>NC_138968.1:71135000-76135000 GCF_055761805.1 Camellia sinensis | reverse complement strand
GATTACTTTACCAAGTGGGTCGAAGTGAAACCTTTCGCCAAGATTACTGAGCGGAATACTATTAAGTTCATCTGGCAGTCCATTGTGTGCCATTTTGGGATTTCCCAAGCCATCGTCTCCAACAATGGCAAACAATTCGACAATGCCAAATTTAGGGAATTCTACGCAGAACTCAACACCAAGACCTGTTTTTCCTCCCTAGGCCATTCTCAAGCCAACGGACAGGTGGAGGTTACCAACCGCTCCCTACTGCAAATCATCAAGACCAAGTTGGCGACCGCCAAGGGCCTCTGGGCAGATGAGTTACCCAACGTCCTCTAGGCCTATCGAACAACCGTCCAGACTCCAACTGGGGAGACCCCATTTCGCCTAACATACAGTGCCGAAGCGGTCATCCCTGTGGAAATCGGCTTACCGACACCCAGAGTCTTCCACTCCAATCCAAACCTCAACGACAACCTTCGGAGAGCCCACCTAGACCTCATCGAGGAATTGCGAGAAACGGTCGCCGTCCTACTGGCCTCATACCAACAGAAAATAAGGAAATACTACAACCACAAAGTTCGACCGAGGGCGTTCACAGTGGGAGACCTTATCTTACGAGAAGCCACTCTTGCCACCAAAAACCCAACTGAGGGTAAGCTGACAACTAAGTGGGAAAGCCCTTACATCGTTAAAGCACGATCCCGCCCAGACACATACCGTCTCCAAGACATGGAAGGCAGAGACCTCCCCCATCCATGGAATGTTGAACACTTGAGACACTATTTTCAGTAAAGTGGCAGTCCCTGCTTTTTGTTAGCTTTACATTGTTGTATATTTCATTTTGGTGATCGAGACACTTGTCCATTTTGGCTCTTGCCATGCCATGCATGTACTTATGATTGCAGGAATATGACAACAATTCAAGATTCCCATTATCTATGTTGTACCTTGATTCAAGATTAAATAACATGCACCGAGTTAAACATGGCCTCAGCCAGACTGAGCATGAAGAACTCAGCCAGACTAAGTTAAACATGGTCTCAGCCAAATTGAGCCCTCCAAAGCCTCAGCCAGACTACGTTAAACATGGTCTTAGCCAGACTGAGCCCTTCAAAGCCTCAGCCAAACTAAGCATGAAGAACTCAGCCAGATTGAGTTAAACATGGTCTCAACCAGACTGAGCCCTCCAGAGCCTCAGCCAGACTGCGTTAAACATGGCCTTAGCCAAACTGAGCCCTCCAGAGCCTCAGCCAGACTGCATTAAACATGGCCTTAGCCAGACTGAGCCCTCCAGAGCCTCAGCTAGACTGAGCATGAAGAACTCAGCCAGACTAAGTTAAACATGGCCTTAGCCAGATTGAGCCGTCCAGAGCCTCAGCCAGACTGAGCATGCAGAACTCAGCCAGACTGAGTTAAACATGGCCTTAGCCAGAATGAGCCCTCCAAAGCCTCCGCCAGATTGAGCATGAAGAACTCAGCTAGACTGAGTTAAACACAGCCTCAGCTTGACTGAGCCCTCCAGAGCCTTAGCCAGACTAAGCATGAAGAACTACGCTAGACTGAGTTAAACACAACTTTAGTCAAACCAAGCCTATTGGGCTCGGTACAACTGAGCCCTGACGAACTCAACCAGACTGTTCTGAGCAACATCTCACCCTAAATGAGCAGTTTTTATATCTTCACTTTATTACAAATTGTTGTGACAAGCCGTTTTGAAATTTTTTTGGCAAGTCAACCACATGATGTGCTTCTTTTATTTATAGATCCCACTAGACAAGTTCTTGCACGTTCTTTCCAACTTTCAAGTAATCTTATTGTAAACGCATGTTCTCTACAAATTTCAAACAAATTTATTACGACTCTAAGTTTTTTACAACTTTCAACCATTCTTTACAAAGAGTTCTCTCAAACCACAAGATAATAATAACAAAAAAAAAAAAAAACATAAAAAAGAGCCATATGCCTAGTCCTCACTCCCCTTCGTTGGATGCCAGGTCTTCCTTTTTCACTCGCTCATCTAGGGGAGTCTGGGCGATGTCCTCCTTTACTACCTTCACCAGACTAAAGTCCACATCTGAGAATAGCTCCTGCGCCCTATATCTGAAGCTCGTCCAACCGCTGTCCAAGTACTGGCTCATTTCATGCTTATAGTAGTCTGACTGCTGAAAACCTTGGATTATATCTTCTTCGGTCCTCCTAGCAGCAGCCACTCTTGATGGCCCAGCACCCCTTTCACCCTCTTTGGCCATGCCGCTTGCCATTGCTGCATCGATGGCCATTTAGAATTCAAGAGACCGCTTAAATTGCTCTTACGCCGCCACGTATAGGTCTGGATAGGCCGCCCTCTCAGACGTTATTATCCTGGTTAACTCTGCTGCCTTGGCCCTTTCCTCCCCCAAGGCCTTCTCCGACTCTGCAATGCACACATCTGCTTCTTCTTAGTCTTTTAGGGCTTGGTCATACAACTCTTCACTGTTGGTGACTGCCTCTTCCAACCTTTCCTTGGCAGTGTTGTAGGTTTCTTGGACTTCGCCTACTTTCTTCTGTTCGCCCACCAGCTCAAATTCCAGTGCTATCGCCTTGTGGCCCACCACTTCCAGTTCAGCTTTGGTGACTGCGAGCTCGGAGGCGACCTCAGCTTGGCTTACACGGGGGCGCTCGGGTAAGTATTCCTGTACCACTGACAAAACCTCCATCTTCTTTGCTCTCTACGCATATGCCAGCCCTTTCGCACAGGCACTATGTACTGCTTTTCTCTAGCCCGCCGTCTCTGCCTTAGGTTCTGTAATTGCGCTCGCACTCCTTCCAGTTGGGCCTTCAGCGACTCTGCCTCCATATTTACCCTCACTGCCCTGTCGAGTAGGGCCGCTACCAGGGTTGCTGTTTTCATTTACGCTGAGTACAACCCTCTCACGAGGTCAACCTCTGTAACTTGGGCCATACTCCACACAGTCGCATCCTCCACGACCCCTAATAGTCGGTCTATTGCGACCCTGGCTTCGCCCCCATCTTCCGCCAAGCAGCCGGCCACCACACGAATATGATGTATGGCAATCTTCAGCGCAGCGTTGGTCTCTTCTCCACCCGCCCACTCTTCCCTCGGCTCCTGACTTGTGGCAGCTCTTGTAACGGCACATCCTTGGAGGACAACTCAACCGACTGATCGGTTTCTTCTAACTCCTTTGGACCGCCCGATTCATTCACCACTTAGCCTCTTGATAACTTGACCACACATTCCTCCGCTCCCACCTCAGCCCAGGCCTCTCCCCCCCTCCCGATTTGGGGACAACTCCATTACCTTCTCCTTTGCCTTGTTCCCCACTGGTCCTCTCTCTCCCCCTTCTGCTGCCACTTTCATTTTCTTCTTCTTCAACACCGTTTCCACTATCCTATCACTTCTTTACTTCAACGGATTGAATGGCGCCCTCAAAGGGACAAAGTTGGTCAGGTCATTCTCTCTCAATGGCTTGGGGCGTGGTCTGACTGACCTTTTCATAACCACCTTTGGCACTGGGCCTAATTTTTTCTCTTTACATTTCTCCGCCTTTGCAAAAGCTTTTTTGTCCTTCTCTTTCTAAGCTTTCCTTCTTACCTCTATTTCCTCCGGCGTCAGATGTCCTTCGACTGGTTGCGGCCGTAGATTCAGGGCGAACAGGGCTGAGGGCTGGACAAGGTCATCCCATTTTAGTCCTTTCCTCTCCCTCCAATCCTTCACCCGTTTCACCCTATTCTCCACATCGGTGTCTAACTTCGACTCCCAGGACTTGGTGGGGACTTTCCAAATTGTGTGCGCCTTTTTTCCGTCACTCGCCGACACAAAAAACCACTTTGGCTGCCAACCCTTCACCGATGACGGAAGTCCCACCACCAATCCCCTTCCAGCTATGGCCTGTAAAGTCACCTATGTCTCCTGTTGCCTTGATGCCTTGTAGCAGGAGAAAAACTCATCCACCGTCATCATCTCCCCCTAATCGCTCGCGACCACGCCATGGCACAAGCGAACAGTATCTTCTATGCGTTCGGCATCTACTACCCTAGGGTCACCTCCAGACGGTTTAACACGTCCACCACTAGCCGTGGAAGGGGCAACCTTAGGCCTCCACACAGCGCCTTCTCACACAGTGCAAACTCCGTTGGTCACGCATCTGACGTCTTCTCCTTTGTCGTCGGCAAGCTTAACTCTATGTCGGCCAGAATTTGATATTTGTTACGTAACTCCTCCAGATCCTCTGCTGTCAGAGTGCACTTGTCCGCCTTTGTATGCCAATGGTCTGGCGCCACTTGACTAATCGACTACATCGCCGAGATCATTGTCAACCCCAAGGGCCACACTGGCCGCTCCGCCCCCTTCTCCACCCTCCTTCCCGCCCTATACTGCTCTGCCAACTCCAACCCATCATCCTCCCCCAGTGCATCCACTCCCATGGCTGGCACTTTGTGTTGTGCCATCTCCTTCACGTTTCTCACTATTGCTTCAGTTGCAGGAGCCAGAAAATTTACAATATGCCAGACAGGCGAATCTCCTGCGATAAAGTCACTTAAATCTGGAATGCGCTGGTTTTTTCCAATCAAATAAGTAAAACGCACAAGTCCAAAAGCCCAAGGTTTACCTATCCCCCAAGGATCGTGATTAAAATTTGCCAGTTTGAAATTTTGCACACCAATTAAACCCCCGTCTTTTCAACAACCCACTTTTCCAAACCCTTCCCCTCCTACACCCTATTCGTCTCCCTCCTCGGCGGTCCTTACTGTACCACGTGTACGGCCACGATCCTTTCCTCGCCTTACTAATTCTCTTTCCTCTTCCCCGTCTATTCCACTTCACATCAACACGTGCTTTTACCCCCTCGTGCCTCGTGCGCCGTCATTCTTTTCTCGACCCTTCTCCTAGTTAACCATCCCGCTCTACCACCTTTGCAGTTGGCCCACCTCCCGGTCGACCATCTTACTCGGCCACCCTCGTGGTCGGCCCTCCTCCTATTCAGCTATCCCGATCGGTCACCTTCGCGGTTGGTCCCCCTTTTAGTCAGCCATCTAGCTCGGCTACCTTTGCGGTCGGCCTTCCTTCTATTCGGCCATCCCAATCAGCCACCTTTGCGGTCGGCCTTTCTCTCGGTCGGCCATTTAGCTCGGCCACTTTCGTGGTCATCCATCCTCTCGCTCGGTCATCCCGCTTGGCCACCTTCGTGGTCGGCCCTCCTCCCGTCCGGCCATCCTGATCGGCCACCTTTGCAGTCGGCCTTTCTCCTAATCGCTTGCGGTCAGCCTTCCCTATGGTCGACAACCTTGCCGCTTGATCGCTCCCCACCCACCCCCACCCCTCCCCACCACCTTTCTTATTCCCTTTGTTGGACTAAAGTTGCACTCGAGAATGGAGGACTACTGATACTGATGGGCACCCAGGAGGGCCTAGCCTAGGAGGGCCCAACCCACGGATCAGGGCCTAGTCGACATTCTTGAGACCAAAGCCTAGTAACATCAATATTAGGCCAGGACCAATAACATTCAAACACTTGCCAAACAGGGGCCTAGACACATAAGCAGACAAAGATCCTGTAAGCTTATTGCACCACACATCAGCCATTAATGAGGCTCTCATAGCATTAAATGCAATAACCTCCTCACGTCGGAATATATAGACTCACCATGAACAATGCAAGTTAGAACATAGACTTTCGGCCAACATGACAGGCTGGAATAGACAAGGAAATGATGAGCAAAGGATATAAGAAAGTTTCCGAGACACATCAAAAGTTAAGTTTTTAACTTCCCCTCTCCCCTCTCCTTACACAGTTAATCTCTCCAATTCTAACTTGATCGTCGAAGGATCTGCCGGGGGATTACCTCCCCCTTTGTACCTTTTTGCAGGTGCGCTCCATGGACTTCGGGGCCAGCAGACCTGTTGGAAGTGTAGACCAGCCCGACCCATCTCTCTTCAGGAGAACTACATCATCATTAACCAATATTTAATTTACTAGTAAATTCTAACTTTCCTGTGACTAGAACTACATTATGCATGAATTTACTAAGAAACTTTTTTAATATAAGAATAATGAATGTAAAAACAAAGAATAGAAAGTCTCAATACCTGTGCATCTAGCAAAACATAATTTTCAATGTTCAACTCATTATCTTATTATATATGTGTTGGCACCATATATCTGCAATTATTGTTATTATTTATTATTTATATAATTGCAGGACATGTGGCATCCTCCTACTCATTTGGAGGTTATGATAAGTTATGAAATGTGAAAAGATGATGGAGAATAAAGTGGAGAACATGGAGCATGAATTGGAGGTTAAAGGAAGTTATGAAGACATGGAGGGATATGTGGTATTGTGGGAATGAAGATGGAAGAGTGTGTAGTTTTAGGTGGTTATTGAGTAGTTATTGCTGGGAGTTTTTCCCTACAAATATTTACCTATAAATAGCCATTCATGGCTACATTGTAAAAGAGCCAGAATTCATAATCAAAGACAATTGATTTCAATTTTTTTTGTCATTTTTCTTGTCTTAGGAGTAGTTTAACATAGATTTATATTTCGAAGTATTTACTTTTAGCATTTCCTTTTCAAAGCATTTTATGCACTTCCTTTTTGAAGCATAGGAGTAGAGATAAGTAATTATTACTTTGATTGTTCACTCAATCGTCTTTCTCTATCTCCCTTATTTTTCTTTTAATTTTTCTTTTCTCTACATTTGGCAATTTTGAAGTCCTCTTCATTGAGACAAAAGAACCGTCAACACAATCACTTGATAATTGGCTTGAATTTAATCTGTAAGGATTTTTCAATCCTTGTTGGCACGCTCGCATTTATGATATTTTCCTTCGTAGGAAAAATAAGCTAATAATTTTTGGCATGTCCGGTGGGACGTCAAGTGTAAAAAATGAAAAATGAATTGGATTTGTCCATTTCAAATAGCCTAGATGAAATTTATTGGCGTAAACAAAAAAATTTGGATATTTAAGAAGAGATCCATTTTCTTGATGAAATAAACTTTCATCCCTTACAATATTATTTGGTGGAAGAAAAATGACACCATTTAATTAGAGAAATTCATCAACTTGATATGAAAATTCGCCAATGGAATGATGAGTTATTAACTCTCACTACCAAGTCTTTAACTGAGGCTTTAATGGCCAAAATTGGTGAATTTTTCCAGAATTTTTTCATGGTTAAAAATAGCAAAAGCAAAAGTTGATTTCATTAATGGCTCGGGGGGTTCAAGAGTCCGTTTTTAAAGAGCCAAATTATGAAATTAACATAATGAAAGAGCATGTTCTTGAGCCAAATTTGGCTAAGAATGAAGTTCCATACATGACTCAGGGGGTCTCAAAACCAATTTTTAGAGAGTCAAGTCATGAAAATAACATATCCATGGGTGATTTTCATAAGCCATTAATGGCTAACATGGAAAAACAACTCACTTTGCCAAATAATTATGAAAATCAATTTGGCAAAAGTCATGTTTTTAAAACAAACATGGTCAAGAATAATGAACAAGCCACTGTTCATGAATTCAAAATTTTTGACATTTTTCAAAGTGTCAAAAAGTATAAATTTTCATGGTCACACTATACCATGACTTTTGTTGTTCGAAATCCATTTTGGATTTGTGGATCACATCAAACGTTGACTTTGATGGAATGGCTAACAAATAATATTTCGTTATTGCAATATATTGAACCAAAAATATTGTTATTAGTTGATCCATAAAACCATCACCATTTGGTTTTGTGGTTACCTTCGAAGCATGTCTCAAGACACTTCGAAGCATGTTATTCATTGAAATATCATTTTATAGCCATTAATGGCTAGTTAAAATGCCAAACTAATTTCATAGTAATCCAACTCTTTGGATTTGATTCGAAGAGATGTCGTGAGCACTTTCGAAGGACGACTTTGATCCTTTAGTAACATATGTGACTTTCGAAGGGCGGTTTTGTCATCAATAAACACCTTCGAAATGCCACATGGGACGAGAAAACTTTTGAAATGTGTACCTCCCTTCAAATATATGTAAAATGACAATTAATTAATTATCGAATAATGTCTATTTTTGGCATGATAATTAGTGGCTTTACTGATAACCATTTTTATAGCCATTTGTTACATGAAAATGTAACTAGTATTCTACAAAAGTTGGTTCGAAGAACAATGGTTTTGGTGTCTTCAGAGAATTAATAATTGGTTTAAAGCATAAAATTAATATTTTCACTAATTATGTGTGAACCAAAACATACAAAATTTGAATAACCACAACGTTGGCCAAAAGTTGCTTCGAAAGCCCTTTTGTCATAATTTTGTAAGCTTCGAAGCACTTCATTTTGCATCAACAACAGCTTCAAAGAAAAAATAGTGATGGTTATGAACCTTCGAAGCTTTGCCGAGTATTTCCAAGGATGTAATTCATCATTTGTTGGCACTTTCGACCTTCGAATGATGATTTGGGTCCTCTATACCACCTTCGAAGCTGGTTATTTAGCATGTCTAACAGTTTGCTAAGGTGAATCATTGGCTTTGCCTTGAAAATATATGGTTATCCTTCGAAGCTTTTCTGCAATAATATCCCTTCAATGCGTATATATATAATTCGCAACATCTAGTCATAATTTCATGCTCATTTGAAGCACTTTATTGGTGTTATTATATCATTTGAAGCACTTTATTGATATTATTCGAAGCACTTTATTGCTTAGATTAGTTATGTACTTGGTTCGGCCCTTCAAAAATTCAAGTAAACATCATTTTTAAGGGTCGCGGGAGATAATGTTGGCACCATAAATCTGTAATTTTTATTATTATTTATTATTTATATAATTGTAGGACATGTGGCATCCTCCTACTCATTTGGAGGTTATGATAAGTTATAAAATGTGAAAAGATGATGGAGAATAAAGTGGAGAACATAGAGCATGAATTGGAGGTTAAAGGAAGTTATAAAGACATGGAGGGATATGTGGCATTGTGGGAGTGGAGATGGAAGAGTGGGTAGTTTTAGGTGGTTATTGAGTAGTTATTACTGGAAGTTTTTTCCTACAAATATTTACCTATAAATAGCCATTCATGACTACATTGTAAAAGAGATAGAATTCATAATCAAAGACAATTGCTTTCAATATTTCTTGTTATTTTCCTTATCTTAGGAGTAGTTTAACATAGATTTATATTTTGAAGCATTTATTTTCAGCATTTCCTTTTCAAAGCATTTTATGCACTTCCTTTTCGAAGCAAAGGAGTAGAGATAAGTAATTATTACTTTTATGGTTCACTCAATTGTCTTTCTCCGTCTCCCTCATTCTTCTTTTAATTTTTTTTTCTCTACAATTGGCAATTTTGAAGTCCTCTTCATTAAGGCAAAAGAACCGTCAACACAATTGCTTGATAATTGGTTTGAATTTAATCTGTAAGGATTTTTCAATCCTTGCTGGTACGCTCACATTTATGATATTTTTCTTCGTAGGAAAAATAAGCCAATAATATGTAAATAAATAGAATAAAATAAACTTTTTAGTGGGATCTAGTTATATCTTTTACCCACCCAAAAAAGTTATTATTTTTTATTTTTCATAATTTTTTTTTTATTTTTTATGAATTAATTACAACGCACATGTCATTATACTTCATAAAGTTTTATAAAAGTTGTCTTATATGTGATTGTCTTCGTGGCTTAAAATTTATGGTTACTCCTAAGTCATTTTAATACTAATTCAAAAATGGCATCATAAATCATGTTCAACTACTCTCGTTGACCAATGACTTCTAAGTTCTAACAATTCCGCAACTATGACAAGACGATGGTCTTTAATTTTTTCAAACAAAAATGGATTAACAAAGGGTATTTAGATGTTTAGTGAGTGAAATTTTAAGTTTGAATTTATAAGGAGACATTAGTCTAACTACTAATATACTAACTAATATCTTGTAAAAGAAAAGAAAAGAACAGGCCATTATAAAACTTGAGGAGTAAATACCTATTTATTAGGGGTGTTCACGGATTGGTTTTGTGCGGTTTGCGGTTCGGTTTTGACCCGCCCACATCTACGCAGTTTGGGAAAAAGTCAACCCGCAACCGCCCACAGTGCGGTTTGCGGTTTGTGCGGATAGGATTTGCAGATGTGCGGGCAGTTTGCGGTTTACACTTTTTTCTTTAAAATTAATTTTTGAGTTTTTTTTTTTCCCGATGGAATTTAGGCATCAGATTCATTTTATATATTTGTGATCATTTGACAATAATTTTCTGATGAGTTTACAAATAAAAATTGAATATCAATGCATTAAATGAAAGTACCCAAAACAAAGAGATCCTACACTAGCATTTTTGCCATGAAAAAAATGTATATCAATGTATTAAAAAATGTATATCAATGCATTAAAGGTTGTACTAAATTAGAATTGCCAGTTCAGTAATCAATAATCAAACTAGAAGTTCCATCGACCACGAGAAGGAAAATTTTATTAGGAAAAAGTGGATGAGTCACCAATGAAATCATATAAAAAACCAAGTTTAGGACTTGATAATTCTACAGAATTAAGAAAGTTGAGAAATACTTAAAAATAAGGATCCTAGTGCCATAGAGAACATAATGGTGCTCCTGTTAAAGTTACAAAGTTGGTATATAAAAAATAATAATGATAATAATAATTAAAGTGCGGACGGTTTTTGCGGGTTGCGAGTTTAACCTGCGACCCGCCCGCAACCCGCACTACAAGAAAAAACACTTTTGGCGATCACCTATTTTTAGTTGGTTGCAAATAGTCCACTTTCTGCAACTAAAATTTTTTTGGTCGCTGATGGGTTTGTTTTCGCGACCCACAATTTTTTTGGTAGCTAATAGCTAATTTCTGGCCACCAAATACAAATCTGGTCGCAGAAGGTCGTCTTTTGGCAACCAAAAAATAAGTTGGTCGTGAATGATCACCTTTTGGTGACCAAAAAATAAGTTGGTCGCGAATGACTTAACTATTGGTGACCAACTACAAATTTTGGCCGTGGAAGATCACCTTTTGGCGACCAAAAAATAAGTTGGTCGCGAATGACTTAACTATTGGTGACTAACTACAAATTTTGGTCACGGAAGATCACCTTTTGGCGACCAAAAAATAAGTTGGTCGCAAAAAGTTATGGCGGGACAAATTAAAAAAAAAAAAAAAACGGGTACTACTGTAATTACATTTTATTTTTTGTTTAGGCATTGAAGGTTTTATGAAATAATATATAACCCAATTTTTATGAGTTATATATTTTCTTTGCCATATGTGAACAACAAGCATATTATTGACGGAGTGGATTGGGCGTATGGAGAGTGACTCCTTGGTCAGGAGTTCAACTCCCAGGCAACGCAAAAGAATATTTTTCTTTGTGTGAAGGCGCTGACTTTTGGAGACCAACTAGAACTTTGGTCACTAAAAGTTACCTTTTGGCTAACATGGATTGGATTTTCCGCGACCAATTATTTGGTCGCCAATGGTCCCTTTTAGCGACCAACTATAACTTTGGTCGCAGAAAACTATTTGTGATGAGGCTTTAGTGACCAACTCGCAACCAACACATTTTTGGTCGCGAAAAGATTTTAGCGACCAAATATGGCACTTTTCGCGACCAAAAACGTTGATCGCGAAAAGTGTAATTTCTTGTAGTGTCGCAAATTTATCATATTTGAAACCGCATCTACCCGCATTATGTTTGCGAAACTGCCTATTTATATGCGAGTTGGGCGGTTTGGATAAACAGTTACCCACCCCTACTATTTATTAATACTATTTTATCTTATCAACTGATGTGTTAGTTTAATTATTATTGAAAATAACCGTGAGTTTTGTGATTTGTAATATTAATATTATGTTGACTAGTAAGATAATATTATAAGATAATACAAAAATATGATAAATGTTACCTTATTGAAACTTTGGTTGTTTTATTATATAGCCATCCAACCATGTACAATGCTATATTGGGCCAATCAACAGGACTAATTGTTGGAATTTATGATCTTATAGGCTTATTTTGGGTCAACTTTGAGCTCAAACTTGAGTCGGGCCCATACGTCTTTTGGGGTGGGTCCAAAGAGGTGACGTGTTCTGTCAAAATCATTTATGAGTGAATGAGAAGTTGACATCGTTTTCGAGTTCGTGGAATGGACAATTAAAGAATAAAATGTGGGTTTTCTTATAAGGCTTGTCCCACATTGAAACTTTAAGAGAGCTTGTGTATGCATATAAGCTCTAGGTGGCAACACTTGGGTTGGGCCCCATGGGGCACTCCAAGTTTGTAGAAGGGAGGAGTTATGGACAAAGTAAACCTTGGCTCAAACCACTACACGCGCCTCGCCGTGCCATGCCAGTTGTGGGCTAGGTCAGTTCTAACATTAATTTTTTGGATCAAATTTATTTGAATTTTTCTAAAAATTCTTCTGGGAAATTATTTAAATTTCTGAACAAAATTAATTTAATTTCTTCTGTCCAAAACTGTGCCTCTTCTGGTCCAATTTCCAACTGTTTAAACTGCTCTAAACTGCCTAGCAGTTCTGGACAAAGTCAGTTTCTTCCAGATAGGTTTGCAATTGCCCAGGCAATTATCTGTTCAAACAGATTTGAAATTGTCCAGTAGTTATCTGTCCAAAAACTGTTTGCACCTGTTGAATTCAAAAACCTGCCTGTTCGGTTTGAATTTCAGACCTATTTAGGCCTATAAATACTTGGACCATTCCAGCAGATTTCTAGATCCAAAATTCACTTGTTTCTTTCCGTTTTTTACTCTCTTGCATGAATTTATTATTCATATTATTTTAGAAAAAATTTGAAGAGTATAGAACACAAGTTTTTGTTCGCCGTACAAATTATTTGGAGTGCTACTACAATTTGTGTAGATTATTGTATCCTGAGAGATAGACGTCATTTATCCGTAAGTACCGAAACGGGACGAATCTGTCTTAAGGACAGAGTGTCACACACTTGACTTGATCTATTTTGTATTTTTTTCATATCGGTAAATAAATTCTGAAAGTAATTTATTTTTATTTATTTGATTTAGTTTCAAGTTTTTATTTTATACAAAAGATTCTTCCTACACTAATTGGTTTGATAAGAACTTTGTGTCATATTAAGAGGTCAGTGATTTGAATTATCTCATTTTCGTATGAATTTTACTTTTCATATATTTCTTTGAATTTTGTTTCTCTTACTTTGAGAGTTTTATTATATTAATTATATAATATTTTTAAATTTTTATTATGTCACGACCCAAACCCGCACCTATAAGTTTAGCATCGTAACCGGCCAGTAACCTTGGGATTACCGAAGGCCTCTGAAACAGAATCACAAAATAGGGGCTAGCGGAAGCAAAAACATAGATATAATTGTCCAAAGAGCTGTGTTGACTTATATGGAACAAAATATTTAAAACTTTATATACACATCCAAAAGTCATTCTTACATTATACCCACACACATTATAGCATCTTAAGTACAACCAACAAAACAAACAAGTCTTATGTATAGAAACAACCAGAACTTATAACACGTGACACTTCTGGAACCTCCACATTAGGCACAATGGTTGGCTAACAACAGAACATGGATCCAGACAAAAGTCTTTAGGCCTGATCTCCAGAACACTCACCTATACATATATATACACATAGTGAGATAAAAACCCAGTGAATAACATCAATGTAAAGAGGTTAGTGAACGAATTCCAAACAGATCATAACATAATCATTCTCATATCTGAACATAATAATGGTACATCCCATAGAACATATCATATATCGTCTTCCGACTAGAGTAATCGATTTCGACTAGAGTAATTGGTTCCGGATACTGATTAAACAAATATCATCACAATGAAGTGGCTAACGAGATCTCGTAATCACATATATGTCATGGACCCACATTAACATGCCGTCCCCCATGACTTGGGACTATCTATGGATGCCATAACAGATTTCAAGCATAGGACATTTGTTTACGTAAACAGTTACCATTTCATAAATCATAGCTTATCAAATCACATTTAGAACATAATTCATATGAACATATCTTTACAATAACGTTACTCACAGTGGGCTCCCATAAACGGTCAATCAATCTTCGAGCATTAACCTACAACCACAAAAGTACATAACACAAATATAGCTTATCATTACACATTCACATTGCCATTATGGCTTAGCTCTTTACATAGGTTTCTTGTTTTTGCTTAACGCATTGTTCAAGACACACACACACTTGTAATTTCATAAATTAGTACATTACTTTCTTAATGTGTCTCTAAATCATATCCTCATTACTATGGCTTAATTAAGGCTGAGGAATGCCTAAGATGCAATGAGGATGCCAAAATATGAGTTGAAACACTTGGTCAAATTTCTAAAAACAGGGTTTCCGCTCGAGCGGACATGCAAAATGTGAGTGGTTGCTCGAGCACAACTTCTTTCGCTCGAGCGGTCTGCAAAGACATGAAACTTCTAGGAGCTTGCATTTCACGCTCGAGCGAACTTCTGGTCGCTCGAGCGGAAGTGTAAGGTCACAGAGTGGTCGCTCGAGCGAAGAATTCGCCGCTTGAGCGGAAAGCACAATCTGGGATTTCCAGATTGTACTCCCAAGCTCAAAACTCGAATTCAACTCTCCATAACTCAACTCTCGGGCCCTAAAACTTGAGATAACATTTGTAAACTTGCAAAATATGATGAATTAAGGATTATTTCATAAAATCATGGCCCAAGAGCTTGCCAATAGCTCAAAATTCATCTTGAAACTTAAGAAACAAAGCATGCATGTAATACCTTTCAAACTCTTTTCTCCAAAACTCATGAAGTTAGCAAATTGAGCTTATAAGCTCCATGCATGTAAGAAATTTCTTTTCAAAATATGAAATCAATGTTCAAAACATGATAATTCAAACATGCATGTACCAATTAATTCACAATAACACCTTGAATGCTCAAGCTCAACTCAACATGGTAAAACTTTATATATACATGCATGCATGTGTACTTCTTTTCCAAATTCTTTTTCAAGACTTCACAAACATGGAATTGACTTACAAAACTTGGTGGAATATGCATGCATGTACATTTCATCCTCCAAATTCAACACAAATGATGAAGCTCATAGCTAACATGATGATTTAATACCTACATGAGCATGCATATGTGAATGGTAACCCAATTTTTCATTCTAAGCTCAATTACACAATTAAACACATAATCTTCATGTTGATAACTTAGATTCATAAATTGAGGGTTGAATTCATACCTATAGTCTTGAATTAAATAGATTCTTGCACAATATTGAAGAACTCTAGCAAAATCTTCAACTTCTACCTTGAATCTACACTTTCTCTCTCAAAAATGGAGTTTCTCTCTCTCTTGGATGTATGAACTCAAATTTTGGCACTAAGAAATGAGAGAATTGAGCTCAAGAACGACTTTAAGGCCCACTTATATAGTTGTAATGTTATAATACATTAATTAGAATATAAGGCTTGCCAAACGCAACTTAATAAATCAGACTGAATCAATTTTTAATTAAATTTGCCAAAGTGTTCTAAAAATTCCAAATAACATATTGATGTAACCAATTTCAGTTTCAGATATCGATAAGGCTTCTAATTTTCAAATCAAGGCAGAATTCTTGACAGATATTACTACGAGTAAGAGATAGAAAGCAAAATAACATACAAAACACATAATAACGCATAATTTATTTTAATCCCTTCATTAGCATCCTTAATTATGGATTAGAATTTAATTATGGATCGGGGTCGTTACATATTATTATAATTGTGATTTAGAAAATTTTATTTTAAATATATTTAAATAAAAAAATATTAAAAAAAAAAAACAAACAAAACCCACCATGTGATCTATGGTAAGTGATGCCCTAAATGCATTTCAATGCACTTCTTCCTATACTAGTCGGTAGGACTGTGCAAAATATCGTCAAATCTGTTAAAATCACACCGATTTGCATCAATTCGCACTACTCTAACTGCTAATCGCGGTTTAAACTTTAAATTTATAATCCGTCTTCTAAACCTCTCCGCTCCATTATAGTTAATACATATATTTTTTTTAACCTCTAATGAAATATCAGTGTAAAAATGAGTGTGAAAAAGATTTAAGATATAAAATTTATTACAAATTAGTAGTTATATACATGTAACATACTATATAAAATTACTTCGTGTTATATATACAAAAAACTATTATACAAATTAGGGTTATATATTATGCAAATGTATTATTAATTAAAATATTCTTCAATCCGTCAATCCGTAAAAAATCGTCCAAACTGTAATTTGTCAATCTGCTAATCCGCCAATCCGCCATTCGATTTGTAATTTTATTCTCAAATCACCCAAACTGCACCGCACACACCCCTACTAGTTGGTATCATTAACATGATGGTGGCCAAAGAACTTCCTCTACAATGTGAGTAGGGGTGTAAAATCGGCCCACTCGAAATCCGCTCGCAATCCCGAGTAGCCAGGCTCGATTCTAGTTCATGACCATAGTCTTGGACCTAGGCCGTGTGTTTTGGGACCCAACCCACCAGCTCACTCAAGGCCTGGTCTATCAAGCCTACCTGAGACCCAATATCATTTTCAAGCTATTTTTGATAAAAATAAATAATAATAAAAAATTAGTCCCACCCCAGGCTCACCCCAAAGCCTGAGCTCGAGTTCAACCCTAGCTCAAGGGCATAATAAACATGTTTAGTGGAAAAAATAAAAAAATAAATTGAATTGAGCTTTGTTTTTCAATTACAACCACAACTTCTTCCAACAGCTGTCAAATCACACTATCACTAGCCAGTAACTCCGTAACTTAGTAACAAAGAAATTACATTATTGTTTTGGATAAAAAAAATTACATAATTAAAATAAGTTGTATAATTGAAGTTTATATGAACGTAAAATTTTATAAAATATATTTTTTTTCAATAAAAAAATGTTATTTTTAGCATTCAAGTGAAAAAAGATGGAAACTGAAAACAACAGCGTTCCAATTTCTGACCCTTTTTTTTATCAGTAAGAAGAAAAGTTAGGTATAAGGCCTCGTTTGGCAAGTGACTTTTTTAGTCAAAAATTTAAAAAGTTACTAAAAAATTAAAAAACCAATAACCCATACAAAAAAGTCAAAAAATTACTAAAAAAAGTCTGTTCTCAAACGAGGCTTAAGTGTTATCCATGAAAGGTGCAACTGTTACGTAATTTGCTAAGCATGTTCATTATGCCCTTAACCTGTTGAATTTTACTTTAGTAATGGTGTACTCATCTTTTTTCTTTTCTTTTCTTTTTTTATTTTTTATTTTTTATTTTTAAATTTATTAATATACATGTTAACTTAAGGATTTGGTCAGTCAAAAAGGTGAAATAAATTTTTATTACTAATGAATTTTTATTTCTTTTTTGGCTAACCTTTGACACATGCCACTTGCACCTCACTTAGAAAAATAAATAAATAAATAAATAAATAAAACCTCCTCCATCAAACCACAAATCAATTTACTCTTTCAAGCAAAAGAGCATACACCCATCATCATATTGAATTAGGGTTGATGTTTCATATCAATACCCAAAATCTAAACTCCTAAACAAACGGTCGCTCCTCATTTCTGTTTTTTTTTTTTTTTTAGTTGACTCACTTATCTTCGTGCATTTTTTTTTCTTTAAATTTTAATTTTTATAAACTAAACTATAGCCATTAGATTAAAGTAATGTCATTGAAAAGGTCATCTTCAGGCACTTTAATCTAACATTATGCCAATTGCAATAATTCCACGGTTAGTGACAAGAGATTGGGGTAAAAGTGATTTTTTAGTATGCTATAGTAATGTCATGATTCCTAATTTTACTCTAGTGAGACAGTGATGACGGAGTTGTTGGTGAGTAAACAAATAGGTAGACTTTCTCTTCACAAACTCTTTTGTTTTTACTTTATTAAAGAAAATAGGGAGGTTGAAAACAAAGAGGACGAAATGACATGAAGGACTAGTCATCATAGTGGGAGCCAATCCTCCTTACGATCTGTTTAATTGAGAGATTTATAAAAAAATTTAAAAATAAAAAGAAAAAAATAAATAAAATATAAATAAAATATACATTTTATTTAATTTTACACATCTTTTTTCTTTCTCTTTTTAAATTTCTTTTCAAATTTCTCAACCACATACAATGTTAATCAATGCTTTTCATTCTTTCCGTTCTGTCATTTAATTAATTTTTTATTTCTATAATACAATACTATTATTATTATTTTTATAGCCAAAAAACATCAGTCACGAACATAATGTATCAGTAGAGAGAAAAACATTGATTGTCATGGGATGCACAGAATACTTATAGATCGAAAAATTGAACTAACTAGACTTCTTTGATTTGGATTGGTTTGATTTCTAGTAAATTTTACCCTAGTTTTTTTTTTTTGTTATTGTAGGTATTTAAATCATCAACTCAATAGGATTGTCCAAGAACGGAAACTATTTATTATATAAAATTTTGATTATATTTACATGTCCTCACCTAATTAGTGTACTTCAATTCATCTGATTTTTTTTTTTTTTTAAATTTTTTGTGAGTGTGTTAATGACTGAGTGCCTGGGCCAAAATGGAAATTATATTATATAAAATTCTGATTATATTTACATGTCGTCACCTAATTAGTGTATTTTAATTCACTTAATTTTTTTATTTTTGTGTTAATGATTGAATGTCCAGACCAATTTACACGAAGCTCGACTAATTTCGAGACCAATACAAAGTTTTCCCACCACATGGATCGGGCAAATCTTGGGTAGAACTCACGAGCATGCCCCTAAGGAGTTGATAACACTTAATGAGAGTTGAACCCGAGACCTGGAGGGAACACACCACCAGGTCTTAAATTGCACCCATTAGACCAACCTATTGGGAATTCAATGCACCTGATTGTTTGTTGTATACTATGAAAAATGCTTGGGACTCCCTTTTTTTTGGAGACTCCCACAATCTTCTTTGGATTTTAACCATTAATGTATGTGTGGGACCCACTTATGTATGCTTAGGGCCCACACCATCAATGATTGAGATCCAAAGGGGATTATGGATGTCACAACCCAAACCCGCCCCTATAGGTTCAGTATCGTAACCGGCTAGTGATCCTTCGATTACCGAAGGCCTCTAAATTGATAAACATGATTAAGGAGCTAGCGGAAGCAAATACATAAATATAATTATCCAATGAGTTGTGCTAACTTATATAAGATTGAATATTTTAAACTTTATATGCATAACCAACAGTCAATCATACATTATATCCACACACAATAGCGCCTTAAGTACAGCCAACGAAACAAACAAGTCATATACATAGAAACAACCAGAACTTTAACACATGACACTTCAGGAACCTTCACGTGAGGCGCAATGGTTGGCTGACAACAGAACACAGATCCAGACAAAAGCCTCCAGGCTCGATCTCTAGAATGCCCACCTATACATATATATACATACAGTGAGTTAAAGGCCAGTGAATAACATTAAGGTAAAGAGGTTAGTGAACGAAATCCGAACATGTCATAAGCGTAAAACAGATCATAGCATAACCATTCTCATATCTGAACATAATAATGGTACATCTCATAGAACACATCACATATCGTCTTCCGACTAGAGTAATCTGTTCCGGATATCGATTAAACACATATCATCATAATGAAGTGGCTAACGAGATCTCGTAATCACATATAGGTCATGGACTCGCATTAACATGTCGTCCCCCATGACTTGGGACTATCTATGGATGCCATAATAGATTTCAAACATAGGACATTCGTTCACATAAATCATCATTTCAGAAATCATAACTTATCAAATCTCGTTTGGAACATAAGTCATATGAATATATCTTTACAATAATGTTACTCACAGTGGTTCTTGTAAATGGTCAATCAATCTGCGAGTCTTGACCTACAACCACAAGGTACATAACACAACATAACTCATCATTACACATTCATGTGGCCATCACGACTTAGCTTTCATTACATTGATTCTTGTTCTTTCTTATCACATTGCTTAAAACACACACTTGCAATTTCTTAACTTAGTACATTTCTTTTCTTGGTGTGTTTCTAATCCATAACCTCATTACTATGGCTTAATTAAGTCTTAGGAATGCCTAAGATGCAATGAGGATGCCAAAATGCATTGGAAAACACTTGGTCAAATTCTGAAAACAGGGTCCCCGCTCGAGTGTAGTTTTCCTCGCTCGAGCGGACATGCAAAATGTAAATGGTCACTCGAGCGTAGATTTCCTCGCTTGAGTGATCTGCAAAGATATGAAACTTTTGGGAGCTTGCATTTCACGCTCGAGCGGACTTCTGGTCGCTCGAGCGGAAGTGCATGCACTCAGAGTGGTCGCTCGAGTGTGAACTCCTACGCTCAAGCGTAGGTGCAAATTCTGGAATTTTCAGATTTGATCACCAAGCTCAAAACTCGAATTCAACTTTTCAAAACACATCTCTTAGGCCCCAAAACTTGAGATAACATAGTAAACTTGTAAAATATAATGAATTAAGGATCATTTCATAAAATCATGGCTCAAGAGTTTGCCAAAAGCTCATAATTCATCTTAAAACTCAAGAAACAAAGCATGCATGTAAAATCCTTCAAACTCTTTTCTCCAAAGCTTATGAAGTTAACAAAATTGAGCTCATAAGCTCCATGCATGTAAGAAATTCCTTCTCAAAACATGAATTCAAGTGATGAAACATGATAATTCAAACATGCATGTACCAATCAATTCACAATAACACTTTGAATGCACAAGCTCAACTCAACATGGTAAAACTTTATATATTCATGAATGCATGTGGACTTTTCTTCCAAATTCTTTGAAATTCAACATGGATGACATGAATCATGTTCAAAATGATGAAATTAAACTAAACTAAGCATGCATGTATGAATTAACTCTAAATTCATCATCTTTAGTCCAATTCTTGTACATAATTACAAATTCTTCTTGAATTGATCTAGTTGATGGTAAACTCATAATTAAGTCTTGAATCCTTACCTAGAGTTTTGAATAAGCCAAATTCTTGCAAATCTTAGAGCTTCTGTTCTTAATCTGCAAGAATCAAGCTTTAATCTTTCAAATTCTTAGCTTTCTCTCACTAAAGTGAACTCACTCTCTCTCTAGAAAGTTTCACTAGATTTTTCCACTCAAAGGATGAAGGGTCTTGAGCTCAAAATGAGCTTATAACTCATATATATATATATAGTTGTGAGGCTAATATACATTAATTAGAACATAAGGCTTGCCAAACGCAACTTAATGAATCAGACTGAATTAATTTTTAATAAAATTTGCATATGGTTCTAAAAATTCCGAATAACACATTAATGTAACTAATTTCGGTTTTGAATACCGATAAGGCTTCAATTTTCATATTAAAGCGGAGTTCCAGACAGATATTTTTGCAAGTAACAAATAGAAAGCCAAAGATCATGCAAAATACATAATAAACACCTAATTTATTTTATCCACTTAATTAATATCCTTAATTACAGATTAGTAGCTAATTACGGATCGAGGTTGTTACAGTCTCCCCACCTTAAGAAGTTTAGTCCTCTAAACTTGAGTTATTTTATATCAAAAGGCATGATGCCATCGTAAATAAAACTTTAACTCCTTATAAAACAGAAGCATAACCATATTCATAAATATGTTCATAACCCAATCTCGACATTATCTCCGTACCAGAAACAGAATCATAAATCATACACAGAGATTAGAATTCATATCAAAACAGAGTCTTATGCACATACTGATTTCAAATAAAAAATAGATTCACATGCATGTTCATTTTCATTGTCATATTTATATTCGGATTTTGCATAAGATCATACGTGGTACACCCATTTGCTATCATAACAACTTGGTCTTGAGACCCACATGCATAGTTGGTACCGACAACCATAAAGGTCCATATCTTCTGCGCAAATAGCCATGGTATTGTTACCCCCAGGCGAGGGCCACGTGAATATAGGCCTCGATATTATTACCTCCGGGCAAGGGCCAAGTGAACTAACGGTGCCACAAATATATTTTAGAAAAAAAAGGACACTTATTCATGATTCATAAAATAGGATTTTAGAAAACAGATCATATCATTTCAGTCAGAAAATACTCATAATCAAACATAGCTTTGCAGGGTTATTACTCACATTACTTGTATCAAATACTTATCGGACGTCATAGGTTCACACTGTTTCCATTTTCATAAGTAATTTCCCCCGTCATGTAACTTGTTACAGAGACTTAATTCGTTTCCCAGTCATTAAACAGTTCATTGGTCAGTTTAGTATTCTATTCGACAATCCACCACAGTTATTCAGGTCATTCAGAAGTTATCAGGAATACAAGACAAATTCGTACATTAACCCCATAGTAGTAAACGTAATTATGAAGTAATCATTCATTTACTATTCATCAGCTTCAATTTCCACAGATTCGATTGTAATACATTTTAATACAGAAGCAGTCATTCACAGAACATACTGATTACATATGCTTCCAGGTAGTCAGAGTTTACAATCAAACTAGTCTGTTGTCAACAAGTCCCATCAGTCTCGAAGTATAGTAATACAAAAGCAATCATTCTCTTATTCAAACAAGTTCATGGTAGTAACGGTAATACCGGAGCAATTAACCACATGTCATGTATACAATATTCCCATATTCCCCGAGCATAAGTTACAAAATTCTATAATCCCATTTACGTGTGTTTCCAATCAGTTATAGGCATATGGTTAAAAGTTATTTATAATCGCATAGTCTGCTATTGACAGTTCACATTCTTCATAAGTGTCCAGAATTGATTCAAGTTTTCAGTTGATTAGTTCCTGTAGTAACACAATCCGATCATTCGGTCATAAGCAATTTGTATGTCCCCCATAACGTAATCAAATTAGATAATAATTCTCAATTTAGGTAAAGGTCTCCTCAGACCAAATCAAATGAAAGTCTTATCGGATCACATCAGAAGAAAGTTCCATCCGGTCATATCTAACAAAAGTCCAAAGCGTGTGTCATTAAACGTAAGTTCCATCAGTTAAAGAAAGGTCTCATCAAAGCAAAGTTTTATCGGATCAAATCAGGTAAAAGTTCTATCCCCATCATCTTCAAACAAAGTACATTTGGTTCTATAGTTCGTACTCCATTCGTTTAGATACACAGTCAATAGTTCTACAGTGGTTCTAAGTTCATCAGTTCTCAAAATCACCTCAGAGTCATGCATCACAATAGTTCATGTCGAAGTGTTTCAGGTCATATACAATGTGTTCTCCAAATAAGTTTACAAGTAAATGCACAGGCATGCAGTTGTTCATATCGAAAGGTAAGCATCATAGTCAATATAGCAATTTTCCAAATGAGTTTTTCATGTAGGCATAAGGTACACAACAGCGTATCATATAAAGTTTCTCGATGGTACACAATAGCAAACTGTTATGTAGAAGCCACAAATTGGTCATACAGTCACTAAAGCATAGGCTCGCTGGTCTAGTCAAATAGTCTTGTCAATCTTCAGCAACCAGAGTACACAGTTTAAAGTTTATCACTCGGGGTCTTTACTTAGTCACAATCCCAGAGCCATAGTCCCAATGGTCAAGTTATCAAAACAAATAACATATCAATCATTCTGAGCAAAGGTATAGTCATGTATGTGTACATCCCGAGTCTAATAATATTCTCAAGTAAAGGTATGCATATATAAGTCCAAACATTGTCCATAGCATAGGTATTTGTTAGACATAAGGGTTCAAAGCGTCGCACATATAGTTCACATCAAGCAGTAGGTCTTAAAGTGTTTATTAATCACAGTTCAGCCCCATCAATTCCAACAATATTGTAAGCAAGGACATATATATATATATATATATTGAGAGGGTAATTTTTGGGAAAAATTGGGCCGAGCTGTGAGTTGGGCTTTGTGGCCCAAAGTACGAAGGACTGAGTAAAAAGGCCGTAATGATTACTCTGGCCCAATAAAAATGTAAAAGTTTACTCCGGCCCAGGAGAGGCAAGGTTACTCCGGCCTAGGAGAAACAAAGTTACTCCGGCCAGGGAGGTAAAGTTACTTCGGTCCAGGAACGACCTAGAGTTACGCCGGTCTTGGAGGCATACTGGCCGAAAGTCATTGGTTCGGTCTAAGACCGTACCATGGGTTGTACATGAGAAAACCGAGATAAGGATGGAGTTAAAGGTGGAACCGAACTAAGAATAGTTCGGCCTACTCAGCGGCTCTGCATAGCCAAGCTTATTTCGGTCATATAGTAGTTCAGCCAAAGTAAAAACCATCCCACTTGGTTTAAGCAGTGGGGGAGGGTGTAAAAGGATAAGCATTATCCTTAGGAGTATGAATCCTAGGAGGACTCTGCATGGAGGAATAAAAGTCCTACTAAGATTGTGTCACAGGAAACTTATAAAAGCTCACAAACATCACCTTGGAGGAGGTAACAGAACACAACATAATTTTGCTTCCTGAGAACATTGAGCTTTGTCTATTTGTCAAGTTTTCTGACTTAGGCATCGGAGAGGTTTCCGGCACACACCCGCCGGCTAGCTCACGTTTGTGTTTTCAGGTAATAAAGCGACGTCGTACGAAGGAGCGTGGACTTGGTCAACAGGATTATACGAGAAGATATATTTCTTTCCCGTACATATATATATATATATATATATGCAGATACGAGTCTAAAATCAATTATCATTTAGGCATTCGTTCGTAAATTCATAATCAAGAGTTCATTCTTCCAAACTAACATAGGTTCTCAATTTCAGAAGTTTCACGCGTGACTGCTTCATGTATACAATTCGAGTTCATGGGTCTACTCATTCAATGATTTCAGTCAATATATAACAGTTCAGTTCAAGTCATGATCATACGGATTCCCAAATCAATTTTCATACATACATATACACATAGTTAAGGTAATACATGCGCCAGTTATTTTAGTATTCCGAGCATCTCCTGGAACTAGGATGTAAACCCTTCCTTACCTCTAAGTACAGGAACAGAACCAGTCGTATTAGCATTAGGCTTAGTGTTGTTCGGATGAGCCCATGAGCAAGATTTAGCCAAGTATCCTTTCTGTCCACATCTAAAACAAGCCCCTGATAGGCGGCGACAAATGCCCCAATGTTGTTTCCTATATTCTTTACAATTAGGTATACCATTATGCATATTGCTTCCCCGACTTACATTGTCAAAAGTTATTGCCTTAGATTTTTCATTCACAAAGGTCATTGAATTACTGGTCATTTTAACTTCCTGTTTCTTTTGTTTCTTTCCTTTTGATTCAGTTGATGATGTTGATTTTGATATTTTCAGCGCTGCTATGTTTGCCTCGGACATTAAGGCTCTATCAAGAACGTCCACATACTTTGACAACTTTAAAACCCCAACTCGGTCATACACATCTAGGTCAAGCCCACCTTCAAATTTTCTAGCCTTTTTGTAGTCAGTGTCTACTATGTGTGATGCATATCGGGCTGGTTCGGTAAATTTTCCCTCGTATTCAGTCACAGTCATATCGCCTTGTTTTAGTTGTACAAACTCGGATACCTTTTTATCTCGGATGCATTAGGGAAAATATTTTTCAAAACAAATTTCTTTAAACATATCCCAAGTCACACATTTACTATCATTCCGTACTAACATCCACCATCTCCTAGCTTCTTCTTTAAGTTGAATGTTGCCAACAAAACTTTATGTGCCTCAGTACACGAAAATACTTCAAATATTTTCTCAGTTTCTAAAACCCAAGCCTCGTCTTTTAAAGGTTCAATACGCCCCAGAAATTCCGGTGGTTCATCTTATTATATTTCTGTGTCAGTGTTATCATATCATAATTAGCTAGTTCAGGTACATGTATTTGCCTTTGTTGTTGTTGTCTCAAGGATTCGGTTAAGGCTTTAACCATTCTTTCTAGCCTGTTAATTCTAGTATCGAAAGATTCAGATCCATCTACATTCCTTGTCCTTTCCATTGTCTATACGTAACAGGGTGATTATTGACATTGGAATAAAATAAATTTTCTGCCCGAACAATTGTTAATTTTTATTTTACACAATCCCACATCAAGAAAAAAAAGAAAAAAGTGAGTTGTTTCAATTATATAAAGTATACATATGCTCCCATTTAATATTGTGTAAAATTTAAAAACTTTATTTAATTAATTTTTGTGTAAATTGATTGGTTTTTTTATCGATTTTAACGATTTTATCAATATATATATATATATATATTGTTTTATTTCTAAAAGGTAGGTTTAAATTTTATAACAAAATTTAACATAGAATAAACTAAAACTAAAAAATTTATAAAATGATTTTTTTTTTATTTTATCATATATATATTTGTGAACTTAAAATATACAATTAATAACATAATAACTGCAATATATATTCTAATAAAATGGTTAAAAATTAATTCATTCTAAATTATTTTTGTATAGTTTTTAAATAAATTTTATGATATTATTTAATTTTAAAATTATTTTTAAATGTTTATTTAGCCCGTGCATCGCGCGGGTTCATAGGCTAGTGTGTATATATATATATATAAGTATAATTAGAAATGCTATTAGATTAAAAATTAAGATAAAAAAGGTTTGAAATTAATTTATAAAAGTTGGATCATTAAAGTTAATAGATAATTTACTTGGTTAATACATAATTGTCATTAAATTAGAAGTTATGATAAAAGGTTAAAAATTAATTTATAAAATTAAGAGTATTTTAGGTTCATATGTGATTAAGTTAGAATTAATGTTAATAATAGAAGAGAGAGATGGAGAAAGAGAAAGAGAAATAGAATAGGAGTATTGAGGTCATTTTTTACATACCATTAACGGTATTAATGTTACATTTTAATCCAAAATTACGTAGTCTTTTTTTGAAAAATAACGGGATGAAGTACTTTTGAGCCAAATTACAATGGAGTAAAATAGAGCCAAATTACGTAGAGTCTTCATCCCCTTATTTTTAAAAATAAGAGGATGAAGTACTTTATAGCCAAATTACAATGGAGTAAAATAGATTATGTCCTAAAATAAATTATTTTCTATTAAAATTGTAAAACAAAGTAATAAATCCTATGATTTAAACTAAAAAGTGGTTTTATTGCTATACATAACTAGGGTCGTAGTAATACTTAGCATGACAAGTGATAAGGATCCGAACGCGAGCTCTCTCTCTCTCCCCCAAAATTATCTACTTGCTTCTTCCTTTCATTTTCTTTATTTCTTACCCTTCGTTTGGCATGTTAAGCTTTTTAGTTTTTTGATTATTTTAGTTACAAAAAAATAAAATAGGTGTTTTAACCGAATAAAACAAAATATCGCATTCAAACTATAATCATTTCATTTTTTCTCTCACAAAAGTCAAAAAAGTTAAAAATTTTTTATCTCAAACGAAACTTTTCAATCCCAGACTAAAATAATCAAAAAGTTAAAAAGCTAAAAAGTCAACACATATCCTAAATGAATCCTTATTCATCATTGTCTAATAAGTCTCTGTATATAGATGTGATTTCGTTTCTTCTACTTTTATAATAGTAGGCGACAGTAGATTAGTTATGACCCAAGTAATTGAATTTGTAATTGCATATCATATGTTTCTTTAGGGGTGTGTATTGTAGTAACAGTGGTGATTGAGACCCTCTCTCAATACCACCCCACCCCAGACACGTGGCGGGTGGTGATTGGAGGAGAAACAGACAAAAAAAAAGACCAATCAGAGGTTAGAGGTGTCGTGGGAGTCACCATCTGTGGGGTCCCCCTTTGTCTAAAAAGCCTTAGTCAGAAGCTGTCACATTTAAAGTAAAAAATAAAATTTATAATATTTAGGAGAAATTACTTGTATGTGGAAGCACCAAAAAATTATTATAAAATTATGAAAATATTTATAATTTTAATTATTAATACATATAAAATACGTATAAAATTTATTATTTTTATAATATTTTTAAAAAATTTACATTGAATTGAAATTTCTAATATTTATTAATTTGTACCAATTCAATGTAAATATTACTAGAAATTATTCATAATATTTGCATTGAATTGAATTGAAATTTCTCCTAAAATTTACATTAAATTGGTACAAATTAATAAATATTAGGAGAAATTTTAATTCAATGTAATTTTTTTAAAATATTATAAAAAATAATAAATTTTATATGTATTAATAATTAAAATTATAAATATTTTCATAATTTTGTAATAAATATTTTAATTCAAGTAATTTCTCCTAAATATTATAAACTTTATTTTTACTTCAAACGTGACAGCTCATGACCGAGACTTTTTAGCCTGTGTTTGGCAAGGGCTTTTTCAGGCTTTTTTGGCTATTTTAGTCACAAAAAACAAAATAGGCTATTTTAGTCATAACAAACAAAACATCACATCCAACCTATAATCATTACTTTCTTCTCTCACAAAAAAAGTCAAAAAAGCCAAAAAGCCAAAAAGCCCTTCCCAAACCAAGCTTTTTAGCCCAGGTTAAAATAGCCAAAAAAGCCAAAAAGTCAAAAAGCCAACCCACTTCCCAAACGGAGGCTTAGACGAATGGAAGTTACTACAATCACTGACACGTAATTACACGTATGAGGAGTCTGTCATACATATATATATATACATATTTGCAAATTCAGTTGCTTGGGTCATAACTATATATATATATATGTATATATATATATATATATTTTTAAATCTCAAATTTATTATATTTTTTAAAAGTTATGAAGAGTCTTATATAAACTAATTATTTTTTTTTATTTTTAAAGTTAAACACTCAAAAATGATATATCTATTTTCAGGAGTTCTATATAAAGTATAAACAAACCGTTCCCCTTCTTATCACAATAAATAAATAAATAAATAAATAAATAAATAAATAAAATTGTCTCTCTAATTTTTACATTGATGATAATTGAAGAACAAAAAATAATTACTCTTTCTTATTTCCGGTGTATGATTTTATACTGATATATATAATATATTACAATTGTCCATCATATATTATGTAAAGTTAATAAATCTCTCTAAATCTTTTCAATTATTTAAATTCTCCCTTACAAAACTTTTACAATTTTTTTTCCTTTTATTTCCGAAGAGGGTAATTTTATTATTTTTTACAAAAATTATACAATAAAAAAATATATATATATATATATTATATTAAAAAATAACATAAATAGTAACACTTTTTAAACTTTTATAAAAAAAACTTAGTAATGAAATTATTTTTTTTTCCTGTATAGGGGATTGGATTGTGAGGATAAAAAATTGAAGAAACCGCAGTAGTTTATGATTTTTAAAAGGTCGGCACTTTATGAGGTTGTTGTGGCACGCAAATTGTTTCCTTATGTGGGATTGTTTTATTTAGGGGTGTTCGCGGATCGATTTTGTGCGGTTTGCGGTTCGGTTTTGATCAGCCCGCATTTATGCGGTTTGGGAAAAAGTCAACCCGCAACCGCCCGCAGTGCGGTTTACGGTTTGTGCGGATAGGGTTTGCAAATGTGCGGGCGGTTGCGGGCGGTTTGCGGTTTACACTTTTTTTCTTTAAAAATTAATTTTCGAGTTTTTTTTCCAGCGAATTTAGGCATTAAATTCATTTTATATATTTGTGATAACAATTTTTTGATGAGTTTACAAATAAAAATTGAATATCAATGCATTAAATGAATATGAAAGTACCCAAAACAAAGAGACTCTACACTAGCATTTTTGCCATGAAAAAAATGTATATCAATGCATTGAAGGTTGTACTCAATTAGAATTGCCAGTTCAGTAATCAATAATCAAACTATAAGTTCCATCGACCATTAGAAGGAAAATTTTATTGGGAAAAAGTGGATGAATCACCAATGAAAATCATATAAGAAACTAAGTTTAGGACTTGATAATTCTACAGTATTAAGAAAGTTGAGAAATACTTAAAAATAAGGATCTTAGTGTCATAGATAATATAATGGTGCTCCTGTAAAAGTTACAAAGTTGGTATATAAATAATAATAATAATAATAATAATAATTAAAGTGCGGGCGGTTTTTGCGGGTTGCAGGTTTAAACCGCGACCCGCCCGCAACCCGCAAATTTGTCATATTTCAAACCGCATCCGCCCGCATTATGTTTGCGAAACCGCCCATTTATATGCGGGTTGGGCGGATTGGGCGGTTTGAGCGGTTCGGATAAACCGTTGCCCACCCCTAGTTTTATTGATCATTGTCTATGGATCAAATTATTGTAAATAATTTTGATTGAATTTTAAATTTGTATGTATTTATTTGAATCTAAATAGAAAAAAAATGTATGTATTTTTAAAATAGATATTTGTATTATATCTCAAAAATTCGCTAGTTATTAACTTTAATTCTAACTAGTCACATATTAACCTAAAATACTCTTAATTTTAAAAATTAATTTTTAATCTTTTATGAATAGCGACACGTACTTTTAATCTTCTCTTCCTCTGAATTGGACACCTCTGGGTTCAACAGGACATTTGGGGAACTAAGGTAAGAGGCCAAGTTCAACAGGACATTGGGGAAACTAATGAGGGTTGAAAAGGACATGGGGGAAACTAATGAGGGTTGAAAAGGACATGGGGAAACAGATGAGGGTTGACAAGGACATTGGGGAAACAGATGAGGATTGACAAGGACATTGGGGAAACTAAGGTCAGAGGCTAAAATTTATAAATCAAGATGAATAGCGACACTTACTTTTATTCTTCTCTTCCTTTGAATTGGACACTCATTGGGTTCAACAGGATATCGGGGAAACTAATGAGGGGTTCAAAAGAACATTGGGGAAACTAAGGTTAGAGGCTAAAATTTATAAATTAAGATGAATAGCGACACTTACTTTTATTCTTCTCTTCCTTTGAATTGGACACTCATTGGGTTCAACAGGAAATCGGGGAAACTAATGAGGGGTTCAAAAGAACATTGGGGAAACTAAGGTTAGAGGCCTAAAATTTATAAATCAAGATGAATAGCGACACCTACTTTTATTCTTTTCTTGATTTAAACTAAAAAGTGGTTTGACTGCTATATATAGGTGCTCGTGCTCAGCACAACAAGAAGTGATGATCCAAGCGAGAAGGTCAGTCCCTCTCTCTCTCTCTCCAAAATTATCTATCTAATTCTCTGTAACAAATGTGATTTCGTTTCTTCTACTTTGTGTTTCGTTTTTTTAGAGGGTGCATGGGAGTTGTAGTTTATTGTTTCGGTGCAAGAATTCTCTCTGTGTACACTACATATATACACAAATATGTTATGAGTAAGCACATATGATTCGATATCTATAATTTGTTTTTGGTTTTGTGTTTTGTTTTTGTTTTAGGTCACAACTCAAGGAGGAGAATGGTGGAGGGATATTTGAAATGCTTTGAAAAGGAACTCTCGAAGACAGATGCTACCGGCAACCTGGAGATTCCTGGGTCTGCACTGTATCTGCCTGCTGTGGCAGAGAACACCGAAATTATGTATGTGTGGGACCATGGAAAGATTTGGAAGTTCAAGGCTCCTGTGAGGAGTGATGGTACTTGTTGAATTCACCCCATGTGAAGAAGGTGATGCTCTTCCATGGGAACACACCTTGGTCAACAATGGAAGGCCACCAACCATCTTGAAGAGTCAAGGATGGAGGCTGCCCAAAGGCTCTCCCACCTACTCCCTCACCTATAAATGGAGGTTGAGAGGAGAGAGCAAAAGGGGAGTAAGAGAGGAAGAAAACCGTGAACCAAAGAGTGCGAGAGATGTGAGGCGGAGAGACCGTCTCCCTCGGTGTGAGCGAGGGAGACGGATGAGTGGCTGAGTGAGGAGAGTGTGAGCTCCTCCTCTATTGTAATCTTTCTGTAATCTCCTCATTGGTATAGTGATAACCGGTTACTCTCCCGTGGACGTAGGCATTGGGCCGAACCACGTAAAATATTGTGTCTCCTTGTGTGTGGGTGTGTTTTTCTGCTTGCAATGATTTCTATAAGGTCTTGGGCGGGATCCCAGATCCCAACAAGTGGTATCAGAGCCTCGTCGGTGGCGTTTCGGAACAAAAACAGCGTGGTGTTCGAAACTGCCCAGAAATCAAGTTGCTCGAAATCCGGTTTTGAGCATACCAGGAGCAAGGGCTCGAGAAGAGGAGTCCAACCATATAAAGCAGACACCCAGAGGAGCTTCCACGCGCCCTCACGCGCCGCCTGAAGAAGGCGCGTTAGGCCCAGTCTCGGCACGCGCCACCACGCGCCGTGAAGGCAGCCGGCGCGTCGGACCAGTCGCAGGCACGCGCCCCACGCGCGAAAGAAGGAAGAAGACGAGTGGGGGGAGGCGCGTGTATGGCACGCGCGTGCCACGTCATCAGCCACGTCAGCAGCCACGTCATCCGCAGGAGGAAGAATCCTGTGTTTCGCGGCGAAGGTACAGCCGCAGATCTGAGGCGTACAAAATGTTTTGGCTAGATCGAAGCCATTTGGAGTCCGTTTTTGGTGATCCAATAGTGGTTTCCGACTATTTAGAGTATTCCGGACACATCCGTACGGTCAGATTTTAGAGATGGAGTTTCTGTAAAAAGAAGGCAGATTAAAGTGGCAGACGGCGTCAGGGGCAGTGGACGGAATATTCTGTTGGAACACGGAATATTCCCTGAACTTCTGAAAATTGTAATTTGGCCCAGAATTTTCAGAAAATTGTGGTGTGGCCCAGTTTTCGGGGATATTTTTCAGTGAGGTCCCTGGAAGTGCAGCGAAGGTTGGTCCTAGCTAAACGGACCGCTCCGGACGCAACCGCGAGGTCAGAATAGTGAAATTCTGAACGGTTTGGAAAGATTGTCAAAACATGGGAGTTTGTCATCTTCAATACTCGAAGGAAGGTTGCCGGATATTGTGGAACGCTGCGGATTCACTGAAGAGGTTAGAATGGGCAGATTCTGACCCGATTGGACAACCAGATACAGATTGAGATAGATCATTGAAGACCAGAGGAGATCAGGCTTGATCAAATGGCAGATCGAGGGAGATCAGGATTGGTCAGGGGCGATCAGAGGATTGTAGACATGATTATCTCAAAGGTCTAGGAAAGTTCTGTCAAAAAGACACTGTCTAAGGAGACTGGTTCTTAAGTGGGACCGGTTGTGACCCCACCAGTCTTTCCTGGGAACTTTCCTGGTTGTTGAGGTATTCGGAGGATCTGGTTCAATCAAAAGAGAAGACCATTCATCGACGGATAGATGATTTGGCAACCAGTACAGGCTCAGGGAAATACTGTGGCTGTTGGAGCTACTGTATACGAGAAGGTACTAATGGTATGTGGACATGTAGAACAATAGTTGCAGAGGAGCATACTAAGCGCAGAAGTACAATTGCAGACGTGCAACAGTGCAAGGGTACGCTAGAGTGTCGTACAGAGGCGCGAGAAGAGTGTGCAGCAGCGGGTTGTTGACAGTTCACAGGAACTTCCAGACAGAGAAATTGAGACAGGTAAAACGCAAGAGTGCGTGCCAAGGAGTGGCAAGTCTTATTTCTCTATGGTGGTTTCTTTAGTTCCATGGCAGCAGATGATAGAGTTGATGCAGATCTCTCAAGCAAGCTTGACGCAGGGAGACCAGAAGCCATGGGTGCGAGCACTATGCACGGAGTTGCATAGTGGTAACTTGTACAGACCGGTGAAAGTTGTCTTGACAGAAGGGCTAACTGTCAAACATCAGTACGGACAAGTGAGACAGAACCAAACATCAGGGATTGCAGCACAGACAACAAGCGTATGTGGAAACGCCAGGAGGTTGTTCAGAAGTGCAGAAGGGCAAAGGCTGGTTGTTCAGAAATAAGCTCCGAGCAAGGAAACTTGAGGATGTTGATGTGTCAAACTCTGAAGTTTTCTAGTTGCTCCAGTGTTCATCATGCAAGGAGTTGCATGACAGTCAAGGGCATTCCAGCAGGGGGTGCAGGACATCCAATCAGGGGGTGTTGGATATCTTGGTTGCGCAAGTTCAAGGATAGCAGGTATAGACATCCGAGACAGGAAGCATGGAAGAGATCTGTGGGAGATAGGAGCAGTGGCTCTCTCCAAATCAGAGAGTGGTGTGAGTTGAGTTGAGGATGTCGGATTCCCTCCTCCTCTTGTATCTCTGGTGTTTTATCTCTAGCTTCAGGGGATGCAGCGTCCCAGTGAAGAGATGCAGACTATGTTGAATTTGGGCGTGACAAGATTAGCAGCAGTGTATGCAGTGGATCACTTCACATGGGTTGAGGGGGTGATTTGTTGAATTCACCCCATGTGAAGAAGGTGATGCTCTTCCATGGGAACACACCTTGGTCAACAATGGAAGGCCACCAACCATCTTGAAGAGTCAAGGATGGAGGCTGCCCAAAGGCTCTCCCACCTACTCCCTCACCTATAAATGGAGGTTGAGAGGAGAGAGCAAAAGGGGAGTAAGAGAGGAAGAAAACCGTGAACCAAAGAGTGCGAGAGATGTGAGGCGGAGAGACCGTCTCCCTCGGTGTGAGCGAGGGAGACGGATGAGTGGCTGAGTGAGGAGAGTGTGAGCTCCTCCTCTATTGTAATCTTTCTGTAATCTCCTCATTGGTATAGTGATAACCGGTTACTCTCCCGTGGACGTAGGCATTGGGCCGAACCACGTAAAATATTGTGTCTCCTTGTGTGTGGGTGTGTTTTTCTGCTTGCAATGATTTCTATAAGGTCTTGGGCGGGATCCCAGATCCCAACAGTACTGGTAGACGTTACATGAGTCACCAATGGCGCCAATTTTCCAAGGACAATTCTCTCACGGATCGTGATGTTGTCAAGCTTTATCGCTGTACCACCATTGTGAATTTATATGTTGTGACTTTTGAACGTGCGCTTAGGGCTCTCCCACTCTTCCCCGGTGCTCCCCTTTGATTTTTTCGGAACAGGAAGGTTGTTTGTTGTGTATCGTCTGTGACGTGAAGTGAAAATTAAGCAGTAATTGTGTGTTAGTGTTGTTGTTGAACTCTATATGCTATGCTGTGCTCCTTTATCATCTCGACTTTTAGGAACAAGATATGTCCTTTTTGTTTGGTTTGTGTGAATCATGAATGTCTTTACTTAGATCTATGGTCTGTTATCAAGAAATATTTTTTTTTTTTGGTCAGCCTGTTATCAAGAAATATGATGTTGGCTTCTCTAAACATTTATTTTTATTATTATTGTTTTACTTCTTTCCCATGTTCTTGGGATTACTACTGTTTTTGAACCCTAGAGAGTAGAGAGTGTTAGAACAGCAAACTAAAAAAAAACAGAACCAAGCAAAAAGCGACTTTGAGGCGTGTTGCGGACACTTTCTTTAAGGTGATAATTGCTCCCATTCAAAGGAGTTTGCTGCTGGGTTGAAAGCAATTCAACTCCAGGACACAACAGGAAAAGTCTGGAATACTTTCCTGGATTTGCAATTGTGTATTTATAGATGATCAAAAGGTGATAAAGGCACCTTTATGAAAGAACACAACCATCAGAATTTGAAAAATCTGAAACATGTCTTTCAACTTGAAATGGTGACTTTATCCTTTGAATTTCTATTAATAACTGATCGCAACTGTTAGTAACAACCATTTTAAAGAGTTATAATCCAGTGTATCTTGTCTCCAATGAAATCACCATATGATCTTGATCACATATTGTAATCTGTCAAATTTATAATAGAGAGAATAGAGAGACAATAAGAAAGCAACTGACAGCTGTACGGAGATACAGATTCGCCTTAGCTGCAGTCTTCACTTTTCTTCTTACTATCTTTTTGTGCAAAGCATGAGAAGTCATTTTCTGATGGATTTGTGCACTTCAATATAGTATTTGCAATATATAGTATACTAGTTGTATAAAATAAGAATTACGGATAAAAAAATTTAATTTATTTTTAACAAATGACTAATCGAAAATAATTTCTTATAATTAAAACCGTTCAATGTGTACATTTTGTTGAGTACATTATTATTAAAAAAACTAAAGTTATTCGGATATTAATAACTATTTGATTAAATCACATTTTCGTCAATATTTGTTTAAAAATCATATGCCGTTAATACAAATATAACCTGATCAAATAGCTATCGAAATTTAATCAAAGTAATTTTTTCAAGAATAATATACTCAACAAGATGTATACATTAAATAGTTTGGATCACCAAAATGAACCCGAATTAGGGCCCCCAACACTCTTCAAACAAATTGGAGACAAGTCTGTCCCATTTCTTATATTGTGAAAATGTTATTTCATAACGAAAAATGTAAATAAATCTAACAAGTCATTATTTTTATTCTTTTTCAAAATTTTTGAACTATAGAACTCATATAATTCAATTTTCTTAGAAGACCATCAATTATAATTCAAGTTTCTTTTATTAATGTGATGCAATTAGAGATCATTTATAAAAATATGTTATTAATTTTGTATTTCATCAATATTTTACAATGTATACTGAGATGAATTCTAACTGTTTCACATTATGAGTATCAATCCATTTTATTTATATAAGAGATACACGTCAGTTCTTTTTTTCTTTTTTTTTTTAATTGTAAAAATTAAAGATGAATGACCCTTTTTATTAATAAATCATCAATTCAATTAACAACTTTTAATGATATTAAAAATTTATTTTAATTAATAATTTAAGTAAATTTATTATTATACAATAGAGTAGTTAGGAATTTTATTTTTTTAGTTAATTTTATTAAATAAAATATTCTAACAAGTGATTATTTGTAATTTGTAAAATAACGAGAGACAATTCATATGTTAAGTAAATTTCAAATACTATATTCATAATTTATCCTATTTTTTACCATAACTGTATTAAAATATTAAAAAATTACAATATAGAAAGGTTGTTGATTGATTGTGGATCAATAAACCATCAGGGAATGAATACTCAAAAGCATACTAGTTTACACAAAAAGACAAAATAACCCAATCATGAGCCAAAACGTCACTGTTTAAAGTGACGACAGTAATTGCTGCACCTAACGTGCAACAGTATCCCCGTACCCGGGGTATGGGATAGTATTGGTTAGATAACTATCCAATGCGATTAAATGATAAAGTGATATATTTTTTCTAAATATTTGATTAAATGTCTCTACTGTTTACTTTAAATTCACCCTAGCTCCTTCAAGTAAGTTGAAAGGAAATTTTATATCAAGAGTTCTACCGATAATTTTGCGATTTCATCAAAGTTTGGAGTTGGGTTTTCATCTTTTGTCTTCATTCTTGAGGCATGGATACTTTTAACTTGTAATGTCTTTGATTTAAGACACATGTGTGGTATTTTCATTAGTTATCAAGATATATGAGATGTATTTGTGTTATAAAATGGGTTTGATGCAAAAATGGGCTATACCTCATATTTTTGAAAGAGTTTATGTATACTTTTGCTGATTATTGTCGTTGATGATGAGAATTGGCCTTTAAATCATGTAAGAGAGAAAGCCTCAATTTTCTTAGAACCATAGTTTTCAAATTTGTTCAATGAAGGAGATTGGTTTAATTGGCCTCCTAATCCTATAATTGGATGTATTGACTTAACTTTGGTGTTGAGATATGAAATTTCGGGAACTTCTTGAAACAAATCTTCGAAATGGTGAAGATAGTAAGTTGGAGAATTTCTTCAATTGTTGATGCTTTATTTATGGGTTGTTTTGAAACCATTTTAGGGAAATTGAGATTTGGAAATTCATGCATCATATGCATTATATGTTAGAACAATCTTCTATGCAAAATAAATAACTTGAAACAAATCAAATAGAAATAAATTACTTACATAATTTATTTTACCGAAATGAATTAGTACAAAAATAGATCAAGTCGAGTGTGTGATACTCTGTCCTTAAGACAGATTCGCTCCGCTTCGGTAATTATGAATGAATGACGTCTATTTCCGAGGATACAATGATCTTCTCACAAATTGTAGTAGCACTCCAAACAATCTGTACGGCGAACAAAACCCGTGTTCTATACTCTCTGAATTTTTTCCTGAAAATAATATGAAGAATAATGCAACCAAAGAGCAAAATCAGGTAAAGAAAACAAATTTTTGAATGTTAGAAATGCTAGAAATGTTTTGCTTTTATAGGCAGATTGGTGACTATTCAGATTTGTCCGAACAGGTATGAAATTCAAATGAACAGATCTATTTTTGAAATGAACAGGTGTAGAAATTGTTTTGAATAGATAATTGCTAGCAGTTTGTATCTGTTTGAACAGATAATTGCTGGGAAGTTTAAATTTGTTAAAAATAGTTTAATCTGTTAGGAATTTCGAACCAGAAGAGGTACAAAGTTGGATAGAAAATTGAATTCAAATTTGGTACAAAATTTGAAATAAATTCATTTAGAAAAATTAATTTTCCAGTGAGAACTTTTAAAAAAATTCAAATAAATTTTGTCAAAAAAATTAATATTAGAACCGATCCGACCCACAACCCACACCCGTGTCGGTACGGCCAGGCCACGACGCACGTGTGGTGGTTTGAGCCAAGGTTCAATCTATCCACAACTCCTCCCTTCTACAAACTTGCGGTGCCCTTTGGGGCCTAATCCAAGTTTGTCCACCTAGAGCTTATATACATATACAAGTTCTCTTAAAGTTTCAATGTGGAATAAGTCTTACAAGGAAACCCACATTTTATTCTTTAATTGTCCGTTCCACGAATCTGAAAACGACGTCAACTTTCCATTCACTCATAAATGGTTTTGAAAAACCGTCTTCACCATGTAACTTGTCATGCGGCAAGGAATACTTTACATCTTTAGACCCATCTCAAAAGACGAGTGGGCCCCGTTCAAATTTGGGCTCAAAGTTGGCCCAAAATAAGCCTATAAAACCATATTTTTGCAACATTATAATACCTTGTGACTCTTGATTGTTAATGTTTGGAAAGTATTGGAAGCATGCAAATAGCATATTAGTTCGGGTAGTGAGTCGGGTTTTAGTTTGAGTTGTGTATTGTATATTGGTACCCACGTTGGGAGTTAAGGTGCCCAATTACCCTATCTTAAGTATATCGTCGGACGAATGTGAGAAATGTTTTTAGGGTGTCCACAAGCTTGCCGTTTTTAGAGTCGGCGAATGTGGAAAATATGATTTTGGGTGTCCACGAGTTTATCGTTTCTGGAGTCGGCAAAAGTGGAAGGGAAAGGTCTTGAGTGCCCATCGCCCTACCGTTTGAGAGTTGGCAAATGTAGGACTACTTTCTATAAATCAGTATATATATATATATATATATATGTATGTATGTATGTATGTATGGTGTTAAAGTTCTAGCTTGTGGCATCATAGCTCATTTACACTCCATGATTTGGTTGAGATTTATTATTAGCATCTCATATTCTAGAATCATGGTTTTAAAAAGAAAGAAAAGACTTAGATTTTTCTCATCTCTTGCATGGTATGATCATATGTATTTCGATTAATTCTGTAACTTGTTAATGGTATTTTCTACTGGGCAATTGCTCACCTCAAAACTAACAACCTTTCAAGGAATAAAGCTGTGATGTCGCCAAAGTGATTGGCATGAGATGTATTTTTGGATGGGAGCATGGAGGTTTTATTTATATGCTACATGTTGAAGCCTCGGGCTAGTTTTGTATTGGAGACAAATTTCACTTTTTGTGTATTCAGGGCACTCCTTGAAAAGATGTTTGCCTCAAGACATTTATAATTTGTATTATCTCTTACTCTTTGAACTGCTATTACCATTTGGTGAATGTAACTAAACAAATGATGTAATCTTTTAAATAGTTCAATGGGGAAGAGATTCCGTTAGAAGTATAAATATATTATCTTTTTGGTTGTCTTATTTTCAATAAATCAAATTATTGTTGAAAATAACATTGTAATTTGAGGTTATGTTTTCGGGGCGTTACATATATATGTGTGGTGCCATGGCTTATTATAGACAAATAACATATACTTTTTCAGATTACAAGTTATTGGAGATTGTAAAAGTTACGAATTGTAATTCAAAAAATGCCCAAAGTTTATAAAATCCAAACTGCCTTGCATCCATCCGCCAACCAGCATGGCTCGCTCAATCCAAATCCACCAAATCGATAGATATATGGCAGATGAGATGCCACCCGACCTAACCCAATCCGCAATCACCCCTAGCTGGACTTGACGTGACTCAACAATGTGCATGAATTTACAATCCTAAGTTTGGCCCTAAAATCACATTACGTTCTCTAGCCCACTCAATAAATCCATATATTAGATAAAAATAAATTTAATAAAATAAAATATTTTTATAGTTTTTTTTTTTTTTTAATTTTTAAGATGGGTATATTTTTTTAGTTAAGTCAACAAAATTTAATTAATTTTCATTATATTTTTAGATTTAAAGTTTAGTAGGTGTATTTTTCCTCTTCATTATAATTCTTTATTTGAAAGAAAATAAAACTAAGTATATTAGTATATGTTTATATAATATATATAAAATATATTACATAGTACTAACTAATTGGGCTAGGCCGGCCAACCCGCTGGTGCTCTCGCTAACATTTTTTGGTAACCATTGAGAGTGGCTTTTGATGGCTTATCCGAGATGTGGATAAAATTTGGGACAATTACGCCCGGCAGGGGGTTTTATTTGTTGGTCGGTGGGACAAAAATCTAGAATGTTTAGGTGCTGTTTGGTAACACTTACGTTTTCAGTTTTCTGTTTATATTTACAAAAATTTAAAAAACTCAAATAAAAACTTGTTTGATAAAATTTTTGTTTTATAAATCAGTTGTCTCAGTTTATAAATTTAGCCAAAAAATGAAAACACAAAAAATGTGTTTCCATTTTGAATTTTCAATTTTTTTTTTTTTTTTTTTTACCACCCAACACTAGCCACCTCCCGCCACCATTTTCTACCACCGTCTTCCGCCACCACCACCTCCCACCCCTCACCACCACCTCCCACCCCTCACCACCACCTGCCACCACCACTCACCAACCATTTGCCACCACCACCCACCACCCGCCACCATTTTCCACCACCCCCCACCATTTTCCACCACCCCCCACCCCCCACCACCACCTGCCACCACCACTCACCACCCATCTGCCACCACCACCCGCTACTACCATCCACCGCCCGCCGCCACCACCCGCCACCTACTTGCCATCACCACCCACCACCCACCTGCCACCACCAGCCACTTGTTACCCACTCACCCGCCACCCACCACTACCACCACCATCACCCACTGCCACCTACCTACCACCACTACTCACCACCAACCACTCGCTACCAGCTACCACCTACCACCCGCCACCGTCACCCACCTACCCACCCACCACCACCACCACCCACCACCACCCGCCATCCGCCACCCACTTGCCACCACCACTCACCACCCGCCGCTGCCACCACCACCACTACCCACTCGCTACCACCCACTACCCGCCACCGTCACCCACCCAACCACCATCACCACCCACCACCCACCCGTCACCACCCACCACCACCTGTCATCTGCCACCACCACCCACCACCCGCCACTACCACCACCACCACCACCACCACCCACTCACCACCACTACCCGCCACCGTCACCCACTACCACTACCACCACCTGCCACCTACTCGCCACCACCACCACCACCACCTACTCGCCACCACCCATCACCACCTGCCATCCGCCACGCACCTTCCACCACCACCCGCCATCCGCCACGCACCTGCCACCACCACCGCCACCGCCACCGCCACCGCCACCGCTACCACCCACCACCCGCCACCCGCCACCGTCACCCACCCACCTGCCACCGTCACCCACCACCAGCTACCCACCACCCGCCGTCACCACTTTCCACCACCGTCTTTCGCCGCCACTTGCCACCGCTTGCCATTTTTCACTCTTTTTATATTTTTAAAATTTTTTAAACATTTTGTCAATTACCAAACGCGTTTGTGGTTTATGTTTTTCTAAAAATAAACAAAAAATAAACAAAAATCAGTTTATAAAATTTTTGTAAATATAAACTGAAAACGTAAACGTTACCAAACACACCCTTAGAAACTCAAAATTAATTATTTGTCGGTCACATCTCTCTACTCTCTCTTCTATGCCCTCTCTCCTGTTTTTTCTCACATTTCTCTTCTCCTCTCTCTCTTTTTTTTTTTTTTTTTTTTTTTTTTGTCCTAGTTCAATTTTCATTTTTTTAAACTATTATTTATTTTAATAAATTATATATAGATTTTAATATATAAATTTAATTTTTATAAAAATAATACCATTAAAAAGATATCAATGATATCTTAAAATAAGACTAATATTAAATATATAAATTTAAAATTTTAAAAACACTAATTTAAAATAAATATACAAAATTACACAATTAAAATAAAATGTATGGCTGAAATTAATATGAACAAAAAACATTATTTAAAATTACTTAAGTGGAAGGAAAAATTATCAATCAGCGGTAATAAAAATAAAAGATTATAATATTCAAATCATACAAATATTAATTGAAACTGTAAAAATAAAAAATAATAGTTCAAACTGTACAATATTAATTGAAACCATATGAATAAAAAAATTATATTTAAACATACAAATAATAAGTCAAACCAAACAACAAAAATAATAATTAAACCATACAAATATTATTATTTTTTATTTTTATTAACTCAAATTAGACAATAAAATTTAATACAAATATCAACTCAAACCATACAAATAAAAAAGGTCACTAAAAAACTAGTCATATATATTTTAGCATTAAAATAGTTTCAAAAAGTAGGATACTAGAAAATCATTTCACATATTTGGTTGAATTTTGTCTTCTATTTTTCTAAAAAAATAAAAAATCTAGTATGGTAAAACAAAATATCAATTTCATGTGGATCTAACTTTTTTGGGATGCAAATTCAAGTTGTGTAGGGTGCAAGTTCAAACCAAATCCAACCTATGTATAGTTGTAAGTCCAACATGTGTTGAATGTAAGTTCAATCTATTTGCAGTGTAAGTTCAATCTCTGATAGGTGTAAATTCAATTTGTGTGTGGTGCAAGTCCAACGTGTGCATGAGTGCAAGTTTTATTTTTAAAATGATAATTTTTTTTTATTTATTCACCAAACTAGTTTCTAATTTTTCTGGAAAGAAAATATTGAAAACTAATCCAAATTGTGCCTAAAAAAGTAAAATAATTTATAATAAATATAAACAATAGTGCTAGGCATCATGAAAGAAATATCATGAAGATTCTCCACTCTTGGATTATTATGTAGTGTTTTATTATATGTTATGCAATCACCTTAGATTAGTTTCATGAAATTTTTCATAATATTTATTTCATGATGCGTAACATTATTTCGATATAAAATAAAAATAATTAAGTAAGACACTAGAAATATAAAAAAGAAAAAAATTCTAAATTAAAAAAAAAAAAAACTACAAATTAGACTTGCACTCCGCACTGGTTGGACTTGTACCCCGCACAGGTCAGACTTGCACTCCACATAGTTGGTTGAATTTTGTGCTATAACGCCCTCGAAATAAACCCATAAATCATACAATCTTAACATGCTTAGACATAAGAAAATAAAGCATAATTTCATTCATCAGAGTATTCATTACAAAAGTATTACATGTTGACATCAAAAGTAAATGCCCTACGGGCTTACAACTTTTCAAGTCGACACTTGGTTACAAAAAGAGAGTACTAACTCAAAACACAAAATAAGCGCTTGGCTTGATTTACATGTAATACACAAAAATAAACAAAAGCCTTCAACTCCCACAACCATCCAAGCTAAGACCTCGGAGGCGGCATAATACCTGAACCTGAAAAATGATGTCCCATATAGGGTGAGCCAATACCCAGTAGAGATATACTAAACATAATATGAGCAATAACTAAAACATTAGTATTCGATAAATGTTTAACTCATATATACCAACTTATAACACATTTCAATTTCATGACAAATATGTCCATGTTTCATTTCATTTTCCATTACTTATCCAGTTCTTAATTTATGAATAAGGCTCAGAACCTGGCCAATAATTTAATGAGACTATAACTCATATCAAAACACTTCTATAATTCACAATAGATACACATACTTGCTGTATCAATACCACATCAAAACACTTCCATACTTCATAAATGATACACAGATTCGCTGTATCAATAACACATTGGTGGGTCGTTGAACACACCAAATATAATCACTAAACTATACCAAATTCTATCAGAATAATGACAAGTCCAGGTATCAATCCATAGGGACAATTGTGAGATTAAGCTAATTTAATTGCTAAATTCCTAAATTAATTTTGATAAAAAGATTGATTGTTCATAACCTAATTTAATAACGAATAAATTAAACTAAGGAATTAAATTATCAATAATAAATGAAATAGGGTTTACTGAATTGGGGGAAAAATCCTAGGGTAGAGAATTCACCACTAACCACATGAATGAGACTTAGCATCAACCACCAATCGCAATTCGGTTTGAACAACCCAATATTTCACAACTACAAGTTTGAAATATTGATCAAGAGGGTTGTTGTATTCAATGTACAGACACGAATCATCCCGAGTAGTACGAGTCGTTTGCTCTAAACTATGTTAGCAAAACGACCCGTCTCTCATTGTATGACTCGTCTCGTACTTTGAATACAAACACAAAGAATACTAATGTATAGAAAGCATTAAACAATCACAGAGAGTAGAATGCTTGAAGAGAAGAACGAAACAATTATTTATAAACTTCTAAAACATCCATACATTCATTCAAACCATTTTACAATTAAAGCTCATGAAAAATTCCATTACATGGCTAGGGTTTCATCAAACCCTAAAAAAGACGACTAGCCACTCATGGAGGAGTGGAAAGAGGAAGAAGATGAGGAAGAAACCTCCATGGAAGTGTCCTTCAAGCTTTGGTAGAATATCCTCTCTCTGAAACCCTAGTCTCCCTCTATTCTGTATTGATTTTTCGAACCCTACAAAAGCCTTTGCCTTGCCTTTTTATACTTCTACTCCCTTCCAAACAGGTTTAAAACGTCGGTTTGACTTTCCCAGAAAAAGTCAACGCACGTGCGGGAAAGTCAACGCTTGTGCGGAAAGTCAACTCTGTCCAAATTCTGTCATTTTGCCCATTTTATGCTTCGACGATGTACAACCTGATTGACATTCAACACATATAAAGTATACAGTTTGACCAGCAAGTGAAGTTAAGATATTCTAATTAACAGCCTCAATGATGTACATTTCGGCCTTAATCACATCCCTCAACTTACTACTTGCCAGTTCTCAATCAAGTAAAATAAAATAAAATAAAACAAAATTTATCTATTTCCTCTTTCGTGGGAAAACGGTTACATTTAGCATATGCAACAAGCCTTTAAACCACAAGGTTACCCCAAGTGAACGAGTAAAGTCTCGTGAGGGTTTCCAGAAATGATACCCACAAACATTAACATATTCATATATACTCAACAACAAATGACCACACTACTCCACCTAACAATCAACTTATGTGCCACTACAATGTGATATTGAGACATCATGAGTCATTAAAGGCACAGTGGACAAGCATGAAGGAATCTATTAAGTCGAAACCACAATTCAGTTAATACAAAAGTAAAGTTAAATTGACATCCGGAATAAATATAGCATAAAAGAACATACGGAATGCTCACTAAAGGTATAATCTTCACGCGAAAACCACGGGTTCTACTTTTCTCCCTAACTGTGTTTGTAACTTTCCCTATTCTTTAACAGGCTGATAGACTAGGTTGATTCGGTATCCAGAATCGAGGCGCATAAAGCTACCTCAACCTATGGGGCTGTCATACACAGTTCAAGCCGAGGTAGTTTTGAAGCAATCTCCACACCCCTGGGTATTTAAAACAGACTCTAGTCTCGGAAATCCCAAACCTTTGTGTTCTAGGCTTTGCCATTCGAACTCTAGTTTCCACTGTCTCAGTTGGTCTCCTAGGAACTCACTACAAACACGGTTAGATGGCTATACTAGACCGTCAGATGCCGTTCGGGTACGGCAAACACCAAAGGAATTACACCTTTAGAGGATTTAAAGTCTCCTAGACGCAAGTAAAGTGTAACAAGAACAAAGAAAAACATAATAGCATAGAAGGGAAAGAAAAGAGAACAAGAAATCAATCTATCAATCATAGTAAAATGGGTCCATCAAAGCAATGGACTCAATCATATCCTCATTCCCAATCCCCTCTATATATGGTTTCAATCTTTGGCCATTCACTTTGAAAGTGTGGCCAGTTTTTGGATCTCGCACCTCAACGGCGCCATGACTAAATGCCTCAACAACCTCAAAGGGGCTATCCCATCTTGATCTTACCTTACCCGGAAAGAGTCTCAATTTTGAATTAAAAAGCCACACTTTTTGGTCGGGTTCAAAGGATTTTCTATTAATGTGCTTGTCAAGGAATTCTTTAGTCCGAGCTTTAAAAACTCTCAAACTCTCATATGCATCATTCCGGATTTCCTACAGCTCATTGAGTTGCAATTTCCGGTTGAGCCCAGCCGCGGCCATATCGAAGTTAAACTTCTTTATGCCCCACAATGCTCGATGCTCAAGTTCAACCGAGAGATGACAAGCTTTGCCAAACACCGCCCTATATGGTGACATCCCAATGAGTGTCTTATAAGCAGTGCGGTAAGCCCATAACGCATCAATTAACCGTTGTGACCAATCTTTCCTATCCGGTCTTACCGTTTTCTCAATTATGTGCTTTACCTCCCTATTTGATACTTCTACTTGGCCACTAGTTTGAGGATGGTATGGAGTGCTAACTTTATGGGTGATAGAGTATTTCTTAACTACTGACTCAAAGAACCGGTTACAAAAATGTGTACCCTGATAACTTATTATGGCTCTAGGAAACCCAAAACGACTAAAGATATTTTCATGCAAAAATTTGATTACCACTGTATGATCGTTTGTTCGGGTAGCTATTGCCTCCACCCACTTAGACACATAATCTACTGCCAAGAAAATGTACTCAAACCCGAACGACGACGGGAAAGAACCCATAAAATCAATCCCCCAAACATCAAATATTTCTACCACAAGAATAGGGGACATTGGCATCATGTCACGCCAAGACATCGAACCCATTTGCTGACAGCGCAAACAAGTTCTACAAAATTGATGGGCATCTTTAAAAATTGTGGGCCAATAATACCCGCTTTGTAAAATCTTGGCGGCAGTTTTATGCCCACTAAAATGATCGCCACATGCAGAAGAATGACAAAATGTAAGAATGCTATACACCTCACTCTCCGGCACGCATCGTCGGATCACTTGGTCGGAGCAATATTTAAACAACTCCGGATCCTCCCAAAAGTAATACCTGACCTGTGAAAAGAATTGGTCTTTGTCTTGCTTAGACCAATTCTGCGAAATTTTCCCAATGGCCAAGTAATTCACAATATGTGCAAACCACGGGGGGCTCGCTTGTGACAGCTCAAAAAGTTGTTCATCCGGAAATGAATCATGCAAAATAAGAGGGTCGCTATTATACTCAACGAGGATTCGGGAGAGATGATCCGCCACCACATTCTCAAATCCTTTCTTATCACAGATCTCTAAATCAAATTCCTGAAGCAATAAAATCCATCTAATCAACCTAGGTTTGGTCTCTTTCTTAGATAGTAAATACCGCAAAGCGGCATGATCAGTGAAGACTATGACCTTGGAACCTAGGAGATAAGATTGGAATTTGTCTAAGGCAAAGACCACAGCTTGCAACTCTTTCTCCGTAGCAGTGTAGTTCAATTGAGCATCCGAGAGAGTGCGACTAGCATAATATATAGCAAATGGTGCCTTATTGACCCTTTGGCCCAACACAGCCCCGATAGCATAATCGAAGGCATCACACATGATTTCAAAGGGAAGCGACCAATCTAATGATTTCATGATTGGGGCGGTGGTCAAGGCCATTCTCAGTGTTTCAAATGCCTTTAAGCATGTCTCATCAAAGACAAAAGGCGCGTCCTTAACCAGTAAACTACACAAAGGACGTGATATCTTACTAAAGTCTTTGATGAACCTACGGTAAAAACCTGCATGCCCTAAGAAAGACCTAATTTGACGCACGGAATTAGGTGGAGGAAGGCCTGCAATGAGGTCAACCTTAGCCTTGTCAACCTCTATACCTCGAGGGGACACAATGTGTCCCAACACTATACCCTCACGAACCATAAAATGCCCCTTTTCCCAACTCAAGATTAGATTTGCCTTAGTACATCGTTCTAACACTCTAGTCAAGTTCCTAAGGCATTCCTCAAAAGACGGTCCAAACACCGAAAAGTCATTCATAAAAACCTCTAAGAATTTCTCCACCATATCGGAGAAAATGGCCATCATGCACCATTGAAAAGTCATCGGTGCATTACATAGCCCAAAGGGCATGCGCCTGTAAGTAAAAGTGCCAAAAGGGCATGCGAATGTGGTCTTTTCCTGGTCAGCAGGGTACACCGGGACTAGATTATACCCCGAGTAGCCATCAAGAAAACAATAGAAACCTTGCCTCGCTAACTGCTCTAGGATTTGGTCAATGAAAGGTAGGGGAAAATGGTCCTTCCTAGTCGAGGAATTTAGTCTCCTGTAATCAATGCACACTCGCCACCCAGTAGTGGTTCGTGTGGGGACTAACTCTCCTCCCTCATTCTCAACAACGGCGATGCCCGATTTCTTGGGCACCACTTGTGTGGGACTTACCCACTTGCTATCTGAGATGGGGTATATGATACCCGCATCCAATAATTTCAAAACCTCCTTCTTCACCACCTCTTTCATATTAGGATTTAGTCTCCGTTGCATTTCGCGAGAAGGTTTGGAGTCCTCCTCTAGGTGTATATAATGCATGCACACGGAGGGATCTATCCTTTTCAAATCAGCCACTGACCACCCTATAGCACTCCGATGTGCCACGAGAACACTCATTAACTGACTCTCCTGCTCCGCAGTCAAGTCAGATGCAATGATAATTGGTAAAGTCTCCTGGGGCCCTAAAAAAGCATACTTGAGTGTGGCCGGAAGTGGCTTCAACTCAAGTGTAGGTGGTGTGACCAAAGATGGTATAGCAGGCTCTCTTGACAGAGGAGGAAGGGACTCAAACTGGGCTTTTCATGGAGGAAAATCCGGTATAGAAGAAGAATTAAGCAAGACATTCACCTCCTCAACTGACCTATCAATATCAAAATTTTCTAACCCAAAATGAGCTAGACAAGCCTCTAAAGGGTCCTCTACAAGAATAGAGGGCAAAGCCTCCTCCACAATCTCATCCACAACATCCACTAATAGGCACTCCTCTCTCTCATGAGGTTGTTGGGATGCTTGGAAAACATTAAGTTTCACTTGCATGTTACCAAATGAAACTTCCATCACCCTAGTACGACAATTAATGCATGCATTGGCCGTAGCCAAAAAAGGTCGACCTAAGATCACCGGGATTTGTTTCCTAGAACTGGTTACCGATTCCATATCTAATACCAAAAAGTTAACAGGGAAGTAGAACCTATCCACCTTAACTAGTACATCCTCAATCATGCCTCGTGGCACTTTGAGGGACCGGTCAGCCAACTGAAGAGTAACAGTAGTGGGCTTCAACTCGCCAAGCCCAAATTCCTCGTACACAGAGTACGGCAACAAATTGACACTAGCCCCTAAATCCAATAAGGCCCTATCAATGAAATGGTCTCCTATAATATATGCAATGGTTGGGGCACCCGGGTCCTTAAGCTTAGGAGGTGTGTCATTCAACAAGATGGAGCTTACTTGCTCCGTGAGTAAGACCTTTTGGGACACATGTGTCCTAGATTTACGCTTTTGCGTACATAGGTCCTTTAGAAATTTGGTATATGATGGTACTTGCTTAATCGCCTCCAACAGGGGGAGGTTGATTTTTACCTGTTTAAAGACCTCCATCATTGCCTCCATAGATGCCGCCTTCTTATTAAAAGGGGACGGTGTATCAAGGCATTGGGGAAAGGGTGCCTTAGGCACATATGGTGCCTTGGGCTCAAGTGAAGTGCTAGGGACTAAGTCATCCCTCTTAAGAGTTTCCCCCTCACCCTTGCTCTCATTAGGTGAACCACCGTGGTCACTCTTCTTAACTCTAGTTGCATCAGACGCAACTGACTGAGGTTCTAACTCCCTACCACTTCTCAAAGCAACCACCGCTTGCACTTGCTCATGTTGCTTACCATTCCCACCTGAACTCTCTGCCCCGTATTGTCCCTTAGGGTTGGCCACTGTTTGACTTGGTAATTTTCCCTCATCTCTTCGATTCATGTTGTTAGCCATTTGACCCAATTGGGCCTCTAGTTTGGCAATAGAGTGAGCGTAGGAGTGAACTACCAATGCTAACCCCTTAAGTTCTGAGAGAACTTCCAAAAACTGAGTCTCAAAGGCAAAGTTGCCCTGAGGAACAGGCCGGGGTTGTGGTTGCCGGTACGGTTGTGGGGGTCGATAAGGTTGCGGTGGTCAATAGGATGATTGGTTGGCAAAATTATTGAAATTCTGCCTTGGTGGTGGAGGATTGTAAAAAGTGCCTTGTGAAGGGGGTCTCCATGAGAAATTAGGGTGATTTCTCCATCTCAGATTGTATGTGTTGGAGTATGGATCATTACCTGCGTTGGAGAATCCTTGAGCCGCATTCACATGCTCTTGGACTAACTCCGGAAATTGTGATGCCGGAGGGCACTCACTCAAGTCATGAGCAGGGCTTGCACAAATAACACATGTCTCGTGAAATTGATGCTGATCTTGCTGGGTAGGGGCATGTCCCGTAGCTAATAATTGGTCCATCTTGCGGGACAGTGCCTCTACTTGTTGGGCTAGCTCTAGGTTTTGCTCGACCTCATAAATGGCCCCACTTTTCGGGGCTCCAACTACGGGTTTCCGGACTTGCCGGGCATCATTTTTAGACATAAATGTCCCACCACAGGATGAATCCACCATTTGGCGGTGCGGCTCAGTTAAGCCATAATAGAATGTTTGAACAAGTTGCCAATCAGGCACTTGGTGGTGGGGACACTGTTGGAGAAGGTCTCGAAGTCTTTCCCACGTCTCATGGAATTGCTCGCCATCCATTTGAGCAAAGTTTGTGATGGCTCGCCTAAGTTGGTTGGTTTTTCCTATGGAAAAGTACTTCTCCAAGAACCGTTGCTGTAATTGGTCCCAAGTTGTGATTGAATTAGCAGGTAAAGAATTTAGCCAGTGTTTGGCTTTATCCTTTAACGAGAATGGAAACAATCGCAACATTAAGGCCTCATTTGTGAAATTCTGGATCCTCACTGTCGAGCAAATTTCTAAAAATTCATTCAAATGCTTATAAGGGTCATCATGAGTTAGTCCATGGAATGATGGGAGCATTTGTATGGTGCTGGACTTAATCTCATAATGAGTAGCAGTGGTGTTGGGTAATTGGATGCATGATGGTGATGTATATGCAGTGGGTGTAAAATAATCCTTAAGTGTCCGGTTGGGCACATTCGGAACATTAGGATCTGCCATCTCTAATGGCTCAATGTATGAATATGAATACTCAAGCCTAGGAACACGGGCAGAAGCCCTAAGTCTCCTAAGAGTCCTTTCTAGTTCAAGGTCCAAACTCCACAATTCAGGGTGACAAGAACGGCGCCCGTGCATACACTACCCACACACACACAAAAAGTTCGACTCGGTGCACTAAGTTACGAAAGCAGAATGCTAAAAGAGAAATATTCATAGCGGTTTAACGAAAACGCTTTACTCGTCTTGCAGGTGCTTGACGTATAGACGTTGTCTCCAATCCCCAATTGAGCTTTGACTTTCGTTTTAGCACTTTGGTGCTTTGCTTGTGAGTGTTTTCTTCTGTTTACTCACTTTAGTGCTACAGTTGTTTTTTTTAAAGCTCGGCTGCGCGCTGCTTGCACTTCAATGATAGCTCCAATTTCAAACGCTCTGCACTCTTAGCAACACAAAAGCATAAAGTCTTAAACTAAAAATTAAAATAAGAATGTAACTTTAAATTAACTAATTTCGCCAGAAGTCCCCGATAGCGGCGCCAAAATTTGGTGGGTCGTTGAACACACCAAATATAATCACTAAACTATACCAAATTCTATCAGAATAATGGCAAGTCCAGGTGTCGATCCACAGGGACAATTATGAGATTAAACTAATGTAATTGCTAAATTCCTAAATTAATATTGATAAAAAGATTGATTGTTCATAACCTAATTTAATAACGAATAAATTAAACTAAGGAATTAAATTATCAATAATAAATGAAATAGGGTTTATTGAATTGGGGGAAAAATCCTAGGGTAAAGAATTCACCACTAACCACATGAATGAGACTTAGCATCAACCACCAATCGCAATTCGGTTTGAACAATCCAATATTTCACAACTACAAGTTTGAAATATTGACCAATAGGGTTGTTGTATTCAATGTACAGGCACGAATCATCCCGAGTAGTACGAGTCGTTTGCTCTAAACTATGTTAGCAAAACGACCCGTCTCTCATAGGATGACTCGTCTCGTACTTTGAATACAAACACAAATAATACTAATGTATGGAAAGCATTAAACAATCACAAAGAGTAGAATGCTTGAAGAGAAGAACAGAACAATTATTTATAAACTTCTAAAACATCCACACATTCATTCGAACCATTTTACAATTAAAGCTCATGAAAAATTCCATTACATGGCTAGGGTTTCATCAAACCCTAGAAAAGACGACTAGCCACTCATGGAGGAGTGGAAAGAGGAAGAAGATGAGGAAGAAACCTCCATGGAAGTGTCCTTCAAGCTTTGGTAGAATATCCTCTCTCTGAAACCCTAGTCTTCCTCTATTCTGTATTGATTTTTCGAACCCTACAAAAGCCTTTTTCTTGCCTTTTTATACTTTTACTCCCTTTAAAACAGGTTTAAAACGTCAGTTTGACTTTTTCAGAAAAAATCAACGCTCGTGCGGGAAAAGTCAACTCTGTCCAAATTCTGTCATTTTGCCCATTTAATGCTCTGACGATGTACAACCTGATTGACATTCAACACACATAAAGTATACAGTTTGACCAGCAAGTGAAGTTAAGAGATTCTAATTAACGGCCTTAATGATGTATATTTCGGCCTTAATTACGCATTAAAACACTTCTATACTTCATAAATGATACACATATTTGCTGTATCAATGAAGTTCATCCCCTATCTCCTCCCAAATAAAATCAGGTTTAGGAGTCCATCCCCTATCTTCCCCTAAACCGTGGAGTGCATCGCCTATCTCCTCCCACACAACACAATGTATATAAACACATATCATATACATGAGCAGTCAATACATAAATTTGATGTATTATTCCAACCGTCATATTCGATAACATAATCAATTGATTAGTTTTAATTCGCCTAATCATCATGCATTGTCTACAACAATCAAGACTATCCTCTACCGATAGCCCAAAGCAATTTATTTCTAAACAGATAATAAATGCATTAACAGATAATTTGACAACAATTTCATAAGTGAGTGATTAATAAATCCAACTCCACCATTCCCTCTTATAGTGAGCCAATTTCATTATTTCCAACTCAATTCCATATTTCCATAACATTCTCAAATTAATTATATAAATTAATTCATACAACAATTTAGGGCTTTCTTCTTATTTTTCTCTACAATGACCCAAAGGTCCCATACATCATCAACAACATCAATACCATCATTTTAAGACCCAAGATACACATTTATGAGTCAAAATAACCAAACCCCTCTTTGTTCATTTTGAAACCCTAACACCCAAAATTACCCAACTTCAATATTACATCAAAATGACCAATAGTTTATGTCAAAGACCATAAAAATGAGTAGTTATTCCTACCTCAAATTCAGAGCTCAAAGGACAAGATGAAGAAATTTGAAAGTGCTCCAAACCCTAATATTTTCGGATCAAAATGTAGCCCTTAACAAGCTCCACACTTTTAACAAAGGTCCGAGGATAGAAGATCACTCATACTAGATCAAACCCTAGAGAGAAGTTGGAGTTTTAGAGTGAGGTGCTCTCCAATGGAGGTTTTGAGAAAGTAAGAGAGAGAAAGAAAGTCAAAAAGTGATCCAAAATGTCACTTTTCGAACTGATATAAGAGTCGCCCCGCTCGAGCGTGGAACTCCCCGCTCTAGCGGGAAAAGCGCCGTTCGAGCGTCGATTGCACACTACCAGAAGTTTTGCAGACGATGGTCCCTGCTCGAGCGTCAGACTCCCCGCTCGAACGGAGGAACAAAAACGAAAGGGCCCGCTTGAGCGTCAAAACTCCACCTCGAGCGTACGATGACCTGCAGAGAAAATACTAGGAGATGACAAATCACGATTGAGTGTCAAAACTCCCGCTCGAGCGGAGAAGCAAAAAGGCATCACCATAAACTCATAGTGGCCATACCGCGTACGGAATGCCATCTTCGAAATATCCTCCTCCCTGACCCTCAATTGGTGGTAACCCGATCTCAAGTCTATCTTAGAGAAACAATGGGACCCCTTCAACTGGTCAAACAGATCATCTATACGGGGCATAGGGTATTTATTCTTAACCGTAGCCCGATTCAATTTAGGGTAATCAATACAAAGTCTCAAGGCACCATCTTTCTTTTTAGCAAAAAGGGTCGGTGCTCCCCACGACGAAACACTAGGGCGGACAAAACCCTTATCTGGCAACCCCTAGAGTTAAATCTTCAACTCACTCAACTCGACTGGGGCAAAACGATAAGGTGCCATAGAAATTGGCACCATGCTGGGCACTAAACCAATGGAAAACTCCACCTCTCGATGTGGTGGCAAACTAACAAGGTCCTCGGGAAAAACGTCCGAGTACTCACAAACCACTCTCGGCAATACAGTCTAGGTCTTATCACACTCACTACTCATAAATCTAGCGAGAAAACCACTAAGCTCACTCCGCCCTCGCGGATCATACACTAGTGGCAACACACCAACCCGATCTCCCAAGAAATGGAAACAATCCCCGCTTAAGGTACATATTGTGACCCTCTAGCGATAACAATCAATAACTGCCAGGTATGACGATGGCCAGTCCATACCCAAAATAACATCATACCCCGACATAGCCATAACTACAAAAGAAAATGGAAGTCGGCGGTCGGCGACCTCTATATTGCACCCTCTACACCCTTGTTTTAAAATCAATTCACCCCCAACAGGTGATACAACACAAATAGAAGATGCTAACTGTGCCAACTCTAGCCCCAAAACAGATGCAAATGCAGCAGATATAAAGGAATGAGATGCACCCGTATCAATCAACACATTGGCAACCGAGTTGCAAAACAAAAAGGTACCTCTCACAACAGATGGGGCCGGTACTAGATCCTGTGTGGTAATAGCATACACACGTCCAGTAGGCCCCTGATCTACCTGCTCACCCCTAGGAGCAAAAGACTACTGCACAGACTGAGACGATGAAGCCCCCTGATTGGCCCTCGAGGCCTGTACTAACTGTGCTGGCTAAAAACTCTGCATCTGTCTAGAACTAGACGCACCCGATGTGGCACTCAACTGTGGGCAAAACCTCTTCAGGTGCCCCGCCTGACCACACTGGTAACAAGAGACCGGCTGGCCTCTGCCCTAACTCTGGTTCTGAGGTCGAGCCAAAGATGATGCTACTCTCTGCCCACCTCCCTTCTGCGGGCAAGTTGGAGACTTGTGGCCTAACTGACCACATTTGTAACAAGTAATGTCTCATTGACTGCCTCTCCCAGAACCTGCACTCGGCACTGGAAAGGTAGATCTCGCTAAAGCACCCTGGGACTGCTGAGGGTTAGAACCCCTCTGCCTCCTACCGTCCCCCTGGCCATCCTGACTCCGCTTGGAGCCCCTCATCCTCTCCTCCTCCTCGTGCATCATAATCTCCATATGCGTCGCGGCATCAACAAGACGCCTATACTCTCGGGTCATGGATCCCCAAACTCTCATCTTCAGCCCGTGCCTCAACTTCTTCTTAAATACCAGACAACGGCGTTCTTCAGACGCCACAAGCTCAGGTGCAAACCTGGATAAAATGGTAAGTGCAGCCTCAAACTCGGCCACTGAAGAACTCAGCTGCTTAAGCTGACAAAACTGGTCCCTCAGCTTCTCCCTGACAGTTGGAGATAAGAACTTCTCCTGGAAAGCATCTACAAAGGCCTCCTATGTGCCATCAATACGACCCCTCATAAACTTCCACCATTGACCCACGTCTCCCTTCAACCGGAAAGACGCCAAGGTCACCTTCAAAGCACCGTCTTCGATGCCAAGCATCTCAAATGTCTTCATCATCTGCTCAAGGCACTCGTCAGCCTTCAGTGGCTCTTTCGGATCCTCCACAAACTCGTCCGGATTAGACCGGAAGATCTCCCTCTTAAAAAAGGAAGGCCCTGCCTCAACTACATGGGCCTGGGCTTGATTCACAGCCCTGAGAATGCCCATAGATTCCCTCAACGCTCCTGCCATCTCGCGGGCTAAGGCGTCTATGGCCTGTTGACCTACTGGCTCGTCCACATTGGCCTGACCAACACCCTCCTGCTGCGCTGGAATCTCATCCGGTATAGGCATCTCCTACCTTCTATGCCTACCTCACCTACCACCACGTCCTCGTCCTGACATTCTAATAAAGGTAACGAAGAACATTAGCACATTCACAAATGTGCCGAACCTATAACACTCGCGTCCTAATACCATGGACAATTATAATTCATTCCACGTAAGCACATAATCACATAAGCACCTATGAATTTCATTTCTGGATAATGATAGTCCCGAGCCGTTACTAGAGTTCCGGTTAGAAACAGCATTGATCAAGTGCTTTTCCAACAAGACTCACAAAAACCCAAGGATCCAATCAACATCCTAGAAACTAAATCCCATACCCAAATAGTCACCTAAACATGTTGTCAAATAAACACATAATGTCATACATAAGTCTCTAACAAGCGAGACAAACCCATTGTAGTACTAATCACTTCCCGCATACCCAAAGTATTTGAACCCGGTACGCTCTGATACCAAGTTATAACGCCCTCGAAATAAACCCATAAATCATACAATCTTAACATGCTTAGACATAAGAGAATAAAGCATAATTTCATTCATTAGAGTATTCTCTACAAAAGTATTACATGTTGACATCAAAAGTAAATGCCCTACGGGCTTACAACTTTCCAAGTCGATACTTGGATACAAAAAGAGAGTACTTACTCAAAACACAAAATAAGCCCTTGGCTTGATTTACATGTAATACACAAAAATAAACAAGAGCCTTCAACTCCCACAACCATCTAAGCTAAGATCTCGGAGGCGGCATAATACCTGAACCTGAAAAATGATGTCCCATATAGGGTAAGCCAACGCCCTGTAGAGATATGCTAAACATAATATGAGCAATAACTAAAACATTAGCATTCGATAAATGTTTAACTCATATATACCAACTTATAACACATTTCAATTTCATGACAAATATGTCCATGTTCCATTCCATTTTCCATTACTTATCCAGTTATTAATTTATGAATAAGGCTCAGAACTTGGCCAATAATTTAATGAGACTATAACTCATATCAAAACACTTCCATAATTCACAATAGATACACATACTTGCTATATCAAAACACTTCCATACTTCATAAATGATACGCAGATTCGCTATATCAATAACACATTAAAACACTTCCATACTTCATAAATGATATACAGATTTGCTGTATCAATGGAGTTCATCCCCTATCTCCTCCCAAATAAAATCCGGTTTAGGAGTCCACCCCCTATCTTCCCCTAAACCGTGGAGTGCATCCCCTTTCTCCTCCCACACAACACAATGTATATAAACACATATCATATACATGAGTAGTCAATACATAAATTTGATGTATTATTCCAACCGTCATATTCGATGACATAATCAATTGATTAGTTTTAATTCGCCTAATCATCATGCATTGTCTATAACAATCAAGACTATCCTCCACCGATAGCCCAAAACAATTTATTTCTAAACAGATAATAAATGCATCAACAGATAATTTGACAACAATTTCATAAGTGAGTGATTAATAAATCCAACTCCACCATTCCCTCTTATAATGAGCCAATTTCATTATTTCCAACTCAATTCCATATTTCCATAACATTCCCAAATTAATTATATAAATTAATTCATACAACAATTTAGAGCTTTCTCTCCATTTTTATCTACAATGACCCAAAGGTCCCATATATCATCTACAACATCAATACCATCATTTTAAGACCCAAGATACACATTTATGAGTCAAAATAACCAAACCCCTCTTTATTCATTTTGAAACCCTAACACCCAAAATTACCTAACTTCAATATTTCCTCAAAATGACCAATAGTTTATGTCAAAGACCATAAAAATGAGTAGTTATCCCTACCTCAAATTCAGAGCTCAAAGGAGAAGATGAAGAAATTTGAAAGTGCTCTAAATCCCAATATTTTTGGATCAAAATGTAGCCCTCAACAAGCTCCACACTTTTAACAAAGGTCCAAGGATAGAAGATCACTCCTACTAGATCAAACCCTAGAGAGAAGTTGGAGTTTTAGAGTAAGGTGCTCTCCAATGGAGGTTTTGAAAAAGTAGGAGAGAGAAAGAAAGTCAAAAAGTGATCCAAAATGTCACTTTTCGGACTGATATAAGAGTCGTCCCGCTCGAGTGGGGAACTCCCCGCTTGAGCGTGAAAAGCGCCGCTCGAGCATCGATTGCACACTACCAGAAGTTTTGCAGACCATGGTCCCCGCTCGAGCGTCAGACTCCCCGCTCGAGCGGAGGAACAAAAACGAAAGGGCCCGCTCGAGCATCAAAACTCCCGCTCGAGCGTACGATGACCTGCAAAGAAAATACTAGGAGATGACAAATCACGCTCGAGTGTCAAAACTCCCGCTCAAGCGAAGAAGCAAAAACAAAGGGCCCGCTTGCGCGTCAAAAGCCCCGCTCGAGCGTGAAAGCCAAAATCTGGACATCAACTTTTGGTTTCTAAACACAACCAACCTGTTCCAAACCTGCCCAACACAACCTAAGACTCAAATACAAAGAGTAAAGGATGAAAATGAGAATAAGACAACAACATAACCACAGAACCAAGTCCGGAATACAATAAACAAAGGAAGGGAAAACCGGGATCGCTATAACCTCTCCCCTTAAGGAATTTCGTCTCCGAAATTAGATACAAGTTTTCAAAAACAAGTTTTCCTCAATTCTCAATAACATTACCAACCAACATTCCATAACTTGACCCATCACCGGTCATCCCATCTCTATCCCAAAGGCAAATTACAACAAAATCTCCAATATGCATTATCAACATGCATCTCAAAACATATTCAATGCCAATATTATATTTGTATTTCTAAAACAGAATTAACATATGCAATGTTAAAATAAACTTCCATAAACCAAAATATTTACAATGTTTTACAACTTAAGACATATTCAATGCTCTTAAAGTTCATCAATATTACCAAATTACTGATACATGATTACACATTAACAAACAAGTCCGGATATTTCTCACGGACCTCCAACTCACGTTCCCAAGTGGCTTCTTCCACTCCGTGATGCTTTCACAAAACTTTCACCAAGGGAATGGTCTTGCCTCGCAAGACTTGATCCCGCCTATCCAAGACCCGAACCGGTTTCTCCTCATACGAGGCATCCTTATCAACCTCTAAGTCGGTCTAATCCAATACATGCGATGGATCCGGCTCGTACTTTCGAAGCGTACTAACATGAAACACATCATGCACCCCGGACAACTGTGGCGGTAAAGCTAAACGATAAGCAACCTTCCTAATCCTCTCAGGGATCTCAAAGGGACCAATAAACCGAGGGGACAACTTCCCACTCTTCCCAAACCTCATCAAACCCCGCCTAAGTGATATTTTCAGAAAAACATGATTATCCGTCTCAAATGCCAAAGGCCTCATCCTACGGTCGGCATAACTCTTTTGGCGACTCTGGGCTAACAAGCCTCCTACGGATAAGCTCAACTTTCTTCGTCGTTTCCCTCTCCAAATTCGGGCCCAACAAAGGTGCATCACCCACCTCAGCCCAACATACTGGAGACCTACACGATCGGCCATACAAGCCCTCAAACGGTGCCATGCCGATGCTCGATTGGAAACTGTTGTTGTAGGCAAACTCCACCAAGGGCAAGTGCCTTTCCCACGACCCACTAAAGTCAAGAACACAACCTCGAAGAATATCCTCAAGGATCTGAATAGTACGCTCAGACTGCCCGTCAGTTTGAGGATGATAAGTCGTGCTAAAGGTCAATCTAGTGCCCAAGGTACTCTGCAAACTCTGCCACAACCTATTAGTAAAACGTGGATCTCTATCTTAGACGATCGACACTAGGACCCCGTGCAACCTCACTACGTCCCGAATATACAAGTCGGCAAGATGATCTACCGAATCTTTCACGCGCATAGGGATAAAGTGCGCCAACTTAGTCAACCGGTCTACAACCACCCAAATAGCATCACTACCTCGCTGAGTCCTCGGAAGACCTACAACGAAGTCCATAGTGACATACTCCCACTTTCACTCGGCAATAGGCAAGGGTTGCAACAAACCCGCTAGCCTCTGATGCTCGGCCTTGACTTGCTGACAAGTAAGGCACTTAGACATAAACACTGCCACATCTTTCTTCATATCCCACCACCAAAATTGGCGACTCAAATCACGATACGTCTTAGTGCCTTCCAGATGCACCGCAAGACGTGAATGGTGAAACTCTCGGAGTACTTCCTCTCGGCAAGACTCCAACACAAACAAACGGTCTCGGTATCTCACACTCAGGTCGGGATACACAGCCAAACCCTTTTCAACGTTCCCACTAGAGATCTTCTCTCAGAGGGATTCTACCTCAAGGTCACCTCTCTGTGCCTCTAACACTCGAGCCACAAGTGTAGGCTGCGCAATAATAAAAATCAAGGTCGCAGCCTCAACGGATTCGCCCAGAAGCAAATCAAACTCGCCAAGTGCACCCAACATCTCCCACTCCCGGATGGCTATACAAGCTACATCACTAATGGATTTCCTACTAAGGGTAATGGCCACAACATTGGCCTTTCCCGGGTGATAGTGCAACTCGAAATCATAGTCCTCGATGAACTCCATCCACCTCCTCTGCCTCAAATTCAAGTCTTTCTATGTGAACAGATATTTCAGACCCTTATGATCCGAGAATACCTCGAACCTCTCACCATAAAGGTAGTGCCTCCAAATCTTCAAGGCAAAAATCACAGCTGCTAACTCTAGGTCATGTGTAGGGTAATTTCTCTCGTGCATTTTCAACTGTCGCGAGCCATAGGCTACTATTTTCCCTTCTTGCATCAACACACAACCCAAACCCTCTCATGAGGCATCACAATAAACCGCATAACCCAACCCTCTCTCTAGAATAATCAAAACTGGAGCAGTGGCAAGTCTAACTTTCAACTCTTGGAACGACTTTTCACAAGTCTTACTCCATACAAATTTGACCCCTTTTCGCGTCAATCTAGTCAACGGCGAAGCTAGTTTGGAGAAATCCTTTACAAACCGGCGGTAATACCCAACTAATCCCAGAAAACTGCGGATGTCAAAAACACTCTTAGGTTGTGCCCAATCTTGCACTGCCTCAATCTTGGATGTATCAACAGACACCCCTTCCCCAGAAACCACATGGCCTAAGAACTTAACTTCTCTTAGCCGAAACTCACACTTCCCAAACTTAGCATACAGCTTATGGGCTCTAAGCAACTCAAGCACCACTCTTAAGTATTCCTCGTGCTCCTCTTCAGAAGGTGAATAAATCAGAATGTCATCCATGAAAATGACCACAAAGCGATCTAAGAATTTCTGAATATCCAGTTCATCAAGTCCATAAACACCGCCGGTGCATTGGTGAGCCCAAAAGGCATCACCAGAAACTCATAGTGGCCATACCGCGTACGGAATGCCGTCTTCGAAATATCCTCCTCCCTGACCCTCAATTGGTGGTAACCCGATCTCAAGTCTATCTTAGAGAAACAATGGGACCCCTTCAACTGGTCAAACAGATCATCTATACGGGGCATAGGGTATTTATTCTTAGTCATAGCCCGATTCAATTTTTGGTAATCAATACAAAGTCTTAAGGCACCATCTTTCTATTTAGCAAAGAGGGTCGATGCTCCCCACGGCGAAATACTAGGGCGGACAAAACCCTTATCTAGCAACTCCTGGAGTTAAATCTTCAACTCACTCAACTCGACTGGGGCAAAACGATAAGGTGCCATAGAAATTGGCGTTATGTTAGGCACTAAATCAATGGAAAACTCCACCTCTCGATGTGGTGGCAAACTAACAAGGTCCTCGGGAAAAACGTCCGAGTACTCACAAACCACTCTCGGCAATACAGTCTGGGTCTTATCACACTCACTACTCATAAAGCTAGCGAAAAGACCACTAAGCTCACTCTGCCCTCGCGGATCATACACCGGTGGCAACACACTACCAACCCGACCCTCCAAGAAATGGAAACAATCCCCGCTCAAGGTACATACTGTGACCCTCTAGCGGTAACAATCAATAACTGCCCGGTATGACGATAGCCAGTCCATACCCAAAATAACATCAAACCCCGACATAGCCATAACTACAAAAGAAAATGGAAGTCGGCAGTCGGCGACCTCTATATTGCACCATCTACACCGTGTTTCAAAATCAATTCACCTCCAACAGGTGATACAACACAAATAGAAGATGCTAATTGTGCCAACTCCAATCCCAAAACAGATGCAAATGCAGCAGATATAAGGGAATGAGATGCACCCGTATCAATCAATACATTGGCAACCGAGTTACAAAACAAAAAGGTACCTCTCACAACAGATGGAGTTGGTACTTGATCCTGCGCGGTAACAGCATACACACGCCCAGTAGGCCCCTGATCTACCTGCTCACCCCTAGGAGCAAAAGACTACTGCACAGACTGAGACGATGAAGCCCCATGATTGGCCCTCGAGGTTTGTACTGACTGCGCTGGCTGAAAACTTTGCATCTGCCTAGAACCAGACGCACCCGATGTGGCACTCAACTGTGGGTAAAAGCTCATCAGGTGCCTCGCCTGACCACACTGGTAACAAGAGAGCGGCTGGCCTCTGCCCTGACTCTGGTTCTAAGGTCGAGCCGAAGATGAAGCTGCTCTCTGCCTTCTTCCCTTCTATGGGCAAGCTGGAGACTTATGGCCCAACTGACCAGATTTGTAACAAGTAATGTCTCCCTGATTGCCTCTCCTAGAACCTGCACTCGGCACTGGAAAGGTAGATCTTGCTAAAGTACCATGGGTCTGCTGAGGGTTAGAACTCCTCTACCTCCTACCGTCCTCCTGGCCATCTTGACTCCTCTTGGAGCTCCTCATCCTCTCCTCCTCCTCGTGCATCATAATCTCTATATGGGCCGCGGCATCCATAAGACACCCATACTCTTGGGTCATGGATCCCCAAACTTTCATCTTCAGTCCGTGCCTCAACTTTTTCTCAAATTCCAGACAACGACGTTCTTCAGACGCCATAAGCTCAGGTGCAAACCTGGATAAACTGGAAAATGCGGCCTCAAACTCGGCCACTGAAGAACTCAGCTGCTTAAGCTGACAAAACTGGTCCCTCAGCTTCTCCTTGACAGCTGGAGATAAGAACTTCTCCTGGAAAGTATCTACAAAGGCCTCCCATACGCCACCAATACGACCCCTCATGAACTTCCACCACTGACCCGCGTCTCCCTTCAACTGGAAGGACGCCAAGGTCACCTTCAAAGCCCCGTCTTCGATGCCAAGCATCTCAAACGTCTTTATCATCTGCTCAAGCCACTCGTCAGCCCTGAGAATGCCCATAGATTCCCTCAACGCTCCTGCCATCTCGCGGACTAAGGCCCCCATGGCCTGTTGACCTACTAGCTCGGCCACATTGGCCTGACCAACACCCTCCTGCTGCGTTGGAATCTCATCCGGTATAGGCATCTCCTGCCTCCTAAGCTTACCTCGCCTACCACCACGTCATCGTCCTGACATTCTAATAAAGGTAACGAAGAACATTAGCACATTCACAAATGTGCCGAACCTATAACACTCGCGTCCTAATACCTTGGACAACTATAATTCATTCCACGTAAGCACATAATCACATAAGCACCAACAAATTTCATTTCTGGATAATGATAGTCCCGAGGCATTACTAGAGTTCCGGTTAGAAACAGCTTGATCAAGTGCTTTTCCAACAAGACTCACAGAAACCCAAGGATCCGATCAAAATCCTAGAAACTAAATCCCATACCCAAATAGTCACATAAACATGTTGTCAAATAAACACATAATGTCATACATAAGTCTCTAACAAGCGAGACAAACCTATTGTGGTACTAACCACTTCCCGCGTACCCAAAGTATTCGAACCCGGTACGCTCTGATACCAAGTTATAACGCCCTCGAAATAAATCCATAAATCATACAATCTTAACATGCTTAGACATAAGAGAATAAAGCATAATTTCATTCATTAGAGTATTCATTACAAAAGTATTGCATGTTGACATCAAAAGTAAATGCCCTATGGGCTTACAACTTTCCAAGTCGACACTTGGTTACAAAAAGAGAGTACTTACTCAAAATACAAAATAAGCCCTTCGCTTGATTTACATGTAATACACAAAAATAAACAAGAGCCTTCAACTCCCACAACCATCTAAGCTAAGACCTCAGAGGCGGCATAATACCTGAACCTGAAAAATGATGTCCCATATAGGGTGAGCCAACGCCTAGTAGAGATATGCTAAACATAATATGAGCAATAACTAAAACATTAGCATTCGATAAATGTCTAACTCATATATACCAACTTATAACACATTTCAATTTCATGACAAATATGTCCATGTTTCATTCCATTTTCCATTACTTATCCAGTTCCCAATTTATGAATAAGGCTCAGAACTTGGCCAATAATTTAATGAGACTATAACTCATATCAAAACACTTCTATAATTCACAATAGATACACATACTTGCTGTATCAAAACACTTCCATACTTCATAAATGATACACAGATTCGCTGTATCAATGACACATTAAAACACTTTCATACTTCATAAATGATACACAGATTTGCTGTATCAATGGAGTTCATCCCCTATCTCCTCCCAAACAAAATCCGGTTTAGAAGTCCATCCCCTATCTTCTCCTAAACCGTGGAGTGCATCGCCTATCTCCTCCCACATAACACAATGTATATAAACACATATCATATACATGAGTAGTCAATACATAAATTTGATGTATTATTCCAACCGTCATATTCGATGACATAATCAATTGATTAGTTTTAATTCGCCTAATCATCATGCATTGTCTACAACAATCAAGACCATCCTTCACCGATAGCCCAAAGCAATTTATTTCTAAATAGATAATTAGTGCATCAACAGATAATTTGACAACAATTTCATAAGTGAGTGATTAATAAATCCAACTCCACCATTCCCTCTTATAATGAGCCAATTTCATTATTTCCAACTCAATTCCATATTTCCATAACATTCCCAAATTAATTATATAAATTAATTCATACAACAATTTAGGGCTTTCTTCTTATTTTTCTCTACAATGACCCAAAGGTCCCATATATCATCAACAACATCAATACCATCATTTTAAGACCCAAGATACACATTTATGAGTCAAAATAACCAAACCCCTCTTTATTTATTTTGAAACCCTAACACCTAAAATTACCCAATTTCAATATTACATCAAAATGACCAATAGTTTATGTCAAAGACCACAAAAATGAGTAGTTATCCCTATCTCAAATTCGGAGGTCAAAGGAGAAGGTGAAGAAATTTGAAAGTACTCCAAACCCCAATATTTTCGGATCAAAATGTAGCCCTCAACAAGCTGCACACTTTTTACAAAGGTCCGAGGATAGAAGATCACTCCTACTAGATCAAACCCTAGAGAGAAGTTGGAGTTTTGGAGTGAGGTGCTCTCCAATGGAGGTTTTGAACAAGTAGGAGAGAGAAAGAAAGTCAAAAAGTGATCCAAAATGTCACTTTTCGGACTGATATAAGAGTCGCCCCGCTCGAGCGTGGAACTCCCCCGCTTGAGTGTGAAAAGCGCCGCTCGAGCGTCGATTGCACACTACCAGAAATTTTGCAGACCATGGTCCCCGCTCGAGCGGAGGAACAAAAACGAAAGGGCCCACGCGAGCGTCAAAACTCCCGCTCGAGCGTACGATGACCTGGAGAAAATACTAGGAGATGACAAATGATGCTCAAGCGTCAAAACTCCCGCTCGAGCGGAGAAGCAAAAACAAAGGACCCGCTCGAGCGTCAAAAGCCCCGCTCGAGCGTGAAGGCCAAAATCTGGGCATCAACTTTTGGTTTCTAAACATAACCAACCTGTTTCAAACCTGCCCAGCATAACCCAAGACTCAAATACAAAGAGTAAAGGATGAAAATGAGAATAAGACAAAAACATAACCACGGAACCAAGTCCGGAATACAATAAACAAAGGAAGGGAAAACCGGGATCGCTATATATGCGGGGTGAAAATTCGATCTGTGTGGGATGTAAGTTTAATTTGTAGTGATTATTATTTTTATTTGGTTCGATTTTGTGCGGAGTGCAAGTCTAATTTGTAGTTTTTTTTCATTTTTTTTTGTATTTTTTTCTTTTTTTATAATTTCTAGTATCTCACTTAATTATTTTTATTTTACATTTTATATTTATATAAAATATTTTATTTTTTTCGGCACAATTTGGATTAGTTTTCTTTTTCTTTTTTTTCCACAAAAATTAAAAACTAGTTTGGTGAATAAACCAAAAAAAAGAACTCATCATTTTAATAATAAACTTGCACCCATGCAGGATTTGAACCCTTGCATATGTTGGACTTGCACCCTACATGTGTTGGACTTGCGCTCTATATAAATTGAACTTGCACTTAGCGCAGATCAGACTTGGACCCTACACATGCTGGATTTGCACCCCACACAGATTTCACTTGCACCTTGGACTTGCACCCGACATTGCTTGAACTTGCACTCCAAAAAAGTTAGAATCATATGAAATTGATATTGAAAAAAGTGTGGAAATATGTAAAAATGTTAAAAAATTTATTGATCTCAATAAAGTTTATTGAATTTAGTAAAATGTATCTTGTATTTTACAATTTTTTTGTCTTTTACTTGTGCCTTAAGGACACTTGTTTGCAAATTGATATTTTGTTTTACCAAACTAATTTTTTTTTTCTTCATTTTTTTAGAAAAATAGAAGACAAAACTCTATGAATTAATCATATCCTACTTTTTTGATTTTTAATGCTAAAATATATATGACTATTCTTTTAGTAACATTTTTTATTTGTATGGGTTGTGTTAATATTTGTATTAAATTTTACTTTCTGATTTGAGTTAATAAAAATAAAAGAATAATATTTGTATGGTTTAATTATTATTTTTATTATTTGGTTTGACTTACTATTTGTATGGTTGAATATTATTGTTTTTATTCGTATTGTTTGAGTTAATGGTGTGATTTGAGTTAATAAAAATAAAATATAATATTTGAATGATTTAATTATTATTTTTATTGTTTGGTTTGACTTACTATTTGTATGGTTGAATATTATTATTTTTATTTGTATTGTTTCAGTTAATATTGTACACTTTGAATATTATTATTTTTAATTTTTACATCTTCAATTAATATTTGTATGATTTGAATATTATTATCTTTTATTTTTATTACTATTGATTGTTAGTTTTTCCTTTTAGTTAAGTAATTTTAAATAAGTTTTTTTGTTCATATTAATTTCAGCCATACATTTCATTTTAATTGTATAATTTTTTTATATCTATTTTGAGCTATTATTTTTAAAATTTAAAATTTATATATTTAATATTAGTCTTATTTTAAAGATATTGTTCATATATTTTTAATGATATTATTTTTAGAAAAATTAAATTTTTATATTAAAAGTTATATATAGTTTATTAAAATAAATAATAATCTAAAAGAAATGAAAAAGAATGAAGACAGGAAGGAGAGTGGGTGAGAGAAAAACGTGAGAAAGAAAAAGGAGAGAGAGAGCGCACATAAGAGAGAAAAGGAGAGAGTAGAGAAACGTGATGAAAAATGACAGGATAGGCGCGTGTAAATGGAAATAAATTTCTCAGTAGATAATTAATTTTGATTTTCCTACCACTTCGAGGTTTCAAATTCTAGATGAGACAAAGAATATTTAATCATTATGTGATGATTCTTCTGTCAGGATCAGTGAGATTGTCCGCATTCATGTTTGGAACACAACTGCCAGTCATCAACTGCCAAACCATGCGGGCAGTACGCAATTATTATTGTATACGTCTAAGTAATTCTCCAATATTTTTTTGGGAAGAGTTTCACATTCCAGAATTAGAGATTTTAGAATTTATCCGTAATGGGCTTTGTTTGCACACTTAGGTCAAGTTTTACATCTTTTAAAAAAATTTAAAAATTTAAAAAATCATTATCCTATTTAAGTTATATCATCTTATTTAAATTACATTACCTTTTTAACACATCACTTCAAATCCAATCCATATTTCATAAAAAGTCAAAAAGTGCACTTATTTAGTCTTCCTAAACTTGGCCTTCATATTTTAATTTAAAAATCAAAAAATTATTAATTTTTTTTTTTAAAAATTAACAACTTATTACACATATTTTTGTAAAAAATTAAAAATATATTCAAAACATATTAATTTTTTTATCTCATATTTTAATTAAAAATTAAAAAATTATTAAAATAATATATTTCCAAACGAAACTAGGTCTCGTTTGGCATGCAAATTTTTAGTCCAAAAGTTAAAAAATTACAAAAAAAAATTAAAAAGTTTATAACTTATATAAAAAAGTTAAAGATTCAATTTTCTTTCTACTTTTTACATATTTTTTCGTAAAAAATCAAAAAATTATTTCAAATATACTAGCTTTTTTATCTTATATTTCGGTAAGTAGATTTTTAATTTTTTTTTAGTTAAAATTCACAAAAAAATAAAATACGCTAAAATAATCAATAAGATAAAATGTTATATCAAATCTATAATCATTTTACATTTTCTTTTACAAATATCACATTTAACTATAAAAAAATCTAATAATCTTTCTAAATATAAAAATTTTAGCCTATTAAAATAATCAAAAATTAAAATAACAAATCTCCCAAACAAAGCCATAATATTACTATTTTTTTGAGGAGATCCACTTAAAGGCGAGAATGTCCGCATGTTTGGTACACAACTGCCAATCAGCTACTAACAACCACCCTAAGAAAATTTAAAAAAAAAAAAAGGAAAAAATTACCCAAACGACCAACAACCCACCCCCCCCCCCCCCCCCTCCTCTCAAAAAAAAAAAAAAAATCCTTAAAGTCTAATCCTTTTATCAAAATAAATTTTTAATTTTTAATTTTATCAATTTAAATTTAATTTTTTTTATTTTTTTCAATTTAAATTATTTATCTATTTTTATTAATTAAAATTAATTAAAAAATAATATTTTAAACATTTTATGTATACTTACTGTTGGATCATTTTAATATCTTTTATTTATTTATTTATATATTTTGTTCACGAATCTTCCTTTTGTCTTATTCATGAATCATATCTTGTTCATGAATGGAGATTCATTGCTTTGGTAACCTTTTGTCTTGTTCATGAATGGAATTTAATTAGAATTCATGAACTTGGTGGTGAATTCATATTTGGGTACACTCTCCCTTTTCTCTAGGTTCATGATCATTATTATTTTTGATGTATTTTGGAATATTCTAGTGGCCTATAAATAGTTCTTCTCTCCTACTTTTTTCTACATTAACACACCAACTATTTTCTATACAAGAGAGATTACTAGCAAAGAATGGTGTTTTTCTTGGTGGAGCTTTGGGTTCACCATCTTGTGCAGAGTTGGTCTGAATCATACGACAAGTGGTCGGGCTGTTGTATCTTGGAGGGGACAAGTCATAGTTTTGTGATTGCTGCATCGGTACTTGGGTTCTCTCTACCGTAGTAGGCTTGATCTCCTTAAAGAAAACGAGATATCCATGTCTCAGCGTGATCCATTTGTATCTCATTTTCTTTGCATTATTTATCAATAAAATATAATTTTTTCTGGTATTTTCACCAACAATTTTAAGAAGAACAACCATGGATCAAGTACTAGAAAAAACTAATGATGGAATTAGAGATCTCAACAAGCCTTTCAAGTTCAAGAGAGTTCATTTTAAGAGGTGGAAATGAAAAGTTCTTTTTTACCTTAACCTTTTGAAAGTTGCATATGTTCTTACCGAAAAGAACCTAATCAAAATCCCAACCGAGGAGATGAATGATGAAGACTACGAGGCACATGAACCAAAAGTGGCTTCCTACAATACAGATGAGTATAAATGTTATTTTTATGTCTTAAATTTCCTTGCTAATTAATTTTATGATTATTACTATGACACCACTTACACTTTGTCTTATATTGACTTTTGGCATGTTTGCTTGTGTCATATTAATAGTAAATATGTGGGAATCATGAGTAGTTTAGGATTAATTCCTAAAGTGACAAAATTTTTTGAGAAATGTGAAGTTTGCAGTAAAGCAAAAATTACTAAGAGGCCTCATAAAAGTGTTGAAAAAAATATTGAATTGCTAGAATTATTTCATACTGATTTGTGTGAGTTTGAAGGAATTTTAACTCGGGGTGGTAACCGATAGTTTATCACTTTTATTGATGATTTTTCGAAATATACAAATGTATACTTTTTAAAAAATAAAAGTAATGCTTTTGAGAAATTTAAATAATTCCTTCATGAAGTGGAAAATCACTTCGGTAAAAAGATTAAGAGAATTAGAAGTGATAGAGACCGGGAGTATGAATCTTTTGGATTCAACTCTTTTGTTCAGTCATTGAGAATTATTCATGAGACTACTCCACCATATTCACCTTCATCTAATGGCGTAGCCGAAAGAAAAAATAGAACGTTAATTGACTTGACGAATGCTATGCTTATTGATTCAGGTGCTCCCTCAAATCTTTGGGGCGAGGCTATTTTGACAGCTTGCCATGTGATAAATAGAGTGTCACACAAAAAGACTAAAATTGCACCTTATGAGTTGTGGCGGGGGCATAAACCAAATCTAAGTTATTTGAGGGTTTGGGATTGTTTAGCTTTTGTGAGGCTTGCAAATTCTAAATGACCTAAATTGTGTGAATGAGCTACCACCTGTGCTTTTTTTCAATATGCGTTGCATAGTGCAACCTATAGATTTTGTGATATGGAAAATAATATTATTTTTGAATCAGGTGATGCTAAATATGACAACACCAATTTAGGTTGGTGCTGTAAATAATATTATTGGTGTTGTAATCAGCTAAATATTACAACACCAAATTAACTACTTAATTAACTAGCTATTACAAGTTTTGAATGAAGCTACTAATTAAGTACAACATATTACTATTTAAGCATTAATTTAACGAGCCACGGGAAGTGAAGAGTTGCACATGCATGATTGAGAATATCTGCTTGAAAACTCCTCTGTTTTGTTGTTAGAGATTCTATTCTTTTCCAGTCAGAAATAATTCTATTTTTACTTCAGCTTCTACTCTGTTCTACCATGAAAATGGCACTACTTGCATAAAATAGAGTGGCCGATCGGCCTTCCTTGGAAAATGGTTGGTCGGCCACTGTTTTGAGGTTCTGCACTACTGTAACAAAATAGAAACAGAGCAAAAATAGAGTGTTTCCAGGAGATGTTTATCCTCGCTACCTCTCCCTATCATGAAACTGATCAAGGAAGGAGTAGAATTGGTTCACAAATCATCAATTATTGTAAAGTTGTTGTGTGATGATCTATGAACCAATGGGAGAAAGGCTCAATAAATGGAAATAAGAAACCAACAAAACCTCCTCCCTATCATGGAGTTACCTCATGGGAAGTGGTAGACATTGCTTCTCGAATCATTAACATCACTAAAGAGTACGTAATGACTCGAGACTCAATAGGTTCAATATAACGTCCGATTGAACCCAAACCAATTTTAATACTCTTGTTACCACTTTTAGTCCAATTTTAACCTCTTTTACATTACCTTGACATTCTTTATTCATTTTGTCCAAAAGTGATAATTACATTCACTAATGAAGAGAAGTGTCAAACAAGAAGTTGCACTTAGCATGAGAGAGATGTAATGCCCTGGTAATAAATCTCCAAAGAGATTAAACCGTTAAGCATGGAAGGTCTCTTTCTCATGCCTTGAACAACAATCAATGGTTTGAAACAACTCTTAAAAAAAAAAAATAAAAGAGGAAGGTTGCAAAGATGATTACTACAAGTGTGAGTATATGTATGAAAACTATGAAATAAAAGTTATCAACTCAAATAGGTTGGTGTCTAAGGTCTAAACCACCAAACCTATAAGGACTTACAACAATACAAGCAAAATATTCAAAGCATAAATGAAGTAAACACATTAAAAAAGCCCCAAAATTTGTAAAAGCAATGCTGAAAATTATCTTGGAAAGCTAGAAAAAAGTAAGCAAAATTAAAGAGAACAAGGCTAGCAAGCAAGTTTAAGGAATGGTGGCTAATCCCTCCACCTTTTGGACCTTAAAACTATATGTTTTACCCTCTAAAAACTCTAAAAATTAGTAGCTAAAAGTTGGGCAACAAGTGGGAAAAACAAGGATAAAAGCTATGTAATGAGGTGCAAGAAATGATGGTTAACCCCTCCACCTTTGGCAGTTTTTAAATCATAAGTTTTAACCCACAAAAACAGTCCAAAGATAGTGTAAAAATAGCAAGAAAAGAGAAGGAAGAAGTAGTGCAAAGATAGCAAAAGTTATACCTCTTGAAAATGAGTCACTCTTTTGTTCGCAAACCATAATATGTTCACTCTCAAGGGCTGAAATTTTAGCTTAATAATCTCAGCAAGAAGACTCAAAATATTGGTTTAGGAAGTGTATGTATAGTATATGTATATTGTAAGATAGAGAGGGAGGGTGTTTGACAAGCTTCGAGCTCTTAGCAAAATTTTCTGGCCTAAAATCAAGAGGGATGGGCTTGTATTTATAGAAAAATAGCTTCTCCTGTCGTAAATATTTGTATTGAGACAGCTGGTGCAAGGCATGCACATGGGGGGACAATTGGCAATAAAATATCTGCCTGCCGGGACACATGGCCTGCCGGCCACTTGAATTAGTCGGATTTCTCATCAATTGGCCGGCCAACCACTTTAATTGGCCGGCCAGCTACTTGCAAAAAAAAAAAAAAAAACTATTTTTAAGCTTGAATTCAAACGGGCATATCCCCCTCATCCGAACTTTGTTTTAGGTGATTCTTGAGTCTAAATTGAAGCCCTAGAAGTCTACTTTCCAATGGTAGTATCTTCACATCTAAATTCTAAGTGTACAAAGAGATATGCCTAATTTAGTAAAGGCTATTTATTTTTTTCTTAATGATTTGATGCTCAACTTTTTCCTAAACTAGTTTTCTTCCAACGCCTCCTATTTCCTTTAACTCCAAACCTATAAATAAGATTTTTTTTTAAATATTTTTCAAGGAGGTTACCTCGCTTCCATTTATTTCTACTTTGTCCTTACTCGATTTACCGAAAAGTCCAATATTTTAAACGAAATGCGAGCCTCGGAACATCGTAGAAACATTTGAAAAAATAATTTGAAAAAGAGGGTTTTAAGGTCTAAAACAGTTTTGGTCAAAATGGTGTGTAAGGTGTTGGACAATCTTCACTGTATTTGAAAAACTAAATTCTGTTTGTGTACTTAACAGCAAACGGAATACAAAAGAAATAAAGAAAATGAGAGAATTTGTTTGATTACAAAAATCAAACCAATAAATAAAAATAAATAAATAAAAACATATTTTTATTTTGTTACAAAAAAATAAAAATAAAAATCAAAATCTGATTTAAATAAATAATAATCAAAAAGAAAATAAATTAACCACTTACTTGATTAATTTCTTGAACAAACTTTTGATCAAGTCCAATGTTCAACACTGTGTTCTTAAGACAGATTCGTCCTCTCCATAGTGCTTTCAGAATGTGGACGTCTATCTCCCAAGATAAAATGATCAACAACGAATAAATGCAGCGCTATAATTTATTCGCACAACGAACACACTTTGTATTTACACTCTTTCTTAGAAGAAAATAATGCATCAATATATAGAGAATAGTTGCATAATTATTTGGACGAAAATTGAATGAAAACATCAAATGAGTGCTGCCTATTTATAGATGTAGTGGTGGATGTACAGATTTGAATGAATAGGTATGAAACGTGTTTGAACAGGTGCAAGACTTGTTCGATACTGTTGAACAGATAACCGAATCTGCTTGGTTTATTTTGCACAGATTTGAATTAATTTCGGACATATAAAATCTGTACAGAAGCATTAAAGAGGTGTAAGCAAAGTTTTGAATTTTCTAACTGAAAATTTGAATTGAAAATTGCCAGAATTTATTTTTTCCGAAAACATAAAAATAAATTCAAATATTTTTGACCTAAAAAGATAGGTATTGGGCTAGACAAGCCCAACCCAACCTCACACTACGCACCCGCACCCAAGCCAAGCCCAGCCCAGCCCGCCCAACCGATCGACCAAAGTTTCCCACCAAATCAATGTGGGACAAGCCATTATTTAACCTTATGGAATTTCCACCAAAAACTCTATTTTCATGGAGCTCACTTTGGCTTCAATTTCTCATTCACCCGATAATGGTTTTGAGCAACCAAATATACCATGTGAATCACAACCCGGTATAGAACACGTTACAACTTAGACCCGCCAAATTTGGCGCATGGGTCCCACCTAGAAATTAGACCAAAGTTTAGGAAAAATTCTATTTTTCCAGAATTTCCAAAACCATTTCAAACAATCCCTCACATGAATGAAATTTGATGACAACGGAAATGCAACAATATGCAGAATTTGTCAAAAGACTATAAATCGAAAATATCTTGCATCATGATAGGTAGCTTTCAGCTTTGAACCTTCCCTAGTGATAACCTATTAGACTTACTAGCTAACCAATGGACGCGATGCCTTGAATTATTCAACCGTTTGTGTAAGCCAAGACAATAGATTTCATTCAAAATATCTTCTGACACATCGTAGTTCTCACGGTTGTGTTCATTTTGGCCATGAACGCTCCTGGTTTTCATCAGTGTTTCTAGAGAATTTAGCCACTTCATTCTCATAGAATCGCCCCAGTTCGACACTCATATAGGTGATTCTTATTATGAGTATCTCTTATGCACATCTTGATTTTATGCCTAAATCAAGATATAAGTAATCATTAAAAGCAAAGCTTATCTTTAGACCCCTGCATACAACACATGTTGCAGATATCACTCTCACTATAGGAATGAGTAGAGAATTTTAATCCCTTGGTGATTTCTGGCGAGTCACACATAACATAGTTGTCCCTTTGAACTTAGTTCTTGGGATTTCCATTCATATAAGTAGGGTTGCCATTATGATGACTCTTATATAATAGGCTTTAATCCCATCTGTAGATACCCTATTTTTGACCGTCCTTAAGACTTGGGCACTACTGATTGCGTACTTAGTGATGCAGGCTATGCTATGGAAAGGGTCGATTTCTTCGGCAAGAGGAGAGTCAAATCCTAACCTCGTACCCCATTTTGGACTAAAGCTATTTTGAATGGTTTTTAGACCTTAAAGCCCTCTCTTTCAAAATATTTATGAAAAAAAGTTTCTACGATGTTCCGAGACTCACATTTTGTTGAATGTTGCGCTTTTCGGTAAACCAAGCAAGGACAAAGTGGAAATGAATGAAAGATAGAAGTCATTGAAAAATCTTTCAAAACACCTTGTTTAGGGGTTCGGAGTTGAAGAAAAGAGGAAAGGAGAGAAGAAAATTAGTTTGGGAGAAGTTTGGCATGAATCCGGAGATGATCGAAACTGAGCGGCTTCACCAAAACAGGCATAACTTTTTTCACAGTTGGAATTTTGATGCAAGACTGCCACCATTGGAAAGATTACTTCTGGGGCTTCAATTTGGACACAAGAATGACCTAAAAAGGAGTCTAGATGAAGGATTATGCCCATTTGAAGTTGGACTTGGAAAGCAGAATTTTCCTGCCGATCAGAAAAATGGGCGGCCGACCAGAAAAGTGTCCAGTCGACCCAAAAAAGTGGTCGGTCGACCAGAAAAATGGTCTGCAGGTCCCAAACTCATATTTTTTGAAGATTTTTTTCCTCAAACTATCTTCCACAACCTCCAGCTGTTCCATAAGCAGATATTTCAACCCAAGCTTGATATTTTGCTATATATTCGAGCCTTATATCTCATATTCAAGGGGTTAGAACATTGGAGGATAGATTAGAACAATTTTGGCAAAAGATTTGGGAGCCTCTCTCTCTAGAATCTCTCTCTAGATTTCATTCGCTCTAAGGATTTTGTGCTTGAAGGCTTGCATACATCCATCTTCAACCTATCAACCCTTAAGAAGACTTGATCACCATTGGGCTGAGGTCCCTTGGAGACTGTTTTGGGTTGCTAAAGCTTCATTTTAACTCAGAAATCTTGTTGTTTTGCTGTTTGGCTTCAATGGTAAGCAATTGTCCCTTTAGAGCTTTGTTTTGCATGCTTGTTTTACAACCTTTGCAAACTATTTTTGGCTTGGTTTTGAACTAAAGAAAACTCTGTTTTTTAGTCCTAAAAGTGGTGGTTTAAGCCTTGTTTGGCTAGGGGGTGTTTCCTCCCTTTTGCTCCTTGGCTTGTAAAGCCTTTTGAGCCATCTTTCTCCATATTTCAAACCAACTTTTTTGGCCTTTAAACCACTAAATTCTAGAGGAATTTTAGTGGTGAAAAGGTGGTTTTGAGGCCCCAAATAGGAGGGGGTTGTCCTCCCTCATCTTCTCTTGTTTGCATGTATTAATGGCCAACCAAATGAGCATGTGTTTTTACTTCTTTGTGGCTTTGTTTAGGCTCATTTTTGTGACTTTTAGGACCTACCATAACTCTGTTTTTGGTTAGCTTGGTCACCTCTTGCATGCTTCTTGCACTTGTAGTGCAATCTTGCTCACTAACGTTGTTAGCCTTACAAAGTAGCATGCTATTGGGGTTTGAATTAGCTTAGTTCAAGCATATTTTTGGTGTAATTTTGGCATGTTATAACTCTGATTTTGATTGGTGGACTCACTTCTTGCATGCCTTATACACTTATAGTGTAAACCTTGCTCACTGGCTTTGTATGCTTACTATTTTAGCCTATAATTCTAGCATATTTTGGCTTCACTCCAGCACATTTTTGGCCATTATTTAACATGCTTTAACTCTTTTTTTGGCTTGTTTGATCATGGGTTGCATGCTCCATGCACTTGTAGTGTAAATCCTCTTTGCTAGCCTCGCATGCCTAATGAGTTAGCTTGTTATTCTAGCATGTGTTGGCTTAGTCTCAGCCCATTTTTGGCATTATTTTGACATTCCATAACTCTGTTTTTGGTTGGTGGAGTCACCTCTTGCTTGGTTTGTGCACTTGTAGTGCAATCTTGCCCATTAGCCTAGTGTACTTGGTGTTTTGACCCTTTATGCTAGCTTACCTTGGCTATACTCCATGCATGTTTTAGCATTATTTTGACATTCTTTAGGACTATTTTGGGTTTTCTTGGCCATATGACTCATGTTTTGTATAGCTATAGTGCAAATGCCTTGACTAGTCTTGAGTTTTGAGGCCCCTACCATGCTATACTTGTGATGTTTGCATGCCTTGGCGTCATTTGGTATGGAATTTCAGAGCTTATATCTTTGCCATACTCCCATGTTTATCACTCTTTAATTATGTTTAAAAGTTGTGTCATTATGCCCTGTTTGTGAGCTAATACATGAGCATATCTTTCTTGCCATCTATGTTGCGAGTCTAGCATGTTTTTGCTACTATTTTGACCTGCCTTAGGTCTGTTTTGAGTGGTTTAGGTCATTTGAGCATTGCTTAGCATGGTTGTAGTGTAAAGCCCTTGACTAGCTTTGTATTTCAAGTGTCTTGGCATACTTTATTTGAGCTATTTGCATGATATGGCATCATTTGGCATAGTATTTCAAAGCATATTGCATTGCCATGTTCTCACTTCTTTCACCTATTGAGTGCTTTTAAGGGTCATGTATTGTTGCCTTGTTTGTGGCCTAACTTGTATGCATGCATGCCTAGACCTTTGAGCTCCCATCTCAGCATGTTTTGGTCTTTGTTTTGACCTATTTGAGCTCTGTCTATGGCTAGTTCATTCATTTGTGCCATGTATTGCACACCTCTTGTGCCGTCCCTTTTGGTAGCCTTGTGCCTTAGGCCCTCTGGCATGCTATGCTTGTGTTGTTTGGATGATTTTGCCTCATTTCACACTTGATTTCAGAGCATATAGCATTGCCATATTCTCACGAATATCACTTTTTAATCATGATTGAGAGTTATACTCTTATGCTTAGTTGATGAGCCATTGCATGAGCATCACCATCCTGCCTTTCATGCCATCATTTCAGAGCATTTTGGCCTTTGTTTTGGCATGCATGAAGTCAGTTTGGGGTTGGTTTGGTCCATTAAGCATTGCATTACATAGCCCTTATGTTGTATCCTTCACTAGCTTTCATACTTAAGGACTCTAACTTGACATGCTCATGTTGTTTGCATGTTGCTTGGAATGTTGTTTCATTGCATTGTGTTTGGATTGAACATTAATCCAAACATGAGAAATGAGGGACGTTTCATACTTGAAGTGATGAAACGTGCCTCATTTCTCGGTCGCCGACCCTCTTGATCATGCATGATAGAGGTTAAGGCTCGTATGTGTTATTTGTGCATTCATTGAAATTGAATTGTGCAAACTTGGCTTCTCGGCCATCGTGCGTTGCAATGCTCGATTGGTGGCTCGAGAGTCGAGTACCGCACTCCCTTGAGCTTAAGAAATGATAGGGAGGGTGGTTGTGCACACATACCTTGCAAATACACTGCTGTGCCCCTTCTTGTTCTTTGTTGCAGCAAACTAGAGTTGGGCAGAATTTTCTGGTCGGCAGACCAGTAAAAGTGGTTGGCCGACCACTTTTTCTGGTCTACAGCATGTGTAAGTGGTCTACAGGTGGTCTACAATACCATTAAGTGGTCGGCAGCCTTCTTGGAGGTCTTCATGATGGAGTAGAAGCTATCCGGAGGTTTGTGCAGTGTTTTGAAACCAATGCAAACAGAGGCAAGTTGGGGCATAGTAATGGATTTCCAAACGAGGCGACCGAGCATGCATGCACCCCTTGCCCCGAGGACCTCTTTTTAGTATTTTACTTAGTTGCTTTACTTAGTTAACTGATGCTTTGGTTTTGTACTTAATTAGTTAATGCGCTTAACTAATAAATTTGTGCTGTAATAACTAATTAGTTAATTATGATTAGTTAATTTGTTTTGGTTTGTAATAATTAGTTTAATTAGCTTAGATTAGCTAGTTAGCTTATTATTCAGATCCTCCATCAAGAGGGCAAATGTTATAATAAGTGTGCGTTTATGTGATGCATGTCTTCTAACCCCACGTCTTTCTCCTTTTAATTTACTAGCTTTTGATGGTTAGTTTTAAGGCATGTTTCGATTAGCATCCTTATGTTTGCATGCGTGCATCCATTCATCTGTCTTGCATGCACCGGGCTCGGCGTATCATACAAACTGCATTGTATTTCAATACCAATTTGAATACATGTTATCAAGTTGCATTCACATGACATCTTAGAATAGCCGAGCCTATCTTAGTTGCATTTTGTACGCGTTGCATTAGGCATTTAACATAGCTAGGATCATGCATTGATTACTAACTAGCTTCTTTTTCTGGCTCGGAGTACTAGGTAAGCTTTTACGCTTTAACATCTTGCATGTGTGTAAGTGCTGCCATGATAGCATGCTTGCCATGAGGCTACTTGCTTAAGTGATTAACTATTTGGATGCCTGTGGATGTTCATTGCTTGAATTGGAACAATTCATCAAAATGTAAGTTTTAAGCCCACTTTGTGGAGTGGCAAATTATCATGTTTTCTAAGCCCACTTGACGGTGGAAAATCCATGACTTAGCCTACTTGCGAGTACCACTTTCAAACCATTTTCAAACAAACATGAGATGTTTTGTTCCAACTTAAGCGATTGAGTCTATACTTGTGTGCTGTGCGCATCACATAGTAATTCTAGATTAATAACCGGAATAATAACACATGTGTTTTCAAAAATAACATATCATGTTAGTAGAGGCCGATCTTTGATCGGGCGAGCGAGGGTGCTTATTTCAGGACCTTCCCCTCTCGTATCCAAGTTCCCGAGCCGAGGCAACTTTTGTGATTACGGACACGTGGCCTTAGGCATGAGTCAGGGTTTCCTAAATTTCTCCAAAAACAAAATATTTAGGTGGCGACTCTGAAATTTGGCAAAGCAGTCCATGTTTGGCGCTTTTTGATTAAAATCGATTTTCCAAAACGATTTTTCAGATTTGGACTCTTTGGTGATTTATCAATCTTACATTGCATTTTGTGAGATTAGATTCAGAACTGTGACAGGAGTCCGAACTGTAGTAGCTATGAACAAAATTCCTGCCCTCGCACGCGCAGTGAGTTTGGGCGGTCTACAGTTTCTGGCGACTATGCTAGGGATTTAGAGAACTTGACTCAAACTCATGATATGTTATTTTGTTTACACTTATGTGTTTCTTTGCATTGCATTTGCATAGGTGCGCCTAAGTCACAGTGTTTGCCATTTGCTATTCCTGAATGGTTTGCCGGAGGCTTGCTTGGAAAAGCATGCCATAAGGCTGACTGGTTACGGGCTCTGCCACGATGGAAGCACAAACCTCGGTTGTTACCGGGGCACCCTTTTCGACCATTCGACCTAGTGAATATCGGACGCCATGGTGACCATTCCAAACTAGGATAGGTTGCTTACCCGATTGTAGGTTGTTTGAAAACCGCTGCGTGCGTAGTGAAACCCTAGCTCCTAACAAGATAGGACAGGGAAACCCTACCTCACCATAGGGGTGTTTTGGCTCTTACTTGCGTGGTATGTGCTGTTAGGGTGTGTCTCTACACGATGGTATGTATCGGTTGCAAGTCTGAGTATCGGCCTGAGGGAATCAGTTTACAGGCAGACTTTTGGGCAGAATTCTGTAGGGAGCACAGTCATTCAGCTATGCCTGTATTTGTTCTGGTGAAATCAGGCTGAGATGTTGTCTGTTTTCTCTTTTGCAAGGTAGTCTTGGAACCATAGCTTCAGAAGGCTCCAATATCCCCCGAGTACACTGAACTTGTGTTGATAGACTTTGTCAGGTCAAAGATTCAATTCAAGGGCAACCAATATTCCTTCGCTGAGGCAAGGCAAAGAAAGGCCAGTCAGGGCTCACTAGTTCATTTGATCCGATAGTCACCAGTCACATCACCTTTGTTCAAACTTAGCAGACCGCGATGGCACAGAGTTCGGAAGAAGTTGTGGCCATGGCAGCAACATTAAACGAAGGAATCGCCATGCAGGGTGAGACTGATGCTGGAATGCAATACCCATCTGGGGCACTTACCCCACATCCAGTCTCGGAACCCCAATCATCTCAAACCTGTGAACCCACAACTTCTGAGCTAATGAGAATGATTGAAGATCTTCAGAGAACTATGACAGATCTAGCCTTTGGAATATTGGCTCTGTCGTCAACCACATCACATGCCAGAAATTTCACGCTAGAACGCTCCCCAATCTTGGGGCGAATTGCAATTGAAATTGGCCAACCTGAAGCCATCCCAAGTTTGGGCAATGACATGTCAATGACAACTGGGCTCCACTCTGATATAGTGACCTAATCCATTGGCAAAGTGGAGGCAAGTGGTAAGAACAAGATAGGGGTAGGCATTGATCTCCATGAACACCTTATATGGGCTGTTGAGGCTTTGAAAGCCGAAGGACTGAACAAACAGTAAGTGCTCACAGTTGTTGTAAAAACTGCGGATGACATTTTCGCCACTCAGAATGAGAGCAGCTTGAATCAATGGGCAAGCCAGGAGAAGGGTCGTTGTACCAGAAACGTTTCTTTCAGCTCTAATCCTGCAAGCCAGGAGAAGGGTCGTTGTACCAGCAAACCCAGTCAGTGCCCATCAACCCCTTTGGTGGTGCATCCAGCAAAACTCCACAAACCTCAAAGTACCAACCCTGAGGTCAGAGGGTCTTCCATGCCCTCTACATGACTTTGTCCAAAGCTTTCCAAATCCCCGTTGGACAAGGCCATCTCAAGCCCCTGGAGCCGCGGCCCTTACCGAATAAACTTCCTCTCTCCCACAACCCGGCTAAGTATTATGCCTTTCATCAACAAGCCGGTCATGACACTGACATGTGTTTTTGTCATTGCCATGAAATACAAGATCTGATTGATAAAGAGGTCATCATCACGCCAGGTCCTGCAAAGTCTATCAGCCTGGGTCAGTGAACTTGGGGGATAATGTGATCATTTGATCGGGGGATAAACCAGCTGCTGATGGCGCTCATTTTACTTCGGATGTGGGGATGACATGCATTGTTTTGAGCAATGTGCAATGCTGTTTACTTTACTTTCTGACTTCGGTATTGGGTCAGTTTTGTTGTGTTGTATTGAGCCAGTCTTTTTGTACTGAGTTAGTTGCATCTGTCTTGTTGTATCGAGACAGTCCTGTTATGTTAGAGTCGGGTGATTTTGGGGGTGTTACCTCGGACATCACTATCTTGTTTTGTGTTTGTCATTTGCACCCTTTGTTTTGAGTCTGTTTCCGCCTTGGAGCCAATTGTGCTAGAAGATCTGAATGAAACAGCAATGATTTTCACCCTTTTGTGTCTGTTTTTGCCTTTGCGCCAGTTGTGCCAGAAGTTCTGAATAAGATGGCAATATTTGATTAAAAACTGTGTCTTTTTTGTGCCTTGAACTCATTGCATTGACCTAAGTTTTTCAAAACTTTTTGAGCACTATGATGAAAACAAAGAGGAAGGAATTCCTCGAGATTTGCAAAAATTTGATCAATCAAGAGAAAGAGAGGCATGCTAAGTCCTTAATGAATGAGATCATGCTTGTTAATGTGAGTACTAAAAAGGATCTTGGCTTGACCCAGATTGGTTCTACATTGTCTTCAGCGCGAGTGACTAGTCGTTTTCTTAAAAGATTTCAAAAAATATTTTGTACGGTCCCGCGAAGACCTGAGTGGAATTGATTTGGAGATTGTGCAGTTTAGGATCGCTCTAAGCCTCAAAACTCAACCCCTTTGCTTTCAAACCTTGAACTTGGATTCAGAATGTTCAACGGTCAACCACAATGTGAGGCATGTATGGCTAGATCAGAAGCGACCCTTGAACTAGGGGCAAAAAGATCAGATGTTATCAGAGGAAGCTTGCGAGGCTAGATCAAAAGCACCCCTTGAACTAGGGGCAAAAAAAAATGTCAGATGTGCTCGAAGAGTCAAAAATTGGGACATTTCTCAAGCTAACGAAGATCGGCAAGAATGCCAAATCCCAAAAGAGAGGAAAGAAGAAAGTATTGCTGAAGTCAACTGAGTTCCTATCCACAACACTGGGGGCAATTCAGACTCGGCTGGATGGACTCCTACATCATCATCGAACAATAGCCATTCTCCTAGATTCAGATGGCTTCGAGATCTCAAAACCATTCAACATGGACAAAGCTACACTTTTACCCTTGAGAGGCTCGCTGGGCCGAAAACCCAGAAGGGTGACCCAGGCAAAAGTTAGAGCAAGAAAAAGAAAAGAAAAGATTGGAAAATGAAGAAAATGAAAAAAAAAGAAGAAAAGAAATGAAAAGAAAAGAAAAACATAGCTCGCAAGGTTGAAAACCCAGAAAGGACGGCCTTGGCAAAAGTTAGAGCGCAAAAGGAGAGGTTAAATACCCGAGTGTACCTTAACCCGGAACTACGTCAAGCTTGATTCCCATGTTTGGGATACGTAGGCAACTTCATTCTGAAGTCCAGCCATAAACACTTCCAAATCGACTGTGTCCATGTAACGGTTCTGGTCATCTTTGTCTTCTCTATATCTGAGTGTTCGGTGGTGATTGTCACTATGAAAACTTGTTACAGTGTGCTGCGGTGCTATTCAAACAAGGGGCAACTTTCCGTTGCCATACAGTGCGCTGTGGTGCCATTTAGACAAGGGGCAACTTTCTGTTGCTGTGCAGTGCTATTTAGATAAGGGGCAATTTTTTATTGTTTAGGATCTGAGGTTGTGCATCTCAAGAGTAAATTCTGTGTTGGTCAAGCAATGGCTATTTGCAAAAATAGTTTTTGAGAATTTTTAATGAGGTTGACTAATTTTCTCTCAAAAATTATTCTATTTTTCCAAAACTAGACCATTTCTTGGACCCGAAAAAGGAAAATTTTCAGTGCTCATAGCCTGACTTGCATGATTTCAAATCAAAAAGTTGAACAAGTATGTTAATCTAACTCTCATATTGGTCAAAATTGTTTTAGTAGAAAGCCAAAACAAAAAATGGCCAAAATGATGAACTAGGGGCACAGTTGAGTAAGGTGTTTTGTCTTTTTCCCATTGTCAACATACTTGCCAGAAAGGGCACTCTACTTGCCAGAAAGGGCACTCTACCTGCCAGAAAAGGGCACGACTGAAGCTAACAGTAGAGGGCTGAAAGCTCTCCCATCCTCTAAGCAGCGAGGTCTCAAGTCTAGTGCGATGCACGAACTGGAAAAGGAGCAGGATATTCCACTCCCTTATCCGAAAAGGTCTGATCACATTCGAACTGGCCATGGGCGTCATCAACTGATGTCAGCTGCAAATTTTCTACACACCCAGTTGTATCGCAACCCCTTTGTGGGAAAGTTCACTGTTGTGAGCAGAAGAAGAAAAATCTAGTAGAATGCTAGGGGCAAGAGCCCGCAACTTCCTATTTATCCATCAACCACCCAGGGGAGGGATAAAAAAGAAAAGAGATTGTAGAATAGAGAGATGCGCGCTGAGAGAAAAAGTGAGAAAAGGGTTGGTCGGAAAAATAGAGATTGAGTGCCAGAGTGATAAGAGAATCACAAATGAGAAATGGTGGGAAATAGTACCTGGAAAAGCTGCGGGCTCCCCGTAAACCGAGAGGCCTCTCGCCTTTGTAACACATCTGAGTGGTGTGTGTGTGTTTTTGTTTGTCTGGATTCTTGTTTTGAGTCGTTTCGAGTGTTAACAGATGTGTTTAGGTTGTTTTACCTTGTCTTTCTCTTTGTTGAGTCGTTTTGACGGTCGTCAGTCGTAGGCTCAATACCTAGTTTAGAACTCATTTCTCAATTTCAAAAATAAATCATTTTGTGCTCAGAGTGTTGTGTCATTCTTGACCTTGTACAAAACAAGATTCTTTCTTTCATAAACCGCAAGGTTCAACCCAGGTCATGTGAGAACAGTAGAACAAGGACCTGTCTGAAGCTATATAGGTTCCGGACTGCAAAGCAAAAGAAAATAGGAAAAATTTGGAGCATCTTAGTGTGTTTCAACTCCAGCAAATTCCGAGACTGCATTCCAGGTGTATCTTCTCAGGCCTCGCCTTTCTCTGGAGTATGAGTCTACCTCGACCCCAAGCTTAAGCCTGCTTCAAGTCAGAATGGCAGTCCAAGCAGCACCTTTGGTTTTCACATGCAGATGTTATCTCTTGCCAATATAAACAGGGTGTACCCTTTTCGAGCTGAGTGTGTTGCAAAGCCCTCCGAGAGATAAATCGGAGGCACCAGAGTACATGTTTGATGCCCCTCTATTGCATAGAATGTGCACTTTCATGTACGCTTCTGTTGCATGCGTGCCGCGCATCGTTATGATTCATGCATAGAATATGCTTGCTTTTGATTTCGCATAAAATATGCTTTCATTATTGCATAGAATATGCTTTCCATGTTGCATAGAAAATGCACTCTCCCATTCTTGCATAGAAAATGCTCGTATCTTTTGCATAGAAAATGCACTCTCCCATTCTTTCATATAAAATGCTCATATCTTTTGCATAGAAAATGCCCCCAAACTTGCATAGAACACGCATTTTATCGCACTTTTTTGTGCATCTTACTCGCACTTTCTTGTGCAATGTATCTCACTCGCACTATCTTGTGCACTCACTTGGTCTAGAAGACCTTAAAATCCTGCGTTTACACTCGCGCTTTCTTGCGCATCGTGTAGACACCCCATTTTTGACCGACCTTAAGACTTAGACATCACTGATTGAGCGCTCGGTGATGTTGCATGTTGTGCTCGTTCTGAGGTTTCAGAGTCCCGGCTGCAAGCCTTGCCTCCGGACTTCTGGGCTCTTTTGTGCTTTGCCTCGGTTTGCGAACCAGGTCCTATTTTCTCTGTCTTCTCTTCCCGAAGGGAGGGAGAGGTCTCGTACACCATCTCTCAGTGGCCGTAGGCTACGTTTCGCGGCCGTAGCCTAGTTTTTCTGTTTGGAGCCCGGTTTTCGATTTTTTGGAGCCGACGGCCGTGTGCCTCGATTCGGGACCGCCTAACCACCTCAGTTTGCTCCAGTTTTTGGCACACATCTTATTTACTCCCTTTTGGGGGATACTGTGGCCCGAGAGACCAACTTCGTGGTCGAACGCCACCTCCGGTGCTTAACAGCCTGTTTTCGGGGACCCGGGCCGCACGTTTCGGTCCCCGAACCTCCGTTTTGCATCCGTTTTGGTTCATTTTTGGTGGTGACCTTATTTTCATTGTTAGGAAGCTTGTAGGAGGGTGGGAGGCCAGCAATTGTTCTGAAAATCCAGCTTTATTTCTTCATCGCTCTCCGTCGCCCGTTTTCCTCACTAAAAAGCTAATGTTGACCATCCTGGGGACACTTTCTTTAGCCCTAAACCACATATTTGTGTTGTACACACCTGGGAGGCCACCAATATTGATGGGCCAGCTAGTAATTGTCTCTGACCCTTTTGAACCCCTCTATAAAGTTGGCTTTTCTCTCTCCTGGTTCACATTTTCTGGGTTTTGACCACATAGTTGTGTTGTGCACACATGGGAGGCCACCTTTTTGAGGTGGCCGGCTAGCAATCTTCATTGACCCTTTTGACCCTTGGCCGGCCAGCCATGGGGGGTGGCCGGCTGGCCACCTGAACCTTTTGAACCGGGTCGGCCATGATCCTCTCTACAAGTGTATTCCAGCTGTGCAATTTGTTTTCCCCCATATTTTGTATCTGGGGGACTGCCTTTTAGGGGGGAAATTTGAATTTGTTTTTCCCCCCCTTTCCTTGGCCTCTCTCCCTCTTTAAAACCGGTACTCTACCACCATTTTGAAGGGTTAGAAAAACCAGCTGGGACATTGCATACAATCCTCCCTCTCTCTCTCTTCCAAGCCTCAAAACACCCTTGGTTCTTGGCCATTTACACACCAACCCATAGCACAAGGCCTCCATCCTCCATTCCAGCATTTTGGGACTGTTTTGAAGAGGTTGAGAGCTCAGAAATTTGGTCCAAGAGCTGCTGAAGTTTGGTCTTCAAGGGTGAGTCCCTATTTCCTCGTTTCTTGCCCTATTTTGCATGCTATCTTAGCCCCTTTTGCTTATATTTTTGGGCTCCGACCCAAACTGGAAATGGTCTTATTTTGAGCTTATATTTATGTTTGATCCAGGGTTTTTCTCAGTTTGAAGCCACCTGCTACCCCTTTCCCTTTATCCCTCTTTTATGGCTATTTCTTGCATGATATGTTAGCCCTATTTTTAAGCATTTTTGGGCTTTGAGCCAAACTGTAAAGTGCTTCATTTTGAGCCCCTCTTCAACTTTGTTAAAGGGCTCTTCACTTTTTGAGGCAAGCTACTGCCTCTTGCTTTCTATCTCTCTTTTAGGGCCTTTTTTACATCATATTGTAGCCCTACTTGTGAGCTGTTTTGGACTTGGTCATAAACTGTAAAGTGCCTTATTTTGAGCCCCTCTTAAACTTTGTTGAAAGGCTCTTCACTGTTTGAGGCCAGATTCTGTCCCTTGTCTCTATTCTCTCTTTTAGGGCCATCATTGCATGATAGTTTAGCCCTATTTGTGTTTGTTTTTTAGATTTTTTATAAACTGGAAAAAGTTTTTTTAGAGGTCCTCTTGATGTTTTATTAAGGGCATTTTCTTGTTTGAGGTCATATCCTTCCTTGCATGCCTTATTTCTTCATGTTTTGAGCCATACATGTGAGCATTTGCATTGGCCTTGTTTTGGCCTTCTAGACACTGAAATCCAATGGATTTTCAGTGGCTAAGACACTGTTTTGAGAGCCAAGATTAGAGGGGGGTGACCCCCTCTCTCCTTCTCTTGTTTGGTGGCCTTTTTGGCCTTCCAAAGAGACCCTACCTTGCATGCTTCAAAGTCGCTTTCCAGGGTCAATTTGGTGAGTTTTAGGACTACCATATTTGATTTTCATAGTTTTTTATGCCATGCTAAGTGTCCACCTTGTATGTGCTTAATAATCCGTTGCATGGCCCTCCAAAGGAGCTCATCATTTTTGCATGTGTTGGCTTCATTTCAGTGGTTATTTTTGCCTATTTTCATATGTTTTGTTCACTGATTTTTTTCAGTTTGGTGAGATTACATTTGCTTCATATACTTTCCATGTAAACCATGTTTGCTAGTCAAGATTGCATGCTATTTTTGTCCACCATGCTAGCATCTTTTGGCCAGGCTTTGAACTAGAAATGTTCATGTTTTGGGACTGCCTTGGCTCTGTCTTTGTACTTCATGATCAAATAATGCATGCTTTGTATAGCTGTAAGTCATTCCATGTGCCTAGTTTCGAGTTTCGGGGTTCATCTCATGCATCGGGTGCCATTTTGCCATGTTTTGGGGCTGTTTAGCATCATATTTCAGTGCTGGAATTTGTGAGTTTACATGTCATCTTGCATCCCTTGCCATGCCTTGTTAGAGTTACATGTTATGCCTTAGGTTCGGTCCTCGGTTTGCATGCATGCGTGCACGCATTTCGAGAGTCTCATTTTCACCTAATGGCTACTGATGTGAGTGTGGCTGAGGTCCACTCATGTTGGTGTAAGTCCATCGTGCATTGTGTATGCCATTTCATTTCACAGCATTGTGTATGCTAGGTTGTATGTTAGAGCATTGTGTATGCCTCGTTACATCGTGTATTGTGTATGCCATTTCATAGCATTGTGTATGCTAGGATGCATGTTAGGATCGCATTCATGCATGTCATGCACATTGCATTGTGCTTGGGATAGGAGTTAGCCCAAGCACGGGAAACGAGGGACGTTTCGTACTCCGAGTGACGGAACGTGTCTCAATTCCCAGTCGCCGATACTCCGGATTATCCATGATGGCGTCTAGGCCTTATTGTGTCCATATGTGCATTCATTTCATATTGAGTCATGCAATTCGACTTCTCGGCCATCATGCATCGAGATGCGTGACTGGTGGTACGAGGATCGAGGACTACACTCCCTGAAGAGTAGTCATGCATACATATGTGAAAATACTTTTCCATGCCCCTTTGTTGCTCTCTGTTGCAGCAAATCAAAAATCGACAACCTTTCGGAGCCTGGCACGCATTCCAAGAATAATTGCAAACAGAGGCAAACCGGGGCATCGCAAGGGATTTTCGCGCAAGGCAACCCGAGAATGCATCATTCATCATTTGGAACAGAGCTGAGGCGGTCCATGGATTTACATGCCAATTTACTGCTTTCCTAGATTAATTTGTTAATTAATTAGGATTCTGTATTTATTCGGGACTGTATTATTTATTCATTTAGGACTGTATTATTTATTCGGACCCTCTGCGCGAGGGCAATGTTGTAATAAGTGTGCGTGTGTGTGATGTATGTCTTCCAACCCCACGTCTTTCTCCCTTTTATTTATCAGCTTATGATGGTTAGATTAGGGCATGTTTCAATTAGCATACATTATGATAGCATGTTTGCATTCATTCATTTGTCTTGCATGCACCGGGCTCGGCGCATCATACTAACTGCATTTGTATCTCAATTTCAAGTTGAATACATGTTAGTTGTAGCATTTCACATGCCATCTTTAGAATAGCCGAGTCTATCTTAGTTGCATTTTTCATGTGTTGCATTAGGCATTTCTGTATAGTTAGGATCACGCATGGATTTCTAACATAGCTTTTGTTTTGGCTTAGAGTACTCGGTAAGTGTTTATGCTTTAGCATCCTTGCATGTGTGTGAGTGACTGCCATAATAGTATGCTTACCATGAGGCTATATGCTTATGTGATATAACTGCCTGAATGCCTGTGGGCGAAGGTTGGATTATTTGAATTGGAATAAATGCATTGATTGTAAGTTTTAAGCCCACTAGATAGTGGCAAAATCATGTTTTTCTAAGCCCACCCGAGAGTGGTAAATCCACGTCTGAGCCTACTTGCGGGTAGCACCATCAAACCACTTTCAAAAATAAACATGAAATGTTTTGTTCCAATTCAGACGATCCAGTCTATACTTTTATGCTGTGCGCATCACATAGTAAATCTAAGCTAATAACCGGAATAAGAACGCATAAAGTTTTCAAAACTAGATATCATGGTTAGTAGAGGCCGATCTTTGATCGGACGAGCGGGGGTGCTCACGAAGTGACCTTCCCCAATCGTACCCAAGTTCCCGAGCCGAGGCAACTTTGGTGATGACAGACACGTGGCCTTAGGCAACGAGTCAGGGTTTCCTAAATTTCCCAAAAATAAAATATTTAGGTGGCGACTCTGTATCTGGCAAAGCAGTCCATGTTTGACACTTCTTTTAAAAAATCTATTTTCTCAAAACGATTTGCCGGATTTGGACTCTTTGGTTCAGATTAAGAACCGTGACAATTTGAGAGTCCGAACTTGTAGTGAGCCCAAATGAACAGAACGGGACTCATCCTCCTGGGGCGTTCGGGGACGTCTACAGTTTCTGGCGACTCTGCTAGGGAACTTAGAGAACTTGACTCGAACTCATGATATCTTGTTTTGACTACACTTATGTGTTTCTTTGCGTTGCATTTGCATTGGTGCGCCTAGGACACTGTGTTTGCCTTCTGCTATTCCTGAACGGTTTGCCGGAGGCTTGTCTTGTCAAGGCATGACCATAAGGCTAACCGGTTATGGGCTCTGCCAGTATGGGAACGCAAACCCCAGTTTTACTGGGGCACCCTTTTTGACCATTCGACCTAGTGCATATTCGGATCCATAGTGACCATCCCAAACTAGGGCAGGTTGCTTACCCAATATAGGTTGTTTGAAACCGCTGCATGCGTAGTGAAACCCTAGCTCCTGACAGAATAGGACAGGGAAACCTTACCACAACATCGGGGTGTTTTGGCTCTCACTTGTTTGTTATGTGCTTTAGAGTGCGTCTCTACAGGAATGCATGTATCAGTTTGCAAGTTTGGGCATCAGGCTGCGGGCACCAGTTCAGTATTTTGGAAATCAGTTATATCTGCGGGTATCAGATTCAGTTTTGGGGGCTGTAATTTTGGGAACGGTGATCAGTGGTCGAATGCAGTTATTCAGTTATGTTCATGTCTGTATTGGTGGGATTAGGATGAGATGCTCCATGTTTTCTCTTTCAGTTCAGAGACTCGATTGAGAACAACCAGTGTTCTCCTTTGCTAAGGCAAGACGGGAAAAGGCTCACCGGTTCATCAGATCCATCAGTCACCAATCCGGTCTATCTGATCCGTCCGTCACCAGTCCGGTCCATCTGATCTATCAGTCACCAGTCACATCACCTCTGTTCAGTTCAACAGACTCGTGATGACACAAAATTCAGAAGAAATTGTGGTTATGGCAGCCGCAATAGACCAAGGAATCACATTGGAGGGTGAGACTGACGTTGAAGTACCACACCCACCTAGGTCACCAGCCGCGCACCCGGTCTGGACACCCCAGTTGTTTCAAGCTCGTGAGCCCACCACGTTTGAGTTGATGGGAATGATTGGCGACCTTCAGAGATCCATGGTTGATCTAGCCTACGGAATGTCGGCTCCGGCACCAACCACATCGTATGCCAGGAACTTCATACCGGAGGAGCCCCCGCTACTGGGATGAATTGTAATCGAACTTAGCCAACTTGAAGCCATCCCAAGTTCCGACAATGGCATGTCGACATCAACGGGGCTCCACTCTGATGTAGCAACTCAAACCTTCTACCAAGTCGAGGCGAGCGGTAAAAACAAGATGAAGGTGGACACCGATCCCTACGAACAACTCTTGTGGGCTGTTGAGGCTTTGAAAGCCGGAGGATTGAATAAGCAGCAGGTGCTCGTTGTTGTTGTAAAAACTGTGGATGACATCTTCCCCACTCAGGCCGAGAGCAGTTTAAGCCGGAGGAAATATCGAGATGGGGACCGTCGTACCAGAACAGTTCCTTTCAATCCTAACCCTGCACCTGGAAAAGATCAGAGAGCCAAGGCAGCACCTGCCGACCCTTTTTCGAGTGCATCCAGCAAAAGTCAGCAAACCTCGAAGTATCCGCCCCGAGGTCGCAGGGTCTTCTATGCCCTCTACATGCCTTTGTCTAAGGCCCTTCAAATCCTCGTCAAAAAAGGGCATCTCAAACCCCTCGAGCCTCGGCCTCTCCCGAGTCCCCTTCCAGCTAAGCATGATGGTACCCAGTACTGTGCATACCATCAATAAACCGGTCACAGCATCGACAACTGCTTCCGTCTTTGCCACGAAGTACAGGATCTATTTGACAACAGGGTTGTCCTCCCGCCAAGCTCGGCGAAGTCTACCATCACTGGGTCAGTGAACTTTGAGGATAGTATGAGTATGTGATCAGGGGTTGGACCACCTGCGGGCGGTGCGCGGTTTACCTCGGATGTGGCGTATGGCACGCACTATTTTGAGCATTTGCGAATGCTAGTTTTGTAGTTTCTGACTTGGGTGTTGAGTCAGTTTTGTAGTTTTTGTTTTGAGTCTGTCTCATTGTCTCGAGTCAGTCTTCTTGATTAAGGGTCTGTCTTGTTGTATTGAGTCAGCCCTATTGTACAAAGGTCAGGTGATTCCGGTGGTGTTACCTCGGGCATCACCATTTTGTTTTGTGTTTGTCTTTTCGTTTTGCTTTGAGTCTGTTCCTGCTTGGAGCCAGTTACACCAACAAATTTGAATGGAACAGCGGTAATTTTCACGCTCTTGTATTTGCTTCTATCGTGTGCCAGTTGTGCCAGAAGTTCTGATTGAGATGGCAGTATTTGACCAGAACTGTGTCTTTTCTGTGCCTTGAACTCATTGCATTGACCTAAGTTTTTAAAACTTTTTCTAACACTGTGGTGAAAACAAAGAGGAAGGAATTCCTCGGGATTTGCAAAAATTTGATCAACTGAGAGAAAGAGAGGCGTGCTAAGCCCTTAATGAATGAGATCATGTCTGTTAATGTGAGTACTGAGACAGATCCTGGCTTGATCCAGATTGGTTCTACATTGTCTTCAGCGCAAGCGACTAGTCGCTTTCTTAAAAGATTTCAAAAAATGTTTTGCGCGGTCCTGCGAAGACATGTGTGGAATCGCTCTTGAGATTGTGCAGCCTAGGATTGCTCTCAGCCTCGAGACTCGACCCCTTGCTTTCAAACCTCGAACTCGGACTTAGAAAGTTCGAAGGTCAACCATAATGTAAGGCCTCCATGGCCAGATTCGAAGCAGCCCTCGAACTAGGGGCAAGAAAAGTCAGATCAAGAAGATCAAGTGTTTTCAAAGGAAGCTTGTGAAACTAGATCAAAAGCCCTCAAACTAGGGATAAAACTGTCAGATGTGCTCGAAGAGTCAAAAAATTGGGATGTTTATCAAGCTAACAAAGATCGGCAAGAATGCCAAATCCTAGAGGGGAAGAAAGAAGAAAGTATTGCTGAAGAAAAACTGAGTTCCGATCTACAACATTAGGGGAAAATTCAGCCTCCACGGGATGGACTCCTGCATCGTCAGCGAACAGCAGCCACTCTCTTGGATTCAGACGGATTCGAGATCTCAGAACCATTTGACATGGACCAAGCTACACTTTTACCCTTGAGAGGCTCGCTAGGCCGAAAACCCGGAAGGGCGACCCAAGCAAAAGTTAGAGCAAGAAAAAGAACAAAAAAAAAAAAAAAAAAAGAGAAGAAAAATGCAAAGAACAAAAAAAAGAAATGAAAAATTCTAAAAAAGAATGAACAAAGTAGAAAAGAAATGAAAAGAATTGAAAAGAAAAGAAGAACATAGTTCGCAAGGTTGAAAACCCGGAAGAGCGGCCTTGGCAAAAGTTAGAGTGCAAAAAGAGAGGTTAAATACCCGAGTGTACCTTAACCCCCGAACTACGTATGGCTTTTGGGATACGTAGGCAACTTCATTCTGAAGTCCAGCTGTAAAACACTTCAAACTCAACTATGTCCATGTGATGGTTCTGGTCATCTTTGTCTTTTTTGTATCCGGGAATTCGGTTGTGATCGTCACTCAGAGGATTGACTACAATGCGCTGCGGTGCCATTCAAACAAGGGGCGACTTTCCGTTGCCATTCAATGCGCCGTGGTGCCGTTCAAACAAAGGGAAACTTTCCGTTGCCATGCAATGTCCTCCAAGCAAGGGGCAATTTTCCTTCGGATCTGAGGTTGTGCATCTCAAGAGTAGGTTCCGTGCTCGTTGAGCAGCGGTCGTTTGTAAAAATAGTTTTGAGAATTTTTTTTTTTTTAATGAAGTTGACTAATTTTCTCGAAAAATTATTCCATTTTTCCCAAACTGGACCATTTCTTGGACCCATAAAGGAAAATTTTCAGTGCTCATAACCTAACTTGCATGATTTTAAATCAGAAAATCGAACAAGCATGCTAATCTAACTCTCATGTTGGTCAAAATTGTTTTAACAGAACGTCAAAAACAAAAAATGGTCAAAATAATGAACTAAAGGCAAAGTTAAGTCAGGTGTTCTGTCTTTTCCCCGTTGTCAACATACTTGCCAGAAAAGGGCACTCTACTTGCCAGGAAGGACACTCTACCCGCCAGAAAAGGGCATAACTGAAGTTAACAACAAAGGGCTGAAAGCTCTCTCATCCTCCAAGCAGCGTGGTATCAAGCCGAGTGCGAAGCACGAATTGGAATGGATCAAGATACTCCATTCCCTCATCCGGCGCATCGACAGATGTCACCAGGGGAAATAGTCGCGAGCTGATTATGTTGGGCGTGAGCCCGCGACTTCCTGTTCATCCATCAACCACCCAGGGGAGGGATAAAAAATGAGAGATTAAAGAATAGAGAGATGTACGCTGAGAGAAAAAGTGAGAAAAAAGGGTTTTTTCTGCAAAAACAGAGCCTGAGGGATGAGTGATATGAGAACCACAAATGAGAAAGGGTGGGAAACAATACCCGAAGAAACTGGCTCCTCGCGTACTGAGAGGTCTCTCGTCTTTGTAACACGTCTGTGTGTCGCGTCTTTTGTTTTGTTTGTCTCGATTCTTGCCTTGAGTCTTTCCGAGCGTGTCTCATTGTGTTCAGGTTGTTTACCTTTTGTTTTCCGTTGTTAAGTCTTTTTCGCTGTGTTTGGTTGTAGGCTCAATACCCAGTTAAGAACACATTTCTTAATTTCAAAAAATTGTCTTGTGCTCAGAGTGCCGTGTCGTTCTCCACATTTGTGCAAAACAAGATTTTGTTCTTTCAAAAAACCGCAGGGTTTAACCCGAGTCATATGGGAACAGTAAAGCCAGAACCCATCTGAAGCTATATAGGTTCCAAACTTCGAAGCAAAAGGAAAAGAGGAAGATGTCGGACATCTGAGTTTGTTTCAACTTCTACAAGTTCCGTCATCGTGTCCTGTATGTTCAGAATGAGCTGTGTGTTCAAAATTAAAAGACTACTGAGTTATGAGTCGTGTGTTCAAATTGAGCAGTGTTATGTTATGAGCTGTGTGTTCAAAATTGAAAATGTGAGCTGCGTGTTCAACATAAAGTATATGAGCTATGTGTTCAGAATTGAAGTATATGAGCTGTGTGTTCAGAATTGAAGTATGTGAGCTGCGTGTTCAACATAAAGTGAATGAGCTGTGAGTTCAGAAGTGAAAATTTATGAGCTGCGTGTTCAGAATTAAGAATGAGCTGCGTGCAAATGAAAATGAATGAGCTGCGCGTTCAGAATTGAAATGTGTGAGCTGCGTGTTCAACATGAAGTGAATGAGCTGTGAGTTCAGAAGTGAAAATTTATGAGCTGCGTGTTCAGAATTAAGAATGAGCTGCGTGCAAATGAAAAAATGGGCTGCGTGTTCAGAAGTTCAAAAGTTTGAGCTGCATGTTCAACTTTCAACAAATGTGCGCTGCGTGTTCACAATCAAAAAATGGGCTGCGTGTTCAGAAGTTCAAAAGTTTGAGCTGCGTGTTCAACTTTCAACAAATGTGTGCTGCGTGTTCACAATCAAAAAATGGGCTGCGTGTTCAGAAGTTCAAAAGTTTGAGCTGTGTGTTCAACTTTCAACAAATGTGTAATGCGTGTTCACAATCAAAAAATGGGCTGTGTGTTCAGAAGTTCAAAAGTTTGAGCAGCGTGTTCAACTTTCAACAAATGTGTGCTGCGTGTTCACAATCAAAAAATGGGCTGCGTGTTCAGAAGTTCAAAAGTTTGAGCTGCGTGTTCAACTTTCAACAAATGTGTACTGCGTGTTCACAATAAAAAAATGGGCTGCGTGTTTAGAAGTTCAAAAGTTTGAGCTGCGTGTTCAACTTTCAACAAATGTGTACTGCGTGTTCACAATCAAAAAATGGGCTGCGTGCTCAGAAGTTCAAAAGTTTGAGCTGCGTGTTCAACTTTTAACAAATGTGTGCTGCGTGTTCACAGTCAAAAAATGGGCTGCGTGTTCAGAAATTCAAAAGTTTGAGCTGCGTGTTCAACTTTCAACAAATGTGTTTTGCGGGTTCACAATCAAAAAATGGGATGCGTGTTCAGAAGTTCAAAAGTTTGAGCTGCGTGTTCAACTTTCAAAAAATGTGTGTTGCGTGTTCACAATCAAAAAATGGGCTGCGTGTTCAGAAGTTCAAAAGTTTGAGCTGCGTGTTCAACTTTCAACAAGTGTGTGCTGCGTGTTCACAATCAAAAAATGGGCTGCGTGTTCAGAAGTTCAAAAGTTTGAGCTGCGTGTTCAACTTTCAACAAGTGTGTGCTGCGTGTTCACAATCAAAAAATGGGCTGCGTGTTCAGAAGTTCAAAAGTTTGAGTTGCGTGTTCAACTTTCAACAAATGTGTGCTGCGTGTTCACAATCAAAAAAATGGGCTGCGTGTTCGACTTTCAACAAGTGTGCGCCGCGTGTTCACAATCAAAAAATGGGCTGTGTGTTCAGAAGTTCAAAAGCTTAAGCTGCGTGTTCAACTTTCAACAAGTGTGTGCTGCGTGTTCACAATAAAAGATGGGCCGCGTGTCCAGAAATTCAAAAGTTTGAGCTGCGTGTTCAACTTTCAAAAACTGTGAGCTGTGTGTTCAGATTTCAAGAAAATGTGGGTTGCATGTTCACGACAAAAGTTTGAGCTGTGTGTTCGGGTTTCAAAAATGTGGGCTACGTGTTCATGCCAAAAGTTTGAGCTGCGTGTTCAAAAATTCAAGTGCTTGAGCTGTGCGTTCAAAATGCAAACCAAATGCTGCGTTATGGACTGAGTGTTCAGATTGAGCAATGTTATGAGCTGTGTGCCCGAAAATGAGCTGTGTGCCCAAAAAAGGAGCTGTGTGCCCGAAAAATAAGCTGTGTGCCCGAAGAATGAGCTGCGTGCCAGAAACGAGTTGTGTGCTTGAAAATGAGCTGTGCCCGAAACGAGCTGTGTGCCCGAAAAATGAGCTGTGTGCCCGAAAATGAGCTGCGTGCCAGAAATGAGTCGTGTGCCCGAAATGAGCTGTGTGCTCGAATGAGCTGTGTGCCCAAAAGAGCCATATGTCCAAATAAACAGAATATTGTGTTGTGAGCCGCGTGCCAAACAAACAAAGTGTTGTGTTGTGAGCCGTGTGCCAAATGAATGGAATGCTATGTCGTAAGCCGTGTGCCAAGTCTTGCGTTGTGCATGCATTTTATCGCACTATCTTGCGCACCTCATTCGCACTGTTTTGTGCATTGCATTCATCGCGCTATTTCGCGCATTGCACTGTCTTGTGCTTTGCATATCGCATCGCGCTATCGTGCGCACCTTACCTGCACTTGTTAGTGCATAGCATTGCGCTATCTTGCGCCCCTTATCTTTATCGCACTATTTTGTGCATTCACCCTGCTCGTACTAGTTTGTACACCTTTAGCATCGCACTATTTTGTACATCTGTTTAGCACTGTTTTGTGCATTCGCTCTGCATCGCACTGTCTTGTGCACATTGTATTTTTGTATCATTCACACTGTCTTGTGCACTTTCTGGTCTAGGAGTCCTTAAATCCTCTAAAGGTGTAATTCCTTTGGTGTTTGTCGTGCCCGAACGACTTTCGGCGGTCTGGTATAGCCACCTGCCTGTGTTTACGGTGAGTTCCTAGGAGACCAACTGAGACGGTGGAAACTAGAGTTCGAATGGCTCACGCCTAGAACGCAAAGGTTCAGGATTTCTGAGACTAAAGTCTGGTTTAAATACCTAGGGGTATATCCTCCGCTTGAAATCTATATGGCAGCCCTATAGATTGAGATAACATGTGTATGCACCTCAATTCTGGATACTGAACCAACCTAGTCTGTCACCCTGTTGGAGAATAGGGAAAGCTGCAACCATAGTCAGGGAGAAAAGTAGTACTTGCAGTTCAACCGAGAAGAAGCAAAAGATCCCCAGCAGCATGAGGCACGATATTGTATGTACGGTTCATTTGAAGTTGGTGCAACCAGACGAACCGGACGGTATTGTATTCTCCGTGTGAGACGTGGTGAGAATTGCATAATTCTCTTGCATCCTTTCTACATGTAATGTAGTTTGGTTTGATTTCATTCGCCTGCTTAAACTGTCGCATTCATTGTGTGTGATTGCTTCGCTACGGCTGCCTTTGCATAATCATAAGTTACGTTCGGCTTTGTGCATATCATTTCGCATCTTGCCCCTTGCCTGCGGGCACATCTTTGTTATCTCACCTGTTTGTCTAAGTCTTCGGCCTTGTCAAAAATGGGTCGTCTCTGGGCTTTGACATTCACTCCCGTCAATTACGACTTCTGAGTTCTGTCAAAGAGGGGTAACTGTAGACACCCCATTTTTGACCGACCTTAAGACTTAGACGACACTGATTGAGCACTCGGTGATGTTGCATGTTGTGCTCGTTCTGAGGTTTCAGAGTCCCGGCTGCAAGCCTTGCCTCTAGACTTCGGGGCTCTTTTGTGCTTTACCTCGATTTGCGAACCAGGTCCTGTTTTCTCTGTCTTCTCTTCCCAAAGGGAGGGAGAGGTCTTGTAGACCATCTCTCAGTGGCCGTAGGCTACATTTCGCGGCCGTAGGCCAGTTTTTCCATTTGGAGCCCGGTTTCCAGTTTTTCAGAGCCGACGGCCGGGTGCCTCGGTTTGGGACTGCCCAACCACCTCCGTTTGCTCTGGTTTTTGGAACACATCTTATTTACTCCCTTTTGGGGGACACTGTGGCCCGAGAGACCAACTTCGTTGTCGAACGCCACCTCCGGTGCTTAACAGCCTGTTTTCGGGGCCCCGGGCCGCGCGTTTCGGTCCCCGAACCTCCGTTTTGCATCCGTTTTGGTTCATTTTTGGTGGAGACCTTATTTTCATTGTTAGGAAGCTTGTAGGAGGGTGGGAGGCCAGCAATTGTTCTGAAAAGCCAGCTTTATTTCTTCATCGCTCTCCGTCGCCTGTTTTCCTCACTAAAAAACTAATGTTGACCACCTCGGGGACACTTTCTCTAGCCCTAAACCACATATTTATGTTGTACACACTTGGGAGGCCACCAATATTGATAGGCCGGCCAGTAATTGTCTCTGACCCTTTTGAGCCCCTCTATAAAGTTGGCTTTTCTCTCTCCTAGTTCACATTTTCTGGGTTTTGACCACATAGTTGTGTTGTGCACACATAGGAGGCCACCTTTTTTGAGGTGGCCGGCCAGCAATCTTCATTGACCCTTTTGACCCCTGGCTGGCCGGCCACCTGAACCTTTTGAACCTGGCCGGCCATGATCCTCTCTCCAAGTGTATTCCAGCTGTGTAATTTGTTTTCCCCCAGATTTTGTATCCGGGGGGCTGCCTTTCCGGGAGGGGGGGGGGAAATTTGAATTTGTTTTTCCCCCCATTTCCTTGGCCACTCTCCCTTTATAAAACCAGCAGTCTACCACCATTTTGAAGGGTTAGAAAAACCAGCTGGGCCATTGCATACAATCCTCCCTCTCCCTCTCTTCCAAGCCTCAAAACACCCTTGGTTCTTGGCCATTTACACACCAACCCATAGCACAAGGCCTCCATCCTCCATTCCAGTATTTTGGGACTGTTTTGAAGAGGTTGAGAGCTTAGAAATTTGGTCCAAGAGCTGCTGAAGTTTGGTCTTCAAGGGTGAGTCCCTATTTCCTCTTATCTTGCCCTATTTTGCATGCTATCTTAGCCCCTTTTGCTTACATTTTTGGGCTCCGACCTAAACTGGAAATGGCCTTATTTTGAGCTTATCTTTATGTTTGATTAGAGGCTTTCCTCTGTTTGAAGCCACCTGCTACCCCTTTCCCTTTATCCCTCTTTTATGGCTATTTCTTGCATGATATGTTAGCCCTGTTTGTAAGCATTTCTGGGCTTCGAGCCAAACTATAAAGTGCTTCATTTTGAGTCCCTCTTCAACTTTGTTGAAGGGCTCTTCACTGTTTGAGGCAAGCTACTGCCTCTTGCTTTCTATCTCTCTTTTAGGGCCTTTTTTACATCATATTGTAGCCCTACTTGTGAGCTGTTTTGGACTTGGTCATAAACTGTAAAGTTCCTTATTTTGAGCCCCTCTTAAACTTTGTTGAAAGGCTCTTCACTGTTTGAGGCCAGATTCTGTCCCTTGTCTCTATTCTCTCTTTTAGGGCCATCTTTGCATGATAGTTTAGCCCTATTTGTGTTTGTTTTTGAGATTTGTTATAAACTGGAAAAAGTTTTGTTTAGAGGCCCTCTTGATGTTTGATTAAGGACATTTTCTTGTTTGAGATCATCTCCTTCCTTGCATGCCTTATTTCTTCATGTTTTGAGCCATACATGTGAGCATTTGCATTGGCCTTGTTCTGGCCTTCAAGCCACTGAAATCCAGTGGATTTTTAGTGGCTAAGACACTGTTTTGAGAGCCAAGATTAGAGGGGGGTGACCCCCTCTCTCCTTCTCTTGTTTGGTGGCCTTTTTGGCCTTCCAAAGAGACCCTACCTTGCATGCTTCAAAGTCACTTTCCAGGGTCAATTTGGTGAGTTTTAGGACTACCATATTTGATTTTCATAGTTGTTTATTTCATGCTAAGTGTCCACCTTTTATGTGCTTAATAATCCGTTGCATGGCCCTCTAAAGGAGCTCATCATTTTTGCAAGTGTTGGCTTCATTTCAATGATTATTTGGGCCTATTTTCACATGTTTTGTTCAATAGTTTTTTCCGGTTTGGTGAGATTACATTTGCATCATATACTTGCCATGTAAACCATGTTTACTAGTCAAGATTGCATGCTATTTTTGTCCACCATGCTAGCATCTTTTGGCCATGCTTTGAACTAAAAATGTTCATGTTTTGGGACTGCCTTGGCTCTGTCTTTTACTTCATGATCAAATAATGCATGCTTTGTATAGCTGTAAGTCATTCTATGTGCTTAGTTTCGAGTTTCGGGGTTCATCTCATGCATCGGGTGCCATTTTGCCATGTTTCAGGGCTGTTTAGCATCATATTTCAGTGCTGAAATTTGTGAGTTTGCATGCCATCTTGCATCCCTGGCCATGCCTTGTTAGAGTTACATGTTATGCCTTAGGTTCGGTCCTCGGTTTGCGTGCATGCGTGCACGCATTTTGAGAGTCTCATTTTCACCTAATGGCAACTGATGTGAGTGTGGCTGAGGTCCACTCATGTTGGTGTAAGTCCATCGTGCATTGTGTATGCCATTTTATTTCGCAGCATTGTGTATGCTAGGTTGTATGTTAGAGCATTGTGTAAGCCTCGTTACATAGTGCATTGTGTATGCCATTTCATAGCATTGTGTATGCGAGGATGCATGCTAGGATCGCATTCATGCATGTCATGCACATTGCATTGTGCTTGGGATAGGAGTTAGCCCAAGCACGGGAAACGAGGGACGCTTCGTACTCCGAGTGACGGAACGTGTCTCAATTCCCAGTCGCCGATACTCCGGATTATCCATGATGGAGTCTAGGCCTTATTGTGTCCATATGTGCATTCATTTCATATTGAGTCATGCAATTCGACTTCTTGGCCATCATGCATCGAGATGCGTGATTGGTGGTACGAGGATCGAGGACTACACTCCCTGAAGAGTAGTCATGCATACATATGTGAAAATACTTTTCCATGCCCCTTTGTTGCTCTCTGTTGCAGCAAATCAAAAATCGACAACCTTCCGGAGCCTGGCACGCATCCCAAGAATAATTGCAAACAGAGGCAAACCGGGGCATCGCAAGGGATTTCCGCGCAAGGCAACCCGAGAATGCATCATTCATCATTTGGAACAGAGCTGAGGCGGTCCATGGATTTACATGCCAATTTACTGCTTTCCTAGATTAATTTGTTAATTAATTAGGATTCTGTACTTATTCGGGACTGTATTATTTATTCATTTAGGACTGTATTGTTTAGGATCACGCATGGATTTCTAATATAGCTTTTGTTTTGGCTTGGAGTACTCGGTAAGTGTTTATGCTTTACCATCCTTGCATGTGTGTGAGTGACTGCCATAATAGTATGCTTACCATGAGGCTATATGCTTATATGATATAACTGCCTGAATGCCTATGGGTGAAGGTTGGATTATTTGAATTGGAATAAATGCATTGACTGTAAGTTTTAAGCCCACTAGATAGTGGCAAAATCATGTTTTTCTAAGCCCATCCGAGGGTGGCAAATCCACGTCTTAGCCTACTTGCGGGTAGCACCATCAAACCACGTTCAAAAATAAACATGAAATGTTTTGTTCCAATTCAGACGATCTAGTCTATACTTGTATGTTGTGCGCATCAGATAGTAAATCTAGGCTAATAACCAGAATAAGAACGCATAAAGTTTTCAAAACTAGATATCATGGTTAGTAGAGGCCGATCTTTGATCGGGCGAGCGGGGGTGCTCACGAAGTGACCTTCCCCAATCGTACCCAAGTTCCCAAGCCGAGGCAACTTTGGTGATGACAGACACGTGGCCTTAGGCAACGAGTCAGGGTTTCCTAAATTTCTCAAAAATAAAATATTTAGGTGGCGACTCTGTATCTGGCAAAGCAGTCCATGTTTGGCACTTCTTTCAAAAAAATCTGTTTTCTCAAAACGATTTGCCGGATTTGGACTCTTTGGTTCAGATTAAGAACCGTGACAATTTGAGAGTCCGAACTTGTAGTGAGCCCAAATGAATAGAACGAGACTCATCCTCCCGGGGCGTTCGGGGACGTCTACACATCGCACTTTTTTGTGTAGTCTACACTCGCGCTTTCTTGTGCATCGCACTGTTTTGTGCCGTTTACACTCACGCTTTCTTGCGCATCGCACTGTTTTGTGCAGTTCACACTCGCGCTTTCTTGCACGTCGCACTATCCCATGCATTTTATTACATGCTCCCATCTTGCATAGAAAATGCTTGTATCTTTTGCATTGAACTTGCATTGTTCGCACTTTCTTGCGCATCTTATCTGCACTTGCTAGTGCATTACATTGTTTGTGCTTTCTTACGCATCTTATCTACACTTGTTAGTGCATTGCATTGTTCGCACTTTCTTGCGCATCTTACTTGCACTTGTTAGTGCATTGCAAAGTGCATTGCATTGTTTGCGCTTTCTTGTGCACCTTACCTGCACTTGTTAGTGCATTGCATTGTTCGCGCTTTCGTGCACATCTTATCTGCACTTGTTAGTGCATCGCATTGTTCGTGTTGTCTTGCGCACCCTTTGTCTTAGCACTGTCTTGTGTACACACTTGCATCGCACTATTTTGTGCATTCACCCTGCATAGCACTGTTTTGTGCATTCACTTTGCATTGCACTGTCTTGTGCACTCCCTGGTCTAGCAGACCTTAAATCCTCTGAAGATGTAATTCTTTTGGTGTTTGTTGTGCCCGAACGACTTCCAATGGTCTGGTATAGCCACCTGCCTGTGTTTGCAGCAAGTTCCTAGGAGATTAACTGAGACGGTGGAAACTAGAGTTTGAATGGCTGATGCCTAGAACGCAAAGGTTCGGAATTTCTGAGACTAAAGTCTGGTTTAAATACCCAAGGGTGTATCCTCGGCTTGAAATCTGTATGGCAGCCCCATAGGTTGAGGTAGCGGGTATGCGCCTCAATTCTGGATACTGAACCAACCTAGTCTGTCACCCCGTTGGAGAATAGGGAGAGCTGCGACCATAGCCAGGGAGAAAAGTAGTACCTGTGGTTCAACCAAGAAGAAGCGAAAGATCCCCAGCAGCATGAGGTGAGTCATCGCCCATTGCCCTTGCAAGGTACTTTCACTTCCCAGCTGCATTGCAATTTGTTATTTATTACGTCTGTTGTATTGTATATAGCATCTATCACATGCATTTACTGTATTATCCATTTATCGTCTGCATCCTTTCCATGTTAAGCTAGTCTGGCATGTGCCCATACTTTTTGCGTTAAATCATGGTTCTGTGATTATGTGTACGCGCCTATTCCACTAAGAGAATTGTGCTTTGAGGGTGTCAGCACCTTTTCTGTGTTAGACGTGGTCTGTTTTGTGTCTATGCCTTTTCTAGGAAAAATGTGATTCGGCCGCGTGCCTTGTTCACTTCATCCATTACATCCATTGCATTGTAGTTTGTTTTGTTGCATTCAGTATGTAGGATCATGATCTTTCCTCAGCAGATCATTCCTCACTTATATCATCCCCCCCAATTACTTGTATTTTATGTTCTTTCTACGAAACACATAGTTCTGCCTGTGCACACGCCTACTCCACTAAAGAGAATTGTGGTTTGAGGGTTCCAACACCTTTTCTATGTTAAACGTAGGTTGATTCTGCATCTCTATCCCTTTATGATATTTGTGTGGTTTTGCACTGCTTGTGGTTTGATTATTTAATTACATTGCATGTCATTTGCATTGTTTCATTACATTGTATATCATTTACACAATTTTGCTGTATTGTGTATCATTTGCATCTTGCCCCTGAACTACGCTGGTTTGATTCCTTGAAAAGGGATACGTAGGCAGCTTGTGGGCGCAACCATTTATTTATCTGTATTTTGTTTGTTTGCCCAAGTCTTCGACCTTGTTAAAAATGGGTCATCTCTGGGCTTCGGCATTCACTCATGTCATTTCATGACTTCCGAGCTCTGTCAAAGAGGGGCAACTGTAGACACCCCATTTTTGACCACCCTTAAGACTTAGGCACTACTGATTGCTTACTTAGTAATGCAGGCTATGCTATGCAAAGGGTCGATTTCTTCGAAAAGAGGAGAGTCAAATCCTAACCTCACGCCCCATTTTGGACCAAAGCTATTTTGAATGGTTTTAGACCATAAAACCCTCTCTTTCAAAATATTTTTGAAAAGAAGTTTCTACACTGTTTCGAGGCTCAAATTTTGTTGAATGTTGCGCTTTTCGGTAAACCGAGCAAGGACAAAGTGGAAATGAATGAAAGAGAGATGAAATCATTGAAAAATATTTCAAACACCTTGTTTAGGGGTTCGAGTTGAAGAAAAGAGGAAAGGAGAAAAGAAAACTAATTTGGGAGAAGTTCGGCATGAATCTAGGGAGGATCGAAACTGAGCGGCTTCACCAAAATAAGCATAACGTTTTTCACAGTTGAAATTTTGATGCACGACTTCCACCATTGGAAAGCTTACTTCCGGGGCTTCAATTTGGACACAAGAATGACCTAAAAAGGAGACCAGATGAAGGAGTTATGCCTATTTGAAGTTAGACCTGGAAAACAGAATTTTCCTCCCGACCAGAAAAGTATCCAGTCGACCCAAAAAAGTGGGTGGTCGACCAGAAAAGTGGTCTGCAGGTCCCAAACTCAAATTTTTTTAAGATCTTTTCCCTTCAACTATCTTCCACAACCTCCAGCTGTTCCATAAGTAGATATTTCGACCCAAGCTTGATATTTTGCTATATATGAGAGTCTTATATCTCATATTCAAGGGGTTAGAACATTGGAGGATAGATTAGAACAATTTTGGCAAAAGATTTGGGAGCCTCTCTCTCTAGAAACTCTCTCTAGATTTTACTCTCTCTAAGGATTTTGTGCTTGAAGGCTTGCATATATCCATCTTCAACCTATCTACCCTTAAGAAGACTTGATCACAATTGGGCTGAGGTCCCTTGGAGCCTGTTTGGGCTGCTAAAGCTTGGTTTTAACTCAAACATCTTGCTGTTTTGCTGTTTGGTTGTTTGGCTTCAACGGTAAGCACTTGTCCCTCTAGAGCTTTGTTTTTCATGCTTGTTTTACCACCTTTCCAAACTGTTTTTGGCTTGGTTTTGAACTAAAGAAAACTCTATTTTTCAGTCCTAAAAGTGGTGGTTTAAGCCTTGTTTGGCTAGGGGGTGTTTCCTCCCTTTTGCTCCTTGGCTTGTAAAGCCTTTTGATCCATCTTTCACCACCTTTCAAACCAACTTTTTTTGGCGTTTAAACCACTGAATTCCACAGGAATTTCAGCGGTGAAAAGATGGTTTTGAGGCCCCAAATAGGAGGGGGTTGTCCCCCCTCCTCTTGTCTTGTTTGCATGTATTGATGACCAACCAAATGAGCATGTGTTTTTACTTCTTTGTGGCTTTGTTTAGGCTCATTTTTGTGACTTTTGGGACCTACCATAACTATTTTTGTCAGCTTGGTCACCTCTTGCATGCTTTTTGCACTTGTAGTGCAATCTTGCTCACTAGCCTTGTTAGCCTTACAAAGTAGCATGCTCTAGGGGTTTGAATTAGCTTAGTTCAAGCATGTTTTTGTTGTTATTTTGGCATGTTATGACTCTGATTTTGATTGGTGGACTCACCTCTTGCATGCCTTATACACTTGTAGTGTAAACCTTGCTCACTAGCTTTGCATGCATGCTATTTTAGCCTATAATTCTAGCATGTTTTGGCTTCACTCCAGTATATTTTTTGCCATTATTTAACATGATTTAACTCTGTTTTTGGCTTGTTTGATCATGGGTTGCATGCTTCATGCACTTGTAGTGTAAATCCTCTTTGCTAGCCTTGCATGGCTAATGAGTTAGCTTGTTATTCTAGCATGTGTTGGCTTAGTCTCAGCCCATTTTTGGTGTTATTTTGACATTCCATAACTCTATTTTTGGTTGGTGGAGTCACCCCTTGCTTGGTTTGTGCATTTGTAGTGCAATCTTGCCCATTAGCCTAGTGTACTTGGTGTTTTGGCCCTTCATGCTAGCTTACCTTGGCTATACTCCATACATATTTTAGCATTATTTTGACATGCTTTAGCACTGTTTTGGGTTGTCTTGGCCATATGACTCATGTTTTGTATAGCTATAGTGCAAATGCCTTGACTAGTCTTGAGTTTTGAGGCCCCTACCATGCTATACTTGTGATGTTTGCATGCCTTGGAATCATTTGGCATGGAATTTCAAAGCTTATATTTTTGCCATACTCCCATGTTTATCACTCTTTAATTGTGTTTAAGAGTTGTGCCATTATGCCTTATTTGTGAGCTAATACATGAGCATATCTTTCTTTCCATCTATGCTGCGAGTCTAGCATGTTTTTGCTATTATTTTGACCTACCTTAGGTCTGTTTTTAGTGGTTTAGGTCATTTGAGCATTGCTTAGTATGGTTGTAGTGTAAAGCCCTTGATTAGCTTTGTATTTCAAGTCTCTTGGCATACTTTATTTGAGTTATTTGCATGATATGGCATCATTTGGCATAGTATTTTAGAGCATATTGCATTGCCATGTTCTCACTTCTTTCACCCTTTGAGTGCTTTTAAGGGTCATGCATTGTTGCCTTGTTTGTGGCCTAACTTGTATGCATGCATGCCTAGACCTTTGAGCTCCCATCTCAGCATGTTTTGGTCTTTGTTTTGACCTATTTGAGCTCTGTCTTTGGCTGGTTCATTCATTTGTACCATGTATTGCACGCCTCTTGTGCCGTCCCTTTTTGGTAGCCTTGTGCCTTAGGCCCTCTGGCATGCTATGCTTGTGTTGTTTGGATGATTTTGCATCATTTCACACTTGATTTCAGAGCATATAGCATTGTCATATTCTCATGAATATCACTTCTTAATCATGTTTGAGAGTTATGCTCTTATGTTTAGTTGATGAGCCATTACATGAGCATCACCATCTTGCCTTTCATGCCATCATTTCAGAGCATTTTAGCCTTTGTCTTGGCATGCATAAAGCCAGTTTGGGGTTGGTTTGGTCCATTGAGCATTGCATTACATAGCCCTTGTGTTGTATCCTTCACTAGCTTTCATGCTTAAGGACTCTAACTTGACATGCTCATGTTGCTTACATGTTGCTTGGAATGTTGTTGTATTGCATTGTGTTTGGATTGAACGTTAATCCAAACACGAGAAACGAGGGACGTTTCATACTTGAAGTGATGAAACGTGCCTCATTTCTTGGTCGCCGACCCTCTTGATCATGCATGATAGAGGTTAAGGCCCTTATGTGTTATTTGTGCATTCATTGAAATTAAATTATGGAAACTTGGCTTCTCAGCCATCGTGCATTGCGATGCTCGGTTGGTGGCCCGAGAGTCGAGTACCGCACTCCCTTGAGCTTAAGAAATGATAGAGAGGGTGGTTGTGCACACATAGCTTTCAAATACACTGCTGTGCCCCTTCTTGTTCTTTGTTGCAGCAAACTGGAGTTAGGCAGAATTTTTTGGTCGGCAGACCAGTAAAAGTGGCTGGCCGACCACTTTTTCTGGTCTGCAGCATGTGTAAGTGGTTTGCAGGTGGTCTACAATACCATTAAGTGGTCGGCAGCCTTCTTGGAGGTCTTCATGATGGAGTAGAAGCTATCCAGAGGTTTGTGCAGTGTTTTGAAACCAATGCAAACAGAGGCAAGTTGGGGCATAGTAATGGATTTCCAAACGAGGCGACCGAGCATGCATGCACCCCTTGCCCCGAGGACCTCTTTTTACTATTTTACTTAGTTGCTTTACTTAGTTAACTGATGCTTTGGTTTTGTGCTTAATTAGTTAATGCGCTTAACTAATAAATTTGTGTTGTAATAACTAATTAGTTAACTATGATTAGTTAATTTGTTTTGGTTTGTAATAATTAGTTTAATTAGCTTAGATTAGCTAGTTAGCTTATTATTTAGATCCTCCATCAAGAGGGCAAATGTTGTAATAAGTGTGCGTTTGTGTGATGCATGTCTTCTAACCCTACGTCTTTCTCCTTTTTATTTACTAGCTTTTGATGGTTAGTTTTAAGGCATGTTTCGATTAGCATCCTTATGTTTGCATGCGTGCATCCATTCATCTGTCTTGCATGCACCGGGCTCGGCGCATCATACAAACTGCATTGTATTTCAATACCAATTTGAATACATGTTATCAAGTTGCATTCACATGACATCTTAGAATAGCCGAGCCTATCTTAGTTGCATTTTGTACGCGTTGCATTAGGCATTTAACATAGCTAGGATCATGCATTGATTACTAACTAGCTTCTTTTTCTGGCTCGGAGTACTAGGTAAGCTTTTACGCTTTAGCATCTTGCATGTGTGTAAGTGTTGCCATGATAGCATGCTTGCCATAAGGCTACTTACTTAAGTGATTAACTGTTTGAATGCCTGTGGACGAAAGCTTCATCGCTTGAATTGGAACAATTCATCAAAATGTAAGTTTTAAGCCCACTTTGTGGAGTGGCAAATCATCATGTTTTCTAAGCCCACTTGAGGGTGGCAAATCCACGAATTAGCCTACTTGCGAGTAGCACTTTCGAACCATTTTCAAACAAACATGATATGTTTTATTCCAACTTGAGCGATTGAGTCTATACTTGTGTATTGTGCGCATCACATAGTAATTCTAGATTAAGAACCGGAATAAGAACACATGTGTTTTCAAAAACAACATATCATGTTAGTAGAGGCCAATCTTTGATCAGGCGAGCGGGGGTGCTCATTTCAGGACCTTCCCCTCTCGTACCCAAGTTCCCAAGCCGAGACAACTTTGGTGATGACAGACACGTGACCTTAGGAACGAGTCAGGGTTTCCTAAATTTCCCCAAAAACAAAACATTTAGGTGGCGACTCTGAAATCTGGCAAATCAGTCCACGGTTGGCGCTTTTTTATTAAAATCGATTTTCTAAAATGATTTGTCGGATTTGAACTCTTTGGTGATTTATCAATCTTACATTGCACTTTGTGAGATTAGATTCAGAACCGTGACAGGAGTCTGAACTGTAGTAGCTATGAACACAATTCGCGCCCTCGCGCGCGGAGCGAGTTCGGGCAGTCTACACCATCCCTTTCGATGAGCTATACCCTTGCTCTTTTGTCAAACCTTTTGTTAACGGATCCGCAATATTCTCTTTAGATTTTATATAATCTATTGAGATTATTCCATTTGAGAGCAATTGCCTTACGATATTATGTCGACGACGAATATATTGTGACTTACTATTATACATATGATTTTGTGCCCTGTCTATAGCAGATTGACCATCACAATGAATGCAAATAGCTGGCACAGGTTTTGGCCACATTGGAATATCTTTTAAGAAGTGACGAAACCATTCTGCTTTTTTCTCCTACTTGGTCTAAAGTAGTGAACACAGATTCCATTGTAGATCGTGCGATGCATGTTTGTTTCGTAGATTTGCAAGAAACAACAACGCCTCCCAGAGTAAAGACATATCCATTAGTGGATTTTGAATCTTTAGTATCCGATATCCAATTGGCATCACAATAACCTTTGAGTACTGCTGGATATCGAGTAAAGTTCAAACCATGATCACAGGTAAATCTTAGATATCTAAGAACCTGAATGATCGCTTTCCAATGGTCTTCTTCGGGGTTACTAGTGTACCTACTCAATTTACTGACTGCATAAGCTATGTTAGGATGAGTACAATTCATTAGGTACATTAGGCTTCCAATAATTTAGGAGTATTTTAACTGAGACACCACATCACCTTTATTTTTTGATAAATAAAGACTGATAGCTACAGGTGTTCTAGCTACATTCATATTATCCTTGATAAATTTACCAAGAATTTTCTCAATATAATGTGATTGAGATAATGCATATCCGTCAAATGTTTTAGTAATTTTCATTCCTAATATAACATCTGCAACCCTCATATCTTTCATATCAAATTTTCTATTAAGCATTTGCTTAGTTGATTTGATCATATCTTGACTACTTCTAATGGTAAGCATGTCATCCACATAAAGACAAACTATGACATATCCTTGGTTAGTGTTTTTAACATAGACGCACTTGTCACATCCGTTTATCTTAAACCCATTAGTAAGCATAGCATGATCAAAATTTTCATGCCATTGCTTAGGTGCCTGTTTTAATCCATAAAGAGATTTTACAAGCTGACAAATTTTCTTTTCTTGCCCTGGCACTACAACCCCTTCGGGTTGCCCCATATAGATCTGTTCATTTAGATCACCATTTAAGAAAGCTGTCTTAACATCCATTTGATGTATTTCTAAATTATACAACGGTACAATAGCAATAAGCATGTGAATGGATGTTATTCTTGTCACAGGAGAATATGTGTCAAAATAGTCCCGACCTTCCTTTTGTCTGTAACCTTTTACTACAAGTCTTGCTTTATACTTGTCTATTGAACCATCTACTTTCATTTTTCTCTTGAATATCCGCTTATATCCAAGTGGTTTAGAACTAGGTAGAAGATCTACCAATTCCTAAGTATGATTTTGCATAATGGATTCAATTTCATTATTAACAGCCTCTTTCCACAAAGGTGTTTCAGGACCTGTCATTGCTTCCTTAAAGCTTTGAGGTTCATTTTCTAACAAGTATGTCAGAAAATCTGGACCAAAGGATTTTGATGTTTTTGCTCTCTTACTTCGTCTTGGTTTATCATCAGTTGAATCTTGTTGGTCGAGACCATTACTAGTCTCTTATTTTGATTGTCATTAGTCTCTTGACTTTGTGTACAATCATAAGTTCTTTTCTATAAATTTAATTCTTGTCCTTTTTTGTAAGGAAAGACATGTTCAAAAAACACAGCATTCCTTGACTCTATAATAGTGTACACATTTTTATAAGGTATTTCTGATTTACAAGTCAAAAATCGATATGCACTACTATTTTGAGCATAACCAATAAACACACAATCCACTGTTTTTGGTCCTATCTTAGTCTTTTTCAGAATAGGAACTTCTACTTTTGCCAAACACCGCCACACTTTTAAGTATTTATAGGAAGGTGGTCGACTTTTCCATAATTCATAAGGAGTGCTGTGGGTTTTCTTATGGGGTATTCTGTTAAGAACATAATTAGCAGATAATATTGTTTCCCCCCACAAGTTATGCGGTAAGCTCGAACTTAGGAACATGGCATTCATCATTTCTTTAAGGGTTCTATTCTTCCTTTCAGCAATTCTATTTTGCTATGGAGAATAGGGTGCTGTAGTTTGGTGAATAATGCCATGTTATGCACAAAATTCATTTCATGGTGCATCATATTCACCACCCTTATCACTTCTAACCATGTTAATGGTTTTACCAAGTTGATTTTCAACATCAGTTTTGTAGAGTTTAAACATTTCTAAGGCTTCATTTTTACTTTTAAGTAAATAGACATAACAATATCTTGTGCAATGATCGATAAATGTTATGAAATACTTTTTGCCTCTCTCTAGTTTGAATAAATTTAAGATCACATACATCAGTATGAATTAATTCTAGAGGTTTAGTTTTTCTTTCAACCGATTTAAATGGTGCCTTAGTTAGTTTCGCTTCTACACAAATCTCACAATTGTAATTAGGATCAATTTCCAACTTTGGTATATAATCCAAACCAATTAATCTATGCAAAGTATCAAAATTTATATCTCCTAATCTACCATGCCATAAATTCGACTCAAGAATATAACCAATAGATGTGTTATTCTCATTAATAGCATGTTTAAATACAACCGTCATTACATTCAACTTGAAGAGACCATCACTCATGTATCCCTTAGCAACATACATACTACTCTTTGTTAATACAAATTTATCAGACTCAAATACAAGCCTAAAACTATTTTTCCTTAACAAAGAACTAGAAACTAAATTCTTCCGGATGTCTGGTACATGCAGTACGTTGTTGAGGGTTAGGTCATTCCCTGATGTCATCTTCAAGATCATCTTTCCTTGTCCAGCCACAGTAGAATTAGAAGAATTTCCTATGAAAAGTTGTTCACAATTTGTAGTCTCATTGTAGGTAGTGAACATCTTCTTCTTCGCACAAATGTGACAAGTTGCCCCAGTGTCAACACACCATTCCTTGGGATTTCCAACCAAATTAGCCTCAGATACCACAGCAGAGAGATTGATGTCATTTACTCCGTCAGAGATGTAATCTAATTTTGTCACATTGGCTTGATTGGTGGTCTTCTTGCTTGTACTTCCACGATCCTTCTTAGGGTGGCGACAGTCAGAAGCTCGATGTTCGGTCTTGCCACAGTTATAGCATTTACCTTTGAACTTTTTATTGCCTTTGTTGTCGCCTTGTTTAGGACCATCTCCAGTAAACTTCCTCTTTTTGTTATGTGGTTTGTGCACTTGTTCAACCAAATTAGCCTTAGACTCAATGGGATTTTTGCCATTTCTCTTTTCAGCCTTTCGGTTATCTTGCTCAATTCTCAATCTTGCAATCAATTCATCTATAGTCATCTCCTTGCATTTATGTTTTAAATAATTTTTGAAATCTTTCCAAGCCAATGGTAACTTTTCCACTAAAGCAGCGACTTGGAAAGACTCGCTAAGAGACATGCCTTCAGAATGAATATTATGCAAAATTATTTGGAAATTTTGAACCTGAGAAATTACCGTTTGGGAGTCTACCATAATGAAGTCCAAAAATTTATCGATAACAAATTTCTTTGTGCCGGCATCCTTTGTCTTATATTTTTTCTCCAAAGAATCTCAAAATTCTTTTGCTGATTTCAGAGGGCTGTAAACATTATACAACATGTTGTCAAGGCCATTAAGAATGTAGTTTCTGCACAGGAAATCAGAATATTTCTAGGCATCTATAGCGGCAACCACTTGTCGATCACTTTCATCCTCTTTAAGTGCTAGAGCCTCTTCATGGAGAAATCAGGCCAAATTTAGAGTTGTAAGATAAAACAGCATTTTCTACTGCCATCTCTTAAACTTAGTACAGTTAAATTTTTCCAGTCTTTCTCCATGATTTATCGGAACTTGAACATGGTTCTAGATAGGGACCTGAGTCATTGTAATGATTGGATTTGGAGTACTACTTTCAGCAGCCATAATATCTGATTACAAAAATCAGAAAAAACTAAAACATAAATTAATCTTCTAATTACTAAAACCAGAAAATAAATTATAACACAATAATTTAATTTTCCTTGTTACTAAAACTATAAAAATAAAATACCAAAATAGTTTTCTGTAACACAAATTAATATTTTGCAATTGTTAATAACACTAGTATATTACTACTATTTGTATTTTCCAACCAGAATATCACTCTGTGAAAGTATAGAAAATTAATTACAATGAAGACACCAAAAAAGAATCTGTCTTAAAATTGTTGGACAATCTTCACTATATTTGAAAAAATAATTTATGTTTGTGTACTTAACAACAAACAGAATACAGAAGAAATAAAGGAAATGAGAGAATTTGTTTGATTACAAAAATCAAACCAATAAATAAAAATAGATTTTTATTTTGTTACAAAAAACAAAATCAAGGTCTGATTTAAATAAATAATAATAAAACAGAAAATAAATTAACCACTTACTTGCTTAATTTCTTGAACAAACTTTTGATCAAGTCCAGTATTTAACATTGTGTCTTTAAGACAGATTCGTCCTTTCCACAGTGCTTTCAGAATGTGCACGTCTATCTCCTAGGATAAAATGATCAATAACGAATAAATGCAGCATTACAATTTATTAGCACAATGAAACACACTTTGTGTTTACACTCTTTCTCACAAGAAAATAATGCAGCAATATGTAGAAAATAGTTGTAGAATTATTTGGACAAAAATTGAATGAAAACATCAAATGAGGGTTACCTATTTATAGATGTAGTGGTGGCTGTACAGATTTGAATGAACAGGTATGAAACCTGTTTGAATAGGTGCAAGACCTGTTCGGCACTGTTGAACAAATAACCGAATCTGGTTGGTTTATTTTTGCACAGATTTGAATTAATTTCGGACAGATAAAATCTGTACAGAAACATTGAAGAGGTGTAAGCAAAGTTTTGAATTTTCCAACTGAAAATTTAAATTCAAAATTACCAAAATTTATTTTTTCCCAAAACATAAAAATAATTCAAATGTTTTTAGCCCAAAAAGATACATATTTGGTCAGACAAGCCCAAACTAACCTCACACCATGCACCCGCGCCTAAGCCCAACCGGACAACGACACGCTCGTGTGGTAATTTTTGGGTCCAATGGGTCTAGCCTATTTTTCCATAACCTCCCTCTCTACAAAACTTGGGTGCTCCTTGGGGCCTACCCCAAGTTCTAATCCCATGCTTTATAAACCCACTCAAAGTTTCTCACCAAATCAATGTGGGACAAGCCATTATTCAACCTTAAGAAATTTCTACCAAAAACTCCATTTCCATGGAGCTCACTTTGGCTTCAATTTTCAATTCACCTGATAATGGTTTTGAGCAACCAAATATACCATGTAAATCACAACATAACATAAAACGCGTTATCCCTTAGACTCGCCAACTTTGGTGCACGAGTCCCACCTAAAAATTATACCAAAGTGTAGGGAAAATTCTATTTTTCCAGAATTTCCAAAACCATTTCTAACATAAGGTTCGGATTAAAAGCTTAAAATTTAATTTTTTTTCCAAAGATTCAAACAATTGCACAGCGTAACATTTTATCATCAAGTGTTTAAAGTGCGGCGCCTAAGTCTTAAGGGCAATCAAAAATAAGGTGTCTACACTTACGGGTGCTGTGTCACCAACACCTGCTTACCTAGCAGACTGCCAAGGCACCATACAAAACCAAGACTATATACTTAGCTTAAACAGGAGCATACACGCAAGCCCAAATATGCCCGAATATGAAGAGCCCTGCAACAGGTAGCACCATGGCCCCGCAAGGTCCATGGTCCTTCATACCTCGCTCCAAGACTAAACAACAATCTAATCAAGTGAACCGAGGGTGTCTTGAAAAATTATTGACTTGCTTGATTGAACAGATAGGTGAGAATAGAAATTTAACCTGTCTGATTCGCTAATTTTAACAAGTTATAATTAAATAATTAATTAAGCAATTAGAGCCTAATTCACATTAGTATAATTAAATTAGTACAATTGAGATTATTATATGTAGAGGATTAATTTTAATTTGTGTAGAAACAAATTTTATTTAATCTGATTAAATCCTCAATTTAAATCAAATAATTGATGAACTAAATAAAATAAATCCTACTTACCTACCCAATAGATATAGAAGAGAGAGAGTGTTTAGTTGGTTGAGTCATCTTTTCTTCACACCAATAGACCCACATAGAGAGAGAGAGAGAGAGAGAGAGAGAGGGAAAGAGAGAAGGCTAGTTCAAGAAGAGAAAGTGAAGCAGATTATTAGAGGCATGAAATTCGTAGTAGATAGCTCATTTCCTTCATCTCTAGGTAAGGGTTATTCTTTTGTAGTTCAATAATTTGTAAAATCATACTACCAATTAGAGCATCCAAGATCATTTTAGAGGGCTATAAGCTTATTGAGTTGAATTGATAATTAATACAAAAGATTAGAACATGCATGTTAGAAAATTGAAGAATGGTCAATTTACCTCATAATCTTTACATGCATGGCATATTCTTAAGAAAACTTGGGTTCTAAACTTGCTTTTAACCATGATTCATGGAGTTTAAGGAGAGATTAAGCATGAATTAGAACTTGGGTTCAAGGAAATAGGTGTTTCATGAAATTGAGTTTCAAAAATGGAAGTATGAGTTTAATTTGATATTTAGAGCCTTATAAGAATTCAATCAAAAATCTAATTTAGGTTCATAAAATTAAGCCTTAATTGAGAATTAATTAAATCAATTGAAATTGAGTTAGGCTTAAAATTATAGAAATAAATGTGAAGATTAATTATTTGAGCCTTGATTTGCTTGAAAATGGAGTTGAAATTGCAAAATTTACAAGTTTATGAGTTTCTAATTCAGTAATTTAAACATGACTGAACAATTGTAATTAATGTCTATGATCTTAATTTAAGTTTAATTGTGTAATTAGTGACCTTAATAAGGGATTGTATATGATTCGATTATTTATATTTAATTAGTTTGGGTAATACATAGCTAACATATTTTAATTGGAGGCTAATAATCTAATTAATTCCGAATACTAGTCATCCATATTTAAGAGGGATTGAAGGAAGAAAATATAGGAATAACCGAGTGAAAAATTATAATCAAATGAGAGAAACCGAAAGACAAACAAGTAATAGAATTAAATAGATTGTGAGAGTGCAATTGTGATCGTGTTTGTGCTTAACTTATTTGGTTAGGTCAGACGACAACGATTAACACGTGTTTTTTAAGAGCCCACTGTGAGTAACACTGTTGTAAAGATATGTTCAATCATATTTATTTTCTAATTGATAAATTATATTGTTTTCTGGAATTATACTTTTTATCAATTGAATGACGATCCTATTTTCTGAGTTGTTTTCATGGGATCCATAGCATATTGCTATTGTTATTGATATTGTTATCACTATTGTTACAGAGATCTCTGTCAGTTTCAGTTCTTGGAACTGTTGTCTATTGTTTGATGGCCATCAATCAATTGTACGGTCTTTAGGACCTATTGTATTGTTGCTATTGGATGTACCACATATGACTTATACGAATATGATTGATTGAATTGAACAATTAATCGACAAAAAGATATTGATTGAAAATGTTCTATTGATAATCAATTGTTTCAAATACTGTAAGGACATCATTCTTGACCTCTTTACACAGCTGTTATTCACCGAGCTTTAGCTCACTGTTTACTATATATATGTAGGTGATCGAGCACTGGATCAAAGCTAGTGGTGTTGACCCAAACCCTTGTTTTATCAAGCCAACTATTGTGCCTCATCGCAAGGTTCTGAACCAACATGTGTCAAAACTTTTTGGGTGGTTCAAATTCACCCGTTTGATATTGCTCAAGTGAAAAGAATGTTTTATGACTTTTGTTAAATTTGTTTTTGATAATGAGATTTAAATCCCTAACTTGTGTTTTGTCTTGTATATATGTGTTTTATGGACATAAGTTTTTGTGTATATTACTATGTATATGAAAGTTTATTTCCATTCAGGTCCTCACAGCTCATTGGACGATGTATGTTATTATTGATTAGCTTCCACTAGTCCCTTTATATTGTATTATTCTCATTATTGTTAAACAGGTTTTCGGTAATCACGGATTACTGGTCAGTTACGACGCTAAACCTATAGGGGCAGGTTTGGGTTGTGACAGCCCGCGACCTATTTTCCTACTTGGTCGCCTGGAAGCAATTCGTTGGCTTTCCTAAACACTAAGACGGGCCCTTGCCCATTTACCTACTTGGTTTCTTGGGTTGGAAGTAGGACCCAGACACTACCGCTTAGGATCATGAAAGGATATTGGACAGACGGCTGAGGTCATGGGATTGCTGAGATGATTGTCTTCTTGCTAAGACAACTCCATCTCGACCAAGCTTAGAGAAGAGGCAACAACGACCTTACACTCATGCCACCTAATGCATATACGAAATGTTGCTCTCCGCCTGTTATTAAGCTACATATGGCAATAGGGCTTATATCACTTCTGGCAGAGTTAAGGAGAACGAGCCACCTATTCAACAGGTTACTTGGGCTCCAATACTCTTTTGGCCTATATAACGTATCATATATGCAACAGGCACACTTTACTTCACCACGACACAACTCGATAACTCTAACACGTTAAGCCTCACACTTAGACATTCCCTCTCACATTTTACACTAGTGTTCAAGGTTTATCACTGCCAACCTCTCCCTCTCCAAGCTTGTCTTGTCCTTCTCCTCTCCATCTATGGTGATCTCAGGCCATTGAAGTGCCCACCATCTTTCCAAACTATCTCTAACAACACATATTGCCTACATTACATCCACATTATATCCACTAGGGAAGAGTGCTGCTCACTTTACATGGCACCCAAAAAGAACACCGGAATCGGCACAGTGACATCCCAAGGTGGCGTTGGGAGACTCTGGTGGAGACCTCAGAACTTAACCCCGACGACTTTCCGGAGGAGCAATCCTCTCAATCAGCCATAACCGAGTAGCTACATGTATTGACTGAGAGTGTCACCTCTCTTCAACAGAACCAACAACTCTTGATGGATACCCTACTAGCCTCATGAAGGGCACCTACAATTCCATCATTATCTAACCCCCTTTCTTTATCACAAAATAGCGTTCCACCATACGTTCAAAATGGCTTAGAGGCTAACCCCGCTCCATAAAATAACTTGCAAAACCTAGTGGGAGGACAAACAGTCGCCCTGCACCCCCTATCAGCTCCAGGCCAAATACCTCCACCATAAGTCGGTGCGGTCGGCGAAACTCCTGCCGTAGTGGTTTTAGCTTGCTCTCCGCTAGACCACATCCCTTCAGTTCAACCCCTAACATTGGATGTAGTGAAAGAACACATAGACAACCTGCTTCTAATAAACAAAACCTCTCCAGAAGTGGACTTATGTCCCCCTTACCCTATTCATATTGCAAGTCTCCCATATTCGGCGCAGTATACTGTACCAAAGTTTGTCCATTTTGATGGACGACAAAGGAACGCCAGGGAACACGTTTCGTGCTTTCTCAACACCCTTGGTGCTCATTGAGAAAACTGAAACCTCCGCATGAGAGAGTTCTCCAAGTCCCTCACAGATCAAGTGTTCTCATGGTATGCCAACCTTACCACTAGCTTTATCTTTTTGTGGGAGGACTAAGTGAAAGAGTTCTATATCAAATTTTTCTACGTTGAAGAAAGGCTAACCACCCTTCATCTTATGAAGGAAACACAATGATTTGGGGAAGACATCCTTACTTATGCTCGCCGCTTCAGGGAAAAAGTAGTAGACCTTTAAGACCCAATGGCAGAACACCAATCGGTGTCAATATGCATCGAAGGGATACTCACAGCTTACAAGCTCCAGTTGGTCAATTACCATTTTCCTGACTTCTCTGCTTTATGCACCGCAGCTCGAAACATGAATGAAATAGTAAGATCAGGGGCACAAATGGCTACTCTACAGCTTCACTCATGGTGGCCAACGGCACATCCACCTTCCTCATGGAGGTCTAACTGACCCAACCATGTCATATATGCAGCCAAAAGTTCTTCCAAAGAAAGGGAAAATCCCCAAGAAAAAAAAAGAGAAAATTTGGTCAAGTTCCCCCACCGCTGCCCATCTTAGTAGGTGAGGCACAAACACTCCTCAATGCCTATATAAAAGATGGAAAAGTTCACTTCCCTGAGCCAATGCGACCTGTCACCAAAAAGGATCAAGCGAGAGCAGACTATTGCGTATACCACTGTTCTATCAAACATCCTACCACCGAATGTTAGGCACTCAAATCCCTAGTTCGAACGATGATGGTTGATGACACTTTGGAGCTACCTTGTCACGAGATAGAGGATGTATTGAAAGATCCTCTCCCCCATCACAAAGACAACAGGAAGATGGTCATAATGCTTTCACATTATGGCGAGATGGAAGAACCAATGGTGTGTGAGCTCTCTAAGCTTGCAGCTCCAACTTGTCCAGACTTTGAGACCAGGTATGCGATAGCACTTAAGAAATCAACCATGTTCATATGGTTCTTCAACCAATTCGATTTATCTGAAGCAACATGCTTCAAAACTACCAAGGCCTTTTTAAGACTTGTGGAACAAAATAATGAGGCATACATGAGTGTCAGTAGATTAGTAAGGAAAGTATTCCGAGATAACTCCTTGGCAATAACCTTTACTGAGGCAGACAGACGAGATTGTTCCCACATAATCGTCCCCTTTACATCCCAGTATTCATGAATGGGATAGAGTTTCAAAGAGAATCATAGATGGAGGGGCTTCACTCAATGTAATGCCCTATTATACTTTTTAGGCAGCTGGGATCTTATAAAAACACCTAGTCAAACAACCTATTTCCATCACCGGTTTTAGAAATCAAAAAATCAAAACCATAGGTCTTCCAATTAGACTTGCCAGTAGGGCCAATCTGCTCCATAACTAAGTTCCATGTCATAAAGACAGAGACGACCTACCAAGCTCTCTTAGGGAGAACTTGGCTCGACAGATATGCTACGATCCCCTACACCTACTATCAATGTGTCAAAGCAATTTACAATAATGAGGTAGTAGCCATAGTTGGCTCTTAAAAACCCTTTCGAGTAAATGAAACTCACATGGTGGATGCAGTGCTTTACAATCATGTTGACGAAGATGAACCTCTTTTACAGCTCTGAGGTACTCCCATACCAAGCTGGGATTACCTCTTTGAGGAAGATTCATCATTACCTCACAGAAAGACATTCACTAAGTCAGAACTCTCAAGAAAGCTCCTTAAAGTGACCAGGCTTCAAACAGAAGATAGCAAAGCGGTATACCATTTATGACGGTGCTTGGGGTTGGCAAATGCCATCTATGCCAACCCTCAGTCAGATGAAGTAACAATCACCCATCATAAACCAAATAAAGAAGATCACTATTGCTATGCTCTATCCAGCTGTCCTAACGTCCGCCAAGGGCAAAGAATAAAAAAAGCAAGGACAAGAGAAACACAAGAAGAAAAAAAAAAAAAAAAACCATAGCTCCTTCAACAATAAAAACCATTTTGAAAACCCAATGGTCCTCCAAAAAGTCACTTGGATGGAGCCGAAGGCTCAAAAGTTAAGTCCTTCACTAAGATAGCCACTTCATCTCTTGACCAAGCCCTTACCAGCTCGGTTGTAATCTCAAAGCAAGATGGATTACAGAGGTTAGACCTGCTCCAGATTGCTTACAGGACGGTCCTCAGCTCCAAAAGCAAGAATTTGAAGAAATTAACATAGCCCTTGAAGGAAAACCGAGGCATCCTATCTTTATTCACAAAGATTTGCCAAAAGAACAGAAGGGACCCCTTATCAAGTTAATTAAGAAGTATTTAGACATTTTTACGTAGACATATGAAGAAATACCAAGCCTAGACAAAGACGTTACCATACACTGCTTGAACGTCATTACCCCTAGCTCGCCCAATCAAGCAAGGTGTAAGATTTTATAAGCCTAAGGTGGAACTCAACATCAATGATAAAGTGGTGAAGCTGTTTGGAGCAGGATTCATCAAATCTATCTAGCACCCTACTTGGCTCTCTAGCATTGTCCCAGGCATCAAAAAAAATGGACAAATTCGAGTGTGCGCCGACTTCAGAGACCTAAACAAATCTTGTCCCAGAGAAGAGTTTCCACTCCCAAACATAGATACCTTGATTGATTCAGTGCCGAGGCACCATGTGTTCTCATTCATGGATGGCTTCAGTGGCTACAACCAGATCAAGATGGCTCTAAAGGATGCTCCCAAGATGGCATTTCGCACTCCCATAGGTAATTTTTTCTATTCTATAATGCCTTTTGGATTAAAAAAATGTTTGAGCAACATACTAAAGAGCTATAACAGCCATCTTTCATGATATGTTGCACAAAACCTTGGAGTGTTACATTCATGATTTGGTGGTAAAATCCAAAGAAGAAACTAGTCATCTCAAAGACCTCCAAAGAGTCTTTGAACGTTGTAAGAAACACAGACTCCGAATGAACCCACTTAAGTCCACATTCAGAGTCATTGTCGACAAGTTCCTTTGGCTGCATTGTTCACTGCTATAGGAGAGACCCCATCCTAGCAAAAGTCGCTGCCATCAAAAATATGCCGCGACCAACAAATCTAGACAAGTTGAGAACCTTCCATAGTCGGGCATCTTATTTGAGACGGTTTATCCCTGCTATGGCTGAAATAACACAACCCTTCAATTCATTACTAAAGAAGGACGTCAGGTTCATTTGGAATGAGGAGCACCGACAAGCATTTGAAAGGGTAAAGTCAGCATTAACTTCCCTTCTCTCCATGACTCCCCCTCATCCGGCAAGGCCTTTACTCCTCTACATCACTTCCATGTCGAAGTCATTTGGAGCTCTATTGACCTAGGAAATTGATGAACTAGAACGCCCCGCATACAACATAAGCAGAGTCATCCAAGGGGTTGAAGTCCGACATTCCCCCATTGAGCGGCGTTGTCTTGCCTTAGTCTTCGCCACCAAAAAGCTCTGTCATTACCTCATTTCTTATTTTATACATCTCATGACCAGGAGTGATCCTATCTAATTCCTCCTCACTAGGCCAGTTTTCTCTGGTAGACTGGCTCACTAGCTCCTCTCGTTAGCAGAATATGATATCACTTGCAAAAACGCTAAGGCCATTAAGAGCCAAGCGCGAGCTAACCTCCTGGCTCACTTCCCCAACGGAGAACATGAGCCACCCTCAGATGAACTGCCAGGAGATGAGTTCTAAGCCACTGAAGTAAACACCAAAGGAGAGCGGAGTTTGAGCTTTGATGGATCATTCACCTCCAAAGAAGGAGGAGCTAGAATAGTCCTTACTTTCCTAAATTAAACCGAAGTCAATTTGTCATATAAACTAGATTTTAGATGCTCTAACAATAAAGCAGAGTATGAAGCCCTGATACTAGGGCTTATGGCAGCCCTCCATCTAGGAGTAAGTCTCCTATGTATCAAAGGTGACGCTAATCTAGTGGTCAAGCAGACCAATGAAGACTATGATATCAGAAAGCCCCCTCTGGCTTCATACAAAACCATCACCCATAGGTTGATAGACAAATTCGACACTCAGATGCCCTCGCTACCTTGGCCTCTAAGGTAGAATTCTCAAAAAAATCAACCAAGATAGAAGTCCCAAAGTAGTCCATGTCGTGCTCGGTAACAACTATCTTTCTTGAAAAAAGCACTTCACAATTTAGCAAGGAGTCCTCTACAACAGAAGGTCTAGTGGTTTATTAGCAAGATACATTGACCTTACCGAAGTGAAGTCTAAGCTAGAAGGGGTTCACAATCGTTCTTACGGGACAAGAGACGTAAGCCTCTACAGGATGCTACAATGACAAGGATATTATTGGCCTACCATGGCCAAAGAAACAAATGACCTTCGAGGGAAAGCACCAAATGTCAGGAATTCCCTCCAAAAACAGAATGCAACTTCATAGAAATCACCTCCGACTGGCATTAGGTGTATATAGATTACTTCAAAGAAGATTCATTGCCATCGGACCACTCCGTAGCCGCAATAATCAAGAAGCGAGCTCTGAAATTTGTTTTGCAAGAAGGGCAGCTTTTTAGGCACGACTTGGACGAGAAGCCATTACGTTGCTTATCAGAAGCAAAAATTCATAAAGTTTTGGAACTTACTCATGGATCAGAGCACCAAGGTGGAGCCAAGCTATTCCAACATCTCATATAGATAGGTTATTATTGGCCTACCATGGAGGCAGATGCCAAAATATATGCCAAACGCTACAAACCTTGCCAACTCCATAGAAAGCTCATTAATGCACCAGCCACCGATCTGTATAGTTCAAGCTCACCGTGGCCTTTCCACAAGTGGGCTATGGATCTTATTGGTCCCATCTCCCCACCAACAAGGGGACATGTATGGATTGTGGCGGCTACAGAGACTTACACTAAGTGGGTAGAAACCATCCCCCTGAAGAAGGCAACAGAAGCCGTTGTCTCCAATTTCAATCGAGAACTCATTATATGTCATTTTGGTATACCCAGAGTAATTCTTTCAAATAATAAAACCCCTTTTGTCAACCGCCAAGTCTGACGACTCCTGGTGTCCTACGACATCACACACCATAAATCAACGCCTTACTATCTCTAGGGGAATGGACAAGCAGAAGCAACCAACAAAATACTCCTTAGAATCCTTTCAAGGACTCTCAAGGATTATCAAAGGGATTGGGCGTACATGCTCCCAATGGCACTCTGGGCATACAGAACATCCAAAAGAAAGCCAACTCAAATGAGCCCTTTTTCATTGGTATACAGCACAGAAGTAGTCCTCCTGGTGAAAATTTTCATACCCTCAGCTCACATGGCCCTCCGAAGTAGAACTACTCCGAACTCTAAACTATCAGAGCTGGAAGTCCTTGATGAAAGAATGAACAAAACTCAGGCTAACCTTAAAGTTTACTAGAGCCATATAGCTAGAGCTTATGATACTTTGGTACGCCCTAGACAGTTCCAAGAAGGTGAGTTAGTGTTGCGGGCTGCACCTCACGTCATGAGGGAAACCTTAACCCGCAAGTTTACACCCAAGTAGCAGGGCCCTTATGTAGTAATGGAAGTCAATGAAAATGGGTATTACAGAATTTATAAACCTGATTCGTAAACCCTCCTAAGTCCTATCAATGCAAAATGGTCTAAGACTTACTATCCTTAGAAGTTACTCACTGTTATATGATTTACTATACTATGATGTATTGTGCCCATCCAGGCTTCCTTATCAATGAATATCGTCATTTTTAACACTTATTCTAACTATAATCACAAATAATGCGTAAAATAAGAGTTGGCTAAATATAAACTTGGCTCCATTAAGAAGTTGAAGATTTTCAATTAAAAAAAAAAAAAAAAGCGGCTCAAATCTCCAACATACAAAAACGTTTTGACTAGACTATCATATGTTACCAAGCTGTGATCCAACTAAATCAAATCAAGGTTTTGGAAGTTTGATCTTCTCCTCCTTGGCCTTCTTCACCCATTAACCTTGAAACTTGTTCTTCTTCACTCACCAGTCTTGCTTCAATAATTGCTTTCTTCTTCTTCAAGCTGGAAGTCGCTAACTCCATTTCAGTCACGGCTTTCTGTGCTCGTTCTAAAGATAGCTTACGTTCCTTCTCCATTCGCACCGCAGCAACCAAAGCCTTTACTATCTCGCCTAGCTCAACTTTAGTCAGCCTCCTTATAGCTCGGGACTCAAGAAACGATAACCAATCATCCAACCAACCCACCTCTAATATGTTAATCCGATTGTCTTGAAATTCACCCAAAACACTGCGTTGAGCCAATACCTTATCAAAAGAAGATTCCTCAGGTGACAACCTGTAAAGCTCCTTAAGGAATTCTCCAAATCGTCCAGAAAATAGGTCCGGAGATAGGAACTACTCAAGTGCACGAAGGTGGTGGGTTTATAATGAAAAATAAAGAATAGTCGAGGAATTAACTCTTCTTTCACCCCGGTAAACAACACAGCTAGATCTAGTAACTTTTCCTTCCCATCAATTTCCTTAAGAGTTACACAGCCATGGGAAAGATGAGTAAGGGAAAAGTCTCCATCAATAACAGGAAGTAATGGTTTTTGAAGGCTACCCCCAAGTTAATTGGCACCATTCTGAATAAAGTCAAATAACTCATGCACAGGCACACCACCCAAGTCTGAGCCCATTGTAACAATAGATTAGCTAACTTCAACTTCAGAGCACGCAAGAATGGTGGGTACGTTACTCTCTTGGCTCACGGAGGTTGCAGAAGCACGCAAAGGAATTGGTGCAGAAATGCCAACTCCACATGAAAAGCTCAAGGATGCACCCTCACTCCCAATTAGCAAGCTAGGCATATCACTACGTGAAAAACTACAACCACCCTCAAACAAGCGAACAACATGGACACCAACCCTAATCTTGGCCCGCAAAGGAACCAATGTATCCCCAGAACTCGACGCATTTAATAAACAGGGCCTGGCACTAATAACGTCACATTCAACATCGTCTTCGACATCATTTTCAACAACATCCCATTTCTCCATAATTTCAAGATTCTAGTTTGAGCCCTTTTCATTATCCTCTGAATTTTCCGTATCATCCTTAGTGCTCCCTGACTGTCTATAAGCATCAAATCCCGCCTTTCTTTTACCCATCCCAGAAGCAGGAACTATCGGAGGAAAAACACCAATTCCGAAAGGCACTCCATTGTCAAATCCATAGCGGTGTCACCAAGAACATCAATCCCTTCAAGGGGATCTAGAGGGATTAAGAGGCCACCATCGTGAGAATCACCCCCATCAGTGGGCAAGGCCTTACGCTACACTAATTTTAGCTGACACACGCCCATTGGCCCCTACAAATAATACAGGTGTTTTAATACAAACGTATTTGAGATGTTAAAAACACGGAAACAATTTCAGAATGCGAAACGTGAGTTTACCTAGAACAAATTGGTGGCGTCATTAGAACGACGCCTCACTTGGCGGGCAACCCTAGTATTAGTAGGCGAGTCTAGACCTTCCTCCTTCAGAGGTACTCTCCTAGGCACTGGAACAAGAACAGGAGCAGGGGTAGCCTTTTACACTTGGCACAAGGGGTACATTCAGGAGAAACTATTTGGGCTTGCTCCAAAACAACAGTCACCTCAGCTAGGTGAGCTAGTAGGTAAGCTTCCTCCTATCTGCAGCTAACAAGCCTCGCTCTCCGTAGGCAATACGCAACTAGAGGTCGTCAAATGGGATGAGCTCTACACGCATGAGCCCAAGATCGCCACTTAAGAAATCTTGAAATAATATAAGATTGCATTTCCAATACCTCTTCTAACTAGGGGTAGTTCCGCTAACTCTATCCATGCTCATTAGCATAACTCGACTCTGACGTTGTAATTCTTCTGAAAGAAAATAATATATAAACAATTGCACATAATTGGCCGTAGAAGGCATAGGGGAAGGAAGATACTGAAGGACCCCTTGACCAAACTGTTGTGTGACCCTCAGAGGATTATAGACTACCACACCATACATGCCATATATGGTAAATACTTAGAAATGGTGCTAAGAACCATCATTAAATCTACATCCCCTAAATAAGGCACATCTGGTTCAAGAATAAGCTCGCAATCATCTGGGCGATAAGCAATGGTAGAATATATCCCACAAATTGGCACGACACAAGGACGAGCGACAAACTTGTCCTCAAAATCAAAGATGCTGGCTAAACTCCCCACTCCCCCACTCCCTCGGTACATATCCCTTAGCCAATCTAGTAGAACGCGATTCACTTTCTTCAATGGAAAATATCTTTGGCATAGAGGCCAAGCTAGGAAATCTCTCATACAGAAGCAATTGTAGAAAGGTAGTAGAGAGGAAGCTATTAACATCGTACCGACCCATAGAACGATCAATACCCTCCTGATGCATATCCAACCTCTTATATAGTCCTTCTAGAAATAAATGAGCCAACGGAATCGAACAGCTAGAGGCAAGATCATAGCAAGAGGAAACAACTCATGACAAATACTATCTTGGGGTCTACCTATCAAAATGTACCGTGACAGCCAATATGTAATGAAAGTAGCTAAATGTTCAACACTCCCCCACTTGTCCCTTCCATTCTTAGACCAATAAATCCATTCTCTATGTTTCCCTGAACCTTGTAGCTAAGATCTCGAAACCAATAGCAAAGCCATCCTCCAAAAGTATTTTTTGGTCATTTTCGCAACTGAGGCTTAACCAACACTTCATTTTGATAATGGCTCAATAGCTTCCCTGCCAGTGCCACAGCCTCCTCCAACTTCACAACAATAGCCATCTAGCTAAGAGACAAACTTCCAGAGCTAAGGTTCGCCAACCCAAGGTGCTCTAATCCCATCAAAATAGCTACATCCTCCAGAGTAAGGGCCATCTCGCTATGAGCAATAAAAGTGTGAGAACTAGAGCTCCAACGAGAAAGCGTGAACTCCAGCCAAGATGGCTCCTGTCTAATCCGTATGCACTAGAAAATAATACTAGCAATCTTAGCTCTAGAAAGCACCCTGTAATATGAGCGATGACGAAAAATAGTTGCACTGCACAATAAACTCGGGACAAATAAAAGCCTCAGCCTCTTTCTCTAGCTCAACCCCACCAAGAAGAAAATCAGATAGGCTCCCGCCATCATCATCAAATAAGTCTGCCCTTGCCCAAAATAAGTCTAGTGCACCAAAGAAAGGTGCCTTACACCAATAATTCGCTAGAGGAACGCTCGGCGGATCTGTGTCTTTCTTGGCCTTAAAAGGACTCTTTTTAGATTTACCCTTTTTTGACTTGGAAATCCCAAAAGAACCCGCTAGCGATTATTGCATGCCACGACAAGGAACAATACTTCCCCCTTTCACTTTAGCCATATTATAAAGCCTCGCCTGTATCAACACAAGAACTAGAAATCAAAAGTTGCATTCATCACACGAAAATCTCCGCCACTATGGAAATTTGACTGCCACAAATACTTACTTATTGAAAGTTCAGATTGTGCATTACAAAGATAAAGAATCACAAAAAGGCTAAATCTTGATCCAATTACAAACGTATCGCTTATCTACAACAGAACAATGCATTAGAGACCAAGCAACTTGGAGCAAAAGACAAGCAAATGAGATGCAATTAGCTTTAAAATACGCTCAAGCAAAGGCAATGCAATTAGCATTGAGGTATAGTTCAATGATGCATTCAAGTAACAAGGCGACAAAGGAAAGGAAACACTCAAGAGAAGGAAGTAAACTCCAACTTCAAAGCTATTAGTCTTTCCTGATATTGATTATAATTTTCCAACTCACAAATGTTGACAACAACAATAATGCATCAAATCCTATACACACCAACACCAAAAAAATAAAAATAAAAAATTATTAAGTTCAACATTGAGGTACAATTCAAGCAACGGGGAAAGGGATTCAAGCAATTAATCATCAGGGAGAGAGGCAAAATAAAATAAAATAAAAATATAGGAAAGGTACAATTCCATACTTACCCGATGTCAGACGACAAGCAACAACAAAATCAAATGATTGAAAATGGTGGATACTTCCAGAATTAATAGAGATACAATTCAATTTCTGTGTAACACCCACTAAGTGAACTCTGCCAAGCCCGGCTGCAAAGGTTAAGAAAATACACAAATGGTTCAAAGCTAAAGAAGAGATGCTCCAAACAGAGCAGGGTGAGGAGAAAAAAGCACTGATTCTTAACAGAGTCACCCGATATGTGAATCCGGCACAAATTTTTTTTTCCCAATAAGCTCACAATTGTTGAAAAAGGTATGCTGGGTAGTAAGGAATCAACTCTACAAAAATCAACCAGGGAGAAGTTCAACACTTAAAAAAAAATGCTGAAAAACCTTAGTATCTGCTTGAAGCAACCATATTTTTCTCACTAAAATGTTGGATTGTTTCGTCTGCAAGACTGGGTTTGCTTCCTTCACGGCCTTGCCTTGCCCAATCCTTCTCCTCGATCGTGACTTGCCCCTCGCCCAACTCTCACAACTGTTTGGGTCCCTCATTTTTTTTCCCTTTTCCCTCACTTTTGTTTGGGCAGTTCTACTTCACTCTTTTCCTCGCCTTCATGTTTCTTACTCCCTCGTGTCGGTATCTTTCTCTCCATCGCTATTGCTTTTCTTTTCTTTTTAACCTTGTTTCACCGATTAAAGAAGTTTGTTCACCTCGGTTGATGGATTAATAAATCAATTTGGTCACCCACCTAAATCACTTAAACCCAATAACCAACAGTGACCCAACCCAAATAGCGCATGGGTCTACCCAAAAATATTTGGGTCACTCACCCTTACCTATCTCTCCTCGTGGTTGTTTTCACCTCGCGATGTTCTTTTGTCCCTCGCCTAACCCCCAATAATGTTTCACTCCCTCATCCCAAGCTATTTGCTTGCTTCAACTCGTGGTGCACACCCCTCCCTCACCGAAATCTCTTTCTTTCCCTCTTCTATGAGTCCTTCTCCCTCATTTCTTTTTTCTTTTTTCTTTTTTCTTTTTCTTTTTTACTCACTTATAAATTAAACCTTATAGTGACACATCCCAAATTTGTATGCAATGGGTCTACCCAAAACAACTTGGGCTCCTCTCTTGCACCCAACACTTAAGCTTCTCCTCGCCTCACAACAAATTCTCTTCACATGAAGCCTTCTTCATGGTTTTTTGCCTCACAAAGCTTGAAACTCCAAATCCCAAACTTTTCTTCACTCCCTCACGTGATGCAAGCTTTCTCCCTTACCTTTCTTCGTTGACTAACTTGATTGACCACCTCAATACAATGCTCACAATTCAAGATCTAAACTACACCCTCGCCTAACTTTGCTTCACATAGTAACGAACCAACTCCTCGCAACTCGCTCACCTAATTTACCATTATTGGTCTTTCAAATCAATCTAAATAACTCATAGGTCAACCCAAATTATGTTTGGCATAGTCTCCTTTGCCTAAACACCCTCACTACAGTGGCTCAAGTCTTCACGTCGCAAAGAACCTCCCTCACTTTTTCGATGAACAATAATGGGTAAACACAGTGGTAGAGCAAAACCCAACTTGGATTTGATGGATTCAATGATGTCGGGTAAAGCAAAACCCAATATCCCCAACTTGGATTTTACCCAAGTCACCGCTTCTCCAGCTGCATGGTGATTCGTCTAATTTCAATGACTAAAACAAAAAACCCATGAAGCAAGAAGAAGGAATCGGCTTGTGCTTGGCAACAGAGACACGACACAAATGCATGCTCCAAAAAATAGGTCATTATTAAAATCACAAGAACAATGCAAGAACAAGCCCCCAAATCAAGCGGTTTTGCTCCTCTTCTCAAAACTCTATTTCTTCAAAAGGCTAGAACATGAAATGCTTCGAAACAAAACAGTGAGACAAAGTACAAAGGAAATGCAATGAATACAAGCCCCACATCACTTTTCTCCAAACCCAAGAAGAAGAAGTTTTTTGACCCATAGGCAATGAAATGATACATATAAGGATGCACCTCTTTAGCTAGAAGACAAGATAGATCATTGTGGTCCAAAAACTGAAGCTTTAATTTTTCAAGTAAACTCAAACATTTTCAGTTGGTAGCATACACAAAAATAGAAATCAAAAATCCGCTTACTCTACTTCTAAAAATATAATAATAAATAAATAAATTTGATGATTATTTACCCAGAAACATAATGTGTAAGCACCAGAGTAACCATCTCTTCATCCAGAAGGTACACAATTCAAATTTCAAGTTTACACATTGCGAAAAATTCAATTTTGCCTGTGCTCAATTTCGGTTGAATTTTACACGCTATGAAATTTCCACTTCCATTCAATTTTTCTAATGCATTAGAAAGAGAAGCAATTCCCACCACATCTTGCGTTAGTTAGCCACACCAGTCAATTATATACAACCAACTCCAAACCTCATGAGAGTAAATCTCTATGACTTGACAATTGGACAAAGAATAGCTTAGCTCTGGGCTATGGCAGAGCTAACTATCATAAAAATGACAACCTCCAAAGAGAGGCAATAAAGCTAGTGAAGTTGAGCATTTCCATTACGGAATTTGCTCCTTCCCAAGTTCTCTAGCAGACTTGCAAAACTGTTGAATTAATCCCCCCCTTCCTGATGCAAGTTCTTTATAAACAATAGAGCTCCGACGCAAAACAGACAACAATAGAAGCTGATTCATACTCAATTGCTAACACTCTCCTCTCAACTTCAACAAACCATCCTCTTTAAATAAATAAAAAAAAGGGGCTCTCGGAGGACAAGGATGTCGAGATAATGTTGTTTGGCGATCAGTCAACAACGAGGCTCCAAACTCCAACTCTAGAGCTTCGAGCTTCAATCCCACTCGCCGCCGTCACTCCCATGTGTGAGTTCTTTCGAAGAATGCTCACTATGTCCCTATGGCAATTCCAAGGGCTGCTCTTCGAATCCCCTTGGGTCCAGCACCCAACATCCATGTATACCATCCTAGAGGTAAGCAAAATAAGGGGATGGTACAAGCATTAAACACTGCCAGACCGCCACACGATACCGTCATCCTTCGCCTGGTTCCTGCCAAACCAAGAAGGCAACTTCAGTCTCCAGGGATCCACTTGTCAAGCAATGCAAGTGCTGATCCCACATTTCGAGAGGATCCGAATCAATATTCTCTCGCAAAGACCAACAAAGAGGGATTTGGACCACTAATTTTCCATCATGTTAAGCCCATTGGAAAACCCAAATAAAGGTTTGGGACTTGCATGGAACATAAAAGACTTTGCAAACCTCAACCTAGAAGATGAGAGCATTCCCAGCAGTGCTTCACCAAGCAATTCCCACCACACCCCGCTCAAGATCCTCTTCTTTAACGCTGAGGGTACTGCCCGTCCTAACTATATGCACCTATATTCTCACGGACATTTCCACCTTATCATCATCAAAAACATGAAAAAATGAGGAAGTGAGGCCTAGTTCATGAGTCAAATCATGGGCTATCCCAATACTAAGGCCATGGTCCCCATCCTAGCAACATGGAAAGAGTGATGGGCGAAATTTAGTACCAATGGAACAAAGCTAAAATCCCCTGTGAAGTGGTGAAGATCCCATGGAATCGGGTCATGGCCCAACAAGCCCACATCTTTGTTCGGCCGACTCGCACTAGATGAAACTTAAAATGTAAACTCTCCGTGAGCAATTGAAACCCCGCCTCCCCTTCGGGTTGTATCCAAAAGCCTAATTTTTAGACTCTAAATCTATCTAAATACCTATCCATGTGAGCTAATACTTACAAAACTTTTTAGCATAGTCATGTACAAATGCTCTCACTAGTTATAAGAGCATCTGTATAGGGGCATTATTATGGGTACTTGTATCAAGCCTAATATGTGGCAAGCCCTATGGGTGCCATATCACCAAAGCTCTGTCTGCGTGGCAGACTAATAAGGCATGGGCATATCACATGTTTTATACCTGGCGAGCCCTATGGGCTTTGTGTCAATAACACCTGCCTGCCTGGTAGACCGCCAAGGCACCATGCCAAACCAAGACTACATGCTTAGCCTAAGAGGAAGCATACACACAAGCCCAAATATGCCAAAAAATGAAGAGCCTTGCAACAGGCAGTACCACGCCCCCGCAAGGCCCATGTCCTTCATACCTTACTTCAAGACCAAACAACAATATAATCAACCCTTGGTTCACTTAGACTTGGATTGATAAGCGTTGGCTCTCCTAAACATTGAAATAAGCCCACAACCTATTTTCCTACTTAGTCACCTGGAAGCAAGTCCTTAGCTCTCCTAAACACTAAGATGGACCTTGGCCCATTCACCTACTTGGTTGTCTAGGTCAGGAGCAAGAACCAAGCATTACTGCTCGGGATCATCAAAGGATATTGGACTAGCGGCTGAGGATATGGAATCGTGGAGATAATTATTTTCTTGCTAAGACAACTACATCTCAACCAAGCTTAGAGAAGATGCAACAACGACCTTACACTCGTGCCACCTAATGCATATATGAAACGTTGCTCTACGCCTGCTATTAAGCTACAGATAGTAGTAAGGCTTATATCACTTCTGGCAGAGTTCGGGAGAATGAGCCATATATGCAACTAACGTATCATATATGTAGCAGGCACACTTCACTTCACCACAACACAACTCCATAAATCTAATACACTAAGTCTCACACTTAGACTCTCATTCTCACATTCTACACTAGTGTTCAAGGTCCATCGTTGCCAACCTCTCCCTCTCCAAGCTTGCCTTGTCCTCCTCCTGTAGACACCCTATTTTTGACCGTCCTAAAGACTTGGACGTCATCGATTGAGCGCTAGATGATTGCACATGTTTGCGCTCGTTTGGAGTCCCCGGGGGTTTTCGGTTGTGCGCTTTGCCCTGAGTCTTTGAACTCTCTTGGTTTTGTACTTGTTTTAAGCCAAACCTTGGTGCCCCTTTTGCCTGGAGGGAAAAGTAGGGGTGTAGACCACTTTTCTCCCCTGTAGACCACTTGTGGTGGTCGGTCAGCTAGGGTGGGTGGTCGGTCAACCACCTTAAGCGGTCGGCAGCCTGCCACCACATTTTCCTCTTTGTGTAGACTACATTTCCCCTCCTATCGACCAACTTTTGTCCCTGTCGACCACCTTGGGTGGTTGGTCGACTAGGGGGGGTGGTCGGTCGACCACTTTAACTGGTCGGCGGCCTTTCTGCACTTTTTGCAAATATTTTCCTTCCCAGTTATGCCAGCTGTTGGACACATAAGGCATCCTCCATACACGTGTATGGAGGGATTACACCAAGCTGCTAGCTTGTCTAACAAGCTTGAGGCATGAAATTCTATAAAAGGGGAGCCTCCCCCTTGTTCAAGGTTTAGAAAATTTGATTAGGGCTAAACATATCCCACTCTCTATAATTCTCCCTCTCTCTCTATATTTGTACTAGTTTGTGCCTTAAAGTGAGTTTTCTTCACACTTTTGCACTAAAACACCTAGTGAAACACCTTCACTCTTGAGCTGAGATTCTTGGAGGTTGTATTTGAGTGATTTTGGCTTGGTTTTGCCTCAGAAGTGGCTGGTTTTGAAGTTGTTCTTCAAGAGTGAGTAGTTACCCTCTTTAAGCCTTGTTTTTCTTAAGTATCTGGCCATCCTTGCATGCTCTTTTAGGCCTTACTTTCAATTGCAAAAACTCTTGTTTTTATGTGTTTGAAATGTTTGTTTGAGGCTTTGTTTGAGTTAGGGGTGGTTTACCCCCTTTGGTGGCTTATTTTCCTTTACTTTGTTCTATCTCTTAAGGCCTTTCAAACCACCTTGTCTTGGCCTTTTAAGCGCTAAATTCCAAAGGAATTTCAGTGGTGGAAAGTGGGTTTTGAGACCCAAATTGGATGGGGGTGGTCTCCCTCCCCCCCCCTTGTGTTTTGTTTGCACGTGTTGGTGGCTTAACACTTTGGCATGCTTTTCTACCTTCATAAGGCTCTACCTTAGCATGCTTTAGGCCTTATTCTAACATGATATAACTCTATTTTGGGTTGGTTTGGTTGCTCCTTACATGCTTCATGTACTTGTAGTGCAATCCTCTTAGTTAGCCTAACATGCTCTATGCTTTGGACCACCATTTTAGCATGTTTTTAGCTCCTCTCCAGCAAGCTTTTACTCATATTTTGGCATGCCCTAGCTCTGATTTTGGTCGACAAAGTCACCTCTTGCATGGTTTATCCACTTGTAGTGCAAGCTTGTTCACTAGCCTAGCTTGTTTGGTGTTTTGGCCTATCGATCTAGCATGTGTATGCTTTACTCCAGTATATTTTTGGCTTTCATTTAACGTGCTTTAGGTCTGATTTGAGTGGCCTTGGTCATGCATACTTGGCTTTGCATAGCTATAGTGCATTTGGCTTTGCTAGCTTTAAGCTTTAAGACGTCTAGCACGTCATATTTAAGCTTTTTGCATGGCATGGCATCATTTGGCATGTTATTTCAGACCATATACCTCTGCCATATTCTCTCATTTATCATCCCTTTGTTGTGTTTGCGGGTTGAGCCTTATGCTTCACTTATGAGCCAATATGTATGCATACTTGCCTAAGCTTTTGGACTACCATCTCAGAATGTTTTTGGTGTTATTTTACCATGTTACAACTCTGATTTTTGTTGGTGAAGTCACCTCATGCTTGGTTTTGGTATGTGTAGTGTAATCCCACTCATTGGCCTTGCATGCGTCATACTTTATGCCTCCCACTCTAGCATGTGTTAGCTCTACTCCATGCATGTTTTGGCATTGTTTTGACCTTCCTTGGAACTATTTTGAGTGATCTTGGCCCTTTGGGGCTTGCTTGATATGGCTATGGTGCAAGTACCTTAGCTAGTCTTGAGTTTTGAGCACCCTACTATGCTATATTTGTGATGGTTGCATGTTTGGGCATCGTTTAACATGTTATTTCAGAGGATGTACGTGTGTCATGTTCTCACGTCTAGGCGTCACCGCCTTCTTGTTCATCACCTACATATATATATATAGAGGGTGAGCTTGGATACTCAGTGAATGGCATAAATAATAAAGGGGTTTGCATGAATAATAGCCGAAATCCTTTCAAAACAATACAAGACAAAACTCTCTATATATATAGCAAGGAATGGACCTCGTCCACCTAACAAATCTTCACAGTTTCAAGGGATACATACTAGCATCACATATCACAAATAATAACATTTCGGCAACATATCCACGCGGTAGACCGTCCGTGGCAAAACAAGACCAAGCAAGATAGACATCTCAAACAAGGGTGCTACGAAAGTTTAGAGTCCTCTAGCACAAGGGACTTTCAAAACAAGATGTGCTGCGAAAGTTTAGAGTCCCTCAGCACAAGGGACCTATGTTACAAGAGCCCGTAGCCCTTTAACACTTGGGTACAAATCAAGGGTGCTGCGAAAGTTTAGAGTCCTCCAGCACGAGGGACTTTCAAAACAAGATGTACTGCGAAAGTTTAGAGTCCTCCAGCATAAGGGACTTTCCAAGAAGGTCATCAAAACAAGATAATACTTGATATATGAAATAGGGACAATTATTCATGCTTAACAAATACTTTCAAAACAAGGCAAGGCAAAGTCTTTATCAAAACACATAACATAGCTTTATTAAAAATACCACTCACCTTGTCCTTCCAACGTCGGGGTCAAGGCAAGTCCCAGTCCTACAACACATGGCAAAGTCTATTGAACGCATTACTCAAGACAAGTCTAGCTTACATGCAAATGACCTCGGCATTCTTCAAAACTAAGTTAAATCGAATCAAAACACAGTTCCTTATCTTTGGAAATACACGCTGGGCAACTACCAGGTCTAGGCCGAGGTGTAGCCTCGATGGCCACTGTCGAAAGCGAAGTCGGGAAAATCTGAGTTTCCCTCTTGATAAACATGAAGAACATGAGCATGAAGAACTTGAAGAACATGAACATGAGGAAGATGAATGCAAAAATCATAACTTGCTATACAAAAACTAAGATTTCATGCCACAACTACGAAAATGTGGACCTGGTACCCATACTCAAGGATCTTATCAAAACAAACACAAATGCATGAGCTTCGATGCAAACTTTTGGATCAAACGAAGCTTTTCCTTCAAAAACACATGAAAACCATTTTCTCTTTCTAAAGCCATCTTTAAATCAATGCATGACGTGCCGAACAGGTCTGATCGTGCAATGCAGCTAGATGATCAATAAGAACAACAAGAATAGGTTACGATTCTAACCTCAAAACCCGAATCTAACGGTTCAAGCTCCAATGATCAAGCTTGGAAGTCACCCTCTTTAGCTCAACTTCTCCTCCTTCTCCCTAGAGCTTCTCTCTCTAAAAACACAAGATTTGATACCCAATGATATGTTTTTCTCGACAGCCACTGACTTAACCCTCTGCTGGGACACGTGGCATCGGTTGATAGGCTCAACTCAAAAAGGTGACTGACTTGACAAGACAAGACCAAGACAAAGCGTACTCAGCAAGCTAGGCGGCACGAACACACCGGCAAGCAACGACATCGGCTAACAGCAAGACTCCGGCAATCAAGAGGAAAGGACATCGACTTGGGAAGACAACACCTGACTAAAAGGTGCCACACCTCGGCCTAGGTCAAACCATTCCAGGAACAAAATCACTCATGCAAGGATCAAGGATCTCGAACGCCTAGATGTTAACATCTCGGCCCAGATGATGCACATCTCGGCCTAGGCGACGCACACCTCGGCCTAGACGGTGACATCTCGGCTAATATGCCAGCGTGAAGGTGGAGGTCAATCAACGAGGTACCAAGACAGTTCTAAGTGACAAAGGCCTCGAAGGTGCCTAGGCTTAAGATGACCTCGGCAACACGCCAGTCAAGAACAAAGCATGCAAGAAACCGTTCAAGCAAAACAAGACAAGATTTGCAAATGCACTTATTAAAACAAAATCATCCATAATGTATGCAAGTATGACTAAGTCAAAAATGAGGGTTGTTACATCCACCCTTATCCCAAAACCAAGTACCGTCAAGGGTTCAAATAAGCCCCATGTCATCTTAGGGTTTCGTGACACAATTTACTTGAAAATTATTAAAAACCAGGGCTCACCCTGAACAACTGATATTAACCATCGATCATTAACTTTATATATACCGTTATTCATTTCAATTAGTTTTTATATTAATCACAAATTATTCAAATTTCAATCACCAATAATGTTATACCAACTCATTAAAATTTCCAACATAAAATATTACACATGTCACACAATAATAAATAAATGTACAAAATTTAAATAAACAATTTATTAAATCATGGTATGAAATAATAATTTGGATACAAGGAAACCACACACATGCATGGAGTTTTAATTTACAATATTAGACTAGCATAATATTAAATAAACCACAATACACCCATACATGGATTACTAATTTACAATATTTGATGAATTAGACCAACACAATAATTGATTTTTATCCAAATAAATGATTGAAGTGATGATCTTAAACTTGCCTAAAAAATTTCAAGTTATACCTTACGTAATAAAAATTATAAATAAATTATTTATACAATTCTACAATTCATGAAAATGTATAGAATATTCAATAAATATGTTTAGGTCATTTTTCGGAAATAATTTCCCAAAAATAAGTTATAAAAAATTCTGTAAAATTCCCAAAAATTTTATGACACAGATTTATCACATTTTCTTAAATTAATTCCATACTTAAATTCATAAATCAACTCCATAATCTAAAAATTTATCATGAAACTAGACTTCTAAAATTTCGTCTTTTAGTTAAAAATTACCATATTTGGCTTAATATAGAATTTGTTTTTATAAATTTTCAAACATACAGTAAAATATGTCTTACAGTTTTAGATTTAATTAAATTTTTTTATAAATTCATAAAAAGCTCAATAATTGTTGCCAAAATTCCTTGATAAACTAGACATCATTATCAATAACTCTATAGAAGAAATCATCTTCAAATTTTGAGTATAAAAGTTTCTAAAAATTCGTACAAATTTTTTGACAGATTCAATAACCAAATAAAATCTTCAATTCTCTCTTTAATGGCATAAACTACACATGCAAACCTATTTCCACAATAATACCATGACTTTAAGACTATCAATATCTTCAAATATTTGATATACACATCACAAAATTTATATATATATATATATATATATATAAATTTCTATCCATAAGTTAGTCATTTTATCATGTGGATATAATCTGAAATTTTCAACAATTAAAAAAAAAAATGAGAGAGTTGAGAGGGTTTTCTTACTTGGTTGTAGGATTGAAATGGGATAGTGAAATGGTAGGAAAATATGCAACCTTCTTAACCTCCTCCTCTTGTTAACTCACTCCACTTCACAAATTTTCATTTCTCAAGTTTCCTTTACATTCTCCAATCAAAGAGTAGCATGTATATATATATAAACATGATGAGGCTGAGGCTGAGGCTTTTCCCTTCTCTCTCTCTCTCTCTCTCTCTCTCTCTCTCTCTCTTCTCATCTTTCTCTGGTCACTTCGTATCTTCTAAATCTAAGAAGTATAATGAGGTGAGGGTTCCTACATTTACATGCAAACAAACAGGTGGCATTTTTCTGCCACCAAGAATTCGATTCAGATTTTGTATGTGTCTGTGTGTGTATTTGCATGGGTTTCTCAAAATCGATAAGATTTTTAACTAAGTTATTTAGTAAGAATAATTATCATGTTAAATCCTAATTAAAATAATTTATAAACAATAAATATTGAATACCCACAAAATTATTATTCTTAATAATGTCTTTGTTAGTGATTTAATTAGATTAATTTAAAACTAACTTATACACTAATATATTTCAAACAAACGCCAGATAAAATTAATTAATTTATTTATTTATTTATTTTTATTTAGGAATAATTAAATGCGGGTTTTCAAAATCTACCTCCCTAAAAAAAATTTCGTCCTCGAAATTAATTCATATCTTTAGACTCGAAAAGTTGAGGGTAATTAGCATGTATCATATCTTCTCATTCACATGGAGTTCAAAAAAAAAAAATATCTTCTCATTCACACGTTGACTCTTCTGTCCCATGACGTCTCCAGAGAACTCGAACCAACGGTATAGTTTTACCTCGTAATTTCTTCTCGTGACGACCTAAAATTTTGACAGGCTTTTCTTCAAATGTCACATCTTCGTCAAGATTAATTTCCTCCTAATTGATGATGTGAGAAGGGTGTGGCTCGTATTTCCGTAGCATAGAGACATGGAAAACATTATGTACTCCAGCCAATTAAGGTGGTAGAGCCAAACGGTACGCCACTTCTCCTATTTTGTCTAAAATTTCGAAAGGCCCAATGAAGCGAGGTGACAACTTTCCCCTTCTTTCCAAAACGAACAACTCCTTAACAAGGTTGTATTTTCAGAAACACATGATCTCTAACTTTAAATGCTAAAGGTCTTCTCCTTTGATCTGCATAGCTTTTCTGCCTACTCTGAGCGGTCTCAACTCTTTGTCTAATTAATTTCACCTTCTCGGTAGTTTCTTGAACTAACTCTGGCCCTAAAAGATGTGCTTCTCAAACTTCCGTCCAACATATTGGTGATCGACTAGGTTGTCCATACAGAGCCTCATACCGTGCCATACCAATACTTGTTTGAAAACTGTCATTGTAAGAGAATTCGACTAGTGGTAAATGTCTTTCCCAACTACCCTTAAAGTCTATCACACAAGCTCGAAGCATGTCTTCTAAAGTCTAAATTGTTCTTTCTGATTGACCGTCAGTTTGAGGGTGAAAAGTTGTACTAAAACACAACTCTGTACCCAAAGCTTTCTGCAAACTTTGCTAGAATTATGACGTAAAACGAGAATCACGATCTGACACTATTGAGACTGGTACTCCATGCAACCTAATGATTTCTCAAATAAATAATTGACTTAATGATTTGAGTGTGTCTACTGGTCCTATTGGTAGGAAATGTGTTGTCTTAGTTAATCGATCAACCACCACCCAAATGGTATCATGGCCTTGCAGCAACCGGGGTAATCCCATTACAAAATCCGTTGTTATATGTTCCTACTTCCACTTAGGTATTGGTAAAGGTTAGAGTTTCCCTGCCGGCTTCTGATATTCTGCCTTCACTTGTTGACACGTCAAGCATTTAGATACAAATTGAGCAATGTCCTTCATTCCACTCCGCCAATACTGTCACTTAAGATCTTGGTACATCTTGCTTCCTCCTGGATGAACCGCAAAAACCGAATGGTGAAATTCTTGAAGTACTTCTTCTCTTAATTATTCGATGTTCGGCACAAAATTCTACCTAAATACCTTAAACTACCATCTTGATGGAACATCTAATTCGGTGAAGATTCCCCGAACACTAATCGTGCCTTGATAAAGTCGGTCTCTTGATCAAATCTTTGGGCTTCCAACACTTTGGTAAGATGTTGGGGTGTTGTAACTATTGCAAAAAACCTACCTTTCCCATTCTGATTCTCTGGTTGTAACATAAACTCATTCGCGGTGCTTACCATTTCCCATTCTTTAATTGATATGTTGGCTACAATCTCTCTTGTCTTTCGACTTAATGCATCTGCTACAACGTTAGCCTTCCCGGGATGTTAAGACAAAGTAAATTGGTAACCTTCAAGGTACTTCATCCAGCGTCTATGTCTCATGTTCAAATCTCTTTGTGTGAACAAGTACTTCAAGCTCTTGTGATCGATAAATATCTCAAACTTTTTGCCATAAAGGTAATGTCACCAAGTCTTAAGTGCATAGACCACAACCGCCAACTCCAGATCGTGAGTAGGATAATTTTTCTCATGATTCTTCAATTGTCTTGATCCATAAGCTACTACCTTCCCGTTTTGCATTAACACACTACCTCACCCTTCTTTAGAGGCATCACAATAAATTGTGTACCCAACGTCACATTTGAGTATGATTAATATAGAAGCTCTTGTCAGTCTCTTCTTGAGTTCTTGAAACAACTGCTCACAAGTTTCATTCCATTCAAACTTTACTCCTTTTTGTGTTAGGCGTGTCATCAGCTTGGCTAATTTGGAGAAATCTTGAATGAATCTCCTATAATAACCTGTAAATCCCAAAAAATTACGAATCTCAAATGTATTCTTTGGTTGTTTCCATCCCATTACTGCTTCTACTTTAGCAGGATCCACTGATATTCTTGATTTAGACACAACATGACCTAAGAATTTTACTTCCTTCAACCAAAATTCACATTTGCTAGCTTTAGCATACAATTGGTTCTCCCTTAAAATTTGCAAAATGGTTCTCAGATGTTGCTCGTGATCTTCCTTCGATCGTGAGTATATCAAAATATCGTCAATGAATACTACCACAAATTGATCCAAATAAGGTGTAAAATTTTTGTTCATTAAACTCATGAATACCCCATGTGCATTCGTCAATCCAATTGGCATTACCACAAACTCATAGTGGCCATATCGGGTTCAAAATGCAGTTTTGGGTATATCTTCTTCTTTAACACGAAGTTGGTAATATCCCGACCTGAGATCAATTTTGGAGAAACATTTTGAACCTCTTAATTGATCGAACAAGTCATCAATTCTTGGTAAGGGATATCGATTTTTAATGGTGACTCGATTTAATTGTCGATAATCGATGCACAATCTTAAGGTTCCATCCTTCTTCTTCGCGAATAATGCTGGCGCTCCTCAGGGAGACATACTTGGTCTAATGAACTTTTTATTTAACAATTCTTGTAACTGCTCCTTCAATTCTCGAAGTTCAGCTGGCGCCATACGATGTGGTGCTATTGAAATTGGTGAAGTCCCAGGTTGAAGCTCGATCGTAAAATCTACGTCTTGTTTTGGGGGTAATCTCAGTGATTCGTCAGGGAAAACGTCAGCGTACTCGCACACCACATAGGGTAATCCTGGATCCTTTCGATTTTCGTCTTCCAAAATTAAGCTTGCCAACCATCCAGTTAGCTGATCATGCCACTATAACTTGCAACACGTTAGAGTTAAAGAATCTTGTCTATGTCCTTTAAATTAAAGTTTCGTGCCATTAAGGGAGGATGCTGTCACCATCTTACAGTAACAATCAATAATGGTTCGATAAACTAATAACTAGTTTATTCCTAAGTTGACGCCAAAATCAGACATCTCCAGAAGTCTTAGGTCACAGATCAAATATGAACCGGAGATTTCTAGTTCACAAGCTTTACATATTATATTTACTGACCACCTAAGGGTGAAACGACACTCATAGCTATCTCTAACGTTTCTGGTTCCAAACCCAAACTTGACACACATGCAGAGGATATAAAAGAATGCGAGGCTCCGAAATCAAACAATACTTTAACCCAAGAATTCATAAGGATTAACATACCTTGAATTACTGATGGGTTACCAACATCTTCTTCTTCTTGGAGAGCATACATTCTTCCTATTGCCTGCTGGTTAGTCCCTCCTGGTTTCTTTCCATTTCCAGCTCCTTGTGGTTGTGTTCTTGGTCGGCCAGCATTCCTAGAGGCTTGTGGCTACCCCTTCTTGGTCTGAGTATTTTAAGTAGGCTTAGAACCTTGCCCTAGTTGGCATTTGTTGTATTGTTGTGCCCCTCGCTAATCCATAAAATACTCACCACCATGAGGACACTCACTTCAACAATGCCCCTATTGACCACATCTGAAACATTTTCCTTTCTATTCATTTACAAAGTTTCCTCCTTGCTGGTTTCCTTGATTCTACCTTTGTTGCTGCTGTAACCCTTCGGCATAAGGTGCTGGTGCAGGATGGTTTCTGGTGTTGCGGACTGGACCTCCTTCACGTGGTTGGTTGTTGTTCCTTGATCGTTGATTTCGAATGCGTTTGGAATCAACTAATTCTCGTTTCGAATGCGATCAATCTTCCTCTAATGTCTGTGTCCAAACCCCATTCAAATTGTCTTACCTTATCCTTTTGATTTGCTACTATGGCTGAAGCGTACCGTGAGAGAGCTTCAAAACGGTTCGCATAATGAGTGGCTGACATTTTTCTTTGTTTCAGTTGGAGGAACTCTTGAATCATTTCTTGTCTTAGTGAGTTAGAAAAATACTTTTCCATGAATAAGTCTTCGAATTGTCTCTAAGTTAATGTCTCTACTTGTCGAGTACTTCTGATCATTTCCCACCAATGATCTGCTTCCCCTTCCATTTGAAATGCTGCCATGGTCACTCTATCTTGCTCATTTCAAATGTCAGAAGTATCTAACAACTTCTTAATTTGTCTTAACCAAGCTTCAGCTTCATAGGGGTTTGATCCACCAAGGAATTTGTGGGGATGTAGCTTTTCAAATTTTGCTATCATTTCAGATTTGTTTTGATATTGGTTTCGGGGTGGTATATTGCCTACCCTATCAACAATTGCGCGTATAATTCGAGCGACATCGCCATCAGACACTCCATCACCATTACAGTTGTTACTATTTCTTGTTCGTCCAGCCATTCTGCATTATGGGATTTTTTTTCTTTTAGTATTTTGTGATTTATTCAATTATTTTTTATTATTATTATATATTATTATATTTATGTGCAAGGATAGTAAATAATAATAAATAAATAAAAAAAGAAACTTCATTAATTAGATTAGATAAGCTACAATCAGCAAAATAAAAATAAAACAAAAAAAATATTAAAAATACTACAGGAAAAAGATAGCCCCTACAATCCCAAGTTAATTCTTACATCAACAATTCTAAACTAAGCAATTTTACATGCATGCATACAAAACAATCGGTTAGCTTAGTTTGTAATTCCCTTAAGGCCTCTAAAATAGCCAAGGAAAGTCTCTCCTCACAAGGGCATTCGGCTCCCATGTGGCTTGGAAAAGCCCCATGAATTGCCACAGCACCCTCGCAAAGACAGCAGTTCCTTGCACACAATGCCCTAGCAGCTGCACCAGCTCCTCCCGATAAATCATCCAGTCCTTGAAGTCCACTGACCCATCTCTCTTCACAATTCTGCTTGGGTCGGGCATGATATACTGAAGGCTCCAAATGTCAAAAAGGTTTCCCATCCTATCGGTGAAACCATCCGAGAAGGGGCTTAGCTGATATAACCAGGGAGTCTCTTGTCTTAGAATTTGGACAGGTCCGATATAGGCACCTGCCCAACTCTCAGCTTTCCAAGCACAACCTCCCAGGGGATAAATTCTAACATATACAAAAGAGCCAATCTGTAACCCATTTCGAACATCCCAGTTCTCAAACATGGCTCCTACATCTCCAGTGCTCTCATCAGTATTGCCTTCTATAGACTCCTCTTCAGTGTCTAACTTAATCACAATTATCTCTAGTGGGTTGTACATTGATACAACCTCTTTTGGTTCAGGTTCAGGCTCAGACTCAGGTTCAGGCTCAAGCTTAGGATCAGGTTCAGGCTCAAGCTCAAGCTCAAGCTCAGGCTCAGGGTCAGATTCATAGTCTTCTACAAGCAACTCCACTTCTTCGCTTGGGTCAAATTCTAAGTCATAGTTTTCCACCGAACTTTCCTCATTAGAGTTAATATCTGATGACCCTGGCATCCTACAACTAAAAAGGTTCTAACTTAGTTAAGTCACTGAAAATTACAAGTTAACGTAAGGTTTTCTTAAACGTAAAAGTAATAAATTGCTACCCATGGTCCAAAGGTTCAAACCTAGGCTCTGATACCAAACTGTAATGCCCTAAATTTTTGGAACATCATAAAATTTAAATAACAAAGTAACTTACTAAATAAAAAATTTTAACATCTAATTAGGAAAATTTAAATTCTCACCTGGTCAAAGTTCAACAGCAAAAAATAAAAAAATAAATAAATAAATAAAATTACAAGTTCACATTCAACATTACAACATTTTTAAATACTAATACAAGAGATAATTTTATTTTGATAAAGTCTTGACTTTAAGTTAGCCAAGGTTCAATATTAGCAGCAGCTCCAAATTCAGCATCAGTCCCTTCTTCAACATAATCTGGCATGAAACGTCAGGGCAACAAAATATATGACATGAGTTTTGCAACACAGTAAGAAAATATGACCAACCTACCATTCTTTTTAAGATAAAATAATCAAACCATAATAATTAAAATAATAACAATAATTAATAGCATGATAAATGTAACAACCATTATAATAATTTCGACAATTTTAATAGTTTAGGTGACGCTAAAAATCTCACCGAAGAGACTTTCTTACCAACCACTAAGCCATGGCCACAGTTAATTTGAAAACCCCTTCCTCCTTGGTCAAATATTCAAGAACTACCAAAGATACCCATGCCTGGATTTATATACCCAAGTCGTGGCATCCGTGGTCTGCCCCAAGGAAACGATCTGCCAGGGGTACGTAACTTCCCTGCGTGCCATCCTCACATCTACCCTTATTCCAAAACCAAATACTGATAAGGGTTCAAATAAGCCCCGTGCCATCTTAGGGTTTCGCAACACAATTTGCTTGAAAATTATTAAAAACCATGGCTCACCCTGAACAATCGGTATTAACCATCGATCATTAATTTTATATATACCGTTAATCATTTCGATTACTTTTTATATTAATCACAAATTATTCAAATTTCAATCACCAATAATGTTATACCAACTCATTAAAATTCCCAACATAAAATATTACACATGTCACACAATAATAAATAAATGTACAAAATTTAAATAAACAATTTATTTAAATCATGGTATGAAATAATAATTTGAATACAAGGAAATCACACACATGCATGGAGTTTACAATATTAGACTAGCACAATATTAAATAAATCACAATACACCCATACATGGATTACTAATTTACAATATTTGATGAATTAGACCAACACAATAATTGATTTTTATCCAAATAAATGATTGAAGTGATGATCTTAAACCTGTCCAGAAAATTTCAGATTATACCATAGGTAATAAAAATTATAAATAAATTATTTACACAATTCTAAAATTCATGAAAATGTACAGAATATTCAATAAAAATGTTTAGGTCATATTTTAGAAAGAATTTCCCAAACATAAGTTATAAATAATTCTGTAAAATTCTCAAAAATTTTATGACACAGATTTATCACATTTTCTTAAATTAATTCCATACTTAAATTCATAGTTCAACTCCATAATTTAAAAATTTATCATGAAAGTAGACTTCTCAAATTTCATATTTTAGTTAGAAATTACCAGATTTGGCTTAATATAGAATTTTTTTATAAATTTTCAAAAATATAGTAAAATATGTCTTACAGTTTCAGATTTAATTAAAAATTTTAATAACTTCGTACAAAGCTCAATAATTGTTGCCAAAATTCCTAGATGAACTAAACATCATTCTCAACAACTTTGTAGAAGAAATAATCTTCAAATTTTGAGTATAAAATTGTCTAAAAATTTGTACAAATTTTCTGACAGATTCAAAGACCAAATAAAATTTTCAATCCTCTCTTTAATGGTATAAACTACACATGCAAATCTATTTCCACAATAACACCACGACTTTAAGACTATCAATATCTTCAAATATTTGATATACACATCACAAAATTTATATACATATATATAAAAATTTCTATCTATAAGTTAGTCATTTTATCATATGAATATAATCTGAAAATTTGAACAATTAAAAAAAAATGAGAGGGTTAAGAGGGTTTTCTTACTTAGTTGTAGGATTGAAATGGCATAGTGAAATTGTTGGAAAATATGCAACCTTCTTAACCTCCTTTTCTTGTTAACTCACTCCACTTCGCAGATTTTCTTTTTTCAGGTTTCCTTTACATTCTCTAATCAAGGAGTAGCATACATATATATATAAACATGCTGAGGCTGAGGCTGAGGCTGAGGCTTTTCCCTTCTCTCTCTCTCTCTCTCTCTCTCTCTCTCTCTCTGCATTCTCTGGTCACTTCGAATCTTCTAAATCCAAGAAGTATGATGGGGTGAGGGTTCCTACATTTACATGCAAACAAACAGGTGGCATTATTCTACCACCTAGAATTCGATTCAGATTTTGTGTGTGTGTGTGTGTATTTGTATAGGTTTCTCAAAATTGATACACTAAGACTTTTAACTAAGGTATTTAGTAAGAATAATTATCATGTTAAATCCTAGTTAAAATAATTTATAAACAATAAATATTGAATACCCACAAAATTATTATTCTTAATAATATCTTTGCTAGTGATTTAATTAGATTAATTTAGAACTAACTTATACACAAATATATTTCAGACAAACTCCAGATAACATTTATTAATTAATTGATTGATTAATTTATTTATTTATTTATTTTTATTTATTTAAGAATAATTAAATGCAAATTTTCACACAATGAGAGATGATGGGCTTCAACTTGATGGAGTTTGAGCACCACATGGGCGAAAAATTGTTCCATTGTGCCTCTAAAGGAGTCCACCCATGATACTTGGTTGCGCAATACCACAACAAATTGAACCCAATATTTGGCTTTAGTAAGGAGTACACGTAGGTAGAATGTTGTCCAAAAAACACTTTTCATTTGAACGCATTCGGACAACTCAGAAGTAAAAGGACAAACCCTACAAGGACAACCTTGGAATTGAAATAGAGAACTAGAACATTTTTTCTTGATTTAGTAATCAAATAATTGAATCAAACCCCTCTTTTATTATAGTCTTTTTATTAAGCGCACAATAATTACTATCGTGCTGTTAATTGGATCTATTTTGAGATTTACTTCAATATTCTAAGCTGTTTATTTTTTAGAGTATATCGAATAAAGCATACTTGTAAAAAGTCAAGTTAATCAGATATCGGTAGCTTTTTCCTGAAATCATATTTGTATCTAAAAAAATGAATGGTAATTGATAATTTTTTCATAAAATCATATTTGTATCTAAAAAATGAATTGTTAGTGTAATTTGAAATCTAAAACATGTCAAAGTAAGTTGAGAAAAAGGATACCAATATCCAATTAATTTAACTTTTTACAAATATGTTTTATTCGATATATTCTAAAAGATAAAAGATTCAAATTATTGAAATAGATCTTAAAATAGACATAATTAACTACACAATGGTAACTTTTGGGCACCACTCCAAACCACATTTGCCTAACTCCAAAATCTCTGACATTTTGAAAAGGTGGTAACATTTGACTTACCAATTGTTACGGTAAAAATCCTCAAAATCCCTGTATGAGAATCATGTGTATCTAAATTTGCCAATGAGTTATTTGGGGTTACCATTAGGAGCAAATCCAAGGAGAAAGGCTGCTTGGAAGCCTGTGATAGACAAGTTTAAGAGTAAGCTAGCTTCTTGGAAGAGAAGGTATTTATCTTTTGCTGGAAGATTAACATTGATCAAGTCCGTTTTGACAAGCTTGCCAGTTTATTTCTTATCCATCTTCAAGTTGCCAATGGGTATTGCGAAATTACTTCACAAAATTCAAGCTAACTTTCTTTGGGGAGGGTTTGAAATAAGGAAGAAAGTGCACTTAATTAATTGGAAGGAGATATGCCTAAGTAAAACTAAAGGTGGGCTAGGGGTGAGACACCTAAGCCAGGTTAATAAGTGTCTACTAGTTAAATGGTGGTGGAGGTATGGTAAGGAGGAGGCAACTTTGTGGAAGCAAGTGATATGTAGTAAGTATGGAGGTTTAGGAGGCGGATGGTGCCCCTTATTTATTAGTTCAGTGTGGCTATCGCATACGTGGAAAGATGTAATATCAGTGGCTGAAGTTAACACTACTCTGCGTGATTTTTTCTTGCAAAATTTCAGGCTAGTTGTTAGAAATGGCAGAAGACTGCAATTTTGGTCTGACAACTGGTGTCACAACCAAAATCTAAGTGTGTCTTTTCCCAGATTATTCACATTATCAGTTGACAAAGCTGGAAAGTTGGTTGATTTTTTCCACAGAAGAGTGTCAGATTCAGATTGGAATCTGGTTTTCAAATGACCCCTCCTAGCATGGGAAGAGGAGGAAATGCAAAAACTTAATGATCTCCTGCAGAATGCGCCTAGACTTAAGGAAGGGGTGGTAGATTCTTGTTCTTGGTTAGCTCATCCGTCTGAAGAGTTCACTGTGGCTTCAACTTGGAAGTGGTTGCAAGCAAGTCAAGGGATAGAGTTTACAGTCACTAAGTGTGTTTGGAACAATTTAGCCCCTCCCAAAGCTCAATTCTTGAGTTGGCTAGCGTGGAGAGGAAGGATTAAATGCTCTGAATTGTTGTAAAGAATCGGAGTGTTGGGCCCAAATGTCTCTACTCTCTGCGTGTTCTACAGATCTGAGTTGGAGACTGTTAATCATGTTTTTCTTCACTGCCCATTCATTTGGAAATTGTGCGCCAATTTGGTGAACTGGTGGAATTACAAATGGGTTAGTCCTGGAACAGTAGAGGGACTACTTCTGTCGTGGTCAGGTATAAATATGAAGAAGAAGATGCTAGCAGTTTGGAAAACACTGCCACTAGCAGTTATGTAGTCAGAGTGGAGAAGCGGAAATGATTGTTTATTTAATAAGGTACAACCGGATTGGAATGCTTTGGATGATCTAATAAAGGTTAGAGTAGCTCTGTGGGTGTCCTCATCCTTGAAGGGGTTTAATTATTCGGTGCACGATGTTATATATAACCTGGATCAAGTCTGTCTCTGTGTGTAGTTAATTGTTGTCTTGCTGAAGCTCTGTGGGTTGATTCTATTTTTTGTTGCTGAAATGATGATCTGCACAAGTTCTGGTCTGTGTTGTCTTCTGTTGTTCTGTTTCTGAGCCCTGGTATGCTATGTTCTGTGCTGCTTCTGATCTTTGGGCTGGCTTGTGGTGATGTTCTGAATCTTGGGTTCAGTTGATAGGCAGAGGAGTTTGATTAAGCTGGGTTATTGTGATTTCAGTTGGGCTGCATTTGTGTTGATGTCTCTGAATCTGTTTTGAGCTGGATTTGGAAGGTTCAGATAGTAGGCAGGGGAGTTTTCAGCTGGTTTGTTATGAATTCAGTTGGGCTACATTGTGTTGATGTTCTGAATCTGACTTGAGGTGGCCTTGGAAGGCTTCAATTGGTAGGCAGAGTCTTGGGTTCTGCACTCCCATTTGCTGATCTATATACTGCTGCTGATCTGTGGAAACTATGCTGTTGATCTGTATGATGTTTGGGAAGGCTGATTTATCTGCTCTGGGCTGCTTTTGCTTGCTGCTGGTTTTGCTATTGATTTATGGCTGCTCACTCATGGTAACTTGGCTGATATGCTGGTTGGGCGTATGGTTTTAAGCTGGTTTTGGTTTTTCGCCTTTTTATTCATGCTGGTTGTGAGGAGGTTTGGTGCTCACTCTGTTTGTCCTGTTTTGCTCCTTTCTTTTTGAGTTCCTTTCTCTTTGTTTCCTTCTAGTTTTTTTTCTTCGTTGGTCTCTCACCAACTAGGAGGTTGGAGCTTTTTTAGCTCCAAGCTCCTCTTTATTGATGTAATTTTTCATACTCTGTATGTGTTTTTTCATCAATAAAGTCTTTTCTTTTGCCGATCAAAAAAAAAAAAGCCCATGAAACTCATGAGATAGTGCACCTTCCACCTTTATGTTCAAATTTCTCATTACGCATACTTGATTCTGTGGTTTTGGGCATTTCATAATCGAGATTAGAATCCAAAAAAAAAAAAAACAATATTTGAGTACAAAAAAATTATTAAAAAAAAGTAGGAATAACTACATTCACCAAGAATAATAAACTTAAATACTATGAAAGTTAGAGTTCTAAATTATCCAATGTTTGATTTACTAGTAAATTCTAACTTTCCAGTGGCCAGAACTATATTATGCATGAATTTACTAAGAAACTTTTGTAATATAAGAATAATGAATGTAATAAATTAAGCCTCGTTTGTTAATTATATATTTTAATTAAAAAATTAAAAATTAATTATAAGTTGTCACATCACTCTATCCATTTTTTTGTATATTTTTTTATAAAAAGTTAAAATTACTAAAATAACATATTCCTAAACGAGGCCTAAAAATAGAAAGTCTCAATACCTGTGCATGTAGCAAAACATTATTTTCAATGTTCAACTCATTATCATATTATATCACAAAAAAAGAAAGAAAAAAAAAATAGTGGGGTCAAGTTATTATCTTTATTTCCCATAAAAAAAAAAACTATTATTTTTTATGAATTAATTACAACGCACATGTCATTAAACTTTACAAAGTTTTATAAAACATGATTGTCTTCGTGACTTCTACTTTTGTTGAACAAAGTTTTACAAAGATATAGCATGTTCAACTATTCTTGTTGACCAAAGAAAATTGATAATGACTTCTAAGTTCTAACAATTAAGCAACTATGACAAGACGACGGTCTTTAATTTTTTCAAACAAAGACGGATTAAGAAGGGGTATTTAGGCATTGAGGTGAGTTAGATCTCAGATTTGAGTCTATAGAGAGACATTAGTCTAACTACTAACCTACTAATCGCTATCTTGCATATAAATGAATAATAATAATAAAATTAAAAAAAAAGGAACAAGCCATTATAAAACTTGAAGAGTAAATAATTATTTATTTATACTATTTTATCTTACCAACCAATTTGTTAGTTTAATTATTATTAAAAATAAACATTAATGATGTGATTTGTTACACTAATATTATGTTGACAAGATAATATTATAAGATAATACAAAAATATGATAAGTGTTGCCATTTTGAATCGTTGCTGTTTTATTATATAGCCATCCAACCATGTACAATGTTGTAGGACAATTTCAATGTATTCAAAGAAAGAATTGAAGAAATGAGAGAGATTATTTAATTATAAAAAATCAAAACAATATAAAAAAAAATTTAAACAACAGATTCTTATTTTGTTACAAAAACAAAAATTAGAATCTGATAAAGAAAAATAAATTGATTACATACCTTATTAATTTCTTGAACAAAATTTTGATCAAGCCTAGTGTTTAACACTGTGTCCTTAAGAAAGATTCGTCCTCTCCACGGTACTTTAAGATTGTAGACGTCTATCTCTCAAGATAAAATAATCAACAGCTAATAGTAGTAGCACTACAAACTATTCGCACAATGAACACACTTTGTGTTTGCACTCTTTCTCACAAAAAAAAATTAATGAAGTAAAATGTAATAAAATGCAGAGAGCAATAGCATAATTGAGGACGAAAAATTGAATAAAAATCTAAATGAGAGACTACATTTATATAGGAGAACTTGTGGCTTTTTAGAAAAAGTTTCAACAGATAATAAACCTGTTCGGACAGGTACAAGACTTGTTCGATTTGAATTGAATAGATACAAACCTGTTCGATTAGAATTGAACAGATACAACTATGTTTGAGCAAATAAAAACATGTTTGGATTTAAATTAAACAGGTATAAGCTTGTTTGGGTGAAGAAAAATCTAGACACCATTTCAAAATTAATTTCAAAATTTTAAATTCAAAAAAAGGTAAGAATTTAATTTTAGAAAAATAAAATTCAAAATGTTTCTGGTCCAAAAAGATAAGCATTGGGCTGGACAAGCCCAACCCAACCTTATACCATGCGCCCGTGCCCAAGCCTAGCCCAGTCGGAGAGTGGCGGCGCGCGCGTGTTTATTTTGGGTCTAATGGGTCTAGCCCACTTTGTTCATAACCTCACCATTCCACAAAACTTGAGTAGCCCTTGGGGGCCCTACCCAAGTTCCAAACCTAAGCCTTATAAACCCACACAAAGTTTGTTCACCAAACCAACGTGGGACAAGTCTTAACTCAAACCTTTATGAAAATTTACCAAACACACCATTTTCATAAAGTTCACTTTGGCATCAATTTTTCATTCACCCAATAATGGTTTTGAGTAACCAAATGTACGACGTGAATCGTTACGCGATAAAGAACGCATTGCCACTTAGACCCATCAACTTTGGGGCATGGGTCTCACCTAAAAATTAGACCAAAGTTTCGAAAAAATCTGTTTTTTTCCCAAACCATTTCTTACAAATGTTGTATTGGGCCAACCAAAGGGACTAATTGATTTGATAAGAACTTCCTATCATATTAAGAGGTTAGTGATTCGAATTATTTTACTTTCGTATGAATTTATTTTTATATATATACTTGTTTGAATTTTTTTCTCTTATTTTGAGAGTTTTATTATAATAATTATATAATACTTTAAATTTTTATTATTATGATTATAATTTAGTAAATTTTATTGTAAATGTATTTTTTTAAAAATTAAAAAAACAAACAAACAAAACCCTCCATGTGATCTATGGTAAATGATGCCCTAAATGCATTTCAAAGCACTTCTTCCTACACTACTTGGTATCATTAACATGATCGCCGCCAAAGCACTTCCTCTACAATGTAAGTGAGGGTGTAAATTCGGCCCATGGCCTACGATCCATGCGAAACCCGCCCATGATTCGGAACAGCCTGGCCTGGCTAGGTTTGAGCCCGAACTAGCCCATGACCCTAGTCCTGGACTTGGGCTGCGTGATTTGGGACCCTATTCGGCCCATCAGCCCGTTCAAGGCTTGGTCTGCCAAGTCCACCCGAGGCCCAATGTCATTTTCAAGCTATTTTTGATAAAAATATAAAATTTTAGTGAAAAAAAGAAAGTCAGGCCCGGTCCAACCCTGGCCCACCCCCCAAGCTAGAGTCCAAACCTGGCCCACCAGCCCTTCCGAGGCCCAAGTACCCCTTAGACCTTGGCTTGGTCCTGGGCCGATGTTTTGCGCGAGTGAGCTAACTCAGCTCGATCTAATTTTTGGTAGGAGTCAGTTAGACCCAACGACGAACCAACCCAAGCCAAAGCCGAAGTGAACCAGGCTAGACCATTTTTTACGGCTTTAAATGTGAGCACATTCTGCCATCAGAGATGGTGATTGGGCCCACTCTAAAATCCTGTATCTATAGAGTTTTGTATAAATAAATAAATAAATATATATATATATATATATATATATATAATTTTTTTTTAAGGGGCATTCACATTAATGCAAATGTTCCATTATTGGGCCATATTTGAAAGTAAGTAAAATTTTATTAATTTTAAGATAAATTATATTTTGTCCCTTTTATATTTGATTATTTTTTTAATTTAACTTTTAAAATTTATTTTTTCTCATTTCGGCCTTTTATGTTTTAATTTTTTTTTTCTCTAGTTTACTCTTAAATCTAATTTATGTTAAAAATTAAACAAAAAATAATACATTAATAATCACGTGGCATAAAAATATTTTATTATAGATAACTCACACATCTAATATAAACTCAAACCCCAATATAATAATATATGTTTATATTATATGATAGTTATTGTGATATTTTTTGTCTAATTTTGAATAGAAATTAATTTTTAAGAGTAAATTATAAATAAAAAAAAACATGAAAAGTCAAAAAAAAAAAAAAAAGACACCTGAAAAATCCAAGTAAAAAAGTGACTAAACATAAAATAGATATGTTGTAACTCACCTTTAATTTTAGGTTGTATAATATTTTATATTTTTTCAGAGAATATTATTGATAGAAAGGTGTTTTTGAAGGGATTTGCGTTGGGTGTCACTATCATCCAATGCATTTGTGTCGGGTAAGTTACTTTCGGCCTATGCAGAAACGAACGGATTATTTAAGGTCCTGGTATGTATGCAGGTGATGTCATAATTTATATTTTATTGATTAAAATAATTAAAATTGTTACTTTTGACATAGATTATAAATACATAGTCTAAAGTTATTTTTAATAAAGTATAACTGTGATTTCAACTCGTGTAAGTTCAAATTATATTAGGAAAAAAAAAAAGAAAGAGAGAGAGAGAAAAAAGAAAGGATAGCATATAAAAATTCATTCATTCATTTTTTTTAATTATAATCAAGTGTTCTGATTGATTTATGTGGATTTCAATTAATTCCAGAAATCAATCCAACCGCTCCCTTATGAGAAATTTAAATATTGAATTTGAAATCTAAAGAGAATCCATAATAAATCCCATATTGTACGCCCTAGCCAAAACCCATCCATTGAACAAACCTTTGCTAGATAAATTGAATTGAACTTTGTTTTTCAATTACAACCACAACTTCTTCTAACAGCTGTCAACCCACACTATTATTAGCCACTAACTCCTTAAGTCAAGTAACAGCTGTCAGGTATGTCATCCCCCCTTTCGAGTCCTGATAGACTATACAATAAAATAGAGCTTTAAATAATAATAATAATAATAAATAAATAAATAAAAGACAATCTATACAATAAAGTGAAAAGAACCTCCTAGCCCTCAAACTTCCGATCATACCTGTAGTGCCCACCAAAAGGACACATCCCAAAATACCCTGCTCCACTCTAACCACTAATGGTGTGCCCCTGCTGAATTCCTATTCTTAGCAATCCTAAAAAGGGACCAAAATCTTCCCTCCTTCCGCAACCAAGCTATCACACTTTAGATTTTAGCCTTAATTCAAGTTTTTTTTGGGTCCACCTCCTATTCAACCAAGCTAGCCTCAATCATTGCTAGGGGTGTGCATAATACTGCCGAAACTGTCAAAACCGCACCAAACCGCACCGCCAAGGTAAATTCGTTATTATTTGCCAATCGAACCGCCGGTTTTTGGTAAGAAAAATGGCAAATTCTAGTGACACTTTTATCAATCCACCGGTTTCTATTTTTCTTCCAAACCGCACCGACCCGCACCGCTATTAAATCATGTTTTATAAGATTCTAAAAATTCTTTTTTACTTAAGTTTGCTTGTTGTTCTATACCTTTGAAAATAGTATTACATTACTGCTCGAGGGGAATTCAAGATGTCAGTAATCCAAAATAAAGTTGGATTCCAATTCACTTTTCAATCTTTTTTTTTTGGCCATGTTGCAAACTTGCATCAGCTCACTTTTCAATCTAAATATTTTTCAACAGTAAACATTTTCAATATATTGTAAACCCTGAATGATATTAATTTTATGTATTGTATTTGATTATTGTAACTTCCACAGATGTTTGTAATGAACTGATGGCATAGTCGTTGATATTATCATGTTGTTGCTACACTTGCTGCATCAAAAGAAAGCTTCGCAAGATGCTTAATATCACGGTATCTCTTGTCTTTTTTTTACTCTTTGATTTAAGTTTTGTAATTTGAATTATATTTTTAATAAACCGCCAATCCGCCCGAACCGCCAAGGCAAATCCGCCATTATTTGCCAACCGAACCGCCGATTTTTGATAAGGAAAATGACAAATTCTAGTGACACTTTTATCAATCCGCCACCCGCCATACGATTTCTATTTTACTCTCAAACCGCACCGACCCGCACCGCGCACACCCCTAGTCACTGCTAGCTTATAATAAAGTAATCCTAAACACTCTAAAACAAGTATTCTTAAAAAAAGAAAAAACAAAAACAAAATTAAAACTGACTCAGAATAAAGAAATTAAAATGACTAGAAAATTATAAATTCTATACTATTTTAGGCTAAATAACAATAATCCTCATCAAAATCAAAATTTAAAATAACAAAAAATAAAATAAAATATAAAATTTTCCAAAATTGTGTTGTATATCAACTGGTGAGCTTTTTGGATTCATCTATTCTGACCTCTGTGGTTGAATGGAAAATAGAGTAGTTCCAAGCTCAATGGCTCACACTACAAAAATTTTGATTTTTTGCGACGGCACAGTGTCGTCGCAAATACTCTTCATGCGGTCTCAAAAAAGTTTTAGCGACAGCAAATAACTTTTAACGACGGCAAATGGGAGGTCACAACAAAAGGTGTTGCAAAAGACTTTTAGCAACGGCATCAAGCCGTCGCTTTTTTTTTAGCGACGGCAATTGGTACCTTTTGCGACGGCAATTTGCTGTCGATTATAATATGTAAAAAAGTCAGACTTTTGCGACGGTATGTTGCCGTCGCAAAAAAAAAAAAAAAAAAAAAAAACCACAATAAAATTGTTAAAAATATTAAAATTACATGTATAAAATGAAAAACAATTGAAAAAGAAATCAATAATAGCATAATAATATAAAAATTCCTGTATAGAAAAAATAATTTCTCCATAATAAAAATATTTTTGCATTCCTAACTATGCATCAACAAAATTATCCCACTACATAATGTTCCATAATACATATATAATGTTTAAATACATAATATTGTTCATAATTCAAAATAACATAAACCAAATACATATATAATGTTTAAATACATAATGCTTTTCATAATTCAAAATAATATAAGCCAAAATTACAAGTTTTGCTCATCATTGTCTGTGGGTAACAAAAACAAAAATTAGTCGCATTCTTCATAGACATGCATTCCACAAGAAGCAAAACTCCTACTCGAGAAATATCTAAAAATAAATAAATAAATATAATTAATGACAATATAATTATGTGTTAATATGTTAATTACAAAAAAACATAAAAATGTAACTACTATACAATTACAAAGATAACTAAGTAAATAATTTTTTCTAGACCGAAATCCGGCTCTAACTCCCAAACCAGGAACCCAATTTGAGTCCTGTCTTCTCCCACAAGTCTCTTGTGCCTAGGCGGTCATGTGTGCCAAGTTTCACGCTACTCCGACGCCGTTTGGTGATTTTGGTACATTAACACCTCGAATTCTAAGTTTCTTAAGAAACTAGTTTGTTTCTTAAGAGTGAAATCTAGCTCTAACTCTCAAATAAGGAACTTGATTTGAGTCCCGTCTACTTCAACAAGTCTCTTGTGCCTAGGCGATCGTGTGTGCCAAGTTTCGTGCTAATCCGACGCCGTTTGGTGATTTTGGGGCATTAATACCTCAAATTCTAAGTTTCTTAATAAACTAGTTTATTTCTTAAGAGTGAAATCTGGCTCTAACTCTCAAACCGGGAACCTAATTTGAGCCCCGTCTTCTCTCACAAGTCTCTTGTACCTAGGCAGTCATCTGTGCCAAGTTTCATGCTACTCCAATGTCGTTTGGTGATTTTGGGACATTAACACCTCAATTTCTAAGTTTTTTAAAAAACTAGTTTGCTTAGGGTGAAATCCAGCCCTAACTCTCAAATCAGGAACCCGATTCGAGTCACGTCTTCTTCCACAAGTCTTTCGTGCCTAGGCAGTCGTATGTGCCAAGTTTCGTGCTACTCCGACGCCGTTTGGTGATTTTAGGGCATTAACACCGCAAATTCTAAGTTTCTTAATAAACTAGTTTGTTTCTTAAGAGTGAAATACGGCTGTAACTCCCAAACCGGGAATCCGATTCGAGTCCCGTCTTCTCCCACAAGTCTCTCGTGCCTAGGCAGTCGTGTGTGCCAAGTTTTGTGCTACTTCGGCGACGTTTGGTATTTTGGGGCATTAACACCTCAAATTCTAAGTTTCTTAAGAAATTAGTTTATTTCTTAAGAGTGAAATCTAGCTCTAACTCCCAAATCTGGAATCTGATTCGAGTCCTATCTTCTCCCACAAGCCTCTCATGCTTAGGTGGTCGTATGTGCTAAGTTTCGTGCTACTCCGATGCCGTTTGGTGATTTTAGGGCATTAACACCGCAAATTCTAAGTTTCTTAACAAACTAGTTTGTTTCTTAAGAGTGAAATATGGCTGTAACTCCCAAACCGGGAATCCGATTCGAGTCCTTTCTTCTCCCACAAGTCTCTCGTGCCTAGGCGGTCGTGTGTGCCAAGTTTCGTGCTACTTCGGCGACGTTTGGTATTTTGAGGCATTAACACCTCAAATTCTAAGTTTCTTAAGAAATTAGCTTGTTTCTTAAGAGTGAAATCTAGCTCTAACTCCCAAACCAAGAATCTGATTCGAGTCGTATCTTCTCCCACAAGCCTCTCATGCCTAGGCGCTCGTATGTGCCAAGTTTTGTGCTATTCTGACGCCGCTTGGTGATTTGGGCACATCAACACCTCAAATTCTAAGTTTCTTAAGAAACTAGTTTGTTTCTTAAGAGTGAAATACGACTCTAACTCCCAAACCGGGAATCCGATTCGAGTCCCGTCTTCTCCCATAAGTCTCTCGTGCCTAGGCAGTCGTGTGTACCACGTTTCGTGCTACTCCAATGTCGTTTGGTGATTTTGGGGCATTAACACCTCAAATTCTAAGTTTCTTAAGAAACTAGTTTGTTTCTTAAGAGTGAAATCTGGCTCTAACTCCCATACCGAGAATCCGATTCGAGTCCCATCTTCTCCTACAAGTCTCTCGTGCCTAGGCGGTCGTGTGTGCCAAGTTTCGTGCTACTCTGACGCCTTTTGGTGATTTTGGGGCGTTAACACCACGAATTCTAAGTTTGTTGAGAAACTAGTTTGTCTAGAGTGAAATCCGGCCCTAACTCTCAAACCAAGAACCTGATTCGAGGCTCTTCTTCTCCTACAAGTCTCTCGTGCCTAGGCGGTCGTGTGTGCTAAGTTTTATGCTACTCCGACGTCGTTTGGTGATTTTGGGGCGTTAATACCTCAAATTCTAAATTTTTGAAGAAACTAGTTTACCTAGAGTAAAATTCGGCCCTAACTCCTAAACCGGGAACCCGATTCGAGTATCGTCTTCTCCCATAAGTCTCTCGTGCCTAGGCAGTCGTGTGTGCTAAGTTTCATGCTACTCCGACGCCGTTTGGTGATTTTGGGACGTTAACACCGCGAATTCTAAGTTTCTTGAGAAACTAGTTTGCCTAGAGTGAAATCTGGGCCTAACTGTCAAATCGAGAACCCGATTCAAGTCCTGTCTTCTCCCACAAGTCTCTCGTGCCTAATCGGGAACCCGATTCAAGTCCCGTCTTCTAAGGGAGCAATCAAGATTAAGCTACCTACTATATTTGCATCCATTAGCAGTTCTGACACTAGATTCAACTAAATTAATATAGTAAACCATCAATATGCATAGAACATAATTTGCTGGAAATCACATTAATATCAACAATAAATGGAAAGCTACATCAAAGCATGCACACATGCAACTCTAGATGTGGTAGCAAGAAACTAATAATCATGATCATATTCAGAACCATCTCACTTGATTCCTATATAAGCAACTCACACTCCATGTCCATTTGCAAAAAGCAACAACATAATTAAAATATATGTTTGATAGTATCAACAACAAGATAAGATCCATCAAAATAATCATAACCCACGACAACATAGTCAAAATACGTGTTTGGTTATTCAAAAGCATTCATTTACCTACTCGGCTTCTTTGAACCAGATACCCCATCTTTGGAATTTTCACCTGTCATCTGCGAATGAATAAAAACCATATTTTTTAATTAATGTGTGCACCCAACAGGGAAATTAGTATTAATCCATAATGCATAAGAAAACAATAATATATTAAATGACCAATTACATATAGAAAAACTATCTAAGAAAAGATTTATATAAGTCCCTCAGCTGCACTGACCTTCAAAATCAATCTTTGGTGTGTGTGTGTATGTGTTAGGTTAGTAAACCAACAGGTTTTAATGGACTTATTAGAAGCCAAACCTTTTTCTTCACCTCCTCTCTAAGCTGCTGAAAAGGTGCCTTCTTTTGCATAACAGAGAATGAAGTCATCTTTTGTCAAATGTTGGAGAAGCAAATCATAGATCCACTTTAATTCAATAGTCATATTCATAAATCTCCAAAAATAGGAATCAAAATTCAGAACTCATATGTTAAATAAAGAAATTAGTGTCATTAACATGATGGTGAATTATGTAATTAGTTCTACATTTGGCAAAATGTGTATTTAGAATAAATACACAATTACCAAGGATGGTGAATTATGTAATTAGTTCTACATTTGGTTGTTCTAGGAATTCTTGGCTCTACCCTTGCTCTTATTGAAGTCTTGGAGTTAGCAATCAATTAGCATGCTACCAACCGAGAGACAAGAAGTGGAAATTCTATGTTAACACAAATGGCCCAACACAATGTGAAACCACAATCTTAAGGTTGATGTAACTATGCTAACTTAAACGGATAATGGAATACATGAACAATGTGAAGCCTCAATCATAGGGTTGGGCAATTCTTTTGACAAACTGAGAGAAATTAAGTGTTATTGAAGAAAATAATTAAAACCTTCTCACAAAAATCTAAAGTAATTTACCAATTCCAAAAAATCATTATTGATTGCACAAAACATTATACTGGGCCATAGAAATTTATTGAAATTATTAAGTCAAATAGAAATTTAACATTTCTATAAACTAAACATAGCTTAAACCCTAATTCACCGAAATTGTTAAGTACAATAGAATAGAGAATCTGAGACAACATTTATTATCAATCTAATATGCAATTAATATACAAACACATACTCCATCAAACAAGTTGTATATAGGAGTGGATACATGATGAAAGCACTAGCATCCACTACAACAAATTTGGGATTGAAAGACAAAACAAATTTGTCCCAAAATGTATATATTTTGTCACCTAAACTAATTACGACGAAAATTTTTCGTCACCCGTTTTGTCACCAAAGCCTCATCGCTAAAGGGTCTTAAAGACGAAAAAACAATTTTGTCATTGAAAATGATAAATTTATGACGAATTTTTTTGTCTCCAATATGCTCTGTTGGGAACATACTTGTAAGTGATTAGCGACAAATATTTTATCATTAAAGGAAGAAATTAAAGACAAAAGTATTTTGTCATAAATATAAGAAATAGAGACGAAATAATATTGTCACGTTTAATATAAACGAAGACGAAATTTTTTTGTCAAAGAAGCTACCAATAGAGACAAAAACAAATTCATCATTAAAAATGATAAATTTTTTGTCTCCAATACACTTTGTTGGGAACATATTTGTAAGTAATTAGCGACAAAATATTTTGTCATTAAAGGAAGAAATTAGAGACAAAAGTATTTTGTCATAAATATAAGAAATAGAGACGAAATAATTTTGTCACGTTTAATATAAACGAAGACAAAAAAAATTTGTCAAAGAAGCTACCAATAGAGACAAAAACAAATTCATCATTAAAAATGATAAATTTGTGACGAATTTTTTTGTCTCCAATACACTCTGTTGGGAACATACTTGTAAGTAGTTAGCGAAAAAATATTTTGTCATTAAAGGAAGAAATTAGAGACAAAATTATTTTGTCATAAATATAAGAAATAGAGACGAAATAATTTTGTCACGTTTAATATAAACGAAGACGAAATTTTTTTGTCAAAGAAGCTACCAATAGAGACAAAAGCAAATTCATCATTAAAAATGATGAAATAATGTCAAAAAAAATTCGTCACACATTGAAGGTAATAGTGACAAAATGTGACAATATTTTTTGTCATGACAAATTCATTTAGCGACGAAATAAAGAATTCATAACAAAATTAATCATCCACCTAAGCCAAATAAGAGACAAAAAAACCTTCTTTAGGGATGGAAAATTTTGTCAATAATTCCATAATATTTTTTTCCACATTATATACCTATTTTATCAAAATCTAAATTCTAGTTCAACAAATATAACCCTGTTCATGTTGAAACCTGTTGAATATAACAATTCCATCACAACTTAACCTAACCTGTTATCAACATATTTACGAATTAACAAAATGAAAATATCCATTCATCATTACAAATAATTTCATCCTAATACAATAAAATAGTGAAATATCCACAAAATATCTAAAATTTATAACTTGTTCAATTCCACCAAACATCCAACAATAACTAGTGCAACTCCACAAAGTATGTGTATCCTTATCAAACAAAAATGAACATTCAAGCAAATTATATCATTGTTGTACGTCAAACTGCCACCCCAATCCAATCTGCAAAAAAATAAATTAAAAGCTTTAGTAATTAATCAATTATACAAAAGATTAAAAACATTAGTAACTCATCAATTTACAATTATATCAATTATACAATTTATCTCTCTAACAGACTTTTTTCGAGATTATGAGAACAAAAAATTAATTTTAAGGCTAATTCACAAATGATGCATCTCATTAATGTGTCGTAAGTTCATACAACTTATATTGGTCCCTCCTAAGGTGTTTGTATTGGTTCCTGTACAAATCTGTAGTTGTGTGATAATTTAGCATTTCGACGGCCTTTTTTGAAGCTTTAAGTATAGAGAAAAAAAATATTTTTTAGACTAATTCACAATTTATACATCCCGTGCACCTGTACAAATTGGATGTCATATGCATGTTTCCATTACTTCCTAATTCTTCAAACATATATTCTTTTATAAAATCTGTTATATTAAAGTTAATATACTTTACAAAGAAGTATGTCCACTTGTGGATGAGTCCCCTCCATTTCCAAAGTGTCCAGTGAATCCTTTGGTCCTCAAAAAGTTGACAACATCAGCCATTATCTCCCCTTGCTTCTTCTTACCCTCTTCAAGATCTTCTATTTTATTGTTCTGCATTTGTATTTGTTCCTTCTATGTCTCTATTTGCATCTCAAGGCGCTTCACATAATCATTTGTTTCAACATATATGGTAGTGGTCCTTCTAATAGAGGATGAAGGTCTCATGCCAAGTCCCTTCACATAGCCAAACCTTGGCTTTAGGACTTTGATTGACAGCTCTTTTGCAGTCAAAGGGGTTGATCCCGGCTATGAGAGGTGATCAACCTGTGTCTGTATCATATTTTCCTATCAAATATAAAAAAAATTAAATAATTTTTAGAAAATTAAATAAGATCATAACAAATAGTATTCTAAAATTTTGTTAATAAAAATTACAATATATACTCACATAATTACACTGAGCTTGAGATGAGATCCACTCATGTGTTTTCTCATTATAGTGAGTTGCCTTGTACAACTCTGCTAGATCATGTAGCATCTCCTTTTCTCGTGCCTAATTCGATAGGCCAAACATTCAGTAAATAAAGTTAAGAATCTAATATAATTCTGAAAGTGCAAGGATACGTACCAGTTTTTTTACTCTAACAGGGATTGACCTAGAACCACATCTATGTTTTGTATACATCATTTTTCTGTTCGCGATGTTGGCCTTTGATTGTTCCTATAAGGAAGAATGACCAATATAACAATGAAATGTATCATTAGTAAGACAAATATGTTGGCTTTTGATTATTCTTGTAAGGAATAATGAACCAATATAACAATGAAATGTATCACTAGTAAAACAAATTTAATGCTTGATAATAAAGAAATTGCATTGTTCCTCTGTATCATTTTCCTATATATCATTTCAACTTAAAAGATATTTCAAATTATTCACTAATTTCATTCAATTCTTTGAAAAATAGATAAGAGTACTTGTTGAGATTTCATCATAAGATGGTTTTTCTGGGTGAAAAAAGAAAAGATTAAAATGTTACCAGAAATTCTTTAGTGTTCCACTTTTTATCAATAAGATCTATCCACATTGTAGGATCAACATTCTTCGGTGGGTGGTTTCTTGCATACTCCTCCCCTTTAGCCTCCTTCAGCTCCATGAATTGTTTGTGCAGCCTATAGGAATGGTTACTCAATCTCTGAGCAAATTTTATATTCATTGCCTTCTCTATATCAACAGGGTCTCCTTGTAAATCAAATTGATCCTGCAAAAAATAGATAAGTCATAGATAATTCTTATAAAAAATAAAATAATTATAATAAATAATTAAGATTTCTAACCTATTATAAAAATGAGTAAAATGTCCTATAATAGAGTAGACAATGAACTTACATTCAAGCGTTGAAACATCGCCTCCTTAACGGAGGCATCAACATACTTCCACGTATGAACACTTGGATCTGGTAAACGAGTTCGCACTTCTACACCAATCTTTGAGGCTAGTTTTGAGGCATAGTCCCCTACCGGTGCACAAAATTCTGGAGGGATAGGCACGCTAAGCTTTCCATCTCTATTAACAAGGCCTTGAACCTCTTTGCCTCGAGTCGGGCCACGAACATGCTTAGCAATTGATATTGTGAAGCCATAATATTGAAATAGTATGTGAACAAATTTAATTAAGATCTCAAATCAATGTAAATAAAGAGTGTGTCTTACCAATAGTATTACCAGCAATCACCTCAAGTTGAGGCTCCACATTGAGAGGTGGTGGCGGATGGCTAGCCACCTCAGGACGTGAAGAGGTATCCCCCTCTTCTGATGTGTGGGTCAATGCCTCATGATGAGATTGTGAACGGGCTCTCGATGATATCTCTAACAGCTAAATAACATAATAAAATATGAATATATGTAGAAAGATATACATGTCTATGTGTGTATGAATTGAAAGTAACAAGAAAGAATATATTTCGCAATGCATAAATGTATAGTACCTCATGCTCAAACAAATCATAGGATTCAGTGTCACTGCCATCTTCAGCCTCTAATGGTCGATAATCATCGTCATTTTCCTCAATTAGTATTTGTTTTTCCTTCCTCAATTTCTTATGTGGAACCGTAGCCTTCAAACAAGTTATATTCTTCACTCCTAGAGCATTGATTCTCTCACAGTTTTTATTAATATTCTTCATTCTTTGTTTCTCATAGTTCGTTACCTTCTTAGTTGCGGTACTTGGTTTGGTCAACTGTTTTTTTGTAGCGTCCATTTTGCCCAACTATAAAGCATAATTGAACATTTTTTTGGTGGATACGCATAATTGAACATTAGATGTAAAGAAAAGATAATTATATATTTCTACACATAAAGCATAAAGCAACAACAATCTCAACAAGTGGATATGTCATATAGGCTCTAAATCATTGAAATATGGCTAGAGTGAGATGGATGATTTTTGTTTTTACCATTTACTTATCATAGAACAAATTAATTATAAAGCCATCAAACACATAACATGACCAATCAACGATAAACCTACATAACAGTGGATGAACCCCACAATTGAAATTCAACTACATTAATTAAGAACAATGTTCACATAGAAAGTGCAAAATAACTACAAATCCTAGTCTACATCAAGATCCATATCGTAATCCACATCAAGTTCGTCACACTCTTCATTTTGTTTGTCAGCTCTATTCTCTATCATTGTTTCATCAGATGACCTAACCCTTGTAACAACTTCTACTTCAACACCATCTCTATAACATTGAACATTAGGGCCAATGTCAATTGGAACAACATCGGTAATATTTTCTTGTTGGAACACATCGTTTTCTTCTGGTTCATCTAATGATTCTTCATCACCTACCTCTGGTACATCAAAGACACCACTATGTTGCACTCATTGAACAACTTGCCAAGGTTGTCCCCATTTGGTATCATTTAGGTAAAAGACTTGCTTAACCTGGCTAGGCAAGTTGAAAGGATCGTGTTGATACCATCGACTTGTGACATCAATACTTATGCAATAATCATCGGTTCGCAATGTTCTACTTCGACCTGTGTTTCCTGTGTTGTACCATTCACACTGGAACAATACAACTTTGTTATGACACATGTACTCTAATTCCTAAACATTGCACAAGTGACCATAAAATTCATGCGTCACTCCCTCATGATCCCCTTCCGTAAGCACACCACTATTCTGACTCTTACAGCGATTGTCTACTTCTCTTGTACGAAACCAAACGCCATTGATTATGCAACGTGAGTACTCTTTTATTAGCAAATTCGGGCCATTTGCTAACGACCATAAATCATTGGTTGCCTTTGGTGACTTTTCTTCTCTCAATATATTTATCTACAATCACATATAACGTACATCAAGATAGTAAAAATAAATTAATAAATGATCAAATCTTATACAAATTTTTAATCATGTCTTAAAATTGAAAATGCCTTACCTACTTTTTGAACCACTTGGGAAACTCTTGTTGTATACGGGTTATGTCTTGGTCAGATGGAGTCCGTAATAGATTTTTGTGTATCTGTAGACGTCCCCGAACGCCCCGGGAGGGATCGAGCTCCCGTTCTGTTCATTTGGGGTCACTACAGCTCAGGACTCTCAAATTGTCACGGTTCTAAGTCTGAACCAAAGAGTCCAAATCTGGCAAATCGTTTTGAGAAACAGGTTTTTGAAAGAAGTGCCAAACATGGACTGCTTTGCCAAATACAGAGTCACCACCTAAATGTTTTATTTTGGGAAATTTAGAAAACCCTGACTCGTTACCTAAGGCCACATGTCCGTCATCACCAAAGTTACCTCGGCTCGGGAACTTGGGTACGATTGGGGAAGGTCACTTCATGAGCACCCCCGCTCGCCCGATCAAAGATCGGCCTCTACTAACCATGATATCTATTTTTGAAAACATTATGTATTCTTATTCCGATTATTAGCCTAGGTTACTATGTGATGTGCACAGCATACAAGTATAGACTGGGTCGCCTGAATTGGAACAAAACATTTCATGTTTGTTTGTTTGAAAGATGGTTTGCTACTCGCAAGTAGGCTTGAAATGCAGATTTTGCCACCCTCAGGTGGGCTTAAGAAAAGATGGTTTGGCCACTATCTAGTGGGCTTAAAACTCACAGTTGATGATTTGTTCCAATCCAAGTAATCCAACCTTCACCCACAGGCATTCAGGCAGATATATCACATAAGCAAATAGCCTCATGGTAAGCATGCTATTCATGGCAGTCACTCACACGCATGCAAGGATGCTAAAGCATAAAACTTACCGAGTACTCCAAGCCAAAAAAAGAAGCTAATTAGAAACCCATGCATGATTCTAATTATATAGAAATGCCTAATGCAACACACGCAAAAATGCAAACTATAGCAGGCTCGGCTATTCTAAACATGGCATATGGAATGCTACAGCTAACATGTATTCAACTTGGCATTGAAATACAATGCAGTTAGTATGATGCGCCGAGCCCGGTGCATGCAAAACAGATGAATGATGCAAACATGCTGTCATACTATATGCTAATTGAAATATGCCCTAATCTAACCATCATAAGCAGGTAAATAAAAGGGAAGAAAGACGTGGGGTTGGAAGACATACATCACACTCACGCACACTTATTACACTTATGCCCTCGCACAGAGGGTCTGAATGAATATAAAGTCCCGAATAAAAGAATAGTACAGTCCAAATAATTATTACAGTCTAAATATGTACAAATTCCTAATTAATTAACAAATTAACTAAGAAAATAAATAAACTGGCATGCAAGCCAGGGACTGCCTTGATTCCATTCCGGATGATGAATGATGCATGCCCGGGTTGCCTTTGCGCAGAAATCCATGACGATGCCCCAATTAGCCTCTGTTTGCACCTGTTCTTGAAATGCGTGCCGAGCCTCGAAAGACCGCTGATTCTTGATTTGCTGCAACAGAGAGCAGGAAAGGGGCATAGCAATGTATTTTCACAAATGTATGCATGCCTCGATCCTCGTGCCACCAATCACGCATCTCGATGCATGATGGCCGAGGGGTCAAATTGCACAATTTAATATGAAATGAATGCACATGAAAACACAACAAGACCTAACTCCATCATGAATGATTCGGAGTGTCGGTGACTAGGGAATTGAGACACGTTCCGTCACTCGGAGTACGGAACGTACCTCGTTTTCCATGCTTAGGCTAACTCCCATCCCAAGCACAATGCAATATGCATGACATGCATGAAATGAAACTAAGATACAATCCTGACATACAAAATGTTATGGAATGGCATACACGTTGCACGAGGTAATACACAACCGAGCATACACAATGCTATGGATGAAATGGCATACGCAATGCAATAATGGGCTTAGACCAACATGAGAGAGCCTCAGCCACACTCACATAGGAGGCCATCAAATGAAAACAAGACAACTCGAAATGCGTGCACACGTGCACGAAAACTGAGGACCGACCCTCAGGCACCGAGATGCCACTCTAATGAGACATGGCAAGGACATGGAATATGAATGCAAATATGAAAAAAAACAGTAGCAAAATGAGGGGCAAAACTTCCCCGAAACAAGGCGAAATGACACCCGATGCATGGAATTTCTCCCGAAATGCAAAACTAGGTACATGAAATGGCTTACAGCTATACAAAGCATTCATAATTGGTACATGGAATGAAAATACAGAAGCAAGGCATCCCCAAAATAAGCATTTTTACAGTTCAAAGCAAGACCAAACAGCAGACACAAATAGGGAAAAACTAGCATGCAAAAATGGCCCTAAATGTGAGATAATGAAGTAACTCACATCTGCTGACCCCAAAAAGATTAGGGCCCTTCAACAAAGTTGAAGAGGGGCCCAAAACATGATCTTTTACAGTTTATGAAAAACCACAAAAACCAGCACAGGTATGACTAAGCCCTCATGCAAGAAATGGACCGAAAGATGGACAAAGAAGCAAGTAGTGGTTTCTGGCCTTAAACACAAAGGGGCCCTTCAACAATGTTGAAGAGGGGCCAAAAATAATGCATTTTACAGTTGATAGCCGGACCCAAAACAGTATGCAAACATGCTCAAAATGCTATGCAAAATAGGGCCAAAAAGAGAGATATAACACCAAGTATATAAAAGATGGCTCAAACCATGAAAGACCCTTAATGAAACATGAATAATGGGTCAAAATAAGACTGTTTTCAGTTCTGAAAAGAGCCCAAAAACAGAACCACAATAGGCTAACAAATCATGCAAAAATGGGGACCAAAGAGGGGTATAAAGGCAAGTGATTAATGGAGGCCTCAAAAAGCAATGAGCCCTTCAACAATGTTGAAGAAGGGCTCAAAATAAGCAACTTTTCAGTTCATGATAGAGCTCAAAACAGTTTGTACATAGGTCAAAAATATTACACAAGATAATGGCATATAAGAAGGATAATGAAGCAAGTGCATTAAGGGGGCTTCAAACAGTGAGGGGCCCTTAAAAAAAAGTGAAAATGAGCTCAAAAAAATGCCACTTTCAATTAGGGCCGGAGCTCAAAACAGCAAGCATGTATGACTTATGTATTGAACAAAATATGGGCCAAAAGAAGGGAAATGGAGCTTACCCTTGAAGACTTGACTTTGGCACCCTTTTGGCTTGAGATGTAGCACTCCTAGGCCTTGAAGAAGAGCCTCCAGCTGCTGGAATGAAGGATGGAAGGGTGGCGCTAGGTGGTGATGAAGAAAAAGGGGTAGAACTTGGTTGTTTGAGCTTGAAAGAGAGAGATGGAGGGAGATGTAATGCAAAGGGCTTAAGGCCAATTTTTTCCAACCCTTGGACCAATGCTGGAGGCCAGTTATATAGACCAAAGAGGGGGAGAAAAGGAGGGAAAAAGTGGGGGGGAAAACAAGCCAAGTTTTCCCCCAAAAGTTGTCCCCCGGATACAGGTTTTTTGGGGGGAAAACAGATATACAGCTGGAATATACACACCCTGAGAAGCAAGGCCGGCTAGGTTTTGGAGCTGCAGGTGGCCGGCCGGCCACCCCCCCATGGCCGGCCGGCCGGCCAAGGGTCAAAAGGGTCAAAAAGATTTTCTGGCCGGTCACCACAAATTGGTGTCCTCCCAGGTGCCCTCAACACAACCCTGTGGTTCAAAATTGTCAACTATAAAATAGGAGAGAGAATAGGCCATTTTTTGGAAGGGTTCAAAAGGCCAGGTGGAATTACTGGCTGGCCACCAACTTTTTGTGTCCTCCCATGTGTGTACATCACAAATATGTGGTTAAAAGTTTAAGAAAATGGCCCAAGGGTGTTCAACATTGGCTTGTAAGTGAGAAAAACGGGCGTTGGAGGGCGTCGGAGGGCGCCAGAGGAATATAACTGGTTGCTAAAACAATTGCTGGCCTCCCACCCTTCTACGGCCTTCCTGGTGATGAAACAGAGGTACCTGCCAAAAATGAACGAAAACCGATGCAAAACGAATGTTCGGGGGCCAGAACGCGTAGTTCGGGGTCCCGAAAACTGCCTGTTAAGCACCGAAAGTGGCATTCAACCACGAAGTGGGTCTCTCAGACCTCAGTGTCCCTCAAAAGGGAGTAAATAAGATGCATGCCAAAAACCGGAGCAATCGGAGATAGTTAGGCGGTCCCGAACCGAGCCACACGGCCTGACGGCTCCGAAAAATCGGGAATCGGGCTCCGAAATAGGCAAAATGGCCTACAGCCACAAAATGTAGCCCACGGCCACTGAGAGATGGTCTACGGAACCTCTCCCTCCCTTTGCGAAGAGGAAACAGAGAAAATCGAACCTGGTTCGCAAACCGAGGCAAAACACAAAAGAATCCGAAAGTTCGGAGGCAAGGCTCGCAGCCGAGACTCTGAAACTTCTGAACGAGCACGATATGCAATATCACCAAGCGCTCAATCTGTGATGTTTAAGTCTTAAGATCGGTCAAAAATGGGGTGTCTACAGTTGCCCCTCTTTGACAGAACTCGAAAGTCATAAGCGACGGGAGTGAATGTCAAAACCCAGAGACGACCCATTTTTGACAAGGCCGAAGACTTAGACAAATGTACAAGATAAACAGAGATGTGCCCGCAGGCATGCCCGCAGGCAAGGGGGCAAAATGCAAAGCGATATGCACAGAGCCGGAGGTAACTCAATGATTATGCAAATGCAGCAAGCTGTAATGAAGCAAGTATTCGCAAATAGATGCAACAGTTTTAAGCAAGAATGCAAAGCAACAACTACATTTCATGTAGTTAAGAATGCGGAGAATTGTTCAATTCTCGTCGCGTCTCACACGGAGAAGATACGATACTTGCGCGATTCTTCTGGTCGCACCAGTCTCAAATGAACCGTACATATAATATCGTGCCTGCAAAAGAGAGAAATTCAACAAGCACAATATGCTAACAACATATATTCAATGTGATTCCGAAAGTTTGACACACGCAGTGCCGGCGAGTGAATGCATCGCGATGCGAGAAAGGAACATGCGTGACAACGCATGCTCAAGCACAGAGGTATGGCACTATCAAGAAATGTGCATAATAATGCAAGTATGCTCATGAGAATGCAAGTTATGTGCATGATAGTGCAAAACGAGCATAAATCAAGGTGCCCGTTTGTTACGAAATAACGAGCAAAGAAACGCGCGTTTCAGCGAAGGCGACTCGATCACTGATTGAGATTTGAACACGCAGCCCAAATACTAATTTCTGAACACACAACTCAAGTTGATTTTCTGAACACACAGCCCAGACTGATTGAGATTTGAACACGCAGCCCAAACATTAATTCTCTGAACACACAGCCCAAATTGATGGTGAACACACAGCCCACACTGATTGAGATTTGAACACACAGCCCAAACATTAATTCTCTAAACACACAGCCCAAATTGAAGGTGAACACACAGCCCACACTGATTGAGATTTGAACACACAGCCCAAACATTAATTCTCTGAACACACAGCCCAAATTGATGGTGAACACACAGCCCACACTGATTGAGAATAGAACACGCAGCCCAAACTCTGATTTTCTGAACACGCAGCCCAAGTTGAAGATGAACACACAGCCCACACTGATTGAGAGTAGAACACACAGCCCAAACTCTGATTTTCTGAACATGCAGCCCAAGTTGAAGGTGAACACACAGCCCACACTGATTGAGAGTAGAACACGCAGCCCAAACTCTGATTTTCTGAACACGCAGCCCAAGTTGAAGGTGAACACACAGCCCACACTGATTGAGAGTAGAACACGCAGCCCAAACTCTGATTTTCTGAACACGCAGCCCAAGTTGAAGGTGAACACACAACCCACACTGATTGAGAGTAGAACACACAGCCCAAACTCTGATTTTCTGAACACGCAGCCCAAGTTGAAGGTGAACACACAGCCCACACTGATTGAGAGTAGAACACGCGGTTCGCTTACTTTTCTTCGCACGCAGCCTATTTACTTGCACACAGCTTATTCATTTCATTGGCACACAGCTCATTCATTTCATTGGCAAATGCTCATTCATTTTTATACTGACACACGTATTCATTCTGAATGCAGGTTGGTTCACGCACTGTGCGGGGATATGGCTCCACCGCTGCAAGAGATTGGTATGTTGAGCTCCCGGAGGCTGTCCGGGATTTAGTAGATCTGGCGAGGTTCGGGTCCTTCTGCGTTGGGTTATCGCGTTGTCCTGCCAGAAGGACACTGATGGCAGCTTTGGTGGAGAGATGGTGGGACACCACCAACTCCTTTCATTTTTCCGCCACTAGGGATTTGACTATGACCCCGCTGGATTTAGTTGTATTGACTAGCCTGGACATAGGAGGTTGGCCCATTCCTTACGACGAGGACATAGGCGAATGAGAGGCCGCTTGGATACATTTGCTGGGGGCCCGCCCGCCTGTTAACAGAGCTTCCGGGAGAGTCCGATACACCTGGTTCTCTTCCCATTTTCGGAGGGGGGAGATGGAGCCCGGGACTCCTGAGAAGGTAGAGCAGTATGCCCGTGGTTTTCTTATGTTCCTCTTCGGGACTACTCTGTTCGCCGATAGAGGGAACACGGTTGGGCTGTATCTGTTGAGCGCTCTGGTTGACCTATCACAGGTCGGTCGGTACGACTAGGGTGGCGCCGGCCTAGCTACCCTTTACTGCTACATGAGCACGACCTCCCGCGGGCAGGGAGACTTACTTGGCGGTTATTAGAGAGCTTGGGAGGTACTTTCTGTCCTCTTGATTTACATTTCTGCTCCTCATTACTTGTACATTGCACACACAATGCACTTTACGGTCTGTATTTTGCCCTCAGCACTTTGTATTTACATTCTGCACTGCTTTTCTCAGTTATGGGTCTACGTACATTTCCCGACGTTAGCCCCAGAGTTGGTGGTGGCAGGGCCCCTCATGACCCCGTACTCACTGGTGTTCGAGGGCCAGCACCGGCCGAGACCCCGAGAGACTCTCTTTTATCTACGACAGTATTTTGACTCTGTACGAACGACGGAGGTATTTCAAAACTCTCAGTCCCTTCCATTTTCATCTTTGATTTGCCCCGCATATTCCCGATTTCTGATTGGTTTATGCACTTGTTATCCGCAGAGTACATGGCAGCCCTCGGCACCCTTGGGTGATGGTCTCCGATTTCAGTATGCCGGAGGATCGAGCACCTCCCAGTACAGGATCCTGCTCGAAGGACCGGTTGGTAGAGCATGGTTTCTGGGGGAATGCTTTTTGCGTCAGGTATAGGGGTACACTTCTCAGGACCCTCCTGCAGCACCCCCAGTCAGTATGCGGACTGCTGATAGGCTCTCTTCCCAGGATGTTACTGGAGCTATGTTGGGCACTGATGCTTTGCTACATCTCAAGGATGGGGACTATGCCACTTATCGCCACATATATCTAATGCCCCCATTGACGGGAGTCCGTACTCCGTCGCTGAGACCTGTTGGTGCACCATCTTCGAGTCAGGCCCAGGCTCGGGCTACAAACGCTCCTTCTACTAGTAGGGTTGGTACATCGAGAGGTGGGGGTAGATCGGTTCCTCCGATTCCTCCGACTCTTCCTCATCCTGGGTGGCCGGATATGCCGACTGAGCAGATGGGGTGGCAGTTTGGGACTACCTCTCCGATTCCGATCCCGATAGAGCCTCCGATGCCCGGTCATCGATATGTTATTGATCCCGACTCACCGCCGGTATGTTCTACTGCTTTTCATCTATCGTTTAAATGCTTAGACACTCCTTTATTCGCTGATGATTTGAGCTTGTATTTGCAGCCACCCAGAGAGTACATGGAGGAGGTGATCGGATTGGTGGCCTCACTCGAAGGCATGGTCTTGCGGAGGGAGGCACAGTTGTCTATCATGGGCTTCCAGGTACCCTTTAGTTTTCTGGCATTTATCATACTTCTGATGACATGCTAATTTCTACTGCATTGATAGGCTATTTGTGTAGAGCACATCTGACGCACACCCCGCTTGTACACTGTGTTTTCATGCACCCACTTCATGTAGTTTTTACTTGCATCTGCATCTGACGTACATGTTTAGACTGATGTATTTAATTTGAACTCTTTGTTCTCAGATGCCTCCGGTACATGCTCAGCCGCAGGCCGAGCCACTTGGGCCTTCTCGGGAAGCTGGGCCATCTGGGCCTTTTCACGGAGCTGGGCCATCCAGGCCTTTGCACGGAGCTGGGCCATCCAGGCCTTTCCGAGGAGCTCGAGGAGGGTCCTCTCGCAGACGCAGGGCACATGTTATAGAGGCAGAGCCCAATGAGGAGGAGGAGGAAGAGGTTACAGACCGTCAGTCAGAGACATCTGCTGATGAGAGGGACTCCGGTCTTGGTTCCGGGAGTGGAGGCGAGGCTGAGGGAGATCCTGAGGACGACAGCTCCGACCCGGATGATGATGGTAGTGCAGAGGTTGTCCCGCAGAAGAGGATGAGGAGGGCCTCTCATTCCCGCTCCCGAGGGCATTGATGCTTCTGTTTCCTGCTTTATTTTCCTTTTTGCTAGTAGTTTGTAGCACTTTGCATATTGTTAGGCAGTTTTATTTTCTGTAAAACTAATACCTTTGTTTGTTGTAAAACATGATGGAATGAAACATCTTTTGAAAAGGTGTTTGCATTTTAAACTTTTAGCATCGTATCGCATCATTTTATTTTGCACAAAAATGAAATTGAATGGGAATGTGCATTGTGTAATCACCAAGTCAGGTAGTGAACCAACGCAACAAACTAAGCAACTCAACTTACTAAGATATAACAGAACCCTAGCAAGTTTACAACTCGATAATCAAAATGCAATAATGTTGACAATTCGATAAACAAGACTTAAACAAAAAAAAGCTTAAACAAAGAGTAACAACTCAAAAACACAAAATACGACAGCTCGACAAACAACTCGATAAGCAAAACGACAACTCGATAAACAAAACAACAACTCGATAAACAAGACTTAACAAAACGAAGTGTACTTCGGATGATCTGGGCAACGGAACGCATCCAAAACAGAGGGAAATAGCCTTAGCTCCGTGTTTTGATTCAATTCATCTTAGTTTTGCACAAAAATGAAGGCGTTTCTCGTTGAAAATCTTACAGCTTGGATCGCTTCTCTGGATGGCTCGGAAAAGTTAAACTTCCGGGGTTTCGGCTTGAATGCACTATTCACGCTGAGTTGCACTCCGCTACATCTCCCTTTCCTCCATGCCGCGGCGAGGTTTTGGAACCCAGTGACGCACGTCTTTAGCTTCGGCGGTCAAGAGGTATGTCCAACTTTTGAAGATTTTCAAGTTTTGATGGAATCTGAAAGTCATGAAGAGATCTTGCGCCAGTTCCGCTTTGGTCACGCCCTTTGCTTGTGCCTGTTGTCTCACTTTCTGCTTTCCCCGGGCTTCGACGGAGCTAGCATTCGTCTGATTGAAGTTGCTCAAGGCTTAAGAGAAGGAAAGAGCTGTATCGCCATGACCTTGGCCGAGACGCTGATGGGCTTGGATTCCGTCTATCGCCGGGAGACGACTAGATTTGCTAGGAGTCCACTACTGCTGCAGGTAATGTTTCCCACCCAACCTCACTTATGTATTTGCTCACATCACTCGGCCCTCAGGCTCGATTTTTCTCACAAAACCCTTTTCTCACTTTTCTCTCACCATACACCTCTCTATTCTTTATTCTCTCATTTTTTTCATCCCTCCCCAGGTATGGTTAATGGACAAATTGCAGGTTGTGGACTCTTGCCCAGCCTACTCAGCTCGAGGTTATTTCTTTCGACAACGCCTAGTCGATGCCCCTGACGAAGGATGGTGGTTTGATTGGATGTGCAATTTGTCCGCAGATCGCATTGTTTGGCGTTGTCCTTGGCTCAATCTCCCAGCAATGAGCTATAGCATGTCCCGGCTGATCGGGATCCAGTTGATTGGTCTAACCCACAGTGTGTTCTACTTTCCGTTCCGGTTCCTGCGCCAGTTCGGTCATGATCAGGTTTGCCCACCATAGGGGATTGAGTATCCGGCTGCTTTCCCGGTCCGAGGTGCACAGCTTGCCCGATATGCCACAGCATGGAGGACTAGAGAGCTCCTGGCTCCTGCTCCCACTTTCAATTGCACTTTATCTGACGAGTGCTTAGACTGGCTGAATGAGGAGGCACAGGTTGGGCCTAGCTTGGCGTCAGAGGCTTCGACCAGCTCTGGGAGGGGGCGCAGGGATACTTGACTTGACTATGCCCCGTGTTTATTGCTTTATTAGTACTTTCAAGTTTTCTTTATGAATGTAATAAAAAGCAACTTCGATTGTATGCAAGAGCAGGAGAACTCTGTTTCGAAATCAATGAAATTGAAGGTTGTGGTACTGAAAATTTTCCGCTTTGGTCCAAAAATGGTCTTGGTTGTTAAAGAGCTTAATTTGAACAAAGTCAACTTTTATTAAAACTTTTCAAAACCATTTTCGATATGGATCAGAATTGGACACGCCTAAGATCTGTCACTGAGATGCACAACCCCAGATCCCTGCAACTGGAAAGTTGCCCCTAGTTTGAAGAGTACCGCGGCACTGCATGGCAATGGAAAGTTGCCCCTAGTCTGAATCGTGCTGCACCGTCGTGGCAACGGAAAGTTGCCCCTAGTCTGAATAGCACTGTAGCGGAGATTACGATAAATGCTGATGGATAAAGATGACCGAGATGGTCAAAATGGACAAAGTTGATCGAGGAAAAGTTTATGGCTGAACTTCAGGGTGAAGTTGCCTACGTATCCCAAAGATGGGAATCAAGCCTTACGTAGTTCAGGCTTAGGGTCACTCGGGTATTTTTTACTCTCCTTTTACGCTCTAACTTTTGCCAAGGTCGCCTTTTGCGGGTTTTCAACCTTGCGAGCTCAGTTTTTACATTTTTCAATTTTTTTGTGCTCTAACTTTTGCCTAGGTCGCCCTTTCGGGTTTTCGGCCTGGCGAGCCTCTCAGGGGTAATATTTCTTCAACTTGTCCATGTTGATCGGTTGGGAGAACTCTAGGCCATCTAGATCCATCAGAACCACAGCTCCACCTGACCAGATAGCTTTAATGATGTAGGGACCAGTCCAATTGGGTTTGAACTTGCCCCTTGGGTCATGGATGGGAGCTCGGTTGTCCTTGAGCACCAAATCTCCTTCCTTTAAATTCCTAGACTTAACCTTCTTGTTGAAAGCCCAGCAATTCTGCGTTGATAGCCTTGAATATGGTACAGTGCTTTCAGTCTTCTCTCGTCAAAAAGCATGAGTTCCTCAAATTTGCTCTGCTGCCAATCTGCCTCGGCTATTTGACACTCGGCCAATACTCGTAATGACGGAACCTCAATCTCGATAGGTAGAACGGCCTCCATCCCATAAACCAATGAATACGGAGTCGCTCCGGTAGAAGTTCTGATTGAAGTCCTGTAGCCCCACAGAGCAAACGACAGCTTATCTGGCCAATCCCGGTAGGTTTCCACCATCTTCTGCAGTATGTGTTTGATATTCTTGTTGGCGGCCTCGACTACTCCGTTGGTTTGCGGCCGGTATGTAGATGACTTATGAAAAGCCATGTTGTATTTCTCTAACAAGTCAATCACTTCCTTCTTGAAGTGGGAACCATTATCTGAAACGATCTCGTTCGGGACCCCATAGCGACAAATGATGTTGTTTTTGATAAACTTTGCAACGTGTGACACCTTCAACACCGCATACGATTGGGCCTCGACACACTTCGTGAAATAATTTATCGCAACCAGGATGAACTCATGCCTATTCGACCCCTTTGGAGTGACAACCCTGATCACATCGATTCCCCAAACTAAAAATGGCCATGGCGAAGTCATGTTGTACAGCTTCGACGGCGGGATGTTCATGTGGTTTGCATAAATCTGACACTTATGGCATCGCCGAACAAAACTAATACAATCCTCTTCCATGGTGGACCAGTAGTAACCCTGTCTGAGGATCTTCCGTGCTAGCATTACTCCGTTCATATGCGCACCGCATTCTCCTCCATGGATGGCCTCCATCAGGCGCTTTGATTCCTCAGCCTCAACACACAGCTTGTGCATTTCCAGATGACCTCTCTTATACAGCTTACCCCCACAGATGATGAACTGGACGGCCATTCTTCTGATTGCCCTCTTATCCTTGGCATTTACCCCTGGCGGGTATGCTTCTTTTTCCAAGAAATTCCAAATGTCATAATACCAGGGGTTTTCATCCTGAACCTCATCTATAGCAGCGATCGACTCATAGGCTGGCGCAAATTTCTGGTCAATGACGACTGGACGCACCCGGATTCCAAATGGGATGTCTATCATGGAAGATAGAGTTGCTAAAGAATCTGTGAACCTGTTGTTCTCTCTTGGAAGATAAGCAAAGTTTAGCTTTTCAAATCGAGGGATTAGCAAGTCCAAGGTCTGGTGGTACATCATCATCTTTTCTTCTTTGACTTTCCAATCTCCATTTGCCTGAGAAACAACAAGGTTTGAATCCCCGATGACGTCCAAACATCTTGCCCCTAGTTCCAAGGCCGCTTCTAGGCCGGCAATGCACGCCTCGTATTCTGCTTCGTTGTTCGAGACTTTGAATCGGAGTTTGAAGGCTAGAGGGATACGAGAGTTGTCGGGTGCTATCAGCAATACCCCTATCCCATATCCGTACTGATTTGATGCTCCGTCAAAGTACATCGTCCAATATTCGTCGTCGATGTGCAAAATGGCTTCATCTGGGAACATGTACTCCACTGCTTCACCTTCTTCGACTGGATGATCGGCCAAGAACTCTGCCACTGCTCTTTCTTTGACCGACTTGCGTGTCACATATTTCAGATCGAATTCGGAGAGCAACAACAGCCAACGAGCTAGCCTACCCGTAAGTGCCGGTTTCTCGAAAAGGTATTTGATGGGATCTAGTCGTGAAACCAACATTACGGAGTGAGCTAACAAGTAGTGCCGCAGCTTCCTGGTAGCCCATACCAAAGCTAAGTAAGCCTTCTTGAGCGGAGTGTAGCGGGTCTTGTAGTCCAGCATCTTCTTACTCAGATAGTAGATGGCCCTCTCCACCTTATCCTCAGATTCTTGTGCGAGCATGCAACACATTGTAGTCTCAGTCACTGAAAGGTACAATATCAACGGTTTCCCCGGCTCTGGTGGCGACAACACGGGCGGGTTTTGCAAATATTCTTTGATCTGTTCAAAAGCAGCTTGGCATCGGTCGTCCCATTGGAACTTCCTGCCTTTCTTCAGGAGACGAAAAAGTGGTTCACAAGTCAAGGTTAATTTTGAGATAAACCGTCTTATGAATTGCACTTTACCCAGAAAGCCTCGCACCTCCTTTTCAGTCCTTGGTGGTGGCATTTCTAAGATGGCCTTGATCTTTGAAGGGTCGACCTCGATGCCCCTTTGTGTAATCAGAAACCCCAGCATTTTTCCCGCTGTAACACCAAACGTGCACTTCTGAGGGTTTAGCCGCAACCGAAATTCTCTGATCCTTTGAAAGAACTTTTGCAAGGCGGTGTAGTGGCCTTCTCTTTCCTTGGACTTGACAATCATGTCATCCACGTACACCTCAACCTCTTTGTGGATCATGTCGTGCAAAATGGTGGTCGCGGCCCGTTGATAAGTAGCTCCGGCGTTCTTCAACCCAAACGGCATTACTCTGTAGCAGTATGTTCCCCACGGGGTGGTGAATGCAGTCTTTTCTCTGTCTTCTGGTGCCATCACTATCTGATTGTACCCTGAGAAGCCATCCATGAATAAGAGCAAAGCATGCCCTGCTGTGAAATCTACCAACTCATCAATAGGTGGTAAGGGAAAGTCGTCCTTCGGACTAGCTCTGTTCAAATCCCTAAAATCCACGCATACCCGGATCCTACCATCCTTCTTCGGCACTGGAACGATGTTGGCCAACCAAGTTGGGTATTCGGATACCAGCAGGAAGCCTGCATCGATTTGCTTGGTGACCTCTTCCTTAATCTTGAGAGCCCAGTCCGGGCGGATCCTTCTGAGTTTTTGCTTAACAGGTTGGGCTTCGGGGTCAAGGAGGATCCGGTGCTGTACAATCTCAGGATCGATCCCAGGCATGTCTTCGTAGGACCACGCGAAAACATCTTTGAAATCTTTTAATAAAGCGACTAAGCGCTCGCGTTCCTCCGAAGACAGCGTGGACCCGATCTGGACCAGCCGCGGGTCCTCCTCAATACCAATGTTCACAGTGATGATTTCATCCGTTAAGGGTTTGATAAATCTCTCCTGCTCCTGCTCAATTAAACGTTGCAAAACCGGAGGAATTTCGTCCTCGTCGTTTTTATCAAAATTTTGAAAGTCTGAGTTTATGCAATAAATTAAGGGCACAGAAAAGTACTCAGAAACCACAGTTATTTGATTCTCATTAAGCTCATCCAAATCGTTCGAATTCTCGGTTACAACAGACTCAAATGAGAAAGAAAAAGACGACCTGGACATAACTGTGGCATCCGGGTTATCATCTCCAGGATTACCAGACTCAGACTCAGTCGAGCTGGAACCTGATTCCGACTCACAGCACTCGGTGGAATCAGATTCCGACTCACTACCTGACCCGGTGTTGCTGGACAAAAATCCCTCCTTGTACTGCCAAGTGGGAGAGGGTGCGATAGATGCATCCAAGATAGTCGCTGGAAGGCCCGCAGCTGTTTTATCTCCAATCATGGAAACCGAGGAGTTATCCCCCAAGCACTTTTGGTCGATCGAAGGATCTGAAAGTAGACATGCCAGCGCTACCCCCATCTCAAGTTCGGTGCTCTCAGAATCCACTGTCCTACATTGCTCAACCTCAGCTGATGGGTCTGTCTGCTCTTCGGCAACGTCATCCCTGGGTAATTGCAAATCGAAGAAGATCTCGAAACCAGGCACGCGCTTCCTCTCCGCGTTCAGCCATGGTTCTGGGAAGCCGTAAAACGGAAAGCCCTCCCCCTCCCGGACGAAGCGTCCGTTTAGGGTACCTCAAATGGGCCTATGCATCAATTCGAAAGGCTTCCCAGCCTTCTTTGCTCTGGCTCTTTCGGCCAACTCTTCACCCTTCCTCACCCAGTCCTCTTTAGTGGGCAGATAACCCAATCCAAAGGTGTGAGGGTTGTGTGGCACTTCGGCCAATGCTGCGACGCCCTTCCGGCCGCTTTTTCCCAATCTCATTCTGGGGATGTGCTGTAACTTGTTCATGAGGTAGACGGATTGAGCACTGACGTACACCCCCTCATTCACAGCCATAACACTCTGTACCACTCGAGCCTCAGCCAAAGTGAACCTCGATAAGAACACATCCTCTATGCCGTGCTCGATTTCCAAAACCGGTGTGGACACTTCCGGCGGCGGATGGATTGATGAATTCCCAAAAACAATCGCTACCCCCTTCCCGTGAGGGTACTTCAGCATCTGATGTAGAGTGGAAGAGACTGCCTTGACCTGGTGCAACCACGGTCGCCCAAAAAGTAGGTTAAAGGTTGCGAGAACATCCAAGACATGGAATTCAATGTTGTGTTGTCCTGGACCAACCTTGGTTTGAATTTTGATAGTCCCCATCACTTCCCTGCTAGTGTTATCGTATGCTCTGATCACTTGAGTAGTTGGGACGAAGTCCACGGGCTTCAACCCGATTGCATACGCTGTTCTGGTGGGGCAGACATTGATAGCGGACCCGGTATCAACAAGTACCACCGGTATCCACTTGTCTCTACATTCCACCGAAATATAGAGGGTTTTGTTATGATTTGTGCCCTCAGGCGGTAGTTCCTTGTCTGAAAAGGTTAATGCCGGGGAACTTCCTCCCGGAAAAACCAGCCCAACCAGCTGTTCTGGTGTAGTATCTATGGAGAGTTTGGACTTGTCCATAGCAAATAGGACAGCTTGCCTATGTACTCGCGATGCCATAAGCAGTCCCCAGATGGAGATGTCTGCTTGTATCTTCTTTAGCTGTTTCAGCACAGCTTCTTCTTCGATCTGCTTCTCCTTCTGTTTTTCAGCTTCTCTATCCTTCCCGGATGCCTCGGGTTGGTCTAGGTGCGGGGGCTTGAAGTACCGCCCACTTCTCGTCATGTGATCAACCTCATCGAGGTACCAAGTGTCATCCGGTTGATTGCTTCCCCAATCTTCATCTGTGTGGGCAAGACATAAGTCATTGTCTTCCCACCACATTCCACTGGCATTCAAAAGACACCCGTCTGGTTCAGGCATGTTTGTGCTCACAGCACTTTCAGTCTGCATGCCCACAACATCCTCTATCCTTGTGCCCGCAGCACTTTCGATCCCTTCATGGATCTTAGCTTTCCCGGTTCTCTCAGAACCTTGTTGTTTTATCTGCGTCAGCGCAGCTTGTTGTTCAACTTTTCCTGCATCCACAATGCTTCTATCTTGAGCAAAATTCTTCGTACCGGCGCTCTCCAGCAATGTAACTTGACTTCCGACCCTTCCGGCCACAACTGATACCCTCGCCCCTGCCGGGCCCTGTTCTGGTTGGGATTCTCCCACTACATCTGGTTGATCATCGAGCCATCCAGTGGCCTCTGCCGATTCCTCATAGTCGAACCAGTTGATTGCCGCGTCCCCCGGTTCCTGATCATCGAAAAATTGCAGGTTGGCAAAGTCCTCCTCTACAACTGTCAGATCATCTGCCCCTTGTCCAAATCCATCCCCCCGGATCATACACAGCTCTCTTGTCTCTGGCAATTCTATACCCAGCCCAATCTGGCCTGTTGACAAGATGTACTCGCTTGGATCATAGGCTCCCCCGGCAAAACCCTGTTCAATCCCAGACTCGACAATCTCATTCTTTCCCAAAGTCTGCCCTTCCCCGTCTTCGATGGCCACCACCGTCGGCTCTGGTTGGGTTGTGGAGATGTCCAACATGCACAAAAAGTCAGTGTAGTCGGGGAGGAACACCTCCGGCTTGGGTAGATGAGTAGGAGTAATATAGATGCTAGGATCGTAAGACACGACCCCAGTCTGGATAAGGTTGACTCTTTTGGGAGGTGGAGTTTGGTTGTGTGTAGGGAGGGGGTTGGTTGTGACGTTGGGTTTTTCTGGTAGCAAAATCACATTTTTATCAACGAGGTCTTGAATCTCGTGACGCAGCCTGAAACATTGGTCAGTGTCATGGCCATGCTGCTGGTGATATGCACAGTATTTGGCTGGGTTGTGAGAGGGAGGGAGTGGATTCGGCAATGGCCTCGGCTCTAGGGGTTTTAGGTGCCCCTTTCTGATCAAGACCCCCAGAGCCTTAGACAAAGGCATGTATAGTGGGGTGAAGTTTCTTTGGCCTCTGGGCGGGTATTTAGAGGCTTGAGTATTGCTTCCGGATGCACCGGAGAAAGGTGTGGCTGCCATGGGCCTTGGAAGGGGAGGGGGAATGGTGGCGACCATTCTGACCTCCGAAGCTCTGGCGGTTGCAGTGCCACTCAGGCCTGCATTGTTGTTACGGTTGAATGTTCTCCGGGGTTGCTCCCTATCCTGGTCGATCAGACCTTGTTTCATCGCGTCTTCGATTTGTACCCCCATCTCGTGTAAACCTGAGAAAGTGGGAAAGGGGAGTACAATCATTCTCTGCATCAACTTCGGTTGGAGATTGCGCACAATCATCCAGATTTGGTCCTTATCAGTGGGCCTCAAAGTCATCATTGACGCTTTTGCCCTCCACCGGGTTACAAAGTCTGAGAAAGTTTCCTTGGGCTCTTGCCTTGTCGTTTTGAGATCACGAGTGGTAATCTCAATCTGAGTGTTGTATGAGTATTGCGCGACAAAGGCCTCAGCCATTTCATCCCAACTCCTCTTCACCTCATCCTCTAACTTCCCGTACCAGATGGCGGCCACACCCGACAGGGTTCGGCCGAATAGTGAAAGCTTTTGTGGTCGGGTTAGGCCCATTGGCCGCAGGATGTCTGAGAATAGCCGAAGGTGGACCATGGGGTCTCCAGATCTGTCAAAACGGTCAATTTGCGGCATCTTGAACCTATCGGGCAATGTCACGGCCACGTCGGTATATCCGTCCTCGATATCCGGGATAGCCTTTACCCCTTGCGATTTCTTGAAGAGCTTCTCAAGCTTGCTCAATTTCAGAGCTGTATGGTCAATCTCGAACTCGAAGGGAGAGTCTGGGTGATTGGGTGTATGGGTCTTGGACAGTTGTGGTGGAAGCGGGGGCGGAGCTGGCCCCGTTGGAAGATTCGTGTCCTCTTGTAGGTTCTGGATATTTGGCACAGTGTTCTGGGTGTTCGGCAGAGCGTTCTGAACAGTAGGTGCCTGCTCGGGTAAGGGAGCCCCTGGCGGAGGAGGAACTTGGTGTGAAGCAGATGCCGCATTCTGCTGTTGCAGTCTAGTGATTAATTCTGCCTGTTGGGCCATGATCTCGGCCTGTTGTTTGGCAAACTCATCCCAGAAAATGGCGTCCTGTTGCATGGCTCTCATGGTTTCTTGCATCTGACGCATCATTTCCTCGACTCCTGTCGGTGTTGTCATACTGCCCTGGTTTGTCCGAACTATTGGCAAGTCTATTTCTATAGCGGTAATTGGGATCCCAATCTGACTGTCCACTGACGGAGTAGTCCTCTGCTCGGATACACTGCGCTTCCTCGGTCTCTGCCTGATAACCGGGGGTAGAGAATGGAACACTGGCTGTCCTTCAATTAGATCCTCAGATCGATTGAGTCGACGACCTCGTGTCCAAAGTGCTTGGGGAATGTCTGCTGGGTTGGAAGCAATTGTGCTAGAACTGCCCTAGCAAAAGATAAATAAAGCGAAAAGGAAATAAATAAACAGATAAACGGATAGCATAACAGCTTAAAATAAATGCATGACACACAGCCGGGCATAACAACACACAGTCGATAAGCTGAATATACACTGTCCTCCAACAATGATTATTATCCCTAAATCACTGTCCTCAAAACTGAATCTGATACCCGCAGATAACTGATTCTCAAATACTGACTGATGCCCGCAGGCCTGATATCCCATAATACTGAACTGACGCCCGCAGGCCTGATGCCCAAGCCCTGTAAACTGATACATGCATTCGTATGGAGACGCACCCCAAAAAGCACATAACAGATAAGTGAGAGCCAAAACACCCCTATGTTGGGGTAGGGTTTTCCCTATCCTATTTTGTCAGGAGCTAGGGTTTCACTACGCACGCAGCGGTTTCAAACAACCTATAAACGGGTAAGCAACCTGTCCTAGTTTGGAATGGTCACTATGGATCCGAATATGCACTAGGTCGAATGGTCAAAAAGGGTGCCCCGGTAAACCGGGGTTTGTGTTCCCATACTGGCAGAGCCCACAACCGGTCAGCCTTATGGTCATGCCTTGACAAGACAAGCCGCCGGCAAACCGTTCAGGAATAGCAGATGGCAAACACGGTGTCCTAGGCGCACCAATGCAAATGCAATGCAAAGAAACACATAAGTGTAGTGAAAACCAGATATCATGAGTTCGAGTCAAGTTCTCTAAATCCCCAGCAGAGTCGCCAGAAACTGTAGACGTCCCCGAACACCCCGGGAGGGATCGAGCTCCCGTTCTGTTCATTTGGGGCCACTACAGCTCAGGACTCTCAAATTGTCACGGTTCTAAGTCTGAACCAAAGAGTCCAAATCTGGAAAATCGTTTTGAGAAACAGGTTTTTGAAAGAAGTGCCAAACATGGACTGCTTTGCCAGATACAGAGTCGCCACCTAAATATTTTATTTTGGGAAATTTAGGAAACCCTGACTCGTTACCTAAGGCCACGTGTCCGTCATCACCAAAGTTGCCTCGGCTCGGGAACTTGGGTACGATTGGGGAAGGTCACTTCGTGAGCACCCCCGCTCGCCCGATCAAAGATCGGCCTCTACTAACCACGATATCTATTTTTGAAAACATTATGTATTCTGATTCCGGTTATTAGCCTAGGTTACTATGTGATGCGCACAGCATACAAGTATAGACTGGGTCGCCTGAATTGGAACAAAACATTTCACGTTTGTTTGTTTGAAAGACGGTTTGCTACTCGCAAGTAGGCTTGAAATGCAGATTTTGCCACCCTCAGGTGGGCTTAAGAAAAGATGGTTTTGCCACTATCTAGTGGACTTAAAACTCACAGTTGATGATTTGTTCCAATCCAAGCAATCCAACCTTCACCCACAGGCATTCAGGCAGATATATCACATAAGCAAATAGCCTCATGGTAAGCATGCTATTCATGGCAGTCACTCACACGCATGCAAGGATGCTAAAGCATAAAACTTACCGAGTACTCCAAGCCAAAAAAAGAAGCTAATTAGAAATCCATGCATGATCCTAATTATACAGAAATGCCTAATGCAACACACACAAAAATGCAAACTATAGCAGGCTCGGCTATTCTAAACATGACATATGGAATGCTACAGCTAACATGTATTCAACTTGGAATTGAAATACAATGCAGTTAGTATGATGCGCCGAGCCCGGTGCATGCAAAACAGATGAATGATGCAAACATGCTGTCATACTGTCTGCTAATTGAAATATGCCCTAATCTAACCATCATAAGCAGGTAAATAAAAGGGAAGAAAGACGTGGGGTTGGAAGACATACATCACACTCACCCACACTTATTACACTTATGCCCTCGCACAGAGGGTCTGAATGAATATACAGTCCCGAATAAAAGAATAGTACAGTCCAAATAAATATTACAGTCCAAATATGTACAAATTCCTAATTAATTAACAAATTAACTAAGAAAATAAATAAACGGGCATGCAAGCCAATGACTGCCTTGATTCCATTCCGGATGATGAATGATGCATGCCCGGGTTGCCTTTGTGCGGAAATCCATGACGATGCCCCAATTAGCCTCTGTTTGCACCTGTTCTTGAAATGCATACCGAGCCTCGGAAGACCGCTGATTCTTGATTTGCTGCAACAGAGAGCAGGAAAGGGGCATAGCAATGTATTTTCACAAATGTATGCATGCCTCGATCCTCGTGCTACCAATCACGCATCTCGATGCATGATGGCCGAGGGGTCGAATTGCACAATTTAATATGAAATGAATGCACATGAAAACACAACAAGACCTAACTCCATCATGGATGATCCGGAGTGTCGGTGACTAGGGAATTGAGACACGTTCCGTCACTCGGAGTACGGAACGTACCTCGTTTCCCGTGCTCGGGCTAACTCCTATCCCAAGCACAATACAATATGCATGACATGCATGAAATGCAACTAAGATACAATCCTAACATACACAATGTTATGGAATGGCATACACGCTGCACGAGGTAATACACAACCGAGCATACACAATGCTATGGATGAAATGGCATACGCAATGCAATAATGGGCTTAGACCAACATGAGAGAGCCTTAGCCACACTCACATAGGAGGCCATCAAATGAAAACAAGACAACTCGAAATGCGTGCACGTGTGCACGCAAACCGAGAACCGACCCTCAGGCACCGAAATGCCACTCTAATGAGACATGGCAAGGACATGGAATATGAATGCAAACATGAAAAAAAACAGTAGCAAAATGAGGGGCAAAACAGCCCCAAAACAAGGCGAAATGACACCCGATGCATGGAATTTCTCCCGAAATGCAAAACTAGGTACATGAAATGGCTTACAGCTATACAAAGCATGCATAATTGGTACATGGAATGAAAAGACAGAAGCAAGGCAGCCCCAAAATAAACATTTTTACAGTTCAAAGCAAGACCAAACAGCAGACACAAATAGGGAAAAACTAGCATGCAAAAATAGCCCTAAATGTGAGATAATGAAGTAACTCACAGCTGCTGACCCCAAACAGATTAGGGCCCTTCAACAAAGTTGAAGAGGGGCCCAAAAAAGGATCTTTTACAGTTTATGGAAAACCACAAAAACCAGCACAGGTATGGCTAAGCCCTCATGCAAGAAATGGACCGAAAGATGGACAAAGAAGCAAGTAGTGGTTTCTGGCCTTAAACACAAAGGGGCCCTTCAACAATGTTGAAGAGGGGCCAAAAATAATGCATTTTACAGTTGATGGCCGGACCCAAAACAGTATGCAAACATGCTCAAAATGCTATGCAAAATAAGGCCAAAAAGAGAGATATAACACCAAGTATATAAAATATGCCTCAAACCATGACAGACCCTTAATGAAACATGAAGAATGGGTCAAAATAAGACTGTTTTCAGTTCTGAAGGAGCCCAAAAACAGAATCACAATAGGCTAACAAATCATGCAAAAATGGGGACCAAAGAGGGGTATAAAGGCAAGTGATGAATGGAGGCCTCAAACAGCAATGAGCCCTTCAAAAATGTTGAAGAAGGGCTCAAAATAAGTAACGTTTCAGTTCATGACAGAGCTCAAAACAGTTTGTACACAGGTCAAAAATATTACACAAGATAATGGCATATAAGAAGGATAATGAAGCAAGTGCATTAAGGGGGCCTCAAACAGTGAGGGGCCCTTAAACAAAAGTGAAAAGGAGCTCAAAAAAATTCCACTTTCAGTTAGGTCTGGAGCTCAAAACAGCAAGCATATATGACTTATGTATTGAAAAAAATATGAACCAAAAGAGGGGAAATGGAGCTTACCCTTGAAGACTTGACTTTGGCACCCTTTTGGCTTGAGATGTAGCACTCCTAGGCCTTGAAGAAGAGCCTCCAGCTGCTGGAATGAAGGATGGAAGGGTGGAGCTAGGTGGTGATGAAGAAAAAGGGATAGAACTTGGTTGTTTGAGCTTGAAAGAGAGAGATGGAGGGAGATGTAATGCAAAGGGCTTAAGGCCAATTTTTTCCAACCCTTGGACCAATGCTGGAGGCCAGTTATATAGACCAAAGAGGGGGAGAAAATGAGGGAAAAAGTGGGGGGGGGGAAACAAGCCAAGTTTCCCCTCAAAAGTTGTCCCTCGGATACAGGTTTTTTGGGGGAAAAACAGATATACAGCTGGAATATACACACCCTGAGAAGCAAGGCCGGCCAGGTTTTGGAGCTGCAGGTGGCCGGCCGGCCACCCCCCCATGGCCGGCCGGCCAAGGGTCAAAAGGGTCAAAAAGATTTTCTGGGCGGTCACCACAAATTGGTGTCCTCCTAGGTGCCCTCAACACAACCCTGTGGTTCAAAATTGTCAACTATAAAACAGGAGAGAGAATAGGCCATTTTTAAGAAGGGTTCAAAAGGGTCAGGTGGAATTACTGGCCGGCCACCAACTTTTTGTGTCCTCCCATGTGTGTACATCACAAATATGTGGTTAAAAGTTCAAGAAAATGGCCCAAGGGTGTTCAACATTGGCTTGGAAGTGAGAAAAATGGGCGTCGGAGGGCGCCGGAGGAATATAACTGGTTGCTGAAACAATTGCTGGCCTCCCACCCTTCTACGGCCTTCCTGGTGATGAAACAGAGGTACCTGCCAAAAATGAACGAAAACCGATGCAAAACGAATGTTCGGGGGCCAGAACGCGCAGTTCGGGGTCCCGAAAACTGCCTGTTAAGCACCAAAAGTGGCATTCGACCACGAAGTGGGTCTCTTAGACCTCAATGTCCCTCAAAAGGGAGTAAATATGATGCATGCCAAAAACCGGAGCAATCGGAGATAGTTAGGCGGTCCCGAACCGAGCCACACGGCCTGACGGCTCCGAAAAATCGGGAACCGGGCTCCGAAATGGGTAAAATGGCCTACAGCCACAAAATGTAGCCCATGGCTACTGAGAGATGGTCTACGGGACCTCTCCCTCCCTTCGCGAAGAGGAAACAGAGAAAATCGAACCCGGTTCGCAAACCGAGGCAAAACACAAAAGAATCCGGAAGTTCGGAGGCAAGGCTCGCTGCCGAGACTCTGAAACTTCTGAACGAGCACGATATGCAATATCACCAAGCGCTCAATCAGTGATGTTGAAGTCTTAAGGTCGGTCAAAAATGGGGTGTCTACAGTATCCTACTCAAAAGAATGTGATTATTATGCACTGCTAACTACATTAACAAAGCTAAGAATACACATATTTAAATGAAAAACATACTCTAGATACTTCTCTATCTCGAGGCTATTGTTCAACAAGAACCAATGAGCCATATCACGATATTCTTGTGACATATCAGCATCCCTTGTGATTAGGCCAATAGGACGGGCAGTTTCTGTGAATACAGTCAACCCTTTGCGACGTTCGCCACGATCTTGATTTCGTTCGGGTCAATTATACACTGTTTCGATCCCATCAACGTACATTGAACAAAAAGTAATGCACTCTTTGACAATGTAGGCCTCTGCGATTGAACCTTCTGGTCGAGCTCGGTTTGTAACAAACTTTTTTAAAGCTCCGAGAAACCTTGAAAACAGAATTAGTTAAGAGCAAGGTTACACATGCAACATATAATTACGAACCATTCAATTTAACAATTACCTTTCAATCCAGTACATCCATTGATATTGCACCGGTCCTCGAAGAATAGCCTCACGTGGCAAGTGAACAGCCAAGTGAACCATCACATCAAAGAAGGCTGGAGGAAAGATCTTTTCAAGCTTGCATAATATGTGTACTATATATTCCTCTAATTTCTCAAGTTCATTAGGGTGTAATGTCCTTGAGCACAAATCCTGGAAAAAGCTACCTAACTCAAATAGTGTTTTACTAATCTCTTTGTCTACGTAACAACGAATCCCAATTGGAAGAATCCGTTATATGAGTACATGGCAGTCATGACTTTTTAAGCCTGTTAATTTACCATTTCTCGCATTCACTGATCTTGATATGTTTGCAGCATAACCATCTGGATACTTCACTGATTTCAAGAATGCAAAGAAACCCTTCCTCTCTTCAGGGGTCAATGAAAATATTGCCCTAGGTTTGACATAAGTTCCATCAGGACGACGTGTTAACCACAACTCTTTCCTTATGCCCATATCTTTCAAGTCCATTCGTGCTTTGTCGGTGTTTGTGTTCTTTCCATCAATGCCTAACATAGTTCCAAAGGTATTTTCACTAAAATTCTTCTCGACATGCATGGCATCAATGTTGTGTCGAAGCTTTTGTTTTTTCCAGTATGGTAACTCATACAAGATGCTTACCTTAGTCCAATTTGGTGTCTAACGAAGTCTTTTCTTGTTTCTTGGATGCTTCCCATATGTGACACCTGTCACTCTATCCAATTGCTCTAATATCTTTTCCACCGGTAACTCTAAAGATCTTTTTCGTTTCTCATGCTTACCATTGTAAGCCTTACTCTTTCACCTTTCGGGGTGGTTTTGAGGCAAGTAGCATCGATGGTTAGTGTATGCAGTCTTACCTTTCCAAGATTGAAAATATGGTTCATCATTGCAAGTGTAACAAGAATAATGATCCTTTGTTCTCCACCCAGATATGTCACCAAATGCAGGCCAATCATGTGTAGTCCACATCAAAGCTGCACACATCTGGAAAGACTCACCAGTTACGGCATCAAAAGACAATGCACCATTTTCCCACAACTCATTCAACTCATCCACCAGAGGTCTCATGTAGACATCAATATTGATCCCTGGTTGTGATTCTCCAGGAATAAGTAATGACATCATAAGAAAGGGATCTTTCATAACCAACCAAGGTGGCAAGTTATAAGGAATGAGTACTACAAGCCACAAACTATATGAGTTGCTCATGTTCCCGAAAGGATTGAACCCATTAACAACCAACCCTAGCCTCACATTTCGAGGCTTTGGGGCAAACTGAGGATGTTGCGCATGAAATTCTTTCCACTCATCACTATCGGCGGGATGCCTCAATACTCCGTTATCTATATGTTTGTCCTTGTGCCATCTCATGTCCCCAGCAGTCTTCCTTGACATGTACAATCTTTTCAACCTTGGTGTCAATGGGAAGTACCGCAACACCTTATGGAGAATCTTCTTACCCCTGCCACGATTGATTTGGTATATGGATGCCTTACATTTTGGACATTTATCAAACCTTGCATTTTCCTTCCAAAAGAGTACACAATCATTTATACAAGCATCAATTAACTCATATGACAAGCCCAAATCACGAAGTATTTTCTTAGCTTCATAAAATGACTTTGGAACCAAATTATCTTTTGAAGATTTTGGGAATAAAATGACTTTGAAACCAAATTATCCCATATTGAAGCAAATGAATTTGCACATTTTGAAGATTTGGGGAATAATAATTCACATAGTTCAAACATGGGCACGAAATTTTACCTTATTGGTCAACAACTGCCATTGCAAATTTAATAAATGATGTCACCCCATCAATAAATGGCTGACTTATCCTTCCATCAGGTGTCTTACCCACTGCAATCCAACTCGTCCATGTCTGTTCACAAATGAAAGATCAAGTTTTTTTTAATTTGTTTATGTCATAAAACACATCATGTGTACTATTAACCTATTCCATTTAGGAATGCACAATACCGTATTAAATTTTCTTCTTACCTTTTTTTATTCAAATACTTTTATTTTTTAAGAAATTTGTTTTTATTCTATTTAATATTTTATTGTAATTTTTAAACTAAAAGGAATTTCTAAACTAAAAAGAATTTCTAAAAAATCATATCTAAACTATTTATGCCATTATAAAAAGTAAATCTTTTTAATATCAACTTAGTGATACTTTGTTCCTCCCAAGTAATCAAGTTGAGAGTAATCTGAGAGAGAGAGTTTGATGTTTGTGTAGAAAATACTAGAGAGTCCAACGTTTTTATTTATATAAATATAAAATATATATATTTTAAATATTTTATTAAAAGTTTATATGAGTATGAGATTTATAAATCTTATATTTATATAAGTTGTTTAATAAAATATATAAATACTAAGTTGCTTAATCAATGCACCTACCTACTTCGTACCATACTCCCTAAAGCCCTGTTTGGATGAAGATATCCATGCACCTAAAAACCCTCTAAAATCTAAATAAATAATAATGTTAGGGATCGTAAAAACAATATCATGAAATGTTTTATGAAAATTCTCTATCTTTAAATTACACATATAATAAAACACTATATAATAATCAATTTTTTTTGTAATTAATCCTTACATTTTTCGTTTATTTGAAATTTTCTTTTAAAATTTTTTGAAACAAACTAGTAACTTCATAATTCAATTATAAATTTTTTGTTCATCTAGAATATCCTGATATATAATTCATCAAAGAAGATCAAAACAGGTGGTCATCAAAGACGATCAAAACAGGTGGTCAGAAACTATCTAGAATTAAATAATGATAAAAAAAAAAACCTCATCACAAAATAATAATAAAGAACACCCAAGCATAAATCTTGCACAAGAAACCAGAAACTAACAGCATTGCATAAAATAGCCTAGAAATTTTTTCATTATCAAAGAAAACAAGAGAGAAAGGGAGAGAAAATGGAAGCAACAGCAATACTTGATTTGTTCAATCAGGTGGAGATGTCAGACTCGGAAGAAAGGAAAATTGAATTTATCTACTTCCACAAAAATAAAAGATAGAATATAGATGTTTCGATGGGAGAATCAAAGTCATAAAGCATAATCAGACAATAGAATGAAAATTTTCAAGTACCCATTTGGAAAAAGAAGATGTCATCATTGTAGTAGACAGTTTAGCTTAAACAACAATGCTACAGGCCACTAAATTTCTACCACTAACACCACCACTAATGATGTGGCAAATAAAAAAAAAATACAAAAACTAAGACACAAAACACATGTGGCAGTGGGTGGGACCCACTGCCACATCCCTAGTGCAACCACTAATTAGTGGTTTGCATCATTTTTCTTAGCTTAAAATATTGTGGACATGACCACTAGATCAAGGATGGAATAGCCGGAAATAAAAGGCATAACTATTCAATGATAATTATATTTTTAATCTTTATAGTTTGATTGAAAATATAAATAAAATTACTTTTTATCTAACTCATAAAAGGAAATCTAGGTTTAAATGATGGATTTTTTTAAAAAATAATGAGAATATAATGTCAAGTCTCCATATCTCTAGTGTATGGAATAGATTGAGATAGCCAAAAAAAAAAAGCTTGTTTCAACACACATATCAAACAAAAAATTATTTATAATTACCTGTTTTAACCAAAATTTAGTTGAAATTGTAAGCTTGTAGAAATTGTCAAAAAATTAATAAATAACCATTAAAAAAACTCCATTCAAAACAAGTATATTTGTGTCAAACATATATATATATATATATATTAAAATTTCATTTGATTATATTTAAAAAGTTAACTTTTTTATTTAAAAAAAAATTTTGAAATTAGAATAGAATGAAAAAAATTTGAATTTGAAAATTTAAAGTCAAATCTATAAATCATTACAATTTTGACCATTTCTATCTCATTTAACTTTTCAGATAGCATGGTACAATTCTTGTTGTGTAATTTATGAAATTGTTTATAATTTTTTTTTTAAAACTTTATATCAAAATATTTGATATAATTTTTTATTATTTGTGGCAAAAATAATTTAAATAAGATTAAAAATTAATTAAAAAAATTTAAATATATTTTTAACTCATATTTTTTAATCATTAAACTCTCAACTGTTTAACAATAGAATGAAAATTTTCAAGTACCGATTTAGAAAAAGAAGATGTCATCATTGTAGTAGACAGTTTAGCTTAAAATATTATGGGCATGACCACTAGATCAACGATGGAATTGCTGGAGATAAAAGGCATAACTATTCAATGATAATTATATTTTTAATCTTTATAGTTTGATTAAAAATTTATTTTATTTTAAGAAAAAAAAATAAGTGAAATATAAATAAAACATATTATGTTTTATCTGTGTTTTTTTAAAAAAAAATTATCAAAATTTATATTTCAAATACAGTCTACAAATAATCTAAGCTTGAGTAAATAGTCGAATGAAACATCTCTTCCAATAATAGGAAATTGAGAGGGTAATTGGAGAAATTATTGATAACCAATCTAAGCTTGCCGTAACCTCAAGGGATAAACTGTAATTTACCCATTAAAGACGATTGAGCTATATCCAAAGGTGCATAAAGACGATTGATGAGTGTCCCAAACAACACAACCCACCCCCAACACCCCCCCCCCCCCCCCCCCCCCCCCCCCAATGGAAGTAAAATATATTGACCTACCTCCTTTCTTGGAAAGTGTTCTTAAAAAGCCAAACTTTTTTTTAGAACCACAAAAAAAAACAAAAAAAAAAAAAAAACAGCCAAACTTTGCTTCATCAATTTTTACTCTTTAAAATAGTTGCTCATTTGACTACTCTCTCTATATATTTTTAACTTATTTTGAAAAATTGTATAAAGAAGTAGATGGGTGATATAACTCAAAAAAAATTAAAAAACGAATAAGCTGACTTTTAACTTAATTACCAAAAGAGGCCGATGCACTTGTATTTGCCTAAAAGGATCATAACTGGTGTTTAGTTTATGAATTTAAAAATAATAATTATTTAAATTAGTATTTAAATGCGAAAGGCCATCGTTTGAGATTCTGCTTGGGCCTCAAAAATAATTCATTGAATTGTGTATTTAAAGGGAAGGTGTTCTCATTGGTTAAGAGTCTTGGGATAATCACTTTGGATGGATATTAAGTAAATTATTGCACTAGATTATAAATTAAATAATTAGTTAATTAGAACTGTATAAAGTAATTAATTAGTGTACTTATAAATTAATTAATTAGTATAATTAGTTAATTAGTTAATTCGAATTTTATAAATTAATTAATGTATGGGAGAAGTTAATTAGTTAATTATGTTTTTTAGGATTTTTTATAAAACTAATTTAACAATCTCATCCCTAATCATAATGTATGAGAGAAGTTGAAAACGGTACTGCAGTAACTATGCACTGATTGTATCTATAATTATTTATATGAGATGATTTTAAATGCTGATTAGGGAATTTTAACCAAATCAATAAATATAGGCATGTGGAAAGACATGTGGATTGAAAAAAGTTAATAAATGCTGATCAGGGGATTTTGACCAAATCAATAAATGCTGAGTTTTTTTTTAAATAAAAAATTTAGAAAATTAAGCATTAAAAAGGAAGTCAAAAAGATTTTGGAGAATTTAATAAATGCTGAGTTTTTTTTTTTAAAGGAAAAAAAAAATTAGAAAATGAGGATTAGGATATTGGAGCTCTCACAAGGTCTATGAGTTAAAAAACACCTTTTGCTTAATATATAGTACAGATAGATATAGATAGATACATATAGATGTAGATATAGATAGATAGATAGATAGATAGATAGAGATATGGCACATACCATTTATATAACATAAGGACCGAAATACCGGGACAACTGCTGCAATTTTCCCTCATCTAAATTAAAGGGATTTAAAAAGTAAATATATATATATATATATATATAATATTAAAAAATGTTCACTAAAAAAATATAGATTAAAAATTAAAAATTAATTATTGAAAACTCCATACTAAACAAGGTAATGTTTTCTATTAATTTTGAAAATTAAAAAATTATTATTAATTTTTCCTCTGTTTTTTTTCTCACAAAAAAAAATAGCTACATTAATTATCTTTTTTTTTTTTTTTTTTTTTTTTTTGTGGAGAGGGGTTTTGACCTGTGGTTTTTCTAAAATGGGTGTTCTAGATGGAAATGGTAGAGTTGATTCAGACAATAAGAAAAATGCTTATGCAAGAGGTGCTTTCACTATAAGCAAGAATAGTCGGTTTTGCATAGGGTGCCTTCTTGGATAATAGATTCAATACTAGCATGCACGAAGGGTTTAAGTGTGAGACATATGAGAGGGGCTTTAGTGCGAAAATAGAAGAAATGGTTTATAAAATGTCTTCTTGCTTTATGACTTCAATACTTGTGAGAGAGGAGTACGCTCAAGTGCGAGAGAGAAATGAGGGTTTGCAGGAAGCGTCTTCTTGGGTCATGACTTGAGTGTCCGTGCACATGAAAATGAGTGATAAACGTCAGAGTGTGTCTCTTGGGGTCACGATTTCAGTGCTCCGAAACACAAAATCATAGCATATTAATAAAGAGAAATAATTAGTGATAAAATATTTTTGTCTCCTTAAATACAAGAACAAAGAATTTATTATTGGTGATGAAATATTTTTGTTTTCCACAACATAACCTTATGAGATGAAAAATATATTCGTCGCGCAATCAATCAGAATTTATTAGTGACGAAATATTTGTCTCCCACAACTTATTCTTCTGAGACAAAAATATATTTGTTGCCCATTTAATAGAAAGATGAAACGGCATCGTTTGCATGATGGAGTGTTTATTGGTGACGAAATATTTTCGTCTTCCATAACTTATCATTCCTAGACAAAAATATATTTGTCGTCTAATAAATGGAAATATGCAACGACATCGTTTAATAGGTAGGCAATTTATTGGTGACGAATTACGTTCGTCGCAAAAAATATATATATTTTGTGACAAAAAAATGTTCGTCTTCAATGAGCTAAAATCATTCGTGCCAATGCAAATGAAATTGGTGCCTGAATTTTGGAGACGAAATTTTTTTTCGTCTCCTATACATTTGAGAAAAATTAAAACAAATGACAAAATTAATATTTTGTCATCTTTTGGTCAAATTTTAATACAAAAAAAAAAAAAAAAAAAAAAAAATTGTCACCAAATTTTGTCATAATAGCCTAGATTTCTTATATTTTGTTTCCTTGTTTAATTATTATTATTATTTTTTTCTTTTTGTGGAGAGGGGTTTACTGTGAGAAAGAATAGTAGCTTTGCACAAAATGTCTTCTTGGATATATAATAATGTTTGCATGCACAAACGACTTAAATGTGAGAGAGAATAGAGGAGCTTCACTGCGAAATAGAAGAGATGGTTTATACAGATTGTTTTCTCGAGTCACAGCTTCAATACTTGTAAGAGAGGAGACTCAAGTGCGAGAGAAAAATGAGGGTTTGTAGAGGGTGTCTTTTCGGGTCACGATTTTAGTATTTGTGTGTGTGTGAAAGTAAGTGATTAAAGTGGGAGTGCCTCTTAGTTTCTGACGACATTTTAATAAAAAGAAATAATTAGTGATAAAATATTTTTGTCTCAAACTCATATGTTCGTTGCCTAATCAACAAAAATACAAAAACAACGTTGTGTGGGGATGGAGAATTTATTAGTAATGAAATATTTTCGTCTCCTTCAACTTAACCTTATGAGACGAAAATATATTCGTCGCGCAATCAATCAAAATGCAACACGACACATGGAGAATTTATTAGTGACGAAATATTTTCGTCTCCCAAAACATATCCTTCCAAGACAAAAATATATTTGTCGCCTAATTAACAGAAAGATAAAACGAGCATGAAGAGTTTATTGGTAACGAAATATTTTCATCTCCCATAACTTATCCTTCCCAGACAAAAAATATACTTGTCACCAAATAAATAAGAAAATGAAACGATATCGTCTTATAAGTTTGGAATTTATTGGTGACGAATTCCTTTTGTCGCAAAAATCTTTAAATTTTGTGACAAAAATGTCCGTCTCCAATGAGCTAAAATAATTGGCGCCAACAAGAAAAAAAATTGGCGCCTCTTTTTTTTCTGACGAATTTATTTTTTCGTCTCCTATAGTTTTGAGAAGAATTAAAAGAAACGACAAAGTAATATTTGGTCATGTTTGGGATACGTTCTAAAACGAAAATAAATTTTATCACCAAATTTTAAAAATTAATTATTGAAAACTCCATACTAAACAAGGTAATATTTTCTATTAATTTTGAAAATTACAAATTTTTTATTATTTGTTTCTCTCTATTTTTTCTCACCAAAAAAAAATAGCTACATTAATTATCTTATTTTTTTATTTTTATTTATTTTAATTTTTTTGTGGAGAGAGGTTTTGACCTTTGATTTTTCTGAAATGGGTGTTCTAGACGAAAAAGGTAGAGTTGGTTCAAACAATGAGAAAAAGTGCTTGCGTGCAAGAGGGGCCTTCACTGTGAGAAAGAATAGTGGGTTTGCATAGGGTGCCTTCTTGGATAATAGCTTCAATGCTGGCATGCACGAAGGGTGAGACAGAAGAGATGGGCTTTAGCGTGAAATAGAAGAAATGGTTTACAAAGCGTCTTCTTAAGTCACGACTTCAATACTTGTGAGAGAAGAGTAGACTCAAGTGCTAGAGAAAAATGAGGGTTTGTAGAAAGTGTCTTCCAAGGTCACGACTTCAAGGTCCGTATACATGAAAATGAGTGATAAGCATCAGAGTATATCTCTTGGGGTCATAGTTTCAATGCTTTGAAACACAAAACCACGGCATTTTAATAAAGAAAAATGACTAGTGATAAAATATTTTTGTATCCTTAACTACCAGAACAAAGAATTTATTATTGGTGATGAAATATTTTTGTCTTCCATAACTTAACCTTATGAGACGAAAAATATATTTGTCACACAATCAATTAGAATTTATTACTGATGAAATACTTTTGTCTCCCACAACTTATTCTTCCGAGACAAAAATATATTTGTCGCCTATTTAATAGAAAGATGAAATGACATTGTCTGCATTATGGAGTGTTTATAGGTGATGAAATATTTTCGTCTTCCATAACTTGTCCTTCCTAGAAAAAAATATATTTGTTGCCTAATAAATAGAAATATGCAACGACATCGTTTAATAGATATGGAATTTATTGGCGATGAATTACGTTCATCACAAAAAAAATTATATTTTGTGACAAAAATGTTCGTCTCCAATGAGTTAAAATAATTCGCGCCAATGCAAATGAAATTGGCGCCCCATTTTTGCAGACGAAATTTTGTTTTCGTCTCCTATACTCCTGAGAAAAATTAAAACAAACAACAAAATTAATATTTCATCATCTTTGGGTTAAATTTTAAGACAAAAAAAAAATTTCGTCACCAAACTTTGTCACAATAGCCTAGATTTCTTGTAGTGATCTAAATTATCAAACAAAAAAAAAAAGGTTCAAAATTGTTGATTTATTCTACATGATTGTAATTGAGATTCATTGTAATCACAAATAAAATAAGGGGGATTTTTGTTTCCAATCTTTGAAGGTTGCTCCCCTTTGGTCTTTCTATGGAGATGAGTAAGAAAACTTACAACTTCAATCCAGTGTTGGAAAGCCAATTTCTGTGCTTTAGCATCCTTGGTCATTAATAATGTAAAAGTTTACCATAGATCATTTTGTAATTATTTTTAGAAATTACACTGAATTGGGGAAAAAATTTAGAGGAAGAAAAAGAAGTAGATGACCTTGGAAGCATTCAACCTGACTCGACTCTAGCGAGAAGCTGCGATCTCTGGTTTGGAGAAATTGAAGAATGAAATCGTACTGTGATTCAATCGAGCACAATTGATCACTTGCCATCTTCAAAAGCATATATAAACAAGCATCTCTACTGTAATTGATTCGAGCTTATACATATATACATACATATAATAAAAAAAAATCAAAACCCCCAACCAGAAATTGTTGAATCAAATGCCCTAATTCAAAACCCTTAACTAGAAATCGTTGCATTGAAATCCAAATAGTTTAATCAAATGCCCTATGTAACATGCCCGAGGGGTACCCGCGCGCGTTAAGCAGTTCGGACTCCCGAGATTTCTTTGATCTAGCCTCACTAGTGCAATGTGAAACATATATGAGAATCCAGATTTGACAACTTTTATGAAAATCCATTTTATTGCAAAACTTTTTGCCAGAAATGGACTGCCTCATCAAATTTCAGAGTCGCTACCTAATATTTATTTTGGGAAATTAGGAAACTCATGACTCGTGCCAAGGCCACTGTTCGTCGTAACTAAGGATGCTTGGCTCGGAACCTTAGGTATGAGAGGGGAATGTCAATAATGAGCATCCCCGCTCACCCGATCAAAGATCGGCCTTTACTAAACCATGATATGAATTTTATTTTCTTTATATGTTCATGCTCTGATTATTTAGTAAATCCTAAAATTTGCTATGTGAAGCATACAAGTATAGACTAGTTTGCTCAAATTGGAACAATTCAATTTCATGTTTGTTTGTCGAAAGGGGTTTGAATTTGCCACTTGACAAAGTGGGCTTAAAGTTTGTGAATTTGCCACTACAAAGTGGGCTTAAAAACGTACAATCGTTGAATCATTCCAATTTAAGCAACAAGCCTTCATCTACAGGCATTCATACAATTATATCAAGTAAACAAGTAGCCTCATGGTAAAATGCAAACACATAGCAAGAAAAACACACACAGATGGGATGCTAAAGCATAAAAACTCACATATTTACCATCGTCCCGCGAACAAGTTACAAAACAAAGTTAGTAAAACATGCATTATCTTATATACAGAATCCTAATGCAATTCACTCATGAGATGCACTAAAGATTCGGCTTCCAAAATATGGCATGTGAATCATCTCAATAACATGAGGTAGCGCATAGAATTACAGAAGAATTGATTAAATCCACACATATATATTTAGCCGAATCTTAATACATGAAACATGGATGCAAAGCATGGATATGCATGGCATGTCAGATATATATATATATATATATATATGTACAGTTAGGGAAAGCGAGTAAAGAATGGGATAGAAAGAAGTGGAGTGGGGGATTATTACAGCATTTTGAATATTACGAATCCGAGAGAAATGACTAAAGTAAAATCCTCACAAACACTCAAACTAAAATAAAATAAAATCTTCCATCCAGCAGACCTGCACACCTCAGCCCGCCCATGTACTCATCCTCAGTAGAGGTTCCCACCAGTTTATTTGCTTGAATTTGATTTGTCCCGGTCTTCTTTGCATGCTTTTTCTCCTCCAACTTCGAATGCACTGGCTGTGGCAAGACAAGATCTCGATATGGGTACAACGATTTCTAGTCTCCTGTCTCTTCGTCATCCGAATCAATAACTACAATTGGCAGTCCCTCAACTGGAACATCATTTGCAACCGTTGCAATTATCACCTCCATTTCCACATCATGCATGAGCTTCTTCAGTTGCGTACATGCAGAGTAGTAACATCATCAAACAGAGACTTGTAGAGAGAGAGAGACAGAGAGATTGAGTGGGTGCCCCCCTTAAAGAGAGAAAGAAACCGTGTGCGTTGCAGAGAGAGAGACCCAGCTAGAGAGAGATGAGAGTCGTGTGTTGTGGAGTCCAGATCCTCTGCAAGCTTTTCCTGCAATTCTTTCCTGTAGTGCCCCAAAACGACGTCGTTTTGGGGCAAAACTTAAAAAAAAATATATAACCACCAACAGCAGATAAACCCTCCATTGTCTTCTCTCTCCTGGTTTACAAAGAGATTTTCGTCTTCTTCCTTCCAAATTTCTCTCAGTTCTTTCAATTCCAACTACCATGAAATAATTACTCCCCCTCCTCCTTCTTCTCTAACAACTATCAAGAAGACGTCTTTTAGCATCAATCTGCTGCCGCTTTGAATAGCTGGACCCATGATCAATAGACTCTGTAGCAGATATGTCAATTAAATCTCTTGGACTATCACCAACCATCCACTCCATAGTCAAAACTCTCCTTCGACTTAAATGCTGAAGAACTTTTGGAACATGAATAAATGGAAAGGAAGCATGAGCTTGCTATAGACACAGAGAAAAACAGTTAAGTCTGGACTCTAGAGCCATAACCTTTAAGCAAGGAGAGCTTCCCTCAGTGTGCCACAACAAGAATGCCACAAATTTGGTATCAATAAACTAAAAGCTGATACCCCTGTGGACAATCTTTTTCCAAAACATTGACAGAAAATGGCCTAAAATTTTCAGATCTTTCCACACAAAAAATTCATATTGGAATTTTTAAATTTCAAGAAATTAAGTTACAAAAGTTCAGGCTCTTTAAAACAACAATTGGAATTGAACTTGCAATAGAAAAAGCATGGTCACGAAATAGAATATTGTCCTCTTCATCATAAATGTGCAATATTTTAATTTTCTACCCTTTCGTTACTCAATATATGGGATTTCACTTGTTTGATTAAACCCACTTCTCTCTCTAACTTCTAAACCCACAAAGCAAACCCACATTAAACCCACTTTTTAATTGTAGCCACCATATAAAGCAAACTCATCTCTTTTCTACTCTCAACTAAACCCACTTCTGTGATTTCAAATTTTTTTTTTTGGTCAAATCGTTTGTATATTTGTTTGTTTATATATATATATATATATATCTTCTCTATGTTTGTCTAGATCTAGACGGAAAAGAAAGAAAGAAAGGAAGAGGAAAAGGAAGTAGGAGGAGATGTGGCTGGGGAGGACCGCCGAAAGAGGAGAACGATTGGGGGAGGGTCGTTGAAGGGATTGGGGTCGCCGGAGCTGCTGGGGGGGCTGGCCAACAATGGGGCTTCTGTTTTGGTTTTGTTTTATCTCCTGATGCTGTTTGTTTTTTTTTTTTTTTCAAGTTTTTCCCCAAAACGACGTCGTTTTGGGGCACTACAGGAAAGAATGGCAGGAAAAGCTTACAGAGGATCTGGACTCGTGTGTTGTGGTGTGCGTGGTGTGTGCTTGTGTATGCATGTGCTATGTGCATGGTGTAGCAGTGTGTATATCAACGTGTGTATTTTTTGTCAAAGCTGTCGAGAGAGAGAGGTGCCGAGAGAGTGAGAGAGCTCTGTTAGAGAGAGAGAGCTGGGTTTGGTCTTTTGTGTGTATCGGTTTTTCAGCTTCAAAAAGATGCCTACACCGAAAGAGAGAGAGAGGTTGATGATCGGTCTGTGTATCAGTGTGTGAATGGTGATGGCAGCGGTGGTATGGTATGTGATGGCAGCGGCGGTGTGGTGTGTGACGACAACGGTGGTGTGGTGTGTGACGGCAACGGTGGCATGTGTTGCCTCATGCATGTGTGTGTGTTGAGTGTCTCTCGACTGTGTGTGTGTGTGTTGAGTGTGTGATAGGAGCTACTGCTTTGTGTGTGTTAAATGTGGGTGTGCCGTGTGTGTGGAGTGAGAATGGTGCTGTGTGTGTGTTGAATGTGGGTGTGCCGTGTGTGTGTTAAATGTGGGTGTATGGTGTGTGTATGTAGTGTGTGTGTGTGTGTGTGTGTATGTGTGTGGTGCGTGAGAGTGTTGAGTGTGTTGAGTGTCATGTGTGTGTGTGTGCATGGTGTGGGTTTGTGAAGCTAAGTGTATGTGTGTATTGTATATGCCATGTGTGTGTGTGCATGGTGTGGGTGTGTTGTGTGTGTGTATGATGTGTGTTTCCAGATGATACTTCCCTCCCTCTCACTCTCTCTCTAGAAAATTCTCCCTCAGAAAATATCAATCCTCTCCCCATTCACTCATGAACACCACTCATTTTTTTATCAATCTCAGATTATCTCCCCTCAAATAATACACCACTCACTCCCTCTTTTCTGTCCCTCTCTCTTTTTAATATTTTCCAACTTCTCACCTGCTTTCTTCTCTTTTTTGATTCTTTTTCCCCTGACCATGCATGCTCCCTCCTTTTCTAAAAAAATAATTGTTCTCCACCGCCCCCACACAACCTCCCCAAAAATCTTATCTCCATCCCCCCACTCATTCATCCTCTTTTTTTATTTTTATTTTATATATATATAGATATTTTTATCATTTTCTTTTTTATCAAATATCAAAATTATTTATACCAATTTAGATAAAAACATCAAAAACTATGTACAACACATAAAGTTATAAAATATTATGAAATACTAAAAATTAATAATTTAGCCAACATGGGTGAGGTTTGGGATTAAAGCTTTTTGATATTTTCTGCTGAGAAATTTATAAAATAGTATATTCCAACTTTCATCATGAGGTGTTCAAAAGAAAGTGCTCAAGTCTTAGGGCTGGTCAAAATGAGGTGTCTACACCCTAATTTAAGAAGGGAAGGGTTTCAGAACAGAAAAGAAACAAACTCTAGGTTTAGAACCTTACCAAAATTGCAGGCCTTTCCCAAGCCAATGAATTTCGAAGGGTTGTAAGGGAAATGAAGAGCACCGTCTATAGAGAAGAGGGTGGGTATCTATTGGGGAAGAGGATCCGAATTCGGAGAAGAGGAAGAGACACAAAGGTTATGTCGATGAGGTGTTTATCGTTCCGAGAGAGAGAGAGAGAGTGTGTGAATCACAAAGGAGAGAAGAGGAAGGTGGGAAAAAATTAGCTTATGTTGTTTTTCATTCCTGCTTAACTTTCCCTTTGAAATTGGTGAAAAAAAAAATTCTTATCAAAAGATAAAATTATTAATCACAAAAATAGTTTTCTCACTAAATGATATTAAAATATTAACAATTATTGGTGACGAAAATATATTCATCATTAATAATTTTATAATTAGTGATCAATTTTTTTTTTTTCTCACCAAAAGTCTCAAAATTTTGACGTCATCCAAAAAAATTAGCCAGAAAATCTTTGGTGACAAAAAAATAAAAATAATGACAAAAAAAATTTCGTCACCTAATTTTTTTTATTATGTATGTAGATTGGTGACGAAATTTTATTTTTCTCTCCAAAATGGTACATTAACTTATTATTTTCCTCATTAAAAGGTACGTCTTTCGTGATAAAATTTATTTTCGTCATTAGTTTTTGTCTCTAAAGACTCTTTTCGTTGTAGTGAGAGAGAGACAAACAGACAGACAGACAGACAGACAGACAGTGATGGGAATTTTTGGTTCAAGAGATTAGGGATTTGAGAATTGGGGATTTTTGGTTGAAGAGGGAAAAACGAGAGATGATCAGTGACAGAGAGAGAGAGAGAAAGAGAGAGATGAACGTGAGAGATATAGAGAGACATAAAAAAAAGAGAAGAGAGATGTGCAAGAGAGAGAGAGATAATAGAGATAAAGAAGAACGATGAGTGAAAGAAAGAGAGAGAGAGATGAGCGAGAGACATAGAGAGAAGGAGACAGAGAGAGAAAGAGAGACCCATTTCATTTTTTGACTTTTTCCTCTTTCAACAACAATGGGCTTAGAGAAAGAGATGAGTGTGATTGAGAGAAATGAACAATTGAGAGAGAAGAGAGATAAGTGAGAGAGGGAGAGAGAGGCACGGAGAGAGAGAGAAAGTAAGAGAGAGAGAGAGAGAGAAACAAGATGAATAAGAGATAGATAAAGAGAGAGAGAGAGAGAGAGAGAGAGAGGAGAGAGGCAGCAAAAAGAGATGAACAAGATATATATATATATAGAGAGAGAGAGAGAGAGGAAGAAGAAGAAACATGAGCAAGAGAGATTGAGAGTGAAGAGAGATAAGAGAGCCAAAGAAAAAAGTGATAAGTGAGAGAGAGAGAGAGAGAGAGAGAGAGAGAGAGAGAGAGAAAAAAGAGAGAAACAAGATAAGCGAGAGATAGATAGAGAGAGAGAGAGAAAGAGAAAAAAAGACAGTAAAAAAAGATGAATAAGAGATATAGAGAGAGACATAGAAAGAGAGAGAGAAGAAAGATGAGCAAGAGAGATAGAGAACAAAGAGAGATGAGAGAGCTAGAGAGAAAAGTAATGAGTAAGAGAGAGAGAGATGAGAGACAAAGAGAGAGAGAGAAGGAGAAAAGAGATGAGCGAGAGGCCCATTTCATTTTTTTACTTTTTTCTCTTTCAATAAGTGATTAAGAGAAATGAGAGATGAACAATTGAAAAGAAAGAGAGAGAGAAAAAAAAAAGAGATTGATAAATCAATAGAGAGATCGGTAAACCGAGAAGATGGGAGGGAGAAAGTGAGCAACGCGAGCACAGTGTGGGAGAGAGAGAGAGAGAGAGAGAGAGAGACAGGCAGACAGACAAAGAGTGATGAGTGAGAGAGAGAGAAAGAGAAAGAGAAGAGAGAAAGAGAGAGACAGGACGCTGAAAAAATGGGTGAAACACTACAAATATTTCAGTTTTTTTGCGACGGCAAAATACCGTTGCTAATATTTCTAATGTCGTCTCATCAAAACAGTACTTTTTTTTTTTGCGACAGCACTTCTTACTGTCGCAAAAAACTCTCTTATTTGCGACTGCAGTTCATGCCGTCGCAAAAAATAGCTTTATTGTAATAGTAATGGTTACCGTTACAAAAAATGCGCATTATTTGCGATTGCAGTTGTTGCCGTCGCAAAAAGTTACTTTTTTGCAACAGGAAGGCATGCCGTTGCTAAAAACCCATTTATTAGCGACAGCAAGTGGTAACGTCGCAAAAAATCACTTTTTACGACGGTAAGTAATACTGTCGCAAATGCTTCTGTGTTATATAGTCTTTTTTCTTGTAGTGTCAATTGGTGTGATTGCACAATCAGTTGGCAAATCTGCACTGTTCGCATAGAATTGGAAAGGGAATGATCATTGCACCCCATGTTTCGGGCTCACTTGTGCCATCGGATACATTACTAGTGTCAACCTTTTTTTAAAAAAAAATAAAAAATAAAAAAAAAAAAAATCTTACATCGATGACATTACTTGGTTGCAGAGATTTTTCTTGTGTGTGTATATATAGTAGTGGATGGTACATGCTATCCATATGCAATTCAAATGAGTAAAAAAAAATAAAATATTTATTATATTGTGTGTTATTCAAGTAGTAAGAGTTTACTTTTTTTTTTAAAAAAAAAAGGGTCTTCTTCCTTAGATCAATCTATCTAATTTTTTTTTTTTCAATAAAAAAAATAAGGGATGCGTGGCATAAAGAGAAGAAAGCAAAGGCTTAAATATTAAGTCCAACTTTCACTTGATAATAGTATAGATAGACAGCATAGATATACTAGTGTGTGCCTCACCCAATGGGTGACCAAAGGCCTTAGGTTCAACTTCCATTTACCTCGCTATATAATTTTGTGGTATTGAAAAATCTTAAAATATGAGACGTAGACACCATTGAGAGATGTAGACATCATGGGATGCCTTTACCTTAAAATAATACTAGCGGTTGACACACGTAATATATGTATAATTTAAGTAAGTAAAAATAAAACAAATAATAAAAAAATTAACACTACAAGATGTGTGTTGCTATGGTATAAACCTTCTCCTCAAGGGTCAAGTGGTAAGAATTATTTCCCAGACCAACGTCCCCCGTTTGTTTTGGGAGATAGAATGGAGAGGATTACTAGTGAGGGGATTAATAGTGAGGGGATTGTTAGTGAGGGGATTAATAATGAGGAATTGCTAAATTATTTTTATATAAAATAATAAAACAAATAAAAAAATATAAAAAATTAAACATTATATTTAAAAAAAATTCTCAATATATAAAAAATAAAAAAAAATTCTAATCCCCTCATTATTTTCTAATACCATCTCTACCTCCTCCTTACCAATCCCCCTTCCAAGGGTATTAGCAATACCAAGGGACTAATAGTCCCAAGGCTTTCTCTGCAAACAAACAGGGGCTTTAGTAATACCTTGGTATTACTAGTCCCAATACCCTCCCTATAGTCCAAAACAAACGGAGCCTTTGAGTCTTGTGCACTTCCTTATGTAACTTTTTTTGAAAGATAGAAAAATCTAGGGGTGGGCGCGGGTCGGTTGCGGCCACGGAACCTCCAATCCGCCATCTGTCCGCCAGATTGGCGGATTGGAGAAAAATCAATCCGCATCCGTTCGCCAATTCGGCGGATGTGGATTGAGCGGATTGGCGGTTTGACGGGTGGATGCGAATCGGTTTGGCGGTTTAAAATTTTATAAATTTTCAACATAATTCAACTTGTGTACTTTCTAAAAAAAAAAAAAGTATTACAGTCAATGACTTAAAAAAGTATTACAATCACTGTATGCTTTATCTAAAGAAAGAAGTTTAAAACTTTAGAATATCACGATCACTGCATGCCTCATCCACATATTACAATTACAGCATGATTCATCCACATAAAGTATTACAATCTGTGGTTCTTAAAATATAATAACAATTCAAACCACCAAAACCACGAACAGAGCAGTAGTAGAGATTGTATGTTTCTGTATTGTTATATCTATATATGTTTTTGAAAACAACAACTAACCAGCATATATCATATTTTCTATTTATTATTTTTATAGTTAGATTTAAAAATCAAAAAATATAGATAAATAATACGTTTATTTTTTTCAATTCAAAAAATATATTCAAATTGAAAACTTTTTTTCAACAGAATATTTAAACTATTTTTCAATTGAAAACACAAACATAATATTTAAACAAATTGAAAACACAAACTCCTATAAATTACTAGGGGTGCTCGCCGTTTGACGGTTCGGTTGCAGCCAAAAGAAATCTCAAATCCGCCATCCGTTCGCCAAATTGGCGGATTGGAGAAAATCAATCCGCAACCGTCCGCTCATCATCACGCATCCGTCCAAAATGCGGCGGATCGGTTCGGTTCGGTCGGTTTTGGCGGATCGGTATATCCGCTGCTCACCCCTAGAAAAATCCACATGCCACAAGGCACGAAGAGAAGCAGGGTTTTTTTTTTTTTTTAAATAAAAAAATTCACATGCCAAGTGGCAGAAAGAGAAGCAAAGGTTTCATAACACTAAGTCCAACAGTGGACTGTCTAAGATACAATGATTGTAAGGTGATTCCTGGAGAGAGCCTAACTTTTCAACATAAGATTTTGGTCCTAGATTTATGTTTTAGAGGGCAATACCAAATTAGGAAGAATGGTAGGCGTCGTAGGACGAGATGGTGGGACCTAAAAGAAGATAAACTAGAAATATTTAAGAATATAATGGATAAGGAAGATACTTGGGACTTGGAAGATGATGCTAACATTATGTGGAACTCGATGGCCAATTGTATGAGAAGAATCTCAAGGGAAGTGCTTGGAGAGTTGAAAGGGACGAGACCCAGCGCTAGGGAAACTTGGTGGTGGAGGGAAGAGGTTCAAGCGGTAGTTAAGGCAAAGAAAGAGTGCTTTAAAAAGTGGCAGAAGAATAGAACTGAGGAAAACCTTAAAAGCTATAGATTGGCTAATAAGAAGATCAAAAAAGTAGTAAGAGAGGCTAAGTTGAAAGCTTATGATGGCCTATACACTAGACTAGATAGTAAAGAAGGAGAGAAGAGAGTATACAAACTTGCTAAAATACGGGAGAGGAAAACAAGAGATTTTAATCAAGTTAAGTACATCAAGAGTGAGAATTCTAAGGTATTGGTGAAGGATGAAAAGATTAAGGAAAGATGGAAGAACTATTTTGAGAAACTATTAAATGAGGAACATGGAGGTACGACAATAGGGAAAGAAATGACTAGTAATATGATAAACCAAGACTATAGGTTTTATTGCAAGATTAGGAACTTTGAAGTAGAGATTACACTTAAAAAGATGAAATCAAATAAGGCTTTAGGACCCGATGATATCCCTATTGAAGTTTGGAAGTGCTTGGATAAAAAGGGGATTGCTTGGTTGACTTTTTAGCAAAATTTTGTTGACTAGAAACATGCTAAATGAGTGGAGGAAGAGTATTTTAGTGCCAATATATAAGAATAAAAGAGAAGTCCAGAATTACAAAAACTATAAAGGAATCAAGCTAATGTGCCATAAAATGAAAGTGTGGGTAAGGGTGATGGAACGCCGATTGCGAGATATAACAAAGGTGTCAGAGAATCAATTTGGGTTTATGCCCGGCAGGTCAAAAAATGGAAGCGATTTATTGTTTGAAAAGAGTAATAGAAAAGTATAGAGAAAAGAAAAGAGACATTCATATGGTATTTATCGACCTTGAGAAAGCATATGGTAGAGTGCCCTGAGATATAATATGGTGGGTGCTTGAGAAGAAATGAGTGACAAAATGTTACATTAACGTGATTAGGGACATGTATGAAGAGGTGGTGACCACTATTAGATCGCCTGCTGTAGACACCCCATTTTTGACCGACCTTAAGACTCAGACATCGCTAATTGAGCTCTCGGTGATATTGCATATTGTGCTCGTTCAGAAGTTTCAGAGTCCTGGCTGCAAGCCTTGCCTCCGGACTTCCAGACTCTTTCGTGCCTTGCCTCGGTTTGCGAACGAGGCTCTGTTTTCTCTGTTTTCTTTTCCCGAAGGGAGGGAGAGGTCTCGTAGACCATCTCTCAGTGGCCGTAGGCTACGTTTCGCAGTCGTAGGCCATTTTTCCCATTTGGAGCCCGGTTTCCAGTTTTTCAGAGCCGACGACCGTGTGCCTCGGTTCGGGACTGCCTAACCACCTCCGTTTGCTCCGGTTTTTGGCACACACCTTATTTCCTCCCTTTTGAGGAACACTTTGGCCCGAGAGACCAACTTCGTGGTCAAACGCCACCTCCGGTGCTTAACAGCCCATTTTCGAGGCCCTGGGCCGCGCGTTTCGATCCCTGAACCTCCGTTTTGCATCCGTTTTGGTTCATTTTTGGTGGAGACCTTATTTTCATAGTTAGGAAGCTTGTAAGAGGGTGGAAGGCCAGCCATTGTTCTGAAAATCCAGCTTTATTTCTTCATCACTCTCCGACGCCCGTTTTCCTCACTTGAAAGCCAATGTTGACCACCCCGGGGCCACTTTCTTGAACCCTAAACCCCATATTTGTGATGTACACACCTGGGAGGCCACCAATATTTGGTGGTTGACCAGTAATTTTTCCTGACCCTTTTGAACCCCTCTAAAAAATGATCTTTTCTCTCTCCTGGTTCATTTTTTCTGGGTTTCAACCACATAGTTGTGTTGTGCACACATGGGAGACCACCTTTTTGAGGTGGCCGACCAGTAATTGTGCTTGCCCCTTTTGACCCTTGGTCGGCCGGCCAGGGGAGGTGGTCGGCCGGCCACCTGAACCCTCAAAACCTGGCCGGCCATGACCCCCTCACCTGGTTATTTACAAATATGACCTCTTTTTCACCCCAGATCCTATATCCGAGGGGGACTCTTTTGGGGGGGAAATTTGAATTTCATTTCTCCTCCTTTCCTTGCCTCTCTCCCTCTATAAGACCAGAACCTCTCCACCATTTCTAAGGGTTGACAAAAACCAATTGGAGCCTTGCATACATACATCCTCCATATCTCTCATTCAACCATCAAACACTCTTGGTTCTTGGACCATTTCTACACCACCTCATAGCACCACACCTCCATACTCCATTCCAGCAACTTGGAGGTTATTTTCAGAGGTTAGGAGCACCATTTCTTCAACCAAAAGCTGCTGGTCCATTGGTCTACAAAGGTGAGTCCCATTTTCCCTCTTTTGTGCCTTATCTTGCTTTGTATCTTAGCCATACTTTCTAGCATTTTTGGGCTCCGACCCAAACTGTAAATAGTCATATTTTGTGCTTATCTCCATGTTTGGTTAAGGGTCTTTCTCTGTTTGAGGTCCCCTCCTCACCCTTTGTGTTTAAACTCTCTTTTAGGCCAATTTTTGCATAGTATTTTAGGCCTATTTGTGAGTTGTTTTGGACTTTGCCATAAACTGTAAAATAGCTTGTTTTGAGCCCCTATTCAACATTTTTGAAGGTCTCTCCTCTGTTTGAGGCCTCCTGCTATCACTTGCTTCTTTATCTCTCTTTTAGGCCAATTTTTGCATAGTATTTTAGGCCTGTTTGTGAGCTGTTTTGGACCTTGCCATATACTGTGAAATATCTTATTTTGAGACCCTCTTAAACATTGTTGAAGGGCTCTCCTCTGTTTGAGAACAGAAGCTTCCACTTGTCTCTTTACCCCTCTTTTAGGCCTTTTCTTGCATGATAGTTTGGCCTTATTTGTGATTATTTTCGTGACTTGATGTAAACTATAAAGTGCCCTGTTTTGAGCCCCTATTAAACTTTGTTGAAGGGATCTTTGCCATTTGGGGCCAGATGCTGTCCCTTTGTGTTTAATCTCTCTTTTAGGGCCATTTTTGCATGATAGATTAGCCCTACTTGTGTTTATTTTTAGGACTTGTTATAAATTGGAAATATGCATGTTTTAGGACTGTCTTGCATCTGTCTTCATGCTTCATGATCAAATAATGCATGCTTTGTATAGCTGTAAGTCATTCCATGTGCCTAGTTTCGAATTTCGGGGTTCATTCCATGCATCGGGTGCCATGTTTCCATGTTTCGAGGCTGTTTTGTAGCATATCTCAGCTCTGAAATTCGCATGTTTGCATATCATGTTCCATGCCTTGCCATGCTTTGGATAGAATGGCATTTGATGCCTTAGGTTCGGTCCTCGGTTTGCGTGCATGCGTGCACGTACTTCGAGAGTCTCATTTTCATCTCATGGCCACTAATGTGAGTGTGGCTAAGGTCCACTTATGTTGGTGTAAGTCCATTTTGCATTGTGTATGCCATTTCAATTCATAGCATTGCGTATGCTAGGTTGTATGTTAGAGCATTGTGTATGTCTTGTTATATCGTGCATTGTGTATGCCATCTCATAGCATTGTGCATGCTAGGTTATATATTAGTTGCATTCATGCATGTCATGCATATTGCATTGTGCTTGGGATAGGAGTTAGCCTGAGCACGGGAAACGAGGGACGTTTCATACTTCGAGTGACGGAACGTGTCTCAATTTCCAGTCACCGACACTCCGGATTATCCATGATGGAGTTTAGGTCTTGTTGTGTTTATATGTGCATTCATTTCATAGTGAGTCGTGCAATTTGACTCCTCGGCCATCATGCATCGATATGCATGATTGGTGGCACGAGGATCGAGGACTACACTCCCCCGAAGAGTAGTCATGCATATATATGTGAAAATACATTGCCATGCCCCTTTGTTGCCCTCTGTTGTAGCAAATCAAAAATCGGCGGCCTTCCGGAGCTTGGCACGCATTCCAAGAACAATTGCAAACAGAGGCAAACCGGGGCATCACAAGGGATTTTTCGACAAAGGCAACCGGAGCATGCATCATTCATCATCCGGAGCAGATTTGAGGCAGTCCCTGGCTTGCATGCCAATTTATTGCTTTACTAATTTAATTTGTTAATTAATTAGGATTTTGTACATATTTGGACTGTAATTATTCATTTGGGATTGTATTATTCATTCGGACCCTCTACGCGAGGGCACAACTGTAATAAGTGTGCGTGTGTGTGATGTATGTCTTCCAACCCCACGTCTTTCTCCCTTTTACTTACCCGCTTATGATGGTTAGATTAGGGCATGTTTCAATTAGCATACAGTATGATAGCATGTTTGCATTCATTCATCTGTCTTGCATGCACCGGGCTCGGCGCATCATACTAACTGCATTGTATTTCAATTCCAAAGTTGAATACATGTTAGCTGTAGCATTTCATATGCCATGTCTAGAATAGCCGAGCCTGCTATAGTTGCACTTTCACATGTGTTGCATTAGGCATTTCTGTATAATTAGGATCATGCATGGATTTCTAATTAGCTTCTGTTTTGGCTTGGAGTACTCGGTAAGTTTTATGCTTTAGCATCCTTGCATGCGTGTGAGTGACTGCCATGATAGCATGCTTACCATGAGGCTAATTGCTTATGTGATATATCTACCTGAATGCCTGTAGGTGAAGGTTGGGTTATTTAGATTGGAATAATTCATCAAATGTGTGTTTTAAGCCCACTAGATAGTGGCAAAATCATGTTTTCTAGGCCCACCTGAGGGTGGCAAATCCACGTCTTAGCCTACTTGCGGGTAGCACCATCAAACCATTTTCAAACAAACAAACATGAAATGTTTTGTTCCAATTCAGGCGATCCAGTCTATACTTGTATGCTGTGCGCATCACATAGTAAATCTAGGCTAATAACCGGGATAAGAACGCATAATGTTTTCAAAAATAGATATCATGGTTAGTAGAGGCCGATCTTTGATCGGGCGAGCGGGGGTGCTCACGAAGTGACCTTCCCCAATTGTACCCAAGTTCCCGAGCCGAGGCAACTTTGGTGATGACGGACACGTGGCCTTAGGCAAACGAGTCAGGGTTTCCTAAATTTTCCCAAAATAAAAACATTTAGGTGGCAACTCTGTATCTGGAAAAACAGTCCATGTTTGGCACTTCTTTCAAAAAAATCTATTTTCTCAAAACGATTTGCCGGATTTGGACTCTTTGGTTCAGATTTAGAACCATGACAATTTGAGAGTCCGAGCTGTAGTGAGCCCAAATGAACAAAATGGGACTCATCCCTCCCGGGGCGTTCAGGGACGTCTACAGTTTCTGGTGACTCTGCTGGGGATTTAGAGAACTTGACTCGAACTCATGATATCTGGTTTTTGACTACACTTATGTGTCTCTTTGCATTGCATTTGCATTGGTGCGCCTAGGACACTGTGTTTGCCATCTGCTATTCCTGAACGGTTTGCCGGAGGCTTGTCTTGTCAAGGCATGACCATAAGGCTGGCCGGTTATGGGCTCTGCCAGTATGGAAACACAAACCCCGGTTTTATCGGGGCACCATTTTCGACCATTCGACCTAGTGCATATTCGGATCCATAGTGACCATTCCAAACTAGGACAGGTTGCTTACCCGATAGGTTGTTTGAAACCGCTGCGTGCGTAGTGAAACCCTAGCTCCTGACAGAATAGGACAGGGAAACCTTACCCCAACATAGGGGTGTTTTTGGCTCTCACTTATTTGTTATGTGCTTTTAGAGTGCGTCTCTATACGAATGCATGTATTAGTTTATGAGTTTGGGCATCAGGCCTGCGGGCATCAGGCAGTGTTTGAGAATTAGTTATTCGTGGGTATCAGATTCAGTCTTGGGGAACAGTGATTCAGGGACAATGATCAGTGTTTGAGGACAATGTGTATTCAGCTTATCGACCGTGTGTTGTTATGCCCAGCTGTGTGTTGTGTATTTACTTTAAGTTGTTATGCTGTCCGTTTATCTGTTTATTTATTTCCCTATTACTTTATTTATCTTTTACTAGGGCAGCTTTAGCACAATTGCTTCCGACCCAGCAGATATTCCTCAAGCACTTTAGACAAGAGGTCGTCGGCTCAATCGATCCAAGGATCTGGTTGACGGACAGCCAGTGTTTCATTCTCTATCCCCAGTTGTCAGAAGAAGGCTAAGAAAACGCAGTGTGTCTGAGCAGAGGTTACCAGAACAGTGGTCTATCCTAGCAGTGAACAGTCGGGCTGTGGTTTTAGTTTCTGCCATAGAAATACACATACCAGTCAGTTAGCAGGATCAGCAGAGTGTAGCCGGAATGGAGGAAATGATGCGTCAGCTCCAAGAGAGCATGAAGAAAATGCAGGAGGACACTGTCCGCCAAGCGGAATTCTCTAAACAGCAGGCCACAATCATGGCCCAGCAGGCGGAGCTAATTACCCGGCTCCAGCAGCAAGCCGGAGTGTCAGCCTCACATCCAGTTCTTCCCCCACCAGGGATCTCGTTACCAGAGCAGACACCAACTATCCAGAATGTCCCGCCAAATGCCCGGAACACCTTACCAAATGTCCAGAACGTCCAGGAGGACACATACCTTCCAACGGGGCCGGCTCCGCCCCTACTTCTACCTCAACTGTCCAAGGCGCCTACGCCTATCAACCAACCGGACTCTCCCTTCGAGTTCGAAATAGACCCAACAGCACTGAAATTGAGCAAGCTCGAGAAGCTTTTTAAAAAATCACAAGGGGTAAAGGCTATTCCGAATATCGAAGACAGATATACCGATGTAGCCGTGACGCTACCGGATAGATTTAAAATGCCGCAGATCGATCACTTCGACGGGTCTAGGGATCCCATGGTCCACCTCTGGCTATTCTCAGATATACTGCGGCCAACGGGCCTAACTAGACCCCAGAAGCTTTCACTATTTGGCCGGACCCTGTCGGGTGTAGCCGCCATCTGGTATGCGAAGTTGGAGGACGATGTCAAGCGAAGTTGGGATGAAATGGCTAAAGCCTTTGTTGCGCAATACTCTTATAACACCCAAATTGAGATTACAACTCGTGATCTCGAAACAACAAGGTAGGAGCCCAAGGAGAGTTTCTTGGATTTTGTAACCCGGTGGAGGGCGAAGGCCTCGATGATGACTTTAAGGCCCACCGATAAAGACCAGATCAGGATGATTGTACGCAATCTCCATCCAAAATTGATGCAAAAGATGATTGTACTCCCCTTCCCCACTTTTTCAGATCTGCACGAGATAGGGGTACAGATTGAAGATGCAATGAAATAGGGTCTGATCGACCAAGATAGGGAACAACTAAGGAGGACTTTCAACCATAACAACAATGCAGGCCCGAGTAGCACTGCAACTGCAAGAGCTTCAGAGGTGAGCATGGTCACCACCATCCCCCCTCCCCTTCCAAGACCCATGGCAGCCACGCCCTTCTCCGGTGCATCCGGAAGCAACACGCAGACCACCAAATACCAACCCAGAGGCCAAAGAACCTTCACACCCTTATACATGCCCCTGTCCAAAGCTCTAGGGGTATTAATCAGGAAAAAGCATTCGAAGCCCCTGGAGCCGAGGCCACTACCAAATCCACTCCCCCCCTCTCATGACCCAGCAAGATACTGCGCGTATCACCAACAACACGGTCACGACACCGACCGTTGCTTTAGATTGCGTCATGAGATCCAGGATCTTATTGACAAGCAGGTGATTGTGCCTCCCGACAAACCCAATGTCACAACCAATCCTCTCCCACCGCATAACCAAGCTCCCCCTCCCAATAGAATCAATTTTATCCAAACTGGGGTCGCATCTTACGATCCTAGTATCTCTATCACCCCATCCCACCTACCCAAGCCGGAGGTGCTCCTTCCTAACTGCACCGACTCTTTGTGCGTGTTGGACATCTCCACAACCCAACCAGAGCCGACGGTAGTGACCATTAAAGATGGGGCAGAGCAGACTTTAGAAAAGAATGGAATTGTTGAGTCTGGGATTGAACAGTCTGAGAGTTTTACTGGGGAAGTCTATGATCCGAGCGAGTATATCTTGTCAACAGGCTAGATTGGGCTGGGTATAGAATTGCCAGAGGAGGAAGAGCTGTGTGTGATCCAAGAGGACGGATTTGAGCAAGGGGCAAATGATTTGACGGCTGTGGAGGAGGACTTTGCCAACCTACAGTTTTTTGATGACCAAGAATCAGGGGGCGCGGCAGTCAACTGGTTTGATTATGAGGAATCAGCAGAGGCCATTGGATGGCTGGATGATCAACCGGATGTGGTGGAAGAGTACCAACTAGAATAGAGCCCAGCAGGGGCAGAAATATTAGCTGTGGCCGGAAGGGCCGGAAGTCAGATTACATTGCCGGAGAGCGCCGGTATGAAGAATTTCGCTCGGGACTAGAGCATTGTGGATACACAAAAAGTTGAACAACAAACTACACCGACACAGGTAGAACAAGAAAAGATTTGGGATTCCGAGAGAATCAGGAAGGGGGCCGAGGGTGCTGTGGGCACAAGAACAGAAGATGCTACGGGTATGTGGGCTGAAAGTACTGAGAATACAAACATACCGGGGCCGGACAGGTGTCTGTCGGCCGCTGACGGAATGTGGTGGGAAGACGATGATTTATGTCTTGCCCACACAGATGAAGATTGGGGAAACCATTAGCCAGACGACACCTGGTATGTCGGAGAAGTCGACCATATGACGAGAAGCGGGCAGTATTTCAAGCCCCCGCACCTGGACCAGCCGGAGGCATCTGGGAAGGATAAGGAAGCTGAGAAACAGAAGGAGAAACATCTTGAAGATGAGGCTGTACTCAAACAGTTAAAGAAGATACAAGCAAACATCTCTATCTGGGGGGTTGCTTATGGCTTCACGAGTGCACAGACAGGCTGTCCTATTTTCTATGGACAAGGCCAAACTCTCTATAGATACCACACCAGAGCAGCTGGTTGGACTGGTCTTTCTGGGAGGAGGTTCTCCAACTCTAACCTTTTCAGATAAAGAACTGCCATCTGAGGGCGCAAATCATAACAAACCCCTTTACATCTCCGTGGAATGTAGAGGCAGGTGGGTGCCAGTGGTTCTTATCGACACGGGATCCGCCATTAATGTATGCCCGTCAAGAACGGCATATGCGATCGGGTTGAAGCCCGCGGACTTTGTGCCGACTACTCAAGTGATCAGAGCCTATGATAATACAAGTCGGGAGGTGATGGGGACTGTCAAAATTCAAACCCAGGTTGGTCCAGGACAACACAACATTGAATTCCATGTCTTGGACGTTCCCGCAACCTTTAACCTACTTTTGGGGCGACCGTGATTGCACCAGGTCAAGGCAGTCTCTTCCACCTTGCATCAGATGTTGAAGTACCCTCACGGGAAAATGGTAGCTATTGTTTTTGGGAATTCATCAATCCATCCACCGCCAGAAGTGTCTACACCAGTCTTGGAAATCGAGCACGGCGTGGAAGATGTGTTCTTATCAGGGTTTACTCTGGTTGAGGCCCGGGTTGTGCAGAATATCATGGCTGTTAATGAGGGAGTATATGTCAGAGCTCAATCTATATACCTCATGAACAAGCTACAACACATCCTTGGGATGGGATTGGGAAAGAGCGGCCGGAAGGGCGTCGCAGCATTGGCCGAAGTGCCGCACAATCCACATACCTTTGGCTTGGGTTATCTGCCCACCAAAGAGGACTGGGTGAGGAAGGGTAAAGAGATGACTGGGAGAGCCAAAGCAAAGAAGGCAGGTGTAGACACCCCATTTTTGACCGACCTTAAGACTCAGATGTCACCGATTGAGCGCTTGGTGGTGTTGCATAATGTGCTTGTTCAGAAGTTTCAGAGTCGCGGCCGTGAGCCCTGCCTCCGGGCTCCCGAACCCTTTTCTGTGCCTTGTCTCGGTTTGCGAACCAGACTCGGTTTTCTCTGTTTCTTTTCCTGAGGGGAGAGAGAGGTCCCGTAGACCATCTCTCAACGTCCGTAGGCTACATTTGGTGGCCGTAGGCCATTTTGCCCATTTCGGAGTCCGGTTCCCGGTTTTCGGAGCCGTCAGGCCGTGTGCCTCGGTTCGGGACCGCTTAACCATCTCCTATTGCCCTGATTTTTGGCATACATCCTATTTTCTCCCTTTTGAGGGACACTGGGGGCTGAGAAACCCACTTCGAGGTCGAATACCATTTTCGGTGCTTAACAGCCCATTTTCGGGACCCCGAACTGCGTGTTTTGGCCCCGGAACGTTCGTTTTGCAACGGTTTTCGCTCATTTTTGGCAGGTACTTCTGTTTTATCACAGGGAAGGTCACTGAAGGGTGGGAGGCCAGCAATTGTTGCGACAGCCAGTTATCTCTCCTCCCGAGCCTCCCGGCGCCCGTTTTTCCAACTTCCGGGCTAATGTTGAATACCTTAGAGCTAGCGTTGCCAACTTTCAACCACATATCTGTGATCTACACATCTGAGAGGCCCCTAAAAGTTCATGGCCGGCCATTAAGGTCATTTGACCCTTTTGACCCCTTTCTTCCGGGCTAATGTTGAACCCCTTGGACCCTTTTTCTCCAACTTTCAACCACATATCTGTGATGTACACACCTGAGAGGCCACTAAAAGTTCATGGCCGGCCATTAAGGTCACTTGACCCTTTTGAACCCCTCTTTCCGAGCCACTGTTGAACCCCTTGGGCCCACTTTCTTGGAATTTCAATTACATGGTTGTGTTGTACACACAAAGGCCTACCTCCCCAATACCTGGCCGGCCAGAAAAGATGCTTGACCCTTTTGACCCCTAGCCGGCCGGCTAGGGGGTGTGGCCGGCCGGCCACCTCCAGCAAAAGTAAGCGGCCGGCCGTGCTCCTCTCACTGTGCCCCTTCCAGCTGTGAGGCAATATCCCCCAGATATTTTCTGTATCCGGGGGATATTTTGGGAGAGAGTTTTCCTCTCCATTTGACCCCCCTTTTACACCCCCTTTCTTGACCATATAACCAGCTGAAGACCTTCTTCTAGGGGGTTAGAAAATTTGATCTTAAGAACTCCATAGCCAACTCCATCTTCATCTTCTTCAATTCTTCAAAAACCCTAAGTCCATTAACCTCCATTCCTTCTATACCACCAAGCTCTACCACCACTATCTCATTTCCAGCAGCTAGGAAGGGTTCTTGAAGGCCAAAGGAGCAGCAAATCCATCCAAGAAGCAACCAAAGTCTAGATCTTCAAGGGTAAGTTACACTTTGATCCTTTTGACCCTTTTCTTTGATCTATTTCTAAGCCTCATTTCTTTTTGGTTTCAAGCTTCGGTCCTAACTGAAAAGGACCATATTTTGAGCTCATCTTCACTTCTCATTAAGGGCTCAACCTTGATTGAGCCCTCCATAATATACTTGCTTCATTGACCATGTTGTATATCATGATTTTGTATGCTTTTTTTGACCTATGAGCAATTTATTTTCGAGCATGTTGTAAACTGATATGAGGCATATTTTGAGCCCCTCTTCAACATTGGAGAAGGGCTCAACATTGTTTGGTGTTTCCATGTGTCACTTGTAGTTTAATCCCCTATTTGGCCCCATTTTTGCATAAGGTGATAGCCCTCTTGGTTTCTGTTTTTGGACCTTGATCCGAACTGAAAGTGGTCTTATTTTGGCCTATACTTCATGTTTCATTCACACTTTTTTTCTGTTTGGTGATTGTTTTATACACTTCATGTTATAGCACCTTTTGAGCCTTGCTTTGCATCATATTTTTGGCATATTTGTATACTGATTTGAGGTCTGCTATATACTGTAAATGTTCATATTTTTGGTCCATCTTCAGTGTTGTAGAAGGAAATTTTTCAGTTTGGGTTTTTTTTATACCACTTGCTTCATTACCCCTCTTTTGGCCCCTATTCTTGCATGCTATTTTTCCCTTACCTATGCTTGCTGTTTGGCCATGTTTATAACTGTAAAAGTGCATCTCTTGGGACTGTCTAGCTTCTGTCTTTGCATTGCATGTCCATATTGTGCATGTTTGGCATGGCTATAGGCCATTTCGGGTGCTTAATGTTGCATTTCGGGACATTTCCTTGCATTTCATGTCATTTCGCTTCATTTCGGGACTGTTTTCCCCCATATTTTGTTGCTGAAATTCCATTAGCATACTTGCATATCATTTTTGCCATGTTCCATATCATTTTATCATTGCCTCGGTTTGCGTGCCCGTGTGCACGCATTTCGAGGCACTCCGTTTTTATCCGACGGCATCCGATGTGAGTGTGGCTGAGGCTCACTCATGTTGGTATAAGCCCATTTGTCATTTTCATGTCATTTTAGCATCGCCTCGGTTTGCGTGCCCGTGTGCACGCATTTCGAGGCACTCCGTTTTTATCCGACGGCATCCGATGTGAGTGTCGCTGAGGCTCACTCATGTTGGTATAAGCCCATTTGTCATTTTCATGTCATTTTAGCATCGCCTCGGTTTGCGTGCCCGTGTGCACGCATTTCGAGGCACTCCATTTTTATCCGACGGCATCCGATGTGAGTGTGGCTGAGGCTCACTCATGTTGGTATAAGCCCATTTGTCATTTTCATGTCATTTTAGCATCGCCTCGGTTTGCGTGCCCGTGTGCACGCATTTCGAGGCACTCCGTTTTTATCCGACGGCATCCGATGTGAGTGTGGCTGAGGCTCACTCATGTTGGTATAAGCCCATTTGTCATTTTCATGTCATTTTAGCATCGCCTCGGTTTGCGTGCCCGTGTGCACGCATTTCGAGGCACTCCATTTTTATCCGACGGCATCCGATGTGAGTGTGGCTGAGGCTCACTCATGTTGGTATAAGCCCATTCGTCATCGCCATGTCATTTTAGCATCGCCTCGGTTTGCGTGCCCACGTGCACGCACTTCGAGGCACTCCATTTTTATCCGAACGACATCCGATGTGAGTGTGGCTGAGGCTCACTCATGTTGGTATAAGCCCATTTGTCATTTCCATGTCATTTTATCATCGCCTCGGTTTGTGTGCCCGTGTGCACGCACTTCGAGGCATCTCATTTTCAGTGCATTTATCATCGCCTCGATTTGCGTGCCCGTGTGCACACACTTCGAGGCATCTCATTTCCATTATATCTGTCATCGCCTCGGTTTGCGTGCCCGTGTGCACGCACTTCGAGGCATCTCATTTTCATTGTATCTGTCATCGCCTCAGTTTGCGTGCCCGTGTGCACGCACTTCGAGGCATCTCATTTTCAGCATTCCGTCATTTTCTCGGTTTGCGTGCCCGTGTGCACGCACTTCGAGGCATCTCATTTCCATAGCATTCTGTATGTTAGGATTATATCTCAGTTGCATTTCATGCATGCCATGCATATTGCATCATGTTCGGAATAGGAGTTAGCCCGGGCACGGGAAACGAGGTACATTTCGTACTCCGAGTGACGGAGTGTGTCTCAATTCCCCAGTCACCGACACTCCGGATTATCCATGATGGAGTTAGGTTTTAGCTGTAGTTTCATGTGCATTCATCCTATATTGAGTTGTGCATTTCGACTCCTCGGCCATCATGCCTCGGTATGCGTGATTGGTGGCACGAAGATCGAGACATGCATATATCTGTGCAAATACATTGCTATGCCCCTCTCCTGCTCTCTGTTGCAGCAAAATCAGGAATCAGCAACATTTTGGGAATTGGCACGCATTTCAAGGACAGGTGTAAACAGAGGCTAATTGGGGCATTCCGGTGGATTTCCGCGCAAGACAATCCGGGCACGCATCATCCATCAGAAGCAAGGCAGTCCCTGGCTTGCACGCCAGTTTATTTGCTTTCTAGTTAATTCATTAATTAATTAGAATTCTGTAATATTTTGGACTGTAATATTCTTTTATTTTGGGGACTGTAATATTTGGACTGTATTATTTATTCGGACCCTCCGAGTGAGGGCACAACTGTAATAAGTGTGCGTGAGTGTGATGTATGTCTTCCAACCCCACGTCTTTCTCCCTTTTATTTATCCGCTTATGATGGTTAGATTAGGGCATGTTTAAGTTAACATACAGTATGACAGCATGTTTGCATCATTCATCTGTATTGCATGCACCGGGCTCGGCGCATCATACTAACTGCATTGTATTTTTAATTCCAAGTTGAATACATGTTAGTTGTAGCATCTCATATACCATCTTAGAATAGCCGAGCCTGCTATAGTTACATTTTTGCATGTGATGCATTAGGCATTTCTGTATACTTAGGATCATGCATGATTTCTAATATAGTTTCTATTTTGGCTTGGAGTACCCGGTAAGTTTTTATGCTTTAGCATCCTTGCATGCGTGTGAGTGAATGCCATGATAGCATGCTTACCATGAAGCTATGTGCTTATCTGATATATCTGTCTGAATGCCTGTGGGTGAAGGTTGAGTTATCTGAATTGGAATGAATCATCAAAATGTTTCAAGCCTACCTGCGGGTAACAAACCCTTTTCAAAAACAAGCATGAAATGTTTTGTTCCAATTCGGGCGACCCGGTCTATACTTATATGCTGTGCGCGTCACATAGTAACCTAGGCTAATAACCGGTATAAGAACTCACAATGTTTTCAAAAATTGATATCATGGTTAGTAGAGGCCGGTCTATGACCGGGCGAGCGGGGGTGCTCACGAAGTGACCTTCCCCAATCGTACCCAAGTTCCCGAGCCGAGGCAACTTTGGTGATGACGGACGCGTGGCCTTTTGGCACCGAGTCAGGGTTTCCTAAATTTCCCAAAATAAAATATTTAGGTGGCGACTCTGTATCTGGCAAAGCAGTCCATGTTTGGCACTTCTTTCAAAAATCTGTTTTTCTCAAAAACGATTTGCCGGATTTGGACTCTTTGGTTCAGACTTAGAACCGTGACTACGAAAAGTCGAGTCCGAGCTGTAGCGAGGTCCCCCGCGGGCTTGTTACAGTTTCTGGCGACTCTGCTGGGGATTTAGAGAACTTAACTCGAACTCATGATATCTGTTTTTGACTACACTTGTGTGTTTCTTTGCATTGCATTTGCATTGGTGCGCCTAGGACACCGTGTTTGCCATCTGCTATTCCTGAACGGTTTGCCGGAGGCTTGTCTTGTCAAGGCATGACCATAAGGCTGACCGGTTGTGGGCTCTGCCAGTATGGGAACACAAACCCCGGTTTTACCGGGGCACCCTCTTTGACCATTCGGCCTAGTGCATATTCAGATCCATAGTGACCATTCCAAATTAGGACAGGCTGCTTACCCGTTCATAAGTTGTTTGAAACCGCTGTGTGCATAGTGAAACCCTAGCTCTTGACAAAATAGGACAGGGAAACCTTACCCCAACATAGGGATGTTTTGGCTCTCACTTATCTGTTATGTGCTTTAGAGTGCGTCTCTACAGGAATGCATGTATCAGTATATGAGTTTGGGCATCAGGCCTGCGGGCATCGGTTCAGAATTGTCAGCATCAAGCCTGCGGGCATCAGATCAGTATATGAGTATTGAATATCAAGCCTGCGGGCTATGGTTCAGGGTATTGGCAGTATCAGGCCTACGGGCATCAGTTCAGTATCGTCGACATCAGGCCTGCGGGCATCAGTTTTGTATTACGGGTATCAAGCCTGTGAGCATCAGCCAGTGTTTGAGGACTATTTATCTGCGGATATCAGATTCTGTTTTGGGGAACAGTGATACAGGGATGATAATCAGTGTTTGAGGACAGTGTATATTTCAGCTTATTGACCGTGTGTTGATTATGCCCGACTGTGTGTCTTGCATTTTGTTTTAAGCTGTTATGCTGCCCGTTTATCTGTTCATTTATTTCCTTTTCGCTTTATTTATCTTTTGCTAGGTCAGTTTTAGCACGATTGCTTCCGAACCAGCAGGCATTCCCCAAGCACCTTGGACACGAGGTCGTCGACTCCACCGATCTGAGGATCTGATAGACGGACAGCCAGTGTTCTATTCTCTACCCCCTGTTATCAGAAGGAAGCCGAAAAGGCGTAGTGTGTCGGAACAGAGGTTGTCAAGGCAGTGGGTTACTCCATCAGAGGACTATAGGACTGAGGTCTCAATTACTGCTGCAGAAATAGACATACCTGTTAGACAGATGGAGCAACAGAATACATCGGGGATAGAGGCTCTAATGCGCCAGATGCAGGAAAGCATGAAACAGATGCACGATGATGCCGCCCGTCAAGCAGAATTCTCCAAACAGCAGGCCACAGTTATGGCCCAACAGGCTGAGTTGATTACCAGGTTACAACAACAGAACACAGCATCTGCCTCACAAATCCCCCCTCCAGCAGGGGTCCCATTACCCGAGAAGGCTCCTGCTATTCAGGACGCTCCTCTGAACACCCAAAGTACTGTACCGACTGTTCAAAATTTACAAGAGGACACGAGTCTTCCAACGGGGCCAGCACCGCCCCCGATTCCACTACAACTGTCCAAGGCTCATACATCCAATCACCCGGACTCTCCATCCGAGGACGAGGTTGATCCTACGGCTCTGAAATTGAGCAAATTGGAGAAACTCTTTAAGAAATCCCAAGGGGCTAAGGCTATGCCGGATATCGGAGATGGATATACCGAGGAGGCCGTGACACTCCCCGATAGGTTCAAAATGCCACAAATAGACCGTTTTGACGGGACTGGTGACCCCATGGTTCATATCCGACTGTTTGCGGATGTCTTACGGCCAATGGGCCTTACACGACAACAGAAGCTCTCATTATTCGGCCGAACCCTGTCGGGTGTGGCCTCCCATTGGTACGCAAGATTATCGGATGAGGTGAAGAAAAACTGGGATGAGATGGCTGAGGCCTTTGTCACACAATATTCATATAATACGCAGATCGAGATCACAACCCGTGATCTAGAAACAACCAGGCAAGAGCCTAAGGAATCTTTCTCGGACTTTGTGATCCGATGGAGGGCAAAGGCGTCGACGATGACTTTAAGGCCCACTGACAGAGATCAAATTCGGATGATTGTGCGCAATCTCCACCCCAAGTTAATGCAAAGAATGATTGTGGTCCCCTTCCCTACTTTCGCAGATTTACATGATATGGGGGTGCAAATAGAAGATGCTATGAGGCAAGGACTGCTTGACCAGGACAGAGAACAACCAAGGAGGACCTTCAATCGCAACAACAACGCAGGCCCGAGCAGCGCTGCAAATACGAGAGCCTCGGAAGTTGGTATGGTCACCACCACTCCCCCTCCCCCTCCAAGACCCACGACTGCCACACCATTCTCCGGCGCGTCCGGAAGCAACTCACAAAACAGCCGATTCCAACCCCGAGGCCAAAGAACCTTTACTCCACTATATATGCCTCTGACCAAAGTTCTAGGAATACTGATCAGAAAGAATCATTTGAAACCCCTGGAACCAAAGCCATTACCAAATCCACTTCCCCCCTCATATGACTCGTCAAAATACTGTGCATACCACCAACAACACGGTCATGACACCGACCGTTGTTACAGACTGCGTCATGAAATCCAAGATCTTATTGACAAACAGGTGATTGCACCTCCCGACCAACCCAATGTTACGACCAACCCTCTCCCATCACATAATCAAGCTCCTCCTCCCAAAAGAATTAACTTTATCCAGACTGGGGTCGCATCTTACGATCCTAGCATCTACATTACTCCCACCCACCTACCCAAGCCGGAGGTGCTCCTCCCCGATTGCACTGACTTCTTGTGTATGGTGGACACCTCCAAAACCCAACCAGAACCGATGGTGGTGACCGTCGAAGGCAGGGCAGGGCAGATTTTGGGGGAGACTGAGTCTGTTAAATTTGGGACTGGACAGAATTTTGCTGAAGGAGCTTATGATCCGAGCAAGTACATCCTATCAACGAGCCGAAATGGGCTAAGTGCAGAATTTCCCGAGACAGGAGAACTGTGCATGATCCGAGGGGGTGGATCTGGGCTATGGGCAGATGAGCCGACAACCGTAGAAGAGGACTTTGCTAACTTGCAATTTCTCGATGATCAGGAGCTGGAGGATGCGTCCATTAACTGGAATGATTATGAGGGATCAGAGGAGGCCACGGGATGGCTCGAAGATCAACCGGATGCAGTGGGGGAAGCTCAACCAAAACAGAGCCCGGCAGGGGCAGAAATATCAGTTGTGGCCGGAACGGCCGAAAATCAAGTTGTACCGCCGGAGAGCGCCGGTGTTAAGAATTCCGCTCAGGACATGGGCATTACGGATGTGGGAACTATTGAACAAGCAGCTGTACTGACGCAGTTGGAACAGGGAAAGTTTGAGGAAACTGAGAGAGCCAGAAAGGCAAAAGGCCCTGAGGGGACCGAAAGTTCTGTGCGCACAGAGACAAGCAATGCTGCGAACGTATGGACAGAGAGCACTGAGAGTGCGAGTGGACCGGAGCCAGACAGGTGTCTGTTGGCTGCCAGTGGAATGTGGTGGGAAGATGACGATTTGTGTCTTGCCCACACCGATGAAGACTGGGGGAATAACCAACCGGATGATACTTGGTATCTGGATGAAGTGGACCATATGACAAGAAGTGGGCGGTACTTCAAGCCCCCACACCTAGGCCAACCCGAAGCATCCGGGAAAGACAGAGAGGTAGAGAGACAGAAGGAGAAGCAAATTGAAGACGAGGCTGTGTTGAAGCAATTAAAGAAAATACAAGCAGACATCTCCATCTGGGGACTGCTAATGGCATCACGAGTGCACAGGGAAGCTGTCCTATCTGCCATGGACAAGTCGAAACTTTCTATAGACACCACGCCTGAACAACTGGTTGGGCTGGTTTTTCCGGGAGGAGGTTCCCCGGCATTGACTTTTTCAGACAAGGAGCTACCGCCTGAGGGCGCAAATCATAATAAGCCTCTCTACATCTCTGTGGAATGTAGAGATAAGTGGATACCGGTGGTACTTGTTGATACCGGGTCTGCGATTAACGTCTGCCCGACCAGAACGGCATATGCAATCGGGTTGAAGCCCGTAGATTTCGTCCCAACCACCCAAGTGATCCGGGCATATGACAATACCAGCAGAGAGGTGATGGGGACTGTTAAAATTCAAACTAAGGTTGGTCCAGGACAACACAGTATCGAATTTCATATTTTGGACGTTCCCGCAACCTTTAACTTACTTTTGGGGCGACCGTGGTTGCACCAGGTCAAAGCAGTCTCTTCCACCCTTCATCAAATACTGAAATACCCTCACGGGAAAGGGGTAGCAATCGTTTTTGGAAATTCATCGATCCATCCCCCGCCGGAGGTGTCTACACCCGTCTTGGAAATCGAGCACGGCACGGAGGATGTGTTTTTGTCGGGGTTCACTTTGGCCGAGGCTCAAGTAGTGCAGAATGTCATGGCTGCGAATGAGGGCATGTACGTTAGTGCACAATCCATATACCTCATGAACAAGCTAAAACATACCCCTGGGATGGGATTAGGGAGAAGCGGCCGGAAGGGCGTCTCAGTATTGGCCGAAGTGCCACACAACCCCCATGCCTTTGGACTGGGTTATCTGCCCACCAAGGAGGATTGGGTAAGGAAAGGAAAAGAAATGGCGGGAAGGGCCAGAGCAAAGAAGGCCGGGAAGCCATTTGATTTAATGCACAGGCCCATCTGGGGTACCCTGAACGGACGTTTCGTCCGGGAGGGGGAAGATTTTCCATTCTGCGGCTTCCCGGAGCCATGGCTAAACGCAAAGGGGAAGCGCGTACCTGGTTTTGAAATCTTCTTCGACATACAATTATCTGGGGATGACGTTGCCGAGGCGCAGACAGACCCACCAACCGAGGTTAAGCAATGTAAAGCGGTGGATCCCGAGAGCACAGAGCTGGAAATGGGGGTAGCACTGGCGAGCCTACTATCAGATCCTCCGATCAGCCAAGAGTGCTTGGGGGATAACTCTTCGGTTTCTGTGATTGGAGATGAAATAGCCGCGGGCTTCCCAGCGCCGATCTTGGATGTATCTATCGCACCTTCTCTCATCTGGCAGTATGAAGAAGGCTTTTTATCTAGCAATTCCGGGTCAGGTAGTGAGCCGGAATCTGATTCTGCCGAATCTTCTGCGTCGGAATCAGATTCCAGCTCGACTGAGTCTGAGTCCGGTATTCCTGGGGGTGATAACCCGGATACCACAGTCCTGTCTAGGTCGTCTTTTTCATTTTCTTTTGAGTCTGTTGTAACAGAGGAATCTGACGGCTTGGAAGTATTTAATGAGAATGATGTGGATGTGGTTTCCGAGTATTTTTCTGTGCCTTTGATTTATTGCTTAAATCAGGATTTTCAAAATTTTGATGAAAATAGTGAGGAAGAAATTCCTCCAATTTTGCAACGATTAATTGATCAAGAGCAGGAAAGATTTGTTAAACCTTTAATCGATGAAATCACTTCTGTGAATATTGGTACTGAGAAGGACCCGCGGCTGGTCCAGATCGGGTCCACGTTGTCTTCAGAGGAGCGCGAGCGCTTAGTCGCTTTATTAAAAGATTTCAAAGATGTTTTCGCGTGGTCCTATGAAGACATGCCTGGAATCGATCCTGAGATTGTACAGCACCGGATCCCTCTTGATCCAGAGGCCCGCCCTGTCAAACAGAAACTCAGAAGGATTCGCCCGGACTGGGCTCTCAAGATTAAGGAAGAGGTCACCAAACAAATTGACGCAGGGTTCCTGTTGGTATCTGAATATCCAACTTGGTTGGCCAACATAGTTCCAGTGCCAAAGAAGGACGGCAGAATTCGGGTCTGTGTAGACTTCAGGGATTTGAACAAGGCCAGTCCGAAGGACGACTTCCCCTTGCCGCACATCGATGAATTGGTGGATTTCACGGCAGGACACGCCTTGCTTTCGTTTATGGATGGTTTCTCAGGCTATAATCAGATAGTGATGGCACCCGAAGACCGGGAGAAGACTGCATTCACTACCCCGTGGGGGACATATTGTTATCGAGTGATGCCATTCGGATTGAAAAACGCTGGAGCTACGTATCAACGGGCAGCAACTACAATATTACATGATATGATCCATAAGGAGGTCGAAGTGTACGTGGACGACATGATTGTCAAATCCAAAGATAGAGAGGGCCACTACACCGCCTTACAAAAATTCTTTCAGAGGATCAAAGAGTTTCGGCTGCGACTGAACCCCCAGAAATGCACGTTTGGTGTTACAGCAGGGAAGATGTTAGGGTTTCTGATCACACAAAGGGGCATCGAGGTCGACCCTTCCAAAATCAAGGCCATCTTAGAAATGCCACCACCAAGGACTGAAAAGGAGGTGCGAGGCTTTCTGGGTAAAGTGCAATTCATAAGACGGTTTATCTCTAAATTAACCTTAACTTGTGAACCACTTTTTGGTCTCCTGAAGAAAGGAAAGAAATTCCAATGGGACGGCCGATGTCAAGCAGCTTTTGAACAGATCAAAGAATATCTACAGAACCCACCCGTGTTGTCACCGCCAGAGCCGGGGAGACCGTTGATACTGTACCTTTCGGTAACTGAGACTACCATGGGCTGCATGCTCGCGCAGGAGTCAGAAGACAAAGTGGAAAGGGCCATATACTATCTGAGCAAAAAGATGCTAGATTACGAAACCCGCTATACACCGCTGGAAAAGGCTTGCTTGGCCTTGGTATGGGCAACCAGGAAGCTGCGGCACTACCTGTTAGCTCACTCTGTAATGTTGGTTTCGCGGTTAGATCCCATCAAATATCTTTTCGAGAAACCAGCACTTACGGGTAGGCTAGCTCGATGGCTGTTGTTGCTCTCCGAATTTGATTTGAAGTATGTAACACGCAAGTCAGTAAAAGGCAGAGCGGTAGCGGAGTTCCTTGCCGACCACCCGGTTGAGGGGGATGAAGCGGTTGAGTATCTATTCCCGGATGAAGCAATTCTGCACGTTAAAGATGAAACCTGGACAATGTACTTTGACGGAGCGTCAAACCAGTATGGATATGGGATAGGGGTGTTGCTGATAGCGCCTGATGATTCCCGTATTCCTTTAGCATTCAAGCTCCGGTTCAAAGTTTCCAACAATGAAGCAGAGTATGAGGCATGTATTGCTGGGCTGGAAGCAGCCCTGGAACTAGGGGCAAGACGAGTGGACGTCATTGGGGACTCGAACCTTGTTGTGTCTCAAGCAAAAGGAGATTGGAAGGTCAAAGAGGAAAGGATGATAATCTACCACCAAACCTTGGATTTGTTAATTCCTCGGTTTGAGAAGCTAAATTTCGCCCACCTCGTAAGAGAGAACAACAGGTTTGCAGATTCATTAGCAACTCTATCTTCTATGATAGACATCCCGTCCGGAGTCCGGATGCGTCCAATCATTATTGATCAAAAGTTTGCGCCGGCATATGAGTCGATTTCCGCCATAGATGAGGTTCAAGACGGCAACCCCTGGTATTACGACATCTGGAACTTCTTGGAAAAGGAGACATACCCACTAGGGGCAAATGCCAAGGATAAGAGGGCTGTCAGAAGAATGGCTGCTCAGTTCATTATCTGCGGGGGAAATTTGTACAAAAGGGGCCATCTGGGAATGCATAAGCTCTGTGTAGAAGCTGAAGAGTCAAAACGCCTGATGGAAGCTATCCATGGGGGGGAGTGCGGTGCACATATGAATGGAGTAATGCTGGCCAGAAAGATCCTCAGACAGGGCTACTACTGGTCAACCATGGAGGAGGATTGCATTGGTTTTGTTCGGCGATGCCACAAATGCCAAATTCATGCAAATCGCATGAACATCCCGCCGTCAAAACTGTATAACATGACTTCGCCGTGGCCTTTTTCAGTCTGGGGAATTGATGTGATCGGAGCTGTTACCCCGAAGGGGTCAAACGGGCATGAGTTTATCCTGGTAGCGATAGATTATTTTACAAAGTGGGTCGAGGCCCAATCATACGCAGTGTTGAAGGCGTCGCATGTCGCAAAGTTCATCAGGAACAATATTATCTGTCGCTACGGGGTGCCAAACGAGATAATTTCAGATAATGGTTCCCACTTCAAGAAAGAAGTGATAGACTTGTTGGAGAAATACAATGTGGCTTTCCATAAGTCATCCACATACAGGCCGCAGACCAACGGAGCAGTTGAGGCCGCCAACAAGAATATCAAGCATATACTACAGAAGATGGTGGAAACCTATCGAGATTGGCCAGACAAGCTGCCATTTGCTCTATGGGGCTACAGGACTTCAATCAGAACTTCTACTGGAGCAACTCCGTATTCATTGGTCTATGGAATGGAGGCTGTTCTACCCATTGAGATTGAGGTCCCATCATTACGGGTACTAGCTGAATGCCAGATAGCCGAGGCAGATTGGCAGCAAAGCAGATTCGAAGAACTCATGCTTTTTGATGAAAGAAGACTGAAAGCACTGTACCACATCCAAGGCTATCAACGCAGAATTGCCCGGGCTTTCAACAAGAAGGTTAAGTCCAGGAATCTGAAAGAAGGAGATTTGGTGCTCAAAGACAACCGAGCTCCCATCCACGACCCTAGGGGCAAGTTCAAACCCAATTGGACTGGTCCTTATATCATCAAAGCTATCTGGTCAGGTGGGGCTGTGGTTCTGATGGATCTAGATGGCTTGGAGTTCTCACAACCGATCAATATGGACAAGTTGAAGAAATACTATCCTTGAGAGGCTCGCTAGGCCGAAAACTCGAAAGGGCGGCCTTGGCAAAAGTTAGAGCGCAAAAGGAGAGTGAAAATACTCGAGCGAACCTAAGCCTGAACTACGTAAGACTTGATTCCCATCTTTGGGATACGTAGGCAGCTTCGTCTTGAAGTTCAGTCATAAACTTTTCCCCGATCAACTTTGTCCATTTCAATCATTTCAGTCATCTTTATCTATCAGCATTTACCGTGATCTCCGGTACAGTGCTGTTCAGACTAGGGGCAACTTTCCGTTGCTTTGGAGTGCCGCATTGTTCTTCAGACTAGGGGCAACTTTCTAGTTGCGGGGATCCGGGGTTGTGCATTTCAGTGACAGATTTTCGGCGTGTCCAGTTCTGATCCACATCGAAAATAGTTTTGAAAAGTTTCAATAAAAGTTGACTTTGTTCAAATCAATCTTTTTACGACTAAGACCATTTTTGGACCAAAAGTGGAAAATTTTCAGTACCATAACTTTCAATTTCATTGATTTCAAAATAGAGTTCTCCTGCTCTTGCATTACAATCGAGGTTGCTTTTTGGTACAATCATAAAGAAAACTTGAAAATACTAATAAGCAATAAATTTGGGGCATAGTTGAATCAAGTATCTCTGTGTCCCCTCCAGAGCTGGACAGGATATCTGATGCCAAGCTGGGCCCAACTTGTACCTCCTCTTTGAGCCAATCCACACATTCATCTAACAAAGTGCAACTGAAGATTGAAGCAGGGGCCAGAAACTCTCTAGTCCTCCATGCCGTGGCATATCTATGGCCGGCCAGCTCCCAGGGATGACTGGCAATGTTGCAGTGTGTCCCCTCGGCCCTGTTTTGCTCTTCGAAGGAGAACTCCAAACATTACCATACAACAGGAGAGCCGAAGGCCTTCATTTCAGACGCGTTCCGATGCCCAGATCGTCAGAAGTACACCTTTTGTTGTTGAGCTTTTTGCTTATCGAGTTGTTGTACTTTGTTTATCGAGTTGTTTGTCGAGCGGACGTGTCTTGTGTTTTGAGTCCTTGCTCTCTGCTTAAGCAAATTTTGTTAAAGTCTTGTTTGTTTGCATTGTTGCTTTTTGCTTATCGAGTTGTAAACTTGCTAAAGATTCTGTTATATCTTAGTAAGTTGGGTTGTTTAGTTTGTTGCGTCGGTTCACTACCTGATTTGGTGATTACAATGCGCATTACCATTCAATTTCATTTCTTGTGCAAAACAAATTGATGCGATATGATGCTAAAAGTTCAAAGTACAAACATTTTTTCAAAAGCTATTTCATTTCATCATGCTTTACAACAAATAAAGGTACAGGTTTTACAAAAATAAAACTGCCTAACGATGTGCAAAGTGCTACAAGCTACTAGTAAAAAGAAAAATAAAGCATGGAAATAGCAGCATCAAAATCCTCGGGAGCGGGAACGAGAAGCACGCCTAGTCCTCTTTTGTGGGACAACCTCCATACCATCGTCAGAGCCGGAGCTGTCATCCTCAGGATCCTCCTCAGCCTCGCCTCTGTTCCCCGAGCCAAAACCGGAGCCTCCCTCCTCGACAGATGTCTCGAACTGGCGGTCGGTAGCCTCCTCCTCCTCCTCCTCCTCCTCCTCCTCATCAGGCTCCACCTCCACGACATGAGCCCTGCGCCTGCGGACCGGTCCTCCTCGAGCTCCTCGATAAGGCCTAGATGGCCCGGCTCCCCGGGAAGGCCGAGATGGCCCCTCCCCCTGATAAGGCCCGGATGGCCCAGCTCCCTGATAAGGCCCGGATGGCCCAGCTCCCCAATGAGGCCCAGGTGGCCTGGCCTGCGGCTGACCGGACCATGTAGGCATCTGAAAACAAGGAGTTCAAATCAAATACATCAGTCCAAATATGTACATCGGATACAGATACGAGCAAAAGCTACATGAAGTGGGTGCGTGTAAATACAGTATACAAGTGATGTGTGTGTCAGATGTGCTCTACACAGGTAGTCTATCAATGCAGTAGAAATCAGCATGTCATCAGAAGTATGATAAATGCCAGGAAAAACTGAAGGGTACCTGAATGCCTGCAACAGACAACTGTGCCTCCCTGCGTAGGACCATGCCCTCGAGTGTGGCCACCAGCTCAACCATCTCCTCCATGTACCCTCGCGATGGCTGCAAAAATGAGTTCATAATCATCAGTGAACAAATGAGTATCTAAACATCTGAAATGATGAATGACGAAAGTGGAGCGTACCGGCGGTGAGTCCGGATCAATGGCATATCGATCACTGGGCATCCGAGGCTCTAGTGGAACTGGAATCGGAGAGCTAGTCCCATACTGCCACGCCATCAACTCAGTAGGCATATCTGGCCATCCTAGATGAGGATGAATCGACGGGTTCGGAGGAAACGGTCTACTCCCACCCCTAGATGTGCCAGCCCTGCTAGAAGAAGGGATGTCTGTAGCCCGAGCCTGAGCCTGATCCGAGGATGACATGCCGGCAGGCCTCATCATCGGAATACGAGCCTCTGTCAATGGAGGCATCAAATATATGTGACGATAGGTGGCGTAGTCCCCCTCCGCAACATATAACAAAGCATCGCTGCCTAGCATGGCGCCGACTACCTCTGAGTAAGAGAGCCTGTCAGCGGTCCGCATACTAGCCGGAGGTACCGCGGGAACGTCCTGGGAAAGATATCCCCGTACCTGGCACAGAAAGCGCTCCCCTAGAAACCAGACTCTGCCAACTGGCCCTTCGAGCAGGACCCTATACCGGGAGATGCCTGATGCTCCGGTATACTGAAGTAGGAGATCATCACCCAGAGGCGCCCAAGGCTGCCAAGTAATCTGCGGACGATAAATGTATGAACCAATCAGAGAACGAGAATATACAGAGCAAATCAAAGATGAAAATGAAAAGAACTGAAAGTTCTGAAGTACCTCTGAGTGTCGCACAGTGTCGAAGTACTGTCGCAGGCGAACCAGGGTCTCTCGAGGCCTCGCCCGGTGCGGGCCCTCAAATATCAATGAATATGGGGTCACAGGGATCCCCACCACCTCCAGCACTGGGGCTAATGATGGAAAGTATACATAAGCCCATAGCTGAGAAAAGCAGTGCAGAATGTAAGTACGAAATGATGAGAGCAAAATGCAGACTGTAAAAGTGTGCTGTATGTGCAATATACTAGTGATAAAGAGCAGAAATGTAAATCAAGGAGACAGAAAGTACCTCCCAAGCTCTCCAGTAGCCGCCAAGCAAATCACCCCGCCCGCGGGAGGTCGCGCTCATGTAAAAGTAGAGGGTAGCCAGGCCAGCGCCACCCCAATCATATCTACTGACCTGTGATAGGTCAACCAGAGCGCTCAACAAATATAGCCCAATGGTGTTCCCTCTGTCGGCAAACAGGGTAGTCCCGAAGAGGAACATCAGGAAGCCACAAGTATACTGCTCTGTCTCCTCAGGAGTCTCGGGCATCATCTCAGCCCGCCGAAAATGGGATGAGAACCAAGTATATCTGACTCTCCCTGAAACCCTATCAACAGGTGGGCGAGCCCCCAACAAATACATCCAGGCGGCCTCCCACTCGCCCATATCCTCATCGTATGGGATGGCCCAACCTCCGACATCAAGGCCGGTCAATACAGCAAAATCAAAAGGGGTCATGGTCATGTCCCCGGTAGCAGAGAAATGAAAGGAATTAGTGGTGTCCCACCATCTCTCTACCAAAGCTGCCATCAAGGTCCTCCTGGCAGGACAGCGTGACAATCCGGTGCAGAAGGGCCCAAACCCCGCCAAATCTACCAAATCCCTGACGCCCTCCGGGAGCTCAGCATACCAATCTCGTGCCATGGTAGAACCATATCCTCGCACACTGCGGGAACCACCCTGCATTCAGAATGAATACATACGTCAGTATAAAGTGAATGGGCTGTATGCCAATGATAAGTAAATGGGCTGTGTGCCAATGAGATGAAATAGGCTGTGTGCCGATGAAGTAAAATAAGCTACATGCAAACACTATCTACCTGGGCTGCGTGTTCAGAGAATTTGAATTTTGGGCTGCGTGTTCAATTTTCAGTGAATTTGTGGGCTGCGTGTTCAATTTTCAGTGAATTTGTGGGCTGCATGTTCACTATCTACCTGGGCTGCGTGTTCAGAGAATTTGAATTTTGGGCTGCGTGTTCAACTTTCAGTTAATTTGTGGGCTGCGTGTTCACTATCTACCTGGGCTGCGTGTTCAGAGAATTTGAATTTTGGGCTGCGTGTTCAACTTTCAGTTAATTTGTGGGCTGCGTGTTCACTATCTACCTGGGCTGCGTGTTCAGAGAATTTGAATTTTGGGCTGCGTGTTCAACTTTCAGTTAATTTGTGGGCTGCGTGTTCACTATCTACCTGGGCTGCGTGTTCAGAGAATTTGAATTTTGGGCTGCGTGTTCAACTTTCAGTTAATTTGTGGGCTGCGTGTTCACTATCTACCTGGGCTGCGTGTTCAGAGAATTTGAATTTTGGGCTGCGTGTTCAACTTTCAGTTAATTTGTGGGCTGCGTGTTCACTATCTACCTGGGCTGCGTGTTCAGAGAATTTGAATTTTGGGCTGCGTGTTCAACTTTCAGTTAATTTGTGGGCTGCGTGTTCACTATCTACCTGGGCTGCGTGTTCAGAGAATTTGAATTTTGGGCTGCGTGTTCAACTTTCAGTTAATTTGTGGGCTGCGTGTTCACTATCTACCTGGGCTGCGTGTTCAGAGAATTTGAATTTTGGGCTGCGTGTTCAACTTTCAGTTAATTTGTGGGCTGCGTGTTCACTATCTACCTGGGCTGCGTGTTCAGAGAATTTGAATTTTGGGCTGCGTGTTCAACTTTCAGTTAATTTGTGGGCTGCGTGTTCACTATCTACCTGGGCTGCGTGTTCAGAGAATTTGAATTTTGGGCTGCGTGTTCAACTTTCAGTTAATTTGTGGGCTGCGTGTTCACTATCTACCTGGGCTGCGTGTTCAGAGAATTCGAATTTTGGGCTGCGTGTTCAACTTTCAGTTAATTTGTGGGCTGCGTGTTCACTATCTACCTGGGCTGCGTGTTCAGAGAATTTGAAGTTTGGGCTGCGTGTTCAACTTTCAGTTAAAGTGTGGGCTGTGTGTTCACTTTCGAATTCGGGCTGTGTGTTCGACAAGTCAGTGTTTGAGCCATGAGTTTTAATGTGGGCTGTGTGTTCGCGATTAATTAATGAGCCGAGTGTTCAGAAATTCAAGTGTTGAAACTACATGTTCAAAGATGTAAGGAAAGTACAATGTCACAAGCTAATTGTCTAAATATGGCAAGGGTGCGAAATGTAAAATACAGAAGAGGAGGTAAATACCTCTCGAGCCTCGTGAGAGAGATGCTGCTCCGGCTCTCTAAGAAGCAGATCTGCGGGTGCTCTCTCGTCGAAACTGGTGAAATGACGAAAAACGGCACGAGGGAGGACGTGCACTACTGGACGGTACCTCTCGGGCATAAAAGGTCGGGTCCTCGGAGGTAGAGTCGTGGGATCGAAATCCCCCCCAGCACCCGGAAAACCGCCACCAGGGGAAGAAGTACCCGCCATTTTCAAGAATCTGCAAAAGGGGAGCAAAAATGAGCAAAATAAGCAAAAATTGGAAAAAGTCAACAAAAGTCAACTCCCGGGAAAATATTCAAAATTTTAAGATGAACTTACCTCAAGTATTGAAAATGCAAAAAGAAGCTCCGAAGCCGGAATTTAATCGCTCCAAAGTGTTTAAAACTAAGTGTTTTTACGAAAACAATTTGCGCGAGGCGTTGGAAAACGCGCGTAAAACTCAAAACTGGAGAGAAAAGTGTTGAAAGAGGCAAGGAATGAAAAGGGGTTCGGTTGCTATTTATAGGCTTCAAGCCTTGATTGAAATGCATACAAAAAGGAGGCAAAAAGACGAAAATGCCCTTGGGAAAAGGGCACGGCCGGCCGGCCTCTAAAAATAGCTGGCCAGCCATCTGCTTTTGCAGAAATGGCCGGCCAGCCATTGGCTTTTGTGGAAAACGGTTGGACACCCCCCCTAGGGAAGATAAACGGCCGGCCATCACCTCCACATGCTCACCTAGCTCTCTGCAAATTTTGAGGAAGATCGGAGTTCCCGGGACCTGAAAAAGTTCAAGAAACGTACACTTCCGGTCGCAAAATTACTCCGTCGGGACTTCGGTTTCAAGTTCTGATGTGTGTCTCATCATCGTCCATCGAAATCAACGTGTATCCCTTTCGAATGGGTTATAACCTTTCAGAGAAGTGAATCAGAGGTCGTGATTAAGTTACCTTCGCCGAAACACGCGTTTCCGTACTCGTTGTTTCATGACAAATGAACACCCTGTTTCATGCTCGTTTTGTACTATCTTGCATTCTCATAGGCATACTCGCATTGTCATGTACATTTCTCGATATTTGTATACCTCTGTGTTTGAGCATGCGTCGTCACACATATCTCATTCTTGCATTACGATGCATCCGCTCACCAGCACTGCGTGTGTCGAACTTTCGAAATCACATCAAATATGTGTTGTTAGCATATTGTACTTGTTGCAATTTCTCTCTTTTGCAGGCACGATATTGTATGTACGGTTCAATTGAGGCTGGTGCGACCAGACGAATCGCGCAGGTATCGTATCTTCTCCGTGTGAGACATGGCGGGGATTGGATAATCCTCCGCGTTCTTAACTGCATGAAATGTAGTTGTCGCTTTGCATTCTTGCTTAAAATTGTTGCATCTATTTGCGAATACTTGCCTCATTACAGCTAGCTGCATTTGCACGATCATTGGGCTACCTTCGGTTTCTTGCATATCATTCGCATTTTGCCCCCTGCCTGCGGGCATGCCTGCGGGCACATTTCCGTCTATCCTGTATGTTTGTCTAAGTCTTCGGCCTTGTCAAAAATGGGTCGTCTCTGGGCTTTGACATTCACTCCCGTCACTTGTGACTTCCGAGTTCTGTCAAAGAGGGGCAACTGTAGACACCCCATTTTTGACCGACCTTAAGACTCAGATGTCACCGATTGAGCGCTTGGTGGTGTTGCATAATGTGCTTGTTCAGAAGTTTCAGAGTCGCGGCCGTGAGCCCTGCCTCCGGACTCCCGAACCCTTTTCTGTGCCTTGTCTCGGTTTGCGAACCAGACTCGGTTTTCTCTGTTTCTTTTCCTGAGGGGAGAGAGAGGTCCCGTAGACCATCTCTCAACGTCCGTAGGCTACATTTGGTGGCCGTAGGCCATTTTGCCCATTTCGGAGTCCGGTTCCCGGTTTTCGGAGCCGTCAGGCCGTGTGCCTCGGTTCGGGACCGCTTAACCATCTCCTATTGCCCTGATTTTTGGCATACATCCTATTTTCTCCCTTTTGAGGGACACTGGGGGCTGAGAAACCCACTTCGAGGTCGAATACCATTTTCGGTGCTTAACAGCCCATTTTCGGGACCCCGAACTGCGTGTTTTGGCCCCGGAACGTTCGTTTTGCAACGGTTTTCGCTCATTTTTGGCAGGTACTTCTGTTTTATCACAGGGAAGGTCACTGAAGGGTGGGAGGCCAGCAATTGTTGCGACAGCCAGTTATCTCTCCTCCCGAGCCTCCCGGCGCCCGTTTTTCCAACTTCCGGGCTAATGTTGAATACCTTAGAGCTAGCGTTGCCAACTTTCAACCACATATCTGTGATCTACACATCTGAGAGGCCCCTAAAAGTTCATGGCCGGCCATTAAGGTCATTTGACCCTTTTGACCCCTTTCTTCCGGGCTAATGTTGAACCCCTTGGACCCTTTTTCTCCAACTTTCAACCACATATCTGTGATGTACACACCTGAGAGGCCACTAAAAGTTCATGGCCGGCCATTAAGGTCACTTGACCCTTTTGAACCCCTCTTTCCGAGCCACTGTTGAACCCCTTGGGCCCACTTTCTTGGAATTTCAATTACATGGTTGTGTTGTACACACAAAGGCCTACCTCCCCAATACCTGGCCGGCCAGAAAAGATGCTTGACCCTTTTGACCCCTAGCCGGCCGGCTAGGGGGTGTGGCCGGCCGGCCACCTCCAGCAAAAGTAAGCGGCCGGCCGTGCTCCTCTCACTGTGCCCCTTCCAGCTGTGAGGCAATATCCCCCAGATATTTTCTGTATCCGGGGGATATTTTGGGAGAGAGTTTTCCTCTCCATTTGACCCCCCTTTTACACCCCCTTTCTTGACCATATAACCAGCTGAAGACCTTCTTCTAGGGGGTTAGAAAATTTGATCTTAAGAACTCCATAGCCAACTCCATCTTCATCTTCTTCAATTCTTCAAAAACCCTAAGTCCATTAACCTCCATTCCTTCTATACCACCAAGCTCTACCACCACTATCTCATTTCCAGCAGCTAGGAAGGGTTCTTGAAGGCCAAAGGAGCAGCAAATCCATCCAAGAAGCAACCAAAGTCTAGATCTTCAAGGGTAAGTTACACTTTGATCCTTTTGACCCTTTTCTTTGATCTATTTCTAAGCCTCATTTCTTTTTGGTTTCAAGCTTCGGTCCTAACTGAAAAGGACCATATTTTGAGCTCATCTTCACTTCTCATTAAGGGCTCAACCTTGATTGAGCCCTCCATAATATACTTGCTTCATTGACCATGTTGTATATCATGATTTTGTATGCTTTTTTTGACCTATGAGCAATTTATTTTCGAGCATGTTGTAAACTGATATGAGGCATATTTTGAGCCCCTCTTCAACATTGGAGAAGGGCTCAACATTGTTTGGTGTTTCCATGTGTCACTTGTAGTTTAATCCCCTATTTGGCCCCATTTTTGCATAAGGTGATAGCCCTCTTGGTTTCTGTTTTTGGACCTTGATCCGAACTGAAAGTGGTCTTATTTTGGCCTATACTTCATGTTTCATTCACACTTTTTTTCTGTTTGGTGATTGTTTTATACACTTCATGTTATAGCACCTTTTGAGCCTTGCTTTGCATCATATTTTTGGCATATTTGTATACTGATTTGAGGTCTACTATATACTGTAAATGTTCATATTTTTGGTCCATCTTCAGTGTTGTAGAAGGAAATTTTTCAGTTTGGGTTTTTTTTATACCACTTGCTTCATTACCCCTCTTTTGGCCCCTATTCTTGCATGCTATTTTTCCCTTACCTATGCTTGCTGTTTGGCCATGTTTATAACTGTAAAAGTGCATCTCTTGGGACTGTCTAGCTTCTGTCTTTGCATTGCATGTCCATATTGTGCATGTTTGGCATGGCTATAGGCCATTTCGGGTGCTTAATGTTGCATTTCGGGACATTTCCTTGCATTTCATGTCATTTCGCTTCATTTCGGGACTGTTTTCCCCCATATTTTGTTGCTGAAATTCCATTAGCATACTTGCATATCATTTTTGCCATGTTCCATATCATTTTATCATTGCCTCGGTTTGCGTGCCCGTGTGCACGCATTTCGAGGCACTCCGTTTTTATCCGACGGCATCCGATGTGAGTGTGGCTGAGGCTCACTCATGTTGGTATAAGCCCATTTGTCATTTTCATGTCATTTTAGCATCGCCTCGGTTTGCGTGCCCGTGTGCACGCATTTCGAGGCACTCCGTTTTTATCCGACGGCATCCGATGTGAGTGTCGCTGAGGCTCACTCATGTTGGTATAAGCCCATTTGTCATTTTCATGTCATTTTAGCATCGCCTCGGTTTGCGTGCCCGTGTGCACGCATTTCGAGGCACTCCATTTTTATCCGACGGCATCCGATGTGAGTGTGGCTGAGGCTCACTCATGTTGGTATAAGCCCATTTGTCATTTTCATGTCATTTTAGCATCGCCTCGGTTTGCGTGCCCGTGTGCACGCGTTTCGAGGCACTCCGTTTTTATCCGACGGCATCCGATGTGAGTGTGGCTGAGGCTCACTCATGTTGGTATAAGCCCATTTGTCATTTTCATGTCATTTTAGCATCGCCTCGGTTTGCGTGCCCGTGTGCACGCATTTCGAGGCACTCCATTTTTATCCGACGGCATCCGATGTGAGTGTGGCTGAGGCTCACTCATGTTGGTATAAGCCCATTCGTCATCGCCATGTCATTTTAGCATCGCCTCGGTTTGCGTGCCCACGTGCACGCACTTCGAGGCACTCCATTTTTATCCGAACGACATCCGATGTGAGTGTGGCTGAGGCTCACTCATGTTGGTATAAGCCCATTTGTCATTTCCATGTCATTTTATCATCGCCTCGGTTTGCGTGCCCGTGTGCACGCACTTCGAGGCATCTCATTTTCAGTGCATTTATCATCGCCTCGATTTGCGTGCCCGTGTGCACACACTTCGAGGCATCTCATTTCCATTATATCTGTCATCGCCTCGGTTTGCGTGCCCGTGTGCACGCACTTCGAGGCATCTCATTTTCATTGTATCTGTCATCGCCTCGGTTTGCGTGCCCGTGTGCACGCACTTCGAGGCATCTCATTTTCAGCATTCCGTCATTTTCTCGGTTTGCGTGCCCGTGTGCACGCACTTCGAGGCATCTCATTTCCATAGCATTCTGTATGTTAGGATTATATCTCAGTTGCATTTCATGCATGCCATGCATATTGCATCATGTTCGGAATAGGAGTTAGCCCGGGCACGGGAAACGAGGTACATTTCGTACTCCGAGTGACGGAGTGTGTCTCAATTCCCCAGTCACCGACACTCCGGATTATCCATGATGGAGTTAGGTTTTAGCTGTAGTTTCATGTGCATTCATCCTATATTGAGTTGTGCATTTCGACTCCTCGGCCATCATGCCTCGGTATGCGTGATTGGTGGCACGAAGATCGAGACATGCATATATCTGTGCAAATACATTGCTATGCCCCTCTCCTGCTCTCTGTTGCAGCAAAATCAGGAATCAGCAACATTTTGGGAATTGGCACGCATTTCAAGGACAGGTGTAAACAGAGGCTAATTGGGGCATTCCGGTGGATTTCCGCGCAAGACAATCCGGGCACGCATCATCCATCAGAAGCAAGGCAGTCCCTGGCTTGCACGCCAGTTTATTTGCTTTCTAGTTAATTCATTAATTAATTAGAATTCTGTAATATTTTGGACTGTAATATTCTTTTATTTTGGGGACTGTAATATTTGGACTGTATTATTTATTCGGACCCTCCGAGTGAGGGCACAACTGTAATAAGTGTGCGTGAGTGTGATGTATGTCTTCCAACCCCACGTCTTTCTCCCTTTTATTTATCCGCTTATGATGGTTAGATTAGGGCATGTTTAAGTTAACATACAGTATGACAGCATGTTTGCATCATTCATCTGTATTGCATGCACCGGGCTCGGCGCATCATACTAACTGCATTGTATTTTTAATTCCAAGTTGAATACATGTTAGTTGTAGCATCTCATATACCATCTTAGAATAGCCGAGCCTGCTATAGTTACATTTTTGCATGTGATGCATTAGGCATTTCTGTATACTTAGGATCATGCATGATTTCTAATATAGTTTCTATTTTGGCTTGGAGTACCCGGTAAGTTTTTATGCTTTAGCATCCTTGCATGCGTGTGAGTGAATGCCATGATAGCATGCTTACCATGAAGCTATGTGCTTATCTGATATATCTGTCTGAATGCCTGTGGGTGAAGGTTGAGTTATCTGAATTGGAATGAATCATCAAAATGTTTCAAGCCTACCTGCGGGTAACAAACCCTTTTCAAAAACAAGCATGAAATGTTTTGTTCCAATTCGGGCGACCCGGTCTATACTTATATGCTGTGCGCGTCACATAGTAACCTAGGCTAATAACCGGTATAAGAACTCACAATGTTTTCAAAAATTGATATCATGGTTAGTAGAGGCCGGTCTATGACCGGGCGAGCGGGGGTGCTCACGAAGTGACCTTCCCCAATCGTACCCAAGTTCCCGAGCCGAGGCAACTTTGGTGATGACGGACGCGTGGCCTTTTGGCACCGAGTCAGGGTTTCCTAAATTTCCCAAAATAAAATATTTAGGTGGCGACTCTGTATCTGGCAAAGCAGTCCATGTTTGGCACTTCTTTCAAAAATCTGTTTTTCTCAAAAACGATTTGCCGGATTTGGACTCTTTGGTTCAGACTTAGAACCGTGACTACGAAAAGTCGAGTCCGAGCTGTAGCGAGGTCCCCCGCGGGCTTGTTACAGCAGGGAAGCCTTTTGAGTTAATGCATCGACCCATTCAGGGTACCCTAAACGGACGCTTCGTCCGGGAGGGGGAGGACTTTCCATTTTGTGGCTTCCCAGAGCCATGGCTAAACGCGGAGAGGAAGCGCGTACCAGGTTTCGAGATCTTCTTCGACCTGTAATTATCCGGGGATGACGTTGCCGAAGAGCAGACAGACCCATCAGCGAGGTTGAACAGAGTAAGAAAGTACAGTCTGAGGACACCGAACTTGAAATGGGGGTAGCACTGGCGTGTCTACTTTCAGATCCTCTGATCGACCAGGAGTTCTTGGGGGGATAACTTCTCGGTATGCGTGATCGGGAATGGAACGGCTGCGGGCCCGCCAGCAACTATTTTGGATGCATCTATCGCACCCTCTCTCATTTGGCAGTATGAAGAGGGATTTTTGTCCAGCAGTACCGAGTCAGGTAGTGAGCCGGAATCTGATTCCACCGAATCTTGCGAGTCGGAATCAGGTTCCAGCTCGACTGAGTCTGAGTCTGGTAATCCTGGGGATGATAACTCGGATGCCACAGTCTTGTCCAGGTCGTCTTTTTGTTTCTCTTTTGAGTCTGTTGTAACCAATGAATCAGACGATTTGGATGTGCTTAATGAGAATCAAGTAGCTGTGATTTCTGAGTACTTTTCTGTGCCCTTGATTTATTGCATTAACTCAGACTTTCAAAATTTTGATGAAAACGACGAGGACGAAGTTCCTCCGGTTTTGCAACGCTTAATTAAACAAGAGCAGGAAAGATTTGTTAAACCCCTTGTTGATGAAATCACTACAGTAAATATTGGTACTGAGGAGGACCCGCAGCTGGTCCAGATCGGGTTCACGTTGTCTTCAGAGGAACGCGAGCGCTTAGTCGCTTTATTAAAAGATTTCAAAGATGTTTTCGCGTGGTCCTATGAAGACATGCCTGGAATCGATCCTGAGATTGTACAGCACCGGATCCCTCTTGACCCCGAGGCCCGACCTGTTAAGCAGAAACTTAGGAGGATCCGCCCCGACTGGGCTCTCAAGATTAAGGAAGAGGTCACCAAGCAAATCGACGCAGGCTTCCTGCAGGTATCCGAATACCCGACTTGGTTGGCCAACATCGTCCCAGTGCCGAAGAAGGATGGCAGGATCCGAGTGTGCGTGGATTTCAGGGATTTGAACAGAGCTAGTCCGAAGGACGACTTTCCCTTGCCGCATATTGATGAGTTGGTGGATTTCACAGCGGGACATGCTTTGCTTTGGTTCATGGATGGCTTCTCAGGTTACAATCAGATAGTGATGGCACAAGAAGACAGGGAAAAGACTGCTTTCACCACCTCGTGGGGGACTTACTGCTACAGAGTGATGCAATTTGGGTTAAAGAATGCTGGAGCTACATATCAACGGGCCGCGACTACAATATTGCATGATATGATCCACAAAGAGGTTGAGGTGTACGTGGACGACCTGATTGTCAAGTCCAAAGAAAGAGGGGGCCACTACACCGCCTTGCAAAAGTTCTTTCAAAGGATCAGAGAATTTCGGTTACGGCTAAATCCTCAGAAGTGTACGTTCGGTGTTATAGCGGGAAAAATGTTGGGATTTCTAATTACACAAAGGGGCATCGAGGTCGACCCTTCAAAGATCAAGGCCATCTTAGAAATGCCAAGACCAAGGACTGAAAAGGAGGTACGAGGCTTTCTGGGTAAAGTGCAATTCATAAGACGGTTTATCTCAAAATTAACCTTGACTTGTGAACAACTTTTTGGTCTCCTGAAGAAAGGCAAGAAATTCCAATGGGACGGCCGATGACAAGCTTCTTTTGAACAGATCAAGGAATACTTACAGAACCCGCCCGTGTTGTCACCGCTAGAGCCGGGGAGACCGTTGATATTGTACCTTTCTGTGACCGAGACCACAATGGGTTGTATGCTCGCGCAAGAGTCAGAGGACAAGGTGGAGAGAGCCATCTACTATCTGAACAAGAAGATGCTAGAGTATGAGACTCGCTATACGCCGTTGGAAAAGGCTTGCTTAGCTTTAGTATGGGCTACCAGGAAGCTGCGGCACTACCTGTTAGCTCACTCTATAATGTTGGTTTCACGACTCGATCCCATCAAATATCTTTTCGAGAAACCAGCACTTACGGGTAGGCTAGCTCGTTGGTTGTTGTTGCTCTTCGAATTCAACCTGAAATATGTAACACGCAAGTCAGTCAAGGGAAGAGCAGTGGCAGAATTCTTAGCCGATCATCCAGTGGAAGGGGGTGAAGCAGTTGAGTACTTATTTCCAGATGAAGCCATTTTGCACATCGACGACGAGTATTGGACAATGTACTTTGACGGAGCGTCAAATCAGTACGGGTATGGGATAGGAATGTTACTGATAGCACCTGACAATTCCCGTATCCCTCTAGCCTTCAAGCTCCGGTTCAAAGTCTCGAACAACGAAGCAGAATATGAGGCATGCATTGCCGGTCTAGAAGCAGCCCTGGAACTAGGAGCAAGACGGTTGGACGTCATCGGGGATTCAAACCTTGTTGTGTCTCAAGCAAAAGGAGACTGGAAAGTCAAAGAAGAAAAGATGATGATGTATCATCAGACCTTGGACTTGTTAATTCCTCGGTTTGAGAAGCTAAACTTTGCTCATCTTCCAAGAGAGAACAACAAATTCGCAGATTCTTTAGCAACTGTATCTTCCATGATAGACATCCCGTTTGGAATCCGGATGCGTCCAGTCATCATTGACCAGAAATTTGCGCCAGCCTATGAGTCGATCGCTGCTATAGATGAGGTTCAGGACGAAAACCCCTGGTATTATGACATTTGGAATTTCTTAGAAAAGGAAGCATACCCGCCAGGGGTAAACGCCAAGGATAAAAGGGCGATCAGAAGAATGGCCGTTCAGTTCATCATCTGTGGGGGTAAGCTGTACAAGAGGGGTCATTTGGGAATGCATAAGCTGTGTATTGCAGCCGAGGAATCGAAGCGCCTGATGGAGGCCATCCATGGAGGAGAATGAGGTGCACATATGAACGGAGTAATGCTAGCACGGAAGATCCTCAGACAGGGTTACTACTGGTCCACCATGGAGGAGGATTGTATCGGTTTTGTTCGGCGATGCCACAAATGTCAGATTCATGCAAACCGTATGAACATCCCGCCGTCAAAGCTATACAACATGACTTCGCCATAGCCATTTTCAGTTTGGGGAATCGATGTGATCGGGGCTGTCACTCCAAAAGGGTCGAATGGGCATGAGTTCATCCTGGTCGCGATAGATTACTTTACAAAGTGGGTCGAGGCCGAATCATATGCGGTGTTGAAGGCGTCGCACATTGCAAAATTTATCAGAAACAACATCATCTGTCGCTATAGGGTACCGAACGAGATTATTTCGGATAACGGTTCCCATTTCAAGAAGGAAGTGATTGACTTGTTGGAGAAATACAACGTGGCTTTTCATAAGTCATCCACATACCTACCGCAAACCAACGGAGCGGTCGAGGCCGCTAACAAGAATATCAAACACATACTGCAGAAGATGGTGGAAACCTACCGGGATTGGCCAGATAAGCTGTCATTTGCTCTGTGGGGCTACAGGACTTCAATTAGAACTTCTACCGGAGCGACTCCATATTCATTGGTTTATGGGATGGAGGCCGTTCTACCTATCGAGATTGAGGTTCTGTCATTGCGAGTGTTGGCTAAGTGTCAACTAACCGAAGCAGATTAGTAGCAGAGCAAGTTTGAAGAACTCATGCTCTTTGATGAGAGAGGACTGAAAGCACTGTACCATGTTCAAGGTTATCAGCGTAGAATTGCCCGGGCTTTCAACAAGAAAGTTAAGTCCAGAAATCTAAAAGAAGGAGATTTGGTGCTCAAGGACAACCAAGCTCCCATCCACGACCCAAGGGGCAAGTTTAGACCCAATTGGACTGGTCTCTACATCATCAAGTCTATCTGGTCAGGTGGAGCTGTGGTTCTGATGGATTTAGATGGCCTAGAGTTTTCACAACCGATCAACATGGACAAGTTGAAGAAATATTACCCCTGAGAGGCTCGCTAGGCCGAAAACCCGAAACGGCGACCTAGGCAAAAGTTAGAGCATTGAAAAATTAGAAAACATAAAAACTGAGCTCGTAAGGTTGAAAACCCGCAAAGGGCGACCTTGGCAAAAGTTAGAGCGTAAAAGGAGAGTGAAAATACTCGAGTGAACCTAAGCCTGAACTACGTAAGGCTTGATTCCCATCTTTGGGATACGTAGGCAACTTCATCCTGAAGTTCAGCCATAAACTTTTTCCCGATCAACTTTGTCCATTCGATCATCTCAGTCATCTTTGTCTATCAGCATCCATTGGAATCTCCGGTGCAGTGCTATTCAGACTATGGGCAACTTTCTGTTGCCATGCAGTGCCGTGATGCTCTTCAGACTAGGGGCAACTTTCCAGTTGCAGGGATCCGGGGTTGTGCATCTCAGTGACAGATCTCAGGCGTGTCCAGTTTTGATCCATATCGAAAATGGTTTTGAAAAGTTTTAATAAAAGTTGAATTTGTTCAAATTAATCTCTTTACAACTAAGACCATTTTTGGACCAAAGTGGAAAATTTTCAGTACCACAACCTTCAATTTCATTGATTTCAAAACAGAGTTCTCCTGCTCTTGCATACAATTGAAGTTGCTTTCTATTACATTCATAAAGAAAACTTGAAAGTACTAATAAAGCAATAAATCCGGGGCATAGTCAAGTCAAGTATCCCTGCGCCCCCTCCCAGAGCTGGTCGAAGCCTCTGATGCCAAGCTAGGCCCAATCTGTGCCTCCTCATTGAGCCAATCCAAGCACTCATCAGACAAAGTGCAACTAAAAGTGGGAGCGGGGGCCAGGAGTTCTCTCGTCCTCCATGCTATGGCATATCGGGCAAGCTGTGCACCTCGAACTGGGAAGGCAGCCGGATACTCTATCCCCTCTGGTGGCAAGTCTGATCATGACCAAACTGGCGTTGGAACCGGAACAGAAAGTAGAATACACAGTGAGTCAAACCAACCAACTGGATCCCGGTCAGCCGGAACATACTATAGCTCATTGCCGGGAGATTGAGCTAATGGCAGCGCCAGGCGATGCGATCTGCAGACAAATTGCACATCCAGTCGAACCACCATCCCTCATCAAAGGCATCGACTAGGCATTGTCGAAAGAAGTAGCCGCGAGCTGAGTAGGCTGGGCGAGAGTCCACAACTTGCAATTTATCCATCAACCATACCTGGGGAGGGATGAAAAATGAGAGAATAAATAATAGAGAGATGTACGATGAGAGAAAAGTAAGACAAGGGTTTTGTGAGAAAAACCGAGCCTGAGGGCCGAGTGATGCGAGCATTACATATGTGAGATTGGGTAGGAAACATTACCTGCAGCAGTAGTGGACTCCCTGCAAATCTGGTCGTCTCCCGGTGATAGAAAGCATCCAAGCCCATCAGCGTCTCAACCAGTGTCATCGCAATACAACTCTTTCCATTCTTCAAACCTTGAGCAACTTCAATTAAGCGAATGTTAGATCCACCAAAGCTCGACACAAGCAGAAAGTGAGATAGCATACACAAGCAAAGGGCATGTTGTTGGAAACCTTGCCAATGATGGTCGCCACGGTCACCGGCGTCCGAAAAACGATAAATCAATCCGAGGATGTCCAGTTCCCCGTTACAGGTCAGAGACCGAGCATCATGCGTGGTGAGTCCACACATCCGCCCTAAAGCTTGGGCGTGACCAAAGCGAAACTGAGGTAAGATCTCTTCACAACTTTCGGATTCCATCAAAACTTGAAAATCTTCGAAAGTTGGACATACCTCTTGCCCATCGAAGCTAAAGACATGTGTCACCGGGTTCCAAAACCTTGCCGCGGCATGAAGGAAGGGAAGGTGTAGCGAAGTACGGCTTAGCGTGAATAATGCATTCAAGCCAAAGCCCCAGAAGTTCAACTTTTCCGAGCCGTCTAAAGAAGCAATCCAAGCTGTGAGATTTTCGACGAGAAACGCTTCCATTTTGGTGCAAAACTGAGATGAAATGAATGAGCCATGGAGCTAGGACTTTTAAAGAGGATAAAGCACTGTTCGGGGGGGGGGACATGTGTCAAAAATTTGGTGGTGGCTGAACTAAGTGGCCGGCCGGCCACCTTTTCTAGCAGGCCGGCCACCTCTCCCCCTCTCGAATGCAAAAAGCTGGTTGGCCAGCTCCCAAAAGTGGCCGGCCATGCTACGATCCGCGTATTTGGCCCTGTTTTACTCTCCAGAAGAAAGTTCCTAGCATTTTCATGCATCGAGAGTGTCAAAAGCCTCCATCTCTCTCGGTTTTAGATGCGTTTCGTCGCCCAAATCGTCCGAAATACACTTTGTTTATCGAATTGTTGTTCTGCTTATCGAGTTGTTGTCTTGCTTATCGAGTTGTTGTTTTCTTGGTCGAGCTGTTTTGTTTACCGAGTCTTGTTTAATCGAGTCGCCGAGTCTTGTACATTTGAGTTGTTACTCTTTGTTTATCAATTTTGTTATGTTTTGCTTATCGAGTTGTAAACTTGCTGAGGTTGTTGTTGTTTCTCAGTAAGATTAGGTTGCTTTGTTGGTCGTGTCGGTTCGCTACCTGACTTGGCACATACACAATGCACATTTACCGTTCAAATCTCTTTATTTGCGAAATGATACGATGCGATGCTGAGAACATAAAGTACAACACTTTTTCAAAAAAGGCTGTTTCATTCCATCATGCTTCCTTTGTTACAACATTTTACAGCAAAGGTACAAGTTTTACAGAAAATAAAACTGCCTAATAATGTACAATGTGCTACAACTACTAGTAAAAAAGATAAATAAAGCAGGAAACAGCTGCACCAATGCTCTCAAGAGCAGGAATAAGAGGCCCTCTTCGTCCTCTTCTGCGGAACAGGCTCTGCACCACCGGCACCATCTGAGTCGGAACTGTCATCCTTAGGATCCTCCTCAGCCTCCTCTCCACTCCCAGAACCAGGGTCGGAACCCTCATTTCTGTCAGCAGAGGTCTCTAACTGACGATCTGTAGCCTCCTCCTCCTCATCAGGCTCCTCCTCTATGATGTGTGCCCTGCGTCTGCGGGACGACTCCCCTCTCCCGACCCCGCGAGAAGGCCGAGATGGCTCGGCTCCCCGAGAAGGTCGAGATGGCCCGGTTTGTGGAGGATATACTGGTGGCATCTGAAAATAAAAAGTGCAATTTGAATACATCAGCTCAAAGTGTGTGTATCAGATACAGATGCAAGCAAACTACATGAAATGAGGGTGCATGCGGATACAGTATATGAATGTGGTGTGTCAGCTATGCTCTACACATACAGTTAATCAAAGCAGTAAAATGTTCAAGGTCAACATGTCATCAGAAGTACGATAAATGTGAGAAAACTAAAGAGTACCTGGAAACCCATGATGGACAGCTGCGCCTCTCTCTGCAAGACCATGCCCTCGAGTGAGGCCACCAATCCGATCACCCCCTCCATGTACTCTCTGGGTGGCTGCAGATACAAGCTCAAATCATCAATGAATAAAGGAGTGTCTAAGTATTTGAATGATAGATGAAAAGCAGTAGGGCATACCGGCGGTGAGTCGGGATCAATGACATATCGATGATCAGGCATGGGAGGCTCTATCGGAATCGGGTAGGAGGTCCCGTATCGCCATCCTATCAACTCGGTCGGCATGTCTGGCCATCCGGCATGATGATGAGTCGGAGGAATCGGGGGGACCAATCCAACCCCTCCTCTCGATGTGCCAGCCCTGCCAATAGAAGGGGTGCCTGCAGCCCGAACTCGACTCAAAGACGGCATGTCAATAGACCTCCTCGAAGGAGTACGGACACCTGTCAACGGAGGCATCAAGTAGGTGTGACGGTAGGTCGCGGACTCCCTGTCCTCTATATGCAGCAGTGCATCAGTGCCCAGCTTAGCGTCAATGACACCCTGGGGAGTAAGCCTATCAGCGAGCCGCATATCGTCCAGAGGTGCTGAGGGAACACTCGGCTCAGGAAAGCCCATAGTCAGACGAAGGAAGCGTTCCCCCAGGAACCAGGCCCTACCAACTGGCCCCTCGAACAAGATCCTATACCAGGAAGAGCCCCATCCTCCGGCAAACTAAAATCGAAGGTCCCCACCCAAAGGCAACCAGGGCTGCCAGGCAATCTGCGGGTAACCAATGCATAGGCTGATCAGAAATCGTAGATGTACAGAATAAACCAAAGATGAAAACATTGGGAATCAGGAGTTTTGGATTACCTCAGACGGCCGCACCGTGTCGAAGTACTGCCGTAGGTAAAGAAGAGTCTCCCGAGGTCGTGGCCGATACTGGCCCTCGAAAACAAGTGAGTAAGGGGTCATAAGGGGCGCCTCCACCTCCAGCTCTGGCGCTAGTGTGGGAAAATATGCGAAAACCCATAACTACGGAAAACGGGGCAAAAGCCATCAGAATACAGAATGCTGAGTGCAGGATGTCAGGACAGAGTATAAAGTGTTCCGTGTATGCAGTATACATACATTGAAAAGCAGAAATGTAAAATCAAGAGGGCAGAAGGTACCTCCCAGGCTCTCCAGTAGCCGCCAACAATGTTCCCCCGTCCGCGGGAGGTCGCACTCATATAGTAATAAAGGGTAGCCAAGCTGGCACCACCCCAATCATATCGACTAACCTGTGTGAGGTCTGCCAGGGCACTCAGCAGATATAGCCCAACGGTGTTCCCCCTGTCGGAGAACAAAGTGGTCCCGAAGAGGAACATCAGAAACCCGCAGGCGTACTGTGTAATCTCCTCCAGAGTCTCGGGCTCAGTATGCCTAAAATGTGAAGAAAACCAAGTATACCGGACTCGGCTCGAGGATCGGTCGACCGGTGGACGAGCTCCCAGTAAGTAGATCCAAGCGGCCTCCCACTGGCCCATATCCTCGTCATATGGGATCGCCCAGCCTCCCACGTCAAGGCCGGTCAATACGGCATAGTCAAATGGGGTCATGGTCATATCCCCGGCAGATGAGAAATGAAAGGAGTTAGTGGTGTCCCACCACCTCTCCACCAGGGCGCCCATCAACGTCCTGCTAGCTGGAAAACGAGATATCCCGGCACAAAAGGGCCCGAATCCTGCTAGATCAACCCAATCGCGGACGGCCTCTGGGAGCTCCGCATACCAATCTCTTGCAATAATTGAGCCATATCCCCATGTAACACGGGAGGACACCTGCATTCACGATGAATACATATATTCAGTTTCAAAATGAAATAAACAAGCTGCGTGCAAATGAGATATACAAGCTGCGTGCAAATGAAATGTATAAGCTATATGCAAAATCAAATCAGAAATTAAGTGTTTGGGCTGCGTGTTCAACTCTCAACCAGTGGACTGTGTGTTCACCTCAAAGTTCGAGCCAAGTGTTCAACATCAAAATATTTGGGCTGTGTGTTCAGATTTCAAAATCAGTGTGTGCTGTGTGTTCACTTCAACTTGGGCTGCGTGTTCAGAAATTCAGAGTTTGGGCTGTGTGTTCTACTCTCAAAATCAGTGTGTGCTGTGTGCTCACCTTCAACTTGGGCTACGTGTTCAGAAATTCAGAGTTTGGGCTGTGTGTTCTACTCTCAACAAGTGTGTGCTATGTGTTCACCTTCAACTTGGGCTGCGTGTTCAGCAATTCAGAGTTTGGGCTGTGTGTTCTACTCTCAACAAGTGTGTGCTATGTGCTCACCTTCAACTTGGGCTGTGTGTTCAGAAATTCAGAGTTTGGGCTGTGTGTTCTACTCTGAACAAGTGTGTGCTGTGTGCTCACCTTCAACTTGGGCTGCGTGTTCAGAAATTCAGAGTTTGGGCTGTGTGTTCTACTCTCAACAAGTGTGTGCTGTGTGCTCACCTTCAACTTGGGCCGCGTGTTCAGCAATTCAGAGTTTGGGCTGTGTGTTCAACTGTCAACATATATGTGTGTTGTGTGTTCACCATCAGGTTATGGGCTACGTAATCAAGAATTCAAGCGTTCAAAACGCAAACAGAATACTGTACCATGGGCTAAGCATCAGAACAAGTTACGTGCTAAAAGGAGTAGATATGCATAGCAAGAGGCATGAAACGTACAAAAATGCGGAATACGTTGCAGAAATGTAAAAAAGGGCGAAGTAAATACCTCTCGTGCCTCATGAGAGAGGTGAGACTCCGGCTCTCGCAGAAGTAGATCCCCAGGCGCTCGATCAACAAAATCAGTGAAGTGATAAAAAATAGCCCGCGAGAGCACATGTGTCGGAGGGGCGTACCTCTAGGGTATGAAGGGTCGAACCCTCGGAGGCAAGGCCATAATATCGGGATCATCCCCGGCGCCCGGAGAACCTCCACCGTGAGGAAAATGATCGGCCATTTCAGAAAAACTGCAAAAGGAGCAAAATTGAGCGAAATGAGCCAAAATTGGAAAAAAGTCAACAAAAGTCAACTCTCGGGAAATGAAAAAGTCAACAAAAGTCAACCCCTGAGAAAATCTTCCAAATGTTGAGACAAACTTACCTCAAGTGGTGAAAATCAGAAAAGAAGCACCGAAATCAAAATTTAATCGGTCCAAAGTGATGAAAACTGAAAGATTTCGCGAAAACAACTTGCGTGGGGCATTGGAAAACGCGAATAGAGCTCGGATCTGAAGGGGAAAATGGTCTAGGAAGGTAGAGAAGGTGTTTTCGGAGCTGAAGTTGTGAGGAATGATACTTTGGTCGAGTATATTTAAAGAAATGGGAGCAAAATGACTGAACTGCCCCGGATTTGGGCTAGGTGGTCGACCGACCACCTTTTGTGGCAGGCCGACCACCCCCTTTGCAAAATGATGGTCGGTGGCCTCTCCCTGAGACGAGACCTGGTTGGTGGTGTTCCCCAAGTGCCCACCAAGCTCTCTGCAAATTTTGGGAAGGATTGGAGTCCCCGAGACCTGAAAAAGTACAAGAGAAGTGCACTTTCCGTTGCGAAATTGCTCTGCCGGAACTTCAACTCCAACTTTCGATGCGTTTTTCATCGCTACTCATCAAAAGTGTGGTGTATCCTTTTCGAACATGTTGCGACCCCTCCGGGAGGTAAACCAGTGGTCGCAATTGAGTCACCCTCATCAAAAACTCGCATTTCGCTGCCCGTCGTTGTACGACAAATTCGCAGTCGAATTCACATTTATTCTGCATTGTTATGCACGTCACTTGCATTCTCATGCACACCACTCATACTATTGTGCACATTTCACAGGTATTGTGAAATCCTCGTGCTAAACCCACGTTGTCATGCGCGTTACTCCTCGCATTGCGATGCACTTTTCTATCGACGCCGCGATTGTTTGCATTCAATATCGCTTTGAACATGTGTTGCTAATTATGTTGTGCTTGTCGAGTTTCTTTCTTTTGCAGGCACGATATTGTATGTACGGTTCATTTGAGGCTGGTGTGACCAGACGAACCGCGCAGGTATTGTATCTTGTCCGTGTGAGACGTGGTGAGAATTGAATAATTCTCCGCATTCTTAACTGCATGAAATGTAGTTGTTGCTTTGTATTCTTGCTTAAAACTGTTACATCTATCGTGAATATGTGCTTCCTTACAGCTTGCTGCATTTGCATGATCATAAGTTACCTTCGGCTTCTTGCATCATTAGTTGCATTTTTCCCCTGCCTGCGGGCACGCCTGCGGGCGCATATCTGTTTATCTCGCCTGTTTGTCTAAGTTTTGGGCCTTGTCAAAAATAGGTCGTCTCTGGGCTTTGACATTCACTCCCGTCACTTATGACTTCCGAGTTTTGTCAAAGAGGGGCAACTGTAGACACCCCATTTTTGACCGACCTTAAGACTCAGACGTCACTGATTGAGCGCTCGGTGATATTGCATATTGTGCTCATTCAGAAGTTTCAGAGTTCCGGCTGCAAGCCTTGCCTCCGGACTTCCGGACTCTTTCGTGCCTTACCTCGGTTTGTGAACCAGGTTCTGTTTTCTCTGTTTTCTCTTCCCGAAGGGAGGGAGAGGTCTCATAAACCATCTCTCAGTGGCCGTAGGCTACGTTTCGCGGTCATAGGCCATTTTTTCCATTTGGAGCCCGGTTTCCGGTTTTTCGGAGCCAACGGCCGTGTGCCTCGGTTCGGGACCGCCTAACCACCTCCGTTTGCTCCAGTTTTTGGTACACACCTTATTTCCTCCCTTTTGAGGAACACTGTAGCTCGAGAGACCAACTTCTTGGTCAAACGCCACCTCCGGTGCTTAACAGCCCATTTTCGTGGCCCCGGGCCGCGTGTTTCGGTCCCCGAACCTCCGTTTTCCATCCGTTTTGGTTCATTTTTGGTGGAGACCTTATTTTCATAGTTAGGAAGCTTGTAGGAGGGCGGGAGGCCTGCCATTGTTCTGAAAAGCCAGCTTTATTTCTTCATCGCTCTCCGACGCCCGTTTTCCTCACTTGAAAGCCAATGTTGACCACCCCGGGGCCACTTTCTTGAACCCTAAACCCCATATTTGTGATGTACACACCTGGGAGGCCACCAATATTTGGTGGCCGACCAGTAATTTTACCTGACCCTTTTGAACCCCTCTAAAAAATGGTCTTTTCTCTCTCCTGGTTCACTTTTTCTAGGTTTCAACCACATAGTTGTGTTGTGCACACATGAGAGACCACCTTTTTGAGGTGGCCGACCAGTAATTGTGCTTGCCCCTTTTGACCATTGGTTGGCCGGCCAGGGGAGGTGGTCGACCGGCCACCTGAACCCTCAAAACCAGGCTGGCCATGACCCCCTCACCTTGTTCCTTACAAATATGACCTCTTTTTCCCCCCAGATCCTGTATCCGAGGGGGACTCTTTTGGGGGAAAATTTGAATTTCATTTCCCCCCTCTTTCCTTGCCTCTCTCCCTCTATTAGACCAGCACCTCTCCACCATTTCTAAGGGTTGACAAAAACCAATTGGAGCCTTGCATACATACATCCTCCATCTCTCTCATTCAACTATCAAACACTCTTGGTTCTTGGACCATTTCTACACCACCTCATAGCACCACACCTCCATACTCCATTCCAGAAACTTGGAGGTTATTTCCAGAGATTAGGAGCACCATTTCTTCAACCAAAAGCTGCTGGTCCATTGATCTACAAGGGTGAGTCCCATTTTCCCTCTTTTGTGCCTTATCTTGCTTTGTATCTAAGCCATACTTGCTAGCATTTTTGGGCTCCGACCCAAACTGTAAATTGTCATATTTTGTGCTCATCTCCATGTTTGGTTAAGGGTCTTTCTCTGCTTGAGGTCCCCTCCTCACCCTTTGTGTTTAAACTCTCTTTTAGGCCAATTTTTGCATAGTATTTTAGGCCTATTTGTGAGTTGTTTTGGACTTTTTCATAAACTGTAAAATATCTTGTTTTGAGCCCCTATTCAACATTGTTGAAGAGATCTCCTCTATTTGAGGCATCCTGCTATCACTTGCTTCTTTATCTCTCTTTTAGGCCAATTTTTGCATAGTATTTTAGGCCTATTTGTGAGCTGTTTTTGACCTTTCCATAAACTGTAAAATATCTTATTTTGAGCCCCTCTTGAACATTGTTGAAGGGATCTCCTCTGTTTGATAACAGAAGCTGCCACTTGTCTCTTTACCCCTCTTTTAGGCCTTTTCTTGCATGATAGTTTGGCCTTATTTGTGATTATTTTCGTGACTTGATGTAAACTATAAAGTTCCCTTTTTTGAGCCCCTCTTCAACTTTGTTGAAGGGCTCTTTGCCATTTGGGGCCAGCTGCTGTCCCTTTGTGTTTAATCTCTCTTTTAGGGCCATTTTTGCATGATAGGTTAGCCCTACTTGTGTTTATTTTTAGGACTTGTTATAAACTGGAAATATGCATGTTTTGGGACTGTCTTGCATCTTTCTTCATGCTTCATGATCAAATAATGCATGCTTTGTATAGCTGTAAGTCATTCCATGTGCCTAGTTTCGAATTTCGGGGTTCATTCCATGCATCGAGTGCCATGTTTCCATGTTTCGGGGCTGTTTTGTATCATATCTCAGCACTGAAATTTGCATGTTTGCATATCATGTTCCATGCCTTGCCATGCTTTAGATAGAGTGGCATTTGATGCCTTAGGTTCGGTCCTCGGCTTGCGTGTATGCGTGCGCGTACTTCGAGAGTCTCATTGTCATCTCATGGCCACTAATGTGAGTGTAGCTGAGGTCCACTCATGTTGGCGTAAGTCCATTTTGCATTGTGTATGCCATTTCAATTCATAGCATTGCGTATGCTAGGTTGTATGTTAGAGCATTGTGTATGCCTTGTTACATCGTGCATTGTGTATGCCATCTCATAGCATTGTGCATGCTAGGTTGTATATTAGTTGCATTCATGCATGTCATGCATATTGCATTGTGCTTGGGATAGGAGTTAGCCCGAGCACGAGAAACGAGGGACGTTTCGTACTTCGAGTGACGGAACGTGTCTCGATTCCCAGTCACCGACACTCTGGATTATCCATGATGGAGTTTAGGTCTTGTTGTGTTTATATGTGCATTCATTTCATAGTGAGTCGTGCAATTCAACTCCTCGGCCATCATGCATCGATATGCGTGATTGGTGGCACGAGGATTGAGGACTACACTCCCCGAAGAGTAGTCATGCATACATATGTGAAAATACTTTACCATGCCCCTTTGTTGCCCTCTGTTGCAGCAAATTAGAAATTGGAGACCTTCCGGAGCTTGGCACACATTCCAAGAACAATTGCAAACAGAGGCAAACCGGGGCATCACAAGGGATTTTCCGACAAAGGCAACCGGAGCATGCATCATTCATCATCCGGAGCAGATTTGAGGCGGTCCCTGGCTTGCATGCCAATTTATTGCTTTACTAATTTAATTTGTTAATTAATTAGGGTTTTGTACATATTTGGACTGTAATTATTCATTTGGGACTGTATTATTTATTCGGACCCTCTGCGCGAGGGCACAACTGTAATAAGTGTGCGTGTGTGTGATGTATGTCTTCCAACCCTACGTCTTTCTCCCTTTTACTTACCCGCTTATGATGGTTAGATTAGGGCATGTTTCAATTAGCATACAGTATGATAGCATGTTTGCATTCATTCATCAGTCTTGCATGCACCGGGCTCGGCGCATCATACTAACTGCATTGTATTTCAATTTCAAAGTTGAATACATGTTAGCTGTAGCATTTCATATGCCATGTCTAGAATAGCCGAGCCTGTTGTAGTTGCACTTTCGCATGTGTTGCATTAGGCATTTCTGTATAATTAGGATCATGCATGGATTTCTAATTAGCTTCTGTTTTGGCTTGAAGTACTCGGTAAGTTTTATGCTTTGGCATCCTTGCATGCGTGTGAGTGACTGCCATGATAGCATGCTTACCATGAGGCTAATTGCTTATGTGATATACCTGCCTGAATGCCTGTAGGTGAAGGTTGGGTTATTTGGATTGGAATAATTCATCAAATGTGTGTTTTAAGCCCACTAGATAGTGGCAAAATCATGTTTTCTAAGCCCACCCGAGGGTGGCAAATCCACGTCTTGGCCTACTTGTGGGTAGCACCATCAAACCATTTTCAAACAAACAAACATGAAATGTTTTGTTCCAATTCAGGCGATCCAGTCTATACTTGTATGATGTGCGCATCACATAGTAAATCTAGGCTAATAACCGGGATAAGAACGCATAATGTTTTCAAAAATAGATATCATGGTTAGTAGAGGCCGATCTTTGATCGAGCGAGCGGGGGTGCTCACGAAGTGACCTTCCCCAATCGTACCCAAGTTCCCAAGCCGAGGCAACTTTGGTGATGACGGACACATGGCCTTAGGCAAACAAGTCAGGGTTTCCTAAATTTCCCCAAAATAAAAACATTTAGGTGGCGACTCTATATCTGGCAAAGCAGTCCATGTTTGGCACTTCTTTCAAAAAAATCTGTTTTCTTAAAACGATTTGCTGAATTTGGACTCTTTGGTTCAAATTTAGAACCATGACAATTTGAGAGTCCGAGCTGTAGTGAGCCCAAATGAACAGAACGGGACTTATCCCTCTTAGGGCGTTCGGGGACGTCTACACCTACTGGAGAGACAAATGAATTTCCTATCACTGTTGGGTTACGCCAAGGATCTACTTTAAGCGCTTATCTTTTTGCTTTAATTATGGATGAGTTGACGAGAAATATTCAAGATGACGTACTATGGTGTATGCTTTTTGCAGACGATATCGTGTTAGTGGATGAGACTAGAGAAAGAGTTAATACAAAGTTGGAGATTTGGAGAAAAGCTCTTCAATCTAAAGGTTTCCGGATAAGCAGAAATAAGACAGAGTACATGAAGTATAAATTTAGTAACAGTAACAATGAAAGCAGAGGAGAAGTGAAAATTGAGAACCAAGAATTGCCTAAGAGTGAAGATTTTCGTTATTTAGGGTCGATTATCACAATAGTGGAGGAGATTGATGCGGATGTGGCCTATAGGATTAAAGCGGGCTGGTGTAAGTGGAGAAGTGCGTTTGGGGTACTATGCAATAAATGAATACCCACTAGACTAAAAGGTAACTTCTATAGAATGGCTATTAGACCAGCGATGTTGTATGGGACGGAGTGTTGGGCAACTAAAAAATAACATGTAGATAAGATGAGTGTGGCTGAAATGAGGATGCTAAGTTGGATGTGTGGCAAGACTAGACAAGACAGAATTAGGAATGAATGTATTCGGGAATGGGTAGGAGCAACACTTATAGAAGATAAATTGAGAGAGAATAGATTGAGATGATTTGATTACATTCAACGGAGACCAACGAGGCAGTAGTGAAGAGATGCGATGCTGTAACGGTAGATGAGAGTGTTAGGGGACGGGATATGTCTAGATTAATGTTGGCTAACGTTGTAAATAGATATATGGATCTACTTAATTTGACTAACGAAATGACCTTTGATAGGGCTGCATGGAGAAGAAGGATTTATGTAGCCGACCCCATTTGATGAGACTTAAGGCTTGGTTTGGTTTGGTATTGAAATTTCTAAATTTTAAACAATTAAAAAAATCTCATTGGTTAGCTTCCGTTTAATTTTTATTTTACAATCTCACATCGGGAAAAGAAGGAAAAAGTGAATTGTTTCACTTATATAAAGTGAAACTTATACTCTTATTTATATAAGTAAAAGAAGATTTTTAATGAGAAATCATATAATCAATATCAATTTTTTTTTTATTTTCTTAATTTTAAATACTTAAGAAAATCTCTATTGGTTAATTTTCATTTAACTTTTATTTTATAATCCCACATAGACGTTTTGATTTTAAAACTCTCATAATATTTAATTAAAAATAATTACAATCCCACATCGAGAATAGGAAAAAGAAGTGGGTTGTTTCACCTATATAAAGTAAATTTTATACTCTTATTTAATATTGTAGTATTGTACATGTTTCAGTTCAAGATGACTTAAATTTTAAAATAAAATTTAAACGTTTTAATTAATTAGTTTTGTTGTAAATTAGCTGTTCTTTTGACTTAGCCAATTAGACTGAATCGTTTTTGGTTTGAATGATTCACTAGTTTAACCACGGTTTTAATTGTTTTATTAAAATATATTGCTTAGATTTGTTTAATTTGAAATAAACTATGATTTACCTTATTGAAAATTAAACGACTGAGATTACTTGATTAGAAATGAACTTCCTGTCAAAACACTGTTAACTTTTATTTTACAATTCTACATCAGAAAAATGAGGAAAAAATGAGTTGTTAAAAACCTTATGCTCCTATTTAATATTGTAGTGTTGTGTAAGTTTCAATTCAAAGCAGTTTAAATTTTAAAATTAAAATAAAATTTAAAAGTTCTAATTAATTAATTTTTGTATAAATTGGTTAGTCTTTTGACCTAGCTGATAAGGTGAACCGTTTTCGGTTTAACTGACTCGCTGGATAATTGTGATTTTAGCGATTTTATCAAAATATATTGGTTAAATTTATTTAATTCGAAATAAATTAAAGATTAACCTAATTAAAGATTAAATAGCTAAGATTGTTTGATTCGAAATAAACTTCTCACCCAAACAATTGTTAACTTTTAAATAATTAAGAAAATCTCCATTGACTAACTTTCATTTAACTTTTATTTTATAATTCCACATTGAGAAAAGAAGGAAAAATTGAATTGTTTCACTTACATAAAGTGAATCTTATACTCCCATTTATATAAGCAAAATGAGATTTTTTTTCGATTTTCTTAATTTTAAACAATTAAGAAAATCCCGATTGACTAGTTTCCATTTATATTTTATTTTACATAATATAAAAAAATTAAATATAATTATCATATTTTTATTAAATAATATATTATTTTATCCTGTGCATAGCACGAATGATATGGTAATATATATATATATATATATATAAGGGTGTTTGAAAAGATGATTGAGTTAAAATAACTCACTAAAAGAAAAAAAAATAGACTAAAATAATCAATAAGATAAAATGCCACATTCAATCTATAATCATTTCATTTTTTCACTCACAACCAACAAATCAACTACAAATATATATATATATATATATAAACCTAACCCAATTCTCAAACATAACATTTTTTAGGCAAGCTAATAACCAAAAAATTAAATAATCAATTAAAATAGCCAACTTTCCAAACAAGCCATAGTATATAATTGTCTGGTTTCACCTGTTCAAATCTTGTTGGTTTAAAAAATAAAAAAATAAATAATATGTTTAGTTTAAAGTTTTTAAAAACAATTTTTAATTTTTAATTTGTATTTTAATTTTTTTAAATTCATTTAATCTAGATATATTTAAAAAGTATAATATTTATACAATTTGTTTTTTAAGAATTCATGGAATACAAAAAATAAAATAAAATAAAATAAAATAAATACAAAAAGTTTAGTACATTTTTGTATTTTGTTGTTATATTCAATGATTTTTTTAAAAAAAAAAAATTTGGGTACAATTTTTATATTTTTTAAGTATATCTAAATTAAGTTGATCTAAAAAGTTAAAAAAATGATTAAAATGTTTAAACAATTCACTAAAAATAAAAAATGCAGATTTAAAACTCAGAAAATAATTTTTAACAAATATAAACCAAACAGACATAACAGAAGCTATTCTACTTCAAAAACGTTACATTTTATTTATTTATTTATTTTCAGTTTTTTAGTTTTTGTTTTTAGTGAACATATAATTTTTTTTATATATATTTATTTTGAAGTCCTAGTCTAGAAAATTTGATAAAATATAAAAGAAATCTCACCTAATTCTTAAATGAGAAAAAGTAATGTTTTTAGCATTTGTGGAATGGATTACTTTTTAAGCAACAATTTTATCTTTAAAAAAAATTATGAAACATTTATCAAACTAGTTGAGCAATTCCAAAACTGAGGTATTTTGCTTTTAAAAATACATAAAAAGTACACATTTTATTTTGCTTAATTACTTTAGTTAATGTGTATTTCAACCAGATTATTTATAGTTAGGCAAATAGGGGTAATTATTCAGTAATTCCGAAATAGGTACACGTGATATTTCATAGTATTATGATTGGTGGAGAAGGTGAGATAGTGAGTATTGTGTTAGGAGATTAAAAATATAAAAAGATATATTAAATGATCATTGATTAGAGAGTACATACGTAATATCCAAAAATATTGAATAATTTCCCCGCAAGTAGACACTTCTTGGCTCTCTAATTGTTACTAGCCTTCTTACGTATGATGCATAATGCTTAGTGGATTGCATAGTCTCTGAGAGCATGACTATGTGATTTGACTAGGTACGATGTGTACGGGGATGAAATATCCTTTACTTTTCGTACTCCTTGAACTTAAGCTTCACGTAACGACGTCTGGCCTGGAAATAGAGAAACGGTGAGCTACCCAGCAGTGTGTTGCCGGATAGACCCTCTGACGATCAAGTCAGATCACTTGAAGAAGAAAGCTCTTTTTAGAGAGAGAGTTGTTCAGATAGCATACCTCCAACGTTCCCTTTCTTCTCTTTTTCTAGGCTGGCCATGTAGCCTCAGGGATTGTGCGCGCACTACCACTGTTGTCCTTCCCTGGACAGGTGATAGTGCTCGCCTCTCACCACCTTATATGTGTAAAGGCCAAAACCTCCAAACAGTATATGTGGAACTGCCAAACGGTATTGACGTGTGCCAGGAGTGGATTTCTCTTCCGCCACACCATTGGTCCAGGTGGCACACTCTACCGAGCTGTCACGACCGATCTATCCCTTGGAAGAAAACGCAGCCATAGTCAAAACGGCCGAGTTGTAAGGTGTCGATCCTTCCAGACTAGTTGGATATGAATCGTGCCGGCCCTCGCCCCGGTCCAAATTCATTCTGAGCCACACTTTGCTCGGTCCAGCCGTACCATTGCGGATGCGGTCGATGGTCCATCCGGATCACAGCTCGGTCTAGCTTTATGCGCAATTCCACGCTTCGGTCGACAAATGTAGCTCGGCTCGGCAACGGCTCGAGGGAATCGCTCGAGTTCGGCAAATCGCTTCGACCGAGCAAACGGCTCTCGTAAGGTCAGTCATAACTGGCATTATTGTAGCTCGGTCGTACTTGTTCGGCGCAAATCCTCCTCTCAATTGCCCCTTAATCCCATCCGAGCTGAGCGTGATTGGGATAACCGCCATTACCGAGCTATCCTATTTGGTTGGTTTTCTGAATTGCGCTAGTAGTCTTTTTACCGGTCGTACGGCCATACTGACAGAACCATCACTTCGATGCCACGTGGCTTCACATCGTTGGACCCGTGCAGTCCCACAGCTGTCTCCCCACGCGCAAAATTCAAACGGCTGCCGCCCTTTGGATTTCCCACTCTTTTTATACACATACGAGGGGTCATTCACGCTCATGCTGTTCATCTTCATTCTAAAGACAAAACCCTAGCCTCTCTTTCTCCAAGTTTCTTCCCTCACTAACATTACTATTCTTCTGCTTCATTTACGTCTATTTTTGTTCCTTCTGAAGCTACAATCAAGCTCGAGAGGCTGGACTCTGCTTGGCACTCGGTATCGGTGAGTCCCTCTACCCCTCCCTCGTATTTTTATGTTTGAGTTCTTCATTTTTGCTTTTCCAAGCTTTTAGCTAGACTGTTAGGATCTTATTGGTGCCCCCTCTTTGGGGCGACACTAGCACACCCTAGGAAGAACTGGAATCGGAGAAGTAGATGGAGCCCCCATGCCCCTTGTTTCTCCAAGTATCAATGCACAAACTTTGAATTTAGGATAAACTGCCTAAACCCTGGGTAAGACCGAGCTAAATCCATCATTTAGATCCATAGACAGGATTTTGCCGAGCGAAAACTTATTTGTGGTCTCCTTCTGGGGCCTCGACCGAGCTAAAATCTGGAACCGAACTAGGAAGGCCAAGTCGGTTAGATAGTCGAGCCGACGTAGGAGTCGGGCCGGTCAAACGTCCCAGAAACCTTTTACTGAGCTAGGAACTCCACATTGAAGCCGTGCAATTTATGCCGCACTAACCCTAATGCGGCAATTGTATGGAGATCCTTTGCTTTCCGTACTCCTTAAACTCAAGCTTCACGTAATGACGTCTGGCCTGGAAACAGAGAAACAGTGAGCTGCCGGGCGGTGTGTTGCCGGATAGACCCTCCGACGATCAAGGCAGATCACTTGAAGAAGAAAGCTCTTTTTAGAGAGAGAGTTGTTCAGATAGCATACCTCTAACGTTCACTTTCTTTTTTTTTCTAGGCTGGTCATGCAGCCTCAGGGATTGTGCGCGCACTACCTCTACTGTCCTTCCCTGGACAGGTGGCAGTACTCGCCTCTCACCACCTTACATGTGTAAAGGCCAAAACCTCCAAACAGTATGTGTGGAACTGCCAAACGGTATTGACGCATGCCAGGAGTGGATTTCCCTTCCGTCACACCATTGGTCCAGGCGGCACACTCTACCGAGCTGTCACGACCGATCTGTCCCTTGGAAGGAAATGTAGCCATAGTCAAAATGGCCGAGCTGTAAGGTGTCGATCCTTCCGGACTGGGTGGATGTGAATCGTGCCGGCCCTCGCACCAATCCAAATTCATTCCGGGCCACGCTTTGCTCGGTCCAGCCGTACCATTGTGAATTCGGTCGATGGTCCAGCTGGATCACAGCTCGGTCTGGCTTTATGCGTGATTCTACGCTCCGATCGACAAATGTTGCTCGGCTCGGCAACGGCTCAGGGGAATCGCTCGAATTCGATGAATCGCTTCGATCGAGCAAATGACTATCGTAAGGTCCGTCACAACTGGCGTTATTGTAGCTCGGTCTTACTTGTTCGGCGCAAATCCCCCTCTCACGATGCTTAACAAGCACAGTATAAAAAGTCTGTTGAAGTTATTCACATTTATTTGAAAGTAATTGATGAGTAATATTGTGGATTTATTACATCTACTTTTTCATATCATGTAATTTTGAATGAGGCTGTAAATATTATGAGATTATGTTATATTAGACTAGAATATAATAGGAAATGAGATTTGAATGATTTTTTTTTCTAACAGTTCAATGAAGAATAGGAAATAATCTAAAGTACTATTCATATCAGGAGGTGGGCAGAAAGTCGAAGCTCTATGGGCAACTCGTCTTGTTCTTCGCCAGGCAGTTGGACCCTGAAGGCTTCAAGTGCAAGAGCAGCATCTCAGCTTGGTTCAAGCAACTGAGTCGATAGAGTGGAGTGTAGACATCTCATTTTTACCAACTACTAAAATTTAGGTATTTGGATGTTTACCGATGGTAAAAAATGTTCAATTTTTTATTTTTAGTGTGTTTGGGTCACTGTGGTTCGCTGTTTCACTTTTTAATATCCAAAAATCATTTTTCTACTAAAACTCATTTCATAGAAAGTGTGAGGGACAATGCCCATTAAATCTGAATTGATGATTTTTTCAAAAGTGATGAATTGGGAGTTAAATTGGTTTTTTTTAAGCAATAAGTTAGCCTAGGGGCAAAATGGTAGACTTAGGACCTCGTAGGCTAGTAGGTTGATTAACATATGGTTGGCGTTGGCTAGGGCGGTTTCTTAGCCTCCATTTGGGAATTATGATTTGGGCTAAAATAACCATATAAGAAAAAATAGGCTATTTTAGTCCAATAAGACAAAACATTACATCTAACTCATAATCATTACATTTTTCCTCTTACAAAAAGTCAAAAAACTCTTTTCAAACGAGACTTTTTAGCCCCAAGATAAAATAGCCAAAAAGCCAAAAAGTTAACACACTTCCCAAACGAATCCTTAGTTTGGTTGGGTTTTGTTGGCTGATTGTAGCGGGAGAAAGCGTGGGAACATTAGGATGGATCCTAATTCACCTAACCTCGTCCCCAAGTCACCTAGGTCTATATTTTCCTTTAAACAAATGTTTACAGAAACATAAGAAGGTTTAAAATTTTAATTATTAATGTTCATAAAATTTATTAGTGATATGTAATTTTTTTTTATATTATATTTACACTGAATAATAGTTTTTCCAAATTTAAAACACATGAAGTTCTTGAAGTGATTGAAGTTCACAAACATGGCTTCTTCTTCATTTTATTTATTTATTTATTTATTTTTTTTTTTTGGGGGGGGGGGGGGGGGGATTAAAGCAAAGAATGATTTCTTTATGAACTTACCATTAATGACTTTTTATTCAGGTTGAGTTAACCCACTCTGTGCTCAGTGTGAAAACACAGAAATGAGTGTGTTCAATGCATCCAATCCAAATTTGAATGAGCTGTGTGATTTGATTATCGAATTGCTTTGTGGATTAAATCAATCGGTGTAGGCTACCGTGATACTTTATACAATTTTTCTTTTTTATTGATGTATTTCCGTAGTTGTATGCTAATTTCATAAATAAGGATTTTTTTTCTTTGACTGATCAAAATAAATAAATGAGGATTTTTTTTTTTTCATTTACCTACTCAATTCGTCTCCTCTTATGCTGTCTCTCTCTCTCTCTCTCCCCTCCTCCTTGTGCAAGCCTCGTTTGCTCCCTACGCAGACCACCTTCCGTCATCCACCGGCACCATTTAACGAAATGAGGAAGAAGTAAAATAATAATAATAATAATAATACTAATAATAACAAATATTTCTTGATAATAGACCATAGATCTAAATAAAGACATTCACGCATCACACAAACCAAATAAAAAGGACAAATCTTGTTCCTAAAAGTGAACATAACAAAAGAGAACGGCATGGCATATAGTTCAATAACAACAGTAACAAACAGCGCACAACACACAATCTTCCTGTTCCGAATAAATCAAAGGGGAGCGCCCGGAAAGAGTGGGAGGGCCCTAAGCGCACGTTCAAAGGTCACAACATAGAAATTCGCAATGGCAGTAGAGCGATAAAACTCGAGAACATCACGATCCATGAGAGAATTGTCCTTCGCGAATTGACGCCACTGGCAACTCATGTAACGCCTTCCAGTACTATCCCTCCTAACAGGAGCCTTGAACCTCCAAATATTTCCATGGTCCCAAACAAGCATGATTTCGTTGTCCTCCGTCACATCAGGAAGATACAGTGCAGACCGAGGAATCTCGAGGTTGCCGTTAACGTCTGCCTTCGAGAGTTCCTTTTCAAAGCATTTCACATATCCCGGCTCCATTCTCCTTGAGTTGAGACCTAATAGAAAAACAAAACACAAAACACAAAAACAAATTATAGATATCAATTAACATACATATACACGCACACAATTCAAGAGTATTAGAAATATAAATCAATCTTACGAGGACTTTGAAACTTATAGAGTGGATTGAATCAAATGTTCTCACTCGTAACATATATATATATATATATATATATATACACGCATAAATCGATCTTACGAGCGCTTTGAAACTTATAGAGTTGATAATTGATAGTGTAACAGTGATGGGATTCTGACATTCGTTTTTGTCAACTTAGTCACACACTTGTCACTCTCAAACTTAATTAAAAACAAAGCATATCTGAATATTTGGTATCATCTATGACATCACTCCCAACTTAATCTGAATTTTTTCTCTTTTCTCTAGGGTTGTTCGGAATGATTCAAAGAATTTTTTGACTTTTCATAAAAAAAAATATATACAAAAAAAAAAGAAAGAGAAATAATATCACTCAAAAAAATAAAAAGATAATAAATATACTATTTTAATATACCCAAACAAGCTCTAATTAAAAAATACTTCATTAAAAATAATGTCAATCTGAATTTTTGGTCCTTCATGTCACTCTCAACTTTATGTGAGCTTTTTCTCTTTTATGTCCTCACTCTCAAACTTAATTAAAAATAATGTATATCTGAATTTTTGGTCCTTCATGTCACTCTCACCTGTATATCTGAATTTTTTGTTGCTTTTCTTGCGAATCAAGGGAGCCTCCATCAGTATCTAGTTGTTTTTCAACTAGCAAAAACGGATTAGGAAGGCATGTATCTTAATCATTTTCACGATTTAATTTAATATAAGGTAATAGGGCCTCCCTCCAAACAAAAAAGGTAAAAAAAGGCCCTCACGTTCCATTCATATAGTAAGACATATATCTTAATCAGTTTCGCGATTTAATTTAATTTAACTTTTTTTACTTTACGAAATTTATTAGAAGAGTAATGCTATACATAATTATTTATTTATTTATTTCTTTTTTCACTCCTAGACACTAAGTAATAGGCCCACATTATATATGCATGTAGGTCTTATCCAGTGGCAAACCTAGAATTTCAGAGAGATTGACCTTCTCACGTTCGGATCCCCTATCACTTGTTATGCTGATGAGTTAGATAATGATGAATAAGAAAGAAATTCCATCCAGCAAGTCTGGATCTAACCTTCTCCAATACAGGTTGCTATGTTGCTTTTCTTCTAGGATTGGCCCCAAGAGGTAACCCAAGATACTTGATAGGCAAATTCTAGGTAGTGCAATTTAACAGAGAAGCAAAATTTGCTAGATTGTCATTAGATATACCAACACTACACACCATACTTTTGTGATAGCTAATTTTTAATCCTGATAATATCTCAAAGCACCTCAAAATCCTCTTTAATTTCAGCACTTCATCCTCTTCAGCTTCACAAAATAGAACTGAGTTATCAGCAAATTGTAAGTGAGAAATTAAAACATCATTGGATCCAACCTTTACACCTTTAATCAGTCCCATATGCAGAGCCCTTAATAATAAGATGTTCAATCTTTTAGCCACTATAGTAAAAAGGAAAGGGGACAAAGGGTCACCTTGCCTCAAATCTCTCTGAGGGCAGAACTCCTCAGTTGGGGAACCATTTACAAGTATAGATAATTTCACAGTGGTCAGACACTCCTTCATCCAAGAGATCCATTTGTGCCCAAATCCAAAATTTGAAAGTATGGAGAATAGAGGGGCTAGCAAATGATAGGATAGGCTATTTGGTGCCAACCTTGTTGGGATGATTTAGTTCATTGTCATGCGTTTGCACTTACCTTTTCTTTATTGATGTTCTTTATTTTTGGTACTTTGTACTTGATTCTTACATCAATAAAGGTTCCTTTTTTGCCGATAAAAAAAAAATATATATATATAACTTTGAAGAGAGAGAGAGAGAGTGAGTGAGTGAGCTTATCGCTTTCGGATCCATCACTTGCTATGTTGATGTAATAATGAATAAGAAAGCTGATGTAATGATGACAAAGAAAGAAAGCAAAAAAAAATGCAAAAACAAGTAGATAATTTTGGGGAGAGAGAAAGGAAAGAAATGCAGAAACAAGTAGACAAGTTTGGGGAGAGAGAAAGGAAAGAAATGCAATGTGAGTCGGCAAGAGTATAAGAAAAGCATGGAAAGTAGCGCTGTTGTGTTTGATGTGGATTTTGTGGGGAGAAAAGAATTAATGGTCTTTTGATGGGATGGAGAAACCTCTTTCTAAATTGTTTGTTGATTCTTTTGTGTATTTGGTTCTCCAAGGGTGTCAGTAACTCGATGATTGAGTATCTTTTGGATATTTTTAGAGAACTTTGATGGCTAAAGGAATGTCCAGCATTTGTTTGGTCTAGGTATGCTCGTGGTTGTGGAAGGATACAGGTAACATTCCCTTTGACGACTTCATATTTTAAGTTTTCTTGTGTTTTTTTTTTATTAATTTACATTTTGCAGTTTTTTTTTTTTTCACTTGTTATTTAAAAAATAATAAATCAGTAGCTGTTAGAAATAACAGTAAATAACATGCCTACATAAAGATATAAAATTTTAAACATGACATATGCTTGTTTATACATGTTTTGTATAAAAATGCTATATTGGATGTCTTGTATGGTCACTAATGTCTCTATGAACATTTGTTAAATATTCAAGTTATCCAAATGTTGTACAAACGACATTGTATGTCCTTGTTGTGTCTCGTGTATATGATTCATTTGTCTTAAAAAATTACTGAACTAATTCTCAAAATAAATGCATCGAACCTCAAAATCATCCAAAATTATCCTTAAATCTTGTTATAACTCAAGGCTAAAAAGAACTAATTCTAAAGCAAATCTGAAAATCAGCACAATAAGTTAGTAAATCACCTGGAAAAGAGACTTTGTGCCTAGGAACCAACACTGCTACAATGTTTCCAATGACGTCAAGATATGAACAACTAGTCTGTACTCATGAAATTTCCCTGCCACAATCAAATGAATCAGGTGTTTTGGGATATGAGTAAAACAAAATCAAGGGAAGGAATACAGTACACATCCACACATGATAAAATTTATTTCAAATGTCTCTGAAGATGACAAAAATGGTATACCATAACAATTACCTCCATATGTTGTTGCAGTGGAAAAGGAACCACAGTAGAAGGGTGTTTTGATCCCTCTGGCAGAACCACCTAAAAACAATAGTTCCGGCTTTAGTATTTGTATTTTTAATTCCAGCATAGAGAGACATAAGTGGGATAAAAGATTGTAAAAAAATATAAATTTAAAGAACTGTACTCACTTTGATGGTGAACTCGTCTACTACCATCAGATCACTCAGAAAGGAAGTCTTGCAATGGTAGTCCATATCCAATGACAAAAGTGGCCTTCCAGGCTTCAAATAAAGGATATTGTGGCTTTATTTCCAATTCTGATTGCAAAGAAGAAGTCATTGGTATAGAGAATGTTTTTAACAATAACATAAAGAAAAATTTTCATTTCTCATTTTTTAATTGAGCAGTGTGTGAAATTGCTGTCATTCATCCAAATGAAAAGGAACAAAATTCCCTAGAGGGAAATAGATAAATCAGAAACTCAGACAGACCAACAGCAGAACAGCAATTCTTATCATGCCAAAGTTGCACTCTTCAAACAAGCCAAGAAAACACAACAGGATTAGCAAAAACCTTGCAAGATTAGAAATATGGCAATGAAATGAAGGATCATATATATATATATATATATATTAATATGTATGTAAGGACCAGATGATTTGCCACTTGGAAAGTATATCACTCTCACAAGATTCAAAGTACGAAATATAACTTATATAGGCATTCAAGTCTTGTTTGACATGCGAGAGTTTTAGTCTAGAAGTTAAAAAATTACTAAAAAAATTTAAAAATCTATAACTTATACTAAAAAGTCAAAAATTTCCTTTTCGTTCTCTATCTTTGCACATATTTTCGTAAAAAATCAAAAAGTCATTCTAAACATACTAATTTTTTTTTACCTCATGTTTTAGCCAAAAAGTCACTAAAATAGCATATTTCCAAACGAGGCCTGACTTATTTTTCAAAACCTCATAAGTTGGACTATTTTTCAAGCCACATGATGTCAAAATATTTAGTTAAAAAATATAATGTGTGATTGAATTTAATTATAAAATGTTTTATTTTCTTTTTCATAAATAGCCCAATGGGTGGATTTGGGATTTAGAATTATTTTTTTAACTGTGCTTAGGCAAATTGAAGTTGGGCAGATATACAAAATCTGTTATTATATAGTGTTGACTAGCTCGAACCCAACCTGACCTGACGTTTGTCCATACCTACTTACACCCCGATTAGCTAACCTCGTTGATGAAATGGTTAAAGGACCATAATACCTTTATCTGATTTGATAATTTTCAGCCTAACCAAATAGAAAGACAATGGACAAAGTTCCCTCAAGCCATCTCCCACCACCAATGGAAAAACTTAACCAACTTCAACTCCCCAATCTTACCACTCCATACCAACATCTTCACCATGTAATCACCCTCAAATCCAGGCCAGCCCTGAGTTTCGTGAGTCTGAAATAATTTTTCGAGGGCTTTTTAAATATTCATAAAATAAATAAATAAATAAATAAAATTACTCTATTTGGTTTAGAGTTTTTAAAAATAATTTTTTGAGTTTGTAATTCATATTTTTTATATTATTTTATATTTGTTAAATTTTTTGAAAACAAAAATCACATACATTATATTTTTTAAGTATATGTAACTTAGGTGTATTTACATAATAAACAAAAGAAAATTACGTAAATTATTAAAAAAAAAAAACTAAAATAACACATAATTGAGCCATAAATGAGCCATAAAGAGAGACTTTATATATATATATATATATAAAAGAAAAAAAAATAAAAGAAGAAGCCTAAATAGAATTAGTCTAATGACTAATATATATATATAATTATTTTATATTTTATTTTTTTTCAATTGGACTAACATCTAACAGTTACAAATATTTTTTAATTGGACCTAACAAAATTTTTTGAGCCCCTTAAATTGGCCTAAATTAATAAAACAAAATTAGACCATTTTAAATTTTTAATATAATACAAAACTAATGAATTTAAGATATTTTTCGTAAGCCTAATTTTTGAGACCCATGACAAATGACTTACTAGCCTTAGCCTAGAATCCACCCTACTCAAATTCGTCATGACTTTTGCAAACAACACAGCCAAATACAACAATCAATCCAAGCACAAAGCAGGAGAAAATGTCATGCATTCAACAACCATCTCTTCCACTAGTACTATTTCCAAATCACAATACTTGAACCACACGGTTGTGTCCAGCTCTGCTCAGTAATTTTTGAAATTCCATTTTGGCCCCAAAACATTTTAAAATATTTTTGAATATTTTCATTTAAGACCTTGAAAAATTCTAAAATTTTACAAAATATGTTCCTAGCTAAATTGATCCTTCTGAGTTTATTTGTGGAGTCTTTTTTTCAAAATTCAAACTTGAAAATTTTGTGTAGCTTATTTGAAGAACATAAATCAATCGATGGCCAACATGAACACCATTTTTCAGCCCTGTTTCCAAAATTGAGCAAAAAGGACTATGAGAACTAAAGTATCCAGATACAAATGTTATTAGCCTCATAAGATGTGTGGGACTTGGTTGAAAGCAGATATGAAGAGCTGGTAAGCCTAGAAGATGAAGAGAAAATGAATATAGCCCAAAAGGCTACTTTGAGAGATACAAGGAGAAGAGACAAGAAATCCTTGTACTTGCTCTATCAAAGCATTAGCGAGTCAAGCTTTGAAAAGATAACAAGCATGAAGTACTCTTCCGAGTTTGCACTGAGGAATTGAGAAAACCGTGAGGATTTGACTCCAAGTATTTAGAGGTGAGTTTGAATTGTTATAAATGGAGGGCCATGAGTCAATTTTTGAGTACTTTATGAAGACTTTGACCATTGTGAACCAGATCAGATGATATAGAGACAAGATGGATGATGTTTGAGTATCGATCAGAGAAGCTCCACCAAACACCCCCTATGTACCTCTCTCTCTAAAAACCTCCACCCACGGGCCTCACTTTTGGCCGGCCGACCGCCGCCATTGGCTATGGCGGTCGGCTGGCCCAGCTCTCTTTTGTGTTTGTGTGCGGTTTTATGCCTTCAATAAACTTGATACCTACGTTTTCTTTCCACTTTGGTGTTCTTTTTTGTTTCATCAAGGGTGCTTTGGGTTGGTCATTTGGTATCTTCAGGGAGTTGTTTATTTTGTTGTCTGTTTTTGTCTCAATCTTGGGGTTGCTCGTTTTTGTTTCAACAGGGGTGCTTATTTTTAGGGTCAAATCAGAGTAGGAGGAGGTCGGTTTTGGACCAAAATAGAGGATGGCCAGACCTGGTTGGAGCTTCATTCGGGCGCTCTTTTGTGAGTGGGAGTTTGAGGGATGAGCTCGGTTTCGAATCTTTGGAGTTGCTTCGGTGCTTTTGTTTGGAGGGAACGAGGGTGTTGTAGTTGATCCAGATCTGTCTAAGTTTTCATTCGAGCGCTCCTTTCGAGTGGGAGTTTGAGGGGTGAACTTCATCCAGTTGAATGGTGGTGTCTCGGCGGTGTTTCGATGTTGTGGTTTCGGTGGCGTGTGTCTTGGGTTTGGTGGGCAGCAGCATGGGTGATTAAATTAATCGGGTTGATTAGTATGTGTGGTTTGTTGATAAGAGGAGTAAGCTGTTTAGGTGTTGTTCGGAGTTTTGAATCTGAAAACAAGTTTCCGTCCCTGGAAGTGGGTCTGGGCATGGTGACCAAGCTGTGTTCAGATGTGTTCAGATGGGTGGTCATGGTGTTTTCTCGGTTTGGTGTAGCAGAATGTTGTCCGGAGTGGGTCTTGGCTGGGTGTTGAGAGTCTAGCCGCATGTGGGTTTCTGCTGGGCATTGGGAGGCTTTGGGAGTTTAGCAGCTTGGTGATGACAGGCAATGGAGTTTTTCCAGCCATGGAGATGGTGGCTATGTAGTTTTTCCGGCCAGCGATCTTCCTCGGTAGGTGCAGAGGTGCGTGCAGCAGGTTGGGGTAAGGTTTAGCAGTAGCAGTAGCAGCTTGCGTGCATAGGGGTATGATTTAGTTGAAGCTATGGACGTTGTCAGGCGTGGGGCGTAGCTGTGGACGTTGGGAGTTGAAGCTGCATAGGTGTATGATTTAGATTTCAAAATTTGCCGGTAGGCAGCTAAGTTTAGTTTTTTTTTTTTTTTTTGGTCTTGGGTTTTGGCTTTGTCTTTGGGTTTTGTGGGTTGATTTGTGGGGTTTATTGTATTTTTATTGTATTTTTTTCTGGTTAAGTTCTTCTTAACTTTTTTGTTCAAAAAAAAAAATTCATGAGGCCAAGGGGTTGGTTGTATGGATGCGAGTAGCAATAGTAGGGGTATTTTGTACTTCCGAATCTCTCTCGATGCATGTCATCTTCCTGTACCTTTAATTTCATGCTTTTAATGAAATTTTTCTTTACTGATCAAAAAAAAAAAAAAAAATGGATGATGTTTGAGTAATAGAGGAGATACTTGAATCTCTATGTTTGAAGTTTGAAAATGTATAGTTGTTACAGTTGAGGAATCAAAGGACTTGAACACCATGACCATGGATAAGCTAATAGCAACGTTGGAGATCCATGAGCAAAGAATAAACGAGAGAACTTTCACAAGTTCCCTAGAGCAAGCTCTTTAGTCAAAGTTGACGTTTAGAGGAAATAGAGAACAACCATAGGGAACACCATAGAGAAGTGGAGGAAAAGGCCATAGACAACTTGAAAAAGGCTCCAATATGGAAGGCAAAAGTCAACAGTTGATTGACAATAGAGAACAACAAGTAGTTGTTCCACGAGACAGATAATAGGCAGTTGTTCTGCAAAACAGAAGGGGTCAATAGGTGGTTGTTCCAAAAAACAAAAGTTAATAGATGATTGACAAAAGATGACAACAAATGTCAATAGTGGGTTAACAGCAGACAAAGAGGTTGTGACAGAAGCTACATGTAGTGCTATAATTACAATGAGTATGGTCATTACAGTAGTGAATGCACAAAAGAGGTCCAATGTTATAACTGCACTCAGTGTGGGCACTATAGTCATGAGTGTATGGAGGAAGTAACATATGACAAAGTTGATGAGTCTGTAAACTTTGCAGTGAGTGAAGAGTTGATGTTGCTCATGTTTTACAATGATGTTGTAGAAAAAGACAATGGATGAAGCATTGTAGACAATCAAGCTTAAGGGGGGATGTTGTAAAATAAGCTTTCTTTTCCACCATCCTAGCTAGGAGGTAGGAGCAAAATATAGAAAACTAGGGTTCAAGGATTGCTACATGTTACTATAGGTTTGATGGTTGAAGAGTTCAAATTTGAATGGTTTTATTGTAGTTTATTTAATACATTCATATTATCAATGTTTAGCTATAAATATGTAAGGATTATGCTAGTTCTAAATGTAGGGGTTGAGAAGAAAAATAAGAAAATGTGAGAGTGTGAGAGTTTGAGAGAAAGTGTTCTTTTCTCCTTGTATTTGTTTCAGTTTATCTGAGTGAAATAAAAGTTTATTTTTTGCATAATAAATCATTTCTCTAAATCTATTTTTGAACCAGCATAAGTGGTTTGAACATCCCACTCCCACCAATACCTTTGTCATAGTTATTACGTCGCACACCATCACTACCAATGCGATATTCCCTCTTTAATCTCCCATTGCTCTACAGGTTTTCTCTTAAATCAATTTTTTTTGGTTAAAATCATCATATCATTTGGATCTACGTACGGATAGATTCTATGGTGATGGATTTTATGTTGGGTGGTGGTTGCGATTGTTCATTGATCAAATGTGGGATGGGGATAATGGTGATGAACAGTGGATGGAATAGTAGGTAAAAAAGTAGTGGATAGTGTAAGGGTTGGTTTGAGTTGAGAGGTTGGTGCAATCCAATAGAGGTAGTGGTAGGTGAAAAGATGGATTTGCCAGCATTCCAGAGGTTGTAATGTTGGTTTTGGGCTAGGGCTTTGTATTCCAACCTCTTTGTTTGATCAAATGAGTATTAAGCAGTTGTTGTAGCTATCATCAAGGGTTGTGGTAGGGAGAGAAAAGTGTGAAGAATTTTTTCATTGGTTCATTTATAGCTTCAGATTGTGGAAGGCATACATTTGATACCCTTTGTGTGAGGCAGGGAGAGAGAAAATAGGGGGGGCGTATGATTGGAGAAATTGCCAAAAAAAAAATGTCACTTGAAGGATTTTTCTAATAAATGTAGAGTTGGCATTTAAAGAAAATTGTTTGCCTAAAGCAAAAGTTTATGTTCAGTAAGCAAACGATTGACTAACAAAAGGGTTTGTGTTTTATAACAAAATTTAAAATAAGGGAGCTCTATGATATTTCAGAGAATAGAAAGGGTGCGGTATGATTTCAAATTAATAGAGGGGTGTCAATGTCATTTACCCTTTCATTTAATTTTTGACTTTTATTTTATCAACTTCACTTTAATGTATAATCTATGAGGACTCAAAATGGAGAGATGACATGATAAGGTAGAATAGATCTGAATCAAGGAAGTTGGAAATCAACTCTTTTTATCATGCTTTGATGAATCCTGATAGATTTATACAAGGAAAGTATAGAAAGTGGCTCTACGGTGTTTGATGTGGATTTTATGGGGAGAAATGAATAGAAGGTCTTTTGATACCCTTTTCTAAGTTGAAATCTTGTTTGTTGACTCTTTTGTATATGTGGGTTTCCAAGGGTTAGCTGAAAGTATCTTTTGGATTTTATAAAGAATCTTGAGGGCTATGTTAAAAATAGTAACTATATATTTTGTCTATTATACATATCATATTATATTCATTATTATACTTAGGATTACCATATTTATGTTTTCCGCCTCCTATATAAAGGAGTTTTATATAGATTGTTATGTTATTATTCAACATAATATTGAATATACACATCATATAATATTATATTTTTCTCTTTCTTAGATATTGCAACATGGTATTAGAGCTATAGATTAAGCTCTTGGTATTCTTTGCCTTACGGGCGGGCTACAACCTTGCCTTGGCCGCCTACTAGACACCAACCCATTCCGCTGCCATATTTTCCTTTCTGTATTGCTTCATAGTGATCTCTTCCTATGTCCGCTGGTTTATTCCTGCCCCAAATATCTCTATCATTTTTTTTTTTACTCTCAATCTTTCTTTCTCTTTTTTTTGTGTGTGTGTGTGTGTGTGCGTCTACTCCACTCTGCCTTTCCCTCTACTTTATGCAACATGCAAACCACCCAGATCGCCCCCTTAGCACAAGTCACCCCCTTGCTGCACTTCCTAAGCAATCCCATTAGCACACTACCCTAAGTCGTTTCCTTGGCGCACTACCTAATGTAATGACCCCAAAATGCGTATAAGAAATCATTTTTATTTACCTATGAGAGGATGTGTTTTAATTTAATTATATCTATTAGAATTGAAGCATTATCTGTTGAGTTACGGACTTCAAATTGAAATTACCGACCTTTATGGGTTTAGAAATCAAAATTGAGTACTTGGGTATGTTAATGGAAATTCTTAGAACTATTGGGGAAAATTAATTGGAAATCTAATTTGTCTGATTCGTTAATGCACGTTTGGGTGGTTAACTTTGTACTGCAAATTGAAGACCCTAGAGACTTCAGAAACCAAAACAGGGGACATATTTATGATCAGCACAATTTTTAGAGTCACCTGGGAACTTTAATTGAAATTTGATTTTGCGCGATTCGTAAGGCCACGTTTGGTTCTCCCTATTGTGTTAAGCCTTGTGTGTGTGTTTATTTAGATATATAGATATGTTTGTGAGTGTTTAGTCTCATCTTTTGGAAGCCAAAATATCTAAAAGAGAGAGAGAGGAGAACCATGGGGGAGAAAAAAGAGGGGAGACCAAGAAAAGCTTAACAATCATGGTGGTTTGAAGGAAATTGAAGATAGAGAAGGGAGAACAACCATGGAAGCTTGGAGAAATCAAAGAGTGAACTAAGATTAATTATCTTGAATCCTTATGTTTGAGACATTAATTTCATGAAATCATGATAACAAGGGAAGCTTTGAACCCATTTGAGTTAGGGTTTTATGTATATATATTGATTGAACCTTGATTTCCTTAGAATTTCTTGATTGAAGAAGTATAGGCATTATATTTGTTTATTTTGAGGTTATGATGGTTGATGGAGAATAATAATGTGAAATTGGTCATGTATTAAAGGGTTTTGGGCTTTGATTTACATGTATGTAGACGTCCCCGAACGCCCCGGGGAGGAACGAGTCCCCCCGTTCCATTCGATATTGGGCTCACTACAGCTCAGGACTCTAAAATTGTCACGGTTCTAAGTCTGAACCAAAGAGTCCAAATCCGGCAAATCGTTTTGAGAAAACAGATTTTTGAAAGAAGTGCCAAACATGGACTGCTTTGCTAAATACAGAGTCGCCACCTAAATATTTTATTTTGGGAAAATTTAGGAAACCCTGACTCGTTTGCCTAAGGCCACGTGTCCGTCATCACCAAAGTTGCCTCGGCTCGGGAACTTGGGTACGATTGGTGAAGGTCACTTCGTGAGCACCCTCGCTCACCCGATCAAAGATCGGCCTCTACTAACCATGATATCTATTTTTGAAAACATTATGTGTTCATATTCCGGTTATTAGCCTAGATTTACTATGTGATGCGCACATCATACAAGTATAGACTGGATCGCCTGAATTGGAACAAAACATTTCATGTTTGTTTGAAAGTGGTTTGATGGTGCTACCCGCAAGTAGGCTAAGACGTGGATTTTCCACCCTCGGGTGGGCTTAGAAAACATGATTTTGCCACTATCTAGTGGGCTTAAAACACACATTTGATGAATTGTTCCAATTCAAATAACCCAACCTTCACCCACAGGCATTTAGGCAGATATATCACATAAGCACATAGCCTCATGGTAAGCATGCTATTCATGGCAGTCACTCATACGCATGCAAGGATGCTAAAGCATAAAACTTACCGAGTACTCCAAGCCAAAACAGAAGCTAATTAGAAATCCATGCATGATCCTAAATATGCTGAAATGCCTAATGCAACACATGCAAGAGTGCAACTATAGCAGGCTTGGCTATTCTAAACATGGCATATGAAATGCTACAGCTAACATGTATTCAACTTGGAATTGAAAATACAATGCAGTTAGTATGATGCGCCGAGCCCGGTGCATGCAAAACAGATGAATGAATGCAAACATGCTATCATACTGTATGCTAATTGAAACATGCCCTAATCTAACCATCATAAGCGGGTAAATAAAAGGGAGAAAGACGTGGGGTTGGAAGACATACATCACACACACGCACACTTATTACAACATTGCCCTCGCGCAGAGGGTCCAAAAGAATAATACAGTCCCGAATAAATATTACAGTCCAAATAATACAGTCCGAATAAATAATACAGTCCAAATATATACAAAAATCCTAATTAATTAACCAATTAAACTAGGAAAACAATAAACTGGCATGCAAGCTAGGGACTGCCGTGACTCCGCCCCGGATGATGAATGATGCATGCTCGGGTTGCCTCGCGCGGAAATCCACGGCGATGCCCCAATTAGCCTCTATTTTGCAATAACTTTTGGAAAGCGCGCCAAGCCTCGGAAGACTGCTGATTCTTGATTTGCTGCAACAGAGAGCAGAAAAAGGGCATGGCAATGTATTTTCATAAATGTATGCATGCCTCGATCCTCGTGCCACCAATCACGCATCTCGATGCATGATGGCCGAGGAGTCGAATTGTGCAACTCAATATGAAATGAATGCACATATAAACACAACAAAACCTAAACTCCATCATGGGTAATCCGGAGTGTCGGTGACTGGGAATTGAGACACGTTCCGTCACTCAAAGTACGAAACGTCCCTCGTTTCCCGTGCTCGGGCTAACTCCTATCCCAAGCACAGTGCGATATGCATGATATGCATGAAATGCAACTAAGATACAACCTAACATACACAATGCTATGAAATGGCATACACGATGCACGAGGTAATATGGCATACACAATGTGCTAACATACAACCTAGCATACACAATGCTATGAAATGAAATAGCATACACAATGCACAATGGACTTACAACAACATGAATGGACCTCAGCCACACTCACATAAGAGGCCATGAGATGAAAAATGAGACACTCGAAATGCGTGCACACATGCACACAAACCGAGGACCGATCCTAAGGCACAAATGCCACTCTAACAAGGCATAGCAAGGCACGAAATATGGCATACAAACATGCAAGTTTCAGCACTGAAATATGATGCGAAACAGCCCCGAAACATGGAAACATGGCACCCGATGCATGGAATGGGACCCGAAATGCAAAACTAGGCATGCGTGATGACCTATAGCTATACAAAACATGCACTATTTGAACATGAAGTGTGAAGACAGATTCAAGGAAGCCCCAAAACAAGCATGTTTACAGTTTTAAGAAAGGCCAAACAATGAACACAAATGGGGCTAAGCTAGCATGCAAAAAGGGCCCCGAAAGAGAGGTAATGAAGCAAGTGGAAGCTTCTGGCCATAAATGGCTAAGAGCCCTTCAACAAAGTTGAAGAGGGGCTCAAAATGAAGCACTTTACAGTTCACAACCGAGCCCAAAACAGTACATAAGCAAGCCTAAAATATTATGCAAAATAAGGCCTAAAAAGAGGCTTAAACACAAAGTGCAAAAGGGAAGCCTCAAACAGAAAAAGTCCCTTGATAAAACATGAAGAGAGGGTCAAAATAAGGCCATTTACAGTTCGGACCAAAGCCTAAAAAAATAAGCACAAGGGGCTAACAAATCATGCAAAAATAAGGCCAAAATAGGGATATAAAGGCAAGTGGCAAATGGAAGCCTCAAACAGTGATGAGCCCTTCAATAATGTTGAAGAAGGGCTCAAAATAATCCACTTTACGGTTTATGACAGAGCTCAAAACAGTTTACACGTAGGCCAAAAATACTACACAAGAAATAGGCGCACAAGAGGGGTAATGAAGAAAGTGGTAGCTAGGGACCTTAAACATGGAAGGATCCTAAAACAAACATGAAACATACATCAAAACAAGGCTATTTTCAGTTAGGGTCGGAGCCCAAATATGCAATCATGTATGGCTTAGAAAGGATACAAAAATAAGCTTAAAAGAGAGGAAATGTTGCTCACCCTTGAAGACCAAACTTTAGCAGCCTTTTGGGTTGAGAAAAGGTGCCTCCAAAGCTCTGAGAAGGCCCTCCAAGCCGCTGGAATGGACTGGTGGTGTGGTGTTAGGTGGTGGTGTAGAAATGAGTGTAGGACTTGAGAGGTTTGAAGCTTGGAAGTGTAGAGAGAGAAAGATACAATATGGGAGCTCAAAGGAAAATTCTCTAACCCCTAAACCAGAGCTGGGAGGCTGGTTTTATAGGCAAAAGAGGGAGAGAAAAGGGGGAAAAAATGGGGGGGAAATGAATTCAAGTTTCCCCCCAAAACGTTGGCCCCCCGGATACAAAATCTGGGAGGAAAAGAGATGCATATTTGAACTGTATCAGTGGAGGGGATCATGGCCGGCCGGTTATTGGCGTTGCAGGTGGCCGGCCGGCTCTTCCCATGGCCGGCCGGCCAAGGGTCAAAAGGATCAATGAGAATTAATGGCCGGGCATACCAAAAAAGGAGCCTCTCATGTGTGCACAACATAACCATGTAGTCAAGAATTTGGAGAAAGTAAACCAGGAGAGAGAAAAGGCCACTTTTAGGAGGGGTTCAAAAGGGTCAATCGGAATTACTGGCCGTCCATGTGATATTGGTGGCCTCCCAAGTGTGTACAACACAAATATGTGGTTTGGGGCAAGAAAAAGTGGCCTTAGGGTGGTCAACATTGGCTTTCGAGTGAGGAAAAACGGGCGACAGAGGGCGATGGAGGAATAAAACTGGTTGTCTGAACAATTGCTGGCCTCCCGCCCTTCTATGACCTTCCTAACAATGAAACAGAGGTCCCTGCCAAAATTGAACCCAAACCGATGCAAAATGAAGGTTCGGGGGCCGAAACGCGCAGCCCGAGGCCCCGAAAACCGACTGTTAGGCACCAGAAGTGGTGTTCGACCACGAAGTTGGTTTTTCGATCCACAGTGTCCCTCAAAAGGGAGCAAATAAGATGTATGCCAAAAATCGGAGCAAACGGAGGTGGTTAAGCGGTCCCGAACCGAGGCACACGGCCAACAGCTCCGAAAAATCGGAAACCGGACTCCAAACGGGCAAAATGGCCTACGACCACGAAACGTAGCCTACAGCCACTGAGAGATGATCTACAAGACCTCTCCCTCCCTTCGGGAAAAGAAAACAGAGAAAACAGAGCCTGGTTCGCAAACCGAGGCAAAGCATGAAAGAGTCCGGAAGTTTGGAGGCAAGGCTCGCGGCCAAGACTCTGAAACCTCTGAACGAGCACGATATGCAATATCACCAAGTGCTCAATCGGTGACGTCTGAGTCTTAAGGTCGGTCAAAAATGGGGTGTCTACAATGTAATTAAGGTTTGATTTTGAAAATGAGAAGTCCCAAATTTTTAGCCATTTTCGGACTGCAAACTATCCAGGCCGCACGTGCGACACTATTCCCTCGCACGTGTGGAGACAGCTCTGTCCAGCCAACTTTGAACAAGCATATCTTTTGTATCCGGACTCCGTTTTGAGTGATTCTTGAGCCTAAAATCAAGCCCCGAAAGTCTAGTTTTTAACGGCAGTGGTCTCACGCCCAAATTCTAAATGCAGAAATAGTTATGCCCAAATTAGTGACGACTATTCACTTTCTGTCAACCAGTTTTGTACCATTTCTTCACCTAAACCATTTCCCATCGATTTCTCCTGTTTTCTGAGACATGGATTATAAGTTATTAAAGAATAATGAGCTTGGTACCACCATGACTAATTGATTGAATTATCAAAGAGAATAAGTAAAGGATCGAGTATAATCTCATATAATGTGTTGTGCAATGTACTTGTAGGTTGAGACGAGGACATCATCCCAGTACTACCGGGATCCGATCACTGTGAGTAATAGTACTACAAATGTACATTATTTACCGTTAAGGAATATTGTTAACAACATTCTATTCTCTGTGAGCTAATATGTTAACATGTGTGTTGATTGGGAATTGAGGTGAACATTGAAAGAGTTAGCACACATCGGTATGACTCTGAACCTACTCCGTATTTTGGGTTATGGCTAATGATTATTGTCAATGTACCATCCTAAGAATTACTTATGATTCTGTATAAGAATTTCATACAAACTATTAACACTGTGAAGTTGGTTAATAGAAAAGAATTGCGTATCAACGACCATATTATGTAATTCATGTTATGATATGAATTGTTTTGGCCATTTGATGTAATGGTACATTTACCTTTGGATTATTGGTAATGTTAAGGTTCTGTTAATTACGAAACAAGTATGTCTACTTACAAAGAACCATGAGGAAATCTAAGCGCATCATTGTACCATATGTTCTGTTTGCTATTGACAATTAATGTTAGCATTATGTTATCTGCTAGTTAGTGGCATTGAAACATGATAAGCAAATGGGATGTATATGCATTATGGAACGGTGGAATCTACGTATTTCTGAAAGCGTTCATGCTGTAAAATATATTTACCTTTTGCTAACAATTATCGGTAACGTTCTATTAAACTTATGTTATCTATGTTTATTCATGTGATTAATGGAAATAATGTGTTTATCTATTTTAATCTGTTCTGATGTTTTCTGGTACGGAACAAAGTGCTGTACGGAACTAAGTGCTACACCTTGGTGGGAGCCACCTTTAGAATCCGTACGAGCCACCTCTTGAGTCCATACATCTGTTATTTCTGGGCCGATGGCCGTTCTGTTATTTCTGGACCGATGGCTGTTCTGTTATTTTTGGGTCGATGGCCGTTCTATTATTTCAGTTATTTCTGGGCCGACGGCCGTTTTGTTATTTCTGTTATTTTTGGGCCGATGGCCGTTCTGATATTTCTAGGCCAATGGCCGTTCTGATCTGCATCTGAAGGCCTATGGCTGTTCTGTATATGCTGGGCTTAAAGCTACTCTATCACGAAAACTGGACCCATGGCTATTTTGGAAATAATTACGGAATGTAGTTAATCATATGTATCTGCAGTTATATGTTTTATTATTCAGGTTAAACATTACATTATTTATGCACTATTATTCACTGAGTTCGCTCATTCTGTATTTTGTCTGTCTTTTTCTGTAGGTAATCAACCGGGAGTTCAGTTCTAACCTTTAAGGCTCATCTTTCTCTTGTCAACCTTGATGCGTCCAGGCACCTACCTGAAGCCGCGCATTTTGTAAAGTGTTGTTAGGTTATTGGCTTATGCTTTGGTTGTCTTTCATTAATATTTTCGTTACACGCCCAATTGTGGGTCTAAGTATGAATGTATAAGTGTGTAACCGAAGTTCGGGTGTATGTTTCTATATATTATGTACCTAATGCAATGTGTACGGTCCTGGCATGGTAGTGGTGGCTCAATGGATGATGTTTTATGTTATTTTATAATGGTAATACTTCCGCTCAGGCCCCATATGTTATGTAGAACAGGTTAAGTGTCCGTTTTTGAATAGGTCATGCCCAAAACCTTTAGGGGCGGGTTTGGGGCATGACACCTAAGCTGCCCCTTTGTCGCATGTTGTTTCTTTCCAAGCCACCTCTTAACGCACATGGTTCCTTTCCAAGACACCCCCTGGCGCACTTCTTCATCTGTTTCCATCACTGTTCAGCACCACGTCATAAGTTACGTATGCGCAGCGTTTGCTAGTTCAACACCCGTTCTTCTTCTACAACAGTTCAACATGACCATAAATTGTCTCCCGATATTAGCTTTGTTAGCTTCGGCCATGTTCCTGCAATGATTGGACACGACCATAAATTGTCTCTCGGCATTAGCACCGACCTCTAATCTATCTTAAACACCCCTGTGCTTTCATCTTGACTTTGCAATCTATTTGCCTCAAATCTATCCATGTTTTATTTTATTTTTAGTTTTATTTCATGTTTTATTTTCTCTCTCCAAACTCAAGTTGGTATCTCTATTTGAATTTCAAGGGAAGTGTTAAATATAGTAACTATATATTCTGTCTACATAGATACCATATTATACTCATTACCATACTTAGGATTACCATACTTAAGTTTCTCTTCTCCTATATGAAGGAATCTTGTATACATTGTTACATTATTATTCAACATAATATTGAATATACACATCATATAATATTCTATTTCTCTCTCTCTCTTAACTATTGTAACAAGCTAAATGAATGTATATCTTTTGTTTGACGAGGTATGCTAATTGTGGGTGACTAAAAAGTTTGCTTACTTATAGAATGAAAACAAAAGCATCCGTACATATTAGAAATAACAATAAATAGCATGCTACTTAAAGGGCGTACTCAGTGTGTGAAACTCTCATTTAAGCAGGGTCTGGGGAAGGATTGTTGTACGCAGTCTTACCCTCGCAAATAGAGAGGTTGTTTCTTCAACTTAAACCCATGACCACCAAGTCACCAAGGGGTAGTTGTACCACCACGCCAGACTCGCCTTTCAAATAACATGCCACTATACAGATGCAAAAGATTTAACATAACATATGCTTGTTTAAACATGTTTTGTATAAACATGTGTTTGCCACATATTGGATGTCTTGTTTATTCTCTAATGTCTGTATGAACATTTGTCAAATATCCAGGTTAGCAAAATGTTGTACAAATGACATGTGAGTCTTCGTATGATTCATTTGTCTTAAAAAATTAATGAACTAATTCTCAACATAAATGCACCAAACCCTAAAATCATCTGAAATTATGCCTAACCATGTTAAAACTCAAGGCTGAAAGAACTAATGCACTGCAAATGTGAAAATCAGCACAAGAGGTTGGCAAATCACCTGGAAAGGAAGACTTGTTTTCAAGAACTACAGTTTTCTTTTCCAACGACGTCAAGGTATGAATAATTAGTCTGTAGAGATCCATATGAGAGGAAATTACAGTTAACATTGTAAGGCACACATGTTATTTCCTTAATAAATCCTTTCAACAAAGAATAAGCAATATGAAAGAATCAGATGAATCAAGTGGTTTGTGATGTGAGTAATGCAATCCATCCTATGCACACATTGTTGGATTTATGGACCCTAATAAGTATTATACATTGGGCCATAGGTCCAATGGAAGGTTTGAGGTTCCTCCTTCAAGTGATGGGGGGTTGGAGGGAGGCTTGAATTTTTTTGGATATTTTGATAATTTCTTGTTGCTTCCGCATTACCTTGATTTCTATATTTATAAATAGATGAGGGTTTGTAATTATTTTATGATCATAGTGAAAATCACAACGGCCGTGGATGTAGTCTTATTATGCGATAAACTGCGTAAAGTTTGGTATTTCTTGTGTGTATGATTGTTTCCATTCATTTTAATTTTTTTTGCTTTCTATTTTTTATCTCACTGATTCTGATTAGGAAGAGTCAATTTCCTAACATATATGGTAAAATTTATTTCAAATGTCTGACAAAAATAATATATCATAAAAAAAATACTTACAGGTGTTGTTGCACTAGAAAATGAACCACATCAAAAGGGTTTTTTTTTTTTTTTTTTTTTTGGAGGGGGGGAATTTACAGATCAATGGGTTTTTTGATTTTCTCGCAAAATAATTACTAACTCATGAAAAATATATATGATTTTGATTAGCGCACTTGGTCTATAAATCTAGATTTGAATTTTTTTAGTCCAAAAGTCTAGGCGGTAAACAATTATGTCCATAAGGAAATGGTTGTGCAAAATGACAAAACTAACCCTATTATATATATGTACACAACTCTCATCGGTTATGCATTTCTCTCTCGCTCTCTCTCTTTGTTTTTTTCTTTCATCACCATTACTAAAAACTCATTCGATACCGCCCAACAATGGTGGCTTCTGACGGTGTCATCCCAGCTGCTACTTCTCATCATCACAAATACATATCTCGATGATTCATCGAAGATATTAACGGAACAAGGCGTTAGGGTTTCGTCACTAATCTCCTATAGAAACAAAACGTCGCCGCCGGTGAAGATGAAGAGACAGAGAGTACTGATATTTCTTAGATTTGCCTTAGATCATTCGTCTTCTCATTTTTTTATCTTCCCTTTCTACCTTGATCACTTATCTTCTTATATCTATATGTTCACTTCGCCATATCCGCCAGAGCTACCATCAGAGAGAGAGAGAGAGAGAGAGAAAGAGAGATGTTTGAATAAGGGAATGAGAGATTCATCACCGGTGACCCCAAGGGTTTCATCGCTGCTTACCCCAACCATAGATTTACCTACCCTAACCCTAGATCTAGACCACCACCGTGTCATTTCCGTCACTGTTGTCCTCTTTTTCTCTCTCTCTGCCAACTGATCTCTCTTTATCTTTTATCCTCTTTCTCTCTCCACCAAAACTGGACATGAACTTGGCTCTGTAGGTGGCCGGCGGTGGCAGTTTGCTTTAGAAATGAATCTACTAGTTCTATTGGTCGGCAATCTCTAGAGGTTGCTGAAAGTTGTGCTGATGAAGATAGTGGAGCTCCTCATGCGGCTTTGCCATTCCTTAGTTTTCTTGGTGTTTGGGATCTTTTTTATTTTTTTTTATTTTCTATGGAATGGTTTTGCAGATCTTTGAATTCATCTATTAGAAGTGGTCCTCTTTTGTGGAACGGGTTTGCAAATCTTTGCATTTAACTGTTAGAAGTAATCCTCTTCTCTAGAGGAGCATCTACATAGATCAACCATTGATTCTCAAGAATGTGATTGTTGTGGTTATATGTGCTTTAGATTTATATATGTGTGTTTTGTGGTTATATATGCTTGTGGTGTATATAGGTGCTTTTAATGGTTTTTGAATTGATGTGTTCATACCCAAACTGTTCAATTGATGGTTGATCCATTCAATTTCTCTTTCTTTGATAAGAATTTCACACAAATAAGTTCAACAAATAATTATTTAACACAGATATGATCAATAAGCTTGGTGATATTCAACAAATATGAAAAATAAATTTAGTGAATTGGATAGATAAAAAATGTACAATATGAAAAATTTATACATATAAAATTTGGATAGAAAATTTGTACAAATAAAAATATTGAATAGATAAATTTTGGACAAATAGAAAAAATTTAAACAAATAGATATAAATTTAAATAGATAGTTAAAAAAAAATTGAATAGATAAATATAAATTTAAATAGATAATAAAAAAATTTGAACAGATAGATATAAAATTAAACAGATAAAAAAAATTTAACAAATAATAAAAAAAGTCAATAGATAAATTAAGAGATAAAATTAGAAATAAAATATCCTTCAAACTTAACAAAAGAATTTTTTACCAAACTATTTCAAAAAGAGTGGACATCTCTCTAATAAAAAATATATGTTGGACTTAATGTCTTATACTCTTCCTATCTTGAACTTTTTAACAATTTTTTCTTTGATTATTAAAATTTATCACTAATTTTATTTATTTATTTATTTATTATTATTATTATTATTATCATTATTATTATTATTATTATTATTATTTACAAATATAGAGTGAAGTGTTAATTCCCCTTTTTTAATCCCTCTGTCAACACCACCTAAAAGAAACAGTTCCTTTCTTTAGTATTTATATGATGTTTCATTCCAGGGAAATGTCCAACATAGAGAAACTCAAGTGGAATAAATAGAAAGTAGAAAAAATATACGTACCCACTTTGATGGTCAACTCGTCTACCACTGTCTCAACAAGAGGACATCCAAAAGCTGAAGTGAGGGGTCTACCATCAGATGACTCAAAAAGGAAGTCTTGCAATTGTATTCCATATCCAGTGACAAAAGTGGCTTTTAAACCCCCAAATAACGGCAAACTGTGGCTCTATTTCCAATTCTGATTGCAAAGAAAAAGTCATCAGTATAGAGATTTTTTTTTACAAAAATGTTATGAAGGCATTCTTATCCATGAATGTATTTATATAATAGAGATTAAATTAATAAAGCGTAAGTTTCATTAGTAAAATGAGTTTAAATTATAATTTTTTTTTTCTTTTTGGGGAAATTCTGGTTAATAAATTTGAATTTGTAGTGTTATTGATTTTTTTAACACCAACATTAAGAAAACTTTTCATTGTCTCATTTTATTTTATTTTTTCTTCAAATTGATCACTGCATAAAACTGAGATCATTCTTTCATCCAAATGAAAAGGGAAAAAAAATTCTATAGAGGGAAATAATAAAATAATAAACTCAGATAGACCAAAAGCTAAACAGCAATTCTTATCATACCGAACTTGCAATCTTTCAAGAAGCCGAGAAAACACAATGGGACTAGCAACACCTAGCCTGATAGAAATATATATGGCAATTGGTTCCGTTTGTTTTAACTTAAAATATTTTACACAAAAAAAATATTTTTCATGTAAATTGATTTTACACACACACACACAAAATAAAAAAATGTTTTTCAACGTTTGGTTGACATTTAGAAATAAAATATTTTATTGTCTAAAAGAGAAATTTTGATTCAATAAGTGTCATTTATGATTTTTAGCGAGTTACGATATTTATTGAAAAGGTAATGAGTAAGAGTTAACTTCGTAAAAATTGACTTAGAAAATTTTTAAAGGTAAGTCATTTTTAAAAAAGGATGCAAAAACATCTTCCTTAGTAAATGTTTTATTTACTTTTTGTTTAACCAAATAACGAAAAATGAAAAATATTTTACGTCAAAGCAAATGTTGCCTAAATGAAGGGTTGTATGTCTCTCTCTCTCTCTCTCTCTATATATATATATATATATGTATGTATATGTACGTTAAGGACCAATGATTTTGCAACTTGGAAAATATCACTCCCCCAAGCATCAAAGTAGGAAATTTAGCAATTGAAATTTACTCTTTGTTTGTTTCAGTGTAAAATATTTTTTATGGAAAAAAAAATTTAAGTCTTCTTTTTTTTTTTTCATAAAAAATGCCTTCCTATATCTGGTTTTGTTTTTTAAACTAATGCACGAATAGTTGCATTAGTGGTGGTAATAGTGGCAGCAGAAGGGTGGAGGAGAAGGAGGAGGTGGTGGAAGGGTGGTGGAGGTGGAGGTTGGAGGTGATGGCGTAGTGGTGGCGGTAGCGACAGTGGTAGTGCTGGTAGTGAGAAGGTGGAGGTGGTAGTCGTTGTGGTGGTTTGGTGGCAATGGAGGTGGTGAAGGCAACGACATTGGTGGATGGTGGTGATAGTAGTGTGGTTGTGGAGGTGATGGCGGTGGTAGCATTAGTACAAGCTTTGTTCGGGAAACGTTTTCCGACTTTTAAAACTAAAAAATATTTTCTGTCCAAATATACTTATTTTCTATTGATCATGAAAAATATTTTCAAATGACTTTTGTTTTCCATCGTACTAAATATCAAAAAATGTAGAAAATATTTTTTGAAAAATATTTTTTGTCAAAACAAACGGAGTTGATTATGCTTAATGTAATAAATTGGACTAATGTTGAAGCCAATCTTCCCAAAAAAAAAAACTGAGACATGTCTGAAAAGCATATGGATCCTGGGCAATGTAGCAATTGAAATTTCAAGAATTACATTGAAATCTAGTTCCTCTACAGATGATAACAGAAAATAAGAAACAATAACTATATTCCTAGAATCTATACGCAAATGTGATGATGATATACTCCCTATTTCATTAGCTTGTAGTGATTGATATAAATAATCGACATAAACAGATAGATGTGATATATATATCTATTAGCCTGAAAGGGTTCAACATCCAAAATATGAAACTATTTTCCAAAAAAAAAAAAGAAAAAAAAATTAATGTAGTTCATTTCTTGTAGTTAAATATCACTCTGTTTGTTTTCAGTTTTTAGAATTTACTTTTTAGAAAATTTTATTTTATTATTTTCTGTTTTTTATTATTTTTATTGAATTTTTTTGATATTTTATGTATTTTCTTTTTAATTTTTAGACACATCTAACATAAATACACTTAAAAAGTATATTTTTTGTGAAATATTTTTTGTGAATTTTTTTTAAAAAAATTCACTAAATACCAAAAATATATATAAAAAAATAATAATGAAGATTCAGTATATTTTTCCTATTTTTGTGTATTTATTAATTTTTAAAATATTTTTTCACAAATATTTTACTTTTTAGATATATTTGAGTAAGGTCTATCAAAAACAGTAAAAAAAAAAAATACTTAAAATTTTAAAAATAAAAAAAAATATAAAAAACAAAAAATTCAATTTTTTAAAAATTGAATTAAAAAAACTGAAATCAAACACATTGATTCATATCGTTAAAAAAAAAAAAAACACATTGATTCATGGAATTCCATCATTCCCTTGGTAATTTGGTGGGGAAGTTTGAAATTGTTGATGTTTTTATGGTTACTAGACTGTTCTGTATGCCAAGATTTGTGATTTCAAACTTATGAAGCAACTAAAAACCATATTATCAATAAGATTCAATCCATACCTATTTCCTTACATATACTCTTGTGGGCGAAAAACTAAGAAAAATAGATACGAATTTGCAGGCCCGGTTTTGGGGGGCAAGCAGACAAAGCAGCCACTTTGAGCCTCCAAAAAAAAGTTGAAAATAGGACCCTAAAAGTATTTTCAATTTTATACTAGTGTATTAAAAATAAGTTGCCCAAAGTATAAGTTTAATGGGTCATGATTGAGACTCCTTCAATCACCACCCCCACCACCCTACACACATATGACGGGTGATGATTGAAGGAGAAGAAAAAAAGAAAAAAGAAAAAAAAAAGCTGGCCAATCATGTTGGGAGGAAACATTATTGTTTACGGGCCTAAATGAATAAAAAGCCCAATCTAAAGTTTTTATATAAATTCATAAAAAAAGACTCACTATACAAAATTCTTTTTAATACATAGCCCAAATTAAATTTAAAAAGTCCAAAAATTTGAGGCCTATATTTTAAAAACTTTTAAAACTTAGATCTCGTTTAAGAATAAGTTATTTTAGTAATTTTTTTATTTTTTAATTAAAATATGAGGTAAAAAAATTAGTATGTTTGAGATAATTTTTTAATTTTTTATGAAAAAAAGTGTAAAAAATAGAGAAAAAAATCTTTAACTTTTTTTTTGTATAATTTGTTAATTTTTAAATTTTTTTTAATGACATTTTAACTTTAAAATTAAAAAGTGATATTTTCAAAGGAGGCCTAACTATAAAGAAATTTGAGGCCCAACCAATCTATTATCTATAGGACCTGTGTTGTTGTTCGTGCCTGGCAATAAAAATTGGGTTGAAAAACAACACATAAGCCTTAGAGCGAAACAAAAGCCAGCCACACATAATAGTCCCTCAAAGATTAATTGAAGTTCAAAGAAGGAATTGGAGACCTAAAACTCAACATTATTGATCTTCTCTCATCTTTCATCCATCACAAATAGTGAAGGTACTTTCTTTTCCTCTCTATTTTTATTTATTTATTGATTTTATGAAACTATTCAACTAATTTTTTTTTAAAAAAAAAATTGATGAACATTTTATATATTTTTAAATTTTTTGTAAATTTTATTATATATTTAAGGAAAATTTAGCAGACTTTTGGTATCATATGTTTTTAATAAAGAAGCATACAAATTAAGTTTTCCAAATAAATTCATCACGAAATGAATTTGCAAGTTATGAACCTCAAACTTGCATGAATAATAATAATAATAATAATAATCTATGAATTTGTGAAAATCATACCCCAAAAAAGGCTTATTCTTCTATAGAATTACAAGAAGAAAAATTCCATTTTTTGTTGAAATTTGGGAGAATTCACAGTTGGGGGCAAATCTGGTTAACAATAAGTCACAGCACGTTGTTTTTCATTATAAATGTGCACACCTTTTGAAAAAAACTCCATAGACTTCTTTCTGAAAAATTGAAGTATTCAAATTCGAGCTCTGTAACCATTTAAACTTGAGTTCAAGCTCTGTAACCATTGAAACAACTTTTTACACTTTGATTTATTTCATCGTATATTTTCTAGAAACTGGGGAAAATGAGAAATTTTGACAACATGAGATAAATAAATTCAGTTTCTTTTCTTTTCCTCCATTTTCTTGGCGGCCAAACGAACCTAGAAGGTTTTATTTCAGAAACAAAGCCAGATTCCATTATAATATCAAAAAGAACAAAGCCTAAAGTGTAAGATCTGTAGCTCAATTTGCTACAGGGGCTCGTTCGGATGCGATATATATATATATGTATATAGATAGATGAGAGACAAATTTGATGAATTCAGAGAGCTTACTCTGTTTTGGACATTGACGATCTGAAACTCCTGCGGGGAGAAAGAAGAAGATTTGGCGAGAAGAGAGAAGTGAGCCACGACTGAGAACACTAGAGCTACTCGAAGCCTAATCAGAGCTTCCATGGTATGGTTCTCTCTCCTCTCCCATCCAGTTGACGGAGACGACGACCCAGAGAAGACCGTTGTTTATAGGTGCAATTTTGTATTTAATATTGGGAAAAATTATGTACAGGCACAAAATGTGTGTACCACCTAACGAAAGAATATATATATTTTTAATCATAATTAAATATCAGCTATGATATAATTAAAATAATGTCATAATTATTAAAAAAATTATTCATAACTATCAAAGAAAATGACATAATTAGATGTGCATATGGTAGGAAGTATGTAAGGTAGAATCCTCCTTTAATGTTTTAGCAATTTTTGTAAAATTTGTAGCATTTTTGTTAGAAAAATGCCATGAACCCTTCTAAAGTATATCAAATTTATCCTGAATGAGAATTGTGTGATTGAGATTGAATTTATGTAGTACATAATCTATGCATAGAATAAATCTGAACTACGAGATAATAATTTTGAATAATTTTTAAATAATTAACTCTAAATTTATGATATTACTATTTTTGTTATTTTTCATGGAACCAAAAACAAGGTTACTTAGGGATTTAGAAATGTACAGCAAGAATTATTGTACCGGGCTCATTTTGAAACTCATTTTGATGATTTGAATAATTCACATTTTACTATACATCAACTAAAACATACCTGAACAAAATTAAATTGATTGTATATCAATATCTCTTTCATCAAATTACATCTATATTTTGTTTTATACTTTTAATTACATTTACATTTACATTTCTCTTTTTTTTTTTTTTCTTTTATTTTTTAGATACAATATGATTTTATGATAGAAATACCGATGTACAACCAACTTAATATTTTACAAATTTGTTCTCCATCTATATATTCTACAAAAATAAATGATCCAAATCATATAAATAAACACCGAAACAAATCCAAAAGACAAACCGTTGGAATGATGCATTTGGGCTCCCAAATAGGCTCAAAAGCCAGCACAACAATGCGGATCCAAACCCCTTAAGTAGTAGTCTAGTCATATATGACAAATCCAAAAAGCCATTTGGAAGCTCAATTTAAATTAAAAAAAAAACTGAATTTGTTATCAAAACACTTAATCCAAAAATTCATTTGGAAGCTGAATATTGAATTTAAAAAACTGGATTTGTTATCAAAACACTTCATTTTATCAACAACGATACAGAGCTTGAAATCCCAACGGCTCGAATGGCTCGAAATGGTTTCCCTCCGAAATTTTGATGCACGTGGAGCTCACTGAGATTAATTTAGTCCTTTGTCCTAGACGCTGCTACAAGAGGCCACATTCTACAAACCTCTCTCTCTCTCCACCACCAGAATGGCCGGCACCGCAGCACCGCCACCGACCCTAGCCCCAACCCCCACCACCACATTACCAGAAAACCACCCAATCGGCCACCCACTCTTCACCAGAATCCGCCTCGCAACCAAATCAGACATCCCCCACATCCACAAGCTCATAACCTTGCCGCTTTTGAGCGACTCGGCCACCACTGCTTTGCCACTGAGTCCTTCCTATCCACCACCCTCTTCCCCAACAACCCCAACCCCTCCCCTCCTTTCCACTCCTTCACCGTCTTCCTCCTAGAACTCTCCCCCACCTCCACCCCCCTTCCTCTCCCCCCACCCCACCTTCTCTCTTTTCCCTTCTATCTCCAAATTCCTCAATTTCAACCTCCCCATCACCGACCCAGAATCCTATCTCTTCAAATCTTCCGAAACCGACTTCATCGTTGCTAGGTTTGTGCTCTTCTTCCCAAACCACTCAACATTCCTCGCCAAAACCAGGGTTCTATATCAAAGACCTGTTCGTGAGGAAGTGTTATAGGAGCAAAGGGTTCGGGAAGATGAGGCGAGAGAGGTGAGAGGCGTGGGTCAAGAAAAGAAAAGAAAAAAAAAACGAAACCCAAAACAACGTCGTTTTGGGTTTCGAGCCAAATTCGAGCCATTGATTTCGGGCCCTCAAACAATGAAATGAAGTGAAATAATTAAAACTTAAGTTCATGTGTTTGGATATAAATTTTAGTAGAAATTTGAAAAATAAAAATAAAAAAGATAAATAAAATATAAATGAAATAGTTACATTTCATCCACCTTTTCTTTTTACCTTTTAAAATTTCTACACAAATCTATAATCCGAACATAACATAATATTATTTCATTAGATTGTCTTTGGATAATGAATTTAGGTAGACATTTAGAAAGGTTAAAAAATCAAAAAGAAAAAAAAAAGTAGATGAAATGTAACTGAAATTCAACTATATTTCATTCATATTTTACTTACATTTTTTTCTTTCTCCTTTTAAAATTCCTACATATGATCCAAACAAAGGAAGGTCTCGTTTTATTCCATTAAATCAAATAGGGTCTTATTAACAAGTATCCCTAAAATACAAGAAAATGGCGAAAAGTATATAGATTTTGAGACATTTATTATTAAATTTAATATTTTTTTTTTATAAATTTTAAAACACTTTATAATATTTTTATATTTTTTCTTACCTTTTCAATATTAACTTATTAACATTTTCCTTTTTTAAATCAATCAATTATAAAAATAATTATTTTAATAAAATAATCATTTTATTCAAATGAACGAAAGCTTATCATATGTGCAAGTGCAAATAACAACCGTTGAGGCCACAATGGAACATAGCTCAAGAAAATTACCAATCTTAATGGCACTGTGTTTGGTTGATCTATTTGAATAAAGATTTGACAAAAAAAATAAAAATAAAAAGTTAGTTAAATGTAAATAAGATATAGAGAAAATTAATGAAACATTCACTTTGTGTAGTACGAGAGGTTTAAGATATATATATATATATATATATTTTTATTAGTTAAGGTTTCTCAACATTTTTATAAAGAAAATTCGACTCAGAGAAATTTTGCCCAACTCAAAAAAATTTCACCCGATCCAGAGAAATTTTGAAATTTCTTTGGTATGATCACAGAGAAATTTCTCTATGAAAAATCAGAAAAATTTCACCCCACTCCAAGAAATTTTGGGCCGACTCAAATTTCTTTGGTATGATCACAGAAAAATTTTGAAATTTCTCTGTGAAATCAGAAAAATTTCTCTGTGAAAATTGAGATTTCTATGAGTCGGGGTGAAATTTCTCTAAGTCAGGTAAAATTTTTCTTAATCAAATTTTCTCTGTAGAAATGTTGAGGGACCTTAATTACTATGAAAATATTATATGTCTTTTATCTTATAAAATCTTAATATCAGGGATTTTAAAAAAAATTCTCCTAAAATATAATTATATTTTACATATCTTTCTCTATCTTTTTTTTTTTTTTTTTCATTTTTTCAAACCGTTATTCAAATTAATGGACCAACACAACCTAGGTTTCAGAATCTAGGCTCAGGATTGAGACGATGGGCCTAGATATCTCCATTTATCATATATTGGGCTTCCCATGATTTCATTCACAGTGCTTGGACCACTTGGGCTGCCCATCTTTTGCAAGCCAAGTTTTGGTTAGTTTTAGCACATACTATTCATTTTATGATCTTGTGCAATATTCATTGAAGATGCTAATAATGGTCAATACTAGACTCACTATAAATTGAATAGCTAGTTAGTCGTGATTATCATTTAACCATTAACTACCTTTTTCCTTGAAAAAAAAATCTAAAGCAATTATATTAAAATGAAAATAAAAATAATAAGACCTAAAAAACCCAAACAAATAACCTAACAAGAATTACAAATAACAAATTACAAAGCCGTCAAAAAACATAACTACAATTTACGGAAAACCACTAATCTTCTCATCAATGTGGTTTGAAAAATCAAGATCTACATCAAACATGCCATTATCGTTGTCGTTGCCATCAACGTCATCCTTATCGTCGCTGCCCAACTCCACTGCTACAGTCGTTGTACTTTGGTCACTGCCAGAAGCCAGAATTGAGGTGGAAGAACACTCACAACAGTATATGAGGAAGATTGAGAGGAGAGGGAACCATTGTGGGTGTAGAAAATTCAAAAATCGAGAGAGAAACTCTCAAACCCTTCTTCCTAGACATAAAAACCTATCTAGATCTACACTTTGAAAGTGTTTGGGAGCTCGGCAGAGACATGCCGTAAAGTCGTCGGAAAGGCATCAGAAATCACTTAGAGAGAGGCTCTTCAGCGTTCCCCCTCTAGGAATAACATCACCATTAATTATTATTTACTCTATGAAGCAAGCTACTTCCACAAATATCTATCCGTATCAAGTATTAATACTTCGTAGATCTATATATGTATTGGGTATATGACACACGTACTCAAATTTTCCTTTTTAATTTTTAGGAAAAATTACACTTGGTACCCTTGCACTTTACACTCAATTCCACTTTGGACCTTGACCTTTAAAAAGTGACACTTAACCCTTATACTTCTAATCAAGTCCCTTTTTTTTTTTTTTTTTTTTTTTTTTTTTTTTTTTTTTTTTTTTTAACTAATAAGAAGGTCATACAAACAATTACAAAGACAAAGCCTTCACTAAACCAAGAGGGAGGAGAAGACACTCACGAAAATAGTAAATCACCTCGCAAAAGCGATTGGGTTATCCAATAAGCTGCCTAATTTGTCGAGCAAAGACTTCACTTGAATAAAAAATTTCCTTGCCTTGTCATGCTTTTGATATCAAGGACAACATTGCACTCCCAAGAGAGAACATTTTTAGACACACAGAGGTGTATGACTGACTTCTTGTTACTTTCAGGCCCCGTTTGGGGACTTACCTTTTTAGCCAATTAGCCAAAAAGTTACTAAATTAGCCAAAAAGCCAACAACTCATACCAAAAAGTCAAAGATTCTCTTTTCTCTCTACTTTTTGCACATCTTTTCATAATTAGCCAAAAAGTCATCCAAAACATACAAGTTTTTTTTACCTACCTTTTTAGTCAAATAGCCAAAAAGTTACTAAATTAGCCTGTTCCCAAACGAGACCTCAATCTCAATGTTTGAAAGGTTATGCACTTATGCCACATGGCAAGCCAGCCGAATAACAAGTGCTTCACCTTGTAGAATAGATGAAATAGTCATATGCTTGGCTATTCCATCAATGAGATTTTCATGAGCATTTCGTAAAAGAACGTCAATTGCACCTTGAGAAGAGTTTTTCTGAACAACCACATCGTAGTTAAACTTCAAAAAATTCCCCAAATGAGGAGTCTAATTAGCTAAATTAAAAGACATATTAGCAACACCTTCAGGGAATTCACCTCCTTTATTAAGGTTGATAAAATATTAATAAAATATTCCCCCCTTTGCGCCCCCAATGCAAGTGGGTTGGTTAGAGTAAACTTTGTCCTCTGTTCTTCATACCCACGAACAAACTTTGCTGGAGCTGACAATCGTCTCTCTTCCCAAAGTTTTATTTGCCACGTCAAAAAATGTTCTACAAATATTTGAATGAACTGCTCGTAATTCTCGGGATACTCTTCTAAGGAGTACAACATTGTATACCAAAACAATCAACAACAAAGAAAGACAAAAAATGAGGGATGAAACAAAATACCATAAAACAAAGTCACCACAATATCTATCCCACTCCAAAAGCATATTCCTCTACACTATCAAATGTTTTCTGCTACCAAATAAATAGAAAAATTTCCCTATCAATAAGTACAAAGATTCCCCATTCAAAATAATTCAGTAACACAATCATTTTTCCGCCTTTGCTTTTTGTCAGCCGGTTTGTTTTTATCTTTACTTTACAACCACGCAAACCATTATACACGTGACACGTGTAAACCACTACCCCATAAAGAATCTAAAGTACTCACACCACTCACACCTAGGCTTGGTGTAGACACCCCATTTTTGACCGCCCTTAAGACTTGGGCACTACTGATGGTTTACTTAGTGACGAAAGATATGCAAGGGCAAATGTTCGATTTCTTCGGCAAGGAGAGAGACAAATCCCAACCTCATACCCCATTTTTGAACTAAAACTGTTTTGACCAAAGATTTTAGACCTTGAAACCCTCTCTTTCAAAATATTTTGGAAAAAAGTTCCTACGATGTTCCGACGCTCGCATTTTGTTAAATGTCGCGTTTTTCGGTAAACCGAGTAAGGACAAAGTGGAAATGAATGAAAGAGAGGTGAACACTTTGAAAAATCTTTCAAAACACCTTGTTTAGGGGTTTGGAGTTGAGGAAAAGAAGAGAAGAGGGAAGAAACCCAGTTGGGGAAGGAGTTGGGCATGAATCGTTAAGAGAGAGTCGAGCAACCCTCGCTAAATCAGGCCTATCCTTTTATACATTTGGATTTAAGCTATGGGGCCATGACCATTGGAAATAACACTTCTGGGGCTTCATTTTTCACTCAAGAATTTCCTTAATCCAAGGTCAGATGAGGGAGATATGATTGGTTGAAGTAGGGCATCAAGCCGGTTGGACCGAAACTGAGTAGTCTTCACTAAAAGAGGGATATCTCTTAACACAGTTGGAATTTTGATGTGAGGCTGCCACTATTGGAAAGCTTACTTCCGGGGCTTCAATTTGCACACAAGAATGACCTGAAAAGGCATCCAGATGAAGGAGTTATGCTTGCTTCAAGTCGGGGACCAGGACTGATTTTTGCTACCGGCCCCTATGGGAGTGTGTCGGCCACTTATGGAGCATGCCAGCCACATGTCGTCCAAAAATGGTTCTTGTCGGCCTCTTAAGGTGGCCGGTCAGCCAGAAATTTCCAGAAAGCCCAAAATTTGCAAATATTTCTTCTCTAGCTGTTGCACACTACTTCAGATATTTCCAAATCAGTTATTTCGACCAAATGCTCATATATTGCTATATATTGAGCCATATTTCATATTGAAAGGTGAAGCAATTTTGGGAGCCTCTCTCTCTAAAAAAGTCCTCTCTCTCTATTTCAGAGCTAAATTTCAGCCTTTCTCTCTAGTTTGCTCTCTCTCTTGCCCTTGTGTGCATACAAGAGATACACTTGGAGATACACCTCTCCTTGGCCTAGGCATCCTTGATCAAACTTGATCACCATTGGGCTGAGATCCCTTGGAGCCTATTTTGAGCTCTCAAAGCTAGCTTAAGCTCAGAATTTTGGCTATTTTGCTGCTGTGCTTCAAGGGTAAGCACTTCTCCTTTTCAAGCTTGTTTTTGCACACTTGCTTTATTCCCCTTTTTCCATTGTTTTGCATTATTTTGGGGCTGGTTTTGGACTGTCAAAAACTCTGTTTTTAAGGTGTAAAAATGGTAGTTTAAGGCTTGGTGAGTTTGGGGGTTGTTCTCCTTTTTTGTTCCTTGGCTTGTGAGGCCTTTTGTTCAACTTCTCACCACCTTCAAATCCAACTTTTTTGGCCTTTTTACCACTGAAAATCAAAGGTATTTCAGTGGTGGAAACCATGTTTTGAGGTCCAAAATAGGAGGGGTTGGCCTCCCCTCCTTGTTTCTTGTTTGCATGTGTAGATGGCCTACCAAATGAGCATGCTTTTCTACCATTTTGAAGCTTGGTTTAAGCATGTTTTTGCCACTGATTTGCCATGATATAACTCTATTTTTGGCTGGTTTGGTTACCTTTTGCATGCTTCTTGCACTTGTAGTGCAATTTTGTTCACTAGCCTAGCATTTTTGATATTTTAACTTGTTAATCTAGCATGTGTATGCTCCACTCCAGCATGTTTTTGGCTCTAATTTAGTATGCTTTAGGTCAGATTCGAGTGGTGTTGGTCTTGTGGCTCATGCTTTGTATAGCTATAGTGTAGTTGGTCTTGCTAGTCTCATGTTTTGAAGCCCCTAACATGCCTTATTTGTGATGTTTGCATGATATGGTATCACGTGGCTTGCAATTTCAAAGCATATGTCATTGCTATACTCTCACATTTTCCACTTCTTCAATGTGTTTCAGAGTTGTGTCTTCATGCCTTGTTTGCGAGCCATCAAATGTGCATTTTTTCCTTGTGTTATATGCCTTGATCTTAATATATTTCAGCCACTGTTTTGGCATATTTAACCTCTGTTCGGGGTTGGTTTGGTCATTTAGGCTTAGTATTGTATGCCTAGAGTGCTATGCTCTTTGCTAGTTTTAATGCCTTTGACTTCAAGCATGTTTTGCATGCATCATTTGCATGATTTTAAGTCATTTAGCTTGTCATTTCAGTGCTGAAAATTATGCCATTGCACTCCATGCTTCACTACTTCATTTGCTTTGCAAGAGGTCTTAAGCCCCTTGTTGGCTTGAGCATGGAATTGAGGCTCTCATGCCTAATGGTTTTAGCCTTCTCTTGAGGGTTTTTACTAACCGAAAGCATGAGGTTTCTTTCATGCTCAAGGTGCTTGTGGTTGAGGCCATCTTTCTAATTAGAGGACTCTCACATTGGACATTAACCGGTTAAAGAATGACTCGGTAATTTAAAATTTGTAAACAAAATGAATCAAAGTAAAACATGCCAAGATAACATGTTTGTGTTTCATTGCATATGTTTGGATCGGACGTTAATCCAAACACAAGAAATAAGAGACGTTTCATACTTGAAGTGATGAAACGTGCCTCATTTCTTAGTCACTGACACCCTTGATCGTGCATGATAGGGTGGAAGTTTCATCGAGTCTATTTGTGCATTCATTGAATTGTACACACTTGGCTTCTCGGTCATCATGCATTGCGATGCTTGGTTGGTGGCTCGAGAGCTAAGTACCATACTCCTTTGAGCTTGAGAAATGATACGGAGGGTGGTTGCACACACATACCCTGCAAATGCCTTGCCTTGCCCCTTTTGCCTCTATTTGCAGCAAAATTGGAGTGTACAGGAGCAAGTGGCCTACTGGCTAGTGCAAGTGGCCTACAGCTTCCTCTAGAGCAGAAACAACCTGCAGATTGGTTCGGTGTTCAAGAATCAAGGTGAAATGCAAACATATGCAATCGGTGGCAAGGCGACGGGATTTCGGGAGGAAGCCAATCGAGCATGCATGCATCCCTCGCCCTCGAGGCCTTTTAACTATTTTACTTAGATGGTTAATTCGTTGGTTCTGTACTTAAATAGTTAATGTGCTTAGCTAATCGATTTGTGTTGTAATTAGTTAAGTAGAATAGTTAATTAGTTGGTTTGTAATAGTTAGCTTAATTAGCGTAGCTAGTTAGCTTTCATTTCATTCGGACTCTCCGTCGAGAGGGCAAATGCTGTAATAAGTGTGCGTGTGTGTGTGCATGTCTTCCAACCTCACGTCTTTCTCCTTTTTATTTACCCGCTTTCAATAGTTAGTTTTAGGGCATGCTTCAATTAGCATACTTATACTTTGCGTGCGTGTATCATTCATTCGTATTGTATGCACCGGGCTCGGCGCATCATTCAAACCGCATTGTATTTCAATACACTTTCTTGAATACGTGTATCAAGTGTTGCATTCATATGCCATCTTAGCTAGCCGAGCCTATTTTAGTTGCATTTTTGCATGCGTTGCATTAGGCATCTTATATAGTTAGGATCATGCATGATTTCTAACTAGCTTCTTTTTTGGCTCGGAGTACACTGTAAGTGTTTATGCTTTAGCATCTTTGCATGTGTGTAAGTCATTGCCATGATCGCATGCTTGCCATGTGGCTATTTGCTTAAGTGATTAACTGCATGAATACCTGTGGATGAAGGCTTCATTACTTGAATTGGAACAATTCATCAAAATGTGAGTCTTAAGCGTACTTGAGGGTGGCAAATCCGTGTTTTAGCTTACTTGCGAGTAGTATCTTCAAACCATTTTCGAAAAAACAAACATGAGATGTTTTGTTCCAAATCGAGTGATTTAGTCTATACTTGTGTGCTGTGCGCATCACGTAGTAAAGTTAGCTAATAATCAAACAAGAACACATGTGTTTTCAAAAACAACATATCATGTCAGTAGAGGCTGATCTTTGATTGGGTGAGCGAGGGTGCTCATTTCAGGACCTTCCCCTTTCGTACCCAAGTTCCCGAGCCGAGGAAACTTTGGTGATGACGGACACGTGGCCTTAGGCACGAGTCAAGGTTTCCTAAATTTTCCAAAATAAAGTATTAAGGTGGCGACTCTGAAATTTGGCAAAGCAGTCCATATTTGGCGCTTTTGATTCAAAATTGATTTTTCAGAACCAATTGCGGGATTTGGACTCTTTGGTGATTTATCAATCTTACATTGTACTTTGTGAGATTAGATTTAGAATTTTGATAGGAGTTCGAACTATAGTAGTTAGAACCCAATTCGCGCCCTCTCCGAAAAGGGGGCTGCACGGAGAGAGTTCAGGGCGGTCTACACCCAGGTGTGACTTCCTTTACACTACAACCATACACGTGTCCAAGCTTCGTGAATGGATGGCCCAGATTCAGCCGGGGGAGGGGGGCGTTGGTAATATTAATATAGCGCCCCCCCAAGTTGCACTAACTCACACCATTCACACCAAGTTTTTTATATAATAGGGAAGCCTTATATGGCTGGTGTGACTTTACTGTTCTCCATTGCAAAATGCCTCGCCAAGCTTCTTTCTAAAACCATGACATTAACTTGGCATTGTATGGTTTTGGAAAGCGATGTAAAATCTTTTGGCACGAGCATGGCATATGCATTCACTATATAGCTTTGTTAAGATTCATATACTGTGTTGGATTATTTATACTGGGCTTTGGCTCACCCTGTATGGGACAAACATTTCAGATGTTGATGATATGCCTTCACCAAGGCAATAACTTGGGAGGACTTGGAGCGAGAGCTTCTTTTGTGTATTTACTATATTTATTTTTGTATAAGTAAAGGGCTTTAACTGTATTGGACTTAAATCCACTTTTGTCATAACCAAGCATCGTCTTGGAAAAATGTAAGCCTTTGGGGCATTTCTTATTTATCTAACTTTTATCTTGTCTTTCTATTGTATCACTCTTTTGTAAAGTTTAATTGTAAATCAATGAAAGATAATTACTTTATCATTGTGATCACTTTTAATGTTTAGTATGAGTTATAGTAATTATATTGGGGCATTACAACTTGGCATTAGAGCGTATCGGGTTTGAATTTTTTAGGGTCGTGGGTAGTAGTTCTTACCACAATGGGTTTATCTCGTTTGATAGAGGTGTTTGTATGCTTGTAATTCTTTGTGATAATATCCTTATGTGATTATATGAGTATGGGATTTAATTCCTAAGATATTGGTTGGATCTACTGGTTTCTAGAAGTCCTATTAGAAGAGCACTTGATCACTGATGTTTCTAATTGTAACTCTGGCAATATTGCGGGATGATCATTATCTAGGAAGGAAATTCGTATTTGTTTATGTGACTACGTGCTTATGTAAAGTGAATTACTGTTGTTCATTGCATTAGGATACGAGTGAGTTAGTTTCGGCACATTTGTAAATGTGCTAATATCTTTTGTTACCTTCATTAGGATGTTAGGAAGTGGACGTGATGGTGGTAGGTGTGGTAAGCCTAGAAGGCATGAGTTGCCTTTACCAAATGACAAACCAGTTGGTCAGCAGGCTATGAGCGCTTTAGCACATGAAATGACTAGAGCTTTGCGGGAATCCATGGACATTCTCAAGGCTGAGAATCAAGTCCAAGCCTAGGTTGCTGAAGTAGGGCCGTCTTTCTTGAAGTGGAAGTTTTTTTGTTTGAATCCGGATGAGTTTTTGGGTGATTCTAAAGAGCCACTGAAGATGGATGAGTGGCTAGAATAGATGTTGAAGACCTTCGAGATGTTTGGCATCGAGGACGACGGTTTGAGAGTGACCTTGGCATCCTTCCAACTTAAGGGAGATACGGGTCAATGATGGAAGTATGTGCGTGCGCGCATTGGGGTGACTTGGGGAGGCCTTTGTCAATGCCTTCCAAGATGAGTTCTTGCCTCCCACTGGTAGGGAGAAATTGAGAGATCAATTTTTGAAGTTGAAGCAGCTTAGTTTGCCAGTAGCCGAGTTTGAGGCAGCTTTCACTAGCCTCTCTACATTTGCACCTGAACTCGTGGTGATAGAAGAACACCGTTGTATAGAGTTTGAGAATATATTGAGGACCATGCTTGTTTTCAAAGTAGTTGGGTCGATAATTAGGTACTATGGACGCCTTGTGGAGGTAGTGGCTCATCTCAAGACCGTAGTTTAGGCAGATGAGGAACGGATAAGGGGCTCTAGGAAGAGTCAGGAGGTTTAGGGAGAGAATCGGGATAGTAAGAGATAGAGGGGTTCTACCCCACAGTAGTCCCAGGTAGCATAGTCTAGGTCCATCTTTCCTGTGCTGAGTTTGGGTTCACGGAGAGGTAATCCAAGAGGCTTCTCTTGTTACAAGTGTGGCCAGTTGGGTCACAAGTCTCCAACTTTCCTGCAGAGAGGAGGAGGGCAATAGTCTACACTGCTTGCAGCTCGTTCTTAGAGCCAGACTCTGGGGAGAGGGCAGCCACCTACTTGTTATCAATGTGGGCAGTCAGGGCGTATGAAGAGGTTTTGCCCTCAGTCAGGTGATGCACCTGGTGCGTCTGGTTTGAGGCAGACACAGAGCCACGAGCCTGCACAGTTAACACAGGCCTCGAGGGCCAATCAAGGGGCCTCTTCAGCTCAATCAGTGTATTAGACTTATGCTCCGAGGGGTGCGCAGGTGGAGCAAAGACCTATAGGGCTTGTGTATGCTGTTTCCATGCCAGACTTAGTGCCAAAGCCTTCGGTATTACGAGGTAACTTTTTGATGTGCAATTCTATGGCCAATGTGTTAATTGATACGGGTACATCCCATTCATTCATCTCTTCTGCATTTGCATCAGCATTGGGATTAGAATTGGCTCGGTTAGCGTCTCAACTCAACGTAGAGTCACCTTTGGGTGGTGAGATTGTTTTGGAACAGGGGTGTCGAAGTTGTGAGATAGATATTGTCAGTCGCAGACTTCCTTTTGCATTTGTGTTGATTGCCATGTTGAGTTTTGATGCTATATTGGGTATGGACTAGTTGTCATTGTATCGGGCTGTCATAGATTGTTATTGTCAGAGGGTTACTGTATGTACCTTAAGTGGCAACTATTTTTATTTCATGGGGGATAGAACCGATGAAGCTTCATTGCCAGTATGTAATCCACGAGGTTAGAGTGAACTTAGTTGTCTTCTGGCAAAAACTTTTTAAGTAGTGAGTGTGATGAAGTCCGAACTGAATTACCAAGGGTAGTTTGTGAATACCCAGATGTTTTTCCTGAGGATCTCACTAGTTTGCCACCTCACCATGAGATTGAATTCTCTATTGATTTAGTGCTTGGCACGACACCGATTTCTATGACACCATATAGATTTGCACCTGCCGAAGTGAGTGAGTTAAAGATTCAACTCTAGGAATTGTTAAATAAGGGTTTATCTGCCCTAGTACATCGCCTTGCAGAGCACCGACTCTCTTTGTCAAGAAGAAGGATGGCACACTGCGACTCTGTATTGATTACCGGAAGTTGAACTGGGTAATTGTTAAGAACAAGTACCCAATGCCTCGTATAGATGACTTATTTGATCAGTTGAAGGGGTCTTGTTATTTTTCTAAGATAGACCTGAGATTGGGTTATCACCAATTGAGAGTAAATGAGGAGGATATCCAGAAGATGGCATTCTGTACGCGGTATGGCCATTATGAGTTCCTAGTGATGCCTTTTGGGCTAACTAATGCACCAGCCGTGTTTATGGATTTGGTGAATCGAATCTTCCGTGAATTTTTGGACTGCTTTGTAGTGGTCTTTGTTAATGACATTTTGATTTACTCACCCTCTAAGGAGGAGCATGAGGAACACTTGCGAGTTGTACTTGAGTTACTTGGAGCCTACAAATTGTATGCTAAGTTTGGGAAATGTGAATTCTAGTTGAGAGAAGTAAAGTTTTTAGGCCATGTGGTGTCCGGGGGAGGAGTGACTGTAAATCCATCCAAGATAAAAGTAGTATAAGATTGGGAACAACCTAAGAATGCTTTCGAGATCTGTAGTTTCTTGGGATCATCTAGGTATTACCATCGGTTTGTGAAAGATTTCTCTAGATTGGCCTCACCATTAACTAGACTGACAAAGAAGGGAATCAAAATTATGTGGAGTGAGACATGTGAGAAGTCATTTCAAGAGCTTAAGTTTAGACTTACCACTACTCCAGTGTTAATTACTTTGGAGAGGGGTTTGGGCTATTCTGTGTATTGTGATATTTCACGGAAAGGTTTGGGTTGTGTTTTGATGCAAGAGGGGAAGGTAGTAGCCTATGGGTCACGTCAGTTGAAAACTCATGAGAGGAACTATTCTACCCATGATTTAGAACTAGCAGTTGTGATCTTTGCCTTGAAGATTTGGAGGCATTACCTATATGTTGAGAAGTTTGAGGTGTTTTCTGATCACAAGAGTTTGAAGTACCTATTTTCACATAAAGATCTAAATTTGAGGCAGAGAAGGTGGATGGAGTTTATGGAAGATTATGATTTTGAGTTGCACTATCACCTGGGAAAGGCCAATGTAGTTCTCAATGCCTTGAGTAGGAAATCCATTAGCAATGTAGCATGTATTGCCATCCGAGAATGGGAAATGTTGGGCGCTATTGGTGAGTTTGACTTGGATCTTGGCCAGTTTGTTGAGTCGACAGCTTTGTTTTCGGCAGTTGCACAACCTGCACTTGTGAGTTGAGTTATAGAAGCACAGAGGGACGACCTTGAGGTAGAAGCCCTCCGGGAGAAGATCTCTAGTGGCAAAGTAGAGAAGGGCTTGAACGTGTATTCTGACTCAAGTGTTATATATCTTGACCGTCTTTCGTACTGGAGTCTTGCCGAGAGGAAGTACTTCGAGAGTTTCACCATTCATGCCTTGCGGTGCATCCGGGAAGCACAAAGATGTATCACGATCTTAGTTGCCAATTTTGGTGGAAGGGGATGAAGAAAGATGTAGCCACATTTGTGTCAAGATGCCTTACTTGTCAATAAGTGAAGGCTGAGCATCAGAGGCTAGCAGGTTTGTTGTAACCCTTGCCTATAGCCGAGTGGAAGTGGGAGTATGTCACAATGGATTTTGTTGTGGGTCTTCTAAGGACTCAACGGGGTAATGACGCCATTTGGGTGGTGGTTGACCGATTGACTAAGTCAACACACTTTGTACCTATGTGCACGAGTAACTCGGTAGATTATCTAGCCGACCTTTACATTAGGGACATAGTTTGATTGCATGGGGTCCCTGTGACTATTGTTTTGGATAGAGATCCACGTTTTACGGCTCGATTGTAGTAGAGCCTACAGAATTCCTTGGGCACTAGGTTGGCATTTAGTTCGGCCTATCATCCTTAGACTGTCGAGCATTCAGAGCGTATTATTCAGATCCTTGAGGATATGTTTCGAGGTTGTGTCCTTGACTTTAAGGGGTCATGGCAGAGACACTTGCCTTTAGTGAAGTGTGCCTATATCAATAGCTTCCAATCGAGTATTGGCATGGCACTGTTTGAGGCCTTGTATGGTCGACTATGTAGATTCCCCTGTGTGTTAAGCCGAGATGCGTAATGCATCTATGATAGGTGCAAAGTTAGTCTGGAAAACAACGGAGAAAGTTGTACTTATCTGTAAGAGGATGGTTATGGCTCAGAGTCGCTAGAAGCGCTATGCCGATCATAGGAAGAGACCGTTTTCTTACAGATATCACCTAGATGGGGTTTGATGAGGTTTGGAAAGAGCGGGAAGTTGTCTCCTAGGTTTATTGGACCTTTTGAAATCCTAGAGCGGATTAGGGAGGTAACTTATCGTTTGGCCTTGTCGCCAGAGCTTTTCGAGGTTCATGACGTGTTTCATACTTGTATGCTCTAGAAGTATGAGCCTGATCCATCACACGTGTTGGATTGGACAGAGTTAGAGGTAGATAAGGATGCCTCGTATGAGGAGAGACCTGTTACAGTTTTAGATACACAAGACCAAGTCTTACGAGACAAGACGATTCTATTGGTAAAAGTCTTATGGCGACACCACGGGGTTGAGGAGGCCACTTGGGAGCGTGAAACAGAAGTCCGTGAAAAGTATCCAGACCTATTTATTGATGTATTTTGTTATGTTAGTGAAATATAAACATTGTATATGTTTTGGAAATGTGGATTGTATATTCAGTATTGAAAACTCGTTTATCATGTTATTGAGATTGGATAACCTATGGATGGGTTATGGTGGTGAATTTGAATAACTATCATTGTTGTATTTGGTTTAAACTTGATTTTAAATGTTTAGTTTAAATTTCAAGGATGAAATTCCTTAAGGGGGAAGGTTATAGCGTTTCTGGTTTAGGCCTGACCTATTTGATGCCATGGATCCGAGTTTCATTGTCTTATATAGTTATCCATGTCTTGTTTCCCCTTATCTCTCTTTGGGTTTGGCTTTTGAAACGTGTTGGTTATGTTTGGAATAGGTTGGTAGTTTGTTTCTCAAATTATTGATGTCTAAAATTTTGTTCCTTTGCTAGAACAACACTTTTTGCGTTCGAGCGGTCTCTGTGAACATCCAGTGCTTTTGCAGGTCTGTAAAACTACTGGGAGTTTGTATTCTTCACTCGAGCGAAGCTCCTTGTGCTCGAGGGACGATCTTCTGTCTGTAAAATTACTAGGAGTTCGTATTCTGCGCTCAAGCTAGGTTTCTTGCGCTCAAGCGATGCAATTTATTGTGTCTAGTTGCTCAAGCGACACATCTTGCGTTCGAGCAAACTGTGTATATTAGTTCATAAAATCACTTTTCTGAGTCACTTTTTCATCTCTCTCTCTCTCTCTCTAAACATTCAAAACCTTAATATCTCACACTTTCTCTCTAAAACTCATCTATTCCCTTGAACACACCTAGATTTGTCGATCTTTTCACCCACGTGCTTTTGTTAAAAAGGTAAAGCTTGACAAGGGCTTCGTTTTAATTGGAACAAAGTTGAATTTCGGCATCTTTGAGTTTCCATCCTTCTTTCAATCATTTTCTAAGTTTGAGGTACGTATATCTTCACTCTCTTTGTAAGTTTTAACTTAGCTATTTTTACAAGATTTGGAACAATCTAGGGTTTTGGGTAAATATCAAAAGAGGAGTTTTTCAAATGAAGCCTTGAAAATGATTTTTATATGGAAAATAATGTTGAGTTGGAAATCAAATTTTTGATTTTGAATGTTGGGATTGATTTTGGAAAGAAAATGGATTTTGCCCTAAATGCCTCAAATGTTGATTTTTTAATAATTATGAGGTTGATATTAGAATTGTGAAATTGGATTGATGTTTGATGAGGATGGTAGAGTTAGATATGTACTATCACTCACCTCTTGAAAATTTGGAGAGTTTATCTTTATTGATAATTGTTTATCTGTTTAGAAATATCTGTTTTGGGCTATCAGTGGAAGACAACTATGAGTGTTGTAGAAATTGAATGTGAATTAGGAGAATTGAAACTATTTTTCTCATTCTCATGCATTGAGCATTGTCTCACACTTATACATTGGAAATGTTACTGTTTTGATAAAATGGGCGAATCTGGGAAGGAGTTGTTATTACATCAAATAAGTTGGCCTGTGTGTCCAGTGTGAAAGTCCCGAAAACCGCACGTATACATGAGTGCCGATCTCGCAGACGAAAATTCCGTGAAATGGCAATAGTAGTGCTTGTATAGCCTACGTTTACATGGGTCCCAATTTACAGTTTCCTTCGGACGAAATTTTTGGAAAATGTTATATTGTTTTAAAATTCCCAAAGTGTGATTCATTTCCCTATTTTCTATTGTAAATGAAATGATTTATGACGCATGACATTAACTTGGCATTGCATGGTTTTGGAAAGAGACGTAAAATCTTTTGGCACGAGCATGACATATGCATTCACATTATAGCTTTATTAAGATTCATATACTGTGTTGGATTATTTCTACTGGGCTTTAACTCACCCTATGTGGGAAAAATATTTCAGGTGCTGATGAAATGCCTCTGTAAAGGCAATAACTTAAGAGGACTTGGAGCGAGTGCTTCTTTTGTGTATTTACTTTTGTATAAGCCAAGGGCTTTAACTGTATTGGACTTAAATCCACTTTTGTTGTAACCAAGTATCATGTAAGTCTTGAAAGAATTTCTTATTTGTCTAACTTTTATCTTATCTTTCTATTATATCACTCTTTTGTAAAGCTTAATTGTGAATCAATGAAAGATAATTACTTTATCATTGTGATTACTTTTATGTTGAGTATGGGTTATAGTAATTATTTCACAGCGTCACAGCACACCAGCCCGTGCTTGTAATCTAAAAAATTAAAATTGAAATGTGCATCAACCAGTGCAATGCAATTCCAAAAAAATAAAATTAAAATTAAATACCAAACAATGCACACCAATCAATGCTTTTTATTCTAAGAAAATTAAAATGCATACCAACCATTGCTCTGCAATCTAAAAAATATAATTTTAAACACCAAGCAATGTACACCTACTGCTAGTGCTACTATTGCAAATCAGATTGTAATAGTTGTTTGCAAATTATAAACCTGAAACTACGTGAGAAAAGTATAGAAAAAAAAAAAAATTAACTTACCTACAATGTGACATGAGATTTTAAAAAATGTAATCCCAATACAATCTGACATCAACCAAAAACATTTATGTGTTATGCAAACTTTCAAACATAACTAATTAAGTTAAAAAACAATTAATATACCTAGAAATTCAATATAAAGCTAGACATTGGGTCATAGAGCAATCAACAATAGTTTTCGATTAATACTAAATCACTTGTACATCCACGATTTTTTTTTTTTTTTTTATTTTTTTTTTGGGGGATAGGTATACATACATGAAAAATACTCAATCACTTGAATAAAAAGTAGCAATCATACAAAGCAGTCAAATGATTTTTTTTTTATATCACCTGTACATCTTTGAAAATTTAAAACGAATAGCAAAAAGTCAACTCATTAATGGGGAAATTGATAGCAGAATCGATAATAAAATCTAAAAATTAATGGGGAAATTGCAATTCATTGTAAGTTTTTTTTTTAAAAAAAAATTGCAAACCAATGGTAAAACTTATCAACTTTAATAATTTAAGTAATAAAGTTTATCAACTTTAATAATTTAAGCTTATCAACTTGATTCATTGCAATTTTATTTTTTTGGTCTTACCATTGATTTGTAATTTTTCCAAAATCAATTTCAGTAATTAAGTATCACAGATAGAAAATACTTAAATGGGTTACAATCAAGTTGTAGAGAAATAATAATATAAAAATATAAACATCTAGGATAACATATATATATATATATATATATAAAGGCTTACCCTGCAAGTGTTGAGATTTTGATGGAAATTCTGCAAAGATACTAAGATTTTTTTATATTAGTTGACAACTATTTCAAATCTATTCAGAATACAAAAGCAACAATACAAAATTGAATGCAGTAATGAAAGAAATAGTAGGATTATAGAATGACAAATAAGATTACACAGCAGTCAAATATTTTTTTCCAAATCACTTGTACATCTTTGAGAATTTAAAATGAATAGCAAAAAGTCAACTTATCACTTGACAACTATTTCAAATCTATTCAGAATACAACAACAACAATACAAAATTGAATGCAACAATGAAAGAAATAACAGGATTGCAGAATGACAAATAAGATTACACAACAGTCAAATATTAAGATTGCAGAATGACAAATGAGATTACACAACTTACTTGGAAAAAAGTCTTAGTTATGTAGAATCTAGTTATTTTTTCTAAACATGCCATAATCAATTCTAGTAAATATATATATATATATAGTGGACTCAATTCCATAAAAATAAATAAGCTTTAACTTAAGGTTTCTTTCTTGATCACGTTAAATTTAAGGGACAACTAATCTAGTTATTTTTTTTTTCTCTAAACGTGCCATAATCAATTCCAAAAAAAAACAAAAAGAAACATAGTGGACTCAATTCCATATAAATAAATAAGCTATAACTTGGAGTTTCTTTGTTGATCATGTTAAATTTAAGGGACAACTTCAAAATAAGAGAAAGCTAAAATGGCGTTCTCCTTTTGGAGCATTAGAATCCATGCCCAAAAAAAAAAAAAAAAAAAAACCCAAACCAAAATTGTGCACAATTTATTTGAGTAGAGAGAGAAAGAGAGAGAGAGAGAGAGAGAGAGAGAAAAGGTACAAGGGCTTTTCTTTTGGTAGTCCACTGCCACCCAAATATAATAGAACATAGGCATTAATAGGAGGCCCACTGTTTAGGAACAATAGCGCATATTGCATTAACAATTGCATAACGAGTCCAGTTTTGATCTGACCCTTACTATATCCTGGACTCGGGTTTCACGGTTTCGTATTGTTGATCATATCTTGCTTCCCTTATATTTCCTTAAATTTGGCTATTAGGTTGTTATGGTTGTGTTTGGGGCAGGTTGGCTGCTTACTTTCCAAACTTTTGTTGCCCATAATTTTGCTCCTCCGCTTGAGCGGCCCTTCTTGTGCTCAAGCAGACTTTGTAAACTCTCAGTACTTTTGCAAGTCTACAACACTACTAGGAGAGTGTATTCCACGCTCGAGCAGTGCATTTTGCGCGGGCTCAGCTCGAGTGGCCTTTCTTGCGCTCGAGTGTTAGTCTGTTGTCTGCAAAACTACTATTTGTGCTTGAGCGTCACTTCTTGCGCTTGAGCAGATTATATGTATATCAGTTTGCAGCAACACCTTCTTACATTACTTTTTTTGTATATTTTTCTCTCAAAACCCTAGATTTAGAGCCTCTCTGTCTAAAACTCACATTCTCTCTACATTTTCACCTATATACATTGGTTTCTCTACCCTAGTGTCTTTGGGAAAAAGGTAGAGCATCTTAAGAGCTCCACTTTGATCCGAACAAAAGTCAGTTTTGGCGTCTTTAAAGTTTTCTCCTTACTTTGCTTGTCTTTTAACTTTGAGGTAGGAACTTTCTACTTTTTTCTATGATTTTTAACTTAGTTATTTGTTGATTTGTAAAAAATATTGGGATGTGGAGGATTTTGAACAAACCTAGAGTTTTAGTTTAAAAATCAAAAGAGAGGTTTTCAAATGAAGGTATTGAAAAAGATTGTGGGTGTAGATATGAGGATGTGTTGTGTTAAATTTGTTGATTTTGACACAAGGATTGAATTTGGAAGGAAATGAGAGTTTTGCGCTAAAGTGTCTCAATTAATTATTTTATATAAATAATTGTAATTAGTGTTGGAAATGTGAAATTGGATAGATGTTTATGTAAATGGTGGAGTTGGTTGCTTGTTATCTCTCACCTATGGAAAATTGGATAGTTTATCTGTTTTGGAGATTGTATATCTGTTTAGAAATATCTATTGTGGGCTATCGGTGAAGGATAGCTATGATTGTTGTAGAAATTGCATGAGGATTAGGTGAATTGAAACTAATCTTTAATCGTTTGTCATTTCATATAACTGTGTTTTAATACATTGTATATGTGTGATGTTTGGGAGGAGAAAGAGAATGTCCTCCATGTTTGGGAGAAGAAAGAGGATTGACTCCATTAAATTAAGTTGGCCTGTATGTCCAGGGTAAAAGTCCCGAAAACCGCGCATGTATACATAGGTACCGATTCTCGTGGACGAAATTTTCATAAAATGGCAAATTTGAAGTGTTGTATGATGATTGTATTGGTTAGAGAACCACTGAGTTATAGCCCCAGTTGGATTGTCTGGATAACAATGGACTTGACTTATGGATTGAGGTGAAATGAATTGTCATGAAATGAATTAAGATAAAATGGTTTGAGATAAGAAACTTGGCATATGATGATCTTATGACAATACGAATGGTTTTATCATGGGCATTGTATATGTATATCATACTTATATCTTTGTTAAGATTCATATATTGTGCTAGATTGTCTCTATTGGGTTTTGGCTCACCCTACTTGGGAAAAAGAAAAACATTTTCAAGTGCTGGTGATATGTTTTCTCCAAGGACTTAGCTTGGGAGGATTGTGGAGTTGAAGGCTCAATTCCTGCTTATTTTGTATTTACTTTTCACAAGCTTAGGGCTTTATTTGTATTGAGCTTATGATTCATTTTGTTGTAACCAAGCACGATCTTGGAAAGATGTAAGCCATTAGGGTATATGAATATTTGTTTAGCTTTCATTTCTTATTACCTCCTGTAACAAGTATTGTAGATTCATGATGTACGATATATAAATGTATATCCCATGTGCCACCTTTTGTATATTAACTTTGATTAATGAAAGCTTCTTATTTTTTTTTATATCACATTGTACTAGTGTTTGGAGTCGGTTTATTGTAATTATTTTGGAGTGTTACAACTTGGTATTAGAGCATACTGGGCTTGAATACTTTGGGTACGTAGGAAGTGGTTAGTACCACAATGAGTTTTTCTTGTTTGATATATATTTTAGTGTGTGCATGAGATTTAATTCCTAAGACATTGATTGGGTCTACGAGTTTCTAGAAGTCCTGTTAGAAGAGCACTTGATCACTGCTATTTCTAAGCAAAATTATCTAGGAAGGAAATTCGCATGTGTTTATGTGACAATGTGCTTAGGTGGAGTGAATTACTATTGTCCACTACTTTAGGACGCGAGTAAGTTAGTTTCGGCACATTTGTAAATGTGCTAATCCATTCTGTTATCTTCATTAGGATATCAAGATGTAGACGTGGTGGTGGTAGGCGTGGTAGGCCTAGAAAGCATGAGGTGCCTTTATCAGATGATATTTTAGTGCAGAAAGAAGGGGTTGGTCAGGCTAATGTGGCCAATCTAGTTGGTCAACAAGCTATGGATGCCTTAGCCCACGAAATCACGGGGGCATTATGGGAGTCTGTGGACATTCTCAGAGTTGAGAATCAAGTCTAGGCCCAAGTAGCAGAGGCAGGGCCATCTTTCTTAAAGCTGGAGTTTTTTCGGTCAAATCCAGATGAGTTTTTGGGTGATCCCAAGGAGCCATTAAAGGCAGATTAGTAGCTAGAGCAGATAGTAAAAACATTCAAGATGCTTGGCATCGAGGATGACCAGTTGCAAGTGACTTTGGCATCCTTCCAGCTGAAAGGAGATACGGGTCAATGGTAGAAGTATGTGTGCGGGCACATTGGGGTGACTTGGGAGGCTTTTGTCAGTGCCTTCAAGGACAAGTTTTTGCTTTCCACGGTTAGGGAGAAGTTGAGAGATCAATTCTCCAAGCTTGTGCAGTTGAATACCTCGGTGGTTGAGTTTGAGGATACGTTTACGAGCTTGTCAAGGTTTACACCGGAACTCATGGCGACTAAGGAGCGCTATTATTTACAGTTCAAGAAGAGATTAGGGATCGGGCTTATGTTCAAGGTAGCTGGGTACCGAGCTTATGTTCAAGGTGGCCAAGTCAATGATTAGAGATTATGGACGCCTTGTGGAGAAAGTGGCTCACCTTGAGATCGTAATGCAAATGGAGAAGGAAAGGATTAGAGGCTCAAAGAGGTGTTAGGACATTTAGGAGGACAGTAAGAGGCAGAGGGGTTAATCCCCAACAGTCCCAAGGAGCTCAGATAAGGTCTATCTTTTCAATGCCGAGTTTGGGTTATGGGAGAGGTAGGCAGGGAGATTTCACTTGTTACAAGTATGGCCAGTTGGGTCACAAGTCTCCAGCTTGCCCACAGAGAGGAGAAGGGTAGCGGTCTGCATCTTCTTCGGCTCATTCTCTGAGTTAGAGTCAGGGGAGAGGCCAGCCGCTCACTTGTTATTAGTGTGGCAGGAAGGGCACGTGAAGGGGTTTTGCTCTCTGTTGGGCGGTACACCTGGTGCGTCTGGTTGGAGGCAGACATAGAATCACTAGTCGATACAGTTAGCACAGGCCTTAAGGGCTAATCAAGGAGCCTGTTCGACTCAATCTGTAATAACCGTGTCCTGTACTATGTTCATTAATCATGATTATGTTGGTAATTATGTGCTTAATTTGAATTTGGGTGTTAATTGCATGATTATATGTGATTTTGGCTTTGTATCTGTTCCCCGTAGGAAAATCTGTTAGAATCTGTGCTTTGAACTAAATATTGAAGGCCTTATCAGCCACAGAAACCGAAATTGACTACGCCATTGTGATTGGCGTAATTTTTAAAGCCTGTGGTGAAATTTAATTGAAATCAGATTCAGAACGAATTAATTTGTTTAAATCGAATTAATTAAGCACCATTGATTAGTTCTAATTAAGTGTGATTAACGGAAGCTTATATAAATGAGCCATACATACTTAAGCTCATATTTTTTTGAGCCCAAATCAGATCCTACACTCTAGAGAGAGAGAGGGTGAACCGAATTTAGGGAGAGAAAGGGACCATTCTTGAAGATATTGCAAGAGAATTCAAGAAACTAAGAGGATTAGCTCAAGATTTAGCTATAATTGGAAGAATTAAAGCTCCTAGGTGAGTAATCAAGCCTTAATTCATGAGTTTGAGTTTGTAACTATATGAATTCAAAGAGAATATGTGACCAAGAGCAAGAATTGTGTGGTAATTGATGAATTTGGAGTCAATGAATGGAAGCATGTTTAGAATTGCCATGAATTTGCATAAGCTAGCATGTAACATGTTAATTATGAAAGATTGGGTATGAATCATACATGCAAGCATAATTTTGTTGAGTTTCATGGTTATAAGCACCATTTGTACCATTTGAAATAGGAATGGAGTCAAGAATTGACATGCATGCATGATTGATGAAGATATGAAGTTTGAATGCATGATTTTAATGTATTGGAAGTAAGTTTGGTATAATTTGGGTTTGCATGTGATTGATTCATAAGATTTGAGCTTCACAATGTAGTAAATTGGTGTTTGTAGCACGTTAGTAGTTGTATATGATAGTTATGGGTTATAAAATGCAAGCTATGTTAATTTGAATGCAAGTTTGAAGCTCAAACTGGTTGCTGGAAATTCCAGAATTTGGCATGTCCGCTCGAGTGGGGAGAGCACCGCTCGAGCGTCAAATGCTAGCTCCCAGAACTTCTGCAGACATGGACGTCCACTCGAGTGGGGAGATTCACGCTCGAGCGGGGAGCCATGTAGTTTGACTCTCAGCTCGAGCGTCCAAAGTCACGTTTGAGCGTAAAAATGAAGTAACCAATACTTTTGCAGACCAAAGGGGTCCGCTCGAGCGGGGATCCCTGTTTCAGATATTTTGAAAAGTGGTTTTATGATTTATTATCCGTTCTCTTTCATTTCTAAGAACTCTTAGGCATGCATTGAGCATTGTGAATGAGTTAAAATGATAAGAAAGGAGCCTAAGAGGAATGTATAAATGAAGAATGGATTGAATCGTTTGTGACCCATATGTGTTATGTAATATGTAGGGTCGAGCTCAAGGGAAAATCCACCGGCAGAACACTATGGGTAATATCTTAGTAGCGATATTTTCAAGTATGTTACTTTCCGAATGCTATTTCTTTATAAGCTTCATGGATTTGTTGATTTGAAATATGAATGAGTATTCTATATGCCTAATTTTGTATAAAGCCGTTTGATATGTTTGATATATCTGAATTGGGCATAAAGCCATTTGCCGTTTGTCGTTTGCTGTTGATATGTTTGATATATTTGAATTGGGCCTAAGGCCGTTTGACATGAACGATTGGGCCAAAGGCTGTTGGACATGAATGATTGGGCCAAAGGCCATTAGATACGAACGATTCAGCCAAAGGCCGTTTGAATATGTCATTTGATATGTTTGAATGCCGTGATGAGCCAAAGGCCGTTTGAATGAAAAAGGATCATGATCATGAATATGAAATACGCATGGATATGAATATGAAAAGAATGGGCCTGAGGCCGTTTGATATGTTTGAATTGGACCAAAGGTCGTTTTGAATAAAGAGTTGGTTGGACCAAAGGTCGTTTCATATAGATGGAGCCGAGGTCATTTTGTTTTATATAAGAATTGGACCTGAGATCATTTTGCATGTGGATATGATGTGTTGGACCCAAGGTCATTTTGCTTTGTTGAGATTTGTAAATCTAGTGTGAGTGAGAATAGTGGTTCAAATGTGTACATTATAAGTATGATTCATTTATGAACGAACCTCATTCATTAATCTCTTTATTTTGATATTATTCACTGGGCGTTAGCTCACTCTTATCTATATGTATGTAGGTGAGCAAAAGGATGCTTAACCCCAGCCTTAGTGGAATTTAAGAAAGGAACCCCAGTTTTGGGAAGTCAGCCTAGGTGCCTCACGCAAGAGGCTTTGTTTATGATCTTTTGTATTTCTTTTGTCACTTTTATTGCCCATGATAGACCATTTATGTGTATAAGCTTTTGGTATGGCTAACTATGTGTTTGAATGATCCTGGGTATACAAGATGTTAACTACTGATACGTGGTGTGAGTTATTATTAAGTATATGTGAAATGTTTTGACATGCCATGTAAGCATAGCTCATTGGACAAAATTTTTAAGTTTGTTTCCGTTTTGACCCCTTCACTCTATCGCGAAATGTTTGTTTTGGTTTGAGGCCGTAGGTAATTTCATGATTACTGGCCGGTTATGACCTTAATCTATAGAGGCGGGTTCGGGTCATGACAGAGTGGTATCAGAGCACGAGTTAATGACTCACACACTTGTCCAAATGAGCCATAAGGTGTCTAGAAAAGACTTAAGATGCATCCATTTGATAAGTACATGATGTAAGCATTGAGAACATGTGATCATATGAGATATGAATTTTTGCACTAATGTGTACAACAAGTTTTGTTTTGTTATAATGAACATACATGAACATGCGAATCATGAAAAGTTGCTTACGTGCATTCGATTCTGCAAATGGGTGTCTATGTGGAATATGAATATGGTCAAATGTGTAATTATCTAGTAAGTGTTCTACATGCGATATCTAATAAGTATGAAATCGTCTGTTTTGCATGTGATTAATTGTGTCTTGACGATACGTAAAATGAGAATATAACGATGTGCTTCTGTGCGAATGTACCTATGTGTATCTGTGTTTATTTCTGTATTGGGCATTCCTATATTTGGCATGGCTTAATAAGAGTTTGAGTAGAACATGGATAAAGTAAGGGCATACGAGTTGGCAAACTCTTTCACAGCCCGACTTGATAGACTAGAAAGAATAGTACAAGAAATGGCAGAGATCTTAAGACAACGACGTCAGTTGCCACTACGGCAAGAACCTTTGCCACCACCAACGCCAGAGCACCAAGTAAATGTGTTGGAAGTCACAAAATATGTTGAGGTGCTAGACCGAACACTGATGACCGAAGCTAACATGAACCGATCTTTTGAATGGAAAAGCAAGAGACAAGGCTTTTCCTCAAAGAAAAGGTCATTTAAAAAGCAAAATACGGGATCATCGCACACTTCAAACTCTACAAGGAATACAACACCGACATGTAATGAATGTGGTAAGAAACACCGAGGAGTTTGCTATCGAATTTCTGGGGCTTGGTATAGGTGTGGTAAAATGGACCATATGGTAAGGAACTGTCCCCAGACTGAGTAAAACGTGAATATACCCGTTGTCTCAGTTGGATTCGTACCAATGGCGGGAACTGCTAATCAAGATAGAGTAATTGCACTTGTCCCAGAAAGCACTCAGAATACTGCAACCGTTATCCCAGGTATCTATACTGTTTATAAACGAATGCCTATATGTTGATTGATTCTGGACTGGTACACGTGTACATTCTCGCTTGAGATATTATCTGATTCGATTCGGCGCATTCTTTCATATCTGTTATACGTATCTAGATTGGTTGGACCCACATGATCAATACCTTATTTACTGTATGTATCTGCCCCATTTGGGAAATTTGTGAAATACGTATTGGGATATTGATTGCACATATACATCTAAACCTATGCCCAAGGTGATTTGATATATCACTGTCTTTAATGACTAAACCACTGGAATTATGACTCTGTGATTGTGTGACTGAGTTGAGCCCCCCAAATAATGAACTCTATAAATTGTGAGACCATGTATTTTGATTGGTAGAAAATTGACTGGACTATGTGACTATACTAGGCTTGACTTGTAAACCTATGCTATTTTGACTGATTTGGAACTTTTGCGTAACAAATCCCATATTATGTGCGACCGAGGAACTTTGTTAATGTGTTACTATGCCCCATGTACTTGCATATAAGACTTATTTGGGAACTGTTGTACTGATTATGATACATACCTCGTGATATGAACAATTGCATGCATATGCAACTACACATGAACTTATGTGGAGAATGCCATATTGTAGATGACTTGAGAACTGATGAACTTAGGACAATTGTGAAACTATTGACTATGTACCTAAACGAATGAAGTATGACTTACAGAACCAAATGTACCTTATTTGAGAAAACGTTCATCTGATTCGATCTGATAGAACTTTTGTTTGATTTGGCTTGATAGAATCCTCATTTGATATAATTTGATGGGACCTTTGTTTGATTTATTTTGACAAGACCTTTGCCTGGATTGATTTGACAAGACCCTCTATCTGATTTGATTTTGTTAAGGGGGGGATTACGAATTGCTTATGAATAAATAACCAGATTATTCCCGGCAAGAAAATTGATAGACCCAAAACTTGAATCTGTTTGGAATACTTGACTTATTTAGAAGACCTTATGTGGGCTATCAACAGACCGATCTAACCATGAACACCATTAAGAACCAACCTTTAATTGTTGGAGACATACGTGTTATAGATGAACGGAATTGAGCAAATCTAGTGATTAGGAGATTTAAGGAACAATGCTTGTGTATTATCATATTCTTATTTATTTGACGCTATGGGAATCGATAACGACAGATTGATTTGACTATAAACAGTATTGAACATTTATTTTTGACTGATCATAATATGTTTTGTATGAGAGAATAGTTGCTTTAGTGTTATCGGATTTTGGAAAATCAGGTTATGGTGATTGCTGACCATGAACCGCTTTGATTGTGAATACTATTGGTATTAGAAAACCTTGATTATTTGAAAGTGTCTGAATTCAGTACGCCTTGTAAATAACTGCTCAACGCCATTCTATTCTGCAATTGGGGCTCTGAGGATGTGTAATTTGTGCTTAACATGTGATCGACTCCTTTGATATTATCTTTGACATCATGGGGATTTATATATGAATTGCCTTATGCTTTTGACGACTATCAGATAATGTGGAAAGACTTGATGGAACAAGGAATTGAATATTGAACTAAATTGTAAATTGTAAACTATTGAATGAATTGAGAACACGTGTATTATGTTAGAAATTGACTGCTTCGATGTTATTGTACTTTACAATCAGTACTATAGGGATATATGAGTTACGTACGTCGTGTGGTTGATTACTTCGTTGTTACCTTTGTTGACTCGGGAATCAGTGTCTGGATCCACTTTATTTTCCTGGAGACTTTTGATTGACCTTGGGTAACTGTGATGAGTCAGTAAACTAAATACCGAATTGAATTGTGAATTGCGGAATTATTAAAGAATGAATTGAACTTCTGTGACAAGGGAATAGACCAAACTTTTATGGTAAAGTTAGCTAACATTTGAAATAAATATGTTGGCGACTTATTGCGAAGAAGGAAATTGTTGAATTTGTGTCTAAATATTTTCAGTGCCAACGAGTCAAAGTTGAGTGTCAGATATAGACGGAACTACTTTAACCTCTCTCTATTTCGGAATGGAAATAGGAATATGTGACTATGAATTTCATTGTGGGGCTACCTTGAGCACCCAAGGTATAAGTCCCGTTTGGGTTATTGTATATAGAATTACTAAGTCTACTCATTTCCTCCCCGTAAATTTTCGTATGATGCTTATAGACTAGCCACTGTTTACATCGATAAGATTGCTTGTTTGCATGGGGTCCCAATATCTATTGTTTTAGACAGGAAACCTAAAATGTGTCTAAATTCTGACAAGCCTTCAAGAGGCAATGGGAACTGAATTGTAATTCAATGCCACTTTCCATCCACAAATCAATGTGTAATCAGAAAGAACATTTTAGATTCTTGGAGAAATGCTCCAAATGTATGCATTAGATTTTCAGGGAAGTTGGAAAAATCTATCCATCATTGGCAGACATTGCTTACAACAACAGCTTACACTCTAGTTTCGGTGTGGCACCATGCAAGCCTTGTATGGAGGAAAAGGTAAGTCTCTGACTGATTGAGAACAGAGTGTTGCTTGATTTTGAGACTAAGAAAATAACTATCAAAAGGATTGGAACCGTTGAATAAAAAGTATTCCGAATTGTTTTTGACTAAAGGTAAAATAAGTTTGGAGGACTAAACTTCCTAAAGGGGGGAAGATTGTAATAACCGTGTCCTGTACTATGTTCATTAATCGTGGTTATGTTTGTAATTATGTGCTTAATTTGAATTTGGGTGTTAATTGCATGATTATATGTGATTTTGGCTTTCTATCTGTTCCTCGTAGGAAAATTTGTTAGAATCTGTGCTTTGAACTAAAAATTGAATGTCTTATCGGCCACAGAAACCGAAATTGACTACGCCATTGTGATTGGCGTAATTTTTAGAGCCTATGGTGAAAATTAATTGAAAACTGATTCGGAACGAATTAACTTGTTTAAATCGAATTAATTAAGCACCATTGATTAGTTCTAATTAAGTGTGATTAAGGGAAGCCTATATAAATGAGCCATACATGCTTAAGCTCATATTTTTTTGAGCCCAAATCGGATCCTACACTCTAGAGAGAGAGGGTGAACCGAATTTAGGGAGAGAAAGGGACCATACTTGAAGATATTGCAAGAGAATTCAAGAAACTAAGAGGATTAGCTCAAGATTTGGCTATAATTGGAAGAATTGAAGCTCCTAGGTGAGTAATCAACCCTTAATTCATGAGTTTGAGTTTGTAACTATATGAATTCAAAGAGAATATGTGACCAAGAGCAAGAATTGTGTGGTAATTGATGAATTTGGAGTCAATGAATGCATGCATGTTTAGAATTGCCATGAATTTGCATAAGCTAGCATGTAACATGTTAATTATGAAAGATTGGGCATTGAATCATACATGCAAGCATAGTTTTGTTGAGTTTCATGGTTGTAAGCACCATTTGTACCATTTGAAATAGTAATGGAGTCAAGAATTGACATGCATGCATGATTGATGAAGATATGAAGTTTGAATGCATGAGTTTAATGTATTGGAAGTAAGTTTGGTATAATTTGGGTTTGCATGTGATTGATTCATAAGATTTGATCTTCACACTGTAGTAAATTGGTGTTTATAGCACGTTAGTAGTTGTATATGAGAGTTATGGGTTATAAAATGCAAGTTATGTTAATTTGAAAGCAAGTTTGAAGCTCAAACTGGTTGTTGGAAATTTCAGAATTTGGCATGTCCGCTCGAGTGGGGAGAGCGCCGCTCGAGCGTGAAATGCTAGTTCCCAGAATTTTTGCAGACATGGACGTCCACTCGAGTGGGGAGATTCATGCTCGAGCGGGGAGCCATGTAGTTTGACTCTCAGTTCGAGTGTCCGAAGTCACGCTCGAGCGTAAAAATGAAGTAACCAATACTTTGGCAGACCAAAGGGGTCTGCTCGAGCGGCAAAAGCTGCGCTCGAGCGGGGATCCCTGTTTCAGATATTTTGAAAAGTGGTTTTATGATTTGTTATCCGTTCTCTTTCATTTGTAAGCACTCTTAGGCATGCATTGAGCATTGTGAATGAGTTAAAATGATAGGAAAGGAGCCTAAGAGGAATGTATAAATTAAGCACGGATTGAATCGTTTGTGACGTATATGTGTTATGTAATGTGTAGGGTCGAGCTCAAGAGTAAATTCACCGGCAGAACACTGTGAGTAATATCTTAGTAAAGATATTTTCAAGTATGTTACTTTCCGAATGCTACTTCTGTATAAGCTTCATGGATTTGTTGATTTGAAATATGAATGAGTATTCTATATGCCTAATTTTGTATAAGGCCGTTTGATACGTTTGATATATCTGAATTGGGCCTAAGGCCGTTTATCGTTTGCCATTGATATGTTTGGTATATCTGAATTAGGCCTGCGGCCGTTTGCCGTTGGCCATTTGCCGTTGATATGTTTGATATATCTGAATTGGGCCTAAGGTCGTTTGACATGAACATTGGGCCGAAGGCCGTTAGAATATGTCATTTGATATGTCTGAATACCGTGATGGGCCAAAGGTCGTTTGAATGAAAGGGATCATGATCATGAATATGAAATACACATGGATATGAATATATAGAGAATGAGCCGAAGGCCGTTTGATACACCTGATATATTCGGATTGGGGCCGAGGCCGCTTGATATGTTTGAATTGGACCAAAGGTCGTTTTGAATAAAAAGTTAGCTAGACCAAAGGTCGTTTCGTATAGATGGACCCGAGGTCGTATTGTTTTATATAAGAATTGGACCTGAGGTCATTTTGTATGTGGACATGATGTGTTGGACCCAAGGTCGTTTCGCTTTGTTGAGATTTGTAAATCTGGTGTGAATGAGAATAGTGGTTCAAATGTGTACATTATAAGTATGATTCATTTATGAACGAACCTCATTCATTAACCTCTTTATTTTGATATTATTCACTAGGCATTAGCTCACTCTTATCTATATGTATGTAGGTGAGCAAAGGGATGTTCAACCCCAGCGTTAGTGGAATTTAAGAAAGGAACCCGAGTTTTGTGAAGTTAGCCCAGGTGCCTCACGCAAGAGGCTTTGTTTATGATCTTTTGTATTTCTTTTGTCACTTCTATTGCCCATGATAGACCATTTATGTGTATAAGCTTTTGGCATGGCTGACTATGTGTTTGAATGATCCTGGGTATACAAGATGTTAACTACTGATACGTGGTGTGAGTTATTATTAAGTATATGTGATATGTTTTGACATGCCATGTAAGCATAGCTCACTGGACAAAATTTTTAAGTTTGCTTCCGTCTTGACCCCTTTACTCTGTCGCTATATGTTTGTTTTGGTTTGAGGTCGTAGGTAATCTTATGATTACTGGACGGTTATGACCTTAATCTATAAGGGCGGGTTAGGGTCATGGCACAATCAGTGCATCAAGCTTATGCTCCAAGGGGTGAGCAGGTTAAGTAGAGACCTACAGGGCATGTGTATGCTATTACCGCACCAGATCTAGTACTAGTGCCTTCAGTAGTGAGAGGTACCTTCTTGTTTTCAATTCAGTTGCTAATGTGTTGATTGATATGGGTGCATCCTATTCATTTATCTCGTCTACATTTTTCATCAGTTTTGGGGGTTAGAGCTAGCTCAGTTAGCATCCCCTCTCTATGTAGAGTCACCTGTTGGTGGTGAGATTATTTTGAAGCAGGGGTGTCGGGGTTGTGACATAGTGGTTGCCGGTCGCTAATTTTCTTTTGTATTTGTGTTGATTGATATATCTAGTTTTGACGTTACATTGGGTATGGACTGGTTGTCATCCTATGGAGCTGTTATAGACTGCTACCGTCAGAGGGTTACTGTATGTACCTTAAGCGGTGATTGCTTTTATTTCTAGGGGGACCGAGTGGATAGAGTCTTATCATTGGTGTATGATCCACATAGGTAGCGTGAGCGTAGTTGTCTTCTTGCCAACCTTTTAAGTACTGAGTGTGATGAAGTTCGAGTTGAGTTGCCAAGAGTAGTTTGTAAATACCCGGATGTTTTTTCAGAGGATCTTACTAGTTTACCACCTCACCGAGAGATCGAGTTCTCTTTTGATTTAGCACCTGGCATGGCACCGATTTCTATGGCACCATATAGATTTGTACCTGTCGAGTTGAGTGAGTTAAAGATTCAACTTCAGAAATTATTAGATAAGGGTTTTATCCCCCCTAGCACTTCGCCTCGGGGAGCACCGGCTCTTTTTGTCAAAAAGAAAGATGATACATTGCGACTTTGTGTAGATTACCAGAAGTTGAATTGGGTAACTACTAAGAACAAGTACCCGATGCGTGCTATAGATGATTTGTTTGATCAATTGAAGGGGTCATGTTGCTTTTCTAAGATAGACCTAAGATCGGGTTATCACTAGTTGAGAGTAAGGGAGGAGGATATCCTGAAGATGGCATTCCGTACGCGGTATGGCCATTACGAGTTTCTAGTGATGCCCTTTGGGCTAACCAATGCACCAACAATTTTTATGGATTTGATGAACCGGATCTTCTGTGAGCTCTTAGACCCTTTCGTGGTTGTCTTTGTGGATGACATCTTGATTTACTCACCCTCTGAGGAGAAGCACGAGGAACACTTACGAGTGGTACTTGAGTTGTTTAGAGCCCACAAAATGTATGCTAAGTTTGGGAAGCATGAATTCTAGTTGAAATAAGTTAAGTTCTTAGGCCATATGGTATCTGAGGAAAGGGTGACTGTAGATTCATCCAAGATAGAGATAGTACAAGATTGGGAACAACCTGAAAATGCTTTTGAGATATGTAGTTTCTTGGAATTTGCTGGGTATTACCGTCGATTTGTGAAGGATTTCTCTAAATTAGCCTCACCATTGACTAGATTGACGAGGAAAAGGGTTAGGTTTGTGTGGAGTGAGACTTGTGAGAAGTCGTTCTAAGAGTTTAAGGTCAAACTTACCACTACTCCAGTATTAATTATTCTAGAGAGGGGTTTGGGCTATTCGGTGTATTGTGATGCCTCGCGGGAAGGTTTAGGTTGTGTCTTAATGCAAGAGGGGAAGGTAGTAGCCTACGGTTTGCGGCAATTGAAAACACATAAGAGGAACTACCCTACTCATGACCTAGAGTTAGCGGTGGTGATCTTTGCCATAAAGATTTAGAGGCATTATTTGTATGGTGAGAAGTTTGCGGTGTTTTTTGATCATAAGAGTTTGAAGTATCTGTTGACATAGAAAGACTTGAATTTGAGGCAGAGGAGGTGAATGGAGTTTATAGAAGATTATCATTTTGAGTTACATTATCATCCAGGAAAAGCTAATGTTGTGGCCAATGCCTTGAGTAGGAAATCTATTAGTAGTGTAGCTTGTATTACTATCCGGGAATAAGAGATGTTGGGTACTATTAGGGAGTTTGACTTGCATCTTGGCGAGTCTGTTCAATCTACAGCCTTGTTTTCTGTAGTTGCACAACCTACACTTGTGAACCCAGTGATAGAAGCACAGAAGGGTGACTTTGAGGTAGAATCCCTCCAGGAAAAGATTTCTAGTGGGAAGGCAGAAAGAGGCTTGAACGTGTACTCCGACTCGAGTGTTAGATATCTTGACCATTTTTTCATGCCGGAGTCTTGTGGGGAGGAAGTACTCCGAGAGTTTCACCATTCATGCCTTGCGATGCATCCAGGAGGCACGAAGATGTATCACGACCTTAGTCGCCATTTTGGTGGAGGGAAATGAAGGAGGATGTGGCCCGAGCATCAGAGGCCAACGAGTTTGTTGCAACCGTTGCCTATAGTTGAGTAAAAGTGGTAGCATGTCACGATGGATTTTGTTGTAGGCCTTCCAAGGACTCAACGGGGTAGTGATACAATTTGGGTCGTAGTTGACCGGTTGACCAAGTCGAGTCACTTTATACTTATGCGTGTGAGTGACTTAGTAGATTATCTTGATGACCTTTGCATTAGAGACATAGTGAGGTTGCACGGGGTCTCAGTGACGATTGTTTCGGGTAGAGATCTGCGTTTGATGGCTCAGTTATGGCAGAGCCTACAAAGTGCCTTGGGTACAAGATTGACTTTTAGCACTGCGTATCATTTTCAGATTGACCGGCAGTCGGAGCGTACTATTTAGATCCTTGAGGATATGCTTTGGGGTTATGTCCTCGACTTTAAGGGTTTGTGGGAGTGGCATTTGCCCTTAGTGGAATTTGCCTATAATAATAGCTTCTAGTCGAGTATTGGCATGGCACCATTTGAGGCCTTGTATGGCTGACCATGTAGATCTTCTGTGTGTTGGGCAGAGGTAAGTGATGCACCAATGTTGGGTCCAAAGTTAGTCTGGGAAACGATAAAGAAAGTTGCACTTATCCGTAAGAGGTTGGTTACAGCCTAGAGTCATCAGAAAAGTTATGTTGACCGTAGGAGAAGATCTTTGTCTTTTGAGGAGGGAGACCATGTATTCTTGAAGATATCACCTAGGAGAGGTTTGATGAGGTTTGGAAAAAGTGGAAAGCTATCCCCTCGATTCATTGGGCCTTTTGAGATCCTTGAGCAGATTGGAGAGATAGCTTATCATTTGGCCTTGCCGCCATAGCTTTCCAAGGTTCATGATGTGTTTCATATTAGCATGCTTTGGAAGTATGAGCTGGATCCATCACACGTATTGGATTGGACAGACTTAGAGGTAGATGAGGATGCCTCGTACGAGGAGAGACTGGTGAGAATCTTGGATACTTGGGACCAAGTCTTGTGAGGCAAAACAATTCCCTTGGTTAAAGTATTGTGGAAACATCACGGGGTTCAAGAAGCAACTTGGGAACATGAGTCGGAAGTCCGTGAGAAGTATCCGAACTTATTTGTTGATGTTTGAGTATGTATTGAAGTTTTTTGATTATGTTAATAAAATATGAGAACACTGTATATGTTTTGAGAATGCATAGAAACATTGTACATGTTGTATGAGTTTTGGAAATATGGGTTTAATATAAACATTGTAAATGTTTTGGGAAAATACGAATTGTACTTTCTATGTTGGAACTTGTGTATCGAGTTGATAAGAATGGGTGGCCAGAGAATGGGTCAAGGTGTTGGAATTGATTAATTATCTTTACTATGTTTGGTTTAAGCATAACTTTAAAACTTGATTTGAGATTTCGGGGATGAAATTCCTTAAGGAGGGAGATTATATCTTGCTTCGCTTTTTTTATTCTGGACTCGGGTTTCATGGTTTCATATTGTTGATCATATCTTGCTTCCCTTGTATTTCCTTAAATTTGGCTATTGGGTTGTTGTGGTTGCTTTTGGGTAGATTGGTTGCTTAGTTTCCAAACTTTTGTTGTCCAAAATTTTGCTTCTCCACTTGAGCGGCCCTTCTTGCGCTTGAGCGGGCTTTGCAAAGTCTTAGTACTTTTGTAGGTCTACAACACTACTAGGAGAGTGTATTCTACGCTCGAGCGGTGTATTCTGCACTTCAGCGACCTTTCTTGTGCTTGAGCGTTAGTTTGTTGTCTGCAAAACTACTACGAGTGTGCATTCTGCGCTCGAGCATCACTTCTTACGCTAGAGTGGAACAATTTATTGTGTCTGATGCTCGAGCATCACTTCTTGCACTCAAATGGACTATGCGTATATCAGTTCATAGCAACACCTTTTTACATCACTTTTTCATACCTTTTTCTCTCAAAACCCTAGATCTAGAGCCTCTCTCTTTACAAATCACCTTCTCTCTACATTTTCACCTAGATCCTTTGGTTTTTCTACCCTAGTGTCTTTGGAAAAAAGGTAGAGCATCTTAAGGGCTCCACTTTGATCCAAACAAAAGTCGATTCCGGCGTCTTTGAAGTTTTCTCCTTGCTTTGCTCGTCTTCTAACTTCGAGGTAGGGACTTTCTATATTCTCCTATGATTTTTAACTTAGTTATTTGTTAATTTGTAAGAAATGTTAGGATGTGGAGGCTTTTAAACGAACCTAGGGTTTAGTTTAAAAATCAAAAGAGGGGTTTTCAATGAAGGTATTGAAAATGGTTGTGGGAGTAGATATGAGGATGTGTTGTGTTAAATTTGTTGATTTTGACACATGGATTGGATTTTGAATGAAAGAGGAGTTTTGCCCTTACATGTTTCAATTAATTATTTTTGTATAAATAATTGTAATTAGTGTTGAAAATGTGAAATTGGATAGTGTGGACTCGCATTTTTCGCGCCCCCTCTTTCGAAAATGTTTGAAATGAAAGGCCTCATAGTTTGAACTCCTGCGGTTCTGAATCTATTCTCATAAGTGCAATGTGAAACTGATAATCACCAAAAGAGTCCAAATTCGGCAAACCTTTTGCAAAATTGATTTTAAATCAAATAATGCCAAAAATGGAGTGCTTTGTCAGATATAGAGTTGCCACCTAAATGTTTTATTTTTGGGAAAATTTAGGAAATCCTGACTCATGCCAAAGGCAACGTATCCGTCATCATCAAAGTTGCCTCGGCTCGGGAACTTAGGTACGAGGGGGGAAGGTCATGAATTGAGCACCCCCGCTCGCCCGATCAAAGATCGGCCTCTACTAATCATGATATGATGTTTTTATAAACATTATGTGTTCTTGGTCCAGTTATTTAGCTAGCATTACTATGTGACGCACACAAGCAAGTATAGATTATGTCGTAAGAATTGGAACAATTCAACCCATGTTTGTTTGCGAAAATGGTTTGAATTTGCCACCTCAAGTGGGCTTAAAGATTCAGATTTGCCATTAAACATAGTGGGCTTAAAACATGATTTGCCGCTCGACAAAGTGGGTTTAAAACACACATTTGTTGAATTATTCCAATTCAAACAACAAGCCTTCATCCAATGGCATTCATGCAGTTTAGCATTTAAGCACATAGCCTCATGACAAGCATGCAAATCATGGCCACATGGCAATTACACTCATGCAAGTATGCTAAAGCGTAAAACTCACCTAGTACTCCAAGCTAGGAAAATATGAGTTAGAAAACAATGTACGATCCTGACTATGTTAAGTGTCTAATGCAACACATGCAATATAAAATTAATACGCTCGGCTACTAATACGACATATAAAGCATTTTAACAACATGCGATTAAACACGTATTAAAAGAAGTATTGAAATGCAAATGCAGTTTGAATGATGCGTTGAGCCTCGATGCATGCAAGGCAAGATAAATGGATGCAATCATGCAATATACTAACTGAAACATGTCCCTAATCTAACCATCGAAAGCGATTAAATAAAAGGGAGAAAGACGTGGGATTGGAAAACATACACACACACACGCACACTTATTAAAACATTACGCCCTCGCAAAGGAGGGTTCGAATGAATAAGCTAACCAACTAGCTACGCTAATTAAGCTAAGTAATTATTACAAACCAAAACTAATTAACTATTCTAGTTAACTAATTGTTACAAACCGAAATGGAATAATGAGCTAAACTAACTAATTATTTACACCACTTAATTAGTTACAACTAATTAATTACAACATGCATCTAAGCTAGATATTAAACTCTAAATAAGCTTGAAAATGCAAGGGAGGCTCATGCACGGGCCCGGTTTCCCCCGAAAAGTCGCTGTTTTGCTTCTGCAAGCCTCTGTTTTCACATTTGATCACTGAAAATTCTGCCAACTTCCAGAACACCTCTGCTTTATCTTATCAACACATTGTGCAAAAATCACTGATGGCTGACAAAAGGGACAAGGGGCTAGTCGGCCACTGATGGTGACTGTTGGCCACTACTGGTTTACACTTCCATGCTGCAACAAAGAGCAAAACAGAGCAAAACAGTGTATTCTAATAGGTTATTTGTACTGTTTACCCTCCTTATCATCACACAAGCTCAAAGGAGGGAAACTCTTGGCTCTCAAACCATCAATCAAGCAATTTCCATGCATGATGGCTAAGGAACCAAGTTTGTACAAGTTCAATAAATGCACAAACAAGACCAAAATGACCACCACCTTATCTTTCATGATCAAGGGCAATGGAGATCTAGGGAAATGGAACATTTCATCACTTTTGAATATGAAATGTTCCATTTTCCTTGTGTTCAAACTAACGTTCAATTTGAACACATGTAATGCAACACAAAGAATGCCTATCTTGCACACTTTCACTTGCCAATTTTGTTTACTTATTTTAATTACCAATTCATTCTTTAATCGATTTGTCCATTAGTGAGTGTCCTCTAATGGAAAGATGGCTCAAACCCCAAGTTGCTTGGGCATGAAAGAGGCATTACACTGTTGGTAATGAACCCCCTGAGGAATTAAACCATTAGGTGTAACACCTCAATTTCACACTTAGGCAAACAAGTGGTTTGAAACCACTTTCAAAGAAAATCAAAAGTGAAGAGTTGAGGGGATTGCAGAGGTGATCAAGTGCTGAAAATGAATGATAAAAGCACTAAAACATGCAACCAACTCACACCAATGAGAGTTAAAGCCTTAAAACACTAAGCTAGCGAAGGAATTAACACTACAACCATGCCATACAAGGCTCAAATGAAACAAATAACCAAAAACAGAAGCAAAATAGCCCTAAACATGGTCTAAAACATGATGGACTCAAGACACAAAAAGCCAAAACATTAAGCTAATGCATGATGTTGCACTACAACTATGCAAAACAAGACTCAAACAAACTAACCAGCCCAAAACAGAGCTAAAATAAGTTATTTCAGAGACTAAAACAAGCTAGACTTGAGCTGAGCTAAGCTAAGCTAAAAGAACATGCTAACATGTGAAGCTAACTAGGCATACAAACAAGACATGACGTGGGGAGGCTAACCCCAACAATTTTGGACTTCAAAATGAGTTTTTCACCACTGAAAAACCTCTAAAATTCAGTGATTAAAGGGCCCAAAAAAGTTGATTTGAAAGTGATGAATAAAGGCACAAAATCTATAAAAGCTAACAAACAAGAATGGTGAACCAACCCTAATTAAAAAAAGTGCTTAAACCACCACTTTTAAGTCACAAAAATAGAGGATGTTATAGGTCAAAACCAGGCCAAAAACAATTAAAATAGATGGCAAAACAAGTATACTGAACTAGTGAACAAAGCAAATAAACTACCTCTTGAAGCAAAGAGCAAGTTTAGGCACAAATCCAAGCTAAAACCACTTGCTAGAGCTCAAAACAAGTCTCAAGGAACCTTAGCTCAAAGAGAAGGAAATTTGGTTTAGGAGGTATAGGCAGAAGCTAAGGATTTGCGAGTAAATGTATACAAAATTGCAAGAGAGAGAGAGAGAGAGAGAGAGAGAGAGAAATCTAGAGAGAGAGGGAGAATTTTGTTCCAAAATTACAAACCTCTCAAAACGGGGTAGGAACCCCCATATTTATAGAAAAACACTCTATAAGCTTAGAAACATCCCACCATACATGTGTAAGGAGATGCAACTCATTGTGCTAACAGCTGGCACAACTGTCAACAAATATCTGGAAAAAGGCATTGGTGGCCGACCGGCCACGCCAGGCGGACAAGAAAAAACCATGGCCGACAGCCTGTGGTGGTGGTCGATAGGTCACCAAGAGGTTCTAGACTAAAAAACAACAAGAATTGGTCCAAAACCAAGCAAATAAAAGGAAAGGTGAAGAAGCTCGAAGACAGGGCGTTCCGCCGAGGACTTCGGGCGCTCAAAACAAACACAAACAAACATAATCATCGAGTGCTCAAGCGATGATGTTCAAGTCTTGAGGATGGTCAAAAATGGGGTGTCTATAGTTGCCCCTCTTTGACAGAATTCAGAAGTCATGAAATGACAGGAGTGAATGTCAAAGTCCAAAGACGACCTATTTTTGACAAGGCCGAAGACTTGGACAAGCAAACAAACAAGACAACAAATGGTTGCGCCCGCAGGCTGCCTACGTATCTTTTTGCAAGGAATGAAACCAGCGTAGTTCTGGGACAAGATGCAAATGATATGTACAATGTAGGAACATAACTTATGATCATACAATGAGGCTGTAATGAAACATTTAGATGCAAATTCTATGCCATGAAAATGCCACATTCAAACAAACCGAAGCAAGGTATAATAACCTCAATCATAAGGAGGAGTAAACAAACACGCCACATGTGGGAATTACGGACTGAACCACATTTCATGCAGAAAGGATGTAAGAAAATTATGCAAACTTAACTGCACGATGCACAAGAAAGACAAAAAGCAACCATCGGGTGCACCCGGGGTCTCAACCGAAATCTTAATGTGTTGCACACAGAAGAAAAAAAGGTGGTGTGGATACTGGGGCGCACCCGAATGTTTTCAATCGGAGGGCAGTGACCGAAAGAGGGTATAAACATCAAGATGCACACAAATGTTTTTAACTGGAGGGCGGGTAACCGAAGGGTGGTATAAACATCAGAACGCACACAAATATTTTTAACCAAAATAAGCAGTCCCGACGCGTCTCACGCACAAGGGGAAAAGATGGTGTAAACATCGGGACGCACCTGAATGTTTTCAACCAAAACAAACAATCCCAACGCGTCTCATGCATGAGGGGAAAAGGTGGTGTAAACATCGGGACGCACCCAAATGTTTTCAACCAAAACAAACAATCCCAACGCGTCTCATGCACGAGGGGAAAAGGTGGTGTAAACACCAGGACGCACTCGAATGTTTTCAACCAAAAGGAGTAGTGTAAACACCGGGGCACACCCAAATGCTTTTAACCAAAAGGAGTGGTGTAAACACCAGGGCACACCTGAATGCTTTTAATGAAAAAGAGTGGTGCAAAAATCGGGGCACACCCGAATGCTTTTAACCAAAAGGAGTGGTGTAAACACCAGGGCACACCCGAATTCTTTTAACCAAAAGGAGTGGTGTAAACACCGTGGCACACCCGAATGCTTTTAACCAAAAGGAGTGTTGTAAACACCGGGGTACACCCGAATGCTTTTAACCAAAATGAGTGTTGTAAACACCGGGGCACACCCGAATGCTTTTAACCAAAAGGAGTGGTGTAAACACCAGGGTACACTCGAATGCTTTTAACCAAAAGGAGTGGTGTAAACACTGGGGTACACTTGAATGCTTTTAACCAAAAGGAGTGGTGTAAACACCAGGGCACATCTGAATGCTTTTAACCAAAATGAGTTATCCTAACACATCGCACGTGAGAGGAAGGAGAACAAAAGGATATGATTCGAAGGGCAGGAGTGATTTTACTTGGAACTCCTCTGAATGAACCGTACATACAATATCGTCTGGTTGCACCATCTTTGAATGAACTGTACATACAATATCATGCCTACATAAGAAAGAAACTTAACAGGTACAATATAATAAGAACGCAAGTTCTATGCAAGACAAATAACCAAGATACAATGTGAATGGCATGTTTTCTGCAAAACATGCGAGAAACAAAACAGAAGCATATTCTATGCGACGAGGGCTGGAGCATGTTCTATGCACAATCAATAGTACAAAACGCATGTTCTATGCATGATCAGTAGTACAAAATGCATGTTCTATGCAAGATTATGAGCATGCTCTATGTAACAGAATGCACATTCTATGCAACAATATATGTGAAATGCACGTTCCATGCAACGACAAAGAGATACATGTTCTATGCAATGACAAAAGCGTATTTGATAAAACCAACTCAGTCGTGACTTCTGATTTACCTCTCGGAAGAGTTGCAATATGTTTTAAAAGGATATACCTCGTTTGTGTTGACTAGCAATGAACATTATGTACTGAAGAAACGGTTTGGAGCTTTCGTAGAGGCAATTCGAACTTAAAAGTGAACTTTTCTTGCACTTCTTGAGAAACAAGGACACAAAATAGCATCATAACTCAACATAGGAGCACTAGGCACTAGACGACCACCAGGAGAGGGTGTCAGCCACCTGTCGGCCACCCTTGAACACTGTTGGCCACCGATGGCAGATCGGGGCCAAATAGGTCATTTCACCTTGGGCCATTAAGTATACTCAACCATACTTCATTTCCACACTTCTCCATGCTCGAAAATCCACCCTCTCCCTTTCTAGATCCTAGCCTTATACGCGTTTTCCAACACCCCACACACGTTTGATTCGCTATATCCTCTTTGTATACTCCACTTTGAACCAATTAAAATTCAATTTCGGTGCCTTTTCTTGGAGTTTCATCACTTGAGGCTTGTTTCCATTGAGTTCTTCTTGGGTTCTATGCCTTTTCCTGAGCTTTGACTTTTTCATCCCTTTTCCTCTTTCCTAGGGTTGACTTGAGTTGACTTTTGGTATTTTCCACCTATCTTGCTCATTTTCGCCCACTTTCTCATCTTCTTTCCAGATAGCGGATGACGTTCCTCATGATGGAGCTTTCCCAGAGATTCCACCTTAGTTTTTCCCAGAGATGAAGGCAGAGCCCGAGCTTATGCTACTACCACCCAGGGTTCGACCCTTCGACCCAACGACATATGATCCTCAGATATATGTGTTATCACCTGAGAGCGTGCGGCATTTTAGAGGGTTTGAGGGAGGTGCACTAGAGGGCCTTTTGCTGCGAGAGCCGGCCTCCCATTTATCTTACGACACCACCGAGGTATACACTATATTCTCATGTTTTCTTCACTGTACCTTGCATTTCTTGCTTAAACCACAATCTTGCGCTGTATTTCTTACACTGCTTTTTACCTGCTCGTTCCGCACATATTCTTATGATATCTTTCTTACATTGCCTTTCACCTACTTGTTTTAATCACAGGAGGATTCCCGCTCTATCAGAGGCTATGGAGCCACATCCGCGAGGAAGTGGTATATGGAGCTCCCCAACGGTGTCCGCCACATTGTTGACGAGGCCGGCTTCGGCTTGTTCTGCATGGGGCTGTCACGCCTCATAGCGAGTCGACCTCTACTTGGAGTGTTGGTAGAGAGATGGTGGGATGCCACCAACTCTTTCCATTTCTCTAGCACGGGAAAGATGACGATGACTCCATATGATTTCTCTATGCGCACTGGCATAGAGGTAAGGGGTCATCCGATCCCTTATAATACAGACATAGATGAGTGGGAGGCTGTATGGACCTACCTGCTAAGAGCGCACCCACCTCTTTTCCGATCGAGGATTGTACGATACAGCTGGTTTGCAAAGCAATTTCGAGGGAGAGAGCCAGAGACCCCAGAGGAGATCGAGCACTATGCCCGAGGCTTCTTGATGTTCCTCTTCGGCACCACTTTAGTGAACACTGTTGGGTTATATCTCCTGAGTGCATTGGTGGACTGGTCTCAGGTCCATGTTTTTGATTGGGGCGGTGCTGGCCTTGCCACATTATATGAGTACATGAGCTCGACATCCCATAGGAGCGGGAACAGGGTAGGCAGCTACTGGAGAGCCTGGGAGGTATGCTTTACCTTTTTTGTTTTGCATTTCTTACCGTGCTTTCTGCTTTGCATTTGTACTTTCTGTACTACTACACTTTCTGTACTCACACTTGTACTTTTTGTACACTGCACACACATTCTGCTTTCTGCATTCATGCTTGTACTTTGTGTACACTGCACCCACATTTTGCTTTCTGCATTCACATTTGTACTTTCTGTACACTGCACACACATTCTGCTTTTCTATATTCACACTTGTACTTTCTCTACATTGCACCCACATTTTGCTTTCTGTATTCTGTATTCTACATTCTCTGCTTTCTGTATTATGTATTCTATATACTCAATATGGCCCTTTTCTTGTTGTAGCTTTGGGTATATGCCTACTTCCCAACCCTTGTCCCAGAGCCAGAGGTGGAGATGCCTCCTGTGGTGCCGTACTCTCACAGGTATGACGGGAGATGTCTGTGGAGGACCCGAGAGACTTTTCCATTCTTCCACCAGTACTTCGACACTGTGACTATAGCAGAGGTAACTCAAAACTCAGTTATTTTCATTCTGCTTTAGTTCTGATTCATATTGTAACATTCTAATGGCAACAAGCTGTGCATTCTTTGTTTACAGATCACGTGGCAGCCTTGGGCGATGATGCTTGAGGGAGTCGGGGACCAATTTGCTGGAGCTCGGGGGGCCACCCATTTTTTGCTATTATTCGAGGGCCCAGTTTGCCGGGCTGGGTACCTAGGTGAGCGTTTCATACGCCAGACCTTGGGTTTGCCGCAGCCGATAGTTCCCATGGCGCCCCCACCATCTATGAGAGCTACAGAGCAGCTCACCTCCCAGGAGATGATCCAGTTTACCAGAGGCATGGACGCCAATTACTTCCTCGGGGAGGGTGATTATGCAACATTCATTGAGACACATCTCATGCCTCCTTTGACTGGTATTCGTGGAGGTAAGGGGGTGAGAGCTCTAGCTACGAGAGAGAGAGAAAGCCTGAGTACCCAAGGCGACCAGGATGCATGGTAGTGGGGCCACCTAAGCAAGGCAGAGGACCGGCTGGCCAGAGCTACCTACTGCACTCACATGTTGGTGATATACTGGGAAAGCATACCAGATCTCGATTGAGCCGGCCGCAATGGGACACAGATATGTTAGAGCTCTTGATGCGCTCCCGATATGTACCACATTTTCAATTTTCTTATCTCTTTCTGATATTTATTCTTTTTAGATATTTAGCATCTTTAATGCATGTGTAGGCACCTCTTGGATACACCGAGGATTTGCTAGAGCTATTAGCCTCATTCGAGGGCATGATATTAAGGAGGGAGGCACTGCTTGGCTTCTATGGCATACAGGTAATTTCTTCAATTTTCTTACATTCCAGTCATCAAATTTCCACTGACACACTGAAACTGACATGAGAACTGAAAATTTCCCCACTCTACATTGATACATTACATCTGAATTCATACATTGTATCTGACTTCTTCATATACTTATTCTGCACACCATACTTGCATCTCCGATACACATACTGTGGTTGACATATAACGATTGTCTTTTCAGGTCCCACCTATTCCGGCAGCACTAGGATCATCAGTTACCCCTCCAGCAGCAGGGAGAGAGAGACAGGCTCTAGGACGTAGGCGAGGCCGAGCTAGAAGAGCCCAAGTTGAGAGTGGCCCTTCAGAGCCTATTCTGAGTAGGGAGGATACTGAGACCAGCGAGGCCGAGAAGGCAGCGAGTTAGCATGCTGAGTCATCCAAGAGTGGAGACGATGACGCTGGCTCGGGTTTTGCTAGTGGCGATACTGCTGAGCTAGATTCTGAGGCAGAGAGCAGCGATGATTCGATTCTGGTTCGGCATCCGATTCAAACAACAGTGCAGATGGAGACAGCGCTGCAGAGTCCACTCCGCCGAGGAAGAGGACGAAAAGGGCCTCTCGAGCTTGAGATAGCTGGCACTGATCTATTTGTATTTTTGCTTAGTTTCTTTTGTTATAGTGTTAGCGCTTTGTTTAGCTTCGGACAGGTTTTATTTACTTTAAAAACTTATACTGTACCTTTGTAAAAAACATCCATGGTCGGAATGAAAACCAAACTTTTTGAAAAAGTGTTGTATTTTGCATCATGAGCACCACATTGCATGAAAATGAGATTGAATTTGACATTGAAAACCGAATACTTGTATTGTCACAACAGTCTGAATCAGGTAACGAATTGACCGACAACTGAAAGAAACAAATTAATACAACTCGATAATCAAAATAACAATAACTCGATAAACAACAGAACAATCCGATATACAACAAAACGACTTGATAAATAACTTGATGAGCAAAACAGCTTGACAAATGACTTAAATACAACACAACAAACTTGCTAAAACTAAAAGAATTCAAAACAAGACCTTAACATATACGAAGAGCAGAACAAAACAAAGGTTCTCAGCACTCTCAACACAAAGGTGGATAGTAGGTCTGCAAAAAGGGTTGTCGGCCATGAATGGATTCTGTCGGCCACCAGTGGTGACCGGTTGGCTACCAAGGTGGTCTGTCAGCCATCACTAGTGGCCGGTCGGCCACCAATGTGAGGAACCTCCAGAATGTTGACACCTGGCTTCCACTCAATGCCTTATCTTCTACAAAAGGTTCAAACTTCATTTTTTCTTCATTTTAGCTGCAAATTCTTCACAAATGGAGCCATTCTTTGTCGAAAGACTCTCGAATTGGATTGCAACTTTAGATGGCTCGGAAAAGCTAAATTTCTGGGGTTTCAGCATAAATGCACTATTCCCACTGAGTCGTTCTCCACTTTGTTTTTCGTTCCTACATGCCGCGGCTTGATATTAGAACTCGATTACACACGTCTTTAGCTTTGGGGGACAAGAGATATGCCCGACAATCGAAGAATTTGAAGTGCTAATGGAGTCCCGGCGCGATGGGGAAATCTTGCTTCAACCCCATTTTGGTCACATCCAAGCTTTGGGAAGGATGTGTGGGCTCATTTTGCATGATGCCCGATCCTTGGTTCATAACGGAGAGTTGGATATCCCTAGTCTAATTTATTGATTTTCTGACACCGGCGACCGAGGCGATCTTCTTTGGCGGGGTTTTCGACAACACGCCCATTGTTTGTGTATGTTAGCACACTTTCTTCTTGCCCCTAATTTCAGTGGGTCTAGCATTCGGCTAGTTGAAGTCGCGCAAGGTTTGAAAGAGGGCAGGAGTTGCATTGGCTTGGTACTAGCTGAGACTTTGATGGGCTTAGACGCCTTTCATCGGCAAGAAACCACCAAGTCGCAGGAAGTCCACTACTTCTTCAGGTAATGTTTCCCACCCTTCTCATATGTGTTTCTCACATCACTCGCCACTCATGCTTTGTTTTTCTCTTAAAGCCCTTTTCTCACTTTTCTCTCAACATTCACCTCTCTATTCTTTAATCTCTCTTTTCTTTTATCCCTTCCCAGATATGGCTCATGGACAGGCTGAAGGTAGTGGATTCTTGCTCTGCATATTCAGTACGAGGTTATTTCTTTCACCAACAGCTAGTTATTTTCCCGAACGAAGGGTGGTGGTGCCATTGCATATACAACAGGTCCATTGTTGACATTGCTTGGCGTTGCCCCTGGTTTGATCTGCCCGAGATGAGCTACAACATGACTCGGCAACCTAGCATTCAGCTAATTGGCTTGACACACTGTATATTCTACTTTTCGTTCTGGCTCAGGTGTCAGTTTGGACACGACTAGACTTACCTAAAAGAGGAAGTAGAGTACCCGACTTCGTTCCCAATCCGAGGTTCACAATTGACTCGATACCCCAAAGCTTGGAAGAGAAGAGAACTTCTGGCTCCTGCTCCCAATTTCAGTTACGCACTTTCTGGCGAGTGCTTGACTTGGCTTGAAGATGAGGGGCAATCCGGGCCCTCTTTAGCATCAAAAGCTTCCATAAGCATTAACGGGAGACGCAGGAACACCTGACTCAGCTATGCCCCAAGTTTATTGCTTTGATCTTACTTTCCAAATTTTCCTTTTCAATGTAATAAAAGCAACTTTGATTTGTATCAAGAGTTGAAGAACTTTGTATTGAAATAAATGAAATTGAAGTTGTGGGCACTAAAAATTTTTCTTTTGGTCCAAAAATGGTCTAAGTTATAAAAAGATTAATTTGAACAAAAATCAACTTTTATTAAAACTTTTCAAAACCATTTTCGATAAGGATCACAACTTCACACACATGGAATCCATTCTCGAGATGTACAAACCCCAAATCCAAAAATGAAAAATTGCCCCTAAACTGAATAACACTGCTCAACACTGTAATCATCTCTTCTTTCTGGGTAAGGATTGCAACCGATCTTTCAAATAACTAATAGACAAGGATGCCTTGATCGAACACATGGACACAGTTGACTTGGAGGTGTTTATGGCCAAATTTTGAGATGAAATTGCCTACGTATCCTGAAGATGGGAATCAGGCCTTACGTAGTTCAGTTCGGGTTCACTCAGGTATCAACGCTCTAACTTTTGCCAAGGCCGCCCTTTCTGGGTTTTCAACCTTGCGAGCTTAGTTTTTCTTTTTTCTAATTTTTTGTGCTCTAACTTTTGCCTAGGTCACCCTTCCGAGTTTTCGACCTAGCGAGCCTCTCAGGGGTAATATTTCTTCAACTTGTCCATGTTGATCGGTTGGGAAAATTCTAGGCCATTCAGGTCCATGAGAATTACAGCTCCACTCGACCAAATAGCTTTGATAATATAAGAACTAGTCCAATTGGAACTTGCCCCTGGGGTCATGGATGGGAGCTCGGTTGTCTTTCAACACCAAATCCCCTTCCTTAAGAATTCGAAACTTAACTTTCTTATTAAAAGCCCTGGCAATCCTGCGTTGATATCCTTGAACATGGTACAGTGCTTTCAGCCTTCCCTCATCGAACAACATCAGTTCTTCAAACCTGCTCTGCTGCCAGTCTGCTTCTACAATCTGGCATTTAGCCATAACCCGCAGAACCTCTATTTTAATCGGCAGAACAACTTCTATCCCATAAACAAGAGAGTACGGAGTTGCCCCAGTAGATGTCTGAATTGAAGTTTTGTAGCCCTAGAGAGCAAATGGCAATTTCTCTGGCCAGTCCCTGTAGGTGTCAACCATTTTTTGCAAAATGTGCTTGATGTTCTTGTTAGCGGCCTCAACAGGTCCGTTGGTCTGTGGCCGGTATGTGGATGACTTATGAAAAGCCACGTTGTATTTTTCTAATAAGTTGATCACTTCTTTCTTGAAATGGGAGCCATTGTCTGAAATGATCTCATTTGGGACTCCATAACGACAAATAATGTTGTTGCTGATAAACTTAGCCACATGCGTTGCTTTCAACATTGCATAAGACTGAGTTTCCTCCCACTTGGTGAAATAATCAATTGCCACCAAAATGTACTCATGCGCATTCGACCCTTTCAGCATAACTGCCCCAATGACGTCAATTCCCCAAACTGAGAAAGGCCATGGTGAAGTCATGTTATACAGCTTCGACGACGGGATATTCATGCGATTAGCATGAATTTGGCATTGTGGCATCGCCGAACAAAACCGATACAATCCTCTTCCATGGTAGACCAGTAGTAACCTTGCTTGAGAATCTTATGAGCTAACATTACTCTGCTCATATGTGCTCTACACTCTCCCCCATGGATGGCCTCTATTATGCACTTCGACTCTTTTGCATCAACACGTAGCATGTGCATTCCCAGATGACCCCTCTTATACAACTTACCCCCGTAGATGATAAATTGAGCGGCCATCCGCTGTATTGCCCTTTATCTTTGGCATTTGCCCCTAGTGGATAAAGCTCTTTTTCCAAGAAGTTCAAGATATCATAATACCAGGGGTTTTGATCTTGTATTTCATCTATTGCGACGATCAACTTATAGGTCGGCTTTTGTTGAATAATGATTGGACGCATCCGGACTCCAAACGGGATGTCTATCATAAAAGATAGAGTTAATAAGGCATCAGTGAACCTGTTGTTCTCTCTTAGTTTATGTGTAAAGGTTAGCTTCTCAAACCTAGGAATCAGAACATCTAAGGTCTGGTGATAGATTTTCATCTTTTCTTCTTTGACCTTCCAGTCTCCTTTTGCTTGAGACACAACCAGGTTCGAGTCCCCAATGACGTCCAACCTTTTTGCCCCTAGTTCCACGGCAGCTTCCAAACCAGCAATACACGCCTCGTATTCTGCTTCATTGTTGGAAACCTTGAATCGAAGTTTGAACGCTAAGGGTATATGGGAATTGTCGGGTGCTATCAGCAACACTCCTATCCCATAACCGTACTGGTTAAACGCTCTGTCAAAGTACATTGCCCAATTTTCTTCCTCGACTTGCAAAAAAGCTTTATTTGGGAATAGGTATTCTATCGCTTCATCCCTTTCCACTGGGTGATCTGCCAGGAACTCGGCTACCACTCTCCCCTTAACAGACTTGCGAGTAAAATACTTCAAATCAAATTCGGAGAGAAGAAGCAACCAACTGGCTAGCCTACCCGTAAGCGTTGGTATCTCGAAGAGATATTTGATAGGATCTAATCTTGAAACCAGAATTACAGAGTGAGCTAACAAGTAGTGCTTCAATTTCTTGGTAGCCCATACCAAGGCTAAGCAAGCCTTCTCCAGGGGGGTGTAACGGGTCTCATAGTCCAATATTTTCTTGCTCAAATAGTACATGGCTTTCTCCACCCTATTCTCAGAATCCTGAGCAAGCATGAATCCCATCGTTGTGTCCGTTACAGACAGATACAAAATCAAGGGCTTCCCCGGCTCTGGCAGTGACAACACAGGCGGATTCTAAAGGAACTGCTTGATTTGCTCAAAATCAAACTTAAATTATTAAAATTTCTTTCCTTTTTTCAAGAGACCAAATAGTGGTTCACAAGTCAATGTTAATTTTGAAATAAACCGTCTTATGAATTGCACTTTACCCAGAAAGCCTCGCACCTCCTTTTCAGTCCTTGGTGGTGGCATTTCTAGGATGGCCTTGATTTTGGAAGGATCTACGTTGATGCCCCTCTGTGTGATCAAGAACCCCAGTATTTTCCCTGTCGTTATGCCAAAAGTACACTTCTGTGGATTCAGCCTCAACCGATATTCTCTAATCCTTTGAAAGAATTTCTTCAAGGCGATGTAGCGGCCCTCTCTTTCCTTGGACTTGACAATCATGTCATCCACGTACACCTTGACCTTTTTATGGATCATATCATGCATAACTGTGGTTGCAGCCCGTTGATAGGTAGCCCTAGCATTCTTCAACCCAAATGGTATCACTCTGTAACATTAGGTTCCCCACAGCATGGTGAAAGTGGTTTTCTTTCTGTCCTCGGGTGACATCAGAATCTGGTTATACCCGGAAAATCCATCCATGAAGGAGATCAACGCATGTCCTGTAGTGAAGTCCACCAATTCATCGATATGCGGTAGAGGGAAGTCGTCTTCGGACTGGCTCTGTTCAGATCTCTGAAGTCCACACACACCCGAATTCTGCCATCTTTCTTTGGCACCGAAATAATGTTGGCCAACCAAGTTGGGTACTCAGATACTAGCAAGAACCCTGCATCTATCTACTTGGTGACCTTGTCCTTAATCTTCAAAGCCCAATCTGGGCATATTCTCCGCAGCGTCTGTTTGATGGTCGGACCTTAGGGTTAAGAGGGATCCGATGCTGTACAATCTTAGGATCGATTCTAGGCATGTCCTCGTAGGACCATGCGAAAACATCTTTGAAATCTTTTAATAAAGTGAGTAAGCGCTTGCGCTCCTCCGAAGACAACATGGACCAAATCTGGACCAGACACGGATCCTTCTCAGTACCCACATTAATTGGAATGATTTCATCAACGAGGGGTTTTACAAACCTCTACTCCTCTCGATTAATCAAATGTTTCAAAACCAGACGAATTCCTTCCTCGTCATTTTCATCAAAATTTTGAGAATCATGATCAAGACAATATACAAGTGGCACAGAGAAGTACTTAAAAACTACAGTGGCATTCTCATTCAAAAGGTCCAGCTTATCTAATTCCTCGGTTACAACCAACTCAAAAGAAAAGAAAAAAGATGACTTGGACAAAACTTCGGCATCCGAGTTATCAACCCCAGAAATACCGGACCCTGACTCAGAAGAATCAGAATCTCATTCTGACTCCACAAACTCTGTGGAATCAGATTCTGGTTCACTACTTGACTCAGAATTGCTAGACAGGTAGCCCTCTTCCAACTGCCAAGTGAGGGACGGTGCGTCAAATGCATCCAAGATACCACTGGAAGGGTTCGCACCCGGTTGGTCTCTGATCATGGAAATAGTTAGGTTATCCCCCAAGCTCTCTGAGTTGATCTGAGGATCCAAAAGGAGACATCCCAGTGCTGCTCCTACTTCAAGTTCACTACTGCTAGAATCACTTTCTGTGCTCTGTTCAGCTTCAGCGGTTGGTTCAATCTGTTCCTCACTCTCTTGCAACTGCAAGTCGAAGAAAATCTCGAAGCCGGGAACACGCTGCTTCTCCATATTCAACTGTGGCTCAAGAAAGGCGCAAAATGTGAAGTCTTCTCCCTCCTGGACAAAGCGGCCATTCAGAGTTCCATGAATTGGCTTGTGCACAAGCTCATAGTGCTTCCCAGTTTGGTTAGCTTTGGCTTTTCCGGCCATTTCTTTCCCTTTTCTCACCCAATCCTCTTTGGTGGGCGTATAGCCAAGACCAAATGCATGAGGGTTATGTGGCACATCGGCCAATGTAGCGACGCCTTTCTAGTCATTTTTGCTTAATCCCATTCCGGGCATGTGCTGCAACTTATTCATGAAGTACACAAATTGGGCACTAACATAGAAGCCCTCATCAATAGCCAAGATGTTTTGCACTACCCAGCCTCAGCCAAGGTAAACCCAGAAAGGAAAACATCCTCTTCACAGTACACAATCTCTAGTACAGGTGTAGTGACCTCTGGCGCAGGATGTATAGATGAATTCCCGAAGACTATCGCCACCCTTTTTCCATGGGGTTACTTTAGTATTTGGTGGAGAGTGGAAGAGACAGCTTTTACTTGATGCAGCCAGGGTCGCCCAAGTAGTAGATTGAAAGTGGCCAGAACATCTAGGACATGAAACTCGATGTCATGTTGAGTTGGGCTGACCTGTGTTCTGATTTGAACTGTTCTCATCACTTTTCTACTTCTATTGTTGTACGCCTGGATCACCTGGGCTATAGGTGCAAAATTGGTTAGTTTCAGGCCGATAGCATCTGTTGTGCACACCGGACAGACATTGATTGCTGAGCCGGTGTCACTAATACGATTGGCACCCACTTTTCCCTGCACTCTACGGATATGTATAGGGGCTTATTGTGTGCAGTGCCTTCCGGCAGTAATTCCTTGTCGGAAAAGGTCAAAGTTGGAGTAGTGCCTCCCAGGAAGACTAATCTTACCAGTTGTTCCGGGGTAGTCTCAATGGACAACTTGGCTTTATCCATTGCCGACAGCGCAACTTGTCTATGCACTCACAAAGCCATAAGCAACCCCCAGATCGATATGTCTGCTTGAATCTGCTTTAACTGTTTTAGAACAGCCTATTCTTCTGACAGTTTTTCCCTCTGTTTCTCTACCTCTTTGTCCTTCCCAGATGGCTTCGGTTGGTTCAGAGGCAGGGGTTTGAAATATCGGCCACTTCTTGTCATACAGTTGACTTCTTCCGTATACCAGGGATTGTCAGGAAGGCCTTCACCCCAATCCTTATTAGTGTGGGCAAGATGTAGGTCATCATCTTTCCACCACATACCTCTGACAACCAACAAGTAATTGTTCGGTTCCGATCAAAGTGTTCTCTCAGCAATAACATTCCCTATGGGGCGTTGAGTTATTCCAGCTTTCTGATCACTTTCACTCATTTCCTGCTCAAACCGCTCCAGTGCAGCTTTTTGTTCTGTATTTACAGTACTAAGTATGCCCAACTCTTAAGCCACTTATTCTGCACTAGTGTTCTCCGACAGTTTATCCTTTCTATTGGTCGTTCTGGCCATTGCTGCGGTTTCCACCTTCTGTTGTTCAAGACTCGGTTCAGCTCCCTCATCTATATCGGGCTCATCACTTAGCCACCCAGAATTGTCAGTTGACCCATTCAAATTAAACCAGCCAATATGCACGCCCCCTCAATCTTGCTCATCCAAGAACTATATATTGTCCATATCTTCCTCTAGGTCGACTAGATTGTCTAATCCCTGGTTTGGTCAATCTTCTCGAACTACACTGATCTCCCTCCCAATCGGCAATACCACCTCCATCTCTGCTTGATTGATTGGCACAATATAGTAGCTCGGGTTGTACACCCCATCAGATAAGTCCTCGAAGCCCTCGGGCAACGGACTAACATTCTCCACCAAGACTGACCTCGCTTCATCTTCCACTATCACCACCACGGGTTTGGGTTGGAATGAGGACGTGCTCATCACGCACAAGTTTATGCTCTCAAGGATGAACAATGCTGGCTTAGGTAGGTGGGAAGGGGTGATGTATTCACTGGGGTCATAAGGGATAGCCAGTGTATGGATGAGGTTTATTTGTTAGGGTGGAAGGGCTTGGTTATGTGGTAGGAGAGGATTTGTAGTGATGTTGGGTTTTTTAGGAGGTGTTATTATCTTATTGTCAATGAGATCTTGAATCTCATGATGAAATCAAAAGCACTGATCAGTATCATGACCATGCTATTGGTGGAAAGCACAATATTTGGCCGGGCTGTGTTTCGGAGGGGGAGGATCGAGCAGTGGACGTTGTTCTAATGGCTTTAGATGTCCTTTTCTGATTAGGACTAATAAGGCTTTGGATAACGACATGTAAAGTGGGGTGAAAACCCTCTGGCCTCAGGCATGATGGCTGGAAGTTTGGGAAGTTGTATGGGCTGTGCTGGCAAAGGAGTTGGCAATCTTGGGTATGGTCCTGACTATGCTCACATCTGAAGGCCGCGCAGAGGTGCCACCAGTCGTGGCTACATTGGCGCTGTGTGTAAAGGGCCTTTTGGACTGTTCCTTCTCGTGGTCTATCAGACCCAGCTTCATTGTGTCCTCTATTTGCACCCCTATTTCATGGAACTCAGCAAAAGTAGACAAAGACAAGACTATCATCTTCTATAATAATCTTCCTTGCAAGTTACAGACCACCATTCTGATTTGGTCCTTTTCAGACGGTCGGATAGTCATCATAGAGGCCTTGGCCCTCCACTAGGTCACAAAATCTGAGAAGCCCTCATTTGGCTCCTAGCGAGTTGCTTCGAGATCACGAGTAGTGACCTCGATCTAAGTATTGTAGGAGTACTACATTATGAAGGCCTTAGCCATTTCCTCTCAGTTTCTCTTTACAGAGTCTTCAAGCTTGGCATACCAGATGGCCGCTATACCCGACAGGGTCCGACCAAAGAGCGACAGCTTCTATAGTCTGGTGAGACCCATTGGTCGTAGGATGTTAGATAATAACCGTAGATAGACCATTGGATCCCTGGAACCGTCAAACCGGTCTATATACGACATCTTGAATCTGTCTGGCAAAGTCATTGTCGAGTCAGTATAGCCATCCTTAATATCAGGGATTGAATTTACACCCTGTGCCCGTTGGAAGAGCTTTTCTAGTTTGCTGACCTTTAATGTAGTGGGGTTAACCTCGAATTCAAACGGCGCCTTCATTTGGTAAACTGGTGCCTTGGAGGTCTGAGGTGGGATCGAATCTACCTAAATGCCCGTATTTTCCTAGACATTAATTGAGACCCCGGGTACCGGAATTCCCGTTGGGGGTGCATGGGATGTAAAAGCTAGTGCTGGTTGGGGTTGCTGTTGCTGAAGCCTTTCTATAACTTCAGATTGTATGGGCTACGATCTCGGCTTGGCAGGCTGTAGTCTCAGCTTGGCAGGCAGTATCTAGCTGCATAGCCTCAATAGTCTGTTGGAGTTGGCGAAGCATATCTTCCATGCTGTCTAAGGAATGTTGAGTTATCAGAACTGGTGTATACTCTTTTTTCGGAGTAGAAGTAGATGATTGGGCTTGACTGAGCACAGATGAAGTAAATAGTAACTGCTGAATTGGTGACTGCTAAACCAGTAAGTTATGTCTAATCCTCCTCCATCTGGTAATTGGTGGGAGTGAAGTAAACACTGACTGTCCTCTTACAAGATCCTCAGATCGGTAAAGTCGCCTTACTTGGGTCCAGAGTGCTTGGGGGCTAATAGAATCCTCTGAAGCAATGGTGAAAAACTACCTTGCAAAAAGAAAATAAAGCAAAAAGAAACAAAAATCAGAAACCGCACTGCACCTTGGCTCAGACAGAAACAACACGTAGTTGCAATCATAAGTTGGAGAACTGTACTCAACACTAATTTCTACCCTAAAATTGATACCCAGACGTGCAACTGATACATACATTCCGGCAGAGTTTCACTCCAAAAGCACGTATCAAGCAAGTAAGAACCAAAACACCCCTATGATGGGGTAGGGTTATCCTGTCCTAATTTCGTCAGGAACTAGGGGTTCACTATGCAAAACAAGCAGTTTCATGCAATTCCTGCATAGGGGTGAGTAACCTATCCTAGTTTGGATCAGTCTCTATAGTTTTCAATATGCAACTAGGCCGAGTGCTCAAAAAGGGTGCCTCAATAACTACCTAATATACTTCTCACACCTAACACCGAGAAGTGAAATGAGGATCAAATGGTACAGTAGTAGTCCAGATCCAAGGGTTGTGTTCCCATTGTGGCAGAGCCCGCAACCGGTCAGCCTTGTGGCAAGCTTTTCCAAGCCAACCTCCGGCCAATTGCTCAGGAATAGCAGATGGCAAACACTATGACTTAGGCGCACTGATACAAATGCAAATGCAAAGAAACACATAAGTGTAAATAAAACCATATATCATGAGTTCGAGTCAAGTTCTCTAAAACCCTAGCAGAGTCGCCAAAAACTATGGACTCACCTTTTTCGTGCCACCCCCCTTTCGGAAAGGTTTGAAATGAAAGGCCGAACTCTCGCGGTTCTGAATCTAATCTCACAAGTGCAATGTGAAATTGATAATCACCAAACAGTCCAAATCTGACAAACCTTTTGGAAAATCGATTTTAAATCAAATAATGCCAAAAATGAACTGCTTTACCAAATACAGAGTCGCCACCTAAATATTTTATTTTTGGAAAAATTTAGAAAACCCTGACTCGTGCCAAAGGCCACGTGTCCATCATCATCAAAGTTGCCTCGGCTCAGGAACTTAGGTACGAGGGGGGAAGGCCATGAATTGAGCACCCCCACTCACCCAATCAAAGATCAGCCTCCACTAATCATGATATGTTTTATAAATATTATGTGTTCTTGGTCTGGTTATTTAGTTAACATTACTATCTGACGCGCACAAGCAAGTATAGACTACATCGCAAGAATCAGAACAATTCAACTCATGTTTGTTTGCGAAAATGGTTTGAATTTGCCACTTCAAGTAGGCTTAAAGATGCAGATTTGCCACCAAACATAGTGGGCTTAAAACACATATTTGTTGAATCATTCCAATTCAAACAACAAGCCTTCATCCACATGCATTCATGCAGTTTAGCATTTAAGCACATAGCCTCATGGCAAGCATGCTAATCATGGCAACATGGCAATTACACTCATGCAAGTATGCTAAAGCATAAAACTCACCTAGCACTCCAAGCTAGGAAAATATGAGTTAGAAAACAATGCATGATCCTAACTATGTTAAGTGTCTAATGCAACACATGCAATATACAATTAATAGGCTCGGCTACTAATACGGCATATGAAGTATTTGAACAACATGCGATTAAACACGTATTCAAAGAAGTATTGAAATGACGATGCAGTTTGAATGATGCGCCAAGCCTCAGTGAATGCAAGACAAGATGAATGGATGCAAGCATGCGATATGCTAATTGAAACATGTCCCTAATCTAACTATCGAAAGCGATTAAATAAAAGGGAGAAAGGCGTGGGGTTAGAAAACATACACATGTACACTTATTACAGCATTACGCCCTCGCGAAGGAGGGTCCGAATGAATAAGCTAACCAACTAGCTATGCTAATTAAGCTAACTAATTATTACAAACCAAAACTAATTAACTATTCTAGTTAACTAATTATTACAAACCGAAATTAAATAACGAGCTAAACTAACTAATTATTTACGCCACTTAATTAGCTATAACTAATTAATTACAATATGCATCTATGCTTGATATTAAATGCTAAATAAGCTTGAAAAGGCAAGGGAGGCTTATGCACGTGCCCGGTTTCCACTCAAAAAGCCATTGTTTTGCTTCTACAAGCCCCTATTTGCACATTTGATCACTGAAAATCCTGCCAACTTCCAGAACACCCCTGCTTCATCTTATCAACACATTGTGCAAAAATCACTGATGGCCGACAAAAGGGACAAGGGGCCGGTCGGCTACCATTGGTAGCCGATTGGCTACCATTGGTGGCCGGTTGGCCACTAATGGTGGCTGTCAGCCACTGCTGGTTTACACTTCCATGCTGCAATAGAGAGCAAAACAGTGCATTCTCATAGGTTGTTTGTACTGTTTACCCTCCTTATCATCACACAAGCTCAAAGGAGGGAAACTCTTGGCCCTCAAACCATAAATCAAGCAATTTCCATGCATGATGGCTAAGGAACCAAGTTTGTACAAGTTCAATAAATGCACAAATAAGACCAAAATGACCACCACCCTATCATGCATGATCAAGGGCAATGGAGACCTAGGGAAATGGCACATTTCATCACTTTTGAGTATGAAATGTTCCATTTTCATTGTGTTCAAACTAACGTCCAATTTGAACACATGCAATGCAACACAAAGAATGCCTATCTTGCACACTTTTACTTACCAATTTTTTTTACTCGTTTTAATTACCAATTCATTCTTTAATCGATTTGTCCATTAGTGAGTGTCATCTAATGGAAAGATGGCTCAAACCCCAAGTTGCTTTGGGCATGAAAGAGGCATTACACTATTGGTAATGAGCCCCCTAAGGGATTAAACTGTTAGGTGTAACACCTGAATTTCACACTTAGGCAAACAAGTGGTTTGAAACCACTTTGAAAGCAATTCAAAAGTGAAGAATTGAGGGGGTTTGCACAGGTGATTAAGTGCTAAAAATGAATGATAAAAGCACTAAAACATGCAACCAACTCACACCAATGAGAGTTAAAGCCTTAAAACACTAAACAAGTGAAGGAATTAACACTACAACCATGCCCCACAATGCTCAAATGAAACAAATAACCAAAAATAGAGGCAAAGTAGCCCTAAACATGGTCTAAAACATGCTGGACTCAAGACACAAAAAGCCGAAACATTAAGCTAATGCATGGTGTTGCACTACAACTATGCAAAACAAGACTCAAACAAACTAACCAACCCAAAAAAGAGCTAAAACAGGTTATTTTAGAGGTTAAAACAAGCTGGACTTGGGCTAAGCTAAGCTAAAAATACATGTTAATATGTGAAGCTAACTGGGCATACAAAAAAGACACGGGGAGGGTAGGCTAACCCCTCCAGTTTTGGACTTCAAAATGAGTTTTTAATCACTAAAAAACCTCTGAAATTTAGAGGTTAAAAGGCTCAAAAAAGTTGATTTGAAAGTAATGAATAAAGGCACAAAAGCTATACATGCTAACAAGCAAGAAGGGTGAACCACCCCTAACTAAAAAAAGGGCTTAAGCCACCACTTTTAAGTCGCAAAAATAGAGGTTTTTATAGGTCAAAACTAGGCCAAAAACAATTAAAATAGATGGAAAAACAAGTATACGAAACAAGTGAACAAAGCAAATAAACTATCTCTTGAAGCAAAAAGCAAGTTTAGGCACAAATCCAAGCTAAAACCACTTGCTAGAGCTCAAAATAAGTCTCAAGGAACCTCAGCTCAAAGAGAAGGAGATTTGGTTTAGGAGGTATAGGCAAAAGCTAAGGATTTGTGAGCAAATGTATACAAAATTGCAAGAGAGAGAGAGAGAGAGAGAGAAATCTAGAGAGAGAGGGAGAATTTTGTTCCAAAATTGCTAACCTCTCAAAATAGGGGAGGAACCCCCATATTTATAGAAAAAACACTCTATAAGCTTAGAAACATCCCACAATACACGTGTAGGGAGATGCAACTCATTGTGCTAATAGCTGGCACAGCTGTCAACAAGTATCTGGAAAAAGGCATTGGTGGCCGACTAGAAAAAAACCGTGGCCAACATGTCACCAAGAGGTTCCAGACTCAAAAACAACAAGAATTGGTCCAAAACCAAACAAATAAAAGGAAAGGTTAAGAAGCTCAAAGACAAGGCGTTCCGTCAAGGACTTCAGGCGCTCAAAACGAAAACAAACAAACATAATCATTGAGTGCACAAGCGATGATGTCCAAGTCTTGAGGACGGTAAAAAATGGGGTGTCTATAGATAAATGTTTATAGAAATGGTGGAGTTGGATGCTTGTTATCTCACCTATAGAATATTGGATAGTTAATCTGTTTTGGGCTATTGGTGGAGGATAGTTATGATTGTTTTAGAAATTGCATGAGGATTAGGTGAATTGAAACTAATCTTTTATCAATTGTCATTGAATATGACTGTGTTTTAATACCTTGTATATATATATATATATGATATTTGGGAGGAGAAAGGGCACGTTTGGAAGAAAAAAGAGAATGGACTCCATTGAATTAAGTTAGCCTGTGTGTCCAGGATAAAAGTCCTGAAAATCGCGTGTGTATATATGGTTACCGATTCCGGTCGACGAAATTTCCATAAAATAGCAAATTTAGAGTGTTGTGCAATGATTGTATTGGTTAGAGAACTACTAAGTTATAGCCTCAATTAGGTTGCCTGGATAACAATGGACTTGACTCATGGATTGAGGAGAAATGAATTGTCATAAATGAATTAAGATAGAATGGTTTGAGATAAGAAACTTGGCATATGATGATCTTGTGACAATAGGAATGATTTTATCATGGGCATTATATATGCATATCATACTTATATCTTTGTTAATATTCATATATTGTGCTAGATTGCTTCTATTGGGTTTTAGTTCGCCCTACTTGGGGAAAAAAAAAAACATTCTTAGATATTGGTAATATGTCTCTGCCAAGGACTGTGGAGCTGAAGGGTCAATTCCTGCTTATTTTGTATTTACTTTTCACAAGCTTAGGGCTTTATTTGCATTGAGCTTATGACTCATTTTGTTGTAACTAAGCACGGTCTTCGAAAGATGTAAGCCATTAGGGCATATAAATATCTATTTAGCTTTCATTTCTTATTACCTCTTGTAACACATGTAGATTTAGGATGAACGATTTATGAATGTATATCGCATGTGTCACCTTTTGTATATTAGCTCTGATTAATGAAAGCTTCTTAATTTATTTATATCACATTATACTAGTGTTTGGAGTCGGTTTATTGTAATTATTTTGGGGCGTTACAAATTGGGTTGCTAATTCATGGTGCTCAGTTTTAAAGTTTGTTTCAATGATTAATGGTTAATTCATAGCCCTCAGTATATTAATACCACCAAAATTTTTTTTAAAAAAATAGCAATAAAAAGTTTGAACTTTGTTGAAGGCAGTAATCTATTGTAAATTAGTAACAACCATCACCAACAAAAGTTCTCCAATGAAACTTGACTCAATCATTATCAACGAACTTGTGACACAATTACTTTGGGTTTGTTTGCTTTTCAAAAAACAATGAAAGAAAAGAAAAATCTATATAATATCTCATCTATGATCACCTAAGAAAATTTCTCCTCTATACCTTTAATAATTCACCTAGGAGAAATAATTATTTTGCTTAGCCAAAAAAGAAAAAAGAAAAAAAAAAGACGGAAATCCAGCTGCAATTTCAAACTCTTAGTGTCAAGGAATGATTCTCCTTGGTTAAGAATCAGTAAACCAAATCTTACAAACATGTGTGTTTAGAGCAATCCAAATACCTAAAAATAACCTAAGACAATTAAGAAAAACACCAAAGAACCCAAGTCAATTGCCTTAATGAGTCTACATCTTTTCATTATCAGAAAGTTACCCATAAGACTCAAGTGGCCAATAAAAAAATAGTAGCCATAATAATAATAATAATAATAATAATAATAATAATAATAATAATAATAATAATAATAATAATAATAATAATAATAATAAAAAGTTGATAAAAATACAATCATAACAGAACTTTCAACATAACCAAGAAATGGTAGTAGCCAAAATTTCAGCAACCAAACAGGACAAACTACACCCTAAAGAATATGGTTACCTAAGAAAAACAAAGATTACTGTTACAAAGCCATCAAAGTTGCTGCCTGCGAATTTATAGTAGACCTTAAATCATATCAAAACCCAAATAAAAACCTATATCCTTACAGCCTCTTCCAAAAAAAAAAAAAAAAAAAAGAAACAAACCCAACATAATATACATGAAAATACGATGGAACAATAACAAAAGAGGGAAAAGAAGTGAGGATTTAACCTTCTACGTCGGAGCCGCGTAGATTAGAGATAAAAGAGGCAAAGATTGAGCAGTGTTGTCATGGTAGTGGGTATTTTGGGATAAACTTCTAGAGAGAGGAAGAGGTATTTTGTTGTGGTTGCTTCATGGGTGGGAATTGAGAAGAGGAAGGGGTGTGGTGAGAATGAGAGGAAGAGGTGTGAGAGAAAATGTAGTTTGAAATTTTGAAATCAGAATGAGAGATAAAGAGAGAGTAGATGTCTGTGAGAGAGTTGGAGAAGTTATTAGTTGGTCTTGGGGGACCACCACATGGTGCCCCAACTGTGTTGTGATTGGTAAAAGGAATAGGCCTACGATTTTAGTTGGGTGATTGGGGAACAAGAGGGGGCATGGAAGTTTGTGATTGGTAAGGGGACATGGCCACGTAGCATCCCCAAACCAACCAATAATTTTTGGAGAGAGTTGAGGTGTGTTTGGTACTTCATGGGTGGAAACCGAGAAGCTAAATCTAGACCATTAAAGCTAAATAAATCATGACTATAAATCTAGACCATTGAAACTAAATAAATCATGACTATAAAAATGATCAAGCAGCAGATAATACATTCAGAGGAAAGCAAGTTGCAGATAATTCATGTCGACCCTTAAAAGCTACGAAGTGTTAATCTAAACACTTGAAATAAAATGTATCTCTAACACATTTTTGACATATTCTCAAAAACCTTCTTGCCTTACTATGTAGATTAGTTTGCCCCCTACTAGAGCACATGAAATAGACAAAATGGGTTCAAGCACTGAAACGAACAATTTAATTCCCAATAGAAGCCAAGCATCTTATTAAAAAATTAGGATACTTTTACTGGGCTAACATGGTGCACTGAAATGCTATGAATAGCTGTTGCAAAAAAATAAAAAAATAAAATAAAATAAGAAATAAAAAAATAAAAAAATCAAATAGCTCCAACTATTCAAATCCCTCTAAAAGCAAAATATGAAACCAACCCTTTTGGATCCATTTGGTTTGCTCATGGGAAGCAACCAACCCATTGCCACCACAAAAAACAAAATTTAGATTCAAAAAGCAAACTCTTCGCTTGGCAATGCAACAACAAACTCTAACTATCTCATCATTATTTGTACCATGCCTTTAGAGTACTAGCTGCTGATGCGGGGGACATGTATGTGTTTTTGAAATTTTTATGGCTTTGTATCAGTACATTTCTCATCATTATTTGTACCGTGCCTTTAGAGTACTAGCTGCTGATGCAGGGGACATGTATGTGTTTTTGAAATTTTTATGGCTTTGTATCAGTACATTTCTAATGTTGGAGAGTGTCTATCCCAATTGGCAGTTGATTTAGAGGCCAAAAAAACATATAAAAACTACAATGATAGTTATATATAGTTACATGTTGGAGTTCAACTCATATTAAGAAAATGTAGATTAAATAAAACATGATAGAAAAGCATTTTATTATGAAGAAATTAGATTTAATAGTAAGTAGAAATTATGACACAATATGATATTTATATTGATATTGTCCATATTTGAATTAATATGAACACCGAAATTGCTTAAGAGGTTGACACAACACGGCTATGTAGTGAAGAAACTGCTCAGTTTTTAGGGAAAAAGAAAATCGTTCATCGATGTATGAAAGCATTGGTTAACAAAAACACATTGATGAAATTGTTTACCAAACCAATTGACAGAACCCAAGACATGAAAGAAATCATACCCACAAAAACACAAAAGCATGAGAGTGAGTACCCAAATGGAAGTTAACAGTAATAAGAATGGAAATAAAGGAAAGACTTACTAGAAGGGGGTAGTTGGGATAGAGAAAACTTGCAGCTCTCAACCTTGGTCCTTGATGGACTTTGGGGGCCTACAACTCGAAAAATAAAATTAAAAGCATCAGAGAGAGAGAGAGAGAGAGTTTTAAATTTTTAATCTTAGGAAAATGAAAGTTTTAAATGATCTTAATAAACTCGTGCCTATGTCATTCCAAAGAATAGAAAATGTAAGTAAGCAAGCTCCATTATCCCTTGTCCAAAATCAACTCCCCAAAAATTGCCTACTGTTTATTATTAAAAATTACATCCAACTCCCATTGTTTATATCACAAATTTGAATATATCTATTTTTGATAAACCTTAACACCATACAGTACATTTACTTGGCCTGTTACAATAGATTCACTCACTATTTGAACAACCAAAAAGTACAATTATATAAGCAGCTGGTTTAACCAAAAGAAAATGAACTATTTTAATTGAGGCATTTTATCGAACACGGTGTATGCATGAAGACACACATAAAATATAAAAGGGATAAAGAGACAGATTTTAATTGAGACAATATTCTTGGTTGTGAGAGCTAAATGAGAAAAATTTACACTGTAAATGAGAAACAAATCACATAACATAAATGAGAAACACAATCAAACCTTTCTCAGTTCATAGAAGGCCAACATAAACTCAGTTCATGGAAAGCCATTTGTTAGACACCCAATGAAAACCCAATACAAATTTTGAGGCATTTTGGAGACCCATTTTAGAAATATATTTTAGAGATCTGTGTGAGGCATTTTACAGAATATAATGTATATAAGAGACACACACAGAACAAAAAAAATCCCAAAAAGAAAAATCGAAAAAAAAAACAAACAAACAATGATCTGAGAAACCTTAGATATGCCTAGAAAATGGAGGAAAATTTTGAAGAGGATACAGATCTCTTTCTCGCTAGTTGCGTCGATCGATCGCCCATGCATTTGATCAAACAGTGTAATCGAATCTGAACAAAGTTGCCATAAGTAAAACCAAGAAGGGGGAGAGAGAGAGAGAGAGAGAGAGAGAGATTAAAATTTTTGAATCAGGATGGGTGTTTTGGAAAGATGGTTAAAAGCTGATCTTTTGGTTTTTTTTAGCTTTTTTGGAAGACGGTTAAAACTAGAGAGAGAGAGAGAGATATGTGTTTGGTACTCATGAGCAGGAATCCAAAGAGGCAAGCAGTGGGTTGTTATGGAAAGTTGGTTAAAAGTTGATTTTTTTTTAGTTTTTTTTTGAAAAAATTTGTAAAAAAGTAGAGATGTGATGTGGCTTAAAATATGTTTAAAGTCAAAATTTGGCTTTTAACCATCTTTCCAAATTGGCCCAATCTTATGTATTTGGCCCTTAGATTTTGATTAGGATTGATTTGAGTTGTTATAAATATATGGTTGTGTTTAGTTAGGGATTTAGGAAAATATTTGGAAAGGAATAGGAAAAAGATAGATGAAATGTGAATAAAATATACCTACATTTCAGTTAGTTTCATACATCATTTCTCTTTTCTTTTTTAAATCTTCTAACCAAGTACAACATAAGATAATTTTCTGCCACGTAAGAAGAATTCAAAAACCTTTCTGTTATATTATATAGATATAGATAAATAGATTGATAGATGTATGGGCTGACTTGCAAAATGGATTTGGGCCAGTTCAAAGACCTTTTAGCTTCCTCCCAATGTTGGAAAATTAAGGACTGACCCATACTCTGGATCAAAGTCAATTCCAACCCAAGAAAATCAAGTTTGGGCTTGACTTGATTGACCCAATCTATTACAACATGTTCACTAGTTAGTGCTTAAATTGACAGCATCAAAAACCGAATTTCGGTATGTTTCAGTGCTAAAATGCCACTACAGGAAAAAACACTTTTCGTGACCAACATTTCTGGTCGCAGAAAGATTAAATCTGGTCGTTAATAGTTTTTAGCGACCAAAAAAAGTTGGTCGCAATTTGGTCGCCAAAAGCCGTCACAGAAGGTTTTTGGAGACCAAAAGTGAAGTTGGTCGCGGAAAACCATCATTTCCAACAACATATTTGGTCGCGGAAGAGACTTGAATTTGTCAAAAGTTGATCCTATTGCGACTAAGAATTTGGTCGCTAAAAGTTAGACTTTTGGTGACCAGAATAATGTTGGTCACGGAAAATGGGCATTGGCGACGAAGATGTTGGTCGCGGAAAGTAGACTTTTGGCGACCAGAATAATGTTGGTCACGGGAAGTGAGCATTGGCGACGAAGATGTTGGTTGCGAAAAGTGGACTTTTGGCGACCAGAACAATGTTGGTCACGGAAAGTGAGCATTGGCGACGAAGATGTTGGTCGCGGAAAGTGGACTTTTGGCGACCAGAACAATGTTGGTCACAGAAAGGGTGTGTTTTAGCAATTCCTAGAACCTTATTGCGACTAAAAACATATTGGTCGCAAAAAAACTTTTAATTTCAAAATTGATTCTTTTAAATATAATGCTAAATTTTTTGTAATACCTATAATACATTTGCAATTAATACATAATTCATGTCCATCTAATCAATTTTAATATACCAATCCATCAACAATCCAATCTATAAAAAAAAAAAACCATCAATTATAAAGTCAAAATAGAAATTAATATATTTACAACCACCTGTCAATATCAACACATTACACGCCCAAAATAACCATCCATCCTTACAATAAATTCACCACATCAAAATATAACCATACATCCTTACAACAAATTCACCACATCAAAAAATATTTAACAAAACGTCAAAGATTTCAAATGCGTGTCATATTTGTCCGATGCGAAGCATCTCAAAAACTCCACATATATATGCACAACTTAGAATTAATGCATCGGCAAACTCAAATCCATAAACATGCATGACTACGCCTCTAGCTACCTGCAATAAATAAATAAATAAATAAATAAAAATAAAAATAAAAATTGAAGAAAGCATTGTTAATAATAATATATTTGTTTACATTTCTATATATATATATATATATAAAGCACAACACACCACATATTATTACCATCCTTGCAGTTCGTGTATTATCTCCTCCATCACTAGTTCAATCCCTAACTATATAAAGAGGTATATAAAGAGGTACATGACAGTGCAAAATTCACTCTCAGACAATTTGTATTGAGATTTTTTGTAGTATGTAAATAGAATTATTACCCATGTATAGATTGTAACTTGAATATTCTGTTAAGTCAACATTATGGGGACAACTATAATGTGAATCAAAATATTAAGGAAACATGGTGTAATTTTGCCAAACATCGAGAGTAAATTATAATTTCTCAAATTTTCAGGAGAGATACAATGTATTTATTTATTTGTGTGTGGACATTCAGGATTCTCAGCCATGTCTTTCCCCAACACAAGCTTCAATAGTTTGTGAGAAACCAACAGAGAAAAAAAAAACAAACAACCAACAATCCAAAGCAACACAAACCAATTAACTAACATTAGAAAAAAACACCATCATCTGCAAACACCACCTACTCTTTTATACACATAGTACCTCTTAACTTTACCTTTACATAAAGTAGCCTTTAACAAGATAGAGCCTTTTGAACCAAACAAGCTAACAAGACAGTCATAGAAATGTAACTATGTACCTAAATCCAATAATTTAATACCAAGTCATGTACTGAAAATAAGGCACCTCAACCTATGTCCCCCAACCATCAACTATGTACCTAAATCCGAATGAAATCAACCAATGAAACCAATCAAATCAATATTAGACCATCATATGAATGGATGCCAACACGACAGTCATAGATCAACCGTCAAAATCAGATCTATGAGCTGATAAATTGAAGCAAATCCCAGAAGTATTCACAAACCATCAAAAGTAATAGTACTATTTCAAAAACACTTGTATATGTAATAAAATTTAAAGTACTTACTCATCAAAAGAGTCGTATCCACTACAATTGCCCTGCATGTGTCTCATAAGCTGTTCAAACTGCTCAAAGCGTCCTTCATATGATTGAATTATCCCTTTCAATGATGCTACCTCTTCTTTAAGGCCCTTAACCTCTTTATCACGTGCTTGTGACCTAGTTATAGAATTGAATGTAGAAGACTGCTTTGGACCAACCCCAAAACCTCTCAAATACCCTGAACGCTTCCCAAGGACTTGAACAGTAATTTCCTCCTGTGTTAGCGGGCTTGCTCCAGGCTGTGAAGCTTCCTCACGAAGTTGGTCCATCTTTTCCTGTTATTGTTAAAAAAAGAAAAGAAAAGAAAAAAAAAATCAACAGTTATCGTATTTTACAAGTACACTAACTAGTTAGGCATTATATAGGAATATGAATAACAAATATAATGAAGGTATACTTACATATAACACCTCACAAGTATAATGAAGGTATACTTACATATAAAAGATCAATAGTTATCCTATTTTACAAGTACACCTTTTGATCACTTTCTAGTAAAAGGTCTTTCAATACACACAACAAGATGTCAAAAGACTTATTGCTCCACTTGTTTAACACTTTTATATGAAGCATCTTAATAACAAATGATAACAAAGTAAACTTCTGACAGCCAAGGTATAATGGACGACGAGCATCCTCTAACAATTTATCAAAGTTTCGCGCATCCTCTCTTTGCTCATTATCATACCACTCACCCTCTTCATCATCATCAAAAATATGCGCCATGCGACGGTCTTCTAACATATCATACAATTCATCTTCAACGTGAAGGCATTCATTGGTTGTCCCTTCATCACCAACACCTTCAATGTCATTGTCATTATTCCACACACGAGGTTGATTGACAGAAACAGTTTCCCCATGGTGCACCCAAGTCTTGTATGAAAGTGATATCCCTTTTCGGATCAAATGATATTCCACATCCTTAAAGGTATGATGTTCAAAATTTAGGCAATCCATACACGGACAACGAATTCTATTATCTACGCCAACATTTGTCATTGCAAATTGGAGAAATGACTTAACCCCTTCTCTATACTTCGAACTCAATCTATTCCTAATTGACATCCAGTTCTTGTCCATATTTGGTGACCTACAAAGTGAAGATTATGTTAGGTGAATAAAGCAAAAACCAATTAACTAAATATGAATTTTATTCCTATTTTGGAGGCTAATTTTGTTATAAGGTGAAAAAGTTATTTATACGCTTTAGGCAAGCATCAAATCTCACATTCTTTCCTATATTATTCAACTATAATAGTTATTGATTCCATTATGGATGTTTTAGTATTCAATAAGCATAATATTGAACACTGCTGTTGCTGCTGCCAAGAAAAGAAGAAAAAAAATATTAAGAACCAACAGGAAGTTGCTGCTGCAGCATGAAGCTGCTGCTACAGCACAAAGAACCAAATAATATTAATTGAAAAGAGAAAAGAGAATAGAGAAAAGAGAATAGATCACCTAGGACCAACACTATGGATATCCAATAGGGAGAGAGAAAAGAGAATATCCAGTATATACATAAGAAAGGAATGGTGGGAATGCTTTTTAATAAAGGGTACAGATATATTCAATGAACCATATCTTCATCTTATAGATTTGTCAAATAAATTATTTGTTGTGTACAACTTATAGGGTTGTTTTTTTTTTTAAAGAAATTATCGAAGTGATAATTTTTTTTACAACATGGGAGGTAAGAATAAGTTAAATAAATTAAAAACATCTAATTATTAAATTGTTAAAAGTCTATGTATGAAAATCAAATGATAGATATTAAAAAAAAATAAATCAGAAAGTATGTATGAAACTCAAATGATAGAGATATAGATATAGACATAGACATAGATATGGATTCTTCACTAGAAATAGAAATGAGGGCAGTGAGTTGACAAATTGCAAAGAGCATTCGATGAAACAAGACTGAGAATGGACTCAATTAAAACTTCCCTAAAAATATGGATAAACAACCCATATTTGTCAGTCTCAAGGCTTAATTTATGCAATTTAAAAAAAAAAAATCATGCCCATATTAAGTTTAATTTATTCATTTTAGAATATCTATATATACTAAACTATCTAAAACATGCAATAGATACATTAGGTAATCACTATAAATTTCAAGCAACTTCTTGTCAGTCTCAAGGCTTAAAACCCAGTTTAGACAACTAAGCATATATACTGTTCAACATACACCGCCGTCATTTTTCTTTACGATTTCACAATGAATTAAAGGAGAAAAGAGAAAGGCAAGGAAATATGGGGGATTCACATATCAATAATTTAAACAGTATGATGAAGCACAGAATTGTAGAGTGGGTACAAGATTATACTACAATTGCAGTCTTGAAATGATTTATATAATGATAAGCTCCACTCTATGCTCACCTCTGTCTTTACACCCAGGCACAAAGAAGTAGCTGCCGCTATGATCAAGATGAGTAGGGTTATATCATGGAAAGCATCCCAAACAAAGTTCTGCAAGACATAGGCACAGAAATAGTATAGCAGCACCTTTTCCATTTTCACACACAGTGAAAAATCAACAAGAATATAATAATGACCATAAAAGTTGTAATCTTGGCAATGTATACCCAAACACTCCGTCCTTTTTTTCGAGGATATGTGTTGGATCCAAATGCATTCCTTCGTTTCAATAAATCATTATCATTTCCAAGTAATCCCTTCTGTTCATCTGCTTTTAAAATATCAACGATTCCTTTAACTTGATGGGGTAGCACAAACATTCAGATATGCAAAAGAAGCATAGGAAATGATCTAAGAACTAACAATAAAAAAGAAAATAAAAAAGAAAAAGAAAACAATGAGCTACTAATAGACTTGCCCCTCCAAATTGCTCCAGAACAGAAAAATCACGATCCCTTGTAATTGAAACAAGTTGCTCCCGATCAATACCAAAATCACTAGCCAAAGTTGTAGGTAATTTTGGGCGTCCTGGCACTAAGGGAAACCAACTAAATCAATGAAGGCATGTAACAACAGCAGCTTTAACAACTACAAGGAAAGCCTGGTCAAGAGCTCTGTAATAAGTTAATAACAAACTTTTTAGAAACAATAATTTTAAAAAATGATAATGAAGATGTCCATGATTAATGAGAATAAAGCATGACCAATAAATTTCCATGGCATTGCGTCTTGCTAAATCTAAAAGTTCAAGTAAAAACATACATTCAAAAGATCTGACTCAAGCCCTAATACTGGACCAAAAAGACAACGGTTGCTTTCTATCAAAAATTTGCATAATATCTTGTCAACTACATAACACTATTAACGTAACAATTGTATATCAATGCAAAATTTAGCAGAAAATGTGGATAATTCCTTTTGTGTACTCATACAGTAATAGAATTCCATTAGAATATTCAACTGGACCAGATTGACCATCAATTACAAGCCTCCTTTAAGGCTGACAAATAAACAGACTAGGTTTAAAACAATACTTAGCAACAAAAGAAAATTTTGCAACTTACAGGCATCCACGGTTACCATATTTATATGACTAATTAAAGGATGCGTAAAAGCATTAATGTGCTTGTAAACCACATAAAGTAACCAAAAATAATAATATGATAATAAAGAGACTACATATAGACATGGGCGGAGCTACAAGGAGGTGAGTGTGATCAATTGACCCCAAATGAATTTTGAAAATGTTTTTCTTTTACCAATGTATAATTATGCACAATTTTTGGGGATTTTCAGAATTGACCGAAGTGGAATTGTTAAAAAAACCAAAGATGGAGTTGCAACGATGAAAAACAGGAACCCAGGGGACCATCAATCGATCGATTATATATATATACATGAACAGAGAGAGAGACACTAACCTGGTAAGTACAAGGCGGAGGCGAAGATGAAGAGCGGCAAACCTAGGGGATGAAGTGAGGAGATGGTGGGTAGGGTTTGATGAACCGATCGGAAGCTCAAGGAAACAGGAAACTTTTTTTTATTAAGGAAGAGGGCAACAATGAGGGAAGATCAAGGCTCAGGAAACATTTTTTATTTTTTTTTTTTTTAAAACGACGTAGTTTGTATCTTTTTTTCCTTTTTGCAACCAACATCTGCTGGTAGCCAAAAGATTTGATGTCCCACCTTTTTTTTTTCGCGCTCCCGCCATCACTTTTGGCGACCACATTTTCTATTTGGTCACAAATACTTAACTATTAGCCACCAAAAAAATGTTGGTCACTAAAACACCATCATCTGTGACCAAAATAAATTTTGGTTGCAGATTACTATACTTTTTGTGACCAACTAAAAATAGGTGGTCACTAAAGGTGTTTTTTCTTGTAGTGTGCCATTGTTTGACAATGTTTCTCTAATGTATTCACAAAGTAAAATATAAATTTCGCTTGTAGGCTCCTCACGAGAGATAAATATAGGAACTCTTGTAAAATCTAGTCATTTTGTTAAATTATACGTCAAATTTAACACAAATATTTAGCATTGAATTTGACATGGAGGAAGTGGCATTCGCAATATGAGGACATGACAATATGGTTGTGATACGAAGAGATGGAGGCACGGTAGTCGTGAGAGATGGAAGAGGCAATAGTCGTGGGCTAAATTGTTACTCAAATTTAAAATTCAAGGTAAAACAGTGTATTTTATATTAAAATTGTAAAATTTAATAAACTTTTATCAAAATTTTTGAGAGGTCAATGTAATTTATCTTATCTTTTATAATTGAACCATTGTAGCTTGCTTATTATAATAGATGATTTTTTTTAAGTAGTATTACATATAATTCAATTTCTTAATTATTTTCTTACTATAGACACAATGAGAGTCACCCACTTGAATCTATACGGAGAAAATACAGTGAGATACAAATTGTGTAATACTTTTTTCTTAGATAAATAATGTTAGTTGTCATATCTTTTATTTATTTATTTATTATTATTAAAATACATATTTATATTTGTTTATTTTATTGTTATCCACTATTATATTGGTATCGATCATTTTAAATTTTACTAAAAAGAAAGTCAATGTGATTCAGTCAAAAAATTAAGTATATTTTTCAATTCTCAAGCAAGCTAAGTGTAATTTATTTTTTAAAAAATTTATAATAAATATCATTTTTATGTCGTGGCGTTAGTCTTCATAATTTATGATGACTTCCAAATCTTGAATTCCTATCTTTTAAAATAATTTTCAAATTTCAATCCCTCTGGCTAGCCCATTTTATTGACATTCAATCTAATCGTTGGCGTTTGAATTTATTGCGGGTATTTTACTATAATCATTGTAGCCTCACTTAATTAACAGGATTAATAGTGAAAGAATTAATAATTCAATGAATTAGTATAAGATTAATTATTCAATTAAATTAGTGAGATAACAATTTATTATGTATTTATTTTATTATTTTTTTCTTTCATATTTAAAATTATGATCTTAGCCTATCTCAATATTAAATTTGCTAATTTCTTTGGATTAAATTTTTGTCATACATGTAATCCAATAATAAATGAACTAACAATCTCAATCATGTGCTATAATCCTACTCATCAAACATGCTCTATATACCTTACATCCAAGACCAAGGTATTCATTTTCCTCATTTCCCATGTCCTCATAAACCAATTTGGTGACCATAAAAAAATGGAGATTATTCGGTTAAGTCAGATTATTTTCAGGCATTATCCAATTCACAGAGGGCTGCTATTCCACCAAATAGTTTTGACACTGCGTTTTGGAAGTGGCTTTGGAAACTCAAGGTGCTCCCGAGGTGGACTCTTTTTTATAAGAAAATGCCTTCATTGCAGACTACCAGTAAGATGAAATCTCGGAGCCCGAAGAGTAGAAATGGATATTCATTGCCCACTGTGGAAGCTCAGGCATGTTTGGAAGTAGAGGCGGCAAATCCAACCTAAAATTATCAACTCAGTCTAATTATATCTAGAATAAAGCTTCGTCGCTCGAATTTTCTCCCCCCTAATCCCCCAAATGCACTACCAAAGAAAGGGCCTTTTGAGTCGGTTTTTTAAGTCGGCAGATTTTATCGTCACAAAAGGTAGCCTTTTTGAGACGGCACAGAGTTACCGACTCAAATACCAAACCTTTAGCGTCGGCACCGTTGGCCGACATAAAAAATTAATATTTGATAGCATTATTTGAGTCGGTTGAATTTACCGACTCAAAAGATAGACCTTTTGAGTCGGCATAGACCTTTTGCGTCGGCAAATTTGTGCCGACGCAAAATATTAGACCTTTTTGTGTCGGCAACTGATGCCGTAGCAAAAAAAAAAAAATTATAGCCAAGACATATATATATTTACTTGATTATATTTAATAAATATATTTATTTATACATATACTTTTATATTAATATTGAGTGTATATACTATAAATAATATATATCTCGTTTAATATCTGAAAGAGGTATGGTGGTGAAGTGGATTTAGTGCGGTGACCTCGGGTCAAATTGTCCAAATGGTGTGTGTTCGAAACTTGGGAGCCTCAATGAGAAAATTATGAGTTAAATTTTTTAAAACATTTAACCACTTTTTGAGTCGGCAATCTAGCGTCTCAAAAAATTAAAACTTTTTGCGTCGGCAGATTGCCGACTCAAACTTTTTGCGACCCCACTATTTTCGTCCCTTGAGTTGCCCTCGAAACGCCGTCGCAAAAAGTTTTTGCGTCAGCAAATATGCTATTTGCGACGGCACGCTGCCGACTCAAAAGCCCTGTTTTCTAGTAGTGTGCCCAAAACGACGTCGTTTTGGGCATTCTTTTTTTTTTTTTTTTTTTTTTTCTTCTTCGTCAACGAGTCTGAGACAGAGGGAGATGAAGGGAGAGGAAGAGAAAGAGGGAGAGGGAGAGAAGAGAGGGGAGCAGCAGCTCCGATCGCCGATCGTCAGCTCGTCGCAGCCCGTTCGTCGCAGCAACAGCCCGTCGCCCGTCACAGCCCGTCAGCTCGTCGCAGCTCCGGCCCCGCCTCTGCCTCCTCCTCCCCCTGTGGTTATGGCCCCCTCCAGTCCTCCTCCTCCCTCCTCCCTCCTCCTCCTCCTCCTTCATTCTCTTCTCTTCTCCTTCTCTGCTTCTGGAAAAAAAAAAAAAAAAATTAGGAAGATTCGGGGGAGCTCATTTTCGAGCTCCCTAGCATTACTCTTATATCTATTTAAAACTCATATCAACCAGTCCAATTTTATAAATGGACTTAAATGGATTGTTCATTGTCAATCCAATTATAATTGGATTTACATGTGTTGGATGGTGGTATAAATTTAAGCCCGTCTAAATGAGCATCACTTTTACTGCAAATTTTTAAATAATTTTTTTTTTTTAAAAAAAAAAAAATATTGTTTAGAAAAAATAAAAAATATTTTTTTTCAAATAAAAAATATTTTTTTCAAAAAATAAAAAAATATTTAAAAAAAATAAAAACTAAAAAATATTTTTTTTGAAAAAATCAAAAACATTCAAAAAAATCAAAAAAGAAAAAGAAAAAAAAGAGAAACTAAATGGATTGGTTGGGTTTATTTATCAAACTCCATCTATTTAAGCCCATTTATTAAATGGGCAGGTTTAGATTGAATTGCTTTAAATATATGGGTGCTGTTATGGTGTGCAATCCCTTAAAGTTGCACACCATATGCAACCAACACAAAAGGTGTAAATGGAAGGTATAAACATAAAACAGGACAGCAAACAGAAAGGCGTAAGTGTAAGGCGTAAGTTGCACACTTAAGAAAAATCCTAAATATATAACATGTTTTGACTTGTCAAAGCCCTTCCATTTGCCACCTCTACTTGGAAGCAACTCATAGGGAGTGTTTGTTCGGGATTAGACCAAAATGAATAGTGCTAGTCCAACATTTGGTTAAAAAAGTAGAAGTCGGATTAGTAGTCTTGCTGGATAACAGAATTCCCCATATGTGGGATAACTCTCACCTCGATAAGTGGTTTTTACTCATAAATGCTATTTTATGCACTTGTATTTTATTAGAATAATGTTATATATACTAATTAGTGTAGGTAACACAACTGATTCCATTAAGTCCATGGTTCTTTTCTTAATAAAATTCCATTATATAAGTTGTTTAGATAAGTCATTTTTTTAAAAAAAATTTAGACATTTTTACCTTTATTTATGTGCAAGCACAACTCTAGATAAATAGTCAACATACTTATATGTTAGATATTATTTTTCATGTTTCAAATTTTAAAATTTTATAACTTTTAAGTTACACATTTTTTTTTGGATAAAAATTTATATTCTTGAAATGAGATTTTTATTGATAAATCCCATTTAGAAATGTTTTAACCCAAGAAGTCCATGAAGGAATTTTTTAACCCATTTAGTCCCAAGTATGTATAATTTTATTCCATAAAGTCATTTTTCTTGATTTACACTATTTTCATGGACACTTATGCCCTTATATTTAATTTTGATACCCTTATAAATTTTTTTTTGAACGGTTAGCAATTTTATGATGTGAACATTCATATTTTAAAATTCACAATGGTAGGAATGTAAAATTGGCCCCTAGGTGGCCCAAAACACGCTCGCGAGCCGTGGCGGGCCTGGCCCGTTGACAATGTAAATATTCACATTGACATGTTAACATTCACATTAATAGGAGTGTAAAATTGGCCCGCGTCCCGTGGCAGCGCAAAACCCGCCCGCGGCCCATGGGCAACCCGGGGCAGGCCCAGTCCGGCCCGTTGACAATGTGAATATTCACATTGACATGATAACATTCACATTGATAGGAGTATAAAATTGGCTCGCGGCCCATGGGAGGCAAAAAGCCCGCCCGCCACCCGGGGCGGGCCCGGCCCGGCCCGTTGACAATGTGAATATTCACATTGACATGTTAACATTCACATTGATAGGAGTGTAAAATTAGCCCACACCTCGTGACTGCCCGAAACCTGCCCACGGCCCATAGGCGGCCCGGGGCGGGCCCGGCCCGGCCTGTTGACAATGTGAATATTTACATTGACATGTTAACATTCACATTGATAAGAGTATAAAATTGGCCAGTGGCCTAAGGCGGGCCCGATCCGGCCCGTTGACGATGTGAATATTCACATTGACATGCTAATATTAACATTGATAAGAGTGTAAAATTGGCCCGCAGCCCGTGGGCGGCCCGAAGCCCGACCGTAGCCCGAGGCGGGCTTGGCCCGACCCGTGACAATGTGAATATTCACATTGACATGTTAACATTAACATTGATAGGAGTGTAAAATTTGCCCGCTGCCCGGGGTAGGCCCGACCTGGCCCGTTAACAATGTGAATATTCACGTTGACATGTTAAAATGCACATTGATAGGAATGTAGAATTGGCCTGCGGCCCGTAGGCTGCCCGAATCTCGCCCACGGCCTGGGGCAGGCTCGTTTCGGTCCAGGCCCGAGCATGTCCGAGACCCTAGGTTAGGGCCTAGGCCATCACTTTGAAGCCCGGTCCATCGGCCCGCTTAAGGCCCATTCAAGGCTCGGTCCGAGGCCTAGCCCGCTCAAGGCGTAATGTATTTTTTTTGTGGAAAATAATAAAATTTTGGTAGAAAAAATTAAAAAGAATTAAAAAAAAATGGCCAGGCTCGCCCAAGCCTGACCTAAGCTCGAGGCTAGGCCCAGGCCCACTCGCTCGACCTGAGGTTCGATCCATCGGCCCGTCCAAAACCCGAATACCCTTGTGCCAGGGCTAGGGCCTGGGCCTAATTTTTTGGCCCGTGGGCCGGCTCGACCTTGCCCGGGAAAGGCTTGTTTGGGCCCAGGCTCGACCCTAGTCCGAGACCATAGGCTAGGGCCTGGGCCATCACTTTGAAGCCCGCGCGGCCTATCGGCCCTGTTAAGGCGCATTCAAGACTCGGTCCGAGACCCGGCCCGCGCGTGGGGCCTAGTGTCTTTTTTTGTGAAAAATAATAAAATTTTGGTAGAAAAAATTAAAAAAAATGGCCAAGCCAGCCCCGGGCCACCCACAGGCCGTGGGCGGGTTTTGGGTAGCCACGAGGCACGGGCTAATTTTACACTCCTATCAATGTGAATGTTAACATGTCAATGTGAATATTCACATTGTCAACGGGCCGGGCCGGGCCGAGCTGGGCCCGCCCTGGGCCGCTGACCAATTTTATACTCTTATCAATGTGAATGTTAACATGTCAATGTGAATATTCACATTGTCAACAGGCCAGGCCGGGCCCCCTCGGACCGCCATGTGACGCGGGCTAATTTTACACTCCTATCAATGCGAATGTTAACATGTCAATGTGAATATTCACATTATCAACGAGTCGGGATGGGCCCGCCCTGGGCAGTGGGCGGGCTTTTGGCCGTCCATGGGCCGCAGGCCAATTTTATGCTCTTATCAATGTGAATGTTAACATGTCAATGTGAATATTCACATTGTCAACGGGTCGGACAGGGCCCGCCACGGGCCGCCCATGGGCCGCGGGCGGGTTTCGCGCCGCCATGGGACGCAGGCCAATTTTACACTCCTATTAATGTGAATGTTAACATGTCAATGTAAATATTCACATTGTCAATGGGTCAAGCCCACCTCGGCCCGACTCGAATTTTTCTAGGCACCCACGAGGATCGACATGGGCCGGGCTCCTACACGTTGACGATATAAACATTCACATTGACGATGTGAATATTTACATTAAGGGTATTTTGGTAATTATGTCACCCATAAGACTTATTGAAACATAAGAAAATAATGTGAACTAAATGGAACATAAATAGATGAAAATGATATTTTGGTCTTCTTATCTCAAATAGGACCTAATGGAATAGTCAAAAAGAATATAAGTTGGATGGAATAAAACTCTAAGAAAGTGGATTTATCAAAAAAGCCCCCTTTTGAAAAATACTCAATGAGTTCTATCAAATAATATCTCAATTGAGGGGTTATTTGGGATGTTCTAAATAAGTGCACTTTTTGACTTTTTATAAAAGGATGTGTAGAAAAGTAGAGAGGAGATATTGATTGATGTAACCTAAAAAAGATAAAAAGATAAAAAGTATAGACTTATTTAGTCTTCCCAAACAAGGCCTGAATATAAAATTATAAAAATAACATATATATATATATATATATATAAAACTTCACATTATTTTGAATTTGAAAATGTAACTTTTAAAATTTCACAAATTTTAAACATATTTTTAAAATTTCACATAGTTTTTGAATTGAAATATTTTAAAATATAAATTTCTATTAGTGTGAAATTTCACATGTTTGAAATGTAAAAAAAATAAAATAAAAATAAATTTCACATTAAATTTTAATAGTTAGACAAGTTCTTTCTTTTGTAAGTGAGTTTTTGAATTGAAATATTTTAAAGATTTTTTTTGTAAGTGAGTTTCTTATTTTTGAAATGTAAAAAGTGTGAGTTCATAATTTTTTATTGAATATTTTTGTAATTTTATAGAATTCAATATGTGAATGTTTATGTTATGAATAAAAAAAATGCTATTTTATTTTAAAAGTGCCAATATTCACACTTTCAATGTATAAGAAAAATGTGAATGTCTGAAAAATACAAATATTTTTTTTTTTAAAAAAAGGTGAATATTTACATAAACTTTTACGCTTTCTAAAAATTCACAATATTTTATTTATTGAAAGTATAAATATTCACATTCTTAACTATTACATTATTTGAAAATTCACACTAAATGAAAAAATAAATCATAGTATGGAAGATAAATTAAATTAGATATTGTAATGCAATTTTTCTATAATTAAGCTACATATTGAATTGTGATTCCATTGCCAAATTTGGAGATAGGATTTTTTGGTCCTTTTAAAAGCTATATGATTAAATAGAATTGTCAATTATAAATAGGACTAAATAGAATACAAGTTCTACACATTGGATTTATGAGTAAAAACTCCTTTTAAAGATGTGTAAATTAATCTCCTAATGTATAATTGTCTTTTTTTTTTTCTGTTTTTTTTTTCTTGTATTAGCAAAATAATAAAAGAAAATATACTTCTAATGTTTAAATGTAAAATAATATATAACATCCATTTATTTATTCTTTTAATTTTTTTTTTAAAATATGTTGAATTTTTTGTAAACATGTGTAAATTAATCTCATGATATATATACTCTTCTCTTGCTCTCTTTTTTTTTTTGTTTTTATTTTTTTGTTTTTTTGGTATTAACAAAATCATAAATAAAAATACGCTTTTAATGTTGCATTTAAATAAAATTTAAAGTGATTTTAATAAAATAAAATAAAATATACTTCAAATAAAATAAAATGAATTATAGTTCAAATTTAGCATTGCTATTATAAATAATTTAAAAAGACAAAATGGTTTTTTGACAAGTTATTTTTTTTTCATAATTTCTTAACTAAACATTAAATTTATTAGGATAGTCATTTTTAAAAATCTAATTTCATAGTAAAATAAATATAGAATACACATTATTTTGAACTAAATAATTCAGAGACAATTTATTGCAAAATTAATAATTCGTTGTATTACAATCCCTATTTATCTTGTATATCCAAACAAATATGTACTATCTATATAAGCAAATATAGTGGAAGCTCATAGACTATCAATTATTTAATCCTAATTTCTCATAATTTTGAGAGATTAAAAAAATGATGTGGCACTTCTTGCTCTCTCACCCTGTTTTTTCTAGCCAAAATAGAGGAGACACAAAAATTCACATGAAATATATAACAAAAAATATGTATTTATCACTTTAGATAAATTAAAAATTTTAAAACTCTCTTATCACCTTTTTCCTTTATCTCAATTAAAGTAACCTCCTTTCACATGAGTTCTTCTCTCACATGTATGTCTTTCATCCTTATATATAGTTACATTTTTGTTTCAATCTCACACTGCTTCTTATAAAAAAATAATAATATGACTATATCTCTCTCCCAAAAAACTTGCCCTTATTTGTTACCATCACCTCCATGGTCATTTCGTAAGAAAGTTAGATTGGTACTGCCTAGATGGTCATTTCATAAGAAAGTTAGAGATTGGTATATATGATTCAACAGAGGTTGCCATTGCTTTATTTTTATTTATTTTTTAAGCTCCTTTCTAAGTTTTTGAATTATATGTTTCACTTTACATAGAATTTTTGTGTATTTGTATTCCATATCAATAAAGCAATCTGTCAATTTTTTTTTCTTTTTCTTTTTTTGTATATGTTTTTCTTTTTCTTATATTTGAGAAAATTTAGTATTTTACAAGTTAATAGTGCTGAAGTTCAAACAATACTCATAAGTCAAAATGAGAACAAACAACAATAAATGAGAAGGATAATCGACAATTACTGGAACGATCAAATAGATGGGTTTTATAGAGGAATTAGAAAGTTTTACCATGAGGAAGAAATTTTAGTTTGAAAGCACATATGGCCAACGTGTCTTAAAACAATATGTCAATAAAAAACTTACCAAAGACTTCTATGTAAAGAGGACACTTCTGTTTTTGTTGCCCTTTTCTTTCTTTCCATTTTTATTTTTATTTTTATTTTTATGTTTGTTTTGTTTTGTTTTGTTTGTTTGTTTGTTTGTTTTGTTTTGTTTTTTTTTTGTTTTTTTTTTTTTTTTTGTGTGTGCGTGTGTGTATAACTAGAATCTTCAATCATAAAAATGGTGTATATGAGATGGAGAGTTTTTTTATTTGAGTGGTTACTGTTGTTAATTGTATTTCAATTTTTTTTGGCACAATTTTTTCTTAGTCTAATAGATATGAGCACACCATTGTTTTTTCTTTCTTGGTAAAGTTTTAGCTTGAGGTCATGTGTGACAAATGGTTAAAACATTAATCTTAGATAATAAATAATAATAATAAATAAATAAATAAAACTAAGGACCAAATAAGAAAGACAAAATTACTTATATTAATGTGTGATTTTGGTACATATGAAAAAATAAAAATAAAATATTTATAAGATGTTCAGTCCCTTCCTTTTCTTTTATCTTCTTATATATTATAAGAATGTAGTATGAAACATGAAAGGCCTCCAAACCCTTAATACTAACTCTTAATCACTTTCTTTCCTACTGGTATTCTCTCAAGTCCCCTTTACTAATTTTCCGAATTTCTATTTTTTTAAATAAACGTAAAAAAAAATTTGATATACAAATAGATAAAGTTAACAAATTTTATCTATCTCGCTTCTGTTAAAATCTTTCGTAATTAACAAATTTGATCCTATATGTCCAGTTAAAATCTTTATTTTATCTCTCAATATCTAATTTTAAATTTTATTTTTTTTAAAGTCTATCTAAACAAATCTAATTTAAAATTTTGATTTTTTTTGTTTGAATTTTTATTTTTTTACAAGAGCTTCAAGCAATAAATAGAAATTTTCAATTTTAAAATTTTTTAAAATAAAAAATATATTTGGCATAAAGTGATAAAAAAAATTACAAACCCACAAATATTTATAATCATATATATATATATATATATATAAATTAAAAATATATATAAACCATAACAAATATAGATAGATAGATTTATGACATTCAGTTTATTAGTAATTCTTTTTAGCATATATATGTTTTAGACATTAAGGTTATTAAGGAACGTCTTATTTATTGTTAGTATTATTTCATTAGTTACAAATCAAGTTTATTATTTCAAGAAAAATAGATCAGTTGAATTATAATAACATTTTATGCATATTTGCCTTTTAAATTATTGTCTTTACTTATGAAATTTGAGAAGATGATTTGTATTCATTATGATTATAATTTTATGACAGAATTTAAAACTTGATGCATTATTAAAAAATTTATATATTATAAATCAGTCTCGTGCATAGCACAGATTTACCACTAGTATATCTATATGGGATAGTGAACAGAACATGAAATGTATTTCTATCATGACAAATTACCAAGCTCTGATTGATTGTTTGAAGGAAAGAAAGATGGCTGACTGGTTGCCTCAACAGTAGTACACGATATTTAGCCTGTTATCTCTTCTTTTTTATTTTTATTTATTTTTTTTATTTTTATAAATTTCTTCTATGTATTTTTTTCTTCTTCTATGTATTTCTAAAATTTCTACAGATGCATACTGCAGTTAAATCAACTCATGTGCCGGCCACACTAACTCTATCTAGTGAATTATTATGCTGTCCTCAAAATAATAAAGGTAAATTACATGAGTAGCTTTTATATTTTATCATTTGTGTTATTTTAGTCTTTATCATTTTAATTGACTTAAGTTTGACAATTAATTTTAGTTTTTGTATCAATTTTATCTAATTGATATGCCATTAGCAATTTCATGAAAAATATTTACGAAGTTGGTTGAGGTTTTTTTTTTTTTTTTTTTTTGATCGGCAAATAAAACTTTATTGATGAAAATAACCGAATTACATCAATAAAGAGGAGGTTGGAGGTAGAAGAAGCTCCAACCTCTTAGTTGGTTAGAAACCAACAAACAAGGCAAAACAAAGGAAAAACCCAAGAAAAACAATAGAACTACAAGAAGATGAACACACAAAAAACTGAGCATCAAACAGCACCAACTGAGTGGCAATATACTACAAAATCTAAGCAATCTCCAACCCTTCAACACCAAAACTGAGAATAGCAGAAACAACACTGTCATCAATCAGCACTTAGGTCTATCAGCAAAAACAACTCTGAGGAAACACCAGACTGAGAGAAGCACCAAAACAGCAGAGGTTGAAGATGTTGAGGATGCACTGAAGATTACTAACTGAGAAAACTCAAACCAAAACTGCAGAAAGAGAGCAAAGGCCCTCAGATCAGACCACAAAACAACTCTGTGGCATCACCTGAATTAACAACCTTACCTCCACGCTTCTAGAACCAATAGCTGAGGAGACATCATATATGCATCCTAATCTGGTGGAGGTTAGACACAAGATCACGGACTGAATAATCAACCTTGAGGGATCATTTTACCCACAATGCAATCTGCATTTACATCTTCTCACATAATTCTGCAAAATCTGGAACAACCCATTAAACAAGCAGTCATTTCTCAATTTCCAGACTGACCACAGCACAACTGAAGGATGACCCAAGACTGATCCCACCAGCTGACCATGTTTGACCATCACTTCCAAACCTAAGGGAAAAACAGAAGCACATGCTCCAGAGACTCCACCTCGGTTTGGCAGAACACACACTGAGTCTCTGCATTGGGGGGTAAAACCCCAATCCTATGGAGGAAGGAAGAGGTCTTGATTCTGCCTCTCCAAGCCAGCCAACAAAAGAATTACATCTTTGGAGGAGCCAAACTTACCCACACCCCAGCTGGCGCCCTCAAACCAAGTCCTTTAGATGCAACCCACCAACTCCACACTGAGGATACATAAAACAGCCCAGAAGTAGATGCAAGCCAAGAGCAAGAATCTTCAATTTCCACTCTGAGTGCAGGGGATGATACCAGTAATTCAAACAGCCTCTGCAACTCCTCTTCCTCCCAAGCCAATAGATTTCTTCTGAATTGGAGCTGCCACACCCCTAGACTGCTCTTCTTTGCACTAATTTGCTGTAAGGATTTTTCTTTCTCAGTGGACAGATTATACAATCTGGGAAAATCCTCCTTTAGACCTCTGACAGTGAACCAAGCATCAGACCAAAACTGAATCCTCCTCCCATTACCCACTGATAACGTAAAATGTTGATCATAGAACTTACCCAAAGGATGGTTGATTGAAGTGAGCTGCACTATATCCTTCCATACCGAGGACACCCCTTCTGAGCTATACAGAGATGGCACCCAACCCCCTCCAAATCGACCATATCTTGAGCATACCACTGATTTCCATAGGGCTTTATAATCCACACCATATCTCCACCACCGCTTTGGCAACATACAATCATTCACCTCACTCAAATCTCTCACACCCAAACCCCTTTGATTTTTACTTTTAGTAACCTCACTCCAATTGACTAGGTGAACTTTCCTCTTAACATCAGATCCACCCCCACAGAAAATTGGATTGAATATTAACTGAAGCCTCAACAACTGCCTTGGGCATTCTAAAAATAGAGAGAAAGTAGATAGGCAGATTAGAGAGTACTGATTTAAGCAAGGTCAAACACCTCGCAAAAGACAGCAGCTTTCTCTTCCAAGAAGACAACTTCTTTCTCACCTTATCCACTACTGGACTCCAAGTGCACTTCCTCCTAGGATTGGCCCCTTAAGGTAATCCTAAAAAATTAAAAGGTAATTTTTTGGATAGGCAATTCAATCTCTGAGCTATACCCATAGTTTGATACTCTTGGAAACCCACTCCACAAACTACACTCTTGTGATAATTAATCTTTAAGCCAAACATCACTTCAAAATACCTCAACACCCTTTTAATATTTAGAACTTCCTCCATATCACCTTCACAAAATACTATTGTCTCATCTACAAATTGGAGATATGAGATACGAAATTCATTAACTCCAACTGTGGCTCCTCTAAACAAGCACTTCTCTAATGCCCTTGCTAATAAAAGGTTGAGAGCTTTAGGTGCAATAATAAACAGAAATGGTGAAAGGGCATCACCCTGCCTTAACCCCTTCTGTGGTTGAAATTCCTCCGTGAGTGCACCGTTAACCAAGACAGATACCTTGGCTGTAGAAATGCAAGTCCTCATCTAACCTATTCATTTCTCTTCAAATCCAAAGTTGTTTAGCATTGACCACAGAAAATCCCAATTAATGGAATCATAAGCTTTTTCAAAATCCAATTTTAGAATAATACCTTTCTTTTTTGATCTTTTCCACTTATCTACAACTTCATTTGCTATTAACACACCATCTAAAATGTACCTACCACTCACAAAAGCTGACTGCACCTCGCTAATCACAGATGGAAGGACTCTCTTAAGCCTCTTAGAGAGCACATTTGCTAAGATCTTATAGACAGAGCTAACCAAGCTGATAGGTCTATAATCCCCCAAGCCTATAGGATTATCCTTCTTAGGAATAAGAACGATGAAAGAGCTGTTAACCCCTCTGGACAGCTTACAATTTGAATGAAATTCATTCACCAACTGTATAATCTCCCCTTTCAATATGGGCCAACACCTTTGAATGCAAGTAAGGTTAAAGCCATCTGGGCTTGGGGCTTTGTTCCCATCATAGTCTTGCAGTGCTTCCCATATCTCATCTTCTGAGAATACAGCTTCCAAGTTACCTACTTCCACAGAGCTAATGACGGCAAAAGGGCCTAAGATTTTCGGCCTGAAGTTCCAGTTCTCAAAGAACAACTGACTGAAATGCCTAACCACTTCTTGCTTCACCTGAGCTGGATCCTCCAATCTTATACCCTCCACAAGAACAGAATCTAGCATATTCTTTCTCTGCCTTCTACTAGCCATAATATGAAAATACCTGGTATTTTTATCACCAGAATGAGCCCACAACTGTCTTGATTTTTGATGCCATAACCTTTCCTTGCTCCTACTAAGCTGCCACACCTGGCTTCTAACTTCTCTTCTTCGCTTTAGTTCCTGTTCATCAAGGGGCCTAGACTCTGCCTTCAAATCCCATTCATGTAGCTCCTCATCTGCTGACTTTAACTAAGTGTCAATGTTGCCAAACACTTCCTTATTCCACATCCTTAAGTGACTCCTAAGCATGTTCAACTTTTTCATTACTCTGAACCCTGTCCACCCTTGAACTTGTGCCTTCTCCCACCTCTTTCTAACTTTAGACATGAAAGAGTGATGAGATAACCAGGCATTGATAAATTTAAATGGCTTTGGTCCCCAATCCCAATCATCTTCCTTTAGCAAAATGGGACAGTGATCTGAGATTGTCCCAGGAAGACCCCATTGCTCAAAAGAAAACTTTTCCATCCACTTCAAATCTAGCAAAAATCTATCTATCCTACTCCACCTGTCCCCATCCAGTGCATTGCACCAAGTATACTGCCTACCTAACAAGGCATATTAGTTGCTAAATTGATTAAATTTATAATTTTATCTCTAAAAGTATGACACATACTACTCATGTATGCATTTACCATAAAAAAATGCTAACAATTGAAATTAATTGGACTAATTTGAGATAAAGTCAAAAATTCAGAATTAAAATCAAGACAATTAAAATTACAAGAACTAAAATGACACAATGTTCAAAATAAGTATGACACATGCAACTAGAGCCAGCTCTAACTATTTCGGGGCTCAAAGCGAATCCTAAATATGGAGCCTAAAGTTTGTGATCAAAAGATTATGTATCAAATTTTATTTTAAATTTTAGCATTTAATAGTTGTTATGACAAGGTTATTAAATTTTATTTAAATAAGTAACAAAAGTTTACAAATAAGCTAGAGTACCAAATAGAAAGTGAACTATTCCTTGTTTCTTTTTTTTTTTATTTTTATGTTCAGAACTATACTTTTTAGGAATCTACTTGTTTAATATAGTTTATAAAAAATTATTAACATCATCATAATGCTATCTTAATCCCCAATCATTAGAAATCAAATAATCAATGAAAGGAACAACAACAACAACAACAACAACAACAACAACAACAACAACAACAAAAAAAATAATCAATGAAAGGAACAACAAACAACAATAATAATAATAATAATAATCGATAAAAGATATATGTATATATATATAATCATGATCAAATAAATATTTAATTAAGAAAAAATAAGAACCTATATCCATTACAGACTCTGTAACTTGAAACCCCATTTTTATAGTTCAAAATTGAGATATTCATCATAGTTCAACAAATAATTTTTTTTTTTTTTAAAAAAAATGCAATACATAAAAACTAAGAAATATAGTAGTTTCTCAATTAGTTTAAAAAAGTAAAATAGATGAATACTTCTATCCAAAAATAAAAAATAATAGAGAAAATTGTTAAAAAATTCAAGATAAGGAAGGTGTAACGTATTAGATCCGGTGGGTATTTTTTGTTGGTGAGGGGTCCACCCTTCGTGAAATAGCTTGGTGAGAAATCTTTTGTTGGTTTCGGAGGGCATTCGTTTCTAATTTTATCCCTTAATTTATCTGTTGACTTTTTTATTTATTGACTTTTCGTTGACTCACTGTTCAAATTTATATCTACTTGTTCAAATTTTTTTTTTCTATCTGTTCAAATTTATATTTATCTATTTAAAAAAAAATTATCTATTAAAATTTGACTATCTGTTTAATTTTTTCTTCTTATCTGCTTAAATATAAGTCCAAATTTTATTATCTGTTCAATTTTTCACTTATCTTTTTAAATCTATTTATCTAAATTTCTAATTTGCTCAATTTTTTTTTTCTTGAATTCCATTTGTTGATTTTTTATCTGTTCAAATATTTATTAAAATTCTTATTCTAATTTTTTCTATCGATTGAAATTTGTTGTCTTATTTTTTCCTACTTGTTTGAAATTTTAGTTTTAATTTTCTTACTTGCTGAAATTCAACAAACAAATCTGTCTAAATTCACAGAAACAGATTTGAGAGATTATCTGTTAAAAAAATAGAATTCGAACAGATGCTATTTTCCATCAACAATCCCTCAATCCAAACACCCCAAACCAAAACCTTCAATTTACATATCCCATCATAGGCATCAATTAGTACCCAAATTTGAAGATCTGTAAACAACAAACACACATTAAATTAGCTACAAAACAAAACTTTGAAAAAATAACAACAAATTCAAACACAAATCCGAAAACCAACCTCTAGCTCGACTTTTTGTGCTCTTTTCGGATACGACTAGCCTTACAATTCAGACTCTTGTGGTTCTGAATCTGATTCCACAAGTGCAATGTGAAATAGATAAACACCAAAGAATCCAAATCTGACAAATCTTTTGGAAAATTGATTTTGAATCAAATTGCCAAAAATAGATTGCTTTGCCAGATACAGAGTAGCCACCTAAATATTTTTGAGAAATTTAAGAAACCCATAAATTGTACCAAAGGCAACGTGTCCGTCATCACCAAGATTGTCTTGGCTCGGGAACTTAGGTACGAGAGGGGAAGGTCATGAATTGAGCACCCCACTCGCCCAATCAAAGATCAGCCTCTACTAATAATGATGTGATTCTTATTTACATTATATGCTCTTGTTCTGGTTATTAGCTATTGTTACTATGTAATGTGCACACAAGTATAGACTAATTTGCAAAAATTGGAACACTTGATTTATAGTTATTTTGAAAAGTGTTTGAATATGTATCACTTAAAAAAGTGATCGCATGTGTACATTTACTCAAATTGTTTCAATTCAAGCAATTAGCCTTCATCCACAGGCATTCAAGCAAATATATCAATTAAGCAATTAGCCTCATGGTAAGCATGCTAGACACAACAACAATCACATGCGTGTGATATGCTAAAGCACAAAAATGCTCACCTAGTACTCCGAGGCAAGCCAAATAAAAGAGTTAGAAAAAATGCATGATCCTGACTAATGTAACATGACTAATATAGCACATGCGATATGTAACTAATAGGCTCGGTTACTAATTATGACATGTGAATCAATTTGAAAGCATGTGATTTAACACATTTTCAACGAAGTATGTAAACTACAATGCTTTGCTAGAATGACGAACCGAACCTTGATGCATGCAAGACAAGTGAATGCAAACATGGGGTATGCTAAAAGAAACATGATGTTCTAAACCACCCATCATGAGCAAGTAAATAAAAGAGAGAAAGACATGGGATTGGAAGACATACACATTATTACAAGTTTGCCATCCTGCAGGAGGGTCCGAATGAATAGCCTAGCTAATTACTACGAATTAAGTAACTATTACAAACCCAAATGAATAAATTAGCTACACTAGTTAAGCTACTTAACTAATTATTACAACAACAAAATTTAACTAACTATTCTAGCCAATTAAATAAGTACAACACATAGCTATTCTAACTAATTAGTTACAAGCCCTCTACTCCAAGCATAATTACAACATCATCTTAATGGATCCTGAGAATCGAGGGATGGCTCATGCATGGATGTGAATTTTCACCCCGATAATGCTCTTCGTTTTGCTACAGGAATGCCTCTGTTGTACAGTTGAAAAAATGCATTGTTTTTCACCTCAGCTTCTGCTAGAAAAAAGGCACTGCCTGCTTGCCTGAAAAAAGTGGCCGGCAACCCAAAAGTAGTGGCCGGCAGGCCACTAATAGTAGTTTGCTGTCCAGAAAAAGTGGCCTGTCAACCACTGATGTTGATTCTTTTCTGCAGCAATAGAGGACAAACACAGCACAAACCAGAGTAATCTCAGGGGATATTTGTCCGCCCTACCTCTCCTTATCAGTAAACAGGTCAAAGGAGGGGTAGGCTTTGATTCGCAAGCCATCAATCAATGCAATTTCATTGCATGATGACTTATGAATCAAGGGACATAATTTCAATAAACGCATAACAAAATACCAACAAAACCTCCTCCGTATCATGGATTGATCAAGGGAAGTGGTTGACATTGACTCTTGAACAATTTACATCACTAACAAGTATTAAACGACTCAAGACTCAATGGGTTCAATTGACATCCAATTGAACCCAAGTTGATTTTATTATCTTGCATCACTTTTAGTCCCAATTGTATTGCTTCATTTTAATTACCATCCATTCATTAGTTCATTGAGTCCAAAATGAGCTTTAAGTCCTCTAATGGAAAGGAGTACCAAACCAAGTGTTATTTTAGGCATGAAAGAAGTGTATTTTTATTGGTAATGAACCCTCAAAGGGATTAAACCATTAAGCACAACAACCTCAATCTCAATCTTAAATAAACAATTAGTTTGAAACAACTTTCAAAACAAAGAAAAAATCAAGAAAGGAGGGAGGTTGCAGAGGTGATTGGATATGAACACAAGTATGGAAAGCTTGAAATAAACACTATCAACTCAAATAGATTGGTGGCTAAGGCCTAAACCAACAAGCCTATGAGGACCATTACACTACAAACATACTATACAAAGCATGAATGAAGCTAACACATAAAAACAGTCCTAAAATAGTCCAAAAAAGTATTGGAATTAGGACAAAAACAACTAAAACAACTAGGTAAAATTGAGGAATTAAAACTAGCATACAAGCACAAGGAGGGAAGGCTAACCCCTCCACTTTTGGGACTTCAAAACATGATTTTTTCCTCTGAGAAAACTCTGAAAATCAGTAGTAAAAAGTTAAAAAAAAATCGGATGAAAATGTGGGAAACACAAGGGCAAAGGCCTTAGAATCAAGGTTCAAGGAAGGGTTATCAACCCCTCTACCTTTAATGGCCTTAAATCGCAAGTTTTAGCGCAAAAACACAGGTAATAAAAAGCTCAAAAACAACAAGAAATGATAGAAAACAAGGAGTGTAAAGATGGTACAAAAAGCACTAGAAGGTATGCCCCTTGAAGAGGATTAAACCCTTGAGTTACAAACCACCAATTTCACACTCTCAAGTGCCTTAAGAGCTAGAATTCAAACCCAAATCACCTCAGCAAGGAACTCTCTAGATTTGGTTTAGAGTGTTGGAGCAAAGGCTATGCTAGTTGTAAGAGAGAGATAAAGAATTGTAGAAAGAGAGAATTTTGCTCTTCCAAAAATATTTTCTCACTCCTCAATTTTTCCAACCTTGCAACCAAGAGGGGAGGTCATCTATATATAGAAAAGCATGTGTAGACACCCCATTTTTGACCGCCCTCAAGACTTGGACATCATCATTTGAACACCCGATGATTGTCCTTGCTCGCTCGCGTTTTGAGTCCCTGAAGGTCTTAGCTGAGCTCCTTGCCTTGGAGCCTCTAATCTTATCTGTTTTGTGCTTGGTTATGGACCAAAAGCTTGTTGCATCATTTCTGGAGGAGAGGGTGGCCTGTCGGCCATCTCCCTAGCCTGCCGGCCATAACTTGTGCCTGTCGGCCACCATTGGTGGCTGGTCGACTATGTTTACGGTCGGTCGGCTACATTGATGGCTAGTCGGCCACTGATGATGGCCAACGGCCATTTTTTTCCTTTTTCAGATATTTATTTGCCAGTTGTGCCAGCTGTTGTTCACTGATGCTCATCTCCATACACGTGTATGGAGGGATGAATACAAGCCTTTAGCTTGATTTTCTATATATGGGGAGGGGTCTCTCCCCATTTTGTAGGGTTAGATAATTTTAAGCAAATTTCTTCCTCTCTCTCTAGAATTCTCTCTCTGCCCTCTTGTTTTATGCTTGAAAGTTAGAATTCTCTACACTTTTGCGCACTAGCCCTTAACCAAATTGGACCACCTTGGAGCTGAGGCCTCTTGGAACCTATTTTGGGCTTTTGGAAGGTTGTTTGAGCCTAAGAGAGTGGTTGGTTTGTGCTGTGCTTCAAAGGTATAAGACTTAACTCATTTATGCTCTTTGTACATACTTGTTTTGCCATCTCTTTATGCTGTTTTAGGCCTAGTTTTCAACTACAAAAAACTCTAATTTTTGAAGCTTAATATGGTAGTTTGAAGCTATTTTGTGCTAAGGGTTTGTCTACCCTTCTTGTTGCTTGTTTGTATGAGCCTTTGCACCATTTTTTAGCATGTTAAAACCAAAATTTTTGGGGCTTCAAACCACTAAAATTTAGAGTTATTTCAGTGGTAAAAATCATGTTTTGAAGTCCAAAAATAAAGGGGTTGGCCTCCCCTCATCGTGTTACATTTGCATGCCTAGTTATTATCCTATGGTAGCATGTTTTTGTGGTTTAACTTAGCTTAATTCACGCAAGTTTTGGCCACTGTTTTGACTGGTTTTAGCTTTGTTTTGGGATGTCTTGATCATATGAGCCTTGTTTTGCATAGTTGTAGTGCAAATAGCTTCACTACGTAGACACCCCATTTTTGACCGACCTTAAGACTCAGACGTCACCAGTTGAGCGCTTAGTGATGTTGCATTTTGTGCTCGATTTGAGGTTTCAGAGTCTCGGCTGAGAGCCTTGCCTCCAGACTTCGGGACTCTTTTGTGCTTTGCCTCGGTTTGCGAACCAGGTCCTGTTTTCTCTGTTTTCTCTTCCCGATGGGAGGGAGAGGTCTCGTAGACCATTTCTCAGTGGCCGTAGGCTACGTTTCGTGGTCGTAGGCCATTTTTCCCATTTGGAGCCTGGTTTCCGATTTTCAGAGCCGTCGGCCGTGTGCCTTGGTTCGGGACCGCTTAACTACCTCTGATTGCTCTGATTTTTGGCACACATCTTATTTCCTCCCTTTAGAGGAACACTGTGGCCCGGGAGACCACCTGCATGTTGGACATCTCTAGAATCCAACCCTAGCCAACGGTGGTGACTAGCAAAGACAGAACAGAGGAGATTTCAGAGGAGGATGAAATTGTTCAATCAGGGTTTGAGCAGTTTGGGAGTGTCGCCGGGGAAGCCTACGATCCGAGTGATTACATTCTGCCAACAGGCCAGTTTGAGCCTAATATTGAAGTACCGGAGAGGGCAGAGCTGTGTGTGATCCGAGTGGATGGATTTGAGCAGGGGACAGATGGTTTGACCGCTGTGGAAGAGGACTTAGCCAACCTCCAATTCTTCAACGACCAAGATCTAGGAGACGCGGCAGTCAACTGGTTTGATTATGAGGAATCGGCAGAGGCTACTGGGTGGCTTGATGACCTGCCAGATGTTGTTGACGAACCTCAGTTGGAACAGGGCCCGGCAGGGGCAAGCATATCAGTGGTGGTCGGAAGGGCCGAAAATCAGAATGAATCGCCAGAGAGCACCGATGCTAAGAATTTCGCTCGAGACTTGGGCATTATGAATGCGGGAATTGTTGAACAGCCAGCTGTACTGACGTAGTTGTAACAAGAAAGGTTTGAGGATGCCGAGAGAATTAGGAAAGCTAAGGGCCCTGAGGGGACTGAGAGTGCTGTGTGCACGAAGATAGAGAATGCTTCGAGTATGTGGACGGAGGGTACTGCGGGTGCAATTGAACCGGAGCCAGACAGGTGTCTGTTGGCTGCCGACGGAATGTGGTGAGAGGACGATGATTTATGTCTTGTCCACACGGATGAGGATTGGAGGAGTAATCAGCCAGATGATACCTGGTATATCGGTGAGGTCGACCATATGACGAGAAGCAGACAGTATTTCAAGCCCTCGCACCTAGACCAGCTAGAGGCATCTGGGAAGGATAAGGAAGTTGAGAAGAAGAAAGAAAAGCAACTCGAAGAAGAGGCCGTACTAAAGCAGTTGAAAAAGATACAGGCAGACATCTCCATCTGGGGACTGCTTATGGCATCGCGAGTGCATCGACAAGCTGTCTTATCGGCCATAGACAAGGCCAAGCTCTCTATCGATACCACGCCCGAACAGCTGGTGGGCTTAGTTTTTCCGGGAGGAGCTACCCCGATGTTGACCTTTTCTGACAAAGAACTGCCACTTGAGGGTGCAAACCATAACAAGCCACTCTACATTTCCGTGGAGTGCATAAATAAATGGATACCCGTGGTGCTTGTCGACACAGGGTCCGCCATCAATGTATGTCCAGCGAGGACTGCCTATGCAATCGGCTTGAAGATCGCGGACTTTGTTCCAACTGCCCAGGTGATTCGGGCATACAACAATACAAGAAGAGAAGTCATGGGGACAACGAAAATTCAGACCAAGGTTGGACCGAGACAACATGAAATTGACTTTCACATCCTAGAGGTTCCCACCACTTTCAATCTGCTCTTGGGGCGGCCGTGGCTGCATCAAGTGAAGGCAGTTTCTTCTACCTTGCATCAAATGGTGAAATACCCCCATGGAAAGGGAGTAGCCATTGCTTTTGGAAATTCATCGATCCATCTACCGCCGGAAGTATCTACGCCAGTTTTGGAAATTGAGCACGGTATGGAGGATGTGTTCTTATCCGATTTTACCCTAGCTGAGGCCCGGGTCATGCAGAACATCTTAGCTGTTAATGAGGGGGTGTATATCAGTGCTCAATCGGTATACCTCATGAACAAACTTCAACATATCCCCGGGATGGGATTAGGAAAGAGCGGCCGGAAGGGGGTCGCAGCATCGGCCGAGGTGCCACATAACCCACATATCTTTGGCTTAGGTTATTTGCCCACCAAAGAGGATTGGATAAGGAAGGGTAAGGAGATGGCTGGGAGAGCCAGAGCGAAGAAGGCGGGGAAGGCTTTTGACTTAATGCACCGGTCCATTCAGGGTACCCTAAACGGACGCTTCGTCCGGGTGGGGGAGGACTTTCCGTTCTGTGGCTTCCTAGAGCCGTGGCTGAACGCGGAATGGAAGCGCGTGCCGGGATTTGAGATCTTCTTTGACCTGCAGTTACTCGGGGATGACGTTGCCAGAGAGCAGACAGACCCATTAGCTGAGGTTGAGCAGAGCAAGAAAGTGGAGTCTGAGTACGTCGAAAGTGAAATGGGGGTAGCGCTGGCGTGTCTACTTTCAGATCCTAAGATCGAACAGAAGTGCTTGGGGGATAACTTCTCGGTATGCGTGATCGGGAATGGAACGGCTGCGAGCCTACCAGCAAACATTTTGGATGCATCTATCGCACTCTCTCTTATTTGGCAGTATGAAGAGGGATTTTTGTCCAGCAGCATCGGGTCAGGTAGTGAGCCGGAATCTGATTCCACCGAATCTAGTGAGTTGGAATTAGGTTCCTGCTCGACTGAGTCTGAGTTTGGTAATCCTGGGGATGATAACCCGGATGCCACAGTCTTGTCCAGGTCATCTTTTTCTTTCTCTTTTGAGTCTATTGTAACCGAAGAATCGGACAATTTGTATGTGCTTAATGAGAATCAAGTAGCTGTGGTTTCTGAGTACTTTTCTGTGCCCTTGATTTATTGCATTAATTCAGACTTTCAAAATTTTGATAAAAACGACGAGGAAGAAATTCCTCCGATTTTGCAACACTTAATTGAACAAGAGCAGGAAAGATTTGTTAAACCCTTAATGGATGAAATCACTACTGTGAATGTCGGTACTGAGGAGGACCCGCGGCTAGTCCAGATTGGGTCTACGTTGTCTTCGGAAGAATGCGAGCGCTTAGTCACTTTATTAAAAGATTTCAAAGATGTTTTCATGTGGTCCTACGAAGACATGCCTGGAATCGATCCTGAGATTGTACAGCACCAGATCCCTCTTGACCCCGAGGTCCGACCCGTTAAACAAAAACTCAGAAGAATCCGCTCGGATTGGGCCCTCAAGATTAAGGAAGAAGTCACCAAGAAAATTGACGCAGGTTTCCTGCAGGTATCCGAATACTTGACCTGGTTGGCTAACATCGTTCCAGTGCCGAAGAAGGATGGTAGGATCCGAGTATGTGTGGATTTTAGGGATTTGAACAGAGCTAGTCCGAAGGACGACTTTCCCTTGCCGCACATTGATGAGTTAGTGGACTTCACAGCGGGGCATGCTTTGCTTTCATTTATAGATGGCTTCTTAGGCTACAACCAGATAGTGATGGCACCTGAAGACCGAGAAAAGACTGCCTTCACCACCCCGTGGGGGACATACTGTTACAGAGTGATGCCGTTTGGCTTGAAGAATGTTGGAGCTACATATCAACGGGCCGTGACCACGATATTGCATGACATGATCCACAAAAAGGTTGAGGTATACGTGGACGACATGATTGTCAAGTCCAAAGAAAGGGAGAGCCACTACACCGCCTCGCAAAAATTCTTTCAAAGGATCAGAGAATTCCTATTGCGGTTGAATCCTCAGAAGTGTACGTTCGGTGTCACAGCAGGGAAAATGCTGGGGTTTCTCATTACACAGAGAGGTATCGAAGTCGACCCTTCCAAAATCAAGGCCATCCTAGAAATGCCACCACCAAGGACTGAAAAGGAAGTGCGAGGCTTTCTGGGTAAAGTGCAATTCATAAGACGATTTATCTCAAAATTAACCTTGACTTGTGAACCACTTTTTGGTCTCCTGAAGAAAGGAAAGAAATTCCAATGGGACGGCCGATGCCATGCTGCTTTTGAAAAGATTAAGGAATATTTACAGAACCCACCTGTGTTGTCACCACCAGAACTGGAAAGACCGTTGATATTGTACCTTTCGGTAACTGAGACCACAATGGGCTGCATGCTCACGCAAGAATCAGAGGACAAAGTGGAAAGGGCCATCTATTATCTGAGCAAGAAGATGTTAGAGTATGAAACTCGCTACACACCATTGGAGAAGGCTTGCTTGGCCTTGGTATGGGCTACCAGGAAGCTGCGGCACTACCTGTTAGCTCACTCTGTAATGTTGGTTTCGAGATTAGATCCCATCAAATATCTCTTCGAGAAACCGGCACTTACGGGTAGGCTGGCTTGTTGGTTGTTGTTGCTTTCTGAATTCGATCTAAAATATGTGATGCGCAAGTCGGTCAAGGAAAGAGCAGTAGTAGAGTTCTTAGCCGATCATCCAGTGGAAAGGGGTGAAGCAGTTGAGTACTTATTCCCAGATGAGGCCATTTTGCATATCGACGACGAGTTTTGGACGATGTACTTTGACGGAGCGTCAAACCAATATGGGTATGGGATAAGAGTGTTGCTGATAGCACCCGACAATTCTCGTATCCCTCTAGCCTTCAAGCTCCGGTTCAAAGTCTCAAACAACGAAGCAGAGTATGAGGCATACATTGCCGGTCTAGAGGCAGCCCTGGAACTAGGGGCAAAACGGTTGGACGTCATCGGGGACTCGAACCTTGTTGTATCTCAAGCGAAAGGAGATTGGAAAGTCAAAGAAGAAAAGATGATGATATATCATCAGGCCCTGGATTTGTTAATTCCTCAGTTTGAGAAGCTAAACTTTGCTCATCTAGTAAGAGAGAACAATAGGTTCGCAGATTCACTAGCAACTCTATCTTCCATGATAGACACCTCGTTTGGAGTCCGGATGCGTCCAGTCATTATTAACCAGAAGTTTGCGCCAGCTTACGAGTCAATTGCTACTATAGACGAGGTTCAAGATGAGAAACCCTAGTATTACGACATTTGGAACTTCTTGGAGAAAGAGGTGTATCCACCAGGGGCAAATGCCAAGGATAAAAGGGCAATCAGAAGAATGGCCATTCAATTCATCATCTGCGGAGGTAAATTATATAAGAGAGGTCATCTGGGAATGCATAAGCTATGCGTTGAAGCTGAAGAATCAAAACGCCTGATGGAGGCCATCCATGGAGGGGAATGCGGTGCGCATATGAACGGGGTAATGCTGGCACGGAAGATCCTCAGACAGGGTTACTACTGGTCCACCATGGAGGAGGATTGTATCGGCTTTGTTCGGCGATGCCACAAATGTCAGATCCATGCAAATCGCATGAACATCCCGCCATCAAAGTTGTACAATATGACTTCGCCATGGCCATTTTCAGTTTGGGAAATCGATGTGATCGGGGCTGTCACTCCGAAGGGGTCTAACGGGCATGAGTTCATTTTGGTCGCAGTAGATTATTTCACGAAGTGGGTTGAGGCCCAATCCTATGCGGTGTTGAAGGCTTCGCATGTTGCAAAGTTCATCAGAAACAACATCATCTATCCTTATGGGGTCCCAAACGAGGTCATTTCAGATAATGGTTCCCACTTCAAGAAGGAAGTGATTGACTTGTTGGAGAAATACAACGTGGCTTTTCATAAGTCGTCTACATATCGGCCGCAAACCAATGGAGCGGTCGAGGCCGCCAACAAGAATATCAAACACATGTTGCAAAAGATGGTGGAAACCTACTGGGATTGGCCCGACAAGCTGCCGTTTGCTCTGTGGGGGTACCGGACTTCAATCAGAACTTCTACTGGGGAGACTTCGTATTCATTAGTTTATTGGATGGAGGCCGTTCTACCTATTGAAATTGAAGTTCCGTCTTTGCGAGTGTTGGCTAAGTGTCAGATAGCCGAAGCAGATTGGCAACAGAACAGATTTGAAGAACTCATGTTTTTTGACGAACGCAGACTGAAAGCACTGTACCATGTTCAAGGCAATCAGCGCAGAATTGCCCAGGCTTTCAACAAAAAAGTTAAGTCCAAGAATCTAAAAGAAGGAGATTTGGTGCTCAAGGACAATCGAGCTCCCATCCACGACCCAAGGGGCAAGTTCAGACCCAATTGGACTGGTCCCTACATCATCAAGTCAATCTGGTCAGGTGGAGCTGTGGTTCTAATGGACCTAGATGGCTTGGAGTTCTCGCAACCGATCAACATGGACAAGTTGAAGAAATATTACCCCTGAGAGGCTCGCTAGGCCGAAACCCGAAAGGGCGACCTAGGCAAAAGTTAGAGCATTGAAAAATTGGAAAATATAAAAACTGAGCTCGCAAGGTTGAAAACTTGCAAAGGGCGGCCTTGGCAAAAGTTAGAGCGTAAAAGGAGAATGAAAACACTTGAGTGAACCTAAGCCTGAACTACGTAAGGCTTGATTCCCATCTTTGGGATACGTAGGCAACTTCATCCTGAAGTTCATCCATAAACTTTTCCCCGATCAACTTTGTCCATTTGATCATCTCGGCCATCTTTGTCTATTCAGCATTGAAGAGTTCGGTTATGATCTCCGATGCAGTGCTCTTTAGACTAGGGGCAACTTTCCGTTGCTGTGCAGTGCCGCGGTACTCTTCAGACTAGGGGCAACTTTCCAGTTGCTGGGATCCAGGGTTGTGCATCTCAGTGACAAATTTCAGGCATGCCCAGTTTTGATCCATATCGAAAATGGTTTTGAAAAAGTTTTAATAAAAGTTGACTGTGTTCAAAATTAATCTTTTTACAACTTAGACCATTTTCGGACCAAAGTGGAAAATTTTCAGTACACACAACCTTCAATTTCATTGATTTCAATATAGAGTTCTCCTGCTCTTGCATACGAATTGAAGTTCCTTTTTATTACAATCATAAAGAAAACTTGAAAGTACCAATAAAGCAATAAATCCGGGGCATAGCTAAGTCAGGTGTTCCTACGCCTCCTCCCAGAGCTGGTCGAAGCCTCTGATGCCAAAGTAGGTCCTTCCTGTGCCTCTTCATTGAGCCAATCCAAGCACTCATCAGACAAAGTACAACTGAAAGTAGGAGCAGGGGCCAGGAGCTCTCTAGTCCTCCATGTTGTGGCATACCGGGCAAGCTGTGCGCCTCGAACCGGGAATGCGGTAGGATACTCCATCCCCTCTGGCGGGCAAGTCTGATCATGGCCGAACTAGCACCGAAACCGGAATGGAAAGTAGAATACACAGTGAGTCAGACCAATCAACTAGATCCCGGTCTGCCGGGACATGCTATAGCTCATTGCCGGGAGATTGAGCCAAGGACAGCGCCAAGCATTGCGATCTGCAAACAAATTGCACATCCAGTCGAACCACCATCCCTCATCAAGGGCATCGACTAGTCGTTGTCAGAAGAAGTAGCCGCGAGCTGAGTAGGCTGGGCAAGAGTCCACAACCAGCAATTTATCCATCAACCATACCTGGGGAGGGATGAAAAATGAGAGAATAAAGAATAGAGAGATGTACGATGAGAGAAAAGTAAGAAAAAGGTTTTGTGAGAAAAACCGAGCCTGAGGGTCGAGTGATGTGAGCAATATATATGTGAAAAAGGGTGGGAAACATTACCTGCAGCAATAGTGGACTCCCCGCGAATCTGGTCGTCTCTCGGCGATAGAAAGCATCCAAGCCCATAAGCGTCTCGGCCAATGCCATGACAATGCAGCTCTTTCCTTCCGTCAAGCCTTGAGCAACTTCAATCAGATGAATGCTAGATCCGCTAAAGCTCGGGGCAAGCAAAAAGTGAGATAGCATGCACAAGCAAAGGGCGTGTCGCTGAAAACCTTGCCAATGATGGTCGCCGCGGTTACCGGTATCAGAAAAGCGATGAATGAAGCCAAGGATATCCAGTTCCCCGTTGTAGATTAGAGACCGAGCATCGTGCATGGTGAGCCCACACATCTGTCCTAAAGCTTGGGCGTGACCAAAGTGAAACTGGGACAAAATCTCTTCATGGCGTTCAGATTCCATCAAAACTTGAAAATCTTTGAAGGTCGGACACATCTCTTGCCCGCCGAAGCTAAAGACGTGTGTTACCGGATTCCAAAACCTCGCCGCGACATAGAGGAAAGGAATGTGCAGCGAAGTACGGCTCAGCATGAATAGTGCATTCAAGCCGAAGCCCCGGAAGTTCAACTTTTTCGAGCCGTCTAAAGTAGCAATCCAAGCTGTGAGATTTGGGTGAAGAACGCCTCCATTTTGATGCAAAACTAAGATGAAATGAGAGAACCATGAGGCTGGAGTTTTTAAAGAGGATAAGGCACTGTTCGGAGGACACGTGTCGAAAATTTGGTGGTTGCCAAGCTAGGTGACCGGCCGGCCACCTTTTCTGACAGGCTAACCGCCCCTCTCCCCTCCAATGCAAAAAGCTAGTCGGCCAGCTCCGTTAGGTGGTCGGCCATCAAGAGGAGGGTGGCTTTAGTCTTGTTCTAGCCTCTAGAAGAAAGTTCCAAGCATTTCCATGCATTGGGGGCGTTAAAGGTGCGAGTTTTCCTCTGTTTCGGATGCGTTCCGTCACCCAGATCGTCCGAAATGCATTTGTTTATCAAGTTGTTAATAAATCCTGCTTATTGAGTTGTTGTTTTTGCTTATCGAGTTGTTGCTTTGCTTACCGAGTTGTTAAGCTTACCAAGTTGTTAAGTTTTGTTGAGTTGACGAGTTTTGTGTATTGAGTTGTTACTCTTTGTTTATCAACATTGTTGTGTCTTGCTGATCGAGTTGTAAGTTTAATCAACATTGTTGTGTCTTGCTGATCGAGTTGTAAGTTTAATCAACATTGTTGTGTCTTGCTTATCGAGTTGAAAACTTGCTAAGGTTCTGTTCTTTCTTAGTAAGTTAAGTTGCTTTGTTTGTTGCGTCGGTTCACTACCTGACTTGGCAATTTGCAATGCACGATTTCCATTCAATCTCATTTTTGTGCAAAATAATGCGATGCGATGCAAGAACATAAAATACAACACTTTTTTGAACAAAAGTTGTTTCATTCCATCATTCTTCCTTTGTTACAACATTTTACAACAAGGGTACAAGTTTTACAGAAAATAAAACTACCTAATAATGTACAATGTGCTACAACTACTAGTAAAAAAGGCAAATAAAGCAGGAACATCTGTGCTCTCAAGCGTAAGAAAAAGAGGCCCTCTTCGTCCTCTTCTGTAGAACAGCCTCTGTGCCATCTCCATCAGCACCACTATCCGAATCGGAGCCACTGTCCTCGGAATCCTCCTTGGCATCACCTCCGCCCTCAGAGCCAGACTCAGAGTCATACTCTCGGCTAGCAGATGTCTCTGATGACGATGCGCAGACTACTCCTCCTCACTGGACTCCTCCTCAATGATATGTGCTCGGCGCCCGCCTCGTCTGCGAGATGACTCCCCTCTCCTGGCTCCTCGAGAAGGTTTAGATGGCCCAGCTCCTCGGGAAGGTCCTGATGGCCCGGCCTGTGGTCCGGCATATATCGGAGGCATCTGAAAAGAAAGAGTGCAATTTGAATGCATCAGCCAAAATATGTATATCAGATGCACGGATAAAAAGCTACATGGAGTGGATGTATGAAAATATAGTACATGGATGTGGTGTGTGTCAGATGTGCTCTCCACATACAGTCGGTCAATCATTGCAGTGAAATGTTCAAATTCAGCATGTCATCAGAAATATGATAAATGCAAGAAAACTAAATAGTACCGAGACACCCATGATGGACATCTGCGCCTCTCTCCGCAAGGCCATGCCTTCGAGCTAGGCCACTAACCCGAGTAACCCCTCAGCATACTCCGTGGTAGGCTGTAGATGCAAGTGCAAATCATCAGTGAATGAATGAATGTCCAAGTATCTGAGTGATAAAGCAAAGCTGTAAAACATACCGGTGGTGAGTTAGGGTCTCTGGTGTATGGATGATCTGGCATAGGAGGCTCTATCGGAATTGGGTAGGAAGCCCCGTATCTCCATCTCATCAACTCAGTCGGGATATCTGGCCATCCGGCATGATGACAAGTTGGGGGAATCAGGGGAACCAATCCAGCCCCACCTCTGGATGTGCCAGCCCTACTGGCCGAAGGAATGTCTCTGGCTCGGGTGCGACTTGAAGACGGCATGCTAGTAGACCTCCTCGAGGGAGTACGGACACCTGTCAATGGAGGCATCAAGTAGGTGTGACGGTAGGTCGCGTACTCCCCATCCTCCAAATGCAGCAGTGCATCAGTGCCCAGCCTGGCATCAATGACACCCTGGGGAGCAAGCCTATCAGCGAGCCGCATATCGTCCGGGGGTGCTGAAGGGACACTCGGCTCAGGGAAGCCCATAGTCTGACGAAGGAAGCGGTCTACCAAGAACCAGGCCCTACTAACTGGCCCCTCGAACAAGATCCTATATCGGGAGGCGGCCCATCCTCCGGCAAGCTGGAATCGAAGATCCCTACCCAGAGGCGCCCAGGGCTGCCTTAAGATTTGCAGATGACCAATGCATAAGCCGATTAGAAATCGCAAATGTGCAAAATAAGTCAAAGATCAACACATAAAGAATTGAGAGTTCTGAAATACCTCGGTCGCCCGCACAGTGTCAAAATACTGCCGTAGGTAAGGGAGAGTCTCCCAGGGCCGTGGCCGGTACTGGCCCTCGAAAATGAACGAATAAGGGGTCATGAGAGGGGCCTCTATCTTGAGCTCTGGGGCTAGTGTCGGAAAGTACGCGAAAACCCATAACTGTGGAAAACTGGGCAAAAGCCATCAGAATACAGAATGTTGAGTGCAGAATCAGAATACAGAATGCTGAGTGCAGAATGTAAGTACAGAATGTAAAGCGTGCCGTGTGTGCAATGTACAGATAATGAAAGGCAGAAATGTGAATCAAGAGGGCAGAAGGTACCTCCCAGGCTCTCTAGTAGCCGCCGACTATGTTTCCCCGTCCGCGGGAGGTCGCGCTCATATAGCAATAGAGGGTAGCCAAGCTAGCGCCACCCCAGTCATACTGACTAACCTGTGTGAGGTCTACCAGGGCACTCAGCAAATATAGCCCAACGATGTTCGCCCTATCGGCAAACAGAGTGGTCCCGAAGTGGAACATCAAAAACCCTTGGGCGTACTGTGCAATCTCCTCAAGAGTCTCGGGCTCAGTCCCCCTAAACTGTGTAGAAAACCAGGTATATCGGACTCAGCTCGAAGATCGGTCGAGTAGTGGGCGAACTCCCAACAGATGAATCCAGGCAGCCTCCCACTCACCCATGTCCTCATCGTAGGGGATCGCTCAGCCTCCCACGTCGAGGCCTGTCAACATGGCGAAGTCAAATGGTGTCATAGTCATATCCCCGACAGATGAAAAATGAAAAGAGTTGGTGGTGTCCCACCACCTCTCCACCAAGGCGCCCATCAACGTCTTGCTAGCTGGATAGCGAGATATCCCGGTACAAAATGGCCCGAACCCTGCTAGATCAACCCAATCGCGGACACCCTCCGGGAGCTCCGTATACCAATCTCTCGCAGCAATAGAACCGTATCCCTGTGTAATGCGGGAGGACATCTGCATTCATAATGAACACATGTATTCAGTTTCAGAATGGAATGAATAAGCTGTGTGCAAATGAAGGATATGAGCTGTGTGCAAATCAAATCAAATTCAATTAAAGTTTGGGCTGCGTGTTCAACTTTCAATCAAATGTGGGGCTGCGTGTTCACAATCAAATTTGGGCTGCATGTTCAAATTTCAGAAATTTAAAGTTTGGACTGCGTGTTCAACTTTCAATCAAATGTGGGCTGCGTGTTCACCATCAAATTTGGGTTGTGTGTTCAGATTTCAGAAATTTAAAGTTTGGGCTACGTGTTAAACTTTCATCAGATGTGGGCTGCGTGTTCACAATCAAATTTGGGCTGTGTGTTCAGATTTTAGAAATTTAAAGTTTGGGCTGCGTGTTCACAATCAAATTTGGGCTGTGTGTTCGGATTTCAGAAATTTAAAGTTTGGGCTGCGTGTTCAACTTTCATCAAATGTGGGTTGCGTGTTCACAATCAAATTTGGGCTGTGTGTTCAGATTTCAGAAATTTAAAAGTTTGGGCTGCGTGTTCAACTTTCAATCAAATGTGGGCTGCGTGTTCACAATCAAATTTGGGCTGTGTGTTCAGATTTCAGAAATTTAAAGTTTGGGCTGCTTGTTCAACTTTCAACAAATGTGGGCTGCGTGGTCACCATCAAATTTGGGTTGTGTGTTTAGATTTCAAAAATTTAAAGTTTGGGCTACGTGTTCAACTTTCAACAAATGTGGGCTACGTGTTCACCATCAAATTTGGACTGTGTGTTCAGATTTCAGAAATTTAAGGTTTGGGCTGCGTGTTCAACTTTCAACGAATGTGGGCTGCGTGTTCACAATTAAATTTGGCTCTGTGTTCAGATTTCAGAGATTCAAGTGATTGAGTTGTGTGTTCAAGACAGAATACTGTGTTATAGACTACGCATGCAGAACAAGTTGTGTGCTAAAATGAGCAGAAGTATGGCATGCGAATGTGTTCAAAACAAGCAATAAGCATACATAGCATGAAATGTAGGGAAAATACAGAATTAAGGCAGGAAATGTAAAAAGGTGAAGTACGTACCTCTCATGCCTGATGAGAGAGATGGGACTCCGGCTCCCGCAGTAGCAGGTCTACAAGAGCTCGAGGGTCGAAGTCGGTAAAGTGATAAAAAACCACCCGAGGGAGGACATGAGTCAAAGGATCGTACCTCTCGGGGATGAATGGCCGAATCCTCGGTGGCAGAGACATGATGTCTGGATTGCCTCCGGCACCTGGAGAACCTCCGCCATGGGGAAATTGACCCGCCATCTCAGGGAATCTGCAAAAAGGAGCAAAAATGAGCGAAATAAGTCAAAATTGGAAAAATTCAACAAAAGTCAACTCTTGGGAAATGAAAAAGTCAACAAAAGTCAACTCCCGAGAAAATCTTCCAAATATTGAGACAAACTTACCTCAAGTGGTGAAAATGAGAAAAGAAGCTCTGAAATCAAATTTTAATCGGTTCAAAGTGAAGAAAACTTAAAGTTTTCGCGAAACAACTTTGAGTGGGGCGTTGGAAAACACGTATAGAGCGCTGATCTGAGAGAGAAAATGGTCTAGGAAGGAGGAGAAGGTAGTTTCGGAGCTGAAGTTATGAGGAAAAGAGCTTTGGACATGTACATTTAAAGAAATAAGAGCAAAAAGACCAAATTGCCCCGGATTTAGGCTAGGTGGTCGGCCGGCCACCTTTTCTGGTAGGCCGACCACCCCCGGCACTAAAACCTGGTCGGTGGCCTCCCCTGGACTCCAAACCTGGTCGATGGTGTTCCCAAGAGGGTCTCCAAGGTCTCTGCAAATTTTGGTAGTCATCGGAGTCCCTAGCACCCGAGAAAGTACAAGAAAGGTGCACTTTTAGTCACGAAATCCCTCTGCGAGAACTCTAACTCCAACTTTCGATGCGTGTTTCATCGTCACCTGTCAAGAGCAAAATGTATCCTTTTTAAGCACGCTGTGACCCTTCTGGGAGGTAAACCGGAGGTCGTGATTGAGTCGCACTCGTCAAAACTTGCATTTCTTTGCTCGTTGTTTCGCGTAAAACACGCATTCGAATTTGCATTTATCCTGCATTGTTATGCACGTCACTTGCATTCTCATACATACCACCTGCATTGTTGTGCACGTTTCATTGGTATTGTCATACCTCCATGCTTAACTTGCGTTGTCACGCGCGTGTCTCTCGCATTGCGATGCGCTTTCCCATAGGCACCTTGTTTGTCTGCATTCGATGTAGCATTAAACATGTGTTGTTAATGATGTTGTACTTGTTAAGTTTCTCTCTTTTACAGGCACGATATTGTATGTACGGTTCATTTGAAGCTGGTGCAACCAGACGAATTGCGCAGGTATTGTATCTTCTCCGTGTGAGACGTGGCGAGAATTGAATAATTCTCCGTATTCTTAAACTGCATGAAATGTAGTTGTTGCTTTGCATTCTTGCTTAAAACTATTTCGTGTGCGCTTCATTACAGCTTGCTGCTTTGCATGGTCATGAGTTACGTCAGGCTTTGTGCATATCATTTTGCATTTTTCCCCTGCCTGCGGGCATGCCTGCGGGCACATCTTTGTTATCTTGTATGTTTGTCTAAGTCTTCGGCCTTGTCAAAAATGGGTCGTCTCTGGGCTTTGACATTCACTCCCGTCTTGTATGACTTCCGAGTTCTGTCAAAGAGGGGCAACTGTAGACACCCCATTTTTGGCCGACCTTAAGACTCAGACGTCACCAGTTGAGCGCTCGGTGATGTTGCATTTTGTGCTCGATCTGAGGTTTCAGAGTCTCGGCTGAGAGCCTTGCCTCCGGACTTCGGGGCTCTTTTGTGCTTTGCCTCGGTTTGCGAACCAGGTCCTATTTTCTCTATTTTCTTTTCCCGAAGGGAGGGAGAGGTCTCGTAGACCATCTCTCAGTGGCCGTAGGCTATTTTTCCCATTTGGAGCATGATTTTCGATTTTTGGAGCCGTCGGCCGTGTGCCTCGGTTCGGGACTGCTTAACTACCTCTGATTGCTCCGATTTTTGGCACACATCTTATTTCCTCCCTTTAGAGGGACACTGTGGCCCTGGAGACCACCTTTGTGGTCATACGCCATTTCCGGTGTCTAACAGCCTGTTTTCGGGGCCCCAAACCGCGCGTTTTGGTCCCCGAACCTTCGTTTTGCATCCGTTTTGGTCCATTTTTGGTAGAGACCCTATTTTCATTGTTAGGAAGGTGGTAGGATGGTGGCCAGCCACCTTTTCCCCTGAAAAACCAGTTTTCTCATTTTCTCTCTCCAAAAGCCGAATTTTCTGATAAAAAGTCAGTTTTTCTCACTTTTGAGCCACATTTTCTGGCTTTCATACCACCACTGTGTTGTGCTCATCTGGGAGGCCACCAATATGGGTAGGCCGACCAGTAATTCATCTTGACCCTTTTGAACCTTGCTTAAAAGCTGGCTTTTCTCTCTCTTGGGTCACTTTTTCTGGTTTTTCACTACACAGCTGTGTTGCACTCATCTGGGAGGCCAACTTTTTGGGGTGGCTGGCCAGAAATTTTTCTTGACCAGTTTGACCCCTGGCCGACTGACCACTTGAATTGGCCGGCCTGCTTCTTGCTTTTTGCTCTCATTGAGTGTAATCCAGCTGTGTCAGCTGGAGGCCATTTGGTGCATCCTCCATACACGTGTATGGTGGATACTTGGGGTCTCTTGGAGATATTTTGGAGCCTCTCCTCTATAAAGGAGAGGCTTGGCTTCTTGTTTAAGAGTTAGAAAATTTTGGTGAAGGCTTATACATTCCATCCTCCATAGCTCTTTTCTCCAAAGCTCAAAAGGCCATTATCCTTGGTCATTTACACTACAACCCCTAACACCATACCTCCATCGCCCATTCTAGCACTTTGGGACTGATTTGCAAGGGTTGAAGGTTCACCAACTTGGTCCAAAAGCTCTAGATTTTTTGCTCTTCAAGGGTAAGTGCCTATTTCCCTTAAACTTGCATTTTTTTGCATGATTGGTTAGCCTTATTTGAAAGAATTTTTGGGCTTCAACCCAAACTGTAAAGTGTCTTATTTTGATCCCCTCTTCAACTTTGTTTAAGGGCACTTTGCTGTTTGAGGTCAGTTACTTTCCCTTATCCTCTATCTCTCTTTTAGGGCTATTTTTGCTTCCTATTTTAGCCTTACTTGTGAGCATTTTCGAGATTTGATATAAACTGGAAAAAGTCTTTTTTTGACATCCTCTTCAAGTTTTGTTAAGGTCCCATTTTTGTTTGGGGTCATCTTCCCCCTATGCATGCTTCATCTCTTCATGATTAAGGCTATGCATTAGAGCACTTGCATTGGCCATGGTTTGGCCTCTTAGCCACTGAAATCCAGTGGATTTTCAGTGGCTTTGATGCATTTTTGAGGGCCAAAATTAGAGGGGGGTGACCCCCTCTCTCCTTGTCCTGTTTGGGGGTCTTTTGGGCCTTCCAAAGGGACCCTACTTTTCATGCATCGAAGTCATGTTTCAGGCCTCATTCGGCGAGTCTTGGGGTCTTCCTTGACTCTTTCCAAGGCCTTTTTGGCCATATTTGATGTCTACAATGCGTGTGTAGAGCAATCCCATCCAAGGCCTTTCAAAGGAGCCTTTCTTTGCATGTTTCCTAAACCCATTTCAGAGCCAATTTGGTGAGTTTTAGGGCTTTCATATTTGATTTCCAGAGTTTGTTTTGCCATGCTAAGTGTCTATCTTATATGTACTTAACAACCCATTCCAAGGCCCTCCAAAGAAGCCCCTCATTTTTGCATGCATTGGCTGCATTTCAGTGATTATTTGGGCATATTTTGGCATATTTTATTCACTATTTTTGGCTGGTTTGATGAATTCTCATTTGCTTCATATACATGCCATGTAAACCATGCTTGCTAGCCAATGTTGCATGCTATTTTAGTCCATCATGTTAGCATCTTTTGGCCATGCTCAAAACTAGAAATGTGCATGTTTTGGGACTGCCTTGGCTCTGTCTTTTGACTTCATGATCAAATAATGCTTGATTTGTATACTTGTGGTTCAATGCATGTGCTTAGTATTGAGTTTGGGGGCTTATTCCATGCATCGGGTGCCATATTTCCATGTTTCGAGATCATTTAGCATCATGTTTTAGTGCTGGAAATTACATGTTCATAGGCCATCTTTCATCCCTTGCCATGCTTTGGTAGAGTGGCATTTGATGCCTTAGGTTCGGTCCTCGGTATGCGTGCATGTGTGCACGCATTTCGGTTGTTTCATTTTCATCTAATGGCTATTGATGTGAGTGTGGATGAGGTCCACTCATGTTGGTGTAAATCCATTATGCATTGTGTATGCCTTTTAATTCATAGCATTGCATATGCTAGGTTGCGTGTTAGAGCATTGTGTATGCCATGTTACATCGAGCATTGTGTATGCCATTTCATAGGATTGCGTATGCTAGGTTGTATGTTGGTCGCATTGTGCATGCCACCTCATTTGCATTATGTTTGGATAGGAGTTAGCCCAAGCACGGGAAACGAGAGACGTTTCGTACTCCGAGTGACGGAACGTGTCTCAATTCCCTGTCGTCGACACTCCGGATTACCCATGATGGAGTTTAGGTCTTGTTGTGTTTTCATGTGCATTCATCTCATATTGAGTCGTGCAATTCGGCTCCTCGGCCATCATGCATCGATATGCGTGATTGGTGGCACGAGGATTGAGGACTACACTCCTTGAAGAGTAGTCATGCATACATGTGTGAAAATACTTTGCTATGCCCCTTTGTTGCTCTCTGTTGAAGTAAATCAGAAATCAGCGGCCTTTTGGAGCGTTGCGCAATATTCCGAAAGCAATTGCAAACAGAGGCAAACCGGGGCATCGTAATGGATTTCTGCACAAGGCAACTCGAGCATGCATCATTCATCATTTGGAATAGAGCGGAGGCGGTCCATGGATTTGCGTGCTAATTTACCTGCTTTCCTAGATTAATTTGTTAATTAATTAGGATTTTGTATTTATTCGGACTGTACTATTTATTCGGACTATATATTATTTATTCGAACCCCCCGAGGGCGGCAATGTTGTAATAAGTGTGCGTGCGTGTGATGTATGTCTGCCAACCCCACGTCTTTCTCCCTTTTATTTACCAGCTTATGATGGTTAGATTAGGGCATATTTCAATTAACATACAGTATGATAACATGTTTCCATCATTCATCTGTCTTGCATGCACTGGGCTCGGTGCATCATACTAACTGCATTGTATTTCAAATTTCAAATTGAATACGTGTTAGCTGTAGTATCATCACATGCCATCTTTAGAATAGCCGAGCCTATTGTAATTGCATTCCTGCATGTGTTGCATTCGGCATTTCTGTATAGTTAGGATCATGCATGAATTTCTAACTAGCTATTGTTTTGGCTTGGAGTACTCAGTAAGTTTTATGCTTTAGCATCCTTGCATATGTGTGAGTGACTGCAATGATAGCATGCTTACCATGAGGCTATGTGCTTATATGATATAACTGCCTGAATGCCTGTGGGTGAAGGTTGGGTTATTTGGATTGGAACAATTCATCAATTGTGAGTTTTAAGCCCACTAAATAGTGGCAAAATCATGTTTTTCTAAGCCCACCCGAGGGTGGCAAATCCACGTCTTAGCCTACTTGCGGGTAGCACCATCAAACCATTTTCAAATAAACAAATGTGAGACGTGTTGTTCCAATTCAGGCGATCCGGTCTATATTTGTATGCTGTGCGCATCACATAGTAAATCTAGGCTAATAACCGGAATAAGAACGCATAATGTTTACAAAACTAGATATCATGGTTAGTAGAGGCCGATCTTTGATCGGGCGAGCGGGGGTGCTCACGAAGTGACCTTCCCCAATCGTACCCAAGTTCCCGAGCCGAGGCAACTTTAGTGATGACGGACACGTGGCCTTAGGCAACGGGTCAGGGTTTCCTAAATTCCCCCAAAATAAAAATTTAGGTGGCGACTCTGTATCTGGCAAAGCAGTCCATGTTTGGCACTTCTTTCAAAAAAATCTGTTTTCAAAAATGATTTGCCGGATTTGGACTCTTTGATGATTCATCGGTCTTGCATTGCACTCCGCGAGATTAGATACAAGACCGAGACACAAATTGAGTCCGAACTGTAGTGAGGCCCAATGGCGCGTCTACACACTAGCTTGGCATTCTAGCCCTTCAAACTTGATTTTCTTGGAATGATTTCATGTTGTAGTGTGTTTTAACATGTTGGCATTCTAGCCCTTCAAACAGCTCTATCACATGCTCATTTATTTCACTCTTTCATTGCTTTTGAGAGTTGTGTCTTCAATCTTGTTTGCAAGCTAACATGTGAGCATGCTTTTCTAGCACTTTGTACCTCAATTCCAGCATGTGTTTGCCATTGTTTTGGCATATTTTAACTCTATCCAGAGCTAGTTTGATCAGTTGAGCTTTATATTGGATGCATATAGTGTTGTGGTTTTCACTAGCTTATTGAGTTAGGCTCTTAAACATGACTTGCATGTGTTGCTTGCATGATTCAGTGTCATTTTGCATGCCATTTCAGCACTGAAATATCTGCAACCTCCCTCTATTCTTCAGTTTTTACTTTGTTTTGAAAGTGGCTTTGAGCCTCTTGTTGGCTTGAGTGTGGAATTGAGACCTCCATGCCTAATGGTTTTAATCCTCTCTTGAGGGTTTCTACTAATCAACAACATGAGGCCTCTTTCATGCTCAAGGCACTTGTGGTTCAAACTCTCTTTCCATTAGAGGACAATCACCTTGGACCTAATCGATTAAAGGAATACTCGGTAATTAAAATGAGTAAATGAAACATGACAAGTAAAACTTGAGCAAGTTAAGCATGTTGTGTTGCATTGCTTGTGTTTGGATCGGACGTTAATCCAAACACAAGAAAAGTGGGACATTTCATACACAAAGTGATGAAACATGTCATTTTTCTTGGTCACCGCCACCCTTGACCATGCATGATAGGGTGGTGGTCTTTCGAGTCTTATTTGTGCACTCATTAAACTTGTACAAGCTTGGTTCTTTGGCCATCATGCATGAAAATTGCTTGGTTGATGGCTTGAGAGCCAAGAGCTACACTCCTTTGAGCTTGGGACATGATAAGGAGAGTAGAAGTACACACCTATATTCCTTGGAATACACTGCTTTGCCTCTGTTTGCTCTCTATTGCAGCAAAAAACGAAATCTAGAAAATCAGTGGCCGATCGGCCAGTTGAAGCAGCCGATCGGCCACCAATGGTAGCCAACAGCCTCCATTGGTAGCCGACCGGCCAGAAATGAATTTTGCATCAGTATGTTCCTGAGTTGGAGCAGAGGTATTCTAGGAGTTGGCACGATTTTCAGAGATCAAACGAGTGCAAATGGAGGCATCTAAAGGCAAGGCGGTGGATTTCCGGGAGGAAGCAAACCGAGCATGCAAGCATCCCTCGTTTCCCAAGGCCTTTCATTTAAATTGTTTAGCTGTCGTTTTATAATTAATTAGTTAAGTGTTTAATTAATCAATTTGGTTTGTAATTAATTAGCTAAGTTAGTTAATTAGTTGTTTTATAATAATTAGCTTAGCTTAGTGTAGCTTAGCTTATTCATTCGGACCCTCCTTCGCGAGGGTACAATGTTGTAACAAGTGTGCGTGTGTGTTTGCATGTCTTCCAACCCCACGTCTTTCTCCCTTTTACTTAACCACTTTCGATGGTTAGTTTAGGGTCATGTTTTGATTAGCATACCTTATGTTTGCATGCTTGCATCATTCATTTGTCTTGCATGCACCGAGGCTCGGTGCATCATTCAAACTGCACTGTATTTCAATACTTATTTGAATACGTATTTCAAAGCATGTTATCAAATTGTATCATATGCCATATTAGTAGCCGAGCCTATTAATTGCATTATTGCATGTGTTGCTTTAGGCATCTTGTATAGTTAGGATCATGCATTCTTTCTAACTAGCTTTTGTTTTGGCACGGAGTACTCAGTGAGTCTTTACGCTTTAGCATACTTGCATGAGTGTGAGTGACACCATGCTTAGTATGCTTGCCATGAGACTATTTGCCTAAATGATTAACTACGTGAATGCCTGTGGATGAAGGCTTGTTGCTTGGATTGGAACAATTCATCAAATGTGAGTTTTAAGCCCACTTTGCGAAATGGAAAAATCATGTTTTAAGCCCACTAGAGGTGGCAAATCCGCGTTTTAGCCCACTTGAGGGTGGCAAATTCAAATCATTTTCAAAAACAAACATAAGTTGAATTCGTTCTAAGTCTTGCGATTTTAGTGTATACTTGCGATTTTAGTGTATACTTGCTTGTGTGCGTCACATAGTAAAGTTAGTCTAATAACCGGAATAAGAACACACAAGGTCTATAAAACAACATATCATGATTAGTAGAGGCCAATCTTTGATCAGGCGAGCGAGGGTGCTAATTTCAAGACCTTCCCCTCTCGTACCCAAGTTCCCGAGCCAAGGCAACTTTGGTGATGATGGACACGTGGCCTTTGGCACGAGTCAGGGTTTCCTAAATTTCTCAAAAACAAAAAATTTAGGTGGCGACTCTGTAATCTGGCAAAGCAGTCCAGTTTTGGCATTATTTGATTCAAAATCGATTTTCCAAAATGATTTGCCGGAATTGATTCTTTAGTGATTATTAGTTTCACATTGCACTTGTGAGACTAGATTCAGAACCGTGATAGGAGTCCGAACTGTAGGACCAATTCGAGCTCTCCAAAAGGGGGGCGCGAAGAAATTTGAGCTATACCATGTGTCTATCTTGGAAATATCTGTATACATACAGCTGGAATGGTGCATGCACATGGGGGGACAGCAGGCATAAAAATAAACAAATTTGACGCTTCTTTTAAATTAGAGAAGTTGTAGTAGTGCATAGTTTAACAAATTGCAAGACAAAGTCACTAGATCATACCCATACTTTCATACAGACCAAAAACCTTATTTACTATTAATATGCAACACAAGAGGGCATACTAGACAATAAGATGAGATGGGTCAAAGAATTGGAGAAGACAAGAGAGAGATGTGGTTCTTACCTTAACACAAGAAATCAACTTTTCTTCTTTTCTTTTTTCTTCTCTTCTTCTCCACTTCCTTCTAGTCACAATCTCCTCCTCTCACCCTCTCCTTGGTTGCTGAAAATGTGAGTAAGGATTTGGAGAAATGGTCTCAATTTAAAGGCAATGAGTTTGGGTTGAAAATACAATTTTACCCTTTAACTTAATAACTAAGGAAAGTAGAAGACTAGTAAATATCTAGATATTTTTCTCAAATTTTCTAGGTGGTTCCACACCTAATTTTCCCCAAAATAATATTTATAAATACCTATGTAAATATTCATTTTCAAATAAATAATAAATTAAATAAAAAAATGATAAAATTTATGGATTAATTTAGAGACTAGGAGATAAAATAAATAAAAACCTTGTGTTAGGGTATTTCCATTTATAAAGTGGTGTTCTAGGATTTAATTATAACAATATACAGAAAAATTATTCTTTATTGGACCACTTTGCAAACTCTTACAAAATTAGGAGCTAAAATGCTATTAACCTAGGGCTCAGGATTTCAAGTGTAATTACCAAAAGTTAGGGTCGTTACAACCTATCCTCCTTAAATAAATTTCATCCTCGAAATTAAATCGTACCTCACGTCTCATATAGTTGTGGATTATTTGCCCGCATCGCATCTTCACGTTCCTCGGTGAACTCCTCAACACCATAGTGACGCAAGAGTATCTTAAGAAGTTGAATTGTATTTCCTCGCAAGTTGTTTTCTTGTTTGTCCATAATTGCTACTGGTCCCTCCTCAAAGGTAGCATCGTCGTTGAGTTGGATTTCTTCTTAGTTGATGATGTAAGAAGGGTGCATTATGTATTTCATAGCATAGATACGTGGAAAACGTCATGTACTCCAGCCAATTGTGGGGGTACAGCCAATTTGTACACAACCTCTTCAATTTTCTAAAGTATCTCGAAGGGTACGATATATCGAGGTGATAATTTTCCTTTCTTTCCAAAATGAATTATCCCTCGGCAGGGCTGAATTTTTAAGAAAACATGATTACCGACAGTGAAAGTTAGAGGTCTTCTCCTTTTATTTGTATAACTCTTTTGACGGTCTTGAGCTACCACCAATCTTTGTCGAATAAGTTTCATCTTTTTCTGTAGTTTCATGCACGATCTCTGGGCCCAATAGGCTCGCTTCTCCAACTTCAGTCTAACTAACTGGTGATCTATAAGGTCGACCGTACAGTGCTTCGAAATGGAGCCATGCCAATGCTGGCCTGGAAACTGTTGTTGTACTTGAACTCCACCAACGGTCAGTGTCGCTCCCAACTCCCTTTGAAATCCATCACAGAAGCTCTCAACATGTCTTCCAATGTCTGAATGGTGCGTTCCGATTGTCCATCAATTTAAAGATGACAGGCGGTACTAAAGCATAATTCGGTCCCCAACGCTTCTTGTAAGCTTCCTCAGAATAGAGAGGTGAAACGCGGATCTCGGTTTGTCACAATTAATACAGAATTCGGTGTAGTCTAACAATTTCTTTAATGTAGAGATAACTTAGTGATGTTAAAGTGTTTGAGATTTTATATGGCAAAAACTCTGCAGTTTTCGCCAAATGATTGACTATAACCCATATAACACCATGTCCCCTAGGTGACTTGGGTAATCTAGTGACGAAGTCCATTGTTACATGCTCCCATTTCCATTTTGATATCAGCAAAGGTTGAAGTATCCCTCTAGGTCGTTGGTGTTCCACTTTTACTTGCTAAACGTAAGGCATCTGGCTACAAATTGAGCCATATCTTTCTTTATTCTATTCCACCAGTATTGGTATTTTAAGTCTTGACACATTTTTATTCCTCCTGGGTGCACTATAAACACCGAATGATGGAACTTTTTCATAATTTTTTCTCTGAGCGACTCATCTTATGGCACAAACACACTGCCTTGATGTCTCAAACTTCCATCCGAGTGAATCGTCCAATCAAGTATAGGATCGTCGGATGTTATTCGCGCTTTCATGAACGCCACCTCCTGATCATACTTCTATGACTCCACTACCTCGTTCAGTAATTTGGGCGTAGCGATTTGAGCACCAAGGTACACTTTCTCATCATGAGCTTTTATATGTTCTCCAAACTCACTAAGTGTTCTGACTATACTCCATTCCTTAAGTGCCAGGCTAGCAATAATCCCCCAGTTCTTGCGACTTAGGGCATCCGCCACCATATTAGCTTTGCCAGAATGAGAAGATAGAGTAAAATGGTAATCTTCGAGATATTCTAGCCACCGTCTTTGTCTCACGTTCAAGTCCTTCTGTGTCAACAAATACTTCAAGCTTTTATGGTCCGTGAAAATCTCAAACTGTTCACCATATTAATGCCATTGCTTTAGCAAAAAACATCGCTACCAGCTCCAGAACGTGTGTCAGATTATTCCTTTCATGTGGTTTCAGTTGCGTGGAGCAGTAAGCACCACCTTCCCATTTTGCATTAACACACAGCCTAGCCCATCCTTAGATGCGTTGCAATACACTGTATATACTACGTCTCACTCCGGAATGATGAGCATTGGGGCACTAATCAATCTTCTCTTGAGTTCTTGAAAGGATTGTTCACATGCTTCATCCCAATCGTATTTTACCCATTTTTTCGTTAGACGAGTCATTGGCTTGGCTAGTTTGGAAAAGTCTTGAATAAATTGTCGGTAATAATCGGCCAACCCTAAGAAACTACGAACTTCAAATATTGAGGTTGCTATTTCCAATCTAATACTGTTTCTACCTTGGCCGGGTCCACTGCGATCCCGTGCTTAGACACAATGTGTCCTAAAAATTTGACTTCCTTCAACCAGAACTCGCATTTACTTGCTTTCGCGTACAGCTGGTTGCCTCTTAAAACCTGGAGAACCACTCTCAAGTGTTGCTCGTGTTCTTCTTCAGACTGTGAACAGACTAGAATGTCATCAATAAACACCACAACAAACTGGTCCAGTACGGAGTAAAAATCTTGTTCATCAAGCTTATGAACATGGCAGATGCATTGGTTAATCCAAAGGGCATTACCATAAATTTATAGTGGCCGTATCGGGTTCAGAAAATAGTCTTTGGTATATTGGCATTTACGACTCGCAACTAGTGATTGCTAAATCTAAGATCGATGTTTGAATAACACTTCAAACCTCAAAGCTAGTCAAATAGGTCAACAATCCGTGGAAGTGGTATCAGTTCTTGATCGTCACCCAATTGAGTTGTTGATAATCAATGCACAATCTCAGTGTTCTGTCATTTTTCTTTACAAAGAGAATTGGTGCTCCTTACGATGTGGTACTTGGTCGGATAAATCCTTTTTTTAGCAATCTTATAGTTGCATCTTCAATTCCCAAAGTTCGGCAAGAGCCATACGGTGGGGTGTCATGGATATTGGTGCAATACCCGCTAGTAACTCGATACTAAAATCTACATCACAATGTGGCGGTAGTCCTGGCAATTCAAAAACATCAGTATATTCACAAACTACATGCGGAAGATTTAATTCTGATTGGGCTTTTTCGTCGAGGATCAAACTTGCTAATTACTCAGCAAGTTGATTATGCCACCGCATCTTACGATATGTCGTGGTCAGAGACTCCTCTCTATCCCCTTTAAATTGGAAACACCTCACATCAGGTATATAAGTCATCACCCTCTTCTGGTAGCAATCAATCACTGTTCGGTGGGTAGATAGCCAATCCATACCTAAGATTTTGTCAAAATTAGACATGTCCATGACCCAAAGGTCACAAATCAAGTGTAAACCTGACACTTCTAATTCACACCCTCGACAAATTAATCCTACCCTAACACTTCCTCCCAAGGGTGATGCAATACTTAAAGTAGTTTTTAAAGGTTCACATTCAAGACCTAACGATTTAACACATGATGTTGATTAAAAAAAAAAAATGTGATGCGCCAGAATCGAATAGAACATGAATCCAAGAATTATAGAGTAAAAAGTTACCTCTAATTACTAATGAGCCTTCATCCTTTTCCTCTGATCGTAGGGTTTAGCCCCCATTCGAACTTTCTTGCATTTCCCCTCTCAATTGACCCAATTATTCTAGAATATGGTTTCTAATGTGGCTCAAGATTTCAACTGTGGTTATTAGTCCATTCTCAGTGTTTCAATGACATGATATTTCATTCTTATTGCGTTATTGCTCACGAGCTCGTATGTTATTTCTTGTCTTGGTGTAGCCGTTGGCTCAAGTGTGGTTCACTATTTTTTTTTTCTTTTTTTATGTTCATAGTACATGGTGAGGCATAAGTTGGAGTCTAATTATGGAGGCAATTGCTCAAGGGTCATCAACTAATCTTAAAGTTACGGTTTAATTATCCTAAGGTGTTTAAAGCAATTAGATCAAGTAGTAAAGAATAAATATAGGGAAGAACACAATACAACTTCACACGTACAAACACACACACACACACAAACACACACACACACACATATATATATATAGGCAAAATAATAACTATAAGACTTTTAAAACTAGATTAATAAAAGGAATACAAAGTGGAGATGGAATAAGATGAAGCGGTTATAGTAATAGCAAGAATTAACACAAGGATCATCTGAAATACAGATGAATAATGTAAAGGAATAGATGGCATTATGGTTTCATATTTTTATGTGCTCAAGGTTATAAAGGTAGTGACTAAGTTAGATATTTAACTTTAAATTGCGTCGGCCATCCATATTTCAAACTAAATATCCAAGATTTGTCACTGAGTAAAGAAATTACAACTTTAGAAAAATTCTCGTACTAGATGGAACAATCAAGGCTCAAGATTGTTAATCTAGCAAATGGTAAAATTGAAAAATGTAAAGTAAGACCAGATGGTAATGGCTTAATCTTGAAAGTGAACAACATCAAACAAGGATACAAATATGAGATAAGGGTATGACGATCGATAGATGACTCGTAGAAATAACAGTACCCTTATTTCTATATTGTATCTAATGCGTAACACGTCACCCTAGTCAAAGTTAAAACCATTTCCCTTCGTAGGTGATCATAAAATCATTTGAAGTCGAAACGCGTGACGATTCAGAATATGACGCATGTTCTCAGGAGTCGATATTGTGTCCAGAACTTGAAGAAAAGTCCTAGGGTAGGTCAAGAAAATTTCATTTTTTTGATGTCTTTTAATTCATAGAATAGATAGTGCTATCATAATATAACATAGTCGGGGTAAGGCTGTCTATAAATGCATGTAGAAATGTGCGGGTAAGGGTTGAACCGAAGCTCTGATACCAAATTGTAACGCCCCAAAATCCGAGACCGTCAAATAAGTACAATAAAACAACACAAGCGGGATAGATAACCAAAACATCTTAACATACATATATAGCCAGAGTTAAAATCAAAGATAATTTGTTTGTGTTCCTTTACAAGATTACAAAACATTGCCAAACCAAAAGTCAAAAAAAAAAGAAAAAAAAAAGAAAAGAAAGTCTTCAAGCGAACTATGGCTCCAATACTTCATCTTGTTTGCCTTCAAAATAACCTTTACCATTGTAAATTGCTTCATCACTCGGCATGACATGCCATGAGCATGGAATCCACATACCTTCTGTCAACTAATCAAACCATACATAGAACAAATTGGGAAATACAAAATACAATAATACAATAAGGTACTCTAAGTTAGTAGTTAAACTAGGCATCTAGAATCTCCTAAAGAGATCCTTCCTCCCAATCACAAGGATTGGACACCAGACTATTTAGAACTCTCCCTTTTGCTGCTTTGCAGACCTTACCACCTATGCCCACATCGGTTATATACCGGGTAGGGATATGGTGGACCTTAAAAGGGACGACCAAACAAGTGGGCTCGCTTACACCCAAATCGGGCCTAGGACTCGCTTACACCCTGCACATACCATACTAAAGGGCTCGCTTACACCCTGAAACCACCGTATAGAGTCTGAATACATCCATGCCATCCTAGGGGTTCGCTTAGACCGCTTGCGCAAGACTTAACACATTTGGTATTAATTCCATCACAATTCATCTCATTCATATGTATATTACATAAATCATTTCGAAAAGCTAGTATGAACATCATCCATTACCAACCCCTTTTCATTTCTCGTTTATTAGATATTTTGATAAGCGAATTAGTCACATTTGGTAATATAAAAGAGCATGAGGCAACCATAACACTACTAGAAATCTAGGCTATTGTGACAAAATTTGGTGACAATTTTTTTTTCCCTTAAAATTTAACCCAAAGATGACTAATATTAATTTTGTCATTTGTTTTAATTTTTCTCAAAAGTATAAGAGACAAAAACAAAATTTTGTTTGCAAAAATGAGGCGCCAATCTCATTTGCATTGGCACGAATTATTTTAGCTCATTGGAGATGAACATTTTTTTTGTGACAAATATATTTTTGTCTGGGAAGGATAAGCTATAGAAGACGAAAATATTTCGTCACCAATAAACACACCATCATGCAGACAGTGTCATTTCAACTTTCTATTAAATAGGCGACAAATATATTTTTGTCTCGGAAGAATAATTGTGGGAGACGAAAATATTTCATTACTAATAAATTCTAATTGATTGCGTGACGAATATATTTTTCGTCTCAAAAGGTTAAGTTGTGGAAGACAAAAATATCTCATCACCAATAATAAATTCTTTGTTCTGGTATTTAAGGATACAAAAATATTTTATCACTAATCATTTCTCTTTATTAAAATGCCGTGGTTTTGTGTTTCGAAGCATTGAAATTGTGACCCCAAGAGATACACTCTGACGCTTATCACTCATTTTCATGTACATGGACCTTGAAGTCGTGACCCAAGAAGACACTTTCTACAAACCCTCATTTCTCTCTCGCACTTGAGTCTACTCCTCTCTCACAAGTATTGAAACCGTGACTCAAGAAGACACTTTGTAAACCATTTCTTCTATTTCGCGCTAAAGCCCCTCTCTTCTGTCTCACAGTTATGCACTTCGTGTATGTCAACATTGAAGCTATTATCCAAGAAGGCACCCTATGCAAACCCACTATTCTCTCTCATAGTGAAGGCCCCTCTTGCACGCAAGCGCTTTTTCTCATTGTCTGAACCAACTCTACCCTTTCCTTCTAGAACACTCATTTTAGAAAAATCGAAGGTCAAAACCTCTCTCCACAAAAAAAGAAAAACAAAAAAGATAATTAATGTAGCTTCTTTTTTCTTTTTTTTTTTGTGAGAAAGAATACAGAGAAACAAATAATAAAAAATTTGTAATTTTCAAAATTAATAGAAAACATTACCTTGTTTAGTATGGAGTTTTCAATAATTAATTTTTAAAATTTGGTGATAAAATTTATTTTTGTTTTAGAACGTAATCCAAACATGACCAAATATTACTTTTGTCATTTCTTTTAATTCTTCTCAAAACTATAGGAGACGAAAAAATAAATTCGTCAGAAAAAAAGGAGGCGCCAATTTTTTTCTAGTTGGCGCCAATTATTTTAGCTCATTGGAAACGAACATTTTTGTCACAAAATTTAAAGTTTTTTGCGACAAAAGGAATTCGTCAATAAATAATTCCAAACTTATTAGACGGTGTCATTTCATTTTTTTATTTATTTGGTGACAAATATATTTTTTGTCTAGGAATGATAAGTTATGGGAGACGAAAATATTTCGTCACCAATAAACTCTTCATGCTTGTTTTATCTTTCTGTTAATTAGGCGACAAATATATTTTTGTCTCGGAAGGATATGTTTTGGGAGACGAAAATATTTTGTGACTAATAAATTCTCCATGTGTCGTGTTGCATTTTGATTGATTGCGCGATGAATATATTTTCGTCTCATAAGGTTAAGTTGAAGGAGATGAAAATATTTCATCACCAATAAATTCTCCATCCCCACACAACGTTGTTTTGTATTTTTGTTGATTAGGCAACGAACGTATGGGTTTGAGACAAAAATATTTTATTACTAATTATTTCTCTTTATTAAAATATCGTCAGAAACTAAGAGACACTCTCACCTTAATCACTTACTTTCACACACACACACAAATACTAAAGTCGTGACCCGAAAAGACACCCTCTACAAACCCTCATTTCTCTCTCGCACTTGAGTCTCCTCTCTCACAAGTATTGAAGCTGCGATTCGAGAAAACATTCTCTATAAACCATCTTTTCCATTTTGCATTGAAGCTCCTCTATTATCTCTCACATTTAACCTGTTTGTGCATGCAAACATTATTATCCAAGAAGACATTTTGTGTAAAGCTACTGTTCGTTCTCACAGTAAACCCCTCTCTACAAAAAGAAAATAACAATAATAATAATTAAATAAGGAAACAAAATACAAGAAATCTAGGCTATTGTGATAAAATTTGGTGACAAAATTTTTTTTTGTCTTGAAATTTAACCCAAAGATGACAAAATATTAATTTTGTCGTTGTTTTAATTTTTTTTCAAACGTATAGGAGATGAAAAAAAATTTCGTCTGCAAAATTCAAGCGCCAATTTCATTTGCATTGACGCAAATTATTTTAGATCATTGGAGACAAACATTTTTGTCACAAAATATATATATATATATTTTTGGGATGAACGTAATTGGTCACCAATAAATTCCCTACCTATTAAACGATGTCGTTGCATATTTCCATTTACTAGGCGACAAATATATTTTTGTCTAGGAATGATAAGTTATGGAAGACAGAATATTTTATCACCAATAAACACTCCATCATACAAACGATGCCGTTTCATCTTTCTATTAAATGAGTGACAAATATATTTTTGTCTTGAAAGAATAAGTTGTGGGAGATGAAAATATTTCGTCACTAATAAATTCTGATTGATTGTGCGAGGAATATATTTTTCGTCTCATAAGGTTATGTTGTGGAAGACAAAAATATTTCGTCAACAATAATAAATTATCTATTCTTGTATTTAAGGAGACAAAAATATTTTATCACTAATTATTTTTCTTTATTAATATGCTATGGTTTTGTGTTTCAGAGCATTGAAACCGTGACCCCAAGTGACACACTCTGACTCTTATCACTCATTTTCATTTGCAAGGACACTCAAGTCGTGACCCAAAAAGACACATCCTACAAACCCTCATTTCTCTCTCGCACTTGAGCCTACTCCTCTCTCACAAGTATTGAAGTCGTGAATCAAGAAGACACTCTGTAAACCATTAAAGCCCCTCTCATATGTCTCACACTTAAGCCCTTCATGCATGCCAGCATTGAAGCTATTATCCAAGAAGACACCCTATGCAAAACCAACTATTCTTTCTCATAGTGAAGGCACCTCTTGCATAAGCACTTTTTCTTATTGTCTAAACCAACTCTACCCTTTCCGTCTAGAACACCCATTTTAGAAAAATCACAGGTCAAAACCCCTCTCCACAAAAAAAGAAAAAAAAGAAAAAGAAAATTAATGCAGCTATTTTTTTGTGAGAAAAAAAAAACAAAGGAAAAATTAATAATAATTTTTTAATTTTCAAAATTAATAGAAAACATTACCTTATTTACTATGGAGTTTTTAATAATTAATTTGTAATTTTTAATCTATATATTTTTAGTGAACATTTTTTAATATTATAATTTTTATATTTTTTTTTTACTTTTTAAATCCCTTTAATTTGGATGAGGGAAAATTGCAACAGTTGTACCGGTACTTTGGTCCTCATGTCATATAAATGGTATGTGCCATATCTATATCTATCTATCTATCTATCTATCTATATCTATATATCTATATCTATCTATATATTATATAAGGAAAATGGGGTTTTTAACTTACAAGCCTTGTCGGAGTTCCAATATCACAATCTTAATTTTCTAAATTTTTTATTTAAAAAAAAAAAAAAAACTCAGTATTTATTGACTTCTCTCAACCCACTTTTTGACTTCTCCCATATCTACTCCTACACCATTTTCAACTTCTCCCATACACTATGGCTAGTGATGAGATTGTTAAATTATTTTTATAAAAAAATCTTTAAAAAAATAATATCTATATTAAAAAAATATCTAAAACAAACTTAAATTCTTATTAAATCTATCCATCTATCTATCTATCTATCTATCTATTGTATAAGGAAAAAAGGGTTTCTAACTCACATGCCTTGTGGGAATTCTAATATCCCAATCTTAATTTTCTAAATTTTTTATTTTAAAAAAAAATCTCAGCATTTATTGACTTCTCCTAACCTACAAGCCCATTTGACTTCTCTCATACCTACTCATATACTCTTTTCAACATCTCCCATACATTATGGTTATTGATGGGATTGTTAAATTATTGTTATAAAAAAATTTAAAAAAATAATTTGTATATAAAAAAAATATCTAAAACGAATACAAATTCTTATTAAATCTATCTATTTATATATATATTATATAAGTAAAATGGAGTTTGTAACCACAAGTCTTATGGGAGCTTCAATATCTCAAACTAAAAGTTTTAATTTTTTGATTTTAAATGATTAAAAAAATCCTTTATAGCTTTCATTCAAGCAAAATTACACCATTTTCAACTTCTTCCATACACTATGGTTATTAATGGGATTGTTAAATTATTTTTATAAACCAATCTTAATTTTCTAAATTTTTGATTTAAAAAAAAAAAAAAACCTTAGCATTTATTGACTTATCCCAATCCACAAGCCTTTTTGACTTCTCTCATACCTACTCTTATACCCTTTTCAACTTCTCTCATACGCTATGGTTATTGATGGGCTTGTTAAATTATTTTTATAAAAAAATTTTAAAAAATAATTTGTACATTAAAAAAATATCTAAAACAAATATAAATTCTTATTAAATCTGTCTATATATATATATATATATTATATAAGTAAAATGGAGTTTCTAACCACAAGTCTTGTGGGAGTTTCAATATCTCAAACTAAAATTTCTAATTTGTTGATTTTAAATGATTAAAAAAATCCTCTATAGGTGTATTAAATTAGGTGTATCTAAAAAGTAAAAATAAAAATAAGAAAAAACTCCAACTTGATTTTTTTTCATATTATTATTGGCTAGTTTTTGAACTTAAAAATTTTTTTGATTTAAATTCTCATATATTATTTTGAAGCGGATTTTCGTTTGTCTTTGTTGATTTTTTTTTCATATTTTAGTTAGTTTTTTATTTTTTACTTTTTAGATGTACAACAAATACCCAAACTTTTCGAATTCGACAACTGACTCGTTTACATGCCTTGTTTGGCATGTCTTTTTTCCAATCAAACTTTATAAATACCCAAACTTTTCGCACTCAAAATTCTTCTTCCTTTGTCTCTCTACTTTCTTGCTTTTTCTTTTTCGTTCTAGGGTTTTCTCTCTCCACCAGTCGTTTTTGTGGAGGTAGATAGATTCAATTTTCCTTTCTTTCTTTCCCCCATTTTCTTATACATTTTCTGTTTGTTTCTCGTGAAAGTTCAATTTTCTCATTAATCCTTTTATTTTCCCTTTCAATCCATGTCGTCCGTTTGTAGGTTCCGAGCCTGACATCTCCACCTGATTGAACAAATCAGGTATTGCTGCTGCTTCAATTTTCTCTCACTTTCTCTCTTGTTTTCTTTGATGATAGAAAAATTTCTAGGCTATTTTATGCAATGCTGTTGGAATTGAGAGAAGAAGTTGAATAATTTTGCATATTTTCACGATTTGAGAGTTTCTATTTTCTTGTGCAAAATTTATGCTTGGGTGTTCTTTATTATTATTTTGTTATGAGGTTTTTTTTGTCATTATTTAATTCCAACTAGTTTCTGACCACATGTTTTGATCGTTTTTTATGAATTATATATCAGGATATTCTACCTTGTGTGTATGTGTATTTGTATAAATAATATATGACCATACACATAAATGTATATATTTAATCGTGATTTGACGGCTAAATTTTAAATTTCTCCCAACCCCAAAGCCTTACTCTCATAATAACACTTTAATGCATTAAAAACAAGCATAAAAAAAATCCTTGAAGACCCATATGAATTCCTTGAAAAGTCCAACACATATGATTATTATCAAAATATAAAATTTTAATATAATATAAATAAAAAAGAAGACATTTAATTCCTTGAAAAGTCCAATACATATGATTATTATCAAAATATTAAACTTTAATATAATATAAAAATGAAAAAAAAAGAAGACAATTATAAAAATAAAATTTAAAAATCACAATTCACATATATAGATAATTGTAAACATAATCCGTGCATAGCACGGGTGATATACTAGTTGATCAGTAATGGGAAAGGAAACTCTCTGATTTTGTGGCAAATTTTTATCAAGGTATTTTGTAGATTTAGAGAGCACTAGTCATGAGTCAAGTGAAAGCTAATTTGATATATTTTATGTTGTCTATTTTTAATGTGTTCACTATTTTGCAATTTTGAATTTTTACATCACATCTACTGCTTTTGTTTATGTTTTGCATTGCCTTGCAAAGTAATTATGATATGTGATTTATGGTCTCCGCTTTGATTAGGTGTAGCAAATTCATTACTTGTCAGGTCTGGGCATGAGAAGCACTTCTTATGCTAGTATAGAGACATTACAAAACTTTTGGTTATTTTCCCTAACTGTCAATTTTAGGTAGCAGCAACACTTAGTAATAGAAAAGTATCCCCAAAAAGGAATGTATGAACCTAATTTACTATGGGTGTGTCCCACATCACACAATTTGTCATCCTTTGATTAGGTGTGAACCTAATTTACTATGATGTGTACTTAGGTTGCACAAAATACACTCTGTTGAAGTTTGTCATCGAGCTGCTTAATATGAGGGTAACAAACCACTGGAGCAATAAGTCGGTTGACACACTGTTGGAGTTTTAAACAAAACTTTTACCAACAGATAATTTGGTTCCAAAGTCATTTTATGAAGCTAAGAAAATACTTTGTGATTTGGGCTTGTCATATGAGTTAATTGATACTTGTATAAATGATTGTGTACTCTTTTCGAAGGAAAATGCAAGGTTAGATAAATGTCCAAAATGTAAGGCATCTAGATACAAGATCAATTGTGGCAGGGGTAAGAAGATTCCCCATAAGGTGTTGCGGTACATCCCATTGACACCAAGGTTGAAAAGATTGTACATGTCAAGGAAGACTGCTGAGGACATGAGATGGCACAAGGACAAACGTATAGATGACGACCCTTTCATCTTGCCTAGCCAGGCTAAGCAAGTCTTTTACCTAAATGATACCAAATGGGGACAACCTTGGCAAGTCGTTCAACGAGTGCAACATAGGGGTGTCTTTGATGTACCAGAGGTAGGTGATGGAAAATCATTAGATAAACCAGAAGAAAACAATGTGTTCCAACAAGAAAATATTACCGATGTTGTTCCAATTGACATCAGCCCTAATGTTCAATGTTATAGAGATGGTGTTGATGCAGAAGTTGTTACAAGGGTTAGGTCATCTGATGAAATAATGATATAGACTAGAGCTGACAGGCAAAATGAAGAGTGTGACGAACCTGATGTGGATTACGATATGGATCTTGATGTAGACTAGGATTTGTAGTTATTTTGCACTTTCTATATGAACATTGTTCTTAATTAATGTAGTTGAATTTCAGTTGTGGGGTTCATCCACTGTTATGTAGGTTTATCGTTGATTGGTCATATTATGTGTCTGATGACTTTATAATTAATTTGTTCTATGATATGTAAAAGGTAAAAACAAAAAACATCCATCTCACTCTAGCCATATTTCAATGATTTAGAGCCTATATGACATATCCACTTGTTGAGATTGTTGTTGCTTTATGCTTTATGTAAAGAAATATATAATTATCTTTTCTTTACATCTAATGTTCAATTATCCTTATCCACCAAAAAAATATTCAATTATGCTTTATAGTTGGGCAAAATGGACACTACAAAAAAATAGTTGACCAAACCAAGTACCGCAACTAAGAAGGTAACGAACTATGAGAAACAAAGAATGAAGACAATTAATAAAAATCGTGAGAGAATGAATGCTCTAGGAGTGAAGAATATAACAGCTTGTTTGAAGGCTGCAGTTCAACATAAGAAATTGAGGAAGGAAAAACAAATACCAATTGAGGAAAATGACGATGATTATTGACCATCAGAGGCTGAAGATGGCAGTGACACTAAATCCTATGATTCGTTTGAGCATGAGGTACTATACATTTATGCATTGTGAAATATATTCTTTCTTGTTACTTTCAATTCATACACACATAGACATGTATATCTTTGTACATATATTCATATTTTATTATGTTATTTAGCTGTTAGAGATACCATTGAGAGCCCGTTCACAATCTCATCTTGAGACATTGACTCACGCATCAGAAGAGGGGGATACCTCTTCACGTCCTGAGGTGGCTAGCCATCCGCCACCACCTCTCAATGTGGAGCCTCAACTTGAGGTGACTGCTGGTAATACTATTGGTAAGATACACTTTTTATTTACATTGATTTGAGATCTTAATTAAATTTGTTCACATATTATTTCAATGTTATGGCTTCACAATATTAACTGCTAAGCATGTTCGTGGCCCGGCTCGAGGCAAAGACGTTCAAGGCCTTGTTGATAGAGATGGAAAGCTTAACGTGACTATCCCTCTGTAGACTCGACTTTATTCGCGCCCCCTTTTGGAGAGCTTGAATTGGTCCTACAGTTCGGACTCCTATCACGATTCTGAATCTAATCTCACAAAGTGCAATGTGAGACTGATAAATACCAAAGAGTCCAATCCGGCAAGTCATTTTGGAAAATCAGATTTTGAATCAAATAATGCCAAAATTGGGCTGCTTTGCTAGATTACAGAGTCGCCACCTAAATATTTTATTTTTGGGAAATTTAGGAAACCCTGACTCGTGCCAAAGGCCACGTATCCGTCATCACCAAAGTTGCCTCGGCTCGGGAACTTGGATATGAGAGGGGAAGGTCCTGAAAGGAGCACCCTCGCTCGCCCGATCAAAGGATCGGCCTCTACTAAGCATGATATGTTGTTTTATAAACACATATGTTCTTATTCTAATTATTAGCTAACTTTACTATGTGACGCACACAGCATACAAGTATAGACTAAAATCACAAGAATTGGAACAAAACAACTCATGTTTGTTTTTCGAAAATGGTTTGAAAGTGCCACCCTCAAGTGGGCTTAAAACATGATGATTTGCCACTTCGCAAAGTCGGCTTAAAACTCTCATTCGTTGAATTGTCCCAATTCAAGTAATAAAGCCTTCATCCACAGGCATTCATGCAGTTAATCATTTAAGCAAATAGCCTCATGGCAAGCATGCTATCATGGCAACACTCACACTCATGCAAGTATGCTATAGTGTAAAGGCCTACAGTGTACTCCAAGCTAGGAAAACAAAGTCAGAAAAATATGCATGATCCTAACTATACAAGATGTCTAATGCAACACATGCAATATGAAATTAAATAGGCTCGGCTATCTAAGATGCCATATGAATGCAACAATTTGATAACATATTTTGAAACACGTATTCAAATAAGTATTGAAATACGATGCAGTTTCAATGATGCATCGAGCCTCAGTGCATGCAAGACAAATGATTGATGCACGCATGCAAGCATAAGGTATGCTAATCAAAACGTGCCCTAATCTAACCACCGAAAGCAGTTAAATAAAATGGAGAAAAATGTGGGGTTGGAAGACATGCACACACACACACGCACGCTTTTTACAACATTGCGCCCTCTCGAAGGAGGGTCCGAATGAATATGCTAAGCTACTCTAAGCTAAGCTAACTAATCAAACTAATCTAATTAAACTAATTAGACTAATTATTACAAACCAAACGAATAACTAGTAAACTACTTACTAATTATTACAACACTTAACTAATTAATTAAATTACAAAACAAATGTACATTAAACATATAAAGCATTAAACTACACTGCCTCAGCTCTGCTTTAGAACATTGAAGATGCATGCGTTCGGTTTTCGCCCTGAAAGCCTTCCGGTTTGCAGGCTCTGTTTGCAGAGTTACTCCAAGAATTTTCTGCTCCACCTTACAAATTCATTGCTGAGGAATGCACCAGTGGCCTGCCGGCCATGAGGGCTTGCTGCCGGCCGCCTACTAGCCAAAAGTGAGCCATGTCAGCCAAGGATGATGTATTATCGGCCACCAATAAAGCACTGCCGGCCACTGGTGTGCTGAATCACCAAACTGCAACAGAGCACAAACAGAAGAAATAGAGGGTTTTCCAAGGACATGTTTGTACTGTGCCCCTCCTTATCATCTCAAAACACCAAAGGAGAGGTACTCTTGGATCCAAAACAACCAATCAAGCATGTTCAATGCATGATGGCCAAAGATCCAAGTTGTACACTTTTAATAAATGGACAAAAACAAGACTCTAAGGACCACCACCCTATCATGCATGATCAAGGGTGATGGAGACCAAAGGAGATTGACTCATTTCATCACTTTGAGTATAAAATGGACCAATCAACCTTGTGTTCAATATAACCTCCAATTGAACACATGCAATGCACACATAACATGCTTATATTGGTCATGTTTTACTTGATTCATTTTATTTACTCATTTTAGCATTACCAAGCTATTCTTTAGTTGGTTAAGTCCAAGATGAGTGTCCTCTAGTGAGAGAGGGGTCAACCAAAGGATGGTTTAAGACATGAGAGAGATCATGCATTTGGCTAGGAGGAACCCTCAAAGGAGAGTTAAAGCCATTGAGCACAAGCTCTATCTCAAGCTTAAACATAAACCAACCCTCAAAAAAAATAGAAAAATGAAGAAATGAGGGAGGTTGCAGAATTTCAGTGCTAAAATGACATGACAAATAATGCTAAAACATGCAAGCAACACCTGCACAGCATGTTAAGGGCTAAAAGCATTAAAGCTAGTGAAGAGCACTACACTAGAGGCATGCAATATCAAACTCAAATGGCCAAACCAGCTCTGGATAGAGCTTAAACATGCCAAAACATTGGTCTAAACATGCTGACATAGAAGCTCAAAAAACTAGGGAAACATGCACACATGCTAGCCCATAAACAAGGCACAAAGGCACAACTCTCAAAAGCAATGAAAGAGTGATATGTGTGAGAGTATGACGGAGGTATATGCACTGAAATCACATATTAAATGATGCTATATCATGCAATCATCTCATGCAAAGCATGTTGAAGGCCTTGAAACACAAGCTAGTGAAGTCAACTACACTATAGCCATGTAAGGCAAAGCACATATGACCAAGACCACCCAAAACAAAGCTAAAGCATGCTAAATCAGTAGCAAAAATATGCTAGAGTCAAGCTAACACAAGTTAGAATGATAGGCTAATTCATTAGGCATGCTAGGCTAGTAAGCACAATTACACTACAAGTGCAAGAAGCAAGCAACAAGTGCTCTAACCAACCAAAAATAGAGTTGGAACATGTCAAAATAGAGCCTAAAACATGCTTGAATAAAGCTAAAAAAGGCTAGAATGCAAGGCTAACACATAGCACAAACTAGACTATTAAGCACCATAGCACTACAAGCATACAAAGCAAGCCTCAAGTGGCCAAACCAGCTCAAAGTAGAGCTAAAGTAGGTTGAAAAAGTAGCAAAAACATGCTAAGATCAAGTCATAAAATGGTAGAAAAACATGCTCACATGTTAGGCTATTTACTCATGCAAACATGACACAAGGACGGGAGGCCAACCCCTCCTATTTTGGACCTCAAAACATAGTTTTTGTCATTGAAAAACCTCTGAGTTTCTGTGGTAAAAAGGCCCAAAAAGTTGTTTTGAAAGTGATGAAAAGATGGCACCAAAGCTTAACAAGCAAAGAGACAAGAAGGGTAAACCACCCCCAAACTCAAAAGGAACCTCAAACCACCATTTTTAAACCATAAAAATAGATATTCTTGCAGTTCAAAACCACCCCAAAAATAGCACAAAAAGATGGCAAAAACAAGTATGAAAACAAGCTTAAAGGGTGATAGTTATACCTCTTGAACAGAAGAGTGATTCTTGGCACCAATTCATGACAAAAGCCTCTTAAGGAGCTCCAAGATAGCTTCAAGCAACTTCAGCCCAAAGATGAACCACTTTGTTTTAGGATGTATAGGCTAAAGTTTGATGTATACAAGCTTCTAAGCACCAAAGCTCAAGAGAGAGAGAAATCTAGAGAGAGAGGTTATAGAGAGAGAGACTCCCAAACTTTTGCTCCTAAAATGTTTCTAACCTTTAAAACAATAGAGAATAGCCTCTACATATAGAAAAAAGCAAGCTCTGGTCGAAAATATCTCAAAAGAGACAGCTGGAATAGTTGGAGGACAAATATCGGCAAAAAATCTGATTTCTGACATCAATGGCTGGCACTACATCATCCACGACCGGCAAGGGTCACTCTTGGATGGCAGGGGGCCGGAAATGGCCATTCATGGCCAGCACATGGCCAGAAAATCCCATTCATGACCAATAACCTCTACCTTTGGTTGGCCAGAAAAATCTACTTTTTGGGCCGAACTTCAAATGGACATACCTCCTTCATCTGGACTCCTTTGTAGGTCATTCTTGAGCGTAAATTGAAGCCCTGGAAGTCTTGTTTCCAATGGTGGCAAACTCACTTCAAAATTCCAAGTGTGAAAAACGTTATGCTCTTTTAGTGAAGACTGCTCAGTTTCAATCCTACTCGGATTCATGCCCAACTTCTTCTCCAACTTGGTTTCTTCCCTCCTCTCCTCTTTTCTTCAAATACAAACATTTAAACAAAATGTTTTAATGATTTTTCCAAAGAGTTCATCTCTCTTCCATTCATTTCCACTTTGCCCTTACTCGGTTTACCGAAACGCGTAACATTTAACGAAATGCGAGCGTCGGAACATCGTAGTAACTTTGTTTCAAAAATATTTTGAAAGAGAGAGTTTTAAGGTCTAAAATCATTTTGGTCAAAAGTCTTTGATCCAAGAATGGGGTGTGAGGGTTGGATTTGAAGCTCCTCTTGCTGAAGAAATCGAACCTTTGCATTGCACAATTTTCATCACCAAGTAAACAATCAGTGGCACCCAAGTCTTAAGGGCGGTCAAAAATTGGATGTCTACACTGTCCAGAATTTCGTGCACCGGTAGGGGACTATGCCTCAAAACTAGCCTCAAAGATTGGTGTAGAAGTGCGAACTCGTTTACAAGATCCAAGTGTTTGTAGGTGGAAGTATGTTGATGCCTCCGTTAAGGAGGCGATATTTCAACGCTTGAATGTAAGTTCGTTGTCTACTCTATTATAGGACATTTTACTCATTTTTATAATAGGTTAGAAATTTTAATTATTTATTGTAATTATTTTATTTTTTATAAGAATTATGTGTGACTTATCTATTTTTTGCAGGATCAATTTGATTTACAAGGAGACCCTGTTGATATAGAGAAGGTAATGAACACAAAATTTGGTCAGAGATTGAGTAACCATACCTATAAGCTGCACAAACAATTCATGGAGCTGAAGGAGACTAAAGGGGAGGAGTATGCAAGAAACCACCCACCGAAGGATGTTGATCCTACCAAGTGAATAGATCTTATTGATAAAAAGTGGAACACTAAAGAATTTCTGGTAACATTTTCATCTTTTTTATTATAAGAGATTATAAAAAAAACTAGAAAGAACACAATCAATTTGCTGTGAAATTCGATATGTATTCTTTTCCCTTTATCTTCAAGGCATGAAAGTGAAACATAATAAAAACCAAATAAGTGAGAAAATGAGAAAGGGAAACTATTAAACATGGATTGGAAGACTCACATAATATGAGATTAATTTATGGTTCCTTAAAGTGCATCTTTCACATCATAGAATAAAGAACTATGATTTCAGTTTCTGTGATTGTATTTTCTGTTTGTTCTTGGGTTTGGTCTGAAGTTTCATGATAATGGTAAGCGACTAGCTGAGTAACTAATACAGGGTATTGAGACAAAACTTTAGATTTAATAGAGTTGTGGAAGAAAGAAAGGGTTATAAGTTTGGTATCAGTAATTGTTCCATATCTTTATTATGAAGTATTAAATTTGTTTTACTAGTGATATATTTCATTGTTATATTGGTTCATTATTCCTTACAGGAACAATCAAAAGCCGACATATTTGTCTTACTAATGATGCATTTCATTGTTATATTGGTCAGTCTTCCTTATAAGAACAACCAAAGGCCAACATCGCGAACAGAGAAAGGATGTATACAAAACATAGGTGTGGCTCTAGGTCAATCCCTGTTAGAGTAGAAAAACTGGTATGTATCCTTGCACTTTCAGAATTATATTAGATTCTTAGCTTTATTTATTGAATATTTGGTCTATGGAATTAGGCACGAGAAAAGAAGATGCTACTTGATCTAGCAGAGTTTTACAAGGAAACTCACTATAATGAGAAAACACATGAGTGAATCTCATCTCAAGCTTAGTGTAATTATGTGAGTATAGATTGCAATTTTTATTAAAAAAAATTTAGAGTACTATTTGTTATAATCTTATTTAATTTTCTAATAATTATTTATTTTTTTATATTTGATAGGAAAATATGATACAGACACAGACTGATCACCTCTCATAGCTGGGATCAACCCTTTTGGCTGCAGAAGAGCTGTCAATCAAAGTCCTAAAGCCAAGGTCTGGCTATGTGAAGGGACTTGGCATGAGACCTTCATCCTCTATTAGGAGGACCACTACCATATATGCTGAAACAAATGATTGTGTGAAGCGCCTTGAGATGCAAATAGAGACATAGAAGGAACAAATACAAATGCAGAACAACAAAATAGAAGATCTTGAAGAGGGTAGGAAGGAGCAAGGGGAGATAATGGCTGATGTTGTCAACTTTTTGAGGACCAAAGGATTCACCTTTACAAGTGGAGGGGACTCATCCACAAGTGGACATACTTCTTGGTAAAGTATATTAACTTTACTACAACAAAATTTATAAAAGAATATATGTATGAAGAATTAGGAAATAATGAAAACATGGATATGACATCCAATTTGTACAAGTGCACAAGATGTATAAATTGTGAAGTAGCCTAAAAAATATTATTTTTCTCAATACTTAAAGCTTCAAAAAAGGCCGTCGAAATGCTAAATTATCACACAACCACAAATTTGTATAGGAACCAATAGAAACACCTTAGGAGAGACCAATATAAGTTGTATGAACTTATGGCACATTAATGGGATGCACCATTTATGAATTAGCCTTAAAATTAATTTTTGTTCTCATAATCTAGAAAAAAGTCTGTTAGAGAGATAAATTGTATAATTTAACTAATTGTAAATTCATGAGTTACTAATATTTTTAATCTTTTGTATAATTGATTAATTACTAAAGTTTTTAATTTATTTTTTTACCGATTGGATCTGGGCGGCATTTTTGACGTGCAACAATGATGTAATTTGCTTGAATGTTCATTTTTGTTTGGTAAGGATACACATACTTTGTGGAGTTGCACTAGTTATTGTTGGATGTTTGGTGGAATTGAACAAATTATAACTTTTGGATATTTTGTGGATATTTCACTATTTTATTGTATTAGGATGAAATTATTTGTAATGATGAATGGAAATTTTCATTTTGTTAATTCGTAAATGTGTTGATAACAGGTTAGGTTAAGTTGTGTTGGAATTGTTATATTTAACAGGTTTCAACATGAATAGGGTTATATTTGTTGAACTAAAATTTAGATTTTGATAAAATAGGTGTATAATGTGGAAAAAAATATAATCGAATTACTGACAAAATTTTTCATCCCTAAAGAAGGTTTTTTCGTCTCTTATTTGGCTTAGGTGGATGATTAATTTTGTCATGAATTCTTTATTTCGTCGCTAAATGAATTTGTCATGACAAAAAATATTGTCACATTTTGTCACTCTTACCCTCAATGTGTGACGAATTTTTTTTGACATTATTTCATCATTTTTAATGATGAATTTATTTTTGTCTCTATTGGTAGCTTCTTTGACAAAATTATTTTGTCTCTATTTCTTATATTTATGACAAAATACTGTCTCTAATTTCTTTCTTTAATGAAAAAATATTTTGTTGCTAATTAGTTACAAGTATGTTCCGAATAGAGTGTATTAGAGACAAAAAAAATTCATCACAAATTTATCATTTTTAATGATGAATTTGTTTTTGTCTCTGTTGGTAGCTTCTTTGACAAAAAAAATTCATCTTCATTTATATTAAACGTGACAAAGTTATTTCGTCTCTATTTCTTATATTTATGACAAAATATTTTTGTCTCTAATTTCTTCATTTAATGACAAAATATTTTGTCACTAATTACTTACAAGTATGTTCCCAACAGAGTGTATTGGAGACAAAAAAATTCGTCCCAAATTTATTATTTTCAATGACGAATTTGTTTTTTCGTCTCTAAGACCCTTTAGCGATGACGCTTTGGCGACAAAACGGGTGATGAAAAATGTTTTTCATAATTAGTTTGGGTGACAAAATATATACATTTTGGGACAAATTTGTTTCATCTTTAAATTCCAAATTTGTTGTAGTGTAAGAGAGGAAATATAGCCTATGATAAGGTATGAAAAGGTAAGCAAACAACATTAGACATGCTTTGATGTACTTGGAAATGAATAATACAATAAGGCACAATTTTCAGCACTTTTCAGAATTACAGAGTTAAAAAGAATGCTTTAGTAAAAATACTTCCCGGTTATATTAAAGGGCTGAAATTACACAAAAACAATAAACAAAATGTCTTTTTTCAATTCCAATTTTCAGAATTTGCACAGCACATCCAGAAATTTATCTACAAGCTATGTTCGAAAATCTGTCCAAATTTGTCACCTTTTGGGAAAACTAGCTTTCCTCTCAGTCTACCGAATGATTTCCACCCAAATAAATTCTGTTGGAAAGAGGACTCAGAATTCTAAATTTGGACAGAAGATCCAATACGAGATTATTTTTATGGAGTTTTGTAAAATTGCAAGAAGTGGACTATTTTTAGAGAATCAAGACCAGATATCTTAAACAAAATATCCAAGCCCTAAAAACACACAGTGAGGGGCTAATAAAATTATCACAAGCTCTAAGCACACCAAATATCCTATATTAAATTCAGATTTGAGAAATAAATAAAATTGATATTTCTTATAAATTAGAGAAGTTGCAGCAGTGCATAGTTTTACAAAATTGCAAGACAAAGTCACTAGATCATACCCACACTTTCATACACACCAAAAACCTTATTTACAATTACTATGCAACACAAGAGGGCATACTGTTGGGAAAATGGTTTTTTTTTTTTTGGTGTCTTTAACAAATTATTAAAGCAGGTGCCAACCAACTATTGTGGTGGGTCCAAGTGGGTCTAGATACTTTGCAATGAGATCTTTTCACTACAAAAAGAATGGCCAAAAGCCATTGAGATTTGAATGAAAAATTGCCTCATGAAGTTAGCTTTATGAAAGAGGTATCCAACAAACTCTATTGGTTTTTTCCAGACCTAGGGTTTGTGTGTGGCTGCTGCAAGATTATTATATACATGTGTATAATAGGTTTGTAACCCCTGCAATATTGCAGAGTTCAATAGTGCATTAGTGGCCAACCTTGAAGGCTGGCAGCTCTTCTTCTCTCCTCTATACATGTATAAATTGAGACCCTCCTATCAAGTCTAAGAGAGGGAAAAGAAAATTGTTGCTTCCATTATCCAGTAAGTTTTCCAGAAATATCCTACAGTGAGCGAGTGCAACCATGTTTTGTTCGCTAAGCTAGACAGAGAGTGCTTCTGCCGTAGCTGGTCTTTGACCGTTGTATCCTGGGAGACAGATGTCGGAATTCCTCAAGCACTTGTTCCGTGTGGCGGCGAAAATCTTTTTTAAGGAAACTGCTACTGTGCAGGCTTCGATTTTGCTTCTTTTTACCATTTTATTTTGTTATGAATTTATGTTCAACTTATAATTTCCAGTAGCTTTCTTTTCTGAGATTTACATTGTTTTATGAATCTATTTCTATTATTTAATTACACTGGGGGAGAACAAGCTTAAAATTTTTTTTGGTGTTTATCATAAAATTAGATAAATAGATTTAGATATATAATAGATTAATTCATCTCATCATCATCTTCGTGGTCTGCTTCTATTAGTTAGATTCATGGAATTGCATATTAGTTTCTTGCTACTGCTAGTATTCAATTTGGAGGAAAAACATACAAAACCTGTTTGGTGTCCACAAACCATAACTGTTTCCTAGAAGCCCTTTGTTTCACCAATCCTTGATGAGAATTCCAATGGATTTATATATATATATGTATGTTAGAAATTTGGCGCCCATGTGGCTTGACCCTTCTTTGAACCTTTTGAACCGTATCCAAATAAGTTTGAATTTGAATTCAAAACCTATTTGGATAATCACTTAGGATATACATATCTATCATATCAACTGATATGGATAGATGTGATATTATCCTATATATCTGATATGATATGGGATATGGGTGATTAAAAAAAAAAACAACGTATGTCGTATGTTTTTCCCATATACTGACTCTCTCCCAAAATACAACGATCAAGAGCCATTTTTCATTGTGACTTGTGTGGGTGATATTCATTCTGTAATATCACTCCATTGTTGAGTTGATTGATCAGATTTAGGAAACACATGATTTACCCACGAGATCCTTCAATTCAGACTCTGAGGAAAAAGGTATGACCATAATTTTTCATCCGCTGTGTTTACCTTTGATTTACATTGGTATCAGAGCTTGAATGGGTATTTTCGTGTTTTCTTTAATCAAGTGTATATTTATATATATATATATATATGTACACATTATCTACATGAATGTTTGTAAAGGAGGAAAATGTCTACTCTCATTAGATTAAGAGCATAAATACCTATTTTTTATGTTCATTAACGTCTTTTTTAATACCATAAATGGTTTTATTTCGAAAAATGGAGTCTGGCAATACAAAAAATTAGACCAAAAAACACCCTGGAAGGCGGCGCGTGGTCTGCACGTGCCACCTGACGCCGTGAGCTCCTTACACGCGCTACCACATGCCAGACGCGCTTCCGACGTGCCTCTACGCGCCATCACGCGCGCGCCCTCTGCGCCACACACGCGCGCCGCGTGCTGAGCCTCGTGCCGAGCCGCGTGTTGAGCCACGTGCGCTGATCCGCGCCGTTTTCCTCCGCCGGCTTGGCTGGCTTGGCTGCTGATGCATAAGGCACTGTTTGTTTTGTTTTTAATTCTAAATCGCGTTAAATGGTCATAATTAATTCGTTATAGATTTGTTTTATATGTGGTTAGTACTGTTAGACTCAAAATTAAATTTTTCATGTTCTGTAAAATCGTGAAGATTTTATGAAAATAAAAAGTATTTTTTCTGTGATAATAATTCATTATTTATGCTTTAAAATGCTTTTGGTATTGCATAAATAATTTTCTGGGGTTGAAATTTTTATTGTAGGCTTCTGAAATGTTTTACTATTTACTGGTATAATTTTTTCAGTTTATCAGATTTTGAAATTTTTTATTTCTAATTTTATGTGTGTTTATTAGTTATTTAGAATTCCAGAAAATTTCAGAATGATGTATTTTTTATTGTGGCATAATCTGAATATTGAATACAACATATTTTCTGGGTTTGTAATATATTGCAATTAAAGAAGCATGATTAGTTATTTATTTATTTGAATTCCATTATTAAATGAATATAGCATGAGTTATTTGTAAATTTATATTAAGATGTTGTTGTATGGAATTTATCATGCTTTGTATATGCCATAAGTAGTGGGAGATTGTTTTTTTTTTTTTTTTTTTTTTTTTTTTTTTTTTTTTTTGCGCATGGAATTAAATTAAATTTTGATAATTATCACTAGAGGCGCAAGAGATGATTACGAGCATAGCAAATTTTCGATCTTGAGACATGTATAAAATTATCATTATTTAATTTAGATTTTTTTTGCTGCAAAATAATTTTTTGTGTTGCTATCATTAATATCCCCTGTGCATTTGTTTACTCTGTATGTAGAAATGGCTGCTAAGACAGTGGTGGCAGACTTAACTAAGGGAGAGAAATTGGATGGCGACAATTATGATATATGGCGCTATAAGATCCAATACCTCCTCAATGAGCAAAAAGTGTTGACCACACGAACAAGTGATGGTTGAGCCAGAGCAGGGCAATACAGCTCAACATCGTCATGATCTTGAAGTCAACAAAGATCGGTGTGCGCGCTTTACTATGTTGAGCAGCATGCACAACGACTTGATTAGTGAGTTTGAGCATTGCCCGACTGCATTTGAGATGTGGGAAGCTCTCAAACAAAAGTTTGGTATTACCTCCTTGGCAAAGCTACGTGGGCTGACTATGAAGTTTGACTCTTATCAAAAAAGGGCGCATCACTCAATGAAGCAGCATTTAAGGGTCATGTCAGCCATGATACGTGAGCTAGCGACTGCTGGGCACAATTTGACTTAAGAGTAGCAAGTACAAGCTATGATTCGCTCTCTGCCAAATTCTTGGGAGTAGATGAAGCAGAACATGATGCATAATGAGAGTGTGAAAACATTTGACGACATATCGTGTCATTTGGAGCTAGAGGCTAAGTGCCTTGAGGCAGCTAAGTCTGATGGTTCTGCTATGGTGGTTGAGTCGATCTCATGTAGGACTTCTCAGTTCAAACGTGAAAAAGCAAACGATGCCCCTAAGAAGCAAGCAGCAGCTGCGCTAAAGCCCAATGGGGCTAGAAATTTCAAGCGTAGGGGCAAGAGAGGTGGCAAGAAGGTAAAGGCTAAATTGACATGCTTTAACTGTAACAAAGAAGGACACTTCGCTCGGGATTGCTCTGAGCAGAAGAAGATACTCCCTTACTTAATTTCTCGTATTCAATGCTTTGTGTCTAGTCAAGCATTAATTGCTCATTCTCCTCATTTTTGGGTTGTAGACTCCGGAGCAACAGACCACATCGCGAGGGACAGAGTAGGGTTCGTTGAGTATCGCCGAGTACCTGCTGTGAGCAGAAAAGTTTACATGGGGAACGAGACCAGTGTTGAGGTGCTTGGCATTGGCACATACAAGCTGGAAATGCGACGAGGGCACACCTTGTATCTTCATGATGTTCTTTATGCTCCGGATATTCGGCGAAACTTAGTTTCAGTTATTAGCATGATGAGCCTTGGTTTTAGTTTCTGTTTTGAGAATAATGGTGTTTACATTTATTTGGGAACAATTTTTTATGGTTTTGGTTATCTTTCAGATGGTGTTTTAGTTTTGGATGTGGATGATTCTAGTTTTAATAAAAATACCAATGGCTCTGTTTCGAATATTGCATCTTTTTGTGATAATGATTCTATGAGATGACATTCTAGATTAGGCCACATAGGGCAAGACTAGATGACTAGATTGGCTAGAGAAGGTCTTTTAGGCCCACTCGCTAGAGTTACTTTGCCTACTTGTGAGCACTGTCTTGTTGGTAAGGCAACAAGGAAACCATTTGGGAAAGCCATAAGGGCATCTATCCCATTGCAACTTATTCATTCTGATATATGTGGACCAATGAATGTGAGGGCAAGGCATGCAGCCCCTTATTTCATCACATTTATAGATGATTGCACGTGTTTTGGTCATGTCTATTTGATTTCTCACAAGTCAGAAGCATTGGATTGCTTTAGACAGTATGTTAATGAGGCTGAGAATCAATTAGACAAGAGCATTAAGGCTCTAAGGACTGACCGAGGATGTGAGTATCTATCTGAGCAATTTAAAGTGCTCTGTGAGGAAAAAGGAGTCATCAGGCAATTGACAATTCCTAGGACTCCGCAGCAAAATGGTGTAGCGGAGAGAAGGAATCGCACATTGCTTGACATGGTTAGATCAATGATGGCGCAAGCTAATCTTCCCATTTCTTATTGGGGAGATGCTTTGTTGACTGCTGCCTACGTCCTTAACTGTGTGTCCTCCAAATTAGTTCCTTCCACCTCATATGAGATGTGGATCGACAAAAAGCCTGATTTGGGCAATTTGCGGCCTTGGGGTTTGGCAGCTTACATACATAACGCTTCTCATAAGTTTGGGAAGTTGGGCCCTAGAGGAAAGAAGTGTATCTTCATTCGCTATAGTGAGCATTCTAAGGGCTATGTGTTTGTTGGGGAGCATCTGGATAGAAGTGTGACTGAAATTGAGTCACGAGATGTGGATTTCCTAGAGGAGGATTTCCCAAGCAAAGGTGAGGTAACTAGAGAAGTAGAACTATATGAGATGGAGGATCTACTTGAAGGCGCACCTAGTAGCCTAGTATAGAATGAGGAGATAATTCCTCATGCTCCTAGGGATAGTGGGAGCGATCTACCTATCCATGGATTAGATCCAATGGATGAGGATTCTCAGGATTCTCAACTACGTAGAAGCAAACGTGGAGCTATATCCCGTCGTCGTTTTGAGATTGAAGGGGAAGCATTCATGATTGCTTCGAGTGATGAGATGGAGCCTAAGAATCTCAAAGAGGCTCTCTCATCCCCTGTTAGTAAAGAATGGAGTACTACAATGGATAAAGAAATAGAGTCGATAAAGAAAAATCATGTCTGGGACTTGGTTGATTTGCCGCCAGGGCGCAAGACTATTGGGAACAAATAGGTTCTCAAAATCAAGCGCAAAGTGAATGGTTCCATAGAAAGGTATAAGGCTCGCCTAGTGGCGAAAGGTTGCACCCAACAAGAGGGTGTGGACTATGAGGAAACTTTTTCACCAGTTGTAAGGTTTGCTTCTATTCGCCTAATCCTGGCCATAGTAGCTCAGTTGGACTTAGAGCTATATCAGATGGATGTTAAGACTGCATTTCTCAATGGAGAATTGGATGAAAAGATCTATATGGATCAACCAGAAGGCGTTGTGGCAGTAGGTCAGGAGCGTAAAGTTTTCAAGCTTCAACGATCTATTTATGGCTTAAAGCAATCATCCAGACAGCGGAATCTGAGATTTCATCGAGTCATTGTTTCTAATGGGTTTACGATGATTGATGAAGATCACTGTGTGTATGTTAAGCGGTCCAAGGACATTTTTCTACTATTGTCATTATATGTAGAGGACATATTATTGGCTGGAAAAGACAAGGAGATGATTGTCGCCACTAAAATGTGGTTGTTCTCTACATTTGAGATGAAGGACATGGGTGAGGCAAGCTATGTGCTCGGTGTTAAGATCCTTAGGGATCGCTCTAGGAGACTTCTTAGTTTGTCTCAAGAGACTTACATTAAGACTATCCTAGAGCGATTCCAGATGCAGAGCTGCAAACCCATTGACACTCCTGTTGCAAAAGGCGAGAGCCTAAGCCTTGATATGGGTCCTAAGACTCAAGAAGAGAATGAAAAGATGGCCCGTGTTCCCTATGCAAATGCTGTTGGAAGCTTGATGTATGCTATGATGTGCACACACCCTAACATTTGTTATGCAGTCGGATTGGTGAGTCGTTACCAATCCAACCCAGGACCAGCTCATTGGAAAGCAGTTAAGAGGATATTACGATATCTTAGAGGGACTGCAAATTACACACTTTGCTATCAAAGTTCAGATCTACATCTAGTTGGCTATTGTGACGCTGACTGGAGAGGAGACTTAGATGAGCATAAGTCTACTTCAGGATATGCTTTCATGCTTAGCGATGGTGCTATTTCTTGGAGCAATAAGAAGCAATCCTGTATCGCCTTATCGACTATGGAGGCTGAGTTTGTGGCTTGTTCATCTGCCGTTCAGGAAGCCGTTTGGTTGAGGAGATTCCTTCAGCATTTGGATGTTGTCACACACACTTCAGACCCTGTGACTATCCATTGTGACAACATGGCTGCACTCGCGTAGAAAGAAGTGATCCTAGAGCACATCCCTGCGAGTCGCATGGTTGCGGACCCTTTGACTAAGCCCATTGCTAGAGATGTTTATCTTACTCATGTTAGGGCTTTTGGACTACGTAGGTGGTGATATATTTATGTGTGTTCAGTTGAACTGATATTTTTGGGATATTTATGCCATTAGTATTCATATTTGTTTCTATTACACATCTATGTTTACTACCTTTTGCAATGGTTTGTGAATTAGCATGCACAAAATAATTAAATTGATGTTAGCAGGCAAGATTGTCTCACTCACACGAGCAATCGCCTTTAGCGCTAGGTAGCGAGTAAGGATGAGACTAGTGGCTTATTGTATTTGGAGCAAATAGAAAGCCAAAATTATCCACTAGCTATGTCGCCTTGGTTAGAGCCAAGATGAGGTGTTGTTAGAGACCGACCATGGATATGAGAGTACCCACTTTTTTCATGATGTGCCTATTATGGATAGCCAGATGCGAGCTCTCATTTGATGCCTGAGAGGCGAGCAAATAGAGAATTCGAGTTAGACGCTAGGAAGTGACTTGTGCGCTTAAGAGCGACTAGACTAAGATCTGTATGGTATGTGAGTTTAACATCACTCTTTGAAAGAGTTACTCCACTATAACATGCATTCATACTACATGTGCTTATCGACCCGTTAGCGAGGTGAAAAAATGGATCCCTGCTTCTTCACCGTGTGAGTCCTAAAAGTCATTTTTCGCTAAATGACTTCACTTTGTGCCTTTTGTGACCTTTGACTATGTCATAAGATGAGGAGTTGATGTTCAGCTACTTTGGTATGTTGCTTGCGGTCATGTATGATTCGGCTTTAAGGGACATTACTGGAAAAGTGGTCAATTTGAAATTGAATGATATGAGGGTGAAGGGAAGATCATCTAGTTCTATATCTCTGCTCTATATTCACTGTCGACAACTCACATCGCTCTTTATGAGATGCTGATTGGGTGTGAATATAATGCGGGACCTAGGAGAGTCAAACATGCTTTTTGAGGGATTAGAGATGTTTTTGAACTGATGTAGCTAGATGGGTCTGGGTACATGAGACATTATTTTTGTTCTTTTTGGGTTGATGTCTCTATGCTGACTCATATTGAGTTTCTAGTATAGAGCTCCCACATGCAGGTGTTCTCAGCAGTCGCATGGTGCATTGGCTAGTATGAGATTGTTCATTTTGGGGGAGATTGAGATAGAGATATGGCAGTGTCATGCCAACTCATGTGTGAGTGGGAGATGTTCGAAATTGGGCGCCCATATGGCTTGACCCTTCTTTGAACCTTTTGAACCTTATCCAAATAAGTTTGAATTTGAATTCAAAACCTATTTGGATAATCACTCAGGATATCCACATCTATCATATCAATTGATATGGATAGATGTGATATTATCCTATATATCTGATATGATATGGGATATGGGTGATTAAAAAGAAAAAACAACGTATGTCGTATGTTTTTCCCATAGACTGACTCTCTCCCAAAATACAACGATCAAGAGCCATTTTACACTATGACTTGTGTGGGTGATATTCATTCTGTAATATCACTCCATTGCTGGGTTGATTGATCAGATTCAGGAAGCACGTGATTTACCCACGAGATCCTTCACTTCAGACTCTGAAGAAAAAGGTATGACCATAATTTTTCATCCGCTGCATTTACCTTTGATTTACATATTATTCTGCTTATGCTTATAGAATTGAATTTTATATATATGCTTGTTACAATGTTTCCTAGGAGCCCTCTATTTCGCCCTTTGTTTCACCAATTCTTGATGAGAATTCCAATGGATTTATATATATATATATATATATATATTATTCTACTTATGCTTATAGAATTGAATTTTATATATATGCTTGTTAGAGTTTCCGAAAGAGCTGAATTGTTTAGAATGGTTTTAGATTTGCATGCTTGTGAATAAACTATTATTTCTAATCAGCACTATGTGGAATAGCCCACTGTTATTTTATTAAATTACCATTTCATTGCATTCAATTTGTGATTAGGGGTTTTTTCTCCAAAAACATAAATATTGTGTGAGACCACATGTAATGTAGCAATTTCTTTACACACTGCCTCTGTTATGCATGTTTAGTATAATAATAAGATAAATTTGAAAACAGTTGTTTGGTGATGAATTCATGATTACAAATTTTGTGTACATATATGCATGCTAATTAGCCTTTATTAATGAGTTATTTACAATGTAATTGCTCTGGAGTTAAGTGTAGGTTAATTATCAATTACATTTTTAATTTAATTATTTAGAATTATCAATTTTAAGTTTTGTAATTCTTGCTTAGTAAGGTTTCTATAACTTGTGCAACATTTTAATTCCTGATTTAATATTCAATGATTTGCTAGAAGGTTTGATGATAGTTGATTATATGTACAATTTCTTTAGATTTTTTGGTTTGTATTTCCTTGTGTTCCCTGCTTACAAGAATACCTATGTGGAAGAGAATGAGGAAAAAAAAAAGGAAAAAAAAAAAATATACAAATCCAAATGAATAGGATTTGGGGAAAAATTGGGCTACTAACCTTTTTTTTTTTTTTTTGTTAAACATGAATACATAAGCATGGAAATGAATTTTTGGACTACAATCCTCAATTGGATTGGTTTTCTCATCTTATATTTAAAGCAAGTTTTGCTTAAGTTTAAATTCTAGAAGCACGGTATATTTTCTTGTAATTGTTGTAGAAATTTTTTGAATTGCTTGGATATTGGTTGGCTATTGTTAGATTGTTTGTAAAGTTTTGGAACTTGGATAGGTTTAACCTAGTTCATCCATTGGAAAGTTTAATTCTAAAAATTGTGTCCCACGGACTAGGAGTCAACATGCTCTTGAAAGTTTTGTCAAAAGGTTAATTGGATTTTAAATGGGACCGATGTGACCCCTCCAGTCTTCCTGGGAACATTCCGGACCATCTTCGATTCTAGGGTAACAGGTGAGACTAGTTTTGAATTAAATTTCTGACTCCGAGATTTTCTAGTGTTAAGTTTGTTCTCTGAGAACACAGAATGATAACATTCTGGTGTATTTTTTCAGAAATGGCAACTATCACTAATGATGCTGCTGTTATTAATGTTGGTGGAGATCATAACCTCGGGACGACTGGTTTGCCAACCCCAACTATGACCTTTTGTGGTCAACCCTAGTGCTATTTTGGCTGTTCTGAGAGGACTGCTCAGTCACCATGAGTGCCTAGAGAAATTTGCTGGGGTGAACTTCAAGAGATGGCAACAAAAGATGATGTTCTACTTGACCACGCTGAACCTTGCAAAGGTTTTGGGCGAGGATCCTCCAATCGTGGCAGAGAATGAGCTAGAAAGGCAGAAGGTTATGGCGCTTGACACATAGAAGCAGACAAACTATCTTTGTCGGAACTATGTGTTCAATAGCTTGGCAGACTCACTTTACAGTGTGTTTTGTGCCAAGAGCTTAGCAAAAGAGTTATGGGAATCTCTGGACAAGAAATACAGGACTGAGGATGCCGGGGCGAAGAAATTTTTCATTGACTGATTCCCGAACTTTAAAATGATAGATTCAAAAACTGTGATGAGCCAAGTCCAAGAGTTTCAAGTAATCTTGTATGAAATTCATGCTAAGGGGATTCCTTTGAATGAGTCATTCCAAGTTGCTGTGATCATTGAGAAACTTCCCAATGGTTGGAAAGACTTCAAGAACTACTTGAAGCATAAGCGCAAGGAAATGTCAGTTGAAGACCTAATTGTCCGACTCTGAATTGAGGAAGATAATAGAAAGAAATAAGGGAGTACCTTCTCCGTGAAGGCCAATATCATTGAGTATGGCCAATCTTTTAAGGTGAGTAAAAAGCCCCTTGTGAACAAGGGCTCAAAGCTGGGGCCAAGGGGTGGTGTTGCAAAGAAGTCAGCACACAAGCCGCAGAAACCTGTTTATCGGTTCTTAGAGAACTGATACAACTGTGGTAGTAGGGGCATTGGGTTAGTGATTGCCACAAACAAAGGAAGCCATACAAAACCAAACCCCGTGCTCACATGACAGATATGCAGGAACACTCCCATGATGAGGATGACATGCACTTGTCTACTGTTGTTGAATATGGTGGGTTTAAACCCAAGAGAATGGTGGATTGATACTGGGGTTACACGTCACATCTGCTCTGAGAAAAAGTTATTTATAGCTTTCGAGCCGGTTACAAACGGTGAGAAGTTGTTTATGGGGAATTCTGCTACCTCAATTGTTAAGGGGAAATGAAAGGTAGTCCTAAAGTTGACCTTAGAAAAGGAGCTGACCTTGAACGAAGTCTCGTATGTATTGGACATTCGTGAGAATCTTGTCTTGGGATCTCTTCTCAGCAAACATGGTTTTCGCATGGTCTTTGAGTTCGACAAGGTCATTCTGACCAAGAGCGGAGTGTATGTGGGTAAGGGATATATGTTGGGGGGTATGTTTAAACTCAATGTAATGACTCTTATCCCAAAGATGAATAAAAATGCATATTCTTCTGCTTACATGTTTGAGTCTTTCAATTTGTGGCATGGTAGACTAGGACATGTGAGCTTTGAATCTTTACGTAGATTAATCAAGTTAGATCACATACCATCTTTTAGGATTAATCTGAAACACAAGTGTGAATCTTGTGTTGAAGTGAAGTTGACAAGATCTTCGTTTCATTCTATTGAAAGAAGTTCAGAGCTGTTGGACTTAGTGCATAGTGATATGTGTGAGTTAAAGTTTATACAATCATGTGGTGGAAATAAGTACTTTATCACTTTTGTTAATGATTGCACTAAGTATTGTTATGTGTATTTGCTCAAAAGCAAAGATGAGGCTATTGACAAGTTTGTTCTTTATAAGAATGAAGTTGAGAATCAATTAAGCCGCAAGATTAAGGCTTTAAAAAGTGATCGTGGTAGTGAGTATGAATCACCGTTTATTGAGATTTATGCTTAATCTGGGATTATCCACCAAACCACGGGGCCTTATTCTCCTCAGTCAAATGGGATTGCTGAGCAAAAGAATAGGACACTAAAGGAGATGATGAATGCAATGTTGATAAGTTCTAGATTGCCACAGAACATGTGGGGGGAAGCAATTCTCTTCGCTAATTACATTATGAATAAAGTACCCCAGAAGAAGGTGGACAAGACTTCGTATGAGTTATGCAAAGACATCAAGCCTTCTTATAAATTGTTACGAATATAGGGGTGTCTTGCAAAAGTGGTGATAGCTACACCCAAACGGGTTAAGATAGGTCCGAAATCCATGGATTGTATATTCATTAGTTATGCACATAATAGTAGTGCATATCGGTTTCTTGTACATAAGTCTAAAATTTCAGATATACACAGGAATACCATCATGTAGTCAAGGAATGCATGTTTCTTTGAAGACATTTTTCATTGTCGAACCCAAGAATGGGTCCCAAGGTCTTTGGAGCAATTTAATGAGATTGCTAGTGATGATGATCATATTGATGATCAAATTGAGGTTTTAGATGAGCCTAAAAGGAGTAAAAGGGCTAGGAAGTCTAAGTCTTTTGGTCTAGACTCTTAAATTATATGGTTGAGAACGAACCTCAAACTTTCTACGAATCTGTGATTTCTCCTAAGAGTTCTTTGTGTAAAGAAGCGATCAAAAGTGAGATTGACTCCACCTTATAGAACTACCCCTGGGAGTTTGTGGATTTACCTCAAAGTAGTGAGCCTTTGGGCTACAGGTGGATCTTTAGAAGAAAGATGAAGGTCGATGGGTCAATTGATAAGTATAAGGCTAGGCTCATTATCAAAGGGTACAGGCAATGAGAAGGCCGGGATTACTTTGATACATACTTACCTATGACTAGGATAACATCCATTCCCATGATGATTGCGATAACAACCTTGCGTAATCTAGAGATACACCAAATGGATGTAAAGACATCTTTCTTAAATGGAGATTTGAATGAAGAAATCTACATGGAGCAACTTGAAGGGTTTTCAACTCCAGGCAAAGCAAAAAAGTCTGTAAGCTTGTCAAATCATGGTATGGTTTAAAGCAAGCGTCTAAACAATGACATGAGAAGTTTGACAAAGCAATGTTGTCAAGTGGGTTTAGAATCAATGAATGTGGCAAGTGTGTTTATGTCAAAGACACTGACAGAGGTTATGTCATTTTGTGTCTATATGTTGATGATATGCTCATTGTAGGTAGTAATGATGAAATGATCAAAACTACTAAGAAGTTGTTAAACTCTAAGTTTGACATGAAGGATATGGGCGTTGTAGATGCTATCCTGTGAATTAAGATTACCAGAACATCTGGCGAAATGTACTTTCTAAGTCTCATTATGTTGATAAGATACTTGAGAAGTTTAGTGGATCAAATACGAGTGTGTCAACGACACCTGTAGACTTGAGTCTACATTTTACCAAGAATAATAAAGAGAGTGTCTCTCAGTTAGAATATTCTCGAGTTAGTGAAAGTTTGATGTATCTGATGAGTTGTACTAGGCTAGATATAACCTACTCGGTTAGCAGGCTTAGTAGGTACACGAGTAATCCCGATGCTACTTATTGAAAGGGCGTTGTGCGAATGTTAAGGTATTTACGCTACACTTGGGATTATGGGCAGTATTATAGTCGATATCCAGTGGTGCTAGAAGGCTATAGTGACGCGAACTAGATATCAGATATAAAGGACTCAAAGTCCACTAGTGGATATGTGTTCACTCCTGGTAGGCAGCCGTGTCTTGGAAATCTTCCAAGAAAACATGTTTATCTAGATCAACGATAGAATCAGAGTTTATTGCTTTAGATAAAGCAACAGAAGAAGCAGAATGGCTTTACCATTTCATTGAAGATATCCCACGTTAGTCTAAACCTGTGACAGCTATTTGTATTCATTGTGATAGTCAATCTGCAACTGGTAAGGTTCAATGCAATACGTATAATGGAAAGTCTAGATATATCCATCGTAGACATAATTCCGTATAACAGCTACTCTCGAATGGAGTTGTCTCTATAGACTATGTAAAGTCTAAGGACAACATTGCAGATCCGCTAACCAAAGGGTTAAATCGAGTGCTAGTCGAGGCGTCGTCAAAAGGAATGGGGCTGAGGCCTTTGGGTGTTACCAGAATGGAAACCCAATCTAGTTGATTGGAGATCTCAAGATCTAGGTTCAATGGGACAACCTAATTGCGTGTAACAGTGGTATGTCACTGTGGGGGGTAAACCCTCAAGCCATTCCTTTAAGCAATGATACATGCGGGTGTGACGGTTAAGCAGAGCTTTTAATGACTCTTATGTGTTGAGAAATCAAACAGGGTATAGCAGGATACTTTGAAGAGTCACCTTTGTGAGAGTGAAGTGGGGCCACTTTTAGAAGAATTGGTAAGACAAAATTCTTTGAAACCGCTCACTGAACCAGGCTAGTGCTCAGGGCCATACAGGGCACATCGCTGAGAGCAAAATAGTGATAGGAGTAATTCTCGTGTGAGGTTTATTGTCTCAGTTTACACAAATGACAGAGCAATTCAAGATGTCATATTCACTAATTAGCTAGTAAACTCGATTGGTTTTCACTGTAAGAGGTTCAAAGCCAATAGCTACCTTCTCTAATGTCGGGGTTAGTCCGTCGTACTCTCTTTCCGAGTCATTGTTGTTGAACGTTTTCCATTTGTTGAGTCTTTCGGCCAATTTTTACTCATGTGGGGGATTATTGGAAAATTAGTTTTTTAGTGACTTTAATAAATTATTAAAGTGGGTCCCAACCAACTATTGTGGTGGGTCCAAGTGGGTGTAGATACATTGCAATGAGATCTTTACGCCACAAAAAGAATGGCAAAAAACCATTGAGATTTAAATGAGAAATTGTCTCATGAAGTTAGCTTCATGAAAGAGGTATCTACCAAACTCTATTGGTTTTTTCCAGACCTAGGGTTTGTGTGTGGCTATTGCAGGATTATTATACACGTGTATTATAGGTTTGTAACTCCTGCAATATTGTAGAGTTTAATAGTTCATTAGTGGCCAGCCCTGAAGCCTAACAGGTCTTCATCTCTTCCGTATACATGTATAAATTGAGACCCTCCTATCAACTCTAAGAAAGAAAAAAAGAAAATTGTTTCTTCCGTTATCCAGTTAGTTTGCCAAAAATATCGTACAGTGAGAGAGTGCGGTCACGTTTTGTTCGCTAAGCTAGACAGAGAGTGCTTTTGCCATAATTGGTCCTTGACCATCGTATCCTGGGAGACAGATGCCAGAATTCCTCAAGCACTCGATCCATACGGCAGCGAAAATCGATTTTAAGGAAACTACTACTGTGCAGGCTTCAGTTTGCTTCTTTTTACCATTTTATTTTGTTATGAATTTATGTTCAACTTATAATTTCCAACAACTTTCTTTTTTGAGATTTACATTGTTTTATAAATCTATTTCTATTATTTAATTACACCGGGGAAGAACACATACTTGACAATATGATGAGATGGGTGAAAGAATTGGAGAAGACAAGAGAGAGATATGGTTCTTACCTTAACACAAGAAAGTAACTTTTCTTCTTTTCTTTTTTTCTTCTTCTTCTCTACTTTCCTCTAGTCACAATCTCCTCCTCTCACCCTCTTCTTGGCCGCTGAAAATGTGAGTAAGGAATTGGGAAATGGTCTCAATTTATAGGCAATGAGTTTGAGTTGAAAATACAATTTTACCCTCTAGCTTAATGACTAAGGAAAGTAGAAGACTAGTAAATATCTAGATATTTTTCTCAAGTCTTCTAGGTGGTTTCACACCCAATTTTTCACAAAATAATATTTATAAATACCTATGTAAATATTCATTTTCAAATAAATAATAAATTAAATAAAAAATGATAAAATGTATGGATTAATTTAGAGACTAGGAGGTAAAATAAATAAAAACCTAATGTTAGGGTATTTCCATTTATATAGTAGTGTTCTAGGATTTAATTATAATAATATACGGGAAAATTATTCTTTATTGGACCATTTTGTAGACTTTAACGAAATTAGGTGTTAAAATGCTATTAACCTGAGGCTCAGGGTTTCAAGTATAATTACCAAAAGTTAGGGTCTTTACAATTTGGATCTTGAAATGGGATCCGTGGTGGAACTCACGGGCCCGAACAATGCTTTCCAATTCGAATTAAGGGCTGGAGGGGATCCACCTCTTTTTATTTTAATTTTTTTATGACCTCCACAAACTTAATTTCATAAATTCTATAATAAAAAAAGCAATAACTGTTTTTTTTTTCTTTTTCTTTTTTGGTATATAGAAAATATTTCACAAAGAAAAAATTACAATTTTTTTTTTTCCCTTTTAAGTGTTTCTAGATTAGTGGTTCTAAATATTTTAGAAGTTCACAAAAGATTTAAAAAATACAAAAACTCAAAATTATTTTAAAAAAAATTGTTAACCAAACAGACTGATTTAAATTTGTCAAATAATGGGTTTCTAATGGCAAGTAAAATAAACCAATACTTATTTATTAATATTTACGATATATTTTCAATCATAACTACTAAATGTTGAATATGACAGTGATATTATGGGGCGATATTATTATTTAATAAGTAATCTTAATTTGTGGTAGGAACTACAACAGTGTTTGCTTAGTGGGAGACATGGATGATTCATTGAATCGCATTTAAAGTTTTTTATTGACTCAATATTTTTTTCCTTAATGAGTGTAAATGTCTATTTGATGGGGTCCCTTAATTTTTTAATAGGATCAAACTATATGAAATCAAATATTAATAATATAAAATAATTTTTTTTTTTTTTTTTTTTATAGGTTTTTCAAACCTTGATGGGGCCTGGAACCCATCAAGGAACTAATGTGCTGTTCGATTTGGTTTGGAAACAAAATCAAACCTTGTTTTGTTTATAATTTAACCGCATGCTTATACCAAATAATATGTTATTATGTTACAAACAAGAATTGTTTAAATGGAAATTTAAAACTAAATCTATCATTATACAATAACACACTTATAAAAATAGAGAGTTAACAGCTTATAAATATATTTGAGATAGTAAAAGATACTCAAATGTTTACGATAAATAACAAATTATATAGATAGCTAAGTAGTTCGATTTCATATTAAAATTATACCTATAAAATCACTAATAGAATCATAAAATATGCTTATTTTAAAATTCATAATCAAATCGTATATTAAACAAACTAAATTATACCGTAACATTTGATTTGATTAGGACCAATCTAGAGAATATACTCCTAGAAAAGTTAGCATAGAATCAAATTGACCTTGTTTTGTTGACAAATTTAAGCACAAAACCGTGTCACATGAAAATTTGAACTACTTCAATCAACCAATGAAAGTCAAAGTTAATTAGGTTCTAGAATTTGTAAGTATCTTGCCCAATCGTACTGTAAGCGAGGGTAGTAAATGCATGAATCAACCGATTGAGTTGTTTTAGTTAATCGGAAATTATGAATTTTATATGAATGTCATCAATTTGAATATCAAGTAATCAATTATTAATTACAAACCTACGCTTTTAAAGCATATAATAGGCTTTAAGATAAGTTGTGCTTTAAATTTGAGAGACGTTTTGATGATTCGAGTTATTTATTTTGTAGGCATTGGTGGACACAAAGGGCACTTGGGGGGGGGGGGGGGGGGGGTGGGTGTTTGTGGCCCCTGCAAAATTTGCTAGAGCTTCACTAACTATTGCTGTTAGGAATGTAATCAGTTTGATACGGTCAATATTTAGGTAAATTTTTTACTAAATCGATAATGTCGATTTTCTCATTTTAAATACCGATATATATTGCTTCTTCCATTAAACCGCATCAAACAGAACTAATTTAAATAATTCGGTTCGATGCGGTTTAATTGGTTTAGAACTTTTCAAACTTGTGTCACTTTTTAATAGAGTCACTAAATCTATATAAAAACACTGAATTAGTTATTTGTCCACCATTGCAAAAATATCAAATTCATCCATTTAATAAATATTTTTCAATTCCTAAATTAACAAAAATACAAATAAAAAAAAGTTAAAAAATACTAAAATTTCAAGAATAATGAGTTTAGATAATAAGAGTTTATAAATTTAGGTTATAGAGATGATAACGTTAATTAATATCGTTATATTATGAGATTGTATATATATATATATATATATATTAAATACAATATACGTTAATGTGATCGGTTTTGGGTTAGTTCGATGCACAAGATGTTTGAACCAAAAGTAAATCAGAAATAGAAAAAAATTAAATTAAAAAATTACATAGAACGATTCTTGTTAAAAAAGAAGACCAATTATAATCGATTCAATCTAATTCTACTGATTTGATCGATTTTTTTTGATTTATCTTACCTTTCTAATTCCTGTGTTGATATTTTGTTTAGAAGTGGTAATGGTGTGGCCCCCTCAAGGCTCGCCAACTAGAAAATCATATCACATTAATATCAAGAGTAATCATATAAAAATAAATGCATAAATTACAAATACAATCTCTGAAATTTTTGTAAAGTATAGATTGTCTTCAGCAATTAAAAAAATTACAAATACCCCTTGTTTGAATTTTTTATTTAATAGAATTAACTAAAAAAAATAAAATTCACAATTGTTCTCCTATACAATAATAAAATTACTTAAATTATTAATTGAAACATATTTTTAATATCATTAAAAACTGTTAATTGATTTGATAATTTATTAGTAAAAGGGGTGATTTATTATGAAGTTAGAAACCTCGAGAAGTGAAATGTAATTTCAGAAACCATAGGAGGAGATTCATATTTTAATCAAAGCTCAGGGGGTGTATTTGTAATTTACCCAAAATAAATTTTGTATAAAATTTTTATTTCATTTTCAATTAAAATTTATCAGTGTTTTTAAAATTTTAAAAATATTTTGTCACATTATTTTATATATGTTTTTTATGTGATCATTCTGTATATGAATCATTTTTTCACATTAATCAAGTTTCTAGTAAATTTTTTGGTATAATTTTGTGTACAAAGATTAATCAAAAGCAAAATGGGGAGGGGGAGCAAAATTCAACAGCAATTCGTGATTCCCCTTTCTTTGATAGATTACTAATTGCCTTAAATTTTAATTTTTTATTTGTTTTTTCATTGGATGCTTTCAAAACTTTTCTCTTTTAGATAACATGTAATTGCATGATTGGCGTTCAAAATCTCAACCTTGATTTTGCTCGATTTTGTAATATCCCATGATTTTGCTTTATGTTGTAATATCCCATCATATGTTGTAATATTCAACAGCAATATTCCATTATTTTGCTTTATTTTGTAATATCCCTTCAAAACAGGCCCCAAACGACTCCACGGATGTCACAGACAACTTTCTCGCAACAAATAGGACTTGTGAAGACAAATGACATGTTATTAGCACACGTAAGTTGGCAGTTAAAATTGAAAACTAAAGAAGATTTGAGATCTTATTTCCCTGCATTTTTAACAGATGAATGTAGAGTATTTATACAACAATTACTCAAGACTAACCATGATGAGTTAACTCTAACTAATCTACTAACTCTAACTCTAACTAACTAACTGCTGAATTAATTCTGTTACAACAATATCTAACAGATATTATAATGGATATGGAATGATATCACTGGACTCTGCTTGCGGCTCCTTACATGTGGATGTGGCTGATGATGAAGGCTGTTTGAACTGCTGTAGAACTTGGAACTGTTGGAACTGTTTGGACTGTTGCGACTGCTGAGTCTGATTGTAAGCTATACTTTCATCACCCCCTTGCAAGCTCATAGGGGAAGAAAGCACCATGAGCTTGTCATGAAGAAAATGAAAGCGAGAGACAGGTAAAGCTTTAGTAAACGGATCAGCAAGCTAATCAGAGGAGGCAACATGCTTGACAAAAATTTGTTTGGAGGCAACTCTTTCATGGATATAATGATAATCAACAGCAATGTGTTTAGACCGAGAATGAAAAACAGGATTGGAACTCAAGGAAATAGCAGACAAGTTATCACACCAGAAAATTGGACATGGATGAGCAATGTGTAAATCTGTGAGAACCATTTGAAGCCAACTCAACTCTGCTGCTGCCTGAGCAAGAGCTCGATACTCAGCCTCGGTGGATGAACGAGACACTGTAGGTTGCTTCTTGGCAGACCAAGAGATAAGGTTAGGACCTAAAAAGACACAGTAGCCAGTAGTAGAGCGACGATCACTGACACTGCCTGCCCAATCGGAGTCAGAGAAAGCATGAAGCTCAAGAGGACCAGGAGTGAAGGACAGACCCTGATGAAGGGTGCCTTTAAGAAACCGCAGCAAGTGTTTGACAGATGCAAAATCAGCCTCAGTAGGAGAATGCATAGTTTGGCAAGCATGATTAACAGCAAAGGAGATATCTGGACGAGTAATTGTCAAATACTGAAGTGCACCAACAATACTACGATAGAGAGAGGTCTTAGTGTTGGTAGACTGATAAGAAGTATTCATTCGGTACCAGCAATTGAGAGCAACATGATTATGTTTGCCGCAGATTTGACAAATCACAAAAGATTTGTCATTGAAAATATAACCAGAAGCATTGTTGTTAGAACCAGAGGAATTGTGATAGCCAGAGGAATTGTTGTTATAACCTCGACCTCTTCTTCCTCGTGAGAAATATCGACCACCAGATTTATTTCCTCTGCTAAATTGAGAATGTCCAAAAAAATTGCGAAAATCTGAAGACGGAGTAGAATTTTTCTGAGAAAAACCTTGAGTTGAATAAGCCACATGCAGATTAGTAGAATTCTGTTTGGAAACAGATTCTACATGAATTGCCTCTGAACAGAGCAGTGCTGACAGATTTTCCATGGAGATGGATTCAGATCTTGCTCGAATTGTGGTTTTAAAAGCATTGCATTCAGTAGGAAGGCCATTTAATGTGAGAAGAACCAGATCTTCATCTTCAACTGGTGAAGCAGCCATAGCCAATTGATCAGACAAAGCTTTAATCTGAGAGAGATATTCTTCTATTGAATAGGATGTTTTTACAACATTATGAAGCATGTTCTTGTGCTGATGAATATGAGACCTTGAGAGAGAAGTGAAACGTTTCTCAAGTGTACTCCAGACTTCATAACTAGTCTTGCAATGAAACACTGTGGTGAACACTACTGAGGATAATGTAGTTGTAATACAGCTCAGAAGATGTGAATCAACAAGCATCTATTGAGTATATGCATCATTAGGTACCTCTCTGATGTATTGAGGAGGAGGTGCAGTAGAGCCATCAACATAACAGAGCAAACCAGTAGCTCTGAGAATGTTGTGAAATTGATTTTTCCAGATGATGAAATTGGAAGAATCAAGCTTGACAGTAATAAACGAATTTAGATTGGAGATAAGAAGTGAAAGATTTTAGGAAAGCTGAGAAGAAGGTAAGGTCGCCATTGATGAACCTTCAAACTCGTGAGAGCAATATCTAGCTCTGATACCATAAAGAAGATTTGAGATCTTATTTCCCTGCATTTTTTACAGATGAATGTAGAGTGTTTATACAACAATTACTCAAGACTAACCATGATGAGTTAACTCTAACTAATCTACTAACTCTAACTCTAACTAACTAACTACTGAACTAATTCTGTTACAACAATATCTAACAGATATTATAATGGATATGGAATGATATCATTGGACTCTGCTTGCAGCTTCTCACACGTGGATGTTGTTGATGATGAAGGTTGTTTGAACTGCTACAGAAGTTGGAACTGTTGGAACTGTTTGGACTGTTGCGACTGATGAGTCTGATTGTAAGCTATACTTTCATTATATTTTTTACAGATGAATGTAGAGTATTATACAACAATTACTCAAGACTAACCATGATGAGTTAACTCTAACTAATCTACTAACTCTAACTCTAAAATAGCTCCCGAACCACTCTCTTGATGTCACGAGTAGTTTTCTCATGACAAATAAGACCTATTGGGATAGACGGGATGTAATTAGCACACGTAGGTTGGGAGTTAGAGTAAAAAATACCTTAAACCTAATTGAAAAATGACATTGGGGGGGCGAAAATGTAAAACAGCCCCTAAACCACTCTATCGATGTCACAGACAAATTCCTCATGACAAGTTGGTTGGGAGTTAGTGTTGATAACACCTTAAACTTAGTCAAAAGGCTTTTGGGGGAGCGAAAATGCATTAATTGAATAAGTTTGAAGAATTTGTCTAATGTTGATGGGGCATTATGTCTTGTAGTGTAATTTATTGATTTGGACAATTGTTGATTTGTTCTTACAGTCTGCAATTTTTTACTACAGAAATAACTTGTATGCCATAACTAAGGACTTCTTCCATGAACGTACTATTTCTTGCTTAAGTGTGTTGTTGATTAAAAATAAAAAAATAAAATTCTACAAACTGAGATACAGCAGGGTGTATGAACTTTCATTTGACTTGCCAAAAAAGGCAAAACAATAAATGATGTCAACTGTAGTGATGTTAACTATAGTAGCTTTACTTTTTTATTTTACTAAACTACTAAGCATGTGGCTGAGCTGAAATAATTCAATTGATATGCAAGCAAAGAACCAAACAAAACACATCAATTTTGTACTCATATTCTATATAAATAGTATGATCTTATCCTCAAATGCTATATGGTACTAATGGATGTAGATTTTTTTGTTTTTGGCATGGACTTATGGATATTCAATTTTTGTGTACGGAGGACAATTACAGTTTTGAATAATCCCGCTGTTATGTCCTCCTCTACTTTTTGTATGGATTTGTATTAATCGTACAAATAACTTTTGGCGCGGTACAGAATACTTTTGGCATCGAACGGATAATTATTGTTGCGCTATATAGATTACCTTTTATTGTGATAGATTACCATGGTAATTTGTATCATGCCAAATTACCATTTGGTATGGTAGTGAATATATTTTTTGTGTAGGGAGGACATGATTTTCGTATAATTGGGTGTTTGGTATGGAATTATTATTTTAAGTTGAAATATACTTAGTTTGTATGGAGTTTGATATTAAAAGTTATTCCTTTTTGCATGGTTGTAAGTGAAATGGATGCAGATTGTGAAATAAGTAATAATATATGTATTGTTTTGTTTATATATTTGGTATAGGTTGCATGGAATACATACGTGTTGTGGACAAATTAATTTTTTTTAAAAAAACATAAAATGATGTTTTTGGCGACTAAACAATTGGTAGCCAAAAATGGAGTAAATATTTTTAGCGACTAAATAGTTAATAGGTAAAAAAAAAATTAAAATGAAAACAAATCTTTTGGCGGCTAAATATTTAGTAGTCAAAAAAAATATGACTTCAAGCAACTAATAATTCTTTAGTAGCTTAAAACAAATAGAATGAAAAAAAGTTTTCACGACTAAAACTTTAGTAGCCAAACAAAAATTAAAAAGAAAATAACACTTTTGGTGGCTAAATATTTAGTAGCAAAAAAAAAAAAATCATTCGGTGAGAAACTTTAGTAGCTAAACAAAAATTAGCTTTTAGGAGACTAAAACATTTAGTAGCTAAAAAAAAAAAAGATGAACCAAAAATAAAAATAAAAATAAAAATTAGGGACTAAAAGTTTAGTCGTCCTGAATAATTTAAGTTTTTGACGACAAAAAATGTTAGTTGCTGAAAATGCCATTTTAAATTTATTTGATAACTTTTGGCAATTAAAAAATTTAGTCACAAAAAATGCCATTTGTTGTAGTGTTGAGTTTGTTGACATAAGTTCCTCAAATACAAACATTACAGATAATAATTTTCACAGGACATTAAAGATCAACACGTTCCTTGAAGTTCCAACAGTCCCACAGTTAAATTTGTATAATGACTTCACTATGCTCATCCACATTTTTTTTGATCAGCGAAAGGAAACTTTATTGATGGAAATGAGCATACAAAGTATGGAGATACATCAATAAAGGGGGGGGGGGGAGTGTAAAGAGCATCAGGGAATACTAATTCAATCCCAACAAAGTTGGCATCGAGAAGGGACCCTATCATATGCTAGCACACATTGCGAACGTTGGTGAGGAACCAACTAAACAAGAGCTTTTATATAGTTCATGATATTGTCTCTAACCTCCACCTGATTAGGATGGCTGCTAGTGGTTCCCTCTGAGCCTGGTTTTGTCCGTAGTGGGTTTTGTGTTGGCTTGGCAGCAGGGGAAGCTTTGGGGTTCTTCTGTCATTGTGTTTTTTTGTCTCATCCACATCAAAGCTCTTGTTTCAATTTCCGACCAAAATTCCAACAAAAATCAAGTTTAACTCGCCACAAATTTCTCAAACTCCTCACGCTCCTATTGACCTTGTCGCGGTACTCGGCGTTAGCGGCAACATGGCAGGGACCAAGCTTGCACTACTAAAGCAAGCCATGGGGATCATGATGTAAGAAATTAATGTACATGTAATCATAATAATAATGTGGAATTGAACTTTGCAGGATCTTGAATTCAATGCATCTCTAGAATAAAAACGAACATACCTTTGTCAAACATTGAATTAGAGAAGTTGAGAAAATACCCCTAATAGTTGAACCTTGAATTCTTGGCTCACCTTCTTCTCTCTGTCTCTCTTAATTAGGATGACTATAGAACTTAGAGTGATGGAAAAATACTTGATATAAAAGGAGAGTCACCCATCCTTATATAAAGGAGAGAAGAGGGCCAGATGAACTCTATTAGAAGAATTCCTGTCCATCAAGGTTTTTTTCTTATCTGAGAAGAGTAATTGTATTAAAATTCTAATTACTGAACTTTATCTCAAATATTGGTTATATCTAATTGTGGAGTCCAAATAAAATAAACATGTAAACAATATGTAGGCTATTGGGCCACACTAGAAAATAAATCTAATATTCTCCTACTAGTCCCATTAAGCCAATTATGATGCAACTATGAGATTTTTTTTTTCCTTCAAAAATATGCAATTTATAAAAATTTTGACTTATTGGATTCCACACTAACTTTGACACGTGATCACGAATTTTAAAAATAGCCAATAAGTTCAGATATATTAGAAACAATAATACTGTGATTACTTCAGATCACCAATGTGAGTCATAGCAGTTATATAACATTTTTGTCATATTTCCTTCTATGCACCACACCAACGATAACCTTCACTAACCTAGTCCATTATCGAGATATGTAATTATTTGCCTGAAAGGCCCCTGTAATTTGTCTTGTTAAGAGATTTCCTGTTTATCAATATTCAAATTAATGTGTACACACACTGTTAGAACAGGAAAAGCAGAAACAAAATTATTATTGCGCAAATAATGTCAAATAAAAATAAGCACTCAAGATTATCCATACACATCATGGGTTGCTTAAAAGACCCATCCTGATAACATGCTCTGTGTATATCTTTGGTGGCAATCCCTTTGTGAATGGAACAACAATCATAAGAGAGGTGCTTAAGTTTTCAACTAACACTTGTTGTTTCTGGACTCTTTCTCTAACAACTAAGTACTTTACTTCCATGTGTTTGGAACCACTAGAGTACTTTACATTCTTAGAAAAGAAAACTACTACGGCATTGTCATAATATATGTTCAGCGGCCTGGCAATTGAGTCAACAATACCAAGTCCTGAAATAAAATTTCGCAACCTCAAAGCATGCCACAAACTCAGCCTCCATAGTAGATGAAGCAATAGTGGACTGCTTCATACTTTTCCATGAAATTGCTCCACTAGCTAGTAGAAAAACAAAACCTGATGTAGATTTTCTACTATCAAGACAACCAGCAAAATCTGAGTTTGAGTATCCAATCAATTCCAACTGTTTTGATCTCCTATACATGAGCATATAGTCCTCTTTTCCCTAAAGATATCTCATAACTTTCTTCACTACTTTCCAATGTTCGATTCCAGGATTACTTTGGAATCTTCCCAACATTCCAACTGCAAAACTAATATTTGGCCTGGTGCATGTATGAGCATACATCAAGCTCCCTATAGCTGATGCATATGGAAAGTCCTTCATTTTTTTTTCTTTCCTAGTCATTTCTTAAACACTATTTTTCACTTAATTTATCACCCTTCATGATTGGTGCATCACTGACTGAACAAAACTGTATATTGAATCTCTTCAAAACATGATCAATATATCCTATCTGAGATAGTCCTAGCAATCCTCGAGATCGATCCCTAAAGATCTCTATACCAATAACATAGCCTGCCTCACCCATATCGACCATTTTAAATTTCTTGGAGAGATATTCCTTGGTTTCATGCAATAAGCCAAGGTCATTACTAGCTAACAAAATGTCATCCACATATAGCACTAAAATAATGAACTTACTCCCACTAACCTTCAGATATATGCACTGATCAACTACATTTTCCTTAAATCCGAAGGAGGTAATGGTATCATTAAACCTTAAATACCATTGTCTGGAAGCTTGTTTAAGGCCATATATGGATTTCTTTAATTTGCAAGCTAAATGTTCTTTACCTTTCTTTGCAAATCCTTTTGGATGCTCCATATAAATTTCTTCATCCAAATTCCATTTAGAAAAATAGTTTTCATATCTATTTGATGCAACTCTAAGTCATAATGAGCTACCAATGCTAGGATGATTCTAAGCGAGTCCTTCTTAGATACTGGAGAGAAGGTCTTTGTATAGTCTATGCCTTCTTTTTTAGTAAAACCCTTGGCAACAAGTTTGGCTTTAAATCATTTGATATTGCCTTTTGCGTCATGCTTGGTCTTGAAGATCCATTTACACCCGACCATTTTACAATTATTAGGCAATTCGATGACATTCCAAACACTATTATGTTCCATGGATTTTAACTCTTCATTTATAGCATTGACCCATTTAGTAGAATCATCACTATTCATGGCTTGTGAAAATGAGACGAGATCTTTGTTAATCCCAATATCAAAATCTGATTCGTGTAAATACACCATGTAATCATCTAGAATGGCAAGCTTTCTTTCCATTTGAGATCTTCTCAGAACTGTCGGATGTGGTGGTTCTACAATATTTTCAATGGTGGTATCTTCATGAAGTGGTGAAACAGGAGGTGGTGAACGATTTTCATCATGTTGTTCGTTTCCCTCAGTTTGTGGAATAGTCTGAGGAACAACAATTTTTCGATAAGGGCCAAATGTTGGCATATCCACCCTAATTTCCTTGAAATTCACCATTCGTATTTTTTCACTTCCAATAATTTCACCATTCTCTAGGAATCTAGCACTACCATTCTCTACTATTCTCGTACTGTGATTGACAATAAAATTTGTACCCTGTAGACTTGTTTGGATAACCAATGAAATATCCAGATATTGTCCTCGAGTCCAACTTTTTCTCTTGTGGGTTGAAGATTCTTGCCTCTGCTAGACAACCAGAAATATGTAAGTGTCTCAAACTAGGTTTCCTACCAGTCCACAACTCAAAAGGAGTTGTTAGGACCGCCTTACTAGGAACCCCATTTAAGATATACATTGCAGTCTTTAAAGCTTCACCCACAGTGAAATGGGTACAATTGAGTAACTTAACAAATTCCTAACCATATCTTTAAGTGTACGATTATGCCTTTCAGCAACTCCATTTTGCTATGGTGTTCCAGGCATTGTATATTGAGCACAAATGCCTTTCTTTTCTAAGAATTTGGTAAATGGGCCAAGATTTTAGCCTGACTCATCATATTTACCATAATATTCACCACCCCTGTCTGATCTCATGATTTTAACATTTCTATCTAATTGTTTCTCGACTTCAGTTATGTACACCTTAAGGATGTCAACAGTCTGAGACTTTTCATGAATTAGATACACATATCCATAACGTGTGAAGTCATCTATATATGTGATAAAATATTTTTCACCACTAAGACATGGGATGTTGCGTGGCCCACAAATATCTATGTGATTTATCGTAAAAAGCTCATTACTTCTTGTGGCACCTTTGTTGGTGTGTTTGGTTTGCTTTCCTTTAATGCAATCCACACATTTCTCAAAATCAGTGAAGTATAGGTTTTCCAAAATCCCATTCTTCACCAATTTTTCAATTCTATTTCTAAAGATATGCCCCAACCGTCTATGCCACAAGATTGAAGATTTTTCATTAATTACACCACGTTTTAAACCAATATTCGAATGCAGAGTTACTAATGATTCTGCGCACTCATGATTTAAGGTAATTTTATATAAACCATCACATAAATTACCAGAACCAATCATTATTGAATTAAACATTAAATTGAGTATTCCACAACTAAATAAAACTGAATATCCAACACGATCTAATTTGGATAACGAAACTAAATTCCTAGAAATTGAAGGAACATAAAAAGTGTCTTCTAGATCCATCTAATGACCCGTCTCTAAGATCAGTCGGTAGGTTCCTACAGCTACGACTTCAGCTTTGGGACGGTTCCCCATATAGACAAATCTTTCACTTTCTTTTAGTTTCCTAGTTGAGAGGTATCCCTGCATGTCATTTGTAATATGGGTCATGGCCCTAGAGTCAATCCACCAAGTATTAGAAGGTACTTCAACAAGATTTGATTCATAGCAAACAAAAGAAAATTTCTTACCTTTCTTTTTGAATCAAGCCTTTCGTTTGCTGCAGTCTTTCTTTACATGTCCCTTCTTGCCACAAAAGTAACACTTGACAGTGAGACCATTTTGAGCCTAATTTTCTTCCCCATGTTCATTTTTTTTCTTGGTGGATTTTTCTTTGATTTTACAAACTTACCATTCTTTTTCTTTAGAGCTCCATGAGTTACAGCCAATGCAGTTTGACGTCCTTCTCCCTCAACCTCACTTCCTCTTGGACACACATATTAGTCAACTCATTCAAATTCCACTTATGTTTATTCGTTATAGTGAATTTTGAATGCCTTGAACTATGATGGAAGTGAGTTGAGAATAAACTGCACGAGGAAAGTTTCATCAACTTGCATCCCTAACATTTTAAGCTTGCATCTTTGTCAGCCATGTTGAGGATGTGATCCTGAACCCCTCGGTTGCCATCATATTTCATTGTTATCAATTCAACCATAATAGTGCAGCAAGTGACTTGTCAGTAGATCCAAATCGATCTTCAACAGTCTTGAAGTATTCCAATGCATTAACAATTTGAGGTAATGAGGTCTTGATGTTATTTGCAATGGTCATCTTCATGAACATCAAATTGAGTCTATTGGACCTTTTCCAAGATTCAGAAAGGGCAATTTGTTCTGCAGTACTATATTCATTAATGTCTGCAGGTTTATCTTCAAGCAATGTCATATCGAGGTCGAACACACCCAATGTAAACTGAACATGTTCATACATTCTGTAAAATTTGATACAGTAAGTAGAGGGTCGCTCGATGCAAGAGAGTGCAATGAGTTGGGAACTATCACTAAAATAAGATAGAAAAATATAGGTATTAAAGCTTTGAGAATTATAATGATAAACTATTGATATCACATAAGTTTTTCCTTTCGGCAAAACTTAGGTATATCTATTGTCCACTTGTCAAGAATCACTTATGTAGGTCTAAAATAATTTATGCAACTTTTCAGTTAGTCATGTTACCATTGGGTATTCAATTCTAATCTGTCAAATTACATAAATTACATTACCCTACCCAGTTCATAATTATTTGAAAGTGACTATCTGTAGCTCGACTTTTCATGCTTCTTTTGGATACGATAGCCCTACAGTTCGGTCTCCCATGGTTTTAAATCTGATTTCACAAGTGCAATGTGAAATAGATAAATAAAAAAGAGTCCAAGTCTGACAAATCTTTTGAAAATTTTCTTTTGAATCAAAACTTCAAAAATGGATTGGTTTGGCAGATTACAGAGTTGCCACCTAAATATTTTTGAGAAATTTAGGAAATCCAAGACTCGTGCCAAAAGCCACGTATCTATCATCACCAAAGTGTCTCGGCTCGGGAACTTAGCTACGATAGGGGAAGGTCATGAATTGAGCACCCTCGCTGACCCGATCAAAGATCAGCCTCTACTAATCATGATGTGAATCTTATTTACATTATATGCTCTTGTTCTGGTTATTAGTCTAGCATTACTATGTGTTGCACACAAGTATAGACTAATTTGCAAAAATTGAAACACTTTGATTTCATGTTTATTTTGAACATTGTTTTCAATATGTACCACTTGAAAAAGTGATCTCATATGCACATTACTCAACTTATTCCAATTCAAGCAATTAGCCTTCTTCCACAGGCATTCGAGAGTTATATCAATTAAGCACTTAGCCTCATGGTAATCACGCTAGACATGGCAACAATCACACTCATGCAATATGCTAAAGCACAAAAATGCTCACCTCGTACCCCAAGGCAAGCCAAAAGAAACAAAAGAGTTAGAAAACATACATGCCCCTAACTAATGCAACATGACTAATGAAACACATGCAATGATGCAATTAATAGGCTCGACTACTAATGAATCAATTTGATAGTATGCAGTTTAAACACGTATTCAACAAAGTAATAAATGACAATGCTTGTTAGAATGATGAACCGAGCCTCGATGCATGCAAGACAAGCAGATGCAAACATTAAATATGCTAAATAAAACACGATGTTATATTCTATCCATCATAAGCGGATAAATAAAAGGGAGAAAGACGTGGGGTTGGAAGACATACACATTATTACATATTGGCCCTCGCACAAGAGGGTCCAAATGAATAAATTAGCTAAGCTACTTAACTAATTTATTACAACCCAAATGAAATAAACCAACTACACTAGCTAATTATTAAAACACCACGAATTAACTAACTACTTCAGCTAATTAAATAAGTACAACACAAAATTAACTAGCTATTCTACTTAGTTTAATACAAAAACTAACTAGATAATTACAATGCACAATTAATTAGCTAATTAATTAACCATTATGAGCCTAGGGGAATGAAGGTTGACCCATGCATGCATGCGGATTTCCACTCGAAAAAAATCCCTTGTTTGGCTACTGGAATGCCTCTATTGCACATTTAGAAAATTGCACTGTTTTTCCACCACAGCCTCTACTCTACTATGCTAGAAAAAGGATACTGCCTAGTTGAAAAGAAAAGTAGCCGACAACCCAGAAGTAGTGGCCTGCTAGCGACTAATGTTGGTTTTTTCCTACAGCAACAAAGAACAAATATAGCACAAACAGAGCATTCTCAAGGGATGTTTGTCCACCCTACCTCTCCATATCATCAAATATCTCAAATGAGGGGTTAGCTTGATTCATAAGTCAACAATCGACGTAATTTCATTGTATGATGACTTATGAACCAAGGGATACAATTTTGATAATAAAAGACTCTCAAAACCTCCTTCCTATTATGGATTGATCAAGGGAAGTGGATGACCTTGGAAACTTAAACCATTTCATCACTAACGAGTATGAAATGACCCAAGTCTCCATGTGTTCAATTAACGTCTGATTGAACGCCAAATCATTTTATTATCTTGCTTCATTTTAACCCCAATTTTATTACTCCATTATAATTACCTTCCATTCATGAGTCAATTAAGTCCAATATTAAGCTTTAAGTCCACTTATGGGAAAAGTACCAAACCAAATGTTATTTTAGGAATGAGAGGGAAATCATGCCGTTGGTAATGAACCCCTAAAGGGATTAAACCATTAAGCACAATAAGACCACTTCAAGCTTAAACAACACTCTTTTTGGAGCGACTCTCAAAACAAAGAGAAAAAGCCAAGAAATGAGGGAGGTTGCAGAGATTCTTCGAGGTGAACACAAGTATGAAAAACAAGAAATAAAGGCTATCAACTCAAATAGTTTTGTGGTTAAGCCTAAATCACAAAGCCTATGAGGATCATCACACTACAAGCATACTATATGAACCATGAATGAAACTAACTCATAAAAACAGTCCTAAAACAGTCCAAAAAAGTGTTGGAATTAAGAAGGAAAAAAAAAAAACTACAACAACAAGCTAAAATCTTGTGGGATTAAAACTAGCACACAAGCACAAGAAGAGGAGGCTAACCCCTCCACTTTTGGGACTTCAAAACATGATTTTAGCCTCTGAAAATCAGTGGTAAAAAGATGAAAAATAGTTAATGAGAAGATGAGAAACACAAGGGCAAAGGCCTTAGAAGCAAGTTCAAAGAAGTGTTGTCAACCCCTCTAACTTTAATGGCCTTAAACAACAAGTTTCAGCATAAAAATATAGGTAATAAACAACTCAAAAATAGAAAGAAAATATGAGAAAGAGATGGTACAAAAGAACTAGAATGTATACCTCTTGAAGTGGAATGATCCCTTGACTTCCCAAACCACTATTTCACACTCTCAAGAACCTCAAGAGCTAAAATGCAAACTCAAATCACCTCAACATGGAACTCTCTAGGTTTGGTTTGAAATGTTTAGGTAAAGGTTATGTAAGTTGCAAGAGAGAGAGAGAGAGAGAGAGAGAGAGAGAGAGAATTGTAGAGAGAGAAATTTTCCAAAATTTGCTCTCCAAAATTTTCTAAGTTCATTTTTTTTTTCTAAACCTCTCTAACAAAAGGGAGGGTCATCTATATATAGAAATATATCAGAGACCCTCGAAAATATCCTTACAAACACAGCTGGAATGATGCATGTATCTGTGGAGACAGTTGGTAGAAAATATCTAGTTTTTTGCACTAGTGGCTAGTAGGCCACATTAGTGAGCGACATGCCACACTAATGGGTCTGCACATCCTTGGATGCTCAGGCCTGAAAAACCACTGTTTTGTTCCAAAACAAGGCACAAGGTTTGTAGGTTCAAACTGAGGTTTCCTGTTAAGGAAATCAAGCATTTGACAAGCATACACATTCGTCATCGGGTGATCAATCAGTGGCGCCCAAGTCTTAAGGGCCATAAAAAAGGGGATGTCTACAGTTGTCACTCTTTGATGGAACTCAAAGTCATGAAATGACGTAAGTGAATGTCAAAGCATAGAGACGACCCATTTTGACAAGGCAGTAAGACTTAGGCAAGCAATCAAGACATAAAATAAAATAGTTGAGCCCGAAAACTGCCTACGTATCCTTTTGTAGGGAATCAAACTAGCATAGTTCTAGGGCATAATGCAAATGATATGCATGAGAAATACACTTTGAAAGATGGACTCACATGCCTCGCAAAACTGGCTATTTTGAAAGCTCATGATCATGCAAGACAATGAACTAACCAATAATAGATGCAATAAGTAATAGCAAGAAGTCCAACCACGTTTCACGCGGGAAAAACTAAAAGCACGCACTCTAACCACGCCGAAGCCATGAAAAGAGGAGAGAAAAACTGCTCAGGGCCGTGTTTCATGCGTCTTGAGATACTCTAATCATGCTGAAATCGTGAGCAGAGGAGAAACACCGCTCAAGGTGACGTTTCACTCATCCTGAGATAAAAATCCCTGAGGGTCGCGTTTCATACGTTCTGAGATACTCTAATCATGCTGAGATCGTGAAAAGAGGAGCGAAATCGCTCAGAGTCGTGTTTCGTGTGTCCTGAGATAAAAACTACTCAGGGTCACGTTTCATGCATCCTAATACACTCTAATCACGCTAAAATATTGAGAAGAGGAGAAAAACCGCTCAAGGTCACATTTCACGTGCTTTGAGATAAAAATCGCCCAGGGTCACATTTCACGCATCCAGAGATAAAAACCGCTCAGGGTCGCGTTTTACGCGTCCTAAGATACTCTAATTATGCTGAAATCATGCAAAGAGGAGAAAAACAACTCAAGGTTGCATTTCACGTGTCCTGAAATACTCAAATCACGCTGAAATCGTGAAAAAAGGAGCAAAATTGCTCAGGGTCGCATTTCATCCATACTAAGATAGATGCAAAAGGTGTGAGATTGTATGAGAAATATGCAATGTAGTGAAAGTGTGTAATAGATGCACGACGTGAGCAGGTGCGATAAATGCGCAAAGTGAACAGGTGCGTGCAATAGATGCACAAAGTGAACATGTGTGTGCGATAGATGCACAAAGTGAACAGGTTCGATAGATGTACAAAGTGAACAAGATTGAAAATGAATACAGTGATAATGCATGTTTCATGCAAGATTATACACAACCGACATATGATGTTAATTGAAAGCATGTTCTATGCAAGAAACAAGAGCATGTTCTATGCATGATTGTGCTATGTAAGAATCAAAAGCATGTCCAAAATGAAAGCATGCTCTATGCAAAATTGAAGACATGTACTGTGTAAGCATGTGAATCATGAACGATGTAGGGCACGCGTGCAACATAAGTGTATGTTAAAACCCACGTTCGATGCAACAAAAGAGAACAAATATGTAACTTGACAAAACGAACAAAAGTGATGTTCGACAACAACCTCTGAGTTACCCCTTAGAGACATTGCAACATGCTCAAAAAGGATACACCTCATTCATATTGGCACGTAAGGCATGCTCGCGCGCTGGAACACAACGAGTATTGGGAACGGTGCAATTGGAACCTAGTTTCGAGCTCCTCGAAAATCAATCTGGACCCAAAAGAGAACCTCCCAAACATGGCAAAAAAGAAACAAAACCAGCACTAGGCCACAAATGAGGGTTGTCGGCCACAAATGAGGGCTGTCGGCCACAAATGAGGCCTACCGGTCATTAATGCAAAATCGGGGGTAGAATAGGGATTTCGGCTCGGGTCTATTTAAGTACACCACCACACCTCATTTCCTCACACACCCAAGCCCGAAAACACTCTCCCTCTCTCTCTGGGTGCTTCATCTCTCTAGATTTGTACTTTATATGCGTTTTTGAATGCCCCACGTAAACTTTATTCATAAACTCTCTTTGATCCTCTACACTTTGAACCGATCAGATTTTGTTTTTGTTGATTTTTTTTTTTTTTGCATTTTCACCACTTCGGGCTTGTTTCCCTCGAGTTTCTCTCTGGTTTTTTGAACTTTCTTGTGTTTTGATTTTTTTCTCCCATTTTCTCTCTCCTAGGGTTGACTTTTTCCAAGTTTTTCCCATTTTTCTTCATTTTCTTCACTTTTTCACCAGTCTTCACCCACTTTTCAAATAGCAGCTGACATTCCTCATGCTGATGCTCTTCTTGAGGTTCCACATGCACTTTCACCCCTTGTTGAGGTCGAGAAGTCGGCGGTCACTAAGGCTGGCAAGGCGGCAGAAGGCCTTGCAGCCAACTTCGAGGTAAAGTTCGCGCCAGGGCTCGAACCTGAGCCACTACCATTAAGGATACGTCCCTTTGATCCGACCACTTATCATCCTAGCACGCACATATTGGCACTTGAAGGCATGATGCGTTTCGACGATTTCATCGGTGGCATTCTAGAGGACATTTTGTTGAGAAAGCCGTACTCCCACATTTCCTACGGCGCTTCTGAGGTACAAACTTTATTTTCATGCTTTCTTGCCTTTTGTTTGACTATATTTCTTACACTGCCTTTCATCTGGCTGCTCTTTTATCACTGTCTTTCATCTGATTCACTCTTTCTTTGCCACAGGGGGACTCTCATTCTTGCAGGGCTTACGAGGTAGTGGCAACCATAGATTGGTATCATGAGCTCCCGCCCGAGGTGCACAACCTTGTTGATGAGGCCAACTTTGGCTTATTCTGCACCGGGCTCTCAAGACACATGGTGAGTCGGGCTCTACTCTGAGCGTTGGTGAAGATGTGGTGGGACACCACCAACTCTTTCCACTTCTCTTCCGCTGGGGAGACGACGATGACTCCCTATGACTTTTCTATGATCACAGGCTTAGGAGTAGGGGGTGATCTGATTCCCTTTGACATGGATATGGGCGAGTGGGAGGTGGCTTGGATCTACCTGTTTGAAGTGCGCCCACCTTTATGCAGGCCAGCGATGGTAAGATATAGCTGGTTTTTCAAGCACTTCAGCGGGAGTGAGCCCGAGACATAGGAGGAGGTAGAGTAGTACGTTCGGAGCTTCTTCATATTCCTCCTCGATACCACCTTGTTTACAAACAGGTGGAACACCGTGGGTTTGTACTTACTGAGTGCCCTCGTGACCATGCCTCGAGTCTAGTTTTACGACTAGCGTGGAGCTGGTCTCGCCACACTCTACGGCTATATGAGTTCCACTTCCCGCACGAAGGGAGAACGGGTCGGAGAATGCTGGTGAGCCTGGGAGGTATGCACCACACCTTTCTGCTTTTGCATTTTCTGTTCAATATCAGTTCACGCATCGTGCTTTCTACTTTGCACTTTATGTTCTATATTTGTTGACACATTGTGCTTTTTGCTTTGCACTTTCTATTTTATATCTGTTGACAGATTGTGCTTTCTGCTTTGTACTTTCTATTCTATATCTGTTGACAGATTGTGCTTAACAATACTGGCCTTTTCTTGTTGCTATGGGTTTACACTTATTTCCTGGCTCTAGCTCAAGAGCCAGTGGATGAAATCCCTCCCATCGTGCCTTACTTGCAATGATACGACGGCCGGTGCCAGCGCCAGAGCCGCGACGATATGAAATTCGCCTTCTACTGCCGATACTTCGATACGGTGGTTGCCCATAAGGTAATCTAAAACTCACAGTCATTCGCGCTTACTACTGTTCTGTTCATACTTCGACAACTGACGGTAACTAACAATTTGTACATTCTCTATTTGCAGATTACGTGGCAGCCTTGGGTGACGGTGCCAGCAGGAGTGAGGGACCAGTATGTCAAGGCTTGGGCATATCTCAATTCTGAATTTTGTTGGAGGGCCCACTTTGTCGGGCCTGGTTCTTAGGTGAGCGTTTCATACGCTAGACTCTGGGCTCACTTGTCACAGTCGTTCCTATGCCATCCCCAACATCCATAAGGATAGCCGATAGCCTCCAAACTAGAGCTTTTATTTAGTTTATGGTGGGCCTGGATGCCGACTATTTTAGAGCAGAGGGTGATTATGTGAATTTTATCCAAATTCATCTCATGCCACCCCTAACGGGCATTCACACGGGCGATGCAGTAGGTGCCCTCGTGGCGGGTGAGGCTGCTCAGGAGATCGAGGCCGATATTGGGGGGGCCCTCCCGTTGTGCAGGTTGCTTGTTGGCAGGCGATTCCCACTGCGCTTACATGTTGGTGGCCAACTAGGTCAACTTATCAGATTGTGATAGAGCCACCTGAGGCAAGGCACGGGTTTGTCAGAGCCCGTAGCGCACCTCAGGTATGAACCACACTTTACAACTTGTAATTGCACTCGTCATTTCTAGATATTAAGTACTCTAGATATTGATCATTCAAATGCACTTGGAGGCACTGATTAAGTACACAGAGGGCCTGCTCTAGCTGGTTGCTTCTCTAATTGAAATGGTACAGAAGAGTGTAGACGCGCCCGCGCTACTACAGTTCGGACTCGATTTTTGTCACGGTTCTTAATCTTGAACCAAAGAGTCTAAATCCGGCAAATCGTTTTGAGAAACAGATTTTTTTTTTAAAGAAGTGCCAAACATGGACTGCTTTGCCAGATACAGAGTCGCCACCTAAATATTTCTTTTAATGGGGAAATTTAGGAAACCCTGACTCGGTGCCGAAGGCCACATGTCCGTCATCACCGGAGTTGTCTCGGCTCGGGAGCTTGGGTACGATCGGGGAAGGTCAGCTATGAGCACCCCCTTTCGCCCGGTCCGGAGACCGGCCTCTACTAACCATGATATCCGATTTTGAAAACGTTACGTGTTCTTATTCCAATTATTAGCCTAGAATTACTATGTTATGCGCGCGGCAAACAAGCATAGACTCGATTGTCTAATTTGGAAACATGCATTGCATATCCGTTTGTTTTGAAAAGCGCTTTGGAAATTGCTACTCGCAAGTAGGCTAAAATACGGATTTCAACGAGTTTTTCCAACTCAAACAATCCAACCTTCACCCACGGGCATTCAAACAATTTATCACATAAGCATTTAGCTGCATGGCAAGCATACTGTCATGGCAACACTCACACGTATGCGGGATGCTAAAGCATTAAAATACTTACATAGTACTCCGTGCCAAAACAAAAAACTCGTTAGCAAACATGCATGATCCAAGTCCATGTTAAGTGCCTAATGCATCGCATACAAAATGTTGCTAGAATAGGCTCGGCTAACCTAAACATGGCATGTGAAAATGCACAACTATCACATATTCAGTTTTGAATTTGAAGTACAAATGTAGTTAGCGTGATGTACTGAGCCTGGTGCATGCAATACAAATGCATGAATGCACGCATGCGTAGCATAAGGTATGCTAATTTTAAAGATTCCCTAATACTAACCATCAAAGCGGGTAAGTAAAAGGGAAGAAAGAAGTAGGGATTGGAAGACATTCACACACTCACCCACACTTATTACAAATTTTCCCTCACTCAGAGGGACCAAATAAATATTACAAATTAATTAACTACGCAAGCTAATTAAATATTACAAATTGCCTAATCAACTAAGCAAATTAATTAATCTAGAAAAAGCAGTAAACCGCCTCGGGAGGAGAGCCAAATGCAGCGCATGCCCGGATCTTGCTCGGAAATGCACCGCCATGCATAGGCTGCCTCTGTTTTCCTTCCTTTACTCCTCTGGAGGCTGCCAAAACCTCAGAACTGCTTCCTTGGACATTAGAGAACACCACCGGCCGCATGGGATTGCCACCGGCAGTAACATGTGACCACCGGCACAGGATGAATCTATCGGCAGGGAAATGATTGCCGGTCGGCACTAGAAATTGCCGGTCGGCAGAGTGTTCCTGCAGAATCTGCAATTGACAGCAACAGAGGGCAAGGCAAAGCATGGCAGCACAATTCAAGGCATATATGCACCAATCATGTCTCTTATCATGGTAATGACTCAAAGGGACATATTTCTCGGTTCTCGGACCACCAATCATGCATTTCCATGCATGATGGCCCGAGTGACCAAGTGTGCAACTTTCATGTCAAATGAAATGCAAACCAAACAAACAAATCAAGGCCCAATTCCTATCACCAAGTCAAGGAACAAAGCATGCATGCAAGATGCAATGCAACCTAGGCATGCAAGCTAAGGATGCAACATGGCATGGCAAGGCACTTATGCAAGCATACAAGTAAACATGAGCCAATGCAAATGGATGAAAAGATAGACTTATACATGATTTAGGCAGCTCTAATTAGGCCTAAAACAAGGGCCAAAGTGCTATAAATAAAGGACCAAAATACATACACACATGCGCATGATTAAAGGCCAACACTTAGGCACAAATTCGACAACTCTCAAACACATTTGAAAGGGGTAATCATGGACATGTAGCATGCAACATAAGCATTGAAAATCATGTTAAACATGGAGCCAAATTAAGCAATAAATCAAGCCAAACATGCAACAAATGGCCTAAGTGCTCAAAGTAAACCGATGGGGTATTGAACTACACTTAGCAAGACCAAACATGGTATGAACTTATTGACCAAAAACAGAGTTTTAGCACATTAAGACAAGGCCTAAGGATCACTTAGATGGCATCTAAGTGGCTCAAAAAACAAAGGCATGCATAATCACCAAAACATGGAGCCTATTACACAAGCTTCCAAAGCATTAAAGATGTATCCAAGGTAAACATATAGGCATGCAAATAGGACTGAAATGACATGGTGGATGATTCCAAAGCACCAAATCAATGCAAAAATGTCATGCTATACATTCACATACTTAAGGCTAACAAGCCGGAATGCAAAGGGGTATACTAAGCATGCTAAATCCGACCCAAACAACTATGGACAGACCTAAGACATGGCAAAATATGTACAAGACCTTCACAAGACTAAGCCTAAAACATGCTCCAATAAGGGCTAACAACCTAAAGCACATTGAGGCAATAACATGGCATTACATGGTAGGTATTCTAAGCATGCATGGTGTACTAAAACCAACAAAAAACAGAGGCATAATATGACATATTAAGCACAAAAAACAGCCAACGCATGGTCAATACACACTCTAACATGGTGCTCCCTCAAGAGGCCAAAAATGGTCCATTTCAAGGACAACAAGGAGAGGGGGTGGCCCTCTCCTTTTAGAGACTTCAAGGCACCATCTCCACCACTGAAATCCCTCAAGATTTCAGTGGTGAAGAGGCCCAAACACCAAAGTCTCGAAACTAGCACAAAATAGCACAAAATGAGGCCTTTCAATGCCTAAGAGGGGTCAAACACCCTCAAACCACAAAACACCCTAAATAAACAATCAAGAGGGCTAAAAAGCAGAACTTTTTTGTATTATACACCAAGCTCAAAAACGAATTTAAGACAGGTAGAAATACAATGCAAAAATGGGGTAAAAAGGGGTAAGATTCTCACCCTTGAAGACCTCTTCAACAATGGTGCTCCAATAGCCCTCCTTGGCTTGAATCCAACACCAAATACCAAAATCAGCCCCTTAGAACCTCAGGAGCCAAAGGAAGGTGAAACACTATGTGTTTGTGTGCAATAGTAAGACACAAACACACTTTAACACACACAAGAGGGAAAAAGAGAGAGATAATGTGTATCAAACCCTAACCCTAGAACTCAAACCCTAAAAATGGCTGTCTAAGCTCTCTAAAATATCTCAAGTGTCTAACCCTTGCAACAAGAGAGAGCCCCTCTCTTTATAGAACTTCTTGTCTTGTAAAGCTTACAAGACAAGCTTCATAAGAGGGAGATCCGTCCATACACGTGTATGGAGGGGAGCAAAAAGCAAGACAGCTGTCTTAAAATATCTGCAAAAGCAGATGCACAGTAGTCGGCCGGCCAAAAATGTCATTTTGGCAAAAAAGAGTGCCGGCCGGCAACAAATAGTGCCGACCTGCAACAAAAGATGCCGACCAGCAACAAATAGTGCCGATGGCAGCAAAAACCAGCCGGTGACGTCTAGCCACTGCCGGTGATGAGTGGGGATGCCTCACAAGGCATTCCCTGGCCCTCCAAGCAAAAACACAAGTGTTTGGTGTGAAACCAGACACTAAACGATTGAGTTCGGGGATCCTGAGGTAAGGCGCGCGAGCCGAGACCTCCGGGAACTCCAAATGAACACAAACATGGATAATCACCGAGTGTTCAAACGGTGACGTCCAAGTCTTGAGGACGGTCAAAAATGGGGTGTCTACAGTTGCCCCTCTTTGACAGAACTCGAAAGTCATAACAATGACGGGAGTGAATGTCGAAGCCCAGAGACGACCCATTTTTGACAAGGCCGAAGACTTAGACGAAAGCATGCAAGACAAACAAGATATGCGCCCGAAGGCAGGGGCAAAATGCAAGACAATGCACAGAGCCGGACATAACTTATGATCATGCAAAGAAAGCTGTAACGAAGCACACATGGGACAGTTTTAAGCCAGCATACACCAAACTACACTACAATGCAGAAAGGATGTAAGAGAATTATGCAATTCTCAATACGTCTCACTCGGAGGATACAATACCTGTGCGGCTCGTCTGGTTGCACCAGCCTCGAATGAACCGTACATACAATATCGTGCCTGAAAAGAAAACAAACTTAACAGGTACAATATCGTTAGCAACATGCATGACAATGCAAGAATGGATGCAAAATGATATGCAATATATACAAAACAATGTATAAACAATGCAAACTAAAATGCAAAGCAATTGAATCACGATCCAATCACGAGTGGTTCGAAACCACACCTATGTCAAATAGATTGATGGAGGTAACAAGTCTGTCTACCATAGAACGGTCAACTGAACTATGAGCATTGTAGACAGACACAAGAACAAGTATTGGGGGGGGGGATTGACATAAGTGGGGAAACAACCCGCTGGAGAAAGGACAATGATCCTAATGCCGGATGCAAAAATTACACTACAATGTAATATATATATATATATATATATATATATATATATATGGATATGCTGGGGAGATGAAATTGATATGGCACGCGGGCCAAACCAAATCTTGCCTAGGTAAGGCATGTACGCATACAAGCCACGTCTAACATAGAACGGTCTACTGAACTATATTTCGACACGAGAAGTATGGGCACATACCAGACCAAGCTCAACATGGAAATGCGCAAGCCATAGGTGGAGGTGATGCAATGAATGCATGTAATCTAAAATGCAATGGATATGGCACGCGGGCCAAACCAAATCTTGCCTAGGAAAGGCATGTACGCATACGAGCCATGTCTAACACAGAAAAGGTGCCGCAACCCTCAAACCAGCATACCAGCGTGGAATAGGCGCGTATACATGTAGAACTGTGCTTTAACTTGAAAAGTAAGGGCACATACCAAACCAAGCTCAACATGGAAAGGCGCAAGCCATAGATGGAAGTAATGCGGTGGATGCATGTAAACTAAAATGCAATGGATATGGCACGCGGGCCAAACCAAATCTTGCCTAGGAAAAACATGTACGCATACAAGCCATGTCTAACACAGAAAAGGTGCCGCAACCCTCAAACCAACATACCAGCGTGGAATAGGCGCGTACACATGCAGAACTGTGCTTTAACGTGAAAAGTAAGGGCACATACCAAACCAAGCTCAATCATGGAAAGGCGCGAGCCATAGGTGGATGTAATGCAATGAATGCATGCAAATTATAATGCAATATCTACAAATATGCAATGGAATGGATATTTACAAAATGCATGACAATGCAGTATGATGCGATCTACTGGGGAAAATGCAATGGATGCATGCAAGCTACAATGGAAATGCATGACAATGCACTATGATGCAATGGCTATGATTGCAACTTTCCCTATCTTACCAAGAGGGCGATATACTAGGTTGGTTCAGTATCCAGAACTGAGGCGCCGACATGCTGCCTCAATCTATGGGGCTTCCATACAGATTTCAAGCCGAGGATACACCCCTGGGTATTTAAACCAGACTTTAGTCTCGGAACTCCCGAACCTTTGCGTTCTAGGCATAAGCCGTTCGAGCTCTAGTTTCCACCGTCCTAGTTGGTCTTCTAGGAACTCATCGCAAACATAGGCAGGTGGCTTTACCAGACCACCGAAAGTCGTTCGGGCATGACAAACACCGAAGGAATTGCACCTTCCGAGGATTTAAGGTCTCCTAGACCGGAGATACCTGCGCGGTTCGTCTGGTTGCTCCAGCCTCAAATGAACCGTACATACAATATTGTGCCTGAAAAGAAAACAAACTTAACAGGTACAATGTTGTTAGCAATATGGATGACAATGCAAATGAACTGCACACATCAATGTGCCGAAGGTTTTGCACCTTCCAAGGATTTAAGGTCTCCTAGACCGCGCGTGTTTAAGGTCTCGCCAGACCAGCGCGCGTGTTTAAGGTCTCGCCAGACCGGCGCGCGTGTTTAAGGTCTCGCCAGACCGACGCGCGTGTTTAACGTCTCGCCAGACCGCCTAAACACGCATGACAATGCAAGAATGAGGCACGCATGCCAATGCTAATGACGACACACATACCAGCGAACATGTGACACGCATGCCGATGCAAATGAAGCAAGATGCAAGATGATACAAATGAGACACGCGTGCCTCATAAGATGCAAAATGATGCAAGTGTGACATGCATGCCACACGGAATGCAAAATGAAACAAATGAGACACGCGTGCCTCATTAGATGCGAAATGATACAAGTGTGACACGTATGCCACACGGAATGCAAAATGATACAAATGAGACACGCGTGCCTCATTAGATGCGAAATGATACAAGTGTGACACGTATGCCACACGGAATGCAAAAATGAAACAAATGAGACACGCGTGCCTCATAAGATGCAAAATGATGCAAGTGTGACACGCATGCCACACGGAATGCAAAATGAAACAAATGAGACACGCGTGCCTCATTAGATGCAAAATGATGCAAGTGTGACACGCATGCCACACGGAATGCAAAATTTTGACAATTGGACTTATACGCTACGCGAAGCCGGTTTGTATTCAAAACAATGCAATGTACTAACAAGTACAAGTGAGGTGCTCAAGATAGCGCGAGGCGGTGTGCAAAACAGCGCGAGTGATTTGAAATGCACAAAACAGTGCGATGCGCAAAACAGCGCGTTGCGTTAGACAACGCGAGTGCACAAGACAGTGTGGTGCGCTAAACAGCGTGATGGATTTTGAAATGCACAAAACAGTGCGATGCGCTAAACAGCGCGATGCATTAGACAACGCGAGTGCACAAGACAGTGCGGTGCGGTGCGCAAAACAGCGCGAGTGATTTGAAATGCACAAAACAGTGCGATGCGCAAAACAGCGCGATTGAAATGCAATGCACAAAACAGTGCGATCGATTTGAAGTGCACAAAACAGTGCGATGCGCTAAACAGCGCGATTGAAATGCAATGCACAAAACAGTGCCATGCGCTAAACAGCGCAATTGATTTTGAAATGCACAAAACAGTGCGATGCGCTAAACAGCGCGATTGATTTACAATGCACAAGACAGTGCGATGCGCTAAACAGCACGATTGAAATGCAGTGCACAAAACAGTGCGATGCGCTAAACAGCGCGATTGATTTTGAAATGCACAAAATAGTGCGATGCGCTAAACAGCGCGATTGATTTACAATGCACAAGACAGTGCGATGCGCTAAACAACGCGATTGAAATGCAGTGCACAAAACAGTGCGATGCGCAAAACAGCGCGATTGAAATGTGATGCACAAAACAGTGCGATGAGCTAAACAGCGCGATTGATTTTGAAATGCACAAAACAGTGCGATGTAATGCACCGAAGTAGTGCGATGAACGCGTGCAACGCACATGGGGCAACTTTTGAATTTAAAAGGATACAAAAAGGATACACCTTGCACAAATTCGAGCGCCACGCGCAGAAGACACGACCCGAGGTCACAACGGAGGCCGGTTGAGCGTCGGAGATGCACTTTCTTGCACTTTCTTGAGCTATGAAGACCAGAAACTTCTCATATGGCCTAAACAATGCTGTGGGAACACCACCGGCCGGGAGGGGAGGCCACCGGCTGTCCACCGGCTGCAGAATAACTCTATCGGCACAATATTATGCCGGCCGGCACAAAACATTGCCGACTGGCAAAAATTTGCTGAGTCGGGGCAGTTTCGAGATTTCACTTCGGGTGTTTTAAAATAGGGTTTCAAACCCTATTTTCTCACTTCCTCCACCGCCGAAAACCCAAACCCTCTCTCTCTAGAGTGTTTTTCTCTCCTCTTTCGCCCGTTTCTTCGCGTTCCACGCCCGTTTCGTCGTCGGATTCGCGATTTCCTTTGCGTTTCGGACATTTTCAACCGAACACATCTTCGTTTCGGTGCCTCGTTTGGCATTCCCGCCTTTTTGGAGTTTGTTCCCCTTACTTTTCGCTTGATTTCCGTGTCATTTCACATCCTGGCCTTTTCGGTCATTTTTGGCCTTCCCGGGAGTTGACTTTTTGGTTAACTTTTCGTATTCTAGCCCGGTTTTCCTTCCTCCGGCTATTTTCTCATCCTTCCCTACATGGCGGACGACATTCCACGCGGTGGGACTCCCTCGGACCACGAGATGGATCCCGAGGTCGAGCTCCTACCCTTGCGCGAGCGCCCGTTCGACCCGGCGACTTACCGGCCGGCGATCCATGTTCTGCCCCCCGACGGACTCCGCCAGTTTCGGAGCTTCGAAAGGCACGTGCCACCCGAGCTATTGCTGCGCGAGCCTACCTCTCACCTGTCCTTCAGCGTTTCCGAGGTAACTCTCTTTCCTCTACTTTACTTTCTGCAATGTAGGGCACAAAAACTGTCGTAGCTTATTTATGCTCTTTAACTGCTTTAGCTGACATGCTATACACCGTAGTTGACTGTAAACATACACACAACTGATATCTGCTCGAAACTGACACATGCGCACACACTGCACTAGCCCTGAATCACCCAAGCACACGGCGCACACTGTATACACACTGGTACCCGATATTTGTTTGAATCTGTTAAACACATGCATGCATGCTATACTGTACTGGACCACCCGAACACGCTGACGCATCACACGCTGTAGTTCACTGTAAGCACACTGGTACCCGGTATCTGTTTAAATCTGTTAAACTTGCACGCATGCTACATCCGTATGCTTCTTAAAACTGCATTTTGAGTGTTGTTTTGCAATTGTTATTTTCTGTTTACAGGAGGATTCCTATACCATCCGCGAGTATGAGAACACTGGCGCTCGGGAGTGGTACGACGAGCTCCCTGACACGGTCCGTCGCATAGTGGACCGGGCGGGCTTCGGCACCTTCTGCCGAGGACTCTCCAGGCTTACCACATGCAGGCCTCTCCTCGCTGCTCTGGCGGAGAGGTGGTGGGATACTACCGATTCATTTCACTTCTCCACAGCAGGGGATATGACGATGACCCCTTACGACTTCTCGATGCTCACTGGCATCGGGGTAGGGGGTGATCCGATCCCCTTTGATATTGATATGGACGAGTGGGCCGCCGCTCAGGTCTATCTGCTAGGGGAGGCCCCACCTCTCGCTCACCCAGGTTTTATGCGGTACTCCTGGTTCGAGGTACAGTTTAGGGTCCAGCCCACTCTCGGTGACGCAGATCCGATGACCCCGGAGGCCGAGGAGAGGTACGCCCGCGGCTTCCTCATGTTCTTATTTGGGACGACCATCTTCGCCGACCAGGCGAACACCGTGCCTCTCTGCCTTCTCAGCGCACTGGTGGACGTCCGGGACATCCTGCATTATGATTGGGGCGGCGCCGCTCTGGCCACCCTCTATGGGTCCATGAACTCGGCTTCCCGCGGAAGCGGCCAGTTGCTCGGAGGCTATTGGCAGGCTTGGGAGGTACATTTCTTCTCCACTTTTCATTTATGTTCTATATTTTCTGTACTCTGTACATTGCACACACTGTAGTCTGCTTTATACTTGCTGTATACTGTACACACGGCACACGCATACACTCTGCTTTTCACTGACTGTACACTGCTCACACTGCATACTCTGCACAATACACTGCACAACATACGGCTCTACCATTTCTGCTTTATTCTGTATTCTGCCTTATCTGATAGTCATCTTGATGTTTTCTCTGCAGTTGTGGGTTTACGCCTACTTTCCTAGGCTCGCTCCCGTACCAGTCACAGAGACTCCTCTGGTCGTCCCCTTTTCACGTCGCTTTGACGGGAGATGCACCCTGAGGCCACGAGAGACATTCGGCTTTTTCCGCCGATACTTCGATACCATTACCCCTGCGGAGGTATGTTTTACTTACAGTTTATTTAAGCTTTGCCTTTCCACTGCATATTTCAATAACAGTAGATAACAAACTGTGTTGCATTTTCAGATCACCTGGCAGCCGTGGGCTCCATTGCCAGCTGTGACTCGAGATCGGTTTGCCGGTGCCGATGAGACCTCACGTTTCCGGATCTTGTTGGAGGGCCCGGTCTGTCGGGCTTGGTACCTGGGGGAGCATTTCCTACGCCAGACCCTAGGGTTACCTGAGCAGATAGTCCCGGTTCACCCTCCTGCGGATATGAGGGAGACCGAGGGGCTCACGACCGAGCAGATGGATGATTTCACTATTGGCTGGGAGGAGGCCCGCTTTAGAGGCACCGGCGACTACCGAGAGTACGTGCAGACGTACCTGATGCGACCTCTGAGCGGGGGCCGTCGAGCGGAGGGGGCCAGGCCAGCGGCGCCAGCGGCTGGGCCAGGAGCAGGGGCTGGAGCTTCGAGGAGGGCCTGTGTCCATGGCAGGGGCGGAGCTCAGGGAGGACGGGGGGCTGGTTGGCCCGCCCTGCTTGCTGTACTAACTTTCCGGGGGCAGGGTGGGGCGACCTATCAGATCCCCTTCGCCCCTCCGCCAGCTGATCACGAGTTCGTCGGTGTCCCCAACTTACCTCCGGTATGTATTACTGCATTTTTGTACCGTCGTTTCATTTCAGTTTATTTGATATTCCACAGAATATTGATGCATCTGATATTTTTGCAGGCTTCTTCTGCGTACACCCGACAGTCATTAGAGATAAATGCCTCCATGATGGGGATGCTCCAGCGGACCTTCGATCTCCTGGGCCTCTACAGCATTCCGGTATGTTCTTATGACACTGGCCTCAAACCATTCATACACTGCTTCACATAATCTGATGCACAGCACAACACCTGATACACTGATCTCACAGCATCTGACACACTGCATACACTGCATTCTGCACTGTACTCTGCATTCTGAACTGACAAACTGCTCACGGCATTCATACACTGTACTCATACACTGCATTTTACACTGTTAAATTGCCCACGGCATACACACACTGTACTCATACACTGCATCCTGCACCGTTAAACTGTCCACAGTATACTGATGCATTTCCCTTTTGTGTACCTTTTCAGCCTCCTTTCCAGATTCCTATGGCGGGAGGTGCTCCAGCAGGACCTTCCGTCCCTGCCCGGGGGAGAGATGAGGAGGGCCGAGTATTCCCCCGCTCCAAAGCGGGGCGTACTCACGTCGGGAGTAGCTCGCGAGCTCCAGTCCCGGATGATGATGATGACGAGGAGTCAGAGGCGGAGGCAGAGGCAGAGTCCGAGTCATCGGAGGAGGAGACCAGAGGCGGTTCTAGCTCGGGCTCTGACGACGATGCTGATGATGCTCCTGGACCCTCGTCCAGGAAGAGGACCAGGACAGACTGATGGCCCTTGGAGTGCTTGACACAGATGCGGATTTTTGTTATTTTTCTTCTTTCTTGTACTTTTCCCTTTTGATAGTCAGGATACTTTGTACTGTCGTGGGCAGATTTAGTTTTCCTCAAAACTTTGTACTTGAAAAAGATTATGAAATGAACAGATTTTTGCTTAAAAAGTGTTACATTTACAATATCTCATGTATTGCATTGCATCCCATCATGTTACACCTCAATGTAAATGGAATTGATCTGTTGTCTGAAAATTGAACACTTGCACTGTAATAATCAGATAACTAAACAGCCAACAGCAAAATAACCCAAGCAGCCCACTGCCTGATTCTGGACACACAGCCCTTACTCTGTTAGGGATTAATCTGCATACAGCCCTTAGTACAGCATTCGGTTCATCCTGCACACAGCAAATCCTGAGCGAACGGCCCAATCTGACAAGACGGAGCTCAAAGGCGGAACCAGTTGGAGTTGAAGCATGCTCAAATATAGAGAATGGCACAGCATTCTGAGTGTAAATGATTTTTGAAATCAAATGAGGGTTTTTCAACCGGGGTATCGAGTCTACCACTGAACACAGCGGGGAGGACTCGAACGAAAAGGTGCACGACCTAAACACAACGAGACACGCTCGAAAAAGACCTAAAACAAAGGTTGAGATAAACAAAACAAAAGACACGACATACAAACGCGTTAGCGAAGATGGGGGACCTCGGACCACGAGGAGCCAGTTTCTCTGGGTATTGTTTCCCATCCTTTCTGATTTGTGATTCTCACATCACTCGACTCTCAAGTTCGGATTTTCTCTCAAAACCCTTTTCCTCACTTTTCTCTCAACTCACACCTCTCTATTCTTCATTCTCTCATTTTTATCCCTCCCCGGGGTGTTTAATGAATGAATAGGAAGTTGCGGATTCATGCCCAATGCCATTAGCTCACGGCTACTTCTTCTGGTGGGTAGAGTGCCCTTCCGGCGAGTATGTTGATAACGGGGGAGGGGGGAGACAGAATGCCTGGCTCAACTGTGCCCTTAGTTCATCGTTTTAACCATTCTTTGTTTTTGCTTTCTACTAAAACAAGTTTGATCAAAATGAGAGTCAGGTTAACGTACTTGTTCGATTTTTTATTTGAAAACCGTGCAAGTCAGGCTGTAAGCACTGAAAATTTTCCTTTTTAGGTCCAAGACAATGGTCCAGTTTTGGAAAATGAAATAGTTTTCGAAAAAATAGTCAACCTCAGTAAAAATTTTCAAAAACTATTTTGCAAACAGACAATGCTCAACGAGCATGGAACTTACTCTTTGAGATGCGCAACCTCGGATCGGAGGCAATGGAAAATTGCCCCTGGTTTGAAGGGGGTGGATAGCAACAGAAAGTTGCCCCTGGTTTGAATGGCGGCTCACGACGGTTCATGGCAACGGAAAGTTGCCCCTTGTTTAGATGGTGCCGCAGCAGTCCGCAGACAGTCTTCATTGGCGGTGGTCGAGCTCTTGGACACAGCGATGACGAAGACGGTCATAACAAATATATGGACACAGTCGCCTTGGAAGCGTTGGCGACTAGACTTTGGGATGAAGTTGAAACCATTGCATGGACTGAGACGCTATGATAGCGTTGGGGGCTGGACTTCACGATGAAGTTGCCTACGTATCCTAAACATGGGAATCAAGCCTTACGTAGTTCCGGTTAAGGTACACTCGGGTATTTTAACCTTCACTTTTCAAGCTCTAATTTTTGCCAAGGCGCCCGATGCGGGTTTTCGACCTTGCGAGCTTTTCTTTCTCTTCTTTTTTTTGAATTTTTCTTCTTTTTCTTTCTTCTTCTTTTGTATTTTTGTATTTTTCTTTTTTTTTTATTTTCTTTTCTGCATTCTTCTCTTGCTTTAACTTTTGCCTGGGCCGCCCTTCCGGGTTTTCGGCCCAGGGAGCCTCTCAAAGGTAAAAGTGTAACAAGTCCATGCCAAATGGTTTTTTGAGTTGAAGCCTCTCTGTGTCTAGGAGAACGGCTGTTGCAATGATTTGTAGGAGACTCCGTCATGGCTGCTCCACGAGCTCTTTCATCTTCTTGATTCAATTTCGGCGCCTCTTGGTCGAGGGCTGCTTCAAGACTGGCCACACGGGCCTCCTCTGACAGTTGACTGTTGGATGTTCTGAACGGGTTTAAGGTTTGAAAGCGAATGGGTTGAATCTTGAGGCTGAGAGCGATCCTAGGCTGCGCAATCTCAAGAGCGATTCCACACAGGTCTTCACAGGGCCACGTAAAACATTTGTTTTTGAGAGTTTTTAAGAAAGCGACAAATCGCTCGTGCCGAAGATAGTGTGGAACCAATCTGGATCAAGTCAGGGTCCTTCTCAGTACTCACGCCGACAAGCATGATTTCATTCATTAAAAGGCTTAGCATGCCTCTCTTTCTCTCAAAATAATCAAAATTTTGCAAAACCCGAGGAATTCCTTCCTCTTCGTTTTCATCACCGCAGTGTTCAAAAGGTTTTTTTTTTTTTTGAAAAACTTAGGTTAATGCAATGAGTTTGGTGCACAGGAGAGCAGGCGAGATGTACTGTCAGCCCAATCAAATTCTCTAGCACTTATGCTGAAAGCAAGCATGAAGGTGAGATGGCAACAGCTGTTTCATTCAGATTTTTTGGTGTAACTGGACCCTCGGCAGAAACAGACTTACAAACTAAATAGATAATTACAAGACAAAACGGTGTTCGAGGCAACAACCCCAGAATCACCTGGTATTATATACAAAGGGGACTGACTCGATACAATAAGACAGACCCTTAAGCAAAAAGACTGACTCAAGAGACAGACTCAAAACAAAAGACTGACTCGATACCCAAGTCAGGATTTACAAAGTTAGCGTTCACAGTCACTCAAAAATGCGTGCCAGACGCCATATTCAAAATACATCGGACGCCGCCCGCAGGTGGTTCACCTCCTGATTACATACTTGCAGTATCCTCAAAGTCCAACAGCTCGGTGGTAACAGACTTCGCTGAGGTGGGTGGGAGGATAACCTCATTGTCAATCAAATCTTGCACCTCATGACGGAGGCGGAAGCAATTGTTAGTAGCATGGCCTGTCTGCTGGTGGTACGCACAGTACTGAGCAGCATCATGCGTTGTAGGGAGATTCTTCGGGAGAGGCCGAGGCTCCAAGGGTTTAAGGGGTCCCCTCTCGGCAAGGATCTGAAATGCCTTGGACAAAGGCATATAGAGAGCATGAAAGGTCCTGCACCCCCGGGGCAGGTACTTTGGAGTCTGAGCGCTCTTACTAGCCGCACAAGCGAAAGGGTCGGCAGGCGCCACTTTAGCTTTTGGATCTTTCTCGGGTGTAGGGGTGGGAATAGGAGGAACTGCCTTGGCATGACGGGGCTTATCCCGATTTTTTGACTGGCTTGAACTACTCTCAGGTGGAGTGGGGAAAGCATCCTCTACAGTCTTTGCCACAACTGCGGATATCCGTTGCTTGTTCATCCCCCCGGCTTTCAAAGCCTCGACTGCCCACAGCAGTTGTTCGATAGGATCGGCATCTGCCTTCATTTTGTCTTTTCCTCCGGCCTCAGCCTGGTCAAGGGTTTGGGTTGCTACTTCAGAGCGAAGCCCGGTTGTTGCTGACATGTCGTGGCTGTAGCTGGAAGCCACCTCTAGCTGGCTGAGCTCTATCACAATTCGCCCCAGCAGCGGGGGCTCCTGTGGTATGAAATTCCCGGCATACGGTGCCGCTGGGGGTGAAACTGACATTCCGTAGGCGAGATCCGCCACAGACCTCTGGAGATCACCTATCATCCCCATTAGCTCAAATGTAGTAGGCTCGCGAGCTTGGTATAGCTGGGGGGCCCAGACCGGGTGCACAACAGGCGACCTGGGTGGATGTGACACATCAGTGTTGGCCTCACTTTGCAGAGTGATCCCCTGCTCCAATGCAGCCGTCATAACTACGATCTCTTCTGAATTCTGCGTCATCATAAGCCCTGCCTCAACAAGGGGGACACTGGCTATTCTGTACCGGCTCTTGGACACTCTGAACTGAAAGGAGAAACAAACAGCATTTCAGCCCAAACAGATCAAACACAGGTGTAGCTGAACAACTGTACTTTACTGCTGATCACTGTTCCCAGAAATCACTGTCCCAAAACTGAACCTGATACTCGCAGATAACTGATTCTCATAACTGACACTGATACTGGTGGCCTCAGATCTGATACTCGAACTTGCAAACTGATATACACTTTCCCTGTAGAAATACATTCTAAAAGCACATAGCAAGTAAAGAGAACCAAAACACCCCTATGTTGGGGTAGGGTTTCCCTGTCCTATTTCGTCAGGAGCTAGGGTTTCACTATGCACGCAGCAGTTTGCAAACAACCTAATATCGGGTAAGCAGCCTGTCCTAACTTGGAATGGTCACTATGGATCCGAATATGCACTAGGTCGAATGGTCGAAAAGGGGTGCCCCGGTAAATCGGGGTTTGTGTTCCCATGCTGTCAGAGCCCATAACCGGTCAGCCTTATGGTCATGCCTTGACAAGACAAGCCTCCGGCAAACCGTTCAGGAATGGCAGATGGCAAACACTGTGTTCCTAGGCGCACCAATGCAATGCAATGCAAAGAAACACATAAGTGAAATCAAAACAGGACATCACGAGTTCGAGTCAAGCTCTCTAAAATCCCCAGCAGAGTCGCCAGAAACTGTAGACGCGCCCGCGCTACTACAGTTCGGACTCGATTTTTGTCACGGTTCTTAATCTTGAACCAAAGAGTCCAAATCCGGCAAATCGTTTTGAGAAACAGATTTTTTTTGAAAGAAGTGCCAAACATGGACTGCTTTGCCAGATACAGAGTCACCACCTAAATATTTTTTTAATGGGAAAATTTAGGAAACCCTGACTCGGTGCCGAAGGCCACATGTCCGTCATCACCGGAGTTGTCTCGGTTCGGGAGCTTGGGTACGATCGGGGAAGGTCAGCTATGAGCACCCCCTTTCGCCCGGTCCGAAGACCAGCCTCTACTAACCATGATATCCGATTTTGAAAACGTTACGTGTTCTTATTCCAATTATTAGCCTAGAATTACTATGTTATGCACGCGGCAAACAAGTATAGACTAGATTGCCTAATTTGGAAACAAGCATTGCATATCTATTTGTTTTGAAAAGCGCTTTGGAAATTGCTACTCGCAAGTAGGCTAAAATACGGATTTCAACGAGTTTTTCCAACTCAAACAATCCAGCCTTCACCCACGGGCATTCAAACAATTTATCACATAAGCATTTAGCTGCATGGCAAGCATACTGTCATGGCAAGCAGTCCTGATGTACAAATGCAGTTAGCGTGATGTACTGAGCCTGATGCATACAATACAAATGCATGAATGCACGCATGCGTAGCATAAGGTATGCTAATTTTAAAGATGCCCTAATACTAACCATCAAAGCGGGTAAGTAAAAGGGAAGAAAGAAGTTGGGATTGGAAGACATTCACACACTCACCCACACTTATTACAAATTTGCCCTCACTCAGAGGGACCAAATAAATATTACAAATTAATTAACTACGCAAGCTAATTAAATATTACAAATTGCCTAATCAAATGAGCAAATTAATTAATCTAGGAAAAGCAGTAAACCACCTCGGGAGGAGAGCCAAATGCAGCGCATGCCCGGATCTTGCTTGGAAATGCACCGCCATGCATAGGCTGCCTCTGTTTTCCTTCCTTTACTCCTCTGGAGGCTGCCAAAACCTCAGGACTGCTTCCTTGGACATTAGAGAACACCACCGGCCGCATGGGATTGCCACCGGCAGTAACATGTGACCACCGGCACAGGATGAATCTATCGGCAGGGAAATGATTGCCGGTCGGCACTAGAAATTGCCGGTCGGCGGAGTGTTCCTGCAGAATTTGCAATTGACAGCAACAGAGGGCAAGGCAAAGCATGGCAGCACAATTCAAGGCATATATGCACCAATCATGTCTCTTATCATGGTAATGACTCAAAGGGACATATTTCTCGGTTCTCGGACCACCAATCACGCATTTCCATGCATGATGGCCCGAGTGACCAAGTGTGCAACTTTCATGTCAAATGAAATGCAAACCAAACAAACAAATCAAGGCCCAATTCCTATCACCAAGTCAAGGAACAAAGCATGCATGCAAGATGCAATGCAACCTAGGCATGCAAGCTAAGGATGCAACATGGCATGGCAAAGCACTTATGCAAGCATACAAGCAAACATGAGGCAATGCAAATGGATGAAAAGATGGACATATACATGATTTAGACAGCTCTAATTAGGCCTAAAACAAGGGCCAAAGTGCTATAAATAAAGGACCAAAACACATACACACATGCGCATGATTAAAGGCCAACACTTAGGCACAAATTGGACAATTCTCAAACACATTTGAAAGGGGTAATCATGGACATGTAGCATGCAACATAAGCATTGAAAATCATGTTAAACATGGAGCCAAATTAAGCAATAAATCAAGCCAAACATGCAACAAATGGCCTAAGTGCTCAAAGTAAACTAATGGGGTATTGAACTACACTTAGCAAGACCAAACATGGCATGAACTTATTGACCAAAAACAGAGTTTTAGCACATTAAGACAAGGCCTAAGGATCACTTAGATGGCATCTAAGTGGCTCAAAAAACAAAGGCATGCATAATCACCAAAACATGGAGCCTATTACACAAGCTTCCAAAGCATTAAAGATGCATCCAAGGTAAACATATAGGCATGCAAATAGGACTGAAATGACATGGTGGATGATTCCAAAGCACCAAATCAATGCAAAAATGTCATGCTATACATTCACATACTTAAGGCCAACAAGCCGGAATGCAAAGGGGCTATACTAAGCATGCCAAATCCGACCCAAACAACTATGGACAGACCTAAGACATGGCAAAATATGTACAAGACCTTCACAAGACTAAGCCTAAAACATGCTCCAACAAGGGCTAACAACCTAAAGCACATTGAGGCAATAACATGGCATTACATGGTAGGTATGCTAAGCATGCATGGTGTACCAAAACCAACAAAAAAAAGAGGCATAATATGACATATTAAGCACAAAAAACAGCCAAGGCATGGTCGATACACATTCTAACATGGTGCTCCCTCAAGAGGCCAAAAATGGTCCATTTCAAGGACAACAAGGAGAGGGGGTGGCCCTCTCCTTTTAGAGACTTCAAGGCACCATCTCCACCACTGAAATCCCTCAAGATTTCAGTGGTGAAGAGGCCCAAACACCAAAGTCTCGAAACTAGCACAAAATAGCACAAAATGAGGCCTTTCAAGGCCTAAGAGGGGTCAAACACCCTCAAACCACAAAACACCCTTAATAAACAATCAAGAGGGATAAAAAAAAGAACTTTTTTGTATTATATACCAAGCTCAAAAACGAATTTAAGATAGGTAGAAATACAATGCAAAAATGGGGTAAAAAGGGGTAAGATTCTCACCCTTGAAGACCTCTTCAACAATGGTGCTCCAATAGCCCTCCTTGGCTTGAATCCAACACCAAATACCAAAATCAGCCCCTTAGAACCTCAGGAGCCAAAGGAAGGTGAAACACTATGTGTTTGTGTGCAATAGTAAGACACAAACACACTTTAACACACACAAGAGGGAAAAAGAGAGAGATAATGTGTATCAAACCCTAACCCTAGAACTCAAACCCTAAAAATGGCTGTCTAAGCTCTCTAAAATATCTCAAGTGTCTAACCCTTGCAACAAGAGAGAGCCCCTCTCTTTATAGAACTTCTTGTCTTGTAAAGCTTACAAGACAAGCTTCATAAGAGGGAGATCCGTCCATACACGTGTATGGAGGGGAGCAAAAAGCAAGACAGCTGTCTTAAAATATCTGCAAAAGCAGATGCACAGTAGTCGGCCGGCCAAAAATGTCATTTTGGCAAAAAAGAGTGCCGGCCGGCAACAAATAGTGCCGATGGCAGCAAAAACCAGCCGGTGACCTCTAGCCACTGCCGGTGATGAGTGGGGATGCCTCACAAGGCATTCCCTGCCCCTCCAAGGCAAAACACAAGTGTTTGGTGTGAAACCAGACACTAAACGGTTGAGTTCGAGGATCCTGAGGTAAGGCGCGCGAGCCGAGACCTCCGGGAACTCCAAACGAACACAAATATGGATAATCACCGAGTGTTCAAACGGTGACGTCCAAGTCTTGAGGACGGTCAAAAATGGGGTGTCTACAAGGAGAGAGACGTTGCTTGATCTCCACGATATCCAGGTATTTTTTTTCCTATTTTCCACATACATTTCACTGCTACCTCACACTATTATGCACCACACCATCAGATTCCCACTAGTACACTGATACACATACCGTAACATTTACACCACCCCATACTGCACTGATTCACTACACTGACACATTGTACTCATATTATACCTTTTGCATTCATTCCGCATACTGCATTGTATCTGACATATCAACACTTGTTTTCTAGATCCCATCTATACTGAGGACACCAGCAGTAGCAGCACCTCCTCCGGCGGCAGGGAGGAGAGATAGACGGGCCCCAACATGCTGCTAAAATGAGTGCTGAGGGCGAGGCAGAGGCAAGGGTGATCGGAGGTAAAGCAGCGAGTCTGAGCCCGTATTGAGCGGGGATGATATCAAGGCCAGTGACTCTAAGAAGGCAGTGAGCCGACGCTCTAAGTCTAAGAGCGGAGGTGATGATGCTAGCTCGGGGTCAGGGATCATAGATGACACCGAGGCCGACTCTGAGGTAGGAAGCGGAGATGATGATATCGGCTCTGGCTTAGAGTCTGATTCTGATAGCGGTGCTGACGGAGACAGTGCCCCTAAGTCCCCTCTGAGGAAGAGAACGAAGAGTGCCTCTCGAGCTTGAGATGACTAGTGTTGATTTTTGTACTTTTTGTTTAGTTTCTTTTATTTTGGTAGTTCAGCACATGTATAGCTTCAGATAGACTTTTACTTTTGCTTTTGAAAACTTGTACTCTTTTTTCTAAAAACTATGATCAGGGGAAAACCCTGCAGTTTTATGAAAAGAGTTATTGTTTTTGCATCATGAGCACCACATTTGCACAATGAAAATAAAGTTGAATTTGAAAGCAAAAATAAAAACTTGTATTGACACGATGTTCTTAATCGGGTAATGAGTTAACCAACGACCAAAATACAAAATACAACTCGATAAACAAAACAAAAACAACTCAAACACAGATATGCACACTTGCTAAAATCAAAAGACTCAAAACATGACCTCAAAACACAAAGACCAAGAAAAAACTAGACTGCCAAAACTGCTAGGCCCACAAGTAACGGCAGGCCAATAAAAGTGGGCAGCAGGACACTTGTGATGGATCCACCAGACGGCTAATAGATGGCCTCCACTCATAGCCCTATCTTCTACAAAAGGCCTTTCTTTGTGATTTCTTCACCAGAACCTTATTTTTGCTGCTGTTTTTTCCACAAATAGAGATATTCCTTGCCAAGAAGCTCACGGACTGGATAACCATTTTAGGCGGCACAGAAAAGGTAAATTTTTGTGGTTTCAGTGTAAAAATTCTTTTTTTGTTAAATAGTACACTGCTTTGTTTTCCATTCTTCCATGCTGCGGCCCAATGCTGGGACCCAATTACGCATGTATTTCGCTTCAGAACATAGGAAATGGGCCTGACTCTTGAAGAGTTTTGAGCATTGATAGAAACCTAGCATGATAAAGAAATCATGCCTTAGCTCCTTTGGGACAAATGTGTGGGCTTACTTTGCTTGAAGCTCGATTCTTGGCCTATGACGGAGAGCCAGATATACCCAGCTTGATTCATCGATTTTCTAACATAGGTAACAGATGCGACCCTCTCTGGCGAGGTTTTCGGCAACATGCTCTTTGTTTATGTATGCTTGCGCATTTCTTTCTTGCCCCTAGTTACGGCAGAACTAGCATTCGGTTGATCAAAATGGCCCAATGTTTGAAAAAAGGTAAGTGTTGTATCAGTTTGACGCTAGCGAAGACCCTGATGGGCTTAGATGCTTTGCATCGATAAGAGACCACTAGATTTGCAGAGAGTCCACTACTTCTTTAGGTATTGTTTTCCACCCTTTCTGATATATGCCTTGCACATCACTCGGTGCTCATGCTCTATTTTCTCTCAAAGCCCTTCCTTTACTTTTCTCCCCATGCACATCTCTCTATTCTTTAATCTCTCTTATTTTTCATCCCTTCCCAGGTATGGCTCATGGATAAGCTAAAGGTGGTGGACCTTTTCCCCGAGTATTCAGCACGAGCTTATTTTTTTTGCCAGCGACTGGTGGACTTTCCTAATGAGGGATGGTGGTGCAACTGGATGTGGAGTAGATTTACAGGTAACATAGCTTAGGGTTGCCCCTGGCTCAATTTGACTGAGATAAGTTACAGCATGACCCAGTAGCCAGGCATACAATTGATTAGCCTCACGCACTGCGTGTTCTACTTTCCCTTTCAGCTCAGATACCAGTTCGAGCCTGATCAAACCTGCCCCGAAAAGGGGGTAGAATACCCGGCTCCATTCCCGATTTGTGCTTGACACCTAGCTTAGTAACTTGCTTCCTGGAGGACAAGAGAGCATCTGGCCCCTGCCCCTACTTTTAGTTATGCCCCTTTCTAGCAAGTGCTAGGCTTGGCTCAAGAATGAGACACAAGCCGGGCCCATTTTGGCTACAAAAGCCTCTGCAAACACAAACAGAGGACGCAGAAGCACCTAACTCACCTATCCCTCTAGTTTATTGCTTTGACCTTTCTTTTCAAGTTTTATGATGTAAAAGCAACTTTGATTTGTATCAGAGAGTTGGAAAATGTACTTGTGTTAAAATCAATGGAATTAAGGTTCCCAAAAATGGTCTAAGTTGTAAAAGGTAAAATTTTGAACAAAATCAATTTTTATTAAAACTTTCCAAATCATTTTCGACAATGATCACTACCTGACACGCACAGAATCAAACCCTCGAGATGTACAACCTCGAATCAAAAGATCATAATTGCCCTTGATTGCATACCATTACTGCTCTGCATTGTAACCAGCTTTTCTTCCCAAAATAAAGATCACAACGAAACTAACAGATGATGAACAAAGATGAGCTGATCAGAAATATAGACAGGACAGTTGAGTTGGAGATAGTTACGGCCGAACTTCATGATAAAGTTGTATACGTATCCCAAAGATGGGAATCAGGCCTTACATAGTTCAGTTCAGATTCACTCAAGTATTGACTCTCTCCTTTTGCACTCTAACTTTTGCCAAAGTCGCCCTTTAGGGTTTTCAACCTTGCGAGCTCAGTTTTTTTTTTTTTATTTCTAATTTTTCATGCTCTAACTTTTGCGTAGGTCGCCCTTCCAAGTTTTTAGCCCAGCGAGCCTCTCAAGGGTAGTATTTCTTCAACTTGTCCATATTGATCGCTATGAAAATTCCAGGCCATCTAGGTCCATGAGAATAACTACCCCTCTTAACCAGATAGCTTTGATAATGTAAGGACCAGTCCAATTGGGTCTGAACTTACCCCTAGGGTCATGGATAGGAGCTTGGTTGTCTTTCAACACAAAGTCCTGGCCATTCTGTGCTGGTAGCCCTGAACATGATACAATGCCTTTATCCTCCTCTTATCAAACAACATTAACTCCTCAAATCTACTCTGTTGCCAATTTGCCTCGGCTATCTAACACTCAGCCATAACTCGCAGCGATGGCACTTCAATTTCAATTGGCAAAACAACTTCCATCCCATAGACGAGAGAATAAGGGGTTGCCCTTGTTGTCCGGATCAAGGTTCTATGACCCTAAAGTGCGAATGGCAGTTTATCCGGCCAGTCCTTGTAGGTTTCAACCATTTTCTGCAAGATGTTCCTGATATTCTTATTGGCGGTTTCAACAGCTCCATTGGTTTGTGGCCTGTATGTGGATAACTTATGAAAAGCCACGTTGTATTTCTCCAACAAGTCTATCACCTCTTTCTTGAAGTACGAGCTGTTATCTAATGTGATCTCGTTCGGAACTCTGTGCCAGTAGATGATATTGTTTCTGATAAATTTGGCCACATGCGATGCCTTCAACACTGCATAGGATTGAGCTTCCACCCGCTTCATAAAAAAATCAATCACCACCAAGATATACTCATGTCCATTTGACCTCTTTAGCGAGACAGCACCGATAACGTCGATTCCCTAGAATGAAAAGGGCTATGGTGAAGTCATGTTGTAGAGCTTTGACGGTGGAATATTCATGCTATTGGCATGAAATTTGACATTTGTGGCATCGCTGCACAAAACCAATACAATCCTCTTCCATGGTGGACCAGTAATAGCCTTGTCTGAGGAACTTCGGGCTGAGCATCATACTATTCACATGCGCCTTGCATTTTTCGCCTTGGATAGCCTCCATAAGGCGCTTCGATTCCTCTTCCTCCACACACAGTTTATGCATTCCCAGATAACCTCTCTTATATAGCCTATCTCCACAGATGATAAATTGGACGGCCAGATGACGTATTCCCCGTTTGTCCTTGGCATTTGCCCCTGGTGGATATGTCTCATTTTCCAGAAAGTTCCAAATATCGTAATACCTGGGGTTTTTCTCCTGTACTTCATCTATAGCGGCAATAGTTTCATAAGCCAACGTGTATTTCTGTTTGATGATAATCGGACGCATCTGGACCCCAAGTGGGATGTCTACCACAGAAGATAGAGTTGCCAAAGCATCGACGAGCATGTTGTTCTCTCTTAATAGATGCGTAAATGTCAACTTTTCAAACCTTGGAATCAGCATATCCAAGGCCTAATGGTAAACCTTCATTTTCTCTTCTTTGACTTTCCAGTCTCTGTTTGCTTGAAAAACAACCAAGTTCGAGTCCCCGATGATATCTAACCTTATTGCCCCTAGTTCTAGGGCAGCTTCTAAACCAGTAATACACGCTCTATATTCTGCTTCATTGTTGGACACCTTGAACCGAAGTTTGAAGGCTAAAGGTATACGGGAGTCATCAGTTGCTATGAGCAACACACCTATCCTATAACCGTACTAATTGTACGCTCTTCAAAGTACATCGTCCAAGTTTCATCTTCAACTTGCAGAATGTCTTCATCTAGGAACAAGTATTCCACTGCCTCATCGCCTTCTACTGGGTGGTCTGCCAAGAACTTCGCTATAACTCCTCCTTTAACTGACTTTCGGGTGACATATTTATGATCAAATTTGAAGAGAAGAAGCAACCAACGAGCCAGCTTACCCATAAGCATTGGTTTCTCAAAAAAATATTTGATGGTATCTAATCTTGAAACCAAGATTACAGATGAGCTAACAAGTAGTGCCTCAACTTCCTGGTAACCCATACCAAGGCTATGCAAGCTTTTCCTAAAGGAATGTACTGGGTCTCGTAGTCTAGCATTTTCTTGCTCATGTAGTAGATGGCTTTCTCCATCCTATCTTTAGATTCTTGAGCAAGCATATATCCCATGGTCGTATCTATTACTGATAAGTACAGAATCAAAGCCTTCCCCGGCTCTGGCGGCGACAACATAGGCGGATTCTGGAGGTACTACTTAACCTGTTCAAAGGCAAACTGACATCAATCACCCCATCGAAATTTCATCCATTTCTTCAGGAGACCAAATAGTGATTCACACGACAATGTTAATTTGGAAATAAACTGTCTTATGAATTGCACTCTACCCAGAAAGCCACGCACCTTCTTTTCTGTCATTGGTGGTCGCATTTCTAAGATGGCCTTGATTTTCACTACTACAAAAATAGTTAAAGATCACACTTTGATAAAAAAAAATATCTCACTTTTATTGAAAGTGTGATAAAAAATATTAGATTGATATTTTAATCACACTTAATTTGATTGAGTGTGATAATATTTATATTTTATGTCACTTTTCAATTAAGTGTGATTATATATACAATTTTTTAATCACACCTTCTAATTTAAGTGTGATTATATATATATATATATATATATATATTAATCACACATTCTAATTAAAGTGTGATTATTTATATATTTTTTAATCACACCTTCTAATTAAAGTGTGATTATATATACACTACTACTTTTTAATCACACTTTTTACATGAGTGTGATTATATATATATATTTTTAATCACACATTCTAATTAAAGTATGATTATTTATATATATTTTTCATCACACATTCTAATTAAAGTGTGATTATATATACATTATTATTTTTTAATCACATTTTTTAAATAAGTGTGATTGTTTATATATATTTTAGTCACACATTCTAATTAAAGTGTAATTATTTATATATTTTTTAATCACACATTCTAATTGAAGTGTGATTATATATACACTATTACTTTTTAATCACACTTTTTAAATGAGTGTGATTATATATATATATATATATATATATTTTTATCATACATTCTAATTAAAGTGTGGTTATTTATATATATATTTTTAATCACACATTCTAATTAAAGTGTGATTATATATACACTATTACTTTTTAATCACACATTTTAAATAAGTGTGATTATTTATATATTTTTTAATCACACATTCTAATTAAAGTGTGATTATTTATATATTTTTTAATCATACAATGTAATTAAAATGTGATTATATATACATTACTACTTTTTAATCACACTTTTTAATATATATATAATCACACTTCCTAAATAGGTGTGATTGTATAAAATATTTCAAATTGATTTTTATATAAAATATACAATTTCCAAATTTTTAATCACACTTAATCTGATTGAGTGTGATAATATTTATTTTTTATGTCACTTTCTGATTAAGTGTGATTATATATATATATATATATATTTTAATCACACTTCTAATTAAAGTGTGATTATATATATATATATATATAGGATAAATTACACTGACACCCCCTAAGGTTTGTATTTATTACAGTTCCCCCTTCGCGTTTTGAAAATTACATCTCCCTCCCTGAGATTTAAAGTTTCATTATAGATTCCCCCTTTAGCAGTTTAATTTTTTAAATACTAATTTTTCCCTTAGTGGGTAAATTACATTGACACCCCTTATATTTTAGAAATTACAATCCCCTCCCTAAGGTTTAAAGTAGCATTACCAATTGCCCCCTCGGTTAGTATTAGTTGGAAAAAAAAATTAATTGAAAAAAAAAATAGTTAGTAAACCTTTTAAATTTGTATTTAAAAATCAACATAAACTTATTTTTTGAATTTACGTTTTTTCCTCAAATTAACAAACTGAGACAACCATTTATAAATCTAAAAAAATTATCAAATAAGTTTTTATGACAATTTTTAAAATTTTTGTCAATATAAATTGAAAACTGAAAACGAAATGGTTACCAAACAGGCTTCATATGGTAAAAATGTTGTAAAATTAACAAATAATTAAATAAGTTACCAACATAATAAATGACTTATCAAAAAATTCTTAGGCTATTTATGGTTTGATTTTTTTAAAAAAAATTAAAATTAAAAATTAATTTGGTTAAGAAATAAAAAATAAAAAATAATTATCATTTTTATATAATTTTTATCTTTCGAGTGGCTAGAAATAATTTTTTACAAATTAAATTGAAACAACCATACGTATGTATATAACCTGCCCAAAAGTTAAAATGATAATTATTTTTTACCCTTAAATGATAATTATTTTTTATTTTTTATTTCTTAACCAAATTAATTTTTAATTTTTTAAAAAAAATTCTAAAAATCAAACCATATATGGCCTAAGAATCTTTTGATAAGTTATTTCTTACGTTGGTAACTTATTTAATTATTTGTTAATTTTACAACATTTTTACCATCTAAAACCTGTTTGCTTTCATTTTCAATTTTCAATTTATATTTACAGAAATTTTAAAAATTGTCATAAAAGGTTATTTGATAATTTTTTTGATTTATAAATGGTTGTCTTAGTTTGTAAATTTGAGGAAAAAATGTAAATTCAAAAAATAAGTTTACGTTGGTTTTTAAACAGAAATTTAAAAATTTTACTAGCAAAATTTTTTTTCAATTAATTTTTTTTGCAATTAATTTTTTTTGGGTTAATCACACTGACACCCCCCTGAGGTTTATGTTTATCACAGTTTCCTCCTCACCTTTTGGAAATTACATCTCTCCCCTAAGGTTTAAAGTTTCATTACAAATTCCCCCTTCAGCAATTTAATTTTTTTAAATACCAATTTTGCCTCATTGGATAAATTACATTGACACCCTCACATTTTAGAAATTACAATCCCCTCTCTAAGGTTTAAAGTAGCATTACCAATTGCCCCATTGCACTACAAAAAAAGCGGGTATATGAAACGAAACTATTTGCGACGGCATACTTGCCGTCTCAAAAAGTCACTTTTTGCGACGGCACAAAATGCCGTCTCAAAAAAGCAGAGTATTTGCGACGGCACCATTTGCCGTCTCAAAAAAGCAGAGCATTTGTGACGGCATAATTTGCCGTCTTAAAAAAATGAGACAGCATTTTGTGCCGTCGCAAAAAGTGACTTTCGTGTTTTTTTTTTTAGTGAATATTTTTTTAATTTTAAATATTTTTTTTAGATACACCTTACTTAGATGTATCTAAAAAATAAAAAATTTATGAAAAAAATATTTTTAAAAATTAAAAATACAAAAAAAATGTATTGAATTATTGTATTTTTTTTTGTATTTTTGGTATTTAGTGAATTCTTAAAAGATTTTTTTTACATTTTTTTTAATTTTTAGGTGTATTTATGTTAGGTATGTCTAAAAATAAAAAAAATACTTAAAATATTAAAAAAATTCAGTAAAAACAATATAACACGGAAAACAAGAAAGTGTAATTTTCTCAAAAGAGTTTTTGGAAAACTCTAACCTAGCATAGTGATTGTCGTTTTGAGACAGCTTCATATATATGCAGTCACAAAATGGTTTGAATAAATTCAACGGTATTTTTCTGTCGCAAAAAAAATTAAAAAAAACAATGTCGTCTTACTCCTTTGATATAACATTTCTCTTTTCATGCATTTTTTCATCTTCCTGTCTCTCTGTCTCTATCTCTCTCTCTCTTCTCTTTATCTCTTTCACTCATCACTCTTCTTTCTCTGTCTGCCTGTTTCTTTCTCTCATTTTCTCTCTGTGTCTCTCGCTTATCTCTCTTCTCTCTATCTCTCTTATTTGTTTTCTCTCTTTGTTTCTCTCACTCATCTCTCTTCTATCTATCTCTCTCATCTGTTTTCTTTCTCTGTTTCTCTTGCTCATCTCTCTTTTCTCTATCTCTCTCATTTCTTTTTTCTCTCTCTCTTATCTTTATTTTTATCTCTCTCTTCTCTCTCTGTCTCTCTCTTTTTCTGTATCTCTCTCTCGCTCATCTCTTTTCGCTCTATTTCTCTCTCTTTTTGTCTATCTCTCGCTAATCTCTTGTTTCTCTCTCTCCCTTTATCTCTCTCTCTCTCTCTTTCTCTCTCTATCTCTTTTTCTGTCTATCTCTCTCTCCCTGTCTCTTTCTCACTCATCACTCTTCTCTCTATCTCTCTCTTTCTGTGTCTACTTGTCTATTTGTCTATTTCTCTCTCACTATGTTCGCCTTGCTCACTCTCTTACTTCTATTTTCTCTATTTATCGAGCTCCTTCTCGATTTATCGATCCACTATAAGAAAATACACTTTTAACAACCACTTTGTCTCTCTATCTCGCTCATCACTCTATCTCTGTCTCTCTCTCTATCTCTCTTCTTTATCTGCCTCTCACAAAATTAAATATATTTTTTAAATATTTAAATATTTAAAAAATTAATTTGAATTAAGGCCTCGTTTGGGAACAGGCTAATTTAGTAACTTTTTGACTATTTGGCTAAAAAGGTAGGTAAAAAAAACTTGTATGTTTGGGATGACATTTTGGCTAATTACGAAAAGATGTGCAAAAAGTAGAGAGAAAAGAGAATCTTTGACTTTTTGGTATGGGTTGTTGGCTTTTTGGCTAATTTAGTAACTTTTTGGCTAATTGGCTAAAATAGCCTCTTGCCAAACGAGACCTAAGTTTTGAAAAAAGTTTTGAATTATGTGTTTGGTTGTGAGTTTCAAAAAGTAATGATTATATTTTGAATTGAGTTTTGAAAAATGGATGTAGAATTATGATTTGAAAAGTCAAAACAAACACCATACTTAAAATCAATTGGTGGAACTATGACCACCACCACTGCCGCCACTACTACTACCATTATCTCTCATCCACCATCGCTACTCCATCTCCTCTACCACTACCACAACTTCACCACTAATCTCCTTTGCCGCCACCACCGCCACCACCACGACCATCACCTCTTATCCACCACCTTCACTATTGCTCAATTTTCTCTACCACAAAAAATTAGTTTCTGATTTTTAGTAACAAAAAAAAAAAAAAAAATGAGCCGCAGAAAAATATTTTTTATTACAATATTTCCCTTGCTTCTTCAAAATAAAAAAATAATAATTTTTTTTCATTAAAATAAAAATGAAACAAATAAATTTTCAACCTTAGTAATTAAAAAAATGGAAAATAAAAAAAAATTCATTAACTACAAAAAAATAAATTTATTTTAACCAAAAAAAATTTATTTTCCCGCTCTTTAATTCCCGCATTTCTTTTCCCCATTTTGTTTCTCATGATCTCAAATGATCAATCCCCAATCCCTTAAACAAAAAATTCCTAATTTCAAAAATCTCCCAAAAATTACCTCTACTTCTACCAAATAAAAAAATAATAATAATTTTTTTTTCATTAAAATAAAAATGAAACAAATAAAATTTCAACCTTAGTAACTAAAAATAAATAAAAACAAAAAAAGTTTCATTAACTACAAAAAAAAATAAAAAATAAAAATAAAAATAAAAATTATTTTAATAAAAAATAAATAAAACGACTAGCTCTCCTCTTCTTTTTCTTTTTCGTTTTCCCGCTTTTTTAATTCCCCCCTTTCTTTCCCCCCTTTTGTTCCCCAACCCCTTAAACAAAAATATCCCCAATTTCAAAAATTCCCAAAATACTATCTCTCTCTCTATCGACTACAAGCAGCGGCAAGGGGGGACGACGGCGGCCAACGAGCGATGACGGTGAGCAGCGATTGACGATGGCTAGCAGCTGCAGTAGCAGTGGCGGTGCGGCGTCTCAGATACCTTTGCCGATACCTTCATCATTGGGTCGTTCGCCGTGGGCGACATTGGGTGTCTTTCTCGCTACTTTGCGGGTGTTTTTTTTTTTTTGGTGCTTGTTTTTCTCTTTGGTAAGCCTTCTTCTCTCATGATATACAGAGTTTGGTGCATTGTTTCCTAATTTTGTTTATTTATTTCTCTTTCAGAAATATAGGTTTTATTTATTTATCTCTCATGATATACAAACTTGGTTCTTTTGTTTATTTATTTCTCTTTCAGAAATTAATTGAATCGATTCATAAACTTGTAGCTAACCTTTTTCTTTCTTTTTTGTCTTTTTTTTTTGGGGTGTGTTGGTGACAAGTGAAACAACAAAGACTTACGTCGAAGATCTGATAATCTGAGAGAAACCCGCATCGAAATTTGTTGATTTTCGTGTATATTTTGCAATTTTGATATCTGGGTCGTTCTTCGATTTGTGATGGGTTGGAGATACAGGGCTCGTTTGTTCCTGATTGCTGCTGTTGTAATCATTTGGGTCACCTCTGCAGAAGTCACCCAGGTGGTCATACTTCTTTCTCTAATTTCATTTCTAGTTTAAGGTTTTAAAATTCTGTATTTGCAATGTATGTTCTGCATGTTTGTATGCATAGCTCATGTACCTTCATTTATATGGTGAAGTTTATACATTTGCCTAAGTTGATGAATTCTTGTTTGTTTTTGAGGAATTGCCAATGAGATTTGAATTAAAAGACTGAAATGTCAATTGGGATTCAAATAAAAAGTAAAAGATTCAATAACACTAGTTTGATTGTTAAAAAGCTTATTGCAATTATTCATTTTCGTGTGTACCCCCAGAAAAACTGGAGGAAAATAAAGCAAAATAGAAGTGAAAACTTAAACACTTTGGACTGTCTTGGTTTTTGGAAAAAAGTTGAAAATTAGGTCTCGGGCTATCATTTGCTTGTAAATTATTTACCTCCGTTTAGGTTTCTTGGCAACCAAACAGAGGATTAGTGTAAACTCAGAGGTTCTTGCTAACAGAAGTTTCACCCTTAAAAACATGTTTGGTTGGATCTAACTAGTGGAGGATGTTGATTTGTTCTGAAATTAAATTGTTAAAAAGGTTGTTTGCTTGCACTGTCAACTTCCGTCATGTTGTAAGGTAATGAGATTTCCTTATTTTAGTTGCAAAAAAGAAAGTATTTTTCCAGTCAAATGGGGAAGGGAAAGATTTTATTCCATGTGGAAAAAATTGAATTATCTGGAACTAACATGAAAATAAGATGGAAAATCATTGGAAGTTGGAACTAAGAAAGAAATATGCATTGGAGGTTGGAGGCCTGAACAGAGTTTTGAATTTTTTTATTTTCCCAAGGCCCCTCAATAACCCTTCTCTATTCAGCCTATTGATATATGCCCAAGGCATGCACTTTAAGTACTGAAAAATCCTTCACTTTTCTTTTTTTTCCCTGATGAACTGTTGTTTTGTGGCATAAATATGCAAGAACTCATTAATTTAAAGTGGTGTTTCATGTGTCCTCAATTGATTGTAAAAGTGTGTTTTATTTTTTTTCTCCATTTTTTATTCATATGACTAATGAATTACTAATAAAAAAGGGCTTAACTGTTAAGGGAGGCTAATGTAATTATGTCAAAAGTGTAGGGCTAATTGTATTTTCCCTAACTTAAGGGAGGTGAGGTGAGTGTAATTTGCCCTTAAATATTTGATCCATCAATGTTTTTATATTTTGTTCCTCGTAATTAATTTTGCTCTTATGCATAATAGCTTTTTTATTATCTAAAAATCACACAATCCATAATTTCTATTCATTAGCCAGATATTAACTTGTATATACATATCCTTTTAACAGGGTATTTTTACAGATTTTAAGCAACCATTTGCAGTGACCTATCTTGGAGTTTCTCTAATGGTAGTTTATCTCCCAATAGCATTCATTAAGGATTGGATATGTAGCATCATAAGAAAACGCTCTTGTAATAATGAGTCTTCTGCTGGATTTAGCTCCCCTTTGAACTGCATTGCGGGGCGTAACATCTTTGAAATTGAACTTGAAGGGAATTTGAATAAAAAAGACAGTGAAGCAGACCTTTCTGCTCTAGAAGAGGGAAAGCCATTAGTTCCTAAACACATAGATGATGTAGACGTGTTAAAAGAACAGAAAGAGCTTACGACCAAGGAGATTGCTGGTTATGGATTTTCTATTGCCCCTCTCTGGTTTGTTACAGAGGTATATAACTGCTGTGTCTTAGTTTCTTCAAGATATCTATTTAGTCAAGGTTGGTTTTTGAGTTTCTGAGTATAGCTGGTACATAAAAACCACCATTTTTTCATGAGGGGTTCGTATTGGTAAAAATTTGTAAGAAAAGGAAAGATTCTTTCTCTAAATTTTATTCCCTCCTCCTTCTAGATCTAGCTTTATGGATGTCCTTTTGATAGTATAGTTTAACAAAAAATTTATTCATGTATTTAATCTTGCCATTTACACCTAACTCCAGAATTATGTGCATAAAACATTTTATTCCTGTAGTAGTGTTTTTTTTTTTAATTGAACTTGGTTTTTTACCTCAAATTTAGGTTGGATTGCTGTAGGGTTGAGGTTTTTATTTATTTATCTCTCATGATATACAAACTTGGTTCTTTTGTTTATTTATTTCTCTTTCAGAAATATAGGTTTTCCACTATTCGATTAATTTTGTTTACGATTCTCGATTTGATTCGATTCGATTCATGATTTCCAAACTTAGGATTTCGATTCACTATATGATTCTCGATTTGGCATTGTGATACTTGCGGTGGCATTCAAATCTAGGGAGGACCATAGAAAGCAGCTGGAATTGGAAGAAGCACGTAAGGCAGGTCTTGCACTAGCTGAGGTTGATGAGGATGGAAAAGAAATTAACCCTCATATTCCTCAGTATATGTCGTCTACACCTTGGTATCTTAATGCAGAGAGACCGGTATGTTTTCTTAAGTAATTTTGTTGTTACATTTTGTGTTTTGTGAAGGCTGGAGATTGCAAACTTTTGTTATCTTTCTTCTTGTTAGAGTTTAAAACATCAAAGGAAATGGAAGTCAGATCCAAATTATACCAAATCATGGTATGACAGAGGTGCGAAAATTTATCAGGCCGAAAAGTTTAGGAAGGGTGCTTGTGAAAAGTAAGTGAAAGTTGCTTTCTTTCTCTTTCTTTCTATGTATGGTGCATGCATGTGTTCTCTATTCTTTTCATTAATTTTCGCAATGGCTAGTCATTGACATGAAGATGTAATCAATATAGATTTTAGTTGTGGAAGAGTTTCATGTAATCTGCTTGTTTCAGTACCAAGATTTAAACTATGGAGGTTTTACCCTGCCTTTTGGATGAGAACTCTGGCTTGCGGAGGGAAGAAGAGGTATTGGTGGGATGGGGATAGTGTGGCTGGGGTTGGTTGTGGTTAAGTCTTAGCGTATCATTTTGTTCAATGCATTGAAAATTTTAACATGCCAATTTTATGATGATTGTTAAACTGCTCACTGTACATAATTGGATTTATTTAATTATTCTTTTGATATCTTGTCTTGAGGAATTAACTGCATTATAGCATGTGCTTTGTGCACTATAGGGAAGATTGTCTAGAGATGCCTTTGCTAGCAGGAGAGTTATTCATTACACGAGGCATAACTTGCTGTTACTGCTCATTAGGTCTTGTATAGTTTAGTTGATTCCATATCGTCACATAGTTGGTACCTTTGGGGGAGATCTTCATGAGAGCTCTTCCTGGATTATGGAATTAATTGAATCTCTGAATGCAATTTTTTTTTTGTTTTTTGCTTTTTTTTATAATTCGAGGTATCTCTCACCCACCTTAGTTCAATTGGACTCGAGTGACCTTATATTTCGAGCCTAAAACTAGTCCCCAAAGCCAATGAAGGTAACAACAGGATTAACCTCCAATGGCCCCTTGGTAAACTGGAACTTACAACTTTAGAACTTACTCTCCAAACCCTTGGAATTCTCAAAATGTATATTAGGGTTCTCCCAAAATATATATTGTTAGTGCAATGTATCTAAACCACTTGTTTCCGAACAAAGTGGATGTCCGAACATATATTCTTGCTGTTATTTGTTTAAAACCATTGAATTGTTTTAGATCTTTAGAGTTTTGAAATACAGACCATAAATTACGTTGTTCATAGAAAGACATCCATGTTTGGTGCATTTTTAAAAATCATTTTTTATTTTTTATTTTTTAAAAATTATAAACTAATTTGATAGAAATAAATATAAAAATATATATTTTTTAATTTTTTAAAATTATTTTTGTCTTAAAAAAAGAAAAAAACCATATGTAAGTAATGAATTTTGATTTTGATTTTTATTTTTCTTGACTAAACCAATTTTGAAAGATTTTCATAAACAAATTCTGAAAACTCAACAAAGTATTGTGCAGTTTCCATGTGTTTCATTCGGACAAATTCTATTAAGAGTAATGTTACATAAATTGATAAATCTTATAATAACTTTTATTTATTTATTTATTAATGCGACATTTAATACATTATCAAAGTGAGTCATGTTTCAAAATTTAAATTTTTTTATTACATGAAAAATCAATTAGTAAATAAATTTTATGAATTTGTGTAGTTTTGATCATATTATTGCGTGTATTATTATTCACTTGTTTTCGAATTTCATTTAAAGTGACAATATGCTGTATTTGATGACTAACAAAAAACATGTTGTATTTGATGCTATAGTAGTTAAATTTTTATGTTTTTTTGTAATTAACTTGCTCTTGGAAAAACTTGCTCTTCCAAATGTAGGGACACGTATCCCTTGAAATATTTTTGAACTTTATGCTTAGTCTCGTGGCCATGCACGTGTATATGGTTCTTTGATTTTTGCAAAACTTAGTTGGTACATATCATTTTTTTATGCTGAAATTCTATGATGCAGATCAAGTGGATATGCCCAACTGCTCCTACTTGCCTAGTGGCTATACATGGTGGATTCCCTCGCACTGCATGTAAGATTAAAGCTTAGATTTCTTCCAATTTTGAGATACTGATACAATTATCTAAAGTGCTTTTGTGGTTTCGTATTAGGGTTTGACGTTAGAGAACTTTCAGAAGATAGTCCTGATGATTTTGAAGGTTTAGACACTTCAGTAGCGCATATTGCAAACTTCTTGTCAATAGAGCCTGCTGATAGTAAGTTTCTGCCTTGTTACTTCATTGATTATAGGCCACTAAATTACTTAATTTCCATGTGTTTAGTTAGTAGTTCATTTATCTATCGTGATAAAAAGTTTCATCAACTATCGTGAATAAATTACCACCGTGTTGTTTAGGAATTCTATACTTTTTCATTTATTTATTTATTTTTGTATTAACTCATTTACAGTTAAACTTGGTATCGGGGGTTTTAGTATGGGTGTTGCAACTGCCCTCTACTCTGCAACTTGTTTTGCCCAGGGAAAATATGGAAATGGAATCGATTACCCTGTTAACTTGAGGGCCATTGTTGGTCTAAGTGGTTGGCTTCCTGGTTCAAGGTATGAATGCAATATTTTCCTTCTCATTTCCTCTTTGTTCCTCTGTTTTATGTACTGTTTTCCCATGTTGAAAATAACCAATTTACCAAATAAAATAAGATTCGTATGAGATGATTCTGAAATATCTCATTTGATAGCTCCCTCTGGCCATATTTGGAATTGTTTTCAAACTAATATTATATTGAGTTCCAAGGTGACCAAAATAGCTAATAAGTTTTGTACAGTGTCATCTCAGGTAGGATTCACTCATTGTTGATTCAAAAATCTTTTCGCAAGTAAAGATGTAATGTGTGCACCTTATAGTGCTCTTCAAAATATTACCATGCTTATTAGTCAACTGCAAGTTTATGCACGATGTTGAGGAACAAGATAAAAGGATCACAGGTGGCTGCAAGGCGTGCTGCATCTTTGCCCATTTTGCTCTGTCACGGAATCTGTATGTACATTGCATTTTGGACTCCCTTTTTTTTAAAAAAAAGTTTTCTTGGGAATGATAAAGTTCTTTTCTCACATGTTGTTTGACTTCATGCATATAGCTTTAAACTAGTGCGAACTAGCAAACTGTTGCTCTTAAAATTTGAGTCTTCAATTTGCTATTTTTTTTTGGTATTGGGACATCTACTGTAATTACCAGCTTGTTGTTCCTATTCATTGATAATTCATAGTTGGTAGAATTATATACATGAAAATTTTATTCCCGAGGATCCTTCTCAACCTCTCATTGGAAACCTACATGAGCATTAAAATCCCTTTAAAAATGCTCCGTTTGGTTTAGTTTTGGAATTATGATTTGAGTGTAAAGTTATGATTTAACTGTGAAATTGTGAGTTGAGTTTTTAAAAGAGAATATTTGTTTTGTTAAAAGAGAATATTTGTTTTCGAAACTCTACACTATTTTCAAAACTCCACACTCAAATTGTAACCAAACACATAACAAAAAAAATTAAAATATTTAAAAATATATTTGTAAAATAAAATGAATTTTTAATATTTTAAAAATATTTTTTAAAAAATATAGCACACAAATGTATGAAATATAGTGCATATTAAAATAATAAATAAATATGTAAAATATAAAATATTTACCCTAAAAAAATAAAATTAAGAAAATGGTAATACAAACATTTTATACTAGTAATAATCAAATTCGTTATTTATTTCTATTGATGCAGGGGATGAAGAGTTAGTGTGGTGAGAAAATGTTCGATTTTGTCTTTTGTAAGACAAGAACAATCTCTATAAAAATAGTAAGTTTTTTCATATGCTTCTAGCGGTTTCTAAATTAATTTGTTTTTTTATTTTTCAGGTCAGAAATTTCTTGGAGAGATGCAAAATATGGTCAAAGAATTCAAGAACTTAGTTTTTTCAAGTTTTTTTTTTTTTAATATATGTAATCACAGTTAAAAACTTTTTGTTAATTTCTTTGTATATACTTTTGAACATTTAACTTTTATTTATGAAATACATGACGTTATTCCATTCAATATATGGTTGTGATTCAAAATATAGTATATAGTGTGTATTATATTCTTCAAATGCGCGTACAAAAATAATATTGATTATTTTTTAAATATGTCGAATTCTTTTTTTTTTTATCACAGGTTTTATTAGTTATTAATCACACTTAAAAGATGTGATCTAAATGTTTTTAATCACACTTAAAATGTGTGATCTAAATTTTATTAATCACACTTAAAATGTGTGATCAAAATGTTTTTAATCACACTTAAAAGGTGTGATATAAATATTATTAATCACACTTAAAAGATGTGATGAAAGCATTTTTTAATGACACTTAAAAAGTGTGATTAAAAATGATCCTTTTTAATCACACTCCCAAAGACCACACTTTAATAAAACTTAAAAGGTGTGATTAAAAAACAAACATCACACAAAAAAAGTGTGATCTTTATCTGTATTTGTAGTAGTGTTTGGAAGGATCTACTTCAATTCCCTTCTGTATGATCAAAAAGCCCAATATTTTTCCTACAGTTACACTGAAGGTGCATTTTTGCGGGTTTAACCTCAATCTGTATTCCCTGATTTGTTGAAAGAATTTCTCCTGCGTGGTGTAGTAGCCCTCTCGTTCTTTGACTTGACAATCATGTCGTCCACGTACACCTCAACCTCTTTGTGGATCATGTCATGCAGAATAATGGTCGTAACCCTCTGTAACTCGACTTTTCGTGCGCCTTTTAGATATAACTAGCCCTACAATTTGGACTCTTGTTTAGCGTATCGCACTGTTTTGTGCAATTTACTTTCGCACTTTCTTGCGCATCGCACTGTTTTGTGCATTACAGTGTATCATCCGCGCTATCTTGCGTGACTTACTTGCACTTGTTAGTGCATTATATCACACTATCTTGCGTACCTTATCTGCATCACACTGTTTTGTGCATTCGCCCTACTCGCACTGTCTTGCGCACCTTACCTGCCCTTGTTAGTGCATTGCATTGTTCGTGCTTTCTTGTGCATCTTACCTGCACTTGTTAGTGCATTGCATCGCGCTATCTTGCGCACCTTACCTGTGCTTGTTAGTGTATTGCATCGCACTATTTTGTGCATTTAATCTACATCGCATTGTCTTGTGTACCTGTATTGCATTGTCTTGCACACCTCTTTAACCTGCGCTGTCACGCACGTTACTTGCATTGTCATACATCTCTTTACTTGCGTTGTCACGCACACTTCACTTGCATTGTTATGCACCCATTCCTCCTGCATTGTCATGCACTGATTCGCTTGCATTGTTATGCATCGTTCCACCTGCATTGTTATGCACGTTTCACTCGCATTGCTATGCACCCTTTCAATTGCATCATTTTGCACGATCCCTTCCTTCCGAAACACCGGGATATGTCCCTATGTTTCTTCTCCTTTGTTTGGAAACACCGAGATATGCCTCTATGTTTCTCCTTTTCTGAAGCACTGGGATATGTCCCTATGTTTCTTCTCTTTTTCGAAACACCGGGATACGTCCCTATGTTTCTCCTTTTCTGAAACACCGGGATACGTCCCTATGTTTCTCCTTTTCCGAAACACCGGTATATGTCCCTATGTTTCTCCTTTTCCGAAACACTGGGATACGTCCCTACGTTTCTCACTCAATCCGAAACAGCGAGATATGTCCCAATGTTTCTCCTTCTTTGGTTAAAAGCATTTGGAACACGTTCCAATGCTCACACCATTCCGAAACACCGGGATACGTCCCTATGTTTCTCACTCAATCCGAAACAGCGGGATATGTCCCTACGTTTCTCCCTCTTTGGTTAAGAGTATTTGGAATACGTTCCAATGATTATACCTTTTCGGAACACCGGGATATGTCCCTATGTTTCTCCATCTTTGGTTAAGAGCATTTGGAACATGTTCTAATGCTTATGCCACTCTTTTTCCTTTCGCGTGCCACGCGTCAGAATCTTGTTTGAGACCTCGGGTGTCCCCAACGGTCGCTCTTAGTGTTCTCCGCGTGAGACATAGCGAGAATTGAATAATTCTCTTACATCCTTTCTGCATTGTAATGTAGCTTGGTTTCCACTTGCTTAAAACTGTTGCATTGGTTCGTTACAGCTTTCTTTGCATGATTATTAGTCATGCTCTTGCATCTTGCATGCTGTTTGCATTTTGCCCCAGCCTCCGGGCACATCCCTACATGTCTATATTGATTGATTGTCTGAGTCTTCGGCCTTGTCAAAAATGGGTCGTCTCTGGGCTTTGACACTCACTCCCGTCACTTTGTGACTTTCGAGTTCTGTCAAAGAGGGGCAACTGTAGACACCCCATTTTTGACCGTCCTCGGGACTTGGTTGTGCTTGTAGGTACACCCAACGACTAGTTCGATTGCTCGCCGAGTACTCGACTGTCGCGGCGGAACGTCACCGGGTTCGAGCTTCCTGGACCTTGTATCCTTTCTGCTCCATTTTTGGACCTTGGCTAGGTCCTTTCAGAGGGACCTTCTTGGTGCACTGCCGGCCATGGCATGGAACTGCCGGCCTTTGCTTTGCTCCTGCCGGCCACTGGTGAAGCCATGCCGGCCATCAGTGAGCCACTGTCGGCCATTGATGATGGCCAGCACCCCCCCTGTCTCAGCTGGTTTTCCTCCAGATCTTTTGAGCCAGCTGGTTTTTTTGTTTACTCCCCTCCACACATGTGTATAGAGGGATGATGCCCTTGTAAAGCTTCTTGAAGAAGCTTTGGCTTTGCATTCCTCTATGTAAGCAAGAGGGCTCCCTCTTTGCCAATGGTTCAGCCATTTTGAAGAGAAAAATCTCTCTCTCTCTCTATATATTGTTGGAGTTTTGTGCTTTGAAGTTGGATTTCCTTGCACTTTTACACTACAACACCTAGATATACACCACCACCATTGAACCAAGCTTCTTGGGAGGACTTGTTGAGGTCTGAAAGTAAGCTTCCACCCCCTGAAATTGCTGGTTTCGAAGAGGGTCTTCAAGGGTGAGCATTTTCCCCATTTTTGCATTTTCTTGCACCTTGCTTTAGTCCTCTTTGCATATTGATTTAGGATCTTCTTATAACTGGAAAAAGTTTTGTTTTTAAGTGCTTTTTAAGTTTGGTTGAGGTCACTTTGCTGTTAAGGGTGTGTAACCCCCTTCCTTGCTTTGTTTGGCTTTGCTTTAAGCCATATCTTGGAGCCCCCGAGCTAGCCTTGGTTTAGCCTTCCTACCACTGAAATCCAGTGGATTTTCAGTGGTAAAGGTGTGGGTTTGAGGTCCTAAATTAGAGGGGGTAGTCCCCTCTCTTTGTGTTCCTCTTTGCTTGCATTTTGGCCTTCCAAAGGACCATCCCTCTATGCATTTTGGAGGCTTGGTTCAGGCCTATTTTTGTGACTTCTAGGACATGCCTTGGCCCTGTCCAAGGCTGGTTTGGTCATGTCTTGCTTGCATCTAGCATGTGTAGTGTAACTCCATCCATAGCTCATCAAAGTAGCATGTGTGCTTAGCTTGTGTTGAGTCCATTTCAGTGGGTTTTTTTGTGATGTTTTACCATGCCATGAACCTGTTTTGGGTTGGTTTTGTTACCCCATGCTTGCATGATGCACTTGTAGTGTAAATCCCCTAAACTAGCTTCATATGATCTATGATAGAGTTTGGTTTACATTCCATGTCATGTCATTTTAGCTTGTTTGGTTTACATTCCAGCATGTATTTGGTCATCATTTGGCATGATATGACCCTATCCATAGTTGGTTTGATCATCCTTTGCATGCTCCATATAGGCGTAGAACAAATCATGTTAACTAGCCCTTTGTGCATGATGTTTTGACTCATCATACTAGCATATTTTGGCTTTGCTCAAACTTGATTTTATGCTTATTTTGAAGTGTTCTAGGACTGTTTTGGGCTGCCATGACCATATCACTCATGCTTTGTATAGCTATAGTGTAAATGCTTAGGCTAGTCTTGGGTTTTGAGGCCCCTACCATGCCATACATGTGATGTTTGCATGCCTTGCCCTCATTCCACATACTATTTCAGTCCATGAAATATTGTTGTTCACTTGCATTTGACATGCCTTTAATGCTTTGTATAGCTAATGCTTTATGCTTCAAGAATGGACTTTTGCGCATGCCACTTAGCCTAAGTCTTTGGCTCATCATTTCAGTACATTTTGGGTCCTAATATACCATGACGTAACTCTGTTTTTGGTTGTCCAAGTCACGCCATGATTGGTTCTAATAGGTGCGGTGCATTGCCTCTTTTGTAGCCTTGCATGTCCTATGTTTTAGCATTGTATGCTAGCTGGCTTTGGCTTACTTCCTTGCATGTTTTAGTCTCATATCAACATGTACTAGGACTGTTTTGGGTTGCCCTTACCATATCCTTCATGCTTTGTATAGCTGTAGTGTAATTGGCCTTGCAAGCTTCGTGTTTCGGTGATTGACGCATGCTATCCTTGAGCTATTTAAATGATTTGGCATCATTTATCATCTCATTTCAGTGCATATAGTGTTGTTACGCTTGCACATTTGTCACTTCTTAGGCACTTTTGAGAGTTGCCCATTTAGGCCCCTTTGATGAACCTTTTGCATTTCGCATGCTTGAGTGTGTTGTTTGGCTTAATTCATCGCTTTGGCTACTGATTTGGACCTAGTTGAGAGCTGTCCATCTTTGGTGTAAGCCCATCTTACCATGTTGTCCCATGCTTGTTTCATTTCGTATGTTGTCACATACTTGTTTAACTTTGCATACCTTGCATGCTCACATGTTCATGTTGCATTTTGTCATGTTGTCCAAGGTCATCACCTCACATCATACTTATATGCTTGTTGCATGCTTAGTTTAGTTACATGTTTGCACATTTAGGTCATGTTGCATGTTTGCCATGCTTATGTGTTGTATTGCTTGGATTAAGTGTTAATCCGAGCCCGAGGAACAAGGGGCGTTTCATACTTCAAGTGATGGAATGTGTCTCAATTCTCGGTCGCCGAAGCTGTTGATAATTCATGATAGAGTTCTAGGCTTTACTTGCTTTATTTGTGCATTCATTTTCATATTGATTTGCACAAGTTGGATATTTGGCCATCATGCATCGGGATGCGTGATTGATGGTTGTGGATCCGACTAGGCCTCTCCCTTGATGTTTTGAGGTGATTTGGAGTGCCATGGTGCATACATGTCTTTGGGAGACCCTTCAGTTCCTCTATTTTGTGCTTCGTTACAGTTTGGGGTCACAGCACACCAGTGTGCCACCCTTGGCCGGCAATGGACCACCTTTGGCCGGCAGTGATCCTTCCACGGCCGGCAAGCCACTGGTGACTTCCCCTGCAGTGTTTTGGTAAGGTCCAGCAACAAGCACTGGAAGACACCCTGCAAACAGAGCGTCTAAAGAGCAACCAGAAGGCGTTTCGAGGCGAAGAACTGAAGCGAGCATGCATTCCTCCCTTCTTCAAACAGAGCTGGAATAGCACTGTTTACTGCTTTCCCTACCTGCTTGTTGTCATTCATTAATTAGTTAATTGATTTGTTAATTAATTAAGTTGTGTAATAATTAGTTGTAGCTAGTTATTCAATTTGGTTCTATAATAATTAATTAGATTGTGAGTTAGTTAATTAGGTGGCTTGTATTATTTATTCGGACCCTTCGAGCGAGGGCACAATTGTAATAAGTGTGGGTGTGTGCGTGCATGTCTTCCAACGCCATTTCTTTCTTCCTTTTATTTAACCGCTTATAATGGTTAGATTTAGGGCATATTTCAATTAGCATACCTTATGCTATGCATGTGTGAATTCATTCATCTGTATTGCATGCACTGGGCTCGGCGCATCGTACTAACTGCATAGTATTTCCAATCTAACTTGAATACGTGTTATCTGTTGCATTTCACATGCCATCCATAGATTAGCTGAGCCTATTCTAGTTGCATTTTGCGTGCGATGCATTAGCCATTCTAACATGGACTTGGATCATAAATTTGATTACTAACGAGTTCTTTGTTTTGGCTCGGAGTACACTGTAAGTATTTATGCTTTAATATCTCGCATGAGTGTGATTGTTAACATGACAGCATGCTTACCATATGGCTATATGCTTATGTGATAAACTGCCTGAATGCCTGTGGGTGAAGGTTAGATTACTTGAATTGGGATAATTCATTGAAATCCGCATTTTAGCCTACTTGCGAGTAGCAAACTTCAAACATTTCCAAACAAACGGATATGCAATGTTTTGTTCCAATTCAGGCGATCCAGTCTATACTTGTATGTTGTGCGCATCACATAGTAAATCTAGGCTAAAAACTGGAATAAGAACGCATAATGTTTTCAAAACCCGATATCATGGTTAGTAGAGACCGATCTTTGATCGGGTGAGCGGGGGTGCTCACAAAGTGACTTTCCCCAATCGTACCCAAGTTCCCGAGCCGAGGTAACTTTGGTGATGACAGACACGTGGCCTTAGGCACGAGTCAGGGTATCCTAAATTTCCCCCAAAATAAAATATTTAGATGGTGACTCTGTATCGGGCAAAGTAGTCCATGTTTGGCACTTCTTTTCTAAAAATCTGTTTTTCTCAAAACGATTGGCCAGATTTGGACTCTTTGGTTCAGATTAAGAACCGTGACAATTTGAGAGTCCGAACTGTAGTGAGCCCAAACGAACAAAACGGGGGATCTCCTCCCGGGACGTTCGGGGACGTCTACACCCCTAGAAATACTAGACTCAAATTCATAAGAACTTGAATCTGATCCCGACCCCACAAACTCAATGGAATCAGATTCTGGCTCATCCCCCGATTCAGAACTGGAAAGATAGCCTTTCTCCAACTGCCAAGTAAGATGTGGTGCCCCTGATACATCCAAAATGCCACTAGTTGAGTTCACACCCGGTGCTTCCCCGATCATGGAGACAGTTAAGTTATCCTCTAAGTTCTCTAGGTCAGCCGCAGGATCTGTTAGGAGACTAGCCAGTGCTGCCCCTACTCCAAGTTCAATGTCATCTGAGTTACCTTCTGTGCTCTGTTTAGCTCTGATGCTTAGTTCAGCCTTTTCCTCATCATCATTGTCCTACAACAAATGATCAAAGAAGATCTCGAACCTAGGAACATGTTGCTTCGAGGAATTTACCCAAGGCTCGAGAAAGCAACAAAAAGGGAAATCCTCTCCTTCCTGAACAAAATGACCATTTAGTGTCCCCTAGATTAGCATGTGGATGAGTTCATAACATTTTCTGGCTTGCTTGGCCTTGGCTCTACCTCTCATTTTTTCCCTCTTTTTGATCCAGTCCTCTTTGGTGAGCACATAGCCCAGTCCAAAGGCATGCAGGTTGTGTAGCAAATTTGTCAGTGCTGCAACACCTTTCTGACCACTCTTTCCAAGCCCCATTCCAAGAACGTGCCGTAGTTTGTTCATAAAATAGATGGACTAGACTCTGACGTATAGGCCTTCGTGTACGGCCAGGATTGTTTGCACGATCTAGGCTTTGGCCAAAGTGAATCCCAAAACGAATACAACCTCCTCGCCATGTTTGATCTCTAGCACTGGAGTGGTAACCTTGGGCGGCAGATGGATGGAGGAGTTTCCAAAAATAATTGCCACTCCTCTCTCATAAGTATACTTCAGCATCTGATGGAGAGTGGAAGAGACAACCTTCACATAGCGCAACCAGGGCCTCTGTAACAGCAAATTGAAGGTACCTAGCACATCCAAGACATGAAACTCAATCTCTTGCTTTGATGGGCCCACCTGGACTCCCACTTGCATTGTACCCATGACCTCTCTACTCGTATCACTTGGGTTGTGGGAACAAAGTCCGTTAGTTTGAGGCCAATTGCGTAGGCGGTACGGGAAGGACAAACATTAATGGCCAAACCGGTATCTACCAACACTACCGACACCCATTTCTCCCTGCATTCCATAGATATGTACAATGGCTTATTGTGAGCCGAGCCCTCCTTGCGACAACTCTTTGTCAGAAAAAGTGAGCATTAGCCTGGCACCACTTGGAAAAACCAAGCCCACAAGCTACTCAGACGTGGTGTTAATGGACAATTTAGCCTTGTCCATTACCGACAACACTGTCTGCTGGTGTACTCGTAAGGCCATGAGAAGACCCCAGATAGAGATGTCAGCTTGGATTTTCTTAAGCTGTTTTAATACTGCTGCTTCTTCTAATTGTTTCTCCTTTTGTTTTTCGGCCTCTTTGTCTTTTCTAGACACCTTTGCTTGATCCAGGTGCGGCGGCTTAAAATATCATCCACTACGGGTGAGATGATCTATTTTCTTGGCATACCACGTATTGTCCGAAATGCAATCGCCCCAGTCCTCATCAGTATGGGCCAGATGCAGATCATTAGCGTCCCACCATTCGCCCTCAGTGGCTGACAAATAGTTGTCTAGCTTTGCTTGTATCACGTTCACATCATAGGTGTCCCCCACAGGGTGTCGTGAAATTACAGTTTTGCAGCTGTCTTCAATTCTTTCTCGTTCAAACTGCCTGAGCGCAGCTTCCTGTTCAATATCTACAATGTTCACAATGCCCACTTCCTGGGCTGGGTTTTCCGTACTAGCGCTCTCCGGCAGCTTTTTTTTCTCATCAGTCCTTCCGGCTATTATAGCTATCTCTGCTTCTTTTCCCTCTGGTTTCATTCCAGTTTTTTTTTCTTTAGCTGGCTTATCACTCAGCCATCCAGTGTTATTAGTTGATTCGTTCAGGTCAAACCAACTGATCTGTACATCTCCTTGATCCTGCTCATTAAGGAACTACAGATTATCCAAATCCTCTTCGGGTTCTACTAGATCATCCAACCCCTAGCTCGGTCCATCTTTCCTGACCACATTAATGTCTACCAAGGTTGGCAGCACCAATTCAGGCTCAATTTGACTAGTTGACACAATATAGCAACTTGGATCATACACCCTATCAGATAAGTCCTCAGGACACTTTGGCAACAGATTAGTACCTTTCTCAAAGGTCGAATCCCCTTTCATTGTAAGTGTCACCACCATAGGCTTGGGTTGAGGTTTGGTCGTGTCAATCATGCACAGGTCTTCGTCAATTTTAGTAGGAGGGAAGGAGTAATATATATGTTGGGGTCGTAAGAGATGGTGGGTATATGGATCAGGTTAAGATTTTGCAGTGGGGGGACTTGTTTATGGGCTGGAAGTGGATTGACTTTCACGTTTAGCTTCTGGGGTGGTGCGATAATCTTTTTGTCATTGAGATCCTGAACCTCATGACGCAATCAAAAGCATTGATCGGTATCATGACCATGTTGTTGGTGAAACGCACAGTATTTTGCGAGTTTATGTTTGGGTGGGAAAGGATCAGGAAGTGGGCGAGGTTCTAAGGGCTTGAGGTGTCCTTTCTTGACTAGCACCTTCATGGCTTTTGAGAGAGAGTCATGTATAGTTGGTTAAAAGTCCTCTAGGATCGAGTAGGGTTGGACGATGTTTGTGAGCTTGTGCTAGCAAAGGGGTCAGCAACCTTGGTTGTGGTGACAACACTTACGTCTAACGACCTCGCAGCAGTGCTACCACTGGCAGCATTGGAACTGTGAACCAATGGCCTTTTTGCCGACTCCTTCTCATTTGTGATAAGCCCCTGCTTCATGGCCTCTTCGATTTGCACTCCCATTTCATGAAGTTCTGTAAATGTAAATAATGGAAGCGCAATCATTTTCTGCAACAGCTTGCCATGCAGATTCCAGACGACCATCCTAATTTGGTCCTTCTCAGATGTCTTCGTGGTCATCATCGAGGCTTTAGCTCTCCATCTTGTCACAAATTTACAGAAACTCGCATTCGGCTCTTGGCATATTGCCTCGAGATCACGAGTTGTGACCTCAATCTGTGTATTGTAAGAATACTGAGCAATGAAGGCCTCGGCCATCTCTTCCCAATTTTATTTGACAGAATCTTCCAACTTAGCATACCAAATGGCCGTTTTACCCAACATGGTTCGGCCAAAGAGAGACAACTTCTGTAGTTTAGTTAAGCCCATCGGCCGCAAGATATCTGAAAATAGTCGTAGGTGAACCATCGGATCTCCAGAACCGTCAAAATGGTCAATGTGCAACATTTTAAATAGATCTAGTAATGTAACTGCAGAATTGGTGTACCCATCCTCTATGTTTGGGATGGAGTTGACCCCTTGCGTTCTCTTGAACAACTTTTCCAATTTATTAACCTTGAGCGTAGTTGGATCAACTTCGAACTCAAACGGAGCCTCGGTCTGATAAACCGAGGCTTGGGAGGTTTGTGCTGGGATTGGCTCTATTGGATTGCCCTGGTTTTCTTAAACATTAGCAGTATGAGCGGTGGCTCTGGGTGTTGGGATAGTCGCGGTAGGTGCATGGGATGCAGAGGCCACAGCCGGCTATGGTTGTTGTTGTAGCCTGATTATAACCTCTGTCTGACGAGCCATGACCACGGCCTGATGGGCTGCATCTTACTACAGGGTCTCAACTGTTAGTTGCAGATGGTGTATCAGTTCTTCCATACTGGCTGGGGGATACTATGTCATTGGAAAAGGTAATTAATCTCATGATGGGCTAGAAGTAGATGACCGTTCCGGAACCAGACTGGACATAGGTGAGCTGAGCGGTGACCGTTATAAAAACTGAACTGGTGAACTCTGCCTGATTCTCCTCTGTCTTGTAACCGATGAGAGTGAGGTAAACACGGGTTGTCCCCGAACAAGATCACCGGCTTTGCAAAGTCTTCTAACTCGGGTCCAAAGTACTTAGGGGATATCCGAACTTTCTAAAGCTATGGTTTTAAACTACCTAGCAAAAGAAATAAAGTAAAAGAGTAATAATCAGAAATCGCACAGCATGGTAGATAATATGTTTATCAACACAAACATGATCAAAGTTGTAGGACTATATTCCATACAGAATTCTTCCCCCAAAACAAATACCAAATTTGCAATTGCTATGCACATTCCTGTACAGTTTCACTGTAAAGCACATACCAGTTAAGGAAGAGCCAAAACACCCTTATGAGGGGGTAGGGTTACCCTGTCCTAGTTTTGTCATGAACTAGGTTTCACTATTTTAATCAAACAGTTTCAGCCAATTCTGCATTTTGGGTGAGCATCCTGTCCTAGCTTGGAACAGTCACTAGGGCTTTACTATATGCAGCTAGGCTGAATGGTTAAAAGGGGTACCTCAACAAGACTACCTAATATACCTCTAACACCTAACATCGAGAAGTAAAAGGAGGATCAAACGGTACAACGGTAGTCTAGATCGAAGGGTTGTGTTCCCATCATGGTAGAGCCCACGACCGGTCGGCCTTTTGGCAAGCTTTTGGGCAAGCCTCCGGCAAATCATCCACGAATAGTAGATGGAAAACACAATGACTTAAGTGCACTAATGCAAATGCAATGCAAAAAACATATAAGTGTAAATAAAATTTCACATCATGAAGTTCAAGTCAAGTTCTCTAATTTCCCCAGCAGAGTCACCAGAAACTATAGTTTGACTTTTCGTGCTCCTTTCAGATACAATAGCCCTACAGTTCGGGCTCCTATCGTTTTCAGTCTGATCTCACAAGTGCAATGTGAAATAGATAAATACAAAAGAGTCCAAGTCCGACAAATCTTTTGGAAAATCAATTTTGAATCAAAATGCCAAAAATGGACTGTTTTGCCAGATTACAAGGTCACCACCTAAACGTTTTTGGAAAATTTAGGAAACTTGAGACTCGTGCCAAAGGCCACTTATTCGTTATCACCAAAGTGTCTCGGCTCGGGAACTTAGGTACGAGAAGGGAAGGTCATGAATTGAGCACCCCTGCTTGCCCGATCAAAGATTGGCCTCTACTAGTCATGATGTGAATCTTATTTACATTATATGCTCCTATTCCGATTATTAGGCTAGTATTACTATGTGTTGCACACAAGTATAGACTAATTTGCAAAAATTGGAACACATTGATTTCATGTTTGTTTTGAATTTTTTTTTGAATATGTACCACTTGAAAAAGTGATCTCGTATGCACATTACTCAACTTATTCCAATTCAAGCAATTAGCCATCATCCATAGGCATTAAAGAGTTATATCAATTAAGCACTTAGCCTCATGGTAATCATGCTAGACATAGTAACAGTCACACTCATGCAATATGTTAAAGCACAAAAATGCTCACCTTGTACCCCAAGACAAGCCAAAAGAAACACAAAAGTTAGAAAACATGCATGCCCCTAACTAATGCAACATGACTAATGCAACACATGCAATGATGCAATTAATAGGCTCGACTACTAATGAATCAATTTGATAGTATGCAGTTTAAACACATATTCAACGTAGTAATTAACAACAATGCTTGTTAGATTGATGGACCAAGCCTCAATGCATGCAGGACAAGTGGATGCAAACATGGAATATGCTAAATGAAACATGATGTTCTATTATTTCCTTCATAAGTGGATAAATAAAAGGAAGAAAGACATGGGGTTGGAAGACATATGCGTTATTACATATTTGCCCTCGCACAAGAGGGTCTGAATGAATGAATTAGCTAAACTACTTAACTAATCTATTACAACCCAAATGAAATAAACCAACTACACTAGATAATTATTACAACACCACAAATTAACTAACTACTTTAGCTAATTAAATAAGTACAACACAAAATTAACTAGCTATTCTACTTAGTTTAATACAAAAACTACCTAGCTAATTACAATGCACAATTAATTAGCCAATTAATTAACTATTATGAGCCCAGGGGAATGAGGGTTGACCCATGCATGCACGCGGATTTTCACTCGAAAAAACTCCGTTGTTTGGCTATCGGAATGCCTATATTGCACAGTTAGAAAATTGCACTGTTATTCTACCTCAGCCACTGCTCTGCCCTGCTGGAAAAGGGATACTGCCTAGCTGGAAAAAAAGAGTTGTCGGCAACCCAGAAGTAGTGACTAGCCAGCCACTAATAGTTGTCTGCCGCCCAATAAAAATGGTATGCTGGCCACTAATGTTGGTTCTTTCCTGCAGCAACAGATAACAAACAGATCTCAAACAGAGCATTCTCAAGAGATGTTTGTCCACCCTGCCTCTTATTATCATCAAATAGCTCAAAGAAGGGGTAGGCTTGATTCGCAAGTCAACAATCGGTGCAATTTCATTGCATGATGACTTATGAACCAAGCGATGCAATTTTGATAAATGCACAATAAATGACTCTCAAAACCTCCTCCCTACCATGGATTGATCAAGGGAAGTGGTTGACCTTGGAAACTTGAACCATTTCATCACTAACAAGTATGAAATGACCCAAGTCTCCATGTGTTCAATTGACGTTCGATTGAACACCAAATCGTTTTCTTATCTTGCTTCGTTTTAACCCCAATTTTATTACTCCATTGTAATTACCGTCCATTCATTAGTCAATTAAGTCCAATAATGAGCTTTAAGTCCACTAATGGAGTGAAGTACCAAACCAAATGTTATTTTAGGCATGAGAGGGAAATCATGACATTGGTAATGAACCCCTAAGGGGATTAAACCATTAAGCACAATATCACCCCTTCAAGCTTAAACAACACTCTTTTTGGAGCGACTCTCAAAACAAAGAGAAAAAGCCAAGAAATGAGGGAGGTTGTAGAGATTCTTAGAGGTGAACACAAGTATGAAAAACAAGAAATAAAGGCTATCAACTCAAATAGGTTGGTGGTTAAGACCTAAACCACAAAGCCTATGAGGACCATCACACTACAAGCATACTATATGAACCACGAATGAAACTAACTCATAAAAATAGTCCTAAAACAGTCCAAAAAAGTGTTGGAATTAAAAAGAAGAAAAAAACTACAGCAACAAGCTAAAATATTGAGGGATTAAAACTAGCACACAAGCACAAGAAGGGGACGCTAACCCCTCCACTTTTGGGACTTCAAAACATGATTTTAGCCTATGAAAAACCTCTAAAAATCAGTGGTAAAAAGCTGAAAAATGGTTAATGAGAAGATGAGAAACACAAGGGCAAAGGCCTTAGAAGCAAGGTCAAAGAAGTGTTGTCATCCCCTCTACCTTTACTGGCCTTAAACCAAAAGTTTTAGCACAAAAATACAGGTAATAAATAGCTCAAAAATAGAAAGAAAAGATGAGAAAGAGATGGTACAAAAGAACTAGAATGTATACCTCTTGAAGTGGAATGATCCCTTGACTTCCCAAACCACTATTTCACACTCTCAAGAGCCTCAAAAGCTAAAACGCAAACTTAAATCACCTCAACAAGGAACTCTCTAGGTTTGGTTTAGAGTGTTTAGGCAAAGGTTGTGTAAGTTGAAAGAGAGAGAGAGAGAGAGAGAGAGAGAGAGAATTGCAGAGAGAGAAATTTTCTAAACTTTTGCTCTCCAAAATTTTCAAAATTGAAATATTTTTTCTAACCTCTCTAACAAAAGAGAGGGTCATCTATATATAGAAATATATGAGAGACCCTCAAAAATATCCTTACAAACACAGCTCGCAGAAAATATCTAGTTTTTTGCACTAGTGGCTGGAAAGCCCCTAATAGTGGGCTAATAGTGGGCGGCATGCCACACTAGTGGGTCTGTAGGTCCCTGGTTGCTCATGCCTAAAAAACCACTGTTTTAGTCCAAAACAAGGCACAAGATTTGTAGGTTCAAACTGAGGTTTCCTGCTGAAGAAATCAAGCATTTGACAAACGTACACATTCATCATCGGGTGATCAATCAGTGGCACCCAAGTCTTAAGGGCCATCAAAAATGGGGTGTCTACACTCTCCTTTGGGCTAGTCCCAATCTCCTAATTATAACTGCAATTTAAGAATATTATCGATCTTAATGTTACCTTTTTAACAATTCTTTTATGTAGTTCTATGTTTATAAGTTTTACAAATCTAGGCTACTTTGGCAATTACTAAATTGGTAAACCCTATGAATACAGAACTAACCAACAATATTCTCTGTTCATTAATTTGAGTTAATTAATTATCATTAATTCAATCACTATTTTAATGAAATCACAATTTTTTATTTCTAAATTGTTTTTTTTTTTTTTTTTTTTTGTGATTGCAATTACCAATATAATAATATTAACTCTAGATGAACATAAATATATATATATATATATATATCAAATTATGTAATATGACAACCATGAATATCTCATATAATGGTCAATAAGAATTACACCTAATATGAATTAACCACTTCAATATTTAATATTTAATGACATAAAATTATATCATGATATCAAATTTAAATAATGCAAATACATAAATATCAATAATAATAAACAATAAGTGTACACAATCAGACAAGGTAAAAACATAGTTCTCTAACACAATACAGTCAAATAAATATATTTATTTAATCGACCGAACGATTCAATAAAATTCTAAAATTGCTTTTAATCTATGCACTTTATCATAACGGCAGACAATATAAATATTACACTCAATTTAGTGTCATATTATAATGATTATAAAAATTAGTATTGTTAAAATTAATGATAAACCAAAGCATGCATATTACACATTTATCATACAATTTCGTTCCCCCATTATTAGAGCCGATAGCCCTACTCACCTCTTTGACTTTACTAGGTGAACTGGCTTCAGACGGTTATGCCTCAGTGGACACATCAGAAAAAAGCAAGGGACCACACTTAGTATCATGAATAAATATAATTATAATTTAATAACAATATTCATAAATATATTATTATTCCAATGTGTATTGATTCACAAAACTAAGGCTATGATACCACATGTAAGAAATTAATGTACATGTAACCATAATAATAATGTGGAATTGAACTTTGCTGAATCTTGAATTCAATACATCTCAAGAATAAAACGAACATACCTTTGTCAGCCATTAAATTAGAGAAGTTGAGAAAATACCCCTAAGAGTTGAACCTTAAATTCTTGGCAAACCTTCTTCTCTTTGCCTCTCTTAATTATGATGACTACAGAACTTAGAGTGATAGAAAAATACTTATGATATAAAAAGGGAGTCACCCATCCTTTTATAGAGGAGAGAATAGGGTCAAATAAACTCTATTAGAAGAATTCTTGTCCGTCAAGGTTTCCTTCTTATCTTAGAAGAGTAATTATATTAAAATTCTAATTACTGAACTTCATCTCAAATATTGGCTTTATCTAATTGTGGAGTCCAAATAAAATAAAACATGTAAAAAATATGTAGGCTGTTAGGCAACACTAGAAAATAAATCGAACACGTGATACAGAATCTTGGCCCCAACGATAGGTTGTCTGTCATTGCTTTCTCTTCAACGCCCGTTGCATCTTCCCCTCCATAGAAAACAACAAACATTGCAAGATGTTAACTCTTTAATTGCAAATGGCGGGACAAACATCGCTAAAGGCTTGTGAAAGGGTGCCAAGGTAATGGAAGACCGAAAGGACAAGAACCCAGTTTCTAATGTAATACTGTTGTCCGACGGGCAGGATACATATACTGTCAATGCTTCTAATGCCAATCAGGGACAACCAAATTACCAGTTACTCCTTCCTTTGTCTATTTTTGGAAATGACAGCGGAGCATTTAAGATCCCAACGCATGCATTTAGGATTGGTACAGATCATGATGCATCATCCATGCACTTGATTTCAGAGATTTCGGGAGGGACCATCTCTTTCATTAAGACTGATGTTGTGATTCAGGATGCATTGAAGGGCTTTTGAGAGTTATGGCGAAGGAGCTGCAAGTGTGTGTGGAGTGTTTACACGCAACCATCCGTATAGGCTCTTTACGAGCAGGAAGCTACCGAAATCGTGTGGTGGCTGATCGACGCACGGGTTTTATCAATGTCGGAGATTTGTATGCTAATGAGGAGAGGGATTTTCTTCTTTCAGTCACCGTCCCAACAGACTTTTCAAGCAACGAAACATCATTGTTAAAGGTGAGATGCATTTACAACGATCCCATATCAAAAGAAATGATTACTTTGTTGAAGAGCGAAGAAGTTAGGATTAAGAGACATGAAATAGTTGGACAAGAGACAGTGTCAATAAAAGTGGACAGGCAATAGAAGCAATGGCACAAGCACAGAGTGTAGCCTAGCTGGGAGACCTAGCTGGTGCGGTGTCAATCCTTGAGAGTTGTTGTAGGGCATGTGTTAGCTAAATCCGGTGACAGGCTTTGCGTTGAATTGGATGCTAAGCTGAAGGAGATGTAGGAGAAGATGGTGAGCAGACATGTCTATGAGGCATCTAGAAGAGCTTATATTCTTTCTAGACTAAGCCACACTGATGGTGGAGAGCAACAGCACCGGGTGACTCCACAGAGGATTCAAGTCTTGTTCAGTGCTATCAAACACCGTCAATGATTGAGATGTTTGGTCGGTCTCAGGCTACATTGTTGGGCAACCCATCAGCTCAGAGTCTTCTCTAACTTGAATTGTGGTTTACATCACAACCCAACCCAAGGTGATGTTTTTGGGGTTGCTATGGAGAGAGATCTTCAAGACACAATAATGTGTTCCAATTTTATTTTTATTTATTTATTTTTTTGATCGGCAAAATAAATCTTTATTGATGGAAACATGCTAAGTATGATAGAGTACATCAATAAAGAGGAGCTCAGAGCTAGCTGATGCTCGAAGCTCCAGTTGGTAAGAAACTAACAAAAGAGAAAACAAAAAAAAACCAGGTTCGAAACAACCAAATTATAGCCACAATCAGAGCAAAAACCAAAAGCAAATCACCCATAAGAAATCAGCAAAGCAACAGAATGCACCCAGCACATCTGACTAGCAGATAGCTTATACCCAACAGATCAACAGATCATCACCCAACAGCAGGCTCCCAGATTGCCAAAGCAAAGCAATAGAATGCAGCAGGACTAACAAACCAACTTATGCAACCAGCTTCTACCCAAAAAGGAGGACATCCAAAATATAAACTCAATAGCAACATATGATTTGCCTCCAATTGAGAACAACATCAACAACTGAGAAGGGAAAGTCCTTGAGAGAGTCTTTAAACCAAAAAGCTAATCTAAACTTGATGAGATCCCATAAGTTAGATGAATTAGGATGAGCATTGGTGAAGACACACTCATTTCTAAGCTTGCAAAGTGACAAAAGAACTAGTAGGGGAATAGCTCTCTAAAATTTCCTGGGTGGACTCTTAAATTTCCCACCCATCCACCAGTTGAGGATATCTGCCACAGTTTCTGGGATGCACCATTGAAGCCCCCATTCATATAACACATATGACCAAATGGACCAAGAGAATGGGCAACGGAGTAAAATATGACAAGCAGATTCAGGGACAGATTTGCAGAAGGAGCAGTAGGTGGAAACATTGATACCAAGGATGCTAAGATTGTCCAAGAAATCAGCAGTTTTAATTCTATTTTTCCAAGCCAACCATCCACAGAAATGGACTTTGGGTGGTAAGATATTTCTCCAAATAAACTTGCTAATACTAAGATGAGGCCCAAGAAGAGAAGTGATAAAAGAGTATAAAGAGACACCAAGAAAAAACAGGAACCTGCAGATGAATATGCCTAAACCAGACTATCAACACTTACTGGGCTCAATGGAGGAGCAGAGGATAACAAAGAAATTAACCTAACTTCATCAGCCAGTTCCCAAGCGTACAAAACTCTTCTATAAAGGAAGTGCCAATCAGTAATGTTGGTTTTCTTAGCATGAAAGTGATGAAGAGAGCCATTCTTTTCAGTAGAGAGGTTGAATAGAGAAGAGAACTCATCCTTGAGACAAGTAACACCACACCACTTATCATGCCAAAATTTGATTCTGCTACCATCCCCGACCTTGATTTGGCAGTTTTCCAAGAAGAAGTTGAACAAGTTTCTATTCTGAACCCCAATGAAAGTAATATCCTACCACACCCTAGAATGCTTATAAGAAGATGTGACAAGAGGATGCCAGCTATCTACTTCAACCTTGTATTTGCTGCAGATAATTTTCCTTCATAGTGCATTTATTTGATTTCCAAATTTCCACCACCATTTGAGAAGCAGGCTGGCATTAACATCCCTAATCCTCCTAATGCCCAGACCTCCCTGGGCAGCACTCTTTGTGACCTCAATCCATTTCACCAAATGAAATTTTCTTTTTAGTTCATTACCACCCCACAAGAAAGTAGCTTCAATCTTTTCAAATTCGCGAGCCACACCTTCAGGCATCTTGACAAGAGAAAGATAGTACACAGGTAGACTTGATAAGATAGACTTGATCAAAGTTAATCTTCTAACAAAGAACAACAATTTCCTCATCCAGCCTGATAGTCTTGATCTAATATTGTCAAGCACTGGTTTCCAAGTAGATTTCCTACTTGGGTTGGCACCTAAAGGTAGCCCTAAAAATTTCAAAGTCAAGCTAAGGACCTTGCAATTCAAGAGGTTAGCATAAGTATGCAATGACTCATCAGCCACACCCACTCCACAAACAACACTTTTGTGGTAGTTGATTCTGAGTCTGGATAGGACTTCAAAGCACCGAAGTACTCTTTTGATAATTACTACCTGGTCCATATTAGCTTCACATAAGAGAACAAAGTCGTCAGCAAATTAAAGATGTGATATAAGTACCTCATGAGCCCCAACCAGTACTCCATTGAGGATGCCAAGATTAAGTGCTCTGGTGAGGAGAATGTTGAGCCCTTTAACCACAATATTGAAACGGAATGGTGAAAATAGGTCACCTTCCCTAAGACCTCTTTGCGGAGAGAACTCTTTAGTTGGTGATCCGTTCACGAGGATGGAGATACGGGCTAAAGATACATAAGTTTTCATCCAAGAGACCCATTGAGACCCAAAACCAAAACTAGACATCATGGTGAACAAGAATTCCCAATTTACTGAATCAAAAGCTTTCTCAAAGTCCAACTTGATAATCAACCCTTGCAACTTGGCCTTCTTTCAACCATCAACTACTTCATTAGCAATAAACACCCCGTCTAAGATATTCCTACCTCCTATAAATGCTATCTGAGTTTCACCAATAATTAACGGCATCACTGACTTCAATCTATGTGCTAGGACTTTTGCCAAAATTTTGTATAGTGAACCAACCAGGCTAATGGGTCTATAGTCAGACAGATTGTTGAGATTATCTATCTTGGGAATGAGGGTGATGAAGGAGATGTTTATTCCATAGGTAAGCATATTATGGTTATGAAAATCTTTAAAGAATTGCATAATCTCATGCTTTATGACTTTCCAAAATTTCTAATCACACAACATATTAAAACCATTGAGGCCTGGAGCTTTGTTACTATTGCTGTCTTTTGTGGCTACCCAAACTTTTGCAACAGTGAATTCTGGAATAAGATGTTGAGAGACAGTGCTATCCTCAATTGATTTGAAATCCCTGCCTAAAGTAGGCCTAATAACCCAACTATCATGGAAATGGGTCCTGAAATGAAGAAAAATCTCATGCATGACTTTGCTAGGTTCCTCAACAGACACACCATTAACTGAAATGGAATTGATCATGTTGCGACTTTGTCTAGTACTTGCAATGACATGAAAGAACTTAGTATTTTTGCCCCCCTGCAGGGACCAATTCACTCTGGATTTTTGATGCCATAACTACTCCACCCTTCTATAAAGCTGCCACACTTCACCTCTAACCACCCTTCTTCTAACCTTTTATGAATCAAGCAGGTCTCTAACCTCAGCAGTGATATCTAATGCATGCAATTCATCATCTGAAGCCTTAAGTTTAGATGAGACATTGCCAAACACTTCAGAATTCCATTTCTTTAATTCTACCTTCAAGTGTTTCAATTTTTGTTAGAGAATAAACCCAGGCCACCCTACAAAATTAGTGTTTTCCCAGCAAGACTTAAATAGATAAGAAAAACTAGGATGTAAAGTCCAAGCATTGATAAATCTGAAGGGTTTAGGGCCCCAATCTCTTTCATCTTCCATCATTAGTAGAGGGCAGTGATCTAATATTAGTCTAGGCAGTTCCCAAAGCTTCATTTGGAAGTGAATCAACCACTCTAGGCTTAGCAAAACTCTATTAATTCTGCTCTATTTCTATGCCTCCTGAGCATTACACCAAGTATATTTTCTTCCCAAAAGAGGTATGTCATTCAACTCACATGTAACGCCCCAAATTTCTAGCCCAAATGATAATACAACAATCATGGCTCTTTCAAGGAAAACCGAATATAAATATCCAAACGTACATTACATGATACAATAGTTCTTCATGCAACAACACATTAATCCAACAAGAAGTAAATAAACAAATAAATACCATCAAGGGTTTACAAGTTTCCAAGGCTTAAGCCTGATTACACAAAACAGTTATTCAAACCCACACAAACACAGCCCTTGGCTTACACAGAGAGTCATAGCAAAATGAGAGCATTGTACTCCCAACACACATACTTCCATGCCCCTAGTTGGGTGGGATCAGCGCATCTTTTCCTACACAAAAATCTCGTAGGGTGAGCATAAAGCCCAGTGAGAAATTCTTAACAAAGTATATACATTTTATACTAGTCTCAAGAGATGAAATGCACATGCCATGCTATGCCCTTTTTGAAGATAAATAACATTTTTCATCTTTTGAAAACCATCATGCTTAATGATATCATGCAATTTCAATTGTTTAAAACTTAACAATTTATTTCAAGGGCGGTAAATACGACTCTGGTAATCCTAGGTCGGTGTCTGCAAGTAGACTATACAAGTACTACCAAATTGTCATTTTTACCAGTATTAACCGAAAGGCTCAACACCTATCCGCGCAGGTTTTCGGTCTTTCACCCTGGACTCTTAGACTAACTTGTTCAATATCATCTATACCACCTATCAAGACTTACCAACGTATTTACACCAAAACCATTTCATGAAAACTTGTTTCTCAATATTCTTTTCTCAATGCAAGTTTTCAAATCAACTTTCAAAGTTTAATGTAATCAAATGAATTGATATGCCAATTTCACAAGATGAATATAAATACTTTTATTCCAATTCATAATCCAAGGAATAACACAATTCCCTCTTCTCAAGTATCCTCAACAATTAGTTATTTCAAGACTATTTCAACATTTTGAACAATAATTTTCAAAATGAACAACAATTCTCATATTCCTTGAAATTCATCATTTATATAAATATAAAAAATAAAATTTTCAAACATCCATTTATTTTGACACACAAAATAAATATAACAATATCATGCATGGATTTTCAGACTCCTTTAAAAAAATCCCCAAATTTTAGGTTTTCTCACCAAAACTATACAATTCAAATCTTTTGAAAGAAAACTTTTCAAAATCATCTTTTCTTCAATCAACGAAGATCAAAACCCATAAGATCATTTGAAAAGAACAAGAGATAAGCCCACTTTCAAAATCGCTCAACTTCTTGAAGCAATAATCAATTTTCAAAGCTATTGAAAGATTATTTCGAAAATCAATAGATCTTACAAATATATATATATATATAACTCTAAGAAAATCTCTACCTCAAGTTTTGAAGAACAAATGCTATGAAGCCCCCAAAATCAACGGTGTCGAAACTTGATCTTCACCGCACACAACGAAGCCCTCGAGAAGTTAACCAACTTTGATGAAGAACCTATGGCAGAACTCTAATGGATCTTGAGAAATCAAGGTTTTGATCCAATTTGGCGTAGGGAAATGTAGAAAGAGTGGAGAGGAAAGGGTTTTTAAAGAGCGATATAAAAAAGTGATCTGAAATATCAAATTCACGAACTGATATAACATGGTCCGCTCCAGCGTCGAAAGCCCCGCTCGAGCGTCAAATACATTTTCCCAGTACTTTTGGAGAGAGGTCAAACTTCTGGAACCGAACATTCTTTGCTCGAGCGCATAAACGGCCGCTCGAGCGAACAAGCAACTTCTAATGCATTTTGCATTTTTGTTTCAGGGGCACTGCCCTTCAACCCCGCCAAGGCGCTGCCCTAGGACTCGCCAAGGGGCGCTGCCTCCTGGACCCCCGCGAGCTGACCGGGCAGCTTGATCCCCGACATACTCAGCGAAGTGGAAAAACTGGGATCGTTACGACCTTCCCCCCTTAAAGAATTCCATCCCCAAAATTTCAAATCAAACTACCCAAACAAACAGTTTTCTAGCGATCAAAACCACGCTATTTCATTTTCAAATCACAATACTAACTCTCAACCAAATTTCACCATTTCCACCATGGTTATCGCATTAACAACAACCTCCCAAATACACATAAACATGAAATTTCCTAAAAAGTAATGGCAACTCTCAACAACCTTATGCTTAAAACAACAACGCACATATCAACATGTGGTTAACAACTTGAAATACGTTTCCCTCAACACTAGGGAATATTACAAGAAAAGCAACTTAAACATTTTCAAACAAATCCAGATATTTGGAGCGGACTTCCACCTCTCGTTCCCACGTCGCTTCTTCAACCCCATGGTGTCTCCACAACACCTTTACCAACGGTATAGTTTTGCCCAGTAGCACTTGCTCCCGGGTTTCTAATATTTGAACTAGTCATTCTTCGTCAGAGGCATCCTTATCTACCTCCAAGTTAGCCCAATCAAACACATGAGAAGGGTCGGGTTCATACTTCCCAAGCATAGCTGCATGAAATACATTGTGAACTCTCGAAAGTTATGGCAGTAAAGCTAACTGGTATGCCACTTCCCCAATTTGCTCTAAGATCTCAAAAGGCCCAATGAACCTTGGAGATAATTTACCACTTTTACCAAATCTCATCAAACCCCGCCTTGGTGAGATTTTTAGATACACATGGTCACCAACTTTAGAAGATAAAGGTCTTCTCCTCTTATCGGCATAACTCTTTTGTCGGCTTTGGGCCATAGCTAACCTCTTCCGAATGAGAACAACTTTTTCGGTTGTCTCTCTAACAATTTCCGGACCCAGTAGTGGTGCATCACCCACTTTGGCCCAACAAACCAGTGATCTATAAGGTCGGCCATACAAGGCCTCAAATGGTGACATCCCAATACTAGCTTGGTAACTATTGTTGTAAGCAAACTCAATCAATGGTAAGTGCCTTTCCCAAGGGCCCTTAAAATCAAGGACACAAGCACTAAGCATGTCCTCCAAAATCTGAATGGTATGTTCCCAAGCTTGGTAACTATTGTTGGTAACTATTGTTGTAAGCAAACTCAATCAATGGTTTGAGGATGATAAGCGGTACTAAGAGTTAACTTAGTTCCCAATGCTTCTTGAAGGCTTTGCCATAACCGAGCAGTAAAACAAGGATCGCTATCTGACACAATAGTCACAGGGACTCCATGAAGTCGAACTATCTCTCTAATGTACAACTCTGCCAGGCATTCAATTGAGTCGCTGGTGCACATCAGAATGAAATGGGTAGACTTAGTCAACCTATCAACAATCACCCAAACGGCGTCATTGCCTCGTTGTGTTCTAGGAAGCCCAACTACAAAATCCATGGTAACACGCTCCCACTTCCACTCGGCTATCGGTAAGGGTTGTGACAAACCCGCTAGTCTTTGGTGTTCGGCCTTCACTTGTTGACAAGTAAGGCACTTTGATACAAATAAAGCGACATCCCGTTTCATACCCCTCCACAAAAACTGACGACTAAGATCATGATACATTTTAGTGCCTTCCGGGTGTACCGCAAGGCATGAGTGATGGAACTCTTGAAGTACTTTCTCTCTATAAGTTTTTGGTACAACAAACGGTCTAGGTAACGTACACTTATATCAAAGTGAACATTCAAACCTTTCTCTTCCTTCCCATTAGAAATCTTAACACGAATTGATTCCACATCATGGTCTCCTCGCTGTGCCTCTATGACCTTACTAACCAAGGTAGGTTGAGCATTCAAAGTAAACAAGGTAGCACCCTCTCCGGACTCAACCAAGTACAAATCAAACTTGCCAATAACATCTAGCATATCTCATTCCCGAATTGCCACACTTGCCAAACTACTCACAGATTTTCGAACTCAAAGCATCGGCCACCACATTGGCCTTCCTGGATGATAGTGTAACTCAAAGTCATAATTCTCCATAAATTTCATCCACCTCTATTGTCGTAAATTCAAGCCTTTTTGAGAAAACAACTACTTTAGACTCTTATGATCAGAGAAGACTTCAAACTTCTCACCATATAAGTAATGCCTCCAAATTTTCAAAGCAAAAATCACCGTTGCTAATTCTAGATCATGGGTGGGCTAATTTTTCTCATGAGTTTTCAATTTTCGTGAACCGTAGGCCACAACTTTTCCCTTTTGCATCAAGACACAACCAAGTCTATCCCCGGATGCATCACAATGGACATTGTAATTCAAACCCCTTTCCGGAATTATCAAAACCAGTGCGGTGGTCAATCTAGTCTTAAGCTCTTGGAATGACTTTTCACAAGGCTCACTCCATACAAATTTGATACCCTTTCTAGTCAACCTAGTCAAAGGTGCAGCTAGTCTAGAGACGTCCCTTACAAAACATCAATAATACCCCGTTAATCCCAAGAAACTTCAGATTTCAAAAACATTCTTGGGTTATTCCCAATCCTGTACAGCATCTATCTTTGAGAAGTCCACAGTCACTCCCTCTCTAGACAATACATGTCCCAAAAACTTCACCTCCATTAACCAAAACTCGCATTTTTCAAATTTGGCATACAATTGGTGCTCACTAAGTAAAGCCAGCACTACTCGCAAGTGAGTCTTGTGTTCCTCTTCAGAGGTTGAATAAATCAAGATGTCATCCACAAAGACGACCACAAAACGGTCCATGTATTCCCAAAAAATTATGTTCATCAAATCCATAAAGGAAGCTGGTGCATTGGTCAACCCAAAAGGCATTACAAGGAATTCATAGTGGCCATAACGAGTACGAAAGGCCGTCTTCTGAATGTCCTCCTCCCGGACTCTCAACTGATGGTACCCCTACCTCAAATCTATTTTTGAGAAGCAATGAGACCCTCAAAGTTGGTCAAACAAATCAAACAAATCATCCATTCAGGGTAGAGGATACTTGTTCTTAACTGTAACTCTATTCAACTTGCGGTAATCAATACAAAACCGCAATGACCCATCCTTCTTCTTCGCAAAGAGAGCCGGCGCTCCCCGAGGCAATGTACTGTGGCGAATGAAGCCCTTGTCTAAAAGTTTTTGGAGTTGAATCTTCAACTCATGCAATTCGGCATGTGCAAATCTATACGGTGACATGGAAATTGGTGTCGTGCCAGGCACTAATTCAATGGAGAACTCGATCTCCCAGTGAAGTGGTAAACTAGTAAGATCTTCTGGAAAGACATCCGGGTATTCACAAACTACCCATGGTAACTCAACATGAGCCCCGTCACTCTCACTATCCAAGAGAGTTGCAAGAAGGCCACTAAGCTTGGTCCTACTACGAGGGTCAACAACTGGCGACAAAGCTCTATCAACTCGATTCCCCAGAAAATAGAAACGATCACCACCCGAAGTGCATACTGTAACTCTCTAACGGTAACAATCAATCACAGCTTGATAAGAACACAACCAATCCATGCCAAAATGACATCAAAACTCGACATATCTAGCAACACAAAAGCAAACAGAAGTCGACGCCTGACAACTTCTATTTCACAATCACGATAACCCCGGTCTAAATCAACTGTACCCCCAACAGGTGACTCTACTCTGAGTGGAGGCACTAACCCTACTACCTTTAACCGCAATGCAAAAGCAAATGTAGTAGATAAAAATGAATGAGACGCGCCCCTGTGGCCCCTAATTGAATTACACATTAGCTAAAGAATTACACACTACAAAAATACCACTCACAACTGAATATTCTGGCAACTGCTTTTGCACGGTAATAGCATACACGCGCCCCTGTGGCCCCTAATTGACTTGCTCCCCTCTCGGAGCATAGGCCTATTGTACTGACTAAGCCGGAGTGGCTCCCTGATTAACTCGCGAAGCTTGGACTGATTGAGCTTACTGGTGGCTCTGAGTCTACCTCGACCTTGATACGCCAGATGCGCCTCCCAACTGTGGACAAGTTCTCTTCATATGCCCCAACTGACCACACTGACAACAATTAAACCCTCGACCTTTATTCTGAGACTGAGATTGACTTTGAGATCGGTTAGGTGGTGGTACTGTTAACTGCCCTCCTCCCTTCTGTGGGCATGAGAAGGTTTGTGACCCGATTGGCCACACTTGAAACACGAGAAGCTACTCGATGCACCTTTTCCCGGACCCGCACTAGGCAAAGGAAAAGTGAATCTACACTACTGTGGTTGGGACTGGCATGGATAGGTGTTCCTACTCTTCTTGTTCTGCCTATAGTCTCCTTAAGACTCTTGGCCCCTAAACCTCAAACTCTGAAGCCTCTTCTCCTCGGTTTGTATTGAAATTTCTACGTGTGTCGCCGTCTCTCCAAGACGGTCATATTCCCGAATCATATTTCTGACAAGCTTGAACATAATTTTTGTTTTCAATTTTTCTTTTTCAAATTCAATACAACGGCACTCTTCCATTGCCACCAACTCTGGTGCAAATCTAGACAAACTAGAGAAGACCGCCTTAAACTCGACCATGGGCATGTCGAGTTGTTTGAGGTCTTTAAACTCTTGCCTCAATCTCTCCCTAGTAGTGAGAGGTATGTACTTATCTTAGAAAGCCACTGTAAAGGCTTCCCATGTCGGTTCCACTCTACCCTTGGCATATTTCCACCATTGACTCGCGTCTCCCTTAAGGTAGTAACTCGCTAGAGTCACTCTTAGTTCACTATCTTTGATGTGAAACATCTCAAATGTCTTCACAGTTTATTCAAGCCACTCAACCGCTTTCTTGGGCTCAGGACCACCATGAAACTCATCTGATTTTGCCCGCAAGAACACTCTAGTAAGGAAACTCGCCCTTGACTCCGCGGTGTTCTCTCGGGCTTGATTCTCCACCCACAACAAGTTCATAGACTCCCTTAAAGCCCCTGTCATTTCTTGAGCTAGGGCCCCCATTGCAGTTTGACCCGCTTGTCCTGGGATTCCCGTATGCCCCACTTGTTTGGCCACATTAGCTTGGCTGGACTCTTTCTCTTGCACCGGTACCTCATGCACACCTCGGCAAGCCCTACCACTCCTCCCGCATGTACCACCACGGGTTTGACCTCTTCCTGACATCCTATAAATGATAGTAGAATTAATTTAGCACACTAACCAACACGTGCCCACAACTTGCCTCACATGTTTGATTACAATAATGTTATATATTCCGCTACCATATAATAATTAAATTTCACCCCACATAAACACTTAGTCATGTAAACACATACGGATTATACTCTTGTGATAAGATTCATCCCACGAAAAACCAAGAATTCTTAGTAGAATGAGTATTGATCAAGTACCTTTCTAATAAGACCTCAAGGAATTTAACAAGCACAAACAACATCCCAAAAGTCCAATCCCATACCCATTTAGTAACATAAGCATGTTATCACATAGTCACAAAATGCATAACACTTCCTAAGCATGCTAAATGAACCCATTGCGGTTAAACAACCACTTCCCACGAGCTCCAAGTATTCAAACTCGGTACCTTTGATACCAAGTTGTAACGCCCCAAATTTCTAGCCCAAATGATAATACAACAATCATGGCTCTTTAAAGGAAAACCGAATATATATTTCCAAACTTACATTACATGATACAATAGTTCTTCATGCAACAATACATTAATCCAACAACAAGTAAATAAACAAATAAATACCCCCAAGGGTTTACAAGTTTCCAAGGGTTAAGCCTAGTTACACAAAACGGTTATTCAAACCTACACAAACACAGCCCTTGGCTTACACAGAGAGTCACAGCAAAATGAGAGCATTGTACTCCCAACACACATACTTCCATGCCCCTAGTTGGGTGGCATCACCACATCTTTTCCTGCACAAAAAACCCATAGGGTGAGCATAAAGCCCAGTGAGAAATTCTTAACAAAGTATATACATTTTATACTAGCCTCAAGAGATGAAATGCACATGCCATGCTATGCCCTTTTTGAAGATAAATCACATTTTTCATCTTTTGAAAACCATCATGCTCAATGATATTATACAATTTCATTATTCAAAACTTAACAATTTATTTCAAGGGCAATAAATATGACTTTGGTAATCCCTAGGTCAGTGTCTACAAGTAGACTATACAAGTACTACCAAATTGTCATTTTTACCGTATTAACTGGAAGGCTCGACACCTATCTGTGCCGGTTTTTTGTCTTTCACCCCGGACTCTCAGGCCAACTTGTTCAATATCATCTACACCACCTATCAAGACTTACCAATGTATTTACCCCAAAACCATTCCATGAAAACTTGTTTCTAAACATTCTTTTCTCAATGCAAGTTTTCAAATCAACTTTCAAAGTTTAATGTAATCAAATGAATTGATATGCCAATTTCACAAGATGAATATAAATACTTTTATTCCAATTCATCATCCAAGGAATAGCACAATTCTCTCTTCTTAAGTATCCTCAACAATTAGTTGTTTCAAGACTATTTCAACGTTTTGAACAATAATTTTCAAAATGAACAACAATTCTCATATTCCCTGAAATTCATCATTTATATAAATATAAATAATAAATTTTCCAAACATTCATTTATTTTGACACACTAAATAAATATAACAATATCATTCATGGATTTTCAGTCTCCTTTAAAAAAATCTCCAAATTCAAGGTTTTCTCACCAAAACTACACAACACAAATCTTTTGAAAGAAAACTTTTCAAAATCATCTTTTCTTCAATCAACGAAGATCAAAACCCATAAGATCATTTTAAAAGAACAAGAGACAAACCCACTTTCAAAATCGCTCAACTTCTTAAATCAACAATCAATTTTCAAAGCTATCTGTCGATGTCCCCGAACGTCCTGGGAGGGAGATCCCGTTTTGTTCATATGGGCTCACTACAGTTCGGACTCAAAAGTCACAGTCCTGTATCTAATCTCGCAGAGTGCAATGCAAGACCGATGAACATCAAAGAGTCCAAATCTGGTAAATTGTTTTTGAAAACAGATTTTTTGAAAGAAGTGCCAAACATGGACTGCTTTGCCAGATACAGAGTCGCCACCTAAATGTTTCGTTTTGGGAAATTTAGGAAGCCCTAACTCGTTTACTTAAGGCCACGTGTCCATCATCACCAAAGTTGCCTCGGCTCGGGAGCTTGGATACGATTGGGGATGGTCACTTTGTGAGCACCCCCGCTCGCCTGATCAAAGATCGGCCTCTACTAACCATGATATCTAGTTTTGAAAACATTATGCGTTCTTATTCCGGTTATTAGCCCAGATTTACTATGTGATGCACACAACATACAAATATAGACCGGATCGCCTGAATTGGAACAACACATCTCATGTTTGTTTTGAAAATGGCTTGCTACTCGCAAGTAGGCTTAAAATGCAGATTTTGCCACCCTCTGGTGGGCTTCGAAAACAAGATGATTTGCCACTCTCAAGTGGGCTTAAAACTCACAGTCAATGCATTATTCCAATTCAGATAACCCAACCTTCACCAACAGGCACTCAGGCAGGTATATCACATAAGCAAATAGCCTCATGGTAAGCATGCTATCATGGCAGTCACTCACACACATGCAAAGATGCTAAAACATAAACACTTACCGAGTAATCCAAGCCAAAACAGAAGCTATGTTAGAAATCCATGCATGATCCTAACTATACAGAAATGCCTAATGCAATACATGCAAAAATGCAACTACAATAGGCTCGGCTATTCTAAGGATGGCATGTGAGATGCTACAACTAACAAGTATTCAACTTGGAATTGAAATACAATGCAGTTAGTATGATGCGCCGAGCCCAGTGCATGCAATACAGATGAATAATGCAAACATGCAAGCATAAGTATGCTAATTGAAACATGCCCTAATCTAACCATCATAAGCGGGTAAATAAAAGGGAGAAAGACGTGGGGTTGGAAGGCATACATCACACGCACGCACACTTATTACAATATTGCCCTCGCTTGGAGGGTCTGAATAAATAATATACAGTCCGAACAAATAGCACAGTCCGAATACATACAAAATCCTAATTAATTAACAAATTAATCTAGGAAAGCAGGTAAATTAGCACGCAAATCCATGGACAGCCTCAGCTCTGTTCCGAATGATGAATGAGGCATGCTTGAGTTGCCTTGTGCGAAAATCCATTGCGATGCCCCGGTTTGCCTCTGTTTGCAATTAATCCCGGAATGCTATGCCAGGCTCTGGAAGGCTGTTGATTTCTGATTTACTGCAACAGAGAGCAACAAAGGGGCATGGCAAAGTATTTTCACATATGTATGCATGACTACTCTTCAGGGAGTGTAGTCCTCGATCCTCGTGCAACTAATCACGCATATCGATGCATGATGGCCATGAAAACATAACAAGACCTAAACTCCATCATGGGTAATCCGGAGTGTCGGCGACAGGGAATTGGGACACGTTCCGTCACTCGGAGTACGAAACATACCTTGTTTCCCATGCTTGGGCTAACTCCTATCCCAAACACGATGCAAATGAGATGGCATACACAATGCGATTAACATACAACCTAGTATACGCAATACTATGAAATGGCATACACAATGCTCTATGTAACATGGCATACACAATGCTCCAACATGCAACCTAGCATACGCAATGCTATGAACTGAAATGGCATACACAATGCATGATGGACTTACACCAAGATGAGTGGACCTCAGCCACACTCACATCAGTGGCTATGAGATGGAAAAGAGACAACCGAAATGCGTGCACACGTGCACGCATACCGAGGACCGAACCTAAGGCATAAAATGCCACTCTATCAAAGCATGGCAAGGGATGAAAGATGGCGTACAAACACGTCATTTCTAGCACTGAATCATGATGCTAAATGGTCCCGAAACATGGAAATATGGCACCCAATGCATAAAATAAGCCCCGAAACTCAAAGCTAGGCACATGTATTGAATTATAACTATGCAAAGCAAGCATTATTTGGCCATGAAGTATAAAGACAGAAGGCAGTCCCAAAACATGCACATTTCTAGTTTAAAGCATGGCCGAAAAGTGGTAAAATGATGGACTAAAATAGCATGCAAATTTGGCTAGCAAGCATGGTTTACATGGCATGTATATGAAGCGTATGAGAACTCATCAAACCAACTAAAAACAGTGAATAAAACATGACAAAATATGCCCAAATAACCACTGAAATGCAGCCAACATGTGCGAAAATGATGAGCTCCTTTGAAAGGGCATGCAAGGGGTTACTCAACATATATATGATGGACACTTAGCATAGCAAAACCAACTATGGAAATCAAATATGACAGCTCTAAAACTCACCAAAAAGGGTCTGAAATATATCAATAAAGCATACAATGAATGGTCCTCTTGAAAAGCCTTGAGGAGGGTTATTCCATACATGCATGAGGGACATAAAATATGGCCAAAAGGGCCTTGGACAGAGCTAAGGCAGATCTCAAAACCCTCAGAATGAGGCCTGGAACATGACTTCAAAGCATGCAAAAAGGGGTCCCTTTGGAAGGCCAACAAGACCACCAAACAAAACAAGGAGAGAGGGGGTCACTCCCCTCTGATTTTGGCTCTCAAAAATGCATCTAAGCCACTTAAAATATACTGGATTTCAGTGGTTAAGAGGCCAAAACATGGCCAATGCAAGTGCTCTAATGTATAGCCCTAATCATGAAGAGATGAAGCATGAATAGGGGGAAGATGACCTAAAATAGAAAAGAGACCTTAACCAAACTTGAAGAGTAGATTAAAACAAGATCTTTTTCAGTTTATGACAAATCTCAAAAATGTTCACAAGTAAGGCCAAAATATGATGCAAAAAAAGCCGTAAAAAAGAGATATAGGGGAAGGGGAAGTAGATCACTTCAAAAAGCAAAGTTCCCTTCAACAAAGTTGAAGAGAAGCTCAAAATAAGACACTTTACAGTTTAGGTGGAGGCCCAGAAATGCTTTCAAGTAAGGCTAATCAATGGAACAAAAAGATACAAGTTTAAGGGAAATAGGTGCTTACCCTTAAAGAGCAGCAAAGCTGGAGCTTTTGGACCAAGTTGGTGAACCTTCAAACCTTGCAAATCAGTCCCAAAGTGCTGGAATGGATGGAGGAGGTGTTGTGCTAAGGGTTGGTGTGCAAATGGTGCAAGAATATTAGGGTTTGGAAGCTCAAGTGTAGAGATATAGAGAGAGAGAGGGTTGTAAGCCTTCAAAAAGGGGTTCAACCCTTGCAATGGAAGATCAGCCTCCCCTTTATAGATGAGAGGCTCTAAAATATCTTAAAGTGGCTTCACATATCCTCCATACACATACATGGAGGATGGTCTAATTGCCTCACAGCTGGCACAACTGTGATGCATTCAGAGAGGGCAAAAAGCAAGAAGTAGGCCGGCCAATTCAAGTGGCCGGCCGGCCACTCCCCTTGGTCGGCCGACCAGGGGTCAAAAGGTTCAAGAAGAATTTCTAGCCGGCCACCCTAAAAAGGTGGCCTCCCAGATGAGTGTAACACAACTGTATATTGAAAAAACAGAAAATGTGACCCAAGAGAGAGAAAAACCAACTTTTTAGCAAGGTTCAAAAGGGTTAAGATGAAATACTGGTCGGCCTTCCCGTATTGGTGGCCTCCCAGATGAGCACAACACAATGGTGGTATGAAAAGCCAGAAATTGTGGTTCAAAAGTGAGAAAAACCAGCTTTCTGTTAGAAAAATCGACTTTTGGAGAGAGAAAAAGGGAAAACTAGTTTTTTAGGGGAAAAGGTGGCCTCCCAACATCCTATTACCTCCCTAGCAATGAAAATAGGGTCCCTACCAAAAATGGACCAAGACGGATGCAAAACAAGAGTTCGGGGGCCAAAACGCGCAGTTCGAGGCCCCGAAAACAAGCTATTAGGCACCGGAAGTGGCGTATGACCACGAAGGTGGTCTCCTGGGCCACAATGGCCCTCCAAAGGGAGAAAATAAGGGGTGTGCCAAAGACCGGAGCAAACGGAAGTAGTTAGGCAGTCTTGAACCGAGGCACACGGCCTGACGGCTCTGAAAATCGGAAATTGGGCTCCAAACGGGAAAAATGGCCTACGGCCGCGAAACATAGCCTACGGCCACTGAGAGATGGTCTACGGGACCTCTCCCTCCCTTCGGGAAAAGAAAACAGAAAAAGCAGGGCTTGGTTCGCAAACTGAGGCAAAGCACAAAAGGGCCTCGAAGTCTGGAGGCAAGGCTCACAGTCGAGACTCTGAAACCTCAAAACAAGCACAATATGCAACATCACCAAGTGCTTAACTGGTGACGTGTGAGTCTTAAGATTGGTCAAAAATGGGGTGCCTACAGTTGCCCCTCTTTGACAGAACTTGGAAATCATACGTGACGGGAGTGAATGTCAAAGCCCAGAGACGACCCATTTTTGACAAGGCCGAAGACTTAGACAAACAGGCAAGATAAACAAAGATGTGCCCGAAGGCATGCCCGCAGGCAGGGGCAAAATGCAAAAACGATATGCACAAAGCCAAACGCAACTCGTGACAATGCAAAGCAGCGAGCTGTAATGAAACAAATATTCACAATAAATGCAACCGTTTTAAGTAAGAATAAAAACCAAACTATATTACATACAGAAAGGATATAAAAAGATTATGCAATCTTAGCGAGCATGTGCGATAGATACACAAAAGTGGATGAGGTATGATAGATACACAGAGTGAGTAAGCATGTGCGATAGACACACAAAGCGAGTGTAGTGATAGATACACTAAAGTGAGCATGTGATGGATACATAAGGCGTGCGTGTGATGGATACAGAAAGTAAATGTGTGATGGATACACAAAGCGAGCGTGTGATGGATACACAAAGTGAACGTGTGATGGATACAGAAAATGAGAATGTGTGATAGATACAGGAAATGAGAATGTGTGTGATAGATACACACAATGAGAATGTGTGTGATAGATACACAAAATGAGAATGTGTGTGATTGACACACTAAGTGAAGAGGGTGTGATTGATACACTAAATAAATGAAGTGTGATTGATACACTAAGCGAATGAAGAAAGTGAAGTGTGATTGATACACTAAGTAAATGAAGAAAGTGAAGTGTGATTGATACACTAAGTAAATGAAGTGTGATTGGTACACTAACTGAATGAAGTGTGATTGATACACTAAATAAATGATCTCAAACGGAACTTCTTTGAATGAACCGTACATACAATATCGTGCATGAATGAGAAAGAAACTTGATAGGTACAATGCAATACAATGCATGATGTTTAAAGAACGCAATAAACAAGCGTAGCGGTGCTTTAGAAAGCACCTCATGGGGTGAGTGGCGATGAACCGCTCTACTCTGACAGGGATCTCCTTTCGTGCTCTTCGAACACTTACCTTCAACTCACCGTACAAAGGCTCTGAAATACTGACAAGGGTTTTTCACGTAAAACACTTTGGATGCTGCCTTTCTTCCTGATCATATTCACAACTTTCCCTATTCTCCAATGGGGTGACAGACTAGGTTGGTTCAGTATCTAGAATTGAGGTGCATACATGCTATCTCAACCTATGGGGCTTCCATATAGATTTCAAGCCAAGGACCCACCTCTGGTATTTAAACCAGACTTTAGTCTCGGAAATCCGGAACCTTTGAGTTCTAGGCAACAGCCATTCGAGCTCTAGTTTCCACCGTCGCAGTTGGTCTCCTAGGAACTCATTGCGAACACAGCCAAGATGCCTCTAGTAGGGAATGGTACTCAGGGAGAGAACTTTTGATCGCCATTCTGGCTTGAAGCAGACTTGATCTTGAGCTTGAGGTAGAGGTACGCTCATGCTTCGGAGCATTGGCAAGACCTGAAGAGGTACACACGAAATGCAATCTCGGAACTTACTGAAGTTGAAACAAACTCAGATACCCGACATTTTCCCTCTTTTCTTTTACTTTGCAGTCTGGAACCTATATAGCTTCAGATAGGTCTTGGTTTTACTGTTCCCACATGACCTGGGTTGAACCCTGAGGTTTTATGAAAGAACCAATCCTGTTTTGCACAAATGTGGAGAATGGCACAGCACCCTGAGCATAAAACGATTTGAGGAGTGGGTTTTCAACCGGGTATTGAGCCTACGACTGAACACAGTGAAAAAGGACTCAACAACGGACAACAAAGGCAAAACAACCTAAACACAAACACAGACACTCAAAAAACGACTCAAGACAAGAATCGAGATAAAACAAAAAGACACGACACTCAGACGTGCACAGGGAACCTGTTTCTCTGGGTATTGTTTCCCACCCTCTCTCATTTTTGATTCTCCAATCACTCGGCCCTCAGGCTCTCTCTTTTTTTTTCTCTGAAAAAGCCATTTTTCTCACTTTTTCTCTCAGCACACATCTCTCTATTCTTTAATCTCTCATTTTTTTATCCCTCCCCTGAGTGGTTGATGGATAAACAAAAAATTGCGGGCTCTTGCCCCTAGCATTCTTCTAGATTCTCTTTCTTGTTCATAACAGTGAGTTTCTGTCACAGACGGGTTGCAATGCGACCAGACGCGCAGCAGATCTGCAATTGACATTGGTTGACGATGCTCCGCTAGGGAGTTTGGACGTGATCAGATCTACCCGAATGAGGGAGTGGAATGCCTTGCTCCATTCCAGTTCGTGCTTCGCACTTGATATGATACTTCGTTGCTTGGAGGATAAGAGAGCTGTTCGGCCCTTTATTAGTAGCTTTAGTTACGCCCCTTTCTGGCAGGTAGAGTGTCCTTCTTGGCAAGTATGGTGCCTTTTCTGGCAAATGCATTGACAACGGGAGAAAGATAGGAAGTCTGACTCAACTGTGCCCCTAGTTCATTATTTTGATCATTTTTTGTTTTTGACGTTCTGCTAAAACATGAAAGTTAGATTAACGTGCTTGTTCGATTTTCTGATTTAAAATCATGCAAGGTAGGTTATGAGCACTGAAATTTTTCCTTTTTGGGTCCAAGAAATGGTCGAGTTTTGAAAAATGGAATACTTTTCAAGAAAATTAATCAACCTTAGTAAAAATTCTTAAAAACTATTTTTGCAAACGGCTACTGCTCAACGAGCACGGAACCTACTCTCGAGATGCACAACCTCATATCCGAAGGAGAATTGCCCTTTGTCTGAACAGCACTGCATGGCAACGGAAAGTTGCCCCTTGTTTGAATGGCACCGCAGCGCGCTGTATGGCAACGGAAAGTTGCCCCTTGTTTGAATGGCGTCGTAGCTCATGGCAACCAGTCCTCACTAGCGCCGCAACACATGGCAACCAGTCCTCACAGTGACAATTACAACCAAATTCTCGGATACAGAGAAGACAAAGATGACCAAAACCATCACATGGACACAATCAGATTTGAAGTGTTTTACGACTGGACTTCAGAGTGAAGTTGCCTGCGTATCCTAAAGATGGGAATCAAGCCTTACGTAGTTCGGGGTTAAGGTACACTCGGGTATTAACCTCTCCTTTTGCGCTCTAACTTTTGCCAAGGCCGCCCTTCTGGGTTTTTGGCCTTCCGAGCTTTGTTCTTCATTTCTTTTCATTTTCTTTTCTTCAATCTTTTCAAGATTTTTTTATTTCTTTTTCTTCATTTTTTTTTTGCATTTTTCTTTTCTTCTTTTTTTTTTCTTGCTCTAACTTTTTCCTGGGTTGCCCTTCCGGGTTTTTGGCCCAGCGAGCCTCTCAAGGGTAAAGGTGTAGCTTTGTCCATGTTGAATGGTTTGAGATCTCAGAGCCATCTGAATCCAAGAATGGCTATTGTTGGCTGATGATGCAGGAGTCCATCCAATGGGAGGGGCTGAATTTGCCCCTAGTGTTGTGGATAGGAACTCAGTTATCCATCAGCAATACTTTCTTCTTTCCTCCCTTTTGGGATTTGGCATTCTTGCCGATCTTTGTTAGTTTGAGAAACATCCCAATTTTTTTGACTCTTCGAGCACATCTGTCATCTTTGCCCCTAGTTCGAGGGGTGCTTCTGATCTAGCTTTGCAAGCTTCTTTTGACGACATCTGATCTTCTTGATATGACTTGCCCCTAGTTCGAGGGCTGCTTCTGATCCGGCCACACGGGCTTTACATGATGGTTGACCGTTGAACATTCTGAATCCAAGTTCAAGGTTTGAAAGTAAAGGGGTCGAGTCTCGAGGCTGAGAGCGATCCTAAGCTGCACAATCTCAAGAGCGATTCCACACAGGTCTTCGCAGGACTGTGCGAAATATTTTTTGAAATCTTTTAGGAAAGCGACTAATCGCTCGCGCGGAAGACAATGCGAAACCAATCTAGATCAAGCCAGGATCCTTCTTAGTACTCACATTAACAATAATGATTTCATTCATTAAGGGCTTAGCATGCCTCTCTTTCTCTCAATTGATAAAACTTCGCAAAACCCGCGGAATTCCTTCCTCTTCGTTTTCACCGCAGTGTACGAAAAAGTTTTGAAAAACTTAGGTCAATGCAACAATTTCAAGGCACAGAAGAGCAGGTGAAAAGTACTGCCGCTTCATTCAAACTTTCTAGCACAACTGGCGCAAGGCAGAAGCAAACACAAAAGTGTGAAAATCACTGTTGTTTCATTCAAATCTTTTGGTGTTACTGTCTCCTCGGTAGAAACAGACTCAAAAGAAAGCGAAAGGACAGACACAAAACAAAATAGTGATATCCGAGGTAACGCCCCCAGGATCACCCGACTCTAACAAAACAGGACTGACTCGATACAACAAGACAGACCCAACTGACACAGTACAAAAAGACTGACTATGCACAAAACAACAAAACTGACCCAATACCTAAGTCAGAAAATACAAAAACTAGCATTCATAAATGCTCAAAACAGTGCGTGCCACACGCCACATTTGGAGTACACTGAGTGCACCCGTAGGTGGTTCATCCCCTGATCACATATTCGCACTATCCCCCAAGTTCATTGATCCAGTGGCGATAGACTTTGCTGAGCAGGTGCGGCGATGACCTTGTTGTCAAACAGATCCTACACATCATGGCGCAGACGAAAGCAACTGTCAGTGTCATGACCGGTTTGTTGATGGTAGGCACAGTACTTAGTCTGGTCATGCTTTGGAGGGAGAGGATCAGGTAGAGGTCGTTGTTCCAACGGTTTTAGATATCCCTTCCGAAGTAAGGCCTCTAGAGCTTTTGACAAAGGCATATAAAGTGGGGTAAAAACCCTCTTGACTCGAGGTGGATATTTGGTTTTTTGTGAGATACTTCCGAACGCACCGGTGAACGGGGTAGCTGTTTTTGATGCGGTGGTGGTAACCATGCCCACTTCAGAAGATCTTGCAGCTGCATCACCACTGGTGGTCGCATTTGAACTGCGGGAAAACGCCTTCCTGGGTTGCTCTTTCTCCTGGTCAAGAAGGCCCTGCTTCATAGTGTACTCGATCTGTACTCCCATCTCATGTAAGTCTGAAAAGGTGGGGAAGGGGAGAACGATCATTTTCTGCATAAGCTTGGACTGGAGATTGCGCACAATCATCCGAATCTGATCTTTGTCAGTGGGCCTAGTGGTCATTATTGAGGCCTTGGCCCTCCACTAGGTTACGAAGTCAGAAAAACTCTCCTTAGGCTCCTACCTAGTCGTCTCGAGATCACGGGTTGTGACCTCGATCTGTGTATTATAGGAGTACTGAGCGTCAAAGCCTCGGCCATCTCATCCCAATTCCTTTTAACGTCATCTTCCAGTTTTGTGTACCAGATGGCCACCACACCCGACAGGGTCCGGCCGAATAAAGAAAGCTTCTGTAGTCTGGTGAGGCCCATCGGCCTTAATATGTCTGAAAACAGCCGTAAGTACACCATGGGATCCCCGGACCCGTCGAAGCGGTCAATATGTGGCATTTTAAAGCGGTCTGGCAGCGTCACGGTCGCATCAGTATACCTATCCTCAATGTCCGGGATGGACTTGACGCCTTGAGATTTCTTGAACAGTTTTTCAAGCTTGCTCACCTTCAATGCTGTGGGGTCCACCTCAGACTCAAAGGGAGAATCCGACAGGTTGGTGGGTGTTTTGGATAATTGGGATAGGATTGGGGGCGGAGCCGGTCCTGTCGGAATGTCCGTATCTCCCTGGACATTTGGTGCCTCCTCAGGTGCTGGAACTCCTGGTGGGGGAGGGGCTTGGTGCGAAGCAGATGCTTCGGTTTGCTGTTGCAGCCAGGTGATTAGCTCAGCCTGCTGGGCCATGATCGCTGCCTACTGTTTGGCAAATTTCGTCTGGCGGGCAGCGTCTTGCTGCATGAGTTTCATACTCTCTTGGAGTTGACGCATCATTTCCTCCATCCCTGCCATGTTCTGTTGTTCCGGCTGACTGACTGGTATATCTATCTCTGTGATAAAAATTGAGGCCCCAGCCTGACTGTTCACTAGTGTGGTGAATAAGGGCCACTGATCTGGTAACTGCTGAACCGGTGATCTGTGCCTAACTGGCCCCTTTTACCCTGTCTCTGGCAAAGGAACGTTGATTTCCCTTGAATTGAATCTCTGACCCAACAAAGTCTATCAACACAAGTTCGGTGTACCCGGGGGATATTGGAGCCTTTTGAAGCTATGGTTCCAAGACTACCTAGCAAAAGAGAAAATAGACAGCATCTCAGGCTGATTTCACCTGAACAGATACGAGCATAGTTGTATGAGTGTGCTCTCTACTAAATTCTGCCCAAAATTCTGCCATTAAACTGATACCCTCAGGTAAAACTAATTCTTCCAAAATACTAAACTGGTGCACGCAGGCCTGATGCCCAAACTTGCAAACTGATACATGCATTCCTGTAGAGATGCACTCTAAAAGCACATAACAAGCAAGTAAGAGCAAAAACACCCCCTATGTTGGGGTAGGGTTTCTCTGTCCTATTTTGTCAGGAGCTAGGGTTCCACTACGCACGCAGCGGTTTCAAACAACCTATAAACGGGTAAGCAACCTGTCCTAGTTTGGAATGGTCACAATGGATTGCGAATATGCACTATGTCGAATGGTCAAAAGGGTGCCCCGGTAAAACCGGGGTTTGGGTTCCCGTCGTGGAAGAGCTCGCAACTGGTCAACCTTATGGCACGCTTCTCAAAACGAGCCTCTAGCAAACCATTCAGGAATAGCATACGGCAGACACGGTGCTCTACGTGCACCAATGCAGATGCAATGCAAAGAAACACATAAATGTAGTCGAAACCAGATATCATGAGTTCGAGTCAAGTTCTCTAACTCCCCAGCAGAGTTGCCAGAAATTGTAGACGTCCCCGAACGTCTTGGGAGGGAGATCCCGTTTTGCTCATATGGGCTCACTACAGTTCGGACTCAAAAGTCACGGTCCTGTATCTAATCTCGCAGAGTGCAATGCAAGACCAATGAATCATCAAAGAGTCCAAATCTGGCAATCGTTTTTGAAAACAGATTTTTTGAAAGAAGTGCCAAACATGGCCTGCTTTGCCAGATATAGAGTCGCCACCTAAATGTTTCGTTTTGGGAAATTTAGGAAACCCTGACTCGTTTGCCTAAGGCCACGTGTCCGTCATCACCAAAGTTGTCTCGGCTCGGGAACTTGGGTACGATTGGGGAAGGTCACTTCGTGAGCACCCCCGCTCGCCAGATCAAAGATCGGCCTCTACTAACCATGATATCTAGTTTTGAAAACATTATGCGTTCTTATTCCGGTTATTAGCCTAGATTTACTATGTGATGCGCACAGCATACAAATATAGACCGGATCGCCTGAATTGGAACAACACATCTCATGTTTGTTTTGAAAATGGTTTGCTACTCGCAAGTAGGCTTAAAATGCAGATTTTGCCACCCTCAGGTGGGCTTAGAAAACAAGATAATTTGCCACTCTCAAGTGGGCTTAAAACTCACAGTAAACGCATTATTCCAAACACGATGCAAATGAGATGGCATACACAATGCGATTAACATACAACCTATCATACACAATGCTCTAACATACAACCTAGCATACGCAATGCTATGAACTGAAATGGCATACACAATGCATGATGGACTTACACCAAGATGAGTGAACCTCAGCCACACTCACATCAGTGGCCATGAGATGGAAACGAGACAACCGAAATACGTGCACACGTCCATGCATACCGGGGACCGAACCTAAGGCATAAAATGCCACTCTATCAAAGCATGGCAAGGGATGAAAGATGGCATACAAACATGTAATTTCCAGCACTGAATCATGATGCTAAATGGTCCCAAAACATGAAAATATAGCACCCGATGCATGAAATAAGCCCCGAAACTCAAAGCTAGGCACATGTATTGAATTATAACTATGCAAAGCAAGCATTATTTGGCCATGAAGTATAAAGACAGAGCCAAGGTAGTCCCAAAACATGAACATTTCTAGTTTAAAGCATGGCCAAAAAGTGCTAACATGATGGACTAAAATAGCATGCAAATTTGGCTAGCAAGCATGGTTTACATGGCATGTATATAAAGCGTATGAGAACTCATCAAACCAACTAAAAACAGTGAATAAAACATGACAAAATATGCCCAAATAACCATTGAAATGCAGCCAACCTGTGCGAAAATGATGAGCTCCTTTGAAAGGGCATGCAAGGGGTTACTCAACACATATATGATGGACACTTAGCATAGCAAAACCAACTCTGGACATCAAATATGAAAGCCCTAAAACTCACCAAAAAGGGCCTGAAATTGATCCATAAAGCATACAATAAAAGGTCCTCTTGAAAGGCATAAGGAGGGTTATTCCACACATGCATGGGGGACATAAAATATGCCCAAAAGGGCCTTGGACAGAGCTAAGGCAGACCGTAAAACCCTCAAAATGAGGCCTAGAACATGACTTCAAAGCTGTAGACGTCCCCGAACGCCCCGGGAGGGATGAGTCCCGTTCTGTTCATTTGGGGTTCACTACAGTTCGGACTCTCAAATTGTCACGGTTCTAAATCTGAACCAAAGAGTCCAAATCCGGCAAATCGTTTTGAGAAAACAGATTTTGAAAGAAGTGCCAAACATGGACTACTTTGCCAGATACAGAGTCGCCACCTAAATGTTTTATTTTGGAGAAATTTAGGAAACCCTGACTCGTTTGCCTAAGGCCACGTGTCCGTCATTACCAAAGTTGCCTCGGCTCGGGAACTTGAGTACGATTGGGGAAGGTCACTTCGTGAGCACCCCCGCTCGCCCGATCAAAGATCGGCCTCTACTAACCATGATATCTAGTTTTGAAAACTTTATGCGTTCTTATTCCGGTTATTAGCCAAGATTTACTATGTGATGCGCGCAACATACAAGTATAGGCTGGATCGTATGAATTGGAACAAAACATTTCATGTTTGTTTATTTTGAAAATGGTTTGACGGTGCTACCCGCAAGTAGGCTAAGACGTGGATTTGCCACCCTCAGGTGGGCTTAGAAAACAAGATTTTGCCACTATCTAGTGGGCTTTAAAACACACATTTGATGAATTGTTCCAATTCAAATAACCCAACCTTCACCCACAGGCATTCAGGCAGTTATATCACATAAGCAATTAGCCTCATGGTAAGCATGCTGTCATGGCAGTCACTCACACACATGCAAGGATGCTAAAGCATAAAACTTACCGAGTACTCCAAGCCAAAACAGAAGCTGATTAGAAATCCATGCATAATCCTAACTATACAGAAGTGCCTAATGCAACACATGCAAAAATGCAACTATAGCAGGCTCGGCTATTCTAAACATGGCATATGAAATGCTACAGCTAACATGTATTCAACTTGGAATTGAAAATGCAATGCAGTTAGTACGATGCGCCGAGCCCGGTGCATGCAAAACAGATGAATGAATGCAAACATGCTATCATACTGTATGCTAATTGAAACATGCCCTAATCTAACCATCATAAGCGGGTAAATAAAAGGAAGAAAGACGTGGGATTGGAAGACATACATCACACACACGCACACTTATTACAGTTGTGCCCTCGCGCAGAGGGTCCAAATAAATAACATACAGTCCCGAATAAATATTACAGTCCAAATAATTACAAAATCCTAATTAATTAAAAAATTAAACTAGGTAAGCTGTAAACTAGCATGCAAGCTAGGGACTGCCTCGATGCTACTTCGGATGATGAATGATGCATGTCCGGGTTGCCTTGCGCAGAAATCCATTGCGATGCCCCAATTAGCCTATGTTTGCAATTATTCTCGAGATGCGTGCCAAGCTTCGGAAGGCTGCTGATTCTTGATTTGCTGTAATAGAGAGCAAGAAAGGGGCATGGCAAAGTATTTTCACATATGTATGCATGACTACCCTTCAGGGAGTGTAGTCCTCGATCCTCCTGCCACCAATCACGCATATCGATGCATGATGGCCGAGGAGACGAATTGCACGACTCAATATGAAATGAATGCACATATAAACACAACAAAACCTAAACTCCATCATGGATAATCCGGAGTGTCGGTGACTGGGAATTGAGATACATTCCGTCACTCGGAGTACGAAACGTACCTCGTTTCCCGTGCTCGGGCTAACTCCTATCCCAAGCACAATACAGTATGCATGACATGCATGAATGCAACTAATATACAACCTAGCATGCACAATGCTATGAAATGGCATACACGATGCACGAGGTAACATGGCATACACAATGCGCTAACATACAACCTAGCATACACAATGCTATGAAATGAAATGGCACACACAATGCATAATGGAATTACACCAACATGAGTGGACCTCAGCCACACTCACATTAGTAGCCATGGTGTGAAAATGAGACACTCGAAATGCGTGCACACATGCACGCAAACCGAGGACCGAACCTAAGGCACGAATGCCACTCTACCAAAGCATGGCAAGGCATGGAATATGGCATACAAGCTTGAAAATTTAAGTACCAAAATATGATGCAAAACAGCCCCGAAATATGGCAATATGGTACCCGATGCATGAAATGAGACCCGAAATGCAAAACTAGGCACACGCAATGGCCTATAGCTATACAAAGCATGCATTATTTGAACACAAAGTGTGAAGAAAGAATCAAGAAAGTCCCAAAACAAGCATATTTACAGTTTTAAGAAAGGCCAAAAAGTGAACACAAATAGGGCTAAGTTAACATGTAAAAATGGCCCCAAAAGAGAGATAATGAAGCAAGTAGCAGCTGATGGCCCTAAATGGCTATGAGCCCTTCAACAGAGTTGAAGAGGGGCTGAAAAAATGGTACTTTAAAGTTTACAACAAGCCACGAAAACAAACAAAAGTATGGCTAAACTATTGTGCAAGAAATGGGCCAAAAGGGGGACAAAGAAGCAAGTGATGGTTTTTGGCCTCAACTAGAGGAGGGCCCTTCAACAAAGTTGAAGAGGGGCCCAAAACATGGTGTTTTACAGTTAGTGACCAGACCCAAAACAGTGCACATGCAAGCTTAAAATACTATGCAAAATAAGTCCTAAAAAGAGGTTTAAACACAAAGAGCAAAAAGGGAGCTTCAAACAGAAAAAGTGCCTTAATCAAACATGAAGAGGGGGTCAAAATAAGGCTATTTATAGTTCGGACTAGGGCTCAAAAACACAAGCACAAGGGGCTAACAAAACATCCAAAAATAAGGCCAAAAGAGGGATAAAGAGGCAAGTGACAAAAGGAAGCCTCAAACAGTAAAGAGCCCTTCAGCAATGTTGAATAAGGGCTCAAAATAAGCCACTTTACAGTTTATAACCAAGCTCAAAACAGTTTAAAAATAGGCCTAAAATACTATGCAAGAAAGAGGCATACAAGAGAGGTAAAGAAGCAAGTGTAAAAAGGAAGCCTCAAACAGGGAGAGGCCCTTAAACAAACATGAAAAGAAACTCAAAATAATACTATTTTTAGTTAGGCTCGGAGTCCAAAAATTGAAGCAAGTATGGCTTAGAAAGCATGCAAAAGAAGCTCAAAAAGAGGGAAAGTGTGGCTCACCCTTGTAGACCAAACTTCAACAGCCTCTTGGCTTGAGAAAAGGTGCTCCTTGCCTCTGGAAAACCAGCTCCAAGTGTTGGAAAGGATGGTGGTGGTGTGGTGCTATGTGGTGGTGTGGAAATGGTGTAGGGTTTGGAAGATTTTGAGGGTTGGAGTGTAGGGAGAGAGAGATACAATATAGGAGGCTTAGAGCAAATTTTGCAACCCTTCAAATGGGAGCTGGAGGGCCTGATATATAGGCAAAAGTGTGGGAAAAAGGGAGGGAAATGAATTCAAGTTTCCCCCCAAAAGTGCAGCCCCCCAGATACACAATCTAGGGGGAAACAAAATACATATTTGTAATGTACCTGGAGAGAGGATCAAGGCCGGCTGGTTTGCTAGGGTTTAGGTGGCCGGTTGGCCTTCCCCATGGCCGGCCGGCCAAGGGTCAAAAGGCTCAATGAGGTTTATTGGCCGGCCATGCCAAAAAGAGGGCCTCTCATGTGTGCACAACACAACCATGTGGTCAAAAACTGGAGAAAGTAAACCGGGAGAGAGAAAAGTCTACTTTTTGGAGGGGTTCAAAAGGGTCACACACAATTACTGGCCGGCCATATGATATTGGTGGCCTCCCAGGTGTGTACAACACAAATATGTGGTTTGGGGCAAGAAAAAGTGGCCTTAGGGTGGTCAACATTGGCTTCCAAGTGAGAAAAAACGGGCGACGGAGGTCGATGGAGAAATAAAACTGGTTGTCAGAACAATTGCTGGCCTCCCACCCTTCTATGACCTTCCTAACAATGAAACAGAGGTCCCTGCCAAAAATGAACCCAAACCGATGCAAAATGAAGGTTCGGGGGCCGAAACGCGCAGCCCGAGACCCCGAAAACTGACTGTTAGGCACCGGAAGTGGTGTTCAACCACGAAGTTGGTCTCTCGAGCCATAGTGTCCCTCAAAAGGGAGCAAATAAGATGCATGCCAAAAATCGGAGCAAACGGAGGTGGTTAAGCGGTCCCGAACCGAGGCACACGGCCAACGGCTCCGAAAAATCGAAAACCGGACTCCAAACGGGCAAAATGGCCTATGACCACGAAACGTAACCTACGGCCACTGAGAGATGATCGACGAGACCTCTCCCTCCCTTCAGGAAGAGAAAACAGAGAAAATAGAGCCTGGTTCGCAAACCGAGGCAAAGCATGAAAGAGTCCGGAAGTCTGGAGGCAAGGCTCGCAGCCGAGACTCTAAAACTTCTGAATGAGCATTATATGCAACATCACCAAGCGCTCAATCGGTGACGTGTGAGTCTTAAGGTTGATCAAGAATGGGGTGTCTACAGTTGCCCCTCTTTGACAGAACTCGAAAGTCATAAGTGACGGGAGTGAATGTCAAAGCCTAGAGACGATCCATTTTTGACAAGGCCGAAGACTTAGACAAACAGGTGAGATAAACAGAGATGTGCCCGCAGGCAGGGGGCAAGATGCAAAATGATATGCACAAAGCCGAATGTAGCTCATGATCATTCAAATGCAGCAAGCTGTAATGAGGCAAGTATTCGCAAATAGATGCAACAGTTTTAAGCAAGAATGCAAAGCAACAACTACATTTCGTGCAGTTAGGAATGCAGAGAATTATTCAATTCTCGTTGTGTCTCACACGGAGAAGATACGATACCTGCGCGATTCGTCTGGTCGCATCAGCTTCAAATGAACCGTACATACAATATCGTGCCTGCAAAAGAAAGAAACTCAACAAGCACAACATATCTAACAACATATGTTCAATGTGATATCAAATGCAGACAATCGCGTTGTTGATGAAAAAAGTGCATCGCAATGCGGGAAGAAACGCGCGTGACAATGCGAGTTTAAGAACGGAGGCTCGGTGATATCAAAGTGGCGTGCATAACAATGTGAGTATGTGCATGAGAATGCAAGTTATGTGCATGATAATGCAGAACAAGCGTAAACCAGGATGTATGTTTGTCACAAAACAATGAGCAAGGAAATGCGCGTTTTGGCGAGGGCGACTCGTTCGCGGCCTCCGGTTCACCTCCCGGAGAGGTTACAACATGTTCAAAAGGATATATCTCACTCTCGATGAGTAATGATGAGACACGCATCGGAAGTTGAAGTTGAGGTTCCGGCGGAGCGATTTCGCGACAGAAAGTGCACTTCTCTTGTACTTTTTCAGCTCCCGGGAACTCCAATCCTCCCCAAAATTTGCAGGGACCTTGAAGGGCATGTGGGGAACACCACCGGCCATCTTTATTGGGAGTGGGAGGCCACCGGCCAGTTTTTGAAAAGGGAATGGCCGGCCTGCAAGAAAAAGTGGCCGGCCGGCCATTTTGCCAAATTTCGGGGCAATTTCGTACTTTCACCCTCTTTTCTTTAAATACACTCATCCAAACACTTTGTGCTCACAAGTGCAGCTCCGAAAACATCTCCTCTAGCTTCCCAAACCATTTTCTCCCTCAGATCTGTGCTCTATACGCGTTTTCCGACGTCCCACGCAAGTTGTTTTCGTGAAATCTTTCAGTTTTAAGCACTTTGAACCGATTAAATTTTGCTTTCAAGGCTTCTTTTCTCATTTTCGCCACTTGAGGTGAGTTTGTCTCAATATTTGGAAGATTTTTTCGAGAGTTGACTTTTGTTGACTTTTTCATTTCCCGAGAGTTGACTTTTGTTGACTTTTTCCAATTTTGGCTCATTTTCGCTCATTTTGCCCCCTTTTGTAGATTTTCCGAAATGGCTGGTCATTTCCCCCATGGTGGAGGTCCTTCGGACGCCGGAGGTGATCCCGATATCATGGCTCTGCCTCCGGGGGTTCGACCTTTCATACCCGAGAGGTACGACCCACCGGCACACGTTCTTCCGCGGGCTGTTTTCTATCACTTCACCGATTTCGACGAGCGAGCACCCGGGGATCTCCTTCGGCGGGAGCCAAAGTATCACCTCTCCCATGAGGCACGAGTGGTATTTACTTCATTCTTACCTTTTCTGTAACATATTATGGATTTTTCGTGCATTCTGTTTGCATTCTGAACACACGGTTCAATCACTTGAATTCCTGAACACTCAGCCCATAAATTGATCGTGAACACACGGCACACACCGGTTGAGGGTTGAACACGCAGCCCACACACTGATTTTCTGAACACATAGTCTGAATTGAAGGTGAACACGCAGCACACACTGATTGAGAGTTGAACACGCAGCCCAAACACTGATTTTCTGAACACACAGCCCAAATTGAATGTGAACACGCAGTACACACTGATTGAGAGTTGAACACGCAGCCCAAACACTGATTTTCTGAACACACAGCCCAAATTGAAGGTGAACACGCAGCACACACTGATTGAGAGTTGAACACGCAGCCTAAAACACTGATTTTTTGAACACACAGCCCGAATTGAAGGTGAACACTCAGCACACACTGATTGAGAGTTGAACACACAGCCCAAAACACTGATTTTCTGAACACACAGCCCAAATTGAAGGTGAACACGCAGCACACACTGATTGAGAGTTGAACACGCAGCCCAAACACTGATTTTCTGAACACACAGCCCAAATTGAAGGTGAACACGCAGCACACACTGATTGAGAGTTGAACACGCAGCCTAAAACACTGATTTTTTGAACACACAGCCCGAATTGAAGGTGAACACTCAGCACACACTGATTGAGAGTTGAACACACAGCCCAAAACACTGATTTTCTGAACACACAGCCCAAATTGAAGGTGAACACGCAGCACACACTGATTGAGAGTTGAACACGCAGCCCAAAACACTGATTTTCTGAACACGCAGCCCAAATTGAAGGTGAACACGCAGCACACACTGATTGAGAGTTGAACACGCAGCCCAAAACACTGATTTTCTGAACACACAGCCCGAATTGAAGGTGAACACGCAACACACACTGATTCTGAACACGCAGCTCACTTACTTTACTCTGCACGCAGCCTATTCATTTTATTTGCACGCAACTTATCCATTTTATGCTGGAACATGTATTCGTTCTGAATGCAGGTGACTTCTCGCACTGTGCGGGGATATGGCTCTGCCGCGGCGAGAGATTGGTATGCCGAGCTCCCGGAGGCTGTTCGGTATTTGGTTGACTTGGCGGGGTTTGGGCCCTTCTGTACTAGGCTATCTCGTTGTCCTGCCAGGAGGACGTTGATGGCCGCCTTGGTGGAGAGATGGTGGGACACCACCAACTCCTTCCATTTTTCTGCCACGGGGGACTTGACTATGACCTCGTTTGACTTTGTCGTTCTGACTGGCCTTGACGTGGGAGGTTGGCCCATCCTTTACGACGAGGACATGGGCCAGTGGGAGGCTGCTTGGATATATTTGCTGGGGGTTCACCCGCCTGTTGATAGAGCTTCGGGGAGAGTCCGATACACCTGGTTCTCTTCCCATTTCCGGCGGGTGGAGATGGAGCCCGGGACTCCTGAGGAGGCAGCACAGTATGCCCGCGGCTTTCTGATGTCCCTCTTCGAGACCACTTTGTTTGCCGACAGAGGGAACACTGTTGGGCTTTATCTGTTGAGTGCTTTGATGGACCTGTCACAGGTCAGATGGTATGACTGGGGTGGCGCCGGCTTGGCTACCCTTTATTGCTACATAAGCGCGACTCCCGCGGACGGGGGGACTTACTTGGCGGCTATTGGAGAGCCTGGGAGGTACTTTCTGCCCTCTTGATTTACATTTCTGCCCCTCATTACTTGCACATTGCACACACGGCGCACTTTATACTCTGTATCGTGCACTTTGCCCTCAGCACTTCGTATTCTGCTTTGTTTTCCACAGTTGTGGGTCTATGTGGCCCCAGAGTTGGTGGTAGAGGGACCTCTCGTGACCCCGTACTCACTTGTATTTGAAGGCCAGCACCGGCCAAGACCTCGGGAGTCTCTCCTTTATCTGCGGCAGTATTTCGACACGGTGCGGTCGACGGAGGTATTTCAGAACTCTCAGTTCTTTCTGTTTTCATCTTTGATTTGTCCTGTACATTTTCGATTTCTGCTTGGTTTATGCGTCTGTTATCCGTAGATTACATGGAAGCCATGGGCACCTTTAGGTGAAGGTCTCCGATTCCAGTTTGCCGGAGGGTGGGGGGCCTCCCGGTACAGCATCCTGTTCGAAGGGCCAGTTGGTAGGGCTTGGTTTTTGGGGGACCGCTTCTTGCATCAGGTCTGGGGGTACACTTCTCAGGACCCTCCCTCAGCACCCACAGTCGATACGCGGATTGCTGATAGGCTCTCTTCCCGGGATGTTGTTAGTGCTATGCTGGGTACTGATGCTTTGCTACATCTTGAGGATGGGGATTACGCTACTTACCGTCACATATACCTGATGCCTCCATTGACGGGAGTTTGTACTCCGACGATGAGGCCTGCTGGCATGCCATCTTCAGCCAGGCCCGGGCTCCGGCTGCGGACGCCCCTTCCACCAGTAGGGCTGGTACATCTAGAGGTGGGGGTGGATTGGTTCCCCCGATTCCTCCGACTTATCCTCATCCTAGATGGCCGGACATGCAGACCGAGTTGATGGGGTGGCAATATGGGACTACCTCTCCGATTTCGATCCCGATAGAGCCTCCGATGCCCGGCCATCGAGATGTCAGAGACCCTGACTCACCACCGGTATGTTTTACGGCTTTGATTCATTACTCAGATACTTGGACGTTCATTCCTTTACTGATACCCTTGCCTTTGCATCTGCAGCCCCCTGTTGAGTACATGGATCAGGTGCTCGAGATGGTAGCCTCACTTGAGGGGATGGTCCTGCGGAGGGAGGCGCAGTTGTCCATCATGGGCTTCTAGGTACCCTTTAGTTTTCTGGCATTTATCATACTTCTGATGATATGCTGATTTTTACTGCATTGATAGGCTACTTGTGTAGAGCACATCTGACACACACCTCAGTTATACACTGTGTTTACATATACCCACTTCATGTAGTTTTCTTGTATCTGCACCTGATGTACATATTTGGACTGATGTATTTAAATTGAACTCTTTATTCTCAGATGGCCCCGGTATATGCTCAACCCAGGCCGGGCCACCTGGGCCTTCTCAGGGAGGTGGACTATCTAGACCTTTTCGAGGAGCTGGGCCATCTGGGCCTTTTCGAGGAGCTGGGCCATCCAAGCCTTTTTCAAGGAGATGGGTCATCCAGGCCTTTTCGATGAGCTGGAGAGGTGTCGTCTCGTAGACGCAGAGCACACATTGTAGAGGAGGAGCCTGGTGAGGATGAGGAGGAGGAGGCTGCAGACCATCAGTCGGAGACATCTGCTGACAGAGAGGACGGCTCCGGTCTTGGTTCCGGGAGTGGAGGCGAGGTTGAGGGGGATCCCGAGGATGACGACTCTGATTCAGATGATGATGATGGCGATGGTGGCGGAGAGTCTATTCCGGAGAAGAGGGTGAAGAGGGCCTCTTATTCCTGCTCTTGAGAGCACAGATGCGGCTGTTTCCTGTTTTATTTATCTTTTTGCTAGTAGTTGTAGCACATTGTACATTATCGGGCAGTTTTATCCTTTGTAAAACTTGTGCCTTAGTCTGTAAAATGTTGTGACAAGCGAGGCATGATGGAATGAAATAGCTTTTGAAAAAAGTGTTGTATTTTAAACTCTTAGCATCATATCGCATCATTTTGCACCATAATGAGATTGAATGGAAATGTACATTGTGTATTTTGCCCAGTCAGGTAGTGAACCGACGCAACAATTTAACTTTCTAAGATATAACAAAACCTTAGCAAGTTTACAACTCGATAAGCAAAATATACAGTAGTGTTGACAACTCAATAAACAAGACTCAAACAAAAATTGCTTAAATAAAGAGTAACAAATCAAAAACACGAAACACGACAACTCAACAAACAACTCGATAAGCAAAACGACAACTCGATAAACAAAACAACAACTCGATAAACAAAACTTAACAAAACAAAGTGTACTTCGGACGATCTGGGCAACGGAACGCATCTGAAGTAGAGGGAAATAGAGGCCTCCGACACACCCGTTGCATGGAAATGTTTGAAACTTTCCCTTGGAGGGTAAAACAGGGCTAAAGACACACATTGGAGCATGGCCGGCTACTTTTGGGAGCCGGCCGGCCAGATTTATTGCAAAGGGGAGGCCACCGGCCAGTTTTTGAAAAAAGAAATGGCCGGCCGGCCTGCCAAAAAAGGTGGCCGGCCGGCCACTCAGCTCAGCAACCGTCAAATTTTCGACACTTGTCCCCCGAATAGTGTCTTTTCCTCTTTAAAAGCCTTAGCTCCGTGGTTCACTCAATTTATCTTAGTTTTTGCACAAAAATGGAGGCGTTTCTTGTTGAAAATCTCACAGCTTGGATCGCTTCTCTAGATGCTTCGAAAAAGTTGAACTTCCGGGGTTTCGGCTTGAATGCACTATTCACGCTGAGCCGCACTCCGCTACATCTTCCTTTCCTCCATGCTGCAGCGAGGTTTTGGAACCCGGTGACACATGTCTTTAGCTTCGGCAGGCAAGAGGTATGTCCAACTTTCGAAGATTTTCAAGCTTTGATGGAATCCGACAGTTGTGAAGAGATCTTACCTCAGTTTTGCTTTGGCCACGCCTAAGCTTTAGGGCGGATGTGTGGACTCACCGCGCATGATGCTCGGTCTCTGATCTGTAATGGGGAACTGGATATCCTTGGTTTGATTCATCGCTTTTCTGACGCTGGTGACCGCAGCAACCATTATTGGCAAGGTTTCCGGCAACACGCCCTTTGCTTGTGCCTGCTATCTCACTTTCTGCTTTCCCCGGGCTTTGGCAGATTTAGCATTCGTCTGATTGAAGTTGCTCAAGGCTTGAAAGAAGGAAAGAGCTGCATCGCCATGACCTTGGCCGAGACGCTGATGGGCTTGGATGCTATCTATTGCCGGGAGACGACTAGATTTGCTGGGAGTCCACTGCTGCTGCAGGTAATGTTTCCCACCCAATCTTACATATGTATTTGCTTACAACACTCGGCCCTCAAGCTCGGTTTTTATCACAAAAACCCTTTTCTCACTTTTCCCTCACTGTACATCTCTTTATTCTTTATTCTCTCATTTTTCATCCCTCCCCAGGTATGGTTGATGGACAAATTGCAGGTTGTGGACTCTTGCCCAGCCTACTCAACTCGAGGCTATTTCTTTCGACAGCGCCTAGTCAATGCCCCTGATGAAAGGTGGTGGTTTGACTGGATGTGCAATTTGTCTGCAGGTCGCATTGCTTGGCGTTGTCCTTGGCTCAATCTCCCGGCAATGAGCTATAGCATGTCCCGGCTGATCGGGATCCAGTTGATTGGTCTGACCCACTGTGTGTTCTACTTTCCGTTCCGGTTCCTGTGCCAGTTTGGTCATGATCAGATTTGCCCGCCAGAGGGGATTGAGTACCCGGTCGCTTTCCCGGTCCGAGGTGCACAGCTTGCCCGATATGCCACAGCATGGAGGGCTAGAGAGCTCCTGGCCCCTGCTCCCACTTTCAGTTGCACTTTGTTTGACGAGTGCTTGGATTGGCTCAATGAGGAGGCACAGGTCGGGCCCAGATTGGCATCAGAGGCTTTGACCAGCTCTGGGAGGGGGGCGCAGCTCTGGGAGGGGGCGCAGCTCTGGGAGGGGGCACAGGGATACTTGACTTGACTATGTCCCGGATTTATTGCTTTATTAGTACTTTCAAGTTTTCTTTATGAATGTAATAAAAAGCAACTTCGATTGTATGCAAGAGCAGGAGAACTCTATTTTGAGATCAATGAAATTGAAGGTTGTGGTACTGAAAATTTTCTGCTTTGGTGCAAAAATGGTCTTAGTTGTAAAGAGAATAATTTGAACAAAGTCAACTTTTATTAAAACTTTTCAAAACCATTTTCGATATGGATCAGAACTAGACACGCCTAAGATCTGTTACTGAGATGCACAACCCCATATCCTAGCAACTGGAAAGTTGCCCCTAGTTTGAATAATACCGCGACACCGTGTGGCAACGGAAAGTTGCCCCTAGTCTGAATAGCACCGCGACACCGTGTGGCAACGGAAAGTTGCCCCTAGTCTGAATAGCACTGCACTGGAGATTGCGATAAATGCTGATGGATAAAGATGACTGAGATGGTCAAAATGGACAAAGTTGATCGGGGAAAAGTTTATGGCTGAACTTCAGGGTGAAGTTGCCCACGTATCCCAAAGATGGGAATCGAGCCTTACGTAGTTCAGGCTTAGGTTCACTCGAGTATTTTCACTCTCCTTTTACGCTCTAACTTTTGCCAAGGTCGCCCTTTGCGGGTTTTCAACCTTGCGAGCTCAGTTTTTATATTTTCCAATTTTTCGTGCTCTAACTTTTGCCTAGGTCGCCTTTTCGGGTTTTCGGCCCAACGAGCCTCTCAGGGGTAATATTTCTTCAACTTGTCCATGTTGATCGGTTGGGAAAATTCCAGGCCATCTAGGTCCATTAGAACCACAGCTCCGCCTGACCAGATAGCTTTGATGATATAGGGACCAGTCCAATTAGGTCTGAACTTGCCCCTTGGGTCGTGGATGGGAGCTCGGTTGTCCTTGAGCACCAAATCTCCTTCTTTTAGATTCCTGGACTTAACTTTCTTGTTGAAAGCCCGGGCAATTCTGTGCTGATAACCTTGAACATGGTACAGTGCTTTCAGTCTTCTCTCGTCAAAAAGCATGAGTTCCTCAAACCTACTCGGTTGCCAATCTGCTTCGGCTATTTGACACTCAGCCAATACTCGTAATGACGGAACTTCAATCTCGATAGGTAGAACGGCCTCCATCCCATAAACCAATGAATACAGAGTTGCTCCGGTAGAAGTTCTTATTGAAGTCCTGGAGCCCCACAGAGCAAATAGCAGCTTATCTGGCCAATCTCGGTAGGTTTCCACCATCTTCTGCAGTATGTGTTTGATATTCTTGTTGGCGGCTTCAACCGCTCCGTTGGTTTGCGGTCGGTATGTGGATGACTTATGAAAACCCACATTGTATTTTTCCAACAAGCTAATCACTTCCTTCTTGAAGTAGGAACCATTATCTGAAATGACCTCGTTCGGGACCCCATAGCGACAGATGATGTTATTTCTGATAAACTTCGCAACGTGCGACGCCTTCAGCACCGCATAAGATTGGGCCTTAACCCACTTTGCGAAATAATCTATCGCGACCAGGATGAACTCATGCCCGTTTGATCCCTTCGGAGTGACAGCCCCAATCACGTCAATTCCCCAAACAGAAAACGGCCATGGCGAAGTCATGTTGTACAGCTTCGATGGCGGGATATTCATGCGATTTGCATGGATCTGACATTTGTGGCATTGCCGAACAAAACTAACACAATCCTCCTCCATGGTGGACCAATAGTAACCCTGTCTAAGGATTTTCCGTGCTAACATTACTCTGTTCATGTGTGCACCACATTCCTCTCCATGGATGGCTTCCATTAGATGTTTCGACTCTTCGGCATCAACACACAGCTTATGCATTCCCAGATGACCTCTCTTATACAGCTTACCCCCACAGATGATGAATTGAATGGCCATTCTTCTGATTGCACTTTTATCCTTGGCATTTACCCCTGGCGGATATGCTTCCTTCTCCAAGAAGTTCCAAATGTCCTAATACCAGGGGTTTTCGTCTTGAACCTCATCTATAGCAGCAATCGACTCGTAGACAGGTGCAAATTTCTGGTCAATGATGACTGGACGCATCTGGACTCCGAACGGGATGTCTATCATGGAAGATAGAGTTGCTAAAGAATCTGCGAACCTGTTGTTCTCTCTTGGAAGATGAGCAAAGTTTAGCTTCTTGAACCTAGGAATTAACAAATCCAAGGTCTGGTGATACATCATCATTTTTTCTTCTTTGACTTTCCAGTCTCCTTTTGCTTGAGACACAACAAGGTTCGAGTCACCAATGACGTCCAACCGTCTTGCCCCTAATTCCAGGGCCGCTTCTAGACCGGCAATGCATGCCGCATATTCTGCTTCGTTGTTCGAGACTTTGAACCGGAGTTTGAAGGCTAGAGTGATACGGGAATTGTCAGGTGCTATCAGTAACATTCCTATCCCATACCCGTATTGATTTGACGCTCCGTCAAAGTACATCATCCAATATTCGTCGTCGATGTGCAAAATGGCTTCATCAGAGAATAAGTACTCAACTGCTTCACCTCCTTCGGCTGGATGATCGGCTAAGAACTCTGCCACTGCTCTTCCTTTGACTGACTTGCGTGTCACATATTTCAGGTTGAATTCGGAGAGCAACAACAACCAACAAGCTAGCCTACCCGTAAGTGCTGGTTTCTCGAAAAGATATTTGATGGGATCCAGTCGTGAAACCAACATTACGGAGTGAACTAACAAGTAGTGTCGCAGCTTCCTAGTAGCCCATACCAAAGCTAAGCAAGCCTTCTCCAGCAAAGTGCAGCGGGTCTCGTAATCCAACATCTTCTTGCTCAGATAGTAGATGGCTCTCTCCACCTTATCCTTTGATTCTTGTGCGAGCATGCAGCCCATTGTAGTCTCAGTTACTGAAAGGTACAATATCAACGGTTTCCCCGGCTCTAGTGGTGACAACACGGGCAGATTCTGTAAATATTTCTTGATCTGCTCAAAAGAAGCCTGGCATCGGCCGTCCCATTGGAATTTCTTGCCTTTCTTCAGGAGACCAAAAAGTGGTTCACAAGTAAAGGTTAATTTCGAGATAAACCGTCTTATGAATTGCACTTTACTCAGAAAGCCTCGCACCTCCTTTTCAGTCCTTGGTGGTGGCATTTCTAAGATGGCCTTGATTTTTGAAGGGTCGACCTTGATGCCCCTTTGTGTAATCAGAAATCCCAGCATTTTTGCCGCTGTAACACCGAACGTACACTTCTGAGGATTCAGCTGCAACCGGAATTACCTGATCCTTTGAAAGAACTTTTGCAAGGCGGTGTAGTGGCCCTCTCTTTCTTTGGACTTGACAATCATGTCGTCCACGTACACCTCAACCTCTTTGTGGATTATGTCGTGCAATATTGTGGTCGCGGCCCGTTGATAAGTAGCTCCGGAATTCTTCAACCCAAACGGCATTACTCTGTAGCAGTATGTCCCCCACGGGGTGGTGAATGCAGTCTTTTCTCGATCTTCAGGTGCCATTTCTATCTGATTGTACCCTAAGAAGCCATCCATGAACGAAAGCAAAGCATGTCCCGCTGTGAAATCCACCAACTCATCGATATGCGGCAAGGGAAAGTCGTCCTTCGGACTAGCTCTGTTTAAATCCTTGAAATCCACGCACACCCGGATCCTGCCATCCTTCTTCGGCACTGGAACGATGTTGGCCAACCAAGTCGGGTATTCGGACACCAGCAGGAAACCCGCATCGATTTTCTTGGTGACCTCCTCTTTAATCTTGAGATCCCAGTCCGGGCGGATCCTTCTGAGTTTCTATTTGACAGGTCAGGCCTCGCGGTCAAGGGGGATCCGGTGCTGTACAATCTCAGGATCGATCCCAGGCATGTCTTCGTAGGACCACGCGAAAACATCTTTGAAATCTTTTAATAAAGCGACAAAGCACTCGCGTTCCTCCGAAGACAACGTGGACTCGATCTGGACCAGCTGCGGGTCCTCCTCACTACCAATATTCACGGTAATGATTTCATCCGTTAAGGGTTTGACAAATCTCTCCTGCTCCTGCTGAATTAAACGTTCCAAAACCAGAGGGATTTCCTCCTCGTCGTTTTCATCAAAATTTTGAAAGTCTGAGTTTATGCAATAAATTAAGGGCACAGAAAAGTACTCAGAAATCACAGTTACTTGATTCTCATTAAGCACACCCAAATCGTCCGAATTCTCGGTTACAACAGACTCAAATGAGAAAGAAAAAGACGACCTGGACATAACTGTGGCATCCAGGTTATCATCTCCAGGATTACCAGACTCAGACTCAGTCGAGCTGGAACCTGATTCTGACTCACAAGATTCGGTGGAATCAGATTCCGGCTCACTACCTGACTCGGTGCTGCTGGATAAAAATCCCTCTTCATACTGCCAAATGAGAGAAGGTGCGATAGATGCATCCAAAATAGTCGCTGGAAGGCCCGCAGCCGTTTTATCCCCAATCATGGAAACTGAGAAGTTATCCCCCAAGCACTTTTGGTCGATCGAAGGATCTGAAAGTTGACACGCCAGCGCTACCCTCATCTCAAGTTCGGTGCCTTCGGAATCCACTGCCTTACACTGCCCAATCTCAGCTGATGGGTCCGTCTGCTCTTCGGCAATATCATCCCCGGGTAGTTGCAGGTCGAAGAAGATCTCAAAACCTGGCACGCGCTTCTTCTCCGCGTTTAGCCACAGCTCTGGCGAGCCGCAAAACGGAAAGTCCTCCCCCTCCCGGACGAAGCGTCCGTTTAGGGTACCCTGAATGTGCCTATGCATCAACTCAAAAGGCTTCCCCGCCTTCTTTGCTCTGGCTCTCCCCGCCATCTCTTTACCCTTCCTCACCCAGTCCTCTTTGGTGGGCAGATAACCCAAGCCAAAGGTATGCGGATTATGCGGCACTTCGACCAATGCTGCGGCACCCTTCCGGCCGCTCTTTCCCAATCCCATCCCGGGGATGTGTTGTAACTTGTTCATGAGGTAGACGGATTGAGCACTGACGTACACCCCATCATTCACAGCCATAATATTCTGCACCACTCGAGCCTCAGCTAAAGTGAACTCTGATAAGAACACATCCTCAGTGCCATGCTCGATTTCCAAGACTGGTGTGGACACTTTAGGCGGCGGATGGATTGATGAATTCCCGAAGACAATAGCCACCCCCTTCCCGTGAGGGTACTTCAACATCTGATGTAAAGTGGAAGAGACTGCCTTTACTTGTTGCAACCACGGCCGCCCCAAGAGCAGATTGAAGGTTGCGGGAATGTCCAAGACATGGAATTCAATGTTGTGTTGTCCGGGACCAACCTGGGTCGACAGTCCCCATCACTTCCCTGCTAGTATTATCATATGCTCTGATCACCTGAACAGTCAGCACGAAGTCCGCGGGCTTCAACCCGATTGCATACGTTGTTCTGGCTAGGCAGACATTGATGGCGGACCCGGTATCAACAAGTACCACCGGTATCCACTTGCCTCTACATTCCATGGAAACGTAGAGGGGTTTGTTGTGATTTGTGCCCTCAGGTGGTAGTTCTTTGTCTGAAAAGGTTAATGCCGGGGAACCTCCTCCCGGAAAAACCAGCCCAACCAGTTGCTCTGGTGTGGTATCTACAGAGAGTTTGGCCTTGTCCATAACAGATAGGACAGCCTGTCTGTGAACTCGTGAAGCCATAAGCAGTCCCCAGATGGAGATGTCTGCTTGTATCTTCTTCAGCTGTTTCAGTACAGCTTCCTCTTTGATCTGCTTCTTTTTCTGTCTCTCGGCTTCTTTGTCTTTCCCAGATACCTCGGGTTGGTCTAGGTGCGGGGGCTTGAAGTACCGCCCACTTCTTGTCATGTGATCAACCTCATTGAGGTACCAGGTGTCGTCTGGTTGAATGCTTCCCCAGTCTTCGTCTGTGTGGGCAAGACATAAGTCATCGTCTTCCCACCACATTCCGTTGGCATTCAAAAGGCACCTGTCTGGATCGGGCATGTTTGTACTCACAGCACTTTCAGCCTGCATGCTCGCAGCATCCTCTGTTCTTGTGCCCACAGCATTTTCGATCCCCTCATGGATTTTGGCTTTCCCGGTTCTCTCAGGACCCTGTTGTTCTACCTGCGTCAGTGCAGTTTATTCAACTTTCCCTACATTCACAATGCTTTTGTCCTGAGCGAAATTCTTTGTACCGGCGCTCTCCGGCAATGCACTCTGACTTTCGGCCCTTCCGGCCATCACTGGTACTCTCGCACCTGCTTGGCCTTGTTCTGGTTGAAATTCTACAACGTCTGGTTGATCATCTAACCATCCAGTAACTTCTGCCGACTCCTCATATTCAAACCAGTTGACTGCCGCATCCCCTGATTCTTGGTCACTGAAGAACTGGAGGTTGGCAAGGCCCTCTTCTACAGCTGTCAGATTGTCCGTTCCTTGTTCAAATCTGTCCCCCTGAATCACACATAGTTCTGCTTTTTCTTGCAGCCCTACACTTAGCTCAGATTGGCCCGCTGACCAGATGTACTCACTTGGGTCGTAGGTTTCCCCAGCAAAGTTTCCAAACTGCTCAAACCCTGTCTCAACCATTCCATCCTCCTTTGTAACCTCTGTTGCGCTGTCTTCCACAGTCGCCACCACTGGCTCAGGTTGGGTTGTAGAGATGTCCAATATGCACAAGAAGTCAGTGCAGTCGGGAAGGAGCACCTCCGGCTTAGGTAGATGGGTAGGAGTAATATAGATGCTAGGATCATAAGACACGACCCCAGTCTGGATAAGATTGACTCTTTTAGGAGGTGGAGCTTGGTTGTGTGTAGTGAGTGGATTGGTTGTGACGTTAGGTTTCTCTGGAGGTAGAATCACATTTTTGTCAATAAGGTCTTGAATCTCGTGACGCAGACTGAAACATTGGTCAGTATCATGACCGTGCTGCTGGTGATATGCACAGTACTTGGCTGGGTTGTGAGAGGGTGGAAGTGGATTTGGTAATGGCCTTGGCTCTAGGGCTTTTAGATGCCCCTTTCTGATTAAGACCCCTAGAGCCTTAGACAAAGGCATGTACAGTAGGGTGAAGGTTCTTTGGCCTCAGGGCTGATATTTAGTGGTTTGGGTATTGCTTCCGGATGCACCGGAGAAGGGTGTGGCTGCCATGGGCCTTGGAAGGGGAGGGGGAATGGTGGCGACCATGCTGACCTCCGAAGCTCTTGCGGTTGCAGCGCCACTCGGACCTGCGTTATTGTTGCAGTTAAATGTTCTCCGGTGTTGCTTCCTGTCCTGGTCAATCAGACCTTGCTTCATCGCATCCTCGATTTGTACCCCCATCTCATGTAGATCTGAAAAGGTGGGGAAGGGGAGTACAATCATCTTCTGCATCAATTTTGGTTGGAGATTGCGCACAATCATCCTGATTTGGTCCTTATCAGTGGGCCTCAAAGTCATCATCGATGCCTTTGCCCTCCACCGAGTTACGAAATCTGAGAAAGTTTCTTTGGGCTCCTGACTCGTTGTTTCGAGATCACGAGTTGTAATCTCGATCTGGGTATTGTACGAGTACTGTGCGACAAAGGCCTCGACCATTTCATCCCAACTTCTTTTTACCTCATCTTCCAACTTCGCGTACCAGATAGCGGCCACACCCGACAGGGTTCGGCCGAACAGCGAAAGCTTTTGTGGTCAGGTTAAGCCCATTGGCCGCAGTATATCTGAGAATAACCGGAGGTGGACCATGGGATCCCCGGATCCGTCGAAACGATCAATCTGCGGCATCTTGAATCTATCTGGCAGCGTTACGGCCACATCGGTATATCCGTCCTCGATATCCGGAATAGCCTTTACTCCTTGTGATTTCTTGAAAAGCTTCTCGAGCTTGCTCAGTTTCAGAGTTGTATGGTCTATTTCGAACTCGAAGGGAGAGTCCGGGTGGTTGGGTGTATGGGTCTTGGACAGTTGAGGCGGAAGCGGGAGCGGAGCTGGCCCCGTTGGAAGGTCTGTGTCCTCTTGGATGTTTTGGACATTGGGTAAGGTGTTCTGGGTGTTTGGCAGGACATTCTGGACAGTTGGTGTTTGCTCGAGTAACGGGACCCCTGGTGGAGGAGGAACTTGATGTGAGGCTGACGCTGCATTTTGCTGTTGCAGTCTAGTGATTAGCTCGGCCTGCTGTCTAGAGAACTTGCTTGGCGGGCGGCGTCCTCCTGCATTTGTTTCATGCTCTCTTCGAGCTGGCGCATCATTTCTTCCATCCTGGCAGTATTCTGTTGCTCTTGCTGACTGACTGGTATGTGTATCTCTATGGCAGAAACTGACACCTCAACTTGGCTATTCACTGCTAGGGTAGACCACTGTTCTGGTAACCTTTGCTCAGATACACTGCGTCTTCTTGGCCTTCTTCTGACAACTGGCGGTAGAGAATGAAACACTGGTTATCCGTCAACCAGATCCTCGGATCGATTGAGCCGGCGAGCTCTTGTCCAAAGTGCTTGGGGAATATCTACTGGGTCGGAAGCAATTGTGCTAAAACCCTGCCCTAGCAAAAAGGTAAATAAAGCAATAAGGAAATAAATAAACAGATAAACGGACAACATAACAGCTTAAAGTAAATACACAACACACGGCTGGGCATAACAACACGGTCGATAAGCTGAATACACATTGTCCTCCGACACTGATCATTATCCCTGAATTGCTGTCCTTGAAAACTGAATCTCTGATACCCGCAGATAACTGATTCTCAAATACTGACTGATGCCCGCAGGCCTGGTGCCCAAACTCATAAACTGATACATGCATTTTCCCTGTAGAGACGCACTCTTATAGCACATAACAGATAAGTGAGAGCGAAAACACCCCTATGTTGGGGTAGGGTTTCCCTGTCCTATTTTGTCAGGAGCTAGAGTTTCACTACGCACGCAGCGATTTCAAACAACCTATAAACGGGTAAGCAACTTGTCCTAGTTTGGAATGGTCACTATGGATCCGAATATGCACTAGGTCGAATGGTCAAAAAAGGGGTCCCGGTAAAACCGAGGTTTGTGTTCCCATACTGGCAGAGCCCACAACCGGTTAGCCTTATGGTCATGCCTTGACAAGACAAGTCTCCGGTAAACCGTTCAGGAATAGCAGATGGCAAACACGGTGTCCTACGCGCACCAATGCAAATGCAATGCAAAAAAACACATAAGTGTAATCAAAACAAGATATCACGAGTTCGAGTCAAGTTCTCTAAGTCCCCAGCGGAGTCACCAGAAACTGTAGACGTCCCCGAACGCCCTGGGAGGGATGAGTCTCGTTCTGTTCATTTGGGGTTCACTACAGTTCGGACTCTCAAATTGTTACGGTTCTAAATCTGAACCAAAGAGTCCAATTCCGGCAAATCGTTTTGAGAAAACAGATTTTGAAAGAAGTGCCAAACAAGGACTGCTTTGCTAGATACAGAGTCGCCACCTAAATGTTTTATTTTGGGAAAATTTAGGAAACCCTGACTCGTTTTCCTAAGGCCACGTGTCCATCATTACCAAAGTTGCCTCGGCTCGGGAACTTGGGTACGATTGGGGAAGGTCACTTCATGAGCACTCCCGCTCGCTCGATCAAAGATCGGCCTCTACTAACCACGATATCTAGTTTTGAAAATTTTATGTGTTCTTATTCCGGTTATTAGCCTAGATTTACTATGTGATGTGCACAACATACAAGTATAGACTGGATCGTTTGAATTGGAACAAAACATTTCATGTTTGTTTATTTTGAAAATGGTTTGATGGTGCTACCCGCAAGTAGGCTAAGACGTGGATTTGCCACCCTCAGGTGGGCTTAGAAAACATGATTTTGCCTCTATCTAGTGGGCTTTAAAATACACATTTGATGAATTGTTCCAATTCAAATAACCCAACCTTCACCCACAGGCATTCAGGCAGTTATATCACATAAGCAATTAGCCTCATGGTAAGCATGATGTCATGGCAGTCACTCACACGCATGTAAGGATGCTAAAGCATAAAACTTATCGAGTACTCCAAGCCAAAACAGAAGCTGATTAGAAATCCATGCATGATCCTAACTATACAGAATTGCCTAATGCAACACATGCAAAAAGGCAACTATAGCAGGCTCGTCTATTCTAAACATGGCATATGAAATGCTACAGCTAACATGTATTCAACTTGGAATTGAAAATACAATGCAGTTAGTATGATGCGCCGAGCCCGATGCATGCAAAACAGATGAATGAATACAAACATGCTATCATACTGTATGCTAATTGAAACATGCCCTAATCTAACCATCATAAGCGGGTAAATAAAAGGGAGAAAGACGTGGGGTTGGAAGACATACATCACACACACGCACACTTATTACAGTTGTGCCCTCGCGCAAAGGGTCCGAATAAATAATATACAGTCCCGAATAAATATTACAGTCCAAATAATTACAAAATCCTAATTAATTAACAAATTAAACTAGGTAAGCTGTAAACTAGCCAGCAAGCTAGGGACTGCCTTGATGCTGCTTCGGATGATGAATGATGCATGTCCGGGTTGCCTTGCACGGAAATCCATTGCGATGCCCCAATTAGCCTCTGTTTGCAATTATTCTCGAGATGCGTGCCAAGCTTCGGAAGGCTGCTGATTCTTGATTTGCGGTAACAGAGAGCAAGAAAAGGGCATGGCAAAGTATTTTCACATATGTATGCATGACTACCCTTCAAGGAGTGTAGTCCTCGATCCTCGTGCCACCAATCACGCATATCGATGCATGATGGCCGAGGAGTCGAATTGCACGACTCAACATGAAATGAATGCATATATAAACACAACAAAACCTAAACTCCATCACGGATAATCCAGAGTGTCGATAACTGGGAATTGAGACACGTTCCGTCACTCGAAGTACGAAACGTACCTCGTTTCCTGTGCTCGGGCTAACTCCTCTCCCAAGCACAATACAGTATGCATGACATGCATGAATGCAACTAATATACAACCTAGCATGCACAATGCTATGAAATGGCATACACGATGCACAAGGTAACATGGCATACACAATGCGCTAACATACAACCTAGCATACACAATGCTATGAAATGAAATGGCATACACAATGCATAATGGACTTACACCAACATGAGTGGACCTCAGCCACACTCACATTAGTAGCCATGGTGTGAGAATGAGACACTCGAAATGCGTGCACACATGCACGCAAACCGAGGACCGAACCTAAGGCACGAATGCCACTCTACCAAAGCATGGCAAGGCATGGAATATGGCATACAAGCATGAAAATTTCAGTACCAAAATATGATGGAAAACAGCCCCGAAACATGGCAATATGGTACCCAATGCATGAAATGAGACCAGAAATGCAAAACTAGGCACACGCAATGGCCTATAGCTATACAAAGCATGCATTATATGAACACGAAGTGTGAAGACAGAATCAAGACAGTCCCAAAAAAAGCATATTTACAGTTTTAAGAAAGGCCAAAAAGTGAACACAAATAGGGCTAAGTTAACATGTAAAAATGGCCCCAAAAGAGAGATAATGAAGCAAGTAGCTGCTTCTGGCCCTAAATGGCCATGAGCCCTTCAACAGAGTTGAAGAGAGGCTCAAAACATGTTACTTTACAGTTTACAAAAAGCCACAAAAACAAACACAAGTATGGCTAAACTATTGTGCAAGAAATGGGCCAAAAGGGGGACAAAGAAGCAAGTGATGGTTTCTGGCCTCAAACAGAGGAGGGCCCTTCAACAAAGTTGAAGAGGGGCCCAAACCATGGTGTTTTACAGTTAGTAACCAGACCCAAAACAGTGCACATGCAAGCTTAAAATACTATGCAAAATAAGGCCTAAAAAGAGATTTAAACACAAAGAGAAAAAAGGAAGCTTCAAACAGCAAAATTCCCTTGATCAAACATGAAGAGGGGGTCAAAATAAGGCTATTTACAGTTCAGACTAGGGCCCAAAAACAAAAGCACGAGGGGCTAACAAAACATGCAAAAATAAGGCCAAAAGAGGGATAAAGATGCAACTGACAAAAGGAAGCCTCAAAAAGTGAAGATCCCTTCAACAATATTGAAGAAGGGCTCAAAATAAGCCACTTTACAGTTTATAACCAAGCTCAAAACAATTTACAAATAGGCCTAAATTAGTATGCAAGAAAGAGGCATACAAGAGAGGTAAAGAAGCAAGTGTAAAAAGGAAGCCTCAAACAGGGAGAGGCCCTTAAACAAACATGAAAAGGAGCTCAAAATAATGCTATTTTAAGTAAGGGTCGGAGCCCAAAAATGGAAGCAAGTATGGCTTAGAAAGCATGCAAAAGAAGCTCAAAAAGAGGGAAAGTGTGGCTCACCCTTGTAGACCAAACTTCAACAGCCTCTTGGCTTGAGAAAAGGTGCTCCTTGCCTCTGGAAAACCAGCTCCAAGTGTTGGAAAGGATGGTGGTGGTGTGGTGCTATGTGGTGGTGTGGAAATGGTGTAGGGTTTGGAAGATTTTGAGGGTTGGAGTGTAGAGAGAGAGAGATACAATATAGGAGGCTTAGAGCAAATTTTGTAACCCTTCAAATGGGAGCTGGAGGGCCTGATATATAGGCAAAAGTGTGGGAAAAAGAGGGGGAAAAAAGGGGGAGAAATGAATTCAAGTTTCCCCCCAAAAGTGCAGCCTCCCGGATACACAATCTGGGGGGAAACAAAATACATATTTGTATTGCACCTGGAGAGAGGATCAAGGCCGGCTGGTTTGCTAGGGTTTAGGTGGCCGGTCGGCCTTCCCCATGGCCGGCTGACCAAGGGTCAAAAGGCTCAATGAAGATTAATGGCCGGCCATGCCAAAAAGAGGGCCTCTCATGTGTGCACAACACAACCATGTGGTCAAAAACTGGAGAAAGTAAACCGGGAGAGAGAAAAGCCCACTTTTTGGAGGGGTTCAAAAGGGACACACACAATTACTGGCCGGCCATATGATATTGGTGGCCTCCCAGGTGTGTACAACACAAATATGTGGTTTGGGGCAAGAAAAAGTGGCCTTAGGGTGGTCAACATTGGCTTCCAAGTGAGAAAAAACGGGCGACGGAGGGCGATGGAGGAATAAAACTGGTTGTCAAAACAATTGCTGGCCTCCCACCCTTCTACGACCTTCCTAACAATGAAACAGAGGTCCCTGCCAAAAATGAACCCAAACCGATGCAAAATGAAGGTTCGGGGGCCGAAACGCGCCGCCCGAGACCCCGAAAACTGACTGTTAGGCACCAGAAGTGGTGTTCGACCACGAAGTTGGTCTCTCAAGCCACAGTGTCCCTCAAAAGGGAGCAAATAAGATTCATGCCAAAAACCGGAGCAAACGGAGGTGGTTAAGCGGTCCTGAACCGAGGCACACGGCCAACGGCTCCGAAAAATCGAAAACCGGACTCCAAACGGGCAAAATGGCCTATGACCACGAAACATAACCTATGGCCACTAAGAGATGATCTATGAGGCCTCTCCCTCCCTTCAGGAAGAGAAAATAGAGAAAACAGAGCCTGGTTTGCAAACCGAGGCAAAGCATGAAAGAGTCCGGAAGTCCGGAGGCAAGGCTCGCAGCCGAGACTCTGAAACTTCTGAATGAGCACTATATGCAACATCACCAAGTGCTCAATCGGTGACGTCTGAGTCCTAAGGTCGGTCAAAAATGGGGTGTCTACAAAAGCATGCAAAAAGAGGTCCCTTTGGAAGGCTAACAAGACCACCAAACAAAACAAGGAGAGAGGGGGTCACTCCCCTCTGATTTTGGCTCTCAAAAATGCATCTAAGCCACTGAAAATCCACTGGATTTCAGTGGTTAAGAGTCCAAACCATGGCCAATGCAAGTGCTCTAATGTATAGCCCTAATCATGAAGAGATGAAGCATGCATAGGGGGAAGATGAACCCAAATAGAAAAGAGACCAAAACCAAACTTGAAGAGGAGATTAAAACAAGATCTTTTTCAGTTTATGACCAATCTCGAAAATGTTCACAAGTAAGGCTAAAATATGATGCAAAAAAAGCCCTAAAAGAGAGATAGAGGGGAAGGGGAAGTAGATCACTTCAAAAAGCAAAGTTCCCTTCAACAAAGTTGAAGAGAAGCTCAAAATAAGACACTTTACAGTTTAGGTGGAGGCCCAGAAATGCTTGCAAGTAAGGCTAATCAATGGAACAAAAAGATACAAGTTTAAGGGAAATAGGTGCTTACCCTTGAAGAGCAGCAAAGCTGGAGCTTTTGGACCAAGTTGGTGAACCTTCAAACGTTGCAAATCAGTCCCAAAGTGCTGGAATTGATGGAGGAGGTGTTGTGCTAAGGGTTGGTGTGCAAATGGTGCAAGAATATTAGGGTTTGGAAGCTCAAGTGTAGAGATATAGAGAGAGAGAGAGTTGTAAGCCTTCAAAAAGGGGTTCAACCCTTGCAATGGAAGATCAGCCTCCCCTTTATAGAGGAGAGGCTCCAAAATATCTTAAAGTGGCTTCACATATCCTCCATACATGTGTATGGAGGATGGTCCAATTGCCTCACAGCTGGCACAGCTGTGATGCATTCAGAGAGGGCAAAAACCAAGAAGTAGGCCGGCCAGTTCAAGTGGCCGGCCGGCCACTCCCCTTGGTCGGCCGACCAGGGGTCAAAAGGTTCAAGAAGAATTTCTGGCCGGCCACCCCAAAAAGGTGGCCTCCCAGATGAGTGTAACACAGATGTATAGTGAAAAACCAGAAAATGTGACCTAGGAGAGAGAAAAACCAGCTTTTTAGCAAGGTTTAAAAGGGTCAAGATGAAATACTAGTCGGCCTTCCCATATTGGTGACCTCCCAGATGAGCACAACACAATGGTGGTATGAAAAGCCAGAAATTGTGGCTCAAAAGTGAGAAAAACCATCTTTCTGTCAGAAAAATCGGCTTTTGGAGAGAGAAAAAGAGAAAACTATTTTTTTAGGGGAAAAGGTGGCCTCCCACCATCCTATCACCTCCCTAGCAATGAAAATAGGGTCCCTACCAAAAATGGACCAAGACTGATGCAAAACGAGAGTTCGGGGGCCAAAACGCGCAGTCTGAGGCCCCGAAAACAGGCTATTAGGCACCGGAAGTGGCGTACGACCGTGAAGGTGGTCTCCTAGGCCACAGTGTCCCTCCAAAGGGAGAAAATAAGGGGTGTGCCAGAGACTGGTGCAAACGGAAGTAGTTAGGCTGTCCTGAACCGAGGCACACGGCCTAATGGCTCCGAAAATCGAAAATTGGGCTCCAAACGGGAAAAATGGCCTACAGCCGCGAAGCGTAGCCTACGGTCACTGAGAGATGGTCTACGGGACCTCTCCCTCCCTTCGGGAAGAGAAAACAGAGAAAGCAGGGCTTGGTTCGCAAACCGAGGCAAAGCACAAAAGGGCCCCAAAGTTTGGAGGCAAGGCTCGCAGTCATGACTCTGAAACCTCAGAACGAGCACAATATACAACATCACCGAGCGCTTAACTGGTGACATCTGAGTCTTAAGGTCGGTCAAAAATGGGGTGTCTACACTATCGAAAGATGATTTCAAACATTATATAGATCTTGCACAAATATATATATATATATATATATATATAACTCTAAGAAAATTCCTACCTCAAGTTTTGAAGAACAAATGAGATGAAACCCCCAAATCAACGGTGTCAAAACTCGATCTTCACCGCACACAATGAAGCCCTCGAGAAGTTAACCAACTTTGATGAAGAACCTATGGCAGAACTCTAATGGATCTTGAGAAATCAAGATTTTGATCCAATTTGGCGTAGGGAAATGTAGAGAGAATAGAGAGGAAAGGGTTTTTAGAGAGAGAGATATACAAAAGTGATCTGAAATGTTAGATTCACAAACTGATATAACGTGGTCCGTTCAAGCATGGAAAGCCCTACTCAAGCGTCAAATACATTTTCCCAATACTTTTGCAGATCGGTCAAACTTCTAGAACCAAGTATTCTCTGACAAGAAACTTCTAATGCATTTTGCATTTTTGCATCAGGGGCGCTGCCCCTCAACCCCGCTAGGGCGCTGCCGTAGGACCCGCCAAGAGGCGTTACCCCCTAGACCCCCCCGAGCTGACCAGGCAGCTCGATCCCCAACATACTCAACAAAGTAGCAAAACTGGGATTGCTACAACACATTTATCTATAAACTCATTGAGTTGTTTCATTCCCCTGTCTCTTCTGGAGCAACCAATTCTCTCACCCATATTCCTTATTTCATTGAGATCACCTGCCAAGCACCAAGGGCTGGGAAAGGAAGCTCTGTGGTTAAGAAGAGTATTCCAAAAAAATTGATCGGCTGCAGACATCATTAGGTGCGTACATATTGAGCATAACACAATCAAAAGAATTGTATAATGTACCTAAGAGTAAAATAAATCTTCTATTACAGCAGCAGCCAGTTAGCTAGAAAACATCAGGATCCCAAATGCAAAGAAGCCCTCCTATAATTCCAACAGGATCCACAGATAAGAACTCCATGTTCCTGCTCCTCTAAATTCCTCTAGCTGCAGTAACCGAATCAACCACCTTCTTAGTTTCTTGAAAGAAAACAATATCAATATGCCTATCTTTTAGTAACTTCTTAATTCTACCCCTCTTCTCAGACTTACCGATACCGCTAGCATTCCAGGACAAGAGCTTCATAGAGAAATAAATGGACACTCTGTAACTCCCCCAACTGCTACTATTACAGCTTATCCTTATCATCCTTGGTAAGTCTTTCTTTATCCTTAAGCTCCAGATCAATGATCTTATCCAGCACAACATCTTCTTCTCCTCTGAAGTTTATTCCAAGATTCTTCCCCAGTTGAACAGTGGCCGTAGCTTCTTTTAGCAGATAACTATGCAAGCTTGATTTGTCTTCAGAGAGATCAGAGTGTGCAAGGGTAGCAGCTACTGGTCTGAAGATAACAGCCCTGGCGGTGTGTTTAGCAAGCGTTGCAGCTTTGTGGCCATAGAGTCTAGCAAAACGAGAAAAACCCTCCATCTAAGCATTCTATTTTCCTAGTTTCTTGATATGCCGCAGGTGATTGAGGGTGATAGCAGGTGGTCTAACTTGAGCTTGATCCTCTAGATCCAGAATGGCCAACCCGTTAGTGTCAACATTTGTATGTGGCCTAGTGTATTTAGATAGCATATGAGAATGGTAAGCTGAGATTTAGATGGAAAATTCAAAGGGCTTTTAACTAAATGCACACCAGGAGGATAGACCAAGTCCATCTAAGGGTCCACTAAGGCTTTTTAAGATGCCAGGTGTTAAAACTTGCTCAACACATGTTAGAGGTTTATCATAGCTCTTTTGGCAGGGTGCATGCTCCTTCATCATTGCTTCTTGCACGCCCACTGCACTAGGTCTGCTGAACTCTACATCACATAATGTCTCCTCAACAACTGTCACTGCTGGAAAAATGACTTTTAGCGGCGTTTTAAAAACGCCGCTATATGTATGAAAAACGCCGCTAATTCCTTTAGTGACGCTTATCACCAAACGTCGAGGACGCGGCCGTCGCTATAAGTTTATGACGTTTTAAAAACGTCGTAAAATTAGTATAGGCGGCGTTTTTAAAAACGCCGCTAAATGCGATAAATAATGATAAAATGACGTCATCCAATATTTAGCGACGTTTTTAAAACGCCGTGATAGATTTTTTTATTTTAAAAAAATGTCCGTTGGCACTGTAGTGGCGTTTTGAAAAAACGCCGTTATAGCTCTTTTTTTAAAAAAAAAATTGTTCTGAATCTGTTATATTTAACTAAAAAACATACCTGTAATAAAACTGAAAAATAACAATAATATGAATAAAATTTTACAGCTACTTCAATATATTGACTAAATAAACATTACATGATTGTGTCTGAACCAAAATCAAACAACAAACACAATCAAAAAATAAAAAGAAAAAATAGGTTAAGTCATTTGCTTGCACATGCAGATGCAATGGAATAGTCAAGCATATTACACATCATTACACTGCAGAATAGGGATTCGTATTCAATTAATCATAATAGGTTCATGTACAACAAAAGACAATTTTGAGCAGGATACATTCCCAAATCCCAGTCAACACAAAGGAATGCTGAGAGCCCGGTGAACAGTGGCGCTGACACCTTCTCCAACTTCTTCATATAATTTGTAATTTTCTGCATATACAATTAGTATGGCTTTTTAAACATTAATTCAATGTTGTCTTTTAGATCTAGATTTCCGAAATGGATTTGTGAGTTTTAGTTGTGACCAACTAAAAATTAATGTAAAATTTTATCATACACCAACCTTCTACACTGAAGTTGAGCTGACTTCCAAGGCGGAGGACTGGATTCTGAGGGTATAAATGAGAACCAACTGCATTCTGAAGAAATTCACAATTTAACAGTGATTTTAAATTGCAAAGAGGACTACATAAAAAATACCAGAAAAGGCTTGCACTGAAAGCAGAATAAAAAAAATAATAAATTGAGGACTTATTTAAACATAATCTAGAATTATTATAAACTCATTGGAACAGAGAGAAAATCATAAATAAGCTCACATGCAGTCCAAACTAAAATTATCCATGTAAAAGTAAAACAATCTCAGACACAGAGAACTGAGTGATTCAAAAATAAATTTCTTATAAGGTTTTAATTTATAATTGCAACAAATAACTATCAACCATTAGATCTGGCTTCAGCATTCACTTAAAGAATTCCAAACCTCTATCGTTTGCTGCTTGTGTCATCTAGCACAAACAGAAGCCTCTCCTTACACATTCAACTGTATTGTCCTCAACAATATCCTAGTTCTAGACATCTAGTGTTTGGTGCTAATCTTGCACCACTATGCAGGTGTCTGCAAACAATCAAAAAAGTCAAACGCATGTATGGGTGCATACATGTGTGCACATGTGTATGGTGAGCGAAGAAAAATGCTACAAAGAGAATAGGGTTTTTAAGCAAAAATGACTGGACTAGTGTTTTGAATAATTTCTAGAATTACTGCAGTTTATAGAGGCAAGCTATTTTCAGGACATAATCATGCAAAAGTAAACATTTTCCTGCAGTTTTCTTGTACAATTTCAACACTCTAATATCCTATGAAAGAAAGGAATATCTGCTTTTAAAGGCACATATTTCCAGGATTTGAAGAGGATCAGTCGTTACCATAATGTAGTCCGACTTCTGCAGATTACTGTTGAATGATACTCACACAAGGGCTCTACCATGTCGCACTGCCTTCAATTAGGAATAAGAATGCAGGAGTGAGAGTTACGGTATGGCCAGGCAAAAGATGGTTAGAAACATAGCTAAGACCATGTAGGTGCAATATATTTGTGCAGAAGATGGGAGTTTCCACATGAAAATGCTCTGACCAAACAGAAACATAAAAACAATAGACATCAACAAACCTTAAGGACCCTTGTAAATGCATGCTGCCTAGATACCAAGCCTTAAAATCATGAATACCTCTTCAACCAATTTACAAACATCAGGAGAGAGAGAGAGAGAGAGGTATTGGATTCTCATAACATTTAATTACGTAGTCTCCATAAGTCTTAGAACACATTTTGCACTGAAAGAACAAGATAAATTAATAAATTACACATTTAAAAGCAACTTACAAAATCTTATAACAATGGAAATGAACCATAGATTTGATATAAATCCTGACAGTAAAACAACAGAACACAGGGATGGCACAATACGAAAGCTTCTTTGTTCTAACAGAAGTTTAACATGCAAGTGAGCAAACCTTCATTCCTAAAATCCACAAGAAGGTTGTGTGCATTGTGACTTTGCTTTAGCAGTAGCAAAGGCTGTCCAGGATGCATTAGTGTAATCCCATACCTGATCAAAGTTAATGTCGAGTTTCAGTAAGTGACAAATGGTGGGCCAAAATAGACTATGCAACTTGCAAACAAACTGAATGGTGTAACAACTTGCAAAGGCATCAACCATTACTAATGCTATCTACTCTAGGGTATGGAGGATGTAGCATCAACGCTTTATCATGTCTGTACATATACTAGCAAGTACAAGCAGATGGAAGTGTAGTTGAACTTTATTGTTTTGAATTGAAATGCTAGCTAACAGTTTGCTAACCAGCACTAACATCTCACTAGATTTTTTCTATTACTGCTCAACTATCTACTAGAGTCATATTTTGACATACTAGTGAAGGAACAAGAAGGAAAACTACTAGACATTTCAGTTATACAAATATAACCTAAACTGAAATGGCAATCAATGAATGATACAAAAGTAATCGATGTGGTGGTACAAAAACTAAGCACAATGTCACCCCACTTGAGAAAAGAAAAAAAAATTACATGTTTTTAAAGGATAAACACTATTATCATGTTATGCTATAGATGAACCAGACAATTATGATGTCTGGAAAACAAGCTATGAGACGTACTTGTGTTTATCTTGTCCTGTTCTTGAAGGCTCTCCTCCATACCCTTGACTCTCAGCACCTTCACTCAATTTCTTGATGACAGTTCCAAGTGTCATTAGGCTTTTATTAATGTGAGAACCTTCTTTCAAACGAACACCTTCAGCACCCATCTTCGCAGCACGCTCTGAACCAGCAAGGTCCACCAAGTTCTAAAAATAGACCCCCCAAAAAAAATGAGATGGATGGAGAAAATAAGCAAAATATTGTATATCACAGCAACAAATATCTAACAATTATTAGCAATCCAAAAATAAATATTATAGGAAGTATAGAAAATTTTGATGAAGCATACCAAAACAGATACACGAATAGCATCACAAGAACTGCCACTATCTTCATCTTCACTTCTCTCCTTACTCTCAATAATCTATGCAAATGGAAAATAAGCGTACAAGATTGCACAATTATAAAAATTAGGATATCAGAAAGATTAGTAACTTTACCATACGAAAAATTGTATGTGATCTGCTACTGTACAAATTCATATTCGTCTCCCCAATATGTCGATGAGCTGTAAATCAAAATCCAAAAGATAGAAAAAGAAAGTGTTAAATTGTATAATTTGCTTATGAATTTAAGAATTAAATGTCAAATTGCAAGTGACTTTCAAGGTTGAAGGTGACCTTATTTAAAAGACTGAAACAACCTTATATAAGAACAAGGGATAGAAGTGTGCCATAGGCACTCTTTGCGTGTGTGTGTGTGTGGGGTGGGGTGGGGGGGGGGGGTGTTTGTGTCAGGACAGGTGGAAATGCCCTTGAAGACTACTTTAAAAAGAAGAAATTTAAGGGATAGAAATGTTCAAAAAAACCCACATTTACCGAACTCCATAAGTTCAAGGATTTGCTCAGGAGAGGCAACGATTTCTTCTTTTAACCTAGCAACAAATATTCCCCGCTTCATGCATGAAGGAAATCAGAATAAATGGACAGTCAGTCATTATTTATCAGAACGATATCAATATCAGTTAAGTAGGTCCTAGAGGGAAGTAATAAGTACCTCAAGACTTTCATGAATCTGCAGTTTTCGGTGCTCAGGAGCTAGCAAATCATTTATTTCCTCATTATATATCTCCATATAGGACATTCTTAAAAGAAACTCTCGATCCATATCCTAAAGCATTAAGATTATAGAAGAGAAACCAAATCAACAACTTTAAGAGAAAAGTGGTGCTTTGAAAGAAGACACGATATCAGAACCAGAACAGAACATGGTAAAAGTTAACAGTGGTTACAGTACAAATGATTACAATATGCTGATCAAACAAAGAGTACCAAGTTCACTGGTGTCCTCAATTAATACCAAATTAACTAAGAAAGTCCAGTTCAAGAAGAATAACCCGTCATCCCTGAAGCAGTGTACGGTAAAGCAACACCGTGCTGAACAGGCCAACAGCTACCCATTTTAGGTTTAAAATAATAAGTGGTAATGTGGTATCCAAAGAGTTACTAGAGACACATTAGGATGAAAAAGAGACATGTAGATGCCTAGCCAAGTGAAAGCCCAAGAAACAATTGACTTCTCTGGAGACAAACTAAATTTTTTAACTGATGCACCACATAATGCCATGGGCTGTACTGAAGACTTCTTATCTATTTCACTCTATTAGATATTTGAGATCTATTCTCATTTGAAAGATTTCCCCAATTGACCAAACAATAGTATCTCGTGTAACACCTAGTAATGCACAAAGACAAAGGACATGTAGAAATGACATGATGAGAAAAATGAAAAGAAAAGTTATTAAATATGAAAAGCTTGAACAATAACAGCTACCTCTTGTATACTATCGAACAAATCACGTACGGCATGAGGTATGACTCCAGGTTCAGAAGTTGAGCCTCGCATTGTATGTGTTTTTCCACTGTTAGTTTGTCCATAAGCAAAAACAGTGCCTACAAGAGGGCAAGTGTAGAGAGAGAGAGAGAGAGTTTGTAAACATAAAACTAGAAATTTACATGATCAAAGTAAAGTGTCCATGGGGGCCAATGGGCGTTCAAATTCATACCTAACACCAAATTTAATAAACGTTACTCAATACAGTCTATGAAAGTTAACAGTGGTTGGTGGTGGTGTTCGGCTGTTGGGAATAGACAATGAAGTGGAAAGAGGTGATAGTGTTTGGTGGTGAGGGTTGGGGTAGGCAGAGAAGGAGATGGTGCCAGAGGGGGATGTGGCTGTGGTTGATGCCAGGGGAAAGAGCAAGGCTAGGCAGATATGCCATGAGAAACACAGAAGAAGAGAATGTTAGAATGTAGCACCAACTTCTCGCAGAGGTCAAATGCTTGAAACAAGAGACATTTTTCAAATTGAACATTGAGCCAATTTAACTGCAACTTGTCAATAGAAACACACCATCAGTGCCATAATCACAGATACTAAAATACAAACAATTATAAGCATACATATATACATGAGTACATAGAGAGACTTTGGTAATGGCTTCCATCAAGGCATCACTACACAAGATAGCATGTGAAAAATATATGAGCAATGCCTGACCTGCAGGGGAATTTTCTTTAATTGCTCAGGCACCAAAGCAACTTCCTCCAGAAGATACTGAATCAATCAAGGGAAGGGGATCAGAGAAGAAGAACAGCATCTTCACATCTTTCATACAATATAAAATAGTCGGGGAGAGACTATCATATCCTAAAAAGGAATTGTACCCGGAAGAGAGATTGGAAACGCCTTGTGTTTGTTTGGATGTCAATCCTGCATATATATGTTTAATGTTATAGAATAGCAATTTCTGTCTTCTTTTTCATTTTCCATTTTTTAAAGTTTTTGTTTTTGCAAAAAACTTATTATAAGAGATAGTCCCTGCAGATGATAATAGGGATAAAGGGAAGGAAACAGTCAAGGACAAGGGCGGTGCACCATCGTTTAACTAAGCTGGACTGTCTGTCGGTTTTGCACTGGATAGAACTTAGACAATCCAGTATCTTACCAACAATGAAATTAAGGGTAAAATATTGCACGGGTAAAGGTGTCTGACCAATGTGAACCTCCACATTCCCACCCTCTAAAAATCTAGAGTTCCACTGTACTAATGAGTAAAGCCCTTTTGTTCCGACAGTCCAGAGTAGCTAGGCACCCTGTTCCCCGTTTCACAGATCCACCTCTCTCCCACCACTCATTTGTTTGAATCACTAACCATATAAAATGGAGTAAACAAAATCCTATAAAATGGGAAGGCCATCTTGAGCCAGTTTCAAGCTGGTAAACGAAGGCCATAAATGAACAAGAACAACAATGCCAATGCATTTGAAATCATTTCTTGGGAAAACAGTAACAGGACCAAAATTGACAAAGATAAATAGCTCAAATTCTCACAAAGATAGAGAGAAACGTCATAAACTAAAAGGTGACCTTAGCATAATCCTTAAGAAATAATGCTCTTATTAAACCAGTGGGAAACATTCCACGTTAGATGAAAAGTTGCCTTCAATTATTTTCTTTTCATTTAATGGTCAAGAGACTCAAGATAATAACCCTCCATAATGAAAATGATAGCTTTAAAAACAGTAGGAATGCTTCATTTGATCTAAGAAAATGGAGAAAATAAGAGAGTAGTTTTAGGTTATAATTTTGGAATCCTACAACAATCCAACTTAAATGGTTGATGCTACCAAATTTATATTCTTGCCTATGAGATTTAGTTTAGTCAAACAGAGAAACGAACATGCGTTGATAAAATGATAGCAGTGGATTACAGTTTGAATATATGCCCAACAATGACTTACAGCATCAAATATTTACCAGATAATGGCTATTTTTAACATGCAAATGCAAATATCCGTACCAGAAGACATTTGCAGCACCTTGAACAAGAGCTGATGAGTAGCGGAGGAGGACTTTGGTAATGGCTTCCCTCAAGGCATCACTCTGAAGCTTACTGTAGAAGAGGAAAAAGCAGCCGCGTTAGAAAGGATAAAAATGGAAAGTAGCAATAGAGACACCTGCATTTCTAAAATGTAAAAAGAGCAAATGAATGCATACTAGTTGTTCGAATTAGATGACTATAAAATGTAAATGCACTGACTTTGATACAACATAGCCAGAAATTTTTAAAAAAAAAATGCTAGTGCCTAGAATACAAGAAAACTAATAAAATGTGTTAATCTGGGTATAAACTGGAGCATACCCTAAAAATCTACGAAAAAAAATAAATAAATAAATTTAAACAAGCTAACAACACACATTCAAATTCTGAAGATAACAACAGCAATAAACTAACAAGTTCCACTTTCTAAGAAAGATCAATGAAAATTTTAAATCCCAGGCTCAATCATAAAGAAAGATCTTTTTTTTTTTTTTTTTTTTTTTTTTTTTAAATCTCAGTCATACCCACATCACCGAACTTCATATTAAATGCATTCAACCATGAGCAGCAAAATAGACCCTAAGATTAATAAAGTTACAAAATTTATACAAACAATTTAGAAAAACAAATACACTTTGTTACAATTTTTGGAGTGAATTGGACACCATAAACAGAACCAAAGAAACTCCAGATAACAAAATCAGAAATTGGCATACCTCATGGCTGAAACTTTTTCCTTTCTTCAGATTTATGTACTGTCAACACAACAGAAACCACAATAAAAAAGAATCAATTTTTATTCAATAAGAAGAACATTTTCCTTCTGATTCAACCAATTTAAGTCAAAATTTAATATTTCATCTATAAAGATTAAATGAAGAAGCCAAAAACAAAACACAGCAAAACAAAGATCCGAAGGTAAAACCCTGAGAGAAAGAGAGAGAGGGTACCTGAGATGAAAACCCTAGACTAGGACCTTGAAAAAGGAAGACAATAATAAAAAATCAAGGTAATTTACAATTATGTACCTGGGCTGAAATAGCTTGAGTGACTGAAAATCAACACACAGAAAGATAAATATTATATCCAACAAAAATTATAATTAATTACTAAAAATCAGCGTAAAAGACATCTGATGAACACAAACTAATTAAAATTTAATGGCCATTTTAAGTTCTAAATTTGCTGAGCATATTCATGCATGTGATTTGCAGGACGAATTCTATATATATATATATATATATGGCTATCGAAGTAAGGTCTAATTATTTTTATAGAGCAGCAAAATACAGCAGATTACAACCTTATCACATTGCAATAAACTGGAGTACCCTCTCAAAGTTTCCTAACCAGTGAAATACAACTGTGCTACTAACAAACAAGAGTCTTTTGTTGCAATAGATAAAAACATTCACACCAGTAAATGAAAAGGTACCATGAATTCCAAAAGTCTTTTGTTGCAATAGGTCAAAAACATTCACACCAGTAAACATTCACACCATTGGAATGCCTTTGATGTCCCTAATACCTAAGGTTTACATTTATTGCCCTGTTTGTATTTTTCATTTATCGACATGTCTATTCAAGGGGAATGCCTAACCATATTTCTTAGGAACTGAAAATTAGCAAAGTCATCTGAGGAATGACTTTGATGTCCCCAATACCTAAGGTTTACACTTCATTGCCCTGTTTTTATTTTTCATTTATCGGCCGTCTATATTCAAGAGAATGCCTATGCCTAACCATATTTCTTAGAAACTGAAAATAACCAAAGTTGATTAAACCAAAAATTTACCTTGGATTGGAACCTGGTCAAATAAAAAAAGCATTCAATTGTTGGCTCTCCTTGTTTCAACTCATTGTAAGCTTTTCCCACGCCCTGCATGATTCTTGAAATTCAGATTGAAAAACAAGTCAGCTCCGCAAAGGCTGAAGCATAATGAGAAACAGAAAGAACTAGTAGCAAAAGGTATCTGCATTGGTTATCAAGAAAATATTAGATAACAATAAGTTCCAGAACCATTTCCATCTTATCAATGAAATGAAATAAACAAATTTGACCCAAATCAGCATGTAGTTTATGCATCTTGTCTTTTTTCATGCATCAGACCAAGATACTAGAACCCAGCTACATAATGTGGAATCCAAATATTAGGGACTGTATTTATTTCATCAAAATTTTAAAATCTTTCTTATCAAAAAAATAAAAAAACAAAAGCTATTTTCCAAGAATTCCACCATGTTGGCACTGAAAAAGTATTAATTTCCTCATGGTTACGACTACACTTCAGAAAATTAGCTAAATGAAAGCCCTTCAATCAGGGGGGGAATCTGGACAGAGATGGATGGGGATCAAAAGTATTAATTTTTAGATTTTGTATGCAATATCTTATTGATTTTTGGCTTACGGATGTTATCTTATTATTTGTATGTTTTTATTTAGTGATTTCATTCATCACAAAAAAATTAAGCACCAAGAGAATGCAATATTCAATTTAAAAAAATTTCCATTCTCAACAACTACTAGGGCTACAGGAGAAGTTAAAGATTCACCAGGTGAATAAAAAAATTAGACATCAAAAGCATTAGTGGAATCTAAAATCCGAGCAAATACAAAGCATGGTAGTCTCTTCCATGGCTTGGACAGGAGTAAAAAAGCCCCACAAAATATACTTTAAAGGCGATCCCTATCTTTGGAAATGTTTGTCTATAGTTTCCTATTTATGTCTAAAACCCAGGAAAAAAAGGGGCAAAAAAAAGAAATATAACAGAGAACAAGAAATGGAGAACTTCAACTTGAGCTTGGCATATAAACAAACATGTAATATCCACAAATAAATCCAAATATACATACACACAAGATTTGAAGGTAGCGAAAGTGAAGAGATTGGAGATCTGTACCTCAAGCTAAAGAGAATCTTGAAAAAGGAAAGTTAAATGTATGTATGGGTAAGTATATATTCAGAGATCTTTCAACTTTTTCAACATAACAGACCAGAAAACGATGTGTTTAGACACAAATCAACTACTCCTCCTCCTCCTCCTCCTCCTCCTCTCTCTCTCTCTCACACACACATCCAGACTTGACGCAAATACTTAAATCTAGTTCAACGAAGCAGAGAGTAAAGAAAAGAAGAAAGCCACAAATCAACTTGTAGTTTCTTGCTTACAATTTCAATTTCAATAACCAAATCGAGAGAGACGGGAAGGAAGAGCGAGAGAGAGAGAGAGAGATATACCTCACTGGTGCAGATGGCGGTGGCGGTCTGGCTTCGAAATCGAAATTACAGAGTCAGATGAAATCGAAATAAGAGAAATCGAGCCGGTGCAAACGGTGGTGGAGGTGGAGCTTCGAAACCGAAATCGCTTTGAATCTCAAAGACGAATCTGTGAGAATGATAAGGGTTTAGAGATGAATCGAGAGAGAGAACTTCGATTAGGGCTACAGCGAGAGGTGAATCGATACGTTCAGACGGTTTAGAGAGAGAGAGAGAGAGAGAGAGAGTGAGTGAGTGAGATTTTAGGGCTACAAAATAAGTATTATATTTTATATTCACCGCTCGCCCATTTTTAAGAGAGAGAGAGACAGGACATTCGAAGACGTTTTCAAACGCCTCTGGTAATGAAACGGTGCAGTTTTGATTTTAAAAAAGCGACGTTTAAAAAACGTCGTTAAATATTGTGTCGCCAAAACTCATTTTTCTTGTAGTGTGTATCCACATTCTCTCCACTACAACAGTGAGTGAGCCCCTTCCTTTGTGCTACCTCATTGGAAGAAGTCATTACAGCAGCAGACAGGTCACACCCCTCTGCCACCTCATCATCATCTTCCTTCTTCTTGCAACTCCGCTCTAGAAGACTAATTTTCCTTACCCTACAGAAGCCTGCATTGGAGCAGCAATCTTCAATCCCATTTTGCATCCTGCTATTGGACTCCATTGGGTTGACCAGAAACTCTTGATATACAAGAATTGGGTGAAGTTTACCCTTGCACTCCAGGTTAATGGTTTTGTTGTTGAGCTCCATGCATGTTGTAACCACTCTGATTCTGGGATAAGAGAAAGATTTTGGTTGGTTAATGTCACCTTCCAGATTAGGAACTGTCCTCCACAGGTTTCCAATGTTGTATAGGGTGTTCCTATTCCATAGGTTTAAAGGTATTCCCTAGCAACTCAACCACACACATCTCTCCTGATCAAGTTGGACTCCTGGCCTCTATTCCAACACAAACTGACTCTAATCTTTAAACCATTCCTTGATGTTGTGAATATTTGATTTCAACTCTGCTTGGGAGCTAAAAGTGAAAACTGCATCACGGCCTCCTCCCTCTCTAACCACTACTTGAGCTAACCAATTCTTCTTCAGGATATCTCTAATGCTACTAATGGAGTATTCTGAATTGAGTCGGATAATTACACTTTCACATAGCCAGCCATGACCATCTTCATTGACATTGATGGTTAAGCTCGCTGTCCCAGCTGCAGTGGTTGGGGTGCCATGTAATACCTCTGCAAACGATCTGTGACCAACAAAAGATATTTTTCCCTTGCTTCTGAGTGTGTTCCAATCCCTCTCTATTTTTGAGATTTTTGTTTTTGTTTTTGGTTGGGGATAAATGGGAAAGATAATAAAGAGTATTTTTCAATGTGAATATTGTTCCTGCCTTATATATGTAAAGGAATAAACTTGGTACAGTGTGGAGGGGGAGAAGAGAAACACTAGGCAGGGCTTAGTACTTATTGTTTTGGATTTTTAACTTTTATTCTTGTTGTTGGGGGTGATGTACATAAGAAGAAATGGTTTAGTCTTAAGAGAAGTGGATATAAAGTTTGTAGTTATGGAGATAGTTCAGGTGAACTCTTCTTCTAATGTATAAGATACCTGTAATTTGATTCTTTTAACAATTTCCCTGATGTATTTTCTCCTCTTTGCTAGACTTCGTCTTCTCTAATGCATGCAGCTCAGTGGTAGAATAGTTGCATTCTAAGCGATTTCGAGCCTTATTCTCTTCATATACGTCCTATTCCCCTTCTACACCCCTAGGTTAGATATATATAACTACTTCTTGATGTTTTATATAATAATAATAATAAATTAATAAATTAAGACTTTATGTTGAGTGTCCCGCAAAAAACTAATTAATCTCTTCCAATATGCTTCTTATTTTCATGGTTTTAAAAGTCACTGCAAAGGCATATATTCCGAGGATGTGTTTAGATCAAATTGAGTAGGCATTTGTGGATAAAAAGGAAAATGAGAGGGGAAAATGAATAAATAGAAGCTAAATTTGTTTGCCATTTCCCTTTCCTATCCTCTTCTCTCTATAAATCTCCACTCAAATTATTTATCAAAAATAAATAAATAAATAAATCTCCACCCAAATCTTTGATCCAAACACAACCAATTAAAATAGAGAGCTAAAACCCTTTGGCCATGTTTGTTTGGGCGGACTGGATTAGCATTCCCATGACTAATAGTCCTAGGGTACAAATCCATTGGATTATGTATCCTATCTTAACTAATAGTCAAGTTTAAAATAATTAGTCCGTACTTCAATTGTTTAATCAAACATTGGATTAGTAATTTTATTGGACTATTAGTCCAATCCCAAGCTAATGTCCACCCAAACAAACATGACCTTTGTACTCTGTTTCAAATCAAATCTCCATTAGAGGGTCAAGCTCAAAAAGACTCATTGTGAGATAAAAAGGAGTAGATTGGGACAAGAGATGATCGAGACACAGAATCTGTGTACATGTGAGTGCAAATTCCACTAGTGGAAGAAAGAGTAATGCTTTTGTATCTTGGACTTATCAATGGAAATAAAAATGAAGGCAAAAATTAATTTATCCTTGATCAATTGTTCTCATACAAAACTTTTCCCAAATTTATTTGATTCCGGGATACAATAAAAGCTGAAGTATAACAAAGTAATTGTTTACAGACCAAAAAATAGCCTAATTGGCAGCACAGAATAACAACCAGACATCAACAAAGGTGAAATTGGGAGACAGTGATGGTAAGACACACTACTTGGACCCTATCATAAACTTTTGTTCCTTGACAGAATCAATATGGCAATATGGAATTTAATGATGTTAATGAAAAATCTAAATTCTAGCTCGACTTCTCTTTATTTGGCTTCAGAATTCTATTGTATTCATAATTGTTAATGTCAACATTCTATTGCCAGGCCTGTAACACATGGAACAATTTGCTAATAGGCTGCAATAGATATTGTTAGGTTTTTGTAATTGACAATCTCGTTAGAAAAAACTCCATTTTGTTGTATTTTTATTCACTCTATTTGAGAGTTTAGATATGAATCCAACCTGAGTTTTACTTGAGTAGAGAAGTTTGTGCTAACATTCCGTATCTTGTTTTGAGCATTCTTTATTTGTCACTTCGCTGACTAAGTACCAGGATCGTACTGCTCGATCAGCTCGCAGGGGTTCAGGGGGTAGCACCCCAAAAGCCAAGAAAGAAGTCAAAGTGGATTAATTGCTTGATCAATCTTTTGTGTGCTCGATCAGTGAAGTGGTTCATCTAATATCTCTGCCTACATTCTAAACTTTTGGGAAACATGTTTTACCACTCGAGCGGTAGATGTTGCGCTCAAGCAGTTGCCCTATATGTGAGCACCACCTTTAGTTAAACTGCTCGAACGATAAAGTGAGTGCTTGAGCAGTCGTCGCAACTCTATTTAGTATGAAGTGTGCCGTTTGCTCATTTTAGAGTTGAACCCGTCTAGATTCTCAAAGAGGAGAGCAATCAAAGTATTCTATATTAAAGGGGGTTTATATATGAGTTTCCTTGATGTATAGAAGATGATCAGTTGATCAACGAATTACATATTTGTTGGGTTTACACCCAGAAATCAATCAACAAACTAACACACTCAAATATTTGCGTGGTTTGGCCCAATGCTTACGTCCACATGAGGAGAAACGAGAAATCACTAAAACGGAGCAAAAATACAAAATGAAGAAGGAGATTGTCACTCACTGAACTCAACTCTCACAGCTCTCATACACTTCTCACAACACTTTCACTTTCTTCACTCTACAATCTTTGCTCACAACTCTCCCTATTTATACACAAACACAGGAGCCAAAATTCAACACTTCCTTACAGAAAAGTCACCAATAGAATTTATGGCAAGCCACCAATACAGCCACCCTACAATAGGGTAACTCAACTAAAAATCTCCACAAGATCTCTAGCCTAAATCTACAACCTCCATTCTTGATTTCCATATCCAACTTCACATGGTGTGGATACTCAACAATATTGACAAACATCAAGGGTTGTTTTCATTCTTTCATTCACAAAAAAAAAGAGATGTGTTCATCGATGGATTCTAGGAAATTTGGGCCTGAAACTTTGGTGGATTCCAGAGTAGCTCATCATCATGGATTTGACATCGGCATTATGGATTCAACATTACGCAAAGCAATTTCGAGGTGTAAATGGTGGTGTAAGAGGCACATCAAGTTCAGTTCAATTCGGGAATGGATTCGTTAGGTAATTGATAGTTCTTGTATGTAATTGCTTTTTGTCTTCTTAGTGGATTATATATTGTAACTTTGTCCCATGCTTTTTTTTCTTTTTTATCACAATTGAAGAAGTCCAATTTTGATTTTTTTTTTCACATCAAATCGTTGTGTCAATTTGTTGTTGATTGTTTGATTGAGATTTATGTTCATTGTTTTAAATTGAACGATAATCATAAATCACTATCTCGAGAATTTTTAGAATTTTAAGATATCAACAATATTCATTTAAGATACATAAGTAAATTTTCCATACCTCAAGCTCCTCCTCCAGTAATATCTTTTTCGAGCTTATATGTTTCCACATGTCATGTGCTCGAAAGTGCTTTTCTTATCTCAATGATCTCCCACTCCTGATCATCTTTTACCCTGGCAATATCCTCGCTTCACAACAATATTTTTCCAAATTTAAGAGAAGAAGAGGAAGGAGTAGATGACGTTACCAAAATGATTTCAAAAAGCTATAGGTGATGAAAACAAATTAACAACTAAAACATTCTTAAGGTTCCAGAAAAGTGATTTGTAGTAACGGATAGCAAGTATACCATCTTGCCAAATGCATAAGGCATGAGCAATTTCAAAAGAAAAGCAAAGTACCTGCAGATTTATTTTCATCCTTTCATTTGCCATATAATCTCTTGTGGGGATTGGACTAGTGGATTGAACTCTCACACCAATGTTTGAGCTTTGGCTCTTGGGAAGTTGGGATACTTCAATGCTTGGCTCATCTTAGCCATTGCATACCTCGGTGTAACATCTGATGAATCAAGAAGAGAAATCTTCATTGCAATGTTCTATCTATGGCCCTCGGAAAAAAAAATTATAAAAAAAAAAACATGCTTGCTTATTTCTGTCATGCAAAGTTTGGCAGCATAGAAAATCTATATGACATCAAATTTTGATAATTTTACAAGAATTTGATGAAGATGCCCACAAGCGTATTCTAATTCAACTTATACAAAGTCACGATGAAAATGGGTGGATTCATTAAGGATTAGCATATAAAATTGACTATGAAGAAAGTTCCATTATTGTAACGCCTGCAAAAGGACTGTCTTTAATTAAGAGTATAACACGATGCATACTCATAGTTCTACATCTGAACAACACCTATACATGTTTTAGACCGAAGTCTCCCATTTTTCAACTCAAATCATATAACAATGAAACTATAGAAATAGACCCACAAAGTGATTGATTTCACACCAGGTACAAACATTATCTCCATATCACACTCCCACATGAAAGAAAATATATGCTACAACAAAACCAATCTAATTGCATACATGTGGGAGTCGGTGTTTGGGTTCGGGTTGTGTGGGTTGATGTTGAGGGGAGTCTTTATTTTATTTTTATTTTTTTTGTTTTATAGTTAAGTTCTTCTTAGCTTTCTTGTTTGAAGAAAAAAAAAAAATTCGTGAGGCCAAGGGGTTGGTTGTATGGTTGCGAGTAGCAGTAGTAGGGGTATTCTGTACTTTCCGAATCTCTCTCGATGCATGTCATCTGCCTGTACCTTTAATTTCATGCTGTTAATGAAATTTTCTTTGCTGATCAAAAAAAAAATGTATAAGTAACCACACCTTTATGCTATAAGTAGGGTAGGAATTTTGGCATGCGACTCGTTAACACGACTCGTATTGTACATGTAATTAAAAGATTAGGGTTAGTCATATTTTTAATACGAACACAAATATGATAAATAAAAAATACAAATATTAAATGGGTTATGTTACAGTTAAAAATGTGTAATCCGAATACGACCCTAGTAAAAATCCATGTCGATATGAACCCACTAATGCAACTTGGATCTAGTATTAAATGTTATATCCTCAACTATTGAATTAAATTATGGTATTAGAAGAAAACTTGTTTGTTTTTTAAATTTTGTTAAATGTTTGGATATTAATGGATATCAGTAGTTCAAATTGGATGTGTGATAGATGATTTATGAATCTTTTGATTTATATTCATGAATATTGGCATATATATTATCTTTGAAGGTGTTAATATTTGAACCAATTACATTTATACATGTGACGTGAAATAAGTTTGCTTGGGTTAATTTGGTGGGGTTTCATGTAATTTTTTTTTTTTTTTTTTTTTATTTAAGCTCTTCTTAACTTTTTTATTTAAAAAAAAATTGTGAGGCCAAAGGGTTGGTTGTATGGATGCGAGTAGCAGTAGTAGGGGTATCTTGTACTTTTCGAATCTCTCTCGATGCATGTCATCTTCCTGTACCTTTAATTTCATGCTGTTAATGAAATTTTTCTTTGCTGATAAAAAAAAAAAAAAAGTTTGCTTGAAACAAGTTTGAAATTTTGTTTATTATTATATAGTAACCATGTTGGGCGTATTGTATTTGAATTGACATGTGTATAAATAAATCAGGTCAATGTCAAGATAATTGACACTTTTAAGTTAAATAAGTCTTATTAGTATTGAAATATTTTAAACACGATAACATGACACAAAACAACATGACACGAACAATTGTCGCCCCTAACTATAAGCTCCTCGAGCATGGATGCACTATAGAGCAATGTATACCTCATACATTAAATGTATGATTTAAGTCTTATGTAATATTCCAAAACCCACGTCGTACATCACACGTCTCACAATATAGGGTCATATTTTTGCTTAAAGATTTTCAGATGAAAATGCCTCATAATAAAGTCACTATTCTAGCAAAATATGCAGTAAATGCTACAAAGCATTTGTATCGTCAATGAGATAAAATTAAAAAAGAAAAAGAGATAAGGTATGAATACTGCTGATTATGTTTTTAAAATAATATTTATTTAATTTAAAGTAATGTGAAATTAGTCAAATGGTTTAGTAGGTTAAAATTCAATTTAACTACAAACAAATTTCTTTGTATTTTTTTAAGGACGATCTTGCTCTTAATTTAATAACTAATTTTATATTTCAAATTTTGAAGTGATATACCTTTTGATCTATATACTATTTTCTAATAAAATTAGTATTGTTATAGTCCTCTCGTTAAACATGATCCGTGCTGGCCAAGAAATTCCTAAAAACAAAAATGGTAAAATTTTTATCGTTGAAACTAATGTTAACAATAAAATTTTACTCTATATCATATTAAAATTTTATTCTGATAAACGCTAAATTTATTATGAAATTTTAACATTTAAGAAGACGTTTGTGACAATTTGTTTATAAATGATAGTAAAATAAAATTGACAATAAACTTTTACTGTAGTTTGGTTTTTTTTTTTTTTTTTTACTCCTACACAATAAAATCTTAATCTGGTACGCAATAAAATTTTACTATTTTCACTACTCTGAACATACTCCAACAATATCTTTGTTTGAGACCACAATCTCAGTATTCAAAGTGACCAAAAAAAAAAAAAAAAAAAAAAAAACCTCTAAATTTAAATAAACTTCCAAAAAGCAAGAGATTTTTATAGATCTAAATCTCCAACCTTGATATTCAAACAAATTGACATTGGAAGTCGATGATCAATGATTATGTAGAAAATGATATTTGTGATGGATGAAAATCAATGTGCAAGAGAAATAGCAATAAATCTGTACCAAAATGTAATGATTTCACTCTCGAATAAGTGTTTTTCAGAGAGTGTTTTGGAAATAAATTAAAGCGGGAATGATTTGTTGTATGTGAGTCTATGTCTCTCTCTATATATAGAGGGCTATTATAGTCACTTCACCTTATATTTTAATGGAGAAAGGTGTTTGGCAAGATACAGTTAGCTTGTGTCATTTTTACATAAAAATGTTGGGTCTACGGAGTTTTGGCCAAAACCCCCAAGAAAATAAGACGTGGTGGACAAATTCGAACCACTAACCTCCTAATGAAGTGCATGAGTTCTAGGGTATGATTAAAAAAAAAAGTTTAATGAAACTTTTTAATTCCACCTCTATGTATAAGAAAGTACTATTCTCGCTAAGGTACGATTTGGATATATATTAGATACTTCTGGGGTATGATAAAAATTAGGGTAACTTACACTAGCACCTTTGTACTTTACATCCATTCTTGCTTTGCCCCTTAACTTTTAAAAGTGACAATTAATCCCTCATACTTCAAATCAAGTTCCAATCCACCCCATTTGTTTACCCGCATTAATGAACCAGATGAAAATGAGATTCACATGACCTTTAGCTAAGTAGAATCATAAAAAATTCATTAAAGACCACAAAAAAAAAAAAAAAAAAAAAAAGAGCCAACTATTTTGGACTTTTCAATTTTAAAAATTTTACTTTTTTATTTTGTCTAGTTAAGTAGAATCTACAAGTCAAACTTTCTGATTTTTATCTTTTCAATTTTTTTTTATAGAAATTTTACTACAGATGAAAAATAAAATAAAATAAAATCAACAAAAATCACCAAAAATGTCACTAAAATAATCAATCCCAAACACCTAAGAAATGAAGAAATGAAGATAAGAACAAACTCTACTTTAGTCATTATTTTTCAAGACTCATTCAAGTCATTATTTTTCTTCTTTCTACTTCCTACAAACTCTACTTTTTCGGAGATAAGAAATGAAGATATATATATATATATATATATGTAAACACCCCATTTTTGGCTGCCCTTAAGACTTGGGCGCCACTGATTGCTAATTTGGTGATAAAAGTTGTGCAATGCAAAGGTTCGATTTCTTCGGTAATGAGAAAGTCAAATCCCAGCCTCACACCCCCCTTTTTTTTTTACCAAAGCATTTTGACCAAAAAATATTTTAGACCTTAAAACCCTCTCTTTCAAAATAGTTTTTGAAAAAGTTCCTACGATATCTCGAGGCTTGCATTTCGTTAAATGTTGCGCTTTTCGGTAAACCGAGTAAGGAGAAAGTAGAAATAAATGAAAGAGAGGTGAAATCTTTGAAAAAATATTTAAAACATCTTGTTTAGAGGTTTGGGGTTGAATAAAATGGGAGAGGAGAGAAGAAAACTAGTTGAGGAGAAGCTCGGCATGAATTCGGGTAGGACCGAAATTGAGCAGTCTTTACTAAAATGAGTATAACTTTTTGCGCACTTGGAATTTTGATGTTAGGCTACCACCATTGGAAAGCTTACTTCCGGGGCTTCAATTTAGAAACCAGAATGACCTAAAAAGGAGTCCAGATGAAGGATATATTCCCATTTGAATTTGGGCCCAAAAAGTAAATTTTTCTTGCCAACCAGAGATGGAGGTTGCTAGTCATGAATGGGATTTTCTGGCCATGTGCCGGCCATGAATAGCCTATGCTGGCCACCTGCAATCCAAGAGTGACCATTGCCGGCCAAAAATGATCATGTGCCGGCCATTAATGAAGCAGTGCCGGCCATTGATGCAAAAAAACTTCTTGCAAATATTTTTATTCTATATGTTCCAGCTGTCCCTTTTGGGATATTTTCGACCTGGAGCCTCATTTGCCTATATATAGAGAGCCTTCTCTATGGTTTTTAAGGTTAGAAACATTTGAGGAGCAAAAGTTTGGGAGCCTCTCTCCGTAGAACCTCTCTCTCTACAATCCCCTCTCCCTAGATTTCTCTCTCTCTTGAGCTTTTGTGCTTAGAAGCTTGTATTCATCAAACTTTAGCCCATACATCCTTGACCAAAGTAGTTCATCTTTGGGCTGAGGTTGCTTGAAGCTTTCTTGGAGCCTCCTTTGAGCTTTAGAAGGTGTTTTAAGCTCAGATTTGTGCCTAAAGTGTATTGTGCTTCAAAAGGTATAACTATCACCCTTTAAACTTGTTTTGCAGACTTGTTTTGCCACCTTTGCAAACTGTTTTTGAGCTGGTTTTCAACTGTAAAAACCTCTGTTTTTCAGTCCTAAAAATGGTGGTTTGAGCTTTTGTGAGTTAGGGGGTGGTCCCCCCCCCCCCCCCTTTTGGCTCTTTGGCTTGTGAAGCTTTTTGTGCCATCTTTCATCACTTTTCAAACCAACTCTTTTGGGATTTTAACCACTAAAACTCAGAGGTTTTTCAGTAGTAAAAACTTTGTTTTGAGGTCCAAAAATGGAGGGGTTAGCCTCACTTCCTTGTGTCTTCTTTGAAAATGTAGATGGCCTAACATGTGAGGATGTATTTCTACCTTTTTGTAGCTTAATTCAAGGATGTTTTAGGCTCGATTTTGACATGTTTCAACTCTGTTTTTGGTTGGTTGAAGCACTTGTTGCTTGCTTTTGCACTTGTAGTGTAATTATGCTTACTAGCCTAGCATGCCTAATGAGTTAGCCTATCATTCTAGCTTGTGTTAGCTTAACTCCAACACATTTTTGCTAATATTTTGACATGCTTTAACTCTGTATTGAGTGGTCTTGATCAAGTGAGCTTTGTATTGCATAGTTATAGTGCAAAGGCCTTCACTAGCTTAGTGTTTTAAGGCCTCCAACATGTCTTGCCTGAGATGATTGCATGTTGTAGCATTGTTTGACATATGATTTTAGTGCATATGTCTCTATCGTACTCTCACATATGTCACTCTTTCATTACTTTTGAGAGTTGTGCTTTGTGTCTTGCTTGTGAGCCAACATGTGTGCATGATTTTCTTGCCTTTTGTGCCTAAATTTTAGCATGTTTTGGCTACTGATTTGGCATGTTTAAGCTCTGTCTAGAGCTGGTTTGGTCAATTGAGCTTGTTATTGCATGCCTCTAGTGTAGTGCTCTTCACTAGCTTTAAAGTTTTTGGCTTTTGAGCATGTCTTGCATGTTTTTCTTGCATGTTTTAGTGTCTTGATCATGCCATTTCAGCACTAAAAAAGCTCTGCAACCTCCCTCATTTCTTCTTTTTTCTATTTGTTTGAGGGTTGGTTAACCTTTTGGACACTCATCTTGGACTTAACCAATTAAAGAATGGCTTGGTAATGCTAAAATGAGTAAACAAGAATTGAACAAGTAAAACATGACCAAGATAAGCATGTTATGTGTGCATTGCATGTGTTCAATCGGACGTTATATTGAACACAAGGTAGATTGGTCCATTTCATACTCAAAGTAATGAAATGAGCCAATCTTCTTTGGTCTCCATCACCCTTGCTCATGCATGATAGGGTGGTGGTCCCTTAAGTCTTGATTTTGTGCATATATTGAAAGTGTACAAGTTGGATCTTTGGCCATCATGCATTGAATATGCCTGATTGGTGGTTTTGGATCCAAGAGTGCCTCTCCTTTGATGTTTTGAGATCATAAGGAGGGGCATAGTACAAACATGTTCATGGAAAACCCTCCATTTTCCTCTGTTTGTGCTCTGTGACAGAATGATGATTTAGCACACCAGTGGCTGTTGACACCCCATTTTTGACCGTCCTCAAGACTTAGATGTCATCGTTTGAACACTCGATGATCATCTATGTTCGTGTTCGTTTTGAGTTCCCGAAGGTCTCGGCTGCCTTGCCCTAGGATCTCTCAACTTGTCTATTTATGCTTGGTTGTGGACCAAGGACTTGGGGTTTGGCTTCTGAAGGAAAAGGGTGGCTTGTTGGCCATCCCCACACCCTATCGGCTATGGCATGATGCCATCGGCCTTGTTTCCTTGCCATCGGCCATAAATGTTGGCCGGTCGACACTTTTGTTGGTCAGTCGGCACTTATTTTGGTCGATTGGCCATATTTTCTGGCCGAGGCCTTTTCTTTGCCTTTTTCAGGCATTGTGCATGCCGGCTGTGCCAACTGGTGAGCACAGACTCTCCCCTCTATACACGTTGTATAGAGGGATTTGAACCAAAACTTAGCTTCTCTAAGAAACTTTGAATTTGATTTCCTATAAAAGGGGAGCCTCCTCTCCCTTTCCAGAGGTTCAGCAAAATAGATATAGAGTTCATATATCCCTCTCTCTCTATATCTCTCTATATTTGTGTGTGTGTTGGTGCCTTAAAGATGTATTTTGTTCATACTTTTGCACTAGAGCACCTAGTAGAATACCTTCCTTTGGTTGCTGAGGCACTAGGAAGTTGGTTTCAGAGTTCTTGGGCTGGTTTTGATCCAAAGGAGTAGCTGGAGATGTGTTCTTAAAGGTGTTCTTCAAGGGTGAGCAACTAACCTTTTGCTTCCCCATTTTGGCTTAAGCTTTTAGACCTATTTGCATATTGTTTTAAGCTTAACTATAAACTGAAAAAAGTTCTTTTTTGTGTGCTTAAGATGATGATTTAAGGTCACTTTTTGGTTAGGGGTTGTCTACCCCCTCTTAGGCCTTGTTTGGCCTTGTTTTGAGCCACCTCTTTTGGCCTTTGTTCTTGCCTTCGCATGACCTTTCTACCACTGAAATCCAGAGGAATTTCAGTGGTGGAAAGGTAGTTTTAGAGTCTTGTATAAGAGAGGGACACCCCTCTCTCCTTATGTCTCATTTGCTTGTGTTATTGGCTCATAATGGTAGCATGATTGCTTAGCATGTTTTGACTTCATTTCAGCATGTATTAGGCCTTATTTTGCCATGTTACACCTCTGTCCAAAGTTGGTTTAATAGCATCTTGCATGCACCATGCACTTGCCTTGTAATCCTCTCATTTGCCTTAACATGTATCATGCATTTAGACCATCATGCTTGCGTATTTTGGCTCGACCCAAAGGAGCTTTTGTTCATATTTTAGCATGTTAAAGCTCTATTTCATGTTGTTTTACTCATACATGCATTACTTTGTATAGCTACCATACATTCTAGCTTTGTTAACTTTGAGGGTCCAAGTCATTAGCATGCACTACTTGGACCTTTTTCATGATTTGGTATCATTTCATATGTTATTTTAGTCCATGTTTCATGCTCATACACTTGCATTTGCCATCCTTTCAAAGCTTTGAAGAGTTGGTGTCTTATGCCTTAAGGTTAGGTCATTGTGCATGCCACCATGCTTAGGCATTTGGGATGCCATCTATATGGGTTTTGGGGCTTATTTTGATATACTATAACTCTGATTTTTATTGGTTAAATCATGCCACGTTTGGTTTTGATAGGTGTAGTGTAACACCCCTTTGTTAGCCTTGCATGTCTCATGTTTTGTGCTCACCTTTCTAGCATGTTTTGGCCTCATTCCATGCATGTTCTAGCCTTGTTTTGGTCTTCCTTGGGACTGTTTTAGGTCACCTTGGCCCTGTGGGGTTTGGTTGATATGGCCATTCTGCAAGTCCCTTGGCTAGCTTTAAGCTTTGAGCCTTCTTGCATGCTTTGTTTGTGTTATATCTACGGTTTGGCATTATTCCTAACATCATTTCAGAGTTTATGGTGCTGTCATATATCCATGTTTGTTACTCTTTTAGTGCGCTTAAGAGTTGTCCTCTTGTCACCTAGCCTAGGGCCTAATTGGCATGCATGTTTGTTTTGCACTTTGGCACCATCATTTTAGCACTTTTGGCCACTGATTGTGGCATGGCTGAGGTCTATCCATCTTCGGGATAAGTCCATTGGATATGTTGTTTGCATTATATGCTCGCATGCTTAGATTGCATAACATTGTGCATGCTTGGCACATTACATTTTTGCATGTTTAGGTTGCATGTCTATTGCATAATTATTTGCATTGCATGACATTAATGCATACTTGTTGCATGCTTGGGTTGTTTGCAGGTTTGCTTCCATACTCATATTACATTGGATTTGTTTGCATGCCATTAGTCTTGTTGCATTGCATAATGTCCCCATGTTGCATTGTACTTGGCATATTTGCATCATATTGTGTTTGGTTTCGGGTGTCAAACCAAACACAAGGAACGAGGACATTCGTACTTGAAGTGACGAAACGTGCCTCAATCGTCGGTCCCCGACGCTCTTGATCAAGCATGATAGAGTTCTAGGCATTCATATGTTTTTGTTGCATTCATTCCACATTAATTTGCACACTTGGCTCCTCTGGCCATCATGCATCGACATGCGTGATTGATGGCCCGAGGGTCGAGCACTACACTCTCTTGAGTTCATGACATGATAGGGAGGGTGTTTGTGCACACATTGCGTTGAAAATGCATTGCCATGCTCTGTTTGCCCTCTGCTGTAGCAAAACAGCATTCTACTGGAAGATATGGCTGGCCGGCTATCTTCAGTGCCGATCGACTAAACATTGTTGGCAGAGATCCTCACAAATGGTCAGTTACCAATTCCACAGTGACATCTCATAGTGTTCAGGGAGTGGTTTGGAAGCATCCTTGGGACTTGTGCAGTTTTCAGAGGTGTAGAACAGTGCAAACAGAGGCAACATGTGGCATAGCAACGGGTTTCCGAGCGAGGCGATCGAGCATGCATCATTCAATCATTCCGAGGCAGAGCTACGACGGCCTCTTTAGTTTCATAGCTTAGTTAATTTGTTTAAATTAGTTAAGGGTTTTGTAATATTTAATTAGCTAGGGTAGTTGATTATTTATTTGGTTTGTATTATTTATTCGGACCCTCCGTCGAGAGGGCGAATTTTGTAATAAGCGTACGTGAGTGTGTGAATGTCTTCCAACCCCACGTCATTCTCCCTGTTACTTACCTGCTTTTAGTGGTTAGCTTTAGGTCATGTTTTAATTAGCATCCTTATGCTCGCATGTTTGCACCATTCATTTGTATTGCATGCACCGGGCTCGGCGCATCATGCTAACCGCATAGCATTTCAATTCCAACTTGAATACGTGTATCGAGTTATCGCATTTCACATGCCCTTCTTAGATAGCCGAGCCTATTCTAGTTGTATTTTGCATGTGTTGCATTAGGCATCTTAACATAGATAGGATCATGCATTGATTACTAACTAGCTATTGTTTTGGCTCGGAGTACTAGGTAAGTATTTATGCTTTAGCATCTTACATGAGTGTGAGTGTTGCCATGACAACATGCTTGCCATGAGGCTAACTACTTATATGATATAACTGCCTGAATGCCTGTGGGTGAAGGTTAGATTACTTAAATTGGAACAATTCATCAAAATGTGTGTTTTAAGCGCACTTGATTGTGGCAAAATCATGTTTTCTAAGCCCACTTGAGGGTGGCAAATCCACGTCTTAGCCTACTTGCGAGTAGCACCTTCAAACCATTTTCAAACAAACACGAGATGTTTTGTTCCAACTTAGGGGATCTAATTTATACTTGTGTGTTGTGCACATCACATAGTAATTCTAGCTAATAACCGGAATAAGAACGCATGCATTTTCAAAAACAAAATATCATGTTTAGTACAGGCCGATCTTTGATCAGACGAGCGGGGGTGCTCATAGATGACCTTCCCCAATCGTACCCAAGTTCCTGTGCCGAGACAACTTTGGTGATGACGGACACGTGCCCTTAGGCAACGAGTCAGGGTCTCCTAAATTTTTCAAAATAAAATATTTAGGTGGCGATTTTGTATTTGGCAAAGCAGTCCATGTTTGGCACTTCTTTCTTAAAAATCAGTTTTCCAAAACGATTTGTCGAATTTGGACTCTTTGGTGATTTATCGGTCTCGCATTGCACTTTGCGGGAATAGATTCAGAACCGTGACATTTGAGTCCGAACTGTAGCACAACATGAAGCCCTCGGGACGCATCTATAGTTTCTGGCGACTCTACTGGGGAATTAGAGAACTTGACTCGAACTCATGATAACTTGTTTTGATTACATTTATGTGTTTCTTTGCATTGCATTTGCATTGGTGTGCTTAGGACACCGTGTTTGCTGTATGCTATTCCTGAACGGTTTGCCGAAGGCATGCTTTGAGAAGCGTGCCATAAGGCTGACCAGTTGCGGGCTCTGCCACGACGGGAACACAAACCTCGGTTTGTACCGTGGCACCCTTTTTGACCATTCGACCTAGTGCATATCGGAAACTGTAGTGACCATTCCAAGCTAGGACAAGTTGCTTACCCGATTGTAGGTTGCTTGAACACCGCTGTGTGCGTAGTGAAACCCTAGCTCCTGACAATAGAACAGGGAAACCCTACCCCAACATAGGGGTGTTTTGGCCCTTACTTGCTTGTTATGTGCTTTTTGAGTTAGCCTCTGCAGGTATACACGTATCAGTCTGCAAGTTTGGGTATCAAGCCTGCGGGCATCAGCATCAGTGCTTTGAGAATCAGTTATATCTGCGGGTATCAGATTCAGATTTGGGGCAGTGATTTGGGAACAGTGATCAACGGTTGAGAACAGTCCATTCAGCTTATATTTACCAACTGCGTGTTGTCTTTATTTAAGCTATTATGCTGTCCGTTTTTCTGTTCGTGTCTGTTCATTATTTCCTTATTATGCTTTATTTATCTTTTTGCAAGGTAGTTTAGTACCATTGATTCCGACTAGGCATATATCCCCCGAGCACTCTGGGTTTGAGGTCGTAGACTTAATCGATGTAAGGATCTGATAAATGGACAAGCAGTGTCCCTTTCTTTACCCCCGGTTACCAGACGGAAGTTGAAAAGGCGCAGTGTATCGGTACAGCGGTCATCAGATCAGTGGTCTACCTTACCAATGAACAGTCAGGCTGAGGTCTCAGTTTCCATTGCAGGGATAGATATACCAGTTATTCAGCTAGATCAGCATAACATGGCAGGAATGGAGGAGATGATGCGTTAACACCAGGAAAGTATGAGAACTATGCAGCAGGACGCTACCCGTCAAGCAGAATTCGCCAAACAACAGGCCGAGGTCATGGCCCAACAGGCAGAGTTGATCGCCAGGTTACAATAGTGTAGACGTCCCCGAACGCCCCGGGAGGATGAGTCCCGTTCTGTTCGTTTTGGGTTCACTATAGTTCGGACTCTCAAATTGTCACGGTTCTAAATTTGAACCAAAGAGTCCAAATCCGGCAATTTGTTTTGAGAAAAACAAATTTTGAAAGAAGAAGTGCCAAACATGGACTGCTTTGCCAGATATAGAGTCGCCACCTAAATATTTTATTTTGGGAAGTTTAGGAAACCCTGACTCGGTGCCAAAGGCCACGTGTCCGTCATTACAAAAGTTGCCTCGGCTCGGGAACTTGGGTACGATTAGGGAAGGTTAGCTATGAGCACCCCTCTCACTCGATCAAAGATCGGCCTCTACTAACCGTGATATCTTGTTTTGAAAGCATTATGTGTTCCTATTCCGGTTATTAGCCTAGAATTACTATGTTATGCGCACAACAAACAAGTATAGACCAGATCGCCTAAATTGGAAACATTTCATGTTTGTTTTGAAAATGGTTTGCTACTCGCGAGTAGGCTAAAATGCAGATTTCGCCACCCTCAAGTGGGCTTTAGAAAAGATGATTTTGCCACTATCTAGTGGGCTTAAAACTCACAGTTTTAATGCATTATCCCAATTTAGTTAATTCAACCTCCATCCACAGGCATTCAAGCAGTTATATCACATAAGTAGCTAGCCTCATGGTAATCATGCTATTATGGTAACACTCACACGCATGCGGTATGCTAAAGCATAAATGCTCACCGAGTACTCCAAGCCAGAACATAAGCTAGTTAGTAATCATATGCATGATCCTAGTTCATGTTGAGATGGCTAATGCAACACATGCAAGATGCAACTACAATAGGCTCGGCTATCCTAAAGATGGCATGTGAAATGCTGCAACTAACAGGTATTCAACTTGGAATTGAAATACAAGTGCAGTTAGTATGATGCATCGAGCCCGGTGCATGTAGGACAAATGTATGGATGCACGCATACATAGCATAAGGTATGCTAATGTAAATATGCCCTAATACTAACCATCAAAAGCAGGTAAGTAAAAGGGAGAAAGAAGTGGGGGTTGGAAGACATGCACACACGCACCCACACTTATTACAAATTCACCCTCACTTGAAGGGACCAAAAGAATATACAAATTAATTAACCTACAAGCTAATTAAATATTATAAATCAATTAAATTAGCTAAGCAAATTAACTAATCTAATTAAGCAGTAAACAACAACCTTGGGAAGAGGGTCCAATGCATGCGTGCTCGGTTCCGCTCGGAAAGTCACTACCATGCACAAAATGCCTCTGCTTTGGCTGTTATCCTCCTCTAAAGACTGCACAAGTCCCAAGGTTGCTTCTCTGAGTGCTGTAGAACGCCACCGGCTGAAGGGATTGATCACCGGCCATGTATGATGGTCACCGGCCACAAAATAATCCATCGGCCAACAATGGATGGCCCGTCGGCACTTAAGATGGCCGGCCGGCCAAATCTTCTTGCAAAAAATTGGTTTGACAGCAGTAGAGGACAGAACTTGGCCTGGCAATGCATTTCAAGCAATGTATGCACCAACCACACACCGTATCATATTTATGACTCAAAGGAGGATGGGCCTCGATTCTCGGGCCATCAATCCCGCATTTCCATGCATGATGGCCCAAAGAATCAAGTGTGCATGTTGATATGGAATGCAATGCACATAATCAAGCAAATTGAACTCAACCTCTATCACAAGCAATTCAAGAGGCGAAGCATGCATGCCAATGCAATGCAATCCTAAGCATGTCGACTAGTATGCAACATGGACAATGCTAAGAAGCATACAAGGCATACAATGGTCATGCAAGACATAGGGCATGAGACGATGCAACTAACAAGTATGCAAGGCACATTGTGGATGTTCAAGCATGCAAGCAAGCATGTGGCTTCATTCAATCATGCAACAACACACTAGTATGCAACAACACACAAGGTGAGCATGCAACAACATGCAAAGGGGTGGACTTAAACTAATTTAGACAGCCCTCAAACAAGCCTAAAACAGCGGCCAAAATGATGCAACAAAGGCATGAAAACACGCACACAAATATGCATCAACAAGGGCCTAAACATGGAGCATAGCCATCAACTCTTCAAAGCATGAAAGGGATGGAAAATGCAAGCATATACGCACATCATAAGGTCTAAAATAACATAACAAGTGATTCCAAACCACTGAAACAAAGCAAGGATGGCATGCTAGAGAGGCCAAAGCTTAAGGCATTCAAGAGGGATTGCATGGTAGCTATACAAAGTAAGACATGAATGACTCAAATGACCTAAAACAGTCCCTTAGCACATCAAAATATGCATATAAGCTTCACAAAGCTTAGCCAAAACACATGAGCATGGTAGTCTAAATGCTATGCATGTATTGAGGCAAATCATGGAATTACAAGGCATGTATGCTAAGAAAACATTGTGTACCAAAACCAACTCAACACAATGCTATTTCATGGCAAAATAGGCATAAATATCAGTCAAGGCATGGTCAACACACACTTAAACTAGATGCTCCCTCAAGAGGCACTACAACAAAAAGAGTCTTTGGAGACGAAAACTAATGACGAAAATAAATTTTGTCACGAAAAACGTACCTTTAGTGAAGAAAATAATATTTCGTCTCCAAATGTACTATTTTTAGAGAGAAAAATAAAATTTCGTCACTAATCTACATAGATAATAAAAAAATTAGGTGACGAAATTTTTTTTCGTCATTATTTTTATTTTTTTTTGTCACTGAATATTTTTCTGCTTTTTTTTTAATGGTGCCAAATTTTTGAGATTTTTAGTGAGAAAACAATTTGTCACCAATTATAAAATTATTAATGACGAATATATTTTCGTCACCAATAATTTTTAATATTTTTATATCATTTGTTGAGAAACCAGTTTCCTTGGCAATAATAATTCTGTCACCGATTTCGGAGGGAAAATTGGGCGGCAAAAGAAACCCCAAAATAGGCTCTACTAATTTTTTCTTTTGGCTTCTGGAACATCAGATTTGTAAGCTGCAAAACCTAGTAGAAGAGAGGGAGAAGAGAGAGGGTTCGAAGGAAAGCAACTTCGACTTCGAACGGTGCTCTCCATTCGGCAGTGGCGACGATTGACTGTCCCATTCTTGAGGTATGTTCGGATTCCCCCCCCTCTCTCTCTCTCTCTCTCCCTCCCTCTCTCTCTCTGTTACAATCACTCCATTTTTTAAATTTCCTCTTCAAAATTCCCAAACACGCCCCATGCTTTACAAACCCTTTCTCAATTTCTGATTTGATACTCGAATTTCATTATCTCAGAATATTTGTTTGGCTCTGTCATATATGTGTTTGCTATTTTTTATTAGGGTTTTATAACTGTTCTTTTGGATTCACATGTCTTGATTTTGTTCTTGTTGGATTGATTTGTGCTATTAGGGGCTTTTGAAAGCCAAATATAAAAGTCCTTTTAATGAAATTTGTCCCTGGCAATCTTGGCTTGATTTGGGTTGTGGATTGTGATTTGGTCACCAAACATTATTTGATGTAAATTGAACTTGAAGTTTTCGATGTTGTTTAATTCTTTTTTAGTAATAAAATTTCAGAAAAATTGTCTCTTTTCTATGTGGTTTATTTTTTTCTTGTATTTTTCTTATTCCATACATTTTTGTGCATTAGTATACTTAATAAATATCTTAAATTTTGACTTGAGGGGTTGCATCCCTGAAGTTACCTGGAAGAAGAAATATAAAACTTGAAATGTCAATCCATATATATATATGGGAAAATGAGTAGCATACCAGTTCAAATTGACCCAATTGCTAAGTCATATGTGACATTTGGGTGTATAAATGCAGTGGTGAATGACAGCAAATTCATGGAACGGTTTGACAAATTGTTGGTAAAATAATAATTTTGTTGATATTTCAAGGTCATTGAATCAGGCCAAAACATTCATATTCGATCTGAATTTTAGGTGAATTCTATTGGTCTCCGAACGAAAAAATATATTGTATTTGAAAACATATTAACAACTTAATTTCAAAGTTTAAATAAATCCGTTTTGAGTAACGTTTCTCTAGAATATATTCTAACTTTTATTTTTCACAGTTTCTTACTTTATGTAATCTTAGCTTGATTTGAAGCATGAATTGTGACTTACACCAAGCATTGTTTGTTATAAATTGAAATTTAAGATTTTACAACTATTAAGTTCTTTTTCAGTAATAAAATTTAGAAAAATTATTCACTTTTTCATATTGTTCTTATTTTCTTTGTCTTGCTAGTTCGTAAATATTTTAAATTTGACTTTGAGGGCTTGCATTGGCTTTAGGGTAAGGTTCAAACTTGGAAATGGAAGATTTTTTTGAAATAAGTTTCAAGGAAAATAATTTTTCGTCTTTTGCTGGCAACTAAGCATTTGAAAATCAGAAATTTAGATGAATTTCTCTGCTTTTTAACCCTAGCAAACGTGTATTGGTTAGTAAAAGTCAACCTATATACTAATAAATTTTTCAATCCTTTGAATGGTGAAGAAGGAGATCCTTGAAGTTGTCACCAGCTTGGTTTCAATGAACAATATGGTTTCTATTACATGTGACTAGGAACTTTCCGATGTACCTAAAAAAAAAATTACATGTGACTAGGAACCTCCTTTGTGGAAACGCACAGAACCTTTGTATCAATCTCTTTGAATCCTCTATTCCCAAAACACTAAGGACTCGATTGGGAATATATTTAGTGTAAAAGTTAAAAAATCATTATAAATTATTATATTTTTTTTGTGCATCTTTTTGTAAAAAGTCAATTAAAATAGTCAATTTTCAAACCACTACTGATAATTGTTGAAACATATTATGAGATTTTTATATTTTAAAATTCTCACATAATCCAATAAAAGTGACTATTTTTGGATGGAGAGATTTATGAACAGAGAATCCTTAACTCTTATCCTGATAATTGTTTAAACATGTCACGAGATTTTTATATTTTAAAATTCTCACTTGATCCAATAAAAGTGAGTATTTTGGGACGGAGAGATTTATGAACAAAGAATTCTTAACTCCTATCCATTAGTCTTCGTTTAAGAAATTGGCCGAAATAGCCACTTGGTAATTGCTCATGATCGCCACGTGGTTAATTTTCGTTAACTTCTTAATAACTGGGTGAATATGTAGCAGACTTTGTTATCATAATTAAAAGGCTAAAGAAAAAAATAGGACTTGATATAAAATACCAATATCACAAGTGAATTTACCCATTTTTAAAGTTATAATATGTTTCTGGTAACATAGTATGTATATATTAAAAACTTGTCTTTTTACTTTATTTTAAAACTCTTCAAGGCTACTTCAAATTTGAAATCTTGCAAAGCTCAAAAGCCCATGTTCTTCCACAACCATATATCAACAATAATGATTTTTTTTTTTATTGATAAGTGAAGTTAATTAAAAAAAAAAAAAAACGCAATAAATCATCAGAGGAGTTGATCATAAAACGTTTAAGTAATATTTGAAGGTTCAACTTGTTACACTTTGTCTCTTAGGTTATGATTATTTAGATTCAAATTGTTATAAGCGTATGAGTTTGTGAGCGATACAGCAGTCAGCTGCAGCTGCTGTAGTATTAGCTACTCTGTCTGTGGACTGTGATCTGGGCTGCAACTGGCTGCTGTTTGCTGCTGTGTCTGTGGACTTTGGCCTTGGCTGCAGCTGACTGCTGTGGCTGCTGCTGCTGCTCTGCCTGTGGCTACACTGCTGCTCTGCCTTATCAAAAGATCCCATTGTTTAGAATTATGGAGCAACTTGATAGTTTAGAATTATGGGGCTGCTGCTGCTCTGCCTGAGCTGCTGCTGCTTTGCCTTATTGTTATAGGAGATAGAAGGTGACTCATTTGTAGGATAAATATAGCTTCCATATTCTTCATTCAACATATGATCATGGCCATGGCGTCTTTGTACTATTACTGCCACTGTTGTAAGGTTTCTCTGCATACTCACTACCATATCTAAGCTGTTTTTCAAAACAAAAAAATGAAAATAAGTGCATATTTATTCTATTTCAAATTCAAGTTTAGTTAAAAAGTAATAAAATTCTATACATCGATATAGCAAAAAATAAATAAAAATACAAATATGGTTAGGATGTCTATGAAAAAATATTTTTAGAATTTGCAATATTGCATAATGTATAACAATTAGAAATCAAATGTAATATATGATTAATGCAAGACATAATTATGTTAAGCATCAATGATCATCAATCCTAATTGGATTTAAAATATATGCAATACAGGAACATCACCTCTTTTAAGAAGAGGATCTCTTGTCTTGATTTTTTTTCCATGGAAACCTTCACTACTCTACAATATGATTTAAAATTTTGGCGTGAAATATTAATTCAAGGGATTGGAACTTCCTTGTTATGAAATATTTGGAGTTAAAATATATGCATTACAATTCGAAACATTGGGATTATGTTTTTCTTCTTTTATTTAATGGTGAATAATTATATTGTCTATATTTTCTAATTAAAGTTGAATTATGTTATATAGTTGTAGAAAATGGTCGGAGGAAAAAGACAATGGCTGAAACCAGGTGATTTGAGAACTAAGAAGCTAACAGAATATGAGAAACAAAGAAATAAGCGAATCAAGAAGAACTATGAGGTAATGAACAATCTTGGAGTGAAGCATATTACAAATTCTTTGATGAGTGTGGTTCAGCCCAAATGTGCAAATGCAAAGGAAAAGAAAATTAGGGTTGAGGTAGATGATGATGATGAGTATAATCCGTCAGAGAGTGAGAACGATAGTGATAATGAGTCATTGGGTTCCTTTTATCGCAAGGTATTATATACATTATTTTATATTTGTGTGTGAACGTATCTTTTACTATTTAAATATCTTCTTCATATATCTTAAACATCATATCTTTTTTAAAATATATTTTAACTGTGTTAAATATCTTCTTTACTATTCGATTATGTTATTTCAGGAACAAGAGATGCCACCGGGGTTACGTTTACAGCCTCATTCAAGGCCATTAACTCCCACCCCAGAAGAAGGGATGGATCCCCCACGTCAAGAGATTGGTACCCAACCCTTACCACCTCATAATGTGCAACCTGTGCATGAGGTGACTGCATCTAGTAGTGTCGGTAAGTTTGCAAAGTTGCTTATATTTAATTTAAGGTCTAACTTGCATTTGTTTACTTATTAACACAATTAACATTATGTCCTTACAGCATCACATGACAGACGTGGTCGTGGTCCAACACGCGGCATACAAACCCAACGCATTGTCCAGAAAAATGGAAAGATGTTGGTTCCTGTACCTGAACATTTCCGTGCGCCAGTGGGAGATCAAGCCTCTAAGTTGGCCTCCAAGATTGGCATAGAGGTTCGAACGCAATTACCAGACTTGAGCATTTGTAGGTGGAATAAGGTTCACGATGCTGATAAGAAGCCGATGATCCAACGCTTGGAGGTAATTATTGTCAAGTAAAAGAGGCATGACAGATGAAAATTGAAATTGAAATTGAAATTGAAATTACATGGTAATTATTGTGTGAAAGAAATACTCACTTTGTTAGGGTGATTACAAGAACTTGCTGCTAAACAAGATATTACTTGGTAGCATATCAAAGACTTCTAGTTTTGGAACGAATTTAACGATTAGTAAGAATGCAACTATAACTATGTATTCAGTTTGTATCCTTGCGCAGTGAAAACACAATAGAAAATCTAAAAATTTGACTAGTGATGCATATATTAGTGAACACTAATATAACTAGTGATGCCAACAAATAAATAGGGAAGTATTCTTGCTAGTACTAATCAAATCATGGAAACAATAGCTATGAATAGATGGAGGTCATTATATTGGCTTTAGGAAGGTGACAGCATAGTTGTGTGATGTAGTTGTGTGATGTAGTAGGCAACCTCATTTTCTGTCAACTGATAAGACTGCTGCATTTTACCAAGATTGATATTATTTTTTTAAATAAGAAAATTGCTCTCTGGGAATTTTAAGCATATGAGCAGTGGCAGCATCCAACAAATTGATTAGAGGAAGTGTTTTCTCAAAGTATAGTGAACCCTGAAAAAATAAATGCAATATGGCAATGTTTTGAGTGCTTACTGACATTATTGAATTAGGTAGGACACTCATACAAAGTATTTCTTTTATGGAATTTATCCAGTTCACTTATTGATTCAGTTTGGTCGTGGATTGGTAAAGAAAATTCCGCTTCACACCTTTACAACAGACATGCGAACAAAGCATTGTCCAAAGGAGCTACTGCTTCATAATCAAGATTGCAGAAATTTAGCATTGTCTCAAGTTTATAAGAGGATAAATGTTATCCCCTCTAATTTATATTTGATGCATGTGTCTAGATCACAAGTATTTACAACTGGGAATTTTTATCATCTATTACAATTTGAGTGTATTTGCTATCAGCAATTAAAATCATAACTCCATTGCCTAAACCTCCACAGGAGTAATACTAAATTTGCAGCGTACACAATCTGGCTGACTCCCAACAGCAAGTATACAACTCAGAGCTTATATGACTAACAAACAGCTCATTCAGTTATCAAGATAATCATCTTATTCTTTGAGAGCCACATATTCCTCTGTTAACCCATCTGTTGCAACTGTTACAATATATAATGCCTGCATATCTAGAAATTAAATTGCAACTGTTAACACATCTGTTGATGCAATCTTTTTTTCTTTGTTATTTAATCAAGCTCATTGCTGCTTGTCTGAAATTTAGGTTATTTAACTTATAAAAAAAATGATTTGATTTTGTAGGATCAGTTTGATCTACAAGGCAATCCGAGTGATGTAGCAAGGACTTTAAACACACAGTTTGGTCGGCGATTGAGTAGCTTCACCTATAAGTTGCACAAACAATACAAGCAACTTAAGGATGCAAGAGGGGAGGAGTACGCGAGAAGCCACCCACCTACAAGTGTTACTCTTAATCAATGGACATCTCTAATTGACAAGAAGTGGAATAGTAAAGAATTCATGGTATAATGTTTTATGTTAATTGTCAAAAATTTATTTTCTTCTTACTAATGTTAAGTTTTGTTGTTTATATTGGTGTTTCAATCGTGTAGGAACAATCACTAACTAATGTGAATAATAGGATGCAAATGAAAACAAAACATAGATGTGGATCAAAATCAATCCCGGTTAGGGTGCACAGCTCGGTGTGTTCTGCTATTTTATTTTATCAGATTAGTAGGCTTTGTTATTTAAATATTTGAAATAACATTCAAAAACAAATGAATCAGATAATTGCAAATGGAGAAGTTCCTGATTTGGCAAAGTTTTACAAGTCCATCCACTATAATTCGAACACACATGAATGGATTTCGTCGGAGAGCCAAGCTAATTATGTATGTACAAGGCAATGCATATTAATTTTGATAAAATTATTTATTTGCTTTGTAGGGTAGAATAACTAATAATTGTTCGATTTATTTTAAATTAACAGGACAACATGATAAAGACGCAAGCCGAACACCTCTCGCAGACTGGTGTGATCCCTTTAAGCCAAGAGGAGTTGTCAGTTAAGGTACTTAAGCCAAGGTCAGGTTATGTGAAAGGACTCGGCTTGAGGCCTTCTTCTTCTATGAAGACTATTGTTGCACCTGCTGAAAATAGTGACTATGTTCAACGCCTTGAGATGCAAATAGCACAGCAAAATGAACAAATTGCAAGGTTTCAAAAGTCAGAGAAGAAACAAAGCAAGAAGATACAAAGTATCATAGAGTGTTTGACGCAGAAAGGTATCACGGGAAATTTTGAGAGTGGGGAAAGTTCAGATTCTGATGAACAAGCTTCTTGGTTAGTATATTATGTTTATATCTTAATTTAGTAGAACATTTCTTCTTTAACTAGGGTAGAATAAAAACCTACTTTTGACATTTAGGCACAAGGTCTCGGGAAAATAGTGAAGTATGCATCTAAAGGCCCGAAAAACATCACAAACACCTTGAGATTATCAGAAATTATCATGAACACTTTGGGAGGAATCAACATAAGTTGTGAAAACTTACAGAACAATCATAAGACTCTCGGTTGGAAAACATTTAGGCTTGAACATAGGCCGTTAGGGAGTAAAATCTTGAAATAGTCGTTAAAAAGCCAAGAAATATCATGAACACCTTGGGAGGAACTAATGTAAGTTGTAAAAATTTACGGAACAAGTACGATAAAAATTTGGTTTAAAATTTACTTTGAATTTTTTATTTTTTCTCTTATAGGTTGCATATTAACATATTTAGTGAATGGTTACCTTAACGTTTTGTTGTTGTCTTTTCTTTTTATTTTTTCTTTTTTAAATGGCAGATTGGAGATGAACGAATTTGGTAACCTGCATAGCAAGAGTTTTTTGTTGATATTACCAGACATCCATCACAGTGTAGTTGTACTTTTTGTTGATATTACCAAACATGTATTTTGACTATGTTGTTGTGGGTTATGATTATATTGTGATGGATCTTATCTTTTTGTTGATATTTTATTGAATAGATTAAAATGAACAGGTTTTTGTTGATATTACCAAATGAACAGGTTTTTGTAATGATTTGTAATGGATATTATATTCAGCAGGTTATTAAAATGCACAAGTTATTTTGATTGTGTTGTAGTTTTTGATTTTATTAAAATAGATGTTATAATTTGGATGTTATATATTAATTTCTTGATACTATGAGACATGTATTTTGCTTGGTTGTTTTATGATAATGAACAGGTTAATTTTATATTGATTTGTATTAAATATTTTATTTAATAGATTATTAAAATGTACAGGTATTGTTTATTGAAAAAAATATATAAATTGCAAATATAACCCTCCCCTCAATTTTTAAAAATTATTTATTATTGGTGACGAAAAAAAATTGACACTAAAACTTTCTAATCCCAACAAATAATTTTGTCACAGATTCACTATTTCATCACTAAATTAAAATATTTTTTGACAAAAAGTTTTCGTCACTGAAAGGTCTTTTTTTTCCATCTTTTGGTGACGATATTTTCGTCACTAAAAATTTCATCACTATTTTTAATGACGAAATATTTTGTCACTCAAAATAAATAAAATAAAATTTTATTTAATTTTGGTGACGAAATGGATGTTATAGGTGACAAAATATTTAATATTTAGTGACGAAATATTTCGTCACCAAATGCCAATAATAGGTGACAAAATAAATTTTCGTCACCGGGTACTTTTAGTGACGACGAATTGGTGACGAACGTGGTGACGAAATTATTTCGTCACGGATCAATTTGGTGACGAAAATTTCACTATTGGAGACGAAGTGATTTTGTCATTAAAGTACCATTTTGTTGTAGTGAGGCAAAATTAGCCCTTTTCAAGGACAACAAGGAGAGGGGGGCCCTCTCCTTCCTAGGACCTCAAGGCACCATCCTCACCTCTAAAATCCCTCAAGATTTCAGTGGTGAGGAGGCCCAAACACAATGGTCCCGGAGCTCAACTAAAATGGCACAAAACAAAGGCCAAAAACGCCTTAAGAGGGGTCAAACAACCCCAAAGCTTAAAACACCCTTAACAAACTATTTAGAGCAGACAAAAACAAGACTTTTATATGTTATATGCTAAGCTCAAAAATAGATGCAGGATAGGCTAAAAAGCTTTACAAAAAATGGGGTAAAAAGGGACAAAAGTCTTACCCTTGTAGACCCTCTTCACAAACAATGTTCCAGCAGCTCTTTTGGTTCCAAACCAGTCCAAAAGCTTCAAAGAAAGTCCTCTGGTACCTCAGCAACTAAGAAAAGGTGTGATGGTGGATGTTTGTGCACAAAAATGAGACTAAAAACACACTAAACACAAGAGAGAGAGAGAGGATATATGTAAACCCTAACCCTAAAGCTCAAGCTCTGAAAATGTTGTCTAAGTTGTCTAACCCCTCAACAAGAGAGAAGAGGTTCTCTTTTATAGACAATTAGTCTTGTAAAGCTTCCAAAGGAAGCTAACAAGAGGGCCATCCCTCCATACGTGTATGGAGGGGGTGACAGTGTATGCCAGCTACACAAAAATATCTGCAAAAGCAGATGCATAGTAGTCGGCTGGCCAAAAATGCAATTGACCAAAAAAGTTAGCCGGCTGGCCATCTATAGTGCCGACTTGCCAAGCATTTGGCCGGTGGAAACAAAACACAGCCGGTGGCCTCAACCCATGGCCGGTGGAGTGCGGGGATGGCCCAAAAGCCATTCCCTGCCCTCCAAAGCAAAAACACAAGTGTTTGGTGCAAAACCAGACACAAAACAGTCGAGCCGAGAGATCCTGAGGCAAGGCGCGTAGCCGAGGCCTCCGGGAACTCAAGACGAACACAAACATGGATGATCACCGAGTGTTCAAGCGGTGACGTCCAAGTCTTGAGGATGGTCAAAAATGGGGTGTCTACAAGCAACAAACCGGAGCATCTGCTTCACACCAAGTTCCTCCCCCACCAAGAGGTCCAATACCCGGGGAGACACCAAATGTCCCGGGAGATACAGACGTTCCGATAGGGCCGGCTCTGCCCCCAATCCTACCCCAGCTATCCAAAACACCTACCAACCTACCGAATTCTCCCTTTGAGTTTAAGGTGGACCCCACAGCGTTGAAAGTGAACAAGCTTGAAAAGCTATTCAAGAAATCTCAGGGTGCGAAGTCCATTCCAGATATTGGCGATGGGTACACCGACTCGCCCGTGACGCTGCCAGATCGGTTTAAAATGCCGCACATCGACCGCTTTGATGGGTTTGGGGATCCTAAGGTGCATTTACGGTTGTTTTCGGATATACTGAGGTCGATGGGCCTCTCCAGATTGCAGAAGTTTTCTTTGTTTGACCGGACCTTATCGGGTGTAGCGGCTATTTGGTATGCAAAACTGGAAGATTCCGTCAAGAGAAACTGGGAGGAGATGGCCGAGGCCTTCATAGCTCAATACTCCTACAATACACAGATCGAGGTCACAACCCGTGACCTTGAGACAACTAGGTAAGAGCCGAAATAGAGCTTCTCTGATTTTGTGACCCGGTGGAGGGCCAAGGCCTCGATGATAACCATCAAGCCTGTTGACAAAGATTAGATTCGGATGGTTGTGCGCAACCTCCAGCCCAAGCTTATGCAAAAGATGATCGTTCTCCTCCTCCCTACCGTTGCAGATTTACATGAGATAAAGGTGCAGATCGAGGACGCTATGAAGTAGGGCCACATTGATAATGAAAGAGAATAGCCCAAGAGGACATTCAACCGCAGTACGAATGCAAGTACAAGCAGTGCTGCAGCTGCCAGAGCATCAGATGTGAGTATGGTCACCACCATCACCACCCCAAGAACCCTTTCAGCTACACCATTCACCGGTGCGTCCGGAAGTAGTTCACAAATAACCAAGTTTCCACCCAGGGGCCAAAGAACCTTTACCCCACTATACATGTCTTTGTTTAAGGCTTTGGGGGTTTTGATCAGGAAAGGACACTTGAAGCCCCTAGAGCCGCGGCCATTACAAGAAAAACTTCCCCCCTCCCATAACCCAGCTAAATACTGCGCATTTCACCAACAGCATGGTCATGACACCGACCAGCGCTATAGATTGCGTCACGAGATTCAGGATCTCGTTGACAATAGGGTGATCGTGCCTCTGGAGAAACCGAATGTCACAACCAACCCTTTCCCACCACATAACCAAGCTCCACCTCCCAAACGCATGAATTTGATCCAAACAGGGGCTGTGTCCTATGACCCTAGTATATATATCACCTCTTCTCACCTACCCAAGCCAGAGGTGTTCATTCCTGACAGCACTGACTTATGCATGTTGGACATCTCCCAAACCCAACCTGAAACAGTGGTGGTAGCAATCGAAGATAAAAGTGGGTCGACTGCAGAGGCAGATGAGAATGCAAATACAGAGTCTGAGAGGCCAGCAAGCTTCATGTACAACCCGAGCGGTTACATTACATCAGCAGGCCAGGCTAGCCCGAATATGGAATGGCCAGTTGTAGACGTCCCCGAACGCCCCGGGAGGAACGAGCTCCCGTTCTGTTCATTTGGGGTCACTACAGCTCAGGACTCTAAAATTGTCACGGTTCTTAATCTGAACCAAAGAGTCCAAATCCGGCAAATCGTTTTGAGAAAACAGATTTTGAAAGAAGTGCCAAACATGGACTGCTTTGCCAGATACAGAGTCGCCACCTAAATATTTTATTTTGGGGAAATTTAGGAAACCCTGACTCGTTTGCCTAAGGCCACGTGTCCATCATCACCAAAGTTGCCTCGGCTCGGGAACTTGGGTACGATTGGGGAAGGTCACTTCGTGAGCACCCCCGCTCGCCCGATCAAAGATCTGCCTCTACTAACCATGATATCAAATTTTGAAAACATTGTGTGTTCTTATTCTGGTTATTAGCCTAGATTTACTATGTGATGCGCACAGCATACAAGTATAGACTGGATCGCCTGAATTGGAAAAAAACATTTCATGTTTGTTTTTTGAAAGATGGTTTGCTACTCGCAAGTAGGCTTAAAATACAGATTTTGCCACCCTCAGGTGGGCTTAAGAAAAGATGGTTTTGCCATTATCTAGTGGGCTTAAAACTCACAGTTGATGATTTGTTCCAATTTAAGTAACCCAACCTTCACCCACAGGCATTCAGGCAATTACATCACATAAGCAAATAGCATCATGGTAAGCATGCTATTCATGGCAGTCACTCACACGCATACAAGGATGCTGAAGCATAAAAACTCACCGAGTACTCCAAGTCAAAACAGAAACTACATTAGAAATCATGCATGATCCTAAGTATACAGAAATGCCTAATGCAACACATGCAAAAATGCAAACTATAGCAGGCTCGGCTATTCTAAACATGGCATATGGAATGCTACAGCTAACATGTATTCAACTTGGAATTGAAATACAAATGCAGTTAGTATGATGCGCCGAGCCCGGTGCATGCAAAACAGATGAATGAATGCAAACATGCTATCATACTGTATGCTAATTGAAATATGCCCTAATCTAACCATCATAAGCTGATAAATAAAAGGGAGAAAGACGTGAGGTTGGAAGACATACATCACACGCACGCACACTTATTACAACTTGCCCTCGCGCAGAGGGTCCGAATAAATATACAGTCCCGAATAAAAGAATATTACAGTCCAAATAATACAGTCCAAATAATGTACAAATTCCTAATTAATTAACAAATTAACTAAGAAAATAAATAAACTGGCATGCAAGCTAGGGACTACCTTGATTCCATTCCGGACGATGAATGATGCATGCCCGGGTTGCCTTTGCGCGGAAATCCATGACGATGCCCCAATTAGCCTCTGTTTGCACCTGTTTTTAAAATGCGTGCCAAGCCTCGGAAGACCGCTGTTTCTTAACTTGCTGCAACAGAGAGCAGAAAAGGGGCATAGCAATGTATTTTCACAAATGTATGCATGCCTCGATCCTCGTGCCACCAATCACGCATCTCGATGCATGATGGCCGAGGGATCGAATTGTGCAACTCAATACAGAATGAATGCATGTATAAACACAACAAAACCTAACTCCATCATGGATAATCTGGAGTGTCGGTGACTGGGGAATTGAGACACGTTCCGTCACTCGGAGTACGAAACGTACCTCGTTTCCCGTGCCCGGGCTAACTCCTATCCTGAACACGATGCAATATGCATGACATGCATGAAATGCAACTAAGATACAATCCTAACATACGCAATGTTATGGAATGGCATACACGCTGCACGAGGTAATACACAACCGAACATACACAATGCTATGGATGAAATGGCATACGCAATGCAATAATGGGCTTACACCAACATGAGAGAGCCTCAGCCACACTCACATAGGAGGCCATTAGATGAAAACAAGACAACTCGAAATGCGTGCACGCGTGCACGCAAACTGAGGACCTACCCTCAGGCACCGAAATGCCACTCTAATGAGACATGGCAAAGACATGGAATATGATATGCAAACATGCAAAAATCAGTAGCAAAATGAGGGGGCAAAACAGCCCCGAAACAAGGCGAAATGACACCCGATGCATGGAATTTCTCCCGAAATACAAAACTAGGTACATGAAATGGCTTACAGCTATACAAAGCATGCATAATTGGCACATGGAATGAAAAGAAAGAAGCAAGGCAGCCCCAAAATAAGCATTTTTATAGTTCAAATCATGGCCAAACAGTAAGCACAAGTGGGACTAAATTATCATACAAAAATGGCTCCGCGAGGGAGGCAATGAAGCAAGTGGTAGATGGAAAGCCCAAACAGAAAAAGACTCTTCTAAAACACTGAATAAGGACCAAAAATATGACTACTTGAAGTTTATGGAAACCCCCAAAACAATATACAAGCATGCTCAAAATGCCATGCAATGTAAGGCCCAAAAGAGGTCAAAACACAAAGTATACAAAACATTCATCAAACATCCAAAGACCCTTAATGAAACATGACAAGGAGGTAAAAATATGTCCACTTTAAGTTTGGACCAAAGTCCAAAAACAGAGACACAATAGGCTAATAAATTATACAAAAATGGGGACCAAAGAGGGGTATAATGACAAGTGGCACATGGAGGTCCCAAACAGTGATGAGCCCTTCTTCAATGTTGAATAAGGGATCAAAAAAAGCTCACTTACAGTTTATAACATGCCCCAAAATAGATTACACATAGGCCAAAAATAACATGCAAGATTGGGGCCTAAAGGAGAGATAAAGAAGGAAGTGCAAGATGGGGACCTCAAATGACAAAATTCCCTTAATGAAACATGAAATGGAGCTCAAATAAAGGGTACTTTCAGTTTTGGTCGGAGCTCAAAACAACAACAAAAATAGCTAGAAAAATGTTGCAACATTAAGCTCAAAAAGAGGGAATTGACACTTACCCTTGAAGACCAACCCTTGGTTGCTTCTTGGCTTGAGAAGTTGTGCCTCCTAGCTGCTGGAAAGCTCCCCAAGCTGCTGGAAATGGAGTAGTGGTGGTGATGCTAGGTAGTGATGAAGGAATGGTGTAAGGAACTTGGATGTTTGAGCTTGAAAGAGAGAGATGGAGGGAGATGTGTATATGCAAGCTCAAGGAAATTTTTTCCTAACCCAAAACCAGATCTGGATGCTCTGTTATATAGGCAAAAGGAGGGGGAAAAGAGGGGGAAAAATGGGGGGCAAAACATTCAAGTTTCCCTCCCAAAACTTGGCCCTTCGGATACAAAATCTGGGGGGTCAAAGAGGTCAGTTCTGAACTAAGCAGGGTGCAAGGATCAAGGCCGGTCAGGTTTTGGAGCTGCAGGTGGCCGGCCGGCCACCTCCCATGGCCGGCCGGCCAAGGGTCAAAAGGGTCAATGAGAATTAGTAGCCGACCAAATGATATTGGTGGCCTCCCATGTGTTCACAACACAACCATGTGGTCAAACACTGGAAAAAGTGACCCAGGAGAGAGAACAACCCAATTTTAGGAGGGGTTCAAAAGGGTCAAGCAACATTAGTGGCCGGCCATATGATATTGGTGGCCTCCCAGGTGTGTACATCACAAATATGTGGTTTTGGGTGCAAGAAAGTGGCCCTAGGGTGGTCAACATTGGCTTGGAAGTGAGAAAAACGGGCGCTGGAGGGTGCCGGAGGAATATAACTGGTTGCTGAAACAATTACTGTCCTCCCACCCTTCTACGGCCTTCCTGGTGATGAAACAGAGGTACCTGCCAAAAATGAACGAAAACTGATGCAAAATGAATGTTCGGGGGCCAGAAAACGCAGTTCGGGGCCCCGAAAACTGCCTGTTAAGCACCGCAAGTGGCATTCGACCATAAAGTGGGTCTCTCAGACCTCAGTGTCCCTCGAAAGGGAGCAAATAAGAAGTACGCCAAAAACCGAAGTAAACGGAGGTGGTTAAGCGGTCCCGAACCGAGGCACACGGCCAACGGCTCCGAAAAATCGGAAACCGGACTCCAAACGGGAAAAATGGCCTACGACCACAAAACGTAGCCTACGGCCACTGAGAGATGATCTACGAGACCTCTCCCTCCCTTCGCGAAGAAAAAATAGAGAAAATCGAGCCTGGTTCGCAAACCGAGGCAAAGCATGAAAGGGTCCGGAAGTCTGGAGGCAAGGCTCGCAGCCGAGACTCTGAAACTTCTGAACGAGCACATTATGCAACGTCACCAAGCGCTCAATCGGTGACGTCTGAGTCTTAAGGTCGGTCAAAAATGGGGTGTCTACAGTTGCCCCTCTTTGACAGAACTCGAAAGTCATAAGTGACGGGAGTGACTGTCAAAGCCCAGAGACGACCCATTTTTGACAAGGCCGAAGACTTAGACAAACAGGTATGATAAATAGAGATGTGTTCGCAGGCATGCCCGCAGGCAGGGGCAAAATGCAACTGATAATGCAAGAAGCCGAACATAACTTATGATCATGCAAAGAAACATGGGGACGTATCCCGGTGTTTAGGGACGTATCCTGGTGTTTAGGGACGTATCCCAAGCTTTAGGGACGTATCCCAAGATTTAGGGACGTATCCCAAGGTTTAGGGACGTATCCCAAGCTTTAGGGACGTATCCCAAGATTTAGGGACGTATCCCAAGGTTTAGAAAAGAAGGAGAAACATAGGGACGTATCCCGGTGTTCCGCAAGGAATGTGAAACATAGGGACGTATTCCGGTGTTCCGCAAGGAATGTGAAACATAGGGACGTATCCCGGTGTTCCGCAAGGAATGTAAAACATAGGGACGTATCCCGGCGTTTCAAAATGGTATGAGCATTGGAACGTATTCAGAACACTTTTAATCGAAGCGGGAGAAACATAGGGACGTATCCCGGCGTTCTAGAATGGTGTAAGCATTGGAACGTATTCCGAACGCTTTTAACCGAAGAGGGAGAAACATAAGGACGTATCCCGGTGTTTCAGAATGGTGTAAGCATTGGAACGTATTCCGAACGCTTTTAATTGAAGGGGGAGAAACATAGGGACGTATCCCGGTGTTCCAGAATGGTGTAAGTATTGGAACGTATTCCGAACGCATTTAACCGAAGGGGGAGAAACATAGGGACGTATCCCGGTGTTTCAGAATGGTGTAAGCATTGGAACGTATTCCGAACGCTTTTAACCGAAGGGGGAGAAACATAGGGACGTATCCTGGTGTTTCAGAATGGTGTAAGCATTAGAACGTATTCCGAACGCTTTTAACCGAAGGGGGAGAAACATAGGGACGTATCCCGGTGTTCTAGAATGGTGTAAGCATTGGAACGTATTCCGAACGCTTTTAACCGAAGGGGGAGAAACATAGGGACATATCCCGGCGTTCCAGAATGGTGTAAGCATTGGAACGTATTCCGAACGCTTTTAACTGAAGAGGGTCTAACCCGTCGCACGCGCGAGGAGAAAGAATGATAATTGGAAGTGAATTGGTGCATAAAAATGCAAGTAATGAGCATAACAATGCGAGATAGATGTGCATAATCAATGCAATGAATGTGTATAACAATGCTAGTGAAGTGGGTGCATAACAATGCAATTGGAACGTGCATCACAATGCAAGTATGAGAAGTGCATAACAATGCAGGTGGAAGGATGAATAACAATGCAAGTGGAATGTGCGTGACAACGCATATTTGAAACAAAATGCCGAATAAGGGAATACAAGCCTTAACGAGACCAGATAAAAATGCGACCTCCGATTTACCTTTTGGAGGGGTTTGCAACACATTCAGCTCAAAAACGGGCACACCCTGTTCATATTAGAGAGAGATAACATCTGTTGCTGCTTTAATTGCCATTTTGACTTGAAGCAGGCTTAAGCTTGGGGTCGAGATACACTCATACTTTGGAGTAGTGACAAGGCTTGAGGAGGTACATCCAGAGTACAATCATGGAATCCGCTGAAGGTGAAATACACTCAGGTGCTTCGATTTTCCCTCTTTTCTTTTGCTTTGCAGTCCAGAACCTATATAGCTTCAGATAGGCCCTGATTTCACTATTCTCACATGACCTGGGTTAAACCCTGCCGTTTTCGAAAGAACAAATCTCGTTTTGCACAGATGTAGAGAACGGCACGGCACTCGGAGTACAAAACGATTTTATTTTTTTTTGAAATCGAGAGATGGGTTTTTGACCAGGTATTGAGCCTACGACTGAACACAGCAAAATGACTCAACAAGGAAATAAAAGGCACACAACCTAGACACATCTATTGACACTATAAACGACTCAAAATGAGAATCGAGACAAACAAAACACACAAACACAACACTCAACTGTGTTAGAAAGACGAGAGACCTCTTGGTGCACGAGGGGCCAGAGGAGCCAGTTTCTCCGGGTATTGTTTCCCACCCTTTCTCATTTGTGATTCTCACATCACTCGACCCTCAGGCTCTGTTTTTCTGAAAAAGCCCTTTTCTCACTTTTTCTCTCAGCGCACATCTCTCTATTTTTCAATCTCTCATTTTTTAAATCCCTCCCCTGGGTGGTTGATGGGTGAACAAGAAGTTGCGGGCTCATGCCCCTAGCATTCTGCTAGATTCTCTTTCTTCTGCTCACAACAGTGAGTTTCTCCCGCAGAGGGGTTGCGTCACAACTGGGTGTGTAGCAAATCTGTAGCTAACATCGGTTGATGATGCTCTGTTAGGGAGTTTGGACGTGATCAGATGTGTCCAGACAAGAGAGTGGAATATCTTGATCCATTCCGATTTGTGCTTCGCACTTGGCTTGATACCTCGTTGCTTGGAGGATGAGAGAGCTTTCAGCCATTTTGTTGTTAACTTCAGTTGTGCCCCTATTCTGGCAGGTAGAGTGCCCTTCTTGGCAAGTATGTTGACAATGGGAAAGACAGGAAGCCTGACTCAACTGTGCCCCTAGTTCATCATTTTGATCATTTTTGTTTTAGTTTTCTCCTAAAAAATTTTTGACCAAAATGAGAGTTAGATTAACATGCTTGTTCAATTTTCTGATTTAAAATCATGCAAGTCAGGCCATGAGCACTGAAAATTTTCCTCATTTGGATCCAAGAAATGGTCCAGTTTTGAAAATGGAATACTTTTCGAGAAGATTAGTCAACCTCAGTAAAAATTCTCAAAAACTATTTTTGCAAACAACCACTGCTCAACGAGCACGGAACCTACTCTTGAGATGCGCAACCTCGGATCCATGGCAATGGAAAATTGCCCCTTGTCTGAAGGACACTGCATGGCAATGGAAAGTTGCCCCTTGTTTGAAATGACACTGCGGCATTTTGAATGGCAACGAAAAGTTGTCCCTTGTTTGGATAGCACCGCAGCGCATTGTAGTCAGTCCTCAGAGCGACGAACACAACCAGACTCTCAGATACAGAGAAGACAAAGATGACCAGAACCATCGCACGGACACAGTCGATTTGGAAGTGTTTATGGCTGGACTTCAGAATGAAGTTGCCTACGTATCCCAAACATGGGAATCAAGCCTTATGTAGTTCGGGGTTAAGGTACACTCGGGTATTAACCTCTCCTTTTTAGGCTCCAACTTTTACCAAGGCACCCGTTGCGGGTTTTCGACCTTGCGAGCTTTGTTCTTCTTTTTTGTTTCAATTTTTGTGTTCTTTTCTTTTCTTTTCATTTCTTTTTTGATTTTTTTTTTTTTGTTCTTTTCTTTGCATCTTTCTTTTTTGTTCTTTCGTTCTTTTCTCTTTTTTGTTCTTTTCCTTCTTTTCTTGCTCTAACTTTTGCCTGGGTCCCCCTTTCGGGTTTTCGGCCCAGCGAGCCTCTCAAGGGTAAAAGTGTAGCTTGGTCCATGCCAAATGGTTATAGGGTTTCGAAGCCATCCGTATCCAGGAGAGTGGCTGTTGATTTGCAAGAGGACTCATCTTCAGCTCTTCGAGCATGTCTGATATCTTTGCCCCTAGTTCGAAGGGTACTGCTGTTCTAGCTTTGCAAGCTCCTTCTGATAAGGTCTGACTTTCTTGATCTGACTTTGGTGCCTCTTGTTCGAGGGCTGCTTCAAATCTGGCCACACAGGCCTTACATCGTGGTCGACCGTTGAATATTCTGAATGCAAGTTCAAGGTTTGAAAGCAGAGGGAGGTCGAGTCTCGAGGCTGAGAGCGATCCTAAGCTGCGCAATCTCAAGAGCGATTCCACACATGTCTTTGTAGGACCGCGCAAAACATTTTTTTTTTTTTTTGAAAGTTTTTAAGAAAACGACAAATCGCTCGCGTTGAAGACAGTGTAGAACCAATATGGATCAAAGCTAGGGTCCTTCTGAGTACTCACACTAACAAGCATGATTTCATTCATTAAGGGCTTAGCACGCCTCTCTTTCTCTCAAATGATCAAAGTTTTTCAAATCCCAAGGAATTCCTTCCTCTTCGTTTTCACCGCAGTGCTCAAAGGGTTTTGAAAAACTTAGGTCGATACAATGATTTCAAGGCACAGAAAAGCAGGTGAAAAGCACTGTCGTTTCATTCAGAACTTCTGGCACAAGGCAGGAGCAAACACAAGAATGCGAAAATCACTGTTGTTCATTCAAATCTGTTGGTACAACTGGCTCCTCGGTAGAAACAGACTCAAAGAAAGCAAAAAGACAAACACGAAACAAAACAGTGATGTCCGAGGTAACACCCTTCGGGATCATCTGACTCCTATACAACAGGACTGACTCGATACAACAAGACAAACCCAAAACAAAAGAGACTAACTCAAAACAAAAAGACAGACTAAAAAACAAAACAACAAGACTGACCCAATACTTAAGTCAGCATGTACAAAAACCAGCATTCACAAATGCTCAAAACAGTGCATGCCATACACCATATCTGAAATAAACTGAACGCCGTCCGCAGGTGGTTCATCCCTTGATCACATCACATTATCCCCCACAAGTTCACTGATCAAGTGTAGATAGACTTTGCAGGACCTGGTGCGGGGATAACCCCGTTGTCAATCAAATTTTGTATCTTGTGGCGGAGACGGACGCAACTGTCGGTGTCGTGACCGGTTTGTTGATGGAAAGCACAGCACTTAGTCGGGTCATGTTTTGGAGGGAGAGGATCGGGTAGAGGCCGTTGCTCTAACGGTTTCAGATGTCCTTTCCTGAGTAGGACCCCCAGGGCTTTAGACAAAGACATATAGAGTGGGGTGAAAACCTTCTTGCCTTGGGGTAGATAGTCTGAAGTTCGGGGGTTTGAAGTGGATGCACCAACAAAGGGGGTGGCTGCTCTTGGTGTGGTGGTGGCGACCATGCCCACTTCAGAAGATCTTGCAGCTGCGTCACCGCTGGTGGTCGCATTCGAACTGCGGGTAAATGCCCTCATGGGCTGCTCCTTCTCCTGATCAATGAGGCCCTGCTTCATAGCATCCTCGATCTGTACTCCCATCTCATGCAGATCAGAAAAGGTAGGGAAGGGGAGTACAATCATCTTTTACATCAGTTTTGGCTGGAGATTGCACACAATCATCCTGATCTGGTCCTTGTCAGTAGGTCTCAGGGTCATCATTGAAGCCTTGGCCCTCCAGCGAGCTACGAAATCAAAAAAACTCTCTTTAGGCTCTTCCCTTGTTGTCTCAAGATCATGGGTTGTGACCTCGATTTGTGTGTTATAGGAGTACTGCGCAACGAAGGCCTCGGCCATTTCATCCCAGTTTCGTTTCACTGAATCCTCCAATTTGGCGTACCAGATGGCCGGAATACCCGACAGGGTCCTGCCAAAAAGGGAAAGCTTCTGTAATCTTGTCAAGCCCATCGGGCGTAGAACATCTGAAAACAAACTCAGGTGGACCGTGGGATCTCCTGACCCGTCAAAACGGTCGATGTAAGGCATCTTGAACCTGTCCGGTAAAGTTACAGCTGCGTCGGTGTACCCGTCCTCAATGTCCGGGATGGACTTTACCCCCTGGGATTTCTTGAACAACTTTCCAAGCTTGCTCAACTTCAACGCTATGGGGTCGACCTCGAACTCGAAGGAAGAGTCTGGTAGATTGGTAGGTGTTTTGGATAGTTGGGGTAAAATTGGGGACGGAGCCGGCCCTACCGGAATGTCCGTACCTTCCTGGACATTTGGCGTCTCCCCAGGTGCTGGAGCTCCTGCTGGGGGAGGAACTTGTTGTGAAGCGGATGCGCCGCTTTGCTGTTGCAGCTTGGTGATGAGCTCGACCTGCTGAGCCATGATTGCAGCTTGCTTCTTGGAGAATTCCGCTTGACGGACAGCATCTTGCTGCATGAGTTTCATACTTTCTTGCATCTGGCGCATCATTGCCTCCATCCCTGATGTGTTCTGCTGATCCATCTAACTGACTGGTATCTATCCCTGCAGTAGAAACTGAGACCTCAGCCTGACTGTTCACTGGTGGGGTGGATAAGGGCCACTAATCTGGTAACTGTTGAACTGGTGATTTGTGCCCGACTAGCCCTTTTACCCTGCCTCTGGAAAAGGAACACTGATTGCCCTTGAACTGAATGTCTGACCTGACAAAGTCTATCAGCACAAGTTCGATGAACCTCGGGGGATATCGGAGCCTTCTGAAGCTATGGTTCCAAGACTACCTAGCAAAAGAGAAAACAGACAGCACCTCAGCCTGATTTCACGATAACCCACATGAGCAAAGCTGAGTGAGTGTACTCTCTACTGAATTCTGCCCCAAATCTGAGTCTGATACCCACAGGTAAAGCTGACTCCCAAATACTGATAGTAATGCTCGCAGGCCTGATGCCCAGACTTGCAAACTGATACATGCATTCCTGTAGAGACGCACTCTAAAGCACATAGCAGATAAGTGAGAGCCAAAACACCCCTATGTTGGGGTAGGGTTTCCCTGTCCTATTTTGTCAGGAGCTAGGGTTTCACTACGCACGCAGCGGTTTCAAACAACCTATATCGGGTAAGCAACCTGTCCTAGTTTGGAATGGTCACTATGGATCCGAATATGCACTAGGTCGAATGGTCAAAAAGGGTGCCCCGGTAAAACCGGGGTTTGTGTTCCCATACTGGCAGAGCCCACAACCGGTCAGCCTTATGGTCATGCCTTGACAAGACAAGCCTCCGGCAAACCGTTCAGGAATAACAGATGGCAAACACGGTGTCCTAGGCGCACCAATGCACATGCAATGCAAAGAAACACATAAGTGTAGTCAAAAGCAGATATCATGAGTTTGAGTCAAGTTCTCTAAATCCCCAGCAGAGTCGCCAAAAACTGTAGACGTCCCCGAACGCCCCGGGAGGAACGAGCTCTCGTTCTGTTCATTTGGGGTCACTACAGCTTAGGACTCTAAAATTGTCACGGTTCTTAATCTGAACCAAAGAGTCCAAATCCGCCAAATCGTTTTGAGAAAACAGATTTTGGAAGAAGTGCCAAACATGGACTGCTTTGCCAGATACAGAGTCGCCACCTAAATATTTTATTTTGGGGAAATTTAGGAAACCCTGACTCGTTTGCCTAAGGCCACGTGTCCATCATCACCAAAGTTGCCTCGGCTCGGGAACTTGGGTATGATTGGGGAAGGTCACTTCGTGAGCACCCCCGCTCGCCCGATCAAAGATCTGCCTCTACTAACCATGATATCAAATTTTGAAAACATTGTGTGTTCTTATTCTGGTTATTAGCCTAGATTTACTATGTGATGCGCACAGCATACAAGTATAGACTGGATCGCCTGAATTGGAACAAAACATTTCATGTTTGTTTTTTGAAAGATGGTTTGCTACTCGCAAGTAGGCTTAAAATACAGATTTTGCCACCCTCAGGTGGGCTTAAGAAAAGATGGTTTTGCCATTATCTAGTGGGCTTAAAACTCACAGTTGATGATTTGTTCCAATTTAAGTAACCCAACCTTCACCCACAAGCATTCAGGCAGTTATATTACATAAGCAAATAGCCTCATGGTAAGCATGCTATTCATGGCAGTCACTCACACGTATACAAGGATGCTAAAGCATGAAAACTCACCGAGTACTCCAAGCCAAAACAGAAACTACATTAGAAATCATGCATGATCTTAAGTATACAGAAATGCCTAATGCAAACATGAAAAAATGCAAACTATAGCAGGCTCGGCTATTCTAAACATGGCATATGGAATGCTACAGCTAACATGTATTCAACTTGGAATTGAAATACAAATGAAGTTAGTATGATGCGCCGAGCCCGGTGCATGCAAAACAGATGAATGAATGCAAACATGCTATCATACTGTATGCTAATTGAAAGATGCCCTAATCTAACCATCATAAGCTGATAAATAAAAGAGAGAAAGACATGGGGTTGGAAAACATACATCACACGCACGCACACTTATTACAACATTGCCCTCGCGCAGAGGGTCCGAATAAATATACAGTCCCGAATAAAAGAATATTACAGTCCAAATAATACAGTCCAAATAATGTACAAATTCCTAATTAATTAACAAATTAACTAAGAAAATAAATAAACTGGCATGCAAGCCAGGGACTGTCTTGATTCCATTCCGGACGATGAATGATGCATGCCCGGGTTGCCTTTGCGCAGAAATCCATGACGATGCCCCAATTAGCCTCTGTTTGCACCTGTTCTTGAAATGCGTGCCAAGCCTCGAAAGACCGCTGTTTCTTAACTTGCTGCAACAGAGAGCAGGAAAGGGGCATAGCAATGTATTTTCACAAATGTATGCATGCCTCGATCCTCGTGCCACCAATCACGCATCTCGATGCATGATGGCCGAGGGATCGAATTGTGCAACTCAATATAGAATGAATGCACGTATAAACACAACAAAACCTAACTCCATCATGGATAATCTGGAGTGTCGGTGACTGGGGAATTGAGACACGTTCCGTCACTCGGAGTACGAAACGTACCTCGTTTCCCATGCCCGGGCTAACTCCTATCCCGAACACGATGCAATATGCATGACATGCATGAAATGCAACTAAGATACAATCCTAACATACGCAATGTTATGGAATGGCATACACGCTGCACGAGGTAATACACAACCGAGCATACACAATGCTATGGATGAAATGGCATACGCAATGCAATAATGGGCTTACACCGACATGAGAGAGCCTCAGCCACACTCACATAGGAGGCCATTAGATGAAAACAAGACAACTCGAAATGCGTGCACACGTGCAAGCAAACCGAGGACCGACCCTCAGGCACCGAAATGCCACTCTAATGAGACATGGCAAAGACATGGAATATGATATGCAAACATGCAAAAATTAGTAGCAAAATGAGGGGGCAAAACAGCCCCGAAACAAGGCGAAATGACACCCGATGCATGGAATTTCTCCCGAAATGCAAAACTAGATACATGAAATGGCTTACAGCTATACAAAGCATGCATAATTGGCACATGGAATGAAAAGACATAAGCAAGGCAGCCCCAAAATAAGCATTTTTACAGTTCAAAGCATGGCCAAAAAGTAAGCACAAGTGGGACTAAATTAACATACAAAAATGGCTCCGCGAGGGAGGCAATGAAGCAAGTGGTAGATGCGAAGCCCAAACAGAAAAAGACTCTTGTAAAACACTGAAGAAGGACCAAAAATATGACTACTTGAATTTTATTGAAACCCCCAAAACAATATACAAGCATGCTCAAAATGCCATGCAATGTAAGGCCCAAAAGAGGTCAAAACACAAAGTATACAAAACATTCATCAAACAGCCAAAGACCCCGAATGAAACATGACAAGGGGGTCAAAATATGGCTACTTCAAGTTTGGACCAAAGTCCAAAAACAGAGACACAATAGGCTAATAAATTATACAAAAGTGGGGACCAAAGAGGGGTATAATGACAAGTGGCACATGGAGGTCCCAAACAGTGATGAGCCCTTCTTCAATGTTGAATAAGGGATCAAAAAAAGCTCACTTACAGTTTATAACATGCCCCAAAATAGATTACACATAGGCCGAAAATAACATGCAAGATTGGGGCCTAAAGGAGAGATAAAGAAGGAAGTGCAAGATGGGGACCTCAAATGACAAAATTCCCTTAATGAAACATGAAATAGAGCTCAAATAAAGGGTACTTTCAGTTTTGGTCGGAGCTCAAAACAGCAAGCAAAATAGCTAGAAAAATGTTGCAAAATTAAGCTCAAAAAGAGGGAATTGACACTTACCCTTGAAGACCAACCCTTGGTTGCTTCTTGGCTTGAGAAGTGGTGCCTCCTAGCTGCTGGAAAGCTCCCCAAGCTACTGGAAATGGAGTAGTGGTGGTGATGCTAGGTAGTGATGAAGGAATGGTGCAAGGAACTTGGATGTTTGAGCTTGAAAGAGAGAGATGGAGGGAGATGTGTATATGCAAGCTCAAGGCAATTTTTTCCTAACCCAAAACCAGAGCTGGATGCTCTGTTATATAGACAAAAGGAGGGGAAAAAGTGGGGGAAAAATGGGGGGGGGAAAACATTCAAGTTTCCCTCCCAAAATTTGGCCCTCCGAATACAAAATCTGGGGGGTCAAAGAGGTCAGTTCTGAACTAAGCAGGGTTCAAGGATCAAGGCCGGCCAGGTTTTGGAGCTGCAGGTGGCTGGCTGGCCACCTCCCATGGCCGGCCAGCCAAGGGTCAAAAGGGTCAATGAGAATTAGTAGCCGACCATATGATATTGGTGGCCTCTCATGTGTGCACAACACAACCATGTGGTCAAACACTGGAAAAAGTGACCCAGGAGAGAGAACAACCCAATTTTAGGAGGGGTTCAAAAGGGTCAAGCAACATTAGTGGCCGGCCATATGATATTGGTGGCCTCCCAGATGTGTACATCACAAATATGTGGTTTTGGGTGCAAGAAAGTGGCCCTAGGGTGGTCAACATTGGCTTGGATGTGAGAAAAACGGGCGCCAGAGGGTGCCGGAGGAATATAACTGGTTGCTGAAACAATTGCTGGCCTCCCACCCTTCTACGGCCTTCCTGGTGATGAAACAGAGGTACCTGCCAATAATGAACGAAAACCGATGCAAAATGAATGTTCGGGGGCCAGAACGCGCAGTTCGGGGCCCCAAAAACTGCCTGTTAAGCACCGAAAGTGGCATTCGACCATGAAGCGGGTCTCTCAGACCTCAATGTCCCTCGAAAGGGAGCAAATAAGAAGTACGCCAAAAACCAAAGTAAACGGAGGTGGTTAAGCGGTCCTGAACCGAGGCACACGGCCAACGGCTCCGAAAAACCGGAAACCGGACTCCAAACGGGCAAAATGGCCTACGACCACAAAACATAGCCTACGGCCATTGAGAGATGATCTACGAGACCTCTCCCTCCCTTCGCGAAGAGAAAACAGAGAAAACCGAGCTTGGTTCGCAAATCGAGGCAAAGCATGAAAGGGTCCGGAAGTCCGGAGGCAAGGCTCGCAGCCGAGACTCTGAAACTTCTGAACGAGCACATTATGCAACATCACCAAGCGCTCAATCGGTGACGTCTGAGTCTTAAGGTCAGTCGAAAATGGGGTGTCTACACCAGTGGAGGCAGAGATTTGTGTAGTGCGGGAGGATAGGCATAATCAGGGGCCGGATGCCCTGAAAGAACTAGAAGAGGACATTGCTAACCTTCAGTTTTTCAATAAGCAAGATCCGGAAGACGTGACAGTCAACTGGTTTGATTTGGATGGGGCAGCGGAGTCTACAGGGTGGCTTGACGACCAGCCGGATATTGTTGAACAACCTCAGCTAGAATAGGGTCCGTCAGGGACGGGGACATCAACTATGGCCGGAAGGGCCAGGAATCTGGATGCATCGCCGGAGAGCACCGGTGTTAAGAATATCGATCGGGATCTAGGCAATTTGAATATAGGAGATGTTGAACAGCAAGCTGCGCTGAAGCAGTCTGAGCAGGAAAAGATTGAGGATTCTGAGAGGGCCAGAAAGGCTAAGGCCCTTGCGGGGACAGAACGTGCTGTGTGCACGGGAACAGAAGGTGTTGTAGGCACAGGAATAGTTATGACGGAGCCGGACAAATGTCTGTCAGCTGTCGATGGCATGTGGTGGAAAGATGACGACCTATGTCTTGCCCACACAGATGAGGACTGGGGGAGTAACCAGCCAGATGATACCTGGTACATTGGCGAAGTTGATCATATGACTAGGAGTGGGCGGTATTTCAAACCCCCACACCTAGATCAACCAGAGGCGTCCGGGAAGGACAGGGAGGCAGACAAGCAGAAAAAAAAGCTACTCAAAGAAGAGGCTGTGCTAAAATAGCTTAAGAAGATACAGGCAGACATCTCCATCTAGGGACTACTTATGGCTTCACGAGTCCATAGGCAAGCTGTCCTATCTGCAATCGATAAAGCCAAACTCTCAATAGACACCACGCCTGAGCAGCTGGTAGGATTGGTTTTTCTGGCAGGAGCTTCCCCGACGTTAACCTTTTCTGACAAGGAACTGCCGCCAGAGGGCGCAAACCATAACAAACCGCTCTACATCTCCGTGGAATGTAGAAACAAGGGGATACCGGTAGTTCTTGTCGACACGGGATCCGCTATTAACGTGTGCCCGTCGAGGACGGCATATGCAATCAGGTTGAAGCCCGCGGACTTTGTGCCAACTGCCCAAGTAAAAAGGGCTTATGACAATACTAGCAAAGAAGTAATGGGAACTGTGCAGATTCAGACCAAGGTTGGTCCAGGACATCACGAGATTGACTTTCATGTCTTGGACGTTCCCGCGACCTTTAATCTACTCCTAGGGCGGCCGCGGCTACACCAGGTAAAGGCAGTCTCTTCCACCCTACATCAAATGTTGAAGTACCCCTACGGGAAAGGGGTGGCCATTGTTTTTGGGAATTCGTCAATCCATCCGCCGCCAGAAGTGTCTACATCGGTTTTGGAAATTGAGCATGGCACGGAGGATGTGTTCCTTTTAGGATTTACCCTAGCCGAGGCCCGGGTTGTACAGAACATCTTAGCCGTTAATGAAGGGTTGTATGTCAGTGCACAGTCTATGTACCTCATGAACAAGCTCCAGCACATCCCTAGGATGGGACTAGGAAAAAGTGGCCTGAAAGGCATTGCGCTATCGGCCGAAGTGCCGCACAATCCGTATACCTTTGGCTTAGGCTATTTGCCCACCAAAGAGGACTGGGCGACGAAAGGCAAAGAAATGGCTGGGAGAGCCAGGGCCAAGCAGACCGGGAGGCATTTTGATTTGATGCATCGGCCTATTCAAGGCACCCTAAACGGACGCATTGTCCAGGAGGGGGAAGACTTTCCATTATGTGGCTTCCCAAAGCCATGGCTGAATGCCGAGAAGAGGCGCCTGCCGAGTTTTGAGATATTCTTAGATTTGTAATTGTCCGAGGATGATGTTGCCGAGGAGCAGACAGACGCATCAGCTGAGGTTGAGCAGTGTAAGGAAGTGGAGTCCGAGAGCACCGAGATTGAAATGGGGGTAGCACCAACTTGTCTACTATCAGATCCTCTGATCGTACATGAGTGCTTAGGGGATGACCTCTCAGTGTCCATGATTGGGAATGAAACGGCTGCGAGCCCATCTTCAAGCATTTTGGATGCGTCCATCGTGCCCTCCCTCGTCTGGCAGTACAAGGAGGGATTCTTATCGAGTAGCACCGGGTCAGGTAGTGAGCCGGAATCTGATTCTACCGAGTCTGTAGTGTCGGAATTAGGTTCCAACTCGTCTGAGTCTGAGTCTGAGTCCGGTATTCCTAGGGGTGACAACCTAGATGCCACATTCCTGTCTAGGTCGTCTTTTTCTTTTTCCTTTGAGTCTGTTGTAACAGAGGAATCAGGCGACTTGGAAGTGATTAATGAGAATAAAATGGCTGTGGCTTTTGAGTATTTTTTTGTGCCTTTGATTTATTGCATTAATTCAGACTTTCAAAACGACGACGAAGAAATTCCTCCAATTTTGAAACATTTGCTAGGTCAAGAGCAGGAGAAGTTTGTAAGACCGCTGGTTGATCAAATCATCCAAATTAATGTTGATACTAAGAAGGACCCACGACTGGTCCAGATCGGGTCCACATTGTCTTCGGAGAAGCACGAGCACTTAGTCGCTTTATTGAAAGATTTCAAAGATGTTTTCGCGTGGTCCTACGAAGACATGCCTGGAATCGATCCAGAGATTGTACAGAACCGGATCCCTCTTGACCCGAAGGCCCGACCTATCAAATAGAAACTCAGAAGGATCCGCCTCGACTGGGCCATCAAGATCAAAGAAGAGGTCACCAAGCAAATCGATGCAGGGTTCCTTCTGGTATCTGAATACCCAACTTGGTTGGCCAACATAGTTCCAGTACCGAAGAAGGACAACAGAACTCGGGTATGTGTGGACTTCAGGGATTTGAACAAAGCTAGTCCGAATAACGACTTTCCTCTGCCGCATATCGACGAATTAGTGGACTTCACTGCTGGGCACGCGTTGTTTTCATTCATGGATGGCTTTTCAGGCTATAACCAGATTGTGATGGCACCCAAAGACCGGGAGAAGACTACTTTTACCACCCCGTGAGGGACCTACTGTTACAGAGTGATGCCGTTTGGGCTGAAGAATGCTGGAGCTACATATCAACGGGCCATGACCACGATATTGCATGACATGATCCACAAGGATGTTGAGGTGTATGTGGACGACATGATTGTCAAGTCCAAAAAAAAGAGAGGGCCACTACATCGCCTTGCAAAAGTTTTTCCAAAGGATCAGACAATTTCGGTTGCGGCTAAATCCTTAGAAATGTACGTTTGGTGTTATAATAGGGAAAATGCTGGGGTTCTTGATTACATAGAGAGGTATCAAAGTCGACCCTTCCAAAATTAAGGCCATCTTAGAAATGCCACCATCGATGACTGAAAAGGAGGTGCGAGGCTTTCTTGGTAAAGTGCAATTCATAAGACGGTTTATTGCTAAATTAACGTTGACTTGTGAACCACTCTTTGGTCTCCTGAAGAAAGGAACAAAGTTCCAATGGGATGGCCGATGCCAAGCTGCTTTTGAACAGATCAAGCAATACTTACAGAACCCACCCATGTTGTTACCGCTTGAGCGGAGGAAACTGTTGATTTTGTACCTTTCAGTAACTGAAACTACAATGGGCTGCATGCTTGCACAGGAGTCTAAGGACAAGGTGTAGAAAACTATCTATTACCTGAGCAAAAAGATGCTCGATTACGAGACCCGTTACACTCCATTGGAAAATGCTTTCTTAGCCTTGGTATGGGCTACTAGGAAGCTGCGGCACTACCTGTTAGCTCACTCTGTAATGTTGGTTTCAAGATTAGATCACATCAAATATCTCTTCGAGAAACCTTCACTTACGGGTAGGCTAGCTCGTTGGTTGCTTCTGTTTTTTCGAATTCGATTTGAAGTATGTGACGCGCAAGTTACTGAAGGGGAGAGCGGTAGCAGAGTTTCTAGCCGATCACCCAGTTAAAGGGGATAAAGCAGTTGAGTACCTATTCCCGGGCGAGGCCATTCTGCATGTCGAAGAAGAATTTTGGACAATGTACTTTGACGGAGCGTCAAACCAATACGGGTATAGGATAAGGGTGTTGCTGATAGCACCCGATAATTCTCGTTTTCCTCTAGCATTCAAACTCCGGTTCAAAGTCAAGAACAATGACACAGAGTATGAAGCGTGTATTGCTGGACTAGAAGCAGCTCTGGAACTAAGGGCAAAACGGTTGGACGTCATCGGGGACTCGAACCTTGTTGTATCTCAAGCAAAAGGAGATTGGAAAGTCAAAGAAGAAAATATGAGAATATACCACCAGACCTTGGACTTGCTGATTCCTCGGTTTGAGAAGCTGAACTTCGCTCATATACTAAGAGAGAACAACAGGTTCACAGATTCACTAGCAACTCTATCCTCTATGATAGACATCCCTTTTGGAGTCCGGATGCGTCCAATCATCATCGAACTAAAATTTGCGCCGGCCTACGAGTTGATTGCCGCCATAGATGAGGTACAAGATGAGAACCCCTGGTATTACGATGTCTGGAACTTCTCGGAAAATGAGGTGTATCCACCAGGGGAAATACCAAGGATAAAAGGGCAATTCAAAGAATGGCTGCTCAGTTGGGAAGCTATACAAGAGAGGTCATCTCGGGATGCATGAGTTGTGTGTTGATGCCGAAGAGTCCAAGCGCCTAATGGAGGCCATCCATGGAGGAGAGTGCGGAGCATATGAATGGGGTGATGCTAGCCCGAAAGATCCTTAGACAAGGTTACTACTGGTCTACCATGGATGAGGATTGTATAGGCTTTGTCCGGCGATGCCACAAATGTCAGATCCATGCAAATCGCATGAACATTTCGCCATCAAAGCTGTATAACATGACTTCGCCGTGGCCATTTTCAGTCTAGAGGATTGATGTGATCATGGATGTCACTCCGAAGGGGTCTAATGGGCATGAGTTCATTCTGGTCGCGATAGACTATTTCACAAAGTGGGTTGAGGCCCAATCTTATGCAGTGTTGAAGGCATCGCATGTTGCGAAATTCATCAGAAACAACATCATTTGTCGCTACAGAGTCCCGAATGAGATCATTTCAGATAATGGTTCCCACTTCAAGTAGGAAGTGATCGATTTGTTGGAGAAGTACAACGTGGCTTTTCATAAGTCATCTACATATCGGCCGCAAACCAACGGAGTAGTTGAGGCTGCCAACAAGAACATCAAGCATATTCTGCAGAAGATGGTGGAAACCTACAGGGACTAGCAAGATAAGCTGTCGTTTGCTCTGTGGGGCTACCGGACTTCAATTCAAACTTCTACTGGGGCGACTCCGTATTTCTTGGTCTATGGGATGGAGGTTGTTCTGCCTATCAAAATTGAGGTTCCGTCGTTGTGAGTACTGGCTGAATGTTAGACAGCTGAGGCAGATTGGCAGCAGAGCAGATTCGAAGAACTCATGCTCTTTGATGAGCGAAGGCTGAAAGCACTGTACCATGTTCAGGATTATCAACGCAAAATTGCCAGGGCTTTCAACAAGAAAGTTAAGTCCTGGAATTTGAAAGAAGGAGATTTGGTGCTCAAAGACAACCGAGCCCCCATTAACAACCCTAGGGGCAAGTTCAGACCTAATTGGACTGGCCCTTACATCTTCAAGTCTATCTGATCGGGTGGAGCTGTCATTTTGATGGACCTAGATGGCCTAGAGTTCTCCCAACCAATCAACATGGACAAGTTGAAGAAATATTTTCCCTGAGTGGTTCGCTAGGCCGAAAACCCGAAAGGGCGACCTAGGCAAAAGTAAGGGCACAGAAAATTTGAAATGATAAAAACTAAGCTCGCAAGGTTGAAAACCCACAAAGGGTAGCCTTGGCAAAAGTTAGAGTGTAAAAGGTGTGGGTTAATACACGAGTGAACCTGAACCAAACTACGTAAGGCTTGATTCCCATCTTTGGGATACGTAGGCAACTTCATCTTGAAGTCTAGCCATAAACACTTCCCCGATCAACTTTGTCTATGTGATCGCCATGGTCATCTTTGTCTATTCAGCATTCAAGAGTTCGGTTGTGATCTCCGGTGTAGTGCCACTCCGACTAGGGGCAACTTTCCAATTGTTGGGATCCGGGGTTGTGCATCTCAGTGACAAATCTTAGGCGTGTCCAGTTCTGATCCACATCAAAAATGGTTTTGACAAGTTTTAATAAAAGTTGATTTTGCTGAAATTAATCTTTTTACAACGTAGACCATTTTTGGACCAAACGGAAAATTTTCAGTGCCCACAACCTTCAATTTCATTAATTTCAACACAGAGTTCTCTTGCTCTTGAATACAAAATTGAAGTTTCTTTTCATTACATTCATAAAGAAAACTTGAAAGTTCTGATTAAAGCAAATAAATTCGAGGCATAGTCAGGTGTTCCTGTGTCCTCTCCCAGAGCTGGTCGAAGCCTCTAATTTCAAGCTGGGCCCGATCTGTGCCTCTTCATTGAGCCAATCCAAGCACTCATCAGAGAGGGTGTAGCTAAAAGTAGGAACGGGGGCCAGAAGTTCTCTCGTCCTCCATGTTGCGGCATACCGAGCTAGCTGCGCGCTTTGGACCAGAAATGTAGCGGGATACTCAATCCCCTCCTCTGGGCAAGTTTGATCATGTCCGAACTGGCACCGGAACCGAAACGAAAAGTAAAACACACAGTTTGTCAGGCCAATCAACTGGATCCCGGCTGACGGGTCATGCTATAGCTCATTGCTGGTAAATTGAGCCAAGGGCAGCGCCAAGCAATGCGATCTGTGGACAAATTGCACATCCAACTATACCACCATCCTTCATCTGGAGCATCGACTAGACGTCGTCGAGAGAAATAGCTGCGAACTGAATATGCCGGATACGAGTCCATAACTCTCAACTTGTCCATCAACCACACCTGGGGAAGGATGAAAAATGAGAGAATAAAGAATAAAGAGATGTACGTTGAGAGAAAAAGTGGGCAGAAGGTTTTGAGAGAAAAATCGAGCCTGAGGGCCAAGTGATGTGAGCAATATATGTGAGATGGGACGGGAAAAATTACTTGCAACTGTAGTGGACTCCCTACAAACCTAGTCATCTCCCAACGATGAAAAGCGTCTAAGCCCATCAATGTCTCGGTCAATGTCATGGCGATGCAACTGTTGCCCACTTTCAAGCCGTCGGCGACCTCAGTCAAACGAGTGCTAAACCCGCCGGAGCCCAGGACAAGTAAGAAGTGGGACAGCATGCACAAGCAAGGCGCATGTCGTCGATAAGCCTGCCAATGATGGTTGCCGCGGTCACCAGCATCAGAAAACCGACAAACCAAGCTCGGAGTGTCCAACTCTCCATCATGAATCAATGACCGAGCATCATCCACAGTAAGGCCGCGCATCCGTCCTAAGGCTTAGACGTGGCCGAACCGGAACTGAGGCAAGATTTCTTCGTCGCGCTCGAATTCCATTAAAGCTTGGAAATCCTCAAAAGTGGGACACATCTCTTGACCGCCAAAACTAAAGACGTGTGTTACCGGATTCCAAAACCTTGCCGCGGCATGGAGGAACGGAAAACACAGCGGGTGCGGCCCAGCGTGAATAGTGCATTTATGCTGAAACCCCAGAAATTCAGCCTTTTCGAGCCATCCAAGTTGGCAATCTAAGTTGTGAGATTTTGGGCAAGAAACTCTTCCATTTGGTGCAAATCAGTGTTGAAATGAGAAAAACTACGAAGATGAGGCTTTTGTAGAAGATAAGGTGTTGAGTGGAAGACAGGTGTCAACATTCTGGAGGTACATGCCATTTTTGGCCGATCGGCTAAAAATATTGGCCGATGGCCATTTCTTGTGGCCGGTGGCCTTTCCTTTGGCCGATGGCCCTCCTTCTTGTTCCTTGAGCTGATTATGTATTGAACATACTGAGAACTTGTGATTGGCACCACTTCCAATGCCTTCGATTTGCTTTTCGAGTTGTTATACATTTGCTTATCGAGTTGTATTTCACATTCTTTATGTCTTTGCTTTGCATCGAGTTGTATTTACACTTGGTTAGCTTATCTAGTTATTTGTTTTGATTATCGAGTTGTTTTTGTCGTTAGTCGGTTCACTACCTGATTATTACGATGCAAGTGCCTAATTTTCAAACAAAAGTTCAATCTCATTTACATTTTTATGTAATGCGATGCGATGCATAGAATGTACAAATGCAACACTTTTTGAACAAAACAACTGTTTCATTTCATCATACGTCTTTTGTAAAAGTACATATTTTTGAGGAAAGTAAAACCTGCCTGAGGCAGTACAATGTGCTCAAACTACCAATAAAAAGAAAAGTAAAGCAAAAAAAAGGAGGAGAAAAGCAACAAAATGTCTGAACAAAGCAAAGAAAAGAAAAAGTAACAAAATGTTTGGATCAATATCGATGGCCTCAAGTGCGGGAGTCGATCCTTGTCCTCTTCCTGGACGACGGTCCAGGGTCACCACCGCCATCTCCATAGTCAGAATCTGAGTTGTCTTCTGCCTTGCCCTGGGATGACGCCACCTCCTCATTAGAATCATCGAGGGAGGGATCTCGCGAACTGCTCTCAGCATGAGCGTGCCTATGTCTGCCCCAGCTATGGAAAGTCATCTCCCGCCTGGCTCCCCTTCCTCATCGAACAGGAATAGATGGTCCAGCTGGAGCACCTCCCGTGGCCGGAATCTGGAATGGGGCCTGAAAAGGACCAATGGTAAATGCATCAGTTATGCTACGCAACATAGTGTATGAATGTTGTGAACAATGTGTGAGTGCAGTGTATGAATGCTGTGAGTAATGTGTGAGTACAGTGTATCAGTGCCGTGAGTACTGTGTATCAAGTGTCGTATCGACAATGTCGTATATGAGATCAGTATGGAACAGAGTATGCAAAGTTTCGGGATTAAGTTTGAAAGAACTTACCGGGATCCCGTAGATGGTGAGCATGTCGATGCTCCTCTGCAGCATCCCTATCGCTGAGGCCGTCAACTCCATGGACTGGCGAGTGTACTCGACGGAAGCCTGCAAAAGTGTTGAAGTCATTTGTATTCTGCGGGGTATCAAATGAATTGAAATGACTGTACAGAATGCAAAGTATAGTAGTACATACAGGGGCCGAGCTGTAGACTCTGAGAAGCTCATGGTCAGCCAGAGGAGGAGCGAAAGGGATCTGATAAGTCTCCCCACCGTGCCCTCAGCATGTGATCGTCGTGGGTAGCTCTGGCCATCCAGCTCCCTGTCCTCTTCGGGACCCACTCCTCCCACGGGCCTGAGGTGCCTTAGATGTTCCTACTCCGGTCACCAGCACTGCAAGTCTCTCTCGCTCAACTCAGCGAGCACCGGTCAGAGGCCGCATGAGATAAGCCTAGATGTACTCGACGTAATCGCCCTCATCTCTAAAGCTCTCATAGCTCCAGCCAATCGTGTAGTCTATCATCTCCTCTAACGTGTACCCCTCAGTGTGCCTCGTGTGGGTAGGAGGAGGTGCTGGAACTGTCTACTCTGGCACGCCCAAGGTCTGCCAAAGGAAGCGCTCCCCAAAGTACCAAGCGCGGCAGACCGATCCCTCTAACAAGACCCTGAACCGGGCAGTCTCTCGAGCACCAGCATGCCGCTCCTGAACTGCGCCAGGCAACGGGGCCCAAGGCTGCCAGGTGATCTGTAAATAATATACAATTTTTTATCTACTGTTATTGAGAGTGCAATATAAAGCGAAGCTTAAATAAACTGCAATGTTTGACATACCTTGGCTGCGGTAATGGTGTCAAAGTAGCGGCGGAAGAACATGAAGGACTCCCGTGGCCTCCGCTTGCATCTCACATCGAAGCGGTGGGAAAACGGAACCATGGGGGGTATCTCCTTATCTAGCACTGGGGCGAGCCTAGGAAAGTTGGCATACACCCACAACTACAGAATGTAACAGAGCAGATATGAGTATGCTTATCAGATAGAGCAGTATACAGGTAAAGCAAAGTGCAGTATGTGCAGTGTATTGTGCAGTGTGTGCAGTGTACAACCAGTGTAAAGCAGATTGCGTGCGTGCAGTGTGTGCGATGTACAGATAATGAAAAACATAAGTGAAAAGACAGAAAAGGAAATGTGTACCTCCTAGGCTCGCTAGTAGCCTCCAAGCAGCTGCCCGCTGCAGCGGGAGGATGAACTTATATACCCGTAAAGGGTGACCAAGCCCGCACCACCCCAGTCGTAGCCGTGGATCTGCGTCACGTCCACAAGTGCGCTTAGTAGGTAAAGGGCGACAGTGTTCGCCCGGTCGGTGAAAAGCGTGGTCCCCAGCAGGAACATGATGAAGCCACGAGCATACTGCTCCTCCTCCTCCCAAGTAGTAGGCGCCTGGATCTGGAAGTAATCCTCGAACCATGAATACCTCACAAACCCTGACCGGGCAAAAGGTGGTTGAGTGCCAAGCAAGTATAGCTGAGCGACGTCCCACTCGTCCATATCTGTATCAAAGGGGATAGGATCACCTCTCACTCCGATGCCTGTGAGCATGGAGAAGTCAAAAGGAGTCATCGCCATCTCCCCGATGGCGGAAAGATGGAAGGAGTCGGTGGTGTCCCACCACCTCTCCACCAAAGCAGCAAGAAGGGGCCTGCTCGCAGTGACGCACGAGAGTCCCATGCAGAAGGTCCTAAAGCCGGCCTGGTCGACAATATGGCGAACCGTATCGGGAAGCTCCATATACCAACCTCGGGCGACAGTGTTTCCATACCCCAGGAAAACATGGGAATCTCCCTGTGTTCAAAACAAACAGTTGCGAAGCAGTGTTAGAAATACAGTGTTGAATGCACTTAGAATTGATGAAAATGCAGTGTGTGTGCATCTGTCCGAGTCTACGTAGATATTGGGTGCGGGCGTACTCACAATGAACTGCAGCATATGATGTATCAGTGTGTTTGAATTGTTCAGTTGAGAATGCAGCGTGTGTATATCTATTCGGATTTAAACAGATATCGAGTGTGGGTGTGCTCACAGGGGACTACAGCATGTGATATATCAGTGTATCTGGGTTAAGCAGTTAAAGAACAGAATCGACTATCGTCGTTAGATGTTCGACATTGCAGAAAATGACATAGAGGAAGAGTGTACCTCAGAAGCACCGTAGGACAGATATGACTCTGGCTCACACAGCAAAAGCTCCAGTGGCATGCCCCGTGCATAGCTCCTGAAGTGGCAGATGCCGTCGGGAGGCAACACGTGTATCGCTGGCCTGTAAGTCACCGGATCTAACGGCACGATGCGAAGAGGTAGGAGCTTGACCTCGGGGTCCACGTCCATCTCTGGAGGAGTCCTACCACGTGAAATGTCATCTTCCATCTCAAAAGGAGTGTGAAAATGGCCGAGAATGTGAAAAACGAGCAAGAATGCGAAAGGTCAACCCAAAAGCCAACCCCGAGAGGATGAAAAATGGGAGAAAAGGTCGGAGTGTGGAAAAGGCACAAAAACCAAGTAAATTCGGGGGAAAACAAACCCCAAATAGTGGAAACCAAGAAGGAAACACCGAAAACCGAGTTTTGTTCAGTTTAAAGTGTGCGAAATGGGAAGGGTTTCACGAATCGAACAACGAAAAAGACTCAAAAACAAGAGAAAAATGAGGATCGAAGGCGGGAAAATCATCTAAAGAGAAAGAGGAAGGATTTTCGAGCTTGGAGAAGTGAAAATATGGGGTTTGGAACCCCATATTTAAATACCCATGGCCAAAAGACAAAATTGCCCCTGAAACTGTCATTTTTGGCCGATCGGCCAAATTGTTAGCCGATCGGCTAAATATTTGGCCGATGAGATCATTTTGTCGCTGATGGATGGCCGATGGCCCCCCCTTGTGGTCGGTGAACCTCCCACGCCCTTTGTTGGGTCAATTATGTGGTTTGGGACCTTTATCTCTCAAGATAGTACAAGAAAGTACACTTTTGAAGCTTAACCGGTCTTCGTATTGACCTCAAACCGTGTCTTCCGTGTATGGCATTCGATGCGCGCGAGGTGTATCCTTTTCGTATCCTTTTGTATTGTAGAATTGCTTTTGAGCATGTTATGTTAGAATGTTTTTCCATAATTGTAATAAGCGCGCTTGTTATGCGTCTTTTTGCCCTTGCATTGAGTATGCTTCATCTTGCTTTCGAGTTGCATCTCAAAATCACGAATAACATGCCTTTACCATGCTTTCGTTGAATATATACCTCTTTTTGTTGTTGCATTGTTACACACAATGCTTGCATTGTTGTGCATGCTTTACTTACAAGTGTTTATGCACCCTTTTGCATTGTTACACTCATTGCTTGCGTTGTCACGTATGCTTTACTTACATGTGTTATCATGCTTTTCCTTGCATTGTTATGCGTACACTTAGGTTGCATTGTTGTGTACCCCTTGCTTGCGTTGTCATGCATGTTTTACTTACATTGTCATGCTTGTTTCAGTTGCATTGCTATGCACCACCTTACTTGCATTATCGCGCACACTTGTTCCATTGTCATGCACCTTTGTACTTGCATTGTCACGCACGTCTTGCTCGCATTGTTATGCGTACACTTAGGTTGCATTGTTATGTACCCCTTGCTTGCGTTGTCGCGCATGCCTTTACTTGCATTGTTATGCTCGTTCTACTGGCATTGTTATGCCCTACTTGCATTGTTATACTCGTGTTTATCTCATATTGAAATGATTTCTTCATCTAACGATTGAAAATGTGTTTCTACTATATTGTACCTGTTGAATTTCTTTCTTTTGCAGGCACGATATTATATGTACGGTTGATTCAAAGGAAGTCCCGGTTCAGTTTAACTATTACCCTTCTCCACTCGCATTTGGCACGCGTTTGGACGTAATCTCTCTCCTCTTGCGTTTGCCACGCGTTTGGATAACTGCGCTTTCTTGCACAGTACTTTCCTCTCATGCTTTGCCACACTGAGAGATGTTGTGTTTGAGACCCCGGGTGTCCTCTATAGTCGCTTTTACTCTTCTCCGCGTGAGACGCAGTGAGAATTGCATAATTTTCTTACATCCCTCCTGTTGAATCGTGTAGGACCGTTATCTCTTATTTGCTTGTTTAAATTGTTGTATTTATTTTTCATAAATGCTTCATTACGGCTCTCTTTGCATGATCATAAGTTATGCTTGGCATCTTGCATGTCATTTGCATCTTGCCCCTACCTGCAGGCGTATCTCTTTGTTATGCTGTATGCTTGTCTGAGTCTTCGGCGTTGTCAAAAATGGGTCGTCTCTGGGCTTTGACATTCACTCCCGTCATCTTATGTCTTTCGAGTTCTGTCAAAGAGGGGTAACTGTAGACACCCCATTTTTTACCGTCCTTAAGACTTGGACGTCATCGTTTGAACACTCGATGATCATCCATGTTCGTGTTCGTTTTGAGTTCCCGAAGGTCTCGGCTGCGTGCCTTGCCCTAGGATCTCTCAACTTGTTTGTTTTGTGCTTGGTTGTGGACCAAGGACTTGTGGTTTTTCTTCTGAGGGTGGCTTGTTGGCCATCCCCACACCCCATCGGCTATGGCATGATGCCATCGGCCTTGCTTCCTTGCCATCGGCCATAATGTTGGCCGGTCGGCACTTATTTTGGTCGATCGGCCATATTTTCTGGCCGAGGCCTTTTATTTGCCTTTTTCAGGCATTGTGCATGCCAACTGTGCCAGCTGGTGAGCACCGACTCTTCCCTCCATACACGTGTATAGAGGGATTTGAACCAAAACTCAGCTTCTCTAAGAAGCTTTGAATTTGATTTCCTATAAGAGGGGAGCCTCCCCTCTCTTTCCAGAGATTCAGCAAAATAGATATAGAGTTCATATATTCCTCTCTCTCTCTCTATATATATTTGTCTGTGTGTTGGTGCCTTAAAGGTGTGTTTTGTTCATACTTTTGCACTAGAGCACCTAGTAGAATACCTTCATTTGGTTGTTGAGGCACTAGGAAGTTGGTTTCAGAGTTCTTGGGCTGGTTTTGATCCAAGGGAGTGGCTGGAGTTGTGTTCTTGAAGGTGTTCTTCAAGGGTGAGCAATTAACCTTTTGTTTCCCCATTTTGGCTTAAGCTTTTAGACCTATTTGCATATTTGTAGACGTCTCCAAACGTCCCGGGAAAATCCCGTTTGATTCATTTGGGCTCACTACAGCTCGGGCTCAAATGTCATGATTCTTAATCTGATCTCGCAAAGTGCAATGCGAGACTGATAAATCACCAAAGAGTTCAAATCCGACAAATCGTTTTGAAAAACTGATTTTTAGAAAGAAGTGCCAAACATGGACTGCTTTGCCAGATACAGAGTCGCCACCTAAATATTTTATTTTGGGAGAATTTAGGAAATCCTGACTCGTGCCTAAGGCCACGTGCCCGTCATCACCAAAGTTGCCTCAGCTCGGAAACTTGGGTACGATTGGAGGAGGTCGTGCAATGAGCACCCCCGCTCGCCCGATCAAATATCGGCCACTACTAAACATGATATCTTGTTTTTGAAAACACATGTGTTCTTATTCCGGTTTATTAGCCTAGAATTACTACGTGATGAGCACAGCAAAACAAGTATAGAACCAACTAGCTAGTTGGGTTGGAAGACATGCATCACACACACGCACACTTATTACAAAACTCGCCCTCTCGACGGAGGGTCCAAATGAAAAATACAGAAGCAACTAGTTAATCTAAGCTAATCCAATTAAACTAGTTATTACACAACAAAATGAATAACAAGTTACAGCTACTTATTACACAACATTTGATTAAGTAAGCAATCTAAATAAGCAAGTCAACTAAATGAATGTGGGCTGCCTCGGCTCTGTTTTGGATGACAAAGGATGCATGCATGCTCGAGTCGCCTTGGTCAGAAATCCCTCCCGACGCCCCGACTTGCCTTTGTTTGCAATTGATTCCAGAAACTTGCACAACGCTCCAGACAGATGAAACTCCACCCCGGGAATCTGTGGGAAGGCTGCCGACCAGCTTATGGGCATGGGAGATCAACTACCGACCACCCTTTGTGGTGGAAACCAAAAAAAGTGGTCGGCCTGCCAATAAATCTGGACGGCCGACCAGTTTCCTCTCCTGGTTTCTGGTTTTCTGCAACAAAGGCAAAGAGAGAGGCACGACAAAGTTGTCACGCCCCAAAATTTGAACAATTAAATATTAAATTAGGACTAACCCCAATCAATATTCCATCATCCAAATCCTAGGGGTGAAACAAAAAAAAACTAAACGCCAACCAAACCATCCACCATAATTTCATAACTATCAAATACCTCCAACATTAAAGTAGCAACAACTAGTCCAAACAACTTAAATAAAGTACGGTTACAAACCATGCCAAATTATTCCAATACTAAAGCCATATAAAAAAATACATAAATTAGTATCAACCCTAAGCTCAAGAAAATAAAAGAAGTCCAAACGACATGTCCTACGATCACAGTTATTTCTTGTCACCACCATAGCCTCAACTAATCCTGCAAATGAAGCTCGGCTGCGCTCAAACAGACCGCACCCGAGTTGCCAAGAGACAAAACGGGTCAGTATACAGGTATACTGGTATGAGTACAAGATTTAACACCCGCGTGTCCACTAGACACAGACAAAAATACATTTAATTCTTATCACGGGATAAGACAAGCAGTTCCAGCCGTACCAAGACGAATGGGTAATTTCCCGAGATACGGTGCCATTTAGTTTCTTGTCCGTACACAACGAAATATAAATTGATTATAAAATAGACAAAATAGAAATAAAAATATGGTGGGTCAACCCTGTATAAGAAGTTAGTAAGACCCACCATCTTGCAAAACAAATAAAGTTAGTATAATTTAATCATAAGTAACTTGTTGAAAAAAATATAAAATTACACCGTTTCATACTTAAATAATTTGAATTGATCAAAACTCAAAGAATGAAAGTTGTACAGAATCAAATTTCCTAAAACACATCGTGAACGAATTTAATAGAACCTGAACAGGTTAAGAGCAAAACTTGATATAAAAATCTAGACAGAATTCAATCGAAAAATCTGAAGCTGAAAACGAACCAAAACTGCCCTAAGATGATTTTTTTCGAAAAATTTCAAAACACAAAGTGTGCAGAATAATGTTTTACTTTGGTTTATACGAAACCAATAAAAATGAGCTCGTTTCGTGGGTTAAAACAGCCTCTAAAATCTGCCTTGCTAAAATGAATCAAACCGACAATAATCAAGATCATCCGATTATAAGTTCTAATCGATCTTTTTATTAAAAAGCTAAAACACAAAAGTTGTCCAAAATCACGTATACATGCTTCTGCTCAAATTTCATAATTTATCGAGATCGTTTACTATTTTTTTATCATGTACAAATCAATACCAATCACACTATACTAATAAATTCATAATTAAATTCTTTGTACCTTAACTCCACCACTTCGGCCCTCCCCTTCCGGCCTACACATATATCCCATGTGCCTCCCGTATACCTAACACCGCTCCGAAGCCAAACTTGCACGGGGATATCGTCCCGAGTTTGACTCACACTCCCCGGATAGTTAGCATATACGTACGCGCGCAAATCAAAGCACTCATCTACTCATGAGAACGAGGCAACAACATATATATACACAACATCTCACACATGAGAATAAACATAACAATGCCAAGCCTAAGACATTCAAATAAATCTCATAATCCTCACTTTTTTTTATACACTCTTTCTCACCATCACTCAAATAAAACAACAATCCATGGAGTCATGGTGGAGTATAATGAATTTATCAATATGTTCTTAATTAATTTTAATTTCATATAACCATGAGTGTAATTACAATCATAAAATAAATTCATATAAAAATCCTAAACATGGCATACACAACTAATCAAACTAATTAAAATCAATCCATCATTTACATGCAAATACAAAATCAATCCAACATCAAATAAAAATAAATAAGTAAATAAAAATAATGAATCAATCCATCCTCTAACCAATATCTATGGATTCTAAATTTATTTTAATTTTATATAATCATGTGTGTGATTACAATTATAAAATCAATCCATATAAAAACCATAAATCTTGCAGATACAACTAATCAAAATAATTAAAATCAATCAATCATCTAAAAACCTTGAACCTTACATACAAACTAAACAAAATAATTAAATTTAATCAATCATCTAAAAATCCTAAACTTTACCTACACAACTAATCGAAGTAATTAAAATTAATCAATCATCTAAAAACCCTAAAGTTTAACTATACAACTAATCAAAGTAATTAAAATCAATCACTTATCTAAGAACCCTAAACTTTACATGCACTACCAGTCAAAATAATTAAAATCAATCTATCATCTATAAACCATAAATCTTATATCCACAACTAATCAAAATAATTAAAATTAATCTATCATCTTTATGTAAAACAAAATCAAACTAACATCAAACAAATAAAAATAAATAAATAAATAAAATAGCGAATTAAACATAAATCAAGGAAAGTGAGTTTTGTAGTCACAATTATTTTTGAAGATCAAAGAATTACTTAAAGAATTAATAAAGTCACCCAAAATAAAACCCTAAACCTTGCATACCCAATTAATACAAATAATTAAAATCAATCAATCATCCAAAAACTCTAAACCTTACATACACATCTAATCAAAATAAATAAAAAATTAGTCAATCATTTAAAAATTCTAAACCTTACATATCCAACTAATTAAAATAATTACAATCAATTAACACTACAACAAAAACATACTTTAGTGGAACTACCCTAATGGCATATTTTTAGAAAATGCCACAAAAAATGATATTTAGTGGCACGTTTTTAAAAAATGCCACAAAACGACAAACATAAAAGGCTCTAGTGACATTTCAATGAACAAGTGTCACAAAACTACAACAAAAACATACTTTAGTGGCACTACACTAGTGGCATATTTTTAGAAAATGCCACAAAAATGATATTTAGTGGCACGTTTTTGAAAAATGCCACAAAACAACAAACATAAAAGCCTCTAGTGACATTTCAATGAACAAGTGTCACAAAACTACAACAAAAACATACTTTAGTGGCACTACACTAGTGGCATATTTTTAGAAAATGCCACAAAAATGATATTTAGTGGCACGTTTTTGAAAAATGCCACAAAACAACAAATATCATAACTAATGATGCCAAATCATTGAAATGAGCCAAGTAATGCATGTTAGTGGACCCGATGCACAAAGCAAACAAGTTAGGTTGAACAAAAGCTATACAAAGCAAGTCATGGATGACCAAGACGACCAAAATTAGACCTTAAAAATGGAAAAACCTGAATAAATTCTTCTTGAAGTCAAGCCAAAAGCATGCTAATGTGCCAACATGATGCATGTTAGGCTATCTCATGGAATTGCATGGCAAGTGTATGGAGCATGCAAAGGCCAACTGAACCAAACCAAAACAGAGTCATGACATGGTAAAACACCACCAAAAACATGCTGAAATGGGAAGAAAACAAGCTAGAATGACATGTCAAGGCATAAAGCATATAAAGCTAGTTTAAGGGATTTACACTACAAGCATGCATGGTAAGCATCTTTCGACCAAGAGGCATCAAAATAGAGCTAAGGCAGCCCAAAATATGAACAAAACTAGGTTGGAGCATGGCCAAAATATGCTAGAATAGAGGGTCAAAACGTCATGCATTCTAAGCTAGTGAACATGATTTACACTACAAGTATATGAAGCATGTGAGAGGCTACCAAACCAGCAAAAAAAAAAGTCATGGCATGCCAAATGATGGCCAAAAACACACTGAAATATGACCAATACATGCAAGAATGACATGCCACTTTGATAAGCCACAAAAGGGATTACTCTACACATGAAAGAGGCAAACCCAAGGTGACCAAACCAGCCATAGAAAGAGTCTAGGCAGGCCCTAAAAGTCACCAAAAAGTGCCTAAACCGAGCCTTGAAAGTACGAAAACATATGCTCCTTTGATAGGCCAAAAATACAAGCAAACAAGACCAAAAGTGAGAGGGCCTCCCCTCTCTGATTTAAGTCCTCAAAACCACATGCCAACCACTGAAAGTCCACTGGATTTTAGTGGCTAAAAGTCCAAGCAAAGATCAACTCAAAGGCCTTATGGCATGGCACAAAACAAGGCCAAATAGGGCATGCAAGAAGGAAGATGGCCCTCAACACCAAAAGGGCCTTAAACAAACATCTTAAGCAACTTAAAACAAGACTTTTTTCAGTTGAAAACAAAGCTCAAATAATCATGCAAGTATGGCTAAGATAATGACCAAAACAAAGCTTGAAAAGAGAGAAAGGAGGTTACCCTTGAAGCACAGTAAAACCAGCAAGTTTTTGGACCAAAAACAAACTCTTCAACCTCCAAAAAAGTCCTCCAAGAACCTCCGATCAATGGTGGAGGTGTATGGCTATGAGGTGTGGTGCAATAGGTCAAGAACAACACACTTTTGCACCCAAAATGTAGAGATATAGAGAGAGACATATATTTTCGCCTTAGCAAATTTCAGAACCTGGTTCAAGGAGAGGGGGAGTCTCTCTTATAGAAGAAGCAAGGGTTCAAGCTTCTTAGAGAAGCTAAACATGGATGCAATCCCTCCATACACGTGTATGGAGGATACAGTTTGTGCCCTCCAGCTGGCACAGCTGGCATCCACTTAGTCAGATAAAACAGGAGGAAAGGGCCGACCAGAAAACATGGTCGGCCAGCTACTTTTAGTGGTCGACCGACCACCCTAAGTGGTCTCCCAGAAGAAAAAGTGGTCTCCAGGGGTAATTGGTGGTCTCCACACTGAAAGAAAGCCAATGGTGTGGTAGGAGACCAGTAAATGTGGCCCAAAGACCAAGTAGACCAGTTTCCCAACAAAAAAAATCGGCTGGCGGGGAAAAGTGGTCTCCAAGGAGAAAAGGCGGTCTCCCACCCTTGCACCACCTCCCAAATAAGGAAAACAAGGTTCATGCCAAAAATGAACCAACACGGATGCAAAACGAGAGTTCCGGAGACAAAGCGCGCGGCCGCGTGCCTCGAAAACTGGTTGTTGAGCACCGAAAGTGGCGTGCAACCACAAAAGTGGTCTCCCGGGCCACAGTGTCCCTCTAGACAGAGGACACAAGGTGTGTTCCAAAAACCGTGCCAAACAGAGAAAGTTAAGCGGTCCCGAACCGAGGTGCACGACCGACGGCTCCGAAAATCGAAAACTAGTCTCCAAACGGGAACAGTGGCCTACGACCACGAAAAGTAGTCTATGACCACTGAGAGATGGTCTAAAAGACCTCTCCTCCCTCCAGGAAGAGAAAACAAGACTTGGTCCGCAGACCGAGTCAAAGTACAAAGAGTCTTGAGGTCCGCGGGCAAGGCTCTTAGCCAAAACTCTGAAACCTCGAAACGAGCACAATATGCGCAATCACCGAGCACTCAATCGATGACGTCTGAGTCTTAAGGTCGGTCAAAAATGGGGTGTCTACAGTTGCCCCTCTTTGACAAAACTCGAAAGTCATAAGCGACGGGAGTGAATGTCAAAGCCCAGAGACAACCCATTTTTGACAAGGCCGAAGACTTAGACAAACAGGCAAGATAATCAAAGAGATGTGCTCGCAGGCAGGGGCAGAATGCAACAGACATGCACGAGGCCGAACATAACTTATGATCATGCAAAGAAAGCTGTAATGAAGCAAATATACACAATAAATGCAACAGTTTAAGCAGGCGAATTCAAACCAAACTTCATTACATGCAGAAAGGATGTAAGAAAATTATGCAATTCTCACGAACATGTGCGATAGATATATAAAGGTGAACGAAGTGTGATAGATACACAGAGTGAGTAAGCATGTGTGATAGATACACAAAGCGAGTGTAGTGATAGATACACTAAAGTGAACGTGCGATGGATACACGAAGTGAGTGTGTAATAGATATACTAAGCAAACGTGTGATAGATATACTAAGTGAGCATAGTGTAATAGATACACAAAGTGAAGCGAGTGTGATGGATACACTATATGAGGCAAAGTGTGATGGATACACAAGGTGAGCGTGTGATAGATACACAAAGGGTGAACACAAAGTGTAATGGATGCACTAAGTGAACAAAGTGTGATGGATACACAAAAGGTGAACACAAAGTGTGATAGATGCACTGAGTGAACAAAGTATGATATATACACTAAAAATGAACACAATGTGTGATAGATGCACTCTGTGAACAAAGTATAATAGATACACTAAAAATGAATACAAAGTGTGATAGATACACTATGTGAACAGAGTAAATGAAGTGTGATGGATACACTAAAAATGAACGCAAAGTGTGATAGATGCACTATGTGAACAGAGTATGATAGATATACTAAAAATGAACACAAAGTGTGATAGATGCACTATGTGGACAGAGTATGATAGATATACTAAAAATGAACACAAAGTGTGATAGATGCACTATGTGAACAAAGTATGATAGATACAGTAAAGGTGAACACAAAGTGTGATAGATGCACTATGTGAACAAAGTAAATGAAGTGTGATGGATACACTAAAAATGAACACAAAGTGTGATAGATGCACTATGTAAACAAAGTATGATAGATATACTAAAAATGAACACAAAGTGTGATTGATGCACTATGTCGACAAAGTATGATAGATACACTAAAAATGAACACAAAGTGTGATAGATGCACTATGTGAACAAAGTATGATAAATACACTAAAGGTGAACACAAAGTGTGATAGATGCACTATGTGAACAGAGTATGATAGGTACACTAAAGGTGAACACAAAGTGTGATAGATGGCACTATGTGAACAGAGTATGATAGATACACCAAAGGTGAACACAAAGTGTGGTAGATGCACTATGTGAACAAAGTATGATAGATATACTAAAGTAAATGAAGTGTGATGGATACACTAAAGCAAATGAAGTGTGATGGATACACTAAAGTAAATGAAGTAAATGAAATGTGATGGATACACTAAAGTAAATGAAGTGTGATGGATACACTAAAGTAAATAAAGTGTGATTGATACACTAAGTGAATGATCTTAAACGGAACTTCTTTGAATGAACCGTACATACAATACCGCCTGGTTGCGCCAGTTTCAAATGAACCGTACATACAATATCGTGCATGAATGAGAAAAAAACTTGATAGGTACAATGCAGTACAATGCATGATGTTTAAGGAATGCAATAAACAAACCTAGCGGCGCTTTAGAAAGCACCTCATAGGGTGGGGGGCGATGAACCGTTTTACTCTGACGGGGATCTCCCCTCGTGCTCTTTGAACACTTACCTTCCACTCACAGTACAAAGGCTCTGAAATACTGACAAGGGTTCTTCGCGTAGAACACTTTGGATGCTGCTTTTCTTCCTGATCATATTCATAACTTTCCCTATTCTCCAACGGGGTGACAGACTAGGTTGGTTCAGTATCCAGAATTGAAGCGCGCATACGCTATCTCAACCTATGGGGCTTCCATACAGATTTCAAGCCGGGGAGACACCCCTGGGTATTTAAACCAAACTTTAGTCTCGGAAATCCCGAACCTTTGCGTTCTAGGCAACAGCCATTCAAACTCTAGTTTCCACCGTCACAGTTGATCTCTTAGGAACTCATTGCGAACACAGCCAAGATGCCTCTGGCAGGGAATGTTACTCAGGGAGAGCACTTGATCGCCATTCTTGCTTAAAGCAAACTTGATCTTGAGCTTGAGGTAGAGGCACACTCATTCTTCGGAGCATTTGGCAAGATCTGAAGAGGTACACACGGAATGTAATCTCGGAACTTACTGAAGTTGAAACAAACTCAGATACCCGACATTTTCCTCTTTTCTTTTTCTTTGTAGTCTGGAACCTATATAGCTTCAGATAGGTCCTGGTTTTACCATTCCCGCATGACCTGCGTTGAACCCTGCAGTTTTACGAAAGAATGAATCTTGTTATGCACAGATGTGGAGAACGGCACGGCACTCGGAGCGCAAAACAATTTTATTTTTGAAATTGAGAGATGAGTTCTTGACTTAGGTATTGAGCCTATGACTGAACACAGCGCACTACGACTCAACAATGGAAAACAAAAGGTAAACAACCTAAACACATCGAGTAACACTCGAAACGACTCAAAACAAGAATTGAGATAAAACAAAAAGACACGACACTCAGACGTGCACAGGTGTAGACGTCCCCGAATGTCCCGGTAGTGAATCCCCCCCCCCCCCATTTTGTTCATTGGGCTCACTACAGTTCAAGACTCAATGTCACGGTCCTCTATCTAATCTCGCAGAGTGCAATGCAAGACCGATGAATCATCAAAGAGTCCAAATCCGGCAAATCGTTTTTGAAAACAGATTTGTTTTTTAAAGAAGTGCCAAACATGGACTGCTTTGCCAGATACAGAGTCGCCACCTAAATATTTTATTTTCGGAAATTTAGGAAACCCTGACTCGTTGCCTAAGGCCACGTGTCCGTCATCACCAAAGTTGCCTCGGCTCGGGAACTTGGGTACGATTGGGGAAGGTCAAAAGGATTCCCCGCCTTCTTCGCTTTGGCTCTCCCAGTCATCTCCTTACCCTTCCTTATCCAATCCTCTTTGGTGGGCAGATAACCCAAGCCAGAGGTATGTGGGTTGTGTGGCACCTCGACCAATGCTGCAACGCCCTTCCGGCCGCTCTTTCCCAATCCCATCCCGGGGATGTGTTGAAGCTTGTTCAAGAGGTATACTGATTGAGCACTGACATACACCCCCTCATTAACAGCTAAGATGTTCTGCACGACCCGGGCCTCAGCTAGGGTAAAACCGGATAAGAACACATCCTCCATATCGTGCTCAATTTCCAAAACTGGCATAGATACTTCCGGCGGTGGATGGATCGATGAATTTCCAAAAACAATGGCTACTCCCTTCCTATGGGGGTATTTCACTATCCGATGCAAGGTGGATGAAACTTCCTTCACCTGGTGCAGCCACGGCCGGCCCAAGAGCATATTGAAAGTTGCAGAAACTTTTAAGACGTGGAAGTCTACCTCATGTTGTCCCGGCCCAACCTTGGTCTGAATTCTCACTGTCCCCATTACTTCTCTGCTTGTATTGTCATATGCCCGAATCACCTGGGCTGTCGGCACAAAATCTGCGGTCTTTAAACCGATTGCATATGCAGTCCTTGCTGGGCACACATTGATGGCGGACCCGATGTCGACAAGCACCACGGGTATCTATTTGTTTCTGCACTCCACAGAAATGTAGAGTGGCTTGTTATGGTTCGCACCCTCAGGTGGCAATTCTTTGTCGAAAAAAGTCAACATCGGGGTAGCCCCTCCCGGAAAAACTAAGTGCACCAGCTGCTCAGGCGTGGTGTCTATTGAGAGCTTGGCCTTGTCCATGGCCGATAAGACAGCTTGTCGATGCACTCGCGATGCCATAAGCAGTCCCCAGATGGAGATATCTGCCTGTATCTTTTTCAACTGCTTCAGTACAACCTCTTCTTCGAGTTGTTTCTCTTTCTGCGTCTCCGTCTCCTTATCTTTCTCAGATGCCTCTAGCTGGTCTAGGTGCGGGGACTTGAAATACCGCCCGCTCCTTGTCATATGATCGACTTCGCCGATATACCAGGTATCATCTAGCTTATTGCTCTCCCAATCCTCATCCGTGTGGGCAAGACATAAATCATCGTCCTCCCACCACATTCCGTCGGTAGCCAACAGACACCTGTCTGATTCCGGTACAATTGCACCCACAGTACTCTCTGTCCACATGCTCACAGCATTCTCTATCCTTGTGCACACAGCACTTTCAGTCCCCTCAGGGCACTTAGCTTTCCTGATTCTCTCAGAATCCTCAAACCTTTCTTGTTCTAACTGCATTAGTACAGCTGGCTGTTCAACAATTCCCGCATTCACAATGCCCAAGTCTTGAGCGAAATTCTTAGCACCGGCACTCTCCGGCGATTCATTCTGATTTCCGGCCCTTCTGGCCACAAATGATATTCTTGCCCCTGCCAGGCCCCGTTCCAACTGAGCTTCGTCGACAACGTATGGCAGGTCATCAAGCCACCCGGTGACCTCTGCTGACTCCTCAAAATCTGACCAGTTGACTACCATGTCCTCTGGCTCTTGTTCATTGAAAAATTAGAGGTTAGCAAAGTCCTCTTCCACAGCTGCTAGGTCATCTATCCTCTGACCAGATTCATCCCCCTGTATCATACAAAGCTCTGCCCCCGCCGGCAATTCAAAGTTTGGCCCAACCGGGCCCACTGATAGAATGTAGTCACTCGGACTGTATACTTCCTCAGCAAAACTCCCAAATTCCTCAGATCTTGACTCGACAATCCCATTCTCCCCTGAAATCTCCCCTGTTCTATCTTCGACAGTTACCACCAATGGTTCGGGTTGGGCTCTGGAAATGTCCAACATGCACAAGTCAGTGCAGTCAGGAAGGAGCACCTCCGGCATGGGTAGGTGGGTTGGGGTAATATATATGCTGGGATTGTAAGACACGACCCCAGTCTGGATAAAGTTGATTCTTTTCGGAGGTGGAGCTTGGTTGTGCGGTGGGAGAGGGTTTGTTGTGACATTGGGTTTTTCTGGAGGCACAATCATTTGCTTGTCAACGAGATCTTGAATCTCATTACGCAATCTGAAACATTGGTCAGTGTCGTGACCATGTTGTTGGTGATATACGCAGTATTTTGTTGGGTTATGAAGGGGAGGGAGTGGATTTGGCAATGGCCTCGGCTCCAGGGGCTTTAAGTGCCCTTTCCTGATTAATACCCCTAGAGCCTTAGACAGGGGCATATACAGTGGGGTGAAGGCTCTCTGGCCTCGAGGTTGGAATTTGGTGGTTTGTGTGTTGCTTCCGGACACGCCGGAGAAAGGTGTAGCTGCCATGGGTGTTGGAGGGGGGATGGTGGTGACCATGCTTACCTCCGAAGCTCTAGCATTTGCGGCATTGTCGGTGCCTGTGTTGTTGCGGTTGAAGGTTCTTCGGGGTTGCTCTCTATCTTGGTTAATCAAACCTTGTTTCATAGCATCCTTTATTTGTACCTCCATCTTGTGCAAATCTCAAAAGGTAGGAAAGGGGAGCACAATCATTTTCTGCATCAGTTTTGGCTGGAGATTACGCACAATCATCTGGATTTGATCTTTATCTGTAGGCCTTAGGGTCATCATTGAGGCCTTCGCCCTCTACCGGGCCACAAAATCCGAAAGCTCTCCTTAGGCTCCTGCCTTGTTGTCTCAAGATCACAGGTTGTAATCTCGATTTGAGTGTTATAGGAGTACTGTGCAATGAAAGCCTCGGCCATCTCATCCCAGTTCCGCTTAACATCATCTTCTAATTTTACATACCGGATAACGGCCACACCTGACAAGGTCTGGCTGAATAGTGAAAGCTTCTGTGGTCTGGTGAGGCCCATCGGTCGCAGTATATCTGAGAACTATCGAAGATCGACCATGGGATCCCCGGATCTGTCAAAGTGGTCGATTTGTGGCATCTTGAACCTATCTGGCAGTGTCACAGCCACATCGGTATATCCGTCCTCGATGTCTGGGATGGACTTCACCCCCTGGGATTTCTTGAATAACTTCTCGAGCTTGCTCAATTTCAATGCTGTATGGTCTACCTCGAACTCAAAGGGAGAGTCCAGTTGATTGACAGGCGTAGGTGCCTTGGATAACTGTGGTAGAATCGGGGGCGGAGCCGGCCCCATCGGGATGTCCGTATCTCCCTGGACATTTGGTGCCTCCCCGGGTGTTGGAACTCCTGGTGGGGGAGGAGTTAGGTGTGAAGCAGATGCCCCGGTTTATTGTTGCAACCTGGCAATTAACTCTGCCTGCTGGGCCATGATCTCGGCTTGTTGTTTGGCAAACTCATCCCGGCGAACAGCGTCCTGCTGCATGGCTCTCATGGTCTCCTGCATCTGGCGCATCATTTCTTCAACTCCTGTCGGTCCCGCCATACTGCCCTAATCTGTCTGAACTACTGGTAGGTCTATCTCTATAGCAACAATTGAGATCTCAGTCTGATTGTCCACTGATAGGGTAATCCACTGCTCTGGCAACCTCTGCTCAGATACACTGCGTCTTCTCGACCTTTATCTGATAATCGGGGGTAGGGAATGATACATTGGTTGTCCGTCGACCAGATCCTCAGATCGATGGAGTTGGCGACCTCTTGTCCAAAGTACTTGGGGAATATCTGCTTGGTCTGAAGCAATTGTGCTAAACTACCCTAGCAAAAAGATAAATAAAGCAATAGTAAGGAAATAAACGAGCAGACAAACGGACAGCATAACAGCGTAAATAAACACAACACACAGTCGGGTATAATTAACACGCAATTGATACACTGTTCTCAAAGACTGATCATTATTCCCAAATCACTGTCCCCGAAGCTGAATCTGATACCCGCAGATAACTGATTCCGAAAATACTGAACTGGTGCCCGCAGGCCTGATACCCAAAATACTGAACTGGCGCCCACAGGCCTGATGCCCAATCTTGTAAAATTATACATGCATTCGTATAGAGACGCACTCTAAAAGCACATAACAAACAAGTGAGAGCCAAAAAAAACACCCCTATGTTGGTGTAAGGTTTCCCTGTCCTATTTTGTCAGGAGCTAGGGTTTCACTACACACGCAGCGGTTTCAAACAACCTATAAACGGGTAAGCAACCTGTCATAGTTTGGAATGGTCACTATGAATTCCGAATATGCACTAGGTCGAATGGTCAAAAAGGGTGCCCCGATAAAACCGGGGTTTGTGTTCTCGTCGTGGCAGAGCCCGCAACCGGTCAGCCTTATGGCACACTTCGCAAAGCGAGCCTCCGACAAACTGTTCAGGAATAGCATACAGCAAACACGGTGTCATAGGCGCACCAATGCAAATGCAATGCAAAGAAACACGTAAGTGTAGTCAAAACCAAATATCATGAGTTCGAGTCAAATTCTCCAAACTCCCCAGCAGAGTTGCCAGAAACTGTTAACGTCCCCGAACGCCACAGGAGGGAATCCCCCCCCATGTTTTGTTCATTGGGCTCACTACAGTTCAGGACTCAATGTCACGGTCTTGTATCTATTCTCGCAGAGTACAATGCAAGACCGATGAATCATCAAAGAGTCCAAATCCGGCAAATCGTTTTTGAAAATAATTTTTTTTTGAAACAAGTGCCAAACATGGACTGCTTTGCCAGATACAGAGTCGCCACCTAAATATTTTATTTTGGGAAATTTAGGAAACCCTAACTCGTTGCCTAAAGCCACGTGTCCGTCATCACCAAAGTTACATCGGCTCGGGAACTTGGGTACGATTGGGGAAGGTCACTTCGTGAGCACCCCCACTCGCCCAATCCAAGATCGGCCTCTACTAACCATGATATCTAGTTTTGAAAACGTTATGTGCTCTTATTCCGGTTATTAGCCTAGATTTACTATGTGATGCGCACAGCATACAAATATAAACCCGATCACCTGAATTGGAACAACACATCTCATGTTTGTTTTGAAAATGGTCTACTACTCGCAAGTAGGCTTAAAATGCAGATTTTGCCACCTTCGGGTGGGCTTAGAAAACAAGATGATTTGCCACTCTTAAGTGGGCTTAAAACTCACAATTGATGAATTGTTCCAATCCAAATAACCCAACCTTCACCCACAGGCATTCAGGCAGGTATACCACGTAAGCACGTAGCCGCATGGTAAGCATGCTATCATGGCAGTCACTCACACACATGCAAGGATGCTAAAGCAAAAACACTTACCGAGTACTCCAAGCCAAAACAAAAGCTATGTTAGAAATCCATGCATGATCCTAACTATACAGAAATGCCTAATGCAACACATGCAGGAATGCAATTACAATAGGCTCGGCTATTCTAAAGATGGCATGTGATGATGCTACAACTAACACGTATTCAATTTGAAATTGAAATACAAATGCAGTTACTATGATACGCCGAGCTCGTTGCATGCAAATAAGCAAGCATAAGTATGCTAATTGAAACATGCCCTAATCTAACCAACATAAGCTGGTAAATAAAAGGGAGAAAGACGTGGGGTTGGAAAACATACATCACACGCACGCACACTTATTACAATTGTGCCCTCACTCGGAAGGTCCGAATAAATAATATAGTCTGAATAAGTACAAAACCCAAATTAATTAACAATTTAACAAGGAAAGCAAGTAAATTAGCATGCAAATCCATGGACCACCTCAGCTCTATTTCGAATGATGAAAGATGCATGCTCGAGTTGCCTTACACGGAAATCCATTGCGATGCCCCGATTTGCCTCTGTTTGCAATTAATGTCGGAATGCTGTGCAAGGATTTAGAAAGCTTCTTACTTCTGATTTGCTGCAACAGAGAGCAAGAAAGGGGCACAGCAAAGTATTTTCACATATGCATGCATGACTACTCTTAAGGGAGTGTAGTCCTTGACCCTCATGCCACCAATCACGCATCTCGATGCATGATGGCCGAGGAGTCAAATTGCATGACTCGATGTGAAATTAATGCACATATAAACACAACAAGACCTAAATTCCATCATGGGTAATCCGGAGTGTCGGCGATCGGGAATTGAGACACGTTCCGTCACTCGGAGTACGAAACGTCCCTCGTTTCCCGTGCTTGGGCTAACTCCTATCCCAAACACAATGCAAATGAGATAGCATACACAATGCGACTAACATACAACCTAGCATATGCAATGCTATGAAATGGCATACACAATGCACGTAATGTAACATGGCATACACAATGCTCTAACATGCAACCTAGTATACGCAATGCTATAGACTAAAATGGCATACACAATGCAAGATGGACTTACACCAACATGAGTGGACCTCAGCCACGCTCACATCAATGGCCATTAGATGAAAATGAGATAACCGAAATGCGTGCACAAATACCAAGGACCGAACCTAAGGCATCAAATGCCACTCTACCAAAGCATGGCAGGGGATGAAAGATGGCATGGAATAGCATAAATTACAGCTCTAAAACAGCATGAAATATGGTCCTGAAGCATGCAAATATGGCACACAATGCAAGCTAGGGGGGAGCTCGGGTACCGAAACTAGTGAAGTGCGTTACATTAGAGGTACCGAAAGCAATGCACCAAAGGCAAAACCAACCCCAAAAAGACCCTAGACAGGTCTGAAACAGTGGGAAATTGACCTAAAATGATGACTCAGAATGCAACGAAATGGAGCTCATTCAATGGTCGGTAAATGGGGTATACAAGCCCGACTCTCAAACGCATTTAAAGAGATGAAAACATGGCAACATAGCATTCAAAAAAGCTCTGAAATGTGATGAATAATAGGCTCAAAACATGAACACACCTCAGTATATGCATGGAATGGATCTCAAAACTCAAAGCTAAGCATGGACTTTGAACTACAGGCATGCAAAACTAACATTATTCGACCACAAGACCCAAAAACAGAGCTAGGGCAGTCCAAAATGAGCACATTATCAGTTTAAGGTATAGCCAAAATATGCTAGAATCAATGGCATATAAAGCATGCAAAGAAAGCTAGTGAACCATGAGTTGTTCTACAACTATATGAAGCATATGAGGGCTCACCCAACCAGCCAAAAATAGAAGTATTTCATGCCAAAATATGCACAAATAACCACTAAAGCTCAGTCAACACATACAAGAATGATGAGCCCCATTGGAAAGCCATGCGAGGGGTTGTTCTACACATACATGATAGACAGACAAAAGGGCAAAACCACCTCTGGAAATAAGTTATGATAGCCCTAAAACTCACCAAAAAGGCCCTAAAATTAGTCTAGGAAGCATGCAATGAAAGGCCCCTTTGAAAGGCCTTGAATGGGATTGTTCTACATATGCATCATAGACATAAAATATGGCCAAAGGGGCTCTGGACAGAGCTAAGGCAGACCTCAACACTCACATAATAGGGCCTGAAACATGACTTCAAAGCATGAAAGATGGGGCCCCTTTGGAAGGCCAAAAGGGCCAACAAACAAGACAAGGAGAGAAGGGGTCACCCCCCTCTGATTCTAGGGCTTAAAGACACATCTAAGCCACTGAAAATCCACTAGATTTCAGTGGCAAAAAGGGAAAACCAAGGCCAACAGAAATGCTCTAATGCATAGCCTTAAACATGAGGGAATGAAGCATGCAAATGGGAAGGTGACCCCAAACAGAAAAGTGACCTTAATCAAACATCAAGAGGGGCTTATAGTAAGACTCTTTTCATTTTATGACCAATCTCGAAAATTCTCACAAGCAAGGCTAAGATATGATGCAAAATAAGCCTACAAAGAGGGATAGAACATACAAGGAGGTAGATGGCCTCAAACAGAAAAGTGTCCTCAATCAAACTTCAAGAGAAGCTCAAAATAAGACACTTTTCAGTTTATGGAAAAGTCCAGAAAAGCTTGCAAATAAGGCTAATCAATGGAGCAAAATAATGCAAGAAAAGGGGAAATAGAGACTCACCCTTGAAGAGCAAATTTCCAGCAACTTCTGGACCAAGATAGGAGTTCTTTAACCTCTGAAAATCAGCTCCAAGATGCTTGGATGGATGATGGAGGTGGTAGGCTATGAGGTGCAGTACAAATGGTGCAAGAATATTAAGGTTTGGCGCTTGGAATAGTGGGCTATGGAGGGAAGTGTGTGTATGCCTTAAAAAAATTGTTGAACCCTTGCAAATGAAGACAAGCCTCTCCTTTATAGAGAAGAGGCTCTAAAGCTTCTATTTGAAGCTTCAAATATCCTCCATACACGTGTATGGAGGATGGTCCAAATCTCTCCCAGCTGGCACAGCTGTGATGCATTCAGAGATAGCAAAAAGCAAGAAGCAGGCCGACTAGTTCAAGTGGTCGGCCGGCCACTGCCCCTGGTCGGCCGACCAGGGGTTAAAAGGTTCAAGGAGAAATGCTGGCCGGCCACCCCAGAAAGGTGGCCTCCCATATGAGTGCAACACAGCTGTATGGTGGAAAACCAGAAAATGTGACCCAGGAGAGAGAAAAACCATCTTTTTAGTAAGGTTCAAAAGGGTCAAGAAGAATTACTGGTCAGCCAACCCATATTGGTGGCCTCCCAGATGAGCACAACACAATGGTGGTATGAAAAACCAGAAATTGCGGCTCAAAAGTGAGAAAAACCAACTTTCTATCAAGAAAACCGGCTGGAGGAGAGCGAAAAAGAGAAAGATGGTTTCCAAGGGGAAAAGGTGGCCTCCCACCATACTACCACCTCCCTAGCAATGAAAATAGGGTCCCTACCAAAAATGGACCAAGACGGATGCAAAACGAAGGTTTAGGGGCCAAAACACGCGGTCCGGGGCCCCGAAAACAGGCTGTTAGGCACTGAAAATGGCGTATGACCACGAAGGTGGTCTCCCGGGCCATAGTGTCCCTCCAAAGGGAGGAAACAAGGTGTGTACCAAAAACCAGAGCAAACAGAGGTAGTTAAGCGGTCCCAAACCGAGGCACACAGTTGACAACTCCGAAAACTGGAAACTGGGCTCCAAACGGGAAAAATGGCCTATGACCACGAAACGTAACCTACGGCCACTGAGAGATGGTCTACGAGAGCTCTCCCTCCCTTCGGGAAGAGAAAATAGAGAAAACAGGACCTGGTTCGCAAACCGAGGCAAAGCATAAAAGAGCCCCAAAGTCCGGGGGCAAGGCTCGCAGCCGAGACTCCGCAACCTCGGAACGAGCACAATATGCAACATCACCGATCGCTCAGTTGGTGACGTCTGAGTCTTAAGGTCAGTCAAAAATCGGGTGTCTATAGTTGCCCCTCTTTGACAGAACTCGAAATTCATAATTGACAGGAGTCAATGTCAAAGTCCAGAGACGACTCATTTTTGACAAGACCGAAGACTTAGACAAACAGGCAAGATAACAAAGATGTGCTCGCAGGCATTCCCGCAGGCAGGGGGCAAGATGCAAAATGATATGCACAAAGCCAGACGTAACTCATGATCATGCAAAGTAGCTAGCTGTAATGAGGCGCACACGCAACAGTTTTAAGCAAGAATGCAAAGCAACAACTACATTTCATGCAGTTTAAGAATGCGGAGAATTATTCAATTCTCGCCACGTCTCACACAGAGAAGATACAATACCTGCACGATTCGTCTGGTTGCACCAGCTTCAAATGAACCATATATACAATATCGTGCCTGCAAAAGAGAGAAACTTAACAAGCACAACACAATTTGCAACACATGTTCAACGCTATATCGAACGTAGACAAACAGGGTGCCGATGGGAAAGTGCATCGCAATGCGAGAGACACGTGTGTGTCAACACAAGTTAAGCGTGAGGGTATGACAATACCCATGAAACGTGCACAACAATGCAAGTGGTATGCATGAGAATGCAAGTGACGTGCATAACAATGCAAGATAAGTGCAAACTCGAATGCATGTTTGACATGAAACAATGAGCAAAGAAATGCAAGTTTTGACGAGTGCGACTCAATCGCAAGCTCCGGTTTACCTCCTGGAAGGGTCACAACGTGCTCAAAAAGGATACATTTTTCCCTTGACGAGTGATGATGAAACGCGCATCGAAAGTTGGAGTTGAAGTTCCCGCGGAGGGATTTCGCGACGAAAAGTGCACTTTTCTTGTACTTTCTCGGGTGTCAGGGACTCCGATCACTACCAAAATTTGCAGAGACCTTGGACACCATCTTGGGAACACCACCGACCAGGTTTGGAGTTCACTGGAGGCCATCGACCAGGTTTGAGTGCAGGGGGTGGTCGGCCTACCAGAAAAGGTGACCGGCCGACCACCTAGCCCAAATCCGGGGCAATTTTGTCCTTTCACACTCATTTCTTTAAATATACAAAGCCAAACACTTTTTGCTCACAACTCTAAGTCCAAAATTAGTCCCTCTCCCTTCCTAGAGCATTTTCCCTCTCAGATCTGCGCTCTATAAGCGTTTTCCAACGCCCCACGCAAAGTTGTTTCGCGAAAACTTTCAATTCTCTTCACTTTGAACCGATTAAATTTTGATTTCGGAGCTTCTTTTCTCATTTTCACCACTTGAGGTAAGTTTGTCTCAACATTTGGAAGATTTTCTCGAGAGTTGACTTTTGTTGACTTTTTCATTTCCCGAGAGTTGACTTTTGTTGGCTTTTTTCAATTTTGGCTCATTTTGCTCATTTTTGCTCCTTTTTGCAGATTTCTTGAGATGGCGGGTCATTTTCCCATGACGGAGGTTCTCCAGGTGCCGGAGGTGAGCCTGACATCATGTCTTTACCTCTGAGGGTTCGGCCATTCATTCCTGAGAGGTATGACCCTCCGACACACATCCTCTCTCGGGCGGTTTTTTATCATTTTACCGATTTTAATGCTCGAGCAGCTGTGGACCTGCTATTGCGAGAGCTGGAGTCCCATCTCTCTCATCAAGCATGAGAGGTATGTACTTCACTTTTTTACATTTCCTGCCTTAATTTTGCATTTTCCATGCATTTTATGCTATGCATGCTTATTTGCTCGCTCTGAACATATTCGCATGCCATACTTCTGCTCATTCTAGCACACAGCTTGTTCTGAATGCTTAGTCTATAACACAGTACTCTGTTTGCATCTTGAACATACAGCTCAATCACTTGAATTTCTGAACACGCATCTCATATTTGATGGTGAACACGCAGCACACACTATCTCTGAAATCTGAACACAGAGCTCATATTTGTTTGTGAACACGCAACACACATTTCAATTCTGAACACACAGCCCATATTTGATTGTGAACACGCAGCACACAATTGTTGAAAGTTGAACATGCAGTCCAAACTTTGAATTTCTGAACACGCAGCCCATATCTTGATTGTGAACACGCAGCACACACTTGTTGAGAGTTGAACACGCAACCCAAACTTTGAATTTCTGAACACGCAGCACATATTTGTTGAAAGTTGAACACTCAGCCCAAACTTTGAATTTCTGAACATACAGCCCATGTTTGTTAAAAGTTGAACACTCAGCCCAAACTTCGTTTGTGAACACGCAACACACATTTGTTGAAAGTTGAACACGCAACCCAAACTTTGAATTTCTAAACACGCAGTCCAAATTTTGTTGAAAGTTGAACACGCAGCCTAAACTTTGAATTTCTGAACACGCAGCCCATATTTGATTGTGAACACACAGCACACACGTGTTGAGAGTTGAACACGCAGCCCATATTTAATTGTGAACACGCAGCACACACTTGTTGGGAGTTGAACACGCAGTCCAAACTTTGAATTGTGAACACGCAGCACATACTTGTTGAGAGTTGAACACGTAGTCCAAACTTTGAATTTCTGAACACGCAGCCCACATTTGTTGGTGAACACGCAGCACACACTATTTCTGAAATTTGAACACACAGCCCAAATTTGTTTGTGAACACGCAGCACACACTTCAATTCTGAACGCACAGCTCATACTGAACACGCAGTTCACAGCATTGTATTTGATTTGATTTGCACACAGCTCATACATTTCATTTGCACGCAGCTTATTCATTTCATTCTGAAACTGAATACATGTGTTCATTGTGAATGCAGGTGTCCTCCCGTGTTACACGGGGATATGGCTCCATTACTGCGAGGGAGTGGTATGCTGAGCTCCCAGAGGCCGTCCGTGATTGGGTTGATCAGGCAGGGTTCGGGCCCTTCTGTACTGGGATATCTTGCTATCTCGCCTGCAAGACGTTGATGGGCGCCCTTGTGGAGAGGTGGTGGGACACCACCAATTCCTTTCATTTCTTAACTGCCGGGGACATGACTATGACCCCATTCGACTTTGCTGTGTTGACAAGCCTCGACGTGGGAGGCTGTGTTGACAAGCCTCGACATGAGGACATGGGCGAGTGGGAGGCTGCCTGGATTTATCTATTGGGAGCTCGCCCACTGGTCCACCGATCCTCGGGCCGAGTTCGGTACACCTGATTTTCTTCATATTTCAGACAGAGGGAGCCGAGACTCCTGAGGAGATAGCACAGTACGCCTGAGGGTTTTTGATGTTCCTCTTCGGGACCACTCTGTTCGCCGATAGGGGGAACACCGTTGGGCTATATCTGCTGAATGCCCTGGCAGACCTCTTGCAGGTCAATCAGTATCACTGGGGTGGCACCGGCTTGGCTACCCTCTATTGCTACATGAGCGCGACCTCCCGCGGATGGGGGAACATAGTTTGCAGCTACTGGAGAGCCTGGGAGGTACCTTCTGCCCTCTTGATTTACATTTATGCTTTTCATTATCTGTACATTGCACGCACGGCACACTTTACATTCTGTACTCATATTCTGCACTCAGCATTTTGTATTCTGATGGCTTTTGCCCTGTTTTCCATAGTTATGGGTTTTTCCGTACTTCCCGACGCTAGCCCCAGAGCTCGAGGTGGAGGCGTCCCTCATGATCCCCTACTCACTCGTTTTCGAGGGCCAGTATCAGTCGCGGGCCCGGGAGACGCTCCCCTACCTACAGCAGTTTTTCAACATAGTGCGGCCGACAGAGGTAATTCAGAACTCTTAGTCCTCCATGTTTTCATCTTTGATTTATTTTGCACATCTATGATTTCTAATCGGCTTATGCATTGGTTATCTGCAGATCACATGGCAGCCCTGGGTGCCTTTGGGTGGGGACCTCCGATTTCAGTTTGTCGGAGGATGGGCGGCCTCTCGGTACAGGATCCTGTTTGAGGGACCGATTGGTAGGGCCTAGTTTTTTGGGGAACGCTTCATACGCCAGACTATGGGCTTTCCTGAGCAGAGTGTCCCTTCAGCACCCCCGGACAATATGCGGTCTACTGATAGGCTCACTCCCCAGGGTGTCATTGACGCTGGATTGGGCACCGATGTATTGCTACACTTGGAGGACGGGGAGTACGCGACCTACCGTCATACATACTTGATGCCTCCATTGGTAGGTGTCCGTACTCCCACAAGGAGGTCTACTGGCATGCCATCCTCAAGTCGCACCCGATCCGGAGACATTCCTTCGACCAGTAGGGCTGGTATATCTAGAGATGGGGCTGGACTGGTCCCCTCGATTCCCCCGACTTATCATCACGCTGGATGGCCAGATATCCCGACTGAGTTGACGGGTTGGCGATACGGGACTTCCTACCCGATTCCGATAAAGCCTCGTATGCCAGATCATCGATATGTTAGTGATCCTGACTCACCACCGGTACGCTCCACTGCTTTTCATTTATTACTCAGATACTTAGACACTCATTTATTCATTAATGATTTGAGCCTGTATCTGCAGCCACCGAGAGAGTACATGGAGGGGATGCTCAGATTGATGGCCTCACTTGAGGGCATGGTCTTGCGAAGGAAGGCACAGTTGTCCATCCTCGGTGTCTCGGTACTCTTTAGTTTTCTTGCATTTATTATACTTCTGATGACATGTTGAACTAGAACATTTCACTATAATGATTGACTATATGTGTAGAGCACATCTAACACACACCTCATTCATGTACTATATCTGCATACATCCACTCTATGTAGCTTTCTTGTCTGTGTGTCTGATATACATATTTTGGTTGATGTATTCGAATTGCACTCTTTCTTTTCAGATGCCTCCGATATATACCGGGCCACAGGCCGGGCCATCTGGGCCTTCCTGAGGAGCTAGGCCATCTGGGCCTTCCTGAGGAGCTAGGCCATCTGGGCCTTCTCGAGGAGCTGGGAGAGGGGAGTCGTCTCACAGACGAGGTGGGCGCAGAGCACATATCATAGAGGAGGAGTCCAGCGAGGAGGAGGAGTCCACGCATCCTCAGTCAGAGACATCCGCCGGCAGAGAGGATGACTCTGAGTCCGGTTTCGAAGGAGGAGGTGATACCAAGGAGGGTTCTGAGGACAGAAGCTCCGATTCAGATAGTGGTGCTGATGGGAATGACTTAGGGGCTGTTCTGCAGAAGAGGACGAAGAGGGCCTCTTTTTCTTGCGCTTGAGAGCACAGATGTTCCTGCTTTATTTGCTTTTTTTACTAGTAGATGTAGCACATTGTACATTATTAGGCAGTTTTATTTTCTGTAAAACTTGTACCCCTGTTGTAAAATGTTGTAACAAAGGAAGCATGATGGAATGAAACAGCTTTTGTTCAAAAAGTGTTGCATTTTATGTTCTTGCATCACATCGCATCATTTTGCACAAAATGAGATTGAATAGAATTGTGCATTTGAAAATTGCCAAGTCAGGTAGTGAACCGACATAACAAACAAAGCAACTTAACTTAGTAAGAAAGAACAGAACCTTAGCAAGTTTACAACTCGATAAGCAAGACACAACAATGTTGATTAAACCTACAACTCGATAAGCAAGACACAACAATGTCGATTAAACAAAGAGTAACAACTCGATATACACAACTCGTCAACTCGACAAAACTTAATAACTCGACAAACTAAACAACTTGATAAACAAAACAACAACTCAATAAGCAAAATAACAACTCGATAAGCAGGATTTAACAACAACTCGATAAACAAATGCATTTCGGACGATCTGGGTGACGGAACGCATCCGAAACAGAGGAAAACTCGCGCCTTCAACACCCCCAATGCATGGAAATGCTAGGAACTTTCTTCTAGAAGCTAGAACAAGACCAAAGCCACCTTCCTCTCTATGGCCGACCACCTAAGGGAGCTGGCCGACCAGTTTTTTGCATTGGAGGAGAGAGGGGTGGTCGGCCTACCAGAAAAGGTGGCCGGCCGACCACCTAGCTTGGCCGCCACCAAATTTTCGACACGTGTCCCCCGAATAGTGCCTTATCCTCTTTAAAAGCTCCAACCTTGTGGCTCTTTCATTTCATCTTAGTTTTGCATCAAAATGGAGGCATTCCTTACCCAAAATCTCACAGCTTGGATTGCTTCTCTAGATGGCTCGGAAAAGTTATACTTCTAGGGCTTCGGCTTGAACGCACTATTCACGCTGGGCTGTACTCCGCTGCATCTTCCTTTCCTCTATGCCACGGCAAGGTTTTGGAATCCGGTAACACACGTCTTTAGCTTTAGAGGGCAAGAGATGTGTCCTACTTTTGAGGATTTCCAATTTCTGATGGAGTCCGAGCGCAGCGAGGAAATCTTGCCTCAACTGCGATTCGGCCACGTCCAAGCCTTAGGACAAATATGCGGCCTCACTTTGCACGATGCTCAATCATTGATTCATGATGGGGAGCTAGACAACCCAAGCTTGGTTTGCCGGTTTTCTGATGCTGGTGACCGCGGCGACCATCATTGGTAGGGCTATCGGCAACACGCGCTTTGCCTATGCTTGCTATCTCATTTCTTACTTGCCCAGGTTCCGGAGGATCCAGTGTCCGGTTAATCAAGGTTGCCTAAGGTTTGAAGGAGGGCAAGAGCTGCATTGCTATGACGTTGGCTGAGACATTGATGGGCTTAGACGTTTTTCATCGCCGGGAGAAAGCTAGGCTTGAGGGGAGCCCACTGCTATTGCAGGTAATGTTTCCCACCCAATCTCACATATGTATTGCTCACATCACTCGGCCCTCAGGCTCGATTTTTCTCGCAAAGCCCTTTTCTTACTTTTCTCTCATTGTACATCTCTCTATTCTTTATTCTCTCATTTTTCAATCCCTCCCCAGGTGTGGTTGATGGACAAGTTACAGATTGTGGAGTCTTACCCCGCATACTCAGCGCGCGGCTACTTTTTCCGACAACGCTTGGTTGATGTCCTTGATGAGGGGTGATGGTACAACTAGATGTGCAATTTGTCTGCAAACTGCATCGCTTGGTGCTGCCCTTGGCTCAATCTGCCGGCGATGAGTTACAACATGACCCGTCAACCTGGGATTCATTTTATTGGCATGACACACTGTGTCTTCTATTTTCCGTTTCGGTTCCAGCACCAATTCGGACATGATCAGACTTGCCCGCCAGAGGGGATAGAGTATCCTGCTGCATTCCCGGTTCGAGGCGCATAGCTTGCCCGGTATGCCACAGCATGGAGGACTAGAGAGCTCCTGGCCTCTGCTCCCACTTTCAGTTTCACTTTGTCTGATGAGTGCTTGGATTGGCTCAATAAAGAGGCACAGGAAGGGCCCACTTTGGTGTCAGAGGCTTCGACCAGCTCTAGGAGGGGGTGCAGGAACACCGGACTTAGCTATGCCCCAGATTTATTGCTTTATTCGTACTTTCAAGTTTTCTTTATGATTGTAATAAAAAGCAACTTCAATTTGTATGCAAGAGCAGGAGAACTCTGTATTGAAATCAATGAAATTGAAGGTTGTAGGCACTGAAAATTTTCCGCTTTGGTCCAAAAATGGTCTAAGTTATTGTAGACATCCCTGAACGCCCCGGGAGGAACGAGTCCCATTCCGTTCATTTGGGGTCACCACAGCTCGGACTCTCAAATTGTCACGGTTCTAAATCTGAACCAAAGAGTCCAAATCCGGCAAATCATTTTGAGAAAGCAGATTTTGAAAGAAGTGCCAAACATGGACTGCTTTGCCAGATACAGAGTCGCCACCTAAATGTTTTATTTTAGAAAAATTTAGGAAACCCTGACTCGTTTGCCTAAGGCCACGTGTCCATCATCACCAAAGTTGCCTCAGCTCGGGAACTTGGGTACGATTGGGGAAGGCCACTTCGTGAGCACCCCCGCTCACCCGATCAAAGATCGGCCTCTATTTTTGAAAACATTATGCGTTCTTATTCCGGTTATTAGACTAGATTTACTATGTGATGCGCACAGCATACAAGTATAGACTGGATCGCCTGAATTGGAACAAAACGTTTCATGTTTGTTTGTTTGAAAATGGTTTGATGGTGCTACTCGCAAAGTAGGCTAAGACGTGGATTTGCCACCCTCAGGTGGGCTTAGAAAACATGATTTTGTCACTATCTAGTGGGCTTAAAACACACAGTGAATGAATTGTTCCAATCCAAATAACCCAACCTTCACCCACAGGCATTCAGGCAGATATATCACATAAGCAATTAGCCTCATGGTAAGCATGCTCTCATGGCAGTAACTCACACGCATGCAAGGATGCTAAAGCATAAAACTTACCGAGTACTCCAAGCCAAAACAAAAGCTAATTAGAAATCCATGCATGATCCTAATTATACAGAAATGCCTAATGCAACACATGCAAAAGTGCAACTATAGCAGGCTCGGCTATTCTAGACATGGCATATGAAATGCTACAGCTAACATGTATTCAACTTGGAATTGAAAATACAATGCAGTTAGTATGATGCGCCGAGCCCGGTGCATGCAAAACAGATGAATGAATGCAAACATGCTATCATACTGTATGCTAATTGAAACATACCCTAATCTAACCATCATAAGCGGGTAAATAAAAGGGAGAAAGACGGGGGGTTGGAAGACATACATCACACACACGCACACTTATTACAGTTGTGCCCTTGCGCAGAGGGTCCGAATAAATAATATACAGTCCCAAATAAATATTACAGTTCACATAATTACAAAATCCTAATTAATTAACAAATTAAACTAGGATAAGCTGTAAACTAGCATGCAAGCTAGGTACTGCCTCGACGCTGCTTCGGATAATGAATGATGCATGTTCGGGTTACCTTGCGCGGAAATCCCTTGCGATGCCCCAATTAGCCTATGTTTGCAATTGTTTTTGGGATGCGTGCCAAGCTCTGGAAGGCTGCTGACTCTTGATTTGCTGTAACAGAGAGCAAGAAAGGGGCATGCCAAAGTATTTTCACATATGTATGCATGACTACTCTTCAGGGAGTGTAGTCCTCGGTCCTCGTACCACCAATCACGCATATCGATGCATGATGGCCGAGGAGTCGAATTGCATGACTCAATATGAAATGAATGCACATATAAACACAACAAAACCTAAACTCCATCATGGATAATCCGGAGTGTCGGTGATTGGGAATTGAGGCACGTTCCGTTACTCGGAGTACGAAACGCCTCTCGTTTCCCGTGCTCGAGCTAACTCCTATCCCCAACACGATGCAATATGCATGACATGCATGAAATGCAACTAAGATACAACCTATCATGCACAATGCTAGGAAATGGCATACACGATGCACGAGATAACATGACATATACAATGCACTAACATACAGCCTAGCATACACAATGCTATGAAATAAAATGGCATACACAATGCAATATGGGCTTATACCAACATGAATGGACCTCAGCCGCACTCACATAGGAGGCCGTTAGATGAAAATGAGACACTCGAGGTGCGTGCGCACATGCACGCAAACCGAGGACCGATCCTAAGGCACAAATGCCACTCTAACAAAGCATGGCAAGGTATGAAACATGATATGCAAACATGAAAATTTCAGTACCAAAATATGGTGTAAAACAGCCCCGAAACATGGAAACATGGCACCCGATGCATGAAATGAGACCCGAAACTCGAAACTAGGCGCATGGAATGACTTATAGCTATACAACGCATGCATTATTTGAATATGAAGCATAAAGACAGAATCAAGGCAGTCCCAAAACATGCATATTTCCAGTTTTAAGCAAGGCCAAAAACTGAACACAAATTGGGCTAAGTTAACATGCAAAAATGGCCCCAAAAGAGAGATAAAGAAGCAAGTAGTATCTTCTGGCTCTAAATGGCCAAGTGACCTTCGAAAAAGTTGAATAGGGGCTCAAAATGAAGCACTTTAAAATTTACAAAAAGCCACGTAAACAAACACAAGTATGGCTAAACTATTGTGCAAGAAATGGGCCAAAAGGGAGACAAAGAAGCAAGTGATGGTTTCTGGCCTCCAACAGAGGAGGGCCCTTCAATAAAGTTGAAGAGGGGCCCAAAACATGGTATTTTACAGTTTATGATCAAACCCAAAACTGTGCACATGCAAGCTTAAAATACTATGCAAAATAAGGCCTAAAAAGAGGTTTGAACACAAAGAGCAAAAAGGGAGCTTCAAACAGCAAAGGTCCCTTGATCAAACATGAAGAGGGGGTCAAAATAAGTCTATTTACAGTTCGGACCAGAGCCGAAAAATACAAGCACAAGGGGCTAACAAAACAAGCAAAAATAAGGCCAAAAGAGGGATAAAGAGGCAAGTGACAAAAGGAAGCCTCAAACAGTGAAGAGCCCTTAAACAATGTTGAATAAGGACTCAAAATAAGCCACTTTACAGTTTATAACCAAGCTCAAAACAGTTTACAAATAGGCCTAAAATACTATGCAAGAAATAGGCATACAAGAGAGGTAAAGAAGCAAGTGCAAAAAGGAAGCCTCAAAAAGGGAGAGGCCCTTAAACAAGCATGAAAAGGAGCTCAAAATAATGCTATTTTCAGTTAGGGTCGGAGCCCAAATATGCAAGCAAGAGGAGCTAATATATTGAGCAAAATAAAGCACAAAAGAGGGAGAATGAAGACTCACCCTTGTAGACCAAGCTCCAGCAGCTCTTGGCTTGAGGAAAGGTGCTCCTAAGCTCTGGAAAACCAGCTCCAAGTGTTGGAAAGGATGGTGGTGGTGTGGTGCTATGTGGTGGTGTAGAAAGGGGTGTGGGATTTGGGGTTTTTGAGCTTGGAATAGAGATATAGAGAGAGATATAATGCAAGAGCCTTAAGCCAAACTTTTTGTAACCTCTGAAGCTGCTGGAATGGCCTGGATATATAGGCAAAAGAGGGGGGAAAAATGGGGGAAATGAATTCAAGTTTTCCCCCAAAAGTGCAGCCCCCCGGATACAAAATCTGGGGGGAAACAGAGGGCATATTTGTAATGTACCTGGAGAGAGGATCATGGCCGGCTGGTTTGCTAGGGTTTAGATGGCCGCGGCCTTCCCCATGGCCGGTCGGCCAAGGGTCAAAAGGGTCAATGAAGATTAATGGCCGGCCATGACAAAAAGAGTGCCTTTCATGTGTGCACAACACAACCATGTGGTCAAAAACTGGAGAGAATGAACCAAGAGAGAGAAAATGCCACTTTTATGAGGGGTTCAAAAGGGTCACACACAATTACTGGTCGGCCATGTGATATTGGTGGCCTCCCAGGCGTGTACAACACAAATATGTGGTTTAGGGCTGGAAAAAGTGGCCTTAGGGTGGTCAACATTGGCTTTCAAGTGAGAAAAACGAGCGACAGACGGCGATGGAGGAATAAAACTGGTTGTCAGAACAATTGCTGGCCTCCCACCCTTCTACGACCTTCCTAACAATGAAACAAAGGTTCCTGCCCAAAATGAACCCAAACCAATGCAAAATGAAGGTTCGGGGGCCGAAACGCGCAGCCCGAGGCCCCGAAAACTGACTGTTAGGCACCGGAAGTGGTGTTCGACCACGAAGTTGGTCTCTCGAGCCACAGTGTCCCTCAGAAGGGAGCAAATAAGATGCATGCCAAAAACCGGAGCAAACGGAGGTGGTTAAGCGGTCTCGAACCGAGGCACACGGCCAACGACTCCAAAAAAAAAAAACCAGAAACCGGACTCCAAACGGGCAAAATGGCCTACGACCACGAAACGTAGCCTACGGCCATTGAGAGATGATCTACGAGATCTCTCCCTCCCTTCAGGAAGAGAAAACAGAGAAAACAGAGCCTGGTTCGCAAACCGAGGCAAAGCATGAAAGAGTCCGAAAGTTTGGAGGGAAGGCTCGCAGCCGAGACTCTGAAACCTCTGAACGAGCATGATATGCAACATCACCAAGCGCTCAATCGGTGACGTCTGAGTCTTAAGGTCGGTCAAAAATGGGGTGTCTACAGTTGCCCCTCTTTGACAGAACTCGGAAGTCATAAGTGACGGGAGTGAATGTCAAAGCCCAGAGACGACCCATTTTTGACAAGGCCGAAGACTTAGACAAACATACAAAATAACAAAGATGTGTCCATAGGCATGCCCGCAGGCAGGGGCAAAATGCAAAATGATATGCACAAAGCCGAATGTAGCTCATGATCATGCAAATGCAGCAAGCTGTAATGAGGCAAGTATTCACAAGTAGATGCAACAGTTTTAAGCAATAATGCAAAGCAACAACTACATTTCATGTAGATAGGAATGCAGAGAATTTATTCAATTCTCGTCGCGTCTCACACGGAAAAGATACGATGCCTGCGCGATTCGTCTGGTCGCACCAGCCTCAAATGAACCGTACATACAATATCGTGCCTGCAAAAGAAAGAACTCAACGAGCACAACAGATCTAACAACATATGTTCAATGTGATATCGAATGCAGACAATCGCGGTGTCGATGGAAATGTGCATCGCAATGCGGGAAGAAACGCGCGTGACAACGCGAGTTTAAGCACGGAGGCTAGGTGATATCAAAGAGACGTGCATAACAATGCAAGTATGTGCATGAGAATGCACGTTATGTGCATGATAATGCAGAATAAGCGTAAACCAGGATGTATGTTTGTCCCAAAACAACGAGCAAGGAAATGCGCGTTTCGGCGAGGGCGACTTGATCGCGGCCTTCGGTTCACCTCCCGGAGAGGTTACAACACGTTCGAAAGGATATATCTCACTTTCGATGAGTAACAATGAGACACGCATCGAAAGTTGAAGCTGAGGTTCCGGCAGAGTGATTTCGCGACAGAAAGTGCACTTCTCTTGTACTTTTTCAAGTCCCGGGGACTCCAATCCTCCCCAAAATTTGCAGGGACCTTGGGAGGCGTGTGGGGAACACCACCGGCCATCTTTATTGGGAGAGAGAGGCCACCGGCCAGTTTTTGAAAAGGAAATGGCCTGCCTGCTAGAAAAGGTGGCCGGTCGGCCACTTAGCCCAGATTTGGGGCAATTTTGTCTTTTCAGCCTCTTTTCTTTAAATGCACTCATCCAAACACTTCGTGCTCACAAGTGCAGCTCCGAAAACATCTCCTCTAGCTTCCCAAACCATTTTGTCCCTCAAATCTGTGCTCTATACGCGTTTTCCAACGTCCCACGCAAGTTGTTTTCGCAAAATCTTTCAGTTTTAAGCACTTTGAACAGATTAAATTTTGATTTCGGGGCTTCTTTTCTCATTTTCGCCACTTGAGGTGAGTTTGTCTCAATATTTGGAAGATTTTCTCGGGAGTTGACTTTTGTTGACTTTTTCATTTCCCGGGAGTTGACTTTTGTTGACTTTTTCTAATTTTGGCTCATTTTCGCTCATTTTTGCCCCTTTTGCAGATTTTCCGAAATGGCTGGTCATTTCCCCCACGGTGGAGGTCCTTCGGACGCCGGAGGTGATCCCGATATCATGGCTCTGCCTCCGGGGGTTCGACCTTTCATACCCGAGAGGTACGACCCACCGGCACACATTCTTCCGCGGGCTGTTTTCTATCACTTCACCGATTTCGACGAGCGAGCACCCGGGGATCTCCTTCTGCAGGAGCCAGAGTATCACCTCTCCCATGAGGCACGAGAGGTATTTACTTCGTTGTTACCTTTTCTGTAACGTATTATGAATTTTTCATGCATTATGTTTGCATTCTGAACACACGGTTCAATCACTTGAATTCCTAAACACTCAGCCCATAAAATTGATTGTGAACACACGGCACACACCGGTTGAGGGTTGAACACGCAGCCCACTCATTGATTTTCTGAACACACAGCCCGAATTGAAGGTGAGCACGCAGCACACACTGATTGAGAGTTGAACACGCAGCCCAAAACACTGATTTTCTGAACACACAGCCCAAATTGAAGGTGAACACGCGGCACACACTGATTGAGAGTTGAACACGCAGCCCAAACACTGATTTTCTGAACACAGAGCTCGAATTGAAGGTCAACACGCAGCACACACTGATTGAGAGTTGAACACGCAGCCCAAACACTGATTTTCTGAACACAAAGCCCAAATTGAAGGTGAACACGCAGCACAAACTGATTGAGAGTTGAACACGCAGCCCAAAGCACTGATTTTCTGAACACACAGCGCAAATTGAAGGTGAACACACAGCACACACTGATTGAGAGTTGAACACGCAGCCCAAAACACTGATTTTCTGAACACACAGCCCGAATTGAAGGTGAACACGCAGCACACACTGATTGAGAGTTGAACACGCAGCCCAAACACTGATTTTCTGAACACACAGCCCAAATTGAAGGTGAACACACAGCACACACTGATTGAGAGTTGAACACGCAGCCCAAACACTGATTTTCTGAACAAACAGCCGAAATTGAATGTGAACACGCAGCACACACTGATTTTGAACACGCGGCTCACTTACTTTACTTTGCACGCAGCCTATTCATTTTATTTGCATGCAGCTTATTCATTTTATGCTGAAACATGGATTCATTCTGAATGCAGGTGACTTCTCGCACTGTGCGTGGATATGGCTCTACCGCGGCGAGAGATTGGTATGCCGAGCTCCCGGATGCTGTTCAGGATTTGGTTGACTTGGCGGGGTTTGGGCCCTTCTGTACTGGGCTATCTCGTTGTCCTGCCAGGAGGACGTTGATGGCCGCCTTGGTGGAGAGATGGTGGGACACCACCAACTCTTTCCATTTTTCTGCCACGGGGGACTTGACTATGACCCCGTTTGACTTTGCTGTACTGACTGGCCTTGACGTGGAAGGTTGGCCCATCCCTTACGACGAGGACATGGGCCAGTGGGAGGCTGCTTGGATATATTTGCTGGGGGTTCACCCTTCTGTTGATAGACCTTTGGGGAGAGTCCGATACACCTGGTTCTCTTCCCATTTTCGGCAGGTGGAGATGGAGCCTGGGACTCCTGAGGAGGCAGCACAGTATGCCCGCGGCTTTCTGATGTTCCTCTTTGGGACCACTTTGTTTGCCGGCAGGGGGAACACTGTTGGGCTTTATCTGTTGAGTGATTTGGTGGACCTGTCACAGGTCAGACGGTATGACTGGGGTGGCATCGGCTTGGCTACCCTTTATTGCTACATGAGCGCGACCTCCCGCGGACGGGGGGACTTACTTGGCGGCTATTGGAGAGCCTGGGAGGTACTTTCTGCCCTCTTGATTTATATTCCTGCTCCTCATTACTTGCACATTGCACACACGGCGCACTTTATACTCTGTATCGTGCACTTTGCCCTCAGCACTTCGTATTCTGCTTTGTTTTCCACAGTTGTGGGTCTATGTGTATTTCCCGATATTGGCCCCGGAGTTGGTGGTAGAGGGACCTCTCGTGATCCTGTACTCACTTGTATTCGAAGGCCAGCACCGGCCAAGACCTCGGGAGTCCCTCCTTTATCTGCGGCAGTATTTCGACACGATGCGGTCGACGAAGGTATTTCAGAACTCTCAGTTCTTTCTGTTTTCATCTTTGATTTGTCCTGTACATTTTCGATTTCTGCTTGGTTTATGCGTCTGTTATCCGTTGATTACATGGCAGCCATGGGCGCCTTTAGGTGAAGGTCTCCAATTCCAATTTTCCGGAGGGTGGGGTGCCTCCCGGTACAGGATCCTGTTTGAAGGGCCAGTTGGTAGGGCCTGGTTTTTGGGGGACCGCTTCTTGCGTCAGGTCTGGGGGTACACTTCTCAGGACCCTCCCTCAGCACCCCCAGTCAATATGCGAATTGCTGATAGGCTCTCTTCCCGGGATGTTGTTAGTGCTATGCTGGGTACTGATGCTTTGCTACATCTTGAGAAGGGGGATTACGCCACTTACCGTCACATATACCTGATGCCTCCATTGACGGGAGTTCGTACTCCGACGATGAGGCCAGCTGGCACGCCATCTTCGAGCCAGGACCGGGCTCGGACTGCAGATGCCCCTTCCACCAGCAAGGCTGGCACATCTAGAGGTGGGGGTGGATTGGTTCCCCCGATTCCTCCGACTTATCCTCATCCTGGATGGCCGGACATGCCGACCGAGTTGATGGGGTGGCAATATGGGACTACCTCTCCGATTCCGATCCCGATAAAGCCTCCGATGCCCGGCCATCAATATGTCAGAGACCTCGACTCACCACTGGTATGTTTTATGGCTTTGATTCATTACTCAGATACTTGGACGTTCATTCATTTACTGATACCCTTGCCTTTGCATCTGCAGCCCCCTGTTGAGTATATGGATCAGGTGCTCGAGATGGTAGCCTTACTTGAGGGGATGGTCTTGCGGAGGGAGGCGCAGTTGTCCATCATGGGCTTCCAGGTACCCTTTAGTTTTCTGGCATTTATCATACTTATGATGATATGCTGATTTCTACTGCATTGATAGGCTACTTGTGTAGAGCACATCTGACACACACCTCATTTATACACTATGTTTACATGTACCCACTTCATGTAGTTTTCTTGTATCTGCATCTGATGTACATATTTGGACTGATGTTTTTAAATTGAACTCTTTATTCTCAGATGTCCCCGGTATATGCTCAGCCGCAGGCCGGGCCACCTGGGCCTTCTCGGGGAGGTGGATCATGGGGACCTTTTCGAGGAGCTGGGCCATCCAGGCCTTTTCGAGGAGCTGGAGGGGGTCGTCTCGTAGATGCAGAGCACACATTGTAGAGGAGGAGCCTGGTGAGGATGAGGAGGAGGAGGCTGCCGACCGTCAGTCGGAGACATCTGCTGACAGAGAGGACAGCTCCGGTCTTGGTTCCGGGAGTGGAGGCGAGGCTGAGGGGGATCCCGAGGATGACGACTCTAATTCAGATGATGATGATGTCGATGGTGGCGGAGAGTCTATTTCTCATAAGAGGGTGAAGAGGGCCTCTTATTCCTGCTCTTGAGAGCACAGATGCAGCTGTTTCCTGTTTTATTTATCTTTTTGCTAGTAGTTGTAGCACATTGTACATTATCGGGCAGTTTTATTCTTTGTAAAACTTGTGCCTTAGTCTGTAAAATGTTGTAACAAGCGAGGCATGATGGAATGAAACAGCTTGTGAAAAAGTGTTGTATTTTAAACTCTTAGCATCACATCGCATCATTTTGCACCATAATGAGATTGAATAGAAATGTGCATTGTGCATTTTGCCCAGTCAGGTAGTGAACCGACGCAACAACTTAACTTTCTAAGATATAACAAAACCATAGCAAGTTTACAACTCGATAAGCAAAACACAATCATGTTGACAACTCAATAATCAAGACTCAAACAAAAATTGCTTAAATAAAGAGTAACAACTCAAAAATACGAAACACGACAGCTCGACAAACAACTCGATAAGCAAAACGACAACTCGATAAACAAAACAACAACTCGATAAACAAAACTTAACAAAACAAAGTGTACTTCGGACGATCTGGGCAACGGAACGCATTCGAAACAGAGGGAAATAGAGGCCTTTGACACACCCGTTGCATAGAAATGCTTCAAACTTTCTCTCGGAGGGTAAAACAGGGCTAAAGACACACATTAGAGCATGGCCGGCTACTTTTGGGAGCCGGCCGGCCAGATTTATTGCAAAGGGAAGGCCACCGGCCAGGTTTTGAAAAAAGAAATGGCCGGCCTGCCAGAAAAGGTGGCCGATCGGCCACTCAGCTCAGCAACCGTCAAATTTCTGACACTTGTCCCCCGAATAGTGTCTTTTCCTCTTTAAAAGCCTTAGCTCCGTGGTTCATTCAATTCATCTTAGTTTTGCACAAAAATGGAGGCGTTTCTCGTTGAAAATCTCACAGCTTGGATCGCTTCTCTAGATAGTTCGGAAAGGTTGAACTTCCGGGGTTTCGGCTTGAATGCACTATTCACGTTAAGTTGCACTCCGCTGCACTTTCCTTTCCTCCATGCCGCGGCGAGGTTTTGGAACCCGGTGACGCATGTCTTTAGCTTTGGCTGGCAAGAGGTATGTCCAACTTTTGAAGATTTTCAAGTTTTGATGGAATCTGAAAGTCATGAAGAGATCTTGCCCCAGTTCCGCTTTGGCCATGCCCAAGCTTTAGGGCGGATATGTGGACTCACTGCGCATGACGCTCGGTCTCTGATCTATAATGGGGAACTGGATATCCTCGGTTTGATTCATCGCTTTTCTGACGCTGGTGACCGCAGCAACCATTATTGGCAAGGTTTCCGGCAACACGCCCTTTGCTTGTGCCTGCTGTCTCATTTTCTGTTTTCCCCAGGCTTTGGCAGTTTTAGCATTCGTCTGATTGAAGTTGCTCAAGGCTTTAAAGAAGGAAAGAGCTGCATCGCCATGACCTTGGCCGAGACGCTGATGGGCTTGGATGCTATCTATTGCCAGGAGATGACTAGATTTACTGGGAGTCCACTACTGTTGCAGGTAATGTTTCCCACCCAATCTTACATATGTATTTGCTCACATCACTCTGCCCTCAGGCTCAGTTTTTCTCACAAAAACCCTTTTCTCGCTTTTCCCTCACTGTACATCTGTCTATTCTTTATTCTCTCATTTTTCATCCCTCCCCAGGTATGGTTGATGGACAAATTGCAGGTTGTGGACTCTTGCCCAGCCTACTCAACCCGAGGCTATTTCTTTCGACAGCGCCTAGTCGATGCCCCAGATGAAAGGTGGTTGTTTGACTGGATGTGCAATTTGTCTGCAGGTCGCATTGCTTGGCGTTGTCCTTGGCTCAATCTCCCGGCAATGAGCTATAGCATGTCCCGGCTGATCGGGATCCAGTTGATTGGTCTGACCCACTGTGTGTTCTACTTTTCATTCCGGTTCCTACGCCAGTTCGGTCATGATCAGATTTGCCCGCCAGAGGGGATTGAGTACCCGGCTGCTTTCCCGGTCTGAGGTGCACAGCTTGCCCGATATGCCACAGCATGGAGGACTAGGGAGCTCCTAGCCCCTGCTCCCACTTTCAGTTGCACTTTGTCGGACGAGTGTTGGGACTGGCTTAATGAGGAGGCACAGGTCGGGCCCAGCTTAGCATCAGAGGCTTCGACCAGCTCTGGGAGGGGGCGCAGGGATACTTGACTTGACTATGCCCCGAATTTATTGCTTTATTAGTACTTTCAAGTTTCCTTTATGAATGTAATAAAAAGCAACTTCGATTATATGTAAGAGTAGGAGAACTCTGTTTTGAAATCAATGAAATTGAAGGTTGTGGTACTGAAAATTTTCCGCTTTGGTCCAAAAATGGTCTTAGTTGTAAAGAGATTAATTTGAACAAAGTCAACTTTTATTAAAACTTTTCAAAACCATTTTCGATATGGATCAGAACTGGACACACCTAAGATCTGTCACTGAGATGCACAACCCCGGATCCTAGCAACTGGAAAGTTGCCCCTAGGCTGAATAGTATCGCAACACCGTGTGGCAACGGAAAGTTGCCCCTAGTCTGAATAGCACTGCACCGGAGATTGCGATAAATGCTGATGGATAAAGATGACTGAGATGATCAAAATGGACAAAGTTGATCGGGGAAAAGTTTATGGCTGAACTTTAGGATGAAGTTGCCTACGTATCCCAAAGATGGGAATCAAGCCTTACGTAGTTCAGGCTTAGGTTCACTCGAGTATTTTCACTCTCCTTTTACGCTCTAACTTTTGCCAAGGTCGCCCTTTGCGGGTTTTCAACCTTGCGAGCTCAGTTTTTATATTTTCCAATTTTTTGTGCTCTAACTTTTGCCTAGGTCGCCCTTTCGGGTTTTCGGCCTAGCGAGCCTCTCAGGGGTAATATTTCTTCAACTTGTCCATGTTGATCGGTTGGGAAATTTCCAGGCCATCTAGGTCCATCAGAACCACAGCTCCACCTGACCAGATAGCTTTGGTGATATAGGGACCAGTCCAATTAGGTCTGAACTTGCCCCTTGGGTCGTGGATGGGAGCTCGGTTGTCCTTGAGCACCAAATCTCCTTCCTTTAGATTCTGGGACTTAACTTTCTTGTTGAAAGCCCGGGTAATTCTGTGCTGATAACCTTGAATATGGTACAGTGCTTTCAGTCTCCTTTCATCAAAAAGCATGAGTTCCACAAACCTGCTCTGCTGCCAATCTGCTTCGGCTATTTGACACTCAGCCAATACTCGCAATGACGGAACCTCAATCCCGATAGGTAGAACGGCTTCCATCCCATAAACCAATGAATACGGAGTCGCTCCGGTAGAAGTTCTGATTGACGTCCGGTAGCCCCATAGAGCAAAGGGCAGCTTATCTGGCCAATCCCGGTAGGTTTCCACCATCTTCTGCAGTATGTGTTTGATATTCTTGTTGGCGGCTTCGACCGCTCCGTTGGTTTACGGCCGGTATGTGGATGACTTATGAAAAGCCACGTTGTATTTTTCCAATAAGCTAATGACTTCCTTCTTGAAGTGGGAACCATTATCTAAAATGACCTCGTTCGGGACCCCATAGCGGCAGATGATGTTATTTCTGATAAACTTCGCAACGTGCGACGCCTTCAACACCGCATAAGACTGGGCCTCAACCCACTTTGTGAAATAATCTATTGCGAGCAGGATGAACTCATGCCCATTCGACCCCTTCGGAGTGACAGCCCCGACCACATCAATTCCCCAAACTAAAAACGGCCATGGCGAAGTCATGTTGTACAGCTTCGACGGCGGGATATTCATGCGATTTGCATGGATCTGACATTTGTGGCATCGCTGAACAAAACTAACACAATCCTCCTCCATGGTGGACCAATAGCAACCCTGTCTGAGGATCTTCCGTGCTAACATTACTCCGTTCATGTGTGCACCGCATTCCCCTCCATAGATGGCTTCCATTAGATGTTTTGACTCTTCGGCATCAACACACAGCTTATGCATTCCCAGATGACCTCTCTTATACAGCTTACCCCCACAGATGATGAACTGAATGGCCATTCTTCTGATTGCCCTTTTATCCTTGGCATTTACCCCTGGCGGATATGCTTCCTTCTCCAAGAAGTTCCAAATGTCGTAATACCAAGGGTTTTCGTCCTAAACCTCATCTATAGCAGCAATCGACTCATAGGCTGGTGCAAATTTATGGTCAATGATGACTGGACACATCTGGACTCCAAACGGGATGTCTATCATGGAAGATAGAGTTGCTAAAGAATCTGCGAACCTGCTGTTCTCTCTTGGAAGATTAGCAAAGTTTAGCTTCTCGAACCTAGGAATTAACAAGTCCAAGGTCTGGTGATACAGCATCATCTTTTCTTCTTTGACTTTCCAGTCTTCTTTTGCTTGAGACACAACAAGGTTCGAGTCACCGATGACGTCCAACCGTCTTGCCCCTAATTCCAGGGCCGCTTCTAGACCGGCAATGCATGCCTCATATTCTGCTTCTTTGTTCGAGACTTTGAACCGGAGTTTGACGGCTAGAGGGATACGGGAATTGTCGGGTGCTATCAGCAACACTCCTATCCCATACCTGTATTGATTTGACGCTCCGTCAAAGTACATCGTCCAATATTCGTCGTCGATGTGCAAAATGGCTTCATCTGGGAATAAGTACTCAACTGCTTCACCTCCTTCGACTGGATGATCGGCTAAGAACTCCGCCACTGCTCTTCCTTTGACTGACTTGCGTGTCACATATTTCAGATCGAATTCGGAGAGCAACAGCAGCCAACGAGCTAGCCTACCCGTAAGTGCTGGTTTCTCAAAAAGGTATTTAATGGGATCCAATCGTGAAACCAACATTACGGAGTGAGCTAACAAGTAGTGCCGCAGCTTCCTAGTAGCCCATACCAAAGCTAAACAAGCCTTCTCCAGCGGAGTGTAGCGGGTCTCATAATCCAACATCTTCTTGCTCAGATAGTAGATGGCTCTCTCCACCTTATCCTCTGATTCTTGTGCGAGCATGCAGCCCATTGTAGTCTCAGTTACTGAAAGGTACAATATCAACGGTTTCCCCGGCTCTGGTGGCGACAACACGGGCGGGTTTTGTAAATATTTCTTGATCTGTTCAAAAGAAGCTTGGCATCGGCCATCCCATTGGAATTTCTTGCCTTTTTTCAGGAGACCAAAAAGTGGTTCACAAGTCAAGGTTAATTTCGAGATAAACCGTCATATGAATTGTACTTTACCCAGAAAGCCTCGCACCTCCTTTTCAGTCCTCGGTGGTGGCATTTCTAAGATGGCCTTGATTTTTGAAGGGTTGACCTCGATGCCGCTTTATGTAATCAGAAATCCCAGCATTTTTCCCGCTGTAACACCGAACGTACACTTCTGAGGATTCATCCGCAACCGGAATTCCCTGATCCTTTGGAAGAACTTCTGTAAGGCGGTGTAGTGGCCCTCTCTTTCTTTGGACTTGACAATCATGTCATCCACGTACACCTCAACCTCTTTGTGGATCATGTCGTGCAATATTGTGGTCGCGGCCCGTTGATAAGTAGCTCCGGCATTCTTCAACCCAAACGGCATTACTCTGTAGTAGTATGTCCCCCACGGCGTGGTGAATGCAGTCTTTTCCCGATCTTCAAGTGCCATTACTATCTGATTGTACCCTGAGAAGCCATCCATGAATGAGAGCAAAGCATGCCCTGCTGTGAAATCCACCAACTCATCAATATGCGGCAACAGAAAGTCGTCCTTCAGACTAGCTCTGTTTAAATCCCTGAAATCCACGCACACCCGGATCCTGCCATCCTTCTTCGGCACTGGAACGATGTTGGCCAACCAAGTCGGGTATTCGGACACCAACAGGAAGCCTGCATCGATTTTCTTGGTGACCTCTTCTTTAATCTTGAGAGCCCAGTCCGGGCAGATCCTTCTGAGTTTCTGTTTGACAGGTCGGGCCTCGGGGTCAAGGGGGATCCGGTGCTGTACAATCTCAGGATCGATCCCAGGCATGTCTTCGTAGGACCACGCGAAAACATCTTTGAAATCTTTTAATAAGGCGACTAAGCGCTCGCATTCATCCGAAGACAACGTGGACCCGATCTGGACCAGCCGCGGGTCCTCCTCAGTACCAATATTCACGGTAATGATTTCATCCGTTAAGGGTTTGACAAATCTCTCCTACTCCTACTCAATTAAACGTTGCAAAACCGGAGGAATTTCTTCCTCGTCGTTTTCATCAAAATTTTGAAAGTCTGAATTTATGAAATAAATTAAGGGCACAGAAAAGTACTCAGAAACCACAGTTACTTGATTCTCACTAAGCACATCCAAATTGTCCGAATTCTCGGTTACAACAGACTCAAACGAGAAAGAAAAAGATGACTTGGACATAACTATGGCATCCGGGTTATCATCCCCAGGATTACCAGACTCAGACTCAGTCGAGCTAGAACCTGATTCCGACTCACAAGACTCGGTGGAATCAGATTCCGGCTCACTACCTGACCCGGTGCTACTGGACAAAAATCCCTCCTCGTACTGCCAAGTGAGAGAGGGTGCGATAGATGCATCCAAAATAGTCGCTGGTAGGCTCGCAGCCGTTTCATCCCCAATCATGGAAACCGAGAAGTTATCCCCCAAGCACCTTTGGTCGATCGAAGGATCTGAAAGTAGACATGCCAGCGTTACCCCCATCTCAAGTTCGGTGCCTTCGGAATCCACTGCCTTACACTGCCCAATCTCAGCTGATGGGTCTGTCTGCTCCTCGACAATATCATCCCCGGGTAGTTGCAGGTCGAAGAAGATCTCGAAACCTGGCACGCGCTTCTTCTCCGCGTTTAGCCACGGCTCTGGGAAGCTGCAAAACGGAAAGTCCTCCCCCTCCCGGACGAAGAGGCCGTTTAGGGTACCCTCAATAGGCCTATGCATCAACTCAAAAGGCTTTCCCGCCTTCTTTGCTCTGGCTCTCCCAGCCATCTCTTTACCCTTCCTTACCCAGTCCTCTTTGGTGGGCATATAACCCAAGCCAAAGGTATGATGGTTGTGTGGCACTTCGGCCAATGCTGCGACGCCCTTCCAGCCGCTCCTTCCTAATTCCATCCCAGGGATGTGTTGTAACTTGTTCATGAGGTAAACGGATTGAGCACTGACGTACACCCCTTCATTCTCAGCCATAATATTCTGCACCACTCGAGCTTCAGCCAAAGTGAACCTTGATAAGAACACATCCTCAGTGCCATGCTCGATTTCCAAGACTGGTGTGGACACTTCCGGCGGCGGATGGATTGATGAATTCCCAAAGACAATAGCCACCCCCTTCCCGTGAGGGTACTTCAACATCTGATGTAAAATGGAAGAGACTGCCTTTACTTGGTGCAACCACGGCCGCCCCAAGAGTAGATTGAAGGTTGCGGGAACGTCCAAGACATGGAATTCAATGTTGTGTTGTCCGGGACCAACCTGGGTCTGAATTTTGACAGTCCCCATCACTTCCCTGCTAGTATTATCATATGCTCTGATCACCTGAGCAATCGGCACGAAGTCCGCGGGCGTCAACCCGATTGCAAACGCTGTTCTGGCTGGGCAGACATTGATGGCGGACCCGGTATCAACAAGTACCACCGGTATCCACTTGTCTCTACATTCCACGGAAACGTAGAGGAGTTTGTTGTGATTTGTGCCCACAGGTGGTAGTTCTTTGTCTGAAAAGGTTAATGCCGAGGAACCTCCTCCCGGAAAAACCAGCCTAACCAGCTGTTCTGGTGTAGTATCTATAGAGAGTTTGGCCTTGTCCATGGCAGATAAGACAGCCTGTCTGTGTACTTGCGACGCCATAAGCAGTCCCCAGATAGAGATGTCTGCTTATATCTTCTTCAGCTGTTTTAGTACAGCTTCCTCTTCGATCTGCTTCTCTTTCTGTCTCTCGGCTTCTTTGTCCTTTCCAGATGCCTCGGGTTGGTCTAGGTGCGAGGGCTTGAAGTACCGCCCGCTTCTTGTCATGTGATCAACCTCATCGAGGTACCAGGTGTCGTCTGGTTGATTGCTTCCCCAGTCTTCGTCTGTGTGGGCAAGACATAAGTCATCGTCTTCCCACCGCATTCCGTTGGCATTCAAAAGGCACTTGTCAGCCTGCATGCTCACAACATCCTATGTTTTTGTGCCCACAGCACTTCCGATCCCCTCATGGATTTTGGCTTTCCCGGTTCTCTCAGAACCCTGTTGTTCTACCTGCGTCAGTGCAGTTTTTTGTTCAACTTTCCCTGCATTCACAATGCTTCTGTCCTGAGCGAAATTCTTTGTACCGGTGCTCTCCAGCAATATACTCTGACTTTAGGCCCTTCCGGCCATCACTGGTACTCTTGCCCCTGCTTGGCCTTGTTCTGGTTGAAATTCTACAACGTTTGGTTGATCATCTAACCATCCGGTAACTTCTGCCGACTCCTCATATTCAAACTAGTTGACTGCCGCATCCCTTGATTCTTGGTCACTGAAGAACTGGAGGTTGGCAAGGCCCTCTTCTACAACCGTCAGATTGTCCGTTCCTTGTTCAAATCTGTCCCCCTGAATCACACATAGTTCTGCTTTTTCTGGCAGCCCTACACTTAGCTCAGATTGGCCCACTGACAGGATGTACTCACTTGGGTCGTAGGTTTCCCCAGTAAAGTTTCTAGACTGCTCAAACCCTGTCTCAACCATTCCATCCTCCTCTGCAACCTCTGTTGCGCTGTCTTCCACAGTCGCCACCACTGGCTCAGGTTGGGTTGTAGAGATATCCAATATGCACAAGAAGTCAGTGCAGTCGGGAAGGAGCACCTTTGGCTTAGGTAGAAGGGTAGGAGTAATATAGATGCTAGGATCGTAAGACACGACCCCAGTCCGGATAAGATTGACTCTTTTGAGAGGTGGAGCTTGGTTGTGTGTAGGGAGTGGATTGGTTGTGGCGTTAGGTTTCTCTGGAGGTAGAATCACATTTTTGTCAACGAGGTCTTGAATCTCGTGACGCAGCCTGAAACATTGGTCAGTATCATGACCGTGCTGCTGGTGATATGCACAGTACTTGGCTGGGTTGTGAGAGGGTGGAAGTGGATTTGGTAATGGCCTCGACTCTAGGGGTTTTAGATGCCCCTTTCTGATTAAGACCCCCCAAGCCTTAGACAAAGGCATGTACAGCGGGGTGAAGGTTCTTTGGCCTCTGGGCTGGTATTTAGTGGTTTGGGTATTACTTCCGGATGCACCGGAGAAGGGTGTGGCTGCCATGGGCCTTGGAAGGGGAGAGGGAATGGTGGCGACCATGCTGACCTCCGAAGCTCTTGCGGTTGTAGCGCCAATCGGGCCTGCGCTATTGTTGCGGTTAAATGTTCTCCGGGGTTGCTCCCTGTCCTGGTCAATCAGACCTTGCTTCATCGCATCCTCGATTTGTACCCCCATCTCATGTAGATCCGAAAAGGTGGGGAAGGGGAGTACAATAATCTTCTGCATCAATTTTGGTTCGAGGTTGCGCACGATCATCCTGATTTGGTCCTAATCAGTGGGCCTCAAAGTCATCATCGATGCCTTCGCCCTCCACCGAGTTACGAAATCTGAGAAAGTCTCTTTGAGCTCCTGCCTCGTTGTTTCGAGATCACGAGTTGTAATCTCGATCTGGGTATTGTACGAGTAATGTGCGACAACGGCCTCAGCCATTTCATCCCAACTTCTTTTTACCTCATCTTCCAACTTCGCGTACCAGATAGCGGCCACACCCGACAGGGTTCGACCGAACAGCGAAAGCTTTTGTGGTCGGGTTAGGCCCATTGGCTGCAGTATATCTGAGAATAACCAGAGGTGGACCATGAGATCCCCGGATCCGTCGAAACGATCAATCTGCGGCATCTTGAATCTATCTGGCAACGTTACGGCCACATCGGTATATCCGTCCTCGATATCCAGAATAGCCTTTACTCCTTGGGATTTCTTGAAAAGCTTCTCGAGCTTGCTCAGTTTTAGAGCTGTATGGTCTATTTCGAACTCGAAAGGAGAGTCCGGGTGGTTGGGTGTATGGGTCTTGGACAGTTGAGGCGGAAGCGGGAGCGAAGCTGGCCCCGTTGGAAGGTCTGTGTCCTCTTGGATGTTCTGGACATTGGGTAAGGTGTTCTGGGTGTTTGGCAGGACATTCTGGACAGTTGGTGTCTGCTCTGGTAACAGGATCCCTGGTGGGGGAGGAACTGGATGTGAGGCTGACGCTGTATTTTGCTGTTGCAGTCTTAGTGATTCGCTCGGCCTGCTGAGCCATGACTGTGGCCTGCTGTCTAGAGAACTCTGCTTGGCGGGCGGCGTCCTCCTGCATTTGTTTCATGCTCTCTTGGACCTGGCACATCATTTCTTCCATCCTGGCAGTATTCTGCTGATCTTGCTGACTGACAGGTATGTGTGTCTCTATGGCAGAAACTGACACCTCAACCCGTCTATTCACTGCTAGGGCAGAGCACTGTTCTGGTAACCTCTGCTCAGACACACTGCGTCTTCTTGGCCTTCTTCTGACAACTAGGGGTAGAGAATGAAACACTAGCTGTCCGTCAACCAGATCCTCAGATCGATTGAGCCGGCGACCTCTTGTCCAAAGTACTTGGGGAATATCTACTGGGTCGGAAGCAATTATGCTAAAACTACCTGAGCAAAAAGGTAAATAAAGCAATAAGGAAATAAATAAACAGATAAATGGACAGCATAACAGCTTAAAGTAAATACACAACACATGGCTGGGCATAACAACACACGGTCAATAAACTGAATACACATTGTCCTCCAACACTGATCATTATCCCTGAATTGCTGTCCTTGAAAACTGAATCTCTGATACCCGCAGATAACTGATTCTCAAATACTGACTGATGCCCACAGGCCTGGTGCCCAAACTCATAAACTGATACATGCATTTTCCCTGTAGAGACGCACTCTTACAGCACATAACAGATAAGTGAGAGCCAAAACACCCCTCTGTTGGGGTAGGGTTTCCCTGTCCTATTTTTTCAGGAGCTAGGGTTTCACTACGCACGAAGCGGTTTCAAACATCCTATAAATGGGTAAGCAACCTGTCCTAGTTTGGAATGGTCACTATGGATTCCGAATATGCACTAGGTCGAATGGTCAAAAGGGTGCCCTGGTAAAACCAGGGTTTGTGTTCCCATACTGGCAGAGCCCACAACCGGTCAGCCTTATGGTCATGCCTTGACAAGACAAGCCTCCGGCAAACCGTTCAGGAATAGCAGATGGCAAACACAGTGTCCTAGGCGCACCAATGCAAATGCAATGCAAAGAAACACACAAGTGTAGTCAAAAACAGATATCATGAGTTCGAGTCAAGTTCTCTAAGTCCCCAGCAGAGTCGCCAAAAACTGTAGACGTCTCCGAACGCCCCGGGAGGAACGAGTCCCGTTCCGTTCATTTGGGGTCACCACAGCTCGGACTCTCAAATTGTCACGGATCTAAATCTGAACCAAAGAGTCCAAATCCGGCAAATCGTTTTGAGAAAACAGATTTTGAAAGAAGTGCCAAACATGGACTGCTTTGCCAGATACAGAGTCGCCACCTAAATGTTTTATTTTGGGGAAATTTAGGAAACCCTGACTCGTTTGCCTAAGGCCACGTGTCCTTCATCACCAAAGTTGCCTCGGCTCGGGAACTTGGGTACAATTGGGGAAGGTCACTTCGTGAGCACCCCCGCTCGCTCGATCAAAGATCGGCCTCTACTAACCATGATATCTATTTTTGAAAACATTATGCGTTCTTATTCCAGTTATTAGCCTAGATTTACTATGTGATGCGCACAGCATACAAGTATAGACTGGATCGCCTGAATTGGAACAAAATGTTTCATGTTTTTTTGTTTGAAAATGGTTTGATGGTGCTACTCGCAAAGTAGGCTAAGACGTGGATTTGCCACCCTCAGGTGGGCTTAGAAAACATGATTTTACCACTATCTAGTGGGCTTAAAACACACAGTGAATGAATTGTTCCAATCCAAATAACCCAACCTTCACCCACAGGCATTCAGGCAGATATATCACATAAGCAATTAGCCTCATGGTAAGCATGCTATTATGGCAGTCACTCACACGCATGCAAGGATGCTAAAGCATAAAACTTACCGAGTACTCCAAGCCAAAACAAAAGCTAATTAGAAATCCATGCATGATCCTAATTATACAGAAATGTCTAATGCAACACATGCAAAAGTGCAACCATAGCAGGCTCGGCTATTCTAGACATGGCATATGAAATGCTACAGCTAACATGTATTCAACTTGGAATTGAAAATACAATGCAGTTAGTATGATGCGCCGAGCCCAGTGCATGCAAAACAGATGAATGAATGCAAACATGCTATCATACTGTATGCTAATTAAAACATGCCCTAATCTAACCATCATAAGCGGGTAAATAAAAGGGAGAAAGACGGGGGGTTAGAAGACATACATCACACACACGCACACTTATTACAGTTGTGCCCTCACGCAGAGGGTCCGAATAAATATTACAGTCCAAATAATTACAAAATCCTAATTAATTAACAATTAAACTAGGATAAGCTATAAACTAGCATGCAAGCTAGGGACTGCCTCGACGCTGCTTCGGATGATGAATGATGCATGTTCGGGTTGCCTTGCGCGGAAATCCCTTGCGATGCCTGTCACGACCCAAACCCGGCCCTATGGGTTTAGCACCGTAATCGGCCAGTAATCCGGGATTACCGAAGGCCTGTAGAACAGTAATACAGTAAAACAGAGTACAGGGCCTGGCGGAAGCCAATACAGTAAATAAACAGTGCCCAATGAGCTGTGACAGTCTGTATGCAAAAGACTTCTTATACATTTATACATAAACAGTATAGAACAGTATGCACAATATTTACAATCATCCAGACTAGGGACTCAATCGCTGCATATCAGTACGGTAAACATTCAGTCTATACAGAACAGTAGACGGTACAGAGGGGGGAATTGTAAAACACCCCTAAGCCTTAACAGATAGGCTCGGAACCTCGCAGTGAGGCACAAAGGCTGGCTTGACAAAACTGGAGTCTAACCCACGCTCCTAGCTCCGATCTGGTGGCTAAGCACCTACATATATATATAAACAGTGAGCTAAAGCCCAGTGAATAACATAATGCGTAAAGAGGTTAAGAATGAATGTCCTTACAGTATGAAAACAGTTCATTTCAATCAGTCATTCAGTTGTTCAGTACAGTAAACAGTCGTATGTGGTACGTCCATTAGCATAGCAGTAAACAGTAGGTCTTAAAGACCGAACAGTAATGATGGCCATCAATCAGTAAACAGTAGTGGTTCCACAAGGGAACCGACAGAGATCTCTGTAACAGTAACAGTAAACAGTAGGTGCTAAGGATGCCACAATACAGTTCAGAAGATAAGACATACATTCATTCAGTAAACAATATCAGTTCGGTAAACAGTTCAGTTCAGTATTTAGAAGATAATCATTTGAACATATCTTTACACAATTGCTACTCACAGAGTTCGGGCTATAGTATGCTAGAGCGTGTCTCCCAAGTCGCCAACCCTACACAGGTAACAGATTGAACACACTAAGCTACACAGTTGGGAAAGATAACAACTTAATCCCTAATGCCTTGGTGTGTTCTACATCTATATCCTCAACAAGATGTCTTAAACTAGGCCTAAGAATGCCTAGAATAGGATGAGGATGCAAAGATGTACTCGAAAAGTAGTTTTAGAAAAACAGAGTCCCGCTCGAGCGCAGGTTTCCCCGCTCGAGCGGACATGCAACAAAGGTACACGCTCGAGCGTAAACTTTCCCGCTCGAGCGTACTGTAAAAGTACTGTATGAGTGAAATCTCCGCTCGACGTCCGCTCGAGCTTGAGACACAAGACTCCGCTCGAGCGCCCAATCCTCCGCTCGAGCGGACTGTAAAACAGTGCAAGATGCTGGATGCTCGGATTCCACGCTCGAGCAGACTGTAAAACAGTGCAAGATGCTGGATGCTCGGATTCCACGCTCGAGCGGCACTTCCCCCGCTCGAGCAGAAGTGCAAAATCTGGAAAACCCAGATTGCACCTCCAAGCCAAAAACCAAGTTCAAAAGCATCAAAACCGATCCTCTTGGGCCCTTTTTCTGGAAAACATTTATAAACACATAGAATAACATGTTTCAAAGCTCAATTTTAAGAAATCAAAGCCCAAGGGTGTTTAATTCAAACTCAATTTAAACCATTTTTCAAGCACAAGATGAACATGCAAACATGCATGAATTCAAACCATTTTGAAGCTCCAATTTGATGCTCTAAGGAGCCAATTGTTTCCAAAACATGATGAAATCATGGACTTAAACATACTTATGAACATGCATGTAACCTTTTTGCCATGAAAACAACTCAAACATCTATATTACAAACATGCATGCATGAAATGAGCTTCAAACCAACAACAATGAACCAATTCATGACTTAGTTCTACAATGAAGCATGAATCATGCAAGAACTAGCTCAATTCATAAACAAGAGGGAAATTACTCTACCTTAGGTCTTGTATTCAAGATTGAGGAGCTCAAATAGCAATCTACACTTCAAATCTTCAAGCAATTCTACCAATGAACTCAAGATCCACTCAATTCTCTCTCACCCTCTATCTTGGTCGGTTGAGTCTAAGGAATGAGCTGATGAAATGTGTATGTATGAGTGTAATGAGGCTCAAAGATGATTCAAGTAGTGGGCCACTTAAGTGGCATTAAGGTAATTAAGCATAACTCTTTAATTAGCTTATTTTAATCTAATTTAATCATACCTAATCAATTTTCAGATAAATATACCATAAAATCACATTAATTATGACGATTGTAAAACACCAATCGGTTTCTAATTCGGCCGCCGATAAGGCCTTCAATTAGCAGTTTAAACGCTCAAACATGAACAGATAAAATAAACAATCAACAGATAGAATGCAATTCAAACGTACATACTCAGTCAATTCAGTTCCAATTTTCAGTCAGTCAGTTCAGTATTTTTAATCAGTTCAATTATCAGTCATAATCAATTCAGTTTAACGGTAATCGATGGTTATCGGTAATCAATCAGTCATTAATCGGTAAACAGTATGAGGGTTGTTACAATGCCCCAATTAGCCTCTGTTTGCAATTGTTCTTGGGATGTGTGCCAAGCTCCGGAAGGCTGCTAACTCTTGATTTGCTGTAACAAAGAGCAAAAAAGGGACATGGCAAAGTATTTTCACATATGTATACATGACTACTCTTCAGGGAGTGTAGTCCTTGGTCCTCGTGCCACCACTCACGCATATCGATGCATGATGGCTGAGGAGTTAAATTGCACGACTCAATATGAAATGAATGCACATATAAACACAACAAAACCTAAACTCCATCATGGATAATCCGGAGTGTCGGTGACTGGGAATTGAGACACGTTCCGTCACTCGGAGCACGAAACGCCCCTCGTTTCCCGTGCTCGGGCTAACTCCTATCCCCAACACGATGCAATATGCTTGACATGCATGAAATGCAGCTAAGATACAACCTATCAGGCACAATGCTAGGAAATGGCATACACGATGCACGAGATAACATGGCATACACAATGCGCTAACATACGACCTAGCATACACAATGCTATGACATGAAATGGCATACACAATGCAATATGGGCTTATACCAACGTGAGTGGACCTCAGCTGCACTCCCATAGGAGGCCATTAGATGAAAATGAGACACTCGAGATGCGTGCACACATGCACGCAAACTAAGGACCGATCCTAAGGTACAAATGCCACTCTAACAAAGCATGGCAAGGTATGAAACATGATATGCAAACATGCAAATTTCAGTACCAAAATATGGTGCAAAACAGCCCCTAAAAATGGAAACATGGCGCCCGATGCATGAAATGTGACCCAAAACTCGAAACTAGGCGCATGGAATGACTTATAGCTATACAAAGCATGCATTATTTGAATATGAAGCATAAAGACAGAATCAAGGCAGTCCCAAAAAATGCATATCTACAGTTTTAAGCAAGGCCAAAAAGTGAACACAAATAGGGCTAAGTTAACATACAAAAATGGCCCCAAAAGAGAGATAAAGAAGCAAGTAGTAGCTTCTGACCCTAAATGGCCAAGAGCCCTTCAACAAAGTTGAATAGGGGCTCAAAATGAATCACTTTACAATTTACAACAAGCCACGTAAACAAACACAAGTATGGCTAAACTATTGTGCAAGAAATGGGCCAAAAGGGAGACAAAGAAGCAAGTGATGGTTGCTGGCCTCCAACAGAGGAGGGCCCTTCAACAAAGTTGAATAGGGACCCAAAACATGGTATTTTACAGTTTATGATCAAACCCAAAACAGTGCACATGCAAGCTTAAAATACTATGCAAAATAAGGCCTAAAAAGAGGTTTAAACACAAAGAGCAAAAAGGGAGCTTCAACCAGCAAAGGTCCCTTGATCAAACATGAAGAGGGGGTCAAAGTAAGTCTATTTACAGTTTGGACCAGAGCCCAAAAATACAAGCACAAGGGTCTAACAAAACATGCAAAAATAAGGCCAAAAGAGGGATAAAGAGGCAAGTGACAAAAGGAAGCCTCAAACAGGGAAGAGCCCTTCAACAATGTTGAATAAGGGCTCAAAATAAGCCACTTTAAAGTTTATAACCAAGCTCAAAACAATTTAAAAATAGGCCTAAAATACTATGCAAGAAATAGGCATACAAGAGAGGTAAAGAAGAAAGTGTAAAAAGGAAGCCTCAAACAGGGAGAGGCCCTTAAACAAACATGAAAAAGAGCTCAAAATAATGATATTTTCAGTTAGGGTCGGAGCCCAAATATGCAAGCAAGAGGAGCTAATATATTGAGCAAAATAAAGCACAAAAGAGGGAGAATGAAGACTCACCCTTGCAGACCAAGCTCCAGCAGCTCTTGGCTTTAGGAAAGGTGCTTCTAAGCTCTAGAAAACCAGCTCCAAGTGTTGGAAAGGATGGTGGTGGTGTGGTGCTATGTGGTGGTGTAGAAAGGGGTGTGGGATTTGGGGTTTTTGAGCTTGGAATAGAGATATAGAGAGAGATATAATGCAAGAGCCTTAAGCCAAACTTTTTGTAACCTCTGAAGCTGCTTGAATGGCCTGGACATATAGGCAAAAGAGGGGGAAAAAACGGGGGGGAAATGAATTCAAGTTTCCCCCCAAAAGTGCAGCCCCCCGGATACAAAATCTGGGAGAAACAGAGGGCATATTTGTAATGTACCTGGAGAGAGGATCATGGCCGGCTAGTTTGCTAGGGTTTAGGTGGCCGGACAGCCTTCCCCATGGCCGGTCGGCCAAGGGTCAAAAGGGTCAATGAAGATTAATGGCCGGCCATGCCAAAAAGAGGGCTTCTCATGTGTGCAAAACACAACCATGTGGTCAAAAACCAGAGAGAATGAACCAGGAGAGAGAAAAGGCCACTTTTAGGAGGGGTTCAAAAGGGTCACACACAATTACTGGCCGGCCATGTGATATTGGTGGCCTCCCAGGTGTGTACAACACAAATATGTGGTTTAGGGCTGGAAAAAGTGGCCTTAGGGTGGTCAACATTGGCTTTCAAGTGAGAAAAACGAGCGACAGAGGGCGATGGAGGAATAAAACTGGTTGTCAGAACAATTGCTGGCCTCCCACCCTTCTACGACCTTCCTAACAATGAAACAGAGGTTCCTGCCAAAAAAGAACCCAAACCGATGCAAAATGAAGGTTTGGGGACCAAAACGCGCAGTCCGAGGCCCCAAAAACTGACTGTTAGCCACCGGAAGTGGTGTTCGACCACGAAGTTGGTCTCTCGAGCCACAGTGTCCCTCAAAAGGGAGCAAATAAGATGCATGCCAAAAATCGGAGCAAACAGAGGTGGTTAAGCGGTCCCGAACCGAAGCACACGGCCAACGGCTCCGGAAAAAAAAAACCGAAAATCGGACTCCAAACGGGCAAAATGGCCTACGACCACGAAACGTAGCCTACGGCCACTGAGAGATGATCTACGAGACGTCTCCCTCCCTTCGGGAAGAGAAAACAGAGAAAACAGAGCCTGGTTCGCAAACTGAGGCAAAGCATGAAAGAATCCGGAAGTCCGGAGGCAAGGCTCGCAGCCGAGACTTTGAAACCTCTAAACGAGCACGATATGCAACATCACCAAGCGCTCAATCGGTGACGTCTGAGTCTTAAGGTCGGTCAAAAATGGGGTGTCTACAATTGTTCTTGAGCACCAAATCTCCTTCTTTTAGATTCCTGGACTTAACTTTCTTGTTAAAAGCTTTGACAATTCTGCGCTGATAGCCTTGAACATGGTACAGTGCTTTCAGTCTGCGCTCGTCAAAAAGCATGAGTTTTTCAAATATGCTCTGTTACCAATCTGCTTCGGCTATCTGACACTCAGCCAGCACTCGCAAAGACAGAACCTCAATTTCAATAGGTAGAACGGCCTCCATCCCCTAAACTAATGAATACGAAGTCGCCCCAGTAGAAGTTCTAATTGAAGTCCGGTATCCCTACAGAGCAAACGGTAGCTTGTCTGGCCAATCCCGGTAGATTTCCACCATCTTCTGCAATATGTGTTTGATATTCTTGTTGGCGGCCTCGACCGCTCCATTGGTTTGCGGCCGGTATGTAGACGACTTTTGAAAAGCCACATTGTATTTTTCCAACAAATCAATTACTTCCTTTTTGAAATGGGAACCATTATCTGAAATGACCTCGTTTGGGACCCCATAACGACAGATGATGTTGTTTCTGATGAATTTTGCAACATGTGACACCTTTAACATGGCATAGGATTGGGTCTCAACCCACTTCGTGAAATAATCTATCGCGACCAGGATGAACTCATGCCCATCAGACCTCTTCGAGGTAACAACCCTGATCACATCGATTCTCTAATCTGAAAATGGCCATGGCGAAGTCATATTGTATAGCTTCGACGGCGGGATGTTCATACAGTTTGCATGGATCTGACATTTGTGGCATCGCCGAACAAAGTCGATACAATCCTCCTCCATGGTGGACCAGTAGTAACTCTGTCTGAGGATTTTCCGTGCCAGCATTACCCCGTTCATATGCGCACCGCATTCACCTCCATGGATGGCCTCCATCAGGCGTTTTGATTCTTCAGCTTCAACGCACAGCTTATGTATTCCCAGATAACCTCTCTTATACAATTTAACCCCACAGATGATGAACTGAACGGCCATTCCTCTGATTGCCCTTTTATCCTTGGCATTTGCCCCTGGTGGATACGCCTCTTTCTCTAAGAAATTCCAAATATTGTAATACCAGGGGTTCTCATCTTGAGCATCATCTATAGCAGCAATTGACTCGTAAGCCGACACAAATTTCTGGTCGATAATGACTAGACGCATCCGGACTCCAAACGGGATGTCTATCATGGAAGATAGAGTTGCTAGTGAATCTGTGAACCTGTTGTTTTCTCTTAACAGATGAGCGAAGTTTAACTTCTCAAACCGAGGAATTAACAAATCCAAGGTCTGGTGATACATAATCATCTTTTCTTCGTTGACTTTCCAATCTCCTTTCGCTTGAGATACAACAAGGTTCGAGTCCCCGATGATGTCCAACCGTTTTGCTCCTAGTTCCAAGGCTGCTTCTATACCGGCAATGCATGCCTCATATTCTGCTTCCTTGTTCAAGACTTTGAACCAGAGTTTGAAGGCTAGAGGGATATGGGAATTGTCGGGTGCTATCAGCAACACTCCTATCCCATACCCGTACTGGTTGGATGCTCTGTCAAAATACATCGTCCAAAACTCGTCGTCGATATGCAAAACGGCCTCATCTGGGAATAAGTACTCAACTGCTTCACCCCCTTCCACTGGATGATCAGCTACGAACGCTATTACTGCTCTTCCCTTGACTGACTTGCGCGTCGCATATTTTAGATCAAATTCGGAAAGCAACAGCAGCCAACGAGCTAGCCTATCTGTAAGTGCTGGTTTCTCGAAGAGATATTTGATGGAATCTAATCTCGAAATCAACATTACAGAGTGAGCTAACAGGTAGTGTCGCAGCTTCCTGGTAGCCCATACCAAGGCTAAGCAAGCCTTCTCCAATGGTGTGTAGCGAGTCTCATACTCTAGCATCTTCTTGCTCAGATAGTAGATGGCACTCTCCACTTTGTCCTCTGATTCCTACGCGAGCATGCAGCCCATTGTGGTCTCAGTTACTGAAAGGTACAATATCAACGGTCTCCCCGGCTCTGGCGGTGACAATACGGGTGGGTTCTATAAATATTCCTTGATCTGTTCAAGAGCAGTTTGGCATCGGCCGTCCCACTGGAATTTCTTTCCTTTCTTCAGGAGACAAAAAAGTGGTTCACAAGTCAAGGTTAATTTTGAGATAAACCATCTTATGAATTGCACTTTACCCAGAAAACCTCGCACCTCCTTTTCAGTCCTTGGTGGTGGCATTTCTAAGATGGCCTTGATTTTGGAAGGGTCGACTTCGATACCTCTCTGTGTAATCAGAAACCCCAGCATTTTTGCTGCTGTAACACTGAACGTACACTTCTGAGGATTCAGCCACAACAGAAATTCTCTGATCCTTTGAAAGAACTTTTGCAAGGCGGTGTAGTGGCCGTCTCTTTCTTTGGACTTGACAATCATGTCGTCCACATACACCTCAACCTCTTTGTGGATCATGTCATGCAATATTGTGGTCGCGGCTCGTTGATATGTAGCTCCAGCGTTCTTTAGCCCAAATGGCATCACTCTATAGCAGTAGGTCCCCCACGGGGTGGTGAATGCAGTCTTTTCCCGGTCTTCAGGTGCCATCACTATCTGATTATATCCTAAGAAGCCATCCATGAACGAATGCAAAGTTTGCCCCGCTGTGAAGTCCACCAACTCATCAATATGGGGCAAGGGAAAGTCGTCATTCGGACTGGCTCTGTTCAAGTCCCTGAAATCCACGCATACTCGGATCCTGCCATCCTTCTTCGGCACTGGAACAATGTTGGCCAACCAAATCAGGTATTCAGATACCAGTAGGAAACCTGTGTCAATTTCCTTGGTGACTTCTTCCTTAATCTTGAGGGCCCAGTCCGGACGGATCCTTCTGAGTTTTTGTTTAACGAGTCGGGCCTCGGGGTCAAGAGGGATCTGGTGCTGTACGATCTCAAGATCGATTCCAGGCATGTCTTCATAGGACCATGCGAAAACGTCTTTGAAATCGTTTAATAAAACGACTAAGCGCTCGCATTCCTCCGAAGACAACGTGGACCCGATCTGGACCAGTCGTGGACCAATATTCACAGTAATGATTTCATCTATTAAGGGTTTAACAAATCTTTCCTGCTCTTGTTCAATTAAGTGTTGCAAAATTGGAGGAATTTCTTCCTCGTCATTTTCATCAAAATTTTGAAAGTCTGAGTTAATGCAATAAATCAAGGGCACAGAAAAGTACTCAGAAACCACAGCCACATCATTCTCATTAAGCACATCCAAATCGTCTGATTCTTCAGTTACAACAGACTCAAAAGAGAAAGAAAAAGACGACCTGGACTGGACTGTGGTATCCGGGACATCATCCCCAGGAATACCGGACTCAGACTCAGTCGAGCTAGAACTTGATTCCAACTCAACAGATTCGGAGGAATCAGATTCCGGCTCACTACCTGACCCAGTGCTGCTTGACAAAAATCCCTCTTTATACTGCCAAATGAGAGAGGGTGCAATAGATGCATCCAAAATGTTTGCTGGCAGGCCCGCAGCTGTTCCATTCCTGATCACGCATACCGAGAAGTTATCCCCAAGCACTTCTGTTTGATCGGAGGATCTGAAAGTAGACACGCCAGTGCTACCCCCATTTCACTTCCGGCGTCCTCAGACTCCACTTTCTTACTCTGCTCAACCTCAGCTAATGGGTCTATCTGCTCTTCAGCAACGTCATCCCCGGATAACTGTAGGTCAAAGAAAATCTCAAAACCTGGCACGCTCTTCCTCTCCGCGTTCAGCCACGGCTATGGGAAGCCACAAAACGGAAAGTCCTCCCCCTCCCGGACGAAGCGTCCATTTAGGGTACCCTGAATGGGCCGGTGCATTAAGTCAAAAGGCTTCCCCGCTTTCTTCGCTCTGGCTCTCCCAGCCACCTCCTTACCCTTCCTTATCCAATCCTCTTTGGTGGGCAGATAACCCAAGCCAAAGGTATGTGGGTTGTGTGGCACCTCGGCCAATGCTGCAACGCCCTTCCGGCCGCTCTTTCCCAATCCCATCCCAGAGAAGTGTTGAAGCTTGTTCATGAGGTATACTGATTGAGCACTGACGTACACCCCCTCACTAACAGCTAAGATGTTCTACACGACCTGGGCCTCAGCTAGGGTAAAACCGGATAAGAACACATCCTCCATACCATGCTCAATTTTCAAAACTGGCGTAGATACTTCTGGCGGTGGATGGATTGATGAATTTCCAAAAACAATGGCTACCCCCTTCCTATGGGGGTATTGCACCATCTGATGCAAGGTGGACGAAACTGCCTTCACCTGATGCAGCCACAGCCGCCCCAAGAGCATATTGAAAGTTGCAGGAACTTCTAAGACGTGGAAGTCTACCTCATGCTGTCCCGACCCAACCTTGGTCTAAATTCGCACTGTCCCCATTACTTCTCTTCTTGTGTTGTCATATGCCCGAATCACCTGGGCTGTCAGCACAAAATCTGCGGTCTTTAAACCGATTGCATATGCAGTCCTTGCTGGGCACACATTGATGGCGGACCCTGTGTCGACAAGCACCATGGGTATCCATTTGTTTCTGCACTCCACAGAAATGTAGAGTGGCTTGTTATGGTTCGCACCCTCAAGTGGCAATTCTTTGTCGGTGAAAGTCAACATCGGGGTAACCCCTCCTGGAAAAACTAAGCCCACCAACTGCTCGAGCGTGGTGTCTATTGAGAGCTTGGCCTTGTCCATGGCCGATAAGACAGCTTGTCGATGCACTCGCGATGCCATAAGCAGTCCCCAGATGGAGATGTCTGCCTGTATCTTTTTCAACAACTTCAGTACAACCTCTTCTTCGAGTTGCTTCTCTTTCTGCTTCTCCGCCTCCTTATCTTTCCCAGATGCCTCTGGCTGGTCTAGGTGCGGGGGATTGAAATACCGCCCGCTCCTGGTCATATGATCGACTTCGCCAATATACCAGGTATCATCTGGCTGATTGCTCCCCCAATCCTTATCTGTGTGGGCAAGACATAAATCATCGTCCTCCCACCACATTCCGTCGGCAGCCAATAGACACCTGTCTGGCTCCGGTACAATTGAACCCGCAGTACTCTCCGTCCACATGCTAGCAGCATTCTCTATCCTCGTGCACACAGCAGTTTCAGTCCCCTCAGGGCCCTTGGCTTTCCTGATTCTCTCATAATCCTCAAACCTTTCTTGTTCCAACTACGTCAGTACAGCTGGCTGTTCAGTAATTCCCGCATTCACAATGCCCAAGTCTTGAGCAAAATTCTTCGCACTGGCGCTCTCCGACGATTCATTCTGATTTTTGGCTCTTCCGGCCATAACTAATATTCTTGCCCCTGGCGGGCCCCGTTCCAACTGAGCTTCGTCTGCAACGTCTGGGGTCATCAAGCCACCCGGTGACCTCTGCTGACTCCTCAAAATCTGACCAGTTGACTATCATGCCCTTTGGCTCTTGTTCATTAAAAAATTGGAGGTTAGCAAAGTCCTCTTCTACAGCTGCCAGGTCATCTATCCTCTGACCAGATTTATCCCCCTGTATCATACAAAGCTCTGCCCCCGCTGGCAATTCAAAGTTTGGTCCAACCTGGCCCACTGATAGAATGTAGTCACTCAGACTGTATACTTCCTCAGTAAAACTCCCAGATTCCTCAGATCCTGGCTCGACAATCCCATTCTCCCCTGGAATCTCCCTTGTTCTATCTTCGACAGTCACCACCAATGGTTCGGGTTGGGCTCTAGAGATGTCCAACATGCACAAGTCAGTGCATTCAGGAAGGAGCACCTCCAGCTTGGGTAGGTGGGTTAGGGTAATATATATGCTGGGATCGTAAGACACGACCCCAGTCTGGATAAAGTTGATTCTTTTTGGAGGTAGAGCTTGGTTGTGCGGTGGGAGAGGGTTTGTTGTGACATTGGGTTTTTCTGGAAGCACAATCACCTGCTTGTCAACGAGATCTTGAATCTCATGACACAATCTGAAACCTTGGTCAGTGTCGTGACCATGTTGTTGGTAATATGCGCAGTATTTTGTTGGGTTATGAGAGGGAGGGAGTGGATTTGGCAATGGCCTCAGTTCCAAGGGCTTTAAGTTCCCTTTCCTGATTAATACCCCTAGAGCCTTGGACAGGGGCATATACAGTGGGGTGAAGGCTCTCTGGCCTCGAGGTTGGAATTTGGTGGTTTGTGTGTTGCTTCCGGACGCGACGGAGAAAGGTGTAGCTGCCATGGGTCTTGGAGGGGCGATGGTGGAGACCATGCTTACCTCCGAAGCTCTAGCATTTGCGGCATTGCTAGTGTCTGTGTTGTTGTTGCGGTTGAAGGTTCTTCGGGGTTACTCTCTATCTTGGTCAATCAGACCTTCTTTCATAGCATCCTCTATTTGTACCCCATCTCGTGCAAATCTAAAAAGGTAGGGAAGGGGAGCACAATCATTTTCTGCATCAGTTTTGGCTGGAGATTGCGTACAATCATCCGGATTTGATCTTTATCTGTAGGCCTTAGGGTCATCATTGAGGCCTTCGCCCTCCACCAGGCCACAAAATCCGAAAAGCTCTGCTTAGGCTCCTGCCTTGTTGTCTCAAGATCACGGGTTGTAATCTCGATTTGAGTGTTATAGGAGTACTGTGCAATGAAAGCCTCGGTCATCTCGTCCCAGTTCTGCTTAACATCATCTTCTAATTTTGCATACCAGATTGCGGCCACAGCTGACATGGTCCGGCCGAATAGTGAAAGCTTCTGTGGTCTGTTGAGGCCCATCGGTCGCAGTATATCCGAGAACAACCGAAGATGGACCATGGGATCCCCGGATCCGTCAAAGCAGTTGATTTGTGGCATCTTGAACCTATCTGGCAGCATCACAGCCACATCGGTATATCCGTCCTCGATGTCTGGGATGGACTTCACCCCCTGGGATTTCTTGAAAAACTTCTCGAGCTTGCTCAATTTCAATGCTGTATGGTCTACCTCGAACTCAAAGGGAGAGTCCGGTTGATTGACAGGCGTAGGTGCCTTGGATAACTGTGGCAGAATCGGGGGCAGAGCCGGCCCCATTGGGATGTCCGTATCTCCCTGGACATTTGGTGCCTTCCTGGGTGCTGGAACTCCTGGTGGGGGAGGAACTGGGTGTAAAGCAGATGCCCCGATTTGTTGTTGCAACCTGGTAATTAACTCTGCCTGCTAGGCCGTGATCTCGGCTTGTTGTTTGGCAAACTTATCCCGGCGAACAGCGTCCTGCAGCATGGCTCTCATGGTCTCCTGCATCTGGCGCATCATTTCTTCAACTCCTGTCAGTCCCACCATACTGCCCTGATCTGTCTGAACTACTTGCAGGTCTATCTCTATAGCAACAATTGAGATCTCAATCCGACTGTCCACTGATGGGGTAATCCACTGCTCTGGCAACCTCTACTCGGATACACTGCGTCTTCTCGACCTCTGTCTGATAATCGGGGGTAGGGAATGATACACTGGTTGTCCGTCGACTAGATCCTCTGATCGATGGAGTCGGCGACCTCTTCTCCAGAGTGCTTGGGGAATATCTGCTTGGTCTGAAGCAATTGTGCTAAACTAACCTAGCAAAAAGATAAATAAAGCAATAATAAGGAAATAAACGAGCAGACAAACGGACAGCATAACAGCGTAAATAAACACAACACATAGTCGGGTATAATTAACATACAATTGATACACTGTTCTCAAAGACTGATCATTATTCCCAAATCACAGTCCCCAAAGTTGAATCTGATACCCGCAGATAACTGATTCCAAAAATACTGAACTGGTGCCCACAGGCCTGATACCCAAAATACTGAACTGGAGCTCACAGGCTTGATGCCCAATCTTGTAAACTGATACATGCATTCGTATAGAGACGCACCCTAAAAGCACATAACAAACAAGTGAGAGCCAAAAAAAACACCCCTATGTTGGGGTAAGGTTTCCCTGTCCTATTTTGTCAGGAGCTAGGGTTTCACTACACGCACAGCAGTTTCAAACAACCTATAAACGGGTAAGCAACCTGTCCTAGTTTGGAATGGTCATTATGGATTCTGAATATGCACTAGGTCAAATGGTCAAAAAGGGTGCCCCGGTAAAACCGGGGTTTGTGTTACCGTCGTGGCAGAGCCCGCAACCAGTCAGCCTTATGGCACGCTTCGCAAAGCGAGCCTCCGGCAAACCATTCAGGAATAGCATACGGCAAACACGGTGTCATAGGCACACCAATGCAAATGTAATGCAAAGAAACACGTAAGTGTAGTCAAAACTAGATATCATGAGTTCGAATCAAATTCTCCAAATTCCCCTGCAGAGTCGCCAGAAACTGTAGACGTCCCCGAACGCCCCGTTAGGGAATCCCCCCCCCCCCCATTTTGTTCATTGGGATTACTACAGTTCAGGACTCAATGTTACGGTCCTGTATCTAATCTCGCAGAGTACAATGCAAGACCGATGAATCATCAAAGAGTCCAAATCCGGCAAATCGTTTTTGAAAACAGATTTTTTCTGAAAGAAATGTCAAATATGGATTGCTTTGCCAGATACAGAGTCGCCACCTAAATATTTTGTTTTGGAAAATTTAGGAAACCCTGACTCGTTGCCTAAGGCCACATGTCCGTCATCACCAAAGTTGCCTCGGCTCGGGAACTTGGGTATGATTGGGGAAGGTCACTTCGTGAGCACCCCCGCTCGCCCGACCAAAGATCGGCCTCTACAAACCATGATATCTAGTTTTGAAAACGTTATGTGCTCTTACCCCGGTTATTAGCCTGGATTTACTATGTGATACGCACAGCATACAAATATAGACCGGATTGCCTGAATTGGAACAACACATCTCATGTTTGTTTTGAAAATGGTTTGCCACTCGCAAGTAGGCTTAAAATGCAGATTTTGCCACCCTCGGGTGGGCTTAGAAAACAAGATGATTTGCCACTCTCAAGTGGGCTTAAAACTCACAATTGATGAATTGTTCCAATCCAAATAACCTAACCTTCACCCACAGGCATTCAGGCAGGTATACCACGTAAGCACGTAGCCTCATGGTAAGCATGCTATCATGGCAGTCACTCACACACATGCAAGGATGCTAAAGCATAAACACTTACCGAGTACTCCAAGCCAAAACAGAAGCTATGTTAGAAATCCATGCATGATCCTAACTATACAGAAATGCCTAATGCAACACATGCAAGAATGCAATTACAATAGGCTCGGCTATTCTAAAGATGGCATGTGATGATGCTACAACTAACACGTATTCAATTTGAAATTGAAATACAAATGCAGTTAGTATGATGCGCCGAGCCCGGTGCATGCAAGGCGGATGAATGATGCAAACATGCAAGCATAAGTATGCTAATTGAAACATGCCCTAATCTAACCATCATAAGTTGGTAAATAAAAGGGAGAAAGACGTGGGGTTGGAAAACATACATCACACGCACGCACACTTATTACAATTGTGCCCTCGCTTGGAGGGTCCGAATAAATAATACAGTCCGAATAATAATTACAGTTCGAATAAGTACAAAACCCTAATTAATTAACAATTTAACTGGGAAAGCAAGTAAATTAGCATGCAAATCCATGGATCGCCTCAGCTCTGTTCCGAATGATGAAAAATGCATGCTCGAGTTGCCTTACGTGGAAATCCATTGCGATGCCCCGATACGCCTCTGTTTGCAATTAATGCCGGAATACTGTGCAAGGCTTTGGAAAACTGCTTATTTCTGATTTGCTACAACAAAGAGCAAGAAAGGGGCACAGCAAAGTATTTTCACATATGTATACATGACTGCCCTTCAGAGAGTGTAGTCCTCTATCCTCGTGCCACCAATTACGCATCTCGATGCATGATGGCCGAGGAGTCAAATTGCACGACTCGATGTGAAATGAATGCACATATAAACGCAATAAGACCTAAACTCCATCATGGGTAATTCGAAGTGTCGGCGACCGGGAATTGAGACACGTTTCGTCACTCGGAGTACGAAATGTCCCTCATTTCCCATGCTTGGGCTAACTCCTATCCCAAACACAATGCAAATGAGATGGCATACACAATGCGACTAACATACAACCTAGCATACGCAATGCTATGAAATGGCATACACAATGCACGTGATGTAACATGGCATACACAATGCTCTAACATGCAACCTAGTATACACAATGCTATAGACTGAAATGGCATACACAATGCAAGATGGACGTATACCAACATGAGTGGACCTCAGCCACGCTCACATCAGTGGCCATTAGATGAAAATGAGACAACTGAAATGCGTGCACACATGCACAAATACCAAGGACCAAACCTAAGGCATCAAATGCCACTCTACCAAAGCATGGCAAGGGATGAAAGATGGCAAGGAATGGCATAAATTACAGCTCTAAAACAGCATCAAATATGGTCCCGAAGCATGCAAATATGGCACACAATGCAAGCTAGGAGGGGCCCGGGTACCGAAACTAGTGAAGTGCGTTACACTAGAGGTACCCAAAGCAATGCACCAAAGGAAAAATCAACCCTAAAATGACCCGAGGCAGGTCTGAAACAGTGGGAAATTGACTTAAAATGATGACTCGGAATGCAACGAAATGGAGCTCATTCAATGGTCGATAAATAGGGTATACAGGCCTGACTCTCAAACGCATTTAAAGAGATGAAAACATGGCAACATGGCATTCAAGCAAGCTCTGAAATGTGATGAATAATAGGCTCAAAACATGAACACACCTCAGTATATGCATGGAATGGATCTCAAAACTCAAAGCTAAGCATGAACCTTGAACTACAAGCATGCAAAACTAACATCATTCGACCACAAGACCCAAAAACAGAGCTAGGACAGTCTAAAATAAGCACATTATCAGTTTAAGGCATAGCCAAAATATGCTAGAATCAATGGCCTATAGAGCATGCAAAGAAAGCTAGTGAACCATGAGTTGTTCTACAACTATATGAAGGATATGAGGGCTCACCCAACCAGCCAAAAATAGAAGTATTTCATGCCAAAATATACCCAAATAACCACTGAAACTCAGTCAACACATGCAAGAATGATGAGACCCTTTGGAAAGCCATGCGAGGGGTTGTTCTACAGATACATAATAGACAGACAAAAGGGCAAAACCACCTCTGGAAATAAGTTATGATAGCCCTAAAAATCACCAAAAAGGCCCTGAAATTAGTCTAGGAAGCATGCAATGAAAGGCCCCTTTGAAAGGCCTTGAATGGGATTGTTCTACACATGCATCATAGACATAAAATATGGCCAAAGGGGCTCCAGAAAGAGCTAATTCAGACCTCAAAACTCACATAATAGGGCCTGAAACAAGACTTAAAAGCATGCAAGATGGGGCCCCTTTGGAAGGCCAAAAGGGCCAACAAATAAGACAAGGAGAGAGGGGGTCACCCCCCTCTGATTTTAGGGCTCAAAGACACATCTAAGCCACTAAAAATCCACTATATTTCAGTGGCTAAAAGGGAAAACCAAGGACAACACAAATGCTCTAATGCATAGCCTTAAACATGAGGGAATGAAGCATGCAAAGGGGAAGGTGACCCCAAACAGAAAATTGACCTTAATCAAACATCAAGAGGGGCTCAAAATAAGACTCTTTTCAGTTTATGACCAATCTCAAAAATGCTCACAAGCAAGGCTAAGATATGATGCAAAATAAGCCTACAACGAGGGATAGAGCCTACAACGAGGTAGATGGCCTCAAACAGAAAAGTGTCCTCAATCAAACTTCAAGTGCAGCTCAAAAGAAGACACTTTTCAGTTTATGGAAAAGTCCAGAAAATCTTGCAAATAAGGCTAATCAATGGAGCAAAATAATGCAAGAAAAGGGGAAAGAGAGACTCACCCTTGAAGAGCAGATTTCCAGCAACTTCTGGACCAAGATAGGAGTTCTTTAACCTCTGAAAATCAGCTCCAAGATGCTTGGATGGATGATGGAGGTGGTAGGCTATGAGGTGTAGTGCAAATGGTGCAAGAATATTAGGGTTTGGAGCTTGGAATAGTGGGCTATGGAGGGAAGTGTGTGTATGCCTTAAACAAAATTTTTGAACCCTTGCAAATGAAGACAAGCCTCTCCTTTATAGAGGAGAGGCTCTAAAGCTTCTCTTGGAAGCTTCAAATATCCTCCATACACGTGTAAGGAGGATGGTCCAAATGCCTCCCAGCTGGCACAGCTGTGATGCATTTAGAGAGAGCAAAAAGCAAGAAGCAGGCCAACCAGTTCAAGTGGTCGGCCGACCACTCCCCTTGGTCAGTTGACCAGGGGTCAAAAGGTTCAAGGAGAAATGCTGGCTGGCCACCCCAGAAAGGTGGCCTCCCCGATGAGTGCAACACAGCTATATGGTGGAAAACCAGAAAATGTGACCCAAGAGAGAGAAAAACCAGCTTTTTAGCAAGGTTCAAAAGGGTCAAGAAGAATTACTGGCTGGCCTACCCATATTGGTGGCCTCCCAAATGAGCACAACACATTGGCGGTATGAAAAACCAGAAATTGTGGCTCAAAAGTGAAAAAAATCAGCTTTCTGTCAGAAAAATCGGCTAGAGGAGAGAGAAAAAGAGAAAGCTTTTTTCCAAGGGGAAAAGGTGGCCTCCCACCATACTACCACCTCCCTAGCAATGAAAATAGGGTCCCTACCAAAAATGGACCAAGACGGATGCAAAATGAAGGTTCGGGGACCAAAACGCGCAGTCCGGGGCCCCGAATACAGGCTGTTAGGCACCAGAAATGGCGTACGACCACGAAGGTGGTCTCCCGGGCCACAGTGCCCCTCCAAAGGGAGCTAAAAAGGTGTGTGACAAAAACCGGAGCAAACGGAGGTAGTTAAGCGGTCCCGAACTGAGGCACACGGCCGACAGCTCCGAAAATCGAAAACTGTGCTCCAAACGGGAAAAATGGCCTACGACCACGAAACGTAGCCTACGGCCACTGAGAGATGGTCTAGGAGGCCTCTCCCTCCCTTCGGGAAGAGAAAACAGAGAAAACAGGACCTGGTTCGCAAACCGAGGCAAAACACAAAAGAGCCCCGAAGTCCAAGGGCAACGCTCGCAGCCGAGACTCCGCAACCTCAGAATGAGCACAATATGCAACATCACCGAGCGCTCAGTTAGTGACGTCTGAGTCATAAGGTCGGTCAAAATGGGGTGTCTACAACAGGGAGCCTATTTCTCTGGGTATTGTTTCCCACCATTTCTCATTTGTGATTCTCACATCACTCGGCCCTCAGGCTCTATTTTTTTTTCTGAAAAAGCTCTTTTCCTCACTTTTTCTCTCAACGTACATCTCTCTATTCTTCAATCTCTCATTTTTTATCCCTCCCCTGAGTGGTTGATGGATAAACAGAAAGTTACGGGCTCTTGTCTCTAGCATTCCGCTAGATTCTTCTTCTCATTCACAACAGTGAGTTTCTCCCACAGAGGGGTTGCGCTACAACTGGGTGTGTAGTAAATCTACAGCTGACATCGGTTAACGATGCTCTGTTGGAGAGTTTGAACGTGATTAGATCTGTCCAGATGAGGGAATGGAATATCCTGCTCCATTCCAGTTCGTGCTTCGCACTTAGCTTGATACCTCGCTACTTGGAGGATGAGAGAACTTTCGGCATTTTGCAGTTAGTTTCTATTGTGCCCTTTTCTGGCAGATACGGTGCCCTTTCTGGCAAGTATGTTGACAATGGGGAAAACACAGAACACCTGACTTAACTGTGCCCCTAGTTCATTATTTTGACCACTTTTTTTTTTTTTTGTTTCTGCTAAAACAATTTTAACCAAAATGAGAGTTAGATTAACACACTTGTTCGATTTTCTGATTTGAAATCATGCAAGTCAGGTTATGAGCACTGAAAATTTTCCTTTTTTGGGTCCAAGAAATAGTCCAGTTTTAGAAAAATAGAATAACTTTCAAGAGAATTAGTCAACCTCATTAAAAATTCTCAAAAACTATTTTTGCAAATGGCCACTACTCGACCAACGCAGAATTTACTCTTGAGATGCACAACCTTAGATCCAAAACAAATGGAAAATTTCCCCTTGTCTAAACGGCATTGCATGGCAACTGAAAGTTGCCCCTAATCTGAATAGCACCGCAGCACTGCACGGCAACGGAGAGTTGCCCTTAGTCTGAATAGCACCGTAGCACTGCACGGTAACGGAGAGTTATCCCTAGTCTGAATAGCTCCGCAACATGTGGCAACCAGTCCTCATAGTGACAATTACAACCAAATTCTCGGATACAGAGAAGACAAAGATGACAAAAACCATCACATAAACACAGTCGAATTTGAAGTGTTTTACGGCTGGACTTCAGAATGAAGTTGCCTACGTATCCTAAAGATGGGAATCAAGCCTTATGTAGTTCGAGGTTAAGGTACACTCGGGTATTAACCTCTCCTTTTGCGCTCTAACTTTTGCCAAGGCCGCCCTTTCTGGGTTTTTAACCTTGCGAGCTTTGTTCTTCTTTTCTTCTCAATTCTTTTCATTTCTTTTCTTCTTTTTTCTTTTTCATCTTCTCTTTTCATTTTCTTCATTTTTTTCTTTTCTATTTTCTTCTTTTTCTTTTTTTATTCTTTGCATTTTTCTTTTTTTTTTTGTTCTTTTTCTTCTTATTCCCAGCGAGCCTCTCAAGGATAAAAGTTTAGCTTTGTCCATGTTGATGGTTTGGGATCTCAGAGCCATCTAAATCCAAGAGAATGGCTACTGTTCGCTGATGATGTAGAAGTCCATCCAATGGAGGGTGAATTTGCCCCTAGTGTTGTAGATAAGAACTTGGTTGTCCTTCAGCAATACTTTCATCTTTCCCCTTTCTGGGATGTGGCATTCTTGCCAGTCTTCCCTGGTTTGCAGAAAAGACTCATCTTTGACTCTTCAAGCGCATCTGACATTTTTGCCCCTAGTTCAAGGACAGCTTTTGATCTAACTTCGCAGGCTTTCTTTCATCACGTCTGATATTCTCGCCCCTAGTTCATAGGCTGCTTCTGATCCGGCGAAACGGGCTTTACATTGTGGTTGACCGTTGAACATTCTGAATTAAGGTTCAAGGTTTGGAAGCAAAGGGGTTGAGTCTGGAGGCTGAGAGCGATCCTAAGATGCACAATCTCAAGAGTTATTCCACACAGGTCTTCGTAGAACCACGCAAAATATTTTTTGAAATCTTTTAAGAAAGTGACTAATCGCTCGCGTTGAAGACAATGTAGAACCAATCTGGATCAAGCCAGGATCCTTCTCAGTACTCACATTAACAAACATGATCTCAATCATTAAGGGATTAGCATGCCTCTCTTTTTCTCAATTGATCAAATTTTTTGCAAGTCCCGAGGAATTCCTTCCTCTTTGTTTTCATCACAATGTTCAAAAAGTTTTGAAAAACGCAGGTCAATGTAATGATTTCAAAGCACAGAAAAGACACAGTTTTTAGTCAAATACTGCCATCTCATTCAGAACTTCTGGCACAACTAGCACAAGGCAGAAGCAAACACAAGAGTGTGAAAATCACTGTTGTTCATTCAAATCTGTTGGCATTACAGGCTCCAAGGCAGAAATAGACGCAAAAGAAAATGAAAAGACAAACACAAAACAAGCAAGTGATGTCCGAGATAACACCCTCGAAATCACCCGACTCCAACAAAACAGGACTGACTCGGTACAACAAGACAGACCCAACTGACTTAGCACAAGAAAGACTGACTCAAAGAAAAACAACAGAACTAACTCAATACCCAAGTCAGAAAGTACAAAAACCAGCATTCACAAATGCTCAAAACAGTGCGTGCCATACGCCACATCCGGAGTAAGCTGAGTGCCGCCCGCAGGTGGTTCATCCCCTAATCACATATTTGTACTATCCCCCAAGTTCACTGATCCAATGGTAATAGACTTTGCTAAGCTGGTGCGGCGATGACCTTGTTGTCAAACAGATCTTGTACATCGTGGCGAAGACGAAAGCAACTGTCAGTGTCATGACTGGTTTGTTGATGGTAGGCACAGTATTTAGTTGAGTCATGCTTTGGAGGGATAGGATCGAGTAGAGGCCGCTGTTCCAATAGTTTCAGATGTCTTTTCCGGATTAAGACCTCTAGAGCCTTTGACAAAGGCATATAAAGTGGGGTGAAAAACCTCTTGACTCGAGGTGGATATTTGGTTGTTTGTGATCTACTTCCGGACGCACCGGTGAATGGGGTAGTTATTTTTGATGTGGTGGTGGTGACCATGCCCACTTCGGAAGATCTTGCTGCCGCATCACCACTGGTGGTCGCATTCGAACTGCGAGAAAACGCCCTCCTGGGCTGCTCCTTCTCCTGGTCAAGAAGGCCCTGCTTCATAGCGTTCTCAATCTGTACCCCAAGCTCGTGTAAGTCAGCGAAGGTAGGGAGGGGTAAGACTATCATCCTTTGCATCAGCCTGGGTTGGAGGTTGCGCACAACCATCCTTATTTGATCTTTGTCGGAAGGCCTTGTAGTCATCATCGAGGCCTTTGCCTTCCATCTTGTCACAAATTTTGAAAAGCCCTCCTTTGGCCCTTGGCGGGTGACTTCAAGATCACGAGTTGTGACCTCAATCTGTGTGTCATAAGAGTATGGAGCGATGAAGGCCTCGGCCATCTCTTCCCAGTTCTGTTTCACAGAGTTCTCCAATTTCGCATACCAGATTGCGGCTATCCCAGACATGGTTCGGCCAAATAGTGACAGCTTCTGGGCTATGGTCAAGCCCATTGGCCTTAGGATATCAGCAAATAGGTGGAGGTGCACTATTGGGTCTCCAGAACCATCGAAGCAATCGATATGTGGCATCTTGAACCGGTCCGGTAATGTCACCGCCGAATTGGTGTATCCATCCTTTATGTCCGGGATGGACTTCACACCCTGAGACTTTTTGAACAACTTTTCAAGCTTGCTCACTTCCAACGCCGTGGGGTCCACCTCAAACTCAAAGGGTGAATCCGGTAGGTTGGTCTGAGCTTTGGATAGCTAGGGTAGGATTGGAGGCGGAGCCAGCCCTGTTGGAATGTCCGTATCTTCCTGGACATTAGCTGTCTCCTCGAGTATTGGCACTCTTGGTGGGGGAGGAACTGGGTGTGAAGCAGATGCTCTGATTTGCTGCTATAGCCTGGCGATTAACTCTGCCTGTTAGGCCACTACTTCTGCTTAGCGTGCAGCCATTTTTGCCTGGCGGGCAGCATCCTGCTGCATGACCCGCATACTTTCCTGGAGCTGACGCATCATCTCTTCCATACTAACTGAAAACTGCTGATCTAACTGAACAAGTGTGTATCCCCTTTTTAAGGTGGAAACAAATATCTCAGCCCAACTGCGCACAGGTGAGGTGGATAATGACCGCTGAACTGGGGACTATTGAACGGGTGATCTGTGCCTGGTTGGCCTTTTCTTGCCTTACCACTGGCGAAGGAAACACTGGTTGCTCTAAACTGAATCTCTGACCTGACAAAGTTTATCAACACAAGTCCAATGTACCTGGGGGATGTTGGAGCCGTCTAAAGCTATGGTTCCGAGACTACCTTACAAAAGAAGAAAACATACAGCATCTCAGCCTGATTTCAACAAACAGATATGAGCATAGCTGAATAACTATATTCGACCACTTATCACTTTTCCCAAATTCTGCCTGTAAACCGATACCCTTAGTTAAAACTGATGCCCCAAATACTGATGCCCGCAGGCCTGATACCCAAACTTGCAAACTGATACATGCATTCCTGTAGAGACGCACTCTAAAAGCACATAGCAAATAAGTGAGAGCCAAAACACCCCTATGGAGGGGTAGGGTTTCCTTGTCCTATTTTGTCAGGAGCTAGGGTTTCACTACGCATGCAACGATTTCAAACAACCTACAATCGGGTAAGCAACCTGTCCTAGCTTGGAATGGTCACTATGGATTCCGATATGCACTAGGTCGAATGGTTGAAAGGGGTGCCAGGGTAAAAATCAGGGTTTGTGTTCCCATCGTGGTAGAGCCCGTAACCAGTCAGCCTTATGGCACGCTTCTCAAAGCGATCCTCCGGCAAATCGTTCAGGAGTAGCAGATGGCAAAAATGGTATCTTAGGCACACTAATGCAAATGCAATGCAAAGAAACACATAAGTGTAGTCAAAACAAGATATCATAAGTTCGAGCCAAGTTCTCTAAGTCCCCAGTGGAGTCACCAGAAACTGTAGACGTCCCCGAACGTCTCGGAAAAATCCCGTTTTGTTCATTGGGGCTCACTACAGCTCGGACTCAAATGCCACGGTTCTTAATCTGATCTCGCAAAGTGCAATGCGAGACTGATAAATCACCAAACAGTCCAAATCTGACAAATCGTTTTGAAAAACTGATTTTTAGAAAGAAGTGCCAAACATGGACTGTTTTGCCAGATACAAAGTTGTCACCTAAATATTTTATTTTGGGGGAATTTAGGAAACTCTGACTCATGCCTAAGGCCACGTGTCCGTCATCACCAAAGTTGCCTCGGCTCGGGAACTTGGGTACGATTGGGGAAGGTCATACAATGAGCACCCCCGCTCGCCCGATCAAAGATCGGCCACTACTAAACATGATATCTTGTTTTTGAAAACACATGCGTTCTTCCAATTTATTAGCCTAGAATTACTACGTGATGCGCACAGCAAAACAAGTATAGACTAGGTCGCCTAATTTGGAACAAAGCATTACATATCCGTTTGTTTGAAAAAATGATTTGAAGTTTGCTACTCGCAAGTAGGCTAAAATGTAGATTTCCATGAATTGTCCCAATTCAAGTAATCCAACCTTCACCCATAGGCATTCAGGCAGGTATATCACATAAGCAAATAGCCTCATGGCAAGCATGCTGTCATGGCAGTCACTCACACACATGCAAGGATGCTAAAGCATAAACACTCACCAAGTACTCCAAGCCCAAACAGAAACTAGTTAGTAATCAATGCATGATCCTAGTTCATGTTAAGATGGCTACTGCAACATATACAAAATGCAACTAGAAATAGGCTCGGCTATTCTAAGATGTCATGTGAGATGCAACTTGATACATGTATACAAACAAGAATTGAAATACAATGCTGATGCGCCGAGCCCGGTGCATGCAAGACAAATGAATGGATGCAAACATGCGAGCATAAGGATGCTAATTGAAACATGCCCTAAAACTAACTATCGAAAGCTGGTAAATAAAAGGGAGAAAGAAATGGGGGTTGGAAGACTTGCATCACACACACGCACACTTATTACAAAACTCGCCCTCTCGACGGAGGGTCCGAATGAATAATACAGAACCAACTAGCTAATCTAAGCTAATCTAATTAAACTAGTTATTACTCAACAAAATGAATAACAAGTTACAGCTACTTATTACACAACATTTGATTAAGTAAACAATCTAAATAAGCAAGTAAACTAAATGAATGTGGACTGCCTCGGCTCTGTTTTGGATGACAAAGGATGCATGCATGCTCGAGTCTCCTTGGTCAGAAATCCCTCGTGACGCCCCGACTTGCCTTTGTTTGCAATTGATCTCAGAAACTTGCACAAAGCTCCAGAGAGATGAAACTCCACCCCGGGAATCTGTAAGAAGGCTGCCGACTAGCTTATGGGCATGGGAGACCAACTACCGATCACCCTTTGTGGTGGAAACCAAAAAAGGTGGTCGGCCTGCCAGTAAATCTGGTCGGCCGACCAGTTTCCTCTCCTGGTTTCTGGTTTTCTGCAACAAAGGGAAAGAGAGAGGCACGGCAAAGTATTTGTAACACATGTGTGCACGACCACTCTCCCTATCATTGCATAAGCTCAAGGGAGTGTAGTCCTTGACCCTCGGGCCACCAATCACGCATTTCAATGCATGATGGCCGAGGAGCCGAATTGCACGACTCAATGTGAAATGAATGCACATACATGCACCTAAAGCCAACAACTCCGTCATGGGTAGTCAAGAGTGTCAGCGACTGAGAGTTGGGGCACAATTCATCACTTCAAGTATGAAACGTCCCTCGTTTCCCGTGTTCGGACTAACTCCTACCCCGAACATAATGCAACAAACATGGCATGCACAATGTGACTCCAAGTACGCAACCTAAATGCAATGCAAGTAAGTCATGCAAACATGCAAGGGATAACATACAAACATGCAACTAGCATACACAATGCTAACAATGGCATACTCAATGCACATGACACTTAGCACACACAATGCACATAGAAACTAACATACACAATGAGATGAACAAGGCATGCACAATGCAATGATCAATCACGCGACAACAAGGCATACTCAATGCTATGAACTACAATGGCATACTCAATGCAAAATGGACTTAAACCAAAATGGATGGGCCTCAGCCACACCCAAATTAGTGGCCATTGTGATGAAATGAAGGCACAAAATACAAAGCATGCATGCACAATGCATTGGCCAATACAAGAGGCCCAAGAGCACAACTCTCAAGAGTGCTCAAAGAGTGACAAATGTGCAAGTGTAAAGACACTAAGTGCATTGAAATTAAGTACGAAATGATGCCAAATCATTTGAACAAAGCAAGTAGAGCATGCAAGGCTCCTAAGGCATGAGAGCTATCAAAGAGGGCTACACATAAGGCATGTGATGCATGGAAAATATGCATGAACTAAGCATGGATAGAGTTGAAATAGGTCTTAACAAAGATCAAAATGTGCTAAGATGAGGGCCCAAAGTCCTAGGCAAGCAAGCATACACACTAAGGCATGAACTAGGCAACAATGCATAACCATCAAAGGCATTCAAAACATGAACGAAGTGAGAACATGGCAAGTCTATATGTTCTGAAACATGATGTTAAGTGATGCCCAATCAAGTACACAACACAAATAAAGCATGCAATGGTGCTCAAAGCTTGAGGCAAGCAAGAGCATTTACACTACAAGTATACAAAACATGAAGCATGTGATTAAGGCAACCAAAAACAGTCCTAGTACATGTTAATATGAGACTAAAACATGCATGGATGGAAGCCAAAATGTGCTAGCATGAGGGGCATGAGACATAATGCATACAAGGCAAATAAGGTGGATTACACTACACCTATTAGGACCAAGCATGGGATGACTCAACCAACAAAAATTAGAGTTATATAATGGCAAAATAACCCCAAATAAGCACTAAAATGATGGCTCGCAAGCAAAGGCATGAATGCATACACAATGGCTCATGTTAAGGCATAAAGGGGGAACCCTCCAACGCATTGATTGAGTGACAAATACAAGTGCACGGCCATGAAACATGGACTGAAATATCATTACTAATGATGCCAAATCATTGAAATGAGCCAAGTAATGCATGTTAGTGGACCCGATACACAAAGCAAACAAGCTAGGTTGAACTAAAGCTATACAAAGCAAGTCATGGATGACCAAGATGACCAAAATCAGACCTTAAACATGGAAAAACCTGAACAAACTCTTCTTGAAGTCAAGCCAAAAGCGTGCTAAAAAGACATGTGCCAACATGATGCATGTTAGGCTATCTCATGGAATTGCATGGCAAGTGTATGGAGCATGCAAAGGCCAATTGAACCAAACTAAAACAGAGTCATGACATGGTAAAAGACCACCAAAAACATGCTAAAATGGGAAGAAAACAAGCTAGAATGACATGTCAAGGCATGAAGCATATAAAGCTAGTTTAAGGGATTTACACTACAAGCATGCATGGAAAGCATCTTTCAACTAAGAGGCATCAAAACAGAGCTAAGGCAGCCCAAAATATGAACAAAACCAGGTTGGAGCATGGCCAAAATATGCTAGAATAGAGGGCCAAAACATCATGCATTCTAAGCTAGTGAACATGATTTACACTACAAGCATATGAAGCATGTGAGAGACTACCAAACCAGCCAAAAATAGAGTCATGGCATGCCAAATGATGGCCAAAAACCCACTGAAATATGACCAATACATTCAAGAATGACATGCCACTTTCATAAGCCACAAAAGGGATTACTCTGTACATGCAAGAGGCAAACCCAAGGTGACCGAAATAGCCATAGAAAGAGTCTAGGAAGGCCCTAAAAGTCACCAAAAAGTTCTTGAACCGAGCCTTGAAAGTACAAAAACATATGCTCCTTTGATAGGCAAAAAATACAAGCAAACAAGACCAAAAGAGAGAGGGTATCCCCTCTCTGATTTAGGCCCTCAAAACCACATACCAACCACTAAAATCCACTGGATTTCAGTGGCTAAAACTCCAAGCAAAGATCAACTCAAAGGCCTTATGGCATGGCACAAAACAAGGCCAAATAGGGCATGCAAGAGGGAAGATGGCCATCAACACCAAAAGGGCCTTAAACAAACATCTTAAGAAACTTAAAACAAGACTTTTTTCAGTTGAAAACAAAGCTCAAATAATCATGCAAGTATCGCTAAGATAACAACCAAAACAAAGCTTGAAAATGGAGAAAGGAGGTTACCCTTGATGCACAGCAAAACCAGCAAGTTTTTGGACCAAAAACGAACTCTTCAATCTCCAAAAAATTCCTCCAAGAACCTCAGATCAATGGCGGAGGTGTATGGCTATGAGGTGTGGTGCAATAGGTCAAGAACAACACACTTTTGCACCCAAAATGTAGAGATATAGAGAAAGATAAATATTTTTGCCTTAGCAAATTTCAGAACCTGGTTCAAGGAGAGGGGGAGTCTCTCTTATAGAAGAACCAAGGGTTCAAGCTTCTTAGAGAAGCTAAACATGGATGCAATCCCTCTATACACGTGTATGGAGAATACAGTCTGTGCCCTCCACCTGGCACAGCTGGCATCCATTTAGTCAAACAAAACAGGAGGAAAGGGGCCGACTAGAAAAGGTGGTCGGCCAGCTACTTTTAGTGGTCGGCCGACCACCCTAAGTGGTCTCCCAAAAGAAAAAGTGGTCTCCAGGGGTAATTGGTGGTCTCCACACTGAAAGAAAGCCAATGGTGTGGTGGGAGACCAGTAAATGTGGCCCAAAGACCAAGGAGACCAGTTTCCCGACAAGAAAAATCGACGGGCGGGGCAAAGTGGTCTCCAAGGAGAAAAGGTGGTCTCCCACCCTTGTACCACCTCCCAAACAAGGAAAATAAGGTTCATGCCAAAAATGAACCAACACGGATGCAAAACGAGAGTTCGGGAGACAAAGCGCGTGGCCGGGTGCCTCGAAAACTGGTTGTTGAGCACCGAAAGTGGCGTGCAACCACAAAAGTGGTCTCCCGGGCCACAGTGTCCCTCTAGACAGAGGAAACAAGATGTGTTCCAAAAACCATGCCAAACGGAGAATGTTAAGCGGTCCCGAACTGAGGTGCACGGCTGACGGCTCCGAAAATCGAAAACTAGTCTCCAAACGGGAACAGTGGCCTACGACCACGAAAAGTAGTCTATGACCACTGAGAGATGGTCTACAAGACCTGTTCCTCCCTCCGGGAAGAGAAAACAAGACTTGGTCCGCAGACCGAGTCAAAGTACAAAGAGTCCCGAGGTCCGGGGGCAAGGCTCTCAGCCAAAACTCCGAAACCTCGAAACGAGCGCTCAATCGATGACGTCTGAGTCTTAAGGTCGGTCAAAAATGGGGTGTCTACAATATTGTTTTAAGCTTAACTATAAACTGAAAAAAGGTCTGTTTTTGTGTGCTTAAGATGAATTTTTAAGGTCACTTTTTGGTTAGGGGTTTTCTACCCCCTCTTAGGCCTTGTTTAGCCTTGTTTTGAGCCACCTCTTTTGGCCTTTGTTCTTGCCTTTGCATGACCTTTCTACCACTGGAATCCAAAGGATTTTTAGTGGTGGAAAGGTAGTTTTAGAGTATTGTATAGGAAAGGGACACCCCTCTCTCCTTGTGTCTCATTTGCTTGTGTTATTGGCTCATAATGGTAGCATGATTGCTTAGCATGTTTTGACTACATTTCAGCATGTATTAGGCCTTATTTTTCCATGTTACACCTCTGTCCAAAGTTGGTTTAATAGCATCTTGCATGCACCATGCACTTTCCTTGCAATCCTCTCATTTGCCTTAACATGTATCATGCATTTATACCATCATGCTTGCATATTTTGGCTCGAACCAAAGGAGCTTTTGTTCATATTTCAGCATGTTAAAGCTCTATTTCATGTTGTTTTGATCATACATGCATTACTTTGTATAGCTACCATACATTCTAGCATGTTAGCTTTGAGAGTCCAAGTCATTAGCATGCACTACTTGGACCTTTTTCATGATTTGGTATCATTTCATATGTTATTTCAGTCCATGTTTCATGCTCATATACTTGCATTTGCCATCCTTTCAAAGCTTTGAAGAGTTGGTGTCTTATGCCTTAAGTTTGGGTCATTGTGCATGCCACCATGCTTAGGCCTTTGGGATGCCATCTAAGTGGGTTTTGGGGCTTATTTTGAAACACCATAACTCTGATTTTTATTGGTTAAATCATGCCATGTTTGGTTTTGATAGGTGTAGTGTAACACCCCTTTGTTAGCCTTGCATGTCCCATGTTTTGTGCTCACCTTTCTAGCATGTTTTGGCGTCATTCCATGCATGTTCTAGCCTTGTTTTGGTCTGCCTTGGGACTGTTTTGGGTCACCTTGGCCCTGTGGGGCTTGGTTGATATGGCCATTGTGCAAGTCCCTTGGCTAGCTTTAAGCTTTGAGCCTTCTTGCATGCTTTGTTTGTGTTATGTCTGCGGGTTGGCATCATTCCTAACATCATTTCAGAGTTTATGGTGCTGTCATATATCCATGTTTGTTACTCTTTTAGTGCGCTTAAGAGTTGTCCTCTTGTCACCTAGCCTAGGGGCCAATTGGCATGCATGTTTGTTTTGCACTTTGGCACCATCATTTTAGCACTTTTGGCCACTGATTGTGGCATGGCTGAGGTCTGTCCATCTTCGGTATAAGTCCATTGGGTATGTGGTTTGCATTATATGCTCGCATGCTTAGATTGCATCACATTGTGCATGCTTGGCACATTACATGTTTGCATGTTTAGGTTGCATGTCAATTGCATAATTAGTTGCATTGCATGACATTAATGCATACTTGTTGCATGCTTGGGTTGTTTGCAAGTTTGCTTGCATACTCATATTGCATTGGATTTGTTTGCATGCCATTAGTCTTGTTGCATTGCATAATGTCCCCATGTTGCATTGTACTTGGCATATTTGCATCGCATTGTGTTTGGTTTGGGGTGTCAAACCAAACACGAGGAATGAGGAACGTTCGTACTTGAAGTGACGAAACGTGCCTCAATCCTCGATCGCCGACGCTCTTGATCAAGCATGATAGAGTTCTAGGCATTCATATGTTTTTGTTGCATTCATTCCACATTGATTTGCACACTTGGCTCCTTTGGCCATCATGCATCGACATTCGTGATTGATGGCCCGAGGGTCGAGCACTACACTCCCTTGAGTTCATGACATGATAGGGGAGGGTGTTTGTGCACACATTGCCTTGAAAATTCATTGACATGCTCTATTTTCCCTCTGCTACAGCAAAACAGCATTTTGCAGGAAGATATGGCCGGCCGGCCATCTTTAGTGCCGATCGACTAAACATTGTTGGCCGAGATCCTCACAAATGGTCGGTTACCAATTCCACATGGTCGATGTTCCAATATCTTGGCCGATGATATCTCACAGTGTTCAGGGAGTGGTTTGGAAGCGTCATTGGGACTTGTGCAGTTTCCAGAGGTGCAGAACAGTGCAAACAGAGGCAACATGTGGCATGGCAACGGGTTTCCGGGCAAGCCGATTGAGCATGCATAATTCAATCTCCGAAACAGAGCTGCGGCGGCCTCTTTAGTTTCATTAGCTTAGTTAATTTGTTTAAATTAGTTAAGGGTTTTGTAATATTTAATTATCTAGGGTAGTTGATTATTTATTCGGTTTGTATTATTTATTCAGACCCTCCATCGAGAGGGCGAATTTTGTAATAAGCGTGCATGAATGTGTAAATGTCTTCCAACCCCACGTCTTTCTCCCTTTTACTTACCTGCTTTCAGTGGTTAGTTTTTGGTCATGTTTCAATTAGCATCCTTATGCTCGCATGTTTGCACCATTCATTTGTATTGCATGCACCGGGCTCGGCGCATCATACTAACCGCATAGCGTTTCAATTCCAACTTGAATACGTGTATCTAGTTGTCGCATTTCACATGCCATTCTTAGATAGCGGAGCCTATTCTAGTTGCATTTTGCATGTGTTGCATTAGGCATCTTAACATAGATAGGATCATGCATTGATTACTAACTAGCTATTGTTTTGGCTCGGAGTACTAGGTAAGCGTTTATGCTTTAGCATCTTGCATGAGTGTGAGTGTTGCCATGACAGCATGCTTGCCATGAGGCTAATTGCTTATATGATATAACTGCCTGAATGCCTGTGGGTGAAGGTTAGATTACTTGAATTGGAACAATTTATCAAAATGTGTGTTTTAAGCCCACTTGATTGTGGCAAAATCATGTTTTCTAAGCCCACTTGAGGGTGGCAAATCCACGCCTTAGCCTACTTGCAAGTAGCACCTTCAAACCATTTTCAAACAAACACGAGATGTTTTGTTCCAACTTAGGCGATCTAGTCTATACTTGTGTGTTGTGCGCATCACAGTAATTCTAGCTAATAACCGGAATAAGAACGCATGTGTTTTCAAAAACAAGATATCTGTTTAGTACAGGCCGATCTTTGATCGGGCGAGCGGGGGTGCTCATAGATGACCTTCCCCAATCGTATCCAAGTTCCCGATCTGAGGCAACTTTGGTGATGACGGACACGTGGCCTTAGGCAAAGAGCCAAGGTTTCCTAAATTTCTCAAAATAAAACATTTAGGTGGTGACTCTGTATCTAGCAAAGCAATCCATGTTTGGCACTTCTTTCTTAAAAATCAGTTTTCCAAAACGATTTGCAGGATTTGGACTCTTTGGTGATTTATCGGTCTCGCATTGCACTTTGCGGGATTAGATTTAGAACTGTGACATTTGAGTCCGAACTGTAGCACAGCATGAAGCCCTCGGGGCGCATCTACAGTGGCCAATAGTGCCTCATCAGTGGCCGGCAAGGCTTCATCCTTGGCCAGTAGTGCCTCTATTTGGCCGGTAGGTGGCCGGCAGCAAGCAATCATGGCCGGCAGGCCACTGGTGTACTCCTCAGCATGGAATCGGTAAGGTGGAGCAGAGAGTTCTTGGATTAACCCTGCAAACAGAGCCTCTCAAGAGCAAACTGGTGGGCTTTTCGGGGCGAAAACCAAGTGTATGTGTCCTCCGCTTCCTAAGGCAGAGCTGAAGCATTGTAGTTTTAACATTTGTTTTGCATGTTCAATTAGAATACATTTGTAATTTAATTAATTAGTTTGCTAATTAGTTAAGTGTTGTAATAATTACTAGTTATTCGATTGGTTTGTAATAATTCGTCTAATTAGTTTAATTAGATTAGTTAGATTAGCTTAGCTCTTATTCATTTGGACCCTCCTTCGCGAGGGCGTAATGTTGTAATCAGTGTGCATGCATGTGTGCATATCTTCCAACCCCACGTCTTTCTCCCTTTTATTTAATCACTTTCGATGGTTAGTTTAGGGACATTTTCAATTAGCATACCTTATGCTTGCATGCGTGCATCATTCATTTGTCTTATATACAGCGGGCTCAGCACATCATTCAAACTGCATTGTATTTCAATACTTACTTGAGTACGTGTTTCAAAGCATGTTGTCAAGTTGCTTCGTATGCCATGATTAGATAGCCGAGCCTATTTAGCTGCATTATTGCATGTGTTGCATTAGGCATCTAACATAGTTAGGACCATGCATATTTCTAACTATCTTTTGTTTTGGCTTGGAGTACACTGTAAGTTTTACACTTTAGCATATTGCATGAGTGTAAGTGTTGCCATGATAGCATGCTTTCCATGAGGCTATGTGCTTAAATGATTAACTGTATGAATGCCTGTGAATGAAGGCTTTGTTACTTGAATTAGAACAATTCATCAAATGTGAGCTTTAAAGCCCACTTTGCGAAGTAGCAAATCATGTTTTAAGCCCACTTTAGGGTGGCAAATCTGCGCTTTAGCCCATTTGAGGGTGGCACTTTCAAACCATTTTCAAAAACAAACATGAATTGTTTTGTTCCAATTCTTGCAATTTAGTATATACTTGTATGCTGTGCACATCACATAGTAAAGTTAGCTAATAACCAGAATAAGAACACATGTGTTTATAAAACAACATATCATGATAGTAGAGGCCGATCCTTTGATCGGGCGAGCAGGGGTGCTCATTTCTGAACATTCCCCTCTCGTACCCAAGTTCCCGAGTCGAGGTAACTTTGGTGATGATGGACACGTGGCCTTTGGCACGAGTCAGGGTTTCCTAAATTTTCCAAAAATAAAATACTTAGGTGGCAACTCTGTAATCTGGCAAACCAGTCCAGTTTTGGCATTATTTGATTCAAAATCTGATTTTCCAAAATGATTTTTCGGATTGGATCTTTGGTGTTTATCAGTCTCACATTACACTTTGTGAGATTAGATTCAAAACCGTGACAGGAGGTCGAATTGTAGACCCAATTCATGCCTCTCCGAAAGGGGGGCGCGCAAAGAAAGTTGAGCGCTACATTTTCTAGTGACTCTGTTGGGATTTAGAGAACTTGACTTGAAATCATGATATGTTGTTTTATTTGCACGCATGTGTTTCTTTGCATTGCATTTCCATTGGTGCGCCTAAGTCACAGTGTTTGCCATCTGCTATTCTTGAACGGTTTGTCGAAGGCTTGCTTGGAAAAGCGTGCCATAAGGCTGACTAGTTGCGGGCTCTTCCACGATGGGAACACAAACCTTGGATCTAGATCACTGCTGTACCGTTTGATCCTCCCTTCACTTCTCGGTGTTAGAAGCGAAAGGTATATTAGGTGGTCTTGCTAAGGCACTCTTTTTGACCAATTGACCTAGTTGCATATCGGAAACCATAGAGACTGTTCCAAACTAGGACAGGTTGCTCACCCGAATGCAGGATTGTTTTAAACCGCATGCATGCATAGTGAAACCCTAGCTCCTGACGAAACTAGGACAGGGAAACCCTACCGCACCATAGGGGTGTTTTGGCTCTCACTTGCTTGATATGTGCTATTAGGATGTGTCTCTGCATGAATGTATGTATCAGTTGCAAGTCTAAGTATCAGTTTGAGGGTATCAGTTTGAGGCAGAAAATTTTGGGATAGAATTCAATAAAGAGCACAGTCATTCAACTATGCTCATATCTGTTATAGTGAAATCAGGCTGAGATGATGTCTGTTTTCTCTTTTGCAAGGTAGTCTTGGAACCATAGCTTCAGCAAGCTCCAATACCCCTTGGGTACTCTGGACTTGTATTGATAGACTTTGTCAGGTCGGAATTGGTTCAGAAGCAACCTGTGTTTACCTCACCCCCACCGGTTACAATACGAAGGAGGTTCAGGCAAAATTCACCAGTGCAACTTCTACAGCAGTCACCCCTCAGTTCACCCGGGTCTAGTCTGGTCTGGGAACAGTTGTCTGCATTTAGCTCAGCACAAGATCAATCACCTATTCCCATGGCTCAGTATCCCCCAGCCAGTGTGGACGAACAGATATAGCACCTGCAATAGACAATCGAGGCACTGCAGTAGGACGCAATCCATCAAGCTGAAATCACGGCTCGTCAGGCTGAAGTGATAACCCGGCTACAACAACAACAGCCCTAACCGACCACGGCTTCTGCATCTCATATACCTCCCACGAGTAACCCGACAGCCGGAGCCACTGCCCATACTATAGCGATCCCAGTTGTCCCTTTACTATTCTGTTGTGTTCCGGACTCGGTTCCGTGAAGTTGGTAGTGGTATCTATCTTGTTGCCATCCTTTAATTTCACTTGATTGAGTTTTAGGATGTTTTGGGCAGGTTTGTTACAGGTTGGTTAGGCCTTGGTTTCAATTCCTTATTGTTCAGTTTTTAGGCGATTCGCTCGAGCGGGTCTTCTTGCGCTCGAGCGGGGATTGCACACCTCCAGTATTTCGTGTTCCTGCAAAACTTCTGCAGATGAAATTTTTACACTCGAGCGGGTTTGTTTACGCTCGAGCGGTGGAGCTCGAGCGTGTTTGGTGGCGCTCGAGCGGGTAGTACTTTCTGGGTATAAGTTCTGGAAAGTGGAAATCTATGCTCGAGCGGATTGGTTTTCGTGCTCAAGCAGAAGTGCTTTATTCTTGTGTCTTGGCGCTCGAGCGGGCCTTATTGCGCTCGAGCGTGTTCAGATTTTGCTCTTGGCACTCGAGCGTTGTGTTCTCCGCTCGAGCGGGTCATACGTATATGAGTTATCCGCTGGGTGATTTCAAATCACTTTTTGCTTTCCTTTCTCTCTCCTACTTTTTCTAAAAACCATTTTTGGGAGCCTCTCTTTCTAGAAACTCCCTTCTCTCTAGGGTTTGATCTAGTTAGAGTGTCCTCCTTCTCTTTGGCCTTTGTAAAAGTCGTGTTGATCGTTGAGGGCGTCGTTTTGATCCGAAAATCTTGTGCTTTGGAGCATTTTGGTTTTGATCTCTACTCCATCCGAGCTCTAACTTCGAGGTAGGGATAACCTACTCCTTACTATGAGCTTTGTCTTTAAATTTTTGCATTTAGATATGTTGGGGGTTGTTGGGTAATTTCGAGAGAGTTTGGGCCTTTGTGTAATTTTACAAAAGTTGGGGTTTTCATTTATATAAAACCAAAATGCATGTTTGCCATGGAAAAATTAATGTTGAAACAATAATGAAAATGGAACCTAAGGGTTGTAATGTTAATTATGGAAAATGCCCTAATTACATTAATTGATTAATTTGTATAATTAATTGTTGGAGATGAGGGATTGATTTGAAAATGTGGAAATTGGAAAGGGAAGGGGTTAAAGGGTGTAGTTGGATCATTTATCACTCACCTGGTTGAAATGTTGATTATATATCCATTGTTGCATTTATTTTCTATACAGAAATAACTGCTTTGGGCTATCGGTGGAGGATAGTCTTGATCGTTGTAGACAATGCATGATGATTAGGCAAACTGAAACTAATCACTGGAACGGGTCATTGAGCATGACGGTTGAAAGAATACATTAAATTTATGTATTGTGTGATGATGTGTATAATTATTGTTTATATGCATTGTGTTGTGTTGGAGGAGATAGAGGATGTACTCCACGGTTTAGGGGAAGATAGGGGATGGACCTCTAAACCGGATGTTGTTGGGAGGAGATAGGGGATGGACTCCATAGATAGAGCTCATATGCTTATCTAATAATGTGTTGACAGAGCTCATATGCTTGTCATTGGAAGTGTGATAGTGCTTTTATGCATATCTGTGGAAGTGATGATATAGCTTGTATGCTTATCTGTTGATGTGTGATATAGCTAGTATGCTTATCTATTGTGAAATGGGAAAGTGCTTAATATGAGTTATTGTCTCGTGTAAGTTGTTTGGCCAGGTTCTGAGCCATGGTTATAAATTGAGAATTGAAAGGAATTGGAAAATGGATTGTAACATGAACTTGTATGTCATGAAACTCTAAAGTGTGATAAGGAAAAGTATCAGTGTTGACCATCTATCAATTGCTAATCTTTTAGTCATTGTTCATATTTGGTTAAGTGTATTTCTACTGGGCTGTGGCTCACCCTATATGGGAATATCATTTTCAGGTACAGGTAGCATGCCACCTCCAAGGACATAGCTTGGGAGGCTAGAGGAGGACACACTTTTGTTGTCTTATTTCTTTTGATGTATTACATGTAAATTCAAGCCAAGGGCTTAATATGTAATCGAGTTGACACTCTTTTCTTTGTAACCAAGTGTTAACTTGGAAAGCTGTAAGCCTTTAGGGCATTTGCTTTTGTTGTTAATATGTAATACTTTTGGTAATGGAACTCTGATGAATAGAACAAAGTGGAGCTTTTATATATCAATGCATGTCTATATTGATGGGTTTTATGTTATTAATTTGAGGGCGTTACAACTTGGTATCAGAGCGTACCGGGTTCGAATACTTTGGGTACGTGGGAAGTGATTAGTATCACAATGGGTTTGTCTCGCTTGATAGAGACTTAGATGTAGTGTCATATGCTATGTGCTTATTTGATAACATGCTTATGTGACTATGTGGGTATGGGATTTAGTTTCTGGGATGTTGATTGGATCCTTGGGTTTCTGTGAGTCTTGTTGGAAAGGCACTTGATCAATGCCATTTCTAACCGGAACTCCAGTAACGCCTCGGGACTATCATTATCCGGAAATGAAATTCATAAGTGCTTATGTGTTTATGTACTTACGTGGAGTGAATTACAGTTGTCCATGCATTAGGACGTGAGTGTTTAGTTTTGGCACATTTGTGAATGTGCTAACGTTCTGTATTACCTTTATTAGGATGTCAGGACGAGGAAGAGGTGCTAGGCGTGGTAGGCCTGCGAGGCAGGAAGTGCCGTTACCGGAGGACGTTCCGGCAGTACAGGAAGGAGTTGGTCAGGCCCATGCGGCCGAGCCAGCGGGTCAGCAGGCTATGAGTGCCTTGGCATGAGAGATAGAAGGAGCTTTGGGTATTCTTAGGGCTGGAAATCAGGTAGCTGAGGCAGGGCCTTCTTTCTTGAAGAGGGAGTTCTTCCGGTCTAATCCGGATGAGTTTGTTGGGGATCCAAAGGAACCACTGAAGGCTGACGAGTGGTTAGAACAAATGAGTAAGACGTTCGAGATGCTTGGCATCGAGGACGGAGCTTTGAAGGTGACCTTGGCATCCTTCCAATTGAAGGGAGATGCGGGTCAATGGTGGAAGTACGAGAAGGCTCGTGTTGGTGGTACATGGGAGGCGTTTGTGAATGCTTTCCAGGAGAGGTTTTTTTCTGCAGTTGCTAGGGAGAAGCTGAGGGATCAGTTTAGCCGACTTAATCAGCAGGGTATGTCCGTGGCAGAGTTTGAGGCTACTTTCACTAGTTTGTCCAGGTTTGCACCTGAGTTGGTGGCGTCCGAAGAACACCGTCGCTATGAGTTTGAGCGGAAGTTGAAGCGGGGCCTCAAGTTGAGGGTTGGTGGGTCTTACATCCGAGAGTATAGACACTTAGTGGATGCTGCAGCTCATATGGAGCTTATGATGTAGGAGGAAGACGAGGAGAAACATAGAGGCGCCAAGCGGGGCCAGGAGGGTCAGGGTGATGGCAGGAGACAGAGGGGTTATAACCCTCAGCAGTCTCAGGGTGGAGTTGCTAGATCGACCTTTCTGGTGCCGAGTGCAGGCTCGGGGAGAGGTAGTCAGGGAGGCTTGACTTGTTTTTCGTGTGGCCAACTGGGTCACAAGTCTTCGGTTTGCCCACAAAAGAGAGGGGGTCAGCGAGCTACTTCTTCTTCAGCTAGACCTCAGGGCCAGAGTCAGGGCAGGGGCCAGCCCTTGTCTTACTATCAGTGTGGTCAACCTGGGCACCTGAAGAGGTATTGCCCACAGTTGAGTGCTACTTCAGGAGCGTCTGGTTCTAGGCAGACGCAGGGTTATCAGCCAGCTCAGTCTGTGCAGGCCTCGAGGGCCAATCCGGGGGCTTCGTCATCCCAGTCAGTGCAGCAGTCGTATGCTCCGAGGGGTGAGCAGGTGGATCAGGGGCCTACAGGGCGCGTGTATGCTGTTACCGCACAGGATCTAGTACCGGCTCCATCAGTAGTGAGAGGTACTTTTCTGTTTTGCAACTCGGTTGCTAGTGTGTTGATTGACACGGGTGCATCTCATTCTTTTGTATCTGCTGCATTTGCATCTGTTTTGGAATTGGAGTTGGCACAGTTAGCATCTCCTATTTGTGTGGTATCGCCTATTGGTGGTGAGTTGATCTTGAAACAAGGTGTTAGAGGTTGTGATATAGAGGTCGCCGACCATAGGCTTCCTTTTCCCTTTGTAGTTATGCCCATGAAGGGTTTTGATGTTATTTTGGGTATGGACTGGCTATCGTCATACCAGGCTGTCATTGATTGCTACCGCCAGAGGGTTACGTTATGTACCTTGAGCGGGGAGTGGTTCCATTTCTTGGGAGACCGGATTGGTAGTGTTTTGCCACCGGGGTATGATTCGCGAGGGCGGAGTGAGCTTAGTGGTCTACTTGCTAGCTTTGAGAGTGGTGAGTGTGGTGAGACCCAGCTTGTGTTGCCAAGGGTGGTTTGCGAGTATTCGGACGTCTTTCCTGAGGACCTTGTTAGTTTGCCACCCCACCGAGAGATAGAGTTCTCTATTGATCTAGTGCCCGGCACGGCGCCGATTTCTATGGCACCTTATCGTTTTGCCCTAGCAGAGTTGGTTGAGTTGAAAGTTCAGCTCCAGGAATTGCTAGATAAGGGTTTTGTTCGCCCTAGTGTTTCACCGTGGGGAGCACCGGCCCTCTTTGCTAAAAAGAAAGATGGTGCCTTGAGATTGTGTATAGACTACCGGAAGTTGAATCGGGCTACGGTCAAGAATAAGTACCCTATGCCCCGTATAGATGATTTGTTTGACCAGTTGAAGGGTTCCCGTTGTTTCTCTAAGATAGACCTAAGATCGGGTTACCACCAGTTGAGGGTCAAGGAGGAGGATATTCCTAAGACGGCATTCCGTACGCGGTATGGCCATTATGAGTTTCTGGTGATGCCATTTGGGCTCACCAATGCACCGGCAGTCTTTATGGACTTGATGAACCGGATCTTCCGGGAATTTTTGGATCAATTTGTAGTCGTTTTCCTGGATGACATTCTTATCTATTCGCCTTCAGAAGAAGAGCACGAGGAACACTTGAGAGTGGTGCTTGAGTTGCTTAGAGCCCATAGGCTGTATGCCAAGTTTGGGAAGTGTGAGTTCTGGCTGGGGGAAGTCAAATTCTTAGGTCACGTAGTATCCGGGGAAGGGGTGTCTGTTGATGCATCCAAGGTTGAGGCAGTGCAAGATTGGGCACAGCCTAAGAGTGTGTTTGAGATCCGCAGTTTTCTGGGATTAGCTGGGTATTACCGTCGGTTTGTGAAAGATTTCTCCAGGCTAGCTTCGCCGTTGACTAGATTGACTCGGAAGGGAGTCAAATTTGTGTGGAATGAGACTTGTGAAAAGTCGTTCCAAGAGCTGAAGGTTAGATTGACCACTGCTCCGGTCTTGGTTATCCCGGAGAGAAGGTCGGGTTACGCGGTTTATTGTGATGCCTCACGAGAGGGTTTGGGTTGTGTATTGATGCAAGAGGGGAAAGTGGTAGCTTATGGCTCACGTCAGTTGAAAATTGACGAGAAGAATTACCCTACACACGACCTAGAGTTAGCAGCAGTGATCTTTGCCTTCAAGATCTTGAGGCACTACCTTTATGGTGAGAGGTTCGAGGTGTTCTCGGACCACAAGAGTTTGAAGTATCTGTTTACACAGAAAGACTTGAATTTGAGGCAGAAGAGATGGATGGAGTTCATTGAGGACTATGATTTTGAGTTACACTATCATCCGGGGAAGGCCAATGTTGTGGCCGATGCCCTTAGTAGGAAATCCATTAGTGATGTAGCTTGTATAGCCATCCGGGAATGGGGGATGTTGGGTGTACTTGGCGAGTTTGATTTGCATCTGGGCGAATCTGTTGAGGCTGCGGCCTTGTTTTCTGTTGTTGCGCAGCCTACACTTGTGACTAGAGTGTTAGAGGCACAGAGAGGTGACCTTGAGGTAGAGTCCTTCCGAGAGAAGATCTCTAGTGGGAATGTTGAGAAGGGATTGACGGTGTATCCCGACCTGAGTGTGAGATACCGAGACCGTTTGTTGTGCCAGAGTCTTGCCGAGAGGAAGTACTCCGAGAGTTCCATCATTCACGCCTTGCGGTGCATCCGGGAGGTACTAAGATATATCGGGATTTGGGTCGCCAATTTTGGTGGCAGGGTATGAAGAGAGATGTGGCAGTTTTCGTGTCTAAGTGCCTTACTTGCCAGCAAGTGAAGGCCGAGCATCAGAGGCCAGCGGGTTTGTTGCAACCCTTGCCTATTGCCGAGTGCAAGTGGGAGCATGTCACTATGGACTTCGTTGTAGGTCTTCCGAGGACTCAGCGGGGTAGTGATGCTATTTGGGTGGTTGTAGACCGGTTAACTAATCACTGGAACGGGTCATTGAGCATGACGGTTGAAAGAATACATTAAATTTATGTATTATGTGATGATGTGTATAATTATTGTTTATATGCATTGTGTTGTGTTAGAGGAGATAGGGGATGTACTCCACGGTTTAGGGGAAGATAGGGGATGGACCTCTAAACCGGATGTTGTTGGGAGGAGATAGGGGATGGACTCCATAGATAGAGCTCATATGCTTATCTAATAATGTGTTGACAGAGCTCATATGCTTGTCATTGGAAGTGTGATAATGCTTTTATGCATATCTGTGGAAGTGATGATATAACTTGTATGCTTATCTGTTGATGTGTGATATAGCTAGTATGCTTATCTATTGTGAAATGGGAAAGTGCTTAATATGAGTTATTGTCTCGTATAAGTTGTTTGGCCAGGTTCTGAGCCATGGTTATAAATTGAGAATTGAAAGGAATTGGAAAATGGATTGTAACATGAACTTGTATGTCATGAAACTGTAAAGTGTGATAAGGAAAAGTATCAGTATTGACCATCTATCAATTGCTAATCTTTTAGTCATTGTCCATATTTGGTTTAGTGTATTTCTACTGGGTTGTGGCTCACCCTATATGGGAATATCATTTTCAGGTACAGGTAGCATGCCACCTCCAAGGACATAGCTTGGGAGGCTAGAGGCAGACACACTTTTGTTGTCTTATTTCTTTTGATGTATTACATGTAAATTCAAGCCAAGGGCTTAATATGTAATCGAGTTGGCACTCTTTTCTTTGTAACCAAGTGTTAACTTGGAAAGTTGTAAGCCTTTAGGGCATTTGCTTTTGTTGTTAATATGTAATACTTTTGGTAATGGAACTCTGATGAATAAAACAAAGTGGAGCTTTTATATATCAATGCATGTCTATATTGATGGGTTTTATGTTATTAATTTGAGGGCGTTACACATACTGCTAATGTCCAACAGACTCAGGGCAATCTGGCGAAGCCAATCCCAAAACAGGCCTCTAAAGCTCTTGTTTATCAAACCGAAGCTCCGTTTGAATTTGAGGTTGACCCAACTGCACTTAAGGTCAATAAACTGGAGAAGTTATTCAAACGAGCACAGGGAGTGAACTCCATCCCGGATTTAGAGGACGAGTATACTAAATCTGCAGTTACCTTACCGGAGCGGTTCAAAATGCCGCATATCGACCGCTTCGACGACTCTGGAGACCTAATGGTGCATCTCCGCATGTTTTTTGATATCCTGAGGCCAATAGGTCTAACCCCAGCCCAGAAGTTATCTCTCTTCAACCGAACCATGTCTGGAATAACCGCAAGCTGGTATGCGAAATTGGAGGACTCTGTGAAACAGAACTAGAAAAAGATGGCTAAGGCCTTTATTGCTCAATACTCCTGCAACACACTGATTGAGGTCACAAGTCGTGATCTCGAAGTCACCCGCCAAGAGCCAAAAGAGGGTTTTTCAGAGTTCTTGACAAGATGGAGAGCAAAGGCCTTGATGGTGACTACAAGGCCTTCCGACAAAGATCAGATCAGGATGATTGTGTGGAATCTGCATGGCAAGTTACTGCAAAAGATGATCGTTCTACCTCTGTTTACCTTTCCAGACCTTCATGAAATGGGGGTTCAAATCGAGGATGCCTTCAGACAAGGGATCTTTGCGGAAGATAATGAGTCTTTGAAAAAGAATGTTGTTCGCAGTTCCAATGCTACTGCTGGCGGTAGCACAACTGCGAAATGTTCAGAAATAGACACTATCACCACTCCCCTCAATGGCCAAAAATCAACCACTTCAACTCGGCCCCAAGCCCGAAATTTTCATCCTCTTTACATGAGTCTCTCTCAAGCTTTGAAAATGTTGGGAGAAGAAGGGTACCTAGAGCTCCTAGAACCTCAACCCCTTCCAAATCCTCTTCCACCAAGATATGACCTAGCTAAATATTGTGTCTATCATCAACAACATGGTCATGATACAAACCATTGCATCCGCCTCCGTCAGAAGATTCAGGATCTTATTGATGAAGAGACCATAACTCCACCAAAAGGACCTCAGGTTAGTATTGACTCGTCACCTCCCCATCTCAATCTAATCCATACACTCACGTCTACCTACAACCCCAACATATACATCACCCCGGCCCATTTACCCAAGCCTGAGGTGTTCATTTCGGAAAGCATGGACTTATGCATGATGGATGCACTCGAACCCCAATCATCTCAAACCCATGAACCCACTACTTCAGAGCTAATGAGAATGATTGAAGATTTGCAAAGAACTGTGGCTGATTTAGCCTTTGGAATTTTGGCTCCATCATCGACCACATCACAGGTCGGAAGTGTCAATCCAAAAGGCTCCTCAATCTTGGGGCAAACTGCAATTGAAAAGGGCCAACCTGATGCCATCTCAGATCTGGGTGGTGGCATGTCGGCAACAACTGGGCTCCACTCTGATATAGCGATCCGATCTTTTGGCAAAGTGGAGGCAAATGGCAAGAACAAGGTAGGTCGGGGAGCATTGGTCCCTATGAACATCTTCAATGGGTTGTTGAGGCTTTGAAAGCCGAAGGACTGAACAAACAGCAAGTGCTTACAGTTGTTGCAAAGACTATGGATGGCACTTTTGCCACTCAGGATGAAAGCATTCTGAATCAATGGGCAAGCCGGGAAAAGGGATGTCATACCAAAAACGTTCCTTTTAGCTCCAATCCTATACTCAAAAGAGATCATCAAACCCAGCCAGCACCTGCCAATCCCTTTGCTAGTACATCCAACACTTCACAAACCTCGAAGTACCAACCCCGAGGCTAGCGGGGTCTTCAATCCTCTCTACATGACTTTGTCCAAAGCTCTCCAAATCCTCATAGGACAAAGCCATCTCAAACCCCTTAAGCCTCGACCTCTCCCGAATCCCCTTCTAGCTAAGCATGATGTGGCTAAGCACTGTGCCTTCCATCAACAAGCCGGCCATGAAATACAAGATTTGATTGATAACGAGGTCATCATCATACCAAGTCCTGCAAAGTCTATCGGTACTGGATCAACGAGCATGGGAGATAATGTGACTATGTGTATACGTCCCCAAACGTCCCGGGAGGATGAATCCCCCCCCCCCCCCCGGTTTTGTTCATTGGGCTCACTACAGTTCAGGACTCAATGTCACGGTCCTGTATCTAATCTCGCAGAGTACAATGCAAGACCGATGAAATCATCAAAGAGTCCAAATCCGGCAAATCATTTTTTAAAACAGATTTTTTGAAAGAAGTGCCAAACATGGACTACTTTGCTAGATACAGAGTCGCCACCTAAATATTTTATTTTGAAAAATTTAGGAAACCCTGACTCGTTGCCTAAGGCCACGTGTCCGTCATCACCAAAGTTGCCTCGGCTCGAGAACTTGGGTACGATTGGGGAAGGTCACTTCGTGAGCACCCCCGCTCGCCCGATCAAAGATCGGCCTCTACTAACCATGATATCTAGTTTTGAAAACATTATGCGTTCTTATTCCGATTATTAGCCTAGATTTCCTATGTGATGCGCACAGCATACAAGTATAGACTGGATCGCCTGAATTAGAACGAAACAATTCATGTTTGTTTTGAAAACGGTTTGCTACTCGCAAGTAGGCTAAAATGTGGATTTGCCACCCTCAGGTGGGCTTAGAAAACAAGGTGATTTGCTACTATCTAGTGGGCTTAAAACTCGCATTTAATGAATTGTTCCAATTCAAATAACCCAACCGTCACCCACAGGCAGTTATATCATATAAGCACTTAGCCTCATGGTAAGCATGCTATCATGGCAGTCACTCACACACATGCAAGGATGCTAAAGCATAAAACTTACCAAGTACTCCAAGCCAAAACAAAAGCTATGTTAGAAATCCATGCATGATCCTAACTATACAGAAATGCCTAATGCAACACATGCAGGAATGCAACTACAACAGGCTCGGCTATTCTAAACATGGCATATGATGATGCTACAGCTAGCACATATTCAATTTGGAATTTGGAATTTGAAATACAAATGCAGTTAGTATGATGCGCCGAGCCCGGTGCATGCAATACAGATGAATGATGCAAACATGCTATCATACTGTATGCTAATTGAATCATGCCCTAATCTAACCATCATAAGCTGGTAAATAAAAGGGAGAAAGACGTGGGATTGGAAGACATACATCACACTCACGCACACTTATTACAACATTGCCCTTGCTCGGAGGATCCGAAAGAATAATACAGTCCGAATGAATAATACAGATATTACAAAACCCTAATTAATTAACAAATTAATCTAGGAAAGCGAGTAAATTGGCACGCAAATCCATGGACTGCCTCAACTCTGTTCCAAATGATAAATGATGCATGCTCGAGTTGCCTGGTGCGGAAATCCATTGCGATGCCCCGAGTCGCCTCTGTTTCCAATTGTTTTCGGAATATTGCGCAATGCTCCAGAAGGCCGGTGATTTTTGATTTACTGCAACAAAGAGCAACAAAGGTGCATGGCAAAGTATTTCACATGTGTATGCATGACTACTCTTCAGGGAGTGTAGTCCTCGATCCTCGTGCCACCAATCACCCATATCGATGCATGATGGCTGAGGAGCTGATTTGCACGACTCAATATGAAATGAATGCACATGAAAACACAACAAGACCTAAACTCCATCATGGGTAATCCGGAGTGTCGGCGACAGGGAATTGAGACACGTTCCGTCACTTGGAGTACGAAACGTCCCTCGTTTCCCGTGCTTGGGCTAACTCCTATTCCAAACACAATGCAAATGAAATGGCATACACAATGCGACTAACATACAACCTAGCATACGCAATGCTATGTGATGGCATACACAATGCTCGATGTAACATGGCATACACAATGCATTAACACGCAACCTAGCATACGCAATGCTATGAATTGAAAAGGCATACACAATGCGTAATAGACTTACACCAACATGAGTGGACCTCAACCACACTCACATCAGTAGCCATAAGATGAAAATGAGACAATCGAAATGCGTGCACACATGCACGCAAACCGAGGACCGAACCTAAGGCATAAAATACCACTCTACCAAGGCATGGCAAGGATGAAGCATGGCATTCAAACATGTAATTTTCAGCACTGAAACATAATGCTAAATGGTCCCGAATCATGCAAACATGGCACCCGATGCATGGAGTAAGCCCCGAACTCAAAACTAGCCACATGTATTGACTTGTAGCTATACAAAGCATGCATTATTTGACTATGAAGCACAAAGGCAGAGCCAAGGCAGTCCCAAAACATGAATATTTCTAGTTCAAAGCATGACCAAAAGATGCTAGCATGATGGACTAAAATAGCATGCAACTTTGACTAGCAAACATGGTTTACATGGCATGCATATGAAGCATATGAAATCTCACCAAACCAGAAAAAATTAGTGAATAAAACATGCCAAAATATGTCCAAATAATTATTGAAATGCAGCCAACATGTGCAAAAATGAGGGGCTTCTTTGGAAGGGCATGCAAGGGGTAATTAAGCACATGCATCATAGACACTTAACATGACCAAACCAACTCTGAAAATGAGTTATGACAGCCCTAAAACTCACAAAATTGGCCCTGAAATCAGTCAAGGAAGCATGCAAAGAAAGGCCCCTTCAAAAGGCCTTGAATGGAATTGTTCTACACATGCATTGTAGACATAAAATATGGCAAAATGGGCTCTAGACAGAGCTTATGCAGACCCCAAAACTCACATAATGAGGCCTGAAACATGACTTTGATGTATGCAAAATAGGGTCCCTTTGACTTTGATGTATGCAAAAATAGGGTCCCTTTGGAAGGCCCAAAAGACCCCCAAACAAGACAAGGAGAGAGGGGGTCACCCCCCTCTAATTTTGGCCCTCAAAAATGCATCAAAGCCACTGAAAATCCACTGGATTTCAGTGGCTAAGAGGACAAACCATGGCCAATGCAAGTGCTCTAATGCATAGCCTTAATCATGAAGAGATGAAGCATGCATAGGGGAATATGACCCCAAACGGAAATGGGACCTTAACAAAACTTGAAGAGGAGCTCAAAATAAGAACTTTTTCAGTTTATAGAAAATCTCGAAAATGCTCACAAGTATGGCTAAAATAGGATGCAAAAATAGCCCTAAAAGAGAGATAGAGGATAAGGGGAAGTAAATGACCTGAAACATCAAAGTGACCTTAAACAAAGTTGAATAGAGGATCAAAATAAGACACTTTATAGTTTGGGTCGAAGCCCAAAAATGTTTCCAAATAAGGCTAACCAATCATGCAAAAAAATGTGAATTTAGGGGAAATAGGCACTTACCCTTGAAAAGCCAACCTCCAGCAGCTTTTGGACCAAGTTGGTGAGCTTTCAACCTCTGCAAATAACTTCCAAGGTGCTGGAATGGATGATGGAGGTGTTAGCCTTAGAGGTGTAGTGTAAATGGCCAAGAAAATTAGGGTTTGGAGCTTTGGAGAAGAAGGCTATGGAGGGTGGAGTGCATGTGCCTTGGCCAAATTTTTCTAACCCTTGCAAAATGAGGTGGGGGGTTGGTTATATAGAGGGAGAGAAGTAAGGCTTCTTGGAGAAGCCAAGAGAGGGGGTCAAAGCTTCTTAAAGAAGCTTTAACCAAAAAGGTCAAGCTTTTTGAGGAAGCTAGACCAAAATGGTCAAGCTTCCTCAAGAAGCTTGACAAAAGAGTCAAGCTTCTCCAAGAAGTTAAGCAAGGGGGGCAAAACAAATTAAAAAGGATCAAAAAGAGGCTCAAAATCTCGGACAGTGGGTCAAGTGCTTCACAGCTGGCACAACTGTGTTGCATTTGAGAAGAGCAAAAAGTAGAAAGCTGGCCGACCAGCTAAGGTGGCCGGCCGGCCACTCCCTATGGTCGGCCGACCAGGGGTCAAAAGGGTCAAGCAAAGTTGCTGGTCGGCCTACCCAGAAAGGTGGCCTCCCAGATGAGTAGATCACAATGGTGGTATGAAAAGCCAGAAAATGTGGCTCAAAAGTGAGAAAAACTAGCTTTCTGTCAGGAAAACCGGCTTTTGGAGAGAGAAAATGAGGAAACTGGCTTTTCAGGGAAAAAGGTGGCCGGCCACCATGCTACCCCCTCCCTAACAGTGAAAATAGGGTCCCTACCAAAAATGGACCAAAACGGACGCAAAACGAAGGTTCGGAGGCCAAAACGCGCGATTCGGGGCTCCGAAAACAGGCTGTTAGGCACCGGAAGTGGCGTATGAGCACGAAGGTGGTCTCCCAGGCCACAGTGTTCCTCTAAAGGGAGGAAATAAGGTGTGTGCCAAAAACCGGAGTAAACGGAGGTAGTTAAGCGGTCTCGAACCGAGGCAAACGGCCGACGGCTCCGAAAATCGGAAACCGGGCTCCAAACGGGAAAAATGGCCTACGACCACGAAACGTGGCCTACGGCCATTGAGAGATGATCTACGAGACCTCTCCCTCCCCCAGGAAGAGAAAATAGAGAAAACATGACCTGATTCACAAACCGAGGCAAGGCACAAAAAAATCTTGTTTCATTTATCCTTTCACGTTGAGTAGCGTTTAGGATCATTGTCCCTCGAGGCTTATCTCAGGATGCGTACAACGCGCTCTTGATTGCTTTTCTTTCAGACCACTTCTCACGATTTCAGCGTAGTTAGAGTTTTTTTTTTTTCTCACACGATTTCAGCATGTTTGGAATTTATCTCAGGATGCATGGAACGTATTCCTGATTGGTTATTTTCAGACCTCTTCTCACGATTTCAACATGGTTAGAGTTTTCTTTTCTTCACACGATTTCAGCGTGTTTGGAATTTATCTCAGGATGCATGGAACGCATTCGTGATTGGTTACTTTCAGACCTCTTCTCACGATTTCAGCGTGGTTAGAGTTTTTTTTTCCTCACACGATTTCAGCGTGATTAGAATTTATCTCAGGATGCGTAGAACGCATTCCTGATTGGTTGTTTTCAGACCTCTTCTCACGATTTCAGCGTGGTTAGAGTTTTCTTTTCCTCACACAAGTTCAGCGTGTTTGGAATTTATCTTAGGATGCGTGGAACGCATTCTTGATTGGTTGTTTTTGGACCTCTTCTCACGATTTCAGGGTGGTTATAGTGTTCATTTCCTCACACGATTTCAGCGTGTTTGGAATTTATCTTAGGTTACATGGAACACGCTCCTGATTGGTTTTTCTTTTAAGCTCTTCTCACAATTTCAGCGTGGTTTGAGTGTTCCTTTCCTCACACGATTTCAGCGTGTTTGGGATTTTTTCTTCCTCCTCTCACGATTCCAGCGTGGTTGGAGTATGTCACCCTTTTGCATCTACTGCATTATCTGTCACATCTATCGCATCATATCCATTTTATTGCCTGCATCCTTTCCATGATAAGCTTAGTCTAGCATGTGCTCATACATTTTCTTCGTTGAAGCACAGCTCTATGATAATGTGTATGCGCCTATTCCACTAAGAGAATTGTGGTCTGAAGGTTTCGGCACCTTTTCCCTGTTAGACATGCTTTGTTTTGTGTCCATGCCTTTTCTAGACAAAATGTGGTTTGGCTTGCATCCCTTTATTCAGTGCATCCATTGCATCGTACTTTGTTTTGTTGTATTCAGTACTTAGGGTCATGATCTTTCCTCAGCAAATCATTCCTCACTTATATCATCCCACCCAATTGCTTGTATTCTTTCTGCGAAACACATAGTTCTACATGTGCATACGCCTATTCCACTAAGAGAATTGTGGTTTGAGGGTTCCAGCACCTTTTCTATGTTAAACGTAGTTTGATTTTACATCTCCATCCCTTTATGATATTTGTGTGGCTTTGCACTGCTTGTGGTTTGATTATGTCATTTACATTGTTTTGTTGCATTGTGTATCATTTGCATCCTACCCCTAAACTACTCTGGTTTGATTCCTTGAAAAGGGATACGTAGGCAACCTTCGGGTTCAACCAACTGCATTTACATTTTGTTTGTTTGTCCAAGTCTTCGGCCTTATCAAAAATGGGTCGTCTTTAGGCTTTGACATTCACTCACATCATTTCATGACTCTGAGCTCTGTCAAAGAGGGGCAACTGTAGACACCCCATTTTTGACCGCCCTTAAGACTTGGGTGCCACTGATTGCTTATTTGGTAATGAAAGTTGTGCAGTGCAAAGGTTCGATTTCTTCGGCAAAGAGAGAGTCAAATCCCAACCTTACAACCCTCTTTTTTTTTTGGACCAAATCCTTTAGACCAAAAAATATTTTAGACCTTAAAATCCTCTCTTTCAAAATAGTTTTTGAAAAAGTTCCTACGATGTTCCGAGGCTCGCATTTCGTTCAATATTGCGCTTTTCGGTAAACTGAGCAAGGACAAAGTAGAAATAAATGAAAGAGAGGTGAACTCTTCGAAAAAATCTTTAAAACATCTTGTTTAGAGGTTTGGGGTTGAGGAAAATGGGAGAGGAGAGAAGAAAACTAGTTGAGGAGAAGTTTGGCATGAATCCGGGTAAAACCAAAACTGAGCAGTCTTCACTAAAATGAGCATAACATTTTGCACACTTGGATATTTGATGTGAGGCTGCCACCATTGGAAAGCTTACTTCCGGGGATTCAATTTAGACACAAGCTACTTCTGGGGATTCTATTTAGACACAAGAATGACCTAAAAAGGAATCTAGATGAAGGATATATTCCCATTTGAAGTTGGGCCCAAAAAGAGATTTTTTTGGCCAACTAGAGGTGGAGGTTGCTGGTCATGAATGGGATTTTCTGGCCATGTGCCGGCCATGAATGGCCTATGCCGGCCACCTGCCATCCAAGAGTAACCATTGCTGGGAAAAATGATCATGTGCCGACCATCAATGAAGCAGTGCCGGCCATTGATGCAAAAAAACAGCTTTTTGCAAATATTTTTGTTCCAGCTGTTCCAGCTGTCCCTTTTGGGATATTTTCGACCTGGAGCCTCATTGCCTATATATAGAGAGTCTTCTCTATGGTTTTGAAGGTTAGAAACATTTGAGGAGAAAAAGTTTGGGAGCCTCTCTCTCTACAATCCCCTCTCTCTAAATTTCTCTCTCTTGAACTTTTGTGCTTAGAAGCTTGTATACCTCAAACTTTAGCCTATACATCCTTGACCAAAGTGATTCATCTTTGGGCTGAGGTTTCTTGAAGCTCTCTTGGAGCCTCCTTTGAGCTTTAGAAGGTGTTTTAAGCTCAGATTTGTGCCTAAAGTGTGTTGTGCTTCAAGAGGTATAACTATCACCCTTTAAACTTGTTTTGCACACTTGTTTTGCCACCTTTGCAAACTGTTTTTGAGCTGGTTTTCAACTGTAAAAACCTCTACTTTTCAATCCTAAAAATGGTGGTTTGAGCCTTTGTGAGTTAGGGGGTTGTCCCCCCTTTTGGCTCTTTGGCTACTGAAGCTTTTTGTGTCATCTTTCATCACCTTTCAAACCAACTCTTTTAGCCTTTCAACCACTGAAACTTAGAGACTTTTCAGTGGTAAAAACTTTATTTTGAGGTCCAAAAATGAAGGGGTTAGCCTCCCCTCCTTGTGTCTTTTTTGCAAATGTAGATAGCCTAACATGTGAGCATGTATTTCTACCTTTTTGTAGCTTAATTCAAGCATGTTTTAGGCTCGATTTTGACATGTTTCAACTCTGTTTTTGGTTGGTTGGAGCCCTTGTTGCTTGCTTCTTGCACTTATAGTGTACTTATGCTTACTAGCCTAGCATGCCTAATGAGTTAGCCTATCATTCTGGCTTGTGTTAACTTAACTCCAGCACATTTTTGCTAATATTTTGACATGCTTTAACTCTGTTTTGAGTGGTCTTGATCATGTGAGCTTTCTATTGCATAGCTACAGTGCAAAGGCCTTCACTAGCTTAGTGTTTTAAGGCCTCCAACATGTTTTGCATGAGATGATTGCATGTTGTAGCATTGTTCGACAAATGATTTCAGTACATATATCTCTATCATACTCTCACATATATCACTTTTTCCTTACTTTTGAGAGTTGTGCTTTGTGTCTTGCTTGCGAGCCAACATGTGTGCATGATTTTCTTGCCTTTTGTGCCTAAATTTTAGCATGTTTTGGCTACTGATTTGGCATGTTTAAGCTCTGTCCAAAGCTAGTTTGGTCAATTAAGCTTGTTATTGCATGCCTCTAGTGTAGTACTCTTCACTAGCTTTAAGGTTTTTGGCTTTTGAGCATGTCTTGCATGTTTTGCTTGCATATTTTAGTGTCTTGAGCATGCCATTTCAGCACTAAAAAAGCTCTACAACCTCCCTCATTTTTTCATTTTTCTATTTGCTTAACGGTTGGTTAACCTTATGGTTGTGTTTAAGCTTAAGATGGAGCTTGTGCTCAATGGCTTTAACTCTCTTTTGAGGGTTTCTAATAGCCAAAGGCATGGACTCTCTCATGTCTTAAACCACCCTTTGATTAACCCCTCTCTCATTAGAGGACACTCATCTTGGACTTAACCAATTAAAGAATGGCTTGGCTACCAATTAACCCCTCTCACATGTGTGCATGATTTTCTTGCCTTTTGTGCCTAAATTTCAGCATGTTTTGGCTACTAATTTGGCATGTTTAAGCTCTGCCCAGAGCTGGTTTGGTCAATTAAGCTTGTTATTGCATGCCTCTAGTGTAGTGCTCTTCACTAGCTTTAAGGTTTTTGGCTTTTGAGCATGTCTTGCATGTTTTGCTTGCATATTTTAGTGTCTTGAGCATGCCATTTCAGCACTAAAAAAGCTCTGCAACCTCCCTCATTTTTTCATTTTTCTATTTGTTTAACGGTTGGTTAACCTTATGGTTGTGTTTAAGCTTAAGATGGAGCTTGTGCTCAATGGCTTTAACTCTCTTTTGAGGGTTTCTAATAGCCAAAGGCATGGACTCTCTCATGTCTTAAACCACCCTTTGATTAACCCCTCTCTCATTAGAGGACACTCATCTTGGACTTAACCAATTAAAGAATGGCTTGCTAATGATAAAATGCGTAAACAAGAATTGGACAAGTAAAACCTGACCAAGAGAAGCATGTTATGTGGGCATTGCATGTGTTCAATCAGACGTTATATTGAACACAAGGTAGATTAGTCCATTTCATACTCAAAGTGATGAAATGAGCCAATCTCCTTTGGTCTCCATCACCCTTGATCATGCATGGTAGGGTGGTGGTCCCTTGAGTCTTGATTTTGTGCATTTATTGAAAGTGTACAACTTGGATCTTTGGCCATCATGCATTGAATATGCTGGATTGGTGGTTTTGGATCCAAGAGTGCCTCTCCTTTGATGTTTTGAGATGATAAGGAGGGGCACAGTACAAACATGTTCATGGAAAACCCTCAATTTTTCTATGTTTGTGCTCTGTTGCAGAATGGTGATTCAGCACACCAGTGGCCGGCAGTGCCTCATCAGTGGCCGGCAAGGCTTCATCCTTGGCTGGCAGTGCCTCTATTTGGCCGGCAGGTGGCCGGCAGCAAGCAATCATGGCCGACAGGCCACTGGTGTACTCCTCAGCATGGAATTGGTAAGGTGGAGTAGAGAGTTCTTGGAGTAACCCTACAAACAGAGCCTTTCAAGAGCAAACCGGTGGGCTTTTCGGGGCGAAAACCGAGTGTATGTATCCTCCGCTTCCCGAGGCAGAGCTGAAGCAGTGTAGTTTTAACATTTGTTTTGCATGTTCAGTTAGAATACATTTGTAATTTAATTAATTAGTTTGCTAATTAGTTAAGTGTTGTAATAATTAGTAAGTAGTTTACTAGTTATTCGATTGGTTTGTAATAATTAGTCTAATTAGTTTAATTAGATTAGTTAGATTAGCTTAGCTCTTATTCATTTGGACCCTCCTTCACGAGAGCGTAATGTTGTAATAAGTGTGCGTGCATGTGTGCATGTCTTCTAACCCCACGTCTTTCTCCCTTTTATTTAACCGCTTTCAATGGTTAGTTTAGGGACATTTTCAATTAGCATGCCTTATGCTTACATGCATGCATCATTCATTTGTCTTACATGCACCGGGCTCGGTGCATCATTCAAACTGCATTATATTTCAATACTTACTTGAATACATGTTTCAAAGCATGTTATCAAGTTGCTTCGTATGCCATGATTAGATGGACGAGCCTATTTAGCTGTATTATTGCATGTGTTGCATTAGGCATCTAACATAGTTAGGATCATGCATATTTCTAACTATCTTTTGTTTTAGCTTGGAGTACACTGTAAGTTTTACGCTTTAACATATTGCATGAGTGTGAGTGTTGCCATGATAGCATACTAGCCATGAGGCTATGTGCTTAAATGATTAACTGCATGAATGCCTGTGAATGAAGGCTTTGTTACTTGAATTGGAACAATTCATCAAATGTGAGTTTTAAAGCCCAGTTTGCGAAGTGGCAAATCATGTTTTAAGCCCACTTGAGGGTGGCGCTTTCAAACCATTTTCGAAAACAAACATGAATTGTTTTGTTCCAATTCTTGCGATTTAGTCTATACTTGTACGTTGTGCGCCTCACATAGTAAAGTTAGCTAATAACCAGAATAAGAACACATGTGTTTATAAAACAACATATCATGATAGTAGAGGCTGATCCTTTGATCGGGCGAGCGGTGGTGCTCATTTCAAGACCTTCCCCTTTCGTACCCAAGTTCCCGAGCCGAGGCAACTTTGGTGATGACGGACACGTGGCCTTTGGCACGAGTCAGGGTTTCCTAAATTTCCCAAAAACAAAATATTTAGGTGGCGACTCTGTAATCTGGCAAACCAGTCCAGTTTTGGCATAATTTGATTCAAAATCTGATTTTTCAAAATGATTTGCCAGATTGGACTCTTTGGTGTTTATCAGTCTCACATTGCACTTTGTGAGATTAGATTCAAAACCGTGATAGGAGTCCGAACTGTAGGACCAATTCACGCCTCTCCGAAAAGGGGGCGCGCGAAGAAAGTCGAGCGCTACAACATATATAAGCATTACAAAGTATAGGGGCAGAACTTGGGTTGGAAGCCAAGTGATTTACTATATTACCCTTGAAGGTGGTCATTTGAATATCATTTCCATCTAGATTATTAACGTAGGTTAATAAAGGAAGTGAATTGACCTGAAGGTACTGCTAATGTGTCTTTCAATTTGGCTAATTGGACTATTCATTTGGGGAATTTTTTGAAGCTTAACTATGATGTGGCTGTTGAGAAAAACTTTTCTCAAGGTACAATTGATGTTCTTTTATGAAGTGCTCATGAAAATCTCATTAATGAAATAGCCAAGCATGTGACTATTTCATCTGTTCTACAAGGTGAAGCACTTGCTATTCGGCTGGCTTGCCATGTGGCATAGGTGCATGATCTTTCAAACTTTGAGATTAAAGGTGACAACAAGTTAGTCATACACCTTTGTGTGTCTGAAACTGTTCCCCCTTGGGAGTGCAGTGTCCTTGATATCAGATGCATGGCAAGGCAAGGCAAGGAAATTTCTTATTCAAGTGGAGTCCTCGATCAACAATTAAGGCAGCTTATTGGAAAACCCAATCTCTTCTGCGAGGTGATTTACTATTTTCTTGAGTGTCTTGTCCCCCTCCCCTCTCCCCCCTTCCCTCCCCTCCCTCTTGGTTTATTAAGGGCTTTGTCTTTGTAATTGTTTGTTTGGTCTTCTTAGTTTATCAGTTCAAAAAAAAAAAATGCCTTGATTAGAAGTATAAGGGTTTAAGTGTCACTTTTTAAAGGTCAGGGGCCAAAGTGGAATTGAGTGTAAAGTGCAAGGGTACCACGTGTAATTTTCTTTAAAAAATAAAAAGGCAAATTTGAGTGTGTTCGTATACCCAATATATATACGGAACTACAAAGTATTAATACCTAATACGGATAGATATTTGTGAAAGTAGCTGCTTCATAGAGTAAATAATAGTTAATGGTGACATTATTCCTAGAGGGGGGTGCTGAAGAGCCACTCTCTCTCTAAGTGATTTCCGATGCCTTTCCGATGACTTTATGGCATGTCTTTGCCGAGCTCCCAAAACACTTTCACAGTATAGATCTAGATTTTTTTTATGTTTAGGAAGAAGGGTTTGAGAGTTTCTCTCCCGATTTTTGAATTTTCTACACCCACAATGGTTCCCTCTTCTCTCAATCTTCCTCGCATACTGTTGTGAGTGTTCTTCCATTTCAATTCTAGCTTTTGGCGGTGACCGAAGTATAGTGATTGTAGCAGTGGAGTTGGGTAGCAACGATAGGGACGAGGTCGACGGCAACAACAATGGCATGTTTGATGTAGATCTTGATTTTTCAAACCACATTTGTGAGAAGATTAGTGGTTTTCTTGAAATTGTAGTTGTGTTTTTTGACAGCTTTGTAATTTGTTATTTGTAATTCTTGTTAGGTTGTTTGTTTGGCTCTTTAAGGTCTTATTGTTTTTGTTGTTATTTTTATTTTAATATAATTGCTTTATATATTTTTTTTTTTTTGAAAAAAAAAATAATTAATTGTTAAATGATAATCAAGGGTAACTAGCTATTCAATTTATAGTGAACCTAGTAGTGACCTTTATTAGCATCTTCAATGAATGTTGCACAAGATCTTAAAATGAAAATATGTGCTAAAACTAACCAAACTTGGCTAGCGATGGGCAGGCCAAGCGGTCCAAGCACTGTGAATGAATCATGGGAAGCCCAATATATGATAAATGGAGATGTCTACGCCCATCTTCTCAATCCTGAACCTGGATTCTGAAACCTAGGCTGTGTTGGTCTATTAATTTGAATAACTGTTTGAAAATATATATATATATATATATGTAAAACATAATTATATTTTAGGGAAATTTTTTTTAAGATCTCTGATATTAAGATTTTATAAGATAAAGGACATATAATATTTTTATAGTAGTCAAGGTCCCTGAACATTTCTACAGAGAAAATTCGATTCAGAGAAATTTTATCCAACTTAGAGAAATTTTACCCCGAGTTAGAGAAATCTTAATTTTTACAGAGAAATTAATTTCTCTGTGATCATACCAAAGAAATTTTGAAATTTTTTTGAGTAGGAGTCAAACTTTCTCTGAAATTGATGAAATTTTTCTGATTTCATAGAAAAATTTCTCTATGATCATCTAAATGAATCTCAAAATGAGCTCGGTACAATAATTGTTGTTGTGCATTTCTAAATCCCTAATTAACCCTGTTTTTGGTTCCATGAAAAATAATGAAAGCAATAATACTATAAATTTAGAGTTAATTATTTAAAAATTATTCATAATTATTATTTCGTGATTCGGATTTATTTTATGTGTAGATTTTGCACTACATAAATTCAATTTCAACCACACAATTTCTATTTGGAATAAATTTGAGATAATTAAGTAGGTTTTATAGTATTTTTCTATCAAAAATGCCACAAATTTTATAAAAAAATACTAAAATATTAAAGGAGAATTCTACCTACACACTCCTTGTCATATGCGCATCTAATTATGTTATTTTATTCAATAGTTATGAACAATTTTGTTCAATACTTATGATATTATTTTATTTATGTCGCATGTAGTATTTTATTATAATTTTTTTTAATTATGATTTAAAAATATGAGATTATGATATATATATATATATATATATATTCATTATATGATGTATATGGTTGTACATAATTTTTCCAAATATTAAATACAAAATTGCACCTATAAATAACGGTCTTCTCTAGGTCGTCGTCTTCGTCAACTGGATGAGAGAGGAGAGCGAACCATGGAAGCTCTGCATAGGCTTCGAGTAGCCCTAGTGTTCTCAGTCGTGGCTCACTTCTCTCTCCTCGCCAAATCTTCTTCTTTCTCCTCGCAGGAGTTTCAGATCGTCAATGTCGAAAGCAGAGTAAGCTCTCTGAATTCATCAAATTTGTGTCTCCTCTATCTATATACATACATATATATATATATATATATATCATCAGAACGAGTCCCTGTAGCAAATTGAGCCACAGATCTTACACTTGAGGCTTTGGTCTTTTAGATAGTATAATGGAATTTGGCTTTGTTTCTGAAATAAAACCTCCTAGGTTCGTTTGGCCGCCAAGAAAATGGAGGGAAAAAAAAAGTAATTTCTCATTTTCCTCAGTTTCTAGTAAATATAGGATAAAATAAATCAAAGTGTAAAAAGTTGTTTCAGTGGTTACAGAGCTTGAACTCAGGTTTGAATGGTTACAGAGCTCGAATATTAAATTTTGAATATTTCGATTTTTTTCAGAAAGATAGATATGGAGTTTTTTTTTTTTCAAAAGGTGTGCACATTTATAATAAAAAACAATGTGCTGTGACCTCTTGTTAACCAGAATTGCCCCCAACTGTGAATTCTCCCAAATTTCAACAAAAAATGGAAATTTTTCTTGTAATTCTATAGAAGGATGAGCTTTTTTGGGGGGTATGATTTTCACAAATTCATAGATGATGATGATTATGATTATGATGATGATGACGATGATTATTATTATTATTATTATTATTCATGCAAGTTTGAGGTTCATTACTTGCAAAATCATTTCATGATAAATTTATTTGGAAAACTTAATTCGTATTCTTCTTTATTAAAAACATATATAGATCTAAGTTACTGGAGCAAGGGAATGGGAAAATTGCTAGCTTCTTTTATAGTGTCAACTTCGTATCCATTTTTCTTAGTTTTTAGCCCACAAGAATAGATGCAGCGAAATGGCTATGGATTGAATCTTATTGATAATATGGCTGTCAGTTGAGACAGTGGCAGACGAGTTGACCATAAAAGTGGGTACATATATTTTTTCTACTTTCTATTTATTCCACTTAAGTTTCTCTACGTTGGACATTTCCCTGGAATGAAACATCATCTAAATACTAACACAGGAACTGTTGCTTTTAGGTGGTGTTGTCAGAGGGATTAAAAAAGGGGAATTAACACTTCACTCTATATTTGTAAATAATAAAAAAGGCAAATCAATCTAGGGGTGGGTGGCCTTGTGGTAAGAATATGAGAATTTAGTCCTCAGATCATGAGTTCAAATCCCTCCTGGGCTAATCTCATGGGCGTAGCACAGTTGGTTAGGAGGTTGGATTTCAAGTTGTCTAACCAGCACTTGACGTGGATTCAATGCTCCCCCGCTGTGCGAGTCTTGACTTAAGCGGAGCTTGTCTTGGGAGGTCAGGGCAAGTTCCCAGGTTATACGTGGATTCAATGCTCCCCCGCTGTGCGAGTCTTGACTTAAGCGGAGTTTGTCTTGGGAGGTCAGGGCAAGTTCCCAGGTTATAGTCTCCTCGCTCGGAACAGCTAACAGGAAACTTTAGTGATCTCTACAAAGGGGCGCTACCTTGGACCTGCGGGAGAGTAGGGAGAATTTTCCTATAACTAAAAAAAAAAAAAAAAAAAAAAAAAAGGAATTAACACATCACTCTACATATGTAAATAATAAATACATAATAAATTAATTAATTAAAAAAGGGGAATTAATACTTCACTCTATCTGTTCAAAAATTGTTTGTTCAATATTTTTATTTGTACAAAGTTTCTATCCAAATTTTATCTGTATAAATTTTTCATATCTGTCCAATTCACTAAGTTTATTTTTCATAAATGGTGAATATCACCAAGCTTATTGAACATATTTGTGTTAAATAACTATTTGTTGAACTTATTTGTGTGAAATTCTTATCAGAGAAAGATAAATTGAATAGATCGATCATTCATTGAACAGTTTGGGTATGAACAGATCAATTCAAAAACCATTGAAAGCATATATAACCACAAAACACAAAACACAACACATCTAAATCTAACCACAAAACACATATAAATCTAACCACAAAGCATATCTACACTACAAGCATATATAACCACAAAACACACATCTAAATCTAAAGCATATATAACCACAACAATCACATTCTTGAGAATCAATGGTTGATCCATGTGGATACTCCTCCACAGAAGAGGACCACTTCTAACAATTGAATGCAAAGATTTGCAAACCCGTTCCATAGAAGAGGATCACTTCTAATAGTTGAATTCAAAGATTTCCAAACCCGTTCCACAGGAAAAAAAAAGGATCTCGAACACCAAGAAAACTAAGGGCAAATGGCAAATCCACATGAAGAGCTCCACTATCTTCATCAGCACAGCTTTTAGCAACCTCCGGAGATTGCCAACCAATAGAACTAGTCGATTCATTTCCAAAGCAAATTGCCACCGCTGGCTACCTACAAAGCCAAGTACAGGTGCAGTTTTGGTGGAGAGAGAGAGAGAGGATGAAAGATAAAGAGAGAGATTAGCCGGTAAAGAAAGAGAGGGGGGAGAGAGAGGAGAGAGAGAGAGAGAGAGAGAGCGACAGTGATGGCCGTAACATGGTAGTGGTCTAGATCTAGGGATCTAGGGTTAGGGTAAGCAGGGACGAAACCCTTGGGGTCACCGGTGATGAATCTCTTATTCCCTCATTCGAACATCTCTATCTCCGGCAGAGGTGCCGGAGTGAACGTATAGATCTGAGAAGATGAGTGATCAAGGTAAAAAGAGAAGATAAGAAAATGAGAAGACGAATTATCTAAGGCAGATCTAAGGAAGATCGGTACTTTCCGCCTTTTCATCTTCACCGGCGGCGACGCCTTGTGCTGGCAAGAGATCAATGATGAAACCCTAACACCTTGTTTCGTGAATATCTCCAATGAATCATCGAGAGGTGTATTTGTGATTATGAGAAGCGGTGGCTAGGATGGCACTGTCGGAAGCCGCCATTGGTGGGAGGTGCCAGATGGGTTTTTGGCAGTGGTGATGGAAGAGAAGGAAGATGAGAGAGAGAGAGAGAGAGAGAGAGAGAGAGATGCATAAATGAGGAGAGTTGTATACATATATATAATGGGGGTAGTTTCATCATTTTGCACAACCAAGTCCTTATGGGCATAATTGTTTACTGCCTAGAATTTTGGACTAAAAGAATTCAAATTTGGATTTATAGACCGAATGCCCTAATCAAAATCATATATTTTTTTCATGAGTTAGTAATTATTTTGCGAGAAAATCTACTGATCTGTAAATTCCCCATAAAAAAAAAAAAAAAAAAACCTTTTGATGTGGTTTCTTTTCTAGTGCAACAACACCTGTAAGTAATTTTTTTTATATATAGTATACTATTTTAATTAGACATTTGAAATAAATTTTACCATATGTTAGGAAATCGACTCTTCCTAATCAGAATCAGTGAGATACAAAATCGAAAGCAAAAAAATTAAAATGAATCGAAACAATCATACACACAAGAAACACAAAAATTTACGCAATTCATCCCATAATAAGGCTACATCCACGGTGGCTGTGGTTTTCACTATGATCATAAAACAATTACAACTCTCTACAATAAAATAAATGTCCCCCCTTATCTATTTATAAGCATAGAAATTAAGGTAATGCAGAAGCAACAAAAAATTATCAAAATATCCAAAAAATTTGAGCCTTCTCCCAACCCCCCATCACTTGAGGGAGAAACCCCAAACCCCCCATTGGATCTATGGCCCAGTGTACAATACTTATTAGGGTCCACAAACCCAACAATGTGTGCATATGATGGAGTGCATTACTCACATCACAAACCACCTGATTCATCTGATTTTTTTATATTGCTTATTCTTTGTTGAAAGGATTTATTAGAGAAATAATATGTGTATCTTACAATGTTAACTATAATTTCCTCTCATATGGATCTCTACAGACCAATTATTCATACCTTGACATCGTTGTTAAAGAAAAATGTAGTTCCTGAAAACAAGTCTTCCTTTCCAGGTGATTTGCCAACCTCTTGTGTTGATTGTCACATTTGCATTGCCTTAGTTCTTTTCAGACTTGAGTTTTAACATGGTTAAGCGTAATTTCAAATGATTTTAGGGTTTGGTGCACGTATGTTGAGAATTATTTCAGTAATTTTTTAAGACAAATGAATCATACATACAAGACACAACAAAGGCTCATATGTCATTTGTACAACATTTTGCTAACTTGAGTATTTGACAAATGTTCATAGAGACATTAGTGAACAAATAAGATATCCAATATGTAGTAAATGCATGTTTGTACAAAACATGTTTAAACAAGCATATGTTATGTTAAAACTTTTGCATCTGTAAGTAGCATGTTATTTATTGTTATTTCTAATATGTACTGAAGCTTTTATTTTCATTTTATGAGTAAGCAAACTTTTTAATCGCCCACAAGTAGCATACCTTGTCAAAACAAAAGATATACATTGATTTAGCCTGTTACAATATCTAAGAGAGAGAGAAAGAGAATATTATATGATGTGTATATTCAATATTATGTTGAATAATAATGTAACAATATATACAAGACTCCTTTATATAGGAGAAAAGAAACTTAAGTATGGCAATCCTAAGTATGGTAATGAATATAATATGGTATATATGATAAACAGAATATATAGTTACTATATTTAACACCCCCCTCAAATTCAAATAGGGATACCAACTTGAGTTTGGAGAGAGAAACTAATACATGAAATAAAACTAAAAATAAAATAAAACATGGACAGATCCGAGGCAAATAAATTGCAAAGTCTAAATGAGAGCACAGGGGCGTTTGAGATAGATCAGAGGCCGGAGCTAATGTCGAGAGACAATTTATGGTTGTGTCAAACCATTGTAGGAACATGGCCGAAGCTAATAGTGCTAATGTCAGGAGAAAGTTTATGGTTGTGTCGGACTGTTGTAGAAGAAAAATGGGTGTTGAACCAATAAACGTGGCACACACATAACTTATGACATGGTGTTGAACGGTGATGGCAATAAATGAAGAAGTGTGCTAGGAGGCGGCTTGGAAAGGAACCATGTGCACTAGGAGGTGGCTTCAAAAGAAACAAAATGTGCCAAGGGGGGGCTTAGGTAGTACGCCAAGGGGGCAGCTTAGGTAGTGCGCCAAGGAGAAGACTTAGGGTGGTGCACCAAGGAGGTGACTTAGGTAGCGAGCCAAGGGGGTGATTTAGGTGATTTGCATAGTGTACAACCATGCTCACCATGATATAGGTATAATACCCCCCTTCCTCAAACTCAAATAGGTTTGAAAATAGAAACCTATTTGAGGTTGAAGTAGAGGGAAAGACAGAGTGGAGCATAAGCATAAAAAAAAAACAAAAAAAAATTTGTGAGTAAAACAAATGGATTGTGAGTAAAAAAAATGATAGAAATATTTGGGGTAGGAATAAACCAGCGAACAGAGAAAGATATCATTACAAAGCAATACAGAAAGAAAAATATGACAGCGAAATGGGTTGAGGTTCGGCGAGTGGTTGAGGCAAGGTTGTCGCTCGCTAGTAAGGCGAAGAAAACCAAGAGCTTAACCTATAGCTCTAATATCATGTTACAATATCTAAGAGAGAGAAAAAGAGAATATTATATGATTTGTATATTCAATATTATGTTGAATAATAATGTAAACAATGTATACAAGACTCCTTTATATAGGAGGAGAGAAACATAAGCATGGTAATCCTAAGTATGATAATGAATATAATATAGTATGTATGATAGACAAAATATATAGTTACTATATTTAACATAACCCACAAGATTCTCTATAAAATCCAAAAGATACTCTCAACCGTTCAGTTACTAACCCTTGGAGGCCCACACATACAAAAAGTCAACAGACAAGATTTCAACTTAGAAAGGGGTATCAAAAGACCTTCTATTCATTTCTCCCCATCAAGTCCACATCAAACACCGTAAAGCCACTTTCCATGCTTTCCTTGTATAAATCTGTCAGGATTCATCAAAGCATGATAAAAAGAGTTGACTTCAAATTTCCTTGATTCAGATCTATTCCACTTCCTTATGTCATCTCTCCATTTTGAGTCCTCATAGATTATACATTAAAGTGAAGTTGATAAAATAAAAGTAAAAAATTAAATGAAAAGGTAAATCACATTGACACCCCTCTATTAATTTGAAATCATACACAGACCACCCCTTCTATTCTTTGAAATATCATGGAGCTCCCTTACTTTAAATTTTGATATAAAACATAGACCCTTTCATGAGTCAACCATTTGTTTACCAAACATAAACTTTTGATTTAGGCAAACAATTTTCTTTAAAGGCCTACTTTACCTTTTGTAGACGCGCCCGTGTGAGGCCCTCGCGCTACAATTCAGACTCGATTTGTGTCACGGTTCTTAATATGAACCAAAGAGTCCAAATCCGGCAAATCGTTTTGAGAAAACAGATTTTTGGAAAGAAGTGCCAAACATAGACTGCTTTGCCAGATATAGAGTCGCCACCTAAATATTTTAAAATGGGGAAATTTAGGAAACCCTGACTCGATGCCAAAGGCCACGTGTCCGTCATCACCAAAGTTGCCTTGGCTCGGGAGCTTGGGTACGATTGGGGAAGGTCAGCTATGAGCACCCCCTCTCGCCCGATCCGAAGATCGGCCTCTACTAACCATGATATCCGTTTTTGAAAACGTTATGTGTTCTTATTCCATTTATTAGCCTAGAATTACTATGTTATGCGCACAGCAAACAAGTATAGACCAAATCGCCTAAATTGGAACAAAACATTGCATGTTCGTTTTGAAGATGGTTTGCTACTCGCAAGTAGGCTTAAAATGCAAGTTTTGCCACTCTCAAGTGGGCTTTAGAAAAGATGGTTTTGCCACTATCTAATGCGCTTAAAACTCACAGTTTTAATGCATTATCCCAATTTAGGTAATTCAACCTCCACCCACAGGCATTCAAGCAGTTATATCACATAAGCAACTAGCCTCATGGTAATCATGCTATCATGGCAACACTCACACGCATGCAAGGATGATAAAGCATAAATACTTACATCGTACTCCGTGCCAAAACAAAAACTAGTTAGTAATCACATGCATGATCCTAGTTCATGTTAAAAATGACTAGTGCAATACATGCAAAGATGCAATCTAGACAGGCTCGGCTATTCTAAGATGGCATATGATGATGATACAACTAACATGTATTCAACTTGGAATTGAAGTACAAATGCAGTTAGAATGATGCGCCGAGCCCGGTGCATACAAGACAAATGTATGAATGCACGCATGCATTGCATAAGGTATGCTAAGTTAAACGTGTCCTAATACTAACCATCAAAGCGGGTAAGCAAAAGGGAGAAAGAAGTGGGGGTTGGAAGACATGCACACACGCACCCACACTTATTACAAATTACCCCTCGCTCGGAGGGACCGAATAAATATTACAAATAATTAACCTACAAGCTAATTAATTATTACAAATTGCCTTAATTAGTTAACAAACTAAGCTAGGAAAAATAGTAAATCGCCTCGGGAAGAGAGCTCGATGCAATCCGTGCTCGGGTCTTGCTCGGAAGTGCACCGCCATGCATAGGCTACCTGTGTTTTCCTTGTTGTACTCCTCTGGAGGCAGCTAGAACCTCAGGATTCCTTCTCTGGATACTGGGGAATGCCATCGGCTGAGCAGAATGCCCACCGGTAGTGGCCTGTGATCACCGGCCATTGGTGAATCTATCGGCAGCGGGAGGATTGCCGGTCGGCAGAAAGCTCCTGTAGAATCTGCAATTGATAGCAACAGAGGGCAAGGCAGAGCATGGCAATACAATTCAAGGCATATGTGCACCAATCATGTCCCTTATCATGTTAGTGACTCAAAGGGACATGCTTCTTGGTTCTCGAACCATCAATCGCGCATTTCAATGCGTGATGGCCCAAGAGACCAAGTTATGCATTTCCATGTCAAATGCAATGCAAACAATCAAACCAATGGGGACTTAACCTCTATCATGGATAGTCAAGAGGCCAAGCATGCATGCCAATGCAATGCAATCTAAGCATGTTAACTAGGCATGCAATACGGCAATGCAAATGAGCATGCAAGAAATGCAAGGCGTAGAGCAATGCGACTAACAAGTGTGCAAGGCTAATGTAGGCATTCAAGCATGTAAGCCAACATGTGACTTCATTCAATCATGTGATTTCAAACATGCAACAACTCACCAATATGCTACAATATACAAGGAGATCATGCAACAAACAAAGAGTTGGACTTAAACATGATTTGGACAGCTCTAATTAGGCCCAAAACAGTGGCCATAGTGCTATGAAATAAGGGCTAAATGACATGCAAACATGCATGCAAATATGGTCCAATTCCTAAGGCCCACCAAAGAAGTATTGAACTACACTTAGTGCAACCACACATGGCATGAATTAAATGACTAAAAACAGAATTTTAGCATATTAAAACAAGGCCTAAAGATCACTTAGATGGCATCCAAATGACCTAAATTTAAAGGCATGCACAAATGCCAAAACATGCTACACAAACTTTCAAAGCATTAAAGTGGTGTCCAAGGCAAGCATACAAGCATGTCAAAGGGACTGAAATGATGCTACGAATGGTGCCAAACCAATAAAACAAAGCAAATAAAGCATGCTACATACTCACACACTTAAGGCCAACAAGCCAAAATGCAAAGGGGCTATACTAAACATGGAAAATGTGAATCTAAAGACCCAAGACAGACCTTAAGCATGTTAAAACATGACCAAAAACTTCACAAAGCTAAGCCAAAATATGCAAGAATGGTGGTCCAAAGGCAAGATGCATTTCTAGGCAAAATAGAGGACTACAAAGCAAGTGTATGATGCACATGGAATCTCACCAAACCATCAAAAATTAGTGAATAAAACATGTGAAAATAGGCCCAAACAACCACTGATACGCAACCATGGCATGCAAAAATGATGAGTTACTTTAGAGGGCCATGCAAGGAGTTATTAAGCACATGCAAGATAGACATTCAATATGACCAAAACAACTCTGGAAATGGCTTATGGGGGTCCTAAAACCCACTAAAAAATGCCTGAACCAAGCTCAAGAAGTGTGCAAATATAGACCCCTTTGTAAGGCCAAAAAAGGCATCAAACAAGACAACAAGGAGAGGGGATGGCCCTCTCCTTCTTAGGACCTTAAACCACCATTCTCACCATTGAAATCCCTCAAGATTTCAGTGGTGAGGAGGCCCAAACAAGGTGGTCCCGAAGTTCACCAAAAATAGCACAAAATGGGGCCAAACAAGGCCTAAGAGGGGGTAAACGACCCCAAACACAAAAGTGGTCTTAATGAAGTATCTTAAACACAAAAAAACAGAACTTTTTTATGTTATACACAAAGCCCAAATCAGAAAGCAAGATAGGTTAAATGGGTGTGCAAAAACGGGGAATAAAGAGGGAAAAGGGGTTACCTTTGAAGGCCAGCAAGAACCAGTAGCTTTTAGACCCAAAAATGCAACCCTCAACCTCTGAAAACAAGCTCCAAGAACCTCCAAGTGATGATGGAGGTGTGTGGCTATGAAGTGGTGTCCAATAGGCCAAGAACAAGACCCTTTTGGACCCTCTAACCCACCCAAATGTAGAGAGAGAGGGAGATATAGAGAGGGAGTGATATATATGTGATATATATCAGATTTTTCTAACCCCTAAAATGGAAGGAGAGTCTCTCCTTATATAGAGAAACCAAGGGGGCAAAGCTTCTCTTAGAAGCTTTGACCAAAAAGGCCAAGCTTCTCTTAGAAGCTTGGAGCAAAAGGGCCAAGAAGGCCAAGCTTCTTGGAGAAGCTAGACAAAAGGGCCAAGCTTCTTGGAGAAGCTAGGCAAAGGTTCAAGCTTCTCTTAGAAGCTTGGAGAAAAGAGTTCAAGCTTCTTGGAGAAGCTTGAACAAGGGTGCAAAAGGTGCAAGCTTCTTGGAGAAGCTAAAACCAAGGGTTCAAAAGCATCAAGCTTCCTCAAGAAGCTAAGAAGGGTCAAGCTTCTTAGAGAAGCTAAAAAAAAAGGTCAAAAGGTTCAAGCTTCTTGGAGAAGCTAAAAAAGGTCAAGCTTCTTGGAGAAGCTAAAAAAAGGTCAAGCTTCTTGGAGAAGCTAAAAAAAAGTCAAACCGGCCAGCAAAAAAAAAGGTCACCGGCCAAAACAAAGTGCCGGTCGGCAAAATATAGTGCTGACCGGCCATTGGTTTTAAGAAACCACTGCCGGTGGCACCAATAAATGGCCGGTGATGTGAGGGGACAGCCGGTGGGTTGTGGGAATGGCCAACAAGCCATTCCCTGCCTTTCAAGGCAAAAAAAAAAAAAACACAAGTGTTTGGTGCAAAACCAGACACCGAAAAGTTGAGTTGAGAGATCCTGTGGCGAGGCGCGCAGCCGAGACCTCTGGGAACTCGAGACGAACACAAGCACGGATGATCACCGAGTGTTCCAACGGTGACGTCCAAGTCTTGAGGCCGGTCAAAAATGGGGTGTCTACAGTTGCCCCTCTTTGACAGAACTCGAAAGTCATAACAATGACGGGAGTGATTGTCAAAGCCCAGAGACGACCCATTTTTGACAAGGCCGAAGACTTAGACAAAGCATACAAGCTACAGATAAAGATATGCGCCCGAGGGCAGGGGCAAAATGCAAGACAATGCACAAAGCCGAGCATAACATATGATAATGCAAAGAAAGCTGTAATGAAGCATACATGCGACAATTTTAAGCTAGCATACACCGAACTACACTACAATGCAGAAAGGATGTAAGAGAATTATGCAATTCTCAATACGTCTCACTCGAAGGATACAATACCTGTGCGGCTCGTCTGGTTGCACCAGCCTCAAATGAACCGTACATACAATATCGTGCCTGAAAAGAAAACAAACTTAACAGGTACAATATCATTAGCAACATGCATGACAATGCAAAAAGGGATACAAAATGATATGCAGTATATACAAAACAATGTAATGTACTAACAAGTACAAGTGAGATGCGCAAGATAGCGCGATAGGATGCCTGCAAAATGCAAGTAAGGTGCACAAAACAGTGCGATGCGCAAGAAAGCGCGAGTGATTTGAAATGCACAAGACAGTGCGAGTGATTTGAAATGCACAAGAAAGTGCGATTGAGGTGCGTAAAATGGCGCGAAATGTAAACTGCACAAAACAGTGCGATGCGCAAAATAGCACGAATGTAAACTGCACAAAACAGTGCAATACGCAAAATAGCACGAATGATAAACTGCACAAAACAGTGCGATTGAGGTGCGCAAAATAGCGCGAATGTAGCTGCACAAAACAGTGCAATGCGCAAAATAGCGCGAATGTAAACTGCACAAAACAGTGCAATGCGCAAAATAGCGCGAATGATAAACTGCACAAAACAGTGCGATTGAGGTGCGCAAAATAGCGCGAAATGTAAACTGCACAAAACAGTGCAATACGCAAAATAGCGCGAATGATTTGAAGTGCACTAAACAGCGCGATACGCTAAACAGCGCGAGTGATTTGAAATGCACAAGACAGTGCGATACGCTAAACAGCGCGATTGATTTTGAAATGCACAAGACAGTGCGATACGCTGCACAAAACAGTGCAATACGCAAAATAGCACGAGTGATTTGAGGTGCACTAAACAGTGCGATACGCTAAACAGCGCGAGTGATTTTGAAATGCACAAGATAGTGCGATACGCTAAACAGCGCGATTGGTTTTGCAATGCACAAAATAGTGCGATACGCTAAACAGCGCGATTGATTTTGAAATGCACAAGACAGTGCGATACGCTAAACAGCGCGAGTGGTTTTGCAATGCACAAAATAGTGCGATACGCTAAATAGCGTGATTGATTTTGAAATGCACAAGACAGTGCGATACGCTAAACAGCGCGAGTGATTTTGAAATGCACAAGACAGTGCGATATGCTAAACAGCGCGATTGATATGCAATGCACAAAATAGTGCGATACGCTAAACAGCGCGATTGATCTTGAAATGCACAAGACAGTGCGATACGCTAAACAGCGCGATTGATATGCAATGCACAAAATAGTGCGAGTGAGATACAACCACAAGATGCACAAAATAGTGCTAGTGAGATACAAAGTGTAAGTGCACAAGATAGTGCGAGTGAATGCATGTTCTATGCAAATGAGGTGCATTTTCTATGCAAGTATGGAAGAGTGCATTTTCTATGCAAAAGATACGAGCATTTTCTATGCAAGAAATAGGAGCATATTCTATGCAATATTGAAAGCAAATTCTATGCAGAATCGAAAGCAAGCATATTCTATGCATGAATCATAACGACGTGCGGCACGCATGTCACAGAAGTGTATATGAAAGTGCACATTCTATGCAATGGAAGGGCCTCAAACATGTACTCTGGTGCCTCCGATTTACCTTTCGGAGGACTTTGTAACACACTCAGCTCAAAAAGGGCACACCCTGTTTATGTTGGCAAGAGATAACATCTGATGCTGCTTTAATTGCCATTCTGAGTTGAAACAGGCTTACACTTGGGGTCGAGATACACTCATACTCCAGAGAAATGGCGAGGTCTGGGAAGGTGCACCTGAAATGCAGTCTCGGATCTTGCGAAAGCTGGAACACCCTAAGATGCTCCAAATTTTCCTTTTTTCTTTTGCTTTGTAGTCTGGAACCTACATAGCTTCAGATAGGTCCTTGTTCTATTGTTCACACTTATCGGGGGTGGACCCTGCAATTTTATGAAAGAACAAATACTGTTTTGCACAAATGTGGAGAATGGCACAGCACTCTGAGCACAAGATGATTTTTTGGAAATTGAGAAATGAGTTCTTAACCAGGTATTAAGCCGACGGCTGGCCACAGCCAAAACGACTCGACAAGGGAAAAACAAAGGTAAACAACCTAAACACATTGAGTAACACTCGAAGCGACTCAAAACAAGAATCGAGGCAGACAAAATAAAACACAAGACTCAAATGTGCACATGGAGCCTGTTTCCCCGGGTATTGTTTCCCACCCTTTCTCATTTGTGATCCTCACATCACCCGGCCCTCAAGCTCTGTTCTTCTGAAAAAGCCCTTTTTCTCACTTTTTCTCTCAGCGCACATCTCTCTATTCTTTAATCTCTCATTTTTCATCCCTCCCCAGGGTGGTTGATGAATAAACAAGAAGTTGCGAGTTCTTGCCCCAAGAATTCTGCTAGATTCTCTTCTTCTGCTCACAACAGTGAACTTTCTACCACAGAGGGGTTGCGATCCAGCTGGATGTGCAGCAAATCTGCAATCGACATGGGTTGACGATGCTTTTGCTGGGGAGTTTGGACGTGATTAGATCTGTCCAAACAAAGGAGTGGAATATCTTGATCCATTCTCGTTCGTGCTTCGCACTTGGCTTGATACCTCGTTGCTTAGAGGACGAAAGAGCTCTCAGCCCTTTGTTGTTAACTTCAGTTGTGTCCTCTTCTAGCAGGTAGAGTGCCCTTCTTGGCGAGTATGTTAAAAATGGGGAAAAGACAGGAAGCTTGACTTAACTGTGTCCCTATTTCATCATTTTGACCATTTTTTGTTTTTGCCTTCTACTAAAACAATCTTGACCAATATGAGAGTTAGATTAACATACTTGTTCGATTTTTGATTTGAAATCATGCAAGTCAGGCTATGAGCACAGAAAATTTTCCTTTTTTGGGTCCAAGAAATGGTCCAGTTTTTGGAAAAGATGGAACAATTTTCAAGAAAATTAGTCAACTTCAGTAAAAATTCTCAAAAACTATTTTTGCAAACGGCCAATGCTTAACAAGCACGGAACCTACTCTTGTGATGCACAATCTCGGATTTGGAGGAAAATTGCCCCCTTGCTCGAAAAGAGCTGCATGGCAACGAAAAGTTGCCCCTTGTTTGAATGGCACCACAGCGCATTGAATGGCAACGGAAACTTGCCCCTTCTTTGAATGGCACCGCAACGCACTGCAATCAATCCTCAGAGTGACGATCACAACCGAATTCTCGGATACAGAGAAGGCAAAGACAATCAAAACCATCACATGGACACAATCGATTTTAGAGGTGTTTGTGGCTGGACTTCAGAATGAAGTTGCCTACGTATCCCAAACATGGGAATCAAGCCTTACGTAGTTCCGGGTAAGGTGCACTCAGGTATTATCCTCTCCTTTTTTAGGCTCTAACTTTTGCCAAGGCGCCCGTTGCGGGTTTTCGACCTTGCGAGCTTTGTTCTTCTTTTCTTTTCAATTTTTTTATTTCTTTCTCTCTTCTTTTTTTTTTCTTTTATTCTTGTTGTTATTTTCTTTTTCTCTTTTTTTTGTTCTTTTCTCTTGCTCTAACTTTTGCCTGGGTCACCCTTCTGGGTTTTCGGCCCAGCGAGCCTCTCAAAGGGTAAAAGTGTAACAAGTCTATGCCAAATGGTTTTAGGGTTTTGAAGCCATCCGTATCCGGGAGAGTGGCTGTTGTACTGATTTACTGAAGGATCCATCTTCGGCTCTTCGAGCATATCTGACATTTTTGCTCCTAGTTTGAGGGGGGGCTTCTGATCTAGCTTTACAAGCTTCCTTTGATCTGATCTTCTTGCTCTGACTTTGGTGCCTCTTGTTCGAGGGCTGCTTCAAAATGGCCACACAGGCCTCACGTTGTGGTTGACCGTTGAACGTTCTGAACTCAGGTTCAAGGTTTGAAAGCGAGGGGTCGAATCTCGAGGCTGAGAGCGATCCTAAACTGCACAATCTCAAGAGCGATCCTACACAAGTCTTCGCAGGACCACGCAAAATATTTTTTGAAATTTTTTAAGAAAGCGACAAATCGCTCGCGCCGAAGACAGTGTAAAACCAATCTGGATCAAGCCAGGGTCCTTCTCAGTACTCACATTAACAAGCATGATCTCGATCATTAAGGGCTTAGCATGCCTCTCTTCCTTTTAATTGATCAAATTTTGCAAAACCCGAGGAATTCCTTCCTCTTCGTTTTTATCGCAATGTTTCGAAAAAAAAGTTTTGAAAAACTTAGGTCATTACAATGACTTCAAAGGCACAGAAAAGGCAGGAAAAGAGCATTGTCATTTCATTCAAACTTCTGGCACACGGCAGAAGCAAACACAAGAGTGTGAAAATCACTGTTGTTCCATTCAAATCTGTTGGCATAACTGGCTCCAAGGCAGAAACAGACTCAAAAGAAAGCAAAAAAGACAAACACCAAAACAAGCAAGTGATGTCCAAGGTAACACCCCCGAAATCACCCGACTCTAACAAAACAGGACTGACTCGGTACAACAAGACAGACCCAGCTGACTCAACACGAAAAGACTGACTCAAAACAAAGAGACAGACTCAAAACAAAACAACAGAACTGACTCAATACCCAAGTCAGAACGTACAAAACCCAGCATTCACAAATGCTCAAAACAGTGCGTGCCATACGCCACATCCGGAGTAAACTGAGCGCCGCCCGCAGGTGGTTCATCCCTCGATCACATCACATTATCCCCCACAAATTCACTGATCAAGTGCCGATAGACTTTGTAGGACCTGGTGCGGGGATGACTTCGTCGTCAATTAAATTTTGTATCTCGTGACGGAGACGGACGCAACTGTCGGTGTCATGACCGGTCTATTGATGAAAAGCACAGTACTTAGTCAGGTCATGCTTTGGAGGGAGAGGATCGGGTAGAAGCCGTTGTTCCAACGGTTTCAGATGTCCTTTCCTGAGTAGGACCCCCAGGGCTTTAGACAAAGGCATAAAGAGTGGGGTGAAAACCCTCTTGCCTCGGGGTAGATAGTCTGAAGTTCGGGGGTTTGGATTGGATGCACCAACAAAAGGGGTTGCTGTTCTTGGTGTGGTGGTGGCGACCATGCCCACTTCGGAAGATCTTGCAGCTGCGTCACCACTGGTGGCCGCATTCGAACTACGGGTAAACACCCTCCTGGGCTGCTCCTTCTCCTGATCAATAAGGCCTTGCTTCATAGCATCCTCGATCTGTACCCCCATCTCATGCAGATTCGAAAAGGTAGGGAAGGGGAGCACGATCATTTTCTGCATTAGTTTGGGTTGGAGGTTGCGCACAACCATCCTTATCTGGTCTTTGTCGGAAGGCCTTGTAGCCATCATCGAGGCCTTCGCTCTCCACCTCGCCACAAACTCTGAAAAACCCTCCTTTGGCTCTTGGTGGGTGACTTCAAGATCACGAGTTGTGACCTCAATCTGTGTGTTGTTGGAGTATTGATCACTGAAGGCCTTAGCCATCTCTTCCCAATTCTGTTTCACAGAGTTCTCCAATTTCGCATACCAGATTGCGGCTATCCCAGACAGGGTCCGGCTAAACAATGATAGCTTCTATAATCTAGTGAGGCCCATCGGCCTTAGAATGTCTGAAAACAGCCGCAAGTGCACCATGGGATCCCCGGACCGATCGAAACGGTCAATATGTGGCATCTTGAATCTGTCTGGCAGCGTCACAGCTGCATCGGTATACTCATCCTCGATGTCCGGGACGGATTTCATGCCTTGAGCCTTCTTGAACAACCTTTCAAGCTTGCTCATCTTTAGCGCCGTTGGATCCGTCTCTAACTCAAAAGGGGAGTCCGGTAGGTTGATGGGTGTCTTGGATAGCTGGGGTAGAACCGGGGACGGAGCTGGCCCTGTCGGAATGTCCGTATCTTCCTGGACATTAGCTGTCTCCCCGAGTGTTGGAACTCTTGGTGGAGGAGGAGCCTGGTATGAAGTAGATACTCCAGTTTGCTGCTCTAACCTGGCAATTGTCTCTGCCTGTCGGGTTATGACCACAGCCTGTTGCTTGGCGAATTCTGCTTGATAGACAGCGTCTTGCTGCATGGCTTTCATACTATCTTGGAGTTGGCGCACCATCTCTTCCAAACTCGACATACTGTTCTAATCTAACTGAGCAACCGGTATATCTGTGTCAGCAATAGACTCGGAAATCTTAGCCCGACTGCTCAAAGATCACTGATCTGGTAGTTGTTGTACTGGTGGTCTGTGCCTGACTAGCCTTCTCTGGCCCTGATTACCCTTGAACTGAGTCTATGACCTGACAAAGTCTGTCAGTACAAGTCCAATGAATCTCGGGGGATATTGGAGCCTTCTGAAGCTATGGTTCCAGGACTACCTAGCAAAAGAGAAAACAGGCAGCATCTCAGCACAATTTCACTGGAACAGATTTGAGCATACTTGGATGACTGTACTCAATACTGATCACTGTTTCCCAAATATCTGCTTGTAAACTGATACCCTCGGGTAAAACGGATTCCCCAAATACTGATGCTGATGCCCAGAGGCCTGATACCCAGACTTGCAAACTGGTATATGCGTCCCTGTAGAGATACACTCTAAAAGCACATAGCAAGTAAGAGAGAGCCAAAACACCCCTATGTTGGGGTAGGGTTTCCCTGTCTTATTTTGTCAGGAGCGATGGTTTCACTATGCACGAAGCGATTTCAAACAACTTAGCATCGGGTAAGCAACCTGCCCTAGTTTGGAATGCTCACTATGGATTCCGAATATGCACTAGGTCGAATGGTCAAAAGGGTGCCCCGGTAAAAACCGGGGTTTGTGTTCCCACACTGTCAGAGCCCATAACCGGTTAGCCTTATGGTCATGTCTTGACAAGACAAGCCTCCGGCAAACCGTTCAGGAATGGCAGATGGCAAACACGGTGTCCTAGGCGCACCAATGCACATGCAATGCAAAGAAACACATAAGTGAAATCAAAACAGGATATCACGAGTTCGAGTCAAGCTCTCTAACTTCCCCAGCAGAGTCGCCAGAAACTGTAGACGCGCCCGCGTGAGGCCCCCGCGCTATAATTCGGACTCGATTTGTGTCACGGTTCTTAATCTGAACCAAAGAGTCCAAATTCGGCAAATCGTTTTGAGAAAACAGATTTTTGGAAAGAAGTGCCAAACATAGACTGCTTTGCCAGATACAGAGTCGCCACCTAAATATTTTAAAATGGGAAAATTTAGGAAACCCTGACTCGGTGCCAAAGGCCACGTGTCCGTCATCACCAAAGTTGCCTTGGCTCGGGAGCTTGGGTACGATTGGGGAAGGTCAGCTATGAGTACCCCCTCTCGCCCGATCCGAAGATCGGCCTCTACTAACCATGATATCCGTTTTTGAAAACGTTATGTGTTCTTATTCCATTTATTAGCCTAGAATTACTATGTTATGCGCACAGCAAACAAGTATAGACCAAATCGCCTAAATTGGAACAAAACATTGCATGTTTGTTTTGAAGATGGTTTGCTACTCGCAAGTAGGCTTAAAACGCAAGTTTTGCCACTCTCAAGTGGGCTTTAGAAAAGATGGTTTTGCCACTATCTAATGCGCTTAAAACTCACAGTTTTAATGCATTATCCCAATTTAGGTAATTCAACCTCCACCCACAGGCATTCAAGCAGTTATATCACATAAGCAGCTAGCCTCATGGTAATCATGCTATCATGGCAACACTCACACGCATGTAAGGATGCTAAAGCATAAATACTTACATCGTACTCCGTGCCAAAACAAAAACTAGTTAGTAATCACATGCATGATCCTAGTTCATGTTAAAAATGGCTAGTGCAACACATGCAAAGATGCAATCTAGACAGGCTCAGCTATTCTAAGATGGCATATGATGATGATACAACTAACATGTATTCAACTTGGAATTGAAGTACAAATGCAGTTAGAATGATGCGCCGAGCCCGGTGCATGCAAGACAAATGTATGAATGCACGCATGCATTGCATAAGGTATGCTAAGTTAAACGTGTCCTAATACTAACCATCAAAGCGGGTAAGTAAAAGGGAGAAAGAAGTGGGGGTTGGAAGACATGCACACACGCACCCACACTTATTACAAATTAGCCCTCGCTCGGAGGGACCGAATAAATATTACAGATAATCAACCTACAAGCTAATTAATTATTACAAATTGCCTTAATTAGTTAACAAACTAACTAAGCTAGGAAAAATAGTAAACCGCCTCGGGAAGAGAGCTCGATGCAATACGTGCTCGAGTCTTGCTCGGAAGTGCACCGCCATGCATAGGCTGCCTTTGTTTTCCTTGCTGTACTCCTCTGGAGGCTGCTAGAACCTCAGGATTGCTTCTCTAGATACTGGGGAATGCCATCGGCTGAGCAGAATGCCCACCGGCAGTGGCCTGTGATCACCGGCCATTGGTGAATCTATCGGCAGAGGGAGGATTGCCGGTCGGCACTTAGCACTGCCGGTCGGCAGAAAGCTCCTGCAGAATCTGCAATTGACAGCAACAGAGGGCAAGACAGAGCATGGCAATAAAATTCAAGGCATATATGCATCAATCATGTCCCTTATCATGTTAGTGACTCAAAGGGACATGCTCCTTGGTTCTCGGACCATCAATCGCGCATTTCAATGCGTGATGGCCCAAGAGACCAAGTTATGCATTTCCATGTCAAATGCAATGCAAACAATCAAACCAATGGGGACTTAACCTCTATCATGGATAGTCAAGAGGCCAAGCATGCATGCCAATGCAATGCAATCTAAGCATGTTAACTAGGCATGCAATACGGCAATGCAAATGAGCATGCAAGAAATGCAAGGCATAGAGCAATGCGACTAACAAGTGTGCAAGGCTAATGTAGGCATTCAAGCATGTAAGCCAACATGTGACTTCATTCAATCATGTGATTTCAAACATGCAACAACTCACCAACATGCTACAATATACAAGGAGAGCATGCAACAAACAAAGAGATGGACTTAAACATGATTTGGGCAGCTCTAATTAGGCCCAAAACAGTGGCCATAGTGCTATGAAATAAGGGCTAAATGACATGCAAACATGCATGCAAATATGGTCCAATTCCTAAGGCCCATCAAAGAAGTATTGAACTACACGTAGTGCAACCACACATGGCATGAATTAAATGACTAAAAACAGAATTTTAGCATATTAAAACAAGGCCTAAAGATCACTTAGATGGCATCCAAATGACCTAAATTCAAAGGCATGCACAAATGCCAAAACATGGAGCATGCTACACAAACTTTCAAAGCATTAAGGAGGTGTCCAAGGCAAGCATACAAGCATGTCAAAGGGACTGAAATGATGCTACGAATGGTGCCAAACCAATAAAACAAAGCAAATAAAGCATGCTACATACTCACACACTTAAGGCCAACAAGCCAAAATGCAAAGGGGCTATACTAAACATGGAAAATGTGAATCTAAAGACCCATTACAGACCTTAAGCATGTTAAAACATGACCAAAAACTTCACAAAGCTAAGCCAAAATATGCAAGCATGGTGGTCCAAAGGCAAGATGCATTTCTAGGCAAAATAGAGGAATACAAAGCAAGTGTATGATGCACATGGAATCTCACCAAACCATTAAAAATTAGTGAATAAAACATGTGAAAATAGTCCCAAATAACCACTGATACGCAACCATGGCATGCAAAAATGATGAGTTACTTTAGAGGGCCATGCAAGGAGTTATTAAGCACATGCAAGATAGACATTCAATATGACCAAAACAACTCTGGAAATGGCTTATGGGGGTCCTAAAACCCACTGAAAAATGCCTGAACCAAGCTCAAGAAGTGTGCAAATATAGACCCCTTTGTAAGGCCAAAAAGGGCATCAAACAAGACAAAAAGGAGAGGGGATGGCCCTCTCCTTCTTAGGACCTTAAACCACCATCCTCACCACTAAAATCCCTCAAGATTTCAGTGGTGAGGAGGCCCAAACAAGGTGGTCCCGAAGTTCACCAAAAATAGCACAAAATGGGGCCAAACAAGGCCTAAGAGGGGGTAAACGACCCAAAACACAAAAGCGGTCTTAATGAAGTATCTTAAACACAAAAAAACAGAACTTTTTTATGTTATACACAAAGCCCAAATCAGCAATAAAGACAGGCTAAATGGGTGTGCAAAAACGGGGAATAAAGATGGAAAAGGGGTTACCTTTGAAGACCAGCAAGAACCAGCAGCTTTTAGACCCAAAAATGCAACCCTCAACCTCTGAAAACAAGCTCCAAGAACCTCCAAGTGATGATGGAGGTGTGTGGCTATGAAGTGGTGTGCAATAGGCCAAGAACAAGACCCTTTTGGACCCTCTAACCCACCCAAATGTAGAGAGAGAGGGAGATATAGAGAGGGAGTGATATATATGTGATATATATCATATTTTTCTAACCCCTAAAATGGAAGGAGAGGCTCTCCTTATATAGAGAAACCAAAGGGGCAAAGCTTCTCTGAGAAGCTTTGACCAAAAAGGCCAAGCTTCTCTTAGAAGCTTGGAGCAAAAGGGCCAAGAAGGCCAAGCTTCTTGGAAAAGCTAGATAAAAGGGCCAAGCTTCTTGGAGAAGCTAGGCAAAGGTTCAAGCAAAGAGTTCAAGCTTCTTGGAGAAGCTAGAACAAGGGTGCAAAACGTGCAAACTTCTTGGAGAAGCTAAAAAAAAGTCAAACCGGCCAGCAAAAAAAAAGGTCACCGGCCAAAACAAAGTGCCGGTCGGCAAAATATAGTGCCGACCGGCCATTGGTTTTAAGAAACCACTGCCGGTGGCACCAATAAACGGCCGGTGATGTGAGGGGACAGCCGGTGGGGTGTGGGAATGGCCAACAAGCCATTCCCTGCCTTTCAAGGAAAAAAAAAAAACACAAGTGTTTGGTGCAAAACCAGACACCGAAAAGTCGAGTTGAGAGATCCTGAGGCGAGGCGCGCAGCCGAGACCTCTGGGAACTCGAGACGAACACAAGCACGAATGATTACTGAGTGTTCCAACGGTAACATCCAAGTCTTGAGGCCGGTCAAAAATGGGGTGTCTACAGTTGCCCCTCTTTGACAGAACTCGAAAGTCATAACAATGACGTGAGTGATTGTCAAAGCCCAGAGACGACCCATTTTTGACAAGGCCGAAGACTTAGACAAAGCATACAAGCTACAGATAAAGATATGCGCCTGAGGGTAGGGCCAAAATGCAAGACAATGCACAAAGCCGAGCATAACATATGATCATGCAAAGAAAGCTGTAATGAAGCATACATGCGACAATTTTAAGCTAGCATACACCAAACTACACTAGAATGCAGAAAGGATGTAAGAGAATTATGCAATTCTCAATACGTCTCACTCGGAGGATACAATACTTGTGCGGCTCGTCTGGTTGCACCAGCCTCAAATGAACCGTACATACAATATCGTGCCTGAAAATAAAACAAACTTAACAGGTACAATATCATTAGCAACATGCATGACAATGCAAAAAGGGATGCAAAATGATATACAGTATATACAAAACAATGTAATGTACTAACAAGTACAAGTGAGATGCGCAAGATAGCGCAATAGGATGCCTGCAAAATGCAAGTAAGGTGCACAAAACAGTGCGATGCGCAAGAAAGCGCGAGTGATTTGAAATGCACAAGACAGTGCGAGTGATTTGAAATGCACAAGAAAGTGCGATTGAGGTGCGTAAAATAGCGCGAAATGTAAACTGCACAAAACAGTGCGATGCGCAAAATAGCACGAATGTAAACTGCACAAAACAATGCAATGCGCAAAATAGCGCGAATGATAAACTACACAAAACAGTGCGATTGAGGTGCGCAAAATAGCGCGAATGTAGCTGCACAAAACAGTGCAATGCGCAAAATAGCGCGAATGTAAACTGCACAAGATAGTGCAATGCGCAAAATAGCGCGAATGATAAACTACACAAAACAGTGAGATTGAGGTGCGCAAAATAGCGCGAAATGTAAACTTCACAAAACAGTGCAATGCGCAAAATAGCGCGAATGATTTGAAGTGCACTAAACAGTGCGATACGCTAAACAGCGCGAGTGATTTGAAATGCACAAGACAGTGCGATACGCTAAACAGCGCGATTGATTTTGAAATGCACAAGACAGTGCGATACGCTGCACAAAACAGTGCGATACGCAAAATAGCGCGAGTGATTTGAGGTGCACTAAACAGTGCGATACGCTAAACAGCGCGAGTGATTTTGAAATGCACAAGACAGTGCGATACGCTAAACAGCGCGAGTGATTTTGAAATGCACAAGACAGTGCGATACGCTAAACAGCGCGATTGGTTTTGCAATGCACAAAATAGTGCGATACACTAAACAGCGCGATTGATTTTGAAATGCACAAGACAGTGCGATACGCTAAACAGCGCGAGTGGTTTTGCAATGCACAAATAGTGCGATACGCTAAACAGCGTGATTGATTTTGAAATGCACAAGACAGTGCGATACGCTAAACAGCGCGAGTGATTTTGAAATGCACAAGACAGTGCGATACGCTAAACAGTGCGATTGATATGCAATGCACAAAATAGTGCGATATGCTAAACAGCGCGATTGATCTTGAAATGCACAAGACAGTGCGATACGCTAAACAGCGCGATTGATATGCAATGCACAAAATAGTGCGAGTGAGATACAACCACAAGATGCACAAAACAGTGCTAGTGAGATACAAAGTGTAAGTGCACAAGATAGTGCGAGTGAATGCATGTTCTATGCAAATGAGGTGCATTTTCTATGCAAGTATGGAAGATTGCATTTTCTATGCAAAAGATACGAGCATTTTCTATGCAAGAAATAGGAGCATATTCTATGCAATATTGAAAGCAAATTCTATGCAGAATCGAAAGCAAGCATATTCTATGCATGAATCATAACGACGTGCGGCACGCATGTCACAGAAGTGTATATGAAAGTGCACATTCTATGCAATGGAAGGGCCTCAAACATGTACTCTGGTGCTTCCGATTTACCTTTCGGAGGACTTTGTAACACATGCAGCTCAAAAAGGGCACACCTTGTTTATGTTGGCAAGAGATAACATCTGATGCTGCTTTAATTGCCATTCTGACTTGAAGCAGGCTTACACTTGGGGTCGAGATACACTCATACTCCAGAGAAATGGCGAGGTCTAGGAAGGTGCACCTGAAATGCAGTCTCGGATCTTGCGAAAGCTGGAACACCCTAAGATGCTCAAAATTTTCCTCTTTTCTTTTACTTTGCAGTCTGGAACCTACATAGCTTCAGATAGGTCCTTGTTCTATTGTTCACACTTATCGGGGGTGGACCCTGCAATTTTATGAAAGAACAAATACTGTTTTGCACAAATGTGGAGAATGGCACAGCACTCTGAGCACAAGATGATTTTTTGGAAATTGAGAAATGAGTTCTTAACCGGGTATTAAGCCGACGGCTGGCCACAGCCAAAACGAGTCAACAAGGGAAAAACAAAGGTAAACAACCTAAACACATTGAGTAACACTCGAAGTGACTCAAAATAAGAATCGAGGCAGACAAAATAAAACACAAGACTCAAATGTGCACATGGAGCCTGTTTCCCCGGGTATTGTTTCCCACCCTTTCTCATTTGTGATCCTCACATCACCCGGCCCTCAAGCTCTGTTCTTCTGAAAAAGCCCTTTTCCTCACTTTTTCTCTCAGCGCACATCTCTCTATTCTTTAATCTCTCATTTTTCATCCCTCCCCAGGGTGGTTGATGAATAAACAGGAAGTTGCGAGTTCTTGCCCCAAGCATTCTGCTAGATTCTCTTCTTCTGCTCACAACAGTGAACTTTCTCCCACAGAGGGGTTGCGATGCAGCTGGATGTGCAGTAGATCTGCAATCGACATGGGTTGACGATGCTTTTACTGGGGAGTTTGGACGTGATTAGATCTGTCCAAACAAAGGAGTGGAATATCTTGATCCATTCCCGTTCGTGCTTCGCACTTGGCTTGATACCTCGTTGCTTGGAGGACGAAAGAGCTCTCAGCCCTTTGTTGTTAACTTCAGTTGTGTCCTCTTCTGGCAGGTAGAGTGCCCTTCTTGGCGAGTATGTCAAAAATGGGAAAAAGACAGGAAGCTTGACTTAACTGTGTCCTTATTTCATCATTTTGACCATTTTTTGTTTTTGCCTTCTACTAAAACAATCTTGACCAATATGAGAGTTAGATTAACATACTTGTTCGATTTTTGATTTGAAATCATGCAAGTCAGGCTATGAGCACAGAAAATTTTCCTTTTTTGGGTCCAAGAAATGGTCCAGTTTTTGGAAAAGATGGAACAATTTTCAAGAAAATTAGTCAACTTCAGTAAAAATTCTCAAAAACTATTTTTGCGAACAGCCAATGCCTAACAAGCACGGAACCTACTCTTGAGACGCACAACCTCGGATTTGGAGGAAAATTGCTCCTTGCTCGAAGAGAGCTGCATGGCAACGGAAAGTTGCCCCTTGTTTGAACGGCATCGTAGCGCATTGAATAGCAACGGAAACTTGCCCCTTGTTTGAATGGCACCGCAACGCACTGCAATCAATCCTCAGAGTGACGATCACAACCGAATTCTCTGGTACAGAGAAGGCAAAGACAATCAAAACCATTACATGGACACAAAGCCTTACGTAGTTCCGGGTAAGGTGCACTCAGGTATTATCCTCTCCTTTTTTAGGCTCTAACTTTTGTCAAGGCACCCGTTGCGGGTTTTCGACCTTGCGAGCTTTGTTTTTCTTTTCTTTTCAATTTTTTTATTTCTTTTTCTCTTCTTTTTTTTTTATTTTATTCTTGTTGTTATTTTCTTTTTCTCTTTTTTTTTTATTTTTTTCTCTTGCTCTAACTTTTGCCTGGGTCGCCCTTCCGGGTTTTCGGCTTAGCGAGCCTCTCAAAGGGTAAAAGTGTAACAAGTCCATGCCAAATGGTTTTAGGGTTTTGAAGCCATCCGTATCCGGGAGAGTGGCTGTTGTACTGATTTACTGAAGGATCCATCTTCGGCTCTTCGAGCATATCTGACATTTTTGCTCCTAGTTTGAGGGGGGGGGCTTCTGATCTAGCTTTACAAGCTTCCTTTGATCTGATCTTCTTGGTCTGACTTTGGTGCCTCTTGTTCGAGGGCTGCTTCAAAATGGCCACACAGGCCTCACGTTGTGGTTGACCGTTGAACGTTCTGAACTCAGGTTCAAGGTTTGAAAGCGAGGGGTCGAATCTCGAGGCTGAGAGCGATCCTAAGCTGCACAATCTCAAGAGTGATCCTACACAAGTCTTCGCAGGACCGCGCAAAATATTTTTTGAAATTTTTTAAGAAAGCGACAAATCGCTCGCACCGAAGATAGTGTAAAACCAATTTGGATCAAGCTAGGGTCCTTCTCAGTACTCACATTAACAAGCATGATCTCGATCATTAAGGGCTTAGCATGCCTCTCTTCCTCTTAATTGATCAAATTTTGCAAAACCTGAGGAATTCCTTCCTCTTCGTTTTTATCACAATGTTTCGAAAAAAAAGTTTTGAAAAACTTAGGTCATTACAATGACTTCAAAGGCACAGAAAAGGCAGGCAAAGAGCACTGTCATTTCATTCAAACTTCTGGCACAACTGGCACACGGAAGAAGCAAACACAAGAGTGTGAAAATCACTGCTGTTCCATTCAAATCTGTTGGCATAACTGGCTCCAAGGCAGAAACAGACTCAAAGAAAGCAAAAAAGACAAACACCAAAACAAGCAAGTGATGTCCGAGGTAACACCCCCGAAATCACCCGACTCTAACAAAACAGGACTGACTCGGTACAACAAGATAGACCCGGCTGACTCAGCATGAAAAGACTGACTCAAAACAAAGAGACAAACTCAAAACAAAACAACAGAACTGACTCAATACCCAAGTCAGAACGTACAAAACCCAGCATTCACATATGCTCAAAACAGTGCGTGCCATACGCCACATTCGGAGTAAACTAAGCGCCGCCCGTAGGTGGTTCATCCCTCGATCACATCACATTATCCCCCACAAGTTCACTGATCAAGTGCCGATAGACTTTGCAGGACCTGGTGCGGGGATGACCTCGTCATCAATCAAATTTTGTATCTCGTGACGGAGACGGACGCAACTGTCGGTGTCATGACCGGTCTGTTGATGAAAAGCACAGTACTTAGTCAGGTCATGCTTTGGAGGAAGAGGATCGGGTAGAGGCCGTTGTTCCAACGGTTTCAGATGTCCTTTCCTGAGTAGGACCCCCAGGGCTTTAGACAAAGGCATAAAGAGTGGGGTGAAAACCCTCTTGCCTCGGGGTTGATAGTCCGAAGTTCGGGGGTTTGGATTGGATGCACCAACAAAAGGGGTGGCTGTTCTTGGTGTGGTGGTAGCGACCATGCCCACTTCGGAAGATCTTGCAGCTGCGTCACCGCTGATGGCCGCATTCGAACTACGGGTAAACGCCCTCCTGGGCTGCTCCTTCTCCTGATCAATAAGGCCCTGCTTCATAGCATCCTCGATCTGTACCCCCATCTCATGCAGATCCGAAAAGGTAGGGAAGGGGAGCACGATCATTTTCTGCATTAGTTTGGGTTGGAGGTTGCGCACAACCATCCTTATCTGGTCTTTGTCGGAAGGCCTTGTAGCCATCATCGAGGCCTTCGCTCTCCACCTCGCCACAAACTCTGAAAAACCCTCCTTTGGCTCTTGGTGGGTGACTTCAAGATCACGAGTTGTGACCTCAATCTGTGTGTTGTAGGAGTATTGATCACTGAAGGCCTTAGCCATCTCTTCCCAATTCTGTTTCACAGAGTTCTCCAATTTCGCATACCAGATTGCGGCTATCCCAGACATGGTCCGGCTAAACAATGATAGCTTCTGTAATCTAGTGAGGCCCATCGGCCTTAGAATGTCTGAAAATAGCCGCAAGTGCACCATGGGATCCCCGGACCGATCGAAACGGTCAATATGTGGCATCTTGAATATGTCTGGCAGCGTCACAGCTGCATCGGTATACTCATCCTCGATGTCCGGGACGGATTTCATGCCTTGAGCCTTCTTGAACAACCTTTCAAGCTTGCTCATCTTTAGCGCCGTTGGATCCGTCTCTAACTCAAAAGGGGAGTCCGGTAGGTTGATGGGTGTCTTGGATAGCTGGGGTAGAACCGGGGACGGAGCTGGCCCTGTCGGAATGTCCGTATCTTCCTGGACATTAGCTGTCTCCCCGAGTGTTGGAACTCTTGGTGGAGGAGGAGCCTAGTGTGAAGTAGATACTCCAGTTTGCTGCTCTAACCTGGCAATTGTCTCTGCCTGTCGGGCTATGACCACAGCTTGTTGCTTTGCGAATTCTGCTTGATGGACAGCGTCTTGCTGCATGGCTTTCATACTATCTTGGAGTTAGCGCACCATCTCTTCCAAACTCGACATACTGTTCTAATCTAATTGGGCAACTGGTATATCTGTGTCGGCAATAGACTCGGAAATCTCAGCCCGACTGCTCAAAGATCACTGATCTGGTTGCTGTTGTACTGGTGGTCTGTGCCTGACTAGCCTTCTCTGGCCTTGATTACCCTTGAACTGAGTCTATGACCTGACAAAGTCTATCAGTACAAGTCCAATGAATCTCAGGGGATATTGGAGCCTTCTGAAGCTATGGTTCCAGGACTACCTAGCAAAAGAGAAAACAGGCAGCATCTCAGCACAATTTCACTGGAACGGATTTGAGCATAGTAGGATGACTGTACTCAATACTGATCACTGTTTCCCAAATATCTGCCTGTAAACTGATACCCTCGGGTAAAACTGATTCCCCAAATATTGATGCTGATGCCCAGAGGCCTGATACCCAGACTTGCAAACTGGTATATGCGTCCCTGTAGAGATACACTCTAAAAGCACATAGCAAGTAAGAGAGAGCCAAAACACCCTTATGTTAGGGTAGGGTTTCCCTATCCTATTTTGTCAGGAGCTATGGTTTCATTACGCACGCAGCGGTTTCAAACAACTTAGCATCGGGTAAGCAACCTGCCCTAGTTTGGAATGGTCACTATGGATTCCGAATATGCACTAGGTCGAATGGTCAAAAGGGTGCCCCGGTAAAAACCGGGGTTTGTGTTCCCACACTGTCAGAGCCCATAACCGATTAGCCTTATGGTCATGTCTTGACAAGACAAGCCTCCGGCAAACCGTTCAGGAATGGTAGATGGCAAACACGGTGTCCTAGGTGCACCAATGCACATGCAATGCAAAGAAACACATAAGTGAAATCAAAACAGGATATCAGGAGTTCGAGTCAAGCTCTCTAACTTCCCCAGCAGAGTTGCCAGAAACTGTAGACGCGCCCGCGTGAGGCCCTCGCGCTACAATTCGGACTCGATTTGTGTCACGGTTCTTAATTTGAACCAAAGAGTCCAAATCCGGCAAATCGTTTTGAGAAAACAGATTTTTGGAAAGAAGTGCCAAACATGGACTGCTTTGCCAGATACAGAGTCGCCACCTAAATATTTTAAAATGGGGAAATTTAGGAAACCCTGACTCGGTGCCAAAGGCCACGTGTCCGTCATCACCAAAGTTGCCTTGGCTCGAGAGCTTGGGTACGATTGAGGAAGGTCAGCTATGAGCACCCCCTCTCGCCCGATCCGAAGATCGGCCTCTACTAACCATGATATCCGTTTTTGAAAACGTTATGTGTTCTTATTCCATTTATTAGCCTAGAATTACTATGTTATGCGCACAGCAAACAAGTATAGACCAAATCGCCTAAATTGGAACAAAACATTGCATGTTCGTTTTGAAGATGGTTTGCTACTCACAAGTAGGCTTAACATGCAAGTTTTGCCACTCTCAAGTGGGCTTTAGAAAAGATGATTTTGCCACTATCTACTGGGCTTAAAACTCACAGTTTTAATGCATTATCCCAATTTAGGTAATTCAACCTCCACCCACAGGCATTCAAGCAGTTATATCACATAAGCAGCTAGCCTCATGGTAATCATGCTATCATGGCAACACTCACACGCATGTAAGGATGCTAAAGCATAAATACTTACATCGTACTCCGTGCCAAAACAAAAACTAGTTAGTAATCACATGCATGATCCTAGTTCATGTTAAAAATGGCTAGTGCAACACATGCAAAGATGCAATCTAGACAGGCTCGGCTATTCTAAGATGGCATATGATGATGATACAACTAACATGTATTCAACTTGGAATTGAAGTACAAATGCAGTTAGAATGATGCGCCGAGCCCGGTGCATGCAAGACAAATGTATGAATGCACGCATGCATTGCATAAGGTATGCTAAGTTAAACGTGTCCTAATACTAACCATCAAAGCGGGTAAGTAAAAGGGAGAAAGAAGTGGGGGTTGGAAGACATGCACACACGCACCCACACTTATTACAAATTAGCCCTCGCTCGGAGGGACCGAATAAATATTACAGATAATCAACCTACAAGCTAATTAATTACTACAAATTGCCTTAATTAGTTAACAAACTAACTAAGCTAGGAAAAACAGTAAACCGCCTCGGGAAGAGAGCTCGATGCAATACGTGCTCGAGTCTTGCTCGGAAGTGCACCGCCATGCATAGGTTGCCTTTGTTTTCCTTGTTGTACTCCTCTGGAGGCTGCTAGAACCTCAGGATTGCTTCTCTGGATACTGGGGAATGCCATCGGCTGAGCAGAATGCCCACCGGTAGTGGCCTGTGATCACCGGCCATTGGTGAATCTATCGGCAGAGGGAGGATTGCCGGTCGGCACTTAGCACTGCCGGTCGGCAGAAAGCTCCTGCAAAATCTGCAATTGACAGCAACATAGGGCAAGGCAGAGCATGGCAATACAATTCAAGGCATATATGCACCAATCATGTCCCTTATCATGTTAGTGACTCAAAGGGACATGCTCCTTGGTTCTCGGACCATCAATCGCGCATTTCAATGCATGATGGCCCAAGAGACCAAGTTATGCATTTCCATGTCAAATGCAATGCAAACAATCAAACCAATGGGGACTTAACCTCTATCATGGATAGTCAAGAGGCCAAGCATGCATGCCAATGCAATGCAATCTAAGCATGTTAACTAGGCATGCAATACGGCAATGCAAATGAGCATGCAAGAAATGCAAGGCATAGAGCAATGCGACTAACAAGTGTGCAAGGCTAATGTAGGCATTCAAGCATGTAAGCCAACATGTGACTTCATTCAATCATGTGATTTCAAACATGCAACAAATCACCAATATGCTACAATATACAAGGAGAGCATGCAACAAACAAAGAGATGGACTTAAACATGATTTGGGCAGTTCTAATTAGGCCCAAAACAGTGGCCATAGTGCTATGAAATAAGGGGTAAATGACATGCAAACATGCATACAAATATGGTCCAATTCCTAAGGCCCATCAAAGAAGTATTGAACTACACTTAGTGCAACCACACATGGCATGAATTAAATGACTAAAAACAGAATTTTAGCATATTGAAACAAGGCCTAAAGATCACTTAGATGGCATCCAAAGACCTAAATTCAAAGGCATGCACAAATGCCAAAACATGGAGCACGCTACACAAACTTTCAAAGCATTAAAGAGGTGTCCAAGGCAAGCATACAAGCATGTCAAAGGGACTGAAATGATGCTACGAATGGTGCCAAACCAATAAAACAAAGCAAATAAAGCATGCTACATACTCACACACTTAAGGCCAACAAGCCAAAATGCAAAGGGGCTATACTAAACATGAAAAATGTGAATCTAAAGACCCAAGACAGACCTTAAGCATGTTAAAACATGACCAAAAACTTCACAAAGCTAAGCCAAAATATGCAAGCATGGTGGTCCAAAGGCAAGATGCATTTCTAGGAAAAATAGAGGAATACAAAGCAAGTGTATGATGCACATGGAATCTCACCAAACCATCAAAAATTAGTGAATAAAACATGCGAAAATAGGCCCAAATAACCACTGATACGCAACCATGGCATGCAAAAATGATGAGTTACTTTAGAGGGCCATGCAAGGAGTTATTAAGCACATGCAAGATAGACATTCAATATGACCAAAACAACTCTGGAAATGGCTTATGGGGGTCCTAAAACCCACTGAAAAATGCCTGAACCAAGCTCAAGAAGTGTGCAAATATAGACCCTTTTGTAAGGCCGAAAAGGGCATCAAACAAGACAAAAAGGAGAGGGGATGGCCCTCTCCTTCTTAGGACCTTAAACCACCATCCTCACCACTGAAATCCCTCAAGATTTCAGTGGTGAGGAGGCCCAAACAAGGTGGTCCCGAAGTTCACCAAAAATAGCACAAAATGGGGCCAAACAAGGCCTAAGAGGGGGTAAACGACCCCAAACACAAAAGTGGTCTTAATGAAGTATCTTAAACACAAAAAAACAGAACTTTTTTATGTTATACACAAAGCCCAAATCAGCAAGAAAGACAGGCTAAATGGGTGTGCAAAAACGGAAAATAAAGAGGGAAAAGGGGTTACCTTTGAAGACCAGCAAGAACCAGCAGCTTTTAGACCCAAAAATGCAACCCTCAACCTCTGAAAACAAGCTCCAAGAACCTCCAAGTGATGATGGAGGTGTGTGGCTATGAAGTGGTGTGCAATAGGCCAAGAACAAGACCCTTTTGGACCCTCTAACCCACCCAAATGTAGAGAGAGAGGGAGATATAGAGAGGGAGTGATATATTTGTGATATATGTCAGATTTTTTCTAACCCCTAAAATAGAAGGAGAGGCTCTCCTTATATAGAGAAACCAAGGGGGCAAAGCTTCTCTTAGAAGCTTTGACCAAAAAGGCCAAGCTTCTCTTAGAAGCTTGGAGCAAAAGGACCAAGAAGGCCAAGCTTCTTGGAGAAGCTAGACAAAAGGGCCAAGCTTCTTGGAGAAGCTAGGCAAAGGTTCAAGCTTCTCTTAGAAGCTTGGAGCAAAGAGTTCAAGCTTCTTGGAGAAGCTAGAACAAGGGTGCAAAAGGTGCAAGCTTCTTGGAGAAGCTAAAACCAAGGGTTCAAAAGGATCAAGCTTCCTCAAGAAGCTAAGAAGGGTCAAGCTTTTTGGAGAAGCTAAAAAAAAAAGGTCAAAAGGTTCAAGCTTCTTGGAGAAGCTAAAAAAGGTCAAGCCTCTTGGAGAAGCTAAAAAAAGGTCAAGCTTCTTAGAGAAGCTAAAAAAAGGTCAAGCTTCTTGGAGAAGCTAAAAAGGGTCAAGCTTCTTAGAGAAGCTAAAAAGAGGTCAAGCTTCTTGGAGAAGCTAAAAAAAAGTCAAACCGGCCAGTAAAAAAAAAGGTCACTGGCCAAAACAAAGTGCCGGTCGGCAAAATATAGTGCCGACCGGCCATTGGTTTTAAGAAACCACTGCCGGTGGCACCAATAAACGGCCGGTGATGTAAGGGGACAGCCGGTGGGGTGTGGGAATGGCCAACAAGCCATTCTCTGCCTTTCAAGGCAAAAAAAAAACACAAGTGTTTGGTGCAAAACCAGACACCGAAAAGTCGAGTTGATAGATCCTGAGGCGAGGCGCGCAGCCGAGACCTCCGGGAACTCGAGACGAACACAAGCTCGGATGATCACCGAGTGTTCTAACGGTGACGTCCAAGTCTTGAGGCCGGTCAAAAATGGGGTGTCTACACCTTTATTGGCAAAATTCTTCAAGTGACAACCCTTTTTTTTGGGGGGGGGGGGAGGGGGTGGCAATTTCTCCGATCATATGCCCCTCTATTTTCTCTCTCCCTCCTTCATATAGAGGGTATCAAATGTATGCCTTCCACAATCTAACTATAATTGAACCAATGAAAAAAATTCTTCACGTTTTTCTCTCTCTACCACAACCATTGATGATAGCTACAACAACCGCAAAATACTCATTTGATCAGACAAAGAGGTTAGAATACAAAGCCCTAGCCCAAAACCACCATTACAACCTCCAGAATATTGGCAAATCCATCTTTTCACCTACCACTACCTCTATTGGATTGCACCAATCAACACTACCTCTCAACTCAAACCAACCCTTACACCCTCCACTACTTTTTTACCTACTATTTCATCCACTGTTCATCACCATTCGCTTCATCCCTCATTTGATCAATGAACAATCACAGCCACCACCTAACATAAAATCCACAACCAAAGAATCCATCCGTACGTAGATCCAAATGAGATGATGATTTTAACCCAAAAAATTAATTTAAAAGAAAACCTGTTGAGCAATAGGAGATTAGAGAGGGAATAGCGCATTGGTAGTGATGGTGTGCGACGAAAGAACTATGGCAAAGGTGTCAAAAATACATTTAGAGAAATGATTTATAATGCGAAAAACAAACTTTTATTTCACTAGGATAAACTAAAACAAATACAAGGAGAGGCGAACACTTTCTCTCAAACTCTCACACTCTCTCACTTTCTTATTTTTCTTCTCAACTCCCACACTTAGAACTAGCATAATCCTTACATATTTATAGCTAAGCATTGATAATATGAATGTATTAAATAAACTACAATAAAACCATTCAAACTTGAACTCTTCAACCATCAAACCTATAGTAATATGTAGCAATCCTTGAACCCTAATTTTCTGTATTTTTGCTCCTACCTCCTAGCTAGGATGGTGGAGAAGAATGCTTATTTCACAACATCCCCCCTTAAGCTTAATTGTCCACAATGCTTTATCCATTGTCTTTTTCTATAACATCATTATAAGACAAGAGCAACATCACCTCTTCACTCACTGCAAAGTTTACATACTCGCCAACTTTGTCGTATGTTACTTCCTCCATGCACTCATGACTATAGTGCTCATACTGATTGCAGTTATAACATTGGACCCCTTTTGTGCATTCACTATGGTAATGACCATATGTTGTAATTATAGCACAGCACGTAGCTTCTATCGCGACCTCTTCATCTGCTGTTAACCCACTATTGACCTCTTTCTCATAAAACAACCATCTGTTGTCATCTCTTGTCAACCATTTATTAACTTTTGTCTCTTGAAACAATCACCTATTGTTCTGTTTTGTCAACCACTTGTTGACCTCTTTTGTTTCGCAGAACAATCGCTTGTTATCTGTCCCATGGAATAAATATATGTTGTTCTCTATGGTCAATCAACTATTGACTTTTGCCCTCCTACCCCCATGTTAGAGCCTCTTCCAATTGGTCTATGGCCTTTTCCTCCACTTCTCCATGGTGTTCCCTATTATTGTTCTCTGTTTCCTCTAAACGTCAACTTTGACTAAAGAGCTTGCTCTAGGAAACTTGTGAAAGTTCTCTTGTTTATTCTTTGCTCGTGGATCTCCAGCGTTGCCATAAACTTATCCACGGTCATGGTGTTCAAGTCCTTTGATTCCTCAACTGTAACAACTACATGTTCAAACTTCAAACATAGGGATTCAAGTATCTCCTCTATTACTCAAACATCATCCATCTTGTCTCTATATCATCTGATCTGATTCACAATGGTCAAAGTCTTCATAAAGTACTTGAAAATTGACTCATGGTTTCCCATCTATAACAATTCAAACTCACCTCTTAATACTTGGAGTCAAATCCTCATGGTCTTCTCAATTCCTCAGTGTGAACTCGGAAGAGTACTTCATGCTTCTTTAGAGGTTGTTATCTTTTCAAAGCTTGACTCGTCAATGCTTTGATAGAGCAAGTACAAGGATTTCTTGTCTCTTCTCCTTGTATCTCTCAAAGTAGCCTTTTGGGCTCTATTCATTTTTTGTTCATCTTCTACGCTTGCCAGCCCTTCATATCCACGTTCAACCAAGTCCCACACATCTTATAAGGCTAATAATACTCCTATTTGGATACTTCAGTTCTCATAGTTCTTTTTGCTCAATTTTGGAAACTGTGGTTGAAAAATGGTGTTCATCTTGGCCATCGATTGACTTATGTTCTTCAAATAAGCTACACAAAATTTTCAAGTCTGAATATTGAAAAAAAAAAAAAACGATTCCACAAATAAACTTAGAAGGATCAATTTAGCTAGGAACATATTTTGTAAAATTTTAGAATTTTTCAAGGTTCTAAATGAAAATATTCAAAAATATCAAGGATATAAATTGTATTTTAAAATCTTTTGGGGCCAAAATGAAATTTCAAAAATTACTGGGCAAAACTGGACACAACCGTGTGGTTCAAGCATTGTGATTTGGAAATGGTACTAGGTGGAAGAGATGGTTGTTGAATGCATGACATTTTGTCCTCGTTTGTACTTGGATTGATTGTTGTATTTGGTTGTGTTGTTTGCAAAAGTCATGACAATTTGAGCAGGATCAGTTCTAAGCTAAGGCTAGTAAAGCATGTGCCTAGGGTCTCAAAAATTAGGTCCAAGAAAAGATTGCCAAATTTATTAGTCTTGAACTGTATTAAAAATTCAAAATGATCCAATTTTATTTTATTAATTTAGGCCAATTTAAGGGCCCCAAAATATTCTGTTAGACCCAATTAAAAAATATTTATAAGTGTTAGACGTTAGCCCGATTGAAAAAATAAAAATAAAATAATTATATATGTATTAGTCGTTAGCTTAATTCTATTTAGCCTTTTTTTTTTTAACTCTCTTTATGGCTCAATTATGTGTTTTTTTAAAGAATTTTTTTAATATTTTACGTAATTTTTTATATTTATTTTGTAAATACACTTAATTTAGATACACTTAGAAAGTATAATATTTGTGATTTTTTTTAGAAAAAAATTTACCAAATCTAAAATAATATAAAAAATACAAATTACAAACTTAAAAGTTATTTTTGAAGACTCTAAACCAAATAAAATAAAATTTTTTATTTATTTTATGATTATTTAAAATGTTCTCGAAACTCAGGGCTAACTCTGGATTTGAGGTTGATCACATGGTGGAGATGTTGGTATAGAGTGATAAGATTGGGTAGTTGAAGTTGGTTGAGTTTTTCCATTGGTAGTGGGGAATGGCTTGAGGGAGTTTTATCCACCGTCTTCCTTTTTGGTTGGGCTGAAAATTATCAAATCAGATAAAGGCATTGTAGTACTTTTACCATTTTATCAACGATGTTAGCTAATCGGGGTGCAAGTAGAGGTGGATAGACGCCGGGTCAGGTCGAGTTCGAGCTAAGCCAACACTACATAATAACAGATTTTGTGTCTGTCCAATTCTAACTCGACTCTAGGGTCTCTATATCTGCCCAAGTCCAGTCCAAAAAATAATTCTAAATTCCAAACCCACCCATTAGGTTGTATATTATAAAAAATTGAAACATTTCATAATTAAATTCAATCATACATTATATTTTTTAACTAAATATTTTGACAGCATTATAAATATAAGGGTAAATTACATCGACACGCCCTGAGGTTTATGTTTATTATAGTTCCCCCTCACCTTTTGGAAACTACATCCCCCTCCCTGAGGTTTAAAGTTTCATTACAGATTGTCCCCTGAGGTTTAAAGTTTCATAACAGTTCCCCTCTTACCATAATGATCATCATACATAAAATTAAATTAACAGAGGGGTCAGTGTAATTTCTCAAATGTGAGGGGGGAACTATAATAAACAAAAACCTCAGGGGGTGTCAGTGTAATTTACCCTAAATATTAAGATTGGCTTCAACATAATCCAACTTATGAGGTTTTGAAAAATAAATCAGTTAAATGCCTATATAAGCTATATTTCGTACTTCGAATCTTGTGAGACTGATATACTTTCCAAGTATCGAATCATCTGGTCCTTACATATATAGATATATATGATCCTTCATTTCATTGTCATATTCTAATCCTGCTAGGTTTTTGCTAATCCTGTTGTGTTTTCTTCGTTTCTTTGAAGAGTGCAACTTTGGCATGATAAAAATTGTTGTTCTGCTGTTAGTCTATCATTTCCCTCTATGGAATTTTGTTCCTTTTCATTTGGATGAATGATCGCAATTTCACACACTGCTCAATTAAAAAATGAGAAAATGGAAAATTTTCTTAATGTTATTCTTAAAAACATTCTCTATACCAATGACTTTTTCTTTGCAATCAAAATTGGAAATAGAGCCACAATATCCTTTATTTGAAGGCTGGAAGGCCACTTTAGTCATTGGATATGGACTACCATTGCAAGACTTCCTTTTGTTGTGATCTGACGGTAGGCGTTACCTCAACTTCAGTTTTGGATGTCCTCTTGTTGAGATAGTAGTAGACGAGTTGACCATCAAAGTGAGTACGTTCTTTAAACTTATATTTTTTTACAATCTTTTATTCCACTTATGTCTCTCTATGCTGGAATGAAATACAAATACTAAAGCAGGAACTGTTATTTTTAGTGGTTCTGCCAAAGGGATCAAAACACCCTTCTGCTGTGGTTCATTTTCCACTGCAACAGCATATGGAGGTAATTGTTATGGTATACCATTTTTGTCATCTTTAGAGACATTTGAAATAAATTTTATCATGCGTGGACGTGTACTGTGTTCCTTCCCTTGATGTTGTTTTACTCATATCCTAAAACACCTGATTCATCTGATTGTGGCAGCAAAATTTCATAAGTAAAGGCCAATTGCTCATATCTTAACGTCATTGGAAACATTCTAGCAGTGTTGGTTCCTAGACACAAAGTCTCCTTTCCAGGTGATTTACTAACTTATTGTGCTGATTTTCAGATTTGCCTTAGCATTAGTTCTTTTCAGCCTTGAGTTATAACATGGTTAAGGATAATTTTGGATGATTTTGAGGTTTGATACACATATGTTGAGAATTAGTTCAGTAATTTTTTAAAACAAATGAATCATACACACGGGACATAACAAGGACAGACATTGTCGTTTGTACAACATTTGGGTAACTTGAATATTTAACAAATGTTCATAAAGACATTAGTGAACAAACAAGACATCCAATAAAGCATGTTTATACAAAACATGTATAAACTAGCATATGTTATGTTTAAAAAAATTTATCTTTATGTAGGCATGTCATTTACTGTTATTTCTAATATGGTGGGTGTTAGAGAAGAAATGGGTAACAAAAAGTTACATTGATATGATTAGGGACATGTATGAAGGGGTGGTGACCACTATTAGATCACCTGCTGGAGAGACAAATGAATTTCCTATCACTGTTGGGTTACGCCAAGGATCTACCTTAAGCCCTTATCTTTTTGTTTTAGTTATGGATGAGTTGGCGAGAAATATTCAGGATGACGTGCCATGGTGTATACTTTTTGCAGACGATATCGTGCTAGTGGATGAGACTAGAGAAAGAGTTAATACAAAGTTGAAGATTTGGAGAAAAGCTCTTGAATCTAAAGGTTTCCGAATAAGCAGAAATATGACAGAGTACATGAGTGTAAATTTAGTAACAGTAACAATGAAAGCAGAGGAGAAGTGAAGGTTGAGAATTAAGAATTGCCTAAGAATGAACATTTTCGTTATTTAAGGTCGATTATCACAACAGTGGGGGAGATTGATGCGGATGTGGCCTATAGGATTAAGACGGGATGGTGTAAGTGGAGAAGTGTATCTGGGGTATTATGCGATAAACGAATACCCACTAGACTAAAAGGTAAGTTTTATAGCATAGCTATTAGACCAACGATGTTGTATGGGACGAAGTGTTGGGCAACCAAAAAACAACATGTAGATAAGATGAGTGTGGCTGAGATGACGATACTAAGGCGGATGTGTGGCAAGACTAGACAAGACAGAATTAGAAATGAGTGTATTCAGGAATGGGTACGAGTAACACCGATAGAACATAAGTTGAGAGAGAATCGATTGAGATGGTTTGGTCACATTCAACGGAGACCAACAGAGGCAGTAGTAAAGAGATGCGATGATATAACGGTAGAAGGGAACGTTAGGGGACGGGCGGAGTAGGCCTAAATTAACGTTGGCTAACGTTGTAAATAGAGATATAGATCTACTTAATTTGACTAACGAAATGGCATTTGATAGGGCCGCGTGGAGAAGAAGGATTCATATAACTAACCCCATTTGATGGGACTTAGGGCTTGGTTTGGTTTGGGTAAGTAAAAAATCTTCAAGACGTTAATAAAAAAAAAAAAAAAAAGAACAAGAAAACTTAAAATAGGAAGCCATCAAAGGGAATGTTACCTGTATTCTTCCACAACCACAAGCATACCTAGACAAAAACAAAAGTTGATTTGACTAAAGAAATGGCCTTTAATAGGGCCGCGTGGAGAAGAATGATTCATGTAACTGACCTCATTTGATGAGACTTAAGGCCTGGTTTGGTTTGGGTAAGTAAAAAATTTGCAAGCCGTAAATTAAAAAAAAAAAAAAAAAAAAGAACAAGAAAACATAAAATATGAAGCCATCAAAGGGAATGTTACCTGTATTCTTCCACAACCACAAGCATACCTAGACAAAACAAAAGCTGCACATTCCTTTAGCCATCAAAGTTCTCTAAAAAAATCCAAAAGATACTCAATCATCGAGTTACTGACACCCTTGGAGAACCAAATACACAAAAGAGTCAAGAAACAATGTAGAAAGAGGTTTCTCCATCCCATCAAAAGACCATCAATTCCTTTCTCCCCATAAAATCCATATAAAACACAACAAAGCTGTTTTCCATGGTTTTCTTCTACTCTTGCCATCTCACACCATTCCAACAATGCATGAGTTAATCACCTTCCCTGGGAACACCCAATCCACTCCAAAAACTGATAAAACTAAAGTTTGCATTTTATTAGCCACAGGACACCAATTCTGTATCTTCCTTAATTAACAGTAATTTGCTTATGCAGAATTAGCCTAATTCAAAGCGAGGATTCTAGCACAGGTTGTTATCCAAATAAAGAAGGCAACCTTGCATGGTGGTTTAGACCTCCAAATTCCTTTCCAAGTGTGGGTATCTATATTATACTTGGCACGTGGTGAGCCCAACGGGCGTCACGACAACACCACTACATATCCATGTGGCAGACCCCTCAGGCACCACGATGAGTATGTCATCACCATCATGCATCCACGTGGCAAACCCCTAAGGCACCACGATGAGTCGAGATTGTATACCTAGCCTAAGCAGGGGCATGCACACCACCAAGAATGAAACAAGGCCACATGGAGCTGGCTCACTTAGAGTTCTTCATGGCCCTTCATAACTCAAGAAATTTGTTTTCTACCCACTCACCCAACACCATAGCAACATAGTCAGACTCTTCGCTCACCTATGCTCGGTTCACCTATGTTTACTTAGCTACTAAGGTGAGCCCTCAGCTCACCCATGCATTCACCCTCTTGGCTGCCTAGGTCGAGAGCAGGACCTAGGCACTCCCGCTTGGGATCATTGGAGGATTGTGGATTGGAGGCTAAGACCTCGGGATCCTCAAGGTCATGTAGCTATCTCCCTGCAGTGATAGCTCCCCCTTTGACCTGGCTTAGAGAAAGAGACGTTGACCTTACACTTACATCTGATGCACATATGATACGCCTCTCAAGATATCACACCTACCCCTGCAGTTCCTATGATGCAACCTCCCCAAGGACCTGAATCATAGAACACAGCTAGTAGGGCTGATATCACCCTCCTGTCGAGTTGATGAGAACTTACCACCTGTCTTGAGGTTGCTTGGGCTCTAATACTCCTGGAGTCTATATAACGGCATCATAAGTGCAGCCACAGACACACAGCAAGAGCAACAAGAATCACATAACATGCATTAAGTATTATGTAGAGATCAACGACCGATCGCCTCTAATCTCTATTACCCACACCAAGGAATGGATACACAGCCACCAAGCAAAGCATTGATAAAAGGACTCAATTTTCAAATTTTCTTGATCTAGACCTATTCAAACTACCCACCCAAAAAAGGACCTATTCCACCTTATGTTATCCCCCCTTTCGAGTCCTGATAGACTATACAATAAAATAAAGCTTTAAATAATAATAATAATAATAAAGAAAAGACAACCTATACAATAAAGTGAAAAAAACCTCTAACCCCTCAAACTTCCAATCATGCCTGTAGTGCCCACCTAAAACGACACATTCCAAAATGCCCTGAATCGCCCCATCCTTCCACAACGAAGTTGTCACACTTAAGATTTTGGCCTTGATTCAAGTTTTTTTGGGTCCACCTCCTATTCAACTAAGCTAGCCTCAGTCACTGCTAGCTTATAATAAAGTAATCTTAACACTCTAATACAAGTATACTAAAAAATAAGAAAATTAAAACTGATTCAGAATAAAGAAACTGAAATGACTAGAAAAATATAAATTCTATACTATTTTAGGCTAGATAACAATAATCCTTATCAAAACCTAAATTTAAAATAAAATAAAATAAAATAAAATATAAAAGTTTCCAAAATGGTGTCGTACATCAGCTAGCGAGCATTTTGGATTCATCTATTCTGACCTCTGTGGTTGAATGGAAAACAGAGTAGTTCCAAGCTCAATGGCTCAATATTGGTGTGATTGCACAATCAGTTGGCAAACCCGCACTGTTCGCATAGAATTGGAATGGAATGATCCTTGCACCCCATGGTTTGGGCTCACTTGTGCCATCGAAGACATTACTAGTGTCAACTTGTTTTTAAAAAAAAATAAAAAATAAAAATAAATAAATAAATAAAGTCTTACATTGATGACATTACTTGGTTGTAGAGACTTTTCTTGTGTGTGTATATATAGTAGCGGATGGTATATGCTATGCATGTGTAATTCAAATGAGTAAAAATAAAATAAAATATTTATTATATTGTGTTATTCAAGTAGTAAGAGTAAATAAATAAAGTCTTACATTGATGACATTACTTGGTTGTAGAGACTTTTCTTGTGTGTGTATATATAGTAGCGGATGGTATATGCTATGCATGTGTAATTCAAATGAGTAAAAATAAAATAAAATATTTATTATATTGTGTTATTCAAGTAGTAAGAGTAAATAAATAAAGTCTTACATTGATGACATTACTTGGTTGTAGAGACTTTTCTTGTGTGTGTATATATAGTAGCGGATGGTATATGCTATGCATGTGTAATTCAAATGAGTAAAAATAAAATAAAATATTTATTATATTGTGTTATTCAAGTAGTAAGAGTTTGCTATAATAATAATAATAATAATAATAATAATAATAATAATAATAATAATAATAATAGGTCTTCTTCCTTAGACTCAAGGTCCAAGGATCAATCTATCTAATTTTTTTATTTTCAATAAAAAAAATAAGGGATGCATGGCATAAGGAGAAGCAAGTAAAGGCTTGGATATTAAGTCCAACTTTCATAATAGTATAGATAGACAGCATAGATATACTAGTGTGTGCCTCACCCAATGGGTGAACAAAGGTTTAGGTTCAAGTTTCATTTACCTCACTATATAATTTTGTAGTATTTGAAAAATTCCAAAATATGAGAGGTAGACACCATTGAGAGATGTAGACACTATAGGATGCCTTTACTTTGTAATAGTACTAGCGGTTGACACGCTTAATATATGTACAATTTAAGTAAGTGAAAATAAAATAAATAATAAATAAATTAACACTACAAGATGTGTGTTGCTCTGGTATAAACCTTCTCCTCAAGGGTCAAGTGGTAAGAATTCTTTCCCAGACCAACATTTTGATTTTGAGTCTTGTGCACTTCCTTATGTAACTTTTTTCTGTAAGATAGAAAAATCCACATGCCACAAGGCACGAAGAGAAGCAAGGTTTTATTTTATTTTATTTTTATTTTTTTTTAATAAAAAAATTAAAATGCCAATTAGCATGAAGAGAAGCAAAAGTTGCATGACACTAACCTTTACTTTATATAACAGTATTATAGATATAGATATATCACTTTTTAGATGTAGGTGATGGTTTAAAACAACCATAATAATGGTAAAATTAACATTTTAATACTAAAATATTGATAACATCATTAATCATCATTTTTAATGATCTCAAAATTACAAGCTAAATTACAATTTCGTCATTACTCAACAAAAGTTTGTATAATTATAATTTATCCTACCTAAAATTGTGATTTGATCTCTAAAAGTTATGACATGAGTATTTCTATCATCTTTTCTCCCTCTTTATCTTTGTTTGAAATTGCAATGTATCCTTCTCTTGCATGACTAGAAAATGTTTGTGTATATACACTAAAAGAAAAATCACCTTTGGTGACTAAATTTTTAGTTGCCAAAAGTTCATTTTTAGTGGCCAAAAGTTGATTTTTTAGTTTTCCCGACTAAATTTTTTAGTCGCCGATTTTGTCGCGAAAACATGGTCACCGGAGGTATTGGCAACTAAAAAAGTTTTAGTCAGCAAAAAACAGGTCTTTAGCGACCAAAGTTTTGGTCGGCAATAGTCAATTACACTTTTTAAAATTATACATTTAGCGACTAATCTTTTTGTTGCCAATAGTCAATGAATCGCCGACTAAACCGTTTAGTCGCCAAAAAAAAACTTTTGGCGACCAATAATTTTAGTCGCCAAAGGTTGTTCCATGAAAAAAAAAATACCAACTTTGTTGCTTTTTCCGAGTTTCGAACTACCAACCCCCCACATTCTAAACCTTTAGCAACATACTGTCTCCACTATGCCACTACAACACCACATAAATACATATGTAGCATATATTATTTATATACTATATTGACCCGTATTAATATAAAACTATATATATAAACATAATTATTTTTATTCAATATAATTTATGTAAAAAATAAATTATTTACTAAAAAAAAAATAAGAGCACTTTTGGCGACTAAATCTGTTTTTTGGTCGCCAATTCTATAGTTTTGGCTACTAATTATTTTTTAGTCGCTAAAAAAATTAATTCCCACCTAAAAATAATCACTTTTGGCAACTAAACTGAATTTCAGTCGCCAATTGTACACTTTTAGCTACTAAATTTTTTTTAGAAGCCAAAAAGCTTCACTTTTGGCTACAAAATTTATTTTTGTGGGTAAAACACGTATAATCCGCGACCAAACTATTTTTTTGTCGCCAAAACCTATACTTTTGGCTACTAATTTTTTTAGTCGCCAAAAACCTTCACTTTTGGCTACTAGAATTTTTTTGGTCGCTAAAACCCATATAATCGGCGACTAAACTGATTTTTAGTCGCCAATAACTACACATTTGGCTACTAAATTGTTTTAGTCGCCAAAAGTTTGTCTTCACTTTTGGCTACTAATTCCATTTTAGTCGCCAATTCTGCTACTTTCAGCGACGAAAATTCTATTTTTAGTCGCCAATTCTGCTTTTTCTTGTAGTGATAGTTGAAGTAATTAATACTTTTTTTTTTCCAGCTTCTAAATAATTGAGACACAATATTTTATTTTTGGATAAATTACACTTATCTCTTTTGAGGCTTAGGGAAAATATATCGAGTATCACAAGTTTTATAAAATTATACTAAGCCTCCGTTTGGGAAGTGGGTTGGCTTTTTTGCTTTTTAGCTTTTTTGGCTATTTGAGCCTGGGCTCAAAAGCTTGGTTTGGGAAAGACTTTTTGTCTTTTTGACTTTTTTGACTTTTTTTGTAAGAGAAGAGTGTAAAGATTATGGGTTTGATGTGATGTTTTGTCTGTTGTGACTCAAATAGCCTATTCTGTCTTTTGTGGCTCAAAGAGTCAAAAGAGCCTAAATGAGCTCTTCCCAAACGACACCTTAACTCTTTCAAAATTTTCACATGATACATCGCACTTGTATTCCGTAATTGATTAATAATATAGGCAAAACAAAAATATTGTCAACACTTGACGTTAAAATTTATATATTATTTTGTTTATCATTGCATTTGCATACCATTTTTATTAATTTTAATCATTTTAATATTATTAAAAGAGAAATTAATATAATTATGTCAAATAAAAAAAATAAAAATCACTGGTCAATTTAGGATTTGTTGATTTTTCTAGTGACTTGTTGGAGAAAAAAAAATATGATGTAAAAAAAGGCCTTGTTTTTAGGTAATAAAAACAAGGCCTTGTTTGGTTTGATTTTCAAAAGCTTACTTTAGAATCTTTTTTCTAAAAAATTAAAAATTAATTTAGTGAAAGAAATAAAAAAATTAAAAAAGTACTTATAATTTGTATATACACTACAAAAAAATACACATTTGGCGATTAAAGTTTTAGTCGCCAAAAGTCGGGTTTTGAGTTTTCCTGACTAAATTTTTTAGTCGCCGGCTTGGTCGCTGGAAAACTGTCGCGAAAGGTATTGGCGACTAACAAACTTTTAGTCGCCAAAAACCAAGTCTGTAGCGACTAAATTTTTCGTCGCCAAAGCTCATTTATATTTTTTAAATTATACATTTGGCGACTAAATTTTTAGTCGCCAATAGTGAATTATTTTTTTTAATTTATACATTTGCCGACTATTTTTTTCGACGCCAATACTGAAGCTTTTGACGACCACCCGTTTTAGTCGCCAAAAGGTTATTTCAGAAAAAATAAATAAATAATAAAAAAATAAAAATTAACCCTCTGCTCTTTCCAAGTTTTGAACCACCAACCTTCCACTTTCTAACCCTTTAGCAACACACTCTCTCCACTATGCCACAATAACACCACATGAATATGTATGCAAAATATATTATTTATATACTATATTGACCCGTATTAATATTAAACTATATATATAAACATAATTATTTTTATTCAATATAATTTATGTAAAAAATAAATTATTTATTAAAAAAAAAAAGGAAGCCACTTTTGGTGACTAAATTTTTTTATAGTCGCCAAAAACCTTAGTTTTGGCTACTACCCAGTAAGTTAGTCGCAAAAAAATTAATTTTCACCTAAAAATAACCACTTTCGGCGACTAAACTGATTTTTAGTCGCCAAAACCGCCACTTTTGCCAACTAAACTCAATTTTAGTCGCCAATTGTCCACTTTTAGCTACTAAATTTTTTTTAGTTGCCAAAAACCTTTATTTTTGGCTACAACATTTTTTTTTTGTCGGTAAGACACCTACAATCGGCAACCAAACCATTTTTTAGTCGCCAAAACCTATACCTTTGGCTACTAATTTTTTTTAGTCGCCAAAAACCTTCACTTTTGGCTACTAAAATTGTTTTAGTCGCTAAAACCCATGTAATCAGTGACTAATCTGATTTTTAGTCGCCAATAAGTATACATTTGGCTACTAAACTATTTTAGTCGCCAAAAGACTTTTGGCTACTAATTCAATTTCAGTCGCCAATTGTCCTACTTTCAGCGACGAAATTTACATTTTTGGTCGCCAAAACTGCTTTTTGTTGTAGCGATAGTTTTATCTTAGGAAGGCCAAAAATAATCTTTAAAAATTTTAAATTGTTATTTTTCAAAAAAAAAAATTTGAATTTTTTTCTGAAACATAAACCATGGCCAAAGTATTTTAGAATGACTTTTTAGAACCTGCAAAAAATAAAAATAAAAATGTGAAAGAATCTGCGACTATTTTGTAGGGTAAATTATACTCTGCCCAACATACGTTGGACTATTTTTTCATTTTGGCCCTTAATTTTTTTTTTCTACTTTAACCTTTCATGTTTCAAATTTTTTCTAAATTAATTGTAAAGCTATTATGTCTAAAGTTAGATAGAAAATGACACATAAACAGTCACATAGTATAAAAATATTTTATTATATATAACTCACATATCTAACACAAACCTAAATTCTAATGTAAATATTTTTAATATGGCAATTAATTTGGTTTTTTTTTTATGTCTATTTTTTATCATAGTTTAATTTTAAGAATAAATCAAGAAAAACTTAAAGGGGTCAAATGGAAAAAAAAAAAATTCAAGGGTCACAATGAGAAAATAGCCAAACATAAAGGAACAATATAATTTACTCCCATTTTGTAAGAATTTTTTAATTTTTTAGTATTTTTTTTTAAACTTTTTAACCATACTAACCTATTGCAGAATGGAATATTAATTTATATTATTGGTAAATTACATTTTCTTCCTTTATATTTGGTATTTTTTCAATTGACTCTTAAATTTTATGTTTATTTATTTTTTTTACTTTGGCCTTTTATATTTTAAGATTTTCTTAGTTTAATCCTAAAGTTAACTTATATTTAAAATTAGACAGAAAATGTCACGGTAATTATCATATAACATAAACACATATTATTATACTAGAGTTTGAACTTATATTAAAGGTAAATATATACAATGAAATATTTTTATATCACATAATTGTTAATATGTCCTTTTTTATCGAATTTTAAATATAAGTTAATTTTTGAAGTTATTTTTTTAAAAAAAAATTGAATTATAAAAGATTAAAAAAAAAATAAAGACCAAAGTATATACTAGACGCATGCAATAATAATTGTGCACTGCATGATTGGTAGTTGTTTTTGTTTTTTTTTATTTTTGGGCAATTACAAAAAAAAAATTCTAAAGTTAGGATTTTTTAACAAAATAAATTCTGAATTTTTAATTTTATTAAATTTAATTTTAATCTTTTAATTTATTTTCAATCTAAATCATCCACCTATTTTTATTAAGTAAAATCAATAAAAAAGATATTTTAAATATTAAACTAAATGTAAATATACATAAAATGTCTAAAATATCATTTTTTGTTGAATGATTAAAATATTATTTATTTAGTTGATTTTACTTAATAAAAATAGATAAATAATTTAAATTTAAAACAAATTCAAATTTTAAAGTTTAAATTAATAAAATTAAAAATTTATGATTTATTTTGATATAAGGGTGAGACTTTAAAGGAAATTTTTTTTTTCTTAATTTCTCCTTTTCTTTCATTACGATGGTGGTTTGTTAGTGGCTGATTGGCAGTTGTGTACCAAACATGCGGACATTCTCGCTTTTACTTGGATCTTCTCAAAAAGATTCGCAATATTACAAATTTAAAATTATGTATTCAAAATTTATTTAAAAATAATAATTAATTATTCAAATTTATTTTATTCATAATCTTACACTTTATCAATTTACTTTTCACTACAGTAAAATTTGAGTCCCTAATTCTAGGATCTCAAAATTTTTCCAAAAAGATATGGGACAATTGCTAGACGTATACAGAGTTCATTTGAAATATGTGTTGATTTTTTAACTTTTTTTTTTTGACTATTTTAATATGTGATTAAAAAATCTCATTTTGAATGAATTTTTTAAATTTTTTAACTTTTGTAAAAAAAAAATAATTATAATTTTAATATGATATTTTTTAATCTAAAATTAAATATTTTATTTTATTTAAATTATTTTAACCCCAAATCCATCCAACCTAACGTTGCAAACGAGTGCACAATAATAATTTGTACTGCATGGTTGGCAGTTGTTGATTGGCAGTTGTGTACCAAACATGCGGACAATCTTGCTTTGACCTAGATCTCCACAAAAATATTATTCTAAAAGAAAATGTTTGAGAGTCACAATTTTTATTGTTATAATAGCTTAAAATTGCAAAATTGACATCGTTTTGGATACAAAACATGCTAAAGCGACGTCGTTTTGGCAGTTTTGAATCATTGTGGCCACAAAAATTGTGGTCCTCTAGCATTGTTGTATTCTAAATTAAGACATAGAATATTCTTTAGCTGATGATTCTTCTGTCAGGATCAGTTTTTTATAATCATTATTTCACAAGGTGTTATTTTGAGTGTCTTAAATAATTGTATTTTTTATTTTTTTAGATAAAAAAGTTGAAGAAAAAAAAATTGATGTTTGGGTTAACTTTTTTTTTTAACGAAAAAATGTGTAATAAAAAATTGTATAAATAAATGTATAAGAGAAGTAAGTGTGATAAGCTGTACGGCAGCTTTTTTGGGCGGGGGGTTGGAGATAGGGAAATGATTGTCTCCATCGCGGGTAATCATGTGGGCTGTGTTGTTCGGCCCGTGGGGCCCACCACGAGTCCCATTTTGATAATCTGAACCGTTCAATATGTATAACTCGCCGAGTACTATATGCTTGAAAAAAATCACATTATTCGGATATCGAAATCACATTGATCGGATTAGTTTTTGTTCACCAGTTAACTATAACACCATCCATTTTTTTTATACAAAACTGATTTGATCATATAGTTAGCGATATCCGATCAATGCAATTTTTTACAGACATATAGTACTCAACGAGTTCTACAAATTGAACAATTTAGATTATCAAAATGTGACCCATTGTGGCCCCCACAGGCCAAACATTACCGTCTAAATGGTTGCCCGCGAAAAAGGCAATCATTTCTAGACCAGTACAATAGACCAATCACGCGGACATCCCATCACTTTAGCAAAAAATTGAGTTGCATATTTTTATGTGTACATTTTTTTTTTTTTTGTAAATAGTGATAATTTTTTAGTTTTTTAAGTAATTTTTTGACTTTTTATCTTTTTCAAGACATGCCAAACTAGGCCTAAATTTTTTTCACATCTCGATCAAGCCATCAAAAGCCACCCTCAATGGTTACCCAAGAAAAGCAATAATTGAGACCTTACAAAAATTTTATTCTTGTAACCCCTATATCATCTTATGTGAAAGATCTTACATGAGAGAAAGGGGAAAAGAAAATAGAAAGAAAAATAAAAACACAAATAAGCCAATCACACACATTTGGGAGTCATGAGAGTTCCCAAATTGAAAATCCCATGCTTTTTTCCCAAAACATAGGGTGGACACTAGCGGGTTGGCCTGCCTAGTTAGTACTATATAATATGTCTTTTACTATTTCTTTTGTTTTAGAATATTAAATTTTTATTATCTCTAAATATTAATTTTTTTTTAAAAAAATCAAAAATTAAAATAATACAAATTTCTTATTTTGTCATTATTTTAAATTCATTAACAATATAAAAAAATACAATTTTAACAATTGATATTCCTTAAAAAATGTACTATCAAAGAGTAATTTTAGAAAATTAATTTTTTTTAAGTACAATAATTGTACCATCAAAAGAAGTTAAATTCCCTAAAAGAGACGATTATTTTGGGACGAATGGAGTATATATTATATAAATATATACTAATATACTAAGTTTTATTTTCTTTCAAATAAAGAAATACAGTGAAGAGGAAAAATACACCTACTAAACTTTTAGTTTAAGGATATAATGAAAATTAATTAAATTTTGTTCACTTAACTAAAAAAATATACCCATCTAAAAAAACTAAAAGTATATTTTATTTTATTAAATTTATTTTTATCTAGTACATGGATTTATTGAGTGGGCTAGAGAATACAATGTTATTTTAGGGCCAAACTTAGGATTGTACTTTTATGCACAATGTTGGGTCATGTCGAGTCAAGCTTGGGTGATTTTATTTACACTCAAAACATTAGTTAGTATACTTAATTTCTCAATCCTCTATTAAATTATTTATGGTTATAATTTATGTTGTGTTTTTCAGTGTTTTTAAAACCTTTCTTATTTTTCTTTAAAAAGTTTGAAATAAGCTTGGGGACTTTGTCACACATTGGAAAGAGAGGAAAACATGGAACACTTAACAAAATGCTACATCGAATATTCCTTTAAATATGAAATTGTGAAATGGATGCTAGTGTGCATGTACTCACACCGCAAAGATGGTGCTTCGCACCACACGCACACGCGCACACACATGCGCACCCACGCAAGACGTGGGTTGTGTAGCGTTTGATGGCGCACTTTGCAGTTTGAATGAACGCATCAGACAGGTTGGAGCGATGACATGGATTTGACGTGGCATGGGTGACGTTGAATATAGTCAACTCCACATGGCAATGATGTGGCATCCGTTAGCGATGAGTCAACCAACCGATCGAACAGCTGCATGTCCAATCTGAAGCGATGTTTGATCATAGTTGTTAATTGGAGATATGCGCGATCGTATGGTTGAGATGGTAGTCGCTCGTGATCAAGTGTGATTAGTTAAGGTATCTATTTGGTGTGAGATTGATCTGCATCATAGATCGTCGATCTAGTGGTCAGATCTGATCAAATGTGATCAAGGGATATGACTATTCAATCAGATGCATCAAGGCCTATAAATAGGTTATGAAATCAGCCATTTCGATCCATCCAAAATCCTAAAAGCATTTTTGCAGTTCTCTCTCTCTCTCTCTCTCTCTCTCTTCATCTTGATTTAGAGTTTTCGATCAAGAGGTTTTTAAGTAAGTTTTTATTTTTCTTACTGGTTATCAAATTATGACGCCCCAAATTTTACTCTAATGGTAGAGGTTGAGGTAACATCACTAAAGAGTCATTTGGTCAATAACCAAGGAAGATCCCAAGAAGGTCAGAGGAGTTAATATAGCCTCTCTTCTAAGTCTAACCACCTTAGATAACAAAGCTACCTTTTTTACAGATCTTAAGATGTTTTAACACAAGCTCTCATAAGTAACGCAAAGATAGGTATAGGATCACAAAAGGATTTATATATATAAGCAAATAATAATTACAGAGTTACAAATTTACAAACCAAAGTCCCATCACTATTACAATCCCAAAAAAAAAAAAAAAAAAAAAAAAAATGAAAACGCAGATTGACTTATAACAAAACAGCTTCTAACTTTGTCTATGATAGCCAGAAATCTTCAAATGTGTAACGCCCCCAAATTATTTAAATTAAAATATTACCCATAACATGATTAATTCGAAATCTCATCATGCCAAATAACTACATTAACCCAAAAGTCCTCTTTCTCATTGAATTATAGTTTCGAATTACACGTTACAAGTTCAACTAATAGATACATCAATATTAACTTAGTTTAACAAGTTAGAGGATACAAGTATGATGTCTTATTGGCTTGTGAATAAGCAACACAATGCCTTGTTGAAACAAAATGGACACACGGTCCTAAAACAAATATGCTTGGAGCTTCCACATTAGACATCCATGAGCCTTCGTGCTTTAACACAAAAATAGTCCATCGCCTCTTCATTGAGATGGTTGCACATCATCAATTCTTGAAAATTTGTGAGATAGGAATGAACTAGATGCCCAGTAGAAATACTTTTAAGCGAGTATCTAATTATTCAAAAATTCATATGGCATTATTACAACCAAACATGGTTAATTCAATTCATGATGTTTATTGAAAAAAAGATGCATAAATTTATAACGTTCACAATCTCACAACTCAACACTGGGGGTAAATACGCCGTGACGCCCTAACAAGAGTCCTAATACATACATATATATAGGTTTATAGCCAAAAATATATCCACATTTTTCGGTTATTAATACGGCAGGGAATGGGCACCCAAAATCATCAATTTTTTCACTTTTATCGACTACCATATGATAGGACTAGGGAACACCTAAAAACACTTTTCCACATTCGTTTGGCAATAAGCTCAAAATAGGGCAATTGGACACCTTAACTCACTGCGCGGTACCAACATAACACATAACCATTTCCCAAAATCGATTTCCTACACGGACTTACACGCTATTTACCACCCTCTCAAAACAATCTTTCCAAGGCTTCCAAGTGTTTATACATTCATGAAGATTAAAGTAATTTTTCACCATTTAAGCCATTAAGATAAATATAAAATGACGAATCCCAAAGTCATAAATAAAATCTCAAGAACATCCAAATTTCACAATTCTCAATTCAAATACCTCTCAAATAACGTAATCCAATCACCAGCTTTAAACAATTGAAGACCAATTTCATTTAATCACATTATCTTCAAATCGCAAAAATTAGGGTTCCATAAAATTTAGGGCTTTTGCTCCTCCATCATATCTAAGGCCATTTCTCATGTAAAATTTTCATAATCTAAGAATAATAAAAGGAATCTTAAGAAAAAGGGAGAGAAATTTTATTTTTGAAAGAAAACTTTAATGTGTAAAGTTAAACATTCATCACTTCATCAATGCCATAACAATACTACATAAACATCTTCAAATCAAAGAGATATAAGGTTAAAAGTAATCCTACCTCAAGAATCAAGACCAAGAAGCTAGATGATTGAAGAACTCTTCGTAAAATCCCAATCCAATTAGTAGAAAGCTTTATCTCCACACGAACTCCAACTTTTGTAAGGAAAAGGGTTGTAAATATAAGTGGAATGGGAGATTTCTAGAGAGATATAACTAGGGTTTTTGGAGCTAGAGAGAGAGAGAGAGAGAGTGAGAGAAGAGAAGAAAGGAAAAAAGTGAAGAAAATGATCTAAAAAGTCACTTTTCAGTGGTTGATATCGGGCAAACCGCTCAAGCGGTGAATAAAACCTCTCAAAATCTCTGCCTGCATAATGAGCTATTGGGGACCCCTTCTTCTTCGCTCAAGAGACCATTTGATCGCTCGAGCGGTCCCTCAACCTGCAAAGTAAACTATTAGGAGTACCTCATCTTCACTCGAGCGGTCATCGGGGACGAATGGTCACAATCTCTCCCCCTTAACGAATTTCGTCCCCAGAATAATGACAATCCACAACGCCACATCAACAATAAGATAATCACAAGTTCCCAACAAAAACTTTTAATAGCAAACATAAGGAAAATATAGTAGGAATGGTACATTAGATTTGGTATTCTATACCTTAAGGGAAATAAATTAGAAGAAAATGTTACATATTATCAAATAAATTCGGGTATTTCTTGTGAACTTTGGTCTCATATTCCCAAGTTGCTTCCTCAAACTCGTTATGATGCTATAACAATTTGTTTTGGATGACCGCTCGAGCAGTCAATCTATTGTTTGAGCAGAGATGTGAGGCTTCTAGTATCTTACTTGTTTACAAGAGGAACTGCTTGAGTGGTAATGTGGTCGCTCGAGCGTAGAAATGAGACTCCCAGTACTTTCACTGTCATATTGCAAAGCTTCTGAGACCTTGCGTTTACCACTCGAGCAGTGGAAAGTTTGCTCGAGCGGTCTGTTCGGTATTTCGGTATAACACATTTAAAAGTCGATTTAAACATTTTTTCTCTCACTTTTTACATACCTTTTCTCTCTCTATCACCCATTTTCAAAGCCCTAGCCCTAAAACATTTGATTCCTCTTGATTTTTACCAAGATTCATCTTAGATCTTCCTATCGTACAATAAGAGTAATCTGCTTCCATCTTTTGTATTCTCTTGGACGATCATCTCTTCAACTACCAAGTTCCATTGTTGGTGGTTGTGGTGGGTATGGATGGATATGGTTCTCTTAACTTGCATGCAAAAAGCCCTCTCCTCCAAGTATCGTAGCTCACATCAGTCGATCGGCTACTGCCTAGTGCCATCCTATGGTAAAGGGAAAGAAATTTATTATTAGTCTCTTTTAAGTTAACATTAAATAATAGTGTTATAATAATACACTAGTGTATAAGAAAAAATGTAACTAGAGTCGCAAATCAGATTACGCGGGTTAAGGGTTGAACCTAAGTTCTGACACCAAGTTATGACGTCCCAAATTTTACTCTAAAGGTAGAGGTCAAAGTAATGTCACTAAAGAGTCTTTTGGTCAATGACCAAGTAAGATCTCAAGAAGGTCGAAGGAGTCAATATAGCCTCCATTCTAAGTCCAACCACCTTAGATAGCAAAGCTATCTTTTTCACAGATCTTAAGAGGTATTAACACAATGTCTCATAAGTAACGTAGAGATAGGTATAGGATCACAAAAACATTTATATATATATATATATATATATTTATAAGAAAATAATAATTATAGAGTTACAAATTTTAATTACAAAACAAAGTTCCATCACTATTACAATCCCAAAAAACAAAATGAAAACATGCACAGACTTATAACAAAATGGCTTCTAACTAACATCTTCGATTCCTTGTTAGCCCCAAAGGTTTCTTCAACACCTGGCATGAAACGTTATGAGTTTGGAATGCCTAGTAAACATATACATACCCCTTTCATTTTTCCCAGTCCAATACACTTACAAGTATACAACTTAATATTTAAGCATGATAAACAAGGAAGCAAGTAAACAATTAGAGAGTTACAAGGTTAGGTATTAGAATCTAGAAATCCTCCAAAGAGATTTCTGGCTTGTTTTATTTTCGATAAGTAAATTTTAGAGAAATTTTTTAAAATTTTGTTTGGTTTAGTGATTTTAGAAAAAAATTTCTAAATTCACCTTCTCTTTCCTGCACATCAATCAATCAATTTTTCTCTCTCCTCTCTCCTTCTCAATCACTTTTTCTCTCACATACATCTACTCAACTATAACAAAATATCAAATCATCTCAAACTCCTATACTCCAAAACTATTTCCAAAATATAACGCCAAACAAACCAAAAAAATTTCTAAACTCTTTCCTCAAAAATTTTTTTGAAAATTTATCTCCCAAAACCAAACCAAACACACCCATCATCCTCCCAGCCACAAGAGTCAGACTCGGATTATTCTGTATGTCTCATCTTTTGTTGCTTTGCAGACCTTTTCCTGAATGCCTACAACGGCTACGTACTACACAGCGCCAACTGAGAACCTCAAAAGAGACGATAGAAAAAACAAGGGCCTTATCCATTCTCCATTTACACCAAACCACCTATAGTTCGAATACAACCAATCTGTTCAAGGGTTTTGAAATACAGCTTGCACAAGACTTTACTTCAATTAGGGAACACATCTCGCCAACCAAGGCAATTAAAACACAACATTTTCTTATAATATTAGTCAAGTGATCGAAACCCAATTACCACCCAATTAAGTTTTCCGTTGAGTTAAATGTTTTAAGTTAAAGTTAGAACAAGCTTATTGAGACAATAACTTCTACATAAGCATGAGTATCATCAAAGAACTATGGTAAGAAATATAACGTTAACACATGAAAATTTCATACCAAGACATGAACAAGTGATAATAAGCACATCCATGAAGTTAAGAGCATGAATTCATTTATAAAAGTAAATTTCCATATTTAATATACTTTAAAGATTGCAATTAAAGAGATATTTTTAGATTTTTTCCAAACTTGGCCTTCCCATAGTTTGTAGAGAATTTTATGTAGTTTTCAAAAGTGGCATTGCTTTCCTAAATTTTTAGTTATTTAAGAAATACTCGAGTGCTGTATAGATTCGTCGACTATTGTGAAAACCAGATTTTCTCTCAAATTGCTTACTCTTTCTCGAAAAAATCTTTTTTCCGTGAAAGATAACACTTAAAGGAAATTTTTGACATAAAAAGTAGGTTAAGGATATTTTTTTTTACATTTTTCTAGAATTTTTGCAAGTGGGCTGTAAATACCAATTTTTTTAGCACAATGCTTGAAATAAGAGACAAAGTAAGAAAAGAGGCTAACCATGGATAGTTTTTCACTTCTATTGTCATGGAAACACGCTAAATGATATATATTTAACTCAGAATTTTAGATTCAAGGTGTGCTTTTGGAATCATGTGAGATAGGTATAGAAAAGGATAGTTTTGCATCTATTAAAAGAAAACACAAGTAAGAGTGAAACAAGGCTGAACACCTCTTCATTTTTAACACAAGAACACCATTAGAAAATATCATAAAATAAAGACTTCTAAGAACATGCATTTGAAAGAGAAAAATAAAAGGAAAGATAGTAATGTGGCTTACTTGGTGCCTACATGGGTTGATTGCACAATCTTTCCTTTCCTTCCTCTCCTCCACCTCCAAGCTCTTTCTCTCTTTCTTTCTCCTCTCAGCCATGGGTTGGGTGTGTGAGTTTGTATGTGTGTTCAAAAAGTGGAGATGAGCGGTATATTTATAGGGAAAAAAAAAAGGTGATAAAAAGACTATTTTGCCCTTGGTTCCAATTCAACTGAATAGTTCTTTAATTTAGTTTGAATGTAATGGAATGAGAGATGATTTGGACCTTAATTATTTGCTTAATTATGATCTAATTAGGCTTAGGTCTAATTTAATTCATTCTAGTTATAGGTACATGCATATATATATATATATATATACAATGGGATGGCTGGCCATATCACCTAGGATTTGAGGGATTTTCTTGATTTATTTTGCGAATAATTTGTACATTTTGTGAAAATATTTATGTACAAACTTATTTGTTTACCAAAATTTGTATAAGTATATATACATATAATGGTACTAACTTGGGGTTAATTTGTAATTCAAGTAAAATGTGAGGACTAAGGCTTTAATTTATGAATTGGAACATTTATTTAAATTAGGATATGGGAATTCAATTCAGTTAAAGTTTATTCGTTTTTAATTGAATGGTGAATCGTAATGATAACTAAAAACCAAGGATTTTGAGCAGTAAATATAATTAGGGAATTAGTTTAATTATTATTAAGGCTTTGGAAATTATCCCTGAGTTCCCGAGTTGATTAAGGTTTGCGAGTTTTTGGATGGGGCGCGTTTTTGACCTTAGAGTTAAAATTGAAATCAATTAAGAAATCGAGAGTCTTCATTGAAATAATTCAAAAGTAAGGGTCTAAAAATGAAATTACAAAAGTCAGGGACCTCACACAAATTTTGTAGACTTGATTATCAGTGTCATGGTTTTCTTCTAATCTACTGTCGTCAGTGTAGACGCTAGTAGATTTGATCCTTAGATCAGGTTTCATGGTATCTTTGAGGCGAATTTGCTGTAACCCCCTGCACATCGATTGATAGGTGCCAATAATTTCTTTAGAAAAGCGATTAAGTAACGCAACTTGAAGTATTAATTTTTTGTTCTACATAGACAAGATCATCACCAAGTTTTAAAGACCCGAAGACTACTAACTGAAGAATTCAAGACGAATTTATCCAACAATTTACTATCAATGCACCTATATTTTTTCACAAATTATCGTTTAACATAAAATCATAACTTGTGACTCATCCTAATAATAACCAAATCAATTCAAAAAATACTCCCTCCCTCTCTTCCTCACTTATCAGTTACGGTACTCCCTCACTCTTGTCATTAGCGAATACTAAAGAAGATGAAGAACCATAAGTAGGTACAAAGAACAGAGGTAATACAAACCCACCAAGCTATTATTCGCCTTTGTACTACAAAGATGATGTAGACTTCATGGTTGGTTCTGATGATTGTGGCGGATAACCTGGGTATGTTCTTTTCCATCATGTTCATCAACGATTACCCTAGAAATAATTTGGGTTACCCTAGAAATAATTTGGGTTTCGAAGGCGATTGTCTTGCCAAGTTTCTTCGTAGATTCTCGTTCAAGACTCTCAGGAAAAACCCTCTCTTCAGTCCCTTTTCTTCTACGTAATGTTTGCTTACCTACCCATCTTATGAAAATGAGTTAGTTGTTATTTTCAATCTAGTTTCGGGTTTGATTAATTGATAATTTATCAATTTTATTGAAATTTGTGGTTAAGAGAATCCATTCCAATTGCAAATTGAAAAGAGAGATGGGTTGTGGGTTTGTAGAAAGAGAAAGTGGAGAAGGAGATTGAAGAGAGAGAGAGAGAGAGAGAGAGAGGGTTTGTGGGTTTGTAGAGAGAGAAAAAGAGGAGAAGAAATAGTGATGTTGATGATAATTGTAAATTTTGATGGGGTGGATTTGAGTTTTAAAATGAAGACGAAGATGAATAGAGCATAATTAAAGCTTTGGAAAGAAGATAACGAGATTTGAATATGAAGAATATATGTAAGTGATTAGAGTGTATTATGAAAAAAAAAATATTTGTTTTAGAATTTAATGTGTATTGTCTGTATTAACAAATTTACATTAGCATATAATAAAAAATAAAATTTTAAAATTTTAATTAAACACACTGAATTATTATTATTATTTTTTTTTTTTTTTGATCGGCAAAAGAAAACTTTATTGATGGGAAAGCAAAATACAAGCAAAAATACATCAACAAAGCAGGGAAGTGCACTGAGCATCAAAGCTACCCTCTACAATCCCAACTAGGTTGGCACCGCAAAGGAAGCAAAATCATTTGCTAGCACTTGACCCAAGATTGGTGAGAAACCAATCAAGCAAACAACAAAAGAGAAAGAACAAAAAGAGCGGAGAAAAAGCTCCCTCCTTAAACAATAACACAGAAACACACTATGGTCATCCTAACCACTTCATGCCATTACTTCCAATTGTTGGCTGTTCAGGTGGACTGAAGAAAAAACACTAACACTCAAAACCCACAGCTGCTCAATACCCCAAGCACAACAGCACAATAACACTTCAGCACCTACCTAGAGCCAGGCTGCTAGCAACATCACAGCCTCTGCAGCCACACAGATCAGCCTCAGACTGGGGGAATTAGATGGCACCATACACCAATAGAATTCACCAACCTGCAACTTTGACAGTCTGTTTGGCTGCAAATCAAAACTTGAACACAATGGCAAAAAACATTCATCTTTGTCATGCTGTGGCATTATTTCAGAAATTTGAGAACCTTTTCTTTTGACGGCAATGAAGGAATCGCTCCTTTCTCCATCACTGTGAGAGCACCACAGCCATTCGCAAAGACAAGAGCTTCCCTTAATTTCTCTTCCTCCTTGTGCAAAGTAGGGTCTGAAGCCAAACTATTCAGTAATCCAGCAACAAAAGCATCACCTGCATCATCAACTTTGTGACTATCAACCCTACCCTTAGGTTCCTTAGTGTAGTATCTGCAGCCCCCTGCACCTTCGGTAACAATCAAAAGCTTAAGATTTGGGTGGTAAAGCTTCTCTATCGCTGCATCGTCATCATTTCCAGTCAAGAATGTGATTTCATCCTCACTTACCTCACAAACCAGCAGAGCAAACAGAGTAGAATAAAATCTGCAGAAGTAGACAACAACCAGAAAGCTCCAGCAGCACAACAGAAGAAGAAAATCTGCAGAAGTAGTAGAAAAAAATCTGCAAATGTAGCAAACAAGCCAGTAGCTTGGGATGAGGAGTAGCTCAACACCAAGATGCATACCCATACCAAAATAGAGACCCAGCGAGCTTAACACCAGAGCAGACAACAGTTTTTTCTGAGATACATACCCATAACAAAAACACACTCAACCACCACATCTCAGACAGAACTTGACCTGCTGCAACTTGTACACCAAATCATTTACAGAAGCTGCCACCTGTAATGGCGATGCCTTAGTCCACAAAGCTACTCGAACTTTCACAATGTCGCATAGAGCTTCAAAATCTGGTTGTAGTCTATTGAAAACACACTCGTTCCTATGCCTCCAACGAGACCAAAGAGTTGCCATAGGAATGACCATCCAGATTTTTTTCTCCAATTTTGACATACTACACCCATACCACCACTGCAGCAGTCCATCTACAGAACCTGGCATGACCCATTGAAAGCCCCACCATCGCACAATGTTTGACCAAAGCCTCCAAACAAAAGGACATACAAGAAGAATATGCTCCACAGTTTCAACATCATTATGGCAAAACACACATTCAAGATTGGCACCCCCATCAAGTATACCAATTCTGTGAAGGAACCAGGAAGTTTTGACCTTACCAAGCCATGCCAACCATCCAAAAAATTGTACTTTAGGAGGAGCAAAATTATTCCATATAGAGCCTGCCATTGCCATAACCGGACCAAGAAGGGATTCACTCCATTTATATGCTGATGCTACACTAAACAGTTCAGATGACTCTTCTGCCCATTTCAATATATCTGGTTTTTCACTGCAAAGATCCGGTGCACGTCTGAGCAAACAAACTAATCTACGTACTTCCTCCTCCTCCCAAGCCAACAAGGTTCTTCTAAACTCAAGGTTCCACTCATCAGCTACACCCCTATTCTCAAAAAACACCCTTACCACCCCATGCTTATTATTAGATAGAGAGAAGAGTCTAGGGAATTCCTCCTTTAAGCACACATTGCCAATCCACTTGTCCAACCAGAAGTGAACTCTACTCCCATCACCCAAAGCTATCTGAGAATTATGAATAAAGAAATTATGCAAGTCCGGATTCAACAAAACTACATTAATTATATCAGTCCAGATCTTAGAACCTCTCCCTACCAAAGTTGGTAACCATTTCCCATAATGAACATTATATTTTGCGCATAACACTTCTTTCCAGAGTGTGTGGTTCTCAGCTCCAAACCTCCACCACCATTTTAACAACAAGCAGTCATTGAATGTTTTAATCCTCCTCAACCCCAAACCACCTAGATTCTTATTCTTTGCAATTTCCTCCCATCGGACTAAATGCACTTTTCTTCTGAGATCTGATCCACCCCACAAGAAAGCCGATTGTAATTTCTCAATCTCCTTAACCACCCCAAGAGGAATCTTGAACAATGATAAAATAGTAAACCGGTAAATTGGACAAAACTGACTTGATTAGAGTTAACCTCCCGGCAAAAGAAAGTAGTCTTCTCTTCCAATTAGCCAATTTCTGCTTAAGTTTGACAAGAACAGGTTTCCAAGTACTTCTCCTACTTGGGTTGACCCCCAATGGCAAACCTAAATACATTATAGGTAGCTTTTGATAGAGGCAGTTTAGACTAAAGGCAAACTCTTGCAATAGTCCATCATCAACCCCAACACCACAAATGACACTCTTGTGGTAATTTATTTTCAGCCCCGAAGCCATCTCAAAGCATCTTAAAATTCTTTTGATATTACAAACTTCCTCCTGCTTAGCTTCACAAAACAAAATAGTGTCATCCGTAAATTGCAAATGAGTTACTCTTAAGCCATTGGACCCCACCTCTACCCCATTGATTAAGTTTAACTCTTTTGCCCGGCTCAGTAATATATTGAGACCCTCTGCTACAATGTTGAACAAAAATGGTGACAATGGATCACCTTGACGAAGGCCCCTTTGTGGGCAAAATTCAGGCGTTGGTGACCCATTAACCAAAATAGAAATCTTAGCAGAGGATACACAAGCTTTCATCCAACTCACCCATCTAGATCCGAAACCAAAATTTGAGAGCATATTGAAAAGAAACTCCCAATTGATTGAGTCAAAAGCCTTTTCAAAATCCAATTTGAGAACCAAACCTTTCTTATTGGATCTTTTCCATCCATCAACAATCTCATTAGTTATAAGAATCCCATCCATAATGTTCCGACCACCCAGAAAAGCTGACTGAACCTCACTAATAATCTTGGGCATCACGTGTTTCATCCTATTTGATAACACCTTTGCTAGAATTTTATACATAGAACCAATCAGACTAATAGGCCTATACTCTTCCAAACAAGAGGGACTATCATTTTTAGGAATTAAAGCAATGAAAGAGCTATTGATCCCACCCACCAGTCTTGCATTTTGATGAAATTCCCTCATAAAATGAATCACATCGAATTTCACAATTTTCCAACATTTCTTGAAAAATGCCATGTTGAATCCATCAGGTCCGGGTGCCTTATTCCCATCACAAGTCTTGATTACAGAACTAATTTCCTCTTCAGTAAACTCAGCCTCCAATTGTTCAACAACTTGTGGTCCTCCAATGGTCTTGAAGTGCCTAGATAATTTAGGTCTAACCTTCCAATACTCAGAGAAATGTTTTAGAAAGTGGGCCTTCACCTCAGCTTTAATTTCCATAGGGTCCTCCAACATTGTACCATTCACGACAATGGAGCACAAAGAATTCCTACTATTCCTGCTACAAGCCATGATGTGAAAATATCTTGTATTTTTATCCCCTTTAAGTGCCCAATTCACTCTGGACTTCTGCAACCAAATCCATTCCAACATTTTACTAAGCCTCCAAACATCACCCCTCACTTCCTTACGTCTAAGAATTTCTGTAGGTAGCAAAGGTCTGACCTCAGCAAGCAAATCAAGGGCATGAGCTTCATCTTCTACACACTTAAGCTTATTTTCCACCTTCCCAAATACCTCCACGTTCCACTGTTTTAAGGCTTGCTTCAGGGCTTTAAGCTTCATGAGGCATTTAAACCCTGCCCAACCCTCCACTACTAGCCCAGACCAACTGTGTTGTACAAAAGATAGGAGATTGGGATGAAGTAACCAAGCATTGAGGAACCTAAAGGGTTTAGGTCCCCAATCCCTATCATCCTCCATTAATATAATAGGACTGTGGTCAGATAACAATCTAGGAAGGCCCCAAAGTTTAAAGTTAAAATTCTATACCCACTCATGGTTGAGTAAGAATCTATCCAGTCTACTCCATTTCGCCCTATCTTGGGAATTACACCAAGTGAACTTCCTCCCAAGCATAGGCATATCGATCAGCTCAAGTTGTTCAATCATGTCATTAAAATCTTTCATCCCTCTATCCCTTCTAAAACACCCAATTCGTTCTGAGATAATCTTTGTTTCATTAAAATCACCCCCCAAGCACCATGGTCCTAGAAATTTGGATTTCAATCGAACTAAAAGATTCCACAACTCTTTTCGAAGCCCCACCTCATTAGGACCATAAACATTAATAATAACACAATTGAAGCTAAAAAACAGTGTACCTGCCAGCAGGATGAAATTACGAGTACAGCAACAATCTTGCAGTTGGAACACCTCGGGTTTCCAGATACACAGCAAGCCTCCAGCTCTGCCAACTGCATCAACTGCCATAAACTCCATATGATCCCCAGGCCACAGAGATTTTACCAAATCAGAATTAATTACAGAGATCTTAGTTTCTTGAAGAAGAATAATATCCACTTTTCTATCTGCAATGCTTTTCTTTACCTTCCTTCTTTTCTCTAGTCTGCCTAACCCTCTCGCATTCCATGATTGTATCTTCATAAACATACTAAAACACACTTGCTCACCTGGACATGCTAGTCTAGATAGCATCCCCCTCCCTCTGCCTTACTTTCTCTTTATCCTTGGCTTCAAGGGCATTTAGTTTACTAATTACCTCCTATTCCTTGCCTTCATAGTCCAGACCAAGAACTTTGCCTATTTGGAGTGAAGCTTCAGCCTCTGACAGCATTCTCCTACCTCTACTGGCTCCACTAGCCATTGATAATGATATGGCAACTACAGCTGACCTGAAAACAGCCCCCTTTCTCAAATTTAGTGATGATGCCCACAATTTCCTGTTAGTCACAGACTGCCCCTTCTGCTTCTTCTTCTTCGGGTGTTTTCTTCTACTAGCCTGCCCTTTCTTCTGCAAAATAGCCTTTCTTGCTTGGCCTGGGCTTAAATCTTGACCCCCCCCTTTAGCCCATTTGATTAAGAAAGCCCACCACTTGACCTGGAGGTGCCTTAGACGAAGATGACCCACTACTACTCGGACGGGCCAGCCCTACCACTTCTTGATTCGACCCATCAAAGTTTAAATGGGCCTTATCAAGGTCCACTTCAATTTGAATTCCAAGCCTATTCCTTGCTGAGCCATTCAAACTTCTGATAAACCCAGGTGTGCAAATTTCCCCATCAAAACTCCGCCTACCACCCTCATTGATAAACTTGGAACTCGTCCCCACCTGTGCAGATTCACCCTCGCATGCACCTTCAGTCTCTGACACTGCCATCAGCATATCTGTTTCTGCCACCATGGAGACATCCCTCAACCGGTCCTCCACCTCCATGTTAGCGTCACTATCATGTGGAGCCCCTGTGCCCATGCCCACCACAGCACTCCCATTATCCACAGCGTCACCAACATCAGCAGCATCAACCTCCTGCCTACTGCCTTTATCTGTACACTGAAGCTTTTCAACCCCCTGTGAAGAGTAACTGTCACCAGTCTTCTGTTCCTTTGAGTTGCAAGCACACTGCTCCTGCACAACATGTGAAACTATGATTTGTTCTTCACATACCCTAACTGGGTAGATTACACCTTTACACTCTAACTGGATGGTTTGGTTAATGGCCTCCATACAGCTAGTAGCTATCCTCACTTTCCCACACTGGAAAGACAACAGCCTAGTGGTATCATCGTCCAAGCCTATCACTACACCCCAGACCTTCCCAATACTAGTGAATGTATTGTTGTTCCACAAGTTCAATGGGACTCCAAAACAACTAAGCCACACACTCCTTTCCTGTGCAAAAACCATCCCTTGTCGCCATGCCAAAACTGATTCACACCAGTCATACAGCCACTCCTTCATAGACACAAGTTGTTCCTTCATAGCTACTGCTGATTGAAATGAAAGAATAATATCTCTCCCACCACCAAACCGCACTATGATATCCCCACAGTCTCTCCTATTCATTTCCTCTCTAAAATCGTCTATGGAAGCTAAGGGTTTAAGTCGCACTACGGCACTTTCATAAAGCCACCCATTACCTGCCTCATAAACTTTAATGGTTTTGCTTGCCGATGATTCTGCTCCCTTGCCATTCACTACCTCCGCAAAGGATTTGATTCCCCTTAAACCAGCCGTGAACGGGTGTTGGCCCTCTACTTTCTTCCTGATCAGTGGCGCATGGTCCATTCTGGGTGTGGCCCTTCCATCTTTCCCAAACTCTGCCATTTTGACTCGTAATGCACAGTCGCCACACCACAACCCATTTGCTTTTTGGACTGCCATAGCCGCTGATACATCACAGTTATACCTAACAAAACCAAAGCGAGATCGCGTTAGCTTTCGGCGCTTATGAGGGATAAATGTATCCGTGACTACACCATAGTTGGAGAATAGCTTATGCAACCCGCTGGATCCCATGGATTCTGGGATATTATCCACAAAAACAGAGTGAATAGTCACTTCCTCCCTTCTGCTCCACACTCCCCTGCCTCCATGTCGACGGACCACTGGTTGCCATCCTCCATACCCATGTTGAGCTCCCCTCTCCATTTCCTTGTGATGCAAAAAGCCCCAAATCTATGAGAGTATTAAGATCTGAGACCAGAGATAGAAGATTGGGGAAAATAATCGCTTGATCGCGTTCGCAACTGCCCCAATTTCACCAGCGCCGTTGGTCGACTTTTGAGAACCAATCTTGAGAATGAACTCGTCACCGCCTTCCCTCGCCTCGCCACCGGAATCACCGTCGGCTACCCTCCTTCGCAGATTCGCTCAACGCTCCACTGAATTATTATTATGATACAAATAGAATCACCCGTCGAGCTTCAACCAGGGATTTCTTAAGTTTTTTCTAGTTTAGGCCCAACTTTTTTCTTTTGATCTCTCTTCTAGTGGATGGGAAGTGGCATTATGTGTCTTGATATAGAGAAGCAGTTTCTTTTGTGTTCCGTTCATGAAGCAAGAATTACTACCTAAAGCTTGTCTGCGCAATAGTAGCGAAGGGATTCTTGGCAGGGAAGCCGATGCCCACAATTTTAGTTGGTACTTGGCTATTGGTTTAGATAGTAAAGCTTAGCACTCTTGTGTTAATATTTGAGTAATGTTAGGAATTTTAAATGTTTTATCAATATTTTTGTTAAATGTCTTATATGAGTGTGAGACTCACATGGTATGGGTCTCACTCCCATATAAGACATTGGGTAAAAATATTAGTAAAACATTTGGGACCTCTAGTATTTTTCTTAATATTTTAATGGATAGATTAGGCACTACTTGGTAGTACTTATTATGACTTATTTAGCTTATTTTCTTTAAAAAATATTAGTTAATGATGTTTTGGTGAAATTTTAAATTATAACTTAAGAATAATAATTCATTTCCTTAATTTTATTTTCCAATTCTACCATAATGATGTGGAATTAGGGAGACTACAGATGAGAGAGAAAAAGGAGTGTGTAACCGATTTACATTGGGGTGTGTCATGTCATTAATTGAGGGTTGGATTGGAGGGAAAAATTAGGGTATGTAGCACCACTCATAGCTTAATTATTATTTTTAATTTATTTGACTAATAAAATAAGTGAGAATTTATTAAGTTAGAGTTTATAAGGTTTTTATTTGTATTTTGTAGATATCCTTGAATTTGTATGGATAAAAAAAAGGGGGAACTTATAAATAATAATAATAATAAAAAAAAAAGCTTAAAATTTGAGTCTTATAAATAAACTTAAACTTTTAATTTAATCAATTTAGATTTTAATATTTTGTTTTATTTATTTTTTGGCTGGGTTAAAATTTTTTGGTTGGGGTAATCTATACCGATTGTATATTTTTGTTATGTAAAAAGGATGAAAATATAATATTTTAGTCATTATAATCAATGTAAGTTATTGGAAATGTTTAAAATATATTTTTTCATTGAGTTTAATAATTAAAATACTATTTTTCTCGTAAGTTTTGCTTGATGAAAGTAGATAAATGATTTAAATTGAAAATAAATAAAAAAATTAGAGTTTAAATTGACAAAATTAAATCCTAAAGTTTATTTTGTTATAATACTTAAATCCTGAATTTTTTTCCCCCCATATAAAACCATATTACCTCTTTTATCTCAATTATAACTTTTGAAAATATTATAAATATTTACATAAAGATGGTTTTAAGGCCTCTTTTGGGAAGACCCAAAAAAAAAAAATAATTAATTAACTTATTTAAGTCATATCACTTCTTTATTAATTTACACATTTTTTTTTTTATAATAAGTCCATAATCTAAAAAAAAAAAGTCACTCCCTAAAATAGACCTATATGTTTAACCTTTTTCACGTATTATCCAAAGTTGTACTAGAAAAAATTACAAATATTTTTAACGAATGATGTAAAATTTTAAAATAATGAAAAATAATATATAAGTGAACATATTCCTAAAATTGTCAACTGATAAAACACCACATTAGTTTTTGGCCCATTTTGAGAATGAAAATAAGCAGTTTTTTTGGGCTTATTTTTTCTACTTTTTTTTTTACTGTTGTTTTGGGAAGATGGTAAAAAGTGATTTTTTGACTTTTAACCAAGCTTTTAGCTTTTTTAGACAAATGATTTGGGGAGTTGGTAAAAAGTGACTTTTTGACTTTTTTAGTTAATAATTTTTTATGTTGTCATATCACCATGGCATAGTGTAAAATGACCAAAATACCCCCTTCTCATTTGCAACTTCCAGAATTTCACATGCTCTAGCTCCTTGTACTGTCACATACTCATCTCATGGATATGCAACGGTTTTTTTTTTTTTTTTTTTATACATAAAATAAAATAAAAAATTCAAAATATTTCATTTTTACCTTTAAATGTCTTCCTAAAAAATAAAAATACAAATTGTATAAAAATTCAACAAGGATAAAAAATTTAAAAAAAAAAAAAAAAACATTTGTCTTATGATATTCAGCTTCCAGCTTCCCAAATGGGTTTCAAAACAGAAGTAACTCCTCATATGTAAATTAAAAATAAATAAATAAATAATTTTAAAAAATAAAAATTGTATATATAACTCATAAAAATATTAAGAAAAAAAAAAAAAAAAGCTTCACTAGCCCAAAATAACTCCTCATATGTAACCGTATATATTATTCGTAAAGATTGATTACAGCCGTAGCTCACGGCGATTTTGCACCAACACATTTCTAATAGATTTTCTAAATTCGTTCATTTCTATATCATCATCACCCACTGGGTCAAGCTCATCATCATCACCAACACCCGCTGCGTTGGGCATGTTGCTAAAAATAAAATGTTCCGCATTAGCAACCCTGTTGAATGCTTCATCTTCGTTTGAGTTGCGGCGTATAAAATTATGTAGTGCCATTGAAGCCCCAACCAATGGCACTTGCACTTTCCCAAAATCATACCGAGGCATGTTATGTAGAAAACCCCAGCGTGCTTTCCACACTCCGAATGTACGTTCAATTGCACTCCTTAATGAGGAGTGCACTGTGTTAAAAACTTCGTTCGCGTTGCGTGCTCGTCCAGTCACACGGAACTGTTCTTGGTGATACCGACATCCTTTAAACGGTGCAAGAAAGCCTTTCTGATTCTTGTACCCTGCATCAACAAGGTAATACTTTCCTATGTGTGTCCAAATAATTTTAATTAGTAAGAAATGTTAATAACAAGACAATAAATCAGTCATGATATTGAACAGTGCCACTTCATTTTACCTTCTACTGGGTGTGGAAATTTTTTCACCGGATCTTCGGTAACTTCGTTAAATACTCTACTGTCATGCATACTACCCTCCCAGCCGCAGGAGATGAACGTAAAACACAAGTCAAAATCGCAAACTGCAAGGATATTTTGCGTGTGTCGTCCTTTACGACCAAAATATGGCGGTGCCTCATGCGGATTCAAATTTGCCTCCACATGCGTCCCATCCAACGCCCCAATACAGTCCTGCATGCTCATATAATGCAAACATGCCATAAGTGACTAGTAAAATTACATTTTGGACATACACAACTATTTTGACACATGGCAAATTAACGAACGTGTTACACCTCCCCCTGAATGGCAAATATTTTGGTTGCGACTCCAAGTATGGATGTCTACTATTTTGAGGCCTTGTCGGTCGACAGTGGGCTCGTGTAAATTCCTTCATTGCTCTAAGAACACGCTTAAAATGACGCCACACTGTCTCCCCTGAGTGTTGGAAGCGGTCTTCAATATCCCAACTTGGGAAGCCTCGCAACACGTATATAAACATCCCCACACTCTCAACTACATCAATACCATGCGGACGCTGCGGGAGTTTGAGACCAAAATCGGCTACTAATGTGTTACACAATTTTATGAACACATCCCTTGGCATCCTAAAATTACGCTGAAACACTTCTTCTCGGCCTGTAAGCATCTCCTGCATCCATAATCTCCCAGTCAACGCAGATGTGTGAAATGGAGTCCTGTCAACGTATGCGTACTCATTGGCCACGCGTGCAATTTCTAGCCATATCATTGATGTTGTCATTTCCATCTCCCCGATTGTCTCGCATATCCATGTATTAATTTGGCCATTGCACACACCACCCGCGCTACTACCCTCTTGCGGATCCATTGATGCTATATAACAAATTCAACCAAGAACACAAAAAAAAAAAAAAACAAAAACAAAAACAAAAACAAAAACAAAAACAAAAACACAAAAAAAAAAAAAACAAAAACAAAGAAAAAAAAAGAGGTGATTCAAATGCGTAACGTATGTTACTCTTGCAACCATGCAAGCCTATTGGAATCAAATTTGAATAACAAGAACACACCTTTACTAGGGGATGTCAGCTGAAGTGTGAATATCTGAACTGCCACTGAAATTGCTTACTCTTGTGATGCGCATGTATTGGACACCCCTGTGTACAAATAAATAGGGAGGCTTCCCCAACTACAAATTCATTCCTGTGGTCACGTGAATACCTTGGCCAAGTATTTGTACACCATCACATGGGCAACTGTATCCCCCTTTAGCAGAAATATCAATTCACATAACTTTTACAAAAAGTATAAGATTCCAATTGCAGTCAGCATGTACAAATAGGTTTCAGTTTTTGGATTTATATTAATTTTTTAATTGAGAACATGTCTGTTTTTTTTTTTTTTTTTTTTATGGGAAACCCATAACAAATGGAAAAAATTAAAAAAATAGAAAAAAAGCTTATAAATAAAAACATCCCAAGTTCAGAAACATAAGTAAATAAGCAAAACAAAAGTTAAAAAAAATAAAAAAATTGTAACTAAAAAAAAATGATCATACTCTACTGTCCATGCATAAGCTCCTAATTTTTGGAATGGTCACACACCTACCATTCAAACGTGTTTGACGTTCAACACTGCATAACAGCTGGGTTTTACACACCATAATAGGAAACACAAAAATAAAGAAAATAAATAAACATATCCCAAGTTCACGTGAAAGAAGTAAATAAGAACAGAGAAAAAAAAAAAGCACAAAGTAGTTAACATTGCACTTGTTCCTTCCAAGCTTTAATTAAGGTCAAGCACCCCATCTCGCCCAAATAGAGATACACCGCGGGTTCCACTGACAACAGTTGGATGACATATGGCACGCTTCTCTTTTAACCACGCAACAATGCAATCAACGGGGAGGCCCATCATGACGTCGCGGTTGTCCGGTGAATCCATTAGCGAGCATGCAAACGAAAATGACGAACCACCCAGCTCCAATCCTGAAACATTCATAAGCCTCGCAAGACAATCCCCAACAGTGTTCTCGCCCCTTCCTGTCACAACATATTGGGTGACTTTCAGCTCCCTGCTTTGTTTGCTAACAACCTCCACAAGGTTGTCCATGCTACTGGCCACTGTACTAGGGGCTGCCCTCTTTCGACGCTTTGCGTTGGCTGATCCATCTGCAGTGGACTGTGGGGGAGCATCATCAAATAGCGAAGAATCGACCACGTTTTCGCCGCCTCTATCAGGCACAGTAATAGGTGGTGTGCCATCACTAAGAGGTGCCATGCCACTGTCAGCGTCTGCATCATTGGCGACCACATCATCATCACGGATTTCAGTTGGGGTCCATGCATGTTTTCCTGTTGCAGAAGCGCCCGAGTACACCATTTCCATAAGCTCCAAGTGCTCCAAGGGCTTTGTCTTGAACTTTGCACATCGCTGGTTCATCTAACAGAGTTAAAAAAAAATGTCAAGCAACCCAACAACAATTACTTTGTAAACAATAAAATGAAGAAGGCAGCTATTATTTGGAAAAGTAAAGTATGTCATACCGCTTCCATTTTCGCCCACCAATGCTCAGGTGCTGTGAACAAACCCGTGGCCTGGTCATATCCTATTCCTGTGAAGCCTTGACTAGCATCTTGCAACTTTTTCCAGGCAACCCAATCTTTTTTCAGATTGTCATATTTGTTTTTAATTTGTTTGGCCGAATGTCGCATTCCGGTTTTCTCATAGAACTTGTTGGCAATATTCTTACACCCAGTGCTAGATAAGGCACATAGTTGTCGGTTACCTTTCTTCATTTCACCAAGGACAAGTTGTAGGTACAGCTTAGTGTTGTCACTATCCCAAGTGCATTTGTGGACAGGTGACTTTTGGCTTGATGTCACACCCTTGCCATGTGTTTTTGAAGGGGTACGAGGTGAAGTATGAGTGGTTGCCATCACACTACGAGTGGGTCATAAGTGTAGTTCACAAGAAAATGAGCATACAGCACAAGACAATTCATTACATGTATAGAAGTAGCAATACAACAACGCATGCAATCCAATTAGTTAATTTCTTTACAGTACAGCAACGTAGCAGTGGTCGTAGACAACAAAAAATAAGGTTTCTTGAATATGAAAATACATACAGTCATACAAAAGTTCATAATGCATTACATCGACATGTGTAATACAGTGAAAGAGGCATAATATGCAAGTTACACATATAACTACGTCCAACGTCAGGGTGTCCGGTCTTGAAAATAATACAGAAACCCACAAAATGAGCATGACTCACATACGAAACAACAAGGCAATCACTATGACGCTCAACGCACCGACGACTGTCCAAAGCAAACGTAGGCTCTGATCTATGCGATCAACGTCACTACGTAACCCCAGATCGACGTCATTCGGAGGGAGGTCATTAGCAACCCTTTCTCCGCGAAACTCGTCACACCAACCTACCCATGAAACACATTTCTGGCATACACAAGTTCAGTAGTTAGAGTCATTTATTTATGACATAACCGTAAATGACAAGTACAGGAGTACATGCATTGAATAGCGGTAATACGCACCGTTGGACTAGGGCAAACATAGTATGCATGACTTGGGTTTTTGTTAGATCTAGAAATCTTTACAAAGCAGTGTCCAAAGCCACATGCACACATCCTTCGTGGCCATGAAGAAGTGGCAGTTGACATCGAGGAAGCCATTTCTGTGGTGTGTAGTGGAATAAGAAATGTTAACATGTCTCCTTATAGTGGTGTGGAACAAGAAATGTCAATGGATGTGTTTCTTAAACCCTAGATGCATGTGTCATCATATGGTTGTCGGAAAAATGTAACCCATGGACAACTTGTGACTTATTACATGTAGAGAACACCTAATACAGATAATCTGAAAATGAAATTTGTGGCTTTTTTGGCTGTTATACCATTTCCTCAATTCATGTGAAAAATGGAAACATGCAAGCCATCTTTGCACTTCCCAACAGTACTACCTGTAGACGTCCCCGAACGCCCCGGGAGGGTTAAGTCCCGTTCTGTTCATTTTGGGGTCACTACAGCTCGGACTCTTAAATGTGTCACGGTTCTAAGTCTAAACCGAAGAGTCCAAATCCGGCAAATCGTTTTGAGAAACAGATTTTTGAAAAAGTAGTGCCAAATATGGACTGCTTTGCCAGATACAAAGTCGCCACCTAAATATTTTATTTTGGGAAATTTAGGAAACCCTGACTCGGTGCCAAAAGGCCACGTGTCCGTCATCACCAAAGTTGCCTCGGCTCGGGAACTTGGGTACGATTGGGGAAGGTCACTTCGTGAGCACCCCCGCTCGCCCGGTCATAGACCGGCCTCTACTAACCATGATATCAATTTTTGAAAACTTTGTATGTCCTTATACTGGTTATTAGCCTAGGTTACTATGTGATGCGCACAGCATACAAATATAGACCGGGTCGCCTGAATTGGAACGAAACATTTCATGTTTGCTTTTGAAAATGGTTTGCTACCCGCAGGTAGGCTTGAAACATTTGATGATTTATTCCAATTCAGATAACTCAACCTTCACCCACAGGCATTCAGGCAGTTATATCATATAAGCACATAGCCTCATGGTAAGCATGCTATTCGTGGCAGTCACTCACACGTATGCAAGGATGCTAAAGCATAAAACTTACCGAGTACTCCAAGCCAAAATAGAAACTATATTAGAAATCATGCATGATTCTAAGTATACAGAAATGCCTAATGCAACACATGCAAAATGCAACTATAGCAGGCTCGGCTACTCTAAGATGGTATATGAAATGCTACAACTATCATGTATTCAACTTTGAAATTGAAAGTACAATGCAGTTAGTATGATGCGCCGAGCCCGGTGCATGCAATACAGATGAATGATGCAAACATGCTGTCATACTGTATGCTAATTTAAACATGCCCTAATCTAACCATCATAAGCAGATAAATAAAAGGGAGAAAGACGTGGGGTTGGAAGACATACAACACACACACGCACACTTATTACAGTTGTGGCCCTCGCGCAGAGGGTTCGAATAAATAATACAGTCCGAATATTACAGTCCCGAATAAAAGAATATTACAGTCCAAAATATTACAAAATTCTAATTAATTAATGAATTAACTAGGAAAGCGAATAAAACTGGCATGCAAGCCAGGGACTGCCTTGCTTCTGATGGATGATGCATGTCCGGATTGTCTTGCGCGGAAATCCACCGGAATGCCCCGATTAGCCTCTGTTTACACCTGTTCTTGAAATGCATGCCAAGCCCCGAAAGGTTGCTGATTCTTCGTTTTGCTGCAACAGAGAGCAGGAAAGGGGCATAGCAATGTATTTGCACAGATATATGCATGTCTCGATCCTCGTGCCACCAATCACCCGTACCGAGGCATGATGGCCGAGGGGTCGAGATGCACAACTCAATATAGGATGAATGCACATGAAATTACAGCTAAAACCTAACTCCATCATGGATAATCCGGAGTGTCGGTGACTGGGAAATTGAGACACATTCCGTCACTCGGAGTACGAAATGTACCTCGTTTCCCGTGCCCGGGCTAACTCCTATTCCGGACACGATGCAGTATGCATGATATGCATGAAATGCAACTAATATACCATTCTAACATACAATGCTATGGAATGATATGCCTCGAAGTACGTGTACACGGGCACACAAACCGAGAAAATGAGATGCTTCGAAGTGCGTGCACACGGGCACGCAAACCGAGAAAATGACAGAATGCAATGAAAATGATATGCCTCGAAGTGCGTACACACGGGCACGCAAACCGAGAAAATGACATGTGTCTCGAAGTACGTGCACGCGGGCACGCAAACCGAGGCGATGATATGTGTCTCGAAGTACGTGTACGCGGGCACGCAAACCGAAGCAATGATATGTGTCTCGAAGTACATGCACGCGGGCATGCAAACCGAGGCAATGATATGTTTCTCAAAGTACGTGCACGCGGGCACGCAAACCGAGGTGATGATATGTGTCTCGAAGTGCGTGCACGTGGGCACGCAAACCGAGATGATGGCAAAATGTGATGAAAATGAGATGCCTCGAAGTGCGTGCACACGGGCACGCAAACCGAGGCGATGACATAAACAATGCGAATGATAATGAGATGCCTCGAAGTGCGTGCACATGGGCACGCAAATCGAGGCAATGGCAAAATGCGATGAAATGACATGGAAATGATTAATGGGCTTATACCAACATGAGTGAGCCTCAGCCACACTCACATAGGATGCCGGCGGATAAAAATGGAGTGCCTCGAAATGCGTGCACACGGGCACGCAAACCAAGGCGATGATAAAATGCTATGAAATGACATGGAAATGACAACTGGGCTTATACCAACATGAGTGAGCCTCAGCCACACTCACATAGGATGCCGGCGGATAAAAAAGGAGTGCCTCGAAATGCGTGCACACGGGCACGCAAACCGAGGCGATGATGAAATGTGATGAAATGACATTGAAATGACAAATGGGCTTATACCAACATGAGTGAGCCTCAGCCACACTCACATAGGATGCCGGCGGATAAAAAAGGAGTGCCTCGAAATGCGTGCACACGGACACGCAAACCGAGGCGATGATAAAATGCTATGAAATGACATGGAAATGACAAATGGGTTTATACCAACATGAGTGAGCCTCAGCCACACTCACATAGGATGCCGGCGGATAAAAAAGGAGTGCCTCGAAATGCGTGCACACGGGCACGCAAACCGAGGCGATGATAAAATGCTATGAAATGAAATGACAAATGGGCTTATACCAACATGAGTGAGCCTCAGCCACACTCACATAGGATGCCGGCGGATAAAAAAGGAGTGCCTCGAAATGCGTGCACACGGGCACGCAAACCGAGGCGATGATAAAATGCTATGAAATGACATGGAAATGACAAATGGGCTTATACCAACATGAGTGAGCCTCAGACACACTCACATAGGATGCCGGCGGATAAAAAAGGAGTGCCTCGAAATGCGTGCACACGGGCACGCAAACCGAGGCGATGATAAAATGCTATGAAATGACATGAAATGATATGTAAGCATTCTAACAGAATTTCAGCAACAAAATATGGGGGAAAACAGTCCCGAAATGAAGCGAAATGTCCCGAAATGCAACATTAGACACCCGAAATGGCCTATAGCTATGCCAAACATGCACAATATGGACATGCAATGCAAAGACAGAAGCTAGACAGTCCCAAAAAATGCACTTTCACAGTTATAAACATGGCCAAACAGCAAGCATAGGTAGGGGAAAAATGGCATGCAAGAATAGGGGCAAAAAGAGGGGTAATGAAGCAAGTGGTATAAGAAAAACCCAAACTGAAAAATTTCCTTCTAAAACACTGAAGAGGGACCAAAAATATGAATATTTACAGTATATGGCAGCCTCAAAATCAGTATACAAACATGATAGAAATGTGATGCAAAATAAGGCTCAACAATGGCTATAACATGAAGTATACAAAATATTCACCAAACAGAAAAAACGTGTGAATGAAACATGAAGTATAGGCCAAAATAAGGCCACTTTCAGTTCGGACTAAGGTCCAAAAACAGAAGCAAATGGGGCTGCCAATTTATGCAAAAATGGGGCCAAATAAGGGGTATAACTACAAGTGACACATGGAGATACCAAACAATGTTGAGCCCTTCTCCAATGTTGAAGAGGGGCTCAAAATAAGCCTTATATCAGTTTACAACATGCTCAAAAACAGATTTCTCATGGGTCAAAAATAGCATACAAAACTATGACATACAAGAGGATCAATGAAGCAAGTGTGTCATGGAGGGCTCAAACAGGGTTGAGCCCTTAATGAAAAGTGAAGATGAGCTCAAAAAATGGCCCTTTTCAGTTAGGGCCGGAGCTTGAAACCAAAAGGAAGTGGGGCTTGCAAATAGATCAAGAAAAAGGGTCAAAAGGGTAAAAGTATTACTTACCCTTGAAGATTCAAACTTTTGTTGCTTCTTGGGTGAATTTGCAGCTTCTTTAGCCTTCAAGAATCCTTCCTTGTTGCTGGAAATGAGATGGTGGTGGTAGAGCTTGGTGGTGTAGAAGGAATGATGGTTAGGGACTTAGGGTTTTTTGAAGAATTGAGAGCTATGGAGATGGAGTTGAGTATGGAGACTTGAAGAGCAATTTTTCTAACCCCAATTTACTACAAGACTTGCTTGCTATATAGGCCAAAGAAGGGGTGTAAAGGTGGGGGAAAAGGAGAGCAAAACTCCCTCACAAAATATCCCCCGGATAAATATCTTGTCTGGGGGATATTGCCCCACAGCTGTAAAGTGCACAGTGCAAGGAACACGGCCGGCCTATCACTTTTGTTGCAGGTGGCCGGCCGGCCACACCCCCTAGCCGGCCGGCTAGGGGTCAAAAGGTTCAATGAGATTTTCTGGCCGGCCAGCAACTGGGGAGGTACTCCTATGTGTGTACAACACAACCATGTGGTTAAAAATCCAAGAAAGTGGGTCTAAGGGGTTCAACATTGGCTCGGAAAGAGGGGGTCAAAAGGGTCAAGTAACCTTAATGGCCGGCCACCAACTTTTAGGGGCCTCCCAGGTGTGTAGATCACAGATATGTGGTTGAAAGTTCAAGAATGTGGGCCTAAGGGGTTCAACATTAGCCCGGAAGAAAGGGGTCAAAAGGGTCAGGTAACCTTAATGGCCGGCCACCAACTTTTAGGGGCCTCCCAGGTGTGTAGATCACAGATATGTGGTTGAAAGTTGGCAACACTAACCCTAGGGTGTTCAACATTAACCCGGAAGTTGGAAAAACGGGCGCCGGGAGGCTCCGGAGGAGAGATAACTGGTTGCTGCAACAATTGCTGGCCTCCCACCCTTCAGTGACCTTCCCTGTGATAAAACAGAGGTACCTGCCAAAAATGAACGAAAACCGTTGCAAAACGAATGCTCGAGGACCAAAACACGCAGTTCGGGGTCCCGAAAATGGGCTGTTAAGCACCGAAAGTGGTGTTCGGCCACGAAGTGGGTTTCTCAGACCCCAGTGTCCCTCAAAATGGATGAAATAAGATGTATGCCAAAAATCAGAGCAATAGGAGATGGTTAAGCGGTCCCGAACCGAGGCACACAGCCTGACGGCTCCGAAAACCGGGAACCGGACTCCGAAATGGGCAAAATGGCCTACGGCCACAAAATGTAGCCTACGGACATTGAGAGATGGTCTACGGGACCTCTCCCTCCCCTCAGGAAAAGAAACAGAGAAAACCGAGTCTGGTTCGCAAACCGAGACAAGGCACAGAAAAGGGTTCGGAAGTTCGGAGGCAGGGCTCACGGCCGCGACTCTGAAGCTTCTGAACGAGCACATTATGCAACATCACCAAGTGCTCAATCGGTGACGTCTGAGTCTTAAGGTCGGTCAAAAATGGGGTGTCTACACTACCACATCCACCATATGACAAAAAATTGAAAGAACTAGTTGGGAGCATAAGGACCAATTTCAAGATCAGCTTTTCCCGAAAAAATAAAAAGGGAATAGAGTATAAGATTTTTAAACTATTTGAAGCAATTGTTTTCTAATTGCAGGATAACACATACTCATCTTATGAAGTTCCACTGTTTTCTAATTGCAGGATAACATTTGATCTCTTAAATGGTTTAGAGCTTATAAAAATAATGGTTTTAAGGTTTGTGAAGACAAAAGAACAAATAATGGGCTTTGAATGATTTTTTTTTTTTTTTAGAACGGATGACACTTGGTGGATTATAAACTGCAATTTTGCTGGAAAAATATCTTCGTGGGGGTTTTCTGATAGCAATAAAGAGAAGTAGAATAACAAGGACAAGGAATGGAAGCAAACAAAAAGCACACTCTTTGTCAACCAAACTTTTCAAACTTCATCAAATTACTGCAATATCATTTGGCATGGTAGCTTCAATAACAGATGTAACATAAGGAGAAAAAGTTGAGGATGTAAGATAACTAACTTAAAATTTTGAAGAAAAAAAAAAAAAAACAAACCACCAAGTAACAGATTCATGAGGCCACCTAATCATATAACATCTGGAAAAAAAAAAAATTTCCAAGTATTGAAGCTTGTGATCAACCACAAAACAAATAAAAAAACAATAACAAGAACAAAAACACACAGAAGTAAAAGTGTTATGAGGTCAACATAATCAAATATAACTCCAGGCAATCCAAGTAGGTAAGCTTGTGATCAACCACAAAGGCAGGAGATTGGAGAAGAGGACTCATCTCAAAGCTGTTTGGCAGTACAATGCCTATGTATGAACCTTCCTTGTTTATTACATTCATCTTTATCAGCACATTATGAGAAATTAAAGCATATGATCCATACAGAAAACCCAGTAGAAGAACCAAACATCCCAATGACATTAACCTTATATGAGTATCCATGTCTCTGTCTCTCTCTGGAAATTGAAAAGCTTTGGAGAGCATTCAATGGTGGAGACACCGACAGATTTGTGAATCTAATCAATGTGAAATTAACCAAGAAGAATATAAAATTTGTTTTGCACCATCTAAAAAAAAAAAAAAAATTAAAAACAAAAATCTTTATTCATCAACTCTGTTTTTCCTGTGGTTGGAGATGCAGTTCAGTGGCTATCAATACCAACAGGCCTTTTTTTTTTTGGGTGTAGTCGATAGATGCAGCCATGTACACAAGCAGAATGAGTCATTGGTTTTGTACAGAACCAGGTACATAAGCAGAATGATATGTGCCAATGAATGATTGAAGTTGATAGTTGGTGGAGAGCATGACACGCGTGTCTGGACAACCATATATATTCGCTAACCTTAATTTAGAACATCTATAATGTGGTGTTCATGTAAGAAGTTAATAGATTTTGTTCGTTAAAGAATCAATAATGCTCCAATTAAACTGTTAAACAATATGTTACAGTTGTGAAATGTTTGTGAATTTGTTAGCTATGTTGATTGGATTCACACACAACAGAGAGGAAAGAGATAGAGAGGGAGAAGGGGGAAGTGTTCCATTGTAAAGAAGAGAGATTTGATGGAGTTAAAAGAAGTCAGAGAAACTCATACGTTATAAATAAAAAATAATAAAAATAAATTTGAAAAAGAAGAAGAAGAAGAAGAAGGAGAAGGAGAAAACTTATTTGCATAAACAAATCAGTGTCAATGATGCTAAGTGGGTGGGTGGAAAAATATAAAAATGGATGATTAAGTCTAGAAAACTAACTGCATTTTCACTGGAAATGTTAAAATTATGTATTAATATGTTATATGACAAAAAATAATAAAAGTGAGACTCAAACTTTCATATTCATTTCACAATAACTTTCATATTATTAAAGACGACACTAATTTACAAGTTTGAATATCTTCACAGTCAAAATGATAATATTTAACTGGATATATATGCATTTATAACTTATGGATGAGATTTCTAAAATTACCCATCAAGATGAAAGAAAAAGTACATGAACATATGATATCAGGTTCAATCTTATCCTTTTATTATCATTGAGATCAATCTAATTTTTTTTGTTTAAGACTTTAGAGTCAATCTAGTAAACAAATACAAAATAGGGTTTAATTTTTTTGAAACTGGAAAATTTTAATTTAATTGAAAATAAAAAAAAATTATAATTAATTTTACTTAATAGGGATTGACGATGCAATTCAACTTAGGGTGGAAATTTTTTTATAAAAACCAATCAAATAAAATTTATACAGTGGCCACTGCATATCATATTAACATAATAAAAGGAAACAAACTCAATTCCACACAAGCATGAAAAGTAGAATTTTTTGGACTAATAAGGGGGCATTGAAGTTGATTTGTCATTGAAAGTCATAAACACATTACATCCTCTTTTTGGAAAATGACAACAATAATAAAGAAACAAAATATAATATAATATCATAAAACAATGGATGGAATTGTAGAAAAAGGGTGTTTTTAAGAGGGTCCCATTTGCCTATGCAAACGTGGGTAATTTAATCTAGACATTTGGCTAGTCAAGTTGGGTTTGATTCACTTTCAAACGGCATCTAGATCATAAATTTAGGTAGGAATTATGAAAAATTAAAAAAAAAAATCATAAAAATTTGAAAGGAAAAAAAGAGAAAACGGTGAATGAAATGTGATTTTTTTTTTATTATGAATTTTTCATTTTCTGTTCTAAATCTCTACTCAAATTCATTATTCAAATACAATCCCAATGTGTTGAGGAAAGAGTCAATGAATTCATCTCTTTTGCTCAACACCAAACTATCAATACATATCCTCTGAAAGAGGAAAAAGCAATTAAGTTCCCTATGTTCCCACCAAAATATGCCATTTTTTGATTTCTTGCTAGTGTTAAAGTTAGGGCTATGGACGCTCAAGCAAAGGGAAAGGTCCATATATGGATATGACTATACAAGCATGGTCTTCTTTGAAAAGAAAGTATTAAGCTTCCCCAACTCATTGTTTTTTGTTGTTCAAAAGCAAAATAAGCAAATCTGAAAGGGGTATCCATAGGTCGCAATAAACAAATTTCTACTAAATTTGTTTCATCGCAAAATAAGGCCAGCAGAAGTAGTAAAAATAAAAATGAAAAATAAATACATAAAAAAATAAAGCACACAATGGGTAAGAAGATGGCAATCAGACCAGTGTTTACCCAAAAAATCCCAAAAAAACAAAAACAATAGCAGATGGTAGTCAGAAAGCCAAATAACACTTGTAATGTCATCAACGGAATTGAAAATTAACAGATCTATTTGTAATTTAATAGTTTCTACACATGTTGCAAATCACGGGTAGCAGATTTGCAGCAAAGAGAAGAGGCTTACATGATTGTGTAGATCAACCGAGGAAGACGACTTTGGTAGAGGGAATTCAGTGGCGATGTCGATGGCCGACGCTAGGAACACGTCTTACGCGGCGTCCACAGCAGCGGTGCAGCGGAGCAAAGACGATCTGAGAAGGGGAGAAGAACAAGAGGCGTGAGATGCAAAATGGTGAAATGTTTTGACGAAACAAACCCTAAAGTGAATGGAGGGTATATTCGTAAATACCCCCTCCTGCGTTTATCCAGCTTCCCAAATGAGTTTGATGAACAAAAAAGCCACGTTTAACGTTTTCATCAGACGCCCAAACGCGGCTTTTAACCACGTTGCCAAAACAACCCTTAATCACAAAATGATTTGAAAAGTGCTAAATAAGTATTATTATTATATGGTCTCACATCATATATAAAATTATAAATTTATCATATTAACCCATGCACTGTTAATTCATTTATGTCGAAAGTCATATAGGCCGGGGTATTTTAATAATTTTATTTATTGGCTTATTTCTCACTTTTTACATAAATTTTTGTTTAAATAATGGGTAAATTACAAACACCCTCTCGAAGTTTGGTTAAAATAAAGATTCTCTCCTGAAATTTGAGAAATTATATTCCGCTTCTGAGATTTATATTTTCATAATAAATAGTTCCCTGAAGTTTTTATTTTCATACAGATTCTCTCTTAATTTCTCTTAATTTATTATGAAAATTTGACCCTCAAAAAATAATTTGTAATTTCTCAAATTTCAGAAAAAAATTTATATTTTTACCAAATCTCGAGAGGTGTTTGTAATTGTAATTTGTCCATAAATAAACTAACTTTTGACTTTTTAAAAATAAATTAAAAGTTTATTTATTTATTTATTTATTTTCAAAATAAGCCTTTACCTGATTGGGCCCACCGAGCAGTATCGTCTCTGGCAAACAATCTTTGCAAGGTGATTTGATTTTTGCTTAAAAAAATTACTTCTTGACTATTCAAACACTAATATATATATATATATATATATAATATAATATAATATAAGAAAAATAAGAGTGTGTTTGGTTTATGTTTGTAGAATAATTTTTGAGATAAAAAGTACGAAAATTTATTTAATTTGTCTTTTTTTAGAAATGATTTTGAAAAATTATTTTGAGAGAGAGTTTTAAAAAAAATGATTGATTTAATGTATATGAGAGAGAGTGTGATTTTAGAAAGTAGGTAACTAAACAAAATTTTGAGATTTTTTTAAAAAAAATTTATTTGATTTCATTACTCTTCAAAATTTGTTTGTAGAAAATTTTTCTCAAAAATTTTTTTGAAAAACAAACCAAACAAGTGAATAATATTATAAGAGTTCAATATCTCATTCTAATTTTTTTGATTTTCTTAATTTTAAATAATTAAGAAAATCTCCATTAGATATCTTTTATTTGATAATCTCACATTGGAAAAAGAAGGAAAAAAATGAATTATTTTACTCATATAAAAAAAATCTTATACTCTCATCTCATTTAATGAAGAGTCTTATGAGAATGTCAATATCCCATACTAATTTTCTTGATTTTCTTAATTTTAAACAATTAAGAACATCTCCATTAGTTAGCTTTTATTTGATATTCCCATATCGGGAAAAGAAAGAAAAAATGAGTTATTTTACTTATATAAAGTGAATCTTACACTCCCATCCCATTTAATATGGTAGTATTGTACATATTTCAATTCAATATAGTTTAAATTTTAAAAATTTTAAATAATTAATTATGACCTAGTCGATTGGGCTAAATCATTTTTTATTTGATTAATTTGTTGGTTTAACTGCGATTTTAACGATTTTATCAAAATATATTGATTAGATTTGGTTGATTCGAAATAAACAAAAGATTGATCTGATTAAAGATTGAAAAACTGAGATAGCTTAATTAGAAATAAATTTTACGTTCAAATAATTATTAACTTTTATTTTATAATTTCACATTAGAAAAAAAAAAGAAAAAAAAAGTGAATTGTTTTACTTATATAAAATAAATCTTAATAGTGTAGTATTGTGTACACTTCAATTCAAGATAGTTTAAATTTTAAAATTAAAATAACATTTAAAAGTTTTAATTAATTAATTTTTGTATAAGTTGATTGGTCATTTGACCTAACCGATTAGGCTGAACCATTTTGAGTTTAAGCGATTCACCAGTTTAATCGTGATTTTTCATATTAATTTTATTAATTTCAAAAAATTAAAAAAAAAATTCCTTTGGCTAACTTCCATTTAACAATATAAAAATAAAACTCTAATTAGTTTATGATTTATTTTATAATCCCACATCGGGAGGAGAAGAAAAAGCAAAATTTGTTTCATTATCTATCTATCTATCTATCTATCTATCTATTATATAAGGAAAATGAGATTTTTAGGGAGAAGTCTTCTAGGAACTCCAAATCCTTATTATAAAATTATTGAATTTTCTTAATTTAAACAATTAAGAAAATTCTCATTTGGCTTGCTTCCATTTATCTTTTATTTTATAATCCCACATCGGGAAAAAAAAAAAGAAAAGAAAAAATGAATTGTTTCACTTACCTAAAATGAATCTTATATTCCCACTTATATAAGCAAAATGAGATTTTTAGTGAGAAGCCTCATTATCAATATCTCATACTCATTTTTTTAATTTTCTTAATTTTAAACAATTAAGAAAATCCCAATTTACTAACTTTCATTTAACTTTTATTTTATAAACTCACATAATTTTGATTTTAAAAACAATTTTGTATGAGATTTTGAAACTCTCATAAAATTTAACTTTAAAATAATTACAATCTCATATCGAGAAAAAAAAGAAAATGTGAGTTGTTTCACTTATATAAAGTGTTACAATCCCACATCGAAAAAAAAAAAAAAAAAAAGAAAAAAAAAAGTGAGTTGTTTCACTTATCTTATAAAGGGAGTTTTAAGGGAGAAGACTTCTAGAAGTTACAAACCTTCATTCTAAAATTATTGAATTTTTGTAATTTTAAACAATTAAAAAAATTCTTATTGGCTAGTTTTCATTTACCTTTTATTTTACAATTCCAAATCGGGAAAAAAGAAAGAAACAAAAAATGTGAATTGTTTTATTTATATAAAGTTATGCTCCAATTTATATAAATTATTGAAATTTCTTAATTTTAAACGATTAAAAAAATCTCCATTGTTTAGTTTCTATTTAACTTTTATCTTACAATCTCACATCGAGAAAATAAGAAAAAAGTGAATCGTTTCATTTGTATAAAGTGAATCTTATACTCCCATTTATGTAAGTAAAAAAAGATTTTTAGTGAGATGCCATATAATCAATACCATTTTTTTATTTTGTTAATTTTAAACAATTAAGAAAATCTCCATTGGTTAATTTCCATTTAACTATTATTTTACAATCCCACATAGACTTTTGATTTTAAAAATAATTTTTTATGAGATTTTGAAACTCTCATAATATTTAACTTTAGAATAATTACAATCTTACATCAAGAATAGAAATAAAAAGTGATTTGTTTCACTTATATAAAGTGAATCTTATACTTTCATTTAATATTATAGTATTGTACATGTTTCAGTTCAAGGTGATTTAAATTTTAAAATAAAATCTAAAGGTTTTAATTAATTAGTTTTGTTGTAAATTTGCTGATCATTTGACTTAGTCAATTAGACTGAATCATTTTCGGTTTAATTGACTTGCTGGATTAACTATGATTTTAGCAGTTTTATCCAAATATATTACTTAGATTTATTTGATTTGAAATAAATTAAGATTCACCTTATTAAAAATTGAATAACTGAGATTGCTTGATTAGAAATGAATTTCCCGTCCAAATAACCGTTAATTTTTATTTTACAATCGCACATCAGGAAAATGAGAAAAAAATGAGTTGTTTCACTATATAAACCTCATGCTCCCATTTAATATTATAGTATTGTGTATGTTTCAGTTCAAAATAATTTAAATTTTAACATAAAATTTAAAAGTTTTAATTAATTAATTTTTATATAAGTTGGTTGGTTCTTTGACTTATTCAATAGGGTGAACCATTTGCGGTTTAACTGATTCGTTGTTTTAATTGCTATTTTAGCGATTTTATTAAAATATATTGGTTAAATTTATTTGATTCGAAATAAATTAAAGATTGACCAAATTAAAGATTAAACGGCTAAAATTGCTTGATTCGAAATAAACTTCCCGCCCAAACAATTGTTAACTTTTAAACAATTAAGAAAATCTCCGTTGACTAGTTTTCATTTAACATTTATTTTATAATCCCACATTGAGAAAAGAAGGAAAAAGTAAATTGTTTTATTTATATAAAGTAAATCTTATACTCCCATTTATATAAGCAAAATGAGATTTTTAGTGATAAATCTTATGATCAATATCTCATATTAATTTTTTTAATTTTCTTAATTTTAAACAATTAAGAAAATCCTAATTGACTAGTTTTCATTTAACTTTTATTTTACATAATATAAAAAAAATTAAATATAACTATCATATTTTTATTACAGCAGTGCTGGGGACCCCCAGTGGGGTGACCCTAGCACCCCTACCTTCACGTGGGGGTCTGTGAGACCAAGACTTTAAAAAAAAAATTTGGACCAATCAAAAAAAATGGGGGTGGTGGGGGTCACCCCCACTGGGGGTCTCAGTCTTTTTCCTTTTTATTAGATAATATATTATTTTATTTCATTCATAGCACGGGTGATATACTAATGTGTATATATATATATATATATATCTCAGGGTGCTTAGAAAGATGATTGAGCAAAAATAACTCACTAAAAGAAAAAGTAAACTAAAATAATCAATAAGATAAAATGACACATTTAATTTATAATCATTTTATTTTTTCACTCATAACCATCAAATCAACTACCAAAAGAAAAAAAAAACTTACAAACTTCTCAAACATAACTTTTTTAGGCAAGATAATAACCAAAAAAATAAATAATTAATTAAAATAGCCAACTTTCCAAACAGGCCATAGTAAATAATTGCTTGGTTTCGCCTGTTCAAATCTGTTTGGTTTGAAAAATAAAAAAATAAATAATATGTTTAGTTTAAATTTTTTAAAAACAATTTTCTAAAATTTTAATTTATATTTTAATTTTTTTTTAAATTCATTTAATCTAGATATATTTAAAAAGTAAAATGTTTATACAAGTTTTTTTAAGAATTCATGGAATACAAACAATAAAATAAAATAAAATAAATACAAAAATTTAGTACATTTTTATATTTTTTTGTTATATTCAATGATTTTTTTTTAATTTTTTACATTTTTACATTTTTTAAGTTGATCTAAAAAGTTTTTAAAAAAAATGATTATAATGTTTAAAGAAATTCACTAAAAATAAAAAATACAAATTGAAAACTCAGAAAATAATTTTTAAGAGCTCTAAACCAAACAAACACGACAGAAGCTATTCTACTTGAAAACGTTACATTTTATTATTATTATTATTATTATTCCATTTTTTAGTTTTTTTTTTTAATGAACATATAATTTTCTTTTATATTTATTTTGAGGTCCTAGTCTAGAAAATTTGATAAAATATAAAAGAAATTTCACCAAATTTTTAATGAGAAAAGTAATATTTTTAGCATTTGTGGAATGGATTACTTTTTTAGCAACAATTTTATCTTTAAAAAAAACTATAAAACATTTATCAAACTAGTTGAGCAACTCCTATACTATGAGGTATTTTGCTTTTAAAAATACATAAAAAGTACACATTTTATTTTGTTTAATTAGTTTAATTAGTGTGTATTTCAACAAGATTATTTATAGTTAGGCAAATAGGAGTAATTATTCAGTAATTTTGAAATATGGACATGTACTATTTTATAGTATTATGATTGGTGAAAAATGTAAGTAGGTAGAATATTGTGTTGGGTGATTAAAAAATATGAGAAGATATATTAAATGATCATTAATTAAAAAATACAAATACATAATATTCTAAAAATATTAAATAATTTCCCGGCAAGTAGACAATTCTTGGCTCTCTAATTGTACCTAGCCTTCTTACAAATGATGCGTAATGCCTAGTGTATTGCATAGTCATTGAGAGCACGACAATGTGATTTGACTAGGCACAATGCTTAACAAGCACAATATAGAAAAGTTTGTTGAAGTTATTCACATTTATTTGAGAGTAATTAAATTAAAAGAAGAGTAATATTGTAGATTTATTACATCTACTTTTTCACATCATGTAATTATGAATGAGACTGTAAATATTATGAGATTATGTTATATTAGACTAGAATATAATAGGAAATGAGATTTGAATGATTATTATTTTTAGAGTTCAATGAAGAAGACGAAATAATCTAAAGTACTATTCATATCAGAAGGTGGGCAGAAAATGGAAGCTCTTATTGGCAACTCGTTTGGCTTCTTCGTCGGACAGTTGGACACTGAAGGTTTCAAGCGCAAGAGCAGCATCTCGGCTTGGTTTAGGCGACTGCGTCAATGGAGTGGAGTATAGACACTTCCTTTTTATCAACCATTAAAATTTAGGTATTTGGATGCTTCCCGATGATGAAAAATGTTCAATTTTTTATTTTTAGTGTGTTTGGGTCATTGTCGTTCACTTTTTTATACCAAAAAATTATTTTTCTACTAAAACTCATTTCATAGAAAATGTGAGGAACAATGCCCAATTAAATCTGAATTGATGAATTTTTCAAAAGCGATGACTTAATTGGGAGTTAATTTGTTTTTTAAGGCAATAAGTTAGCCTAGGAGCAGAATGATAGACTTAGGACCTCGTGGGCCAGTGGGCTGACTAACATACGGCAGGCGTTGACTGGGGCAGTTTCTTAGTTTGGTTGGGTTTTGTTGGCTGATTGTAGCGGAAAACATTAGGATTGACCTAATTCACCCTAACTTTGTCCCCAAGTCACCCTAGGTCTATATATACCCATCGCTCCTTGTTTTTGGGAGAGAGAACTCCTAATATCCAAGTTTTGCATCTGTTAAACCTTAGCCACTTTCAAATTCGAAAATACACATATACGACAAATTTACAGTATTCAAAACACATTTAAAGTGGAAGCAAGTTGAATCAAACACAATAAAAAACTTGAGGGAAGCATTCTAATAACTCTTCTTTGCTTTTTCACTTTTTTTTGAACGGCAAAAGAAATCTTTATTGATGAAACATACAAACAAGTATGATAAAGTACATCAATAAAGAGGAGTTTGGGAAAAGAAAATATCTTCATGTCGGCTCTTCATAGATAGAGGAGTTGAAGCAGAAGGTAGAACGACTGAATCAAGATATTGGGACTGCGCAAAATTCAAGCGACAAAGATCGAAGGCCCGTGGTTACAGTTGAAAACCTAGAAAAGGGTTATCTGATTAATGTAATTTCAGAAAAGAATTGCCCAGGTCTACTTGTCTCAATACTTGAAACTTTTGATGAGCTGGGTCTTAATGTGCAAGAAGCTAGTGCCTCTTGTGAAGAAAGCTTTCGATTAGAGGCAGTTGGAGAAGTAAGAGATAAAACACCTCTTCATATTGAAAGTATTTCAATTATTATTTGAAATCAGCGATGAAGAACGGTGGGTGGATACCAGTAGTAAACCAAAGGAAAATGAGTGAAGTATGGAGTGACAAGGGTAGTAAGGGTTTAATCTCTGTTTTTGTGGATAGCATCCCTCCCACTATGGATCCGAAATCATTGTTTCATCTGTTCTCCAAGTTTGGTCTAGTGAAGGATGTGTTTATACCTCAAAAGAGAAGGAAAAATACCAATACTCGATTTGGTTTTGTTAGATTTGATTGCTCAGTAGCCGCAAATGTGGCTGTACAGAAAATTGATGGTCTGTGGGTGGCTGATAAAGAACTTAAAGTCAAAATAACAGAGTATGGTTGTTTTGCAAATAGATTGGTGAGAAGAGATCAGCTTGGAAGGAGTAGTGGTGATAAGGTCGCTGAAGGAAGGTATAATTGTGATCAGTTGAGTTTTCAAAGATCTTTTGCAGATGTGATAAAAGCAGGCGTTAAGGAACAGGAAGGTAATGATGGACATACGATTCATGTAAATGAAGAAGGGCATGGATGGTTGTATGATAGTGTGTTACTAAAGTTCAAATCGGAGTTCTCGATGCAGGGTATTGCGTTGGTGCTAAAAGAGAAAGGACTGGGGCATGTGGTGGTTAGAAATGGGGGTGGTAGGGCTGCTATATTGACTTTCTCATCAAAAGAGGATATGATGTCACAGTATTCATTGATCAAAGAATGGTTCTAGGAATGGTGCGAATATGTCAAGCTTTGGGAACCAGGTGTATATGCAGAGCAAGAGAGGCGTCTATGGCTCAAGTGTTATGGCATTCCTCTGAGTATGTGGAATAGAAACACGTTTAACAAGATTGGTGGTATATGGGGCAGTGTGCTTAGTTTGGATGGGAATATCAATCAACCATAGTTCTTTAGTCATGGAAGAATTAGAGTTGCAACGCATTATATGGAGTGTATAAATCAAACGATAAAGCTGGAATGCAAGGGTCGATTTCATTCAGTTTTTGATCTGTGAAGAACAACCGTATATTTTAGTTGACTGTGGTAGCATTATGTCCAGTGAGGTGAGGGAGGATCGGAACTCAAACGAGGTGGTCCAGCCTCAATCTGTTGGGGAAGATGCTGGTGATCAATCCGATGTTAATCTGGCTGTGGAAGATAAAGACGATGATGATGCTCTGTAAACAAACAGGTGGACACAGCGGTAGAGGAGACGGCAAGTGGAGTGGGGGACAACTTGGTGGTTGAGGAGCGTATGGAGATGGCGGTGGCAAAGGGCAGCCTACAGGATAATGATGATAATCTATGTGTGGATGAGCAGATAGCTACACCCGGATTTATTCAGTATATGGATAGGTCAGCTGGACATAGGCCTGGTATTAGTTTGGAAGTAAATTTGGGCCATATTCAAAACCCAGTGGTGAATAACAATGTAGGTGTTGGGGTGAGAGGCCCAAAGCCAAATCTAAATACCAATTCTAATTGGGAAGATACAAGGCCCAGTTTGTGTATGGGGCAAACAGAGCATAAAGGTTGTAATGGCAATATGTCTAATGGGCTGAAGTCAAAACAGAAAGGAAAAAAATAGGTAAGATTCTCCTGTGCATCTAAATCCCTCATTGAGGTTTCTGGTTATTCATTTCTTGCTCGAATGTATGGTCATAAAGGGGCATCATCAAGCAAGCCCACTACTAAATGTGCTGTTTTTCGGGCTACTGCTGCTGCTATGTCTCTTTCTGCTTCATCTGAAGGTAGTTCTAGTAAATTGAATCACATTCTTAGTGAGGTACAAGCGAACATCCAGTTGGGGAAAATCCTGGGTATCAATTACAAAGATAAAGAGTCTGAAGCTTTAGAAAAGATGGTGGATCTGGAATTAGTGGACAGAGCTAGGAGGAATGAGAAGAGGAAAGAATAGAGGCTTTGGTATCTATCTGGGTTGAAATATGGTGTTATAATTGTTTAATTATGAAGTTGATGTCTTGGAATGTTAGAGGATTGGGAGAGCTAGAGAAGAGGGGAAGGATTAGGAAGCTCATTTATGAAAGAAATGCTGATATTGTGCTTCTTCAGGAAACAAAGAAGGTTTCTATTTCGGAGAAGGAGGTTAGAGCACTGTGGGGAAAAAGAAACATGGATTTTATGGTGGTGGGTTCTGATGGATCTGCTGGGGGTCTTCTTTGCATATGGGACCCAGATGTTTTTAGGATGGTGGATTGTTGTTGTAACAAAAGGTTTATTCTTTTATCAGGTAAATTGCTAAATTCATTTGATTACAATATTTTGAATGTGTATGCTCCAAATGAGGTGAGTAGTAGAGGTAAATTTTGGGACACCTTAATCAAACTAAAATATGAGTTTCCAAATCCATGGTGTTAGGGGGGAGACTTAAATGAGATTAGAAATATTGGTGAGAGGGTGGGTTGCTCCAGAAGAGAAAAGGGGATGATAGATCTAAACTCTTCTATTGAGAGTTGTGAGTTGAATGATTTGCCTCTGTTAGGCAGGAAGTTCACATGGTCTAATGCACAAGATGGGGAAAATGGAGTAGAATCGATCGTTTTTTGCTTAATCAGGAATGGCTTCTGAAGTTTAATTTTAAAGAGTGAGGTCTTCCTAGGTTGTTTTCTGATCATTGTCCTATAATGCTGATGGATGATGAGAGGGACTGGGGACCCAAGCCTTTTAGGTTTATTAATGCGTGGTCTAGTCATCCAAGCTTTTCCTCATTTGTTGCAAAGGTTTGGTATGAATCCAGGATTATTGGGAAAGCAGGATATGTGCTGTTCCAGAAGCTAAAAATGCTGAAAGTGGAGCTGAAAAATTGGAACCTTGAAGTTTTTGGAAATTTAGCAACAAAACTCAAGAAGGCTGAGGAGGAGTTGTTAGAGATAGATATTTTGGCTAAAAATAGAGTTCTAGTGGTGGCTGAGAAGGCTAGAAGAAGACAAGCGATGGGTGAAGTTTGGAAGCTTAGTAAAATAGTAGAGTGGCTGTGGCAACAGAAATCTAGAGTTAACTGGACCATTAATGGGGATAAGAATACGAAGTTCTTTCATATTATGGCCAGCAGCAGAAGGAGTAGAAATTCAATTAATTCCATCAAAGTTGAAGGTGAGATAATTGAGGAGCCAGCTAAGTTAAGGTATGAGGTGCTACAACACTTTAAGAGGCTATATTCAGAAAGTTGGGCCAGAAGACCAGTTCTAGATGGTGTTTTTAAATCAATTCAAGATAGCTCTACTTGTCATGATCTTGAAGCTGCTTTCTCTGAAGCTGAAGTAAGGGCAGTAGTTATGGATTGTAATGGCGATAAGGCTCCAGGCCCTGATGGTTTTAATCTTCCATTTTTCCAGAAATGTTGGAAGTTAGTTCATCAGGAGGTTTTGTTGTTTCTGAGAGATTTCCATGCTACTAGCAAACTTTCTTATGGGATTAACAGCTCTTTTATCACCCTTATTCCTAAGATCGATAATCCTATTAGGTTGTCAGATTTTAGACCCATTAGCTTGGTGGGTAGTTTGTACAAGATTCTCTCTAAGGTTCTGGGTCTTAGACTTAAGAAAGTTCTTCCTTCAATTATTGGTGAAACACAATCTGCTTTCTTAGGGGGGAGAAGTGTCTTGGATGGAGTGTTTATTGCTAATGAAATTATAGATGGATGGAAAAAATCAAGAAGAAAATGTGTGATTATTAAACTTGATTTTGAGAAAGCTTATGATTCTATTAATTGGGAATTCTTGGTATCTATGCTTCATAATTTTGGGTTTGGTTCTAAGTGGGTTTCATGGATGAAGGAGTGTATCACTACAACAAGGTTGTCAGTTCTAGTGAATGGCTCACCTACAGAGGAATTTTCACCACACCGAGGTCTTAGACAAGGTGACTCCCTTTCTCCTTTCCTTTTCAATATAGTGGCTGAACGGTTGGATATTTTAATGAACAGAGCTTATGAGAAAGGTATTATCAAGGGGGTAAAAGTTGGAGTAAATGAGGTAGTAATTTCACATCTCCAATTTGCAGATGATTTCATAATTTTTTGTGAGGCAGATTTGGATCAAATAGTATTCACAAAGCGGATACTAAGATGCTTTGAAATCCTTTCTGGCATGAGGATAAATTTCCATAAGAGTGTGGCATGTAGAGTTGGAGTGGAGGAGGAAATATTGGTATCTTATGCCGATATATCGAATTGTAAGGTACATGGACTGCTACTTAAATTTTTGGGTTTGCCGTTGGAAGCTAATCCAGGGAGGAAATCTACTTGGAAGCCAATTCTGGATACAATAAAGTCTAGGTTGACTGGGTGGAAGAGAAGGCTTCTTTCCTTTGCGGGTAGATTAACGTTGATTAAGTCCGTTCTTTCTAACCTTCCGGTTTATTATATGTCTTTGTTTAGAATGCCTTGTGGTGTGGTTAGAGAGATTGAGAGGCTTGAAGCTTCTTTCCTTTGGGGTGGGAATGATTTGAAGAGAAAGGTTCATTTGGTGAAATGGACTGAAGTTTCTAAAAGTCTGAACCAAGGAGGGTTGGGAATTAGAAGAATTAAGGATCTCAATGCAAGCTTACTTCTTAAATAGTGGTGGAAATTTGGAAGTGAAGTAAATGCTCTTTGGAGAAGAATGGTGTGCATCAAGTATATGAGTGAGGAGGTTCTCTGGCTCCCATCTTTAAACTCATCAGCTAGACTTTCTAGAATCTGGGGAGATGTTCTTGCAGTTGTTAGTCTGAATCAACCTCTGGTGGAGTTCTTTGTGAAGAAATATCAGATAAAGGCGGGCAATGGGAGCAGAATCAAGTTTTGGTATGATAAGTGGGTTGGTGGTAGTTGTCTTAAAAATGAATTTCCTAGATTATTTAGGTTGTCTACAGTAAAAGATGGCTCATTATCCTATTTTTTTGAGAGGAAATCCAACTCTAGGGAGTGGAACTTTTGTTTCCGAAGGCCATTATATGATTGGGAAAAGGCTGAGGCTAACAAGTTGGCAGCAGTGCTTTTGGTGACCCCTGCTATAAGACTGAATGAGGAAGATTGCCCTGTTTGGAATGGATCCATTGGTGACAAGTTTAAGGTCTCAGATATATATCGGTATAGTGATTCCCTCTTGGGCCCTTCTCTCCAAATTTGTAAGTTTGTGTGAAATAATGACATTCCCCCCAAAGTCCAATTTTTTGGGCGGTTGGCCTGGGGGAGTAGAGTGAAAACAGGGGTCTTCTTAAAACATATAGGTGTTCTGAGCAGTAAGGCTTCTGTGTTATGTGTTTTTTGCAAAGTGGAGAATGAATCTGATATGCATGTATTGCTACATTGTCCATTTTCATGGCAGGTGTGGTCTGATGTAATGCTTTGGTGGGGGTGTCTAATGGTGGTGCCAAGGAATATTGATGGATTATTTCATTGGTGGATTGGGTGGAAGTATAAGAAATTAGCTTGGCGATTGTGGAGAGCCTTGCCCTGTATTATACTTTGGTCCATTTGGAAGTTAAGGAATGAATGTTTGTTTAATGAAGTGCAACCTTGTGCATTTGAGTTAGGTAAGCTGATAAAGATTAGATTTGCTTTATGGGTTAAAGGTTCTATAAAAAGGATCATGTACTCTGTCTTGGATTTAATCATCAATTTGGCTCAGATTAAGGAATGCATTTGAGGAGGGCCATGGATTTTGATCAAGCTGGTTTTTGGGGTGTATGGTCTGATAATCTGAGGGTTGTTTTGCGGGACTACTGGGTATTACTCTGATTATCTGTTAATCTGTTTTTTTGCTACTGTGTGGCTGGTCTACTACTCTGTATCTGAGGCTAATCTGTTACTCTGTATCTGTTGGGTGATAATCTGATTTTTTGTTAATCTGGTTCTCTGCTGCTGTGTGATAATCTGGGAGGCTGCCATGAAACTGATAAATTCCCATACCAAAGAGGAATCTTGAACTTTTGATTTTGAGGGTATGGTCTGATAATCTGCTGAGGGTATAATCTGTATGGATTGGATTCTGGACTGCTGAGGGTTGTTTGTGGGACTGATGAGGGATAATCAGCTGGGTCTACTGGGTCTGTGCTCTATATCTGTTATCTGTTGGATGCTAATCTGCTACTCTGTATCAATTTTTCTGCTGCTGTGTATCTGATGCTGGTTTGGTGTTGTGTATCTGCTGCTAGTTTTGGCCTCTGCTAGCACTAGGTTGCGTGCCTATATTTGATTTGTTTGTATTTGGATTAGGTTGCATGCCTCTATTTTGTTTGGTTGCTGTTTTGACTAGGTTGTTGTCTCTATTGGTCTCTCACCAACAGGGTCTTGCTGGTTTGGTGCTGCCGTGTGATGGCTTGCACCATCCCTCTCTTTTTGTTGATATTCTATTCCTTTATGTAAGGTTTTTCATCATCAATAAACGGTTCTTTGTTATTGATCAAAAAAAATAAAGAGGAGTTTGGAGCAAAAACAAGCTCCAAGCTCCAGTCAGTGAGAAATCAACAAGCAAAGTAAAGCAACAAACCAACAAGCAAACAAGAAGGCAACCAAAATGCAGCCCTAGCTGAGCAGAACAAAACATAACATGCCAACCATGCAGATCATACCACAATGCTGATCAAACCATGAGCAACCAGATTTTAAGTCATCAGTAAAGCAACAATCAGATCAATCCAAAACTAACAGATCAAATCAAAACACCAAGAAAGGATTGAACACCCTGAAAGAACAGAACAACTAAAACTCTGCTGCCTAGTACTGCAAACAAACTCTTCAGTTTGTTTGCCAAACCAGAGGTATTATTCTTTTTCTTTTTACTTTTAGATTGTTTAATAATGTTTTATTCGTTTGATAATGGTTAGTTTAGTTTCATGCGTGTTTCATCACATTAGTTAGATTATTTTATTTATTTTGATTAAGTTTAATCCATGATTGCATTGTATAATAGTTTAGATTTTTTAAATTATACATTCATGCATATAGGCTCGGATTAGTGCATCATCCATATGATTTGTTCGAGGCATTTTATTTTGTTTATTTATTTTAGTTGATTAAATCTATGTTATGATATATATATATATATATATAATTCATGTTTAGTGTTTTTTGGGCTTTTAGAGTTTCATATTGCATTAGTTTTTATAACCTCTAGAATCATGCATTTAGATTAGTGTTCATTTTTTTTCTTTCATGTTCTTGAGTGTTCATGCGTGTTCTTCATCATTCGAATATTATCATGATTTATTTTTCATAATTTGCATATACAATATCGTTACACGTTTGGTAAATTAGCTAGCGATATGTGATTATTTGATAGAAATTGCATGTTTAGAGGTCATATCTCTTTAATTAGAATATTTATCATATTTGTTTTTAAAATCTTTTGTCTTGAAAAATCATCTCCTTTATATGAAAATATTATTTTAAAAATCAAATTTTTATAAATATGTGAATATTCAAGTTAAAGTGATATGATCTATATTGTATGAATCACCTAGATGATAGGTTTAGTTTAAAGGATTATGTTAATAATTGAGTTCATGAAATTAAACAAAGAAATAAATCTAGTAAAAAAAAAATTAGTGGAGGCCAATCAATTGATTGAGCGAATGGAGTGCTCACATTAATGATCTTTCCCATTCTTACCTAAACCCCTAAACTGAGATTTTTGCTATTATAGATTAGTAGCCTAAATTATCATGGAGTTAGAGTTTCTTAGTTTTCCTTAAAAATCAGGTGGTGACACCAATCTTTTCTAAATTGGACTTTATTTGGTAATTTTTGGGCTAAATCGATTTGTGAGAATGTTATCATATATTGTCAATTTATACCTCGATGATTCACATACAACATGTGGGTGCATCGAAAGGCGTCATATTCACACGGAGGAACTGCCCTACTCAATTTGTTTGCGAACGGTCAAAATACCTTTGATTCTGCTTTATTTTCCCTTAAATTTAAGGAGGGAATTATAATTCAATTGTGTTTTAAAAAAATGTTAACAGAAACATAAGAAGGTTTAAAATTTTAATTATTAATGGTCATAAAATTTATTATTGATATGTAATTTTTTTTTTTATATTTACACTGAATAATAGTTTTTCCAAATTTCAAACACATGAAGTTCTTATTAAAGTTCACAAACATGGCCTTCTTAAAACACATGAAGTTCTTGAATGATTTCTTTATGAACTTACCATTAATGACTTTTTATTCAGGGTTGAGTTAACCCACTTTGTGTCAAATTCTTATACCAAGTTTAGCCCATTGCATTGAGTACTATTCCATTGGCTGTGCTGTGCTCAGTGTGAAAACACAGAAATGAGTGTGTTCAAAGCATCCAATCCAAATTTGAATGAGCTGTGTGATTTGATTAAGTTTAGAATTGCTTTGTGGATGAAATCAATCGGTGTAGGCATGCAGTGATACTCTTTACACTTTTTCTTCTTTATTGATATATTTTCATAGTTGTATGCTAATTTCATCAATAAGGATTTTTTTTTTTTCTTTGAATGATCAAAAAAAAAAAAAAAAAAAAATAGGCCAATGAGTTAACCCGCTTTGAGTCAAATTATACGCCAAGTTTAGCCCATTGAGTTAACCCACTTTGAGTCAAATTCATTTACCAACTCAATACGTCTGCTTCTTCTGCACGCAGACTTCACAAACTAGCACCACCACCACCATACACCATTACACTACTAGCGCCCGCACACACCAATACTTGCCCCTTTCTCCATCTTCTCCCTCTTCCCCCTATTCCTCTGCACTCTAGGGTTCAAAAAAAAGTAGAAAAGAACATGAGGAAGAAGTCAAATAATAATAATAAAAATAAGGGTTGGTTTGGGGTGTCCTAAAAAAGTGCACTTTTTGTCTTTTTATGAAAAGTTGTGCAGAAAAGTAGAGAGATGATGTGATGGAAAAAAGATAAAAAGATAAAAAGATGGATTATATAGGTTATGCCAAACCTAGCCTAAATGTTTAGAGAAGCCAATATCATATTTCTTGATAGTAGAACATAGATCTAAATAAAGGCATTCATGCTTCACACAAACCAAATAAAAAGGACATATCTTGTTCCTAAAAGTGAAGATAATAAAAGAGCACAGCATAGCATATAGCTCAACAACAACAGAAACAAACAGCACACAACACACAATCTTCCTGTTCCGAATAAATCAAAGGGGAGCACCAGGGAAGAGTGGGAGAGCCCTAAGCGCACGTTCAAAAGTCACAACATAGAAAATCGCAATGGCAGTTATTAGAGTTGATGTATAAAGAGAGAATAAAGAGAGAAATACAGAGAATAAATTGTATGTATTATTATTGATGTATTGAATATTTATTACACAGAGAAGGCACTCTCTTTTATAGAGAGAAATGGATGCCTCGGATGCCTTGGAGGATGACACCGAAAATGCTAAAGGTAAAGGAAAGCATGCTACAATTATATACAATTATATATTACTAACAATGCTATGATGATGTCCACCGAAAGTTGCACTATATTTAGGTATTATATTATATTACTAACAGCCCCCCTCAAACTCAAGGAGGATAGGAACCAACTTGAGTTTGGAGAGAGTAACAAAATAAGAAAATGAACTGACAAATAAAAGTAAAATAGGATAGGAGACACTGTATGGTTGTGTCAGACCGTTGTAGAAGACACGGTATGGTCGTGTCGGACCGTTGTAGCAGACACTGTGTGGTTGTGTCAGACCGTTGTAGAAGACAGTTTATGGGGTCATGTCGGACCGGTGTAGCAGGACAGTTTACGGGGTCATGTCGGACCGATGTAGCAGGACAGTTTACGGGGTCATGTCGGACCGTTGTAGCAGACACTGTGTGGTCGTGTCAGACCGATGTAGAAGACAGTTTATGGGGTCATGTCGGACCGGTGTAGCAGACAGTTTACGGGGTCATGTCGGACCGTTGTAGAAGAACAGTTTACGGGGTCATGTCGGACCGATGTAGCAGCTGACCGGAATCAATGTCGAGACAGTTTATGGGGTCATGTCGGACCGATGTAAAAGCTGACCGGAATCAATGTCGGGACAGTTTACGGGGTCATGTCGGACCGTTGTAGAAGCTTGTGGTGGTGCACCAAGGAGGCGACTTAGGGAGTGCGCCATGGGGTGGCTTGAGCGGTTCCCATGGTGTGTAACCATGCTCACCATGATATATGTATAACCCCCCCCTCAAACTTAAATAGGTGTGAAGATAGAAACCTATTTGAGGTTGAAACAAAGGGATTGATAAAGCTGACTGGTGTAGAAGACACTGTATGAGTGTGTATATAGGCTGCCCAAAAGATATACATGGATGTAGATATCGAGCCCTCAAAAGTCGTGCCCTCAAAAGGGGTGCCCAATCTGTCAAAAGGCGTGCCATCAAAAGGCGTGCCCGATGTCATCAAAAGGCGTGCCATGAAAAGGCGTGCCAGGTTGTCGGTGTCAAGAGGCGCGCGATGCGCGTGGCTGCCTCGGCTATATAACCAAGACTGAACCTGAGGCTGAGACAAAAAACCTGCAAGTTTCTCGGAAAAACTCTTCGTTGTGCTGAGAGAGAGAGTCTGTAACACTCTGTTGCGAGAGAGAGTCTGTAATACTCTGTTGCCCAGAAAATGGCTTCGTCGTCCCGTGGGCTGCTCACTCTCTTTCCCGACCTGAACGAGTCCACAGGAGAGAGAACTGGTGCGGTGTCCCGTGAACCTCAACCAAACACCACTGGGTTTGCTCCGTTGAACTTTCCGATGCAGTCGGTGGAGCAAAAAATGGCAGTGCAAACGGATGTGGAGGCGAATCAGTATACTTTGAAGGCATGCGTGGAAAGCATGACGGCGGTCACAAACTTGTCGAACCGGCTGCAGAGTAGGACAAATGAGGTGCAGCAGTTAACCTCCCAGCTGGCTCTGCTCCAACGCATGTATAAGGATGCGCGAGCAGAGATAAGTGTGCTGAAAGCAGAAAATAAGGAGCTAAAGCAGAAGGCCACCGTGATGTGGCGATTTGGAGGTCCGCCATATGCTGCAGTGGAGGAGCAGGGTGGAGTGATCGTGCCCAGTGGAGTGGGAAATACGGAGGCAGCACCGTCAAGGGCCGCCCAGGACGGAGGCAAGAAGAAGAGACCGGCGGCAGAGTAGAGAAGAAAAATCCCGCCTGTGGACGTGGTTGTTTTCTTTTGTTTCTGTTTTTTTTTTTTTTTTTTTTTTTTTTGGTTGTAAAAGTGTGATCGGGGTTGATCCCTGATATGAATAAAACAAATGTGTTGTGCAAACCCGGATGGTAGGAAGGACATGCAGAAAAAAATCAAGTGGTGAGAATGTTTGATGTTTGTTTGTTTTTTTTTTTTTTTTTTTTTTTTTTTTTGTTGTGATAAAAAAAAAGATATATGATTGGTGAAATGAGGAGTGCCTACGGAAGTATGGCTCAGTGATTGGGTGGAGAGAGGACACTAATATATTTTAAAATATTAAAATAATAAAATATATGTATAATAAAATAATATACAAGTGGATGAGGGGACAAAAGGATGAATGATGATTTCTGCGAATGTTAATATAGATATATATATATATATATTATATATACTCTAGTGGGATGAATGGTGGGTCTGGATATGATGAAAGTGGGCTAGGGGATAAAAAAAAAAGGACCAGAGAGAGGGAGTGGGTTGATTAAAAAAAAAATAGTTGTGTGCCAGTTGTGTAGTGTGTGTGGTCTCCTCCCTCTCTAAACCGTGTGTGTGTGTTGTGTGTTTATCGGGTGTGTGGAGTGTGTGCTGGGTTGCTGCTGCCGTGTGTTTGGCTGTGATGCATGGGTTTGTGAGGTGTAAAGTGGAGGATAAAAGAAAAGAAAAAAAAAAAAGGTAAGGAATGTGATGATTTCTGTCCCTTGGCACAAAAAAAAAAAATACCACTACCACTCTCTCTCCCCAACCACGCTCTCTCCCCAATCTGTGCCAGGCCAGGTAAGTCCCAAGTTCCGAAATTACGAGTTTATCAGCAGCTTGGATTTTATCAGGGTCATAAGGAGTATGAGCAGTTTGGAGCTGTATGTAGGCCGATTTCAGGGAAGAGATGTTGGTAAAAATCTTTGATATTACAGTTTCCACTGCTTCTGGATTCTGATTTGTTGCCTCTTCCATGGGTTGAGGGTGGACTTTCTGACTATTGTTGTCACGGAGTTGGGTGTCTCTAACTCCAGTGGGTTGCATAGCTACTTCCAGTGGTAGAGCAGTTGAAAAGGTTTCCTTCAATCCAGATGCAGGAAAGTCGTGACGCTGGATCTACGCTCACGATCGATGCTGAGTCGCTGATCGGAGATTTGGCCGGGAAAAGTAGGAACAAGACTCGCAGCTGTGGCTGGAGAGACGGCGGCGATGAGGAGGAGGGTGATAATGGCGGCGGCGGTGGACAACAGTTGGGTCCATGGAGAGAGAGAGAGAGAGTGTGGCTCTCGGGTTTCCATGCTTGCTCAACGTGAGAAGCGGCAACAACAGTTTCGCAGCCTTAGTTCGCGCGATCTTGGCTCCAATTCTGCTTCCATTGTAGACTTCGCAGATCGTCATCATTTTGAGCTTGGAAACAATGGAGAAGAGCCTGATTTATCATGGGTTCAATCACTCGTCAAAGAATCTCCACAAGTAATGAAGGAAAGGCCTGCAGCACCAGTCTTAGGTGGTGTTGATGAATCAGTTTGTTGAGGAAGGAGAGAGAGAATTAAAAATTTTGGATTTGTCCGGCGGACGGCCAAGGCGAGGCTGCCGCCCGCCGGTGAAGCGGAATCACTAAATTCTTAACCTTGCTCTGATACCATATTAGAATTGATGTATAAAGAGAGAATAAAGAGAGAAATACAGAGAATAAATTGTATGTATTATTATTGATGTATTGAATATTTATTACACAGAGAAGGCACTCTCTTTTATAGAGAGAAATGGATGCCTCGGATGCCTTGGAGGATGACACCGAAAATGCTAAAGGTAAAGGAAAGCATGCTACAATTATATACAATTATATATTACTAACAATGCTATGATGATGTCCACCGAAAGTTGCACTATATTTAGGTATTATATTATATTACTAACAGCAGTAAAGCGATAAAACTTGAGAACATCACGATCCATGAGAAAATTGTCCTCGGCAAATTGACGCCATTGGCAACTCATGTAACGTCTACCAGTACCATCTCTCCTCACAGGAGCCTTGAACCTCCAAATATTTCTATTGTCCCACACAATCATGACTTCGTTGTCCTCTGTCGCATCAGGCAGATAGAGTGCAGACCGAGGAATCTCCAGGTTGCCGGTAGCATCTGTCTTCGAGAGTTCCTTTTCAAAGCATTTCAAATATCCCGGCTCCATTCTCCTCCTTGAGTTGAGACCTAAAAGAAAAACAAAACACCAAAAAACAAAAACAAAAACAAATTATAGATATAAATTAAATGTGCTTACTCATAACATATATATACACGCACACAATTCAGGAGTATTAGAAATATAAATCAATCTTACGAGGACTTTGAAACTTATAGAGTGGACTTGAATCAAATGAGCTTACTCACAACATATATATACACGCACACAATTCAGGAGTACTAGAAATATAAATCAATCTTTCGAGCACTTTCAAACTTATAGAGTTGATAGTTGATAGTGTAAGAGAGACGTGATTCTGATATTCCTTTTTGTCAACATAATCATACATTTGAAACTTTTCTCTTTTATGTCACTCTCAACCTTAATTAAAAACAATGCATATATGAATTTTTGGTGTCATGTATTATTATTATTATTGGCAAAGAAAATTTTATTGATAAAAGAAATGTCACTTAACTATTTTTTTCTCTTCTATGACGTCACTTTCAACTTGATCTCAATTTTTTCTCTCTTCTATGTCAGTGTGAGGGTTGTTTGGAATGATTTGTATTTCTTTTACATTTTTCGAAAAAATATACAAAAAAATAAAATAAAAATATAGAGATGATATCACTTAAAAAAGATAAAAAGAATAATAAATATACTATTTTAAAACACCCCAAACAAGCTCTAATTAAAAAATACTTCATTAAAAATAATGTCTATCTGAATTTTTGGTCTCTTCATGTCTCTCAACTTTATGTGAATTTTTTTCTCTTTTATGTCCTCACTATCAAACTTAATTAAAAATAATGTATATCTGAATTTTTGTTTTTGCTTTTCTTGCTACTCAAAATCTGGTTGTTTTTCAACTAGCAAAAACAGTTTAGTAAGACATATATCTTAGGCCAAATTTGGCAATCCAAAATAAGTACATATTTTTTATCTTTTTATCTTTTTTTCATCACATCATCTCTCTACTTTTTGGCACATCTTTTCGTAAAAAGACAAAAAATACACTTATTTAGGTCATCCCAAACAACCCCTTAATCAGTTTCACGATTTAATTTAATTTAAAGTAATAGGGCCTCCCTCACAAGCTCCAAACAAAAAAGGAAATTGACTTTTACAAAAAAGGCCTTCCTCACGTTCCATTCATATAGTAAGACATATATCTTAATCAGTTTTACGATTTAATTTAATTTAATTTAACTTTTTTTACCTTATGAAATTTATTAGAAGAGTAATGCTATACATAATTTTTTTTTTTTTAACTTCTTTTTTCACTACTAGACACTAAGTAATAGGCACACATTATATATGCATGTGGGTTTTATCCAGTGGCGAAGCTAGAATTTCAGAGAGACTGACCTTCTCGCGTTCGGATCCCCTATCACTTGTTGTGCTGATGAGTTAGATAATGATGAATAAGAAAGAAAGCAAAGGAAAGGAAGAAGCAAGTATATAACTTTTTTTTTTTTTTTTTTTTTTTTTTTTTTTTTTTTTTTTTTTTTTTTGGGGTGGGGAGGGGGGGGGGTTGTAGAGGGAGAGAGAGAGTGATATCGCTTTCGATCCATCACTTGTTATGTTGGGGGTAGAGGGAGAGAGAGAGAGTGACCTTATCGCTTTCAGATTCATCACTTGTTATGTTAATGTAAAAATAAACAAAAATATTTCAGGCCCCTTTTCTCCCACCTTCTTTGACTCCCTCTCTCTCATTAATTACATTTTTTTTTTCTTTTTTGTTTTTTCTGTTCTTTCAATCACCACTCGTCACATGTGTGTGGGGTGATGGAGTGGTGATCGGAGGGATTTCTGTCACGGCTCAATAATGAATAAGAAAGATGATGTAATGATGACTAAGAAAGAAAGGAAAGAAAATACAGAACAACAATGATTCATCCCACTAAAAACATCATCACTAATAGTACTAATGCATTAAAAAAGTAAAAAAAAAAAAAAAAAAAAAAGTACAACTCCAAGGCCAAAACATCACATCATTAATGACGGGACCCACTGCCACCTAATTAGTGGGAGCACTAATTAGTGCTCCCAAGCATTTTTCAAATGCAGAAACAAGCAGACAAGATGGGGGAGAGAGAAAGGAAAGAAATGCAGAAACAAGTAGACAAGGGGTCTACTAGACGAGGGTAAAATGTCAAGTTTTAGTTTTTTATTTATTTTAAATTATATTATTTTTCATATTTTTATTTAAAAAAAAATAAAATAAATTAAAAAATTAAAAAATTAATTTTTTATCAATTTTCTTAAAACACTACTAGTTTTGGGAGAGAGAGACACCTCCCGTTCGGATCCTCTATCACTTGTTATGCTGATGAGTAGTACCATACCCTAGTGCCTATGTATAGCAGTAAAACCACGTTTTTAAATCATAGGATTTATTACTTTGTTTTACAATTTTAATGGACAATAATTTATTTTAACAAAATTCATTTTAACCATTTGACTCTAAAGTACTTCCCTCCTTATCTTTCAAAAATTGCCAAAAAGACACTACGGTAATTTTGGATTAAAATATAATATTAACACTATAGCGACCCCGGTCTTTTCTCTTTAAATTATTGTATCCGGACTTAGGTTCCGTGGATCCTGTCATTACTTATTGGTTGTTGTTGTCCTTTAATCTCTTTGTATTTGAAGTATAGGTTGTGTTGGGCGGGTCTGTTACAGGTTGGTTGATTTTAGATGCCAATAGGTGATGCCCAGATTTTGGCCTTCACGCTCGAGCGGAAGTTTTAACGCTCGAGCGGTCCCTTCGTTGTTGCTTATCCGCTCAAGCGGGAATTTTGACGCTCGAGCGTGATTTTCCATCTCCCAGTATTTTGCTCTGCAGTTCTTCCGCTCGAGCGGTAGTTTTTACGCTCGAGCGTGATCCCTTGTTTTTGCTCCTCCGCTCGAGCGGGGAGTTTGACGCTCGAGCGGGTGCCAGCGCCTGCAAAACTTCTGGGAGGATGCAATCGACGCTCGAGCGGCTTTCTTCACGCTCGAGCATGATTCTGTGTCTTACGCTCGAGTGGGGCTTTTTACGCTCGAGCGTAGAGTCGATTATATCAGTCCGTGATTCCACTTTTTGGATCACTTTTTGACCTACTTTTCCTTCATAACTTTTTTAAAAACCGCCCCTGGAGTGTTTTTATCTCTCTCTCTCCCTCTACACACCTTCTCTCTTTCGATTGATCTACTTAGAGTGAGTTTCTACCTTAGATCCTTTATTAAAAAGTTAGAGTGAGTTGAGGGCTTCGTTTTAATCTGAGAAACTTGGGATTTGGAGCACGTTGGTCTTTGGTCTTCATCTCCATCTTCTCCACACGGGTTATTTTCTTCGAGGTAGGGATTTTCCTACTCCATTTTATATGCTTTGTTCTAAGTTTGGTATTTTGATAGGTTGGGGACACTTTGAAAATTTTGGAAACAAACCCTAGTCGAATTGCTAAATTGATTTGAGTAATTAATTTAAGGAAATTGGGGAATTTGGTTAAATCCATGAAATTGGGGAATTTATTGATCTAATGGTGTAGTTGGATAATATAAATCACTCGCCTATTGAATTGTTGGTATATTTATTTTTCAAGTCTAGAAATAACTGTTTTGGGCTATCGGTGGAGGATAGTCGTGCTTGTTGTAGACATTGCATGCGGATTAGGGAAAATTGAAACTAATCAATTTGTTAAGTCATAATTTTAGACTATTGAATTAATACAGAAATTACATGTATTGATTGAGCATTGCATATGCATATTGTTTGGGAGGAGATAGGGGATGTACTCCACGGTTTAGGGGAAGATAGGGGATGGACCTCTAAACCGGATTTTTGTTTGGGAGGAGATAGGGGATGGACTCCATTAGCACCATTTGTATGTGTGCTTATTATATTGAAGTGTTTTTACATGATTATTGATACAGCACTAAAATGTGTATCAAATGGGAAGTATGAAGTGTTTTGATATGAGCATGAGTCTCATTTGTTTTGTTGCTATTGGAAGTAATGTGAATATGATATATAATTCACTGTTGTAAGTTTGGCCAGGTTCTGAGCCATGGTGATAATAATGGAAAGTGAAATGTGTCTTAGACATTAGTGTCATGAGACTGTTTAATGATTAAATTGATTTTTTTTTTTGGTTAACCATCTATTGAATGCTATAGCTTTATTCAATGCTTATATTTGGTTTAGTATTTTTCTACTGGGCTGTGGCTCACCCTTTATGGGAACATCATTTTCAGGTTCAGGTGATAAGCTACCTCCACGGACTTAGCCTGGAAGGATTTGATGTTTGGGATTTTGAAGACTTGTCTTTAGTTATATGTTTTATTTTGTTATTTTTTTTGAGATTTCATGTAAACATTCAAGCCTAGGGCTTAACTTGTAAATGAGTTAGTACTCATCCTTTTTGTGTCCAAGTGTTAGCTTGGAAAGATGTAAGCCCTTAGGGCATTTATTTTGATGCTGCAGGATGTTACATGTGATGTCTTTCAATAAGAATACTCTGATGAATAACTCAAATGATTCGTTTTCTCTTATAAATGCATGTTAGTGTTATGGTTATTATGGGTTTATTTTGAGGGCGTGACAACTTGGTATCAGAGCGTACCGGGTTCGAATACTTTGGGTACGTGGGAAGTGATTAGTATCACAATGGGTTCGTCTCGCTTGATAGAGACTTAGATGTACTGTTATGTGCTTATATGATAGCATGTTTATGTGATTATGTGGGTATGGAACGTAGTTTCTAGGATGTTAATTGGACCTTTGAGTTTCTAGTAGTCTTGTTGGAAAGGCACTTGATCAATGCTATTTCCAACCGGAACTATAGTAACGCTTAGGGACTATTATTATCCAAGAATGAAATTCGTAGGTGCTTATGTGATTATGTGCTTACGTGGAATGAATTATTTTTGTCCAATGCATTAGGACGCGAGTGTTTAGTTTCGGCACATTTATTAATGTGCTAACGTCTTTGTTTGTTTCCTTTATTAGGATGTCAGGACGAGGACGAGGACGCGGTAGGCGTGGTAGGCCGGGTAGGCAGGAGGTACCGGTGCCAGAGGAGATTCCGGCAGTTCATGAGGGAATTGGCCAGGCCAATATGACCGAGCCAGTAGGCCAGCAGGCTATGGGCGCTTTAGCCCGAAAGATAGCAGGGGCATTCAGGGAGTCAGTAGGCATTCTTAGGGCTGAGAATCAAGCCCAGGTTGTTGTTGCGGATGCAGGACCTTCCTTTCTGAAGAGGGAGTTCTTCCGGTCTAATCCGGATGAATTTGTGGGTGATCCTAAAGAGCCGCTTAAGGCAGATGAATGGCTCGAACAGACAACGAAGACGTTTGAGATGCTTGGCATCGAAGACGAGGGGTTGAAGGTGACCTTGGCATCATTCCAGTTGAAGGGGGATGCGGGTCAGTGGTGGAAGTTCACTAAGGGGCGTATAGGAGGTACATGGGAGGCTTTTGTGAATGCTTTCCAGGAGAAGTTCTTATCTCCAGCAGTTAGGGAGAAGCTGAGAGACCAGTTCTGCCAGCTTAAGCAGTCGAGTTCTTCAGTGGCCGAGTTTGAGGCTGCATTTACTAGTTTGTCCAGGTTTGCACCTGAATTGGTGGCGTCTGAGGAACGCCGTTGTATTGAGTTTGAGAGGAAGTTGAGGCGTGGCCTCAAGCTGAGAGTTGGGGGAACTATGATTCGGGATTATGGGCGTTTGGTTGATGCTGCAGCCCACATGGAAATCATGATGCAGGAGGAGGAGGAAGGACAGAAGGGCTCCAAGAGAAGTCAGGATGGTCAGAGTGATGGTAGGAGACAGAAGGGTTTTAATCCCCAACAGTCTCAGAGTAGCTTTTCTAGATCGACTTTTCCTGTGCCGAGTGCTAGTTCGGGGAAAGGCAGTCAAGGAGACATTACCTGCTTCAAGTGTGGCCAGCTGGGCCACAAGTCTCCAGTATGTCCTCAGAGGGGAGGAGTGCAGAGAGCAGCATCATCTTCGGCTCGATCTCAAAGCCAGAGTCAGGGTAGAGGCCAGCCACTCTCGTGTTATCAGTGTGGTCAGCCAGGGCATATGAAGAGGTATTGCCCGCAGTTTGGTGGCACACCTGGTGCATCTGGTTTGAGGCAGATTCAGGGTCAACAGCCAGCTCAGTCGGGTCAGGCCTCGAGGGCCAATCAGGGGGCTTCATCGTCTCAGTCGGTGCAGCAATCTTATGCTCCTAGGGGTGAGCAGGTTGATCAGAGGTCATCTGGGCGCGTGTATGCTGTTACCACGCAGGATCTTGTACCGGCTCCATCTGTTGTGAGAGGTACTTTCTTGTTTTGCAACTTGGTTGCTAATGTTTTGATTGATACGGGTGCATCTCATTCCTTTGTGTCTGCTGCATTTGCATCTGTTTTGGAGTTGGAGTTAGCACAGTTAGCATCTCCTATTTGTGTAGTGTCGCCTCTTGGGGGTGAATTGATTTTGAAACACGGTGTTAGGGGTTGTGATATAGAGGTTGATTACCATAGAATCCCATTTTCCTTTGTAGTTATGCCTATGAGAGGTTTCGATGTTATTTTGGGTATGGACTGGTTATCGTCATACCGGGCAGTTATTGATTGCTACCGCCAGAGAGTCACTTGTTGTACCGTGAATGGTGAGTGTTTTCATTTTCTGGGGGACCGTGTTGGTAGTGTTTTGCCACCGGGGTATGTTCCGCGAGGACGGAGTGAGCTTAGTGGTCTACTTGCTAACTTTTCGATTAGTGCGGACGGTGAGACTCAGATTGTGTTGCCAAGGGTGGTGTGTGAGTACTCGGACGTTTTTCCCGAGGATCTTGTTGGTTTGCCACCGCATCGAGAGATTGAATTCTCTATTGACTTAGTGCCCGGCACGGCGCCGATTTCTATGGCACCTTATCGTTTTGCCCCAGCTGAGTTAGTTGAGTTGAAGATCCAACTCCAGGAGTTGCTAGATAAAGGCTTTATACATCCAAGTGTTTCGCCTTGGGGAGCACCGGCCCTCTTTGTTAAAAAGAAAGGTGGTGCTTTGAGACTTTGTATAGATTACCGGAAATTGAATCGGGCTACGGTTAAGAATAAGTACCCTATGCCCCGTATAGATGATCTGTTCGATCAGTTAAAAGGTTCCCGTTGTTTCTCGAAGATAGACTTGAGATCAGGTTATCATCAGTTGAGAGTCAGGGAGGAGGATATTCCAAAGACGGCATTCCGTACGCGGTATGGCCACTATGAGTTTTTGGTGATGCCATTTGGGCTTACCAATGCACCGGCAGTATTTATGGATTTGATGAACCGGATATTCCGGGAATTTCTAGATCGTTTTGTAGTCGTCTTCGTGGACGACATCCTTATCTATTCACCTTCAGAGGAAGAGCACGAGGAACATTTGAGGGTGGTGCTTGATTTACTTAGAGCCCATCAGCTTTATGCTAAGTTTGGGAAGTGTGAGTTCTGGCTAGAGGAGGTGAAGTTCTTAGGCCATGTAGTTTCTAGGGAAGGGGTGTCTGTTGATACATCCAAGACAGAGGCAGTGCAAGATTGGGTACAGCCTAAGAGTGTGTTTGAGATCCGCAATTTTCTGGGATTAGCTGGGTATTATCGCCGGTTTGTAAGAGATTTCTCCAGATTAGCTTCGCCTTTGGCTAAATTGACTCGGAAGGGAGTCAAATTTGTTTGGAGTGAGACTTGTGAAAAGTCGTTCCAGGAGTTGAAAGTTAGACTGACCACTGCTCCAGTCTTGATTATTCCGGAGAGAGGGTTGGGTTATGCAGTCTATTGTGACGCCTCACGAGAGGGTCTTGGTTGTGTGTTGATGCAAGAGGGGAAAGTGGTTGCCTATGGCTCACGTCAGTTAAAAGTTCACGAGAAGAATTACCCTACGCATGATTTAGAGTTAGCAGCTGTGATATTTGCCTTGAAGATTTGGAGACATTATCTTTACGGTGAGAGGTTCGAGGTATTCTCGGATCATAAGAGTCTGAAATATCTGTTCACACAGAAAGACTTGAACTTGAGGCAGAGGAGGTGGATGGAATTTATTGAGGATTATGACTTTGAATTGCATTATCATCCGGGAAAGGCCAATGTGGTGGCCGACGCCCTTAGCAGGAAACCTGTTGGTGACATAGCTAGTATAGCCATCCGAGAGTGGGAGATGTTAGGTGCACTTGGAGAGTTTGATTTGCTTTTGGGCGAATCCGTTGAGGCTGCGGCCTTGTTTTCTGTTGTTGCGCAACCTACACTTGTGACTCGAGTGTTAGAGGCTCAGAGGGGCGACCTTGAGGTAGAATCCCTCTGTGAGAAGATTTCTGGTGGGAAGGTTGAGAAAGGTTTGACGGTGTATCCCGACCTGAGTGTGAGATACCGAGACCGTCTGTTTGTGCCGGAGTCTCATCGAGATGAGGTACTCCGAGAGTTTCATCATTCACGCCTTGCAGTGCATCCGGGAGGTACTAAGATGTATCGGGATTTGGGTCGCCAGTTTTGGTGGCGGGGTATGAAGAGAGATGTGGCAGCTTTCGTGTCTAAGTGCCTTACTTGTCAGCAAGTGAAGGCCGAACATCAGAGGCCAGCGGGTTTGTTGCAACCCTTGCCTATTGCCGAGTGGAAGTGGGAGCATGTCACTATGGACTTCGTTGTAGGTCTTCCGAGGACTCAGCGGGGCAGTGATGTTATTTGGGTGGTTGTAGACCGGTTGACTAAGTCGGCGCACTTCATTTCTATGCGTGTTAGAGATTCAGTAGATCATCTTGCCGACTTGTATATTCGGGACATAGTGAGGTTGCACGGGGTTCCAGTGACGATCGTCTCCGATAGGGACCCTCGTTTTACTGCTAGATTATGGCAGAGCTTGCAGAGCGCCTTAGGTACTAAGTTGACCTTTAGCACAGCTTATCATCCTCAGACTGATGGGCAGTCCGAGCGTACTATTCAGATCCTTGAAGATATGCTTCGGGGTTGTGTTCTTGACTTTAGCGGGTCATGGGAGAGGCACTTGCCATTAGTGGAGTTTGCCTACAACAACAGCTTCCAGTCTAGTATCGGTATGGCACCGTTTGAGGCCTTATACGGCCGACCGTGTAGGTCTCCTGTTTGTTGGGCCGAGGTGGGTGATGCACCTCTGTTGGGTCCGGAGTTAGTGAGGGAAACGACGGAGAAGGTTGAGCTTATCCGTCAGAGGCTTGTTACAGCCCAGAGTCGTCAGAAATCTTATGCCGACCGTAGGAGGAGACCTTTGGTGTTTGAGGTGAGTGATCATGTCTTTTTGAAGATATCACCAAGACGGGGATTGATGAGGTTTGGGAAGAGCGGGAAGTTGTCCCCTCGATTCATTGGTCCTTTTGAGATCCTTGAGAGGATTGGCGAGACTGCTTATCGTTTAGCTTTGCCGCCGCAGTTGTCCGGAGTACATGACGTGTTTCATGTGAGTATGCTTCGGAAGTATGAGCCGGATCCATCACATGTATTGGATTGGACCGATTTAGTAGTTGATGAGGATGTCTCGTATGAGGAGAGACCGGTTAGGGTCTTGGATAAGAGGGATCGAGTCTTGCGAGGCAAGACCATTCCTTTGGTGAAAGTTTTGTGGAAACATCACGGGGTGGAGGAAGCCACATGGGAACGTGAGTTGGAAGTCCGCGAGAAATATCCGGACATGTTTATTGATTTGTAATCTTGTAGTTAGATTTTGTAATATTGTCGAACTCTAAAGCTTTTTATATATGTCTTAAGCTGTAAAACATTTAGAATGTTTTGGTTAATGGAAATATTTTGGAACTTGCCTCAAAATGGAAGTTTAAGGGAACATTGTATATATTGAATATATAGAAAATTGTTGAAATTGAAAGAAAATTGCATAGTGTTAATGCAGGTTGAAATATATGGTTGTTTTTTTTTCATATTGTGGCATGCCTCTTTGTTAAGAGATGGAATGGCCGGTGTTGGGTCAAGTTGTTTATTAGTGAGTTATCATATTGTTGGAATTTGAGAAAAACTTGTTTTCGAAACCTTGTGCTTAATTTCGGGGACGAAATTCTTTTGAGGAGGGGAGGTTATAGAGACCCCGGTCTTTTCTCTTTAAATTATTGTATCCGGACTTAGGTTCCGTGGATCCTGTCATTACTTATTGGTTGTTGTTGTCCTTTAATCTCTTTGTATTTGAAGTATAGGTTGTGTTGGGCGGGTCTGTTACAGGTTGGTTGATTTTAGATGCCAATAGGTGATGCCCAGATTTTGGCCTTCACGCTCGAGCGGAAGTTTTAACGCTCGAGCGGTCCCTTCGTTGTTGCTTATCCGCTCGAGCGGGAATTTTGACGCTCGAGCGTGATTTTCCATCTCCCAGTATTTTGCTCTGCAGTTCTTCCGCTCGAGCGGTAGTTTTTACGCTCGAGCGTGATCCCTTGTTTTTGCTCCTCCGCTCGAGCGGGGAGTTTGACGCTCGAGCGGGTGCCAGCGCCTGCAAAACTTCTGGGAGGGTGCAATCGACGCTCGAGCGGCTTTCTTCACGCTCGAGCATGATTCTGTGTCTTACGCTCGAGCGGGGCTTTTTACGCTCGAGCGTAGAGTCGATTATATCAGTCCGTGATTCCACTTTTTGGATCACTTTTTGACCTACTTTTCCTTCATAACTTTTTTAAAAACCGCCCCTGGAGTGTTTTTATCTCTCTCTCTCCCTCTACACACATTCTCTCTTTCGATTGATCTACTTAGAGTGAGTTTCTACCTTAGATCCTTTATTAAAAAGTTAGAGTGAGTTGAGGGCTTCGTTTTAATCTGAGAAACTTGGGATTTGGAGCACGTTGGTCTTTGGTCTTCATCTCCATCTTCTCCACACGGGTTATTTTCTTCGAGGTAGGGATTTTCCTACTCCATTTTATATGCTTTGTTCTAAGTTTGGTATTTTGATAGGTTGGGGACACTTTGAAAATTTTGGAAACAAACCCTAGTCGAATTGCTAAATTGATTTGAGTAATTAATTTAAGGAAATTGGGGAATTTGGTTAAATCCATGAAATTGGGGAATTTATTGATCTAATGGTGTAGTTGGATAATATAAATCACTCGCCTATTGAATTGTTGGTATATTTATTTTTCAAGTCTAGAAATAACTGTTTTGGGCTATCGGTGGAGGATAGTCGTGCTTGTTGTAGACATTGCATGCGGATTAGGGAAAATTGAAACTAATCAATTTTTTTAAGTCATAATTTTAGACTATTGAATTAATACAGAAATTACATGTATTGATTGAGCATTGCATATGCATATTGTTTGGGAGGAGATAGGGGATGTACTCCACGGTTTAGGGGAAGATAGGGGATAGACCTCTAAACCGGATTTTTGTTTGGGAGGAGATAGGGGATGGACTCCATTAGCACCATTTGTATGTGTGCTTATTATATTGAAGTGTTTTTACATGATTATTGATACAGCACTAAAATGTGTATCAAATGGGAAGTATGAAGTGTTTTGATATGAGCATGAGTCTCATTTGTTTTGTTGATATTGGAAGTAATGTGAATATGATATATAATTCACTGTTGTAAGTTTGGCCAGGTTCTGAGCCATGGTGATAATAATGGAAAGTGAAATGTGTCTTAGACATTAGTGTCATGAGACTGTTTAATGATTAAATTGATTTTTTTTTTTGGTTAACCATCTATTGAATGCTATACCTTTATTCAATGCTTATATTTGGTTTAGTATTTTTCTACTGGGCTGTGGCTCACCCTTTATGAGAACATCATTTTCAGGTTCAGGTGATAAGCTACCTCCACGGATTTAGCCTGGAAGGATTTGATGTTTGGGATTTTGAAGACTTGTCTTTAGTTATATGTTTTATTTTGTTATTTTTTTTGAGATTTCATGTAAACATTCAAGCCTAGGGCTTAACTTGTAAATGAGTTAGTACTCATCCTTTTTGTGTCCAAGTGTTAGCTTGGAAAGATGTAAGCCCTTAGGGCATTTATTTTGATGCTGCAGGATGTTACATGTGATGTCTTTCAATAAGAATACTCTGATGAATAACTCAAATGATTCGTTTTCTCTTATAAATGCATGTTAGTGTTATGGTTATTATGGGTTTATTTTGAGGGCGTGACAAACACCGTTAATAATACATGAAAAATTACCTCAATACCCCTATTCTATTTCTCTTTCTCTTTCTCCCTCTCCCTCTCCCTCTCCCTCTCTCTCTCCCCTCTTCTACTAATTCTAACTTAATCACATATTAACCTAAAATACTCTTAATTTTATAAATTAATTTTTAACCTTTTATCATAACTTTTAATTTAATAACATAATTATGTATTAACCAATTAAATTATCTATTAACTTTAATAATCCTAATTTTATAAATTAATTTCAAACCTTTTTTATCTTAATTTTTAATCTAATAACATTTCTAACTATACTTATATATATATATATAGGCACATATATATAAATCCAACAGTTATATAAACACAGTTATATGTATACACTGTTATAATTAAAAAAATACATAAAAAGAATGGATATTGGCATCAAATTGTGGGCACCAATTTCTAATTCAGAGAGAAAAGTTAGGGATCATGAAAATTTTTTCATGAAAATGATCATGAAAGATTTATGATCATTGGATTACCTTGATTAGTGTGTGGTGCTTTATTCTAGGTATCATGAAAAACCTTTCATGAAAATAATCAAGAAAGCATTGTGACCCTTAGATTACATTTAGAATAAAGCACCACACACTAATCAAGGTAATCCAAGGATCATAACTCTTTCATGATCATTTTCATGAAATTTTTTTTACAATCCTTAACTTTTCTCGCTCTTATTAGTAGCATCAAATATTGCATCAATTTGTTCACATCGTGTTTCGGAAAGGAGATCTTGTTGGGATGCATAGGTGGGAAAGAAGATGTTTGCTGGTGCCATGCGAGCGGAGATAGTCGCGAAGGGAGTGGCTGCAGAGAAGGGAACAACGTAAGTTCGTCATTTTGTTATGTAATTTGACTTTATTTTTTATTTTTAGCCATACGCAATCGCTTAATTCATGCCTGAGGTTCAAAATCTATCAATTTTGACGGAATTAATGACGGTAGGGATGTAAAGTGTAAAACGATTGAAATTACATCAGATTTTTTTTACTATTTTAAATGTCAGGGAGAAAATATTAAAAAATTTTAAATAGTCAAATTAAAAATCAAGTTTAAAAAATTTCTTTCCAAACTAAGAAAGCTGCCATTGGGGGTGGTGGCCTAGTGGAGAAGGCATCATTCTTTGCAGGCGTGATTTAGATTTGACTCTGAGGGAGAGAGAAATACTGGATAATTCCAATAGTTCTCTGTGGAGATCTCGCTTTATACTCCGATCGCATTCTGGGTTTGTCTGTGACATATGGTTGAACTCCGCTGGTGCCTCGGTAGTGAATCCCTTCTTGTGGATTGGATTAAATTAGACTGACAAATGATTATTTCGAAACCTGAATCTACAAATACAATGATAATACCTTAAAATATCTTCATCTTCTTCTTTTCTTTTTTTTTTTAACATTTAAAAAGAAAGATAAATAATTTCTTACGTGGATTGGATTCATTTTCAAACAATCTTTGAATAAAGTAATTATGAGGTGAAGTCCCACAACTTCTATATTCTTTACTGAAAAGTTGTCATGATTTTCTTTTTGACGAGGTGAAGTCCCACAACTTCTTAATGAGGTGAGGTCGCACAACCAAATTTGGTGCTTTAATTGTCAATTGATGAAATTGTTAAACTATTGTGTTTTTATTTGTTATTTTTCTTCTCGTATTAAAATAATTAGAAGTTAATAGAATCTAAACATTTTAGCAAAAACTAGCCCTCTCTAGCTGTACTATGTGTACACTTCTCTAGGGTGGAGATGGGTTCGTCTGATTCGGGTTGATATTGAATTTAGCATCTGTCTTGGAGAGTTCCTTTTCAAAGCATTTCAAATATCCCTGCTCCATTCTCCTCCTTGAGTTGAGACCTAAAAGAAAAACAAAACAAAAATAAATTATAGATATCAATCAAATGTGCTTACTCATAACATATGTGTGTACACACAGAGAATTCTTGCACCGAATCAATAAACTACAACTCCCATGCACCCTCTGAAAAAACGAAACACAAATTAAAGTAGAGGAAACGAAATCACTTTTGTTTGCAGAGACTTGTTAGACAATGATGAATAAGAAAGAAAGGAAAGAAAGAAACAAGTAGATAATTTTGGGGGAGAGAGAGAGAGAGAGACTGATCTTCTCGCGTTCGGATCCTCTATCACTTGTTACGCTGATGAGTACTGCTACTACAGCTAGTGCCCATATATAGCAGTAAAACCAGTTTTTAGTTTAAATCATAGGATTTATTACTTTGTTTTACAATTTTCATAGACAATAATTTATTTTAGGACAAAATCTATTTTACTCTATTGTGATTTGGCTCTAAAGTATTTCATTTCTTTGTCTTTCAAAAATAGTAAAAAATACTCTATGTAATTTTGGATTAAAATGTAACATTAACCCCATTAATGGTATGCATAAAATGACCTCAATACCCCTATTCTATTTCTCTTTCTCTTTCTCCTTTTCCCCTCTTCTATTATTAACAATTCTAACTTAATCACATATTAACCTAAAATACTCTTAATTTTATAAATTAATTTTTAACCTTTTGTCATAAATTTTAATTTAATAACTCAATTACGTATTAACCAATTAAATTGTCTATTAACTTTAATAATCCTAATTTTATAAATTAATTTCAAACCTTTTTTATCTTAATTTTTAATCTAATAACATTTCTAATTATACTTATACAGATATATAAATCCAATAGTTATATATACACAGTTATATGTATAAACTGTTATTTAAAAAAAAAAAAAGGATATTGGCATCAAATTGTGGGCATCAATTTCTAATTAGTAGCATCAAATATTGCATCAATTTGTTCGCATCGTGTTAAAATAATTACAAGTTTGAAAAATCTAGAAATTTCCTACATGCTGATTTGTTATTATGTATCAATTTTAAGCAGTAAACAACAATCCCAAACAAACAATCAAGACAAAGCGACACAACGATTTTACGTGGAAAAACCACAATTGGACACCTCCAATTGTGATAAAAAAATCACGGGCAACAGCCACAAAACAATCCACTAAGAAGATATAAAAGAATTACGCAGGTATACTCTCAATTACCTAGCGAATCCACGCCCGAATGGAATCAACCTCTATTTGTCTCTTCCAACCCCGTCTTCACCTCGGAATTGTCTTGACGATAAGTCACTTCAGAATCCACCGAAGAATAACCTTCTCTTCTGTATAGAATTAAACAAACAATCCTTTGATGTAAACTTCTAAAACCATGAGTTGAATACTCAATCAAAACATCAAAGAAAACTAGCAAAATGTCTCTAGAGATAAACCTTAGTATCCAAAAAGAAGATCTGGAGAAGTAATCCTAAAATCTGACTGAATCACGTACTTATAGAAATCTGAATCGCGATGCTCGCTCGAGCGAGGACTCTCTCGCTCGAGCGAAGAACCAAAAATGCGTGTTTTCCATAAGTGGCTTCGCTCGAGCCAAACAACCTGCACTCGAGCGTGAAATCATCTCTTTCAGGTTTTTATACGGACGCATCCTTCGCTCGAGCGAGAACTCTTTCGCTCGAGTGAGCAAGGGCGAACATGCAACTTCGAATGCAATTTTGAAAGAATTAACATCACAAACTTCTCTGCAAGGTACAATTCGGGTTGGATTCGCATCTAAACACTCGTAGCCTCACTGAAATAAAAAGTGCTAAAACAAATATAATTTAAAAGAGTTTTGTCAAACGAAATTGTCAAGAATAAAAACCTAACAAAATTATAGAATCTAGACATTTTAGCAAAAACTAGACCTCTGTAGCTGTAGTTTGTGTACACTTGTCTAGGGTGGAGATGGGTTCGTCTAATTTGGGTTGATATTGAATTTAGAATCAATTAAATCATAATAAGTTTTAAATTTTTGAACCTAAAATCAAATTAATCATATATTAGAATTAAATCAAATCAAACCAAGTTACAATTCTACTATATTAAAAATAAGTTAATTAATTATTGATAAATAATTAAAATAAATAATATTTTATTATTTAAACACAAAATAGTACAATACAATCAAGTGCATTGAATTCCCAATGGATTGGTGTAGTGGATGTAACTTAGGACATGGGGTTGTGTACCCTCCAAGACTCTGGTTCAACTTTCACTAGGTGTTATCAACTCTTTAGGACCTCGTCCGTGGGCTCTGCTCGATATTTGCCCTATTCATGTGGAGGAATCACTTTGTGTGGGTTTCGGAATTAATCGAGGTACGCGTAAGTTGATCCGGACACTCAATCAGTAACAACAACAACAAAAAAATCAAGTGAATTGAAATACACTAATTAGGTGAAGACATGCAAATATAATCATAATTTTATATAATATAGTTTTCGTTTTCCCACTAGATATTATCAACTCTTTGGGGGCACGTCTGTAAGAACCCGTATTTAATTATTCTTAAAAATGCATTATAAAATGTGAATAATAAATTAATTTTATCTAAAGACTATTTAATAAATATATTAGTGTATAAATTAGTTTTAAACTATTCTAATTTAATCACTAACAAAAATATTGTTAAGAATAATAATTTTGTGGATATTTAATATTTATCGTTTGTAATTATTTTTTATAAGAATTTAACTTAATAATTATCCTTATTAAATATCTTAATTAAAAATCTCAATTAATTAATTTTAAAAAATCTACACAAATATACAATTTTATAAGTTTATTATCCAATTGTTTTTTAAAAAAAATGGGTGAGGTGGCCGGTAGGGGGGGCTTAGGCCTCGTTTGGGAACAAATTTTTTTAATAATTTTTTGAATTTTTAGTTAAAATATGATGTAAAAAAAATTAGTATATTTAGAATGACTTTTTAATTTTTTATGAAAAAATATACAAAAAGTAAAGAGAAAATAAAATCTTTAATTTTTTAATATAAATGATTAACTTTATAATTTTTTAATAATTTTATAATTTTTTTAATTAAAATTACTATTTACCAAACGAGGACTTTTGCGCACCACCACTATTTGTCTCTTTTGGTAGGCCACAACACTTGTAATCTTGTTGCATGATAAAGGTCACGATCATGCTCTATGCAAGCTTTGTTGCATGATAAAGGTCACGATCATGCTCTATGCATAATGATGAGAGAGAGAGAGAGAGAGAGAGAGAGGGAAAACGCGTTTTCGTTGTCTCGTATATGAGAGAGACAGAGAGAGACAGAGAACGCGCTACGTTGTGTGATATACGTGCATGCATGCAACTCTCTCTTTCTTCACTGATTGGAGAGAATGAGAACTAAAAAAAATAAATTTTTATGCATCTTATGCCAAACACTGTTTTTCTCTCTGACTGATACAATCTTCGTGACTGATCTTTTTTTGCTATAAAAATAATAATAATAATACTAATAATATTGTGTTATAGAAATAAAAAAATTAATTAAATGACAGAAAAGAAAGAATAAAAAGCATGGATTAAGTAGGATTCCTTCAGGTCATTTCATTCTTTTTGTTTTCAATCTCTCTGCCCTCACCAACTCTGTCATCACTTTCTCTCTACAACAGACTAAAAAATTACTTTCACCCCAATCTTGTCACTAACTTGGAATTATTGCAATTGCATAATGTCTGATTAAAATACAAAAAAAGGTTAAGATTTTTTTTTTTGACCCCCATCACCTTCAATGTATTGGGATTAGTTAACTTTTTTTTTTCTCCTATCACACATTGACATGTGTCTGTAGGAGTTGTGAGGGTTAAGAAAAAATGAAGTCTTTATCATTTCTGTTAAAATGCCTGAAGACGACTTTTTCAATGATGTTACTTTAACCAAATGTCCATAGTTTAGTTTATAAAAATTAAAATGTAAAGAAAAAGAAAAATGCATGAAGACACGTGAGTCAACTAAAAAAAAAAAAGAAAAGAAAGAGAAATGAGGAGGGACCGTTTGTTTAGGAGTTTAGATTTTGGGTATTGATATGAAACATCAACCCTAATTCAATATCGTGATGGGTGTATGCTCTTTTCCTTGAAAGGGTATAAATTGATTTGTGGTTTGATGGAGGAGGGTTTATTTATTTATTCCAAGTGAGGTGCAAGTGTTATATGTGTAATTTTTTTAAAAAATAAATAAAAAATAAAGCGTGTTATTGGCCTCTTTTGGAAACATGAAAAAAATTTAATTTATTGGCTTATTAACTTATTAGGTCACATTATATCTCTACCTTTTTTTATATATTTTAAAAAAAAAATTAAAAAACCAATAAACTAATTTTTTTCCTATTTCCCAAAACAAGCCTTTGTGTAAAGTAAAAATGATATCAATGTCAAGTGCAATGTGTCAAAGGTTAGCCCAAAAAAGAAATAAAAATTCATTAGTAATTAGAATGACCTTGCCATACTTGAAAAGTCTAAAATTTATTTTACCTTTTTGACTGATTAAGCTAACATGTATATTAATAAATAAATAAATAAATAAATAAAGATAAGTACACCCTTACTAAGGTCTCGTTTGGAACAGACTTTTTTAATAACTTTTTAGTTTTTTAACTAAAATGTAATGTAAAAAAAATAGTATGTTTAGGATGACTTTTTAGCTTTTTACGAAAAGATGTACAAAAAGTAGAGAGAAAATAGAATTTTTGACTTTTTGAAATGGATTGTTGACTTTTTAGTTTTTTTAGTAACTTTTTAACTTTTTAAGTAAAAAATTCACTTGCCAAACGAGGCCTAAGGTAAAATTCAAAAGGTTAAGGGCATAATCAACATGTTTAGCAAATTACACAACAGTTGCACCTTTCATAGATAACACTTCCACCTAATTTTTTTTTTTTTTTACTGATAAACAAATAAAAGGTCAGAATTTGGAACTCTGTTATTTTCAGTTTCCATCTTTTTTGACTTGGATGCTAAAAATAACATTTTTTGTTGAAAAAAATAAATGATTTTAGAAAATTTTAGGGCAAATTATGCAAATAGTCTTTGTAGTTCACACGTTGTGTAATTTTGGTCTCTCTAATTTTAATTTGCTTGATTTTGACCTTAAATTTTGAATTTTGTATCATTTTGGTCCAATTGAAAACGGAAGTTAAGAAATTGGCTGGAAAATTTGCACGTGAACGACATGTGATTGGTTTCCAAGGGCAAAACAAACATTTTGTTTTCCCTTTGAGCTTCTTCCTTGCTTTGTGATTAAACAGAACCACCGATCAAATGTCATTCACGTGTTTTTCCTTTGGAAACAAATCACATGTCATTCACGTACAAATTTTCCGTCCAATTTCTTAACTTCCGTTTTCAATTAAACCAAAATGATACAGAATTCAAAATTTAGGGTCAAAATTGCGCAAATTGAAATTAGAGGAACTAAAATGACACAACGTATAAACTAGAGGGACCATTTACATAATTTACCCAAAATTTTACTCTCATATCAACTTCAATTATACAGCTTATTTTAATTATATAATTTTTTTCTCCAAAACAATTATGTAATTTCTTAGTTACTTGACTTGAGGAGTTGGTGGCTAATGATAGTGTTGGTTGACAGCTGTTAGAAGAAGTTGTGGTTGTAATTGAAAATCAAAGTTCAATTCAATTTATCTAGCAAAGGTTTGTTCAATGGATGAGTTTTGCCTAGTGGGTACAACATGGGATTTATCATGTGTTTTTTTTAGGTTTCAAATTTAATATTTAAAGCTTTCGTAAGTGAGCGGTTGGATTGGTTCCAGAATTAATTAAAATGTATGTAAACCAATCAAAACACTTGATTATAATTAAAAAAAATGAATGAATGAATTTTTACAGACTACCCTTTCCTTTCTCTCTTTTTTTTTTCCAATATAGTTTGAGCTAACGCGAGTTGAAACTTGAAACCACAGTTACACTTTATTAAAAATAACTTTAGATGATGTATTTATAATCTATATCAAAAATAATAAATTTTATTATTTTAATCAATAAATTACAAATTATGACATCACCTGCATACATACCAGGACCCTTAAATAATCCGTTCGTTTCTGCATAGGCCGAAAGTAACTTACCCGACACAAATCCCTTCAAAAACACCTTTCTACCAATAATATTCTCTGAAAAAATAAAAAATATTATACAACCTAAAATTAAAGGTGAGTTACAACGTATTTTTTTTATATTTGGTCATTTTTTTACTTTGATTTTTTAAGTTTATTTATTTATTTTTATTTTGACTTTTCATGTTTTAATTTTTTTTTTAATTTACTCTTAAAATTAATTTTTATTCAAAATTAGACAAAAAAAATATCACAATAACTATCACATAATATAAACATATATTATTATATTAAGGTTTAAGTTTATATTAGATGTGTGAGTTATTTATAATAAAATATTTTTATGCTATGTGATTATTAATGTATTATTTTTTGTCGAATTTTTCACAAAAATTAGACTTAAGAGTAAACTAGAAGAAGAAAAAAAAAAAAAAAACTTAAAACATAAAAGGCCGAAATGAGAAAAAAAAAATTTAAGAGTTAAACTAAGAAAATAACCAAATATAAAAGGGACAAAATATAATTTATCCTAAAATTAATAAAATTTTACTTTTTTTTTTTTTTGATCAGCAAAGAAAAATTTCATTAACAGCATGAAATTAAAGGTGCAGGAAGATGACATGCACTGAGAGAGATTCAGAAAGTACAAAATACCCCTACTACTGTTACTCGCATCCATACAATCAACTTCTTGGCGTCACGATTTTTTTTAAACAAAAAAGTTAAGAAGGACTTAACTAGAAAATAAAATACATGAGTCCCTACAAAATCAACCCACCAAAACACCCAAGCTGGTGCTGCATTCCTCTTTTCAACAAATTAAAATTATCTTTTCTAACACCCAAGCTGGTACTCCTCTATTCAACCCAATTATTTTATTCACCTACTACACTCCCAATGCGCACACCACCCAAACTAAAACCACGCCAAGACCCACGCCTATGCTACCACCCACGCCTATGCTGCTGCACTCCTAAGGCCACACCACGCCTATGCTATTGATCCGACTGAGAAAACTCCATAGCCAACACCGGAAAACTCCATAGCCAACAGCTCCATGGGCCAACACCGGAACCAACCACCGACCAACCACCCATCTAAACACAACTTAATCACCATGCCAAGACCTACGCCTATGCTGCTGCACTCCCAATGCTCACACCATCCACCCCTATGCTCCTGCACTCTGAAGGCCACACCACGCTTATGCTGTTGATTCGACCAAGAAAACTCCTTAGCCAACACTGAAAAGCTCCATAGCCAACAGCTCCATGGGCCAACACCAGAAAACCCCACATCCAAGGAAAATACCTGACCACAACTTATTCTTCCTAACACACCCACTGCAAATCCAAACACCGATCAACCACCCACCTAAATACAACTAAATCACCTATGCTGCTGCACTCCCAATGCCCACACAATCCAAGCACTGACTAACAGCTGGGACACCTCCATATATTTAGAAGAAGTTCACCCCTCAAACTCTCACCCGAAGAGGAGCGCTCGAATGAAAACCAGACAGATCTGGATCGACTTTAACACCCATGTTTCCCCCCAAACACAACATCGATACTTTTCCATAAATCTGAACCAGAGTTCACCCATCAAGCTCCTACTCGCAAATGAGTGCTCGAATGAAGATCCCGGACGTCCTCTATGCCGATCCAACACCAATCACCTCCTCTATATTGACCTTTGTTCCAGGCATCCCCTGATGAAAGCAACACACCATTACCCCAATGAATCAGCTATACAGCCCCAAAGCACCAAAAAATAATCTGCAGCAGCACACAAAAATACACCTAAGTGGGAAAATAATGGGGGAATCAAGCTTATTAAAGGGAATAACTAACAAACAAATGCCGGAAAGAGCTAGGCCAGCCGACCGCCATAGCCAAAGGCGGCGGCCGGCCGGCTCAAAATAAGGCCTGGGGAGGAGGTTTTTAGAGAGAGAGAGAGATGTTTCGGGAGAGAGAGAGAGGGGTGTTTTAAACCCTACAACGATTTTGAATCCTAATGGAACATTTGCATTAATGTCAATGTCCCTTAATATATATATATATATATATATATTTATACAAGACTCGATAGATACAGGACTTTAGGGTGGGGCCTAATCACCATCTCTGATGGCAGAATGTACTCGCATTTAAAGGCGTAAAAAATGGTCCGACCTGGTCCACTTGGGCTTTGGCTCGAGTTGGTCTGCCATTGAGTCTAACTGACTCTTACCAAAAATTAGGTCGGGTTGAGTTAGCCCACTCGTGCAAAACATCAACCCAGAACCAATCCAAGGCCTAGGGGGTACTGTCACAGCTCAAACCCGCCCCTATGGGTTTAACACCGTAATCGGCCAGTAATCCGTATTTACCGAAGGCCTGCTTAACAGTAAAGACAGTAAAACAGAGTACAGGGGCTGGCAGAAGCCAAAACAGTAATGAAAGATGTCTAATGAGCTGTGACAGTCTGTATGCAAAAAGACTTTTTAAACATATTCACAGTCAGAAGCAAGACAATATGTGCATACATATACAATCATCCAAGACAGGGACCTAATTCCCATTAGAACAGTACAGTAGGTATCTAAACAGTGTTACAAAATAGATACATAAGGGTGAACTAAAACACCCTAAAAAGCCCTAGCTTGAAAGACTTGGAACCTCGTTGCGAGGCACTGTGGTTGGCTTGACAAAAGGGAGTTTAACCCAATGCTCCTAGCTTCGTTTCGGTGCCTGGACACCTACATATATATAAACAGTGAGTTAAAACCCAGTGAATAACGGTTGTGTAAAGAGGTTAAGAATGAATATCCTTTCAGCATTTAAAACAGTCATTTGTAACAGTATATCAGTCATTCAGTTTGTGGCTCATATTTCATGCCATAACAGTCATTTATAAACCATAATAGTCATATGTGATACATCCAATAGCAAACAGTACAGCAGGTCTTAACAGACCGAACAGTCAGTTGATGGCCATCAAATCAGTAAACAGTAGTGGTTCTAACATAGGAACCGACAGAGATCCCTATAACAGTAACAGTAACAGTTCAGTAACAGTAAATTGCTATGGATGCCACGAATACAGTTCACAAATAGGACAAACATTCATTCAGTAAACAGTGTCATTTCATAAAGCAGTACAGTCATTTGTTCAGAAAATAATCTCAATTGAACATATCTTTACAACATTGTTACTCACAGAGTTCTAGGCTACAGATAGGCTAGTGAGCGTCCTCGGATGCCAACTCTGCACAGTTACAGGATGAACACACACTAAGTTGCACATTTGGGAAACAATAACTTAGTTCCTATCTTGACTCAGTGTGGCTCTATAGCATTATCCTCATTAAGATGCCTTAAACTAGGCCTAGGAATGCCTAGGATGGAATGATGATGCAAAGATACACTTTAAAATACTTTTCAAAATTTTCAGGAAATAGGGGTCTCGCTCGAGCGTGGCTTCCTACACTCGAGCGGACAAGCTGACAAAGAGGCTCCGCTCGAGAGTGACTTCCTTCGCTTGAGCGGACTGTAAACTACAGTAAAAGTACTAGATGCACAAAAATCACGCTCGATGGGCGCTCGATCCACGCTTAAGCATGAGACTCAGGTCCTCGCTCGAGCGTAAACTCTCTCTTGAGCGGACTGTAAACACATGCAAAGTACTGGATACACGCATTTTACGCTCGAGCGTTACTTTCCCCGCTCGAGCGGGATGCATGTATTCAGATTGTATGCTTGAGCGTGAAGTCTTACACTCGAGCGTGGGTCCAAAATCTGGAATTTCCAGATTGAACCTCCAAGCTCAAATCCAGCTGTTAAAGTATCAATTTCGATCATCTTGGGCTAATTTTCTGAAAAACTCTTGTAAACTCATAGTATAACATGTTTTGAAGATCAATTTGCAATATCAAAGCCCAAAGGTAGTTCAATTAAACACAATTTCAAGGAAAACTTCAAGAACATAATTTAAATGTAACATGTAAGTGTTCTAATGAATTCAAGGCTTCTAATACATGCTCCAAAGAGCCAATTCCCTCAAAAACATGATGAATTCATGGCCCAAAGCACAAATATGAACATGAATGTAACAATTTCCATGAAAACAACCTCAAAATGCTAAAACATGTATATGCATGCATGATGCAAGCTTCAATTCAACAATTTAAGCCATATCTTGGCTCTAGACTTCAAAATTAACATGGACCATTCAAGTCACAACTTAAATTCATAAACCAAAGGATGAGTATCCTACCTTAAGTCTTCCATTTCAAGTCTAGAAGCTCAATTGTGCAATCTACACTTCAATTCCTCTAAATTTCCAAGCAATTCTTGAAGAACTCAAACTATCTCCTATCTCTCTCTCTCTCTCTTTAGTCGGTTTGGCCACAAGAAAATTGAACAAGAATGATGTATCAAAGGCTCCAAACAATGTTGTAGGTAGTGGCCCACTAATGGCAAAAGGGTAAATAAGTCCAACTAATGTATTTAGCTTATTTAATCTAATTTAATCATACCAAATCAATTTTCGATTAAATATACCATAAAATCACATTAATTCTAATTAACACAAAGCATTAATCAATTTCAGATTCAGCTGCCGATATGGCCTTCAATTTGCAGTTCGAAACTTAAAACATGAACAGATAAATCAATGACAAACAGATAGAAACGCATTTAACATAACACGTTCATGTAATCAGTTTGGGATTTCATCCTAATCAGTTACTTATCATGTTCAATCACAGTTTAGCAGTAATCAATGGTATTATCAGTAAACAGTGGTGAGAGTTGTCACAGTCTCCCTTCCTTACAAAGAGTTTGGTCCTCTAAACTCGAATTACCTTTATTTTGAAAGAATACCGGATCCAGAGGGAACAGTTCAGGATATCTCTTGATCATATCGTCTTCCCTTTCCCAAGTGGCATACACGCCACCATGGTTTTTCCAGTCAACTTTCATTAACGGGATTTCCTTGTTCCTCAAATTCTTGATCCGTCTGTTTACAATCTGAATAGGCCGTTCTTCATAAGTGTAGTCGTCACTTAACACTACGCGGGTAGGCTCAATTACATGGAAAGGATCCCGGAGGTAATCCCTCAACATTGAAATATGGAACACATTATGCATATGCTCCATTTTAGGAGGAAGCGCTACTTGATACGCCACTGGATTGATTTTCTCAATAATCTCATACGATCCGACATATCTCGGTGCTAGATTATCTTTGACTCCAAAACAGGTCTGGCCTTTCATCGGTGTCACTTTAACAAAAACGTGATCACCTACTTCATATTCTCTGTCTCGCCTTCGGACATCCGCATAACTTTTTTGTCGGCTCTGTGCGGTTTTCAATCGTTGTTGAATCAGTTTCACTTTTTTAGTAGTTTCCTGTACAATATCGGGCCCAAGCAAAGGCCCATCTCCAAATTCTGCCTAGCAAATCGGAGATCGACATTTCTGCCATACAAAGCCTCGAAAGGCGCCATACAAATGCTTGAATGAAAGCTGTTGTTGTAGGCAAATTCAGCTAAAGGTAGATGACTTTCCCAATTTCCTTGGAAATCAAGAACATACATCCGCAGTAAATCTTCCAGAGTCTGGATGGTTCTTTCTAACTGGCCATCTGTGTGAGGATGGTAGGCACTACTCAATCTCAGTTCAGCACCCAATGCAGTTTGTAGACTTTGCCAAAATCTCGATGTAAACTTCGAGTCCCTGTCAGAAACAATAGATATAGGCATTCCATGCAATCTAACAATCTCATCAATATAAATTTTAGCCAATTTATCCGCACTATAGATTGTTTTGACAGGTAAGAAGTGAGTAGATTTAGTCAGCCTATCCACAATAACCCAAATTGAGTCCATACCTTTACTAGAACGAGGTAAACCAACAATAAAATCCATGGTAATATGTTCCCATTTCAATTCCGGTATCGGTAAGGGCTGCAGTAAGCCTGTGGGTCGTTGATGTTCGGCTTTGACTTGTTAGCAATAAAGACATTTCGATACAAAGTCAGCAATTTCTTTCTTCATTTCCGGCTACCAGAAATTCAGTTTCAAGTCTTGGTACATTTTCATATTTCCTGGATGAATAGACAATTTTGAATTGTGGCCCTTTTGCAAAATTCTTCTTTTCAGTTCAGAATCACTCAGTACACATAACCTTTCCTGAAATTTCAGTACAATGTTTTCAAATTTGAAACCCGGCCTCGGTCTCAATTCTCGTTCATCGATGATCTTCTTTAAGAAGTCATCCTGTTGCTGTTTCTCTTCAATTTCCTCAATAAGTGCCGGTTGAAAAATGAGATAAAAAATGAGACTCTCGAAATACGTGCATGCATGCACGTAGACCGAGGACCGATCCTAAGGCACAAATGCCACTCTAACAAGGCATGGCCAGGCACGAAATATGGCATACAAACATGCAAGTTTCAGCACTGAAATGTGATGCAAAATGACCCCGAAACATGGAAACATGGCACCCGATGCATGGAGTGGCCCCGAAACACAAAACTAGGCATACGCATTGGCCTATAGCTATACAAAACACGCATTATTTGATCATGAAGCATGAATACAGATGCAAGACAGTCCCAAAACATACATATTTCCAATTTATAACAAGTCCCAAAAATGAATGCAAATAGGGCTAATCTATCATACAGAAATGGCCCCAAAAGAGAGATTAAACACAAAGGGACAGCAGCTGGCCCCAAAAGGCAAAGAGACCTTCAAAAAAGTTGAAGAGGGGCTAAAAAAAAGGCACTTTTCAATTTACATCAAACCACGAAAATAATCACAACTGAGGCCAAACTATCATGCAAGAAAAGGCCTAAAAGAGAGATAAAAGAGTAAGTGATAGCAGGAGGCCTCAAACAGAGGAGAACCCTTCAACAATGTTGGAGAGGGGCTCAAAACAAGCTATTTTACAGTTTATGGAAAAGTCCTAAACAACTCACAAATAGGCTTAAAATACCATGCAAGAATTGGCCTAAAAGAGAGATAAAGAAGTAAGTGATAGCATGAGGACTCAAACAGAGGAGAGCCCTTCAAAAATATTGAATAGGGGCTCAAAAAAAGCTATTTTACAGTTTATGGAAAAGTCCAAAACAGCTCACAAACAGGCCAAAAATACTATGCAAAAATAAGGCCTAAAAGAGAGATAAAGAAGTAAGTGATAGCAGGAGGACTCAAACAGAGGAGAACCCTTCAACAATGTTGAAGAGAGGCTCAAAAAAAGCTATTTTACAGTTTATGGAAAAGTCCAAAACAGCTCACAAATAGGCCAAAAATACTATGCAAAAATAAGGCATAAAAGAGAGTTAAAGAAGCAAGTGATAGCAAGAGGCCTCAAACAGAGAAAGACCCTCAATCAAACATGAAAAGGGGCTCAAAACATGACTATTTACAGTTAGGATCGGAGCCCAAAAATGCAAGCAACTAAGGCTTATATACAAAGCAAAAGAAGACTAGAAAATGGAAGAAAGTGACTCACCCTTGTAGACCAGTGCTCCAACAACTTTTGAGCCAAGTTTGGGAGTTCTTCACCTCTGGAAAGCAGCCTCAAGTTGCTGGAATGGAGAATGGAGGTGTGGTGCTATAAGGTGGTGTAGAAATGGTGTAGGAGCAAGGTGATTTTGAGGGTTGGAATAGAGGGAGAGAGAGATTGAGTGCAAGGGCTTAAAACCAAATTTTTGTAACCCCTCAAAATGCAGCTGAGGGGCTGGTTATATAGGCAAAGGAGAGGAGGAAAAAGGGGGGGGAAATGAATTCAAATTTCCCCCCAAAAGGGCACCCCCCCGGATACAGCATCTGGGGGGAAAAAGAGGTCACAGCTGGAAGGAACAGGGAGTGGGGGTCATGGCCGGCCAGGTTTTGGGGGTTCAGGTGGTCGGCCGACCACCTCCCATGGCCGGCGGACCAAGGGTCAAAGGGGTCAAGCAAAATTACTGGTCGGCCACCTCAAAAAGGTGGCCTCCCATGTGTGCACAACACAACTATGTGGTTGAAACCCATAAAAAGTGAACCAGGAGAGAGAAAAGACCATTTTTTAGAGGGGGTCAAAAGGGTCAGGAACAATTACTGGCCGGCCACCAAATATTGGTGGCTGCCCAGGTGTGTACAACACAAATATGGGGTTTAGGGTTCAAGAAAGTGGCTCCAAGGTGGTCAACATTGGCTTTCAAGTGAGGAAAACGGGCATCGGAGAGCGATGAAGAAATAAAACTGATTTTTTGAACAATTGCTGGCCTCCCACTCTCCTACAAGCTTCCTAACTATGAAAATAGGGTCTCTACCAAAAATGAACCAAAACGGATGCAAAACGGAGGTTCGGGGACCGAAACGCGCGGCCCGAGGCCCCGAAAATGGGCTGCTAAGCATCGGAGGTGGCGTTTGACCTCGAAGTTGGTCTCTCGGACCCCAGTGTCCCTCAAAAGGGAGGAAATAAGGTGTATACCAAAAATCGGAGCAAACGGAGGTAGTTAGGTGGTCCCGAACCGAGGCACACGGCCGTCGGCTCCAAAAAACTGGAAACCGGGCTCCAAATGGGAAAAATGGCCTACGATCGCGAAACGTAGCCTACGGCCACTGAGAGATGGTCTACGAGACCTCTTCCTCCCTCCAGGAAGAGAAAATAGAGCTGGGTTCGCAAACCGAGGCAAGGCACGAAAGAGTCCGGAAGTCCAGAGGCAAGGCTTGCTGCCGAGACTCTGAAACTTCTGAACGAGCACTATATGCAATATCACCGAGCGCTCAACTGGTGATGTCTGAGTCTTAAGGTCGGTCAAAAATGGGGTGTCTACAGTTGCTCCTCTTTGACAGAACTCGGAAGTCATAAGTGACGGGAGTAAATGTCAAAGCCTAGAGACGACCCATTTTTGACAAGGCCGAAGACTTAGACAAACAGGCAAGACAAACAGAGATGTGCCCGCAGGCAGAGGCAAAATGCAACCGACAATGCAAGAAGCCGAAGGTAACTCAAGGATCATGCGAATGCAGCAAGCTGTAATGAAGCACATATTCACAATAGATGCAACAATTTTAAGCAGGAAGGCAAATCAAACTACATTTCATGCAGTTATGATGCAATCTTTGCGAGCATGTATGATAGATACACAAAAGTGAAGAGAGTGTGATGGATACACTATATGAATAAAGTGTGATTGATACACTAAGTGAACAGAGTGTGATTGATACACTGAAGGTGAACACAAAGTGTGATAGATGTACTATGTGAACAAAGTGTGATTGATACACACAAAGTGTGATAGATGCACTAAGTGAACAGAGTGTGATTGATACACTAAAGGATGAACACAAAGTGTGATAGATGCACTAAGTGAACAGAGTATGATAGATATACTGAAAATGTACACAAAGTGTGATAGATGCACTATGTGAACAGAGTATGATTGATATACTAAATGTGAACACGGAGTGTGATAGATGCACTTAGTGAACAGAGTATGATAGATATACTGAAAATGAACACAAAGTGTGATAGATGCACTATGTGAACAGAGTATGATTGATATACTGAAAATGAACACAAAGTGTGATAGATGCACTATGTGAACAGAGTATGATAGATATACTAAATGTGAACACGAAGTGTGATAGATGCACTTAATGAACAGAGTATGATTGATATACTAAATGTGAACAGGAAGTGTGATAGATGTACTTAGTGAGCGAGTGTGATGGATACACTGAAAATGAACACAAAGTGTGATAGATGCACTATGTTAACAGAGTATGATTGATATACTACATGAATGAAGTGTGATTGATACCCTAAATGAATGAAGTGTGATTGATACACTAAATGAATGAAGTGTGATTGATACACTAAATGAGAATGTATGTGATAGATACACTAAAGTGAATATGTGCATGGTAGATACACATAATGAGAATGTGTATGATAGATACACAAGAGTGAATGAAGTGTGATTGATACACTAAGTGAATGAAGTGAAGTGTGATTGATACACAAAATGAAAGAAGTGTGATTGATACACTAAATAAATGAAGTGTGATTGATACACTAAGCGAACGAAGAAAGTGTGATAGATACACTAAGGGTGAATGAGGTGTGATTGATACACTAAAGAAATGAAGTGTGATTGATACACTAACTGAATGAAGTGTGATTGATACATTAAATAAGGGATCTCAAATGGAACTTCTTTGAATGAACCGTACATACAATATCGTGGATGAAAGAAACTTGATAGGTACAATGCATTACAATGCATGATGCTTAAGGAAAGCGATAAATGGACAAAACAGCGCTTTAGAAAGCACCTCATGAGGTGAGTGGCGGTGAACCGCTCTACTCCGATGGGGATCTTCCCCTGTGCTCTTCGAACACTTACCTTCAATCTTACAGTACAAAGGCTCTGAAATATTGACAAGGGTTCTTCACATAGAACACTTTGGATGTTGCCTTTCTTCCTGATCATATTCATAACTTTCCCTATTCTCCAACGGGGTGACAGACTAGGTTGGTTCAGTATCCAGAATTGAGGTGCATACACGTTATCTCAACCTATGGGGCTTCCATACAGATTTTAAGCCGAGGACACGTCCCTGGGTATTTAAACCAGACTTTAGTCCCGGAAATCCCGAACCTTTACGTTCTAGGCATCAGCCATTCGAACTCTAGTTTCCACCGTCGCAGTTGGTCTCCTAGGAACTCATTGCAAACACAGCCGAGATGTCCCTGGCATGAAATGGTACTCGAGGAGAGCACTTCTGATTGCCATTTTGGCTTGAAGCAGACTTGACTTCAAGCTTGAGGTAGAGGCACACTCATACTTCGGAGCATTGGCAAGACTTGAAGAGGTACACATGGAATGTAGTCTCGGAACTTACCGAAGTTGAAACAAACTCAGATACCCGACATTTTCCTTCTTTTCTTTTTCTTTGTAGTCTGGAACCCATATAGCTTCAAATAGGTCCTGGTTTTACTGTTCTGACATGACTTGGGTTGAACCCTGCGGTTTTATGAAAGAACGAATCTTGTTTTGCATAGATGTGGAGAACGGCACGGCACTCGGAGCACAAAACGATTTTATTTTGAAATTGATAAATGAGTTCTCGACTGGGTATTGAGCCTACGACTGAACACAGCGCACTACGACTCAACAATGGAAAACAAAAGGTAAACAACCTAAACACAAATACAGACACTAAAAAAAAATGACTCAAGACAAGAATCGAGGTAAAACAAAAAGACACGACACTCAGACGCGCATAGGGAGCCTGTTTCTCTGGGTATTGTTTCCCACCCTTTCTCATTTGTGATTCTCACATCACTCGGCCTTCAAGCTCAGTTTTTCTCACAAAACCCTTTTCTCACTTTTCTCTCATCGTACATCTCTCTATTCTTTTTTCTCTCATTTTTATCCCTCCCCAGGGTGGTTGATGGATAAACAAAAAGTTGTGGGCTCTTGCCCCTAGCACTCAACTAGATTCTTCTTTTTCTCCGCGCAGCTAGTGAGTTCCTCCCACAGAGGGGTTGCGCTGCAACTAAGCGTGTAGCGAATCTGCAGCTGACATCGGCTGTCGATGCTCTGCCGAAGAGTTTGGACGTGGTTAGATCTGTCCAGATGAGGGAGTGGGATACCTTGCTCCATTCCAGTTCGTGCTTCGCACTTGACTTGATACCTCGCTGCTCGGAGGATATGAGAGCTTTCAGCCCTTTTCTATTAGTTTCCACTGTGCCCTTCTTGGCAAATAGGGTGCCCTTTCTAACAAGTATGGTGCCCTTTCTAGCAAGTGTGTTGACAATGGGGAAAAGACAGAAACACCTGACTCAACTGTGCCCCTAGTTCATCATTTTGACCATTTTTTATTTTTGACTTTCTGTTAAAACAATTTTGACCAATATGAGAGTTAGATTAACATGCTTGTTCGATTTTCTAATTTAAAATCATGCAAGTTAGGTTATGAGCACTGATAATTTTCCTTTTTGGGTCCAAGAAACGGTCCATTTTTGGAAAATGGAATACTTTTCGAGAAAAATAGTCAACCTCAGTAAAAATTCTCAAAAACTGTTTTTGCAAACGGCCACTGCTCAACGAGCACGGAACCTACCCTCGAGATGCCTAGCCTCAGATCCGAAGGAAAATTGCCCCTTGCTTGAAGGACACTGCCTGGCAACGGAAAGTTGCCCCTTGTTTGAATAGCACCGTGGCACACTGTATGGCAACGGAAAGTTGCCCCTTGTCTAAATGGTACCGCAGTGCATTGTAGTCAGTCCTCAGAGTGACGATCACAACCGAACTCTCAGATACAGAGAAGACAAAGATGATCAAAACCATTACATGGACACATCAGATTTGGAGTGTTTTACGGCTGGACTTCAGAATGAAGTTGCCTACGTATCCCAAAGATGGGAATCAAGCCTTACGTAGTTCGGGGTTAAGGTACACTCGGGTATTAACCTCACCTTTTGCGCTCTAACTTTTGCCAAGGCCGCCCTTCCGGGTTTTACTTTTCTTTTCTTTTTTTATTTCTTTTGTATTTTTTTCTTTTTTCTTTTTTTTTTTGTTCTTTGTATTTTTGTTCTTTTTTTTTTTTTTTGTTCTTTTTCTTTCTCTAACTTTTGCCTGGGTCGCCCTTCCTGGTTTTCGGCCCAGTGAGCCTCTCAAGGGTAAAAGTGTAGCTTGGTCCATGTCAAATGGTTCTGAGATCTCGAATCCGTCTGAATTCAAGAGAGTGGCTGCTGTTCGCTGACGATGCAGGAGTCCATCTCGTGGAGGCTGAATTTGCCCCTAGTGTTGTAGATCGGAACTCAGTTTTTCTTTAGCAATACTTTCTTCTCTCTTTCCCTCTGGGATTTGGCATTCTTGCCGATTTTTGTTAGCTTAAGAAACATCCAAAATTTTTTTTTTTGACTCTTCGAGCACATCTGACAGTTTTGCCCCTAGTTTGAGGGCTTTTGATCTAGCTTCGCAAGCTTCCTTTGAAAACACTTGATCTCCTTGATCTGACTTTTCTTGCCCCTAGTTCGAGGGCTGCTTCGAATCTGGCCACGCAGGCCTCACATTATGGTTGACCTTTGAACTTTTTGAGTCCGAGTTCGAGGTTTGAAAGCAAGGGGTCGAGTCTCGAGGCTGAGAGCGATTCTAGGCTGCACAATCTCAAGAGCGATTCCACACAGGTCTTCGCAGGACCGCGCAAAATATTTTTTGAAATCTTTTAAGAAAGCAACTAGTCGCTTGCGCTGAAGACAATGTAGAACCAATCTGGATCAAGCCAGGATCCTTCCCAGTACTCACACTAACAAGCATGATTTCATTCATTAAGGGCTTAGCATGCCTCTCTTTCTCTCAATTGATCAAATTTTTGCAAAACCTGAGGAATTCCTTCCTCTTCTTTTTCACCGCAGTGTTCAAAAAAAGTTTTGAAAAACTTAGGTCAATGCAATAATTTCAAGGCACAAGAGAGCAGGTGGAATGCACTGCCGTTTCATTCAAATCCCGGCACAACTAGCACACAGCAGAAGCAAACACAAGAGTGTGAAAATCATTGCTATTTCAACCAGAATCTGTTGGCACAACTGGTTCCAAGGCAGAAACAGACTCAAAAGAAAATGAAAAGACAAACACAAAACAAGCAAGTGATGTCCGAGGTAACACCCCCGAAATCACCCGACTCTAACAAAATAGGACTGACTCGATACAACAAGACAGACCCAACTGACTCAGTACAAAAGACTGACTATATACAAAACAACAGACTGACCCAATACCCAAGTCAGAAAGTACAAAAACTAGAATTCACAAATGCTCGAAACAGTGCGTGCCATACGCCACACCAGGAGTAAACTGAGCGCCGCCCGCAGGTGGTTCATCCCTTGATCACATCACATTATCTCCCACAAGTTCACTGATCAAGTGCCGATAGACTTTGCAGGACCTGGTGCGGCAATGACCTCGTTGTCAGACAGATCTTGTACATCATGGCGCAGACGAAAGCAACTGTCGGTGTCATGACTGGTTTGTTGATGGTAGGCACAGTATTTAGTCTGATCATGCTTTGCAGGGATAGGATCGGGTAAGGGCTGTTGTTCCAATGGTTTCAGATGTCCTTTCCGGATTAAGACCTCTAGAGCCTTTGACAAAGGCATATGAAGTGGGGTGAAAACCCTCTTGACTCGAGGTGGATATTTGGTTTCTTGTGAGCTACTCCTGGACGCACCGGTGAATGGGGTAGCTGTTTTTGATACGGTGGTGGTAACTATGCCCACATCAGAAGATCTTGCAGTTGCATCACCACTGGTGGTCGCATTCGAACTGCGGGAAAACGCCCTCCTGGGCTGCTCTTTCTCCTGGTCAAGAAGGCCCTGCTTCATAGCATCCTCGATCTGTACCCCCATCTCATGCAGATCAGAAAAGGTAGGGAAGGGGAGTACAATCATCTTTTGCATTAGTTTTGGCTGGAGATTGCGCACAATCATCCTGATCTGGTCCTTGTCAGTAGTTCTCAGGGTCATCATTGAAGCCTTGGCCCTCCAGCGGGCTACGAAATCAGAAAAACTCTCCTTAGGCTCTTGCCTTGTTGTCTCAAGATCACGGGTTGTGACCTCAATTTGCGTGTTATAGGAGTACTGCGCAACGAAGGCCTCGGCCATCTTATCCCAGTTCCGTTTGACATCGTCTTCTAATTTTGCATACCAGATAGCGGCCACACCCGACAGGGTCCGGCCGAATAATGAAAGTTTCTGCAGCCTGGTGAGGCCCATCAGCCTTAGTATGTTCGAAAACAACCGGAGGTGCACTATGGGATCGCCAAATCCATCAAATCGGTCGATGTGTGGCATCTTAAATCTGTCCGGCAGCGTCACAGCTGCGTCGGTATACCTATCCTCAATGTTCGGAATGGATTTTACTCTCTGAGATTTCTTCATCATCTTTTCTAGCTTGCTCACCTTCAGCGCTGTAGGGTCCACCTCAGACTCAAAGGGAGAATCCGGCAGGTTGGTGGGTGTTTTGGATAATTGGGGTAGGATTGGGGGCGGAGCCGGTCTTGTCGGAATGTCCGTATCTCCCTGGCCATTTGGTGCCTCCTCGGGTGCTGGAGCTCCTGGTGGGGGAGGAGCCTGATGTGGAGCAGATGCTCCGTTTTGCTGTTGCAGCCTGGTGATTAGCTCAGCCTGCTGGGCCATGATTGCAGCTTGCTGTTTGGAAAATTCCGTCTGGCGGGCAGCATCTTACTGCATGAGTTTCATACTTTCTTGGAGTTGACGCATCATTTCCTCCATCCCTGCCATGTTCTGCTATTCCGGCTGACTGACTGGTGGGGTAAGTAAAAACTGATAAAAACTGAGGCCTCAGCCTGACTATTCACTGGTGGGGTGGATAAGTGCCACTGATCTGGTAATTGCTGAACTGGTGATCTATGCCTGACTGACCCTTTTACTCTGTCTTTGGCAAAGGAACACTGATTGCCCTTGAATTGAATCTCTGACCCAACAAAGTCTATCAACACAAGTCCGATGAACCTCGGGGGATATCAGAGCCTTCTGAAGCTATGGTTCCAAGACTACCTAGCAAAAGAGAAAACATGCAGCATCTGAGTCTGATTTCACCTAAACAGATCTGAGCATAGTTGAATGAATGTGCTCTCTACTGAATTCTGCCGAAAATTTTGCCGGTGAACTGATACCCTCAGGTAAAACTGATTCCCAGATACTGATGCCCGCGGGCCTGATACCCGGACTTGCGAACTGTTACATGCATTCCTATAGGGACACACCCTAAAAGCACATAGCAAGCAAGTGAGAGCCAAAACACCCCTATGTTGGGGTAGGGCTTCCCTGTCCTATTTTGTCAGGAGATAGAGTTTCACTACGCATGCAGCGGTTTCAAACAACCTATAAACGGGTAAGCAACCTGTTCTAATTTGGAATGGTCACTATGGATTTCGATATGCACTAGGTCGAATGGTCAAAAGGGTGCCTCGGTGAAACCGGGGTTTGTGTTCCCATACTGGCAGAGCCCATAACCGGTCAGCCTTATGGTCATGCCTTGACAAGACAAGCCTCCGGCAAACCGTTCAGGAATAGCAGATGGCAAACACGGTGTCCTAGGCGCACCAATGCACATGCAATGCAAAGAAACACACAAGCGTAGTCAAAACAAGATATCATCAGTTCGAGTCAAGTTCTCTAATTCCCCAGTGGAGTCGCCAGAAACTATGGACGTCCCCGAACGCCCCGGGAGGGATGAGTCCCGTTCCATTTGTATTGGGGTCACTACAGCTCGGACTCTCAAATTGTCACGGTTCTTAATCTGAACCAAAGAGTCCAAATCTGGCAAATCGTTTTGAGAAAACAGATTTTTTGAAAGAAGTGCTAAACATGGACTGCTTTGCCAGATACAGAGTCGCCACCTAAATATTTTATTTTTGGGAAATTTAGGAAACCCTGACTCGTTGCCTATGGCCACGTGTCCGTCATTACCAAAGTTGCCTCGGCTCGGGAACTTGGGTACGATTGAGGAAGGTCAGTTTGTGAGCACCCTTGCTCGCCCGATCAAAGATCGGCCTCTACTAACCATGATATCTAGTTTTAAAAACTTTATGCGTTCTTATTCCAGTTATTAGCCTAGATTTACTATGTGATGCGCACAACATACAAGTATAGATTGGATCGCTTGAATTGGAACAACACATCTCATGTTTGTTTATTTGAAAGTGGTTTGCTACTCGCAAGTAGGCTTAAAATGCAGATTTTGCCACCCTCGGGTGAGCTTAGAAAACATGATTTTTGCCACTATCTAGTGGGCTTAAAACTCACAATTGATGAATTGTTCCAATCCAAATAACCCAACCTTCACCCACAGGCATTCAAGCAGATATATCACATAAGCAATTAGCCTCATGGTAAGCATGCTATCATGGCAGTCACTCACACACATGCAAGGATGCTAAAGCATAAAACTTACCGAGTACTCCAAGCCAAAACAGAAGCTAATTAGAAATCCATGCATGATCCTAATTATACAGAAGATCCTAATTATACAGAAATGCCTAATGCAACACATGCAAAAGTGCAACTATAGCAGGCTCGGCTATTCTAAACATGGCATATGAAATGCTACAGCTAACACGTATTCAACTTGGATTTGAAAATACAATGCAGTTAGTATGATGCGGTCATACTGTATGCTAATTGAAAATACTATGCAGCCCGGTGCATGCAATACAGATGAATGAATGCAAACATGCTGTCATACTGTATGCTAATTGAAATATGCCCTAATCTAACCATCATAAGCTGGTAAATAAAAGGGAGAAAGATGTGGGGTTGGAAGACATACATCACACGCACGCACACTTATTACAACATTGCCCTCGCGCAGAGGGTCTGAATAAATAATATACAGTCCTAAATGAATAATTACAGTCCAAATATGTACACAACCCTAATTAATTAACAAATTAAATTAGGAAAGCAATAAATTGGCATGCAAGCCAAGGACTGCCTCAAATCTGCTCCGGATGATGAATGATGCATGCTCCGGTTGCCTTTGTCGGAAAATCCCTTGTGATGCCCCTGTTTGCCTCTGTTTGCAATTGTTCTTGGAATGCGTGTCAAGCTCCGGAAAGCTGTCGATTTCTGATTTGCTGCAACAGAGAGCAACAAAGGGGCATGGCAAAGTATTTTCACATATGTATGCATGACTACTCTTCAAGGAGTGTAGTCCTCGATCCTCGTGCTACCAATCACGCATCTCAATGCATGATAGCCGACGAGTCGAATTGCACGACTCAATATGAAATGAATGCACATATAAACACAACAGGGCCTAGACTCCATCATGGATAATCCAGAGTGTCGGCGACCGGGAATTGAGACACGTTCCGTCACTCAGAGTACGAAACGTCCCTCGTTTCCCGTACTCGGGCTAACTCCTATCCCAAACACAATGAAATATGCATGACATGCATGAATGCAATTCTAACATGCAACCTAGCATACATAATGCTATGAAATGGCATACACGATGCACGAGATAACATGACATACACAATGCGCTAACATACAACCTAGCATACACAGTGCTATGAAATGAAATGGCATACATAATGCACAATGGACTTACACCAATGTGAATGGACCTCAGCCACACGCACATCAATAGCCATGAGATGAAAAATGAGACTCTCGAAATACGTACACGCATGCACGTAGACCGAGGACCGATCTTAAGGCACAAATGCCACTCTAACGAGGCATGGCAAGGCACAAAATATGGCATACAAACATGCAAGTTTCAGCACTGAAATGTGATGCAAAATGACCCCGAAACATGGAAACATGGCACTCGATGCATGGAGTGGCCCCGAAACACAAAACTAGGCATACGACCTATAGCTATACAAAACACGCATTATTTGATCATGAAGCATGAAGACAGCTGCAAGACAGTCCCAAAACATGCATATTTCCAGTTTATAACAAGTCCCAAAAATGAATGCAAATAGGGCTAATCTATCATACAAAAATGGCCCCAAAAGAGAGATTAAACACAAAGGGACAACAGCTGGCCCCAAAAGGCAAAGAGCCCTTCAAGAAAGTTGAAGAGGGGCTCAAAACAAGGCACTTTTTAGTTTACATCAAACCACTAAAATAATCACAAATGAGGCCAAACTATCATGCAAGAAAAGGCCTAAAAGAGAGATAAAAGAGTAAGTGATAGCAGGAGGCCTCAAACAGAGGAGATCCCTTCAATAATGTTGGAGAGGGGATCAAAAAAAGCTATTTTACAGTTTATGGAAAAGTCCTAAACAACTCACAAATAGGCCTAAAATACCATGCAAGAATTGGCCTAAAAGAGAGATAAAGAAGTAAGTGATAGCATGAGGACTCAAATGGAGGAGAGCCCTTCAACAATGTTGAAGAGAGGATCCAAAAAAGATATTTTACAGTTTATGAAAAAGTCCAAAACAGCTCACAAACAGGCCAAAAATACTATGCAAAAATAAGGCCTAAAAGAGAGATAAAGAAGTAAGTGATAGCAGGAGGACTCAAACAGAGGAGAGCCCTTCAACAATGTTGAAGAGGGGGATCAAAACAAGCTATTTTACAGTTTATGTAAAAGTCCAAAACAGTTCACAAACAGGCCAAAAATACTATGCAAAAATAAGGCCTAAAAGAGAGTTAAAGAAGCAAGTGATAGCAGGAGGCCTCAAACAGAGGAAGACCCTTAATCAAACATGAAAAGGGGCTCAAAAAATGACTATTTACAGTTAGGATCGGAGCCCAAAAATGCAAGAAACTAAGGCTTATATACAAAGAAAAAGAAGACTAGAAAAGGGAAGAAAGTGACTTACCCTTGTAGACCAATGCTCCAACAACTTTTGAGCCAAGTTTGGGAGTTCTTCACCTCTAGAAAGCAGCCTTAAGTTGCTGGAATGGAGGATGGAGGTGTGGTGCTATGAGGTGGTGTAGAAATGGTGTAGGAGCAAGGTGGTTTTGAGGGTTGGAATAGAGGGAGAGAGAGATTGAGTGCAAGGGCTTAAGACCAAATTTTTGTAACCCCTCAAAATGCAGCTGAGGGGCTGGTTATATAGGCAAATGAGGGGAGGAAAAAGGGGAGAAAATGAATTCAAATTTCCCCCCAAAAGGGCACCCCCCCGGATACAGGATCTGGGGGAAAAAAGAGGTCATAGCTGGAAGGAACAGGGAGTGGGGGTCATGGCCGGCCAGGTTTTGGGGGTTCAGGTGGTCGGCCGACCACCTCCCATGGCCGGCCGACCAAGGGTCAAAGGGGTCAAGCAAAATTACTGGTCGGCCACCTCAAAAAGGTGGCCTCCCATGTGTGCACAACACAACTATGTGGTTGAAACTCAGAAAAAGTGAACCAGGAGAGAGAAAAGACCATTTTTTAGAGGGGGTCAAAAGGGTCAGGAACAATTACTGGTCGGCCAACAAATATTGGTGGCCTCCCAGGCGTGTACAACACAAATATAGGGTTTAGGGTTCAAGAAAGTGGCTCCAGGGTGGTCAACATTAGCTTTCAAGTGAGGAAAACGGGCGTCGGAGAGCGATGAAGAAATAAAACTGGTTTTTTGAACAATTGCTGGCCTCCCACTCTCCTACAAGCTTCCTAACTATGAAAATAAGGTCTCCACCAAAAATGAACCAAAACGGATGCAAAACGGAGGTTCAGGGACCGAAACGCGCGGCTCGAGGCCCCGAAAATGGGTTGTTAAGCACCGGAGGTGGCGTTTGACCACGAAGTTGGTCTCTTGGACCCCAGTGTCCCTCAAAAGGGAGGAAATAAGGTGTATACCAAAAATCGGAGCAAACGGAGGTGGTTAGGTGGTCCCGAACCGAGGCACACGGCCGTCGGCTCCGAAAAACTGGAAACCGAGCTCCAAATGGGAAAAATGGCCTACAACCGCGAAACGTAGCCTACGGCCACTGAGAGATGGTCTATGAGACCTCTCCCTCCCTCCGGGAAGAGAAAACAGAGAAAACAGAGCTTGGTTCACAAACCGAGGCAAGGCACGAAAGAGTCCGGAAGTCCGAAGGCAAGGCTCGCAGCCGAGATTCTGAAACTTCTGAACGAGCACTATATGCAATATCACCGAGCGCTCAACTGGTGACGTCTGAGTCTTAAGGTCGGTCAAAAATGGGGTGTCTACACTCATGTTCAGTTCTTTCTGTGTGAAAAAGTACTTCAAACTCTTGTGGTCTGTGTATACCTCACATGTAGCCCCATAAAGGTAGTGACGCCAAATTTTCAGTGCAAACACTACTGCAGCAAGTTCCAAATCATGGATCGGGTAGTTCTTTTCATGCGGTCTCAGTTATTGGGAAGCATACGCAATAACTTTTCCATTCTGCATTAAAACACATCCCAAACCCTTATGAGAAGCATCACTAAATATAGTATAATCATCCGTACCTGAGGGTAGGGTAAGAATTGGTGCAGTCACCAGTCGAGTCTTCAAGTCTTGAAAGGCTGATTCTCTTTGATCGGTCCAGTCAAATGATATCCCCTTTTGAGTCAACTGTGTCAGTGGTAGGGCAATTTTGGAGAAATCTTTGACAAACCAGCTGTAATACCCGGCTAAGCCTAGAAAACTTCGGACTTCGGTGACATTTTTCGGTCTAGGCCAGCTAACTACTACTTCAATTTTTTGCGGATCAATTGAAATTCCATCCTTACAGATCACATGCCCCAAAAACATAACATTGTCAAGCCAAAATTCACATTTCGTTAGTTTAGCATACAGTTTTTGTTCTCTTAGGGTTTGCAAAGCAATTCTCAAATGATGTTCATGTTCTTCTGTGCTTTTTGAATAAATCAGAATGTTATTAACAAAAACAACTACAAATTCATCGAGGAATGGTTTGAAAATTCTGTTCATAAGATCCATAAATGTAGCAGGTGCATTGGTGTAACAGCGCCCGCGTGGGCCTCATGCTACAGTTCGGACTCAGTTTGTGTCACGGTTCTTAATCTAAACCAAAGAGTCCAAATCTGGCAAATCGTTTTGAGAAACAGATTTTTGAAAAAGTAGTGCCAAACATGGACTGCTTTGCCAGATACAGAGTCGCCACCTAAATATTTTTTATGGGAGAATTTAGGAAACCCTGACTCGGTGTCGAAGGCCACATGTCCGTCATCACCGGAGTTGTCTCGGCTCGGGAGCTTGGGTACGATCGGGGAAGGTCAGCTATGAGCACCCCCTTTCGCCCGGTCCGAAGACCGGCCTCTACTAACCGTGATATCCGTTTTTGAAAACTTTATGTATTCTTAAACCAATTGTTAGCCTATAATTACTATGTTATGCGCGCAGCAAACAAGTATAGACCAAATCGCCCAAATTGGAACAAAACATTTCATGTTTGTTTTGAAAATGGTTTGCTACTCGCAAGTAGGCTAAAATGCAGATTTTGCCACCCTCAAGTGGGCTTTTAGAAAAGATGATTTTGCCACTATCTAGTGGGCTTAAAACTCACAGTTTTAATGTATTATTCCAATTTAGGTAATTCAACCTCCATCCACAGGCATTCAAGCAGTTTATCTCATGTAAGCATTTAGCCGCATGGTAATCATACTGTCATGTTAACATTCACACGCATGCGAGATGCTAAAGCATAAATACTTACATTGTACTCCGTGCCAAAAAAATAAACTAGTTAGCAAACATGCATGTCCCTAGTTCATGTTAAGTGGCTAATGCAACACAGGCAATGATGCAATTTAGAGTAGGCTCGGCTAACCCTAAAATGGCATATGAAATGCTACAAGTAACATGTATTCAATTTGGAATTGAAAAGTACAATGTAGTTTGTATGATGTACCGAGCCCGGTGCATGTCAACAAATGCATGAATGCACGCATGCATAGCATAAGGTATGCTAAAATAAATGTGCCCTAATCTACCATCATAAGCGGGTAAATAAAAAGGGAGAAAGAAGTGGGGGTTGGAAGACATGCACACACTCACCCACACTTATTACAGATTTGCCCTCGCTCGGAGGGACCAAATAAATATTACATTCCAAATGATAAGCGAATAAATTATTACAGACTTTCTAATTAATTAACAAAATAAATGCAGCAAGGAGGTGGCCGCAGCCCCGCCTTGGGATGCGTGAGTGATGCATGCTCGGATCCGTCTCGCCCGGAAAGCCCGTACCATAACACTGCCACCTCTGTTTATACTGCCCTGTCTCTCTGAAAATTGCCAAAACTCCAGGACAGGTTCCTTGCATGCTGCAGAGCACCACCGGCTAGGGGAAATTCCCACCGACAGTTCACAACTTCCATCGGCTGTTTATTGGGTCACCGGCATTTCAAAAAGTGCCGGTCGGCACTAAATTCTGCCGGTCGGCACTAAATTCTGCCGGTCGGCAGAAGCTCCCTGCAGAAGACAGTTTTGACAGCAACAGAGAATAGACAGCATATGGCATAGGATTTCAGGCACATGTATGCATGGACACACTCCCTATCATGTAATGGACTCAAGGGAACATGGCCCTCGACCCTCGGGCCACCAATCACGCATTTCGATGCATGATGGCCAAAGAGTCAAGTATGCATTTCAATGTCAAATGCAATGCACACAAAACATACAAGGGACCCAACCTCAATCATGGTTGGTCAAGAGGCGAGGCAATGCACAACAATGCACATGCGACCTAAGCATGCAAGCAAACATACAAACATGCAATATAACTACATGGCACACACAATGCTAACAACATAACATGCACAACGTATTGAAACATGGCATACACAATGCAAGATGGGCTTACCACAATACAAGTGGACCTCAGCCACACTCACATAGGAGGCCATAAGATGAAAATGAAGTGCCTCGAAATGCGTGCACACGGGCACGCAAACCGAGGCAATGGCATATGCAATGCAATGGCTAAAGTGGCATATAGAATGCAACATGGGCTTATACTAACATGAGAGAGCCTCAGCCACACTCACATGAGAGGCCGACGGATGAAAATGAAGTGCCTCGAAATGCGTGCGCACGGGCACGCAAACCGAGGCAATGACATACGCAATACAAATGACATAGAAATGGAAGAAATCATTCTAATAGAATTTCAGCACTAAAATATGGGGGAAAACAGTCCCGAAATGAGGCGAAATGACACCAAATGCATGGAATAGTCCCGAAATGCGAATTTAGGCACCCGAAATGGCCTATAGCTATGCCAAACATGCACAATATGGACATGGAACGTAAAGACAGAAGCAAGGCAGCCCCAAAATTAGCATTTTACTAGTAAAAAACATGGTCAAACAGAAAACCAAGATAGGGCAAAACTAGCATGCAAGAAATGGCCCTAAACATGAGATTAAAAAGAAACTCATAGGTGCTGGCCCCAAACAGGTTAGGGTCCTTCAACAATGTTGAAGAGGGACCCAAAATAAGACTATTTACAGTTTATGGCAGCCCCAAAAACAGTATAAAAATATATTAGAAATGCAATGCAAAAATGAGGCTCAAAAGTGGCTATAACATGAGGTATACAAAACATTCACCAAACAAGAAAATACCCTTAATAAAACATGTTCAGGAGGTCAAAATAAAGCCACTTTTAGTTCGGACCAAGGTCCAAAAACAGCAACATCAGGGGCTGCCAAGACATACAAAAATGGGACCAAAAAGAGGATATAAAGGGAAGTACAACATGGAAGTCCCAAACAGTGTTGAGCCCTTCTTCAATGTTGAAGAGGGGATAAAAATAAGCCTATTTGCAGTTTACCTCAGGCTCGAAAACAGATCACACATAGGCTAAAAGAATCATGCAAAATAATGGCATTTAAGAAGGGCAATGAAGGAAGTGCTAGCTACTGTCCTCAAACAGCAAGGGGTCCTCAATCAAACATGAAGAGGACCTCAAAATATGATGATTTGAAGTTTGGGTCGGAGCCCAAAGATGTAATCACAAGGAGCTAAGATATAGGCCAAAAAAATGCACAAAAGAGGGAAAATGGGACTCACCCTTGTAGAACCAATCTTTAGCAACCTTTGGACTGAGTTTGGGAGCTTTTAACCTCTGGAGGACAGCCTCAAGCTGCTGGAATGGGCGTTGGAGGTATTGTGCTATGATTTGATGAAGAAATGGCCCAAGAACAAGGGTGTTTGATCACTATATCACTCCCAAATGTAGAGAGAGAGGGGGAGATATAGAGAGAGAGGGTGATATATATGTTATATGTATGTATTAGGTCTGGTTTTGCTGAACCAAAACAAAGGAGGAGGATGGCTTCCTTTTATAGAGCAAGGAAAATGACATAAAGCTTCTCAAAGAAGCTATACAAAAGGGTCAAATGGACCAAGCTTCTAAGAGAAGCTAATGCAAAGGTGCAAGCTTCTTGAGGAAGCCAAGACAAGGGGTCAAAGCTTCCTCAAGAAGCTTTGAGCAAAGGGTGCAAAAAAAAAGGTCAAAAGGTGTGCAAATGGTGCAAAACAGCCATACACTTGCATGGGGAGCAGGGTCTGTGCATTCCAGCTGCCACAGCTGGCATCCATTCAATCTGTAGAATACTCCGGAAGGTCATCGGCTAGAAAAAAAGGTCGGTCGGATACTTTAATCTGCCGGTCGGCAATCTATTTGGCCGGTCGGCCATCTGTTCTGGCCGGTCGGCATAATGTTTGGCCGGCCGGCAGGAAAAATCTGCTCTGCAGGTCCAACTTCAAACGGGCATAACTTCTTCATATGAACTCCTTTTCAGGTCAATCTTATGTCCAAATTGAAGCCCCGGAAGTAAGATTTCCAATGGAACCATCCTTGCATCAAAATTCCAACTGTGCAAAACGTTATGCTTGTTTTGGTGAAGGCTGCTCAGTTTCGGCTCAACCGGGATGATGCCCAACTTCAACCAATCATATCTCCGCCCTCCGGACTCGGATTTAAGAGATTCTTGAGTGAAAAATGAAGCCCCGGAAGTCTTATTTCCAACGGTGGTGATCTCATAACTAAAATCCAAGTGTACAGATAGATAAGCCCGATTCAGCGAGGGCTGCTCGTCTCTCTCTTAGCAATTCTTGCCTATCTTCTTCTCCAACTTGGCTTCTCCCATCTTCTCTTCTTTTCTTCAACTTCAAACCCCTAAACAAAGTGTTTTGAAGAATTTGCCTCTCTCCTTGCCGAAGAAATTGAACATTTGCCCTGCACACCTTTCTCCGCCAAGTAAACCATCAGTAACGCCCAAGTCTTAAGGGCGGTCAAAAATGGGGTGTCTACAATTGGTAACTCCGAAAGGCATAACTAAGAATTCATAATGTCTATACCTCGTTTGAAAGACGGTTTTTTCAATGTCCCCTGTCTTGACTTTCAACTGGTGGTATCCAGATCTAAGGTCAATTTTGGAGAACACTTTGGCACCCTGTAACTGGTCAAATAAATCATCAATACGAGGCAATGGATATTTATTTTTCACTGTTACCTTGTTTAGTTCACGGTAGTTGATGCAAAGCCTCAGTGAGCCGTCTTTATTTTTCACAAATAAGACTAGAGCGCCCCATGGCAACGTACTAGACCTGATGAACTTCTTGTCTAACAGTTCTTGCAGCTGAACTTTCAACTCTTTCAATTCAGTCGGTGCCATTTTGTAAGGAGCTTTAGATACTGGCTGTGTACCCGGAATCACATCAATGGTGAATTCAATCTCCATATCAATCAAATCCCCTAGCAATTCATTTGGAAAAACATCTGGGAACTTTCTGACTATAGGAATACTATTCACATCAGTTTTAGCATCAATAGGTATAGTCAATACAGAACATAGATACCCCTTACACCCCTTTCTGATCAGTTTAAAAGCTTTCATGGATGAAATCAGATATGGGGGAGGTACTACTCTAACTCCGTTAAACACAAATTCAGGTAAATAAGGTAGACGAAAAACAACTTGTTTTGTTACACAGTCTATGGTGGCATGATATTTCGTTAACCAGTCCATTCCCAATATCACATCAAAATGATCAATATTCAATGGCAGTAAATCAATATACAAATGTGTATCTCCAACAATAATCTCACATGCAGGGTACATATAAGCACAAGTCATGGATCCCCCAACAAGTGAAGATACAGCTAACAGATAGTTCATAGGTTCCAGTTGCCTATTTAATTTACGTGAAAAAGCATGCGATACATATGAATGTGTAGACCCCGAATCAATCAGAACATATGCATTTTGAGCACAAATTGAGAGTATACTTGACACAACGGTCTCGGTATTCTGCACATCTCCCAGTACGAGTGCGAACACTTGGCCTTGTCTCATAGGCTCCTTTCTAGTGGCTTTAGGATTGGGTTTTGGTGCGGCAGTTGATGCTGCGGCGCTAGTTGCAGCTTTACTATTGCCCGGAAGAGTGGAAGGGCAATCTTTAACCATGTGGCCCACCTTGCCACACCTGTAACAAGAACCTAAAATTTTATAGCAAATCTCTTTATGTTTCTTACTACATTCAGGACAGGGTGGTATGGAACCACTTCCCTAATTGGAACTGGTTGTTGACCCTGTATTCTGCTTTTTATTTAATGAATTATTTCGGCCTTTCTTGAACTTGAAGCCCCGCATCTTGCCACGCCATTCAGTTCTCGGTGTTTCGGTTTGTTTCAGTGCCTCGATGTTCGACTCAGCCATTATTGCTCGGTCAAGAACATCCACATACTGAAGCAATTTTAAAACATTAATTCTGTCAAGTATTTCCACATTAAGGCTACCTTCAAACTTCCTGGCCTTTTTGTGATCGGTATCAACCATGTGTGGTGCATAACAGGCAAGTTCGGTAAACTTTGATTCATACTCTACCACCGACATAGTACCTTGCTTTAATTGCTCAAACTCGGTTACCTTGCGGTCCCTGACACACTGTGGAAAGTATTTCTCAAAGAAGGACTCCTTAAACTGAGCCCAAGTCATAATAGTGTCGGTGTCACGGACAAGCATCCACCACCGTCTAGCTTCCTCTTGCAAAGTAAAGGTAGCCAATATCACCTTATGTGCTTCAGAACACGGAAAGACTTTAAATAATTTCTCTGTTTCAAGAACCCATGTTTCAGCCTTTAAGGGTTTAAGGCCTCCCTGAAAGGATGGCGGTTTCATCTTGCTAAACTTCTATGTCAGAGCTATTATGTCATCATTAACAGGTGGCTCTGGCTGTACTGACGGAGGTGGGGGCTGTTGGTTCTGTTGTTGCCTTAGATTTTCAGTTAATAGTTCCACCATTCTCTACAGCCATGCCATTCTTGCCTCAGAAGATTCGGATTCGTCAGCATCCCTTGAGTTATCCATTTCACTATAGGCAATTATAGCAATAATAAACATAGGCAGTTGCATACTTAAACACATTAGCACATTAGTACAGATATTTATGTCATGGCCACACACACTTTCCATGCTTATACAATGCCCTATTTACTTTTCTAGGACATCCTATAGCTCATTTGGACACGTGTGTGCGGTATAACTCGTGGTTTAGTATCGCTCTGATACCACTCTATCACAGTCCAAACCCGCCCTTATGGGTTTAGCACCGTAACCGGCCAGTAATCCATAATTACTGAAGGCCTGCTTAACAGTAAAGACAGCAAAACAGAGTACAGGGGTTGGCGGAAGCCAAAACAGTAATAAAAGATGTCCAATGAGCTGTGACAGTCTATATGCAAAAAGACTTTTTAAACATATTCACAGTCAGAAGCAAGACAGTATGTACATACATATACAATCATCCAGGACAGGGACCTAATCCCCATTAGAACAGTACAGTAGGTATCTAAACAGTGTTACAAAACAGATACATAAGGGTGAACTAAAATACCCCAAAAACCCTAGCTTGAAAGACTTGGAACCTCGCTATGAGGCATTGTGGTTGGCTTGACAAAAGGGAGTTTAACCCAATGCTCCTAGCTTCGTTTCGGTGCCTGGACACCTACATATATATATAAACAATGAGCTAAAGCCCAATCAATAACAGTTGTGTAAAGAGGTTAAGAATGAATGTCCTTTCAGTATTTAAAATAGTCATTTGTAACAGTATATCAGTCATTCAGTTTGTGGCTCATATTTCATGCCATAACAGTCATTTATAAACCATAATAGTCATATGTGGTACATCCAATAGCAAACAGTACAGTAGGTCTTAACAGACCAAACAGTCAGTTGATGGCCATCAAATTAGTAAACAGTAGTGGTTCCAACATGGGAACTGATAGAAATCTCTGTAACAGTAGCAGTAACAGTTCAGTAACAGTAAATTGCTATGGATGCCACGAATACAGTTTACAAATAGGACAAACATTCATTCAGTAAACAGTGTCATTTCATAAAGCAGTACAGTCATTTGTTCAGAAAATAATCTCAATTGAACATATCTTTACAACATTGTTACTCACAGAGTTCTAGGCTACAGATAGGCTAGTGAGCGTCCTCGGATGCCAACGCTGCACAGTTACAGGATGAACACACACTAAGTTGCACATTTGGGAAACAATAACTTAGTTCCTATCTTGACTCAGTGTGGCTCTATAGCATTATCCTCATTAAGATGCCTTAAACTAGGCCTAGGAATGCCTAGGATGGAATGAGGATGCAAAGATACACTTTAAAATACTTTTCAAAATTTTCAGAAAATAGGGGTCTCGCTCGAGCGTGGCTTCCTACGCTCGAGCGGACATGCTGACAAAGGGGCTCCGCTCGAGTGTGACTTCCTTCGCTCGAGCGAACTGTAAACTACAGCAAAAGTACTGGATGCACAAAAATCACGCTCGATGGGCCCTCGATCCACGCTCGAGCGTGAGACTCAGGTCCTCGCTCGAGCGTGAACTCTCTCACTCGAGCGGACTGTAAACACATGCAAAGTACTGGATACACGCATTTTACGCTCGAGCGTTACTTTTCCCGCTTGAGTGGGATGCATGTATTCAGATTGTACGCTCGAGCGTGGGACCAAAATCTGGAATTTCTAGATTGAACCTCCAAGCTCAAATCCAACTTTTAAAGCATCAATTTCGATCCTCTTAGGCTATTTTTTTTGGAAAACTCTTGTAAACTCATAGTATAACATGTTTTGAAGATCAATTTGCAATATCAAAGCCCAAAAGTAGTTCAATTAAACACAATTTCAAGGAAAACTTCAAGAACATAATTTAAATGTAACATGCAAGTGTTTTAATGAATTCAAGGCTTCTAATACATGCTCCAAAGAGCCAATTCCCTCAAAAACATGATGAATTCATGGCCCAAAGCACAAATATGAACATGCATGTAACAATTTTCATGAAAACAACCTCAAAATGCTAAAACATGTACATGCATGCATGATGCAAGCTTCAATTCAACAATTTAAGCCATATCTTGGCTCTAAACTTCAAAATTAACATGGACCATACAAGTCACAACTTAAATTCATAAACCAAAGGATGAGTATCCTACCTTAGGTCTTCAATTTCAAGTCTAGAAGCTCAATTGTGCAATCTACACTTCAATTCCTCTAAATTTCCAAGCAATTCTTGAAGAACTCAAACTATCTCCTATCTCTCTCTCTCTCTAGTCGGTTTGGCCACAATAAAATTGAACAAGAATGATGTATCAAAGGCTCCAAACAATGTTGTAGGTAGTGGCCCACTAATGGCAAAAGGGTAAATAAGTCCAACTAATTTATTTAGCTTATTTAATCTAATTTAATCATACCAAATCAATTTTCGATTAAATATACTATAAAATCACATTAATTCTAATTAACACAAAGCATTAATCAATTTTAGATTCGGCCGTCGATAAGGCCTTCAATTTGCAGTTCGTAACTTAAAACATGAACAGATAAATCAATGACAAACAGACAGAAATGCATTTAACATAACACGTTCATGCAATTAGTTTGGGATTTCATCCTAATTAGTTACTTATCATGTTTAGTCACAGTTTAGCAGTAATCAGTGGTATTATCAGTAAACAGTAGTGAAGGTTGTCACAGGTACTTGGGCCTCGAAAGAGCTGGCGGGCCAGGTGTGGGCTTCGTCTTGGGGGTGGGCTAGAACTGGGCGGGGCCTGACCTTTTTTTTTTCACTAAAAGTTTATATTTTTATCAAAAATAGCTTGAAAATGACATTGGGTCTCGGGTGGGCTTGGAAGACCAGGCCTTAAGCGGTCTGGTAGGTCGGACTGGGCCCCAAAACACACAGCCCAAGTCTAAGACTAGGGTCATGGGCTGGTTCAGGCTCATACCTTGCCAAGCCAGGCTATTTTGAATCATGGGTGAGTTTCGAATGGATCGCAGGCCATGGGCTGAATTTACTCCCTAATTCACATTGTAGAGAAAGTGCTTTGGTAACGATCATATTAATGATACCAAGTAGTATATAAAGAAGTGCTTTGAAATACATAGGGCATCACTTACCATAGATCACATGGAGGGTTTCGTTTGTTTGCTTTTTTTAATTTTTTTTAAATATATTTACAATAAAATTTACTAAATTACAATCATAATAATAAAAATTTAAAGTATTAGATAATTATTATAATAAAACTCTCAAAATAAGAGAAAAAAAAATTCAAATAAATATATAAAAAAATAAATTCATTCGAAAACAAAATAATTCGAATCATGAACCTCTTAATATAACACAAAGTTCTTATCAAATCAATTAGTCCCATTGGTTGGCCCAATACAACATTTGTAAGAAATGGTTCGGGAAAAAAATGGATTTTTTTTCCCCAAATTTTGGTCTAATTTTTAGGTGGGACTCATGCACCAAAGTTGGCAAGTCTAAGTGGCAATGCATTCTTTGCCGCGTAATGATTCACGTCGTATATTTGGTTGTTCAAAACTATTATCGGGTGAATGGGATATTGATGCCAAAGTGAGTCCCATGAAAATGGTGTGTTTAGTGAATTTTTCATAAAAGGTTTAAGTTAAGGTTTGTTCTATATTGGTTTGGTGGACAAACTTTGTGTGGGTTTATAAGGCTTGGATTTAAAACTTGGGGAGGGCCCCCAAGGGGTACTCAAGTTTTGTGGAATGGTGAGATTATGGGCAAAGTAGGCTAGACTCACTAGACCCAAAACAAACATGCGCGCACCGCCGCTATCCGGTCGGGTGGACTGGGCTGGGCTTAGGCGCGGGTGCGTGGCGTGAGGTTGGGTTGGGCTTGTCCAACCCAATGCTTATCTTTTTGGACCAAAAATATTTTGAATTTTATTTTTCTAAAATTAAATTCTTACCTGTTTTTGAATTTAAAATTTTGAAATTAATTCTGAAATGGTGTCCAGATTTTTCTCCACCCAAACAGGTTTATACTTATTTAATTTAAATCCAAACAGGTTTTTACCTGCTCAAATAGATTTGTATCTGTTTAATTCAAACCGAACAAGTTTGTATCTGTTCAATTCAAACCGAACGGGTCTTGTAACTGTTCGAACAGGTTTATTACCCGTTGATACCTTTTCTAAAAAGCCACAAGTACTCCTATATAAAAGCAGTCCCTCATTTGGATTTTTATTCAATTTTTCGTCCTCAATTTTGTTATTGCTCTCTGCATTTTGCTACATTAATTTTTCTGTGAGAAAGAGTACAAACACAAAGTATGTTCGTTGTGCGAATAGTTTAGAGTGCTGCTACTATTCGTTGTAGATCATGTTATCGTAGGAGATAGATGTCCACAATCTAAAGGTACCATGGGGATGATGAATCTATCTTAAGAACACAGTGTTAAACACTGGACTTGATCAAAATTTTGTTCGAGAAATTAATAAGGTAAGTAATTAATTTACTTTTTTGTTTTATTTATTTTTCTTTATCAGATTCTGATTTTTATTTTTGTAACAAAATAAGAATCTGTTGTTTAATTTATTTATTTTTATACTGTTTTAATTTTTTGTAATTAAACAATCTCTCTCCTTTCTTTAATTATTTCTTTCAATACATTGAAGATTGTGCTACAGCATTGTACACGGTTGGATGGCTATATAATAAAACAGCCAACGTTTCAAAAAGGCAACATTTATCATATTTTTTTATTATCTTATAATATTATCTTGTCAACATAATATTAGTGTAACAAATCACATCAATAATGTTTATTTGTAATAATAATTAAACTAACACATTGGTTGGTAAGATAAAATAGTATAAATAAATAATTATTTACTCTTCAAGTTTTATAATAGCTTGTTCTTTTCTTTTTTTCGTTTTTAGTTTTCTTTTGTTTTTTGTTTTTTTACATGATGGTGGTTAGTATGATAATAGTTAGACTAATGTCTCTCTATAGTCTCAAATCTGAGATCTAACTCACCTCAATACCTATATACCCCTTATTAATCCATCTTTGTTTGAAAAAATTAAAGACCGTCGTCTCGTGATAGCTGCTTAATTGTTAGAACTTAGAAGTCATTATTAATTTTCTTTGGTCAACAAGAGCAGTTGAACATGATATATGATGCCATTTTTGAACTAGTATTAAAATGACTTACGAGTAACCATAAATTTTTAGTCACGGAGACAATCACATTTTATAAAACTTTGTAAAGTATAATGACACGTGCGTTGTAATTAATTCATAAAAAATAATAATTTTTTTATGGGAATAAAAGTTAATAACTTGAGCCCACTTTTTTTTTTTTTTTTTTTGGTGATATAATATGACAATGAGTTGAACATTGAAAATAATGTTGTGCTACATGCACAGGTATTGAGACATTCTATTTTTAAGTCTCGTTTAGAAACATATTATTTTAGTAATTTTTGACTTTTACGAAAAATATACGAAAAAATAAATAAAGTAATGTGACAACTTATAATTACTTTTTGATTTTTTAATTAAAATATATAATTAACAAACGAGTCCTTAGTTTTTACATTCATTATTCTTATATTAAAAAAGTTTCTTAGTAAGTTCATGCATAATGTAGTTCTGGCCACTGGAAAGTTAGAATTTACTAGTAAATTAAACATTGGTTAATTTAGACTAACTCTAATTTTCATAGTATTTAAGTTTATTATTCTTGGTGAATGTAGTCATTCCTACTATTTTTTTAATAATTTTTTTGTACTCAAATATTGGTTTTTCTTTTTTTTTTTTTTTTTTTTTTTGGATTCTAATCTCGATTTTGAAATGCCCACATAAAGGTCGAAGGCGCACTATCTCATGAGTTTTATGTGATTTTAAAAGTCACGTGTGATTCTCATATAGGGATTTTGAAGATTTTTACCGTAACACAATTGGTAAGTCAAATATTGCCACCTTTTCAAAATGTAAGAGATTTTGGAGTTAGGCAAATGTGGTTTTGAGTGGTCCACAAAATTTACTATTGTGTAGTTAATTATGTCTATTTTTAGATTTATTTTAATAATTTGAATCGTTTATTTTTTAGAATATATCGAGTAAAATATATTTATAAAAAGTTAAATTAATTGGATATTGATATCCTTTTTCTCAACTTACTTTGATATTCTATTTTATACTTCAAATTACCCTTGCAATTCATTTTTTTAGATACAATATGATTTTATGAAAAAGCTATCAATTACCATTCATTTTTTTATATACAAATATGATTTGATGAAAAAGCTATCGATATCTGATTAACTTAACTTTTTACAGATATGTTTTATTTGATATACTCTAAAAAGTAAATAGTTTAGAATATTGAAATAAATCTCAAAATAGATCCAATTAACCGCATGATAGTAACTATTGTGCACTTAATAAAAAGACGATAATAAAAGAGGGGTCTGATTCAAATATTTGAGTACTAAATCAAGGGAAAAAAAATTCTAGTTCTATATTTCAATTCCAAGGTTGTCCTTGTAGGGTTTGTCCTTTTGCTTTTGAGTTGTCTGAATGCATTCAAATGAAAAGTGTTTTTTGGACAACATTCTACCTACATGTACTCCTTACTAAAGGCAAATATTAGGCCCAATTTGTTGTGGTATTGCGCAACCAAGTGCCATGGGCCAACTCCTTTAGAGGCATAACGGAACAATTTTTCGCCTGTGTGGCGCTCAAACTCCATCAAGTTGAAGCCCGCCATCGCTTATTGACAAATCAAGTGTTTATAATCTCATCTATTTGAACAATTGGGCCCAATGCTTTGTCAAACAAAACAACTCCCATAAGAAGCTCTGTCTTTACCTGGATGCCACAAATTTGCCTGATGCCTCAAGTGCACGAAGCGTGACATAACTAACTTCATAACACCAAGCTTATCTCAAGCAAGGTGCTTGCCCAGCTTAGTTTCATGTCATCAAGGTGCCTAGCCACACAACAATGTGCTAGCGAAGGCTCTCGACTTAGTCGACAAGCCAACGTAGCATGTTAGGTCATTGACATCATTTCGAAGTGTCATAAGGTCAAACATACCTCAATCGACGCACATCAGGTAGCCACATGGTCATGCAAAGCCCACAAAACACCAGGGTTTAATCTTTTATCCACGACATAGTCCTCGTGTCAACACATGTGTTAGATTCCGCCTAAGGTCATTATGGACCTTAGCATTGCACCAACGTGTCGCTCGAGTAAGGCAACGTCTCAATCCGTAGTTCACTTGTAGCACAATGTCATCCCTCAATGGATTTAGTCAATATATAGCTTGATGTCTTCATTTAATAGCCCACATATGCATCGTTGCCTTTCGACTGCTTTGCTTAAGCCACGGGATCCCCGTGTGTAAGGTTGAACCCAAACCATGCACTTGAGTTGGCACACAAGGCCTTTGGTGGTGTCTCGATAGTCCATTCAGTCTAGAACGACCCCCAAGATGTTATAATGCATAACGACCCCCAAGATGTTATAACGCATGGCATAATGGAAAGCACATCCTAAACCTCACGCCCGAGAAGTACGCGTAGTGCTTACATTTTTGTACCGTCCACGAGGCTCCCAAATCTGCGTGGAGACTCTAGACACCCCACTGGATGCCTAAAACCCGCTCTTGAGTTGCCCCAAGATTGCTCGCTTCAAGCTCAATTTGGGCGGAGAGGCACGTAGGAAGCACACCATACCCCCTTATAGGTGCTTCTTAAGCCTTTTGTCAACTAGCAAGAGGAAACATAGCCTATGCTCGAGGAGTCATAATAATTTTTCAAAAATTCCACCCATTTAGAAAAATCATGAAACTTGGTTAGGAAAAAACTTCCCCCAAGACCTCTTTCCAATTAAAATTTCAACACAAAACTCCTTCATTTGGATGCTTGGATACTCAAATAGTATGCCACAAATTTGCAATGTTGGCTGTTGCGGTTGCTAAGCTATGACCTGGGTTGGGGCGGCAACACGTGGCAGACGGCCTATGAACGGCCTGGGATGCGGCCTATTTGTGGCCTGGGTGGGCGGCTGGGCTACGGCCTGAGCTACAACTAGGGATGCGGCTTACTAGTTGGGCGTGCTACTGTCTGCATGGTAGCATGTCCACCTTAGGCTACTTGTGGCCATATTAAAGCACTGAACCACCGACTTGGGATCTCGATGCCCATCACGTAGGCACTTTCAAGGGCCACTCTTGAGCACTTAAATGGTCACACCACTACATGCAAAATGTCATGAAGTTGACCTTACAAGGTAACCTACAACACCAAGTGAAGACGTAGCATGCCTTGGGATTTTTTTCCTTTTGGGTGGGAGGGGGGGGGGGAGGGGTTTAATTACAATTTACAATATGCCTTGGGATTGTCTACACACTTGATTTTTTTTATTTTATTATATATACAACTTAAAAAGAACACGCTAATACCTTCATAGTTTATCTTTTTCTCTTTTCATCACCTGCCACCATTTTAAATTACTTTTCTTTATATATTATCTTTTTTCTCTTCTCATGACTGGCCACCCTTTTAAATTACTTTTTATCATCATGTTACAACTATTTTTTTAATTGTAATTTTGTATGACATATGTCTTTCATTTTTTTATTAAAAATAAAAATAAAATTAGATAGAAGGGAAGAATGGGACTTGAATCTTGAACTTTAAAGTCTAATAAAGATGATTCTTACTAGTTAAGTGACAACCAATATATAATAAATAAATAAATATTTTATTTTATTTTATTTTTATTTATTTAAATTGTACATTGTGGATGTAATGTGGGTAATAGGTGTGGTTCGAGATAGTCTGGGAAGATGGTGGGCACTTTAATGGCTTGAGATCACCGGAGTTGGAAAGGAGGAGGACAAGGCAAGCTTGGAGAGGGTGAGGTTGGCAGTGATGGACCTTAAACACTAGTGTAGAATGTGAGAAGGAGAGTTTAAGTGTGAGACTTAGCGTATTAATGTTATGGAGTTGTGTTGTGGTGAAGTGAAGTGTGCCTGTTGCATATATGATACGTTAGCTGCATATATGGCTTGTTCTCCCCAACTCTTCCAAAAGTGATATAAGCCTCACTGTTGTCTGTAGCTTAATAGCAAGCGGAGAGCAATGTTTCATATATACATTAGATGGCACGAGTGTAAGGTCGTTGTTGCCTCTTCTCCAAGCTTTGTCGAGATGGAGTTGTCTTAGTAAGAAAATAATCATCTCAGCGATTCCATGACCTTAGCTGCCAGTCCAATATCCTCTGATGATCCCGAGCCGTAGTGCTTGTGTCTTGCTCTCGACCTAGACAACCAAGTAAATGAATGGACCAGGCCCCATCTCAGTGTTTAGGAGAGCCAAGAAGTTGCTTTTAGGCAACCAAGTAGGAAAATGGGTCGTGGGCCTATCTCAATGTTTAGGAGAGCCAACGCTTATCAATCCAAGTCCATGAGAACCAAGGATTGATTATATTGTTGTTTAGTCTTGAAGCGAGGTATAAAGGGCATGGGCCTTGCGGGGCATGGTACTGCCTGTTGGAAGGCTGGCTCTAAATTGGCGGTCTACCAGGCAAGCAGGTGTTATTGACACAGTGCCCATAGGGCTCACCATGTATCAAACTTGTGATATGCCCATGCCTTATTGGTCTGCCACGCAGACAGAGCTTCGGTGATATGGCACCCGTAGGGCTTGCCACGTATTAGGTTTGATACAAGTACCCACAATAATGCCCCCTGTACGGATGCTCTTATAACTAGTTAGAGTATTTGTATATGACTATGCTAAAAAGTTTTGAAAATATTAGCTCAGATGGATAAGTATTTAGATAACGTTAGAGTCTAAAAATTAGGCTTTTGGATACAATTTGGGGGGAGGCGGGGTTTCAATTACTCACAGAGAGTTTACATTTTAAGTTTCAACTGTGCAAGTTGGCCGAACAAAGATGTGGGCTTGTTGGGCGATGACCCGATTCCATAGGATCTCTACCACTTCACAGGAGATTTTAGCTTCATTCCATAGGTACCAAATTTTGCCTATCACCATTTCTATGTCTCTAGGAGGGGGGCCATGGCCTTAGTGTTGGAATAGCTCATGATTTGGCTCGTAAACTAGGCCTCTCTTCCTCATTTTTTCATGTTTGTGATGATGACAAGGTGGAAATATTCGTGAGAATGTAGGTGCATGTAGTTAGGATGGGCAGCACCCTCAGCGTTAAAGAAGAAGATGTTAAGCGGGGTGTTGTGGGAAAGGCTTGGTGAAGCACTGCTAGGAGCGCTCTCTTATTCTAGGTTGAGGTTTACAAAGTCTTTTTATGTTCCATGCAAGGCCCAAATCTTTATTTGGATTTTCCAACAAGGCTGACATGATAGAAACGTAGTGGTCCAAATCCCTCTTTGTCTATCTTTGCGAGAGAATATTGATTCGGATCCTCTCGAAATGTGGTATCAACACTTGCATTGCTTGGCAAGTGGATCCTTAGAGATTGAAGTTGCCTCTTGGTTTGGTAGGAACCAGGTAGAGGATGACTATATCGTGTGGCAGTCTGGCAGTGCTTAATGCTTGTACCATCCCCTTATTTTTCTTTGAAGTTCCTTTGGTACCTCTAAGATGGTATGCATGGATGTTGGGTGCTAGACCCAAGGAGATTTGAAGAGCCACCCTTGGAATTTCCATAGAGACATAGCGAGCATTCTTCGAAGGAACTCAAACACAGGGTGACGGCGGTGAGCGGGATTGGAGTTCAAAGCTCTAGAGTTGGAGTTCGAAGCTCTGGAGTTTGGAGCCCTGTTGTTCACTGACCGCCAAACAGCATTATCTCGACATCCTTGTCCCCCAGGAGCCTCTTTTTTTTTTTTTTTTGAATGGTTTATTGAAGTTGAGAGAACCGTGTTAGCAATTGAGTATGAATTAGCTTCTGTTGTTGTCTATTTTGCGTTGGAGCTCTGTTGCTTATAAAGAACTTGCATCAGGAAGGAGAGGATTAATTCAATGGTTTTGCAGGTCCACTAGAGAACTTGGGAATGAGGTAATGGAAATGCTCAACTTCACCAGCTTTATTACCTCTCTTTGGAGGTTGTTGTTTTTATGATAGTTAGCTCTGCCATAGCCCAGAGCTAAGCTATTCTTTGTATAATTTTCAAGTCGGAGAGATTTAGGCTCGGGAGGTTTGGAGTTGGCTAACCGATGCAAGATGTGGCGGGAATTGCTTCTCCTTCTAATGCATCAGAAAAATTGAATGGAAGCAGAAATTTCATAGCGTGCAAAATTCAACCGAAATTGAGCACAGGCAAAATTGAATTTTTCGCAATGTGTAAACTTGAAATTTGAATTGTGTACCTTCTAGATGAAGAGATGGTTACTCTGGTGCTTACACACCATGTTTTTGGGCAAATAATCATCAAATTTATTTATTTATTTATTATTATTTATTTATAAATATATATTTTAAAAAATAGAGTAAGTGGATTTTTGATTTCTATTTCTACACACGCTACTAACTAAAAATGTTTGAGTTTTTTGAAAAATTGAAGCTTGAGTTTTTGGACCACAATGATCTATCTTGTCTTTTGGCTAAAGAGGTGCCTTCTTATGTGTATCGTTTCATTGCCTATGGGTCAAAAAACTTCTTCTTCTTAGGTTTGGAGAAAAAAGATGTGGGGCTTGTATTCGTTGCATTTCCTTTATACTTGTCTCACTATTTTGTTTCGAAGCATTTCATGTTCTAGCTTTTTGAAGAAACAGAGTTTTGAGAAAAGGAGCAAAATCGCTTGATCTGGGGGCTTGTTCTTGCATTGTTCCTGCGATTTTAATAACGACCTATTTTTTTGGAGCATGTATTTGTGTCATGTCTCTGTTGCCAGGCATAGGCCTATTCCTTCTTCTTGTTTCGTGGGTTCTTTGTTTTAGTCATTGAAATTTGATGAATCAACTCGTGGCTGAAGAAGCGGTGACTTGGGTAAAATCCAAGTTGGGAATACTGGGTTTTGCTTTACCCGACATCATTGAATCCTTCAAATCCAAGTTGGGTTTTGCTCTACCACTGTGTTTAAGTTTGCTTGTGTTTGCCCCATTATTGCTCGCCGAAAAACTGAGGGAGGTTTTTTGTGACGTGAAGACTTGAGCCACTGTATTGAGGGTCTTTGGGCAAGGGAGACTAACCCAAATATAATTTGGGTTGACCCATGAGTTATTTACATCGGTTCGAAAGACCAAAAGTGGTAAATTGGGTGAGCAAGGGAAGAGAGTGAGGCGATGCAAGCGAGCATCCATTATGGCGAAAGAGTAGGCTCATGAGGAGTCGCTTCGTTACGTGAAGAAAATCTAGGCAAGGGTGTAGTTTGGATCTTGAATTGTGAGCATTGTATTGAGGTGGTCAATCGAGTTGGTCAACGAGGAAGGGTAATGGGGGAAGCTTGCATTGTGTGAGGAAGTGAAGAAAAGTTTGGGTTTTGGAGTTTCAAGCTTTGTGAGGCAAAGAACCACGAAGAAGGCTGCTCGTGAAGAGAATTTGCTGTGAGGCGAGGAAAAGCTCAAGTGGTGCATGCAAGAGAGGAGCCCAAGTTGTTTTGGGTAGACCCATTGCATACATATTTGGGTTGAGTCACTATTAGGTTTAATTTACAAGTGAGTAAAAAAAAAAAAAACAAAAACAAAAACGAGGGAGAAGGACTCATAGAAGAGGGAAAGAAAGAGATTTCGATGAGGAAGGGTGTGCACCACGAGTTGAGGCAAGCAAATAGCTTGGGATGAGGGAGTGGAACATTGTTGGGGGTTAAGTGAGGGACAAAAGATCATCGCGAGGTGAAAACAACCACGAGGAGAGATAGGTGAGGGTGAGTGACCCAAATATTTTCGAGTAGACCCATGCGCTATTCGGGTCAGGTCGCTGTTGGTTATTGGGTTTAAGTGATTTAGGTGGGCGATCAAAGTGATTTATTAATCCATCAACCGAGGTGAACAAACTTCTTCAATTGGTGAAACAAGGTTAAAAAGAAAAGAAAAGTAACAGTGAGAGAGCAAAAGATACCTACACGAGGGAGTAAGAAACATGAAGGCGAGGGAAAAAGAGATGTAGAACTGTGAAACAAAAGCAAGGGAAGAGGGATTAAAAATGAGGGACCCAAACAATTGTGAGAGTTGGGCAAGGGGTAAGTCACAATCGAGGAAAAGGATTGAGCAAAGCAAGGCCATGAAAGAAGCAAACCCAGTCTTGCAAACGAAACAATCCAGCATTTGGTGAGAAAAATATGGCTGCTTCAAGCAGATACTAAGGTTTTTTAGCATTTTTTTTAAGTGTTGAACTCCACCTTGGTTGATTTTTGTAGAGTTGATTCCTTACTTACCCAGCGAACCTTTTTCAACAATTGTGAACTTTTTGGGAAAAAAAAAATTTGTGTCGGATTTGCATATCGAGTGACTTTGGTAAGAATCAGTGCTTTCTTTTCCTCACCTTGCTCTATTTGGAGCATCTCTTCTTTAGCTTTGAACCATTTGTGTATTTTCTTAACCTTTGTAGTCGGGCTTGGCAGAGTGCACTTAGTTGGTGTTGCACCGAAATTGAATTGTATCTCTATTAATTCTGGAAGTATCCACCATTTTCAATCATTTGATTTTGTTGGAGCTTGTCGTCTGATGTCGAAATTTATTGGGGTAAGAATGGAATTGTATCTTTCCCATATTTTTTATTTTATTTTGCCTCTCTCCGTGATGATTAATTGCTTGAATCCCTTTCCTCGTTGCTTGAATTGTATCTCAATGTTGAATGTAACAAATTTTTTATTTTTTTTAAATTTTTTATTTTTATTTTTTTGGTGTTGGCGTATATAGGATTTGCTGCACTATTGTTGCCGTCAACATTTATGACCTGGAAAATTATAATCAATATCAGGAAAGACTAATAGCTTTGGAGTTGGAGTTTACTTCCTTTTCGTGAGTGTTTCCTCTCCTCTGTCGCTTTGTTAATTGAATGCATCATTAAACTATACCTCAATACTAATTGCATTGCCTTTGCTTGATCGTATTTTAAAGCTAATTGCAGCTCATTTGCTTGTCTTTTGCTCCAAGTTGCTTGGTCTCTAATGCATTATTCCGTTGTAGGTAAGCAATACGTTTATAATTGGATCGAGATTCAGCATTTTTGTGTTTCTTTATGTTTGTAATGCGCAATCTGAATTTTCAATAAGTATTTGTGGCAGTCAAATTTCCATAATGGCAGAGATTTTTGTGTGATGAATACAACTTTTGATTTCTAGTTCTTGTGTTGATACAGGCGAGGCTTTGTAATATGGCTAAAGTGAAAGGGGGAAGCATTGTTCCTCGTCGTGAAGTGCAACAATCGCTAGTGGGTTCTTTTGGCATGGTAAATCTGAAAAGAGTCCTTTCAAGGCCAAGAAGGACACGGATCCCCCGAGCGTTCCTTCAGCAAATTATCGGTGTAAGGCACCTTTCTTTGGTGCACTGGACTTATTTTGGGCAAGGGCAGACTTATTTGATGATGATGGCAGGAGCCTATCTGATTTTCTTCTTGGTGGGGTTGAGCTATAGAAAAGGGCTGAGGCTTTTATTTGTCCAGAGTTTATTGTGCGTTTTCATATGGAACGAGGCACTTACCATTATTCTTTTTCCACTTTTGAGGACTATATGGGGCCCAAAGATGACTTTGACATCTGGAGTGCAGCTATTTTTTGTCATCGATCATATTACGAGGTGCTTACTAGAGTTAAGATTGCTAGTGCTATTTTCTAGTGCATACAGATTAGACAGGAGCCATCTTGGTTGGAGTTCACGCTTTCTCATTGGAGCTCCAGTTCTCACACTTTTATTGCTCATAGTGAGATGATCCCTACTTTGGAGGATGTAGCTATTCTGACGGGATTAGAGCACCTTGGGTCAGTGAACCCTAGCTCTGGAAGTTTGTCTCTTAGCCAGATGGCTATCATTGCGAAGTTGGAGGAGACTGTGGCACTAGTAGGGAAGCTATTGAGCCGTTATCAAAATAAAGTGTTAGTTAAGCCTCAGTTACGAAAATGACCAAAAAATAGTTTTGGAGGATGGCTTCGTTATTGGTTTTGAGATCTTAGCTACCAGGTTCAGGGAAACGTAGAGGATGGATTTATTGGTCCAGGAATGGAATCGGACAAGTGGGAGAGTGTTGAACATTTAGCTACTTTCATTACATATTGGCTGTCATGGTACATTTTGATAGGTAAACCCCAATATAGTATTTGTCATGAGTTGTTTCCTCTTGCTATGATTCTTGCCTCTAGCCATCCTATTTTGTTGGCTCATTTATTTCTGGGAGGACTATATAAGAGGTTGGATATGTATCAGGAGGGTGTTGATCGTTCTAAAGGTCGGTACGATGTTACTAGCTTCCTCTCTACTACCTTTCTGCCATTGTTTCTGTATAAGAGATTTCCTAGCTTAGCCCCCGTGCCAAAGATATTTTCCGTTGAAGAAAGTGAACTGCATTCTACAAGATAGGATGAGGGATGTGTACGGGAGGGGGGAGTTTAGCCAGCATCTTTGATTTTGAGAACAAGTTTGTCGCTCGTCCTTGTGTCATGCCAGTTTGTGGGATATCTTCTACCATGCCTATAGCCCAGATGATTGCAAGCTTATTCTTGAACAGGGTGTGTCTTATTTGGGGCATGTAGATTCAGTGATGGTTCTTAGCACCATTTCTAGGTATTTACCATTTTTTGTATATGGCATATATGGTGTGGCAACCTATAATCCTTTGATGGTCACACGACAATTTGGTTTCGACCAAGGGATCCCTGAGCATGTTCCTTTCCCTATACCTTCTACGGCTGGTTTGGACCAATGGAAAGCTTACCCCGCTAGCTCGCCTAGCTGAGGTGACTGTTGCTTTGAAGCAAGCCCAAATAGTTTCTCCTGACCGTACCACTTCTTGTTCTTGTTCCAGTGCCTAGGAGAGTATCTCTGAAGGAGGGAGGTCTAGACTCGCCTACTAATACTAGGGTTGCCCGCCAAATGAGGCGTCGTTCTAGTGACACCACCAATTCATCCCAGGTAAACTCACGTTTCCCATTCCAGAATTGTTTGCGTGTTTTTAGCGTCTCAAATACGTTTGTATTAAAATACCTATATTGTTTGTAGGGGCCAACGGGTGTGCATTAGATAAAATTAGTGCAGCGTAAGGCCTTGCCCACTGATGGGGGTGATTCTCACGATGGTAGCCTCTCAATCCCTTCAGATCCCGTCGAAGGGATTGATGTTCTTGGTGACACCACTATGGATTTGACAACGGAGTGCCTTTCGAAAATTGGTGTTTTTCCTTCGACAATTCCTGCTTCTGGGATGGGTAAAATCAAGGCGAGATTTGATGCTCATAGACGGTCAGGGAACACTGAGGATGATACTAAAAATTCGAAGGATGATGAAGAGGGCTCAGACCAAAATCTTGAAATTATGGAGAAAGGGGATGATGTTGAAAATGATGTCGAAGACGATGTTGAATGTGACATGATTAGTGCCAGGCCTTCTCTATTAAATGCGTTGAGTTCTAGGGATGCATTGGTTCCTTTGCGAGCCAAGATTAGGGCTGGTGTCCCTGTTGCTCGCTTGTTTGAGGGTGGTTGTAGTTTTTCACGTAGTCATGTGCCTAGCTTGCTAGTTGGGAGTGAGGGTGCATCCACGAGCTTTTCATATGGAGTTGGGATTTCTACACCAATTCCTTTGCGTGCTTCTGCGACCTCCATGAGCCCAGAGAGTAATGTGCCCACCGTTCCTGCGAGCTCTAAAGTTGGAGTTAGCTCATCTATTGTTACAGCGGGCTTAGACTTGGGTGGTGTGCTTGTGCGTAAGTTGTTTGACTTTATTTAGAATGGTGCCAATTAACTAAGGGGTAGCCTTCAAAAGCCATTACTTTTCGTTATTGATGAAGACTTTTCCCTTACTCATCTTCCCCATGGCTGTGTAACTCTTAAGGGAATTGATGGGAAGGAAAAGTTACTGGATCCAATAGTGTTGTTTACCTGGGTGAAAGAAGAGTTAATTCCTCGATTACTCTTTATTTTTCATCATAAACCCACCACCTTCGTGCACTTGAGTAGTTCCTATCTCCGGACCTATTTTTTGGACGGTTTTGGAGAATTCCTTAAGGAGCTTTATAGGTTGTCACCTGAGGAAGCTTCTCTTGATGAGGTATTGGTTCAACGCAGTGTTTTGGGTGAATTTCAAGATGGTCGGATGAACAGATTGGAGGTGGGTTAGCTGGATGATTGGTCATCACTTCTTGAGTCCCGACTTATAAGGAGGATGACTAAAGTTGAGCTAGGCGAGATAGACAAGGCTTTGGTTGTTGTGGTGTGAATGGAGAAGAAATGTAAGCTATCTTTAGAACGAGCACAGAAAGTCGTGACTAAAATGGTGTTGGCGACTTCCAGCTTGAGGATGAAGAAAGCAATTCTTGAAGCAAGACTGGTGAGTGAAGAAGAACAAGTTTCAAGGTTAATGGGTGAAGAAGGCTAGGGAGGAGAAGATCAAACTTCCAAAACCTTGATTTGATTTAGTTGGATCATAGCTTGGTAACATATGATAGTCTAGTCAAAACGTTTTTGTATGTTAGAGATTTGAGCCTCTTTTTTTTTTTTTTTTTAAATTAAAAATGTTCAACTTCTTAATGGAGCCAAGTTTATATTTAGCCAACTCTTATTTTACGCATTATTTGTGATTACACTTAGAATATGTGTTAAAAATGACGATATTCATTGATAAGGAAGCCTGGATGGGCACAATACATCATAGTATAGTACATCATATAGCAATGAGTAATTTCCAAGGATAGTAAGTCTTCAACCATTTTGCATTGATGGGGCTTAGGAGGGTTTGCGAATTAGGCTCAGAAATTCTGTAATACCCATTTTCATTGACTTTCCTTACTACATAAGGGCCCTGTTACTTGGTTGTAAACTTATGGGTTGAGGTTCCCCTCATGATGTGAGGTGTAGCCCGCAACACTAACTCACCTTCTTGGAACTATCTAGGGCATACCAAAGTATCATAAGCTTGAGCTATATGGCTCTAGTAAACTTTAAGGTTAGCCTGAGCTTTGTCCATTCTTTCATCAAGGACTTCCAACTCTGATAGTTTGGAGTTCGGAATAGTTCTACTTCAGATGGCCATGTGAGCTGAGGGTATGGCAATTTTCATCGGGAGGACTACTTCCATGCCATATACCAGTGAAAAAGGGCTCATTTGAGTTGGCTTTCTTTTGGATATTTTGTATGCCCAGAGTGCCATTGGGAGCATATACGCCCAATCCCTTTGATAATCCTTGAGAGTCCTTGAAAGGATTCTAAGGAGTATTTTGTTTGTTGCTTCAGCTTACCCATTCTCATGGATATAGTAAGGCATTGATTTATGGTGTGTGATGTCGTACGAAACCAGGAGTTGTTTGACTTGGCGGTTGACAAAAGGGGTTTCATTATCTAAAAAAATTACTTTGGGTATACCAAAATGACATATAATAAGTTCTCGATTGAAATTGGAGACAACAACTTATGTTGCCTTCTTCAGGGGGATGGCTTCTACCCACTTAGTGTAAGTCTCTGTGGCCGCCACAATCCATACATGTCCCCTTTTTGGTGGGGTGATGGGACCAATAAGATCCATAGGCCACGTGTGGAAAGGCCACGGTAGGCTTGAACTAGATAGATCGGTGGCTGGTGCGTTAATGAGCTTTCTATAGAGTTGGCAAGGTTTGCAGCATTTGGCATACATTTTGGCATTTGTCTCCATGGTAGGCCAATAATAACCTATATGTAAGAGATGTTGGAATAGCTTAGCTCCACCTTGGTGCTCCAATCCATGAGTAAGTTCAAAAATTTTATGGATTTTTGCTTCTGATAAGAAACATAATGGCTTCCTGTCGAAGTTGTGCCTAAAAAGCTGCCCTTCTTGCAAAAAAAATTTCAAAGCTTGCTTCTTGATTATTGTGGTTGCGAAACCGTCCGATGGCAATGAATCTTCTTTGAAGTAATCTATATACACCTGATGCCAATTAGAGGTGATTTCTATGAAGTTGCATTATTCTTTTGGAGTGAATTCCTGACATTTGGTGCACTTCTCTCGAAGGTCATTTGTTTCCTTGGCCATGGTGGGCCAATAATATCCTTGTCATTGTAGCATCCTGTAGAGGCTTACATCTCTTGTCTCGTAAGAACGATTGTGAACCCCTTCTAGCTTGGACTTCACTTCGGTAAGGTCGATGCATCTTGTTAATAAACCACCAGACCTTTTGTAGTAGAGGACTCCTTAATAAATTGTGAAGTGTTTGGTTTTGCTCAAAGGTAGTTTTCTTAAGGGGGCACGGAGCTCGTCGATGATTGGGGCTCTCTAGTCAGCAAGTTCCTTTTTAGGAAAGATAGTTATTATCCAGCACGGCATGGAGTGCTTTAGGACTTCTATCTTGGTTGATTTTTCCAAGAATTCTACCTTAGAGGCCAAGGTAGCGAGGGCATCTGGGTGTCCATTGTTGGAGCGAGGAGTGTGTTCTGTCCTTACCGTGTCAAATTTGTCTATCAAACTTTGGGCAATGGTTCTGTATGAAGCCATAAGGGGCTTTCTGAGAGCATAGTCTCCATTGGTCCACTTGACCACTAGATTAGAGTCGCCTTTGATACATATGAGACTTACTCCTAGATGGAGTGCTACCATAAGCCCTAGTATCAGGGCTTCGCACTCTGTTTTATTGTTAAAGCATCTAAAATCCAGTTTATGTGACAAATTGATTTCGGTTTGATTTGGGAAAGTAAGGACCATTCTAGCTCCTCCCGCTTTGGAGGTAAATGATCCATCGAAGCTTAAACTCCATTCTCTTTCGATGTTTACTTCAACAGCTTGAAACTCATCTCCTGGTAGTTCATCCAAGGGTGGCTCATTTTCTTCACTGGGAAAGTGAGCCAGGAGGTTGGCTAGCGCTTGGCTCTTAATGGTCTTGGGGGTTTTGCAAGTGATATCATATTCTGCTAACTAGAGGAGCCAGTGAGCTGGCCTATCGGAGAGAGCTGGCCTAGTGAGGAAGAATTGGATAGGATCACTCTTGGTCATGAGATGTATAGGGTAAGAAGTGAGGTAATGACAGAGCTTTTTGGTGGCGAAGACTAAGGCAAGGTAATGTTGCTCGATGGGGGAATATCGGACTTCAACCCCTTGGATGACTCTGCTTATATAGTATACGGGGCGTTCTAGTTTATCGATTTCCTGGGTGAGCAGAGCTCTGATTGACTTTGACATGGAAGTGATGTAGAGGAGTAAAGGCCTCACCGGATGAAGGGGAGTCATGGAGAGAAGGGAAGTTAATGCTGACTTTACCCCTTCAAACGCTTGTTGGTGCTTCTCATTCCAAATGAACCTAACATCCTTATTTAGTAATAAATTAAAGGGTTGTGTTATTTCAGCCACAGCGAAGATAAGTCGTCTCAAATAAGATGCCCGACTAAGGAAGGTTCTCAACTTGTCTAGATTTGTTGGTCGTAGCATATTTTCTATGGCGGCAACTTTTGCTAGGTTGGGGTCTCTCCCATGGCGATGAACAATGCAACCAAGGAACTTGTCGGCGGTGACTCCGAATGCGCACTTAAGCGGATTCATTCGGAGTCTGTGTTTCTTACAATGTTCAAAGACTCTTTGGAAGTCTTTAAGATGACTAGTTTCTTCTTTGGATTTTACCACTAAATCATCGATGTAACACTCTAAGGTTTTTTGCAACATATTGTGAAAGATGGTTGTCATAGCTCTCTAGTATGTTGCTCCAGTATTTTTTTAATCCAAAAGGCATTACAGAATAGAAAAAGTTACCTATGGGAGTGCAAAATGCCATCCTGGGAGCATCCTCTAAAGCCATCTTGATCTGGTTGTAGCCACCGAAGCCATCCATGAATGAGAACATATGGTGCCTCGGCACCAAATCAATCAAGGTGTCTATGTTTGGGAGTGGAAACTCTTCTTTAGGACAAGATTTGTTTAGGTCTCTGAAGTTGATGCACACTCGAATTTATCCATTCTTTTTGATGACTGGGACGATGCTAGAGAGCCAGGTAGGGTGCTGGATAGGTTTGATGAATCTTGCTCTAAACAACTTCACCACTTTATCTTTGATGTTGAGTTCCACCTTAGGCTTATAAAGTCTTACACCTTGCTTGACTGGGTGAGCCAGGGAAATGACGTTCAAGCGGTGTATAGTAACGTCTTTGTCTAGGCTTGGCATTTCTTCATATGTCCACGCAAAAATGTCTGAATACTTCTTTATTAACTGGATGAGGGGCCCCTTATGTTCTTTTGGAAAATCTTTGCGAATAAGATAGGATGCCTGGGTTTTCCTTCAGGGGCTATGTTGATTTCTTACAATTCTTGCTTTTGGGGTTGAGGATCATCCTGTAAGCAATCTGGAGCAGGTCTAACCTCTTGCAATCCATCTTGCTTTGAGATTGTAACTGAGATGGTAAGGGCTTGGTGAAAAGATGAAGTGGCTATCTTAATGACGGACTTAACTTTTGAGCCTTCGGCTCCATCCAAGTGACTTTTTGGAGGACCATTGGATTGTCAAAATGTTTTTTCGTTGCTAAAGGAGCTATGGCTTTTTCTTCTTCTGCTGCTTCTCTTGTCCTTGCTTTTTTTATTCTTTGCCCTTGGTGAGAGTTAGGCCAGCGTAGATAGAGCATAACAACAATGATATTCTTTATTTAGTTTATGATGGGTGATTGCTACTTCATCTAATTGAGGGTTGGCATTGGTAGCGTTTGCCAACCCCAGGCACCATCATAAACGGTATACCACTTTGCTACCCTCTCTTTGAAGCCTGGTCACTTTAGGCAGCTTTCTTGAGAGTTCTAACTTATCGAATGTCTTTCTGCGAGGTAGTGATGAATCTTCCTTAAAGGGGTCATCCCAGCTTGGTATGGGAGTACCTTGGAGCGGCAAAAGAGGTTCATCTTCATCAACATGATTATAAAACACTGTATCCGCCATGTGAGCTTTATCTACTCGAAAGGGTTTTCAAGAGCTAGCTATGGCTACTACCTCATTGCTGTAAATTACTTTGACACATTGATGGTAGGTGTAGGGAATCATAACATGTCTATCGAGCCAAGTTCTCCCTAAGAGCGCTTGGTAGGTCGTCTCTGCTTCTATGACATGGAACTTAGTTGTGGAGCAGATTGGCCCTATTGCCAAGTTTAACTAGATAACCTATGGTTTTGATTTTTTGATTTCCAAAACTGGTGATGGAAATGGGTTGTTTGACTAGGTGCTTTTATGAGATCCCAGCTGCCTAAAAAAGTATAATAGGGCATTACATTGAGTGAAGCCCCTCCATCCATGATTCTTTTTTGAAACTCTATCCTATTCATGAATATTGGAACGTAGAGGGGACGATTATGTGGGAACAATACTCATTTGTCTGCCTCAGTAAAGGTTATTTCCAAGGAGTTATCTCGGAATACTTTCTTTACTAATCTACTTACACTCATGCATGCCTCATCATTTTGCTCCACAAGTCTTAAAAAGGCCTTGGTAGCTTTGAAGCGTGTTGCTTCAGATAAACGAATTGGTCGAAGAACCATATGAACTTGGTCGATTTCTTAAGTGCTATCGCATACCTGGTCTCAAAGTGTAGACAAGTGGGAGCAGTGAGCTTAGAGAGCTCACACACCATTGGTTCTTCTATCTCGCCATAATGCGGAAGCATCATGATCGTCTTCTTGTTGTCTTTGTGATGGGGGAGAGGATCTTTCAATACATTCTATGTCTCGCGACAAGGTAGCTCCAAAGTGTCATCAACCATCATCTTTCGAACTAGGGATTTGAGCGCCTAACATTCAGTGGTAGGATGTTTGATGGAATGGTGGTATATGCAATAGTTTGCTCTTGCTTGATCCTTTTTGGTGACAGGTTGCATTGGCTCAGGGAGGTGACTTTTCTATCTTCTACCTAGGCATTGAGGTATAGCGATCCCGGGTTTACCATTGTTGTATAGTGATCCGGACATATGTCCGTGGATGTTGGTAGTTGTTTACTATCTTGTTTACATCCCTTCTTACTTTGTATTTGAGTTATAGGATGTGTTGGGCGGGTTTGTTACAGGTTGGTTGAGTTTACAAACCAAAACTAGTTGCCCAGATTTTGGCCTGTACGCTCGAGCGGAGGTGTTGGCGCTCGAGCGTAGATTACACCCATTCAGTATTTTCCTGTGCAGCGTTGTACGCTCGAGCGTGGTATTGGCCGCTCGAGCGGGGTTGTCTGAGTGCCGCTCGAGCGTAGGGTTGGGAGCTCGAGCGGAGGCCTGGTTCTGCAAAAGTGCTGGGCGAGTGCATTCTGCGCTCGAGCGGGAGGTTGGCCGCTCGAGCGGAAGTCTGGGAGTGGCCGCTCGAGCGGGGTGTTTTACGCTCGAGCGGACGACTGGGTTTAAGTCCCGAAATTGTGACTTTTCAAATCACTTTTTCACTTTCTCTTCTCTCTCTTACTTTTCTAAAATCACCATTGTTGAGCCTCTCACTCTAGACTCTACCTTCTCTCTAGGTTTTGATCTAGTAGGAGTGATTTACTCACCTTTGGCCTTTACAAAAAAGTTGTTGATCGTCGAGGGCTACTTTTTAATCTGAAAATCTCGGGTTTTGGAGCACGTTGGGTTTTGTCGTCTTCTCCTTTGGGACTCCGAATTTGAGGTAGGGATAACCTACTCCTCTCTATGGGTTTTGTCTTTAAATTTTGGTATTTTGAGATGTTGGGCTTGGTTTGGTAATTTTGTGAAAGTTTGGGGCTTTTGTGTAATTTTACAAAAGTTGGGGTTTTAATTCATAATAAACCTAGATGCATGTTTGGCATAGAAAATGGAATGATTGTTGAATCATTGATGAAAATGGGACCTAAGGGTTGAAATGGTAATTATGGAAAATGGCCTAATTACATTGTTTAATTAATTGGGATAATTAATTGGTGAGAAATGAGGAAATGAAATGTTGATTGAATATCCATTTGTGCATTTATTTTCTGTTTTAGAAATAACTGCTTTGGGCTATCGGTGGAGGATAGTCGAGATTGTTGTAGACAATGCATGATGATTAGGTAAACGGAAACTAATCAATGGAATGTGTCATGGAACTTGACGGTTGATAGAATACATTAATTGTGTGTATTGTGTGATTGTATATAGAACCAATGTGTTTACATACGTTATGTGTAGAGGAGGAGATAGGGGATGTACTCCGCGGTTTAGGGGAAGATAGGGGATGTACCTCTAAACCGGATAGGTATTGGGAGGAGATAGGGGATGAACTCCGTAGACAGAGCTCATATGCTTGTCTAGAGAAGTGAAGATAGAGCTCATATGCTTATCTTTGTGAAGTGTGGATACAGCTTGTATGCTTATCTGTGGATATTGTTGATATACATATCTGTTATAGAGTGTGGATACAGCTTGTATGCTTATCTGTGGATATTGTTGATATACATATCTGTTGAGAATGTGGATATAGCTTTTATGCTTATCTGAATGTGAGATATAGTTTTTATATATATCTGTGGAAATGATGATAGAGCTAGCATGCTTATCTGTTGAAAAAGGGAAAATGAAAAGTAATTGGGACTTGTAAGTCGTTGACATAAATATGTAATTTATGTGATTGTATCAGTGTTGACCAACTATCAATTGCTAATGTTTTAGTCATTGTCCATGGTTGGTTTAGTGTATTTCTACTGGGCTGTGGCTCACCCTATATGGGAATATCATTTTCAGGTACAGGAAGCATGACACCTCCAAGGACATAGCTTGGGAGGCTAGAGACGGACATAGTGTATTTGTTTTACTTTTGATGTATTACATGTAACTTCAAGCCTAGGGCTTAATGTGTAAACGAGTTAGTACTCTTTTGTTGTAACCAAGTGTTAACTTGGAAAGCTGTAAGCCTGTAGGGCATTTTGTTATGATGTTAACATGTAATATTTATGATATGGAGCTCTAATGAATAAAGGAATATGGCTGGTTTAATGTTATTATTTCGAGGGCGTTACAACTTGGTATCAGAGCGTACCGGGTTCGAATACTTTGGGTACGTGGGAAGTGATTAGGATCACAATGGGTTTGTCTCGCTTGATAGAGACGTAGATGTAGTACCATATGCTATGTGTTTATTTGATAACATGCTTATGTGACTATGTGGGTATGGGATTTAATTTCTAGGATGTTGATTGGATCCTTGAGTTTCTGGGAGTCTTGTTGGAAAAGCACTTGATCAACGCTGTTTCTAATCGGAACTCTAGTAACGCCTCGGGACTATCATTATCCGGAAATGAAGTTCGTAAGTGCTTATGTGTTTATGTGCTTATGTGGAGTGAATTACAGTTGTCCATGCATTAGGACGTGAGTGTTTAGTTTCGGCACATTTATGAATGTGCTAACGTTCTGTGTTGCCTTTATTAGGATGTCAGGACGAGGAAGAGGTGCTAGGTGTGGTAGACCTGCGAGGCAAGAAGTACCGTTACAGGGTGAGATTCCGGCAGTGCAGGAGGGAGTTGGGCAGGCCAATGTGGCCGAGCCAGTAGGTCAGCAGGCTATGGGTGCCTTGGCCAGAGAGATAGCAGGAGCTTTGGGTATTCTTAGAGCTGGGAATCAGGCAGCTGAGACACGGCCTTCCTTCTTGAAGAGGGAGTTCTTCCGGTGTAATCCGGACGAGTTTATCGGGGATCCTAAAGAGCCGCTTAAAGCAGATGAATGGCTCGAACAGACAACGAAGACATTTGAGATGCTTGGCATCGAGGACGGAGCACTGAAAGTGACCTTGGCATCCTTCCAACTGAAGGGAGATGCGGGTCAATGGTGGAAGTACGAGAAAGCTCGTGTTGGTGGTACTTGGGAGGCGTTTGTGAATGCTTTTCAGGAGAGGTTTTTATCAGCAGCAGCTAGGGAAAAGCTGAGGGATCAGTTTAGCCGGCTTAATCAGCAGGGCTTGTCAGTGGCCGAGTTTGAGGCTACTTTTACCAGTCTGTCTAGGTTTGCACCTGAACTGGTGGCGTCTGAGGAACGCCGTTGCTATGAGTTTGAGCGGAAGTTGAGGCGGGGTCTCAAGTTGAGAATTGGTGGGTCTTATATTCGAGAGTATAGACACCTAGTGGACGCTGCAGCTCATATGGAGCTTATGATGCAGGAGGAGGATGAGGGTCAGAGAGGCTCCAAGAGGAGCCAGGATAGTCAGGGTGATGGCAGGAGACAGAAGGGTTATAACCCTCAGCAGTCGCAGGGTGGTGTTGCTAGATCGACCTTCCCAGTGCCGAGTGCAGGCTCCGGGAGAGGTGGTCAGGGGGATTTCACCTGTTACAAGTGTGGCCAGCTGGGTCACAAGGTATCTGTTTGCCCGCAGAAGGGTGGGGGTCAGAAAGCTGCTTCTTCTTCAGCTAGACCGCAGAGTCAGAGTTTGGACAGGGGGCAGCTCTTGACTTGTTATCAGTGTGGACAACCTGGGCACATGAAGAGGTTTTGCCCACAGTTGAGTGCCACTTCGGGAGCGTCTGGTTCTAGGCAGACGCAGGGTTTTCAGCCAGCTCAGTCTGTGCAGGCCTCGAGGGCCAATCCGGGAGCTTCGTCATCCCAGTCTGTGCAGCAGTCTTTTGCTCCGAGAGGTGAGCAGGTAGACCAGGGGCCTACGGGGCGCGTGTATGCTGTTACCGCGCAGGATTTAGTACCGGCTCCATCAGTAGTGAGAGGTACTTTTCTGTTTTGCAACTCGGTTGCTAATGTGTTGATAGACCCGGGTGCATCTCATTCTTTTGTATCTGCTGCATTTGCATCTGTTTTGGAATTGGAGTTAGCACAGTTAGCATCTCCTATTTGTGTGGTATCGCCTTTGGGTGGTGAGTTGATTCTGAAACAGGGTGTTAGAGGATGTGATATAGAGGTCACCGACTATAGGCTTCCTTTTCCGTTTGTTGTCATGCCCATGAAGGGTTTTGATGTCATTTTGGGTATGGACTGGCTATCGTCATACCGGGCTGTTATTGATTGCTACCGCCAGAGGGTCACGTTATGTACCTTGAGCGGGGAGTGGTTCCATTTCTTGGGAGACCGGGTTGGTAGTGTTTTGCCACCGGGGTATGATTCGGGAGGGCGAAGTGAACTTAGTAGTCTACTTGCTAGCTTTGAGAGTGGTGAGACCCAGCATGTATTGCCGAGGGTGGTTTGTGAGTATTCGGATGTCTTTCCCGAAGATCTTGTTAGTTTACCACCTCACCGCGAGATAGAGTTCTCTATTGATTTAGTGCCTGGTACGGCGCCGATGTCTATGGCACCTTACCGTTTTGCTCCAGCAGAGTTGGTTGAGTTGAAAGTTCAGCTCCAGGAATTGCTAGATAAGGGCTTTGTTCGCCCTAGTGTTTCACCGTGGGGAGCACCGGCCCTCTTTGTTAAAAAGAAAGATGGTGCCTTGAGATTGTGTATAGACTACCGGAAGTTGAATCGGGCTACGGTTAAAAATAAGTACCCTATGCCCCGTATAGATGATTTGTTTGACCAGTTGAAGGGTTCCCGTTGTTTCTCTAAGATAGACTTGAGATCGGGTTACCATCAGTTGAGGGTCAGGGAGGAAGATATTCCTAAGACGGCATTCCGTACGCGGTATGGCCATTATGAGTTTTTGGTGATGCCATTCGGACTTACCAATGCACCGGCAGTCTTTATGGACTTGATGAACCGGATTTCCCGGGAGTTCTTAGACCGATTTGTGGTTGTTTTCGTGGACGATATCCTTATCTATTCGTCTTCTGAGGAGGAGCACGAGGCACACTTGAGAGTGGTGCTTGAGTTACTTAGAGCCCATAGGCTGTATGCCAAGTTTGGGAAGTGTGAGTTCTGGCTGGGGGAAGTCAAATTCTTAGGCCACGTGGTATCCGGGGAAGGGGTGTCGGTTGATACATCCAAGGTTGAGGCAGTGCAAGATTGGGCACAGCCTAAGAGTGTGTTTGAGATCCCGCAGTTTTCTGGGATTAGCTGGGTATTACCGTCGGTTTGTGAAAGATTTCTCCAGGTTAGCGTCACCGTTGACTAGACTGACTCAGAAGGGAGTCAAGTTTGTGTGGAGTGAGACTTGTGAAAAGTCGTTCCAAGAGCTGAAAATTAGATTGACCACCGCTCCGGTGTTGATTATTCCGGAGAGAGGGTTGGGTTATGCGGTTTATTGTGATGCTTCACGAGAGGGTTTGGGTTGTGTGTTGATGCAAGAGGGAAAAGTGGTAGCTTATGGCTCACGTCAGTTGAAAATACACAAGAAGAATTACCCCACACACGACCTAGAGTTAGCAGCTGTGATCTTTGCCTTGAAAATCTGGAGGCACTACCTTTATGGTGAGAGGTTCGAGGTATTCTCGGATCACAAGAGTTTGAAGTATCTGTTTACACAGAGAGACTTGAATCTGAGGCAGAGGAGATGGATGGAGGTCATCGAGGATTATGATTTTGAGTTGCATTATCATCCGGGAAAGGCCAATGTTGTGGCCGATACCCTTAGTAAGAAAACCATTAGTGATGTAGCTTGTATAGCCATCCGGGAATGGGTGATGTTGGGAGCACTTGACGAGTTTGATTTGCTATTGGGTGAATCTGTTGAGGCTGCGGCCTTGTTTTCTGTTGTTGCGCAGCCTACACTTGTGACTAGAGTGTTAGAGGCACAGAGAGGTGACCTTGAGGTAGAATCCCTCCGAGAGAAGATCTCCAGTGGGAAAGTTGAGAAGGGTTTGACGGTGTATCCCGACCTGAGTGTGAGATACCGAGACCGTTTGTTTGTACCGGAGGCTTGCCGTGAGGAAGTACTCCGAGAGTTTCACCATTCGCGCCTTGCGGTGCATCCGGGAGGTACTAAGATGTATCAGGATTTGGGTCGCCAGTTTTGGTGGCGGGGTATGAAAAGAGATGTGGCTGTTTTCGTATCGAAGTGCCTTACTTGCCAGCAAGTGAAGGCCGAGCATCAGAGGCCAGCGGGTTTGTTGCAACCCTTGCCTATTGTCGAGTGGAAGTGGGAGCATGTCACTATGGACTTCGTTGTAGGTCTTCCGAGGACTCAGCGGGGTAGTGATGCTATTTGGGTGGTTGTAGACCGGTTGACTAAGTCGGCGCACTTTATTCCTATGCGCGTGAGAGATTCGGTAGATCATCTTGCCGATTTGTATATTCGGGATGTAGTGAGATTGCACGGGGTCCCAGTGACGATCGTCTCAGATAGAGATCCTCGTTTTACTGCTAGGTTGTGGCAGAGTTTGCAGAGTGCACTGGGCACTAAGTTGACCTTTAGTACGGCTTATCATCCTCAGACTGACGGGCAGTCCGAGCGTACTATTCAGATCCTCGAGGATATGCTTCGGGGTTGTGTCCTTGACTTCAGTGGGACGTGGGAGAGGCACTTGCCATTGGTAGAGTTTGCCTACAACAATAGTTTTCAGTCTAGCATCGGTATGGCACCGTTTGAGGCCTTGTATGGCCGACCGTGTAGGTCTCCAGTTTGTTGGGCCGAGGTGGGTGATGCACCTTTGTTGGGTCCGGAGTTGGTTAGGGAGACGACGGAGAAAGTTGAGCTTATCCGTAGGAGGCTTGTTACAGCCCAGAGTCGACAAAAGAGTTATGCCGACCGTAGGAGGAGGCCTTTGGCGTTTGAGGTAGGTGATCATGTCTTTCTGAAAATATCACCTAGGCGAGGCCTGATGAGGTTTGGGAAGAGTGGGAAGTTATCCCCTCGGTTTATTGGTCCTTTTGAGATCCTTGAGAGGATTGGTGAGGTTGCTTATCGATTAGCCTTACCACCACAGTTGTCCGGAGTGCATGACGTGTTTCATGTGAGTATGCTTCGGAAGTATGAGCCAGATCCATCAGATGTGTTGGATTGGACTGATTTAGAGGTAGATGAGGATGCCTCGTATGAGGAGAGACCGGTACGGGTCTTGGATAGGCGGGATCAGGTCCTGCGTGGTAAGACCATTCCTTTGGTGAAAGTCTCGTGGAAACATCACGGAGTGGAGGAAGCCACTTGGGAACGTGAGTTGGAAGTCCGTGAGAAATATCCGGACTTGTTTGTTGATGTGTGATCTTGTATTTAAATTTTACATTATGTTGAACTTAAGAGCTTTTATATATGTCTTAAGTTGTAAAACATTGAGAATGTTTTGATTATTGGAAGCATGTTTTGGAACTTGCCTCATATGGTAGTTGGATGTAACACTATATATGTTGAATATATTGTTGACATTGGAAAGTTAGTGCATAATGTTGGTGCATGTTAATAATACATATGTTGTTTACATATTGTGATATGTCTCTTGTTAAAGGGATGGGATGACCGGTAATGGGTCGAATTGTTGAATGATAAAATGTAACATTGTTTAAAATGGAGGAAAACTTGTTTTTTTTTGAAAACTTGTGTTTAATTTCGGGGACGAAATTCTTTAAGGGGGGGAGGTTATAGCGATCCCGGGTTTACCCTTGTTGTATAGTGATCCGGACATGTGTCCGTGGATGTTGGTAGTTGTTTACTATCTTGTTTACATCCCTTCTTACTTTGTATTTGAGTTATAGGATGTGTTGGGCGGGTTTGTTACAGGTTGGTTGAGTTTACAAACCAAAACTAGTTGCCCAGATTTTGGCCTGTACGCTCGAGCGGAGGTGTTGGCGCTCGAGCGTAGATTACACCCATTCAGTATTTTCCTGTGCAGCGTTGTACGCTCGAGCGTGGTATTGGCCGCTCGAGCGGGGTTGTCTGAGTGCCGCTCGAGCGTAGGGTTGGGAGCTCGAGCGGAGGCCTGGTTCTGCAAAAGTGCTGGGCGAGTGCATTCTGCGCTCGAGCGGGAGGTTGGCCGCTCGAGCGGAAGTCTGGGAGTGGCCGCTCGAGCGGGGTGTTTTACGCTCGAGCGGACGACTGGGTTTAAGTCCCGAAATTATGACTTTTCAAATCACTTTTTCACTTTCTCTTCTCTCTCTTACTTTTCTAAAATCACCATTGTTGAGCCTCTCACTCTAGACTCTACCTTCTCTCTAGGTTTTGATCTAGTAGGAGTGATTTACTCACCTTTGGCCTTTACAAAAAAGTTGTTGATCGTCGAGGGCTACTTTTTAATCTGAAAATCTCGGGTTTTGGAGCACGTTGGGTTTTGTCGTCTTCTCCTTTGGGACTCCGAATTTGAGGTAGGGATAACCTACTCCTCTCTATGGGTTTTGTCTTTAAATTTTGGTATTTTGAGATGTTGGGCTTGGTTTGGTAATTTTGTGAAAGTTTGGGGCTTTTGTGTAATTTTACAAAAGTTGGGGTTTTAATTCATAATAAACCTAGATGCATGTTTGGCATAGAAAATGGAATGATTGTTGAATCATTGATGAAAATGGGACCTAAGGGTTGAAATGGTAATTATGGAAAATGGCCTAATTACATTGTTTAATTAATTGGGATAATTAATTGGTGAGAAATGAGGAAATGAAATGTTGATTGAATATCCATTTGTGCATTTATTTTCTGTTTTAGAAATAACTGCTTTGGGCTATCGGTGGAGGATAGTCGAGATTGTTGTAGACAATGCATGATGATTAGGTAAACGGAAACTAATCAATGGAATGTGTCATGGAACTTGACGGTTGATAGAATACATTAATTGTGTGTATTGTGTGATTGTATATAGAACCAATGTGTTTACATACGTTATGTGTAGAGGAGGAGATAGGGGATGTACTCCGCGGTTTAGGGGAAGATAGGGGATGTACCTCTAAACCGGATAGGTATTGGGAGGAGATAGGGGATGAACTCCGTAGACAGAGCTCATATGCTTGTCTAGAGAAGTGAAGATAGAGCTCATATGCTTATCTTTGTGAAGTGTGGATACAACTTGTATGCTTATCTGTGGATATTGTTGATATACATATCTGTTATAGAGTGTGGATACAGCTTGTATGCTTATCTGTGGATATTGTTGATATACATATCTGTTGAGAATGTGGATATAGCTTTTATGCTTATCTGAATGTGAGATATAGTTTTTATATATATCTGTGGAAATGATGATAGAGCTAGCATGCTTATCTGTTGAAAAAGGGAAAATGAAAAGTAATTGGGACTTGTAAGTCGTTGACATAAATATGTAATTTATGTGATTGTATCAGTGTTGACCAACTATCAATTGCTAATGTTTTAGTCATTGTCCATGGTTGGTTTAGTGTATTTCTACTGGGCTGTGGCTCACCCTATATGGGAATATCATTTTCAGGTACAGGAAGCATGCCACCTCCAAGGACATAGCTTGGGAGGCTAGAGGCGGACATAGTGTAGTTGTTTTACTTTTGATGTATTACATGTAACTTCAAGCCTAGGGCTTAATGTGTAAACGAGTTAGTACTCTTTTGTTGTAACCAAGTGTTAACTTGGAAAGCTGTAAGCCTGTAGGGCATTTTGTTATGATGTTAACATGTAATATTTATGATATGGAGCTCTAATGAATAAAGGAATATGGTTGGTTTAATGTTATTATTTCGAGGGCGTTACAGAGGAGTGCTTGTGCCTCGCCCATTGAGACAGGCAACGGCGAGGGAACTTGATCAAATTTTCTCTTTTTTTCTTAGGGATTTGCCCTTTCTCTGGAAGAACTTTCGGCTGCATATACGATGTGGTTGCGTTAGTTAGGTCTCCATGAAGAAGGTGGATGTGTTGTCGGTCACCATGAGTGAGGCTATGGAGCTACAATTCATGCCCCCGATCTTATTATTTCACTCATGTTCCGAGTTGCGGTGCATAAAACAGAGAAGTCAAGGAAATGGTGATTGACCAACTAGAGCTTGTAAGCTGTGAGCATCCCTTCGATGCATATTGACACTAGTTGGTGTTCTTCCATTGGGTCTTGAATGTCTACTGCTTTTTCCCTAAAGTGAGGGGCAAAAGTAAGGATGTCCTCCCCAAATCGTTATGTTTCCCTCATAAGATGAAGGGTGATTAGCCTTTCTTCAACGTAGAAGAATTTGACATAGAACTATTTTACCAAGTTCGCCCACGAAGAGATAGAGCTAGCGGTGAGATTGGCATGCTATGAGAATGCTCAATCTGTGAGGGACTTGGAGAACTCTCTCATGCGAAGGTTTTGGTTTTCTCGGTGAGCACCAAGGGTGTCAAGAAAGCACGAAACGTGTTCCCGGGCGTTCCCTTGTTGTCCATCAAAATGAACAAACTTTGGTATAGTATACCTTGCCGAATATGGGAGACTTGCAATATGAATAGGATAAGGGGGACAGAGGTCCAATCCTGGAGAGGTTTTGTTTGTTAAAAGTAGGTTGTGTGTGTGTTCTTTCACTACATCCAATGTTAGGGGTTGAACTGAAGAGATGTGGTCTGGTGGAGAGCAAGTTAAAACCACTACGGTGGGAGTTTCACCGACCACATCGACTTATGGTGAAGGTATTTGGCCTGGAGCTGATGCGGGGAGCATGGTGACTATTTGTCCTCCCACTGGGTTTTGCAAGTTATTTTGTGGAGTGGGGTTAGCCTCTAAGCCATTTTGAGCTTATGGCGGAACGCTATTCTGTGATAAAGAAAGAGGGTTAGATAATGATGCCCTTCGTAAGGCTAGTAAGGCATCCATCAAGAGTTGTTGGTTCTGTTGAAGAGAGGTGACACTCTCAGTCAATATATGTAGCTTCTCTGTTATGGCCAATTGAGAGGATTGCTACTCCAGAAAGTCGTCGGGGTTATGTTCTGAGGTCTCCACCAGAGTCTCCCTAACGCTACCATGGGATGTCGCTGTGTCGGTTCCGGTGTTGTTTTTGGGTGCCATGTGAAGTGAGCACCGCTCTTTCTTAGTGGATATCATGTGGATGTAATGTAGGCAATATGTGTGGTTAGAGATAGTTTGGAAAGACAGTGGGCACTTCAATGGTCTAAGATCACTATAGATGGAGAAGATGAGGACAAGGCAAGGTTGGAGAGGGAGAGGTTGGCAGTGATGGACCTTGAACACTAGTGTAAAATGTGAGAGGGAATGTCTAAGTGTGAGACTTAGCGTGTTAGAGTTATGGAGTTATGTTGTGGTGAAGTAAAGTGTGCCTACTGCATATATGATACGTTATATAAGCCACAAGAGTATTGGAGCCCAAGCAACCTGTTGAACAGGTGGCTTATTCTCCCAAACTCTGCCAGAAGTGATATAAGCCCTATTGCCGTATATAGCTTAATAGTACGCGGAGAGCAACGTTTCATTTATGCATCATGTGGCATGAGTGTATGATCGTTGTTGCCTCTTCTCTAAGCTTGGTTGAGATGGACTTGTCTTGGCAAGAAGACAATCATCTCGGCGATCCCATGACCTTAGCCACCAGTCTAATATCATTTCATGATCTCTAGAGGTAGTGTCTGGGTCTTGCTCCCAACCCAGACAACCAAGTAGGTGAATGGGCTAGGGCCCATCTCAGTGTTTAGGAGAGCCAAGGCCTTGCTTCCAAGTGACCAAGTAGGAAAACAGGTAGTGGATTGTCAAGACCCAAACCTGACCCTATAGGTTTAGTGTCGTAACCGGCCAGTAATTCGTGATTACCGAAGGCCTGTTTAACAATAATGGCAGTAATACAATATAAAAGGGCTGGCGGAAGCCAATCAATAATAACATACATCGTCCAATGAGCTGTGGAGACTTGAATGGAAATAAACTTTTATATACATAGTTATATACACAAAAACTTATGTCCATAAAACACATATATACAAGACAAAACACAAGTTAGGGAAGTAAATCCCATTATCAAAAACAGGATTAACAAAAGTCGTAAGACATTCTTTTCACTTGAGCAATACCAAAGGGGCGAATTTGAACCACCCAAAAAGCCTTGACACATGTTGGTTCGGAACCTCGCAATGAGACACAATAGCTGGCTTGACAAAACAAGGGTTCGGGTTGACGCCACTAGCTTTGATCCGGTGCTCGATCGCCTACATATATATAGTAAACAGTGAACTAGAGCCCAGTGAATAAAAGCTGTGTAAAGAGGTCCAGAATGCTGTCCTCGCAATATTTGAAACAATCAATTATCAATAGAACATTTTCAATCAATATCTTTTTGTCAATCAATTGTTCAATCGTTTAATTCAATCAATGATATTCATATAAGTCATACGTGGTACATCCAATATCAACAATACAATAGGTCTTAAACACGAAACAATCAATTGATGGCCATCAAACAATAAACAATAGTTCCAAGAACTGGAACTGATAGAGATCTCTATAACAATAACGATAATAATAGCAATATGCTATGGATGCCATGAATACAGTTCAGAAAATAAGATCATCATTCAATTGATAAAAAATATCATTCCAGAAAACAATATAATTTATCAATCAGAAAATAAATACAATTGAACATATCTTTATAATAGTGTTACTCACAATGGGTTCCTGAAAAACACATGCTAATCGTTCGGCATCCGACCTAAACAAATAAGTCAAGCACAAACATGATTACAATTACACTCTTACAATCTATTTAATTCGGTTACTTGTTTGTCTTTCGGTTTCTCTCATTTTATTCTAATTTTTCACTCGGTTATTCATATATTTTCTTCCTTCCATTCCTCTTAAATGACTAGTATTCAGAATTAATTAGATTATTAACCTCTAATTAAATTATGTTAGCTATGTATTACCCAAACTAATTATATATAAATAATCGAATCATATACAAACCCTTATTAAGGTCCCTAATTACACAATTAAACTTAAATTAGGATCATACACATTAATTACAATTGTTCAGTCATGTTTAAATTACTGAATCACAAACTCATAAACTTGTAAATTTTGCAATTTCAACTCCATTTTCAAGCAAATCAAGGCTTAAATAATTAAATCTTCACATTTATTTCCATAATCTTAAGCCTAACTCAATTTCAATTGAATTTAATTAATTCTCAATTAAGGCTTAATTTTACAAACCTAAATCAAATTTTTAATTGAATTCTTATAAGGTTCTAAATATCAAATTAAACTCATACTTCTATTTTTGAAACTCAATTTCATGAAACACCCATTTTCTTGAACCCAAGCTCTAATTCATGCTTAATCTCTCCTTAAACTCCATGAATCATGGTTAAAAACAAGTTCAGAACCCAGGTTCTCTTAAAAATATGCCATGCATGTAAAGATTATGAGGTAAATTGACCCTTTCTTCAATTTTCTAACATGCGTATTCTAATCTCTTGTATTAATTATCAATTCAACTCAATAAGCTTATAGCCATCTAAAATGATCTTGGATGGTCTAATTGGTAGTATGATTCTACAAATTATTGAACTACAAAAGAAGAACCCTTACCTAGAGATGAAGGAATTGAGCTATCTACTACGAATTTCATGTCTCTAACAATCTGCTTCATTTTCTCTCTTTGAACTAGCCTTCTCTCTCTCTCTCTCTCTCTCTCTCTCTCTCTCTAGGTGGGTTTGTTGGTGTGAAGAAAAGATGACTCAACTACCTAAAGACTCTCTCTCTTCTATATCTATTAGGTAGATGAGTAGGAAAAAATTTATGAGGGTGCAACACTTCTCCTACTAATGAAATCAAAGGTTGAGATCAATTCTTCATCAAAACGATAAATGTCACGCCCTCATAAATTCACTATAAAAGAACACTCTACCCTTTCACTTTAGAGGATCTTAACGTCATTAAAAAGAGAATCTTGACAACTTTTCAGCAAAGAATGTAGAATTCTTTCAACTTAGTTTGAACCCAAACAGCGGCGGAGGGAAGTGAGGATCAGGAGGTCACGTGTTCCCCCTTTGGCTTTTTTTTTTTTTAATTACAAATATAAAGAAAATATTTTAAATAAAAAAAGTATAAAAATATTATTAGAGTGAAATATCAATGACATTTTAAAAATTATAAGAACAATAATTGTTATTTTAATTGAAAATAAAGAGACTATTATAAACCATATTATCTATAAAAATTTTATGAAAATTTTTGAATGTAACGGTAATATCATTATTATTGATATGCAAGTATAAGTAATTTTACTATAAAGATATAAAATTTATTAGATTGTTAGTTACATTTGACATGTGAGGTTCACTCTCTATATGTTTATTTACTATTAGTTGGTAATATCACATACTAATGATGACATGTTATTACCTTTATATTGAATTTTTAATCAAATTTTGTATAAAAAAATAATTTATCATTATATAATTTATTTTAAAACTTATATCTATATTTTTTTTTTATATTGTCCATGATACGCTAGTTATAAATAATATTATTTTTTTTTATGTTTCTCGAAATCGATCATAATAACTTGCGTGAAATATTTTTATAAAAATTATTAATATTATAATTAATAAGTGTTCTCTCTAATTTAATTTTCTAAGTCCGCCATTAAAATAACCCAATAATAGTTGCAAAATATAAGATTAAAAAGAGAATGATGACAACTTTCCAGTAAAGAATAAGAATTCTTTCAACTTATAGTTTGAACCCATTAGTAGTCGGAAAAAAATAGGATTTAGGGTGGGGCTATGCTACATACCCCAGCTGGGGGCACCCCAGTGACCCCAGTGGCAGGTGGCACACTGCCATTGGGTGGACTTCAAAAAAAAAAAAAAAAAAAAAATTTCAGCCTATCAGGGGCGACCCCTAGTGACCCCCACTGGGGTGTTAGGCATTTTTCTTTAGGGTGTAGGAACTGTCAATTCAAGATTATAAACGTCAAGATGATGGAGACGCATATTTGTGATAATTACTTGTATTATTAAAAAATTTGATAGTTTAGTAGAAATACTTAGGTCAAGTTTAACATGTACAGAAAAAGTTAAAAAATCAAAAAGTTATTTAAAAAGTTAAAATATTAATATTATTCATCAAAAGTCAACAATTACAGCTACACAATTTCAAATTCTAATTTTCTTCTACAAACCAATTTTTACAAATTTTATTACACATTTTTTCATAAAAAGTCAAAAAGTTAATCTAAACATCTATATATTTTCTTCCTCAATTTTTTAATTCAAAAAAATAAAAAATACACTTATTTAAAACATCCCAAACAACCCTAATAAAAATCTACAAACGACCATGCTTGACAATGATACTTTATTCAAAGATTCTTTGAAAAAATGACCACAATCCTCGAAAGAAATTATTTAGAATCTTTGAATAAATGACCACAATCCTCGAAAGAAATTATTTAGCCTTCTTTGCTTGGAAAGAAATTTTTTAGTAGTTTAATTTTAAAAATTTTTAGTTTGACTTTTTACCTTTCTAACTATTTTAAATTCCATAATATTTTATCTCTCTGACATTCAAAATAATCAAAAAAAAATCTCATGTGATTTTAATTATTTTGCATCTTACCTCCCAACCGTCATTAATTCTGTTAAAATTGACAAATTTGAAACTTCAGGCATCAATTGTGCGAGTGGGCATGGCTAAAAATAAAAAATAAAGTCAAATTACATAACAAAATGACAAACTTTCCTTCTTCGCTTCTCTGCATCCACTCTCTTCACGAGTTCGAATCCTCTGCCGTGTTCTCCTATAACAGTTCCTGCGGTGCTTCAAAACGACGTCGTTTTGGGACAAGTTTAAAATAAAATAAAAAAATAAAAAAAGGTGAAAGAGGGAATGTTGGCTATATATTTTGTACAAGCCAACGCGTGGCAAAATAAGGATAATATAGGAAAACTATTCAAGTCTTCAATCCTGATTGTACACTTGGCAGTTAGTATTGGTTATTATGAGATCTGAGTAGCAGTGGATCAATAAAGAGATATAAAGCGATGTGGCATCAACGGTTACTCACATTTAAATTCAAATTTAGGAGAGAAGCCTAACTGCAAGTAATAGCGTAATGGAGCTAATCTTGAGGCAACATGATCAGCAATCATAGAGGAGCAGTTCGACGGTTGGAAGTGCAATTCGATGATCATCCCCAAGCAGTATAAATAGCAGAGAAGGCCCTAGAAAAAGCCCCCGAACTCAGATCCAAAAAATCAGTCTTATTCTACTTTACTTAGTTTTCTTACCAGTTTTACATTTCCTGTTCTTTACATTCCTGTACTTTAAATTCCTGCACTGCACTTCGTTCATAGGAGTAGTTTCAAGTAGATTGTCGCTGTAAACCTCTATGAGGCTGAGTTTGAATCATTGTAAGTTTTTCATTCTAATGAAATGTTTTAATTGTTCTTCATTTAATTGATATTTTGCTTAATTCTCCTAAATCAAGCCATCAGTAAAAGTCTTCTTCATTGAGGCTGAGAGAACTAACACACAATTGTCTAATAATTGGTTGGCAATTAAATTTCTGTAAGGAGTGATTTATCCTTGCTGGCACGCTCGCAATTACAAAAATAACCTTCGAAAGCCAAAAAGCCAACATATATTTTTGGCAAGCCTAGTGGGACGAATTGAAATGGCTAGATGTAGGAGACAAGGGGAAAATGAACGCTTGGAAGAAGGCGTGGAAGGAGAGATAGAGATACCTAATCCAGGGGATAATGTGATAACACATCCTGTGGAAACTCCCATTTTATCAGAACCTATGGTTGAACAGACCAGCACTTCAGAGCAAGTACCACATGTTCATAATATTGGACGAGACCAAAGAATCGGACCATCCACTGTCCCATCTACTCAGCCAATAAATCCATGGGGTGGCCAAGTAGATACTATGGGACAACAATTAATGAACACAATGGAAATGTGGGCAACATCCTTTTTGGATTGAATGAATAACCACCAACTAACAAACGTAAGACATATGGAAGAAGTTTCGAATGTCCCTCAGCAAAGATTGGCTAGAGATAAACAGCCTATGCAAGTTAATGGACATTCTAATGGTCAAACTAGTAATTAGAATTATGAAAGACCATCACCTCAGTCTTGGTACGAACCTATTCCGAGGCCTATAGCAGGTCAGAATGCCTCAGTATTTAACAGTGAAGCCATGCAATTTGGTGGGTCTGGCCCAGTACAAGAAAATGGCGTATGAATGGTTCCAAATCCCATGTTCGAAGCCATACCTGGCACAAGGAGATTCACTAATCCCTTATTCGAATTTATACCCGGGGGGTTGGAAGGTTTTCCTACAAATGGAAGAGACACAACACCAGTTTCAGCACTTTTCGCAGGTCCTTTCGCAGGACAGGCTCAAAGGGGTTATCCACACCCCCAGCAGCAACCTGCACCACAGGGACAACCAGTCCCAAATATACCACCTTATGGACCAAGAGGACCCCAGGCACAAGTTTGCCCACCAAATCCTGTGTTTGCTCCTCCAGTAGTGGTTCAGTAGGCACAAAATATGGTCCCTAGGGACCAAATTGCTGACATTGTTAGAGAGATGTGTGGACCAATGGCTCGGGGGGTCCAGACTCCAGTGTATAGGAAACCATACCCAGAATGGGTAGACAGGGTACATGAATACGTAAGAGGTTTCAGGATACCAGATTTTGCCCTTTTTTATGGGAATAGAAACCAATTAACAGTAGAGCATATTGCTAGGTTTGCTGCTCAATGCGGTGAATTTACTAATAATGACTATATGAAGTTAAGGTTATTTCCAAATTCCCTAACTGGGGGAGCATTTGTATGGTATATTAACCTTACACCTGGCTCTATCCAAACTTGGCAACAAATGGAAGAGGCATTTCATGCCCAATTCTTCCAATCGGAGCCAGAGGTTTCCAAGGCAGACTTGGCGAGATTGAGTCAAAGGCCTGACGAGAAGGCTGCTCAGTTTATTGCCAAATTTAAAAGGGGTCGAAATAAATGCAGAGTCATCCTACCAGAGCCAGAATTCATAAGATTGGCTCAAAATGGCTTAGAGTTTAGGCTTCGAAAGAAGTTTGACTCAACGGAGTTCAGAGACTTAATGGAACTCACTTATAAGGTGTCTTGATACGAAGCGTTACTAGAGGAGGAACAAGATCGAAATAATGCATTGTACAAGACATATTATAAAGATCCTAATTATGAGATCGATGCAGCAGAGATTGTGGAGAAAGAACCTGTGATCTGTGAAGCATTGATTCATAAGGATACAACAATCGACCAGAAATTTAAAAAGAAAAACCTTCACAGGAAATACTCTTTCGACTTAATTAAGGCAGATGACATTTTTGATCATATGCTTGCGGCCAACTTCCTTAAGTTACCAAAAGGAGTCAAAATTCCATCTCTTGATGAACTTAAAGGAAAAGTATATTGTAAATGGCATAATTCTTGGTCTCACTCGACTAAGAACTGTATTGTTTTTCGAGACAGGATCCAAGAACAAATTCAGAAAGGAAGTTTGAAATTTCCAGCCAAAGCTAAAAAGGCCATGGGGATCGACAGTAATCCATTTCTAGAGATTGGAGAGGTGACAGCCAATGTCATTATGCCGGACTTTCAGAACCTGTCTTTGAAAGAATTAGAAGAAGTCAATGTGTAGATGCATGCGGCCAACCAGACAACTATCAAGAAAGATACTGGAAATCTACCAGCTATTAGACAAGGTTTCTCACACCAGAGGGAAGACTTTGATGAAGAAGCACTAGATGACGATTCCTTAGAGGCAGCTGTAATGCAAAGGATGTGTCCCAGGTGCAGACTAAGCTACAAGTGGTTGAAAGAGCTTCAAATTAATGGGAAGCAATATTACAAGGATGTGCAGAGACGTCCTAAACGAACCAATGCTTACAATAAAAGGTCGTATCCATCTGGTGTTAGGCAGCAGCCATTGATGGTTAAACCAATGGTCGATAGAATGCATTTTAAAGGCAAGAGGCCTTTATATGAGTCCGGGTCACCTAAATATTACAGAATTGAGAGCAGTCATTCTGAAAGAAGACTGGAGAAAGGTTCAGTTTATGGGATCAAAGCCAGAGATTGGCCCCCTAGACCAGCCTCACGCAGGATAGAAAGTGGACACCTTCATCGAAGGCCTGAGTTAGGCCCAAACCATGAAGTCAGGGCCAAGCAGTAGCCCTCACAGCCAGCTTCGAAGGAAGAAAGAAGCAGTTCAACAGCTAGGCTAGTAAGTTCGTGGGTACCTGGGGTCCTAGATTGGTTCGTGATGCAGAACAACCTAGGGAAGCATTTACCCAAAGAGATGTAATTGGGAACCAAGACATGATGGTCAAGCCTTCTTTGGTGGCTCCAAACAATTGGGTGTTGCTTAAGCACCCAAAAACAAAGGAACCAGACATGGTCCCCGTAATTTCTAGATCACAAAGGAGGAAAATTCAGTATAGGTACACTCAGTACCAGCAAGACCTAAAAGAGAGTGGAGAGAGTTCTTCATTGGTACAGACAGAGAGGAAGAAGAATCCAAAGTCAGACCATACTCCAAAACCAACTCTACAAGGCAAAATGGGTTGCAGTAGAGAACAATTGGCCAAAGTTCACTCTGAACTAAAAGCCAGAGAGAAGTCCAGTTTAGCAGGATTGGAGAAGGAGTTAATGGAGAGTGACAGCGAGAAAGAGAAAGAAGTTGGCTTAGGCCAAAAGAAAGAAATGGTTGAGGAAGAAATGTCCAAAGCCTTCATGGCTGAACAAACATTTTTGGTTGAAAAACCAGTCAGAAAAGATCATTCGAAGGAGCTCATTAGTAATGTTGTACCAGAATGCAGCATGGAGGATGCTTCTGTAGTCACTGAACAAGGTGGCCAAAAGGAGAAACAGGCGCAGCCAGCCATCCAATTTGGCTCAGTATCAATAAATATGGTACACATACTACCGCATGAATTCCAAACTGGAGATGAGAACCAAGAGGGGCAAGAAATGGACCCAATTTCAGTCTCTAGAGTGGACTCACAAGTGAGTATGGTGCAAGATGATTCCGGAATGGCTACCCCAATGGAAACTGAATATGAGAGTGAAGAAGAGGTGAGCATTAACGTCTTATATCGTTTTGAATATCCCTCGAACTCTATGACTTAGCATGTCAAGCCTTTGTATATCAAGGCCTTTTTCGATGGGATACAATTGAACCGAGTCTTGATAGATAATCGGGCGGCGGTGAACTTACTACCGAAATCTTCCTCGAAGAAACTAGGGAAAAGGAACCCCAGGTTAATCCCAAGCAGCACAACCATTGCTGGTTTCGCCGGAGACAAACAGATGGCTCAGGGAATTCTGCCTATCAACCTGAGTGTGGGAACCAGGGACTGCATGACAGCATTCTTCGTCATCGACAGCAATGCTAAGTACAATGCTTTACTTGGTAGAGATTGGATTCACACTAACAAGTGTGTGCCTTCCTCTTTGCATCAGAAAATAATGATGGCCTTGGGCAATGGGGAGACAAAGGAAATTGATGCAGATCCTCAACCCTTTATGGCCTGTGCAGATTTCATAGAGGCCAAATTGTATATTGAGGAAGTGACACTACTCAGTATACTGAGGAAACCTGATGGCTCAGCCGAAGTGACAGCTGATGAGGAAGTGACACACCTGAAGCACTTAGTCCAGGAGAGTGCTGATGGAGAGGTTGTCGTTAAGGATGACAATGATGCCTGGTTGTAGGCAAAGAAATGAAGTCCAAGAAGCCAAGTCTTTGGCTCTAATTAAGTTCTCAATATTGGATGTAAAATCAATAATCCAGAGAGTACAAGAGCAAGAGAAAGAAGCTATGATAATTAGCTGCAAGCAAAAGCAACAACAGGCCAGAGTTTTGGTTCTTAACAAATACTATGCATTGGACATTGAGACAAAAGTCCAGGAGATACAAGAAAAAGAAGCCTTATGAATAGACTTTGTCTATGAGGAGGAAGGTAAATATGCTGAATTAAAAAACCTGGGAGCAGAGCAAAACAAGAAGATTGCTTCAAAGTCAGAAGGGATCAAAGAAGAAACTTCAATAAGTTCTCAGACACAAGACCCCTTAGAAGAAGTAAATTTAGGGGAAGGTTCTATACAACAGCCCACCTATATAAGTGCTTGTTTGAATACTCTGGGCAGGGACTAGTTGTTGGTTGTTCTAAGGAAATATAAAGATTGTTTTGCATGGTCTTATAATGAACTACCAGGATTGGATAGGTCATTAGTGGAACATAGGCTCCCTATGAGGCCTAATTTCAAGCCATACAAGCAAAAGCCAAGAAGGATGAGTCCAGAAGTGATTCAAAAAGTTAAGGAAGAAATTCTTAGACTACTCAAGGCAGGCTTTATCAGGACAGCCAGGTATGTTGAATGGCTATCTAATATTGTGCCTGTAGTTAAGAAGAATGGTAAAATGAGGGTATGCATTGATTTCAGAAACTTAAACCTAGCAACTCCAAAAGATGAATATCCTATGCCTATAGTAGACTTGTTGATAGACAGTTCAGCAGGGCATCAAATTTTATCAATGATGGATGGGCACTCTGGTTATAACCAAATCTGCATTGCAGATGAGGATATTCACATGACAGCATTCAGATATCCTGGGAATATTGGGACCTTCGAATGGGTTAAAATGCCATTTGGCCTAAAGAATGTTGGGACTACATATCAGAGGGCTATAAACACTATCTTTCATGACCTCATTGGAGGGTGTTTAGAGTGTTATATTGATGACATTATAGTGAAATCCCAATCCATGGTGAAACATCTGTTTCACTTAGAAGCAGCTTTTGAAAGAATGAGAGGTTCAAGTTGAAACTCAATCCTCTTAAGTGTGCTTTTGGCGTATCATCTGGAAACTTCTTGGGCTATGTAGTACACAAGAAAGAAATACAGATTGACCAGAATAAAGCCAAAGCCATCATTGAAGCCAGACCTCCATTAAGTAAGAAAGAATTACAAAAGTTCCTTGGACAGGTTAATTTTCTTCGAAGATTCATTTCTAACACTGCAGGGAAAACTAAAGTATTTTCTTCCTTATTAAGGTTAAAAGATGAAGAGGAATTTGTATGGATAGCAGAGCATCAAATTGCTTTCGAAGGTATCAAAGCCTACTTGGCCAACCCTCCAGTGCTGATGCCACCAAAGGGTGATAAGCCCTTGAAGTTGTACATAGCTGCAGCAGGAGATTCATTGGGAGCTTTCTTAGCCCAAGACAATGAAGAAGGCAAGGAGCAAGCTGTTTATTAGCTTAGTAGGTTTTTAAATTCTTGTGAATGTAAATACTCAGCTGTAGAAAAGCTATGCCTTGCATTGTATTTTGCTGTAATGAAATTGAGATACTATCTTTTGTCTACAACTGTCTTGGTAATTGCAACCACAGATTTGATTAAGTATATGTTATCTAGACCTATACTGAGGGGAAGAATTGGCAAATGGATATTAGCCTTATTAGAATTTCATTTAGAATATGTTTCCCAAAAGGCAGTAAAAGGGCAAATTTTAGCCAATTTTTTGGCAGATCATCCATTTCAAACAGAAAGCCAGGAGATAATGGAACTTGGTATGGCTAGTGTTGAGCCATGGCAAATGTGGTTCGATGGATTGAAAGCCAGTGGCCTAACTGGAATTGGTATAGTGATTAAGTCACCACAAGGAATAGAAACCACACATGATTTTAGAGTGGATGAAATTACTTATTCTAATAATCAAGCTGAATATGAAGCCTTAATAGTGGGATTGGAAATTCTTATTGGACTACAAGTTCATGCAGTTGACATATTTGGAGATTCTCAATTGGTGGTTAACCAAGTAAAAGGGCTTTTCAAATGTCAAAGTATAAGCATGTTGCCATACTATGTTGTTGCATTACATCTGCTTTCTCAATTTCAAAATACCAAATGTAACTCATGTCCCAAGATTCTTGAATAATAGAGCTAATGATGTGGCTCAGAAAGTTTCGAATTTCAAGAGAAGGGATAATACTCAAAGGGATATAAGCCAAATAACATACCAGAAATCAATACCACCTTTAAATAAAAGGAATGTGGTCCTGGAAGTCAATCATAATGACTTACAAGAACAAGATTGGAGGCATCCAATAATGCAGTACTTGGTTGGTACATCCTCGAAGGCCAGCAGAAAAATTAAATTGCAATCTATGCATTACATCATATACGGTAATGCTCTCTACAAAAGGGGGAGAGATAACTTATTGCTGGAATGTTTAGGCCCAAAAGAAGCATTGACAACTATGGCTGAGGTTCATGAAGGCATCTGTGGTGCTCATCAGCCTGGTGTGAAGATGAGGTGGTTGCTTCGAAGGCATTCCTATTATTGGTCAACTATCCTTAAAGACTGCATAGAATATGCAAGGGGTTGCCAGGCATGTCAAAGGCATGGCACGATCAGGCATGTGCCCATAACCGACCTGCATGCAGTAGCAAAGCCTTGGCCATTTAGAGGATGGGCCATGGATGTGATGGGGAAAATACACTCACCTTCTTCAAAGCATCATTGTTTTATCTTAGTGGCCACTAATTACTTCACTAAATGGGTCGAAGCTAAGCTATACAAGGCTGTAGACCAAACTAAGGTTATTGGATTCATTAAAGATTTAATCCACAGATTTGGCATAACACAGACTATAACTGTTGATAATGGGACTGTGTTTGACGGGAAAATGGTAAAGTCTTTTGTGGCAGAGTTTAGAATTAGCTTTATTAATTCCACCCTCTATTATGCACAAGCCAATGGTCAAGCCAAATCATCCAATAAGTCCTTGAAAAAGGAAATACAAAAAGTTGTGGAGGACAATCCTAGGGATTAACATAACTTGTTGTTGGATATATTGTGGGCTTATAGAACTTTCCCAAGGTCAAGCACAGGAGTCACTCCTTATGCCTTAGTATATGGGCATGATGCAGCGTTACCTGTGGAAATTAATGTTAAGTCCTTAAAGGTAAAATGCCAAGATCAGTTAAATCCTAAGCAATACCATCAGAGTATGTGCTTGGAATTAGAAAGCATAGATGAATCCAGAATTCTGGCATTAAATAGCATTCTTTTCCAAAAGAAGAAAGCAGCCAAAAACTATAATAAAAATGTCAAAAACATTGGCTTTGATGAAGGTGATTTGGTGTGGAAAACCATACTCCCAATAGGGATTAAAAGTCATAAGTTTGGCAAATGGTCACCTAACTGGGAGGGACCATACCAAGTCCATAGATTCCTTCCTTTCGGAGCATACCATTTGAGAAATTTGAATGGATATGTACATCCCAAAAAGATTAATGGTAGGTATTTGAAGCCTTATTTTCCAACTATATGAGAAACACAAGGAGTACAATAAATGCCAAGTACAAGAACACAAAAATACTCAAGTGATAAATAAGAATTTGTCTTTCATAAAGAGTTGAATACATTCTGCCATAAATTGGCCCAAAAATCATTACAATGCCTCAGTTGTTCTTTTACAACAGATGCTCTACTATTAAAAGATGAAAACAACTTAATGGCTGTGGTCATTTCTTGCTTTCGGTCAGCCAGTCCTTGGTTGGTGATCTGCAGTTTGGTGTCAGTTCGGATTAAGGCCTGGTTCACTGCAGATAGCTCTTCCTCAAGTTGAGCTTTCCTCTCCAGTAGTTGAGTTCGAAAATGGGAGACAGAAGAATGTTGTTCCTTTAACCCTGAGACTTCAGCATGTACTGTGGAAACAAAGCTCTGGTCTCTCACTAATTTCTCCTCTGCAGCCCTGGCAGCCTGACAAATGTTAATGTAAAAGTCAATAGTAGCCGCTGCATAAGATAGGTGACTTGAGATAGTTACACTGGATTGCTTAACAACTTTGCAGCACTGAAGGAAGCCATTTCTTAATATAGGCCTTTGTAAAGCCTCGAAAGGAATCCTTGAAAAAGATGTCAATAACTCCAGACAGCTGTCTAAGTCCATCAGAGGTACAGAAGATTTACTACTGGAGGAAGAGGAGCTCTCAAGAATTTCTAACAAGGAATCAGCCAGAACTAATGGCTCAGCCTGATCATTAGCTATTGGAGAGGTAGAGGGCATGTCGAAGAGACTGGCTAATCTTGCTTCAAGGATATCTACCTCATCCGTAGACATGTGGAGTGCAGAGAGAGCAGTGGTGGAAGGCACAAAAAACTGCATAGGGATGGGAGAAATGAGTGGAGCATCTTCTGCAGTCTCCATGGTTCTAGCCACCAATAAATCTAGAGAAGAAGGGCTGGAACTAGACAAAGGTAATAAGCTACGAGGTGGAGAACTGCCAGCACCCTCTATAGAAGAGTCAGCTACCATCGAAGAGGAGGTAATAGCTGGGATTTCCTTAGGAGGAGGGGGAAGAGCAAGGCTTGGAAGAGAATTGAATTGGGATAGATCAAAGGACAGGTAAGGGAGGTATGAATTTAAGCCAAAAGAAGGAAATGCAGGAATACTTGGCTTCAAGGAGGATACAGAGGATGTAGGCCTAGGAAGTGGGAGTATTATCTGAATAGTCCTCACATTCTGCATCTGATCAACCTCAACTGAAACGAAGGGAGTCTTTATTAAAAGAATAGGCTCAGTTGTTGTTGCTACAAAAGAAGAGATGTAAAGTTATGTCAAGTTTCAATACCAAAAATTTGGAAGAAAGAAACAATAGAAGCATGAAAGAAATTACTTGTTTCGAAAGTAATAGCAGTACTAGGAGAGTTTCGAAGGGAATAGTGCTCAGCAATGTGTTGCCTTCTTGCAGTTTCCCTTTGGATGGCATCAACAGCAGCTGCTTCATCTCTTAAGAATTGCTGCTGCCGTCTCTTCTCAGCTCTCTCAAAGACAATTATGCCCTTAGAATGCTCTTGTTCTACTGCCTTAGCAGCTGCTTCATGAATAGGGTCTTCTACTAAATCAGAAGGAGAGACAGTCATCTTCCTTCTCTTCTTTCTTTGTACTGGTATTGCCTGTTCCTTCTCAATTTCTTTCTCTCCAATTGGGGTTCGGATTCTTCATAAATGAGTTCCTCTTCCACTACCCTGGCAGCTGTCTCATGAGTGGGATCTTCAATCGAAAGAGAGACAGTCATCTGTTCCCTCTTTCTCCTCTGTAATGGCACTTCCTGTTTCTCCTCAATCTCTTCTTCTTCAATCTAGGATTCGGATTCCTCAGGAGTGAGTATCAGCTTCCTTTTCTTTTTCTGCTTTTGTTTGTCCTTGAGAGTAGCTAGGATTTCGGCCCTCTTAGGAGATTTTTCTTGTGGAGACCCTGCACCAAGAGGTATGATTATAAAGGAAACAAACAAAACAGTCTAAGGGGAAACCTGAAAATACTTACCCCTCTTTGAAGCAGCTCTGGTAACTCTAGCAGGGGAGGATGAAGCTACAGGAGCAGTTTTGGTAACTGTGGAAAGAAAGAGGATGTTCTCCACTGCTGTTGATTTGGCCTTCGAAGGCACTCCTAACCCTATCAGTAGGTCATGAGGGTGTACGGATAGGTGCACTTTCATATTGGCTATCCACCAGTTTTTAAATCTTTTCAGAGCCAGGCCAGAAGGAAAGAAGGGAACAAATTTGAACTCGTTCATTTCTTTCAATAGTTTGAATGTTGCTTCTTCCAGTTTTGATTTGGATACTCTCAGGTCTCTGGCTGTAAGATGGACATTCGAGAGACTGTAGAGTGGAATGGGAATCCCCTGAGTTAATCCAAATTGCCTGGCAAATTGTGAAGGATAGTACACCTCAGCTATACACTTATAAGCTCGAGGGTTTAAAGTGCCAATGAGCAGATCCCTCAACAGCAAAATAGAAGCCCACATGTCTTTGTGGGGTGGAGTAGAGCACTCTTTATCATCTAGGAATGGTCGTAGCCAAGCAGGTCCTTTGTTGGCATCAAAGGGACAGAAAAAGGTAGCAGGTGGAGAAATAGGAAGTTGGTAAAAAAAGGTGAAGTAGTAGGCAAAGGAAGCATGATAAAGAACAACTCTGGCATATTTTTCCCCATAAGTGCTTGGGTCCTGAACAAGGAATCTTAAGCATTTGGGATGTAAATCAGTGAAGTAAGCAAAGAGCCAGAATTAGAGCACCCAAAGGGGACCTCCTTGGTTCACATCAAGAGGTTTCTCACAAAATTGGGAACAGGCTCTATAAACATGGCCTAAGAGATAAGGAGCTAGGACTATGCGTTTTTTTCAAAACAAGTGCCTTCGCAAGTGGAGCAAACTCAGACATAATCCTCTGAGATGATGTACAAAAGAGAAATTTGCACAACCAGTACAAAATGAAGGAAAAAAGTTCTCTATCTCTCATGGGACCTACCCTTTTATTTTTGGCCTTTACAAAATCACTGTAAGAGGAGTTTAAGGGTGGAATGGAGAACTTAACAGGAAGGTCTGGATAGCCAGGAGTGAAAGGAGAGCCAAGGGGTGAAAGCCCTCAAAGATGGCAAATATCAAGGACAGTGGGAGCCATCATACCACACCGAAATTGGAAAAAAATGAAAGCCATGTTCCAAAAACAAAGAGCAGCGGGAATCAAGAAAGGGTCTTCAAGAATGATAAACCTGGAAAGACGGAGGGCATCGAGAATGCAGACCTCTTGCAGGTCGTCTTCTCGCTTAGGTACAACTCTGTCATACCATTCTTCTTATTCAACTCTCAATGTCGGCCAACAACGATGAGATCGAGTAACCCTCCAATTTCCCCAGCCGAGCCCTCCTTCGTAGAGAAGAAAATGGTCCTCCAGACGAGGGTATAAAACTGGAAGTTGAGCAGGAGCCTCTCGAAAGATGGGACACAAGACGTATTCTTGTTTGTTGCTGTGACGAGGAACGAAGAGGCGACCGTCTATGGCGCTTGACTCATCAGCTGTTAACTTGGCGATCTCTTCATCAATACATCTTTTCAAAGCCATGGTTGGGCTTATACGATCACCAGCAAGCACTTTCAGAGAAGAAGAATCCATTGGTAGCAAGCAGCAAGGAAGAGTTAAGGAAGAGGGGGTTAACAGAGGAAAAGGGTTTGTGTTTTGAGAAGCGAGTGATTTCAGAGCACAAAATAAAAAGGGTTTTAAAAAACCTTTGTGTTTGAAAGATATATCGCGTGATTCATTAAGTACTAAAAGTACAAATACGAAGAGTTTCCTTCAATATTGATACTTTTGGAGGGAAAAAACACATCCCAGACGTCGAAGCCAGCTTCGAATAATAGTATTTGGCTTCGAAACCAGATTTTGGTGCCAAAAGTCAAATAATAAACGGCTTCGAAAACCAAAAAACTAGCTTCGAAGTACATTTCATGCCTGTGGATGTAAGAATGCTCAAGTATTCGTTTACTTCGAAGGGATTAAAGACCTGTCTTAGGTTTCTCAATGAAAGTAATGTCCTTCGAAGCAGAACTTAAGATCCCTTAAAGATAGGAATTGCTGCTCGAAACATCAAAACCAATAATTGGTTTATATATATTTAGGAAAGATTCTCTTTCTAGACTAAAACAGTGCAGCCCTAAGAGAAGCTTTCATATTTTTGAAAGTATGGACTGTTATTCTAAAGAAAAAAAAATGGTCAATTTAAAGCTGATTGATCATACAGACCATGACCATATGTTGGTTATGATCGAAATAAACTTCAAGGGGTAGGATTGTCGCGTAAATTTGTTAAGTACTAAAAGTACGAATACGAAGAGTTTCCTTCAATATTGATACTTTTGGAGGGAAAAACACAGCCCAGATGTTGATGCCAGCTTCGAAGTAAAATATTTGGCTTCGAAACCAGGTTTTGGCGCCAAAAAATCAAATAACAACGGCTTCAAAACTACTAAGCCGGTTTTGGAGTACATTCCATACCTAAAGATATAAGAATATTCAAGTACTTGTTTGCTTCAAAAGGATTGAAGACCTATTTTAGGTTTCTAAATAAAAGTAATGTCTTTCGAAGTAAAACTTGAGACCCCTTAAGGATGAGAATTGGTATTCGAAACATCAAAACCATTAGTTGATTTATATACATACAAACAGAGGTTGCCTTTTGAAGAAAAAAAAAGCATGGGCTGTTCTTCGAAGCAAAAATAGTCAATTTTGAGTTGGTTGATCATACTAACCATGACCATATGTTGGTTATGATTAAAACAAGCTTTAAGGGGTAAGATTGTTAAATTCGAAGCACTAATTCTAAATGAAAATTAGCAAAAATTGTTAACTATGTTCCATAAATTGGAAAGGTTCATTGTCGGTTCTTTTTAGTGTTTCATTTAAAATGATTGAGCCCAAATTCGAAGGATAAGATTGTTTAGTTCGAAACCCTGAATTTGCTTTGCTTTAAAGACAAATGGGGACAAGATCAAACCATACCAAACAAAGAAAAAGTCTTAATGGTCTTAAAGCAAAAGCAATTACATCGAATGACCCTATTTAGGTACAAACTCAAGCTCATAAAAATAGGGAATGGAATAAATAACGAGATCATGAAATTTAGTCCAACAATGATCAATGAATTTCTGTTCTTTCTTTATTCTATCCTCTATTTCTTCTAACATTGGCTGCATGAGTTGATGTGCTCTCACTTCATAAAAGAGCTCTTCAGCCTTTATTTCGAATGTTGTTTCTCTCAATCCTTGTTCTAATTCGTCTATCTCCAAGTCATCCCAGTACACAGAATCTTTATTCTTGAAATTATCAAATTCTTTAATGAAATTCTCTGCTTCGTACTGGGTATAAACTCAAAGGGACGAAAGTTGGCCTAAAGATTGTGTGGTGGCCATAGAGGTCCGATGCCAATGGAGAAGTAATGGAAGTTGGTCCAAAAACATGTGAAGCTCTGCTTGGGCGAGGGGATTGAGGACATGACCCCGAGTCAGAATATCACAAGCCCATCGAAAGTTCTTGAGAGGGACTTTGTCCTCAAGAACATTGAAGGGCAAGTGAGAGAAAGCCGCAAGCAGAAGTTGAGCTTGCTTCCGCTCAGCTGGATAAGGGGAAGATGGAGGTTTGTAAGGTGGAAAGACCTTATCTACGGAGAGGGCAAGCCTCAGCCTCTTTATCCAGTAAGGATTTGGCAGAGGAGAAGGTGTAGATGCTTCTATTTCAGGAGGAGAAGGTGTGGATACTTCTATTTCAAGAAGAGAAGCAAGGGCAGAAGGAACAAGGGCATTAATATAATGAAGCCAGTCAGAAGAACAAATCTTCGCTTTCTGGGCTAAGAATGATGGATTGTACCCTTATGCCTCTTCTAGGCGTCGGACAACGTACACTATCTTTGTAGGCATGGAGGATATATACCATGCCACAAGCAGATTCTCCTCCAAACTGCGTCGATGGTCAATGGGCATGTAGGGATAGGCCACTGAGCTTCGCGCATAAGAAGGGAACTCTAAAGGGTCAGTAAACTCGACAAAGTGATGGTTGATTCGTTCCCTCAAGTCACAGGCCTCAGGTTTTGACCAGCTTGTCCAGCCAGAAGCCCCAGAAGTGGAAGAAGCTTCAGCCTTATCCCGTGCAGAGAATTGTGAAGAAGAACTTCCCATGTCCATATTTGCGACTTTCTGAATCAAAGGATTGAGAGCAGTTTGTTCGTAGTCCAAGGGTGAGTTAGAAGAAGAACTTCCCATGTCCATATTTGTAAGTTTCTGAATCAAAGGATTAAGGGCAATATGTTCGAAGTCCAAAGGTTGATAATTTGCAAAGGCATCCTTGACCTGAATATAGAAGGTGGGTAAAGGTGGCTAATTAATGCATGGAGGTTCTTTCGAGAAAGAACAGCACCGTCATATGACTCTTCGTGTGCTCGATCAATGGAGGGGAAAATTGATTCGGCCATAAAAAATGTATCAGTATGTTCGAATACTAAGGTGGTGGGGGTATTCAAAAGATTGAAGGAGAGTTTAATACAAATGATGAATGACAATTGCATTTCTGGGTGAATGCAAAACCCATGCACGTTCTAAGACATGGGAAAAAGACCTTGATCCACTAATATCACCAAGTACTGGGCATATTAGTACGGTGGGTAATGTTGGCTATATATTTTGTACAAGCCAATTACAATTCGACGCGTGGCAAAATAAGGATGATATAGGAAGATTATTCAAGTCTTCAATCCTGATTGTACACGTGGCAGTTAGTATTGGTTATTACGAGATCTGAGTAGCAGTGGATCAACAAAGAGATACAAAGTGATGTAGCGTCAACGGTTACTCACATTTAAATTCAAATTTAGAAGAGAAGCCTAACTGCAAGTAATGGCGTAATGAAGCTAATCTTGAGGCAACATGATCAGCAATCATAGAGGAACAGTTCGACGGTTGGAAGTGCAATTCGATGGTCACCCCCAAACAGTATAAATAGCAGAGAAGGCCCCAGAAAAAGCCCCCGAACTAGGATCCAAAAAACCAGTCTTATTCTACTTTACTTAGTTTTCTTACCAATTTTACATTTCCTGTTCTTTACATTCCTGTACTTTAAATTCCTGCACTGCACTTTGTTCATAGGAGTAGTTTCAAGTAGATTGTCGCTGTAAACCTCTACGAGGCTGAGTTTGGATCATTGTAAGTTTTTCATTCTAATGAAATGTTTCAATTGTTCTTCATTTAATTGATATTTTGCTTAATTCTCCTAAATCAAGCCACCAGTAAAAGTCCTCCTCATTGAGGCTGAGAGAACTAAAACACAATTGTCTGATAATTGGTTGGTAATTAAATTTCTGTAAGGATTGATTGATCCTTGCTGGCACGCTCGCAATTACAAAAATAACCTTCGAAAGCCAAAAAGCCAACAGGGAAAGAAGAAAGTGTTGGACAATCTTCACAGTATTTAAATAGTTTAAATTCTATTGTGTACTAAACAACAACCAGAATATAAAGAAATAAAGGAAATGAGAGAATTTGTTTAATTACAAAAATCAAACTAGAAATAAAAATTAAATAAATAAAAATAGATTTTATTTTGTTACAAAAACAAAATTAAAATCTGATTTAAATAAATAATAAAAACACCGAAAATAAATTATATAACTTATTTGATTAATTCTTGAATAATAATTTGATCAGGCCTAGTGTTTGACACTGTGTCCTTAAGACAGATTCGTCTTCTCTACGGTGCTTTCAGAATGTGGACGTCTATCTCCCAAGATGAAATGATCAACTACAAACAATAGCAGTACTACAAATTGTTTGCCTTACGAACACACTAAGTGTTTACACTCTTTCTTATGAGAAAAAATAATATAATAAATGCAGCAAAATGCAGAGACGAATTTGCAGCAAGGAATGACGAAAATTGTTGTGAAAAACAAATGAGAGACTTGTCTATTTATAGGAGAAATTATGGCTGTTGGGTTTGAATTAAACAGGTGCAAAACCTGTTTGAACAGGTATGAAACCTGTTGAATTTGAATAAACAGTAACAAACCTGTTGGATTCAAATTTGAACAGATAAAAATAGGAAGGGCCCTATTTGGGTGTACAGTAAAACCGGACCTGTTTATTTCCAGAATTAATTTGAATTCTGGATTTTATTTTACCAAAAAATAAAATTAATTCAAATGTTTTTTGCCCAAAAAGATAGGTATTGGGCTGGACAAGCCCAACCTAACCTCACACCCGCGTCCAAGCCCAGGCCCAGCCCAACCCGCCCGCCCGGACGGCGGCAGCGCGTGCGTGTGTGGTGATTTTTGAGTCCAATGGGTCTAGCCCATTGTGCCCATAACTTCCCTCTCTAAAACTCTTGGGTACCCCTTGGGGCACACCTCAAGTTCTAATCTCATGCCTTATAAACCCATTCAAAACTTCCTACCAAATCAATGTGGGACAAGCCTTATTCAAACCTTTAAGGATTTTCCACCAAAACTCCATTTCCATGAAGTATACTTTGGCTTGAATTTTCAATTCACTCGGTAATGGTTTTGAGCAACCAAATATACCACGTGAATCACAACGCGACATAAAACGCGTTACCACTTTGACCGGCAAAAATCGACGCACAAGGCCCACCTAAAAAATAGACCAAAGTTAGGAAAAAATTATGGTTTACCCAGAATTTTTCCAAACCATTTCCAACAATCCCCCACATGAATGGAATTTGATGACAACGGAAATGCAACAATATGTAGACTGTATCAAAAGAGTATAAGTAGAAAATATCTTGCATCAGGATAGGTAGCTTTCGGCCTTGAACCTTCCCTAGTGATAACCTATCGGACTTACTGGCTAACCAATGGACGCGATGCCTTGAATTGTTCAGCCGTTTATATAAGCCAAGACAATAGATTTCACACAAAATATCTTCTAACACATCATGGTTCTCATTGTTGTGTTCATTTTGGCCTTGAACGCTCCTGGTTTTCATGAGTGTTTCTAGAGAATTTAGCCTTTTTCATTCTTATAGAACCTGCCCCAGTTCGACACTCATATAGGTGATTCTTATTGTGAGTATCTCCTTATACTCGTCTTGATTTTATGCCTTAATCAAGATATAAGTAATCATTAAAAGCAAAGCTTATCCTTATACCCCTACAGATAACATATGTTGCAGATATCACTCTCACCATAGGAATGGGTAAGGAATTTTAATCCCTTGGTGATTTTTGGCGAGCCACACATAACCTAGTTGTCCCTTTGAACTTAGTTCTTGGGATCTCCAGTCATATAAGTAGGGTTATCATTACGACGACTCTTATGTAATAGGCTTTAATCCCATCCCCTTTGATGAACTATACACTAGCTGTTTTGTCAAACCTTTTGTTAACGGATCCGCAATATTCTCTTTAGATTTTATATAATCTATTGAGATTATTCCATTTGACAACAACTGCCTAACGGTATTATGTCGACGATGAATATGTCGTGACTTACCGTTATACATATGATTCTGTGCCCTGCCTATTGCAGATTGACTATCACAATGAATGCAAATAGCTGGCACATATTTTGGCCACATTGGAATGTCTTCTAAGAAGTGACGAAGCCATTCTGCTTCTTCTCCTGCTTTGTCTAAAGTAATGAACTCGGATTCCATTGTGGATCGTGCGATGCATGTTTGTTTCGTGGATTTTCAAGAAACAGCAGCGCCTCCCAGAGTAAAGACATATCCACTTGTGGATTTTGAATCTTTAGTATCCGATATTCAATTTGCATCACAATAACCTTCAAGTACTGCTGGATATCGAGTAAAGTTCAAACCATGATCACGGGTGAATCTTAGATATCTAAGAACTCGAATGATCGCCTTCCAATGGTCTTCTCCGGGGCTACTAGTGTACCTACTCAATTTACTGATAGCATGAGCTATATCAGGACGAGTACAATTCATTAGGTACATTAGGCTTCCAATGATTTAGGAGTATTTTAACTGAGACACCGCTTCACCTTTATTTTTTGATAAATAAATATTGACGTCTCTAAGTGTTCTAGCTAAATTCATATCATCCTTGATAAATTTACCAAGAATTTTCTCAATATAATGTGATTGAGATAATGCATATCCGTCAGATGTTTTAGTAATTTTCATTCCTAATATAACATCTGCGACCCCCATATCTTTCATATCAAATCTTTTGTTAAGCATTTGCTTAGTTGATTTGATCATGTTTTGACTGCTTCCAATGATAAGCATGTCATCCACATAAAGACAAACTATGACATATCCTTGGTCAGTGTCTTAACATAGACGCATTTGTCACATTCATTTATCTTAAACCCATTAGTAAGCATTGCATGATCAAATTTTTCATGCCATTGCTTAGGTGCTTGTTTTAATCCATAAAGGGATTTTGCAAGTCGACAAACTTTATTTTCTTGTTCTGGCACTACAAACCCTTTGAGTTGCTCCATATAAATCTCTTCATTTAGATCACTGTTTAAGAAAGCTATCTTAACATCGATTTGATGTATTTTTAAATTAAACAAAGCTGCTATAGAAATAAGCATGTGAATGGATGTTATTCTTGTCACAAGGGAATATGTGTTAAAATAGTCTAGACCTTCTTTTTGTCTGTAACCTTTAACTACAAGTCTTGCTTTATACTTGTCAATTGAACCATCTACTTTCATTTTTCTCTTGAATATCCATTTATATCCAAGAAGTTTAGAACCAAGTGGAAGATCCACAAATTCTCAAGTATGATTTTGCATAATGGATTCAAGTTCATTATTAACAGCCTCTTTCCACAAAGGTGCTTCAGGACCTGTCATTGCTACCTTAAAGTTTTGAGGTTCATTTTCTAACGGGTATGTCAAAAAATCTAGACCAAAGGATTTTGATGTTCTTGCTCTCTTACTTCGTCGTGGTTCATCATCAGTTAAATCCTGTTGGTCGAGACCATTACTAGTCTCTTGTGTTTAATTGTCATTAGTCTCTTGGCTTTGTGTACAATTATAAGTTCTTTTTCGTGAACTTAATTCCTGTCCTTTCTTGTAAGGAAAGACATGTTCAAAAAACACAGCATTCCTTGACTCTATAATAGTGTTCACATTTATGTTAGGTATTTCTGATTTATAAGTCAGAAATCGATATGCACTACTATTCTGAGCATAACCAATAAACACACAATCTACTGTTTTTGGTCCAATTTTAGTCTTTTTAGTAACAGGAACTTCAACTTTTGCCAAACACCCCCTCACTTTTAAGTATTTGTTGGAAGGTGGTCGACGTTTCCACAATTCATAAGGAGTGCTGTTGGTTTTCTTGTGGGGTATTCTATTAAGAACATAATTAGCAGACAATATTGCTTCCCCCCACAAGTTCTGTGGTAAGCCTGAACTTAGTAACATGGCATTCATCATTTCTTTAAGGGTTCTATTCTTTCTTTCAGCAATTCCATTTTGTTGTGGAGAATAAGGTACTGTAGTTTGGTGAATAATGCCATGTTGTGCACAATATTCATTTAATGGTGTATCATATTCACCACCCCTATCACTTCTAACCATTTTAATGGTTTTACTAAGTTGATTTTTAACTTCTGTTTTGTAGAGTTTAAACATTTCTAAGGCTTCATCTTTACTTCTAAGTAAATAAACATAACAATATCTTGTGCAATTATCGATAAATGTTATGAAATACTTTTTGCCTTTTCTAGTTTGAACAAATTTTAGATCACGTACATTAGTATGAATTAATTCTAGAGGTTCGGTTTTCCTTTCAACCGATTTAAATGGAGTCTTAGTTAGTTTCGCTTCTACACAAATTTTACATTTATGATTAGGATTAATTTCAAAATTTGGTATATAATCCAAACCAATTAATCTACGCAAAGCATCATGATTTACATGTCCTAATCTACCATGCCATAAATTCGACTCAAGAATATAAGCAAAAGATGTGTTATTCTCATTCATAGCAACTTTTGGTACAACTGTCATTACATTTAGTTTAAAGAGACCATCACTCATGTATCCCTTACCAATATACATGCCACTCTTTGTTAATAGAAATTTATCAAACTCAAAGACAAGCCTAAAACCATATTTACTTAACAAAGAACCAGCAACTAAATTCTTCCGGATGTCAGGTACAAGCAGTACGTTGTTGAGGGTCAATTCTTTCCCTGATGTCATCTTCAAGATCACCTTTCCTTGTCCAGCCACAGTAGAAGCAGAAGAATTTCCCATAAAAAGTTGTTCACCAATTGCAGCCTCATTGTAAGTAATGAACATCTTCTTGTCCGTACAAATATGACGAGTTGCCCCAGTGTCAACCCACCATTACTTGGGATTTCCAACCAAATTAGCCTCAGACACCACAGCAGAGAGGTTGATGTCATTCACTCCGTCAGAGATGTAATCTAGTTCAGTTATATTGGCCTGATTGGTAGTCTTCTTGCTTATACTTCCATGATTCTTCTTAGGGCGGCGGCAGTCAGAAACTCGATGTCCAGTCTTGCCACAGTTATAACATTTGCTTTTGAACTTCTTGTTGCTATCGCCTTGTTTAGGACCATCTCTAGTAAACTTCCTATTTTTGTTATGTGGTTTATGAACTTGTTCAACCACATTAGCCTTAGACTCAATGGGATTTTTTCCATTCCTCTTTTCAGCCTTTCGGTTATCTTCCTTAATTCTCAGTCTTACAATAAGTTCATCCATGGTCATCTCTTTGCGTTTATGTTTTAAATAATTTTTGAAATCTTTCCAAGCCGGTGGTGACTTTTCCATTAAAGCAGCGACTTAGAAAGACTCACTTAGAGACATACCCTTAGAATGAATATCATATAAAATTAATTGAAAACTTTGAACTTGAGAAATTACCGTTTGGGAGTCTACTATAACGAAGTCCAGAAATTTACCGACAACAAATTTCTTCGTGTTGGCATCCTCTGTCTTGTATTTCTTCTCTAAAGAATCCCACAATTCTTTTGCTGTTTTCAGAGGATTGTATACATTATACAGCATATTATCAAGGCCATTGAGGATGTAATTTCTGCACAAGAAATCTGAATGTTTCCAAGCATCTACAGCGGCAACAACTTGCCGATCACTTTCACCCTCTTTGAGTGTTGGAGCCTCTTCACGGAGAAACCGGGCCAAATTAAGAGTTGTAAGATAGAACAGCATCTTTTGCTGCCATCTCTTAAACTCAGTACCGTTAAATTTTTTCGATTTTTCTCCATGATTGATTGGTACATGAACATGGTTCTGGATACGGACCGGTGTTGGAGTAACAATCGGAGTACCACTTCCAATTGCAGTTTTAGTTGCAGTAGCCATAATTTGATTACAAAAATCAGAAAAAATTAGAACACAAATTAATTTTCTAGTTACTAAAACCAGAAAAATAAAATATTACAATAATTTTCTGTAACACAACTAATATTCTGCAATTATTAATGGCACCAGTATATTACTACTAGTTGTCAAAGAAAAGAGGCAGTATATTACTACTATTTGTCAAATAGCATAAATCACTATTTGTTTTTCAACCAGAATATGTCTTTATGAAATCAGAAAATTAAATATAATGAAGATACCAAAAAATTAGCCTGCCTTAAGATTGTTGGACAATCTTCACTGTATTTAAATAGTTTAAATTCTGTTGTGTACTAAACAACAACCAGAATATAAAGAAATAAAGGAAATGAGAGAATTTGTTCGATTACAAAAATCAAACTAGAAATAAAAATTAAATAAATAAAAACAGATTTTATTTTGTTACAAAAATAAAATTAAAATCTGATTTAAATAAATAATAAAAACACCAAAAATAAATTATATAACTTACTTGATTAATTCTTGAATAATAATCTGATCAAGTCCAGTGTTTGACACTGTGTCCTTAAGACAGATTCGTCCTCTCCACGGTGTTTTCAGAATGTGGACATTTATCTCCCAAGATGAAATGATCAACTACAAACAATAGCAGCACTACAAATTGTTTGCCTTACAAATACACTAAATGTTTGCACTCTTTCTTACAAGAAAAAATAATAGAATAAATGCAGCAAAATGCAGAGACGAATTTGCAGCAAGGAATGATGAAAATTGTTGTGAAAAACAAATGAGAGACTTGTCTATTTATAGGAGAAATTATGCCTGTTGGGTTTGAATTAAACAGGTGCAAAACCTGTTTGAACCGGTATGAAACCTATTCAATTTGAATAAACAGAAACAAACCTGTTGGATTCAAATTTGAACAGATAAAAACGGGAAGGGCCCTGTTTAGGTGTACAGTAAAACTGGACCAGTTTATTTTCAGAATTAATTTGAATTCTGGATTTTATTTTACCAAAAAATAAAATTAATTCAAATGTTTTTTGCCCAAAAAGATAAGTATTGGGCCAGACAAGCCCAACCCAACCTCACACCCGCGCCCAAGCCCAGCCCGCTCGGACGGCGGCGGCGCGCGTGTGTGTGGTGATTTTTGAGTCCAATGGGTCTAGCCCATTGTGCCCATAACCTTTCTCTCTAAAACACTTGGGTACCCCTTGGGGCACACCTCAAGTTCCAATCCCATGCCTTATAAACCCATTCAAAACTTCCCACCAAATCAATGTGGGACAAGCCTTATTCAAACCTTTAAAGATTTTTCACCAAAACTCCATTTCCATGAAGCATACTTTGGCTTCAATTTTCCATTCACTCGGTAATGGTTTTGAGCAACCAAATATACTACGTGAATCACAACGCGGCATAGAACGCGTTACCACTTTGACCCGCAAAAATCGACGCACGGGGCCTACCTAAAGAATAGACCAAAGTTAGGAAAAAATTCTAGTTTACCCAGATTTTTTCCAAACCATTTCCAACAGAAAGATGAGAAGGCTGAGGGAGAACAAAGTAGCAACAGAAGAACACCCACTCAAATACCATTCAAACATTCAAACAACCAGTCAAAATTAACAACCAAATGATAAATATTAACACTGGGTGTTCTTCTGGGATACATATTAACAACCAAATCTAAGATATATATATATATATATATACATATTAACACTTTGAACATCCCAAATGATAAATCAAAATTGACTAAAAATTATATCAATACAAACAAAAGTAAAGAATTTTTTCCTCTCCTCTTTGATTTTGGATCTCAAATCTTTCATATAGATTTTGAAACTTTGCTTTTCTTCATAACCCATCTTTCTCCATTTTAGATCTAGGTTAAAACCAGGGGGAAAATCGACAAACGGCAACAAGAATGACCGATGAACTCCTTCTGGTATACCGGCAGCAAAGAAAAGAGGAGAAAAGATCGAGATAATTGCTGGCGGGGAGGAGAGAGAGAGAGAGAGAGAGAGAGAGAGAGAGAGAGAGAATGGGGCTCGTGGCTATGGAGGTGGCAATGGTGGGTTGCGGCGGCGATGGCGGGGAGATGGTGGCGCGGTGGGTGAAAGGAGGCCAGAGGTTGTTGCCTGTGGGATGCCTTCTTACCTTCTTTCTTCTTCTGCCTTCTTCTTCCCCTCTTTCTCTTTTCTAGTTCTAGATCTTGCCCTTTTTACTTCTTTTTTTTTTTTGAAAACTTGTCCCAAAACATCGTTTTGGGGCACCACAGAAACCACCACAGGAGAACGCAGCAGAGGATCCAAATTCCTCCCTTCAGGACTTTCTCCCCTCGCGTGGCACCAGCAAACATCTTATTTCCCACCCATGCATCCCAACAAGATCTGTTTTCCGAAACACGATGCGAACAAATTGATGCAATATTTGATGTACTAATTAGAACTTGATTAAAGTTTTTTTCTGCCGATAAAAAAAACTAATTAGAAATTGGTGCCCACAATTTGATGCTAATACCTAATTTATATATATATATATATACACACGAGACTTTTTAATCTCATATTAAAATAGTTAAAAAATCAAAAAGTCAACACACATCCCAAACAAAGCTTTTGCCAAGCAGGATGTCCTTGTTTGGGAAAGACTAAAATGAATAAACATAAAAAGATAAAATAGGCTAATTTAGTCAATAAGACAAAATACAAAATGTTACATCTAAAGTACAATTATTTTACTTTATCTCTCACAACCATCACATTCAAACCAAAGAAAAATCGATTTTTTCCCCCCCAAAGAGAGCTAATTTAACTAAATTAAATTAGTCAAAAAATCAAAAATCAAACTAAGGCTTTATTTGGAAAGTTAACTAGTTTAGTTGGCTATTTGACTTTTTGACTATTTTAACTTGTCTAAAATATTTATATTTGAAAATTTGATTAAATTTTTTTTTATAATTGATTTGATGATTGTGAGGGAAAAAAATAATAATTTTAAATTAAATATGACATTTTATTTCATTAATTATTTTAATTTATTTTATTTTAACAAATTATTTTAATTCAATATTCGTCCCAAACCATGCTTAAATTAGCTATTTCCAAATGAAAGCTGTATATACAACCTAGATGACTGACGGGTGAGGATACACATGTACAAAGAAGCTTTGGAGCTAAGAACAATTCACTCCATTCGCCACAACGAAAGGGACCGTGCCCTGGCACACCCAGCTCGCTCGCGCTCTCTCTCTCTCTCCCCTAACCTATCTCACTCCAATCAACACCCATTCATCCAACTTGGTCGATCCTACTCGATCTTACGTCCAACTCTTTTTTCTTCTATGCCGACTCCAATCTTCCTTCGATCACATCCGTCTTCACATACAACTTATATACCAATCACACACACATAGATATGTTCATATATATAATTAGAAATGTTATTAGATTAAAAATTAAGATAAAAAAGGTTTGAACTTCATTTATAAAATTAGGATTATTAAAGTTAATAGATAATTTAATTGGTTAATACGTAATTAAGTTATTAAATTAAAAGTTATGATAAAAGGTTAAAAATTAATTTTTAAAATTAAAGGCATGTTTGATTGGCAGAATTAGAATATGGGATTGAGATTATTAATCCGTGACCCTAATAATCCTGTGTTTGTTTTGAAATTTTGTTTCAAGATTATTAATCCAATGGATAATTAATCCAACAAATTTGTAGGATTATTAGTAATGAGATATGGGTGGGATTATATATCGTGAGTTAGGAAATAAAATAAAAAGACTATTTTACCTTCAAATGTTTTCTTGTCTAATGCAAATCAAATAATGGATAAAGAGATAATTTATCTTATTAATCCAATTGAATAGTGAATACCACATTAATTTGATAGAACTATTAATGCCTTCACTATTAGTATTGCGAATCAAACATAACCTCAGAATATTTTAGGTTAATATGTGATTAAGTTAGAGTTAATGTTAATAATAGAAGAGGAGAAAAGGAGACAGAAGGAGAATAGGAGCCTTGAGGTCATTTTTTACATACTATTAACGGTGTTAATGTTACATTTTAATCCAAAATAACGTCGAGTCTTTTTAGCTATTTTTGAAAGATAAGAGCATGAAGTACTTTAGAGCCAAATCACAATGGAGTAAAATAGATTTTGCCCTAAAATTAATTATTGTCTATTAAAATTGTAAAACAAAGTAATAAATCCTATGATTTAAACTAAACAGCGGTTTTGTTAAAGAGTCTAGCCATGATCAAGCTTCTCCAGCTCCAGCTACTCAGTTGACAGCTTCAACTTCTTCCTCATCATCAGCACCTGCAACTGCTGTGGCTACATCATTGCATCAGTTAGACAGTTACAGAGTAGTTAACAGAGTAGTTAGGTAGTTACAGAATAAACTAGAGTTAGTTAGTTTGTTATGCATTAGTTAGCTTGAACCAGAGTTAGTTTGTGTAGTTTGTTATGCATTAGTTAGCTTGAACCAGAGTTAGTTTGTGTAGTTTATAAATATCTTCATTTCTGTAAATTGCACTATTCATTCTTTCTGAATAATAGAAAAATTTTACTTTCTGCAAAATATCTGTTATGGTATCAGAGCCATCATCTCTTGCGAGCATTAGTTCTTGAGGATTCATCAATGGCATCTTCCCTGCCGTCTCTGAATCTGTCCTCTTCTGTTGTATCCTCTACGTCATCTTCCATACCTCCAAATCTTGCACTACTCATTACAAATCTGAATGCCTTTGTCACTATCAAACTTGATGCCACAAACTTTATTATCTGGAAGAATCAAGTTCACAATATTCTGAAAGCTACACAGCTTCTCAGTTTTGTTGATGGCACACAGGTATGTCCATCATCCACTATTGTTGATGAACACAATCATGAGGTTCAGAATCCAGCTTATACAAATTGGATGTTGATAGACTCTCATCTTCTCAGTTACTTAACTGCAACTCTATCACCATCTATCTTCACCTCTGTGTTACATTGTTCCACAAGTCATGAAGTGTGGAGTGTTCTTCTCAAACGTTTCACATCTTTGTCATGATCACATATTCATCAGTTGAAGAATAAACTTAGTCAAATTGTGAAAAAAGGCCACACAATGGATACTTATTTGACTCAGATCAAGTCCATTGCTGATCAATTGGCTTTAGCTGCATCACCTATTGATGATGAGGATCTGGTTCTCCTAATTCTTAATGGATTGCCTGATGAATATAATGCATTCAAAACAGCAATCAGAACTAGAGTTGAAACTATTTCCATTGGAGAGCTTTGTTCCCTATTAAATTCTAAATCGATTCATGTTGAATCTGCATCTAAGCAAGCTCTTGCTTCAGAACTACCTTTTGCTTATCATGTTTCGAGCACTTCTTCTAGAGGTGGCTTTAGAGGTGGTTCTTACAGAGGTCGAGAAGGAGGAAAACCTGGTAGCAGGTTCTTTAAAGGAACTTCTAGTTCTAGCAATGCTACTTTTCGAGGAAGAGGCAGATCTTCTACTTCAGGCCAAGGTCACACAGGTCACACAGGATCTCAGTCCTATCAATCAAGTTCTACTGCACACTCTGCTGCTTCTCATCCTCATTCTTCTCAAGTGATTTGTCAGATCTGTAGAAAATTGAATCACTCAGCATTAGAGTGTTGGTACAGATTGGACACATCTTCTTTCCACTCTTCAAGGCCTCAAACTCATCAAGCCTATATTACCAATACAAATCAGTCTGCTACTGGTTCTCCTGGTGACAGTTCTTCCACCACTACCAACTGGTTTCTTGATTCTGCAGCTACTAGTCATATCACAAATGACTTGAACAATCTCTCTTCTTATCAACCATATCATGGACATGATCAGGTTACTGTTGGTGATGGAACTGTCTTACCTATTCATCACACTGGTCAAGGTCTTCTCCCTACTCCTTCTTTTCCTTTCCATCTCTCAAACATGCTTCATGTACCTTCCATTTCTTCCAACTTAATTTCTGTTCATCAGCTTATTTCTGATAATCATTGCACTATTACTTTTGACAAAGATATGTTCATTATACAGGACAAGAGTACCAAGAAGGTGCTATATAAAGGCTTTCATTCCCATGGTCTGTCTCATCTCCCTAGTGCTGCTCCATCTTCTGCATCTGCATCACCAGCTTGTTTTCAGTCCACTGTTAATTCTTCTCATTGGCATTTTAGATTAGGCCATCCTTCTTCAAGGAAACTTCAGCACATTGTTACACATCATTTGTTCCCTTCTTCATCTGTAAATGTTCCATCTGTTATTGATAATAAAATGTGCTCCCATTGTTGTGTTTCCAAAAGTCATAAACTCACTTTTAGCTTGTCTAATTCTACAGTTAATAAGCCATTAGCTCTTATTCACTCAGATGTATGGGGACCATTTACTTCATCTGTTTCTTCCTACAAATATTATGTGTTGTTCATTGATGACTATAGCAAGTTTACATGGTTGTTTCCTCTCCATTATAAAAGTGAATTTTTTCATAAGTTTTTGGAATTTAAAGCATTTGTTGAAACACAATTCTCTACTCAATTACAAGTGTTAAGAAGTGACAATGGTGGTGAATATCTTAGCACCAAGTTTCATGATTTCTTAAAGAGTCACGGTATCCAACATCAGTTAAGTTGTCCTCACACACCTGCTCAAAATGGAGTAGCAAAGAGGAAACATAGACATCTCATAGAGACTACCATTGCTCTTATGCACCACTCTGCCTTGCCTCTTGCTTATTGGTTTGATGCTCTTGCCACATCTGTTTTTCTCATTAATAGACTTTCTACAGCTAAGATCAATTTTCTTACTCCTTTTGAAATGTTGTACCACCATGCTCCTGATTATACATTGCTCAGAACTTTTGGTTGCAGATGTTATCCATGGCTTAAACCTTATGTTTCCAATAAACTTCAACCTAGGTCTATACGTTGTGTGTTTCTTGGTTACATTCCATCTACCAAGGGCTATAGATGTCTTGATCCTACTACTGGACAAATTCATGTTTCCAGACATGTTGTTTTTGATAAAGATGTCTTTCCTTTTGCTTCTTCTCCATCAGTTAAGCCTGCTTCTCCATCTTTGCCCCAGCTGAACTCATTTTTTTGGTCTGCTCTATCTGCAGTTTTTCCTGTTTCAGCTCAGTCACATTCCCACATTTCAGCACAGTCACCAATACCAAATCCTACTTCAACTCAATCCCCACAGTCACCAATTTCACCACAGTCTCAGTTCTCACCACCTTCACAAAGTCCAATTGTTTTTGGTCAATTTGATTATGTTCCAGCCACTGCTGCTCCTCTTGGCAGTCTGCCTTCTGTTTCTGCTCCAGCTGCTGATTTGTCTCAGTCTGCTGCTGCTGGTTTGCCTAAGTCTGCTGCTGCTCTGTCTCAGTCTGCTGGTTTGCTTCCTTCTTCTTCTATCTCCAAGCCTACTTCTGAGCCTCAAATTCCCATCTCTTCCTTATCTGTTCTTTTACCTTCTATTCCTTCCTCTCATTCTATCCACTCCAATTCTCCTCCTAACATTCATCCCATCATCACTAGGTCTAAATCTCTGCACCAATGTTTTCTCACCTCTTCTGAGTATACTGAGCCTCAATCCTATCAGGAGGCGTCTCAATCCAGTGCATGGACTACTGCCATGAAGGAGGAATACACTGCCTTGATCAAACAAGGTACTTGGACTTTGGTCCATCTTCCTCCCAACAAAAAAGTTATTGGTTGTAAATGGGTATTTCGCCTTAAGAAAAATTCTGATGGGACTATTGCTCGGCATAAAGCCCGATTGGTTGCAAAAGGGTTTCTTCAAACTGAGGGCATTGATTACTTTGAAACATGAGTCCTGTCGCCAAACAACCTACTATCAGAATTCTCCTCTGTTTGGCTCTTCATTTTCAGTGGTCTATTAAACAGCTGGACATTTCGAATGCATTTCTTCATGGTATTTTAGAGGAGGAAGTGTATATGCATCAACCTATTGGTTTTGTTGATCCAAACAAACCTTCCCTAGTTTGCAAACTCAATAAAGCCTTGTATGGCCTCAAGCAAGCACCTAGGGCCTGGTTATCTACTTTTTCCTCTTTTCTTCTTACTCAAGGTTTTAAGGCTAGTCATTGTGATTCCTCTCTGTTTGTTAAAAAGACTTCTCACTTTATCACTGTCCTTTTAATCTATGTTGATGACATTTTACTTACAGGAAGTGATTCTTCCTATATTTCCACTCTCATTACTCAGATGCATTATACCTTCTCTATGAAGGAATTGGGGCTGATCAATTATTTTTTGGGAATCTCTGTTACTACTTCTTCTTCAGGATATTTTTTATCTCAAAGAAAGTATGCTACTGAAATTTTGGTTAAAGCTGGTATGACAAATTGCAAATCTTCTCCTTCCCCTCTCAAAACTTGTACTGATTCAGTTGATGATTTACCCTTTTCTCAGCCTTCTCTCTGTCGTAGTCTTGTTGGTGCCTTACAATATCTTACTATTACTCGTCCTGACTTAGCCTTTGCTGTTAATCATGCATGCCAATTTCTTCAATCCCCTCTTACCAGCCATTTTGCTTTGGTTAAAAGAATTCTCAGATATCTAAAAAGCACTCTTCATCAAGGTCTCCATTTTGCTCCTGGTCCTCTCACCTTGCATGCCTTTTCCGACTCAGATTGGGCAGGCTGTTCCCTTGACCGCCGCTCAACCACTGGTTATTGTGTGTTTTTAGGTCCTAATTTGATTTCCTGGTCCGCTAAGAAGCAACCTACCGTGTCTAGGTCTTCCACTGAGGCTGAGTATAGAGCTCTTGCTCAAACTGCTGCTGAATTAAGCTGGCTTGGCATGCTACTGTCAGATCTTCATATTGCAGTTCCAGCTCCCATCATTTGGTGTGATAATCTATCTGCAATTTCCTTATCCAGCAATCCTGTGTTTCATGCCAGATCTAAACATATTGAAGTTGATTATCATTATATTCGAGAAAGGGTTGCAGCCAAGAAACTTCTTATTCATCATGTTTCTTCTATGGATCAGCTTGCTGATTTGTTCGCCAAGCCTCTCCCCTCTCCTCGGTTTTTGTATCTGCAGAACAAGCTTCTGGGATCTGTCAACCCTCTCAGCTTGAGGGGGCCTGTTAAAGAGTCTAGACATGATCAAGCTTCTCCAGCTCCAGCTACTCAGTTGACAGCTTCAACTTCTTCCTCATCATCAGCACCTGCAACTGCTGTGGCTACATCATTGCATCAGTTAGACAGTTACAGAGTAGTTAACAGAGTAGTTAGATAGTTACAGAATAAACTAGATAGTTACAGAATAAACTAGAGTTAGTTAGTTTGTTATGCATTAGTTAACTTGAACCAGAGTTAGTTTGTGTAGTTTGTTATGCATTAATTAGCTTGAACCAGAGTTAGTTTGTGTAGTTTATAAATATCTTCATTTCTGTAAATTGCACTATTCATTCTTTCTGAATAATAGAAAAATTTTACTTTCTGCAAAATATCTGTTAGGTTTTACTGCCCTATGGGGTGTTTTGGGAAGTATTTTTTTAGCTTTTCTTTTGGCTTTATTTTTGTTTTTAATAAATTTTAAATTTTTTTTGCTTAAAAAGGCTTTAAGTTTCTAGATTCAATTTTACAAGAAGAGTCGGAAAATTATAATTTTTTAAAAAAAATTGAAAAATACAAAAAGAATAAAAATAAGTCAAAATAAACAATCTTTTTTACTTATTTTCGTTTTTAGTGATTTGTTTCTACAATTTTTCAAAAATATATATATATATACTTTTCAAGAAGTAAAAAAATTGATATAATTTTAAAAAAATCACTAAAAGCAAAAAAATTTGAAAAACGATGATTTTTTTTTTTTTTTTTTGGTTGCCAAAATAGGCATATATATATTTTATCAGGAAAAAACTTTATTGATGACAAAAATATATATTTCATTTGAGATTACATCAATAAAGTAGTGAAAGCGCAAAGAGTATCAAAGCAAACTATGTCAGTCCTAATTAAGTTGGCACAAAAAAAAATATTCAATCATTTATTAGCACAACACAAAAAGTTGATAAGAAACCAATACAGCACCAAAGAAAAGAACAAAAAGAAAAAAGCCACACAGCAACCTAACACCAAAACCACATCATGCCGCAACGAGTCAAGATCCCCTCCTTAACTTTCCTCATTGACTTTTTACTTGCGGGGCTATTTGGTTCACTTTTAAGCCCAATTTCTATAATCCGAACCATGCATATTTTAAGATTTGTTGATTATATCATACTTGTAAAAAATCAAATTGATCAGATATCAGAAAGTATGTGTTCAGATCATCGAATTAAAAACTATTTTTTTAAAAATTTAAAAAACAGTTTTTCGAACACATATTTTTTGATATCCGATCAACTTAATTTTTTACAAGTATAATATATTTAACAAATCTTAAAATATGAACGGTTCGGATCATCGAAATTAGGCATAAAAGTAGGCCCAATTACCCGGTAAGTAGGAAGTCAATGAGGGTAGGCAATGAGGGGATCCTGATTTATGCCACAACACACACTACTGCAAATCAAGATCTTCTCCTGGAGGTTCCTACTTGACTTCCTACTTGCTGAGCCATTGGGTCAACTTTTAGGCTCAATTTTGATAATCCGAACCGTTCATATTTTAAGATTTGTTGAATATATCATACCTGTAAAAAATCAAGTTGATCGGATATCAGAAAGCATATGTTTCGAAAAATGTTTATTAATTTTTTTTAAAAAAAATAGCTTTTAGTTAATTTTCCGAACACATATTTTTTGATATCCGATCAACTTGATTTTTTACAGGTATGATATACTCAATAAATCTTAAAATGTAAACGGTTTGCATTATCAAAATTGGGCCTAAAAATAGGCCCAATGGCCCAGCAAATAAATAGTCAAGTAGGAACCTCAAGGAGATGATCCTGGTTCCACTACTGCCATCTGCAAACCAAATCGAGTCAAGATCCCCTCCTTACACTCCCTCCTTGCATTTCCTACTTACAGGGTCATTGGGCCCACTTTTAGGCCCAAGTTTGATAATCCGAACTGTCATTTTTTTAAGATTTGTTCAGTATATCATATCTGTAAAAAATCAAGTTGATCGGATATCAGAAAGCATGTGTTCGGAAAACTGTTTATTAAATTTAAAAAAAAATAGTTTTTAGTTCGATTTTTCCGAACACATGTTTTCTAATATCCGATCAATTTGATTTTTTACAAGTATGATATACTGAACAAATCTTAAAATATAAACAATTTGAATTATTAAATTTAAACTTAAAAGTGAATCTAATGACCCTCCAAGTAAAAAATGATGCAAGGAGGGAACTTGATTTTTTACAAGTATGATATACTAAACAAATCTTAAAATATAAACAATTTAAATTATTAAATTTAAACTTAAAAGTGAATCTAATGACCCTCCAAGTAAAAAATGATGCAAGGAGGGAATCCTTGCTCAACCAAATCAACCCTGATGCAGAGGTTATACCCAATATCATTCATAAGTGGACCATCTCACAATTTTTCAAAGTCCACCTGTGGCCCATTAAGAATACTGTCATTCTGCCCTTTTTCAGGTGCAAGGATCCCTCTTGCTTTATCTCCTACTTTTCCTACAAGGTCATTCATGCGAGCAAGGATCCTCTAAAGTGATTTTTCCTTAAAGTTTTCTAGAGTGCTACATTGTGTGGTTGAGATTTACTGACAAGTCACATCAATTTTTCTGATGTGACTTGCCAGTAAATCTCAACCACACAATGTAGCACTTTAGGAAACTTTAGGGAAATTTCACTCTAGAGGATCCTTGGTGCATTCATGCACCCAGTTCAGAAAAAAGGAAAGGTCATTGATACACACACAGTATATACACACAGACTAGAGTAGCAGTAGTACCAGCTTAACAAGTGATAAGAGGATCCGAACGGAAGAAGGCCAGTCTCTCTCTCTCTCTCTCTCTCTCCCCAAAATTATCTACTTGCTTCTTCCTTTCTTATTCATCATTATCTAATAAGTCTCTGTAACAAAAGTGATTTCGTTTCTTCTACTTTAATTTGTGTTTCGTTTTCCAGAGGGTGCATGGGAGTTGTAGTTTATTGTTTCGACATCTATAATTTGTTTTTGTTTTTGTGTTTTGTCTTTGTTTCAGGTCTCAACTCAAGAAGGAGAATGGAGGAGGGATATTTGATGTGCTTTGAAAAGGATCTCTCCAAGACAGATGTTACCGGCAACCTGGAGATTCCTCGGGATGCACTGTATCTGCCTGCTGCGGCAGAGAACAACGAAATTATGCTTGTGTGGGACCATGGAAAGATTTGGCAGTTCAAGGCTCCTATGAGTAGAGATGGTACTCGTAGACGTTATATGAGTCTCCAATGGCGTCAATTTGCTAAGGACAATTCACTCAAGGATCGTGATGTCGTCAAGTTTTATCGCTCTACCGCTGTGGATTTGTATGTTGTGACTTTCGAACGTCCCTCTCTCCTACTCTTCCCCGGTGCTCCCCTTTGATTTCTTCGGAACAGGAAGATTGTTTGTTGTGTGCTGTCTGTGAAGTGAAGTGAAAATTAAGCAATAATTGTATGTTAATGTTGTTGTTGAACTCTATGCTATGCTGTGCTCTTTTATTATCTCCACTTTTAGGAATAAGAGTTGTCCTTTTTATTTGCTTTGTGTGAAGCATGAATGTCTTTATTTAGATCTATGAACTATCATCAAGAAATATGATGTTGGCTTCTCTAAACATTTATTTATTGTTTTACTTCTTCCCCATGTTCTTGGGATTACTACTTTTTTTTGAACCCTGGAGAGTAGAGAGAATAGAGATTTCTTCCAACTTAGTTTGAACCTCATAGTGGTTGGGAAAAAAAAAAAAAACCCAGAAAACTACCCTAGATAGATCTGAAATTCTCGGTGCTATCCTACTCTTGCTTTCGGTAAGTAGCTTCTATCTCTCCTTCTCTCTTCCTACATACTATGATTTGTTTTTTCTTTAATCCTTCAGTTTTAAGTCAGTTGAAATCAGAACAGTTACCTGGTTTTAAAATAACTTCTTTCCTGGAATTTGTTTTGTTGGATGCAAATATATTTGTGTGAATATGGTGGGATTACAAATCTTAAAGAGAGAGAAATTGAGAGACCCAAAAATTAAGAGAGAGAAAATTAAAGAGAGAAAGAGAGTCGAGAGAAGAGGCAGACACAGAATAGGCGAGAGAAGAGCTGAGAGCAGATAGGCAGAGCCGAGAGAGAAGAGCCGAGAGAAGAGGCAACTGAAATCAGAACAGTTACTTGGTTTTAAAATAACTTCTCTCCTGGAATTTGTTTTCTTTTGGATTTCAAAAAGATGAAAGATGTGCATCCAAAGATTATATTCGGTTGGCTGTGGAGGGCGGGTCTTTTCAGTTGTTTTGGGATCAGTACTTTTGATATCGGTAAAACTAAAAATGGAAAGGAGGAGTTGAGATATATAACTTGTATTGGTTAGAGCAACTTGAATAGTAAAAAGCTAAAATGGCTTTGCTGCGAAAAACATGTATTGCTATTGTTGAACAGAATCAGAGCTGCTATTGTCAAGGATGTTTTATTTTTGGGGTTTTGGTGGTTTTGAGAGAATGCACTCTCAGTTTGACGAGGACTGAAATTGGCAGATCCAATTGGGTCAGATCGAAGATGGCAGTGGTTCCATGAAGGGGCAAATCCAAGGAGTTGGTGTTTGTTCTAGTGAAGAGGTCTTGGTTTCTCTTTAAGTCAAATTTGGAGTGCTTTATTTGTTTTTGCTTTGTTTTTTTTTGTTTTTTCGGGTTTTTCGTGTTTTTTAATTGGGTTTGCATTCATTGAAGGGAGGCTTTGCAGAGAGAGAGAGAGAGAGAGAGAGAGAGAGAGAGAGAGAGAGAGAGTGAGTTTTGTGCTGTGTGTTTGTTATCCATTATTGAAAGTGCCATGTTGAAAGATTTGGGAATTGAATTCCAATGGTGTTAGTAATGGGCGCCCATGTGGCATGACCATTTGAATATAATTTGGATCTTATCCAAATAGGTTTTGAATTAAATTCAAACCTATTTAGGATAACCACTCAGGATATAGATATTATCAGTTTTAACTGATATGGATAAATAATAATAATATAATATATATCTGATATATGATTATGGGTAACCAAGAGAGAAACGACGTATGTTTTGTTTCTACCCATAAACTTACTCTCTCCCAAGAAACAACGATCAAGTCCTTTGCACTGTGAGTTGTGTGGGTGATATTCAATCTGTGATATCACTCCACTGCTGGGTTGTTTTATGAGTTTCTGGAAGCACGTGATTTATCCACGAGGTTCTATCATCAAGAAGGTATGATCCAATTATTTTTATCCGCTGCATGTTTTGTGATCTTTGTTTTACATTGGTATCAGAGCCTTTGATGGATATTTTCGTGTTTCCATTAATCATGTGTATATTTTTACATGTGTATGTTTATATTATATACATGAATGTCTGTAAAAATAAAAAAAAAAATCTACTTTGATTAGATTAAGAGCATAAATATTTTTTTTCTGTTCATTAATGTCTTTTTTAAGACCATAAACGGTTTTATTTTGAAAAAAGGAGTCCGGCAGTACAAAAATCGGACCAGAAAACACCCGGGAAGGCGGCGTGTGTGATACACGCGCTGTATGACGCCTCCCAGCGGCGCCACGCGCCACCACGCGCCGGATGCCCTGCTGACGCGCCTGCACGCGCCATCACGCGCGCGTCAGCGGCGCTGTCCACGCACGCGCGCCGTCCGCGCCTCGCACGCGCGCCGCGTGCTGGAGCCGAGCACCGAGCCGCGGGCTGAGCCGCGCTCCGAGCCGAGCCGAGCCGTTTTTCCCGCCTGGCTTGGCTCTAAGGCTCTGTTTGTTTGTTTTTAATTCTGAATTGCGTTAATTGGCCATAATTTATTCGTTATAGCTTTGTTTTAAGTATGGTTGGTACCGTTACACTCAGAATTAAATTTTATATCTTCTGTAAAATTTTGAAAATTTTACGAAAATAAAAAATATTTTTTCTGTGTTAATAATTCATTTTTTATGCTTTAAAATGATTCTGGTATTGCATAATTAATTTTCTGGGGTTGAAATTTTTATTGTGGACTTCTGAAATGTTTTACTATCTACTGGTAATATTGTTTCAGTTTATCAGTTTCTGGATTTTTTATTTCTAATTTTATGTGTCTTTATTAGTTATTTAAAATTCCAGAATATTTTAGAAAAATTTCAGAAAATTTCAAAATGATGTACACTTTAATTATGGCATAATCTGAATATTGAATACAGCATATTTTTTTTGGATTTGTAATATGTTGTAATTAGAAGAGCATGATTATTTATTTATTTATTAGAATTTCATTATTAAATAAATATAGCATGAGTTATTTATAGATTTGCATTAAAATGCTATTGTATGGAATTTATCATGCTTTGTATATGCCATAGTCAGTGGGAGGTTATTCGGTTGAGAGAAATCTTTGTAGATTAACTCCCGAAAACCAATATTTTGCGTATAAATTAAACTAAATTTTGGATAATTGTCACTTGTGGCGCAAGAGATGATTACGAGCATAGCGGATTTTCGATCTTGCGACTTGTGTAATATTGTCACTATTTAGTTTAGATTTTTGCGGCAAAATTATATTATGCTAATCAAATTAATCCCAATGCGAATTTCTCTCTAAATTGATTTAACTTATGGAAGTTAATTTGGTTGACCTAAACTTAGTAGAGATGTTCAAATGTGAACAAACTAATCCCATTCTTTAGATGAGCAAAAGTCTTGGAGACTTTAGGTCAAACCTTAATTGAGCCAAAGTAAGGAAACATGACTCAAAGTCGCCGTGTTTTTGTTGCCTTGTTTGGCACAATAAAAACTAATGTGTGCGCTATAATTAGCAGCACGCTACATAGTTTTGGTTGGCGAGTTTTGGAGTTATGAAATTAGTAAGTCCTCAATAGATCTGTATATGATCTTGACTAATGAGCTGCGCGGATTGACTTTGTAATTTGACTTGTAAATAATATTACATCATTGGATGAAGTAACATTCAAGAGTCACGTCATCCAAGAAATGCGAGCTTAAATAAATTAGTCATTAAGTGTAAGACGAGTAACCAGTATGGGCAGTGTTTTGCTCTCTACCCAATTATTGGGAGTTGGATGGAGCAAAATTTCATGCACTATAATAGTGTGCGTTGAAATATCATGTGAAGTTAAAAGATTAGCGCTTAGTAGCTGCAAAATCTATTAACACTAAGTGAAAAGATTAGCGCTTAGTGGCTGCAAAATCTATTAGCATTGCCAACTTGTCTAAGTCTGGACACTTACTGTTTCCACACTTGAGTGTGAGACATGAGGAAGGGCTTCTTTGTATAATTCCTTAGCTAGGCTAACGTTTTGAATAACATTTACCACTAAGCGCAAACGTTGCAGCATAGTAATGAAAAGGTCAAGGCCGACAAGGTTGTAATGACTCTAAGAATTTGATGCATCGCTTGTGAGAGCATTGTGTTAAAATTAGACTCTTTAGCCTCATTCGCGCTTAAGTTACTTCAGGAGCTGCCATAGGTGATAGTTTATTTTCTCCTTCTTGTGGATAGTAGAATTAATTGCAAGTAACTATGAAGCGAGAAATAGATATGGCAAGAGGAGTATCGTCATCTTTCAACTAGATGTATTAAAGTGTATGGAGAATAAAATTGACTTGAAGGTGCAGGGGATTAGCACTTACTAGTTAAATTTGCGACTTAGGCGCAGTTGATATCTCCATGACATCCTTTTATGATCTAGTGAATATGAATTAGTCCTGAGTCATTACCTAGTTGGGCCTAAACCTTTTTAAACTTATCTTCGAGAACTCACACATTAAGATGATTGGAATTAGTTTATGACATTGGTCATGAACCAGTGGCTTATTATACTTAATCACATTAATGAGATGATGACACGATGGTTTGAGTAGGCCTTCTCGGGCCCACTCGCTTATGACATCCTGCTCTCATGTAAATGTGTAACTTTGTTCGCAATGGGTGCGCACAAGTAAGTAGGAAAGCCGTAGAAGGTCATTTGTTTTGGCGCATTTAGTCCACTATGATATTTTGTGACTAGATATGTGTGAGGGTATGATAGCTAAGCCTCAATCTCGACACATTTATAGATTACGATACGCATCTGAGTCAAGACTATTTGATCTCCCATAAGTCAAAAGTTTTGAGATAATTTTTGACATTGCACATATGAGGTCGAGATCAATTAGATAAGAGTTTTTTGTGCTTTTAGTTTTGACCAAGGTGGCGAGTATCTATTTGAGTTATTTTTCAGAAAAACTCTGTAAAGAGAGATGGATGCTTAGAAAATTGATTATTCCTAGTACTCAACAACACACTGGTGTAGTAGAGATAAGGAATTAAATATTGTTAATGTTAGGTGGATAATGGCGCAAAATGTTTCCCAATTGGGAATTGCACTAGTTTGTTGCCTATATCCCTAACTAAGTGCCCTTCACATCAGATTTTACACTCCATTTTGAGTAATGGGTTAGCAGAGAGCCATCTATGGGCGATCTGTAACCATTAAGCAGCTTATCTTTATTCTACTTCTCATAAGATTGCGAAGTTAAGACCTAGGGTTCTATAGCGCATTATTGTATGCTGTCTTGTAAACACAAAGGGTCGTGTGGCGCATTATTGTATGCGGTCATGCAAACCCTCCGGGTCATGTGCATATAGGTAAGCAGCTTTGTGGTAGTGTAACTAAGTCACATAAAGTTTTATTAGTAAATGTGACGTGAATAGAGTTTTCGGAACTCTATAAGATGGAGAATTCCAAGCATAGCGCTCTATGTAGTCTAGTTGAGAATGGAAAGAAATTTCCAATATCCTAGGGACAGTGGGAGCGATGTGCCTACTAATGGATTACTCCATTATAGAAGAATACTCTACATTCTTAGTTGCGTGGTAGCAAATGTGAAAATTTTCCACGTCATCACTAGGTGATTGAGAGGGAAACATTCATGATTGCTCCACAAGATGATAAAGAGCCTAGGATAATGCCTAAGGCTCTAGTCCCCTATTTTTTGAAAGTGGATCAATGTTGCGCAGTTTAAGACAAAGTCTTTGAGGATTAACCAATTTTTATAATTTGGTTGACTTTCCATTATGACGCAAAACTGTTATAAAGTTATGCGTAATTTGGATAGTCATTGTTGAGGCATAAGGCTTGCTAGATACCGAAAAGTCGCACCATTGAGGAAAGTGTAGACCATGAGAAGACTTCCTCCTGGGGAGTGAGGTTATTTTGACTTAAGCTATGATTGACATAAGTTCGGAACATTGATTTATGGACATTGTGACCCGATTTCTCATTAAAGAATTGGATAAGTAGATCCGTAGGGATTTACTTTCTGCTTTTATGGTGAAAAGTTAGGAGCGCAAAAAGGTTGCTAGTTCCAATAAATCTTTTACAGCCTGTAGACGCGCCCGCGGAGGGGGACCTCGCTACTACAGTTCGGACTCCCGATTTGTGTCACGGTTCTTAATCTGAACCAAAGAGTCCAAATCTGGCAAATCGTTTTGAGAAACAGATTTTTGAAAAAGTAGTGCCAAACATGGACTGCTTTGCCAGATACAGAGTCGCCACCTAAATATTTTAAAATGGGAGAATTTAGGAAACCCTGACTCGGTGCCGAAGGCCACGTGTCCGTCATCACCGGAGTTGTCTCGGCTCGGGAGCTTGGGTACGATCGGGGAAGGTCAGCTATGAGCACCCCCTTTCGCCCGGTCCGAAGACCGGCCTCTACTAACCGTGATATTCTGTTTTGAAAACGTTTATGTGTTCTTATTCCATTTATTAGCCTAGAATTACTATGTTATGCGCACAGCAAACAAGTATAGACTAGATTGCCTAATTTGGAAAGAGACATTGCATATCCGTTCGTTTTGAAAATGCTTTGGAATTTGCTACTCGCAAGTAGGCTAAAACACGGATTTCAATGAGTTCTTCCAACTCAAACAATCCAACCTTCACCCACAGGCATTCAAAACAGTTTAACACATAAGCATCTAGCCGCATGGCAAGCATACTGTCATGTTAACATTCACACACATGCGAGATGCTAAAGCGGAAATACTTACATCGTACTCCGTGCCAAAACAAAGAACTTGTTAGCAAACATGCATGATCCAAGTCCATGTTAAGTGCCTAATGCATCGCATACAAAGTGTTGTTAGAATAGGCTCGGCTATCCTAAACATGTCATGTGAAAATGCACAATTATCACGTATTCAGTTTGGGAATTGAAGTATTGATGCAATTAGCGTGATGTACCGAGCCTAATGCATGCAATACAAATGCATGGATGCACACATGCATAGCATGAGGTATGCTAAATTAAACGTGCCCTAATACTAACCATTAAAGCAGGTAAGTAAAAGGGAAGAAAGAAGTGGGGGTTGGAAGACATACACACACGCACCCACACTTATTACAGACTTGCCCTCGCTCGGAGGGACCGAATAAATATTACAAATTAATTAACTACGCGAGCTAATTAAATATTACAAATTAATTAACAAATTAATTATTCTAAGAAAACAGTAAACTGCCTCGGGAAGCGCGCCGCCATGCGTAGGCTGCCTCTGTTTTCTTTCCTGTGCTCCTCTGGAGGCTGCCAAAATTTCAGGACTGCTTCCTTGGATGCTGGGAGACACCACCGGCTGGGTGAAATTGCCACCGGCACTGAGATGTTGCCACCGGCACAAAATTGAAGCTGTCGGCAGAGAAAAGATTGTCGGCCGGCACCTTACACTGCCGGTCAGCAGAGTATTCCTGCAGAACCTGCAACCCACAGCAACAGAGGACAAGGCAAAGCATGGCAGCACATTTCAAGGCATATATGCACCAACCGTGTCTCTTATCATTGTAATGACTCAAAGGGACATGTGCCTCGATTCTCGGACCACCAATCACGCATTTCCATGCATGATGGCCCAAAGAACCAGGTATGCAACTTTGATTTCAAATGCAATGCAAACCAAAAAAACACACAAGGAGGCCTAACCTCTATCATACTCATCTCAAGAGGCAAGGTGATGCATGGAAGATGCAATGCAACTTAGGCAACCGAGCTAAGGATGCAACATGCCGATACAAGCAAACATGCAAGATGAGCATGCAAATAAGCAAAGGATGGTCTTAAACATGAATTAGGCAGCTCTAGTTAGGCCCAAAACAGTGGCCATAATATGAAAATGAAGTGCCTCGAAACGCGTGCACACGGGCACGCAAACCGAGGCAATGGCATATGCAATGCAATGGCTAAAACGACATATAGAATGCAACATGGACTTATACTAACATGAGAGAGCCTCGGCCACACTCACATAAGAGGCCGATGAATGAAAATGAAGTGCCTCGAAATGCGTGCACACGGGCACGCAAACCGAGGCAATGGCATATGCAATGCAATGGCATGGAAAATGACATGCAAATATGCTAATGGGATTTCAGCACTGAAATATGGGGGAAAACAGCCCCGGAATGAGGCGAAAACACACCCGATGCATGGAATAGTCCCGAAACATGGACTTTGGCACCCGAAATGGCCTATAGCTATATCAAACATGCACAACATGGATATGCAATGAATAGACAGTAGCAAGGCAGCCCCAAAATTAGCATTTTACTAGTACAACTCATGGCCAAAAAGCAAACAAAGATAGGGCAACAATGGCATACAAAAACGGCCCTAAACATGAGATTATGAAGCAACTCACAGCTGCTGTCCCCAAACATGTTAGGGCCCTTCAACAACATTGAAGAGGGGCCCAAAATATGCACATTTACAGTTCATGGCAAGGCTCGAAAACAGATACAAGCATGGCAAACAATTTATGCAAGATTAAGGCCACAAAAGGGCTATAACATGAGGTATACAAAACATTCACCAAACAAGAAAATACCCTTAATAAAACATGTTCAGGAGGTCAAAATAAAGCCACTTTTAGTTCGGACCAAGGTCCAAAAACAGCAACATCAGGGGCTGCCAAGACATACAAAAATGGGACCAAAAGGAGGATATAAAGGGAAGTACAACATGGAAGTCCCAAACAGTGTTGAGCCCTTCTTCAATGTTGAAGAAGGGCTCAAAATAAGCCTATATACAGTTTACTACATGCCCAAAAACAGATTACACATAGGCCAAAAATAACATGCAAGATTAGGGCCTAAAGGAGAGATAAAGAAGGAAGTGCTAGCTACTATCCTCAAACAGCAAGAGGTCCTCAATCAAACATGAAGAAGACCTCAAAATATGATGATTTGAAGTTTAGGTCGGAGCCCAAAAGTGCAAGCAACTATGGCTTAGATATAGGCCAAAAAAATGCGCAAAAGAGGGAAAATGAGACTCACCCTTGTAGAACCAAACTTTAGCAACCTTTGGACTGAGTTTGGGAGCTTTTAACCTCTGGAGGACAGCCTCAAGCTGCTGGAATGGGCGTTGGATGCCTTGTGCTATGAGTTGATGAAGAAATGGCCCAAGAACAAGGGTGTTTGATCACTATAACACTCCCAAATGTAGAGAGAGAGGGAGATATAGAGAGAGAGGGTGATATATATGTTATATGTATGTATTAGGTCTGGTTTTGCTGAACCACAACAAAGGAGGAGGATGGCTTCCTTTTATAGAGCAAGGAAAATGACATAAAGCTTCTCAAAGAAGCTATACAAAAGGGTCAAAGGGACCAAGCTTCTAAGAGAAGCTAATGCAAAGGTGCAAGCTTCTTGAGGAAGCCAAGACAAGGGGTCAAAGCTTCCTCAAGAAGCTTTGAGCAAAGGGTGCAAAAAAAAGGGTCAAAAGGTGTGCAAATGGTGCAAAACAGCCACACACTTGCATGGGGAGCAGGGTCTGTGCATTCCAGCTGCCACAGCTGGCATCCATTCAATCTGTAGAATACTCCGGAAGGTCATCGGCTAGCAAAAAAGGCCGGTCCGCTACTTTAACCTGCCGGTCGGCACAATAAATTGCCGGTCGGATAAACATAGTGCCGATGGGTGGCCGGTGAGGTCAAAAAAGTGCCGGTTGGTGTCCAAATTGAAGCCCCGGAAGTTAGCTTTCCAATGGCGCAAAACTTGCATTAAAATTCCTTCTGTGCAAAACGTTATGCCCTTTTTCGTGAAGCCGCGCAGATTCGATCCAACCGGGATGATGCCCTACTTCAACTGATCATATCTCCCCCACCCGGACTTGGCTCTAGGAGATTCTTGAGTGCAAAATGAAGCCCCGGAAGTAAGCTTTCCGACGGTGGTGGCCCCATAGCTAAACTCCAAGCGTACAGACAGATAAGCCCGATTCAGCGAGGGCTGCTCGACTCGCTTCTACCCGGATTCATGCCGAACTTCTCCCAAATTAGTTTTCTCCTCTCCTTTCCTCTCTTCTTCAACTCCAAAACCCTAAACAAAGTGTTTTGAAAGATTTGCCTCTCTTCTCGCCGAAGAAACTGATTCTTTGCCCTGCACATCTCTCAACACCGAGCAAACCATCAGTAGTGCCCAAGTCTTAAGGGCGGTCAAAAATGGGGTGTCTACAGTTGCCCCTCTTTGACAGAACTCGAAAGTCATAACAATGACGGGAGTGAATGTCAAAGCCCAGAGACGACCCATTTTTGACAAGGCCGAAGACTTGGACAAACAAACAAAATACCGATAAATAAATGGTTGTGCCCACAGGCTGCCTACGTATCCCTTTGCAAGGAATCAAACCAGCGTAGTTCAGGGGGCAGGATGCAAATGATATGCAGGAAGACTTTGATAATTGGACTTATACGCCACGCGAAGCCAGTTTTGAAAGTTGGACTTATACGCTACGCGAAGCCGGTTTTGAAAGTTGGACTTATACGCTACGCGAGGCCGATTATCACTCATGATCATGTAAAGAGAGCTGTAATGAAGCAATTATGTGAAATAAATGCAACATTTTAAGCGAATGCTAGGCAAGCAAGTAAGCTCGAGCCCAACTACACCTCGTGCAGAAAGGATGTAAGAGAATTATGCAATTCTCACGAACATGTGCGTTAGATACACAAAAGTGAACGAAGTGTGATAGATACACTAAGTGGACAAACATGCGTGATAGATACACAAAAGTGAAGAGAGTGTGATGGACATGCTTACATAAATAAAGTGTGATTGATACACTAAGCAAAGCAAAGTGTGATAGATACACAAAGGGAGCGTGTGATGGATACACTAAGTGAACGTAGTGTGATAGATACATAAAAGGTGAAGCTAGTGTGATGGATACACTATATGAAGCAAAGTGTGAGCGTGTGATAGATACACAAAAGGTGTGCACAAAGTGTGATAGATGCACTAAGTGAACAAGTGTGATGGATACACAAAGTGAGAGTGTGTGATTGATACACAAAGCGAACGTGTGTGATTGATACACAAAGCGAGCATGTGATAGATACACTATATGAAGCAACATGTGATACATACAGTAGTTGAGCGTGTGATAGATACACTAAGCGAGTATGGTGAGCATAGTGTGATAGATACACAAAGGGTGAACACAAAGTGTGATAGATGCACTAAGTGAACAAGGTATGATAGATATACTAAAGGTGAACACAAAGTGTGATAGATGCACCAAGTGAACAAAGTATGATAGATATACTGAAAGCGAACACGAAGTGTGATAGATGCACTTAGTGAGCAAGTATGATAGATATACTGAAAATGAACACAAAGTGTGATAGATGCACTATGTGAACAGAGTGTGATTGATACACTAAAAGCGAACACAAAGTGTGATAGATGCACAGTGTGAACAAAGTATGATTGATATACTGAGAATGAACACAAAGTGTGATAGATGCACTATGTGAACAGAGTGTGATTGATACACTAAAAGCGAACACAAAGTGTGATAGATGCACAGTGTGAACAAAGTATGATTGATATACTAAAAATGAACACAAAGTGTGATAGATGCACTATGTGAACAAAGTATGATTGATATACTAAATCAATGAAGTGTGATACAGAAAACGAGAATGTGTGTGATAGATACACAAAATGAAAGAAATGTGATTGATACACTAAGTGAAGAGAGTGTGATTGATACACTAAATGAGAATGTGGGGGATAGATACTCAAAGCGAGTGAAGTGTGATTGATACACTAAGGCAAATGAAGTGTGATTGATACACTAAATGAGAATGAGGTGTGATTGATACACTAAGCGAATGAGTGTGTGTGATTGATACACTAAAGTGAATGACCTCAAAATGGAACTTCTTCGAATGAACCGTGCATGCAATATCGTGCATGACTGAGGAAGAAACTTGATAGGTATAATGCATTACAATGCAAGTGAAGTGGGTGCATAACAATGTAAGTGGAAGAGTGTATAACCTTGAAGCAGGATTGATCTTGCGCCTGAGGTAGAGGTACACTCATATTTCGGAGCACTGACAAGGCCCTGAAGAGGTACGTCCGGAGTACAATCACGGAATTTTCTGAAGTTGACACAAACTCAGATACTTCGATTTTTGCTCTTTTGTCTTTGCTTTGCAGTCTGGAACCATCATAGCTTCAGATAGGTCCTGGTTTCACCACTCACACTTATCGGGGGTAGACCCTGCAGTTTTATGGAAAAAAGAATCTTGTTTTGCACAAACGTGAAAGATGGCACAGCACTCTGAGCACAAAACGATTTATTTTTGAAATTGAGAGATGAGTTTTCGACCAGGTATTGAGCCTACGACTGAACACAGCGAGAAAGACTCAACAACGGAAAACAAAAGGTAAACAACCTAAACACGTCGAGACACGCTCGGGACGACTCAAAGCAAGAATCGAGACAAACAAAACAAAAGACACGACACACAGACGTGCACAGGGAGCCTGTTTCACCGGGTATTATTCCCACCCTTTCTTATTTATGATTCTCACATCACTCGGCTCTCAAGCTCGGTTTTTCTCTCAAAACCCTTTTCTCACTTTTTCTCTCAGCGCACATCTCTCTATTCTTTAATCTCTCGTTTTTCATCCCTCCCCTGGGTGGTTGATGGATAAGCTGGAAATTGTGGGCTCTTGCCCCTGGTATTTTACCAGACTCTTGTTCACAACAGTAAGTTTCTCCCACAGAGGGGTTGTGCTACAACTGGGTGTGTAGCAAATCTGCAGCTAACATCGGTTGATGATGCCATGCTGGGGAGTTTGGACGTGGTTAGATCTGTCCAGATGAGGGAGTGGAATATCTTGATCCGTTCCCGTCCGTGCTTCGCACTTGGCTTGATACCTCGTTGCGTGGAGGATGTGAGAGCCTTCTACCCTTTTGTGGTCAGCTTCAGAGGTGCCCTTTTCTGGCAGGTGCCCTTTCTGGTAGATGCATTGACAACGGGGGAAAAACAGGAAGCCTGACTCAACTGTGCCCCTAGTTCATTATTTTGACCATTTTTTGTTTTGGTTTTCTACTAAAACAATTTTGACCAATATGAGAGTTAGATTAACATACTTGTTCAATTTTTGATTTGAAAATCATGCAAGTCAGGTTATGAGCACTGAAAATTTTCCTTTTTTGGGTCCAAGAAATGGTCCAGTTTTTGGAAAAGATGGAACAATTTTCGAGAAAGGTAGTCAGCTTTAGTAAAAATTCTCAAAAACTATTTTTGCAAATGGCCAATGCTTAACAAGCACGGAACCCACTCTTGAGACGCACAACCTCGGATTTGGAGGAAAATTGCCCCATTGCTGGAGGGAAGCTGCATGGCAACGGAAAGTTGCCCCTTGTTTGCATGGCACCGCAGCGCATTGAATGGCAACGGAAAGTTGCCCCTTGTCTGAATGGCACCATAGTGTATTGTAATCAGTCCTCAGAGCGACGATTGCAACCGAACTCCCGGATACAGAAAAGACAAAGATGACTAGAACCATTACATGGACACAGTTGAATTTGAAGCGTTTTATGGCTGGACTTCAGAATGAAGTTGCCTACGTATCCCAAACATGGGAATCAAGCCTTACGTAGTTCAGGGTTAAGGTACACTCGGGTATTTAACCTCTCCTTTTTAGGCTCTAACTTTTGCCAAGGCGCCCGATGCGGGTTTTCGACCTTGCGAGCTTTGTTTTTCTTTTTTTTTTTCAATTCTTTTCATTTCTTTTCATTTCATTTCCTTTTTGATTTTCTTTTTTGTTCTTTTCTTTGCATTTTTTTTCTTTTTTTGTATTTTTCTCTTGCTCTAACTTTTGCCTGGGTCACCCTTCCGGGTTTTCGGCCCAGCGAGCCTCTCAAAGGGTAAAAGCGTAGTTTGGTCCATGCCAAATGGTTGTAGGATTTTGAAGCCATCCGTATCCAGGAAAGTGGCTGTTGATTTGCAAGAGGACTCATCTTCGGCTCTTCGAGCACGTCTGACCTCTTTGCCCCTAGTTTGAAGGGTACTTCTGTTCTAGCTTTGCAAGCTTCTTCTGATGAGGTCTAATCTTCTTGATCTGACTTTCTTGCATCTTGTCCGAGGGCTGCTTCGAATCTGGCCACACAGGCCTCATATGGCGGTTGACCATTGAACATTCTGAATTTAAGTCCGAGGTTTGAAAACAAATGGACAGAATCTTGAGGCTGAGAGCGATCCTAGGCTGCACAATCTCAAGAGCGATTCCACACAAGTCTTCACAGGACTGCGCAAAACATTTTTCGAAAGTTTTTAAGAAAGCGACAAATCGCTCGCGCTGAAGACAGTGTGGGACCAATCTGGATCAGGCCAGGATCCTTCTCAGTACTCACATTAACAAACATGATCTCATTCATTAAGGGCTTAGCATGCCTCTCCTTCTCTCAAATGATCAAAATTTTGCAAATCCCGAGGAATTCCTTCCTCTTCGTTTTCACCACAGTGTTCAAAAAAAGTTTTGAAAAAAACTTAGGTCGATACAATGATTTCAAGGCATAGAAAAGGCAGGCGAAGAGCACTGTCATTCCATTCAATACTTCTGGCACAACTGGCACACGGCAGAAGCAAACACAAGAGTGTGAAAATCACTGCTGTTCATTCAAATCTGTTGGCACAACTGGCTCCCTGGTAGAAACAGACTCAAAAGGACAAACACAAAGCAAAATAGTGATATCCGAAGTAACACCCCCGGAATCACCCGACTTTAACAAAACAGGACTGACTCGATACAACAAGACAGACCCGACTGACTCAGTATGAAAAGACTGACTCAATACAAATTGAGAAGACTGACCCAATACCCAAGTCAGAAAACACAAAAACTAGCATTCGTAAAATGCTCGAAACAGTGCGTGCCAAACGCCACATCTAGAGTAAACTGAGTGCCGCCCACAGGTGGTTCATCCCCTGATCACATATTCGTACTGTCCCCCGAGTTCACTGATCCAATGGTGATAGACTTTACTGAGCTGGCGCGGCGATGACCTCGTTGTCAAACAAATCCTGTACATCGTGGCGCAGACGAAAGCAGCTATCGGTCTCATGACTGGTTTGTTGGTGGTACGCACAGTACTTAGTCTGGTCATGCTTTGCAGGGATAGGATCGGGTAGGGGCCGTTGTTCCAACGGTTTCAGATGTCCTTTCCGAAGTAAGACCTCCAGAGCCTTTGACAAAGGCGTATGGAGTGGGGTGAAAATCCTCTTGACTCGAGGTGGATATTTGGTTTTTTGTGAGCTACTTCCGGACGCACCGGTGAATGGGGTGGCTGTTTTTGATGCGGTGGTGGTGACCATGCCCACTTCAGAAGACCTTGCAGCTGCGTCACCGCTGGTGGTCGCATTCGAATTGCGGGAAAATGCCCTCCTGGGCTGCTCCTTATCCTGGTCAAAGAGGCCCTGTTTCATAGCATCCTCGATCTGCACTCCCATCTCATACAAGTCTGGAAAGGTAGGGAAGGGGATCACGATCATTTTCTGCATTAGCTTGGGCTGGAGATTGCGCACAATCATCCGAATTTGATCTTTGTCAGTTGGCCTAATGGTCATCATTGAGGCCTTTGCCCTCCAGCGGGCCACGAATTCTGAGAAGCTCTCCTTAGGCTCCTGCCTCGTCGTCTCAAGATCACGGGTCGTAATCTCGATTTGTGTATTGTATGAATATTGTGCGACGAAGGCCTCAGCCATCTCATCCCAACTTCTCTTGACGTCATCCTCCAATTTGGCATACCATGCGGCCGCTACACCCGACAGGGTCCGGCCAAATAAAGACAGCTTCTGCAATCTAGTGAGGCCCATTGGTCTTAGGACGTCTGAAAATAGTCGCAGGTGTACCATGGGATCCTCAGATCCGTCAAAACGATCGATTTGCGGCATCTTAAACCGATCTGGCAACGTCACAGCTGCGTCAGTGTATCCGTCTCCAATGTCCGGAATGGACTTCACGCCTTGAGATTTCTTAAACAGCTTTTCAAGCTTGTGCATTTTTAATGCCACGGGCTCCACCTCGGACTCGAAGGGAGAATCCGATTGATTGATAGGAGTGGGTGCTTTGGATAGTTGAGGCGGGATCGGGGGCGGAGCTGGCCCCGTTGGAAGGTCGGTATCCTCCTGGACGTGGGTTGCCTCCCCGAGTATGGGAACTCTTGGTGGGGGAGGAGTCTGGTGCGAAGTAGATACTCCAGTTTGCTGCTCCAATCTGGCAATTGTCTCTGCCTGTTGGGTTATGGCCACAGCCTGTTGTTTGGCGAATTCCGCTTGACGGACAGCGTCTTGCTGCATGGCTTTCATACTGTCCTGGAGTTGGCGCACCATCTCTTCCAGACTCGACATATTGTTCTAATCTAACTGAGCAACCGGTATATCTGTGTCGGCAATAGGCTCGGAAATCTCAGCCCGACTGCTCGAAGATCGCTGATCTGGTAGCTGTTGTACTGGTGGTCTGTGCCTGACTAGCCTTCTCTGGCCCTGATTACCCTTGAACTGAATCTCTGACCTGACAAAGTCTATCAGCACAAGTCCGATGAACCTCGGGGGATATCGGAACCTTCTGAAGCTATGGTTCCAGGACTACCTTGCAAAAGAGAAAACAGACAGCATCTCAGCTCGGATATGATCATAGTGGGATGACTGTGCTCAACACTGATCACTGTTCCCCCAAATATCTGTCCCAAAATTGATACCCTCAGGTAAAACTGATTCCCAAAATACTGAACTGGTGCCCGCAGGCCTGATGCCCAGACTTGTAAACTGGTATATGCATTCCTGTAGAGATACACTCTAAAAGCACATAGCAAGTAAGAGAGAGCCAAAACACCCCTATGTTGGGGTAGGGTTTCCCTGTCCTATTTTGTCAGGAGCTAGGGTTTCACTACGCACGCAGCGGTTCTCAAACAACCTAACATCGGGCAAGCAGCCTGTCCTAATTTGGAATGGTCACTATGGATCCGAAAATGTACTAGGTCGAGTGGTCAGAAAGGGTGCCCCGGTAAACCGGGGTTTGTGTTCCCATGCTGTCAGAGCCCATAGCCGGTCAGCCTTATGGACATGCCTTGACAAGACAAGCCTCCGGCAAACCGTTCAGGAATGGCAGATGGCAAACACTGTGTTCCTAGGCGCACCAATGCACATGCAATGCAAAGAAACACATAAATGAAATCAAAACAAGATATCATGAGTTTGAGTCAAGCTCTCTAAAATCCCCAGCAGAGTCGCCAGAAACTATAGACGCGCCCGCGGAGGGGGACCTCGCTACTACAGTTCGGACTCCCGATTTGTGTCACGGTTCTTAATCTGAACCAAAGAGTCCAAATCTGGCAAATCGTTTTGAGAAACAGATTTTTGAAAAAGTAGTGCCAAACATGGACTGCTTTGCCAGATACAGAGTCGCCACCTAAATATTTTAAAATGGGAGAATTTAGGAAACCCTGACTCGGTGCCGAAGGCCACGTGTCCGTCATCACCGGAGTTGTCTCGGCTCGGGAGCTTGGGTACGATCGGGGAAGGTCAGCTATGAGCACCCCCTTTCGCCCGGTCCGAAGACCGGCCTCTACTAACCGTGATATTCTGTTTTGAAAACGTTTATGTGTTCTTATTCCATTTATTAGCCTAGAATTACTATGTTATGCGCACAGCAAACAAGTATAGACTAGATTGCCTAATTTGGAAAGAGACATTGCATATCCGTTCGTTTTGAAAATGCTTTGGAATTTGCTACTCGCAAGTAGGCTAAAACACGGATTTCAATGAGTTCTTCCAACTCAAACAATCCAACCTTCACCCACAGGCATTCAAAACAGTTTAACACATAAGCATCTAGCCGCATGGCAAGCATACTGTCATGTTAACATTCACACACATGCGAGATGCTAAAGCGGAAATACTTACATCGTACTCCGTGCCAAAACAAAGAACTTGTTAGCAAACATGCATGATCCAAGTCCATGTTAAGTGCCTAATGCATCGCATACAAAGTGTTGTTAGAATAGGCTCGGCTATCCTAAACATGTCATGTGAAAATGCACAATTATCACGTATTCAGTTTGGGAATTGAAGTATTGATGCAATTAGCGTGATGTACCGAGCCTAATGCATGCAATACAAATGCATGGATGCACACATGCATAGCATGAGGTATGCTAAATTAAACGTGCCCTAATACTAACCATTAAAGCAGGTAAGTAAAAGGGAAGAAAGAAGTGGGGGTTGGAAGACATACACACACGCACCCACACTTATTACAGACTTGCCCTCGCTCGGAGGGACCGAATAAATATTACAAATTAATTAACTACGCGAGCTAATTAAATATTACAAATTAATTAACAAATTAATTATTCTAAGAAAACAGTAAACTGCCTCGGGAAGCGCGCCGCCATGCGTAGGCTGCCTCTGTTTTCTTTCCTGTGCTCCTCTGGAGGCTGCCAAAATTTCAGGACTGCTTCCTTGGATGCTGGGAGACACCACCGGCTGGGTGAAATTGCCACCGGCACTGAGATGTTGCCACCGGCACAAAATTGAAGCTGTCGGCAGAGAAAAGATTGTCGGCCGGCACCTTACACTGCCGGTCGGCAGAGTATTCCTGCAGAACCTGCAACCCACAGCAACAGAGGACAAGGCAAAGCATGGCAGCACATTTCAAGGCATATATGCACCAACCGTGTCTCTTATCATTGTAATGACTCAAAGGGACATGTGCCTCGATTCTCGGACCACCAATCACGCATTTCCATGCATGATGGCCCAAAGAACCAGGTATGCAACTTTGATTTCAAATGCAATGCAAACCAAAAAAACACACAAGGAGGCCTAACCTCTATCATACTCATCTCAAGAGGCAAGGTGATGCATGGAAGATGCAATGCAACTTAGGCAACCGAGCTAAGGATGCAACATGCCGATACAAGCAAACATGCAAGATGAGCATGCAAATAAGCAAAGGATGGTCTTAAACATGAATTAGGCAGCTCTAGTTAGGCCCAAAACAGTGGCCATAATATGAAAATGAAGTGCCTTGAAACGCGTGCACACGGGCACGCAAACCGAGGCAATGGCATATGCAATGCAATGGCTAAAACGACATATAGAATGCAACATGGACTTATACTAACATGAGAGAGCCTCGGCCACACTCACATAAGAGGCCGATGAATGAAAATGAAGTGCCTCGAAATGCGTGCACACGGGCACGCAAACCGAGGCAATGGCATATGCAATGCAATGGCATGGAAAATGACATGCAAATATGCTAATGGGATTTCAGCACTGAAATATGGGGGAAAACAGCCCCGGAATGAGGCGAAAACACACCCGATGCATGGAATAGTCCCGAAACATGGACTTTGGCACCCGAAATGGCCTATAGCTATATCAAACATGCACAACATGGATATGCAATGAATAGACAGTAGCAAGGCAGCCCCAAAATTAGCATTTTACTAGTACAACTCATGGCCAAAAAGCAAACAAAGATAGGGCAACAATGGCATACAAAAACGGCCCTAAACATGAGATTATGAAGCAACTCACAGCTGCTGTCCCCAAACATGTTAGGGCCCTTCAACAACATTGAAGAGGGGCCCAAAATATGCACATTTACAGTTCATGGCAAGGCTCGAAAACAGATACAAGCATGGCAAACAATTTATGCAAGATTAAGGCCACAAAAGGGCTATAACATGAGGTATACAAAACATTCACCAAACAAGAAAATACCCTTAATAAAACATGTTCAGGAGGTCAAAATAAAGCCACTTTTAGTTCGGACCAAGGTCCAAAAACAGCAACATCAGGGGCTGCCAAGACATACAAAAATGGGACCAAAAGGAGGATATAAAGGGAAGTACAACATGGAAGTCCCAAACAGTGTTGAGCCCTTCTTCAATGTTGAAGAAGGGCTCAAAATAAGCCTATATACAGTTTACTACATGCCCAAAAACAGATTACACATAGGCCAAAAATAACATGCAAGATTAGGGCCTAAAGGAGAGATAAAGAAGGAAGTGCTAGCTACTATCCTCAAACAGCAAGAGGTCCTCAATCAAACATGAAGAAGACCTCAAAATATGATGATTTGAAGTTTAGGTCGGAGCCCAAAAGTGCAAGCAACTATGGCTTAGATATAGGCCAAAAAAATGCGCAAAAGAGGGAAAATGAGACTCACCCTTGTAGAACCAAACTTTAGCAACCTTTGGACTGAGTTTGGGAGCTTTTAACCTCTGGAGGACAGCCTCAAGCTGCTGGAATGGGCGTTGGATGCCTTGTGCTATGAGTTGATGAAGAAATGGCCCAAGAACAAGGGTGTTTGATCACTATAACACTCCCAAATGTAGAGAGAGAGGGAGATATAGAGAGAGAGGGTGATATATATGTTATATGTATGTATTAGGTCTGGTTTTGCTGAACCACAACAAAGGAGGAGGATGGCTTCCTTTTATAGAGCAAGGAAAATGACATAAAGCTTCTCAAAGAAGCTATACAAAAGGGTCAAAGGGACCAAGCTTCTAAGAGAAGCTAATGCAAAGGTGCAAGCTTCTTGAGGAAGCCAAGACAAGGGGTCAAAGCTTCCTCAAGAAGCTTTGAGCAAAGGGTGCAAAAAAAAGGGTCAAAAGGTGTGCAAATGGTGCAAAACAGCCACACACTTGCATGGGGAGCAGGGTCTGTGCATTCCAGCTGCCACAGCTGGCATCCATTCAATCTGTAGAATACTCCGGAAGGTCATCGGCTAGCAAAAAAGGCCGGTCCGCTACTTTAACCTGCCGGTCGGCACAATAAATTGCCGGTCGGCACAATAAATTGCCGGTCGGATAAACATAGTGCCGATGGGTGGCCGGTGAGGTCAAAAAAGTGCCGGTTGGTGTCCAAATTGAAGCCCCGGAAGTTAGCTTTCCAATGGCGCAAACCTTGCATTAAAATTCCTTCTGTGCAAAAAGTTATGCCCTTTTTCGTGAAGCCGTGCAGATTCGATCCAACCGGGATGATGCCCGACTTCAACTGATCATATCTCCCCCACCCGGACTTGGCTCTAGGAGATTCTTGAGTGCAAAATGAAGCCCCGGAAGTAAGCTTTCCGACAGTGGTGGCCCCATAGCTAAACTCCAAGCGTACAGACAGATAAGCCCGATTCAGCGAGGGCTGCTTGACTCGCTTCTACCCGGATTCATGCCGAACTTCTCCCAAATTAGTTTTCTCCTCTCCTTTCCTCTCTTCTTCAACTCCAAAACCCTAAACAAAGTGTTTTGAAAGATTTGCCTCTCCTCTCACCGAAGAAACTGATTCTTTGCCCTGCACATCTCTCAACACCGAGCAAACCATCAGTAGTGCCCAAGTCTTAAGGGCGGTCAAAAATGGGGTGTCTACACAGCCTAAAGCAGTTATCCAAATAGTGGTTCTTATATTTCGTCAAACCATGATAGGGCAACGATGATCGATGAAGACCACTGAGGCATGATCAATGGTCCAAAAGAAGTTTTTCCTTACTTAGTCATTATGAGCCAGGAATTTATAAGGTTGTCGCCACCTAGGGTGGGCAGTCCTCTATTTTAGATATGATGGACATGGGTGATGTAATTTATATGCTCGGATGTACGATCTTTAGGGATTGTTTTAGGAAAATTCTCGGTTTGTCTTCGATGACTTACATAGAGAATATCCTAGAATGATTCTAGATGCAAAATTGCAAATCCATTGACTTACCTATCGGTAAAAGCCAGAGCCTTAGCTATTGAGTGAATCCTTGAATTGTCTTTGGGAGGACCTATATTCCTTGATTTTCTTTGTTGTGGGAGCCTAAAGTACGCTATGTGGGCGTATTCGGCATGATAAGTGTTATCTTTGGTAAATGGTCAACTGAGTTGTTTAGACATTGACCTTGCTCATTAGACTGTGGATAAAATGCTTTATTAGAAGCATATTAATTTGCTCCTTGTAAAATTCAATGCGCTAGTTGGGCGCATCTGCGCTAGTCAAGCGCATTAAGAATGAACGCAAATTGGTCACCAAAAAAATATCTTTAGAGAGGTTATTGCGCAAGAGGTAGTGATCTTAAATCATTTCATGTGAGGCGCGCATGGTGGATTTCGTTGTATATACTTATCGCAAGAGGTGCTGATAAGGCTTATGTTTGGAATCTATAATTGCGCAAGCTGTGGTCAATTTTTTTTTAAATCGATCACTTATTTTGAGATGATGGGATGTTGACACTATTATGGTTTGTGTCATAATGATTAGCAGATGATGATGTCAGCAGGCAAGATTGGCTCACTCACACGAGCAATCGCCCTTGGCGCTTGGGAGCGAGCAAGGATGAGACTGGTGGTTTATTTTTATTTGGTGCCAAGAGAGGCTTAAATCATCCACTATGTATGTCGCCTTGGTTATAACCAAGATGAGGTCGTGTTAAGGACCAAACATGGATGCTAGTACCCACTTTCCATGTTGTGCCTGTTATGATTAGCCAGATGCGAGATCTCATTTGGCGCCTAGAAGGTGAGCAAATAGAGAATTCGGGTTAGGCGCTAGAAAGCGACTAGACTAATATATGTACGGTGTATCGAGTATGACGTCACTTTTTTATGGAAGAGTTACTCCACCGTAGCATATATTCATACTATATGTGCTTGTCGACCGAGTAATGAGGTGAGAGAATGGATCCCTGCTTCCTCACCGCGTGAGTCTTACGTATCATTATTGATATGACTTTCATTTATGTACCCTTTTGTGACTTTTGACTATGTCATAAGGTAAGGGGTTGATGTTCTGCTACTTTGGTATGTTGCCTGCGGTCATGTATGATTCGGCCTTAAGGGACATTACTGGGAAAGCGGTCAATCCTAAACTAAATGGCATGAGTGCAAAGGGAAGATCATCCAGTATTACACCACTGTTGTATATTCACTGCCGGCAACTCACATCGCTCTGTATGAGAGGCGAATTGAGTGTGAATATATTGCAAGAATTAAGAGGGTCAAACATGCTCCTTTTGAGGGATTAGAGATGTTTTTTGGACCAGTGTAATTAGATGGGTCTGGGGTATATGAGACACTATTTCTATTCTTTTTGGGTTGATGTCTCTATGCTGGCTCATTTTGAGTTTCTAGTATAGAGCTCCCACATGCAGGTGTTCTCAGCGGTCGCACGGTGCATTGGCTAGTATGAGATTGTTTATTTTTGGGGAGATTGAGATAGAGATGTGGCAGTGTCATGCCAACTCATGTGCGAGTGGGAGATGTTAGTAATGGGCGCCCATGTGGCATGACCATTTGAACATAATTTGGATCTTATCCAAATAGGTTTTGAATTAAATTCAAACCTATTTAGGATAACCACTCAGGATATAGATATTATCAGTTTTAACTGATATGGATAAATAATAATAATATAATATATATCTGATATATGGTTATGGGTAACCAAGAGAGAAACGACGTATGTTTTGTTTCTACCCATAAACTTACTCTCTCCCAAGAAACAACGATCAAGTCCTTTGCACTGTGAGTTGTGTGGGTGATATTCAATCTGTGATATCACTCCACTGCTGGGTTGTTTTATGAGTTTCTGGAAGCACGTGATTTATCCACGAGATTCTATCATCAAGAAGGTATGATCCAATTATTTTTATCCGCTGCATGTTTTGTGATCTTTGTTTTACAAATGGGATTTCGTTAAATGGTGCCAGTGGGATGACAGAAGCTGGTCTGCGTAGGGAGCAAACCATATCTGCACGAGGAGAGAGAGAGAGAAACCAACAAACAACCGAAACAGTACAGATACAAGCCAGCCCAAAACAGAAATACAAACAAACCCAAAGCAACAAATACAAGCCACCCATCACCAGCAGCAAAACAAGCCCATGTCAGATTATCATAGCATCACACTACCTCCCAAACACTTCCTGAGCTGCCTCATGCTAGCAATGAAGTCCTGAACTGAGAAATGGAACTCCTTAAAGATTGATTTCATCCACAAAACAATTCTAAACTTAATCAAACCACACAGCTCATTCAAATTTGGATTGGATGCTTTGAACACACACTCATTTATGTGTTTCCACACTGACCACAGCACACCCAATGGCATAGCACTCAATGGGCTAAACTTGGTATATGAATTCAACAATGTTAGGTATCATGAAAAGTCTTTTATGAAAATAATCATAAAAGATTTGTGACTTTTGGATTACACTTAAAATAAAATCCACACATTAATCAAGATAATCTAAGGGTTACAAAATTTTTATAATCATTTTCATAAAAAAAATTTTATGATCCCTAACATTTCTCATATGAATTTGACTCAAAGTGGGTTAACTCAACTTGAATAAAAAGTCATTAATGATAAGCTCATAAAGTAATCATTCTCTGCTATAATCCCCCCCCCCCCCCTCCCAAAAAAAAAAAAGAGAAAAAAAAAAGCCCATGTTTGTGAACTTTAATCACTTCAAGCACTTCATGTGTTTTAAATTTGGAAAAATTATTATTCAGTGTAAATATAGAAAAAAAAAATACATATCAATGATAAATTTTACGAACATTAATAATTAAAATTTTAAATCTTCTTATGTTTCTGTAAATATTTTTTTAAAACACCATTGAATTATAATTCCCTCTTTAAATTTAAGGAAAAATAACTTATCAGTGGTGGTAAAAAAAATTATAAAAAAGTGATAAGTTATTCCCCTGCGATACCAGCCAAGTACTTGGCATATTCTCTTGGATTATAAGCCGAACTATCGCTAAACCAACCTACAAAAAAGCCGAGTTGCAAATTTTCTTCTTCAGTCACCACTGAGAGATCCCAACTTGCCTGAGATCAAGCTTGTGCGAACAATCGAAGAAAAATAAATGGCCAAACAAAGCAGAATCAAGGGTATTTTAACTGTTCGCAAACAAACTGAGCAGTGCAGTTCCTCCGTGTGAATATCATGCCTTTCGAAGCACCCACACAGTGGGTTTTGACCTTTTAAAAGTACGTGAATTATCGAGGTATAAATTAACAATACATCCTAATATTCCCCCAAATCGATTTAGCCCACAAATTACCAAATAAAGTCTCATTCACAAAAGATTGGCGCCGCCACCTGATTCTTAAGGAAAATTAGGAAACCTAACTCCATGATAATTTAGGCCACTAACCATCATAGCAAAATCTTGATTGGGGAGTTTAGGAACAAAAGGGAAAGATTATTAATGTGAAAACCCCTTTCGCCCAATCAATTAATTGGCCTCTACTAATTTTTTTTGTTAGATTTATTTCCTTATTTATTTCATGAACTCAATTATTAACATACTCCTTTAAACTAAACCTACCATCTAGGTGATGCATACAATATAGATCATATCACTTTAACTTGAATATTCGCATATATATAAAGATTTGATTTTTAAAATAATATTTTCATAAAAATATTATGATTTTTCAAGACAAAAGATTCTAAAAACAAATATGACATAAATTCTAATTAAAGAAATATAACCTCTAAACATGCAATTCATATCAAATAATCACATATAGCAAGTTAATCTTCCAAACATGTAACCGTATTGAATATACCAAAATATAGAAAATAAATCACGATAATATTCAAATGATGAAGACTGTGCATGAACACTCAAGAACATGGAAGAAAAAAAACTGAACACTAAGCTAAATGCATGATCCTAGAGGTTATAAAAACTAATGCAATATGAAACCCTAAAAGCCCAAAAAACACTAAACATGAATTATAGATATCATAACATAGATTTAATCAACTAAAATAAATAAAAAAAAATAAAACGCATCGAACAATTCATATGGATGATGCACTAATCTGGGCCTATATGCATGAATACATAATTTAAAAAATCTAAAACTATTATAGAATGCAATCATGGATTAAACTTAATCAAGATAAATAAAATAATCCAACTAATATGATGAAACATGCATGAAACTAAACTAAGAATTATCAAACAAGTAAAACATGATTAAACAGTCTAAAAGTAAAAAGAATAAGAACAATACCTTTGGTTTGACAATTAAACCGAAGACAAGTGAAAATGCAAAGAAGAGTTATTGGAATGTGTGGGGACATAATTTTGAGCTGTCCACGTAGCCTAGGTGGTTTGCCAAGGTGCCTCGTGAGTAATTCTGATTGGCCGAGATGTGGTCAAACCACATCTGAATTCGAGATGTTCAAATGAGGGAATAGAATCTTAGATGATGACAGACTCTTTATTTGTGCAAGGTTGTACTCTTTAGAAGGTTGATCTTAATCCAAATAGGAAAAGTCATGGATAGTTGATATCTTTATAAAGAATTAAGTCCCATGAAGTAAGACTTCTAGAGAAAGATAGATTTGATCATTATAAAAGTAAGGCACCCCGTAGATCTAAGATATGTGATTTATTTCACGAGCTCTTGATTTGAGTTGATATTTTGTGAAATAAGTTACTGACTTGATCGTCGGAGTGTCTCCAAGTGGACGAGTCACCCCCATATTTCTTGCCTTCTTGTACGTAGGTGCTTGGTTTAATCTATTCTTCCGTATACTCTCTAGTTGAGTTCCCTAGATCTCGGCAGGGAGATCTGTTTGGCTATGAGGTCAAAAATCAACACCCACAATTTGGCACCATCTGCGGGAACTTAGTAAGAATAGATGGCCAACATCCAGTGAGAAGGACGAGAAGGATCATCTTGATTCTTGATTCTTAGTTCTTGACGAGTGGACATTTGAGTCTTTCTTTCATGAAGTCAACGAGTCGTGATCTCAATCGGAGGAGTATCTCTAGCATGTTCTTTAGTCAACATGTTGGAAGATCAGATGATATAGATTTCATTACCTCACCTTGCCGAGGTAATAAAACCTAGAAGGCAATTGTGGGTACATAATTTTGAGTTGTCCACGTGGCCTAGGTGGTTAGCCAAGGTGCCACGTAGGTGATTCTAATTGGTTGAGATGTGGTCAAACCACGTTTGAATCCAAGATGTTCAAATGAGGGACTAGAGTCCTAGATGATGACATACTCTCTATTTGGATAAGATTGGACTCTTGAGAGGGTTGATCTTAATCCAAATAGGATGACTCTTGGATAATTGATATCATTGTAAAGGATAGAGTTCTATGAAGTAAAACTTCTAGAGGAAGATAGACACTGGTCAGTATATAAGTAAGGCACTCTTGTGGGTCTAAGATATGTGATTTATTTCGTGAGCTCTTGATTTGAGTTAATATTTTGTGACACAAGTTACTAACTTGATCGCCGGAGTGCCCTCGGATAGACGAGCCACCGTGGTATTTCTTGTCTTCTTGTGCACAGGTGCTTGGTTTAATCTATTCTTTCGTGTGCTCTCCAGCTAAGTTCCTTAGATCTCGGTAGGGAGATCTGTTTGGCTGTGAGATCAAAAAGCAACACACACATAATGCTTTCCTCAAACTTTGTATTGTCAACTTACTTCCACTTTAAATGTGTTTTGAATACTGTATGTTTGTTTTATATGTGTATTTTCGAATTTGAAAGTGGCTAAGGTTTAAAAGAGGCAAAACTTGGGTATTCAGATTTCTCTCTCCCAAAAACAAGGAGGGGATAGGTATATATAACAGTCCCGACCCATGATTAACGTTAATCCATGTTTAATTATGCCCAATAAGAAATTAAGATGAAAACCTGAGTTAACTGCCTGTGCATTGCATTATTTGAGTTTATATCTGTCTGTGGTAAGAATATCTGTTTCTGCTTCTGATTTGTTTTGTGAATTGGAGGCCTTGTCAGTATCCGATCACGAAATTGACTTATATGTGTTATTCGGAATTTTTAGAACATTATGGTAGGTTCAATTGAAATTCGCGATTCAGAGCGATTAAATTAGATTAATTAATGTCCAATTGAATAGTTTACGCAATAATTTAATAAAGCCACTAATTAAGCCTATATAAGGCCCATGTGAACTCATTAGTTCACTTTACACTCTTTTATCACCATACCTTGAAGAGAAAACGTGTGAGAGAGAGAGAGAGATAAAAGGAAATTGAGATCAAAAACTAGGAAAAAAGGAGAACTGCTAGGAATTGTTAGAGACTTGTAAAGAATTTGGGAATTGAAGTTTCTACACTTGTGCAATTAAGACTCTAGGTAAGAATTTTGTCCTTAAACTTTGTAATCAAGACTTTAATACAAGAATTCTTGAGAATTAAGCTAAGTTATGCAAGAAATGAGCTAATGATTTTGAAAAGAGGATCATTCCATACATACATGCATATATCATAGCATTTTGAGTTTGATTCTAAAGAATTTTCACGTGTATGTCCATATCTTGGTTTTGTTTAAGGAATTCAACAAGTATTTGACCTAAACATCTCATTTGCTCATGATTTGGAAACTTGAAGCTTAAATCACTCAATGCATGTCATATTCATGTTATATTTTCACAATTCAAGCTTGAGTTTGTATAATTGAGATATATGTGGGCCTTGATTTTATGAAATGATCTTTAATTCTTTATGTTTTCTAAGTTTAGATTTGTTTTCTCAAGTTTTGGGGCCCAACAGTTGTGTTTTGAAGGGTTGAATTCAAGTTTTGAGCTAGAGAGTGCAATCTAGAAATTCCACATTCTGCTTCTCCGCTCAAGTGATGGATTCTCCGCTCGAACGACCATTCTGTGATCTTGCACTTCCGCTCGAGCGACCAAAAGTTCGCTCTAGGATGAAATGCACGCTCCCAAAAGTTTCATGTTTTTGCAGATCGCTCAAGCGACAAGAGTTGCACTTGAGCGAGGTTTTGAGTCGTACACTTGAGCAAGTGTCGAACGAGCATCGAGCGAAAAAATCGAGCAACTAGTACTTTTGCAAAGTTTACAAATCGCTCGAGTGAAGAAAGTTGCGCTCGAGCGACCACTCATATTTTTCATGTCCGCTTGAGCGAAGGAAGTTGCGCTTAAACGGGAACCCTGTTTTCAGCAAGCTTTGTTAAATATGTTCAAGTGCATTTTAGCACCCTCAAAGCATCCTAGGCATTCCTAGACCAAGAATAAGACACGGTAATGCAGACAAACCTTAGAAAAAGACTAAGAACGAAACACAATGATTATAATGAATCCTGGGTGCGTGATTCAATGTGTACATGTTATGTGCTGTTTGTAGGTCACGCGTCGTAAGCTATCTGATCTGTCTGCTTCATCTATTCTACAATTGGAGTCATCTGTGAGTAATAACTTTGTAAAACTATATTCAATTTATAAGTATTTTCTGAATGATATAAGATGATCTGTTTTCTGAAATATTATTTTCTATATGAATGAATGGTTGTCTAATGTTTCAGAAATGTACTCGTGGCATCATTAGTTTCAGATGACATCTGTTATCTGTTCTGTTATGTCCCAATTATGGGCCAATTGTACGTCTGATGAGTCAACTGTTATGGATCATTTTGTATATGTCCCATTTATGGGTCAACTGTACGTCTCGTAAGCCAACTGTACCGTCTCCGTGCACGTGAGTCAACTGTATGCCTTCATAGCCATCCCTTTTTGGGTCAACTGTTTCTATTAGTGCTAATGGATATACCACGTACGATTAACTGTAAATTCTGATTATGAATCTAATTCTGATTCCATTTCTATTATGAATACTGATTTTTGTACAATAATATGAATATGAATCTATTTCTGATATGAACTCTGATTTTTGAATATGTTATGGATATCATTCATTAAAAATCTTTACTCTGTTATTATTCACTAAGCTCCAGCTCAATGTAATTATTTATGTATGTAGGTGACCAGGCATGCGATTAGGCTCAGAATTGAAGGCCTAAGTTCTATTTTGTCAAGCCACCCACCGTGTCTTCCACAGAGGTTCCCTTCTGAGATGTCATGTTTTGTGATCTTTGCTAAAGATTTTATTATTATTATTATTTTTTATTATTATTATTATTTTGTCTACCTGTATGGTGGGCTAAGTCCCTTTTTGTTCTATATGTAATATATACACATAGATATATATAGATAGCATGAACTACTGTAATTATGGCGTTACGCCTATGATATAAGTTCAAAAATTTTGTCCCATGTATGTCTGCACAACTCTATAGACTATGTTATTTTGTATATTTACTTCGCAACCCCTAATTGTATGTAATTCTGTTAAGAGGCCTTTGGTTATCTAAGGATTACTGGCTAGTTACGACATATAGGAGTGGGTTTAGGTCGTGACAGTGTATATAGACATAGGGTGACTTGGGTACAAAGTTAAGGTAAATTAGGGTCAATCCTAATGCTCCCACGCTTTCTCCCACGGCGCCTCCCTCTACAATCGGCCAACAAAACCCAACTTGTCACGACCCAAACCCGCCGTTATAGGTTTAGCGTCGTAACTGGCCAATAATTCTTCGATTACCAAATGCCTCTGAACTGATTATCATAAAATCAAGGAACTAACGGAAGCAAATACATAAATGTAATTGTCCAATGAGCTGTGCTGACTTATATGAAACAGAATATTTAAAACTTTATATATACATAACCAAAAATCATTCTCACGTTATACCCACACACTTAACTATAGCATCATAAGTACAGCCAACAAAAACAAATGAAGTCTTATATACAAAAACAACTAGAGCTTATAACATGCGACACTTAAGGAACCTTCACGTGAGGCACAGTGGTTGGCTTGACAAAATGGAAGTCGGACAGAAGCCCTTAGGCCTGGTTCTACACACGCTCACCTACATATACATATATACAAACAGTGAGCTAAAACCCAGTGAATAACATTAACGTAAAGAGGTTAGTGAACGAATTATGAACATATCATATCCATAAAACATATCATAACATAATCAATTCTTATATCCGAAGATAATAATAGTACATCCCACAGAACACATCACATCGTCATCCGATTAGAGTAATCGGTTCTGAATACAGATTAAACACATATCACCACATTGAAGTGGCTAACGAGATCTCGTAATCACATATATGTCATGGACCCACATTAACATGCCATCCCCTATGAGTTGGGACTATCTATGGATGTCATGATAGATTTCAAACATAGGACATTCGTTCATGTAAACAAATATCATTTCAGAAATCATAACTTATCAAATCACATTTGGAGTATAATTCATTTGAACATATCTTTATAATAACGTTACTCACAGTGGGCTTCCAGAAACAGTTGGTCAGTCTTCAAACGTTAACCTACAAACACAAAAGTACATAACACAAACATATCTTATCATTGCACATATATATGGCCATCACAACTTAGCTTTCATTACATGGATTTCTTATTCAGTCCATTCTCATAACTTATGCATGTGAATCACATTTTCGGATCTCGGATTTGTCTCATATTTTCTATTTCAATTATTAATGACATTCCTTAGCTTATTACTCTTTAATGACTCTTAATTCATGCCTAAATATGCTCAGAAAAGGATGGGAACAAAAATATGAATATTGAATGTCTTCCAAAAATATGTTGAATTTGGCCTGGTCGCTCGAGCACACCTTTGGTCGCTCGAGCGGGCTGCTCTACCTGCAAAAGTACTAGATGGGTGAAAAATGCGCCCGAGCCACAACTCTTTTGCCCAAGCGATTAGAAAAAATACAAAGGGTTCACTCGAGCCACCAAGTGGTTAGTTAAGCGGTCTGTAATAAACTATAAAACTGCTGGATGCTCGAAATGTTCGCTCGAATGGCAAATCCTTCGCTCGAGCGACCTGCAAAAATTTTGAGTTTTCAAAATAGGATTTTGAGCTTTCAAAATGTAAATTCAAAGGCAAAACTCATGCATGGCTTGTCTTTAAAGCTTGAAAACTTTTCCAAAGCATAAACATATGATTTTCACTAACTCGTCTTGCTTAAAACTCATGAATTTATCAAAATTGAGTTCAAACTTCCATGTATATAAGTTTTATAAACTCTTTTTCTCCAACACCATAGTTTTAAACAAAATTGAGCTCAAAAGCTCCATACATGAGAGAAATCCCTTTCAAAACATGAATTTAAACTTTAAAACATGATGAATTACACATGCATGTACCAAATAACTTACGATAACAACTTAGATGCTCAAAATTAACTTAACAGGGAAAAACTCTTCATGTTTATGCATGTATGTAAAATCCTTCTCTCAATTTTCTTCTAAGTCTATATGAACATGGAATTCACTCTCAAAACTTGGTAAAATATACATGCATGTACATCTCATGCTCAAAACTCTACACAAATGATGAAGCTCATGATCAAAATGTTGACTTAATACTTATGTATGCTTACATGTATGAATTACAACCCAATTCTTCATTCTAAGCTCAATTTACACATCGAAACACATAATCTTCATGTTGATAACTTAGATTCATAAATTGGTGGTTGAATTCTTACCTAAAGTCTTCAAACACACTTGTTCTTACACAATCTTGATAAACTCAACACAAAACCTTCAATTCCTCTTCAATCTCTTCCTATCTCTCTCTAAAATGAGAGTTCTCTCTCTCTCTCTAAAATGCAAATCTCAGATTTTTGCACTTAAATGAAGCAAATTGAGCTCAAGAATGAGCTTAAGGGCTCATATATATAGTCATGATGCTATTATACAATAATTAGAACATTTGGCCAACCAAACACAACTTAATTAATTAAATTGAATCAGTTTTTAATAAAATTTTCCATATGATTCTAACAATTCCAAATAATATATTGATGTAGCCAGTTTCAATTTCAGATGCTGATCAAAGCAGAATCCCAAACAGATAGTTCTATGAGTAACAGATAGAAAGCTAAATAGAACACCAAATGCGCAATAAACACATAATTTACTTTAATCACTTAATTAACATCCTTAATTATGGATTAGTAGTTAATTATGGATCGGGATTATTACACAACCAAACTAGGAAACTACCCCAGCCAATGCCAGCCATATATTAGTCAACTTCCTGGCCTCCAAAGTCCTAAGGCTACCATTCTGCTCCTATCAGTGGAGAAGCCAAAAAAATAGTTCAAAAGGGATACTTGTTAATTAAAATTTTGAATTTTTTTTTTCATAATCAATAACAATAGATAATAATTTTTAAATTAATATTAAGCATAAAATCTTAAATATTTACTACAAAAGTTTTTAAATTTTTGTTTTTACAATTGACCTTGTGAAAAATCAGAATTGGAAATATATGGTGTTACTTGTAACTAGCATATTATAGCCAATACAAAAAGTCTTGTATGTCTTATCATAGATTATATAATAATATATAAACAATAGTGATACCACATCATGATCGATACACAGTATCACTAACCAATAATAAAATAACGCATGAAAAGTCAATCCCACTTACCAAATATAATTAACAATTCAATAATTTCTCAATTTCATAGTGGGTTAACTATGTTTACATGTAAGTAATGATTTGATATCACTACTGCACTGGAATTTTTTTTATAAAATTTTCATATATAATAATGTGGCTTGTTATAGTTTCTTTATTTTCAATCAAAACAATTATCATTATTTCCGTAATTTGAAAATTTTTATTAAGAAATCATTCTAAATATTATTTCTATATAAATTTTTTATTTGTTAATTATTCTCCTTATATGCAAAAAATAAGGGGGGCACGTGCCCCCCTGGTCCCTTCATAGCTCCGTCACTGACTACTGGGCTAACTTATTGCCTAAAAAAGGCCAATTGACTCCCAATTCACATTTTTATTAAAAATAATGCTAACACTTTTGAAGAATTCATCAACTCAGATTCTATTAAAAATAATACTAATACCTGCATGACCCTGATCCGCCTGTGGATAAAGTTCCAAAAAAAAAAAATGTTAACAAGTAACAACATACAATAGAATAATAAAATATATAATTTTGTGAAAATAGAAAACAATACTTTAAAAATATATGAAACAATTTGTTCTAAGTGACCGCTCGAGCAGTAAATCGGTCACTCGAGTGATGATGCAAAGCTCCCAGTACCTTGCTTATTTGCAAGCGAAACCACTCGAGCAGCAAAGTGGTCTCTCAAGCATAGAAATAAGGCTTCCAGTATTTTCACTGTAACTCTGCAAAACTTCTGAGACCTTGAATTTATCACTCGAGCGGTAGAAAGTTCGCTCAAGTGGTCTGTTCAGGATAGTAGTTTTAAAAGTTGGTTCAAACACATTTTTATCTCACTTTTTTACACCCTTTCTCTCTAACAACCATTTTCGAAACCCTAACCCTAAAACACTTGATTACTCTAGTTTTTACCTTAAATCCACCCTAGATCCTTCAAGGAAGTTGAAAGGAAAGTTTATATCAAGAGTTCTACCAATTGTTTTGCGATTCCATCAAAGTTTGGAGTTAGGCTTTCAACTTTTGTCTTCATTCTTGAGGTAGGGGTACTTTTAAATTGTTATGTCATTGATTTGAGACACATATGTGGTATTTTCATTAGTTATCAAGATATATAAGATGTACTTGTGTTATAAAATGGGTTTCATGCAAAAAGGGGCTATACCTCATATTTTTTAAAGAGTTTATGTATATTTTTATGATTATTGTTGTTGATGATACAAATTGGCCTTTAAATCATATAAGAGAGAAATGTCTCAATTTTCTTAAAACCCTAGTTTTTAAATTTGATCAATGAAGGAGATTTGGTTCAATTGACCTCCTAATCTTGTAATTGGATGTATTAACTTAACTTTGGTGTTGAGATATGAAATTTTGGGAACTTCTTGAAACAAATCTTTAAAATGATGAAGATAGTGAGTTGGAGAATTTCTTTAATTGTTGATGCTTTATTTATGGGTTCTTGTAAATTGAAACTACCTTAGGGAAATTAAGATTTGGAAATTCATGCATCATATGCATTATGATGATACCTTGTGACTCTTGATTGTTAATGTTTGGAAAGTGATGGAAAGGAGTAAATGGCATATGAGTCTGGGTAGTGAGTTGGGTTTTGGTTTGAGTTGTGTATTGTATATTGGTACCCGTATGGGGAGTTAAGGTGTCCAATTGCCCTGTTTTGAGTATATTTCCAAATGAATGTGGAAAATGTTTTTAGGGTGTCCACGAGCCTATCATTTTTAGAGTCGGCGAATGTGAAAAATATGACTTTGGGTGCCCATGAGACTACCGTTTCTGGAGTCAACAAAAGTGGAAGGAAAAGGTCTTGGGTGCCCATTATCCCGCTGTTTGAGAGTCAGCAAATATAGGACTACTTTCTATATATTAGTATATATATGTATGTATGGTGTTGAGGCTCTAGCTTGTGACGTCATAACTCATTTACACCCCATGATTTGGTTGAGCTTTGTTATTAGCATCTCATATTCTGGCATTTTGGTTTTAAAAGGAAAGAAAAGACTTAGATTTTTCTCATTTCTTGCTTGGCATGATCATATGTATTTCGATTAACGATATAATTTGTTAATGGTATTTCCTCCTAGATAATTGCTCTCCCCAAAACTAACAATCTTTCAAAGAATAAAGTTGTGATGCCGCCAAAGTGATTGGCATGAGATGTATTTTTGGATGGGAGTATGGAGGCTTTATTTATATGCTACATGTTAAAGCCCCGCGCTAGTTTTGTGTTGGAGACAAATTTCACTTTTTGTGTATTGAGGGCATTTCATGAAAAGATGTTTGCCTTAGGTCATTTATATTTTGTATTATCTCTTACTCTTTGAACTGTTATTACCATTTGGTGAATGTAACTGAACAACGGATGTAATCTTTTAAATAGTTCAATGGAAAAGAGATTCCATTAGAAGTATAAATATATTATATTTTTGGTTGTCTTATTTTCAATAAATTAGATTATTGTTGAAAATAACATTGTAATTTGAGGTTATGTTGTCGGGGTGCTACATATACATGCGTGGTGTCATGGCCTATTGTAGACAAATAATATATATTTTTTCAGATTACTAGTTATTCGAGATTGTAAAAGTTATGAATTATAATTCAAAAAATATCCAAAATTTGTAAAGTCCAAACCGTCAAACCGATCGCATCCATCCGCCAACCAGTATGGCTCACTCAATTCGCATCCACCAAATTGATAGATAGATGGCAGATAGGATATCACCTGACCTAACCTAATCTGCGATCACCCCTAGCTCAACTCGACGTGACCTAACATTGTGCATAAAATTACAATCCTAAGTTTGGCCCTCAAATCACATTACATTCTCTAGCCCACTCAATAAATCCATATATTAGATAAAAATAAAATATTTTTGTAGTTTTTATTTTTAGATGGGTATATTTTTTAGTTTAGTCAACAAAATTTAATTAATTTTCATTATATTCTTAAATTTAAAATTTAGTAAGTGTATTTTTTCTCTTCATTGTATTTCTTTATTTGAAAGAAAATAAAACTAAGTAAATTAGTATATATTTATATTATATATAAATATATATAATATAAATATATATTATTTAAGCAATATATATTTGTTGGTCAATGGGACAAAAATCTAGAATTTTAAAGTGCTTAGAAACTCAAAATTAATTATCACCTCATTTGAAATTTATCCCCACTCACACGTGCCTATCCTGCCATTTTCGGTCACATCTCTTAGTCTCTCTTTCTCTCTCTTCTATGCCCTCTCTCCTGTTTCCTTCTCACATTTCTCTTGTCCTCTCTCTTTTTTTGTCCTAGTTCATTTTTCATTTCTTTTAAACTATTATTTATTTTAATAAATAATATATTACTTTAATGTACAAATTTAATTTGTGTAAAAATATAATAATATTTAAATCATACAAATATTAATTGAAACTATAAAAATAAAAAATAATAGTTCAAACTGTACAATATTAATTGAAACCATACGAATAAAAACAATAATATTTAAGCATACAAATAAGAAGTCAAACCAAACAACAAAAATAATAATTAAACCATACAAATATTATTTTTTTTTAAACTCAAATTAGACAATAAAATTTAATACAAATATTAACTCAAACCATACAAATAAAAAAGGTCACTAAAAAAATAATCATATAAATTTTAGCATCAAAATAGTTTCAAAAAGTAGAATACTAGAAAATCATTTCACATATTTCGTTGAATTTTGTCTTCTATTTTTCTGAAAAAATAAGAATCTAGTTTGGTAAAACAAAATATCAATTTTAAATGGATCCAATTTTTTTCGGGTGCAAATTCAAGCCATGTAGGGTGCAAGTTCAAACTATGAGGATCCAACCTGTGTATAGTTGCAAGTCCAACATGTGCCGAGTGCATGTTCGATCTGTTTGCGGTATAAGTTCGATCTGTAGTAGGTGCAATTTCAATTTGTGTGTGGTGCAAATCCAACGTGTGCATGAGTGCAAGCTTATTATTAAAATGATAACTTTTTTCGGTTTATTCACCAAACTAGTTTCTAATTTTTCTAGAAAAAAAAAATGAAAACTAATCAAAATTGTGCTTAAAAAATTTTAAAAATTTATAATAAATATAAACAATAATGCTAGGTATCATGAAAGAAATATTATAAAGATTCTCCACTCTTGGATTAGTATGTGGTGTTTTATTGTATGTTATGCAATCACCTTAGATTAGTTTCATGAAATTTTTCATGATGCGTAGCATTATTCCAATATAAAATAAAAATAATTAAGTAAGATACTAGAAATATAAAACAGAAAAAATGCTAAATTAAACAAAAAAACAAACAAACAAACAAACAAACAAACAAACAAACAAAAACAAAAACAAACAAACAAACAAACTAGAAATTAGACTTGCACCCCGCGCACGTCGAACTTGCACCCTATATATTTGGTTGAATTCTATGCGGGGTGCAAGTTCGATTTGTACAGAATGTAAGTTTAATTTGTAGTGATTATTTTTTTTATTTGGTTGAATTCTATGTAGAGCGCAGTGCAAGTCTAATTTGTAGTTTTTTGTTTTTTTAAATTGAGTGATTTTTTTTTCTTTTTTAGAATTTCTAGTATCTCACATAATTATTTATATTTTATATTTATATAAAATATTTTATTTTCTTAGGCACAATTTGGATTAGTTTTCAATTTCTTTTTTTTTCACAAAAATTAAAAACTAGTTTGGTGAAAAAAAAAAAAAACTCATCATTTTAATAATAAACTTGCACCCATGCACAAGTTGGATTTGCACCTTGCATATATTGGACTTGCACTCCACATAAATTAACTTGCACGTAGTGCAGATCGGACTTGGACTCTATATATGTTGGACTTGCACCCCTCACAGATTTGATTTGCACCTTGGACTTGCATCCGACATCGCTTGAACTTTGTATAAGAGGGTTCAGAAAAGTTGTTGAAAAATTCGAAGATCTTCGAAAATCCTTAAAAAAAAATTTGAATTCTCTAGAAGATGATGAGATGCTTAGAATCTTCAATAATCTCAACTAAGAACACAAGAGCAAAGAGATGATGGAGATAAATGATTGGGTGAAGAAGAAGGCAAAGTAGCTAGAGAGAGAATAATGGTAAGGCTCTCCCATGGATCCCCCACTTTTACTCTCAAGATTGATAATAGAAAAGGGAAATTAGTTCTTTCCTAAAAGTTATCTCTCTCAAAATCCATCCCTTGTAAAGCTATGGGTGGGTGCTATTTATAGGCACCTCATGATGTAGGATGGAGCCCATGTGCAAAGCACATGGGGAATATTCTCTCTAAGCACCTTGTCCGAGGAGGTGACCTTTCCGAGGATGAGAAAAACCCCGAAAATGAGATCAACCTCTCGGCGAACCCTTCTTCTTAGCCACACTTAACCAATGATCTCCAATCATCCCAAAGGTCAAGAGTAGTCCCAGAGCACATCCTGCCGCATAAGGGTCAGGGGTAGTTCAAGAGAACGTCCTGCCGCAAATATTGCCGAGTCTTAGGGACCCCCTAGATCGTGCCACCTCGACTCGGGTATAGGCTAGTTTAATCGAAGAGTGAATTTATCTCTACTCACCGTCCTCAGGATCGTGTCTTTTGTTCGGACTCCATTACGCCCATAGTTCTGGTACGTAGATCCCGGAAAGCTCCGAGTCCACAAGTGTTCTGCAACTCATTAATGGAGCAGCTTCTAGATTGCGTTTGAATCCATTCGAAGCCATGTGGTTCGGATCTCTAGATTCATAGATCCGAATCCTTTCGAGTCCGAATGCCTCGGATCTCTAGGCTTGTTCAATACGCTTTCGAGTCTGGGCCCGAGTAAGTCTCTAAGTTCGTGGATCCGAACCCTTTCGAGGCTTAGAGCGATTTGGCCCGTTTGATGACGATAAATCCGGGCCCACCAATCTTGGACTTGCAATAAATTCGGGCCCACCAACCTTGGACTATTGAGCCTAAGTAATTTAGTAGGATCAAATTAGCTCCTCTTACATTTTCCCCTTGCATGTATGAGAAATCTTAATTTTCTCGGACATGCATAGTTTCACCTTGTCAGCCATGGTTCGTATTACTTCTTTGGGAATATTTAGTCGTGGCAGAGTTTATGGATAAAGCTAAGGACTCACCATAAATTAGGGATAAAATTTACAACTAATAAAGATAAGAATTTTTTTTTTCCAAAGAAAATGGAAACTTGAATATTTTTTTTTAAAATATACAAACATATTGCTTTTTGGGCAATTTTTTTCCAGAAATTTCAAAACCCAAAAACAACCTTTCCATTGAAAACAACCAGATCTTACAGCATACCCATTCTCGATTTCTCTCTCTAGAAAAGTGAAAACCACCGTTTCTCTTTTTTTGAAATTGGAAACCCATAAAATGCATGGCCCTCTCTATATATATAAATAAATATATATATATATATATATATATTTGTGGAATATGTGACGGACTACCATAACCAAACTTTTTGCTCCAAAACAAACATTTCTTTATAAAAACACTGTACCACCACGGCTCTGTTGCTTTTATATATATATACAAACCATGAAACCCACCTCTTCTCATTTTAAAAAGTGGAAACCCACTGTTCTTCTTGAAATTAAAAACCCCTAAACTGCTTGGGCCCTCCTTTACATTATGTATACTTAGAATTTTTTTTTTTTTTGTGAGGGAATATTCAAGAAATTATACCCTCTATTTTTCTATTTAAGAAAGAGGACAAGAGCCCTAATGCGTAGCTCCTTATTATTTTATTTTTTGTTGCGCAGCTATTGCGGCGCTCTCCCTCTCTAAACTAAGAGACCAACCCAGGTTGCTTTTCTTCTTTAATGAAGCTCCGCAGCCGCTAGACCAAAAGCTAACGCCAGTTCCTCACAAGGCCAACCCGTCCTGCCGCCACTCCAGGTGCCGCCATCGTCGCCGAAGATGAGCCACGATTGCTGCTTGCTACAGACGTTGTGACCCAGGCTGCAGACACTACTACAGACGACGCTATGGCGGATGATGCTGCTACAAATACTGTCACGCCGTGAGCCAACGGTGACCAACCAGAAACCATCCCCTCTGCTGCAACTTTGCTTTCGTCTTCGGTTGTCCAGCGCTTTACCTTCGTCTTCGGCTGTTCAGCGCGAACCATACGTCGCCCACTCAACGCGACATGTGTGGTTTTGCTTAACACCATCCAGCGCATTATTCTCACAACCCAGCGCTATTTTTCACAGTTCGAATCATATAGATCTCGGTCTTTTGCATACTCACTGGTTTTGGCCGTGATTAATCAACGCGGACCACGTCGCCCTTTCAACGCGTCGTTGGTCCGTCTAGCACCCTTCTCACTTACTGTTTGTCCAAGCTATACTCACTGCTGCCGACCTGTCTTGGCTGTCCTTGGCGTTGGCTCTACCGGCCTTAGTGTTCTCCGATGCTGCCCCCTGTTGTCCTTCTTGGTCGACATCGACCTTGGCTTGCCGATTTCAGTTTGTGCTGGTTCAATCCCTCTCAAGCTAGCTTCATATATTTTTGCTTCTCCAAATCTGTGAATAACTATATGTTGAAACTCATTCTTGAATTCCTTATTTGTATGAACTCTGATTTATAAATTTCTGGACAAGTAACCCATAAATTTCTGGTGTTGCACATCTTGATAAAGAGAACTTGATTTTTTCTTTATGAATATTGGAACAATCAATGTTGAATCCTTGCTAATTCCATCGAAGAAATTTGGGTTTTGTTGTCTTGAAATCCATGCAATTGAATCTTGAACCTGTGAAGGAAATGTAGTATTGAAATTCATTTTTTGGAATTTGGCCCTGTGTTGATAAATCTGCCATAAATTGAGTATTAATGTTGCAAAGATTCATTAGTGTAGAGAGAGATAAGTTGAATCCTTTGAGTCTTGTTGGTATTGTTGCTAACTTTGCTTGAATGGGGCGAATAAAATAAATGTTGTTGTTGTCGATGAAACCCGAGGAAATGAGGCCCTCATATTGTATATAAATCTTGTTGCCGAATGATTGATTATCGTTTTGTTGATCTTGTGGATGCTTAGGAAATACATAGCTGATGCCAAAATTTTGTGTGACCATTGAAGCTTTACATCAACTTGAGAGGAACCGGCCTGGAGAGACAAAACCTCGATTGTTGCATTTTCATGAACTCGCTCAGAGGAATAAAATTGTTGAAGCTTAAGTAGATTAGTGTAGAGAGAGATAAGTTGAATCCTTTAAGTCTTGTTGGTGTTGTTGCTAACTTTGCTTGAATGGGACGAATAAAATAAATGTTGTTGTTGTCGATGAAACCCGAGGAAATGAGGCCCTCATATTGTATATGAATCTTGTTGCCGAATGATTGATTATCGCTTTGTTGATCTTGCGGATGCTTGGGAAATACATAGCTGATGCCAAAATTTTGTGTGACCGTTGAAGCTTTACATCGACTTGAGAGGAACCGGCCTGGAGAGACAAAACCTTTATTGTTGCATTTTCATGAACTCGCTCAGAGGAATAAAATTGTTGAAGCTTAAGTAGATCATTACTATTGTTGATGTTGCCCTATTCCGATAATGCCTGAATCAAGATATGAAATTGATATTGCTCATCTCATTTGTCAGTTTTACTATTTCAGGCATATAAATTTTTGTAAAAAACTCCACGACCTCGGTGCCTTCAGAACCCGCACTAATGAGAGCAAGGGTTGTTCCTTGGAAGTCTGACCGGAAGCAAGACTGTCTCTCGGGAGTCCGAAAATAGCACACACCCTACTTCGGCAAGAAAGATCCCTCTGGAAGGCAACCGAGTCTACCAAGCTTGCACCAATAAAAGTGAAGATTGTCTCTCGAAAGTCCAAGCAGAAGCAAGGCTGTCCCTCAGAAGTTTGAGCGGAAACAAGGCTCTTCCTCTGAAGTCCAAGTGGATGCACACTTCTACTTCGGCAGCTAATGGAAGCAAAGGCTATCCCTCGGGAGTTCGAGTAAGAGTCCACTTTACTTTGAAAAGAAAGATCCTCGGAGCTCGTATTGATGAAAACAAGGGTTGTTCTTCGGACCCGCACTAATGAGAGCAAGAGTTGTCCCTCGGAAGTCCGAACGGAAGCAAGGCTGTCCCTCGGGAGTTTGAATAGTAGCACACACCCTAATTTGGCAAGAAGATCCCTTCTGATAGGCCACCGAGTCTCGAGGGCTGTTCTTCGAAAGTTTGAGTGGGAGAACACACTCTACTTCAGCAAGAAAGATTTTGAGGCTCGCACTGATGGAAGCGAGGTCTGTTCTTCGAAAGTCTGAGTGGGAGCACACACTCTACTTCAATAAGAAAGATCCTCGAAGCTTGCACTGATGGAAACGAGATTTGCTCTTCGAAAGTCTGGGTGGGAGCACACACTCTACTTCAACGAGAGTGAACCTCGAAGCTCGCACTGATGGAAGTAAAGGCTAATCTTCGGAAGTCTGAGTGGGAGCACACACGCTATTTCAGCAAGAAAGACCCTCAAAGCTTGCATTGATGGAAGCAATGGCTGTTCTTCGTAGGTCCGAGTGGGTGCAACACTCTACTTTAGCAAAAAAGACCCTCGAAACTTGCATTGAAGGAAGCAATGGCTACTCTTTGGAGGTCCGAGTAGGAGCACACACTATTTTGGCTACTAATGAAAGCAAAGGTTGTTCCTCTCTGAGTGGGAGTACACTTCTACTGTGTCAAGAAAAGTTCCTTCAGGTTGGTAACCGAGTCTACCATTCCTCTTTCTTCTTCGAGGGGCAACAAAAAATTGAAAACTGTTTCAAGCAACATAACACAATGAAGATATACAATGTAGAGAAAATAACTTCTAATAGAGATACATAATATGGAGGAAATAACTTTCTTCATAACATAAGAAAGAAAGATAGAAAATTCTTAAACAATGCCGTAAATACAAATTGTAAATGTCATGGATAGACTTCTTCTACGGAATGTTGACATTTGTCCCTAGAGTCATAAGGTCTTTCGGAAAACTTTCACCAGCTGCTCGGGTTGTGGCCGTCATACGCCATCATAGCCACGTCTTCTACGATATCTTGGGCCTCTTCTTCTTCGAACTCTAGCTCATCTGCTTCGACTTTCTTTCTAAAAATCTTCTTAAGCATCCGACACTTTTCTGTAGGATGTTCTAGTGATCGGTGGAAAACACAACAATTAGGACCCTCGCGGTCTCTCTTTGGAAAAAAAACTCTTCGACATGAGGCAACTTCAATTCCCCGTCTGCCACCCATTCTTTAACTAAGACCTTCACCTCCTCAACACTACACGGAAAAGGAGTATCATCTTCGCAGTATTTCCTCTTCTGACCTCTGAATTCCTCCCTCTGTGACTTTCGGGTAGAAGACGCGGAAGTCGCAGTGACAGAAGGTCCTCGGGATGACTTGAAGCTGGTTTTATAACTAGTCTCGAACCCGATCTCCTAAGATTGAGGTATGTTGATGTTCCGAGATGCTTCAATTAGTGTCGAGAATGTGGGTAGCTTGTGATTAACAAGAAGCATCTTGTATCCATTTAATGCCCCTTCAACACAGATTTGGACCAAGTAGCTTTCCTCCATAGCCTCATGATAGTCTACGGCTTTGTCTTGAAACCTCTTCACATATTCAAGAATGTCTTCGCCTTCCCGCTGCTTTTCCTTACATAGGGTAAGTGTGGTTATCTTCTCAGCCGCTTGAAAGAATTTGGTGTAGAATTTGTTAACCATCTCCTCCCAACTCCGAACAGAGTTTGAGGTCAAGTTAACGTACCAACTATATGCTCGGTCAGTGAGGGACTTGGAGAATTCTCTCAGCCAGATGACGTGGTTTGAACCATGAATACCCAGAGTCTCGATGAACCGCACAACATGTTCTCTAGCATTTCCTTCTTTGCCATCGAATTTGATGAACTTTGGCACCGTGTACCCCTCCAGGTATGGATAACTCAACATCTCGATAGAGTAAGGTGTCTTGCATCCGGATCAGGTAAAGAGGGTAAAGTCCTTTTGCCTCGTTCGAGATCGAACATGGCTTACACATCGGCGAGAGTGAGAAATTGTTGAGGGAGAGAACTTGATGGTGGTATTCCCAGCACTTGGCTTGTAGACCCGAAAACCGAACTTGGAGCGACTTAGCCATTTGGGTGTTGAGAATTTATCATCAGTGAAGACACATGACAATATTGGCCATCGCCACCTATGGACATGCCATTTGGTGATGGGACGGTGCATTGAGTCCTATAAAGTTCATTGCACGCCACGGCTATACCGGGTTGGACTTGCAAACTTGGCGTCGGAGCCAAAGGAGACCCACTTGGTGCATGAGTAGACCCACTCCTCCAACCACTTGTAGACGTCCCCGAACGCCCCCGGGAGGAACGAGTCCCCCGTTCCGTTCGATATTGGGCTCACTACAGTTCGGACTCTCAAATTGTCACGGTTCTAAATCTGAATCAAAGAGTCCAAATTCGGCAAATCATTTTGAGAAAATAGATTTTTGAAAGAAGTGCCAAACATGGACTGCTTTGCCAGATACAGAGTCGCCACCTAAATATTTTATTTCGAGGAAATTTAGGAAACCCAGACTCGTTTGCCTAAGGCCACGTGTCCGTCATCACCAAAGTTGCCTCGGCTCGGGAACTTGGATACGATTGGGGAAGGTCACTTCGTGAGCACCCCCGCTCGCCCGATCAAAGATCGGCCTCTACTAACCATGATATCTAGTTTTGAAAACATTACGTGTCCTTATTCCGGTTATTAGCCTAGATTTACTATGTGATGCGCACAACATATAAGTATAGACTGGGTCGCCTGAATTGGAACAAAACATTTCATGTTTGTTTATTTTGAAAATGGTTTGATGGTGCTACCCGCAAGTAGGCTAAGACGTGGATTTGCCACCCTCAGGTGGGCTTAGAAAACATGATTTTGCCACTATCTAGTGGGCTTAAAACTCACAATTGATGAATTGTTCCAATTCAAGTAACACAACCTTCACCCACAGGCATTCAGGCAGATATATCACATAAGCATATAGCCTCATGGTAAGCATGCTATCATGGCATTCACTCACACGCATGCAAGGATGCTAAAACATAAACACTTACCGAGTACTCCAAGCCAAAACAAAAGTTATGTTAGAAATCCATGCATGATCCTAAATATACAGAGATGCCTAATGCAACACATGCAAAATGCAACTAAGATAGGCTCGGCTATTCTAAACATGGCATATGAAATGCTACAGCTAACATGTATTCAACTTGGAATTGAAAATACAATGCAGTTAGTATGATGCGCCGAGCCCGGTGTATGCAAAACAGATGAATGAATGCAAACATGCTATCATACTATATGCTAATTGAAACATGCCCTAATCTAACCATCATAAGCGGGTAAATAAAAGGGAGAAAGACGTGGGGTTGGAAGACATACATCACACACACGCACACTTATTACAACATTGCCCTCGCGTAGAGGGTCCGAATAAATAATATACAGTCCCAAATAATTACAGTTCAAATATGTACAAAACCCTAATTAATTAACAAATTAAATTAGAAAAGCAATAAATTGGCATGCAAGCCAGGGACTGCCTCAAATCTGCTCCGGATGATGAATGATGCATGCTCGGGTTGCCTTGTGCGGAGAATCCCTTGCGATGCCCCAGTTTGCCTCTGTTTGTAATTGTTCTTGGAATGCGTGCCAAGCTCCGGAAGGCTGCTGATTCTTGATTTGCTGCGCCAGAGAGCAACAAAGGGGCATGGCAAAGTATTTTCACATATGTATGCATGACTACTCTTCGGGGAGTGTAGTCCTCGATCATCGTGCCACCAATCACGCATATCGATGCATAATGACCGAGGAGTCGAATTGCATAACTCAATATGAAATGAATGCACATATAAACACAACAAAACCTAAACTCCATCATGGATAATCCGGAGTGTCGGTGACTGGGAATTGAGACACGTTCCGTCACTCGAAGTACGAAACGTCCATCGTTTCCCGTGCTCGGGCTAACTCCTATCCCAAGCACAATGCAATATGCATGACATGCATGAATGCAACTAATATACAACCTAGCATGCACAATGCTATGAGATGGCATACACAATGCACGATGTAACAAGGCATACGCAATGCTCTAACATACAACCTAGCATACGCAATGCTATAAAATGAAATGACATACACAATGCAATATGGGCTTACACCAATGTGAGTGGACCTCAGCCGCACTCACATAGGAGGCCATTAGATGAAAATGAGACACTCGAGATGCGTGCACGCATGCACGCAAACCGAGGACCGATCCTAAGGCACAAATGCCACTCTAACAAAGCATGGCAAGGTATGAAACATGATATGCAAACATGCAAATTTTAGTACCAAAATATGATGCAAAACAGTCTCGAAACATGGAAACATGCACCCGATGCATGAAATGAGACCCGAAACTCGAAACTAGGCGCATGGAATGACTTATAGCTATACAAAGCATGCATTATTTGAATATGAAGCATAAAGACATAATCAAGGCAGTCCCAAAACATGCATATTTTCAGTTTTAAGAAAGGCAAAAAAGTGAACACAAATAGGGCTAAGTTAACATGCAAAAATGGCCCCAAAAGAGAGATAAAGAAGCAAGTAGCAGCTGATGGCCCCAAACAATGAAGAGCCCTTCAATAAAGTTTAAGAGGGGCTCAAAACAAGATATTTTACAGTTTATGTCCGAGCCCAAAACAGTGCACAAGTAAGCTTAAAATACTATGCAAGAAATAGGCCTAAAAGAAGGTTTAAACACAAAGTATAAAAATAGAGCCTCAAACAGCAAAAGACCCTTGATCAAACATGAAAAGGGGGTCAAAATATGACTATTTTCAGTTCGGGTCGGAGCCCAAAAATACAAGCACAAGGGGATAACAAAACATGGAAAAATAAGGCCAAAAGAGGGATAAAGAGGCAAGTGACAAAATGAAGCCTCAAACAGTGAAGAGCCCTTCAACAATGTTGAAGAAGGGCTCAAAATAAGCTACTTTTCAGTTTATAACCAAGCTCGAAACAATTTACAAATGAGCCTAAAATACTATGCAAGAAAGAGGCATACAAGAGAGGTAAAGAAGCAAGTGTAAAAAGGAAGCCTCAAACAGGGAGAGGCCCTTAAATAAACATGAAAAGAAGCTCAAAATAATGCTATTTTCAGTTAAGTTGGGAGCCCAAATATGCAAGCAAGAGGAGCTAATATATTGAGCAAAAATAGGGCCAAAGAGAGGGATAGAAGACTTACCCTTGAAGACCAATGCTTCAACAACTCTTGGCTTGAGAAAAGTTACTCCTTGCCTCTGGAAAACCAGCTCCAAGTGTTGGAAAGGATGGTGGGAAGGTGGTGCTATGTGGTGGTGTAGAAAGGGGCCAAAAAAAAAAAAAACAAGAGGGTTTTGATGCTTGGAATAGAAGGAAAGAGGGATTGAATGCAAGAGGCTTAGAATCAATTTTTGTAACCCTTAAAACTAAAGGGGAGGTGCTGGTTTTATAGGCAAAGGAGTGGAGAAAAAGGGGGGAAATTTCAAATTCAAGTTTCCCCCCCCCCCCCAAAAGGCCAAACCCTCGAACATGGGTGAAGTGCAAAACAAAATACATGGCTGGAATGCACTTGGGACAAGGATCATGGCCGGCCAGCTCAAAAGGGCAAAAAAGGCCATTCACCAAATAGGTGGCCAGCCTGCTACATTTTTTGGCTGGTCTGCTACTTTTCGGAACAAAAAATGGTTCTACCGGAAAGAAAGGTGGCCGACCGGTGATTGGGAAGTCCAATGGTGGCCATTCAAGTGTCCAAATTGAAGCTCCGGAAGTTATCTTTCCAATGACACAAACCTTGCATTAAAATTCCTCCTGTGGAAAAAGTTATGTTAGTTTCCGTGAAGCCGCGCAGATTCGGTCCTACCCGGATCCATGCCGAACTTCTCCCAACCTTGTTTTCTTCTCTCCTCTCCTCTTTTCTTCAACTCCAAACCCCTAAACAAGGTGTTTTGAAAGATTTTTCAAAAGAGTTCATCTCTCCTTCATTCATTTCCACTTTGTCCTCGCTCGGTTTACCGAAAAGCGCGACATTTAACAAAATGCGAGCGTCGGGACATCGTAGAAACTTTATTTTAAAAACGTTTTTGAAAGAGAGGGTTTCAAGGTCTAAAATCTTTTGATCAAGATTGTTTTGGTCCAAAAAAGGGGTATAAAGTTGAGATTTGACTCTCTCTCCTTGCCGAAGAAATTGAACATTTGCCCTGCACATCTTTCAAAACCATCAGTCGCGTCCAAGTCTTAAAGGCGGTCAAAAATGGGGTGTCTACAGTTGCCCCTCTTTGATAGAACTTGGAAGTCAAGAAGTGACGGGAGTGAATGTCAAAGCCTAGAGACGACCCATTTTTAACAAGGTCGAAGACTTTGGACAAACAAACAAAGTACAGACAAATAAATGGTTGCGCCCGCAGGCTGCCTACGTACCCCTTTGCAAGGAATCAAACCGGCGTAGTTCAGGGGCAGGATGCAAAATGATATGTAGAAATATTTTGAAGAATAGACTTATACGCTATGCGAAGCCGGTTTGAAAATTGGACTTATACGCTACGCGAAGCCGGTTTTGAAAATTGGACTTATACGCTACGCGAAGCCGGTTTGAAAATTGGACTTATATGCTACGCAAAGCCGGTTTGAAAGTTGGACTTATACGCTACGCGAAGCCGGTTTTGAAAGTTGGACTTATACGCTACGCGAAGCCGGTTTGATAATTGGACTTATACGCTACGCGAAGTCGGTTTGATAATTGGACTTATACGCTACGCGAAGCCGATTTTGAAAGTTAGACTTATACGCTACGCGAAGCCATTTTTGAAAGTTGGACTTATACGCTATGCGAAGCCGGTTTGATAATTGGACTTATACGCTACGCGAAGCCGATTTTGAAAGTTGGACTTATACGCTACGCGAAGCCAGTTTTGAAAGTTGGACTTATACGCTACGCGAAGCCGATTTGATAATTACACTTATACGCTACGCGAAGCCGGTTTTGAAAGTTGGACTTATACGCTACGCGAAGCCGTTTTGATAATTGCACTTATACGCTACGCGAAGCCGGTTTTGAAAGTTGGACTTATACGCTACGCGAAGCCGGTTTTGAAAGTTGGACTTATACGCTACGCGAAGCCTGGTTTGATAATTGAGGATTCATGCAATGCACTATAATGTAGTGGCTAAAATGCAATGTAATAGCTAAGAAGTAAAGGTACCTTACAGGGGCAATTTGGCAATGACTTACCTCATGCTGCTGGGGATCTTTCGCTTCTTCTTGGTTGAACTGCATGTACTACTTTTCTCCCTGACTATGGTCACAGCTTTCCCTATTCTCCAACAGGGTGACAGACTAGGTTGGTTCAGTATCCAGAATTGAGGCGCATACACATGCTATCTCAATCTATGGGGCTGCCATACAGAATTCAAGCCGAGGATATACCCCTGGGTATTTAAACCAGACTTTAGTCTCGGAAATCCCGAACCTTTGTGTTCTAGGCATGGGCCATTCAAACTCTAGTTTCCACCGTCTCAGTTGATCTCCTAGGAACTCACTACTAACACAGGCAAGTGGCTATACCAGACCACGGGAAGTCGTTCGGGCATGACAAACACCAAAGGAATTACACCTTTAAAGGATTTAAGGTCTCCTAGACCGAGAGTGCACAAGATAGTGCGAAGAAATGCAAGTAAAATGCAAGTAAAATGCAAGTACGATGCGCAAAATAGCGTGAATGATGATGCAGGATTTAAGGTCTCCTTAGACCAGACGATAAAACAGATATGGTGCAATGGATGTAATAGATGTGATGCAATAGATAATAGATACGATGCAACAGAGAGTACAATAGATGCAAAATGGTGACATACTCCAACCACGTTCGACTCGTGAGTGGAGGAAGAATAAAGAAAATTAATCAGGAGCGCGCTCCATGCATCCTAAGATAAATTCCAGACACGCTGAAATCGTGTGAGGAAGGGGACAATGAGAGAAACATAGGGACTTATCCCAGTGTTTCGGAATGGTATAAGCATCGGAACGTATTCCGAACGCTTTTAACCGAATGGGGAGAAACATAGGGACGTATCCCGGTGTTTCAGAATGGTGTGAGCATTGGAACGTATTTCGAACACTTTTAACCGAAGAGGGAGAAACCTAGGGACGTATCCCGGTGTTTCGGAATGGGGTGAGCATTGGAACGTATTCCGAATGCCTTTAACCGAAGAGGGAGAAACATAGGGACGTATCCCGGTGTTTCAGAATGGCGTGAGTATTGGAACGTATTCCGAACACTTTTAACTTAAGAGGGAGAAACATAGGGACGTATCCCGGTGTTTCAGAATGGTGTGAGTATTGGAACGTATTCCGAACACTTTTAACCGAAGAGGGAGAAACATAGGGACGTATCCTGGTGTTTCAGAATGGCGTGAGTATTGGAACGTATTCCGAACACTTTTAACCGAAGAGGGAGAAACCTAAGGACGTATCTTGGTGTTTCAGAATGGCCTGAGTATTGGAACGTATTCCGAACACCTTTAACCGAAGAGGGAGAAACATAGGGACGTATCCCGGTGTTTCAGAATGGTGTGAGTATTGGAATGTATTCCGAACACTTTTAACCGAAGAGGGAGAAACATAGGGACGTATCTTAGTGTTCTGCAAGGAATGAGAAACATAGGGACGTATCCCGGTGTTTCGGAAAGAGAGAGAAACGTAGAGACGTATCCCGGTGTTTCGGAAAGGGAGAGAAACGTAGGGACGTATCCCGGTGTTTCGGAAAGGGAGAGAAACATAGGGACATATCTCGTTGTTTCAGAAAAAAGGGAGAAACATAGGGACGTATCTCATTGTTTCAGAATAAAGGGAGAAACATAGGGACGTATCCCATTGTTTCGGAAGGAAGGAGAAATGTAGGGTCGTATCCTGGTGTTTCAGAATAAAAGATGCGGGCATTGGAACGTGTTCCAAATGCTCTAAACCAAAGGAGGTCTAAACCGTCGCACGCGCGAGGAGAAAGAATGATAATTGCAAGTGAATTGGTGCATAACAATGCAATGAATGAGCATAACAATGCGAGATAGATGTGCATAATCAATGCAATGAATAGGTATAACAATGCTAGTGAAGTGGGTGCATAACAATGCAATTGGAATGTGCATCACGATGCAAGTGAAGTGGGTGCATAACAATGCAATTGGAACATGCATCACGATGCAAATGGAACGTGCGTGACAACGCATATTTAAAACAAAATGCCGAATAAGGGAATACAAGCCTTAACGAGACCAAATTCAAACGCGACCTCTGATTTACCTTTCGGAGGGGTTTATAACACACTCAGCTCAAAAAAAGAAAACGGGCACACCCTGTTCATACCAGAGAGAGATAACATCTGCTACTGCTTTAATTGCCATTCTGACTTGGAATAGGCTTAAGCTTGGGGCCGAGATACACTCATGCTTCAGAGTAGTGACAAGGCCTGAGGAGGTACATCCGGAGTACAATCACGGAATTTGCTGAAGGTGAAACACACTCAGATGCTTCAATTTTTCCTCTTTTCTTTTGCTTTGCAGTCTGGAACCCATATAGCTTCAGATAGGTCCTGGTTTTACTGTTCTCACATGACCTGGCTTGAACCGTGCGGTTTTATGAAAGAACGAATCTTGTTTTGCACAAACGTGAAGAATGGCACAGCACTTTGAGCACAAAACTATTTTATTTTTGAAATTGAGAGATGAGTTTTCGACCAGGTATTGAGCCTACGACTGAACACAGCAAGACAACTCAACACGGAAATAAAAGGCACACAACCTAAACACCACTCAACAAAGGAAAAACAAGGTAAAACAACCTAAACACATCGAGACACGCTCGGAACGACTCAAAGCAAGAATCGAGACAAACAAAACAAGAGACATAACTCACAGACATGTTACAAAGACGAGAGACCTCTCCGTACGCGAGGAGCCAGTTTCTCCAGGTATTATTTCCCACTCTTTTCTTATTTGTGATTCTCACATCACTCGGCCCTCAGGCTCTGTTTTTCTGAAAAAGACCTTTCCTCACTTTTTCTCTCAGCGCACATCTCTCTATTCTTCAATCTCTCATTTTTATCCCTCCCCTGGGTGGTTGATGGATAAACAGAAAGTTGCGGGTTCTTGCCCAACATAATCAGTTCGCGACTATTTCCTTCGGTGACATCTGTCGATGCGCCGGATGAGGGAATAGAGTATCTTGATCCGTTCCAATCTTGTGCTTCGCACTTGGCTTGATATCTCACTGCTTGGAGGATGAGAGAGCTTTCAGCCCTTTCGCTGTCGCCTTTAGTTGTGCCTTTTCTGGCAGGTAGAGTGCCCTTCTTGACAAGTATGGCGCCTTTTCTAGCATGTATGTTCACAATGGGGAAAAGACAGAACACCTGACTTAACTGTGCCCCTAGTTCATCATTTTGACCATTTTTTGTTTTTGGCTTTCTACTAAAACAATTTTAACCAAAATGAGAGTTAGATTAACACGCTTGTTCGATTTTCTGATTCAAAATCATGCAAGTTAGGTTATGAGCACTGAAAATTTTCTTTTTTTGGGTCCAAGAAAAAGGTCCAGTTTTGGAAAAATGAAATAGTTTTCGAGAGAAGATCAGTCAACCTTAGTAAAAATTCTCAAAAACTGTTTTTTCAAACGACCACTGCTCAACAAGCATAGAACCTACTCTCGAGATGCACAACCTCAGATTCGAAGGAAAATTGCTCCTTGCTTGAGGGAAGCTGCATGGCAACAGAAAGTTGTCCCTTGTTTGAATGGCACCGCAGCGCATTGAATGGCAACGGGAAGTTGCCCCTTGTTTGGATAACGCCATAACACACTGCAATCAGTCCTCAGAGTGACGATCACAACCGAACTCTCGGATACAGAGAAGGCAAGGACCACCAAAACCAATACATGGACACACTTGATTTGGAAGTGTTTGTGGCTGGACATCAGAATGAAGTTGCCTACGTATCCCAAATATGGGAATCAAGCCTTACGTAGTTCGGGGTTAAGGTACACTCAGGTATTAACCTCTCCTTTTCAGGCTCTAACTTTTGCCAAGGCGCCCGTTGCGGGTTTTCGACCTTGCGAGCTTTGTTCTTCTTTTTTTTTTTTTTTTTTCAATTTTTGTATCTTTTCATTCTTTTTCATTCTTTTTTCTTTTTTTCTTTTTTTTTTCATTTTTTTTCTTTTCTCTTTTTTTCTTTTGTTATTTTCTTTTCCCTTTTTTTTTTTTGTTCTTTTCTCTTGCTCTAACTTTTGCCTGGGTTGCCCTTCCGGATTTTCGGCCCAGCGAGCCTCTCAAAGGGTAAAAGTGTAACAAGTCCATGCCAAATGGTTTTAGGGTTTTGCAGCCATCCGTATCCAGGAGAGTGGCCGTTGCATTGATTTATTGAAGGATCCATCTTCGGCTCTTCGAGCATATCGGACATTTTTGCCCCTAGTTCGAGGGGTGCTTCTGTTCTAGCTTCGCAAGCTTCTTCTGATGATGTCTGATCTTCTTGATCTGACCTTGGTGCCTCTTGTTCGAGGGCTGTTTCAAATCTGGCCACACAGGCCTCATATCGCGGTTGACCGTTGAACACTCTGAATCCAAGGTCAAGGTTTGAAAGCAAGGGCTCAAGTCTCGAGGCTGAGAGCGATCCTAAGCTGCACAATCTCAAGAGCGATTCCACACAAGTCTTCGTAGGACCGCGCAAAATATTTTGTTTTTGAAAATTTTTAAGAAAGCGACAAATCGCTCGCGCTGAAGATAGTGTGAAACCAGTCTGGATCAAGCTAGGGTCCTTCTCAGTACTCACGCTAACAAGCATGATTTCATTCATTAAGGGGCTTAGCACGCCTCTCTTTCTCTCAATTGATCAAAATTTTACAAAACCCGAGGAATTCCTTCCTCTTTGTTTTCACCGCAGTGTTCAAAAAGTTTTGGAAAACTTAGGTCGATGCAATGAATTCAAGGCACAGAAAAGACACAGCTTCTAGTCAGATACTGCCATCTCATTTGAAATTTCTGGTACAACTGGCACACGGCAGAAGCAAACATAAAAGCATGGAAAACCACTGCTGTTCATTCGAATCTGCTAGCGTTACTGGCTCCAAGGCAGAAATAGACTCAAAACAAAACGAAAAGACAAACACAAAACAAAATGGTGACGCCCGAGGTAACAGCCCCCGGAATCACCCGACTCCTATACAACAGGACTGACTCGATACAACAAGACAAACCCAAAACAAAAGAGACTGACTCAAAACAAAAAGACAGACTCAAAAACAAAACAACAAGACTGACCCAATACCTAAGTCAGAATGTACAAAAACTAGCATTCACAAATGCTCAAAACAGTGCGTGCCATACACCATATCTGAAATAAACTGAACGCCGCCCGGAGGTGGTTCATCCCTCGATCACATCACATTATCCCCTACAAGTTCACTGATCAAGTGCCGATAGACTTTGCAGGACCTGGTGCGGGGATGACCCCGTTGTCAATCAAATTTTGTATCTCGTGGCGGAGACGGACGCAACTGTTGGTGTCATGACTGGTTTGTTGATGGAAAGCACAGTACTTAGTCGGGTCATGTTTTGGAGGGTGAAGATCGGGTAGAGGCCGTTGCTCTAACGGTTTCAGATGTCCTTTCCTAAATAGGACCCCCAGGGCTTTAGACAAAGACATATAGAGTGGGGTGAAAACCCTCTTGCCTCGGGGTAGATAGTCTGAAGTTCGGGGTTTGAAGTGGATGCACTAACAAAGGGGGTGGCTGCTCTTGGTGTGGTGGTGGCGACCATGCCCACTTCGGAAGATCTTGCAGCTGCGTCACCGCTGGTGGTCGCATTCGAACTGCGGGTAAACGCCCTCCTGGGCTGCTCCTTCTCCTGGTCAATGAGGCCCTGCTTCATAGCATCCTCGATCTGTACTCCCATCTCATGCAAATCTGAAAAGGTAGGGAAGGGGAGCACGATCATTTTCTGCATTAGTTTGGGCTGGAGGTTGCGCACAACCATCCGTATTTGATCCTTATCCGTTGGCCTAATGGTCATCATTGAGGCCTTGGCCCTCCAGCGGGCCACGAATTCTGAGAAGCTCTCCTTAGGCTCCTGCCTCGTCGTCTCAAGATCACGGGTCGTAATCTCGATTTGGGTATTGTATGAATATTGTGCGACGAAGGCCTCGGCCATCTCCTCCCAGCTTCGTTTCACTGAATCCTCCAATTTGGCGTACCAGATGGTCGCAATACCCGACAGGGTCCTGCCAAAAAGGGAAAGCTTCTGTAATCTTGTCAAGCCCATCGGGCGCAGAACATCTGAAAACAAACTCAGGTGGACCATGGGATCTCTTGACCCGTCAAAACGGTCGATGTGAGGCATCTTGAACCTGTCCGGCAGTGTCACGGCTGCGTCGGTGTACCCGTCCTCAATGTCTGGGATGGACTTTACCCCCTGGGATTTTTTGAACAACTTTTCAAGCTTGCTCAACTTCAACGCTGTATGGCCTACCTCGAACTCAAAGGGAGAGTCCGGTGGGTTGATTGGTGCTTTAGACAGCTGGGGTAAGATTGGGGGCAGAGCCGGTCCTGTCAGAATGTCCGTACCTTCCTGGACATTTGGCGTCTCCCCGGATATTGGATCTACTGGTGGGGGGGAGCTTGATGCGAAGTAGATGCTCCGTTTTGCCGTTGCAATCTGGTGATTAGCTCTGCCTGTTGGGCCATGACCGCAGCCTACTGTTTGGCGAATTTAGCTTGGCGGACAGCATCTTGCTGCATGAGTTTCATACTTTCTTGCATCTGGCATATCATTGCCTCCATCCCTAATGTGTTCTGCTGATCCATCTAACTGACTGGTATCTATCCCTGCAGTAGAAACTGAGACCTCAACCTGACTGTTCACTGGTGGAGTGGATAAGGGCCACTGATCTGGTAACTGCTGAACTAGTGATTTGTGCTTGACTGGCCCTTTTACCCTGCCTCTGGCAAAGGAACACTGATTGCCCTTGAACTGAATCTCTGACCTGACAAAGTCTATCAGCACAAGTTCGATGAACCTCGAGGGATATCGGAGCTTTCTGAAGCTATGGTTCCCAGACTACCCTCTAGCAAAAGAGAAAACATGCAGCATCTTAGCCTGATTTCACCTGAATAGATATGAGCATAGTTGAATGAATGTGCCGCCTACAGAATTCTGCCCAAAATTCTGCCCGTAAACTGATACCCTCAGGTAAAACTGATTCCCAGATACTGATGCCCGCAGGCCTGATGCCCAAACTACTAAACTGGTGCCCGCAGGCCTGATGCCCAAACTTGTAGACTGATACATGCATTCCTATAGAGACGCACTCTAAAAGCACATAGCAGACAAGTGAGAGCCAAAGCACCCCTATGTTGGGGTAGGGTTTCCCTGTCCTATTTTGTCAGGAGCTAGGGTTTCACTACGCACGCAGCGGTTTCAAACAACCTACAATCGGGTAAGCAACCTGTCCTAGTTTGGAATGGTCACTATGGATTCCGAATATGCACTAGGTCGAATGGTCAAAAAGGGTGCCCCGGTAAAACCGGGGTTTGTGTTCCCATACTGGCAGAGCCTACAACCGGTCAGCCTTATGGTCATGCCTTGACAAGACAAGCCTCCGGCAAACCGTTCAGGAATAGCAGATGGCAAACACGGTGTCCTAGGCGCACCAATGCAAATGCAATGCAAAGAAACACATAAGTGTAGTCAAAACCAGATATCATGAGTTCGAGTCAAGTTCTCTAAGTCTCCAGCGGAGTCGCCAGAAACTGTAGACGTCCCCGAACGCCCCCGGGAGGAACGAGTCCCCCGTTCCGTTCGATATTGGGCTCACTACAATTCGGACTCTCAAATTGTCACGGTTCTAAGTCTGAACCAAAGAGTCCAAATCCGGCAAATCGTTTTGAGAAAACAGATTTTTGAAAGAAGTGCCAAACATGGACTGCTTTGCCAGATACAGAGTCGCCACCTAAATATTTTATTTCGGAGAAATTTAGGAAACCCTGACTCGTTTCCCTAAGGCCACGTGTCCGTCATCACTAAAGTTGCCTCGGCTCGAGAACTTGGGTACGATTGGGGAAGGTCACTTCGTGAGCACCCCCGCTCGCCCGATCAAAGATCGGCCTCTACTAACCATGATATCTAGTTTTGAAAACATTACGTGTCCTTATTCCGGTTATTAGCCTAGATTTACTATGTGATGCGCACAGCATATAAGTATAGACTAGGTCGCCTGAATTGGAACAAAACATTTCATGTTTGTTTATTTTAAAAATGGTTTGATGGTGCTATCCGCAAGTAGGCTAAGACGTGGATTTTCCACCCTTGAGTGGGCTTAGAAAACATAATTTTGCCACTATCTAGTGGGCTCAAAACTCACAATTGATGTATTGTTCCAATTCAAGTAACCCAACCTTCACCCACAGGCATTCAGGCAGATATATCACATAAGCATATAGCCTCATGGTAAGCATGCTATCATGGCATTCACTCACACGCATGCAAGGATACTAAAGCATAAACACTTACCGAGTACTCCAAACCAAAACAAAAGTTATGTTAGAAATCCATGCATGATCCTAACCATACAGAAATGCCTAATGCAACACATGCAAAATGCAACTAAGATAGGCTCGGCTATTCTAAACATGGCATATGAAATGCTACAGCTAACATGCATTCAACTTGAAATTGAAAATACAATGCAGTTAGTATGATGCGCCGAGCCCGGTGCATGCAAAACAGATGAATAAATGCAAACATGCTATCATACTGTATGCTATTTGAAACATGCCCTAATCTAACCATCATAAGCGGGTAAATAAAAGGGAGAAAGACGTGGGGTTGGAAGACATACATCACATACACGCACACTTATTACAACATTGCCCTCGCTCAGAGGGTCCGAATAAATAATATACAGTCCCAAATAATTACAGTTCAAATATGTACAAAACCCTAATTAATTAACAAATTAAATTAGAAAAGCAACAAATTGGCATGCAAGCCAGGGACTGCCTCAAATCTGCTCCGGATGATGAATGATGCATGCTCGGGTTACCTTGTGCGGAGAATCCCTTGCGATACCCCGGTTTGCCTCTGTTTGCAATTGTTCTTGGAATGCGTGCCAAGCTCCGGAAGGCTGCTAATTCTTGATTTGCTGCAACAGAGAGCAACAAAGGGGCATGGCAAAGTATTTTCACATATGTATGCATGACTACTCTTTGGGGAGTGTAGTCCTCGATCCTCGTGCCACCAATCACGCATATCGATGTAGAATGGCCGAGGAGTCGAATTGCACGACTCAATATGAAATGAATGTACATATAAACACAACAAAACCTAAACTCCATCATGGATAATCCGGAGTGTCGGTGACTGGGAATTGAGACACGTTCCGTCACTCGAAGTACGAAACGTCCCTCGTTTCCCGTGCTCGGGCTAACTCCTATCCGAAGAACAATGCAATATGCATGACATGCATGAATGCAACTAATATACAACCTAGCATGCACAATGCTATGAGATGGCATACACAATGCACGATGTAACAAGGCATACGCAATGCTCTAACTACAACCTAGCATACGCAATGCTATAAAATGAAATGGCATACACAATGCAATATGGGCTTACACCAACGTGAGTGGACCTCAGCCGCACTCACATAGGAGGCCATTAGATGAAAATGAGACACTCGAGATGCGTGCACGCATGCACGCAAATCGAGAACCGATCCTAAGGCACAAATGCCACTCTAACAAAGCGTGGCAAGGTATGAAACATGATATGCAAACATGCAAATTTTAGTACCAAAATATGATGCAAAACAGCCCCGAAACATGGAAACATGGCACCCAATGCATGAAATGAGACCCGAAACTCGAAACTAGGCGCATGAAATGACTTATAGCTATACAAAGCATGCATTATTTGAATATGAAGAATAAAGACATAATCAAGGCAGTCCCAAAACATGAATATTTCTAGTTTTAAGCAAGGCCAAAAAGTGAACACAAATAGGGCTAAGTTAACATGCAAAAATGGCCCCAAAAGAGAAATAAAGAAGCAAGTAGCAGCTGATGGCCCCAAACAATGAAGAGCCCTTCAAAAAATTTGAAGATGGGCTCAAAATAAGGTATTTTACAGTTTATGGCCGAGCCCAAAACAGTGCACAAGTAAGCTTAAAATACTATGCAAGAAATAGGCCTAAAAGAAGGTTTAAACACAAAGTATAAAAAGGGAGCCTCAAACAGCAAAATACCCTTGATCAAACATGAAGAGGGGGTCAAAATATGACTATTTTCAGTTTGGGTCGGAGCTCAAAAATACAAGCACAAGGGACTAACAAAACATGCAAAAATAAGGTCAAAAGAGGGATAAAGAGGCAAGTGACAAAAGAAAGCCTCAAACTGTGAAGAGCCCTTCAACAATGTTGAATAATGGCTCAAAATAAGCCACTTTTCAGTTTATAACCAAGCTCGAAATAATTTACAAATGAGCCTAAAATACTATGCAAGAAAGAGGCATACAAGAGAGGTAAAGAAGCAAGTGTAAAAAGGAAGTCTCAAACAGGGAGAGACCCCTAAACAAATATGAAAAGGAGCTCAAAATAATGTTATTTTCAGTTAGGGTCGGAGCCCAAATATGCAAGCAAGAGGAGCTAATATATTGAGCAAAAATAGGGCCAAAGAGAGGGATAGAAGACTTACCCTTGAAGACCAATGCTTCAACAACTCTTGGCTTGAGAAAAGGTGCTCCTTGCCTCTGGAAAACCAGCTCCAAGTGTTGGAAAGGATGGTGGGGAGGTGGTGCTATGTGGTGGTGTAGAAAGGGGCCAAAAAAAAAAAAACAAAAGGGTTTTGATGCTTGGAATAAAAGGGAAGAGGGATTGAATGCAAGAGGCTTAGAATCAATTTTTGTAACCCTTAAAACTAGAGGGGAAGGGCTGGTTTTATAGGCAAAGGAGTGGAGAAAAAGGGGGGAAATTTCAAATTCAAGTTTCCCCCCCCAAAAGGCCAAACCCTCGGACATGGGTGAAGTGCAAAACAAAATACATGGCTGGAATGCACTTGGGACAAGGATCATGGCCGGCCAGCTCAAAAGGGAAAAAAAGGCCATTCACCAAATAGGTGGCCGGCCTGCTACATTTTCTGGCCGGCCTGCTACTTTTCAGAACAAAAAATGGTTCTACCAGAAAGAAAGGTGGCCGGCCGGTGATTGGGAAGTCCAATGGTGGCCATTCAAGTGTCCAAATTGAAGCCCCGGAAGTTATCTTTCCAATGGCGCAAACCTTGCATTAAAATTCCTCCTGTGCAAAAAGTTATGCTAGTTTCCGTAAAGCCGCGCAGATTCGGTCCTACCCGGATCCATGCCGAACTTCTCCCAACCTTGTCTTCTTCTCTCCTCTCCTCTTTTATTCAACTCCAAACCCCTAAAAAAGGTGTTTTGAAAGATTTTTCAAAAGAGTTCATCTCTCCTTCATTCATTTCCACTTTGTTCTCGCTCGGTTTATCGAAAAGTGCGACATTTAACAAAATGCGAGCGTCGGGACATCGTAGAAACTTTATTTTAAAAATGTTTTTGAAAGAGAGGGTTTCAAGATCTAAAATATTTTGATCAAGATTGTTTTGGTCCAAAAAAGGGGTATGAAGTTGAGATTTGACTCTCTCTCCTTGCCGAAGAAATTGAACCTTTGCCCTGCACATCTTTCAAAACCATCAGTCGCGTCCAAGTCTTAAAGGCGGTCAAAAATGGGGTGTCTACACCACTGCTGGACCATGGCTCAATCCTCCAGGTGCGTGATTTTGCGCTCCATGGGCCGCAAGTTGGCCATGACTTGTTCCTCCTAGCACTTGATTTTGCACACCATTTTGTACATTTTCAGGGAGAATTTGGAGTGGATCTTGATGGTTTTGACCATTCCCAACATTACCATGAAGTTGTTGATGCTTGTCGGTGCCGATTTAACCTCAATTTGTTGTCGATGGTGCGAAATGCGAACCCATCACCAACATGGTGTGGGTGAGATTTTGAAGGGTCGCGAGAATCTCTTGTTGAGCGTGTTGGAGTCCTTGAATAGCTTCAAGGATGAGAGATGAGTCTTGAACTTGAGTCCTCTCATCACTACCATTGGAAGAGCCTTGTTGATAAGTCTCATTATCTGCCATTTTTTCTAGAGTTGTGTAGGCTCCAGATCCCGTTGAGACCATTAACCAATCTGCCTCCCCAGTGAAGTTGCCAAATCTATAAGAGGGTTCAGAAAAGTTGTTGGAAAATTCGAAGATCTTCAAAGATCCTTGAAGAAAAATTCGAATTCTCTGGAAGATGATGAGAGGCTTTGATTCTTCAATAGTCTCAACTAAGAACATAAGAGCAAAGAGATGATGGAGATAAGTGATTGGGTGAAGAAGAAGGCAAAGTAGCTAGAGAGAGAATAATGGCAAGGCTTTCCCATGGATCCCCCACATTCACTCTCAAAGTTGATAATGGAGAAGAGAAATTAGTTCTTTCCCAAGAGTTACCTCTCCCAAAATCCATCCCCTGTAAAGCTATGGGTGGGTGCTATTTATAGGCACCTCATGATGTAGGATGGAGCCCAAGTGCAAGGCGCAATGAAATATTCTCTCTAACCACCTTGTTCGAGGAAGTGACCTCTCCGAGGATGAGGAAAACCTCGAAGAGGAGATCAACCTCTCGACGAACCCTTCTTCTTAGCCACACCTAACCAATGATCCCCAATCATCCCAAGGGTCAGGGGTAGTCCCAGAGGACGTCCTGCCACATAAGGGTCAGGGGTAGTTCAAGAGAACGTCCTACCGCAAATATTGCCGAGTCTTAGGGATCCCCTAGATCATACCACCTCGACCCGGGTATAGGCTAGTTTAACCGAAGAGTGAAGTTATCTCTACTCACCGTCCTCGGGATCGGGTCCTTTGTTCGAACTCCATTATGTCCATGGTTCTGGTACGTAGATCCCGGAAAGCTCCGAGTCGGCAAGTGTTCTGGAACTCATTAATGGAGCGGCTTCAAGATTGCGTTTGAATCCATTCGAAGCCAAGTGCTTCGGATCTCTAGATTCGTAGATTCGAATCCTTTCGAGTCCGAGTCCGAGTGCCTCGGATCTCTAGGCTTGTTCAATACCCTTTCGAGTCCGGGCCCAAGTAAGTCTCTAAGTTCGTGAATCCGAACCCTTTCGAGGCTTAGAGCGATTTGGCCCGTTTGATAGCAATAAATCTGGGCCCACGAATCTTGGACTTGCGATAAATTCGGGCCTACCAACCTTGGACTATTGGGCCTAATTAATTTAGTGGGGTCAAATTAGCTCCTCTTACAAACTTGCACCCCAAAACATTTAGAACCATATGAAATTGATATTGAAAAAAAGTGTATTGGAAATATGTAAAAATGTTAAAAAGTTTATTGATCTCAATAAAGTTAGTAAAATGTGTCTTGTATTCTTCAATTTTTTTTATCTTTTACTTGTACCTTAAGGACGCTTGTTAGCAAATTGATTTTGTTTTACCAAACTAATTTTTTTTTTCTTTTTTTTAGAAAAATAGAAGACAAAATTCAACCAAATATGAATTAATCATATCCTACTTTTTTGAAACTATTTTTAATGCTAAAATATATATGACTATTTTTTTAGTAACCTTTTTTATTTGTATGGTTTGTGTTAATATTTATATTAAATTTTATTGTCTGATTTGAGTTAATAAAAATAAAAGAATAATATTTATATGGTTTAATTGTTATTTTTATTATTTGGTTTGACTTACTATTTGTATGGTTGAATATTATTTTTTTTATTCATATGGTTTGAGTGAATTGTCTGATTTTAGTTAATAAAAATAAAATATAATATTTGAATGGTTTAATTATTATTTTTGTTGTTTGGTTTGACTTACTATTTGTATGGTTGAATATTATTATTTTTATTTGTATGGTTTGAGTTAATATTGTACGCTTTGAATATTATTATTTTTAATTTTTATAGTTTCAATTAAAATTTGTATGATATAAATATTATTTTCTTTGATTTTTATTACCACTGATTGTTAGTTTTTCCTTTTAGTTAAGTAATTTTAAATAAGTTTTTTTGTTCATATTAATTTCAGCCATACATTTTATTTTAATTGTGTAATTTTTTTATATCTATTTTGAGTTATTATTTTTAAAATTTAAAATGTATATATTTAATATTAGTCTTATTTTAAAGATATTGTTCATATTTTTTCAATGATATTATATTTAGAAAAATTAAATTTCTATATTAAAAGTTATATATAGTTTGTTAATATAAATAATAATCTAAAAGAAATGAAAAAAAAAAGAAAGAAGACATGAATGAGAGAGGGCCTGTAAAATTTGTTGTAATTTATCGTTTTATCTGTAAATTTTTTTTTTCAATGTAAGAGGGGTCTATTTCCGAAGTTCACGTTGGGCCTCATAACTCAGGGTCGGCCCTGGTCTTTTGACACAGAAGCCCAGTTGTGAGAGCCTGTAAAGGTATTTATGAGTGTATTTTTCATATTGTAAGATTTGTCGAGTATATCATTCAAGTAAAAAATTAAATTAATCAAACATCTGTAATCCTATGATTAAGTCATAATTTTTTAAAAAATATTAAAATCATGATAATCATTTATTTTTTTAAAAAAAATATACTATTATTATAAGGTTATAAATATCTAAATTATTTAATTTTTATATGAATAATTTATTCGATAAATCTTACAATATGAATAATTTAAATTATCAAAAAAAAAACTTAAAAGCACGTTGTTTTAATAAACCTCACAGAAACTCGCTGTAGAAACCCAATTCCGAAGCGCATGAGAGTGGGGATAAATTTCTCATGAGTTGACAATTAATTTTGATTTTCCTACTACTTTGAAATTCTAGATTTTTGTTCCACTAACCGACAAATAAATCCTGACAGAAGAATCATCAGATAATGGTTAAACATTCTTTGTCTCATCTTAGAATGAATATCTTTGAGGAGATCGAGGTAAAAGCGAGATTGTCCGCATATTTGGTACACAACTGCCAGTCAACAACTACGAACCATGCCGTACGCAATTATTATTGTATACGTCTTGTAATTGTCCTATATTTTTTGGGAAACGTTTGACATTTCAGAATTTAGATTTCAACAATGATAGAGACCACTAATTTTGGAGCTCTGAAAAGACTACTAATGACATGGCACTCAATAAAAATAGAAAAAAAATACAACATCAAGGCTAAAACATCAAATCATTCCTGGTGGGACCCACTGCCACATCATTAATGATAGCACTAATTAGTGCTCTCACTCATTTTCCTTTAGATTTTATCGGAATGTTTGGCAACAAGTTTTTTTTTTGTTTTTTTAATATTAAAATAATATTAAAAGACAAAATAAATTAAACTAATTAATAAAATAAAATATCACATTAAATTCATAATCATTTTATTTTTTCTCTTACAAATATCACATTCAATTATAAAAAATTTAACTATCTTTCCAAACATAAAAAATTTTAACCTCCTAAAATAACTAAAAATTAAAACAGTCTACTAAAATAACAACTTCTCAAACATCCACATAATAACGATTAAAATGATAAAATATGAATTCACGAATAAAATAGTTTTGAATATTGATAATTGTTTTCAATTAAATTTTAGATAGATAATTCTAAATTTATAGGCTTTGTTTGGCAAATAGATTTTTAGTTTTTTTTTTTAGTTAAAATTCACAAAAAGATAAATAGACTATAATAGTCAATAAGATAAAATATCACATCAAATATATAGGTGTCGTTTGCGAAGTGGGTTGACTTTTTGACTTTTTTAGTGGGTTGACTTTTTGACTTTTTTAGCCTGGGCTAAAAAGTTTGGTTTGAGAAGAGTTTTTTGGATTTTTTAGCTTTTTTTGTAAGAGAATAGTGTAATGATTATGGGTTGGATGTGATGTTTTATTTTTTGTGATTAAAATAGTCTATTTTGTCTTTTGTGGCTAAAATAACCAAAAAAGCACCAAATAGCTCTTCCCAAACAGAGCCATAATCATTTTAATTTTTCTCTTACAAATATAACATTTAACTATAAAAAAATTTAACAATCTTTTCAAATACAAGAATTTTAACCTATTAAAATAATAAAAACAAACTAAAATAACTTATTAAAATAGTTAACTTTTCAAACAAGGCCGTAATATTTTTTTGAGGAGATCTAGTTAAAAGCAAGAATGTCCGCATGTGTGTGGTGCACAACTGCCAATCACTCACTAACAACCACCCTAACGAAATAAAAAGAGAAAAATTACCACCAAAAAAAAAATCTTTAAAGTCTGATTCTTATATTGAAATAAATTTTTAATTTTGTCAATTTAATTTTTTTTTTCAATATAATCTATTTATCTATTTTGTTAAGTAAAATCAACTACAAAAATAATTATTTCAACATTAAACTCAACAAAAATAATATTTTAAACATTTTATGTATACTTACATGTAATGACTAAAATTTTTTTTTATTGATTTTACTTAATAAAAATAGATGAATGTTTTAGATTGAATTCAAATCAAAAGATAAAATTTAAATTGATAAAATTAAAAATTAAAAATTTATTTTGTTAAAAAACTCAAACTCGTAATTCTCCCCCCCCCCCAAAAAAACAAAATAAAAAAAAAAAAAAACAAAACAAAACTACTACCAAAAGTGCGGTGCATAATTGTTATTATTATTATTATTATACGTCTAGTATTTGTTGCACGTGCGAGATGCCCAAATCGGTGAAGATCCTTTCTTTTTCTTCTTTTTTTTTCATAGCAGTTACTACTTAGGTAGGTAAGTAATATTTTGCACCCTCCCTTTTATGTTTGATTAATTTTTTACTTTGATCTTTAATTCTTTATTTTAATATTTTATAATTCAAGTGTTTTTAAAAAAAAAATTATTTCAAAAATTAGCTTATATTTAAAATTAGATAAAAATGGCATATTAACAATTATGTTATATAAAAATATTTTATTGCATATACATACCTTTAATATAAGCTCAAACTCTGATATAATAGTATGCATTTATGTTATGTGATAGTTAACGTAATATATATATATATATATATTTTTTTTTTTTTCTAATTTTAAACATAAGTTAACTTTAGGATTAAACTAAGAAAAACTTAAAATATAAAAGGTCAAAAAAAAAAATTTTAAGGGTCAAAGTGAAAAAAATGACAAAATATAAAGGAAGAAAATGTAATTTACCCATAGCATAAATTAATATTCCGTTCTACAATAGGTGGGTATAGTTAGAAAGTTAAAAAAATTACTAAAAAAATTAAAAATTCACACAAAATAGGAGTAAATTATATTATCCCTTTATATTTGACTATTTTCTCACTGTGACCTTTGAATTTTTTTTTCTCCATTTGACCCCTTTAAGTTTTTCTCAGTTTACTCTTAAAGTTAAATTTTATTCAAAATTAGACCAAAAATAAAAAAATAAAATACCACATTAATTGCCATATAACATATAAAAAATATTATTATATTAGAATTTAAGTTTGTGTTAGAGATGTGAGTTATATATAATAGAATATTTTTATGCCACGTGATTATAAATGTGTCATTTTCTATCTAATTTGGGACATAATAGCTTTACAATTAAATTAGAAAAAAATTGAAATATGAATAGTTAAAGTAGAAAAAAAAAAACAATTTAAGGGCTGAAGCAAAAAAATAAAAATAAAAAAAAAAATGAAAAACCTAACATATGTGGGTCAGAGTATAATTTACCGTACAAAATACTCACAGATTCTTTCACATTCTTTTTATTTTTGCACGTTTTAAAAAGTCATTCTAAAATACTTGGGCCATGTTTGGTTTATGTTTTAGAAAAAATTTAATTTTTTTTGAAAAAATAAAAACTAATTTGATAAAAATAAATATAAAAAATATAATTTAAAATTTTTAAAAATTATTTTCAGCCTCCCATAAGATAAAACTATATAACGATGATAAGTATTTTTTTATTTCTTTCACTATATTAATTTTTAGTTTTTTGTTTTAAAAAAAAATCTAAAATAAGTTTATGAAAATCAAACCAAACAAGGCCTTTTATCACGTCGTATTTCCCCCCCCCCCCCCCCCCAAAAGTCACTACAAAAATCACTTCCCGAACAAATCCTAAATTCATCACATGATTTTTAATTTTTTTTATTTGACATAATTTTATTAATTTCTCTTTTAATAATATTACGATTAAAATTAATAAAAGGGTAAACACTAATAAATTTCAAAATGTAATCTTATGAACTGTTTAGTCCTTCCTTTTTCTTATGAACCCAAAGATGCCATTAAAGTGAAAATTGCGCAAAAGAATAGTCACTTACATGTTTATGTTTAATTTTTGAGGGACAAAAAGGAGTTTTTCCAAATGTAAAATTACACATTTGGCAATCCGCACTATAGAGGTTTTGAATTTTCCCTTCTTCTAGAACAAATCTCACATTACAATTAAAAATATAACACTCCAATAACGTAACACTCTAATATAGCATACTAAAAAACTTTTTACTGTGTTTTTTCAAAATGCAACAACGTAATACTCTATGTAAAAAAAAATAAAAAATGCTTAATGTACTTTTTCCAAACGTAACACTCTAATATAATACACAAAAACTTATTAATGTACTTTTTCCAAACGTAACACTCCAATCAATATAATCTCAAACATAACACTCTCATGTATCACACAAAAATATTTTAAAAAAAACTCATTATTATACTTTTCCTAAACGTAACACTTACAGTTTGAAATTATATATTTGTCCAAAGTTTACTAAGTTATTTTTGTACTCTTTTTGAAATGATTTGAAGAATTCGATATTCATTTGGAATGGTTTAAAGAATCCCACAACATTTTTCAGAGTGTTATATTGGAGTATTACATTTAGAAAAAATACACTAAATTTTTTTTTTTTTGTGTATTACATTAAAGTGTTACCGTAAGGAGTTTTTTTAGAGTGTTATATTAAAGTGCTATGTTTGAGTGTTATGTTGGAGTATTACAGTTTGAAATTATATATTTATCCAAAACTTACTAAGGAGTTTTGTATGCCTTTTGAAATGTTTAAAAAATCCTAAATCCTTTTGGAATGTTTAAAGATCTCATATTTCAAGGCATTTTTGTACTCCTTTTGAAATGTTTTCCAAATAAAAAAGTTTTCATATAAAAATTCATCCCAAATTTGACTCTCATAGATTGTGTATCTTACCTTTCTAGCAAAAAAGAAAAAGAAAAAACATAATAGAAATAAGGGTATAACCGTAAATCTAATTTTCAAATAATATATTAAATCTATATTTCCAAAATTAATGGGAGTAATTGGTCTATAAAAAAATTCTTAGAACTAAACGGATCACCATTCCTCAAAATGAGATTTATAGGCAAATTTTTCTTAATAAAAATGGTATATAAACGCAATGATAAACAAAATAATATATAAATTTTCACGTAAAGAAATGATAATAATTTTATTTTATCTATATTATTAATCAACTATGGAAGAGGAAAGCTATGTATTATGTGAAAATTTTGAAAGAGTGGTATAATTTTGTAAAACTTGTGAGACTCGATATATTTTTCCTAAGTTTTAAAGGAAATAGGTGTAATTTATCTAAAAATAAAATATTGTGCTTCAATTACATCAATTATATACATAAATATTTTCTTGTCATGACAAGGATCCATAGCAATTTCAAACAAAGATAAAGAAGAAAAAAAGATGATGAAATACTCATGTCATAACTTTAGAGATCAAATCATAATTTTCAATAGGACAAATAATAATTATACAGACCTTTGTTGAGTAATGACGAAATTATAATTTATCTTTTAATTTCAATATCATTAAAAATGATGATTAACGATGTTGTTAATATTTTAATATTAAAATGTTAATTTTACCTTTGTTATGGTTGTTACCAACCATCACCTACATCCAAACAGTATATTCCACATTTGAATAATCTAGACCAAAGACCAAACACACCAATTATATATATAATACTATTATATAAAGTAAAGGTTGGACTTGCGTCTCATTTGGGAACAGACTAGTGTCATTCTCTTCATGTCACACGGCACGTGAAGTTTTTTATTTAAAAAAAAAAATCATTCAATATGTTTGATTTGAGTTTTTTAGATTAAGTTTTTAAAAAAATTAAGTTTTTTAGTTTGTGTTTTTTTGTTTTTTAGTGAATATTTTTAACATTTTAAACATTTTTTTTTACTTTTTTAGATGCACCTTTCTTACATGTATCTAAAAAGTAAAAAATTTGTGAAAAAATATTTTAAAAAATTAATAAATACATAAAAATACATAAGATGTACTGAATTCTTGTTTTTTATATTTTTTTGTATTTTTGGTATTTAGTGAATTTTTAAAAGGTTTTTTTTCACAAATTTTTTACTTTTTAGGTATATTTATGTTAGGTATGTCTAAAAAGTAAAAAAAAAAAATTGCTTAAAATATTAAAAAAATTCAATAAAAACAAAAAAACATGAAAAACAATAGAGTAGAATTTTCTGAAAAGTGTTTTTGAAAAAGTGTAACCACACTTTTCAGAAAATTCTACTATCTTGTTTTTTGTGTTTTTTTTTTGTTTTTACTGAATTTTTTTAATATTTTAAGTATTTTTTTTTTTAACTTTTTAGACATACCTAACATAAATATACCTAAAAAGTAAAAAAAATTGTGAAAAAACCTTTTAAAAATTCACTAAATACCAAAAATATAAAAAAAAATATATGATAATTCAATACAACTTTTGTATTTTTATGTATTTATTAATTTTTTAAAATATTTTTTCACAATGTTTTTACATTTTAAATACATCTAAGTAAGGTGCATCTAAAAAAGTAAAAAAAAAATGTTTAAAATGTTAAAAATATTCACTAAAAACAAAAAAACACAAAAATTAAAAAATTCAATTTTCAAAAAACTTAATCTAAAAAACTCAAACCAAACACATTAATTTTTTTTTTTTGGTTTTTTTTAAATAAAAAACTTCACGTGCCACATGACATGAAGAGAATGACACTAAGTCTATTCCCTAATGAGGCATGTGGATTTTTCTAAGTCTTCGTGCCTTGTGGCACTAAGTTTTCAAAAAAAATCAATTTTCAAAAAACTTAATCTAAAAAATTCAAACCAAACACATTGAATGGCTTCTTTTTTTTTAAAAAATAAAAAACCTCACATGCCACGTGATATGAAGAGAATGACACTAAGGCCAAGTTTGGCATATTGCAAAAAAGTCAAAAAGTTAAAAAGTTACTTCAAAAGTTAAAAAGTTAACACTATTCACCAAAAGTTAACAATTACGGCTGCACAACTCCCAATCCTAATTTTTCACTACAAATCAATTTTTTCAATTTTTTATTACACATTTTTCCATAAAAAGTCAAAAAGTTAACCCAAACATTCATATTTTCTTCCTCAATTTTTTAGTCCAAAAAGAAAAAAAGTTCACTTATTTAGGACACTCCAAACAACCCCTAAGTTTGTTCCCAAATGACACTAAGGTCTCGTTTGGCAACTATCTTTTTTAGTCAAAAAGTTATTAAAAAGGCAAAAAAGCCAACAACTAATACAAAAAAGTCAAAGATTCGTTTTTCTCTCTACTTTTTGCACATCTTTTCGTAAAAAATCAAAAAGTCATCCCAAACATACTAGTTTTTTTTACATCATATTTTAGCTAAAAAATCAAAAAGTTACTAAAAAAGCTTATTCCCAAACGAGACCTAAGTCTTCGTGCCTTGTGGTATGTGAATTTTTCTATCTTACAAAAAAAGTTATATAAGGAAGTGCACAATATTCAAAATCAAGACTTTGGTCTGGGAAAGAATTCTTGCCACTTGATAGTTGTGTAAAACAGGTCCACTGGCCCGCAATCCACCCGAAGCTCACTCGTTACTTGGCAAGTCCCAAGCCCGAGACCTTGGCCTTGGGCTGTCTATTTTGAGGTCCAACCTGCTCAAGGCCTGGCCCATTCCGAGGCTCACTCTCATTTCCAAGCTCTTTTTGTGGGGGGAAAAAAAAATTTGGTGGGAAAAAATTTAAAAATTTAAAAATTGGTCAAACCTGACCCAAGCTTGAGCCTAAGCCCAGACTCAATGGCTCAACCCAAGGCCCGAGTAACCCTAGGCCTGGGCTTGGGCCTGGGCTGCGATTTTGCAAGAGTGGGTCAACTTGATTTTTTAGGGGAGCTCACTAGGCTCGACGGTGGGCCAGTCCAAGCCCGAGCCCAGGTAGGTCGGATCATTTTTATACCTCTACCACTTGACCCTTGAGGAGAAGGTTTTTACCAAAGAAACGCACATCTTATAGTATTAATTTCTTTGTTATTTATTTTATTTTTATTTACTTAAATTATATATTTATCTCGTGTGTCAACCGCTAGTATTATTATAAAGTGAAGGCATTCGATTTTGCCTACGTCTTATAATTTGGGATTTTTCAAATACCACAAAATTATATAGTAAGGCAAATAGGCTTGAACCTAAGACCTTTGGTCACCCATCGAATGAGGCACACACTAATACATCTATGCTATCTATCTATATTATTATATTAAGTGAAGGCTGGACTTGATGTCCAAGCCTTTACTTGCTTCTCCTTATGCCATGTGTCCTTTATTTTTTTATTGAAAAAAAATAAAAATAAATACATATCGATCCTTAGACCTTAAGTCTAAGAAAGAAGACTTTATCACTTGAATAACACACAATATAATAAATATTTTATTTTATTATTTGAATTGCACATGTATAGCGTGCAAGGTTGGCCTGAGCTGAAGCCACTAAGACCGGTGCCTAGGGTCTCCAAATTTTGGCACAAAATAAGACCCAAAATTTGTAATTTTATATTATATTAAAAGTTCAAAATCTAATCTTTTTTTATTGTCAGTCTAAATGGTCTCTCAAAACAATATGTTGAGTCAAATTAAAAATATATACAATTAGTCAAAAAAAATATGTAGAATCAAATCTTTTTTTATACATATATATATATATATATATATAATGAGTCCAAATAGAGTCTAATGTCAAGACTTTAATAAAATAAATAACTTTATCTTAATTTTTTTGCCCTCTCTCTTTATCATATTTTAATTGAATAATTTTACCTAATTTCTTTTCCTTAATTTTGTTTGCTCTAATATTTTTGCCCTCTTTTTTTTTTTTTGTCATAATTTAATTGAATAATTTTGCCTTAGTTTTTTCTCCCAATTTTTTTTTTTTGGCCAATAATTTGTGTTTTGTTATCAAATAATTAGTGGATTGTGATTTGTGGAGATTTTGATTGTATTGTGATATCATATTATCAAATAATAGTGAATTATGTTGTTTGTATTGATTATTACTAAACTATAAAACAGTAAGATTATTTTATCTTTTTTGAGTCTTTGTAATAATTTTTTCGTATCTTTAATATATGAAAATAAATTTTAATGATAAAAAATTATTAGTAACTTAATATTTTATCCGTAATTTTTTATAAATAAATATATGTAGGAGGGTCCCACTTTCAAAATCCACCTAAGGTCCCATAAATCTCAGGGCCAGCCTCGATAATGTGTACCAACCGTTAGTATATATACATGGAAGAAAAGTCTCAGCAACCAAGTAATGTAAGACTTTGAAGAGAAAAAAAAAAATTGACAATAGTAATGTCTCCAACAGCACAAGTGAGCCACAACCATGGGGTGCAAGGATCATTCCCTTTCCAATTCTATGCGAACAGTGCAGGTTTGCCAACTGATTGTGCAATCACACCAATTGAGCCATTGAGCTTGGAACTACTCTGTTTACCATTCAACCACAGAAGTCAAAATAGATGAACCCAAAAAGCTCACCATCTGATGTACGACACCATTTTGGAACATTTTATAATTTATTTTATTTTTTGTTATTTTAAATTTAGATTTTGATTAGGATTATTGTTATCTAATCTAAAATAGTATAGAATTTATAATTTTCTAATCATTTTAGTTTCTTTATTCTGAGTCAGTTTTAAATTTCGTATTTTTTAGAATACTTGTTTTAGAGTGGTAGGTGTGAGGATATATTTTCTGAGTACCAACACGTGGCAAGGTGACGCCGACGTGTCAGCCGAGGTGCCACGTGTCCTGGTCATGATGCCGAGGTGATCTCGGCAAGGCCGAGGTTATCTCCGAACATATCAGAAACCGAGATAAGTGGATAAGGGACAAGAGTCCTAAAATAAAGAGAGAACTCAACTTGGATATGGACAAGAGTCCTAGATTGGAAGAAGACTTCAGTTTGGGTAAAGATAAGACTCTTAGAGAGTTTATCCTAATCCCACTGGGAGTCCCAGATTAGCAGTAATCCTAAGTCCATAGAGGCCAGGCTCCTTTTGGGACTAGGATTGTATTGGCTATAAAAGAGAGGCACCCCCATGGGTCTAAGGTATGCTTTTGATACTCAAGCTTGTGAGTTTAGTATTTGATTTATCCTTAAGAGATATACTGACTTGATCGTCGGAGTGTCCCCAGCTGGTCGAAACCACCGCGGGATTCTTATATTTCTGTTGCAGGTCAGTCAGGTGCCATCTATTCTGCCAGTGCTCTCCAGCTGGTTACTAAACGGGCAGTGTGGTCGGAAAATCACCCACACAATTTGGCGCCGTCTGTGGGAAAGAAAGAAGAATAGATGGCCAATGACGGACAGAAGGATCAGACTGGAGACAACGCTCTTGCTGGGAATAGGAGATCTATCAACCTTGACGTTGAAGGGAACAATAGCAACACAAAAACTCGTGACCAGAGTCACAAAGTGAAAGAAGCCGGTCAGGAAGGTGACGCACCAAAGACGACAGATCGAAGCAACGGAGATGACCTCCAGGTATGGAAGGATAGATACCTGCGGAGGAACGAAAACCCTTCCAGAAGGGCTGCAAAGACAGGGGGCATGAGCGCTCCCAAGGAAACAACATTCAAATATAGAAGAACTCATCCTGAGTGAGCAGATCTCGGATTCCAGATCCTGGATCCCGGATCCGAGAAGACATGATCTCAGCCTAGACAAGTAGGCCCGAGAAGACGAGAGCTCAACCTAAGTGAGCAAGATAAGATCTCGGCACCTGAATCCGAGAAGAGAAGAGCACAATGAGCAGATCTCAAATCCCAGAAGATAAAAAGAAAAACACACAAGATCAGACTAAAGTTGGCCAGAATTGAGAAGTATGCTAGGGCCAAGGAGGATATGCCGGGAACAAAGGCATCGGAACAAGAAAAGAGAAACGGCTCGCCGATGCAAGGCCGAAAATCAAACTCAGGTTGGAGCCAAGTAAGATCAATAGAGAAATCAAGGCCGACAACCTCGGCTTGAATTCGACCTCGGTGACAAGGTCGAAGCTACATGTATAATGAGAACCCAAGTAGATTTTAAGTTCACACTGGGGGCGCAGAGAAGAAGAATGCGTTTACCGCTTATTGAAATTTGTGGACAATTTACAAGTTGGTTAAACGGAGATAATGCTTAACCGAAGTTAAGCCGAAGATAATGTTTAACCGAAGTTAAACCAAGATGATGCTTAACCGAAGTTAAGCCGAAGATGATGTTTAACCGAAGTTAAGCTGAGATAATGCTTAACCGAAGTTAAGCCGAAGATGATGTTTAACCGAAGTTAAACCAAGATGAGGCTTAACCAAAGTTAAGCCGAAGATGATGTTTAACCGAAGTTAAGCCGAGATAATGCTTAACCGAAGTTAAGCCGAAGATGATGTTTAACCGAAGTTAAACCAAGATGAGGCTTAACCAAAGTTAAGCCGAGATGACTGTTTCTCTTCACTTGTTGAAATTTGTAGCAATTTACAAGTCGAAGTGAAGCCGAGGTTATAATTTGCACACTTATAGCAATCTACAGGTTGGTCTAACCAAAGAAGATGCTTAACACTTGTTGAAATTTGTAGCAATTTACAAGATAACGTTAAGCCGACATATGATCATCTGTTGAAATTTGCAGCAATTTACAGGTTGAGGAAAAAGCTAAGTATGTTGTTTAAATACTTGTTGAAATTCGTAGCAATTTACAAATAGATTATTGTTTAACACTTGTTACGTTAATCCTTGTTGATTCCTGTTACAATATATGTTAATTCTTGTTAAAACACTTGTTGAAACTTGAGAAAAAGTTTGCAAAGTTAACATTGAGTAGTATATGTTTCACACTTGTTAGAATTTATGAAAAGTTTACAGGTCAGTATCTTGCTGAAGTAAAAGTTTTTGTAGCTATTATACCCGAGGTATGTAACCCCGAGAAGATTGCACAAAGGAGGCAAAGTATGAAAGACATGCAAAATATTCTAAGTATAGAATCATGCAAGAGCAGATAGAAGAAGATCAAAACAGAATTCATGGAGATTGAAAACGAGGACATAGAGGTCCTAGATGATGTCGGCAAGGAGCCAGCCGAGAAGAGTGAAAAGGCATTGAGGAAAATCCTCGTCCAGGAGGGGGATGAAGAACGCTTCTTTCTTCTCGGCTTAGGCTTAGCCGAAGAAAAAGAAAGGAAATTGGAAGCTTTTTTGAGATCAAACATTGGGGTATTCGCTTAGACACCTTATGAAATGTCTGGCATTGACCCCGAGGTCGCATGCCACAAATTGAACGTCAACAGGTCGGCCAAACCTGTAATCCAATGAGCAAGAGGGCCAACGTTGATGCACGTCGAAGCAGTAGAGGAAGAAGTAGACAGACTTTTGGAGCTCAGGGCCATCCGAGAAGTCAATTACCCGACATGGCTATCAAATACAATAGAAGAAGGAATGATAATCAATGAGCAAAGAATGTTAACATCGGCCAACAACAGACATTTTTCAGAAGCAAAAAAGGTTACATATGCAAAGAAAACAAAAGTACAAAGATGAAAACCCTAAGAACTAGGGACTAAGGCAAGAACGTCGGACTAATCTACTTCAACGGTTGACGATGGTTCAACATTGACAGTCAGCTGGGAGAGCTTCTCTACCATTATCTCGGCAACAATTTTAAGAAGGGACATGGTTCTAAGACTATGCAGAAAACAAAAACGAAGACAAGAATCTGGAAATACAACAAGAAAAACAAGAAGAGAAAATTCAGAGTCAAGAAGATGACAAAGTTCAAAGAATAAAGCCAAGTGCACAGGCACTAAGTAAGTATGTGAAGAACAAGAAAGTAATGAACCAGACATGATGCTCGCAACAGAAAGCGGATATGACAAAGAACAATTCCAGGCATTTTAGCAAATAAGAAATCAAAAACTTGAAGACAGACGAGAACAGAAGGCCACAGATGGAAAATAAACAGATTCAAAGTAAATCAGAAGAGTTATGAAAGATTAAGCTTAAAAAAGTGGGAGTTTATGAACCTACCAAATGAACGCTGATATGAAAATCGCCGGAGTCAAATAGGTGACTGGAAATCGGGAACTCACCAGAGAGTGTGAGTGGAGCAGTTGCAAAACTCTTGGAGTTTACGAATTAATGGAACCAGAATCTCGGCTAGGAGGTACGATTTCAAGCAGCTTGGAAAGCATGAAACTTGACTCTTGACACCAGTGGACTGTAAAGTCCAGGGAACTTTGAGGTCGGCGAGTTTGATCTCGGACAGAGGGGCACAGGTGAACGAACAGTGTAGGTTCCATCACCTCAAAATACCGAGGTAATAGAACCTAGGGGGCAGTTGTGAGGATATATTTTCTGAGTACCAACACGTGGCAAGGTGACGCCGACGTGTCAGCCGAGGTGCCACGTGTCCTGGTCGTGATGCCGAGGTGATCTCGGCAAGGCCGAGGTTATCTCCGAACATATCGGAAACCGAGATAAGTGGATAAGGGACAAGAGTCCTAAAATAAAGAGGGAACTTAACTTGGATATGGACAAGAGTCCTAGATTGGAAGAAGACTTCAGTTTGGGTAAAGATAAGACTCTTAGAGAGTTTATCCTAATCCCACTGGGAGTCCCAGATTAGCAGTAATCCTAAGTCCATTAGGGGCAGGCTCCTTTTGGGACTAGGATTGTATTGGCTATAAAAGAGAGGCACCCCCATGGGTCTAAGGTATGCTTTTGATACTCAAGCTTGTGAGTTTAGTATTTGATTTATCCTTAAGAGATATACTGACTTGATCGTCGGAGTGTCCCCGGCTGGTCGAAACCACCGCGGGATTCTTATATTTCTGTTGCAGGTCAGTCAGGTGCCATCTATTCTGCCAGTGCTCTCCAGCTGGTTACTAAACGGGCAGTGTGGTCGGAAAATCACCCACACAGTAGGATTACTTTATTATAAGCTAGCAGGGACTGAGGCTAGCTTGGTTGAATAGGAGGTTAGTGGACCCAAAAAACACTTGAATTAAGGCCAAAATCTCAAGTGTGATATCTTGGTTGTAGAAGGAGGGGAGATTTTGGTCTCTTTTTGGGATTGCCAAGAATAGAAATGCAGCAGTGGCACACTATTTGTGGTTAGAGTGGGAATAGGGTATTTTGGGATGTGTCCTTTTAGGTAGGCACTACAGGCATTATTGGAAGTGTGAGGGGTTGGAGGTTCTTTTCACTTTATCGTATAGGTTGTCTTTTATTTATTTATTTATTTATTATTATTATTATTTAAAGCTTTATTTTGTTATATAATCTATCAGGACTCGAAAGGGGGGATGACATAAGGTGGAATAGGTCTAGATCAAGAAAATTTGAAAATTGAGTCCTTTTATCAAATGCTTTGCTTGGTGGCAGGAGGCAGGGGGATTAGGGATCTTGACCCCTCCAACTTTTTTTTAAAAAAAATTATTTTATATGTATGCTTTTGTTAAATTTTTTTTATATATTATATAATGGCCCCTCAATTTCAATCTAACACTTAAAAAAAATTATAGACCTTAGGCCTTATTTAGGAACAGGTTATTTTAGTAATTTTTTGATTTTTTGGCTAAAATATGAACTAAAAAAAAAATTAGTATACTTAGAATGACTTTTTGATTTTTTACGAAAAGATATGCAAAAAGTAGATAGAAAATAGAAATTTTAACTTTTTAGTATAAATTTCAGGCTTTTTGGTTTTTTTAGTAATTTTTTTACTTTTAGGCTAAAACAAGCACATGCCAAACGAGGCCTTAATATAGTAGAATTACCTTTCAAAGAAACATTTACAATAATATTATGATGATCATATTTTCTTATTATATTGTTTATGCTCTCATATGTCAATGCTACAGTAGTATCAAATATGAGTGGTTGAGGTAATAAACAAATTTTGTTTAAAAAAAAAATGATCATTCTAACATTATTGAAACAACACCCAATTAATACACATTAATGTGTGATTGAGAAGGGAAATATTAGGTACACACCTAACCTTTGACATAGTGCATAAAGTGGTTTTTCCGAGATTTGAACCCATAACCTCAAGGTTATTAGATCAAGGTTTAAAAAAAAAAATGAAAAAAAAAATTCTAACATTATTGAAAAAATTTAATCCGGTCCATATTAAAAACAATATAGTTTACTTGTGAGTTTCTATAAATTTATTTAATGGAATCACTCGTAAAATTTTATATACCTAAGGATATTGTATAATAGATTAATTATATTAAGATTTTTTTTACTATTACCAAATATCACCTTACTGTTTATCTATAAATTCTTACATTTTGACCTCCTTAACCATAAAATTCATACAAATAATATTTAATTAAGACTAATCTCTTATAATTTTATTGGTCCAATTGGCTTCTATTGAATAATATTTAATAATGCTTTAATCAAATAAAATTCCAACGGATCCATTAACAACTTGATAGATTTATCCTATGCCTTCTCTTTGGTGAAATGGCCCCCCACCGGAGGAATCCTGGCTCCGTATAAGCATGCTATATTGGATGTCTTGTTTGTTCACTAATGTCGCTATGAACATTTGTTAAATATTCAAGTTACCCAAATGTTGTACAAATAACAATGTCTGTCCTTGTTGTGTCTCGTGTGTATGATTCATTTGTCTTAAGAAATTACTGAACTAATTCTCAACATACATGCATCAAACCTCAAAATCATCCAAAATTATCCTTAATCTTGTTATAACTCAAGGCTGAAAAGAACAAATGCTAATGCAAATCTGAAAATTAGCACAATAAGTTAGTAAATCACCTGGAAATGAGACTTTGTGTCCAGGAACCAACACTGCTACAATGTTTCCAATGACGTCAAGATATGAACAACTGGTCTGTACCCACGAAATTTCCCTGCCACAATCAGATGAATCAGGTGTTTTGGGATATGACACTACTGAAAAATCCACTTTTAGCGACGTTTAAAAAATGCCGCTAAAAGCACTAAAAACGTCACTAATTCTTTTTGTGACGTTTTGTATTAAACGCCGACGACGTGACTGTCGCTATAACTTTATGGCCTTTGAAAAACATTGTTATATTAGTATAGGCGGCGTTTTAAAAAAAACGCCACCAAATGTCCTACCTAGCTGTATTATGACGTCACTATGGACATTTAGCGACGTTTTTGAAAACGCCGTCATAGACATTTATACATTTTAAAATCTAACCATTGGAGCGGGATATAATGACGTTTTTTAAACGCCGCCAAAGCCTTTTTTTTAATTTTTAAATTGTGCTAATTTAATATGGTTGAACAAAAACAATACCTGTCAAACAATTATCAAGAACTAATAATTGATGTTTATTTAAATAATAAATAAACTAAGCTTGAAAACAAAATAAAAAATAAAAAACAATGCATTGCATACCTAAGAATAGAAACAATTCAGATTTTAAATACATCAATTAAAATCAAAATGGTCAAGAAGTGTAATTTCCCCCAAAAAATTAAAAAGGAATAGAAAGCACACTAATATGGCTTATAATATTAAAAATACCACTTGTCTTCCAACTATATCCAAAGATGAGCCTAAACTATATGCAACAGATGATACATTTGGAACCATACAATACGCTATAATCCAATTAAACAAGATAAAAAGAATTAGAGAGAGGGAAAAAAGTAAAAGAACAAGAACAAATAAAAAAAATTTCATCATATTCCCTCCAATGGCTTTTTCCCTCTCCTCTCACATAAATTCTACATGTAGCAACTTCATATCCATCATGATGATCATTCAGAGTTAAATAGCTTCTTACAATCAAACAGAGTTGGGTTTCAAATTATTCTATCTTGTCTTCTTCCAAATCACCGTTCGATACCTCGTTGTTTCCACCGTGTACTGATCCGACTTCAAGTGGACTTCGAATATCCTTTGAAGGCGTAGGAGATGGTTTTATGAGTGTCAAAGTATTATCATCCCTGTGAAACTCTTCACTTGCTTCTCCCGAGTAAGTATAGCTGCCACATGTGAAAATATTCAATGTAGAGACAAGAATATAATTGACAATTAATTTTTATGACATAGAAGAAGCCCTCTGTGAGGAGTTTGCGGCTAATTTCTATGTTCCACCATAAAATTGATCAAAAGTTGGGGAGATTTTTCCTGGACACTCAAGTCTCTACGAGTTATTATGACCTAATGTGACAACAATCATAATACTCACAAATTACGACCTCAAGAATTAGTGATTAGAATAACAATATCATGCGTCGAGCCTGCAACATCAAATCGATAAACAGATGTTACTTCAGTGGATTTTTCAGAATTCAGGCAGCAATACTTATATCACATATCAATAAAAATAGTAACGTAGGTGTCATTTCAGAATGCAGCATAACATAAAAGGAAAGTACTTTCCCCTCTCTTTGCAGACAGTGAGGCCAAATGAAGCCCAAGCTTACTTATATAAATTCCAAGGCACAAGCAGAAAAATATGCACAAAATTTAGTCATTGGGCCCTAGCAGTGTTGAATGGGATACAAAGCACAAAATACAAAGAACACACATCACACCTTGACCTGCAAGTAAAATTTATTAAGATTCCTCACTATTTTCAATTTTCAAGAGCTAATGGCCATTACATTGACATTGGCACTATAAAACAGTTGATTCATTATCGTTGCCCAAATTTTAGGGCTGATAATGAGGCTAAAACCCTAACCTAAAGTAGCCACAATCAAACTTTTGCATAGAGAAGTATTTCACAAACCATACAGCATAATTGAATTTCCTATTTCTAAATTCAGTGGTCATAAGATCTAATGGGTAGTGAATAAAAAAATACATACGAAAAATTATATAGAATAACGTGTTGAGTTGTGAGCCTATCACTTTAAAATAAAAAATCCGTCAAGGTGACTTTTACTTATAAAAATGTCATTGTCATGTCATTTTGGTTGATTTCTGTAAAAATAATTTTACCGAAAAATAGTATTTTAATCTGTAACTGATCCTGATGGTGAAATCTAACCAGAAGACAATGTTGAAGAAACATTAGCAAACAGTTAGATTCATGAGAGAGAGAGAGAGAGAGCGGGGTATATTCACATTAATGAAAAATGGTTAGAAAAAAGAAAAGAAATGGCATACTGTTAATTGTTGGAGAGCGACCAGGTAATCTGAAAGGTATTTAACAGGAAGAGTGATGATGAATCCTCGCCCGGTATCATCAAATCTATCATATTATCTGAAATTAGATCGTCATTTGGCTCTTCACTTGCATCATTCAGCAAAACATCAGCTATATCTTTTGCAACTTCTGATCTGCCTCTGTTCTTCCTTTTCGCTTCGATGATTTTATGTAGTAATTCAACCATTTTCTTCTTTGCCTGAAACAACCCATCTTCAAATTTATTATTAATTTCTCATAATAGTGTAAAATAAGAAAAATAAAGAAATTAATGTGACTATATAATTAACTTGCCTGTAATGACCTGTGGAGTCTACTTCCAGGTATGTTAATTGGTAAAGACATGAGACCAGCCATGAATTCTTGAAATTGTTTCTTTAGAAACTCCATGTCATCACTTGGATCCATGCTAACCAATGCCTTCACTAGCACTTGAAAAGCAATCTGAACAGAACATATGGACCTTCTTTAGTATAAGTAACATCTTTAAAGAGTTTAGAAACATAATTTTTACTCTTACTAATATATTAATGAGGATTAGGGAACATAATTACTTTGTATGTAATATGGTTCATCATTACTTTGGACTATTAAGGATAGAAAAAATTAATAAAAAGCACTGCATACTTGCCATCAACTCCAAGGAAAATTAATAAAAAACACTGCATACTTGCCATTAATTAGAAAAAATTAATCAACTTGACATTCACTTCCTTTGGTTTTTTCTGGAAACTTGACATACTGTCATACTTGCCATCAACTCCAAGGAGTTCATTTTCTCCCTGCTAAAGATAACTTGAATAACCCAATTTTTGTCAACTGTTGAGGGACCAAATTATAAGGAAAAAAAGTTAATCTCAAAAAGAAAAAGAAAAAAAAATACAAAAGATTGCTATCAATTCATCACATTATGCACTATAACTTCAAATTAAAAAAAGCAATGTTAAGGGATCTTAAAAATCCAGATTAAAATTACACGTATATAGCAAACCAAGCAATGAAGGAACACTTAATGCTTTTCACAATATTGATACTTGTACCTTATCTCAGAGCATACCAAAGGTGGGAAAACAACCTGCAGATTGCTGCTGCCGGGTTGAAGTATCAGCTGAAGTACTCTGCAAGACAATTTCTTCATCAAGCTCCACATATTGCCAGGCATGACATTCCCACCTGATTGGGTATTAATGCTGCCAAAACCAATAGTTGACTTGTCATGCTCAGAATTTACAACCTCATTCATCATGGGCCCATCCCAAATTCCACCAGTGTGAACCCTGCTCAAATGATTATCATCAGCGCATGTTTTGGGAAAACAAGATGGACCAAGTAACCAGCTTTCCTCTTTCGCATCTTTCCCTATTCTACTGTTTTCCCTACTCAGATTAGTTTCGAAACTAAATGTTTGCTCCATAGGGACATTATTCATAACATCAGCAACTATTCCCATGCCATTGTTGCCAAAAGAAATCATTAGCTCATTACTGCTAAAGCTTTGGATTTCAGGTTTGGCTAGTGAAATATAAAGGGGCTGGTGAAGAGGGACTGCCCCCTATAAGTTCGCAATTGTAAATATAGTCAGCATATCTTCATTTGCTCATAAATAATCAAGAAGAGGGACTGCCCACTATAACTGAAGCACCCATGAGGATGGCAAGATCTTTCAATCAGAAGATAAATGAACAAGCAAAGTCATGAGAATCATAAGGGTAATCCAAATCTGAGAGCATAAACCAAAGGAAAAAAAAATATCCCTGAGAGCATAAACCAAAAAAGAATTTACCTTTGCAATACTGACAGCTCACAACTTCCTTGAAATTGAAAAAAAAAAAAAAGCAAATCAAATGATTTCTTGTATAAATTGTATATGGAATTGGCATGAAACCACCACAAAAGTAGATTAACAGCAAACACTCATTTTCTATGAACATAGGCTGTCCTAGTTCAAGAACAAGAACAAAAAGTCAAGGTCCTATAACCTTCATATATGAGCACTCTTCTTACACACAAGTTTTTCAAAGAAGTTGCCATCTTAAAGCAGCCATTCAGATACTATGGTACTGCCCTATAGTTTGCATAAATCTAAAACTACTACTAATTTCTCAAACTGCTTTCCTGGTCACTAATTCACCTGCTGACATCTTCAAGAGGCCAACTTAATTGACACACTCAATCAATTCAAGATTGTACTTTGCACTACAAAACCATGAGTCATTAAACTAATCAAGCATATGATGAGAGCCTTAATTTTTAGCCCACTCTTGCATTTGTCATTTGACTTTGTGAATTATGGTGAATTTAACTTGCTGCACAATTTTCATATCTTCTTATATATAAATTTTCTAAAAGTCAAAAAAGACAATTAGAAAAATATAAAAGATGAGAACCTGTACAGAAAATAGTGGAGGGAGAAAAAAAGTAAGACAAAAAATAATATAAAGCCAAAATATAAAAACTTCAGTATGTATCTATAATTTTTACTAGGATTGAGACAATCTATCTGCAGGGGCTTTGATAGAATGTGCCAAAACAAATAATTATAATGGGCATTATTATTGAGCATTATACATAATCTCATGCATTGCCAACATAGAGAGGAGCAATCACAAATACACTGTCACTGATTGTGAAAACAATTATGAAATTCTTACATCGATCATCCAACCAAAAGACAAATAGTAAGTACATGGCATTACACTGCCACTGTCATGTTGGAACAATCTTCTGTGTAAATAAAATAACTAGAAATAAAATCAAACAAAATAAATAAATAACATACCAAATTTATTTTGTCGAACCAAATAAAAATTACAAGACCAAGTCGAGTGTGTGACACTCTGTCCTTAAGACAGATTCGCCCCGCTACGGTGCTTACGATTGAATGGCATCTATCTCCCAGGATACAATGATCTTCACAAATTTATAGAAGCACTTCAAATAAATTTGTTCGGCGAACCAAACCTGTGTTCTAAACTCTCTTTTATTTATTCCTAAAAATATAAATGAAGAATAATGCACTAAAAGAAATCTAGATAGCAAAAGAAATTTTCTTAGACTGATATCTCGATGTCTCTAAAAAATATATTTAAAGATTGCTGGAATATAATTTCTATTTATAGGCGACAAAGTCACCGTTTGTAATAGTCAACAGGTGCCTTTATTCACATGAACAGATTTGAATGAAAACCTGACCGTTGCTTATATTCAAACAATTTTAAAAGGTTCCGAGGTGCAACAGTTATAAAAACTGTTGGTATACACTTTTTCAACTATTTACATAGTTTAATAGTTTAAATAAAAACAAACCATTTAGAGGAACAATATATTTCAACCAATTGGAATATTTATATTAAACTATTTGAATAGTTTAATCATTTTTAGGAAACCACTTTAAGAACCCAAAAACTAAATTTAGAATTTAAATTAAATTCCCACAATAATTTTTTATTAAAAAATTCAAATGAATTTTATCTAAAAAATTAATGTTAAACCCGAAAACGACGTCAACTTCCCATTCACTCATAAATGGTTTTGACGTTCCGTCTTCACCGTGTGACTTGCCACGCGGCAAGGAACACGTCACCTCTTCGGACCCACCCCAAAAGACGTTTGGGGCCCACCCAAAATGGGCTCAAAATTATGCCTATATAAAACCATTTTCCAACAATCCCCCACATGAATGGAATTTGACGGAGAAAAAATGCAACAACATGATCTAATTACAGAGAGTACAGAAATTGGTAATATTCTGCAAAGGATAGGTAGCTTTTGGCTTTGAACCTTCCCTTGTGAGACACTATCGGATTTACGAGCTAAACAGTGAACATGATGTCTTGAACTGTTCAGCCGTTTGTGTAAACCAAGACAATAGAACTCACACAGTATATTTCCAGACACAGTTTAGTTCTCACTATTGTGTTCATTTTGGCCCTGAACAACCTGGTCTTTCATGAGTGCTCTAAAGACTCGTAGCCTTTCACAAATCTTATAGAACCGGCCCAGTTCACACTCACATAGGTGATTCTTATGAAAAGTATTCTGCCATACTCCACTAGGTTTACCTAGATATAAGAATCATTAAAAGTATTACTTAACCTAAATCGCTGCAGACATCACTTATTTCATCATAGAAATGGGTAGGAGTTGGACTCCACAGTGATCCTTCTATGTCAATCACAACTCGGTTGTCCCTTTGAACCTAGATCTTGGGATCTCCAGTCAACTAGGTTGGGTTGCCGTTGTGGTAACTCTTATTTAATAGGCTTTAGTCCCATTCCCCTCGATGAATTCTCAACTAATTCTCTTGCTAACCCTTTGGTTAGTGGATCCGCTATGTTGTCTTTAGACTTAACATATTCTATGGAAATAATTCCATTAGAGAGTAGTTGTCTTACGGTATTATGTCAACGACGAATGTGTCAAGACTTACCGTTATACATATGACTCTGTGCTCTACTTATTGCTGATTGACTATCGTAATGTATGCATATAACAGGCACCGATTTTAGCCAAATTGGAATATCTTCAAGGAAGTGGCGAAGCCATTCTGTCTCTTCCCCAGCTTTGTCTAAAGCTATGAATTCAGATTCCATAGTAGACCTAGCAATACAAGTCTGTTTGGAAGATTTCCAAGATACAGCCGCCCCACCAAGAGTAAAGACATACCCACTGGTGGACTTCAAGTCTGTTGTATCCGATATCCAATTTGCATCACAATATCCTTTAAGTACTGCTGGATATCTAGTATAATGCAACCTAATGTTACGAGTAAATCAGAGATATCTTAGAACCCTTATAATTGCTTTCCAGTGTTCTACTCCCGGATTACTTGTATATTTACTTAATTTACTTACTGCATAAGCTATATCTGGGCGAGTGCAGTTCATCAAGTACATTAAGCTTCCGATAATTTGGGCATACTCTAATTGAGAAGTACTTTACTGTACATGTTTAGAAAGATACAAATTAACATCTACAGGTGTTCTAGCTAGATGATCATCATCTTTGCTGAATTTGTCAAGTATTTTCTCAATGTAATGAGATTGTGACAAAGTATATCCTTCTGATGTTTTGGTAATTTTCATACCAAGAATTACATCAGCAATGCCCATGTCCTTCATGTCAAAATGTTTATTCAACATTTTCTTTGTAGTTTCAATCATATCATTATTACTACCTATGATGAGCATATCATCTACATAAAGACATACAATGACATAACCTTTATCTGTGTTTTTAATATAAACACATTTGTCACACTCATTAATTTTAAATCCATTTGACATCATTGCCTTGTCAAATTTCTCATGCCATTGCTTTGGTGCTTGTTTTAAACCATATAATGATTTAACCAATTTACACACTTTCTTTTCTTTTCCTGGAATAGAAAACCCTTCTAGTTGTTCCATGTAAATTTCTTCATTTAACTCACCATTTAAGAAAGCGGTTTTAACATCCATTTAATGAATTTCTAGATTGTATAGAGATGCAATGGCAATTAGCATTCTAATAGATGTTATTCTAGTAACCGGTGAGTATGTGTCAAAGTAATCTAGACCTTCTTTCTGTCTAAAACCTTTGACTACAAGTCTTGCCTTGTATTTGTCAATTGATCCATCCGCTTTTAATTTTCTTTTGAAAATCCACTTGTACCCAAGAGGTTTACAACCTGGTGGCAAGTTCACTAATTCCCAAGTGTGATTTTGTAAGATGAATTCAACTTCACTGTTGATAGCTTCTTTCTATAAAGGAGTTTCAGGACTGGACATAGCCTCTTTAAAAGTTAAAGGCTCATTTTCTACCACATATGTTAGAAAATCTGGACCAAAAGATTTTGAGGTTCTAGCACGTTTACTACGCCTAGATTCCTCTTCCTCATTTTGATCTAACTCTTGTTCTTGATCATGTTCTTGATCCTGACTAGTAATAGAATCAAAAGATCTTTTCTTATTACTAGTCTCTTGTCCAATCTTATTCGAAAATACATATTCAAAGAAAGATGCATTCCGAGATTCAATAATAGTATTTACATGCATTTCGGAATGTTCTGATTTATGAATCAAAAACCGATATGCACTACTATTCTTGGCATAACCAATGAAAATGCAATCAATGGTCTTAGGACCTATCTTAGTCTTTTTAGGACTAGGAATAGCCACTTTAGCCATACACCCCCACACTTTTAAGTATTTGTAGGATGGTACTCTTCCATGCCACAATTCATAAGGTGTTTGATTTACTTTCTTTCGGGGTACTTTATTTAAAATATAATTAGCAGAAAGTATTGCTTCCCCCCACAAGTTCTGAGGTAATCCAGAACTTATTAACATGGCATTCATCATTTCTTTTAAAGTCCTATTTTTCCTTTCAGCAATTCCATTTTGTTAAGGTGAGTAAGGAGCGGTGGTTTGTGAATTATTCCATGTTCTTTACAAAATTCACCAAAAGGTGATTCATATTCACCACCTCTATCACTTCTAAGTTTCTTGATTTTCTTACCAAGTTGATTTTCAACTTCATTCTTATATTGAATAAAAGTTTCCAAAGCTTCATCCTTGGTTCGAATTAAATAAACATAGCTATATGTAGTATAGTCATCTATAAAAGTGATAAAATATTTTTTCCCACCTCTAGTTTGAATTGGTTTAAAATCACAAATGTCACTATGAATTAATTCAAGTGGTGTCGTACTTCTTTCAATTGAATGAAAATGAGTTTTAGATAATTTTGCCTCAATGTAAATTTCACATTTATGATTTGAATCAATGTTAAATTTAGGTAAACATTCCATATTAATTAATCTACACAAAGATCCATAATTAACATGTCCTAGTCTACCATGCCATAAATTTGAAGACTCAAGCAAGTAAGAAGAAGATATAGTATTATTAATAACTGAGGGTACAATGGTCATTATGTAGACACCCCATTTTTGACCGACCTTAAGACTCAGACGTCACTGATTGAGCGCTTGGTGATGTTGCATAATGTGCTCGTTCAGAAGTTTCAGAGTTGCGGCCGTGAGCCCTGCCTCCGGACTTCCGAACCCTCTTTTGTACCTTGCCTCGGTTTGCGAACCAGGCTTGTTTTTCTCAGTTTCTTTTCCTGAGGGAAGGGAGAGGTCCCGTAGACCATCTCTCAATGTCCGTAGGCTACATTTCGTGGTCGTAGGCCATTTTGCCCATTTCGGAGTCCAGTTTCCGGTTTTTCGGAATCGTTGGCCGTGTGCCTCGGTTCGGGACCGCCTAACCATCTCCGTTTGCTCTGATTTTTGGTATACTTCCTATTTTCTCCCTTTTGAGGGACACTGGGGTCTGAGAAAGCCACTTCGTGGCCGAATGCCACTTTCGGTGCTTAACAGCCCATTTTCGGGACCTCGAACTACGCGTTTTGGCCCCCGAACATTCGTTTTGCAACGGTTTTCGTTCATTTTTGGCAGGTACCTCTGTTTTATCACCGAGGAGGTCACTGAAGGGTGGGAGGCCAGTAATTGTTGCAGCAACCAGTTATACATCCTCCGACGCCCTCCGACGCCCGTTTTTCACACTTCCGGGCTAATGTTGAACACCTTGGGGCCACATTCTTGAACTTTCAACCACATATTTGTGATGTACACACTTGGGAGGATCCTAAAAGTTGGTGGCCGGCCAGTAATTCCACTTGACCCTTTTGAACCCCTCTTTCCGGGCTAATGTTGAACACCTTGGGGCCACATTCTTGAACTTTCAACCACATATTTGTGATGTACACACTTGGGAGGATCCTAAAAGTTGGTGGCCGGCCAGTAATTCCACCTGACCCTTTTGAACCCCTCCTTCCGAGCTAATGTTGAACACCTTGGGCCCACTTTCTTGGACTTTTAACCACAGGGTTGTGTTGTACACACATGGGAGGACACCATCATGTGGTGGCCGGCCACTAAACCAGCTTGACCCTTTTGACCCCTAGCCGGCCAGCTAGGGGATGTGGCCGGCCGGCCACCTGCAGCAAAAATACTTGGCCGGCCATGATCCTCACACTGTTCACTTTACAGCTGTATAGCTTTATCCCCCAGAAAATATCTATATCCGGGGGATATTTTGTGGGGGAAAGTTGGCCTCCTTTTCCCCCACCTTTACACCCCCTTTTTGGCCCTTATAACCAGCAGGCAATATTACATTTAGGGGTTAGAAAAAATTGTCTTCAAGCCTCAATACACATATCTCCCTCCATCTTCCTCATTTTCCTAAAAATCCTTAAGTCCTACACCTTGTTTTCTTCATCACCACCAAGCTCTACCACCACCACTCCATTTCAGCAGCAAAGGAAAGAATTCCAGCAGCTTAGAGTCATCAAAATTGGTCCAAGAAGCAACAAAAGACTTGTCTCCAAGGGTGAGTTGCCATTTCCCCTTTTTTGAGCTTTTCTTTGCAATATTTCTTAGCCATCTATGCTTTTTTCTTTGAGCTCCGGCCATAAATGAAAGTGGCCTTATTTTGAGCTCATTTTCATGTCTCATTAAGGGCTCAACCCTGTTTGATCCCTCCATCTTGCACTTGCTTCATTATCCCTCTAAAATGTCATTTTCTTGCATGATATGTTTAGCTTGTGTGTGATTTGTTTTGGAGCATGTTGTAAACTGATAATAGGCTTATTTTGAGCCCCTCTTCAACATTGAAGAAGGGCTCAACACTATTTGGGACTTCCATGTTGTACTTACCTTTATACTCCCTTTTTGGTCCCATTTTTGCACGCTTTGGCAGCCTATTGTGCTTTGGTTTTTGGCCATTTTACAGCACTGAAAATAGTCTTATTTTGGCCCATTATTCATGTTTAATTTAGGGCCTTTCATGGTTTGGGACCTCCATATGCCACTTCATGTTATATCTCTCTTTTGGTCCCCATTCTTGCATGTTTTGTTAGCCTATCATGCTTTTGTTTTTGGCCATTTTACAGTTCTGAAAATAGTCTTATTTTGGCCCATTCTTCATGTTTCATTAAGGGTCTTTGGCCGTTTGTGGAATATTTGGTATACTTTGTGTTATAGCCTCTTTTGAGCCTCATTTTGCATTGCATTTCTAGCATATTTTTATACTGTTTTGGAGTTTTTACAGTTCTGTAAATATGCTTATTTTTGGTCCCTCTTCAATGTTGTAGAAGGAAATTTTTCATTTTGGGCTTTGCATATACCACTTGCCTCTTTGGCCACCTTTTGGCCCTTTTTCTTGCATAGGAGTGCAGCCATACCTGTGTTTATTTTTGGGGTTTTACAGTTCTGGAAAACATCATATTTTGGGCCCCTCTTCAATGTTGTTGAAGGGTCCTAACTCTTTTGGAGTTAGCAGTTGTGAGTTGCTTCATAATCTCATGTTAGGGCCATTTCTTGCATGCTAGTTTTGCCCTATCTTGGTTTGCTGTTTGGCCATGATTTGTACTAGTAAAATGCTAATTTTGGGGCTGCCTTTCTTCTGTCTTTACATTCCATGTACCAATTTTGCATGTTTGGTATAGCTATAGGCCATTTCGGGTGCCAAAATTCGTGTTTCGGGACTATTCTGTGCATCGGGTGTGTTTTCGCCTCATTTCGGGACTGTTTTCCTCCACATTTCGTTGCTGAAAATCCATTAGCATGCTCATATCATATTTTCATGTCTTTTGCATTGCGCATGTCATTGCCTCGGTTTGCGTGCCCGTGTGCACGCATTTCGAGGCACTTCATTTTCATCCACCGGCATCCTATATGAGTGTGGCTGAGGCTCTCTCATGTTGGTATAAGCCCATATCATAGTTCCATGTCATTTGCATTGCGTATGCCATTGCCTCGGTTTGCGTGCCCGTGTGCACGCATTTCGAGGCACTTCATTTTCATCCATCGGCCTCTTATGTGAGTGCGGCTGAGGCTCTCTCATGTTAGTATAAGTCCATGTTGCATTCTATATGCCATTTTAGCCATATTGCATTGCGTACGTCATTGCCTCGGTTTGCGTGCCCGTGTGCACGCATTTCGAGGCACTTCATTTTCATCCACCGGCATCCTATGTGAGTGTGGCTGAGGCTCTCTCATGTTGGTATAAGCCCATATCATATTTTCATGTCATTTGCATTGCGCATGTCATTGCCTCGGTTTGCGTGCCCGTGTGCACGCATTTCGAGACACTTCATTTTCATCGACCGGTATCCTATATGAGTGTGGCTGAGGCTCTCTCATGTTGGTATAAGCCCATATCGTAGTTTCATGTCATTTGCATTGCGTATGTCATTTTCTCGGTTTGCGTGCCCGTGTGCACGCATTTCGAGATATCTCATTTTCACAGCATAGTGCATATTAGGTTGTATCTTAGATCGCATTTATGCATTTCCTCGGTTTGCGTGCCCGTGTGCACGCATTTCGAAACATCTCATTTTCATAGCATTGTGCATACTAGGCTGTATCTTAGTTGCATTCATGCATATCATGCATATTGCATCGTGTTCGGGATAGGAGTTAACCCGGGCATGGGAAACGAGGTGCGTTTCGTACTCCGAGTGACGGAACGCATCTCAATTCCCAGTCACCGACACTCCGGATTACCCATGATGGAGTTAGGTTCTTGTTGTGTTTACATGTGCATTCATTCTATATTAAATTGTGCAATTCGACTCCTCGGCCATCATGTCTCGGTATGTGTGATTGGTGGCACGAGGATCGAGGCATGCATATATCTGTGAAAATACATTGCTATGCCCCTTTCTTGCTCTCTGTTGCAGCAAAATAAAGAATCAGCAACTTTTTGGAGTTTGGCGCGCATTTCAAGGAAAGGTGTAAACAGAGGCTGATTGGGGCATCCCGGTGGATTTCCACGCAAAGCAGCCTAACATACATCATTCATCAGAAGCGAGGCAGTCCCTGACTTGCACGCCAGTTTTACAGCTTTCTTAGTTAATTTGTTAATTAATTAGGAATTTGTACATTATTTGGACTATAACATTTGGACTGTAATATTCTTTTATTTGGGACTGTATTATTTATTCGGACCCTCTGCGCGAGGGCAAAACTGTAATAAGTGTGCGTGAGTGTGATGTATGTCTTCCAACCCCACGTCTTTCTCCCTTTTATTTATCCGCTTATGATGGTTAGATTAGGGCATGTTTAAATTAGCATACAGTATGACAGCATGTTTGCATCATTCATCTGTATTGCATGCACCGGGCTCGGCGCATCATACTAACTGCATTTGTATTTCAATTCCAAATTGAATACATGTTAGTTGTAGCATTCCATATGCCATGTTTAGAATAGCTGAGCCTGCTATAGTTGCATTTTGCATGCGCTGCATTGGGCATTTCGGTATACTTAGGATCATGCATGATTTCTAATGTAGTTTCTGTTTTTGGCTTGGAGTACTCGGTAAGTTTTATGCTTTAGCATCCTTGCATGCGTATGAGTGACTGCCATGAACAGCATGCTTACCATGAGGCTATGTGCTTATGTGATATATCTGTCTGAATGCCTGTGGGTGAAGGTTGGGTTATTTGGATTGGAATAAATCATCAACTGTTTGCTTTAAGCCCACTAGACAGTGGCAAAACCATCTTTTCTAAGCCCACCTGCGGGTGGCAAAATCTGCATTCTAAGCCTACTTGCGAGTAGCAAACCATTTTTCAAATAAACAAGCATGAAATGTTTTTGTTCCAATTCAGGCGATCCAGTCTATACTTGTATGCTGTGCACATCACATAGTAACCTAGGCTAATAACCGGATTAAAAACACACAATGTTTTCAAAATTTGATATCATGGTTAGTAGAGGCCGATCATTGATCGGGCGAGCGGGGGTGCTCACGAGGTGACCTTCCCCAATCGTACCCAAGTTCCCGAGCCGAGGCAACTTTGGTGATGACGGACACGTGGCCTTAGGCAACGAGTCAGGGTTTCCTAAATTTCCCAAAAAATAAAATATTTAGGTGGCGACTCTGTATCTGGCAAAGCAGTCCATGTTTGGCACTTCTTTCAAAAATCTGTTTTCTCAAAACGATTTGCCGGATTTGGACTCTTTGGTTCAGATTTAGAACCGTGACTACAAGTCGAGTCCGAGCTGTAGCGAGGCCCCCCGCGGGCTTGTTACACATTACATTTAACTTGAAAAGGCCATCAGACATGTAATCTTTTCTTACATACATTCCGTTTTTGGTAAATACAAACTTGTTACTTTCAAAAACTAGCCTAAACCCATTCTTACTCAACAAAGATCCGGAAACTAAATTCTTGCGAATGTCCGGTACATGCAACACATTGTTGAGAGTGAGTTCCTTTCCAGATGTCATCTTGAGTATAATCTTTCCTTGTCCTTCAACTTTGGAAGTTGAGGAGTTGCCCATAAAAAGTTGTTCACCATTGTCCACTGAAGAATAAGATGCGAACATCTTTTTGTCGGCACAAATATGGCGAGTAGCACCAGTGTCCACCTACCATTCTTTAGGATTTCCGACAAGATTTGCCTCGGAAACAACTGCAGAAAGATTGATATCATCTATACCATTGCAAATATTGTCCACTTCAGTCATGTGGGCTTGAGCAGGCTTCTTGCTTGTTCTTCTTTTGCTTTTGCCTTTGCTACGGCAATCTTTGGCCCGATGTCCCTCTTTGTCACAGATATAACATTTGCCATTAAACTTGTACTTTTTATTTTCACCCCCTTTAGAGCCTTGTGATGAACTTTCTCCAGAAGACTTTCGTTTCTTGGTTTTTGAAGCATGTTCCACCACATTTGCCTTAGACTCCATAGGAAGCTTACCAGCTTGTTTTTCAGAATTGCGGTTGTCCTCCTCAATCCTCAAACGCACAATTAACTCATCCATAGAAACTTCTTTGCGCTTGTGTTTGAGGTAGTTCTTGAATTCCTTCCAGCCTTTTGGTAATTTTTCAATTAAGGCTGCAACTTGAGAGGATTCACTGAGAGACATACCTTCTGCGTGAATGTCGTGCAGAATGAGTTGGAAATCTTGAGCTTGGCTGATCACAGTTTTTGAATCAACCATTACAAAATCCAAGAATCTGCCAACCACAAATTTCTTTGAGCTGGCATCTTCCGTTTTGTTCTTTTTCTCCAACGATTCCCAAAGTTCCTTTGCTGTCTTGATTGGACTGTAGACGTTGTATAATGTGTTGTCAAGCCCGTTCAAGACGTAATTCCGGCAAAGGAAATCGGCATGTTTCCAGGCATCAACCGCAGCAACCACTTGACGGTCAGTTTCATCCTCTTTAAGGATAGGAGCTTCTTCATGGAGAAAACGAGCCAGGTTCAGAGTTGTAAGATAGAACAACATTTTCTGTTGCCATCTTTTAAAGTCAGTTCCTAAGAACTTCTCTGGCTTTTCGCCGTGATTTACTGGTACTGTTACAACAGGAGAGGGGGTTGGCGTCATTGCAGCCACCACAGTAGTACTTTTTTGGGCATTTGTTTCAGTAGCTATCAATTCTAATATATAAAACAAAATTATAATTAGAATTTACACTACACAGAAAATTAAACCAAATTCACAGAATTAAATTCCGTAAAAATAAAAGAAACAAGAATGTAACTTTTACTTTCCAATTAATTTGAAAATAAAATAAAATTTTATTTAAACAAATTAATTCCACACAGAAAATTAAATTCTGTAAAAATAAAAAAAATAAAAACTATAACTTTTATTTTTCAATTAATTTGGAAATAAAATAAAATTTTATTTAACCAAATTAATTCCACACAAGAAAATTAATTTCAGTAACACTTCAATAATTAAAATACTGAAACAGAATTTTAATTAATGAAAACTCACAAAATAATTTCTAAAACCCAAAATTAATTTCTGAAAAAATTCCACAAAAATATATTCTGAATTGTTAATGACACCAGTATCGTACTACTAGTTGTTGTCAAAGAAAAGAGGCAGTATATTACTACTATCTGTCAAATAGCATATAATCACTATTTGTTTTTCCAACCAGAATATTATTTTGTAAATCCACAGAAAATAATTTTCTTCCAAAATTATTTACGAAGAATGAAAAAGGAAAACAAACGAAAAATTCTGTAAACAGAATAATTCGAATCTGTCTTAAGATTGTTGGAACAATCTTCTGTGTAAATAAAATAACTAGAAATAAAATCAAACAAAATAAATAAATAACATACCGAATTTATTTTGTCGAACCAAATAAAAATTACAAGACCAAGTCGAGTGTGTGACACTCTGTCCTTAAGACAGATTCGCCCCGCTATGGTGCTTACGGTTGAATGGCGTCTATCTCCCAAGATACAATGATCTTTACAAATTTATAGAAGCACTTCAAATAAATTTGTTCGGCGAACCAAACCTGTGTTCTAAACTCTCTTTTATTTATTCCTAAAAATATAAATGAAGAATAATGCACTAAAAAAAATCTGGACAGCAAAAGAAATTTTCTTAGACTGATATCTCGATGTCTCTAAAAAATATATTTAAAGATTGCTGGAATATAATTTCTATTTATAGGCAACAAAGTCACCGTTTGTAATAGTCAACAGGTGCCTTTATTCACATGAACAGATTTGAATGAAAACCTGATCGTTGCTTATATTCAAACAATTTGAAAAGGTTCCGAGGTGCAACAGTTATAAAAACTGTTGGTATACACTTTTTCAACTATTTACATAGTTTAATAGTTTAAATAAAAACAAACCATTTAGAGGAACAATATATTTCAACCAATTGGAATATTTATATAAACTATTTGAATAGTTTAATCATTTTTAGGAAACCACTTTAAGAACCCAAAAATTAAATTTAGAATTTAAATTAAATTCCCACAATAATTTTTTATTAAAAAATTTAAATGAATTTTATCTAAAAAATTAATGTTAAACCTAAAAACGACGTCAACTTCCCATTCACTCATAAATGGTTTTGACGTTCCGTCTTCACCGTGTGACTTGCCACGCGGCAAGGAACACGTCACCTCTTCGGACCCACCCCAAAAGACGTTTGGGGCCCACCAAAAATGGGCTCAAAATTATGCCTATATAAAACCATTTTCCAACAATTCATTGATAGCAAGTGCATGCCTTAAATGAACAATGAGATGAAATCTTTTGTCTCAATATAACACAAATTTATTTGAAAAAACAAGTTGCTAAACAAGTTGCAATTTATTTGAAAATAGCATAGATGCATATATAGTAATAAAAACACAAGTTGTGAAAGAAGTTAACAGAGCTTTTAAATCATGGCATTGGAATGGAATAGTTTTGATTAATTTTTTGTTAATTTCCCAAATGTGAAGCAAGAGATGTGTATCCTTCAACTACTTGATTCAACTCATTTGAAACAACTTTTAAAACGCCATCTTTACTAGTACCCCATTGACCATCACATATGTGGGAGCCCTTGTTTGCTTTTGTGTGGCTTGACTTGAGCTAGGACCTAAAAAACATGATGTGAAATGAATGCTCTCTGAACCAACTTAACGGTTGTCAAGTATCCTGTACCGCACTTATTCTCTGAAATGCATTTGGTTAAAATACACCCCATTGAAACTTCTTATACTCCCTCCTTTTCTATCTCTTTTTAAGCCATAAAATGAGTTATAATATAGGACTAAAAGAAAAGTCCAACATAAATTTGCTATATTACATATAGCTAAGAGGAGGCTAAACTTCAAAACCAAAACCACATTCTCTTGGGATTGTATGAATAAGTAAGAACAAATGGTGTACTGAGTCACCACAATTAACAAGAAATAAACTAATCTTCCAAGATAATAGACAATTCTTGTGAAAGAGACTAGATCGTGTGGCAATTTACCAATAATTTTTCATCTCAACTCAATTCAACAAATTCAATATAAAATTCATTTCTTCTTTAATTTTATATACCAAAGGCATAACACTGTTTTGTATACCAAAGAGTTTGATGGAGTTGAATGATGGTTCAAACAAATACAATAGGAGCTGGACCCAAACACCAAGATCAAAGCTGAAATTATGCAAAATTAAATGCCTAAACAAAATAAATAACTACTGATCACTCAATAGATTGACAAATATATACTACCACTGTCCCATTTTTTCTAAAATCAAGTGTAAGAGATTAATGCATAAAATACTTGAAATTATTTATCAAAGTTTTCTTGTAGTGACAGTGGAGTTAGACATGAAATCAAAGTTTGATTATACCCACTTACATATAGTTTATTTATCAATCATAACAATAAGATTATCTACAACATCTCATATTTAACAAACTCAAGAAGCAAAAATGAAGGGAAAAAAATGAGATAACATGTAACCTCGAACACCAAACTTAGAGAGAGTTTACCCCTTAATTGCAGTATGAGTCTTGTTTCTAAATAAGACTTATCAATTAAACTAAAAATTGATACAATTTTAAGAAAAATCAAAGGGAAAATTGATGTATTAGAACATAGGAGATTAAATTGCCACAGATCTGTTTGGTAAGCAATTCAAATTATAGTTTTACCCATTGATTTGAGTGTGTTGTTTGTTTTGAGCTTTCGAATCATAATTCTACATCCATTTCTCAAAACTCAATTCAAAACATAATCATTACTTTTCAAAACTCAAAACCAAACACATAATTCAAAACTCTTTTCAAAACTCAATTCAAATCAATATTTTAATTTTGTTAAGATTTTAAATATTGTAATATTTAAATATGTTACGATTTTTTTAATTGTTTGAATATTTTTAAATATTTTAATTTCAAAATATTACGATTTTAATTTTTTAAATTTTAAAATATTTTATAAAAATAAATTCAAACTCTATTTTACAAAAATATTTTTAAATATTTTAATTTTTTTGTTATGTATTTGGTTACGATTTGAGTGTAAAATTGTGAAAGTAGTATGGAGTTTTGAGTTATGTGTTTGGTTATGAGTTTTAAAAATAATTTCTTAATTGAGTTTTGTTTTATATGTTTGGTTACGATTTGAGTGTAGAGTTGTTTTTAAATTTAAAATATTAACATTTTAAATTATTTAAATTTTTTGAATATTTATTTAAATTTTTTACTTATTAAATTTTTTAGATTATTTAAATTATTTAAATATTTATGATTTAAATTTTTTGAATATTTATTGTGAAAAAAAATTATTTCCTTTGTAGTATTTTCAATTAAAAAATTGATTAATGTTATTTTCTGTTAATAATAAATTTTTTAATTGAATTTTAAAAATAGTTTGGTTATGAGTGTTGATCAAAATTTTCAATAGTGTGAAAGTAGTATGTTTTGTTATGAGTTATAACAATTTGAATTAAGTTTTGAAAATTCTTTACAAAACTCATAACCAAACAAATTTTCTTACTTCACATGTCAAATCAAACTTTCAAAACTCAATTTCACACTCAATTCAACACTCTATTAAAAAATCATAACCAAACAAATTTTCCACACTCAAATCATAATTCCACAACTCATAAACTCAAAATACAACTCATACTCTCAAATCATATTTACAAAACTCTACCAAACGCAACCAAATTACAAGAACTAGAGTATATATCAAACTTGTGTTTTATCTATCTATTAATTTAATTTTCTTACCCAAATACAATATCTACATGAATCACATGCATGATACATGGCAGTGTTGTGAAAAATCACATCAGAATTTTTTCAAATGAATAAGTAATAGAACCCTCAAATCAGTCTTAGCACAACCACTAAGCATGGTTGGACTCACTCAAGTTTTTCAATATCAAAGAAGGATAGCAACAGGGAACAGAATACTGAAACAGAGAAGCCTTGCAATATAAACTTAGGGATGGTAAGTACACAATAACTCAAGTAAATTCATGAGGAAGAAATCACTCAAGTTCAACATCATAGCATCACAGATTGAATTTCAAGATTTGACAATTATAAATTCATATTCAAATTCAAATCAAATGAACACATGGATTCAAATTGAAATCTCCCACAACAAATTTATAATTAAATATGAACTTCAAGATCAGAGAGCGAATTTACCGCTTGAAATAGCACGGGGCAAGTCAGGCAAGAGGAGAGTTGATCCAAACCCTAAGAGGAGGTTCAAGATTGTAAACCCTAGGAGAAGAATCAACATGTAGACGTCCCTGAACGTCCCGGGAGGATGAGTCCCCGTTCTGTTCATTTGGGCTCGCTACATGTTCGGACTCTCAAATTGTCGCGGTTCTAAATCTGAACCAAAGAGTCCAAATCCGGCAAATCGTTTTGAGAAAACAGATTTTGAAAGAAGTGCCAAACATGGACTGCTTTGCCAGATACAGAGTCGCCACCTAAATATTTTATTTTGGAGAAATTTAGGAAACCCTGACTCGTTTGCCTAAGGCCACGTGTCCGTCATCACCAAAGTTGTCTCGGCTCGGGAACTTGGGCACGATTGGGGAAGGTCACTTCGTGAGCACCCCCGCTCGCCCGATCAAAGATCGGCCTCTACTAACCATGATATCTATTTTTGAAAACATTAGGCGTTCTTATTCCGGTTATTAGCCTAGATTTACTATGTGATGCGCACAACATACAAGTATAGACTGGGTCACCTGAATTGGAACAAAACATTTCATGTTTGTTTATTTGAAAATGGTTTGATGGTGCTACCCACAAGTAGGCTAAGACGTGGATTTGCCACCCTCGAATGGGCTTAGAAAACATGATTTTGCCACTATCTAGTGGGCTTAAAACTCACAGTCAATGAATTGTTCCAATTCAAATAACCCAACTTTCACCTACAGGAATTCAGGCAGTTATATCATATAAGCACATAGCCTCATGGTAAGCATGCTATCATGGCAGTCACTCACATGCATGCAAGGATGCTAAAGCATAAGTACTTACCAAGTACTCCAAGCCAAAACAAAAGCTCTGTTAGAAATCCATGCATGATCCTAACTATACAGAAATGCCTAATGCAACACATGCAAAATGCAACTAAGATAGGCTCGGCTATTCTAAACATGGCATATGATGATGCTACCGCTAATACGTATTCAATTTGGAATTGAAATACAAATGCAGTTAGTATGGTGCGCCGAGCCCGGTGCATGCAATACAGATGAATGAATGCAAACATGCTATCATACCGTATGCTAATTGAAACATGCCATAATCTAACCATCATAAGCAGGTAAATAAAAGGGAGAAAGACGTGGGGTTGGAAGACATACATCACACGCACGCACACTTATTACAGTTGTGTCCTCGCTCGGAGGGTCCAAAAGAATAATACAGTCCGAATAAATAATTACAGTCCGAAATAAATAATTAAATATTACAAAACCCTAATTAATTAACAAATTAACTAGGAAAGCGATAAACTAGCATGTAAGCCTATGGACTGCCTCAGCTCTGTTCCGAATGATGGAATGATGCATGCTTGAATTGCCTGGCGCGGAAATCTATTGCGATGCCCCGATTCGTCTCTGTTTGCAGTTTTTCTCGGAATATTGTGCAAAGCTCCAGGAGGCCGCTAATTTATGATTTACTGCAACAGAGAGCAACAAAGGGGCATGGCAAAGTATTTTCACATATGTATGCATGAATACTCTTCGGGGAGTGTAGTCCTCGATCCTCGTGCCACCAATCACGCATATCGATGCATGATGGCCGAGGAGTCGAATTGCACGACTCGATGTGAAATGAATGTACATGAAAACACAACAAGACCTAAACTCTATCATGGGTAATCCAGAGTGTCGGCGACCGGGGAATTGAGACACGTTCCGTCACTCGGAGTACGAAACGTCGCTCATTTCCCGTGCTTGGGCTAACTCCTATCCCGAACACAATGCAAATGAAATGGCATACACAATGCAACTAGCATATAACCTAGCATACGCAACGCTATGAAATGGCATACACAATGCACGACGCAACATGGCATACACAATGTTCTAAAATACAACCTAGCATACGCAATGCTATGAAATGGCATACACAATGCATAATAGACTTACACCAACATGAGTGGACCTCAGCCACACTCACATCAGTGGACATTAGATGAAAATGAGACTATCGAAATGCGTGCACACATGCACGCAAACTGAGGACTAAACCTAAGGCATAGTATGAAACTCTAACAAGGCATGGCAAGGCATGAAATATGGCATACAAGCATGTAATTTCCAGCACTAAAATATGATGCTAAACAGCCCCGAAACATGGAAAAAAGGCACCCGGTGCATGAGATGAACCTCGAAATTGGGCACATGGAATGACTTATAGCTATACAAAGCATGCATTATTTGATCATGAAGTCTAAAGACAGAGCCAAGGCAGTCCCAAAACATGAAGATTTCCAGTTCAAAGCATGGCCAAAAGATGCTAGCATGGTGGACTAAAATAGCATGCAAGATTGGCTAGCAAACATGAGTTATATGGTAGGTATAGGATGCACATGGAATCTTACCAAACCAGCAAAAATCAGTGAATAAAACATGTGAAAATATGCCCAAATAACCATGGAGATGCAACCAATACATGCAAAAATGATGAGCTCCTTTAGAGGGCTGTGCAATGGATTATTAAGCACATACAAGGTGGACACTTAGCATGGCATAAGAAACTATGAAAATCAAATATGGTAGTCTTAGAACTCACCAAATTGACCCTGGAAAGTGACTTCAAAGCATGCAAGATAGGGTCTCTTTGGAAGGCCAAAAATGACCACCAAACAAGTCAAGGTGAGAGGGGGTCACCCCCCTTGATTTGGAGGCTCAAAACAGTGTGCTAGCCACTGAAAATCCACTGGATTTCAGTAGCTAGAAGGCCAAACCAAGCATGCAACAAAAGCTTGGGTGTAAGGCTCAAAATAAGGGACAATCAAGCATACAAGGAAGCATATAACCTCAAACAAAAAAATGCCCTTAATAAAACATAAAGATAATGTCAAAAGGAGACTCTTTTCAGTTTATAACAAATTTCAAAAGTGAACACAAATAGGGCTAATCTATTATGCAAAAATGGCCCTAAAAGAGAGATTAGAGACAAGGGACAGCATCTGGCCCCAAACAGAGGAAAGCCCTTCAACAAAGTTGAAGAGGGGCTCAAAACAAGGCACTTTACAGTTTATATCAAGTCTCTAAATAAACACAAGTGAGGCTAAAACAACATGCAAGAAAAAGGCCTAAGAGAGGGATAAAGAGACAAGTGGTAGCAGCTGGCCTCAAACAGAGGAGAGCCCTTCAACAAAGTTGAAGAGAGGCTCAAAAAAAGACATTTTACAATTTATGACCAAATCCAAAACAGCTCACAAATAAGACTAAAATACCATGCAAAAATAGGCCTAAAAGAGAGATTAAACACAAAGGGTAAGAAGAAGACCTTAAACAACAAAAAGTCCTTGATAAAACATGAAGAGGAGCTCAAAATATGACTATTTACAGTTCAGGTCAGAGCTCAAAAATGTAAGCAAAAGGGGCTAAGATATAGAACAAAATAAGGCAAGAAAGAGGGAGAAGAGGACTCACCCTTGTAGCACAAGTCTTCAGCAGCTTTTGGACCAAGGAAAGGTGCACCTAACCTCTGAAAAACCACCTCAAGTTGCTGGAATGGAGTGTGGAGGCTGTAGGCTTGGAGGCGGTGTGTAGAGGGTGCATGAACCTTAAGGTTTGGAGGGTTGAATGAGAGATATAGAAGGTGTATGTATCAATGCCTCAGCTGGTTTTTGTAACCCTTAGAAATGAGGTAGGGTGCTGGTTATATAGAGGGAGAGAGGTTAAGGAAAAAGGGGGGGGAAAAAAATTCAAAATTCCCCCCCCCCCAAAAGGCAGCCCCTCGAATACAGAATCTGGGGAAAAACAGCTGGCACAGCTGGAATACACTTGGAGAGAGGATCATGGCCGGCTTGAATTTGTTTCCCCCCCCCTTTCCCTTGGCCTCTCCTCTATAAAGCCAGCACCCCAACTCCATTTTGAGGGGTTAGAAAAACCAGCTGGGATTCATATATATACCCTTCCATATATCTCTCTCATTCAAGCCTCCAAACACCCTTGTTCTTGACCTTTACACTACACCTCCAAGCCTACTACCTTCACACTCCATTCCAGCAACTTGGAGGCCATTTTCAGAGGTTAGGAGCTCACTTTCTTGGACCAAAAGCTGCTGGAAACCTGTGCTACAAGGGTGAGTCCCTATTTCCTCTTTTCTTGCCCTATTTTGCATGCTATCTTAGCTTCTATTTCTTACATTTTTGGGCTCCGACCTGAACTGTAAATAGTCATATTTTGAGCTCTTCTTCATGTTTTATCAAGGACTTTTTGCTGTTTGAGGTCTTCTCCTTACCCTTTTTGTTTAATCTCTCTTTTAGGCCTATTTTTGCATGGTATTTTAGTCTTATTTGTGAGCTGTTTTAGATTTGGTCATAAACTGTAAAATGTCTTTTTTTGAGCCCCTCTTCAACTTTGTTGAAGGGCTCTCCTCTGTTTGAGGCCATCTGCTACCACTTGTCTCTTTATCCCTCTCTTAGGCCTTTTTCTTGCATGTTGTTTTAGCCTCACTTGTGTTTATTTTTGAGACTTGATATAAACTATAAAGTGCCTTGTTTTGAGCCCTTCTTCAAATTTGTTGAAGGGATCTCCTCTGTTTGGGGCCATCTTCTGTCCCTTGTCTCTAATCTCTCTTTTAGGGCCATTTTTGCATAATAGATTAGCCCTATTTGTGTTCACTTTTGAGATTTGTTATAAACTGAAAAGAGTCTCTTTTTGGAATCATCTTCATGTTTTATTAAGGGAATTTTCTTGTTTGAGGTCATATGTTTCCTTGTATGCTTGATTGTCCCTTATTTTGAGCCTTACACCTAAGCTCTTGTTGCATGCTTGGTTTGGCCTTCTAGCCACTGAAATCCAGTGGATTTTCAGTGGCTAGCACACTATTTTGAGCCTCCAAATCAAGGGGGGTGACCCCCTCTCACCTTGACTTGTTTGGTGGTCATTTTTGGCCTTCCAAAGAGACCCTATCTTGCATGCTTTGAAGTCACTTTCCAGGGTCAATTTGGTGAGTTCTAAGACTACCATATTTGATTTTCATAATTTCTTATGCCATGCTAAGTGTCCACTTTGTATGTGCTTAATAATCCATTGCACGGCCCTCTAAAGGAGCTCATCATTTTTGCATGTATTGGTTGCATCTCCATGGTTATTTGGGCATATTTTCACATGTTTTAACTGATTTTTGCTGGTTTGGTAAGATTCCATGTGCATCCTATACCTGCCATATAACTCATGTTTGACAGCCAATCTTGCATGCTATTTTAGTCCACCATGCTAGCATCTTTTGGCCATGCTTTGAACTGGAAATGTTCATATTTTGGGACTGTCTTGGCCCTGTCTTTAGACTTCATGATCAAATAATGCATGCTTTGTATAGCTATAAGTCATTCCATGCGCCTAGTTTCGAGTTTCGGGGTTCATCTCATGCACCGGGTGCCTTTTTTTCCATGTTCGGGACCATTTTGCATCACATTTTAGTGCTGGAAATTACATGCTTGTATACCATATTTCATGCCTTGCCATGCCTTGTTAGAGTTGCATACTATGCCTTAGGTTCGGTCGTCGGTTTTCATGCATGTGTGCACGCATTTCGATAGTCTCATTTTCATCTAATGGCCACTGATGTGAGTGTGGCTAAGGTCCACTCATGTTGGTGTAAGTCCATTATGTATTGTGTATGCCATTTCATAGCATTGCGTATGCTAGGTTGTATTTTAGAACATTGTGTATGTCATGTTGCGTCGTGCATTGTGTATGCCATTTCATAGCATTGCGTATGCTAGGTTATATGCTAGTTGCATTGTGTATACCATTTCATTTTCATTGTGTTCGGGATAGGAGTTAGCCCAAGCGCGGGAAACGAGGGACGTTTCGTACTCCAAGTGACAGAACGTGTCTCAATTCCCCGGTCGCCGATACTCCGGATTACCCATGATGGAGTTTAGGTCTTGTTATGTTTTCATGTGTATTCATTTCACATCGAGTCGTGCAATTCGACTCCTCAGCCATCATGCATCGATATGCGTGATTGGTGGCACGAGGATCGAGGACTACACTCCCTGAAGAGTAGTCATGCATACATATGTGAAAATACTTTGCCATGCCCCTTTGTTGCTCTCTGTTGCAGTAAATCATAAATCAGCGGCCTCTTGGAGCTTTGCACAATATTCCGAGAAAAATTACAAACAGAGGCGAATCGGGGCATCGCAATGGATTTCCGCGTTAGGCAATTCAAGCATGCATCATTCCACCTTTCAGAACAAAGCTGAGGCAGTCCATAGGCTTTCATGCTAGTTTATCGCTTTCCTAGTTAATTTGTTAATTAATTAGGGTTTTGTAATATTTAATTATTCATTCTGGACTGTAATTATTTATTCGGACTGTATTATTCTTTCGGACCCTCCGAGCGAGGACACAACTGTAATAAGTGTGCGTGCGTGTGATGTATGTCTTCCAACCCCACGTCTTTCTTCCTTTTATTTACCTGCTTATGATGGTTAGATTAGGGCATGTTTCAATTAGCATACAGTATGATAGCATGTTTGCATTCATTCATCTGTATTGCATGCCCCGGGCTCGGCGCACCATACTAACTGCATTTGTATTTCAATTCCAAATTGAATACGTGTTAGCTGTAGCATCATCATATGCCATGTTTAGAATAGCCGAGCCTATCTTAGTTGCATTTTGCATGTGTTGCATTAGGCATTTCTGTATAGTTAGGATCATGTATGGATTTCTAACAGAGCTTCTGCTTTGGCTTGGAGTACTCGGTAAGTACTTATGCTTTAGCATCCTTGCATGCGTGTGAGTGACTGCCATGATAGCATGCTTACCGTGAGGCTATGTACTTATATGATATAACTGCTTGAATGCCTGTGGGTGAAGGTTGGGTTATTTGAATTGGAACAATTCATTAATTGTGAGTTTTAAGCCCACTAGATAGTGGCAAAATCATGTTTTCTAAGCCCATCCGAGGGTGGCAAATCCACGTCTTAGCCTACTTGCGGGTAGCACCATCAAACCATTTTCAAATAAACAAACATGAAATGTTTTGTTCCAATTCAGGCGACCCAGTCTATGCTTGTATGCTGTGTGCATCACATAGTAAATCTAGGCTAATAACTGGAATAAGAACACATAATGTTTTCAAAAATAGGTATCATGGTTAGTAGAGGCCGATCTTTGATCGGGCGAGCAGGGGTGCTCTCAAAGTGACCTTCCCCAATCGTACCCAAGTTCCCGAGTCGAGGCAACTTTGGTGATGACGGACATGTGGCCTTAGGCAAACGAGTCAGGGTTTCCTAAATTTCCCCAAAATAAAACATTTAGGTGGCGACTCTGTATCTGGCAAAGCAGTCCATGTTTGGTACTTCTTTCAAAATCTGTTTTCTCAAAACGATTTGCCGGATTTGGACTCTTTGGTTCAGATTTAGAACCGTGACAATTTGAGAGTCCGAACATGTAGTGAGCCCAAATGAACAGAACGGGACTCATCCTCCAAGGACGTTCGGGGACGTCTACAGTTTCTGGCGACTCCGCTGGGGAGTTAGAGAACTTGACTCGAACTCATGATATCTGGTTTTGACTACACTTATGTGTTTCTTTGCATTGCATGTGCATTGGTGCGCCTAGGACACCGTGTTTGCCATCTGCTATTCCTGAGCGGTTTGCCAGAGGCTACGTGCCATAAGGCTGACCGGTTACGGGCTCTGCAAGTATGGGAACACAAACCCCGATTTTACCGGGGCACCCTTTTGACCATTCGACCTAGTGCATATTCGAAATCCATAGTGACCATTCCAAGCTAGGACAGGTTGCTTACCCGATTTAGGTTATTTGAAACCGTTGCGTGCGTAGTGAAACCCTAGCTTCTGACAAAATAGGACAGGGAAACCCTACCCCAACATAGGGGTATTTTGGCTCTCACTTGTCTGCTATGAGCTTTTAGAGTGCGTCTCTATAGGAATGCATGTATCAGTCTACAAGTTTGGACATCAGGCCTGTGGGCACCAGTTCAGTACTTTGGGATTCAGTTCACTTGAGGGTATCAGTTTATGGGCAGAATTTTGGGCAGAATTCTGTAGGAGGCACAGTCATTCAGCTCTGCTCATATGGGTTATCGTGAAATCGGGCTGAGATGCTGCATGTTTTCTCTTTTACTAGGTAGTCTAGGAACCATAGCTTCAGAGGGCTCCAATATCCCCTGGGTACACCGAACTTGTGTTGATAGACTTTGTCGGGTCAGAGATTCAGTTCAAAGGCAATCAGTGTTCCTTTACCAGAGGCAGGGTGAAAAGGTCGGTCAGGCACAGACCACCAGTACACCAGCTACCAGCTCAGTGGTCTTTGAACAGCCAGGTTGAGATTTCTGAGCCTATTGCAGACACAGGTATACCAGTTGCTCAGTTAGATCAGGACAATATGTCGGGTCTGGAAGAGATGGTGCGCCAACTCCAGGATAGTATGAAAGCCATGCAGCAAGATGCTGTCCGTCAAGCGGAATTCACCAAGCAACAGGCCGTGGTCATAGCCCAACAGGCAGAGACAATTGCCAGGTTAGAGCAGCAAATTGGAGTATCTACTTCACACCAGGCTCCTTTCCCACCAAGAGTTCCCATACTCGGGGAGGCAACCCACGTCCAGGATGATACGGACATTCCAGGCGGGCCAGCTCCGCCCCCGGTGTTGCCCCAGTTGTCTAAAACACCCACCAACCTGCCAGACTCCCCCTTTGAGTTCGAGACGGACCCCACAGCATTGAAAGTGAGCAAGCTTGAGAAATTGTTCAAAAAGTCTCAGGGGGCCCGCTCTATTTCTGATATAGAGGATGGTTATGCCGACTCAGTGGTGACCTTGCCAGAGCGGTTTAAAATGCCGCATATCGATCGATTTGATGGCTCTGAAGACCCAATGGTACACCTCTAACTGTTTTCTGATATCTTGAGGCCAATGGGTTTGACCACAGTCTAGAAATTGTCACCATTCGGCCGAACCCTGTCTGGGATAGCCGCAATCTGGTATGCAAAATTGGAGAACTCTGTGAAACTGAACTGGGAAGGGCTGGCTGAGGCCTTTATTGCTCAATACTCCTACAACACACAGATCGAGGCCACAACTCGTGATCTCGAAGTCACCCGCCAAGAGCTAAAGGATGGTTTCTCAGAGTTCGTGACAAGATGGAGAGCAAAGGCCTCAATGATGACTATAAGGCCTTCCGATAAAGATCAGATCAGGATGATTGTTCGGAATCTGCATGGCAAGTTGCTGCAAAAGATGGTCGTTCTACCTCTGTTTACCTTTCCAGCCCTTCATGAAATGGAGGTTCAAATCGAGGATGCCATCTGACAAGGGATCTTTGCAGAAGATAATGAGCCTTCGAAGAGGAATGTTGCTCGCAGTTCCAATGCTACTACTGAAGGTAGCACAGCTGCGAAATGCTCAGAAGTAGACACTATCACCACTTCCCTCAATGACCAAAAACCAACCACTTCAACTCGGCCCCAAGCCCGAAAATTTCATCCTCTTTACATGAGTCTCTCCCAAGCTTTGAAAAAGCTGCAAGAAGAAGGGCACCTAGAACTCCTAGAACCCCAACCCCTTCCAAATCCTTTTCCACCAAGATATGACCCAGCTAAATATTGTGCCTATCATCAACAACACGGTCATGATACGAACCGTTGCATCCGCCTCCGTCATAAGATTCAGGATCTTATTGACGAAGAGACCCTAGCTCCACCAAAAGGACCTCAGGTTAGTACTGATTCGTCACCTCCCCATCTCAACCTCATTCATACACTACCATCCACCTTCGACCCCAGCATATACATTACCCCAGCCCATCTACCCAAGCCTGAGGTGTTCATTCCAGAAAGCATGGACTTATGCATGATGGATGCACCTGGACCCCAATCATCTCAAACCCGTGAGCCCACTACTTCTGAGCTGAAGAGAATGATCGAAGATCTTCAGAGAACAGTGACAGATTTGGCCTCCGAGACATCGGCTCCGTCATCAACCACATCGCATACCAGGGAGTTCATGTCAAAAGGCTCCCTAGTCTTGGAACGGGTTGTATTTGAGGAATGCCAATCCCTTGGCAAAGTGGAGGCGAGTGGAAAGAACAAGATATGGGCAGACATGGATCCCCATGAACATCTTCTATTGGCTGTTGAGGCTTTGAAAGCCGAGGGACTGAATAAAGAGCAAGTGCTTGCAGTTGTTGCAAAAACTGTGGACGACATTTTCGCCACTCAAGTTGGGGGCAGTTTGAATCAAGGGCAAGCCGGGAGAAGGGTTGTTGTATCAGAAACGTTCCTTTCAGCTATAATCCTGCACTCAGAAGAGATCAACAAACCAGCCCAGCACCTGCCATGCCCTTTGCTGGTGCGTCGAGCAAAAATCCACAGACCCTAAAGTACCAACCCCGAGGTCGGAGGGTCTTCCATGCCCTCTATATGCCTTTGTCCAAAGCTCTCCAAATCCTTGTTGGACAAGGCCATCTCAAACCCCTCGAGCCTCGGGCTCTCCCGAATCCTCTTCCGACTACGCATGATGCTACCCAGTACTGCGCGTACCATCAGCAAACTGGCCATACCACGGTCAACTGCTTCCGTCTTCGCCATGAAGTACAAGATCTATTTGACAACAGGGTCATCCTCCCGCCGAGCTTAGCAAAGTCTACCAGCACTGGATCAGTGAACTTAGGGGGATAATGTGATGTGATCGGGGGATGAACCAGCTGCGGGTGGCACTCGATTAAACTCCAGACGTGGGAATGGCAAGCACTGTTCTGAGCAATACGCAAACACCAGTTTTTGTGCTTTCTAACTTGGGCATTGAGTCAGTCTTGTTGTTTTATATAGAGTCAGTCTTTTCTTATTGAGTCAGTTGGGTCTGTCTTGTTGTACCGAGTCAGTCCTATTTTGTTGGAGTCGGGTGATTTCGGGGGTGTTACCTCGGACATCACTTGCTAGTTTGGTGTTTGTCTTTCGTTTTCTTTTGAGTCTGTTTTTGCCTTGGAGCCAGTAATGCCAACAGATTTGAATGAACAGCGGTGATTTTCACATTCTTGTGTTCGCTTCTGCCTTGTGCCAGTTATGCCAGAAGTTCTGAATGAAATGGCAGTGCTTTTCGCCTACTCTTCTGCACCCCAAAATCATTACATTGACCTAAGTTTTTCAAAACTTTTTGAACACTGCGGTGAAAACGAAGAGGAAGGAATTCTTCGGGTTTTGCAAAAATTTGATCATTTGAGAGAAAGAGAGGCATGCTAAGCCTTTAATAATCGAGATCATGCTTGTTAATGTAAGTACTGAGAAGGATCCTAGCTTGATCCAGATTGGTCCCACACTGTCTTCAGCGTGAGCGACTAATCGTTTTCTTAAAAGATTTTGAAAAAATGTTTTGTGCGATCTTTCGAAGACCTGTGGGGAATCGCTCTTGAGATTGTGTAGCCTAAGATCGCTCTCAGCCTCAAGACTCGACCCCTCATTGTCAAACCTTGGGCTTAAGTTCAGAAATTTTCAATGGTCAACTACAACGTGAGGCCTGTGTGGCCAGATTCAAAGCAGCCCTCGAACAAGAGGCAAGAAAGTCAGATCAAGAAGGTCAGATGTCATCAAAAGAAGCTTGCAAAGCTAGATCAGAAGCACCCTTCGAACTAGGGGCAAAGGATTTTAAATATGCTCGAGGAGCCGAAGATGGATCATTCCACAAATCAAAGAAGGTCGGCAAGAATGCCAAATCCCAGAAGGGAGCAAAGAAGACAGTTTCTGCTGAAGAACAACTGAGTTCCTATCCACAACACTAAGGGCAAATTCAACCCCCTATTGGATGGACTCCAGCATCGTCAGCAAACAACAGCCATTTGCTTGGACTCAGATGACTTCAGGATCTCAAAACCATTTGATATAGACTTTTTACACTTTTACCCTTTGAGAGGCTCGCTGGGCCGAAAACCCGGAAGGGCGACCCAAGCAAAAGTTAGAGCAAGAGAAAAATACAAAAAAAGAGAATGCAAAAAAAGAAGACAAAAAAATGAAGAAAATAAAAAGAAAAGATGAAAAAGAAAAAAGAAAATACAAAAGAAATAAAAATGAAAAGAGAAACAAAGCTCGCAAGGTTGAAAACCCGGAAGGGCGGCCTTGGCAAAAGTTAGAGCGCAAAAAAAGAGGTTAATACCCGAGTGTACCTTAACCCCAAACTACATAAGGCTTGATTCCCATGTTTGGGATACGTAGGCAACTTCATTCTGAAGTCTAGCCACAAACACTTCCAAATCGATTGTGTCCATGTAATGGTTTTGATCATCTTCGCTTTCTCTGAATCTGAGAATTTGGTTGTGTTCGTCACTCTGAGGATTGACTACAATGCGCTGCGGTGCCATGCAAACAAGGGGCAACTTTCCGTTGCTATTCAATGCGCTGCGGTGCCATTCAAACAAGGGCAACTCTCTGTTGCCATGCATTTCTCTTCGTGTAAGGGGCAATTTTCCTTCGGATCTGAAGTTGTGCATTTCAAGAGTAGGTTCTGTGCTCATTGAGCAATCGCCATTTGTAAAAACAGTTTTTGAGAATTTTTACTGAGGTTGACTAATTTTCTCTCAAAAAGCATTCCATCTTTTCTAAAACTGGACCATTTCTTAGACCCGAAAAAGGAAAATTTTCAGTGCTCATAACCTGACTTGCATGATTTCAAATCAAAAAATCGAACAAGCGTGTTAATCTAACTCTCATTTTGGTTAAAATTGTTTTAGCAGAAGCAAAAAATAAAAAAATGGTCAAAATAGGGGCACAGTTGAGTCAAGCTCCCTGTCTTTTGCCTGTTGTCAATGCATTTGCCAGAAAGGGCACCATACTTGCCAAGAAGGGCATCATACCTGTCGGAAAAGGGCACCACTGAAGCTAACCGCAAAAGGGCTGAAAGCTCTATCACCCTCCAAGCAGCGAGGTGTCAAGCTAAGTGCGAAGCACGAATTGGAATGGATCAAGATATTCCACTTCCTCATCTGGATAGATCTGATCACGTCCAAACTCCCCAGCAAAGCATCATCAACCGATGTCAGCTACAGATTTGCTACACACCCAGTTGTAGCGCAACCCCTCTGTGGGAGAAACTCACTGTTGTGAACAAGAATAAGAATCTGGTAGAATGCCAGGGGCAAGAGCCCACAACTTCCTGCTTACCCATCAACCACCCAGGGGAGGGATTTAAAATGAGAGATTGAAGAATAGAGAGGTGTGCGCTGAGAGAAAAAGTGAGGAAAAAGGCTTTTTCAGAAAAACAGAGCCTGAGGGCCGAGTGATGTGAAAATCACAAATGAGAAAGGGTGGGAAACAATGCCCGGAGAAACTGGCTCCTCGCGAATTGAGAGGTCTCTCGTCTTTGTAACACGTCTGTGTGTCGTGTCTTTCATTTTGTTTGTCTCGATTCTTGCTATGAGTCGTTCCGAGTGTGTCTCGATGCGTTTAGGTTGTTTACCTTTCCTTTTCCGTTGTTCAGTCTTTTTCGCTGCGTTCAGTCGTAGGCTCAATACCCGGTTAAGAATTTGTTTCTCAATTTCAAAAAATCGTTTTGTGCTCAGAGTGCCATGCCATTCTCCACATTTGTGCAAAACAAGATTTTGTTCTTTCAAAAACCACAGGGTTCAACCTAGGTCATGTGGGAACAGTAAAACCAGGACCTATCTGAAGCTATATAGGTTCTAGACTTCGAAGCAAAAAAAAAAGGGAAAATGTCGGGCATCTAAGTCTGTTTCAACTTCTGCAAGTTCTGTCATCGCATCCTATATGTTCAGAATGAGCTGTGTGTTCAAAAATTAAAAGAATGCTGTGTTATGAGCCTTGTGTTCAAATGAAGCAGTGATGTGTTATGAGCTACGTGTTCAAAATGAAGTGTGTGCTGTGTGTTCACAATCAAGATATGGGCTGCGTGTTCAGAAATTCAACAGTTTGGGCTGCGTGCTCAACTCTCAACAAGTGTGTGTTGTGTGTTCACATTCAAAATATGAGCTGCGTATTCAATATTAAGAGTGAGCTGCGTGTTCAACATGAAGTATTGAGCTGTGTGTTCAGAATTGAAAAGTGTGAGCTGCGTGTTCAACATATGAGCGTCGGTTCGGAATTAAAATGTGTGAGCTGCGTGTTCAGAATTAAAATCTGAGCTGCGTGCAAATGAAAATGTATGGGCTGCGTGTTCAGAAATTCAAAAGTTCGGGCTGCGTGTTCGACTTTCAACAAGTGTGTGCCGTGTGTTCACATTCGATATGGGCTGCGTGTTAAGAAATTCAACAGTTTGGGCCGCGTGTTCAACTCTCAACAAGTGTGTGCTATGTGTTCACATTCAAAATATGAGCTGCGTGTTCAATATTAAGAGTGAGCTGCATGTTCAACATGAAGTATTGAGCTGTGTGTTCAGAATTGAAAAGTGTGAGCTGCGTGTTCAACATATGAGCGTGGGTTCGGAATTAAAATGTGTGAGCTGCGTGTTCAGAATTAAGAATGAGCTGCGTGCAAATGAAAATGTATGGGCTGCGTGTTCAGAAATTCAAAAGTTCGGGCTGCGTGTTCGACTTTCAACAAGTTTGTGCTGTGTGTTCACATTCGAAACTGGGCTGCGTGTTCAACTTCTTTCAACAAGTGTGTGCCGTGTGTTCACATTCGAAACTGGGCTGCGTGTTCAGAAGTTCAAAAGTTTGGGCTGCGTGTTTAACTTTCAACAAATGTGTGCTGTGTGTTCACAATCAAGATATGGGCTGCGTGTTCAGAAATTCAAAGTTTGGGCTGCGTGTCCAACTCTCAACAAGTGTGTGCTGTGTGTTCACATTCAAAATATGAGCTGCGTGTTCAGAGATTCAAAAGTTCGGGCTGCGTGTTCAACTTCTTTCAACAAGTGTGTGCTGCGTGTTCACAATCAAAATGGGCTGCGTGTTCAGAAATTCAAAAGTTTGAACTGCGTGTTTAGATTTTAGAAAAGGTGGGCTGCGTGTTCACGACAAAAAATTTGAGCTGCGTGTTCAGATTTCAGAAAAGGTGGGCTGTGTGTTCATGACAAAAAGTATGAGCTGCGTGTTCAGAAATTCAAGTGCTTGAGCTGTGTGTTCAAAATGCAAACCAAATGCTGCGTTATGGACTGAGTGTTCAGATTGAGCAGTGTTACGAGCTGTGTGCCCAAAAAGCGAGCTGTGTGCCCGAAGAAGGAGCTGTGTGCCCGAAAATGAGCTGCGTGCTCGAAAAATGAGCTGTGAGCCTGAAGAATGAGCCGTGTGCCCGCAAACGAGCTGTGTGCTCGAAAATGAGCTGTGTGCCCGAAAAATGAGCTGTGTGCCCGAAAAATAAGCTGTGAGCCTGAAGAACGAGCTGTGTGCCTGCAAACGAGCTGTGTGCCCGAAAATGAGCTATGTGCCCGAAAAAGGAGCTATGTGCCCGAAACGAGCTACGTGCCCGCAAAGCAGCTGTGTGCCCGAAGAATGCACTGTGTGCCCAATATGAGCTGCGTGCTCAAAATGTGCTGTGTGCCCAAATGAGCGGCATGCCCAGATTAAACAGAGTGTTGTGTTACGAGCTGTGTGTTCAAAGTGAACAGAATATTGTGTTGACTGTTTCACTGTTTCAAGCCAGAATGGTGATCAGAAGTGCTCTCTCTGAGTACCATTCCCCGTCAAAGTAAAGCGGTTTACCGCCACTCACTCCATGAGGTGCTTTCTAGAGTGCCACTTTGTCTGTTTACTACATTCCCTAAACATCATGCTCTACATTGCTTGTAACATGTACTTTGTCATCGCACTTGTTGCGTTTATTTGCATCTTGTGTTATCTTATATCCTTTTGTGTCGTGCTGCATTTAGAATCGTTGTCCTCCAGGACTTTCTCAGGTTGCATTATGCGCGCACCTGGGCGGTTGTTTTTGGACCTCCTCTCACGCTTTCAGCGTGGTTTGAGTGTCCCTTCCCTCACACGATTTCAGCGTATTTGGATTTTATCTCAGGTTGCGTTGTGCGCGCACTTGGGCGGTTATTTTTGGACCTCCTCTCACGATTTCAGCATGGTTTGAGTGTCCCGTTCCTCACACGATTTCAGCGTGTTTGGATTTTATCTCAGGTTGCGTTGTGCGTGCACTTGAGCGACTGTTTTCGGACCCTTCTCATGATTTCAACGTGGTTAGAGTGTTCTTTTCCTTACACGATTTCAGCGTGTTTGGAATTTATCCCAGGTTGCGTTGTAGATGTACTGGGTGGGTTGTTTTTGGAGCCTTCCCTTCCTCACACGATTTCAGCGTGTTTGGAATTTATCTTAGGTTGCATGGAACGCGCTTCTGATTGATTTTCTTTGTTCTTCCTCCACTCACGAGTCCAGCGTGGTTGGCGTGTGTTCACCCTTTGCATCTATTGCATCACATCTATTACATCGTATCTATTTTACTGTCTGGTCTAGGAGACCTTAAATCCTCCGGTCTAAGGAGACCTTAAATCCTGCATCTTTATTCGCACTGTCTTGTGCACTCCCGGGTCTAGGAGACCTTAAATCCTCTAAAGGTGCAATTCCTTTGGTGTTTGTCATGCTCGAACGACTTCCAGTGGTCTGGTATAGCCACCTGCCTTTGTTAGCAGTGAGTTCCTTGGAGATCAACTGAGACGGTGGAAATTAGAGTTCAAATGGCTCTTGCCTAGAACACAAAGGTTCGGGATTTCCGAGACTAAAGTCTGGTTTAAATACCTAGGGGTATATCCTCGGCTTGAAATCTGTATGGCAGCCCCATAGATTGAGATAGCATATGTATGCGTCTCAATTCTGGATACCGAATCAACCTAGTCTGTCACCCTGTTGGAGAATAGGGAAAGCTGCGACCATAGTTAGGGAGAAAGTAGTACCTGCAGTTCAACCAAGAAGAAGCGAAAGATCCCCAGTGGCATGAGGTAAGTCATTGCCAATTGCCCCTGTAAGGTACCTTCACCTCTTAGCTATTACATTGCATTTTAGCCACTATATTATAGTGCATCGCATAAATCCTCAATTTTTAAACCGGCTTCGCATAGCGTATAAGTCCAATCATCAAAATCTTCCTGCATATCATTTTATCCTGCCCCTGAACTACGTTGGTTTGATTCCTTGCAAAGGGGTACGTAGGCAGCCTGCGGGCGCAACCATTTATTTGTCTGTACTTTGTATGTTTGTCTAAGTCTTCGGCCTTGTCAAAAATGGGTCATCTCTGGGCTTTGACATTCACTCCCGTCACTTCTTGACTTTCGAGTTTTGTCAAAGAGGGGCAACTGTAGACACCCCATTTTTGACCGACCTTAAGACTTAGACGTCACCGATTGAGCGCTTGGTGATGTCGCATATTGTGCTCGTTCTGAAGTTTCAGAGTCCCGGCTGCAAGCCTTGCCTCCGGACTTCCGGACTCTTTTGTGCCTTGCCTCGGTTTGCGAACCAGGCTCTGTTTTCTCTATTTTTCTCTTCCCGAAGGGAGGGAGAGGTCTCGTAGATCATCTCTTAGTGGCTATAGGCTATGTTTCGTGGTTGTAGGCCATTTTTTCCGATTGGAGCCTGGTTTTCGGTTTTTCGGAGCCGACGGCCGTGTGCCTCAGTTCGGGACCGCCTAACCACCTCCGTTTGCTCTGATTTTTGGTATACACCTTATTTCCTCCCTTTTGAGGGACACTGTGGTCTGAAAGACCAACTTCGTGGTCGAACGCCACTTCCGGTGCCTAACAGCCTGTTTTCGGGGCCCCGAACTGCGTGTTTCGACCGCCGAACCTCCGTTTTGCATCCGTTTTGGTACATTTTTGGTGGAGACCTTATTTTCATTGTTAGAAAGCTTGTAGGAGGGTGGGAGGCCAGCAATTTTTCTGAAAAGCCAGTTTTATTTCTTCATCGCTCTCTGCTGCCCGTTTTCTTCACTAGAAAGCTAATGTTGACCACTCCCGGGCCACTTTCTTTAGCCCTAAACCCCATATTTGTGTTGTACACACCTGGGAGGCCACCAATATGAATAGGCCGGCCAGTAATTGTCTCTGACCCTTTTGAACCCCTCTAAAAAGTTGGCTTTTCTCTCTCCTGGTTCACATTTTCTGAGTTTTGACCACATATTTGTGTTGTGCACACATGAGAGGCCACCCTTTTGGGGTGACCGGCTAGCAATTTTGATTGACCCTTTTGACCCCTGGCCGACCGGCTTGAGGGGGTGACCGGCCAGCCACTTGAACCTTTTGAACCTGGCCGGCCATGATCCTCTCTCCAAGTGTATTCCAGTTGTGCCAGCTGTTTTCCCCCAGATTCTGTATTCGATGGGCTGCCTTTTGGGGGGGAAATTTGAATTTGTTTCCCCCCCCCTTTTCCCTTGGCCTCTCCTCTATAAAGCCAGCACCCCAGCTCCATTTTGAGGGGTTAGAAAAACCAGCTGGGATTCATATATACACCCTTCTATATATCTCTCTCATTCAAGCCTCCAAACACCCTTGTTCTTGACCTTTACACTACACCTCCAAGCCTACTACCTCCACACTCCATTCCAGCAACTTGGAGGCCATTTTCAGAGGTTAGGAGCTCACTTTCTTGGACCAAAAGCTGCTGGAAACCAGTGCTACAAGGGTGAGTCCCTATTTTCTCTTTTCTTGCCATATTTTGCATGCTATCTTAGCTTTTATTACTTACATTTTTGGGCTCCGACCTGAACTGTAAATAGTCAGATTTTGAGCTCCTCTTCATGTTTGATCAAGAACTTTTTGCTGTTTGAGGTCTTCTCCTTACCCTTTGTGTTTAATCTCTCTTTTAGGCCTATTTTTGCATGGTATTTTAGTCTTATTTGTGAGCTGTTTTGGATTTGGTCATAAACTGTAAAATGTCTTTTTTTGAGCCCCTCTTTAACTTTTTTGAAGGGCTCTCCTCTGTTTGGGGCCATCTGCTACCACTTGTCTCTTTATCCCTCTCTTAGGCCTTTTTCTTGCATGTTGTTTTAGCCTCACTTGTGTTTATTTTCAAGACTTGATATAAACTGTAAAGTGCCTTTTTTTGAGCCGCTATTCAACTTTGTTAAAGGGCTCTCCTCTGTTTGGGGCCAGCTTCTGTCCCTTGTCTCTAATATCTCTTTTAGGGCCATTTTTGCATAATAGATTAGCCCTATTTGTGTTCACTTTTGAAATTTGTTATAAACTGAAAAGAGTCTCCTTTTGACATTATCTTTACGTTTTATTAAGGGCATTTTCTTGTTTGAGGTTATATGCTTCCCTGTATGCTTGATTGTCCCTTATTTTGAGCCTTACATCCAAGCTTTTGTTGCATGCTTGGTTTGGCCTTCTAGCTACTGAAATCCAGTGGATTTTTAGTGGCTAGCACACTGTTTTGAGCCTCCAAATCAAGGGGGGTGACCCCCTCTCACCTTGACTTGTTTGGTGGTCATTTTTGGCCTTCCAAAGAGACCCTATCTTGCATGCTTTGAAGTCACTTTCCAGGGTCAATTTGGTGAGTTCTAAGACTACCATATTTGATTTTCATAATTGCTTATGCCATGCTAAGTGTCCACCTTGTATGTGCTTAATAATCCATTGCACGGCCCTCTAAAGGAGCTCATCATTTTTGCATGTATTGGTTGCATCTCCATGGTTATTTGGGTATATTTTCACATGTTTTATTCACTGATTTTTTCTGGTTTGGTAAGATTCCATGTGCATCCTATACCTGCCATATAACTCATGTTTGCCAGCCAATCTTGCATGCTATTTTAGTCCACCATGCTAACATCTTTTGGCCAAGCTTTGAACTGGAAATGTTCATGTTTTGGGACTGCCTTGGCTCTATCTTTAGACTTCATGATCAAATAATGCATGCTTTGTATAGCTATAAGTCATTCCATGTGCCCAGTTTCGAGTTTCGGGGTTCATCTCATGCACCGGGTGCCTTTTTTTCCATGTTTCGGGACCATTTTGCATCACATTTTAGTTCTGGAAATTACATGTTTGTATGCCATATTTCATGCCTTGCCATGCCTTGTTAGAGTTGCATACTATGCCTTAGGTTCGGTCCTCGATTTGCGTGCATGTGTGCACGCATTTCGATAGTCTCATTTTCATCTAATGGCCACTGATGTGAGTGTGGCTGAGGTCCACTCATGTTGGTGTAAGTCCATTATGCATTGTGTATGCCATTTCATAGCATTGCGTATGCTAGGTTGTATTTTAGAACATTGTGTATGTCATGTTGTGTCGTGCATTGTGTATGCCATTTCATAGCATTGCGTATGCTAGGTTATATGCTAGTTGCATTGTGTATGCCATTTCATTTGCACTGTGTTCGGGATAGGAGTTAGCCCAAGCGCGGGAAACGAGGGACGTTTCGTACTCCGAGTGACGGAACGTGTCTCAATTCCCTGATCGCCGACACTCCGGATTATCCATGATGGAGTTTAGGTCTTGTTGTGTTTTCATGTGCATTCATTTCACATCGAGTCGTGCAATTCGACTCCTCGGCCATCATGCATCGATATGCGTGATTGGTGGCACGAGGATCGAGGATTACACTCCCCGAAGAGTAGTCATGCATACATATGTGAAAATACTTTGCCATGCCCCTTTATTTCTCTCTGTTGCAGTAAATCATAAATCAGCGGCCTCCTGGAGCTTTGCACAATATTCCGAGAAAAACTACAAACAGAGGCGAATCGGGGCATCGCAATGGATTTCCGCGTCAGGCAATTCAAGCATGCATCATTCCACTATTCGGAACAGAGCTGAGGCAGTCCATAGGCTTACATGCTAGTTTATCGCTTTCCTAGTTAATTTGTTAATTAATTAGGGTTTTGTAATATTTAATTATTCATTACGGACTGTAATTATTTATTCGGACTGTATTATTCTTTCGGACCCTCCGAGCGAGGACACAATTGTAATAAGTGTGCGTGCGTGTGATCTATGTCTTCCAACCCCACGTCCTTCTCCCTTTTATTTACCTGCTTATGATGGTTAGATTAGGGCATGTTTCAATTATTATACAGTATGATAGCATGTTTGCATTCATTCATCTGTATTGCATGCACTGGGCTCGGCGCACCATACTAACTGCATTTGTATTTCAATTCCAAATTGAATACGTGTTAGCTGTAGCATCATCATATGCCATGTTTAGAATAGCCGAGCCTATCTTAATTGCATTTTGCATGTGTTGCATTAGGCATTTCTGTATAGTTAGGATCATGCGTGGATTTCTAACAGAGCTTCTGTTTTGGCTTGGAGTACTCAGTAAGTACTTATGCTTTAGCATCCTTGCATGCGTGTGAGTGACTGCCATGATAGCATGCTTACCATGAGGCTATGTACTTGTATGATATAACTGCCTGAATGCCTGTGGGTGAAGGTTGGGTTATTTGAATTGGAACAATTCATTAATTGTGAGTTTTAAGCCCACTAGATAGTGGCAAAATCATGTTTTCTAAGCCCATCCGTGGGTGGCAAATCCACATCTTAGCCTACTTGCGGGTAGCACCATCAAACCATTTTCAAATAAACAAACATGAAATGTTTTGTTCCACTTCAGGTGACCCAGTCTATACTTGTATGCTGTGCGCATCACATAGTAAATCTAGGCTAATAACCAGAATAAGAACGCATAATGTTTTCAAAAATAGGTATCATGGTTAGTAGAGGCCGATCTTTGATCGGGCGAGCGGGGGTGCTCACAAAGTGACCTTCGCCAATCGTACCCAAGTTCCCGAGCCGAGGCAACTTTGGTGATGACGGACACGTGGCCTTAGACAAACGAGTCAGGGTTTCCTAAATTTCCCCAAAATAAAACATTTAGGTGGCGACTCTGTATCTGGCAAAGTAGTCCATGTTTGACATTTCTTTCAAAATCTGTTTTCTCAAAACGATTTGCCGGATTTGGACTCTTTGGTTCAGATTTAGAACCGTGACAATTTGAGAGTCCGAACATGTAGTGAGCCCAAATGAACAGAACGGGACTCATCCTCCCGGGACGTTCGGGGACGTCTACACAACGTAATGAAGATCTTGAGAGAAAGAGAGAGAACTTCCACATCGAAATCGAGATTGTAGACAGTAGTGCTCACCTTAGTAGACGATGCAGATGGTGGTGGTGGTGGTGGTGGTGGAGCTTCGAAATCAAGAGACAGAGAGAGAGAGAGCTTCGAAATCGAAATCACCTAGCTGAAGAAGGTTGAATTGTATCTTCCAAATCGAAATTGAAATTGATTCTGCTCTACGAAATTGATTTTGCTCTACGAAATCGAAATCAGTTTGAGATTGAATCACCGAACTTCGAAATCGAAATCACTTTACGGGTTTAGAGAGAGTAAGCGAGCGAGATTCATACATTTGTGTTTCTCAGATTTGAAAGAGTGAGAGTGAGAAGAAGGGCTTCTTAGATTTAGAATGAGGGTTTGAAGAGGGAGAGAGCGCCTGAGAGGGGGATAACATTTGAAGGCCCTTTTAAACGTTTCTATCAGTTAAACGGTACCGTTTTATTTAAACCAAAATGCGATGTTTATAAAACGTCGTTAAATATTAAAAAACGTGACGTTTAACAAAACGCCGTTAAAAAAACGCCGTTAAATCACACATTTCTTGCAGTGTGAGTAAAACAACACCAAGGGAAGGAACACAGTACACATCCACACATGATAAAATTAATTTCAAACGTCTCTAAAGATGACAAAAATGGTATACCATAACAATTACCTCCAGATGTTGTTGCAGTGGAAAAGGAACCACATCAGAAGGGTGTTTTGATTCCTTTAGCAGACCCACATAAAATTTAGTATTTGTATTTTCCATTCCAGCATAGACAGACATAAGTGGAATAAAAGATTGTAAAAATATATAAATTTAAGGAACTATACTCACTTTGATGGTCAACTCGTCTACTGCTGTCTCAACAAGAGGACATCCAAAAGCTGAAGTTGAGGTAATGCCTACCATCAGATCACTCAAAAAGGAAATCTTGCAATGGTAGTCCATATCCAATGACAAAAGTGGCCTTCCAGCCTTCAAATAAAGGATACTGTGGCTCTATTTCCAATTCTGATTGCAAAGAAAAAGTCATTGGCATAGAGAATGTTTTTAACAATAGCATTATGAAAATTTTCTATTTTCTCATATTTTTTAATTGAGCAGCGTGTGAAATTGCGATCATTCATCCAAATGAAAAGGAACAAAATTCCATAGAGGGAAATAGATAAATCAGAAACTCAAACAGACTAACAGCAGAACAACACTCTCCAAAGAAGCCAAGAAAACACAACAGGATTGGCAGAAACCTAGCAAGATTAGAAATATGGCAATGAAATGAAGGATCATATATAATATATGTATGTAAGGACCAGATGATTTGCTACCTGGAAAGTATATCACTCTCACAAGATTCAAAGTACGAAATATAACTTATATGGGCATTTAACTGATTTAGTTTTCAAAACCTCATAAGTTTGGACTATGTTGAAACCAATCTTTATATTTATAATGATGCCAAAATATTTAGTTAAAAAAATATAATGTGTGATTAAATTTAATTATGAAATGCTTTAATTTTTTTTTAACATATAGCCCAATAGGTGAGTTTGAGATTTAGAAATATTTTTTGGACTGGGCTTGGACAGATATAGAGACCATAGGGCCGAACTAGAATTGAGTAGACACAAAATCTATTATTATGTAGTATTAACCCACTCCAAACCCAACTTGACCGGCCGTTTGTATGTCCACCCGTACTTGCACCCCGATTAGCTAACATCATTGATGAAATGGTAAAAGTACTATAATGCCTTTATCTGATTTGATAATTTTCAACCCAACCAGAAAGAAAAACAGTAGACAAAACTCTGTCAAGCCATTCCCCACCACCAATGGAAAAACTCAACCAACTTCAACTACCCAATCTTATCACTCCATACCAATATCTCCACCATGTGATCACCCTCAAATCTAGGGCCAACCCTGAGTTTCGAGAGTCTAAGTTGAAATAATTTTTCGGGAGCTTTTTAAATATTCATAAAATAAAAAAATTATTCTATTTGGTTTAGAATTCTCAAAAATAATTTTTTGAATTTGTAATTCATATTTTTTATATTATTTTATATTTGGTAAAAAAAATTAAAAAAATATTCACAAAGAATATAATTTTTAAGTGTATCTAAATTAAGTATATTTACAAAATAAATAAATAAATTACGTAAAATATTAAAAAAATCACTGAAAAAACACATAATTGAGCCATAAAGAGAGAGTTAAAAAAAAATTAATTAAAAAAAAGGCTAAATAGAATCGGGCTAACGATTAATACATATACAATTATTTTATATTTTATTTTTTCAATCGGGCTAACATCTAACACTTATAAATATTTTTTAATTGGGCCTAATAGATTTTTTGGGGCCCTTAAACTGGCCTAAGTTAATAAAATAAAATTGGGTCATTTTAAATTTTTAATATAGTATAGGACTAATGAATTTAGGAATTTTTTCTTAAACCTAATTTTTGAGACCCTGAACACTTGTGTTACTAGCTTTAACCCAAAACCGACCCTGCTCAAATCGTCATGATTTTTGCAAACAATACAGCCAAATACAACAATCACTCCAAGCACAAAAGAGGAGAAAATGGCAAGCATTCAACAACCATCGCTTCCACCTAGTACCATTTCCAAAGCACAATACTTGAACCACCCGGCTGTGTCCGGTTCTACCCGGTAATTTTTGAAATTCTAGTCTGGCCCAAAAAATTTTTTAAATTCAATTTATATCCTTGATATTTTTGAATACTTTTATTCAACTTTTTGGTTAAAATACTTGTATGCCAAATGAGACGTTAATGTCTTATACTCTTCTTGCCTTGAACTTTTTAACAATTTTTTCTTTTAATTATTAAAATTTGACACTAATTTAATTTATTTATTTTATACAAATATAGAGTGAAGTGTTAATTCCCCTTTTTTAATCCCTCTCGCAACACCACCTAAAAGCAACAGTTCCTGTTTTAGTATTTATACGATGTTTCATTCCAGGGAAATGTCCAACATAGAGAAACATAAGTGGAATAAATAGGAAGTAGAAAAAATATATGTACTCACTTTTATGGTCAACTCGTCTGCCACTGTCCCAACAAGAGGGCATCCAAAAGCTGAAGTGAGGGGCCACCATCAGATGACTCAAAAAGGAAGTCTTGCAAACAATATGGTGGCATTCCATATCCAGTGGCAAAAGTGGCTTTTAAACCCTCAAATAAATGCAGACTGCGGCTCTATTTCGAATTATGATTGCAAAGAAAAAGTCGTCAGCATAGAGAATTTTTTTACAAAAATGTTATAAAGTTATTCACTTTGCTTGGTTTTATTTTTTAATTTTATTTTTTATTTTTTGTATATTTTTATTTTTATTGAAAAAAAAAATTATTACCTAAAAGTAAAATTTTGATTCCGCAAGTGTTATTTATGATTTTTTAATGAGTTAAGATATTTATTTAAAAATATTAAATGTGTTAAAAAAGTAATAAGTAAGAGTTAACTTCGTAAAAATTGACTCGGAGAATTTTTAAAGGTAAGTTATTTTTAAAACAAGATGCAAAAACGTTTTCCTTAAAAAGTGTTTCATTTACTTTTTGTTTAACCAAACAACGAAAAATGAGTAAAATATTTTTGATAAAAATATTTTATGTCAAAACAAATGTTGCCGAAACGAAGGATTGTATGTCTATATATATGTATGTATATGTACGTTAAGGACCAATGATTTTGCTACTTGAAAAATATATCACTCCCACGAGCATCAAAGTAGGAAATTTAGCAATTGAGATTTACTCTTTTGTTTGTTTTAGTGCAAAATATTTTTTATACCAAAAAATTTTCAATTTTTTTTTCCATAGAAAATGTTTTCCTATATTTGGTTATTTTTTTAAACTAATGTATTAATAGTTGCATTAGTAGTGATAGTACTGGTAGCAAAAGGGTGGAGGAAGAGGAAGAGGAAGAGGAAGAGGAGGAGGTGGAGGTTGGAGGTGTTGGGGTGGTGGCGGCAACAGTGATAGTGATGGTAGTGATAGGGTGGAGGTGGTAGTTTTTGTGGTGGTTTGGTGGCAATGGAGGTGGTGACGGCAACACAGTGATGGATGGTGGTAGTGGCGGCAATAGTGATAGTGATGGTAGTGATAGGGTGGAGGTGGTAGTTGTTGTCATGGTTTGGTGGCAATGGAGGTGGTGACGGCAACATAGTGATGGGTGGTGGCAGTGGTGGTAGTGTGGTAGTGGAGGTGATGATAGTGGTAGCATTAATAAAATTTTAGTTCGGAAAATGTTTTCCGACTTTAAAAGTGAAAAAAAATTTCCATCCAAATATACTTGTTTTCTATTGATCATGAAAAACATATTATGATGACTTTTATTTCCGTCGTATCAAATATTAGAAAATGTAGAAAATATTTTTTGAAAAAACAAACGGAGTTGATTGTGCTTAATGTAATAAATTGGACTAATGTTGAAGCCAATCTTCCACAAAAAAAAAAAAAAAAAAAAAAAAACCAGAGGCATGTCTGAAAAGCATATGGATCCTGGACAATGTAGCAATTGAAATTTCAAGAATTACATTGAAATCTAGTTCCTTTACAGTTGATAACAGAAAATAAGAAACAATAGATATATTCCTAGAATCTATAAGTAAATGTAATGATGATATACTCCCTATTTCATTAGCTTGTAGTGGTTGACATAAATAATCGACTGTGCATACCGGATTCCGCACTAGATGAAAGCGGATCGGGGCTCCATGCTCAGTTGGACTATCTAAGGATTGAGGTTCCTGCCACAAGAAGCATCGTAAGAGCTGCCCGGCCGGGGTTGGCCGGATAACCCCTCCGGTGTCGGAATCAGAGATCAGAGAAAAAGTGTTGAGAGTTTAGCTTGTAGTAAATGGGCAGTTTGGAACAGTTCAGTTACCTTCAATGTGAAGTTAGGGAAGTTTATATAGAACTCTTTGCTTGCCTCCCAAGATGGTTTCATGGAGCTCTGGTGTTGCCAAGTTTCCTTTTAGCATTGCCTTCGGTGGGGGACCATTTGGTAGTTGTCAATAGGTGGTTATACTCATTGTAGTCATGCTAATAACAAACCACATTCCTCTGGTTTTAACTGTTTCCGTGATTCTAAGTGTAGGGGACCAGCTGAGGTGGCAACTTGCATATGCATATCCTCATAGCTTCCACGTTTCTCTGTGAGGTCCCTCAGCTCGGCACCTTCGTGCCCCAGCTCGGCCCCTTTGTAACCCAGCTCGGCCCTAGACGAGGCTTCTGTTGGGATAGGTTAGCTCGTTTAGATATTTTGTGTACGGGCTAAGCCCACTTTAGTTCTGATGACAGGCTCAACACATCAGTTCGGCCCATAGAATGTGTCCTGCAGCTTGGCCCTAGCCCAGTATCGCAGCTGGACTAGCCTTTCCACTGCGAGTCAGGCCCAAGTGCTTGAGGACTTGGGTAAGCTGTTGAACATGGAGTCGGGCTCGATTGGCTTGCCTATATATTCATCTAACCTGCTTGGATTTGGGCTTTAGTGGATTGGGCCAGACCAAGGCTTGGATCCGACCTATTTCATATTCAGCCCTTTCATTTGCCCCATAGCTCGCGCTAAGGTTCCCTTTGGGGGGAGTTATTGTTCTGCTCTTCAATCGTCGTATCGCTTCTGCTTCAGTTCGGCCTTGGTGATGGTTCAATCCTGATACATAACCCCTACATGCGTCTTTTCGCGGTGACACGTGGCGACTAGGATAGGTGTGCAGAGATAGTGCGTTGATTCCATACCGCAAGTCGTGCTTCGTGTACCTTCACGCCGGCTAGTGCAATAAATGCTCTAGCTATCAATCCAAATCCCTTTATCTGCTTTTTCGTTCTTCTAGAGAGTTTCAAAGAAAAAGAACCCTTCCCGTTCCTCTGAACCAGTCTCGTTTGTGCTCTGCTCAGACTTTTCATTCCCGGTCTTGCTTCAGCGCCGCCCGTTCACTACCGCTGTTCTGATCTCTATAAGTCCTCTTGTAATCCTTCTTCTCTTGTCTTTTTCTGTTTCAATCATCTTGTCTGGCCCTTGCGCCGTTGTGTTCCCCTTCTTGGTATCTGAGTTCTATCCCTATACCGCTAGGTTTGGTTTAATGGGAAAGTTTCGTTCCTTAGTTGATACTCCTGAGGCCATGGCCATGTTTCATCGTGACTACAATATCCCCGATGACTTGACCCTTTCGCTGGCAAGGGTTGATGCCAAGGGTATGGGCACTAGAAATACTGTCGCCTTTCTGGTTGCATCCATCGTCGAGGGAGGGGTTCGTTTTTCTCTCGACCCTTTGGTGCGCCAATTTCTACACCAGGTTCAACTCACCCCAATGCAAGTGTCTGTTAACCTGTTTCGTGTCGTCTGTGGTGTGTCCGCTCTCAACAAACGGTTGGGCTTGAATCTCGATGTTTGGGACATTTTGGGCTGCTACACTCTCTCGCATAACAAGGATCACAGCACGTACTACCTGCGTGTCCGTTCAATCGACTATCATCTGGTGACTGGTTTGCCTGATTCAGACAAGCACAATGATGATTTTTTGCAATTTGGTGGCAACTGGGAGTTCCCTGCTGGGACCGAATTCCAATCCGAGCGGATGCCTCTGAAGGATGGCTACCCAGGTTCGGATCCTTCCTCTAGTGTCTTTTGTATTTCTTGCCTTTGTTTTGGATGTTGTTTTAATGTGGTACTTTTCTTTGCAGAGGCTTCTCGTTTTCAACGGAGGCTGAACCAGGAGAATGCTAAGGCCATCAAAGCTGCTATAAGGTACAATAAGAGGTCCGCACCAGAGTTGTTGGATTACCAAGTGACTTACCGCTCTACCATTCTGAAGAAGGCGATGCTTGCTGCATCCCTTCTAGATTCTGACACTGAGACTGACACATCCCTCACTCCTCTGGTTACGAATTGCCGTCGAAGCCAGGGTGCATTGCTTAAAAGGACGTTTTCTCTTGCCCCCAGTTTCGCAAGGGGTGGGTCCGTGTCGAAGAAGAGAGTGCTGGTGGATTTGGAGGCTGAGGCTTTTGGAGCCTCTGATGGTTTGGAGACCCCTTTTATTGAAGGCCGAGGTGAAGAGCCTTATGGATGTGAAATTGGAGGTGGGAGCTTCTGGAACCCACACTACTACTATCGAGCCCTCCGCTTCGATTGTTACGAGGGCAAAAAAGAGGAGGAGAGAAACTGGCAAGCTAGTGGTAGGGGAAGTTTCTGAAGATCCTATTGAGGACAAAGCACTTGAGAAATGAAAACCGCCGATGCTGCATCAAGGTAGGCCCATTTCTATCTCTGATTCAGTTGTTGCTTCCAAGGATTTTGCTTTTGATTTGACTAAGACTCTGTTAATGCCAGTCGACATGGCTGACCATAATGGGCCTTGCGATATCCCTATTTTGAAAGGGACCCTGCAGATGATGACTGCTGTAAGTGCATTCTTGCTTTGCTTGTCTTTGGTGTTATGCTACTGCTTTCATTCTTCTAATACTTTGTAATCCGTTGTAGTGTATTTAGAGGATGCATCTGTCCATCACCCGTGCGGAAGAACTGGAAAAGGCCGTGCTGGAGGCCGCTATAAACGCTGAGAGACTGACGGTGAGCCTAGAGGCCGAGAAGGAAGGACATAGAACTGCCGAAAGGAAGGCGTTCCGTCTGAACAAGATTGTTGCTTCAGCTGAAAAGTTAAAGGATGCCGCTATTGGGACGCAGGCTCAGCTTAAAGGAAAAGTGGCAGAGCTGGAGGCCGTTATAGCGGTGATGGATGCCGAGCGCTCTGCGTTGGAGGCCAAGTACTGGCAACAAGGTTGGGACGAGGCTGGGGCTGCCTATAAAGAGAAGGTGCTGGTGCTGCGAGACAAGCTCTTTCTGAAGGGTTGGTCGAGCGCTCTAGCCGCTGCCCTGGTTCCTGAAGGCTCTCCCATGTTTCAGGATGTCCCAGTTCCCTTCAGATCCTTGGGCTCAAAGGTTGTCTCTACCCCTGCGGTTCTTCCGGCTGAAGTTTCCCCAGAAATAAGTTCTGCAAACAAGACTTAGGACAGTGCTGCTGACATTGAAATAGTGAACGTTGAAGAGGGTGGAACCTTGGAGACTGAAGTCGCGAGAGACGTGGTTAAGGAAGCTTCCACTTCTCAAAAAGTTAAAACTGCCTTTACTTTTCCTCCCCAAGACGGCCTAGCTCCTAAGGTTTCCTCTCTTGATGAAAGCTGAAGTTTTCTCTGGAAAGATTTGAAGTTTTTGTTTTTTTTTTTTTTTGGTTTTTGCTTTGATGTACTGTGGCTCGGTCCCCTTGACGAGTTCTCTTTCTATATTTGCCAAGACAATTTTTCTTTTTTCTTTTCTTTTCTTTGTTGCTGGCTATGAGGCCATCTGTGCCTTTTGTTGGATGATGAGATTTTCCTTTTGAATTTGCAATCTGATGCTGTTTGGCTTCTATGTCTGAATGTTTTTTGTATTGTTTGCCCCTGGTCGAGCACTGTTGGGACCTCAGGTCTGAACATGTGCTCGATTTGGTTCTGTATTGTTTCAAATAGATACTCCGTCTAGTTTTGTACCATTTGCCCCCGGCCGAGCACTATTGGGACCTCAGGACCGAACAGATGCTCGGTCTGGTTAATGAATTTGTTGTATGGCTGTGCTTGGTTCTGTAATAAAAGGAAGTGGGTCTTACTTAGGTCCAGGTTGGTTCTAAAAAACAATTGTTTGCCCTCACCTGGAGTTAAGTAAGATCAATGTTGAAAACTGTGCTCTCTGGGCAAAGTTGCTTAAGTCTGTTGCAACTTTGATAGCATAAATGCACTTGAATGAGACAAAGATATGAAGAGGTGTCTTACTTTGGTCCAGGTTGGTTTGAAAGAAAACAATTGTTTGCCCTCAGCTGGAGTTGTGTAAGACTTGTGCTGGAAGCTTGTTCCTGATATAGTTTGGCTTAGTCTATTCCAACTCTGTTTGTATGTAGCAGTACTGAAGTGTTAAAGTGACGATACTTAAGAGATTTTGTAGATTCAGAGATGCTTACTTAAGATGTGTTAGTGTTGTTTCCACCAAGCAATTCCTCTTGGCTAAAGTCCAATTTAGTTGCCAAACATAATTCCACCAAGCAGTTCCACTTGGCATGTTTGAGTGCTAACCAAATTTTAATTCCGTTCAGTCGTTCTGAAACTAAGTCCGTTTGGGTTAAGACCAAAGCTGAGTTTGTTTGATTCGCATCAAAGCTAATTCCGTTTGATTAACATCAAAGCTATTTTCGTTTGGTTAGTACCAAAGCTAATTCATTTTGAAAAACATCAAAGCTATTTCCGTTTGGCTAGAAGCAAAGCTAATTCCGTTTGATAAATATCAAAGCTATTTCCGTTTGGTTAGAACCAAAGCTAATTCCGTTTGATAAACATCAAAGCTATTTTCGTTTGGTTAGAGCCAAAGCTAAATACAGAAAATTTGATAGTCTTGAGAGAAGTGGGGAAGCATTTGTATTGGCCAAAAGGTAAAAGTCTTTACATCCTGATAGAGAAGTTGAGGTTTAATTCTATCGATAGTATTTTTTGAGATTTGCTACATTCCAGGGCGGAGGTATGGCTCAGCCTTTACGATCCTCCAGGTAGTAAGCTCCATTTCCAGTAACAACTGTGACTTTGTAGGGTCCCTCCCAGTTAGGCCCAAGTTTCCCTTCGCCATGCACCCTTTTGTGATCCATGACTTTCCTCAAAACCAGTTCTCCAGGTATGAATTGCCTTGGGAAGACTTTTTGGTTGAAACTCTTGATGAGTTACTGCTGATATGCTACAAGTCTGATCAGTGCGGCTTCCCTTCGGCCTTCTGCCATATCCAATGCTTGTGTGATAGCTTCCTCAAACATTTCAGATCGGAGGGTTGAGAGACCTACTTTGAGGGTAATGACGGCCTCCATTCCATAAGTCAAGGAGTAAGGTGTTTCCCCCGTTGAGCGTCGTGCTGTGGTTCGGTATGCCCATAGCACGTGGGGTAACTCTTCAACCTATTTCCCTTTTGCATGTTCAAGCCGTTTCTTTACTTCGTTGATGATGGTTTTGTTTGACGCTTCTGCCTGCCCATTACTTTGTGGGTACCCTAGAGAGGAGTTTCGATATTCCATTTTGAGGTCAGCGCAGAACTTTTTGAAGATCTTTCCATCAAACTGTGTTCCATTATCTGCAATCAGTACCCGCGGGATGCCGAAACGCAGCACTACGTTTCGCATAACGAACCGTTTTGTGTCCGCTTCTTTGATACTTGCTAGTGCTTCGACTTCAACCCACGTAGTAAAATAGTCGGTTGCAGCGATGAAAAATCGTCTGTTCCTAATGCCTCGCGCCAACGATCCAACAATATCCAGAACCCATTGAGCAAAGGGCCACGGGCTGGTGAGTGGAATGAGATTTTTGGCTGGCTGATGAATTAGCGGAGCAAACTGCTGACATTTATCGCATTTTTAAATGTACTGTTATGCATCTTGTTGCATCCGTGGCCACCAGTACCCATGAGTGAGGGCTCGGTGTGCCAGTGACCTTCCACCAACGTGGCATCCACAAATCCCGTCGTGAATTTCGTAGAGAACATTTTCGACTAGATTTGGATGCACACATAAAAGATACGGGCCAAGATAGTAGCGTCTGTACAGCTTCCCAGATAGTGAGATCCAAAACCGAGCTGACCTGTGTCTGATTTTGCTGGCTTCCTTTTTATCTTCAGGGAGGGTGCTAGTTTTTAGAAAAGCGAGTATCGGATCCATCCAGCTTGGCACTAAGTTGCTGCAGAGGACTGGAGATGCAATACTTGGTTCTGGCACGAACTCAACCCAAGATTTTCTAGCATCCTTGGTATCTATTGACGAGCCGAGGCAAGACAGAGCATCGGCATGGCTGTTTTTGTCCTGACAGATTCGTTCCACTCATATGGATTGAAATTTTTTGAGTAGATATTTGGCCTTACCTGCGTACATAGCCATTCTTTCATCTTGTGTTTCATAGACCCCAGAAAGTTGGTTTACCACCAATTGTGAATCGCTGAAAACAAGAAGTTGTTCTGTACTGAAGTGTTCGGCACTACGTAAGCCAGCCAATAACGCTTCGTACTCTGCCTCGTTGTTTGAAGCCTTCCAACTGAGCCTGAGAGCCTGTTCCCAAATAAATCCTTATGGTGAGATAAGTACTACTCCTGCTCCCGAGTCTCAGTTATTGGATGGCCCGTCAACATAAAGCTGCCAGATATTTCCAATAAAGAGTTTCCATGCTTCCGAAGCACAGTGCTTTCCCTGTTCAATGGTGCGTGGCACCTGTGCCGAACTGGGATTCCCTGGATCGGTACTCTGGGTGGGGAGAATTCTACGACGAAATCTACCAAGACCTGGGCCTTGATTGCTGTCCTGGGTTGATACCGTATGTCAAACTCACCAAGTTCTACTGCCCACTTTGCTGTTCGGCCAGAGAAATATGCTCGGCTGAATACAGATCTGAGGGAGAATTCAGTGAGGACATTGATGGTATGCCCCTGGAAGTAGTGTTATAGCTTTCTCGAGGCGATAAGCAACGCGTAAGCTAACTTTTCTAAGGGTAGGTACCGTGTCTCGGCATCTAGTAAAGTCTTGCTAACATAGTACACTGGATTTTGCTCCTTGTTAACTTCTCGAATCAATACCGCGCTTACGGCGTGATCAGAAACTGCTAGATATAGGTACAACTCCTCTCCTGGTTCTGGAGTGGACAGAAGAGGTGGTGTACTGAGGTATCTTTTGAGACTTTGCAATGCTTCAGTACATTCAGGACTCCAATCAAATGCTGCATTTTTCCTCAATAGCTGGAAGAAAGGCTTCATTTGAACTGAAGACTTGATGATGAACCGATTCAGGGTGGCCGCCATTCCGGCCAGCTTCTGCAGTTCTTTAGCCTTCATTGGTACTTCAAGCTCTTGTATTTCTTTGATTTGATCCGGATTTGCCTCGATCCCTCTGTGAGTGACCATATACCCCAAAAACTTCCATGTTCCTACCCCGAAAGCGCATTTCGAGGCATTAAGGCGAAGCTGATGGTTCTTTAGGATACTAAAAACATCCCTTAAGTCTGCAAGGTGGTTTGTAGTGAGCTTTCTCTTTACTACCATATCATCTATATAAGCTTCCATGGTCTTTCCGAGTTAGTCCTTGAACATTCGAGTGATCATTCGCTGGTAGGTTGCTCTGGCATTCTTGACGCCGAACGGCATTACTCTATAGCAATAAGTTCCCCTTGGAGTGATAAATGATGTCTTCTCTTGATCCGGACCGAACAGTGGTATCTGGCTCTTTCAGGATCTTAGTGTTGGAGACGAACCTGGCTAGGAACTCTTCGGAGAGCTACTTCTAGCTATGAATTGATCCAGCGAGGAGTCGATTGAACCATCGAAGTCTAGTTTCTCCCAAGCTGGATGGGAAGACTTTGCACATCAGTGCCTCATCTCGCCTCCACAGAGACATCATTTGTCTGTAATGGCTAATATGCGTCAGTGGGTCCGACTTCCCATCGTACGAAAGTGAACCTTGGTGGGGTGAATTTTTTTGGAGGTCTCATGGCCTCAATTTCCGGGGAGAATGGCGAGGAGACGAGCCTATCCAGTGCTCGGTGCTCTCTCTGTGAATGGTATGGTCTAGATGATCTCGATGTTGCTCGTTCTGCTTGATGCCGATCAACCAAGTACGAAAGGTCTTGAGGAGGGCATTCAGTCTGTTGGCTAACCGTCTTCTGCCTTTTAGTCCTTCTCCGGCGTGACCCACGGGTGTGGCTGCTCGCCGCCTCACTCTGTACTAGGATTGGCTGGCGTTGCTGCCCAGACTCATTTCTGGGGAACTTCTTTACTAGTGGCTCTCTGGATAAGCTCCTCCGTCGTAAGCGAGAGGGCTCCACTTCAGTCTGCTTCTCCATTGGATCACTGTAGACGTGCTCGAATGCCCGGGCTCCACACGTGAAGGCGCGAAATCCGTTTTGTTCATTAGCTACTATTGTTCAGACTCAATGTCACGGTTCTGAATCTAATCTCGCAAAGTGCAATGCAAGATCGATAAATCACCAAAGAGTCTAAATCTTGTAAATCGTTTTGGAAAACTGATTTTTATAAAAAAGTGCCAAACATGGACTACTTTGCCAGATACAAAGTCGCCACCTAAATATTTTTGTTTTGGGATATTTAGGAAACCCTGACTCGTGCCTAAGGCCATGTGTCCGTCATCACCAAAGTTGCCTCAGCTCGGGAACTTGGGTACGAGAGGGAAGGTCATGCAATGAGCACCCCCGCTCGCCCGATCAAAGATTGGCCTTTACTAACATGATATTTTCTTTTTGAAAACACATGTGTTCTTATTCCGGTTATTAGCCTAGAATTACTATGTGATGCGCACAACACACAAGTATAGACTAGATCGCCTAAGTTGGAACAAAACATTTCATGTTTGTTTGTTTGAAAATGGTTTGAAGGTGCTACTCGCAAGTAGGCTAAGACGTGGATTTGTCACCCTCAAATGGGCTTAGAAAACAACATGATTTGCCACTTCAAGTGGGCTTAAAACTCGCATTTCGATGAATTGTTCCAATTCAAGCAATCCAACCTTCATCCACAGGCATTCATGCAGTTATATCAGTTAAGCAGTTAGCCTCATGGCAAGCATGCTAAACATGACAACACTTACACACATGCAGTATGCTAAAGCGAAAACACTTACAGTGTACTCCGAGCCAAAACAAAGAACTAGTTAGAAATCATGTATGATCCTAGTTCATGTTAAGATAGCTAATGCAACACATGCAAAATGCAACTAGAAATAGGCTCAGGTATTCTAAGATGGCATATGAGATGCAACTTGATAACATGCTGTTGAACACGTATTCAAGTAAATGTATTGAAATACAATACGGTTTGTATGATGCACCGAGCCCGGTGCATGCAAAACAAATGAATGAATGCAAACATGCAAGTATAAGTATGCTAATTGAAACATGACCTAGAACTAACCGTCGTAAGCGGTTAAGTAAAAGGGAGAAAGACATGGATTGGAAGACATTCATACACTCACGCACACTTATTACAAAATTAGCCCTCTCGACGGAGGGTCCGAATGAATAATACAAGTTAGCTACGCTAAGCTACTCTAACTAATCTAATAATCTAATTAGACTAATTATTACAATACCAAATTGAAAATTAGCTATGCTAAGCTAATTAAGAATTTACAACGATAAATTAAATTAGCTAACACATTAACTAATCAAGCAAATTAACTAACTATACAAAGCAGTTAAAACAGTCTCAAGAAGAGGGGCATATGCATGCTCGGTCAGCTTCGCTCGGAAATCCAATGTCGTGCCTCATGTTGCCTTTGTTTGCACACTTCTGTTCTTCTAAACATTGTGCAAATCTCCAAAATACTTCTAATCCACCTCATGTACATGCTGAGAGGTCATCGGCCAAGAGATATGGCCATCGGCCAGAGAACAATGGCCATCGGCCAATTTTGATGCTATCGGCCAAACATTTGAAGCCGATCGGCACACTAGATAGCCGATCGGCAATCTCTTCCTGCAAACTCTCCTTTTTGTTGCAACAGAGCACAAACAGAGGCATGGCAATGTATTTGCAAGAAAATGTGTGTGCAACCACACCCTTTATCATGTTTGAAACTCAAAGGAGTGTAGTGCTCAACTCTTGAGCCATCAATCACGCATTTCAATGCATGATGGCCAAAAAGACCGAGTTGCACAAATCAATATGGATGAAATGCACAAAAACACATAAATGCCTTAATCTCTATCATGCATGATCAAGAGGGTTGGCGACCGAGAATTGAGGCACGTTTCATCACTTCAAGTATGAAACGTCCCTCGTTCCTCGTGTTTGGCTTAACACCCAAACCAAACACAATGCAATACAAGGTATGCCAAACACAATGCAAATAATGAGCATGCAAACAACATGGCATGTAACAAGTATGCAATAATGTCATGCAATGCAACTAGCATGCAACAACATGCAATGTACCAAGCATGCAACAACATGCAAAATGGACTTAAACTAAAATGGACATACCTCAAACATGCCCAAATCAGTGGCCAAAATGTTGAAATGATGACATGAAATACAAGACAATGCATATACATGCTCTAGCCCACCAACTAAGCATAAAAGCATAACTCTCAAAAGTACTCATGGAGTGACAAATGTAAGAGTGTAGCAACACTATAAGCACTAAAATAAGGTATGAAATGATGCCAAATCATTCAATCAATACAAGCATGGCATGCTAGAGTCCTTAAAGCATAAAGCTACCAAAGAGGACTATAAAGGCGGCATGCTATACATGGTACAAAGGCATGAATCAATTATGGACAGAGTTCAAATAGGTCTAAACGAAGACCAAAATATGGTAAGATTGAGGCATAAATGCCTAGGCATGCATGCATACGCACTAAGCCACAAACAAAGTAACAAATGCACAACCCTTAGAGGCACTCAAAGGGTGAATAAGGTGGGAACATGGAAATGCTACATGCTCTGAAATGTCATGTGGAATGATGCCAAATCATGTACATGATACAAATGAAGCATGCTATGGTGCCCAAAGCTTAAGGCTAGCAAGGCACTTGCACTACAACTACAACTATGCAAAACATGAAGCATATGGCAAGGGCAACCCAAAATAATCCTAAAACATGTTAAAATGAGTCTAAAACATGTATTGAAGGAAGCCAAAATATGCAAGCATGAAGGGCATAAGGCATGATGGATGCAAGGCAAATAAGGTGGATTACACACTACACCTATCAAGACCAAGCATGAGATGGCTTCGCCAACAAAAATCAAAGTTATATCATGGCAAAATAATCCCAAATACACATTGAAATTGTCACGACCCCAAACCGCCCCTAGTAGTTTGGTGCCGTGATGGCCAGTAATTCGAGATTACCGAAGGCCAACTTTCAAAATTCACACGCAATCAGAGTATAGATATAGGGGGCTCGCAAATGCGGAAGCAATAATCTAAAATACAAGTGGTCCATAAGAGCAGTGCTTAAGTCAAATGAAATGGCATACATCTTTACATAATGTTACAACTTGGATACAAATACAATAAAGTACAAAAATACATATTACGTCTTAACAAAAGGCTTTACAAGCTGACATGTTCGAAATACATAAGCATCAAAATTGCCGACATAAACAAAACACTTGAGTTACAAATCATGGAACATAATCTTCGGGATTGCCAACGTCCTTACAGCCGACATAACATGCATACAAAATACACATCTCGGCGAAGCCGACTTCTAGCTTGTTACCTACATATATACATAGGGAGGGTGAGCTTGGATACTCAGTGAATGGTATAAATAATAAAGGGGTTAAATGAATGATTCCCGAGGTCTTTCAGAACAATACATAATATATCTTTGTCAAAACCATACATATCATAGCTTGTTCAAAACATGAAATAAATCTTGTTCATCAAACTTGATCTTGCAAAACTTACATACTTAACATACGTCAAATCTTATAACACAACCTCGGCATTGAGCGCACCCATTCATAGTACGTTGGCGGCCGATATCTTAACAAGGGTGCTACTTAGGCTTAACGTCCCCTAGCACGAAAGGACGGTGCTACCTAGGCTTAAAGTCCCCTAGCACGGAAGGACTATGTTACATAGGCTTAACGTCCCCTAACACGAAAGGACAGTGTTACTTAGGCTTAACGTCCCCTAACACGAAAGTACTATGTTACATAGGCTTAACGTCCCCTAACACGAAAGGACGGTTTCAAGAATGTCATCCAAAACAAAGCTTATACTTGATACATAAAATAGGGATATCATTCATGCTTAACAAATACTTTTATCAAAACCTTAAGAACATAACTTTATTAAAAATACCACTCACATTAGTTCTTGGGACGTCGGGATCAAGGCAAAGGTCCAAGTCCTACAAACACGTGGCAAAGCATACTGAATGCACTTCTCAAACTAGTCTCACATGCATGCAAATAATCTCGAAAAAATATGCTCGAAGTCAAAACACTGTTTTACATGTCAGGAAGACATGCTGGGTACCAACCAGGTCTTTGCCGAGGTCCCACACCTCCTGGCCGAGGTGTGGCTACCTAGGCTTCGGCATGCGGCTGCATGCCGAGGTGCGCACAAGACAACTAAAGGTGTAAGTGATCATGCAAGGTAGGCCAAGGTGAGATACGATGCTTGGCCTAAGTGTGAGGTCTAGGTGAGAGTGATCTCGGCGACTACACCTCGGGAAGTGAAGTCTGGAGATCTGGGTTTCCACCCGTGAAGAACAGGAAGAACATGAACATGAAGATCATGAAGAACATGGATGCTAAAATCATAACTTCTTTACTACAAAAATCTGGGATTTCATGCTATGAGTTCGAAAACATGGACCTGGGTACCCATACTTGAAAATCATGCGAAAACAAACACAAAAACATGGATCTAGGCATGAGCCTTCGGATCAAAACATGACTTTTCTTGAAGAACACATGAATGCCATTTTCTCTTTCTAAAACCGAACTTCAAAGCAATGCATGGCTTATAAATCATATTCAATCATGCAATGCAATAACATGAACATAAAGAACAACAAGAGTGGATCAAGAATCTAACCTTAGAACACGGATCTAATGGTTCGATCTCTAGGAATCAAGCTTAGAAATCCACTCTCTCTCAAGAACTCTTCTTCCTCTCCTAGAGCTTCTCTCTCTACTCTTCAAAACAAGTATAGGAACAAATGATGGGTTTCTCTCTCTATCGGCTGACTTAACTCTCAGCTCGGACGCGTGGCAGCGGCTGATTGGTTCTCTTCAAAAAGGTGATAGATTGACAAGACAAGACTATGACAAAGTGTATCTAACAAGCTACTCGGTATGGCACTCCGGCAAGTGGTGACATCGGCTAAGGACAAGGCTTCGGCAACTAAGGTGACAATGACCTCGGCTAGGAAGGACGACACTTGACTAAGCTGTGCCACACCTTGGCCTAGATGTGCCACACCTCGGTCTAGGTCATACCACTCCAGGACAAGATCACTCAGGTGCAAAGGTAACATCTCGACCTAGATGATACACATCTCAGCCTTGGTGATTCACACCTCGGCCTAGATAATGACATCTCGGCCAATATGCCAGGGCGAAGGTGGAGGTCAAACAAAGGGGTTCCAAGATACTTCTAGACTGAAGATGACCTCGGCTTGGAATGATCTAGGCTTAACATAACCTAGGCTTGGCACGACTTCGGCTAAACATAACTTAGGCTCGGGGTACCAATGAAGGAACAAAGCAAGCACACAACACTTAGACAAATCACATAGACATCAAAACAAGGCATGGATCTTACTTAGGAAAAACAAGTCATAATTATGCAAATGCAAGCTTAACGGGTCATAATCGTACCAATGTTCATGAACATGACTACGACATAAAATGTGGGTTATTACAGAATTGATAGCTCGCAAGCTTAGGCATGAAGGCATACGCAAAGGCTCATGCCCAAGGCATAAAGGACCAACCCTTCAACGCATTGAAAGAGTGAAAGATGTGAGTGAATGGCAATGAAACATAATCTGAAATCACATAACAAATGATGCCAAATCATTCAAATAGGTCAAGCAATGCATGCTAGTGGACTTAATGCACAAAGCTAACAAGCTAGAATGAACCATAGCTATATAAATCATGGCATGCATGATGAAAACAACAAAAATCAGAGCTTAAGCATGATAAAACATGACCAAAATCTTCTTAGAGTTAAGCCAAAATCGTGCTAGAATGACATGTTAAAGCATGATACACATTAGGCTAATTCATGGAATTGCACTACAAGTGCATGGAGCATGTAAGGGCCAACCAAACCAAACCTTAACAAAGGTATGACATGGAAAAATATCACCAAAAACATGCTGTAATAGAATCAAATTATGCTAAAAAGGCATGCTACTTCATGAATCATACAAGACTAGTTTGTGAGAAATACACTACAAGTGTATAAACCATGCAAGGAGTGAGTCCACCAATCAAAATTAGAGTTATAACATGTCAAAATAACACCAAAAACATGCTTGAACTAAGCTAATTCAAACCACAAAAACATGCTACTTTGTAAGGCTAACAAGGCTAGCAAAGAGGATTTACACTACAAGTGCAATAAGCATGCAAGAGGTGACCAAGATAGCTAAAAACAGAGTTATGGAAGGTCTGATAAGGCACAAAAATGAGCCTAAACAAAGCCATAAAGAAGTAAAAACACATGCTCATTTGGTTGGCCATCACCACTAGCAAGCAAGACAAGAGGAGAGGGGACCCTCTCCTATTTGGGCCCTCAAAATAGGGTTTTTACCATTGAAAATCCTCTGGATTTCAGTGGTTCTAAGGCCAAAAATAAATTGTTTGAAAAGCTTGAAAGTTAGCTCAAAAGGCCTTACAAGCCAAGGAGCAAAATGGAGGACAACCCCCTAGCCAACCAAGGCACAAACCAAGACTTTTAGGACTAAAAAACAGAGGAAAAATAGAGGTTTTTTTAGTTCAACACCACCCCAAAAAACAGCCCCAAAGTAGTTGAAAACTATGGCCAAACAAGTGTGTAAAATAAGCTTAAAGGGATGTAGATCTTACCCTTGATGTACAGCTTCAAAACCAGCCCAAAACCTGAGCCAAAACACCTTTTGGAGCTCAAACAAAGCCCCAAGTAAGCTTCAAGCAACCTCCTCCCAAAGATAGGCAACTTTGATCAAGGATGCATAGGCAAACTAGTTGTATTTATCTACTTCTATGCACTTCTATGCACTAAAGGGCAAGAAAGAGAGGCTTTAGAGAGAGAGGCAGAGATCAAAACTTTGAAAATTGTAGAGGAAGAGGGAGTTTTGTGAGAGAAGCTCTCAAACTTTCTTAAGAAGTTCTCACTCTTTAGAAATGAGATATTTGGCTCCATATATAGCAAAAGGCAAGAGTTTGGTCGAAATATCTAAACATGGAACAACTAGAGGTTGTGTGGAACAAATGGAGATGAAATATTTTCAAAAAATCTGAGTTTGGGTCACTCTTGGCCAACTGGCCATCTTTGGTGCCGATCTGCTACTTATCTGCTACTTTTTTGGTCAATCGGCTAACAAAATCTACTTTTCAAGCCCAACTTCAAATGGGCATAACTCTTTCATATGAACTCCTTTTATAAAAATTCCAACTGTGAAAAAAGTTATGCACGTTTTAGTGAAGGTTGCTCAGTTTCGGTCCAATCGGAATGATACCTGACTTCAACCAATCATATCTCCCCCATCCAAACTCAACTTGAGGAGATTCTTGAATGAAAAATGAAGCCCTGAAAGTCTTCTTTCCAACGGTGGTGGCCTCATAGGTGAAATCCAAGTGTTCAAAAGGATAGGCCTGATTTAGCGAGGGCCGCTCAACTCTCTCCTAGCGATTCATACCCAACTTCTTCCTCAGCTAGGTTTCTTCCCTCTTCTCCTCTTTTCTTCAACTCCAAACCCCTGAACAAGGTATTTTGAAAGATTTTTCGAAGATTTCTTCTCTCTTTCTTTCATTTCCACTTTGTCCTTGCTCGGTTTACCGAAAAGCGTAACATTTAACAAAATGTGAGCCTCGGAGCATCGCAGAAACCTTTATTTCAAAAATATTTTGAAAGAGAGGGTTTTAAGGTCTAAAACCATCCAAAATAGCTTTGGTCCAAAATGAGGTGTGAGGTTAGGATTTGACTCTCCTCTTGCCGAAGAAATCGAACCTTTGTCCTGTACAGCCTGCACAACTTTCATCACCAAGGAAGCCATCAGTAGCGCCCCAGTCTTAAGGTCGGTCCAAAATGGGGTGTCTACAATCACCAAGCACCCTTTTGAGTTGCGCTTTCAGCTCTTGCATTTCCATCTCCATGGAGTCTATGATTCGATCTCGGTAATCCTTTTCCAGAAGAAAGTGATGAGAAGAATCTCCAGCAAAGGGCAATCGATGCTTAACGGATTCGGGAGTTCCGTTATTGTTTCTAGTTTGTTCTTCTAGGATTGTTGGGAGTGCCAAGCCTTTGTCCCTTGTCTTCTCCGTCTGTGGAGTATGTGTCGAAGGTGGGATGTCCTCAATTCCCATCGCCGGAACTGAGTGCAGAGCTTAGAGATGAGGTGTTCCACGCTCATCGCACTAATTGTGCGTACCAGATTCCGCACTAGATGAAAGTGGATCGGGGCTCCACGCTCAGTTGGACTGTCCAAGGATTGAGGTTCCTGCCACAAGAAGCACCGTAAGAGTTGCCCAGTCGGGGTTGGCCGGATAACCCCTCCGGTGTGGGAATCAGTGATCGGAGAAAAAGTGTAGAGAGTTTAGCTTGTAGTAAATGGGGTTCGGCTTGGAACAGTTCAGTCACCTTCAATGTGAAGTTAGGGAAGTTTATATAGAACTCCTTGCTTGCCTCCCAAGATGGTTTCATGAAACTTTGGTGCTGCCAAGTTTCCTTTTAGCATTGCCCTCGGTGGGGGACCATTTGGTAGTTGTCAATAGGTGGTTATACTCATTGTAGTCATGTTGATAACAAACCACATTCCTCTGGTTTTAACTATTTCTGTGATTCTAGGTGTAGGGGACCAGCTGAGGCGGCAACTTGCACATGCATATCCTCATGGCTTCTACGTTTCTTTGTGAGGTTCCCTCAGCTCGGCACCTTCGTGCCCCAGCTCGGCCCTAGACGAGGCTTCTGTTGGAATGGTTTGGCCCGTTCAGATATTTTGTGTACCCCACTTTAGTTCTGATGACAGGCTCGACACATCAGTTTGGCCCATAGAATGTGTCCTGCAGCTTGGCCTTAGCCCAGTATCGTAGCTGGGCTAGCCTTTCCACTGCAAGTCTAGCCCAAGTGCTTGAGGACTTGGGTAGATTGTTGATTATGGAGTCGGGCTCGATTGGCTTGCCCATATATTCATCTAACCCGCTTGGATTTGGGCTTTAGTGGATTGGGCCAGCTCAAGGCTTGGATCCGACCCATTTCATATTTAGCCCCTTCATCGACATAAACAGTTAGATGTAATATATATCTATTAGCCTGAAAGGTTTCAACATCCAAAATATGAAACTATTTTCCAAAAATTAAAAAGAAAATTTTTTTAATGCAGTGCATTTTTTGTAGTTAAATAGTAAGAGGACTTACATGTAGGTCTTATTAAGTGAACTTATTGTCCAATAGATCCTGTGAGAATTAATGGCGTTTTTCATAAAATACTATAAAAAAAGTCACTAAAAAAAAAGTCACTAATTGTTAATTTTCAGGGATAGTTTAAAAAATTTGAAAAATTCGTCACAAAAAAGTCGCTGATTATAAATTTTAGCAACAATTTATAAAAATCGTAATAAAAAAATTATTAATTGTCAATTTTTATTGCCATATGTAAAAAATCGTCACAATAAATTATTTTTAGTGACGATTTTATTTGAATTTATTCTCAATAGGACTTGGTGAGAATTAATTCCAACTATTAGGATCTATTGATAATTTACCCAATATAATAGTATTACATGGAATTCCATCATTCCCTTGGAAATTTGGTGGGAAACTTTCAAATTGTTGATGTTTTTATGGTATTAGAGTGTTCTGTACATCAAGATTGTGATTTCAAATGCCGTTCAAAAAAAAAAAAGATTGTGATTTCAAACTTCTGAAGCAACTGAAGCCATATTATTAATAAGATTCAATCCATACCCATTTCCCTACATCTATTCTTGTGGGCGGAAAAACTAAGAAAAATGGATACGAATTTGCAGGCCCGGTTTTGAGGACGACAAAGCAGTCGCTTTGGGCCTTTAAAAAAGGCTGAAAATAGGACCTAAAATATGTCCAACTTCATACTAGTGTATAAAAAAAAAATGGGGCCCAATTTAATATTAGTACAAGTTCAAAGGCCTAAATGAATAAAAAGCCTCTAAACTTTTTAACAAATAAAAGGCCCAATCTAAAATATAAATTCATAAAAAAATAAAAATAAATAAAAAAACTCACTACAAAATTCTATTTAATACATAGCCCAAATTAAATTTAAAAAGTCCAAAAATTTGAGGCCTATATTCTAAAATCTTTTAAAATTTAGGTCTCGTTTGAGAACAAACTATTTTAGTAATTTTTTAATTTTTTGACTAAAATATGAGATAAAAGATAACTTTTAGTTTTTTAAGAAAAAAATATGTAAAAAGTAAAAGGAAAAAAAATCTTTGACATTTTTATATAATTTGTTGAATATTTGATTATTTTACTAACTTTTTAATTCTAAATTAAAAAGTGATATTCTCCGACGAAGCTAAGTGTAAAGAAATTTCAGGTCCAACCAATCTCTTATCCGTAGTTGCTCGTGCCTCTTTGACTGACAATCAAAATTGGGGGAAAAAACAAAACATAAGCCTTAGAGCAAAACAAAAGCTAGCCACACATGATAGTCACTCAAACATTAATTAAAGTTCAAAGAATGAGAAATTGGAGGCCTAAAACTCAACATTATTGATCTTCTCTCATTTTTCATCCATCATAAATAGTGAAGGTATTTTCTTTTCCTCTCTATTTTTATTTATTTATTTATTGATTTTATGGAACTATTCAACTAAATTTTTTTTTTTTAAATTGATGAACATTTTATATATTTTCATATTTTTTGTAAACAAAATTTGTGAAAATCATACCCAAAAAAAGAAAAGAAAAAAAGGACTCATTCTTCTATAGATTACAAGAAAAAAAATTCCATTTTTTTGTTGCAATTTGGGAGAACTCACAGTTGGGGGCAATCTGGTTAACAAGAAGTCACAACACATTGTTTTTCATTATAAATGTGCACACCTTTTGAAAAAAAAACTCCATAGCTTTCTTTCTGAAAAATCGAAATATTCAAAATTCGAGCTCTGTAACCATTTAAACTTGAGTTCAAGCTCTATAACCATTGAAACAACTTTTTACACTTTGATTTATTTCATCGTATATTTTCTAGAAACTGGGAAAAATGAGAAATTTAGACTACATGAGATAAACAAATTCAGTTTCTTTTCTTTTCCTTCATTTTCTTAGCGGCCAAACGAACCGGGAAGGTTTTATTTCAGAAACAAACAAAGCCAAATTCCATCATACTATCTAAAAGACCAAAGCCTAAGGTGAAAGAAATGTAGCTCAATTTGCTACAGGAACTCATTCTGATGCGATATATATATAGATAGAAAGATGAGAGACAAATCTGATGAATTGAGAGAGCTTACTCTGCTTTCGACATTGACGATCTGAAACTCCTGCGACGAGAAAGAAGAAGATTTGGCTAGGAGAGAGAAGTGAGCCACGACTGAGAGCACTAGGGCTACTCGAAGCCTATGCAGAGCCTCCATGGTTCTCTCTCTTCTCTCATTCAGTTGGCGGAGACGACGACCCAGAGAAGACCAAATTGTGTGGCTTGGACCGTTTCTCAAATTTATCCCCAGTGGAAATTGTGTGGCTTGAATTTATGTAACGCGGAAATATAAAATAAATTTGAATCATCAGAAAATAATTTTAGATAATTTGTAAAGGGAAAATTGGTCTAGCTCTCTCACTTTTTATAATGGAAGAGATCCACAAAATTATTTTTTAATGTCTAAAGTCCCTAAACATATATAAGAGAAATTTCACTCTGTCTCTACTCTACTCTCTCTCTCTCTCTCTCTTCTCTTCTCACCCACTGTCTTGCAGATCCAAGGCAACAAAGCTCTGCTCCTTCACCCTTCTTTATGACCTCTTCCTCAACACCTTCTCCTCCGATTCCTCCCTCCGATCTGCCACCGTCGCCGACCACCACCACCACTATCAAAGCCTGCCCATCCACCCATCATCGTTCCCGGGCATCGGATTCACCTCGGTCTGTGGATTTTCCGGGTTTCGCATTCCAGCACGAATTCCGGGTAAAGATGAGGAGCACAACGGCATTTCCAACAAGCCATCCTCTGCTTCCTCTGATTCGTACCATTGATTTGAGCTCCAAAACCAAATCAATCTCTCTCTATCAGGTGAATATTCAATACTCATTTCTCTATTTCATTCAATTTTCCATGTATAGTCTATTGTTACATTGAATTTCTGTTTCAGTACTCAATCATCAACCCATTGGAGTAACTAAGAATCAGTTGTTATCACTGTTTCAGAGAGAGAGAGAGAGAGAGAGAGAGAGAGAGTTTGGTCAGTTTAATCCAATGGCTGCTCGTTACCGTGGGAAGAAGAAATCTGAGTGTGTTTTCAGGTTTTTCAATCTCGGTGTGCTTTCTATTTTGATTTTTTTAAAAGTATACACACAAACTGGTTCTTATATACACATCCAACCCAGAGAAAATTCAAATTTCTCCGGGTTCAACTGAGAGAAAATTCGGTCCAACAACCTAGAGAAAATTCAGACCAACCAAACCAGAGAATTTTGTAACTTGTTGCTGAGAGCAGGCTATCAATGTTTGAGGACATAGGAAACCTTAGCAGGGATTTGATAATGGAAAGTATGTATATAATATTGTACTGTTGCCTTTCTTCCTCACCTTTGAGAAGTAAGGAAGTGAGTTGAGGTAGAGGAATTCTCATGTTCAAAAAAAAAAAAGGGGCAGAGAAATTTACAGTTGGAAGTTTAGGGACTAATTTTCTCTGACTTGAATTTTCTATTTGTTGTCATTTCTACTATAAAATCATAATATCAGGGATCTTAAAAAAATACCCCATTTTTAAATAGTTAACCTTAAATTTATAATATTACTGCCTTCGTTATTTTTCATAGAACCAGAAATAGGGTTAATGAGGGATTTAGAAATGCACAGCAACAATTATTGTACGGGATTCATTTTGGGACTCATTTAAATGATCTGAATCATTCACATTTTGCTATACATCGATTAAAACATATCTAAACAAAATTAAATTGATCGGATATTGATATCTCTTTCATCAAATCACATTTATATTTTGTTTTATACTTTAAATTATATTTACTATTCTCTTTTTGTTTTTTGTTTTTATTTTTATTTTTTAGATGCAATATGATTTTATGATAGAATCAACTTGATTTTTTTACGAACTTGTTCTTCTCCTTACATGCTTTAAAAAATGAATAGTTTAAATCATATAAATGAACTCCGAAATAAATCTAGAAATAAATCGTTCCAATTATTTATTTGGGCTCTAAAATAGGCCCAAAAGCCAACACAACAATGCGGATCCAAACCCTTTAATTAGTAGTCTAGTCATATATGACAAATCCAAAAATCCATTTTGGAAGCTCAATATTTAATTTAAAAAAACTGGATTTGTAATGAAAACACTTAACAAAAGTTCATTTGGAAGCGGAATATTGAATTAAAAAAACTGGATTTGTTATCAAAACACTTAATTTTATTTGGTTGAGTGGAATGAAATGAAATAATTAGAACTTAGGTTCATGTGTTTGGATATAAATTTTAGTGGAAATTTAAAAAAGAAAAACAAAAAAGGTAAATAAAATATAAATGAAATAGTTACATTTCATCTACCTTTTCTTTTTACCTTTCAAAATTTCTACACAAATTCATAATCCGAACATAGCATAATATCATTTTATTAGATTGCGTTTGGATCATGAATTTAGGTAGATATTTAAAAAGGTTAAAAAAAAAAAAAAGGAAAAAAAAAGTGGATGAAATGTAACTAAAATACAACTATATTTCATTCACATATCACTTATATTTTTTCTTTTTCATTTTAAAATTCCTACATATGATCCAAACATAGGAAGGTCTAACTTTTTCATTTTATTCAATTAAATCAAGTAGGGTCTTGTTAACAAGTGTCCTATGGTACAAGAAAAGGACAAAAAAAATATACAAATTTTGAGACATTTATTATTAAATCTAACATATATATATATATATATATTATAAATTTTAAAACACTTTATAATCTTTTTATATTTGTCCTTACCTTTTCAATATTAACTTACTAACATTTTCCTTTTTTTAAATCAATCAAGTATAATAATAAATATTTTAATAAAATAATCATTTTATTCGAATGAACGAAACAATAATATCTTAGCTCATCATATGTGCAAGTGCAAACAACAACCGTTGAAGCCACAATGGAACAGAGCTCAAGAAAATTACCAATCTTATTGGCACAGTGTGTGGTTGATCTATTTGAATAAAGATTTGAAAAAAAAATCAAAATAAAAAGTTAATTAAATGTAAATAAGATATAGAGAAAATTAATGAAACATTCATTTTGCGTAGTACGAGAGGCTTAAGATATTTTTTTTTATTAGCTAAGATCCCTCAACATTTTCACAAAGAAAATTCGAGTTAAAGAAATTTCATCCGATTCCGAGAAATTTCAAAATTTCTCTGGTATGATCACAGAGAAATTTTTGTGTGAAAAATCAGAAAAATTTCAATAAATTCAGAAAAATTTCGACTCCGACTCAAATTTATCTAGTATGATCACAGAGAAATTTTGAAATTTCTTTGATTTCAAAATTTCTCTGTGAAAATTGAGATTTCTATGAGTCGGGGTGAAATTTCTCCAAGTCGAGTAAAATTTCTCTTAATCGAATTTTCTGTGTAGAAATGTTGAGAGACCTTAACTACTATGAAAATATTATGTCTTTTATCTTATAAAATCTTAATATCAAGGATTTTAAAAAAAAATCTCCTAAAATATAATTATATTATTACCTTTTTTTTTTATATCTTTTTCTCTTCTTTTTTTTTTTTTTTTTTTTTTTTTCTTTTTCAAACCGTTATTCAAATTAATGGACCAACACAGCCTAGGTTTCAGAATCCAAGCTCCGGATTGAGAAGATGGGCTTCCCATGATATCATTCACATTTATCATATATTGGGCTTCTCCATTTATCATATATTGGGCTTCCCATGACATCATTCGCAGTGCTTGGTTGGCTAGTTTTAGCATGTACTGTTCATTTTATGATCTCGTGCAATATTCATTGAAGACGCTAATGATGATCACTACTAGACTCACTATAAATTGAATAGCTAATTAGCCTTGATTATCATTTAACCATTAACTATCTTTTTCTTTGAAAAAAAAAATCTAAAGCAATCATATTTAAAAAATAATAATAATAACATGACCTTAAAGAGCCAAACAAACAACATAACAAGCCTTACAAATAACAAATTACAAAGTCATCAAAAAACATAACTACAATTCAAGCAAAACAACTAATCTTCTAACAAATGTGGTTTGGAAAATCAAGATCTACGTCAAACATGCCACTGTCGTTGCTGTTACCGTTGTCGTCAACATTGTCCTTATCATCGTTACCCAACTCTACTGTTGTAGTCGTACTTCGGTCACCGCCAGAAGCCAGAATTGAAATGGAAGAACACTCACAATAGTATGGAAGGAAGATTGAGAGAAAAGGGAATCATTATGGGTGTAGAAAATTCAAAATCGGGAGAGAAACTCTCGAACCCTTCTTCCTAGACATAATAAATAAATAAAATAAAATCTAGATCTACACTTTGAAAGTATTTTGGGAGCTCGGCAGAGGCATGCCATAAAGTCATTGGAGAGGCATCAGAAATCACTTAAAGAGAGAGAGGCTCTTCAGCAGCCCCCCTCTAGGAATAACATCACCATTAACTATTATCTACTTTATGAAGCAAGCGACTTCTACAAACATCTATCTTTATCAAGTATTAATACTTTGTAGTTCTACATATGTATTGGGTATATGACATATGTACTCAAATTTTCCTTTTTAATTTTTAGGAAAAATTACACTTGGTACCCTTGCACTTTACACGCTATTCCACTTTGGCCCTTAACCTTTAAAAAGTGACACTTAAACCCTCATACTTCCAATCAAGTCTCTCTCTCTCTCTCTCTCTCTCTCTTTGAACTAATAAACTAATAAGGCCAAACAAACAATTACAAAGACAAAGCCCTCACTAAACCACGAGAGGGGAGAAGACACCCATGAAAATAGTAAATCACCTTGCAAAAGCGATTGGGTTATCCAATAAACTGCCTAATTTGTCAATTGAAGACTTCACTTGAATAAGAAATTTCCTTACCTTGCCATGCTTTTGATATCAAGGACAACACTGCACTCACAATAGGGAACAATTTTAGACACATAGAGGTGTATGACTGACTTCTCGTTCTTCAATCTCAATATTCAAAAGGTTATGCACTTATGCCACACGGCAAGCCAGCCGCATAGTAAGTGCTTCACCTTGTAGAACAGATGAAATAGCCACATACTTGGCTATTCCATTAATGAGATTTTCATGAGCATTTCCTAAAAGAACATCAATTGCACCTTGAGAAGAGTTTTTCTAAACAACCACATTATAGTTAAGCTTCAAAAAATTCCCCAAATGAGGAGTCCAATTAGCCAAATTGAAAGACACATTAGCAGTACCTTCAAGGCAATTCACCTCCTTTATTAAGGTTGATAAAATATTAATAAAATATTCCTCCATTTGCGCCCCCAATGCAAGTGGGTTAGTTAGAGTAAACTTTGTCCTCTATTTTTCATACCCATGAACAAACTTCGCCGGAGCTGACAGTCGCCTCTTTTCCCAAGTCTTATTTGCCATGTCAAAAAACGAGCTACACACATTTGAATAAACTGCTCGTAATTCTCGAGATACTTTTCTAAAGAGTACAACATTGCATACCAAAACAATCAACAACAAAGAAAGACAAAAAATGAGGGACAAAACAAGATACCAGAAAACAAAGTCACCACAATAGCTATCCCATTGCAAAAGCATATTCCTCTACACCATCAAATGTTTTTTGGAACCAAATAAATAGCAAAATTGCCCTGTGAATAAGTACAAAAATTCTCCATTCAAAATAATTCAGAAACACAATCATTTTCCTCCCTTTGCTTTTTGTTAGCCAGTTTATTTTTATCCTTACTTTACAACCACACAAACCATTATACACGTGACACGTGTAAACCACTACCCCATAAGAAATCTAAAGTACTCACAACACTCACACATGGACTCGAGTGTGACTTCCTTTACACTACAACCATATACATGTCCAAGCTCCTTGAATGGATGGCCCAGATTCAGCCAGGGATGGAGGGGACTGGTAATATTAATACAGCGCCCCTCCCCACGTCACACCAACTCACACTATTCACACCAAGTTTTTTATATAATAGGGAGGCCTTGTACGGCTAGTGTGAGTGTACGGCTGGTGTGAGTTTACTCTTCTCCATTGCAAAATGCCTCGCCAAGCCTCTTTTCGTTTCTATGCAAAAAATATTTTCCTCACATGGCCACAATGTCATTGCCCAAAAGAACAACTCCTAGATCTCTTGCAATCACTTCTCCGACTAGCCTGCCTACCATACTACATACTGGTTGCAAGAGAGTTCCATGAAAATGGAAACCCGCACCTACATGCAATGGTGCAATACACAAAAAAGATCCAAACCTCCAACTAAAGATTTTTTGATGAGGATCTACCATCCAAATATAAAGAAACTCCATTCTCCAATAGCAAGTCGACAATATATACAAAAATGGGGCGATTTCATATAATTGAAAGAATTTTCATCCAAGGGAAAAGTCCTTCGAAAAACAGAGATGAACTCCGGCGGGCAATTCTCGCAGAAGCAAAAATAGAGGAACAATTCTTTGCACTCTGCAAAGAAATATGTCTCATCGATTACGTCACAAAATACTCCCAATTAAAAATATTTTCGAGGGATCATTACAGACGAGATAGGCCCCCATATACAAGCCTCTTTAGTTCATTCCTTTTCTTAGTGAAGAAATAAAAAAATTGGGTAGAAAACAATATTTTTTTTGTAAGTCAAAAATTTGGAAAATACAAGCTACGTCAAAATTGTTGTCTCTCTGTTTACAATCAGGACGAGTAGATTAAATTAGGGATACACAAAATAATGTACACGATTTACATACTAACAAAGAACTCTACTCCTTCTCTAATAACAGGAACCAAAACAACGGCTTATTCGCCCAATCTCTCTCTACCTCGAAGTCTCGGACGACACAACTACTTCTCCAGCCGAATAAGTTTCAAGGACTACGATGAAGACGCCGTTTACAACGTCATAGACGACATCAAATACTTGACAGTCTCAACTGAACTAACGAAAAAGCTAGTTGAATGCCAGAGAGACTTTTACGTATTCGTTAAATTTCAACCAGATCTCACCATTAGAGAAGGAATTCATTATATTATATTAACTGATGGGGATAGTAGTTGGTTAAATGCTATATCCCCAAAAATGAGAGAACGGTTCGATATAAATGTAACCACTATAATGATTAATGAAAATTTTTATTAATTTTATTTATGTAACCATTCAAACTTGTATTTACTTGTTACATTTCCCTTATCATCATCAACAACGTCGTCATTCTTTTTTACACTCATGATTACATCTTGTAAAGCATCAAAAAATTCTAGATCGTCCATAACAACAGATCATCTCTTATCAACTTCGTCTTTTCTAGCAACATCAACCTTAGAAATCGACGGATCAAGATCAACATCACTAGAACCATCACCACCTCTGCGTACATAAATCTCGAACAAGCTGAGACGACCTTTATGTTCATCAATAACTGAACCACTTTTCCCGAAATCTCCTAACAACAAAATGTTCATTAATAACTAAACACTTTCCCCAAAACCTTCTAACAACAAATCTCTTCGCCTCTCTGGTAAACCAACGAACTTAGTCCATGATAGAATCAAAAGAACTTCGATTGGAGCACAATGCCAAACATCAACATTTGTTTTCGTATATTTTTTAAATAATACAACAATAGATGGGGCCATTAATTGCAAATCTTCTGGCATTTCACTTGTAGAATACTTCAAATACCCTTTCATTTTACAATATGTTACACCCCTTTTAATATTCGAATCTTTGAGTCGATACTTCACAATCCATGGCACCTGTTTTCATTAATGGAACAATAGTCATTCCCATAATGCACTAATTCGCACTGACAATCTACAGGGAAAATAAAATATGCCTACAGATTGTCATCACCATCTAACATCCGATCATACATATTTACTCTAACCAACCCGCTTGCATTAGGGGCGCAAATGGGGGAATATTTTATAAACCTTAATACTCTTTTGTTTGTATCTCAACCTCTACTAATAAACTAGATGGAAATGATATTCACATGACCACCTTCAAGGGTAATATAGTAAATCACTTAGTTTTCTACCCATGTTCTACCCCTACACTTTGTGTATATATATATATATCTTCATTTCTTATCCCCAAAAAAGTAGAGTTTGTAGAAAGAAGAAAGAAGAAAACTAATGACTAAAATGAGTGGAATGTTATTAGGTGTTTTGGGTTGATTATTTTAGTGACTTTTTTGTTGAATTTTTTTTTTTCATTCTTAGTTAAAAAAAAAATTAAAAATTCAAAAAGTTTGACTTTTAAATTCTACTCAACCAGACAAAATAAAAAAAAAAGTAAAATAATTTTTAAAAATTGAAAATTCAAAAATAGTTGCTTTTTTTTTGGTCTTTAATGATTTTTTTTTTTTTTTTAGATTCTACTTGACTAAAGGTCATGTGAATCTCATTTCCATCTGGTTCATTAATGCGGGTAAACAAATGGAGTGGATTGGAACCTGATTTGAAGTATGAGGGATTAATTGTCACTTTTAAAAGTTGAGGGGCAAAGCAAGATTGGATGTAAGGTATTGAGGTGCTAGTGTAAGTTACTCTAATTTTTATCATATCTCAAAAGTATCTAATATATACCCAAATCCTACCTTAACGGGAATAGTACTTTCTTATATAGAGGTGGAATTAAAAAGTTTCATTAAACTTTATTATTATTATTATTTTGTCATATCCTAGAACTCATGCACTTTACTAGGAGGTTAGTTGTGCGAATTTCTCCACCACATCTTATTTTCTTGGGGGTTTTGGCCAAAACTTCGTTGACCCAACATTTTTATGTAAAAATGACACAAGCAAATTGTATCCTGCGAAACACCTTTCTCCATTAAAATATAAGGTGAAGTGACTATAACGGCCCTCTATATATAGAGAGACATTGACTCACTAAAAATATTTTATATATAAAATACATTGATTACACATTAAAGCTTAACAACCACTCATTACATGATTATCATCCAAAAACATAATAAAAATTAATTTGGTAAAAATAAATAAATAAATAAATGCATATAAGATTTATCAATTTTACATAATTTATCTTTGATGGATAAAAATAATTTAAAAAAATTCAAAGCTATTTTTTTGACATTTATTTTTGTCAAATTAGTTTATATTTTATCAAATTCACAGCTTTACCCTTAAAATTGAACAATGGTATCTTCAATTATTTTTATTTGAAACAAGATTCAAAATTCAGAATCAAATATATCATAATTTAAAAATCAAGAATCAAAATGACACAAATTTCAAACTATAGTGACTGTTAGTGTGATTCACCCTTATTCTTTCGACCTTGATGTAATGCTCAACTCTCCATGTTGCCTGTGTTTTCTTTTCTTTTTTAAAATTGAATAAGTCAAAGCCAAAAGGATTACATTGAAATAGACCCTACATCTAACAAAGACAATGTGAGCACTGGAGGTCGGAACATTTTCCATCCAAATGCACAATCTCGCAGCAGAGATAGACATCTGCGCTAAGCAATGAGCAACCATGTTCACCTGAAATGATCGAAACGAATCCAGTACATCCCGAATTTCTGCAACCTAGTGACCAAAATCTGCTAATCAAATGCACGACCCAAAAGAGCATTAATAATATTCAATGAATCGCCTTCCAGATTTATATCCAAAAAGCCAAGTTTTTGAGCAAAAGAAACTGCCCGTAAAGCATCCATAGCTTCCAAGCAATCAACATCCGAAGTGAAGACGATTTGTTCAGATAGAGAAGCCATCACTTGACCCAAGTTGTCTCAAACAATAACGATGAATTGAGTTTGCAAGACATTGCCCCATCAAAATTGACTTTGAAAACATTATTCGCTGGAGCACCCCAGCACTGAACCAAAAGTGCCGCCCCAACTGTTTAGACCCGCACCTAGTTGAAAGAGCATAACCAATAAGCCTCTATTTGATGCAGCTTATAGGGGTATTTATGAATTTTTTTGGTTAAATTTTGAGTGTAGTTTTTGCTTGTAACTTATGAGATATAAAGGGAAAACTATCAAACTAAGAAATAAAGTAAATTATTATAGTTCAGTAAAAAGAAATTTAAAATTAAAGCAACAGTAGAGTGTGCAAAATTCTTACCAAGACATGGTTTTCTATAATTGATGCCTGTTTGGACTTGCACTCTACATATATTGGACTTACACTCGACTGGTTTTGTTAACAACAAATAGAAGGAGTGCAGGATGGCGACGAGGAGGTGGTGGAGGATTTTGGATGGTTCTAGTGGCTAGGGTTTGGGTCGACTATAGGGTGTTAGGAGGTAGGAAGGGACTTGGGCAAATAAGGAGAGCGGAGGAGTTTAGAGTAGTGGAAGTGGGTGGGTGAGGGACTGGTAGTGGTAAGTGAGGTGTTGGGGATAGTTAGAGAAGGCAAAGGAAGTGGTGGAGGAGGATGGAAGTGGGGTGAACGGGAATGGTCTTCTACAAAATGTACAATTTGGACTTACACCCTGCACATATAAGACTTGCACCCTATACCTATTAGACTTGTTCCAGACTAGTTTATCCGAAATGAATAGAGGGGGTGTGAGACCGCGATGAGGAGGGACTGGATGGGTTTGTGGGGTTTTGGTGGCTAGTGTTCGGATCGATTAGAGTGTTTGGTAGGGTAGAAGGTAGGGGGTGCAACTTGGGCGAATTTGGTTCAGTTGGGTGATTGTCCAAGCCCAACCCAAATTGTGCTGAGACCTACCTAGGCCCGAACTGTAATTCGAGATTTTCTACCCAAATCCAACCCGAATTAAACCCAAATTATCAAAATTGCCCGAATTATACATGAATTTTAAATTTTTTTTGACAATTAAATCATTAAAATTAGACTCTATTTACATTTATTTATTTAGAAAATCATTAATAACATCCAAACCAAACCAAACCAAACCAATCCTTAAGTCTCATCAAATGGGGTCGGCTACATGAATAACTTTTCTCCACTCGACTCTATCAACGACCATTTGGTTAGTCAAATTGAGGAGATTCATATCTCTATTTATTACACTAGCCCATGTCAATCCAGGTTTGCTCATTCCTCTGACACTTTCATTTACCGTCACTGTATCACATCTCTTCACTACTGTCTCTGTTGGTCTCCGTTATGTATGACCGAACCATCTCAATCTATTCTCTCTCAACTTATTTTCTTTCAGTACTACTCTTATCCATTCATGAATATATTCATTCCTAACTCTGTCTTTTCTGGTCTTGCCACACTACTTTAACATCCTCATATCAACAATACTCATCTTATCTGCATGTTATTTCTTAGTTGTCCAACATACCGTTTCATACAATATCGCTGGTCTAATAACATCAAAACAAATAATTTATATAATGTAAGAGAGATGATATTATGGTAGTCTTTACAATTTATGATCGAGAATAAAAAAAAAATGTAAGATTTTTTGTTACTTGTATATATAATATATATTCAATATGATTTAATTTAAAATACTTTAATATCATGTAATGGATAATAATTTATATGTATAATTTAGGCTTCAGGTTATTTGACGTATTTGCCCAAGCCCGCCCAAATTTAATTCAGACTTATGAATTTTTGCCCAAATTTATACCGAATTCAAAAATATCTCACTCAAGCCCTAAAAAAAATTCAAGTTGGGCTCTAGTTGCTCGAGTTGAGCCCACCCAAGTTACACCTCTAATAGAAAGGGGCTTGGGTGGAGGAAAAGAACAATGGTGGAGCAGAGGAGTGTAAAAAATTAGTAAGGGAGGGATTTTGAGTAATGGAGAAGGGCGAGAGAAAATGGGTGAGGGGTTGGTGACCGTGGGCAAGGTGTTGCGGGCGGTTAACAAGGGTGGGGTAGTGGTTATCGATGATAGGAAGAGTAAGGTAGTGATTACAATAGGGAGAATGAAGAATGAAAATGAAGACAAGGACATGAAGGCAAAATGGTCCATTGGTTTAATAAAATCATGTATTGATAATTATTTTCTCACACTCTACTAGTGTTGTAATTTTCAATTCCTTTCCACTGATAGGTAATCTATTTCCTATTTCCTACTATCTTGAAGTGTCCTAAATAAAAATAACTTAAGTAAATTTTAAAAAAATAAAAAAAAATGAGAAAATTACACATCAATGTGGAAGATAAAAAATTATTACAAACACATGAGAGTGTAACTTTTTTTGTATGTAAAGTAACCACATCAAAAGTTGAATCCCCACCTTTTGATGATAATTTCTCCACTTCTCGCAGTCTTATAATTTCTACTTTTTAGTTCTATATTTAGATTGTGAAAAACCTATACAAAATAGTGCCAAAACTAGTAGTCAAGATTTTCTTTTACCACAATATTTTTTGTAATGGAGCCCAAACACTCCTTAACAACAAGGTGCTCTTGGCTCTTGGGCATGTTCAAGATATTGGAATTACATTTGGGGCTCATAGGTCTGTTTTCGAATTATACCTAAAAAAATGAAGAAAAAAAGTAGAGATTATTAAAAATGTTTCCAATTATAAACTTGTTGGAAATTGGGTTGGATTTGACCCGATCCATTACCTATGGAGCATTCACATAGGTTGTAGATAATTCACATATTAAATAAAGAGAAGATAATTAAAAAAATTATCTTAGGAAGTGTTTGAGTTGTTGTGGAAATCTACAACTCCACTTCCATTTGTAGAAATATATATATATATATATATATATCATATATCTGATATAGAGAAAAAATATACATATTATTGAGTGTGGGAGTTTTACCTGAAAAATCTCTGCAAAAAAATATTTCTCTCTATGTTCTTCCCTCCTAGGTTACCATTGTTGAACTTAGGGATTTGGAGTGTGAATAATATATTGAGAAACTTTGGCAACTTCTTAATCGATGAAGGATTTTCCAGACGAGACTCATAATTCAAGTCATTCAATCCAAAATCGTTTCCACTTCAAGTAACTTGATTACTTCTTATTTTCCTTCATAACCAAAAGGAAAAACAAAAGGAGAAAGAAATGCTTCCAGTTGGGTGTTGTTTTTTTACATGAGAGATCCTAAATCGTTTTGATTGATGCTAATTTATAGTTGTAGCCAATTCAGCATATGTTGGCTTATTTTTCCTACAAATGAAAATATCATAAATGCGAACGTGCTAGTAAGGATTGAAAAATCCTTACAGATTAAATTCAAGCCAATTATTAAGTGATTGTGTTGACGGTTCTTTTTCTTCGATGAAGAGAACTTCAAAATTGACAAGTGTAGAGAAAATAAAAATTAAAAAAAAAGAGGGAGATGGAGAAAGATAATTGAGTGAACAATCGGGGTGACTGAGTGAACAATCGAAATAACCATTAATTTACCTCTACTCCTATGATTCAAAAAGGAAGTGCATAAAATAAAGTGCAGGAAACATAAATGACAAAAAAAAAAAACCAATTGTCTTTGATTTGAGTTGGGTCTCTTACAATGTAGCCATGAATTGCTATTTATAGGCAAAAAACTTATAGGAAAAAACTACCTAATAACTACCATATTCTTCCATCTCCCCACACTTCACACTCCATGATCTTCCACTTCATCTCTATGTCTCTATAACTTCCTTTAACCTCCAATTCATGCTCCATGTTCTCCACTTTGTCCTCCATCATCTTTGTACATGTGTTTAATACTTTATAAGTTCTCATAACCTCCAAATGAGTAGGAGAGTGCCACGTGTCCTACAATTATATAAATAATAACTATAAATAAAATTATTTATGGCGCCAACATTAGCCCCCGCAACTCTTTTAGAATGAGGAACCTCGAATTTATGAAGAGTTGTACATCAATTTGGACCATATTTGACAATTAATTAATGTATTCGAAGGGAGACACGCATTCGAAGGTTCTTTTATCATACAATGACATGACCCGATCCCGCCCCTAAGGATTAAGGTCATAATCGGCCAATAATCATGAGATTATCTATGGCCTCAAACATATACAGACATATTTAATAACAATAATGGGGCCAAAACGGAAGTAGATTTAAAAACTCTGTCCAATGAGTTGTGCTTACATGGTAAAACAAACATTCCATTAACATTCCATAATAACTCACACATGTAGTCAGAATTAACATCTTATATGTCCAGGAACTTTCAAACATGCAATCAGCCAAACAAAAAGCTTATATATATATATAGTGATCCAACGTATTCACCAAGGTAACAAAGAGAAAACAAAAGAAACAAAACAAGTCTCATGCGTGAGACGTTTGGGTTGACTTTACAAAAACTTGACTTCTCTCATGACTTTCATTGAGGCTGGGTTTGGAAATCTCTTTGCTCACCTACACACACATAAATGAGAGTGAACGATAGCCTAGTGAATAATATCAAAATAAAGGAGTTACATGAATGAAATTTGTAGCAAACATATCAAACGACCATAGGCCCATTTAAGTTTCCATCTAATACATCAAACGGCCTCAGGCCCAAATATATCAAACGGCCTCAGGTCCAATTCATTCTTATCAAACGGCCTCGGGCCCAATTCGTTCGTGTCAAACGGCCTTCGGCCTAATCATTAATGTCAAACGACCTTTGGCCCAACCATTCATATCAAACGGCTTTTGGCCCAACCATTTATATCAAACAGCCATTGGCCCTATCATTCTTGTCAAACGGCCTTTGGCCCGCCATTCATTTCCATATTCGCATTCATGTGCGTGTGTCATACTCGTGATCATAATCACATTTGTATTCAATTAGTCTTATGCAAAAGATTGACATTTAGACCATTCATCCATAATTCAAAATACAGATTCGTAAGGCTCATATAAAAGTAATGTTGTGAAAAATAACGTACTTGAACATATCTTTATTAAGATATTACTCACAGTGATCTGTTGGATGATTTGCCCTTGCACTTGACCCTACATATATCATAAACATAATGGGTCACAAATTATTCAATCCGTTCTTAATATATATTCCTCTTAGGCCTCTTTTTTTATCTTCTTAGTCCATTTACAATGCTCAATATATGCCTAAGAGTGCTCAGAAATGAAAGAGAACGGAAAAAAAACACAAAATCACTTTTCAAAATTTCTGAGACAGGGTTCTCAGCTCGAGCGTAGCTTTAGTTGCTCGAGCAAACCCATTTGGTCTGCAAAAGTGCTATTTGTCTCATTTTTGCGCTCAAGCGTGACTTTGGACACTTGATTGAGAGTCAAATATGTGACTGGGTGCTCGAGCGTAACTCCTCTCGCTCGAGTGGACATCAATGTCTGCAAAACTTCTGGGAGCTAACATTTTAAGCTCGAGCGGCGTTTTTCATGCTCAAGCGAACTCGACGAATTCTAGGTTTTCCAGGATTCTGTTTGAATCTCAAAAACATATTTCAAAGGTTCCAAAGTTTGTAAATCAATGCCAAATCATATAAAAACATTGTATATCATAAGAACGTGGATAAATTAAGACCAATTGTCCAAAATCATGGTCCATTTCCAAATCCATTCCGAATTCTCTCACAAATTCATATCTTCATGAATCATGCATGCATGTTAATTATTGACTCCAATTCTACTTCAAATGGCACAAATGATGCCCAAAATCATGAATTTCAACAAAATTATGCATGCATGTAAGCTTTGATGCTCAATTCTTCATATTTAACATGCCTTATGCTAAATCATGCAATTCTATGGCAACTCTCTACATGCATGGCCATATTGACTTCAAATTCATTATAAACAACTCAATTCTTGTTCCTAATTGCACATCTTGCTTGAATTCACTTAGTTATTGACTTAAACTCATAAAGTTGAGTTCAATTACTCACCTAGGAGCTCCAATCTCCCAAATTCTAGCTAATTTTAGAGCCTAGCTTTCCAAATCTTCAAGGTTTGAGACAATTCTACAATTTTTCCTCTTCCTCTCTCTCTAGAACTGACCATCTCTCTCTCTAGAGTGTGATTTCAGCCAAATAGAGGTAAATAAGCTCCAAAAGCGAGTATAAGTGTAAATAGGCCATATATATATTTTTGCTTAATCAACTTGTATTAAGGCTAATTAATTTAGCTTAAATTAACCAATTTAATCTAATTATTTTGATCCGAATCAATTTTAAATCAAATTTCAACGTAGGCTCTAAAAATCATGCTAAGCACAAAAATACACTCAATTTCGCTTTTTGACGCCTCTACGGTCTTTAATTAAATTTTATAGCAGAGAATCAAATAGATTTTCCTACAATGAACAGATTGAAATTCAAAAACACGTATAATCACATAAATGACACTCAAAATCATATCAAGTACATAATCACAATCATAATTAAGATTAATTAACACAACACGGGACTGGGTTATTACATACAACATGATTCAATTTTGTTAAAAAAGAACCAAAATCTTGCTCAAAAGGTGCTCATAGAATATTTTAGAAGCTTTAAAAGCCTCGAATGTATAATAGCTACCTTCTTGGAGAGTTTATGAAGCTTCAAAACATAATTAAAATAAGTTCACATGCTTCGAATTTTAATGTGTGTTTTGAAATTGGATTACTTTGCATGTGTTTGAAATGGTGAATTCTTAGCAAAATATCACCAATTTGATTTAGTCACAATGTATGCCAATGTTATTTTCTTTGAGCCATTAGTAACAGTTGGTCCTTCTATGCTTTACTTCGAGACCTTCGATGCATCATAAGACTATGGAAATTTCAAGACCTTCGAAGCATGATTCTTCAGACCTTAACAATATATTTTCATTTCTGATTGCACTACTTCGAATTGCTTCGAAGTGACAAACAACATGCACACTCTTCAAATTACACTACTTTAAAGTGTTTTTGCAGATTTTTGAATTACCTTCTAACCAAATATACGGACCTTGGAAATTATTTTAAGGAAGCTTCGAGGCACCTTCGAACTAAATACATGGAACTTTGAAGTGTTTTCGAATTTTGAATTACCTTCTGTAACGCCTCGAAAATTGGGCAGGGTGTATCTATTTACGCTACAAAACCCACCTGATAGACAAACACATATATATAGCTAACGATTCCATGCATCCATTTCCATTAAATCCCAAATGCCAAATACATGCTATTCACATCTCAACGCCCCAGTTTCAATCGCAAGCATACATTTTACAACAAGTATGAAATGGAAGCCGAACAGATAATAAGTGCTCTACACGCTTACAAATTTATCCAAGAACATTCTTGGTTACACAAAATGGAGTTTCAACTCAATGCAAATACAGCCCTGGGTTTACATTCAACAAATAACAATAAAACAAAAATGAAGCCTCAGCTTCGAGTCCTCCCAAGTCAATGCCTTGGCAGAGGCATAGCACCTGTTCCTGAAATGGTTTCCCTTATAGGGTGAGCCACAACCTAATAGAGATATACTACACAACATATGAACCATGACAAGACTAAAGAGGAGTATGCTCATGCCATGCTCATGATAAAACAATTTATCTCTCTTTTTATAAAGCGTGCAATGCTAAGATGCAACAACAAATGTAAAACCATTTCCATTTTAAACCATATATGTTACATGAATGCATGCTCTGTGAATCTCTAGATGAGTGTCTGCAAGTAGGCCCTAATGCACTACCACTATCATTTTTACTAGTAAACTGGAAGGCTCGACACCTAACCGCGCGGTTCTACACCTCCTCTCCAGATTCACCAAGTATTCATCTTTTCACAAACAAATACATTTCCAAACATTTCTAAAAAATAGATACATATCTAGTGAAATGAATGTAATGCAATGTCCAATGCAATAAATGAGGAATGTGGTTCAATTTACCTGAGTTTCATGCATTTCTACAACAATCATGGCTATCCTCTACCGATAGCCCAAAACAGATATTTATAAACAGATATTTAAACAATTAAATTCTAAATTTTTTTTTTGATAAATACAATCTATTCCACATCTCATCAAATATGAACAACTACACGAGTTTTCATATCACAATCACGTTCGGTAACCTCTCAAGGTCCATTTCTAACCATGTCAGTTTTATTCCAATAGATACATTAAACAAAATAATACCGTTAATGTCCAAGAAAATATCATTTTCTTTCCACACTCATTCTCCAAGCATTATTCAATTATGACATCCTATTTTGATCGAAAGGCCCAAAAGTTAAACATAATTCCTTTGTTTTCTTCAAAAATGCTCTTTTGGTCACAAACCGATAAAAATTTCAAAACCAATCGAATCGAAATCCGTTTTTGTTCAAATTTAAAATATAACTCTTTCATAACCTTACAAACTTATTCCAGGTTTACACTTTCGCAATTTGGGCATCAAATTTTTATTTTTCTCAAAATTTCTCTTTTAAGCAAATAAATCATAATTTTTTAAAAAAATTCTAATTAAATTATATACAAATCTAAGCTCCCTATAATCAAGTAAAAGTTTATAAAGAAGTGTATGAAAAACCCTTACCTCAAAGATAGAAGAGGAAACAAGCAAAATTTGTGGTGGTGTTTAGAGAAAGATGAGAGAAATGAAGGAATAGAGAGAGAGAGAGAGAGAGAGAGAGAGAGAGAGAGAGAGAGATGACGAAGCTCTGCTTCTCCAAAACAAAGAGAAAGGAAATCAAAGTAAAGGGAAAAAGAGAGAAGGAGGGGGGATGGCCCATGTGCTGCCTCTCTTGATTAAATATATTTTATTTTTATTTTATTTCAAACATCTATCTATATATATACACTTCAACATCTTTAATGACAAAAGTAAATATCTTGTTTGCTTGTACACATCACAAAATATAATATTTTGCTCACCACGAAATATATGCCTGTGGGGATATATTTTCCGAGTACCAACACGTGGCATGGTGACGCCGACGTGTCAGCCGAGATGCCACGTGTCGTGGTAGTCATGCCGAGGTTATCTTTGGCGAGGCTGAGGTGATCTCCGAAGATATCGGAATCCGAGATAAGCGGATAAGGGACAAGAGTCCTAGAGTAAAGAGAAGACTTAGCCAAGATAAGGATAAAACTCTTAGGGAGTTTATCTTTATCTTTTGAAGAGTCCAAAGTCAGTATTGAATTGGAGTCCATAGAAGTCAGGCTTCTAGTGGGACTTGGATTAAGTAAACTATAAAAGAGAGGCGCCCCCGTGGGTCTAAGGTACGCAAATTATGTTTTGAGCAATAAGTTTAGCACTTGATTATCTTTGAGAGATATACTGACTTGATCGTCGGAGTGCCCCCAGGTGGAAGAGCCACCGCCGGAGCCCTTTTTCTTTATGTTACAGGTTTGCTAAAGCCATCTATTCTGCCGGTGCTCTCCATGGTCAGATTTTCACCCACACAATTTGGCGCCGTCTGTGGGAACTTAGAAGAATAGATGGCCAGTGACGGACAGAGGGAAAAACAATGGGGGCGACACTCCTGCTGGGAGTGGCAGACCAATTGACCTTGACGTTGAAGGAGACAACCACAATACCGAAACTCATGGCCAGGACCACGGAGAGAAAGACGTCGTCCAGGAGAACGACGATTCGAAGAGAACAGACCAACGCAAGTATTATAACGAAGATAACCTTCAGGTATGGAGGGATAGGTGCCTACAAAGGGACGAGGAAGTAAAAGACTTGGCAAACAAGCTGGCAAACCTTCAGTCGGTCGTCAACTTCATGATGCAGAACAATGTTATGCAGCCACCATACCCGCTGCAAGATACGCCGATGCCGGCAATTAATACCCAGAAGGGAGGAAGGAAAACAATCCCTGAAGCCCCTCGGCACACCAGGAGCGGAAGGCACTCTCACCGACCTTCCAGGGAAGTCGGACGAGAGGAGCCTAGGCAAGAAGAGTCCCGAGGGACACATCACATGAAGGATCCGGGGCCCAAAGAACATCGGCATGTTCAAGGGCAAGCACTCTGCTTTGACACAACTCATAGAGAAAGATCGAAACGGGCCCACCACGAGGCCGAAAGTAGTGTGCCAAAAAGATTGAAGTCCTGAGATAGCCGAGCTCCAGGTAGAAGTAAAGAAGACTTGAGGAATTACCTCAAAAGGAGGCAGCAGAATGTTGAAGCCGAGGTGACTTCCCCAGTTAAGCCGAGAACACCATTCTCGGTGGAACTGGACAAATTTGAAGCGCCAAAGAGATTCAGTATGCCGAGGTTCCAAATTTATGATGGTAAGTCAGATCCCAACTGTAGACGTCCCCGAACGCCCCGGGAGGGAAATCCCGTTTTGTTCATTGGGGTCACTACAGTTCAGGACTGTAAAATTGTCACGGTTCTAAATCTGAACCAAAGAGTCCAAATCCGGAAAATCATTTTGAGAAAACAGATTTTGAAAGAAGTGCCAAACATGGACTGTTTCGCCAGATATAGAGTAGCCACCTAAATGTTTTATTTTGGAAAAATTTAGGAAACCCTGACTCGTTTGCCTAAGGCCACGTGTCCGTCATCACCAAAGTTGTCTCGGCTCGGGAACTTGGGTACGATCGGGGAAGGTCACTTCGTGAGCACCCCCGCTCGCCCGATCAAAGATCGGCCTCTACTAACCATGATATCTAGTTTTGAAAACTTTATGCGTTCTTATTCCGGTTATTAGCCTAGATTTACTATGTGATGCGCACAGCATACAAGTATAGACTGGAACATCTGAATTGGATCAAAACATTTCATGCTTATTTTTGAAAGTGGTTTGATGGTGCTACCCGCAAGTAGGCTAAGACGTGGATTTGCCACCCTCAGGTGGGCTTAGAAAAACATGATTTTGCCACTATCTAGTGGACTTAAAACTCATAATGAATGAATTGTTCCAATCCAAATAACCCAACCTTCACCCACAGGCATTCAGGCAGTTATATCACATAAGCAATTAGCCTCATGGTAAGCATACTATCATGGCAGTCACTCACACGCATGCAAGGATGCTAAAGCATAAAACTTACAGAGTACTCCAAGCCAAAACAGAAGCTAATTAGAAATCCATGCATGATCCTAATTATATAGAAATGCCTAATGCAACACATGCAAAAGTGTAACTATAGCAGGCTCGGCTATTCTAGACATGGCATATGAAATGCTACAGCTAACATGTATTCAACTTTGAATTGAAATACAATGCAGTTAGTATGATGCGCCGAGCCCGGTGCATGCAAAACAGATGAATGAATGCAAACATGCTATCATACTATATGCTAATTGAAACATGCCCTAATCTAACCATCATAAGCGGGTAAATAAAAGGGAGAAAGACGTGGGGTTGGAAGACATGCATCACACACACGCACACTTATTACAACATTGCCCTCGCGCAGAGGGTCCGAATAAATAATATACAGTCTCAAATGAATAATTACAGTCCAAATATGTACAAAACCCTAATTAATTAACAAATTAAATTAGGAAAGCAATAAATTGGCATGCAAGCCAGGGACTGCCTCAAATTTGCTCCGGATGATGAATGATGCATGCTCGGGTTGCCTTGTGCGGAGAATCTCTCGCGATGCCCCAGTTTGCCTCTGTGTGCAATTGTTCTTGGAATGCGTACCAAGCTCCGGAAGGCTGCCGATTTCTGATTTGCTGTAACAGAGAGCAACAAAGGGGCATGGCAAAGTATTTTCACATATGTATGCATGAGTACTCTTCGGGGAGTGTAGTCCTCGATCCTCGTGCCACCAATCACGCATATCGATGCATGATGGCCGAGGAGTCGAATTGCACGACTCAATATGAAATGAATGCACATATAAACACAACAAGACCTAAACTCCATCATGGATAATCCGGAGTGTCGGTGACTGGAAATTGAGACACATTCCGTCACTCGAAGTACGAAACGTCCCTCGTTTCCCGTGCTCGGGCTAACTTCTATCCCAAACACAATGTAATATGCATGACATGCATGAATGCAATTAACATACAACCTAGCATGCACAATGCTATGAAATGGCATACACGATACACGAGGTAACATGGCATACACAATGCGCTAACATACAACCTAGCATACACAATGCTATGAAATGAAATGGCATACACAATGCACAATGGACTTACACCAACATGAGTGGACCTCAGCCACACTCACATCAGTAGCCATGAGATGAAAATGAGACACTCGAAATGCGTGCACACATGCACGCAAACCGAGGACCGATCCTAAGGCACAAATGCCACTCTAACAAGACATGGCAAGGCATGGAATATGGTATGCAATCATGCAAATTTCAATACTGAAATGTGATGCAAAATGATCCCGAAACATGGAAACATGGCACCCGATGCATGGAATGGCCCCGAAACACAAAACTAGGCATACACATTGGCCTATAGCTATACAAAACACGCATTAATTGATCATGAAGCATGAAGACAGATGCAAGACAGTCCCAAAACATGCATATTTTTAGTTTATAACAAGTCCCAAAAATGAATGCAAATAGGGCTAATCTATCATGCAAAAATGGCCCCAAAAGAGAGATTAAACACAAAGGGACAGCAGCTGGCCCCAAATGGCAAAGATCCCTTCAACAAATTTGAAGAGGGGATCAAAACAGGGCACTTTACAGTTTATATTAAGCCACGAAAGTAATCACAAATAAGGCCAAACTATCATGCAAAAAAAGGCCTAAAAGAGGGGTAAAGAGACAAGTGGCAGCTTCTGTTCTCAAACAGAGGAGATCCCTTCAACAATGTTGAAGAGGGGCGCAAAAAAACATTTTTCACAGTTTATGGAAAGGTCCAAAACAGCTCACAAATAGGCCTAAAATACTATGCAAAAATTGGCCTAAAAGAGAGATGAAGAAACAAGTGATAGCTGCTGGCCTCAAACAGAGGAGAGCCCTTCAACAATGTTGAAGAGGGGCTCAAAAAAAGATATTTTACAGTTTATGGAAAAGTCCAAAACAGTTCACAAATAGGTCTAAAATACTATGCAAAAATAAGGCCTAAAAGAGAGTTAAAGAGGCAAGTGATAGCTTCTGGCCTCAAACAGAGGAGAGCCCTTCAACAATGTTGAAGAGGGGCTCAAAACAAGATATTTCACACTTTATGGAAAAGTCCAAAACAGCTCACAAATAGGCCTAAAATACTATGCAAAAATTGGCCTAAAAGAGAGATAAAGAGGCAAGTAATAGTAGGAGACCTCAAACAGCAAGAGGTCCTTGATCAAACATGAAAAGGAGCTCAAAATATGACTGTTTACAGTTAGGGTCGGAGCCCAAAAATGCAAGCAACTAAGGCTTATATACAAAGCAAAATAAGACAAAAAAAAAAAAGGAAAAAAAGGGACTCACCCTTGTAAACCAAAGGACCAGCAGCTCTTGGACCAAGTTTGGGAGCTCTTCACCTCTGGAAAGCAGCCTCAAGTTGCTGGAATGGAAGATGGAGGCCTTGTGCTATGAGGTGTAGGGTAGATGGTGTAGGGTTAAAGAGGTTTTAGTGCTTGGAGTAGAGAGAGAGAGGGATTGAGTGCAAGAGCCTTCAACCAATTTTTGTAACCCCTAAAATGCAGCTGAGGGGCTAGTTATATAGGCAAGGGAGGGGAGGAAAAGGGGGGAAAATGAATTCAAATTTCCCCCCCAAAAGGGCACCCTCCCGAATACAGGGTCTGGGGGGAAACAAAATACACAGCTGAAAGGAACCAAGTGAGGGTATTCTGGCCGACCAGGTTCAGAAGGCTCAGGTGGCCGGCCGGCCACCTCCTCTGGTCGGCCGACCAGGGGTCAAAAGGGTCAATCACAATTACTGGTCGGCCTACCCAGAAAGGTGGCCTCCCAGATGAGCACAACACAACTACGTGGTTGAAACCTAGAAAAAAGTGAACCAGGAGAGAGAAAAGACCATTTTTTAGAGGGGGTCAAAAAGGTCAGGAACAATTACTGGTCGGCCACCAAATATTGGTGGCCTCCCAGGTGTGTACAACACAAATATGGGGTTTAGGGTTCAAGAAAGTGGCCCCAGGGTTCAAGAAAGTGGCCCCGGGGTGGTCAACATTGGCTTTTAAGTGAGGAAAACGGGCGTCGGAGAGCAATGAAGAAATAAAACTGGTTTTTTGGAACAATTGTTGGTCTCCCACCCTCCTAAAAGCTTCCTAACTATGAAAATAAGGTCTCCACCAAAAATGAACCAAAATGGATGCAAAGCGGAGGTTCGGGGACCGAAACACGCGGCCCAAGGCCCCGAAAAATGAGCTGTTAAGCACCGGAGGTGGCGTTGGACCACGAAGTTGGTCTCTCGGGCCACAGTGTTCCTTAAAAGGGGGGAAATAAGGTGTACGCCAAAAATCGGAGCAAACGGAGGTGGTTAAGAAGTCCCGAACCGAGGCACACGGCCGTCGGCTCCGAAAAAACCAAAAACCGGGCTCCAAACGGGAAAAATGGCCTATGACCACGAAACGTAGCCTACGGCCACTGAGAGATGATCAACGAGACCTCTTCCTCCCTTCAGGAAGAGAAAACAGAGAAAACAGAGCCTGGTTCGCAAACCGAGGCAAGGCACGAAAGAGTCCGGAAGTCCAGAGGCAAGGCTCGCAGCCGCGACTCTGAAACTTCTAAAAGAGCACAATATGCAATATCACCAAGTGCTCAACTGGTGATGTCTGAGTCTTAAGGTCGGTCAAAAATGGGGTGTCTACACCAACTTTCATGTCGGACTATACCTGAATTTAATGGCATTATATAGTGGGAATGAGCCGTTGCTCTGCAAAGTATTCCCCTCATCCTTCGGGGAGATCGCATCCGATTGGTTCCATAAACTACCGAAAGGAAGCGTAAAGACGTGGGAAGGCCTGGTCGAGATGTTTGTGGCTAGGTTTGTGACGAACAAACTACAGCCCTTGAGGGTCAACGCTCTGATGGCTTTAAGAATCACCAAGGAAGAAGGCCTTAGGGCCTACGCGAAGAGGTACTACGAGGTATTCAATCGAATACCCGAATGCAACAAAGAAGTGGCGGTCGTGTCTTTCAAGAATGGCCTGAAAGATGACTGCCCACTACGGAAGTCTTTGGCAAAAACATTGCCAAAAAGCATGGAAGAACTCATGGCGAGAATCGAGAAGTACGCCAGAGCCCAGGAAGATACGTCGGGAAACAAAGAGTTAAAGCAGGAGAAGGGAAACGGCTCGCCGAAGCGAGGCTGAGGTAACAACGGGCCGACCAAACAAGAAACTGAATTGAGAGGTAAACAGGCAATGACGACAGTGTTCCGAATCCCAATCCATAAAGTCCTGGATCAAATACGAAACCAACCCTATTTCAGGGCACCAGGGGAATTTATGGGAAGAAACGTTGGTAGGCGCTGTGCTTACCACAATGAAGAAGGACACCCAACTCAGGGTTGCAGAGCCTTAAAAGCACACTTAGAAGACCTGGTAAGACAAGGCCTTCTGAGGGACTTGGTCGATGAAGCCAGAACAAGGGAAGAACAAGCAAGATTGCCTCAAGCACCAGCAGCACCGCCACCCCCAGCACAGCAACCACAGGTAGGAAGACCACGAGTGGTTAATGTAATCCACTCAAAGGTGAACGAAAGTGATATTCGGGGAGAAACCCAAAGAGTAAAACACCTGCAGCACGTGAACCAGGTCAGACACAAAAGACCTCGGCCTGAGGAGTACCGAGGACCGATGATAGCCTTCACTGAAGCTGACCTAGAGATGGTCCAGCATCCGCACAACGATGCCCTGGTAGTATCCCTCCAGGTTGGGGAGTGCCAAGTGAAGCGCATCCTGATTGATCAAGGCAGCTCTTGCGACATCATGTATGTCAGATGTTACAAGGAGCTGGGCCTTCATCCTGACGACCTGGAACAATCCAGCAACCCGATGGTCGGCTTCAATGGAACGCCGACGTGGCCACTGGGCGCAGCAAGCGTGGAAGTACAAGTTGGTACTAAGAAGATCAAGACAGAATTTATGGTGATTGACACACCCTCGCCATATAACATCATCTTGGAAAGGCCATGGTTGCATGCAATGGGGGCAGTTCCCTCAACATTGCATCAGCTACTGCGGTTCCCAACAGAGCATGGGATTGAAGAAATCAGAGGAGATCAGCTGCAGGCAAAAAATTGCTCCATGGCAGCAATGAAGTCTACCTGCTGCGTACGAGAGCCAAAGAAGGCAGAAATTGAAGATGAGGACATGGAAGTCCTAGAAGACGTCGGCAAAGAACTAGCCGAGAAGAGCGAAGAGGCGCTAAAGAAAATCCTCGTCTAGGATGGGGATAAAGGGCGCTTCTTTCTTCTCAGCTCAGGCTTAGCCGAAGAAGAGGAAAAAGAACTGGAAGATTTTTTGAGAACAAACATAGAGGTGTTCGCCTAGACACCTTACGAAATGCCTGGCATTGACCCCGAGATCACTTGCCACAGACTGAATGTCGACAGGTCGGCAAAACCTGTGATTCAACGAGCCAGAAGACCGACGTTGATGCACGTCGAAGCAGTAGAAGAAGAAGTAGATAGACTTCTGGAGGCCAGGGCCATCCGAGAAGTTCACTACCCAACATGGCTGTCCAACACAGTAGTGGTGAAGAAGAAGAACGGCAAATGGAGGGTTTGTGTAGACTTTACCAGCCTCAACAAAGCCTGCCCCAAAGACAGCTTTCCTCTGCCCAAGATTAACCAGCTCGTAGATGCTACTTCATGGCATGAAAGGATGAGTTTTCTGGATGCATACAGGGGGTACCACCAGATTGCCATGTACCCTCCAGACGAGGAGAAGACCGCGTTCATCACCCCTAAAGGCTTGTACTGTTACAAGGTAATGCCTTTTGGGTTGAAAAACGCAGGAGCAACTTACCAAAGGTTAGTAACAAAGATGTTCAAGCACCTGATTGGCAAAACGGTAGAAGTCTACATCGATGACATGGTCGTGAAGACCAAGGAATCTAAGGGTCATCTTGCCGACCTAAAAGAGGTCTTTGATATACTCAAAGCATACGGGCTCCGACTCAACGCATCAAAGTGTGCATTTGGAGTTGGATCAGGTAAGTTTTTAGGGTATCTGGTAACAAGAAAGGGCATTGAGGCCAGCCCAGACCAAATCAAGGCCATCCTAGAGCTGAAGAGCCCAACGTCGGCAAAACAGGTTCAGATGCTTACTGGAAGGGCCGCAGCCCTAAACAGATTCATCAGCAGAAGCTTAGATAAGTGCAGACCCTTCTTCAACTTCGTGAAAAAAGTCACAGACTTTCTGTGGACAGAAGAATGCGAAGCCGCTTTGACCGACCTGAAGAAGTACTTGACCACAACTCCGGTTCTTTCCAATCCAGAACCAGGAGAAGAACTGTTTTTGTACTTGGCAGTTTCAGAACACCCAGTCAGTGCAGTACTAATCCAAGAAGAAAAAGGAGAGCAAAAGGCTATTTACTATGTAAGCAAAACCTTGGCCAGCGCAGAAACAAGGTATCTACCACTGGAGAAATTAATGCTAGCCTTAGTAACGGCTTCAAAGAAGTTGAACCATTACTTTCAGGCGCACAAGATTATGGTCCTAACAGAGCATCCACTGAAGTCCTTGTTGCAACAAGGAGACTTAACAGGAAGGATAGCAAGATGGGCAGTGGCCCTGGGCCAGTATGACCTGGAGTTCAGGCTGAGAACAGCAATAAAGGGCCAGGTTTTGGCCGACTTCGTGGCAGAATTCACGCCTGAAACCATCGAACATTGGGCTCCGTTGAGCCAGGATGAGCATTGTCCCAGCAAGTAAAGAGAATCCCAGCCCAGGGCAAAAGAGCAAATGAAGGAAAAACTCAGACCCTACAGCATCTACATCGGTGATTCATTCAGACTGTTCGTAGATGGAAGTTCGAACTGACAAGGAGTGGGGGCAGGAGTACTGCTGATATCTCCAGATGGAGAAATAATAGAACAGTCCATCCGTTTGGGGTTCAAGGCCTCAAACAATGAAGCGGAATACGAAGCATTAATTGCAGGGCTAAAACTGGCAGCAGCAACAGAAGCAGATGAGGTAATAGTTTTTTGTGATTCACAACTTATTGTTAACCAGTCAACAGGAGAATTTGCAGCCAGGGACGAAAGGATGTCGGCATATGCAAAAGGGGTCATCAGATTGGCAGCCCTATTTCAGAACTGCCGACTACTCCAAGTTAGCCGAGATGACAACACCCACGCCGACGCATTGGCTAACCTGGAAAGTTCAATGCAGACTGGAAAAACAAGGACAATTATGATCGACTATATGTCGGGCCCGAGCATAGAACCACAGAGCACAAAGCAAGAAGCAATGTGCGTGGACTTGGGACCAAGCTGGATGGATGCAATCGTTGCATTCCTAAAAGAGGGAAAGCTGCCAAAAAACCATAAGGAAGCACATAAAATCAGATTGAAGTCGGCCAGATTCAGTCTGACAGCAGAGGGCCATCTCTAAAGAAGGTCTTTCACTGGACCCCTTTTAAGGTGCGTACATCCTTTGCAGGTTGAAGATTTTCTATACGAGATTCATGAAGGGATTTGTGGAAGCCACGCTGGGGGCAGATCATTAGCCCACAGGGCCATTACCTAGGGGTATTGGTGGCCCTACATGCAAAAGGATGCTGAAGCATACGTGAAGAAGTGTGAACAATGCCAAAGGTTTGCACCTTTGATACATCAGTCAGCTGCTGACCTGAACCCAGTATCCAGCCCTTGGCCGTTTGCCCAATGGGGCATGGATCTTGTTGGGCAACTTCCCCAGGCAACTGGGCAGAGAAAATACTTGCTGGTAGCAACAGATTACTTTACGAAGTGGATAGAGGCAGAACCTCTTGCCAAAATCCGAGATGTGGACGTCAAGAACTTTATATGGAGAAACATCATCACCAGATTTGGGATTCCAAGAGCAATAGTTGCCGACAACGGAACACAGTTTGACAGCAAACTCATCAAGAACTTTTGTGCAAAATTCAAGATCAAGAATTACTTTTCAACACCAAGGTTTCCCCAAAGCAATGGGCAAGCAGAAGCATCCAACAAAGTAATTTTGGATGGAATAAAGAAGAGGCTGCAGGCAGCAAAAGGAAAGTGGGTAGACGAGTTGCCCAACGTACTTTGGGCATATCGGACTACGCCGAGAAGATCAACAGGAGAATCCCCCTTTGCCATGGCTTATGGCACAGAAGCAGTCATCCCATTGGAGATCGGCATCCCAGGGATCAGAACCCAGGGAGTAGAGAATGGCACCAATGACATACTCTTAGCCCGAGATCTGGATCTTTTGGAAGAACGAAGAGAGAAAGCTGCAATTCAGCTCGCAGTATACCAGCAACAGCTTGCTAGAGCTTACAACAAGAAGGTCAATGCAAGAGATTTTCAAGTCGGCGACCTAGTCCTGAGAAAAGTCATTGGCAACAAGAAAGATCCCAGAGAGGGCAAGCTTGGCCCAAACTGGGAAGGACCCTACAAAATGACTTCGGTATTAGGCAATGGAGCTTATCGGCTTGAAGATAACGAGGGCAAAGCACTGCCAAGACCTTGGAACACTTGTAATTTGAAATTCTTCTATCATTAGATGTGCAGTATTTTTGGCCGATGTCATCAATAAAATCTTTTCCCTTTTCTTTAAAACACATATGATTGATAAAGTTACATATTGGTGTTTTTGAAGACATGAATAATGAGAACCCAAGTAGAACTCAGATTCACATTGGGGGCAGAGAGAAGACAGAGACACTTAATTCACTTGTTGAAATTTGTAGCAATTTACAAGTTGGAGTTAAGCTGATTCCTTATCTTCACTTGTTGAAATTTGTAGCAATTTACAAGTCGAAGTTAAGCCGAGATTAATCCTTAATTCACTAGTTGAAATTTGTAGTAATTTACAAGTTGGAGTTAAGCTGATTCCTTATCTTCACTTGTTGAAATTTGTACCAATTTACAAGTCGAAGTTAAGCCGAGATTATTCCTTATCTTCACTTGTTAAAATTTGTAGCAATTTACAAGTCGAAGTTAAGCCGAGATTATTACTTAATTCACTTGTTGAAATTTGTAGCAATTTACAAGTTGGAGTTAAGCTGATTCCTTATCTTTACTTGTTGAAATTTGTAGCAATTTACAAGATAATGTTAAGCCAACATGTGATCATCTGTTGAAATTTGCAGCAATTTGCAGGTTGAGGTAAAAGCTAAGTATATTGTTTAAACACTTGTTGAAATTTGTAGCAATTTGCAAGTAGATCATTGCTTAAACACTTGTTATAACTTGAGAAAAGTTTACAGTATATGATAACACTTGTTGAAATTGGTAGCAATTTACAAGTAGGTTAGACTATGATCATTGTCTAAACACTTGATTGAAACATTGAGAAACGTTCGCAAAGTTGACGTTGAATAGTATATGTCTTACACTTGTTGAAATTTATGAAAAGTTTGCAGGTCAGTATCTTGCCGAAGTAAAGCTTGTAGTTATTATTCCCGAGATATGTAACCCCGAGAAGATTGCACAAAGGTGGCAAAATATGAAAAGCATACAAAATATTCTAAGTATAGAACCATGCATAAGCAAATCAAGAGAAATTAAAAGATTAAAGCATCCATAGAAAAACAGTTGCAGTTGTGTACAAAAGAAGGCACTACAGCCTACCAGAAGTAAATTGTTTCGAAATAACAAAGAAAGGCACATCGGCCATGAAAGGAAGCTTACATTGCCCAGAAAACAAAACAAAGTACAAAGGTGCAAAAGAAAAAACATGAAAGTTAAGACTTTTTAGCATCAGCAACGGGCTGGATCTGAACCTCAGAAATCTCCTGAAGAGATACCTCGCCTTCCTCATCTGCAGCAATCTCGGCATCGATCTCGGCAAGGGTTTCATCAACGCTCTTGCCAATTTGAGGAATGTCGGATGAACCCTGCTCCGGGGTAGCCTCCTTGATAGCTTCATCGCCATCATTATCTTGAGTCAGGTCTAGGACCTGCTCATTCAGAGAAGGAGACTTAGCCCCAACAGCCTCCTTAGATTTTCTTATTAAACCCTCCTCACCCCCCTCCACATCTGCAGACTCAGATTCGGATTCTTCTTCAGGATGACTTGGAGGAGGAGGGGGAGGGAATGGCAGAGGGATATCATCAGCCTTGCGCAAAGGCGAGTCATCTGGGATGTTGAGCTTTTTGGCAAGGGCCATCCAACCAAGGGAGAAGCCTCTGTTGCATGCCTGCCTAACTTGCAGTTTGTACTCCTCAGTGACGTCGGCCATTCCTTGAGCATAAGCCTTCTCGTCAGCCTCCTTAATCTCAGCATCTTTGGTAACTAAGGCCTCTTGAAGTTCCTTTTTGGCTTGGACCTTTTTATCCTCGGCCTCTCTCTTTTCGGCCTCGGCGACCTTCTTAATTGCCTCGGCAGATTCGGCCTTTTCCTCGGCAAGGGTTTGGGCTTTGGTGGCAGCCTCAGCCTGGTCTTCCAATTTTTTCATCTTTAATTGAAGAGTTTTGTTCTCATTTTTAAGGGCAGAAACCTCTCTCTTCAGGTCGACCAACTTTGCTCTGTTTTCAAAAGCTTGCATGGAAAGAGAGTGGGCATGTTGGATGGCCTGAAAGAACACAAGGCACAAATTGTTACAAGATTTTACAAAGTAAGAGAGAAAACAAATTTCAGCACAAAGGCACTTACTTGGACAGAGCGTTGCAGCATAAAGGCGTAGTTCTCATACTCACTTATCTTGGCATTCCGCTCAAGATCGTCTGGGAGGAGTAGAGCAGTACTAAGTGCCACGCCGACGTTTATATCATCGGCGCTGTCGCTGGCAAGGACAGGCTTATCCTCTAGAGTGATCTCTGGTGTCCAGGGGACTTTTGGTATTCTGGAACCCGAGGTCGTCGCAGACGATGACCTCGGCTTCTTTGATTGGGTGGACTCTGATGGTTGGGCCTCGGCAGACCTTTTGGCAGAAGCAGAAGCACTCTTTTCACTCTCAGCCAATTGTGAGATGGGCAGAGCATCCTCAGCCTCAATCTCAGTGGCTTTGGCCTTGGGCTGAGCCTTTTTGATTCTTTTTGGCTTTGGTGGGGGCATGGATTGAGTCGGAACAGCATCAATGTCGGCAGGTAGGTCGGCTAAGAGATCTACAGCAACAGGCTTCGGGCGACCCATTTCAGCAGTTTTGATAAGTCGTCACTGACGCTTTCTTTCCGGTATTGGGATTAATTATGGGGCTGAAATAGATGGCAGATCAGCCGGGTCAGAAGTGGATCCTTGGTCTGCTCGTGATGTGGAAACAGTGGGAAGAGTTGTGGCAGAAGGTGGAGAAAGACTCTTCTTCTTCTTCTTCTTCGGGACATCGGGCAGAGTGGATTTGTATGTGGGAATAAAGTTTAGAAGAAGAGGTGCTTTTCTTTTATGGAAAAGCAAGTCCAGGAGCTTTCTCAGGTCCTTGCTAGGAACGTAAGATTGGCGAAAGTCTTTCGCCGGCTTGCGAACGTCTGCAAGAAGAAATAGACATTAGAAACAGATAAAATATTGAAGACTTGAACAGAAGCAACTGAGTATTGACACTGGGCTCTTACCCTTGCCCTCTTTAATTGATCGGGGAAGAGGGTAGAGATGGGCATCCTTGTCTGCACCAAACTCCCAGTTTCCCGAAGCGATAACATAATCATCTCCAGCCCGCTTGTTGGAGTTTGGAAGGTCGGCTACGATTTTGAATTCAGTGGACCTCGGTTTGAGGTAATAGACGTAGCCTTTTTCCTTCAGGTTAAGGGGGCACATGGTGTAACAATACTGAATATCGGCTAGGGTGATTCTAATGTTTTCTTGTCTAGCCAAGGCGATGATACCAAAAATCACTCGATAAGAGTTTATGGCAAGTTGTATAGGATTCAACTTATAATAATGCAAAATCTCGCGAAAAAGGATGTCAAGTGGAAGCCGGAGTCCGCACTCAGTAAAGGCTACAATAGAGAGGGGCATGGCATTTTCGATACGCATGATGGAGTCATCATCCCCAGTCGGTCTCAGATGGACATCGGCAGGGATGGAGAACTCCTGCCTAAAATACTCAAGTTTGGTCGGGGTATCTACCCTATGTCTCCACATACCCATAACGTCGGCCTAAAGTCAGAGGGCTAGGTTTCAGAAAGAAGGTGCTCTTAAGGGATTATCGGGACCTCGGCGAAACCCTAGGTATATGCTGGTAAGGATTGTTTTAGTTTTTTCCTAAGAATTGATAGGTTCTATAGACAAATCCCAAACCTAATCTATGAAGACAAAAATTAAAAGCAAAAATTCAAGGCAGAGAGATCTGGAAAACAACACAGGAAACAAGAAACCAGAACGCAGTTTCAGAATGAAGAACAGGAGTGGGGTTCTCAAAAGCATAAAGAAAACAAGAACTATGGAGCCAAGAACAGTGGCAAAAATGCAGTAAAGTGGTGCAACGATGCGTGTGTTCAAGATATGGGCAAGGACCAAATCAAAGAATAAACACATTTAGATGAATGATTCAAAAAATAGATATTTGAGCAAGGCAGTAATAACAAGAGATTCCAGAAATGGTCAAGAATTGAAATCAGAAGGAACAGTCGCTTACCAGAAAAAATGAAGCCGATGTGAGGACTGCCGAAATCAGTCGGTAGTTACAGATGTGGCATAACGATGAAAGTTCCACCAGGAAGACAAACACAGAGCTTGGAAGCTTCAGCAATGGTGGATTCGAGAGAACGAGTTTAGAGAGAGAAACAACAAATGCAATAGTGAAAAAATGAAAGAAGAATGAAGAGTTTTTGTCAAAAACCAAAAACAGCGACAAAAGATAATCAATGCGCCTGGAGCAACGCATACGTCAGGTGGCGTACGCAGGAAAAACATGGTTTATAAGCGCGTCACAAACACGAACCAATAAGGTAAAGACGCATAAGAGAAACGGTTGAGAAGTGATGGATGACAGCTCATGCGCGTGGAAAAGTTCACTGGAATTCTTGTTCTCCGAAGAGAACATGTCGGCTTGAAATAAATGATCTCGGCTGAAAAGTTTGTAACCCAATGTATAGAAAGAGATATCGATATAGGTTCCATCACCTCAGAATGCCAAGGTAATAGAACCTAGGGGGCAATTGTGGGGATATATATTCCGAGTACCAACACGTGGCATGGTGACGCCGACGTGTCAGCCGAGGTGCCACGTGTCGTGGTAGTTATACCAAGGTTATCTTTGGCGAGGCCGAGGTGATCTCCAAAGATATCGGAATTCGAGATAAGCGGGTAAGGGACAAGAGTCCTAGAGTAAAGAGAAGACTTAGCCAAGATAAGGATAAAACTCTTAGGGAGTTTATCTTTATCTCTTGAAGAGTCCAAAGTCAGTATTGAATTGGAGTCCATAGAAGTCAAGCTTCTAGTGGGACTTGGATTAAGTAAACTATAAAAGAGAGGCGCCCACGTGGGTCTAAGGTATGCAAATTATGTTTTGAGCAATAAGTTTAGCACTTGATTATCTTTGAGAGATATACTGACTTGATCGTCGGAGTGCCCCCGGGTGGAAGAGCCACCGCCGGAGCCCTTTTTCTTTCTGTTACAGGTTTGCTAAAGCCATCTATTCTACCGGTGCTCTCCAGCTGATTACTAAGGAGGGCAGTGTGGTCAGATTTTCACCCACACAATGCCCATTTTATTTACTACAAAAATATATAATTTTTCACCATACGGTACACACCATAAAATCAACTATCAACTATTTATTATAATCCTATATAATAAATAATAATAACTCCCAAGGTGGTCATTACCAATCACATTTTAAAAGGATCAAAATAGACCCAACAAATTTATCTCGAATCATGGTCCGAACACCCAAAACTCAATTTTAAATTCTGCTATAAATTAAACTGAACACTAATCAGTCCGTGAATTTTCATAAAATAAATACTCATTATTAAATTCTGAAATTTTTATCCAATGTGATAGACTCATATGGGAACAAAATATAAAAATTTTATAATTTTCTGAAATCGGGAACTATTTTTAAAAAAATAAGAAATCGAACTTTTTTCGCACAGAATTTACACGGCAATAAAATTCCAAAATTTGCTCAATTAAATTATGTGCTGGCTATTTTTTTAAAAAAAATTTGGGGTTATTACACCTTCGAACCAAATATATAGACCTTCGATGTGCTTTTGAGGGAGCTTCGACCTACCTTTGAGCTAAATCTGTGGATCTTCGAAATGCATTAACATACCTTCGAAGCGAACATAATAAAATCTTGTAGGTAGGATTCCTTGATCTTCCAGTTTGAGGTATTTAGAACAAAGAGCATATGAGCTTGGGAATCAATCTTCACCCAATTGTTCCAAAGTTCATTCTTAATTCCCCAACTAGGCATCAACTTCTGCCCATGTTTGGGTGAGCTCACCATAGTGGTTCTTTAAACCCAAACATCATATTTCGTGCAAAAGGAAACATATACAGCTAAACCCAAAATTTGGGTCTTCAATCACATAGGCCATTAAGGAGTAGCATTTTTTTGTCACTCCAATGTTAAACCAAATCAGATTTATTAGAATGCTCACTTCTACTTTATGATCGAATTGTCGTAATCATCTTTAAAAGCCAATTAATATGCTTAATATCAAACTATCTCCAAGTGAATTATACACAAATGTTTTGAAGTCAATATTAGCAAGGATCTTCTACTTCAAAGGAATGGCCTGATGATGCAACTTCACAAATGTAAACAACTATAGGTAAATGGACCTACTAACCAAACACAATTTCATAATATTGTGTGAAAGTAGATGTGGCCCCAAAATTACTATAAACTAGTAACAATTTATCAACCATATATGGCTGAGCGACAATGATATAAGTATAAAAACATGAATATACTCTCCTTGTTGGCCAATCCTTGGCTAACTAAGAATTTTCATCTCACCTTTCTTTTCTTTTCTTTTCTTTTTTTCCAAAGAAAAAACTCATGACATTGTGTTCAATGGTCAAACACATCCAAAAAATAAAATAAAATGAGAATGGCATCATAGATGAAATACAAAATTAAACCACTCCATAAAATTAATTATGGTGTTATATGGTTGTTCATAAAGCCGAAAGATTTTAGAAATTGAAAATAAAATAAAATAAAGTTTAGTGGCCAATGCTTCTAATAAATTGGCCATTCTTAGCCGAGTTCTACCCTTCAAACGATTAATTTGTTCTTCTGTGTATCAAACTCATCAAAACAATGCTTAAAGATGATTTATTTATTAGCCATTCCATCAAAATTAGATTTTGATGCGGCCCAAAAATCCAAAATAGATTTTGAACACCGAAAGTAGTGGTATAATATAGCCTTGGAAATTCAAATGCTTTGGCATTTTCAACAATGTCAAATATTTTAAATCCGTCAATAGTGGGTTGATCATCATCTTTAATCACTTTTGGTCTAAGAACATGTTCTTTGGCCAAATAATTTTCATCATTCATTGACAAATGGGGCTATTTTTTTATTTAGCCATTAACATCTTATGAAAATCCTCCGTTTGAGTTTCATCATTTCTTGGCCTAATTGGTTATTACATTTTAGCCATTAATGTCTTATGAAAATCCTTCATAGGCATATTATTTCCATGGTTTGACTATCTGAGAATGAGTTTTTCAACCCTCGGAGCCTTATATGGAACATCATTTGTAACCATGCTTGGCTCAACAATATGCATTTTAGCCATGTTGTTTTCATAAGTTGCTTATTTAAAAATGGGCTTTTTGACCTCCTGAGCCTTATGTGGAACATCGTTTTTAACCATGTTTGGCTCAACAACATGCTTTTTAGCCATGTTACTTTCATAACTTGGCTCTTTAAAAATGAGTTTTTTAACCCCCCCGAGCCATTGAAGAAATCAACTTTTCCCTTTTGCCATTTTCAACAATGAAAAATTTTAAAAAATCACCAATTCCGGCCATTAAAGCCTCGATTAAAGACTTGGTAATAAGAGTTGACAACTCATCATTCTATTGGCGAACTTCCGTATCAAGTTCATGAATTTCTCCAATTAAATCATGTCTTTTTTCTTCCACCAAATAATATGGTAATGGATGATAGTTCATCAAGAAAATGGATCTTATAGTGTTTTTAGTTTGAACCCGACCCATTTGATTGTTGGATTCAGGTTTTCTTTCCTTATATAGTTGTTCTTGCCTTGTTTCCTACTGTTTCTCCTTGAGTGGGCTATTGGGTTGTGGTGATTGCGCTTGGAACAAGTTGGTAGCTTGTTTTTCAAACTTTTGTTGCCCATATTTTGTTAGAAATGGTTTTGGAAAATATGATTTTCCTTAACTTTGGTCTCTTTTTTAGGTGGGACCCATACGCCAAAGTTGGCGGGTCTAAGTGGTAACGCGTTCTATGCCACATTGTGATTTACGTGGTATATTTGGTTGCTCAAAACTATTATCGGGTGAATGGGAAATTGAAGCAAAAGTGAGCTTCATGGAAATAGAGTTTTTGGTGGATATTCCTTAAGGTTTGAATAAAGATTTGTCCTATATTGGTTTGGTGGGAAGAATTTTGTAGGTTTATAAGGCATGGGTTTGTAACTTGGGAAGGGCCCCAAAGGGCACCCCAAGTGTGTAGAAGAAAGAGGTTATGGGCAAATTGGACTAGACCCATTGGACCCAAAAATAAACACATGCGTAAGCACGCCGCCGCCGCCTTCCGTTCGGTCGATTGGGCCTAGGCCTGGGCTTGGGCGCATGTGCATGGTGTGAGGTTGGGTTAGGCTTGTCCGGCCCAATACCTATCTTTTTGACCAAAAACATTTGAATTTAATTTTATTTTTTGGTAAAATAAAATCTGTCCAGAATTCGAATTGGAAATCTGTCCGGTTTTCCCTCCACTCGAACAGGTTCCAATCTGTTTCAAAATAAACCGAATAGATTCAATATCTGTTTAAAATTCAAACCAAATAGTGCCTTACCTGTTTAAACAAGTTTGTATCTGTTTAATTTAAACTGAACAGGTACTGTACCTGTTTAATTCAAACCAAACAGCCACCACTCCATCTACAAATAGGCAATCCCTCATTTGGTTTTTCCACAAAATTTTCATCCAAAAAATTTTGCAATTGCTCTTTGCATTTTGCTGTATTATTTTCTTGTAAAAAAGTGTATAAACACAAAGTGTGTTCGTTGTGCAAACAGTTTATAGTGCTTCTATTGTTTGTTGTTGATCATTTTATCCTGGGAGATAGACGTCCACATTCTGAAAGCACCGTGGAGAGGACAAATCTGTCTTGAGGACACAGTGTTAAACACTGGACTTGATCAAAAATTTGTTCAAAAAATTAATTTGGTAAGTAATTAATTTACTTTATGTTTTATTATTATTTTTTATTTCAGATTTTAATTTTATTTTTTGTAACAAAATAAAAATCTGGTTTTGACTTATTTATTTTTAATTACTGGTTTGATTTTTTGTAATCAAACAATCTCTCTCATTTCCTTTATTTCTTATGTATTTCCTTTGTTGTTAAGTACACAAATAGAATTTATTTTTTAAATACAGTAAAAATTGTCCAACAGATTTTTGTTCCTTCGTTCGAGCGAAGCTTCTTGCGCTCGAGCAGTCTTTGTGAACATCCAATATTTTTTGCAAGTCTACAAAAATAATGGAAGTTTGTATTCTTCGCTCGAGCAAAACTTCTTATACTCGAGCGACGACCTTTGTCTGCAAAACTACTAAGAGTGTGTATTCTGTGCTCGAGCGAAACTTCTTGCACTCGAGTGGAACAGCTTATTGTGTCCGGTCGCTCGAGCGATGCATCTTGCACTCGAGTGAACAGTGCGTATATCAGTTCATAAACAACTCATTTTAAGTCAATTTTTCATCTCTCTCTCTCTCTCTCTCTAAACATTTCAAAACCCTAATATCTCTCATTCTTTCTCTAAAACTCATCTATTTCTCTTGATTTCATATATATCTGTTCATCTCTTCATCCATGTGCCTTGATTAAAGAGTTAAAGCTCGATTAGGCTTCATTCTAATTGGAGCAAAGCTGGTTTTTGGCATCTTTGAGTTTCCTCTCTCTCTCTCTTTCTTTCGTGTTCTAGCTTGAAGTAGGGATACTTTCTGCAAATCCTAAGTGATTCGTGATTAGATCAAGATTAAAATATTCAAAATCCCAATTATTCAAAACACACAATCTAAATCATCAAGCACTTATGAAAGTGATTTAGGTTGTTGTTTTTCAGAATAAATAATAAATCGACACAAACGATTTTTACGTGGAAAAACCACAATTGAAGAACCTTCAATTGTAATAAAAAACCACGAGCTAAACGCCACTAATCAATCCACTACTGAAGAAAGAAAGATTACAAAGATAACACACAAATTACCCAACTCAGTCAATTTATCTTCAAATCTTCTGTAACTCTTTCACCACGCCTTCGTCTCGAAACTAATCAATCCTGAAGTTGAATCCATAACTTCACTTGTCGAATTAACGACTACGTACATAATCAAAAGCCTTTTGAAACTCTACGTTTGAATATTCGAAATCCACCGAAGAATAACACTCTTGTCTGTATACGAACAATCTCCTTGATATGTGCTTCTCAATTCATGAGTTGAATACTCATTCAATTTTATCAAGGAAAACTCACAAAAATCTCCAGAAGAAAACCTCAAACAAAACCATAAAAAACCTTAAACAAGATATAGGAGAAGTAATCCTAAACTTGACCCAACACGCGAATATATAGAGTCTGAGTTCGCGTGGTCCGCTTGAGCGTGGGAAAGCCCGCTCGAGCGGAGACTGCATATTATGTGATTCATATAAGGTCCACGCTCGAGCGAAAGTTTCCACGCTCGAGCGTCGAATCACACCATCCAGTATATTTGCAAGCTTGACAGAAATGTTGTGAGGGTCCAATCCCCGCTCGAGCGTCACTTTCCCCACTCGAGTGGGAAGACAAAAACTAGAAAATTTGGAAAACTCTAAATAATTACAACCTTGGTTTTGTACCATGGAATTTGACAACAAAGAGTCCTAACAATCTCCCCCTTTGTCAAATCCCGGACAAAACCATTCTAAAACAAGTTTCCTAACAAAAACACTAAACCAACACTAACAACACCAACAACTATGAGCCACCACTAACACCATGAAAATCTGAAACCATGCTTTTGAAATCCATGCTTTTGAAAAATCACCCTGAAAGAAAAACACTCACACAAGCCAACCAAAATCTGTGGAACTGTATTAAATAACAAAATGTACATCTATCCAAAAAATAGACTATCCAAATATACTATCCACCAAATAACAAAAATAACCCAAAAACCAAATCACGATCCATCTGTACCAAAGAAGGATATAAACAAAACAACTGTACCATCAATGTAAACAACTGTACCAAAACAAAACATATGTCCAACTATACCACTCCCCCATTTTTGTCCCGGAGGGATCAAAAATAAGAGAAACATAAGGGAACAGTAAAAGATCAGGGAGCCGGTGGTGGAAACTGCATCTGAAGCATAGACAAAATCTGGGCCAGCTGAGAAGATGACTGAGCCACAGACTCCTCAATTCGCTGGGAAGAAGCCTCCAAGGCACTGAACTGGGTATCAGCTGTGGTCTCAAGATCTGTGAGTCTGGCCTCAAAGATATACATCCTCTTCTCGAGATGGTCAAACCGGGAAGCAACAGATCTCTCAAAGGACTGAAGCTGACCACGAACCGTCCGGACTGGAGGATACTGCTCCCCCTCACTAATATCTCCGCCAGCAGCAGTAGCATCATACTCCGCCTCCTCTGCCATGGCTGCAGCAGCACTAGTACCTGCACCTACTCGACCAAAACCAGAAGAAACCCCCCTAATGTGAGACTGACTCTAGGAGACAGTCTTCTTGGTGAAAGGCCGGGAAGGAGAGGCAAACTCATCCTCATCGAAAGCAGGGACCTCAAGTTTGGCAAGAAGCTGGTTTATAAGGCAACCATAGGGTAAACCAAGATTGTTGCGCTCAAAAGCAGCAACCATCTTTTGAATGACCAGTGTGGCAAGATCTATGGAACGATTGTGAGCAAAGCACTGAAGGACAAACCCTTGGTCTTGATTAATTTCGGAGCCATGGGTGGTAACAATGATATTGGCACACACAATTAGGTTAAGCAACCTAAATTGGGGAAGTAGCTCATGCTGTTTGATCAAAGAACTAGTAGGCCAAGAATGAGGAAAACCACACAAAGTATGGGCTACCTCATCAAAGTCACATGTAGGCCGGATTGGAAAAGGGTAGAAGATGGGAAATCATTCACTAATCCCTAAGAGGTCGCGAACAAGGGTAGTGGTAACAAGAATGGATTTAGACCTAACCCATGTTTTGAAAGATGGCCCAATATTGTCCAGACTCTGCATGTTGCAATAGAATTCTCGCACCCAAGTGAGGTTTTGAGAACCAGAAAATAAAAGAACATTATCTCCTCCCAAAGGTTCAAAAAATGAACGGATAGGTATAGACTTGAATGTGGAGGGTTGAACATTACGTTCAAGATGTATGGAGCGACCGGGATAAGACTCTCTTTATAACTTGGCTTTTTCAGCCAATGGAAAGCGATCAGTGTTATAGGTAGGGCGAGAGGCAGTAGACTTTCGTCTTTTGAAGGTGGACATGACTAAACCAAGACAAAAGAACCACGACAAACAACCCCCAACCCAAGACCAAACACAAACCAACAGAAAAATCACAAAACATTAGTAACACAGTGATGAGGCAATGAAAGATATCTATGATGCAAAAATGTAATCTTAAGATAACCAAATAGGATATCTATGATATGTGTACTAGGGCCAAGAAAACAGCAATCAAACACATATGCAGCCAGCATGGTGAGGGACTTAATCAGCAAAAAATAGGATCATAGTAACACAAGGCAATAGATGTAGACCAAAATCCTCAAATTAAAAGACAAAGAAAAAACCTAGCAACATGCCCAAATTACTAACCCTTGATGCAAGATAGAGACACAAGTCCATTATTAACTAAACAAAAGCAGCAATGAAGGACTTTCGACATGATGAACAAACGCAAAGCAGACCCTTCTACATACTGTAAAACAAAGCTCAGGAAAACAAAGACGTAAAGCAAAATGACAGAAGTAAGAAGAAGAGAAACATACCTGAGGTGTGAAAACACAGGAAAAAAAAAACACCAAGGAAGTGTAGAGGACGGGAATCGCAAGGAAAACCCTAGGAGAGAGGGAGCGCTATGGAAAAAATGAACTGAAAGGACGAAAGAGGGAGATTTATACAAAACTAGTCCACTCGAGCATGGGGTTTAACGCTCGAGCGTGAGACAAAACACACAGAGACCCGCTCGAGCGCGAACAAGGACGCTCGAGCGCCAATTCACCCCTCTCAAAACTGTAAAGCAAAGAGCAAACTACTGCAAGGCTCAAAACCATGCTCGAGCGTGGGAATGTCCGCTCGAGCGGGGACAAAATAAGTTTTTTTTTTTTTTAATAAAAAACACCGAAGATGTCCTATTACTAGCGGGGAGTTCAATGAAAAGACTGTACCACGAAGATAAGATATACCATCCATCATGAGTCCTGAAAACTTGTAAACAAAATAAAGCACCGGGTCATGAACAAAATAGATAGAATTGAATCAAGGCCATAAGCAACATAAGAATGCATAACTCAAAAACAAACATGAGAGCTCACATATAGAATGTGTGTGTGTGCAATCCTTGAGGGCCACAAAGCTAGAGTTAATCCTCATAGTGATCGGATTGCTGGACCTCCGACAAGAGTAACGGACCATCACAGAGAAAAGTCAAACCACTAGGAATCACGAGGTATTTGTTGAGTAAATGCGGAGGCTCCCCCTCAATCAATGATTTTTATTTTTTTTTATTTTATGTTTTTGAACTTTTCTTTCTTGTGGGCACTCACTGGTGGCATACACGCTCAAGAGTATGGAGACCAAACCAGAAAAGAATGAAATAAAAAAGGATGGCCTGGTTGGTGCCTCTGAGGTAGCCTTTTCCTAATGCCCGGATTTCAAAGAACTGAGAGAGAAACCATGGAAGTGAAAAACAATGGTAAATGGTTAAGAGACTCAACATCACCCATGATATACTAGTATAGGTCAATTCCTCTGAAAGAGTATCAGAAACACTGTTAGTGGTCCATAGAGAACTTTGATCACTTGTGCGGAAACCCCTGCAAAAGTTTATCTCAAGAATGTGTATAGAATGAGATCATGAAGTAAATGAGTATGGGAATTCATAATAAGCTATGAACAAAGACGAATGAGATCTAGTAAGCAACATGAGTAGTGTGCATAAAATTTTTTGATGCAAAGATATCAGGACTCAATGACAATTAGATTATCATATCCAAGTAGACAACAAGCCAAACACTCACACCCATTAATGGAAACAAGAAACGCCCTAGCTACTGAGCACTACAGCCAAGGTCTTTCTAAGAAACTCAAATCGAAGAAGATCAAGGGGTTTTGTAAAAATATCAGCTTTTTGATGCTTAGTAGGTACATGTTCCAGAACAACAAGGCCTTCTTCCACTAACTCTCGAATAAAATGATGACGGATGTCAATGTGTTTGGTATAAGAGTGTTGGGCAGGATTTTTTGAAATGTTTATGGCAGTTGTGTTATCACAGAAAAGAGTGAGAGTGTTCTGTTCTATCCATAATCATGAAGCATTTGCTTCATTCACAGCATTTGTGCACAACAACTCCTTACAGCAATGTACTCAGCCTCAGCAGTCGAAAGGGAGATGGCATTTTGCTTTTTACTATGCCAGGAAACAAGATTATTCCCAAGGTAAAAACACCCCCCAGATGTACTTTTCCTATCATCAGCACACCCTGCCCAGTCGGCATCAGAAAAACCTGTAATTTCAGCTGTAGTATTAGTAGAAAACCAAACCCCATACCCTAAAGTCCCATTAACATATTTAATGATGCGTTTGATAGTAAGAAGATGAGACTCTTTAGGACTGGCTTGGTAACGGGCACAAACACCTACACTAAAAGTAATATCAGGACAATTGGCTGTGAGATACAAAAAGCTCCCAATCATACTCCTATAAAGGGTAGGATCAACATCAGTACCAGAGGAATCTTTGGAAAGGTGAAGACTGGTGCTCATGGGAGTACGTGCATGTTTGGCTGACTCAAGACCAAACTTTGACACAAGATTTTTGGAATACTTAGATTGAGAAACAAACATACCTGAAGGAGACTGCTTAATTTGAAGACCCAAAAAATAAGACAACTCTCCCATCATGCTCATCTCAAACTCATGTGTCATGCAATCCGAAAAATATTTCACAAGATATTCAGCAGTGGATCCAAACACAATATCATCAACATAGATCTGAGCAACAAGAATATGAGACTTAGTATGTTTCACAAATAAGGTCTTATCCACATTACCCCTTTGAAAGTCATTATCAAGAAGAAATATAGTAAGTCTATCATACCAAGCCCGAGGGGCTTGTTTCAACCCATACAAAGCCTTGTCTAACTTGTAGACATGATTTGGACATTTAGGGTCCTCAAACCCTTTTGGTTGCTCAACATATGCCTCTTCTTTCAAGTACCCATTCAGAAAGGCACTTTTCACATCCATTTGAAACAATTTGAAACCAAGATAACAAGCAACACCAAGTAAAATAAAAATAGATTCGAGACGTGCAACTGGGGCAAACGTCTCATCATAGTCAACGCCTTCTACTTGAGTGTATCCTTGAGCAACCAACCTAGCTTTATTCCTCACCACAGTACCATTCTCATCAGATTTATTTTTAAAGATCCACTTGGTACCTATCACATTCATATCTCTAGGTCTGGGAACTAGAGTCCAAACATTGTTACGTTCAAATTGACCTAATTCTTCATGCATAGCATTGACCCAACTATCATCTAGCAAGGCCTCTTTAAAATTCTTAGGTTCAATTAAAGAAACATAGCACATACGATTTGATACACTTCCAATCATCTGTTAAGCTGGATGATTCAGTTTCACCCTTGCTGATGGTTTGAACTCAGGACTTGCAGTGACAGAAGTAGCAGGAGGGATGTCTCTTTGTGCACTCTTGGGACATTGACTTACCTGTGAGGATGGTGCTGTTTCAACTTCTTGTGCTTGAACCTCAACTTCTCTTTGACTTTGCAGTTCAGTATCCAGGATTGGAGACTCACTATTTCATCCTCATTTGTTGCTGGAGTAGGTGCACCTGTGTCATCTATAACCACATTGATTGATTCCATTAAAGAAGAGGTTCGTAGGTTATAGACTCGAAATGCCCTACTAGTGGTTGAATACCCTAGAAAAATACCTCCATCGCTTCGGGAGTCAAATTTTTCCAAAGGCTCTCTATCTTTGAAGATGTAACATTTACTCCCAAAAGTTTTGAAGTATTTTACATTAGGTTTCAATCCCTTCCACAATTCATATGGAGTTTGTAAATTGCCGGGCCTTAAATACACGCGATTTATGACATAAACCGCTGTATTTAGGGCTTCAGCCCAGAACTTTGGAGGAAGTTTCTTACTAAGGAGCATGACCCTAGCCATTTCTTGAACAACTCTGTTCTTCCTCTCAACTACTCCATTTTGTTGTGGAGTAATAGGTGCAGAAAATTCATGCTTAATTCCATGCATATCACAAAAATCCGAAAACGAACTATTTTTAAACTCACGACCATGATCAGTCCGGATTCTTATGATATGCCCAATGGAAACACCCTGTTCATTTTGGATTTTAAGGACTAAGGCCTGGAAAGCATCAAACGTATCATATTTTTCCCTTAAAAAATTTACCCACGAAAATCGAGTAAAATCATCACAGTTAAAAAAATGTATCTTTTACCTCCGATGCTTTCAGTGCGAGTAGGTCCCATTAAGTTCATGTGAACCAATTCAAGAGGACGTTTGATTGTAAAGTTGTTCACCTTCTTATGAGGGGCACAGGTTTGTTTCCCAAGTTGACATGGTTCACACACATGGTTCAGATTCTTACCCAATTTAGGTACTCATCTCACAAGCTCTTTGTTGGCTATCTTAGTTAGATCTTTGAAATTCATGTGACCTAATCTTTGATGCCACAAGTCAATGTTACTTATGATGGCTGGGTGACAAGTGAGATCATTAGTAGTAACAATCCCATAGCAGTTATCAGACGTGCGAACCCCATGCAGGACATTATTTCCTTTTTTATCCAAAATTTCACATTTATTTTTTTAAAACAATACTTCATGATGGGAATCACACATTTGACTGATGCTCAAAAGATTTGCTTTAAGACCATCAACAAGTAAAGCATTTTCAAGTTTAGGAAGACCAGCAACACTTATAGAGCCCTTACCAATGACTCTAGAAGTGCCGCCATCTCCAAAGGTAACAATTCCTCCTTCATATTTTTCAAGGGAGGTGAAGTAGGATTTGTTACCGGACATATGACGAGAGCACCCACTATCAAGATACCACATGTGTGAGTCACGTGCTTTTAGAGCAGTGTGAACAACTAAACAAGTCAAATCATCTTTCCTCACCCAAATCTTTTTGGTCTTGGTAAATGTCTTGACGTTGTGAACACCCTTATGAATCTTGGTATTCCGCCTAGACATGTAAGGTTGTCTCCTAACCCAAAAAGTATTCGAATTTCTACCCTTTTGAGACACCTTACCAAACAATTCAAAGAAATAAGGACGAATGTGGCCATACCTACCACAGTGATGACAAATATAAATAGGTTTTACCTCCCTTTTGTTGATCTTACCCCCTGTAGGTAGATGAAGAGAGGGATCACCTGGTCTACCTTCAGCTTTCCCTTTGCTTGAGTCTTCAGGTCATGTGAAGTAGAGGCCTGTCCCTTGTGAGCTGTCGCATCATAGCCTAGCCCACTTTTGTCACAACGCATTTGTTAAGACCCGAGAATGTCTTCTAAAGATTTAGAACCTTTGTTCCACATGGCAATAGTGGTTCTAGCAATCCGGAGTTCTTCATCTTTCTGACAGACTATCTCTTCCAATGTAGCTTATGACACCTCAAGGCTTTCAAGCTTCTCTTCATATGTGGAATACACCTTCAGAAGTTCATTCCTTTCAGTTTCACAGGATATAAGTTTTCCACATAAGTCTTGCCTATCACTTGAGATCTTGATGATATTCTGTTTTGCTTCTATAAGCTCTCCTTTCAGTTTGACATTCTCACTTTCATATGCTTTGAGCTTGAGAGTGAGTTTGTCATTGATTTTAGACAGATTTAGAGATTCATCATAAAGTTTTTCGTAAGCTTGTTGTAGATCATCACTGGTAATCTCATCATTGTCTTCAGATGTAGATGTTTCATCTTCCTCTTTTTGCTCCTCATTCTTCTTGACTTCATCCAGTCGGGCAACTAAAGCCTAGAAGTTGCTGGATGGTGGTGAAGGTGAATCTCCTCTTTCATGAAATTGGCTCAGAATTTCCCATGCTTCTTTAGCCTTTGTACAACGAGAAACCCGTTGCTGTTCTTCATCAGAAATAGCTCCACGAATAGTAGACAGAACTCTCTGATTGTTTGGATTGGCAATACTTTCAACATCTTCTTCAATGGCTTGCCAGCCTTTTGGATCGAAAGCTCTCAAAAACGCTCTCATTCTGATCTTCCAATACAAGTAGTTACTCCCATCAAAGGTAGGGGCATTATGCAGGTTCTGATCTCGAGCTACTTCTGCTGGCTTTGGGAGTGGTTGAGTGACAGTGGTCCAAAATGCCATGAAAGCACTATCCCTGTCTTCACCAGATTCAAGTTCTTCGACTTCTTGCTCAGTCCTGCTTTCATCATCCCAGGTCACAGTGTAGACTTTCTTTCGATTCTTTTTTGAAGGGCACTCAAGGGCAATATGACCGAACCCTTGACATTCATAGCACTTGACCCTTTGCCCCTTTACAATCTTCTTTTCAGTTTTTGGAGCAAGTTTTTGTGGAAAAGTTTTGGGTTTTTCAATACTCTTGTCTTTTGAAATAGGGTCTCTGAAATTAGGCTTCTTTTTCTTCAATTTTTTTTAAACCTTTTAGTAAACATAATCGTCATCTCAGACTCTAAATCAAATTCAGTCTCCGGAGTTTTTGCAGTCTCATGAACACTAGTGAAGGCCATACTATCTTTTTGTTTTTTTTTTTTTGAAATCTGGTGGGCTTCATAAGTCTGCAAGTTTCCAACCAACTGATCCAGCTTGAGGGTATCAACATTCTGAGCCTCTTCAATGGCTGTCACTTTTGATTGGAACCTCTCGGGTAAAGACCTCAAAAAATTTTCAACAACTTTAGCTTCAGGGATTTTTTCTCTGAGAGTGAAACAAGAATTCATGATATCACTAAGTTTTGCATAGAAATCATCAAACGTCTCATCATCGCGCATAAAAAGGGTTTCAAAGGCGGAGGTGAGACGTTGAAGTTTTGACCTTTTGACAGAAGTAGTACCTTCGTCAATTGTTTCAAGCATGTCCCAAGCCTCTTTTGCTACCTCACACGTGCAGATATGACGAAACTCTTCAGGTGTGACGGAGCAAAATAGGGAATTGAGAGCCTTACTATTCCAACTCGAGTTTTGGTAATCAGTTGTGTCCCACTTATCAAGGGGTTTAGGAATATCAGCACCATCAATGGTGACAGTAGGTTCACTCCATCCATAGATTACGCAGTGCCAAACTTTCTCATCGATGGATTTTAAAAACGCTCTCATCCGAGCTTTCCAATAAGAATAGTTTGTACCATCGAGTAAATGAGGTCTATAGGTTGAGTTACCTTCACGAATAGAATCCATATCACTAGTCACACAAAATCACACTCCTATAATTTTGATAAAAACAAAGAGTGACCCGCTTTGATACCAGTTGAAAATCCTAAGTGATTCGTGCTTAGATCAAGATTAAAATATTCCAAATCCCAATTATTCAAAACACACAATCTAAATCATCAAGCACTTACGAAAGTGATTTAGGTTGTTGTTTTTCAGAATAAATAATAAATCGACACAAATGATTTTTACGTGGAAAAACCACAATTGAAGAACTTTCAATTATAATAAAAAACCACGGGCGAAACGTCACTAATCAATCCACTACTGAAGAAAGAAAGATTATAAAGATAACACACAAATTACCCAACTCTTTCACCACGCCTTCGTCTCGGAACTGATCAATCCTGAAGTTGAATCCATAACTTCACTTGTCGAATTAATGACTACGTACAGAATCAAACGCTTTTTGAAACTCTACGTTTGAGTATTCGGAATCCACCAAAAGAATAACACTCTTGTATGTATACGAACAATCTCCTTGATATGTGCTTCTCAATTCATGAGTTGAATACTCATTCAATTTTATCAAGGAAAACTCACAAAAATCTCCAGAAGAAAACCTCAAACAAAACCCTAAAAAACCTTAAACAAGATATAGGAGAAGTAATCCTAAACTTGACCTAACACGCGAATATATAGAATCGGAGTTCGCGTGGTCCGATCGAGCATGGGAAAGCCCGCTCGAGCGGAGACTGCATATTCTGTGATTCATATAAGGTCCACGCTCGAGCGAAATTTTCCATGCTCGAGCGTTGATTCACACCATCCAGTATATTTGCAGGCTTGACAGAAATACTGTGAGGGTCAAATCCCCGCTCGAGCGGGAAGACAAAAACTAGAAAATCTAGAAAACTCTAAATACTTACAACCTTGGTTTTGTACCATGGAATTTGACAACAAATAGTCCTAACACTTTCCACACGTTTTATGAGTTTTAACTTAGTTATTTGAGATTTCTAAATAACATTATGATTTTGAGAGTTTTTGGAACAAATGTAGGGCTTTGGTTGAAAATTAAAAGAGGGGTTTTTCAAATAGATTCTTTGAAATGATCTTGATGTTGAGAATAATGTTGAGTTGGGTAGAAATGGTCGATTTTGACGCTTGGGGTTGATTTTGAAAAGTAAAAAGGGTTATTGATCTAAATGCCTCAAATATGGATTTTGTATAAATTTTGAGATGGATATTGGAATTGTTAAAATGGGTATAACTTGCTTTTCGTGTTCTTCGGAGGGGTTTAGTCTTCTCGGATACGATAGCCTTACAGTTTGGACTCCCATGGTTTTGAATCTAGTTTCACAAGTGCAATGTGAAACAGTATAAAAAAAATTAAAAAAAAAAAACACAAAAGAGTCTAAATCTAACAAATCTTTTGGAAAATCAATTTTTAATCAAAAATGCCAAAAATGGACCGCTTTGCCAGATTTCAGAGTCGCCACCTAAATAATTTTGGAAAATTTAGGAAACCCGTGATTCGTACCAAAGGCCACTTATCTCGACTCGGGAACTTAGGTATGAGAGGAGAAGGTTATGAACCCGATCAAAGATTGGCCTCTACTAATCATGATATGATTTTCATGTACATTATATGCTCTTGTTCCGATTATTATGTTATCTTTACTATGTGATGCACACAAGTATAGACTAATTCACAAAATTTGAAACCCTTTGATTTCATGTTTGTTTTGTGACACCCAAATTTTAGGAACACCGATAATATACTATTGTACACCGGGGTTTAACCAGTGGATACACAACATTTTTAAGCACAAAATACAAATGATTACACTAAAAGAAAATATTAATAATAGTTACAGATAAAATTCTTCAAGTGTTTAAATACAGATCAGTTTCTTGATACAGAAAGATTATCCAAAACACAGGAAATATAAAATCTAATCTTTAGGGCAGTCATGGTTCCTCAAAGCTTTTAGGGATTTCGTTCTCAGTGTAAAACTCGCCTTCACCTAGCATAAAATACCATGAGCTTGGAATGCCCAGCAAACACACACACCCCATCCATTTTCCATTCCAAATACACAAGTAAAACAATGGCATGATCATAGCATACAACAAAAACAGTAATTAAGCAAAGCTTATAATAAATTTCAGTTCTCATGAATAACAGTCAATTAAGTTAGCTCTAGGCAACTCCCCGCGGAATGCAGTTCTTACCCAACCACTAACATTGGCCACGGGCAATTCTGAATCTCCCTTGGTTAATACAATACCAATGTGTTGCTTATCGTATAACCACCAGTGCGTCGCTTACCGCACAATTACCAATGATGCCTATGCGCCATGGTTACATACTCGAGTGGTGACATCACGGTCTGCCCCAATGAAACGGGCTTCCAAGGATACTCTTCATGTGTGAGACCCTCACTACCACCCTTATGCCTCACATTTCTATTAAGCAGCCAGAATACCTCTCGTGCCATGTTAGGGTTCGAAAACACACTTGCACAAGACTTCACAAAAATGGAGCACATTCCACTATGAAACCATCGTTCATTATCTCATAAAATTTACTACAATGATCGCAACCCATTACCATCCCATTTGATTTCCCCTTTATTAAGTGCATTATGTTCTTAATTATAGCAAAACATGGTCAATAAAATTACGAATCCAAAGTAAACAATTAATTTATTCATGGCAAAGCAAATTCACAATTTATCATAAATTACATATCAAGACTAAAACATTCAAGAAACATAGAAAATAAGAGTTGCAAACCAAATAAAAGCATATTAACACAAATTTTCAGATTTGAACCAATATGAAAATAATTATGAAAAAAATACTTTTGTTGGCCGTAAGTACCTGGCCTCATGTGAGTTTGTAGATAAATAAGTCTAGTTTCAAACTCAATTTACGAAAGTAGGATAGGTATTTTAGATTTTAAGATAATTCAGAATTACTAAGATCTTTCCAGATTCGTTGACCGTTACGCAAATCAGTTTTTCTCTCAAACCCCTTACTCTCTTGAGGTCAAAAAAATTTTAGTTGAAATATAACACCAAGATTAAGATTTTGAAATAAAAGTGGACTCAAGATTATTTTTTTGAAATTTTCTAAAAATAGAGAAAGTTGACTGTTTTTCTGGTTCTGTGAGTAACAAACTTAGAAAAATTGCTTAGGTTATAAAAATGAATCCTTAGGTCCTACCAAAATTATTACATACTCTATACATACCAAATATTACCCCATGAAAATAGATTTTGAGTTTATGGAGTTTTGATAGGAAAATAAATTCAAGAGAGGGAAAAGATTTGTTGTTGGAAATTTAAGAAAGAAAGAGAAGCACACCATTTCTTGATTAATACACATTTATATAAGAGTGTAGGCCTAGAATACAACATATATATATATATACAAATAGCATGTATTAGGAGGGGAAAACAAGTGGTAAAAGAACTTGAGAGAAGAGGTGATGTAGGTTTACCTTTGTTATACAAGACTCAACACAATTGTTTTTTTTTCTTCTCCTCTCTCTCTCTCTCTCTCTCTCTCTCTCTCTCTCTCTCTTCCAAGATCACTCTCTCTCACTCCTGTAGTACATGGCTAAAAATTGTGTAAAAGGAGGGAGAGAAGTGTGCATATATATAGAGAAAGGATTGGAAGGTTTCTTAGAGACTAAGTTCCCTAAGTGCAAATTTGTCAAAGTGCCATCAAGGTCCTTTCATCCATCACATGGCTAGCTACTTGGGCTCCAAGAAATATATTATATATGTATATATATAAGATATTTGTATTTATAAACATAAAATAATAGGCACAAGTACATTAATTAATAAATTATTACAATTAAGGTTTGAAATGAAATAAAGTAGAAGTATATAGGGACCAAGTTTAAATTTATGAAACCTTGATATTTATTACTAATGTACTAACATTAGAAAATAGTTAAAATAATAAATTTGTTTCCCGTTAAATTAAAGCCCAAAAAAAGGCGAGAAACCGAGCGAAAATGATGTTATCGAGGAATTAAGATTTTAAAGTGATTAATCTATAATTATAGGGTCTAATAATTAGTAATAGGATTTTAAAGGTGGTTATTGATCTACCGAGATCGATTAGGGTTTACTCAAATTAATCAGCGATGTTTCCCCATTCTAGGGAATTAATTAGGGTTTAAAATGCAATTAAGTAAAAATTTAATGGCTTTATTTAAATAAGCTCAAGGTTAGGGATTTAATGGTAATTACAAAAATTAGGGTCTCTACATGTTTTGAAAAGGTATTTCGAACATATACTACTTGAAAAAGCAAGCTCATGTGTACATTAATCAAATCATCCCAACTAAAGCGAAAAAGCTTTCATCCACAGGAATTCAAAGAGTTAACTCAAATAAGCACTTAGCCTCATGGTAAACATGCTTGATATGACAACAATCGCATGTATGCAATATGCTAAAGCAAAAAAATGCTTACCCCAAATATCCGAGGTGAGCCAAAAGGAAGAAAATAGCTAGAAAAAAAAAATACATGATCCTAAACAATGCAACATGACTAATGCAACGCATACAACATGCAATTAATAGGCTTGGCTACTAGCATGGCATGTGAGTCAATTCAAGGCATGCGATAAAGTACGTATTCGAGTAAGAAATTTGAAATTGACAATGATTAGTACGATGAGCCGAACCCTTATACATGCAAACATGTATATGTACACATGGTAATGATATGAAATCAAAATATGATGCTACCATTATAAGTGAGCAAATAAAAGAGAGAAAGAAATGGGGGTTGAAAGACATATACAAATTATAACATATTTGCCCTCATGCAAGAGGGTCTGAATAAATGTCCTACTTAAACTAATTATTACATTACCAAATAATTGAATTAACTACACTTACTAATTATTACAAATTAGAATTAAGCTCACTAATTAATGAACTAGTTATTACAAATTCAAAGATAATTAATTATAATACACTAATTGATCTAAGAGCTACAAGTCGAAGAACCACGTGCGCTACTGAGAACATCCTCCCGGAAACTCCTCTATTTTGCTGCCTGAACTGTTCTGTTCGCAGTCAAAAAATAATTCTGTTTTTACCCCAACCTTTTCTCTATTTTGCCATGAAAATGGCACTGTTTGCTCAACAAAAGGTGGCCGGCTGGCCACTAAGTTTTGGTACTGCTCTGCTACAACAGATTGGAAACAAAGCAAAAACAGAGTCTTTCTAGGAGATGTTTATCCTCTCTACCTCTCTCTATCATGGAATTGATCAAGGCAAAAGTAGAATCGATCCACAAATCATCAATGGTCATAAGGTTGTTGCATGATGATCCATGAATCGATTGGACAAAGGCTTAATGAATAAAAATAAACGACCAGCAAAAACCTCCTCCCTATCATGGAGTTACCTCAAAGGAAGTGGTAGACATTGATTCTTGAACCATTAACATCACTAAGAGTATGTAACGATTCAAGACTCAATGTGTTCAATTATTGTCCGATTGAACCTGACTCAATTTTATTATCTTGCACCTCTTTTAGTCCAATTTTATTAGCCCTTTTTATTATCTTTCCATTCTTTAATCACTTTGTCCAAAAGTGACAATTACATCCACTAATGAAGAGAAGTGTCAAACAAGAAGTTGTTCTTGGCATAAGAGAGATATAATGCCTTGGTAATGAACCTCTGAAGAGATTAAACCATTAAGCATGTTAAACAACAATCAATTGTTTGAAACAACTCTTAAACAAAGAAAATCAAGAAGTGGTGGAGGTTGCAGAGACGATTATTCTGAGTGTGAGTACATGTATGAAAAGTATGAAATAAAAGCAATCAACTCAAATAGGTTGGTGTCTAAGGCCTAAACCACCAAACCTATGAGGACGTACAATAACACAAGCCTAATATTCATAGCATGAATGAAGTAAACACACTAAAACAGTCCTAAAAACAGCAAAACAGTGCTGGAAATTAGTTTGAAAATGCTAAAAAAGTAAGCAAAGTGGGAGAGAATTGAAACTAGTAAGCAAGCCTAAGGAATGGTGGCTAACCCCTCCATTTTTTGGACCTCAAAACCACATGTTTTAGCCTTTGAAAAACTCTAAAATTTAGTGCCCAAAAGTTGAGAGACAAGTGGGAAACACAAGGATAAAAGCTTATGGAATAAGGTTCAAAGAAAAGTGGTTAACCCCTCCACCTTTGGTAGCTTTAAATCACAAGTTTCAGCCCACCAAAATAGTCTAAAAACAGTGTAAAAACTGCAAGAAAAAAGAGGGAAGAAGTAGTGTAAAGATAGCCAAAGTTATACCTCTTGAAGAGGAGTTACTCTTTTGTTCACAAACCACAAGGCCTTCACTCTCAAGGGCTGAGATTTTAACTCAAGAACCTTAGCAAGGAGCCTCAAAAAATTGGTTTAGAAAGTGTTTGTATGGTGTATGTTGCAAGATAGAGAGGGAGAGTGCTTTGCAAGATTTTGAGCTTTGGTAAAATTTTCTAACCTAAAACCATGAGGGATGGTCAAGTATATATAGAAAAATAGGTTGCTATCTCAGAAATATCTATATTAAGCTAGGGGGACAACTGGGCAGCAAATATTTGTTCTGCCGGGAAACCTAGCCATGGTCGGCCACTAATTTTTGGCCAGCCGGCCACCTGTTGACCAGCAGGCCTCTAGGTGGTCAGGCTAGAAAATATTGGGTTTTGGTCTAAAGGTGGTGCAAGGTTCTAGGCTCTAAAACTCAAAACCGATGATTCTTGCTGAAGAAATCAAACGTTTGCACAACATACTAATTCATCATCGAGTGTTTACCATGAGACGCCCAAGTCTTAAGGGCGATCAAAAATGAGGTGTCTACAATAGGATCATGTTGATGAGTGTGGTGGAGTTAAATAAGTATTATCACTCACCTCTTGAAAATTTGGAAAGTTTATCTTTATTAATAACTGCTTACCTGTTTAGAAATATCTGTTTTGGACTATTAGTGGAGGATAGCTATGAGTGTTATAGAAATTGCATGTGAATTAGGAGAATTGAAATTATTTTCTCATTTATGTGCATTGAGCATTATCTCATACTTTACATTGAAAATGTTACTATTTTTGTGAAAATGGGTAAATTTGGGAAAGGAATTATGGTTACATCAAATAAGTTGGTCTGTGTGTTCTGGGTGAAAGTCCTAAAAACCATGCGTATGCATCGGTGCCGATGCCGTGGACGAAATTTCCGTAGAATGGCAATAGTAGTGCTTGTATGGCCTACGTTTACATGGGTGCCAATTTACGGTTTCCTTCAGACAAAATTTTTAAGAAAGTTGTATTGTTTTGAAATTCTCAGAGTGTGATTCACTACCCTATTTTCTGTTAAAATGGAAATGATTTATGAATCAAGACAATAACTTGGCATTGCATAGATTTGGAAAGATGTGTAAAAATATTTTGGTACAAGCATTGTATATGCATTCACCTTATAACTTTGTTAAGATTCATATATTGTATTGGACTATTTCTACTAGGCTTTGGCTCACCCTACTTCGGAAAAAAACATTTCAAGTGCTGATGGTGTGCCTCCGCCAAGGTGGTAGCTTGGGAGCACTTGGAACGACAACTTCCTTTTTATGAATTTATTGCATTTATTTGGTACAAACCAAGGGCTTAAATTGTATTGGACTTAAGTCCACTTTGTTGTAACCAAGAACTATCTTAAAAAGCTATAAGCCCTTAGGGAATTTCTTATTTGTTTAATTTCAATTCTTTTTCTTTAGTTCGCAACATATGCTATGGATTCAGGGCCAGACATTATGAATGTATACCGCATATGTCTCTTTTTGTAAACTCAATTGACTATAATGGAAGATATTTACTTTATCGTTGTTGTAGTTTATTGATATTGTGGATGGATTATTGTAATTATTTGGGGGCATGACAACTTGGTATCAAAGTGTACCAGGTTCGAATACTTTGGGTACGTGGGAAGTGGTTATTACCACAATTGGTTTGTCTTGCTTGATAGAGATATTCGTATGTATGGTATGCTTATGTGATAACATGCTTGTGTGGTTATATGAGTATGAGATTTAATTTCTAAGATATTGATTGAGTCTACGGGTTTCTAGAAGTCCTATTAGAAGAGCACTTGAATACTGTTGTTTCTAATTAGAACTCTGGCAATGTCACGGGACGGTCATTATCTAGGAAGGAAATTCCTATGTATTTATGTGACTACGTGCATATGTGGAGTGAATCACTGTTGTCCACCGCATTAAGAGCGAGTGAGTTAGCTTCGGCACATTTGTAAATGTGCTAATCTCTTTTGTTACCTTCATTAGAATGTCAGGACGTGGACATGGTGGTGGTAAGCGTAGTAGGCCTAGAAGGCATGAGGTGCCTTTACCGGATGAGATTCCGGCGCAAGAAGAAGGTGTTGGTTAGGCCAATGTGGCCGAACCAGTTGGCCATCAGGCCATGAATTCTTTGGCTCGTGAAATGGCTGGAGCTTTGTGGGAATCCATGGATATTCTCAGGGTTGAGAATAAAGTCCAGGCTCAAGTTGTTGAAATAGGGCCTTCATTCTCTAAGAGAGAGTTCTTCCGGTCTAGTCCGGATGAGTTTTTGGGTGATCCAAAGGAGCCACTGAAGGCGGATGAGGGGCTAGAGCAGATGGTGAAAACGTTCGAGAAGCTTGGCATCGAGGATGACAATTTGAGAGTGACCTTGGCATCCTTCCAGCTGAAGAGAGATATGGGTCAATGGTGAAAGTATGCTTGTAGGCGCATTAGGGTGACTTGGGAGGCCTTTGTCAACGCCTTCTAGGACAATTTTTTGTCTCCCATTACTAGGGAGAAGTTAAGAGACCAATTTCTGAAACTCAAGCAACTTAGTTTGCCAGTAGTCGAGTTTGAGGCAGCTTTCACAAGCTTCTCTGGATTTGCACTGAAACTCGTGGCGACAAAGAAACGTCGTTGTATCAAGTTCGGGAAGAGATAAGGATCGAACTTCTTTTCAAAGTAGCTAGGTCAATGATTACGGATGCCTTGTGGAGGCGGCGGCGGCTCATCTTGAGACCATAGTTCAGGTAGAGAATGAGCGGATTAGGGGCTCCAAGAGGAGTCAGGAGATTCAGGGAGAGAGTCGGGATAGTGAGAGACAGAGAGGTCCCGCTCCGCAGCAGTCCCAGGCTGAACAGTCTAGATCCACTTTCCCTGTGCTGAGTTCAGGTTCAGGGTGAGGTAATCCGGGAGGTTTCACTTGTTACAAATGTGGCCAATTGAGTCACAAGTTCCCAGCTTGCCCGTAGAGAGGAGAAGGGCAATAGTCCACACCGGCAACGGCTCATTCTCAGAGCCAAAGTCAAGGCATAGGGAAGCCGCCTACATGTTACCGGTGTAGGCAGTCAGGGCATGTGAGGAGGTTTTGTCCTCAGTTAGGTGGCACACCTGGTACGTCTGGTTCGAGGGAGACACAGAGCCACTAGCCTGCACAGTTAGCACAGGCCTCGAGGGCTAATCAAGGAGCCTTTTTGGCTCAGTTAGTGCATCAAACTTATGCTCCAAGGGGTGAGTAGGTGAAGTAAAGGTCTACAAGATGTGTGTATTCTGTTACCACACCAGACCTAGTGCAAGCACCTTCAGCTATGAGAGGTACTTTCTTGTTATATAATTCTATTGCCAATGTGTTAATTGGTATGGGTGCATCTCATTCATTCATCTCGTCTACATTTGCATCGACATTAGGGTTAGAATTGGCTCAGGTAGCATCTCCACTCAGTGTAGAGTCACCTATTAGTGGTGAGTTTGTTTTGGAACAGGGGTGTCGGGGTTGTGAGATAGAGGTTGTAGGTCGCCGACTTCTTTTTGTATTTGTATTGATTGATATGTCAAGTTTTGATGCTATATTGGGTATGGTCTGGTTGTCGTCATATCAGGCTGTCATAGATTGTTACCGTCAGAGGGTTACTATATGTATCTTGAGTGGCAATTGTTTTTATTTTATGGGAGACAGAGTTGATAGAGCTTCATTACAAGTATCTGATCAACGAGGTCGAAGTGAGCTTAGTTGTCTCCTTGCAAACTTTTTGGGTAGTGAGTGTGATGAAGTCCGAGTTGAATTGCCGAGAGTAGTTTGTGGATACCCAAATGTTTTTCCAGTGGATCTCACTTTGAATTCTCTATTGATTTAGTGTTTGGCACAATAATGATTTCTATGGCACCATATAGATTTGCACCTGCTGAATTGAGCGAGTTGAAGATTTAACTCCAAGAATTGCTAGATAAGGGCTTTATTCACCCTAGTACTTCACCGTGGGGAGCACTGGCTCTCTTTTCCAAAAAGAAAGATGGTGCATTGTGACTTTGTATAGATTACTGTAAATTGAACTGGGTAATTGTCAAGAACAAGTACCCATTGCCTCGCATAGATGATTTGTTTGATCAGTTGAAGGGGTCTTGTTGTTTCTCTAAGATAGACTTAAGATCGGGTTATCACCAGTTGAGAGTAAAGGAGGAAGATATCCAGACGACAGGATTCCGTACACGGTATGGCCATTATGAGTTTCTAGTGATGCATTTTGGGCTGACCAATGCACCAACCGTGTTTATAGATCTAATGAATCAAATATTCAAGGAGTTTTTAGATCGTTTCATAGTCATTTTCGTTGATGACATTCTGATTTACTCACCCTTTGAGGAGGGACACGAGGAACACTTGTGAGTTATGCTTGAGTTGCTTAGAGAAGTTTGGGAAGTATGAGTTCTGGTTAAAAAAAATAAAGTACTCAAGCCATGTGGTATTTAGGGTATGAGTGACTGTAGGCTCTTCAAAGATAGAAACACTACAAGATTGGGAACAACCTAAGAATACCTTTGAGATCCGTAGTTTATTAGGGTTAGTCGGGGTATTATTATTGGTTTGTAAAGGATTTCTCTAAGTTAGCCTCACATTTGACTAGACTAGCGAGAAAGGGAACCAAATTTGTGTATAGTGAGACTTTTGAGAAGTCATTTCAAGAGCTTAAGGTTAGACTTACCACTGCTCCAGTGTTAATTATTTCGGAGAGGGGTTTGGGATATTCTGTGTATTGTGATGCTTTATGGGAAGGTTTGGGTTGTGTTTTGATGCAAGAAGGGAAAGTAGTGGCCTATGGCTCATGTCAGTTGAAAACACATGAGAGGAACTACCCTACCCATGATTTAGAATTACCAGCTGCGGTTTTCGCTTTGAAAATTTGGAGGCATTACCTTTATGGTGAGAAGTTTGAGGTGTTTTCTGATCACAAGAGTCTAAAGTACCTGTTTTCACAGAAAGATCTAAATTTGAGGCAGAGGAGGTGGATGAAGTTTATAGAAGACTATGACTTTGAGTTGTACTATCATTTGGGGAAAGCCAACGTAGTGGCTGATACCTTGAGTAGAAAGTCCTTTAGCAGTGTAGCGAGTATTGACATCCAAGCATGGTAGATGTTAGGTGCTATTGGTGAGTTTGACTTGCATCTTGGCAAGTCCGTTGAGTCTGAAGCTTTGTTTTCAATAGTTGCACAATCTACACTTGTGAGCTGAGTTATAGAAGCACAGAGGGGTGACCTTGAGATAGAATCCCTTGGGAGAAGATCTCCAGTGGGAAGGTAGAAAGAGGCATGAGCATATATTCCAACTCGAGTGCTAGATACCTTGATTGTCTTTTCGTGCCGGAGTCTTCCCGAGAGGAAGTACTTTGAGAGTTTCACCATTTACGCCTTGCGGTGCACCCGAGAGGCACAAAAATGTATTATGACCTTAGTCATCAATTTTGGTGGAAGGGAATGAAGAAGGACGTAGTCGTGTTTGTGTTGAAATGCCTTACTCGTCAACAAGTGAAGGCCGAGCATCAGAGGCCAGCGGGTCTGTTGCAACCCTTGCCTATAGTCGAGTAGAAGTGGGAGCATGTCATGATTGATTTTGTTGTGGGTCTTCCAAGGACTGAACAGGGTAATGACGCCATTTGGGTGGTGTAGACGCGCCCGCGGAGGGGGACCTCGCTACTACAGTTCGGACTCGCGATTTTTGTTGTCGCGGTTCTTAATCTGAACCAAAGAGTCCAAATCTGGCAAATCATTTTGAGAAACAGATTTTTGAAAAAGTAGTGCCAAACATGGACTGCTTTGCCAGATACAGAGTCGTCACCTAAATATTTTTAAAATGGGGAAATTTGGGAAACCCTGACTCGGTGCCGAAGGCCACATGTCCGTCATCACCGGAGTTGTCTCGGCTCGGGAGCTTGGGTACGATCGGGGAAGGTCAGCTATGAGCACCCCCTTTCGCCCGGTCCGAAGACCGGCCTCTACTAACCATGATATCCGATTTTGAAAACGTTATGTGTTCTTATTCCATTTATTAGCCTAGAATTACTATGTTTTGCGCGCAGCAAACAAGTATAGACTAGATTGCCTAATTTGGAAAGAAACATTGCATATCCGTTTGTTTTGAAAATGCTTTGAAATTTACTACTCGCAAGTAGGCTAAAACACGGATTTCAATGAGTTTTTCCAACTCAAACAATCCAACCTTCACCCACAGGCATTCAAACAGTTTAACGCATAAGCATTTAGCTGCATGGCAAGCATACTGTCATGTTAACATTCACGCACATGCGAGATGCTAAAGCATAAATACTTACATTGTACTCCGTGCCAAAACAGTAAACTAGTTAGCAAACATGCGTGTCCTAGTTCATGTTAAATTGCCTAATGCAACACATACAGGATGCAATTAGATAGGCTCGGCTAACCTAAGCATGGCATATGAAATGCGACCAACTATCACATATTCAATTTTTGAATTAAAGTACAAATGCAGTTAGCGTGATGTACCGAGCCTAATGCACGCAATACAAATGCATGGATGCACACATGCATAGCATAAGGTATGCTAAATTAAACGTGCCCTAATCTACCATCATAAGCAGGTAAATAAAAGGGAAGAAAGACGTGAGGTTGGAAGACATACACACACTCACGCACACTTATTACAGATTTGCCCTCACTCGGAGGGACCAAATAAATATTACAAATTAATTAACTACGCAAGTTAATTAATAATTACAAATTGCCTAATCAACTAAGCAAATTAACTAAAACTAAGAAAACAGGAAGGACGCCTCGGGAAACGCGCCGCCATGCATAGGCTGCCTCTGTTTTCCTTCCTTCACTCATCTGGAGGCTGTCAAAACCTCAGGACTGCATCCCTGGACACTGGGGAGTGCCACCGGCTGAGTGAAATTACCACCGGCAGTGGTGTGTGGCCATCGGCACAAAATGAAGCTGTTAGCAGAGGAATTGTTGCCGGTCGGCACCTTACACTGCCGGTCGGCAGAGTGTTCCTGCAGAATCTGCAAATGACAGCAACAGAGGGCAAGGCAAAGCATGGCAGCACAATTCAAGGCATATATGCACCAACCATGTCCCTTATCATGATAATGACTCAAAGGGGCATGTGCCTCGATTCTCGGATCACCAATCACGCATTTCCGTGCATGATGGCCCAAAGAACCAAGTATGCAACTTTGAATTCCTATCACTAAGTCAAGGAACAAGGCATGCATGCAAGATGCAATGCAACCTAAGCATGCAAGCTAAGGATGCAACATGGTATGGCAAGGCACTTATGCAAGCATACAAGCAAACATGAGGCAATGCTAGCCAATGGAAAGGTGGTCTTAAACATGATTTGGGCAGCTCTAATAGGGCCCAAAACAGTAGCCAAAATGCCCAAAAATGGAGGCTAAACACACATGCACACATACACATGTTATGGTCCAAACCTTAAGCATTAAGCAAGCAACATTCAAGCACACCCGACAAGAGATTTCATGGACAATTAGCATGCAATATGAGCTCTAAAATCATGCTAAAACATGGTGTCAAACCAAGCAACAAATCAAGCCAAGCATGCAACAAATGGCCTAAGTGCTCAAAACAAAACAATGGAGTATTGAACTACACTTAGCAAAACCAAACATGGCATGGACTCATTGGCCAAAAACAGAGTTTTGGGACGTTAATACAAGGCCTAAGGACCACTTAGATGGAATCCAAATGACTCAAAAACAAAGGCATGCATAATCACCAAAACATGGAGCATGAGATGACAACCTTACAAGGCATTAAAGGGACATCAAATGCGAGCTCTCAAGCATACAATAAGGTCTGAAATGGCATAGTGGATGGTCCCAAATCACCAAAACAATGCAAGGATGGCATTCTATACATTCACATACTTAAGGCCAACAAGCCGGAATGCAAAGGGGCTATATGATGCATGCCAAATTCGACCCAAACAACCTAGGACAGACCTAGAACAGGGCAAAACATGCACAAAATCTTCACAAGACTAAGCCTAAAACATGCTCCAACAAAGGTTAACAACCTAAGGCACATTGAGGCAATAACATGGCATTACAAGGCAACTATGCTAAGCATGCATGGAGTACCAAAACCAATTTAAAATCATGTTATATTATGGATATATAAGCATGAAAAACAGCCTAAACATGCTCAACACACACTCAAGCATAGGCTCCCTTTAGAGACCAAAACATGCCCTTTTCAAGGACAACAAGGAGAGGGGGTGGCCCTCTCCTTCTTGGGACTTCAAGGCATCACCTTCACCACTGAAATCCCTCAAGATTTCAGTGGTGAAGGGACCCCAACACCAAAATCCCGGAGCTAGCACAAAAGGGCACAAAATGAGGCCTTTTAAGGCCTAAGGGTGTTCAAACTTACCCAAACCACAAAACACTCTTAATAAACAACCAAGAGGGCTTAAAAACAGAACTTTTTTGTATTATACACTAAGCTCAAAAACGAATTTAAGATAGGTAGAAATACAATGCAAAAATGGGGTAAAAAGGGGTGAGATTCTTACCCTTGAAGCCTTCTTCAACAATGATGCTCCAATGGCCTTCCTTAGCTTGAATCCAACACCAAAACCTCAAAATCAGTCCTTTAGAACCTCAGTTCCAAGAGGAAGGTGAAACACTAGGTGCTTGTGTGCAATAGTATGGACTAAAACACACACAAGAGCACAAAAGAGAGGGAAAGAGAGATAGAGTGTGTATCTAACCCTAACCCTAGAACTCAAACCCTAACAATGGCTGTCTAAGCTCTCAAAATATCTTAAGTCTAACCTCTCTAGCCAAGAGACCCACCTCTCTCTACATGGCACTTCTTGTCTTGTAAAGCTTACAACACAAGCTTCATAAGAGGGAGATCCCTCCATACACGTGTATGGAGGGGAGCAAAAAGCAAGACAGCTGTCTTAAAATATCTGCAAAAGTAGATGCACAGTAGTCGGCCGACCAAAAATGCCATCCTGGCCAAAAAGAGTGCCGGCCGGCACTAAATAGTGCTGACCGGCAACAAATAGTGCCGGCCGGCAATATACATTGCCGGTGGCAGCAAAAACCAGCCGGTGTCCTCTAGCCACTGCCGGTGGTGGGTGGGGATGGTCCACAAGCCCTACCCTGCCCTTCCAAGGCAAAACACAAGTGTTTGGTGCAAAACCAGACACTAAACGGTCGAGTTCGGAGATCCTGAGACAAGGCGCGTAGCCGAGACCTCCGAGAACTCCAAACGAACACAAACATGGATGATCACCGAGTGTTCAAACGGTGACGTCCAAGTCTTGAGGACGGTCAAAAATGGGGTGTCTACAGTTGCCTCTCTTTGACAGAACTCGAAAGTCATAACAATGACGGGAGTGAATGTCAAAGCCCAGAGACAACCCATTTTTGACAAGGCCGAAGACTTAGACAAACTTGCAAGACAATCAAGATATGCGCCCGAAGGCAGGGGCAAAATGTAAGACAATGCACGAAGCCGAGCATAACTTATGATCATGCAAAGAAAGCTGTAACGAAGCATACATGCGACAGTTTTAAGCTAGCATACACCGAACTACACTACAATGCAGAAAGGATGTAAGAGAATTATGCAATTCTCAATACGTCTCACTCGGGAGATACAATACCTGTGCGGCTCGTCTGGTTGCACCAACCTCAAATGAACCGTACATACAATATCGTGCCTGAAAAGAAAACAAACTTAACAGGTACAATATTGTTAGCAACATGCATGACAATGCAAAATGGATGCAAAACGATATGCAATATATACAAAACAATGTATAAACAATGCAAATGAAGATGCAATGTAATTGAAACAATGCAAGCTACATGCAAAGCAATTGAATCACGATCCCAATCACGAGCGGTTCGAAACCATACATATGTCAAATAGATTGATGGAGATAACAAGTCTGTCTACCATAGAACGGTCAACTGAACTATGAGCATTGTAGACAGACGCAAGAACAAGTATTGGATGGAATTGACATAAGTGGGGAAACGACCCGCTGGAGAAAGGACTGCGATCCTAATGCTGGATGCAAAAATTACACTACAATGTAATATATATGGATATGCTAGGAAGATGGAAATGGATATGGCACGCAGGCCAAACTAAATCTTGCCTAGGAAAGGTATGTACGCATACAGGCCATGTGTAACACAGAAAAGGTGCCGCAACCCTCAACCAACATATCAGCGTGGAATCGGCGCGATACACATGCAGAACTGTGTTTTAACACGAAAAGTAAGGGCACATACCGGACCAAGCTCAACCTGGAAAGGCGCAAGCCATAGGCGGAAGGCGATGCAATGAATGCATGCAGTCTACAATGAAATATCTACAAATATGCAATGGAATGGATATGGATACAATGGATATGGCACGCAAGCCAAACCAAATCTTGCCTAGGAAAGGCATGTACACATACGAGCCATGTGTAACACAGAAAAGGTGCCGCAACCCTCAACCAACATATCAGCGTGGAATCGGCGCGATACACATGCAGAACTGTGTTTTAACATGAAAAGTAAGGGCACATACCGAACCAAGCTCAACCTGGAAAGGCGCAAGCCATAGGCGGAAGGCGATGCAATGAATGCATGCAATCTACAATGCAATATCTACAAATATGCAATGGATATGGATGTTTACAAAAATGCATGACAATCCAGTGCGATGCGACTACTGGGAAAAATGCAATAGATGCATGCAAGCTACAATATGCATGACAATGCACTTATGATTGTTTTTTTTTTTTTTTTTTGAGATGCACATGATGCAAGTGCGACACGCGTGCCATACGGAATGTAAGGTGATACAAATGAGACACGCATGCCTCATAAGATGCGAAAATGATATGAAAAAAAAGATTTTGACAATTGGACTTATACGCTACGCGAAGCTGGTTTGTGTTCAAAACAATGCAATGTACTAATAAGTACAAGCGAGGTGCGCAAGATAGCGCGATAAAAATATAATGCACAAAACAGTGCGATGCGCAGGACAGCGCGAATGATTTGAAATGCACAAGACAGTGTGATACGCTAAACAGCGCAAGTGAAATACAATGCACAAAACAGTGCGATGCGCAAAACAGCGCGATTGAAATACAATGCACAAAACAGTGCGACAATTCGAATTGCACAAAACAGTGCGACGGTTTGAAATGCACAAAACAGTGCGCCGGTTTGAAATGCACAAAACAGTGCGATTGATATGCGATATACATGGGCAACTTTTGGACCTTGTAAAAGTCAAAAGGATACGAAAAGGATACACCTTGTATGAATTGGAGTGCCACGCACAGAAGACACGACCCGAGGTCAAAACGGAGGCCGGTTGAGCGTCGGAAATGCACTTTCTTGCACCTTCTTGAGCTATGAAGACCCAAAACTTCTCACATGGCCTAAACAAGGCTGTGGAAACACCACCGGCCGGGAGGGGAGGCCGCCAGCTGTCCATCGGCTGCAAAATAAATTCATCGGCACAAAAAAGTGCCGGCCGGCACAAAACATTGCCGACTGGCAAAAAGTTGCTGATTCGGGGCAGTTTCGACTTTTCACTCTAGGCATTATCAAATAGGGTTCCCAAACCCTAGTGCCTCACTTCCCTACCACCGAAAACTCTTGCCCTCTCTCTCTAGAGCGTTTTTGTCTCCCCGTTTCTCCGTTTCTTCGCGTTCTACGCCCGTTTCGTCGTCGGATTCACGATTTTCTTCGCGTTTCGAACATTTTCAACCGATCACATTTTTGTTGCGGTGCCTCGTTTGGCGTTCCCGCCTTTTCGGGGTTTGTTTCCCTTGTTTTCCTCTTCATTTCCGTGCCTTTTGACATTCCGGCCTTTCCGGCCATTTCCGACCCTCTCGGGAGTTGACTTTTCGGTTGACTCTTCGCATTCCGGCCCGATTTTCCTTCCTCCGGCCATTTTCTCATCATTTTTGATATGGCGGACGATATTCCACGTGGCGGGACTCCCCCGGACCACGAGATGGATCCCGGGGTCGAGCTCCTACCGTTGAGCGAGCGCCCGTTCGACCCGGCGACCTACCGGCCGGCGATCCATGTTATGCCCCCCGACGGCCTGCGTCAGTTCCGGAGCTTCGAGAGGCACGTGGCGCCTGAGCTATTGCTACCCGAGCCTACCTCCCACCTTTCATTCGGCACTTCCGAGGTAACTCTCTTTCTTCTGCTTTACTTTTCGCAATGTAGGATACAAAACTGTCATAGTTAGTTGTATTCTTTAACTGCTTGAATTTGACATGCTGTAGACTGTAGTTGACTGTAAACATACATACAACTGATATCTGTTTGAGACTGGCACATGCACACACACTGCACTACCCCTGAATCACTCAAACACACTGCACTCACTGTATTTCACTGCATACACACTGGCACCCAGTATTTGTCTGAATCTGTTAAATTTGCACACAATGCTATATCTGTTCTGAAACACCCAAACACGCTGACACATCACACGTATTTCACTGTAAGCACACCGACACCCGGTATTTGCCTGAATCTGTCAAACTTGCACACATGCTTTATCTGCTTTTCCAAAACTGCATTTTGAATGTTGTCTTGCCATTGTTATTTTCGGTTTACAGGAGGGTTCCCATACCATCCGCGGGTATGGGAATACTGGCGCTCGGGAGTGGTACGGTGAGCTCCCTGATGCAGTCCGGCGCATCGTGGATCGAGCGGGTTTCAACGCCTTCTGCCGAGGACTTTCCAGGCTCTCCACATGCAGACCTCTCCTCGCCGCTCTGGCGGAGAGGTGGTGGGACACCACGGATTCTTTTCACTTTTCCACTGCAGGGGACATGACGATGACCCCTTATGATTTCTCGATGCTCACTGGCATTGGGGTGGGGGGTGATCCGATCCCTTTCGACATTGACATGGATGAGTGGACCGCCGCTCAGGTCCATCTACTGGGGGAGGCGCCACCCCTAGCTCGCCCAGGTTTCGTCCGATACTCCTGGTTCGAGGTCCAGTTTCGAGTCCAGCCCGTGTTGGAGGAGGAGGCGCAGATGACCCAGGAGGACGTGGAGAGGTATGCTCGCGGCTTCCTCATGTTCCTGTTCGGGACAACCATCTTCGCCGACCGGGCGAACACCGTGCCTCTCTGTCTTCTCAGCGCACTGGTGGACGTCCGGGACATTCTGCACTATGATTGGGGTGGCGCCGCCCTGGCCACCCTTTATGGATACATGAGCTCGACTTCTCGCGGCAGCGGCCAGCTGCTTGGAGGTTACTGGCGGGCTTGGGAGGTACACTTCTTCTCCACTTTTACATTTCTGCTCTATATTTTCTGTATTCTGTACACTGCACACACTGTAGTCTGCTCTATACTTGCTGTATACTGTACACACGGCACACACATACATTCTACTTTACACTGACTGCACACTGCTCACACTGTACACGGTTCACAAAACACTGCACACGGTTCACAATACACTGCACAACACACGGCTCTGCCATTTCTGCTTTATTCTGCATCCGGCTTCATCTGATAAATGCACTGGTATTTATCTTGCAGTTGTGGGTTTACGCCTACTTCCCTAGGCTTGCCCCTGTACCTATCACAGAGACTCCCCTGGTCGTCCCCTTCTCACAGTGCTTTGACGGGAGATGCACTCGGCGGCCGCGAGAGACTTTCGGGTTTTTCCGCCGGTACTTCGACACTATTACCCCGGCTGAGGTATGTTTTACTTGCAGTTCATTTAAGCTTCGCTTTCCCACTGCATATTTCAATAACAGTAGATAACAATCTGTCTGTCACTTTCAGATCACTTGGCGGCCGTGGGCTCTGTTGCCAGCTGTGACTCGAGATCGGTTTGCCGGTGCCGATGAGACCTCTCATTTCTGGGTCTTGCTAGAGGGCCCGGTCTGTCGGGCTTGGTACCTGGGAGAGCGTTTCCTACGCCAGACCCTGGGGTTACTTGAGCAGATAGTCCCGGTTCACCCTCCTGCGGATATGAGGGAGACCGAGAGGCTCACCAGCGAGCAGATGAATGACTACACCATTGGCTGGGAGGAGGCCAGCTTTAGAGGCACCGGAGACTATCGGGAGTACATGCAGACATACCTGATGCGACCTCTGAGCGGCCGTCGAGTAGAGGGGGCCAGGCCTGTGGCATCGGCGGTTGGGGCCGGAGCGGGAGTTGGAGTAGGGGCTGCGAGGAGGGCCCGAGTCCGTGGCAGGGGCGGAGCTCAGGGAGGACGGGGAGCTGGCTGGCCTGCCCTGCCCGCTGTACTGACTTTCCAGGGGCAGGGTGGGTCGACCTATCAGATCCCCTTCGCCCCTCCACCGGCTGGTCACGAGTTCATCGGCGTCCCCGATTTACCTCCGGTATGTATTACTGCACTTTTGTACAGCCATTTCATTTTATTTGATATTCCACAGAATATTTGATGCATCTGACACTTTTGCAGGCTTCTTCTGGGTATACCCGTCAGTCGTTGGCGATGAATACCTCGATGATGGGGATGCTTCAGCGGACTTTTGATCTCCTAGCCCTCTACAGCATACCGGTATGTTCTTCTGACACTGGCCTCAAACCATTCATACACTGCTTCACATAATCTGATGCACGACACAACACCTGATACACTGATCTCACCGCATCTGATACACTGCATACACTGCATTCTGCACTATGCTCTACATTGATAAACTGCTCACGGCATTCACACACCGTACTCATATACTGCATTCTGCACTGTTAAACTGCTCACGACATTCTCATACTGTACTCATATACTGCATTCTGCACTGATAGACTGCTCACGGCATTCATACATTGTACTCTGCATTGCATTCTGCACTGATAAACTGTCTACAGTATACTGATGCATTTCCCTTTTATGTACTTTTTCAGCCTCCTTTCCAGATTCCCATGGCAGGAGGTGTTCCAGCTAGACCTTCCGTCCCGGCTCGAGGGAGAGATGAGGAGGGCCGGGTATTCCCCCGCTCCAAGGCGGGGCGCGCTCATGTCGGGAGCAGCTCGCGAGCTCCAGTCCCGGACGATGATGATGATGACGAGGAGTCAGAGGCGGAGGCAGAGGCGGAGTCAGAGTCATCAGAGGAGGAGACCGGAGGAGGCACTAGCTCGGGCTCTGACGACGATGTTGATGATGCTCCTGGACCCTCGTCCAGGAAGAGGACTAGGACGGACTTACGGCCCCTCGGAGTACTCGACATGGATGCAGATTTTTGCTATCTTTTCTTCTTTGTACTTTTCCTTTTGTTGGTAGTTAGATTACCTCGTACTGCCGCAGGCAGATTTTTGTCTCCAAAACTTGTACATTTGAAAAGATAATGAAATGAAACGGACTTTTTATCTGAAAAAGTGTTTACATTTACACATCTCATGCATTGCATCGTATCTCATCATGTTACACCTCAATGTAAATGAAATTGATTGGTTGTCTGAAAATTGAACACTCGCACTGTAATAATCAGATAACTTAAACAGCCAACAGCAAAATAACCCAAGCAACCCACCGCCTGATTTTGGACACATAGCCCTTACTCTGTTGGGGGATTAATCTGCATACAGCCCGTAACACAGCATTCATTTCATTCTGCACACGGCAAACTTCAAACAAAACAGCCCAATCTGACAAGACGGCCTTCAAGGGTGAAACCGGCTAGGGTTGAAACACAATCGAATATAGAGAATGGCACAACATTCTGAGCATAAACGATTTTTGTAATTAGATAAGGGTTTTTCAAACCGGGGTATCGAGCCTGCAACTGAACACAGCAGGGAGGACTCAAACAAAGAGGGTACACGACCTAAAACAAAACGAGACGCGCTCGGAAGAGCCCTGAAACAAAGGTTGAGGCAAACACAATAAACGACACGACACACAGACGCATTAACAACGACGGGGGACCTCAGATCACGAGGAGCCAGTTTCTCTGGGTATTGTTTCCCACCCTTTCTGATTTGTGATTCTCACATCACTCGGCTCTCGAGCTCGATTTTTTTCTCAAAACCCTTTTCCTCACTTTTCTCTCAACTTACACCTCTCTATTCTTCACTCTCTCATTTTTTGTCCCTCCTCGAGGTGATTAATGGATGAATAAGAAGGCGTGGGTTCATGCTCAACACCGTTAGCTCACGGCCATTTCTTCTGACGGGTAGAGCGCTCTTCTGGCAAGTACGTCGATGACGGGGGAAAGACAGAACGCCTGGCTCAATTGTGCCCCTAGTTCATCATTTTAACCATTCTTTGTTTTTGCTTTCTACTAAAACAGTTTTGATCAAAATGAGAGTCAGATTAACGTACTTGTTCGATTTTTTATTTGAAAAGTATGCGAGTCAGGCTGCAAACACTGAAAATTTTCCTTTTTGGGTCCAAGACAATGGTCCAGTTTTGGAAAATGAAATAGTTTCCGAGAAAATAGTCATCCTCAGTAAAATTTTCAAAAACTATTTTTCAAACAGCTGATGCTCAACAAGCATAGAACTTACCCTTCGAGATGCGCAACCTCGGATTGGAGGCAATGGAAAATTGCCCCTGGTTTGAAGGGGGGTGGGAGGCAACGGAAAGTTGCCCCTTGTTTGGCATGATGACGCAGCAATCCGTAGATAGTCTTCATTGGCGATGGTCGAGCTCTTGGACACAGCGATGACGAAGACGGTCACAACAAATATATGGACACAGTCGCCTTTGGAAGCATTGGCGACTAGACTTTGGGATGAAATCGAAACCACTGCATGGACTGAGACGCTATGAAAGCGTTGGGGGCTGGACATCATGATGAAGTTGCCTACGTATCCCAAACATGGGAATCAAGCCTCACGTAGTTCCGGTTAAGGTACACTAGGGTATTTTAACCTTCACTTTGTTTGGCTCTCACTTTTGCCAAGGCGCCCAATGCGGGTTTTCGACCTTGCGAGCTTCTTTTCATTTTCTTTTGTTCATTTCTTTTTCTTTTCTTTTTGCATTTTTTGTCTTTTTTCTCTTCTTTTCTTCTTTTTTGTATTTTTTTACTTTTTTTGTATTTTTCTCTTGCTCTAACTTTTGCCTGGGTCGCCCTTCCGGGTTTTCGGCCCAACGAGCCTCTCAAAGGGTAAAAGTGTAACAAGTCCATGCCAAATGGTTCCTGAACTGGAAGCCCCTCCATGTCTAGGAGAACGGCTGTTGCAATGGTTTATAGGAGAATCCATCCCGGTTACTCCACGAGCTTCTTCCGGCGAGATCTACTCCTTCTGATTCGGCTTTGATGCTTCTTGATCGAAGGCTACTTCAAAACTGGCCACACGGGCCTTTCATGGCGTTTGTCCGTTGAACTTTCTGAACGTTCTGAACGGGTTCAAAGTCAGAAAACGAATGGGTTGAATCTTGAGGCTGAGAGCGATCCTAGGCTGCGCGACCTCAAGAGGGATTCCACACAAGTCTTCACAGGGCCGCGTAAAACATTTGTTTTTGAAAGTTTTTTTTAAGAAAGCGACAAATCGCTCGCGCCGAAGATAGTGTGGAACCAATCTGGATCAGGCCAGGATCCTTCTCAGTACTCACGCCGACAAGCATGGTTTCACTCATTAAAAGGCTCAGCACGCCTCTCTTTCTCTCAAAATGATCAAAATCTTGCAAAACCCGAGAAATTCCTTCCTCTTCGTTTTTATCACCGCAGTGTTCAAAAGGTTTGTTTTTTTTGAAAAACTTAGGTTAATGCAATGAGCTTGGCGCGCAGGAGAGCAGGCGAGATGTACTGTCAGCCCAATCAAATTCTCTGGTGCTTATGCTGAAAGCAAGCATGAAGTTGAGATAGCAACAGCTGTTTCACTCGGATTTGTTGGTGCAACTGGCCCCTCGGCAGAAACAGATTCAAAACAAAAACAGATAATAACAAAACGGCGTTCGGGACAACAACCCCAGAATCACCTAGTATTATATACAAAGGGGACTGACTCGATACAACAAGACAGACCCTTAAGCAAAAGACTGACTCAAGACAAAGAGACAGACTCAAACAAAAGACTGACTCGATATCCAAGCCAGGAGTTACAAAACTCGGTTTCACCGATGCTCAAAAATGTGTGCCAGACGCTACATCCAAAATATACCAAATGTCGCCCGCAGACGGTTCACTTCACATACTCGCAGTATCTGAGCCCTCGAAATCCAACAACTGAGTGGTAACAGACTTGCCTGAGGTAGGTGGGAGGATAACCTTGTTGTCGATCAAATCCTGCACTTCATGACGAAGGGGGGAACAACCATCGGTATTGTGACCGGACTGTTGGTGGTACGCGCAGTACAAGGTAGCATCATGCGTGGCGGGGAGATTCTTCAGGAGTGGCCGAGGCTCCAAAGGTTTAAGATGCCCATTCTTCGCCAATATTAGCAATGCCCTAGACAAAGGCATGGGGAGGTCGTGAAAGACCCTGCGCCCTCGGGGCAGGTACTTTGAAGTTTGAGGATTCTTGCCAGATGCGCTAGCGAAAGGGTCGGCTGGCACTACCTTGGCTTTTTGACCCTTTCCCGGTGCAGGGTTGGGAACGACAGGAATTGCCTGGGCATGACGGGGCCCATCCCGATTTTCTACCTGGCTTGAACTGCCTTTGATTGGAGTGGGGAAAGCATCATCCACAGCTTTGGTCACGGTCGCAGATGTTTGTTGCTTGTTCATCCCTCTGACTTTCAGAGCCTCGACTGCCCACAGCAGTTGTTCAACAGGATCGGCATCTACCTTTGCCTTGTCCTTTCCTCTAGCCTCAGCCTGGTCAAGGGTCTGGGTCGGTGCTGGCATGTCGCGACTGTAACTGGAAGCCACCTCTGGCTGGCTAAGCTCTATCACAATCCGCCCCAGTAGCGGGGGCTCCTGTGGTATGAAATTCCCGGCATATGGCGCCGCTGGCGGTGAAGCCGACATTCCATAGGCCAGATCGGCCACGGACCTCTGGAGGTCACCTATCATTCCCATCAATTCGAAGGTGGTGGGCTCACGAGCCTGATATAACTGGGGAGCCCAGACCGGGTGCACAACGGGCGACCTGGGTGGATGTGACATACTGATGCTGGCCTCACTCTGCGGAGCGGTTCCCTGCTCCAATGCAGCCGTCATAACCACAATTTCTTCTGAATTTTGTGCTGCCATAAATCCTGCCTCGGCAAGGGGAGACACCGGCTATTCTGTATCAACTCTGCGACTCTCTGAACCTTGAAAGGAAAAACAGACAGCATTTCAGCCCCAAGACGGATCAAACACGGGTGTAGCCGAACAACTGTACCCTACTGCTGATCACTGTTCCCAGAAATCACTGTTCCCAAAAACTGAACCCGGTACCCGCAGATAACTGATTCTTATAACTGACACTGATACTGGTGTCCTCAGGTCTGATACTCAAACTTGCAAACTGACATGTACTTTCCCTGTAGAAATACATTCTAGAAGTACATAGCAAGTAAAGAGAACAAAAACACCCCTATGTTGGGGTAGGGTTTCCCTGTCCTATTTTGTCAGGAGCTAGGGTTTCACTACGCACACAGCGGTTTTCAAACAACCTAACATCGGGTAAGCAACCTGTCCTAACTTGGAATGGTCACTATGGATCCGAATATGCACTAGGTTGAATGGTCAAAAGGGGTGCCCCGGTAAAAACCGGGGTTTGTGTTCCCATGCTGTCAGAGCCCATAGCCGGTCAGCCTTATGGACATGTCTTGACAAGACAAGCCTCCGGCAAACCGTTCAGGAATGGCAGATGGCAAACACTGTGTTCCTAGGCGCACCAATGCACATGCAATGCAAAGAAACACATAAATGAGATCAAAATAGGATATTATGAGTTCGAGTCAAGCTCTCTAAAAATCCACAGTGGAGTCGCCAGAAACTGTAGACGCGCCCGCGGAGGGGGACCTCGCTACTACAGTTCGGACTTGCGATTTTTGTTGTCGCGATTCTTAATCTGAACCAAAGAGTCCAAATCTGGCAAATCGTTTTGAGAAACAGATTTTTGAAAAAGTAGTGCCAAACATGGACTGCTTTGCCAGATACAGAGTCGCCACCAAAATATTTTTAAAATGGGAAAATTTAGGAAACCCTGACTCGGTGCCAAAGGCCACATGTCCGTCATCACCGGAGTTGTCTCGGCTCGGGAGCTTGGGTACGATCGGGGAAGGTCAGCTATGAGCACCCCCTTTCGCCCGGTCCGATTTTGAAAACGTTATGTGTTCTTATTCCATTTATTAGCCTAGAATTACTATGTTATGCGCTCAGCAAACAAGTATAGACTAGATTGCCTAATTTGGAAAGAAACATTGCATATCCGTTTGTTTTGAAAATGCTTTGAAATTTGCTACTTGCAAGTAGGCTAAAACACGGATTTCAATGAGGTTTTCCAACTCAAACAATCCAACCTTCACCCACAGGCATTCAAACAGTTTAACGCATAAGCATTTAGCCACATGGCAAGCATACTGTCATGTTAACATTCACGCACATGCGAGATGCTAAAGCATAAATACTTACATTGTACTCCGTGCCAAAACAGTAAACTAGTTAGCAAACATGCGTGTCCTAGTTCATGTTAAATTGCCTAATGCAACACATACAGGATGCAATTAGATAGGCTCGGCTAACCTAAGCATGGCATATGAAATGCGACCAACTATCACATATTCAATTTTTGAATTAACGTACAAATGCAGTTAGCGTGATGTACCGAGCCTAATGCATGCAATACAAATGCATGGATGCACACATGCATAGCATAAGGTATGCTAAATTAAACGTGCCCTAATCTACCATCATAAACAGGTAAATAAAAGGGAAGAAAGACGTGAGGTTGGAAGACATACACACACTCACGCACACTTATTACAGATTTGCCCTCACTCGGAGGGACCAAATAAATATTACAAATTAATTAACTACGCAAGCTAATTAATAATTACAAATTGCCTAATCAACTAAGCAAATTAACTAAAACTAAGAAAACAGGAAGGATGCCTCGGGAAACGCGCCGCCATGCATAGGCTGCCTCTGTTTTCCTTCCTTCACTCCTCTGGAGGCTGTCAAAACCTCAGGACTGCATCCCTGGACACTGGGGAGTGCCACCGGCTGAGTGGAATTACCACCGGCAGTGGTGTGTGGCCATCAGCACAAAATGAAGCTGTCGGCAGAGGAATTGTTGTCGGTCAGCACCTTACACTGCCGGTCAGCAGAGTGTTCCAGCAGAATCTGCAAATGACAGCAACAGAGGGCAAGGCAAAGCATGGCAGCACAATTCAAGGCATATATGCACCAACCATGTCCCTTGACCACCAATCACGCATTTCCATGCATGATGGCCCAAAGAACCAAGTATGCAACTTTGATTTCAAATGCATGCAAACCAAATCAAACCAAACAAGGCCCAATTCCTATCACTAAGTCAAGGAATAGGGCATGCATGCAAGATGCAATGCAACCTAAGCATGCAAGCTAAGGATGCAACATGGCATGGCAAGGCACTTATGCAAGCATACAAGCAGACATGAGGCAATGCTAGCCAATGGAAAGGTGGTCTTAAACATGATTTGGGCAGCTCTAATAGGGCCCAAAACAGTAGCCAAAATGCCCAAAAATGGAGGCTAAACACACATGCACACATACACATGTTATGGTCCAAACCTTAAGCATTAAGCAAGCAACATTCAAGCACACCCGACAAGAGATTTCATGGACAATTAGCATGCAATATGAGCTCTAAAATCATGCTAAAACATGGTGTCAAACCAGGCAACAAATCAAGCCAAGCATGCAACAAATGGCCTAAGTGCTCAAAACAAAACAATGGAGTATTGAACTACACTTAGCAAAACCAAACATGGCATGGACTCATTGGCCAAAAATAGAGTTTTGGGACGTTAATACAAGGCCTAAGGACCACTTAGATGGCATCCAAATGACTCAAAAACAAAGGCATGCATAATCACCAAAACATGGAGCATGAGATGACAACCTTACAAGGCATTAAAGGGACATCAAATGTGAGCTCTCAAGCATACAATAAGGTCTGAAATGGCATAGTGGATGGTCCCAAATCACCAAAACAATGCAAGGATGGCATGCTATACATTCACATACTTAAGGCCAACAAGCCGGAATGCAAAGGGGCTATATGATGCATGCCAAATTCGACCCAAACAACCTAGGACAGACCTAGAACAGGGCAAAACATGCACAAAATCTTCACAAGACTAAGCCTAAAACATGCTCCAACAAAGGTTAACAACCTAAGGCACATTGAGGCAATAACATGGCATTACAAGGCAACTATGCTAAGCATGCATGGAGTACCAAAACCAATTTAAAATCATGTTATATTATGGATATATAAGCATGAAAAACAGCCTAAACATGCTCAACACACACTCAAGCATAGGCTCCCTTTAGAGACCAAAACATGCCCTTTTCAAGGACAACAAGGAGAGGGGGTGGCCCTCTCCTTCTTAGGACTTCAAGGCATCACCTTCACCACTGAAATCCCTCAAGATTTCAGTGGTGAAGGGACCCCAACACCAAAATCCCGGAGCTAGCACAAAAGGGCACAAAATGAGGCCTTTTAAGGCCTAAGGGTGTTCAAACTTACCCAAATCACAAAACACTCTTAATAAACAACCAAGAGGGCTTAAAAACAGAACTTTTTTGTATTATACACTAAGCTGAAAAATGAATTTAAGATAGGTAGAAATACAATGCAAAAATGGGGTAAAAAGGGGTGAGATTCTTACCCTTGAAGCCTTCTTCAACAATGATGCTCCAATGGCCTTCCTTAGCTTGAATCCAACACTAAAACCTCAAAATCAGTCCTTTAGAACCTCAGTTCCAAGAGGAAGGTGAAACACTAGGTGCTTGTGTGCAATAGTATGGACTAAAACACACACAAGAGCACAAAAGAGAGGGAAAGAGAGATAGAGTGTGTATCTAACCCTAACCCTAGAACTCAAACCCTAACAATGGCTGTCTAAGCTCTCAAAATATCTTAAGTCTAACCTCTCTAGCCAAGAGACCCACCTCTCTCTATATGGCACTTCTTGTCTTGTAAAGCTTACAAGACAAGCTTCATAAGAGGGAGATCCCTCCATACACGTGTATGGAGGGGAGCAAAAGGCAAGACAGCTGCCTTAAAATATCTGCAAAAGCAGATGCACAGTAGTCGGCCGGCCAAAAATGCCATCCTGGCCAAAAAGAGTGCCGGCCGGCACTAAATAGTGCTGACCGGCAACAAATAGTTCCGGCCGGCAATATACATTGCCGGTGGCAGCAAAAACCAGCCGGTGTCCTCTAGCCACTGCCGGTGGTGGGTGGGGATGGTCCACAAGCCCTACCCTGCCCTTCCAAGGCAAAACACAAGTGTTTGGTGCAAAACCAGACACTAAACGGTCGAGTTCGGAGATCCTGAGACAAGGCGCGTAGCCGAGACCTCCGGGAACTCCAAACGAACACAAACATGGATGATCACCGAGTGTTCAAACGGTGACGTCCAAGTCTTGAGGACGGTCAAAAATGGGGTGTCTATAGGTGGTAGTTAATCGATTGACCAAGTCAGCACATTTTATACTTTTGCGCGCACGAGTGACTCGTCTGGCTGACTTTTACATCAAGGACATTGTTCGACTTCATGGGTCTCTGTGATTATCGTTTCAGATAGAGATCCACGTTTTATGGCTCGGTTGTGGTAGAGCCTGTAGAATGCCTTGGACACTAGGTTGACTTTTAGTACCATCTATCATCCTCAGATTGACGGGCAGTCTGAGCGTACTATTCAGATCCTTGAGGATATGCTTCGAGGTTGTGTCCTTGATTTTAAGGGGTCGTAGGAGAGGCACTTGCCCTTAGTGGAGTTTTCCTATAACAACAGCGCCATTTAAGGCCTTGTATGGCCGACCCCGTATGTCTCCTATGTGTTAGGCCAAGGTGGGCGATACACCTATGTTGTGTCTAGAGTTAGTCTGGGAAATGACAGAAAAAGTTTCACTTATCCGTAAGAGGTTGATCACGGCTCAGAGTCGTCAAAAGAGCTATGCCAACCGTAAGAGAAGATCGTTATCTTTTGAGATAGGAGATCATGTCTTCCTAAAGATATCACCTAGACGGGATTTGATGAGGCTTGAAAAGAGCGAGAAGTTGTCTCCTAGGTTTATTAGGCCTTTTGAGATCCTAGAACGGATTAGGGAGGTAGCTTATTGTTTGGCCTTGCCGCCACAGCTTTCTAGGGTTCATGACGTATTTCATATCTGTATGCTCCGGAGGTATGATCCGGATCCATCACACATATTGGATTAGACAGAGTTAGAGATTGACGAGGATGCCTCGTATAAGGAGAGACCGATTAGAGTTTTAGATACTCGAGACCAAGTCTTACAAGGCAAGACGATTCCTTTAGTAAAAGTATTATGGCGACACCACGGGGTTAAGAAGGCCAGTTGGGAGCGTAAAGCGAAAGTCCGTGAGAAATATCCGGACCTATTTGTTAATGTTTGTGCATGTATTGAAAACCTTGTTATATTAATGTAATATGAACATTGGAGGTGTTTTGGAAATATGAATTGTATATTTAGTATTGAGAACTTATTTATCTTGTTGATAAGGATGGATGACCGATGGATGGGTCATGGTGATGATTTGAAATTATGATTAATGTTATAATTGGTCAAAACATGGTGTTAAATGTTTGGTTTAAATTTCAAGGATGAAATTCCTTACGGGAGGAGGTTAGAGCGTTTCTAGTTTGAACCCGACCTATTTGACTATTGGATTCAGGTTTCCTTTCCTTATATAGTTGTTCTTGCCTTGTTTCCCACTATTTCTCCTTGAGTGGGGCTATTGGGTTGTGTTGATTGCGCTTGGAACATGTTAGTAGCTTGTTTTTCAAACTTTTGTTGTCCAGATTTTTGTTCTTTCACTCAAGCGAAGCTTCTTGCGCTCGAGCGGTCTTTGTGAACATCTAGTATTTTTGCAAATACTGGGAGTTTGTATTCTTTGCTCGAGCAAAGCTTTTTTTGCTCAAGCAACGACCTTTGTCTACAAAATTACTAGGAGTATGTATTCTGTGCTCGAGTGAAGCTTCTTGAGCTTGAGCGAAAAACTTATTGTGTTTAGTCACTCGAGCGACGCATCTTGCGCTCGAGCGAACTGTGCGTATATCAGTTTGTAAATAGCTCATTTTAAGTCACTTTTTCATCTCTCTCTCTCTCTCTCTCTAAACATTTCAAAACCCTAATATCTCTCACTGTCTCTCTAAAACTTATTTATTTCTCTTGATTTCACATAGATCCGTCAATCTCTTTATTCGTATGCCTTTGTTAAAATCTTAGAGCTCGGCGTGGGCTTTGTTCTAATCGGAACAAAGTTGGTTTTTGGTGTGTGTGTGTATGTGTGTGTGTGTGTGTGTGTGTGTGTCTCTCTCTCTCTCTCGTGTTTTAGTTTGAGATAAGGATATTTTCTACACTTTCTATGAATTTTAACTTAGTTATTTGACATTCTAAACAACATTGTGATTTTGGGAGTTTTTGGAACAAATCAAAGGTTTTGGTTGAAAAATCAAAAGGGGGGTTTTTCAAATAGATTCTTGGAAATGATCTTGATGTTGAGAATAATGTTGTGTTGGGTGGAAATGGCCGATTTTGATGCTTGGGGTTGATTTTGGAAAAGAAAAAGGGTTATTGCTCTAAATGCCTAATATATTGATTTTTTGTAAATTTTGAGATTCATATTGGAATTGTTAAATTGGGATGATGTTGATGAGTGTAATGGAGTTAGATATGTATTATTACTTACGTATTGAAAATTTAGAAAGTTTATCTTTATTGATAGTTGTTTACCTGTTTAGAAATATTTATTTTGGGCTATCAGTAGAGGATAGTTATGAGTGTTGTAGAAATTGCATGTAAATTAGGAGAATTAAAACTATTTTTTCATTTATGTGCATTGAGCATTATCTCATACTCATGCATTGAAAATGTTACTATTTTTGAGAAAATGAGTGAATTTGAGAAAGGAATTATGGTTACATCAAATAAGTTGGCATGTGTGTCCTAGGTGAAAGTCTCGAAAACCACACGTATACATGGGTATCGATCTCGTGGATGAAATTTTCGTGAAATGGCAATAGTAATGTTTGTATGGCCTACGTTTACATGGGTGCCAGTGTATGGTTTCCTTCGAACGAAATTTCCGGGAAATGATGTATTGTTTTGAAATTCCCAGAGTGTGATTCACTACCTTATTTTCTATTGAAATAAAAATGATTTATAAATCAAGACAATAACTTCGCATTGCATAGATTTGGAAAGATGTGTAAAAACATTTTGGCACGGGCACTACATATGAATTCACCTTATAATTTTGTTAAGATTTATATATTGTATTGAACTATTTCTACTAGGCTTTGGCTCACCCTACTTGGGAAAAATATTTCAAGTGCTGATAGTATGCCTCCGCCAAGGTGATAGCTTAAGAGGACTTAGAACGACACCTTCCATTTTGTGAATTTATTGTGTTTATTTGGTACAAGCCAAGGGCTTAAATTACATTGGACTTAAGTCCACTTTTGTCGTAACCAAAAACTATCTTGGAAAGCTGTAAGCCCTTAGGGCATTTTTTATCTGTTTAATTTCTATTCTTTTTCTTTAGTTCGCAACATATGCTATGGATTCAAGGCCAGACATTATGAATGTATACCGCATATGTCTCTTTTTGTAAACTCAATTGAATATAATGGAAGATATTTACTTTATCATTGTTGTAGTTTATTGATACTGTGGATGGATTATTGTAATTATTTTGGGGCATTACAAATCTCTTCTTGAAGATCTAAAATTTTTTGTTTACGCCAAAAGATTTCATCTAGGATATTTGGAATGGATGAATCCAATTTATTTTTCATTTCTTACAGACGTCCCACTGGGCGTACCAAAAAACTATTGGCTTATTTTTCCTACGATGGAAAATATCATAAATGCGAGCGTGCCAGCAATAATTGAAAAATCCTTACAGATTAAATTCAAGCCAATTATCAAGCGATTATGTTGACGATTCTTTTGCCTCAATAAAGAGGACTTCAAAATTGGCAAGTGTAAAAAAAAGAAAAGTTAAAAGAAGAAGAGAGGGAGACAGAGAAAAATGATTAAATGGACAATCAGGGTGATTGAGTGAACAATCGAAATAACCATTAATTTACCTCTCTTCGAAAAGAAAGTGCAAAAAATAAAGTGTATCAAATATAAATGACAAAAAAATAGAAATTAATTGTCTTTGATTTGAGTTGGGTCTCTTACAATGTAGCCATGATTGGCTGTTTATAGACAAAAAAAACTACCTAATAACTAACATATTCTTCCATCTCCCCACACTTCATACTCTACGATCTTCCACTTCATCTCTATGTCTTCATAACTTCCTTTAACCTCCAATTCATACTTCATGTTCTCCACTTTGTCCTCCATCATCTTTCTACATATGTTTAATACTTTATAACTTCTCATAACCTCCAAATAAGTAGGAGAGTGCCACATGTCCTATAATTATATAAATAATAACTATTAATAAAATTATTTATTTATGGTGCCAACTGCATATGATTTACAACTTTAGAGCTCCACCACCGCTTGGCTCAAATCATACTTCTAATTAAACTACTTTTTTGGATTTTGAATTTGCCTATGAAAAAAATCGTTATGAGGTGTCTTGTATTTATTGAACTTTCAGTTCGGGGGTGGGACCTCCCGCATGTTTATGGGCCTATAATGTTAGTTTCAGCCCCATAAACTTTACCCTATATATATTGTATCAATGTATACGTTTTAGGTTTAGAGAAAAGCAAAGAGAGCCGGAGAGTGTTTTGTAATCCTTATTGTGTATAGTGGATTTGATCATTTCTCCACCGTAGACGTAGTTATCTTGCCAAACCACGTATATCTTGCACTTGTGTGTGTTCTTGTTATTCTTGTTATTGTTTATTATGTGTTTGGAACCAGTTCTTGCATAACAAAAATAATAATAATAAGTAACTGTTGGAAAATAATGGTTTTTCAACAACTTTAATTCGAAATTAAAGTGGGACCTAACCGCCGATTGAGATTGGCCTAACTGGTTTTGTATTCTCTCAAGTAAGAAGATTACAATATAAAAATGGTAGGCCGAAACTATTGAGTTGTGAATAAGAATTGTCTCATAAAGTGGGTATTAATAAAAGTTGGGCCTAGATTTGAACTTAGTCTTAGGCCAAGTTTGGAAAGACTAAATAAGTGTACTTTTTGACTTTTTTTGTATTATGTTTAGAAAAAGTAGAGAGAAGATGTTGATTGATGTGACTCAAAAAAGATAAAAAGATGAAATAAGTGCACTTTTTTTTGTTAGCCAAACTTGGCTTTAGTTTGGAATGGGCCTAGATTTGAACTTAGTCTTAGTTTGGTCTTGGTCTTGGACTTGGACTTAATTTTTGAGCTTGGGCTAAGCTATGTTGTGTTGGGCTTAGCTTGTGCATGTGTTTGAGAATTGGACTTGGATTGGGTTGTGACCCAACATTAGTATCCATTTTGCGACCAATCTAGTTGGATTATATAAATAGCATTATATATATATATATATATATAAATAATGCAATGGAGGTTTTCAACCTTTGTAACTCTCAACTTTTGATAATGGAGTTGATGATCATATTATGCACATGGGAGTTTTGTACATTTGTAACTTTAGCCCTAATGGCTAGAGTTGATGGCCATTAATGCTAAGTTTTATAGTAGCCTTCATGCTTAAGACCCCTTTCCTACAAGTATGAAAAGGGCCTTTCCCCTCCAACTTAGTAGAATAATTTTGGTGAGATTTTTGATGGAAAATAGAGATGATATTTTGAGATAAGAATTGGAGATGGTTTTTTATACTAAAGAAAAATTTTCCTATCTTCTTTTGCTAGCCCATTTTTTGGTACTTATTAGAGAGAGTGCATCCATTGTCAAGTTTGCCGAAACTATTCAAAAGGTGCTTCTATATTAGCTGGTTTCGACCTTCATATCTTGGGAGACAGATGCCGGCATACCTCCACCGTCCATCAAGAGGCGGTGAATCTATTTTAAGGAAACTGTCTAGTGCAGGTTTCGGTTTATTTCTTTTCTTGTCATTTGTTTTTAAATTCTTCAATATTTAGTTACAAAGATGAGTTATAATCTTTAGTTATCCATGTTAATAATTTGTTCTATTAGTAATGTAATCTAATTCATTTATGTGTTTAGTTGTGTCGTTTATTTTGTATTTCATCCTTTAATAAAAAAATTGTTTTGTCATTTCTATTTAATTTATTTTATATATTTTTCTTATATTATTATGGAAAAATACCAACAATTTTAAAACAAATTTTTATAAATAGGTTTGATAAAACAATTTAGTTTTTATTATAATTTTATTCTAGTGACTCTTGGAATTAAAATTAATTTAATTGCCTAGAGTTATTAGAATTTGAGTTGTTTGTTTCAAATAATTTATTCATGCAATTTATTTTATGTTAATTAGATGTTATTGCATGAATTATTTGATAGCTAGTGCTTAAGTTGCTAGGAGTTCATAAACATAAAATAAGAATTTTATTTCTTAAGATTATTACTAATTTATTTGATTTGTTTGTTATTTGTTTTCTTTTGTAATTAACTTTCTCTACAAGTTTACCTAAATGCGAAAGCAAGATATATAATATCTAATACAAACAAATTGAAACTAATAGTTTTGGACTACTAACTGATGTTGAACAGGATTACCTAAGCGTGGAATAAGGAATAATATTGGACCTTCGAAATTCTTGTGAATTTAAGTATTCACTTTATTGTGGAGAATTGTTTCATATGTTATATTACAATTTCGATTTAATTTGATAAATTAAATTCTAGAAAAACAAAGAGCTAGATTTTGAGAATGTTAAGAGATTTGTATAGTCAAGAGGTTTTTGACAGTATAATCTCCAAACATGTTTGTTTTAGGAGAGAATTTCGTAAAATAGTGGTCTTATTCTGTGATTGCTTATGATTATACTGCATTATTGCGTGGTGGTATAGCTTGGCATTGTAATGATATTAACTCTTATTCATTCTATTTAGTTTTGGTTGTATCAATTGTGAGTTATTTCATGTCTTGATGGGTAATCAAGGAAATCACTCCAAAATATTTTATATTCATGGAATGATAAGTGGAAGTTTAACTCTATTGTTATTTATATTTGCTCATAGTAGCATGGTTGGATTGCCAATATTATGACCATAATATTCCTATATGTGTAGTTGTTTCATAGCCACAAAACTCGTGACATTCTAGTAACTACAACACATCTATAGCCTTTGAATTACACATTGTGAGTTATAGCTGAAATTACTTATGTAATATTCACTTTATTGGTTCATTAACTCATCTTGTATCCAAGTGTGTATATGAATAGTGAGTATAGAGATTTAGTGACACCGATGATAGAGTTTTGTAATGTGTTTTATACAAAGATAAGCATTACAAGTGGAGAAGCGTGTTCTTGGCTGAACAGACGATTCCAGATGCAACTATGAACTCTGTTTTGTAGATTTAGACAATTTGTAATCGTAACAGTTGCATTTCCATTTTCATTTGTAGTGGTTTTAATTTTTAATAGTTTCACCATAGTGAAAAGGAAATGGGGAAGGAAAAATATTATAAATCTTCGAGTTTAGAGAAAGTCTTTGGGATTAATTTTATTATTTCCAAAGTGTTTTGGTTTTCTGTAATAAAAACCAAAGTTTAGCCCTGGCTAAAGAGTATTTCTGATTTGTTCAGAAATGGCAACTAAGACAGATTTGGTTTCAAACCTTTTTGGTTAAAGGAAGTCTTTGGGTTTAATCTTTTTATTCCCAAAGTGGTAGGAAAACAAATTTTGAGAAAGTCTTTGATTATAATCTGATTATTTCCAAAGTGTTTTGTTTTGGGAAAAGAAACCAAATTTTAGCATTAGCTAAAATATTTTGATCTTTATTCAGAAATAATAGGCTCAGTTCCAAGAGTACCAGCTAACTTTTATGAGTGGTGTAATTCTGATAGCAAATTTTAATTGCTTATAAGTTTTGTAAACTTGGTTCGTTTTAACCTAGTTTATCCCCTAAAAAACTTAATTCTAAATTTGTTTCTCATGAATTAGGAGTCAACATGCTCTTGAAAGTTTTGTATAAAGTTATCTGGGTTTTAAGTGGGACCGGTGTGACCCCTTTAGTCTTCTTAGAAACTTTCCTAACCATGTTTGATTCTAGGGTAAGTGCTGAGATCAATTTTGAATTAAATTTCAGACTTTGGGATTTACTAGTGTTAAGTTTAGTTTTTGAAAAAACAGAATAATGAAATTCTGTTGTGATTTTTCAGAAATTGATTCAAGAGGTGACAACAGAAAATGTTATTCTACCTAACAACCTTAAGCCTTGCAAGGTTCTTAAAGGAAGATCTAGAGAGATCAAGTGTGATTAAAGGAAATCACAAGATTGCATGATAATATCTCTGAATGAATCAGAGGCAATTAGTATGTTGTTCTTGTGTCAATTATAGCATGTATGATTACTACGTGACTTTGCTTAAGAGCAAAGATAAGACAACCCATTAAGGTGGGTGAATGTATTTTTTAAATTTTTATAATTCTAAATATATATTCTCGAATTGGTGGCTCCTAGTGAGTATAAGATCACTAATCATAAAGATAGAAAACTGGTGGTTCCTAGGAGGTGTTAGACCACTGGCTACATAGTTATGAGATTGTGGTTCCTAGTAGTAAACAGATTACTGATTACATGTTAAGACATGATGGTTCTTAGTAACGGAAAGACTATTGATCATATGTCAAGACATGATGGTTCTTAGTAGTGGAAAGGATATTGATCATATGTCAAGACATGATGATTCCTAGTAATAAAAGTGACTACTGATCACATTTAAAATATTATAGTTCCTAGTAGTGGAAAGTTTACTGATCACATGATGAGAAATTAATGATTCCAAGTGATAAGACTATTGACCATATTATGAAATTCTAAATAGTAGACTATTGATCACTAAGTTTGTGATTCATAATAGTAAGGCTATTGACTTCAGAGTGACGGGTTGGACCAAATTTGTTTGGTGCCTTGAATTCAAGAAAGGCCTAATTTGGTTAATGATGGTCTGGGAATATGTTTTATGTGATATGGTTTTGAGAGTTTCATAATCATTGTGACACAAGGAATTGGTTAAAGACCTTGTATGAATTTTTGAGAAGGCCAAAAGCCTTAGTATAGTTTTTACAAATGTACGGGTGTCATGTAAAAGATGGCAATACCTAAACCCAAGCGGGTATGATAGGCCTGAAAATCCGTTGACTTTATATTCAACAGTTATGCACAATAAAGTAGTGCATATCAGTTTTCTTGTGGACAAATCTAATGTTTAGATTTAAGAGATGAGCATAGAAGATGTTAAAAGGCTAGAACTTTAAAGTTCTTTTGTCTAATCTTCTTAAACCTATATGGTGGCTTGTGAGGCTAAAAGCTTCTTTGAAGCTGTGATTTCTCTAGAAATAAGTTATTAATTTAACTTTATCTTGCATAGGTAGTAAGACTTGAGATGCAAGTGAATGAAAGCCAATGAGGTAGGCTTGTTATCAAAGGATACCCGCGAAGAGAAAGCCTGGATTACTTTGATACGTGATCACCAGTTATAGTGAGTGTGATTACAATTATGCGAAGCCTAGATATACATCAAGATCGATGTTCAGATAGCTTTCCTATATGAAGATTTCATTGAATAAATATCTATTAAACAACTCGAAAGGGTTTTTATCTCCAGGGCAATGTAGGAAAGTCTGTAAGTTTGTCAAATTGTTGTATGGTTTGAAGCAAGCTCCTAAGAAATGGCATAAGAAGTTTGACAACACTATGATGTTGAATGGGTTTAGAATCAACGAATGTGACAAATGTGTATATTTCAAAGACACTGACAAAGGTTATGTCGTTTTGTGTTTATACGTTGATGGCATACTCATTATTAGTAGTAATGATGAGATGTTCAGAATTATCAAGAAATTGTTAAACTCTAAGTTTGACATGAAAAGTGTAGGCCTTACAAATGTGATTTTGGGTATTAAGATTACCAGAACATCTAGTAGTATTGTACTTTCTCAGTCTCATTATGTCGATAAGATACTTGAGAAATTTAGTAAATCAGATACAAGTGTGTCGAGGACACCGATAGACTTGAGTCTACATTTGGTAAAAAATAATAGTGAGAGTGTATTTCAACTAGAATATTCTCAGGTCATTGGAAGTTTAAAGTATCTGATGAGTTATGTAAGGCCTAGCATAGCCTACTCAATTAGCAAGCTAAGTAGATACACGTGTAATCCCAATGCCTATCTTTAGAAGGTGATTGTGCAGGACTAAGGTACTTACGATATAATCGGGACTATGGATAACATTACACTTGATATCCAGTTGTATTAGGAGGCGCGCCTACTGGATATCTTGTCCATTAGTGGACTTGTTTTCACTTTTAGAAGTGCAACCGTGTCTTGGAAATCTTCCAAGCAGATGTGCATCACGAGATCAATGATGGAGTCAAAGTTCAGTTCTTCAGATAAAGCTACTGAAGTAGTTGAATAGCTTTGTCGTTTTCTTGAGAATATTCCATGTTGATCAAAACTTGTGCTAGAAATTTTGTATATTCTGCGACAACTAATCAAGTATTGGTAGGGCACAGAGTAATACGTGTAATGGGAGGTTTAGACATTTTCGTCGAAGACATAATTCCATACTACAATTACTCTCTTGTATTGCCACTATAGACTATGTAAAGTTTACGGACAATATTGCAGATCCACTACCCAAAGGGTTAAATCGAGAGTTAGTAAGAAGTCGTGAAGATGAATAGAGTTAAGGCCTTTAGCACGTCTTACCGGAACGGAAAACCTAACCTAGTTGATTGGAGATCCCAAGATATAGGTTCAAAGGGACAACCTAATTGCGTATAACGGGTGAGTCACTGAAGAAGTAAATCATCTTGCTCATTCCTTTATATAGTGATACCTTGTGGGGTGGAAGGTTAAGTTGATGCTTTTAATGACCTAAGTGTTGTGAATAGTCAACCGTGGTATAACGAGATACCTTATACAGGTCACCTATGTGAGTGTGAAGTGGGGCCGCTTCTTTAAGAATTGACGAGGTTGAATTCTTTAAAAACACTCACTGAACCAGGCTAGTGTTTCAAGGCCAAACTGGACACACCATTGAGAACAAGAACAATGGTTAGAGTGCCTCCTGTGTGAGGTCTATTGTCTCAGTTTACACAAATGGTAGAACAGCTCAAGACATCGCGTTCACTAGTCAACTAGTAAATCCGATAGGCTTTACTACGAATGGTTCAAGGCCAACCACTATCTTTTCTAATGCAGGGTTACCCTGTGCGCTCTCTCTTTAAGTCTTTGTTGTTAAGCGTTGTCCGTTTTTCTTTATTTCAGTCAATTTTATTCATGTGGGGGATTGTTGAAAAATAATAATTTTTCGGCAATTGTAATTCAAAATTAAAGTGAGACCCAACCGCTGGTTGAGGTGGATCTGAGTGGTTTTGTATTCTCTTAAGTGAGAAGATTACAATATAAACATGATTGGCCGAAACCATTGAGTTGTGAATGAGAATTGTCTTATAAAGTGGGCAACAATAAAAGTTGGGCTTAGATTTGAAGTTAGTCTTAGTTTGGACTGGGCTTAGGCTTGTGCTTGCGCTTGTGCTTGTATTTGTGCTAGGTTTGGTCTTGGACTTGGACTTAGACTTAAGTTTGAGCTTGGGCTAAGCTATATTGTGTTGGGCTTAGCTTGTGCATATATTTGAGAATTGGGCTTGGATTGGGTTGTGACCCAATATTAGTATCCATTTTGCGACCCATCTAGTTTGATTATTTAAATAGCATTATATATATATATATATATAATGCAAGGGAGGTTTTTCAACCTTTTTAACTCTCGTCTTTTGATAATAGAGTTGATGATCATATTATGCACATGGGAGTTTTGCACCTTTGTAACTTTAGCCTCAATGGCTAGAGTTGATGGCCATTGATGCTAGGTTTTATGGAAGCCTTCATAGTTAAGACCCTTTCCCTATAAGTGTAAAAAGGGTCTTTCCTCTCCAACTTATTAGAATAATTTTGGAGAGATTTTTTATGGAAAATGGAGATGGTATTTTGAAATAAAAAGTTAGAGATGATTTTTTACACTAAAGAAAAAATTTCATATCTTCTTTTGCTAGCCCTTTTTTGGTTCTTGTTAGAGAAAGTGCATCCATTGTCAAGTTTGTCGAAGCTATTCAGAAGGTGCTTCTGTATTAGCTGGTTTCGACCATCGTATACTGGGAGACAGGCAACAGCGTACCTCCAGCATCCATCGGGAGGTAGTAAATCTGTTTTAGAGAAACCGTCTAGTGGCAGGTTTCGGTTTGCTTCTTTTCTTATCATTTGTTCTTAAATTTTTTAATATTTACAAAGATGAGTTCTAATCTTTAGTTATCCATGTTAACAATTTGTTCTATTAGTAATGTAATCTAATTCATTTCTGTATTTAGTTGTGTCGTTTATTCTGTATTTCATCCTTTAATAAATAAATAAAAATATTTTATCATTTCAATTTAATTTATTTTATATATTTTTCTTGTATTATTATGAAAAAATACCAACAATAACAAACTAAAGACCTGCACAATGTTTGGAAGAAATAATCTCAATCAAACCATGTTCCACGAGTTGACATTTCCTCAATTTACTGCGAACCCATACAACCTCAAAATCGACAAGAGGATTGGAGTATTTTGGCTATTTTCAAACTAGCTAGTGGTTAGGTTGATTGTAAATTCTAACCCAATGTAAGAACACATTCTAAAGTTTATAAAATAAAAATAAATAAAAAAAATACTATACTATAATTGTGAGTTATAAATTCAAAATGGAAGAAATATTTGATGACATACTTACGTTGTTTTTTTTCTTTTCTTTTTTTATGGGGGGGGGGGGGGGGGTGGTTTTGAATAATAACATATGTTGTTTGGATTGGCTGAAAATTTTAAACTGCACACAATTTAACCTGTATAAATTTAGTGTGTAACCTACCTAACGTAATTCACCAACAGTCTAAAATTGTGGGTTAGATGATTTGAAGGGGTAGGTGGGTTTTTATTTTTTATTTTCGCACACCTCTATGAGTTGATCTCCCCAAAATCAGGATCCAAACACAATACTAATTCTAGATTATCAAGAATAACAATGAAATCTAAGAATTTTAGGTCATAAAGTTTATGTGCGTGCAATATACTGTGTTTTTTTTTTTTTTTCTTGTTAATAATAATTAGACAATTTATGAAATATATTATGCACACTATTTTGTCATAATGCCAGAGCAGTAAGCATGTTATTAGTGGATGGAACGGTTTCATGCAAAAAAAAATAAAAACATAACATGTTTTGTGTGTTTGGTTTGTGTTTTGAGATGAATTTAAAAAAAAAAAAAAAACTGGGAAGAGAGTTTAGAAATTTTTTTGGTTTGTTTAGTTATATATTTTGAAAATAGTTTTAGAGTTTGGGAGTTTAGAATAATTTGATATTTTATTGTAATTGAATAGATGTGTGTGAGAAAAAAAAATGATTGAGAAAAAGAAAAGAGAGAGAAAAAATGATTGATTGATGTATAAGAGAAAAAAAAAAATTGAAAAAAAATTTCAAAAAATTTAATTCAAACAAAATTTTAAAAATTATATTTTGAAATACAAACCAAACAAAGTCTTCGTATTTGTTCCAATAAGGAAAATATCTGATGCTCTTCTGTAGGCCGGCCTGAACCTTCTTGGGCTAAGCAAACTTTTAAGTTTGGGCCTTTTATATCTCACACAAAAAAAGTTTGTTAATCAAATAGTAAGACGTTGTATGGAAAGAATGATTTTTAGTTAAAAGTCATAATAAATTATTAAAAATTATTAAATTATTTTTTTTTTTTTACTTTTTTATGTCTTTTTATAAAAATTCAAAAAAATTATGTAAAAAGTCAATTTCCAAATGACCTTTCAATACTCACAAATTATATTTTTTTTTCCTAGTCACAAAGTTTGTTAAATGTAATTACAAAATTTAGTTACATAAACTAAAATATGAAAAAATCATTATGAGGACTTAAAGGAATAAAATTTGATTTTGTTACTTCATAATTTAGTAAAATCTAGTTTACAAAAAATAAACATAAAGTCACAATACCAAAACTAGTCTATCCAAATGCAGTAATGTATCATCTAAACATTACTCTTTTTGTATTTTTTGTTGTAAAATTACTAATGAAAAATTCTCGCTTGAGTTTGAATTAATTCTTCTAATTTGTGCTTTTGTTTTTCATATTCGGTACCATACTTTCTAAGAAACATATTGTCAAATCCAACTTTCAAGATTTCAAAGCCCAAGTAAGCAACAATGAACAATTAATCAAAATTCCAATATGGAAGCAAACAGAACCTTAATCAAATTCGAAAGAGTCACAAAATAGAATTTGGTTTAAAAAATATGAAATCTGAAATGAGGATAAGGGGTGCTGCTGTGCCTTAAGGCACAGCAGTTACTGCTGCCCCTTTTTGGGAGATATTCCCGAGTGTTTTTCGATAATCTAAACCGTTGATATTATAAGGTTCATCAAAAATATTATTTATGTAAAAAATCAAATTAATTGGATATTTATAACTCTATGATTAGATCCCAATTGTTTTTAAAAATTTATAGAAGTTATGTTAACCGTTGATTTTTGTAGAAACAAATGTGCTTTGATTATAGAGTTATAGATATCCAATCAACTTGCTTTTTTATATGGATGATTTACTCGACGAACCCTACAATATGAACAGTTCAGATCATCGAAAAACATTCGGAAAAACCTCCCTAAAAGGACACAACAGTAACTGCTATGCCTTTGCATCGGATTCAGTTATAAGTCTTGATTGCAAGATTACAGAAATCATAAGATGAAATCTGAAACTACAAGCAAAATTGAGGAATGGGTTAATAAACAAGATCTGAAAATTTCAAATTCCAAATGAAAAAGCTTAATCTAAAGATTAAGTATATTTTATTTTGACTTTTTTTAATAGATAGATTTACATCAATGACAAGAATCACAAAAGTCGAGTTACAGAAAAGTTAGAGAAGCAAAGCAATTTGTCTATATTGGAATATTGTTAAGGTAGTGTTGTTGATGTATGGTTGACAGTTCGCCTCTTCTATATCTTTTAGTTGGTGAGAGAATTTTTTTTTTATGGCCCTTTTCTTTGGAGTCGGGCCTTTTGCCCTAAGTTTTTTTTTTTTTTTTTTGAACGTGGAAAAAGGTTGTTTTGAGGTGTCATCACTACATCTGTAGGTCCAAGTTTTACGGTAGCCGGTTGCCAGTCTGATTTAACCCAACCCATAGGAAGGGATCCACCACCGAGGCACCAGTGGAGCTCATCAACTTCCCCAGCCACAGACAAGCTTCGATCGAAGTACAGCGCGAGGTCGCCGAAGCGAGCCCCTGGAAAATTCAGGATTTTGCGCGCCCCCCAGGAGTCGAACTTGACTCATGGCTGTGGGAAGGCAATGCCTTCACCACTAGGCCACCACCCTCGGTGGTCCCTTTGCCCTTAGTTTGGGCCTTCCAGTCAAATTTATCAATATTTTAATGGGATATTTGGTGAAAAGTCTCTCTTATTGAGTTATTATTATTATTATGTTTTTTTGTGAAATCCACGTAATAAAATATTAATTTCAAAAGTCCCTCAAATAAAAAAATATGGTGAAAAGATTGAAATACCCTTCCATATAAATGGACAAATATCAAACGATAAAATCGTTTGTCTCCCTCACTTTGTTTTATCGCTTGAACTCGTTGATCTGAAAACAAATAACAGAAGTACACAATAATAGAGTAAAATTTTACTGTCATTGTATCACAAAAAAAAAAAAAAAAAAAAGAGCAAATAACACCAGAGTAAAATTTTACTCTCATTTTATCAAACAAAAACAGAGCACATACTAGAATAAATTTTACTCTCATTCTATCAAACAAAAACAGAGGACATACTAGAGTAAAATTTTACTCTAATTCTGTCAAACGAAAACAGAGCACATACCAGAGTAAAATTTTACTCTCATTTCGTCAAACAAAATCAGATCATACAAAATAAAAAAAAAAACAAAATAAAAAACTAATCAACAAATCAACATACCTGATTGAACTCGAACAATAATCAAACACATAATTGAAACAAAACCTCTAAAGCTCCATCAATACTCACAAATCTCGATGAAACTCTCTAAACCTGATACAGATTTGTACAGATTTGAAACGTAATCTCTCGTTTAATTGAAGTGTTAATCATTGATGGCGAGATCGTGTATTGCTGACCAAGGACGAGGTCTTTAGATTTTGAGTTCGTCTTCATAGATTTCGCAGATTATCTTCACTGATTTCGTAGATCTTCCTCACTGAGCTCATGTATACAAGATCCGTGTATACATGAGCTCAAGATCTGTGTATATAGATGGGCAATATGGTAAAAAAAATACAAATTATAGAATGTCTTTATTGAGCCACGCGTCTCCTACTTAGGAGTTTTTTGAAAGAAAATTTATTGAGTTGTCTTTTAAGTGCTGTATATAAGTGCTGGAAATATTTGAGGCTCTAATTTTGGATTATTTTTTTAGGCCCAAACATTTTCTTTGTAGGCTTTTGCTCAAGGTTAGCCCTCCTCTTAGAAGAGGCCTAGTTTAATAGCAACAAAGATGAAACATTGATGTACAAATAACATTTTACTAACTAAAACATGCATAATGCTCCAATGATCATATAACATGCCTAATGCTACAGCCATCATATTTATATATCATATTTGATTTAGAACAACACCTGTTACTTTAAATTTGAGGTGGAGAATTAAATTTGAGGTGGAGAATTGAAATGTAGAACAACCTCCAGCTGTTACTTCAAATTGTCACCTATAGAGACAGCAAGATTGGAATGTTAAAATTGGCATTGGCCTTTCCTACCATACCTATCATTTTATTTTAATTATTTTATTGAAACTGTAATGCAACGGATACAAAATCTGAACCAAAAGTCTTGTCATATTTTATAGGGGTGGGCGCGGGTCAGTTGTGGTTACGGAACTTTCAATCCGCCATCCGTCAGCCAGATTGGTGAATTAGAGAAAATCAATTCACATCTGTCTGTCAATCTAGCGAATGTGGATTAAGCAGATTGGCAGATGGATACGAATCGGTTTGGCGGTTTAAAATTTTATAAATTTTCAATATAATTCAACTTGTACACTTGCTCAAAAAAAAAAGTATTACAATCAATGACTTAAAAAAGTATTATAATCACTGCATGCCTCATCCAAAAAAAGAAAGTTTTAAATTTTAAAATATTACAATCACTGCATGTCTCATCCACATATTACAATCACAGCATACCTAGGTCCACCGAGTTTTTGCCCCCGTCCTGTAGCTCGAAAGATGTGGATTGATTGATGTCGCACTTCTATAGAATTTAATTAATTAACAAGTTTTTTTATGATATTAAATTTAGTTATTATTGATAATATAAAAAATTTTGTGATATTTTATCAAATTTTTTTTAATAGTAAATTCTATATCTTTAGCAGTATCAATATTTAATAGATTTCGTAGACAATTACGATATTGTTGACAATTTGCGATTAATACTAGTAATTGATTATGATAAAAAAACATTCACAAAAAAAAACCCCTTGTTACTTCATATAGTTTTAAGATATTTTGATTTTAGGCCCACTATTCTTTCAAAATAAGAAAAATATTTAAAGATTTTGACTGTTACCTGAACGGAGTGGGCGTAGGGCTCTGGCATTGGCAAGTTTTTAGTTTACAGAGGTGGCTAACCTCAACGTTTCATTCCTTAGATCAGGCTCAGCACAGATTTATTTTGTTTCCTACATGAGATTGTAACTTTAGAAGCCGTTTCTTTGATTATGTAGGAAACCTAAGATTAATAATTTGACATACAGTAGTAACACACCGTTTTCTAAAAATGAAAAACTTTCTTTATTTATTGAACAAAAAGTTATGAGGAAAGAAGTGCGTGTAGATTATTAGATTGTTAGAGTATTATTTGGTCTAAAAATGCCTGAAAACCAGACTTCTTTCTGAGCTTCAAGTATACTCTAAGTAATATGTTTTCCCTATTGCTCTCCCGTAAGGCCTTTATATAAGCAATTATGGACATCAAGCCTGGATTTCAACCTAATCTTTAAAGATAAAATATTTTACATATAATATTTCATTATTGATATGAAACAAACAAAAGACAACCAGCTGGTGGTTAGGTGATTACATGTTGTTGATGAAAAAGAGACAAGCTGATGGAATGGTCACATGAGGATGCAGCCCATTTAGCCCGGTTTGCAAATCTACCCATAGTTTTGTCAATCCGTAGCATTTTCTAGATTCCATACCCTTTCATCACTTATGATATCACTAAGATCATAATTCTCATCATATTATTCAAACAATTCATCACAACCTTCGAGATCCTGCTCCATCAGATATTTTTCAAAAAATTTACATCATTTTTCAGATAAATATGTTCTAAAATTTACCTATTCCAAGTAATCATATACTGATTCATAAGACAATCTTAAAACAATTCACTATGTTTGATTCCACTTTTTTGAGTTATTTTTCAGAATTTTGATTTGAGAACTGCTTTTTGAAAATGGACTATTGTTTGGTTTCCTTTTTTTGAATCTTGCAAATGGAATTCAAAATTCCCTCCAACTAGGATTTTGAACAACATAATTCTAAATTTCAACAATAAATAAATAAAAAATGTTAGCACAAGTGTACCATGTTTGTTTATATATCTATCAACGGGCAATAGGCAACCTGTTGAGGAAAGAAGTAGGGTCATTGTTGCCTGCTGTCCATCTAATCAAATTTAGAATATTTAATTCAACAATGATTCATCCCACTAAAAATATCACCACTAATAGCACTAATGCATTAAAAAAGTAAAAAAAAAAAAAAAAATACAACTCCAAGACCAAAACATCACATCATTAATGGCGGGACCCACTGCCACCTAATTAGTAGGAGCACTAATTAGTGGGAGCAAGCATTTTTCTATTTCATTTTCCAAGTACGTCCAAAAAATAGAACTCTAAATTTTTGGATAACCAAACAAAAACTCTAAAAATTGTATTCAGAATTTAGGAACCAAATACAGGGTTGGTTTGGGAAGTGGGTTGACTTTTTGACTTTTTGACTTTTTTTGGCTATTTTAGCATGGGCTAAAAAGTTTGATTTGAGAATGACTTTTTGGCTTTTTGATTTTTTTGGCTTTTTTTTTTATGAGAGAAGAGTGTAATGATTATGGGTTAGATGTGATATTTTATTTTTTGTGACTAAAATAGCCTATTTTATCTTTTGTGGCTAAGATAGCCAAAAAAGCCCAATCTAATTCTTCCCAAACGGAGCCACCAATAATTGTGTTAGTGCAAAGATGATTCTTTCATAATGAACTAATTTAAATCCAATCGTTGCTAATTCTGTAATTTCATCAGATATTATGAGAAACTCTCCTGCCCTTGTCTTTGTTGGATCGATTATAAAAGGTTCTTCCTAGTCTTTAAACCAATTACATTTGTAGGAGATCACATAATTCTTGTCTTTTATTTTTATCAAATAATGAGTTGCATTTAGATGTCCATCCTTTACATCCATTTTCTGCATTGCCAATGTAATGGATGCCATGCTTAGATGTTCTTTATAAACTTTATAAATTTTCTTGAACATGACTTGTTAGAATTTGGTAAGCTGAGAGAATATGGTACTCTAAGGGTGAGGTAGAATGTCAAATGTATTAACTATTCCCAATTTCCACATTTAAATTAGATCTTTTGGGCTGATGACCTTGTCTGGATAATGAAACATTTAACATTCTATAACTGTACAAGGTTGTCTGTCCATTAAAGTAACATCACTGAGTTCCTAGATGGTTGACACTTTCTTCGTACCATTTTAGAATAACTTAACGAAAGTACATTCCCTTATTTTATTTTGGATATTATAAGGGAGTTAAAGAAACAAATATAATATTTCTAATCATAAAAAAGTTTTGGCAATTAAATGGGTGGTCCTAATGAGCTCATTCATAGAACGGCTCTTCCCTATTGCCTAATATTTTCTAATAATGTTAGTGATATCTTGTATCACAAAGTCCAGCACTTCTTGAGTCACTACAAGGAGTGTTTCCTTCTCTGGCAATGCGAGTCTTGTGGATGTGGATGTGGATGTCAAATGCAAGTTCTCGAGTTAGAGTATCTGCTAAACTATTTTTAGTACCATTAATATGTTCTATATTAAAGGTAAGTTGTTTTAACTAGAGTTGCCATCGTAAAAGCCTTCATTGCGTCTACATGTTAGATAAATTCTTATTCACGAAGCCTAACAATAAGTTCTTATTAAAAATGGTTTTCGAGCCAAAAGTATTAAAAAAATTTCTATTCCTTTTATTATGGCTAATAATTACCTTTCTATGGTGGGATTATTGCATTCAACTTGATAAAAACTTTCACGACAATACCTACATATTTGATTGTTTTCTTTTATTTTTAATACTGTGCTTTAGTGATTGTTATTTGTATCTGTTTCTAGTACTAGCTCATCAGTTTCATTGGGAAGAGTTAGGGTAGGCAAAATTTTATATTTTTCTTTTAAGAATTGAGTTAATTACACTAATAATCCCTATAGTTTGGGGTTTGTGTCACTTTGGTCCATAACTTTTCAATTGTGATATATTTAACCCTGAATTTTGAATCTTGTTCCAAATAAGGACAATTGAAAATATCATTAGATTTTTCAAGGGTAAAATCGTCAATTTGATAAAATATAAACTAATTTGACAAAAATAAATGTCAAAAAAATATTTTTTATTTTTTTTAAAATTATTTTTATCCACCAATGATAAGATTATGTAAAATTAATAAAAATTACATGATTAATTTTTTTAAATTAATTTTACGTGATCATCATCCAAATATATAATAAAAATTAATTTGGTAAAAAAAAATAAATGTCTAAAAAAATTATCAATTTGACATAATTTTCTTTTTAGTAGGTAGAAATAATTTTTAAAAATTCAAAAATTTTGGCATTTATTTTTGTTAAATTAGTTTATATTTTATCAAATTGACAATTTTACCCTTGAAAAATCTAATGATATTTTTAATTGTCCTTATTTGGAACAAGATTCAAAATTCAGGGTCAAATGTGTCACAATTGAAAAGTCATGAACCAAAGTGACACAAACCCCAAACTATAGGGACTATTTGTGTAATTTGCCCTTAAGAATTTTACTAATGCAGAGTTGGCTGAATTTCAAGTCCAAGCCTCATCCCTTTTAAATTTCTTTTGGAATGACTTTCTTATTTTAGCTAAATCTTTTATAAAATCTGAGACAAAAGTCAAACACCCTAAAAAAACTTTCTAATTGTTTTCTATCCGTTATTGTATCTAGAAATTTATTAATTTGTTTGAAAACATGACTTTGCATTTTTATTGACCCTGCCTTGATTTCAAGTTCTAAAAATTCGATTTCCTTTTGCATATACACACATTTCTTTTCACCCAAAACTATTCTATGTTCCTCACATTGTTCTGTTATTATTTTGATATCCATTCTATATTGTTCTATAGATCTAGAGAATATGAAAATATTATCTATATATACAAGAAAAATGTTATTTAATTCTTTAAATATGTTATCTATTCTTTTTTAAAATATTTGAGGTGCATTTTTTTTAATCCAAATGGCATTACAAGCCATTCATACTACCCTTGTGGTGCACTAAAGCTGTTAGTGGTATACTTTCTTTATCCATTTTGATCAGTTACTAGTATCCAATTTTACAGTCCATTTTGAAAAATCAGGAGGCACTTTGTATTCTTTTCAAAAGGACTTGCTTATTTGGAATAAAATAACTATCTCTTTTAATATTATCATTTAATTTTTTGTAATTTATTATCATTCCAACTTTTTCTCTTTTAATTTTAGCATGATTTCTAACTATAAAAGTTAGACTACTATGTTGACTATTACTATCTCTAATTAATCATTTTTGTTTGAAATCTTCTATCTCTTTTATGGATTCTTATATATCATTATAAGTATATACCTGTTGGCTACATACTTTGTAAAAGCCAATCACAATTCGACGCGTGGCAAAGCAAGGGTAATATAGGAAGACTATTCAAGTCTTCGGTCCTGATCATACACATGGCAGCTAATATTGGTTCTCACGTGATCTGAGTAGCATTGGATTAGTAAAGAGATGCAAGGTGACGTGGCTTCAACGGTTACTCACATTCAAATTCAAATATAGGAGGGAAGCCCAACTGCAAGTGATGGCGTAATGGAACTACTTTTAAGTCAGCATGATCAGTGATCATGGAGGAGCAGTTCGACGGTTTGAAGTGCAGTTCGATGGTCATCCTTGAGAAGTATAAATAGAAGGGAAGGTCCCAGAAAAAAGCCCCAGACTCAGATCCAACAAAACCAGTCTTACTTTACATATTTTTCTTTCTAGTTTTACATTTCCAGTCTTTACATTTCCTGTTCTTTCCATTCCTGTACTTTAAATTCCTGCACTGCACTTCATTCATAGGAGTAGTTTTAAGTAGATTGTCGCTGTAAACCTCTACGAGGTTGAGTTTGGATCATTGTAAGTTTTCCATACTAATGAAATACTTCAATTGCTCTTTATTTAACTGTTCTTGTGCTTAAATTCTCCTAAATCAAGCCACCAGTAAAAGTCCTCTTCATTGAGGCTGAAAGAACTACAACACAATCGTCTGATAATTGGTTGGCAATTAAAATTATGTAAGGACTGATTGATCCTTGCTGGCACGCTCGCAATTATAAAAATAACCTTCGAAAGCCAAAAAGCCAACATATATTTTTGGCACGCCCGGTGGGACCAATTGAAATGGCTAGACGTAGGAGGCAAGGAGAAAATGAACGTTTGGAAGAAGGCATGGTGGGGGATGAAGAAATACCTAATCCAGGAGATAATGTGATAACACATCCTGTGAAAACTCCTATTTTATTAGAACTTATGGTCGAACAGACCAACACTTCGAAACAAGAACCACATGTTCATAGTATTGGACGAAACCAAGGAATTGGACCATCCACTGTTCCATCTACTCAGCCAATAAATCCATGGGATGGCCTACTAGATGGCATAGGACAGCAATTAATGAACACAATGGAAAGGTGGGCAACATCCTTTTTGGATCGAATGAATAACAACCAACCAACAAATGCAAGACACATGGAAGAAGTAAATGTCCCTCAGCAAAGATTGGCTAGAGATAAACAACCTATGCAAGTTAATGGATATTCTAATGGTCAAACTAGTAATCAGAGTTTTGAAAGACCACCACCTCAGTCTTGGTATGAACCCATTTTGAGGCCTATAGCAGGCCAAAATGCCTCAATGTTTAACAGTGAAGCCATGCAAGTTGGTGGATCTGGCCCAGTACAAGAAAATGGCATAAGAATGGTTCCAAATCCCACATTCGAAGCCATACCTGGCACTAGAGGGTACAATAATCCCTTATTCGAATTTATACCCGGGGGGTTGGAAGGTTTTCCCATGAATGGAAGGGACACAACACCTGTTCCAGCACCTTTCGCAGGTCCCTTCGCAGGACAAGCTCAAAGGGGTTACCCACACCCCCAACAGCAACCTGCACCACAGGGACAACCAGTCTCAAATGTACCACCTTATGGACCAAGAGGACCACAAGCACAAGTTTGTCCACCAAATCCTGTGTTTGTTCCCCCAGCAGTGGTTCAGCAGGCATAAAATATGGTCCCTAGGGACCAAATTACTGATATTGTTAGGGAGATGTGTGGACCAATGGCTCGGGGGGTCCAAACTCCTATGTACAGAAAACTATACCCAGAATGGGTCGACAGGGTACATGAATACCCAAGAGGTTTCAGGATACCAAATTTTATCCTTTTTAATGGGAATGGAAACCAATCAACAGTAGAGCATATTGCTAGGTTTGCTACTCAATGTGGTGAATTTACTAATCATGACTATATGAAGTTGAGACTATTCCCAAATTCTCTAGCTGGGGGAGCATTTGTATGGTACATTAACCTTACACCTGGCTCCATTCAGACTTGGCAACAAATGGAAGAGGCATTTCATGCCCAATTCTTCCAATCGGAGCCAGAGGTTTCCATGGCAGACTTGGCAAGATTGAGTCAAAAGCCTGAAGAAAAAGCTACTCAATTTATTGCCAGATTCAAAAGGGCTCGAAATAAATGTAGAGTCATCCTGCTAGAGCCAGAATTCGTAAGATTGGCTCAAAATGGTTTAGAGTTCAGGCTTCGAAAGAAGTTTGACTCAACTGAATTCAAAGATTTGGTGGAACTAACCTATAAGGTGTCTAGGTATGAAGCATTACTAGAGGAGGAACATGATCGAAATAATGCATCGTACAAGACATATTATAGAGATCCTAACTATGAGATTGATGCAGCAGAAATTGTGGGCAAAGAACCTGTAATCTGTGAAGCATTAATTCATAAGGATACAACAATTGACCAGCAGTTTAAAAAGAAAGACCTTCATAGGAAGTACTCTTTCGATTTAACAAAGGCAGACGACATTTTTGATCATTTGCTTGCGGCCAACTTCCTTAAGTTACCAAAAGGAGTGAAACTTCCATCTCCAAATGAACTTAAAGGAAAAGTATACTGTAAATGGCATAACTCTTGGTCTCACTCGACTAAAAACTGCATTGTTTTTCGAGACAGGATCCAAGAACAAATTCGAAAAGGAAGTTTGAAATTCCCAGCTAAAGCAGAAAAGGCCATGGGGATTGACAGTAACCCATTTCCAGAAGTTGAAGAGGTGGCAGCCAATGTCATTATGTCAGATTTCCAGAACTTGTCCTTGACAGAATTGGAAGAAGTCAATGTGCAGATGCATGTTGCCAACCAGACAACCATCAAGAAGGACACTAGAAACCCACCAGCTATTGGACAAGGTTTCTCACACCAGAGGGAACACTCTGATCACTACTACAAATATAGATAAAGATCACACTTTTTTGGTGTGATGTATGTTTTTTAATCACACCTTTTAAGTTTTATTAAAGTGTGGTCTTTAGGGGTGTGATTAAAAATGGTCATTTTTAATCACACTTTTTAAGTGTCATTAAAAAATGCTTTCATCACATCTTTTAAGTGTGATTAATAATATTTAGATCACACATTTTAAGTGTGGTTAAAAACATTTAGATCACACCTTTTTAAGTGTGATTAAAAACTTTAGATCACACCTTTTAAGTGTGATTAAAAACATTTAGATCACACTTTTTAAGTGTGATTAAAAACATTTAGATCACACTTTTTAAGTGTGATTAAAAATATTTAGATCACACCTTTTAAGTGTGGTTAAAAACATTTAGATCACACCTTTTAAGTGTGATTAAAAACTTTAGTTCACACCTTTTAAGTGTGATTAAAAACTTTAGATCACACCTTTTAAGTGTGATTAAAAACATTTAGATCACACCTTTTAAGTGTGATTAATAACTAATAAAACCTGTGATAAAAAAAAAATTACATATTTAAAGAATAATCAATATTATTTTTGCACGCGCATTTGAATAATGTAATACACACTATATACTATATTTTGAATCACAACCATATATTGAATGAAATAATATCATATATTTCATAAATGAAAGTTAAATGTTTAAAAGTATATACAAAGAAATTAATAAAAAAAAAAATTAACTGTGATTACATACATTAAAAAATAAAAAATAAAAAACTTGAAAAAAGTAAGTTCTTGAATTCTTTGACCATATTTTGCATCTCTCCAAGAAATTTCTGACCTGAAAAATAAAAAAACAAATTAATTTAAAAACCGCCAGAAGCATATAAATAAACTTACTAATTAATTTATAAACTTACATTTAGATCACACCAAAAATAATGTAATTTATCTAGTTGTTAAACTGCCCCAATCCTTTCCCCACAGCCACCAAAAATGACATAATTATTTTGATTCTTCACACAAACAATATAAAGCTACAAAAGATATTGATACCCTTGTAGAAGCCAAAATAAATCATCAAGGCATGAATGATTTCAAACTTTCTTAAGCTAGAATAATTTAATAATAAAACAAAAAAGTGATCTAAAACTCAAGATATGCACTTGTAGAAAATGACAATATTATTTGAGAAACAAGACATTTAATAAAAGATTAGATACTAAGCACGACACAACAAAGAGAGTAGGGGTAATATGTATACATCCACTCACTTATAGATCAATGTATTGTGCTAGTCTAAAACAATACAGTCTACACCATTCAAGTTTTTTCGGTGTCACTTATAGATCCACTCACTTCTCTCAAATTATTTCCCAACAAAATACACATTAAACTCCCCTTGCTATTTTTTTGCTTCTTCAGAATCTTTGCTAATTGAATCTAGGTGTGAAATGATATACATAAAACTATGACAAACTCTAGTTCTATCAAACCTTATGAACAAAGTTTCCTTATATATGCCTAAAACACAAAATTATGAAACACCAAACATAAGCAAAATTAAAGCAATTATAGCAATTATAGTCCATTTCATTCCATATTACACCAAACATAAGCAAAATTATGAAAATCAGATTCTAAAGTAGCAAAACCAAACAATACCAAACAATGTCATTGAAATCTCAAGTTCATTTTATTTGATACAAGACACCAAAAACACTAGTCGAAATTGTAAAATGAAGATCTCTCTTTTATGACCAAACTTGTGGAACAAAAGTGAAAAATAAACAAATAACATAACAGAGCAAAATTAAAGCAATTATAGCAATTATAGTCCATTTCTAAACCTTTTTTTCTCCTATTTTGTCAATCTTTATTTTGGACATTTTTAATAAAATATTGAATTCTTTTAAACAGATTCAGATTAATAAAATATTAATAAAATATAAAATACAGTCACAGATTCAATTAAACAGATTGAATGTAAACAGATTCAGTTTGAATGTAAACAGACACAGATTCAGTTTGAATGTAAACAGACACAGACTAACAGACACAAATTCATGAAATTAACTGGGCAGTGAGTGTTCAGCTGAAGCATAATCATAAAAAAAATATATATATAACCACTTCATTTTTAGGAATTAATCATTGCTAATGCTACCAACATAATGGAGAGTACATCTAGAATTTCAAAGAGCAACGACTCAATCACTTCGATAATACAAGTCAAATAATTGAAAATGCAACTTAATATGTTTAAATTCTATCATGATTAAAATGTATATGTTATAATTACAATGGTAATTCATGATCAAATATTTGCAACATAAAACATATGCATGAAATGACACTCACTTTTCATATTGACCCTTAATTTGTCCTTCCAGATCTTCATTGAGAACCAGACTTTTCCTTCTATTAGATACCTCTTCAAAAGCATGTTCAAAATGTCCCTCACTGCAACAGATAGAAGCAATGAAAATAAGTTTTTAAACCAAGAGATGCGAAATGACAAAGCATTTTCAAGAGCTGTAAATCTGAACACTACCTATCAGAATTTTCCTTCCTCTGGATTTTGTCGTTTGAAATTGATGTGATGTTTTCGTTCTTTTCCCCATTACTTCGCTTGCTTCTTTGCAAAACCTCATGAGGATCCTCCTCCCTACGGTGACATATAGAAATCATCTCAAAAAATGATATTCCCAGTTTTCTACATATAGAAATGATCAAGTGGATTCTATAATTGGTGAGTCCAAACAGATTCTTGTCACATTGACAAGAGTAGGAATTTTACCTCAACGGTGCCCTACCCCCCTATTAGAAGGCCAATTTCCGGCAATTGTTTACCCCTATGGGGCCAATGGTTGGCTGATATGGTGGAATTCTTGTTTCATGAGGCATTTCTCATTACATAGATATCTCAAACAAATGAGAACTATAGTGGAAAATATAGGCCCCGCGACAACAAACCACTGAAACCTAGACCTTTAATCACCTTACTATTAGACAGATGAGTCACTGGTTAGTGACACAATTACCAATAGCCATTACCTTCCAAATTGTAAGACCTATCAAGACATGGATGGTTCCCTATCGACCCACATTCAGACTTAGTTTTCAAACCGGAAGTCCTGTGCTAGTTCCGTAAGTTTTCACAACTTACGTTCGTCCCTCCCGAGGTGTTTGAGGTGTTGCCCAGGCCTTCTCGTGACTGTAACATGATTTTAACCTCCAATGGCCTATTCTCAAGCTTAAGTGTGAAAAATTACATTTTTGGACTTAGTTTTCAAACCGGGAGTCCCGTGCTAGTTCTGTAAGTTTCCACAACATACACTGGTACCTCCCGGGGTGTTTGAGGTGTTTCCCAGGCTGTCACGTGGTTGTTGCATGATTTTGGCCTCCGATGGCCTATTTTCAAGCTTAAGTGCGAAAAAATGCATTTTTTTACTTAGTTTTCGTATCTCTCTCTGTCTCTGTCTCTCTCTCTCTCTCTCTCTAACAATCAAATTCAAAATCTAAACACACATTTAGTTTGTATTCACCTTTAACCATTGCTACTTTCTTTCTATATTTCTATGATTTAGTTATCAAAATGTTTTAACGGCAATGGGGCACTCCTATACTTTGGTATTTCAATGAACACAATAGTCCCTTGCAACATTGTAACTGCTGTTTGCAATTTCACACTTGAATTTTTACAAATCACTGTTTGAAGAAATGAGTTCCAGGCAAGGTAAATCAGCACCATTATATTCAAGCCAGTCAAATCATGATAAAAAGTACAGAGACAAGAAATCCAATAAAATAGTTTACTGAAAATCTAGAACAGCAAAGGGAAAAATATTCTGCTCAATACCTCGAGTAGTACCTTCCCTAATGGCTTCAGCTTTTCCAGATATCATGTTCACATATATAACACTTTCATTAGCACTCAACCAACGGCCAAACACTTGATCATTTAATCCTACCATAAAAAGGAAAATGGATAAGTAACAATTACCTTAAAGCTCCACTTTGTCTTCATAAACAAAAAAATTGGCATTTAAATTATTCGTCAATTTCAGACTAAGATTTCCACCTGACAGATACAATTAGTATGGCTTTTTAAACATTAATTCAATGTTGTCTTTTAGATCTAGATTTCCGGAATGGATTTGTGAGTTTTAGTTGTGCTGCCAAAATCAATTACCTTGATGGCACTTGATTTTGGAACTTTTTTGAAGTAAGAACCATCCTTTGGCGATCATGAGGAACCCTGTTCACATAGAATACAAGATAAGGTCTCAACACAAGTTAACAGTAGAAAGTCCACTATACATCATGTACAATATACATAGACAAGAAGAAGAAAGATTCAAATAACCACCTAACAATGCATTACCTTGTAATCTGGAACTTTAACATGCTCTGAAGACACTGGCCCCGTTTGTTTCGTTGGATATAAAATGGAGGATATAATATGATGTGGGATTTAGTCAGGATATATAATGAATAGGATATAAATATTGGATAGTATATCCCCCAAGTCATGTTTGTTGACTTGATATATAAGATTGGATATATGTTATGCATGTTTGTTTTACAAAATATATTGTGGGATATAACAAGTAATTTCCAAGATTGCCCTCATAATATTATATTATATTAAATTAAATTAAATAATATTATATTATATTAAATTCAAAATTTATATTAAATTAAATTCAATAATATTATATTAAATTAAATTAAATTAAATAATATTATATTATATTATATTATATTCAAAATTTGTATTAAATTAAATAATATTATAATTAAATTCAATAATATTTATATTAAATTAAATTCAATAATTATATTATATTAAATTAAATAATATTATATTATATTAAATTAAATTCAATAATATTTATATTAAATTAAATTCAATAATTATATTATATTAAATTAAATAATATTATATTATATTAAATTAAATTCAATAATATTTATATTAAATTAAATTCAATAATTATATTATATTAAATTCAAAATTTTATATTAAATTATATTATATTAAATTCAATTCAATAATATTATATTAACTTAAATTAAATTAAATAATATTATATTATATTATATTATATTCAAAATTTGTATTAAATTAAATAATATTATATTAAAGTAAATTAAATTCAATAATATTTATATTAAATTAAATTCAATAATTATATTATATTAAATTAAATAATATTATATTATATTAAATTCAAAATTTTATATTAAATTATATTATATTAAATTAAATTCAATAATATTATATTATATTAAATTCAAAATTTGTATTAAATTATATTATATTAAATTAAATTAAATTAAATAATATAATATTATGTTATATTAAATTCAATAATATTTATATTATATTAAATTCAATAATTATATTATATTAAATTCAAAAAAATATATTAAATTATATTATGTTAGATAGAAAAAAGGGTAAATTTGACTTTTTACATCATATCCCCACCAAGGGGATATGATATAATGGGGGGGGTGTGGTATTGTATATCCTCCACTTTTGGGGGATATACAATCCCACCGGATATTATATCCCCTTCAAAAAAAAATTGCAAACATGGGATAGAAGAATATTCTCAGGCTTCAAATCCGTATGAATCAGATGCAAATCATGCATAACTGCAAATTAGAGAAATAAAGCCAAATATTAATGCATGTGATGAGGAAGCTAACTAAATACAAAAATCTTTAGCAAAAATCTTTGTATGAAAGAATTTGCAGCTTAAAAATAAAATTGAAATGAATTAATGTTAGCTTTCATCTATCACCAACCAAACCTAGTAAAAACAGAAAACGGAAAATAATATGATGAATTTAAAGAAACTGGTCCAAGTAATTACTACACACATGCTACACATTCCAACAGTTGTCTGCCAATCTCACGGACAAGATCAATTGGAAATGAGCGATAATTGTTTTTCCGTAGAAATTTGTATAAGCTTGGTCTAAGCTTCTCAAACACCTGTTAAAGCCATTTGAATCCATCCACAAGTCTTAACCCCAAAACATTCTTGAAATTGGGGAATTTAACCCACCAAATCAATTATATACTTACAATACAGATATGGTTACGATAGTCAAACCAGTTCCTTATTTGCACACAACTGCAAGGAATAAACCCATTTAACCACTGACACAAAATTTACAAAATCCCACCAAAACATGAGGAATAACAGTGAGAGATTGAAACACATTAAACTCATGAAATAAAACTCACCGGTTGCCATCCTTATCATGTTTCCCAAGCTGCTTCACGATATTTCTTAATACCACGAACAATTTTAATGGCAGCCATATCCTTCCTTTCTCTGTCCCAACATTCCAAGACCTGGCCAAAGGTGCCTATATAAAATATAGATCAACAAAAACAAGACATGTGATGAGCCTGAAATTAAACTTCAGTAATATTATAATAGAAATATGTTTATTAAGAAATACCTTCGCCCATCTTGCTGTGAATCTTATCTGCACCCAAACAACAAAGCAACACAAGTACAATCAGAAACAAATAAGAATCTAATGAAGAAAAATTAATATAACAATATTAGACACATCAAACAACCTGCTTAGTATGAGTTTTGAGACAAAAATAATGCCTTGGATTTGTTTAATTAAAAAATTATGCATATATCCTTGAAAGTAGAGCTATAATCAAATGCAAAAGTTGCTATTAAAAGGATTTCAATAGGTCACATCAGAAAGCCACCTTATGGCTTTCAGTCACTTGCATAAAAACTTTATAAGGCAAAAGCCCTATTTAATGATAGCACCACCACATCAATGAAAAAAAAGCAATGGTGGTGCATGTTCATTTTAGTAACTTCAAAGTTCACAAAATGATCAAGTGAATTGAAAAATGAAAATATCTTTGGTGATGGTAGTGTAGTTACAGCGAGAAGTTAAATTTTCGCCAAATGCAAATATGTAATGTCCATCTTTATCATCTTCTCGCCATGGGGGAGAACCATTTCGAGCCACTCTCTTAACAAACAAAGAGGAACTAGTATGGTCTGAGGGTGCCCTTGAAGTTGCAAAGCTTGTCACATTTCCAACCTCTTGTGCACAAAACATTCCTAGCTGAGCCTACACACAGGTATTCATTCATGTTCCACTCAACATAAAATAATTTTTTTCACCTCTTGATGCATTAGAGCCTTTACGACACACTTCACCAATCATCAAAATCATATCAAAATAATAACCAATGAAACTTCATCACATAAAAATTAAAAAAAAAACAATATATGTTTCAACAAAACCAAAAAATAAGAAACAATTCTATTCTATATCATCATTAGCTAATCAAATCAAATTTTTTTTAAAAAAGGAAAAAAGAGAGGAACACATCAAGCTTACAAATTTACAGAATCAAATGCCATCATATTATCCTAATTTTGATACTGTGATTTTAGACGCAAAGATTACCTCCGATGAGAAATCAAACATGTAGAATTTTTTTGTCTCCAATATAGCTCCACAGAAAATTTCAAGATATAAATTTTGTTTAATGACATTACCAACCTTGTCACATTCCCAACCTCGTCGTCGGTGAGAGACCACGGAGGGCTTAGCGATGATGATGATGATGATGATGAGAGACCCGAAGATCTTCTGGACTCGAGCTCTGAAAGTGTTGCCCATGGAATCCGAAGATGAAGCCATCGATATCGATTGGTTGATATTTGATTGACGATTCAAACAAGTCTGTATGTATGTATGTTGATATTTGATTCCGATTTCCTACTTCTACGCCTAGAACTCCTGCTCTTCCTCTTCCTCCTCGATCGTGGATCATCCTAATCAGCATCTGAAACAAATTGAGAAGGAGAGAGAGAGAGAGAGACGTAAGAAGAGATTAGGGATTTTGAGATTGGGGATTTTGGGTTCAAGAGATTGGGGATTTTGAGTTTGGGATGGGGGGAGACCCAAGCGGGAATGGAAAGGGGGATTACAAATGAAATTTTTTTTTTATTTTCATTACAAATGAAAATTTAAATAATAAAATGATTTTTTTTTTTTTTTTTTTTTTGCAACGGAGGATGCCGTTGCCAAAAAAATTATTTTTTATTAAAATAAATTTTTTTTTAGTTAATGAATTTTTTTTTTCATTTAATCAGGTTGAAAATTTATTTGTTTCATATTTATTTTAATGAATAAAAAATGATTATTATTATTTTTTTATTTGGTAAAAGTAGGAATAATATTTTCTATTAAAATAAAGTTAATTTTTTGTGGTCAATGAAAAAATAAATTTTGCGACCCTTTTTTTTTTTTGTTACTAAAAATCAAGAACTAATTTTTTGTGGTAGAGAATGGGAAGTGGCAGTAGTGGTGAAAGTGGTGGATAAGAGGTGATAGTGGTAGTGGCAGTGATGGTGAAGGATATAAGTGGTAAAGTTGTGGTAGTTGTAGAGGAGATAGAATAGCGATGGTGGATGAGAGGTAATGGTAGTAGTAATGGTGGTAGTGGAGTGGTAGCGATGGTAGTAGTAATTATAGTTGTAGAGAAGACGGAAGGGAGCTCAGTAAATAAATAAGACGGAAAGGAGAGAGTGAGCAATACGAACACAGTGGAGAGAGAGAAAGAGAGAGAAAAAGAGAAGAGAGAGAGAGAAAGAGAAAGAAAGTGAAAGACAGAAAAAGAGACAGAAAGAGAAGAGAGATTAACGAGATATATAGAGAGAGATAGAGAGAAGATAAATGAGCGAAAGAGAAGAGAAGAGAGAGAGAAAGAGAAGAGAGACAGAGACATAGAGAGAAAGAGAGAGACGGATAGACATAAAAGAGTGATGAGTGAGAGAGAGAGAGAGAAGAGAGACAAAGACCCATAGAGAAAGGGAGAGACAGAGGGAGAAATAGAAAAATAGACAAGTAGACAGAGAGAGAGAGAAGTGTGATGAGTGAGAGAGAGACAGGGAGAGAGAGATAGACAGAAAAAGAGATAGGGAGAGAAAGAAAGAGAGAGAGATAGAAGGAGATATAGAAAAAGAGAGAGAAACAAGAGATGAGCGGGAGATAGACAAAAAAAGAGAGAAATAGAGCGAAAAGAGATGAGCGAGAGAGAGACAGAGAGAGAAGAGAAATGAGCGAGAGAGAGAGAAAGATAAGAGAGAGAGAGAGAGAAAAAAAAAAAAAGAAATGAGAGAGATAGAGAGAAGAGAGATGAGCGAGAGAGACAGAGAGAGAAAACAGATGAGAGAGATAGAGAGAAGAGAGATAGGCGAGAGACACAGAGAGAAAATGAGAGAGAGAAACAGACAGACAAAGAAAGAAGAGTGATGAGTGAAAGAGATAAAGAGAAGAGAGAGAGAGAGAGATAGAGACAGAGAGACAAGAAGATGAAAAAATGAATGAAAAGAGAAATGTTATATCAAAAGAGTAAGACGACATTATTTTTTTTAATTTTTTTTGCGACAGAAAAATACCGTTGAATTTATTCAAACCATTTTGTGACTGTATATATATGAAACTGTCTCAAAACCACAATCACTATGCTAGATTAGAGTTTTCTAAAAACTCTTTTGAGAAAATTATACTTTCTTGTGTTTCCGTGTTATATTGTTTTTACTGAATTTTTTTAATATTTTAAGTATTTTTTTAAATTTTTAGACACACCTAACATAAATACACCTAAAAATTTAAAAAAATTGTAAAAAAAACCTTTTAAAAATTCACTAAATACCAAAAATACAATAATTCAATACATTTTTTTTTGTATTTTTATGTATTTATTAATTTTTAAAAATATTTTTTCATAACTAAGTAAGGTGCATCTAAAAAAAATATTTACAATTTTAAAAATATTCACTAAAAACAAAAACAAAAAAACACGAAAGTCACTTTTTGCGACGGCAGAAAATGCCGTCTCAAAAAAGCAGAGTATTTGCGATGGCACCATCTGCCGTCTCAAAAAATGAGAGTATTTGCGACTGTAAATAGTGCCGTCGCAAATGCTCTGCTTTTTTGAGACGGCAAATGGTGCCGTCGCAAATACTCTGCTTTTTTGAGACGACATTTTCTACCGTCTCAAAAAGTGACTTTTTGAGACGGCAAGTGTGCCGTCGCAAATAGTTCCGTCTCATAAACCCACTTTTCCTGTAGTGTCAAATGATAGAGATTAAAAAGAAAAAAAATCAAAAAGGATGTATGAAAATAAAATGGTAGAAATATAGATATTATTATTATTTTTTATTTGGTAGAAGTAGGGGTAATATTTTAATGAAAAATATTTTTCACTAAAATAAAAGTTTATTTTCTGTGGCCAATGAAAAATATTTTTCTACGGCCTATTTTTTTTGGTTAGTAAAAATCATGAACTAATTTTTTGTGGTAGAGGAAAGGTAGCAACATTAGTGGTGGATAAGAGATGATAGTGGTGGTGGTGGTGATGGCGAAAAATATTAGTGGTGAAGTTGTGGTAGTGGTAGTGTAGATGGAGTGGAAGGGGTGAATGAGAGGTAATGGTAGTAGTAGCGGCAATAGTGGAGTGGTGGCGATGGTAGTAGTAATGGTAGTCGTAGAGGTGAAGTGGCGACAGTGGAAGTAGTGGTGGTGGTGGTGGTGGTGGAATGACGTTTGCAGTAGTGGTGAAGGTGGTAGAGGAGATGGGTGGTGAGAGAGAGAGATATGAGTGAGAGACAGATAGAAGAGATAGAGAGAGAGAATAGAGCGGGAATGGAAAACAAAAACAGGCGGGAATAAAAAATAATGAGAGGTAATGGTAGTAGTAGTGGCAATAGTGGTGAAGGTGATGGATAAGAGATGATGGTGGTGGTGGTGGTGGTGGTGGTGGTAGCGAAGGAGATTAGTGGTGAAGTTGTGGTAATGGTAGAGTAGATGAAGTAGCAAGGGTGAATGAGAGGTAATGGTAGTAATAGTGGCAGTAGTGGTAGTGGTGGCAATGGTAGTAGCAATGGTAGTCGTAGAGGTGAAGTGGCGACAGTGGTAGTAATGGTGGTAGTGGAATGGCGTTTGCAGTAGTGGTGAAGGTGGTAAAGGAGATGGGTGGTGAGAGAGAGAAAAATGAGTGAGAGACAGATAGAGGAGAGAAAGAGAGAGAGAGAGAGAGAGAGAGAGAGACAAAGACAGAGTGATGAGCAAGAGAAAGACAAAGTGGTCGCTAAAAGTGCATTTTCTTGTAGTGGATAGATAAATCGAGAGGGAGCTCAGTAAATAGAGAAGACAGAAGTGAGAGAGTGAGCAATGCGAACATAGTGGGAGAGAAAGAGAAGAGAGAGAGGGACAAAAAGATAGAGAGTGAGAGACAGAAAAAAGATAGAGAGAGAAGAGAGATGAACGAGAGAGAGATAGAGAGAAGAGAGATGAGCGAGAGAGACATAGAGAGAAGAGAGATGAACGAGAGAGAGAGAAGAGAGATGAGCGAGAGAGACAGAGAAATATGAGAGAGATAGAGAGAAGAGAGATGAACGAAAGAGACAGAGAGAGAAAAGAGATGAGAGAAGAGATAGATGAGTGAGAGACATAGAGAGAGAGAGAGAGAGACAGATAGACAGAAAGAAAAGAGTGATGAGTGAGAGAGAGAAAGAGAAGAAAGAGAGAGGAAGATGAAAAAATAGGTGAAAAGATATAGACAAAGAGAGAGTGAGAGAAAAAAAGAGCGAAAAGAGATAAACGAGAGAGAGACAGAGAGAGTTGAGCGAGAGAGATAACGAGAAGAGAGATAGAGAAGAGAGACAGAGAGAGATGAGAGAGATAGACAGAGAGAGAGATAGACAGACAGACAGAGAAGAGTGATGAGTGAGAGTGAGAGAGAGAGAGAAGAGAGACAGAGACAGAGAGATAGAAAGATGAAAAAATGGGTGAAAAAGTTCCGTGTCTAAAGCCTCATTTTCTAGTAGTGAGTCATCTCTATCATTCATGGGTAGAATAGAGGTGCGGATTTGAGAATTGTATATTTTATATAAAAATCAAATTGAAATATTTTATATAATCACACCTATTTAGGGAGTGTGATTAAAAAGTAGTAATGTATATATAATCACACTTTAATTAATATGTGTGATTAAAAAATATATATATAATCACACTTATTTAAAAAGTGTGATTAAAAAGTAGTAGTGTATATATAATCACACTTTAATTAGAAGGTGTGATTAAAAAATATATAAATAATCACACTTTAATTAGAATGTGTGGTTAAAAAATATCTATATAATCACACCTATTTAAAAAGTGTGATTAAAAAGTAGTAATGTATATATAATCACACTTTAATTATAAGGTGTGATTAAAAAATATATAAATAATCACACTTTAATTAGAATGTGTGGTTAAAAAATATCTATATAATCACACCTATTTAAAAAATGTGATTAAAAAGTAGTAGTTTATATATAATCACACTTTAATTAGAAGGTGTGATTAAAAAATATATAAATAATCACACTTTAATTAGAATGTGTGGTTAAAAAAATATCTATATAATCACACCTATTTAAAAAGTGTGATTAAAAAGTAGTAGTATATATATAATCACACTTTAATTAGAAGGTGTGATTAAAAAATATATAAATAATCACACTTTAATTAGAATGTGTGATTAAAAAAAATATATATAATCACACTTGTTTAAAAAGTGTGATTAAAAAGTAGTAGTGTATATATAATCACACTTTAATTAGAAGGTGTGATTAAAAATACATATATATAATCACACTTAATTGAAAAGCGACATAAAAAATAAATATTATCACACTCAATCAAATTAAGTGTGATTAAAATATCAATCTAATTTTTTTTATCACACTTCCAATAAAAGTGAGATCTTTTTTTTTGTCAAAGTGTGATCTTTAACTATTTTTGTAGTAGTGGATGAAGAATCACTGGATGATGATTCCTTAGAGGCAGCAGTAATGCAAAGGATGTGTCCTAGCTGTAGACTGAGTTATAAGTGGTTGAAAGGGCTTCTAACTGATGGGAAGCAATATTACAGGGATGTGCAGAGACGCCCTAAACCAACCAATGCTTATAACAAAAGGTCGTATCCGGCTAGTGTTAGGCAGAAGCCATTGATAATTGAACCAGCAGTCGATAGAATTCATGCTAAAGGTAAGAGGCCCTTGTATGAGTCCAGGCCACCTAACTATTACAGAATGGAAAGCAGTCATTCTGAAAGAAGACTGGAGAAGAGTTCAAGTTATGGGATCAAAGCCAAAGATTGGCCCCCTAGACCAGCCTCACACAGGACAGAAAGTGGCCACCTTCATCGAAGGCCTGAATCAGGCTTGAAACATGAGGTCAGGGCCAAGCAATTGCCTTCACAACCAGTTTCGAAGATGGCTTCGAAGGTTGAAAAAAGCAGTTCAACATCTGAGTCAGTAAGTTCGTGGGTACCTAGAGTTCCAGATTGATTTGTGATGCAAAACAAACCTAGGGAAGTGCCTACCCAGAGAGATGTTGGAAACCAAGGAAGAATGGTCAAACCTCCTTTGGTGGCTCCGAACAATTGGGTATTGCTTAAACACCCAAAGACAAAGGAACCAGATATGGTCCCAGTCATTTCGAGATCACAAAGGAGAAAGATTCAGCACAAGTACACTCAGTACCAGCAAGATATGAAAGAAAATGGAGAGAGCTCTTCATTGGTCCAGACAGAAGGAAAGTGTAGACACTCCATTTTTAACCGACCTTAAGACTCAGACGTCACCAGTTGAGCGCTCGGTGATGCTGCATGTTGTGCTCGTTCTGAAGTTGCGGGGTCTCGGTTGCGAGCCTTGCCTCCGAACTTCGGAGCTCCTTTGTGCCTTGCTTCGGTTTGCGAATTGGGTCCTATTTTCTATGTTTTCTCTTCCTGAAGGGAGAGAGAGGTCTTGTAGACCATCTCTCAGTGGCCGTAGGCTACGTTTCGTGGTCGTAGGCCATTTTTTCCGTTTGGAGCCCAGTTTCGGGTTTTCAGAGCCGTCGGCCATGTGCCTCGGTTCGGGACTACTTAACCACCTCCGTTTGCTCCGATTTTTGGTACACACCTTATTTCCTCCCTTTTGAGGGACACTGTGGCCCGGGAGACCACCTTCGTGGTCATACGCTACTCCCGGTGCCTAACAGCCTATTTTTGCGGCCCTGAACCGCGCGTTTTGGCCCCCGAACCTTCGTTTTGCATCCGTCTTGGTCCATTTTTGGTAGGGACCCTATTTTCATGGTTAGGAAGATGGTGGGATGGTGGCCGGCCACCTTTGCCCCTGAAAAGCCAATTTTCTCATTTCTCTCTCCAAAAGCCGATTTTTCTGACCGAAAGCTGGCTTTTCCCACTTTTGAGCCACAATTTCTGACTTTTCATACCATCATTGTGTTCTACCCATCTGGAAGGCCACCAATATGGGTAGGCCGGCCAGAAATTCATCTTGACCCTTTTGACCCCCCTCTAAAAGCTAGCTTTTCTCTCTCCTGGGTCACTTTTTCTGGTTTTCTCCACAGGGCTGTGTTGTACACACATGGGAGGCCACCTTTCTAGGGTGGCCGACCAGCAACTTTGTTGACCCTTTTGACCCCTGGCCGGCAGGCCAGGGGAGGTGCCCGGCCGACCACCTGAACCTCTTGAACCTAGCCGGCCATTCTTCTCTCTCTTGGTACATTACAGCTGTGCCAGCTGTTTTGCACCAGACCCCTGCCCGAGGGTCTGCCCTTTTGGGGGGAAAATTTGAATTCATTTTTCCCCCCTTTCCTTCACACCTCTCCCTCTATATAACCAGCACCGCTCCTCCATTTCTAAGGGTTAGAAGAACTAACTAGGGCATATACACATACTCTCCCTATATCTATACTTCAACCCTCCAAACCCTAAGATTCTTACACCATTTCCACTACAACCCATAGCACCACACCACCATCATCCATTCTAGCCTCTTGGAGGCCATTTTCAGAGGTTAGGAGCTCATTTTCTTGGACCAAAAGCTGCTGGAAACCTGTGCTACAAGGGTGAGTCCCTATTTCCTCTTTTCTTGCCCTATTTTGCATGCTATCTTAGCTTTTGTTGCTTACATTTTTGGGCTCTGACATGAACTATAAATAGTCTTATTTTGAGCTAATATTCATGTTTGATCAAGGACTTTTCTCTGTTTGAGGTCTCCTCCTCACCATTTGTGTTTAATCTCTCTTTTAGGGCTTATCTTGCATGATATTTTAGCTTTGTTTTTGAACATTTCTGGGCTACGAGACAAACTATAAAGTGCCTTATTTTGAGCATCTCTCCAACTTTGTTGAAGGACTCTTTGTTTTTTGAGGTCTTCTACTTCCCCTTCCCCTTTATCTCCCTTTTAAGGCCATTTTTGCATCATATTTTAGCCTTACTTGTGAGCACATTCGAGGTTTTCCATAAACCTTAAAATATTTTTTTTTGAGCCCCTCTTAAACTTTGTTAAAGGGATCTTTGCTGTTTGAGACCTTTTACTGCCCTGTTTGCTCAATCTCTCTTTTAGGGCTATTTTTGCATGGTACATTAGCCTTATTTGTGAGCCTTTTTGGACTTCGACTTAAACTGAAAAAATTCTTGTTTTGACATCATCTTCATGTTTGATTAAGGTCTATTCTCTGTTTGGGGTCATCTTCCCCCTATGCATGCTTCATCTCTCCATGATTAAGGCCATGCATTAGAGCATTTGCCTTGGCCATGGTTTGGCCACTTAGCCACTGAAATCTAGTGGATTTTCAGTGGCTTAGGTGTAGTCTTGAAGGCCAAAATCAGAGGGGGGTGACCCCCTCTCTCCTTGTCTTGTTTGGTGGCCTTTTTTGGCCTTCCAAAGGACCCCGTATTTGCAAGCTTCTAAGCTTTGTTCCAGGCCTCTTTTAGTGGGTTTTAGGACCCCTATAGGCCATTTCCAGAGTTGGTTTGGCCTTGTTGATTGTCCATCTTGCATGTGCTTAATAACCCCTTGTATGCCCTTCCAAAGGAGCCCCTCATTTTTGCATGTGTTGGCTTCATTTTAGTGGTTATTTGAGCATATTTTGGCATGTTTTATTCACTGATTTTTGCTGGTTTGGTGAGATTTCATATGCTTCATGTACATGCCATACAACTCATGTTTGCCGGTCAAAGTTGCATGCTATTTTTGTCCACCATGCTAGCATCTTTTGGCCATGCTTTGAACTAGAAATGTTCATGTTTTGGGACTGCCTTGGCTCTGTCTTTGTATTTCATGATCAAATAATGCATGCTTTGTATAGCTATAGGTCAATTCATGTGCCTAGTTTTGAGTTTCGGGGCTCATCTCGTGCATCGGGTGTCATATTTCCGTGATTCGGGACCATTTTGTATCACATTTCAGTGCTGAAATTTGCATGTTTGCATACCATGTGTCCATGCCTTTTCTTGCTCTGGTAGAGTGGCATTTGATGCCTTAGGCTTGGCCCTCGGTTTGCGTGCATGTGTGCACGCATTTCGAGTGTCTCTTTTTCATCTAATGGCCACTAATATGAGTGTGGCTGAGGTCCACTCATGTTGGTGTAAGTTCATTGTGCATTATGTATGCCATGCCATTTCATGGCATTGCGTATGCTAGGTTGTATATTAGAGCATTGTGTATGCCATGTTGCATCGTGCATTGTATATGCCATTTCATAGCATTGTATATGCTAGGTTGTATGTTAGTCGCATTGTGTATGCCATCTCATTTGCATTGTGTTTGGGGTAGGAGTTAGCCCAAGCATGGGAAAGGAGGGACGTTTCATACTCCGAGTGACGGAATGTGTCTCAATTCCCGGTCGCCGACACTCTGGATTACCCATGATGGAGTTTAGGTCTTGTTGTGTTTTCATGTACATTCATTTCATACTGAGACGTGCAATTGGACTCCTCGGCCATCATGCATCGAGATGCATGATTGGTGGCACGAGGATCGAGGACTACACTCCCTGAAGAGTAGTCGTGCATACATATGTGAAAATACTTTGCCATGCCCCTTTGTTGCTCTCTGTTGCAGTAAATCAAAAATCAGCGGCCTTCTGGAGTTTTGCACAAATCCTGAGAACAATTGCAAACAGAGGCAAACCGGGGCATCGCAAGGAATTTCCTAACGAAGGCAACCCGAGCATGCATCATTCATCATTCGGAACAAAGCCGAGGCGGTCCATAGCTTGCATGCTAATTTATCCGCTTTCCTAGTTAATTTGCTAATTAATTAGGATTTTTGTACTTATTTGGACTGTAATTATTCATTCGGACTGTACTATTATTTTGGACTGTATATTATTTATTCGGACCCTCCGAGCGAGGGCAATGTTGTAATAAGTGTGCGTGCGTGTGATGTATGTCTTCCAACTCCACGTCTTTCTCCGTTTTATTTACCAGCTTATGATGGTTAGATTAGGGCATGTTTCAATTAGCATACAGTATGATAGCATGTTTGCATCCATTCATCTGTTTTGCATGCACCGGGCTCAGCGCATCATACTAACTGCATTTGTATTTCAGTTCCAAATTGAATACTTGTTAGGTGTAGCATTCCATATGCCATCTTTAGAATATCGTGCCTGCAAAGAAAACAAACTTAACAGGTACAATATTGTTAACAACATGCATAGATAGCGTACTTGAAATGCGTGACAGCGCAAAGCAAGTGGGGAGCATAACAATGTTGTGAAAATACAAACATGTAGGTGGAGCATGCGGTCTACGCAGGCAACGAATTGACCATAAGCATGCGGTCTACGCAAGTAATGAGATTAACGAGAATGCGGTCTACGCAATCAACACATGCGGTCTACGCAGGTGATGAAATTAAAATAATCATGCGGTCTACGCAATCAAAACATGAGGTCTACGCAGGTAATGAAGTTAATCAATATGCGGTCTACGCAATCAAAACATGCGGTCTACGCAGGTAATAAAAGATGCGGTTTACGCAATCAAAGCATGCGGTCTACGCAGGTAATGAAATTAATCAATATGCGGTCTACGCAATCAAAGCATGCGGTCTACGCAGGTAATAAAAGATGCGGTCTACGCAATCAAAGCATGCGGTCTACGCAGGTAATGAAATTAATCAATATGCGGTCTACGCAATCAAAACATGCGGTCTACGCAGGTAATAAAAGATGCGGTCTACGCAATCAAAGCATGTGGTCTACGCAGGTAATAAAATTAAGATGCGGTCTACGCAATCAAAGCATGCGGTCTACGCAGGTAATAAAAGATGCGGTCTACGCAATCAAAGCATGCGGTCTACGCAGGTAATGAAATTAATCAATATGCGGTCTACGCAATCAAAACATGCGGTCTACGCAGGTAATAAAGGTGCGGTCTACGCAATCAAAGCATGCGGTCTACGCAGGTAATAAAATTAAGATGCGGTCTACGCAATCAAAGCATGCAGTCTACGTAGGTAATGAAATTAAGATGCGGTCTACGCAATCAAAGCATGCGGTCTACGCAGGTAATAAAGGTGTTGTTACGCAACATGATTGAAACAATTTGAGGAATTCACAAGGCATAAAAAGGATACAGGACGGGACATTCTTCGCACGCATCGAGCATTGTTCGCAGAAGGTGTGGCCTGAGGTCAACTCGAAGGTTCACATTTCAAAAGCGCGCGTCCTCACATGGTTTAAAGTAACGAAGGTGTGCAAACGCGTCGTTGACTCGAACAAAGGTACGGAAGGTGCGTTGACCGCAAGGGGAGTTTTACTGGCATCAATTCTGATACTTTGCTTCCTTGTCACTCTATGCTTTACTTTCCTTTTTACTAGTAATTTAAGCACATTGCACTGCCTCGGGCAGGTTTTATTCTTTTTCAAAGTTACACTTTTGCAAAACACGTGATGGGAATGAAACAATCCATTTTGTTCAAAAGATGTTGCATTTGTAAACTTCTTATGCATCGCATCGCAAGGTATCACACCACAATGTGAACGAAATTGAACTCATTTTGGAAATTTGTATCGTAATAATCAGGTAGTGAACCGACTTACAACTCGATAAGCAAAACAAAGACATAATACAACCAAACAAGCGTGAGTACAACTCGATAAACAAATCAAAAGCTCAAAGAGGGTGAAAATACAACTCGATAAGCAAATGCACAACAAGTTGTCAATCGGACCGGCGTGCCCCCGCAAGGATCGATCACCGGGGAGGGGTTGGAGGTGGTGAAATTCCCCGATGCCTAGCATAAACAGCTTAGGAAACCAGAAGGAAGCTCATCGGCTTGGGGGAGAGACCATCGGCTACAAAGAATGGCTACCGGCCATAAAATTGCCTTGTCGGCAAACTATTATGGCCGGTCGGCAAACAGTTTGGCCGGCCGGCACTAAATGAGGGGATCAGCAGAATGTTGACACCTGTCCCCCACTCAACCTTATCTCCTACAAAAGATCCCAACTTCGTAGTTTTTCTCATTTTCACACTGATTTGCTCCAATGGAAGAGTTTCTTGCTCAAAACCTCACAGCTTGGATTGCTAGCTTGGATGGCTCGGAAAAAGTGAATTTCCGGGGTTTTGGCATAAATGCACTATTCACTCTGGGTCGCACCCCCTTGCACTTCCCGTTTCTTCATGCCGCGGCAAGGTTTTGGAATCCGGTGACACATGTCTTTAGCTTCGCTGGGCAAGAGATATGTCCTACCTTTGAAGACTTCCGAGCCTTAATGGAGTCCGAGCGCGACGAGGAGCTCCTGCCCCAACTTAATTTTGGTCATGCCCAATCCTTAGGGCGCATGTGTGGACTCAGCATGCGTGACGCTCGGTCCCTGATTTGGGACGGGATGCTGGACATTCCGAGTTTGGCCAATCGATTTTCTGATGCTGGTGATCGCAACAACCATCACTGGCAAGGCTTCCGACGGCACGCCCTCTGTTTGTGCATGCTATCCCATTTTCTATTTGTCTCAGGCTCTGGAGGGGCTAGTGTCCGGCTGATTGAGGTTGCCCAAGGCTTGAGGGAGGGCAAGAGCTGTATTGCCATGACTCTGGCCGAGACGTTAATGGGCTTAGACGTCTTTTATCGCCATGAGACGACCAGATTAGCAGGAAGTCCACTACTACTACAGGTAATGTTTCCCACCCAATCTCGCATTCATGTATTGCTCACATCACTCGGCCCTCAAGCTCGGTCTTTTCTCAGAAAACCCCATTCTCACTCTTCTCTCCTCGTTCATCTCTCTATTCTTTACTCTCTCATTTTTCAATCCCTCCCCAGGTATGGCTGATGGACAAGCTACAAGTTGTGGACTCTTGCCCAGCATATTCAGCTCGCGGCTACTTCTTCCGGCACCGTCTAGTCAATGCCTTGGATGAGGGATGGTGGTTCGCTTGGATGTGCCATTTGTCCGCAGACCGTATTGCTTGGTGGTGCCCTTGGCTGGACCTTCCGGCAATGAGTTACAACATGCCCCGGCAGACTGGGATTCAATTGGTTGGTCTCACTCACTGCGTATTCTACTTCCCATTTCGGATTCGACGCCAATTTGGCCATGATCAGACCTGCCCGCCAGAGGGGATAGAGTATCCTGCTGCATTCCCGGCCCGAGGCGCACAGCTTGCTTGGCAGGCCACCGCATGGAGGATGAGAGAACTCCTGGCCCCCGCTCTTACTTTCAGTTGCACTTTGTCTGACGAGTGCGTGGATTGGCTTAACGAAGAAGCACAGATTGGGCCCAGCTTGGCATCAGAGGCTTCGACCAGCTCTGGGAGGGGGCGCAGGAACACCTGACTTGACTATGCCCCAGATTTATTGCTTTATTAGTACTTTCAAGTTTTCTTTATGAATGTAATAAAAAAGCAACTTCAATTGTATGCAAGAGCAGGAGAACTCTGTTTTGAAATCAATGAAATTGAAAGTTGTGGCACTGAAAATTTTCCGTCTTGGTCCAAAGATGGTCAAAGTTGTAAAAAGATTATTTGAACAAAATCAGCTTTTATTAAAACTTCTCAAAAACATTTTTGATGTGGATCAGAACTGGACACGCCTGAGATTTGTCACTGAGACACACAACCCCAGATCCCCGCAACTGGAAAGTTGCCCCTAGTCTGAAGAGCGCCGCAGCACTGCACAGCAACAGAAAGTTGCCCCTAGTCTGAGTAGCACTGTATTGGGGATTCCAACGAATGCTGATAGACAAAGATGACCGAGATGATCAAATGGACAAAGTTGATCGGGGAAGTGTTATGGCTGAACTTCAGGATGAAGCTGCCTACGTATCCCAAGGATGGGAGTCAAGCCTTACGTAGTTCTGGCTTAGGTTCGCTCGAGTATTTTCACTCTCCTTTTTCGCTTTAACTTTTGCCAAGGCCACCCTTTGCGGGTTTTCAGCCTTGCGAGCTCAGTTTTTATATTTTCTATATTTTCGTGCTCTGACTTTTGCCTAGGTCGCCCTTTCGGGTTTTCGGCCTAGCGAGCCTCTCAAGGGTAGTATTTCTTCAACTTGTCCATGTTGATCGGTTGGGAGAATTCCAAGCCATCTAAGTCCATCAGAACCACAGCTCCACCTGACCAGATAGCTTTGATGATGTAGGGACCAGTCCAATTGGGTCTGAACTTGCCCCTCGGGTCGTGGATGGGAGCTCGGTTGTCTTTGAGCACCAAATCCCCTTCCTTTAGATTTCTGGACTTAACCTTCTTGTTAAAAGCCCGCGCAATTCTGCGTTGATAACTCTGGACGTGGTACAGTGCTTTCAGCCTTCTCTCGTCAAAGAGCATGAGTTCCTCAAACCTGCTCTGCTGCCAATCTGCCTCAGCTATCTGACACTCAGCCAATACCCGTAAAGACGGAACTTCAATTTCAATAGGTAGAACGGCCTCCATTCCATAAACTAACGAATACGGAGTCGCTCCGGTAGAAGTTCTAATTGAAGTCCTGTAGCCCCAAGGAGCAAACGGCAACTTATCTGGCCAATCTCGGTAGGTCTCCACCATTTTCTGCAGTATATGCTTGATGTTCTTGTTGGCGGCCTCAACTGCTCCGTTGGTTTGCGGCCGGTACGTAGATGACTTATGAAAAGCCACGTTATACTTTTCCAACAAGTCGACCACTTCTTTCTTAAAGTGGGATCCATTATCCGAAATAATCTCGTTTGGCACCCCGTAGCGACAAATGATGTTGTTTCTGATGAACTTGGCGACGTGCGACGCTTTCAACACCGCGTATGATTGGGCTTCGACCCACTTTGTAAAATAATCTATCGCTACCAGGATATACTCATGTCCGTTCGACCCCTTCGGGGTAACAGCTCCGATCACATCAATTCCCCAAACGGAAAATGGCCACGGGGACGTCATGTTGTATAGCTTGGACGGTGGGATGTTCATACGGTTTGCATGGATCTGGCATTTGTGGCATCACCGAACAAAGCCGATACAATCTTCCTCCATGGTTGACCAGTAGTAGCCCTGTCTGAGGATCTTTCCGGCCAGCATTACTCCATTCATGTGCGCACCACACTCCCCTCCATGGATGGCCTCCATTAGGTGCTTCGACTCTTCAGCTTCTACACAGAGCTTATGCATTCCCAGATGACCCCTTTTGACCAGCTCTGGGAGGGGGCGCAGGAACACCTGACTTGACTATGCCCCAGATTTATTGCTTTATTAGTACTTTCAAGTTTTCTTTATGAATGTAATAAAAAAGCAACTTCAATTGTATGCAAGAGCAGGAGAACTCTGTTTTGAAATCAATGAAATTGAAAGTTGTGGCACTGAAAATTTTCCGTCTTGGTCCAAAGATGGTCAAAGTTGTAAAAAGATTATTTGAACAAAATCAGCTTTTATTAAAACTTCTCAAAAACATTTTTGATGTGGATCAGAACTGGACACGCCTGAGATTTGTCACTGAGACGCACAACCCCAGATCCCCGCAACTGGAAAGTTGCCCCTAGTCTGAAGAGCGCCGCAGCACTGCACAGCAACAGAAAGTTGCCCCTAGTCTGAGTAGCACTGTATTGGGGATTCCAACGAATGCTGATAGACAAAGATGACCGAGATGATCAAATGGACAAAGTTGATCGGGGAAGTGTTATGGCTGAACTTCAGGATGAAGCTGCCTACGTATCCCAAGGATGGGAGTCAAGCCTTACGTAGTTCTGGCTTAGGTTCGCTCGAGTATTTTCACTCTCCTTTTTCGCTTTAACTTTTGCCAAGGCCACCCTTTGCGGGTTTTCAGCCTTGCGAGCTCAGTTTTTATATTTTCTATATTTTCGTGCTCTGACTTTTGCCTAGGTCGCCCTTTCGGGTTTTCGGCCTAGCGAGCCTCTCAAGGGTAGTATTTCTTCAACTTGTCCATGTTGATCGGTTGGGAGAATTCCAAGCCATCTAAGTCCATCAGAACCACAGCTCCACCTGACCAGATAGCTTTGATGATGTAGGGACCAGTCCAATTGGGTCTGAACTTGCCCCTCGGGTCGTGGATGGGAGCTCGGTTGTCTTTGAGCACCAAATCCCCTTCCTTTAGATTTCTGGACTTAACCTTCTTGTTAAAAGCCCGCGCAATTCTGCGTTGATAACTCTGGACGTGGTACAGTGCTTTCAGCCTTCTCTCGTCAAAGAGCATGAGTTCCTCAAACCTGCTCTGCTGCCAATCTGCCTCAGCTATCTGACACTCAGCCAATACCCGTAAAGACGGAACTTCAATTTCAATAGGTAGAACGGCCTCCATTCCATAAACTAACGAATACGGAGTCGCTCCGGTAGAAGTTCTAATTGAAGTCCTGTAGCCCCAAGGAGCAAACGGCAACTTATCTGGCCAATCTCGGTAGGTCTCCACCATTTTCTGCAGTATATGCTTGATGTTCTTGTTGGCGGCCTCAACTGCTCCGTTGGTTTGCGGCCGGTACGTAGATGACTTATGAAAAGCCACGTTATACTTTTCCAACAAGTCGACCACTTCTTTCTTAAAGTGGGATCCATTATCCGAAATAATCTCGTTTGGCACCCCGTAGCGACAAATGATGTTGTTTCTGATGAACTTGGCGACGTGCGACGCTTTCAACACCGCGTATGATTGGGCTTCGACCCACTTTGTAAAATAATCTATCGCTACCAGGATATACTCATGTCCGTTCGACCCCTTCAGGGTAACAGCTCCGATCACATCAATTCCCCAAACGGAAAATGGCCACGGGGACGTCATGTTGTATAGCTTGGACGGTGGGATGTTCATACGGTTTGCATGGATCTGGCATTTGTGGCATCACCGAACAAAGCCGATACAATCTTCCTCCATGGTTGACCAGTAGTAGCCCTGTCTGAGGATCTTTCCGGCCAGCATTACTCCATTCATGTGCGCACCACACTCCCCTCCATGGATGGCCTCCATTAGGTGCTTCGACTCTTCAGCTTCTACACAGAGCTTATGCATTCCCAGATGACCCCTTTTGTACAGCTTACCCCCGCAGATGATGAACTGAATAGCCATTCTTCTAATGGCCCTCTTATCCTTGGCGCTTGCCCCTGGTGGATACGTCTCCTTTTCTAAGAAGTTCCGAATGTCGTAATACCAGGGGTTGTCGTCTTGAGCCTCATCTATGGCGGAAATCGACTCGTATGCCGTTGCAAACTTCTGATCAATGATGACTGGACGCATCCGGACTCCGGACGGGATGTCTATCATGGAAGATAGAGTTGCTAATGAATTGGCGAACCTGTTGTTCTCTCTTACTAGGTGGGTGAAATTTAGCTTCTCAAACCGAGGAATTAACAAATCCAAGGTTTGGTGGTAAATTATCATCCTTTCCTCTTTGACTTTCCAGTCTCCTTTTGCTTGAGACACAACAAGGTTCGAGTTCCCAATGACGTCCAACCGTCTTGCCCCTAGTTCTAGGGCTGCTTCCAGACCAGCAATACATGCCTCATACTCTGCCTCATTGTTCAAGACTTTGAACTGGAGCTTGAATGCTAAAGGGATACGGGAATCGTCAGGCGCTATCAACAACACCCCTATCCCATACCCATACTGGTTTGACGCTCCGTTAAAGTACATCATCCAAGTTTCATCCTCGATGTGCAGAATGGCTTCATCTGGGAATAGGTACTCAACCGCTTCATCCCCCTCAACTGGGTGGTCGGCAAGGAACTCCGCTACCGCTCTTCCTTTCACTGACTTGCGTGTTACATACTTCAAGTCGAATTCAGAAAGCAATAGCAACCAACGGGCTAGCCTACCCGTAAGTGCTGGTTTCTCGAAAAGATATTTGATGGGATCCAAACGTGAAACCAACATTACAGAGTGAGCTAACAGGTAGTGCCGCAACTTCCTGGTAGCCCATACCAAGGCCAAACAAGCCTTCCCCAGTGGTGTATAGCGGGTCTCGTAATCCAGCATCTTCTTGCTCAGATAGTAGATAGCCCTTTCCACTCTGTCCCCTGACTCTTGCGCGAGCATACAGCCCATGGTGGTCTTAGTTACCGAAAGATACAATATCAATGGTCTCCCCGGCTCTGGTGGTGACAACACGGGCGGGTTCTGTAGATACTCTTTGATCTGTTCAAAAGCTGCCTGACATCGGCCGTCCCATTGGAACTTCTTTCCTTTCTTCAGGAGACCAAAAAGTGGTTCACAAGTCAATGTTAATTTAGAGATAAACCGTCTTATGAATTGCACTTTACCTAGAAAGCCTCGCACCTCCTTTTCAGTCCTTGGTGGTGGCATTTCTAAGATGGCCTTGATTTTGGAAGGGTCGACCTCGATGCCTCTTTGTGTAATCAGAAACCCTAACATCTTCCCTGCTGTAACACCAAAAGTACACTTCTGGGAATTCAACCGCAGCCGAAACTCTCTGATCCTTTGGAAGAATTTTTGTAAGGCGGTGTAGTGGCCTTCTCTTTCTTTGGACTTGACAATCATGTCGTCCACATACACCTCGACCTCTTTATGGATCATATCATGCAAGATTGTAGTTGCTGCCCGTTGATAGGTAGCTCCAGCGTTTTTCAGCCCAAATGGCATCACTCTATAACAATATGTACCCCACGGGGTAGTGAATGCAGTCTTCTCCCGGTCTTCGGGTGCCATTACTATCTGATTATAGCCTGAGAAACCATCCATAAACGAAAGCAAGACGTGTCCTGCCGTGAAATCTACCAATTCATCAATGTGCGGCAAGGGAAAGTCGTCCTTCGGACTGGCCCTGTTCAAATCTCTGAAGTCTACACAGACCCGAATTCTGCCGTCCTTCTTCGGCACCGGAACAATGTTGGCCAACCAAGTCGGGTACTCAGACACCAGCAGGAAGCCTGCATCAATTTGCTTGGTGACCTCTTCCTTGATCTTAAGGGCCCAATCAGGGCTGATCCTTCTGAGCTTCTGTTTGACAGGTCGGGCCTCGGGATCAAGAGGGATCCAGTGCTGTACAATCTCAGGATCGATTCCAGGCATGTCTTCGTAGGACCACGCGAAAACATCTTTGAAATCTTTTAACAAAGAGACTAAGCGCTCGCGTTCCTCAGAAGACAACATGGACCCGATCTGGACCAGCCGCGGGTCCTTCTCAGTACCAACATTCACAGTAGTGATTTCATCCATTAAAGGTTTAACAAATCTTTCCTGCTCTTGATCAATTAACCGCTGCAAAACCGGAGGAATTTCTTCCTCGTCGTTTTCATCAAAATTTTGAAAATCCTGATTTAAGCAATAAATCAAAGGCACAAAAAAATACTCCGAAACCACATCCACGTCGTTCTCATTAAACACTTCCGAGCTGTCGGATTCCTCTGTTACAACAGACTCAAAAGAAAATGAAAATGACGACCTAGACAGGACCGTGGCATCCGGGTTATCACCCCCAGGAATACCGGACTCAGACTCAGTTCAGCTGGAATCTGATTCCGACGCACAAGATTCAGTGGAATCAGATTCCGGCTCACTACCTCACCCGGTGCTGCTAGATAAAAAGCCTTCTTCATATTGCCAGATGAGAGAAGGTGCGATGGACGCATCCAAAATAGCTGATGGTAGGCCCGCAGCCGCTTCATTCCCAATCACACATACCGGGGAGCTATCCCCCAAGCACCTCTGGTCGATCGGAGGATCTGAAAGCAGACATGTCAGCGCTGCCCCCATTTCGTTTTCATCGTCCTCAGACTGCACTTCCTTACTTTGCTCAGCCTCAGCCGATAGATCTGCCTGCCCTTCGGCGATGTCATCCTCAGGTAACTGTAAATCAAAGAAGATCTCAAACCCCGGTACGCGCTTCTTTTCCGCGTTGAGCCACGGTTCGGGGAAGCCACAGAACGGAAAGTCCTCCCCCTCCCGGACGAAGCGTTCGTTTAGGGTCCCCCGAATGGGCTGGTGCATCAAGTCAAAGGGCTTCCCCATCTGTTTCGCCCCGGCCCTGCCGGCCATTTCCTTTCCTTTCCTTATCCAATCCTCTTTGGTGGGAAGGTAGCCCAAACCAAAGGTATGGGGGTTATGCGGCACTTCGGCCAATGCTGCGACACCTCTCCTGCCGCTCTTGCCCAGTCCCATCCCGGGGATGTGCTGGAGTTTGTTCATGAGATAAACTGCTTGGGCACTAACATATACCCCTTCGTTAGCTGCCATGATGTCCCGTACAACCCAAGCCTCAGCCAAGGTAAATCCTGATATGAACACATCTTCCATACCATGTTCAATTTCTAGGACAGGCGTGGATACTTCTGGCGGCGGATGAATTGATGAATTCCCGAAGACAATGGCTACTCCCTTCCCATAGGGGTATTTCACCACTTGATGTAGGGTAGAGGAGACCGCCTTTACCTGATGCCGCCATGGCCGCCCCAAAAGCAAGTTGAACGTTGCAGGAACCTCCAAGACATGGAAATCTATCTCGTGCTATCCCGGCCCAACCTTTGTTTGAATCTTAACTGTTCCCATTACTTCCCGGCTTGTGTTGTCGTACGCCCAAATTACCTGGGCCGTTGGCACGAAATCCGCGACTTTCAAACCAATCGCATAAGCTGTCTTTGCCGGGCAGACGTTGATGGCGGACCCCGTGTCGACAAGCACCACAGGCATCCATTTATCCCTGCACTCCACAGAGATGTAGAGTGGCTTGTTATGGTTCGCACCCTCGGGTGGCAGTTCTTTGTCAGAAAAACTCAATGTTGGGGAACTTCCTCCCGAAAAGACTAAGCCCACCAGCTGTTCAGGCGTCGTGTCTATGGAAAGCTTGGCTTTGTCCATGGCTGTAAGAACGGCTTGTCTATGTACTCGAGAAGCCATAAGCAGCCCCCATATGGAGATGTCTGCTTGTATCTTTTTCAATTGTCTCAATACGGCCTCATCTTCGAGTTGCTTTTCCTTTTGCTTCTCTGCCTCCTTATCTTTTCCCGACGCTTCCGGTTGATCTAGGTGTGGAGGCTTGAAGTACCGTCCACTCCTGGTCATGTGATCGACTTCGTCGATATACCAGGTATCATCTGGTTGGTTATCTTCCCAATCTTCGTCCGTGTGGGCCCGACATATATCGTCGTCTTCCCACCACATACAATCTGCAGCCGACAGGCATCTGTCTGGTTCTGGCATAACTGTCCCGATACTTGTAGTCCCTTTTATCCCTATGCTCACAGCATTCTCCATTTCTGTATTTGTGGCAATCTCAACCCCCACATGGCCTTTTGCCTTCCTGATCCTCTCAGAATCTTCGAATCTTCCATGTTCTGACTGTGCCAACGCAGTAGATTGCTTAATGATCCCTGTACTCAAAATGCTCCATTCCCGAGCGAAACTCTCGACACCGGCGCCCTCCGGCGATGTATTCTGTTCTTCGACCTTCCCGGCTGTTATTGACACTTCTGCCCCTGTCGGGCCTCGTTCTGACTGAAATCCTCCTACTACATCTGGCTGATCGTCCAACCATCCCGTGGCCTCAGCCGATTCCTCATAATCGAACCAGTTGACGGTTGGGTCTTCTGGGTCTTGGTTATCTTGAAACTGGAACTTGGCAAGATCCTCTTCCACAGCTGTCAAATCATCTGTCCCCTGTCCTGGACTGTCCCTTTGGATTGCACACAGCTCTCCCCCAACTGGAAATTTGACATCTGGTCTATTCTGACCCATTGGTGAAATGTAGTCACTTGGACTATAAGCGTTCCCAACATCACTTCCAGATTCCGCAGAATCTGGTTCGACAATCTTTTTCTTGTTCTCGATGGTCACCACCACTGGCTTAGGTTGGGTTATGGAGACGTCCATCATGCACAAATCCGTGCTATCAGGAAGGAAGACCTCCGGCTTAGGCAGGTAGGAGGGTGTGATATAGCTACTAGGATCGTAGGGTGCGACCCCAGTGTGGATGAAATTGACTCTTTTGGGTGGTGGAACTTGGTTATGTGTGGGGAGAGGATTTGTAGTAACATTGGGTTTTTCAGGGGGTAAAATCACCCCATTATCAATGAGATCTTGGATTTCATGACGCAATCGAAAGCACAGGTCTGTGTCGTGACCGTGTTGCTGGTGGAATGCACAATACTTGGCTGGATTGTGGGTGGCGGGGAGTCTTTCGGGTAAGGGCCGCGGCTCTAGGGGCTTCAGATGCCCTTTTCTGATCAAAACCCCCAAAGCTTTGGATAGAGCATATAAAGTGGAGCGAAGGTTCTAGTATTTCTGGGAGGGTATTTGGTTGTTTGAGGGTTGCTTCCAGACGCACCGGAGAATGGTGTGGCTGCTGTAGTTCTTGGGGAAGGGTTGGTGGTGACCATACTCACTTCAGAGGTCCTGGAAGTCGTAACGCCACTCGGGCATGCAGTAGTATTTCGATTGAAAGTTCTGCGGGGTTGCTCCCGGTCATTATCAATCAGGCCTTGTTTTAAGGCATCCTCGATCTGCACCCCCATTTCATGTAGATCAGCAAAAGTAGGGAAGGGGATTACAATCATCTTCTGCATTAGCTTCGGCTGAAGATTACGCACAATCATCCGAATCTGGTCCTTGTCCGTGGACCTTAAGGTCATCATCGAAGCCTTAGCCCGCCATCTGGTTACAAATTCTGAGAAACTCTCCTTTGTTTCTTGTCTCGTTGTCTCGAGATCCTGGGTCGTGATCTCGATTTGTGTGTTATACGAGTACTGCAGGATGAAGGCCTCAGCCATCTCGTCCCAACTTCTCTTGACGTCATCTTCCAATTTCGCATACCATGCGGCCGCTACACCTGACAGGGTCCGGCCGAATAAAGACAGCTTCTGCAATCTAGTGAGGCCCATTGGCCTTAGGACGTCTGAAAATAGTCGCAGGTGTACCATGGGATCCTCAGATCCGTCAAAACGATCGATTTGTGGCATCTTAAACCGATCTGGCAGCGTCACGGCTGTATCAGTGTATCCGTCTCCAATGTCCGGAATGGACTTCGCACCCTGAGACTTTTTGAACAGCTTTTCAAGCATGTGCATTTTCAATGCCACGGGGTCCACCTCGGACTCGAAGGGAGAATCCGATAGATTGATAGGAGTGGGTGCCTTGGATTGCTGAGGCAGGATCGGGGGTGGAGCTGGCCCCGTTGGGATATCCGTATCTTCTTGGACGTTCCGGGCATTTGGAGTCTCTTCGGGTATCGGAACCCTTAGTGGGGGAGGGACTTGCTGTGAAGCTGATGTCCCAGTTTGCTGCTGCAATCTCACAATTAACTCCGCTTGCTCACCCATAACTGTGGTTTGTTGTTTCGTGAATTCTGCCTGTCGGACAGCATCCTGCTGCATCATTTTCATGCTTTCCTGAAGTTGGCGTACCATCTCTTCTAAACTAGCCATACTATTTTGCTCTGGTTGAATTACTGGTATGCGTTCCCTCTTTACAGGTGAAACAGCACCCTGATCCCTACTGAACTCAGGTGGGGTAGATAAGGCCCTCTGAACTGACTGTTGAACCGATGCCCTCTGCCTAGTTGCCTTCCGTTTAGTAACCGAGGGTAGAGAATGGTACACCGGTTGTCCTGCTATCAGATCCTCAGATCGATGGAGTCGGCGACCTCTGACCCAGAGTGCTTGGGAGATGTCTACTGGCTGGAAGCAATGATGCTAAACTACCTAGCAAAAAAGATAAATAAAGCAGTAAATAAACAAGCAATCGGACGGCATAACTGCTTTACAATAAACACATACAACATGTAGTTGGGCATTCACAGTGCACAGTTTGATAAGCCGAACACACTGTTCCCTGATACTGATCACTGTTTCTCGAAATCTCTGTTCCCAAAACTGAACCTGATAGCCGCAGATAACTGATTCATAAACTGATACTGATGCCCTCAGGCCTACTACTCAGTCCTGCAAACTGACATGCACGTTCCTGTAGAGCCACACTATAAAAAGCACGTAGCAAGTAAAGAGAGCCAAAACACCCCTATGTTGGGGTAGGGTTTCCCTGTCCTATTTTGTCAGGAGCTAGGGTTTCACTACGCACACAGTGGTTTCAAACAACCTATAATCGGGTAAGCAACCTGTCCTAGTTTGGAATGGTCACTATGGATTCCGAATATGCACTAGGTCGAATGGTCAAAAAGGGTGCCCCGGAGAAACCGGGGTTTGTGTTCCCATGCTGTCAGAGCCCATAACCGGTCAGCCTTATGGTCATGTCTTGACAAGACAAGCCTCCGGAAAACCGTTCAGGAATGGCAGATGGCAAACACTGTGTTCCTAGGCGCACCAATGCACATGCAATGCAAAGAAACACATAAGTGAAATCAAAACAGGATATCACGAGTTCGAGTCAAGCTCTCTGAATCTCCCCAGCAGAGTCGCCAGAAACTGTAACAAGTCCGCGAGGGGCCCTCGCTACAGTTCGGACTCTCGATTTGTATCACGGTTCTAAATCTGAACCAAAGAGTCCAAATCCGGCAAATCGTTTTGAGAAAAACAGATTTTGAAAGAAGTGCCAAACATGGACTGCTTTGCCAGATACAGAGTCGCCACCTAAATATTTTAAAATGGGGAAATTTAGGAAACCCTGACTCGGTGCCGAAGGCCACGTGTCCGTCATCACCAAAGTTGGCTCGGCTCGGGAACTTGGGTACGATCGGGGAAGGTCAGCTATGAGCACCCCCTCTTGCCCGGTCTGAAGACCGGCCTCTACTAACCGTGATATCCAATTTTGAAAACGTTTATGTATTCTTAAACCGGTTATTAGCCTAGAATTACTATGTTGTGCGCGCAGCAAACAAGTATAGACCAAATCGCCCAAATTGGAACAAAACATTTCATGTTTGTTTTGAAAAATGGTTTGCTACTCACAAGTAGGCTAAAATGCGGATTTTGCCACCCTCAAGTGGGCTTTTAGAAAAGATGATTTTGCCACTATCTAGTGGGCTTAAAACTCACAGTTTTAATACATTATTCCAATTTAGATAATTCAACCTCCATCCACAGGCATTCAAGCAGTTATATCACATAAGCAGCTAGCCTCATGGTAATCATGCTATCATGGCGACATTCACACGCATGCGATATGCTAAAGCATAAAAGCTTACCTAGTACTCCATGCCAAAACAGTAAACTAGTTAGCAAAATGTGCGTGTCCTAGTTCATGTTAAATTGCCTAATGCAACACATACAAGATGCAATTTAGATAGGCTCGGTTAACCTAAGCATGGCATATGTAACGCGATCAATTATCACATATTCGATTTGTAAATTGAAGTACAAATGCAGTTAGCGTGATGTACCGAGTCCAATACATGCAGTACAAATGCATGAATGCACGCATGCATAGCATAAGGTATGCTGAATTTAAAAATGCCCTAATCTACCATCGTAAGCAGATAAATAAAAGGGAAGAAAGAAATGGGGATTGGAAGACATACACACACTCACCCACACTTATTACATCATTGCCCTCACCCGGAGGGTCCAAATAAATATTACAGTCCCAAATAAAAAACAAATAAAATTATTACAGAATTCTTAATTAATTAAAAGGAAGGATGCAAAAGAAAGAAGAGGGTGGCCACAGCCTCTGTCTCGGGATGTGCAGATGATGCATGCTCGGAACTTGGCTCGCCCGAAAAACCCGTACCGTACCCCTGCCACTTCTGTTTGTACTGCCTTATCTCTCTGAAAATTTCCCAAGTCCTGGAGCAGGTTCCTCACACACTGCAGAGCACCACCGGCCAGACAGAATTCCTACCGGCACTCCAGAATTTCCGTCGGCTGTTGAATTTATAATCGGCACTTAAAATGTTGCTGGCCGGCACTGAATTCTGCCGATCGGCAGAAACTTCCTGCAGAGACAGTTTTGACAGCAAACAGAGAATAGACAGTGCATGGCATGGGGTTTTCAGGTACATGTAAGCATGGTCATACTTCCTATCATGTTTTGAACTCAAGGAAGCATGTCCTTCGATCTTCGAACCATCAATGGTGCATGGTGGCTCAAAGAATCAAATTTGCCATTTGATATAAAGATGCATGCAACAAACAAAATGAAAACCGAAGCCTTATCAAGTTTGAGTCAAAGGCCCCGGTGACCGGGAATCGAGGCACATTACATCACTTGAAGTATGAATGTTCCTTAATTCCCACACTTGGTTTGACACCCCAAACCAAGTAAATGCAATGTATGTTATGGAAACATGGCTCAAAATGCAACATGATACCAAGATGTAAAGCACAACAAGCATTATGCAACCAACATGACAAATGTGTAATGCCAAGCATACAAGGTGCAAATATGATGCAAACATGGACCAATTTGGGAATGGGATTAACATGCTACGAGGCTTAACGAAGTAACCATGCAACAAATATGAAACAAGCATGCAATGGGGCCTAGAACCATAAAGGGGTAGACCTTAAACCATCCCAAAACAGCGGCCAAAAGATGTCTAAAAGGTAGACCAATACTCATGCTAACAAGCAAACTAATGGTCCCAAGGTAAAGGCACAAAAAGGAGACAACTTACCCCCACCAAAATGACCTCTCATGGCATGATTAAAACAAGTAAAAATAGAATTTTACAGACCAAGATAGGACTCCAAACTCTCCTAAAATGGCAGCTAAGGTGACTCCCAAGAGGCATATGCACCAAGGCTCAAATGTAGGCATAAAGGGGCACACCCTCATGACACAAAAGGGATCATAAATGCGAGCATGCAAACACGATTTAGGGACTGAAATAGCATGGCAAACAACTTCGACTCATTAAGGTGGACCAACTAAGGCATGCTTGTGACTCATATACTTGAGGGCTCACAAGCCAAAATGCATAGCAACCATGTCAAACATGTCAAACATGACCAAATGGATAACCAACAGACTTTAAGCATGGAAAAATAGTGCTATTATCTTCATGGAACTAAGCCAACACATGCAAAAATCATGGTCTAAACACAAGGGACATTTCTAGGCCAAATGGAGCAATACAAAGCAAGTGCTACAAGCATACAAGGAGGCACAAATCTGGCCAAAAACAGAGATCCCACATGACCTAAAAACACCCAAAAAGTTCTGAAATGAAGCAAAATCCAAGCAAGCATGCATGCCACCCTTTTGGGCCACAACTCAAGGAAACAAGACAATAAAGGGAGAGGGGTGTCCCTCCCCTATGCAAGACTTCAAACCGACCTCTTCAACCCTAAAAATACACTGATTTTTAGTGGTGAAGAGATCAAAATACAAAGATGACCAAAGCTTAACCAAAGAGGCAACAAAAGTGGCCAAACAAGGCCTAATAGAGTGAGTTTGCACTCAAAACACCAAACAACCTTAATGAAAGTTCTAAATCATGAAAATATAAGCCTTTTTCATGTTATACACAAGAGCTAAAACAGCAAGCAAGATAGGTAGAAAACTATTGCAAGTTTGGGGAATATAAAGCAAGATGCTTACCCTTGAAGAACCCTTGAAGAACAAATGGTCTAGCCCTCTTCTTTTGATCAAAACCAGTCCAAAAACTCAAGAATCAACCCCCCAAGTTCCTCAATCTCGGAGTAAGCTGTAATAGTGTGTGTAATGGTGCAAAAGTAAGGTAAAAACCACCTTTAGGCCAAGGAAACACACACAAAGGAAGGGAGAGAGGGAGATATAGGGATAGAGTGTATCTATATCTCAAAGCTCTGGTTTTTGGTTCCAAAATTCTAACCTAGAATAAAGAGGAAGACCCTCTCTCTTATAAGCCTCCCTCTTGTAAAGCTTATACAACAAGCTTGCTTAGAGAGAGATCCCTCCATACACGTGTATGGAGGGAGGCAGAGTTGGTGCCAGCTATCACAGCTGGCACAAAATATCTCCATAAAGTGGATGAACAGTGGTTGGCTGCCCAAAAGAGTTGTTTCGACAAAAAAATGTGCCGACCGGCAACAAACTATACCGACCGGCAATAAAATGTGCCGACCGGCAACAAAATGTGCCGATGGAAGCAAAAGACCAGCCGGTGGCCTCTAGCCACTGCCGGTGGTGTGTGGGGATGCCTCACAAGGCATTCCCTGCCCTTCCAAGGCAAAACACAAGTGTTTGGTATGAAACCAGACACTAAACGGTCAAGTTCGGAGATCCTGAGGTAGGGCGCGCGAGCCGAAACCTCCGGGAACTCTAAACGAACACATACATGAATAATCACCGAGTGTTCCAAGCGGTGACGTCCAAGTCTCGAGGACGGTCAAAAATGGGGTGTCTACACCTGCTAGAGTTGCATTTTTGTATGTGTTGCATTAGGCATTTCTGTATAGTAAGGATCATGTATGGATTTCTAACATAGCTTCTGTTTTGGCTTGGAGTACTCGGTAAGTTTTTATGCTTTAGCATCCTTGCATGCGTGCGAGTGACTGCCATGATAGCATGCTTACCATGAGGCTATATGCTTATGTGATATATCTGCCTGAGTGCCTGTGGGTGAAGGTTGGGTTATTTAGATTGGAACAAATCATCAACTGTGAATTTTAAGCCCACTAGATAGTGGCAAAACCATCTTTTCTAAGCCCACCCGAGGGTGGCAAAATCTGCATTTTAAGCCTACTTACGAGTAGCAAATCACTTTCGAAAATGAGCACGAAATGTTTTGTTCCAATTCAGGCGATCCAGTCTATACTTGTATGTTGTGCGCATCATATAGAAAATCTAGGCTAATAACCGGAATAAGGGCACATAATGCTTTCAAAACTTGATATCATAGTTAGTAGAGGCCGATCTTTGACCGGACGAGCGGGGGTGCTCACGAAGTGACCTTCCCCAATCGTACCCAAGTTCCCGAACCGAGGCAACTTTGGTGATGACGGATACGTGGCCTTAGGCAACGAGTCAAGGTTTCCTAAATTTTCCAAAACAAAACATTTAGGTGGCGACTCTGTATCTGGCAAAGCAGTCCATGTTTGGTACTTCTTTCAAAAAAATCTGTTTTCAAAAACGATTTGCCAGAGTTTGACTCTTTGATGATTCATCGGTCTTGCATTGCACTCCGCGAGATTAGATACAAGACCGTGACATTGAGTCATGAGCTGTAGTGAGCCCAAATGAACAAAACGGAGGGGGGTCTCCCTCCCGAGACGTTCAGGGACGTCTACAGAAAGAAGACTCCAAGGTCAAACCATACTCCAAAGCCAACTCTACAAAGCAAAGTGGGTTGCAGCAGTGAACAGTTGGCCAAGGTTCATTCTGAACTAAAAGCCAGAGAGAAATCTAGCTTAGCAGGATTGGAGAAAGCTCTGATGGAGAGTGATAGCGAGATAAAAGAAGAAATTGGCATAAGCCAAAAGAGAGAAATGGTGAAGGAAGAAATGTTCGAAGCCTTCATGGCTGAGCAAACATTTCTGGTTCAAAAACCAGTCGAGAAAAACCATTCGAAGGAACCAGTTAGCAATGAAGTGCCAGAATGCAGCATGGAAGATACTTCTGAGGTAACTGATCAAGGTAGCCAAGAGAGGAAACATGCACAGCCAGCCATCCAGTTTGGCTCATTTCCTCCAATATCAGTCAACATGGAACATATACTACCTCCTGAGTTCCAAGCTGGGGATGAGGACCAAGATGGTCAAGAAATTGATCCAATTCCAGTCTCTAGTGAAGACTCACAAGTGAGTATGGTGCAGGATGATTCTGGAATGGCTACCCCAATGGAAACTGAATATGAGAGCGAAGAAGAGGTGAGCATCAACCTCTCATATCCTTTTGAATATCCCTCGAATTCTATGACACAACATGTTAAGCCTTTGTACATCAAGGCTTTCTTCGATGGGATACAATTGAACCGAGTCCTGATAAATAATGGGGCAGTAGTGAACTTACTACTGAAATCTTCTTTGAAGAAACTAGGGAAAAAGAATCCTAGGTTGGTCCCAACTAGCACAACCATTGCTGGCTTTGCTGGAGACAAACAGATGGCTCAGGGAATTCTACCCATCAACCTGAGTGTGGGAACCAGGGACTGTATGACAGCATTCTTCGTAATCGACAGTAATGCTAAATACAATGCTTTACTTGGGAGAGATTGGATTCACACTAACAAATGTGTGCCTTCCTCTTTGCATCAGAAAATTATGATGGCTTTAGGCAATGGAGAGACAGAGGAAATTGATGCAAATCCTCAGCCCTTCATAGCCTGTGCAGACTTCGTAAAGCCCAAATTGTATATTGAGGGAGTGACACCCTCAGTATACTAAGGAAACCTGATGGCTCAGCCGAAGTGACGGCTGATGAGGAAGTGACACACCTGAAGCACTTAGTTCAGGAGAGTGCTGATGAAGAGGTTGTCGTTAAGGATAACAATGATGCCTGGATGTAAGCAAAGAGATAAAGCACAAGAAGCCAAGTCTTTGGCTCTAATTCAATTCTCAACATTGGATGTAAAAGCAATAGTCCAAAAAGTACAAGAGTAAGAGAGAGAAGCCATGATAATTGGCTGCAAACAGGAGTAGCAACAGGTCAGAGTTTTGACCCTTGATAAATACTGTGCGTTGGACATTGAGACAAAAGTCCAGGAGATACAGGAAGAAGAAGCCTTATGGACAGATTTTGTCTATGAGGAGGAGGGTAAAGATGTTAAAATAAGGTACCTGGGAACAGAGCAAAGCAAGGAGGTTGCTTCAAAGCTAGAAGAAATCAAAGAAGAAACTTTAATAAGTTCTCAAACACAAGACCCCTTAGAAGAAGTAAATTTAGGAGAAGGTTCTATACAACAGCCCACCTATATAAGTGCTTGTTTGAATAATCTAGACAGGGAGCAGTTGTTGGTTGTCCTGAAAAAATATAAAGATTGCTTTGCATGGTCTTATAATGAACTACCAGGATTGGATAGGTCATTAGTGGAACATAGGCTCCCTATAAAGCCCAATTTTAAGCCATACAAGCAAAAACCAAGAAGAATGAGTCCAGAAGTGATTCAGAAAGTTAAGGAGGAGATTCTTAGACTACTCAAGGCAGGCTTTATTAAGACAGCCAGGTATGTTGAATGGCTATCTAATATTGTGCCTGTAGTTAAGAAGAATGGTAAAATGAGGGTATCCATTGATTTCAGAAACTTGAATCTAGCAACTCCAAAAGATGAGTACCCTATGCCTATAGTAGATTTGCTGGTAGACAGTTCAGCAGGGCATCAAATTTTATCAATGATGGATAGGCACTCTGGTTATAACCAAATCTGCATTGCAGATGAGGATGTCCACAAGACAGCATTCAAATGTCTTGGAAATGTTGGTACCTTCGAATGGGTTAAAATGCCATTTGGCCTGAAGAATGGTGGTGCTACATATCAGAGGTCTATGAACACTATCTTTCATGACTTCATTGGAAGGTATTTAGAGTGTTATATTGATGACATTGTAGTAAAATCCCAGTCCATGGAGAAGTATCTGTTTCATTTAGAAGCAGCTTTTGAAAGAATGAGGAAGTTCAAGTTGAAACTCAATCCTCTTAAATGTGCTTTTGGTGTATCATCTGGAAATTTCTTGGGTTATGTAGTGCACAAGAAGGGAATACAGATTGATCAGAATAAAGCCAAAGCCATCATTGAAGCCAGGCCTCCATCAAGTAAGAAAGAATTGCAAAGGTTCCTTGGACAGGTTAACTTTCTTCGAAGGTTCATTTCTAACACTGCAGGGAAGACTAAAATATTTTCTTCCTTGTTAAGGCTGAAAGATGAAGAGGAATTTGTGTGGACAACAGAGCATCAAACTGCTTTTGAAGGTATCAAAGCCTACTTAGCCAACCCTCCAGTGCTGATGCCACCAAAGGGTGATAAGCCCTTGAAGTTGTATATAGCTGCAGCAGATGATTCATTGGGAGCCTTTTTGGCCCAAGACAATGAAGAAGGCAAGGAACAAGCTGTTTATTACCTTAGTAGGTTTCTAAATTCTTATGAATGTAAATATCCAGCTGTTGAAAAGCTGTGTCTTGCTTTGTATTTTGCTGCAATGAAATTAAGATATTATCTTTTACCTGCAACTGTCTTGGTAATTGCAACCACAGATTTGGTTAAGTACACGTTATCTAGACCTATGTTGAGGGGAAGAATTGGCAAGTGGATCCTGGCCTTATCAGAGTTTAATTTAGAATATGTTCCCCAAAAGGCAGTAAAAGGCCAAGTTTTCGCCAATTTTTTGGCAGACCATCCATCTCAAACAGAAAGCCAAGAGATAATGGAACTTGGAACAGCTAGTGTTGAGCCATGGCAAATGTGGTTCGATGGATCAAAAGCCAATGGTTTAACTGGAATTGGTATTGTGATTAGGTCACCACAAGGGGTAGAAACCACACATGGTTTCAGAGTGGATGAAGCTACCTGTTCTAATAACCAAGCTGAATATGAAGCCTTAATAGTGGGACTAGAAATTCTTATTGGATTACAAGTTCATGCAGTTGACACATTTGGAGACTCTCAATTGGTGGTTAATCAAGTGAAAGGGATTTTCAATTGTCAAAGCATAAGCATTTTGCCATATTATGTTGTTGCATTACATCTGCTTTCTCAATTTCAGATAGCAAATGTAACTCACGTTCCAAGATCCTTGAATAATAAAGCCAATGATATGGCTCAGAAAGCTTCGAATTTCAAGAGAAGGGATAATACCCGAAGGGACATAAGCCAAACAACATATCAGAGATTAATACCACCTTTGAATAAAAGGAATGTGATCTTGGAAGTCAATGATAATAACTTACAAGAACAAGATTGGAGGCATCCAATAATGCATTACTTGGCTGGTCCATCTTCGAAGGCCAGTAGGAAAATTAAATTGCAGTCTATACAATATATGATATATGGTAATGCCCTCTACAAAAGGGGGGGAGATGGCTTATTGCTGGAATGTTTAGGCCCAAAAGTAGCATTAACAGCTATGGCTGAGGTTCATGAAGGCATTTGTGGTGCTCATCAGCCTGGTGTAAAAATGAGGTAGTTGCTTCGAAGGCATTCCTACTATTGGCCAACCATCCTTAACGATTGCATAGAATATGCAAAGGGCTGCCAGGCTTGTCAAAAGCATGGCACAATAAGGCATGTGCCCATAACTGACCTGCATGCAGTAGTAGAGCCTTGGCCATTCAGAGGATAGGCCATGGATATGATGGGAAAAATACACACACCTTCTTCGAAGCATCATTGTTTCATTCTAGTGGCCACTGATTACTTCACTAAGTGGGTCGAAGCTAAACCATACAAGGCTGTAGATCAAACTGAGGGATTTATCAAGGATTTAATCCATAGATTTGGCATCCCACAAACTATAACTGTTGATAATGAAACTATTTTTGATGGAAAAATGGTGAAGTCTTTTGTGGCCGAATTTGGAATTAGCCTTGTTAATTCCACCCCATATTATGCACAAGTCAATGGTCAAGCTGAATCATCCAATAAGTCCTTGAAGAAAGGAATACAAAAGGTTGTAGAAAACAATCCTAGGGATTGGCATAACTTATTGTTGGATGTATTGTGGGCTTACAGAACTTCCCCAAAGTCAAGCACAGGAGTCACTCCTTATGCCTTAGTATATGGGCATGATGCAGTGTTACCTGTGGAGATCAATGTTAAGTCCCTGAGGGTAAGATCCCAAGATCAGTTAGATCCTGAGCAGTACCATCAAAGTTTGTGCTTGGAGTTAGAAGGCATAAATGAAGCCAGAATTTTGGCATTAAATAGCATTCTTTTCCAAAAGAAGAAAGCAACCAAGAATTATAATAAGAAAGTCAAACACGTTGGCTTTGATGAAGGTGATTTGGTATGGAAGACAATACTCCCAATAGGAATTAAAAGCTATAAGTTTGGCAAATGGTCACCCAACTGGGAAGGACTATATCAAATTCATAGAGTTTTGCCTTTTGGAGCATACCATTTGAGAAATTTGAATGGTTATGTGCATCCCAAAAAGATTAATGGCAGATATTTGAAGCCTTATTTTCTAACTATTTGGGAAACACAAGGAATAAAATAAACACTAAGTACAAGAACACAAGATTACTCAGATGATAGACAAGAATTTGTTTTTTCATAAAGAGTCAAATACGTTGTGCCACAAATTGGCCCAAAAATCATTACAATGTTTTAATTGTTTTTGTACAACAGATTTCCTATTGGTAAATGATGAGAATAGTTGAATAGCTGTAGCCATTTCTCTCTTTTCGATCGGCCAGTTCTTGGTTGGTGATTTACAGTTTGGTGTCTGTTCGGACTAAGGCCTGGTTCACTGTAGAAAGCTCCTCTTCAAGTTGAACTTTCCTCTCCAGCAACTGAATTCGAAAGTAAGAGGCAGAGGAGTGTTGTTCCTTAAACTCTGGTCTCTAGCCAATTTCTCATCCGCAGCCTTGGCAGCATGACAAATGCTGAGGTAGAAGTCAATAGTAGCTGCTGCTTGGGATAGATGACTTGAGACATTCATGTCGGACTACTCAGCAATTTTGCAGCACTGAAGAAACCCATTTCTGATGATAGGCCTTTGTAGAGCCTCGAAGGGAATCCTCGAAAAGGAGATTAACAGTTCCAGGCAGGTGTCTAAGTCTATCAAAGGTGCAAAAGGCTAGCTACTGGAGGAAGAAGAGCTCTCAAAAATTTCCAGCAAAGAGTCAGCCAGAACTAATGGCTCAGCTTCCTCATTGAATGTTGGAGAGGTAGAGGGTATGTTGAAGAGACTAGCTAGTCTTGCTTCGAAGACATCAACCTCATCCATAGACATGAGGGGCGCAGAAAGAGTTGTGGTGGATGACAGAGAAGACTGCATAGGGATAGGAGAAATGGGTAAAGCATCTTTAGTAGTCTCCATGGTCCTAGCCACCAATGAATCAAGTGAATAAGGGTTGGAGCTAGGTAAAGGTGATAAGCCACGAGTTGGAAGCTACCAGCACCCTCAATAGGGGAATCAACTGCCATCAGAGATGGAGTAGCAGTTGGAATTTCCTTGGAAGGATGAGGAGGAGCAAGGCTCGAAAGAGAGGTAAACTGAGGGAGGTCAAAAGTTAAGAAAGGAAGGTATGGCTTTAAGCCAAGAAAAGGAGATGCAAGAATGCTTGGCCTCAGGGAAGGTACAGAAAGTGTAGGCTTGGGAAGTGGGAGTATGATTTGAATGGTCTTCACATGTTGCATCTGATCAACTGAAACTGAAACTAAAGGAGTCCTCATTGGAAGAATAGGCTCAGTAATTGTTGCTGCAAGAAACAAGAAGTGTAAAGTGGTGTTAGGTCCCAATATCAAGAAATTGACAAGAAGAGAGTAGAGACACGAAAGAAATTACTTGTTTCAGAAGTATTGGCGATAATGGGAGAGCTACTAAGGGAATGGTGCTTGGCAGTGTGTTGCCTTCTTGCAGCTTCCCTTTCGATGGCATTAGCAGCAGCAACCTCATCTCTTAGGAATTGCTATTGTCGTCTCTTCTCAGCCCTCTCGAAGACAATTAATGCCTTGGAATGTTCTTGCTCTACTGCCTTGGCAGCTGCTTCATGGATGGGAGCTTCAACCAAGTCAGTAGCTGAAGCAGTCACTTTCTTTCTCTTTTCCAATGCTTCGGCAATTGTCTCAGAATCAGAGTCTTTGACAAAATCAGAAGGAGAGACAGTCATCTTTCTTCTCTTTTTTCTCTGTATTGGTATTGTCTGCTCCTTCTCACTTTCCTTCTCAACTTCTTCAGTCTGAGATCCAGATTCCCTAGAAATGAGCTCCTCTTCTACCTCTCTAGCAGCTGTCTCATCTTGAACCAAGTCAATCACTCTTTTCCTTCTTTTCAAGGGCGACACCTGCTCTTGATCTTCTTCTTCTTTTGCTTCCTCTGCTTGAACCTCAGTTGTTTCCTTTTCTAGCTCAAGGAGTCTCATTTTCTTCTGTTGTTGACCACCTTCACAAGAGAAGAACTAAGAATAAAATTGCAAGCATTATAGAGAAGGTCAAAGAAAAGAAACAAAAGTATATACCTTTTTTTGAGGCAGCCTGAGTGACTCTTGGGGGAGTTGAGGCAGCAGGAGCAGATTGGGTTGTAGCATGCACTACAACTGGAACAGTGGAAGAAGTAATAATTTCAGCTCCTTTGGGCTTGGGCACATCTAACACCTTTAGTAGGTTTTGAGGTGAAATGGCCAAGTAGACTTCCATGTTGGTCACCCACCAGTTCTGGTATCTCTTCAATAGGGTACCTTGAAGAAGGAAAGGGATATACTCGAAATTGACGAAGTCGTCGATGAATTTGGAAGTTGCCTCTTCTAACCTGGACCTCCAAACTTTCAGATCCCTCCTGGTAAGACTGAGATTGGTGTTGCTGCAGAGAGGTATTGGGACCCCTTGTGTGAAGCCAAATTGTCTAGCAAATTGGGTAGGACAGTAGGGCTCAGCGATGCATTTGTAGGCTCTGGGGTTCAAGGTCCCGATAAATAACTCTCTGGGGATCAGAATGGAAGCCCATATATCCTGTGAATAGGTGAGGCACAGAGCCTGTCACTTAGGAAATTCCTCAACCAAGACGGACCAATGGTGGGTTTGAAGGGACGGAAACGATAAGTAGAAAGGGAAGCTGGAAGTTGGAGGAAGAAAGAAAAGTAAAAAGCAAAAATAGAAGGATAAAGTGAAGCATTGGCTAGTCTTATGCCATGAGTAAGAGAGTGTAGCCTATAAAATTTAAGGCATTTGGATTGTAACTCAGTGAAATAGGCAAAAAACCAAAGCTGAAGGATCCAGAATGGCCCCCCTTGATTAGCATCTAAGGGTTTCTCACAGAAAAGGGAGCAGACCCTATATACGTGGCCTAGAACATGTGGGCCTAAGGCCACCTTTTTATGTAGAACAAGGGCTTTGGCAAGAGGAGCAAATTCAAGCATGATTCTCTGAGAGGAGGTGCAGAAGAGGAATTTACAAAGCCAATACAATAAGAAAGAAAAGAGTTCCCTATCAGTCACAAGACCCTCTCTTTTATTCTCAGCCTTGGCGAAATCACTATAGGATGAGTTAAGAGAGGGGAGGGAGAAAGGAACTGTAGAGTCAGGGTAATCTGGCCCAATGGGGGTACCAATGGGGGATAATCCTAGTAGATGGCAAATGTCAAGAACAGTAGGGGCCATCATCCCACATCTAAATTGAAAGAAATTAAAGATGGGATTCTAGAAACACAAAGCAGCAGGAATTAGAAAAGGGTCCTCTGAGATAGCTACCCTGGATAGTCGGAGAGCATCGAGAAGGCAGAGCTCTTGAAGGTCCAGAGTTCTAGCAGGGACAACCCTGTCGTACCATTCTTGCCACTCCGGTCTCACCGTGGGCCAGCATCGGTGGGGGCGATTCATCCTCCAGTTCCTCCAGTCAAGACCACCTTCGTAAAGAAGACATTGGTTTTCCAGACGAGGATATAGGGCTGGGAGCTCAGTAAGGATCTCCTTGAAAATGGGCCCAAGCACGTAGTCTCGCTGCATATGGCGACGAGGGACGAAGATACGCCCATCGATAGCGGTTTTCTCCCCAGCTTTGTACTTCTCACATTCTGCATCAATGACCCTCTTCAGGGCTACAGATGAACTCACACGCTCTACGACGGGCATGTTCAATGAAGAAGAAGCCATTGGCAGTTCGCTTTTTCAGAAAGTAAAGCTGAGAAAGGGAGTAGAGAGAAATGGAAGATTGATAGAGGGGAGGGTTTGTGTGTTAAGAGCAAGTGATTTCAGAGCACGAAACAAAAAGGTTTTTAAAGCTTTTGTGTCTGAAAAATATATTGCGTATGTCGTTAAGTACTAGAAGTACGAATACGAAGAGTTTCCTTTAATATTGATACTTTTGGAGGTAAAAACACAGCCCAGATGCTAAGACTAGCTTCGAAGTAAGGTATTTGGCTTTGAAACCAGATTTTGGCGCCAAAAGTCAAATAACATCGGCTTCGAAACAGAGAAGCCGGCTTCGAAGCACATTCCATACTTAAGGTTGCAAGAATGCTCAAGTATTTGTTTACTTCAGAAAGTGAAGTCCTTCGAAACAAAACTTAAGTCCCCTTAAGGAGGTGAATTGTTGTTCGAAACATCAAAACCAATAGTTGGTTGGTGTATATACAGAAAGATTTTGTCTTTTGAACTAAAACAGCATGAACTGTTGTTCGAAGCAAAAGGTGGTCAATTTAAAAAAACTAATTGATCATATTAACCGTGATCAGATGCTGGTTATGGCTGAAACAAGCTTTAAGTATAAGATTGCTAGATTCGAAGCATTGTTTCTAGACGAAAATCAGCCAAAACTATCAACTTTATTCCATAAATTGGAAAAGTCATGTTAGTTCCTTTTAGTGTTTCATTAAAATCAATTGAGTCCAGGTTCGAAGGATGAGGTTGTTAAATTCGAAGCACTAATTCTAAATGATATCCGCCAGAATTGTCAACTTTATTCCATAAATTGGAAAAGTCACGTTGATTCATTTCAGTGTTTCATTAAAAACGATTGAGTCCAGATTCGAAGGATGGAGTCATTCAGTTCGAAGCCCTGAATTCACTTTCAAAGACAAATGGGGACAAAATCAAGCAATGTTAAATAAAGAAAAATCTTCGTTTGTATTAAAGTAGAAGCAATTACATTGAATGGCCCTTTTTGGGTAAAAATTTAAGCTTATAGAAATAAGGAATAGAATAAATAACACGATCATGAAATGTTGTCCAACTATGGTCAATGAATTTCTTTTCTTTCTTTATTCTATCCTTCATTTCTTCCAGGATTGGCTGCTGAAGTTGATGTGCTCTCACTTGATAAAAGAGCTCTTCAGCCTGCATTTCGAATGCTGCTTCTTTTAGTCCTCGCTCCAGTTTGCCCATATCCATGCCACCGATGTACACAGAGTTTTTATTATGGAAATCATCGAATTTCTCAATGAGTCTCTCTGCTTCATCCTGGGCATGGACTTGAAGGGATGAGAGTTGGTCCAAAGATCGGGCGGTTGCTATGGCAGTTCGATGCCAGTGAAGGAGTAATGGGAGGTGGTCCAGAAACATGTGGAGTTCTGCTTGAGCGGTGGGGTTGAGGACCTGACCCCGAGTTAGAATATCACAAGCCCATCGAAAGTTCTTGAGAGGAACATCATCCTCAAGAACGTCAAAAGGCAAGTAGGAGAAGGCTGCAAGCAAGAACTGGGCTTGCTTTCGCTCAACGGGAGTAGGGGAAGGTGGAGGCTTGTAAGGAAGAAAGACCTTATCCGCAGAAAGGGCAAGCCCTTGTCTTTCTGTCCAGCAAGAAGTTGGCGGAGGAGAAGGTGTGGATGTTTCTATTTCAGATGAAGAACAAGGTGTGGATGCTTCCATTTCAGGAGATGGTGCCGGAACAGAAGGAACAAAGGCATTAATGTAATCGAGCCAATCGGAAGAGCAGAGCTTCGCCTTCTTGGCTAAAAATGATAGATTGTGCCCTTGTGCCTCTTCTATGCATCGGGCGGCTGACATTATCCTTGTAGACATGGAGGATGTGTACCATGCTACGAGTAAATTATCTTCCAAATTGCGTCGATGATCGATAGGTACATAAGGATAAACTACCGAACTTCGAACATCGGAGAGGAAATCTAAAGGGTCAGTGAATTCAACGAAATGGTGATTAACTCGCTCCCTTAAATCACAAGCCTCAGATTCCAACCCGCCAAAAGCCCCAGAACCCTCGAAGGTAGAAGAAGCTACAGCTCTATCCCATGCAGACTGCGACGAAGAGTCTTCTATGTCCATATCTACAATTTTCTGAATTAAAGGATTAAGGGCAATATATTCGTAGTCCAAGGATTGATGACTTGAGAAGGCCTCCATGACTTAGATATAGAAAGTTGAGTAAAGGTGGCTAATTAATGTATGGAGTTTCCTTCAAGAAGAAACAGCACCATCAGATGACTTTTCATGTGCTTGATCAATAGAGAAGAAGTTTGGTTCAGCCATGAAAGAGATATCAGTCCGTTCGATTACTAAAGTGGTGGGGATGTTCCAAAAGTTGGAAATGAAATTAATGCAGCTAATCATCAATTGATGACGGTTGTGTTTCTAAAACACAAAGCCCATGCACGACTGTGATCTACTAATATCACCAAGTATTGGGTATATTAGTGCGGGGGGTAATGTTGGTTACATATTTTGTAACAGCCAATCACAATTCGACGCGTGGCAGAGCAAGGGTAATATAGGAAGACTATTCAAGTCTTCGATCCTGATCATACACGTGGCAGCTAATATTGGTTCTCACATGATCTGAGTAGCATTGGATTAGTAAAGAGATGCAAGGTGACGTGGCTTCAACGGTTACTCACATTCAAATTCAAATATAGGAGGGAAGCCCAACTGCAAGTGATGGCATAGTGGAACTACTTTTAAGTCAGCATGATCAGCGATCATAGAGGAGCAGTTCGACGGTTTGAAATGTAGTTTGATGGTCATCCTTTAGAAGTATAAATAGAAGGAAAGGTCCCAGAAAAAAGCCCCAGACTCAGATCCAACAAAACCAGTCTTACTTTACATATTTTTCTTTCCAATTTTACATTTTCAATCTTTACATTTCCAGTCTTTACATTTCCTGTTCTTTACATTCCTGTACTTTAAATTCCTGCACTGCACTTCATTCATAGGAGTAGTTTCAAGTAAATTGTCGATGTAAACCTCTACGAGGCTAAGTTTGGATCATTGTAAGTTTTTCATACTAATGAAATACTTCAATTGTAAGGACTGATTGATCCTTGCTGGCACGCTCGCAATTACTAAAATAACCTTCGAAAGCCAAAAAGCCAACATATATTTTTGGCACGCCCGATGGGACCAATTGAAATGGCTAGACGTAGGAGAAAAGGAGAAAATGAACGCTTGGAAGATGGCGTGGAGGGAGAGGTAGAAATACCTAATCCAGGGGATAATGTGATAACACATCCTGTGGAAACTCCTATTTTATCAGAACCTATGGTCGAACAGACCAGCACTTCGAAACAAGAACCACATGTTCATAGTATTGGACGAAACCAAGGAATTGGACCATCCACTGTTCCATCTACTCAGCCAATAAATCCATGGGATGGCCTAGTAGATGGCATAGGACAGCAATTAATGAACACAATGGAAAGGTGGGCAACATCCTTTTTGGATCGAATGAATAACCACCAACCAACAAATGCAAGACACATGGAGGAAGTAAATGTCCCTTAGCAAAGATTGGCTAGAGATAAACAACCTATGCAAGTTAATGGACATTCTAATGGTCAAACTAGTAATCAGAGTTTTGAAAGACCACCACCTCAGTCATGGTATGAACCCATTTCGAGGCCTATAGCAGGCCAAAATGCCTCAATGTTTAACAGTGAAGCCATGCAAGTTGGTGGATCTGGCCCAGTACAAGAAAATGGCATAAGAATGGTTCCAAATCCCACGTTCGAAGCCATACCTGGCACTAGGGGGTACAATAATCCCTTATTCGAATTTATACCCGGGGGGTTGGAAGGTTTTCCCACAAATGGAAGGGACACAACACCTGTTCCAGCACCTTTCGCAGGTCCCTTCGCAGGACAAGCTCAAAGGGGTTACCCACACCCCCAACAGCAACCTGCACCACAGGGACAACCAGTCTCAAATGTACCACCTTATGGACCAAGAGGACCACAAGCATAAGTTTGTCCACCAAATCCTGTGTTTGTTCCCCTAGCAGTGGTTCAGCAGGCATAAAATATGGTCCCTAGGGACCAAATTGTTGATATTGTTAAGGAGATGTGTGGACCAATGGCTCAGGGGGTCCAAACTCCTGTGTACAGAAAACTATACCCAGAATGGGTCGACAGGGCACATGAATACCCAAGAGGTTTCAGGATACCAAATTTTGTCCTCTTTATGGGAATGGAAACCAATCAACAGTAGAGCATATTGCTAGGTTTGCTACTCAATGTGGTGAATTTACTAATCATGACTATATGAAGTTGAGACTATTCCCAAATTCTCTAACTGGGGGAGCATTTGTATGGTACATTAACCTTGCACCTGGCTCGATTCAGACTTGGCAACAAATGGAAGAGGCATTTCATGCCCAATTCTTCCAATTGGAGCCAGAGGTTTCCATGGCAGACTTGGCAAGATTAAGTCAAAAGCCTGAAGAAAAGGCTACTCAATTTATTGCCAGATTCAAAAGGGCTCGAAATAAATGTAGAGTCATCCTGCCAGAGCTAGAATTCGTAAGATTGGCTCAAAATGGTTTAGAGTTCAGGCTTCGAAAGAAGTTTGACTCAACTGAATTCAAAGATTTGGTGGAACTAACCTATAAGGTGTCTAGGTATGAAGCATTACTAGAGGAGGAACAAGATCGAAATAATGCATCGTCAAGACATATTATAGAGATCCTAACTATGAGATTGATGCAGCAGAGATTGTGGGCAAAGAACCTGTAATCTGTGAAGCATTAATTCATAAGGATACAACAATTGACCAGCAGTTTGAAAAGAAAGACCTTCGCAGGAAGTACTCTTTCGATTTAACAAAGGCAGACGACATTTTTGATCATTTGCTTGCGACCAACTTCCTTAAGTTACCAAAAGGAGTGAAACTTCCATCTCCAAATGAACTTAAAGGAAAAGTATACTGTAAATGACATAACTCTTGGTCTCACTCGACTAAAAACTGCATTGTTTTTCGAGACAGGATCCAAGAACAAATTTGGAAAGGAAGTTTGAAATTCCCAGCCAAAGCAGAAAAGGCCATGGGGATTGACAGTAACCCATTTCCAGAAGTTGGAGAGGTGGCAGCCAATGTCATTATGTCAGATTTCCAGAACTTGTCCTTGACAGAATTGGAAGAAGTCAATGTGCATATGCATGTTGCCAACCAGACAACCATCAAGAAGGACACTAGAAACCCACCAGCTATTGGACAAGGTTTCTCACACCAGAGGGAACACTCTGATGAAGAATCACTGGATGATGATTCCTTAGAGGCAGCAGTAATGCAAAGGATGTGTCCCAGGTGCAGACTGAGTTATAAGTGGTTGAAAGGGCTTCCAACTGATGGGAAGCAATATTACAGGGATGTGCAGAGACGCCCTAAACCAACCAATGCTTATAACAAAAGGTCGTATCCGGCTAGTGTTAGGCAGCAGCCATTGGTAATTGAACCAGCAGTCGATAGAATGCATGCTAAAGGTAAGAGGCCCTTGTATGAGTCCAGGCCACCTAACTATTACAGAATGGAAAGCAGTCATTCTGAAAGAAGACTGGAGAAAAGTTCAAGTTATGGGATCAAAGCCAGAGATTGGCCCCCTAGGCCAGCCTCACGCAGGACAGAAAGTGGCCACCTTCATCAAAGGCCTGAATCAGGCTCGAAACATGAGGTCAGGGCCAAGCAATTGCCTTCACAGCTAGTTTCGAAGATGGCTTCGAAGGTAAAAAAAAGCAGTTCAACATCTGAGTCAGTAAGTTCGTGGGTACCTGGAGTTCCAGATTGGTTTGTGATGCAAAACAAACCTAGGGAAGTGCCTACCCAGAGAGATGTTGGAAACCAAGGAAGAATGGTTAAACCTCCTTTGGTGGCTCCGAACAATTAGGTATTGCTTATACACCCAAAGACAAAGGAACAAGATATGGTCCCAGTCATTTCGAGATCACAAAGGAGAAAGATTCAGCGCAAGTACACTCAGTACCAGCAAGATATGAAAGAAAATGGAGAGAGCTCTTCATTGGTCCAGACAGAAGGAAAGAAGACTCCAAAGTCAGACCATACTCCAAAGCCAACTCTACAAAGCAAAGTGGGTTGCAGCAGAGAACAGTTGGCCAAGGTTCATTCTAAAATAAAAGCCAGAGAGAAATCTAGCTTAGCAGGATTGGAGAAAGCTCTGATGGAGAGTGATAGCGAGATAAAAGAAGAAATTGGCATAAGCCAAAAGAGAGAAATGGTGAAGGAAGAAATGTTTGAAGCCTTCATGGCTGAGCAAACATTTCTGGTTCAAAAACCAGTCGAGAAAAACCATTCGAAGGAACCAGTTAGCAATGAAGTGCCAGAATGCAGCATGGAAGATGCTTCTGAGGTAACTGATCAAGGTAGCCAAGAAGGGAAACAGGCACAGCCAGCCATCCAGTTTGGCTCATTTCCTCCAGTATCAGTCAACATGGTACATATACTACCTCATGAGTTCCAAGCTGGGGATGAGGACCAAGATGGTCAAGAAATTGATCCAATTTCAATCTCTAGTGAAGACTCACAAGTGAGTATGGTGCAAGATGATTCCGGAATGGCCACCCCAATGGAAACTGAATATGAGAGCAAAGAAGAGGTGAGCATCAACCTCTCATATCCTTTTGAATATCCCTCGAATTCTATGACGCAACATGTTAAGCCTTTGTACATCAAGGCTTTCTTCGATGGGATACAATTGAACCGAGTCCTGATAGATAATGGGGTAGCAGTGAACCTACTACTGAAATCTTCTTTGAAGAAACTAGGGAAAAAGAATCCCAGGTTGATCCCAACTAGCACAACCATTACTGGCTTTGCTGGAGACAAACAGATGGCTCAGAGAATTCTACCCATCAACCTGAGTGTGGGAACCAAGGACTGTATGACAGCATTCTTCGTAATCGACAGTAATGCTAAATACAATGCTTTACTTTGGAGAGATTGGATTCACACTAACAAATGTTTGCCTTCCTCTTTGCATCAGAAAATTATGATGGCTTTAGGCAATGGAGAGACAGAGGAAATTGATGCAGATCCTCAACCCTTCATAGCCTATGCAGACTTCGTAGAGGCCAAATTGTATACTGAGGGAGTGACACCCTCAGTATACTAAGGAAACCAGATGGCTCAGCCGAAGTGACGGCTGATGAGGAAGTGACACACCTGAAGCACTTAGTTCAGGAGAGTGCTGATGAAGAGGTTGTCGTTAAGGATAACAATGATGCCTAGTTGTAGGCAAAGAGATAAAGCACAAGAAGCCAAGTCTTTGGCTCTAATTCAATTCTCAACATTGGATGTAAAAGCAATAGTCCAAAAAGTACAGGAGCAAGAGAGAGAAGCCATGATAATTGGCTGCAAACAGGAGTAGCAACAGGTCAGAGTTTTGACCCTTGATAAATACTGTGCGTTGGACATTGAGACAAAAGTCCAGGAGATACAGGAAAAAGAAGCCTTATGGACAGATTTTGTCTATGAGGAGGAGGGTAAAGATGTTGAAATAAGGAACCTGGGAACAGAGCAAAGCAAGGAGGTTGCTTCGAAGCTAGAAGAAATCAAAGAAGAAACTTTAATAAGTTCTCAAACACAAGACCCCTTAGAAGAAGTAAATTTAGGAGAAGGTTCTATACAACAGCCCACCTATATAAGTGCTTGTTTGAATAATCTAGACAGGGAGCAGTTGTTGGTTGTCCTGAAAAAATATAAAGATTGCTTTGCATGGTCTTATAATGAACTACCAGGATTGGATAGGTCATTAGTGGAACATAGGCTCCCTATGAAGCCTAATTTCAAGCCATACAAGCAAAAACCAAGAAGAATAAGTCCAGAAGTGATTCAGAAAGTTAAGGAGGAGATTCTTAGACTACTCAAGGCAGGCTTTATTAGGACAGCCAGGTATGTTGAATGGCTATCTAATATTGTGCCTGTAGTTAAGAAGAATGGTAAAATGAGGGTATCCATTGATTTCAGAAACTTGAATTTAGCAACTCCGAAAGATGAGTACCTTATGCCTATAGTAGATTTGCTGGTAGACAGTTCAACAGGGCATCAAATTTTATCAATGACGGATGGGCACTCTGGTTATAACCAAATCTGCATTGCAGATGAGGATGTCCACAAGACAGCATTCAGATATCCTGGAAATATTGGCACCTTCAAATGGGTTAAAATGCCATTTGGCCTGAAGAATGCTGGGGCTACATATCAGAGGGGTATCAACACTATCTTTCATGACTTCATTGGAGGGTATTTAGAGTGTTATATTGATGACATTGTAGTAAAATCCCAGTCCATGGAGGAGCATCTGTTTCATTTAGAAGCAGCTTTTGAAAGAATGAGGAAGTTCAAGTTAAAACTCAATCATCTTAAATGTGCTTTTGGTGTATCATCTGGAAATTTTTTGGGTTATGTAGTGCACAAGAAGGGAATACAGATTGATTAGAATAAAGCCAAAGCCATCATTGAAGCCAGGCCTCCATCAAGTAAGAAAGAATTGCAAAGGTTCCTTGGACAGGTTAACTTTCTTCGAAGGTTCATTTCTAACACTGCAGGGAAAACCAAAATATTTTCTTCCTTGTTAAGGCTGAAAGATGAAGAGGAATTTGTGTGGACAGCAGAGCATCAAACTGCTTTTGAAGGTATCAAAGCCTACTTGGCCAACCCTCCAGTGCTGATGCCACCAAAGGGTGATAAGCCCTTGAAGTTGTATATAGCTGCAGCAGATGATTCATTGGGAGCCTTTTTGGCCCAAGACAATGAAGAAGGCAAGGAGCAAGTTGTTTATTACCTTAGTAGGTTTCTAAATTCTTATGAATGTAAATATTCAGCTGTTGAAAAGCTGTGTCTTGCTTTGTATTTTGTTGCAATGAAATTAAGATATTATCTTTTACCTGCAACTGTCTTGGTAATTGCAACCACAGATTTGGTTAAGTACACGTTATCTAGACCTATGTTGAGGGAAAGAATTGGCAAGTGGATCCTAGCCTTATCAGAGTTTCATTTAGAATATGTTCCCCAAAAGGCAGTAAAAGGCCAAGTTTTAGCCAATTTTTTGGCAGACCATCCATCTCAAACAGAAAGCCAAGAGATAATGGAACTTGGAACAGCTAGTGTTGAGCCATGGCAAATGTGATTCGATGGATCAAAAGCCAATGGTTTAACTGGAATTGGTATTGTGATTAGGTCACCACAAGGGGTAGAAACCACACATGGTTTCAGAGTAGATGAAGCTACCTGTTCTAATGACCAAGTTGAATATGAAGCCTTAATAGTGGGACTAGAAATTCTTATTGGATTACAAGTTCATGCAGTTGACACATTTGAAGACTCTCAATTGGTGGTTAATCAAGTGAAAGGGATTTTCAATTGTCAAAGCATAAGCATTTTGCCATATTATGTTGTTGCATTACATCTGCTTTCTCAATTTCAGATAGCAAATGTAACTCACGTTCCAAGATCCTTGAATAATAAAGCCAATGATGTGGCTCAGAAAGCTTCGAATTTCAAGAGAATGGATAATACCCAAAGGGACATAAGCCAAACAACATATCAGAGATTAATACCACTTTTGAATAAAAGGAATGTGATCTTGGAAATCAATGATAATGACTTACAAGAACAAGATTGGAGGCATCCAATAATGCATTACTTGGCTAGTTCATCTTCGAAGGCCAGTAAGAAAATTAAATTGCAGTCTATGCAATATATGATATATGGTAATGCCCTCTACAAAAGGGGGGGAGATGGCTTATTGCTGGAATGTTTAGGCCCAAAAGTAGCATTAACAGCTATGGCTGAGGTTCATGAAGGCATTTGTGGTGCTCATCAGCCTGGTGTAAAAATGAGGTGGTTGCTTCAAAGGCATTCCTACTATTGGCCAACCATTCTTAACGATTGCTAGATTCGAAGCATTGTTTCTAGATGAAAATTAGCCAAAACTATCAACTTTATTCCATAAATTGAAAAGTCATGTTAGTTCCTTTTAGTGTTTCATTAAAATCAATTGAGTCCAGGTTCGAAGGATGAGGTTGTTAAATTCGAAGCACTAATTCTAAATGATATCAGCCAGAATTGTCAACTTTATTCCATAAATTGGAAAAGTCATGTTGATTCCTTTCAGTGTTTCATTAAAAACGATTGAGTCCAGATTTGAAGGATGGAGTCATTCAGTTCGAAGCCCTAAATTCACTTTCAAAGACAAATAGGGACAAAATCAAGCAATGTTAAATAAATAAAAAAATCTTCGTTTGTATTAAAGTAGAAGCAATTACATTGAATGCCCATTTTTGGGTAAAAATTCAAGCTCATAGAAATAAGGAATAGAATAAATAACAAGATCATGAAATGTTGTCCAACTATGGTCAATGAATTTCTTTTCTTTCTTTATTCTATCCTCCATTTCTTCCAGGATTGGCTGCTGAAGTTGATGTGCTCTCACTTGATAAAAGATCTCTTCAGCCTGCATTTCGAATGCTACTTCTTTCAGTCCTCGCTTCAGTTTGCCCATATCCATGCCACTGCTGTACACAGAGTTTTTATTCTGGAAATCATCGAATTTCTCAATGAGTCTCTCTGCTTCATACTGGGCATGGACTTGAAGGGATGAGAGTTGGTCCAAAGATCGGGCAGTTGCTATGGCAGCCTGATGCCAGTGAAGGAGTAATGGGAGTTGGTCCACAAACATGTGGAGTTCTGCTTGAGGGAGTAATGGGAGTTGGTCCACAAACATGTGGAGTTCTGCTTGAGCGGTGGGGTTGAGGACCTGACCCCGAGTTAGAATATCACAAGCCCATCGAAAGTTCTTGAGAGGAAGATCGTCCTCAAGAACGTCAAAAGGCACGTAAGAGAAGGCTGCAAGCAAGAACTGGGCTTGCTTTCGCTCAACGGGAGTAGGGGAAGGTGGAGGCTTGTAAGGAAGAAAGACCTTATCCGCAAAAAGGGCAAGCCCTAGTCTCTCTGTCCAGGAAGAAGTTGGCAGAGGAGAAGGTGTGGATGCTTCTATTTCAGATGAAGAAGAAGGTGTGGATGCTTCCATTTCAGGAGATGGCGCAGGAACAGAAAGAACAAAGGCATTAATGTAATCGATCCAATCGGAAGAGCAGAGCTTCGCCTTCTTGGCTAAAAATGATAGATTGTGCCCTTGTGCCTCTTCTATGCGTCGGGCGGCAGACATTATCCTTGTAGACATGGAGGATGTGTACCATGCTACGAGTAAATTATCTTCCAAATGGCGTCGATGGTCGATAGGTACATAAGGATAAACTACCGAACTTCGAACATCGGAGGGGAAATCTAAAGGGTCAGTGAATTCAACGAAATGGTGATTAACTCGCTCCCTTAAATCACAAGCCTCAAATTCCAACCAGCCTAAAACCCCAGAACCTTCGAAGGTAGAAGAAGCTACAGCTCTATCCCATGCAAACTACGAAGAAGAGTCTCCTATGTCCATATCTACAATTTTCTGAATTAAAGGATTAAGGGCAATATATTCGTAGTCCAAGGATTGATGACTTGCGAAGGCCTCCATGACTTAGATATAGAAAGTTGAGTAAAGGTGGCTAATTAATGTATGGAGTTTCCTTCAAGGAGAAACAGCACCATCAGATGACTCTTCATGTGCTTGATCAATAGAGAAGAAGTTTGGTTCAACCATAAAAGAGATATCAGTCCGTTCGATTACTAAAGTGGTGGGGATGTTCCAAAAATTAGAAATGAAATTAATGCAGCTAATCATCAATGGATGCCGGTTGTGTTTCTAAAACACAAAGCCCATGCACGACTGCGATCCACTAATATCACCAAGTATTGGGTATATTAGTGCGGGGGGTAATGTTGGCTACATATTTTGTAACAGCCAATCACAGTTCGACGCGTGGCAGAGCAAGGGTAATATAGGAAGACTATTCAAGTCTTCGATCCTGATCATACACGCGGCAGCTAATATTGGTTCTCACGTGATCTGAGTAGCATTGGATCAGTAAAGAGATACAAGGTGACGTGGCTTCAACGGTTACTCACATTCAAATTCAAATATAGGAGGGAAGCCCAACTGCAAGTGATGGCGTAGTGGAACTACTTTTAAGTCAGCATGATCAGCGATCATGGAGGAGCAGTTTGACGGTTTGAAGTGCAGTTCGATGGTCATCCTTGAGAAGTATAAATAGAAGGGAAGGTCCCAAAAAAAAGCCTCAGACTCAGATCCAACAAAACCAATCTTACTTTACATATTTTTCTTTCCAGTTTTACATTTCCAGTCTTTACATTTCCTGTTCTTTACATTCCTGTACTTTAAATTCCTGCACTGCACTTCATTCATAGGAGTAGTTTCAAGTAGATTGTCGCTGTAAACCTCTACGAGGCTGAGTTTGGATCATTGTAAGTTTTTCATACTAATGAAATACTTCAATTGCTCTTTATTTAACTGTTCTTGTGCTTAAATTCTCCTAAATCAAGCCACGAGTAAAAGTCCTCTTCATTGAGGCTGAAAAGAACTACAACACGATCGTCTGATAATTGGTTGGCAATTAAAATTTTGTAAGGACTGATTGATCCTTACTGGCACGCTCGCAATTACAAAAATAACCTTTGAAAGCCAAAAAGCCAACAATACCTTTGCAATTCCTTTCCATTGATCTTCTTTTTTTATAGTTGTTTTGTGTTAAGTTTTACAATCTATTTGTTAATTTTAGTTTGTGTTCTTTGTTTTTGTTTGTTTTTCATTTGGGGATGTAAGATCATGTTGTTAGGTCTGTACAATTTTTTAGACTCATTTTTGGTTGCTTTTTGGCTTTCCTTTTTAAATTCGTGTTGTGCTAATTTTTATACAGATTAGGCCTTCACGTTATCAAAGGAGCCACTGCTGCTTGTAAGGTTTTGAATTGGATTTATCTGGCTTTGGTTAAATTCATAGTTTGTTTTAGGGTTTAGTATTTTAGTTTGTAGTGTATCGATTTAGTTTGTAATAGTTGAGAAATATATTTTGATCATTTGTGATTCTGGTGCTTTTGATTTTCTTTATTATCACTATTCAGATGTATTTCCCTTTTCTTAAGTCGATATCTGTTCCATTTTCTTTTTTAAATTCTCTTTTCTTTGTAGCAAAACTTTTATGGAGTATTTGGTTCATTGGAATAAAATGATCATTCCATTATAATATTCGTTCCCTTATTTGGTTAACTAAGAAAAAATAATTAAAACTGCATTGTAACTAGAATCATCATTCATTCTTATAAGGGAATGGTCATTCCAATGTAGAGCTTTAGGAATGACTATAACATTCCATCTCATTCTAATAAACCAAATATTTCATTAAATTAAGTATATATGGAGCTGCTTTGATAATTGATTTTTATAGTGTACAATGTAGTTAAAGAGAATTCTGGTGCATTATTAAGAGGAACAATCTCTGATGAGATGGAGGAATTGGTAAATTATGCTTCCAGATTTAATTTAATTTAATTTTTTTTAAATGATTTCTTGATAGAGTTCTTTTCAAGATCAGTTTTTATTTATTTATTTTAAGTTTGGTGATATTCACACTGTTTTTGTCTTGCTCTTCTTCTAATTTTATTTGTGTGGGAGTTTTTTTCTTCTTCTTCTTCCTTTTAGTTTGTCAGGTATATTTTTTGCAAGCATTGATGCATTTAGATGTGTGGTGGGAAAGAATGCTAATGTTTGTTATTATATGCACAGATTTTTTTATACATGTACAGTTTTGACATTACATTTTTTTCGTAATAAATTAAATTCATTTTCTGTGCCACAAATGTTTCATGTGTTAATCAATTGGTTTTATGATATGGTCTTTCTGGATTTTGAATAAGATGAAATTTAGAAATCAATTTCTTGGCTTTTTGAGTTTGTTTTTTTATTATTATGGTTGGTGGTTCTATTTTGGAATGGAATATTACCATTTATTCCATCTAATTGCCCAAAAATATAAGAACACGTTATATGGATTTGTGATTCTTGTGTATATATGGATTAGTTAACTCTTTATTTTGTGTGATGTTCTCTTCTGTAGACCAATGAATTCCACAATTAAAGAAGGCTACTTCACTCTTCTTGCTTCCTCTGCCTTATGGTATATTTTGTAATTCTTTACAATTTTTGTTTTAGTTTGCATGTTTAAAATAGTTGGCCTGTTTGTCGTACACAATTAATTAAACACATTTTCTCACCAAATTAAACCATCTTATGAGGGAAGATGCATTGATAAAACTAAACTATGGTGAGATTTTATTTTATTTTTTGGTTTTGTGTGTGTCTCGTACTATATGATCACATAGAAAGATTTATTTATTTTCTCATAAACTAGGTTATTTCCTATTGGTATTGTATACATGGACCACTACATGATTGGTGTTTGTCCTGCTTTCTATGAATTTTGAGTTGTCTCTACTTTTAAAATAGTGACTTTGACAAGTTTGTGCAATCAAATGACATCAATGTAAAAATAAAAAAAATAAAAAATAAAATAAAAACTGAATGCAAATGACAAAAATATATTTGGCATTTTTTTTTTTTTTTTTTATAGACCATTCAATTATGAACCTACCTCATGAATTCATTTTAATTTGTTAATTAGATATCACTCTAAAGGCCTTGGTGGAACATAATTTAAGTACTATTTTTATATATAGCTAATGCTAGCATACCACTAACAAGGTCAAGAGAAGGCTAACCACATCGCGTGCTGCAGATTACAAGAAACAATGGGAAGAAGAGGTAAAAAGTAAAAATGTATACAAAATAATTCACTTATGGTGTTTGGCACTCCCTCTCCTAACCAATCCATCTTTTTATGAATCTTTTTTTTTTTTTTTTGTCTTTTTTTTTTTTTGGTAAATTCTTCTTTCCCTTTTCTTTATCATTATTCCCCATAGTGTAACAATCCACATTTTATGTCCTAGTCATGTTTGCATGCATTTGTATGTTTTGCCATGTTAAGATACTGTAATAACCCGTATTCCTGTCATGGTCATGTTCATGTTCTTTTACATAACTTCATCTTGTTAAGTTTGCATTCATGAATCTTGTCTTATTTGCTTAAGTGTTGTGTGCATGCTTTGTTCCTTCCTTGATGTTAAGCCTAAGTTATGTTAAGCCTAGGTTATGCCAAGCCTAGGTTGTGTTAAGCCCAGATCTTTCCAAGCCGAGGTCATCTTCAGTCTAAAAGTATCTTGGAACCCCTTTGTTTGACTTCCATCTTCGCCTTGACATATTGGCCGAGATGTCATTATCTAGGCCGAGGTGTTCATCACCAAGGCCGAGATGTTACCTTTGCACTTGAGTGATCTTGTCCTGGAGTGGTATGACCTAGACCGAGGTGTGGCACATCTAGGCCAAGGTGTGGCACAGCTTAGTCAAGTGTTGTCCTTCCTAGTCGAGGTCATTGTCACCTTAGTTGCCGAATCTTTGTCCTTAGCCGATGTCATCACTTGCCGGAGTGCCTTACCGAGTAGCTTGTTAGATACGCTTTGTCATAGTCTTGTCTTGTCAATCTATCACCTTTTTTAGGAGAGCCAACCAGCCATTGCCACGTGTCCGAGCTGAGTGTTAAGTCAGCCAGCAGAGAGAGAAAACCCATCATTTGTTTCTATACTTGTTTTGAAGAAGAGAGAGAAGCTCTAGAAGAGGGAGAGGAGTTCTTGAGGGAGAGTAGATTTCCAAGCTTGATTTCTAGAGATCGAACCGTTAGATCCATGTTCTAAGGTTAGATTTTTGATCTGCTCTTGTCGTTCTTTATGTTTATGATATTGCATTGCATGATTGGATATGATTTGTAAGCCATGCATTGCTTTGAAGTTCGGTTTTAGAAAGAGAAAATAGCATTCATGTGTTCTTCAAGAAAAGTCATGTTTTGATCCGAAAGTTCATGCCAAGATCCATGTTTTTGTATTTGTTTTCACATGATTTCCAAGTATGGGTACCCAGGTCCATATTTTTGAACTTATAGCATGAAATCTCTGATTTTTGTAATAAAGAGGTTATGAACTTTCGCATGCATGTTCTTCATGTTCTTCATGTTCTTCCTGTTCTTCACGGGTGGAAACCCAGATCTCCAGACCTCACTTCCCGAAGTGTAGTCGCCAAGATCACTCTCACCTAGACCTCACACTTAGGCCGAGCATCGTATCTCACCTTGGCCTACCATGCATGATCACTTACACCTTTAGTTTGTCTTGTGCGCACCTCGGCATGCAGTCGCACGCCGAAGCCTAGGTAGCCACACCTCGACCAGGAGGTGTGGGACCTTGGCAAAGACCTGCTTAGTACCCAGCATGTTTTCCCGAGATAAAGAACTGTGTTTGTTTTGATTCGACTTAGTCTTGAGGAATGCCGAGATCATCTGCATGCATGTGAAACTTGTTTGAAAGTGCATTCAACAGGCTTTGCCATGTGTTTGTAGGACTTGGACTTGCATTGACCCCGACGTTTGAAGAACTAAGTGAGTGGTATTTTTGATAAAGCTATGTTATAATGCTTTGATAAAAGTCTTGTTTTGCTTCGCTTTGAAAAGTATTTATAAGCTTGAATGGTTATTCCTAATTGGAAAGTACATACTATCTTGTTGATGACATTCTTGGAAAGTCCGTACATGCTAGGGGACTATAAGCATTTGTAGCACAACCTTTGGAAGTCCTTACGTGCTGGAGGACTCTAAGCGTTTGCGACACAAAGTTTGGAAGTCCTTACGTGCTGGAGGACTCTAAGCATTTGCAGCACAAAGTTTGGAAGACCGTGCGTGTTAGGGGACTCTAAGCATTTGCAGCACAAAGTTTGAAAGCCCGTACGTGCTAGGGGACTATAAGCATGTGTAACACAACCTTTGGAAGTCCTTACGTGCTGGAGGACTCTAAGCATTTGCAGCACAAAGTTTGGAAGTCCTTACGCGCTGGAGGACTCTAAGCATTTGCAGCACAAAGTTTGGAAGTCCGTACGTGCTAGGGGACTCTAAGTTTTAGTAGCACAAGTCCTTAGTGTCAGGAGACTATAATGCAATGACACCATTGAATTGAGATATCTCCCTTGTCTTGCCTTGTTTGCCACTGACGGTTTACCGCGTGGGTTTGTTTGCCGAGATGTCATCACTTGTATTATAATGATGCTAGTAAGCATCCTTTGAAACTTAACAGATCTGCTAGATGGACTTGGTCCATCCTTTGACTTGCACTAATTACTTTATGTATTGTTGATAAAGATCTTGAATACCAGTCATGCATACTCCTTTATTATTTATACCATTCACTGAGTATCCAAGCTCACCCTCCCTATGTATATATGTAGGTAACAAGCAAGAAGTCGGCTATGCCGAGATGTGTGTTTTGTATGCATGTTATGTCGGCAGTGAGGATGTCGGCAAATTTTGAAGATTATGTCTCTTGATTTGTATTCCATGTATTATGTTTATGTCGGCTTGAGAAGCCTTTTGTTAAGATGTAATATGTATTTTTGTACTTCATTTTATTTGTATTCAAGTTTTAAAGCTATGTAAAAATGTATGTCATTCCATTTGACTTATTCACTGCTCTTATGGACCACTTGTATTTGTATATTTTGCTTCCGCACTTTTGAGCCCCATATATTTATACTCTGATTGTGTGTGAATTTTGAATGTTGGCCTTCGGTAATCTCGGATTACTGGCCATCACGGCACCAAACTACTAGGGGCGGTTTGGGGTCGTGACACATAGATAGAATTGAAATGAGGCAAATTGATTAGGCCAAATCATTGCATAGAAATATCATTATTTGATTGATCTAAGTTCATGCAATTTATTATTTATTAAAAATTTCTTTTGGTCAATCGTTGAATTGAATAAAATTCAACTGAAGGGGATAATCGTTCCATAGAACATACTTTTTTATTTAATCATACGCTATAAACATATACAATAATAGTGAAAAGAATTTCAAATCATATTGATTAGTCCAAAATAGTACGTAATGGTAATATAAAGCATTGCTTAGAATCTATTTTTATGTCAAGCAATCTTTTTTGTTTTTTTCAAAGGTCAACATCGAGTCGTTCATCTCAGAAGCCTTCAACACTGGCTCAAAACTTGGATATAACCTTGGTGACATAATCAGATCGATTTATTTTATTAGGTATAAAGATTGTTGTTATCAATTATTTTAGAAGTTTTTTTAATGTTTGTCTGTTGTGTTTTTAGTTTAACATAGAAGATATGTCATGTTAATGATTTTTCCCATACCCACTCTTTTCAATTTCTATTAATGATTTTATCAATGACATTTGTGGGGTTAGAAATTTGAAACTTATACATTAGAATGTTTCTACTTCAAGTGTACTGCTTAAATTTTTGGTAATTATACGTGGTGTACTTTTTCTAATTTCAGCTTTGGACTGGGTATGCTTCATGCAAGTGTTGCTAATGCTTGTTATATAGGAGTATGACACTAATCTTGGCTTTGTTTTTGAATCTCTTGATTTTGGTTCATTGACAATAACGATTAGTGTTGCATCTATTGGATTCCTACTGATGTAGCTTTCCCTTCCCCCCCTCCTTCTGGTTGGATATTTGCTACATAGATTTCTGAGTCTTCTCTCATCCTGCTTATATTATGTTTCTCCCCTTTCTCTTTGTTGTTTTTCATTATTTTTAATACAATCTTTCTTGGAAAAAATTGTGAGAATTGGTTTTGATTAATTATTTTTTAGAATGACATGTTGAAAAAATCAATTCATTTTTTCATAATATGACTTAATACATATATTACAATTAGAAAAGAAAAAAAAAATTCAAATTTCATAACCTCCTTGAAGTTTTGTACAATTGCACTATGGATTTTTTTATTATTTTGCTTATATACTTTCGCTTTATTTGTTTTAACCTTCCCGCAATGAGTTGATCTAATATTTACAAATATAAGATGTTTTCATCTATACCACTCCCAGGTATTGTTGAGCGCGGAAAAAAACAAGCTACAAGTAATGCGCAATAGGAAATATCAGTAATTAGTGATCAAATGTTAAGGATAAGATTGTAAACAATAATGACCCCGTTTGATAGAGTTGTGGAAAAGTGATTAGAGCTTATAACTTAACAGATTATAGTTTATAACTGTGAATAAAAGCTGATTTTTGACTTATAAATTAAGCTTCTTCTCCCCCACTCAAAGAATAAGTTGATTTTGACTTACAAAAAGCTATAAGCTGTATTGTTAAGCTGAACCAAACACATTAAAATAGCTTAAATTAAGTTAAAATCTGAAATAAACTGGAAATAAGCCCTACCAAACAGGGCCAATGTACCCAAACAATTCCTTAGTCTATTAGTGTTTTTTATTTATTTATTTTATGTATTTCTAAATTTTTAGAGATGCAGTTAAACAAACTCATGCGCTGGCCGCACTAACTCCATCTATTGAATTATTATGCTGCTTGTCAACAACGGTGGCCACATTAGGAATTTGTTTAGAGTGTTTACTGTGGGTAAGTCATGAATTATTTTTTTGAGTACACATATAAAATTTTAATTTTTTTTTAAATTTTTTAAATCACACACAAATAAATAAAATAAAATAAATTTCTAAAATATTGACATCATTATTTCAAAAAATAAAATATAGACACAAAAATTTATATAAATATATTTTATTTTTATCACTAACATGATACAAAAATTAATATGAAGAAAACTCCTTTAATTTAAATTGAGATAAGATATAAAACTGTTGGTCAATATTGGCATTCAAGTTTGTTAAAAAAAAAAAAAAATGTCAACATTCAAGTGGTACATTTGTTGGGAATTATAAAATGAAAAATGATGCAGACCACTAATTAATGGTTGCACTAGGGATGTGGCAGTGGGTCCCACCCACTGCCACATGTGTTTTGTGTCTTAGTTTTTTGTTCTTTTTGTTTTTTTTTAGCTTGCCACATCATTAGTGGTGATGTTTTAGTGGTCTGTATCATTATTGTTATAAAATCACACAATTTTGTCAAAGATGTACTTTACCCAGGCTAAGGAAGTCGGGACGGACACAGAATTTTTAGATAGGCGGACAAACATATATATACTAAAAAATTTTTTAAAAAGAAAGTATGAATTACAATATCAATTTCTATTATAATATCAATTTTTGCTAGTATAAAAAATAAAAATAAGATGAAAATATATATAAATCACATGTTTTTTGAATTCACACAAGTCCACTAATTTTTTAAACATAATTTTTTTTAATCATACTAAAATAATGACAAAAAAAATTTAATTAAAATATCCAACTATGTCTATGCGTGTGTCGTCATGTACTTTTGTTTTTTCGGTCTTTGACAAATGTACATTTCTTGGTCTCGAAGAATAGGCTTCTTTAAACTTGAAACCCCACTTGTGGTTTGAGGTTTGAATAAATGGATTTACTGGGCCCTCTTGTTGTTGTCAATTCAAGATGACAAAGGTCATCATGAATGAGGTGGTTGAGGCATAATTCTTATACTTTGGCTCTATGTTTCACCCACAAAAAAGTTGTGCTAAATTTGATGATATTGACTAGCTCTTGTATTTGGATAAGATTGTAAAATTATAAATTTATTAAGAATTCAGTATGGATAGAGTTATATTGATTATATGAGATTACAATTTTTATGAGGCAAATTATAAAAATTCTAGAAGATTTGTAAAAATTTAAAGAAGATGGAAAAGTATTGGAACAGTGGTAAGCGAAGAAGCAATATTTGCTTATACCATTGAGTTAGAAATTGGTGTAATTTCGTAACTCTAATATTGAAGAAATATTGAGTGTAATTCTGACATCATCTTATGTAATATCTCATGCCAATAAAATGTTTTAAGAATTAAGTAATTCTTATCGCAAATTAAAGTTGCTCATTGAATGGTGATACCATACCGTCACATAATATTACCATTACATCTGATATTTACCCCTAATATTGGTGTCAAATTTCTAGATATTTCTTATTTTTTACACCCCATAATTTATACTAAATCTTTTTTACTTGTATAAATGAGTGTGTGCAATTTTGTTGACTTCCTAGTTTTTTATTTTTTTATCCCAACACAGCACCTCTAATTAATCCCAATTGTTCGACTCTTCTAGTGTCCCTCATCATCTACTTGCAGTCCAATTGTTTGACACGTCACGGTTTCGTTCGTCAATTTAATATTTTAATTTAAGAATTAAAAAATTATTAAAAAAATTAAAAAGTCAATAACTTATATCAAAGAGTTAATGATTCTCTTTTCTTTCTATTTTTTACATATCTTTTCGTAAAAAATCAAAAAATCATTTTAAATATACTAATTTTTTTACCTTATATTGATTGATCTAAGTTCATGCAATTTATTATTTATTAAAAATTTCTTTTGGTCAATCATTGAATTGAATAAAATTCAACTGAAGGGGGTAATCGTTCTATAGAACATACTTTTTTATTTAATCATGCGCCATAAACATATACAATAATAGTGAAAAGAATTTCAAATCATATGGATTAGTCCAACATAGTACGTAATGGTAACATAAAGCATACAATTATTAAGCAATCTTTTCTATTTTTTTAAAGGTCAACATTGAGTCGTTCATCTTAGAAGCTTTCAACACTGGCTCAAAACTTGGGTGTAACCTTGTTGACATAATCAGATCGATTCATTTTATTAGGTATAAAGATTGTTGTTATCAATTTTTTTAGTAGTTTTTTCAGGTGGAGTGTTGCTAACATTTACATTTTTTATTTATGTTTACAAAAATTTTATAAATTGGTTTTGTTTATTTTTAGAAAAACATAAATTACAAACGCGTTTGGTTTGAACAAAATATTTAAAAAAATTTAAATACATAAACTAAAAAATATGTTTGTTCAGGCCTAAAATATTTATATTTATTTTTTTATTTATGACAATGGGATCGCACACATTATAATTGAAGAAAAATTAATAAAAAAAATTAATTGAAAAAAATATTTTAAAAAAATATTTGAAAAAAAATATTTTAAAAAAATGAAAAAAATAATTGAAAATTTTAATTGGGGAAAAAAATATTTGAAAAAAAATAATTTAAAAAAATATTTGAAAAAAATTAATTAAAAAATAATTGAAAAAAAAAATTAATTGGGAAAAAAAATATTTGAAAAAAAAGATTAATTGAAAAAAAAAATTATTTAAAAACAAATAATTGAAAAAAAAAATGAAAACTGAAAACGTAAACTCATTTTTTGAGTTTACGTTTTTTCCTCAAATTTATAAAACTTAGACAACTATTTATAAATTAAAAAAATTATCAAACAAGCTTTTATGATAATTTTTAAAATTTTTGTAAATATAAACTGAAAACGGAATGGTTAGGTGCCGTTTGGTAACACTTACGTTTTCAGTTTTCTGTTTATATTTATAAAAATTTTAAAAACTCAAATAAAAACTTGTTTGGTAAAATTTTTGATTTATAAATCAGTGGTCTCAGTTTATAAATTTGGCTAAAAAATGAAAACACAAAAAATATGTTTCCGTTTTGAGTTTTGAGTTTTTTTTTTTTACCATCCAACACTAGCCACCACCCGCTATCATTTTCCACCATCGTCTTCCGCCACCACCACCCACCACTCACTTGCCACTACCACTCACCACCAACCTGCCACTACCACCCACCACCCGTCACCATCACCCACCTGCCACCAACTCGCCACCACCACCCACCCCTCGCCGCCGCCACCACCACCCACCACCCACCACCCGCCACTACCATCCACTGTCAGCCACCACCACCCGCCACCTACTTGCCACCACCACTCACCACCCACCTGCCACCACCATCCACCACCTGCCACCACCAGTCACCCACCACCACTAGTCACTCACCCGCCACCACTACCCACTACCCATCAGCTACCTGCCACCCACCCGCCACCACCACCACCACCACTGCCATTAACCGCCACCCACCCGCCACCGCCACCACCATCCACCACTTGCCACCGTCACCCACCCATCCACCACCACCACCTACCCGCCACTCCCCATCACCAGCCGCCACCCACCTACCACCACAACCCACCGCCACCACCACCACCCATTCGCTACCACCCACCTGCCACCACCCACCACCACCCGCCATTCGTCACCCACCTGCCACCACTACTACATACTCGCTACCACTCATCACCCGCCACCGTTACCCACCCATTCACCACCACCACCTGCCACCACTACCTACCCGTCACCACCTACCACCACTCGTCATCTGCCACCCACCTGCCACCACCACCCACCACCCGCTACCACCATCACCCACTCGCTACTATCCGCCACCATCACCCACCCATCGCCACCACCCACCACCACCAGCTACCCACCACCCACTGTCACCACTTTCCACCACCGTCTTCCGCCGCCACTTGCCACCACTTGTCATTTCTCACTCTTTTATATTTTTAAATTTTTTTAAACATTTTGTCAATTACCAAACGCGTTTGTAGTTTATGTTTTTCTAAAAATAAACAAAAAATAAACAAAAATCAATTTATAAAATTTTTGTAAATATAAACTGAAAACGTAAACGTTACCAAACACTTGTGTTTTTAGTTTAACATAGAAGATATGTCATGTTAATGATTTTGTCCATGCCCACTCTTTTCAATTTCTATTAATGATTTTATCCATGACATTTGTGAGGTTAGAAATTTAAAGCTTATACATTAGAATGTTTCTACTTCAAGCACACTGCTTAAATTTTTGATAATTATACGTGGTGTACTTTTTTTAATTTCATCTTTGGACTGGGTATGCTTCATGCAAGTGTTGCTAATGCTTGTTATATAGAAGTATGACACTTATCTTCGCTTTGTTTTTTAATCGCTTGATTTTGGTTCATTGACAATAACGATTAGTGATATATCTATTGGCTTCCTACCAATGTAGCTTTTCCTTCCCCCCGTCTTTCTAGTTGGATATTTGCTACGTAGATTTCTGAGTTTTCTCTCATCCTACTTATATTATGTTTCTCTCCTTTCTCTTTGTTGTTTTTTATTATTTCTAATACAATTTTTCTTGAAATTTTTTTGAGAATTTGGTTTTGATTAATTATTTTTTAGAATGATATGTTGAAAAAATCAATTCATTTTTTCAAATTATGACTTAATACATATATTACAATTAGAAAAAAAAAATCAAATTTCATAACCTCCTTGAAGTTTTGTACAATTGCACTATGAATTTTTTTATTACTTTGCTTATATACTTTCGCTCTATCTGGTTGTAGGGACCTAACCTTTCTGTAGTGAGTTGGTCTAATATTTATAAATATAAGATATTTTCATTTATATCACTCCCAGTTATTGTTGAATGTGAAAAATAACAAATTACAAGTAGCGTGCAATAAGAAAATATCAATAATTAATGATCAAATATTAAAAATCTTTTTAAATGAATGGAAATTTCAAATTAAATAATTTGAAATTACTTAGACCATCAACATACACTATCATGCGAAGTAAGACACGTCCCAACTAATATCAATAAAACGGGGACAAGAGCTACCAACAACGTGCAGCCCATCCTTTTTGACTATTTACCAAGCCCTGATTTGATGGTTTGAAGGGAACAAAGATGCTCGGTTGCCTGAACGATAGTACAAAGATAGGGAGGAGTTGTTCGAAATATTTTTTTGACTTTTTTTTTTTTTAATATATATAATGTAATAAAAAAGTAATATGATTTAAATAAAAAATAATATAAATTAAATAAAATAAAAAGATAAAATAATGTACCCAAACAATTCCTTAGTCTATTAGTGTTATTTATTTATTTATTTTATGTATTTCTAAATTTCTAGAGATGCAGTTAAGCCAACTAATGTGCTGGCCGCACTAACCCTGTCCAATGAATTATTATGCTGCTTCTCAATAATAAGGGTAACGGCGGCCAAGTTAGAAATTTGTTTAGAGTGTTTACAGTGGGTAAGTCATGAATTATTTTTTTGAGTACACATTTAAAGTTTTAATTTTGTTAAATTTTTTAAATCACAAACAAGTAAATAAAATAAAATAAATTTCTAAAATATTGACATCATTATTTCAAAAAATAAAATATAGACACAAAAATTTATATAAATATATATTTTTTTTATCACTAACATAATACAAAAAATAATACGAAGAAAACTCCTTTAATTTAAATTGAGATGAGATAGAAAATTGTTGATCAATATTAACATTTAAGTTTGTTAAAAAGAAAAAAAAAAACAGAGAAAAAAAAAAGAAAAGAAAAGAAAAGAAAAGAAGAAGAAGCCAACATTCAAGTGATATTGGGAATTAAATTCATATAAGTCAACTAACTTCTGAAGCATAATTTTTTTAACAGTATTGGTAGGGAGCCCGAAATTCAGTGGCTCGAATGGCTCGAAACTGTCAAAACGATGTCGTTTTGCTGTCAAAACAACGCAAAATGACGTCGTTTTGACAATTTCGAGCTATTTGAGCCACAAATTTTGTGGCCCTCAAACATTTTTCTTTTTTTAATCATACTAAAATAATGACAAAAAAAAAAAATTAATTAAAATATCCAACGATGTCTGCGCGTGTGTTTCCATCAGAAGTTTTCTTGGTCCTGAAGGATAGGTTTCTTTAAACTTGAAACCCCATTGTAGTTGGAATAAATGGATTGTTTGACTCTTCTACTGTCCCTCATCATCCACTCACTGTCCAATTTTTTGGCACATAACGTTTAAGGTCCCGTTTCGCAGTTTAGGGATTGTTTGGAGTGTTTTAAATAAGTATATTTTTTATCTTTTTAGACTAAAAAGTTGAGAGAAAAAATATGGATGTTTGGGTTAACTTTTTGACTTTTTTTGGAAAAATGTGTATTAAAAAATTGTATAAATTAGTGTGTAGGGAAAAATTAGGATTGGGAGTTGTGCAACTGTAATTTTTGACTTTTGGTGAATAGTGTTAACTTTTTAACTTTTTGAGTAACTTTTTGATTTTTTGACTTTTTATGGACTTGCCAAACTTGACCTTAATTAGTAATTTATATTAAAATGTTAATGATTTATTTTTCTCTCTACTTTTTATACATCTTTTTATAAAAAATTAAAAATTTATTTCGAACATATTAATTTTTTTACTTTATTTTTGAACTAAAAAAATTAAAAAATTATTAAAATAATATATGCCGAAACGAAGCCCCAAGTTTACTTTAATCCCAATTATATGACTCATCATTAATAAAGTTAATTTATTTATTGATAAAAAATAATAATAATAAATATGGCCACACAAGGGTGCTGGTATAAAGTTAAAAAAATTAGGAAAAATTATTAGAAAATTTCATATGAGAATTAATTACTTCAATTAGTCACATAGCTTTTATAATAAATTGATAGGTCCTATTTGTTTTGATAATATTACCGTGAAATCCTATTTTGAATTGTAGTATGATTTGCTGAACGTTTCTACTTTCTTCATTGGGGGACGCCATCTTAAAAAAGTTAGATCTAATTTTTGGATCATATTTCCGTCAATCTAATATAATACTAAAATTATCATTATATCCAATATTTACACCTAATATTGGTGTTAAATTTCTAGATATTTTTTACTTTTTACACTCTCATAATTTATAAGTGTTCATTTGGCTAGAAGGTTTGGATTGGGTTGGGGCTATTTTAGTTACACAAAGAAAAAATAAGTTTTTAATCCAATAAGATAAAATGTCATATCCAAACTATAATTATTTTATTTTTTCTCTCATAAAAATTATAAAAGTCAAAAAATACATTTCAAATAAGACTTTTTAATTTTAAATTAAAATAATTAAAAAATTAAAAAATCAATTTACATCTGAAACGAAAGTGTGATAACCTGTTTTTACTTGTATAAATAAATAAATATAGCTTTGCGTTGATCCACGTGTCCAACCACTTGAGTGTGTGCAATTTTGCTGACTTTCTATTTTTCATTTTTTATTTTTTTGTCCCAACACACCACCTCTAATTAATCTCAATTTTTTGACTCTTCTAGTGTCCTTCTAGATTGCTTTTTTATATCTAGATTGCTGACTCTTCTAGTGTCCATCATCTACTAGACGTCCAATTGTTTGACACATGACGTTTAAGTTTACTGCAGTCCCAATTGTATGGCTCTTCATTAATAAAGTTAATTTATTCATTGATAAATAATAATAATAATAATAATAATAATAAATACGACCACACAAGGGTGTTGATATAAAGTTAAAAAAATTAGAGAAAATTAGTAGAAAATTTCATATGAGAATTAATTACTCGAATTAGTCATATGGATTTTATAATAGATTGATAGGTTCTAATTGTTTTGACAATATTACATTCCTAATCCATTTTACCTTTTTTTTTTTTTTAATAAGAAATTGTGATACAGTTATATTTCATTCATACTTTATTTATTTTTTCATTTTCAAATGCCTAATCCATAAACCACACACAGCGTAAGTGTTTTTTGGAATTTTTTTTAATTTGATCGGCAAAAGTCAGTTGCTAATTGTTAGATTAGTACCAATGGGAGTTAGCCTCCTCCTAAATCAAGTCCTTTTAAAAAGAGTTGAACGCATGATCTCTTTCTTGAGATTAAGCCATTCAGAGTATAATGGTAACCAATTAGGCTAGACATAGTTGGTTTAAGTGAGTAATTATTTGTCTCTTAATTACTTAATAAAAATAAGTTAAAATGTTATATTCATAAAAATTTTCATAAGATTATTAATTTTTTTTATAAAAAAAAACTAATATAGAATGTCACGTGATACTCTTGGATTATTAAATAATTAGTTGTGTTATTAAAAATATAATAATTTAATAAAAATACATTACAACAAAAAATAGTTTTTACAAATGCATGCCGTGGATACGATTCTACGATGCGTAAGGTAAAATCGTATTATGACCAGTCATGAAAAGTCATTCACTTTCAACAGTGCATCTTATACGTCATGTTTAATATTTCTACGACTACTTTTGCACGCCGTTAATTTAAGAGACAAACCACGATAGTCAATGCTCACTACAAGAAATAACAGTTTTGCCAACCAAAATATTAGTCGCCAAAGGTCACTTTTTTAGTCGCTGATACCAATTAGCAACTAAATTTTTTTGTCGCCAAGTTAGTCGCCTAAACCCTGTCGGCGAATGTTTTAGTGACTAAACGTGTGTTTGGTCACTGAAAGTGAAACATTTGGCTGCTATTTTATTTAGTCGGCAAAACCTACCTTTTAGCTACTAAATTTGAGTTGGTCGGCAAAGGGCCAATGTTTGGCTACTAAATTATTGGTAGCCAATAGTCAATTATATTTTTTAAAATTATACATTTACCGACCAATGTTTTAGTCGCCAATACTCAAGGAATCGGCGACCAAACCTTTTAGTCGCTAAAAGCTCATTCGTAAAAAAAGAAATTACACTTTGCTCTTGAGGAGATTTGAACCATAACCTCCCACACTGTAAACCTTATACAAAACCTTCTTCCCACTACGCCTTCATAACACCATATAATTATAAATGCAATATATATTATTTATATAGTATATAGACCCGTATTAATATCAAAGTATATATATATATAAAGATAATTATTTTTTATTGAACATAATTTATGTAAAAATAAATTATTTATTAGAAAAAAAAAGTGACCACTTTTGGCGACTAAACATAATTTTAGTCGCCAATTCTATACTTTTGGCTACTGATAATTTTTTAGTCGTTAAAAATAAAATTCCCGCGCTAAAATTATTACTTTTGGCGACTAAACTTCTTTTTAGTCACCGAATGCCTCACTTTTGGCTACTAAATTATTTTTAGTCGCCAAAAACCCTCACTTTTGGCTATTAAAATTTTTTAGTCGGTAAAGGCCTCACTTTTGGCTACTAAATTTTTTTTAGTCGCCAAAGGGCCTAACTTTTGGCTACTAAAATTTTTTTAGTCGGTAAAATGCCTCACTTTTGGCGACCAAACATCTTTTTAGTTGCCGAATGCCTCACTTTTGGCTACTAAAATTTTTTTAGTCGGTAAAAGCTATATATCGGTGACCAAACAGATTTTCAGTCGCCAACACCTATACTTTTGGCTACTAAATTTTTTTAGTCGCCAAAAATCTTTACTTTTCGCTACTAATGCTTTTTTAGTTGCCAAAAGCTATACTTTCTGTTGGAAATGGTTATAAAATTCTGGATAAAACCAGAATTTTTTCCTAAGTTCGGTCTATTTTTTAGGTGGGCCCCGAGTGTCGATTTACTCGGGTCAAAGTGGTAACGCGTTCTATGCCACGTTATGATTCATGTGGTATATTTGGTTGCTCAAAACCATTACCGAGTGAATGGAAAATTGAAGCCAAAGTGTGCTCCATGGAAATGGAGTTTTCGTAGAAATTCCTTAAGGTTGTGAATTGGCTTGTCCCACATTGATTTGGTGGGAAGTTTTGAAAGGGTTTATAAGGCTTAGGGTGAGATACTTGGGGTGTGCCCCAAGGGGTACCCAAGTGTTTTAGAGGGAGAGGTTATGGACAAAATGGGCTAGACCCATTGGACCCAAAAATCACCACACGCGCGCGCGCCGCCGCCGTCCGGTCGGGCTTGGGCGCGGGTGCGTGGTGTGTGGTGTGTGGTTGGGCTTCTAATCTTTTTGGGCCAAAAACATTTGAATTTAATTTTATTTTTTATTAAAATAAAATCCATAATTCAAATTAAATTGGTTTGGATTTTTTGTTCATCCAAACAGGGCCCTTCCCGGTTTCAAACAGAAATAAACTGTTTTGGAATTAATGCACATCCAAACAGGGCCCTTCCCGTGTTCAAACAGAATTAAACTGTTTTGGATTTATTGCTCATCCAAACAGAGCCCTTCCCGTTTTCAAACAGAATTAAACTGTTTTGGATTTATTGTTCATCCAAACAGGGCCCTTCCCGTTTCTATCTGTTTGAATAAACAGATTCAAATCTGTTTAAATTTGAATCTAACAGGTTTCATACCTGTTCAATTCAAAACAAAAAGTCACCTTAACATCTATAAATAGATTACCCTCCCATTTGGATTTTACTCAGAATTTTCGTACTCCATCATCTGCAAATTTATATTCTTCATCTTGCTACATTTTATTTCCGAAAGAAAGAGTGTAAACACTTAGTGTGTTCGTAAGGCAAACAATTTGTAATGCTGCTATTGTTTGTGGTAAGATCATTTCATCCTGGGAGATAGACGTCCAAATTTTGAAAGCACCGTGGAGAGGACGAATCTGTCTTAAGGACACAGTGTTAAACACTGGACTTGATCAGAAAAGTTATTCAAATAAATTAACCAAGTAAGTTGTTTAATTTTATTCTGTTCTTATTATGTTTATTTAATTAGATTTTATTTTTGTTTTTGTAACAAAATAAAATCTGTGGTTTTATTTATTTATTTATTATTTCGAGTTTGATTTTTGTAATCAAACAAATTCTCTCCTTTTCTCTATTTCTTTTATTCTTGTTGTTGTTTTGTACACAATAGAATTTAATCTTTTTAAATACAGTGAAGATTGTCCAACAATCTTAAGACAGATTCCTTTTTGGGTATCTTCATTGTATTTAATTTTCTGTATTTTCAAATTAATATTCTGGTTGGAAAAACAAATAGTGATTTATGCTATTTGACAGATAGTAGTAATATACTGTCTCTTTTCTTTGACAACAACTAGTAGTACGATACTGGTGTCATTAACAATTCAGAATATTATTTGGTATTACAGAAAATTCTTGTGTTATTTTATTTTTCTAGTTTTAGTAACGAGGAAAATAAAATTATTTTGTTGTTTTAATTTATTTTCTGGTTTTAGTAACTAGAAAATTAATTTGTGTTTTAATTTAGTTTCTGGTTTTGGTAACTAGAAAATTATTTCGTGTTTTTCCTGATTTTTGTAATCAGATAGTTTTGTGGTATTTTATTTTCTAGTTTCAGTAACAAGGAAAATAAAATTACAGTATTTTCTAGTTTTAGTAACAAGGAAAATAAAATGATTTTGTGTTATAATTTATTTTCTGGTTTAAGTAATTAGAAAATTAATTTGTGGTTTGGTTTTCTGATTTTTGTAATCAGTTATTATTTCGGTATTTTATTTTACTAGTTTTAGTAACAAGAAAAATAAAATTGTTTTGTATTGTAATTTATTTTCTGGTTTTAGTAACTAGAAAATTAATTTTGTTAATCAATCATGTAACTTTGTGACTCGGTCACAATCTGTTAATTTTGTAAGTAACTTATGGTTTCGTTTGGTAGACCACTTATTTTTGAACCCTTTGTGAAAATGTGTTAATTATTTTGACTTTATCATAGTTCATCGTGAGTATACATGGTAGAATTTGTTTCTAGAGTAAAATATTAGTTTTACAAACTAATTTTATTTTTATTACAATGTGGATTCATAGTCTTGAATTGTTTCTGTACTTGAATCGGAAAATATATATATATATATATATTCACAAGAACATTTTAATGCATATTTAATTTGTTTATTTATGTACAAATCAAACTTATTAAATGAATGTATGTTTTGTCATTTTGAAGTTTAAAGTTTAAATGCGGTAGATTTTATTTATGAGTTGAGAATCCTTTTATTTCATGATGCAAGTGATGGGATCATGCATGATTTATTTATTTTGTTAATTCATTATTTTTAGTTGATGCATTTGATATGCATGTATGATATCAACTCAAGTTATTTCTTAACAATAATTTCAAGTGATTTGGAATGATAAATTGTTATGTCGACTTTGGACATAAGCATGTTAATTTGAATATTTATAATCAATTTTGAATGGGTGTTTGAACACCAGAGAAATTTAAACATGAAGATGTATGTAGTTATATCGGTCCATTTAATTGGGAAGTAATATAAGAAATCTTTTATGTTGATTATTTGAATTATGTGACATGAGATGTCATTAATAATTATTTTACTTGCGTAGTAGAATTTGTTAAACCATGAACCATTGTATTAATATGGGGGTGTATCTCTTGCATTAGTTGAGATAATTTAATTTTCTTCTGTCACAAATATTTTTATGACAGCGACATTTATTTGTTATTGAGTTACAAGAATGTATACAATCAAATGGGTTTTTGAATTGTTTGATTCTTAGGCAAAATTATTTATGAGGATATGATTTTGTCAAAACATTAATTCTGACTTGAGTAGTCATAATTATTTTGGTTTTTCTTGAATTTGTTTTAAAATTCTCTGGCGGGTAGTGGATGGTAGCAGGTGGGTGGCGGGTGGGTGGTGGATGGTGGTGGTGGTGGTGGTGATGGATGGTGGGTGGTGGTGGCGGGTGGGTGGCAGGTGGCTGGTGGCTGGTGGTGGCGGCTGGTGGATGGTGATGGCAGGTGGGTGGTGAGTGGTGGTGGCGGGTGGTAATGGGGGGCGATGGATGGTAGTGGCGGGTGGTGGGTGGTGGCGAGTGGATGGCAGGTAGGTAGTGGGTGGTGGTGGTGGTGGTGGTGGTGGTGGCAGCGGCGAGGGGTGGGTGGTGGTGGCGAGTGGGTGGCAGGTGGCTGGTGGTGGCTGGTAGGTGGCAGATAGGTGGTGGTGGTGGCAGGTGGCGGTGGGGGGTGAGTGGTGGTAGCGGAAGACGGTGGTGGAAAATGGTGGCGGGTGGTGGCTAGTGTTGGGAGGTAAAAAAAAAAAAAACTCAAAACTCAAAACGGAAACACATTTTTTGAGTTTACATTTTTTGGCCAAATTTATAAACTGAGACCATTGATTTATAAATCAAAAATTTACCAAACAAGTTTTTATTTAAGTTTTTTAAATTTTTGAAAATATAAATAGAAAACTGAAAACGTAAGTATTACCAAACGGCACCTGTGTTTTTCATTTATTTATTTTATGTATTTCTAAAATTTCTAGAGATGCAGTTAAACCAACTCATTTGCTGGCCGCACTGTATCTAATGAGTTATTATGCTGCTTCTCAATAATGGTCATGTTTGGTAGAGCGGTGAGAAAGTGATTATAGATTATAACTTAATAGATTATAACTTAAAGTTGTGATCATAAACTGGTAACTTGTTTTGTATAGCTGTGGGATTACAGATTTAAGCAGCAGAATAGTGTTTGGTAAATAAGCTGTAAAACAGCTTTTTCTGTATAATTGTCATTTTTGCTCTTATAAGATATAAAATTTGTAATTTCATTTATAATACATTTTTTTCTTTTTCTTTTTCATTTTATTTTCTTTTCTTTTCTTTTTCACCTTATTTTCTTTTCTTTTTTTTTAATTTTTTTTTCTTCTCTTCTTTCTTTGTTAATTTTTTTTTTAATTTATTAATTCATTAAAATTAATATTCATGTTCTAATTTATATTAATGTTGTGATTTCATAACATATTATCTTTCATATATTCATTATCAAAATTATTATTTTTTTTCTTCTCTTCTTTCTCTGTATTTCTTTTCTTTATTATTATTATTAATCGTGATTTTGGTATAAAAATTATCAATTGCTCATCAATTATTAAAATTAGTATCAATTATTAATTATTATTATTATTATTATTATTAATTTGTTCATCAATTATTAAAATTAGTATCAATTTGTCCATCAATTATTATTATTATTATTATTATTATTATTATTATTATTATTATTATTATTATTATTATTATTATTATTCATTTTAATTATTTTTAGTAATATTTCATTTTTTCATTTTTAGTAATTCATTTATATCATTTTTTTAGTGATATTTCATTAATAGTTTCAGTTTTAATTTTAAAAAATTATTTCATTAATAAAGTTAATATAATTAGTATTACAAAAATTATCATTTCATTAATAGTATCAATTAGTATAAAATTAATGGCTTAATTAGCATCAATTAATACTAAAAATATTAATAGTATCAATTATTTCAATTAATGTTGTGATGTCATTACATATTATTTTATTTCAATTAATTTTGTGATGTCATTACATATTATTTTAATTAATGTTGTAATATCAATTTATTTCAATTAATTCTGTAATGTTGTAATATCAATTTATTTCAATTAATGTTGTGATGTCATTACATATTATTTTATTTCAATTAATTCTGTTTAATTTTGTATTAATTCTATGTAATGTTGTAATATCAATTTAAATTAATTCTGTTTTTATTAAAAAAAATTCATTACAATTATTTTTTTTGTTTGAAATAAATTGTTTTTCATTTTATTTTGAAAAGTAATTATTAATTCTGAAAAGTAATTTTTTAATTATGAAAAGTAAATATTAATTGAAATAAATTGTGTTAAATATTAATTCTGAAAAGTAAATATTAATATTGATTTTTTTCTTTTTTTTCAATTTATTTTCTAGGGTTTGAAAACACTAGCTCTGGTAGCACAGTGGCAACGGCCGGCGCTAGGGTTTGAGATCGCGATGGTTCAGATCGACGACGACGTTGGTTCAGATCGCGACGGCGACAAACCAATGCCGAAGAGAGAGAGAGACAGACAGAGCTTCGCGGTCGCGATGGCGACGAACCGAGGCTTTGCGATGAACTAACGCCAGAGAAAGAGAGACAGAGAGATAACAGAGCAAGAGAGAGAGAGAGAGAGAGAGAGCGCGCTAGGGTTTCAGAGAGCTAGGGTTGGTCGGAAATCACCTCTCTTTCGCCAGAAATCGCCTCTTTTTTGTCGGAAATCGCCTCTCATAAGCGTGCGAGAGACATAAATGATTTGTGTTTGGTTTATATACGTGGCACACTGGTAATAACTTGAAATGGTAAGGGGCATTTAAGTCATTTTGCCTCTCAAACCCCCACCTATGCGCTTAAGCTAAATCAAAAAGCACTTTCGGAGCAACTCAAAGAATAATCACTTTTTGACTTAATTTAAGCTAAAAGTTGATCACTTGAGCTACACCAAACGCATAAAAATCAGTTAATTTAAGCTAAAAGCTAAAATAAGCTGAATTTAAATTCTACCAAACACCCCCAATAAGGGTAACGGTGGCCACGTTAGGAATTTGTTTAGAGTGTTTACGGTGAGTAAGTCATGAATTATTTTTTTGAGTACACATTTAAAATTTTAGTTTTTTTATAAAAAAAAATTTAAATCACACACAAATAAATAAAATAAAACAAATTTCTAAAATATTGACATCATTATTTCAAAAAATAAAATGTAGACACAAAAATTTGTATAAATATATTTTATTTTTATCACTAACATGATACAAAAAATAATATGAAGAAAACTCCTTTAATTTAAATTGAGATAAGATACAAAATTGTTGATCAACATTAACATTCAAGTTTGTTAAAAATAATAATAAATAAATAAAATAAAATAAAATAAAAAAGTCAACATTCAAGTAGTACATTTGTTGGGAATTACAAAATCACATAAGTTTGTCAAAGAGGTATTTTACCCAGGCTAAGGAAGTAGGGAGGAACACAGGATTTTCTGATGACTCTGTTTGGGAAGAAAAAAGTTGAGATTTTTTAGCTAAAATAGTCACAAAAAACAAAATAGATATTTTAACTCAATAAGACAAAATATTCCATCCAATTCATAATAATTAAATTCTTTCTCATACAAAAAAGTCAAAAAACTAAAAACCCTTCTCAAATAAGGCTTTTTAACCCTGGGCTAAAATAGTTAAAAAAACTAAAAAATCAAAAAATCAACCTACTTCCCAAACAAACCCATATACTAAATTTTTATTTTAAAAAGAAAATATGAATTATAATATCAATTTCTATTATAATATCAATTTTTACTAGTATAAAAAATGAAAATAAGATAAAAATATATATAAATCAAACATAATTTTTTTAATTATAATAAAAATAATGACAAAAAAATTAATTAAAATATCTAACTATGTCTATGCGTGTGTTTCGACATGTGCTTTTTGTTTTTTCCGTTTTGGCACATGTACATTTCTTTTTCAGTAACCGATATCAGAAGTCTGAATCGAAAAAAAAAAAAAAAAAACCGACAACGAAGGATAGGATAGGTTTCTTTAAACTTGAAACCCCCACTTGAGTAGGGGTGTAAAAATGATCCGAGGTTCATGGGCGGTCCGAAATCCACCTGAATATCGTTGCAGGCTCGGCCTGTTTCGGCCCGTTAAGCCCGGGCCCGAGTCCGGGCCAGTACCTTGGGCCTGGGCCTTCCATTTTGGGGCCTGACCCGACCCATTAGCCCGGCCCGGTCCAAAAAATTTCGGGCCCTGCGGCCGGCCCGCCCCGGCTCGACAAATTTCAAAAAATAAAAATAAAAAACATCTTACAATAGTTAAATAATTAAAATAAATAAATAAAAAGATTGATCTTATAAAAATAAAAAGAATAAAAAGATTGATCTTATAAAAATAAAATAATAAAATAATTGATCTTATAAAAATAAAAAAATAAAATAATTGATCTTATAAAAATAAAAAGATTGATCTTATAAAAATAAAAAAATAAAAAGATTGATCGTATAAAAATAAAAAAATAAAATAATTGATTGTATAAAAATAAAATAATTAAATAAATAAAAAAATTGATCTTATAAAAATTAAAAAAAAATAATTGATCTTATAAAAAAAAAAAGATTGATCTTATAAAAATAAAAACATAAAAAATTAAAAAATTAAATAAAAATTAATATAATTAAATAAATAACATTAATAATTTAAAAATAAAACAAAAAATAATAATAATTTATTAAATTAAAATCAAATTATGAATTATTTAATGGAAAATGATGATATGATGTATCATTGTGTGCACAGCAACACAGTCTGTGTGTGTAGCTGGGAAAGTAAGAAAGTGCACCTAATAATATATATATAGGAAAGTGCACCCAGGTCCTATGCTCACGTGAAAGAAAAAAAAATAATATATATATATATATATATACGAAGTTGGAAGATAATACTAGGCTTGTGGGAGCTCACCACGAGTCCTATTTTGATAATCTGAACCGTTCAATATGTAGAACTCTTCCATTACTATATGCCTAACTACATGATCAAATCAATTTGGTATAAAAATACATGGTGTTACAGTTAATGGTTTACAAAAAAAACTAATCCGATCAGATATTTATAGATATCCGATCAACGTAATTTTTTACAAACATATTATACTCAACGAGTTGTACACATTGTACGGTTTCGATTAGCAAAACGGGACCCATGATGGCTCCCACTGGTCAAAGAGCACCGTCCAAATGGTTGCTGGAGAAGGAGGCAACCATTTCCTAGCCTAGCCTAGCCTCAATTTTGAGCCTTTGCAAACTCAAACGGATATATATAAAACGGTCATAATAATTCAAACGGATAGATTTTAAACTAGTATAAATATATTTTAGTTTTCAAAATATATTTCACAACAAATCATTCTCTCTCTCTTCAACTCTCTCAATCTCTCTCAACTCTCAATTAATTTTGAAGTGTCATCCCTAAGTGGCTATTGCAATTGTGCAATAAGAAACTTTTAGCAAAAGAAGAAAATTTTTATATCGCATTCGCCAGTCGGTAACATTAATTAGTTTAATTAAATTTATGCACATATATTAATTATTATTTTTTACTGATTGAATTTACACATTATTTAAATTAATTTTTAATTCTTATATATTATTTTACTTGCATTACTATGGATTCTAATATGCCTAATGTTTATGTTGATGTTGATACATATACTACACCACATGAATCTGTTGATTCTCCTTCTAATATCCCTGTTCCAACAGTTGCATGATCATCTAGGAGCAGAAGTAGTAGTGTTTGGGAATATTTTAAAAAAATATCTATAAATAATCTTGATGACACAATTACATTTAAAGCAAAATGTAAATATTGTGCACGTTTACTTAGGGCTGCATATGCAGGGGGTACTAATCATTTAAAAAGGCATTCTGACAAACATTTACAAAGTAAACAACTTGATATTCGAAATCAAATGCAATTAGGGGTTTCATCAACTGGTAATTTGCAAACATTTTCATACGATCCTATACATGCACAAAATTTTATAGTTGATTATATTATTAAAAAAGAACAACCTTTTAGTACTAGTGAATGTCCTGATTTTACCGAAATGATTCGCGAAAGTTTTTCACCACAATATCAAAGTTTTTCAAGAAATACTACTAGAAACATGATTTTAAAGAAATTTGAGGATATTAAAAGTGAATTATTTGATATCTTTAAAAATTTGAATGGAAGAGTTTGTTTAACATCTGATCTGTGGTCAAATAATGGTTTTGAATATCAATGTATTACTGCATATTTTATTGATAATGATTGGAAATTAAATAAAAGAATTATTTCATTTAAATTAATTGAACTTCCATACACTGGTCATTCGCTTGGTGTAGAAATAAGAAATATATTATATGAGTGGGTTTTACAAAATAAAATATTTACGATTAGTTTAGATAATGCATCATAGTATAATCAAACTGTAGCCCATTTAAAATCAACTTTACAATTACTTGTTGATGGTGATTTATTTCATGTTTGTTGTTGTGCCCATATTTTAAATTTGATTGTTAAAGAAGCTATGCATGTATACGAAACTTCTGTACTTGTAATAAAAAATGCAGTTGTTACAATTATGTTTTCTGGTAATCGAATTTCAGAATATAGAAAAATTTGTCAACGAGAAAATATGCAATTTAAAAAATTAATTTTAGATGTAGATAGTAGGTGGAATTCAACATATAATATGTTAAAAATAGCTTGTAAACAAAGAAGAGCAATAGATTTATTTTTTGCAACAACATCAATAAGAGGAGTACTGACACCTACTGAACTTAATTGGCGCAAAGTAGCATTGTATAAAGATTTTTTAAAAGTTTTTGATACTTCAACAAAATTATTTTCTTATATATATATTCCTACTTCACCATTTGTTTTACATATGTTAGCAGAAATAATTAAAGTTTTCATAAAATATATGGATACTGAACTTTATGTAACCATTATTACTTCAATGAAAGAAAAATTTGATAAATATTTTCATCATTTGCCTCATCTATTAGGTTTAGCTATAATAATTGATCCTAGGTGTAAAGAAGTTGGTTTACAAGAATTTTTATAGCGTATTTTCGATGATCAAATACAGTTTGCCCCTATAATGCAAACATGCAACAGATTATTTCAAAAATATAGGGCAGCTGCAACTGCATCTGCATCTATAAATACACCTATACACAATACACTAGCAGTCCAACAATCTCGAGGCGGGAGATTAAGTATTTTCACAGCAATAAAAAGTAGAAGAATATCTCAACATACAAGTGTAAGTAGTTCTGAATTGCAACGTTATTTGGAAAGCCCGTCAGTGGATGATTGACATTTTGGAGTGGTGGAAACAAAATAAATCTATGTGGCCTATGCTTTCACAGATGGCCCGTGATATACTAACCGTTCCTATTTCTACAGTTGCTTCAGAACAACTTTTAGTGCAAGTGGACGGGTGCTGAGTGACTATAGGAGCAGGCTTTCACCCGAAATGGTTGAGGTATTGATGATATCCAGGGATCATATGCACGGGTTTACAAGAAGACAAAATTTTAATGAAAATGAGCGAATTTACTATGATTCGGAGGACATATCATTAGGCAACGCAACTGAAATGTCTGTCTCCACCGATGATTGATCAACAATTTATTTTTTACTATTTCATTTCATTTCGTTTTTTTCTTGATTTTTGTTTTTTTTTTTTTTTGTATTAGATTATTGAGGTGGAGTATAATGCAAATGATTGATAGATTAGTAGGTGCCAACCTAGTTGGGATGTACTTGACCTATAGTGATGCAATTGATATACCATCATTAGTAATCTACACCTAATTTATTTAATAATATCAATTTTTGTAATATTTTATTTAATTTTGAAATAAAAATTATTAATTCAATAAATGTTATATAAATAATTTAATATTGTAATATTGAAAGTTTCAATTTCATATATATAAAATTATTCATTTCGAAAGAAAAAAAATTACATAATTGCATACTTTTTTAGTTATAAGTTCACAATTAAAAAAACATAAGTCATATATAATTAAATTTAAACATCACTATAAAACATTACATAACGAAACAAAATATCTCATTAATCGTAATTAAAATACTTTAGTATAATTTTTTTTTAATTTGTTATTTCTATTATTAAAAAAAAAAGCCCGACTAGGCCCGGCCCGCGGGCCAAGGCCCAAGCCCAGGCCCTAGGCCCTATTATGAGTGGGCTTAAGCTTGGGCCTGCGCACCACATTTTAGCTCATGGGTCGGGCCGCTAAAAAATTGCGAGCTCACAAAGCTCGAATGGGCCAGCTCGGACCGGCCCGGGCCATTATTACACCCTTGCACTTGAGGTTGGAATAAATGGATTTGGGCCCTCTTGTTGTTGACAAGATGACAAAGGTTATCATGATGGTGAGGGTCGGCTCTGCCGTAATGTATTATGCTTGTGATAGGGATGTAAAGATAGGAGTCCGGATCCTCGGCCGTCCATTCCTGCGGCGCGTCCTGCGACACCCCCAAAACGACGTCGTTTTGGGGGAAATTTCGTTCAAAAAAAAAAAAAGAAGAGAAAGACAAAGCAGATGCAGATGCAAACCAGAGGGAGAAGAAAGTGTGTAAGATATTAGATCCCCACATACCCACGACCAACACCTGGCAGACAACACGACGATTCTACGCGGGATGTTGCCGGACCAACTCCACCACTCCTCCGATGCTCCCGGAAAGCACTGCGCTGGAGACTCCCACGTGGCTCAACAGCGCGATTCTCCGGCAACAGAGCCACAACCACCACTACGGCGGCGGCGACGGGAGCGTCCTCTACCTGCAGACGACAAACACCAATTCGGACTTGTCGGCATCAAACCACTGGCTATCGCGGTCGATACACGGTGAAAACGACGACGTTCCGGAGATTGCTGCGGCGGCGATGAATCAGGAGAAGAAGGCGAGTCAACAAAGCGAGAGCGATGGTAATGGTGAAGAGACAAATTGGCAAAGCGCCAAGTGCAAAGCGGACATATTGAACCATCCTCTGTACGAGCATCTGCTCATCTGCTCTATCTTTCTTTCTTTTTCTTTTTCTTTTCTTTTTTTTTTTTGAATGAATGAAATTTCTCCCAAAACGACGTCGTTTTGGGGGTTCCGCAGGACGCGCCGCAGGAATGGCCGGCCGAGGATCCGGACTCGTAGAGATAGTTGGCAGGGGTAAAAAATTAAAAAAAAAGACAAATCATCGTGAGGAAAAAGATAAATTAAAGTTCCTAATTTAGAGCTTTTAAACATTTTTGAATATATTAATATTTGATTGATAAATATTAAATTGAGATAAGATATAAAACTGTTGATCAACATTAGCATTTAAGTTTGTTAAAAAATAAAAAATAAAAAAGGTCAACGGATACATTTGTTGGGAATTACAAAATTACACAATTTTATTAAAGAGATACTTTATCCAGGTTAAGAAAGTAGGGACGGGCACATGATTTTTAGATGGGGGACAAACATATATATACTAAAAAAAAATTTTAAAAAGAAAGTATGAATTATAATATCAATTTCTATTATAATATCAATTTTTACCAGTATAAAAAATAAAAATAAGATAAAAATATATATAACAAGTTTTTTGAATTGACGTAAGTTAAATAACTTTTCAAACATAATTTTTTTAATCATACTAAAATAATGACAAAAAAACATAATTAAAATATTCAATTATGTCTATGCACATGTACTTTTGTTTTCCTGTCTTTGAGAAACGAACATTTCTTGTTCAGAATCAGGAGTTTTCTTGGTCTTTAAGGATAGACTTCTTTGAACTTGAAACCCAATTTGTCGTTGGAATAAATGAATTGACTGGTGAGAGGTCGGCTGGGCCGTAATGTATTAATATATATTTGATTGATAAATATTAAATTGAATTAAATAATTATTTTATCAAAATATTCATTATGTCTAATTGATTAAAAAATAATGTAAAACATATTATTGATAGAATTATCATTCATTATTATATAAAATAATTATTCCATAAAAATTTTAAAAGAAAAACATTTTCATCTCATTTCACTTAACTAAATAGAACATATATTTTGTATTAATTATATACAATTTGTATAATTATTGGTTTTTATATGCATTTTTTAAAATATATATATATATATATATATATATTATGTAAGTACACATTTAGTATATGAGAATACATCAGTGAAAAGGCTCAGAAAAAAAAAAAAAAAAAAAAAAAAAAAAAAAAAAAATCTCAACTAGATTGACAATACACCCACTAATCATGTACTCACCGAGGCTGACGAGATGAAGTTATCAAGTATCCAAAGAAACCATTTGCAAGAGAGGAACAGTAATACGGTGCTATGTTTTCCCAAAGGCTTCAACGAAAGCAATGAGGTGGTTGATGAATTCTTATACTTTGGCTCTATGTTTCACCCACAAAGTTGTGCTAAATTTGATGATATTGATTAGCTCTTGTATTTGGATTAGATTGTAAAATTAGAAATTTATTAAGAATTCAGTATGGATAGGGTTATATTGATTATATGAGATTACAATTTTTATGAGGCAAATTATAAAAATTCTAGAGGATTTGTAAAAATTTAAAGAAGATGGAAAAGTATTGGGACGCTGGCAAGCGAAGAAGCAGTATTTGGTTACCATTGACTTAGAAATTGGTGTAATTTCGTAACTCTAATATTGAAGGAATATTGAGTGTAATTGTGAGATCATCTTATGTAGTATTTCATGTCAATAAAATATTGTAAGAATTAAGTGATTCTTATCGCAAATTAAAGTGGTTCATTGAATGGTAATACTATACCAAACCATGGCTTCCTTCTTAAGCTTAAGCCATTAGGAGAATAATGGTGGCCAATCAGTGGCGACTCCAGGAATTTTTGTCAGTGGTGTCAATCAAAAACTTAAATACCATATATCTTACAGAAAATTCACATTAATCATTATATCACATATGGAGAAAAAAATCAATAAATTAATTTAAATTCTAAAATTATAAACAAAAATACTTCAATATATTGATATTATTATTTAAGCAAAAAGACATGCTAATACACGAACTTCTACAATTGACCACGACGAGATTTCATATTTTGAAATCGTTGCATAATGTTAGAATTTACCATCACCTACCACCAATTTACCATCACCTACCACCACCTACTCCTCACCTACTCCTCACCTACTACACTCACCCTCTCCTATATAATGAGCCACTCACCATTTGTAATAAGTATCTATACAACAACATATATCAATCAATAATACAAGTCTCTATTTCTCTTTATACATTAAATTTTTTACACATAATAAGCTCATTATCAACACTATCAAATAGTGGGTTCAAAAAAGTAAGATTTAAAACTATGGGTTCAAAGTTGTATTTTAGTGGGTTCAATTTCTAATTTTTTTCCTAAAATCTAATATTTATACAATAACAATAATAATAATAATAATAATAACAATAATAATTCAGCCAGGGGTTCGGGTGACACCCCTGGCCAAGCTGGGAGCCGCCACTGTGGCCAATTAGGCTAAACATAGTTGGCTTAAGTGAGTTATTATTTGTCTCTTAATTACTTAATAAAAATAAGTTAAAATGTTATATTCATAAATTTTTTTGTAAGATTATTAATTTTTTTTTTATAAAAAAAAACTAATATATAATGTCACGTGATACTCTAGGATTATTAAATAATTAGTTGTGTTATTAAAAATTAATAATAATTTAATAAAAATACACTACAACAAAAAATGATTTTTACGACAACAAATGCATGTCGTGAATGCGATTCTACAACGCGCAAGGTAAAGTTGTATTATGACCAATCATAGAAAGTCATTCACTTTTAGCATGCCGTTAAAAACTTTTAACAGCGCATCATATATGTCACGTTTAATTTTTTTACGACTACTTTTGCACGCCTTTAATCCGAGAGACAAACCATGACAGTCAATACTAGTCATTAAATATTTAACACAACAACCTATTTTGCCTATTGTAGAATATGTATAATTTTTTTTTTTTTAAATTCAACAAGTTCTATTTCACCTATTATATGCAATCTAAAAAAAATATTACAAACAAATTTCATAAATATATATATATATATATATATATAAGTATCAACCAACAATTAAAATATTATTTCAAATATAAAAAAAAAAATATTCATAAGTTTCGAAAATTCAAAAACTGTTTGTATATTTCAAACCATCCAAAAACTATGTTTCTAAACATAAAAAATTGTCCTCAACTTTAAAACTATCCAAAAAGTTTTAAATTATAGATATTTAAGATATTAAATTTTCAATTTTGACATGTCTCTCGAAGGTGAGAAGAGTGCAAAACTTTTCAATTTTGACACGTCTCTTGAAGGTGAGAAGAGTGCAAAACTAGGTTGAGACTCTTGATATGTTGAAAATCAAAAACTCAATGCCAAAGAGCAATGAAAGTCAAATCCCACAGTCGCAATCTCATTTCAACAGCAACAGGCGAGGTGTTCAGTTGGGCATTTGTGAGGCCGAGATACTATGGTTGTTTGTCCCTACGAGTGCATCAATATCAACTTGTATCTGATGTTGAGGTTGGGTATACAATTTGCTATGAGCCACTGTCAGCAGCCGAAGTGAAAGAGCCAAGCTTTTCTTTGTGGAAGCAACATCCCCCAAGCCAAGTCCATAAAATTTTAGTGTTACCAAATACAAAAATAATTATTAGTGGATGTTTGTTTCAATGAAAATTAAGTTATACTAATGACATGTAGACATTTAGGTCATGTTTGATTCACAACACTAATAGTGAGGTATTAATAATCCTATCAAATTAGTGTGGTATTAACTATCCCACCCCTACCCCATTACTAATAATCCTACAAATTTATTGGATTAATTATCCATTGGATTAATAATCCTAAACCAAAATGTCAAAACAAACATAAGATAATTAGACTCACGGATTAATAATCTCAATCCTATGCTTTAATCCTTCCAATCAAACATGCCCTAATCCAAAACAAGTATACATTTATGTGCAGAGTAAATAAAAGTGATAATAGACCATATAAATGCTTCAATACACCAAATTCATTTTACATACCTTATTTGCAATTTCAACATATAAATATTCATTACCGAATGGTGCCAGGCACTGGAAGAATTGTATCGGTATGGGATTCGAACACTTTCTGCTGAGAAAATTCATCATATTACCGCACAGCTTCGCCAATATGGCATGATTGAAGGCAAGAATGTTTCTATTGGTTCCAAAATCACAAGGCTAGAGATTGTCATCACAAACGCCGCCGTCAAGTTGAATCAGCCTCTCATCAAGAATATTGTGATATTGAAGCCACAAAAAAGAAAGAATCAGGTAACAAATGCATAATTTGTGATCTGTATAATAATAATTATCTAATTTTACCATAATTAAAAATACACTTATCTTGCTGTCTACAGAAGCAAGTAGGAGGACAGGTTTTGAACAGATCAAGAACTGGGCATTCCCTACAAACTGCAGTACACTCGCAGAGGTCTACTTTCCTTATTTTCTTTTGTCTTTCTTCATATATACACTAATTAACAGAGTCCTTTAATTAAAAACTCAAATAACACTAGACTTACCACATTTCTATATCAGGTTATTCTTATCATTTTATTTGTCAACACAATATTAGTATAATAGATTCCACTACTAATATATATTTCTAAGATAATGATAAAAATAGATGATCATTATAGTATTATTTCAAAAACTTAATATGTCATATGCCACTGACTTTTGAGGACTATTACAATCAACTAATCATGTAATAATACCCATATGGTTATTAGTTCATGCAAGTAAATTAAATTTAATCATAAAATTAGATACAAAATACATGTGAATGAGTGAGGTTTTATGAAACTCTATTTATTAAAAATCTTATTCATTCATAAACATTTTGTGTCAAATTCTACAAAATTGATCTCTGTTGGAGATTTATTCATAATTATAACTAAAAGGAAGGTATGTAGAAGAAGCAAAAAATGAAAACGGCTCGGCTCAATTCAATGAAGCAATAAATGAAAACGGCTCGGCTCAATTCAAAGAAGCAATAAATGAAAACGGCTCAATTCAAATCAATTCAAACACTGCATTAATTTCCTTTTTTGTCGTTCTCACATTTTATCACCAATTATTTGGGGATGGGGAACCCGTAATCTTCCTTTCTGAAGGTAGAATTTGGGTTCTGGTGTGAATTTGGGTTCTTTCTGGTGGTTGTATTCTTGATATGGGAAAATGTTCGGTACATAGCGTGTTCGAATTTTGTTATTAGCGTTATTCAATTATTCATACCTCCTTTTGCACCACTTTTTTTTTTTTTTATTGTATCTTATCCTACCTCATATATGTTTCAATAATAATTTTTTTTTTTATAGATTAAAAAAAAATTTATTCATACCATATTCATGAAAAATGTCGATCACACTGTTTGTTTTTGTGTTAATATTTTTTTGTGTATAATATTTTTTGCAAAACAAAAATAAGATATATCCCTATTAGTGCCATCTATCTATTCTATTATTCAAAGAGGCTTGACTTGATATTTATATTATAATTTTTTTTATTCTCAAATTATCCCATATAACCAAATTTATATAACTATCTCTATATACTAGTTATAGATGGTAACAAAAACTAACTAACGCTACTGCTTAGGTAAAGCGTGACATGGGTTGAGAAGGTACAGCAGCCCTGTTGTGAGGGTTTATAGAGTTATTTTTTGAGTGTATTTTGATGATCTGAACCGTTGATCTTGTAAGGTTTTTTGAATATATCATTCATACAAAAAATCAAATTAATCGGCCATCTGTAACCCCATAATCAAGCTTTAATTGTTTTTAAACAATTATTAAAATCATGTTAACCGTATATTTTTTTTTAAAATAAATGTACTCTTATCATAAGATTACAAATGTCCAATTTACTTGATTATTTAAATAGATGATCTATTTGACAAACCTGACAATACAAACTATTCGAATCATTGAAAAAGACTCCAGACATATCTCAATGCACCTTATAGTAACCTGCAATGCCATAAGGCACAATAAAAACCGCCAAGCCGACATACTATTTATTTATTTATTTATTTATTTTGTTGGCTACAACACAAAGCGTGAAAAACATCCTCTGTATATAGGTTAAAAACGTTCTCTATATATAGGTTAGTAGTGGTCGTACCCGCCACCCAGCATGTAAAGTAGTGATAGGTTTGGCTTTGAGAGGCCTCTTTCTCTCGGCGGCGGGGATCCGGCGGAGGATTCCCCTTTCTTCTCCTTCTCTCACACTCCATATTCTCCTCCCCGAGAGGTCTCTCTCTCTCTCTCTCTCTCTCTGGGCGGCGAGGATCCGGCGGAGGATTCCCCTTTCTTCTCCTTATCTCACACTCCATATACTCCTTCCCCCCCTCCCCCTCCCCCTCCTCTATAGGGTAGTACTGGTCGTACCCAGCATCTAAGTAGGGATAGCTTTAGCTTTGAGAGATCTCTCTCTCTCTCTCGGCGGCGAGGATCCGGCAGAGGATTCCCCTTTCTTCTCCTTCTCTCACACTCCATATTCTCTCCCCCCCCCCCCTCTATAGGGTAGTAGTGGTCGTACCCAGCATCTAAGTAGGGATAGCTTTAGCTTTGAGAGATCTCTCTCTCTCTCGGCGGCGAGGATCCGGCAGAGAATTCCCCTTTCTTCTCCTTCTCTCACACTCCATATTCTCTCCCCCCCCCCTCTATAGGGTAGTAGTGGTCGTACCCAGCATCTAAGTAGGGATAGCTTTAGCTTTGAGAGATCTCTCTCGCGGCGGCGGCGACGATCCGGCAGAGGATTTCCCGCCCCCTCGAATGAGATACCCTCCTTATGTTTCCTACTTGAATTCCTACTTGCCGGGTTATTGGTCCACAATTTTTACAATTCGAATTGTTCATATTTTAAAAGTTGTTGAGTATATCATACTTGTAAAAAATTAAGTTAATCGGATATCAGAAAGCATGTGTTCGGAAAACTGTTTATTAAATCTTTTAAAAATATGATTTTGAGTTTGGTAATCCGAACACATGCTCTCTCATTTCTGATCAACTTAAATTTATACAGATATAATATATTCAACAAATCTTAAAATGTGAACAATTCGAATCATCGGAAGTGAACTTAAACTAGGCCCAATAACCTAACAAGAAGGAAGTTAATTAGAAAACTCAAGGAGGAAATGCTGATTCCTCTCTCTCTCTCTAAACATACCTGGAGATTTGATTGGATATCTATAATTTGCTTTTGAGTATACACATTTATATATGCACATATGTTATGATGAGTAGTGACAAAACGAGTATACACATTTATATATATACACATATGTTATGATGAGTAGTACACACATTTAATTCGATATCTATAATTTGCTTTTGTGTTTTGCGTTTTGTTTTAGGTCTCAAGTCAAGGACGAAAATGGAGAGGGAAAACTTGGTACCATGCTTTGAAAAGAAGCTGTCGAAGACTGATGTCACAGGCAATCTAGAGATTCCTATGAATGCACTGCATCTGCCTGCTGTGGACAACGAAATCATGAATGTGAGGTACCGCGATGAACGGATTTGGGTGTTCAAGGCCCCTGCGAGGAGCGATGGCAGTGGCAGGCGTTACATGACTTGCCAATGGCGTCAATTTGTCAGGGAGAATGATCTCGTGGCTGGAGATATTGTTAGGTTTAGTTGGTCTAACGCCGATGAGCATTACCATGTTGCGACTGTTAGAAAGCTTAGGACTCTCCAACTCTTTCCTGGCGCTCCCCTTTGATTATTAATATTATTATTATTATTATTTTGGGGACAAGAAGATTGTTTGCTGTGTGCTGTCTGTGAAGTAAGAAGTGAAAACAGGTCCTATTTTGTTAAGGCCTTATTTTGCCTTAGAAATGGTGGCTGAGCTAGTGTGGAGCTGTCCGGGGGTGTTTCTAGTACTGGGCTGCTATGCTCTGGTTGCTGCTGTGCTGGTCTGCTATGCTTAGGTTCTAGTAATTGGTAGGATGGCTGATTGGCTGAGTTGGGATTTTGTGTGGTTGGTCTGCCCTAGATGACTGGCTGAATGTCTGTGTTAGATGCCTAGATGCTAGATGCAGGTCTGTGTTGTTGTTGTTGTGTTGGTGTGTTGGTTGGTCTCTCACCAATTCTAGGAGTGCTAGCAAATGATAGGATGGGCTCTTTGGTTCTAACCTAGTTAGGATGATTTAGTTCTTTTGCACTTTCCTTTTCTTTATAGATGTAATTTGCTTTGTATTTTATACTTATTTATTCCATCAATAAAGTTTCTTTTTTGCCGATAAAAAAAAAAAAAAAAGTGAGAAGTGAAAACTAACCGGTAATTCATTGTTATTGCTTATTTGAACTCTATGCTATGCTCTTTTATAATCTTCAATTTTAGGAATGAGATTTGTCCTTTTTATTTCGTTTGTGTTAAGCATGAATGTTTTTATGGTCTATTATGCAAACGTTTATCATATGCTAATATGCTATGTTGGCTTCACTGAACATTTATTATTATTATTAATATTATTATTATTGTGATTACTTCTTCCCATGTTTTTGGGACCAGTACTTGTTTTTGAACCCTACCCTAGAGGTTAGACCCTCAAGTGGTTGGAAAAAAAAAAATTGAGACAGCAGAAAACTACCCTGGATAGATCTGAAATTTTGGGTGCTTAGACCTCCTTAAGAACACAGAAGGCCTATATACCCAAAATGAGGGAGTGGGAGAGAGCTCCATCCGGGGGTCAAGGATTTCTCAGAAAATAGCCAAAGAACAGAAATAACAGTAGGAGAGAGAGGGAGGAGGGTGAGTTGCTGAAGTGGATAAACAATTGTGGTTTGGCGGTGATGGACTAGCAGGATGGCAGAAGGTGGTGGTTGGTAGTACATAGTGTGAAGTAGGAGAGGAAGAGAGGGAGGAAGGAGAAGATGGAGCAAGGCGCAAATATTGGAGTGTGCGCGCGCGCTAGTGTAGTGGTGCGTGGTGGTGGTGGTGGTTTTAGTGAAGTCTGCAAATGAAGAGGAAGAAGAAGGGAAATTGAGTTGGTATATGAATAGAAAGTCAATAATTTTTATTTTTTTTATTTGCATTAGTTTTACTGGTGATGCATTTGTTTCAGAACTAAACAGTGTCCTTGGACATAAGGGTAATATGGGCCTCGTTTGGGAACTCTCTTTTTTAGTCAAAAAGTCAAAAAGTTATTAAATTAGCTAAAAATCTAACAATTCATATCAAAAAGTCAAAGATTCTCTTTTCTCTCTACTTTTTGTACATCTTTTCGTAAAAAGTCAAAAAGTCATCCCAAACATACTAATTTTTTTTAGCTCATATTTTAACCAAATAGTCAAAAAGTTACTAAATTAACATGTTCCCAAACGAGGCCGGAGTATTAAAATATATTATGAGGGCAATCTTGAAAATTACTTGTTTATATTCTACAATATATTTTGTAAATAAACATGAATAAGATATATGCATTGTTCTATATCAAGTCAACAAATATAAATTAAGGGATATGTACATATATTCTATTCATTATATATTCTGCCTAAATCTCACATCATATTATATCTTTCATTTTATATCCAATGAAACAAATAAGGCCTAAGGGTCCTGGTATGTATGCAGGTGATGTCATAATTCATACTTCATTGATTAAAATGGTAAAATTTATTATTTATGATATAAATTATAAATATATCATCTAAAATTATTTTTAATAAAGTGTAACTGTGTTTTCAACTCGAGTAACCTCAAACTATATTGAAAAAAAGAAAAAGAAAAAAGGGAGAGAGGGTAGTATGTAAAAATTCATTCATTTATTTTTATTTTTTTGATAATCGAATGTCTGGATCAATTTATGTACATCTTAACTAATTTTGAAAACCGATCCTATCGTTTATTTACGGGAGCTTTAAATATTGAATCTAAAATCTAAAGAGAACACCTGATAAATCCCAAGTTGTAGCCACTAGGCAAAACTTATCCATTGAACAAACCTTTGCTAGGTCAAAAGAAGAAAAGAAAGAAAAGATTAAAAAGAAGAAAAATAAATTGAATTGAACCTCGTTTTTCAATTACAGCCACGGCTTCTTCTAACAGCTGGCAACGCACACTATCATTAGCCACTAACTCCTTAAGTCAAGAAACTAAGAAATTACTTAATTGTTCTGGAGAAAAAAAAATTACATAATTAAAATAAGTTGTATAATTGAAAGTTGATATGAAAGTAAAATTTTCTAAAATCATTTTTTCTTTCAATAAAAAATATTATTTTTAGCACTGTACTTATTTTTAGTTCTTATAAATAATTGAATTGATAATCTTGATTCTTTAATATTCTGTTCAGAACTTTTAAAACACAATTTTCGTGATTAGAATTACAATTAAATTATTTAAAAAAAATTAAAATTCATGTAATTCTCTAGAATGTTCTAACAAGACGTTGGGTTCATTTTTCAGAAAAAGACAGAGTTGCTTGTTTTGGGTTAATTTTTAGAAAGAGACAGATGCCTGTTGGGATCATTTTTAGAAAGAGACACAGTTTTTTTTTTATCAGCAAACAAAAATTTCATTAATAGTATGAAATTAAAGGTACAGGAAGATGACATGCATCGAGAGAGATTCGGAAAGTACAGAATACCCCTACTACTGCTACTCGCATCCATACAACCAGCCTCTTAGCCTCACGAATTTTTTTTTTTTTTAAACAAAAAAATTAAAAAGAACTTAACTACAAAACAAAATACAAGACTCCCCACAACATCAACCCACACAACCCGAACCCAAACTAAACAAAACAGCGAAACTAAACAAAACAACACCCAATGTTGCTGCACTCCCATGCTGCTGAACAGCCAAGATCCACGCACGCCACCCAAAGCCCACACCTCTGCTGACTCACCATCATCAGCCCCTACCTCTACTGACTCACCATCATCAGCCCCTTCTTCCACTCTGCTGTTGCCCCTTGCGGACTCACCTATCACCTTGCTCCTGCCGCCATCATCATCCTCCACAATGGTCCGTCTCTACACTGGTACACCAACCTCCTAACCTATGAAACCATCTTTTAACTCCATGCTAGCAACCTCTTTTAACTCACACTGCCAGCCGAGCCACCCATACCCAGTGCAGAACCCAAACCCACTGCAGATCCAAACCCCAATATCTTCTTCTTTCTCACACCCGCAGCAGCTCCCCTGCTACCAACCACGCCACCCATCTGAACACCTACCGAGCACTCAATGCATCGGAACACACCCAACGCCGAGACCCACTTCCACGCCAATACCCGCTGCCAACTCCACTTCTCCACACCTATGGTCGAACACACCCAACGCCGAACACGAACACACCCACTGCCAACTCCAAGTCCATGGTCGGACACCTCTGTTCCGAACCAAATTCCGAACACACCCACTGGATACAACTGGATGAAGTACACCCCTCAAACACCCACTCGAAAAGGAGCGCTCGAATGGAATCTTAGATCTGGATCGAAGATTTGGATCTAGATCTGGACTCTTAGATCTTAGATCTGGATCGAAGCATCTCCATAGATCCGAACCAACATTCATCCCTCAAACTCCCACTCGCACAGGAGCGCCCGAATGAAACTCCTAACCAGATTAGAACAACCTCTATTCCTGTCCAAAACTGACCACCATCTACTCTGTTCTGACCCCTATACCAAGTACTCCCTGGTGAAAACAAAACATACAACTCCAAAGGGAGCTGACCAGTAGCACCGAAACACATCTAAGTGGGAAAACATTGTGGGAATCAAGTTATTATATCGAAAAAACAACACACAAACAGAAGAGGAAGCTGGACCAGCCGACCGCCATAGCCAAAGGCGGCGGCCGGCCAGCCAAAAGTGAGGCCCGGGGTGGAGGTTTTTAGAGAGAGAGTGAGAAAGAGAGAGAGAGGTTTTAGAGAGAGAGAGAGAGAGTTTTAACCAACATCACAATGTGTTATACCTAGAAAGAGACAAAGTTGCTAACATGGCCTTTTGCATCCTCTCTCTCTCTCTCACGGCATAATCGTGAAATTCCATGCCTCTACCAAAAGCGACAAATAGTGGGGGTGACTACAGGCCACCTGACTCATCTTTTTTTAAAAAAAAAAAAAAAAAAATTGGATAATAAACTTATAAAATTTTATGTTTGTGTAAGTTTTTTAAAATCAATTAATTGAGATTTTTAATTAAGATATTTAATAATGATAATTATTAAGTTAAATTTTTATAAAAAAAATAATTATAAACGATAAATATTGAATATCTACAAAATTATTATTCTTAATAATATTTTTATTAATGACTAAATTAGAATAGTTTAAAACTAATTTATACACATATTTATTAAATAGTCTTTAGATAAAATTAATTTATTATTCACATTTTATAATGCATTTTTAAGAACAATTAAATACAGATTCTCACATACGTGATTTCAAAGAGTTGATAATACTTGGTGGAAGAATGAAAACTATAAAATGATACAAATTTTAAATTATAAAAACTATCAATGTAATTTATCCTATTTTAGTTCTTAATTTTTTTTTTAAAAGAATTATTACTTTAAACGGATAGAATATAAAATATATCATATAGTACTAACTAGCAGGTCAACCCAGTGGTGCCCACCACCTTTTTTGGGTAACCATTTGGCTTTTGATGGCATGACCGAGATGTTGATAATAAAATTAAGGGGCAAATTACATATACTCGCTGCGTATTTAGTTAAATTATAAATATTCTCTTAAAGTATGAGAAATTATATTTTATTTCTTGAGATTTATATTTTTATAATAAATTATTCTGTGAAATTTATATTTGTATAATAAATTAACTTAATTTATTATACAAATATAATTTTTAGGGAGAAATTTGTAATTCTCAACCCTCAAGGATATCTGTGATTTAGCAAAATCTCGAGAGAGGTATATGTAATTTGTTCTAAAATTAAGTGTGAAAGCGAGATTCTTTGTCAGAAAATGCATGAGACCCCATTGGAGGTGCTAAAGGTCTCTTGTAATTGGTCCAAAAAACCATTTTTTATTTTATTTTTTATTTATCTTTTTACTTTCAGCCAATAACAAAGCCCCATGTGTCACTGAGGTCACTGGGGTCCCAGCAAAGTCCTTCTTTGTCTGATAATAAAATGATCAGCAATGATTTAGACCACTAATTTTGGTGCTCTAATGGAGCACTAATGACATGGCAATGAAAAAAAATAAATAAATAAAAACAAATCAAGACCAAAACATCACATTACTGATTTTTCTAAAACGATTATAATAGCTGATCCTGACAGGAGAATCATCAGCTAATGAGTATTCTTTGTCTCATCTTAGAATGAATATGTTTGAGGAGATCCAGGTAAAAGCGAGTTCGTCCGCATAAAGTTACGTTGAATTCGGTTGGGACTAAAATAATTATAAAAAATAAAAATAAAAAAAATTAATTTTTGATTAAAAAATATTATATTTAAATTATAATTATTTTATTTCGTTTTTTTATAAAAGTTAAAAAAGTAAAAAAATTTATTCCAAACAAGATTTTTTAATCCTAAGTTAATAGTTAAAAAAAGAAAAATGTTTGAAGGCCCTAATTCTGTGGCTCAAATGTGGCTCAAATGGCCAAAACAACGTCGTTTTGGCCATTTTGATGTTGTTTTGTACTTAAAACGACGTCGTTTTGGACTCAAAACGACGTCGTTTTGGCCATTTGAGCCACATTTGAGCCACAGAATTTGGGCCCTCTACCATTGCTCTTAAAAAAATTAAAAAGTCAAAAAACTAACTCACATTCTAAACGAACTCTATACATGTAGTAATTGTCCAATATCTTTTTGGAAAAAATTTGGAATCCTAGAATTAGGGACTCAAATTTTACTATAGTAAAAATTAAATTAATAAAGAGTGAAAATCACGGCTAAAATAAATTTGAATCATTAATTATTATTTCTAAATAAATTTTGAATAAATAATTCTAAATTTATAATATTGCTGATCTTTTTGAGGAGATCCAAGTAAAAGGGAGAATGTATGCATGTTTGGTACACAACTGCCAATCAACCACTAACAAACAAACACAACTACCAATCAACCACTAGCAAACAACCACCGTAAGACTTTAAAAGTAAGACTTTAACAACACACACACACACACAAAAAATGACGATAGTAATGTGTCTAATGGCACAAGTGAGCCCCAACCATGGGGTGCAAGGATCATTCCCTTTCCAATTCTATGCGAACCATGCAGGTTTACCAATTGAGCCATTGAGCTTGGAACTACTCTGTTTTCCATTCAACCACAGGGGTTAGAATAGATGAATCTAAAAAGCTCGCCAGTTGATGTATGACACCATTTTGGAAAATTTTATATTTTATTTTATTTTTTATGGGCACTACAGGTATGATTGGAAGTTTGAGGGGTTGGAGGTTCTTTTCACTTTATTGTATAGGTCGTCTTTTATTTATTTATTTATTTATTATTATTATTATTATTATTATTTAAAGCTTTATTTTATTGTATAGTCTATCAAGACTCAAAAGGGGGGATGACATAAGATGAAATAGGTCTAGATCAAAAAAATTTGAAAATTGAGTCGTTTTATCAATGCTTTGCTTGGTGGCTGTGTATCTATTCCTTGGAAAATAATTTGAAGGTCTACACCACCATGCAAGGCTGCCTTCTTTGTTCGGATAACAACCCGTGATAAAATCGTTACTTTGAATTACCCTAATTCTGTATAAGAACATTACTGTTAATGTTAGTAATGGGCGCCCATGTGGCATGACCATTTGAACATAATTTGTATCTTATCCAAATAGGTTTTGAATTAAATTCAAACCTATTTAGGATAACCACTCAGGATATAGATATTATCAGTTTTAACTGATATGGATAAATAATAATATATTATATATCTGATATATGGTTATGGGTAACCCAAGAGAGAAACAACGTAGGTTTTGTTTCTACCCATAAACTTACTCTCTCCCAAGAAACAACGATCAAGTCATTTGCACTGTGGTTTGTGTGGGTGATATTCACCATTGTAATATCACCCCACTGCTGGGATTGATTGATTAGATTCTGGAAGCACGTGATTTATCCACGAGGTTTTAGATCAAATGAGGTATGATCTAAACATTTTATTCCGCTGCATGTTTTTTGTTTTGATTTACATTGGTATCAGAGCCATTGATGGATATTTTCGTGCTTTCTTTTATCATGTGTATATTTATAAAAGATGTGGAGATCCAAAATATTTCATTTTTATGATCATTAATGTCATTTTTAAGAGCATAAATGATTTTATTTTGGAAAATGGAGTCTGGCAGTACAAAAATGGGACCAGAAAACACCCTGGAAGGCGGCGCGTGGTATGCACGCGCCACCTGACGCCGTGAGCTGCAGCCACGCGCTCCCACGCCCTGTCACGCCCCCGCACGCGCTGTCATGAGCCCGCACGCGCCTGCACGCGTCATCACGCGTGCGTCGGCGGCGCTGTCCACGCACGCGCGCCGTCTGCGCCCGCACGCGCGCCGCGTGCTGGAGCCGAGCGCCGAGCCGAGGGCTGGAGCCGAGCGCCGAGCCGCGGCTGAGCCGCGCGCCGAGCCGCTCCTTGAGCCGACTCACGCCGAGTTGCGCTGAGTGGCGCCGAGCCGAGCCGAGCCGTTTTTCCCGCCTGGCTTGGCTCTAAGGCTCTGTTTGTTTGTTTTTTAATTCTGAATTGCGTTAATTGGCTATAATTTATTCGTTATAGCTTTGTTTTAAGCATGGTTGGTACCGTTAGACTCAGAATTAATTTTTCTACATTCTGTAAAATTTTGAAAATTTTATGAAAATAAAAAATATTTTTCCTGAAATAATAATGCATTATTTTTGCTTTAAAATGCATCTGGTGTTGCATGATTAAATTTCTGGGGCTGAATTTTTTATTGTAAACTATTGATATAGTTTACTATTTACTGGTATAGTTATAGCATTTTATCAGATTCTGGAATATTTATTTCTGATTTTATGTGTGTTTATTAGTTATTTAAAATTCCAGAAAATTCCAGAAAATACCAGAAAATTCCAGAAAATTTCAGGATGATGTACTTTCTGTTATGGCATAATTTAAATATTTAATACAGCATATTTTTTTTAGAGTTTGTAATATGTTGTAATTAGAGGAGCATGATTATTTATTTATTTATTTATTAGAATTCCATTATTAAATGAATATAGCATGAGTTATTTATAAATTTACATTAAGATGCTATTGTATGGAATTTATCATGCTTTGTATATGCCATAGTCAGTGGGAGGTTATTCGGTTGAGAGAAATCTTTGTAGATTAACTCCCGAAAACCAATATTTTGCGCATAAATTAAATTAAATTTTGGATAATTGTCACCTGTGGCGCAAGAGATGATTACGAGCATAGCGGATTTTCGATCTTGCGACTTGTGTAATATTGTCACTATTTAATTTAGATTTTTGCGGCAAAATTATATTATGCTAATCAAATTAATCCCAATGCGAATTTCTCTCTAAATTGATTTAGCTTATGGAAGTTAATTTGGTTGACCTAGACTTAGTAGAGATGTTCAAAAGTGAACAAACTAATCCCATTCTTTAGATGAGCAAAAGTCTTGGAGACTTTAGGTCAAACCTTAATTGAGCCAAAGTAAGGAAATATGACTCAAAGTCACCGTGGTTTTGTTGCCTTGTTCGGCACAATAAAAACTAATGTGTGCGCTATAGTTAGCGGCACGCTACATAGTTTTGGTTGGCGAGTTTTGGAGTTATGAAATTAGTAAGCCCTCAATAGATCAGTATATGATCTTGACTAATGAGCTGCGCGGATTGACTTTGTAATTTGATTTGTAAATAATGTAACATCATTGGATGAAGTAACATTCAAGAGTCACGTCATCCAAGAAATGCGAGCTTAAATAAATTAGTCATTAAGTGTAAGATGAGTAGCCAGTATGAGCAGTGTTTTGCTCTCTACCCAATTATTGGGAGTGGATTGAGCGAAATTTCATGCACTATAATAGTGTGCGTAGAAATATCACGTGAAGTGAAAAGATCAGCGCTTAGAAGCTGCAAAATCTATTAACACTACGTGAAAAGATTAGCGCTTAGTGGCTGCAAAATCTATTAGCATTGCCAACTTGTCTAAGTTTGGACACTTACTGTTTCCACACTTGAGTGTGAGACATGAGGAGGGGCTTCTTTGTATAATTCCTTAGCTAGGCTAACGTTTTGAATAACATTTACCACTAAGCGCAAACGTTGCAGCATAGTAATGAAAAGGTCAAGGCCGACAAGGTTGTAATGACTCTAAGAATTTGACGCATCGCTTGTGAGAGCATTGTGTTGAATTAGACTCTTTAGCCTAATTCGCGCTTAAGTTACTTTGGAGCTGTCATAGTTGATAGCTTATTCTCTCCTTCTTGTGGATAGTAGAATTAATTGCAAGTAACTATGAAGCGAGAAATAGATATGGCAAGAGGAGTATCGTCATCTTTCAACTAGATGCAATAAAGTATATGGAGAATAAAATTGACTTGAAGGTGCAGGGGATTAGCACTTACTAGTTAAATTTGCGACTTAGGCGCACTTGATATCTCCATGACATCCATTTTATGATCTAGTGAATATGACTTTGTCGTGAGTCATTACCTAGTTGGGCCTAAACCTTTAAAACTTGTCTTTAAGAACTCACACATTAAGATGATTGGAATTAGTTTATGACATTGGTCATGAACCAGTGGCTTATTATACTTAATCACATTAATGAGATGATGACACGATGGTTTGAGTAGGCCTTCTCGGGCCCACTCGCTTATGACATCCTGCTCTCATGTAATGTGTAACTTTGTTCGCAATGGGTGCGCACAAGTAAGTAGGAAAGCCGTAGAAGGTCATTTGTATTTGCGCATTTAGTCCACTATGTTATTTGTGACTAGATATGTGTGAGGGTATGATAGCTAAGCCTCAATCTCGACACATTTATAGATTACGATACGCATCTGAGTCAAGACTATTTGATCTCCCATAAGTCAAAAGTTTTGAGACGATTTTTGACATTGCACATATGAGGTCAAGATCAATTAGATAACAGCTTTCATGTTTTTAGTTTTGACCAAGGTGGCGAGTATCTATTTGAGTTATTTTTAGAAAACTCTGTGAAGAGAGATGGATGCTTAGAAAATTGATTATTCCTAGTACTCAACAACACAATTGTGTAGTAGAGATAAGGAATTAAATATTGTTAATGTTAGGTGGATAATGGCGCAAAATATTTCCCAATTGAAAATTGCACTAGTTTGTTGCCTATATCCCTAACTAAGAGCCCTCCATATCAGATTTTACACTCCAATTTTGAGTAATAGGTTAGTGGAGAGCCATCTATGGGCGATCTATAACCGTTAAGCAGCTTATCTTTATGTTACTTCTCATAAGATTGTGAAGTTAAGACCTAGGGTTCTATAGCGCATTATTGTATGCTGTCTTGTAAACACAAAGGGTCGTGTGGCACATTATTGTATGCGGTCATGCAAACCCTCCGGGTCATGTGCATATAGGTAAGCAGCTTTGTGGTAGTGTAACTAAGTCACATAAAGTTTTATTAGTAAAGGTGACGTGAATAGAGTTTTTGGAACTCTATGAGATGGAGAATTCCAAGCATAGCGCTCTATGTAGCCTAGTTGAGAATGGAAAGAAATTTCTAATATCCTAGGGACAGTGGGAGCGATGTGCCTACTAATGGATTACTCCATTAGAACAGAATACTCTACATTCTTAGTTGCGTGGTAGCAAATGTGAAAATTTTCCACGTCATCACTGGGTGATTGAGAGGCAAACATTCATGATTGCTCCGCAAGATGATAAAGAGCCTAGGATAATGCTTAAGGCTCTAGTCCCCTATTTTTAGAAAGTGGATCCATGTTGCGCAGTTTAAGACAAAGTCTTTGAGGATTAACCATTTTTTTATAATTGGTTGACTTTCCATTATGACGCAAAACTGTTATAAAGTTATGCATAATTTGGATAGTCATTGTTGAGGCATAAGGCTCGCTAGATACCGAAAAGTCGCACCATTGAGGAAAGTGTAGACCATGAGAAGACTTCCTCCTGGGGAGTGAGGTTATTTTGACTTAGGCTATGATTGACATAAGTTCGGAACATTGATTTGTGGACATTGTGACCCGTTTTTTCATTAGAGAATTGGATAAGTAGATCCGTAAGGATTTACCTTCTGCTTTTATGGTGAAAAGTTAGGAGCGCAAAAAGGTTGTTGGTTCCAATAAATCTTTTACAACCTAAAGCAGTTATCCAAACAGTGGTTCTTAGATTTCGTCAAGCCATGATAGGCCAACGATGATCAATGAAGACCACTGAGGCATGATCAATGGTCCAAAAGAAGTTTTTCCTTACTTAGTCATTATGAGCCAGGAATTTATAAGGTTGTCGCCACCTAGGGTGGGCAGTCCTCTATTTTAGATATGATGGACATGGGTGATGTAATTTATATGCTCGGATGTACGATCCTTAGGGATTGTTTTAGGAAAATTCTCGGTCTGTCTTCGATGACTTACATAGAGAATATCTTAGAATGATTCTAGATGCAAAATTGCAAATCCATTGACTTACCTATCGGTAAAAGCCAGAGCCTTAGCTATTGAGTGAATCTTCAGATTGTCTTTGGGAGAAACAGATGACCTATATTCCTTGATCTTTTCTTTGTTGTGGGAGCCTAAAGTACGCTATGTGGGCGTATTCGGCATAATAAGTGTTATCTTTGATAAATGGTTAACTGAGTTGTTCAGACGTTGACCTTGCTCATTAGACTGTGGATAAAATACTTTATTAGAAGCATATTAATTTGCTCCTTGTAAAATTCAATGCGCTAGTTGGGCGCATCTGTGCTAGTTGGGCGCATTAAGAATGAACGCAAATTGGTCACCAAAAATATCTTTAGAGAGGTTATTGCGCAAGAGGTAGTGATCTTAAATCATTTCATGTGAGGCGCACATGGTGGATTCCGTTGTATATACTTATCGCAAGAGGTGCTGATAAGGCTTATGTTTGGAATCTATAATTGCGCAAGCTGTGGTCAATTTTTTTTTTAAATCGATCACTTATTTTGAAATGATGGGATGTTGACACTATTATGGTTTGTGTCATAATGATTAGCAGATGATGATGTCAGCAGGCAAGATTGGCTCACTCACACGAGCAATCGCCCTTGGCGCTTGGGAGCGAGCAAGGATGAGACTGGTGGTTTATTTTTATTTGGAGCCAAGAGAGGCTTAAATCATCCACTATGTATGTCGCCTTGGTTATAACCAAGATGAGGTCGTGTTAAGGACCAAACATGGATGATTAGCCAGATTCGAGATCTCATTTGGCGCCTAGAAGGCGAGCAAATAGAGAATTCGGGTTAGGCGCTAGAAAGCGACTAGACTAATATCTGTACGGTGTATTGAGTATGACGTCACTCTTTATGGAAGAGTTACTCCACCGTAGCATGTATTCATACTATATGTGCTTGGCGACCGAGTAATGAGGTGAGAGAATGGATCCCTGCTTCCTCACCGTGTGAGTCTTATGTGTCATTATTGATATGACTTTCATTTATGTACCCTTTTGTGACTTTTGACTATGTCATAAGGTAAGGGGTTGATGTTCTGCTACTTTGGTATGTTGCCTGCGGTCATGCATGATTCGGCCTTAAGGGACATCACTGGGAAAGCTGTCAATCCTAAACTAAATGGCATGAGTGCAAAGGGAAGATCATCTAGTATTACACCACTGTTGTATATTCACTGCCGGCAACTCACATCGCTCTGTATCAGAGGCGAATTGAGTGTGAATATATTGCAAGAATTGAGAGGGTCAAACATGCTCTTTTTGAGGGATTAGAGATGTTTTTTGGACCGGTGTAATTAGATGGGTCTGGGGTATATGAGACACTATTTCTGTTCTTTTTGGGTTGATGTCTCTATGCTGGCTCATTTTGAGTTTCTAGTATAGAGCTCCCACATGCAGGTGTTCTCAGCAGTCGCACGGTGCAGTGGCTAGTATGAGATTGTTTATTTTTGAGAGATTGAGACAGAGATGTGGCAGTGTCATGCCAACTTATGTGCGAGTGGGAGATGTTAGTAATGGGCGCCCATGTGGCATGACCATTTGAACATAATTTGGATCTTATCCAAATAGGTTTTGAATTAAATTCAAACCTATTTAGGATAACCACTCAGGATATAGATATTATCAGTTTTAACTGATATGGATAAATAATAATAATATATTATATATCTGATATATGGTTATGGGTAACCCAAGAGAGAAACAACGTAGGTTTTGTTTCTACCCATAAACTTACTCTCTCCCAAGAAACAACGATCAAGTCATTTGCACTGTGGTTTGTGTGGGTGATATTCACCATTGTAATATCACCCCACTGCTGGGATTGATTGATTAGATTCTGGAAGCACGTGATTTATCCACGAGGTTTTAGATCAAATGAGGTATGATCTAAACATTTTATTCCGCTGCATGTTTTTTGTTTTGATTTACAATTAATTAAGGAAGCTGTAGACTTGGTGTCCTGTAGCTAATAAAATGCGAACTTTAGTTTTATTAGATTTTGGAGTTCATTTAGTGTTCCCAAGGAAGATGATTAACTCATGCATTGCTAGAATGGTGTGAGATGGCAAGAGTAGAAGAAAACCATGGAAAGTAGCTCTGTTGTGTTTGATGTGGATTTTATGGGTAGAAAGGAATTGACGGTGTTTTGATGGGATGGAGAAACCTCTTTCTAAATTGTTTGTTGACTCTTTTGTATATTTGGTTCTCCAAGGGTGTTAGTGACTCGATGATTGAGTATCTATTCGATTTTTTTAGAGAACTTTGATGGCTAAAGGAATGCCCAGCTTTTGTTTTGTCTAGGTATGCTTGTGGTCGTGGAAGTATACAGGTAACATTCCCTTTGATGACTTTATATTTTAAGTTTTCTTGTTCTTTTATTTTTTTATTTTTTAATTTACATTTTGCAGTTTTTTTACTTATTATTTAAAAATAATAATGATAATAATAAATCAGTAGCTGTTAGAAATAACAGTAAATAACATGCTCTACATAAAGATATAAAATTTTAAACATAACATATGCTTGTTTATATATGTTTTGTATAAACATGCTATATTGGATGTCTTGTCTGTTCACTAATGTCTCTATGAACATTGGTTAAATATTCAAGTTACCCAAATGTTGTACAAATGACAATGTCAGTCCTGCTTGTGTCTGTGTGTATGATTCATTTGTCTTAAAAAATTACTAAACTAATTCCCAACATAGGTGCATCGAACCTCAAAAACACCATAATTATCCTTAACCATGTTATAATTCAAGGCTGAAGAGAACTAATGCTAAGGCAAATATGACAAACAGCACAAAAAGTTAATAAATTACCTGGAAAGGAAACTTTGTGTCCAGGAACCAACACTGCCACAATGTTTCCAATGACGTCAAGGTATGAACAACTGGTGAACTCATGAAATTTCCCCTCCACAATCAGATGAATCAGGTGTTTTGGGACATGAGTAAAACAACATCAAGGGAAGGAACACAGTACACGGTGTTGGATTTATTTTTCTAGTGTGGCCCAATAGCCTACATATTTTCTACATGTTTTAATTTATTTGGACTCCACAAATAGATAAAGCCAATATTTGAGATCAAGTTCAGTAAATAGAATTTTAATATAATCACTCTTCTAAGATAAGAAGGAAACCTTGATGGATTAGGAATTCTTCTGATAGAGTTTATCTAGCCCTCTTCTCTCCTCTATATAAGGATGGGTGACTCCCCTTTCCTATCATGAGTATTTTTCCATCACTTTAAGTTTTATAGTCATCCTAATTAAGAGAGACAGAGAGAAGAAGGTGAGCCAAAATTAAAGGTTCAACTCTAAGGGGTATTTTCTCAACTTCTCTAATTCAATGGCTGACAAAGGTATATTCGTTTTATTCTTGAGTTGTATTGAATTCATGATCCTGTAAAATTTAATTCCGCATTATTATTATGGTTACATGTATTATTAAATATTACATGTGGTATCAGAGCTTTAGTTTGTGAATCAATACACCTTGGAATAATAATATATTTATGAATATTGTTATATTATAATTATAATTATTCATAACAACATATTTTTTGTTCATAAGGTTTGAACTCTCGACATGTGTTGGTTATCTTGAATATACGCGGTATGTTCAACCTTGTAAGCTGCATGCCATATTTATTAGGCAGTGTCTGAATGGTACATCTAATCTCTTTCATATTCATTATGCATCAAAGAAACTCTTTTTGTGTTGTTAAAAGTCAAAGGTTGTGTGAAAGAAGATTTCATTCCTGATTTCTAAATCGTAACTAAGTATGCACATCATGGACTCCCTCACTCACTTTGTTTTGTGATATGTTAGGTGCAAACTTTTATGTAATTTTATATGCTCTTCATATGCATGTTTTGATTTATTATCAATTTTAGTGATAATAATTTTTATAATCATCATAATATGTTATTGAATTGAGTGCATTGCTTGCCGTTATGATAAAGTGCATAGATTAAAAGTAATTTTAGAATTTTGCTGAATCGTTCGGACTATTAAATAAATATATTTATTTGATTGTATCACATTAGAGGATTATGTTTTTGCTTTGTTTAATTATGCACACTTATTGTCTATTATTGTTAAATATTTATATATTTTCATGATTTAAAATTGATATCATGATATAATTTTATGACATTGAATATTAAATATTAAAGTGGTTAATTCATATTAGGTGTAATTCTTATTAACCATTATTTTAGATATTCATGATTGTTATAATACATATATAAATATTCCTGTTCATCCAGAGTTATTATTATTATTATATTGATAATTGCAATCACATAAAAGAAATTTTAGAAATCATAAAAATAGTGATCTCATTAAATTTGTGATTGAATTAATGATAATTAAATAACTCAAAATTAATGAATAGAGAATATTGTTGGTTAGTTCCGTATTCATAGGGTTTACTAATTTAGTAGCTGCCAAAGTGGCCTAGATTTGTAAAACTTATGAATATAGAACTACATAAAAGAATTGTTAAAAAAGGTAACATTAAGGTCGATAATATTCTCAATTGCAGTTCTGATTAGGAGATTGAGACTAGCCCAAAGGAGAGTCACTTTCAAATAATTATGAACTGTGTAGGATAATGTAACTTATGTAATTTGAAAGATTAGAATTGAATACCCAAAGGTAACATGACTAGCTGAAAAATTGCATAAATTACTTTAGACCTACACAAGTGATTCTTGACGAATGGACAATAGATATACCTAAGTTTTGCCCAAAGGAAAAACTTATGTGATATCAATAGTTCATCATAATTCTCAAAGCTTTAATATGTATATTGTTCTATCTTATTTCAGTAAAAGTTCCCACCTCATTGCACTCTCTTACATCGGGCGTCCCTCTACTTACTGGCTCGAATTTTTCGGAATGGTATGAACATGTTCAGTTTACACTGGGTGTGTTGAACCTCGATATGGCATTGCTTGAAGATAAACCTGCAGACATTAATGAATATAGTACTGCAGAACAAGTTGCCCTTTCTGAATCCTGGAAAAGGTCCAATAGACTCAGTTTGATGTTCATAAAGATGACCATTGCGAATTACATCAAGACCTCCTTACCTCAAACTGTTAATGCATTGGAATACTTAAAAGCTGTTGAAGATCGATTTAGATCTGCTGACAAGTCACTTGCTGGCACTATTATGGCTGAATTGACAACAATGAAATATGATGGCAACCGAGGAGTTCAGGATCACATCCTCAATATGGCTGACAAAGCTGCAAGGCTTAAAACTTTAGGAATGCAAGCTAATAAAACTTTCCTCGTGCAGTTTATTCTCAACTCACTTCTATCACAGTACATCGCATTCAAAATTCATTATAACACCAATAAAGATAAGTGGAATTTGAATGAGCTAACTAATATGTGTGTTCAGGAGGAAGTGAGGTTGAGGGAGGAAGGACGTCAAACTGCATTGGCTGTAACTCATGGAGCTATAAAGAAAAAGAAGGGTAAGTTTGTAAAATCAAAGAAAAATCCACCAAAGAAAAAGAATGAACCTGGGAAAGAAAATCAGGCTCAGAATGGTTTCACTGTTAAGTGCTACTTTTGTGGCAAGAAGGGACATGTGAAGAAAGACTGCAGCAAGCGAAAGGCTTGGTTCGAAAAGAAAGGTAAGAAATTTTCTTTTGTTTGTTATGAATCAAATCTTGCTGAAGTACCTTCTAATACGTGGTGGATTGACTCTGGGGCCACGACCCACATTACAAATGACATGCAGGGATACCTCTCAACCAGGAAACCGAAGGAAAGTGAAAGATTTGTCTATATGGGGAACCGTCTCAAAGCTGAAGTCGTAGCTGTAGGAACCTATCGACTGATCTTAGAGACGGGTCATCAAATGGATCTAGAAGACACTTTTTATGTTCCTTCAATTTCTAGGAATTTAGTTTCGTTATCCAAATTGGATCGTGTTAGATATTCAGTTTTATTTAATTGTAGAAAACTCAATTTAATGTTTAATTCAAAAGTGATTGGTTCTGGTAATTTATGTAATGGTTTATATAAAATTACCTTAAATTATGAGTTTGCACAGTCATTAGTAACTCTACATTCGAATATTGGTTTAAAACGTGGTCTAATTAATGAAAAATCATCGATCTTGTGGCATAGACAGTTGGGGCATATCTCCATAAATAGAATTGAAAAATTGGTGAAGAATGGGATTTTGGAAAACCTAGACTTCACTGATTTTCAGATATGTGTGGATTGCATTAAAGGAAAGCAAACCAAACACACCAAGAAAGGTGCCACAAGAAGTAATGAGCTTCTTGAGATAATTCATACAGATATTTGCGGGCCACTCAACATCCCATGTCTTAGTGGTGAAAAATATTTTATCACATTTATAGATGGCTTCTCACGTTATGGATATGTGTATCTAATTCATGAAAAGTCTCAGGCTGTTGACATCCTTGAGGTGTACATAACTGAAGTCGAGAGACAATTAGATAGAAAGGTTAAAATAGTGAGATCAGACAGGGGTGGTGAATATTATGGTAAATATGATGAGTCAGGCCAAAATCCTGGCCCATTTGCCAAATTCTTAGAAAAGAAAGGCATTTGTGCTCAATATACAATGCCTGGTACGCCACAGCAGAATGGAATTGCTGAAAGGCGTAATCGTACACTTAAAGATATGGTTAGGAGTATGTTAAGTTACTCAATTGTACCTATTTCAATGTGGGGTGAAGCTTTAAAGACTGCAATGTATATCTTAAATAGGGTTCCTAGTAAAGCGGTCCCAACAACTCCTTTTGAGTTGTGGACTGGTAGGAAACCTAGTTTGAGACACTTACATATTTGGGGTTGTCCAGCAGAGGCAAGAATCTTCAACCCACAAGAGAAAAAGTTGGACTCAAGAACAATATCTGGATATTTCATTGGTTATCCAGACAAGTCTAAAGGGTACAAATTTTATTGTCCTAATCACAGTACGAGGATAGTGGAGACTGGTAATGCTAGATTCCTAGAGAATGGTGAAATAAGTGGGAGTGAGAAAACACGAGTGGTGAATTTCGAGGAAATTAGGGTAGATGTGCCAACATTTGACCCTTATCGAAAAGTTGTTGTTCCTCAGACTATTCCACAAGCTGAGGAAAACGAACAACATGATGAAAATCCTTCACCACCTCATGTTTCACCACTTCATGAAGATACCACCATTGAAAATATTGTAGAACCACCACAACCGGCAGTTCTGAGAATATCTCAGAGGAAAAGAAAGCTTGCCATTCCAGATGATTACATGGTGTATCTACAGGAATCTGATTTTGATATTGGGATTAACAAAGATCCAGTCTCATTTTCACAAGCCATGAATAGTGATGATTCTTCTAAATGGGTCAATGCTATAAATGAAGAGTTAAAATCCATAGAACAGAATAGTGTTTGGGATCTCGTCGAATTGCCTAATAACTGCAAAAAGGTCGGGTGTAAATGGGTCTTCAAGACCAAGCGTGACGCAAAAGGCAATATCGAACGATTTAAAGCCAGACTTGTTGCCAAAGGTTTTACTCAAAAAGAAGGCATAGACTATACAGAGACCTTCTCTCCAGTATCTAAGAAGGACTCGCTTAGAATCATCCTAGCATTGGTAGCTCATTATGACTTAGAGTTGCATCAAATGGATATGAAAACTGCTTTTTTAAATGGGAATTTGGATGAAGAAATTTATATGGAGCAGCCCGAAGGATTTGCAAAGAAAGGTAAAGAACATTTAGCTTGCAAATTAAAAAAATCCATATATGGCCTTAAACAAGCTTCTAGGCAATGGTATTTAAGGTTTAATGATACCATTACCTAAGGAAAATACAGTTGACCAGTGCATATATCTGAAGGTTAGTGGGAGCAAGTTCATTATGTTGGTGCTATATGTGGATGACATTTTGTTAGCTAGTAATGACCTTGGCTTATTGCATGAAACCAAGGAATATCTCTCCAAGAACTTTAAAATGGTCGATATGGGTGAGGCAAACTATTTTATTGGCATAGAGATCTGTAGGGATCGATCTTGAGGATTGCTAGGACTATCTCAAAAAGGATATATTGATCGTGTTTTGGAGAGATTCAATATGCAGTTTTGTTCAGTCGGTGATGCACCCATCATGAAGGGTGATAAATTAAGTGAAAAACAGTGTCCAAGGAATGACTTGGAAAGAAAACAAATGAAGGACATTCCATATGCATCAGCTGTAGGGAGCTTGATGTATGCCCATAGATATACTAGGCCAGATATTAGTTTTGCAGTTGGAATGTTGGGAAGATTCCAAAGTAATCCTGGAATGGAACATTGGAAAGCAGTAAAGAAAGTTATGAGATATCTTCAGGGAACAAAGGATTATATGCTCACCTATAGGAGATCAGAACAGTTGGAAGTTATCGGATACTCAGACTCAGATTTTGCTGGTTGCCTTGATAGTAGAAAATCTACATCGGGTTTTGTTTTTCTACTAGCTAGTGGAGCAATTTCATGGAAGAGTGTCCACTATTGCTTCATCTACTATGGAGGCTGAGTTTGTGGCATGCTTTGAGGCTACAAATCATGCTTTATGGTTGCGAAATTTCATCTCAGGACTTGGTGTTGTTGACTCAATTGCCAGGCCGCTGAAGATATATTGTGACAATACCGCAGCAGTTTCCTTCTCTAAGAATGGAAAGTACTCCAGTGGTTCCAAACACATGGAAGTAAAGTACTTGGTTGTTAGAGAGAGAGTCCAGAAACAACAAGTGTTAATTGAAAACTTAAGCACCTCTCTTATGATTGCTGATCCATTCACAAAGGGATTGCCACCAAAGACATACAAAGAGCATGTTATCAGGATGGGTCTTTTAAGCAACCCTTGATGTGTATGGTTAATCATGAGTGCTTATTTTTTGACACTATTTGCGCAATAATAATTTTGTTTATGTTTTTCCTGTTTCTAAAAGTGTGTGTACACATTAATTTGAATATTGATAAACAGGAAATGTCTTAACAAGACAAATTACAGGGGCCTTGCAGGCAAATAATTATATATCCCAATAAAGGACTGGGTTGGTGAAGGTTAACAATGGTGTGGTGCATAGAAGGAAATATGACATAAATGTTATATCACCGCTATGACTCACATTGGTGATCTGAAGTAATCACAGTATTATAGTTTCTAATATATCTGAACTTATTGGCTATTTTTAAAATTCGTGATCACGTGTCAAAGTTTTTAGTGTGGAATCCAATGAGTCAAAATTTTTATAAGTTGCATATTTTTGAAAAAACTCATAATTGCATCATAATCGGCTTAATGGGCCAAGTGGGAGAATGTTGGATTTATTTTTCTAGTGTGGCCCAATAGCCTACATATTTTCTACATGTTTTAATTTATTTGGACTCCACAAATAGATAAAGCCAATATTTGAGATCAAGTTCAGTAAATAGAATTTTAATATAATCACTCTTCTATGACAAGAAGGAAACCTTGATGGATTAGAAATTCTTCTGATAGAGTTTATCTGGCCCTCTTCTCTCCTCTATATAAGGATGGGTGACTCCCCTTTCATATCATGAGTATTTTTCCATCACTTTAAGTTTTATAGTCATCCTAATTAAGAGAGACAGAGAGAAGAAGGTGAGCCAAAATTAAAGGTTCAACTCTAAGGGGTATTTTCTCAACTTCTCTAATTTAATGGCTGACAAAGGTATATTCGTTTTATTCTTGAGTTGTATTGAATTCAAGATCCTGTAAAATTTAATTCCGCATTATTATTATTATGGTTACATGTATTGTTAAATATTACATCCACACAGTACACATCCACACATGATAAAATTTATTTCAAATGTCTCTGAAGATGACAAAAATGGTATACCATAACAATTACCTTCAGATGTTGTTGCAGTGGAAAAGGAACCGCAGTAGAAGGGTGTTTTGATCCCTCTGGCAGAACCACCTAAAAACAACAGTTCCTGCTTTAGTATTTGTATTTTCCATTCCAGCATTGAGAGACATATATGTATGTAAGGACCAGATGATTTGCTACTTGGAAAGTATATCACTCTCACAAGATTCAAAGTACAAAATATAACTTACATGGACATTTAACTGATTTATTTTTCAAAACCTCATAAGTTGAACTATGTTGAAGCCAAGCTTTATATTTATAATGATGTCAAAATATTTAGTTAAAAAATATAATGTGTGATTTAATTTAATTATGAAATGTTTAAAAAAAAATTTAATATATTGCCCAATGGGTGGATTTGGTATTTAGAATTATTTTTTGAAATGCACTTGAGAAGATATTGAGACCCTCGAGCCGAGTTAGAATTGGGCAGATATACAAAATCTGTTATTATGTAGTGTTGACCTGATTCTAACCCGACCTGACCCGATGTTTATCCACACCTACTTGCACCCCGATTAGCTAACATCATTGATGAAATGATAAAAGTACTATAATACCTTTATTTGATTTGATAATTTTCAACCCAACCAGACAAACAGTGGACAAAACTCCCTCAAGCCATCCCCTACCACCAATGGAAAAACTCGACCAACTTCAACTACCCAATCTTATCACTCCATACCAATATCTTCACCATGTGATCACCTCAAATCCAGGGCCAGCCCTGAGTTTCGAGAGTCTAAGGTGAAATAACTTTTCAGGAGCTTTTTAAATATTCATAAAATAAATTTTTTTAAAAAATTGCTCTATTTGGTTTAGAGTTTTCAGAAATAACTTTTTGAGTTTGTAATTCATATTTTTTTATATTACTTTATATTTTGGTAAATTTAAAAAAAAAATTCGCGAACATTATATTTTTTAAGTATATCTAAATTAGGTGCATTTACAAAATAAATAAATAAAAATTACGTAAAATATTTAAAAAATCACTAAAAAAACACATACTTGAGCCATAAAGAGAGAGTTAAAAAAAAGAAAAAAAAAGAGAGAGAGCTAAATAGAATTAGGGTAACGACTAATACATATACAATTATTTTATACTTCATTTTTTCAATCAAGCTAACATCTAACACCTACAAATATTTTTTAATTGGACCTAACAGAATTTTTTGAGACCCTTAAATTGGCCTAAATTAATAAAAACAAAATCGGGCCATTTTGAATTTTTAATATAATACAAGACTAACGAATTTAAGAATCTTTTCTTGGCCTAATTTTTGAGACCCTAGGCACATGCCTTACTAGCCTTAATTAGCCTAGGATCGACCTTACTCAAATTGTCACAACTTTTGGAAACAACACAGCCAAATACAAAAATCAATCCAAGCACAAAGGAGAAAATGTCATGCATTCAACAACATCTCTTCCACCTAGTACCATTTCCGAATCACAATACTTGCACCACACGGTTGTGTCCGGTTCTGCCCAGTAATTTTTGAAATTCCATTTTGGTCCCAAAAGTTTTTAAAATATTTTTAAATATTTTCATTTAAGACCTTGAAATATTCTAAAATTTTACAAAAGATGTTCCTAGCTAAATTGATCCTTCTGAGTTTATTTGTAGAGCCTTTTTTTTTCAAAATTCAGACTTGAAAATTTTATGTAGCTTATTTGAAGAACATAAGTCAATCGATGGCCAACATGAACACCATTTTCAGCCCCATTTCCAAAATTGAGCAAAAAGGACTATGAGAACTGAAGTATCCAGATACGAATGTTATTAGCCTTCATAAGATGTGTGGGACTTGGTTGAAAGCATATATGAAGAGCTGGCAAGCATAGAAGAAGAAGAGAAAATGAATAAAGCCCAAAAGGCTACTTTGAGAGATACAAGGAGAAGAGACAAGAAATCCTTGTGCTTGCTCTATCAATGCATTAGCGAATCAAGCTTTGAAAAGATAAGAACCTCTAAAGAAGCATGAAGTATTCTTTCGAGTTCACACCAAGGAATTGAGAAGACCGTGAGGATTTGACTCCAAGTATTAAGAGGTGAGTTTGAATTGTTATAGATGGAGGACCATGAGTCAATTTTTGAGTACTTTATGAAGACTTTGACCACTGTGAACCAGATCAAATGATATAGAGACAATATAGATGATGTTTGAGTAATAGAGAAGATACTTGAATCCCTATGTTTGAAGTTTGAGCACGTAGTTGTTACAATTGAGGAATCAAAGGACTTGAACACCATGACCGTGGATAAATTGATGGCAACGTTGGAGATCCACGAGCAAAGAATAAACCAGAGAACTTTTTCAAGTTCCCTAGAGCAAGCTCTTTAGTCAAAGTTGACGTTTAGAGGAAACGGAGAACAACAATAGGGAACAACATAGAGAAGTAGAGGAAAAGGCCATAGACAAGTTGGAGGAGGCTCCAACATAGGGGGCAAAAGTCAACAGTTGATTGACGACAAATAACAAGAAGTAGTTGTTCCATGAGACAAATAACACGCTGTTGTTCTGCGAAATAGAAGGGATCAACAGGTGTTTGACAACAAGAACAACAGGTGGTTATTCCAAGAGACAAAAGTTAATAGATGGTTGACAAAAGATGACAACAGATGGTTGTTTCGAGAGAAAGAGGTCAATAGTGGATTAACGATAGATGAAGAGGTCGTGACAAAAGCTACGTGCAGTGCTATAATTGCAATGAGTATGGTTATTACAGTAGTGAATGCACAAAAGAGGTCCAATGTTATAACTGCACTTAGTGTGGGCACTATAGTCATGAGTGCATGGAGGAAGTAATATACGACAAAGTTGACGAGTATCTAAACTTTGCAGTGAGTGAAGAGGTGATGTTGCTTATGTCTTACAATAATGTTGTAGAAAAAGGCAATGGATGAAGCATTGTAGATAATCAAGCTTAAGGGGGGATGTTGTGAAATAAGCTTTCTTCTCCACCATCCTAGCTAGGAGGTAGGAGCAAAAATACAAAAAACTAGGGTTCAAGAATTACTATATATTACTATAGGTTTGATGGTTGGAGAGTTCAAGTTTGAATGGTTTTATTATAGTTTATTTAATACATTCATATTATCAATGTTTAGCTATAAATATGTAAGGATTATGCTAGTTCTAAGTGTGGGAGTTGAGAAGAAAAATACGAAAGTGTGAGAGTTTGAGAGAAAGTATTCTCTTGTATTTGTTTCAGTTTATCTGAGTGAAATAAAAGTTTGTTTTTCGCATTATAAATCATTTCTCTAAATCTATTTTTGAACCAACATAAGTGGTTTGAACATCCCACTCCCATCAACACCTTTGCCATAGTTCTTTGCACACCATCACTACTAATGCGATATTCCCTCTCTAATCTCTCATTGCTCTACAGGTTTTTTCTTAAATCAATTTTTTGGTTAAAATCGTCATATCATTTGGATCTACATACAAATGGATTATATGGTGGTGAATTTTATGTTGGGTGGTGGTTGCGATTGTTCATTGATCAAATGTGGGATGAGGTGAATGGTGATGAACAACAGATGGAATAGTAAGTAAAAAAATAGTGGAGGGTGTAAGGATTGGTTTGAGTTAAGAGGTAGTGTTAATTGGTGCAATCCAATAGAGGTAGTGGTAGGTGGAACTATGGATTTGCCAGCATTCCAGAGGTTGCAATGGTGGTTTTGGGCTAAGGCTTTGTATCCCAACCTCTTTGTTTGATCAAATGAGTATTAAGCAGTTGTTGTAGCTATCATCAAGGGTTGTGGTAGAGAGAGAAAAGTGTGAAGAATTTTTTTTCATTGGTTCAATTATAGCTTCAGATTGTGGAAGGCATACGTTTAATAGCCTCTATGTGAGGGAATGGGAGAGAAAATAGAGGGGCATATGATAGAAGAAATTTCCAAAAAAAAAAAAAAAAAAATTGTCACTTGAAGGATTTTGCTAATAAAGGTAAAGTTGGCATTTAAAGAAAATTGTTTGCCTAAATCAAAAGTTTATGTTCGGTAAGCAAATGGTTAACTCACAAAAGGGTTTCTGTTTTATAACAAAATTTAAAGTAAGGGAGCTCCATGATATTTCAGAGAATAGAAGGGGTGTGTGTATGATTTCAAATTAATAGAGGGGTGTCAATGTCATTTACCCTTTCATTTAATTTTTGACTTTTATTTTATCAACTTCACTTTAATGTATAATCTATGAGGACTCAAAATGGGAAGATAACATGATGAGGTGAAACAAATCTGAATCAAGGAAATTTGAAGTTAACTCTTTTTATCATGCTTTGATGAATCCTGATAGATTTATACAAGGAAAGCATGAAAAGTGGCTCTACGATGTTTGATGTGGATTTTATGGGGAGAAATGAATAGAAGGTCTTTTGATACCCATTTCTAAGTTGAAATCTTGTTTGTTGACTCTTTTGTATATGTGGGTCTCCGAGGGTTAGTAACTGAATCGTTGAGAGTATCTTTTGGATTTTATAGAGAATCTTGAGGGCTATGTTAAATATAGTAACTATATATTTTGTCTATCATACATACCATATTATATTCATTATCATATTTAAGATTATCATACTTATGTTTCTCTCCTTCTATATAAAGGAGTCTTGTATATATTATTACGTTATTATTCAATATAATATTGAATATACACATCATATAATATTCCCTTTTTCTCTCTTAGATATTGTAACATGGCATCAGAGCTATAGGTTAAGCCCTTGGTATTCTCCGTCTTACCAGCAGGCTACAACCTTGTCTTGGCCGCCCGCCAGATATCAACCCTTTCCACTGCCATATTTTCTTTTTTGTATTGCTTCATAGTGATCTCTTCCTCTGTCCGCTGGTTTATTCTTACCCCAAATATCTCTATCATTTTTTTTCTCACTCACAATCTTTTTTTTTTACTCGCAATCCTTTTTTTTTTTTTTTGGTGTTTTTTTTTCCACTCTGTCTTTTCCTCTGCTTTATACACTATGCAAACCACCCAAATCGCCCCCCTTGGCGCACTACCTAAGTCGTCTCCTTGGTGCACCAGCTGCCCCCTTGGTGCACTCTCTAAGCTATCCCTTTGCAATACCCTAAGTCGTCTCCTTGGCGCACTACCTAAGCCGCGCCATTGGCCCATTTTATTTCTTTCCAAGCCATCTCCTAGCGCACATGATTCCTTTCCAAGCCACCCCTTGGTGCACTTCTTCATCTGTTGCCATCATCGTTCAACACCATGTCATAAATTACATATATGCCACGTTTGTAGGTTCAACATCCGTTCTTCTTTAACACGACCATAAACTGTCTCCTGGCATTAGCTCTGTTAGCTTCGGCCATGTTCCTACAATGATTGGACACGACCATAAACTGTCTTCCGTCATTAGCTCCAACCTCTGATCTATCTTAAGTACCCTTGTGCTGTCATCTGGACTTTGTAATCTATTTGCCTCAGATCTATCCATGTTTTAGTTTCTCTCTCCAAACTCAAGTTGGTATCCCTATTTGAATTTGAGGGGGAGTGTTAAATATAGTAACTATATATTCTGTCTATCATATATACCATATTATATTCATTACCATACTTATGATTACCATACTTAAGTTTCTCTTCTCCTATATAAAAGAGCCTTGTATACATTGTTACATTATTATTCAACATTATATTCAATATACACATCATATAATATTCTCTTTCTCTCTCTCTTAGATATTGTAACAAGCTAAATGAATGTATATCTTTTGTTTTGACGAGGTATGCTAATTGTGGGTGACTAAAAAGTTTGCTTACTCATTAAATGAAAATAAAAGCATCAGTATATATTAGAAATAACAATAAATAACATGTTACTTAAAAGGCATACCCAGTGCACGAAACTCCCATTTAAGCGAGGTTTAGGGAAGGGTTGATGTATGTAACCTTACCTCCGTAAACGGAGAGGCTATTTTCGCAACGTAAACCCATGACCACCAGGTCACCAAGGGGTAGCTTTACCGCTACGCCAGACCCGCCTTTCAAATAACATGCTACTTACATATGCAAACGTTTTAACATAGTATATGCTTGTTTAAACATGTTTTGCAAAAACATGTGTTTACTACATATTGGATGTCTTGTTTGTTCACTAATGTCTCTATGAACATATTTGTCAAATATTCAAGTTAGCAAAATGTTGTACAAATGACATGTGAGTCATTGTTGTGCCTTGTATGTATGATTCATTTGTCTTAAAAAAATTACTGAACTAATTCTCAACATACACGCACCAAACCCTAAAATCATCTGAAATTACGCTTAACCATATTAAAACTCAAGGCTAAAAAGAACTAATGCAATGCAAATGTGAAAATCAACACAAGAGGTTGGCAAATAACCTGGAAATGATGACTTGTTTTCAGGAACTACATTTTTCTTTTCCAACGACGTCAAGGTATGAATAATTGGTCTGTAGATATCCATATGAGGGGAAATTACAGTTAACATTGTAAGGTACACATGTTATTTCCCTAATAAATCCTTTAACAAAAAATAAGCAATATGAAAGAATCAGATGAATTAGGTGGTTTGTGATGTGAGTAATGCAATTCATCGTATGCACACATTGTTGGGTTTGTGGACCCTAATAAGTATCGTACACTAGGCCATAGGTCCAATGGCAGGTTTGGGGTTCCTCCCTCAAGTGATGGGGGATTTGAGGGAGGCTCAAATTTTTTGGATATTTTGATAATTTCATGTTGCTTCCGCATTGCCTTAATTTCTATACTTATAAATAGATGAGGGGGGACATTTCTTTTATTGTAGAGAGTTGTAATTGTTTTATGATCATAGTGAAAATCACAGTGGCCGTGGATGTAGCCTTATTATGGGATGAACTGTGTAAATTTTCATGTTTCTTGTGTGTGATTGTTTCGATTCATTTTAATATTTTTGCTTTCTATTTTGTATCTCACTGATTCTGATTAGAAAGAGTCAATTTCCTAACATATACGGTAAAATTTATTTCAAATGTTTGACAAAAATAATATACCACAAAAAAAAAAAAATACTTACAAATGTTGTTGCACTAGAAAATGAACCACATCAAAAAGGGGTTTTTTTTTTATATAGGGAATTTACAAATTAGTCGTTTTTCTGGTTTTTCTCTCAAAATAATTACTAACTTCTGAACAAATATGTGATTTTGATTAGGGCATTCGGTCAATAAATCCAAATTTGAATTCTTTTAGTCTAAAAGTCTAGGCGGTAAACAATTATGTCCATAAGGACATGGTTGCGCAAAATGACGAAACTAACCCTATTATATATATGTACACAACTCTCTTTATTTATGCATCTCTCTCTCTCTCTCTCTCTCTCTCTCTCTCTCATTTTCTTTCTCTTCTATCACTACTGCCAAAAACCCATCCGGCACCACCCAACAATGGCGGCTTCCGACGGTGCCGTCCCAGCCGCTACTTCTCATCATCACAAATACATATCTCAATGATTCATTGAAGATATTGACGGAACAAGGCGTTAGGGTTTCGTCACTGATCTCCCGTAAGAACAAGGCGTCGCCGTCAGTGAAGATGAAGAGGCGGAGAGTATTGATCTTCCTTAGATCTGCCTTAGATCATCCGTCTTCTCATTTTCTTATCTTCTCTTTCTACCTTGATCACTCATCTTTTCAGATCTATACGTTCACTTCGGCACCTCCACTAGAGCTACCATCAGAAAGAGAGAGAGAGATATTCGAATGAGGGAATGGGAGATTCATCGCCAGTGACCCCAAGGGTTTCGTCGCTACTTACCCTAACCCTAGATCTACCTACCCTAACCCTAGATCTAGACCACCACCATGTCGCTGCCATATCTCTCTCTCTCTCCTCCCCCTCTTTCTCTACCGACTAATCTCTCTATCTTTCATCCTCTTTCTCTCTCCACCAAAACTGCACATGAACTTGGCTTTGTAGGTAGCCGACAGTGGCAGTTTGCTTTGGAAATGAATCTAGCAGTTCTATTGGTTGGCAATCTTCAAAGGTTACTAAAAGTTGTGCTGATAAAGATAGTAGAGCTCCTCTTATGGCTTTGCCTTTTGCTTTAGTTTTCTTGGTGTTTGGGATCTTTTTTTTTTTTTCCATGGAACGATTTTGCAGATCTTTGAATTCAACTATTAGAAGCGATCCTCTTTTGTGGAACAGGTTTGCAAATCTTTGCATTCAACTGTTAGAAGTGATCCTCCTCTGTAGAAGAGCATCCACAGAGATCAACAATTGATTCTTAGGAATGTGATTGTTATGATTATATATGCTTTATATTTAGATATGTGTGTTTTGTGGTTATATATGCTTATATGCTTTTAATGGTTTTTAAATTGATCTGTTCATACCTAAACTGTTCAATGGATGATTGATCTATTCAATTTATTTTTCTCTGATTTCACACAGATAAGTTCAACAAATAATTATTTAACACAGATATGTTCAATAAGCTTGGTGGTATTCAACAAATATAAAAATTAAAGATAAACTACCAATAGGTCTTAATAGTTGGACTTAATTCCCATCAAGTCCTATTGAAAATAAGTTTTAGTAAAATTGTAGTTAAAAATAATTTTTTGTGATAATTTTTATATATGTCGCTAAAAATTAACAATTAGTAACTTTTTTTGTCATGATTTTTATAAATTGTCACTAAAACTTACAATTAGTGACGTTTTTTTATAACAAATTTTTCTCATAGGGCTTATAAGACAATAAGTCCACTTATTAGGACCTACACGTAAATATCCCAATAATAAACTTAGTGAATTGGACAGATAAAAAATGTACAGATATGAAAAATTTATACAGACAAAATTTGGATAGAAAATTTGTACAAATAAAAATATTGAACTGATAAATTTTCGACAAATAGAAAAAATTTAAACAGATGGATATAAATTTAAATAGATAATCAAAAAGTTTTGAATAGATAAATATAAATTTAAACAAATAGTCAAAAATTTTGAATAGATAGATATAAATTTGAACCGTAAATTTTTTTTACAGATAATAAAAAAATCAATAGATAAATTTAGGAGTAAAATTAGAAATAAAATATCCTTAAAAACCAACTAAAGGATTTCTCATCAAACTATTTCAAAAAGAGTGGACATCTCTCTAATAAAAAATATATATTGGACTTAATGTCTTATACTCTTCTTATCTTGAACTTTTTAACAATTTTTTCTTTTGATTATTAAAATTTATCACTAATTTAATTTATTTATTAATTATTTTATTTTTTTTACAAATATAGAGTGAATTGTTAATTCTGCTTTTTTAATCCAGCTGGTGGTGTTAATGTCTTATACTCTTCTTATCTTGAACTTTTTAACAATTTTTTCTTTTGATTATTAAAATTCATCACTAATTTAATTTATTTATTAATTAATTTTTTATTTTTTTTATAAATATAGAGTGAAGTGTTAATTCCGCGTTTTTAATCCCTCTGGCAACACCACCTAAAAGCAACCGTTCCTGTTTTAGTATTTATATGATGTTCCATTCCAAGGAAATGTCCAACATAGAGAAACTTAAGTGGAATAAACAGAAGGTCAAATTACAAACACTCCAGATTTAATAAAATTATAGATTTTCTCTTGAGATTTAAAAAATTATATCTCGTCTTTTAAGATTTATATTTTCATAATAAATTATTTTTTGAGATTTTTATTTTCATACAAATTTTTTTATAATTTTTTATAATTTATTATGAAAATTTAATTCTCAAAAAATAATTTATAATTTTTTAAACCTCAAAAAAAAATTTGTATTTTTACTAAATTTTAAAAGTGTGTTTGTAATTTGTCCTAAATAAAAAGTAGAAAAAATATATGCACCTACTTTTATGGTCAACTCGTCTGCCACTGTCTCAACAAGAGGACATCCAAAAGCTGAAGTGAGGGGTCTACCATCAGATGACTCGAAAAGGAGCTCGTGCAATTGTATTCCACATCCACTGACAAAAGTGGCTTTTAAACCACCACCACCCACCCCCCAAAAAAATAAGTAGGGGCGTAATTTAGACGGACTCAATTCGAACTATCTAAGTTTAGTTTGAATTTTTTTAGAGTTTGAATAAAATATTTTTAAATTCAGTATGAGTTTAGATAAAAATTTAGAAATTTTAATTAAATTTAGATGGATTTGAACAAAAATATTAAACAATTTGAGCAACTCGAAATCGAATTATATATATAGATATATAAAAATATTAAATATACATATAAATTATTAGTCATTATATGATATTAAAGTAATTTATATTGTTAAATTATATTGAATATACATTATATATACAAATAACATAAAATCTTACTTTTTTCTTTTTTATTTTCCCTCATAAATGGTAATGATTACTATAGTGGTATCTCTCTTACATTATATAAATTATTTGTTTTGATGGTATTAATGATTTTCTATAAAAATTAAAAAAAATTAAAAAATTGTAAATATAGTCAAATTTTAATAATTTAATAATATATTTGCAAAAAAAATTTGAAATTCATTTACAATTCGGACAATTCGAATTTAACTCGGGTTGGGCTTGGGCAGACAACCTCGAGTTACAATTCAGGCTTGGGCTGACTTGGGCAGGCCTCAGCACAACTTAGGTTGGGCTTGGATAACCTCCCAACCCGCCCGAACCCGCCCGAGTTACACCACTACAAATAAAGAGAAAATGTTTGGTAGTCCAAATATTTGTGGTTCAAATGTATCAAAACGACGTCTTTTTTACATCCAAAACGATATCATTTTGGATGTTTCAATCTATTCTAACCATGATTTTTCAGGTCGCCTATCATTATTGTAAAGTATGTGGCTCTATTTCCAATTCTTATTGCAAAGAAAAAGTCTCAATATAGAGAATTTTTTTACAACAATGTTATAAAATCATTTTTATTGATCTATAATTTATTTTGAATGTGTTTATATAATAGAGATTAAATTAATGGGTTCATTAGTAAAATAATTTTAAATTATAAATTTCTTTTTTTTGGGGGGGGTAAATTCTAGGTCAATAAATTTGCATTTGTAGTGTTATTGATTTTTTTAACATTAAGAAAATTTTCCATCGTCACATTTTTTTATTTTTTATTTTCAAATTGATCACTTCATGAAACTGAGATCATTCTATCATCCAAATGGAAAGGGGAAAAAAATCTATGGAGGGAAATAGTAAAATCAGAAACTCAGATAGACCAAACTAAACAGCAATTCTTATCATGCCAAACTTGCAATCTTTGAAGAAGCCGAGAAAACACAATGAGGCTGGCAAAACCTAGCCAGATCAGAAATATATATGGCAATCTGCTCCGTTTGTTTCAATTTAAAATATTTTACACAAAAATATTTTTCATGTAAATTGATTTTACACACAAAAAAAAATGTTCTTGTTTTTCGATATTTGGTTGACATTTGAAAAAAAATATATATTTTATTACCTAAAAGAGAAATTTTGATTCGATAAGTGTCGTTTATGAATTTTTAGTGAGTTAAGATATTTATTTAAAAATACTAAATGTATTGAAAAGTTAATGAGTAAAAGTTAATTTTGTAAAAATTCACTTAAAGAATTTTTAAAGGTAAGTTATTTTTAAAAAAAGATGCAAAAATATTTTTTTTATTTACTTTTTGTTTAACCAAACAATGAAAAATAAGTAAAATATTTTTGATGCGTCAAAACAAATGTTGCGGAAATGAAGGATTGTATGTCTATATATATGTATGTATATGTAAGTTAAGGACCAATGATTTTGCTACTTGGAAAATATATCACTCCCACAAGCATCAAAGTAGGAAATTTGGCAATTGAAATTTACTCAATTTACTCTTTGTTTGTTTCAGTGCAAAATTTTTTTTATGGAAATTTTTTTTGCAGAATTTTTTTTTATAGAAAACGTTTTCTTATATTTGGTGATGTTTTTTAAATTAATGCACTAATAGTTGCATTAGTGGTGGTAATAGTGGCAGCAAAAAGGTGCACTACAACAAAAGTAACCTATGGTGACGAAAAGTAGTGAAGAAAATAAATTTTGTCACTAAATAAGAATAATCCGTGACGAATTATAAAATTTTGTCATATATAATAAAAAAATAAAAATAATAGGTGACGAAATTTATTTTCGTCAGCAAATACTTCTTTTTAGGTGAGAAAAAAATTAAATTTCGTCACCGAAGGTTTTCCCGCTAATTTTTTTTAGTGGTGCCAAAATTTTGAGACTTTTGGTGAGAAAAATATTTGTCACCAATTATAAAATTATTAGTGAGAAATATATTTTCATCACCAATAATTTTATATATATATATATATATATTTTTTAAGAAACTTGATTTTAAATATTTTAAGACCATTTGGTGAGAAATATATTTTTGTCATTAATAATTTTTAATATTTTGAGACTTTTAGTGATAAAATTATTTTGTCACTAATTTTGTATGGAAAATTTTGACATATTGGGCGGTAATGAAAAAAAATAGACTATTAACTTTCCCTCCCCCTTTTTTTTTGTTTATCAGTTTTCCTCTCTCTCTTTCTCAAAACAGAACACAAGTTAAGTAGCTCTCTAAGTAACTTATGGTGACGACAAGTAGTAAAGAAAATAAATTTCGTCACTAAAAAAATAATTCGTGACAAATTATAAAATTTTGTCACATATAATAAAAACGTAAAAATAATAGGTGACGAAATTTATTTTCGTCAATAAATACTTTTTTTAGATGAGGAAAAATTAAATTTCGTCACCAAATGTTTTGCCTCTTATTGTTTTGGATGGCGCCAAAATTTTGAGACTTTTAGTTGGAAAAGAATTTGTCACCAATTATAAAATTATTAGTGAGGAATATATTTTCGTCACCAATATTTTAAAAATATATTTTATTTTGAGAAACTTGATTTTAAATATTTTAAGACCATTTCCTCACTGATAATTTTTAATATTTTGAGATCTTTGATGAGAAAAATATTTTGTCACTAGTTTTAAAGGGAGAATTTTGACATATTGAGCGATAATGAAAAAAAATAGATTAATATTTTTTCCCCTATTTGTTTTTTTTTTTTTTTGGGTGTGTTTATTAGTTTTCCACTCATCTTTTTTTTTCTTTTTTTTTTTTTTGTGTGTATTTATTAGTTTTCCTCTCATATATCTCTCTCTCTCTCAAGAACAAAACACAAGTTAGGTCTCTTCCTTCAGCATTCCATGTCCTCCTTCAGTGTGTTTTTCTCCAGCGCTACCGCCGACGTCGCCCGTTCTCCTCCTTCATTGGCCCCGCCGACGTCGCATCTCCGAGCCCGTCCGCCCGTCTCCTTTAGTGCCATGTGTTCTCTTCCATCAATATTATTATTTGATTTTTCTGCTTTGTATTTTCAGGTTTGGGCCCTCTCTCTCTCTCAATTTCTCAATTTCTCTATTGTCAATAGATTTCTAACAAAGGTTTATTAGCTGACACGGCTTGATTGTGCTAGTCTAACTCCATAAATTTGTTATCTATTTAACCTCTCTACATGATAGGATTTTCCTACAATATTACAGAGTAGAATTGAGGGGTTTTTGGTGGTCTCTTGGAACTTGCTCTCTGGTTGAGAAAATTATTTGCATTTCTGGATCTTTGGCCTTCGGTTTTGTGAGTTTCGAGTTTTGTATTTCTGGATGCTTTTATCTCAGCAGAAAGAGGTACTTCGAGTGAAGTAGTATTATTTGGGTTGGAATTACTTTGTATTGTGAAATAGTTAATTATTTTTCTTTTCTTTTTTTTTTTTTTGGTTCTTTTTCCTAATCTTTATCTTTTGCTGTTGAAACCTTTTACTCCTCCATTTTATATTTGAATAGTGATATGTCATGAATAATATTTTATTTAAAGGCGTCAAACTTTGTTGTAAGATGTTTAAGATTGTGAATTTTTTAAATAAGCAGCTGATTGATTGGAGATGTATTTTCTTATGCACCCTTCTCCACATATCAATAATTATGTTAAGTTTGTCAAATCTTTTGTGAATGAGTATTGACCATTCAGTTATAATAGAATAGAGCTTAACTACATGTTCTTTTCTCATTTTCTACCAAGGTACATTCTTTTGGAAAGATTTGAGTTTGTCACATAGGGGGAAGTATTGATTATGGCTAGCCCAGTAAACAATCAGGGTAGTCTATCGATTTTGTTGTGATTGGTGACTAATTTGTTAACAAATGTAACTAGTACATTTTATTCTTGAAAATTGACATTTTTGGAGCGGAAATATTGCGTGTAACCACATTGTTGGGGAATGCGTCATTTTTAGATCAAAGTGGGTTGGAACATGCTAGCTCCCTGGCTTTAGGAGGAATATTTTCAAATGGAGGAGCCAATGTGAACAAATGGGCATCACCATTTCAATCAAAAGTACGGATACTAACTATTAACATAACCTTTTGTTCCATCTAATTTTACTGTTTTTCAGAAGCATTCCTGACTCATTTTTTAAACATTTCATTCTAACTTCTTTAGCTTATTTGAGTGCTTGTACTGAAATTCCGTGTCTTTCATGACGGTTAGTTTGAGGCTAACATCATTAAGAATAACACAAAGATTTAATCAAGTGTCCTAATCCAGCATAACAAGATAGTTAACACAATGTTGGAAAGGACATTTAGCTATAAGGGCTGAGACAATTGGAGGACTTTTGTTCTTACTGCTGACTTCTCAATTAACATGATGTTTAGTGGTGTACATTACAAGGGGAGACTTATTGGCAGAGACCAATTCATTTGTTTTTGGTTCTAAGAAGTGACTAATATATTATGCTATCATCTGAATGCAAAGAAAAAATTAACCAAAAAAAAAAAAAAAACTCATAAGAGCTTGTAGTATTTGCAAAATGATGTTTATTTCTTGGTTTCAATACTCTGGAGTTTGTTTTCAGATATATAGGAATAAGTTCAAGCTCTTATATGATTTGTGCTCAAACGCGAGCATATGTTTTTGGTGTTCCATTCATATATATGTTGAGGCGCACCTATTTACTTCTGTGGGTTATCTTAATTTCAATGTTCTGCAGTTCTAAGGTACTTTTCTTTGTGATAGTTTTTTGGAAATTTGGTAGATCTTGCTTTGCAAAACAGTATTACAGGTGTATCTATCTTTTACGTTCTTTTAACGTTGGCTGTGTTTTTATTACACAGACGTCAGGTTTATTGCAGCCTTCATCTGCACAAAACAGACTTGGTTCTCAAGGTAGCTCATCTGGTCTTATAGTGAAGAGAACGATGAGGGTGGATATCACAGTTGATCAATAACCTAATGTACGAGTTATTCTCTTATTCCGTTGCATTTTTTCGTGGTGTGGTTTACTGCATTTCATGTTTAACTTCCTATTACCCGCTTGTTGTTGCAGTTCAATTTCGTCGGTCGCCTCCTTGGTCCTAGAGGGAACTCACTCAAGAGAGTAGAGGCAAGTGCTAATCAAAGGACATGGCAGCGTCAAGGATCCTGTTAAGGTAATTTTGATTGTCTTTTCAACCAGAATGCTTGTGTTTCTTGGATACTTTCTGTTGTGTTTTATGGTTTGATGTGTTAATACATGAAATGCTGAAACCATAATATTCTGGATACTGAATAGAGCAATGCCACACTTTTAATCTCTCTCTCTCTCTAAATGAAAGCTAGAGGTGTAACATGGGCTATGCTCATGTTCTTAACTTATGTCATCTTCATCTCATTTTCAATTCAATTATTTATTTCTTTTTAGTGGTATTCATTTCCTGATATCATTTCCAGAGAGTTTTGTTTGTACAATAGTGTACAATATTGATCAGGTTTCCAATTTCTTCTGACCTCAACCAAAAAGTAAAGATTTTTTTTTTTTTTTTTGGGGAGATCACAACAGCTTTACATGCTTTCAATTTTTCTTGTAGAAACTGTGAACTTTTATTAGATGTTGTAATTAACCATTACATTATAGTTCTTAATACCTTGTTTGATCATGAAGTTAACATGGTTTGTCTATTCATATTGATGGGTGTTGCATTTTTTCTCTCCAAATGTTCTATTTTACTTTGAATTACTTTTTATAATTTCTTCCCCATGGGTCTTTAATCGAGAGAACAGTGAGATGCTCTAGCAGTTGTATTTTTAGGAATTTTGATTTTTTATATAGCAGCCAATTTCAGCAGCTGAAATCAATTTGTATAGTAATAATGATGGCAAATATGTACAGTGAATTCTTGCTATTCCTCTTTCTGCTGATACATGCCTCACTCTGTCTACATTGTTTAACTCAATCAAGAACCCAAGTTTCGAATCATTTTGTACATCTGTGTCTACTTCTCTTTCCTTGTTCTGAAAATGTAATTAGTTATGTTTGTTAATTATGACTTGAAGGAAGAGATGATGTGAGGGAAACCTGGGTATGAGCATCTGAATGAAACTCTCCACATACTTGTTGAGACAGAATTGCCAGCAGAGATACTTGATGCTCGTTTAATGCAAGCACGTGAAATACTTGAAGATCTGCTCAAGCCTGTGGTAACTTATTCTTCTGCACCTGAATCTTAAGAGTGCTAATGGAGAGGAGTATGTTAGAAGCCACCCATTGCCTGAATGTGACCTTGAGAAATGGAAAAACTTGATTGACAGGAAGTGGAATGATAGCAATTGGCTGGTAAACTTTTCTTATGTTTCTTTATTGTTGACAATTACCTTGTGTCTTCCTAATATATATATATATATATATTTCTATTGGAACTTGCTCCTTGTAGAAGCAATCAATGGCTAACATTGACAATAGAAAACAATTGAAGACGAAGCATAGATGTGGGTCAACCTTGCTCCTTTTTGGTAAGTCTCGATTGTTTTATCTTTTCATTTTCTAATGTTGGTTAGTATATACTAGTTAAAGCACAACAGTTTAAGAAAGTTACCAACCTTTCATATCCACTTATAGTTGTAATCATGTCAAATATTGTAGATTCAGTTGGAATTAACAGTAACAAGGTAATGTGTGAGCCTATAACATCATTCCACTTCTTCTTCCCTTTATTGTCCCATTGTCTGAATGTCAACTGTTATGCAGACTCTGCAATATCAGTAACAAGCTAATCTGTGTAATATCAGTTTTTGAATGTTAATTGTTGACTTGCAGACTCTGACTGAAGAAAACACAACTTCATTTTTGTTTAATTCTTCAGAAAACATAGTTCAAGGTCAACAATAGAGTGTTGGATGAGACTCTTTTCTTTTGTTTTCTTCCCCTTTTTCTTCCCTTTCTTGTCCATGGTCTGTCCTATATCATTTATCTCCCTCTTCTCATATAACACCTACACAGCCTGGGTGTTTGGGGAAGTGGCTACTGGGTTTTGTTTTAGAGGGGGTTGATAGCCATGGTGGCCCATGAGGCTATTGGTCGATGGTGGCATGTGAGGTGTAGGAGGAAGAAAGAAGAAGGGAAAGGGAGAGTGGGTCTGTTGCTGTAGAAAGGAGGATGAGAGAGAGGGAATGAAGAAGAAAAGAATAGAAAAAGACAAATTAACAAAGAGGCAAAAGTGTTATTATATATATTTCTTAGACTCACACATGCTCAATTAAGTGTGTATTGTACACGCACGGTTAACTTAACCAAAATTTGCAACTTTTGCACTTCACTCCAAATTTCAAGAGGGTTATGTGTATATTTTTAAACATGAAGGATGTAAAGTGTATTTGGACAAAACCATATCAAATGTAATTAACCCAAACTGTTTGGAGGTCTAATTATATTTTTATTTCAATATCTCTTTATGTGTGTTTGTTTTTGTTTTTATGTTTGCTTGCATGTGTATGTTTTGACCTTTTTTTAACCTTTTTGAGGTTAAAAATAAAACAGAAAAATTATTTAGATTTAAATGAAAATGGTAACTCCTGTAAAAATCATGGGCTGATTAGTTTGTATCAAACACATCCTGTGATTCTCTTTGGTTCTTGTTGGCATTAGTGCTAATAATACATGATATTCGTACAATCTTTGTCATCTTCTGTTATCCATGTTGCTTATTATCAAAGATCACCTCAACTCTTTGAAGTTTTGGATTCTTATATGCATTTTTACTAAATTGGTTTATAAAATAAATTTTTTTAAATATGAGTTTAGATGTAATTGATAATATATTAATGTTTTCTTTGTTTATTTTCTTTGCAGATTGGTTTTTGATGGCATTTGGCAGCATCCTTGCAAATCAAGATCAAGTGTTAAATTTTTTTTTTTCCTAAACTGATACTTAGTTCTAGTTGCAAATCAAGATCAAGTATTGATTTTTTTTGTGGACTCCATGTTAGTTTATTTTGGGATTTGCTATGATGATTTTTTTTTTTTTTTGTGATACTTAATGGATTATTATTAAATTTGTTGGATGAATATATTTTGACTTATAATATAAATTGTTGAGTGAATTTTTTTATTTTTTTTGTGGAGTTGTGTATAATAGTTTGTGAATTTCATCGTATATTTAAAAGGCTATTGAGATATGAGTAAGGATATTTGTGAATTAATAATTTTAATTTCAATATAAAATATGGAACAAGTTTAGTGACGAATTTTTTTGTCATCTATACTTGTTATTATGACAAAGTGATTATTCGTCACTAATAAATATTTTTTGTGACAATTTATTGTAGTTTATTTATGAAAGTTTTCATTGATTTTGTTGTTTGGTAACTAAAAATTTCGTCACGTATATATATTTTTGCCACGAAACACATTTCGTCACCCATGTATGACTTTTGGAGATGAAAAATTTTGTCAATTTTACATCTTACTATGACGAAATTATTTCCTCATCAATAATTAACATGTGACAAATTTATTCGTCAACTAAAGTTATAAATATGGTACTGAATAATTATTTGGTGATGAAGATGGGAATTTTTTGTGACAAAATGTTGTTTTATTGGTGACAAAAAATTTCGTCACTGAAGTAATTTCATTGGTGACGAAATTATTTTTTGTCATGGTGGTTTTTAGTGACAAACATTCAATGACGAAACTTGTGACGAAAATATTTCCTCACAAATATCTATAGTGACGAAATTAGCTCTTTGGAGACAAAAAAATTTCGTCATTCAAGACCTAACTTGTTGTAGTGGTGGAGGAGGAGGTGGTGGAAGTGGTGGTGGAGGTGGAGGTTGGAGGTGTTGGGGCGGTGGGAGTGGCGGCAACAGTGATAGTGTTGGTAGTGATAGGGTGGAGGTGGTAGTGGATGTGGTGGTATGGTGGCAATGGAGGTGGTGACGGCAACGACAATGATGGATGGTAGTGGTGGTAGTGTGGTAGTGGAGGTGATGGCGGTGGTAGCATTAGTAAAAGTTTAATTTGAAAAATGTTTTCCGACTTTTAAAAATGAAAAATATTTTCTATCTAAGTATACATGTTTTCTATTGGCCATGAAGAATATTTTTTGATAACTTTTGTTTTCTGTTGTACCAAATATCAGAAAATGTAGAAAATGTTTTTTGAAAAAATTTTTTGCCAAAACAAATGCAGTTGATTATGCTTAATGTAATAAATTGGACTAATGTTGAAGCCAATCTTCCAAAAAATAATAAAAAAACAAACAGAGACATGTCTGAAAAGCATATGGATCCTGGACAATGTAGCAATTGAAATTTCAAGAATTACATTGAAATCTAGTTCCTCTGCAGTTGATAACAGAAAATAAGAAACAATAACTATATTCCTAGAATCTATACGTAAATGTGATGATGATATACTCGCTATTTCGTTAGCTTGTAGTGGTTGATATAAATAATCGATAGAAACAGATAGATGTGATATATATCTATTAGCCTGAAATGGTGTGTTTGTTTGGACGGGCTGGATAAAAGGGTATTGTAATTCATCGGACTATTAGTCCTAGGATACATTGTCCCGGGATTATTTGGTTGGACTAAATTTGTATCGTATGTTTGTTTACTCATGGGATTAGATGTCTGGATTGGACTATTTTTAGTTATCCAATGTTTGTTTGGAATATTATGGAGAAGGATAAATGCTCAAATGACTATTTTATCCTTTTCAATTATTTACGAAATAACAGCAATATTAAACATAGCTTTCATATTTTAATTATTTTTAACTAGATTAAATAATAAAAAAATTTATTTTATTTTTTGCACAATATTTTAATTATTTTAATTTATTATTTTCAATTAAATTAAATTTATAATTTATATTTTTTATTTTTTATTTAATATATAATTTTAAATTAACGACAATAAAAAATAATTTTATTTAATATATAAATTGAAAATTTAATTTATAAAGCCATAATTTATAATTTATTATTTTTAAATAAATTTAATTTATAATTTATATTTTTTATTTAATATATAATTTTAAATTAACAACACTAAAGAAATAATTTAATTTAATATGTAAATTTAATTTTTTAACAACGCTAAAAAAAATTAATTTATAAGGCCATAATTTATAATTTATTATTTTTAATTAAATTAAATTTATAATTTATAATTAAATTTTTTTATTTAATATATAATTTTAAATTAACAACACTAAAAAAATAATTTATAAATGTTCAAAAGACTATTTTATCATTTTCTAATTGTTTGCTAAGTAATAGCATGAAGGGTAAAATGAACATTTCACAAAATAATCCCATGGTATACCAATCCCATGGTTTCTATCCCACCCTCCCCCATGGGATAGGATAGTCCCATATTTGTGGGACTAATAGTCCGGGAAGACTATTAGTCCGAAGCAAAAAAATGAAACAAACAATGGACTATTAGTCCGGTGGAACTAATAGTCCAATCACATCCCCTAATCCTTCAAAACAAACACGGAATTCCAAAATATGAAACTATTTTCCAAAAACAAAAAAGAAAAAAAATTAATGCGGTGCATTTTTTGTAGTTAAATAGTTGGAGGACTTACGTGTAGGTCCTATTAAGTGAATATATTGTTCGATAGGTCCTACGAGAATTAATGGCGTTTTTCATAAAATACTATTAAAAAATGTCACTAATCATTAATTTCCAGCGATGGTTTAAAAAAATTTCACAAAAATGTCACTAATTATTAATTTTAGAGATAGTTTTAAAAAAAAAAATTGTCACAAAAAAATATCACTAATTTTAAACTTTCAGCGATATTTTGAAAATTGTCACAGAAAAAACGTCACTAATTGTAAATTTTGGTGATAATTTATAAAAATTGTAACAAAAAAAATACTAATTGTCAATTTTTAGTGTCATATGCAAAAAAATCGCCACAAAAATTTATTTTTTGAAAAAATTTTATTAAAATTTATTTTTAATAAAATTTTATGATAATTAACTATTAGAACCTATTAATAGTTCACCTAATATAATAGTATTACATGGAATTCCATCATTCCCTTGAAAATTTGGTGGGGAACTTTCAAATTGTTGATGTTTTCATGGTACTAGAGTGTTCTGTATACCAAGATTTGTGATTTCAAACTTATGAAGCAACTGAAAACCATATTATCGATAAGATTCAATCCATGATTCGCCGGATTAAGGGGGACTATCCACTATTTTGATTGTAATTCAAATAGTACTTCTTATTCGCCGTTTGATTTTTTTTTTTAGTCCGTCGGACTCCATGTCCGGCCGGATTTCTTATCCCCCATATGAGGGACTATTGTGTCCTGGGGGGTGTGGGATAGTTTTTGGGGGACTATCCACTGTTGGGATTAGGTGATCAAAATGACCATTCTGACCATCTACTATTTAATTATGTATTATATTTAATAAAATTCAATAAAATTTAAATGTCTCAATTTAAAAATAAAATAATTTTATTTAACTTTTTATTGATGTTTTATTTATTTAATTTTTTAAAATAATTTTTTATAGATATTTTATTGATGTTTTATTTTAAAATTTTGTTTATATTTTATTTAATTTCATTATTTAAATTTAATAGATGTTTTATTTAATTTTATTGTTTGATTATTATTATTTTTAAAAACAAATTTATTTAAAATTTTAATTAAAAAAATAATATATATTTTTATTGATATTTTATTTATTTATTTATTTATTTTTAAAAAAATAAATTTATTTAATTGTGTAAAAAATAAAATAAAATAAAATAATTTTTTATTTAATCTAGCTAAAAATAATTAAAATATTAAAGATATGTTTAATATTACTATTACTTAGTAAACAATTGAAAAAGGATAAAATAATCTTTTGTTCATTTATCCTATCCAGTCCGTCCAACCAAACATTGGATTCACTAAAAATAGTCATTTCCAGACATCTTATCCCATGAAAAACAAACAAACATTGGATTCACTAAAAATAGTCATTTCCAGACATCTAATCCCATGAAAAAATAAATACAGGATACATATCCAATCCAACCAAATAGTCCGGAAGATTCAAAGTCCCAGGACTCAAGTCCGATGGATTTTAATCTCCCCTTATCTAGTCCGTCCAATCAAACACACCCACGTGTATTATATATTCTTGTGGGCGAAAAACTAAGAAAAATCAATACGAATTTGCAGGCCCGATTATGGGGGCAAGTCAACGAAGCAGCCGCTTTGGGCCTCCAAAAAAAGGCTGAAAATAGCACCCTAAAAATATTTGCAATTTTATACTAGTGTATAAAAAAAAAAATGCCCAATTCAATATTAGTACAAGTTTAAAGGCCTGAATGAATAAAAGGCCCAATCTAACAATACATTCAGTGCAAATTCTGTTTAATACATAGCCCAATTAAATTTAAAAATTCCAAAAATTTGAGGCCTATATTTTAAATACTTTCAAAATTTAGATCTCATTTGGAAATAGATTATTTTAATAATTTTTTTAAAATTTTGGCTAAATTATGAAATAAAAAAAAATAGTATGTTTGAGATAAGCTTTTAATTTTTTATAAAAAGATTTGCAAAAAATAAAGAGAAAAAAAAAATCTTTAACTTTTTTTTGTGTATAATTTGTTGATTTTTTGAATTTTTTTAATAATTTTTTAATTTTTAAACTAAAAAGTGATGTTTTGAAGGGCTAACTCTAAAGAAATTTGAGGCCCAACCAATCTATTGTGTATCAAAAAAGATTTGTAGCTCAAATCCCGTGGCTCGAAAATGGCCCGACTTCTATATGCACCCACATATCTTTGTACACTTCCATTTATTCATCTCAGTTTTAACCCATACATTTTCAAAGAGCAGAGAGAGAAGAGAGAAGAAGAGGAAGAGGAAGAGAAAGAGAGAAGAGAGGGGAAGAGGGAGAGAGAGACAAGGTCGATCTCCGCCTCCGATCTCCTGTTCTTCTCCACCACCCGTCAATCCCTGCCTCCAATCTCCACTGCTCAGCCTTCGATCTCTAATCTCCGCCTCCGATCTATGTATGATGATGATGTGTTAAAAAAAGTTTCAGATTTTTACACCTTCGATCTGTGTATGATAATGATGTGTTGAAAAAAAAATTTCAAATTTTTACATTTTTTTTGGTTGATCTCTATGGTGGGCTTGCTTTTTGTTTGATCTTTATGTGTAATGAAGATGATGTGTTTGGTTGATAATGATGATTCTCTCACCCTCTCTCTGCTGTGTTAATGATAATGTGTTGGGCGGGTTTAATTTTTGGTTGATGATGATTCTCTCTCTCTCTCTCTCTCTCTCTCTCTCCCTGCGCCTCTCCTCTCCTCTCCTCTTCTCTTCTTTTTTCTTTTTCTTCTTTCTTCTTCTTCTTCTACCAGTCATGGAAAAGATGGAAAAAAAAAAAAATCAAAACGACATCGTTTTGAATTCAAGCCAATTTCGGGCTCGAAAATTTCGAGCCACGTAGCGGAACTGTGTATGTATAGTACTTCTTGTTCGTGCCTCTCTGACGGACAATCAAAATTGGGGAAAATAAAAAAAACATAAGCCTTAGAGCAAAACAAAAGCTAGCCACACGTAATAGTCACTCAAAGATTAATTGACGTTCAAAGAAGGAGAAATTGGAGACCTAAAACTCAACATTATTGTTGATCTTCCCTCATCTTTCATCCATCACAAATAGTGAATGTATTTTCTTTTCCTCTCTGTTTTTATTTATTTATTGATTTTATGGAACTATTCAACTAAATTTTTTTTTTTTAAATTGATGAACATTTTATATATTTTTAAATTTTTTGTAAACTTTATTATATATTTAAACAAAATTTAGCCTACTTTTTGTGAGCATCATTTTTTTAATATATATGAAAAGTCACATATTAGTGTTCTCTTTAGATCTCAAAAAACTCAAAGCCAAGTTGATACTATAATGAAGTTAACAATTTTCCCATTCCCTTGCTCCAGTAACTTAGATCTATATATGTTTTTAATAAAGAAGCATACAAATTAAGTTTTCCAAATAAATTTATCATGAAATGAATTTGCAAGTTATGAACCTCAAACTTGCATGAATAATAATAATAATAATAATCATCAATGAATTTGTGAAAATCATACCCAAAAAAAAAAAGAAAGAAAGGCTCACTCTTCTATAGATTACAAGAAAAAAATTCCTTTTTTTGTTGAAATTTGGGAGAATTCACAGTTGGGGGCAAATATGGTTAACAAGAAGTCACAGCACATTGTTTTTCGAATAATGCTTGGGACCCCCTTTTGGGGGTCACCCCCTCACCCCCCTTTGCCACGTGGCAGGGGGTGATTGGAGGAGCAGGAAAAAAAAGAAAAAGAAAAAGAAAAGGTAACCAATGAGAGAGAGATGGGGTCAAAGGGGATGGGGGGAAAAGGGGGATGAATCATTACTCTTGTTTTTCATTACAACCCTCCTAGGTAACTCGAAAGATGGGAGGCTCGAGTGCCCGAAATCCAAAACGACACCGTTTTGGTTTTTTTTTTTTTTAAAAAAAAAAAAAAAACTTGCAGGTTCCATAGAGAAGGAAGAAAGAAAAAGAAGAGGAGAGGAGAGGAAGAGCAGAGAGATTCAAACCCAAAAATCAAAAATCAAAACCAATCAGACAAATCAAGTCCAAAACTCAAAACCAAAAATCAAACCCAAAGAGATTTAAATCAAAATCAAAAATCAAATCCAGAGATATTCAAATCAAAATTGTGTGTGGCAGAGAGATGAGAGAGAGCCATAATAATAGAGAGAGAGAGAGAGAGAGATAGTGATCCATACACTTAAGAAAGCGTGGCCGGCATTGATAGCCATTGAAAGCTTCACCACCCACCTTACTAATCTCCTTCACCTCTATCACTGTGGTATTTGACCGTGTCCATTCCATACACTCCCTCCTAACACATATACACACAAGAGAAAGAAAGAAAAAGAGTCTCCTCCGTGTGTATACAGATCTATTCTCGCTCTCTGTTTTCCTTCTTCTCTTTCTCCTTCTAAAAAAAGAGTGCGGAAATAGATCTGTATACCCACAGAGGAGACTCTTTTTCTCTCTTTCTCTTGTGTGTCTGTGTGTTAGAAGAGAGTGTATGGAATGTACACTTATGGTCAAATACGACAGTGATAGAGGTGAGGGAAATTAATGAGCCACTTATTAATGAAGTTTAGGTAAGGTGGGTGGTGAATCATTCAATGGCCATCAATGCCGGCCACGCTTGCTTAAATGCATGGATAACTCTCTCTCTCTCTCTATTATTATGGCTCTCTCTCATCTCATCTCATCTCTCGGCCACACACAGTTTTGATTTGAATATCTCTGGGTTTGATTTTTTATTTTGATTTAAATCTTTTGGGTTTGATTTTTGGTTTTAATTTGTGGATTTGATTTTTGATTTTGAGTTTTGGATGTGATTTGTCTGATTAGTTTTGATTTTTGGATTTGAATCTCTTTGCTCTTCCTCTTCTCTCTTTCCTTCTCTATGGAACCTACAAGTTTTTTTTTTTTTGTTTTTAAAAAAAAAAAAAACCAAAACGGCATCGTTTTGGATTTCAGACAACTCGAGCCTCTCATCTTACGAGCTACCTAGCAGGTTGTTATAAATGTGCACACCTTTTGAAATAAACTCCATAGCTTTCTTTCTGAAAAATCGAAATATTCAAAATTCGAGCTCTGTAATCATTTAAACTTGAGTTCAAGCTCTGCAACCATTGAAACTGCACTTCGATTTATTTCATTGTATATTTTCTAGAAACTGGGGAAAATGAGAAATTTTGACAACATGAGATAAACAAATTCAGTTTCTCTTCTTTTCCTCCATTTTCTTGGCGGCCAAACGAACCTGGAAGGTTATATTTCAGAAACAAAGCCAAATTCCATTATACTATCTAAAAGACCAAAGCCTATACTGTAAGATCTGTAGCTCAATTTGCTACAGGGACTCGTTCTGATGCGACATAAATATGTATATAGATAGATGAGAGACAAATTTAATGAATTTAGAGAGCTTACTCTGCTTTCGACATTGATGATCTGAAACCCCTGCGAGGAGCAAGAAGAAGATTTGGCGAGGAGAGACAAGTGAGCCACGACTGAGAACACTAGGGCTACTCGAAGCCTAAGCAGAGCTTGCATGGTTCTCTCTCCTCTCTCATCCAGTTGGCGTAGACGACGACCCAGGGAAGACTATGAACCGTATCTCAAATTTGTCCCAAATGGGAATTGCGTGGTTTACATTGAATTTATGTAGTGCAAAATTTATATATAGAATAAAGAAAAATGAGACAGACCCTTTAGGGGAGCCCTACAATTCACAAATTGATTCAAATCACTCAGGTATGTATAGACCTATTTATATATGTATAGATTCTGGTGTGGATTACTTTGACAGTTATAGGGTCTCCAACAAATGAAATCTCTAGCATTGTTGTAAAATAAATTTGAATCACCGCATAATAATTTTAGATCATTTTTAAATAATTAATTCTGAATTTATAATATGACTGCGTTTGTTATTTTTCATGGAACCAAAAATAGGGTTAATGATGGATTTAGAAATGCACAGCGACAATTATTGTATAGGGCTCATTTTGGGACTCATTTAGATTATCTGAATCATTCTTATTTTATCGACTGAAACATACTTGAACAAAATTAAATTGATCGGATATCGATATCTCTTTCATCAAATCACATCTATACTTTACTATTCTCTTTTTTTTCTATATTTATTTTATTTTATTTTATTAGATGTAATATGATTTTATGATAGAAACACCGATGTACAACCAACTTTATTTTTTACAAACCTATTCTTCTCCCTACACATTCTAAAAAATAAATTATCCAGATCATATAAATGAATTCTGGAATAAATCTAAAAGACAGACCGTTCGAATTATTTATGTGGGCTCCAAAATTGGCCCAAAAGTCAACACAACAATGCATATCCAAACCCTTTAATTAGTAGTCTAGTCATATATGACAAATCAAAAATTCCATTTGGAAGCTCAATATTGAATTAAAAAAGGGGATTTTTTATGAAAACACTTAATCCAAAAATTCATTTGGAAGTTGAATATTGAATTAAAAAAACTGGATTTGTTATGGGGGAGTTACGAGCTGGTCTTTTAAACTTGATTTAATTTTTATTAGGTTCTGACTCAAAATAATTTAGTACATCTTTCCATTTTACCCTTGACATTCAGCCCACATGTAGAAGTCGCTCAACCGTTCCACACACTCTCTCTCTCTCTCTCTCTCTCTCTCTCTCTCTCAACTGGTCACGGAAGACCACTTTTGACCTTTGACAATATTTTTTTTTTTGGCCATTTTTCATTTCCATAATGTCAATACTGCCATGCTAACTACAAAATAAAAAGAGAAGAATAAGGATAAAGAAAATGAAAGAAGGGGATAAGGAGTTATTACTAGAAAATAATTCTTTACATTTGCAGATTAACACAAAGATTCAAAGAAAAATCCAATAAAAAAAAATTATGATTGACACATTCAATAATAAATTTATCACTATCTGTTTGTTAAAAAATAAATAAAAAAAAAAAGAAAATCTCGTTTTCATAATCACAAATCAATATAAGATTCAAAGACATACTCAGTGATAAATTTATCACTGATAGACACATTCAGTGATAAATTTATTACTGACTATTTGTTAAAAAATTACAAAAAGAAAATCTCATCATCATCGTCACAAATTACCACAAGATTCAAAGACATATTCAGTAATAAATTTAGCAGTGATAAACACATTCACTGATAAATTTTTCACTAGTTGTTTGTTAAAAAAATACCAAGAAAAAAAAAAACCTCGTCATCATCATCACAAATCAACACAATATTCAAAAAAATATATCAGTGATGCATTTATCACTGATATAGCAGATTTGGTTTAAGAGAAATACAAAGAGAGAGAGGGAGTAAGAAAGAGGGAGGTGATAAATATAAAATGAACAAAAATCAGTGATAAATTTATCATTGTATTAATATCAAAATTCCAGCAGCAGCAGTCCAAACATATTAAACAAATTAGTGATAAATTTATCATTGAATTAAGTGATAAATTCATCAGATTAGTTCAACATGTTTTACAAATGTAGATCTTCACTAACACACTGTAGAAAGAGTCTTGATCTCATCAACGACCATGTAAAGTACCAAATTGGCGCCGAAGATGGTAGATCGGCATTGAAAATAACTGGATTTGAAGCCATTGGTGAAATTCGACGTTGAAGATAGTGGATCGCTAATTGAAGAAGAACCGACGATAATGAAGGATGAAGGATAGAGAAAGAGCAACGGTAATGGCAAAGAGGAAAAATGACGACAATGTTAGGCGAGCGAGTCAAACGATTGAGAGATGGTGAAGTATAGGTTGGTGACAGTGGAGATGGTTGGTGAACAATGGTGGTGGTAATGGCCGGCGAAGGTGGTGGTAGTGACCAGTAGAGGTAGCGGTGGTTAGTGACGGACGACGATAGTGGTTGCGGGTGGATGGCCATGGCTATAGCTACAATGGTGGTATTTTCTAGAGGGAGAGAAAGAGAGATGAGAAAGAAGAAGAGTTTTGGAAAAATGATCAAGAGAGAAATTAATAAAAATTGAAAAAATTAATGAGTAATAAATATTATAAACAATGAAAGATTTAGAAAATGTTTGAGATGATTTAAAAAAGGATTTTTACCAACTGGTAGCAGGGGCAAAATTGGGATAAAAAAAATACAAAAGGACTTCTTTGTGCATGAGATAGAAACTTAGGACTTAATGAGTAATAGATTCAATTATTGGGACCGACTGGTAAAAATCTCATTTGTTATCAAAACATTTAATTTTATTTGGTTTAATGGAATGAAATGAAATAATTAGAACTTAAGTTCATGTGTTTGGATATAAATTTCAATAGAAATTTGAAAAAGAAAAGCAAAAAAGGTAAATAAAATATAAAAGAAATAGTTACATTTCATCTACAGTTTCTTTTTACCTTTCAAAATTTCTATACAAATTCATAATCCGAACATAACATAATATCATTTCATTAGACTGTGTTTAGATTATGAATTTAAGTAAATATTTAAAAAGGTTAAAAAAAAAAAAGTGAATGAAATGTAATTGAAATACAACTCTATGTCATTCACATTTTACTTACATTTTTTCTTTTTCCGTTTAAAATTCCTACATATGATCCAAACATAGGAAGGTCTAACTATTTCATTTTATTCCATTAAATCAAATAGGGTCTTGTTAAAAACTGTCCTATGGTACAAGAAAAAGACAAAAAATATATAGATTTTGATACATTTATTATTAAATTTAATATATTTTTGGATTAATTACCTAAAAGTCATATCTACATATTTAGTGGTAGCTTAGGTCCTATCAAAAAGTTTTTGAACCAATAAGTCCCATTTAGAGGTAAAAAGACGTTTTGCCTTTTGTTTTCAAAACTGAGAATGTTCTCAATTTATAATTATCAAAACTAAGAAATTTCTCAATTTTTTTCTAGTATGAGCTAAAAATATTATCAAAATTAAGAAATTTATAATTATTAATTTTGAGAAATTTCTCAATTTTTTTTATAATTAAAATTGAGAATATTATAAACTGAAAAGGTTCCCAATTTTAAAAAATCGTAGATCACACCCATAAACAGAGCACCATGTTGTTCTGTCTTTCAAACTGACTTCATCGAGCCTGTGTCCTTCTTCGAAACCGTGTGCTTTCTCACGAGTCTTTCTTTTTCTCATTTCGAATCCCCGTAATAGATCTGACTCATGCATATAGAATATTATATATAGTAAGACAGCACCACTGATCGTTCTTATCTGAGATGACCCTTTCCTTTCTGTAGCTTTCTTTCTTAGCTTTGCTTACTGCTATACTTTTCATTTTCATGGAATTCTTCCCTAGCCCCTTCTACTTAATTATTTCCGCATAGTGGTCGGCAAACGTCTGGTGTAAGAAAATACCTTCCCTAACAATACAAGCGCAAACGAAATCAACAAGCAGAACAGAACCAAACGCATATTGATTACAATCCAATGAATCAATACGATTTTGGATTTTTCCTTTTAAAAAAGATTGTTGAATGCTTTAGAGAGAGAGAAAAACTAGTGAGAGAGAGAGTGAGAGAAGATTGATTGAAGTGAGATTTGGATGTGTTGCCTCTAAACTGAGCTTTCTTTGGAGAAATCGCCGATGAATTTGGTGGAGAGGGAAGGGGGTTTGGATGGATAAATTGGTTTATTAAAAATTAATGGGACTTGAAGGAGCAAATAATTTTATCTAGGACTTAATGGATTATAAGTTCATAAAATGAGACTTGTAGGTAAATGCCCCTATATGTTTTTATAAATTTTAAAACACTTTGTAATTTTTGTATATTTTTCCTTACCATTTCAATATTGACAACAATGCTTGATAACTTGAATTTTCATGGCTCGAATGTCTCAAAACGACGTCATTTTACGACTTCATTTTGGGTGTAAAATAACATCGTTTTAATACATTCGAGCCATTCAGACCACACAAATTCGAGCTATCAAATATTTTTTATTAACTTGTTAACATTTTCCTTTTTCTAAATCAATCAAATATAAAAATAAATATTTTAGTAAAATAATCATTTTATTCAAATGAACAAAACAATATCTTAGCTTATCATATGTGCAAGTGCAAATAACAACCGTTGACGCCACAATGGAACAGAGCTCAAGAAAATTACCAATCTTATTGGCACTATGTTTGGTTGATCTATTTGAATAAAGATTTGAAAAAAAATAATAATAATAAAAAGTTAGTTAAATGTAAATAAGATATAGAAAAAATTTGTAACAATTTAGATTTTTAATTATTTTGTAGAATTTATACTAATATTATTTAATCTCAGTTCAGAAAATATATAATTTATTAATGCGTGATTTTGTAAAATAATATAATTATTTAAAATTTTAGGGATCAAAATATAAGTAATAATAATATAGATAATAATAATAATAATAATAGGTGTAGTAATAAAATAAATAATTTATTTTCTATTGGTATATGATAAAGTATAATTTAATTAAAAATTATTTTATTTATATAATTATATTAAAATATTGAATCAAAATGTAATTATCTTAAATATTTATTAAAAATAAAAACGAATGTGTATAATTAATTATCGAATCTGTATAGGGAGATACGTGTTGGCCGAATAACGCATTCACCTCCCTATAAATAGGGAGAGGTGATCTACAGAAAGAAGGAAAGAAAATCAAGAGAAAGGAGAGAAAAGAAAAAAAGAAAGGAAGAAGTAGTAGAAGCTGATAGGGTCTCTAATAGTGGAAAGAACGAGTAAGGTATTAAAGGTAAAGTGAGTTATATTATATTTTAAATTATCAAAATGTATTTAACGTATGTTTTGACTTATCAAAATCTATTCTATATAAGTTATGTTTTATAAATTATTATAAACTATATTAAGATTTTAGTTACATGATTTTATTTCTGAACCCTATTTACTTAAAAGGAAACCCATGGATATGTTTGTTTATATTTTAAAAAATATTTGGCTATGACTTTATATACAATTATGTTTTGTAAGTGTCATCACGGGAGTCTCATGCCTTGGGGCACTTAAATAACCATTGACCTCTGTTTGGTTACGTTGTGGTCCTCTGATCTATTAACTTCTGTTTTGTGTGGACCAAAGTGCTGTGCGGAACTAAGTGCTACACTATTGTGAGAGCCACCTCTAGAATCCATACAAGCCACCTCTTGAATCCGTACCTCTGTTCTGACTATCACTTCTGTGACCTCTGTTCTATTCTGTTCAGTACCATGGTTATGGTCATTTACTTACATAATATCTGTATTTCAGTTTCTGCTACTTAAATGATTTACATACCAATGATTTACTTACCAAATTGGGTTATATAAATATTTTAGCCTAACTAACTATCCATGGTTATTTCGTGTCCTTTATACTCTTTGTATAATATTTCTCACTCTGTCATGTGCTTATAGTTGTTTACCAATTTTCAAGAAACAATACAATTCAGAAATAACTTTTGGAAAGTGTTAGATGCGGGACTGCAGAATATATACACACAGCACTTTTATTCTATTTTTATATGTAAATATCGGCCTTTTTGGTCAACATAATTTTGTAATAGAAATAGAAGCTCCAATGATTATTTTGGTACCCTTACTTAAATATTTCTTCCGCTTGCGTTTATTTATTTGTTCAAGAATTGGCCGTAAGTAACTTCAGTTACTGGCCATCACGATACTTAACCCTTGGGTACGGGGAGCGGGTCGTGACAAGTGGTATCAGAGCAATGGTTTATTTCAAAAAAAAAAAAATCATCATTGAAGCATAGGACACACGCACATTTAAGAACTGGGATAACAGGTAATTCGTACCGAATTATTATATTTTGTTCGTCGATTTAATTATATTATAATTTTATATGATTATATATATAATAATGTTTTTTTTTAGTGTGCCTAATTTGTGAATGATATTAGATATAATTTATATTTCTTATAGTAAAAGAAAGACAAGAAAAGAAGGTTGTCGGGTTCAATCACCTACCAAAATTATAATATAATTATATATATATATATATATATATATAATTTTCAGTTCAGTATTGAAAAAAAAATTTATTTTGATGTTTTAAGAGTGGGTTCAAATTATGAAGATACTAATTTGAAACTATTTTCTATCAATGAAAAGTTTATATCAAAATTTTCAATTCTTGTATATAATTCTGTCATTGTGTTCTCATTTTTATTTATTTTTATCGTGAACAAAACGAGTAAAAGTTTTTAAAGTCGCTCCTTATTTCTTATTTTGGCCCAAAACAATTTTTGACAACTAGACAGCGAGTGATTTTTGATAAAAAATTTTTATGAGGTAGTATTTCTATCAGATTAATCATCTAATATATATTTATTAGAGTGCACAGCGGATAGCTTATACATATAACAAATTTCGAGGACGAAATTTTAAAAGGAGGGAAGATTGTAACAACTCAGATTTTTAATTATTCTGTAGAATTTATACTAATATTATTTAATCTCAACTCGGAAAATATATAATTTATTATATATTATTATGCGTAATTTTGTAAAATAATATAATTATTTAAAAGTTTAGGAGTCAAAATAATAATAATAATAATAATAATAATAATAATAATAGGTGTAGTAATAAAATAAATAATTTATTTCCTATTGGTATATGATAAAGTGTAATTTAATTAGAAATTATTTTATTTATATAATTATATTAAAGTATTAAATCAAAATGTAATTATCTTAAATATCTATTAAGGATAAAAACAAATTTATATAATTAATTATCGAATCTAGGGAGAGAGATACGTGTTGGCCGAATAACGCGTTCACCTCCCTATTTATGGAGAGGTGATCAACAGAAAGAAGGAAAGAAAATCAAGAGAAAGGAGAGAAAAGAAAGAAAGAAAGAAAGAAAGAGAGATATAGTGGAAGTTGATAGGGTTTTTAATAGTGGAAAGAAAGAGTAAGGTATTAAAGTTAAGGTGAGTTATATTATATCTTAAGTTATCAAAATATATTTTATATATATTTTGACTTACCAAAATCTATTCTATGTAAGTTATGTTTTATAAATTATTATAAATTATATTAAGATTTCAGTTTCGTGGTTTTATTTCTGAACCCTATTTGCTTAAAAAGAAACCTATGGATATGCTTGTTTATATTTTAAAAAATATTTGGCTATGACCTTATATACAATTATGTTTTGTAAGTGTCATCACGGGAGTCCCATGCCTTGGGGGACTTAAATAACTGTTGGCCTCTGTTTGGTTACTTTGTGGCCCTCTGATCCATTCACCTCTATTCTGTGCAGACCAAAGTGCTGTGCGGAACTAAGTGCTACACTATTGTGGGAGCCACTTCTAGAATCCGTACGAGCCACCTCTTGAATCCGTATTTCTGTTCTGACTATCACTTTTGTGACCTCTGTTCTGTTCTGTTCAGTACCGTGGTTATGGTCATTTACTTACATAATATCTATATTTCAGTTTCTGCTACTTAAATGATTTACTTACCAATAATTTACTTACCAAATTGGGTTATTTAAATGTTTTGGCCTAACTAATTATCCATGGTTATTTCGTGTCCTTTATACTCTTGGTATAATATTTCTCACTCTGCCATGTGCTTATAGTTGTTTATCAATTTTCAGGAAACAATACAATTCAGAAATAACTTTTGGAAAGTGTTAGATGCGGGGCTGCAGAATAGATACACATAGCACTTTTATTCCATTTTTATATGTAAATATCGGCCTTTTTGGTCAACATAATTTTGTAATAGAAATAGACGCTCCAATGATTATTTTGGCACCCTTACTTAAATATTTCTTCCGCTTGCGTTTATTTATTTGTTCAAGAATTGGCCGTAGGTAACTTCAGTTACTGGCCATCACGATGTTTAACCCTTAGGTACGGGGAGCGGGTCGTGACAAAATTAGTGAAAGATTACTTTTTAACTTTGTATAGTACGAGAGGTTTAAGATATTTTTTTTTTATTAACTAAGGTCTCTCAACATTTTCATAAAAAAAAATCAACTTAGAAAAATTTTGTCCGACTCAAAGAAATTTCAAAATTTCTCTAGATGATCACAGAGAAATTTTTCTGTGAAAAATTAGAAAAATTTTACCCGACTCAAAAAAATTTCAAAATTTCTCCGGTATGATCTCAAAGAAATTATTCTCAGAGAAATTTTAATTTCTCTGTGAAAATTGAGATTTCTATGACTCAATGCAAAATTTCTCTGAGTTGGGTAAAATTTCTCTAAATCGAATTTTTTCTATAGAAATGTTGAGGGATCTTAACTACTATGAAAATATTATATGCCATTTATCTTATAAAATCTTAATATCAGGGACTTTGCAAAAAATTTTCCTAAAATATAATTATATTTTACATATCTTTTTATCTTTTTTTTTTAATTTTATTTTCAAACCGTTATTCAAATTAATGGACCAACATTGCCTAGGTTTTAGAATCTAGGCTCAGGATTGAGAAGATGGGCCTAGACATCTCCATTTATCATATATTGGGCTTCCCATGATTTCATTCACAGTGCTTGGACAGTTTGGGCTGCCCATCTATTGCAAGCCAAGTTTGGGGGATTCTATTTACACCCAAATAATAACTCAATACACCTAATAAAAATTTTAATTAATATTATACTTTGATATAAATTTATTAATAAGGACAATTCACATTTTAAAATAAATTTTTTTTTTCATGGTAAACCCTAATCATTTATATATATTTTTCATATTAAATCTCTTCATCTTCTTCTCCAAAGTTCAATTATTTCCATTTCATCTTCTTCTTTTTATCAAAACTCTAATCTATTCCACTAAAATTTACCATTATCATCAAACAAAAAAGGAACCCTAGATCTTGCACGAAAGTATAAGAGGAGGAGGCAGTGAAGTTTTGGAGTAAAACAACCTTGTCAATCATTCTTAGATCTTTGTGATGAGATTTTTAGAAAAGAGTAAATTGTGTTAATCTCTCAATATAAAACCCACTTCAGAAAACATCATTCTAAAAACCATGAAACCAATAGAATCATCATTAGAAGAAGAAAGAAAAAAAAAAAACAGAAAAAACCTTGGAGAGAGAAAAATTCCCAACTGTAGAGAGAGAGGGTGCACAGTTCTTGATGAAAAACAAACTTTACTCAACAAAGTTCACGAGACCTAACCAAGATCCATATATGATGTATATATATATATATATAAAGAGAGAGGAGATGGGAAAGAGAGATACCTAGCATTGAGGAGAGAGGAGAAAGAGGATTTTTTTTTTAATTGATTTGTTTATTATTTGGGTGTACCACAAATTATTATTTTATATTGAAGTGTAATTTAGGAAAAAATATAGTGTATTAAGAATAAATTATAAAATTAAATAATTAAATAAAGAATAATAAGAAATTGGGTGTACTAAACAATTTTTTGGAGGCAAATAGAATCACCCTCTAAGTTTGGTTAGTTTTAGCACATACTGTTCATTTTATGATCTTGTGCAATATTCATTGAAGACGCTAATAATGGTCACTACTAGGCTCACTATAAATTGAATTGAATAGCTAGTTAGCCTTGATTATCATTTAACCATTAGTTATCTTCTTCTTTTTTTTCTTTTTTTTTTTTTGAAAAAAAATATAAAGCAATTATATTAAAATAAAAATAAAAACAATAAGATCTTAAAGAGCCAAACAAATAACCTAACAAGAATTACAAATAACAAATTACAAAGCCGTCAAAAAACACAACTACAATTCAAGGAAAACTACTAATCTCCTCACAAATGTGGTTTGGAAAATCAAGATCTACATCAAACATGTCGTTGTCATTGCCGTTGCCGTCGACGTCATCCTTATCGTCACTACCCAACTCCACTGCTACAGTCGCTGTACTTCGGTCACCGCCAAAAGCCAGAATTGAAGTGGAAGAACACACACAACAGTATGGGAGGAAGATTGAAAGAAAAGGGAACCATTGTGGGTGTAGAAAATTCAAAAATTGAGAGAGAAACTCTCAGACCCTTCTTCCTAGACATAAAAAAAATATCTAGATCTACACTTTGAAAGTGTTTTGGGAGCTCGGCAGAGACATGCCATAAAGTCATCGAAGAGGCATCGAAAATCACTTAGAGAGAGAGGCTCTTCAGCAGCCCCTCTCTAGGAATAATGTCACCATTAACTATTATTTACTTTATGTAGTAAGCTACTTCCACAAATATCTATCTATATCATGTATTAATACTTTATAGTTCTGCATATGTATTGGGTATATGACACACACATTCAAATTTTCCTTTTTAATTTTAAAAAAAAATTACTCTTGGTACCCTTGCACTTTACACTCAATTCCACTTTGGCCCTTGACCTTTAAAAAGTGACACTTAAACCCTCATACTTCCAATCAAGTCCTTTTTTTTTTTTTTGTAAAAAAAAAATTAAAAAGGCCAAACAAACAATTACAAAGACAAAGCCTTCACTAAACCAGGAGGGGGAAGAAGACACCCAAGAAAATAGTAAATCACCTTGCAGAAGCGATTAGGTTATCCAATAAGCTGCCTTATTTGTCGATCGAGGACTCCACTTGAATAAGAAATTTCCTTGCCTTGCCATGCTTCTGAAATCAAGGACAACATTGCACTCCCAAGAGGGAATAGTTTCAGACACGCAGAGGTGTATGGCTGACTTCTTGTCACCTTCAATCTCAATGTTCGAAAGTTATGCACTTATGCCACATGGCAAGCCAGCCGAATAGAAAATGTTTCATCTTGTAGAACAGATGAAATAGTCACATGCTTAGCTATGCCATCAATGAGATTTTCATGAGCATTTCGTAAAAGAACATCAATTGCACCTTGAGAAAAAAATTTCTGAACAACCACATCATAGTTAAGCTTCAAAAAATTCCCCAAATAAGGAGTCCAATTAGCCAAATTGAAAGACACATTAGCAGCACCATCAGGGCAATTCACCTCCTTTATTAAGGTTGGTAAAATATTAATAAAGTATTCTCCCCTTTGCACCCCCAATGCAAGTGGGTTGGTAAGAGTAAACTTTGTCCTCTATTTCTCATACCCACGAACAAATTTCGTTGGAGCCGACAGCGGCCTTTCTTCCCAAAGTCTTATTTGCTACGTCAAAAAATGATCTACACACATTTGAATGAGCTGCCCGTACTTCTCGAGATACTCTTCTAAAGAGTAGTACATTGTATACCAAAACAATCAATAACAAAGAAAGAAAAAAAAGGAGGGACAAAACAAGATATCAGAAAACAAAGTCACCACAATAGCTATCTCACTGAAAAATCATATTCCTCTACACTATCAAATGTTTTCTGGTACCAAATAAATAGCAAAATTGCCCCGTGAATAAGTACAAAGATTCACCATTCAAAACAATTCAAAAACACAATCATTTTCCTACCTTTACTTTTTGTCAGTCAGTTTCTTTTTATCTTTACTTTACAATTATGCAAACCATTACACACGTGACGCATGTAAACCACTACCCCATAAGGAACCTAAAGTACTCACACCACTCACACCTAGGTCCGGGTGTGACTTCCTTTACACTACAACCATACACGTGTCCAAACTCCATAAATGGACAGCCCAAATTCAACTAGGAGGGGCGCTGGTAATATTAATACAGCACGCCCCAAGTCACACCATTCACACCAAGTTTTTTTACATAATAAGTAGGCCTTGTACGGCTGGTGTGAATTTACTATTCTCCATTGCAAAATGCCTCGCCAAGCCTCTTTCTATTTCTATGCAAAAAAAATGTTTTCCTCACATATCCACAATACCCTTGCCCATAAGAACAACTCCTAGATCTCTTGCAATCACTTCTCCAACTAGCTTGCTTACCATACTACATATTGGTCGCAAGAGAGCCCCACAAAGATGGAAACCTCCACCTCCATGCAATGGTGTAATGTACAAAAAAGATCCAAACCTCCAACCAGAGATTTTTCGATCTAATAGAACCAACGAGAGGATCGACCATCCAAATATAGAAAAACCCCATTCTCTAATTTCATAGAACGGGGAGAATTTTCATCCAAGGGAAAAGTCCTTCAAAAAATATAGATGACCTCTAGCAGAGAATTCTTGCAGAAGCAGAAATAAAGGAACAATTACTTACAATCTGCAAAGAATGATGTTCCACCGATTACATCACAAAATACCCCCAATTAAAAATATTTTCGAGGGATCATTATAGACGAGAGAGGCCCCCATATACAAGCCTTTTAGTTCATTTCCTTTTCTTAATGAAGAAATAAAAAATTGGGCAGAAAATAATATTTTGTTCATAAGTCGAAATTTTATAAAATACGAGCTATGTCAAAATGGTTGTCTCTTCGTTTACAGTAAAGACGACTAGATTAGATTAGGGATACACAAAAATAATATACATGATTTACATACTAACGAAGAACTCTCCTTCTTCTCTGATAATAGGAACCAGAACAACGGCCTATCCGCCGAATCTCCCTCTACCTCAAAGGACCTTTGAGAACAGGAAAAACCGCATGGGCCAGAAGTCTCGGACGACACAACTACTTCTCCGACCAAATAAGTTTCAAGGACTACAATTAAGACGTCGTCTACAACGTCATAAACGACATCAAATACTCAACAGTCCCAACTGAACTAATGAAAAATCTAGTTGGATGCCAGAAAGACTTTCATGTATTCATTCAATTTCAACCAGATCTCACCATTAGAGAAGAAATTCCTTATATTATATTAACTAATGAGGACAATAATTGGTTACATGCGATGCCCCCAAAAATGAGAGAATAGTTCGATGTAAATGTAACCACTGTAATGATTAATGAAAAAAATTATTAATTTTATTTATGTAACTAATCAAAGTTTCATTTACTTATTACATTTCCCTTATCATCAATAACAACATCGTCATTCTTCTTTACACTTATAATTACATTTCGTAAAACATCGAAAAATTATGAACCGTCCATAACAACAGACCATCTCTTATCAACTTCGTATTTCCTAGTAGCACCAACCTCCGAAATCGATGGACCAAGATCAACATCACTAGAACCATCACCACCTCTGCTTACATCAATCTTAGACAAGCTGAGACGACCTCTACATTCATCAATAACTGAACCACTTTCCCCGAAACCTCCTAACAACAAACCTCTTCGCCTCTCTGGTAAACCAACAGACTTAGTTAGTAATAGAATTGGACGAACTTTGGTTGGAGCACAATGCCAAACATCAACATTCGCCTTCGTATATTTTTTAGATAACATAACAATAGATGGGGCCCTCAACTGCAAATCTTCTGGTATTTCACTTATAGAATACTTCAAATACCCTTTCATTTTATAATATGTTACACCCCTTTTAATAGTCAAATCTTCAAGTCGATACTTCACTATCCATGGCACCTGTTTTTCGTTAATGGAATAATAAACATTCCCATAATACACTAATTCACACTGACAATCGACAGGGAAAATAAAATATGCCTGTAGATTGTCATTGCCATCTAACCTCTGATCATACACATTTGCTCTGACCAATCCACTTGCATTGGGGGTGCAAAGGGGGAAATATTTTGTCAACCTTAATACTCTTTTGTTTGTATTTCAATCTGAACTAATAAACTAGATGGAAATGATATTCATATGACCACCTTCAAGGGTAATATAGTAAATCACTTGGTTTCCTACTCATGTTCTGCCCCTACACTTTGTAATGCTTATATATATATATATATATATCTTCATTTCTTATCCCCAAAAAAATAGAGTTTGTATGAAGAAGAAAGAAGAAAAATAATGACTAGAATAAGTGGAATGCTATTAGGTGTTTGGGGTTAATTATTTGAGTGACTTTTTTGTTGATTTTTTTTTTCATTTTTAGTAAAATTAAAATTAAAAAAAAATCAAAAAGTTTGACTTTTAGATTCTTCTTAACTAGACAAAATAAAAAAGTAAAATAATTTTTTTAAATTGAAGTGTCAAAAACAGTTGCCTTTTTTTTTGGGGAGGGGGGAGGGGGGAATTTTTAAGATTCTACATAACTAAAGGTCATGTGAATCTCATTTGCATCTAGTTCATTAATGCGGGTAAACAAATGGGGTGGATTGGAACCTGATTTAAAGTATGTGGGATTAATTGTCACTTTTAAAAGTTGAGGGGCAAAGCAAGATTGGATGTAAAGTACAGAGGTACTAGTGTAAGTTACCCTAATTTTTATCATATTCCAAAAGTATCTAATATATACTCAAATCATACCTTAGCAGGAATAGTACTTTCTTATACATAGAGGTGGAATTAAAAAGTTTCATTAAACTTTTTTTTTTTTTTTATTATCATATCCCAGAACTCATGCACTTCATTAGGAGGTTAGTTATTCGAATTTCTCCATGACGTCTAATTTTCTTGGGGGGTTTTTGCCAAAACTCCCTTGACCCAACATTTTTATGTAAAATTGACACAAGCCAATTGTATCCTGCGAAACACCTTTCTCCATTAAAATATAAGGTGAAGTGACTATAATAGCCCTCTATATATAAAGAGACATTGACTTACATACACCAAATCATCCCCGCTTTAGTTTCTTTCCAAAACATTCTCCGAAAAACACTTACTCGAAAGCGAAATTATTACATTTTGGTGTAGATTCATCGCTATTCTCTTGCATGTTGATTTTCATCCATCACAAATATCATCTTCTATATAATCATTGATCATCGACTCTTCTCCGACGTCAATTTGTTTGAATATCAAGGTTGGAGATTTAGATCTATAAACATCTCTTGATTTTTGGAAGTTCATTTAAATTTAGAGTTTTTTTTATTTTATTTATCAGTTTGAATACTGAGACTGTGATCTCAAACGAAGATATTGTTGGAGTATGTTCAGAGTAGCGAAAATAGTAAAATTTTATTGCCTACCAGATTAAGATTTTATTGTGTAGGAGTAAAAAAAATGTCAAAGCAGAGTAAAAGTTTATTATCAATTTTATTTTACTATCATTTATAAACAAATTGTCACCAAACGTCTTCTTAAATGTTAAAATTTCATAATAAATTTACTGTGAGTTAGAATAAAATTTTAATGTGATATAGAGTAAAATTATATTGTTAACGTTAATTTCAAAGGTAAAAATTTTACTATTTTTGTTTTTAAGAAAGGATTATAAAAATTCTATTTTTATTGGAAAATAATATATAGATAAAAAATTATATCATTTCAAAATTTGAAATAAAAAATTAGTTATTAAATTAAGGGCAAGATCATCCTTTAAAAAACAGAAAGAAATTTGTTTGTAGTTAAATTAAATTGAATTTTAACCTACTAAACTATTTGACTAATTTTACATTACATTAAATAAATATTATTTTAAAAACGTAATCAGCGGTATTCATACTTATCTTTTTTCATTTTTTAATTTTACCTTATTGATAATACAAATGCTTTGTAGCATTTACTGCATATTTTGCAAGAATAGGGACTTTATTATGAGGCATTTTCATCTGAAAATCTTTAAGCAAAAGTATGACCCTCTATTGTGAGACGTGTGTTGTATGACGTGGTATACATTGCTATATAGTGCATCCATGCTCGAGGAGCTTATAGTTAGCGGTGGAAATTGTTCGTGTGGTGTTGTTTTGTGTCATGTTATCATGTTTAAAATACTTCAACATTAATAAGACTTATTTAACTTAAACGTGTCAATTATCTTGACATTGACCTGATTTACTTATACTCGTGTCAATTCGAATACAACATGCCTAACACCGTTAGTATAACAATAAACAAATTTTAAAACTTGTTTCAAGCAAACTTATTTCACGTCACATGTATAAATGTAATTTGTTCAAATATTGACACCTACAAAGATAATATATATGCCAATATTCATGAATATAAATCAAAAGATTCATAAATCATGTGTCACACATCCAGTCTGAACTACTGACATCCATTAATATCCAAATATTTAACAAAATTTAAAAAATGGACAAATTTTCTTCTAATACCATAATTTAATTCAATGGTTGAGGATAAAACATTTACTAGATTCAAGTTGCATTAGTGGGTGGTTCATATCAACAAGGATTTTTGCAAGAGTCGTATTCAGATTACGCATGTATAGCCCTAACACAACCCATTTAATATTTGTATTTTTTAGCTATCATATTCGTGTTCGTATAAAAAAAATGACTAACCCTAATCTTTTAATTAAATGTACAATACGAATCGTGTTAACGAGTCGCATGTCAAATTCCTACCCTACTTACAGCATAAAGGTGTGGTTACTTATTCATGTATGTGATTAGATTGGTTTTATTGTAGCATGTATTTTCTTTCATGTGGGAGTGTGATGTGGAGATAATGTTTCCATCTATGTGAAATCAATCACTTTGTGGATATATTTCTGTAGTTTAATTGTTAGATGATTTGAGCTGAAAAATGGGAGACTTGGGTCTAAAACATGTATAGGTATTGTTTAGATGTGGAACTATGAGTATGCATGGTGTTATACTCTTAATTAAAGACATTCCTTCTGTAGGCGTTACAACAATGGAACTTTTATTGTTTTTCATAGTCAATTTTATATGCTAATCCATAATGAATCCGCCCATTTTCGCCGTGACTTTGTATAAGTTGAATTAGAATACACTTGTGGGCATCTTCATCAAATTCTAGTGAAATTATCAAAATTTGATGTCATATAGATTTTCTATGCTGCCAAACTTTGCATGAGGTTTTTTTTTGAACCCGGGCTCAAACGTTGGTGTGAGAGTTCAATCCACTAGTCCAATCCCCACAAGAGATTATCTGGCAAAAGGAAGGACGAAAATAAATCTGCAGCTACTTTGTTTTCCTTTTGAAATTGCTCATGCCTTGTGCATTCATTAAGATGATATACTTGCTATCCATTACTGTAAATTACTTTTCTGGAATTTTAAGAATGTTTTAGTTATTAATTTTTTTCATCACCTATAGCTTTTCCGAATCATTTTGGTATTATTGTCATCATCAAGACGGTCATTATGATCATCGTCATCTACTCCTTCCTCTTCTTCGTCTTCTTCTCTTAAATTTGGCAAAATATTGTTGAGAAGCAAGGATATTGCCAGGGTAAAAGATGATCAGGAGTGGGAGATCATTGAGACAAGAAAAGCACTTTCGAGCACAAGACATGTGGAAGCATATAAACCTGAAGAAGATATCACTAGGGGAGGAGCTTGAGGTATGGAAAATAACTTATGTATCTTAAATGAATATTATTGATATCTGAAAATTTTAAAAATTCTCAAGATAGTGATTTGTAATTATGGTTCAATTTAAAACAATGAATAGAAATTTCAATCAAACAATCAACAACAAATTGGCACAACGATTTAATGTGAAAAAAATCACAATTGGACTCCCCCAATTGTGATAAAAAAAAACCCATAGCCCAAAGTTACAAAATAATCCACTAAGAAGACAAAAAAGAATTACACACATGAGCTCTCAATTACCTAACGAATCCACTCCTAAATTAAACCGAACCCCATGTGCCTCTTCCACCACCGTTTACACCTCGGAATTGCTATGCCCAATGTTAAATCTATAACGCTGATGTCGAATCCACGATGATGAGTCACTCTAGAATCCACCAAAGTTTCAGGCCTAAGTTTCCCGAAATCCATCAATGAACACCTCTCTCTTTTTGTGAATGAAAGAATAAAAACAACCCTTGATGTTTGTCAATATTGTTAAGTATCCACACCATGTGAAGTTGGCTATGGAAATCAAGAATGGAGACTGCAGATTTGGGCTAGAGATCTTGTGGAGATTTTTAGCTAATCTATCCTATTATAGGGCGGCTATGTTGGTGGCTTGCCATAAATTTTGTTGGTGGCTTGTCTGTAGGCAAGTGTTGAATTTTAGCTCTCCTATTTGTATATAAATAGGAAGAGTTGTGAGCTAAGATTGTAGTGTGAAGAAAGTGAGAGTGTTGTGAGAAGTGTATAAGAGCTCTGAGAGTTGAGTTGAGTGAGTGACAATCTCTTCCTTCTTCATTTTGTATTTTTGCTCTATTTAGTGATTTCTCACTTCTCCTCCTGTGGACGTAGGCATTAGGCCGAACCACATAAATATTTGTATCTCATTGGTGTGTGTGATTGTTTGTTGATTGATCTATGGGTGTGCATGAACCCAACAAATATGTAGTTCATTGATCAATTGATTACCTTCTATATATCAAGGGAACTCATATATAAACACCTTCCAATATAAAATACTTTGATTGCTCTCCTCTCTGAGAATCTAGATGGGGTTCAACCCTAAAATGAGCAAACGGCGCACTTTATACTAAATAGAGTCGCAACGACCGCTCCCTTTACCATTCGAGCAGTACAATCCCCGTACTTAATCAGCGAAGTGGCAAACAAGGAATGCTCAAAACAAAATACGGAATGTCAGCACAAACTCTTTTACTCAAGTACAACTTAGGTTGGATTCACATCTAAACTCTCATAACATATAGATGCAATAGAGCGAATAAAAATATACTTAAATAGAGTTTTGTCTAACGAAATTGCCAATTACAACAACCTAACAATAACTATTGCTACTTATTAGCAAATTGTTCCATGTGTTACAGGCCTTGCAATAGAATGTTGACATTAACAATTATGAATACAAGAGAATTCCGATGCCAAATGAAGAGAAGTCGAGCTAGAATAGAATTCTTTCACATTTTCCCAGTCGCTGCACCACAGAAGAAATTTTAGAATTTAGATTTTCCATTAACATCATCAAATTCCATATCGCCATACTGATTCTACCAGGGAACAAAAGTTTATGATAGGGTCCAAGAAGTGTGTCTTACCATCACTGTCTCCCAATTTCACCTTTGTTGATGTTTGGTTATTCTTTGCTGCCAATTAGGCTAGTTTTTGGTCTGTAAACAATTTACTTTGTTATACTTCAGCTTTTATTGTATATCCTGTAATCAAATACATTTGGGAAAAGTTTTGTATGAGACCAATTGATCAAGGATAAATTAATTTTTGCCTTCGTATTCATTTCCATTGATAAATCCAAGATACAAAAGCATTACTCTTTCTTCCACAAGTGGAATTTGTACTCATATGTACACAGATTATGTGTATCCATCATCTCTTGTCCCAAACTACTCTCTATCTCACAATGAGTTTTTCTGAGCTTGACCCTCTAATAGAGATTTGATTTGAAACAGAGTACACAAGGTTTTAGCTCTCAATTTCATTTGGCTGTGTTTGGATTAAAGGTTTGAGTAGCAATTTATAGAGAGAAGGGAATAGGAAAGGGAAATGGTATAAAAATTTAGCTTCTATTTTTTCATTTTCCCCTCTCATTTTCTTTTTTATCCACAAATGCCTACTCAGTTTGATCTAAACACATCCTCAGAATATATGCCTTTGCAGTGACTTTTAAAACCATGAAAATAAGGAGCATATTGGAAGAGATTAATCAGTTTTTTGCAGGTCACTCAACATACAGCCTTAATTTATTAATTTATTATTATTTTTTTTATTTTTATATAAAACATCAAGAAACAGTTATATATATCTAACCTAGGGGTGTATGATGAAAATAAGGCTCAAAATCGCTTAGAATGCAACTATTCTACCACCGAACTGCATGCATTAGAGAAGAGGAAGTCTAGTAAAGCGGAGAAAATACATCAAGAAAACTGTTAAAGAATCAAATTGCAGGTATCTTATATATTAGAAGAAGAGTTCACCCAAACTATCCCCACAATTACAAACTTTATATCCACTTCTCTTTAAGACTAAACCATTTCTTCTTATGCACATCACCCCCAACAATAAGAATAAAAGTCAAAAAACCAAAACAAGAAGTTTTTAAGCCCTGCCCAGTGTTTCTCTTCTCCCCTTCCACACTGCACCAAGTTTATTCCTTTACATATATAAGACAGGAACAATATTCACATTGAAAAATGCTCTTCTTATCTTTTCCCATTTATCCCCACCCAAAAACAAAAACAAAAATCTGAAAAAATAGAGAGGCATTGGAACACATTACTGTGTCTTGAAGATCTCTCTCCATAGCAACCACAAAAACATTACCTTGGGTTGGGTTGTGATGCAAACGACAATACTGGTCGAAGAAGCCTCTGAGCCGATGGGCTGCCCAACAATGTAGCCTGAGAGCGACCAAGCATCTCAGTCATTGACGGTGTTTGATAGGACTGAACAAGGCTCGAACGCTCTGTAGAGTCTCCCCGTGCTGTTGCTCTCTGCCATGAGTGTGAGCTCAGTCCAGAAAGAATATAAGCTCTTCCAGATGCCTCGTAGACATGTCTGCTCACCATCCTCTCCTGAATCTCCTTTAGCTCAGCATCCAATGCAACGCAGAGCCTGTCACCGGATTTAGCGGACACAGTGTCTGACAATGCCCTACGAAAACTCTCAAGGATCGACACCGCACCAGCAAGGTCTCCCTGCTCAGCTGCGATCCGTGCTTGTGCCATTGCTTCAGCTGCTTTGAGCCTGTTCTGTTGCCTGTCCACTTCTATTGACACCGTCTCTTGTCCACCTAATTCACGTCTCTTAATCCTAACTTCTTCGCTCTCCAAAGTAATCATTTCTTTTGATATGGGATCGCAGTAAACGCATATCACCTTTAACAACGATGTTTCGTTGCTTGAAAAGTCTGCTGGAACATTGACTGAAAGAAGAAAATCCCTCTCCTCGTCAGCATACAAATCTCCAACATCGATAAAACCCATGTGTCGATCAGCCACCACACGATTTGGGTAGCTTCCTGCTTGTAAACAGCCTATACGGATGGTTGGGTGGAGACACTCCACACACACTTGCAGCTCCTTTGCCACGACACTCAGAAGCCCCCCAATGCACTGTGCAAATGCATCCTGAATCACAGCTTCAGTCTCAATGAAAGAGAAGGTCCCTCCTGAAATCTCTGAAATGGAGTGCATGGATGATGCATCATGATCTGTACCAATCCCAAAAGCATGCACTGGGATCTTAAATGCTCCGCTGTCATTTCCATAAATAGACAAAGGAAGGAGTAACTGGTAATTTGGTTGTCGCTGGTTGCCACTAGAAGCATTGATAGTATATGTATCCTGCCCATCGGACAACAGTATTATACTAGAAACCGGGTTCTTGTCCTTTCGGTCTTCCATTACCTTGGCACCCTTTCGCAAGCCTTCAGCGATGTTCGTCCCACCATTTGCAGCTAAAGAGTGAACAGCTTGCAATGCTTGTTGTTTTCCTGTGTTAGACATTCTATGGAGGGGGAAGACGCGACGGGCCGTTGAAGAGAAAGCAATGACTGACAACCTGTCGTTGGGGCCGAGATTCTGTATCACGAACCCCATGGCTCGCTTTAGCAGTGCAAGCTTGGTCCCCGCCATGCTGCCGCTAACGTCAAGTACCGTGACGAGGTCAACAGGAGCACGAGGAGTTTGAGAAATTTGTGGTGAGTTAGCTTGATTTCTGTTGGAATTTTGGTCAGAAACTGAAACAGGAGCTTTGACATGGATGAGAACGGTGAAGTCATCGTACGAATTTAACGGTGGGACTGCTGGAACTTCAGGGAACGTGTCGATCTTTAATGTCCTGTGGAAATTATTATCTGCACTGTTTGTATTTGAGGGGCTTATGTCAACAACCTCAGGCTGATCTAAGGATTCATCATCATCAAAGACAGCCGGCTCAGGAGCTTGAAATAGTAGCATGATGTGCCGACGGGAACTTGAACGAGGGGGAGGGGGAGGTAGTCGGCGGACTACAGTCATCAAAGCATTATTTTGGGGGTCATCTACAGGAGCGATCCTTGTCCTCCGAGGTAGAGGGTCAAAACCAGAACTCTGCAAGGGAATTTCCTTCCACTTTGCCCTGCAAACGGGGCAAATTTGGTTGCCATGCTCGACATTTGAAACAATACAGTGAAAATGGAAGGAATGTGAACATTCTGCAGTGAATATTGCATGGCCATCTCCGCATTTCATTGTGGCCAAACATATTGAGCAAGTCTTCTGAAAGTACAGACCAAATGCCAGTGAGAAGCACGAATTGGAATAAAAACAAAAGCAAAAATAAAAATAACAAAACTAACTGCTTCAAAGAAAAGGAACAATATTATCTACATGAATATGAAATGACGCCCATGTCAAGATGTCCCAATTGGAACTTAATTTAAGAGTGCATCAAAATTGGAAACTATTAATAACATAGCCCAGAATGCAAGCATGACGAGAAAATTTTCCATACACCACCAAGCAGATATAAAAATTTGTGCACCATGCAAGGCAGGAGAGAAAAAGATGGTTTATGCAGGAGAAAGAGATGGTTTTGAGTTTATGCGGATGATGTTTTATGTGTAGTTGAATTATTTTCATATTTTTCTATGTTTTAACTTACTTTGTACTATTCTTACTTCTTGTAGTTGAATTTCTATTCTATACTTTATTTCCTAATTATTTTTCCTCTATGCACCTCTATTTTTTGTCATGCCATGCGTCTGTGATTATGTTTAGGTCAAACTAGGCACCATGCAAAAGCATGCTGGTCTGTTTGCTACTTGATTCCATGGGCCATTAATGCAGACAAGATAGAATTGTGTGTCTGTGTGTCAACATCCAAGTAAACTCACACAATTACGCTCACACATTCCAACTGAAACTTAAATCCTACACCTCTCCGTCATGGGACATACCACTGAAGCTAACAGTTAACAAAATACTATACCAAAAAAATAAAAAAGAGAAAAAAACAATTAAAAAAAAAGGATACATGAAAGTGCTAAGGAAACTATTGATCGTATCGTCTAGTAGAATTGTTTTTATGCCACAAGTTAGTTTAAGAGATAGCCAATCAAGACTTTGCACATCTTTAGCCTAGTTTGAGTGGTAATAATACACTGCCGTGGTAATTTGTTTGGATTAGGGTGAATATGTGCTTTGCTTATGGCCCCAGCTAGGAATTTAGGCTTACAAAAACTGATAACAGGAAAGAACGGCAAACAAACAAATCAAGTACGGAAACCAAAGGAAAATCAATTGTCAATTTCCAACATATGAAGGGATATTACAAAATAAAGCAAAATCAAGGTTCAGATTTTGAAGGTTAATCATGCAATTGCATGTGATCTAAAGGAGAAAAGTTTTGAAAGCATCCAATGAAAAAATAAATAAATAATCAAAATTTAAGGCAAGTAGTAATCTATCAAAGAAAGGGGAATCAAGAATTGCCGTCAGATTTTGCTCCCCCTCCCTATTTTGCTTTTGATTAATCTTTGTACACAAAATTAAACCAAAACAAAGCACGTATGAAGAATATACACGGTAGTACAATGAAGCCCACATTATTTTCACTAAGGCTATGTAGGGATTTGGGAAGCGAGAGTAAGTGACAAAAATTTAACTTTTACTTTTGTTACTTTTTCCCTGCCCTTTTCCTTTCTCAACACAAATGTGTGATTCAAATACAGCCTAAAGATGGGTATTATTCTACTGATGTGTAGATTTTTAATAATTTTCTATTGTTTAACTTCATGTATTAATTTTATGTATGTAGACTCACACCTTGCTTTCTGGATGAAGATTATAGCTAAGAAAGCTTGCAAAATAATAGTCAACAAATGTGGCCACAAAAAAAGCAACTTTTCACAGTGAGTAAAGGTGGAAAAGGAAAGGTAATTATGTAGTCTTCTTTAACTATTAAGGCTAAATGATAAGGGTCTTGAAAGGGACTTGTTCATTAGTCACAGCCCAAAGAGTAGAAAACAACAAGACAAACAATACCTAACTCACTAATTTCACATAAATATAGATACTGTATATGACTTGAAGCAAACAAGTGATAACATCAAAACAGAAAAAAACAAAAAAACAAAAGAAACAATTTAAGCAGAAACAAATAGGAAAAGAATGAAATCAAAATCTTAAATTAATGAATAGCAGGAAAATACTTTAAGGAAATAATATACCAAAAATAATTATCGAGAAACTTCAAACTCATGTGAAAAAATGACTTAGAATATTAGTTGTGAAAGCCTGCAAAGCCCGTTTGGTTGCAGAGAAAATGTCAGAAGAAGCACCAAGAAAATACAATTTTGAAGCTCATATTCCACCGTTAAGAAACTAAATACAAACTAGCTAGCTTAAATTAATTTAGTATGGTTCTATCTGTAAAGCAAACAAAAACAAAGAATAAGCTTCCATTAATTTTCCTCTGTTTTTCTCAGCAACCAAACGGATCAATCATAAATTACAAGCTTTATGAGAAGAGCAATCATAGTTCGGAGTACAATTTTATGCAATTATTTTTCCTTGAGCACGATTCTCGGCAACCAAACAAGAATTATAAACAGCAGAAATGAAGGTTAACGAACCTTAGACGATCGGCTCATACTTCTAGACAGCCTCAACCCGCGGGACGACGGAGTGGGCGTTGTGGGCATCGCCGCTATTTCCGGAGACTCCGACGGCGGGAGCAGAGAGACGTCAGAGAGAATCTGCGACGGAGGCGGCGAATCGTCGCTGTCAAGGGTCCTGGGAACAGAGACGCAGAGATTCAACCCAAGCGCCAGCTTCGCTTTCCTCCATTTGCTCCCCATTTGAAGCTCAACCCAGATCTCAAAATGCTATTTTCTACAGAGAGAGAGAGAGAGAGAGTTTTGAATGAAGATTTGGAGAGAGAGAGAGAGAGAGAGCGCTTTGAATGAAGATTTGGAGAGAGAGAGGGGGGGGTTGTTAATGGTGAATGGGGTTTTTGAGTGTGGAAGGCTAAGACTGAGTCATGGTAAAGGGGGAAGAGAGGGTCGTAGTTGCTTTGCTCTTCTTATTCTTGGAGGCCATGGATGAGGGGAGAGAGAGAGAGAGAGAGAGAGAGAGAGAGTTGAAAGAGTTGTGTTGTTGGCTGTGTGGGTTGTTTTTTTTGACCTCTTGTTTGGGTTGGTTTGGTCGTTGAGTTGTGTTGTGTTTGTAAATGAGAGAGAGAGAGAGAGAGAGAGAGAGAGAGAGAGGATCACAATCCGAGAGGACAAAAGCAAATTGATTGACAAAACAAAACAATAATAATGCTAAAAAAGCACGTTTTGGGGTTGAATAAGAGGACAACCGAATGGGAACATGATACTCACCTTGTTTGATTTTGATTTTAATATATATAATTTGAATATATTTAAAAAATATAATAAAATATTTTAAAATTTTAATAAATACATGTATTCATAATTATTCTTTTGCTTATTAAGGTGTTCAAAATTTCATATGGAATTATTCTTTGGTATATATTATCCTTCCATTTTAGTCCTTCATATAATTCTTCCATTTTATAAACATCAAGTAATTTCCAATTTTGAATTTTAAGAATCATTAAAAAAGTGAAAATTAAATATTTTATGAGTCTAGTTAAAGTGTGCTTTAGATAAAAGTTATTTTAAAAAATCGTACATATTCAATTATATTACTTTTATGTAAAATATATAACCTTTAAGACTCTGTTTAATTAGAAAGAAATAAATAATGGAAAGTGAAAATGATAGAGAGTGAATTAAAAAAAAAAGAAAAGGAAAATGAAATATATTTTCTTGAATTTGATTAGAATAAAAATTTTACAAGAAAATAGGAATTCTAATTATAACTAACTATTTTAAGAAAAATGGTTGGGAGCACTAAGGAAACACTAATTATGCTTTTTTTTTTTTTTTGTATTCTCAATTTATTAGTGCTATTAATGGTATTTTTTAATAGTATGAATCATTGTTGCTATTATAAGTTGTACAAAAAAATTAATTTTTTTATAACTTCCACTATTTCCACTATTAGTGGTATTTTTTTCCATTTCTTGCGCTTTCTGCCATTTTCACCCTAATCAAACTTAGCCTTAAGAGTCAGGCTTCTCTTGAACTTGAAAAAATTTAAGGGGTACCACAAGTTTTATTTTAATTATTTGAATCATTCATTTTATAAAATCTTTCATAAAAATAAAAATAAAAAAGTAAATTAATTAATTAATTAAGTCGATTCAATAATTGTATCATTTTTATTTTATTAGATTTGTTTCTTAAAATATGAATGGTCTATTTAAAAATTATATTTATCGTTTATTTTTTTAATACAAAACTGTTAAAATAAAAATTGTTATGATTATTAAATCAACTTTTTTTTTTTAAAATGATATAATTAACGATCCTACAAACAGTGCGGACGCGGGATTTACATTACACTTGGAGGATGCCAAACTATATGTATATGTAATTGATAACAAAAAAATTTCTATGAAGAAAATAATAATGTTAATTATATATATACTGAACAAAAAAAAAAAAAAAAAAAAAAGAGAGAGATAATTATATGAGTACTTTTTTCATATCGATAAAAAAAAAAAAAGAAGATATATATTTTTTTCTAAAAATTACATTAAACAGAAAAACTAACTATAATCCCATTTATCAATTAGGGAGTTCGATAAAGTAACCAAAAAATTTACTAGAAACATGATTAATGTCAAAAAAATGATTCATAAATTGAATGATCACATAAAAAACATATATAAAATAATGTGTCAAAATATTTTTAAAATTTTAAAAACACTGATAAATTTTAATTAAAAATGAAATAAAAATTTTATACAAAATTTATTTTTATATGATTACTCTTGATATTAATGTGTTATGATTTCCTAGTTGGCGAGCCTTGAGGAGGCCACACCTTTACCACTTCTAAACAAAATATCAACACGGGAATTAGGAAGGTAAGAAAAATTAAAATAATTGACCAAATCAATTGAACTAGATTGAATTGATTATATTTGATCGGCTTTTTTAACAATAATCGGTCTATGTAATTTTTTAATTTAATTTTTTTTAATTTTTGATTCAGTATTGGTTCAAATTTGTGTACTGAATTAAACCGAAACCGATTGCTCAACCTATATTGTATTTATAATATATATATATGCAATCTAATAATATAATGATATTAATTAACCTTATTATCTTTATAAACTCTTATTATCTAAACTCATTATTCTTTGAATGTTAGCATTTTTTAACTTTTATTTTTTTGTATTTTTGTTAATGTAACAATTGAAAAATATTTATTAAATGGATGGATTTAATATGTTTAAAATGGTGAACAAAAAACCAATTCAATATTTTTATATAGATTTAGTGACTATATTAAAAAGTGGCTCAAGTTGGAAAGGTTCTAAACCAATTAAACCGCATCGAACCAAATCCTTTTAATTGGTTTAGTTTGGTGCGGTTTAATGGAAGAAATGGTTTGTATCAGTATTAAAAATAATAAAATCGACATTATTGATTCGGTGAAAAAATTTACCTAAATATTTGATTGTATCAAACCAATTACATCCCTAACAGCAACGGTTAGTGAAGCTTTAGCAAATTTTGCAGGGGCCACAGCCCCTTCCCCCCACCCCCAATCCCCCTTGTGTGCGCCAATTCTACAAAATAAACAATTCAAATCATTAAAATGTGACTCATGATTTACAAAAACGTGACTCATGATTTACGAGTCTCTCAAATTCTTTTACGTATAAAATACAACTTATCTTAAAGCCTATTATATGCTTTAAAAGGGCAGGTTAATAACATTTATGTAATTAATGATTGATTACTTGATATTCAAATTGATCACATTCATATAAAATTCATAATTTTCCGATCGACTAAAACAACTCAATCAGTCGATTCATGCATTTACTACCCTCGCTTACGGTACGATAGGGCAAGAGACTTACAAATTCTAGAACCTAATTAACTTTGACTTTCATTGGTTGATTGAAGTAGTTTAAATTTTCATGTGAGACGGTTTTGTGCTAAAATTTGTCAACAAAACAAGGTCAAATTGATTTTATGCTAACTTTTCTAGGAGAATATTCTCTCTAGATTGGTCCTAATCAAATCAATTGTTACGGTTTAATTTAGTTGGTTTAATATACGATTTGATTATGCATTTTAAAATAAGCGTGTTATATGATTCAATTAGTGATTTTATAGGTATAATTTTAATTTGAAATCGAATCAAATCGAACTATTTAGATATCTATATAATTTGTAATTTATCTTAGACATTTGAGTATCGTTTACTATCTCAAATATATTTATAACTTGTTAATACTCTACTTTTATAAGTGTGTTATTGTATAATGATAGATTTAGTTTTAAATAACCATTTAAACAATTTTTGTTTGTAAAATGATAACATATTATTTAATATAAGCGTGTAGTTAAATTATAAACAAAACATAATCTTATTTTCAAACCAAACCGAACCTTGATGGTTCCAGGCCCCATCAAGGTTTGAAAAACCTGTAAAAAAAATTATTTTATATTATTAATATTTGATTTAATATAGTTTGCTCCTATTAAAAAATTAAGGGACCTATCATATAGACATTTACACTCATTAGATAAAAAAAAAAAAATATTGAGTCAATAAAAAACTTTAAATGCGCTTAAATGGATCATCCATGTCTCGCACTAAGCAAACACTGTTGTAGTTCTTACCACAAATTAAGATTGTTTATCAAATGATAATATTGTTACATAATATCATTGTTACATTCAATATTTAATAGTTATGATTGAAAATATATTGTAAATCTTAATAAATAAGTATTTGTTTATTTTACTTGCCATTAGAAGCTCACTGTTTGACAAATTTAAATCACTTTGTTTGGTTAACAATTTTTTAAATAATTTTGAGTTTTTGTATTTTTTTAATCTTTAGTGAACTTCTAAAATATTTAGATCTACTAGGAGCATCTCTAATGGTGTTTGCTAAAATAGCATTGTCATTGCTATAATTTGGTAATAAATAGTGTTTGTTAGCTATATATTTTGTAAAAGCCAGTTACAATCCGACACGTGGCAGAATAAGGGTATTATTGGAAAATAATTTAAGTCTTCAATCCTGATCGTACACGTGGTGATGATAATTGGTTCTCATATGGTCTGAGCAATATTGGATCAGTAAAGAAACGCAAGGTGACATGGCTTCAACGGTTACTTATATTCAAATTCAAATACAGGAGGGAAGCCTAACTGCAAATGGTGGCATAATGGAGCTACTTCTAAGGCAACATGATCAGAGATCATGGAGGAGCAGTTCGACGGTTCGAAGAGCAGTTCGAAGGTCATCTTTGACAAGTATAAATAGCAGAGGGACCCCCAGGAAAAGGGACGGAACTCAGATCATACATACCAGTCTTTATTTCATATTTTACTTTCCAGTTTTACATTCCTGTACTTTCAATACCTGCACTTTACATATCTGCACTGCACTTCAATTCATAGGAGTAGTCTCAAGTAGATTCAAGTAGACTGTTGCTGTAAACCTCTTCGAGGCAGAGTTTGGACTATTGTAAGTTTTTCATTTTTATGAAATACTTCCATTATTCTTCATATTAATTGTTATTTCTCTTAATTTCTCCTAAGTCAAGCCACCAGTAAAAGTCCTCTTCATTGAGGCTGAAAGAACTAAAACACAATCGTCTGGTAATTGGTTGGCAATCACAATTTCTGTAAGGACTGATTGATCCTTGCTGGCACGCTCACATTTACAAAAATACCCTTCGAAAAGCCAAAAAGCCAACATATATTTTTGGCACGCCCAGTGGGACTATTAAAATATGGCTAGACGAAGACGACAAGGAGAAAATGAACGCTTGGAGGAAGGCGTAGAAGGAGAGGTAGAAATACCTAATCCAGAGGATAATGCGGTAACACATCCTGTGGAAACTCCCATGTTATCAGAACCTTTGGTCGAACAGACCAGTACTTCTGGACAAGAACCATATGCTCGTAGTATTGGACGAAACCAAGGAATTGGACCATCCACCATTCCATCTACTCAGCCAACAAATCCATGGGATGGCTTAGTAGATGCTATGGGACAACAACTAATGAACACAATGGAAAAATGGGCAACATCATTTTTGGATCGAATGAATAATCACCAACCAACAAACACAAGACACACGGAGGAGGTTTTAAATGTCCCTCAGCAAAGATTGGCTAGAGATAAACAGCCTATGCAAGTTAATGGACATTCTAATGGTCAAACTAGTACCCAAAACTTTGAAAGACCATCACCTCAATCTTGGTATGAACCTGTTTCGAGGCCTGCAGCGGGCCAAAATGCCTCAGTACTCAACAATGAAGCCACACAAATTGGTGGACCTGGCCAAATACAAGAAACTGGCATAAGAACGGTTACAAATCCCATGTTCGAAGCCATACCTGGTACTAGGGGGTATAATAATCCTTTATTCGAATTCATACCCGGGGGGTTGGAAGGTTTTCCCACAAATGGAAGGGATACAACATCTGTCCCAACACCTTTTGCAGGTCCTTTCACAGGACAGGCTCAAAGGGGTTACCCACACCCCCAACAGCAACCTGCACCACAGGGGCACCCAGTCCCAAATATGCAACCTTATGGACCAAGAGGACAACAGGCACAAGTTTGCCCACCAAACCCTGTGTTTGTCCCTCCAGTAGTGGTTCAGCAAGCACAAAATTTGGTTCCTAGAGACCAGATTGCTGATATTGTTAGGGAGATATGTGGACCAATGGCTCAGGGGGTCCAGACTCCTATATACAGAAAACCATACCCAGAATGGGTAGATATGGTACATGAATACCCAAGAGGATTCAGAATACCAGATTTTACTCTATTTTATGGAACTGGAAATCAGTCAACTGTAGAGCATATTGCTAGATTTGCTGCTCAATGCGGTGAATTCACTAATCATGATTATATGAAACTGAGATTATTTCCAAATTCTCTGACTGGAGGAGCATTCGTATGGTACATCAACCTTACACCTGGGTCCATTCAAAATTGGCAACAGATGGAAGAGGCATTCCATGCCCAATTCTTCCAATCAGAGCCAGAAGTTTCCATGGCAGACTTGACTAGATTGAGTCAAAGGCCTGAGGAAAAGGCTACTCAGTTTATTGCCAGATTTAAAAGGGCTCGGAATAAATGTAGAGTCATTCTCCCAGAGCCAGAGTTTGTAAGATTGGCTCAAAACGGTTTAGAGTTCAGGCTTCGAAAGAAGTTTGATTCAACTGAGTTCGGGGATTTGGTCGAATTAACCTATAAGGTGTCTAGATATGAAGCATTATTAGAAGAAGAACAAGATCGAAATAATGCCTCGTATAAGACATATTATAGAGATCCCAATTATGAAATCGATGCAGCAGAGATTGTGAGCAAAGAACCTGTAATTTGTGAAGCATTGATTCATAAAGACACCACCATCGACCAGCAGTTTAAAAAGAAAGATTTCCACAGAAAGTATTCTTTCGATCTGGCAAAAGCAGATGACATTTTTGACCATCTGCTTGCAGCCAATTTCCTTAAGTTACCAAAGGGAGTAAAACTGCCATCTCCAGATGAACTTAAAGGAAAAATATATTGTAAATGGCATAACTCTTGGTCTCACTCGACTAAAAACTGCATTGTTTTTCGAGACAGGATCCAGGAGCAGATTCGGAAAGGAAGTCTGAAATTCCCAACCAAAACAGAAAAGATCATGGGGATTGATAGTAACCCGTTTCCAGAAGTTGGAGAAGGCACAGCTAATGTGGTTGTACCAAACTTCCAGAATCTATCTCTGCAGGAGTTGGAAGAGGTCAACGTGCAAATGCATACTGCCAACCAGACAACTGCTAAGAAGGAGACTAGAAACCCACCAGCTATTGGACAAGGTTTCTCACATCAGAAGGAACAATCTGACGAAGAAACACTAGATGACAATTCCTTGGAAGCAGCTGTAATGCAGATGATGTGTCCCAGGTGCAGATTGAGTCATAAATGGTTGAGGGGACTTCCAATTGATGGAAAGCAATACTACAGAGATGTTCAAAGACATTCTAAGCCAACCAATGCTTACAACAAAAGGCCGTATCCGGGTAGTGATAGGCAGCGACCATCAATGGTTGAACCTGCAGTGGACAGAATGCATGCTAAAGGCAAGAGGTCCTTGTATGAGTCTAGACCACCTAACTACTACAGAGTAGAAAGCAACCATTCTGAAAGAAGATTGGGGAAGAGTTCAGGTTACGGGATTAAAGCCAGGGATTGGCCTCCTAGACTAACCTCACGCAGAACTGAAAGTGGCCACTTTCATCAAAGGCCAGAAACAGACTCGAGACATGAAGTCAGGAACAAGCATTTACCTTCACAGCCAGTTTCGAAGGCGGTTTCGAAGGTAGAAAGAAACAGTTCCACATCTGGATCAGTAGGTTCGTGGGTGCCTGGAGTCCCGGACTGGTTTGTAATGCAAAACAAACCTAGGGAAGTGCTTGCTTATGGAGATGTTGTAAACCAAGGCAGGATGATCAAGCCTCCTATGGTGGCTCCGAATAACTGGGTGCTGCTTAAACACCCAAAGACGAGGGAACCAGACATGGTCCCAGTCATCTCAAGATCACAGAGGAGAAAAATTCAGCACAGGTACACCCAGTACCAGAAATATCTGAAGGAAAGTGGAGAAAATTCTTCACCAGTCAAAACGGAAGGAAGGAAGAACCCAAAGTCAGACCATGCTCCAAAGCCGGTTCCACAGAGCAAAGTGGTCTGCAGCCGAGAACAATTGGCTAAGGTTCATTCTGAACTAAAGGCCAGAGAGAAGGAAAGTCTAACAGGGTTGGAGAAAGCTTTGATGGAGAGTGGTAGCGAAACGGAAGAAGATGTTGACGTAAGCCAGAAGAAAGAAATGGTGGAAGAAGAAATGTTCGAGGCCTTCATGGCTGAGCAAACATTTCTGGTTGAAAAGCCAGTTGAGGAAAATCATTCGAAGGGACCCGTTAGCAATGAAATACCAGAATGCATCATGCAGGATGTTTCTGAGGAAGTCGACCAAAGTGACCAAGAGGGGAAACAGGTGCAGCCAACCATCCAGTTTGGTTCGTTTCCCCCAGTGTCAGTGAACATGGTACACATACTACCACAGGAATTCCAAGCTGGAGATGAGAATCAAGAGGGGCAGGAAGCTGATCCAATTCAGGTCTCTAGTGAAGATTCACAAGCAAGTATGGTGCAAGATAATTTCGAAATGGTTACCCCGATGGAAGCTGAATATGAAAGCGAGGAAGTGGTAAGCATTAACCTCTCGTATCCATTTGAATATCCCTCGAATTCCATGACACAGCATGTTAAGCCTTTGTACATTAAGGCCTTCTTCGATGGAGTTCAGTTAAATCGAGTTTTGGTGGATAATGGAGCGGCGGTGAACTTATTACCGAAATCTTCTTTGAAGAAATTAGGGAAAAGGAATCCCAGGTTGATCCTAACTAGTACAACCATCGCTGGTTTTGCTGGAGACAAGCAGATGGCTCAGGAGATTCTACCCATTAATTTGAGTGTGGGAACCAGGGATTGCATGACAGCATTCTTTGTGATCGACAGTAATGCTAAATATAATGCTTTACTTGGAAGGGATTGGATCCACACTAACAAATGTGTGCCTTCTTCTTTGCATCAGAAAATCATGATGGCTTTAGGCAATGGAGAGACAGAGGAAATCGATGCAGATCCTCAACCCTTCATAGCCTGTGCAGACTTTGCGGAGGCTAAATTGTATACTGAGGAAGTGACACCGCTCAGTATACTGATGAAAGATGACGGTTCAGCCGAAGTGACGGCTGATGAGGAAGTGACACACTTGAAGCACTTAGTCCAAGAAAGTGCTGATGAAGAGGTCGTTCTAAAGGATGACAATGATGCCTGGTTATAGGCAAAGAAGTGAAAAGCAAGAAGCCACATCCTTGGCTCTGATTAAATTCTCAACATTGGATGTAGAAGCTATAGTCCAGAGAGTACAAGAGCAAGAAAGAGAGGCCATGATACTCGGCTGCAAGCAGAAACAGCAACAGGTCAGAATTTTGACCCTTGGGAAATATTGTGCATTGGACATTGAGACAAAAGTCCAGGAGATACAGGAGGAGGATGCCTTATGGACAGATTTTGTCTATGAGGAGGAGGGCAAGGATGTTGAACTAAAGAACCTAGGAGTAGAACAAAGCAAGAAGGCTACTTCGAAGGTTGAAGAAATCAAGGAAGAAGCTTTGGTAAGTCCTCAGGCACAAGACCCTTTAGAAGAAGTAAATCTAGGGGAAGGTTCTGTGCAACAGCCCACTTATATAAGTGCTTGTTTGAATGCTCTGGACAGAAACCAGCTATTGGTTGTTCTGAAGAAATACAAAGATTGCTTTGCATGGTCTTATAATGAACTACCAGGATTGGATAGGTCATTAGTGGAACATAGGCTCCTCATGAAGCCTAATTTCAAGCCTTACAAGCAGAAACCAAGGAGGATGAGTCCAGAAGTAATTCAGAAGGTCAAGGAAGAGATCCTTAGACTCCTCAAGGCAGGTTTTATTAGAACAGCCAGGTATGTCGAGTGGCTATCTAATATTGTGCCTGTAGTAAAAAAGAATGGCAAAATGAGGGTATGTATCGATTTCAGAAACTTAAATCTGGCAACTCCCAAAGATGAGTACCCTATGCCTATAGTGGACTTGCTGGTAAACAGTTCAGCAGGTCACCAAGTCTTGTCAATGATGGATGGGCATTCCGGCTATAATCAAATCTGCATTGCAGAGGAAGATATCCACAAGACAGCATTCAGATGTCCTGGGAATATTGGCACCTTTGAATGGGTTAAAATGCTATTTGGTCTAAAGAATGCTGGAGCTACATATCAAAGAGCCATGAACACTATCTTTCATGACCTCATTGGAGGGTATTTGGAATGTTATATTGATGACATTGTGGTTAAATCCTAATCCATGGAAGAGCACCTGTTTCACTTAGAAGCAGCCTTTGAAAGAATGAGAAGGTTCAAATTAAAGCTCAACCCTCTTAAATGTGCCTTTGGCGTATCATCTGGAAACTTCTTGGGTTATGTGGTACACAAGAAAGGAATACAGATTGACCAGAACAAAGCCAAAGCCATCATTGCAGCCAGGCCTCCATTAAGTAAGAAAGAATTGCAGAAGTTCCTTGGACAGGTTAACTTTCTTCGAAGGTTTATTTCTAACACTGCAGGAAAAACTAAAGTATTTTCTTCCTTGTTAAGGCTGAAAGTTGAAGAATAATTCGTGTGGTCAGCAGAGCATCAAATTGCTTTCGAAGGTATCAAAGCCTACTTGGCTAACCCTCCAGTGCTGATGCCACCAAAGGGGAACAAGCCCTTGAAGTTGTACATAGCTGCAGCAGAGGATTCATTGGGAGCGTTCTTAGCCCAAGACAACGAAGAAGGCAAGGAGCAAGCTATTTATTACCTTAGTAGGTTTTTAAATTCTTGTGAATGTAAATATTCAGCTGTTGAAAAGCTGTGTCTTGCTTTGTATTTTGCTGCAATAAAATTAAGATATTATCTTTTGCCTACAACTGTCTTGGTAATTGCAACCACAGATTTGGTTAAATATATGTTATCTAGACCAATGTTGAGGGGAAGAATTGGCAAGTGGATACTTGCCTTATCAGAATTTCATCTAGAATATGTCCCTCAAAGGGTAGTAAAAGGGCAGGTTTTAGCCAATTTCTTGGCAGATCATCCATCTCAAACAGAGAGCCAGGAGATAATGGAGCTTGGTATGGCTAATGTTGAGCCATGGCAGATGTGGTTTGATGGGTCGAAAGCCAATGGCTTAATTGGAATTGGTGTTGTAATAAGATCTCCACAAGGGGTAGAAACCACACATGGTTTCAGAGTAGATGAAGCCACTTGTTCTAATAATCAGGCTGAGTATGAAGCTTTAATAGTAGGATTAGAAATCCTTATTGGGCTACAAGTACATGCAGTTGACATATTTGGAGACTCTCAATTGGTGGTTAATCAAGTGAAAGGGATTTTCAAGTGTCAAAGCATAAGTATTTTGCCATATTATGTTGCTGCATTACATTTGCTTTCTCAGTTTCAAATAGCAAATGTAACCCATGTTCCAAGATTCTTGAACATTAGAGCTAATGATGTGGCTCAAAAGGCTTCGAACTTCAAGAGAAAGGATAATTCTCAAAGGGACATAAGTCAGACAACATACCAGAAATTAATACAACCTTTGAATAAAAGGAATATGGTCTTGGAAGCCAACCATAATGACTTACAAGAACAAGATTGGAGGCATCCAATAATGCAATATTTAGCTGGTCCATCTTCGAAGGCCAGCAGGAAGGTCAAATTGCAGTCCATGCAATATATGATATATGGTAATGCTCTTTACAAAAGAGGGGGAGATGGCTTTATTGCTGGAGTGTTTGGGCCCAAAAGAAGCATTAACAGCCATGGCTGAGGTTCATGAAGGCATCTGTGGCGCTCATCAGCCTGGTGTAAAGATGAGATGGTTGCTTCGAAGGCATTCCTATTATTGGCCAACCATTCTTAAGGACTGCATCGAATATGCAAAAGGTTGCCAGGCATGCCAAAAACATGGCGCAATAAGGCATGTGCCCATAACTGACTTACATGCAGTAGTGAAGCCTTGGCCATTCAAAGGATGGGCCATGGATATGATTGGCAAAATACACCCACCTTCTTCGAAACATCATTGTTTCATTCTGGTGGCCACTGATTACTTCACTAAGTGGGTTGAAGCCAAGCCATATAAGGCTGTAGATCAAACAGAGGTCATTGGGTTCATTAAAGACTTGATCCATAGATTTGGCATCCCACAAACCATAACTATAGACAATGGGACTGTGTTTGATGGGAAGATGGTGAGATCTTTTGTGGCAGAATTTGGAATTAGTCTTGTTAATTCCACACCTTATTATGCACAAGCCAATGGTCAAGCTGAATCGTCCAATAAATCCTTGAAAAAAGGTATACAAAAGGTTGTGGAAGATAATCCTAGGGATTGGCACAACCTTCTGTTGGATGTTTGTGGGCTTACAGAACTTCCCCAAGATCAAGCACAGGAATTACTCCTTATGCCTTAGTATATGGGCATGATGCAGTGTTACCTGTGGAAATTAATATTAAATCTTTGAGGGTAAAATGCCAAGATCAGTTAGATCCCGAGCAATACCATCAAAGCATGTGCCTGGAGTTAGAAGGCATAGATGAAGCCAGAATCCTGGCTTTGAATAGCATTCTTTTACAGAAGAAGAAAGCAGCCAAGAATTACAACAAGAAAGTTAAACACATTGGCTTTGATGAAGGTAATTTGGTATGGAAAACAATACTCCCAATAGGAATTAAAAGCCATAAGTTTGGCAAATGGTCACCTAACTGGGAAGGGCCATATCAAATTCATAGAGTTTTGCCTTTTGGAGCATATCATTTAAGAAATTTAAATGGTTATGTACATCCCAAAAAGATTAATGGCAGGTATCTGAAACCTTATTTTCCAACCATTTGGGAAACACAAGGAATAGGATAATACAAAAACACAAGGCTATTCGAATGATGCACAAGATTTGTTCTTTTATAAAGAATTAAATACGTTGTGCCACAGATTGGCCCAGAAATCATTACAATGTCTTAATTGTTTTTGTACAGTAGACTTTCTATTGCTAAGTAACGGAAATAATTGGATAGCTGTAGCCATGTCTCCTTTTCGATCAGTCAACTCTTGATTGGTGATGTGCAATTTGGTATCGGTTCGAACCAAGGCCTGGTTTACTGCAGCTAGCTCCTCTTCAAGTTGGGCTTTCTTCTCCAGCAGCTGAATTCGAAATTGAGAAGCAGAAGAGTGCTGTTCCTTGAGATCTGATACTTCAGTATGCACTTGAGAAACAAAACTCTGATCCTTAGCCAGTTTCTCGTCTGCAGCCTTAGCAGCATGACAAATGTTGAGATAGAAGTCAACAGTAGCTGCTGCCTGAGATAGATAACTTGAAACTTTCATGCCGGACTGCTCAGCGATTTTGCAACATTGAAGGAACCCATCTCTGATTATTGGCCTTTGCAGAGCCTCGAAGGGAATTCTTGAGAAAGAAATTAGCAGTTCTAGGCATGTGCCCATATCTATCAAAGGTGCAAAAGGCTTGCTGCTAGAGGAAGAACTCTCAAAAATTTCCAGCAAGGAGTCAGCCAAGACTAATGGCTCAGCTTCGGCATTAAATGATGGAGAGGTAGAGGGTGTGTCGGAGAAACTAGCCAGTTTGGCTTCGAAAATGTCTACCTCATCCATAGACATGAGGGGTGCAGAAAGTGTTGTGGTGAAAAGCACAGAGGACTGCATGGGAACAGGAGAAATAGGTGGAGCATTTCTGGCAGCCTCTATGGTCTTAACCACCAATGAATCAAGTGAAGAGGGGCTGGAAGTGGGTAAAGATGATGAACCAAGAGTTGGGAAACTATCAGCACCCTCTGAAGGAGAATCAACTGCCATGTGAGATGAAGTAGCAGTAGGAGGAAGAGCGAGGATCGAAGAAGCAAACTGAGGCAGATCAAGAGTCAAGAAAGGGAGGTATGGCTCTAAACCAAGGAAAAGAGATGCAGGGATACTTGGACTCAGAAAAGATGTATTGAATATAGGCTTAGGAAGTGGGAGCATGATTTGAATGGTTTTCACGCGTTGCATCTGGTCAACTTCAACTGAAATTGGGGAAGGTCTCGCTGGAAAGATGAATGCAGTGGTCGTTGCTGCAAAAAAGAGAAAATGTGAGGTAATGTCAAGTCTCAGTCTTGAAGATTCGACAAGAAAAGAATAAAGGCATGAAGAAAATTACTTGTTCCAGGGTATAGTTCAATAGTCTGTTGTTCTATTGCCATTTCCTTTGGTAATGCATCAACGGCAACGACCTTCTCTCTTAGGAATTGTTGCTGCTGCCTCCCCTCAGCCCTTTCAAGGACAACTATGGCTTTGGAATACTCTTGTTCTACAGCCTTATGGATGGGGTCTTCAAACGAGCCGGTAGCTAAAGCAGTAACCTTCCTCCTCTTTTCTATTACTTGGGCAATTGTCTCGGAATCAGAATCTTCAGTAAAATCGGAAGGAGAAACAGTAATTTTTCTTCTCCTTTTCCTTTGAATTGGTATCATTCGCTCCTCCATTGTCTTCTCGACCTTTTTAGGTTGGGGTCCAGACTCTTCAAAAATGAGCTCCTACTCTACCTTCCTAGCGGCCGTCTCCTCTTGAGCCAATTGAGGTACTCTTTTGCTTCTTTTCAAGGGAGACTCCTGTTCTTGATCTTCTTCTTCTTCTTCTGTCTCTGGAAGCTCAGTTTTTTCCTTTTCTAGCTCAAGGAGTCTCTTCTTCTTTTGTTGTTGACCACCTTCATAGAAGAAGGATTAGAGATAAGATAGCAAGCATTATGTGGAGAGGTTAGAGAAAAGGAAAAAGGGGTACATACTTCGGGTGACTCTGGGAGGAATTGAAGCAGCAGAAGTAAACTGAGTTGTAGCAGGTATTGTAATTGAAACAGTGGAAGAAATGACAGTCTCAGCTCCCTTGGGCTTGGGCACATCCAGCACCTCCAATAGGTTCTGAGGGGGGATAGCCAAATAAACCTCCATGTTGCTCACCCACCAATTTTGATATCTCTTCAATTCAGTACCTTGAGGAGAGAAAGGGGTGAACTCAAAACTAGCCAAATCATCCATAAACTTGAAGGTTGCCTCTTCTAATCTTGTTTTTCGAACCTTCAAATCCCTCTTAGTAAGGCTCAGATTGGTGTTGCTACAGAGAGGGATTGGGACCCCTTGTGTGAGACCAAATTGTCTAGCAAATTGGGCAGGACAATAGGGCTCAGCTATACATTTATAAGCTCTAGGATTGGTGGTCCCGATGAATATCTCTCGAGGAATTAGACGAGAAGCCCATATCTCCTTATGAACAGGTAAGGTGCAGAGCTTGTCACTTAGGAAATTATTCAACCAAGTTGGGCCAATATTGGATTCGAAGGGACGGAAGTAATGAAGAGGAGGGGTGGCTGGTAGCTGATGAAAGAAAGAAAAATAAAAGGAAAAAGTAGAGGGATAGAGTGAAGCATTGGCCAATCTTATGCCATGGGTAAGAGAAAACGGCCCAGAAAATTTGAGGCATTTGGATTGCAAGTCGGTGAAGTAGGCGAAAAGCCAAAGCTGAAGGATCCAGAATGGCCCCCCTTGGTTAGCATCTAAGGGTTTTTCACAAAAGAGAGAGCAAGCTTTATATGTACGGCCTAAGATATATGGGGCCAAGGCTACTCGTTTCCGCAAGACGAAGGCTTTGGCAAGAGGAGCAAATTCTGACATTATTCTTTGGGAAGAAGTACAGAAGAGAAATTTGCAAAGCCAGTATAACAAGAAGGAAAAGAGTTCCCTATCAGTTACCGGGCCCTCTTTTTTATTCTCAGCTCTAACAAAATCACTATAAGAGGAAGTAAAAGAAGGGAGAAGGAAAGGGACCGTTAAATCAGGGAAATCTGGGGTAATGGGAGTACCAATAGGGGATACTCCTAAAAGATGGCAAATGTCAAGGACAGTGAGAGCCATCATCCCACACCTAAACTGAAAGAAATTGAAAATAGGGTTCCAAAAACATAAAGCAGCGGGAATTAGAAAAGGGTCTTCTGAGATAGTTACCCTAGATAGTCGAAGAGTATCGAGAAGGCAAAGTTCTTGAAGGTCCAGTGTCCTAGCAGGGACAACCCGGTCGTACCATTCTTGCCACTCTGGTCTCATCGTGGGCCAGCATCGGTGAGGACGATTGACTTTCCAACCTTTCCAGTCGAGACCACCCTCATACAGAAGACATTGATTCTCCAAACGAGGATATAGGGCGGGAAGCTCAGAAGGGATCTCCTTGAAAATGGGCCCAAGCACGTACTCTCGCTGCACATGGCGACGAGGGATAAAGATACGCCCATCGATGACACTTTTCTCATCACCCTTGTATTTCTCACATTCAGCATCAATAAGCCGTTTCAAAGCCACAAATGAGCTTACGCGCTCTATGGTCGGAACTTTTGATGAGGAAGAAGCCATTGATAGTGAGTTTTTTCGGAAAATATAGAAGGGAGTAGAGAGAAATGGAAATCTAAAGGGGGTTTGAATGCGTAAGCAATTCCGGGGCACAGAGTAAAAAGGTTTTAAATAACTTTTGTGTTCGGGAATATATCTCGTAAGTCATTAAGTACTAAAACGTGCGAATACAAGGAATCTCTTTCAACATCGATAATTTCTGGAGGGAAAAGCACATTGATGCCAGCTTCGAAGCCAAATTTTGGCGCTAAAATTTCAAACAACAACGGCTTCGAAATGCAGAAGCCGACTTCGAAGCATACTACATGCTTAAAAAATGCTTGAATGCTCAAAGTATTGGTCTACTTTAAAAAGTCCAAAGACCTGTTTGAAGGTTATCAGTCAAAATGACAACATTCGAAGCAAACCCTAGGACTCTTTAAGGAAGAGGGGCACTGTTCGAAACATCCAAAACCAATCATTGGTTTCTATATGTGCAAGAAGGAATTGCCATAGGTTGCCCTTCGAAGCCAAAGAGCTCAGTTTAAAATTGATTGGCTATATCAACCATGACCATATATTGGTTACAGTTAGTGTTGAAGAGTAAAGTTGTTGAAATCGAAGCACTAAGATAATATCTGCCAGAATTGTCAATTTTACTCCATGAATTGGAAAAAGACATGATTGGTTCCTTCTAGTGTTTCATTATTATCATTAAAAGAAAATGATTGAATATATAATTCGAAGGATGAGGTTGTCCAATTCGAAGCTCTAAATTAGTTTTAAAATATAAAAGGAAGCAGAGTCGAGCAATGGCGAGTGCAAAAGAACTTTGTTTGTATTAAAGATAAAAAGATTACATTGAATAACTCCATTTGGGTACAAACTCAAGTTCATAAAAATAAGGAATAGAATAGATAACAAGATCATGAAATTTAGTCCAACAATGGTCAATGAATTTCTGTTCTTTCTTTATTATATCTTCTATTTCTTCAAGAGTTGGCTGCATGAGCTGATGTGCTCTCACTTCATAATAGAGCTCTTCAGCCTTTATTTCAAAAGCCTCCTCCCTCAATCTTTGTTCCAATTCATCTACGATCAAATCATCCCAATATGCAGAATCTTTATTCTTGAAGTCGTCGAATTCTTCGGTGAAGTTTTCTACTTCATACTGGGCCTGAATTCGCAGAGACGAAAGTTGGTCTAAAGATTGCATAGTGACCATGGAATTCCGATGCCAATAAAGGAGCACTGGAAGTTGGTCCAAAAACAAATGAAGCTCTGCTTGGGCAAGAGGGTTGAGGACATAACCCCTAGTCAGGACATCACAAGCCCATCGAAAGTTCTTAAGAGGAATGTCATCCTCAAGAACATTGAAGGGCAGGTGGGAGAAAGCCGCGAGCAAAAGTTGAGCTTGCTTTCGCTCGGCTGGAGAAGGGGGTGACGGAGGTTGGTAAGGTGGAAAAACTTTGTCCATTGGAAGGGCAAGCCTCAGTTTCTCCGTCCAGGACAAAGTAGGAGGAGGAGACGGAGTGGATGGTTCTGCTTCAAACAGTGAAGAAGAAGATGTAGATGCTTCAGCTTCAAAGGATGGAAAAGAAGGTGTGGATGCTTCCATTATAGGAGATGGCGCGGGAGCGGAAGGAACAAAGGCATTAATATAAGCAAGCCAGTCAGAAGAGCAGATCTTCGCCTTCTTGGCTAAGAATGATGGGTTGTACCCTTGTGCTTCTTCTGAGCGCCGGATAGCAGGCATTATCTTCGTAGGTATAGAAGATGTATACCAAGCCACAAGCAAGTTCTCCTCCAAGCTACGTCGTTGGTCAATGGGCACATAAGGATAGACCACTGTACTTCGAGCATAGGAAGGAAATTCCAAAGGGTCAGTGAATTCAACGAAATGGTGATTGATTCGCTCCCTCAAATCATAAGTCTCAGGTGTTGACCAGTTGGTCCAGCCAGAGGCCCCAGGAGATGAAGAAGTTGTAGCCTCATCCCATGCAGAATTTTTTCCTAAATCCATGGCTGCAAATTGCTGAATCGAGGGATCGAAAGCAGTTTGTTCGAAATACAAGGAAGAATCAGAGGAAGAACTTCTTGTATCTATGACTGTAGTTTGTCGAATCGAAGTCTTAAGGGCAATACATTCGTGGTCCAAAGGATGATAATTTGCAAAGGCATCCATAACCTGAATATAGAAAGGTGGATAAAGGTGGCTAATGAATGCGTGGAGGTTCTTTCGAGGGGGATCAGCATTACCCAATGACTCTTCGTATGCTTGATCAGTAGAAAGGGGAGTTGGTTTAGCCATGGTCTGTTCGAATACTAAGGTGTTGGGATATCCAACAGAATCAAAAGGGAGTTAATGCAAATAATCATCAAATAGGTGACGGTTATGTTTCCTGGAGATGAATTCCATACACGATCCAAAAGCGCGGGAAAAGCTTCTTGGTCCACTAATATCACCAAGTATTGGGTATATTAGTGCGGGGGGTAATGTTAGCTATATATTTTGTAAAAGCCAGTTACAATCCGACACGTGGCAGAATAAGGGTATTATTGGAAAATAATTTAAGTCTTCAATCCTGATCGTACACGTGGTGATGATAATTGGTTCTCACATGGTTTGAGCAACATTGGATCAGTAAAGAAACGCAAGGTGACATGGCTTCAACGGTTACTCATATTCAAATTCAAATACAGGAGGGAAGCCTAACTGCAAATGGTGGCATAATGGAGCTACTTCTAAGGCAACATGATCAGAGATCATGGAGGAGCAGTTTGACGGTTCGAAGAGCAGTTCGAAGGTCATCTTTGACAAGTATAAATAGCAGAGGGACCCCCAGGAAAAGGGACGGAACTCAGATCATACATACCAGTCTTTATTTCATATTTTACTTTCCAGTTTTACATTCCTGTACTTTCAATACCTGCACTTTACATATCTGCACTGCACTTCAATTCATAGGAGTAGTCTCAAGTAGATTCAAGTAGACTGTTGCTGTAAACCTCTTCGAGGCAGAGTTTGGACTATTGTAAGTTTTTCATTTTTATGAAATACTTCCATTATTCTTCATATTAATTGTTATTTCTCTTAATTTCTCCTAAGTCAAGCCACCAGTAAAAGTCCTCTTCATTGAGGCTGAAAGAACTAAAACACAATCGTCTGGTAATTGGTTGGCAATCACAATTTCTGTAAGGACTGATTGATCCTTGCTGGCACGCTCACATTTACAAAAATACCCTTCGAAAAGCCAAAAAGCCAACAGTGTTATTTTACCAAATTATAGCAATGTTGCTCCAAGGGTCACATGTTATTTTGGCAAATCTCAACCAACTTTCCCTTCAAGTTTGTAGGTATTGTTTAGATATAGATTTTTTAGTTTTTTTTTTTTTTTGGTTTATTTTTTGTCTTTAGTGACATTTTTTTAACTATTTCTAAAAAAATTATATATTTACATTATTCCTGACTAAACAAATATAAAAAATGAAAAAAAAAAATTGAAAAATTGAAGAAAAAAATTAAATATAATTCACTCCACCAAAATTCATACCACTAGAAAAATATATATATATATAATTCAATCCACCAAATTTGTATTTAATTTTGTTTTTGTTTTTTTTTTTAAATTATTAGCCAAACAGAGCACAACGGCTCTATTTCTTTCATCAACATCGTCCATGTACAAATCATCAACAGTTGAAATGATTTGTATAGAATCGTCCAACCTTATTCCTCTCTCTCTCTCTCTCTCTCTCTTACACACACCATTTCGTCCTCCCTCTCTCCCTCTCTCTCTCTCTCTCTCTCTCTCTCACTCACTCTTAGATATCATCTCTCTTCTCTCTTTGTTCGAGCGGCGATGGTGTCGACCCCCGATCGCCGAAGACCAACAACAACCTCTATCTTCCCTTGACTCTCACTCTATCCCTCTCCCTCTCCCTCTCCCTCTCCCTCTCCCTCTTACTCTCAATCTCCCTCTCCCCCAAGCGCCGCCGTTTACCCTCACCCCTCTTTTTCTCTCACTCCTCTCTCTCTCTCTCTCTCTCTCTCTCTCTCTCGCTCTCCCTCTCTCTCACTCTTAGAATGGATCGGCGACGTTAGACAAGATCACAAAGATTGAAACCCTAATGAACACAAAGAAGATCATCCAAAGAACACGAAGAAGATCAATCCATTTCTATCATCAAGTATTTTTTTTTTTGACTTCACTGTGTTAATTTTCTAATGTTTTTTTAAAATTTTTTTACTTCAAATTGCTGAAATTGAAATTTGGAATTTGAAATCATTGTGTTGATATGTGTTGAAATTGAAATTGAAATTTGAAATTTGAAATCACTGTGTTGAAATTGAAATTTGGAATTTGAAATCACTGTATTGAAATTGCTTTAAATCACTGTGTTGATATGTTTGAAATTTGTGTATTTTTGGGTGAATATTGTTTTTGTATTTGGAAAGGATGATGAAAAAGGAAGGAAGGAAGGAAGGAAGGGAGGGAGGGAGGGAGGGATGAAACGGTTGGTTGAAGCTGACTTGGCAGCTTTAGCAGCTACTAGGGGTGTGCATAATACCGTCGAAACCGCCGAAACCGTCAAAACTGCCGAAACCGTCAAAACCGCACCGAATCGCACCGTCAAGGCAAATTCGTTATTATTTGTCAATCGAATCGCCGGTTTTTGGTAAGAAAAATGGCAAATTCTAGTGACACTTTTATCAATCCGCCGGTTTCTATTTTTCTTCCAAACCGCACCGACCCGCACCGCTATTAAATCATGTTTTATAAGATTCTAAAAATTTTTTTTACTTAAGTTTGCTTTTTGTTCTATACCTTAGAATATAGTATTACATTACTGCTCGAGGGGAATTCAAGATGTCAGTAATCCAAAATAAAGTTGGATTCCAATTCATTTTTCAATCTTTTTTTTTCTGACCATGTTGCAAACTTGCATCAGCTCACTTTTCAATCTAAATACTTTTCAACAGTAAACATTTTCAATATATTGTAAACCCTGAATGATATTAATTTTATGTATTGTATTTGATTATTGTAGCTTACACAGATGCTTGTAATGAACTGATGGCATAGTCGTTGATATTATCATGTTGTTGCTACACTTGCTGCATCAGAAGAAAGCTTCGCAAGATGCTTAACATCACGGTATCTCTCGTCTTTTTTTTACTCTTTGATTTAAGTTTTGTAATTTGAATTATATTTTTTATAAACCGCCAATTCGCCCGAACTGCCAAGGCAAATCCGCCATTATTTGCCAACCGAACCGCCAATTTTTGATAAGAAAAATAGCAAATTCTAGTGACACTTTTATCAATCTGCCACCCGCCATACGGTTTCTATTTTTCTTTCAAACCGCACCGACCCACACTGCGCACACCCCTAGCAGCTACCAAAGCTTGGGCCATATTTGACACAAACTTTGGCATTTGCCAAAGATAGCAGCAGCTAAAACTTACCATTGGAGGTGCCTTTCTATCAACTGTTGCCATAATTTGGCAATAGCAGCTCCAATGGCACACCATTGGAGATGCTCTAATCTAGATATACTTAAAAGAAAAAAAAAAATATTGTAATTTTTTTTTTTTTGTAAAATATTTTCTATATACCAAAAACAAAAAAAAAAAAACAAAAAAACAAAAGTAATTATTGCTTTTTTTATTATAGAATTCATGAAACTTAAGTTTGCAGAGGTCATATAAAAAAAAAAAAGGAAGTGGATCCCTTCCAGTCTTAATCTGGATTAGAGGACACTATTTGGGCTTGTGAAATCCACTATGTTTCAAGATTCAATTTTTTCATTTGGTTAGACATTTTGTGTATATCAATTACAAAATAAAATTAGATCGATTCGATAATCGTAACATATTCAATTTATCGCGGTTGTCATCAAAAAAATGAATGGTCTATTTTAAAAACACAATTGTCGTCTATTCTTTTGATGACGAATGTAATAAATTGAATAGGTTATGATTATTGAATCGACCAATGTTTTTCGTGATTGACATACATGAAGTGCCTGACAAAATGAACTATTCAAATCATCAAAAATAGACCCGTAGTGGACCTCACGGACCCAAACAACACCCTCCAATTCATATTAAGGACTGAAAGGGATCCGGGACCAAAATAAATAAATAAATTGTGAAGGTGACCCCATCTATACAAATTTCTGTAGTCGCCACTGAAATGCATCACAGTTTCATGTTTGGTTTAGAGTCAAATAATAGTAATTTGGTCCATTATAGGTATTTATTCTATTGATTTGAACAATTTATGTTGTAAAGTTCTGTGTAAATTATTCTGAAAAATAAAAATCTAGTTTGATAAAAATAAACACTAAAAAGAATGTCTTGAATTTTAAAATTTTATTTTTTGCCTCAAAACAGCTAAAATTATATGAAAATAATAAGTATTTTCAATTTATTATTTTTCACTAAATTAAATTTTATATTTTTTCAAAAAAAAAATAGAATACATATTCTAAAAATCAAACCAATCCAGGTCTAAGTTCTGTGTCTTACTTTTCAATTATCAACTAAACCTAAAAATAAAAATTAAAAAAAAGGTCTAACTTTTAATTCATTAATTGACTTTCATTTATTTATTTCAAATGTTGTCTGCGATTTTTATTCATGTTGGATTTTTATTAACAGGTCCCCATTGTCCCCACGTTGTTTGATTTTTTTTAGATTGAGAAGAAAATCTTTATTATAAAAACAATAAAAATTAGATCAATTTGGCACGACGGTTATAAGATACTAAAAGAGATGAACAATCTCCATAGAATGAATAATTCAAGCCACCATAGAGAAGGAGAAAATGCCCTAGTAAGGGATGGAAACAAACCTCCGCACAAGAAGAATTATTATATCAACAAATTAAAAATTAAAATATCATATACAAATAAACTAAATTCAAGTCGCCATCAAATACATCCAAAAACTCCACTACTCCTCAACCTTCAACTTGGATTCTGAAAGCCCTATCTCTGTTGGTCATCAAGATAGAATATTGAGATTGAGGTGGCCACCTAGTGTTGAATAGATGTTGTATAAAATTAGTATTAATAAAGATAAAAACAAATCTAGATTTATTAATCGAATTATAAAATAGACATAATAGAATTATTAAAAACTAGAAATTACAATTTGAATAACAGAGGAATAAATAAAGCAAATTCTGGAAATGAAATAAACAAGAATATTAAGGAAGCAAACTGAAACTTGTGTATCACACAGTTTCTTTAAAACAGATACGGGGTTGATAGCTACAGCAAGAGTGCCTTCTGAGTAGCTCCGATGAATAGAACAACGGCAGCACTCTTTTATAGTAGAAAAATTATGTAGATATAGAATAACGAGAAGACTTAGAATTTTTCTTTGAAGAAAACCAAGGGAGATCTCCATTTATACACAATTGGAGGAAAGAGGAGGAGCCTCAGCTATGAAGGCTAGGCAACAAATGCAAAGTTTAATTCTGCAAAATTGATGGATTAAACCCACAATTGATATAGGGATTACACACTTGTGTATATATATACAGTCACCACAACCATCACCATCTGACCTAGGTTAAAAAAATATATAAGGTTTGTGGGTCACCAAACCTGACCCAATCCAAAACCTTATCTAGTCAAAAAAGCCTCAAGAACCACGGACTCGGCTCAATCCGGTCCAAGTGGGCAGCACGCGTGTGACACTTTTTGCATAACTAATTTGGACCATAATCTTGGCCCAAACTCATTTTTGAAGCATCCATAACTCTCTTTCTTTAGAAAATTTAGATACTCCAAAAGACTCACACTCTTAGATAAAACTAAGGATTTAAATACCCATCAATACTTTACTTTATAATCAATATGGGATAGGTGATTACACATCTTCTCCAACACATCATTCAAGAGGTTAACTTTATGAGAGAATTTTTCATTCAATTCTTAATTTTTTTTGTCATTCTTTTTGTAATGTAAAGTTCTTACTACAAAAAATCTAGATCCAATTGGATCCACCTCAACCGGTAGTTGGGACATATTTTAATTTTGTATTAAAGTTATCGAAAAACCATTATTTTCTAACAATAAACATGTTATTTAGCGTCAAGTAAAAAGATTTGAAATTGGATCTTAAAGTTTTAGTCTCGATGGTGGAGGAAGTAAGGTGGTGATGGCCGGACTGGTGAGACAAATATCATATTTGAATTAAGGATCAGATCTAGAGGAGGGTTGAAGGAGTAGGGAGAGGAGGGGGAGATCGAAGAGATGCCACCGTTGTCTCCCTCTCCCCTCGTAGGAAAATCAAAAGAGAAAAGCAAGAGCACTTTAGATGTTGGATTTTTATTCATGCTGGGTTTTTATTCTACACTCTTTCGCATTGGATAATTAATGTGTAGACAAATCTATTTTAGGATCTCTAGAATTGTTGAATTTTTTTTTAGGAGTAATTACACCCTAGTAGGAACTTTAAAAAAAAAAATTCCATATTCATTAAAAAGTTTACAATTTTAATTATTAATATTTATAAAGTTTTTTATTGATTTGTAATTATTTTTGTAAAAATCCACTGATATGATATTTTCTCTAATTATTTTTTTATTTTATTTTATTATTTTTTTTACTATGTACAATGCTAGAGTATAGATTTATTTACATATTAGTTATCCAATGTGTTGGGAAATATCAAATAAATAAAAAATAAAAAATATATTTATATTTATATTTATAAAAATAAAGGAGTGTAATAATGGAAAACACAATGTATGACCCACCACATCCAAAAAATAATAATGGATCTCATTTTTATGGGGTTATTATAATTTTTATATGTACACATGTAGTTTGTAACGTTGATAAGGCACAAAAATAAATAAATAAATAAAAACCTATTAAATTCATTGGATAACAAATATGTTCTTTACAAATGAAGGGAAGACAATGTCCCGTTCGAGAAGTTGGTTGGAAATAAAAAAAATATTAAAAGGTAAAATAGATTAAATAAATTAAAAAATAAAATATTATATCTAAATTATAATTATTTTATTTTTTCTCTCATAAAAAAATAAAAGAGTCAAAAAAACTAAAAAAAATTCAAACAAAACTAATTTAACCAAGTTAAATTAGCTCAAAAAAAATTAAAAAGTTTAATTAAAAAAATTCTTTCCAAATGAATCCAATCTCTTTTTCCTTAGCACTGGCAAAACTCTCTCTCTCCCTACTATCACATCATTGTTCAACCAATAAAATAAATAAAAATTTATTTCTTATGCAGTTGTAACCCTAGCAAAGTGACTGTTATTATGCCCTAGTTTGACATGAGATTTTTTTGAGGTTAGACTTAATTTAGTCACAAAAAAATAAGATAGATTAAAAAATTAATAAGATAAAATATTATATTCAAATTATCATCATTTTATTTTTTCTTTCACACAAATCAAAAAAACCAGATCCAAATAAACTTTTTAACCTCAAATTAAAATAGCCAAAAAATCAACCCCTGCAAACCGATTAGCTGAAGTTGCAACTTTAATTTGCAAAGATGAAATTAAACAATAAGTTAGAGTAATGCTTGGTAGCTCGAATATGAAGTTAACTCGAATAACTCGAAATTCATCTCGTCAGTCATCTGGCGAGGAGGCTGACAGCCACAGTCAACAAAGGTGACGACCACGATAGACAATCTTTCACCCGGTCGTCCGAGTTGACGTCTGGCCAGTCATCTGGGCGAATGACCGGCCAACACCCATTCAAGCCATTTGAGCTCTTCCAATTCGAGCTACCAAGATGGGATAGTAAAGATGATTTTTTAAGTGCACTATATTATATTTTTAGGAGTATACACTACAGTAAAAATTTCAATAAAATTATAAAGATAGTAACTTTTTTCTAATCTAAAATCGGATTGAAGTACGTTATTGGGCTTCCATGGACTGATCATGGACTCACATCGATGCCAAAACCGTTCAATATGTAAGGTTTGTCTAATATTTTATTCTTGTAAAAAATTACGTTGATCAGATATTGAAAATCACTTAATCAGATCAAATTTGTGTAAACTATAAGTACGAAAATATATTATTACCACAAATGTGATCTGATTAAGTGGTTATTAATATTTAATCAACATGATTTTTTTATAGAGATGAAATATTTGACGAGTCCTACACATTAAACGAAAAATCTTAAACTTCAATAATTCTATTTTTTTTCTAATAATTCATAATTAATAATGAAGAAAATTTAACTACTTAAATTAATGGAGACTTACATGTAGATCTTAATAGGTAATAGGTCTTATAATAATTAATAGTATTTTTTATCAAACACTATTAAAAGACGTTAGTAATTGTTAATTTTCTGAGGCAGTTTGAAAATTTTATCACAAAAATGGTCACTAATTAAAAGTTTTAGAGACAGTTCAAAAAAAAATTGTTACAAAAAAAGTCATTAATTTTTAATTTTCAGTGATAGTTTGAAAATTTTGTCACAAAAAAAGTCACTAATTGTAAGTTTTAGAAACAAATTATAAAAATTGTGACAAAATAGTGACTAATTGTCAATTTTTAATGACATATGCAAAAAATATCAAAAAAAATTATTTACTATAACTTATTCTCAATAGGACTTGAGCGAAATTAATGCACTATTTGCCATCTCTTATATTAGCATACTTTTTTTTTTTTTTTTTTTATCTTTTTATCTTTTGAGTCATATCATTTCTCTATTTTTTTACATATCTTTCCATAAAAAAGAAAAAAATATATACTTATTTAAACTATACTAATCACTTTCTAAGTCAAACTATTAAAATTTATTAATAATTTACTCTAAATTAATTTAAGTCAAACTATTATAATTTATTAATAATCTCAAATATTATAAAATATCAAAATGCCTAAATTTTAAGAAAATATAGATTAATTTGACATCTCAAATATTATGAGATGCCAAAAATACTCTAATTTTGATATAATATAGCTTAATTTTGAGAAAATGACCTATACGATCTCAAATGTAAGGCATTTTGACATTTCATAATATTTGAGAAGTCACATGATAATTTTTATCTATTTTTTTAACATGTTGCTAGCAATATTTGTACATTAGTGCAAATTGATAATTGTAGAAGTAAAATATAGCAATTTTCAGTTGAACAGAGTAAAATGATACAGAACACAACAATCGACTCAGAGTATCTCTCTAAACTCTTTCTTCTTCTAACGTTTTTGGGTGTGCTTCACGGTCCCACTCTTACCAGATCTACCTCAATCCCTTCTTTACTTCCTCATCTGTAATGCCCACAATTTTACTTACTCGAATATATTACCAAACCCTCATTACAGTTCAATTATACAACATAAACATAAAAATAAAAATAAAAATAAAAAACTAGGTTTCAATAGAATAAATAGAGATATTCTCTCTCGTATAACACAAATAATGAAGCCACAATAGCACAATTTACAAACCATGTCCCTAGGCTTACATTGAATGTTACAAAATGAATAGTTACAATAGAAGAACAGCATCATTTCCACAACACATTAATTTTTCTCACACAATCTGTACAAAATGAACCCTCAACAAAATAAATAACTTCTTGATCTTCGAATGATGCAACCGATACTGCACCTGAAAAATGGTTGAGTAAAATAGGATGAACACAAAAATCTAGTAGGGATTTATAATGATTCTCAATAATAGGGCCAATAGATACATGTGATCACGAATGTTATCAGGTGATAATTAGATAATTAATGTGCTATTTTATATTTAAAATAAAACACACATAAATATGCTTTATTCTCAAAATCTATCTTTTTACTTTTCAAGGAAAACTCATGTATCATATTTTCATCCCATCATTTATGATTCCAAAGAAATTTTTTAAATCACCTTTACTATAGAGAAAAGTTTTTAAAACAATCAATCATTCACTCATTCTAACCTTTAATCCAAAAACGATAATCATACTACCATTTGTCAAGTATTCTAATCTGTACATCACCAATTATACATGCCAACACCTATCATATAGTCAAACAACCTCATTCAATTTATCCCGACTACACACTTTAAATCCCTAACACAAATCCACCACATCAAGCATATCTACATAATCATGTAACTCAACAACAACTATAACATAATTAAAAAGAAACGGGCTTCGTTAAACCATTCCAACACAGTTTACCGGGTGCTACTTCGGAAGAAAGTTTTGAACCTATCTCGAAGCGCTATGCTTTATTGGTGGTTAGCTGAAAGAAAAGCAGAATTGGAAGGAAAGTGAAACCTCTATCCATGCGACACATTGTACCAATCACAAGCCAAAAGGAAACAGACTCCCTTTTAGAACTTTTATCCTTCAACTCATCATATACTTCATTATTCTAATTTATAAAATTTAATCAACATCACATTACACATATAACCTATTTTACAACAATCAATACTGGCCAAGGACAAAACCTCTACAAGATGAAAGATATAATATTTCTCATGAAGACACAATGCAGTTATTAAGATAATTTCACAAATCCACTTCGTTAATAATTACAACATAACCAAAATTACTGACAAATCAATTAACTCTTCATTTTCCATATCACAATATAAACCGATTTATAATAATCATTTGATTTCATTCTCCACCCATTTTACCTTTTTAGTTCAATTAATCAACATAACCCAACAAATATTTAAATATCAATTTGTCTCTTTTCTCAAACTCATTAGGCAAACAAAATTAAGAATTTTTATATTAAACATCATTAATATGATCCATTTTCCAAAAACCTCTATTATCAACCATAAATCATAACTTGAACACTTTTAATTCAAAACCCTAACCTCTTCTATATGCTTTTTGAAAATCTCACTTCAAACCCATATTTCATGCAATAGAAAGTATCACACATCTATCTATAGGGAGATATTGAAACAAGCAAAGAAATCCCTATCTCAAAGGAGAAAAAGATGAGAGAAGACTCACGATGTGATGTCGAGGAAAACACGATCCAACCGGTTCAAAATGACGATCTCTCTGTGCTCTACACTCTACCTCAAGAACTTGAGGTATTTTTGGTAAAAATAGATGAAATCAAGGTTTGGAGGCTTAGGGTTTTGGAAATGAAGAAGAAGAAGAGAGAGAGAGAGAGAGAGAGAGAGAGAGAGAGAGAGAGAGAGAGAGAGAAGTCACCCAAAAGTGATTTTTAAAGTGTTGATTCTAAACAGACTGCTTGAGTGGTCAAAAGTGCGCTCGAGAGGTCAATCAAGGCTTGTAGTATCTCAGACAATTTTGAAATACAGAGTTGGAAGGGTCTATGGACAGCACGAGTAGTGAAGCTTGCGCTCGAGCAAACTATGCACACAACACAGATTCACAAATTTCGAATAGGCATAACTTTTTCATTCAGACTCCATTTTGAGTCGTTCTTGTGACCAAATTGAAGCTTCAGAAATAAGCTTTACAATGGTTCTAGCCTCACATCAAGATTCAAAAGTGTGGAGAGAGAAAATGATAAAAGAATGAAAACTACTTAGGAACACCCATTTAAATTTGGAGTTTTTTTTATCCAATCTCACCCAACCATTATGGGTAACGCCTCAACCAAGGCTCAAATATCGACTAAGAAAGTTCTCAATTATGAAAATCAAAGAATCAAATATAATTCCATTGTACCAAGAAGTACGAAGTGCTACATCATCTCTGCCAGATCTGCCTTTGGTTGCTGGTTCTGCCGTTGCCTTTCTATTACTTGGGGTCTGAAGGTTGTCTTCTTTCTTTCTTTTTTTTGTTTTTTTGGTTTTTTGTTTTGTTCGTTTGGTGCTTGGTTGTGGCTAGGTTTTCATCGGTGGTTTGATTGTTGCTTATCCTCTTTATGGATGTAGCCTATGCATTTGTGTCAGACTTGCCTTATTGTCAAACTCTTGTGCTTTGCGTCTTGATATATTCATAGATCCTCCTTGGTGATTTCTTTTGAGATTTTTTTTTTTTTTTTTTTGTGTAAAATTTTATTTTATTAGATGGATTCTTTCGAAATTGTCGTTTTGCTTCCTACCTTAATGAAAATTTCTATTGATAAAAAAATAAATAAATAAATAAAGGAGTAAAGTGATACTGAGCAGAGTAGTTCAAAAGGGTGAAATTATATTTTTCCAAAATTAGGACCTTTCTGCTTTTTATAATATGTTCGATGTGATAATTTTTCATTAATCTTTTAACTTATTGCTAATGACAACAATTTTTAGTCAAATTGAATAAAGTGATACCAAATCATAGTTTAAGGGATCAAAATGTGATTGCCTGTAATGTGTTATGCCTCCGTTTGGAAAGTGGGTTGGCTTTTTGACTTTTTAGCTTTTTTGACTATTTTAGCCTGGGCTAAAAAGTTTGGTTTAGGAATGGCTTTTTGACTTTTTGGCTTTTTTGACTTTTTTGTGAGAGAAGAATGTAATGATTATGGGTTGGATATGATATTTTATTTTTTTTTGTGACTAAAATAGTCTATTTTGTCTTTTGTGGCTAAAATAGTAAAAAAAAACCCCATTTAGCTCTTGCCAAACGGAGCCTATATGTACCCAAAAAAAAAAAAAAAAAAAAAAAAAGAGTTAATTTCTAGTCTCAACACTTTTTTGCTTTATTTAAATTTTGAATGAAAATGTGTGTTTTCTTTTATCATATATTATTTTATTCAGTCAAATTCATTTTCCTTTTCAATTGTTGCACTCAATTTTTTCTTAATCCCGAAGTTTTTCAATATTTTAATTTTAGAATTATTTGAAAAATTGAAGAAATAAGTCAATACGTTGGATTGATTTTGTGTCGGCATTACATTAGTTGAAATTTTACATTTTGAAAGTGATTTATATATATCTATATACAAAATTAAAATTTATTTGTTTTGACGTAAAATAAAACATTTATTATATATATTCTATTGTTTAATTGAATAAAAATTAAGTAAAACATTTTAAAAAAAACAATTTGCGTCATAATCCCCCCAAAATTACTTACCATTAAAGAATCAATAAGTTGATTTTTTAAAAAATACATTTCCAATTCGACCATTTTAACAAATTCGTCTTTTCTAAGGAAAATATGACTCTTCATTAACTTTTATCCAACAATACCGGAAAATTAAAAAATATATATTTTATGCAAAATTAATTTAAATGAAAAATATTTTTTGATATAAATATTTTATGTGAAAAAAAAAATCCAGGCTAAAAAATAAAACAAGTTTTTAGATTATTTTTTGTCAATATTTTTATAATAAGAAAACAAAATGAGTTTCAAATTGGCGGCCGTGTGGAGTGTCCTCCAATAGCAAATAGTCCATACAGCTAGCCACCTTTGGAGGCTTTTTCAAGAAAATGGGATGATATATCATGCAGCTTTTGAAGACTTTTTATAATGTTTGGGGGGGGGGGGGGGGGGGGCTCTCTCTCTGAAATTTCAATTATTTGACTTTTATAATAATATATAGAGAAATAATACGATACTATACGGATAAAATTGGTATCAAATCTACCATAAAAATAAAACGGCAATGATTGGTGACTACAAATTCTGTAATTTAAATAGTTTAAAAATGTCAAAATAATATCGTTTTAGCATCCAAAATGATGTCGTTTTGACATTTTCAGACCATTTAAATCACAAAATTTATGACCACTAAACATTTTTCAAAATGAAAGACAGAGAATCTTGGATATCATCATATCATCAACATTTTGATTTAGTCCACATTTCATGTATTATATCAATGGATTGGGCTTCCCTTCACTCCGGATTGAAAAGTATTATTGGGCCTATGGGGGGCTCATTACGGGTCTTATTTCAATAATTCGAACCGTTCAATGTGTAGAACTCGTCGAGTACTATATACCTATAAAAAATCACGTTAATCGGATATCGATAGCTATCTCATCGTATCAGATTTCTGTTAACCGTTAATTTTTTTACTGTCAATTTTTTTAATACAAAACTGATTTCATTATATAGCTATTGATATTTGATCAACGTGATATTATATATGCATATAGTACTCGATGAAGTCTACACATTGAACAGTTTAGATTATCGAAACAAGACCCGTAATGGCCCTCTACAGGTCCAACAGTACCCTTCAATCCGTGATCGGACTGGAGGAAAGCCAGCCCCTATATCAATATATTGGAGCACTTTTCTTGCCTAATACTGAAGTATATATTTATTTGTGATACATCAAACAAAAATAATATCTAAAATTTAGTAGCATAATTTAGTCATCAAAACATTATTGTAGTGTAATCCTATATAAATAAATATACAAATCTCTCTTAATATTTGTTTTTATAAATATGATAATTGAGTCTTTCTATTATATATATATATATATATATATATATATATATATATATATATATATATTTTATGGTTGTATTATATTGTTTTAATGAATTCAATTTCAAGTAGCAAGACTCTATTACCTCATGCCATATCTATAAATAAGAAGGGTAATGTCGTATAAATATAATTTTATATAGACTCATATAATTGTTTGTGATCCATTCATTTCTAATCAAAACACTCACTATTATATTTTATAATATAAGTATGTTATTATCACATCATTATGAATTCCCATTTTGAATAATATAAAAATTATGTTTATGAACCACTTTCATATTAGTAGTTAAAGAACACTAAAATAAACACATTAATATGATACTTTCGGCCCAATAAAAATAGCAGAATGAATAGAATTGATTTCACCTACCTTAATTGGCATGTTAGTTCGAAGTCAAAGATTTCACCCTCCAATTTGAGATAATCAAGAGACTTATAACATTATCCTCGAACTATTCTTCCGATTCAAAGATTTTATTAGTTAGCTTTCCCTGCCCTTTACGGAAGTAAGTGTGGTGGACTCTTCCATTATTTTAGACCACGCATACATCACCATAATATTTCGAAATAACTAAAAAATTGTCAAAATTATTTAATATTTTACATACAAACTCACGTAGGTATAGAGTCCACGTAGTGTAGAACCCACACTCATTTGAGTGTATCTGTAAATTATTTGGTAGAAATTAGATACACAAATCATTTCTCTTATATATATTAAAAATAAAAGTTTACTCTAATGCTGTGTTTGGTTGGGAGATTTGGAGAGAGATTTAGAAAGGGAAAGGAAAAAGGTGTGTGAAATTAGGTAAAATGTAGGTATATTTTATTCACATTTCGCCTAACTTTTTCCTTTCCGTTTCTAAATCCCTCCCCAAATTTCCTAACTAAACACAGCGTAAGTTGATCAAGTTTGGTTATTAAATTTTGAAAGATAATTAATGACAGCTCAATAGGTGAATATAGTGAAAAAAGAAGAAATAATAATAATAATAATAATAATAATAATAATAAATAAAAAGAATTTTATGGTATGTTTTATGAGTCCGGTCTCTATGGTAATTTACTAATCTTGCTGTATATATATATATATATATATTTTAATTGCTACACATATGTAATTAAAGTACATAATTCGATAATTCAATAAATCGAGTTAAAAGTTTTCAAATAATATGCTGTATAATGTATACAGTCCTCTGAAAACAGCAAAAGAATTGTGGGATTCTTTGGAGAAGAAATACAAGACAGAAGATGCCGACACAAAGAAATTTGTCGTCGGTAAATTTCTGGACTTTGTTATGGTAGACTCCCAAACGGCAATATCTCAAGTTTAAAGTTTTCAAATAATTTTGCATGATATTCATTCAGAAGGTATGTCTCTTAGCGAGTCATTCCAAGTCGCTGCTTTAGTGGAAAAGTTACCACCGGCTTGGAAAGATTTCAAAAATTATTTAAAACATAAACGCAAAGAGATGACTATGGATGAATTAATTGTAAGATTAAGAATTGAAGAAGATAACCGAAAGGCTGAAAAGAGGAATGAGAAAAATCCCATTGAGTCCAAGGCTAATGTGGTTGAACAAGTTCATAAACCACATAACAAAAAGAGGAAGTTTACTGGAGATGGTCCTAAACAAGGCGATAGTAGCAAGAAGATCAAAGGAAAATGCTATAACTGTGGCAAAACTGGACATCGAGCTTCTGACTGCCGCCGCCCTAAGAAGAATCATGGAAGTACAAGTAAGAAGACCACCAATCAGGCCAATGTAACAGAATTGGATTACATCTCTGACGGAGTGAATGACATCAACCTTTCTGCTGTGGTGTCTGAGGCTAACTTGGTTGAAAATCCCAAAGAGTGGTGGGTTGACACTGGAGCAACTCGTCACATTTGTGCGGACAAGAAGATATTCACTACCTACAATGAGGCTGCAAATGGTGAACAACTTTTTATGGGAAATTCTTCTACTTCTACTGTGGCTGGACAAGGGAAAGTGATCTTGAAGATGACATCCGGGAAAGAACTAACCCTTAACAACGTACTGCATGTACCTGACATCCGGAAGAATTTAGTTTCTGGGTCTTTGTTAAGTAAAAATGGTTTTAGGCTTGTATTTGAGTCTGATAAATTTGTATTAACAAAGAGTGGTATGTATGTTGGTAAGGGATACATGAGTGATGGTCTCTTTAAGTTGAATGTAATGACAGTTGTACGGAAAGTTGCTATGAATAAGAATAACACATCTTTTGTTTATATTCTTGAGTCAAATTTATGGCATGGTAGATTAGGACATGTGAATTTTGATGCTTTGCGTAGATTAATTGGTTTAGATCATATACCAAAGTTTGAAATTAATCCTAATCATAAATGTGAAATTTGTGTAGAAGCGAAACTAACTAAGGCTCCATTTAAATCGGTTAAAAGAAAAATCGAACCTCTAGAATTAATTCACACTGATGTATGTGATTTAAAATTTATTCAAACTAGAGGTGGCAAAAGTATTTCATAACATTTATCGATGATTGCACAAGATATTGTTATGTTTATTTACTTAGAAGTAAAGATGAAGCCTTAGAAATGTTTAAACTCTACAAAACAGAAGTTGAAAATCAACTTGGTAAAACCATTAAAATGGTTAGAAGTGATAGGGGTGGTGAATATGATGCACCATTAAATGAATTTTGTGCACAACATGGCATTATTCACCAAACTACAGCCCCTTATTCTCCACAGCAAAATGGAATTGCTGGAAGGAAGAATAGAACCCTAAAAGAAATGATGAATGCCATGTTACTAAGTTCAGGCTTACCACAGAACTTGTGGGGGGAAGCAATACTGTCTGCTAATTATGTTCTTAATAGAATACCCCGCAAGAAAACCAACAGCACTCCTTATGAATTGTGGAAAGGTCGATCGCCTTCCTACAAATACTTAAAAGTGTGGGGGTGTTTGGCAAAAGTTGAAGTTCCTGTTCCTAAAAAGACTAAGATTGGACCAAAAACAATAGACTGTGTGTTTATTGGTTATGCTCAGAATAGTAGTGCATATCGGTTTCTGACTTATAAATCAGAAATACCTGATATAAATGTGAACACTATTATAGAGTCAAGGAATGCTGTGGTTTTTGAACATGTCTTTCATTACAAGAAAGGACAGGAATTAAGTTCACAGAAAAGAACTTATGATTGTACACAAAGTCAAGAGACTAATGACAATCAAACACAAGAGACTAGTAATAGTCTCGATCAACAGGATTTACCTAATGATGAACCAAGACGAAGTAAAAGAGCGAGAACATCAAAATCCTTTGGTCTAGATTTTCTGACATACTTGTTAGAAAATGAACCTCAAAGCTTTAAGGCAGCAATGACAGGTCCTGAAGCACCTTTGTGGAAAGAGGCTGTTAATAATGAAATTGAATCCATTATGCAAAATCATACTTGGGAATTGGTGGATCTTCCACCAGGTTCTAAACCTCTTGGATATAAATGGATATTCAAGAGAAAAATGAAAGCAGATGGTTCAATTGACAAGTATAAAGCAAGACTTGTTGTTAAAGGTTACAGACAAAAGGAAGGTCTGGACTATTTTGACACATATTCCCCTGTGACAAGAATAACATCCATTCGCATGCTTATTTCTATAGCAGCGTTGTTTAATTTAGAAATACATCAAATGGATGTTAAGACAGCTTTCTTAAACGGTGATCTAAATGAAGAGATCTATATGGAACAACCCGAAGGGTTTGTAGTATCAGGGCAAGAAAAGAAAGTTTGTCGACTTGTAAAATCTCTTTATGGATTAAAACAAGCACCTAAGCAATGGCATGAAAAATTTGATCATGCAATGCTTACTAATGAGTTTAAGATAAACGAATGTGACAAATGCGTCTATGTTAAAAACACTGACCAATGATATGTCATAGTTTGTCTTTATGTGGATGACATGCTTATCATTGGAAGCAGTCAAAACATGATCAAATCAACTAAGCAGATGCTTAACAAAAGATTTGATATGAAAGATATGGGGGTCGTAGATGTTATATTAGGAATGAAAATTACTAAAACATCTAACGGATATGCATTATCTTAATCTCATTATATTGAGAAAATTCTTGATAAATTTATCAAGGATGATTTGAATTTAGCTAGAACACCTGTAGACATCAGTCTTTATTAGGGACAACTAGTGTATAGTTCATCGAAGGGAATGGGATTAAAGCCTATTACATAAGAGTTGTCATAATGGTAACCCTACTTATATGACTGGAGATCCCAGGAACTAAGTTCAAAGGGACAACTAAGTTATATATGGCTCACCAGAAATCACCAAGGGATTAAAAATTCCCTACCCATTTCTATGGTGAGAGTGATATCTGCAACATATGTTGTATGCAGGGGTATAAGGATAACCTTTGCTTTTAATGATTACTTATTTCTTGATTAAGGTAGAAAATCAAGACGAGTATAAGGAGATACTCACAATAAGAATCACCTATATGAGTGTTGAACTGGGGCCGGTTCTATGAGAATGAAAAGGCTAAATTCTCTAGAAACACTTATGAAAACCAGGCGCGTTCAAGGCCAAAATGAACACAACAGTGAGAACCACGATGTGTTAGAAGATATTTTGTGTGAAATCTATTGTCTTGGCTTACACAAACGGCTGAACAATTCAAGGCATCGCGTCCATTGGTTAGCCAGTAAGTCCGATAGGTTATCACTAGGGAAGGTTCAAGGCCGAAAACTACCTATCCTGGTGCAAGATATTTTCGACTTATACTATTTCGTTAAAATCTGCATATTGTTGCATTTCCGTTGTCATCAAATTCCATTCATGTGGGGGATTGTTGGAAATGGTTATAAAATTCTAGATAAAACCAGAATTTTTTCCTAAGTTCGGTCTATTTTTTAGGTGGGCCCCGAGTGTCGATTTACTCGGGTCAAAGTAGTAACGTGTTCTATGCCGCGTTGTGATTCACGTGGTATATTTGGTTGCTTAAAACCATTACCGAGTGAATGGGAAATTGAAGCCAAAGTGTACTCCATGGAAATGGAGTTTTGGTGGAAATTCCTTAAGGTGGTAAATTAGCTTGTCCCACATTGATTTGGTGGGAAGTTTTGAAAGGGTTTATAAGGCTTAGGGTGAGATACTTGGGGTGTGCCCCAAGGGGTACCCAAGTGTTTTAGAGGGAGAGGTTATGGGCAAAATGGGCTAGACCCATTGGACCCAAAAATCACCACACACCCGCGCCGCCGCCGCCGCCGGTCGGGCGGGCTGGGCGTGGTTGGGTTGGGCCAAAAACATTTGAATTTAATTTTATTTTTTATTAAAATAAAATCCAAAATTCAAATTAAACTGGTTTGGATTTATTGTTCATCCAAACAGGGCCCTTCCCGTTTTCAAACAGAATTAAACTGTTTTGGATTTATTACTCATCCAAACAGAGCCCTTCCCGTTTCTATCTGTTTGAATAAACAGATTCAAATCTGTTTAAATTTGAATCTAACAGGTTTCATACCTGTTCAATTCAAAACCAAGAGTCACCTTTGCATCTATAAATAGACTAGCCTCCCATTTGGATTTCATTCCAATTTTCGTACTCCATCCTCTGCAAATTATATTCTTCATCTTGCTGCATTTTATTTCCGAAAGAAAGAGTGTAAACACTTAGTGTGTTCGTAATGCAAACAATTTGTAGTGCTGCTATTGTTTGTGGTAAGATCATTTCATCCTGGGAGATAGACTTCCAAATTCTGAAAGCACCGTGGAGAGGATGAATCGGTTTTAAGGACACAGTGTTAAACACTAGACTTGATCAGAAAAGTTATTCAAATAAATTAACCAAGTAAGTTGTTTAATTTTATTCTGTTTTTATTTTGTTTATTTAATCAGATTTTATTTTTTGTTTTTGTAACAAAATAAAATCTATGGTTTTATTTATTTATTTTTATTTCGAGTTTGATTTTTGTAATCAAATAAATTCTCTCATTTTCTCTATTTCTTTTATTCTTGTTATTGTTTTGTACACAACAGAATTTAATCTTTTTAAATACAGTGAAGATTGTCATACAGTACATACTTCAAACTCTGAAAATTTTATTTTGTCCTTCAAACTATCATTTAAAAATTAATTTAACATTTGTGCTTTTAATAATATCAATTTTTTATCTAAATTATTTAATTTTGGATCAATTTTACCCCTGCCATCAACTACCGTCTATAATGAAAAGTGCTGTCGTGGCATCAAAACTCTTGAAATTTTATTTTATTTCCTAAACTATCCCCAAATATCAATTAAACCCCTAAATATATTAAAAAAATTAAATTTAAATATTTAATTAATAATTTTTTAACTAAAAAAATTAATTAAAACTTTATAAAAAATATTAAAAAAATTAACTCATTTAAAATTATCACTTTTAAGTCTCAAATTATTTGATTCGGGCTTAAGAAAACTAATTGAGCCCAAAATTTTGAGTCTACTCTCTCTTTTTTCTTTCAGTCTTAGTAAGTGTAACTAACTTTTCTCCCTGATTAATTTCAGTAGGACTGATTGATTAATAATAGGTTGAAAATCGTGTGGGTAAAATTCTAGAGCAAATGTTTTTTTGAAGTAAACATCTTTTTTTTTGAGATTTCAAAAATGATATTGAGGCTTCGTTTGGGATGCTACATTTTTAGTTAATTAGTCAAAAAGTTATTAAATTAGCCAATTAGCCAATTAGTCATACCAAAAAGTCAACAATTACGGCTTCTCTCATAGCTTTTCATAATTAGTCAAAAAGTCATCCTAAACATACAAGTTTTTTTTACCTATTTTTTTAGCCAATTAGCCAAAAAATTACTAAATTAGTCTGTTCCCAAACGAGGCCTGAATGATGAAAATAAATATCTCAAGATCTCAACCTACAAAGTTAATACCTATCTGATCGTTTCATCGACTCAAGGGCACTTCGATGTGAAAGTTAACAACAATTCTATAAAAAATACTTAATAGTACAAATAGTTTAATCTTTTTATTTAAAATTTATTTTTCTTCTGTTCTTTGATGAAAATTATTATTAGATATTTATATTTATATTTTTAACATATTCTGTAGTCTAATTAATATTTTAAAAGGTAAAATTAAATTTCGATATCATGCCAGTAACTTCTATTTGATTATAAATGACAGTTGATGGTTGAGGTAAAATTTATCTAAAATTAAATAGTTTAAATATAAAATTGATATTATATATATATATTGACTTTTTTTTTTGAAATAATAATTTGAAAGGCAAAATGAAATTTTCTTTTTCAAAGTACTTTATTATATATTTTTATACTTTTTCATATATTTTAATAAATTTTTTTTTTTTTTTGGGATACAATTACCAATGCTAATAACAACCTTTTTAGACAATGGGTTGTATTTTCAAATTGTGAATGCTAAATGGCTTATCTTTAATGTATTAATACCATTATTTGATGTTTCATAGAAATGGACCTATTAAACTAATGTACTAAGGATCCTTTTCTCTCTATGTAAATAAAAAGTATCTACATTTTATATAAATTTATACATATTTTTCTTTTTCTTTTTTAAAATTTTTTTTCTAAATTTTCTAACCACACCCAACAAAAATGGTGCTTCTAACCTTTTTCTTTCTTTCCGTATCTTATCCAACAATTTTTATATTGCTATTTTTTTTTTCTTTTCATGTACATCACTATGCAAACTGCCATCACTTCACCGTCTCCATCATCAACTTGCCATTTAGAAAGCTTTCAAATCTAGGGGCTTAGATCTAATTTATGACCAAAATTTGATGTTGCGAAATGAGTTTTCATACTTGAAAAATAGTTGACAACATTAAAAATTGGTACTCTAATAGTATCACTAATAATATGATAGGGTGTAAAACCTTATTTATTTATTTAGTTTTTAACATTCTCAATGTATTACTACTATTAGTAATCTTTGTTTTAATGATATAAATCATTGTTGTTCATACTTTAGGCAATTACTTTAAATTTAAAATATTTTATTTTGTAACGTATAGGTCATCGCAACAATAGAGAGATTGTGAAGGTGCTTGATGGTGATTGTTTCGATGATTATTATTATTATTATTATTATTATTATTATTATTTGTGTTTTCTTTTTCTTATTGTTACAGCCTTCGTTTGGAAAGTGGGTTGACTTTTTAGCTTTTTGATTATTTTTAGCCTGAGCTTAAAAGCTTGGTTTGGGAAGGACTTTTTAGCTTTTTGACTTTTTGACTTTTTTGAGTTTTTTTATAAGAGAAGAATGTAATGATTATGGGTTGGATGTGATATTTTGTTTGTTATGGCTAAAATAGCTTATTTTATTTTTTGTGGCTAAAATAGCCAAAAAAGCCCAAACCATGGCTTCCCAAATGAAGCCACAATGTCTCTCTATATATAGATTTTCTTATTTTGTGGAGATTTATTTTTCTCTCTACGTAGAGGTTGTTATTCTCTGTGTATAAAGGGTCATTTTATCTCTTTTAAAATCCATCTTATACTCCGATATACTTTATTAAATAACTTTTTATGAGGTGCGAAATATATCAAGTCTCGTGTTTTTTGACAAAAAAACAAAAACAAATGTATTAATGACCCATAAAATAATAGTTCCCATGATATCATTATTGAATGAGTGGTATGCTTTACAAACAATTACTTATAAACTGAATTTCATTTTTTATTTTTGAATTTTAATTACGGCTTTGTTTGTTTTGACGTAAAATATTTTTATCAAAAATATTTTACTTATTTTTCGCTTGTTGGTTGAACTTTTAAGTAAAATATTTTTTAAGAAAATATTTTTGTATTATTTTTTCAAAAATGACTTATCTTTAAAAATTTTGTATGTCAATTTTTATAAAGTTGACTCACTCACTACCTTTCAACATATTTAATAATTTTAAATAAGTTTCTTAGCTCACCAAAAATTCATAAATAACACTTTATTGAAAAAAAGAAAAAATTTAGGCAATAAAATATTTTTATTTCAAGTGTCAAGCAAACGTCGAAAAAAAAAAAACAAAAATATTTCTTGTGTAAAATTAATTTATAAGAAAAAATTTTACATTAAAACAAACGGATGTCATATTAAATTATAAGAAAATTTATATACAAAAAAAAAAATAAAAATTGGATAACAATTTTCCTGTGTTTGACAATTGAATGTAGGAACTTTTTTGTTAGATTTTTTTTTTTCATTTTTAGTATTTTTTTTTTAATTTTCAACATATTTTTTTAATTTTAAGTTCTATTAGATTTTTGTGAACTTGGAAAATTAAAAATATAAAAAAAATTCATTATAGACAAAAAAAATTATTTTTTTTTTGAATAATTTTTCTGAATTTTGAATTTTTTCTAAATTAGATTGACCTAAAAATAAAGAATTTAAAAAAAAATAATATGACAAATAAATTTTTAAAAAATATATAATTTTTTTTACTACAAAAAGAAAAAAAAAATAGTACTTCCGTCGTTTGATGATTCGTCCTTGGCCCCACGAGATGCATCATTGTCTGGCATAGCATGAGCCAACAAGTGGTGAAAAATTAGGGAAAGACTTTTGTGCAGTCCACTTCGTGGGCAAAAAATATTGGACCGTATAGTTGAGTTATCCGGTTTTGATTATTTGAATAGTTGATTATGTAAAATCGTGGAATATTTTATTTTAAATTTTTTTTATATTAATTAAATATTGATAATTATTTGATCGGTACATATTTTTTTAATAATTTATTCTTAAAGTCATATTTATCATTAATAAAAATATAATTTAATCAAGAGACTATTAATATCTGATGAACATAATTTTTTGTCAAAATAAAATACTCCGACGAACTCTATATATTAAACAGTGGTAGCGGACCCACGAATCCAACGACATGATTTAACACAAAAATTGTTATATGATTAGAGGACAATTACATTTTTTTGCTCCAACCAATCAACGAATGTTAAATTCTTTACTGTTTCTTATGTCCAATACAAACTGTCTGTCTTATTTTCATTGAAAATTTATATTTCAGTAGAGATTTAAAAAAATATTTTTTAGATTAATGATAAATATTATAAATATTAAAAAAATTATATTTGTTTTCATAATTTTGTAATTAAATTTTAAAAATCTCTTAACATGTAATTCTTTTCACTTTATTACCAATCACAGAATGTTTTGAGCACGCCCTAAAACCACTAAGCCTCCGTTTGGGAAGTGGGTTGGCTTTTTGGTTTTTTGGCTATTTTAGTCTGGGCTATTTTAGCCTGGTTTGGGAAGGACTTTTTGACTTTTTGACTTTTTTGACTTTTTTTGTGAGAGGGAATTGTAATGATTATGGGTTGGATTTGATGTTTTGTTTTTTGTGGCTAAAATAACCTATTTTGTTTTTTGTGGCTATTTTAGCCGCAAACCAAGTTCCCAAACAAAGGCTAAATGACTTCTTCAAATGGTGGGATTTTCAAAGGATGCCTTTGGGCACATTCACATGAGATGATGATCATGACATCATCATCATCATCACAATCAGTACTCCCACTCGTGCATATCATCACAAAAGATAGTCTTGTGGTACCCATCTCAACCCTCTTGGCATGAGAACTTACCTCTCTTTCGATTGTTTATGTATTTGATGAAGAATAATGTTTGCTTAGATTTTCAAGGACTTATTTCAGATTTTTTTTTTTTAAAAAAAGAAAATTATAAATATATTTTGTGAGATTTACTTAAAATACATATTGACTTATATGATTTAAAAAATTATAATAAATATGATAAATTATCAATAGGTCCTAATAGTTAGACTTAATTTCCATCAAGTCTTGTTGAAAATAAGTCTTGGTAAAATTGTCGCTAAAAATATTTTTTTTGTGACAATTTTTTACACGTCACTAAAAATTGACAATTAGTGACTTTTTTTATCATGGTTTTTATAAATTGTTGCTAAAACTTACAATTAGTGATATTTTTTTATGACAAATTTTTTCTATAGGACATATTAGACAATAAATTCACTTATTAGAATCTATACGTAAATACTCCTTATAAATATTCCTTTGTCAAAAAAAAAATTATTTAACAGAATTAATTTAAAAATGAAATCCTAACTGCTTTCCTATACAAATAATAAAATTAACGAAGCCGCCGTTTGGCATTGACTTTTTTAGTTGGCTTTTTTGAGTTGGGATTTTTTAGCTTGGGACTCAAAAGTTCATTTAGTTTGGTTTTTTTGACTTTTATGAAAAAAAAAGTAAAATGATTACGATTTGGATGTGACATTTTATCTTATTGATTTATTTAACCTATTTTATCTAACCAAACGGAAGCTAAATTATTAATTAAAATATATTTATGATATTATTAAAAATTATTAATTAACTTAGTAATTTATTAATAAAATGGATCATTTGTTATGAAATTGAAAACTTGAAGGGGTAGAATGTAATTTCTAAAATCATATATGGCAATTCATATTTTAAACAAATCTCAAGAGGTAAAGTAAAATTGTCCTAAATTAACTCCTTATGTGCATCACAAATAAATTTAAGAAAATATTTCATTTTATTAAAGGAATTATATTGAAAAGTTTTAATTTATTTTCATTTTTTATTGCTTAATATTTTTATAGATTTGAATATCACAATAATATCGTTGTAATTACATTTATGATATTTAAATAATTTTAAAAAGTGATAATTACTTTATTTTACTGAACTAAATTAAAAATATATATATTTATTTTAAATCCGCCTGACCTACTAATTTGCCTTTACTATCCCTTTCAATTGAGGATTTGGGATGCGGCTGCGCGGGTGCCCTGCAGCAGCATCTACTGTGCAGTAAAAATGGGTCCATTTTGAGATTTATTTTGATAATTCAAACCGTTTACATTTTAGAATACATCAAGTAAAAAATGCCTGTAAAAAATCAAGTTAATCGGATATGGTTTACCCATTCATTCACTCACATTTCTATCTACAAAAATAAATAATAATTATGATTTAAAGTATTAAAATAAATACAAATGTGAGTGGATGAATAAGTAAATAATATACAATTAACTTAATTTTTTACAAACATATTCTACTTGATATATTCTAAAATATAAATGGTTCGAATTATCAAAATAGATCCCAAAATGAGCCCATTTCTACGCCCAGCAGATGCTGCTGCACACCGCGCAGCAGCATCCCCAAACTCTTCAGTTGAAATTCCGGCTTCACCATTATATGTGTATTAATCAGTCCACTATTTTATTTTTATTTGTACTTTTTCACTTTCATGTTCTTATCTTTATTTATTTACCCAAATTTTCTTTCTCTATATTTTTGCTTTTGCACTCAAATTTCTACGGAAGTGTCATAATAGCCTTATATTTATGCACACGATCGCGTGTGCTAAGAACAATTAGAGAAATTAAATATTGAGTGTTCATCAGTTAATAGAGGTTGTAAAAGTTAAAAATTGAAGCATTTTGAAAGAAGTAGGGAAATGAAAAACAAATTGAAATAATTTTTGAAAAACATAGTGATACCTTAATGAGCATCTATACTACTATATAAAGAAAAGCGTTGTGAAGAATTTGTGGTTAAAAATCTGAATGCATTTTTCTATTTTCTTTTTTCATTTAAAAAGTATAAAAATAAACATGTCAAGATACTATTGGTCATGGATCATTTTATATGTTGGGACAGAAGAACGAGAAGAACAAACTTGGTTGACTCAAGGCGTATCTAAAGACACTTTCTTTATAACGTAATTTGCCCCCACTCGATTGAGTTTGCTGATGGGTTTTAGACAAAGTCGTTCCCAGGATACAAGAAGTCTTGAATGAAAAACGACAACCAGCAAAGTTGGTGAATTTTCTATGAAATCCTAATTAAATAGTTCTATTCCGAGAGAGAGATTGAGAGTTTTGAAGTAAAAGTTATTGCCTGCAAGAGTTTATATAGACGCATAGGTGTCTGTTCAAATGGATACAACCATTTCAATAGATGTCCTTATATTTCAATAGGTACCTTCTAGTTTGGTGTTTATTCAAATAGATACAAACATTCCAATATGTGTCTTTACATTCCAATTGGTACATTTTAGTTTGGTGTCTATTCAAATAAATACATACTAATAGGTATCTTTTAGTTTGTAATTAACACATCTATTGACAACTTTAATCTGGAACCTAAATTTATAATTTTTTAATCTAGACCATTAATCAGGCGTTTCAAATTCAAAAAATTAATCAAACTCAAAATAGGACAAAAGCTATTATGCTATCAAACATGTCTCAACAATCCCCTACTTTGATAGTATAATAAAATAAAAAAAATAAAAAAAATATCTCACATTTAGAATAGAAAAATTATTATTATAATTACAAGAAGGTGTTGTACAACTTAAACCTCCAATTAGTACAAATGCATCAAAGTTCTAAAAAGTCATTGGTGTGCTAAGTAGTTAAATCAAGTACTCCTTAAATAATAAAACCGGATATACAGTACACATAACAAAATTCTATTATCAAGGATTTTAAAATTTCGCTCTACCATGTAAATGACCATGTGCTAACTCCTGGTTTCATAAGCGATCCAAAGAGCAAACCCATACTCTCGTGAGAAGCTACACCACTTCTGCGTTCACATAGGTGAAGTTCTAGTTGTGCCTCCATTACTAGACACTTAAAACTTCATTAAGAATGCAATTCAACCCTATTTTATGTAATGGACAACACTAGTCCTTTTTCATTTCTTGAGATGGGTGCATATAATCAATCAATGTTTACTAGACCACTTATCAACAACTTGTTTTTACTTATTAAACCCATAACTAGAGGTTTTCTAGTTTTGGGTCGGGTTACTGTCATTGGTGATCATTAGGAAAGGTTTTACCCCATCTCAATTGCGGTCCCCTTCACCAACTCTCTAGACAGACCTTTTGTAAAAAAGTCAGCCAAGTTCTTACTTGACTTTACATATTGAATTGTGATGACTCCATCATGTATCAATTGCCTGACAAAGTTATGTCTTAGACTTATGTGTCTAGACTTACCATTGTAAGTGCTATTATAAACTTGTGACAAGGTAGCTTCACTATCGCAATGAATAGAGATTGGAGGCATTGGATTAGGCCATAACATAGCTTAATATCCAAAAACAAGTTTTTAATCCAATCAATATCTTTTCATGTTGTTGCTAATGGTATGAATTTAGATTCCATAGTCAAATGGGATATACAAGTTTGTTTTTTAGATGCCATGAAACTACACCCCTACCAAGGAGAAATACCCATCCAAAAGTGGACTTATTATCTCCTTGACTAATAATTCAACTAGCATCAATATATCCCTCTAATACAGCCAAAAATTTATAAAATAGCCCAACTCCCATGGTCTTTATAAAATAGCCCAAACTGAACGAACAAACCAAACTCTAGAGGATATGCTCAGAATGTGTGTATTAGATTTTCAGGGAAATTGGGAGACCTACTTGCCATTAGCTGAATTTGTGTACAACAACAGTTACCATTCAAGCATTGGAATGGCTCCTTACGAGGCTTTGTATGGAAGAAAATGTCGTTCTCCGATATGTTAGGCTGAAGCAGGTGATAGACCTCTATTGGGACCGGAACTTGTGCAAGAAACAACCGAGAAAGTGAAACTGATACAACAACGTCTGAAAACTGCACAGAGTCGGCAGAAGAGCTATGCCGATGTTCGAAGAAAGGATAGGGAATATGAAGTTGGGGACCACGTGTTCATAAAGGTGACCTCGATGAAGGGTCAAACTCGCTTTGGTGTTAAGGGCAAATTGGTGCCGAGGTATGTTGGACCTTACGAAGTCCTCGAAAAGATTAATCCGGTATTGTATCGGGTAGCCTTGTCTCCAGTAATGGAACATATGCATAACGTCTTTCATGTATCGATGCTTCGGGAATATTTGAGAGATCCACTCCACGTCATCGAACTGACACATGTGCTTTTGAAAAATGATTACACCTACGAGGAAAGGTCTATTCAGATTGTGAACCGCAGAATCAAAAGGTTGAGAAATAAAGAAATACCGTTGGTAAAAGTTGATTGGCAAAACCACGAAGGAACCTATGCAACTTGAGAAACCGAGGAAGACATGATGAAGAGATATCCGGAGTTGTTCCCATTGGACCCAATGTTGATTCCGAATGAAGGTAATTCGAGTTTAGAGGACCAAACTCTTTTAAGGGGGAAGACTGTAATAACCCTAACCTCCGATTAATACTAAACCATGATTAATTATGCCTAACAGTAATTTGGGAGGAATTTGGAATTAATTTGCATATGTGTTGTTTGATTTTTGTGTTCTATCTGTTCGGTGTAGAATGATCTGTTCATGTTTTGACTTCGAATTGCAAATTGAAAGCCTTATCGGCGTCCGAATCAGAAATTGACTTGATATATGTGTTAGCTAGGATTTATAGAATTTTATGGTAGGTTTAATTAAAATTCGGTTCGGAACGATTAAATTAGATTAAATAATGTTAAATTACATTAGATGGCTTATTTACCTAAATGCCACTAGGTGGACTTTGCTAGACCAAATGTTTAGTCTTGAATTACACTTGTTGGCATCATTTTCATCCATCTTCCTTGACCAAAACGTGGGAGAGAGCTAGAGATAGGAGAAGCTTTGGTTTCAACAAAATTCCTTGGAGAATTGGAAGAATTGAAGAATAGTGTGCATATTTGAGCTTCTAGGCTTGGAATTCAAGACCTAAGGTAGGAGAATCATCTTCTTGATTGTGAATTCAAGTCATTTCTTGCATGGTTCATGAGACATTAGTGATCTAAGTCATGAATTGGTTGAAAATGTTGAATTGAAGCTTAAATCATGCTTGCATGTTCATATCATAACATTTTGAAGTGTTTTCATGGAAATTCTTGCATGCAAGACCATATTCTAGTTATAGTCCATGAATTCATCATGATTTTAAGCTCAATCTTACATTTGGTTACATTTTTTGAGCATTGAATTCAATTGAACACTTGCATGTTTTGTTCTTTAATAATTATTGGAGTTTTATGTGAAATTGTGTTTAATTGACTTACCTTTGGGCTTTGATTTTACAAATTGATCTTTGAAACATCTTATACTATGAGTTTACAATTGTTTTCCAGAAAATGGGTCCAAAGGGTTGAGATTTGAGGTGTTGAATGCTTGGTTTGAGCTTGGGAGGCAAATCTGAAAATTTCAAAATTTGGCTTCCTCACTCGAGCGACCATCGTTTGTTCAGAGCTCCGCAAGAGCGAAGGAATGGTGGCTCGAGCGTAAATTGCAAGCTCTCAGGTTTTTGGTGCACGCAGACGCACGCTCGAGCGGGCATCGAGCGTAAAATTACACCATCCAGTACTTTTGCATTTTTGCAGACCGCTCGAGCGAAGGAGTCTACGCTCGAGCGACCCCTCTATTTTGGCAAGCTCGCTCGAGCGAAGAAAGCCTCGCTCAAGCGAGACCCCTGTTTTCAGCAAGTTTTGAAAAATATTTTCCAAGACATCTTTGCATCCTCATTCCATCTTAGGCATCCCTAGGCCATGTTTAAGACTCTATAGTGAGGATTTAAGGTTAGAAACACACTAAGAACCAACGACGTAAGTTTTGTGCATTTAGAATGTGTGTTTTAAGTGTGTGTCTGTTATGTGTTGTGTAGGTCACGTGCCACGTATCGTGTGATCAATCTGCATCGTCTGTCTGTTTCAAGGCCAACTGTGAGTAATAACTTAGTAAAGTTATGTTCAAACTGTATCTACTTTTTGTGTGATAAAACAATATCTGTTTTCCGAAATGATATGTTATGTACAATGAATGATTGTTCAATTTCTGATATGTATTCGTGACATCCTTAGCATCATGTGATATCTGTTAGAGTGGCATTTGATGTCTTAGGATCGGTCCCTTACATCGTGTATGTTTGCATGTGTTTAGGTTGTCTCATTTTCATCATATGGCCACTGATGTGAGTGTGGCTGAGGTCCACTCATGTTGGTGTAAGTCCATCGTGCATTGTGTATGCCATTTCAGTCTATAGCATTGCGTATGCTAGGTTGCATGTTAGAGCATTGTGTATGCCATTTTTAGCCCATAGCATTGCGTATGCTAGGTTACATGTTAGTCGCATTGTGTATGCCATCTCATTTGCATTGTGTTTAGGATAGGAGTTAGCCCAAGCACGGGAAACGAGGGACGTTTCGTACTCAAAGTGACGAAATGTGTCTCAATTCCCGGTCGCCGACACTCTTGACCGTCCATGATAGAGTCGTTGGCTTTACTTGTTTATATGTGCATTCATTTCATATTGAGTCGTGCAATTCGACTCCTCGGCCATCTTGCATCGAGATACGTGATTGGTGGCACGAGGATCGAGGTCTACACTCCCTAGAGCTTGAGCAATGACGGGGAGAGTAGTTGTGTACACATGTTTGGAAAATACATTGCCTTTTCTCTCCCTTGCCTTCGTTGTAGAAAAAACCAGAATCCAGGGGCAGAAAGTGGTCGGCCGACCAGCTTTTCTGGCAAGCCGACCACCCTTTTGGGTTTATCCCACAAAAGGTAGTCGGTGGTGTTCCCAAGGTGGTCTCCCATGCTGATAACTGGTCGATGGCCTTCCCAAGGTGGAGTTTCAGCCTTTTGGAGCCTTGTGCAAATTTCTAAAATCAGTTGCAAACAAAGGCGAGACGAGGCATCGCGACGGAATTTCCCGACAAGGCAACTTGAGCATGCATGCATCCATTGTCATCCAAAACAGAGCCGAGGTAGTCACGTTCATGTAGTTTACATGCTTACTTAGCTAGTTTGTTAATTAGTTAATGTTGTGTAATAATTAGCTGTAGCTGTTATTTATTCGGACTGTATTATTTATTCGGACCCTCCGAGCGAGGGCACAATTGTAATAAGTGTGCGTGTGTGTGATGTATGTACATGTCTTCCAACGCCCACTTCTTTCTCCCTTTTATTTACCAGCTTATGATGATTAGATTAGAGCATGTTTCAATTAGCATACTTATGCTCGCATGTTTGCATCCATTCATCTGTCTTGCATGCACCGGGCTCAGCACACCATACTAACTGCATTTGTATTTCAATTCCGAGTTGAATACATGTTATCTGTTGCATTTCATATGCCATATTTTGAAAAACCGAGCCTATTGTAGTTGCATTTTTGCATGTGTTGCATTAGGCATTTCTGTATGGTTAGGATCATACATGGATTTCTAACATAACTTCTGTTTTGGCTTGGAGTACTCGGTAAGTGTTTATGCTTTAGCACTCTTGCATGTGTGTGAGTGACTGCCATGATAGCATGCTTACCATGAGGCTAATTGCTCATGTGATATATCTGCCTGAGTGCCTGTGGGTGAAGGTTGTGTTACTTAAATTGGAACAATTCATGATTGCGAGTTTTAAGCCCACTAGATAGTGGCAAAACCATGTTTTCTAAGCCCACCCGAGGGTGGCAAAACCTACATTTTAGCCTACTTGCGAGTAGCAAACCATTTTCAAAACGAACATGAAATGTTTTGTTCCAATTCAGACGATCCAGTCTATACTTGTATGCTGTGCGCTTCACATAGTAATTCTAGGCTAATAAACCGAAATAAGAGCACATAATGTTTTCAAAACTTGATATCATGGTTAGTAGAGACCGATCTTTGATCGGGCGAGCGAGGGTGCTCACAAAGTGACCTTCCCCGATCGTACCCAAGTTCCCGAGCCGAGGCAACTTTGGTGATGACAGACATGTGGTCTTAGGCAACGAGTCAGGGTTTCCTAAATTTCCCAAAACAAAACATTTAAGTGGCGACTCTGTATCTGGCAAAGCAGTCCATGTTTGGCACTTCTTTCAAAAAATTTGTTTTCAAAAACGATTTGCCGGATTTGGACTCTTTGATGATTCATCGGTCTTGCATTGCACTCTGTGAGATTAGATACAGGACCGTGACATTTTGAGTCCTGAACTGTAGCAAGCCCAAATGAACAAAACGGGGGCGATTTCCCTCCTGGGACGTTCGGGGACGTCTATAAGTTAATATTCACACTAGTACACTATTTACACACATGGATAATGTATTAGCAAGAAAAACTACCCAAAGATTTCCTTATATTATTTAAAATGCTCAAGCCCTTCAACCAGATTAAGACCAGCCCTAAGAAACTTTTTAACAAATACCTTACCTATAATAAACAGATTAACACTACCTCAGTATCACATATAAAATCATCAAGTTAACATGATGTGAAATAGTAACACATGAGGTTAATATTCACACTAGTACACTATCTGCACACATGGATAATATATCATGTCACTATTTCAAAATTTTTTATTTTGTGGGAAATAATCAAAAATTGGGAATTCATGTCCTTGAATACCATCAACAACACCAACAAGAATAACAAATACAAAAGGGAGAAAATAACAACATTATTATGAAATAATAACATATTATAACCACTTAACGAGCAGAATGTCCACTTAATGTGAATATTCACATCACCACACTATTATCGAACATGGACAATATATTAGCCAATTATTTCAATATTTTATGAAAAAAATCAAAAAATTAGAAGTTAACATTTTTTGAACCCTATCAACAATACCAACAGGAACAACAATCACAAAAAGGGATAAAATAACATCAATAACACAAAATAATAACATATTATAACCATTTAACAAGCAGAATGTCCACATGATGCGGATGTTCACATCACTGCACTATCATCAAACATGGATGATATAGTAACCAACTATTTAAATGTTTTCTAGAAAAAAGTAAAAAATTGGGAATTCAAATCCTTTGAACACCATCAACAATACCAACAAAAACAACAATCACAAAAAGGAGGAAAACAATAATAATAACATGAACAATATGTGCGAAAGTTCAAATTGAACCAGAAAATCGTTCGATAATTATACAAATACAAAAGAGGGGAAGATGGGCGCTTACGTTTGATGATAATAGTTCGTCGATCGATATCAACTTTTACAGAGTTGATTCTTCACTTTGGAATAAGGTTTCAGTCATTGGCAATGACACGGTGACCCTGGGATGGTAGGATAACACGATGACAACCTAGGATTTAGGAAAGGCAATTTAAGATTTTGGAAAGAAGAGAAATCTTCTTAGAGAAATCTTCTCCGTGAAATCTGTGGAATGAGAGATATTTGTGTGTTTTTATCGCGCATTGATTTCAAAAATAGAAGCACGCACAAGAGGTTTGAGGATTATTTGGCCATATTACTTTAAATAGGATCTAATGAAATACTAGAAAAGAAAATAGATTAGATGGAATATAAGATTTATGAATGGGACTTTCCTAAAATTTACCCTTACGAAAAATGTGTCAATTTAACTTTTTATTTTATCTTATTTTATTATATATATATATAGAGAGAGAGAGATGATAATTATGCCTATAGGTGTTGAACTTTCCAGTAAATACCAATAAGTTAGACCAATGATTCTTTTGAATTTAACTAATCATATATAATAATTTCTTCGTGTTAATTGGTCAAAATTTTAAAAACCTTGTTCTTTGGAATCAGAAGCTCTCAAATTGGCACCTGACAACTTTTCTAAATCCTTAAATTGTATTTTCGTCAACAGTGTGACACATTTAGGTTTTTTTATTACATTTTTTTTTTATAATGTTTTTTAGAAAATAATCATATGAAATTAGAATGAAGTCACAAACCATCCCTTGATTTTGACCAAACTTTTTATTGAAAATTGATTATTGTATGACAAAATGAAAGTAAGATCATTGGATAAACAATAAAGCTCCAAACCTAAAAATTTTCCTTGCTAATTATATATGCGGTTATAGTATAACAATTTGATTTTCATTTTTCACTTTCGTTTCAGAATACTCAAAGCTTAAGCTTGTTAATTAATTGGTTTATGTAAAATACATGTACACGTAACAAGTGAGTTGAAAAGTATCAAACACTCTTGTGTCCAAATATGTATATTAATTATTTGCACGAGCAATCACTGATATAAATATTCATATTTCACAATGTGATAGGAAAAGTTGAACTATCTCAAAGTGATACAAAAGTGCTCTATTGTGGCACTGGTGGGTATTACCAAAACATTGGGGAAATTAAAATAATAAAAATAAAAGGAGATATTCTATATGTATGTGCTCCAATTTGACTTTTGAAATGATTCCAGTTTAACTATTATTGAGGGCGCCCACTATTTTCAGAATAGTATATGATATTAAGAATATATGGAATATTAGTTGTTCTGTCTTAAATATACTCTTTCATTTTCCTCTCAATCCATTAAGGGTTGGTTGAAAACTAGTGCAGACCATTAAAAAAGTAAAGAGTTTGAAATAAATGTTGAGTATAATGGGCATATCATGATGTTGATATGAGATATTACGTAGTTATTATTATTACTATTATTTGGTTTGAGTTTTTTAAATTTATTTTTTTAAAAAAATTAAATTTATTATTTTTCGTATTTTTTTTTTATATTTTTAGTGAATATTTTTTAAATTTTAAGCAATTTTTCTTACTTTTTTAAATGTACCTTACTTAGATATATCTAAATCGTAAAATATTTCTGAAAAAATATTTTAAAAAATTAATAAATACACAAAAATATAAAAAATGTACTGAATTTTTATTTTTTTGTATTTTTTGGTATTTAGTGTATTTTTAAAAAACAAATTCACAAATATTATACTTTTTAATTGTATTTATGTCAGGTGTGTCTAAAATTTAAAAAAAAAAATTACTTCAAATATTAAAGAAATTCATTGAAAATATTAAAATACGAAAAATAAAAAAGTAGAATTTTTTGAAAACTGTTTTCTGAAAAACGGAACCAAACAAACTGATTATTTTTTTTTCCTAATGTTATGTAAGAATTCTAATTAATTTGTGATATTATTTTTATAGTCAATGTTTATTTTTTTGAAGTGGCTGCCAAAGTTGGGGTTGCAAATTAGTGGAGTAATAGGTCATCCAAATTTAATTTAAAAACTTACCGAATTTTAAACTATGTACAAATTTAGTTTATTTGTATAACGAGTCAATCTTGAATGATCTTTTAATAAGTTGATGACAAATCAAGTTCAAATAGCTTGATTATTTTTATATGCATATATTTTTATTGAGTTGAGTAGTAAATGCTCAATTTTGATTTAAAAACTTAATGAATTCTCAAATGTGTTCAAGACTCTTACATAACCAAACGATTTTGAATAAATTTTTATATGTCAAATATAAGTCGAATTATTTGTTATATAGCCCTAGCGAACAGTTTCCCAACCCTTTTTCCTTATCAACAATAGATTAATGTTTGGTGGCCCGAACATATGGGGTTCGAATGGCTCGAAAATGGCAAAACGACGTCGTTTTACACCTAAAATAACGTCGTTTTGAGTGTTTCGAGCCATTCGAACTACATATTTTCGGGCTACCAACCATTGCTGTCAACAATATTAATTTTGTCAAATGAATTCACTCTTGCATACTTTCTCTCTCAATCAAAGAATAATATACATGAGAATGCAATGGTGAAGAAATACCATCCAAACTCTCTCCATACACATGACATATGATACGAGAGGAAAGACCAACATGATTCTAAGCATTGAATGGAGTTCCCTATTCTCCCACTTTACTCCCCTCAAAAGACTACCTTTTAAAAGAAAGAAAAATGCTTTGTATATCTTTTTTAAATGCAAAAAGTTATTCCTCTCCCACACAAATGAAACCAAGTGAGAGAGAGAGAGGAGAGAGAAAGGGCTTCATTGCAATAAATAGAAAGATCCATCAGAGAGTCCACCAGTCATGATTTAGAGTTTAAATATTGAGTTCTAAATCTATTACTAAGACCATCTCCAATGGTTCACCAAAACTGATATCAAATTCAAAATTTGATGAAAAAGCTACTATTCACTGCTCCAACGGTTGCACCAAATGAATATCAGATTGAGATTTCATCAAACAATTGATCAAACTGACGACGAAATACTAATTTCACCAAAACACTATTGGCGACCGTTGGAGGGGGGACTCGATCGACCAACTGGTTGCCCGGTCGGTTGACCAACCGGTCAACCGAATTCCTTTGAAATTGATAAGTTCAAACCGGTCAAAAAAAGTTCAAACAGGTAAAAAAAAAAAAAAAAAATTATTTTTGCCTTACCGGTTGACCGGCCGGTCAACCACCCGATCAACCACCAAAACCAAAACAGAGATGAAGCTGTTCTGAATACATTCCAAGTTCTTGATGAATTGATGAAGATGAGTGGTCCCCAACATTCCACCTTGTTGAATTTCGAAAAAGTAGAGTGAAAATAAACCCAAACCAAAGATTCCTCTAATTCGGGATAGTTATTGAACAAATTCTCATCTCCATGAACAAAGCATTCCAAAAAAAAATATTTACGCTTACCGGTCAACCCACCGGTCGACCCACGGGATTTGATACGGGATTTGATGCACCGTTGGAGTGAGTGGTATCAAATTTGATGAAATGGATCATTTTTAATTCAGATTTGATAAAAAATCTGAGTCACCGTTAGAGAAGCTCTAATGAGATAAAAAAAAAAAAATACACAAATTATGACAGTAGATGACACTCACTACTACATTCCTAGTGTTGTCAAGCTTTATTGGAGAATCCACGAGAGGGGATAGGATTCCCTTTACCACCTCTAAAATTTGGCAGGCTTTCTGGGGCAAGTCAACTAGAAAGCTGAGTAATAACCCTTTTTTATTAGGGAACCTTTGCTTTAATGGTGCCTCCCACTAGGGTAATTAATTTAGGAAAATGTTATGGACCCTAAATAAATTATCAAATTTTTTACTAAACCTCTCACATGGGTGTAGGATCCACACAAATCAAATGTGTATGGTCCCACACCCATGTGAGAGATTTAGTAGAAAATTTGATAATTTGTTTGGGATCCCTAGCATAACTCGTTAATTTAAGAGAATGAATTGTGTAATCTCTATCTCTTGTCACTTACTGGTTATTAAAGATTTTTAAGTAAAATCACAGCCAGTTTGACTATAGCATTGGAAATCGCAATACAGTGATACACTCACTATCTTATGTTCTTGAAAAGTGGATTTATACGACCCACCTAACAGTCCCTTCATGAGTATGGATAATAAGTTCTTATTTGTCGTAATTTAAAAAATTTTAAAAATTATTATTCTATTTAATTATATTATTTTATTTAAATTATATCACTTTCTTATCACATCACTTAAAATTCAACACATATTTCATAAAAATTCAAAAAATACACTTATTTAGATCATCTAAAACCACTCCTAAGTACTAAAAGACATTTTGAAAAATTGGTAAAAAGTTAATTTTTTAACTTTTTAAACTTATTTTGTCTTTTTATGAATAAGCTATGTGAGAAGTGATGTGATCTAAAATGAGTAAAAAGTTAGAAGCAGACTTTTTACCAGTTTCTCGAAAGACTCCTAAATATATTAATGTATTTTTTAAAATAGGAATTTTACCTCATTGGATTTTTATATTTAATTTATATCAATTTAATACCTGAATTATGCAATGTATGGTTATTTTGGTCTTACACAGATATGGCAAACGTACGGATTTAAGCGGGTCAAAACGGGTTATTATTTAAAACAACACAACCTAAATCCGTCCATTTGATAAATAGACTTAAACAAATTTGGTTGATAAATAGACTTATTTTTTATGTTTTATTTTTAAAATTTTTATGACGACGATGGCGGTGACGGAGCGGAGGTGGTGGTGGTGGCAAAGTAGTGGTGGTGGAGTGCAATAGTGGGGGAGGAGTTAGTGTTGGTGGTGAAGTTTACTTAAAATACAGATTAATGTTAATTTTTAATGTTATTACTTTTTTTATATTTTTCAAAAAAGAAAAATGCTTGGGAGCACTAATTAGTGCTCCCACTAATTAGGTGGCAGTGGGTCCCGCCATTAATGATGTGATGTTTTGGTCTTGGAGTTGTATTTATTTTTTATTTTTTTTACTTTTTTAATGCATTAGTGCTATTAGCGGTGATGTTTTTAGTGGGATGAATCATTGTTGTTCAAAAAAATTATTTACGTCAACCAAAAAAATAAAATTTTATAAAAATAATAAATACATTTGCTTTAATTTAATAATCTTTTAGTTTCTTAGAAAAAAAAATTCTGAAATTTTTTTGAAACCAAACTAGACATGTTTTTGGAGTTTGATCAAGTGGGGGTGACCCTACCACTTTTACTGTTTTTTGATTGGTCCATATTTTTCTTTTTTCTTTGTCTCCCACTTGCTGTGCCCCATGTGAAGGTGGGGGTGCTGGGGTCACCCTCACTGGAAGTTCCAGCAGTGCTGTTTGGAGTTTATTACAAAAGGATTAAATATATTAAAATATTCTTTTCTACTTTGCAGTAGTTTAACATTGCACAGGGTATTATCGAAATATTATTATAAATATAAAAAAATACAAAAAAAAAAATGGATTACGAGCAACAGTTGGTGGAGTGATTTGTTCTACCATCATTTTTGCAACTTGACAACGTTCGAGTCTTCGGCTCTGTGGGTTCAATAGACAGCCCACACCAACCCGTTTAACCCGCATAACTAAGCAGGTTTAATTGTATTGCCCAATTATGACCCGTGCGCCTAACATTACCACCTCTAGTCCTACGCTAGACATCAGGCACGGATATTTTTAAAACAAATAAAAACATATTTAATTTTATATTTTTAATAATTTTATAAGTACAGAATTAATATAATTGAAACATGACAGATGTCTGAAGTGTCACATAATGCAAATTTGAGGGAACACCAACCTATTTAGGCCTCGTTTGGGAACAGGCTATTTTAGTAACTTTTTGACTTTTTACGAAAAAATGTGCAGAAAAATAGTGAGGTGATGTGACTAGTTTTAGTTGGCTTTTTAACTTTTTGGCTAAAATAGCCACTCCCCAAACGAGGCCTTAGTGGCCATTTGGGAAGAGGAGTAAAAAGTTGGGTTTTAGTTCATGACAAAAAAAGTCACGGCAACAATAAGGTCAAGTTTGGGTACTTCCAAAAAAGTCAAAAAGTTAAAAAGTTACTCAAAAAGTTAAAAGGTTAACACTATTCACCAAAAGTCAATAATTACGGCTGCACAACTCCCAATTCAAATTTTTCCCTACAAATCAATTTTTACAATTTTTTATTACACATTTTTCAATAAAAAGTCAAAAAGTTAACCCAAACATCCATTTTTTTAACCTCAATTTTTTAGTCCAAAAAGACAAAAAGTACACTTTTTTAGTCTTCCCAAACTTGGCCTAAATGCAAGAAAACCATTTGGGAGGTGAGAAAAACGCAGGCCTATGAAATTACGTAACTACCTTCTATGTTCAAACACACATGCATTGGTGAAAAAGTAAATTCCTTAAGTTGGGTAAGAATATTTTGGTTATTTTAATGTGATGTGATATCATAAAAAAATATTAAACTCAAAAGTCAAAAAGTAACTTTTGCTAACTTCTCAAATCACTTTCAAAAAAATGCTAAAAAATTTGGTAAAAAATTTAAAATCAATTTTTTACTAAGATCATCTCCAACGGTGAATCAAAGTTGGTATCAGATTCAAATTTTGATGAAAAAGACACTTTTTTATGCTCCAACCGTTGCACCAGATTGATATCAAAATGAGATTTCAGCAAAAAAAGCATCAAACTGAGAACGAGACACAGATTTTACCAAATCACTGTTACTGACCGTTGAAAGAGGTACACCGGTCAACCAGCCGGTTGCCCGGCCGGTTGACCAACCAGTAAAAGATTCAAACAGTTCAGGAAAAAAAGTTCAAACCGTTAAAAAAAAAAAAATAAAAAATTTTGCCTAACCGGTCAACCGGCCGGTCGACCACCCGGTCGTCCCGAAAAAAGTTCAGAAAGTTCAAAAAAAAGTTCAGAAAATTCGCGAAAAAAAAAAAAAAAATTTTGCCTAACCGGTCAACCGGCCGGTCGACCACCCGGTTGTCCCGGGATAGATTTGGTGAAAGGTGAACCGTTGGAGTGAGTGGTATCAAATTTGGTGAAATGAGTCATTTTTTACTCAAATTTGGTGAAAAATTTGAGTCACCGTTGGAGATGCTCTAACTTCTCAAAACATTAATATCATTATAGTATTCTTGAGTTGAGCATGGAATATTAGTTTAAACCCAAAAGTCAAAAAGTAACTTTTGCTAACTTCTCAAATCACTTTCAAAAAATGCTAAAAAACTTGATAAAAAATCAAAAATCAATTTTTTTTATCAATTTCTCAAAACACCTAATCTTAATACAACAATGCTAGAGACCTCTAATTTAGAGGCTCTAAACACACCTCTAATGAGGTGGAAAAGGCAAAAAAAAAAAAAAAAAACAAAAACAAAGACACAGCACTGATGTGGCAGTGGGTGGGACCCACTACCACATCACTAGTGGTACCTCTAATTAGAGGTCCCAAGCATTTTTCATCTTAATATCATTATAGTATTCTTGAGTTGAGCATGGAATATTAGTTTAAAATAGTTTTGATAGAATAATTATGATATGGGTAAATTACACAGACACAACCTGAGGCTTTTATTTAATACAAATCTTCTCCTTACATTTGAAAATTATATTTTTCTCTTTGAGATTTGTAATCTCATTACAAATTAGCCCCTGGATCGCTGATTGCATGCCCTAATTTTTTTTAAATAACCATCTTGCATTTTTTCTTTCAATTTCTTTTCCTATCATCATAACTTCATTCTACAACTTTTCATTATTAAATTTTACCTGAACATATTCTTATTGAGTAATGATATACAAATATAAATTTTATATAGAATTTTTAAAGACAATAATATAACTTAATAGTGACCTTTCACTTTAAAATAAAACACCTATAAACATAATTTATATTTACAAAAATATCACTATCACAACATTTTTATGATATTTTTTTTATAAATTTTTATATATGAAAATAATTTTTCATTTTTATTTCCACCATTATATGACAAAATATTATACTTCTTAAGTATATCTAGATTATGTGTATCTTAAAAAAAAAATGCTTAAAATATTAAAAAATTCAATAAAAATAAAAAAAGACACAAAAAATTAAAAAAATTTTAAAAAAAGCTCAATTTTCCGTGTGAGTTAAACCAAAAAAAGATAATTGTTATTTCCCTCGAAATAACATGAATAAAATATCTGTATTATTGTATTATTTTATATGTAAAGAATAAGAGACAAATATATCACTTTAATCTAATAAGAAGTAAGTGTAATTTTTCAAATATAGGAGAAAATCTATATTAAATAAAATCTTAAGGGTGCCAGTGTAATTTACCCTTGTGATATTCATATACGTGTTTTTGGGAGGTGGGGGGGTTGGTAATGCACAAGAGATGGTGTAAAAGAAAGATCATTGTAAGCCATGAATGATAATCCCTTGGAAATATCTTTGAAAGACCTCATCCAAGCCATGCATATCCAATCACAGTAAAACAAAATCAAGTGGTATTTATCAGTAGCTTTCCTCAATCATGATGTTACATGCATGTCTGTGTTGATCATCTCAGCAAGTCAAACCTAAACCTAATCCATGCAATGGGCTCCATGCATCAAACATCATGTCCCCTCTATCCTATTGCTATGCACACTCACTCATATCTGTGTACGTAAATATGTATATATATATATATATATATATATTGGGTGTGTAGTTTCTCTATGCAAAATAGTTTACGAGTACCATGAAAAAAAAAATAATAATTAAATAAGAGAGTGTATCAGAACTTTAACTTGACCATAAGTGTGAGATATAGATTTAAATTTAATATGATAATAAGTATACTTATGAAGTAAATTTAGACTACATAATTCAATTTTAGGTATATAATAAGACAAAAAATTACGAAATATGAATCATCTATAGTGCATTGTTTATAGTGCATCTTGTAACTAAAATGATATTATTTTGTAGTTATGTTACATTATTAATTTATTTATTTAAGTTTTGCTTCAAAATAATGTCGTTTTGAGACATTATAGACTGTTAAATTGGTAATGAGAGAGAGAAAAGAGAGAGACTGGAATGAAATGTGAAGTTACTATCTGTTATTGTATATCTGTATATTTTTTACAAGAGAATGAATTCTCTCTTTTTATAGAGAGGAGAGGGAGACAATGCACATGGGTTAGCACATGGGTTGGCTCTCTTTACAGCTGGTTAGCTCTCTTTACAGCTGAAGGTAGTGTGGTAGTGGTGCTCTTTACAGAAGTGGGTCTCTTTACAGCTACAACTATAGTATTTTATATGATATGTTAACAGCCCCCCGCAAACTCAAGGAGGGTAGGCATCGACCAAGTTGAGTTTGGAAACAAGATCACGGAAGCGCCCAGGAGGATGAGCCTTGGTGAAGATATCAGCAGGTTGATCGGCAGAAGTAATGGGGAGAAGATGAACAGTACCACGTGTAACATGCTGTCGAATGAAATGGCAATCAATCTCAATATGCTTGGTGCGATCATGAAAAACATCATTGTGAGCAATCTGAATGGCACTCTGATTGTCACAATAAAGAGGGGTAGCGCCAGAAGAGGAAACACCCATATCAGTGAGGAGCCAGCGAAGCCAGAGAAGTTCTTGAGTAGTATCAGCAAGGGCTCGGTATTCAGCTTCGGTGCTGGAACGGGCAGTGAGGGATTGTTTTTTGCTACGCCAAGTAAGAAGAGAATCCCCTAAGAAGAAACAAAATCCCGTGGTGGAGCGTCGATCCGTAGGATCCCCAGCCCAATCAGCATCAGAGAAGGCACGCAGTTCAAGGGATGAGGAAGCAGAGTAGTGAAGGCCATGGAACAGGGTGCCTTTGATGTATCGAAGGATGTGGAGTAGAGCAGTATAGTGGGGAGTGCGAGGAGTCGACATGTACTGACTAACAATGTGAACAGCATAGGCAATGTCAGGACGAGTCACTGTGAGATAGACAAGACTGCCGACGAGCTGACGATAAAGAGTAGCATCAGGGAGGAGAGCCCCATCGAGAGGAGTGAGGCGAATCTGAGGATCAACTGGAGTAGATGTAGTTTTGCAATCAGTAAGACCAGCACGAGCCAGAAGATCGGATGCATATTTGGCCTGAGATAAATAAGAGCCGGTAGAATCATGAGAAACCTCAAGGCCTAAAAAGTAGTTGAGAGTACCAAGGTCCTTCATCTCAAACTGATGGTGGAGAAACCGTTTGAGGTGGAGAATACCAGCGGCATCATTACCAGTGATAATCATATCATCCACATACAGAAGGAGAAGAGTGGTACCATGAGGAGTAGTCCGTATAAAAAGAGCAGAGTCATAGGAGCTAGAGGTGAACCCGAAGTCATGAATGGTAGAACTGAACTTGGCAAACCAGGCGCGGGGTGCTTGCTTGAGGCCATAGAGGGCACGCTGTAGTTTGCAAACCTTATGAGGGGGAAAAGTAGACCCAGGTGGAGGTTGCATGTAGACCTCCTCAAGAAGATTACCATTGAGGAAGGCATTTTTGACATCCATCTGAAAAAGGTCCCAGTGGCGAGCAGCAACAACAGCCAGTAAACTGCGAACAGAGGTAAGCCGAGCAACAGGGGAGAAGGTTTCCTCATAATCAATCCCATATTCCTGGTTGAAACCCTTGGCAACAAGACGAGCTTTGTAGCGTTCAATAGAGCCATCAGAATGAGTCTTGATTTTGTAAACCCATTTGCAGCCAATCGCAGTTTTGCCAGGAGGAAGGTCAACAAGATCCCAAGTATGAGTTTTGTCCAAAGCCTGAAGTTCATCAGTCATAGCTTGCTGCCAAAGAGGATTAGTACAAGCCTCACGATAGGAGGTAGGTTCATAAGTAGAAAAGGCAGCAGACCCAACAATATAATCACGAAGGTGAATAGGAGGTTGAGTTACCCGGCGTGGTCGACCCGGAGGAGGATCGGTGGGGGGAAGAACCGGTGGAGAAGAAGATGGTGCAGGAAGAGGTGGACCTTCAGGGAGAGCAGTCTGGTCGGGAGCAGGAGTGAGCAAAGGCGTCTCAATGACGGAGGGACCTGTATCAAAGTCATCAGAGAAGAGATCGATGGAAGGATTAGTAAACAGTACATTAGTGGAAAGTGCAGGTAAGTGAAAGGAGGATAGAGAGGAAAACATTTGGTGCTCCCAAAAAATGACATGGCGGGAGAGACGAAGACGTTTAGAGAGAGGGTCCCAACAGCGAAAACCTTTATGTTCAATTCCATACCCAAGAAAGCAACAAAGACGGGAACGTGGTTCAAGCTTGGTGCGTTCATGGGGTTGAAGGAGAACAAAGCAGGCAGAGCCAAAAACCCGAAGATTTGCATAGGGAGGGGGGGTGCCATGTAGACGTTCAAAGGGAGTGTGATTATGGATGACAGGGGAAGGAGCACAATTGATAGTGTAGACAGCAGTGAGGGCAGCTTCCCCCCAAAAGTTTTCAGGGCATGAAGAAGAGAGAAGGAGAGCGCGAGTAGTGTCAAGAATATGCCTATGTTTCCGTTCAGCACGACCATTTTGCTGGGACGTGCCAGCACAGGAACGATGAGGCAGTGTACCATGACTCTGAAGAAAAGAAAGGAAATCGGAATCCCGATATTCCATAGCATTGTCGGAGCGAAAAAGTTTGATGGTTTTAGAAAATTGAGTGCGGATCATTTGGGCAAATCGATAATAAATGGTTTTGAGGTCAGACCGAGTTTTCATGAGAAAAATCCAAGTAAACCGTGAAAAATCATCAATGAAAACAACAAAATAACGAGATCCCCCCATAGTAGTGGTAGGGGAAGGGCCCCAAATATCCGAATGTATAAGATCAAAAGGTGCACAAGAAACAGAAGTACTTTTATTGAATGATAAAGCAGGTTGTTTGGCAAGTTGACAGGGTATACAATCGAAAGTATCTGGAAGTACATGACCCAATTGTCCACTAGAAACCAAAGACTGTAAGCGAGTACTAGAAATATGTCCTAAGCGACAATGCCAAAGATAAAAAGGAGATAATGAGGAAGCAGAGGCAGGAGCAGCGATCTGAGGAGAGGCAGGAACATGAAGGTGAATGAGCTCATAGAGACGTCCGTGCTTACGGCCGATCCCAATAGTCTGCCTCGTCTGAGGGTCCTGCACCAAACAATGAGTAGCAGAAAAGGTGACAGTTAGACCAAGTTCACATAATTGACCAATAGAGATAAGGTTTAAAGTGAGAGCAGGGATATGATAAACTTGAGGTAAAGTTAAGGAAGAGGTGGAGACAGTACCAAGATGACGGACAGTCATGAGAGAACCATCAGCAGTTTGAATTGAGGGAATATGAGGAGAAGAAGAGATGGAAGAAAATATAGTTGAACTGGAGGTCATATGATTACAACAGGCAGAATCAAAATACCAAGAAGAGTTACCTGGAATTACAGACAAAGCAGTAGGAGGAGGTGTACCAGAAGGGGAGAGAAGGTGTTTGAACATGGCCTCGACATCTGTTGGAGAAAAGAGAGGGGTAGACGGAGCCGGAGACTCAGAAAAACCCTCAGCGACAGCAGCAGCAGTGGCGGTGTGAGGAGACGGATTCCCAGAATGAGATTGATTCCTGGAACGATGAAAGCTCCCCCGAGAAGAACCACCGCGAGAAGAGTGGCTGTTGGAGGATGAGCGGGATGGATGGCGAAAACAATCCTGTTGCAGATGACCAGGACTAAGTTTGTTGCAATATCGGCAGGTTCTGACCGGGCAATTGACCAGGAGATGTGTGGAAGGAAGGCCCCGATTCTGACAGTAGAGGCAGACAGTGGTCTGCTGGGTGAAGGATGGCCGGTACGGGGGAGTGGCAAGAACAGAGTCCACATGATGAGTTTGGAGAGTACCAAGACGAGTCTCTTCGGATAGCAACTCAGAAATAGCTTGTTCCAGAGTGGGCAAGGGATGGCGATGAAGAAGAGAGGCACGTACGGGCTCAAAAGATGAAGTGAGAGCCATGAGAAAGTGTACCAACCGTTGCTGATTACGATAAGCAGTAAATAAAACAGCATCTTCTGGGTGAGGCCAAGTTGGTTCGGAAAGAGCAAGCTGGTCCCAAACGGAGTACATTTGAGAAAGGAAGTCATTGATGGACTGACTAGATTCTTGGCGCATCCGATGAAGTTGGCTCTGAAGTTGATATTGATGAGCAAGACCAGTAGTCTGGTATCGGTCTTTCAAAAAATCCCAGATGTCTTTTGCAGGGGTAGTGACAGAGTCAAGCTGAAAGCGACCAAACTGAAGACTGATAGAGGTAACAGAAGTATTTCGAAACCAGGTAATGATCTGGTAATTCTTACTGTCCCAGTCCTCAAGGCGATCTTCATATGTAGAAGTAGCAGGAGAAACAGTGGTTTCAGCAGTGTCTTTGACCGGTGGGGTCATGTCCCCGGTGATAATTCGCCAGAGTTTCTTTCCTTTAAGGAAGGAAGACATGGCTTGGGCCCATAGAACATAGTTGGAACCATCCAAAATAACAGAAATGGGATGGGAGGCATCAGAACGATCCATAATAATAGCGGAGTAGGGCTAAATAGAGAGGGGGAGACCTGTAGGAGTAAAATTAGGTAAAACAGAGTGTACCAGTGAGTCCGGAAGGTCGAAAATAGCTAGGAAAGGTGGGCTGGGTAGAGATGATGTCAGCAGGATGGAAAATGATGTCAGCGGCGCACGTTAGCAGGGAAGGCGTGCGGCGCACGGTAGCAGAGGAGGCTGCCGGCGTAAGGTAGCAGAATGGTGCACGCGGGTGCACAATAGCTGAACGGCGCACGCGCGGCTCACGGTAGACGAACGGCGCACGCGGGTGCACGGTAGCAGGCCCGGCGCACGACAGGGCAGGGTGGAAGGCGCGTGGCAGCGCGTGTGAGAGTGGCAACGAAAGCAGAGACGCGCCGAGCAAATAATCGGCGCGTGAGAGCGCGTGAAAGCTTTTCTGGGGATGATCTTGGTGCCGTTGGAACCGTAAGGAGATTCCGAGCTGTTTGATGTAGTCCACTATGTACGGGACTAAGCACCAAAATTGAAGAATGCCAGAAATGTATTACTGGGCTCTGATACCATGTTAAATTGGTAATGAGAGAGAGAAAAGAGAGAGACTGGAATGAAATGTGAAGTTACTATCTGTTATTGTATATCTGTATATTTTTTACAAGAGAATGAATTCTCTCTTTTTATAGAGAGGAGAGGGAGACAATGCACATGGGTTAGCACATGGGTTGGCTCTCTTTACAGCTGGTTAGCTCTCTTTACAGCTGAAGGTAGTGTGTGGTAGTGGTGCTCTTTACAGAAGTGGGTCTCTTTACAGCTACAACTATAGTATTTTATATGATATGTTAACATAGACAATGCATTACAAAGGATCCAAATTCAAAATTATAAAGATAATAGTAGATATTTTCATTGCAAATGAAGCACCACAAGATGTTACATCAATCTGCATATAAATTCTTCCTTACTCTATTAAAATGAAGAGAGAGAGAGGGGTTAAGAGAAATCTGAACTTATCAATTTAAAATAAAAAATCCATTAAGATGTTTCTTAATATTAAAATTATTACTGACACATTTTGATATAAAAAAATACAATATAAAAATTCTGAAAGAATTACATTTTTGGTCATTTTAGAATCTAATCCTAATATCTGATCTTTGGAGGTCAAACCAATTATCTACATAGGTTTGGAGTAGAACCTTGTGTTTTCATAATAATCCCATATGAGATCGCCATGGGTTTGACCTAATAGGCTCCATACATTGGGCCCAAACAAAATTGAATGTCCATATTAGCAATGTTTCGTTTTCTTTTTGTCCAAATGAATTTTTATTTAGTTCAGAATTAAATATCAATATATATATATATATATATATACATATACATACATATATATATATATATATATTAAAAATATATGTGAACCTATAAGACTTACTAGAAGTATCTTTATTTTTATTTTTTTTGATAAATTACAAATAAATCTCTTATGATTTGCTTAAAATATTAATTGCCCTTTGTAATTTTGAAAACTACATCTCATTCCTTAAAATTTTTAATTTCGTAACAAAAGACATATTTTATTAATAAATCATCAAATCAATTAACATTTTAATGATGTCAGAAATTTATTTTAATTTATAATTTAAGTAATTTTATTATTGTGTAGGAGAACAGTTAAGAATTTTATTTTTTTTAGTTAATTCTGTTAAATAAAAAATTTTAATAATAAAGTATTCGTAATTTTTCAAATCATAGGAGACAATTCATATTTTAAGAAAATTTTAAGGAGTATGTTTGCAATTTACCTTTTTTTAGAACTTTTTAAGGTTTAATTCTTTATATATAGACTAAATTTAATCATCAAATAAAACTAAAAAGAAAGAAAATTGCCAAGGATTATTTAGATTGTTGCAAGGCTATCAACCAAATATAAATCAATCATATAGAATCAATCACATGAAATAATGTTAGTCATTCATATCAAATGATAAGGACCTTTCATAAAAAAAATAATTTGACTCAGATTATTTCATCTATGTTTTATGTAATTGATTATGTGTTCATGGACTTATTGAATATAAACAAGACAACAATACATACAAAATTGAAAAGGACTATGATGACTATCAAAGAACAGCCCCCAAAAGGTTGGATGGTGCAACACAGACAGAATGTTTGGTTTGTTGGAATGAAATAGAATGAAATTATCATTCTATCAAAAATGTTCATTTTCATGCTTAGTTAACTAAAAAATAATTGGAAATATATTGCAAAAGAAATCACCATTCACCATTGTAAGAGAATAATCATTCTATAGAAGTAAGAGAATGATCATTCTATAGGAGAGCTTAAGGAATGATCATTCTATTTCATTCCATCTCGTTCCAGTGAATAAAATAAAGCACAACTTATTGGGGCAAGGAGACGCAACATTTTTAGAACAGAATTCTCAGCCACCTTTAACGGTTATACCAACAAATTTATGTATTGTCTACCCTAGTAACAGAAGTAATACAAAAATTGAGATTGCAGAGGTTTAAAGATTGCAGAAGTTGACAGCAAACTAAAAGAAAAAAATGTGTACAAATAGAACTTGTGACATTTGAACATCATGAACAACTCTCATAACTCCAAAACTATGCATCATTTCTTATACTTGCCCTGTACTGAAATACTACAAATGATGCAGAATTTCAGATTTCTTTTCCTTCTCACTCCTCAACTCTATTTCCTTGTCTGTAACAATCTTGTGAGTTTTTTAAGACCAAAGACCTCGTTCAGAAAATATTTATATACCATATCACAAACATGTATATGTCCATATCCTCATACTGTCTTCCACCCGAGCTCAACGTGTATCACTCCATGCTTTGAATCTATCAAATGGTATTTCTGGTTGATATGACCGTTGTGCACTACATCAGCGAGATTAATATCTGTATATCCCAAAGACTCCTACAAAGTGCAAATAGTAGACTTATATAATTTTAAACTCCACGAAATGTGGTGGAAAATTGGGCACCAAAAGTAGGGTGATCATTACAAACCTTTGATCTGAAACTGATGCGTGACCGCTTGCTCAAGACCTCGATATGGATCCTATCACTTACAGGAGGCTCTTCAAGCATAAACTGGAATTCTTCATTCCATAGCGGGTCACGAGTTTTCTTGATAACCTGAAATCACCAGAGAGAATACTTCATGATTGTTACTTTTGTCTGATTGTAGTTTGGAAAAGAGCAACAAAAAGTACAGATACATCTCTTAATTAAGAGTTTAGAAACTTCTTAGGTTGAACTATGACACAAATAATGCATGAGCTTAAGAATTATAGTTAAGGTTCTCTAAGCCTGTGCTTGGATCAAGGATTTGAGAAGTGATTTGAGAAGTGAAAGGAAAAAGACTGGGAAAAGTAAAAAAAATAGAAGCTAATGTTTTCACTTTTCCCTACCCTTTTCTTTTGCCTCCATAAATCCTACCTCAAATCATTGATCCAAACACAGCCTGAAGGACTAAAGTATACTATAACAACAATTAATAGTAGAAAAGAAGAACAAAAAAGAATAGAAAGAGAAATGATAAAGATGATACTTCGAAATTGCATCAAAACAGGTACAAATAATCCACCAAGCTGAATTACAATATTAGTTTACAAATTTGGATTCTCTCATATGCAATTAATATTGTATTCTGGGCTTGTTTTTCTCTAGTGCTTTTTTTTTTTTTTGTGTGTGTGTGTGTGCGTGCGCGCGAATAAAAAGGGACGAGCCAATGCACTACGCTCCTGCTGAGAGGACAAGATAGTCAGCAAAATTTGTTTGAGTCTAAGTTTAGGCTTTCCAAAAGGTTTTGGAGTTAACGATAATAAAATAATCACAATAACTTATTTCCCTAGTTCTATTTAAACCAATTTAAAAGATTCGATAAGCATAAAGAAGTAACTTCATACATAACTATGCTACATAATTTCAAATGCCACCAGCCCATGAATGTGTAATACACGCTGCTCTTAATTATATCAGCTAATCCTGTCTTTCATTCCATGAGGCTCAAGAAAACAGGTTGAAAAGTGATTTATTTGTCTGAGTGTCCATGTCTATGCAAAACTGGTCTAACAACACATACAGTTAAGGAAGGAATTTTTTCAAAAGAAAAACTCACTTTTGATTTTCTTCTTTCTCCTCTAAAAAGGACCAAAGCATACGGGTTGTTGTGACGCTCACCCTCTACGTCCTCAGCTCCACAGACCGTAACCAAAAGTAAACCTGCTCCACCGGGGCTGTCATTCTCTGATGCCCTATGAATTCCACTTTCCATCCTCCCATATCCTCCATCCAGGGGTCCACTAAACTCGTCACCTTCTTTAAAAGGGTCATATGTCAGTTCCAACACAATTTGCCCTCTATGCTTCTTGTCATGGGGATCACTGATACCAGTGTGCTTAAGCAGATCAAGTACAAATTCCTTTGTCTCATTGGGTGTTAGCAGTTTCAGAGGAATTATTTGCATTCCTAACTTGTCATGTCCACCTACCTGTGAAAAAAAAAACATTAAAAACGATTAAAAGTGATATCATTTTACAGGTGTGAATTCTTACCATGCTTGAAAATGCAGCATAAAATCTTGTTAATAAGTTGTATGCTTTAAGACAAAGACACTTTAGTGATTCATATATGTTGAAGAAGGGTCCTCTGTGAATATATCAAATGTGAAACACCACACTGATGAATGTAAGTTCATAAAAAAACCTCTCCTGCCCTTTCAAACAAAACAAAATGATTAAAGTCTCTCTATTCAAAATCATGCTAGGTTTAATTGCCATTAGTTTGGTTGGATTATTTGTAACTGCATATTTACTAAACCAAACTAAGCCTTGTGTCCCAATAAGTGGGGTTGGCTATATGAGTCATTTTTGGCCATTTTGCTCTATGAAGGGCTATATTTACAATACATAATTATTTTACAGTATATAACTATTGATGCGGGTGTTTTCCACATAAAAAAGGGTACGAGGGAATGATCAGCCACACAGACTTACGCACAGCCCAAACCACTACAAGAGAGGAACCAATGGGGAATCTGGCAATTTTAGAGGCATGAAAGAGAAAGCCTATGGGGTTGCTCCTGTAACTGAATAACTATAACCGGAAACCATCTTTACATTGGATGGTTTGGTCTTTCGAACTCTTACTGATTCTAGTCCCCACCAGCCTTTGAAAAGAAAAAAGAAGAAAAACAATCATAATAAGCCAGTTTCATGATCACCAAGTAAATAAATTGTTATTTAGTAGTCCAGTGCCTATTAGAAGTCAATCTTCTTCAAATAGAGCCTTTTTCACTGAACTATATTAGTTCGTTCTCAATTCCATAAAAAATTAAAATTCAAGAACTGTTAGTTTAAAGCCATGATTTTTTGGAGAGGGTTAAGAGACGAACCTGATCCCAATCAAAGACATTTATGTTAAGAACTTGAGACTCGGGGTCCTTGACAATAAGCTTAAATTCCTCGTTCCACTCGGGATTCAAGTTCTTCTTCTTGATGGATGTTTTCTTTGCTGGCAGCCTCTCTCCACTCAGGCTGAGCTTAACGTAAGGATCCGATAAACCTAATAAGTCCATCTTCAAAAGTTTGAGTGCTCGTACAACTTTCACATTTAGTAGTCCTACAGGCCTCTTTGTTGCCGTTCTATCAAAAGAGAACACTCAGTTTTAGATGTATCACAAAAATAAAACATAAAATAAGATTATATAAACTTAAAAATATCTAAGAAAGTTAAAAATATCATAGGAGGTTGTATTATCTTGGAATAAACTTACGCTGAACCATCGAGGATCGGTATTTCAAGGGTTTGAGGCCAGAGGTAAAGGTTTGCAACTTGTTTTTTAATAGTCTCCTGTAAGAAACATAGAAAAATCCGTAGATATAATAATAACACAATGCTTGAAAAATCACAACAACCAAACTCCTAATGCTATGTTTGAATCTTGGATTTGTGGAGGGAAAACAAAAGGGAAGGACTATTTCATTCACTTTTCCCTTCACCTTTCTTTTCCCTCCACAAATCTAAGATCCGAACACAGCCTAAAGAAAACCAATATCGTTCCCCATATATCCCAAATTTTGGACAGTAAAATAAAACCCCAGTGCCTACCCATGAAGGAATCAGCAATGCAGCACCTGAACAAATCGGTAAAGGCCAGGTATGGACATAATATCCCCTCCCAGTACTTTCATTCCAAAATCCACGTGTGGCTACATGTAACAAATAATGATTCATAAACAATAAAATAAAATAAAAATAAAAATAACTGGGCAAACAAATATATGTCCATTAATGCGAGATTGGCACTCAAATTTTCTGCTTACCTTCTCCATCAAAGATACCACAATGTTTGCAAAACATGGAAAACTAGGCACGAGAGGTTTCAAAGTTATCCGTGGTGCAGCAAATATTTGTAGATCCACTAACTGATAAGAAGTATAATCAATCCTCCTGGAGAAACAAATCCTCTTTATAGGAACTAAAAACAAGCATTAGGGCTCTTCTGACCTGAACTGTGATCCTCACAGACAACAATTTTACCACCACAATTACGTTTGGATTGGCAGCCCATTTAATAGCCGGTTCCATGACTAGTTCTTTCTCATTAGTCTCGTAGATTTTAAGACCTGCCAAGTCGTAAAACAATGAAAAATTGAATCAATCTAAATCAAGGTCAATGTCTGATGTTCGATCCCTTAGTCAGAGCAAGGAATGAAGCAATGCTGGACAAAGTACAGTTTCATAAGACTTTTGGACCACAAAGTGCAGAAACAATATATTAAAATAAATGTGGAGAAAACTGACCCTGAAATGTAGGAGGAAGAGTTCCAAGGCTTAGATTCTCAAACTCAATTGATTCTATTTGATACTTCCCAACATACTCTGCAAATATTGGTTGTGCAATGGTTCTTATCTGACCACAAATTGCCTGCACATTGCACAAAATTAAGCTTAATATCTTTAATAATAAATTGAAATTTATGTTCAAATTTCAGTTTTTAAGCCTCAAAATCACCTTGTCAAGGTAAGGCCACATATCCAAAAGAAACTTGTTTAACCAGTCTACCTGCACACTCAATCAAAAAATCCCATAAAGTAAGGCAATTTTTAAGCAAATGCATGGCTCTCGAGTGTAATTGTCCAAAGGATAAAAGCCCTTAAGGCATGATGTTAAGAACATACTATCCCCTCCCCGGGATAGTTCTCCTTTTCTTATCCTGATTAAATGAAGTTCTTATGGATACAGAAATAGAACAATTTATATGAAAGCTGGAAAGGTAAAGCATACTCGATCATAATCCGGACTCTTCACCCAACATGGAATCTCAGGGAGAATGTCTTGCAAACCAGTTGTATCCAGCTCATGAAGAGGCCTAATAACTGGATCCTGTAATTGGTTAATTCAATCCCCCCCCCAAAAAAAAAAAAAAAAAAATTCAGCTCCAATATTGCATAATTCAAGATTACAAGATACAAGGCACACATTTAAGAAAGTTATTTTCAAAGGCTTTTCTTTTTTCTTTTGGTGCATTATCAGGAATACATTTTTTTAATTAAGACTCTGAAGCGAGGAAATGTGAGAATGATCATAATTTAAAATTCAAAAAAAAAAAAAAAAGTATGAGTAAGGATAAGACAACTGATGAACCATTCATCGCATCGTAAATAGAATTTGAAATGCATTGATCTTACTCTACAAGTTCAGAGTGTACATTTGACACCGAAGCACTAATTTCATTATATGTAGAGGATTGATTATACATTAGATAGGAAAATATCATTCTAAGGTATTGAATATCGTTCTAAGGTCTTCAATCAATTGTGGTAACCGCTACAATTTCTGCGATAAATTTGTTCTATAAAGGATAAATTTATCCTCAATGGAAAATGGAACATAAAATAGGAAGTTTCTACAGAGATACTTTTCCTCCCCAAATAAAGCCAAAAAATAAAATCAGTCAACAAATGACAATTACAAAATTATGAGGACCCTTGCAAAATAAGAAGAGAGAAAAGAAAGAAGAAAAAACAGACGTGTGATATTGACTGGAAAAATTGAATATATTGTCAAAGTGAAAGCAATCACCAATTTTAAATACAAGATTGAACTGGTCGAAGCAAAATCATAAATGTCTAACAATTATGGAACAGTATCTAAATGATATAAGAGTTAAATTAGTTTGTAGAAGAATGATAAGATAAAATAAATTTAAAATAAGATTAATGCTTCAATAATTCAATTAAAAAGTAAACCATAAGGGGTTAACCAGGTAACAAGTTAACTTGTGATGAGTGCCTTGGAAGCATAGATCACGAGTTCGAATCCCATGAAACTTTTCATACCCTTGAAACCACCCAGGGCCAGATTGGTATGTGTGGACGGGGCGCATGAATGGGGACTAGTTAGGCCACTCCCTTGAGGCCACCAAAGGCCTGTACCCAGTAATTACCCGGTATGTGTGGGATGAGGGTGCATAACACCAACACCCCCCCCCCCCCCCCCCCCCCCCCCCCGGTTAACCCAAAAAAAAAAAAAAAAAAACAATCAAAAGGGATAGATAACAAATAGTCATTGCCTCATCAACTAGAGCATTAATTAATGTTAAAAGGATGAAATGCAAGGAAAAATAAAATCATTATTTCAAACTTTGACAGACTCTATAAAAGCAGAAAGTTCAAAAAGACTGAAAATCTCTTCTAGAAGCATCCGATTAAATACTAATTTCAACATAATATATGAACACAAAACAATAAAAATCCCAAAATCATTTTCACAGAATACAAATAACCTGATACAAGAATTGGATGGTAAGCAATGAAAGAACCAAAATCGAAGACTGTCACCGTTAGAACCAATACCCAGATCATGAAGGAGAACTAATCGATCAAATGCTTCAATAGATTATAGCTAAATGCAATGATAAACAAGAACCATAAGCTTATATCTTTTCATCAATCAAATGCTTGTGGATCTCTTCTCATGCGATGATCAGACAAGAACTATGAGCTTAAATTGATGTATGTAAATCTACACATCGTTACCTCAACATCTTTGGGCTCGGAGTAGACGAAGAAGTAAAACCCAATCAAAAGTCCAATCGGAAGTCCAATCCCAAAGCCAAGAATTCCCAAGATGATGCTCAGAAAACCCATTTGTGCTAGCCAGCCAAACTCCAAGAAACAGAGGAGATTAGACTGGGAAGAAGAGGGAAAATCAAGAGAAGCGAAGTGAATTCAAAGGGTGGAAAATCAATGAATGTAGAGTAGAGACAGAGAAAGGGAATAGAAGCGAGAGAAAAGAGAAAAATTTTCCAGGGAAGCGAGGTGAGGGCGACAAAATCTAAGAAAATTTACTACGGAACGTAACGAAAAAGAGTCCCAGATGAAACCGCCAAAAAACAGAGTCACGTTGTTCTCTACTTCAAAAATACTAAATAAAAACTTGTACATAAACGCTGAACTGTATATTAAAAAAATAAATTAAAATTCGGATTAAATGACCCTGTTGCCCTTGTTTCCGGCTTGGACCGGTTCATGTAATTGCTAGACAATTTAATTTTGGTGAAACATCAATAAATTTTAAATAATAAGCTTATAAATTGTTTGGTCTTTCCTCCTTTTTTATTTTTTATTTTTTATTTTTAACCCAAAGATCTTCTACTCTAGTGTGAATTACATAAAGAGTCAAGCATAAATGCATTCGTGTTATGTGTTGAGAGACAAATGTAGATTTTCTAATAATGTTAAAATTACTAAACGTAATACTTTAAAAAAGTTTTGTAGTGTACTTTTTCTAAACGTAACATTTCAATATCACACACTAAAAAAACTCTTCAGTATATTTTTTCTCAAATGTAATAATATAACATTCCAAAAAAATTCTTTTGTGTACTGTTTCTAAATGTAACACTCCAATTAATGTAACATACAAAACTCTTTAGTGTACTTTTTTTAAACGTAATACTTCAATGTAACACACTAAAAAACTCTTTAATGCGTTTTTCTCAAATGTAACAACGTAATATTCTAAAAAAATTTCTTAGTGTACTTTTTTTAAATGTAACACTTCAATTACTGTAATACATAAAAACTCCTTACTGTGTTTTTTTTTTTTTTCCAAACGTAACACTATAATATTACACTCAAATCTAGTACTAGAAAACCACACTAACAGAAATATAGATCTTCACACTTAACAACCAACACTTCAGCCACCAATCCCCCTAAGAAGAATTTTTCACACCTCATATTTCCATTTTCATCCCAAAAATGAATCAAAAAATTAGAAAAATGAATCACAAAAGAGTATTTACTTAAACTTAAATGGCACCAAATCAAATAAATATAACTATCCAAAACAAAAAAATGACTAATTGATTCATAGGAAAACTCTTAAACTAAATGGATCAACATTCTCTCATATGGGATTAATGAATAAATTTTTCATTTAATTTAGAGTGCTCCTATCAGCACTTACTTTTATTTTTCTGATCCCTCCACTTTTTTGAACTCCCACCCACTTAAATGAGTGTCCTATATTTTCTTTTTAAACCCATATCTTAATTCCAACCATACCCTTCCTCTTTTGGACTCCCAACCTCTCTACTGCTAATCCTTCTATCGCCGAAGCCCTCACCGTCGACAATCCCAGCACTGTCGCTTCCATAACCACCCATCCTGTTGCCTCATTCTTCTTTCATTTTCCTTCTTTTTCACCCTCTCTGCTTTAACTTTGGCAAACCACCATCGCACCACCGCCATCTAAAAAATCGTTTTCCCCTCCATTGCCGATTATGCCCCTCCACTGTCACTTCCATAACCACTCATCCCGTTATCTTCTTCTCTTCTCTTTTTCTAATTCTTCTTCTTCAGATGACGACCTAGATTATGACCAACAACCGCAAACCCAAATCGCGATCCACTACCATCATCTATTACATTGCATTTTCCTTTTTCTTCTTCTTCTCTTTCTCTCTGTGGTGACTGAGATTGCAACCCAAATCGCGACCCATCACTACCTAAAACCGCTGCCATCACCGCCCACCATCGATTTTTGAATACCCTAAGTTTAGGGTTAGGGTTTCAAGAGAAGTAGAAGAAGATGAACGCCCGACGATGGAGGTAATGGGAAGGTGGATGACCAACTTGGAGGACAACCGAAGGTGGACGACTAACCAAGAGAGATGAAGAAGACTTCCAGAGGTAATGGGGATAGCTAGTGGAATTAGGGTTAGGGTTTGGAAAATTAGGGTCAGAAGGTTGGGGATAAGGGTAAAAATGAAATTTTATATTTGGACAAAATCAGAATTAAAAAAAAAATAAGAGTAGGAGTCCAAAAAAATAAGATAAGTGCAAATAGTAATACTCTTTAATTTATTATTATTATTATTAACGGCTCACCCCCAACCCTAACTTTCCAAATTTTGGCAGAGAGCCACCAATTAAGCTTAGTTGACATTCACACTCAGTTTGTTTTGATTTTTTTATTTTTATTTTTTTTGAGCAATAATGATAATCGTAAAGTTATGGCAACAATAGTGGCGATGAAGGCAATGATGGTAGTGATAGCAACAACAACAAAAGTGGTCTTGGAGGTGATCTTGGTAGTAGTTACGGTGATAATGGTACAAAGAAGGTGGCACAAAGAAGGTGGCGGTAAAGAAGGTGTTTGAAAATTATTTTTTTCTTAAACCAACTCATTTTTCATTCCATCAAAAATCCTTTTCCTCGACTTTTTATTTTTATTTTTTTATCATAGTAAATGTCAAAAACATACATAGAACTTTTAAAATAATAATAATAATAATAATAATAATAATAATAATAAATACAGTTGAAACAAATCAAACCTTATTTTTTCAATATTTTAGTTGTTTTGATTCATATAATTGTCAATCATTTTTAGCTCATATATCACTATTTCTTTTCTTTACTTTTTTTTTTTTTTTTTTTTTTACATATGAGAACATCACATATATAATTTATACTGTCTATGGGTGGGGAGAGGTGGGACGTGCGAAGGGAGTTGAATGCGACTTGAGGAATTGCAAGGTTAGGGTCCAATAATCCAACTACCTGCCGGGCCAACTGCTTTGATGTTTTTGAATTTATATTTCAAGACAATAATTATAAACCATACAAATTTGACTGGAATCCAAGTTTTAAAAGTAAATTCTTCTTAATTTTATTTTCAAAAATACTATTGTACTTATAAAAAAAAATGTTCAAATGTAAAATTGAAATTTGATAAGATTTGAATTACATTGACAAGAAATTTGATTTGCACTTTAAATTAAGAGTAATGCTAGAGACCCTAAATATTTTACTAAAAGTTTTATCAAATGTTTCACATGGGTGTGGGACCCACACGAGAGTTTTATCAAATGTTTCACATGGGTGTGGTACCCACACAATGTGGGTCCCATGTGAGTCCCACACCCATGTGAAACATTTGATAAAATTTTTGGTAGAATTTTTGGAGTCTCTAATATTTTTGTTAAATTAAACATGAACGTGAAAAACAATAAAGCCAGCTGGAATGAGTGATGCTTTTGGTGGAGTGGGGGTAATTTGTTTGTGTGCGGGAGGAAGGGCAACAAGGGCAAGAAAGTGAGGTGATTTGTGAGCCGTATCTTCTGAGGTAGGATAGGATGCTGTATTTATTATTTTTGTTAGTAAGGTTATGTTAAGTATTTCAAATAATTTATTAAATTTTCTATCAAATCTCTCACACAGGTATGAAACTCACACACATGTAGGTTTGCATAAGTCTCACACCCATAATATGAGAAGTTTTGTAAAAAATTTGATAAATTATTTAAAATTCACAACATTTTTCTTATTAGTATTAGTATTAGTATTAGTATTAGTATTAGTATTAGGAGAGGATACCTAGAATCATGCTAAAGATTACACATGGCACGATGGTTGTCATCTTCTATATAATCTCCTCCATTTATAATTGTGTATTTATGTATTTATCACAATTAGCCTATCACCCATGCTATGCACGAGATAATTATAGATATTTATATTTGTGTTAGATTTTTTTTAATATATAAATTATGTTTTTTAAGATTTTTTTATAAAAATAATTTAATAATCTTATCACTAACCATAGTGTATGAGAGAAGTTGAAAATGGTACTGCAGTAACTATACACGGGTTGTATCTATAATTATTTGTATGAGGGGATTTTGGCCAAATCAATAAATGCAGGTGTGTGAAAAGACATGTGGATTGAAAAAAATTAATAAATGCTAATTAGAGAATTTTGACCAAATCAATAAATGCTGAGTTTTTTTTTTAAATAAAAAATTTAGAAAATTCAGATTGGGATATTGGAGCTCCCACAGGCCTTGGGGTTAAAAAACCCCTTTTGCTTAATATATAGTATAGACAAGAGGTGATTACGGACCGATTGATTCGTCAAAATTGAGTGATTCAATTCAATTTACTTATTTTTTAAGTGATTTTAATAATATGAACGGACAAATACAAATGACATTTTTTAAAAAAATTTTATGTTCAGATGAATGACAGATGAGAGGCCACCCAATTGAATTCGATCTACCAACTCCCCTTAGGACAATGATGTTATGTTTTCATGTTACCTATGTAATGCCCAAACTTCCGGGCCGTTAATAAATCAAGTCAACCTCAAATTTATAATTGCAGATAACTCATAATCTAAAATATACAAATCGTCTTTATAAATAATTAACACAAATATCTCCAAAATATAAATTATACAAATGTCCAAAAATAATATATAGTTGTGGGCTCAAAAATCTCCAACTCAAATAATCTCTTTAGAATTTCAAATCCGATCTCCACTGAATTCATCTATACCTGAAAAATAAATTAATTCGGTTAGTATACAATACAACATGAATAACAAGGCTTGGACAAAGAAGAAATTAACAGGGATCCAACAATTACACAACTGATTAGATTTGATAATCAAGCAATTTACCAAATTGCACAAACTAGTCAACTCGACATATGATAATTTATTCAAAACTAAATATCCAGTCGTACTCGGTACATGACAAGTGACCGGCTTCACCCACCTCACCCAAGCACAACTGGTTATCCGGGCTATTAGTCCAAGCTATTGGTAAGGTCCACTCGATCCATGTACGGAGTATTTCCATGTTATTTAGCCAGACAAATCAACACTAATTACACAGAACAACTTCATAGAATTTATCAAATGACTAAAATAATCAAAAGTATCAACGAGAATGATTTCACATAATTTAACATATGACCAAGATAATCAAGAGGAGTGCAAATGCAAAGTAATTAAAATAAACATTCTTTGCAATGAGATTTAGAGGAAGCATATTGCATACCACCCGAATTACCTCCACTCGAATCTCGATATTTCTCCATAGATCTCCAAATTCTAAGCCATAAGGTATGTAAGGTTTCACAAAATCTACAACTCTCTTCCTATATGAAAATGCTTATTCTCACTCTAAACACTCTTAATCTAAACTCTAAATCCATATAACAAATGGAGAGAGAGATAAAACAAAAACAAAAGGATGAAAGAAGAAGAAGAATGATAGAAATAGTTGAGAGATAAGCTCAATTTACAGGCAAGGATACTTGGGACAAAAGAAAGGAAGATTTGGGATAAAAGAAAAGGAACTTTACTTGGTGGGCAAGAAATAGGGGTTTACTTGGAAAGAAATGAAGATTAAAGAAATTAAAAGAAAATAAAAGATTACTTGGTAAGTAAGGAAATGATGAAAAAAATAATAAAATAAAATTTACTTGGTGCCCAAGAATAGTAAAAAAAAATTAAAAAACAAAGGAGATGAATAATAATGAGGTGAAGATAAAAAGAGATAAAATAAGTTAGGTTTTCATTTAAAAATATTTCCACCAAACTACCACCAATATCTTTCACTAAAATATTATTACCTCAAAAATAGAGGATTTCATAATCTATCCACCTTAAACAAATTTCGTCTTCGAAATTTACAATCTCTAATACTTCGAATAATAACACGCTTCACTACATACTCTGATATAAACAATGATTTTTTTTTAACGTCAAATATCAATTTCCCCCCCTCCCTGAAATATCAACCAGCCAACAGATCCCATGTAGGACCTAATCCCTACGCTCTGATACCATTCTGTAATGCCTCAACTTCCGGGCCCTTAATAAATCAAGTCAACCTCAAATTTATAATTGCAGATAACTCATAATCTTAAATATACAAATCGTCTCTATAAATAATTAACACAAATATCTTCAGAATATAAATTATACAAATCTTAAAAAATAATATATAGTTGTGGGCTCAAAAATCTCCAACTCGAATAATCTCTTTAGAATTTCAAATCCGATCTCCACTAAATTCATCTGTACCTGAAAAATAAATTAATTCGGGAAGAATACAATACAACATGAATAATAAGGCTCGGACGGAGAATAAATCAACAGGGATCCAACAATTAAACATCTGATTAGATTCGATAATCAAGCAATTTACTAAATTGCACAAACTAGTCAACTCGACATATGATAATTTATTCAAGACTAAATATCCAGTCCTACTCGGTACATGACCAGTGACCGGCTTCACCCACCTCACCCAAGCACAATTGGTTATTCGGGCTATTGGTCCAAGCTATTGGCAACGTCCACTCGATCCATGTACGGAGTATTTCCACGTTATTTAGCCAGACAAATCAACACTAATTACATAGAACAATTTCACAGAATTTATCAAATGACTAAAATAATCAAACTTATCAACGAGAATGATTTCACATAATTTAACATATGACTAGGATAATCAAAAGGAGTACAAATGCGAAGTAATTAAAATAAACACTCTTTGCAATGAGATTTAGAGGAAGCATATTGCATACCACCCGAATTACCTCCACTCGAATCTCAATATTTCACCATAGATCTCCAAATTTTAAGCCATAAGGTATGTAAGGTTTCACAAAATCTACAACTCTTCTCCTATATGAAAATGCTTACCCTCACTCTAAATACTCTTAATCTAAACTCTAAATCCATATAACAAATGGAGAGAGAGATGAAGCAAAAACAAAAGGATGAAAGAAGAAGAAGAATGATAGAAATAGTTGAAAGGTGAGCTCAATTTATAGGCAAGGATACTTGGGACAAAAGAAAGGAAGAATTGGGACAAAAGAAAAGGAACTTTACTTGGAGAGAAAGGAAGATTAAAGAAATTAAAAGAAAATAACAGATTACTTGGTAAGTAAGGAAATGATGAAAAAATAATAAAATAAAATTTACTTGGTGCCCAAGAATAATAAAAAAAAAAAAGATTAGAAAACAAAGGAAATGAATAATAATGAGGTGAAGATAAAAAGAGATAAAATAAGTTAGGTTTTCATCTAAAAATATTTCCACCAAACTACCACCAATATCTTTCACTAAAATATTAATACCTTAGAGGGTAATTTGTATAGCCAAATTGGGCCATGCTAGGAAGCATTGTTTCTGAATATTGGGTCACGTTGTGGGCCAAGTTACGAGCTCAGGATAGCTCGATGTGGGAACAATGGTTGATAGGCCGGTCGGTGAGCTCCAGTTGCGGTCAGTGGGCGAGCTGAAGTGCTATGTCAGCCACATAAAGGATGCTGAGCTAGAGGTAGCCCGGCGAGAGGATTCAAAGCAATTGGTGATCGTGCGGCCCGGTTAGGGTATTTGCGCTAGGTAGCTCGGCTAGGCGTAGCGAGCCAAGCAAGGTGATAACTGTCTCACTTAGTTGGCAGTGAGTAAGGTGTTATCAGAATATACATTGTCTTTGGGAATGTAATTCCTAGGAGGACTCTGCTAAGGAGAGTAGAGTCTTACTAGGATTATGCAAATCATCTCACTTGATTGGTAGTGAGTAGAGTGTTATCAAGATAGACACTCTTCATTGGGAGTGTGATTCTTAGGAGGACTCTTATAAGGAAGAGTTGAAATCCTACTAGGATTGTGCTAGGCAGAATCTATAAAAACTCATAACAGAACCTATGTACAGGTATCCCAATTCTTACTCTAGAATACATAGAGCTTATTGTCTATTGTCTAGTTACTGACTTAGGCATCAGAGGGGTTTTCGGCATACACCAGCCGGTTAGCTCACATTTGTGTTTTCAGATGGCAAAGCAACGTTGTTTGGAGGAGTGCAAACTTGATCAACAGGATTATACGCGAAGATTATTTCGTGTTCGTACAATTGGCACCGTCTGTGGGAATTGCAATCACAAAGAACGAACCTCTTGATTAAGTTCTCTTTCAACTGATTTCAATGGTGCACAATGAAGACTTACCACACTCTGCCATTAATGGGCAAACCCCGGAAGGGGGCGGAAGGCACGAAGGCTTACCTTTTATCCCGCCCATGGCAGAGTTAGATCCCCAGTGACGGAACCCGAGGAGGGATACCAATGAAAGACGGGGCTCCAGTCCTCACCACTCCCCAAGCCCTGAAAGGCAGAGGTGAAGGTTGGATCCTCAAGTTCTAGAAGATCAGGTAAGGGAGCAAGATGAATTGATACGGAGGATGGCATCAGACATGGAGACTATGAAGTGCCAGATAAAGGGCAAATGGGCGGTGGAAGAAGAGGTGGACAAGAGCAGGGCGCACCTTCGCCACTCAAAAGATCGTGACAGACAAGTCACACCATCACAAGTTGAAAGTAGAAGCCTCAGGTTAGGCGATACACAATCGAGGACTTCCAGGACTCATTACTCTAGGTCTGAGAGAATGAGGACTGAAAGGTCTTACACAGAAGGAAGCAGTTATCGGCCCACACATTCACACCAAACGACATCTAGGCACACGAAGTTGCATAGGTCGGCGGACCTGCGGACAGTGCTTGAAGAAAGGGCTCGAAGGAGAGAAGACACTCAGGCTCGCGACCCCCGCAGAGTCTCCGCAATACAAAAATTGGTTCCTAGAACACACGGGAGTGTCGAGGTAGGAATGTCAGAGCCGCACCTTGCCTATGAACCAGCAGACAAAGTGTTAGCAAGGTTGCAGAGCTCACCGTTCGTTCCGACAATTGAGAACTCACCATTACCCTTAGGCTTCCATCAGCCTAAATTCACAACTTATGAGGGAAAGTCGGACCCCAACATGCACTTGAGCCACTTCTTCCAAGTCATGGCGGTGTATCGGCGAAACGAGGCTCTAATGTGTATCCTATTCCCTTCCAGCCTTGGTGACCTAGGTCTAACATGGTTTGAAAGATTGTCAGAAGCTAGCATAGCTTCCTGGGCGCAACTAGTAGAAGCATTTGTAACCAGATTTAGAACAAACACCAAGACACTAGTGGGGATTGACCAGCTACTCACCATAGATATGGACGAGAAGGAAACATTGAAGTCTTACAACAATCGGTATTGGGAGACTTTTAATCAGATTGGAGATTGCCCTATAAACCTAGCTATTGCACAGTACAAACGAGCTTTGCCAGCAAGCAATAAATTGAGAGATTCAATAACAATGACGCTGTCCCTTACTATGGAAACCCTGATGGAGAGAATGTACCAACACATCTAGGTAGAGGAAGATGTGGCGCGCATCAAGGAAGAGTCTAACACAACAACGATGCCAGACAAAAAACCTTTGGTGAGAGTTACCACGGTTAACAAGTAGGACCGAAAGTGTAAAAGTCTTTGCCCAACTGGGGGCTAAGTAGGTTGGCAGGTTTGACCAACTCTTTCTAACAAATTTGTGCCTAACAGGGGGCAAGGGGGGTTGGCAGGTTTGACCAACTGTTGTCAAAAAAAAAAATTTAGACTCTTTGCTCAACTGGGGGCCAAAGGCGGTTGGCAGGTTTGACCAATACTTTTTTCTTCCTCAAACCGAGATAAGGATCTAGGCTCACGAAGGTTGGCATGTTTGACCAACACTTTTTTCTTCCTCAAACTGAGATAAGGATCTAGGCTCAAGAAGGTTGGCAAGTTTGATCTACACTTTTTTCTTCCTTAAGCCGAGATAAGGATCTAAGCTCAGGAAGGTTGGCAGGTTTGACCTACACTTTTTTCTTCCTCAAGCCGAGATAAGGATCTAGGCTTAGGAAGGTTGGCAGGTTTGACCAACACTTTTTTCTTCCTCAAGCCGAGATAAGGATCTAGGCTCAGGAAGGTTGGCAGGTTTGACCAACACTTTTTTCTTCCTCTAGCCGAGATAAGGATCTAAGCTTAGGAAGGTTGACAGGTTTGACCAACATATTTTTTCATTCTTCAGCCGAGATAAGGATCTAGGCTCAAGAAGGTTGGCAGGTTTGACCAACATATTTTTTTACTCTTCAGTCGAGAAAAGGATCTAGGCTTAAGAAGGTTGGCAGGTTTGACCAACACTTTCATTTCTTCAGCCGAGATAAGAATCTAGGCTCAAGACGATTTTTCTTTAGCCAAGATAAGGATCTAGGCTCAAGAAGGTTGGCAGGTTTGACCAATAAAATTTTTGCATCCTTTAGGCGAGATAAGGATCTAGGCCAAAGGTGGTTGGCAGGTTTAACCAACAAAATTTTGCCACTCATTGACCGGGATGACAGTTACCTCGGCCAAAGTAGATTGGCAGGTTTGACCAACAAAAGTTTTTGCACTCTTTGGCCGGGATAATAGTTACCTCGGCCAAAGCAGGTTGGCAGGTTTGACCAACAAATTTCTGAACTCCATCTCGGCCAAGGAAGGTTGGTAGGGTTAGTAAATTGAGTTAGTCTGCTTGGCGAGACACAAAAATAACGACTCGTCGTACCATTGTGAACTCGAAAGTTATATACATTGAAGGCAAAAATGCGGGGCTATTCAAATTTTTTGGAGGTACATGACGACTGTAACAGGAGAACGGGGCTAATAGGGGCACGCCACGTGTCTTAGGAATGACGTCGTGTCAAACATGCCAGATTAGTGGAAGGACGTGCTGAGCAACTGACAAGACTTGTTGGGGCTGAACGAGTTATGAGACCAAACAACTTCTCTTGTTCGACAGAGTTGAGCGTTTTTAGCTCGGCTAGAGGAAAGTAATCCCAATCAAGCTTCGCAGATAGAATTAATGGGCAATTGAGAGGGTAATTTGTATAGCCAAATTGGGCCGAGCTAGGAAGCATTGTTTCTGAATATTGGGTCGCGTTGTGGGCCAAGTTACGAGCTCAGGATAGCTCGGTGTGGGAACAATGGTTGATAGACCAGTCGGTGAGCTCCAGTTGCGGTCAGTGGGCGAGCCGAATTGCTATGTCGGCCACATATAGGAAGCCGAGCTAGAGGTAGCCCGACGAAAGGATTCAAAGCAATTGGTGATCGTGCGGCTTAGTCAGGATATTTGCGCCAGGTAGCTCGGCTAGGCATAGCGAGCCAAGCAAGGTGATAACTGTCTCACTTAGTTGGCAGTGAGTAGGGTGTTATCAGAATATGCATTATCCTTGGGAATGTAATTCCTATGAGGACTCTGCTAAGGAGAGTAGAGTCCTACTAGGATTGTGCAAACCATCTCACTTGGTTGGTTGTGAGTAGAGTGTTATCAGGATAGACACTCTTCATTGGGAGTGTGATTCCTAGGAGGACTCTTATAAAGAAGAGTTGGAATCCTACTAGGATTGTGCTAGGTAGAATCTATAAAAGCTCATAGCAGGACCTATGTACAAGCATCCCAATTCTTACTCTAGAATACACAGAGTTTATTGTCTATTGTCTAGTTGCTGACTTAGGCATCAGAGGGGTTTCCAGCACACACCCGCCGGTTAGCTCACGTTTGTGTTTTCAGGTGGCAAAGCAACGTTGTTTGGAGGAGTGCAAACTTGATCAACAGGATTATACGAGAAGATTATTTCGTACTCGTACAATACCTCAAAAATGCAGGATCTCACAACCTATGTTAAAAAAATGATTTTTATTTAATAATAATATTAGCTATTTAAGAAATATAAAAGTTTGGCCTTTCTTTCAATTATAAAAAATGAAAAATACAAAAATTTACTTTCAAATAAGGTCCAAAATAATAAAAAAAATTACTCCAAAATAGTTTTTAAAAAAATGCATAAAAAAGTAAAACCCAAGTCGTCAAATCAATTTGCATCCACCCACTAATCCGTACAGCATGTTCAATCCGTATCCGCTAACTAAATAGATGGTTGCATATTGGTTTTTTCAATCCATTTAAGTTCAAATGAATAGTGGATGTAAGGCTACTCGACCCAACCCGATCTTCAAACACTACGGTGTCGTTTGATAACACTTATGTTTTCAGTTTTTTGTTTATATTTATAAAAATTAAAAAAACTCAAATAAAAACTTGTTTGGTAAAATTTTTGATTTATAAATCGGTGGTCTCAGTTTATAAATTTGGCCAAAAAATGAAAACACAAAAAATGTGTTTCCGTTTTGAGTTTTGAGTTTTTTTTTTTACCACTCAACACTAGCCACCACCCGCCACTATTTTCCACCACTGTCTTCCGCCGCCACCACCACCCACTTGCCACCACCACTCACCACCCACTTGCCGCCACCACCACCCGTCACCACCACTACCACCACCCGCCACCCACCTGCTACGCACTCGCCATCACCACCCATCCCTCGCCGCCGCCGCCGCCACCACCACCACCACCCACCACCCACCTGCCATCCGCCCGCCACCACCCACCACCCGCCACTACCATCCATCGCCCGCCACCACCACCCGCCACCTACTTGCCACCACCACTCACCACCTACCTGCCACCACCATCCACCAACAGCCACTCACCACCACTAGCCACCTACCACCCACCCGCCACTACCACTCACCACCACCCACCTGCCACCACCACCCACTCGCTACCACCTACCACTTACCACCCGCCACCGTCACCCACCCACCCACTACTACCACCACCCACCACCACCCGCCATCCGCCATCCACCTGCCACCACCATCCGCCACCACCACCATCACCCACTCGCTACCACCCACCACCCGCCACCATCACCCACCCACCCACCATCACCACCCACCACCACCCGCCATCCGCCACCCACCTGCCACCACCCGCTACCGCCGCCACCACCACCACCACCACCACCCACTTGCTACCACCCACCACCTGCCACCGTCATCCACCCACCCACCCACCACCACCAGCCGCCACCTACCTGCCACCACCCGCCATCCGCCACCCACCTGCCACCACCCGCCACCACCGCCACCCACTCGCTACCACCCACCACTGTCACCCACCCACCCACCACCACCCACCGTCACCACTTTCCACCACCGTCTTCCGCCACCACTTGCCACCACTTGCCATTTCTCACTCTTTTTTATATTTTTAAATTTTTTTAAACATTTTGTCAATTACCAAACGCGTTTGTAGTTTATGTTTTTCTAAAAATAAACAAAAACCAGTTTATAAAATTTTTGTAAATATAAACTGAAAACGTAAACGTTACCAAACATACCCTACTAATTTGGATTGAGATGTTATTTGATAGTTTTTAAATAATATTTTATAGGGTAAATTACATTTACCTCCCCTGAGGTTACTGACAAATACAGGGACCTCCCCTGTAGTTTGAATAATTACAATAACCTCCCCTGCTTTACCTGACAATGTCAAGATTCCTCCTTCTGTTGACTTCCGTTTATTTATTTAACAGAAAAAGCTGATGTCATCAAAGCCAAACATTAAAATGTCTATAATGCCCTCAAGTGTCCTCAACCCATCTATGTCCGGAACAGTGTATTTTTCTGAGAAAATGGTGGATAGTTTCCTTTGCCTTCATTTTGTGACTGCTAACTCCATTACCATCTCTTTCTCTCTCTCACTCTCTCATAAATCTTCAAAAATGTCTCCTCAAATGTGTACCTAACTAAAGTAGTACTTTCATTGATTGAATTCATTCCAAAAGCTAAATTAGTTTCTCGCTCATGATCAACCTTACTTCTCTCCCTAATTTTCTCGCGTTTTCGCCGTAAAATCCAAAATCCACCACAACCTAGAGACAAAACAAACCCACAACCTATCACAACTACACAAATCACAATGGTTCTAACTCTACCATTCGAATTGCTCAAATCAGAAAAATCAAAACCAAACAGACAGTTGGCAGTATCTTCATCGGTTGGGCCGAAACGATTGATAAACACCGCGGCGTAAATCGAAGGGTACGCGAAGGCTAGAGGCTCGAGAGACGGGTGGTGCAAGAAGCGCACGGCCAACCATTACCAAGAGATTGATTACACGCCTTCACGGCATCGTCTAACGCCGATTTCGAAACATTGCCTTCGAATGCATCAAGAGTAGTGATGTTCATACAACCCTCGGCGATCTAAGAGGCCTGGAAACTGCAGATTTGCGAATATCATTGAAATTGGGGAAGAAATCGTTTATTAGGGTTTGGTATGAAACCCAACAAGACTCGGCGGAGTCAATCGGAAGAAGAAAATTGTTGGTGATTCGGAGATAATCGGACTGAATGAGTCGGAGATCGACCTTGATGTAGTGACAAGAGACGAAATCGGAGTCGAGTTTTGAACGATTTGAGGATTGAATGAGTTGGCGAAGGACGTCGAAATCAAGAGGACATGATGAGGCCGTGGTGTGGAGGTGGCGGGCGGCAGAGGCAGTGGTGGAGGAGGAAGAGGAGAGAAGAGAGAGGTGGAGTTGTAGAGAGAGAAAGAGGAGGAAGATGAGGGACATCTGGGGAGTGATTTAGAGAATTCAGATTACACTGCTGTTGCAATTGGAAACCAGAGTGAAGTTGGGATTGGGGGATGAGATGAGATGAGAGAGAACAAAAAAGTTAAAATTAAAATTAAAAACAAAGTTGAATACTATAATCAAAGGGTATTTTCGTCTTTTCATGCTCAAATAAAAGGGTAATATGGTCATTTTGTATACAAAAGTAACGTCGTTTATGTATAATTGACGGATTGGGGGAATCTATACAATGTCAGGTAAAGTAGGGGAAGTTAGTGTAATTATTGAAACTACAGGGGAGGTCCCTGTATTTGTCAGAAATCTCAGGGGAGGTAAATGTAATTTACCCTATTTTATATTATTTATTACTTGACACTTGTCAAATTATTTATCAAAAAATGCTAAATTTCAGTATTTTAGCTAATAAATACCAATTTAAGGTGATACATACATATTGTAGGACTATCAAATAATTTTCCATCCAGATTAATCAATTTGTAAAATGTTCTCAAATCCCAATTTTCTATTGGGTGACATCTTGTGAAGTAACCCACCCAATACATATTTAGAAAAAAATTATGGTATACATTCTAAAAAATGTGCATGGTAATAAATATTATGACATTTGTAGTGTAGTTACAATGAGATGTAGAATATAACAAAATTTAGTTGGTAATCATTGTGGTTATATTTTGAAGATTATGATTTCTCATGTTATGAAACTTTGTAGTGGGAAAAGTTACAAACTTGTTATGAATTTTTGTGACAATATTATGAAAGTATATATGGCATACATTTTTGTTTTTTTTTAAATGTGTATCATTGAAGGACTTGTGTATTTATAAAAAATGAGATAAATTACGTTTTCACCCAATCTAAAGTATACGTCATTTCTCACTCTACTCCTTAAAGAAAATATTATCTTATTTTTGTTTCTAATATACTTTTTGTTTTCCACTTTAATTCAATTATCAACTCCCGTTACACTTAATGGGTAATTTAGAAATTTAAGTTTCTCGCTTTGGTCTTTTAAAAAAAATAATTTTTGTCACTTTGGTCCCTAAGAAATTAAGCTTTCTCACTTTGATTGATAAATCTAAACCCAACCTAATCTCAAAATTATTCTCACTCCCAAATCCACATAATCTCATAAACAAACTTTGGTCTCTTTTGGCAAGAGGTTAAAAGTAACTTTTTTTTGACTTTTAATCTCTTTTAGGCTACATCACCTCTGTATTTTTTTACATATTTTTTCAAAAAAAAAAAAAAAGTCAAAAATTAATTTTAAACGTGCTTCTCAAAATCAAGCAAACGAAAATGAAAAATTGTAATAGGTATGTGTCAATCAAAGTGTGGAGGTTTGTGGAAGAGTTCAGGTGGTTTGTTGAAGAGGGGAAGTGACCTGTTAGGATGAGAGATGGAAGGAATCAATTGTGTGAGTGGTGTAAGAATGTGCATATAAACAAGGGAAAATGATGGGAGAGAAGAGGAAAATGAGGGTGAGTGAAGGCTCAACATTTTAGTTGGAGTGGTAAGTTGTGATTGAGAGAAACAATTTAAATTTTTTTATTTTGAAGTAAGGAGTAGAAACATCTTTTTGTTTAATGATTAAAGTGAAAAAAAATGCTCATATTTTAGTGGAAAAAGTATAATTTACTTTATTTTCATCACAAAATTATCACAGCCGTTAGAATTTAGATCAAAAAGGGAGAAAATTTAATAGCTTAATGTCAAAGAAAGAGATTTTCTTTTAGGAGATTAAAGGGTACAAGCGTAATTTACTAGCAAATACTAATGTAAGGGATGTAGATTGTCTCCGGTTCAAGATCGGACTAGACAGTGTTGTTCGGCCTGTGGAGGCCCACTACGGATTCCGTTTTGATAATTTGAACCGTTTAATGTGTAGGACTCGTCGAGTACTATATATCTATAAAAAATTACATTGATCGAATATCGATAGCTATATGATCAATTCAACTTTGTATTAAAAAAAATAGACAGTAAACAAATTAACGGGTGATAAAAAACTGATCCAATAAGATAACTATTGATATCCGATCAATATAATTTTTTACAAGTATATAGTACTCGATGAGTTGTATATATTGAATGATTTAAATTATCAAAATAGAATCCTTAGTGGGCCCTCGTAAGCCAAACAATACCATCTAGTTCCATCTCGGACCGGAGACAGCTCCCCAATGTAAGTTATTTGAAATAAATTGGCGTTTGGAGCATTGATTGATTGCACTATTGGCCAGTTTTAACTTTATTCAATTGAATACTTGTCATGATAATTAGAAGAAATATTATGGCTTTTTGTTAATATCAGTGGTGCTACATACTAATTAGTGTATTAATACATGTTATATCATCATAATTTTAAAATTATAAATTCTATTTATCATACAAATTATAAAGAGTTAAAGTTTTTAAAATTATATCACACCATCCATTAGTAATTAGTATGTTAATTGGTTGGTATAATTTTATTCTGTTAGCATATCTTCTTAGAACACATATTAAGAAGACATTAAATAATTACATTTATATCAACTTGTATAGAAAATAAAAGCGATCTTCATTAAATTTTTTATATTTATAATAAGACTAAAACACCATTTTTGCTTTGGTGGTGCTACATGTACCAATTAATATACACATTAATATATCCATTAGTGTTATATTATTATTACTGATCTCACGTATTATACAAATTATAAATACCTAAAATTTCTAAAATTATACTACATCATCTATTAGGATATTAGTTAATATATTAATTGATACATATAATATTATTCTTTTTGCTTTGCACCTTTGTATGCCTCTTCACTTTCTCTTCAAATTTGATGTTTTATATTTTTTTAGTTTGGTGGAAAAAAAATCAAATACTTTTTATATGATATTTTAACATAAAATAATATTTAAAAATTCACATATATATTAATATTCATTTTTTTCAAACAACTTTTCAAAAATAAATTCAAAATACAAATTCTAAAAGTTAAATCAAATAAAAATACTTGGCAACTAAAGTTTTTTAACATTATCTTCATATATTTTGGTGGGGTTCTCACCTTATTAAAAACAGTTAAAAAATAAAACAAAATAAAAAAAATATAAGATAGTTTTTATTTTTTTTTAATTTTTATCACACTATGTAGTAGTTGTTAAAAAAATTTTTCTTAAGAAACAAGAGTACTTATGTCCATATGAAAAAAAATAAAATAAAATAAATTAAAATTAACTATTAAAAACCATCATAATTAATTTCTCTCCTACTCTTATATTTCCCATGCAAATAAAGGGAATTAAAAGTCATTTATTATTTTTTAAATATGTACCTTTAAGGCACATGTTAATAAGACATTTATATCATTACTCATTTCAAATTGTTATATGATGGGTTGTTTGGAATTCAATTTTTAGTTTTTTTTTAGTATTTTTATAATTTTTAAAAATATTTAAACTTTTAAAATCTACTTGACTAACCGAATTAAAAAAAAAAGAGAAAAAAAAACATAATAAAAAATTTGAACAAAATGTCCACTATAGACAACTTTGTTTTATTTTTGTTTTTATTTTTTTACTTTTTAAATTCTTGTACACTAGATTGACTAAAAAAATAAAAAATTTGATACAATTTAAAAAAAAATAAAAATCGTTGAAGTCAAAAAAAAAAAAAAAAAAGACTGTTCAGCGCATCTCTAAGAGTAAGAAAATTTAAAAAATAAAAACGTCACTTTTAATATCATATATAGATAGATTAGATTAGATATTTAAAACATATCATAGATTAGATATTTAAAACATATCATCGTTTATTTGTGGTTATGTGGTGACCTTCTGAAGGCTCCACATGGCATGTTGAGATGCTAACTAATTGTCAATTTGGTGAAATCATGTTGAGGTGATAACTAATTATCAATTTGGTGAAATTTTCGGTGAGATTAGTATATTAAGGTCATATTTGTTTGGATAGATTAGATAAGGAGGATTGGAATGTAATGAACTATTAATTTGGAGTAAATAATCTCTGGATTATTTAGCTGGAAATAATGCGTATACCATGTTTGTTTTTTCATAGAAGTAGATATTTGGAAATGACTATTTTAGTGAATATCGTATTTGATTTGAAAATTATGAAAAATTACAACTTCTTAAAAGATCATTTTGTCTTTCTGAATTGTTTACAATGACAATGCTAAATTTAAAAGATATTTCATTTTATTTTACGAAGACTATTTTTAATTTTATTTAAATACGACATTAGAAGTATATTTTCATTTGTGATTTTGCTAATAGAAATTTTTTTTATTAAATATCATGAGTTAATTTATATATGTTAAAAAAAAAAATCAAAATGTTTACAAAAAAAAAAAAATTAAAAATGAAGAAAACATCTGTTATATATATTTTTTTCTTTTTAAATATTAAAAATATATTTACTTTTTTTATTTTTCTAATACAAAAAGTAAAAAGAAAACAATTATATATCATGAGATTAATTTGTACATGTTTAAAGAAATTCAACAAGTTTAATGTTTTTAAAAAAATATTATAAACTTGAGGGCCAATTTCGTTATTTAACTAGCTAATTCGGAGATTGGTTTAATCTGTCTGTTTCTATCACACACTCCCAAGGGATAGAGTTATCCCGTATATGGGGACTATTAGTCCGACCTTCATTTTTTTGTCCAAACGTTGGATTAATTGTTCTATTGGACATAGAGTCCAATCCCATAGTTCTATCCTACCAAACAAACACCGCTAAGGAACTTCTTAATTGTTACTTTTCTAGTATTGTTGAAAACCAAAATTTGAGGAAAATGCAAAAGGTTATCAATATTTTTATATTTTTTAAATTTGCCAAGTAGTAGAAAATCATGCTATTCAAGAAGTTAAAACAAATAATTTGAGTTTAAAATATTGGCTTATAAAAAATTTGAGCATTTAAACTTTAATTTATGATTGCATTAGTTGTACTACTCAAAATGGTCCCATGAAATTGATAGATAGCTGCTTAACAAAAATTGTGCCAAAAGGAATTGTAATTGAAGACATTAAATACATCTTAGCTGTGAAACTTCTCGGTCAATTGAGTTGTTGATTGCCCATAGAATATCGAGTGGATTATTTGGACAACATTGAAAGCAACTACAAGTAATTCATCTCCCTTAAAATTAATTTATAAAATGAAATCTTATCAAAAATATTTTGCCAAAATTTTTAGAAAAGCGAAGACTTAATTAAAAGTGTGAGATACCATAGAAAAGCAATAAACGAATCGATAAATATTTTGCCAAGTGTGAATGCAACTTTTAAATATGGGAGACAAACACAAAGCTAGCAATAAACGAATAGATAAATATTTTGCCAAGTGTGAATGCAACTTTTAAATATGGGAGACAAACACAAAGCTAACAAAAGTATTGATAAATATGCATAGGTGAATGTGTTGGCAAGAATGGATGCATCTTTTAAACCACTCCCATTGTTTAGGTGTGGTGGATCATTTTGAATTGCTTTGGGAAGGGAGATACCTAGGCAAATGCTAACTATGTTAATTTAATTGCATTTATTGTAATTTACAAAATTAATTTAACGTTGTATTTGATTGAGGGATTTGAGAAAGGATTTAGAAAAAGAAAGGAAAAAGGAATGTGAAACTAGGTAAAATGTAGGTATATTTTATTTTCATTTCACCTATCTTTTCTCTTTTCGTTTTCAAATCTCTATCCAAATCTTCCAACTAAACACAGCATAAGGGAGTTCATTCTCTGGAATTGGGATATTTACTGCGCCTCGGGGCACATCAAGCTCTATTGCTCCCTTGGATGGATAGAAGGTGGTTGTGCGTCATGCACAACCACCACTATTGTGCATGCGATGATCCGAACCGTTCACCTTTTAGGGTATATCGAGTAAAATATTTTTACAAAAAATTAAGTTGATCGGATATGAGTAGCCCTCTAATCAAATCATATTTGTATACAATTTTGTACTCAAAATACACCTTTTTTTTTTTTTTTTTTTTTTTTGTAGATACAAATTTGATCTAATCATGAGACCATCAATATCTGATCAACTTAATTTTTTTGTAGTGATATACTACTCAACGTACCCTAAAAGGTGAATAGTTCGGATTATCGAGGTGAGGCTTGAAGTAGGCCCCATCTCGCGTACAACAATGGCTGCTGAATCAGGTTCACTTCGAGCTCTATTAAGACAATCTGAATTGTTTAATTTGTAAAACCCACCAAAAATGTCATGTAAAAAATTATGTTAGATCGGATATTGGTCACTACATGATAGAATTAATCAGATTTATTGTCCAATTTTTTTAAAGATATATATGACATGATGGTTGTCGAATGACTAATTAATCTAATTGTTATATGAATAATTTGTTCAGTCTATTTTACAAGATGAATGCGTCAAATGCTTTTGGTATTCCTAAAATCAGCCTACCCATTAATTAGCCCTTTTAACATATAGTATTAACAAGACTCAATAAAAAAATTATGGGAAAAGTAGCAGTTATTTGATGTTTACCATAGTTTTATAGCACTCTTTGAAGTAAAAATCTACTAATAATTAATAATGATGACAATAACATTATGATTCTTACTACTGTCATGTCTCATTATTATTATTATTATTATTATTATTATTATTACTTAAACCAGAGTCAATAGATGAGCCTAATAATTCAGCAAAACAGGTAGAATACAATTGGAGGAATGATATATAAATAGAAATTTCATATAATAATTTTTTTTTTTTTGGTTGGTATAGATCGATATGGATAAATGTCAACCTTTTACTTTACACACTTTTATTTATAATAATGATATTATTATATCGTTTTTAGGTTTTTTTTTTTTTTTTTTTTTTTTTTTTTTTTTTTTGGGGTATAAATAAAGTATTACATTGTTTGCGGAAAAAAAATATTAAATTTGTTTCGATGCAATAATCATTTTACTCAAAAGTTAAGAAAGTCAGTTTCTTTACCGACTAAAAAAGCTCATCTCTCTTTGTCAAGTGGACATAAGGCTAAAGTTTTATTGAAAAATTAGTAGCTAGTACACGCAATACGTGCATAATTTAGATAAATAAAAATAAAAATAAATAATAAAAAAATTAATATTATAATATGTAAGTTTCTTAAATGGTAAGTGTGTTCTTAATAATAGTATAATAATTTTTATTTTATTGTATAAAAATCTGTCACATGACATGAGGAGAAGGTTTGGAGGTTTGGACACAAAGTCCAGTATTCACATATATAATAGCATAGATAGATAGATAGATAAATATTTCATTTTTTATAATTATGTTAGTTAAATGCCAGATCATATGTTAATTAAAGGAGAAATTATTGCTCCCTGACTAAAAAAAATTAATTACTAATTAATGAAAATTTTCTCTTTTCACATTTTGATATTTGTTTAGTTTATCATTAATTTGTAAATATTTTTTGAAATATACACTGATATGAAATTTTCCATTAATTAAATGTGATACATAAATATAATTATTATAATATTATTCAAAATTTATAAATATTTTTTGAAATATACACTGGACACCAATAAATATTTTTTTGAAATATAATTATTAATGATAGTATAATAATTTTTTACTTTAGCATATAAAAATTTGTTACGTGGCATGAGGCGAATGTTAGGAGGTTTGGACACCAAGTCTAATGTTCATATATATAACAATATAGATAAATAAATAATTGGTAAGAGCGTCTCCAATTCTTACTCGAACTTTTCATCAAATTTAAATTTGATAAAATAGACTCACTTTTTTTGCTCCAACATTGGCATCAAATCAATATCAAATGAGGGAAAAACCAAAAATTCCATCAAATGAAGGGAGTCTCTTATCTTTCATCAAATTAAGGCCAAGTTTGGGAAGACTAAATAAGTGCACTTTTTGAATTTTTTTGTATTATGTGTAGAAAAAGTAGAGAGGAGATGTTGATTGATGTGACCTAAAAAAGATAAAAAGATGAAATAAGTGCACTTTTTTAGGTTAACCAAACTTGGCCTAAATTGTTACCATTGGGCAGGACATCATTCTGGATGTCTACCCAAGAGCAACTTTGATAGCTTTTTTTTTTCATGTCCAGACGACCTCTAAAACATCCGCTCGGGTCGTCCGGTGAAAAAATTTGATAAAAATTCTAGTTCAACATTAGAATCAATGGTATCAAATCAAACTTTTTATCAAATTTTTATTCAAATTTGATGAAATCTTTGATTCAACGTCAAAGATACTCTAAAAAACAAATAAAATTCTATTTTTTTAAGCCTGACAAATGTCACAAGTGTCCTTGTTAAGGTGTGTTTAATGTTATATTAATTTGTCTTGATTTAAATAAATTTTTAATTTTTGCCTAGTTAACAAATCAAATGAATTTATTATTTGAATATTTCAACGATTTTTAAATTAAGGAAAATGCTAATCAGGTCTCCAAAATATTGTTTAACATTAAAGTTTGTTTGAAAAACATTACTTTTAAAAATAGTGAATTTAAAAAAAAAAGTTTTAAATAAATTCAATAAAAAAAAATATTTTGAAATTTGTGAAAGAGTCTGTGTTTTTCAATTTTTTTTTTTTTGGGTTTTATCTTATTCACTAGAGACAATTGTTAAGAAGACCTTTAATTTTATATATAACTAGTGTTTCACCCGTGTTATGTACGGATTGTGTTTATAATTATTTGTATATATATGAATTGTGATTTTTAAATATTATTATTATTATTATTATTATTATTTTGCATATAGAAAAAAAGAATATAACAAATGTAGCACATCTTCAATCAATTATTTTATATTTGTTTTTTATTCAAAATTTAAAAATAATGTACGGGTAAAATTTATAACTAAATTAAGGAAAAACTTTATTCTTAACAACATTTTTTTACTTCTATATAAATACTTAAAAAAATAAACTTGAAAAAGGTAGTCCATATAAATATTATACATTAAGTGAAAAAATGTGATTAGCAATTATACTTACATAAATTTACAATAGTTTTAATTTTAAATTTAAATATATATATATATATATTAAAAGCATTTTATTTAGCTAGTACCAAATATAATTTTCTTAGCAAAAAGGAAAGTTATAAAATTTTGTTGTAAATTTTCAAATGTCTATTGTTAAACATTCTATTCTACTTACTTGTTTGTTTGCTTGCTTGCTTTGGGCGTTTTGATCTTTGATCTTTACTTCACATTCATTGTATTGTTTTATTTATTTTTCTTCTTCTTACTTAATTTTCGCATGATACTTCTTTCATAGTGCATCTCCTAGTGTATTAGTGAAAACATTATACACTTAAAATGCACAAAATTACAATATAAAAAAAAAGGGTAAAGTAATTGCCCAAAACTAAAACTACTTTAAGAAAAAATAAAAAATAAAAACAAAAATAAAATTTTTTGAAATAGAAAATGATTTATTTATTAATTTCTAAAAATAAACTTTTAAATAAAACAAAGAAAACTATATATAAAAAAAAAAAGTATAGAAACCAAACATAAAATATAATACAAAAAATAGATGAATTATAGGATTTTCTAGAAATGAGACTTACAAACAAATTTTATAAAATTTTGTCTATTCATATATCTTTTTTTATATGTTCTTTTTACTTTTAATCTTGAGAATGATATTGAAATAATTTGCATTTCTTACATTAGGTCTATCTAATAGTTTTAGCAAACACAGATGTAATAAATTTCATAACACAAAACACAAATAATTGTGAGACAAAGTATTTAAAAATTGAAAGTAAACGTTTAATGATGATGTAGAAGCACACCTGACATTTTAATAGGAGGTATAACCAAATAAATTGCTATAGAAGAGGAAGACAATCTTTATTTTTCATCACAACAATTACATAACTCATCTATAATTTTAATGTCTCTCACTCTTCCACATGTCCAATTCTTTATCAATATTAGAATACATGCAGGAACCAAAAAAAAGGAACATTTGAGAAGACAAAAAAATGTGATTTGAGACATTTCAATTGTTGAATTCTATTAATTAATAATTATTAGGTTTCAATGGTCGGATTTATAACATTTGTTAGCCATTAAAGTTGAGTTCTTTGCTTTCATCTATATTCAATTGATAATTTGAGAGTGGACACATGTCAAGCCTTTACACAAATACTTGGCACATTTTTTTAGCATTATTAATGAGATGTACAGTGTAATTTTTTTTTCTTTTTTTTATTTTTATTTTTTGCAATTGTAACCTATTATTTTTTAATAAGAATTTATATTTGTTTTAGACATTTTTTTAATATACAAATTATTTTTTACCGCATAATTTTTTTCTCCTTTTTTTTCGCAATTACAACCTGCTATTTTTTAATAAGAATTTATATATTTTTTTAATATACAAATATTTTTTTTTAAGATTTTAATGAAATGCATAGTGTAATTTTTATTCCTCTTTTTTTTTTTTTTTTTTTTTTTTTTTTTGCAATTGTAACATGTTATTTTTTAATAAGAATTTATATTTGGTTTAGATATTTTTTAAGATATAAATTATTTTTTTTAGATTTTAATGAAATGCACATTATAATTTTTGTTCTCCTTTTTTTTTTCGCAATTGCAACTTGGTTTTTTTTTTTAAATAAGAATTTATATTTGTTTTAGATAATTTTTTAATATACAAATTATTTATTTTAGATTTTTTATAAAAATAATTTAACAATCCCATCACTAACTATACTGTATGAATAAGTTAAAAATGGTGCAGTAATAGGTATGAGAGAAATAAAAAAGGCTTGTGGGTTAAGAAAAGTTAATAAATGTTTAGATTTTTTTTTTAAATCAAAAAATTAGAAAGTTAATATTCGAATATTGGAGCTTCCACAAACCTTGTGTGTTGGAAACCCCTTTTCCCTTATATAATATACTAGCCTATCACCCGTGCTATGCACGGGATAATTATGGATATTTATATTTGTTTTAGATTTTTTTAATATATAAATTACTTTTTTTAAGATTTTTTATAAAAATAATTTAACAATCTTATTACTAACCATAGTGTATGGGAGAAGTTGAAAGGGTGCCGCAGTAACTATACACGGATTGTATCTATAATTATTTGTATGAGGGGATTTTAAATGCTGATTAGGAGATTTTGACCAAATCAATAAATGCAGGCATGTGAAAAGACATGTTGATTGCAAAAAATTAATAAATGCTAATTAGGAGAATTTGACCAAATCAATAATTGCAGAGTTTTTTTTTTTAATAAGAAATTTAGAAAATTCAAATTGTGATATTGAAACTCCCATAGGCCTTGAGGTTAAAAACCCCCTTTTGCTTAATATATAGTATTAGTATATCACACATGTTACGCACAGATTGTGTTTACAATTATCTATATATATGAATTGCGATTTTTAAATATCTTTTTTTTTTAAATGCCTTTTTTTTTTCCTTTTTTATATTATATTAAAGTTTAATATTTTGATAATAATCATATGTGTTAGACTTTTCAAGAAATTAAATGTCCTTTTTTTTTATTATATTATATTAAAGTTTAATATTTTGATAATAATCATGTGTTGGACATTTCAAGAATTTTTTTTATGCTTGTTCTTAATGCATTAAAGTCTTATTATGAGGGATAATAATCATGTGTTGGGACTTTTCAAGGAATTCATATGTGTTGGATTTCAAAGATTTTTTTTTTATGCTTGTTCTTAATATATTAAAGTGTTACTACGATGGTAAGACTTGGGGGTTGGGAGAAGTTAATAAATGTTAATGTTTTTTTTTTTTTTTTAAAATCAAAAAATCAGAAAATTTAGATTGAGAGATTGGAGCTCCCACAAAATTTGGGATTAAAAATCCCCTTTTACTTAATATATTGTATAGATATAGATAGATAGATACTTTATAATTAATAATTTACATTTTATATACGTAAATTATACGTAAATAATAATAGTGATTTACGGTTCAACAACCTTCAAGAGTTGTTAAATGAAATAAAATATCATTTGTTGGGTTGTGTGTCATAGGGGTGTTTGCAGATCGGTTTTGTGCGATTTGCGTTTCGGTTTTGACCCGCCGACATGTATGCAGTTTGGAAAAAAGTCAAACCCAAACCTCAACCGCCCGCAGTGCGGTTTGCGGTTTGTGCGAATAGCGTTTGCGGATGTGCAGGCGGTTGTTGGCTGTTTGCAGTTTGGATTGTTTCTTTTAAAATTTAATTCTTGAATTTTTTTTTCCCATTTTGTAAATATTTATTTGGGTCATTTTCTTTAAATTTTCTAAAATGCTCCAATATTAATAATTAATGAATTAAAATTTATAAAATTAAAAACACAACAAAATCAATTCCTAACACAAACAAATCATTCAACATGATCCAACATTAATTGTGTACTTGGCCCTTTGAGATTCATTTTAGTAAAGAAAAATGAATATCATTTAAAAAAAAAAAAATAATATAAACTTTTTTCAAACAGTATTCTTACTGATTTATTTAGTGAAAAAAATCTTTTCTATACCCACCATGGGAAAACAATTAGGCAGTCCCACAAATTGGAGATTGCCACTAATTCACTAATTTCAATTTCAATAAATTAAAGATGAACAGGGAAAGAGAAACAACAGCAAATAACTCATGGAAAAGGTTATTTGAATTTGAAGAATGTTAAGAAAAAATTCACCTCCACAATGACAGGGTAAGTACACCTAAGGAATCCCATAATGTTTCAGATGAACGGTCCAATTTTTTTTCCAAAAAAAAGCAAAAGTGCGGGTGATTGTGGTTGTGGCGGGTGCGGGTAACCCGCTCGCAATCCGAAAAAATAAAAAATTTTAAATCACATCCTATCTTATTGTATTTGTGAAATCGCTCATACGTGTGCGGGTAGGGTCGGGTAAGGCAGATTGTGCAGGTCGGATAACTCTATACCCAGCCCTAATGTGTCATATATATAATGAGATTGAAATCTTACACTATGGGTTTTAAGCAACTTAAGCACAGCTCGCAAGTGTTTCTCTTTAGAGGGTGAGTAAATCAAGATGTCATCAACGAAGACAACCACAAAGTGGTCTAAGAACTTGCGAAAGATTCTATTTATCAAATCCATAAACAAGACCGGTGCGTTGGTTAACCCAAAAGGCATCACTAGGAACTCATAATGGCCATACTACGTACGGAATGTCGTTTTTTGGATGTCCTCCTCCATTACCCTCAATTAGTGATAACCCGATCTCAAGTCTATCTTGGAGAAGTAACTAGACCCTTTCAACTGATCAAACAAATCATCTATACGAGGCAATAGGTACTTGTTCATAATAGTTACCCGGTTCAACTTTCTGTAATCAATACAAAGTCACAAAGCGCCATCCTTCTTCTTAGCAAAGAGAGCTGGTGCTCTCCAAGGTGATGTACTAGGGTGGATAAAACTCTTATCTAATAATTCTTGGAGTTGAATCTTCAATTCACTCAACTCGGCGGGTGCAAACCTATACGGTGCCATAGAAATCGAAGCCGTGCCAGGCACTAAGTCAATAAAAAACTCAATCTCAAGGTGAGGTGGTAAACTAATGAGATCCTCAAGAAAGACGTCTAGGTATTCACAAATTACCCTCGGCAACTCAACTAGGACTGTATCACTCTTAACACCTATGAATGTAGCAAGTATGAGACTAAGCTCACCCCGACAACGTGGATCACATACTGGCAACAAGGCTCTATCAATCTGATCCTCCAAGAAATAAAAATAGTCACCACTCGAGGTACATACAGTAACCCTCTGACCGTAACAGTCTATAACAGCCCCGATAAGATGACAACCAGTCCATACCTAACATAACATCAAAACTTGACAATTCAATCAATACAAATACAGAAAAAAGTTGATGATTGGCAACCTCTATCTCACAACCCCGACATCCCTGTTTCAACACAATCTCACCCCCAATAGGTGACTCTACACTGAGTGGAGATGCTAACTGAGCCAATTCTAATCCCAATGCCAATGCAAATGCAAACGAAATAAAAGAATGAGATGCATACATATCAATCAACACATTGGCAATAAAATTACACAACAAGAAATTACCTCTCACTACTGAAGGCGCTAGTACTATATCTGGCGTGGTAACAACATACACACACTTGTAGGTCTCTGCTGTGCCTGCTCATCGCTCAGAGCATAAGTCTGATGCACGAACTGAGTCGAAGAGGCTCCCTGATTGGCCCTCGAGGCCTGAGCTGACTGTGCACGCTGATGGCTCTGTGTTTGGCTCTAGCCAAACGCATTAGATGTGCCACCCGACTGAAGGCAAAACCTCCTTACGTGCCTCAACTGCCCACACTGATAATAGGTAGGCGGCTGCCCTCTCCTTTGACTTTGGCTCTGAAAACGAGTCACCGATGGTGCAGACTGCTGCCCTCCTCATTTTTTCAGGCAAACTATAGACTTGTGACCCAGCTGGCCACACTTGAAACAGGTAATCCCTCTATGTCCACCTCTTTCTAACCCAGAGGCTGGTACAAGAAAAGTGGACCTAGACTGACCTCCCGTGGGGTGGAACCCCTCTGTCTCTTACTGTCTCAAGTCTCTCCTTGAACCTCCTGACTCCTTTTAGAGCCCCTCATCCGCTTCTCCTCCGCTTGAACCACGGTCTCCAGGTGAGCTGCCACCTCCACAAAGCATTTGTAGGCCCTAATCATTGACCCAGCTGCTTTGAAAAGAAGCCTGGTCTTCAACCTCTTCTTGAACTCGATGCAACAGCGTTCCTCCGTTGCTACAAGCTCCGGTGCAAATCTAGAGAGGCTAGTGAAAGCTGCCTCAAACTCAGCTACAAGTAAGTTGAGTTGCTTGAGCTTCAGAAACTGATCCCTCAACTTCTCCTTTGTAGTGGGAGGCAAGAACTTGTCATGGAAGGCGTTGATAAAGGTTTTCCAAGTCACTCCAACGTGCCTACGTGCATACTTTCACCATTGACCCGCACTTCCTTTCAATTTGAAAGATGCCAAGGTCACTCTTAACCTATTGTCTTCAATGCCAAGCATCTCAAACGTCTTCACCATTTGCTCCAACCACTCATTTTCCTTTAGTGGTTCCTTCAGATCAACCAAAAACTCATCCAAATTTGACCAGAAGAACTCCCTCTTCAAGAATGACGGCCCTGCCTCAGCAACTTAGGCCTGAACTTGATTCTCAGCTCTGAGAACGTCCATAGATTCCTGCAAAACTCCAGCCATTTCACGAGCCAACGCGCCCATGGCCTGACGATCCACTAGTTCGGCTACATTGATAAAAACCCACTGTTGTATCCAAAGTATTCAAACCCGATACGCTCTGATACCAAGTTATAACGCTCTGAAATAATTACAATAAAACCATCCATGAACACTTATAATTAAACATATCATTCGGATTATATGGTCTCTTATATTCCATATGATCTCATATTACAAAGGATAGCATATGCAATTTTACATTCATAAGCTCTAACCTTAAATCTATAGCATATGTTACATTGTTAAAGATTTGAAAATAAGTTAAGCAATTAAGAAATGCCCTATAGGGTTACGACTTTCCAAGATAATGCTTGGTTATAACAAAAGTGAGTTTAAACTCAATACAAATAAAGCCTAGACTTGTACAAAAATAAATACACAAATGAACAAAATGAAGCTCTTGCTTCAAGTCCTTCCAAGCTATTGTCTTGGCGGAGGCATTTCATCAGTACCTGAAATGTTTTTCCTACATAGGATGAGCCAAAGCCTAGTAGAAATAATTTAACACAATATATGAATCTCAACAAAGTTATAGGATGAATGCATATGCTATGCTCGGGCCAAAACGTTTTACCTTTCTTTCAAAACCACATAATGTCAGGTTATACAATTCATAACATCCTTTCTCTTTTCACTATAAGCCATATTGTGAATACAACACTGTGAATCTCTAGGTACGTGTCTTCTAGCAAGCTATACAAGCACTACTCTTTGTCATTTTTACCGATATTAACCGGAAGGCTCGACACCTATTTGCGCGGTTGTTTGGTTTTTCATTAAGGACACACAGGCCAACTTAACATTTGTAACCACACCTCCTACCTAGATTCACCAAGTATTCCCTTTTTCTCAAAACAGTATATCATGGGATAATTAGTATTTTTATAATTATTGATTTAAAGGGTTAGCTAATAACATTTTTTAAATTATATTTTAAGTCAAAAATTCGCAAATATTGGTAGAAGTTTTGGAGCTCCCAAAAGGCTCTTTGCAAAAAGTCACTTTGTTATAATATATAATATAGGTTTACTAAATTTAATTTTTTTTATAAATATTTTATTTTTTAAAGTGTTTTTACATTAACTGAATCTTAGAATAAAAAATACTCAAATTATTAAAAAAATTCACTAAAGACAAGAAAAATGACACACAAAAATAAAAAATAAAAACTTAAAAATTATTTTTAAAAATTGTTAACCGAAATGTCTACTCCACAATAATTCTTTTATTACTCTGAATTGAAGACAACCTATGTTAATTCCCAAGTTCTAATGTTTTCAATTCAAACAAAAAAATCCACCCACATAGGACAACCTTTTTTATAATGAAAATATCAAGAGAAGAATAGTGGCTTGATTACGTACGCTTCCTTGATTTAATATTATTAAAAGAGACGGAGAGAGAGAAGATTATGGTAATCTTGAATGCTATTCCTCTAAAAATAATCCTTAATTTAGGGTAGGTCGTCCCAACAACTTTCCACCTGAGGTAGGTTCTATTAGCAACTTCATCCTTTTTGATTGAATAATAATAATAACAGTATATGAATCCCCAATATCTCCTTTTTTTTTATTTATTTTTTATTTTTATAATTAGGTGTCTGAATCAATTTATACATAAGTAGGTATTGAATTTGAGACCCGAAAAGAACACATTTCTAGGCCTTAAATTTTACCTATTAGGCCAACAACCCTTGGGGTTCCCAATATCTCAATTGTTCTATAGATAGATGCTATATGCGATATGTTTATATTCCATATATTTAAAGGTGACATTTGTGTAACTTGTAGAAGATGGTGCTTTCAAACTAATTAATACAATATTGGGGTATAATCCAAGTCACTTATGCCCATCCATATGTAACTTTTTCTGTCTTCTTGAATTTGATTGTTTTATAATATCAACATTCGTTAGCATGGATAATTTCATAGACTAATAAGATGTAAAAGGACAGAGATATAAGCATAAAAAGAATCAAGTGATCTTAAATTATTACGGTAAATTAAACCCAACATTAATCACAAAAGACTAGAGTTGCAGAACAACTCAAGCTCAGTTCATTTTAAAGCTCATTTTAGCTTGATCTATTTACTATTTGAATGAGCTTGAGCTCTATGTTTTATTCCGTCTAATAATCATGTAGAGCTCGATCCAAACACGCCTTGATAAGCGTCGTGAACGTAAATAAAATAAAATAATATTTATTTTAGTAATATAACAAATATATATTATTTTATTTTATTTTCTATTTGCATTTTTTGTTTGTATAAATTTACATATTTGATTGATGAAATTTATTATTAATATAAACATTCTTTTATATTTTACTTATAAATATAAGCATTCTTCTTTCTCTTAATATGTAAATTAATGAGCAAATTAAATTGATAGTCCTCTAACTTTGACCTTTAAGTCATTTTGATCATTATAATTTCAATTAACTCAATTTTGACCTGAATTTTTAATTTTACCTCATTTTGATCGAATTGATAAGAATTTTTAGTTTTCTTTTTTATGAAAAATGCTCACATAAGCACTATATGTAATATTTTTATAGATAAACTTATAAACTTGTTCAACTTAATGAGTTATCCACAACTAACTCAGTGATCAATTCTTTCATAAATCTTAATTGGCGTTGATGAATGATCGGTTCCCGGGTGGATGGGTCGGACCGGCCCAGGTTCTCCAGACTCCGACTCAAAAAGGGGGGCTCCGCCAGATGTCCTGCAAGCAAGTTCAGGGGGGGAACGGGGTAGTCCCCCAGTGAACCCTCCGGTGCAAGAATTAGAAGAGCAGAGTATGAAAAGACTGTATATCGAGAGATCAAGAGAGAGAGCTCAACTTAACTTCCTTTTTTTCTCTTATCCTTGCTTATATCCTTTTGTCATCATTTTTCCTGTCTCTTGTGACGTGCTTTTTCCGCCGAAAGCCTGTGCCATAGCTCATCTTGTTTAGGGTGATGGAGGCTCTGTTCCGGCGGGGAGTGCTGTTGTAATAAATGCTGTGATGGGTTGCATTAATGGTGATGTGTTGTGATAATAACTCTGCAGATCTTTGTCTGCTGATGTGGCCCGCGTCCCACCTGCCGTGTGCCTAAATGCCGTTGGCCCTTCATGTCTAGGCGGCCTCCAGCTGTTCTGGGCCTTGTCACCCAAGCAACCGGGTTGTGCCATTGGCCCCAAGCACTGGGTTCGGGGTGGTTTACCGTGGGCCGTGTGCCTTGTGGGCCTATCCATGTCAGTAGTCCCCCATTTCCGAGTGCAGCTTTAGACCAACGAAGGGAATAGTGAGAAGGGAGAGGAGTGTGAAACGGGTGGAGAGGCCGACTGGAAGGTGTGCCGACTGCGAGGAGAGCCGGGCGGGAGGTGTCGACCGTGAGGCGGGCCGACCACGAGGGTGGCCGAGCGGGAGGGGTCGACCGTGAGGCGGGGCGACCACGGGGGTGACCGAGCGGGAGAGGTCGGCCGTGAGACGTGCCGATCATGAGGGTAGCCGATGAGGGTAGCCGACAACGGAGGTGTCGACCGTGAGGCGGGCCGACCACGAGGGTGGCCGAGCGGGAGGGGTCGACCGTGAGGCGGGGCGACCACGGGGGTGACCGAGCGGGAGAGGTCGGCCGTGAGACGTGCCGATCATGAGGGTAGCCGAGCGGGAGGGGTCGGCCGTGAGGTGGGCCGACCACGAGGGTGGGGTTCTAAAATGTGCTGATTGTGAAAATGGAAAAGACAGGGTAAGGGTAGGGGACAGTGCATCGTGGCCATACACGTGGCAGTGTCGTGGGGGAAGATGAAGCGTTGGGGCAGGAAATGAAGCGATAGGTCACGGGGGGTTTTGAAAAGGCGATTTTGGCGGTTGATTTGAAAGGTTTTGAAACGGGTGAAAATTAATGTGGATCCGTGGAATACGGGCAAAACCGTAGGTTCTAGGTATAATGCGTTTTACCTACCGTGGGACAAGAACTCAAAATATCCAACTCTTTCACGGCGTGCGACATATCTGTGTAGCATTCTCTCAACTTTCTTGTGGTTGCGTCAGAAGTGTTTTGTGAGCAAGCCCTAGAAATGGCACAAGAAGGAGTAGTTAACGTGAGGGTAGACCCGTTGGGGGACGATGATGGGGAGGAGTTAGCAGCGCAGTACAGGGCAGAGGCATCGGACTTGATATTGGCCCCAAAGCCATTAAACCAGGTGGAGTCGGGGCAGTGGCACACTAAGGCGGACAGATCCACGCTCACGGTGGCGGATTTGGAGGCGATTAGGGAGCGATACCAGATTCCGGCGGAGGTAGATTTACGGTTGCCGACGCCAGAGGAAAGGGCGTCTATGGTGAAGCCAGGGGAGTTTTCCCTGTACGAGGAGGCGCTGAAAGGGGGGCTGAGGCTGCCATTGCCTCAAGTGGTGGTTGATGTGCTAAATCGCCTGGAGGTAGCGCCAGGGCAGTTGATGCCCAATGCGTGGAAGATTCTGATGGCTTGTGCGAGTGCGTGGCCTAAGGCGAATGGAGGAGAGGCCATGACGATCGACGAGTTCTTCTCATGTTACAAAGCGTCGGGGCAGCAAGAAACGTGGGTCACCCTACAGGCGGTGATGGGCAGGGGGTTGGTGGCGGGGCTGCCTACGTCGATCAAGGGGTGGCGGCCACGGTGGTTTTTCGTGTCAATTAATGGGGGGATGGGGGTGCGCACCATGTGGAAGGTGCCAAATCGGTCGATGGAGTCTAGGCTGGGGGTGGTGGCGGAAGAGAGGGTGAAGAAAGTGAGGGAGTGGAGAGAGAGAGAGAAAGTTAGATGGGACGATCTTGTCCAGCCGTCAGCACTGTTTGAGGCGGGGCTGGGACCGCAGCCGAAAGGTGGAGACCTCGACCGGGGGGAGTTGGAAGAGAGGAGAAGAGCACAGGAGATGGAGGATCGAGCCATTATGGCCAAGGCCGCGAAGTTGATAGAGGCGCAGAGGGGCCGACCGGCTGAACCGCTCTCGCGGGAGAGGATCCGACCGCGCCCTAGGCCTTTGGGGGAAAAAGACTTGGGTAGCTTTGAGCCGCTTCCGCCGCCTGTAGACCCTGTAAAGGAAAAGGCCAGAGGGGTTGTGACGGTCATGAAGAAAAAGAAGGAGAAGAAGAGGAGGGGGGCCCCAGAGGAGGCTGCAGAGGAGTCTGGGGCCAAGAGGGCGAGGGTGGCCCCAACGGATGCAGAGGAGTTTGCGGCAAAGGACGCCCCAGAGGAAGTGGAGATCATCCCAACGGTGGAGGTTGTGGAGGTGGGTCCACCAGTACAAGCGGAGGTTGGGGTGGGGGAGGCGGCGCCGAGCGGGAGGGAACAGGTTCAGAGGAGGCCCGACCCCCAGGAAGGGGGGGTTCGTGTGGCCACGGCTATTTATCATGCGCGCGCGGTAGCTGGGAGGATGGAGGGAGAAGAAGGCCCAGCCAGGGCGGGAGCCGACCGCCTGGTGAGGATTGTGGACGAAGGAGCTCTGCGCGCGGCATCTGGGTATAGTGAGGCCGACCTGCTGAGGGGGTTATGCTCCGCCCAAATGGAGGTGACTACTTTAGCGGGGGCTCTTCTCAGGAAAGCTGGGGCCGCCAAGTTGAAGGCTGAGGAGGTCAGGGTCCAGCTGGCCAAGTTGAGGGAGGATAGTGCCGACTGGGAGACTGCCTATGCCGACCTGCCAGGAGTCAAGTTGGAACTGGAGGACACACGCCGTAAGGTTGTGTCGCTGGAGTTCCAACTGGCTGGTGAGCACAAAAAATTGGAAGAGTCCGAGAAGGCCTGCGCGGTGGCGGTCGAGAGGCATGAGGAGGCTATGACCAGCAATGAAGAGCTGGTCAGGCAGAAGGATGAAGCGGACTCCAGAATTGGAGACCTGCTGAAGGAGCTGGGGGAGGAGCGCACCAGAGCAGAGGAGGATAAGGGGAGGCTTCTGAGGGAATGGGAGATGGAGAAGGTGAAGATGGCGGCGGAGCTAGAGGGTCTGAGGAAGGGGATGGAAGAGGAGAGGGCGACGGCAGCTGCTGGAAGGGTGGCTCTGCAAAGGGAGCTGGACGAGGAGAGGGCGAAGGCGGCGTCTGAAAAGGCGGCCTACCCTGATCTATGCGTCGCAGCAGTGGAGCAGTATAAAGGGTCCTCCGAATTTCAAATGGAGGTGGATGCTGCTGTCGCCAGGAGTCTGGCTGGTCAAGAGCCTGGGGGGTTGGGCCCGTCAAGGAAGACTGCTGGAGGTAGGACAGAATCAGAGGTGATTGAAAGCTTCCAGCAGTCCGACTTCTATAAGCATGAAATGGCCGAGTACTGGGACAGTGGTTGGAAAATGTTCAAGCGTAGAGCTGAGGAGCTGTTTCCAGACTTGGACCTGAGTAGTGTGACAATAGGCGAAGATGATGTGGCCCAGACCCCCCTGGACGAAGGCGTTGAAGAAGAGGATCTAGCATCCAGCGAGGAAGAGTAGCCAAGGAGAAGAAGAGCTGGGCGTGTTCTGTGGGGTTTGGTTAAGTGTATACATTGTAATTTTTGTGCATTGTTTTTTTTTTTTTTTTTTTTTTTTTTTTTTTTTTTTTTTTTTTTACATTGTAATTCTATGAGTGAATGGATAAATACGTGAAGAGTTTGGTTAAGATGAATTTGTGTACGAATGTTATTTTGTGTCTGTTGGCAGCTGACTGTTTGTGCAGCCAAAGTGAATAAAAACCTTGTGCAGTAAAAATGAGTAAGAAATTTTGTGCAGTAAAAGTCCACAAATGAGGGTAAAGGGTAAGTTACAAGTAGTAGCTAGACAGTTAAGTGTAAATTTGAAAGTGAATGTGAAAAATGTAAGTGTTATGAGGAGGTTTCAAAACGGACGAGTGAGAGTGTAAACATGAAGGTAAGAGTAAGTAAGTGTTGTGGGGAAGTTTAAAAATGTGACCAAGTGTGAAAAAATGTAGCCTTGTTTGGTTTTGGAGTGCTCAGTCGAGTGTTCAGTCTAGCTGGGGCTTTGAAGTGCTCGCCGAGGCTTCGAGTGCTCGGTCTGGCCGAGGCTTCGAGTGCTCGGTCTGGCCGAGGCTTCGAGTGCTCGTTCTGGCCGAGGCTTTGAGTGCTCGGTCTGGCCGAGGCTTTGAGTGCTCGGTCTGGCCGAGGCTTTGAGTGCTCGGTCTGGCCGAGGCTTTGAGTGCTCGGTCTGGCCGAGGCTTCGAGTGCTCGGTCTGGCCGAGGCTTTGAGTGCTCGGTCTGGCCGAGGCTTTGAGTGCTCGGTCTGGCCGAGGCTTTGAGTGCTTGGTCTGGCCGAGGCTTTGAGTGCTCGGTCTGGCCGAGGCTCCGAGTGCTCGGTCTGGCCGAGGCTTTGAGTGCTCGGTCTGGGCGAGGTTTTGACTGCTCGGTCTGGCCGAGGCTTCGAGTGCTCGGTCTGGCCGAGGCTTTGAGTGCTCGGTCTGGGCGAGGTTTTGACTGCTCGGTCTGGCCGAGGCTTTGAAGTGCTGAGGCTGGCCGAGGTTGTGAAGTTTTTGAGTTGCTGTCGGTGGCAATGTTATGGGATCGTCATACAAACATTTGAATTATAACCGTGTAGATCTGCAATCGGAATTTGCTTTATATATAAAAAAAAGGGGAATACAACAATATTGGTAATACAAAAATATGAACTTATTGATAGTAACGCTTCAGATGTTCTGCATTCCAGGGATGGGGCAGGTCTCGGCCTTCCATGTCTTGGAGTCGGTAAGTGCCTGGTCGTGGTCGGGCTTTGACGATGTAGGGGCCCTCCCATTTGGCTGCCAGTTTGCCTTCGGCTGGATTCTTTGTGGCGAGAGTCACTTCTCGTAAGACAAGATCCCCGACGGAGAATTCTCGAGGTCGGACTCGGCGGTTGTAGTGTGTTCTCATTTTCTGCTGGTAAGAAGCCAATCTGACAGCAGCGGTTTCTCTGAGCTCTTCGATTAGATCGAGGTGTGTTCGATGGAGCTCTTCGGCTGAGGCCAGATCCGGGTGTAAAACCCTAGGAGTGGGGAGGCCGACCTCTACCGGGATAACCGCCTCAGCGCCATATGTTAAGCGAAAAGGGGTTTCGCCGGTGGGGGTGCGAGCAGTGGTTCGGTAAGCCCAGAGTACATTGGGCAGTTCCTCGGCCCAAAGGCCTTTAGCAGCTTCGAGCTTGGTTTTGATGATTTTGAGAAGGGAACGGTTGGTGACTTCAACTTGGCCGTTTGCCTGGGGGTGACCGGGGGAGGAGAAGCACGGTTGGATCTGGAGATCTGCACAAAATTTTCTGTACTTCGCGTTATCGAATTGTTTGCCGTTGTCAGAGATGATGGCTTGAGGGATGCCAAATCGGCAAATGATCGATTGCCAGATAAACCTGGTTGTGTTCCGCTCGGTGATTGTGGCAAGGGGTTCAGCTTCGACCCACTTGGTGAAGTAATCGATGGCAACGATTGCGAATTTGGTCTGACCTCGACCGGTGGGAAGGGGACCGACCAGGTCAATCCCCCATTTGGCAAACGGGTAAGGACTGCAGAGTGTGATTAACTCTGTAGGAGGAGCATGAGGGATGTTGGCGAAGCGTTGGCATTTGTCGCATTTGAGCACGAAATCAGTCGTATCCTGACTGAGTGTTGGCCAAAAATACCCAGTACGGAGTACCTTCTGGGCAAGGGACCTGCCTCCTGAGTGATTGCCACAAATCCCCTCATGGATTTCCTGCATTACGTAAGTTGCTTGCGCTGGATTGAGGCAGCGTAGGTATGGCCGGGAGAAACCGCGTTTGTACAGTATGTCGTCGATGATGATGTAATTGGACGCTCGGGATCGGACTTTGGAAGCCTGCTGTTGGTCCTCTGGGAGTGCTCCTGTGGTCAGGAATAGGAGGATGTCGGATGCCCATGGGATAGGTTCATTTTGAATGTGTTGTATAGCTTGTAGACTCGGTGAAACGGCCGGGTGGTGTAGGTATTCTATGCGGACGTCATGGCTGAGAGTAGGATGGTCAGCTGAAGCCAACTGAGCCATTTCGTCTGCTTTGGAGTTGTCTGCCCGAGGAATATGTCTGATGTGGAAGGTATTGAAGAGGCGAGCAAGAGGGAGTGCCAGGTCTCTGTAGGCTCGCATCGTATCGTCCTTGGCGTCAAAGTCCCCCGTCATTTGACCGACGACGAGTTGGGAGTCGCTGAAGACTCGGAGGTGGCTGACCCCGATGTCCTTGGCGAGGCGGAGTCCTGCTATTAATGCCTCATATTCGGCTTCATTGTTGCTTGCTTCAAACAGGAAACGGAGGGCACATTTGAAGTGACCGCCTTCAGGAGAGGTGAGGATGATGCCGGCACCGCTTCCTTCTCTTCGGGACGACCCATCAACATTGAGGGTCCAGGAATGAGGATCTTCTGGCTCTGTTAGAGTTGGTAAGGGCGGGGGTGTGGTGGTCGGGGTCGGTTTAGTGAATTCCATGATGAAATCAGCTATAGCTTGCCCTTTGATTGCTGTTCGAGGGCGGTAAGAGATGTCAAACTGGCTGAGTTCTACTGACCACTGCATCAATCTGCCTGAGAGTTCCGGTTGCTGCATGACCTTCTTCAGGGGCTGGTCGGTGAGGACCACTATGGAGTGGGCTTGGAAGTATGGGCGGAGTCGTCTAGAGGCAATGACCAAGGCCAGGGATAGTTTTTCCAGCAAGGGGTAGTTCTGCTCCGCGCCCCTGAGAGCTCGGCTAATGTAATAGACCGGTCGTTGGACTGAGCCATCTTCTCGGAGGAGAGCCGCACTGACTGCGGTTTCTGATACTGCTAGGTAGAGGAAGAGAGGCTCACCCGTGATTGCTTGAGAGAGAAGGGGGGGGTTAGCCATGCATTGCTTTAACTGTTGGAAGGCCTCTTCGGACTCAGTTGTCCATTCAAAGGTCTGCCGAAGGACTTTGAAGAAGGGCAAGCACTTATCTGTCGCGCGGGATATGAAGCAGTTAAGGGCTGCCACTCGGCCGGTGAGCCTCTGAACTTCTTTGACCGTCCGAGGTGACTGCATCTCGACCAAGGCTTTGATCTTCTCACGGTTAGCTTCGATGCCGCGTTGGCTGACCATAAAACCCAAAAATTTGCCGGATCCTACGCCGAACGCGCACTTCTCTGGGTTGAGCTTCATCTGGTACTTACGCAGGGTGGTGAAGGTTTCTCGTAAATCAGTGAGGTGGTCGGAGGAGTATTTGCTTTTGACTAGCATGTCGTCGACGTAGACTTCCATATTCCGGCCTATTTGGTGATGGAAGATGGTGTTAACCAGCCGCTGATAAGTGGCCCCAGCATTCTTCAATCCGAACGGCATTACCCGGTAATGGTAAGTACCGCGGTCGGTAATAAATGATGTGTCCTCCTGGTCGGATGTGTGCATTAGGATTTGGTTGTACCCAGAGAAGGCATCCATGAAGCTGAGCATTTAATGACCGGCGGTGGCGTCGACCAACAGATCTATGCGAGGGAGGGGGTAACTGTCTTTAGGACATGCTCGGTTCAAGTCCGAGTAGTCGACACAAAGCCGCCATTTGCCATTGTGTTTTCGGACGAGGACCACATTGGACAACCACCTAGGATAGTCCACATTTCTGATGAATTGGGCCTCGAGGAGTTTGTTAACTTCGGCGGCTATAAGGGTGTTGCGCTCCGGATGGAAGATACGCTGCTTCTGGCGGTGGGGTCGAAAATGGGGTTCGATGCTAAGGCGATGGGTTATGAAGGAGGGGTCGATGCCTGGCATGTCAGAATGAGTCCAGGCGAATACATCTCTGTGCTCGGTTAAGAGGGCAGTAAGGTCGGCCTTGGCTTGAGCGGGTAATTGGCTGCCGATCTTGGCGGTTCTGATTGGATTGGTGGGATCAATGTTGACTTCAACAAGTTCCTCTACAGGTTCACCTCTGACCAGCTCGTCCTCGTCTCGGACGTCAAGCCCTTCGATGATCATGGCCTCTTTTAGCTTGACTTCTTTGAGTGAGGCGACATAACACTCCCTGGCTGTGGTTTGTTCGCCTTTGACGGTTCCGACGCCGAGGTCGGTGGAAAATTTCATGGCCAGATGGTATGTGGAAGTGATGGCTTGGAAGGTATTTAGGGCTGTGCGGCCAAGGATGATGTTGTAAGCGGAGGGGCAGTCGACCACGAGGAAGGTGAGCAGCTTAGTGGTCTGCCGCGGGTGCTCGCCGATGGTGATAGGCAGATCGATGGAGCCGATGGAGGTCACTCGGTCTCCGGTGAAGCCGACCAGAGGGGTTTGGAGAGGGGACAGGCTCTCTTCCCCAACCTTGAGTTGGCGGAAGCAATTGAGGAAGATGATGTCCGAAGAGCTGCCGTTGTCTATGAGGACTCGTCTGACTTTGTAGTTGGAGAGGATGGCGGAAATGACAAGGGGGTCATCGTGTGGGTAACGGACTCCGGCACAGTCGGTATCAGTGAAGGTGATGGGTTCGATCCATTGTTTTGACTGTTTGGGAGGTCGGTCCACCGTCATTACTGATTTGTCTGAGCCTTGTCTGATTTTTCTGAGTTCTGCCTTCTGGGCGGAGCGGGATGGCCCCCCGCAAGCAAGGCCTCCTGAAATGACTCTAATTTCGCCGACTGGTGGGGGGGGATTGCCCGGAGGTCGAGGCTGTGGTGGGGGGCGATCGTGGCCTTCGTTTGGTGGGGCTGGATTGCGGGGCGGTGTGCGTCGGCGATTGTTCCTGAGATGGTCAGTTCTTTGTCGCTGTGGGGGACGGGGGTCTGTGAATCGGCTGAGACGGCCCTGGCGGATGAAGGTCTCGATCTGGTCTTTGAGGTTAATGCACTCGTCGGTGGTATGGCCATGGTCTTGGTGGAAACGGCAGTACTTGGACTGATCTTTCCGGGTGGAAGGGTTTCGGGATGGTAGGGGCCATTTGAGGGGGTAGTCCCGCTGGATCTGGTTTAGGACGTGATCCATAGGGGAGTTGAGAGGGGTGTACCGCTCGAACCGACCGGGCGGTCGGGTCGGAATTGATCGGTCAGTTTGGGGGGGGTGGTCATTATACTGGGCGGTTCTGGGCTCGGAGTCTTTCCTCTTCTCTCTGGGAGTCGGATTTTTAGGGGTCGGCTTTTGTCGAGCGGCCAGGGAATCTTCAGCATTCATGTATTTCTGAGCTTTGGATAGTAGGGTTGCCATGGTGGTTGGGGGGTTTTTGGAGAGGGAGAAGAGGAAGTCAGACGACCGCAGGCCGGCCATAAAGGGCTTCGGTATTGAAACGGGTGACAAAGCTGCGGAGCGACTCCCCCTCAGTCTGACGAATGTTAAGGAGCTGGGTGGCCGGGCGCCTCCGACGCTGGGCTCCAATAAAATGGCTCAGGAAGGAGTCACTGAGGTGTTGAAAGGCGGAGACGGACTCCGCCGGTAGCTGGCTAAACCACAGCCGAGCTGATCCCTTTAGTGTCACTGGAAAAGCTCGGCACATGATCTCATCAGGAAAGGCATGGAGGACCATGAGGGTGCGGTAGGTTTCCAGATGGTCGACTGGGTCCGTCGTGCCATCGAAGGAGTCAATGGTAGGCATCTTGAATTTGGCAGGCAATGGTTTGTCGCGGATGGAGGCAACAAAAGGTGAGTTGGCGGTGGCCGAGGGCTTGTGCTGGATGTTCTGCATGACCCCTTGTAGTTGGAGTTTCATAGCTCGGATTTCAGCGTCCCAGAGGGGGGTGGTGTCGCCATGGTCGGCCAATGGAGGCTGGACGCTGCTAGCTTCCCCCTCAGGGGTCAGTACTGCAACCGGCGGGCGTGGAGGTGGTATGTTTTCATGTTGGGGAGGAAGGTGCTGCGAACCTTCTGGGTTAGGTGGAGGGGGCTGTGGAGCGAGATGGTCTGGGGCTGTTTCTTGGTTGGGTGGAACGTTTGGAGGTGGAGCGGGGGGGTTTCTTTGGAGTAACGCATTGATCAGGGCCTGGTTTTGCTCGGCCATGCGGTTAATGCTGTTGGTGAGTTCGATGATGTATTGTGGTGGATTGATCGGGTGGGAGGGGTCTGTTTGGTGGCCGGAGGCATTGTGGTGAGAAGCCATGGACCTAGTCGTGACCATACACCTAGATGGGCAAAAAGGAGAGGTGATAGTGAGAAGGGAGGGCTCCGGCGGTAGTGAACACAACTACCGCGCGAATAAACCAGTATGTTCCCACAGACGGCGCCAACTGATGAATGATCGGTTCCCGGGTGGATGGGTCGGACCGGCCCAGGTTCTCCAGACTCCGACTCAAAAAGGGGGGCTCCGCCAGATGTCCTGCAAGCAAGTTCAGGGGGGGAACGGGGTAGTCCCCCAGTGAACCCTCCGGTGCAAGAATTAGAAGAGCAGAGTATGAAAAGACTGTATATCGAGAGATCAAGAGAGAGAGCTCAACTTAACTTCCTTTTTTTCTCTTATCCTTGCTTATATCCTTTTGTCATCATTTTTCCTGTCTCTTGTGACGTGCTTTTTCCGCCGAAAGCCTGTGCCATAGCTCATCTTGTTTAGGGTGATGGAGGCTCTGTTCCGGCGGGGAGTGCTGTTGTAATAAATGCTGTGATGGGTTGCATTAATGGTGATGTGTTGTGATAATAACTCTGCAGATCTTTGTCTGCTGATGTGGCCCGCGTCCCACCTGCCGTGTGCCTAAATGCCGTTGGCCCTTCATGTCTAGGCGGCCTCCAGCTGTTCTGGGCCTTGTCACCCAAGCAACCGGGTTGTGCCATTGGCCCCAAGCACTGGGTTCGGGGTGGTTTACCGTGGGCCGTGTGCCTTGTGGGCCTATCCATGTCAGGCGTTATTAATTAGACCAAATTGATACAAAATTTAAAATTAAGGGTCATCAAAATCGAGCTCATTGAAATGACAAGAACAAAATGATATAAGAAACAAAATGCAAGAACTGTTGATATAAATTATCTTAAATTAATTTATATTTAATTTTTTCTTTTTAAACCTAAGTTCAAATTGAACTCAAGTCAAATTTAAAAAATCGAACTGAAGCTTGCCTTGTCAAATTTTTAAGAAGCTCTAGCTTAACCAAAACACCTAAACGTTCCACTCCCCCAACTCCTTTGAAACCCTATAGTATTTAATTTTTACAGACAATAAATGGTAAGGCTAATGTTGAGCTATGTATGGCTAGGTATTCATCTTATACACTTCCGTAGGAACAAAAAAGAAATGGTGAAATATGGGACTTACATAGAAAAAAGTATTTTGAAAATTATTTCAAAATTGAAAAATGTAAATCGGATTTATTTTAGATGTAACTCAGTTAAGGACTATCAACTAATTAAGTTATTCATAACAGCTCGAGCTCAACTTGTTTATTTAAAGAAAGAATTCGATCCAAATTTTCAGTTTGTTAGTAATTGAGTCAAGTTTGAGTAGAACTCATGAACACAAGAATATGTAAATTATTTTTATTTTTAATAATATCTCAATTATATTATACTTCTATTGAATTAGCTTAATTTTTTAGTTTATGTTTGGTCTCTGTACAAATTAGCATATTTGAATCATGAAACTGATAATTTGAGCATTCTAATTTAGGTTTACTTTTATTGAAATAAGCTCAAACACTAAAATTTGGCTGTACTTATTTGCAACACTATCCACATTAAACAATACTTTTTGAATTAGTTTTTTGAAATTAATAAATATTTCCATACACTAGTAGTAAAATGGGTGAAATTTATGCATAACAAAATATTGCTTTCTTGTCATTTATGTAGGCCAGATATCATTTTCTTGTCATTTATCATTTGTCTAGTAGTCTGCTCTTTTCAAGTTTAGGAGTAATTTATGAGTTCTTTGATGTTGGCCAATTGTCTAGCACATGTCTAATTCATAATAAAGTTTGAATGGATTTATTTGGTGTAGTCCATTGTAAAGTAAATGGTGATAATCAAATTATTTTTAATTTATTTAATTTGTTTTTATTTAATAAATTGTAAAAAAAAAATTGTATTAAATAATTTGAGATAAAAGGGAGGCTGTTGTCACAGTATCGTGCTGTGACATCTTGGTTAAAGTTTGTCTCTATTCTATTTTGATAATCCGAATAGTTCATAGTATAAGATTCGTTAAGCATATTATCCATATAAAAAATGTGATTAATTTGACATGCATAGTCCCATGATCAGGCTCTAATTGTTGTTTAAAAAATTATTAAAATCATACTAACCGTTTATTTTTTAAAACTTAAATGTGGTCTTATTATGAGTTACAAATGTCTAATTGATTTCATATTTTTTTATGGATGATCTACTGAATGAACCTTATAATATGAATAGTTCGAATCATCAAAATAAATTTAGGAAACACCCTCACAGGCTCACAACACGGTCATCCTAGGTTTGATAATTTGACACAAACTTTCAAAATAAAATTAAAAAAAGAAAAGAAAAGAAAAGAAAAGAAAAGAAAAGAAGTTATAAGCAATGCATATAAGTTGACCATTCAGTTGCACTAAATGTAGATTTGGATTGTGTGACGCTATTTTCATTTGGAGGTAGATTCCATAATGTTTATAATCTGGATTGGAAAGTATTGTTTAGGCTCTTAGGATTTATTATAGGTCTCATTTCGATAATCTAAAGAGTTTATTATGTTAGCTAATTTGTGTATTTATCTACAAAATAATTAGGTCAAATATAATAATCGTAGCATATTCAAACACAATAAATTGAAGATGTAGATAAATACACAAAATACTTGAAAAAATAAACAGTTTAGATCATCAAAACAGAACCCGTGATAATTCCCACAAGCTCAAACAATACTCTCCGATCCAAGTTATGGACCGAAAGATATCCACTATCTTTGCATTTGGTTGGTAGCATGTTCATTTAATGTGTTGAGATTATTTAATTGATTGTTATTTGATTTGAATTTTGTTCGTAAAACTTTTTGTCTATGTAGATTTTGTCCTTTGTTTGATTTATGTATTTTATTATGTAAAATTGTTTTGTATTTTTAACAAAATGGAGTTAACCATCAAAGGTCCAAAGTGGGAAAGCAAAAACCCAAAGTGAAGGCAAATATATATATATATATATATATATGTACATATATATATTTGTTTCTATGTTACTTTTTCTTTGACACTTAAAAGGTGTCGTATTAATTTGTATTGTATAAACTAGTTAGTAAACAATGAAAAAATTTCAATCTAGATGCAATTTTTGTGTCAAGATACTCCATTTATTCAATAAATTAAATAAATGCACTTATCTTTCCGAATTAAAAAGGGAAATAAATGGGAAAAAGAAAGAGGGAAATGAAGAAGTTGAGGAAGAAAAAAGTAGGAGTTAGTATGATGCTAGTCACTCTTCTATTATTATTAATTTTTAAAAAAAATTGATTTTTATGTTATTTTTTTCTCTAATCATAGTGGGTATAATTTTTTTCTTCTCTACAAATTGTTTCGCCAAGGCGAGTTAGTTTGCATTTTATGGTTATCATCATTAGCAGTGTAAGAAAAACTAATAAACTAAACTGACCATTCAAAACTAATTGGAATTTTGATTTTCAGTCTATTTTTCATAACGCATGATTTGTTTTTTGTTTTAAATTTTTTTTATACGGATACAAACCGAATTGAGTGAAACATTATATTTAAATATTTTTATATTTTAATTATTTGAGCATTAAAAGAAAAGGGACCAATATAATGCACTTTTTGTAATAAAAATTACAGAGGCAGACATTTATAGACCAGCTTTTATACTTTTTCTTCATTTATTATCAATGTGAAATTCTAGAATACTTGAATTAGTTTTGGGCTTTGCATGTTGTTCGATCCAGTTTCTTTTCAGTTACACAAAGGTAATATATAACATGGGCTTAAACTAAGGAAGTTCAAAGAGTAATAAGCCTAGTTCACCCACAGATGCAATTCTGTCTCACTTTTATTTGTAAAACCTAACCCAACCCAACCCAATCTGTATGGTCTAATGAAGTTTCAGGGTTGAGAGAGTGTTTAATGAATAAGAGAAAAAATTATGAGAAATTACAATTCGTGGTGATTTTACAAAATAATTATAAATTTATGAAAAAATTTAAAATTTTAATTATTAATGCACATAAACTTTACTGATCTATAATTTAATTTAAGTCTCACAGTTGTATCCATAATTTTATGATACGTTATATGTCAATTTTTGATTTGTTATAAACTCAATAATATAAGATCCAATTCCCTTCTCATGTTATTGTGAGTAAATTATGACGACACAAATTGTGAGTCTCTAACATTTCTCATTTGAGGATTCTCTACGCATCTATCATAATGAATTTGCACTTGATCAAAATATATTTGTAAATAGAAATGTAGCGAGAAATTTAATCAACATAGCAAACATTTGTACTAAAATTTAAAATTTGCTATTTTTTAAAATAGTTGTGATCATAGTCACAAAACTCTGTAAAATTTTATCTCAATTATATACCAGGCTCTATTTATTTATTTTATGCACATAAAATTTTGACTAGAAACTCCATTTCCAAATGCCTCAAGATTTCTTCAAACTGTTTGGGTATGAGTAGATAATTTGGTTTCCCTTTAAAATAAAATAGTGAATTTAATTTGTTAGTTGAATCAAATTGTTTGGAGAAAAAGTTAAAAGTTTAATTTCATAAAAAAATCATATTAGTGACCATTTTATGAATTGTGTCATTAATAAAAAAAAATTATTATCATTTATGCTATAGAAGATGCATTATATTAACCTGATCATTTATATTTAATGATTTTAATATTTTCTTTTTACATTATATTAAACTTATCTTTGGATATTTAATCCGCTTCTATGATCGACCTATCAAACCTCTCAACAATTCACCAAAGTTTTCGATTTTATTAGTTAAGAACTTTTCTGAGTGATGATTGGGTTAGTCAAAATAAATAAACAAACATACTGACAATTGTTTGTTCAACCCCTTTATATGGAAGACAGCATGTTATAAGAAAATAAGTGTCATAAAAAAATATATATTAATTTTAAACTTGCTTAATATATATATCTTAAGGTGGTATTTGATAAAGTTGAAACTAAAAATTGAAAATTAAGTATTAAAAATTAAAGATTGAATTTTTTAAGCTAAAAAATTATTTGATAAAAATTAAAGTTTGAAGTAAAAGTAAGTTTTTTTTTGATGTGTATAAGATGAAATTTAAAATTTATTATTTTTAAATTATATATTTAAATTTTATATTGTGATGGTGGTGATAGTGGTGGTGGTGATGATATGATGATGGTGGAGGTGGCAATGGCATGGTAGTGGTAGCGGTAGCGGTAGCGGTAACGATAGTGATAGTAGTAAAATAATAGTAGTACTTATGACAATAATGATAATGGTGATGAAGATGGTGGTAGTGGTAGCAATAGTGGTTGTAGTGGTAGCGGTAACGGTGGTAGTGGTGGTTGTAATGGTGATGGCGGCGGTAATGGCGGCAATAGCATGATTGTAGTGGTGGTGATAGTGGTGATGATGGTAGTAGTGGTAGTGATAGTAAATTTATAATAATGTATATCAATATTTATATTTAATATTTATAAATTCATTTAGAATTAAGTAAATTTCATATGATTTAAAAAAATTTTAACTTTTAACTTACATTTTAAGATACACTTCAATTTGTAAGTGATATCAATTGTGATTATCAAACAGACTTATTTAATTATCTATTAATACATTTATTGGGAAGACTAAAGTTTGAAGTAAAAGTAAGTTTTTTTTTTATGCGTATAAGATGAAATTTAAAATTTATTATTTTTAAATTATATATTTTAATTTTATATTGTGATGGCGGTGGTAGTGGTGGTGGTGATGATATGATGATGGTGGAGGTGGCGATGGCATGGTGGTGGTAGCGGTAGCGGTAACGATAGTGATAGTAGTAAAATAATAGTAGTAGTTATGACAATAATGACATCGGTGACGAAGATGGTGGTAGTGATAGTAATAGTGGTTGTGGTGGTAGCGGTAACGATGGTAGTGGTGGTTGTAATGGTGATGGTGGTGGTAATGGTGGTGATAGCATGATGGTAGTGGTTGTGGTAGTGGTGATGATCGTAGTAGTGGTAGTGATAGTGAATTTATAATAATGTATATCAATATTTATATTTAAGATTTATAAATTTATTTAGAATTAAGTAAATTTCATATGATTTAAAAAAAATTTAAATTTTAACTTACATTTTAAAATACACTTTAATTTGTAAGTGATATCAATTGTGATTATCAAACATGCTTATTTAATTATCTATTAATACATTTAGTTTTAAGTGCTAAATCAAATTATCAAACATCTCCTAACAACACACTTTAATAAAATTCAAAAATATAATAATCTTTCATTTACAAGGACGACAACACTATTACTTCATCTTCAAGTTGAATTAATTCTCAAACATTTGTAGATTACTAGTTCTATTTTAACTAAAAACAAATAATTTTTTGCAGTCTTTTAAAATTAGTAAGGCCAATTGACGGCACACTCTTGAATGTAAAGTTGCCCAATGATTTATTTGAAGGAAAATTACGCTAACAGTTTTTGTAATTTATAATTTATATTACTTTAATTTTTGACTTTTTAATTGTAATATATTTGACTCTAAATTTTAAATTTTATTTTAAATGGGGACAATTAAAAATGCAATTTCCTTTGCAAATGGAAAATGCTCTATTTCAAGAGTAGAGTTGTCAATTTGATAATATATAAACTTGTTTGACAAAAATAAATATCAAAAAGATAATTTTGAATTTTTAAAAATTTATTTTTACCTACCAAAGATAAAATTATATATAAAATGATAAATCTTTTACATTTTTTTTAATATTTTTACCAAATTAATTTGTAATATGTGTTTGGATAATGATTATGTAATGAATGATCTTTTTTGTTGATATTTTTATCTGGTTATCATATAATAGATGATTGTTTTTTGTTGTTAACAGATATTTGTAGATGATTATACTATAATGGATGGTTATCATGTAATTGATGATTATTCTGTGATAGATGGTTATTAAGGTTTTAATGTGTAATCAATATGTTTAATATATGAAATATTTTTAGTTTTAGATTTTTTGATTTATGGATTGATTTAATAATAATATCAAAGTTGTCACCATGTTTGACTTGAGTTTTTGAGACTATTTAAAAAAATAAAAATAAAATAGAAACTAATTTAATGAAATTAAATATAAAAAAAAATTATTTAAAAAAATTATTTCTACTCTCTCAAAACATAAAATTGTACAAAAATAATACTAAGTGCTTTTAATTTTTTTTCACCAATTTAATTTTTAATTTTTTAGAAAAAATGTCTGAAAATAGATTCTAAAAACCAAATCAAACAAAACTTTATAACCAAATAAAAAAAAAGGCCATTAGGCCATCTCCAACGCCAAATCCATCACCAAATTCAAATTTGATGAAAAAAAAAATCCCTTTTCTTGTACTCCAATGGTTTCATCAAACTTGTATTAAATTGAGAATCTAAAAAATATTTTACCCAATAGAGGATCTGGACTACCTTCCACCATTTTATTGTGCATGACCGTTGATGTGAGACCCACCGGACGACCGAGTGGATGCTTACCCGGTCATCCTCTTTCTTGAACAATTCCCACAAAAATAGGTAACCCAAAGTGTTGGAAAAAATGGTTTGGACAACCATGACTTTTAGCTAACTTTGAGCCTAAATTGAGATGGGCTTCGAACACCGATTGAGGTGTATCTGGATGGAAACACGTTCTTTGCCGGATAGTGATTCACTTCGTATATTTGGTTGTTCAAATCATTTTCCGAGTGAATGCGAAATTTATTCCAAAAGAGGCTTCGACAACATGGTAGTTGAATGAATTCAAATTGAATTCGTCCTTGGTTTCTTCATCAACAATGAGTTTACAAGCACCCAAATCTTCAAAATCAATCTTCATTAACAATGAACTCAGATTCCCAAATATATTGATTTCTTTATTCATCCACAAAATCTGCTTTTACTGTACTATTTGGTTTTCTCGAGTTCCACATTGTTTCTTAGGTTAAACTAGCAAGTCTAACATAAATTTTACTAATTGAAACTCCATTTCCATCTTCTTTCCAGCATTGATAATGTAACACTAATTTCTACAAAATCCCTCATGTAAAAGCTATAAGCATTTCGAAACACATATATCAATCTAGCACTCAAAGAACCATGAATGCAAAAGAAAAGAACTGGCAAAACCAAAAAGGAAACCTAAAAAAATACTCCCAATGAAGCAAACCCGTTAGCGAAAAAGAGAATTCAAGAGAAACCAACGGAGAAAAACTTATTCTTTCACAATTTCACATCTATCCTCACAAAAAGACACGACAAAAACCCAATTGTTAGAAATGGGCGCTTATGTGGCATGACCCTTTTCAGCCTTTTGAACCTTATCCAAATGGGTTTTGAATGTGAATTCAAACCTATTTGGATAACCACTCAGGATATATATCTATCATATCCTGATATGGATAGATGATATAAATATCAGATATCATCTCATATAACTAATACGGATAAATGAGATAAATAGATTATATATCTGATATATGGGATATGAGTGATTAAAAGAAAATAACGTATGTTTGGGTTTTTTCCCATATACTGACTCTCTCCCAAAAACAATGATCAAAGCCATTTGCACTGTGGTTTGTGTGGGTGATATTCACTATTGTAATATCACCCAATTGCTGGGTTGATTGACCAGATTCAGGAAGCACGTGATTTACCCACGAGATCCTTCAATTCAGACTCTGTTTGAAAGGTATGACCATAATATTTATTCCGCTGCGTTATACTTTGTTTACATTGGTATCAGAGCATTAATGGGTATTTTCGTGTTTTTCTATAATCATGTGTATATTTTTATATGTATTTGTATACATTATATACATGAATGTTTGTAAAGGAGAAAAAAAATCTACTTTTATTAGATTAAGAGCATAAATATTTTTTTTATGTTCATTAATGTCTTTTTTAATACCATAAATGGTTTTATTTTGAAAAAAGGAGTCTGGCAGTACAAAAATTAGACCAGAAAACGCCCTGGAAGGCGGTGCGTGGTTTGCACGCACCACCTAACGCCGTGAGCCGCTCCCACGCACTGCCACGCCCTCCCACGCGCCAGATGCCCTGCTGACGCGCCTGCAGGCGCCCTCACGCGCGCGTCAGCGACGCTGTCCACGCGCGCGCCCTTCGCGCCACGCACGCGCGCCGTGCCCTGAGCTGCAGGCTGAGCCGCGCACCGAGCCGCGCTTTGAGCCGCGGGCTAAGCCGCACGCCGAGCCGCGCTCTGAGCCGCGCGCCGAGCCGTGTGTTGAGCCGGGTGCTGAGCCGCGCCGTTTTCCTCCGACGGCTTGGCTGGCTTGGCTGCTGATGAATAAGGCACTGTTTGTTTTGTTTTTAATTCTGTGTCGCGTTAAATGGTCATAATTAATTCATTACATATTTGTTTTATGCGTGGTTTATACTGTTAGACTCCGAATTAATTTTTCTACATTCCGTAAAATTTTGAAAATTTTACGAAAATATAAAATATTTTTTCTGTGTTATTAATTCATGTTTTATGCTTTAAAATGCTTCTGGTATTGCATAAATAATTTTTTGGGGTTGAAATTTTTATTGTAGACTTCTGAAAGCTTTTACTATTTACTGGTAATATTGTCTCAGTTTATCAGTTTCTGAATTTTTTATTTCTAATTTTATGTGTATTTATTAGTTATTTAAAATTCCAGAATATTTCAGAAAAATTCCAGAAAATTTCAGAATGATGTACATTTTAATTATGGCATAATCTGAATATTGTTTCTATTTATCAGTTTTTGGATTTTTTTTATTTCTAATTATATGTGTGTTTATTAGTTATTTAAAATTCCAAAAAATTTCATAAAATTCCAGAAAATTTCAAAGTGATGTACACTTTAATTATGGCATAATTTGAACATTGAATACAACATATTTTTTGGGTTTGTAATATGTTGCAATTAAAGAAGCATGATTAGTTATTTATTAATTTATTTGAATTCCATTATTAAATAAATATAGCATGAGTTGTTTGTAAATTTACATTGAGATGCTATTGTATGCAATTTGTCATGCTTTGTATATGCCATAAGTAGTGAGAGATTGTTTGATTGTTTTTTGCGCATGGAATTAAATTAAAATTTGATAATTATCACTAGAGGCGCAAGAGATGATTACGAGCATAGCAAATTTTCGATCTTGAGACATGTGTAAAATTATCATTATTTAATTTAGATTCTTTTTGCTGCAAAATATTTTGTTTTGTGTTGTTATCATTAATATCCCCTGCGCATTTGTTTACTTTGTATGTAGAAATGACTGCTAAGACAGTGGTGGCAGACTTAACTAAGGGAGAGAAATTGGATGGCGACAATTATGATATATGGCGCCGTAAGATCCAATACCCCCTCAATGAGCAAGAAGTGTTGACCACACTTGAACAAGTGATGGTTGAGCCAGAGCAGGGCAATACAGCTCAACATCGTCGTGATCTTGAAGCCTTTCAGACTTGGCGTAACAAAGATCGGTGCGCGCACTTTACTATGTTAAGTAGCATGCACAACGACTTGATTAGTGAGTTTGAGCATTGCCCAACTGCATTTGAGATGTGGGAAGCTCTCAAGCAAAAGTTTGGTATTACCTCTTTGGCAAAGCTACGTGGGCTGACTATGAAGTTTGACTCATATCAGAAAAGGGCGCATCACTCAATGAAGCAACATTTGAGAGTCATGTCAGCCATGATACGTGAGCTTGCGACTGCTGGGCACAATTTGACTCAAGAGCAGCAAGTACAGGCTGTGATGCGCTCTCTACCAAATTCTTGGAAGCAGATGAAGCAGAACATGATGCATAATGAGAGTGTGAAAACATTCGAAGACATATCGCGTCATTTGGAGCTAGAGGCTGAGCGCCTTGAGGCGGCTAAGTTTGATGGTTCTGCTATGGTGGTTGAGTCAAGCTCACGTAAGACTTCTCAGTTCAAACGTGCAAAAGCAAAAGGTGCCCCTAAGAAGCAAGCAGCAGCTGCGCTTAAGCCAAATGGCACTAGAAATTTCAAGCGTAGGGGCAAGAGAGGTGGTAAGAAGGCAAAGGCTAAATTGACATGCTTTAACTGTAACAAAGAAGGACACTTCGCTCGGGATTGCCCTGAGCAGAAGAAGGTACTCCTTTACTTAATTTCTCGCATTCAATGCTTTGTGTCTAGTCAAGCATTAATTGCTCATTCTCCTCATTTTTGGGTTGTAGACTCCGGAGCAACAGACCACATCGCGAGGGACAGAGTAGGGTTCGTTGAGTATGGCCGAGTACTTGCTGGGAGCAGAAAAGTTTACATGGGGAACGAGTCCAGTGTGGAGGTGCTTGGTATTGGCACATTCAAGCTGGAAATGCGACGAGGGTGCACCTTGTATCTTTATGATGTTCTTTATGCTCCGGATATTCGACGAAACTTAGTTTTAGTTATTAGCATAATGAGCCTTGGTTTTAGCTTTTGTTTTGAGAATAATGGTGTTAGCATTTATTTGGGAACAATTTTTTATGGTTTTGGTTATCTTTCAGATGGTTTTTTAGTTTTGGATGTAGATGATTCTAGTCTTAATAAAAATGTCAATGGCTCTGTTTCTAATATTGCATCTTTTTGTGATAATAATTCTATGAGATAGCATGCTAGATTAGGCCACATAGGGCATGATAGGATGACTAGATTGGCTAGAGAAGGTCTTTTAGGCCCACTCGCTAGAGTCACTTTGCCTACTTGTGAGCACTGTCTTGCGGGAAAGGCAACAAGGAAACCATTTGGGAAAGCCATAAGGGCATCTATCCCATTGCAGCTTATTCATTCTGATATATGTGGACCAATGAATGTGAGGGCAAGGCATGGAGCCCCTTATTTCATCACATTTATAGATGATTGCACGCGTTTTGGTCATGTCTATTTGATTTCTCAGAAGTCAGAAGCATTGGATTGCTTTAGACGGTATGTTAATGAGGTTGAGAATCAATTTGACAAGAGCATTAAGGCTCTAAGGACTGACCGAGGACGTGAGTATCTATCTGAGCAATTTAAAGTGCTCTGCGAGAAAAAAGGAGTTATCAGGCAATTGACAATTCCTAGGTCTTCGCAACAAAATGGTGTAGCGGAGAGAAGGAATCGCACATTGCTTGACATGGTTAGATCAATGATGGCGCAAGCTAATCTTCCAATTTCTTATTGGGGAGATGCTTTGTTGACTGTTGCCTACGTCTTTAACCGTGTGCCCTCCAAATCAGTTCCTTCCACCCCATATGAGATGTGGACTAGCAAAAAGCCTGATTTGGGCAATTTGCGGCCTTGGGGTTCGGCAGCTTACATACACAACGCATCTCTTAAGTTTGGGAAGTTGGGCCCTAGAGGAAAGAAGTGTATCTTCATTCACTATAGTGAGCATTCAAAGGGCTATGTGTTTGTTGGGGAGCATCCGGATGGAAGTGTAACTGAAATTGAGTCATGAGATGTGGATTTCCTAGAGGAGGATTTCCCTAGCAGAGGTTAGGTAACTAGAGAAGTAGAACTCTATGAGATGGAGGATCTACTTGAAGGCGCACCTAGTAGCCTAGTAGAGAATGAGGAAATAATTCCTCAAGCTCCTAGGGACAGTGGGAGCGATCTACCTGCCCATGGATTAGATCCAATGGATGAGGATTCTCAGGATTCTCAACTACGTAGAAGCAAACGTGGAGCTATACCTTGTCGTCGTTTTGAGATGGAAGGGGAAGGATTCATGATTGCTCCGAGTGATGAGATGGAGCCTAAGAATCTCAAAGAGGCTCTCTCATCCCCTGCTAGTAAAGAATGGAGTACTGCAGTGGATGAAGAAATAAAGTCTATGAAGAAAAATCATGTCTGGGACTTGGTTGATTTGCCGCCAGGGCGCAAGACTATTGGGAACAAATGGGTTCTCAAAATCAAGCGCAAGGCGGATGGTTCCATAGAAAGGTATAAGGCTCTCCTAGTGGCGAAAGGTTACACTCAACGAGAGGGTGTGGACTATGAGGAAACTTTTTCACCAGTTGTAAGGTTTGCTTCTATTCGCCTAATCCTGGCCATAGTAGCTCAGTTGGACTTAGTGCTATATCAGATGGACGTTAAAACTGCATTTCTCAATGGAGAATTGGATGAAGAGATCTATATGGATCAACCAGAAGGCTTTGTGGCAGTAGGTCAGGAGCGCAAAGTTTGCAAGCTTCAACGATCTATTTATGGCTTAAAGCAATCATCCAGATAATGGAATTTGAGATTTCATCGAGCCATTGTTTCTAATGGGTTTACGATGATTGATGAAGATCACTGTGTGTACGTTAAGCGGTCCAAGGACATTTTTCTGATATTGTCATTATATGTAGATGATATATTATTGGCTGGAAATGACAAGGAGATGATTGTCGCCACTAAAATGTGGTTGTTCTCTACATTTGAGATGAAGGACATGGGTGAGGCGAGCTATGTGCTCGGTGTTAAGATCCTTAGGGATCGCTCTAAGAGACTTCTTGGTTTGTCTCAAGAGGCTTACATTAAGACTATTCTAGAGCAGTTCCAGATGTAGAGCTACAAACCCATTGACACTCCTGTTGCAAAAGACGAGAGCCTAAGCCTTGATATGGGTCCTAAGACTCAAGAAGAAAATGAAAAGATGGCCCATGTTCCCTATGCAAATACTGTTGGAAGCTTGATGTATGCTATGATGTGTACACGTCCTGACATTTGTTATGCAGTCGGATTAGTGAGTCGTTACCAATCCAACCCAGGACCAGCTCATTGGAAAGCAGTTAAGAGGATATTACGATATCTTAGAGGGACTGCAGATTACACACTTTGCTACTAGAGTTCAGATCTACATCTAGTTGGCTATTGTGATGCTGACTGGGGAGGAGGCCTAGATGAGCGTAAGTCTACTTCAGGATATGCTTTCATGCTTAGCGATGGTGCTATTTCTTGGAGCAGTAAGAAGCAATCCTGTATCGCCTTATCGACTATGGAGGCTGAGTTTGTGGCTTGTTCATCTACCGTTCAGGAAGCCGTGTGGTTAAGGAGATTCCTTCAGCATTTGGATGTTGTCACACACACTTTAGACCCTGTGACTATCCATTGTGACAGCATGGCTGCACTTGCTTACGCTAAGGATCCTAAATACCACGGCAGAACCAAACACATTGATGTGAGGTTCAACTTTATTAGAGACATTTTGGCGCAGAAAGAAGTGATCCTGGAGCACATCCCTACGAGTCGCATGGTTGCGGACCCTTTGACTAAGCCCATTGCTAGAGATGTTTATCTTACTCATGTTAGGGCTTTAACACTACGTAGGTGGTGATATTTTTATGTGTATTCAGTTGAACTCATTTTTTTTTTTTTGGGATATTTATGCCATTAGTATTCATATTTGTTTCTATTACACATTTATGTTTACTACTTTTAGCAATGGTTTGTGAATTAGCATACACAAAATAATTAAATTGATGTTAACAGGCAAGATTGGCTCACTCATACGAGCAATCGCCCTTAGCGCTAGGTAGCGAGTAAGGATGAGACTAGAAGCTAAAATTATCCACTAGCTATGTCGCCTTGGTTGGAGCCAAGATGAGGTCTTGTTAGAGACCGACCATGGATATGAGAGTACCCATTTTTTCCATGATGTGCCTGTTATGGATAGTCAGATGCGAGATCTCATTTGATGCTTGAGAGGTGAGCAAATAGAGAATTCGAGTTAGACGTTAGGAAGCGACTTGTGCGCTTAAGGGCGACTAGACTAAGATCTGTATAGTGTGTGAGTTTAACATCACTCTTTGGAAGAGTTACTCCACTATAACGTGCATTCATACTGCATGTGCTTATCGACCCGTTAGCGAGGTGAAAGAATGGATCCCTGCTTCTTCACCGTGTGAGTCCTAAAAGTCATTTTTCCCTAAATGACTTCACTTTGTGCCTTTTGTGACCTTTGACTATGTCATAAGATGAGGAGTTGATGTTCAACTACTTTGGTATGTTGCCTGCGGTCATGTATGATTCAGCTTTAAGGGACATTACTGGGAAAGCGGTCAATTTCAAATTGAATGATATGAGGGTGAAGGAAAGATCATCTAATTCTACATCTCTGCTCTATATTTACTGTCGACAACTCACATCGCTCTTTATAGGATGCTGATTGGGTGTGAATATAATGCGGGACCTAGGAGAGTCAAACATGCTCTTTGAGGGATTAAAGATGTTTTTGGACTGATGTAGCTAGATGGGTTTGGGTACACGAGACACTATTTCTGTTCTTTTTGAGTTGATATCTCTATGCTGACTCATATTGAGTTTCTAGTATAGAGCTCCCACATGCAGGTGTTCTCAGCGGTCGCACGGTGCATTGGCTAGTATGAGATTGTTCATTTTTGGGGAGATTGAGATAGAGATGTGGCAGTGTCATGCCAACTCATATGCGAGTGGGAGATGTTAGAAATGGGCGCCCATGTGGCATGACCCTTTTCAGCCTTTTGAACCTTATCCAAATGGGTTTTGAATTTGAATTCAAACCTATTTGGATAACCACTCAGGATAAATATCTATCATATCCTGATATGGATAGATGATATAGATATCAGATATTATCTCATATAACTAATATGGATAAATGAGATAAATAGATTATATATTTGATATATGCAATATGGATGATTAAGAGAAAATAACGTATGTTTGAGTTTTTTCCTATATACTGACTCTCTCCCAAAAACAATGATCAAAGCCATTTGCACTGTGGTTTGTGTAGGTGATATTCACTATTGTAATATCACCCCATTGCTGGGTTGATTGACCAGATTTAGGAAGCACGTGATTTACCCACGAGATCCTTCAATTCAGACTCTGTTTGAAAGATATGACCATAATGTTTATTCCGCTGCGTTATACTTTGTTTACACCAATAAATCAAACATTTCAAGGTACAGTGTGCGAAAACAAATTCCAAGAAAATCCTAATTTTTCCACAAACAACAAATCAAAAGATTAAAGTTTTTGCAGATTCCATAACCGTACATCAAAACCCAAATGAAATCAAGCAATTGAAGTCCAAGATTCCAATCTAATACGCACAAAAAAACACATACAAAAAATGGTAAAATCACAGCAGATATGTTGGGTGGTTTCAAGCGTACCTTTTTTTCTATGCAGAAAAAGAAAATCTAACGAAAACTTAGGAACACTTTCACCTTCTCTTCTCTTACCCACCAAGAGATTCTTCGATTTCACAGATTGGCAACAACACACAATTCTCTCTCTCTCTGCCTCTCCTCTCTGCTACATTTGCTTCACTTCACACTTCACATATTCCTCGATATATACGGTAAAATTAGTTCCGTTCTTAGCAAACAAAGAAAACAATTTTCCGAATTGCCTTGTCGGTTGATCGGCTGGAGTTCCGGTTGGTCGTCCTCCCAGTCGACCAGCATTTTATCGATAGCTGGATATCAGATAAAGGAATTCATCAAGTTTTTACTCAGATTTGGTGAAATATTTGATACAGTGTTGAAGATGCCCTTACATTTCAAATAAAATACAAGTCAATCAACACAAAATAAATTGCATAACGACTTTACCTTGAAATAAAGAATTTTTTGTTTGTAAAGGAAATGACATTTTTGATTGTTATTATTTGGAATGAGATTTAAAATTTAAGATCAAATGTATCACAATTGAAAAGTTAATGACCAAAGTGACACAGGTGTCAACTATAAGGACTTTTAGTATAATTCGTCCTTTATTTTATGTAGTGTCCGTACTTTACTAAATTTAAATTTACATTACACATCACTTTCTAAATATTTTTTTTTAAATTACCTAACATTTTCAACATTTTATTATTTTTTTGCCAGTGGAGTTGCTAAAACAAAATTTTCCTTTTACAACTTGCTGCAACATTTTAGAAGATTAATGATATACAAATGGAATTATGGTATAAATTTTTTACATAAAGTAATATGATTTTTTATGCTCCGTTCATCTCATATCAAAACAGTCCCATAATTTTGACTTCAAATTTAAAAAAATATTGTTATGACATTATTCTAGATTTTTTATATGTTAACTTTTGTATATAAAAAAAAAAAACCTTTATATTTTAATCACTTTTCTGTTACTCCCTCCGTCTCAAAATAATAGTCCCTTTTGGGAAATTCAACTTTTTTGATAGTACAATTATTGTACTTTAAAAAAGTTGGTTTTCCAAAATTACCCTTTGATAGTACATTTTTTTAGAAATATCAATGTCATAATTATACTTTTTATATTATTTATGAATTTAAAAGAAGGGCAAAATAAGAAATTTATATTATTTTTATACTTAATTTTTGAAGAGGGACTAACGCTATGTTTGGATTGAGTGATTTGGAGAGAAAAGAAAAGAAATGAAGAGATATGTATTTCTTTTACTTGTTTGGATAACCTAAGTGGAGAGAAATAGGAAGAAATGGAGAGAAATTGAGAGAAACTCATTTCTCTTATAAGCCTCATTTTCAATCTTCCCAAAAGTGGAGAGATTGGGAGAGAAAAGAAATCACTATTTTTATAATACCAATTTTGTCCCTATAGAAATAATAAAAATAAAATGATTGAAAATATAAAAAGATTATTTTGGTAATATAACATAAAATAATTTCTTTTCTTTTCTCTTAATGAAATCTAACGAAACAAGAATGAGAGAAATCACAATCATTTCTTTTCTTTTATTTTTTCCTTATCCAAACAAAAAAGAGAGAAATCACAATCATTTCATTTCATTTCTTTTCTCTTATAACTTAACTAATCATTTTTTTTCTTTTCTCTTCTAAATTTCCAAACATAGTGTAATATTTTAGAACAATAAAAAATGAAATAAAGAACTAATGTTATGAGACAGAAAGAGCAGTTAAAAGAATCTCAACACAATAAAAGAAAAGTGGACACTCTTCCGAAAAATAAAAAATAAAAAATAATACAAAACAAAATAAAACACTAGAACACTAGAACACGAGCTATGAACTCGCGAAACGCAAGTTACCCGCGACGCTGCTTGTGTACTGATCTGTGTGGCTTTCATGCCAAATTTAAGCCTCTGACATTTCTGCCGCACATGTGCGAATAATTACTGAAAAAACGGAAAATTAGGATTCGAATTCTTTCGAATGGGTCATCTCAATTCCAGTGCGTATTTTAATTGTTTTAGTTTTATTATTATTATTATTATTATTATTTCTATATAATAAAGAGGTTAGGAGGTTAATAAGGGTATATTTGTCATAATTTAAAAAAGTCAAAAAGTTAAAAGGTCATTATTTTATTTAAGTTACAGCACTTCTTTACCAAATCACTTCAAACCCAATTCAAATTTCACAAAAAGTCAAAAAATACATTTATTTAGATCATTCCTAACTACCCAAGTTAAATTACAACGAAATGGTCACAGTCATTCCATCTACTAAAATCCTAAAATTTTGACTTTCTCACAATCCCAAAAGACAATTACATGAACCACTAATCTATCTTGAAGATGAGTTTTGATTTCGTAAGTTCATTTTGAAGTCGATTTCGGTTCTTTAAATTGTTTTTTTTTTTTTTTTTTTTTTGATTTAATGATAAGAATATTCATAAAAAAAATAGAGATGATCAAATATAAATAATTATATGTTTGAATTTTTTTATATTACAAAAAATAAATAATTATTCTTCAAATTATATTTATCGTTTATTTTTTTAAAAATAAATGTGATTCAAACGTGTAACTATTGATGTCTGATTAGACAGAGTTTTTATATTAATATTCTACTCAATAATTCCTAAAAAATGAACAATTCAAATAACCAAAATCAGTTCTAAATTGAGTCTACCAAATCTAAGTACTCTCTCAAATTAGATACCAACTTAAAAAAATTAGAGCAAAAATTAATTTTCTCTCTCTACATTCTCTCTCTCTCTCTCTCTCTCTCTTGAAATTTCTTGAGTTTTTGCCTATACACTCTTAACCAAACCTTGCAATCTTTGAACTGAGGTACTTTGAGCCTACTTTGAGCTCTTGAGGGTGTGCATGTGTTAAATTGTTATTTAAAAGTGTTATTCTCTTCAAGAGGTATAAGGCTTAGCTTGTTTCATTGCTTTTGTTGCTTCTTTTCCTACTGTTTTTCTACTGCTTTTAGGCTGTATAAACTTTGTATTTTTGGGCTAAAACTTATGGTGTAAGGCCTTAAAAGGTGGAGGGCTGGTTCACCTTTCTTTCCACATTGCTTCTCTAGCCTTTACCCTTATGTTTCCCACCTTTACAATATCTTTTTTTTGAGATTTTAATTACTGAATTTCAGAGTTATTTCAGTGGCTGAAAACATGTTTTGAAGTCTAAAATTGGAGGGATTAGCCTCCCCTCCTTGTGTTTTGTGCACTAGCCTACATAGCTCTATGTTGTAGCTTACTATTTTAGCCATTTTTGTTTTAATTCCAGCACATCTTTTGCATATATTTTAAGACTGTTTTGGGACTGCTTTAGATGTTCATTGCATTTATGCTTTGTTTTGCATGCTTGTAGCTTAGTTGTCCTCATGGGTTTGGTGTTTTAGGCCTTAGCCACCAACTTATTTGAGTTGATAGCATTTATTTCTTTTTTTTCTTACTTGTGATCACCTCTAATCATCTTTGCAACCTCCCTCATTTCTTGGCTTTTGCATTGCTTTGAAAGTTGGTTCAAATTAGTTGCTTGTTTAAAGCATGAGATTGAGGTCTTATGCTCAATGGTTTAAACCCTTTTAGGGGTTCATTTTCAACGGCATGACACTTCTCTCATGTCTAAAACAACTCTTGGTTTGATACTTCTTTCCATTAGAGGACTTAATATTCACCTTTGGACTTAATTTATTAAATAATGGAAAGGTAATTAAAATGGAGAAATAAAACTTGGACTAAAATGATGCAAGATAATAGCTTGGTTTGGGTTCAATCGGACGTTAATTGAACCCTTACGTCTTGAGTCATTTTATACTCATTAGTGATGAAAATGGTTCAAGAGTCATTGTCAACCATTTCCCTTGATCATCCATAATAGGAAGGGGGTTTGAGAGTCTTATTTGTTGCATTTATTGAACTTGCACCCTTTGGTTCATAGGCCATCACGCAATGAAAATGCATCAATTGATGGCTTGAGAATCAAGTTTACTACCCCTTTGAGCTGTTTAATGATAAGGAGGGGCAAGTTGTGCAAACAACCCTTGAGAATACCTTGTGCTTGCTCTCTGTTACAGTAGGAAAAACCAGACATCAGTGGCTAGCAGGCCACCTTTTGTGGACAGTAGACCATCATTTGTGGTCGGCAGACCACCACTTCTAGCCTACCGACCACCTTTGCAAAACCAAACAGTGTACTTTTCTAGCAAAATAGAGTTGTTTCTAAGATTAAAAAAAAAAAAAAACAGTGCAAGTGTTCTGCTGTGCAACAGAGGCATCTGGTAGCAAGACAGTGGCCTTTTTCAGGTGAAAATCCGTGCATGCATGAGCATTCCTCGTCTCCCGAGGCGGAGTAATTAGAATAGCTAGCTTAGCACTTCTTTCATGTTGTATTGTTATAATTAATTAGTTCGTTTTGATTTGTAATTAATTAATTAGTTAGTTCTAATTTGTTGTAATAATTAATTAGCTAGCTTAGTTGGTTATTTCATTCGTTTTGTAATAACTAATTAATTAGCTTAGCTAGTTAGTTTATTCGGACCCTCCTGCGTGAGGGCACAATTGTAATAATGTGTATGTCTTCCAACCCCACGTCTTTCTCCATTTTATTTAACTGCTTATGATGGTTGGTTTAGGGCTTCATGTTTCGTTTAGCATATCTCATGCTTTGCATCCATTGTCTTGCATGCATTGAGCTTGGTGCATCATTCTAACTTGCATTATAGTTTAACATTCTTTGAATACGTGCTTAGACCGCATGTTATCAAATCGATTAATATGCCATATTAGTAGCCGAGCCTAGTAAATTTGCATATTGCATACTGTAGATACCCCATTTTTGACCGTCCTCAAGACTTGGACGTCACCGTTTGAACACTCGGTGATTATCCATGTTTGTGTTCGTTTGGAGTTCCCGGAGGTCTTGGCCCGCGCACCTTGCCTCAGGATCTCCGAACTTGACTGTTAAGTGTCTAGTTTTGCACCAAACACTTGCATCTTGCCTTTGAGAGGCAGAGTGGGGCTTGTAGACCATCCCCACCCATCACCGGCAGTGGCTAGATGCCACCGGCTGGTTTTTGCTGCCACCGGCAATATAGTTTGCCGGCCGGCACTATTTGTTGCCGGTTAGCACTATTTTGTGCCGGTCGGCACTGTTTTTGGCCAAGATGGCATTTTTTGCCGGCCGATTGCTGTTCATCTGCTTTTGCAGATATTTTAGGACAGCTGTATTGATTTTGCTCCCCTCCATACACGTGTATGGAGGGATCTCCCTCTTGCAAAGCTTGTTTGGTAAGCTTTACAAGAGGCTTATAGAGAGAAGCCCTCTCTAAGTAAAGGGAGAGGCTTTAGAAATTTTTGGAAGAGAGAAGACAGAGGAGAGCTCTGGTCTTTTTTAGGGTTAGGGTTATATACAAACATCCATCTCTCTTTCCCTCTCATTTTGCACACTAGGTGTTTTGTGTCTTACTATTGCACACAAACACCTAGTGTTTCACCTTCCTCTTGGAGCTGAGGTTCTAAAGAGTGTGTTTTGAAGTTTTGGTGTGGGATTCAAGCTCAAGGAGGCCATTGGAGCATCTTTGTTGAAGAAGGCATCAAGGGTGAGAAACTAGCCCCTTTTTCCCCCTTTTTTGCATCAATTTTCTACTAGTCTTAGAGCTGTTTTTGTGATTATTGTATAACATAAAAAAGTTCTGTTTTTAGGCCCTCTTTATTGTTTATTAAGAGTGCTTTGTTGTTTGAGGGTTGTTGACCACCCTTAGGCCTCAAAAGGCCTCATTTTGAGCCATTTTGTGCTAGCTCCGGGATTTTGGTGTTGAGGTCTCTTCACCACTGAAATCTTGAGGGATTTCAGTGGTGAAGATGATGCTTTGAAGTCCCAAGAAGGAGAGGGCCACCCCCTCTCCTTGTTGTCCTTGAAAAGGGCACATTTTGGCCTCTTAAGGAAGCCTATGCTTAAGTGTGTGTTGAGCATGTTTGATTTGTTTTTCATGCTTATATATCCATAATATAACATGATTTCAAGTTGGTTTTGGAACCTTATGCATGCTTAGCATAGTTGCCATGTAATGCCTTATTTGTGCCTTAACATGTTCTAGGTTGTTAGCCTTTGTTGGAGCATGTTTTAGGCTTGCATTTGTGAAGTTTATGTGCTTACTTTGCCATGCTTTAGATCTGTCCATAGGTATTTGGGTTGATTTTTGCATGCATTATATAGCTCTTTTGTATTTGGGCTTGTTGGCCTTGAGTATGTGCATGTGTAGCATGATATCTTTGCATTGTTTTGGTGATTTGGGATCATCCTACATGTTATTTCAGTCCCATTTCCATGCTTGTTTGATTGCCTTGCATACCTCTTTAATGCTTTGAAAGCATGTTTTGCAATGCTCTATGTTTTGGTGCCTTTGCATGCCTTTGAATTTAGGCCATTTAGATGCCATCTAAGGAGTCCTTTGGCCTTGTTTCAACATGCTAAAACCTGTTTTGGGTTGCTTAATGCATGCCATGTTTGTTGTGATAAAACATGCTTTAAAGCTTCATGATTTGCCTCAAGTATTTAGACCATGTTTGGTGCATGCTTGGCTTGATTTGTTGCTTGGTTTGGCACCATATATTAGCATGATTTTAGAGCTTATAATGCATGCTAATTGTCCACGTTTCCTCCTTTCAAGTGTGCTTGAATGTTGTTTGATTTGTGCTTAAGTGTTGGTTCTTATGTGCATATGTGTGTGCATGTCATTTAGCCCTCACTCTTTAGCACTTTTGGCCACTGTTTTAGGCCTTATTAGAGCTGCCTAATTCATGTATAAGTCCATCTTTGCCATCCATTTGCATTGCCATATGCGTGCTTGCATGATTGCATAAATGCATTGCCATGCCATGTCGCATTCCTAGCTTGTATGCCTAGGTTGCATTGCATCTTGCATGCATTCCTTGTCCCTTGACTTGGGTGATAGGGATTGGGAGTTTTGTTTGATTGGTTTGCATTGCATTTGAAACCAAAGTTGCATGCTTGATTCTTTGGACCATCATGCATGGAAATGCGTGATTGGTGGTCCGAGAACCGAGGCACATGTCCCTTTGAGTTATCACAATGATAAGAGACATGGTTGATGCATACATGCCTTGAAATATGCTGCCATGCCTTGTTTTGCCCTCTGTTGCTGTGAGTTGCAGGTTCTGCAGGAATAATCTGCCGACCGACAGTGTAATGTGCCGACCGGCACATTTTTCTCTGCCGACAGACCCTATTTTGTGCCGATGGCCATAATACACTGCCGGTGGAAGTTTCATTCAGCCGGTGATGATCCCTTCTGTCCAAGGATGCAGTCTTGAGGTTTTGACAGCCTCCAGAGGAGGAAAGGAAGGAAAATAGAGGCAGCTTGCGCATGGCAACGCGTTTCCCGAGACGTTTTCCTGCTTTAATTAATTTAATTTAATTTGTTAATTAAATTAGTTAATTTGTAATATTAATTAGCTTGCGTAGTTAATTAGTCTGTAATATTTATTCGGTCCCTCCGAGTGAGGGCAAATCTGTAATAAGTGTGTGTGGGTGTGTGAATGTCTTCCAATCCCCACTTCTTTCTTCCCTTTTACTTACCTGCTTTGATGGTTAGTATTAGGGCACGTTTAATTTAGCATACCTTATGCTATGCATGTGTGCATCCATGCATTTGTATTGCATGCATTAGGCTCGGTACATCACGCTAATTGCATCAATACTTCAATTCCCAAACTGAATATGTGATAATTGTGCATTTTCACATGACACGCTTAGGATAGCCGAGCCTATTTTAGCAACATTTTGTATGCGATGCATTAGGCACTTCACATGGACTTGGATCATGCATGCTTGCTAACAAGTTCTTTGTTTTGGCATGGAGTACTATGTAAGTGTTTTAACGCTTTGGCATATCGCATGAGTGTGAATGTTGCCATGATAGCATGCTTAACATGTGGCTAGATGCTTATGTGTTAAACTGTTTTGAATGCCTGTGGGTGAAGGTTGGATTGTTTGAGTTGGAAAAACTCGTTGAAATCCGTATTTTAGCCTACTTGCGAGTAGCAAATTCCAAAGCATTTTCAAACCAAACGGATATGCAATGTTTATTCCCAAATTAGGCAATCTAGTCTATACTTGTTTGCTGCGCGCATAACATAGTAATTCTAGGCTAATAAACGGGATAAGAACACATAAAGTTTTCAAAAACGGATATCACGGTTAGTAGAGGCCGGTCTTCGGACCGGGCGAAAGGGGGTGCTCATAGCTGACCTTCCCCGATCGTACCCAAGCTCCCGAGCCGAGACAAACTCCGGTGATGACGGACATGTGGCCTTCGGCACCGAGTCAGGGTTTCCTAAATTTCCCCATTTTAAAAAAATATTTAGGTGGCGACTCTGTATCTGGCAAAGCAGTCCATGTTTGGCACTACTTTTTCAAAAATCTGTTTCTCAAAACGATTTGCCAGATTTGGACTCTTTGGTTCAGATTAAGAACCGTGACACAAACCGAGGGTCCGAACTGTAGTAGCGAGGTCCCCTCCGCGGGCGCGTCTACACATACGTTGCATTAGTCATATAGCATAGTTAGGATCATGCATTATTCTAACTTTGTCATATTTTTTGGCTTAGAGTACTAGGTGAGTTTTTCTTTATTTTACCATATTGCATGAATGTGGTTATTGCCATGACAAAGTATGCTTGCCATGAGACTAATTGCTTAAATGATATAACTGTTTGAATGTCTATGGATGAAGGCTAGTTGCTTGACTTGGCATAATTTGATTAATGTCCATTTTAGCCCACTTTTTCGAGTGGCAAATTCACAAAACAATTTCAAATAAAATATGAAATCAAATGTTCCAATTCTTGCGAAATTTGTCTATACTTGTGTGAGTCACATAGTAATATAGTTAATAAATTGGACTAAGAGTATATAATATAGATAAGAATCACATCATGATTAGTAGAGGCCGATCTTTGATCGGGCAAATGGGGGTTCTCAATTCATGACCTTCCCCTCTCGTACCTAAGTTTTCGAGTTGAGACAACTTTGGTGATGACGGACTAATGGCCTTTGGCACGAGTCTTGGGTTTCCTAAATTTTCTAAAAATATTTAGGTTGTGACTTTGAAATCTAGCAAGCAGCACATTTTTGGCATTTTATTCAAAACGTCAATTTTTCAAAAAGAATTGCCGGATTTGGACTCTATTTTTGTTTTCACTATTTCACATTGCACTTGTGAAATCAGATTCAGAACCACAGGTAAAGTCTGAACTGTAAGGCTTCTCGTCTTCCAAAAGAAGCACAAAAAGTCGAGCTACAACTCTCTTTTTTGGTATTGTGGCCTTGGGTACTTTTCTTGAACTAAAATGGTTTTGGGTTGAAACATAAGTTTGTAGTTTAACAAAAAGATGAATTTGACAAATCAAAAAAATAAAATAAAAATGGTTTTATAAATAACCCTTTGGTTTTTGGAAAAATAGTTTGGAAATCTCTGAGTTTTGTTATGGACAGTTGAAAATGTATTTGAATTATGACGGTGTAGGTTTGAACACCGTTTGGGGAAAACAAAGTGTTTTGTGACAAATGAGGGAAAAAAAAAGAAGCATTTTCTTTGACTTGAACGGAGTATCTTATATCTTGTGTTGAGAAGTCACGTTCTGATGTAGCCTAAGTTGCGAGTCACATGTTGTATGTCTCTTTTTTTGCAAGGACTTAGAATGTCGGGCATTGATTTGCCATAACGTTGTTGATTAATCTTGTTTTATTTATGTCTCGAGTTACGAGAGAGTTGACTGGGAGCTTTGTATACAAGGAGTTTTCTTTCCTCTGTGTCCGAGCGGTTGAGTACTCGGTGGTGATTTTGGTGTTGTGGGTGGTTTAGGTATGGTTAGCATCTTTAAGTTCGAGTGGTTGTTGTTGAGGTGGTGATTGTTCTTGTCTCGTAGACCACAACAAGTTATGTGGGTCAAAGGGGCAACCGTGAGTTAGAAATTGCATGTGGATTAGCATTCATATCATGGAGCATGTAATGGATTTTGAAAAAAAAACTGTATGTTTTGGAAAGAGGTTTTGGAAATTCTCATACTATGTTTTGGAACATTTGCATTATTTTGGAGAAAGAATATTTAGAGTTACATGTATTGTATTGTACTTTGTTTTGTTGCATTCACTTCATCCATTGTATTTATTGCATTGTACTTTGTTTTGTTGCATTCAGCTTTTAGGATCATTATCTTTCCTCAGCAGATCGCTCCTCACTTATATCATACCACCCAATTACTTGTACCCTTTCTCTTTCTGTGAAAAACATAGTTTTGCATGTGCTCGCACCCCTTTCACGTTAAAACATGGTTCTGTTATGTGCAAGGATCCATGCGGCGATGAGGCCAGTATTGAGGATGTATGCACTTAGCAGGTGTTAGGCGTCGTTTGGTTGTGCCCACTTCTTTTCTATATAAAACATAGTTCGATTTTGCATCTCTATCCCTTTATGGTATTTGTGTGGTTTTGCATTGCTTGTGGTTTGATTATTGCGTTACATTGTGTATCATTTGTATTATTGCGTTACATTGTGTATCATTTTGCATTTTGTCCCTGAACTACACTGGTTTGATTCCTTGCAAAGGGATACGTAGGCAACCCTTGGTTTCAACCAATTGCATTTGCATTTTGTTTGTTTGCCCAAGTCTTATGGCCTTGTCAAAATGGGTCGTCTTTGGACTTTGACATTCACTCACATCATTTCATGACTTCGAGCTCTATTAAAGAGGGGCAACTGTAGACACCCAATTTTTGACCACCCTTAAGACTTGGGCGCCACTAATTGATCACTCGATAATGAAAATTATGCTGTGCAAATGTTCGATTACTTCGGCAAGAAGAGCTTCTAAATCCCAACCTTACACCCCATTTTGGACCAAAACTATTTTAGACCTTAAAACTCTCTCTGTCGAAATATTTTTTCAAATGTTTCTATGATGTTCTGAAGCTCACATTTCGTTAAAAATTACACTTTTCTATAAATCAAGTAAGAACAAAGTGGAAATAAATGGAAGAGAGGTGAACTCTTTGAAAAATCCTTTAAAACATATTTTTTAAAGGTTTGGAGTTGAAGAAAATAGGAGGGAAGGGAAGAAAACTAGTTGGGGAAATGGTTGAGCATGAAACCGTTAAGGGAGAACTGAGCAGCCTTCACTAAATTAGTCATATCTCTTTGCACACTTAGAATTTAGATGTGAGGTCACCTCCATTAGAAAGTAGACTTTCGGGGCTTCAATTTAGACACAAGAATGAGGGAGATACACCCATTTGAAGTCGTGTCTGGAAGCAGTTTTTTTGTGGCCTGCAGGTGGCCGGCAGGCACCATTTGTGGACGGCAGGACACCATTTCTGGTTTGCCGGCCACTCCTACTACCCTGTCGGCCACTAGTGTAAAGTACATATATTTTTCCCAATTGTTTCCACAAAGCTCCAGCTGTTCATTTTCTGATATTTTCGACTGAGGCTCATCTGTTTCTATATGTAGATGACCTTTCCTCATTGTTTGAAGGTGAGAAACATTTAGGAGGGAGGAAATAATTTTGGAAAATTTCTCTCTCTCTATAATTCTATCTCACCCTTTCTACTTGCATAGCCTTTGCCTAAACACTCTAAACCAAACCTAGAGAGCTTCTTGTTAGGTGATTTGAGCTTGAATTTGAGCTATTGAAACACTTGAGAGTGTGAAATTAGTGGTTTACAACTCAAAGAAGCATTCATTTTCAAGAGGTATACATTCTCTTGCTTTTGTACCGTCTCTACACCACTTGTTTTCCATCTTTTCTTGCTATTATTAAGCTCTTTAAAACCTATATTTTTGGGATGAAACTTGTGATTTAAGGCCATTAAAGGTTGAGGGGTTGATAGCCTTTCGGTATACCTTGCTTCTAAGGCCTTTGCCCTTGTGTTTCCCACTTTGTTGTCAACTCTTTTTGAGCTTTTTAATAATTTTAGAGTTATTTCAATGGCTAAAATCATGTTTTGAATTCCAAAAATGGTGGGGGTAGCCTCCCCTCCTTATACTTTATTCACTAGTTTAATATGCTCCATGTTTTAGCTTATTTTTCTAGCTATTTTTAGCTCAATCCGAGCATGTTTTAGGACTGTTTTAGACCTATTTTAGGACTTTTCTTAGTTGTTTGTTGCATTTGAGCTTTGTATTGCATGCTTGTAGTGTAATTGTCCTCATAGGTTTGGTGGTTTAGGCCTTAGACACTATCTTATTTGAGTTGATTGCATTTATTTATGGTTTTCCATACTTGTGATCACTCTTAATCACCTTTGCAACCTCCTTCATTTCTTGGCTTTTGTTTTGCTTTAAAAGTGGTTTCAAACTACTTATTTGTTTAAGCATGAGATTGAGATGTCATGCTTAATGGTTTAATCCATTTGGGGGTTCATTACCAATGGTATGATGTCTCTTTCATGCCCAAAACAACTCTTAGTTTGAGCCCTCTTTCCTTTAGAGGAGTTAAATTTAACTTTGGACTTAATTGATTAAGGAATGGTTGGTAATCTAAAATGAAGTAATAAAATTGAGGCTAAAAAAGTGCAAGATAATAACTTGGTTGGGTTCAATCAGATGTTAATTGAACCCTTGAGTCTTGAGTCATTTCATACTCATTAGAGATGAAAATGGTTCAAGATTCATTGTCAACTATTTCCCTTGATCTTCTATGATAGGGAGGTGATTTTAAGAGTCTTGTTTTGTTGCATTTAATGAACTTGCACCTTTGGCTCATAGGCCATCATGCAATGAAATTGCATAAATTGATGATTTGTGAATCAAGTTTTACTACTCCTTTGAGTTGTTCAAATGATAAGGAGGGGTAAACTGTGCAAACACACCCTTGAGAATACACTGTCTCTGCTATATTTGCTCTCTATTGCAGCAGAATAATCGAGTCATCAATGGCCTGCAGGCCACCATTGGTGGCCGGCAGGCCATTTTCAATGGTCGACATGCCATTATCAGTGGAAGGCAGGCCCTCTGCTAGCCACCAGTGCAAAATCAAGCAGTGTTCTCTTGAGGCAGAGTAGAGTTGGTCTGGAGTTGGAAATCAGTGTAAATGATCTACTGTGTAATAGAGGTGTTCAGCAGTAGAAACATTGCTTTTTCGGGTGGGAATCGTAGTCATGCCTGAGCTCTCCATCGATCCTCGAGATCTGTGTTGAATATATTAGTGTTGTGCTTAGAATAGTAGCTTTGTAATTAATTGATTAGAATAGCTAATTCGTCTCGTGTTGTAATTATTTTTAATTAGCTAGCTTAGTTAATTGATTAGTTTATTTATTTGTAATAATTAGTTAAGTAGTTTAGCTAATTTCATTTGTTTCGTTGTAATAGCTTAGCTTTAATTAGTTAGCTAGTTAGTTCATTCGGAATCTCCTTCGTGAGAGCGCAATGTTGTAATAATGTGTATGTCTTTCAACCCTACATCTTTCTCCATTTTATTTACTAGCTTATGATGGTTAGTTTAGGGACATCATATTTTGTTTAGCATTAATCATGCTTGCATCCATTTGTTTTATTTGCACCGAGGCTCGGTTCATCATTCTAACTTGCATTGTTAGTTTAAATACTTCTTTGAATACGTGCTTAGACCACATGTTATCAAATTGATTCATATGCCATATTAAGGAGCCGAGCCTAGTTATTGCATATCGCATGTATTGCATTAGTCATATTGCATAGTTAGGAATCATGTATTTTTCTAACTCATCTCTGTTTTGGCTTGGAGTACTAGGTGAGCCTTTACTCACTTTAGCACATCGCATGTTGATGTTTCCATGTTTAGTATGCTTGCCATGAGGCTGAATGCTTAAGTTGTAAGATTGCTTGAATGCCTATGGATGAAGGCTAGTTGCTTGAATTAGAATAATTTGAGTAATGTTCATATGCGATCACTTTTTCGAGTGGTACATATTCAAAACAAATTTCAAAACGAACATAAGCCAAATGTTCCAATTCTTGCAAATTAGTCTATACTTGTGTGTGTGCGCATCACATAGTAATGCTAGCCTAATAAACCGGAACAAGAGCATATAATGTACATAAGATTCATATCATGATTAGTAGAGGCCGATCTTTGATCGGGCGAGCGGGGGTACTTAATTCAGGACCTTCCCCTCTTGTACCTAAGTTCCCGAGCTGAGACAATCTTTGTGATGACGGACACGTGGCCTTTGGCACGAGTCATGGGTTTCCTAAATTTTTTCAAAAAATATTTAGGTGGCGACTCTGTATCTGGCAAAGCAATTCATTTTTTGGCAATTTGATTCAAAATCAATTTTTCAAAAGATTTACCGGATTTGGACTTTTTGGTATTTATCTATTCCACATTGCACTTGTGAGATCAGATTCAGAACCGTAGGAGTCCGATACTATAGGGCTTATTCATCCTCCGAAGTGAGCGTGAAAAAAGTCGAGCTACAGTTTCTTGCTACTCTGCTGGGGAAATTAGAGAACTTAACTCGTACTTCATGATGTGAAATTTTATCTACACTTATATGTTTCTTTGCATTTGCATTTGCATTGGTGTGCCTAAATCACTGTGTTTGCCATCTGCTATTCCTGAACGGTTTGCCTGAGGCTTGCCCAAAAGCTTGCCAAAAGGCTGATCGGTCATGGGCTCTGCAATAATGGGAACACAACCCTTGGATTTGGACTACCGCTGTACTGTTTGATCCTCCTTCCACTTCTTGTTGTTAACTGTGAGAGGTATATTAGGTAGTCTTGCTGAGGTACCCCTTTGACCAATCGGCTTAGTTGCATATAGTAAAGCTATAGTGACTGTTCCAAATTAGGACAAGATACCCTTCCATATGCAGGATGATGTGATATCACTTGTTTGAGTCGTAAAGCTGTAGATCATTCCAAAGGCTAGGACAGGGAAACCCTAACCTCTCATAGGGGTGTTTTGAATGCTTTTGTGCAAAATGTGAAATCTTTGGAAATGTGTGATGCAATCCTTGGAGAGTCTTAATCTTGAGGCGATTCTTTTTCAAAACTTGAGGATCAAATCAGAATCAAAATTTGGTTCAAAATCCATGGGTTTGTGTTTGATATGGGTGAATTTTCAGCAAAACCAGAACCAGGGCCAAAAAAATTGTATCTTACACTATTTTGACTAGCATATCTGGTATCCCGGTCTGATGGAGCATTTGTTTTTAATGCTAGGTTTGTCTGAGCCAGAGAAGGAGCAGTACATACCTTAACCCATCACAGTCCTTCCATTCCCAGAAAAAAAACCCCACTCAGCAAAAAGTCCAGTCCATCTGATCCTCAAAAGTCAACTCAGAAAAGATCCAGCCAATGCCAAAAGACCCACTCTAAAAAAGCCCAATCCAGTCAAACCCATCTAGACCAATCCATTTCAAATCCATCAAATATAACCGGGTTGAAATCCTTGTTAGTCAGCTCTTAGCTTACACCCATCTATTTCCTCCGATCGCTAACTCAGCAGACCAAAGAGTCCAGAATAAGTTGTTGCCATGATAGTGGCGTTAATCCAGGGAATTGCCATGCATGATAAGACCAATGCTGAAATGCAACGCCCATCTGGGGCATCTACTACACATCCAGTCCTAGGCCCCCAGCCGAACTTTGACCCACCTCTGCCAGTTGAAGATTTGCAAGGTTCGGATCCCTAAGAAGGGTTGGCTCAAGCTCGAGTTTTCAGACCGCTGGCGCAGCCTAATGAAGGGCTTCATCCCCTTGATATTAATGATCTCGACTCGACCTTGTTAAAAATTATTAACCTTGAGAAGCAATTCAAAAAGGCACAGGGACTTAACTCCATTCCCGACATTGAGGATGGGTACACTGATGCTGCTATAAGACTCCCAAAAAGATTCAAAATGCCATACATTAACCATTTCGACGGGTCTGGAGATCCTATGGTACAGATCCAGCTTTTCTTAGATGTCCTGAAACCGATGGATCTGACTAAGCCTCAGAAACTCTCTTTGTATGGAAGAACCCCGTTGGGTATAGCAGCCACTTGGTACGCCAAGTTGGAGGATAAAGTGAAGCAGAACTAGAAAGATTTGGCTGAGGCATTTGTCAATCAGTATTCTTACAATACCCAAATTGAAATGACCACTCAAGAGCTTGAAGCAACCTACCTGAATCCTACAGAACCTTTTGTGGAATTTGTTGCAAGGTGGAGAGTAAAGGCAGCACAAATGACAAATCGCCCTTCTGAGAGGGACCAAGTGCGGAGAGTGGTGCAGAACCTTGAGCCTGATATGTTTAAAAAGTTGATAGTCGCCTCACTGTTCACTTTCAAAAATTTGCATAAATTAGGGGTTCAGATTGAGAATGCATTCAACGAAGGGATTATCCCTAGAACAAGTAAACCAACAAGGAGGGTGTTTTCCGGAAGCACTATTCCCAAACCCACTTAAATCAATACTGTTGTCGCCACTCCTAAAATTGCCAACCCGTTTGCCAATACAAGCCCACAAATAGCCAGCCCAACCCGAGCTCAAGGCAGAATTTTCACCCCCCACTATATGAGCCTAACCAGGGCACTAAAAATCCTGATGGAAAGAGGGTATCTCAAACCCCTTGATCCCCAACCACATCCCGGCCCACTCCTTGCTAAACATAACCCCACCAAATACTGTGTGTATCATCAATACTGTGGTCATGGCACCGATCGTTGCTACCGTCTTCGTCATGAGGTTCAAAATCTCATCAACAACCAGACAATAGCTCCATCTCAAGACCCCAATGTTACCACCTATCGACTTCCCATCCACGACCAAGTACATCCTCTTCATCTTAACCTCATCCATACACTACTTCTTACCTTCAACCCCAGCTTACACATCACCCCGACCCATTTACCTAAGCCTGAGGTGTTCATTCCAGAAAGCACCGATTTATGCATGATGGATGCACCCAACCCAGTTCGGGTACGCCAAGAGCGCCAAATGGCTGAACCCACTACTACTGAGATGTTGGGAATGATTGAAGACCTTCAAGGAATGGTGACAGATTTAACATTTGGGGTTTCAATCCCGTCAAAGGGCTCCCCAACATTGGGGTGACCTGTAGTTGAAAAGGACCAACCCGAAGTTATCTTAAGTCTGGGTGATGACAGATCAACAACAAATGGGCCTCACTTTGATATAGCCACTCAATCCCTTGGCCAAGCAAAAGCAAGTGGCAAGAACAAAGTCAGGACAAGTATTGATCCCTATGCACAACTTCGGTGGGCTATTAAGACTTTGAAGGTCAAAGGGATGAACAAGCAACAAGTGCTTGAAGTTGTTGCAAAGACTGTGGATAACACTTTTGTCGCTCAGGATGAGAGCATTTTGAATTAGGGGGTAAGCCGTGAAAAAGGATGCTTTGCCAAAAATACACATCCTAATTCTAGTCCCAAGCTCATGAATACCCGACCAACACCCGCCAACCCATTTGCCAATGTTTCTAAACCTAATGCTTCCTTTCCCGAAAATGAGCCTTCACCGAACTCCATATGAGCCTAACCTGTGCATTGAAGGTACTGATGGAGAAAAGGTATCTCAAACCGCTCAATCCTCGACCTCTCCCTAATCCTCTCCCACCTACACATAACTCTACCCAATATTGCACATTCCATTAGCAGTACAGTCATCATACTGACCGTTATTTTCGCCTTCACCATGAAATTCAAGATTTGATTGACTATAGCCTACGTTTACATGGGTGCCAATTTACGGTTTCCTACAGACGAAATTTTCGTGAAAAGTTATATTTGTTTTGGAGATTTACCCATTTTATTTACTATTATGTTGGTTCGGAACATGATGTTTGGAAAATGGTTTTAACAATATTTTTGTTGTTGTCTAGCGATGTATTCTCATTTGATTTAGCAATGTATTTGCTGGTTGGTATTGAGGTACTGAGATTGGTTTTTGGAAAGGAATTTTATATCAAATTGGTGATTTGAACTTGGAAAACGTTTTGATTAAACGTAAGGTTTTGGTAATCGGAAAGAAAAGATTTCATCGAGAAATCAAATGGTTTGAAAATGTATTTGGGCATATTATATGTATGTATTGCATCATGATTATTTATGCTGGCAGAGCATGTTTAGTTTTTGAAATATTCTCTACTGGGCTTTATGCTCACCCTACATGGCTGAAATGTTTTTCAAGTGTACATATGTGGATGTGGATGTGGACTGTGACGTGAAGTTGTGTTCGGAATCGTGTAGGGTGGTTCAGTTATTTGTAGGCCAGTGACCATTTATGTTATTTACTAGCCATGCCATTCTTGTAAGGGTTAGACCCTTGTGTATGATGTCAGCCTCAGGGCATTCAATTTAATTTGTAACATCTATGTATGTTTTTAGTTACAGAACTTCCATTCGACTTAGATGTTATATCTAGGAATATATAAAATCGGATAAACACACGTATTGTGTGACTATATTATATTCGTTTGCATAAGAGTTGTCATCTATTATTCATTGTTGGGTGGTTTATTCACGTGAGCCAAATCGTGTAAATCCGGGGTGTAACATTAAGAATTTGATGCATTGCTCATGAGAGCATTGTGTTGACTCTTTAGCCTAATTTGCACTAGCTGTCATACATTGATAGCTTATTATCTCCTTCTTATGGATAGTAGAATTAATTGCAACTAACTATGAAGCGAGAAACAAAGATGGCAAGAGAAGTATTGTCTTGTTTCAACTAGATGCAATAAAGTGTATGAAGAATAAAATTGACTTGAAGGTATAGGGGATTAGCACTTACTAGTTAAATTTGCAACTTAGGCGCACTTGATATCTCCATGACATCCTTTTATGATCTAGTGAATATTAGTTAGTCATGAGTCATTATCTAGTTTGGCCTAAACCTTTACACTTGTCTTTTAAAACTCACACATTAGGATGATTGGAGTTAGTTTATGACACTGGTCATAACCGATAGCTTATTGTTCTTAATCACATTGACGAGAAGGTGACATGGATGGTTTGAGTAGGCCCTCTTGGGCCCACTCACTTGCGGCATCTTACTCTCATGTGAATGTGTGACTTTGTTCGCAATGGTTGCGCACAAGTAAGTTAGAAAGCTGCAAAAAGGCATCTGTATTGGTGCATTTAGTCCACTGTGACATTTGTGACTGGATATGTGTAAAGGTATGATAGCTAGCCTCAATCTCGATACATTTATATATTATGATACGCATTTTAGTCAAAACTATTTGATCTCCCATAAGTCAAAAGTTTTGAGATGATTTTTGATATTACACATATGAGGTTGAGATCAATTAGATAAGAGCTTTCGTGCTTTGACCAAGGTGGCGAGTATCTATTTGAGTTGTCTTTTTTAGAAAGCTCTGTGAAGAGAAATGGATGCTTAGAAAATTGATTATTCCTAGTACTCAGCAACACAATGGTGTAGTAGAGATAAAGAATTACGTATTATTTATGTTAAGTGGATGATAGCACAATATGTTTCCAAATTGGGAATTGCACTTTAGTTTGTTGCCTATGTCCCTAACTAAGTGTCCTCCATATCAAATTTTATGCTCCATTTGAGTAACGGGTTAGCGGAGAGCCATTTGTGGACGATCTATAACCATCAAGCAGCTTATCTTTATTTTACTTCTCATAAGATTGTGAAGTTAAGACCTAGAGTTCTATGGCACATTATTATATGCTGTCTTGTAAATGTTTAGGATCATGTGGCGCATTATTGTATGTTGTCATGTAAACCCTCTGGGTCGTGTGCTTATAGGTGAGTAGCTTTATGGAAGTGTAACTAAGCCACATAAAGTTTTCTTTGTAAAGGTGACGTGAATAGAGTTTCGAAACTCTATATGATAAAGAATTCTAAGTATGGCACTTTATGTAGCCTAGTTGAGAATGGAAAGAAATTTTCAATATCCTAGGGATAGTAAGAGCGAAGTGCCTACTAGTGGATTACTCCATTAGAGAAGAATACTCTACATTCTTAGTTGCGTGGTAGCGAATATGAAAATTTTCCACATCAACACTAGGTGATTGAGAGGGAAACATTCATGATTACTCCGCAAGATGAAAAAAAGCCTAGGATAATGCCAAAGGCACTCTAGTCCCCTACTTTTAGAAAGTGGATGAATGTTGTGCATTTTAAGACAAAGTCTTTGAAGATTAACCATTTCTAGGATTTGATTGACTTTCCGTTATGACACAAAATTGTTTTAATGTTATGTGCAATTTGGATAGTCATTTTTGAGGCGTAAGGCTCGCTAGTGAGGCTTACTTTGACATAGGCTATGATTGGCATGAGTTCAGAACTTTACTTTGTGGACATTGTGACCTAATTTCTCGTTGGAGAATTGGGATAAGTAGATCCGTAGGGATTTGCCTTATGCTATTATGGCGAAAAGATAGGAGCACAAAAGATTGCTAGTTCCAACAAATCTTTTATGGCCTAAAATAGTTATCTAAATAGTGGTTCTTAGATTTCATCGAGCTATGATGGGCTAACGATGATCAATGAAGACCATTGACGCATGATCCATGGTCTAAAATAAGTTTTTCCTCACTCAGTCATTATGAGCCAGGAATTTATAAGGTTGTCACTACCTAGGGTTGGCAGTCCTCTATTTTAGACATGATGGACATGGGTGATGTAGTTTATATGCTCAGATATATGATCCTTAGGGATTTTTCTGGGAAAATTCTTGATTTGTCTTTGATGACCTACATAAAGAATATCCTAGAATGATTCTAGATGAGAAATTGCAAACCCATTGACTTACCTATCAGTAAAAGCTAGAGCCTCAGCTATTGAGTGAATCCTTAGATTGTTTCTAGGAGAAACAAATGACCTACATTCCTTGATTTATTTATTTATTTATTTTTTAGGAGCCTGAAGTACGCTATGTGGGTGTATTCGGCATGATAAGTGTTATCTGCCGTAAATGGTCAACTAAGTAGTTTAGACCTTGACCTTACTCATTAGACTATGGATAGAATGCTCTACTAACAGTGTATAAATTTGCCCCTTGTAAGATTCAATGCCCTTGTTGGGTGAATTAATGAAAATTAGTCACCAAAATATCTTTAGAGAGGTAATTGCGCAAGAATTAGTGATCTTGAACCACTTTATGTGAGGCGCACATGGTGGATTCTGTTTTATATGTTTATCGCAAGAGTTGCTGATAAGACTTTTGTTTGGAATCTAGAATTATGCAAACTGTGGTTATATTTTTTTTTAATCGATCACTTATTTTTGTGAGATCATGGGATATTGATGCTATTATGGCTTATGCCATAATGATTAGCAGATGATGATGTCAGTAGACAAGATTGGCTCAGTCACACAAGCAATTGCCCTTGGCACTTGGGAGCGAGCAAGGATGAGACTGGTGATTTATTTTATTTGGAGCCAAGAGAGGCTTACATTATCCACTCTATATGTCGCCTTGGTTGTAATCAAGATGAGGTCATGTTAAAGACCAAACATGGATGTTAGTACCCACTTTCCATATTGTACCTGTTATGATTAGCCAGATGTGAGATCTCATTTGGCACCTGGAAGACGAACAAATAGAGAATTCGGGTTAGGCGCTAGAAAGAACTAGACAAAGATTTGTATGGTGTATCGAGTATGACGCCACTCTTTGGAAGAGTTACTCCACCATAGCATGTATCCATACTACTTGTGCTTGGCGACCGAGTAATGAGGTGAGAGCATGGATCCCTATTTCCTCACCATGTGAGTCTTACGTGTCATTATTGATATGATTTTCACTTATGTACCCTTTTGTGACTTTTGCCTATGTCATAAAGGAATGGGTTGATGTTCTGCTACTTTGGTATGTTATCTGCGGTCATGTTGATTTAGCCTTAAGGGACATCACTGGGAAAACGGTCAATCCTAAACTAAATTACGTGAGGACGATGAGAAGATCATCTAGTATTACACCACTGTTATATATTCACTGCTTGTAACTCACATTGCTCTGTATGAGAGGCAGATTGAGTGTGAATATATTGCAAAAATTGAGAGGTCAAACATGCTCTTTTGAGGGATTAGAGATGTTTTTTGGATCGGTGTAATTAGATGGGTCTGGGGTATATGAGACACTATTTTTATTTTCAGGTTAGTGTCTCTATGCTGGCTCTTTTTGAGTTTCTAGTATAGAGCTCTCACATGCAGGTGTTCTCAGCGGTCGCATGGTCCATTGGCTAGTATGATCGTGTTTGATGGATAGATTGAGATAAAGAAAGTACAGTGTCATACCAGTGCATGTTCGAGTGGGAGATGTTGGAAATTAGGTCAAATATAGAACCTATACTCGATTCGGTTGCCCATTATGGCATGACCCAAGACCCATAAGAAGAGACCCAGTCAAAGTGAACTTGGATTAACTTATCCTAGGGATAAGTGTGATTAACCCACTATCCCATCTGTTGAGGAGATAAAGTTGTGGGTGTGTAGACCGCCGAAGAACTCCGGCTCCGCGCGCGAGGGCCCGAAATCATTTGTTCATTAGCTACTACAGTTCGAACTCGTGTGGTTTTGAATCAATCTCACAAAGTGCAATGTGAGACCAATAAATCACCAAAGAGTCCAAATCCGGCAAATCGTTTTGGAAAATCGATTTTAATAAAGAAGTGCCAGAATGGACTGCTTTCCCAGATATAGAGTCGCCACCTAAATGTTTTATTTTGGGAAATTTAGGAAACCCTGACTCATGCCTAAGGTCACGTGTCCGTCATCACTAAAGTTGCCTCGGCTCGGGAACTTGGGTACGAGAAGGGAATGTTATGCAATGAGCACCCCCGCTCGCTCGATCAAAGATCGGCCTTTACTATCATGATATGTTGTTTTTGAAAACACATGTGTTCTTATTCCGGTTATTAACCTAGAATTACTATGTGATGCGCACAACATACAAGTATAGACTAGATCGCCTAAGTTGGAACAAAATATTTCATGTTTGTTTGTTTGAAAACGGTTTAGAGGTGCTACTCGCAAGTAGGCTAAGTCGTGGATTTTGCCACCCTCAAGTGGGCTTAGAAAACATGATTTTGCCACTCTCAAGTGGGCTTAAAACTCGCATTTCAATGAATTTGTTCCAATTCAGGCAATCAAGCCTCCCCCCACAGGCATTCAAGTAGTTAATTACTTAAGCAGTTAGCCTCATGGAAAGCATACTATCATGGCAACACTTACACACATGCAAGGATGCTAAAGCGTAAACATTCACAGCGTACTCCAAGCCAAAACAGAGAACTAGTTAGAAATCATGCATGATCCTAGTTCATGTTAAGATGGCTAATGCAACACATGCAAAAATGCAACTAAGATAGGCTCGGCTGTTCTAGGATGTCATGTGAATGCAACTTGATAACAAGTATTCAAATTGGTATTGAAATACAATATAGTTAGTACGATGCGAGCATAAGGATGCTAATTGAAAATGACCCTAAACTAACCATCGAAAGATGGTAAATAAAAGGGAGAAAGAAATGGGGTTGGAAGACATGCATCACATACACGCACGCTTATTACAACAATTGTGCCCTCTCGACAGAGGGTCTGAATGAATCAACTAACTAGCTATGCTGAGCTAATTAATTACAAACCGAATTGAAACTAGCTATACTACGCTTACACGAATTAAGCTAATTAATTACAAGATAAGTTATCAACTACAACTAGCTAATAAAGTAGTAAAAATGGCCTCGCGGGGAGGGGTGTATGCATGCTCGGACGGCTTCGCTCGGAAATCCACTACCGTGCCTCATATTGCCTCTGTTTGCACTATTCTGTATCTCTAAAAATTGTGCCAACTCCCATAGTGCTTCTGATCCACCTTAGGACCATGCTGAGAGGTGGTCGGCCAAGAGGAATGGCCATCGGCCAAAGATAATGGTCATCGGCCAATTTTGATAGCTGTCGGCCAATTTTGATAGCCGATCAACAGACTAAGTGGTCAATCGGCCACTGTTTCCTGTAAACTTCTCTTTTTGCTGCAATAGAGCACTAACAGAGGCAAGGCAGTGTATTTACAAGAAAATGTGTGTGCAACCACACCCCTTATCATGTTTAAAGCTCAAAGGTGTGTAGTGTTCGACTCTCAAGCAATCAATCACGCATCTCGATGCATGATGACCAAAGAGGCTAAGTTGCACAAATCAATGTCAAATGAATGCACACATAACACATAAATGCCTTAACCTCTATCATGCATGATCAAGAAGGTCGACAACTGAGAATTGAGGCACATTTCATCACTTCAAATATGAAACGTCCCTCGTTCCTCGTGTTTGGATTGACACCCTTTCCAAACATAATGCAATGCAAGGCATGCACACACAATGCAATGTGACAAGCTTGCAAAAAAACTATGCAATGCAACAAGCATGCAACAACATGCTCAATGGACTTAAACCAAATATGGATAGACCTCAATCATGCCCAAATCATTGGCCAATAACACCAAAACTAAGGCACCAAAAGGCAAAACATGCATGCACACATATTGGTCCATAAGCTAGGCAACAATGTACAACCCTTAGAGGCACTCAAAACGTGAAAGAAATTGGAATATGGCAATGCTATATGCTCTGAAATAACAAGGTAAGTGATGCCAAATCATAGACATGTCATAAATGAAGCATGCTAGGAAACTCAAAGCTTGAAGCTAGCATAGGCATTTGTACTACAACTATGCAAAACATAAAGCACATGGCCAATACAACCCAAAATAGTCCTAGATCATGCTAAATAAAGGCTAAAACATGCACGGAGTATAGCCAAAATGAGCTAGAATAATAGGCTAAAGAGACAAGCATGCAAGGCTAGCTAGCAAGGATTACACTACAAGTGTATAAAACATGCAAGAGGTGAGTCCACCAATCAAGATTAGAGTTAAAACATGACAAAATATCACCAAAAACATGTTTGAACTAAACTAATTCAAACCAAAAGAGCATGCTACTTGGTAAGGCTAACATGGCTAGCAAAGAGGATTTACACTACAAGTGCATGAAGCATGCAACCCATGATCAAACAAGCCAAAAAACGAGTTATGTCATGCTGAAATAAGCCAAAAAATAAGCTAAGAACAAGCCAACACATGCTAGAAAAACATGCTCAATAATTAGGCCAACAAGGCATACAACTAAGACAAGAGGAGAGGGGACCACCCCCTCCCATTTTGAACCTCAAAATCACATTTTTACCACTGAAAATCCACTGGATTTTAGTGGTTAAAAGGCCAAACAAACATGGTTTTAAAAGCTTCGGATGTTGGCTCTAAAGGCTTTACAAGTCAATGAGCAAAGGGAGAGAGAAACCCCTAGCCAAGCAAGGAACAAACCAACACTTTTAGAGCTGAAAAATAGAGAAAAAAAAAAGAGGTTTTTGTAGTTCAACACCACCCCAAAAACAGCCTCGAAGTAGTTGAAAACTATGGCAAAGCTAGTATGCAAACAAGCTAAAAGGGAGAGAGATATACCTTTTGATGCATAGTAGCAAAACATCCACTTTGTTGGCTCAAATGACCTTCCAACAGCCCAAAAATAAGTTCCAAAGGGACCTCAGCCCATAGATATGCAAGTTTGATAAAAGATGCCTAGGCAAATTGGTTGTATTTCTCTACTTCTATGCACTTCTTTGCACAAAAAGGCAAGAGGAAGAGGCTCTAGAGAGATCGGCAGAGATCTTGCTCTGGAAGTTTTGTAGAGAGAGAAGGAGTTTAGTGAGAGAAGCTCTCAAACTTGTCCAAGAAGTTCTAACCCTTTGAAAATGAGATATATTTCTTCATATATAGCAAAAGCAAGAGCTTTAGTCGAAAATATCTGAGCTAGGATAGGTGGCACAAGCTGGAAACAACTGGAGGAGAAATATCTGCCAATTTTGGGCTTTCTAGAAATTTGTGGCTGATTGGCCAACATTTGTGGCCGATAAGGTTCACTTTTGGCCGGCCTATGGCCAATGAGGTCCAATTGTGGCCGATGCACTCCCATAGAGGTCGATGGAAAAAATCAGTCCTGGTCCCTGACTTGAAGAGGGCCTAATTCCTTCATATGGACTCTTTTTCAGGTTATTCTTGAGCTGAAATTGAAGCCTCAGAAGTAATCTTTCCAATGGTGGAAATGTTGCATCGAAATTCCAATTGTGAAAAAAGTTATGCCTCTTTTAGTGAAGGATGCTCAGTTTCGGTCCAACCGGAATGATGTCCAACTTCAACCAATCATATCTCCCCCATCCCGACTCGGCTTTAGGAGATTCTTAAGTGAAAAATGAAGCCCCGGAAGTCTTATTTCCAACGGTGGTGGCCTCATAGCTGAAATCCAAGGGTGCAAATAGATAGGCCTGATTTAGCGAGGGCCGCCCGACTCTCTCTTTGCGATTCATGCCCAACTTCTTCCTTAACTAGGTTTGGTCTCTCCACTCTTCTTTTCTTCAACTCCAAACCCCCAAACAAGGTGTTTTGAAAGATTTTTCAAAGATTTCATCTCTCTTTCATTCATTTCCACTTTGTCCTTGCTTGGTTTACCGAAAAGCGCAATATTTAACGAAATACGAGCCTCGAAACATCGTAGGAACTTTATTTCAAAAATATTTGAAAGAGAGGGTTTTAAGGTCTAAAAACCATCCAAAATAGCTTTGGTCCAAAATGGGGTGTGAGGTTTGGATTTGACGCTCTCCTTGCCAAAGAAACCGACCCTTTGCATAGCATAGCTTGCACATCTTTCATCACCAAGTAAACCATCAGTACCACCCAAGTCTTAAGGTCGGTCAAAAATGGGGTGTCTACAATTGCCCCTCTTTGACAGAGCTCGAAGTCATGAAATGATATGAGTGAATGTGAAAGCCCAGAGATGACCCATTTTTAACAAGGTGGAAGACTTAGACAAGCAGGCAAGATAACAAAGAGAAGCGCCCGCAGGCAGGGGCAAAATGCAAATGATATGCACAATGCCGAACATAACTTATGATTATGCAAAGAGGGCTGTAATGAAACATCTAGATGCAAATGTTATGCAAAGAAATGCTACAACAAACTCGTACACAAGCAAATAAGTAAACACACTACGCGTGGGAATTACAGACCGAACTACATTTCATGCAGAAAAGATGTAAGAAAATTATGCAATCTTAGCGAACATGTGCGACAGATACACAAAGCGAACGTGTGATAGATACACAAAGCGAACATGTGATGGATACACAAAGTGAGCATGTGTGATAGATACACAAAAAGTGAACGAAGTGTGATAGATACACTAAGTGAGCATGTGTGATAGATACACAAAAGGTGAACGAAGTGTGATAGATACACTCAGTGAGCAAAGTGTGATAGATACACAAAAGGTGAACGGAGTGTGATAGATACACTAAGTGAGCAAAGTGTGATAGATACACAAAGTGAGCATGTGCGATAGATACACAAAGGGAGCCAAATGCAATAGATACACTAAATGAACAAAGTGTGATAGATACACTAAGTGAAGAGAGTGTGATAGATACACTAAATGAACAAAGTGTGATAGATACACTAAATGAAGAGAGTGTGATAGATACACTATATGAACAAAGTGTGATAGATACACTAAGTGAAGAGAGTGTGATAGATACACTATATGAACAAAGTGTGATAGATACACTAAGTGAAGAAAGTGTGATAGATACACTACATGAACAAAGTGTGATAGATACACTAAGTGAAGAGAGTGTGATAGATACACTATATGAACAAAGTGTGATAGATACACTAAGTGAAGAGAGTGTGATAGATACACTAAATGAACAAAGTGTGATAGATACACTAAGTGAAGAGAGTGCGATAGATACACTAAATGAACAAAGTGTGATCGATACACTAAGTGAAGAGAGTGTGATAGATACACTAAATGAACAAAGTGTGTATAACAAAGTGTGATAGATACACTAAGTGAAGAGAGTGTGATAGATACACTAAATGAACAAAGTGTGATAGATACACTAAGTGAAGAAAGTGTGACAGATACACTAAGTGAAGAGAGTGTGATAGATACACTATATGAACAAAGTGTGATAGATACACTAAGTGGAGAGAGTGTGATAGATACACTATATGAACAAAGTGTGATAGATACACTAAGTGAAGAGAGTGTGATAGATACACTAAGTGAAGAGAGTGATAGATATACTAAATGAACAAAGTGTGATAGATACACTGAGTGAAGAAAGTCTGATAGATATACTAAATGAACAAAGTGTGATAGATACACTAAATGAACAAAGTGTGATAGATACACTAAGTGAAGAGAGTGTGATAGATACACTAAACATAATCAATTTTAAACGGAACTTTTATGAATGAACCGCATATCCAATATCGCCTGGTTGTGTCAGCTTCAAATGAACCGTACATACTATATCGTGCATGAATAAGAAAGAATCTTGAAAGGTATAATGCAATACAATGCATGATGTTTAAAGAATGTAATAAACAAACGTAATGGTGCTTTAGAAAATACCTCATGGGGTGAGTAGCGATGAACCGCTCTACTCTGACAGGAATCTCCCTTTTGTGTTCTTCGAACACTTACCTTCAACTCGCAGTACAAAGGTTCTGAAATAATGACAAGGGATAACTTCTGTATGTAGAAACCACAAATGCCGTTTTCCGTCCAAATCACATTCACAACTTTCCCTATTCTCCAACAGGGTGACAGACTAGGTTGGTTTAGTATCTAGAATTGAGGCGCATACACATGCTATCTCAACCTATGGGGCTTCCATACAGATTTCAAGCCAGGGGTACAACCCTGGGTATTTAAACTAGACTTTAGTCTCAGAAATCCCGAACCTTTGCGTTCTAGGCAACAGCCATTCGAACTCTAGTTTCCACCGTCGCAGTTGATCTCCTAGGAACTCATTGCAAACACGACCGAGATGCGTCTGGCAAGGAATGGTACTCAAGGAGAGCACTTTTGATTGCTATTCTGGCATGAAACAGGCTTGATGCTGAGCTTGAAATAGAGGCACACTCATACTTCAGAGCATTGACAAGGCCTGAAGGGGTGCATATAGAATGCAATCTCGGAATCTGAAACAAACTCAGATGCTCCGATTTTCCCTCTTTTCTTTTGCTTTGCAGTCTGGAACCTAAGTAGCTTCAGATAGGTCCTGGTTTTACTGTTCTCACATGACCTGGGTTGAACCCTGCAGTTTTATGAAAGAACAAATCCTGTTTTGCACAAATATGGAGAATGACACAACACTTTGAGCACAAAACAATTAATTTTGAAATTAAGAAATGAGTTCTTAACCGGGTATTGAGCCTACAACTGACCACAGTCAAAATGACCCAACAAAGAGAAAACGAAGGTAAAACAACCTAAACACATCTATTGACACTCGAAGCGACTCAAAACCAGAATTGAGACAAACAAAAACAAGAGACACGACACTCAGACGTGTTCCAACGGCAAGAGACCTCTCAGTTTTGCGAGGAGTCAGTTTCTTCGGGTATTGTTTCCCACAATTTCTCATATGTGATTCTCATATCACTCTGGCACTCAATCTCTTTTTCTCTTGAAAAGCCCTTTTCTCACTTTTCTCTCCACGCACATCTCTCTATTCTTCAATCTCTCTTCTTTTTTATCCCTCCCCTGGGTGGTTGATGGATAAACAGGAAGTTGTGGGCTCTTGCCCCTAGCATTCTGCTAGATTCTCATTCTTGCGCTTAGAACAGTGAGCTTCTCCCGCAGAGGGGTTGTGGTGCGACTGGATGTACAGTAGATCAGCAATTAACATTGGTTGACAATGCGCTTGGCTAGCTCGGATGTGATCAGACCTGTCCAGATGAGGGAGTGGAATATCCTGCTCCATTCTAGTTCATGCTTCGCACTTAGCTTGATACCTCGTTGCTTGGAAGATGAGAGAGCTTTCAGCCCTTTGTTTGTTAGCTTCAGCTGTGCCTTTTCTGGCGAATACGGTGCCCTTTTCGGCAAGTATGGTGCCCTTTCTGGCAAATGCATTGACAATGGGGAAAAGACAGGAAGCCTGACTCAACTGTGCCCCTAGTTCATTATTTTGACCATTTTTTTTGTTTTTGGCTTTCTGCTAAAACAATTTTGACCAATATAAGAGTTAGATTAACATACTTGTTCAACTTTTTGATTTGAAATCATGCAAGTCAGGCTATGAGCACTGAAATTTTTCCTTTTTTGGGTCTAAGAAATGGTCCAATTTTGGAAAAATGAAATAATTTTTGAGAGAATTAGTCAACTTCATTAAAAATCCTCAAAAACTATCTTTGCAAATGGCTACTGCTCGACCAACACGGAATTTACCCTCGAGATGCACAACCTCAGATCCAAAACAATGGAAAATTGCCCCTTGTCTAACGGGCACTGAACGGCGACGGAAAGTTGCCCCTTGTCTGAATGGCACCACGACACACTGTAATCAGTCCTCAAAGTGACGATCACAACCGAACTCTCGGATACAGAGAAGACAAAGATGATCAGAACCATTACATGGACACAGTCGATTTGGAAGTGTTTATGGCTAGACTTCAGAATGAAGTTGCCTACGTATCCCAAAGATGGGAATCAAGCCTTACGTAGTTCCGGGTTAAGGTACACTCGGGTATTAACCTCTCATTTTGCGCTCTAACTTTTGCCAAAGCCGCCCTTTCGGGTTTTCAACCTTGTGAGCTATGTTTTTCTTTTCTTTTCATTTCTTCTCATTTTTTCATTTTCTTTCTCTTTGCATTTTTTTCTTTTCTTCTTTTTTCTTTTTATTTCTTCTTTTCTTTTCTTTTTCATTTGCTCTAACTTTTGCCTGGGTCGTCCTTCCGGGTTTTCGGCCCAGTGAGCCTCTCAAGAGTAAAAGTGTAGCTTTGTCCATATTGATCGGTTTGAGATCTCGAAGCCATTTGAATCCAGGAGAATGGCTGTGTAGACACCCCATTTTTGACCGTCCTCAAGACTTGGACGTCACCGTTTGAACACGCGGTGATCTTCCATGTTTGTGTTCGTTTGGAGTTCCCGGAGGCCTTGGCTCACGTGCCTTGCCTCAGGATCCCCGAACTCGACCGTTTAGTGTCTGGTTTTGCACCAAACACTTGCATCTTGCCTTTGAGAGGCAGGGTGGGGCTTGTAGACCATCCCCACCCAACACCGGCAGTGGCTAGATGCCACCGGTTGGTTTTTGCTGCCACCGGCAATATAGTTTGCCGGCCGGCACTCTTTGTTACCGGTCAGCACTTTTTTGTGCCGGTCGGCACTGTCTTTGGCCAAGATGGCATTTTTGGCCAGCCGATTGCTGTTCATCTGCTTTTGCAGATATTTTTAGACAGCTGTATTGCTTTTGCTCCCCTCCATACACGTGTATGGAGGGATCTCCCTCTTGCAAAGCTTGTCTTGTAAGCTTTACAAGAGGCATATAGGGAGGGCTCTCTCAAAAAAAAAAGGAGAGAGCTTTTAGACATTTTTGGAGAGAGAAATACAGACCAAGCTCTGGTTTTTCTAGGGTTAGGGTTAGATATACACATTCTATCTCCCTTTCCCTCTCATTTTGTTCACTAGGTGTTTTGTGTCTCATTATTGCACACAAACACCTAGTGTTTCACCTTCCTCTTGAGACTAGGGTTCTAAGGGCTTGTTCTTGAGTTTCTTGACTGGTTTGGAGCCAAAGGAGGCCATTGGAGCACCATTGTTGAAGAGGACTACAAGGGTAAGAAACTTACACTTTTATTCCCCATTTTTGCATTGACTTTCTACTAGTCTTAGAGCTTTTTTTTGTGATTATTGTATAACACAAAAAATTTCTGTTTTTAGACCCTCTTTATTGTTTATTAAGAGTGTTTTGTTGTTTGAGGGTTGTTGACCACCCTTAGGCCTCAAAAGGTCTCATTTTGAGCCATTTTGTGCTAGCTCCGGGATTTTGGTGTTGAGGTCTCTTCACCACTGAAATCTTGAGGGATTTTAGTGGTGAAGATGATGCTTTGAAGTCCCAAGAAGGAGAGGGTCACCCCCTCTCCTTGTTGTCCTTGAAAAGGACATATTTTGGCCTCTTAAGGAAGCCCATGCTTGAGTGTGTGTTGAGCATGTTTGGTTTGTTTTTCATGCTTATATATCCATGATATAACATGATTTCAAGTTGGTTTTGGAACTTCATGCATGCTTAGCATAGTTGCCATGTAATGCCTTGTTTATGCCTCGATATGCCTTAGGTTGTTAGCCTTTGTGGGAGCATGTTTTAGGCTTAGTCTTGTGAAGATTATGTGCTTATTTTGACATGTTTTAGATCTGTCCATAAGTATTTGGATTGATTTTAGCATGCATTATAAAGCTCCTTTGTATTTGGGCTTGTTGGCCTTGAGTATGTGCATGTGTAGCATGACATCTTTGCATTGTTTTGGTGATTTGGGGTCACTTTATATGTTATTTCAGTCCCATTTCCATGCTTGTTTGATTGCCTTGCATGTCTCTTTGATGCTTTGAAAGCATGTGTTGCAATGCTCCATGTTTTGGCCATGGTGTATGCCTTTGTATTTGGGCCATTTAGATGCCATCTAAGGAGTCCTTTAGCCTTGTTTTAACATGCTATAAACCTGTTTTTGGTTGCTTAATGCATGCCATGTTTGGTCATGTTAAGTGTAGTTCAATGCTCCTTTGATTTGCTTTGAACACTTGGACTATTTGGTGCATGCTTAGCTTGATTTGTCGTTTGGTTTGGCACCATGTATTAGCATGATTTCAAAGCTTATAATGCATGCTAATTATTCATGTTTGTCCTTTTCAAGTGTGCTTGAATGTTGCTTGATTTGTGCTTAAGTGTTGGTCCTTATGTGCATGTGTGTGTATATGCCATTTAGCCTTCATTTTATAGCACTATGGCCACTGTTTTAGGCCTTATTAGAGCTGCCTAATTCATGTATAAGACCATCTTAGCATTAGTTTGCATTGCCATATGTATGCTTGTATGCTTGCATAAGTGCTTTGCCATGCCATGTTGCATTCCTAGCTTGTATGCCTAGGTTGCATTGCATTTTGCATGCATGCCTTGTTCCTTGAATTGGTGATAGGAATTGGGCCTAATTTGTTTGATTGGTTTGCATGCATTTGAAACCGAAGTTGCATACTTGGTTCTTTGGGCCATCATGCATGGAAATGCGTGATTGGTGGTCCGAGAACCGAGGCACATGTCCCTTTGAGTCATTACAATGATAAGAGACATGGTTGGTGCATACATGCCTTGAATTGTGTTGCCATGCTTTGTTTTTCCCTCTGTTGCTGTGAGTTGCAGGTTCTGCAGGAATACTCTGCCGACCGGCAGTGTAATGTGCCGACCGGCACCATTTTCTCTGCCGACAGATTCAATTTTGTGCCGATGGCCATACCACACTGCCGGTGGCAATTTCAATCAGCCGGTGGTGATCCCCTCTGTCCAAGGGATCAGTCCTGAGGCTTTGACAACCTCTAGAGGAGGAAAGGAAGGAAAACAGAGGCAGCTTGTGCATGGTGGCGCGCTTCCCGAGGCGTTTTCCCATTTTTTTAAATTAATTTATTTAATTTGTTAATTAAATTAGTTAATTTGTAATATTAATTAGCTTGTGTAGTTAATTAATTTGTAATATTTATTCGGTCCCTCCGAGCGAGGGCAAATCTGTAATAAGTGTGTGTGGGTGCGTGAATGTCTTCCAACCCCACTTCTTTCTTCCCTTTTACTTACCTGCTTTGATGGTTAGTATTAGGGCACGTTTAATTTAGCATACCTTATGCTATGCATGTGTCCATCCATGCATTTGTACTACATGCATTAGGCTCGGTACATCACGCTAACTGCATTCGTATTTCAAAACAAAAAGTGAATATGTGATAATTGTGCATTTTCACATGACATGTTTAGGATAGCCGAGCCTATTCTAGCAACATTTCGTATGCGACGCATTAGGCACTTAACATGGACTTGGATCATGCATGTTTGCTAACAAGTTCTTTGTTTTGGCATGGAGTACTATGTAAGTATTTTAAAAGCTTTAGCACGTCACGTGTGTGTGAATGCTACCATGATAGCATGCTTACCATGTGGCTAGATGCTTATGTGTTAAACTGTTTTGAATGCCTGTGGGTGAAGGTTGGATTGTTTGAGTTGGAAAGACTCATTGAAATCCGCATTTTAGCCTACTTGCGAGTAGCAAATTCCAAAGCATTTTCGAACCAGACGGATATGCAATGTTTATTTCCAAATTAGGCAATCTAGTCTATACTTGTTTGCTGTGCGCATAACATAGTAATTCTAGGCTGATAATCGGAATAAGAACACGTAAAGTTTTCAAAAACGGATATCACGGTTAGTAGAGGCCGGTCTTCAGACCGGGCGAAAGGGGGTGCTCATAGCTGACCTTCCCCGATCGTACCCAAGCTCCCGAGCCGAGACAACTCCGGTGATGACGGACACGTGGCCTTTGGCACCGAGTCAGGGTTTCCTAAATTCTCCCATTTTAAAATATTTAGGTGGCGACTCTGTATCTGGCAAAGCAGTCCATGTTTGGCACTACTTTTTCAAAAATCTGTTTCTCAAAACGATTTGCCAGATTTGGACTCTTTGGTTCAGATTAAGAACCGTGACACAAATCGAGAGTCCGAACTGTAGCGAGGTCCCCACGCGGGCTTGTTACAGGCTGCTGTTCGCTGATGATGTAGAAGTCCATCCAATGAGGGCTGAATTTTCCCCTAGTGTTGTGGATAGGAACTCGGTTGTTTTTCAGCAATACTTTCTTCTTTCCTCCCTTCTGGGATTTGGCATTCTTGCCGATCTTCTTTAGCTTGAGAAATGTCCCAATTTTTGACTCTTCGAGCACATCTGACATTTTTTGCCCCTAGTTCAAGGGCTGCTTCTTATCCAGTGTTGCAAGCTTTCTTTCGATCATATCTGATCTTCTTACCCCTAGTTTAAGGGTTGCTTCTGATCCAGCCATACAAGCCTTATACTGTGATTGACCATTGAACATTCTGAATCCAAGTTCAAGGTTTGAAAGCAAGGGGTCGAGTCTCGGGGGTTGAGAGCGATCCTATGCTGCATAATCTCAAGAGCGATTCCACATAGGTCTTCGCAGGATCGTGCAAAACATTTTTTGAAATCTTTTAAGAAAGCGACTAGTCGCTCGCGCTGAAGACAATGTAGAACCAATCTGGATCAAGCTAGGATCCTTCCCAATACTCACATTAACAAACATTATCTCATTCACTAAGGGCTTAGCATGTCTCTCTTTCTCTCAGTTTGATTAAATTTTGCAAATCCCGAGGAATTCCTTCCTCTTTGTTTTCATCACAGTGTTCAAAAAGTTTTGAAAAACTTAGGTTAATGCAATGATTTCAAGGCATAGAAAAGTAGGGGAAAATCATTGCCGCTTCATTCAAACTTGCTGGCACAACTGGCTCAAGGCAGAAACAAACACAAAACCGTGAAAATCACTGCTATTTCATTCAAATCTGTTGGCATAACTGACTCCGTGGCAGAAACAAACTCAAAAGAAAGCAAAAGGACAAACACAAAACAAAAATAGTGATGTCCGAGGTAACACCCCCAGAATCACCCGACTCTAATGCAACAGGACTGACTCGATACAACAAGATAGACCCGACTGACTCAGTACAAAAAGACTGACCCAATACCCAAGTCAGAATGTAAAATAACAAGCATTCGCAAAATGCTCAAAACAATGCGTGCCATACGCCATATCTGGAGTAAATCGAGCGCCATCTGCAGGTGGTTCATCCCCTGATCACATAGTCACATTGTCCCCCACAAGTTCACTGATTAACTACCGATAGACTTTGCAAGACTGGTGCGGCGATGACCTTGTTGTCAAACAGATCTTGTACATCATGGCGCAGACAAAAGCAACTGTCAGTGTCATGACCGGTTTGTTGATGGTAGACACAGTACTTAGCCGAGTCATGCTTTGGAAGGAGAGGGTCGGGTAGAGGCCATTGTTCCAACGGTTTCAAATGTCCTTTCCTGAGTAGGACCCTTAGAGCTTTTGACAAAAGCATATAAAGTGGGGTAAAAACCCTCGTGCCTCGGGGTGGATATTTGGCTGTTTGTGAGCTGGTTCCGGATGCACCGGTGAATGAGGTGGCTATTTTTGGTGTGGTGGTAGTGACCATGCCCACATCTGAAGTTCTAGCAGCTGCATCACCACTGGTGGTCGCATTCGAACTGCGGGTAAATACCCTCTTGGGCTGCTCATTCTCTTGGTCAATAAGGCCCTGCTTCATAGCGTCCTCAATCTGTACCCCAATCTTGTGTAGATCCGTAAAGGTGGGAAAGGGTAAGATGATCATCTTTTGCATCAGCTTGGGCTGAAGGTTGTGCACAACCATCCTTATCTGGTCTTTGTCGGAAGGCCTTGTCGTCACCATTGAGGCTTTTTCTCTCTATCTCATCACAAACTCTGAAAAACCCTCATTTGGCTCTTGGAGGGTGACTTCAAGATCACGAGTTGTGACCTCGATCTGTGTGTTGTAGGAGTATTGAGCAATGAAGGCCTCAACCATCTCTTCCCAGTTCTGTTTCACAGAGTTCTCCAATTTCGCATACCAGATTGCGGCTATCTCAGACATGGTTTGGCCGAATAGTGACAGTTTTCGGACTGTGGTCAAACCCATTGGCCTTAGGATATCAGAAAACAGGTGGAGGTGCACCATTGGGTCTCCAGAGCCATCGAAGCGGTCGATATGTGGCATCTTGAACCGATCTGGCAACGTCACTGCTGAGTCAGTGTATCCATCCTCTATGTCCGGAATGGAATTAACGCCTTGAGCTCTTTTGAACAGCTTTTCTAGCTTGCTCACTTTCAACACTGTTGGATCCACCTCGGATTCAGACGGTGTGTCCACTGGATTAGCCGGTGTTTTGGACAGCTGGGGTAGGATTGGGAGTGGAACTGGCCCCGTTGGGACGTCCGTATTTTCTTGGACATTTGCAGTCTCCCTAGGGTCAAGACCCTAGGTGGGGGTGGGGGTGGGGGTGGGTGCAAAGAAGATGTTTCGGCTTGTTGTGGTGGATGATGCTGCTGAAGTCTGGCAATCAACTCTGCCTGTTGAACTACCACTTATGCCTGACGTGCAGCAACCTCTACCTGGCGGGCAGCATCCCGCTGCATGGCTTGCATAGTCTCTTGGAGCTGACGCATCATGTCCTCCATATTAACTGCGGATTTGACTGAACAGGTTTGTATTCCCTCTTTGAGGTGGAAGCAGATATCTCAACCCCAACTGCGCACAGGTGAGGTGGATAATGACCGCTGATCTGGAGACTGTTGAACTAGTTATCTGTGCCTGACTGGCTTTTTTACCCTGCCTCTGGCGAAGGAACACTGATTGCCCTTGAACTGAATCTCTGACCTGACAAAGTCTATCAACACAAGTCCAATGTACCCGGGGGATGTCGGAGCCTTCTGAAGCTATGGTTCCAAGACTACCTAGCAAAAAAGAAAACAGGCAGCATCTCAGGCCAATTTCACCAGAACAAATTTGAGCATAGCTGAATGATTGTACTCTCTACTGAATTCTGTCCAAAATTCTGCCTGTAAACTGATACCTTTAGGTAAAACTGATTCCCCCAAAATACTGATGCCCTCAGGCCTGATACCCAGACTTGCAAACTGATACATATAACCTGTAGAGACACACTCTGACAGCACGTATCAAGCAAGTAAGAGTCAAAACACCCCTATAAAGGGGTAGAGTTTCCCTGTCCTATTGTCAGGAGTTAGGGTTTCACTGCGCACACAACGGTTTCAAACAACCTACAATCGGGTAAGTAACCTGTCCAAGTTTGGAATGGTCACTACGGATTCCAATATGCACTAGGTCGAATGGTCAAAAAGATTACCTCGATAAAAATTGAGGTTTGTGTTCCCATCGTAGCAGAGCCTGTAACCGGTCCGCCTTATGGCAAGCAGCCTCCGACAAACCGTTTAGGAATAGCAGACGGCAAACACGGTGTCTTAGGCGCACCAATGCAAATGCAATGCAAAGAAACACATAAGTGTAGTCAAAACAACATATCATCAGTTTGAGTCAAGTTCTCTAAATCCCCAGCAGAGTCGCCAGAAACTGTAGACTGCCCAACAACTCTGGCTCCGCGCGCGAGGGCGTGAAATTGTTTGTTCATTAGCTACTACAGTTCAGACTCGTGTCACGGTTCTGAATCTAATCTCACAAAGTGCTATGTGAGACCGATAAATCACCAAAGAGTCAAAATCTGGCAAATCGTTTTGGAAATTTGATTTTAATAGAGAAGTGCCAAACATGGACTGCTTTTCCAGATACAGAGTCGCCACCTAAATGTTTTATTTTAGGAAATTTAGGAAACCCTGACTCGTGCCTAAGGCTACGTGTCCGTCATCACCAAACTTGCCTTGGCTTGAGAACTTGGGTATGAGAGGGGAAGGTCATGCAATGAGCACCCCCGCTCGCCCGATCAAAGATCGGCCCTTACTATCATGATATGTTGTTTGTGAAATCACATGTGTTCTTATTTCGGTTATTAACCTAGAATTACTATGTGATGCGCACAACATACAAGTATAGACTAGATCGCCTAAGTTGGAACAAAATATTTCATATTTGTTTGTTTGAAAACATTTTAGAGGTGCTACTCGCAAGTAGGCTAAGTCGTGGGTTTTTCCACCCTCAAGTGGACTTAGAAAACATGATTTTGCCACTCTCAAGTGGGCTTAAAACTCGCATTTCGATGAATTTGTTCCAATTCAGGCAATCAAGCCTCCACTCACAGGCATTCAAGAAGTTAATCACTTAAGCAGTTAGCCTCAGGGCAAGCATCCTATCATGGCAACACTTACACACATGCAAGGATGCTAAAGCTTAAACACTCATAGTGTACTCCAAGCCAAAACAAAGAACTAGTTAGAAATCATGCATGATCCTAGTTCATGTTAAGATGGCTAATGCAACACATGCAAAAATGAAAACTAAGATAGGCTCAGCTATTCTAGGATGCCATGTGAATGAAACTTGATAACAAGTATTCAAATTGGTATTGATATACAATGCAGTTAGTATGATGCGCCGAGCCCGGTGCATGTAAGACAAAATGAATGATGCACGCATGCGAGCATAAAGATGCTAATTGAAAATGACCCTAAACTAACCATCGAAAGCTGGTAAATAAAAGGGAGAAAGAAATGGGGTTGGAAGACATGCATCACACACACGCACGCTTATTACAACAACTGTGCCCTCTCGACGGAGGGTCCGAATGAATCAACTAACTAGCTATGCTAAGCTAATTAATTACAAACCGAATAGAAACTAGCTATACTAAGCTAATTAGAATATTGCAACACAGATTAAGCTAATTAATTACAAGATAAGTAATCAACTACAACTAGCTAATAAAGCAGTAAAAATGGCCTCGCGGGGAGGGGTGTATGCATGCTCGGACGGCTTCGCTCGAAAATCCACTACCGTGCCTCATATTGCCTCTGTTTGCACTGTTTTGTATCTCTGAAAATTGTGCCAACTTCCATAGTGCTTCTGATCCGCCTTAGGACCATGCTGAGAGGTGGTCGGCCAAGTGGAATGGCCATCGGCCCAAGATAATGGTCATCAGCCAATTTTGATAGCTATCGGGCAATGTTGATAGCCGATCGGCAGACTAAGTGGTCGATCGGCCACTGCTTCCTGTAAACTTCTCCTTTTGCTGCAACAGAGCACTAACAGAGGCAAGGCAGTGTATTTACAAGAAAATGTGTGTGCAACCACACCCCTTATCATGTTTAAAGCTCAAAGGAGTGTAGTGCTCGACTCTCAAGCCATCAATCACGTATCTCGATGCATGATGGCCAAAGAGGATGAGTTGCACAAATCAATGTCAAATGAATGCACACATAACACATAAATGCCTTAACCTCTATCATGCATGATCAAAAGGGTCGGCGACTGAGAATTGAGGCACGTTTCATCACTTCAAGTATGAAACGTCCCTCGTTCCTCGTGTTTGGATTAACACTCTTTCCAAACATAATGCAATGCAAGGCATGCACACATCATGCAATGTGACAAGTATGCAAAAAAACCATGCAATGAAACAAGCATGCAACAACATGCTCAATGGACTTAAACCAAATATGGACAGACCTCAATCATGCCCAAATCAATGGCTAATAACACCAAAACTAAGGCACCAAAACGCAAAACATGCATGCACACATATTGGTCCATAAGCTAGGCAATAGTGCACAACCCTTAGAGGCACTCAAAGGGTGAAAGAAATGGGAATATGGAAATTCTATATGCTCTGAAATAACATGGTAAGTGATGCCAAATCATAGACATGTCATAAATGAAGCATGCTAGGAAACTCAAAGCTTGAAGCTAGCATAGGCATTTGCACTACAACTATGCAAAACATGAAGCACATGGCCAATACAACCCAAAATAGTCCTAGATCATGCTAAATAAAGGCTAAAACATGCACGGAGTATAGCCAAAATGAGCTAGAATAATAGGCTAAAGAGACCAGCATGCAAGGCTAGCTAGCAAGGATTACGCTACAAGTGTATAAAGCATGGAAGAGGTGAGTCCACCAATCAAGATAAGAGTTATAACATGCCAAAATAACACCAAAAACATGTTTGAACTAAACTAATTCAAACCACAGGAGCATGCTAGCTGGTAAGGCTAACAAGGCTAGCAAAGAGAATTTACACTACAAGTGCATGAAGCATGCAACCCATGATCAAAAAAGCCAAAAAAAGAGTTATGCCATACTGAAATAAGCCCAAAAATAAGCTAAGAACAAGCCAACACATGCTAGAAAAATATGCTCAATAATTAGGCCAACAAGGCATACAACCAAGACAAGAGGAGACAGGACCACCCCCTCCCATTTTGAACCTCAAAACCACATTTTTACCACTGAAAATCCACTGGAATCATGAATTACTTGAAATGTGTAAGAAAGAAATTAATGAATTACTACAAAATCGAATAATTAGTCCAAGTAAATCACCATGGTCTTGCCCTGCTTTTTATGTTAACTCAAGCAGATTATCAGGGAGGATATCTGAAATGGCACCATAGTGAGTCCACCATCTCAGAAACCAGGAAGGTAATTCAGATTTGAATTTTTGATCAAATGAAATGAACCAAGAGTGACTAAAGGTTTCATTTTGGTACAAGAAAATCTTGAACCAGGCATCAATGTAATCATGGTAATTATACTGAATGGAATGGCCAGGTAAATCTCGAAGCTGATAAGGAGGACCCTATTCAGCTAGGGAAACAATGTTGTGAATGTAGATGGAATGGTACAGAATCTTGTAAGCATAGGTGCGATCTTGGATTGGTTTAATCAGGATTGATTGGTGATGAAGTAAAATATCTTTGTAATAAGAGAGCGTTTTCTCTGGATGTGAAAGGGTGAAATGACATCCCGGACCAAAATAGGATGTAGCAATGTCATTAAGGAGTTGGCTTTTTGGGTGACTGGGTTCTTTGTAGAATAAGTTAGTAATGTGTGATTTGGTGTATTCAGTTTTGGATGACCGGATTGGGTTAACTGGGAATAGGGTGACAGAAACTGATTGATTAGAAGCAAAAGGATCAGAAGCCAAGGCAGAGGAGTAATTATGGTGATGAATGTTACCAAGGGCTTGGTAACGGTTAACTAAATCAAGAGAGTGTGATTGGGAGGTTGACTCCAAAGGAGGGGGAACAAGAAGTTGATTAGGTTTACTGGAAGATGGAACCAAAGCCTTGGAAGGAGGCCTTGGGCGAGACATCTGTGTAACAAGAAACAATGATTAGCAACCAGAAAGGAGATCTAAATAATTCTGGTAGTAGTGCAAATGATTAAGGTAATCAGCAAGTAAATTGCGACGAGCTTGAATCTGGTGATAATTGATATATTGGGCTCGTTTAGTAGTTTTTCTGGCTAATTGGAGGCGTTTTTTCAACATCTTCTTCATTAATCACTATTCCTTGATTAGGTATGGAGGGCAAAGTTGTTGACCTAGAACTGACTGATGAGTTACTTCTAAATAATCGATTCATTGTTTTGTTTAATTAACCAGTTTTACAGATATCTTAATACATACCCTATTCTTGTCAATTTTACCACATACCTATTTTGGATTGTTGATTCGAATCATATTTAGCACGGTAAGCATGTCTTTTAGTTCTATTTTCTTTGGATCTAAAATCAATAAGTAATTTATCTAAATCAAGAGTAAAATCCTTTTTAATTGTCATTAGTTGAGGATTCACTGGAGGTATAAATTCTTCGAAATCAGTTTGAGTTGGAGAAGTGTTTGAAGCTATGTCTTCTTCTGGTAAATGAGTGGGAGTAGTATAAACAGGTTTACTAATCTGGGAAGTGGTAGAATTATCTATTCCTTTTAATTTGTTTTGGGAAGTTAGATTGGTTGGACCAAGATGGATTTGACTATTTTTTCGAAATAAAGGAGTATTAAATATTTCATCTTCAGTTGTAATTTCAGTAGGGACGCTAGATGTACTAGAGGATTGACTTCGATTAAACTTTATTCGAACAGAACCATCATTGTATTGTTGGATGTCTTGAATATCTTGAATTGAAGATTGTTGTTGATTATGTTTGTAATTTTCATTAGTTGTAAGCCATTGATCAGGGAGAGTAATATTTTTCCATTCAATCATTTGAGGAACATTAATATTGGATTCGTTATTACTACTTTGGATTAACAGAGTTTTATCCTTTGGACTTTTATGTAAGGCTTGAACATTTAAATTGGTTTTCATGCATTTATAATGAACACGATAAATTAAAGCAATATTATGAACTTTTTCTAACATATTAGTAAATGAACCATTTAATTGAAAATTTAAAGTTAATGCTTTCAAAATATGTGGATCACGTAAACTAAGTGTAAAGTCAGGAAAACAATTGAAATGGACTGGACCTTTATGCAGACCAGTTTCCATCATTTCCATTAGACTATCACTATAATCAATAAAACGAGCATCTCGTAAACATATCAAAACAGAAGCATCTTTTCCTTGTTGAGTTAATGGCTTAACTCCGACTTGAATTAATCCTAAATGAATAAAATTGTTACCATTTTTTAAATGTCTTTTTATCATATTATGATGAAATAATTGGCAGGTTTCTCGAGGTTTTGCCAAAGCATAAATTTGTTCAATGGTTTTAACATGCAGATTAACATGAAAAGCATTCTGCAGAAAAGTAGTTTTATAAATTTCTTAATCAACTATTTTGCTACTGTTTACCCATTCACCACTCATCAGAGATCCTTCCTATTATTGTTAATTTTTATAGCCAAGTATAAAATCCCTTGGATATTCAAATGGCATTATGGGATTGATGGTAACATAATTATTCGGCATCACTCAGTCAAATGGTGGGCTAAATTCAATCTGCCCCGTATATTTGAAATTGTTCATGAAGAATTTCCATCTGATCAATATGCTCCAACCCCTACAATGGTTAAAGCCCGGCAGATCCCAACTGCTGCAATCAGTCAAGGAAGTCAGCCCAGCCTTCCTCCAATCAATCTTGGAAGCCCCTCATCTAGTGGTTCCAAGCCCAAATCCAACACAGCCCAATCAGCACAATCAAAATCCAAGGCTAAGTCCAAAGCTTTTACAGCTCCGGCCCAGTCCAAGGACCATTCACGGCCCCAATCAAAATCCAGAGCAACAGCTAAGACCATTTCTCCTCCTGCTCAACCCAAAGCTAAATCAAAGGTCAAGCCCAAGTTATCTAAGGATGAACTGCTCCAGTTAGCCCGACAAATTACCAATCAAGCTGAAGCCCAATCTACTTCCAGTTCAGACCATTCAGAAGACGGTTCAATCAGTGCACACTCTTCTGAAGAATCAACTAATCAGTATTCAGGTCCAGAGTTTCAAGATGCTCAAGACCCGTTTGCTTAATTAACATAGGATTCCATATAAATAGACATTGATTAGTATAATTATTTTGTTCAATAACTTTTTTAAGTTCAGGGTCAGTACCAAGTAATTTAAAAGGAGAGGCAGGAACTTCAGAACCTTGATGATCAATAATTATATTTTCTAATGGAGGATGATTAGAACTGACAGAAGTATTAGGAGAAGTTTTCCATTTATGTTTCGTGATTGTGTTGATTTTTTTGTAGTATTGTTCCTCGGTTAGTTATCAATTACAAACCTCTAAATGCTGTCTTGGAATGGATTAGATATCCTATTCCTAATAAAAAAAGATTTAATTAAACGACTTAGTCAAGCTTTTATTTTCAGTTAAAAACTATTGGTAAACAGTTAGATAAACTAGAAATAAATTTAGATGAACAATCCACAAAATCTACTAAATCCTTAGATCAACCTTTACTTAATTTACCTAGCCATCGTTCTAAACGAACTAGCCTAGTTACCAATGATCAATCTACTGTTAAAGCCATTGAACATTTATTTACTAAATTAACTCCCAATGATACATCTACCTCCAAGGAAAAAGGCATTACGGTTTTAAATCAACCACCTATCCCCCACACTGTTTCTGATCAATCTACGACAGACACTACTGATACTGAAATAAATCACTTAGCCGAACAATTTCAATCGTCTAATCTGAATAAGATTCATTATCCCAAAGTTAATCCTCAAACTACCAAAAACTGGTATTCTCGACCTACTCCACTTGATCTCCAATTTGAAGAAACTAATTTCAATAATCAATTTTCTGTTTCTGCTAAAAAATTATACGAATGGAATATTGATGGTCTCAGTGAAGATCAAATCCTTCACAAATTAAATCATTTGTCTATGGTCGCAAATAGTTATCTCAGTAATTATCCCCAATATTCTCAACCTGAAATTGTTTCCTTACTTACCTCTGGTTTTACTGGTATGCTTAAATCTTGGTGGGAAAAATACCTTACTGAAGAACAACGTGATTCAATCATATATGCTAATCAAACTGATGAATCCATAGGATGTTGTCACCCTGACGGAATTAATCAATTAATTTATACAATAGTCCGACATTTTATTGGTACACCCACAAATATCTATTCTCGTATCCATGATCAACTAAGTAATCTCACCTGTCCAACTTTAAGTGATTTTCGATGGTATAAAGATGTATTTACCTCTCGTGTTATGTTAAGAGAAGATTGTACTAAATCATTTTGGAAAGAAAAATTTATTAATGGATTACCTAGCTTATTTGCTCATAAAATTAGAGATGTTCTTAGTAAACCTACTGGTGTTATCGAATATGACAATTTAACATATGGTGATATAATTAGTACTATTCAAAAAGAAGGCTTAAAAATGTGTATTGATCTTAAACTTGCTCAAAAAGCTAACAAAGATAAACATAAAGCTAAATATGAATTAGGCAATTTCTGTGAACAATATGGTTTACCTCCTGTTGCACCCTCTCGTAGGAAATCACATAAATATTCTAAACATAAACACAAATCATCTTACAAATATTCTAATAAATACAAAAAGAATTATTCACCTTCTAAGTCACATGATAAATTTTACACTAAACCGAAAAAGAAATATTATAAATCCAAATCACATCCTAAATCTAAATCTAATAAAGATATTACTTGTTATAACTGTGGTCGAAAAGGTCATTATTCAAATAAATGTAAAGAAAAACAAAAATTAAAAGATAAAGTTAATCAACTTCAAATTGATGATAACTCCAAAAATCAATTATATGAAAGCTTTCAATTAAATCAATCTATTAGTAGTTCCTCTTCTTCTGATCATCCTGATACTTCATCCGATTATCAATCCCCTAGTGATGATTCTGATAACAATATTAATATAGGATGTGATGATGTTTGTTGTAAACCAGTTAAACAAATTACTGTTCTTACCAAAAACACTCAAGAAGAATCCGCTCTTATTGACCTAATTAGTAAATTAGATGATCCCAAATTAAAACAAAAATATACTGATAAATTAAAATCCTTATTAATCCATTCTGACTCCAAACCAAAGTTTGATAAACCCATAATTAGTTTAACCAAAACTTTAGAAAGATTTAAAAATACACAAAAAGACGTTACATTACAAGATCTACAACAAGAAATCAATCAGATTAAACAAACAATCAAAGAGCTACAACAAAAAGATAAAAAATTAGAAGATGAAATTATTACTTTAAAACTTAATAAAAGTCTAGATAATTTCCAAAATAATGATCAAGAATCTCCACATGACTCTGAACATGATTCTGATCCTACTAATCCTGATAATTTGATATTTGACAATAGATCACACCACTCTCCATCTAACAATCCTGACGAAAAACGGTTAAGTCTAATTAATAAGCTTTAAATTCAAAAATGGTATTCTAAGGTTAAAATAATTATCAATGATTTTGAATTAGAATTAATTGCTTTAATCGATACTGGTGCTGATTTAAATTGTATACAAGAAGGATTACTTCCTACTACATATTATGAAAAATGTCAAGAGAAATTAACTTCTGCTAATGGTACTAAAATGCATATTAAATACAAATTACCTAAAGTTCATGTCTGTCAAGATAATGTATGTTTTAAAACCTCTTTTGTTTTAGTAACAAATATGACTGATAAAATTATATTAGGTTCCCCATTTATATATTTATTATATCCCTTCACTACATCTAGTACAGGGATCACTACTCATGTTTTAGGACAACCTGTTACATTTAAATTTTTATCTCCTCCTGAACTATTAAAATTAAATCAATTAAAAGATTGTTCTATTTCCCATCAAATTAGTCGTCTAACTCGACATATCAATTTTCTTAAAGAAGAAATTAATTATAAACGCATTGACCAACAATTAACTGATCCAATTCTCATTTCGCAAATCAATGATTTTAAATTAAAACTTAAATCAACTGTTTGTTCTGCCTTACCTACTGCATTTTGGCATAGGAAAAAGCATGTAGTTACTTTACCTTATATTAAGAATTTTGATGAACAACACATTCCTACTAAATCCCGACCAATTCAAATGAATCATGAATTACTTGAAATGTGTAAGAAAGAAATTAATGAATTACTATAAAATCGAATAATTAGTCCAAGTAAATCACCATGGTCTTGCCCTGCTTTTTATGTTAACAAAAATGGTGCCTTTACACTTAGTCATTTTTCAATTGTTTACATTGATGACATCTTAATTTTTTCAAAATCAATTAGTGAACATTGGAAACATTTAACTGCATTCTTTTATACAATTAAAAGTCATGGTCTTGTCATTTCTGCTCCTAAAATTAAACAATTGAAAAATGACTAAGTGTTAAAAGTCCAAACAAAGATGGTTTTAAAAGCTTAGGAAGTTGGCTCTAAAGGCTTTACAAGCCAAAGAGCAAAGGGAAAGACAAACCCCTAGCCAAACAAGGAACAAACCAACACTTTTAGAGCTGAAAAACAGAGGTTTTTGTAGTTCAACACCACCCCAAAAATAGCACTGAAGTAGTTAAAAACTATGGCAAAGCTAGTATGCAAAACAAGCTAAAAGGGAGAGAGATATACCTCTTGATGCACAACAGCAAAACAGCCACTTTGTTGGCTCAAATGACCTTCTAACAACCCAAAAATAAGTTCCAAGGGACCTCAGCCCATAGATATGCAACTTTGATGAAGGATGCCTAGGCAAATTGGTTGTATTTCTCTACTTTTATGCATTTCTATGCACAAAAAGGCAAGAGGAAGAGGCTCTAGAGAGAGAGGCAGAGACCTTGCTCTGGAAGTTTTGTAGAGAGAGAGGGAGTTTAGTAACAGAAGCTCTCAAACTTTTCCAATAAGTTCTAACCCTTTGAAAATGAGATATATTGCTTCATACATAGCAAAAGCAAGAGCTTTAGTTGAAAATATCTGAGCTAGGACAGGTGGCACAAGCTGGAAACAGCTAGAGAAGAAATATCTTCCAATTCTAGGATTTTTGGACATTTGTGGCCGATCGGCTAACATTTGTGTTCTATAAGGTTCACTTTTGGCCGATGAGGTCCAATTGTGGCCGATGCACTCCCATAGAGGCCGATGGAAAAAATCAGTCCTGGTCCCTGACTTGAAGCAAGCCTAATTCCTTCATCTAGACTCCTTTCTGGTCATTCTTGACCCTAAATTGAAGCCCCGAAAATAATCTTTCCAATGGTGGAAACCTTGCATCAAAATTCCAATTTTGAAGAAATTTATGCCTCTTTTAGTGAAGGATGCTCTGTTTCAGTCTAATCGGAATGATGTCCAACTTCAACCAATCATATCTCCCCCATCTGGACTCAGCCTTAGGAGATTCTTGAGTGAAAAGTGAAGCCCCAGAAGTCTTATTTCCAATGGTAGTGGCCTCATAGCTAAAATTCAAGGGTGAAAATAGATAGGCGTAATTTAGCGAGGGCCGTCCGACTCTCTCTTAGCGATTCATGGCCAACTTCTTCCTTAACTAGGTTTCTTCTCTCCACTCTTCTTTTCTTTAACTCCAAACCCCCAAAAAAGGTGTTTTGAAAGATTTTTCAAAGATTTCATCTCTCTTTCATTCATTTCCACTTTGTCCTCGCTCGATTTACCAAAAAGCGCAACATTTAACGAAATGCGAGCCTCAGAACATCGTAGGAACTTTATTTCAAAAATATTTTGAAAGAGAGGGTTTTAAGGTCTAAAAACCATCCAAAATAGCTTTGGTCCAAAATGGGGTGTGAGGTTTGGATTTGACGCTCTCCTTGCCAAAGAAACCGACCCTTTGTATAGCATAGCCTGCACATCTTTCATCACCAAGTAAACCATCAGTAGCACCCAAGTCTTAAGGTCGGTCAAAAATGAGGTGTCTACAAGGTGATTATAACTCTCCCATATAAAATACGTATTATATTTGAGACAGTAGGAATTTAACTAGATAGGTAATCAGTATCTTTCTCTCTCTCTCTCTCTTAGACTTTATCTATTCTTTCTCTCTCCAGAGAAACACAGAATAGCCTTTGTATTGTGAATAGTGTAGGTAGTTCTCTAGTAGTTCTATTCCACTATTGGGAATTGTTTGAATACATCAATGAAGGCACGTGATTCACCCACATAATCCATGGATTCAGTTTGAGCGTAAAATGTATGCCCGAATCCGTTTTTTTCCATTGTGTACTATTTCTTATTTTTCCTACAAAAATGAATGAAAGCTAGGGCTGGGCATAGGGTCATCCGAAACGCCCAAACCGCCCTACCCGATCCGAACCGCGCATGTATGGGCGGTTTCGCAAACACATTAGGGTAGGGTGCGGTTTGGATTTTATGTAAATTTTGGGTTGCGGGCGGGTTGCGGGTTTGACCCGCACCCGCCCAACCCGCCCGCATAAAACTCTTTTTTTTTTTTTTTTTTTTAAATCTGATCTGATCTAACCGTTCAAAATAACCACTTTTTTTTTTCCTTCAAATCTGATCGTCCAAAACAAGACAAACCCTAATCTAATCAAACTCACACACTCACACTCACTCATCAGACTCCTCTCCTCCTCTCGGTCTCTCTCTCACTCTCACTCGCGATTTTGATCTGCGCACTCAGTGATCGAGTCTCTCTCTCACAAGATCGACCGATCGATCGACCTCATCGCACACAGGTAAAGCCCCTCTCTCTGATCTCTGTCTATGTCTCTCTCTCCCCAATCTTTGGTTTTTTTTTGAACATATTGAGATCTGTCTCTCTCTGATCTGTCTCTCTCTGATCTGTCTCTCTCAATATCTCATCTCCCTCACGCTCTCATCTCACAGTCTCCTACTCTCTGGTTTTGCATCTACACCGATCGGCTCTCTCTCACAGGTAAGCCTCTCTCTCTCTCTCTCTCTCGCCCCGATCTCTATTTGTGTTTGTTTGTTTAGAAATAGGGATTATCAGTTCATGAATCAGTTCAAATAGGGATTATCTGGAATGTCTGTTCAAATATTGAAATCGGTTCATAAATTTGTTTAAATAGGGATTATCAGTTCAAATATTGAAATCAGTTCATAAACAGAGATCTGTATTTTTGGAACAGATCTGTATTTTTATTTATTTTTTGTTAGAGATCTGTTTTAGAGCTTTATCTGTGGTGCCAAACTTGGAATGTCTGTGTTTATTTATTTATTTTTTTTGTTGCAATAGATCTGTATTTTTGGAATTAAATCTGGGTATTGGATTGAATTAAATCTATGGTATTGGATTGAATTAAATCTGCGATGAATCTGTGATGAACCTGTTTTTTGTATTAAATCTGTGATGAATGTCTGTGCCAAAATTGTTTTTTGTCTGGGATGTCTAGCTATTGCAATCGAGATTTGTGATTGGAAGTGTAAGAAGTGATATGGTTCAAGTTAGTGCTGTTAAAGTTTATAATGGCTTTTGTTTTTAATTGATTATATTTTCCTTTGATAGAGGAAAGTAGTAATAGATGTGCAATCAATACCTTGAATTTGTGACTGGCATTTTTGATAATTTTACCAAGCTTGTTTAATATCATGCTTGACTAGCTTTCTTTGTTAATTATGGAAGTAGTAGGATTAGGAAAGACAATGCTCCAATCTTGTTTCTTAATGTCTTGTTAATATGAAGGGTCTCTACCATTTATGTTGATAAGTATCTCAATATGTAGGTGCAATTTTTTTCCAGTTTAAATTTTAATCCAAATATCAACAGATTCCTCTAAATGATTATTTAAATTAAATCAGTGAAATACTTCACAATTATTGTTATATTTATGTGTGACTGTTTTTGTAATCCAGTTTAAATGGAGGATAGTATTCAATCTCCCGCAATCAATCTTGTACCTCCGGAATCCTCTAATTCTCAAATGAATCCCCTCTTAGTCGAACCCATACCTAAACCTGAACCTGAACCTAAGCCTCCTAGACCCCCAAAGAGAAAGAGTGAGGGTGGAGGGGGGAGAGCACCATCCACAGTTTGGGATCATTTTGACAAGGTTATAGGGACCGATGGGAAGCGTAGAGCCGTATGTAAATATTGTAAGAAAGAGTATATGGCTGACTCTAGACTTCATGGGACTAGCAATTTGAGGAGTCATACACCCAATTGTAAAGAATATCCAAATAGGGATACAGATGGTCAACAAACATTAAATCTTAGACCGAAACAAAATGAAGAGGGTGTTGATGTTGTAGCAACAATTTTTAATTTTGATACTTGTAAAAGGGCTCTTGCGGAGATGGTGGTCATTGATGAGTTACCATTTAGATTTGTGGAGGGTGTTGGGTTTAGAAGATTTTGTAATGTCATGCAACCCAAATTCACACCAATTCCCTCTCGTCAAACCATATCTAGAGAAGTGCTCAACATATTCAAGAATGAAAGGGATAAGTTAAAGAAGGCCATGAAGGGTCGTAGAATTTGCTTTACTACGGATACTTGGACATCTATTCAGAATTTGTGTTACATGTGTTTGACTGCTCATTTCATTGATGATAACTGGAAACTTCAAAAAAGAATCATAAATTTTCAACAAGTTGAGGATCACAAAGGAGAAACATTGGGTCGAAAAATTGAGTCGTGTTTGATTGAGTGGAACATTGATAGCATATTCACCTTAACAGTTGATAATGCTAGTTCTAATAATCTTACCATTCAATATTTGAAAACGATAACCAAAGATTGGAAGGGGACTATTTTGCAACATGAGTTTATTCATATGCGTTGTTGTGCACATATTCTTAATCTCGTTGTGAGTGATGGGTTGAAAGAAATGGATGATTCTATTGCCAACATTAGACTTGCGGTGAGATATGTGAGGTCTTCTCCTCAAAGGCATGATGTTTTTAAGAAATGTGCGGCCACACTCAAACTTGATTCAAAAGCTCTTGTATGCCTAGATGTACCAACTAGGTGGAACTCTACCTATTTGATGTTAGAGGCCGCCGAAAAGTATGAGAAGGCTTTTAACCGATTGAAGTTTGTGGATTCCAACTTTGAACCTTATTTCATTGATGTTGATGGTGGCATAAGAAGAAGTCCGAATGAATTGGATTGGAAAAAGTGTAGAATTTTTTTGAGGTTTCTAAAATTATTTTATGTTGCAACTAAGAAATTTTCGGGGTCTCTTTTTGTTACTTCCAATGCTTTTTACAAAGAGATGTTTGTTATTGAAAGCAAAATTAATCAATTAATTTTGGAGGAGGATGATACTTTGAGCTCAATGGCAAAGACTATGAAGCTAAAGTTTAGCAAGTATTGGGGGGATGGAAGTAAAATCAATTTGTTGTTGTATGTTGCAGTGGTTCTTGATCCTACCAAAAAAATGACATACTTGGAGTTTTGTTTTTCCAATTTATTTCTTGGAGATAATAGGAAGGTGGAAGAGATGGTTGACAAGGTTAAGAGTTGTTTGAGTCGTTTGTATAGCCATTATGTCACACTTTATCCTTCAAATGAGAAACTTCCAAGTGTGAGTGAAGTTGTGAATATGATGGAAGATGATGATGATGCTGATCCCTATTCTTTAGTTGACACCCAATTTAATTCCTATTTGGAGGGGCGATGCACTAGTGGATCTAAGTCGGAATTGGAACAATATTTATCCGAGGTTGAACATTTTGCAAAGAATCAAACATTTGAGATTTTGGATTATTGGAAGGTGAATGCAACCAAATATAGGGTGTTATCACAACTTGCAAGGGATGTGTTGGCCATGCCTATTTCTACCGTTGCATCGGAGTCGGCTTTTAGTACGGGAGGGCGTATTCTTGACCCATTTCGTAGTTCACTCTCACCTTCTATGGTTGAAGCTCTTGTATGTACTCAAAATTGGCTTCGAAGCAACCTTCCAATTTCTCTTCGAAAGGCGATGGATGATGTGGAGGAATTTGAGCAATATGACTCGGGTAAATGAGAATTTATTTATCTTCATTTTTATTTGTATTGTTCATTTTCTAATGTAAGTTTTATTAATCTTCTCTTGTTGATTCCTAATTAGGTACTTTGGAGTCGAGCTCATCTTCAACTTCAACCTATAATGTTGATGCTATAATTGATCTCTAATTTCCATTTGATCATTGGTAATTTTTTCATATACTCAATACATTTTGTTACTATATTGAGATGAAATATATAGACATTTGTTTATCTTTTTATTTTTTACTCTAATTGAAGATTAAAGTTTATATTTTTTCAATTTGTTTTTGTGTAGGGTTCATCAACCAAATGCATGGAATTGGAATTGGAATTCGAATTTGTGAAAGTTGGATTGGATGCGAATGAAGTTTGACAACATGTGAATGAAGGATTGGAATTGAAATGTTTTTATTTTATTTCATGGGTTTGTATTGAATGAAGTTTAACAACAAATTTTTTTTTTAATTGCATTTTGGTTTTGGATGAATGTAAGTTAATGAATTTTTATTTTATTTTTTTGCATTTTGGATGAATGTAAGTTAATGAAGAATTTTTTTTTTTTTTTTTTGTATTTAGGTTAGGAATGATGAATGTGGAATTTTCAATGTAGCATTTTTTTTATTTGGGTTATGAATGATGAATGTAGGATGAATGTAAGTTAATGATGAATGTAGATTTTGAGTGATTTGTTTAGGTTTCGAATTGAATTTGTTGTGTTTTTTATTTTGTAAGTTTTTTATAAGTTTTAATTCATTAATTATTAATGTTGGAGCATTTTATAAAATATGAGGAAAAATGTCCAAAATAAAGATTGACAAAATGGGAGGAAAAAAAAGGGTTTAAAAATAATTTTTGAAAAAAAATTCAATCCGCAAACCGCCCGCAACCGCCCGCACATCCGCCAACCCTATCCGCACAAACAGCAAACCGCATTGCGGGCGGTTGCGGGTTGACTTTTCCCCAAACCGCATAGATGCGGGCGGGTCCAAACCGAACCGCAAACCGTCCCAAACCGAACCGCGGACACCCCTAATGAAAGCTCTCAAGATCTAAGATCAGACCGTGACAATGCCTGTAGTTGGAGGCAACGGCAGCAGTGATGGTGATGACGGAAAGAAAATATGAAGTTATTAAGATGTCGAGCAGCGACTCTGACCTTTGACAATTACAAGAGAGAGAGAGAGAGAGAGAGCGCGCGAGAGAGAGAGTTTGAAAAGAGAAAAGGGATTAGGGTTTGGAGAGAGAGAGAGAGATAAAGAGAGAAAGAGAGAGAGATAGACAGTGTGTATGTATGACTGTGAACTGTGTGTTGGGACCATGTATATGATATGTATATATATATATATATAAAGAGAGAGAGAGAGAGAGAGAGAGAGAGAGAGAGAGTGTGTGTGAGATTTTGGTTATTTTGTTTAAGCTTGTCCTTTGAATGAAATATTTCAATTCCTGAATATTTAGCCAAACAAAAATGAGATTTGAATTTGTAAACCAAGTGCCCTACAATAAGTTATTTTTTGAATACATACTTTTTATTGATTTGTGATGGTTGTGTTGTATCTTCTTAATGTCTCTTTACTACTAGCTAACTATTCTGTTTGGCCAAAAAATGAAATAATTTTTTTTTTTTTTGAAAAAGAAAAACCCAGAATTTCCCCTTTAATAGAATAATATTATCTAAACCTGCTTTGGTAATATGATTTTCACTCATTTCTCTCCCCCACTCCTATTTACCAAATAAAAATAAGAATTTTGGCCAAAAGAACTTCAATATAAATCTTTAATGGGAAAAGTGGGTAAAAAATTAGTAATTATAGTGTTTAATTAGGTAATTTTGAATAGATACAAAAAAAAAAAGAAAATGTAAATAATGTATGGAAGCCTCATTTTTTTCGTTCATCTTAGGCCTGTAAAAAAAGTGAGATCTGGCTCTAAATTCAATATTCTTTTAGAGCCTGTTTGTTTTCTAAAGTGAAGGGTCAGACTGAACTGTTAGGTCATTGGAAAGAAGCAATATGAAGTTTGTTTGCAAAATGGAGATCTAGATTGGGAGTATGTTTAGACTATAAAAGGTCTTGGACAAGCGGACTATGAGTAACCCAGGGAAGATGGTATTCAGAGAGAGTCAAAACGGATTAGAGTGTAATTGGTTGTCCAGCCGGTCTAGTCAAGTGCAATTTTATTTTATTTTTTTTTGGGGGGGGGGAGGGTTAATGGTTTCTATCATTGTATATAAAAATAATTTAACAATCTCCATATTAACAACTATAATCAAACAAATACAATTTTACTTAATCCTCACATTGACAATCTCCATACTAACAAGTTCCTCACTAACAATTGCCTTATTAACAATCACATCTATCCAACTTTTGAAAATAAGCGGGGTCTTAGAGTTCAAGGACACCTTTCTACATATGTTATAATTATTAACAATTTTTTGGGAGACTTACGCGTAAATCCTAATAAGTGCATTTATTGTCCAATAGGTCCTATGATAATTAATGCGCTTTTCATCAAACACTATTAAAAAATGTCAGTAATTGTTTAATTTTTAGCGATAATTTGAAAATTTTATCATAAAAAATGTCACTAATTATAAGTTTTAGTGTCAATTTAAAAAAATGGTCACAAAAGTCCCTAATTTTTAACTTCCAATGGCAGTTTGAAAATTTCATCATAGAAAAACGTCAATAATTATAAATTTTAGTGACAATTTATAAAAACTGTAAAAAAAAGTCACTAATTGTCATTTTTTAGCAACACATGCAAAAAATCGTCACAAAAAATTAATTTTAGTGACGATTTTATTAAGACTTATTTTCAATAGGACATTATGAGAATTAAGTCAACCAATTAAGACCTATTGGTAGTTTATCCCAATCTTTTTACACATATCAATTAGTATCTTTACACATCCCATCTCTAGTCTTCAAACACATATCTAAGAAAACACTCTAATATTCTCTTTGGTTTAGGATTTGGTTGGTTGAACTGAGTTGAAATAAAATGATCATTCCCTTATGATTTCATTCTTATATTTGATTCATCAAAAATAAATTTAAAATATATGTCAGTGTGGGAGCCGAATAAATAGAAGAGTCGGAAGGTGTGTACCCCAGAAATCAGATATTATTCGGCTCCATTTTGCGTGACTAGGATGCCAAATACATTAGGAAGGCCGAATAGCTGGAGATCAGTAGCTCCGAATAAATAAAAAGGGAATGGGATAAAAGTAGGCTCAGGCCCCGAGGCCTAAAAAACAAGTATAAATGCAAGAACCACAGATTTAGAAAGGTATGTAAGAATCACTTCACTTAACTTAGTAAACAAGATATCCTGAGTATCTGAACTGACTTGTTCGTCGGAGTGCTAATTCCGGCACCCCCGACCGGAGTGTTTGTATCTTTTCAGGTGACTAGCTGAGGATCACTAGCGTCTCCCAAGATCTGAAGAGTATTTCCAAACCACTTCTCCACAACTGGCGCCGTCTGTGGGAATACTCAAATACATCCATGGCTGGCGTGACTGAATATCCTCCGATAGCCACTGACGAGACCACACAGAGAGATGACCTCACTCTAGCAAACTCGCTTGGACCAAAAACCATCGCAGCAAGACTTGCCTTAGACCTCTGCTCATCTTCAAACCCAACGCAAAAGACAATACAAGCGACCATGGCACAAGCTAGGCAAACCAAACAGAGGTTGGACAACATCATCGCTGAGAACGAACGCCTTCGTCGTGATCTGGACTCGGAAATAGCAAAATCCAAACAAACAGTGCGCCAGGCTTATGAGCGACTCCCGAGGGTAGATGATCGACGATCTCGAGCCTGACAGCAAGAAACTGACGGTCGCTATGCCTCAACAGATCATCTTGAGGAGTTGGCAAAGGACGAATGTCTCCAACAATGCGTCCGGAAGAGTGCGATCAAAACACCTGCCCTTCCGAAGGATGCATTTTCGCTTGACACTGTCCACATGATATACAGCCTGCCAGCAACCCCGGCCGTACATGCAATCCAATCACATCCAGGCCTTCAATAGTAACTCACGCCAGCAAAGCGGCCCCGATTTGACGACTCTGATTTGATCGGCTTAACACTCCCTCACATCGATCCATTGGTTGTTGAGCTACGCATAAACCGGTTTACTGTCGAACGCATTCTTATCGACCAAGGTAGTACTTCAGAGGTTATGTATTATAAAACCTTCATCAAACTCGGATTCAACGGGTCAGACCTGAGTTCGGCTCCTTATCCACTATTCGGCTTCAATGCCAATCCAGAGTACCCATTGGGAAAGATCAGCTTACCCGTCCGAGCAGGTTCCAGAACGATGGATGTGGAATTCTTGGTCGTCAGGCTGCCATTGCCGTATAATCTCATCATGGGGCGATCGTGGTTGCATACCTTGCAGGCCGTCCCAAGCACCTATCATCAACTGCTACGTTTCCCAACAGAACATGGCATTGAGCAAATCTACGGCTCCCAGAAATCGGCACAAGCATGTTATCTCCTTGCCGCCAAAACGCCAAAGGAACTACAAGTAAACTCCGTTGAGGTGCTGAATCGGGAGATCCTTGATGAAGTTAGGCGACATCCAAATGAGAAGGCCACGGAAGGTTTAGATCGAGTTGACATCGATGGAAGCCTAGAAAAGTTCTTCATGATCGACGCTTCTCTGAATCAGGCCGACAGGCAGCAACTGATCTCTTTCTTGCTCAACAACCTCGACGTCTTTGCGTGGACTCCATACGAAATGCTGGGAATAGACCCGTCAGTTTCATAGCACCATCTGAACGTCGATCCCAAATGTAATCTGATCATTCAGAAAGGCCGGCGGTCAGCCGCGGAGCACACTGCCGCCGTTGTTGAGGTGGTAGACAGACTGCTTGACGTCGGGGCAATTAGAGAAGTCACTTACCCTACGTGGCTCTCCAATACAGTGGTGGTGAATAAGAAAAATGGGACTTGGCGAGTGTGCGTCGATTTCACGGATCTGAACAAAGCTTACCCCAAACACTATTTTCCTCTACCCAGAATCGACCAGCTTGTCGATGCGACGGCACGCCATCAACGCATGAGCTTCCTCGATGCTTACAGAGGCTACCATCAAATCGCCATGCATCCAGATGACCAGGACAAAACTACATTCCTCACCCCAAGAGGAACCTACTACTACAAAGTTATGCCTTTTGGGCTGAAAAATGCAGGGGCAACCTACCAAAGACTAGTCACCGCCATGTTCGAAGAGTAACTCAGACACACTATGGAAGTATACATCGACGATATGGTGGTCAAGTCTAAAGAAGAACATAATCATATAGCTGATCTAGAAAAGACATTCAGCATCTTACGCAAATACAGAATGAAACTAAACGCTTCCAAGTGTGCGTTCGGAATCGGCTCTGGCAAATTCCTGGATTACATCGTCAACCACCGAGGAATTGAAGCCAACCCGAGGCAAGTCACAGCAATCTTGGAACTCGGTTCCCCCTGTTCAGTAAAAGAAGTCCAAAAGTTGATGGGGATGGCCGCTGCACTCAATAGGTTCATCAGTCGGTCTACAGATCGCTGCCGACAATTCTTTCAGACACTACGGTAGGGTAAGGCTTTTGAATGGTCCGCCGAATGTGAAACAGCTTTCAACGGAGTCAAGACCTACCTCCGTTCAGTACCTCTCTTGACAACACCCGCCGCTGGTGACCCGCTCATTCTATATCTGGCAGTTTCCAATAGGGCCGTCAGTGCCGTACCGCTAAAAGATGAGGAGGGGGAGCAACGGCCAGTGTATTATGTGAGCAAGGCTATGGTTGACGCCGAAACACGCTACCTTCTGTTGGAAAAACTCATCTTAGCCCTAGTCACGACGGCAAGAAAACTGATGCATTACTTCTAGGGACATAGCATTGGGGTGCTAACAGATTATCCTCTCCGATTAGTACTACAGAGTGCAGAAGCATCAGGACGTGTTTCAAAATGGGCTCTTGAACTCGGCCAATATGACATTCAGTTTTTACCTAAAACCGCAATTAAGGGGCAGGTGTTGGCCGACTTTGTTGTCGAATTCATCGGCAAGCTTGCTAACCTCAAACCTGACGAAGTTCAACTAAAGGCTGAAGTTCAACCAAAACTGAACTGGAGAATTTATGTCGGGGATATTTGGCAATTATACTATGATGGATCGTCTAACCAAAGGGGCAGCGGCGCCGGAGTTGTAATCATGTCTCCAGACGGCGCAATAATTGAGCAGGCCGTCAAGCTTGGCTTCGAAGCATCAAATAACGAAGCCGAATATGAAGCCCTTCTAGCCGGTCTGCGGAATGCACACCTTCTCGGCGCTCGACGTCTGCTTGTGTTTTGTGATTCAAAATTGGTAATCAGTCAGCTAAAGGAGAAGTACGCGGGCAAGAAATGACCGTATGGCGGCCTACATGAAAACAACCAATTCCTTATTAGCAAAATTTGACCATCACGAACTAAACCAAATAACACGCTGTAACAAGCCCGCGGGGGACCTCGCTACAGCTCGGACTCTTAAGTTGTCACGGTTCTTAATCTTGAACCAAAGAGTCCAAATCCGGCAAATCGTTTTTGAGAAAACTGATTTTTTTGAAAGAAGTGCCAAACATGGACTGCTTTGCCAGATACAGAGTCGCCACCTAAATATTTTGTTTTGGGAAATTTAGGAAACCCTGACTCGATGCCAAAAGGCCACGTGTCCGTCATCACCAAAGTTGCCTCGGCTCGGGAACTTGGGTACGATTGGGGAAGGTCACTTCGTGAGCACCCCTGCTCGCCCGGTCATAGACCGGCCTCTACTAACCATGATATCAATTTTTGAAAACATCGTGAGTTCTTATTCCGGTTTATTAGCCTAGGTTACTATGTGATGCGTACAGCAAATAAGTATAGACTGGATCGTCGGAATTGGAACAAAACATTTCATGAATTATTCCAATTCAGATAACCCAACCTCCACCCACAGGCATTCAGACAGATATATCATATAAGCAATTAGCCTCATGGTAAGCATGCTATTCATGGTAGCATTCACACGCATGCAAGGATGCTAAAGCATAAAGCTTACCGAGTACTCCAAGCCAAAAATAGACACTTGTTAGAAATCATGCATGAATCCTAAGTATACAGAAATGCCTAATGCAACACATACAAAATGCAACTATAGCAGGCTTGGCTATTCTAAGATGACATATGAAATGTTACAACTATCATGTATTCAACTTTGTAATTGAAAGTACAATGCAGTTAGTATGATGTGCCGAGCCCAGTGCATGCAGTACAGATGAATGATGCAAACATGCTGTCATACTGTATGCTAATTGAAATATGCCCTAATCTAACCATCACAAGCGGATAAATAAAAGGGAAGAAAGACGTGGGGTTGGAAGACATACATCACACTCACCCACACTTATTACAGTTATGCCCTCGCGCAGAGGGTCCAAATAAATATACAGTCCGAATATTACAGTCCCGAATAAAAGAATATTACAGTCCAAAACATTACAGATTTCTAATTAATTAACAAATTAACTAAGAAAGCAAATAAAACTGGCGTGCAAGCCAGGGACTGCCTTGCTTCTGATGGATGATGCATGTCCGGATTGTCTTGCGCGGAAATCCACCGGAATGCCCCAATTAGCCTCTGTTTACACCTGTTCTTGAAATGCGCGCTAAGTTCCAGAAAGTTGCTGATTCCTCGTTTTGCTGCAACAGAGAGCAGAAAAGGGGCATAGCAATGTATTTGCACAGATATATGCATGTCTCGATCCTCGTGCCACCAATCACGCATATCGAGGCATGATGGCCGAGGAATCGAAATGCACAACTCAATATAGGATGAATGCAGATGAAACTACAGCTAAAACCTAACTCCATCACGGATAATCTGGAGTGTCGGCGACTGGGGAATTGAGACACATTCCGTCACTCAGAGTACGAAATGTACCTCGTTTCCCGTGCCCGGACTAACTCCTATTCCGAACACGATGCAATATGCATGATATGCATGAAATGCAACTAATGATACAATCCTAACATATAGAATGCTGCGAAAATGAGATGCCTCGAAATGCGTGCATACAGGCACGCAAACCGAAGGGATAATAAATGCAATGGAAATGAGGTGTCTTGAAATGCGTTCACACGGACACGCAAACCGAGGTGACGGTACGTGTCTCGAAATGCGTGCGTGCGAGCACGCAAACCGAGGCGATGATATGTGCAATGAAATGCGTGCACGCGGGCACGCAAACCGAGGCGATGATATGTGCAATAAAAATGAGGTGCCTCGAAGTACGTGCACACGGGCACGCAAACCGAGGCGATGACAAATGCAATGAAAATGAGGTGCCTCGAAGTACGTGCACACGGGCACGCAAACCGAGGCAATGATAGATGCAATGAAAATGAGGTACCTCGAAGCACGTGCACACGGGCACGCAAACTGAGGCAATGATAGATGTAATGAAAATGAGGTGGCTCAAAGCACGTGCACACGGGCACGCAAACCGAGGCAATGATAGATGCAATGAAAATGAGGTGCCTCGAAGTACGTGCACACGGGCACGCAAACCGAGGCGATGATAGATGCAATGAAAATGAGGTGCCTCGAAGTACGTGCACACGGGCACGCAAACTGAGGCGATGACAAATGCAATGCAAATAACATAGAAATGACAAATTGGCTTATACCAACATGAGTGAGCCTCAGCCACACTCACATAGGATGCCGATCGGATAAAAATGAAGGTGTCTCGAAATGCATGCACACAGGCACGCAAGCCGAGGCGATGACAAATGCAATGCAAATGACATGGAAATGACAAATGGGCTTATACCAACATGAGTGAGCCTCAGCCACACTCACATAGGATGCCGATCGGATAAAAATGAAGCGCCTCGAAATGCGTGCACACGGGCACGCAAACCGAGGCAATGCATACGCAATGCAAATGACATGGGAAATGATAGAAATCATTCTAATGGAATTTCAGCAGTAAAATATGGGGGAAAACAGTCCCGAAATGAGGCGAAATGACACAAAATGCAAGGAAATGCCCCGAAATGCAACATTAGGCACCCGACATGGCCTATAGCTATGCTAAACATGCACAATATGGACATGCAATGCAAAGAAAGAAGCTAGACAGTCCCAAAATAAGCACTTTTCCAGTTTATAGCATGGCCAAACAGTAAGTATAGATATGGTAAAAAAGGCATGCAAGAATACGGTATTTTCAAGGGGTAATGAAGCAAGTGATATAAACAAAACCCAAACTGAAAAACTTCCTTCTACAACACTGAATATGGACCAAAAATATGAACATTTACAGTATATGGCAGCCTCGAAATCAGTATACAAATATGCTAAAAATGTGATGCAAAATGAGGCTCAAAAGGTGTTAAAACATGAAGTATACCAAATAATCACCAAACAGAAAAAAAGTGTGAATGAAACATGAAGTATAGGCCAAAATAAGACTATCTCTAGGCCTGTAAAATGGCTGAAAACAAAAGCATGGTAGGCTAACTAAACATGCAAGAAAACGAACCAAAAGTGAGATATAACATGAAGTGGCTTATGGGGGCCTCAAAACATGAAAGACCCTAAACAAAACATGAAGATTGGACCAAAATAAGGACTTTTTCAGAACTGTAAAATGGCTAAAAACCTAAGCATGGTAGGTTGCCATTGCATGCAAGAATGGGGAATAAAGAGGAGTATAAGGGTAGGTATAACATGGAAGTCCCAAATGGAGTTGAGCCCTTCTTCAATGTTGAAGAGAGGCTCAAAATAAGCCTATTCACAGATTATAACATGCTCGAAAACAGATTGATCATGGGCCAAAAATAGCATGCAAGAAAACGGTATTTTCGAGGGGTATTGAAGCAAGTGTGTTATGGAGGGCTCAAACAGGGTTGAGCCCTTAATGAGAAGTGAAGATGAGCTCAAAAAAGGGCCCTTTTCAGTTAGGGCCGGAGCTTGAAGCTAAAAGAAAATGAGGTTCATAAATGGATCAAAGAAAAGGGCAAAAGAGTAAAAGTATTACTTACCCTTGAAGATCCAAACTTTTGTTGCTTCTTGGATGGATTTGCAGCTTCTTTAGCCTTCTAAAAACCCTCCTTGCTGTTGGAAATGAGGTAGTGGTGGTAGAGCTTGGTGGTGTAGAAGGAATGGTGGTTAGGGGACTTAGGGTTTTTTGAAGAATTGAGAAGGAAGAAGATGGAGTTCTATATGAGAGCTTGAAGAAGAGTTTTTTCAACCCTAACAGAGAAGACCACCAGCTGGTTATAAGGATCAAAAAGGGGGTGTAAAGGTGGGGGAGAAGGAGAGCAAAACTCCCCCACAAAATATCCCCCGGATACAGAAAATATCTGGGGGATATTGCCCCACAGCTGTAAAGGGCACAGTGAGAAGAACACGGCCGGCCTCTCACTTTTGTTGGAGGTGGCCGGCCGGCCACACCACCTAGCCGGCCGGCTAGGGGTCAAAAGGGTCAATGATATTTTCTGGCCGGCCAGCTACTGGGGAGGTACCCCTATGTGTGTACAACACAACCATGTGGTTAAAAGTCCGAGAAAGTGGGTCCAAGGGGTTCAACATTGGCTCGGAAAGTGGGGGTCAAAAGGGTCAAGTTGAATTACTGGCCGGCCATGAACTTTTAGGGGCCTCTCAGGTGTGTACATCACAGATATGTGGTTCAAAGTTCGAGAAAAAAGGTCCAAGGGGTTCAACATTAGCCCGGAATAAAGGGGTCAAAAGGGTCAAGTGACCTTAATGGCCGGCCACCAACTTTTAGGGGCCTCCCAGATGTGTAGATCACAGATATGTGGTTGAAAGTTGGCAACACTAGCTCCAAGGTATTCAACATTAGCCCGGAAGTCGGAAAAACGGGCGCCGGGAGGCTCCGGAGGAGAGATAACTGGTTGCTGCAACAATTGCTGGCCTCCCACCCTTCAGTGACCTTCCTTGTGATAAAACAGAGGTACCTGCCAAAAATGAGCAAAAACCGTTGCAAAACGAATGTCCCGGGGCCAAAACACGCAGTTCGGGGTCCCGAAAATGGGCTGTTAAGCACCGAAAATGATATTCGACCTCGAAGTGGGTTTCTCAGCCCCCAGTGTCCCTCAAAAGGGAGAAAATAGGAAGTATACCAAAAATCAGAGCAAAAGGAGATGGTTAAGCGGTCCCGAACCGAGGCACACGGCCTGACGGCTCCGAAAACCGGGAACCGGACTCCGAAATGGGCAAAATGGCCTACGGCCACCAAATGTAGCCTACGGACATTGAGAGATAGTCTACGGGACTTCTCCCTCCCCTCAGGAAAAGAAACAGAGAAAACCGAGTCTGGTTCGCAAACCGAGACAAGGCACAGAAAAGGGTTCGGAAGTCCGGAGGTAGGGCTCACGGCCACGACTCTGAAACTTCTGAATGAGCACATTATGCAACATCACCAAGCGCTCAATCAGTGACGTCTGAGTCTTAAGGTCGGTCAAAAATGGGGTGTCTACACACGCGACCAGAACACACACGCGGATGCCTTGGCATGCCTAGCCTCCGCCATCAATTCTAAGATCAAACGGACTATCGAAGTAGGCTTCATCCCGGAGCCGAGTATTGGCCTTTCGGAGGAAATCCATGTCAACGTTATAGAATCCGTACTAAGCTGGATGGACCCCATTGCTGCATTCCTCCCTTCTGAACAACTCCTAGAGGATAAAAAAGAAGCACACAAGTTGCGGAAAGAAGCATACAAGTTGCGGAAAAAAGCCCTGCGATACTATCTGGATCCGTAAGGAGGGCTTTATAAAAAGTCCCTCTCTGGTCCATATTTGGAATGCGTGCACCCCGACAAAGTGGAGGAGCTTCTGACAGAGATACATAAGGGCAGTTGTGGTGCCCATTCTGGCAGACGCTCCCTGGCCCATCGAGCTATAACATAGGGGTATTATTGGCCGACAATGGGAGCTGACGTGGAGAGTTATGTAAAAAAATGTGAACAGTACCAAAAGTTCTCCCCATTAACCCATCTGCCTATTGAAGGGTTTAACTCTATCACCAGCCCCTGGCCGTTTGCTCAGTGGGGACTTAATATCGTAGGACCATTGCCGAGGGCCCCAGGGAACAAGCGATTCTTAATCGCCGCGACAGATTACTTCACAAAATGGGTCGAAGCGGAGGCTTTAACACATATACGAGATGCCGACATTAAACGCTTTGTATGGAGAAGCATCATAACACGATTCGACATTCCGAGAGCTCTCACCTCAGACAATAGCACCCAGTTCGATTGTGGCGTATATCGAGAGTTATGCAGCAAATATGGCATTCGACCTTACTTCTCTACACCGGCCTACCCCCAAAGCAATGGTCAAGCCGAAGCCTCTAACAAATCCATCTTGGACGGCATCAAAAAGAGGCTGAAAAAAGCTAAAGGCAAATGGGTCGAAGAATTGCCAAGTGTATTGTGGGCTCATCGTACTACGCCGAGGAGATCCACTGGAGAAACACTGTTTGCTCTATGCTTTGGAACCCAGGCAATCTTACCCCTGGAAATCGGCCTCCCAACTCTGAAATTGCAAGTTTTTGATACGGGTCGAAACGACATGATGCTTGCCCTGGATCTGATTCTAATCGAAGAACGAAGAGACTGCGCCCTGGCATCCATGGCACGGTATCAACAACAGCTCGCCAAGTCGTATAATCAGCGAGTTCAGTTGCGCCGATACACGCCAGGAGAGTTAGTCCTAAAGAAGGTACTTTTAGCCGACCGGAGACTGGCCGATGGGAAATTGGTTCCAAACTGGGACGACCCCTATCAGATAGAATCCATCGCAGGAACAGGGGCATACCGACTCTCAGACATGTCAGGAAGAAACCTGCCACAGCCTTGGAATTCAACACATTTACGTAAATTCTATCATTGACCCGACTTGTGGGCTTGATACTTGTACATATTCCACCGTTGCAATACAAAGCTTCTCGTTTTCTCAAGCTCGCTCCCAAGCCTTTAAGGGCCGATTAAGCCTTCTAAGGCCAAAATAAAGTCTCCGGATTCGGAGCCCCCTTTTGGTGCATGACACCTTAGGGCCGATTAAGTCTCTGGATTCGGAGCGCCCTTCGTAGATATCACGATTGGCCATATTAAAGTCTTCGGATTCGGAGCCCCTTTTGGTGCATGACACCTTAGGGCCGATTAAGTCTCCGAATTCGAAGCGCCCTTCGTGGATATCACGATTGGCCAAATTAAAGTCTCCGAATTCGGAGCCCCTTTTGGTGCATGACACCTTAGGGCCGATTAAGTCTCCGGATTCGGAGCGCCCTTCGTGGATATCACGATTGGCCAAATTAAAGTCTCCGGATTCGGAGCCCCTTTTGGTGCATGACACCTTAGAGCCGATTAAGTCTCTGAATTCGGAGCGCCCTTCGTAGATATCACGATTGGCCAAAGTAAAGTCTCCGGATTTGGAGCCCCTTTTGGTGCATGACACCTTAGGGCCGATTAAGTCTCCGGATTCGGAGCCTCTTTTGGCGAATGACATCTTAGGGCCGATTAAGCCTCTTAAGGCCGATTAAGACTCCAAAATCGGAGCCTTTGTGAGAGATGCATTCGGACCACTCCACTGGCCGAATAAATATTCACTGAGAATTGTTCTTAATTCAAGCCGGTCAATGCATGTTTAAACATTTGCACCACACAACACAAAACTTGCCAGTAAGTTGAAATAATACGTTTAATTAGGCACATAACATTTCAAGACCAAATACGAACGTTGAAAATAAAATAAATTCTATTTGTTCGGCGCGAAGTTTGTTCTCGCGTTCCAAAGTCTATTTATTCGGCACTCTCATCGTCGCTCTTCTCAATTTCGAAATAGGAATAGGGTAAGTAGTGACGATGATACAGGGGCGAAGCTGAATCAATGCCCATGTCTTCGAGAGCTTTCTCGGTTTGAAGGGCCTTGATCCAGCTGTGCTTGTATCCACGATTTTCACATTGGCAGACCTCTTCGGCAAGGTCTCGTTTGGTCTTCTCTATCCCGACCTTTAGGCTGTCCTGAAACCCCTTTTCATAACCCGAGGTCCGTTGGGTCACTCTCTCCTCAACGACCAATTTAGATTGACTGGCCGTCACCGACGCGCTCATTTGAACATTCTTCAGCTCCCGAAGCTCACGCTCAGCCTTTTCCGCGCGAATCTCCAGACTACGATTCCTTCCGTCCTTTTTCTCACTCTCATGTCGCGCTTCCCGTAGACGCATGTCGACTTCGTAAGCAGTATATAGTTCTTTCACGGCCCCATGTATGCCGTTTCGAAATACTTCGAAATCTTGACGTCCGACCATCGATTCTTGGACTTCCGGTTGGAAGATCTGTTGAGCAAACTCGACTGCCACACCTGGGTCTTTAATGATAGAATCTGCCTCCGTCAGTGGTCTATTCCTCACAAAAACCACAAAACTCAAAGATCGTGGCATTGCATCGGGCTCGATTCTCGGTTGCGGGCGCGGAGAATTTCCCCGTTGTTACCTATCCTTTCGGGGCGATCTGTTTCGACGACTAAGGGGCTGCTGTGTTTCCCGATCCTTGGACGTCCTTCTTTCCGTACGCATAGGCTCGCTACTGCGACTCATTGCGGTGTCTAATTCAGCTAATCTTCGTCCCTCCCAAGTTGCCTGAATGGAAATAAGTAGGGCCTCTGGCGTGCACCCGCCCCATTTATCCTTCAATGTATGCATCTCTCCCGAGGCAACGTCAGTAATCCCAAACGTCAAAAGACGGATGACAATTGTCCAGCCCACGAGTTAGGCCCATTCGGCTTCGCAAGCTCGCGCCCTGGCCAAGGCAAGGGCAGATTTACTAATCTGGTCGGCCATGTTTTCAAGCGTAAGCGCCCATCAATCCGTGCCTCAGCTAGCCCACGAGTTAGGCCCATTCGGCTTCACAAGCTTGCGCCCTGGCCAAGGCAAGGGCAGATTTACTAATCTGGTCAGCCATGTTTTCAAGCACAAGTGCCGATCAATCTATGCCTCAGCCAGCCCACGAGTTAGGCCCATTCGGCTTTGCAAGCTCGCGCCCTGGCCAAGGCAAGGGCAGATTTACTAATCTGGTCGGCCATGTTTTCAAGCGCAAGCGCCGATCAATCTGTGCCTCAACCAGCCCACGAGTTAGGCCCATTTGGCTTTGCAAGCTCGCACCCTGGCCAAGGCAAGGGCAGATTTACTAATCTGGCCGGCCATGTTTTCATGCACAAGCGCCGATCAATCTGTGCCTCAGCCATCCCACGAGTTAGGCCCATTCGGCTTCGCAAGCTCGCGCCCTGGCTAAGGCAAGGGCAGATTTACTAATCTGGTCGGCCATGTTTTCAAGCGCAAGCGCCGATCAATCTGTGCCTCAGCCAGCCCACGAGTTAGGCCCATTCGGCTTCGCAAGCTCGCGCCCTGGCTATGGTAAGGGCAGAGTTACTAATCTGGTCAGCCAAATACCTAAGCTAAGCAGCCGATCTAACCATAACCGAAAGCAATATCATTCATCAACAACATTTTCCTTAGCAAGTTGAGCACAACTCATGAAATTTTATATACGCAAATTACTAAACAAAAAGTTACAAGCCCGCATGAAAATGCCTAGCAAAAAACTATGACTGCAGCAACACATGAAAAATACTAAATTAAAAACTATAAAAATACATTCGACATCCTAAAAACTATGTCAGTCACCTAGATCAGTCATCGGAATCAGACTCCAATGGCTCAACATCCACTTGCTCATATGGTATTGGCATAATCAATGAAACTTTAGCAGCAGCAAGGGCTTTGTGCCAGCCATGTTTGAATCCCTGATTTTCAAACTTGGGGACTTGGTCCAAATACTCGGTGACTCCAACATTTTTCTCGGCCTCGAATACTTTGGAAGCCTACGAGTCGGCTGTTTCCTTTGCCGCCTTCATTTCAGCCAACTCAGCCTCCAGTTTGGAGACCGCTTTCTGGGCCAATTTGAGCGCATCTTCGCTCATGTCTGCTGCCTTTTCGGCATCCGATCTCAATTGATCCGCGCTATGAGCCCTCTTCACATCGGCCTCGGCCCTTGAGGCTTCCTTGTTCGCCCTCAAAGCTTCGACCTCGGCCCTTCTCCTCTGGTCCTCAACTTTCTTTCGTAAACGACCAATCTGTTCAACGGCGTCGCGATGGCGACAACCCATATCGGCTATCCTTCCGATGGTCTGCAAAACAAGAATTTAAAACCATAACTTCAACAGTATTTGGATTAAGTGAAGCAAAGTCTGAATATGTACCAAAAGTGCCGATTGGGCGGCTAGTGTTTTCTCATTGAGATTTGGTTCCACCCGGAAAGCCTCCCTATCAGACGGCTACGACACGGACGTAGCCAAGCTGAATGCAACTTCTGGATCTTTAAGCGCCGAAGCATCAGAAGAAACTGACATGTTTTTTATCATTGGCTGAATGACAAAAGGAATGATCACATTTGATCCCTCTAATTGAGGACGTTTGCCGCCTTGTTCTTCTGAGCCGGCCTCAAATTCGGTAGGGCGTTTCTCTGTCTCTTCCTTAACTTCTTGGCCGTCTTGCACGATCAAAGTAGATTCGGCATTCTGATTTTTTGCCGTCTTCGCCTCAATAACGCGCAAGGACTCTAATTCGCTAACAGGCAGGGAGAGTTGAGATTCGGTGGCAGGTGGTACTTCAGACGGAAGGGCCTCCGCTCTTCGCCGCGCGGCCAACCTTTTCGCATTCGCCTTCCTGGCAAGTTTTGTCAGGCTTAACCCGGCCATGTCTTCAGGGCCTGTAGCGGGAAGATCCTCTAAGCCATAAAAAACGCCGTCAAGTGAAAGATCCCCTCGGCCCGAAGTGGATGGAGGATCGGCCGAATTCAATACCTCGTCAGGCTCGGTTTCGTACTGATCTGATTTGGTAACATTAGCTACATCCCGCTCCGAATCAGATCCTTCAAAACCAACCTGCCTCAAGTTTTTGAAGTCTGACAAAATAAGAGCGATAAGAGAATCTTCATCCTCCGGAATCGGGATATTTTCCGCCGCCGAGAAGGTCGTATATGTCAACTTATAACGAAGCAGAACGTGGGCCGCCCTCCCTTGTTTCTGAAGACTTCGACGGCCAAAATACTTGAGCGCGATTTTGATATCCGAAAGAACGGCGTCGTCAGTCGAAGACCGGACTTTCTTCAAATCGTTCCCTGCACAAGCCAAGCCGTAACATTTCAAAGAAGAGGCTTTACAACAAAAATGAACAAATAATAAAAGCGAGAAGGCAATCGGCCACCTGGCTCGCCCCTCCGTCTAGGAATAGGGTTGACGTGATCATCCTCTTCGTCAAATTCCCAGTCACCCTGGACAACGACCATAACATCATCAACTCATTTCCTAGAACTAGAAAGCATAGTAATTAGCTGATGGTCGATATCCTTGGCCTTAAGGAAGAAACGCCCGTGCCGACCAGAAGACTTAGCCAAGGCATAGCAATGCCGGATGGCTGGAATGCCAAGATTAATTCTAAGGCGACGGTTGAGCGCTATAACCCCCATTATAATTCTAAAGAAATTCACATTGAATTGGGAAGGGATTAAACTCCAATGGCGAAGTACAGCCCTAAGAAACGGGGGAAGGGGAAAACGGACTCCACCCTCTGCGATTGACAAAAGAGGAAAGACAATCGAGGTTTTGTCCTCCCTCTCCATATCAAGAGTGTCGTTTGCCACAAACGACAGACGGACATTATCAGGAATGGAGAAATGGCGTTTAAAGGCAGCAATTAGATCTGACGAGAGGGGGTCTTTTAAATGTTTCGCCATACTCTACAGTTTATAAGAATATGCCAAGGAAGGAATAAACCAGAAAGAGTCTTCGAAGCAAGGAAGGAGAGAACTTATAAAGGACGAAGAAGATATCGGAGAAGAGAGTTGCAGGGACGATTCAAAAGGCAATCCAGCGACGAGCGTCATAAAATACATACTCGAAAGGATGTCAAAATTTTAAATCGCAATAAATAGACACGTACGAGAGGGCGGGAAGTCAACACGACAACCGAAATGGGTGCGCTTAGATATCCGCATGAGGATGAGGCCAACCGCCGAATTTTGGCTCTGGCTTTTCGAAATTCAGAACCAAGCACTCCAACCAACTGTCGTTGGTAAAGTGCTTGGGGGACAATTGTGGGAGCCGAATAAATAGAAGAGTCGGAAGGTGCGTATACCAGAAATCAGATATTATTCAGCTCCATATTGCGTAACTAGGATGTCGAATACGTTTGGAAGACCGAATAGCCGGAGATCAGTAGCTCCGCATAAATAAAAGGGGAATGGGATAAAAGTAGGCTCAGGTAGGCCCCGAGGCCCAAAAAGCAAGTATAAATGCAAGAACCACAGATTTAGAAAGGTATGTAAGAATCACTTCACTTAACTTAGTAAACAAGCTATCTTGAGTGTTTGAACTAACTTGTCCGTCGAAGTGCTAATTCTATCACCCCTGACCGGAGTGTTTGTATGTTTTCAGGTGACTAGCTGAAGATCACTAGCGTCTTCCAAGATCTGAAGAGTATTTCCAAACCACTTCTCCACAGTCAGTATTCACAATTGCAAAGGGTTAGTCATTCTATAGAGAGGAGACTAAGGAATAATCATCCCATTCTATTGTGATTAATTTCAATTAACCAAACACTACATAAATAAACAATAATGGTGAGGTACACTAAGAGATGCATGTGTTTTTCTAAATTTTAGTATGTTAATATAGTGAAATTTTATCCTATGAATCTTATCATTTCACTAATTTGATAAAAATATGATAAAATATATATAGTAAAATACATTTTATTCATTAAACTAAACTAAAAATAATATTTTAAACATTTAATATATTTATATTAAATTTAATGACTAAAATATTATTTTTTTTTAATCAATTTTACTTAATGAAAGTCCTTCGCACATGAAATTTACATGGTGAGGGCCTTTCACGAAACCTCGCAAAAACAAAAATTCATAGCCTATAGGCTATATGTCTCTGTTCAAATTTAATTTGATTTTTTTTGTCTTCTCGGACTTTCTCTCGATCTCTTAACCAATTTGGCAGAGATTTTAATCTGAATTGTTCAACAACAATTATGTCAATACTAATGGTGCTATAATATAAAATCATAAATGAGCTTTATTCATATTTATTATTGTTCGAATTTTCTTAATAAAAGAATTTGACAAATCGCTAAAAACTCAAGTACTTGATTTGCAAAATAAATAATAATAATAATTAATTGCATCGTAAAGTCAATAAAATTTAATCAAGACTTTAAAAATTGTTTAATTCTTTTGGTTTGGCCCATACTACACAAAATTCTTAAATCCACCCCTATTTTTGGTGGCTAGGTAGCCATGTCAAACAAAAGTAATCCGTCTCCAAAATCTACCAAAGCTAGGGTCAATCATAGTATCAAATTTGGAAATAATAATAGAGTAGGTTTTGATCCGTTTGTCTCTTCCATAGTTCAAAATATTAACGTCTCCTTTAGGAATTCTCTTTTTTAGTTAAAAATTTTAAAAGTTATTAAATTAATTAAAAAGTCAATAATTCATATCAAAAAGGTAAAAATTCTTTTTTTTCTTCACTTTTTACACATTTTTTCGTAAAAAGTCAAAAAATCATCCAAAACATACTAATTTTTTTTAGCTCATATTTTAGCTAAATAACTAAAAAATTATTAAATTAGCCTGTTTCCAAATGAGGCCTAAGTCTTCTATCTAAAAAACCAAAAAAGTTCAAAACAAAAAAGAAAAGATAAGAAGGGCCTGGTGGGAAATATATATATATATATATATATATTAAATGTTGTTAATGTGTACTTGAATTTGATAGTTATAGATTAAAGGGTTGGACGGATCAGAGGATACTGTTGAATTAATATAGGCCCATTACGGATTCATTAATATATAAAACTCGTCGAGTATTATATGATTGTAAAAAATTAAGTTAATCGGATATCGATAGCTGTCTGATCGGATCATATTTCTGACAATCGTTTATTTTTCCATCATCTAATTTTTTTTATACAAAACTGATTTGATTACGTCGCTCTCGATATCTGATCAACATCATTTTTTACAAATATATAGTATTCGACGAGTTTTACACATTAAACAATTCAAATTATCAAAATAAAACTCGTAATAGGCTTTCACAGGCCTAACAGTATCCTATCAGACTGAAAAGAAGTCGGCCCCTAGATTGAATTAGCAATTACAGAGGAATAATTTAGGAATAAAGATTCTTTGACGGAAAATGTCAACACCAGCTCAACCTCTTTTTGCATTATGTAAATGTAATAGAATAGATGAATGTGATTTTCGTGATAAATTAGTAATTATAGTGAATAAGAATTAGGAGAAATTAAAAAATAAATAAATTTAAAAGGTTTGAGTTTTGTAACAAAATAAATTTTGAATTTTTTAGTTTATTAATTTAAATCATAATATTTTGATTTGTTTTTAATCTAAACAAATTTCTATTTTCGTTACATAAAATTGAAAAAAAATATATTTTAATCATTAAATTCAATGTAAGTGTATAAAAAATGTCCAAAATACTTATTTTTATTGAACTTAATGACTAAAGTATATTTTTTCTGAAATTTTACGTAATAAAAATAAATAATTAGTTTTGATTGAAAAAGTTGGGATTTGAAGTAATAAAATTAAAAATTCAAGATTTATTTGATTATAAGAATCAAATCTTGAGTTTTTTTTATTTTTATTTTTTTTTTACTTTTTATATGAGTTACCCCCAAAATTATGTGACAAAAAAATATCAATAGAAACTCAACCCTTTACATATAATAGAATGAATAAATATTTTTTTGAATACATTATAAATACACATTCTGATATTTATTTAAAATATAGATTATCTTATGTGATTTGAAAAATTATAAATCAAAATTTTTTATTTAATAGAATTAATTGAAAAAAATAAAATTCATAATTGTTCTCTTATGCGATAATAAAATTACTTAAATTATTAATTAATTTTTTTTTAATATCATTAAAAATTATTAATTAACTTGATAATTTATTAATAAAAATAACAATTTAATTATAAAATTAAAAATTTTAAAATACGAGATATAACATTTAAAATTACAGAGAACAAATCAAGCAAATGAGTATAGTAGGTTTACATCACCATCACCTCATCATCTTTTTTTTTTGGGGTGGTGGTTAGAAGCGGGGTGGATGGGGAAGTTGAGACATCGTTATGGTGTACGTCCGCCACAGTAGTAGGTTTACATCACCATCACCTCATCATCTTATATGGACGGCCGGTCTTTATTTATTTATTATCATAGTACATATTTCTAAAAACATGTGCTCTACTATGTAAATATTATATATTTTTTATAAAATTATTATAATTTATTTTGTATTAATGTTATATATTTTTAATTTTACATACTTTTTTATCTAAAGATTTTTTAATTGTAAAATATATAATATTATCATAAAATATATAATATTATTATAAAATGCATAATTTTATTTTTAAATCATAAATCATCGTAATTTTACCAAAAATTATGTAATATTTAGTGTAAAAATTCATAACATACCCCATAAAAATATGTAATATGGTGCATATAATATATACCTTTTGAGAAATGTGTACGATAGAACTTCTCATAATTTTGACAAATGATTGGATATTAGTGAATTGTAAGTTAGATTATAACAGGAGTTCATGACGTAAATCATAAACTTCTAATTTTCTCACTATCCCAAAAAATAATTATATGAGTAACTGGGCCAATTGCTCTGCCCCAGGATATCTTTATTCTATTGATCTCATTTGGCACATTAAATAAATAAATAAAAAGTAAAATAAAAACTATAAAAAGTTGTATCTTATCAACTTATAATAGCAGCAATATATATATATATATATATTATTTTTATTTCTTAAACTATTGTGATTATTTCTATTTCATTCTTAGGGATTGTTTGGGATGTTCTAAATAAGTGTATTTTTTTTATTTTTTTGGACTAAAAAGTTGAAGAAAAAAATATGGATGTTTGAGTTAATTTTTTGTCTTTTTACGAAAAAATATATAATAAAAAATTGTATAAATAAAGTGTATAGGGGAAGAAAGTTGAGTAGGTTGTACGGCTGCCCTGCTGGGACAGTGTATCTTACACAGCAAATTTTGCCCCCTTCGAGGCAAAGTGTTTGGACAGTGATGGTCCGTCCGTAGGGGCACCATGGGTCCCATTTTAATAATCTGAACCGTTCAATATATACAACTCATCGAATATTATATAACTGTTAAAAATCACGTTGGTCGGATATCGATAGCTATATGATCGGATTAGTTTTTTTTTTTTCAACAGTTAACTATCACACCATTCGTTTTGTTTATATAAAACTAATTTGATCGTATAGTTAACGATATCTGATCAATATGATTTTTTACATACATATAGTACTCGACGAGTTTTACATATTGCACGGTTCGGATTATCAAAACGGAACCTTTAGTGAGGCCCCAAGGGCTCAACATTACCATCAAACTTTGTGGCTTTACATATATAATTTTTTTTTTTTTTGCCCAAAAAGTATATAACCTGCCTTCCTATTGAAACAGTACGGCTGACAGTGTAATTTAAACTTTTGTATTTAAAAGATGTATAAAATATTTTTTTAATATTTTTTATTTATAAATAGTAATGATATTTTTGCTTTTTGTGCAACTTTTTGATTTTTTTGATTTTTTAAGACTTGCCAAACCTGGCCTTAAAGTATCTATTTTTTTTAATCGGCTTATGAAGTTTTTAATTTCAATTCATATGGTTTGAGTTTGAATTCTTATTATTTGCTTGAATCAGTGTGTTTGGTTTGAGTTTTCTGGGTTAATTTTTTTAAAAACTGAGTTTTTTTTGTTTTTGTATTCTTTTATTTTTAGTGAACATTTTTTAAATTTTAAGCATATTTTTTACTTTTTTAGATGCATCTTAGTTAGATGTATCTAAAAAGTAAAAAATTTATGAAAAAATGTTTTAAAAAATTAATAAATACATAAAAATACAAAAAATATACTGAATTCTTGTATTTTTTTTTTGTTTTTTTGGAATTTAGTGAATTTTTAAAAGATTTTTTTTACAATTTTTTTTTACTTTTTAGGTGTATTTATGTCAGGTGTGTCTAAAAAGTAAAAAAAATTTCTTAAAATATTAAAAAAATTCAGTAAAAACAAAAAAACACGAAAAATAAGAAAGTATAATTTTCTAAAAAGTATTTTCTGAAAAATGAAAACAAGCAAGCTGATTATTTTTCACTCTCTTTTATTCATGCATCCCATTATTAATGGAGAATTGAGATTTTTTAAAGAGCGAGATTTTCTCAAGTTCACATCTCACTTTGGAAGAATTTGAAGGGCCCGTGAAGTTTATCACGAGTCCAATTTTGATGATCTAAACAGTGCATTTGTATGACTCTTCGTATATATCATCTACGAAAAAAATTGGGACAATTTGATAATCACAACATTTTCATTTTATCGCATTGTCTAAAAAAAATAAATGATCTATTTTAAAAAATATAGCTGTCATCGTTTTTAAGGATATCAGGGCAAATGCGGATAAACCAAGAATGATTCTTGATGGGATTTTGATAATAGAAAACCTGGGTAAAGGTATCAACGTAATCCCAGTAACTGTATTTGGTCTGTTTATTACGCAAATCGATATCGCGGGTGGTATGCGGATGGATGCCCCATGTAGAAATGGGCATAATATTACGGATAATAATTTTACTGAATTGAATCGGGCTAGTTGTTTTATTAGCATCATGAAGAGTGTGCTTAAATTCAGCTGCCCCGGTTTCTGTTAATATCTGTTCATAGATATATCGATACTGGTCAAAGTGGGGAGGAGATTGTTGTGTAGTAAGATACCTACGCTTGATCTCCCATGGATCTGTCATCCATTGCTCATCTGCGGATTTGATGTAGAGGACTGTTTCCTCTGTGATACTGTTAGGGGTATACGGTTCTTCAGTCTTAAGGAGAATATCCTTAGCTGATGAATTACTGGTTTGTCCTCAAGAAAGGGACGGAAATTCTGTTGGATCATAACGAGGGTTGTGGCCTCTACCATGACCACGACCTCGATGGCCCCTACTGGTCATTCCTCGTCAGGAGTGGATTTCTGCAAATATTCACGGATCAAGAAATCAGGCAAAGAATTAGATTCACCTTTGATATATTCAATATCAAAATCAAAATTAGATAAAAAACTTTGCCATGTCAAGAATATCTGTTTTGATGCAAGATTTTTCACATCCTTTTTAAAAATCTGTTTTGCAGCAGAGCAATCAACTCTAATGAGAAAATGCTGGTTTAAAAGATCATCCTGAAATTTAATAACACATTTTACAATGGCTAAACATTCCTGTTTAATTGTGGAGTAATTTAAAGCTGTTTTATTCCAATGACCAGAATGGAATCGTAATAATTCCTCTTTTTTGGTATTGGGATTAAGCTGTTTTAGTATTCCTCCAAAACCTGTATTGGAAGCATCGGTTTCAACAATCTTTTGCCAATCAGGATTTGGTAACTGTAAGCAAGGTAACTGTTGGACTCTAGCTTTAATCCTTTTAACAGCTAAAGTATGGTTTTCATCCCATGGTGGCGGATTCTTTCTAAGCCTGGTATACAAAATGTTAGCATCGGCAGATAACTGGTGATAGTAATCTCGGATATAATTAAGGCTGCCTAAAAATCTTTGTAATTGAGTTTTATCCTTAATTTCATCAGGAAATTTAGAAGCAAACTCAATACTTCAGTTAATAGGAATAATACTTCCATTGGAGATATTATGTCCTAAATATCTAACTGTTGTCTGGAATAGTTACATTTTTGGTGCGGAAATAGCTAATCCATTTCTGATAATAACATTCTTAAAAATATTAAGATGCTTGATATGCTGATCAATTGATGAGGAGAATATTAAAACATCATCAATATAGGATAATGCAAATTCTGTATAAGGAGTAAAAATATCATTCATGATATGTTGAAATTCTAATAGAGCATTTTTGAGACCAAATGGCATCACATTCCATTCATAATGTCCAAAGGGTACTGTAAAAGCTGTTTTATAGCGATTCTGTTCTGCAATTTGAATTTGCTAATATCCTGATTTAAGATCAAATTTAGAAAATATAATTGCATCCTGTAAACGATCTAAAAGATCTTTTTTATTCGGAATTGGGTATCTAATCCATTTGAGGACTGCATTTAACGGTCTATAATTAATGACAAGGCGAGGAATGCCTCTCTCAATTTCTGCATTTTTATTAACATAAAAAGCGGTACAACTCCAAGGAGATTTACTGGGACGGATGAGTTTCTTGGAAAGAAGATTCTGAATTTCTGTTTTACATAATTCCATATATTCCTTCTTCATTTGACTAGGGCGAGCTCTAGTTGGAATATGTTTTTCATTAAAATCTGGTTCATATGGTAATGTGACTGTATGTTTTTTACGTTCCCAAAAAGCATTTGGAACATCACTACAAACTTCTGTTTGAAATTCTTTTTCAATTAATTTAATTTTATATTGTAAAGAAGGTTGTTGTAACCTTTGTTCTGTTGTCAAAAATTGAACTTCTCTTTGTAAAAAATTTATCTGGTTTTCTTTAAAAGTGACTAGATCACGAATTTGATCTAACTCTTTTGTATATGGTTCTGTTATAAATTTAAAAATAACTGATCTTCCCTGTATTTGAGAGTAAATACCTGTTGGGTCAATTTTCTGTATGGGCATAAGAAGACACAAAAAGGGAGTACCTAAAATGATATTTTGTGCAAGATTTTTGACTAATACAAAAGATGTAGGTAGACAAGAATCTTGATTGCAAATATAAGCTTCTGGAATTTTATACCCGATCTGGAGTGAGTTTCCACTAGCACTGGTTAGACTTTGAGTAGTCTTTTGAAAATATTTGGTAGGAACTATACCTTCTTGGATACAGTTCATATCTGCACCACTATCTACTAAAGCGATAGCATCTTTAATCCAAAAGTCTGGTTGTATCATAAATGAAATTTTTATATACCATTTCTGGAAAGTGACTTGATTAACAAGTAATAAATACTGGGTTGAAGATTCTGTATTTTCATCTGGTTGAACTTTTTTAGTTTCTTTTGGTTCCTTTGGTTTAAGCTGACTATGAAGATATTTAATATCTTTAATAGTAGCTGAACTAGTAGTCTGTAATTGTTTAACTTCGGTTTTTAGAATGTTTATTTCCATTTTTAAATCCTGAATTGTTGTGGGTTTTTCTACAGATGTAGAATTTAGATTCTGGATTCTTTTGAACACATCTTGAAGATTGTATGAATGTTCTGGTATTAAAGGTTGTTCTTGTGTTGCTTGTTGATGCTCATAACACATTTTTAAGTATTTCATTTTTATTTCTGGATCCTGAATTTGGTCTGCTACTACTAGCATATCCTTCTGGGTATCTGTTAAAACATTAATACTGTTGGGTTCTCCTAAGTGTAAACCATTCATTTCAACTATTGATTTCCAATAATTGATTTCTGATAGTTGGTCCTGGTTAGTTGAACAAGGGCAAGAAGGTTCTATTTGTTCATCTTCACTACTGGAGGGTGAAAATAGTTCATTTATTTCATCTTCAGAGGGAGACTCTTCTTCTGTTGATTTTTCTTCTATTATTTGAAGAAGTTGCTATTTGATATCGGGATCAATATCCAACTCATTTATCTTGGACTTAACTTTAGATTTGCATCTGTTAGCGTAATGACCAATTTGGCCACACTTATAACATTTAATTTCTGATTTGGGTTTGCCTTTTCCTTTGCCAGTATATGAAGCTTTTTTGGAATAAAACTTCTTAGTGGGTTTTTGCTGATATGTCTTATGTGATTTTTTTCGAATGGATTTAGACTGTTTTTTATGGGAAATCTTTCTAGGTTTCGCTGGATATTTAATACCTGGTTCATAAGCAAACTGCTCGTAGAATTCTCCTAATTCTTTTCTACCTGTTAAATTTTGTTGCTTCATTTGATAATGAAGTTTAAGATCATTACACAAAGATAGACCTTCGTCGGTAACAATGGAACAAAGTTATCCATATGTATACTGTTCATAAGGAATAGACATCCGGTCATGGCGGTCCCGAAGTTTTTTCCTAACTCGTTCAGCAAAAAGGGTAGGAAGGCCATCAATAAATTTAGCCTTCCAATGGCTACTGTTAGCATCAGGTCGCTGAGTGACCTTGATGAGGAAAACATCTTTGTACCATTTGAAATGGGTCAAAGAAGGGCACCGTAAATTCTGTAAGAGTTCACGACTACGGTCAGAAGAGCTAGTACTGGTACCAACAAAATGGAGGATGATAGTCTGGATAAGAGTATAAACGGCATCCTCTTGTTGAACAGGTTGGTGAGTGGTCGGGTCAAGCTCAACTTTAACAGAAGTGAGAATTTCAGTGTGCTGGAGAGGTGTGAGAATGTTATCCCACCATCCTTTTAACTAGCCTGTAAATCCATTAATAATGAATTTGACAATAGCATGGTCACTATTACTGTATTGACGGCAAACGGTTGCATACATCATCATCTGATGTAATTTTTTATAAATACCATATTCTGATTCTCCATCTATATTCCATTCATAGATGGTTTTGCCATGATAAGAGCCCTGATCATTGATGTACGTCTCTTCATAGAGTACATCCGGAGGTGTTGGTCTAGCATAATAATTTCTGGTTGGAGGTAACATAGTTGGTCTGGACGAGTTATAAGAATGAAGTTTGTTAACTGATGTGGGTTCTTGAAAGTTTAATTGGATTGCCTGGATTTGTTCAAGTGATAAATCATCTCCATGTTCGAGAGGTTCAGCTCTAAGCATGTGGATTGCACCAGAGGGTTCATTGGAATCTGTTTGAACATTTAAGGTTTTCATTTTCTGTAATAAAGTGTCCATAAATTCTGTATTTGAGGTTTTTAATTTAAAATTGGTTACCTCTAAGGGTGGCTTTATAGATACTGGATGGATTGTAGAAGGTCCAATTACGGATAGAGCCAAAGTCCTATCTCGGAATGTATTGATCGCTTCTTCGATCCTTGTTAACTGTTTACCCATTGTTTGACAAAATAAATTGGTATAATTATGTTGTCTGCAAATGAGGCCTAAATCTGAAAGTTTAATATAGTATGATTTGGTAAATCTGGCTAATTGAGCATCTATATATGCTGTGGCAACTAACAGTTGACGAGTTACTTCTCCATTAGGAGCTATCTCTAAAGATTGAGGGGGTGGATGAAGGGCATGGATTACTTGTCCTTCAGTCGTAGTCCACGTCTTATACTGATCTTCTAATATATTTAATTGAGAATTAAATGCTGTATTATACCATTCTACAAAAGGTATTAATTTCTGATGTAGTTCAAGGTGCTGATAATATTGAGCCTTGTATTCTTGTAACTGTTGGGGTGTATGGTTTGCAAAATACCATGTCCTAAATTCTTGGCATTGAGTTTGAAGAAATTCCTGGTTTAAATACTTACGATTTTTACTTCCGGGTGTGAAATCCATTAAATATCAAAATTCATATCACTGGCCGTTGGGCTATCTGGTGTTGGGGTCGTATAGACACAATGTGGGATTTGATTGTTGGATATCTGAATACCTTGTATTTCGGAAATCATTGGATCTTCACTACGATCACTAAGTGGTCTACTAGGAGGTCTATCGGGTATAAGGGAATCTACAGATTGCCTACTAGATTCTGGTAAGTCTACCCTATATGGGGGAACAGAACGGAAACTGTTATTAGAAAAGCTTCGAGGAGCTGTTCTAAAACTAGTATTTAAGGAATTGCTTCGGATCAACTGCGGTGGAGGTTTTTGAAACTGAATATACACATTTCCTCCATGCGTCTGAATTACATCATCTAAATTCTGACGAATGATAGGTCGTGCTGGGACAGCATTAGGTATATGCCATCTTTATGGAAAAGTGATGTCCTTCCAAGGAATTAACCTAGGGACGGCTACTTGACTGCTATACAGATTAGTGTCAATTAATATTGTCTGTCCTGTAGGAGTTTTCTTACGGGTATAAGGATTTAACATAGTTAAAACCTTAAGATATATTCTGGAATGAACAGAGAATTGTGGAGATCCTCGTTTATACTCATAACCATGGGTAAGAACTCTTAGTTCCAAGACATCAGATAGGTTAGCATCAGTCATTGCTATGCTAAGATTCAGATAAATATCAAAATATACTGGTCCATGAGACAAACTTGTCTCAATGGCTCCCATTAAGGAAGCTCTCCAATTAAGACACCTTCCATCTCGGAGTGTACACTGTATACTGGTATTTTGGCCTAAAAGAGTCAATGGCTTAAAGGCGATCTGAACCAATCCTATGTGGATATATTTATATTTACTGATAAAAGGGATAAAATCATTAATATAGATTAATTTTATGATTTCATCATTGTTCTGTATACATGAGGCGTGCCCAAAAGTTTTAATTATCTGTTTATTGAAAAAATTAAAGTGTCCAATCTTATAGATTGTTTTTGGATCTACTGTTGGGATGGTCCATTTGTCTAAGACATCTTTTACATCCTGATATGCAACTAACTCAGTTGCTTCTGCTAATGAGGTAATGGTATTACCTACAGTAGTTACTGATTCATTACCTGCTGCTTTTACTGGTGGTGTTTCATTAGTAAGCTCTATCATGGATGTACTGTGATCATATATGCCTAATTTATTAAGTTTATATCCATATTATGTTTATCATTAAACTTGGCTCTGATACCAACTAAGGTGCTCACTAAAGGTTTTGGCTAGCACGTCTGTCAACGACTTACAGGTATAGATGGTCATCATGCAATCCTTGCTATACGACCTAACCCTACGCGACTTGGGTGACATCCCACTAACCTTAACAATTAATTAACCTTACATTAGCACAAACCCAGGAATAATCATGTACATAATATGTAAATAAACAGAATAAATTACAACATATATGATCCCATTACTTTACTGTTGAGGAGGTGGAGGCCTTCTGGCCGCCCACGCAACTATCTGTTCGTTAATCAGAGTTTGTAATTCTGCTATACGCTGATTACACTCTGATATACGCTCAGATATATACGGTTGGGTGTAGTAATCTACAGGTGTATTAAGATAATAATTTTTCTGTTGTTGCCAGAAGTGCAGGAAAAATAGTAACTGTTCTAAATTATTAACAGAGGGCATGCATACTTACAAACATGGAGAGTGCACACAAAAGCTTGATATTATTAATGGAAGAAGTACCACTATTTTACAAGAGGGGGTTTGGAAGATTTACAAACGGAAAGAGAGGGGAAAATAAAACTTAGTTCTAGTCTGTCTCAACAAGAGTGAGACCATCCCTATTTATACTACAAAGAAGATAAGAGGGAATCAAACAAGAGGACAGGTGTCTGTCCAGTAATGGACCGACGGCTTACACCTAATCCTTATCCTTATCTTCAACTTTTTCGGAAAGTGGATCAAGAATCTCCTTTTAACTGATAGTGGGCATCTGCTTTTTCCAAAGTTGTTTATCTGGTAGTGCCGACTCTCGACACAATTACTGCTCTGGACCCTTGCCTTTGCTTTTAGTCATTTTCTCGGCTATGACAGCTGTCAGTGAGTCCCAAAAGTCACCAAGGTTGGGCTCATCTTCTTCGGGAAGCTGTGATTCTCTTGCTAACACGTGTTCGGCTGGATCAGTATCTGGCTCGAATGCAGTCTGACTGGTGCCTGACCTTATGGAGACATCATCATCTGGGCTAACTGTTTGGAGGAACTGTTCTTTCAGAAAATCCATACTTTTAATTATTAATTCATGTTTTGAAAGATGAGGAAATTGCTGTTTTAATTCCTTTTGGATTTGGAGGAAAGGATTACTGGATAATGCTGGGGATGGAGTAGGTAAAGCAGGCTGCTTGATAGACTCCCAACATGCTTGGGTATGCTGTTGTATCTTCTGGACAGTTTCTGTTAAATTAGGGTTCATACCCTTATCCCACCATTTCACAAAAAAGATTCTTTTGAGACGGGGAACCTTATTCTGGTAGTCACAGGCAAAGTCCCATTTCCATATCCATGGAATACCAAAACGGATAGTAAAATGGACTATTGACTTACTGATGGAGAGGTCTCTGTTTTTATTTAAGTAGGCATATGCGCGGGAATAAGCAATGTTCCATTCATTAAAGGCATTGCGGATGGATTCTGGAAAAATGTCAAGTGAAAGCCCAAATTTTATAAATAGTAATGATTTTTTGGCTTTTTGTGCAACTTTTTGATTTTTTAGATTTTTTGAGACTTGCCAAACCTGACCTTAAAGTATCAATTTTTTTAGTCGGCTTATGAAGTTTTTAATTTCAATTCATATGGTCTGAGTTTGAATTCTTATTATTTGCTTGAATCAGTGTGTTTGGTTTGAGTTTTCTGAGTTAATTTTTTTAAAAACTGAGTTTTTTGGTTTTCGTATTCTTTTGTTTTTAGTGAATATTTTTTAAATTTTAAGCATTTTTTTTTTACTTTTTTAGATGCATCTTAGTTAGATGTATCTAAAAAGTAAAAAACTTACGAAAAAATATTTTAAAAAATTAATAAATACATAAAAATACAAAAAATATACTGAATTCTTGTATTTTTTTTTGTATTTTTGGAATTTAGTGAATTTTTAAAAGATTTTTTTTTATAATTTTTTTACTTTTTAGGTGTATTTATGTCAGGTGTGTCTAAAAAGTAAAAAAAATTCAGTAAAAACAAAAAAACACGAAAAATAAGAAAGTATAATTTTCTAAAAAGTATTTTATGAAAAATGAAAACAAGCAAGCTGATTATTTTTCACTCTCTTTTATTCATGCATCCCATTATTAATGGAGAATTGAGATTTTTTAAAGAGCGAGATTTTCTCAAGTTCACATCTCACTTTGGAAGAATTTGAAGGGCCCGTGAAGTTTATTACGAGTCCAATTTTGATGATCTAAACAGTGCATTTGTATGACTCTTCGTATATATCATTTATGAAAAAAATTGGGACAATTTGATAATCACAACATTTTCATTTTATCGCATTGTCTAAAAAAAATAAATGATCTATTTTAAAAATATAGCTGTCATCCTTTGTTTCGGAGATAAATGTAATAAAATGAACCGTTTAAATTATCAAAATATAACTCACGATGGCCCACAGCCCCTCAAGTTTTTTAAAATTGTGATGTAAATTTGAAAAAAAACTCAACCCTTTTAGATCCAACCTGAGGTTGTAAAATGGTAAGAGATTTATTAGTGTGTTTGGTTTCAATTTTCTAAATTTAATTTTTTGAAAATTGAGTTTTTTTATGTTTTGTATTTTTTTTTGTTTTTAGTGAATATTTTTAAAATTTTAAGCAATTTTTTTAAAATTTTTTTAGATGCACCTTATTTAGATGTATCTAAAAAGTAAAATATTTATAAAAAAAACTCAATAAATACACAAGAATACGAAAAATGTATTGAATTCTTATTATTTTTCTGTATTTTTTGTATTTTAGTGAATTTTCTAAAAAAAAATTCACAAATATTATACCTTTTAAGTGTATTTATGTTAAGTGTATCTAAAACTTTAAAAAAAAAATTGTTTAGAATATTAAAAAAAATTCAGTGAAAACAAAAAAATATGAAAAACAAAAAATTTCAATTTTTTGAAAAGTGAATCCTAATAATCCAAACCAAACAAGCTGGTTTTTTGATTTATTTTTATTTTTTATTTTATTTTTAGCCACAGCCAAACAAAGTCTAAGACTCAACCTATTGCCACATCTGCAAATAAATTGAAGGATAATATTTTTGCGATTTCTAGGATTACTCAATTCAAATTCCCTTCAATGCACCCTATTTGGTTCAAGTTGAACCAGGTCGATTGTACAAATTCTCTTTAATGAATATAAAATATATAAAAAAATAATATATCATCAAATTTTTTGTATTGAATTTAATTTTAGAATGATACGATATTGGAAAATTTGTACATATATTCATAATAATAGGGCTTATAACACATCATTCTAAATATTAATTATGTATAATTTTCTCTGTCTAAAAAAAAAATTTGTATATAATTTTTGTATTATATACCACTGTTGAAAATATATACATGCTTGCTGGATAATTAATTTTGAGAAAATGTCAGCAATGTACATTTTCTAAATTTTTGGTACGAAAATAAAGGGTCAAGTTGTTTTTATTTCTTTTTTGGTTTTGGTTTTGGTTTTTGTTTTTATGTTGATCAAATCCTGAGTTAAATAAACCAAATTCAATTGTGTACGCAAAACTATGCACTACGTTTCATCTTTGGAGTACTGCTGTGATAATCTGGTCATATATTATGCTTTTACGTCTTTAATTATGTATGTGTTTATGTGGTAAGTGTAAATTTGTCTATTAATTATGTCATCAATGTGGTTTTGACTTCATATTTGTTGATCGTAAAAATATTTGTTATGATTTTTGACATGATCTGAAAATTGAAGGCTTTAATGGCGTCAGAAATCAAAATTGATTAGTTTATTGAGATCGGTAAAATTTTTAGAGCCTAATGATGAGTTCAATTAAAATTTGATTCAGTATAAATTAATTAGAATAAAATCAATTAAATTAAGCTTTTGATTAATTAACTTAAGCACAATTAATCTTTGATTAGTGATAATTAAGCTAATTAGTATATATATGATAAGTAATGAGTTTAGCTCATCTTTTTGAGCTCAAAAATCTGGGGAGGGAGGGAGGGAGGGAGGGAGAGAGAGAGAGAGAGAGAGAGAGAGAGATTGTGAACTTGGAATTTTACTTAAGGATTGAAGAAATAAGAAAGACAACTCAAGTTCTTGAATATTCTAGATAAGTGTTTATACCTTAATTCACGAGTTTAAACCACCAAATATGTGAATTCAAGAAGATTATGTGTTTAAATGTAAGAATTGAGCTTAGGATGAAGAATTTGAGGTTAATTCATACATGCACGCATAATTTGATAGAGTTTCCATAAGTTTGAGCATGATTCATGCCATCCATATTGAGTTTTGAAGCTATCTTATACATGTACTCATGATTCATCAGAGTTTGAAGTTAGATTTTATGTTTTTGTAAACTTTGGAGAGGAATTTGAAATTTAATCATACATGCATGATCATTTGCGTGGAATTCATGAAGATTGGCCATGAGCTTGAGAATTGGTCCTTAATCCATATTTATAGAAGAGTTTTAAGTCTTTAAGAACTTGTGAATGAGCCATACAAAATCATGATTTGAAACTAGGAGTTTTGAAGTTCAGCTATGTTCTGGAAATTCCAGAATTTTGCCTCACCGTTTAAGCGAACAATTGGTCGCTCGAGCGCACATTTCACGCATTCAATAATTTTGTAGACATTTGTAGTTGGCTCGAGTGACCAAGTAACCGCTCCAGCGATCGCCTTTTATTTTGCACCTTGGCTCGAGCAAACATCGAGCCTAGATTTGGACCATCCAGTGCCTTTGCACACCAAGTGGTTCGCTCAAGTGACCAATGTTGCACTCGAGCAAAGTGCTCTGTTTTAGCATATTTTGAAAAGACATATTTTGGTCCAATGTACATTCTCAGTCATTTCTAAGTATTCTTAGGTATGAATTGAGCATCGTATATGAATTAAAGAGTTAGAATGAAACCTAAGAGAATTGAATAAGTTAAAGAACAATCCGGTTAGGCAATATAATTCAATGTGTGTACGTTTATGAATTGTGTAGGCTCATCCACGAGGACGAGTCAATAACTGAATCACTGTGAGTAATATCTTAGTAAAGATATTTTCTTAGTTACTCTATTTTCTGTATATCCTGCTGTGGTATGTTTTCCGAACGTATGATTTTGCAAGTGTGAATGAGTTTTTATCTGTTCAATCAACATGAGATCTATAAATGTGATTGACGTGACACGAATATGTACGATGGACCCAAGGTCGTTTTGTATATTTGAAATGAACCCGAGGTCATTCCATATATTTGATAAGATGGACCCAAGGTCGTTTCGATTATCTGATAAATCTGAGTATCTGTTATCTGTTGACATTATACAGCTGTAATTTATTTGACCTGAGGTCATTCCGATAAGTAAGATCTGTTTTTTGTTCTAAATCTTTGTTTATATTGGACCAAAGGTCGTTCTGTCATTGTACAAGCATGAAATAATCTTCTCGTATTATCCTGTTGATCAAGTTTGCACTCCTCCAAACGTCATCGCTTTACTTCCTGAAAACACAAACATGAGCTTGCCAGCGGGTGTGTGCCGGATACCTCTCCGACGCATAAGTCAGCAAAATAGACAAATAGACAAAAACTCTATGTATTCGAGAATCAAAGTTGTGTTACCTCTAAACAATCCTAGTAGGACTCTTACTCCTCAATGTAGAGTCCTCCTAGGAATCACACTCTTGAAAGACAATGCTTATCTTTCAACACCCTTATCACTGTTTTAACCAAGTGAAATGGTTTTAGCTCGGTTATATGACAATACGACCGAGCTAATATTGCTATGCTTGAACGGTAGATTTGACCGAGCTAACCTAGCTCGGATATTCCCTTCAGTGCCTGTACCTCGGTTAGGCATACTCCAGCTGGGCTTTTTATTTAAGACCGAGCTAACCAGGCATGATGGCGAAGTTAGCTTGGCGCTCCTATGCACAATGCCTAGCTAGCTCGGTCCTTTGATCGGCTTGACAAAAACCAGGTCCAAGTTGTGAAGCCCACTTATCCCGGCCCATACCCGCATAGTCCTTAGACCGAAGTACATTTGCTCCTACCTCGGTCCGTCGTGCGGCCCAATTTCGAAAGAAGTCTCTTCCTTAGCTCGGCCCATTTATTAATAAATTACCCTCTCAATTGCCCCTTAATTCCATCTGAGCAACATGATTGGGATTATTTTCCACCAGCCGAGCTATGAATATTCATTCCAACCGAACTCGTATTCTACCGAGCTATCGAATAGTCTGGTCCTTAAACGTCCATTCAATTGCTCTGCATATCTGAATCGCTTTCTATTCCATGGAAACATGGCTGACCCCCATTGGTCAAGCATAGTTGTCCCAGCCATCTTTGTACTTCGCGTATTTTGAACAGTCCCGCTCATTTTTACGCGCTTTACATAAAACATTCCATATTTCGAACCACAACATTTCCACTATACATCTTCTTTTTGTTTTCCCTCTGAGCCTCCACTTTCACCATCATAATCCTTGCAAAGCTTGTGTTCTCCCTGCCATTCTCATGGCTTTGATCTGCATCCTCTTGCCTTCAAACTGTAAGTAAATCAATCCCATTTTCTTTTTGTTTATATAGTCTTGTAGCATAATACCCGTATGTTTCTCAGAACACACTTTCGTTGTTTCTATTTTAATGGGAAATAACCACTTTGTTCCAAAAACTACGTAATAGATCTACTGGATTCACAAACAATCTGAAAAATGACGTTTTTGATCCAAAATAATACTTCAACCGAACTAGGAACCTGTTTGTATTTAAGTGTGTACTCAGCCGAACTAGATAACTCCCCTAATGACTGAACTAAGACTTCACACCACACCTTAAGTTTCAACCGGTCTAAGAACCTTCTGTTTCATTTAGTCGAGCCAAGGTCCTTGACTCCAAGAGGACTAAGAACAAATAGTATTCCATGTAGCTGAGCTAGGCTTACACTTATTTTGCCTTTGTACTTAGCACGGTCCAACGATCTGTGCTTAACACTTTTCATTTCCACTTTGCAGACTGACTTAGGTTGGCCAGGCACCCATTTGCACACTCAACCGAGATACTCAGTATCATCTCAACACCGAGCTAGCACTTCGAGCTAATTTATACATAATTTAAGTCCACATGGGCAAATATCGATTCCTAGTAAACTCACCAGGGGCTATTGCCGAACTCCGCAAGGACTACAACATCCCTGATGACGTCCACCTTTCACTAGCCGAGCTAAATACAACTCCATGGGGAAAACAGGGCTTTGTTCCCTTCACCGTCCTTTCCATTGTAGAAGCCGGACTCCGATTCCCTATTCAACCCCTCCTTTGTGAATTTTTAAGGAAGACTAGAATATGCTCAACCCAACTCAGCACCAATTCTTACAGAATAATAAATGGCATCGCCGAACTAAATCGCTGGCTTGGCCTTAACCTCGGTCTAGCCGAGTTATTTCACCAATACTCACTAGGCCAGAACGAAGACGGCTGGGTATACTATTTAAGAATAAGACGCCGCCGAGAGAAAATAATAAAAAACACTCCAGATAAATATATAAACGATAACGACTTTTTTCTGAGTTTTTGGTAACTTCGAGGACCAGGAAGCCCAAATACCAGGAGACTGTATTAACTGGAATAAAGGAGTAGCCGGTATATATACCTCGGCTCAGTTTTGTGCGTTCTTTACTTTGTTTATAAGTTTTACACCGTGCTAACCATTGCCGTTTTCTTTATGCAGATTTAAACCAACTAAAGTCGCAGTACGGTTACCCCAATCTTGACGCACTCCGTGCCACACTCCGGTACCGCGATCGAGGTTGGGCCAAGCTACACAATTTCAAACCGACATACAGATACAGCAGCAGGAGAAAGACCAGGGTGACGAATTTCCTCCTGGAACCCTCACCAGAACCAGATCCAACACTCCCTCAAATCAATTTGATCCCACTAACAGAAGAGCAAGAAATGGCTAAGAAGAGAGCTGTCAGAGCACTTATCACCGAAACAACAGCTCCAGCCGTCGGGGACCAGAACGAGATACTCCAAGCTGGCCAAACACATGAGGCCGTGGTAGCTCTTCCAACAGCCCGACCCTCATCATCTCGGCCTAATAATCGTGCTCGCACCTCCTTAACTGAGCCACGCCTTGTTGATAAAGAAGACACCCTACTTCCCCAAACCACGCCACCGAGCTTAGGACCCAAGCGTTCTGACCGGGCAAACTCTTCTGAGCGGGCACCAAAACTAACATACAGGAACCAAGCCATAAGAAGCACAGACTTAGTGGTGGCAGAGAAAGACCACACGCTTGCTTTTAACCTGGCTAGGAGCGTATGTCTGCTCTCTGACATGGAACACCATGACCATTTGACCAAGCTAAAGGCCATCTGGTCGGCGACGAAGTCAATGGTGCTGGTAAGTGCTCCTTCTAATCGCCTTTCATTTTATACCATCCGTTTGCTCGGTTTTTACTCATAATTGCTATCTCTCCTTTTGCAGGCCATGTAGAAGAACCACATTGCTCACAAGCGCGTGTTAGAGCTGCATAAGACAACACAACAAGCCATGGCTAAGGCCAATGCTAAGACGGCCAAACTAGAAGAGGCCCAATGGAAGACCACCGAGCTTCAGACCGAAATCGACCGTCTTACCGGGCTGGTCAACTCGGTGGAAGTGGACAAGCAGAAGGCTTTGGCCGAACGGAAGGACAAATATCTATGCGAGCTTGTCAAGCTTGAGAAAAAGAAAGACATCGAAATAGCCGAATTGAAGAAGAGCGCGGAAGAAGCTGAGGACCGCAGCTACAAGGATGGTGAGGCCACCTACATCCAGTAGTGTGAGGCTGCGAAGGATATATTTTTCAAATATGGCTGGAAGGCGGCTGCAATAAATCTCAGTTTTGGCTAAGAAACCGAGGTCTTCCAGAACTCTCATCCCCATTTTATTCCGAGCTACATGGCGGACTACGCCAATGCCATTCAAGAGAAATTGCTCCAAGTAGGGGAGAAAGAAGATGCCCCAGACCCAGAAGACGCCCCAGCTGCTACCAATGATCCCGGTCTCCAGACTGCCCAGTCAGCTCGGATAGAGCCACCAGTGGAAGACTTGGTTGAAAATGTGGTCGAGCTACCCGCTGAACTGGGCTACCGAGCGATGTAGCTCGAGTTGACTTGGATGCAGATCTGGATGACCTTTTTGCTTGATCCTGTGATTTCTTCTTTTTACTTTTGGAAAGAATTTTGTAACCGGGCTAAAGTCCCACTTCTTGTAACTTTGTTTTGAATCTTGAATGAAACTTTTCTTTCTACTCGGTTTATTCCATACCTGCATTTATGTTTCAACTATGATTTGCATAAAGTTTAGCATTCCTTGTTCTGGCCGAGATACCTATCTCGGTCTTTGGAACCTTATAATCTGTTTGGTCATGCCTGCAAACTCTCTTTAGCCTAGATCCTTATCTCGGCTGAAGAGAGATAAATGTCGGGTATTCCTGCCAACCTCTTCAGCCTAGATCCTTATCTCGGCTGAAAAGAAATAAGTGTTGGTTATTCCAGCCAACCTCTTCAGCCTAGATCCTTATCTCGGCAGAAGAGAGATAAATGTTGGGTATTCCCGCCAACCTCTTCAGCCTAGATTCTTATCTCGGCTGAAGAGAAATAAGTGTTGGTTATTCCAGCCAACCTGTTCAGCCTAAATCCTTATCTCGGCTAAAGAGAAATAAGTGTTGGTTATTTCAGCCAACCTCTTCAGCCTAGATCCTTATCTCAGTTGAAGAAAAATAAATGTTGGTTATTCCAGCCAAGCTCTTCAGCCTAGATCCTTATCTCGGCTGAAGAGAAATAAATGTTGATTATTCCGGCCAACCTCTTCAGCCTAGATCCTGATCTCGGCTGAAGAGAAGAAAGTGTTGGTTTTTCTAGCCAACCTCTTCAGCCTAGATCCTGATCTCGGCTGAGGAGAAGTAAGTGTTGGTTTTTCCAGCCAACCTTTTCAGCCTAGATCCTGATCTCAGTCGAAGAGAGTTCAAAGTTGGTTATTCCTGCCAACCTAGAGCGAAGTGTTGGTTATTCCGGCCAACCTCTTCAGCCTAGATCCTGATCTCGGCTGAAGAGAGCTCAAAGTTGGTTATTCCTGCTAACCTAGAGTGAAGTGTTTGGTTATTCTTGCCAAACTTCTTCAGCCTAGATCCTGATCTTGGCTGAAGAGAGCTTAAAGTTGGTTATTCCTAGCAACCTAGAGTGAAGTGTTTGGTTATTCCTACCAAACTTCTTCAGCCTAGATCCTGATCTCGGCTGAAGAAAGCTTAAAGTTAGTTATTCTTGCCAACCTAGAGCGAAGTGTTGGTTATTCCGGCCAACCTCTTCAGCCTAGATCGTGATCTCGACTGAGGAGAGCTCAAAGTTGGTTATTCCTGCCAATCTAGAGTGAAGTGTTTGGTTATTCTTGCCAAACTTCTTCAGCCTAGATCTTGATCTCGGCTGAAGAGAGCTCAAAGTTGGTTATTCTTGCCAACCTAGAGCGAAGTGTTGGTTATTCCGGCCAACTCTGCTTTCATTGCCCCTAGCTCACTAAAACAACTTTTACAGAAGAAAACAATTATGCTGCAAAGGAAACTACTTGTTTTATTGAAAAAAAAAAATTACAAGTACTTTAAAGAAAAGCTAAAAATAAAATAGTTTGAGATTGGCAGTGTTCCATGGCCTGGGAATGGCCTTGCTGTCTGTAGACGTCCCCGAACGTCCGAGGAGGGAATCCCGTTTTGTTCATTTAGGCTTTCTACAGCTCGGACTCAAATGTCACGGTTCTTAATCTGATCTTGCAAAGTGCAATGCAAGACTGATAAATCACCAAAGAGTCCAAATCCGGCAAATCATTTTGAAAAACTGATTTTTTAGAAAGAAGTGCCAAACATGGACTGTTTTGCCTGATACAGAGTCGCCACCTAAATATTTTCTTTTGGGGGAATTTAGGAAACCCTGACTCGTGCCTAAGGTCACGTGTCCGTCATCACCAAAGTTGCCTCGGCTCGAGAACTTGGGTACGATTGGGGAAGGTCACTTCGTGAGCACCCTCGCGCGCCCGATCAAAGATCGGCCTCTACTAACCATGATATCGAGCTTTGAAAACATTATGTGCTCTTATTCCAGTTATTAGCCTAGAATTACTATGTGATGTGTACAGCACACAAGTATAGACTGGATTGCCTAAGTTGGAACAAAGCATCGCATATCCGTTTGTTTTGAAAATGGATTGAAATTTGCTACTCGCAAGTAGGCTAAAACACGGGTTTCGACGAATTATTCCAATTCAAGTAACCTAACCTTCACCCACAGACATTCAGGCAGTTATATCACATAAGCACATAGCCCCATGGTAAGCATGCTAACATGGTAGTCACTCGCACACATGCAAGGATGCTAAAGCATAAACACTTACCGAGTACTCCGAGCCAAAACAGAAACTAGTTAGTAATCAATGCATGATCCTAGTTCATGTTAAGATGGCTAATGCAACACATGCAAAAATGTAACTACAATAGGCTCGGCTATTCTAAACATGGCATATGAAATGCAACAGATAACATGTATTCAATTTGGAATTGAAATACAATGCAGTTAGTATGATGCGCCGAGCCCGGTGCATACAAAACAGATGAATGGATGCAAACATGCGAGCATAAGTATGCTAATTTAAATGTGCCCTAAAACTAACCATCATAAGCTGGTAAATAAAAGGGCGAAAGACGTGGGGTTGGAAGACATACATCACACACATGCACACTTATTATAACATTGCCCTCCTCGGAGGGTCCGAATAATACAAAACCAAATGAATAATTAACTACATCTAATTATTACACGACATTAACTAATTAACAAACTAGCTAAGTAAGCATGTAAACTAAATGAATGTGACTGCCTCGGCTCTGTTTTGGATGACGATGGATGCATGCATACTCGATTCGCCTCGTCGGGAAATCCATCGTGATGCCTCGTCTCGCCTTTGTGTGCAATTGACCTCAGAACACTGCACAAGGTTCCAGAAGGCTGAAACTCCACCCTGGGAAGCTGTGGGAAGGCTGCCGACCAGCCCTTGGCCTTGGAGACCACCTGCCGACCACCTTTTGTGGTGGAGACCAAAAGAGGTGGTCGGCCTGCCAGAAAAGCTGGTCGGCTGACCAGTTTCTGCCTCCTGTTCTTGGTTTTCTGCAACACAAAGAAAGAGAGAGGCATAATAAGATATTTTCAACAAATATGTGCACAACTACTCTCCCATCATTGCACAAGCTCAAGGGAGTGTAGTCCTCAATCCTTGGGCCACCAATCACGCATCTCGATGCATGATGGCCGAGGAGTCGAATTGCACGACTCAATATGAAATGAATGCACATATAAACACAACAAGGCCCAAACTCCATCATGGGTTATCCGGAGTGTTGGCGACCGGGAATTGAGACACGTTTCATCACTTTGAGGACGAAACATCCCTCGTTTCCCGTGTTTGGACTAACTCTACTCCAAACACAATGCAATGAGATGGCATACACAACGCGGCTAACATGCAACCCTAAATGCAATGCAACCTAATCATGCTGGCATGCGAGGGATGATATGCACACATGCAACCTAGCATACGCAGTGCTATGGACTAAAATGGCATACACAATGCACATGAGCTATATGGTATACACAATGCACACATACGAAGATGGACATACACAAAGGCATAATCAAAGCATACACAATGTGATGGTCAAACATGCAACAACATGAACCATATGGCATACACAATGCAAGGTGGACTTAAACCAATATGAGTGGACCTCAGCCATACTCAAATTAGTGGCCATACACGATGAAATTAGGCAACAAAAACACATGCGAACATGCACAAATGCAAGGGACTGAACCTAAGGCATCAAATGCCACTCTACCAAAGCATGGAAGGGGATGAAATATGGCATGCAATCATACATTTTCGAGCTCTGAAATATGATGCAAAATGGTCCTGAATCATGCAAACACTTCAAACAATGCATGCTAGATGACCCGCACACCGAAACTAGTGGAATGGATTACACTATAGATATGCAAAACAATGCTCCAATGATGAAACCAACCCCAAATAGTCCCTATGCAGACCAAAATCAGTGGCAAAATGTGCTGGGATGGTGGCTCGGAATGCATTCAACTGAAGCTCATGCAATGGCCGGTGAATGAGACATTCAAGCATAACTCTCAAATGCATTTAAAGAGTGGAAAACATGGGAATAGGGCATACATATAAGCTCTGAAATATGATGTGCAATGGCCCCAAAACATGAAAACATCTCAGTATATGCATGCAATAGGCCTCAAAACTCAAAGCTAGGCATGGATATTGTACTACAAGCATGCAAAACAAGCATCATTCGACCATGAGACCCAAAAACAAAGCTAAGGCAGTCCAAAACATGCACAAAATCAGTTGAAGGCATGGCCAAAAAGTGCTCAAATCAAGGGCCAACACATCATGCAATGTAAGCTAGTAAAGAGGATTTGCACTACAAGTATGTGAGGCAATCAAGAGGTCACCAAACCAGCAAAATTTAGAGGTATGACATGCCAAATAAACCCCAAAAACCCACTGGAACATGGTCTATGTATGCCAGAATGATAGGCTCATTTGATAGGCCATGCAAGGGGTTGTTCTACACATACAAGATGGACACCCCACATGACAAAACCACCTCTGGAAAAAGGTTATGAAGGCTATAAAACTCATAAAAAGGGCCTGAAATGAGGCTAGGAAGCATGCAAGTAAAGGCTCATTTGAAAGGCCATGAAGAGGGTTACTCTACACATGCAAGAGGGACACCTAATAAGGCAAAACCACCTCTGGACAGAGGTCATGCAGGTCCTAAAACCTACCAAAAATGGTTTGAAACATGCTCAAGAAGTGTGCAAACATGGGCTCCTTTGTTAGGCCAACAATGCTAGTAAATAAGACAAGGGGTGAGAGGGTCACCCCTCTCTGATTTTGGGGTTCAAAATAGTATGCTAGCCACTAAAAATCCACTGGATTTCAGTGGCTAGAAGGCCAAACAAAGCTCACTTCAAAGGCCTAGATGCATGGCTCAAAACAAGGTGAAAACAAGCATGCAAGGGGGTAGATGACCCCCAACAGAAAAATGACCTTAAACAAACTTCAAGAGGAGCTCAAAATAAGACTTTTTATAGTTTATGACAAAGCTCAAAAATGCTTGCAAGTAAGGCTAAAATATGAAGCAAAATAAGGACCAAAAGAGGGAATAGGGTGTTACCCTTGAAGCTCAAGAAGACAGCCAACCTCTGGACCAAAAACACACCCTTTAACCTCTGAAAATGGCCTCCAAAAAGCTTAGACCAATGATGGAAGGGTTAGACTATGGAGTTGTATGCAAAAGGGTCAAGAACCACTCACTTTTTAAGGCTCAAAGTGTATGGATATAGAGACATATAAGTGTATGCCTTCACCAAAGTTCTGAACCTTTGCTAATGAGGGAGAGCCCTCCCTTTATAGAGAAGAGAGGCTAAAGCTTCTCTTAGAAGCTTAGAACCTAGGTTAAACATCCTCCATACATGTGTATGGAGGATGCAGCAAATGCCTTCCAGCTGGCACGGCTGAAACACACTCACTGAGACAAACAAGGAGAGAGCAGGCCGACCAGTTCAAGTGGTCGGCCGTCCACTTGTCCTGGTTGGCCGACCAGGTCAAAAGGTCCAAGGTGGTCGGCCACCTACTATGATGAAGCCCCAGAAGTTAGCTTTCCAATGGCGCCAGCCTTGCATTAACATTCCAACTGTGCAAAAAGTTATGCCTGTTTTGGTGAAGCCGCGCAGATTTGGTCCAACCAGATTAATGCCCTACTTCAACCAACCATATCTCCCCCATCCGGACTTGGATTTAGAAGATTATTGAGTGAAAAAAGAATTCCCAAAGTCTTCTTTCCAACGGTGGTGGCCTCATAGCTTAAATCCAAGTGTATAGACAGATAAGCCTGATTTAGCGAGGACCGCTCGACTCTCTCTTAGCGATTCATGTCCACGTTCTTCTTCGACTTGGTTTCTTCCCTCTTCTCCAATTTTCCTCAACTCTAAACCCCTAAGTAAGGTGTTTTGAAAGATTTTTCAAAGATTTCATCTCTCTTTCATTCATTTCCACTTTGCCCTTGCTCGGTTTACCGAAAAGCGCAACATTTAACGAAATGCGAGCGTCGGAACATCGTAGGAACTTTTTTTTCAAAACATTTTGAAAGAGAGGGTTTCAAGGTCTAAAATCTTTTGATCAAGATTGTTTTGGTCCAAAAAGGGGTACGAAGTTGAGGTTTGACTCTCTCCTTGCCGATGAAACTGAACCTTTCCCCTGCATATCTTTCTCCACCGAGTAAACCATCAGTAGTGCCCAAGTCTTAAGGGCGGTCAAAAATGGGGTGTCTACACTGTCTTCATCTTCCAAGTGGTATGCCCCTTTTCCTGCTAATCCAACCACTTTGTATGGTCCTTCCCAATTAGGCCCTAACTTGCCATCTCCGGATATCAGGGTGTTTTCCATTGCTTTGCGCAGCACCCAATCGCCAATCTTGAATTGCCTCAGATGTACCATTTTGTTATACTTTCTGGATAACTCTTGCTGGTATGAGGCGATGTGTACCAGTGCTCTTTCTCTTCTTTCTTCTACAAGGTCAAGTTCCAGGGCTATGGCTTCTTCGTTTAAGTTTGGATCAAAATTTTCGCTTCTAATTGTGGGGAGGCCAAATTCCAGTGGGACTACTGCTTCCATGCCATAGGCTAAGGAAAACGGTGTTTCTTTGGTTAACCGCCGAGGTGTGGTACGGTAAGCCCATAAAACATGAGAAAGCTCCTCAGCCCACTTGCCTTTTGCTTTCTCCAACCTTTTCTTTAATCCATCCAAGACGACTTTGTTTGATGCTTCTGCCTAGCCATTTGCTTGGGGGTATGCTAGTGTAGAATTGTAAAATTCTATCTTGTACTCCTCACAAAAGCCTCTAAAAATTTTGCCATCGAATTGAGTGTCGTTGTCAGATATTAGAGCCTTGGGAATGCCGAACCGAGTGATGATATTCTGCTAGACAAACTTTTTTACATCTTTCTCTTTTATTGAGGCAAGTGCTTCTGCTTCCACCCACTTTGTGAAGTAGTCTGTTGCTGTAAGAAAGAACTTTCTGTTGCCGGGTGCCATTGGAAGTGGTCTGACTATGTCCAAGCCCCACATTGCGAAGGGCCATGGGCTAGTTAATGGTAGAAGCTCTCTAGCTGGCTGATGTATTTGGTGTGTGAACTTTTGGCATTTCTCACACCTCTTAACATACTTTTCTAAATCTGCTTGCATGTATGGCCACCAATATCCTTGTGAAATTGCTCTGTAGGCTAATGATCTTCCCCATTGGTGGCTTTCGCATACGCCTTCGTGTATCTCGAACAAGAATGCTTCGACCTTGCTGGGATGAACACATTTCAGGTAAGGTCATGTGAAGGATTTTTTGTACAAGGCCATTGATGGGGAAAGCCAAAATCATTGTGACTTTGCTCTTATTTTGTTGGCCTCTTTCTTCTCTTTGGATAAGACCCCGTCTTTTAAAAATACTATAATGGGATCCATCCATGAAGGGCCTAGTTCGGCAGAACATACCTCAGCTACTTCGGGTTCTTCAATGCTTGGTCTTGGTAGGAAGTCGATTAGTAATGGATGTGGGATGGATGTATCTGCCATCGAAGCAAAGCCTGCTAGTTCGTCTGCTCTACTATTTTCTTCTCGGCCAATCTGTTCTATCTGCACTACGTCAAATTTTATGATCCCCTTTCTGACTAACTCTTGGTACTTAGCCATCCTCTCATCTTTCACCTCGTAGTTGCCTGAAATCTGGTTTACTACCAACTGGGAGTCATTGTAAACCATTAGCTCGGTGGCCTACATGAAAAGTGCTGATTTTAGGCCTACTAAAAGCGCTTCATACTCCGCCTCATTGTTTGATGCTGGGAAGCCAAGGTTGATTGCTTGTTCCACTATTAGGCCATCTGGTGAGATGAGTACTATGCCAAGTCTTGCACCGTGCCTGTTAGATGCTACTTCCACGAAGAGTTTTCACATCTCTCCAACGAATAGTTTCCAGCAAGTAGATGGATCGGATGATGTTTTGGGATCATGAATGTTACCGGTGTTTTCGTCCAAGTCGACGCCAGCTGTTTGTGTTGCATTTTCACTGTCAGACTGCCTCAAATCTCTGTTTTTTGATGAGTCCTCACTGGGAATGGCTTGGTTTACCTCTTCCTTCCTTTCTTCAACCTGGTATGCCTTGGGATGTAGCTGGGCATCTTGTTTTGAGGGCTGTGTAATTCCTACGGCACTTTCCATCCCCTTTTCTGTTGTACTAGTCAAGTCAACTGGGCAGATGTGATGACTTCCTGGTGTGAACTCTACCACAAAGTCTGCCAAAGCTTGGGCTTTTATTGCGGTGCTGGGTTGGAACTTGATATCAAATTGTCGCAATTCGACCACCCACTTCAAGATTCGCCCAGAAAAGTCCGCCCTCTCAAACAACGCTTTTAAGGGAAAATCTATTAGGATGATTATGGTGTGGGTGTGGAAGTAATGCAATAGCTTCCTTGAGGCCATCATCGAGGCTAAGTCCAGTTTTTCCAATGGTAGGTACCTGGTTTCTGTGCCCAGCTAGGTTTTGCTAACATAAAAGATGGGCAACTGTTGGATTCCTTCCACTCCAACCAACACTGCGCTGACTGCGTGCTGTGAAACTGCTAGGTACAAAAAGAGCTCTTCTCCAGGTACTGGGGTTACTAGCAATGGTGGAGAAGTCATGTACTCTCTCAAGCTTTCTAGGGCATGGTCACATTCTTCATCCCACTCAAACTTGGCCTTTAATGCTTGGAAGAATGGTCGACATCTATCTGACGACTGACTTATGAATCGGTTGAGTGCGGCTGCTAGGCCAGTGAGATGCTGCACTTCTTTTACTGTGTTGGGTCTCTCTAGATCCTGAATTACTTTGATCTGAGAAGGGTCTGCTTCTATACCTCGGTTGGTCACCAAGAAGCCTAGGAATTTGCCTGATCCTACGCCGAACGCACACTTGGATACATTTAGGCACAACTTGTTCTTCTTCAGAATCTGGAACATTTCAGCTAGGTCCCTGAGATGGTTCTTCTCATCCTTGCTTTTGACCACCATGTTATTTATGTAAGCGTCCATTGTTCTGCCTAACAATGGTTCAGACATCTTGATGACCATCCGTTGAAATGTTGCCCCTGCGTTTTTTAGGCCAAAGGGCATGACCTTGTAACAATACAATCCTCTAGGCGTTGTAAAGGATGTGACCTTCTGATCTGGTTCATACATAGTGATATGATGGTAACCTTTGTATGCATCAAGGAAGCTAAGTCGATTATGTCCTGCCGTCAAGTCTACCAGTTGGTCTATCCGTGGTAGGGGAAAACTGTCCTTTGGGCATGCCTTTTTGACTGTTTTGTAGTCCACGCAGACAAGCCATTTTTCATTATTCTTTGGTACTACTACGGTATTGGAGATCCACCTGGGATAGTGCACTTCTTTGATAGCTCCTGTCTCCAGCAAGTTTCCTACTTCTTTTGCCACTATCTCGGCATGGTGGACTGCTGATTTGCGAGTGCACTGTATAATTGGTCTGGCAGTTGGGTGGACGTTCAGTTGGTGACAGATGAAGTTTGGGTCAATGCTAGGCATGTCATACGGTGTCCAGGCAAACACTTCGATGTTAGAGGTTAAGAATTCCATGACCTCTATTCTCTCAGTGCTGGACAAAGACGAATCGAGCAAAAAGAACTTTTCTGGGTCTTTTTCATCTATCCTTACCTGTACCAAGTCTTCCACTGCCTTCAGTTCAGCTGCCTTGCCAACATCAGCAAATAGTTCATTGCTCTCAGGCTCTTTCACCATCTGTACATACCCTTTGGCAGCGTGGCTACCATTTATCGTGACGAAGCACTATTTGGACATAATTTGGTCTCCAAAGACCTCTTCAATTACTACGGCTTCGTTGGGGAACCGTAATACTTGATGGTAGGTTGACGCTACCGAACGCATAGCATGCAACCATGTCCTCCCTAAGATTATGTTGTAAGTGGAAAAGACTTTCAATACCCAGAATTCCACCTGTTTCATCATGGTTCCTGCCTTAACTGGGAGGATTATCTTTTCCACTGGCCACTCTGGCATTGAGTTGAATCCGATTAGGGCAGATGTTGCAGGCGCCAAGTCTTTGTCCTCCAGTTTCAGTTGTTTGAAGGTTTCGTAATACATTATTTCACATGAGCTTCCTTGGTCGATCAAAATCCGTTTGATGTCGAAATTCTTGACGCGTAGAGTGACAACCAGTGCATTATTGTGAGGGCAATATATTCTTGCTAAATCTTTGTCTGAAAAAGATATGACATTTGTGGCCTCTGTTCTCCCATTTTTGATGGCAGGTTATGCATTCAATACCTCCCTCAAGTGCTTAGCCTTTTTGATCATGCCCCTGAGCTCGCATACCCATTCAGGTTCGCATATCCCATGTATTATGTTAATCAAGCCTTGAGGTGGAGCGTCGACCGTCATCCCATTTGGGTTGTTGTGGTTCTGGGGTGCTGGCTGTGTTCCTCCTTCTATGTATTGGTCTAGGTGCCCAGCTGCCAGTAACTCTCAAATGCTGCCTTAACGGCGTGCAATTTTCAGTGTGGTGCCCCTTTTCATCATGGAAGGTGCACCGAGACCTCTCGTCACAGTCTTTTTGTGCTTCTTCCAACTTTGCTGGCCATCGGACGAAAGGTTCATTGCGTATCTCACTGAGAATTCAGTAGATTGGTTTTTTGAACACTATGGTAATGGCAGTGCGAACTCTTAACCTCCTTTTGTCTGGGTCCTCTCTGTTGGCCCGCCTACCTCGCCCATTCCTGCTTGGTTGTTCTACCGTGTTGACTTTTGCTGTAGTTTTTTTATTTGGCATTGCTGTTGTGCCAGATTTCGCTTTAGCACGGGTGCTATCTTCCTCTATACAAATATGTTGGTGCACTCTTTCCATTAAGGCCTCCATCGTGAGGGGTGGCGTCATAGTAATTGAGTCCCTCAATTTGTTACCGACTGGCAGGCCCCGTTTATATTGTGCAATGGCGAGGTTTGTATGGCAATCCCCAATCTGGTTGAAGCTTTCCCAGTAGCGACTGTAGGATCTCAACGTCTCTTTTTCACCCATGTCAATAGAGAGTAGCTGGTCAATCTCTACTGGTGTCTTAGTGTTTGTCCTGAATCTAGTCACGAACGCTTCTGCCAGTTGCACCCATGAGGCATTGTTGCCCTTTGGTAGCCTTTCGAACTAGGTTAAACCTAGGTCGCCAACGTTGGATGGAAATAGGATGCACATTAAAGCCTCGTTTCGTCGGTATACTGCCATGACCCGGCGGAAGTGCCTTAGGTGCATGTAGGGGTCGGACTTCCCCTCATAAGTGGTGAACTTAGGCTGGTGGAAGCCTGAAGGTAGTGGCGCGTTCTCAATTGCCGAAACGAACGGTGAACGCTGTAATCGTGCTAATACTTTGTCTGCTGGTTCGTAAGCAAGGCACGACATTGGCATTCCTACCTCGACGCTTCCATGCGTCCGAGGGGCCAGCCGCTAAAGGGATGAAACTCTGCGCGGGTTGCATGCCCTGGTGTCCTCCTTCCATTAGGCCCTTTCTTCAAGCACAGATCGCAAGTAAGATGATCTAGGCAACTTGTGTGCCTAGATGACGTCTGGTGTGTGTGTAAGGGCCGATAGGTGCTTCCCTCAGTATATGACCTCTCAGTTCTCGTTCTCTCAGACCTGGAGTAGCGAGTCCTGGAAGTCCTTGATTGAGTGTCACCTGTTCTAAGGCTCTTACTTTCTGCTTGCGATGGTGTGGTATGCCTATCACGATCCTCCGAGTGGCGAGGGGGCAAAAGCCCCGTTCGAGCGTCAAATACACTTTTCCAGTATTTTTTCAGACAAGTCAAACTTATGGAACCAAACATTCTCCACTCGAGCGCATAAACGGCCGCTCGAGCGGACAAGCAACTTCTAATGCATTTTGTATTTTTTCTTTGGGGGCGTTGCCCTAGGACCTGCCAAGGGGCCCTGCCCCCTAGACCCCCACGAGCTGACCAGGCAGCTCGATCCTCGCCAGGATGCTGCCCTTGGACCCCCGCGAGCTGACTGGGCAACTCGATCCTCGACATACTCAGCGAAGTGGCAAAAATGGGATCGCTACAACAAGAGTTTAAAGTACATCTTCACTCAAAAGAAGCTAAATATGCAACAGAGAAGATGACTCGAGTTGATTGAAGATTATGATCTCCAGATTCAATATCATTCGAGTAAAGCCAACACCGTAACTGATGCTTTGAGTAGAAAGTCAACGGGAAAGTTGGCATGTTTGCTGACTGAACAAAAAGAGATATTGAAAGACATAGAAAGAATCGAGATTGAAATGGTGTTACATGATCAAAGCAGGTTGATAGTCGCTATTTTAGCTTAACTGGCAATCATTGATGAGATTAAATAGAAGCAAAAAGAGGATGAGTTCCTGAAGAAAATGATTGATGAATTTGAATCGAATTCGAAGTTGGAGTTCAGTGTTGAAAATGAAGTGTTGAGATTTCAAGGAAGATTGTGTATAAGAGAATTTTAGAAAAAGCTCACAAGTCGAAATTTGCGATGTATCCAGGAAACAGCAAAATGTATCGGGATTTGAAACAAAGTTTCTGGTGGCCTAATATAAAAAAGGAAATTGTAGAGTATGTATCTAAATGCCTTCAATGTCAGCAAGTTAAAGTTGAACATCAAAAATCGCCAGGGCTACTTCAATCTCTCCCTATTCTGAAATGGAAATAGGAGCACATAACTATAGATTTCATCGTTGGTTTACCTCAGACATTGAAAACTATGAACTCTATCTGTGTTATTGTGGATAGGTTAACTAAATCTACGTATTTCCTACCTGTGAGAACTAGCTATGATGCTTATAGATTGGCTACAATTTACATTGATGAAATTATCCATTTACATGGAGTACCGGTATCTATTGTTTTGGATAGAGATCGAAAATTTGTGTCTAGATTCTAAAAAAGTCTTCAAAGAGCAATGGGAATGGAATTGAAGTTTAGTACCACATTCCATCCGCAAACTGATGGGCAATCAGAAAAAAATATTCAGACTTTAGAGGATATGCTCTGAATGTGTGGACTGGACTTTCAAAGGAGTTGGGAAACTTATTTGTCACTGGTGGAATTTGTATTCAACAATAGTTTCCACTCTAGCATTGGCATGGCACCATATAAAGCCTTGTACAGAAAAAAAATGTAAATCTCTGATATGTTGGACTAAAGTTGGGAATAGTGTGACGCCCCGAATCCACACTAATGGTTGCAGTCAAGGGAGAGTTACAAATGAGTCCTATGGTCAATAACCAAGTAAGATCCCAGATAGCCGGAGGAGTCAAATTAGCCTCCCTTCTAAGTCCAGCTTTCTTAGGCAGCGCACTACCCTTTTGACAGATCTTAAAAGGTATTGACACAAGGTCTCATAAGCAACGATAAAGTTCATACATATATATATATATATATATAGAATATAAGTACATAACAACCACGAATATCCTTAATTTAAAAGCTTGTTCCATTACATTACATCCCAAAAAGAAAATTTAAATCTTCATATGAGTCTTACAAAATATCAAAAGGGAAATTTCTAACTTTCTTAAGATAGCCAAAAGTCTTCGAAGGTTCCAGGCTCGTCGTCTCCAGCTATAAGCTCCTCTTCGGCACCTGGCATGATATGCCGTGAGCTTAGAATGCCCAGTAAACACACACACACCCCGTCCTTTTTTCCCTAGTCCAATATACAATCACAGATATGGCAGCAAGTAGTAAAGCATGATACTCAATTAAATAAATAGAGGGTTACATGGTTAGATGTTAGTAAACTAGAAATCTCCCAAAGAGATTTCGTCCTCCCAACCACAAGAATCGGACGCGGATTATTCAGTATGCCCCCTCTTTTGCTGCTTTGTTGCAGACCTTACCTCGGATGCCTACCAACGGTTATGTACTGTGTAGCACCAACCGCAGGGCCTCAAAAGAGACGATAATAATAGGCCTTGCCCAAATCCCTCCTCACACCAAACCACCTAGGGTCCGAATACAACCACTTCGTTCAAGGGTTCCGAAAACCACTTGTGCAAGATTTTAACTTCCAAATAGGGAACTCATCCCAACAATCCATACATCACATATTATCATCTTTTCATTACTCAAGTGATCAAAAGCCCAACACCATCCCAATTAAGTTTTCCGTTGAGTTAATTGTTTTAAATCAAGGTTAGGCTATCTTAACAAGATAGTGATATCCACATAAGCATGCATCATTAAAATGAAGGAGATAATGAACATAACCATAACTCATGCAATATCATACCAAGACATGATCATAAGCTAATAAGCATAATCATGAACACAAGAGCATAAAACATCCATGCAAGCTAAGTTCCCAGATTCAATACCATTTAAAGATTAAAATGAAAAGGGCTATTTTAGATTTTTACCGAACTCAGCCTTCTTGTGGTTCGTAGAGAATTTAATCTAGTTTCCAGAACATATTTCGGAAATGGGATAGCTTTTCTAAATTTTATGTTGTTTAGAAAACACTCCAGCGCTGTCCAGATTCGTCGACCGTTACGAAAATTCGATTTTCTTACAAACCGCTCACTGTTTTTCAATGAAACCAATTTTTGTTAAAAGATAAATCCTTAAGGAAGATTTTGAAATAAAATAGAGGTCCAGAATATTTTTCTAGGATTTTTGAAAGTTGGCTGTAAAAACAGATTTTTAAGGCACAATACCCAAAACAAGAAGATTTGTGTGAAAGAGATCCACTAAGGAAAATTTTTCATTTCTTTTGTGATGAAGACATGCTAGATAATATATATTAAACTCAAAAAATTATCTTGAAGGTGTGCCTTTGGAAAGTTTGAGAGATTGGTATGAAAAAGATAGTTTTGTACCGAAATGAGGGAAACTACAAGAGAGATAGAAACATGGCTCAACTCTTATCATTTTTAACACAAGTAAATCATTAATAACACATCTAAAAACAATGTTTAGAACCTTTAAGAGCATGTATTTGAAAAAAGAAAATGAAAGAGAGAGTTGTGTTGTGGCTTACTTTCTAGGCTTGGACAAGATTGCTCTCCTCTTCCTTCCTTTCCCTCTCAAGACTTCTCTCTTGCTCTCATTTCTCTCCTCTAGGCCGAATGTGTGTGAGTGTGTGTTGTTTGTGTTTGCCATGCTAGGGGGTGGTTGTATTTATAGGCAATTTTTGTGTAAAAAGACATAAAGGCCCACTAGTTGGAATTGGATTGAAAAGTTTGGATTTACTTAAGAGTCTAATGGAATAGGAAGTGATTAGGGAACTTAATCATGGGATTAGTCAATAGTTGGTCTCTAGTTGGAATGAAACTAGTGTTGGGAACACAACCCTAGTTTTAGGGGTACTAGGTGCTAGGGTTTCTAGAATATCATAATTACAATTCTTGAAAATAGGCCCCTCACATTCTCCTAGGGTGACCGGCCATGGGGAAGGGAGATGGGGAATTTTTTTATTCAATAAAGGTACTGTGGACACATTTCCCAATGTATATATATATATATATAGATCTCAAATTGATTTGATGGTACATATAGTATAAAAGTACATGTACTAGTTTTGGGGAAATTCTTGAAATTAATAAAAGAAGTGAGCGCTTGGAATAAAACTTATGTTTTGGAACCTTATTTATGTAGAATTAAATTAAATTAGGCAAAGGAACCTAATTCGGCTAGGATATTCCTGTTTGATAAAAAAAAAAAATTACTAACCGACAAGATTCGAAATAATTCAAGAAACTGAGGGGCTTTAAGGAAATAATTCAAACATAAGGGTTTTTAAAGAGAATATATTTTTCAGGGGCTTCACAGATAGGGTCTTGCTTGGACTTCAAATTGTGAAAACAACTACCGAGAATATTAAAGTCATTAAGCAAAGGCTCAAAACAGCACAAAGCCGACAAAAGAGTTATGTGGATCATAGAAGAAAGGCTCTTGAGTATAAAGCTGGTGACCATGTTTTCATAAGGGTAAATCCAATGAAGGGTCAATCAAGGTTAGGCAATAAGGGAAAATTATCACCTTGATACATTGGGCCGTTTCAGATTCTGGAAAGACTTGGTCCAGTTGCGTACCGACTTTCTCTAACGCCAGGGATGGAGCAAATGCAAAATGTGTTTCATGTGTCAATGTTGAGGGCTATCTTTGGGATCTATTCCATGTTATTGACTGCCACTGAAAAGCTCTCGATGAGAATATGGAGTATGAAGAAAAATCGATCCAAATCATTGATTGGCAAGTGAAACAATTACGGAATAAAGAAATTCCTATGGTAAAAGTAGAAAGGAAGGAACACTACGGTATGGAAACGGCTTGGGAGAAGAAGATGAAATGAGGCAAAGGTATCTCAAATAGTTTCCAACCTAAGTTAATGCAAGATTGGAGGACCAAACTCCTTAAAGGGGGGAAGATTGCGACAATCTCGTCATGTATTATGCTTTTACTTTCTGAATTATGCATGTGCTTATGTGCTAAGTGTAAATTTGTATGTTAATTATGTGATTTCATATCTGTTAATCGTAGGAATATTTGTTATGATTTCTGATATGATCTGAAAATTGAAGACCTTAATGGCGTCAAAAACCGAAATTGGTTAGTTTATTGAGATCGGCATAATTTTTAGAACCTAATGAGAAGTTTAATTAAAATTTGATCCAATCTAAATTAATTAGAGTAAATCAATTAAATTATGCTTTTGATTAATTAACCTAAGCACAATTAACTAACTTAATCCTTAATTAGTGACAATTAAGCTAATTAGTATATATATGATAAGTAATGAGCTTAGCTCATATTTTTGAGCTCAAAAATCTTAAGAGAGGAGTTTAGAGAGGAAGAGAGAGAGAGAGAGAGAGAGAGAGAGAGAGAGAGAGAGAGAGCTTGTGAACTTGGAATTTTGCTTAAGGACTGAAGAATTAAGGAAGACAACTCAAGTTCTTGTTAGGATTTGTGTTCTTAAAGATTCTAGGACACCTTAATTCATGAGTTTAAACCACCAAATATGTGAATTCAAGAAGATTATGTCTTTAAATGTATGAATTGAGCTTAGGATGAAGAATAGAGGTTAATTCATACATGCATGCATAATTCGGTAGAGTTTCCATAAGTTGAAGCATGATTCATGTCATCTGTCATGACCTGAACCCGCCCCTGTGGGTTAAGGACATAAACGGCCAGTAATCATGAGATTACCTACGGCCTCAAACCAAAACAATTGTATTTTAACAGAGTAAATGGGGGCCAAACGGAAGCAGTTCAAAACTTTGTCCATAGAGTTGTGCTTACATGGCACATCCAAACAACCAAACATATATACGTTAATAACTCACAACAGAAATACAGTAGCATAAGTTCTGTACAACTGGATCACCCAAAAGCTAAGTCAACCCATGAAAACTATATACAGACATATGCAAAGTCCTCGCCAACATGACAAAAATAACATAGCATAGCGGAATGGCGAAGACGAGTCTCGTGTGTGAGACACTAGGGCTGACTCTCCAAAACTCGGTTATTCCACACAGACTTCACTGGGGCTGGGTCTGGACCTCTCTTGGCTCACCTACAAATACATGAATGAGCGTGAGCGATAGCCCAGTGAATAATATCAAATACAGAAGTTATACAAACGATATGTAGAACAACAAACTTCAAACGGCCTTAGGCCCAATTCATATTTTCATTTATGTTGAAACGGCCTTCGGCTCATTCATTCATGTCAAAACGGCCTTCGGCCCATCCATTCATGTCAAAATGGCCTTCGGCCTATCCATTCATGTCAAAACGGCCTTCAGCCCATCCATTTATGTCAAAACGGCCTTCGGCCCGTTCATTCATGTCAAAACGGCCTTCGGCCCATCCATTCATGTCAAAATGGCCTTTGGCCGATTCATTCCTTCTTGTCAAAACGGGCTCTGGCCCATTCATTCATGTCAGACATTTGTCCACAACTTAAACTAGCAAATCATAAGGCATAAGGCTTATAAGAAAATAAGCAATTGGACAAATGACAAGCTTCCAAATATCGATATTACTTACAGTGATCGGTTGGTTGGTTTGCCCAAGAGCTTGACCCTACATAGTCCAAGAACACAAAAGGATCACCAACAATTCAATCCGTTCTTAAATTCACATTTTCTTCTTTGGGCCTTATTCTTATCTCTCTACTCAATTACAATGCTCAATGCATGCCTAAGAGTACTTAGAAGTGAAGGAGAATGGAAAACGAAACATAGAATGCATAAACAAAATTTCAGAAAATAGGGTCCCCGCTCGAGCGGACCCAATTGGTCTGCAAAAGTGCTGTTGCATCAAATTCACGCTCGAGCGTGAACTCGGGCGCTCGAGCAGAAGGTCTGTCTACATAGCTCCCCGCTCGAGCGGAAGCCATGTCTATAAAATATGCTGGGAGCTCGTATTTCACGCTCGAGCGGCGGTTTCCCCGCTCGAGCGGACATCAAGAATTCTAGGTTTTCCAGAATGTGTTCTTAAGCTCAGAACGACCTCCAAAGGTTCCAAACTCATAATCTTGGTTCCCAAACATGCAAATACATTACATACCATGAGTACACAAGTAATAGGAGGCCAATTGCTTAAAATCACGGTCACATTTCTTCAAAATCAAATCAACATTTTTGTATACGCATGGTTCAAGCTTTCAAACCTCAAATAAGTTCATTAATCAAACATGCATGCAATCTTTTAATTTCAATTCCATTTCAAATGATGCAAATGGTGTCTGTCCTCATAAAGCTCAACAAAACCATGCTGGCATGTATGATCAAACTTCCAATCTTGCTTAATTGGCATGCTACATGCTAGATTATGCAAACTTATGGCAATTGATAGCAATTCTATGCATGCATGACCATATCTCATCAAAATCAACACAACTCATGATTTAGCTCACCAATTAATCTTGAATTCACAAAATCACAAGCTCAAACTTATGAATTAGGGGTGATTACTCACCTCGGAGCTCAATCTTCCTAATCTATGCTTAATTCTTGAGTTGGTCTTCAAATCTCTCAAGTTCAAGATCAACTTCAACCCTCTCCTACACTCTGCCTCTAGCCGAACCTCCCTCTCCTCTCTCTCTGAATTGATTTCGGCCAAATGAACAAAAAGAGAGGGGTTAGGTGTATAATGCTCCACTATATACAATTTCACTTAAGTACAATCAACAACATTACATATTTGAGCACTAGGCCATTATTTTAATCCAATTAATCTGGTCCGAAAAAATTTCTAAATTAAATTTCACCGTAGGCTCTAAAAATTACGCTAATCATAATGGCGTAATCAATTTCGGGTTATGTGGCCGATAAGGCCTTCAATTTAATTTTCGAAGCAGATAATCAAACAGATATTCCTACGGTGAACAGATAGAAATTCAAAACCACATATTTTCACCTAATGGCACACAAAATCATATCAAAACACATAGTCACATTCGTATTAAGGACCAATTAACATAATAAGGGACAGGGTTATCACAGTCTTCTCCTCTTTAGGAAGTTTGGTCCTCCAAACTTATTTTACCTTCGTCAGAAAACAGATGTGGATAGCGTAGTAGCATTTCCTTCTCTTTTTCCCATGTAGCATCCGTCCCATAATGTTCTTTCCATTCAACTTTCACCATTGAGATGGACTTGTTTCTCAGTTGCTTCACTTGCCGGTCAACAACTCGTTCTGGCCATTTAGCGTACTCTACGTTTTCATCCAAAGCTACTCGGTGATAATCAATCACATGAAACGGGTCCCGGAGATAACCTCTCAACATCGACACATGAAACACATTGTGGATTTGCTCAAATCCCGGTGGCAAAGCAACTCTATAGGCCACCGGGCCAAGCCTTTGTAGAATCTGAAACGGCCCAATGTAACGGGGCGACAACTTGCCCGTCTTTCCAAACCTGACTTGGCCTTTCATCGGAGAAACGCGGATAAACACCTGGTCACCAACCTCATACTCAAGAGGTCTTCTCCGATTATCTGCATAATTCTTTTGTTGGTCCTGAGCTGTTTTGAGCCTTTGTCGAATAGTCTTGATTTTCTCAGAAGTGTCTTGCACAATTTCAGGCCCAAGTACAGCCCTATCCCCGACTTCTATCCAACAATTTGGTGATCTACACCTTCTGCCATACAAAGCCTCGTATGGCTCTATACCGATGCTAGAGTGGAAACTGTTATTGTAAGCAAATTCTGCAAGTGGCAAGTAGTCTTCCCAACTCCCCTAGAAATCCAAAGCACACATCCGAAGCATATCTTCCAGAGTCTGTATTGTTCATTCTGATTTACCATCTGTCTGTGGGTGGAATGCAGTACTGAACCTTAGTTCTGTCCCTATAGCTTCCTGCAAACTCTTCCACAATCTAGATACAAATTTCGGATCTCCATCCGATACAATAGATACCGGAACTCCGTGTAAACGGACAATCTCATCAACATAAATAGTAGCCAATCTATAAGCATTAAACGTAGTTCTAACTGGCAGAAAATGTGCAGATTTAGTCAGTTTATCAACTATAACCCAAATAGAATCCATACCTCGAGAAGTCCGAGGTAGGCCAACCGCGAAATCCATAGTCACATGCTCCCACTTCCATTTAGGAATAGGGAGAGGTTGAAGTAGACCGCCCAGTTTCTGATGTTCAGCTTTGACTTGCTGACATTGAAGACACTTGGACACATATTCTGCAATCTCTTTCTTCATGTTGGGCCACCAATAGGTTTGTTTCAAATCCCGATACATTTTATTGTTACCCGGATGCATAGCAAATACGGATTTGTGGGCTTCACCTAAAACCCTCTTCTTTAGTTCCGGAATATCTGGGACACACATTCTGTTCTGAAACCTCAACACTTCATTCTCAATGCTAAACTCTGCTTTCGGACTTGCCTCAAATTCATCAATCACTCTCTAGAGGAATTCATCCTCCTTCTGTTTCTGTTTGATTTCATCAATGACTGTCGGCTCGGCTGTAATAGCGGCTACCAATCCGCCCTGTTCACATATTACCACTTCAATTTTAGATTTCTCAAAATCTTACAAGATCTCTCTCTATTCAGTAAGCAAACAAGCCATACTCCCCATTGATTTTCTGCTCAAGGCATCAACAGCTGTATTAGCTTTTCTGGGGTGGTACTGAATCTCTAGATCATAATCTTTTATCGATTCGAGCCATCTCCTCTGTCGCATATTTAACTCCTTCTGCGTAAAGAAGTATTTCAGACTTTTGTGATCCGTGTAGACTTCACACTTTGCCCCATACAGATAATGTCGCCAGATTTTCAAAGCAAAAACGACTGTGGCCAATTCTAAGTCATGCGTTGGGTAGTTTTTCTCATGCAGTCTCAACTGTCGAGAGGCATAAGCAATAACCTTTCCATTTTGCATTAGCACACAACCCAAACCTTTATAAGAAGCATCACTGAAAATTAAAAAATTTTCCATACCTGACGGTAGTGTCAACACTGGTGCAGTGGTTAATCTCATTTTCAGTTCATGAAAGGCAGTTTCTCTTTCGTCATTCCATTCAAATAATTGCCCCTTGCGAGTCAACTGGGTAAGAGGTACAGCTATCTTGGAAAAGTTTTTCACAAACCTCCTGTAGTACCCGGCTAAGCCCATGAAACTGCGGACCTCTGTTACATTTGTCAGTGTAGGCCAATTCACAATCGCCTCTATTTTTTGCGGGTCTACTGAAATTCCCTCCTTGTTGATCACATGCCCTAAGAAAACAACTTCATCCAACCAAAACTCACATTTCTTTAGTTTAGAAAATAATTTCCTTTCCCGAAGTATTTGTAGGACAGTTCTCAAATGATGTTCATGTTCAAGTCTATCTTTAGAACATATCAAAATGTCGTCAATAAAAACCACAACAAATTCGTCAAGGTAGGTTTTAAAAATTCGGTTCATTAGATCCATAAATGCTGCTTGAGCATTAGTCACTCCAAATGGCATAACAAGAAACTCAAAATGTCCATACCTCGTTCTGAAAGCGATTTTCTTAACATCTTCCGCCTTAACTTTCAACTGATGATACCCGGACCTCAAATCAATCTTAGAAAACACCTGTGATCCCTGCAACTGGTCAAATAAGTCATCAATACGGGGTAGGGTATATTTGTTCTTTATTGTTACTTTGTTCAATTCCCGAGGTAATTCATTTGGAAACATATTTGGAAATTCTCTAACAATAGGGATATCATTCAATTCAACATTCACAGATTGTTCAGACAACACATAGCACAAATAACCCTAGCACCCCTTCCTGATCAGTTTACATGCTTTCATTGCAGATATCAAATAAGGTGGAGGCACTACCCCATTACCTACAAACACAATCTCTTTATGTTCTGGTGGTTTAAATACAACTCGTTTTGTCACATAATCAATGATGACACAATACTTGGTCAACCAATCCATGCCCAAAATTACATCAAAATGCCTAAAGTTCAAGGGCAGCAAATCTACATATAGGATAGCATCCTCAACACGCATATCACAAAACCGGTATATAGATTCACACAATACAGATTCCCCAAATGGAGCCGACACACATAGCAGATATGGCAGTAATTCTAAAGGTCTATCCAATCTAGATGCAAATGCATATGTCACAAAAGAGTGTGTGGATTCGGAATCAATTAATACAAAAGCATCCCGATTACATATAGAAATAGTACCCGAGACAACTGCGTTGGCATTCCGCGTATCGCCCGGAACAAGCGCAAAAACTCTCCCCTGTCTCACAGTATCCCCTGTGGTAGCGGATCTCAACGTATTTCCCGATTTCGGGATCGATGTAGTGGAACTAGCAGCTATCTTTCCCCCATTCTGATTACAATCTCGGGCCATATGCCCCTGTCTCCCACATTTGAAACAGGCTCCTGACACACGGTAACAAACTCCACGGTGCTTTTTGCTACAAATATTGCACATGGGAGCTGTGTCTCAGGAAGGAGTTGAAGTATTCGAGGAGCCCGTGTTTTGCTTTTTCGAAAATTTCTTCTTTGAGAAGAAGCCTTGCCTTTTGTTAGTCTTCCATTCCATTGTTGGCTTAGCTTGTCTAGCTATGTTAGCCTCTGATATGATGGCCCTGTCTAGCACCCAATGTAGGTTTCCAGCTTCAAGACATTCACTTTCTCTAGGATGTCACTTCGAAGCCCACCTTCAAAATGTCTTTCTTTCTTATAGTCAGTGTCAATCACGTGTGGTGCAAACTTGGCCAATTCAGTGAATTTGGCCTCATACTCAGCTATAGTCATATTGTCTTGCTTTAGTTCCATGAACTCAGCTACTTTCCTGTCTCGAACACACTGCGAGAAGTACTTGTCATAGAAAATTTCCAGAAATTTCACCCAATCAACATCCTTGTGATTTTCTCTCATTAATATCCACCATCTTCTTGCCTCGTCTTCTAGCATAAAAGTGGCTAGAAGCACTTCCTGTGTCTCCGAGCAAGGGAACACTTCAAACAACTTCTCAATGCCGAGGGCCCATGCTTCGACTTTCAACGGATCTAGTCCCCCATGGAACTGTGGTGGTTTCATTTTCTTGAATTTATTGGTGAGAGCTATTATCCGATCATTATTATGATTATCTAGCACGATCGGTGCCGGAGGTGGAGGTGGCGGGTGTGGTTGCTGCCACTGTTGTTGCCACTCCTGTTGCTGTCTCAAAGCTTCTGCCATTTCTTGTATCAGTCTTTCTATTCTGTCTATTCTGGCAGTAGAGGATTCCTCTATCTCATCACCCCTTGTTTTCACCATTTGATTAAACTTGCATTATACTTTATACAAAAGATACACGGTATTCATACACTAAAGAGCATACATAATCAAATAATTTGAAATGCAAGCATTTTACAAACTTATAAAACATAGTTGTTCACATTGAAACATATAGATGCATTCTCGATACCATCAAAGTCATACTTATCACATGAATGCATCCTATATATTTTCTAGACGCTTATTGCTCATTTGGACAAGTGTGTGAGTTATTAACTCGTGCTCCGATACCACTTTGTCATGACCCGAACCCGCCCCTGTGGGTTAAGGACATAACCGGCCAGTAATCATGAGATTACCTACGGCCTCAAACCAAAACAATTGTATTTTAACAGAGTTAATGGGGGCCAAACGGAAACAGTTCAAAACTTTGTCCATAGAGCTGTGCTTACATGGCACATCCAAACAACCAAATATATATACGTTAATAACTCACAACAGAAATACAGTAGCATAAGTTCTGTACAACCGGATCATCCAAAAGCTAAGTCAACCCATGAAAACTATATACAGACATATGCAAAGTCCTCGCCAACATGACAAAAATAACATAGCATAGCGGAAAGGCGAAGACGAGTCTCGTGCGTGAGACACTAGGGCTGACTCTCCAAAACTTGGTTGTTCCACACAGACTTCACTGGTGCTGGGTCTGGACCTCTCTTGGCTCACCTACAAATACATGAATGAGCGTGAGCGATAGCCCAGTGAATAATATCTAATACAGAAGTTATACAAACGATATGTAGAACAACAAACTTCAAACGGCCTTGGGCCCAATTCATATTTTCATTTATGTCGAAACGGCCTTCGGCCCATTCATTCATGCCAAAACGACTTTTGGCCCATTCATTCATGTCAAAACGGCCTTCGCCCCATCCATTCATGTCAAAGCGGCCTTCGGCCCATCTATTCATGTCAAAACGACCTTCAGCCCATCCATTAATGTCAAAACGGCCTTTGGCCCAACCATTAATGTCAAAACGGCCTTTGGCCCATTCATTCCTTCTTGTCAAAACGGCCTTTGGCCCATTCATTCATGTCAGACATTTGTCCACAACTCAAACTAGCAAATCATAAGGCATAAGGCATATAAGAAAATAAACAATTGGACAAATGACAAGCTTCCAAATATCGATATTACTCACAGTGATCGGTTTCTTGGTTTACCCTAGAGCTCGACCCTACACAGTCCAAGAACACAAAAGAGTCACCAACAATTCAATCCGTTCTTAAATTCACATTTTCTTCTTTGGGCTTTATTCTTATTTTTTTACTCAATTACAATGCTCAATGCATGCCTAAGAGTACTTAGAAGTGAAGGAGAACGGAAAACGAAACACAGAACACATAAACAAAATTTCAGAAAATAGGGTCCCCGCTCGAGTGGACCCAATTGGTCTGCAAAAGTGCTGTTGCATCAAATTCATGCTCGAGCGTGAACTCGGGCGCTCGAGCGGAAGGTCTGTTTACATAGCTCCCCGCTCGAGCGTGGACTTCCCCGCTTGAGCGGAAGCCATGTCTGCAAAATATGCTGGGAGCTCGTATTTCATGCTCGAGCAGTGGTTTCCCTGCTCGAGTGGACATCAAGAATTTTGGGTTTTCCAGAATGTGTTCTTGAGCTCAAAATGACCTCCAAAGGTTCCAAACTCATAATCTTGGTTCCCAAACATGCAAATACATTACATACCATGAGTACACAAGTAATAGGAGGCCAATTGCTCAAAATCATGGTCACATTTCTTCAAAATCAAATCAACATTTTTGTATACTCATGGCTCAAGCTTTCAAACCTCAAATAAGTTCATTAATCAAACATGCACGCAATCTTTTAATTCCAATTCCATTTCGAACGATGCAAATGGTGTCTGTCCTCATAAAGCTCAACAAAACCATGCTTGCATGTATGATAAAACTTTCAATTTTGCTTAATTGGCATGCTACATGCTAGATTATGCAAACTTACGGCAATTGATAGCAATTCTATGCATGCATGACCTTATCTCATCAAAATCAACACAACTCATGATTTAGCTCACCAATTAATCTTGAATTCACAAAATCACAAGCTCAAACTTATGAATTAGGGGTTGATTACTCACCTAGGAGCTCATTCTTCCCAATCTATGCTTAATTCTTGAGTTGGTCTTCAAATCTCTTAAGTTGAAGATCAACTTCAACCCTTCCCTACACTCTCTCTCTCTAGCCGAACCTCCCTCTCCTCTCTCTCTGAGTTGATTTCGGCCAAATGAACAAAAAGAGAGGGGTTGGGTGTATAATGCTCCACTATATGCAATTTCACTTAAGTACAATCAACAACATTACATATTTGAGCACTAGGCCATTATTTTAATCCAATTAATCTGGTCCGAATAAATTTCTAAATTAAATTTCACCGTAGGCTCTAAAAATTACGCTAATCACAATGGCGTAATCAATTTCGGGTTCTGTGGCCGATAAGGCCTTCAATTTAATTTTCAAAACAGATAATCAAACAGATATTCCTACGGTGAACAGATAAAAATTCAAAATCACATATTTTCACCTAATGGCACACGAAATCATATCAAAACACATAATCACATTCGTATTAAGGACCAATTAACAAAATAAGGGACAGGGTTATCACATCATCCATGTTGAGTTTTAAAGCTATCTTATGCATGTACTCATGATTCATATGAGATTGAAGTTAGATTTTATGTTTTTGTAAACTTTGGAAAGGAATTTGAAATTTAATCATACATGCATGATTATTTGAGTTGAATTCATGAAGATTAGCTATGTGGCTTGAGAATTGGTCTTGAATCCATATTTATAGAAGAGTTCTAAGTGTTTGAGAAGTTGTGAATGAGCCATACAAAATCATGATTTGAAACTATGGGTATTGAAGTTCAACTCTGTTCTAGAAATTCCACAATTCTGCCTCACAGTTTGAGCGAACAATATGTCGCTCCAGCATTCAGTATTTTTGCAAACATTCGCAGTTGACTCGAGCGACTGCCTTTTATTTTACACCTTGGCTCAAGTGAACATCGAACCTAGATTTGGACTATTCAGTACTTTTGCTGACCAAGCGGTCTAATAAAGTTTACATTCTCATTCCTTTCTAAGTATTCTTAGGCATGAATTGAGCATCCTAAATGAATAAAAGAGTTAGAATGAAGCCTAAAAGAATTGAATAAGTTAAAGAATAATCCGGTTAAGCAATGTAATTCAATGTGTGTACGTTTATATTGTATAGGATCATCCACGAGGACGAGTCAACAACCGAATCACTGTGAGTAATATTTTAGTGAAGATATTTTCTTAGTTACTCTATTTTCTGTATATCCTACTGTGGTATGTTTTCCAAACTTAAGATTTTGCAAATGTGAATGAGTTTCTATCTGTTTGATCAACGTGAGAAATGTTTTTGTTAATGTATGAAATGTTTTTGTTTATGTCATATACGCATAGTTCAATGGACAAAATTTTATTATTCAGCTTCCGCTTCTAGCCCCATATACTTAATTATGATTTGATTTCTGTCTAAGACCGTAGGCAATCTCATGATTACTGGTCAGTTATGATCCAAACCTCTAGGGGCAGGTTCGAGTCATGACAATTAACATTACACTCGTGTTATGCACAAAAATAAAATATATAAATAAATAAAGGGATAATTATAAATAAATAAAAAAATTCAAGATTTTAACCTTATAACAAAATAAATCATGAATTTTTAATTTTGTTAATTTAAATCATAATATTTTGATTTGTTTTTAATCTAAACCATTCGCCTATTTTCTTTAAGTAAAACTCACGAAAAAAGTATTTTAGTCATTAAACTTAATATAGGTATACAAAAAATGTTTAAAATATCATTTTCATTGAGTTTAATGACTAAAATATCTATTTTTTTTTTTATCTATTTTACTTAATGAAAATAAACAAATAATTTAGATTGAAAACATATCAAAAGTTTAGAGTTTAAATTGATAAAATTAAAAATTAAAAATTTATTTTGTTAGAAGGTTCAAATTTTGGAGGTTTTTTTTTTTTTTTTGTAGTTTTCCTAAAAATAAATATGCATTTAGTCTTAAACTAATATACGTATTTCACATTTTATATATAATTAACGTATCTAATGAATGACATAATGAAATTTTTGTATATCATTTTTTGCATTCAATATTTTAAATCTATATTCAAACGTACATTTATTTGTTTGTGTTTCTTTTGGTAATAAATTAAAAAAAAAAAATCAAAAAATAAGCCAGACTTAAAACAAGCCTAAGAGTAGGATGCTAAGTCAGTGACCTAAAAATAAGTATTTCCTTAAATTAAAAAGCATGTTACTATAAAATCAAATTAAAGTCAGAAATCATCATTAATGAAAAAAATGTGTGTGGATTTTTCTTAAATGCTTAAAAACTCACTTTCTAAAATAAATATTTAAGGATGCTTCTAACTGTAACTGTTATATTATGCTCCACTCCCACCTAACCTTACACTCCGTTTGGATCAAGAGATGAACAAAAATAAATAAATGATTGGAGTTTCTCATCTAAGTGAGAAAAGAAAAAAAAAAAAAATTTGATTGTAATTTCTCACTTTCTTCTTTGGATGGATTATGATTAAAAGATGATATATATGTCTTTTTATTTTATTTGCTTTGTATTTAGAGGAGTAGTTTAGGCATTATAAATTTTTTATAAAGAGTAGTTTTGGTTTCTCACCAAATCTCACTACTTATAGTGAGAAATAAAACTTTTCTTTATTTCTTACCATTACTCACGTAATTAATCATCCAAACAAGTGATGATGAATTTTATCCTCTCAATTTCTGTAACGCCTCCACATGCATGACATAATGATAGGTCTAATTAATTCATCCAATCACACTAATCTCAACTCAAGTGGTCAATTCTCTATATTTGTATTCCGTTAATGTGAGAGATTTACAAAAAGAGTTCCACATACAATATTCAAACTTCTTAAAATGTAAATCCATAGCATGTATGATGATTAAAACAAAAGAAATAGCACAAAATGAATGCCCCAAAGGTTACAAGTTCCAAAGCTTAAGTCCGGTTACAAAAAAGATGGTTATTCAAAACCCATACAAATAAAGCCCTTGACTTATCAAAATATACAACAAAAATAAAAGAGCCTTGTGGTCTCAAAACACAATCCTTGCCATTAGCTAGGCAAAATCACTATATCCTTTCCTGCACAAATCCACTAGGGGTGAGCACAAAGCTCAGTAGGAAAATCTTAACAAAGTATATATGTTTAAGTAGTCTCACAATGTGCATGCTTTGCAATGTCATGCTCCAAAAATCCACATCTTTGTTCGTTTTTGAAAATCATATGCAATACTTTTTCAAAAATACATTATCTCAATTGTTTCATAATACACAGCGAGGTGGTAAATACGACTCAAGTAATCTCTAGATTGATATCTACAAGTAGGCATATCAAGTGCAACCAATCCCCACTTTACCGACTCCGAGCCGAAAGACACGTGGTACCTACTCCGTGCGTGTTTTCAAACTTACACCCTAGACAGTTAGGCCATCTTAAACAATATCAATCCACACTCCCTATTCGGACTTACCAATGTATTTACCCCAAAACATTTTCAAGATCATCAATTGTTTTCTCAAAACAATAAATCAATTTCTAAACATAACCATAATAATCAATATTAAAAGCTATGCAAATGAATGTATGTAGATGAAAAAATACAATTCCCTGGTTCTTCAATATTATGTCCTCAATACAATACAATTATCAACATCTCTCAATATTCTCAATTTAATAATCAATAACCATACCCATTTGACATATGACACAATCCACATTCACAATTCTTTACAATATTCAAAATTTTTCATGACAATTTCTCAACGAAAATTCATCTATTTCATAGATGATTTAACCACATAATAACACATGATTTTTCTTCAATAACACCAATCTTTCCCCAAATTTAAAAATCAAGGGTTTCCATCCAAATGAATTTCTTTCTTTCATTTTTTTAAGTGTTCTTGCCAATGCACTTCCAAGAGACACACATTTCATAAATAAGAATCAATTTCATGAGAGAAAAGAAAAGTACCTCTTTTTAAAACACATTCAAAACCCTCACTCAAAACCCAACTCATATCCCAAAGATTTCATTGAGGAAATAACTAGAACATGCCAAAATCATATATATAACTAAAACAAACTGCCTACGTAAAGATTGCAGAAGAAAAGATGAGAAAAGCTCCAAAATTAACGGTGTCAAAATCTAATCTCCACCGTACACAATGTAGCCATTGATGAGCTCTCCAACTTTGATGAAGGAACTTAGGTCAAAACTCAAATACATTTAGAGAAATCAATGATTTAATGGAGTTTGATAAGAGTAAATGAAGAGAGAAGGGAAAGAAATGTGTTTTAGAGACACAGAGAGATTGAGGGAAAGGTGAGGTGTGTATACTCAGCCCAAGGAAAGAAGAAGAAGAATTTTCAAACTTAGGACATTTCCCGCACATGCGCGCCTCTTTCCGTACGTGCGGGGCGTACCATTGCTACATATGTGGCACTCACCCCCGTACGTGCGGTTATTTTAGCAAGGAACTCCCAGAAAACCCTATCTCACCACACATGCAGCGTCCATTTCCGCACATGCAGCGCCTTCCCCGTACATGCCCACCACACCTGCGGTTATTTTAGCCTTTAACCTTCAAAAAACTCATTTCCCACATATACGGCTCGTCTTTCCACATGTGTGGCACCTCTCCCACACGTGTAGCTCCAACCTTCACATGTGCAGTTTTTCTACAACTCTAGATTATAGCAAGTTCAAGATGGTTTCCCTAATCTCGATTCCAACTATGCTTTCAAAACAAGAAAACTCAACTCCAAAAAAAAAAATAAAGATGTGAATTAGAGGAAGACTTTAAGAGTGCTGAACTTAAACGGCCGACGAGGCCTCAGATTAGTGTCTAACATCCCAAATACGAGAAAATAAACATCATTAAAAGAGAATAAGACGGGGTATGTACCAGGGCATCACAATTTCTTTTTTTTTTTTTTTTTTTACCAAACCTCTCAATCTAAACAAACGGTTAAAGCTACAATGATCCATAGAAAGAGAGGGGAATTGAAGTAGATCCTTCCAAAATCAAGGCCATCTTAGAAATGCCACCGCCAAGGACTGAAAAGAAGGTGTATGGCTTTCTGGGTAAAGTGCAATTCATAAGACGGTTTATTTCTAAATTAACCTTGACTTGTGAACTACTATTTGGTCTCATGATGAAAGGGAAGAAATTTCAATGGGATGATTGATGTCAGTTTGCCTTTGAACAGGTTAAGCAATACCTCTAGAATCCGCCTGTGTTATCGCCACCAGAGCTGGAAAAACCGTTGACTCTGTACTTGTTAGTAATAGATACGACCATGGGTTGCATGCTCACTTAGGAATCTGAAGATAAGGTGGAGAAAACCATCTACTACTTGAGCAAGAAGATATTGGATTGCGAGACCCGGTACACTCCTTTGGAGAAAGTTTGCCTAACCTTGGTATGGGCTACTAGGAAGTTGAGGCATTACTTGTTAGCTCACTATGTAATTTTGGTTTCGATATTAGATCCCATCAAATATCTCTTTGAGAAACCAGCGCTTACAGGTAGGCTGGCTCGTTGGTTGCTTCTTTTCTCCGAATTTGATCTCAAATATGTCACCCGTAAGTCAGTTAAAGGAAGAGCTGTAGCAGAGTTCCTAACAGACCATCTAGTAGAAAGAGATGAGGTCGTGGAATACTTGATCCCAGATGAAGACATTCTACAAGTTGAAGAGGAAACTTGGACGATGTACTTTGATAGAGCGTCCAATCAGTACGATTATAGGATAGGTGTGTTGTTGATAGCACCTGACGACTCCCATATACCGTTAGCCTTCAAACTCCGATTCAAGGTGTCCAACAATGAAGCAGAATATAAAGCGTGTATTGTTGGTTTAGAAGCCGCCCCAGAACTAGGGGCAATAAGGTTGGATGTCATCGGAGACTCGAACTTGGTTGTTTCTTAAGCAAGTAGAGACTGGAAAGTCAGAAAAGAGAAGATGAAGGTTTACCATCAGACCCTGGATATTCTGATTCTGAGGTTTGAAAAGTTGACATTCACGCATATATTAAGAGAGAACAACAGGTTCGTTGATGCTTTAGCAACTTTATCTTCTATGGTAGACATCTCACTCGGGGTCCAGATGCGTTCGATTATTATCGAACAGAGATACACGCCAGCTTATGAAACTATTGCCGCGATAGATGAAGTACAAGACAAAAACCCCTAGTATTACGATATTTGGAACTTTTTGGAAAATGAGACGTATCCATCAGGGGCAAATGCCATAAACAAACGGGGAATACGACGTATGGTTGTCCAATTTATCATCTACGAGGGTAAGCTGTATAAAAGAGGCCATTTGGGAATGCATAAACTGTGTGTGGAGGAAGAGGAATCAAAGCACCTTATGGAGGCTATCCACGGTGGGGGAATGTGAGGCGCATATGAATGGTGTGATGCTAGCCCAAAAGATCCTCAGACAAGGCTATTACTGGTCCACTATGGAGGAGGATTGTATTGGTTTTGTGTGCCGATGCCATAAATGTCAAATTCATGCCAATTGCATAAATATTTTGCCGTCAAAGCTCTACAACATGACTTCGCCATGGCCTTTCTCGGTCTCGGGAATCGACGTTATCAGTAGAAGGATCAAATGGACATAAATATATCTTGGTGGCAATTGATTATTTTACAAAGTGGGTGGAAGCTCAGTCCTATGCAGTGTTCAAGGCATCACATGTGGCCAAATTTATCAGAAATAATATCATCTGCCGGTACAGAGTCCCGAACGAGATCATATCAGATAACGGCTCCCACTTCAAGAAAGATGTAATAGGCTTGTTGGAGAAATAAAATGTGGCTTTTCATAAGTCATCCACATACAAGCCACAAACCAATGGAGCTGTTGAAGCCGCCAATAAGAATATCAATAACATTTTTCAGAAGATGGTTGAGACCTACAGAAACTGGCCAGATAAACTACCATTCACACTTTGGGCCTACAGAACCTCGATCCGGACATATACAGATGCAACCCTCTATTCTCTTGTCTACAGGATGGAGGCTATTTTGCCAATTGAAATCGAGGAGCCGTCGCTGCGAGTTATGGCCAATTGTCAGATAGCAGAGGTGTACTGGCAATAGAGTAGATTTGAGGAGTTAATGTTGTTTGATGAGAGGAGGCTAAAGGCATTGTATAGCAAAAGTTAGAGCACAAAAAGGATAGAGTTAATACTGGAGTGAACTTCAACCAAACCACGTAAGGCTTGATTCCCATCTTTGGGATACATAGGCAACTTCATCCTGAAGTTTGGCCGTAACTATCTCCAACTCAACTGTCCTATTCGTTTTCCTAATTAGGTCATCTTTGTTCATCATCTGTTAGTTTAGTTACGATCTCTATTTTGAGAAGAAAAGCTGGTTACAAAGTAGAACAGTAGTGGTGTACAATCAGGGGCAATTATGATCGTTTGATTCGAGGTTGTACATCTTGAGGATCTATACTGTGCGTGTTAGGCAGTGATCATTTTTGAAAATGGTTTTGGAATAAAACTTGATTTTGTTCAAAATTTTACCTTTTACAACGTATACCATTTTTGGGATCAAAAGGAAAATTTTTAGTGCTCACAACGTTAATTCTATTGATTTCAACACAATTATATTCTCCAACTCTCTGATACAAATCAATGAAAAGAAAGGTCAAAGCAATAAACTAGTGGCATAGTCGAGTCAGGTGCTCCTGCATTCTCTGCTTGTGCTTACAGAAGCTTTTGCAGCTAAAGTGGGCCCAGCTTGTGCCTCATCCTCGAGCCAAGCCAAGCACTTGCCAGAAAGGGCATGACTAAAACTAGGGGCAGGGGCCAGACGCTCTCTCGTCCTCTAGGAAGCAAGGTACCTAACCAGGTGTGAACCACAAATTGGGAATGAAGTTGGGTATTCTACACCCTCCTTGGGCAGGTCTAATCATGTCCAAACTAGGGTCTTAATCAAAAAAGAAAGTAGAACACGCAGTGCGTGAGGCCAATCAACTGTATACCAGGCTGTCGGGTCATGCTGTAACTCATCTTAGTCAGATTGAGCCAGAGGAAACGCCAAGCTATGTCAGCTGCAGACCTGCTGCACATCCAGTTGCACCACCATCCCTCTTTGGGAAAGTCCACTAGTCGTTGGTGGAAGAAATAAGCTCGAGCTGAATACTCAGGGCAAGGGTCCACCACCTTCAGCTTATTCATAAGCCATACCTGGGAAGGGATAAAAAATAAGAGAGATTAAAGAATAGAGAGATGTGCGAGGAGAGAAAAGTAAAGAAAAGGCTTTGAGAGAAAATAGAGCATGAGTGCCGAGTGATGTACGAGGCATATATCAGAAAGGGTAGGAAATAATACCTGAAAAAAGTAGTGGACTCCCCGCAAATCTGGTGGTCTCTCACCGATGACAAGCATCTAAGCCCATTAAAGTCTCAGACAACACCAAACCAATACAACTCTTACCTTCTTTCAGACATTGGACCACTTCGATCAACCGAATGCTGGTTCCACTGTAACTAGGGGCAAGAAGGAAATGCGCAAGCATACATCAATAAAGGGCATGCTATCGAAAACGTCGCCAGAGAGGGTCACCTTTGTCACCAATGTCAAAAAATCGATTAATCAAGCTGGGTATATCTAGCTCGCCATCATGGGCCAAAGATCAAGCTTCATACAAAGTAAGCCCACACATTCGTCCTAAAGACTGGACGTGGCCAAAACAAGGCTGAGGCATGATTTCCCCATCGTGCCGAGTTTCCATCAATACTCAAAATTCTTCAAGAGTCGGGCACATTTCCTGTGTTTCAAAGCAAAATACATGCGTAATTGGGTCCCAGCATTGGGGCCACGGCATGGAGGAATGGAAAGCAAAGTGGAGTATGACTCAATAAAAAAAAGCGCATTTATGTCGAAACCTCAAAAATTTACCTTTTTCGTGCCATCTAAAGTGGCTATCCAATCTGTGAGCTTCTCAGCAAGAAATATCTCAATTTGTGGAAGAAACAGGAGCAAAAATGAGGTTCTGGTAAAGAAATCACGAAGAAAGACCTTTTGTAGAAGATAGGGCTGTGAGTGGAAGTCAACTGTCAGCTATCTAGTGGATTCATCACAAGTGGCTGACCGTCTACCTTTTCTGGCCTGTCGTCCACTTGTGGGTCTAGCAATCTTGGCAGTCTGGTTTTGTCTTGGTCTTTGTGTTTTGAGGTCATGTTTTGAGTCTTCTGGTTTTAGCAAGTGTGCATATCTGTATTTGAGTTATTTTTTCTTTGTTTATCGAGTTGTATTTTGTATTTCGGTCGTTGGTCAACTCATTACCCGATTAAGAACACCATGCCAATACAAGTTTTTATTTTTGGTTTCAAATTCAACTCTATTTTCATTTTATGCAAATGTGGTGCTCATGATGCAAAAACGATAACTCTTTTCATAAAACTGCAGGGTTTTCCCCCGATCATAGTTTTTACAAAAGAGAGTTCAAGTTTTCAAAAGCAAAAGTAAAAGTCTATCTGAAGCTATACATTTGTTGAACTACTAAAATAAAAGAAACTAAGCAGAAAAGTACAAAATTGGCGCCAATCATCTCAATCTCGAAAGGCCCTCTTCGTCCTCTTTCTCAGAGGGAACTCAGGGGCACTGTTTCCATCAGCACCACTATTAGCATCAGACTTTGAGCTAGAGCCGGTCTCATGATCTCCACTCCTAGCCTCAAAGACAGCCTCGGAATCATCTCCGCTCCCTGACCTCGAGCCAGCATCATCGTCTCCGCTCTTAGATAACTTAAAATGTTGGCTCACTACCTCCTCAGAATCACTGGCCCCAGTATTATCCTCGCTCAATACGAGCTCGAACTTACTGCACTGGCTTCGAGCACTCCTGCCTCTGCCTCAACCTCAGGGCTCATCTCGGCCGCGCGCTGGGGCCGGATGAGGTGTCACTAATGCCACTGCTCCTGGTGCCCTCGGTCCAGATGAGATCTGAAAAACAAGTGTCAACATATCAAATACAGTGTATGTATGCGGAATGAGTGCAAAAGGTACAGTATCAGTGCAGTGAATCAGTGTAGTATGGGGTGGTGTGAATGTTACGGTATGCGTATCAGTGTACTAGTGGGAATATGATAGTGTGGTACACAACAGTGTAGGGTAACAGTGAAAGGTATGTGGAAAATAGAAAAAAAAAAATACCTGGATACCGTGTAACTCAATCGACATCTCCTTTCTCTGCACCATGCAATCAGAGAAGCAACCAGCTAGAGCAAGCCTTCTGTGTACTCAGTCGGTGCCTGCAAGTGCATTTAAATGATTAGTATTAGAAAGAATTAATATCTGGAAAGGGAGAGCTCAGTTACAAGCTGTAAAGTGTGGTTCATACCTAAGGTGCGCCACAGGCTCTGATATACCCATGCTCTGCGTCAGGTGGCTCTATCGAGATCTAATAGGCTGATCGGTTCGCCGCCAACATAAAAAGTGCAATGGGAATCACTAGCCAACTAGTAACCTACGCAATGGAAGGGGCCTCTCTAATATCAGCCTCAGTCTCCTAGGTAGCCTCATCCACTAAGGGAGCACCTGTTGCATTGCCCGCGCGAACGCTCGTCAAAGGGGGCATACGATGAGTCTAGATGAAAGTCGCATAATTGCCCTCCACTCTGAAATAATCGGCATCCAGACTTACTATAAACTGAATAATAGCCCCAGCCAGGAGGCTATCGGCTATCCCCATGGATCCTGGGAGTGACATAAGAATGACTGGGACGGGTGAGCCCAGAGTCGGGCGTATAGAACTCTCACCTAAGAACTAGGCTCAGCAAATTGGTCCCTCCAGCAAAATTCAGAATGGAGACGTGGCCCAAGCCCTAGCGTACTGGTCCCTTACTCCAACTGCCATTGTCGTGTAGGGTTGCCACATGATCTGCAAACAGAGAATGTACAGATTGTTAGTTGCTGTTAGTTGTCGAAATATGAATCAGAACAGTAGCAAAGCAAAAATGATTGTGAGTTTCGAATTACCTCAGGGGCAACCACCATATCAAAATATCGGCGATAGAAGGTGAATGTCATATCATCATGGCTCCGACGCCAGCACCGACCATTATATCGCCGCGAGTAAGGCATGGCGAAAGAGATCTCATCCATTGGCTCTAGAGCCAAAGCTAGGAAATAGGCATAAACCCATAACTGCAACAGAAAGTGCATAGTAGAAAACACAAGTTATGAACAGATATAAAACAGAAAGTGCACAACAGAAAGCACAAGTGTCAACAGATGTGAAACAAAAAGCACAAGTTATGAACAGATATAAAATAGAAAGTACAAAGCAGAAATCACAATATGTCAACAAAAAGTGCAAAAGCAGAAAGGTGTGGTGCATGGTCCCCCCACATGCGGGAAATGGAACTCATATAGCCATAGAGTGTAGTAAGGCTAGCTCTACCCCAATCGTAGAATAGGACTCGGGGCAAGGTCACGAAAGCGCTCAGTATGTACAAACCCATGGTGTTCCACCTGTTCGCAAACAAGGTGGTACCGAGTAGGAACATCAAGAAGCCCTGGACGTACTACTCTACCTTCTCCGGTGTCTCGGGCTCACTTCTGCAGAAGTGCTCGGGAAACCAGCTGTATCTTACCATCGCTGGCCTATATAGAGATGGGCGTGCTCCAAGCAAGTAGATCCAAGCTGTCTCCCACTTGCCCATACCCATATCAAAAGGGATCGGATCACCCCTTACTCCTAAGCTTATGATCGTGGAGAAGTCATAGGGAGTCATTGTCATCTCCCTAGCGGAATAAAAGTGGAAAGAGTTGGTGGTGTCCCACCACCCTTCCACCAACGCTCCGAGTAAAGCCTGGCTTGCCATATGTCGTAAGAGTCCGGTGCAGAATAGGCCAAAGCTGGCCTCATCAACCAAGTCGCGGACCTCGGGCGGGAGCTCATAATACCAGTCTCTCGTTGTCACTGCCCCATATCCCCTGTAAGAACGGAAGTCCCCCTGTAGCAAAGAAAGAGTGAAACAGATGAAAGGCAGTGATAAAAGAGCATTCAGGTGAATGGCAGTGTAAGAAATACAGTCATATGAAAGGCAAGAAAGCATGAAAATAAAGTTTGCACCTCAGAAGCGCCACAGAAAATGTGGGAGTACGACTCTCTCAACAAAACGTCCTCTGGCATGCCACCAGCAAAATAGTCAAAACGCATTATGCCGCCAGGCATGTAGACACCCCATTTTTGACCGACCTTAAGACTCAGACGTCATCGATTGAGCGCTCGGTGATTGCGCATGTTTGAGCTCATTTCGAGTTTTCGGAGTTTTTGGCTGAGAGCTTTGCCTCCGGGCTTCTGAACTTTTTGTGCTTTGGCTCGATTTGTAGAATGAATCTTGTTTTCTCTTCCCTAGAGGGAAGGAGTGGTCCTGTAGACCATCTATTTGTGGTCGTAGACCACTTTTCGTGGTCGTAGGCCACTTTTACCGTTTGGAGACCAGTTTCTGGTTTTTTCGAGCCTTCGGCCGCGCGTCTTGTCTTGGGACCGCTTAACATTCTCCGTTTGGCTTGGTTTTTGAACCACACCTTGTTGCCTCTGCCTAGAGGAACACTGTGGTCCGGGAGACCATTTTCGTGGTTGCAGACCACTTTAGATGCTCGTAGGCCAATTTTCGAGGCTCCCAGCTGCGCGCCTTGCCTGCCGATCTCTCGTCTTGCATCCGTTTTGGTTTGTTTTTGGTACAAACCTTGTTTTCCTTGTTTGGAAGGTGGTACAAGGGTGGGAGACCAGTTCTTCCCCTTGGAGACCACTTTTCCTCCTGCCAGCCAGTTTTCTAGTTAGGAAACTGGTCTCCTTAGTCTTTGGGCCATCTTTTCTGGTCGGCCACCACACCCTTGCATTGTTTTCATGCCCTAGACCTTCTCCCACCATGGACGGCCAGTTTTTGTCTTGGGAGACCACTTATGGTGGTCGGACGACCACTTCAAGTGGTCGGCTGCTTTTTGTCACCTTTTTGGAGATATTTTCCTCCAACTGCACAGTTGGAGGGCACAGAAACCATCCTCCATACACGTGTATGGAGGGATGGCCTTCGAACCTTAGCTTCCTCAAGAAGCTTTGTTTTTGTTCTCTATAAGAGAGAACCTCCTCCTCCTCCCTCTAGGTTCAGAATTTTGAGGCTTGAGAGTTATACATACATACTTGTATCTGTCTTGTTCTTGTTCTTCATTTTGTGCCTTAAAAGTGTAGCTTTACCACACTTTAACACACAAACACACACTCAAACACCATCCTTTTGTTGTTGAGGCTTCTTGAGGTTGTTTTTGGTGCTTTTAGACTAGTTTTGATCCAAGAAAGCTGTTGGAGTTGCAGCCTTGAAGAGGTTCTACAAGGGTGAGTCAACTAACCCTTTAATCCCTTGATTTTGCTTAAGCTTTTAGCCCTACTCGCATGTTGTTTTAAGCTTAACTCTTAACTACAAAAAGTTCTATTTTTGCATGCTTAAAATGTTTGTTTAAGGTCACTTCTTTGTGTTTGGGGTGGTCTACCCCCTCTTAGGCCTTGTTAGGCTTTGTTTTGAGCCATCCCTTTTGGCTCTTGTTCTAGCCTTTGCATGACCTTTATACCACTGAAATCCAGAGGACTTTCAGTGGTGGAAAGGTGGTCTTGGGGTCCTAAATAGGAGAGGGTCATCCCATCTCCTCATGTTTTGTATACTTGCTTCATATGCCTCACGTTTGAGCATGTTTATTAAGCTTGTGTTGGCTTGTTCTTAGCATGTTTTTCGGGTGATTTTGAGATGGCATGCCACTGTTTTTGGTTGTCTTGATCATCCCTTGCATGCATAATACACTTGTAGTGTAATCCTCACAAACTAGCTTTGTATGCTTCATGAAGTAGCATGTCTTTCTAGCTTATTTTGAGTCCATTTCAGCATGTTCTTAGTGTTGTTTTGCCATGTCATACCTCTGTTAAGGTTTGGTTTGGTAGGCCCTTGCATGCTCCTTGCACTTGTAATGCAATTCCATGAACTAGCCTAATGTGTCTCATGCTTTAACATGTCATTTTAGCATGCTTTTGGCTTAACTCTAAGAAGCTTTTGTCCATGTTTTAGCATGATCTAGCTCTGATTTGTGTTGTTTTGGTCATGCATGCCATGCTTTGTATAGCTATAGTGCATTCTAGCTTGTTAGCTTTGTCTATCGAGTCAACTAGCATGCATTGCTTGGCCTATTTGAATGATTTGGAATCATTTGTTATGTGATTTCAGTCCATGTTTCATGGCCATAAACTTACATTTGTCACTTATTCAATGCGTTTGAGGGTTTGCCATTTATGCCTTAAACATGGGTCATTGCGTATGCCTTCATGCCTAAGCTTGCAAGCTATCATTTCAATGTGTTTTTGTGGTTATTTTTCCATGATATAACCTTGATTTTTGTTGGTTAATTCATCTCATGCTTGGCCTTAGTAGGTGTAGTGTAATCCACCTTATTTGCCTTGTATTCATCATACCTTATGCTCTTCATGCTAGCTTGTTTTGGCTTCCTTCCATACATGTTTTAGGCTCATTTTGACATGTTCTAGGACTATTTTAGGTTGCCTTAGCCATATGCTTCATGCTTTACATAGCTATAGTGTAAGTGCCTATGCTAGCTTCAAGCTTTGGGTACCATAACTTGCTTCATTTGTGTTGTGTACATGATTTGGCATCATTTAACATGACATTTCAGAGCATATAACATTGCCATGTTCCCACTTCATTCACTCTTTAAGTGCCTTTGAGTGTTGTGCTTTGTTGCCTAGCTTGTGGCCAAGTATGCATGCATGCATGCTTAGGCCTTTGAGCCCTCATTTTAGCATGATTTGGTCTTTGTTTAGACCTATTCTAGCTCTGTCCATAGTTGGTTCATGCATTTGTGCCATGTGTTGCATGCCTCTTTTGTAGTCCTCTTTACTAGCTCTTATGCTTTGAGGACCCTAACATGCTATGCTTGTATTGTTTGAGTGATTTGGCATCATTTCTTGTGTAATTTCAGTGCACTTAGTGTTGTTACACTTCCACATTTGTCACTCTTTGAGCACTCTGGAGAGTTGTGCTCTTATGCCTAATTGGTGAGCCAATTGGCATGCATGCTTATATATGTTTTTGGTACCTTTGTTTCATCATTATGGCCACTGATTTGGGCATGACTGGGGTCTGTCCATTTTGGTTTAAGTCCATTGAGCATGTTGGTTTTCATGTTGTTTGCATTGCGCATGCTTATTGTTCATTGCATTGAGTATGCCATCTTACATTGCATTGTGTATGCCATGTAGTTCTTTGCATTGTGTATGCCAAGTTGTTCTTCGCATTTCCTTTGCACGTCCCTAGCATTCATAAGTTGCCCTTGTTGCATTGCATTGTGCATGCATGCATTACATTGTGTTTAGAATCTTGTCTTGCCTTGCATTGACTATGCATGCCATTTGATTGGTAGTTTGATCATGTTGCATCGCTTGTTGTTGCATGCTTGTCCCTTGCATTGTGTATGCCATGTAGTTGCATTGTGTTTTGTATGCCTTGCGTTGCATGCTTGAGTCACATTGCATGCTTCATGTTACATTACATTGAGTATGCCATGTTATTTGTTGTATTTTGTTTGGAATAGATGTTAATCCAAACACGAGACACGAGGGACGTTTCATACTTAAAGTGATGAAAGGTGCCGCAATTCTCGGTCGCCGACGCTCTTGATCATACATGATAGAGTTTTAGGCTTTATGTGTTTATTTGTGCATTCATTCCATATTGAATTGTGCAATTCGGCTTCTTGACCATCATGCATCGAGATGCGTGATTGGTGGCCCGAGGGTCAAGAACCACACTCCCTTGAGCCTATGAAATGATAAGGAGGGTGATTGTGCACACATATCTTGCAAATACATTGCCATGCCCTTTCTTGCTATCTGTTGCAACAAAGTGGAGTCTGGTAGCAAAAACTGGTCGGCCGACCAGTATTACTAGCTGGCCGACCACTTTTTCTGGTTTTTCAGCAAAGAAAGTGGTCGACAGGTGGTCTCCTTCCTTAGCAAATGGTCACCAGCCCTCCCACAGGTCTCCAAGGTGAGTTGGAAGCTTTCTGGAGCTTGGTGCAAAGTTCTGAGGATAGTTGCAAACAGAGGCATATTGGGGCATCGCGACAGATTTTCGAACGAGGCAACCAGGCATGCATGCACTCTTCTCGTCTTGGGGCACCTGCTTTACTGCTTTACTTAGCTAATTTGTTTAGCTAGTTTATGCTTTGGTTTTTAATTAATTAGTTAATGCGCTTAACTATTTAATTTGTTTTGTAATAGCTTAATTAGTTAGTTTGTTAGTTAGCTAATTTTGTTGTGTAATAATTAGTTTAATTAGCTTAGATTAGCTAGTTAGCTTCTTATTCGGACCTTTCGTCGAGAGGGCCAATTGTTGTAATTAGCGTACGTGTGTGTGATGCATGTCTTCCAACCTCCATTTCTTTCTCCTTTTTACTTAACTGCTTACGATGGTTAGTTTTAGGGCATGTTTCGATTAGCATCCTTATGCTTGTATGCGTGCATCATCCATTTTGTCTTGCATGCACCGAGCTCGGCGCATCATACTAACTGCATTGTATTTTAATTCCAATTTGAATACATGTACCAAGTTGCATTTCACATGCCATCTTAGGATAACCGAGCCTATTTTAGTTTAATTTCACATGTGTTGCATTAGCCATTTTAAACATGAATTTGGATCATGCATAATTTCTAACTAGTTCTCTATATTGGCTTGGAGTACACTGTGAGCGTTTACACTTTAGCATACTGCATGTGTGTTAATGTTGCCATGTTAGCATGCTTTCCATGAGGCTAACTGCTTATGTGATTAACTGTCTGAATGCCTGTGGGTGAAGGTTGGATTGCTTGAATTGGAACAATTCAACAAACCCTCGTTTTCGCCTACTTGCGAGTAGCAAACTTTAAACCATTTTCAAACAAACGGATATGCAATGTTTTGTTCTAAATTAGGCGATCTAGTCTATACTTGTATGCTGTGCGCATCACATAGTAATTCTAGGTTAATAACCAGAATAAGAACACATGTGTTTTCAAAAAACAAGATATCATGTTAGTAAAGGCCAATCATTTGATCGGGCGAACGAGGGTGCTCATATCCTGACCTTCCCCTCTCGTACCCAAGTTCCCGAGCCAGGGCAACTTTGGTGATGACGGATACGTGGCCTTAGGCACGGGTCAGGGTTTCCTAAATTTTTCAAAATAAAACATTTAGGTGGTGACTTTGTATCTGGCAACGCAGTCCATGTTTGGAACTTCTTTATTAAAAATCAGTTTTCCAAAATGATTTGCCGGATTTGGACTCTTTGGTGATTTATCAGTCTTGCATTGCACATTGTGAGATTAGATTCAGAACCGTGACACGAGTCGTAACTTGTAATAGCTAGAAAGCAAACCGAATTCACGCCCTCGCAGCGTGGAGCTCGAGAGTTCTCGGGCACGTCTACAGTTTCTGGCGACTCTGCTGGGGATTTAGAGAACTTGACTCGAACACATGATATGTTGTTTTGACTACACTTATGTGTCTCTTTGCATTACATTTGCATTGGTGCGCCTAGGACATCGTTTTTGCCATATGCTATTCCTGAACGGTTTGCTGAAGGCTCCCTTTGAGAAGCGTGCCATAAGGCTGACCAGTTGCGGGCTCTACCATGACGGGAACACAAACCTCGGTTTTTACCAAGGCACCCTTTTGACCATTCGATCTAGTGTATATCGGAATCCATAGTGACTATTCCAAACTAGGACAGGTTGCTTACCCGATTTTAGGTTGTTTGAAACTGCTGCGTGCGTAGTGAAACTCTAGTTCCTGACAAGATAGGACAAGGAAACCCTATCCCTCCATAGGGATGTTTTGGCTCTCACTTACTTGCTATGTGCTTTTAGGAGTGTGTCTCTACAGGCATGCACGTATTAGTTTGCAAGTCTGCGTATCAGGCCTGCGGGCATCAGTTTTGGGAAAATCAGTTTTACCTGAGGGTATCAGATTTGGGGCAGCAATTTGGGAAACAGTGATCAGTGTTGAGAACAGTGTGTTCAGCTTACAAATACCACATGTGTGTTGTCAGGCCAACTGTGTGTTGTCTTTAATTTATTCAGCTCATAACATAGCACACTGCACTTTCTGGTTGTTTATTTCCTTATTATGTTTTATTTATCTTTTTGTAAGGTAGTTTAGCACTATTGCTTCTAACCAGGAAGATATTTCCCGAGCACTCTAGGTTAGAGGTCGAAGACTTAATCGATCCAAGGATCTGATAGACGGACAACCAGTGTTCCATTCATTACCCCCGGTTACTAGACAGAGGGCAGTTAGGCGGAGGATATCAGTTCAGCAGCCAGTTCAGAGGGCTTTGTCTACCCCACCTGAGTACAATAGGGATCAGAGTTCTGTTTCTCCAACAGAGAGGGAATACACATCAGTTCAGTCATATCCACACTTTACAGTCGAAATGGAAGAGATGATGCATCAACTCCAAGAGACTATGCAAAACAAGCAGCAGGATGCTGCCCGTCAAACAGAGATTGTGGCACAACAGGCAGAGTTAATTGCTAGGCTACAGCAACAAACCGGAGCATCTGCTTCACACCAAGCTCCTCCCCCACTCGGAGTTCCAACACCCGGGAAGGCAACGTCCAGGAAAATATAGACGTCCCAACGGGGCCAGCTCTGCCTCCAATTCTACCTCAGCTGTCCAAAGCGCCCACCAATCTAGTCGATTCACCGTTTGAATTTGAGGTGGATCCGACGGCATTAAAAGTGAGCAAGCTAGAAAAGCTCTTCAAGAAGTCTCAAGGCGTGAAATCCATTCTGGATATAAAGGATGGATATACTGACTCGGCCGTGACGCTGCCAGACCAGTTTAAGATGCCACATATTGACCGCTTTGATGGTTCTGGGGATCCTATGGTGCACCTGCGGTTGTTTTTAGATGTCCTAAGGCCAATGGGCCTCTCCAGATTGCAAAAGATTTCTTTGTTTGGCCAGACCCTGTCGGGTGTAGTGGTTATTTGGTATGCAAAATTGGAGGACTCTATTAAGAGAAGCTGGGAGGAGATGGCTGAGGCCTTTATAGCTCAATACTTCTACAACACACAGGTCGAGATTACAACTCGTGATCTCGAGACAACCAGGCAAGAGCCAAAGGAGAGCTTCTCCGACTTCGTAACCCGTTGGAGGGCCAAAGCCTCGATGATGACCATCAGGCCCATTGACAAAGATCAGATACAGATGGTTGTGCGCAACCTTCAGCCTAAGCTCATGCAGAAGATGATCGTCCTCCCCCTTCCCACCTTTGCAGATCTACATGAGATTGGGGTGCAGATCGAGGACGCCATGAAACAGGGTCTGATCGACCATGAGAGAGAGCAGCCCAAAAGGGCATTCAACTGCAGTATGAATCTAAGCATGAGTATTGCTGCAGCTGGCAGGACTTCAGATGTAGGAATGGTCACCACCACCACCCCAAAAACCCTTACAGCTACCCCATTCACCAGTGCATCCGAAAGTAGTTCACAAACAGCCAGGTATGCACCCCGAGGCCAGAGAACCTTCACTTCACTATACATGCCCCTGTCCAAAGCTTTGGGGGTTTTGATCAAGAAAAGGCACTTGAAGCCCCTAGAGCCGCGGCCATTGCCAGATAAACTTCCTCCATCCCATAATCCAGCTAAATACTGTGCCTTCCATCAACAGCATGGTCACGACACCAACCAGTGCTTCAGACTGCGTCACGAGATCCAAGATCTCGTTGACAATAAGGTGATCGCACCTCTAGAAAAACCAAACATCACAACCAACCCACTTCCGCCACATAACCAAGCTCCACCTCCCAAACGCATTAACCTAATCCAAATTGAGGTTGTGTCATACGACCTTAGCATATATATCACACCCTCTCACCTACCCAAGCCGAAGGTGGTCATTCCCGAAAGCACGGATTTGTGCATATTGGACATTTCCCACACCCAACCTGAGCTGATGGTGGTGACCATCGAAGATAGAATAGGGATAACTTTGGGGGCAAAGAGGAATAATGATTCAGAGCCTGAGGGGTCTGCAAGATTTGTGTACAACCTGAGCGGTTACATCATGCCAACAGATCAGCCTAAGCCAAGGGTGGAATTGCCAGTGGGGGTAGAGATCAATGTCGTACAAGAGGATGGACCTAATCAGGGGCTAGATGACCTAGCAGAATTGGAGGAGGATATCGAGAATCTGTAATTCTTTAATGAAGAGGATCTGGGAGACGTGACTGTCAACTGGTTCGATTTAGATGGGTCGGCAGAAGCTACTGGGTGGCTCAGCGACGAGCCGGATGTTGTTGAGCAGCCTCAGCCAGAACAAGGTCTATCAGAGATGGGGACATCAACAGTGGCCGGAATGGCCGGGAATCAGGAGCAACCGCCGGAGAGCGCCGGTGTTAAAAAATTTTCTCTGAATACAGGCAGTTTGAGTACAGAAGATTCTGAACAACAGGCTGCACTGAAACAGTTTGAATAGGAAAAGATCGAAGATCTGGAAAGGATTAGAAAGGCCAAAGCCCTTGAGGGGACGGAATGTGCTGTGCGCACAAAAGAAGTTGTAACGGGACTGGATAGCTGCTTGTCGATGGCCGACAGAATGTGGTGGGAAGATGACGACCTATGTCTTGCCCACACCGATGAAGATTGGGGACAAAGCCAACCGGATGATACCTGGTATGTGGGGGAGGTTGACCACATGACTAGGAGTGGGCGGTATTTTAAGCCCCCACACTTAGATCAACCAGATGCGTCCGGAAAGGACAAGGAAGCAGAAAGGCAGAAAGAGAAACTGCTCGAGGAGGAGGCTGTACTGAAACAGCTTAAGAAGATACAAGCAGACATCTCCATCTGGGGACTGCTTATGGCTTCAAGAGTACACAGACAAGCTGTCCTTTCTGCAATGGACATGGCTAAACTCTCAATCGACACCACACTTGAGCAGTTGGTGGGATTGGTTTTTTCGAGAGGAGCTTCCCCGACGTTGACCTTCACTGATAAGGAACTGCCACCTGAGGGCTCAAACCATAACAAACCGCTTTATATTTCTGTCAAGTGCAGAGAAAAATGGGTGCCAGTGGTTTTTGTTGACACAAGACCTGCTATCAATGTGTGCCTGTCGAGGACGGCATATGCTATCAGGTTGAAACCTGTAGATTTTGTACATACTGCCCAGGTGATAAGGGCATATGAAAATAGTAGCAGAGAGGTGATGGGGACTGTACAGATTCGGACTCAGGTTGGTCCAGGACAGCACGATATTGACTTTCATGTCTTGGACGTTCCTACAACCTTTAATCTACTTCTAGGGCGGTCGTGGCTGCACCAGGTGAAGGCGGTCTCTTCCACCTGCACCAGATATTGAAGTACCCCCACAGGAAGGGAGTGGCTATAGTTTTTGAGAATTCGTCAATCCATCTGCTGCCAGAAGTTTCTACGCCAATGTTGGAGATTGAACATGGCGCGGAGGATGTGTTCCTGTCAGGGTTCACCCTAGCCGAGGCCCGGGTTGTACAGAGTATCTTAGCTGTTGATGAGGGGCTCTATGTCAGCGCACAATCAGTCTACCTTATGAACAAGCTACAGCATATCCCCGGGATGGGATTAGGGCGCAGTGGCCGGAAAGGCATTGCAACATCGGCCGAAGTGCCGCATAACCAACATACCTTCAGTTTAGGTTATCTGCCTACCATGGAGGTCTGGCTGCGAAAAGGGAAAGAGATGGCTGGAAGGGCTAGAGCTAAGCATGCGGGGAAGCATTTTGAGTTGATGCACCGACCAATCCGAGGTACCCTAAATGGACGCTTCATTCGGGAGGGGGAGGACTTCCCGTTCTGCGGCTTCCCAGAGCCATGGTTAAATGCAGAGAGATGGCGTCTGCCGAGGTTTGAGATTTTCTTTGACTTGCAATTGTCCAGGGATGACGTTACCGAGGAATAAACAGACTTGACGGCTGAGGCTGAGCAGTTCTAGGAGGAGGATTCCGAGGGCACAGAGTTTGAAATGGGGGTAGCACTGGTTTGTCTACTCTATGATCCTCAGATCGTGCAAGAGTGCTTGGGGGAAGACCTCTCAGTGTCCATGATTGTGAATGAAGCGGCTGTGAGCCCATCTTCAAACATTCTGGATGCATCCATCACACCCTCCCTCGTCTGGCAATACGAGGAGGGCTTCTTATCGAGTAGCACCGGGTCAGGTAGTGAGCCGGAATCTGATTTCACCGAGTCTGTAGAGTCGAAATTAGGTTCCAGCTCGTCTGAGTCTGAGTCCGGTATTCTTAGGGATGATAACCCGGATGCCACAGTCCTGTCTAGGTCATCTTTTTCTTTTTCCTTTGAGTCTGTTGTAACAAAAGAATCAGGCGACTTGGAAGTGATTAATGAGAATTGTGCGGCTGTGGCCTTCGAGTACTTTTCTGTGCCCTTAATTTATTGCATTAATTAGGATTTTCAAAATTTTGATGAAAACGGCGAGGAAGAAATTCCTCCGGTTTTGCAATATTTGCTTGATCAAGAGCAGGAAAGGTTTGTTAAACCCTTGGTTGATGAAATCACCCAAATTAATGTTGGTACTGAGAAGGACCCGTGGCTGGTCCAGATCGGGTCCACGTTGTCTTCGGAGGAGCGCGAGCGCTTAGTTGCTTTGTTAAAAGATTTCAAATATGTTTTCGCGTGGTTCTACGAAGACTTGCCTGAAATTGATCCTGAGATTGTATAGCACCGGATCCCTTTTGACGTAGAGGCCCGACCTGTTAAACAGAAGCTCAGAAGGATCTGCCCAGACTGGGCTCTCAAGATCAAAGAAGTGGTCGCCAAGCAAATTGACACAGGGTTCCTGCTGGTATCCGAATACCCAACTTGGTTGGCCAATATAGTTCCAGTGCCGAAGAAGGACGTCAAAATTCGGGTATGTGTGGATTTCAGGGATTTGAACAAAGCCAGTCCGAATGACGACTTTCCTCTGCCGCATATCGATGAATTAGTGGACTTCACTGCTGGGCATGCGTTGCTCTTGTTCATGGATGGATTTTCAGGCTACAATTAGATATTGATGGCACCCGAAGACTTGGAGAAGACTGCTTTCACCACCCCGTGGGGAACCTATTGTTATAAGGTGATGCCATTTGGGCTGAAGAATGCTGGAGCTACGTATCAACGGGCTGCGACCACAATATTGCACGACATGATCCACAAGGAGGTTGAGGTGTACGTGGATGACATGATTGTCAAGTCCAAGGAAAGAGAGGGCCACTACACCGCCTTGCAGAAATTCTTTCAATGGATCAGAGAGTATAGGCTGCGGCTGAATCCTCAGAAGTGTACATTTGGCATTACAGTAGGAAAAATGCTGGGGTTCTTGATCACACAGAGAGGTATCGAGGTCGATCCTTCCAAAATCAAGGCCATCTTAGAAATGCCACCACCGAGGACTGAAAAGGAGGTGCGAGGCTTTCTGGGCAAAGTGCAATTCATAAGACGGTTTATTGCTAAATTAACCTTGACTTGTGAACCACTCTTTGGTCTCCTGAGGAAAGGAAAGAAGTTCTAATGAGACGGCCAATGCCAAGCTACTTTTGAACAGATCAAACAATATTTATAGAACCCGCCTGTGTTGTCACTGCCTGAGCCGGGAAAACCGTTGATTCTGTACCTTTCAGTGACTGAAAAGACAATGGGCTGCATGCTTGCACAAGAGTCTGAGGACAAGGTGGAGAAGGCTATTTACTACTTGAGCAAGAAAATGCTGGATTACGAGACCCGTTACACTCCGCCAGAGAAGGCTTGTCTAGCCTTGGTATGGGTTACCAGGAAGCTGCGGCACTACCTATTAGCTCACTCTGTAATACTGGTTTCGAGATTAGATCCCATCAAATATCTCTTCGAGAAACCAGCACTTACAGGTATGCTAGCCCGTTGGTTTCTTCTGCTTTCTGAATTCGATCTGAAGTACGTGACGCGCAAGTCAGTGAAAGGGAGAGCAGTAGCGCAGTTCCTAGCCGATCACCCAGTTGAAGGGGATGAAGCAGTTGAGTATCTATTCCCAGATGAGGCCATTCTGCATGTTGAAGAATAAACTTGGACGATGTACTTTCACAGAGTGTCAAACCAATATGGGTATGAGATAGGAGTGTTGCTGATAGCACCGACAATTCCCGCATACCTCTAGCATTCAAACTCCGATTCAAAGTGTCGAATAATGAGGCAGAATATGAGGTATGTATTGTTGGACTAGAAGCCGCCCTAGAACTAGGGGCAAAACGGTTGGATGTCATCGGGGACTCGAACCTTGTTGTATCTCAAGCTAAAGGAGATTGGAAAGTTAAAGAAAAAAAGATGAAAATCTATCACCAGACCTTGGACGTGCAGATTCCTCGGTTTGAGAAGCTGAATTTCGCTCATCTGTTAAGAGAGAACAACAGGTTCGCTGACTCACTAACAACTCTATCTTCTATGATAGACATCCCTTTTGGAGTCCGGATGCGTCCGATCATCATTGAACAGAAATTTGTGCCGACCTACGAGCTGCTTGCTGCCATAGATGAGGTACAAGATGAGAATCCCTGGTATTACGACGTCTGGAACTTCTTGGAGAAGGAAGCATATCCACCAGGGGCAAATGCCAAAGATAAAAGGGCAATCCGAAGAATGGTTGCTCAGTTCATCGTCTGCGGGGGTAAACTGTACAAGAGGGGTCATCGTAGGATGCATAAGCTGTGTGTTGATGTTGAAGAGTCCAAGCGCCTGATGGAGGCCATCCATGGAGGAGAGTGCGGAGCGCACATGAACGGGGTAATGCTAGCCCGAAAGATCCTTAGACAGGGTTATTACTGGTCCACCATGGAGGAGGATTGTATTGGCTTTGTCCGGCGATGCCATAAATGTCAGATCCATGCAAATCGCATGAACATTCCGCCGTCGAAGCTGTACAACATGACTTCACCATGGCTGTTTTCAGTCTGGGGGATTGATGTAATTGGAGCTGTCACTCCGAAGGGGTCCAATGGGCATGAGTACATTTTGGTAACGATAGACTACTTCACGAAGTGGGTTGAGCCCCATTCTTATGCGGTGTTGAAGGCATCACATGTTGCTAAGTTCATCAGGAACAACATCATCTGTCGGTACAGGGTCCCGAATGAGATTATTTCGGATAATAGTTCTCACTTCAAGAAGGAGATGATCGACTTGTTAGAGAAGTACGACGTGGCTTTTCATAAGTCATCTACATATCGGCCACAAACCAATGGAGCTGTTGAGGCCGCCAACAAGAACATCAAGCGTATTCGGCAGAAGATGGTGGAAACCTACAAGGACTGGCCAGATAAGTTGCCATTTGCTCTTTGGGGCTACTGGACTTCAATTCGAACTTCTACTGGGGCCACTTCATATTCCTTGGTTTATGGGATGGAGGTTGTTCTACCTATCGAAGTTGAGGCTCCGTCATTACGGGTATTGGCTGAGTGTCAGATAACTGAGGCAGATTGGCAGCAAAGCAGGTTCGAAGAACTCATGCTGTTTGACGAAAAAAGGCGGAAAGCACTGTATCATGTTCAGGGTTATCAACGAAGAATTGCCAGGGCTTTCAACAAGAAGGCTAAGTCCCGGAATTTGAAGAGAGGGGATCTAGTGCTCAAAGACAACCAAGCCCCCATTTACGACCCTAGGGGCAAGTTCAGACCTAATTGGACCGGCCCTTACATCATCAAGTCTATCTGGTCGGGTGGAGCTATCGTTCTGATGGACCTAGACGGCCTAGAGTTCTCCTAACCGATCAACATGGACAAGTTGAAGAAATACTTTCCCTGAGTGGCTCGCTAGGCTAAAAATCCAAAAGGGCAACCTAGGCAAAAGTTAGAGCATGAAAAGTTTGAAATTATAAAAACTGAGCTCGCAAGGTTGAAAACCCAGAAAGGGCGACCTTGGCAAAAGTTAGAGCGTAAAAGGAGAGTGTCAATACACGAGTGAACCCTAGCCGAACTACGAAAGGCTTGATTCCCATCTTTGGGATACGTAGGCAACTTCATTCTGAAGTCCAGCCATAAACACTTCCCCGATCAACTTTGTCCGTGTGATCATGTTGGTCATCTTTGTCTATTCTGCATTCCAGAGCTCAGTTGTGATCTCCAGTGCAGTGCTATTCAAAATAGGGGCAACTTTCTAGTTGATGGGATCCGGGGTTGTACATCTCAGTGATAAATCTCGGGTGTGTCCAATTCTGATCCATATCGAAAATGGTTTTAAAAAGTTTTAATAAAAGTTGATTTTGCTCAAATTAATCTTTTTACAACTTAGACCATTTTTGGACCAAACGAAAAATTTTCAGTATCCACAACCTTCAATTACATTGATTTCAGTACAGAGTTCCCCTACTCTTGAATACTAATTGAAGTTGCTTTTTATTACATTCATAAAGAAAACTTGAAAGTACTGATAAAGTAATAAATTCGGGGCGTAGATAAGTCAGGTGTTCCTGTGCCCTCTCCCAGAGCTGGTCGAAGCCTCTGATATCAAAGTAGGCCCAACCTGCGCCTCCTCATCAAGCCAAGCTATGCACTCATCAGAGAGAGTACAACTGAAAATAGGAGCGAGGGCCAGAAGCTCTCTAGTCCTCCATGCTGTGGCATATCGAGCTAGCTGCGTGCCTCGGACTGGAAATACAACAAGGTACTCTATCCCTTGCTCCGGACAAGTTTGATCATGTCCAAATTGATGCCGGATTCGAAATAGGAAGTAAAGGACACAGTGTGTCAAGCCGATCAACTGAATCCTAGGCTGGCGAGTCATGTTGTAACTCATTGCCGGTAAATTGAGCCAAGGGCAGCACCAAGCAATACTGGCAGCAGATAGACTGCACACCCATTCGCACGACCATCCCTCATCAGGGGTATCGACTAGACGACGTCGGAAGAAATAGTTGTCTGAATATGCTGGGCATGAGTCCACAACCTTCAACTTATCCACCAACCATATCTAGAAAGGGATGAAAAATGAGAGATTAAAGAATAGAGAGGTGTACGTGGAGAGAAAAGTATGGGAAAAGGGTTTTTGAGAGAAAAAATCGAGCCTGAGGGTTGAGTGGTGTGAGAAATATATGTGAGATAGGGTGGAAAACATTACTTACGGCAGTAGTGGACTCTCCGCGAATTTAGTCGTCTCTCAGCGATGGAAAGCATCCAAACCCATCAATGTCTCAGCCAGTGTTATGGCAATGCAGCTCTTGCCCTCTCTTAAACCTTGGACAACCTTAATCAAACGGACGCTAGACCCTCCGAAACCTGGGGTGAGCAAGTAATGAGACAACATGCACAAGCAAAGCGCATGTCGCTGAAAACCCTGCCAGTCATGATCACCGCGGTCACCGGCATCAGAAAACTGACGAATCAAGCTGGGGATATCTAGTACTCCGTCACGAGTTAATGACCGAGCGTCGTGCAAAGTGAGCCCGCACATCCAGCCTAAGGCTTGGACGTGGCCAAAGCGGAATTGTGGCAAAATTTCTTCATCATGTTCGAATTGCATCAAAACTTGGAAGTCTTCAAAAGTGGGACATACCACTTGTCCGCCAAAGCTAAAGACATGTGTTACCGGATTCCAAAACCTTGCTACGACATGAAGGAATGGAAAATGCAGCGGGGTGCGACTTAGCGTGAATAGTGCATTTATGCCGAAGACTCAGAAATTCACCTTTTCCGAGCCATCCAAGGTAGTAATCCAATTTGTGAGATTTTGGATAAGAATTGCCTCCATTTTAGTGCAAAACTGAGTCAGAATGAGAGAACCACGAAGCTGGAACCTTTATGGAGGATAAGGCACTGTTTAGAGGACATGTGGTAAGAAACTGGAGGTCCCCAGGCTAACTGGTCAGCCAACCACTTTTTCTGGTCGGCCAGCTACTTTTCTGGTCTGCAGACCAAGAAAGTGGTCGGCTAGCCACTTTTGGTGGTCGGCCATGGAGCAAAAGTGGTCTGCAGCCTTTTCCTTGTCTCCAGAAGTGAGTCTCTAACTTTCCTATGTGCTGAGATAATTGAAGGCTCGAGTTTACCTCTGTGTTTTGTCGCTTTGTTTGCCCAAAATGTATTTGCTTATCGAGTTGTTGCTCATTTGTTTATCGAGTTGTTGCTTATTTGTTTATCGAGTTGTTAATTCGTTTAACGAATTGTTTTTGAGTTAAGTTGTTTTGTTGCGTTAGTTTACTACCTGACTTGGTAATACACGTTGTTCAATTTCCATTCAAATCTCATTTTTGGGCAAAATGGTGCGATGCGATGTTCAGAATACAAATACAACACTTTTTGAATAAAAAGCCATTTTCATTCCATCATGTTTCTATTTTACAACATTTTACAACAGGGTACAAGTTTTGAAGAAAATAAAACTGCCTAAGCTGTACAATGTGCTACAACTACATGTAAAAAGAAAAGTAAAGCAGGAACATCTGCATCAGCGCTATCAAGCTCAAGACCGAGACGCCCACTTCGTCCTCTTCGGCTGAGCAGCCTCAGCACCCCCATCTGAATCGGAGTCGCCATCCTTGGAATCCTCTTTGGCGTCACCTCCGTCCTCAGAACCGGAACCGGGGTCATCATCCTTGCCTGCAGATGTCTCTGACTGTGGATGAGCTGACTCCTCATCTTTGCTGGACTCCTCGTCATATCTAACAGGTGTTCAGCGTCTCCCTCGGCCGCAAGTCGAGGCCCCTCTCCCAGCTGCTCGGGAAGGCCTGGATGGCCCAGGCTGTACAGGTGCGACCTGAAAAGACAATTTGAATACATCAGCCAGAGTATGTATATCAGATGCAAGAATGATGCATGGAGTGAGTGCATCCAGATATAGTATGTGAATGTGTTGTGACAGATGTGCTCTACACATGCAGTGAATCAGTGTGGTGAAGTGTTCAGTTTCAATATGTCATCAGAAGTATGATAAATACAAGGAAACTGGAAAATACCGGGATACTGTAGGAGTGCAGTAGTGTCTCTCTTCGCATGACCATGCCCTTGAGCGAGGCCACCACCCCGAGCAATCCCTCGGTATACTCTTTGGGAGGCTATAAATGCAAGTTCAAGTCATCAATGAATGAATGAATGTCTAACTATCTGAATGATAAATGAAAACCATGGAGCATACCGGTGGTGAGTTAGGGTCACTGACATATCAATGATCCGGCAGCGGAGGCTCCAATGGAATCTGGTATGGTGTCCCATACTGCCAGCCCGTCAGCTCGGCCGGAAGGTCTGGCCACCTAGCACACTGCCAAGTCGAGGGCATCCCTCTACTCCCATCCCTCGATGTGCCAGCCCCGTTGGTCGAAGGAATGTCTCTAACTCGGGCGTGACTCGAGGAAGGCATGTCAACCGCTCTCCTCCTGGGGGTACGGACACCTAACAGTGGAGGCATCAGGTACGTATGGACATATGTCTCGTAGTCCCCTTCCTCCAGGAAAAGATCTACGTCAACACCCAACATAAGGTCCTCGACCTCCTGGAGAGTGAGCTTCTCTATGGACCGCATGTTCAGTGGAGGCGCTGAGGGGATCTCCTGGGCCGGGTTGCCCATCGTCTGACGCATGAAGCGATCCCCGAGAAACCAGGCCCTACCGACTGGTCCCTCCAGCAAAACCCTATATATCGAGGTGCCCCATACCCTAGGGAACTGGAATCAAGCATACCCTAGCATGTCAATCCAAGGCTGCCAAGTGATCTGCAAATAGCAAGTGCATAAACTGATTAGATGTCATAAATATGCAAGATGAATCAAAGCTGAAAGCATGAAGAACTGAGAGTTCTAGTTTACCTCCGTCGCCCGTATAGTGTTGAAGAACTACCGAAGATATGGCAGAGTCTCCCGGGTCCTGGGCCAGCACTAACCCTCATATCTGCGTGAATAAGGGATCTCAAGAGGTGCCTCGACCTCGAGCTTAGGGGCAAGCGTCGGGAAGTAGGCGTAAACCCACAGTTGTGAAAAGCAAGACAGTGGCTGTCAGAATACAAAATGTATGGAAAATGCAGAATGCTGAGTGCAGAATGCAGAATACAGAATGTATGGAAAATGTAGAATGCTGAGTGCAGAAGGCGAATACAGAATGTATGGAAAATGCAGAATGCTGAGTGCAGAATGCAGAATATAGAATATATAGAAAATACAGAATGCTGAGTGCAGAATACAGAATACAGAATGTATAGAAAACACAGAGTGCTGAGTGTAGAATGTAGAGTACAGAATGTAATGTGTGCAATGTGTGTAGTGTGTAGCATACAGAATGAAAGTAGATATGTAAATCAAGATGGCAGAATGTACCTCCCAGGCTCGCCAGTAGCCACCAACTATGGTCCTCCGCTCGCGGGAGGTCGCGCTCATGTAGTAGTAAAGGATAGCGAGGGTAGTGCCATCCCAATCGAAATGCCAGACTTATGATAGATCCACTAGGGCACTGGGCAAATACAGCCCAACTGTGTTCCCCCTGTCGGAGAATAGAGTGGTCCCGAGGAGAAACATCAAAAATCCCCGGGCATACTGCTGTATGGCCTCAAAGGTCTGGGGTGTAGTCCCCCTGTACTGCTCGGAGAACCAGGTGTACCTAACCCTGCCTGATGATCTGTCGATCGGCGGATGAGCTCCGAGCAGATAAATCCAAGCAGTCTCCCACTCACCCATATTCGCATCGTATGGGACCGGCTGGCCTGCCACGTCAAGGCCCGTCAGTATAGAGAAGTCATATGGGGTCATCGTCATGTCCCCGGTGGCCGAGAAATGGAAGGAGTTGGTGGTGTCCCACCATCTCTCTACAAGTACGCCCAGAAGGGTCCTGCTCGTTAGATGACGCGACAACCCTGCACAGAATGGGCCAAATCCCACCTTATCAACAATATGTTGAACAGCTTCTGGGAGCTCCATATACCACTCCCTCGCAATAATCGACTCGTAACCCCGTGTGGAACGGGAAGATACCTGTATTCAGAATGAACAAATGTATTCAGTTTCAGAATGAAGAGTATGAGCTGTGTGTTCAAAATGAAAAGTATGAGCTGTGTGTTCAGAATGAAAAGTATGAGCTATGTGTTCAGAATGAAAAGTATAGGCTATGTGTTCAGAATGAAAAGTATGGGCTGTGTGTTCAAAATGAAAAAGTATATTGTGCTATGGACTGCATGTTCAGATTGAGCAGTGTGCTATAAACCGAATACTGTGCTATGGACTGCGTGTTCAGATTGAGCAGTATACTATAAATCGAATACTGTGCTATGGAGTGCGTGTTCAGATTAAGCAGTGTGCTATAAACCGAATACTGTGCTACGGATTGCGTGTTCAGATTGAGCAGTGTGCTATAAACCCAATACTGTGTTATGAACTGCGTGTTCAGATTAAGCAGTGTGCTATGTTATGAAAAAGTATATCGTGTTATGAACTGCGTGTTCAGATTGAGCGGTGTGCTATCTTATGACAATAAACAGAATGCTGTGTTATGAACTACGTGTTCAGATTGAGCAGTGTTATGAGCTGTGTGTCCACTAAACAGAATGTTGTGTTATGAATTACGTGTTCAGATTGAGCAGTGTTATGAACTGTGTGCCCACTAAACAGAATGTTGTGTTATGAACTGCGCATTCAGATTGAGCAGTGTTATGAGCTGTGTGCTAACTAAACCGAATATTATGTTATGAACTGCGTGTTCAGATTGAACAGTATGCTATGATATGAGCTGCGTGCAAATTAAACCCAAAACTGCGTTATGAACTGTGTGCTCAGATTGAGCAAAAACTGCATTATGAACTGTGTGTTCAGATTTAACAAAAACTGCGTTATGAACTGTGTGTTCAGATTGAGCAAATACTGCGTTATGAACTGTGCGTTCAGATTGAGCAAAATACCGCATTATGAACTGTGTGTTCAGATTGAGCAGTGTTTCAGTAAACTGATTTGGAGTTGTGTACTTAAAGAACCGAGCATAAAAAGACCAAACTGTCCCTGTTTCAGTAAACTGGTCAGCCAGCCAGTTTTTCTGGTCGGCCGACCACTTTTGTGGTCAACAACTGGTCGGCCAGCTTTCTAGGCGGTCGGCCACCATCCTGGATGATCTTCAGGGCTCCATTGTTCTCCCTGTGTATTTTGGTGATGATTGGAGTCCTCGGCTCTCGAGAAAGTACAAGAAAAGTACACTTTTCGGCTCAAAAATGTCCTCGCGGGAACTTCAATTCAAGTCTTCGATGCGTGGCTCATCGTTACTCGTCAAGAGCAAGGTGTATCCTTTTTGAGTGCGTTGTGACCCCTCCGAGAGGTAAATCGGAGGTTACGGTTGAATTGCTCTCTTTAAGGCTTGTACTTCTTTATTCAGCATTTTGCTTCAAACACGCTGTTGAAGTTGCACTTTTCTCGCATTGTTATGCACGTCTCATTGCATTGTTGTGCACACTACTCGGCGCTTTGTTATGCGCACTTTTTTTGGATTGTCATGCACACTTTATTTGCGTTGTCACGCACATTTTGCTCGCATTGTTATGTACCACACTGCTCGCATTGTTATGCATCGCACTTAGGTTGCACTGTCAGGAACCCCTTTCCACGTGCATTGTCGTGCACATTTACCTTGCATTGTTATGCACCTCCTTCACTCGCGTTGATACGCACTTTTCACTTTGCTTGCGTTGTCGCACACTTTTCACTTGCATTGTTATGCTTGTTCCAGTTGCATTGCTACGCACTTTTCACTTGCATTGCTTTGCATATTTCCATCGGCATTGTGTATGCACGCGTTTATCTTGTATTGAAATTATACCATGTTGTAACATGGAACATGTGTTTCTAACTATATTGTATCTGTTAAGTTTCTTTCTTATGCAGGCACGATATTGTATGTACGGTTCATTTGAAGCTGGTGCAACCAGATGGTATCATATGTGCTCTGCGTGAGACGTAGTGAGAATTGCATAATTCTCTTGCATCCTTTCTGCATGTAATGTAGTTTGGTTTGTGATTTGTTCGCTTAAACTGTTGCATTTATTGTGTACTTTGTGCATGTCATTTTGCATCTTGCCCCAGTCTGCGGACGCATCTCTTTGTTATCTTGCCTATTTGTCTAAGTCTTTGGCCTTGTCAAAAATGGGTCGTCTTTGGGCTTTGACATTCACTCCCATCACTTCTTGACTTCCGAGTTCTGTCAAAGAGGGGTAACTGTAGACACCCCATTTTTGACCGACCTTAAGACTCTGACATCATCGATTGAGCACTCGATGATTGGGCATGTTTGAGCTCGTTTCGAGTTTTCGGAGTTTTTGGCTGAGAGCCTTGCTTCCAGGCCTCTGAACTTTTTGTGCTTTGGCTCGGTTTGTGGAACGAATCTTGTTTTCTCTTCCCTGGAGGGAAGGAGTGGTCCTGTAGATCATCTCTTTGTGGTCGTAGACCACTTTTCCTGTTTGGAGACCAGTTTTCGATTTTCAGAGCCTTCGGCCGCGCCTTGTCTCGGGACTGCTTAACGTTCTCCGTTTGGCATGGTTTTTGAACCACACCTTGTTGCCTCGGCCTAGAGGAACACTGTGGTCCGGGAGACCACTTTTGTGGTTGCAGACCACTTTTGATGCGTGTAGGCCAATTTTCGAGGCTCCCGGCTGCGCGCCTTGCCTCCCGATCTCTCGTCTTGCATCCGTTTTGGTTTGTTTTTGGTACAAACCTTGTTTTCCTTGTTTGGAACGTGGTACAAGGGTGGAAGACCAGTTCTTCCCCTTGGAGACCACTTTTCCTCCTGCCAGCCATTTTTCTAGTTAGGAAACTGGTCTCCTTGGTCTTTGGGCCATCTTTTCTGGTCGGCCACCACACCCTTGCATTGTTTTCATGCTCTATACCTTCTCCCACCTTGGCTAATCAGTTTTTGTCTTGGGAGACCACTTATGGTGGTTAGCCGATCACTTCAAGTAGCTGGCCAACCACTACTTTTTGTCACCTTTTTGGAGATATTTTCCTCCAGCTCCAGCTGGAGGGCACTGAAACCATCCTCCATAGGGATGGCCTTTGACCCTTAGCTTCCTCAAGAAGCTTTGCTTTTGTTCTCTATAAGAGAGAACCTCATCCTCCCTCCTCTAGGTTCAGAATTTTGAGGCTTGAGAGTTATACATACATACTTGTATCTATCTTGCTCTTGTTCTTCATTTTGTGTCTTAAAAGTGTAGTTTTACCACACTTTAACACATAAACAGACACTCAAACACCATCCTTTTGTTGCTGAGCTTCTTGAGGTTGTTTTTGGTGCTTTTGGAATGGTTCTGATCCAAGAAAGCTGCTAGAGTTGCAGCCTTGAAGAGTTTCTACGAGGGTTAGTCAACTAACCCTTTAATCCCTTGATCTTGCTTAAGCTTTTAGCCCTACTTGCATGGTATTTTAAGCTTAACTCTTAACTACAAAAATTTCTATTTTTGCATGCTTAAATTGTTTGTTTAAGGTCACTTCTTTGTGTTTGGGGTGGTCTACCCCCTCTTAGGCCTTGTTAGGCCTTGTTTTGAGCCATCCCTTTTGGCTCTTGTTCTAGCCTTTGCATGACGTTTCTACCACTGAAATTCAGAGGATTTTCAGTGGTGGAAAGGTGGTTTTGGGGTCCTAAATAGGAGAGGGGCATCCCCTCTCCTCATGTTTTGTATACTTGCTTCATATGCCTCATGTTTGAGCATGTTTATTAAGCTTGTGTTGGCTTTTTCTTAGCATCTTTTTGGGGTTATTTTGAGATGGCATGCCACTATTTTTGGTTGTCTTGATCATCCATTGCATGCATAATACACTTGTAGTGTAATCCTCACAAACTAGCTTTGTATGCTTCATGAAGTAGCATGTCTTTCTAGCTTGTTTTGAGTCCATTTCAGCATGTTCTTGGTGTTGTTTTGCCATTTCATACCTCTGTTAAGGTTTGGTTTGGTAGGCCCTTGCATGCTCCTTGCACTTGTAGTGCAATTCCAAGAACTAGCCTAATGTGTCTCATGCTTTAACATGTCATTTTAGCATGCTTTTGGCTTAACTCTAAGAAGCTTTTGTCTATGTTTTAGCATGTTCTAGCTCTGATATTGTTTTGGTCATGCATGTCATGCTTTGTATAGCTATAGTGCATTCTAGCTTGTTAGCTTTGTGTATCGAGTCAACTAGCATGCATTTCTTGGCCTATTTGAATGATTTGGCATCATTTGTTATGTGATTTCAGTCCATGTTTCATGGCCATACACTTACATTTGTCACTTATTCAATGTGTTGGAGGGTTTGCCCTTTATGCCTTAAACATGGGTCATTGTGTATGCCTTCATGCCTAAGCTTGCGAGTTATCATTTCAATGTGTTTTTGCGGTTATTTTTCCATGATATAACCCTAATTTTTGTTGGTTAAGTCATCTCATGCTTGGCCTTAGTAGGTGTAGTGTAATCCACCTTATTTGCCTTGCATTCATCATACCTTATGCTCTTCATGCTAGCTTGTTTTGGCTTCCTTCCATACATGTTTTAGGCTCATTTTGACATGTTCTAGGATTGTTTTAGGTTGCCTTAGCCGTATGCTTCATGTTTTTCATAGCTATAGTGTAAGTGCATATGCTAGCTTCAAGCTTTGGGTACCATAGCATGCTTCATTTGTGTTGTGTACATGATTTGGCATCATTTAACATGACATTTCAGAGCATATAGTATTGCCATGTAACCACTTCATTCACTCTTTAAGTGTCTTTCAGTGTTGTGCTTTGTTGCCTAGCTTGTGACCAAGTATGCATGCATGCATGCCTAGGCCTTTGAGCCCTCATTTTAGCATGATTTGGTCTTTGTTTAGACCTGTTCTAGCTTTGTCCATATTTGGTTCATGCATTTGTGCCATGTATTGTATGCCTCCTTTGTAGTCCTCTTTACTAGCTCTTATGCTTTGAGGACCCTAACATGCTATGCCTGTATTGTTTGAGTGATTTGGCATCATTTCTTGTCTAATTTCAATGCACTTAGTGTTGTTATACTTCCACATTTGTCACTCTTTGAACACTCTGGAGAGTTGTGCTCTTATGCCTAATTGGTGAGCCAATTGGCATGCATGCTTATATATGTTTTTGGTACCTTTGTTTCATCATTATGCCCACTGATTTGGGCATGACTGAGGTTTGTCCATTTTGGTTTAAGTCCATTGAGCATGTTGGTTTTCATGTTGTTTGCATTGCGCATGCTTATTGTTCATTGCATTGAGTATGCCATCTTACATTGCATTGTGTATGCCATGTAGTTCTTTGCATTGCGTATGCCATGTTGTTCTTTGCATTGCCTATGCATGTCCCTAGCATTGATAAGTTGCCCTTGTTGCATTGCATTGTGCATGCATGCATTACATTGTGTTTAAAATCTTGTCTTGCCTTGCACTGACTATGCATGCCATTTGCATTGGTAGTTTGATCCTGTTGCATCGCATGTTATTGCATGCTTGTCCCTTGCATTGTGTATGCCATGTAGTTGCATTGTGTTTTGTATGCCTTGCATTGCATGTTTGCATGCTTAAGTCGCATTGCATGCTTGCATGCTTCATGTTACATTGTATTGAGTATGCCATGTTATTTGTTGCATTTTGTTTGGAATAGGTGTTAGCCCAAACATGAGAAACGAGGGACGTTTCATACGTAAAGTGATGAAACGTGCCTCAATTCTCGGTCGCCGACGCTCTTGATCATACATGATAGAGTTTTAGGCTTTATGTGTTTATTTGTGCATTCATTCCATATTGAATTGTGCAATTCGGCTTCTCGGCCATCATGCATCGAGATGCGTGATTGGTGGCCCGAGGGTCGAGAACCACACTCCCTTGAGCTTATGAGATGATAAGGAGGGTGGTTGTACACACATATCTTGCAAAATACATTACCATGCCCTTTCTTGCTCTCTGTTGTAGCAAAGTGAAGTCTGGCAGCAAAAACTGGTTGGCCAACCAGTATTACAAGCTGGCCGACCACTTTTTCTAATTTTTCAGCAAAGAAAGTGGTCAGCAGGTGGTCTCCTTCCTCAGCAAGTGGTCGGTAGCCCTCCCACAGGTCTCCAAGGTGAGTTAGAAGCTTTCTGGAGCTTGGTGCAAAGTTCTGAGGACAGTTGCAAACAGAGGCATATTGGGGCATCGCGACGGATTTCCAAACAAGGCAACCGGGCATGCATGCACTCTTCTCGTCTTGAGGCTCCTGCTTTACTGCTTTACTTAGCTAATTTTCTTAGCTAGTTTATGCTTTGGTTTTGTAATTAATAGTTAATGTGCTTAACTATTTAATTTGTTTTGTAATAGCTTAATTAGTTAGCTTGTTAGTTAGCTAATTTTGTTGTGTAATAATTAGTTTAATTAACTTAGATTAACTAGTTAGCTTCTTATTCGGACCCTCTGTCGAGAGGGCCAATTGTTGTAATAAGCGTGCGTGTGTGTGATGCATGTCTTCTAACCTCTATTTCTTTCTCCTTTTTACTTCACCGCTTACGATGGTTAGTTTTAGGGCATGTTTCGATTAGCATCCTTATGCTTGTATACGTGCATCATCCATTTTGTCTTGCACGCACCGGGCTCGGGGCATCATACTAACTGCATTGTATTTTAATTCCAATTTGAATACATGTACCAAGTTGCATTTCACATGCCATCTTAGGATAGCCGAGCCTATTTTAGTTGCATTTCGCATGTGTTGCATTAGCCATTTTAAACATGAACTAGGATCATGCATGATTTCTAACTAGTTCTCTGTTTTGGCTCGGAGTACACTGTGAGTGTTTACGCTTTAGCATACTGCATGTGTGTTAATGTTGCCATGTTAACATGCTTGCCATGAGGCTAACTGCTTATGTGATTAACTGCCTGAATGCCTGTGGGTGAAGGTTAGATTGCTTGAATTAGAGCAATTCATCAAACCCTCGTTTTAGCCTACTTGCGAGTAACAAACTTTAAACCATTTTCAAACAAATGGATATGCAATGTTTTGCTCCAAATTAGGGGATCTAGTTTATACTTGTATGCTGTGCGCATCACATAGTAATTCTAGGTTAATAACCGGAATAAGAACACATGTGTTTTCAAAAAATAAGATATCATGTTAGTAAAGGCTGATCTTTTGATCGGGTGAGCGGGGGTGCTCATTGCATGACCTTCTCCTCTCGTACACAAGTTCCCGAGCCGAGGCAACTTTGGTGATGACGGATACGTGGCCTTAGGCACGAGTCTGGGTTTCCTAAATTTTTCAAAATAAAACATTTAGGTGGCGACTCTGTATCTGGCAAAGTAGTCCATGTTTGGCACTTCTTTATTAAAAATCAGTTTTCCAAAACGATTTGCCGGATTTAGACTCTTTGGTGGTTTATCAGCCTTGTATCGCACATTAGATTAGATTTAGAACCGTGACACAAGTCCGAACTTGTAGTAGCTAAAGAGCAAACCGAATTTGCGCCCTCGGAGCGCAGAGCTCGGGAGTTCTCGGGGCACGTCAACAAGGTGCCAGCATGTGCATGCGAGGGTGATAAATGATCGGATCAAAGGGTTATATCCTCAGTGGTAGTGGCTCAGGCTCTAGTCCTGGAGCGAACTCTGCCTCGAAGTCGGCCGCAAGGCCTTCAGCTGCCTCATCGGCCTTGGCAACCGCCGGCTCCTCGACCTCAATAGGGGGTGATAGTGGAGGTGGAACCTCAAGAGGAGCACCATCATGTGGAACATCATCCGCCATCTGGAAAGTGGTTGAAAAGTGGGTGAAAAATGAAGGAAAATGAACAAAAGAGGGAAAACTTGGAAAAAGTCAACCCTAGGAGAGAGAAAACGAGAGAAAAAGTCAAAACCCAAGAAAGTTCGCAAAACCCGAGATAAACTCGAGGGAAACAAACCCGAAGTGGTGAAAATACAAAAAAATCAACGAAAACAAAATTAGATCGGTTCAAAGAGTGGAGAATCAAAGAGGGTTTACGAAAAAAGTTTGCGTGGGGCATTAGAAAACGTGTACAAAGCACAGATATAGATAGAGGAAGCACCTAGAGAGAGAGGGGGGAGGATTTCGGACTTGGGTGTGTGAGGAAATGAGGTATGGTGATGTGTATATAAAGACCCGTGCCGAAAAGACATTTCTACCCCGCCGGCAGGCCTCATTTGTACTTGGCATTGTTGTCTATGACAAAGAAGATAGTTATATAGTCTATTGTCCCCACACTCAGATTCATGGGCAGAATGCCTTGAGCCATCTGCTTATACCGAGCAAAACCAACAATGATTGTGCTTGTTGAGATTAACATAGGTTCCTCTTACCTAACTTCCTCAAGGATGAGCGAGGAATCAAATGCACTACTACCCTTTTATCCACTAATACCTTGTTTATCTCTATCTCATCAAAATACGCCTTGCTATATAGGGGCTTAACGTGCTAAGTCATAGATGCTGTGAGATATTCGAAAGGATATGACAAGGTAACTATACTTACCTCTTCATTCTCTTCATCACTTTCCATGAGTTTAGCTACTTCTGACTTAGTTGGTCTGTGAACCCTCACTAGAGACTTCTATGGGATCAGTCTCTTGATCCTCCTAATTTCTCTCTTCAGCTTGAAGCTCCTGCAGCGACACATAGACCATATTGATTGGCATTGGAGAAAACAAGCGAAACTGGATGACTGACTGCATTTGCTCCTCCTCTGTGTTGGTCTGACTTAATGCCAGTGACGCATCCTCCATGTTGTACTCTGGGACCTCTAAGCTAGTAGGTGCCTTCGTATCAATTTGTTGTTGGTCTATCCTGAATATAAACTCTTTTTATTTATCCATAAAGGCCTCGAACATATCTTCCTCAGCCAATATTCTCTCCTGACCAAGCTCAGCTCTTTCATCTGTCTCAGTCTCATCATCACTCTCCAACGAGGCCTTTTCAAGGCCTACCAAACTTAATTTTTCCTTGGCTTTCAGTTCAGCATGAACCTCAGCCAATTTTTCTCTGCTAGTTTGATTCGTGTTGGTCTTGGGAGTAGGCCTTGAACTTCTCTCTTTCCTTAATTGTCCTCATAGTTTTATCAAAGTTGCACCTTTACTAGCTTCTTCTAGATCCTTCTAATATCGTGTAAACCTTAGTTGGATCTTTCTCCTTTGGGATCTAAAGATCACAAAAACCATGTCTGGTTCTTTTGTCTTTGGGTTTTTCAGTAAAACCTAATTGTTTGGAGCCACCAAAGGAGGCTTAACCATTTTGTCCTTACATGTAAAGGCTTTTCCCTAGGTTGGTATCATTTTAGTTTTGTTTTGCATGACAAACTAATCTAGGACTCCCGGTACCCATGAACCCACTATGCCAGTAGTTGTGCCTGCTGTTCTCATCTTCGAAGGCCAATCATTAGCCTTGGTTCCTTGTCTTGAGCCTAACTCAGGCTTATTTACAGGTTTGTTGATCATCTTGTAGTAGTTTGGTGGCCTTGTTTCATACAGAGGCCTCTTACCCCTTGACTGATTCCTAGCTTTTGGTGGCAAAACCAAAGATGATTGTTGCCTAGGACCACTTAGGTAAACCTTCATGTAGGTACTGGTTGCTCTACGCGCCTTTTGTATGTCCCTGTAATACTACTTCCCATCAATTGGAAGCCCTTTTATCCATTTGTAACTCAACCTGCCCCTTGGACACATTTGTTGTATCAGTACTGCTTCGAGTGAGTCATCATACAGAGTGTTGGTTTCTTCTCTAGAGCCATCCTCCTAGCCTATGAAGCTTTCTCCACTTGCTGGTAAGCCTTGAGTAGCCTTCTTAAGAGCCGCTTGACTTGCAACATGCATCTGCAAATCGACTTCCTCCAGCTCTTTCATGGAACAACTCTTTTCTACAGCATGGGTAAGGAAGTCCGGCGCATCAACATTGGTTGCTGCTTCTGTGATCTTAGGAAACGGATCTATGTCAATCCCCATTGCATTTTTTGCTTTGGTCGAAAATTTTAACCTTCCTTTCCGAATTTTCACTTGAATCCTGTCTCGAAAAACAATACAGTTTTTAGTTGAGTGAGACCAAGAATTATGCTATTTGCAATACATTTTGCCTTTAATTTCTTCTGAAGTTAGGATTTTAACCCCCTTAGGCAATTTTAGAAACTATACTGCTAGCAAATAATCAAATATTTCATCTGATTTTCTACTTTTGATACATCAAAAGAATATTTTCTATGTAGGTCATTCTTTTTAAATTGATGATCAACAGTTGTATCCTTTTGAATTAATCTTTTGCAGGTCACAAGCTCCTTTCGTATGATCTTTGCTGTATCAATTTCAAAGTTAGGGTCCTTGTAATAGGTCCTATAAGATGCATTACCATGATCTTGTTCTTCTTCAAAGAGAGTCTCATATCTAGTGTCCTTATAAGTTAGTTCTACTAGGTCTCGAAACTCTATTGAGTCAAACTTCTTTCGAAGCCTAAACTCTAGCCCATTTTGGGATAACCTCACAAATTCAGGTTTAGGCAATATGACCCTACATTTGTTTCATGCTCTTTTGAATCTGGCAATGAATTGAGCAGCCTTCTCATCAGGCCTTTGGCTCAACCTTGCCAAGTCTGCCATAGATATTTCGATCTTTATTTGAAAAAACTGGGTATGAAACACTTCTTCCATTTCTTTCCAGGTCTAAACAGAACAAGGTGTAAGGTTTGTATACCACACAAAGACTGCCCCAGTTAAAGAATTTGGAAAGAGTCTCAACTTCATGTAGTCATTGTTGGTAAATTCACCACATTACCCTATAAATCTTACAATATGTTCAACAGTTGACTGATTTCTATTCCCATAAAAAAAAGGGGGCAAAGTATGGTACCTTATATCCCATTGGGTATTAATGTAACCTATCTATCCATTCTGGGTAAGGTTTTCTGTAGACAGGGGTCTGGACCCCCCAGGCCATAGGTCTACAAATTTCTCTAACAATGTCAGCAATTTTGTCCCTAGGTACGAAATTATTGCTGGTTTGGCCACTATTGGAAGAGCAAACACAGGGTTTGGGCGAACTCCTTGTGCTTGAAGCCCTCTTGGTCCATGCAAAGGCACATTTGGGACTGGTTGTCCCTGGGGAATGGGTTGTCCCTGTTGTGCTGGTTGATGCTGAGGGTATGGTTGCCCCCTTGGGGTAGACATTTGCCCCTCAAAAGGTGCTACAAAGGGAACCACTGGAGAAGGAACATGTGTTGTTTCTCTTCCAACTGCAGGAATTCCTTCCAAACCCCCAGGTGTAAGTTTGAACACAGGATTAATGAATACTTGAGTGCTAGACATAGGTTCAAACATAGGATTTGAAAACACTCGAATGTCGTTTCTTTGTGTTAGCCTTAGTCCACCAATGTATATGGTTTCGCTGGTAGATAAAGGTATGCTCTGACTCATTAGTGGTCTGGGAAAAGTCTCATACCATGATTGAGGCACAAGTGATGGTCTCCCATGATTTGGATTATTAGCTTGACCACTAGTTTGTCCATTATTTTGCCCATTACTTTGCATAGGCTGTTTATCTCGAGCCAATCTTTGCTGAAGTAAGTTTATATTTTCTTCAGTCTGTCTAATGATAGGTAGTTGATAGGAGTTCATTCGATCTGAAAAAGATGTTACCCATTTTTCCATTTTATGCATTAATTGTTGTCCCATAACATCAACCAATCCTTCCCATGGATTCGCTGGTTGGGTAAATGGAACAGTTGAAGGTCCAGTTTCATGGGCCTGTCTAACATTTTGAACTTGTGCTACATATCCTGCAGTGCTGGTCTCTTCGACCAATTGTGTAAGATCACTTAAAGCAAGCACATCCATGGGATGTGACTCAACATTATCCTCTGTGTTATGTGCTTCTAGATCTCCTTCTACACTTTCTTTTAGGCGTTCATTTTCTCCTTATCTCCTACATCTGGCCATTATAATGAGAGTCCCACCAAGTGTGCCAAAAATATATGGTGGCTTTTTTGGGTTTCAAAGGTTAGAAATGTAATTAGAGTGTGCCAGCAAGGATCAATAAGTCCTTATAGAAATAGTAAATGCCAACCAATTAATTAGACAATTGCTTCAAAGTTCTTTTAGCATCAATGAAGAGGACTTTTACTAGTGGCTTGCTTTAATTAATCAAAAAAGTAAAAGGAGTGAGGGAACAGTGTTAGAAATTGAATTTCATTAAGTAAAAAAATGTTTACATTAGTATCTTCACACTTCCACTGCTTTGAAGGGAATTACAACAACGAATAGACTAACTTAGAACTACTTCTAAGAAATTGAAATGCAATCTGGAAAGTAAAGAACTGGAAGAAAAACGTAAAGGAAGTAAACTGGTTTCTGGATGTAGTTCTAATGTCTCTCCACTATCAGCTTTCTCCTCTATTTATAGGCTCTAGTGGTAACTGTCGAAGTAGTTGATGACTGTTGAGGTGGATGATAACCGTCGAAGCAACCTCCATGATCATGGGACATGGTTTCAAGCATTTTGCCTCCACTAAGCCATTTCACACAGTTGGGCTTCCCTCCTGAATTTGAATTTAGATCCTCAAGAATCGTTTAGCCACGTCACCTTGCTCCTTTCGATTGTTCTAATGCTTCGCAGATCCATTGCCATTGATATAATTCACCACGTGTTCCCTGATGATTGGAGACCTTTACTAATTCCTCAAATTACCCTTGATGGACCACGCGTCAGGCTGTGATTGACTGATACAAAATATATGGCCAACAAGAACACATTAAATTTGAACAGTCGATAAAAAAAATTTGAACAAATAAAAATTTTAAACAGATAAAAAAATCTAATAGATAAAAAAATTGAACAAATATGAATTTGGCAGATAAAAAATTTCAATAGATAGTCAACGAAATGTCAAATAATTAAAAAACAAAAAGGTCAAGGGATAAAATTGGAAACAAAATATTTTTCAGGACTTCTTGCCAAATATTTTACAGAGCATGGATCTCTCATCAAGAAAAAAATATCCCTCCGACCTAATGCCTTATATTCTCTTTATATTGGATTTATCACCAATTAACGCCTCTTTTTATATAGCACTAAGTGAGTCTAGAAAATGAACTTCTATATCATTTTTCAAACAAAAAAAAGGGTTTATATTATTATGTTTTTTTATTAACAAAATGAACTTTATTGATTAAGAATCAAGGTGAAACCTTACATCATACATTAATAAAGGAAAAATTCAAAAAAAAAATTAGTGAAGTTGATTTTCTCTTGCTTTAATAGGCTCTGCATCACCAGAGGTATTTTGCCCATTTTCATTTTCACTTTTCATATCTAGATAGCCTCTATTGCTAGGCAAAAGGATTTTGTCGCTGTTTTAAGATCTCCAAACCTACTTTTTCCCAATCTTTCCTGCACCTCTATTTGTTCTAGTCCATTGTTATTTTTAAAAATATGTTTGTGTAAAAATATTATTTTAAAAAATAATTTAATTATATATTTAAAATAAATAAATATTTATAAATGTCACATCAAGCATAAATAATATATTATTTATGTTTATACCATTTTTCTGTGTATGATTAAAGAGAATTCAACCCTATGGCAATTACAAGCAGAAAATAGGACACTGCCTTACACCCAACACAGAGCACAACTCCTACTCACAGATCAAGCCTTACATCAGGCCTCACGCCATGGATTCCATAAGAGGGTTTATTATATTATATTGTCATAACAACATATTATTAGCTCTAAATAAAAATACATGACAAATCTAATATCTAAACACTACAATATATAAAGATTTTAGGGGTAATTTTTTCTATTCTCAAAAGTAAAACTTTTGTTGAAAAATAATATGCAGAGATCAATTCATGTTGTCATGAAAAAATATCATCTTGCAAAGTTAAAAAAGGAACCTTTACAGACAAAACAATTTCATTGCAAAATTGTGTTTTTTTAGATGAAAAATGTGATCCAATAAGATAGTAATTGGTTCAATTTTATCGCTAAAAATATAATAATGACATTTTTAATAATCAAGATATTTTGTCATTAAAAAATGATCACATTCTTAAATTTTATTTTTAAATCCTCAATTTGTTATAGTGAAACATAGTCCCCAACAAAAAAATCCAAAGAATAATAGACAAAGAGCACAAATATGTTCGAAATTCAACCTAACCCAATATCTAAGATCAAAATTTTCCCTCTTATCATGGGGTTGGGGTTCTGTATTTGACAATAGATCCTGGCTAGTATCAACTTAGCCATAGCCTTCACGAATTTGGGGCGGCTATTGCGCATCCTGCACAGTAGTCACTGTTGTGCACTTAAATGGATTCATTTCAGGATCCATTTGGATAATCTGAATCATTCACATTTTAAAATATATCAAGTAGAACATACCTGCAAAAAATCAAGTTAATCGAATATCGTTGACCCTTTCATCCACTCACATTTCTATCTATAAAAATAAATAACAATTTGATTTAAAGTATTAAATGAATACAAATGTGAGTAGATGAAAGGGTAAACGATATCTGATTAACTTGATTTTTTACAAGTATATTCTACTTAATGTATTATAAAATGTGAACAGTTCGGATTATCGAAATGGGCCCATTTAGATGCACATCAGTGACTGCTGTGCGGGGTGCACATCAGCCATGTAAATCCCGCACAGCAGCCATCCCAAATCCGGCTTTCACACCCAACACATATTAATAAGAAAAAATATATATTTGAAACATTTAATTTAGTATCTTTAAAAATCATTTTTAATTATGTATTTGATAAGTGTTAAATTTTAATTTGTTAAACTTTTCATTATATAGAGTCTAAAATCAATGTCACATTACTAAGAAACATTTAGAGGTGAGAAATTAAAAAAATACAACATTATTGTAATAAGAACAACTATATACATATCCTTTTAAAAATACATACCATAATAATAATAATATTATTATGTATATATATATATATATATTAAAGTCCACGTTCCACTCAAATAATCAAAGCAATGTCGTCACAATTCCCTTCTATTAAACTCTCGCTAGTTTGGTGGCTTAAATTTTTTATAATATTTTTTTTCCATTTCTCTCTGTCTCCCAATTTTTCATGAGAAATAATTGTTATACTCTGTACAAATATATATATATATATATATATATATATTACCTAAAGTACAATTATTTTAAACAACAATGATTCATTCCCCCTTTTTTCCTCATCCCCTTTGACCCCCTCTCTCTCTCATTGGTTACATTTTCTTTTTCTTTTTCTTTTTTTTCCTGTTACTCCAATCACCACCCGCCACGTGACAAAGGGGGGTGAGGGGTGACCCCAAAAAGGGGTCCAAGCATTATTCTATTTTAAAACTGTCCAATTCAAATGTTATTTGCCCTAGAATCTATGAATACGAGATTCTCATAGAGTGGTTAAATGATATTTTCACTTCACCTATACAATAGAAATCTTTGTGATATATTAGAAACATTGAGAGGACTTTTATATTTTTATTTAATATAAAAAAAAATGTCATGAATTTAACCAAAAATAAAAATAAATCCAGTAGTAGTGGCATGCATTATCCATCCATCATCCTTCAGAAAACAATTGAAACTTCATGTTGAGGTTTACAATCGACATCAAATAGTTATATGAAGTTTTTACAGAAAATAAGCTTTGATTGATTTCATGATAATTTGAAGAAAAAAACTACACTTACTGATAATTTTCCCTAGCACAAATGAACATTGGAATAACATTCTCATTTTTTTTTTCTTTTTATTAGTAGTTGGGCACGTGCGTTACACACGTGACGCGTGATTTTTTATTAAATATTAGTATTGTAATTATATGTCTTTTAAATTGGTATATGATATGTATACAAAATATGAAGACTTGTATGAATAAATTGATATGTACTCAAAATATAACTAAGCAAAAAATGAATAAATACTTGGTTGAAGAATTAAATGATAAGTGAGAAATTTAATAAACATAAATATTAATTTATAACTAGATTGTTAAGATCACAATCTTATCTTAAACAATAAACAATAAACAAGTCCTTTAAATATGTAGTGTTACACAAATATTTTTCTATCAATTTTCGATTTCAATTTTCCATAATCCGTACATGTAATACAATTGAATGAATAAAATTAGTTGCACAATTACACAATTGAATGAATAATCCACTATTGCATATTCTTGGTGTAAGAATGCATTAACATCAATATATAATATATTTTTATATATCAAGAGTTGTTGAATGTATGTATAATGTGAGTTTTAACAAAGATATAAGTATAATGTACATACACAATGCCTGAAATAAAGTCATTTACTTTCTCCAAGATCATAATATGTCGCGTTTTATATTTCGATCCATTTTATCCCAATTCATTTTGCCTCAACTCACGAGTCAAATTCATTGTTATTCAGATCATCCAACCGAGGCTACAACTCAGTGGTTCTCTAATTAATACAAACATTGCACAAACACATCACTTTGCCATTTTATGAAAATTTCATCCGTGGGAAAAGGCATCCATGTATACGCGCGGTTTTCGGGACTTTCACCCTAGACACACAGGCCAACTTAATTCAATAGAGTCCATCACATTTATTCTCCCAAACATGGAGTACATGTCCTTTCTCCTTCCAAATGCCATACATATACAATGTATTTAAAACACAGTAATATTCAATGACGACAATTAAGAGATTAGTTTTAATTCACCTAATCAACCAACAGGGGGGAGCAAAAATCTGGGCTACAAAAGTTTGGAAACTAAGCAACCAACCTGTCCCAAATACAATTATAACAACCTAGTAGCCAAACTCAAGTAAGAATAAGGGAGAAAAGACATGAACAACATTCAAAAACCACAAAACCCTAGTCTAGAAAATCAAATGGGTCCAGTCAAAACTAGAATCGCTATAAAAATAGAATTATATTGTACGTTAATATTTCGATCAACATAGGAATTTCATAATTGTTTTCATGATATTTATAAATCCATACTTATAAGTGTTTGCAGGGTTATTTCCATGAATCTGTCAACTTACACAATTTATTATGTCATCTGTTAATAATCAGCATATGACAAAAATCGATGAAACTTTTTATTTGATATACTTATTTTCTACATCATTGAATTGCTATAATAATATTTGGGCATCATTTGATTTTTTTTCCCTAATAATTTGACTAAAATGTGTGTATGAGATACATTGTTTTTCTTAAATTTCACAACAGATAAACTTGTCTAACTTTGCTTGAAAAACATGTTTCAATAGATCTTCTGTAATTTTTGTTTCACCATCTTCTTGTTTTTCTTCTTGCCCACCATTATAACTCATTTTAATAAAAATGTTTTGATGAGAAAGAGTTTAAGGCGATATCATATTGTTTTGAATTTTAAAAATAATTTTCCCTCAATAATGTAATTTTTTTTGTGAAATGAAAAAAAAAAAAAAAAAGAGTAAAATTATTGTCGTGATAGAGGTGTTTTGCAAAGTCTTGGTTTTTTATTGAAAGTGTTCGTTGTGGACACTTATTTGTCTTACATGTATGTATATATATATTGAACATAAGTTGATAGGAGAACAATACACAATTCCGTACTTTTTTCCTTGCAAATCTAACCATATTACCAAAACGATATATATTAGAAAATTAAAGTATCTCATCATAATATAATATTATGGATTGACAATGTATGAATACAAAAAAATATATAAATTTACATTTATATGTTTTTTTAATATATTTATATATGTACACATTGACATATATAAGATATCACAAAACTAATATGTGAAACCTTTTGCAACAATATAAGACAGGTAACAATGAAAAATTAATTATTCATAATAAAATAGTTGGTCATAATGTAAATGTTTAGTGTTACATTTTTGCATTTTTTGTGTATATGCATTATTTTTAATTAGATTATTAAATTCACATAAAATTGAAAGGAATTTGTAAATAATTTATGTAAAATTAGAGATTAGTGAAGTTTTTTTTTTTTTTTTTTTTCTAAAAAAGGAGAAATTTACAGTATTTGGTTTGATTTGTATTTTCTTTCGTTTTGAATTTTTATATATTTTTTCTTTAGCACTACTTCTGCTTTTTTTTTTTTAACCTTTTTATTTTCTTTTTAGATTCTCTTAATATAATAATATTTTTTAATTTTTAAATTTTACTTTAGATTTAGATTCAGTTAATGTAAATACATTTAGAAAATAATTATTAATATTAAATAATAAGAATAATAATAACAAAACAATAGAAATTTATAAATTTCTTAACAATATTTTATTTTTTAATTCTATTTAGATTATTAGATATTAAATATTCATGAAAAAGTACAATTTAAATATAGAATATGAAGAAATTGCAGTATCTTTAATCACCAAAAGTGAGAAAATATGAAAATGAACAAAAAAAATATGAAAAATCAAAACTGGAAAACAGATTTAAAAAATAAAACCAACGAAAGTGATTCTTATTTAGAATTTTGATATCATATCTTAGTTATTAAAGTACCATGTAAAACATTACAGTTCAAAAAATTCAATCTAAACAAGAAAGTGTATGAAGATAACTTGCGAATTTTTTAGATGCAGTACAAATTTCAGTTTTAAAAACGTATGCGCTTTACTCTGTACAGATTTGAACGGATGCATACAATTTTAAGATTCAACTAAAATTATTCACAGCAATTTGATCTATGATAGACAATTGTAAATATTATGTATATCAATATAGAAGTTGTGGAAGGTAGAAAGATTCTCCACATGGAATGCAAGACGAGATGATCATTCCTTTACTCTGCAAAGAGAAACCAATTGGTTAATGATCTCTCCTGACCATATTTGGTTGGGAAGACCTTCTGACAATCAAGTCAGAAATATGATCGCCCATATAATATTTATTTATGAAAGTAGATTTTCTATTTTCCCTCTGTTACCTCTTGTGTTTCCTTACTTTTTTTTTTTTTTTATATAGTGTTATTGTCCTGGCCATGATTGTTGGATTGGCATCTTCATCTAAGGGCTTTGGTTACTTCTAGACTTTGGTTGGGCAAATGACTAGGTTGCTTTGATCCTTTGTCGTTGGATTATTTTGTTGTGTGTGGCTTAGATTATGTCAGGCTTCTAAGGGCCAACTTGATTGTTGGATTGACATTTTCATCTACGGGCTCTGGTTACTGCCAGGCTTTTGTTGGGCAAGTGGCCAGGTTGCTTTAATCCTTTGCCGTTAGATTACCTTGTTGTGTGTGGCTTAGATTATGTCAAACTTCTAAGGGCCAACTTGCCGATTGCCCTATCCGTCTGATCAGGTTCATTGGATGGTCATTTCGTTTGTGTGGACCAGGCCTATGCACCCATCTCTAACGATTATAATCCTTACCGTTGATTCTGAATGAATCTAACGACATCCCTACATTCTACAGATCTCCTTTTAGAAGACAATTTAACTTAGGCTTTACCTCTTCTGTTGGACCTATCAATGATTTGGGTCTTTCTCTTGATTCGCATTACTGGGCTCAACTTGAATTTTGGACCTTAGGCTAACACGTTTGGACTTTGGGCCAATGTTTTTACCTTTCCATAATTGCCCATCTTCATCAATCTTTTGTGGCGGGTTATCGAAGACATCATAGCCGACCTAATTACTTTCGTAAGTGACACACGTCCCTTCTGTCACTTTAAATTTAATGATGACGCCTATCATTTCGTCTTTCAATGTGCCATTTCCCCTCTAACACAATAATTAAGGGGTTGTCCCTTGTTCTTAACCATTTCACTCATTGTCCTTTCAGTCTTAAAACCCCATATTCATTCCCTTCCATCCTTCGCTTGAAGTCTCAATCTGTAATCGTTGTAAGTTTTTTCCTTTTGTTTGTTTTTTTCGATTTTGAATTTCATTTCGCCTCTCCTTCTGTTGTTCTTCCTTTATTTTTACTATGAATTGTTTGAGAAGTTTCTTTGAGTCTGAGGAAAGCATCACAGAGTTTAGAACTCTATATAGCATTCCTGATGATGTTATCGTTCGTCTTCTTTCTTAGGACGATAACATCTCAAAGGGTTTGGAGAAATGAATTCCTCTCCCTTTAATAAACATAGTCGAGGGAGGAGTTTGATTCCCCCTACATCTTCTCCTTAGGGGAGGTGCTTCACTTTTATGGGGTACTCATTCCCAGCTCTCACCCAATTTTTTTAAGATTGTTATGGGTGTCATCACTTTGAATAATCTTTTAGAGCTCAATTAAGGGCTTCCCGAGATTAGGTATTGTTATAATTACGTCTTTACTACCAAGGAAAGGCCGAAATTTTACTTCAAGCCCAGATCGGCGAAGCATCAACTCGTTCAAATACTTTCTAATTCTAGCAAGGGTGTTAATGATGTATTTGTTATAGTAGAGGGAATTGGGAATTTCCACCTGTCGCTGATCGGATCCAACCTATTCTAAATGTCACTAGTCGACCAGGTTATCTTCTGTCTTTTTATTCGCCTATGATGTCTTTTTTTTTTAATTTCTGCTTATTAATGTTTTTTTGTTATTTTTTGTAGCTCCCAAAGTTTTTTCTCATCCAAGCGAGTGAGAGGATCAAGTAAACTTCCCTCTTTTGCAATGAGCTTGGTCATATAGAGGGTCACTAGAACAATAAGGTCAAGGTCAAGAAGCCCACGTACTGTTTTCCTACGTTCCCTATTACAGCACCATAGATCTCGACATATGGTATAGACCTTGGTGCCAACGGCGACTTTGATTTCAACATCCTCTATCACCTTCTGGCGAATATCGAGGAAATAGCACCCGAATACGAACAACCACAAGAAAAATCTTCTAGTTCAGAGCTAGAATTTCGGACATCATGCCCCCAATGAATTTCCTAGAGATAGCTGCTGCCAGAAAGCATCAAAGAGATGGTGAATCAGCCACCGCTTCACAGGTTGTCTCTGATGCCTCTAATTGGCCCCAACAATCCCTGATCATGGTGATAAATGATTCTTCTCCTCCTCCTGTTAGAGGTGCTACTGAAAGCACCTCCCCTCAACTGTTGAGTTAGAGATCTGGCAAGCATCCTGCCAACCAATCAGCAAAGGTCCTTAAAAAGATCAGGTCAGATTCCTTTACTGTTGTTGCTGTCGTTGCCCCTACTTTGTCTCTAGCTTCTGCCTCAAAGGTAGGAGTCGTTGGCTCCCCTGATCATCCTTATGTCTACCTTCAAGGATGGAAAGATAACAAACTTTGACATGACCATGGACAATGCCGGAGTGGCCTCTGCGACCATCCAAAGCTCCATTCTCCCTATTGATGCCGCTCGGCTGGCCAAATAGTCAGATGTGGCTATTTTCTCACAAGTCTTGCACTTTTCTTTAGTGGTAAGTGCCTTATCGCCTTGCTGTGAGGTTTTCTTTCTTTTTAGAACTTTCCACTTGCCTTATGTTTTTGTTTTTTATACAGGGTCTGTTCTTTGCATATGAGGTCATGGTTGGCCATGACAAAATAATCAAGGTAGCGGACAAGCTGAACACAGTAAGTGATAGACAAAACAAGAGGGTGAAGGAGCTGGAGCTTCACTAGTTGCTTTAGAGGGGAAAGTGCAGAGGTGGAGAAAAAGTTACAGATGATGGACTCTGTGCTAAAGTCTTCGGCGTAGGAGATTAGTGGCTTGAAGGAAGAGAAAGAGCAACTTTCATCTGCTCGTGCTGCCTCGAAAGAAAATCTTTTGGACACAGTTAAGGCGGCCAAGGATGAGGGATCCAATGAAGCCACTGCCATTTATGAAATGTAATTTTCTAAACTAGAGAACATGTTGTTCGAAGACCGATGGACATCTGCGCTTCCAGCTGCTAATGTGCTAGTGGATTCCGATCTAAGGAAGAACATCCCTTTCACGCGCTCGGATGCCTTGGACAAGCCAAGTGGAGAGACTGTCGAAGGGGCTGGAGCAGAGTGATGAAGACTGTTTCTTTTTTTTTTTTGTGATTTCGTGGATGTAGTTTAACTGTACGAACTACTTTTGATTGAATAAAAGTTTTTCGTAGATTAATTGTTTATTTTATTTATGAATGGGTTTTGATTATATGAATGTAATTTGAAATTACGTCGCTGACTATCTACCCTTGTTTTTAGTTGTTGCCGATTTGCAATATTTTTAGGAATTTGTTTTTTAGGAGAATTTTTAGGGGCCAATTCCTTGCTTCTAAGCACAAAATTGGCACCATTTTTAACCTATATACTATCCCTGGGATAAGTTTTCTAGTCAATGTACTATCCCTAGGGATAGGTTTTGTTAGAAGAACCCTCAATAGGTCCATTCCTTGCCCCCAAGCAAGAGTTCGACACCGTTTCTAGCCGATGAACTATCCCCGAGGGATAGGTTTTCTTAGGAGAACCCACATAAGTCCATTCATTGCCCCGAAGCAAGAGACTGGCATCGTTTTTAGCCAATATACTATCCCAAAGATAGGTTTTTTTAGGAGAACCCTCATATGTCCATTCTTTGCCCCCAAGCAAGAGTTCAGCACCATTTCTAGTAGATGTACTATCCCCAGGGGATAGGTTTTTTTAGGAGAACCCTCATAGGTCCATTCTTTGCCCCCAAAAAGAGTTTAGCACCATTTCTAGCCGATGTACTATCCCCTGGGGATAGTTTTTCTTAGGAGAATCCACATAGGTCCATTGCTTGCCCCGAAGCAAGAGATCGACATCGTTTTTAGCTAATATACTATCCCTGGGATAGGTTTTCTTAAGAGAACCCTCATGGGTCTATTCCTTACTCCCAAGCAAGAGATTGGTACCATTTCTAGCTGATGTACTTTCCACAGGAATAGGTTTTCCTAGGCGAACCCTCATAGGTCCATTCCTTGCTCCCAAGCAAGAGATCGACACCATTTCTAGCCGATGTACTTTCCTCGGGGATAGGTTTTTTTAGGAGAACCCTCTGATGTCCAGTCCTTGCTATTAAGCAAAAGATTCGCACCGTTTCTAGCCGATGTACAATCACCAGGGCATAGGCTTTCTTAGGAGAACCCTCATAGGTCCATTCATTGCCCCAAAGCAAGAGATCGACATTGTTTTTAGCCGATGTACTATCCCTCTGATAGGTGTTTGTAGAAAAACCCCCACAGGTCCATTCCTTGCTCCCAAGAAAGAGATCGGCACCATTTTTAGCTGATGTACTATCCTCGGGGATAGGTTTTCTTAGAAAAGCCCTCATAGGTTCATTCATTTCCCCCACGCAAGAGTTTGGCACTATTTCTAGCCAATGTACTATTCCCAAGAGATAGGTTTTCTTAGGAAAACCCTCATAGGTCTATTCCTTGCTCCCAATCAAGAGATCGACACTGCTACTAGCTTATGTACTCTCACTGCGGATATGTTTTCTTAGGAGAACCCTCAAAGTTCCATTCCTTGCCCCCAAACAATATTTCAACACCGTTTCTAGCCGACGTACTATCCTCGAGGTATAAGTTTTCTTAGGAGAACCCTCATAGGTCCATTCATTCCCTCAAAGCAAGATATCAGTATTGTTTTTAGCCAATGCACTATCCTTGGGATTGGTTTTCTTAAGAGAACCCTTAGAGGTCCATTCCTTGTTGTCAAGCAAAAGATCGACACCATTTCTAGCTGATGCACTATCACTAGGGGATAAGTTTTTTTAGGAGAACTCCCATTGGTCCATTCCTTGCTCCGAAGCAAGAGATCGACATTGTTTTTAGCCAATGTACTATCCTTGGGATAAGTTTTCTTAGGAGAACCCTCATAGGTCCATTCCTTGCTCACAAACGAGAGTTCGGCACTGTTTTTAGCCGATGTACTATCCCTGAGATAGGTTTTCTCAGGAGAACCCTCATAGATCCATTCATTGCTCGCAAGTAAGAGATCGGCACCATTTATAGCCGATATACTATCCCCGAGATAGGGTTTTTTAGAATAACCTTAATAGGTTCATTCCTTGCCCCCAAACAAGAGTTCGGCACTCTCTAGCAGATGTACTATCCCCGGGGGATAGGTTTTCTTAGGAAAACCCTCATAGGTCCATTCCATGGCCCGAAACAAGAGATCGACATTGTTTTTAGCAGGTGGACTATCCCTAGGATAGGTTTTCTTAGAAGAACCCTCATAGGTCCATTCTTTTCCCTGAAGCAAGAGATCGACATCATTTTTAGCCGATGTACTATCCCTAGAATAGGTTTTCTTAGGAGAACCCTCATAGGTCCATGCCTATCTCCCAAGTAAGAGATCGACACCGTTTCTAGTCGATGAACTATCCTTGGGGAATTGGTTTTCTTAGGATAATTCTCATAGGTCCATTCATTGCCCCGAAGCAAGATATCGATATTATTTTTAGCCGATGTACTATCCTTGGGATAGGTTTTCTTAGGAGAATCCTCATAGGTCCATTCCTTGCTTCCAAGCAAGAGATCGGCACCATTTTTTTGCCAATGTACCATCCCCGGGATAGATTTTCTTAGGAGAAGCCTCATAGGTCCATTCCTTGCTCCCAAGTAACAGACCAACACTGTTTTGAGCTCATGTACTATCCCGGGGATAGGTTTTCTTAAGAGAACCCTTATAAGTCCATTCCTTGCTTCCAAGCAAGAGATCGGCACCGTGTTTAGCCAATGTCCTATCCCTGGGATAGGTTTTCTTAGGGTTTCTTAGGGTTTTGAGGGCTCCAATTTTCTATGTGCTTACATCACCTAGGCACGTATCAGTGATTCGAAACGTCCATCAGTACTTGACATTAAATGTAAGGCACATTATTCGAACAAAGCGACATGTGTGTCGGAAGGGTGTGCCGTTTTCCATCCTTTACACATATAGAGACACAAATCATTAGCATGGATATTTGGGATATTTGCTTCGACAGCATTTTCAACTTACACAACGTCTGGTGCTGACACTTGTTCTCGTGCCATCATTCAACAAAACACCTTCCTTGCATCTCATCTTTCGTTTATCGTAGGTTTTTCTTGGTTTCTCCTTTAGTTGTTTTAGCTTCCATAGATTTGGGTAGAGATGGGAAAATATGCCTATTTGCTTAGTAGTCCAGAGGGTATAGCTCACTTTCGAACAACATGTGATATTCCTGATATTGTAAACATAGAACCTCCCTCCCCCCCCCCCCCCCCGAAATGATAATTTCTTGTTTCCTAGTGATGATAGGGTTCCTTGGTTAGTTTCAGCTATAGTAGATAGTGGGGTTAGGTTTTTTCTTCATCCTCGTCTTCGTGCGATCCTAACGCATTATGGACTTCCCCTTTTTTCTGTTTAATACAAACTTTTTCAAAATTGTGAATGGGATGATTGCTTTAAACAATAGGCTAAACCTAGATTTAGGATTGAAGGAGCTGTAATACTGTTATAGCCTCTATTAATCCCCTTTTGGGGGCATTTTTTCTTACATCCAAACACTGAGATCAGGATAGGTCATTTTTTCAGCTATTTCCTGGAACTTATGCCGTAGAAGAGGAAAATGTAGTTATGGTGTCAAGGGATTGGGAATTTTCATCTCTCTTTTTTGTTGATGGGGCAGTTATTGTGCCCCGAGTGTTGGGTGTAGGTGAGAATTGTCTCATAGAATCTTACAATTTACTACATTGTAGTTAGGTTTGTTGTACTAACCAAAAACGTATGTGTTCGCAGATCATCGATTCGTAAATAGAGATCAACATAACGAGTCATGGGGAGTGAATTTACCACCTCTGCAAACGGTTTGGAGGTGCACCACCACGGCTTCCTGATCGATCGAAGTGTTAATAGATTAGTTCTTTCCCCAAGTGACTATTATTCCGCTACCCCCTCCTGCCCCCAGCCTTGCTGCGGAGGCGCCCGAAGAGCCTCAAAAGGAAAATTCATTGTTACCCTCCTAGTAAAAGTAGTGAACGAAAAAAGAAAAGGCGATTGGCAACCAGAAGCAATTATTGTACTGACAGAGTCATGAAAATCTTTGGCACCAGAAATGGCAGGGAGACATCATCTGACGAGGAAATCAGAAGCAACATAGATAACCTATCAGGAAGCTGGCATACAAGGCCGACGCAGATCGGCAGAACGTCCACTAGAAGAAGTATCGTCGCCAAGTCACCGACATATCCGGTCAGGTGAAGAGTAGACAAAGGATGCTGGGGAGGGGTCGATCGAGTATATATTCCAACCGATGATAGGAGATCGATCGCTGAACACAAGAGATTTTGTGTTTACAGACGCCAAGCTGGCCTTAGTTATAGCACGGGGTATGTAGATTCTGGAAGACATCTGTTGTTTGAAGGGGCAGCCTAACCAACAAATTCTAGGTCATAGAATCCAATATTTAGTAATGGTAACTAGCCTCTTCCTAATTTTGGCCATAGTTGTAGTGGTGATATGATAATCAATCTTTTATGATGCAAACGATTAATCAATTTATGGAGGTAGGGGTCAAGTTGACCACAGAGAGAGATCGATAGGATGAAGAGAGATGAAAAATTAAAGAAGAGAGAAGATTAATCGCCAAAGAGAGGAAGTAGATGGTGATCAAAAAAGATCGCTTTCAAGAAGATCTAGTGCGGGCCGATAGTAAGGCTGTGGCGGTAGAGTCCGATCAGCTATCGGTTGAAGAAAACTTTAAGGCTAAGACCCATCAACTTGATAAGCTGAGGTCTGATCATGACTCACTAGAACTTTCTCTTCAGAAAGGGATGGAGGGTGGCGATGAAGAAAATGGGGGCAGCTGAATCTTCTGCATCATACTCCCAAATACCCCTTCTGAACCCTAACATCCTTATTCCGGCCGAGCTGGACAATTTGTGAAGTCTTAGCTAGCCTTCAATTGTTTTCCCCTTTTTTTTTTTTTTTTGATCAACTATTTGAATTATTGTAAAATGTCATTCGTACTAGTTCTAAAGTTTTTGGTAGCTATTGAAACAACAACAGCTTTCTAAATAAGTAACGCAACCTTGTGTTTATTAATTATGCTCTTTGTCCAAGCATTATTACACAATAGATACAAGATTAATGATAATACTTTTTCAAATGCATCGTATTCCAAGGCCTCAGGAAAACATTTCCCCATTGGTCAGCGATTTCATACACCCCTTCCCTTTCCAGATCCGTGATTTGATATGGACCACCCCAATTCAGCCCTAGTTTTCCTTTCGCCGCCTTGCGGTTGCTTGGAAGGACTTTCTTTAAGACTAGTTCACCGATTGTATACCGCCGATGTTTTACTTGGTTGTTGTAGGCTCGAGTTATTTATTGTTGGTATCTTGTCAACCGAAGTGACGTCTTCTCACGTCTTTCCTCGGTTAGATCAAGATCTATTAAAATCAGATTTTTCGTTTGTGCCATTTTCTACCAAGTTAGCTCTTCTTGTCAAAAAATCAATTTCTAATGGAATAACAGCCTCCATTCCGAATACGATGGAGAACGCGTCGAGGAGTAGTTTGGTATGCCTAGAGAACCATCAAGAGTTATTTGACCCACCTCCCAATCACTTCTTTATCCCATTTAAGATAGTTTTGTTCGAAACTTCCACTTGCCCATTGCTCTGAGGATAAACCGATGTAAAGCAGTAAGCTTTGATTTCATATTGGTCACACAACTCTTTGTATAATCTATAGTCAAATTGCATGCCATTATTAGATATGAATGCTCTTGGAATACCATACCTGGTAATTATGTTGCGCCAAAGAAATTACCTTATGTCCACATCTATGATATTGGCCAGTGGTTCGACCTCTATCCATTTCATGAAATAATCTGTGGCCACAACTAACCACTTTAAATTTCCTAGGTCTCTGGGCATTAGGCCAACCAAATCCAACCCCCATTGTACAAATGGCAAAGGACTCGCAACTGGATTGAGTTCCTCAGATGGTTGTTGCATGGTCGGTGCATATCTTTGGCATGTTGAGCATTGTTATATAAATTGTTGGGCAAGTTTTTGCCTATAGGCCCACCAATATCCCTGGGTAAGGGCCTGATGTGCCAACAATCTGCCTCTAGTGTGAGCTCCACATGATCCTTCATGAATGTCTTCCAAAATGCTTGCTACCTAATTTGGGTGGATGCACCTAAGGTAAAGGCCATAATATGATTTTTTGAATAGTTGGTTTATGCCATTCATCCAAAAACACGTAGCCTAGAGCTGAATCTAATGTGCTTTCTTTCTGTCGGCGGGTAGTATTCTTTCAAACAGATAGTGGACGAGGGGTCATCCAGCTTTTAACTTGCTGGATGTGCCACACATTTTCCTCTGCAATCCTGGTGCAGATGATGGTTTTGACCTCAATTGTTCGGCTATTCGTTTGATCAATTGTCATGGCTAGGCTAGCCAATGCGTCTACATGACTATTTTGATCTCATCCTCTGTGCTAAATCTCGAACAAAGAAAACTGCTCTGCTGCATATTTGGCCGCATCCAAATATTTCGTCATTCTTTCATCACGTGCTGCATATTCCTTGTTTATCTGTTTTATGACCAACTGTGAAGCGCATTGAATGTTGATAGAGTTTGCCCCTAACAACTTTGCAATGGTGAATCCATTAATGAGAGTCTCATATTCACACCCATTGTTCGTGGTTGAGAAGGCTAGCTGAGCAGAAAATTCTATTATCTCTTCGTCGGGCTCGATTATCACAAACCCTATTCTTGCTCCGTTGTTGATAGAGGCCCTATCACAATGTATAATCTATGATTTTTCAAACGAGACCCCGTCCCCCTTCTTGGTTCCTTCTTTTGGGCAGAGTTCTGCCATAAAATCTAGCACAACTTATCCCTTGATTGTAGCTCACAATTTGAAGTGGATATCATATTGCCCGAGTTTAACAACCCAGTTGGAAATTCTTCTCAATGAATTTGGCTTATGGAGGACCCGTTTAAGTGGATTTTCAAAATAAACAATGATGGGATGGGCCAAGAAGTAATGTCATAATTTCCTAGATGTCATGACAAGCACTAAAAATAGTTTTTCTAAGGGTAAATACCTAGTTTTTTGCATCGAGCAATGTTTTGCTTATGTAGAAGACTGGTGATTGCCCATTTGATGATTCCCTAATGAAAGCCGAACTTAGAACATAGTCGGATATAGCTAGGTATACATACAGCGTCTTCCCTACCTCGGGGCTTGTGAATAGGGTGGTTTGGCCAGATAGGCTTTCAATTCTTGTAGTGCAAGATTGCACTAAGGGGTCTACTCAAATCGAGATTTTCTCTTTGTTAATTGGAAGAATGGTTTGCACTGGTCTGATGATCGATTGATGAATCTGTTGAGCGCCGTTGTCATCCCAGTGAGTGTTTGGATCTTTTTTACTGATGTGAAAGGAGCTAAATCGAACAGTGCTTGGATCTGGTCGGGGTTGGCCTCTATTACTCGATGAGTAACAGTATACCTGAGAAATTTCCCAAATCCAATGCCAAAGGCACATTTTGATGTATTGAGCATTATTTTGTATTTTTGAAGTACCCCAAATGCTTTTTGGAGATTAGCTGGGTGATTCTTGGTGTCCTATGATTTGACCACCATATCATCGATGTAGACTTCAAAGTTTCAATCGATCTGTTTACTGAACATCTTCGTAACCAACCGTTGATATGTAGCCCCTGTATTTTTCAATCTAAATAGCATTATCTTTTAACAAAACAGCCCTAGGGGAGTGATGAATGACATTTATTCCTGGTCATCCGAATTCATAGCTATCTGATGATAGCCCATATATGCATCTAGAAAATTGATCCTCTCATGCTTAGACGTTGTATTTACCAACTGGTCAATTTTAGGTAAAGAAAAGCTGTCTTTGGGGCATGCATTATTCAGATCGGTGAAATCCACACAAATTCCCCATTTACCGTTCTTCTTCTTAACGACAAGAGGTTAGACAGCCACTCTGGGTATTCTACTTTGTGAATGGTGTTAGCTTCAAGTAACTTTGTGACTTCCTCTTTTACAACTTTCGCATGCTGAGGTGTCGATCTTCTACTTTGCCTTACCACTGGCTTTGAGCCTTGATTTACATTGAGCTAGTGGCACATCACACTTGGGTTGATTCCCTCCATTCGTATGGGATCCACGCGAAAACGTCCTTGTAACGAGGTAAGAGGTGGATTAATTACTCTTTTTCTTTTAAGGCGAGGCCTTTTCCTACAAAGAAGAACATCTCATTGTCTGTGGGGTCAATCAGTATTTTTTCAAGTTCTTCAGTGCTTTTATCTCTAGGTTGGGCACCAACCTTCTCCTCTTTAGCCTCGGACTCACGTGTTCAGACTTCTTGAATCACTTGTTTCGTGGTAGACACAATCATGCATTATTTCGCCACTGTCTGATCTACTTTTATTTTCCTTATACCGTCCCCTTCTGAGAAGCATACAACCTAGAAGAATGTGGATGGGATTGTCCCCATTTGGTGGAGCCATGTTCGTCCCATTATGGTATTATATGGGGAGGGCACATTTACCACTTGAAATTTAACTTGTTGAACTATTGCTTCGGCTATTACTGGTAAAAAGATTTTTCCTAAGGAAAAAATCAGGTTTGAATTGAAACCATAGAGTGGTGAATCAATCGAGAGTAGGGTGTCAAAGGATAGCCCCATCTATTTGAAGAGCTCATAGTACATGATTTCCGAAGAACTTCCCTAGTCTATCAATATCCTTTTAACTACAAATCCCTCAATCTGTAAGGTTACTACCAGAGCATCATTGTGGGGCTGATGAACCCATTTCAGATCTTCACCGGAAAAATGTGACCCTCAATTTGGAACAACACAATCTTTTGGTAGGGACTTTGTATAGAGTCATTGTTTCTCCTTGATGTACCGACCTCCTTGTTGTTTGTCATTTCTCAATGATTGAATATATCATATTAATAACTGCCATTGGTTGCGTGCCGCCACCTTCGTCATTTTCTTTCTCTTTTCGATCAAGGGAGTGGTTGATATAGGATCGTAAATGCCTGTTTTGAGTCAACTCTTCTAGGAATTGCTTCAATGCCTTAATCTTCTGTAAGATGTCCATAGTCCTTGTGGTAGGAACACCGTAACCTACGATTTCAAAGAGATGGGTCTTTAATCATCTTTGGAGACCAAGAGAAATAGGGATCATTCTGGATCTTTGCCATCAAACAATATATTGGTTCGGTGAATGTGGCGACGATCGCTCAGAAAGCCTCTTTTCTTGGCTTTGATTGTTCGGCGATGACATTTAATTCCTTTCTTTTGATGTCAGGAGACTTCTTCTCGTCCTTTCTTAGAACTCTTAGCAGGAGCCGAGTAGGTTTTGGCTCTTCAATCCTTCGTAGGTCATCTTCGATTTGTGGTCATGTTCTACTCGCTTCATTAGACCACCCACATCAGTAGGTGGATTTTTTGTTAAGGACTGTCGAAGCTTACTTGTGGGCTACAACACAAATTTGAATGAGGCTACTGGTAACCGTTCATTGCAATTATCAATCTCGTTGTAGGCTGCCCAATACCTATTGGCATACTCTCGTAGGCTCTCTGTGTCATCTTTCTTCATTGTGAGGAGTACATCTACTTTTTTCAGTGGTCGGCTTTTGGTGATGTAGTGTGAGATAAACGCTTGCTACAACTGCTACCAGTCATTGATTGATCGGGCTTCCAATTTATAGTACCATTGAAGTGCCATTTCTCCTAAGCTTGAGAAGAACATTTGACACATGATTGGACCATTATTGCTCCATAACGTCATGGCTTGAGTAAAATGCTGAATTTGGCTAGTCGAATCCCCTTTACCATCGTATAGGTTGAATTTCGGTGGGGTAAACCACTTTGGCGGGTCAGCACATTTTATTGCCCGAGAGAATGGCGAAACTAGTTCTTCTGTGAAGAGCTTTCTTCGAACGAGTTTAGGATTGCCCCCCGTCCGTCCATCAAGCCAGCTCTGCAAGTCATTCTTCTGGTAACCCTAGGAGTCCTCCCTTCTAGTGATCTAACATTTTCTCTGCGTTCGATCTAGGTGGCTACTAGTTATTTGGCTAGCGGTTGCGTGAGGACTAGTATTTTTCTGATTATCGGCAGTCCTTACTCATGTGTCAAGTTTACTTCGGGCCAAGTGTAATTCTTCTTTGCGGGCTTCGACTTATGCCACCAACTGATCTATGAGTGGAGTTTGTTGGTCATTATCTGACAGAGGAATTATCTTTTCTGAGTCTTTGGGTGTTGCCTCGGAATTGTGGATGAAATTTAGGCTGGCCATGTTCCCGATCGGTGTGTTTCAATAATCGTTTGGTATCTCTTCTAGAGAAGGATAGGTACTCATCTTTGTTGTTCCCACAGACGACGCCAATTATGGAAGGTAGAAAAATTCTCTATAGGAAATGTAAGACGAGATGATCCTTCTTTGTGGGCTATAATCCCAATTTGAATGAGACTACTGCTAACTATTTGTTGCAATTATCAATCTCGTTGCGGGCCATCCAATACCTACTGGCATACTCTCGTAGGCTCTTCGTGTTGTCTTTCTTCATTGGGAGGAGTACATCTACTTCTTTCAGTGGTCGGCTGTTGGTGATGAAACGAGAGATGAACGCTTGCTACAGCTACTACCAATCATTGATTAATTGGGCTTCCAGTTTATAATACCATTGAAATGCCATTTCTCCTATGCTCGAGGAGAACATTCGACATATGATTGACCATCATTGCTCCATAATGTCATGGCTTGAGTATAATGATGAATGTGGCTAGTTGGATCCCCTTTACCATCGTAGAGGTTGAATTTCGGTGAGGTAAACCTCTTTGGCGGGTCAGTACGTGCTATTGCCCGAGAGATGGCGAAGCTAGTTCTTCTGTGAAGAGCTTTCTTCGAACAGGTTTAGGATCACCCCCCGCCTGTCTATTAAGCCAGCTTCACAAGTTATTCTTCTGGTTATCCTGAGAGTCCTCTCTTCTGGTGATCTGACATTTTCTCTAAGTCCGATCAGGGTGGCTACTAGCCATTTGGCTGGCGGTTGTGTGAGGACCAGTCTTCTTTTGATTATCATCAGTCCTTACTCATGTGTCAGGTTTACTTAGGGCCAAGAGTAATTCTTCTTTGAGGGTTTCGACTTGTGCCACCAATTAATCTATGAGCGGAGTTTGTTGGTCATTATCTGGCGAGGAGATTATCTTTTCTTCAGGTGCTACCTCGGAATCATGGCCAAAGTTTAGGCTGGTCATGTTCCCGATTAGTGCGTTTCAATGATCGCTTGGTATCTCTTCTAAAGAATGATGGGTACTCATCTTTGTTGTTTCCACAAACTACGCCACTTACGGAAGGTAGAAAGATTCTCTACAAGGAATGCAAGACGAGATAATCCTTCCTATACTCTGTAAAGAGACCATATATGGTCAGGAGGACCCTCCGACGATCAAGTCAGAAATATGATCGACCATGTAATATTTATTTATGAAGGTAGATTTGCTATTTTCTCTTTATTACCTCTTGTTTTTCCGTACTCTTCCTTTTATAGTGTTATTGTTCTGGCCTTGATCGTTGGATTGACATCTTCATCTAAGGGCTCCGGTTACTTCCAGACTTTGGTTAGGCAAGTGGCCAGGTTGCTTTGATCATTTGTTGTTAGATTACTGATTAAGGACGAAATGTACGTCATTGAGGCCGTTAACTAGAATCTCTTAACTTCACTTACTGGTCAAATTGTATATTTTATGTGTGTTGAGTGTCAATCAGGTTGTACATCGTTGGAGCATAAAATGAGCAAAAAGACAGAATTTGGGCAGAGTTGACTTTTCCGCACGTGCGTTGACTTTTTCTGGGAAAGTCAAACCGACGTTTTAAACCTGTTTGGACGAGATTGGAAGTATAAAAAGGCAAGTAAAAGGCTGGATTAGGGTTCGGAAGTTGTTTTGACCAAAAGAGGGAGACTAGGGTTTTGAAGGGAAGAGAAACAAAAAGCTTCAAGGATGTCTCCCATGGTAGTTTCTTCTCCATCTACCTCCTTGCACTCCTCCATGAGTGGCTAGTCTCTTTTTTTTTCTAGGGTTTTGATGAAACCCTAGCCATGTAATTATTTAGTTTTCTTTTTGATTTTTAATTATGTAAAGGTTTGAACATTTGTATGGTGATTTAGAAGTTTGTTTTATATAATTTTCATTATTCTTTCGAATATTTGACTTTCTGTGATTGTTAAATGTTATCCATACAATTGTTTTCTTTTCCTTCACATTCAAGGTACGGGACGAACCATACTACGAGGAACAAGTCGTATCACTACCTTAGTTTAGAGTGAACGATTCGTATTACTTGAGATGGTTTGTGCTCGTACATTGAATGTGGTGATCTTCTTGTTAAATGCTTTGAGCTCGTAGTTGCGAAGCATTAATCCGTTCAAACCATAGCATAGTTGATTTCAATTGGAAACCCTAATTATGTGGTTAGTGGTGAATTCTCTACCCTAGGATTTTTCCCTAATTCAGTAAACCCAATTTCATTTATTATTGATAATTTAATTCCTTAGTTTAATTTATTCGTTATTAAATTAGGTTATAAACAACCAATCTTTTTATCAAAATTAATTTAGGAATTTGACAATTAAATTAGTTTAATTTCACAATAGTCTCTGTGGATCGATACCTGGACTTGCCATTATTTTGATAGAATTTGGTATAGTTTAGTATTTAATTTTGGTGTGTTCAACGACCCATCAAATTTTGGCGCCGTTGCCAGGGACTTCTGGCGAAATTAGTTAATTTAAAGTTACATTCTTATTTTAATTTTTAGTGTAGGATTTTATGCTTTTGGTGTTGCTAAGTGTGCAGAGGGTTTGAAATTGGAGCTATCACTGAAGTGCAAGCGGAGCGCAGTCGAGCTTCAAAAATAATAAAAAAAAAAACCGCAGCGCTAAAGTGAGTAAACAAAAGCAAACACTCACAAGCAAAGCACCAAAGTGCTAAAACGGAAGTCAAATCTCAAACAGAGGTTGGAGACAACGTCTACATGTCAAGCATCCGTAAGACGAGTAAAGCGTTTTCGTTAAACCGCTGTGAGTATTTCTTCCTTTGGTATTTTGCTTTCATACTTAGTGCACAGAGTCGGAACTTGTGTGTGTGTTTGGGTAGTGTATGCACGGGCGTCGTTCTTGTCGCCCTGAATTATGGAATTTGGACCTTGAACTAGAAAGGACCCTTAGGAGACTTAGGACCTCTGCCCGTATTCCTAGGCTTGAATATTCATACATTGAGCCATTAGAGATGGCAGATCCTAATGTCCCAAATGTGCCCAACTGGACACTTAAGGATTATTTTACACCCACTGCATATACATCACCATCATGCATCCAATTACCCAGTACCACTACTGCTCATTATGAGATTAAATCCAGCACTATACAAATGCTCCCATCATTCCATGGACTAACTCATGATGACCCTTATAAGCATTTGAATGAATTTCTGGAAATTTGCTCGACAGTGAGGATCCAGAATTTCACAAATGAGGCCTTAATGTTGCGATTGTTTCCATTCTCGTTAAAGGATAAAGCCAAACATTGGCTAAATTCTTTACCTGCTAATTCAATCACAACTTGGGACCAATTACAGCAACGGTTCTTGGAGAAGTACTTTCCCATAGGTAAAACTAACCAACTTAGGCGAGCCATCACAAACTTTGCTCCAATGGATGGCGAGCAATTCCATGAGACGTGGGAAAGACTTAGAGACCTTCTCCAACAGTGTCCTCACCACCAGGTGCCTAATTGGCAACTTGTTCAAACATTTTATTATGGCTTAACTGAGCCGCACCGCCAAATGGTGGATTTGTCCTGTGGTAGGACATTTATGTCTAAAAATGATGCCGAGGCATGGCAATTGTTTGAGAACCTAAGTGATAATTCCCTTCACCATGCATCCGCAGCCCGGCAAGTCCGGCAACCCGTAGTTGGAGCCCCGAAAAGAGGGGGCATTTATGAGGTCGGGCAAAACCTAGAGTTAGCACAACAAGTAGAGGCACTGTCCCGCAAGATGGACCAATTATTAGCTGCGGGACATGCCCCTACCCAGCAAGATCAGCCTCAATTTCACGAGGCATGTGTTATTTGCGTGAGCCCTACTCATGACTTGAGTGAGTGCCCTTCGGCATCACAATTTCCAGAGTTAGTCCAACAGCATGTGAATGCGGCTCAAGGATTCTCCAACCCGGGTAATAATCCATACTCCAACACATACAATCCGGGATGGAGAAATCACCCTAATTTCTCATGAAGACCCCCTTCACAAAGCACTTCTTACAATCTGCCACCACCAAGGTAGAATTTCAATAATTTTGCCAACCAATCATCCTACCGACCACCGCAACCTTATCGACCCCCACAACCGTACCGGCAACCACAACCCCCGCCTGTTCCTCAGGGCAACTCTGCCTTTGAGACTCAGGTTTTGGAAGTTCTCGCAAAACTTAAGGGGTTAGCACCGGTAGTTCACTCCCATACTTACTCTATTGCCAAGCTAGAGACCCAATTGGGTCAAATGGCTAATAACATGAATCGAAGAGAGGAGGGAAAATTACCAAGTCAAACTGTGGCCAACCCTAAGAGACAATACGGGGCAAAGAGTTCGGGTAGGAATGGTAAGCAACATGAGCAAGTGCAGGTGGTGGTTGCATTAAGAAGTGGTAGAGAGTTAGAGCCTCAGTCAGTTGCGTCTGATGCAACTAGAGTTAGGAAGAGTGACTACGGTGGTTCACCTAGGGAGAATAAGGGTGAGGGGGAAACACTTAAGAGGGATGACGTAGTCCCTAGCACTTCATTTGAGCCCAAGGCACCCTATGTGCCTAAGGCACCTTTTCCCCAGTGCCTTGATACACCGTCCCCTTTTAATAAGAAGGCGGCATCTATGGAGGCAATGATGGAGGTCTTTAAACAGGTAAAAATTAACCTCCCCCTGTTGGAGGCAATTAAGCAAGTACCATCATATGCCAAATTTCTGAAGGACCTTTGTACGCAAAAGCGTAAATCTAGGACACATGTGTCTCAAAAGGTCCTACTCACGGAGCAAGTAAGCTCCATCTTGTTGAATGACACACCTCCTAAGCTTAAGGACCCAGGTGCCCCAACCATTGCATGCATTATAGGGGACCACTTCATTGATAGGGCCTTATTGGATTTAGGGGCTAGTGTTAATTTGTTGCCGTACTCTGTGTACGAGGAATTTGGGCTTGGCGAGTTGAAGCCCACTACTGTTACTCTTCAGTTGGCTGATTGGTCCCTCAAAGTGCCACGAGGCATGATTGAGGATGTGTTACTTAAGGTTGATAGGTTCTACTTCCCTGTTGACTTTTTGGTTTTAGATATGGAACCGGTAGCCAGTTCGAGGAAACAAATCCCGGTCATTTTGGGTCGACCATTCTTGGCTACGGCCAATGCATGCATTAATTGTTGGACCGGGGTTATGGAAGTTTCATTTGGTAACATGCAAGTGAAACTTAATGTTTTCCAAGCATCACAACAACCTCATGAGAGAGAGGAGTGCTTATTAGTGGATGTTGTGGATGAGATTGTTGAGGAGGCTTTGCCCTCCATTCTTGTAGAGGACCTTTTAGAGGCTTGTCTAGCTCATTTTGGGTTTGAAAATTTTGATATCGATGGTTCGGTTGAGGAGGTGAATGTCTTGCTTAATTCATCCTCTACACCGGATTTTCCTCCATGGAAAGCCCGGTTTGAGTCACTTCCTCCTTTGTCAAGAGAGCCTGCCATACCATCTTTGGTCACACCACTTACACTTGAGTTGAAGCCACTCCCGGCCACACTCAAGTATGCATTTTTAGGGCCCCAAGATACTTTACCGGTCATCATTGCATCTGACTTGACTGCAGCACAGGAGAGTCTGTTAATGAGTGTTCTTGCGGCACATCGAAGTGTTATAGGGTGGTCAGTGGTTGATTTCAAAGGGATAGATCCCTCCGTGTGCATGCATTATATACACCTAGAGGAGGACTCCAAACCTTCTCGCGAAATGCAACGGAGACTGAATCCTAACATGAAAGAGGTGGTGAAGAAGGAGGTTTTGAAATTGTTAGATGCGGGTATCATATACCCCATCTCAGATAGCAAGTGGGTGAGTCCCACACAAGTAGTGCCCAAGAAATCGGGCATCACTGTTGTTGAGAATGAGGGAGGAGAGTTAGTCCCCACACGAACCACTACTGGGTGGCGAGTGTGCATTGATTATAGGAGACTAAATTCATCGACTAGGAAGGACCATTTTCCCTTACCTTTCATTGACCAAATCCTAGAGCGGTTAGCGGGGCAGGGTTTCTATTGTTTTCTTGATGGCTATTCGGGGTATAATCAAGTCCCGGTGTACCCTGCCGACCAGGAAAAGACCACATTCACATGCCCTTTTGGCACTTTTGCTTACAGGTGCATGCCCTTCGGGCTATGTAATGCACCGGCGACCTTTCAACGGTATATGATGGCCATTTTCTCCGACATGGTGGAGAAATTCTTAGAGGTTTTTATGGATGACTTTTTGATGTTTGGACCATCGTTTGAGGAATGCCTTAGGAACTTGACTAGAGTGTTAGAACGATGTACTGAGGCAAACCTAATCTTGAGTTGGGAAAAGAGCCATTTTATGGTTCGTGAGGGTATAGTGTTGGGACACATTGTGTCCCCTCGAGGTATAGAAGTTGACAAGGCTAAGGTTGACCTCATTACAGGCCTTCCTCCACCCAATTCCGTGTGTCAAATTAGGTCTTTCCTAGGGCATGCAGGTTGTTACCGTAGGTTCATCAAAGACTTTAGTAAGAGATCACGTCCTTTGTGCAATTTACTAGTTAAGGACGCGCCTTTTGTCTTTGATGAGGCATGCTTAAAGGCATTCGAAACACTAAGAATGGCCTTGACCACCGCTCCAATCATGAAATCACCAGATTGGTCTCTTCCCTTTGAAATCATGTGTGATGCCTCCGATTATGCTGTCGGAGCTGTGTTGGGCCAAAGGGTCAATAAGGCACCATTTGCTATATATTATGCTAATCGCACTCTCTCGGATGCTCAATTGAACTACACTACTACCGAGAAAGAGTTGCTAGCTGTGGTCTTTGCCTTAGACAAATTCCGGTCTTATCTCCTAAGTTCCAAGGTCATAGTCTTCACTGATCATGCCGCTTTGCGGTATTTATTATCTAAGAAAGAGACCAAACCTAGGTTGATTAGATGGATTTTGTTGCTTCAGGAATTTGATTTAGAGATCCGTGATAAGAAAGGATCTGAGAATGTGGTGGCGGATCATCTCTCCCGAATCCTCGTTGAGTATAATAGCGACCCTCTTATTTTGCATGATTCGTTTCCGGACGAACAACTTTTTGAGCTGTCACAAGCGAGCCCCCCGTGGTTTGCACATATTGTGAATTACTTGGCCATTGGGCAAACTCCGCAGAATTGGTCTAAGCAAGACAAAGACCGATTCTTTTCACAGGTCAGGTATTACTTTTGGGAGGATCCGGAGTTGCTTAAATATTGCTCCGACCAAGTGATCCGACGGTGTGTGCCGAAGAGTGAGGTGCATAGCATTCTTACATTTTGTCATTCTTCTGCATGTGGCGGTCATTTTAGTGGGCATAAAACGGCCGCCAAGATTTTACAAAGCGGGTTTTATTGGCCCACAATTTTTAAAGATGCCCATCAATTTTGTAGAACTTGTTTGCGCTGTCAGCAAATGGGTTCGATGTCTCGGTGTGACATGATGCCAATGTCCCCTATTCTTGTGGTAGAAATATTTGATGTTTGGGGGATTGATTTTATGGGCCCTTTCCCATCGTCGTTCGGGTTTGAGTACATTCTTTTGGCAGTAGATTACGTGTCTAAGTGAGTGGAGGCAATAGCTACCCGAACAAACGATCATAGAGTGGTAATCAAGTTTTTGCATGAAAACATCTTTAGTCATTTTGGGTTTCCTAGAGCCATAATAAGTGATCAGGGTACACATTTTTGTAACCGGTTCTTTGAGTCGGTAGTTAAGAAATACTTTATCACTCATAAAGTTGGCACTCCATATCACCCTCAAACTAGTGGCCAAGTGGAAGTCTCAAATAGGGAGGTAAAGCACATAATTGAGAAAACGGTGAGACTAGATAGGAAATATTGGTCACAACGGTTAATTGATGCTTTATGGGCTTACCGCACTGCTTATAAGACACCCATTGGGATGTCACCATATAGGGCGGTGTTTGGCAAAGCTTGTCATCTCTCGGTTGAACTTGAGCATCGAGCATTGTGGGCCATAAAGAAGTTTAACTTCGATATGGCCGCGGCTGGGCTCAACCGGAAATTGCAACTCAATGAGCTGGAGGAAATCCGAAATGATGCATATGAGAGTTCGAGAGTTTTTAAAGCTCGGACTACGGAATTCCATGACAAGCACATTAATAGAAAATCCTTTGAACCCGACCAAAAAGTGTGGCTTTTTAATTCAAAATTAAGACTCTTTCCGGGTAAGCTAAGATCAAGATGGGATGGCCCCTTTGAGGTTGTTGAGGCATTTAGTCATGGTGTCGTTGAGGTGCGAAATCCAAAACCTGGCCACACTTTCAAAGTGAATGGCCAAAGATTGAAACCATATATAGAGGGGATTGGGAATGGGGATATGATTGAGTCCATTGCTTTGATGGACCCATTTTACTATGATTGATAGATTGATTTCTTATTCTCTTTTCTTTCCCTTCTATGCTATTATGTGTTTCTTTGTTCTCGTTATACTTTACTTGTGTCTAGGAGACTTTAAATCCTCTAAAGGTGTAATTCCTTTGGTGTTTGTTGTGCCCGAACGGCATCTGACTGTCTGGTATAGCCACCTAACCGTGTTTGTAGTGAGTTTCTAGGAGACCAACTGAGACGGTGGAAACTAGAATTCGAATGGCAAAGCCTAGAACACAAAGGTTTGGGATTTCCGAGACTAAAGCCTGGTTTAAATACCCAGGGGTGTGGAGATTGCTTCAAAACTACCTCGGCTTGAACTCTGTATGGTAGCCCCATAAGTTGAGGTAGCTTTATGCGCCTCGATTCTGGATACCAAATCAACCTAGTCTGTCACCCTATTGGAGAATAGGGAAAGTTACAAATACAGTTAGGAGAAAAGTAGTACCCGTGGTTTTCGCGTGAAGATTATACCTTTAGTGGGCATTCCATATGTTCTTTTGTGCTATATTTATTCCAGATGTCAATTGAAGGTAGAAATGTTTATTCTCTCTGTTTAAAAGCATGCTTTCATGTTTATTTTCTGTGTTAAAAAAAAAAAAAAGGTGTTATACTTGTTCAATTTTAAATAAATAATAATAAAAAAATGGTTATACTTGTTCACTTAAATAAAAAAAAAAGGGGTGAAATTGCCGCACGTGCGGCCTAAGCCCCGCACGTGCGGGACATTTGGTGAAAATCAAAGTTGCACTCTGCTTAATAAGCAGGTGCGGAGGGCAGCTGCGTTTACCAAGTCGCACGTGCGACTTGGGCCCCGCACGTGCGGGACGCTGATTTTAAAAAAAAAAAAAAAAAAAAAATCGCGCAGAGTTGAAATCGCCGCACGTGCGGGAAACTTGTGAGAATTGAAACTTGCCCACTGCTATTAAAGCAGGTGCGACCAAGTGCGGAAATCAAACGTTTTTTTTTTTTCATTTTTAATTTATTTAAGTAAATTAATTTTAAATAAATACATAAATAAATTTTAAATATAAAAAAAAACAAAATATATACAATTCTTTTATTTATGATTTTTTTTATATTTACATATATATATTAAAATAATAATCATTACAAAAAAATTATTTTATTTATTTATTTATTTATTTTTATTTCCTATTTTCATACCAAAAAAAAAAAAAAAACCCAAACATTATCTACACCTACACACTCCCAATCCCAATCCCACTCCATTTGAGATTTCTCTCTCTCTCTCTCTCTCTCACTTTCAGCACCCCACACAAACCCACCTTCTTCTTCCTTCTTCTTCTTCCCTTTTCTTTTTCTCTCTTCTTCCTCACCACCATCGTCTTACCGCTGGCATCACTTCCCTCTCTGTCCGACGAAACTCCGGCGACCACCATTTTTTCCGGCGAACCTCCATTCTTTTTGTCTTTTTCTCCACTTTTTCAAAGTATTTTTTTTTTCTTTATTCTTTTTCTTTTGCGTAGATTTGTGAAGGTAGGAATCAATTTGTAGAGTTTTTGATTTTTTTTATTCTTTTTGATTTTTTTTTTATTTTGATCTGGTGTTCATCTTTAAAAAAAAAAAAAAAAAAAAAACTTAGCCATGACTGATCTACTTCTTTTTTGTATTTTTAGTGGTCATTATGAATTTTTTTAATTTTATTTGTGTTCCTTTAGTTGTAGAATGCATGTCTATTAGTTTAAAAACAAAAAAAAAGAAAAAAAAGAAAAGAAGCAAACTAGAACCAAACTCGGCATCGGAGACAGATGAGCACCGCACGTGCGGCCCTTTTTGGCGCACGTGCGGGCAAAAAAAAAAAAAAAACTAGAAAAATATATATATAAAAAAAAACAAAAAAATGTTTATTTCTGGTTGTTTTATTCTATACTTTAGTCTATTTTGTAGTTTAGTTATTTTATAATTTAGTTTAATTTAGTTTATTTTATAGCTTAGTTAATTTAATTTACTGACATTTTACTTCACTTATTTAATTAATTTCGTTTTTACAAAAAAAAAAAAAAAAAAACAGTGGGAATTGCATGTGGTACATTAGTGGGCAAATTTGTGCTTTCATATTTTATTTGATTCTCATGCTGGTTTCATGGGTATCTGTATTTATTGTTGGTGTGTGCAGGATATGAGTCGCCGTGTCCCTGCTCGGGCCTCCAAAAAGGCCAGGGGTGCATCCTCTTCGGCACCACCACCACCACCGTCACCACCATCCTCGCCACCACCACCAGGTGACTTGCGACGGCCGGAGTGGGCTTCACGCCCTTTTCACAAGCTCACGCAGTTCAACCTACCATTTTTCCAGCGTGACGAGGACACTACTTGGGCTATTGAGCAGCTTCGACTCCGGCAACAGTTGGGCATTTGCGCTGTGACTGCGCCCACTTATCCTCGTCTGGTACGACTATTCTACCTGAACCTGCATGAGACACCCACCGCGGTTGGACTGCTCTCTAACATTGATGGTCATGTTGTCCACATCACCTCAGCCATGATTGTCACAGTGTTAGAGTTTTTCGCCAAACCAGAATATTAGCCTTCCCTGGAAGTTGAGGATCGACAACCCATACATCGCCTCATCCAGCAATACTTCTCGGGAGCCCACGGTGACACCAGTTTCACATGCTTGCGGCGGAGCAAGCTACCTAGCCGCTTGCTTTTCCTTGATTTCGTGGTCCATAAGAATGTCCTTCCACTTGGGCATCGAGCTAAGCGTTGTTTGGAGTTTGTGCGGGTTTTACACAGGTATCAGCTTGGCTATCAAGTCCCGCTTGAGGATTTCATTTTGATGCATTTGCAGAAATTTCTACGTGAGGCAGTTCGGCCTACTCCTATGCCGAACCTAACTTGGCCACTACCATTCGCCAATTTGTTGACACTTGTGTTTGAGCTGAACCACCTCCCCATTGCTGAGGATGAGGAAATTGATAGAGGGTATCCGACATTCGGCCAGCGGGAATGGCAGCACAGCATATCTCGCATCCCGCAGCCGATAGGTGCCCCAGTTGATGAGGCCCAGGACCCGTACATGACCACCCAGCTCATCCTGTTCCCCCCGTGCCTCCCCAAGGGGACCCACTCTACATGACTCGCGAGGAGTACTTACAGCTTTAGCACTCTGTCTATCAGGTCCACCGTACTCTTCGTGATCACCACCAGAGTCTCATGGAGTTGCGCACGGATTTTTAAGCACATCGCGACTATTCTCAGGTGCGCTTCGATCAGCTACACGCCGACAACCTTGCCATCCGACAACAGGGTCAGGATAACGCCTTTGAGACGCGCGCTTTGATGCAGGCCTTGTTTGCCCAGCATTTCCCACCACCACCACCACCAGCTTCTCCGTAGTACCCGCTTGTATACTGCTTCGTCTCTTTTCTTCTTTTTTTTTTTTATTTTCCTTTTTCTTTTTCGTTCTTTCTTTTCTTCAAAAAAAAAAAAAGGTGAAGTGTGTATATGTTACTCTCTGCCTACCTGGATGTGTACCTACAATTCTGGTAATTTTCTCTCATTTCTCTTTCCTTTTCCATTGAGGACAATGTTATATTCAAGTTGGGGGATGAGGGTTATATTTTCTTTTTTGCATTGCTATTTGGCTCATAATTCATGCTTATACATGTTTCACTTGATTGCATTACTCCACTTGATGTGACTTTTTGCTAGTAGAGTGATGATATTTGCATATGTTAATTAGAGAGCATAGTAGACTTGTATGAAAATGATTTATTGGGTAGATACTTGCATGCCATGTTTGCACGAGGAGAGTTGTCTATGTTTGTGGTATTAGTACATTTGTCATGAGTATGCCTTAATTCACATGAACACACTATCATAGCAGTGATCTTTTTATTATAATCCCTGGTGTACATCATTGATAATAGCTAGAGTTGCAGAAAAGAATAAATGAGGAGCCAAGATTCTTAAAAAAAAAAAAAAAAAAAAAAAAAAAAAAAAAAAAAAAAACCACTTGACTAGTTTGGGTCCGTAGCCTTTTTAACTCGAGTTATTAAGCTCGTAGGGGTGTCTATACACCTAATGCCCTAAAACCGTCTGGTTTGGGAGTCATTGGCCCAATGCTTGTTACATGGGTTAATTAGAAAGCTTGAGAGACATGAACATTGCACAGTTAAGGAAAAATAAGAAGAATGACTTGTTCGGATTCGTAGCCTTTTCAACTCGAGTTATTAAGCCCGTAGGGGTGTCTTTACACCTAGTGCCCTAAAACCGTCTGGTTTGGGAGTCATTGGCCCAATACTTGTTACATGGGTCGATTAGAAAGCTTAATGGATCAGGACATTGCACAGTCATTTAAAAAAAAAAAAAAACAACTTTTGAAAATCTTGGCTGCAACAGGTTAGTTTTTCTGTATATGATGGGTGTTATTATGAGTTACACTGGGCTATTATAGTGGATAGTTAACTAATATGGAGATTGCACTTTACACCGAGGGTACTCATGACTTGTCTACTAGCATGCACAAGTATAGGGAACTTTACTTTTGTATTAACTGAATTGTGGTTTTGACTCAATAGGTTCCTTCATGCTTGTCCACTATGTCTTTAATGACTCATGATGTCTAAATATCACACTGAAGTGGCACATAAGTTGATTGTTAGGTGGAGTAGTGTAGTCATTTGTTGTTGAATATATATGAATATGTTAATGTTTATGGGTATCATTTCTGGAAACCCTCACGAGACTTTACTCGTCCACTTGGGGTAACCTTGTGGTTTAAAGGCTTGTTGCATATGCTAAATGCAACCGTTTTCCTACGAAAAAGGAAATAGATAGATTTTGTTTAATTTAATTTTATTTTATTTTACTTGCTTGAGGACTAGCAAGTAGTAAGTTGGGGGATGTGATTAAGGCCGAAATGTACGTCACTGAGGCCGTTAACTAGAATCTCTTAACTTCACTTGCTGGTCAAACTGTATATTTTACGTGTGTTGAGTGTCAATCAGGTTGTACATCGTTGGAGCATAAAATGAGTAAAAAGACAAAATTTGGGCAGAGTTGACTTTCCCGCACGTGCGTTGACTTTTCCGCACGTGCGTTGACTTTTTCTGGGAAAGTCAAACCGACGTTATAAACCTGTTTGGACGATATTGGAAGTATAAAAAGGCAAGTAAAAGGCTGGATTAGGGTTCGGAAGTTGTTTTGACCAAAAGAGGGAGGCTAGGGTTTTGAAGGGAAGAGAAACAAAAAGCTTCAAGGATGTCTCCCATGATGGTTTCTTCTCCATCTACCTCCTTTCACTCCTCCATGAGTGGCTAGTCTCTTTTTTTTTTTTTTCTAGGGTTTTGATGAAACCCTAGCCATGTAATTATTTAGTTTTCTTTTTGATTTTTAATTATGTAAAGGTTTGAACATTTGTATGGTGATTTAGAAGTTTGTTTTATATAATTTTCATTATTCTTTCGAATATTTGACTTTCTGTGATTGTTAAATGTTATCTATATAATTGTTTTCTTTTCCTTCACATTCAAGGTATGGGACGAACCATACTACGAGGAACGAGCCGTATCACTACCTTAGTTTAGAGTGAACGGTTCATATTACTTGAGATGGTTCGTGCTCGTACATTGAATGTGATGATCTTCTTGTTAAATGCTTTGAGCTTGTAGTTGCGAAGCATTAATCCGTTCAAACCATAGCATAATTGATTTCAATTGGAAACCCTAATTATGTAGTTAGTGGTGAATTCTCTACCCTAGGATTTTTCCCTAATTCAGTAAACCCAATTTCATTTATTATTGATAATTTAATTTATTCGTTATTAAATTAGGTTATAAACAACCAATCTTTTTATCAAAATTAATTTAGGAATTTGATAATTAAATTAGTTTAATTTCACAATAGTCCCCGTGGATCGATACCTGAACTTGCCATTATTCTGATAGAATTTGGTATAGTTTAGTATTTAATTTTGGTGTGTTCAACGACCCATCGATTACCTTGCTGTATATGGCTTAGATTATGTCAGGCTTCTAAGGGCCAACTTGCCGATTGCCCCATCCATCCGATCAAGTTCATCAGATGGTCATTTCGTTTGTGTGGGACAGGCCTATGCACCTATCTCTAACTATTGTGATCCTTACCGTCGATTGTAAATGAATCTAATGGCATCCCTACATTCTACAGATCTCTTTGTAGAAGGCAATTTTACTCATGCTTTAGTCACGTGACACTGTCCCTTCTTCCGTCAGACGTATCAATGATTTGGGCCTTTCGCTTGATTCGAGTTGTTGGACCGCACTTGAATTTTGGACCTTGGGCTAACAAGTCAGGGCTTTGGGCCAATGTTTTTACCCCTCCAAAAATAAGAAAGAGTAATTATTTTTTGTTATTCAATCATCATTGTTGTAAAAAATAAGATTTTATTTTATTTTTTTCTTATTTATTTTTTTTTTAAAGAAGGAAGACAGTTTGTTTATATTTACATAAGACTCTTGAAAGCAGATATATTGTTTTTGAGTATTCAACTCCAAAAATAAACAGATGGTTTATATAGGATCTTTCATAACTTTTAAAAAATATAAAAAATTTAAGATGGTAAAATTAAAATTTAAAAAAAGTAAAAAACATGATAAGTTTTTCACATTTTTTAAAATAGTAGTAGATTTTTATCCAAAAATAACTTAATCACGAAGTTATTTGATGGCCAATTTAGGCCAAGTTTGGGTAGTATGAAAAAATTTAAAAAGTCAAAAAGTTACTTAAAAAGTTAAAAAGTTAACATTATTCATCAAAAGTCAACAATTACGGCTGCACAACTCTCAATTCTAATTTTTCCCTACAAACCAATTTTTACAATTTTTTATCACACAATTTTTCATAAAAAGTCAAAAAGTTAACCTAAGCATCCATATTTTTTCTCTCAACTTTTAGTCTAAAAAGATAAAAAATACACTTATTTAGGATATCCTAAACCACTCCTTATTATTCAATTATGTTGATTAAATTGGTTCGGCTGTAAGAAATTGTTGATTTAAGACTAGTTTGTCCACTTTTGAATACAACCATATACATCCCCCACCCAAAATATATATATATGTATATATATTTTCAATTTCTTGTGATAAAGATCTCATATCATTGCTTCACCTACCCCCACCTACCCCCAAGAGATTAGTAGAAGTGGTGGTTGGTGGTGAGCATGACCTCTGTAAGCTTTAACAACCCCAGAACATTTTCGTATTCTTTTTGTATATATAGATTCATTGATGAAATGGTCTTTTTTTTTTTTTTTTAATTTTTTAATCCTTTCAAAAAGCTTCAATCTGCCTGGTCAAAATTGCTTAGTCAACAAGATGTTCAACAATCATTGGAAAATAAGTTTTTTATTAGCTCAGGTTGCATCGCAGATGAACACAATAATAGTTGATTTATTTATTTTATCTTTGGTTGGTTTCGAGCAATATATCAACCAATTTATAATTATTAGGGCATTGATTTAGACCTCTCAAAACTCCTATCCCCACCACCCCACACTGGGGGTTGGAAATTGAGAGAGAAGAAAAAAAAAAGAAAAAGTTGGCCAATCAAAAGCAAAGGGGGTTAAGGGGGTGACCCCCAAAGGGAGTCCCAACCTTTATTCTTTAGAGTAAATTATAAATACACCATTCTGAGATTTGATTAAAATATGAGGCAATCCCTGTAACTTTAAAAATTATATTCCATCCTCTGAGATTTCTAATTTCATAACAAATCGCTCATTTTATTAATAAATCATAAAGTCAATTAACAGTTTTTAATGATATTAAAAATATATTTTAATTAATAATTTAGGTAATTTTATTATTATATAGGAGAACAACTATGAATTTTATTTTTTTTAGTTAATTATGTTAAATAAAAAATTCTAATAAAGGAGTATTTATAATTTTTCAAATCACATGAGGTAATCAGTATTTTAAAAAAACTTCAAGAGTGTATTTGTAATTTTTCCTTATTATGATTATTTTTTTAGAACCAAGTCATGTATAGATCCATCAATTTATGGGTGTTCGGGAAAAATAATAACAAAAGACAAAATAAACTAAAATAATTAATAAGATAAGGAAATTATAATCATTTTATTTTTTTTAATAACCATCAAATCAATTACAAAAGGGATAAATAAATAAATAAATAAATAAATAAAAGGTCAATTTTCATCCCAAACACAAATTTTTAACCAAACTAAAAAAATCAAAAAACTAAAATAACCAATTTCCAAAAAGAGCCAATGTTTCTGGTCTATGGAACTATGTGTATATGTAAAGATGATGTTTAAAAAACTTAAATTATTGCAAGTTTTTTAAAAATAGATACTCTTGAACTTGTAGCCTTGTCCTATAATTGTACATATCGACTGAATGAGCTTTAAATCAATTTTTTTTTCTTACTTTTTTCTTTTTTTGGTACAATGAATTTTAAATTATTGATTTTAGAGGTTCAAGCCAATGATTGAATATTAAGAATTACAAGATGAGCTTTAAGTCCCAAGTTTTTTTCTTTTTAGCTTCCATAAAAAAATGTTACACTTAAAAATTGTTATAAAAAAAAAAAAACTTAAAAATTGATGCAGCATTTAATAATAAAATTTTCATTTTTAAAATATGACCAACAATTGTTTGATACTTCACAGACTGATAATAAAATTTTCATTTTTAAAATATGCAGCATTTAAGTTTTTCAGTTTTTCTTTCTTTTTTTATTTTTATTTTTCTTTCACAAATTCAAGATCTAAACATTGTTTGATACTTCACTGACTGATTTAATATGTATTTATTGTTAATAATTAAATATTTAAAATAGATTAAAAACCCTAATTTTGCATCAATATTTATTTGTGTATTCAATTTTTAAAATATTTATCCAAGTTCATATATATAATTGTTTTTTCTGTTTTTCAGAACCAATATATTTAGTTCTCTAATAAGACCATAAAATCATTTTTTTAAAATATCGATCTTTTTTAGGCCGAGAAAAATCAAAAAAAGTCTATGCAATGCAATAAAAATATAAGAGAAATGATCCTTATGTTTGTTAATGAAAATAGAATGAAAATAAACAAGGAGCAAAATACTCGTACAAAATATTTTACTTGAAAGTGAACCTGCACTTAAAAAATGAGAAACATAAGAGATTAATGAAGGGGAAGCTAGTGGGTAGACCAAAAAAACAAGATTCTATGACAACATCCTACCAACTAAAACATGAAACATAATTACAGTTGGGGTTGGTATGTCTTCCGCTTAGGTGATGTGGATAATTATAATAGTTTTTGTTTTTTTAAAAAAAAAAAGAAAAAAGAAAAAAAGGAAGAGGAAAGTAAGTAATATGTTTGAACCACCAATATGCCATTTCTTTTTCTTTTTTTGGGGACAAATGATAACAAGTGCTCTATGGGCATTATTTAATATTTGAAAGTGTGTAAAAATATCTTCAAAGTATGTGAAAATTTTAAAAAGTTTGGGTTTGGCAAGTTTTGGGTTTGGGTTTGGGTTTTTTTTTTTTTTTTTTTTTTTACTAAATGATAAAATTTTTGCAAAATAAAAAAAAAAACAAATCCAAACAAAATATCACATCTAATCCCATAATTATTTCATTTTTTCTCTCACAAACATCACATCCAATCACAAAAAAACTCAACTATCTTCTCAAACATCAAAAATTTTTTATCCAATAATATCTTACAACTAAAAAAACTTACATAAAAACCTACTTCCCAAACACCCACTAATGATTTTCATAAAAGTATATCAAATTTAGTGAAAAGTATATTGTGTTATTCAATTTTTTTGTTTTTACTTGTGTCTTACTGAAAACACTACAAGAAAAGGGGGTAAAAAACACGGAAGCATTAGCGACGACGCTTGTCCCGTCGTAAAAAATGGTTTTTTGCGACGGCAGATTAAACCGTCGCAAATGATGGATTTAGCAACGGCGTTGTCCCCGTCGATAATAAAAAATGTGCGGATAGGGGAATAAATGCATCAGTATTAGCGACGGATGTTTTTACCGTCGCCAAAAAAATGTTTTGAGACGGCATATGTTTGCTGTCGCAAATAGTTTACATATTGTGACGGCAATTGTCCGTCGCAAAAAAGTCTAATTTAAACGGCGTCGTTTTATGAACAAAATACTTGCCATTTGCGACGGTGTAAAACCTACCGTCGCAAAAAGTGAAATTTTTTTTGCCCCCGCTCTTCCCTATTCATCTTGCCGCTCGATCAAAACATAATCCAAATTCCTAAATGTTTGAAACCAATTTCTTTCCCCCAAATCCCTACGAAGCCGAACGGCTGTATTGATCATTTCAACCAAATCCCTACGAACGGCGAACGGTGGTGCGATGGTGCTGCGGCGAGGACGACAGGTTTGCTCTCTCTCTCTCTCTCTCTCTCTCTCTGTATATATATACATTATAATTCTAATTGCATTGATATTATTCCCAACTTAAAACTAAAATATGTTTTCATTGTTTTCCAATCATTTTATTTTTTTGAAAATAAATAATAACACTTAATTTGTATATTTAAATAAATAATATTAACATTTATGGAAACACTCATTATTTCCAATCATTTTATTTTTTTGAAAAATAATAAACTTTTAAAAATTCACAACCTATTTTTATATATTTAAAAAAAAAATATTGTTAACGGGTCTCTTATTTGTGGCCACTTGCTAAAAATGTTGGAAATGAAAATATACATGACTTATAAAAGTGAATGATGTATAATCATTTTTAGCCTGATTAATCAATTGTTTTAGTAGGAGTGTTTACATACTAGTTTAATTTGTTTATGAGATGATCCAAGTACTAAACCTATCCTTAGAGAAATTTTGGAATCATAAATTATGAAATTTTAGAAATCGAACCAAAACTAAACTGCAAATTTGTTCAAATCTAGTTTAGTTCCACGATTGAAGAGTTTCAAAAAACTTCATTGGTATACTTCAAATTTCATAATATAACCCAACAAATTTCTCATATTATATACACTACTTAATCACTAAAGTAATGCAATTCTCAATAATATAAGAAGTGTCCAATAAAAAATAATATGAAAAATTACAAAAAAAAAAAAAAACTCAAAGTTTAAGTCTTATAATAAAATAAATCATGAGTTTAATTTTGCTGATACTGTTATTGATGTACCTATCATTTGTTCTGTTTTTCTTCCAGACAACTGTATCGAAAAGTAGTCTTTTTGATCATTTGATAAACTTTTGGGAATTTAGGCCGGGACTTGATCCAGGAACTTGAAGCCTTTATTTTTTGGTGGATTTTAAGTTCCAGTCACCACTCTATCGACAGGTAATGGTTCTGTGCTTAATTTGGTTATACTGTACATCTATCTAGTTTGTGAACTTCATAACCATAGCTAGTGCAGTTCTGCTATCATTTCATTATATGTAATTTTTGCATTTTCTTTCAAGGAGAGCATATCTTACAATGTTCCCAACATGTAGCGTGCGAGGCATTTAAGTATTTACGTTACCTGGTTGATCTTTGCTGGTGTGTTTGTGGAAGTAATTTGTAGTATGGAAAGTAATTGGGCCTCCATATATATAGATAGAAAAGAAACTTGGACTGGGCTTTCTTATTCTACTTTGTTACATAAGATTATGTATGTGATGTTCAAAATTATAATATACAGAATAATGATCCATCTTTATTAAATAATTTTTGAGACAATATACTTGATTAGTGTGTTTTTGTATAACTCATCTATCACGTTTATAAATAATGCCGCATAGTATTATGGAATACTAATAATTTGGAGAATTCTACCATACACATCCATTTATCATATGCATCATTAGTTATGTCATATTTTTTTTCTTTAGTTATGATGAATTATCTTCGTTAATTATGATATTATTTTAGTTAAGACTTACAAGATCTTTGGTTGTGCCTCATGTGGTGTTTGGTTATGATTTATTTATTTTTTAAGTTATGACTCAGAAAATATGAAATTATATCATTTTTTTCTTCAATTAATTGATCTCACGTGTTGTTGTATAAGTATTTCATTTTTTATGTTATCCTATTAAATCGGTAAATAACTAACTAGGATAAGACTACCTACCTATTTGAGAGAAATTGGATGGATAGGTATCATGGTACATGAATACGTAGGTATTATATTTAGAGTTACTTTGATGAGATATTTTTGTGGATGTGTACAGATGATGGATAAGAGTTGGATCGATTTTCCAAATAGGATGTCGAGCGAATACATTAATGGGATTGATGAATTCCTTGTGTTTGCCTACACCAATAGGGTTGAAGGTTCGATGATCAGTTGTCCGTGTAGGAAGTGTGAGAATCGATACTATTTTGTACGAGAGGGTGTACGGGAGCATCTGATTTTGAATGGTTTTTTAAAAAAAATACAAACATAGGATTAATCATGGGGAATTTTACGTATCTCTGCATGGTAATCGAGAGAATGAAACATTAGCTAATTCAGACATTGGGGATGATATGATTGGAATGATACAAGGGGCTATGGGAAATCCACATGCCGATACAAGTGTCGAGGGTGATGAACCACAGGGGCCTGATCCCCATGCATTTGAACCCCAGCTCGGTCCAAATGCAGAGACTGCAAAGTATTTCAAACTTCTTCAAGATGCACAAAGTGAATTGTATCCTGGTTGTCAGAAGTTCACATCTTTGTCATTCATTGTTCGACTTTTACATTTGAAGGTGCTTAATCAGTGGACAGACAAGTCTGTTGACATACTGCTTGAGTTATTGAATGAGGCGTTCCCGTTGGGTGTGAAACTCCCGGACTCATATTATAAAGCTCAAAAGGTCACAACAGATTTGGGCTTCACGTATGAGACGTGGGATGCATGTCCCAACAGTTGCATGTTGTTTCGAAACGAGGACGCCAATCTTGATAAATGTGTCATATGCAACAGTTGTAGATGGAAATCAAATGGTGATGGTGGTTCAAATGGTCCTAACAAAGGTGGCAAACGAATAGCTGCAAAACAGATGAGGTATTTTCCTTTAAAGCCAAGGTTGCAGAGGTTGTTTATGTCATCCAAGACGACCAAGTTAATGAGATGGCATGTAGAGGAACGAACTGATGATGGTGTCTTCAGGCATCCTGCTGACTCCCTTGCATGGAAAGATTTTGACCATCAGAATATTGTCTTTAGTAATGATTGCCGAAGTGTAAGGCTTGGCTTAGCATCTGATGGTTTTAACCCATTCAGAACGATGAACATAGTTCATAGCATTTGGCCTGTTGTGCTCGTTCCATATAACTTGCCGCCATGGATGTGCATGAAGCAACCATTTCTAATTTTAGCCGTGCTTATTGACGGCCCAAAAGGACCTGGTGACAAGATTGATGTGTACATGCAACCGTTGATTGAGGAGTTGAAAGAACTATGGAATCAGGGTGTGTCAACATTTGATGTATCAACAAATCAAATGTTTCAAATGCATGCAGCTTTACTGTGGACAATTAGTGATTTTCCTGCATACGCAAACTTGTCAGGATGGAGCACTAAAGACGAATATGCATGTCCTTGTTGCAATAAGGAAACTACATCGTGTTGGTTGAAGGATAGTAGGAAACAATCATACTTGGGTCATCGCAGATTTTTACCTACTGGCCATAAATTTCGGAAGGATAAAGTATCATTTGATGGTAGTCGGGAAGTCTGACTCAAACCCAAATTGTTGTCTGGAACTGAGATGTTGCTACAATTAGAATATGAGGGTATTTTAACCCAATACAAGAGGGATGACCTTAAGGAGAGGCATAGGAGACAGGTAGAGAAGGAGAAAGCTGGACATCGCACCCACAGTTGGAAGAAAAAGAGTATCTTTTATGAATTGCCATATTGGGAGCACAATCTAATAAGACACAACCTCGATGTGATGCATATAGAGAAGAATGTTTGTGACAATGTGTTGTGGACAATATTAGGGGTTGCAGGAAAATCGAAGGATGGTGTTAATGCTCGGCGTGATTTACAAGATATGAATATTAGAAAACCCCTACATTTGCAGTTAAGAGGGTCGAATAAAGCCTATTTACCAGCAGCACAATTCACGATGACCAAGGATGAGAAAGATTTGTTCTTGAAAGTGTTGAAGGAAGTAAGAGTTCCCGACGGGTATTCATCCAATATATCACGTCGTGTGCGCTCACATGATAGAAGTATTGGGGGTCTTAAGAGCCACGATAGTCATATTCGGCGTGAACATTTTGAAACTTTTCACATTTGGTTCAAGGAACATGTATGTATTTAACTCCATAGATTCTAGTTACTTAAGTCAAACTACATTTTAAATTTTACATTTTCGTGTAAAATAGGTCCAAACTTTGCGAAGGACTACTGATGTCATATTTTCTGAAGAGATTATTCTATTGGCAAATGGTCCTCATAACTTGGTAAGGAGGTTCAATGGGTATATACTGAATGGGTTTCGGTATCGAGTAAAGGCCATGGATGATCGTCGAGCCACACAAAATTGTGGTGTAGCTTTGAAGGCAGATACCATAAGTTATGCTAGTCGAAAAGACAAGAATCCTCGTGTGGGGTCTGTATACTATTATGGACAATTGACAGATATTGTTGAGATTCGATATTCCAATGAGAAGAAACATGTGTTGTTTAAGTGTGATTGGATTGACAACATTCACAGAAAGAAAGAAGATGTCTTCAATTTCACGTTGGTGAACTTCAATCATTTGTTGTACCGAGATGATCGAATTACCAATGAACCTTTCATCTTGGCGTCCCAAGCAGAGCAAGTTTGGTATGTTGCAGACCCGTTACAACCAGACTGGCAAGTCGTGGTGAAGATGTCTCAAAGAGGTTTATTTGATATGAGTTCGACTGATCCACAAATCGTGCCATACATGAGCCAACAATTGGAAGAAAATATAATGCTTCGTGATGAAGAAGTTGGTTGGGTGAGGGAAGCCGCAGAAGAGGAAACAGTTGATGTTCAAATAGGCTGATAGTGGTGGAAACATTAGTAATTCAATTAAGGCCAAGGTTGTAGTTAATCATCAATTTCTGAATTTACTTTGTCTTTGTAATTGTATTAGTTCAATTAATGTCATATTATAGTTGACAACAAACCATTGTCTATGTTTCTAATGTCAATTAATGTTATATTGCTTGCAGATTATTATGGGAAGGAAGAGGAAGCCTGATCATCCCCGGCGCATGATGTCTGATGTGCTACATAACAGGACATCAGTAGCACCACCATCAGAGAAGGCATCACATCGGCCACTATCGGAGGGGCCTTTAGTGGCACCACAGCAGCTACCATGTACTCAGCCTCCACGCCTACCATCGGTGCGTCCACCATTAGTGCCACCACAGCAGCTATCATCATCAGCTTATGAGCCATCCGCAGGTATATAAATTTGCTTTGATTTGTATGAAAATTATTTAAACATACATTTATTTATGCTCGTTATATATAACTTGTTTAGTCTCATTGTATTTTGTAGACCCTTCGACTTCTTCACAGCCCACCTCAGGTTTATTTGATATGATTTGTATTCACATTATTTAAATTTGCATTTGTTTATTACCATTGCATATTGTTTATTGTTATTGTATCTCACAGGTCATGTTAGTTCTTCATCAACCTCGACTAGGCGTGGTAGAGGATGTGCCAAGGGCATTAAAGAGTGGGGTACTGGTAAAAAGCTAGACATACAATTTGATGGAAATTACTGCCCAATAGGGGATAACGTGGCTAAGTTAACTACTCAACTTGGCATTATTGTGCGGAATGGTAACATTGTTCCTCTTACTTTTCTTGACTGGAACAATGTGCTTGATGATATTATTGATGCTATTTGGAAGGATGTGAAGGTAAAAGTATATTTTTGTCGACAAATTCGAATTCCAAAATTGTGTTATTATTATTTAAACTTTGAAATTATGTTTTATAGGACAATTTGAATATATGTCCAGAGGAGTACAAGCCAATCTGCATGAAAAACTGCAACAGCATATGGAAGGATCACAAGAACAAGCTTAAGGCTAAATATTTCAAGCCTAGAAGTTCTGATCCTAATCTGAAGGATGATGGTCCTATACACATTGTGCCAAGCCAATGGGAAGAACTTGTGGAGTATTGGCGTACTTCCGATGCTGAGGTATACAAATAAGTTATATTTATGATATGTAAACATACAAATCATATTTACATACTCACATTTGTCGAACCTGTTATAGAAAATTGCAAGTAGGAACGCTAAAAATCGACAAGCTCATGGCATAGCTCATACCACAGGGCGTACTACTTTCTCTCAGATACGGCATGAGGTTTACATTTTATTGTTTTATTTTTGTATATAAATAAACATTGTATATTTACAAATTATTTAGATTCCAATTTTCATATTTCTAAAAAAATGCAGATGACCAGTAAGGGGGAGTCTACTGATAAGATGAATGTTTGGCTTATGACACGTAGAGTAGATCACCCAGAGGTTATTCAGACCTTGGTAGTTTCCAAACACCTTTGATTGTATTTAAAGTTTATTTTTTGTGTGTCAACCATCTTAATTTGGCATATACTTGTATGTCTTATTCAATACAGGATGAGTTTAATCGTCAACTCTCTATGCTACCTGAGGATAGTCGGACTTTGGAGGCTAGGAATGCCATTTTCCATGAGTTGATAGGTCATGACGGACATGGATATTGTCGCACATACGGGAGAATTGTGCCTCGGAGAGCGGTGTATAAAGATGGTGCTAGGCCATCACAATCAACACCCCAGCCATCGACTATTGATCAGATCACGCAGAAGGTTCGTGCAGAGCTAAGGGATGAGTTGAGGGAGGAGCTGCGAGCAGAGTTCTCTACACATTTACAGCAGATGAGAGCTGAGATGATGGCCTTAGTGTCACAAGGGGCAAGTGTGGATCCCAACAGACAGGTTCGATATAAATTAAATTGTTTGATAGTTCAATTTTCACACAAGATTATGTATAAAATTCGAATATGATTAACACATTATGTATTGACTATCATAGGTTCCTGATGCATCGAGTGGCCACCGGGCATTTAGGGAATCTGCAGAAGACGAGAATCCATATACACCACCACCAGAAGACCAGGTATAAAATGTATCTTTGCATTCTAAGCTAAAATGTATCTTTGCATAATTTAGACATTCTAAGTTAAAGCGAGACTTGTGGGAGAAAACGGGGCTCGAATCGGGTTCCCGGTTTGGGAGTTAGAGCCGGATTTCACTTTAGGCAAACTAGTTCCTTAAGAAACTTGAATTCGAGGAGTTAACGCCCCAAAATCACCAAACGGCGTCGGTTTAGCATGAAACTTAGCACACACGACCGCCTAGGCACGAGAGACTTATGGGAGAAGACGGGGCTCGAATCGGGTTCCCGGTTTGGGAGTTTGAGCCGGATTTCACTTTAGGCAAACTACTTCCTCAAGAAACTTGAATTCGAGGAGTTAACGCCCCAAAATCACCAAACGGCATCGGTTTAGCACGAAACTTGGCACACACGACCGCCTAGGCACGCGAGACTTGTGGGAGAAGACGGGGCTCGAATCGAGTTCCCGGTTTCGGAGTTAGAGCCGGATTTCACTTTAGGCAAACTAGTTCCTTAAGAAACTTCAATTTGAGGAGTCAACGCCCCAAAATCACCAAACGGCATCGGTTTAGCACGAAACATGGCACACACGACCGCCTAGGCACGAGAGACTTGTGGGAGAAGACGGGGCTCGAATCGGGTTCCTGGTTTGGGAGTTAGAGCCAGATTTCACTTTAGGCAAACTAGTTCCTCAAGAAACTTGAATTCGAGGAGTTAACGCCCCAAAATCACCAAACGGCGTCGGTTTAGCACAAAACTTGGCACACACGACCGCTTAGGCACGCGAGACTTGTGGGAGAAGACGGGGCTCGAATCGGGTTCTCGGTTTGGGAGTTAGAGCCAGATTTCACTTTAGGCAAACTTTTTCCTTAAGAAACTTGAATTCGAGGAGTTAACGCCCCAAAATCACCAAACGGCGTCGGTTTAGCACGAAACTTGGCACACACGACCGCCTAGGCACGAGAGACTTGTGCGAGAAGATGGGGCTCAAATCGGGTTCCCGGTTTGGGAGTTTGAGCCGGATTTCACTTTAGGCAAACTAGTTCCTCATGAAACTTGAATTCGAGGAGTTAACGCCCCAAAATCACCAAACGGCGTCGGTTTAGCACGAAACTTGGCACACACGACCGCCTAGACACGAGAGACTTGTGGGAGAAGACGGGGCTCGAGTCGGGTTCCCGGTTTGGGAGTTAGAGCCGGATTTCACTTTAGGCAAACTAGTTCCTTAAGAAACTTGAATTCGAGGAGTTAACGCCCCAAAATCACCAAACGGCGTCGGTTTAGCACGAAACTTGGCACACACGACCGCCTAGGCACGAGAGACTTGTGGGAGAAGACGGGGCTCAAATCGGGTTCCCGGTTTGGGAGTTTGAGCCGGATTTCACTTTAGGCAAACTAGTTCCTCAAGGAACTTGAATTCGAGGAGTTAACGCCCCAAATCACCAAACAGCGTCGGTTTACCACGAAACATGGCACACACGACCGTCTAGGCACGCGAGACTTGTGGGAGAAGACGGGGATCGAATCGGGTTCCCTGTTTGGGAGTTTGAGCCGGATTTCACTTTAGGCAAACTAGTTCCTCAAGAAACTTGAATTCGAGGAGTTAACGCCCCAAAATCACCAAACGGTGTCGGTTTAGTACGAAACTTGGCACACACGACCGCCTAGGTACGCGAGACTTGTGGGAGAAGACGGGGCTCGAATCGGGTTCCCAGTTTGGGAGTTAGATCCGGATTTCACTTTAGGCAAACTAGTTCCTTAAGAAACTTGAATTCGAGGAGTTAACGCCCCAAAATCACCAAATGGCGTCGGTTTAGCATGAAACTTGGCACACACGACCGCCTAGGCACGAGAGACTTGTGGGAGAAGACGGGGCTCGAATCGGGTTCCCGGTTTGGGAGTTTGAGTCGGATTTCACTTTAGGCAAACTAGTTCCTTAAGAAACTTGAATTCGAGGAGTTAACACCCCAAAATCACCAAACGGCGTCGGTTTAGCACGAAACCTGGCACACACGACCGCCTAGGCACGAGAGACTTCTGGGAGAAGATGGGGCTCGAATCGGGTTCCCGGTTTGGGAGTTTGAGCCGGATTTCACTTTAGGCAAACTAGTTTCTCTAGTCAAAATTATTTACTAAACTATCTTTCTAATTATATGGTAGTTAATTTTTTTATATTTTTCTGTAATTAAAATATTACCACCATTATATTGTTATTAATTATTTTTATTTTTTTTTTCAGATATTTCCCGAGTAGCAGTTTGCTTCGTGTGGAATGTGGGCGCGTAAAGATTATGACCAACTTCTGTTTTTGTAACTCACGAAAGAATCAAGACGAAAACTTTTGGTTTTGATTTTGATTTATGTTATTTAAATTTGTGACCAACATTATGTATGTTTTATGTGACCAACATTAGGAATTTTTATCATTTGCCAACTTTTGTTTATGTATGGATTTATATTATTATGTCATTTTTTGATTTTTTTTTAGCTATTTTTCACTTGCCAACATTAGTTATTTTATTTATATATTTATATTATTATATCATTTGCCAACATTACAGGTTATTTTTATATTTTAAATAATTGTAAAACAGGGGTTTTTTTTTAAAATTTTTTTTTGAGATGGCAGAACACCCCGTCGCAAAAAAAAAAAAAAAAAAAAAAAAAAAAAAAATTGTGCCAGGCTTTTTTGCGACGGCAGCCATACCGTCGCAAAAGGTGTGGAATTTATTTGAGAAACAAGGCTTTAGCGACGGTGAGATTGCCGTCGCCAATAGTCATTAACGCCACATTTTTTGCGACGGCATTTTTTGCGACAGAATTTTGCCGTCGGCAAAATCTATTTAGCGACGGAAAGCTTGTGTCGTCGCAAAAAAGCCCAGATCTTCATCCACTATCGGTGACAGAAATTTGCCGTCGCAAAAAAGAAATATTCCCGTCGCAAAAACAATGGCGACGGCAAGTGCCGTCGCTAAAGGTCTTTTGCAACCCCCCTTGTTGCGACCCCCACTTGCTGTCGCAAAAAAAAAATTTACCGTCGCAAATAGCTTTTGAGACGGCGTTTTGCCGTCGCAAAAAACCATTTTTTTTGTAGTGAAAGTACATTGAAAATATTTATTAATTTCAATAAAAATATATTGAATTAAATGGACTTATTGAGGTTTTTTTTTTTTTTTTGGGTGCTACACTTTAAATAAACTATATATAATAAGTACAATTCTTAAAAGTTGGAAAAAAGATTAAGCTGAAAGATAAACTTTACAATGGTAAATCAATTAGAGTTCCTATGAGGGCATTTGTCATGCACAAGATTTGGACTACAATGGAAGCACGATAATGAAAGAGTTGGAAGTGAAAAAATAACTCTGACAACATCACCTATTTATAGATGTTGAATGCATCTATTCCCAAAGGTTAAGATCATTCGAACATGTGCATTCATTCACATTGTTATGTCCTTAGGATTTGAATTTGAATCAATTCTAACATCTTCATCTTGTGCGGGAAGGTTCTCCAACCAAAGCAAGGTTTGATTAGGTGTGAGAGAGTCCACCGAATTATAGTGTGATCATACCTTCATCTCCCACTTGATCACACTATAATAATGAGACAGAACTTGAGTTGGACATGTTTACCTTGGTACTAGAATTTTGCCTCATGCCAAACATGATGACTTAGGTGATAACCAAGTGATACGTCGCTAATGTGAACATAAGTGGTACTTCAGTTCACATAGGGGGCAGGAAATATGAATGAGTATAACATATTTTGAAAATTTTACAAGTTGAAGTTATCTAAGGTAATTGAATGAAGGGATACTCGAGGTATTTCCACCAAGATAAACAACCAGGTTGTTAGATTTGGGAGGGTGAAGTCTTGCCAGAAGACAGTTAGTACATATGATGAAACAACACTTGTAAAATTTTGATAAGAATTGTTTATAAATTCAACTGAGATAATTAACATGAGTTGCTATATGAGATAAGTCAATCCGAGATTATTGTAATGTACTGTACCCGAAGTGTTGTTATCCGAGATAATTAATCAGTTCTAAAGTATGAAAAAAAAAAATACATAAGCAAGGCATAAACAAAAGGTAGTAAGCATACAAAAGCATACAAGAATAGACACAGATATGTATGACAGCGCAAAAAAGGAACTTGTCCAAGAACAGTGAAGAAAGACAGAAATGAAACGAAAGAACTTACAGAGTAAAGCCGAGAAGTAGACACCGGGATAGAGTTCACCAGAGTCAGACAGTGATGATGACTGGTACCAAACAGTGAAAGGCTCGCCGGAGGTGATGAACAAACGGTTGTAGTGAGCTTGAAGAAACGACAATGGAGGTTTGAGAGAAATTTCACAGAGATGAGTTAATAAAGACTGAGTTAGTGATTTCAAAGCGATACTTGGTGAAATCTTCACAAAATATTGATGAGATAAAGGTATCTGAGATAACACTTGCACTCGAGATGACATGATCCGAGATGTTGACTTGTTCCTTATATTGATCTCGGACAAAGTCTTGGCCTTCTTGATAGACCTTGGCATATGTTCCTTGCTGGTTAGCGCCTTAACTAGTTTCTTCTCAACTTCGACAACTTTCTTTTCAGCGACCTTAGCAATGGCCTTAGCTTTGGCAGTAGCAACTTCGTCCTTTCACTTCATGTGCTTCTCTTCCGAGATGTTGAGTTGCTGGAGGCATGAGATATTGGATTGACTATAAGGAGATGGAGTGGATTGCATAGTTATGACATTAGATATGTCAGCAAGAAGGTCTTCTACGACAAGCGTTCGGTGAGACATGTCGTCATTGGTTACGGTGATGGTTACTCATTAGTATGCAACAGATAGAGCGATTGAAGGTTTGTCAAGGTCGTAGGCTAGGAGCTTAGGACCTTGGTGTTTCCTGATCCTAGTTCTGACAGTGGGATTATTGCTATTTCAGCATTTGCACTACCATTGAGATGATGGGTTGTTGCATGAAGCAGTTGATGAATTGCTTGGTTGGTAGTCTGGTTCAGCTGGTAGAGTTTGAACCTTGGGCACGAACGGAGTATTCATAGAAATGAAAGCTTCAAGAACAACAATGATGATTTGCAGAGGCAAGAATAGATAGTTTGGGGACACAGATAGAGACGAAATAGGAAAGGTTTTGTTGGAATTGGAAGAAGATAGCAAAAAGTTATGATTTTGAGTCCTTGGGAAACGTGTCGGTGCTGACGTTAGGTGGCGGGGGACAGAACCAAAACGAAAGCAAGATAATGGAAGAGTTGGAAGTGAAAAAATAACTCTGACAACATCACCTATTTATAGATGTTGAATGCATCTATTCCTAAAGGTTAAGATCATTCGAACATGTGCCTTCATTCACATTGTTATGTCCTTTAGGATTTGAATTTGAATCAATTCTAACATCTTCATCTTGTGCGGGAAGGTTCTCCAACCAAAGCAAGGTTTGATTAGGTGTGAGAGAGTCCACCAAATTATGGTGTGATCATCTTTCATACCTTCATAGACAAGAGAGTGGGACTCTTAATTTTTTTTGATAAACCAAGTGAAAAAGAAATCAAAACAATATGATTTCTCATAGTAGATGAGGAAAAAAAATGAAATAATCTTACATTTTTAACATTTTATTTGGATAAATTAGTAAATAAATAAATTCATTTGTCATTTTCTTTTTTAGTATTTTGTATTTAGATGAGTAATTTAAGTATTTTAAATATATGTTTATATATACAACAACTTTTTTGTTTTTCACCAATTTTGGTGAGAACAATAAGTTTTAAGAGAATTACTTTTCTTATTGTTTCTCCTTAATTCTTATTTCTAATCTTTTCGAATTTAAACCAGTGTTGAGAATTATCTTTTTCTTCATTTTTTATTTACCAAACTTTTCAATCCAAACGAGCTGTAAATGATAATGACACTAGTTACAATCACAAATGAACATTGTAATATGACAAAATGACCTCGACAAAGACAACTAAAGTCTACAGTGCTGCCCCTCTAAAAAAAAGAGTCTATAGTGCTTCAATATTCATTGTAAGAGCATCTCCAACAACCTAGCTATTTCGACATTTTTGCTATCTAGAAGGCATCAACACTGAAGAAAAAAAAAAAAAAAAAACAGTACATTTTTTTTTTTTGATCGGTAAAGAAAATCTTTATTAATGAAAACATACAAGGTATGATAGATTACATCAATAAAGAGGAGCTTGGGCTAAAACAAAGCTCCAAGCACCAGTTGGTGAGGAACTAACAAAAAAGAGAGCAAAAGATGCTGCCACAACAAGAGAGAAAGATGGAAAAAAAAAAACACAAAAACTAGATAGAAGCAGTAGAGCTCCCAACAGCATAACAGCACACACTTCCTGATTTGCCTCAAAATAAAATGAAAACTAGCATTCAGCCCATTCAACTCGCAGACCTGCAAACAGCCCAATAAACGACTTAACACATCAAAATGCAGCCCATTCAAATAGCAGACCAGCATACAACCAGAGCATACCAACATAGCAGCAACCAGACCAATACAACAAAGCTACATAGCAGCAGACCATATAGTCCTCAACATCAGTTGCAGTCCACCAAAAACACCCATCAATTGCAGTCCACCAAAAAACACCCAACAGAAAACCATTGCAAATGTTGCCATGATCTCCATTCAAATAAACCAAACATAAACAACAATCAATGGCTGCAATTGTATATCTGCAATTTATTACCAGTAACCAACCAATTAATCACCATGATCACCAAGATAATACTAATCAAACCACAAATTAGTCACCAAGACTAAGCAGCCACAGAACTTCACAGCAGAAAACCAAAATCTGATGTGCTAATATGCAGATAATCACTAAGTAATCAATCAATGATAACTCCTCAACTTTATACACCAGAACCGGATGTGCCGATAACCTGTTGTGCTGCAAAAAGCTGCCAAAATTCCATTTCTATATTGCCTTACATTTCTATAAGCCACCAGTGAAAGCTGCTGCTGAAACTCCTAAGCCAAGCACCTTCTAACCTGGTGCAGATTATGCACCAGATCATGGACAGAGTAATTCAAAGCTGGTACAGAGGACTTAACCCACAAGGCAATTCGTACCTTAATGGTTTCACACAGAACTACAAAATTAGGCTCCACCCCATTAAACACACAGTCATTCTTCTGTTTCCATATGGACCAGAAAATAGCATATGGGATTACACTCCACAATTTCTTTTCAAGTTGCCTCATTCTATATCCAGACCACAACTGAAGGATACTCTATATTGAACCTGGTGAAGCCCATTGCAACCCCTACCATCTGACAAAGTAAGACCAGATCAGCCACACAAAAAGGCAGTGAAGTAACACATGGTTAATAGTTTCCTCCACTTCTTTGCAGAACACACAACAGACATCAACATTGGCATTTAGGATACCAATCCTACGCAGGTAACTAGCAAACTTGATTATATCCCTCCAAACCAACCAACCAAAGAATTATGCTCTTGGTGGTGCAGGAGCCTTCCACAAAGATCTAGAAATCAAACAAGTAGAACCAAAACCCAGTTCAAACCACTGGTAGGCAGATGAGACACTGAGGCAACCAGATATATCTGCATTCCAAGACAAACAATCAGCAACATTAGCTCTGAGCAAATGGGTACTGCTGAGATGCACTAGCAATCTACTCAACTCCTCTTCCTCCCAAGCAAAGAGGGGCCTCCTAAAATTAAACACCCAATTCCCATTTGCATCTCTATTGTTGTGAAACATGAATACAGACCCTACTTTATCAACTGATAGAGAGTAGAGTCTAGGAAACTCATCTCTAAAACATACACCCTCTAACCAACAGTCAAACCAAAATTTAATTCTTCTACCATCCCTAACCTTGACCACAGCATTACTCCTAAAAAATTGCAGAAGATCTGCCCTAGAAGCCACAGTGTGAATTATGTCAGCCCAAGTCTTGGACAACCTGCTAGCCCTCTCAATTGAAGGAAACCATGCCCAAACTCCTTTCAAAGGGAATTCTCTTCAGCACCAAACCTCCACTACCACTTCAGTAAAAGGCATACATTCATAATTCTGATTCTTTTAACACCCAGTCCTCCTATGTTTTTACTTTTAGAGACATCCTCCCATTTAACCAAATGCACTTTCCTCCTCAAATCTGAGCCATCCCAAAGAAAAGCAGATTGAATATTTTCCATATTTTTTGCTACCATCTCAGGCATCTTGAAGATTGAAGATAAAAAATTGTTAAGCTAGCAAGGACAGACTTAATCAAGGTCAGCCGACCTGTAAAGGATAGATATCTTCTCTTCCAAGAAACAAGTCTTTGCTTACACTTATCAATCACTGATAGCCAAGTTCTACTACTTCTTGGGCTGGCCCCTAATGGCAGCCCCAAGTATTTGATGGGCAATTTCTAATATTTACGATTTCAACCTTATTGCAAAAAAACAGTACATTACCACTAGTTACTTTGGCTAAGTGTTACAATATCTCTAGAAATTTAAGATTTACTAAGCAATCACACTTATTATTATTATTATTATTATTATTATTATTATTATTATTATTATTATTATTATTATTATTATTATTATTATTATTATTATTTCTTCCTTACTCTTTTGTACTTTATAATTTAAATTAAAAAATAAATAATGAATGAGTATTTAAAGGTTGACTAAGACTCATCAAGTAGATGTTGTTATGAGGGTTTGGTGATTTTTGACGGATTAGGTAAGTGATTTCTAGCTATTCACTCCAGATCTTTTTTAGTCAATCTTCACTGTGTTAAAAAATTAAAACTAAATTCTCTGTTTGTGTACTCAACAACAAAAACAGAACAAATAAATAAATAAATGAAAAGAAAGATTTTCTAGAATCTGTTTAATCACATAAACAAAAAAGAAATTGGAAATAGAGTAAAAGGAAGGAAACAAAATAAGAACAGGAAAATATTTACATAAACTATTTTCTAAGAATGGTCAAGTTCAGCGTTTTACACTGTCTCCTTAACATAGATTCGTCATCTCTAGGGTGCTCACAGATTATGGATGTCTATCTCTCATGATGAAATGATCTACAACAAACAGTAGCAGCACTACAAACTGTTCACACAACGAACACACTATGTGTATATATTCTATCTCCAGGAAAAGAAAAAAAAAATATGTAGGTACTTTTAGTAAATGAAGAACGAAAATCTGATTGTAAAATCCAATTGAGGGATTGGCTATTTATAGATACAGAAGGTGGTTGTTTGGGTGAAGAATACATAGGTATGAACCTGTTCAGGTTGAAGCTATAGGTATGGTACCTGTACAAAAAGGAGTGAAGAGGTGAAAAGGCCTAACCACTAGAATTTGAATTTTTCAAACCGAAATTTGAATTCAAAGGGTCAGAATTTATTTTCTAAAAAATAAATAAATAAATAAATAAATTTCAAATGTTTTTAGCCCAAAAAGATTAGTATTGGGATGGACAAGCCCAACCCAACCTCGCACCTCGCACCACGCACCCGCGCCCAAGCCCAGCCCGCCCGCCCGCCCGACCGAACGCGGGCAGCAGCGCGCACGCGTGTGTGTTTGTTTTGGGTCTAATGGGTCTAGCCCACTTTGCCCATAACCTCCTCCTCTTCAAAACTTGAGTGCCCCTTGGGGCCTATCCCAAGGTCAAATCTCAAGGCTTATAAACTCATACAATGTTAGCCTAGCCAACCAATGTGGGACAAGTTTTCATTCCTTTAATTTGGGAAATCCGCCAAAACACCATTTCCGTGGAGCTTACTTTGGCATCAATTTCCCATTCATCTGATAATGATTTTCAATAACCAAAAATACTATGTGAATTACAACGCGACATAGAGCGTGTTACCACCAATACCTATCATAACTGATACTTGGGTCCTATTTATATTGTTGCCTAAAGTTGACCAAAAATTCTGGTTCTGTGTAGAATTTTCTTAACCATTTCTAGCAATTCCCCACATGAATGGAATTTGATCACAACGAAATGCAACAACATGCAAAATTGTTGAGAGAATATACAATGAAATCAACCTGGATCAGGATGGATAGCTTTCGGCTTTGAACCCTCCCTAGTGATAACCTATCAGATTTACCAGCTAACTAATGGACTTGATGCCTCGAATTATTCAGCTGTTTCTGTAAGCCAAGACAATAGATTTCACACAGAATATCCTCTAACACATTGTGGTTCTCACGGTTGTGTTCATTTTGTCCTTGAATGCTCCTGGTCATGAGTGCTTCTAGAGAGTTTAGCCTCTTCATTCTCATAGAACCGGGCCCAGTTCGACACTCATATAGGTGATTCTTATTGTGAGTATCTCTTATACTCGTCTTAATTTTTATGCTTAAATCAAGATATAAGTAATCATTAAAAGTAACGCTTATCCTTAAACCCCTGCATACAACACATGTTGCCAATATCACTCTCACCATAGGAATAAGTAGGGAATTTTAATCCATTGGTGATTTCTGGTGAGCCACACATAACTTAGTTGTCCCTTTGAACTTAGTTCTTGGGATCTCCAGTCATTTAAGTATGGTTACTATTAGGATGACTCTTATGTAATACGCTTTAATCCCATTCCTTTTGATGAACTATACACTTGCACTTTTGCCAAACATTTCGTTAACGGATCCGCAATATTCTCTTTAGACTTTATATAATCTATTGAGATTATTCCACTTGAGAGCAATTGCCTTACGGTATTATGTCAACGATGAATATGTCATGACTTACCATTATACGTATGACTTTATGCCCTGCCTATTACAGATTGACTATCACAATGAACACAAATAGCTAGCATAAGTTTTGGCCACATTGGAATGTCTTCTAAGAAGCAGTGAATCCATTATGCTTCTTCTCATGCTTTGTCTAAAGTAATGAACTCAGATTCCATTGTGGATCGTGCAATGCATGTTTGTTTCATAGATTTTGAAGAAACAGCAGCACCGCCCAGAATAAAGACATATCCACTGGTGGATTGTGAATCTTTAGTATCGGATATCCAATTGGCATCACAATGACCTTCAAGTACTGTAGGATATCGAGTAAAGTTCAAACCATGATCACGGGTAAATCTTAGATATCTACGAACCCGAATGATCATTTTTCAATGGTTTTCTCTGGGGTTACTAGTATACCTACTCAATATACTGACAGCATAAGCTATATTAGGATGCGTGCGATTCATTAGGTACATTAGGCTTCTAATGATTTGGGAGTATTTTAACTGAGACATCGCATCACCTTTATTTTTCGATAAATAAAGACTGATGTATACGGGTGTTCTTGCTACATTCATATCATTCTTGATATATTTACCAAAAATTTTCTTAACATAATGAGATTGAGATAATACATATCCATCAGATGTTTTAGTAACTTTCATTCTTAATATAACACTTACGACCCCCATATCTTTCATATCAAATCTTTTGTTCAACATTTGCTTGGTTGATTTGATCATGTTTTGACTAGATTGGAAATAGAGTAGAAGGAAGGAAACAAAATAAGAACAGAAAAATATTTACAAAAACTATTTTCCGAGAATGATCAAGTCCAATGTTTTACATTGTCTCCTTAAGACAGATTCATCCTCTCTAGGGTGCTCACAGATTATGGACATCTATCTCCCAGGGTGAAATGATCTACAATGAACAGTAGTAGCACTACAAACTGTTCGCACAACGAACACACTCTGTGTATATAGTCTCTCTTAAGGAAAAGAAATGTAGAAATATGCAAGAACTTATAGTAAATGAAGAATGAAAATCTGATTGAAAAATCCAAATGAGGGACTAGCTATTTATAGATACAGAAGGTATGAACCCGTTCAAGTTGAAGCTACAGGTATGATACCTGTACAAAAAGGACTAAAGAGGTGCAAAGGCCTAACCGTCATAATTTAAATTTTCGAAACCGAAATTTGAATTCAAAGGGTCAGAATTTATTTTCCAAAAGTAAAAAATAAATTTCAAAAGTTTTTCACCCAAAAAGTTTAGTATTGGGCCGAATAAGCCCAACCCAACCTCACACCATGCACCCGCGCCCAAGCCTAGCTCGCCCGACTGACCGAACGGCAGCTTACGCGTGTGTTTGTTTTGGGTCTAATGGGTCTAGCCCACTTTCTCCATAACCTCCCCTTTTTCAAAACTTGAGTGCCCAATAGGGCCTATCCTTAGGTCCAATCTTAAGACTTATAAACCCATACAATGTTATCCTAGCCAACCAATGCGGGACAAGCTTTTCTTCCTTCAATTTGGAAAACCCATCAAAACACCATTTCCATGGAGCTTAGTTTGGCGTCAATTTCCCATTCACCTGATAATGGTTTTGAATAACTAAATATACTATGTGAATCATAACACAGCATAGAATCCGTGACCACCAATACCCGCCATAACCGGTACCTAGGTCCTATTTATATTGTAGCCTAAAGTTGACTAAAAATTCTGGTTATGTGCAAAATTTTCTTAACTATTTCTAACAATCTTGTCACTCGGGGGGAGCAGGAGCCAATTGATGCATCATCTTTGTCGACGTTGACCAATCTTTCCTTCCACTTTCCCTGACTGATCCAGTTCTCCACTTACCATTTTTCTCCCTTTTCTTTTCCCCTATTTTTCCTTTCGGTAGTGTTCTTAGGTGTTGCAGATCTGAACTCTCTCACTTTTTTTTTTTTTTTTACAACAGGCCCTAGTTTCCTTTTTTCCTGTCCTTGTATTACCGACTCGCCCCTTGGCCTCTGATGGTATTTTTGGCTTGTTTTTGTAGGGAGATTTTTGGGTGCGTTTGCCACTGGTTATCTTATTTATTTATGTTGGCTGTTTTTCTTACACTAGCTCCTTGTGTCTGTTAGTTTTTTTCTCTAGCTTTTGTGAGTTAGGCTTCTTTCTTTGTTTGTGTCGAATTCGACTTTTCAATTGGTTAAAATATTATTTTTGTTTCGCTAATATTGTTGGAAGGATAATGCTATGATCATATGTAAGTTATGACATTTATAAATTTAATTACTATAAATGTCATAACTCAATTCTGTAAGAGTTATAATTATTTAAAAAAATGAGTTATACCTAAACGTCACATAAGGTATAATCAAACAACTTTTAAATCATAACTAAAATAAAATCATAACTAATGTCACAATGTGTCATAACTAACAATACAATTAAAGATACTAATCGTAACTAAAGATACAACTTAAAGAGGATTTGTACAAAAAAAATTCATTGTTGAAAATGCTCAAATTGAATAAGTAATTTATGACGTAACATGGAAGGACAAGTAAATTGGTACCCTTTTAACATTATAGCATTTTCACAGTAGCAAGAAATTAAATTGGTTATAAGCTCATAAAATGATACCAAATATTTACAGAATACCTATTTCAAACCACAATCAAGCCTTTGGCCGAGTTCAAGAGAAGAATTTGATATTTGTGATGTTTATTTATTTTATTTTTTTCATTATGAAAATTATATGTAATTAATAGTAATTGTTGGATTTAGGGATTGTTGGCTTCACTACAACAAAATGCACTTTTGGTGACCAAATTTGGCGACTAAAAGAAATTTAGTCACCAAAAGTTGTAGAATTGGTGACCAAAAATTTTTTTAGTTGACAAAAGTATAATATTTAGCTACCAATTTTTTTTAGTAGGAGTATATTGATTATTGGCGACTAAAAAAAATTTAGTCACCAAAAATGCCACAATTGGCTACTAAAAAATGTTTTAGTCGTTGTATGATTAGTTTTGGCAACTAAAATTAGCTAATCGCCGAATAAAAAATAAAAATTTTGGTTGCCAAAAAGTGTGTTTTCAGCGACTAAAAAATGTTTTAGTCGTTGTATGATTAGTTTTAGCTACTAAAATTATTTAGTCGCCGAATGTAAAACAAAATTTTACTTTTTATCTTTGGCGACCAAACTTTGGTCGCCAAAAGTGTATTTTCAGCGACTAAAAAATGTTTTAGTCGCTGTATGATTAGTTTTGGCTACCAAAATTATTTAGTCGCCGAATGTAAAACAAAAATTTACTTTTTATCTTTGGCGATCAAACGTTTGGTCGCCAAAAGTGTGTTTTCAGTGACTAAAAAATGTTTTAGTCACCAAAGACCTAAAATATTTAAAGGGAGACATTTTAAATTTTGGAGGGTTTATAAAATTAATTGGCAACTAAAAAATTTTTGGTCGCTAATTGTGTAAAATGAAATATATTTTCAACGCCTACCTTTCTTTATTTTCAACCTCTTTCTCCCTCCCTTCCTCCCTCTCTCTCTCTCTCTCTCTCTCTCTCTCTCATCTTCTCTTCACCTATGGTGGATCTCTCTCATCACCCATAATCTTCTTCAATGTGTTGTAGTACAGAGAAAGAGAAGGGTGTTGCTTCAACATCAGTCTACTGCCATAGCAACTCTGCGACTGTCTACCACCATTGAAGAGGAAGATCAGCAAACAGCAACAACCCAATGCAGCATTGACACCCACCCTCATTCTTCGCTGTTGATGCTGAATTCCCCAAATCAGAGGTATTTTTCTTCAATTCTTTATACTCTAAATTCCCCAAATTAGAGCTTTTTTGGATTTGCAATTCAGTAACGATTGAATTGTATTATTGTATACGTACATACATAGATTGATGAGACATATATCTATGATGGGTTCACCGTCAAAATGTACTGAGTCAAACCGGATACCGAGTCAATCCAATTTGTGTTTCTAAGATTTGGGTTTGGGTTTGTGATTTTCATTAACTGGGTTATGACTCCCATTCGAAGCTCAAACTTGAGCAACAATGGAGTTCAAATAAGAAAAGAAAAAATAGAAGAAGAAAAGAAAAGGGAGTGGTTTGATTTTTGTTCCATTGTGTTTGCTTGATGGGAAATTGTCTTTGCTTTGGGTTTGTAAATAGAACCACAACAATAGTAATTCGCATGCTCTGTGATGTAGGATCATGTATTTTTATCACCAAATTAAGGTTTAATTTTAGGTTTGGCTTATAGATGATTGAGTTTATGGGATTTGCTAAAACATTTTTTAGGATCAAATTTGGGTAATTATCTTTATTATTCTATCCTTTCTTTTAGCAGTAACATCATGGTACTCCAATTTGTTACTCCAATTTTTCTACTGCAAAGTACTTTTTTGCAAGTGTATATAATATTATTGCCTATGGAAATTAATTTTGAAAGATTGAGTTACTGATCTGAAAAGCTTACTCTACTGTAGTTGTACACATTGGTATAATCAATTAGAAGTTGAATATTATGATAGAATGATGTCCACTTTTCACCATAGACCTTTCCCACCGTGAGAAAAAAATAAAATAGAAAACATTGCAGGTCTTAAGATAATATATATATCTTTGTAAATTTTGAGTTACTTTAGGAATAACATTGCGCTAAGTTTTGAAATTAATATTGTCAATATTGAAATTTATGTCTAATTATGATTTTACTTGGGTTTTTGGTTTATATACATTTTATTTATAGAGAAACTATAAATTGCAAACGTTTTTTTTTTTTTTTCCTTTCTCGTCTCTATTGCATTTGTTTTAATCCCCATTGCAATAAAAGCAAACAAAATCATAATGTAGTTCTTTTGTTGTCCCATTGTTCTTCCTACATGTGAGCTCATTTTTTTCAAAATATGATTCAATTGGTATTAGAAAATATATGTGCTCATTTTTTATGACGTGCTTTTGAGGAGATAGTAAAAGTATATGATTCAAGTGCTTTACTGAATGTTAATTGGGGAGTCTAATTCATTTTTGTTGAACAATTGTCTTAGTGTTCATTTTATTTGCAATTTTCTAACTATAAGGGTGTGCTTTGTGTGATTGATCTGTTTGATTAGCAATTGCTGTTTTATTTTTTACCAAATGTTACCAAAAGAGTGAGATCAAAGGAACTGAATAATAAGTTTCACCATAGATTAATATCCTTCCTTTCTTTTGGGTGATATTACTGATCCAGCTTCTTAATTTTTTATTGGTACATAATTTTTTGTCTAATTATATTATCTAGTATTATTTCTACAAAAATTATTAGGGTTTGGAAGGGATAGAATAGCCATAAAATAGACCCAACAAAACCAAAATGAACATAGATCCATCAAGCCAAAATGGAGAAGTTAATACACAATATTGAGCCAAATTCAAACCCACTTTTCCAACATGAAGAATTTTTATTTTTTTATTTTTTTTTTGTCTGTCAAACAGCATTACCCACTCAAAACAATAACTCATTTCTCCCCCCATAATACAAACCCAATTCGTAAATGGTTCAAGCAAATCCATTTTAACAATAAGCTAATTTTATACAAAAATTAAAAACCAAGTACCCAGAAATTCAATGTGAAAATTATCATAAAATTCTTACATTACAATTGCAAAACACCTTAAAAAATTAAAATATGTTTCATAACTTGAGTTTTTTTTAATATGCTATTGACCATATCAAATGAATAAATAACTTCCAGCAATAGAATTATGGTTGAATTAACCAAATTCAGGTCTTCACAATGTAAACAACTAAAACTAAAATAACCTGATTAATGAACCAACTTCTGACAAAGGACCCAAAAAATATATATAACACAGATTGGGACAGATGATTTGCACTAATTTACCCAACAAAAAAAACACAAGATTCATATGGCTTGATTAACTAATTTTAATTTGGGAAAATATTGGACAAATGGGAAACGAAGAAACTAATTGCAAATCAATTGGTGGAGTGCAAGTGAGAACTATTCGTAAGGCACGTGTTTCTCACTTGCATCGGGGGTACATATGTCAAATGTAAAATGTCCAAAATTTTGAGAAATAGTATTGTTAATGGCCTCGTTTGGGAAGTGGCTATTTTAGTAGGCTATTTGGCTTTTTGGCTATTTTAGTAGGCTATTTTAGTTTTGTGTTTGGGAAGATGAGATGAATTTTTAGTTGAGTTCTTGTATTGGAAAGTGTGTTGAAATGATGTTTAAATTTAAAATGACAAATTTGTCCCTAACTTTTTATTTTTTAAATTGATATCAAGGGGCAAAATGGTAATTTTCCCATTGATGTATCATTTTCCGGCTGTGACAGCCTACACTGTCCAGCGCAGTGCCTATTTTTTTTTTAAAAAAAGATGTGAACAGTGCCACTTTTTGGCTTATTTATCAAATGAGGCTATAATAGCCTCGTTGGCAGCTTCCCAAACAGCGCCAATATTAATGCCTAATTTACTGTTACTTTTGTGCAATTTCTCTTCATTTATGTGGAAGTTAGAATAAAACTTGGTCTAATAACAGTAAATTTTTACTTTTAGGAATGGAATTAACCAGAGGAAGAACTCCTGGCAAGATGGTGTGTTGGAGACTAATTGCCCTATCCCTCCTAACTCAAACTCCACTTACAAGTTCCAAACCAAAGATCAAATTGGAACCTACACATACTTTCCATCAACTTTTATGCATAAAACTGCTGGAGGGTTTGGAGGACTAAATGTATATGCAAGATCTGTGATTCCTGTACGATATCCTACACCTGTAGCAAATTTTACTTTACTTATTGGTGATTGGTACGAGACCAGCCATAAGGTGAGGAATCTATATTTTAATGTATATAGATGACACAATTCTGCATTTACGAGTTCATGTTCTTCATGCACTACAAGAAAAAACATTTTTGCCGACCACTTTTAGCTACCAAAACTAATTTAGTCGCCAAAAGTCACGGAATTGGCTACCAAAAATAATATTAGTCGGCAAAAGTCAACTTTTTAACTACTAGTTTTTTTTAGTAGGGGAATGTTGATTATTGGCTACTAAAAAAAATTTAGTAGCTAAAGATATTACAATTGGCGACTAAAACAATTTTTAGTAGCTAAACATATGACAATTGGCGACTAAATAAAAATTTAGTAGCCGTAGAGGTACCTTTAGCTACTAAATTGTTTGGTAGCCAAATGAAAATAAAAAAAAATTAATTTTTAATCTTTCCCGACCAAACTTTTGGTCGCCAAATGTCAAGTTTCGGCGACAAAATTTCTTTTAGTCGCTGTATACCTACTTTCGGCTACTAAATTATTTGGTAGCCGAATGGAAATAAAAAAATTAATTTTTAATCTTTGCCGACCAAAATTTTGGTCGCCAAATGTTAACTTTCGGCGACAAAATTCCTTTTAGTCGCCAAAGACCTACCTTTAGCTACTAAATTATTTGGTAGCCGAATGAAAATAAAAAAATTAATTTTTAATCTTTTGCCGACCAAAATTTTGGTCGCCAAATGTTAACTTTCGGCGACAAAATTCCTTTTAGTCGCCAAAGACCTACCTTTGGCTACTACATTTTTTGGTAGCCGAATGAAAATAAAAAAATTAATTTTTAATCTTTGCCGACCAAAATTTTGGTCGCCAAATGTTACCTTTCGGCGACAAAATTCCTTTTAGTCGCCAAAGACCTACTTTTGGCTACTACATTTTTTGGTAGCCGAAAAAATTAACAAAATAATTATTTTATTTTATTAATAACAATACCATTAGTCTCCACTTGAAAATTTGACTAAACAAAATAGTTATTTTTATTTTTATTTTTATTTTTAGGTTGTACACCCACCATCCAAAATTATTAATATCTTATTTTATTTTTTATTATCTCAAAATATTAATTTTAAAAAAAAATTAATTATTAAAATAATATGAATTTCTTATTTTGTCCTTTTTTTTAAATCCATTAATAATACAAAAAGTACAATTATGACAATTGATATTTCTAAAAAAATATACTATCAAAAGGTAATTTTGAAAAATTAATATTTTTAAAATGTAATAATTGTATTATAAAAAGAAATAAAATTCTGAAAATAGACTATTATTTTTAGATGGAAGAAGTTGTCGGCTTTCATTTGATGGGTTGAACACATCTTTTAATAATTGGGCCCTCACGCGAAAGGTATGCTAAAATGGGCAACTTGTTATTGGCTGTTTGTCGATAGTTTTACATTGCAAAAATTTAAAGGCATAGTTACAGGTCAGTCTGATAATAAATTTATTATTTTTAAAAAGTACAATTAAACTATTTATCCTTTTTACATCATCATATTTCAATAACACTAATAAATTAAGAATAAATCAAAATTCACAAATAAAAGACAAAATATCCCAATTATTTATCATTTTAATAAATTTTTCAATATTATTACCAATACTAATGAAATAATCATTTTACAGACACAAAACATATATTTAAAAACTTTTAAAAAAATTTCATTATCAAAACGAAGGCTAAGTGTGTAAAAAAAAATCACTCATGACTTATGAGTAAATAAATCTGATTTGTAAGACTTATTTTTAAATTTATACTTTCTAAATATTTCTAAATTTTGTAATTTTTTTTTCACAAACTGAGTCATAAAACTCCAATAAAGTAAAAAGTATAAACAATAAATAAAATTAAAAAATATTAATTTAAAAAGCCTGATCTATTTTTCACATCTCTAAAAAAATTAGCAGCAAATATTTTCACAAAATTTTATCTTAATTTGAAATTCCCTCTCAAATTGGGGATTCCCCCCAAAATTTTGCCCTAACCATTCTCTGTTTCTCATCTCACTCTCACACACAACTCCTTCTCATTCCTCACTACAAGAAAAGTGGGTATATGAGACGGAACTATTTGCGACGGCACACTTTGTCGCTCATCACTCTGTCTCTTTCTCTGTCTCTCTATCTCTTTTCTCTATTCGTCTCTCACTCATCTCTCTCTCTCACTACCCATCTTCTCTACCACATTTACCACTACTGCAAATGCCATTCAACTACCACCACTCTTCTCTTTCTCTCTTTTACTCATCACTCTTCTTTCTCTGTCTGTTTGTCTATCTGTCTGTGTGTCTTTCGTTCATCTTTCTTCTCTCTATCTCTCTTATTTGTCTTCTTTCTATGTCTCTCTCGCTCATCTCTCTTCTCTCTATCTCGCTCATCTCTTTTCTATCTCTGTCTTTCTCGCTCATCTCTCTTTTCTCTCTCTCTCTGTCTCTCTCACTCATCTATGTTCTCTCTATCTCTCTATTTTTCTACTCTCTCTCTCGTTCATCTCTTTTCGCTCTCTTTCTATATATCTCTCTCATCTCTTGTTTCTCTCAATTTTTCTATATGTCTCTCCCTATCTCTTTCTCTCTTTGTCTCTCTGTCTCTCTCTCTCTAAATCTCTTTATCTCTCTCTCTCACTTATCACTCTTCTCTCTTTCTTTCTCTCTCTGTGTCTGTTTGTCTGTCTCTCACTCTTCTCTCTCTCTCTCTCTCTCTCTTTCTTTCTATGTGTCTATCTATCTGTTTATCTCTCTCCTCCATTGTGTTCACATTGCTCACTCTCTCCCTCATCTTTATGTCTCTCTGTGTCTCTTACTCATCTATCTCTCCTTTCATCTCTTTTCTCATCTCTTTTCTCTCTCTGTCTCTTTCGCTCATCTCTCTTCTCTTTATCTCTCTCGCTCATCTCTCTTCTCTCTATCTTTCTCCCTGTCTCTCTCGTTCATCTCTCTTCTCTTTATGTCTCTCTTGCTCATCTCTCTTCTCTCTATCTCTCTCTGTCTCTCTCATTCAGCTCTCTTCTCTCTATGTTTCTTTTCTGTCTATCACTCTCTCTCACCACCCATCTCCTCTACCACCTTCACCACTACTGCAAACACCATTCCACCACCACTATTACTTCTACTGTCGCCACTTCACCTCTACGACTACCATTACTACTACTATCGCCACCACTCCACTACCACCACTACTACTACTGCTACTACTACTACCATTACCTCTCTTTCACCCCTGCCACTCTATTTACACTACCACTGCCACAGCTTCACCACTAATCTCTTTCGCCATCACCATCACCATTACCACCACCACCACCATCATCTTTTATCCACCACGTTCACTACTGCTGCCGCTCCTTTTCCTCTACCACAAAAAATTAGTTCATGATATTTAGTAATAAAAAAAAAAGGCCGCAGAAAAATATTTTTTATTGACTACAGAAAATTAACTTTTATTTTAGTGAAAAATATTTTTCATTAAAATATATATTACCCCTACTTCTACAAAATAAAAAAAAATAATATTTTTTTTCATTAAAATAAAAATGAAACAAATAAATTTTCAATCTTAATAACTAAAAAAAAAAAAAATTTAAAAAAAATTCATTAACTCCAAAAAATATATATATTTTAACAAAAAATAAATTTATTTAATTATTTTTTTATTTTTCATCCCCGCCCCTAAATTGATTTCCATTCCCGCTCCCCCCTTTATTTTTTACCCATTCCCGCTTCCACACCCCCTCCCCAAAAAAAAGAAATCCCTAAATCGCAAACCCAAAAAATCCCTAATCTCTTCTTCCCCCCTCTCTCTCTCTCTCTCTCTCGAGATCGACGGCGAGCAGCGGCAGATGAGGGCCAGCCGACAGTAGCCGAAGCGCCAGCCGAGATCAGAGACCTCTTCGACGGAACCCCGCTTGGGCTGTAATCAGTGCTTACTTCGAAGAGAAGGGTCTGGTTCGTCAACAGCTCGATTCCTTCGATGAGTTCATTCAGAACACTATGCAAGAAATTGTTGACGAGTCCGCAGATATCGAGATTCGACCCGAGTCACAGCATAACCCTGGTCACCAGGCTGATCTCGCTGAGGTTCTACTCTTAAATCACTAGGTTTATGTTTTCTGTAGTTGAAAACCCAGTTGAAAAAATTGGAAATTGAATCAGATGAAATTGAATACAAAGTATTTATTGTAGTTAATTACTATGATTGGATGAAAAAGAGTAAATTTTGTTATGATTATATGATTGAAAGCATGGAGTAAAAGAACTTGTATGATTTGGTTGTGGATTGATCATCTGCAGTATGGGTTACTGGGGTTTTTGCCTTCTTCTTTTTTGAGTGTGTGGGTTTACAGGGTTTCTGTGTAGTTTTCAGGGAATGTAGTTTTGTGATAGTTTGGCTGAAGTTGAACTCAAAATCAAAGTTTTGTTGTGGTTTTGGGGGTAGCAGAGTCAATTGTTAGTAGGTGCAGTTGGGTGGTGAAAATAAAGTTTTGTGATTATTTGATTGAAGCTACAATGAAGATTGAAGTATTTGTAATTTGTGGTGCTTCAGAAAATCAAGAACCCCAACTATAAGGGCAAGTGGAAAACCTCATGGATTGGTAACCCAGGTACAGTCCTGTTGTGAAGAAATTTAACTGGTAACATGGGCAGTGCTAGATGTGTCATTGGTCAATAGTAGAGAAAGTTTTCATGGTTAATGTACAGCCCTGTGTGTCTGAAAACTGTAGATAGTAATGTCATAAAGTAAGTTCATTGATCAATGTTAGAGAAAGTTTTCAGAAGATACTGTTAATTTAGATTCTGAAATGACCAACATAGTGGCAATGGCATTGCATGGTTTATATGGGTTAGGTTTGCACTTTTGAAAATTTCTGTGAATTTGTTAATTTTTTAAGTTATGCTTATCACTAATTGTTTGGGAATGTAAGCTAATGAGGTGGAAATTAAAAATAAAAGGTATGTCGAAGCAACCCGGTTATCAATGGATCATTATCTTTCAAGGAAAATTAGACTTAAGACCGGAGTAATGATTTACTGACATAGGGAACAAAAAGAGAAATTGGGAGGAGACAAAAAGGAGGTGAGAATCACTCAAAACATTTATACGATGCCCTGAAGACTGGCTTTGGATAATTCTTCCCACATTTTTATTTATTTATTACAACCTTGTTGTTTTAACGAGGATCTATTTTATTGGAAAATATTTGATATGTAAGACTATCTATGTCATTAACAGGGAAGCTTTTAAGCCTTCTTAACATTTTATAGGCACCAAACTAATGAATTTTATTTTTTCTTGCAGATGGTTTTGGACATACAAATGTGGATAAAAGGTATGTCGAAGGTATGTCGAAGCAACCCAGTTATGAATGGAACCAATCACAAATCCATTTCCCAAGCTAATGCAATGTCTCATTACTGTTTAGTGAAGGATTTTTGGTACTAATCATATTAGTTCTATTATTTCATATTTGAAATGTTTGCTTCAAAGACCATGACAACTGGATCTCTGGGTTTAATTACAATACTTGTTTGTTCCCTGCAGAGTTCGAAGATAATCCTCACCTTTATGTATTGAAGCCAATGAAATATGTAGGCATTGAAGTTTGGAAAGTAAGACTCTTGACTCTCTATTATTAAAGTATTGTTATTTCTTCTAATTGGGTCTATGATCTTGCACTTTCTGATTCAAGCTGAGTCTGTGAACCTCTGTTCTTATGAAGTAAAAAGGTTGCAATGCTTCATTGTCAGTTTCAGGACTTTGGTCAATTTTATTGATTTTTTAATTTTTTTTGAAAAAGTTGTTCTTGTCATCGGTCTGAAACCCATTTTTCTTTTCTTTTTTTCCAAAAAGGAAGAAGAAAATGCTGACCCTATTTGTTTTGAACTTTTCTAATCTCGAGTGTGTTAATCTTTACCCATTATGTTGTTGTGAAATGTATCAAAGAAACATTTTTGCATAATTTAGCAAAGCAACATTTTTCGATTTTTGCATGATTGGAAGGAAGTTAAAAAAGAACAGTGTAGCCCTTGATATTGTTAATTTTGGTGAAGAAGATAAGGGGAAAGCAGAAAAGCTAGAAGCCCTTCTTGCTGCTGTAAACAATAATGACAGCAGTCACATTGTTAATGTTCCTACTGGTCCAAATGCTCTCTCTAATATTCTGATAAGGTTGCTTGTCACTCTTTCATCTATGTTTGCTTTGCATTGATATCAAACTTAATTCACATTAGAGCTCCCTGCTACAACGAAGTCTTCGATGGTCGTCATTGTCACAATGAATCCACGGTATTATGATCAAATTACTCTATCCCTTGCTACCCTTTGTCAGGTAACTCTCTCTTCCTTCAAATTTTTCCTTCTGATCTTTGCTTTATACATAAACAACACATACAAATAATGGTAAAAACTCACAGTATGTATCAGTTGGCAAAACCACTGGGCTTTGAATGAAGCAATTATATAGATGTTTCCATTCCTTATCACTACTTTCATAATGTGCAGAATTTCTTCCTCGTGGAGAGCATTTTCATAATTTATTTGAGCAGTGGGATAGGAAAATTGTTATTTAAAAAAAAAGAGAAGAGAAATATACAATTGGAGGTGTGCAATTACAACATGAAGCATTTACTTTATTTTTAATCTATTAACCTTAGGACGCTACATTGTTATTTTTATGAATTATTATGCAGGTTGTAAGAGGTGGTAGGAGAGAAAATATTTCAATATAGGACATTGTTGTTGGTGATGTTATACCTCTTAAGATTGGTGATTAGGTGAGTGTAGCCTATTTAAGTGGGTTTGATTTGTCGGACATACAAATTTGTTTTTATGAATCCACTATTGCAACTGTAGATATTACTGCTTATGAACACGAGAAAAAATAGGTTGTTACCTTTCCATTTTTCCAAGGTCCCAGCAGATGGAATCATAATTTCTGGTCATTCTCTTGCCATCGATGAATCTAGCATGACTGGGGAAAGCAAGATTGTAAGTTATTTAGATCTTGTTATGAAATATATGTAAGACTATGTTGGTAAAGTACCATTTTTGCTGAAACTATGCTGGTAAAGTACCTACGCATGTAATTTTCCTGATGTATGCAATATTGGACCTCTGTTGTTATTTATTTTGTCTTATTAATTTCCAGTTGGTCTTGTCTTATTGTTGAATGAACATCCTATTCATGCATTTGCAGAATCTGGAAATTAACTCTCTATTTCCCTCTCTTGCTCTCTCTCTATATATACTTTTATGTCAAAAGAACATATTTTATACCCTAATTTTCGGTCTTGGAATAATTTCCTATGCTTTTTCATAATATAATCAATTTTGGTTATGCTTTCATCATGAATATAATAAACTCTTTTGCTGTCTGAAGGTAACTGGTGTTGGAATCAACAAAGAATGGGGATTGTTGATGGCAAGTATCTCGGAAGTATTTGAGCATTTAGTTTTTTATGTGATTTATTTAAATTAATTCACCATCAAAAAAATATATAAATGTGTATGTATCATATTTATAATCACCTAATTTCAAATTCAACCCAGTGGGATTCATTTTATGTCTTTACTCATTTCAGCTGTGCTCTAGCAACAATGAATTGTACTCTCCTTCACAAGCTCTGGTCAGGACCCATATGGTGTGGAAGAAGGACAAGAAGAGAATCAGGAGAGTGAGGTGCACCTGCTATTTCCCTTCCCACTGCAGGCATGTTGGTTCTTTCTGCTTCCTTCTTTGTCCCCACATGGGTATGTTTTTGTTTTTTCTCATACTGCTCTGATTAGAACAGAGTAAAAGACATGAAATTGCTGCAGCATGAATTAATACAGCATCTCACTTTCTCATTATATGTAAGAGAAATGTTAAAACCCACAATTTAGATTGCTAAATTCACCCATAATGATGTGGGAAGGGAGTGGAGCCTTACATAGTTGAATTTGTTACAAATAAAAAATTGACACCTAGCATGCCATGTCATTGTAGGTCAAATTAGCAGAGAAATCAAGGGGTTGAATCCAGGAATACATAACTGCCAGAATAGATACAAGGAATGTACAATCAAAGCCCATGTTTGTTGAATAAAATTGCTAATTAGGGGCTGTCTTCAAGCATATGCAGCTGTATCTCTAACACGCTCCTTCAAGTTTGGACCATGAATTCTATCCCAGACAACATGACAATCAATTTTAATGTGTTTGGTATGTTGAGGGAAGAGATGTCCAAACAGGCCCTAAGTTGTTGATAATTCATATTGCTTGCAATCTATAATACTCTTCCTTCTAAAGTTTAGTTTTTTAGGTGGCTTGCTTGGAAGAATAAGGTCAAAACTGTAGTGTTCTTGCAGAGAATTGGAGTCCTTAATGGCAATGCATCTACACTTTGTGGTTTGTCCAAGAATGAGGAGGAATCATCACTTCACGTGCTACAGCATTGTCCCTTTGTTTGGAGGGTGTGTCTGCCATTTTGAGTTGGTGGAGTTCACAATGGGCTATCCGTAGTGTGTGTGTGTTGGGTGGGGGGAGCCATCCTAACAATAACTCTTTGGTCCTTGTGGAACCTCAGAAACGAATGTATATTTAAGAATGCAGCACCAGAATTGTATATTTTACACTCCAATTTTATTTACTAATATTAGGATTGATTATCAGGTTGATATTTTGTATTACATATGTCGAATGGAGGGAATATATTTTGTATTACATATTTTGTATTACTAAATTATTGAGGTTGGAATAGACTTGGGTCGTATGGAATTTGTATTACATATGTGGAATGGAATGGAATTGGATGTCGAATGGAATTTTTGGCATGCACATTGTTGATGGTTGATAATATATATTTAGTATTGATGGATTTTATTGTTTATACATTGTATAGGTTGTACTAATAATGGATACAGGTGGTTCAGAAATTAAAAACAAAAAAAAAATTCTAATATAGCATTTGGCTACTAACTATTTTGGTAGCCAAAAATTATTTTCAAATGTTTTGGCCACTAATAATGTAGTAGCAAAATGAATAAAAGTTGGCAACCTTTGGTGACTAAATGCCATGGTCGGCAAATAGTTCAATTAGTGACTAAAACTTTAGTCTCTAAATAGTTCAAATTAGTTTTGTTATAACTTTCGGTGACTAATATTTTGGTCACCAAAAATATCACTTTTGCCGACTAACCCAACTTTAGTAGCCAAACGTTGACGTTTGGCGACCAATGATTTAGTAGCTAAAAATTACCTTTTCAGCGACTATTTTTTTAGTCGCCAAAGGGTAACATTTGCCGACTACACAGATTAGTAGCCAAATGTTGCATTTTCAGCGACCAAACTCGTGTTTAGTCGCTAAAACATTCGCCGACAGGGTTTAGGCGACTAAGTTGGCGACAAAAAAATTTAGTCGCTAATTGGTTTTGGCGACTAAAAAAGTGACCTTTGGCGACTAAGATTTTGGTCGGCGAAAGTCTAATTTCTTGTAGTGATGTTTACTAAAGTATTTTAGTTTTTAGAATCTGTTTGAAATTTTTTTGAAAATAATAGCATTGGCAGTGTGCATTTGTTAAATAACTAGGAATACATTATTTTAGATAATGTTTGTGTTCTAAAACCAATTCAACAATTTTTTTTTAAAGATAATGAAAATATTATCTCAAAGTCTATCTCCTTTTCTAATACTAGTGAGTCAATTTACTTTGAAATGTGACTACAAGAACGGTGCCTACATGAAATTTACATGCCTGTCATGCTCTAATGGTTTCCAATAAATTATAATTAATTTTTCAATTCTTGATGTTTGCAGGCATTGCAGTAATTTTTGAATTCAGAAAAATCTCTTCCCTTTCCTAATGGCATCCTTATAAATGGGAAAACTCAATCTACCTTTAGTGGTGATCAAGGTCCGCCCCATCATTTTTATTATTGGAAAATGTTTAAACAATTTCCAAGTATTTTAATCATGTCGGAAAAGAGAAAGAAGGACTTGATTAATATTGGTTCACTTTCTTTTGCTTTTCAGGAAAAATCTACATGTTCAGGATTTCAAATGTGGGCTTGTCGACCTCCATTAACTTTTCAAACGTTGACTATCATCCTTAGAGTTTATACGAATATAATGGTTTTTGTATAATTCTCTATTTTGTATGGAATTATTATTTTAGATTAGAATATACTTAGTTTAAATGAAATTTGACATTAAAAATTATTTCTTTTTGGATGATTGGAAGCGAAATAGATGTAAATTGTGAAATGATTAATAATATATGTATTCCTAATAAATTTTTAACGAGCCGAACAATCTTATCCACAACTAAGTAACCATTTGATAAAAAAGAAATTTGGGTAATTTACCAAACCCATGTTTAATTTTGGGGAAATAACATATCAATTGAAAAATGAAAAAAAATTACAAATTAATAGTAAATATTATAAATTTTCATTATTAAAATTATAAAATTTTTCATATATTTGTAATTATTTTTGGAAAAATTAGGCTGATTTGTAGTTTTCCTTTTAATTTTTGTAGGAGAAATGGGTTGATGACGTGGTGCTTGCGTCCAATCCCCAATGGGCTCCCCTCATCTCACCAACCTCCATTCCCTCTTTTTAAAATCATTTTTGGTTTGGGGCTTTGACGAGTAAGAATCGGCGTTCTTGGACCCCCAACCCTTCCTCTCTCTCACCTTCATGCCACCACCACCACGAGTACAGATATCAATCACACTCATTCACCCTCCTGCCACGTGTCTCCATCCTCCATCGCTGATCTCCATATAAATCCAACGGCCACGTGCATCTCTCAACTAACACGCTCATCTATTTAAGCAATCAAAAATGGCTCACCAAAAACTCAGGAAATTCAACCCTTCAAAAGGCTTTGCAATTTCCTTTACCTCTTAGCTTAAGCTTATTGGATTCAACATATACATATACATACATACATTTAAGTTTTTTTTTTTTTCTTTTTTAAATTTTAAAGCTTACTAATCATTTTATTCTGATCGCTAAAAATTCTTCCTTCTCTCGTATTTTGATCGTGTTGTCATTAGATTAATTTTTTTTTTCACATTAATTTCCCTATGGAATTTCACAATGGTACAAGTAATGGTCACACTTTATGTGCCCAAGACCCATTGAACTGGGTGATGGCAGCCGAGTCGCTAAAGGGCAGCCACTTTGAGGAGGTGAAGAAGATGGTAGCGGAGTACCGGAAGCCGGCGGTCCGGCTCGGAGGCGAGACCTTGACCATATCACAAGTGGCCGCGATAGCGACCGGTGTCAACACCGGGGTGAAGGTGGAGTTGGCGGAGGCGGCCCGGGCCGGCGTCAAGGCGAGCAGTGATTGGGTGATGGAGAGCATGAATAAGGGGACAGATAGCTATGGGGTGACAACTGGATTTGGTGCAACTTCACATAGAAGGACCAAAGAGGGTGGTGCTCTGCAGAAGGAACTCATTAGGTAAGAAATCAAACTATCTTGTTTTGCTTATTTTTCTTCATTAATTATTATCTTTTTATAGATTTGCATAGGCTGTTTTCCAATTAAAGAGGGTATAGGTCATTAGGTGGTTTCTTTTAAAGATCTTCCAGCTCTATGATTTGGCGGAGAGTAATCAATAATATTAATTGAATCTAGAGAGACGAGTTATTATCATGTAGTTTTTGAAATACATCTGGTAAAGTTTATATGGTATTTTATATAATTCATGTAATGAAAAAATTTAGAAGTGATACATGGGGATTTACGTTTATTTAACAGTTGTGTGATATAAATAATCATTCAGGTACTTTGTATTCAGACTGAAATAATAGCTTACAAAAAAAGACTCACTTAGGGAATATTTGTTTGATTGGAACAAAAATAAGGGAATTTGCACTAATAAATGCATTAAACTTGCTTTTTCTTTTTCTTTTTTTGAATAAAAAATATATGTATTAAATGTGGTAGGTACTAATTTATCTTAGATTGATATTTAAAGGAAGTTTTTCTATTAAAAAAATTATTAAAATAGAAAAAGTAGGTTAAATTGTTGTTTTTATTTTTATTTTTTATAAATAGAATATAGGTCATTAAAATATATGTATTAAATGTGGTAGGTACTAATTTATCTTAGATTGATATTTAAAGGAAGTTTTTCTATTAAAAAAATTATTAAAATAGAAAAAGTAGGTTAAATTGTTGTTTTTATTTTTTTTTTATAAATAGGGGTGTTATCACTGACAGTGTTTGGCAGTATGTCAGAAGTCTTCTTAATTGGGGAAATTATAAAAATAAAATAAAACTTACAAAAAAAAAAGTACAAACATATGAAAAAGTATAGTATTTCAATTATTAAAATGCATAATTTTTTCATGTTTCTGTAATTTGTTTTTGTTGCACGGCCTCGTTTGTCAATATCACTTTTTAATCAAAAAGTCAAAAAAGTTGTTAAAAAAATAAAAAAATCAATAACTTATATTAAAAAGTCAAAATTTTCATTTTCTTTCTACTTTTTGAACATTTTTCGTAAATTTTTTTTAAAAAAATCATCTCAAATATATTAGTTTTTTTTACATCATATTTTAGCTAAAAAATAAAAAAAAAAAATCTTAAAAAAAATGTTCCCAAACAAGACCTCTATTTAGTTTTTTTTTTTTTTTTTTTTTTTTTTTTTTTTTTTTTAATTCAAAGGTACGATGGATTAAAAAATAATAATTATTATGAGGTTCAAACTTTTAGAGGTGGTAAATGTTAATGTTAAAATACAAATCACACTCTTCCCCATTTCAAAATAAAAAAATTACAGACCACACTAAATCCTTTTTTTATTATTATTATAATTAACGATAAGCCAAAAAAATTTGAAAAAAAAAAACAAAAAAAAAAACAAACAGACAAACAAACATTTATACTATTAATTAGAACATCATGGTATTTACTAAATATTTCATAATTATGTAAATATGACATTCCAACTACCAACATTTAAAAAAAATCAAATTATTAAATGATTAACTATTAATTCTTCTAAAAGTTTAAATAGTTATAAAGGTAGATACTTTTTCGGTAGTACTACATGTATCAATTGATATATCAATTAGTGTATTAATATATGTTATGACATTACTATTTTAAAATTATGATCCCACTTATTATACAAATTACAAAGACCTCATACTTTTAAAATTATGTGACATTATCTATCAATATATTAATTAATACATATAATATTATTATTTTATTATTTATATCACTAACACACCCCAATACTTCTTTTTTTATGACGGAGAATCCAACTAATTTGTACCTAGTTGAAAACCTTGTGATTAAATTCCGAATATGCTCTGATACTTAAACTAAGTATTTTAGATTTTAAATTTTTTAACCTTTAAATAAATAAATAAAAACTTAGGAGGAGAGAGGAACAAGCTTGTTTGGTTTCAGTTTTCAGAAAATAATTTTCAAAAAATTCTATTTTTTATTTTTTGTATTTTAATGTTTTCAATGATTTTTTTTTTAATACTTTAAGCAATTGTTTTTAATTTTTAGACACACCTAACATAAATATATTTTAAAAGCATAATATTTGTGAAAAAAATCTTTAAAAAATACACAAAATACCAAAAAATATAAAAAAATTACAAATATTCAGTACATTTTTCATATTTTTGTGTATTTATTAGATTTTAAAAATATTTTTTCATAAATATTTTACTATTTAGATACATCTAAGTAAGGTGTATCTAAAAAAGTAAAAAAAAAAAACTTAAAATTTAAAAAATACTCACTAATAACAAAAAAAAAAAAATTCAGTTTTCATAAAATTGAATTCAGCAAACTGACACCAAACACACTGATTTGTATTAGATATGGGCTGTCAAATCCATCATTGTATGCCCAATAAATAATAGCCGCTTTCATAGGACGGAGTCTGGTCCAATAAATGGATGAATAGGCCCATTTAAACTTGTACTAGGCCCGACAGTTGCCCAAGTCCTAGGCCACACACTAAAATAAAAGTCAGTGTTTGGGCCCACATTTGATTGGGAATCACAAAAGGATATATGAAAAAACAAAATTCACTTCCTCCCAAAAACAAGTAAATAAATAAAATTCAGTTTGACCAAAAATAATACTAAGTACAAACATAATTTTGTACAAAATTTTCACTCAATTGTGTGACATTTTGTAATTCTTTCATTTTTAAATCAAAATACTCACTGTTAACAGGTTATAATTTTAAAAATACCACTTTCATTCATTTTAATGATTTAAAGGGATTTAAAAATACTACTTTTATATGAATTGTATTGGTTACTTCTTCTTTTTTATTTTATTTTATTTTATTGACTTCTAGTCTTACAAAAAAAATTTATGGAGAAGCCTCCACCAAAATGATGTGGCGGTAATAAAAGTAAAGGATGTGTTGATTTGACCATAAAGTAGAATGTCTAGGAGTCAAAACTCTTATAAATGAGCAGTCAATTCTCTATTTAGTAACAAAAATACTAGTAGCACATAAACAAATCAAAGAATGGGAGATAGACACTCACAAATGTGCAAGTCTCACATAATGGCCTCTTTTGGAAATAACATAGAAAGTCAAAAGTTTATTTTTAATTTATTTTAGATCATATTATTTTTTTTACATATTTTTTTTTTAAAAAAAAAATCATAAAAAATTAAAAAAGTCAATTTTTAACCGGCTTCCCCTGTTGTATACCATTCAATAATTTGTTTTTGTGTTAATGGTGGAAATGACTTTATGTGTTTGATTTTGATACATTAGTTGGTTGATTTTTTTCATTCATTGTTATCTTCAAAAAATTATTAATTAGTTCTAAAATATCATATGGTATTATTTGCACAGTATTATTGATAAATATAAAATCTATGTTATTGGCTAGAAATTCTACACTTTTTTTTTTTTTTTTTTTTTTTGCGACTACCCAATAATTATCCGTTTTTTATTCCTTGTGAAACTCTTTGTTCGAGTAATTGGGTGATGTTGGACTCACAAAAGAAGTAATTGGGCCCAACCCATCAAAGAGATTTCTGCCACTGGAAGTTTACCAAGTCAATCATTCAATTATTCTTAACTGTGTTAATGTACAAACCTGTGTTACTGATCGATTTTTATAAAACTCTTTGGTGCAACAGATTCTTGAATGCTGGAATATTTGGAAATGGCACTGAATCATGCCATACTCTTCCTCAGTCAGCAGCAAGGGCCTCAATGCTAGTTAGGGTCAACACCCTCCTCCAAGGCTACTCTGGCATTCGGTTCGAGATCCTAGAAGCCCTTACTGAGTTCCTCAACCACAACATCACCCCATGCTTGCCCCTCCGTGGCACGATCACTGCCTCCGGTGACCTTGTCCCACTATCCTACATTGCTGGGCTTTTGACGGGCAGGCCCAATTCCAAGGCAGTTGGGCCCAACGGAGAAACGCTCAATGCAACCGAGGCCTTCCAGCTAGCTGGCATCAAGACCGGGTTTTTTGAATTGCAGCCCAAAGAAGGCCTTGCATTAGTGAATGGCACTGCAGTTGGATCGGCCCTAGCTTCCATGGTTCTCTATGAAGCCAACATCCTTGCCATCCTCTCTGAAGTTTTGTCAGCAATTTTTGCCGAAGTCATGCAAGGAAAGCCCGAATTTACGGACCATTTGACCCATAAATTGAAGCACCACCCTGGCCAAATTGAGGCAGCAGCTATTATGGAACATATTTTAGATGGAAGCTCCTATGTCAAAGAAGCCCAAAAATTACATGACATTGACCCCCTTCAAAAGCCAAAACAAGACCGGTACGCCCTCCGAACATCGCCTCAATGGCTAGGCCCGCAAATTGAGGTCATCCGCACATCGACGAAGATGATTGAAAGAGAGATAAACTCGGTGAACGACAACCCGCTAATCGATGTATCGAGGAACAAGGCCCTACATGGTGGGAATTTCCAAGGGACCCCAATTGGAGTCTCAATGGACAACACTCGCCTAGCCGTCGCTTCGATTGGAAAACTCATGTTTGCCCAATTTTCCGAGCTTGTCAATGACTTGTACAACAATGGGTTGCCTTCAAATCTCTCCGGTGGTCGAAATCCTAGCTTGGATTACGGATTCAAAGGTGCTGAAATAGCCATGGCTGCCTATTGTTCTGAACTCCAATTTCTAGCCAATCCGGTGACCAACCACGTCCAAAGCGCCGAGCAACACAACCAAGATGTGAACTCCCTAGGCTTGATCTCTTCAAGAAAGACAGCTGAGGCTATTGACATATTGAAACTCATGTCATCCTCATTTTTAGTAGCTCTATGCCAAGCCATAGACTTGAGGCACATAGAAGAGAACCTAAAGAACACAGTCAAGAACACAGTAAGCCAAGTAGCCAAAAGAGTCCTAACAATGGGCTTCAATGGAGAGCTTCACCCATCCAGATTCTGCGAAAAAGAGTTGCTCAAAGTTGTCGATAGAGAACACGTTTTCGCATACATCGATGACCCAATTAGCAGTACCTATCCATTGATGCAGAAGCTGAGGCAAGTCCTTGTGGAGCACGCTCTTTTGAACGGTGAAAGAGAGAAGAATTCAAGCACTTCAATCTTCCAAAAGATAGGTGCATTTGAGGAAGAACTAAAAGCCCTTTTGCCAAAAGAAGTTGAGAGTGCAAGGCGTGATGTGGAGAGTGGAAAGGCAGTGGTTGGAAACAGGATTAAGGAATGTAGGTCATACCCATTGTACAGGTTTGTGAGGGAAGAGTTAGGGACTGGTTTGTTGACCGGTGAGAAAGTCAGGTCGCCGGGGGAGGAGTTTGACAAGGTTTTCACGGCTCTCTGTGGAGGGAAGTTGGTTGATCCATTGATGGAGTGTTTGAAGGAATGGAATGGAGCTCCTCTTCCAATTTGCTAGTTAGTTAATTAGGATGTTTTAATTAAATTGTTAATTAATATTACCATCATATATAAATTTGTGTATGTGAACATTACATTTATGGTTCTTTTTTGTAAGTTGTAATCTTTTAAATGTGATCTCAAACTGTTTATGAAGATTGTATTTTTGTTCTTGAATCTTTGTCATTCGTTTACACTTCTCCTTTACTCGCATATTCAATTTGAGATATGTTTCTTACGTAAAATATTATGAAGTTGGTTAAATTTTTAAACTCAACTTGATTATGTTTATGCGAATTATAAAATATTAAACTAATTAAACTAAACTCGATAATAAATAAATAAAGATTCAACACAATTTTAGAACTTACTAAAATTTTGAACTAAACTTAAACAATTAAAGATTCAACACAATTTTAAAACTTATTAAAATTTTGAACTATACTTAAACAAGTGTAAGACTCGGCTCTTCCCTTACAAGTTGCACAGTTACTTGTAGTATAACTGAATTTTCAAAGATAGAGAATTGTAAACAATTACTATGGTTGGGCTCTTATACACTGCATAACCCCTGGTGGTTTGCATTTTGTTGGTGATAATTATAAATAAAACATCAGAAAATATAAATAATAAAAATTACAATAATTATTGTAAGGGCTGAGGCGCAGGAAATTCGTTCTCTTTAAGGACATTCAAGCCCTCTGCGGTTAGGCAAAGCCTTACACCGGTGCAACAGAAAAAACCTTGACTTATCCCTCCTAGGATACAACAGCCTGACTAAGTCGTATGGTTTACCAATACTGCACAATTGGTTGAACCCAAACTTTATCACATACACCCTTTTTTATTTGCCTGATAATCTCACACAAACATAATAAAGCAACAAAAACTTCTTCTTACATCCAAGATAAGAAGTTAGATCAATTTATAGGAGATGAAAGCTTGGTGGACAAGTTTCTTGGAGGAGGATTCTTGGAAGTTGCTTGGAGGCTCCTTGGAAGTAGCTTGGAGGATAAGACTTGACCCTTGGAAGACTTAGAAGAAGACTTGACTAGGCAAAGACTTGGAAGACTTGAAGGATTCTTGAACACCAAGAAAGGATTAACTTGGAGGAAAATAAAACAAATCAAACCAGTAGCACATTATAATATTGAAATATATGCTAACATTCCCCCACCTATTTTAATATTATAGGTAACAAAAACTGAGATTACTAGGCAAATAAGGATATTATGCATCATAGTAGGTGTGCTCTGCATTGAACCTCCTTTAGTGAAACAATAATATTTACTCCAGAGCCAATAATATGCTCAACATTGAACTATGATTACTTAAGGGAAATAAATAATTATTGCACACATATAATATTCCAGATGCTCACATAAGCTTTAAAAGCCAGCACGTTACGACCTTGTGCGATCCCAGGATTCATGAGTGTGTTTGAGAATTAGCTTAAATCTCATAGGTAGCGGCCCCACTACCACACTCACATAGGTGAATTCTGTCAAGAGTGCTCATGTAACTATGACACCCCACTCAATAAGAGCTACAGAAATTCATTAAGAGTTTTTTAATAACTCAACATCTACAACGTTACTAGATAAATACACTTACATCATAGGGATGGGCAAAGAGTAATTTAGTGCATTTCTCACGGCTATCATATGATCGTTTTTCTCATTGAACCCAGTTATAGGATCTCTGGTCCTTGCGTTGAGTATCCTCATATATGGCTCCTGCTATATTCAATGAGCTTCAACCCCATCCCCCTCGATGTATTCTAGACTTCATCTCTTGCTAAGGCCTTAGTTAATGGATCTGCAAGATTACCACCAGATTTAATATAATCCACATTTATGATGCTATTATTCATATAAGATCTCATAGTACTGTGTTTTCTTCTGATAGGTCTGGCTTTACCATTATAATAACTGTTATTAACTCGACCAATTACTGCGGTGCTATCACAATGAGTCAATACAGGTGGAATCAGTTTTTCCTAACAAGAGATTTCATTTAACAAATCTCTTAACCAATTTGCTTCTTCACTGGCTGTAGCTAAAGCAATAAGTTCAGCCTCAATTGTTGAATTAGGAATAATGGTTTATTTTTCGATTTCCAACTTATAGCAAAAGTAGATGGACGACGTCTTGCTCTCTTACTCTCACTTATCTCAGGATTCTACTTAGGTAAAACAACATCACTTTGTTTTCTCTTCCTCCCACTATTAGGTTGTTATGGGAGAACTTGCGGTTCTTGAGACAAATAAGGAAAAGAAGAATCTTGAGATACCTTGGAGAGAAATTTAATTTGTTCAAGTGGAGTAACTAGATCAGTGGATTCAAGAAAAATAGTATCGTTACTTTCTATCAATCCACGTTCAGGATGGTAAAAATGATAATCACTCCCATTTTCAACATATCCAATAAACTTACATTCCCAGGTTTTACTTTCCAATTTATCTCTTAAAGGATTGGGAATAAGTACATGTGCTTTTTCAAACATTAGGTTTAGTTCTATTCTAATGTTTATAAGGAGTTAAAGATTTGGCCTTTGTTTCAACTCTATTTAATATGTACGTAGCGGTGGACAAGGCTTCTTCCCAAAACTAAATGGGAAGATCAGCATGTGGCATCATAGACCTTATTAGTTCCATTAAAGTACGATTTTGTCTTTCTACAATCCCATTTTGTTGTGGAGTGTATGGCATTGTAAACAAATGTTATATGCCATTTTCCTTACAGAAAGAATCCATGGCTTCATATTTGCCACCTCTATCATTATTCAAGTTTTTAATGGACCGACCAAGTTGTTTTTCTACCTCTAATTTGTAGTCTTTAAACTTTTCAATTGCCTCTGATTTGTGTTAATAAGGTAGATGTGTCCATATCTTAAATAATCATCAGTGAAAGTAATAAAGTATTCCATGCCTCGATGAGTCTTAGTTCTTAAAGAGCCACAAATGTCAGAATGAATTACTTTAAGTAATTTTGACGATTTTCAATGTTTTGAAAATGGCTTGCTAGTCATTTTTCCTTTGATGCATGGTTCATATTTATCAAAATCATCGGGACACACTTTAGGTAATAGTCCACTTTTGCACATTCTAGACATTTTATTTTTATTAATGTGATCTAATCTTAGATGCCATAAATAAGAACTATCACAAGTAGAGACATGAAAATAATCAGAAATACATACTTTATTATTATCAATAGGAAGATAGTACATGTTATTCACTCTTGCACCTTTCACTAACACACTTCCTTTCTTGATTGACACTGTGTCAAGCCTAAAATTAATCTCAAAAACTTTTTGTCCTAAAACCAGAATTGAAATTAAATTTGTTCAGATGCTAGGTACATAAAGCATATCATGAAGTACGATACAAGATCCATTAACAGAGAATTTACAGTTGTCGATGCCCAAAACATCACTGTAAGGGTTGTTGCCCATAAAGGCTTTGTGTTCACCAACTTTCTTTTCAGTGAAATCCACTATGTGTCTAGTTTTTGCATAATCAATCCACTGTGAATTTGATGAAGGTTCAATTACCATTGCTTCAAAAACCATCATGGCAATGGGGTTGTGATCCTTTCTCTGCTTGTTCTTAGGGCATGTGGCTTTGATGTGACCATTCTGACTGCAATTGTAGCATGGGCTTGACTGGTTCTTATTGCTTTGTTTTTTTTGCCACCCTTGCTACTTCTGTTACCATTTCTGGAGTCCTTTCTTCCATCTATTCTTGAAATGAGTAGTCTTCTTCTTATTGAATGGCGTATAGGAACTATGCTGTGATTGTGTTGAAGATTGTGCCATAAACAAGTTAGAAGACAAGCCTTTTCTGTGCCTCTGTTTCATTCTTTCTTTTTCCAAAACTAAGAGTACATGCAAAGTTACCATTGACATCTCTCTTTCGCTATAAGTTAAAGATGTAACAATATGATCCCAAGTCAATCGAAGACTATTAAGTATGATAGTTATTTGCATCTTGTTCGACAAAGGATGATCAGCGTGGGATAATTCTTTAGTAATTAACGCTATTTAATTAACATGATCACCAACACTGTCATTTTCACTCATACGAGTGTTACTGTATTCGTCTAAGAGCAATTGTATTTGAGTGACTAATCGAACTCTATACTTACTTTCTAGTGCTTCCTTCATTTGTTTTGCAGTCTAATGTTCTTTAAATAGCGGAATATTATTATCTTTCATGTTGTGTAACAAAGTAGCCTTTGCCATTGCTTCGTTCTCTATCCATTTGTTTTTTTATCCAATTAGAATCATCATTTGTTTTATAAGTAGAAAGAGTGTGCAAAGTTTTCTCATGTGTAAGAAGATAAGAAATGTTGCGCTTCTATGCTCAGAAATTGTATCCATTAAGTATCTCAATTCTTTAAGCATTAATGGCTCTTTCAATTGCCATTACAAAAATGTGTACTATTAAATAATGTTAAATATATATACACAATTGTGGATCCAAGTTTATTAGGAAGAATAATATTAAATATAATTTGCTGCAGGTAATATTAATAGATTATGAATATAAGTATTGGGACGCCTGGGTCAGCAGAGGAAGACCACACGCATGTGGGCTGCTACTTGATTATTGGGCCTTTTTTTTCTTTTTCTTTTTTTTTTCTTTTTTCTTTTTAACTTAATATCTGGACCAAAAACAAATTAAAAAAAAAACAAAAATAGAACCTTTGCAACATTAGTACAACCGTTGGCTTCTTCTTCTCTGGTGACAGGGTGGGTAACAAAAAATAGAAATGGGTTTTGCAACAACAATTTGTTCTTGTCGTTTTTCATTAGAAAAATCAATGTCTCTACTGAAATTTTGAAATGAACAAGATAAAGGAGATGGAGACGCGTTTTCACAACTTGGAAAAAAAAAAAAATTGATTTGTAAAACTTCTTCTACTTGACGGTATTTAAACTTGATTTCGGCAATTGATCTTCTGTCGTTTCAAACCACAATAACTTTGGATGCACTATTGGGTTGTTTATGCGTTGGTAGTAATTGAACAATCGAATGGAAGTCACCAAAGCAAGACACTGTCTATCAATTTCCTCTCTTAATGTTGGACAAAATTAAGTTTGAAAATTTTCTCTCCTAGGAATTATAGTTCGACACTTGCATACTCAGTTTAACACTTCTCTGATACCATTGTAAGAAAAACAAACAACGACGATTGTCATGACCTGAACCCGCCCCTAGACATTTGGATCATAATTAGCCAGTAATTATGAGATTACCTACGGTCTTAGACAGAAATCAAATCGTATTTAATTATATGGGCCTAGGAGTGGAAACAAAAATATAAAATTTGTCCAATGAGCTTTTGCATAAATGGCATGAACAAAAGTATTTTTGTACAATAATAACTCACACCCATGCATATATATAAAAGATCTCACATGTCCAAGGTCATACATATATCACAACCATACGAAAATCAAGAATTATATACAGACATGGTCAAACATGACCAACAAAAGAAGGCAAAAGAAAATCAGAAGACAAAAGCCTCGTGGATGAGGCATCCTTGGCTAACTCCATAAAAACATGGTATTCCTTTATGGGTTCACTAAGGCTGGGTATTCCACTGCTCACCTACATACATATAAATACGGAGTGAGCGAAAACCCAATGAATAACATTAATATGAATGAGTTCTAATTTAAACAAAATAATTCTCGTAATAGTTTTGTATCATAATGGAATGACCTCGGGTCCAACATATGATAGAACGACCTCGGGTCTAACATGTGACAGAACGACCTCGGGTCTAACATGCGATAGAATGACATGGGGTCTAACATGTGACAGAATGACCACAGGTCCAACATGTGATAAAACGACCTTGGGTCCAATCATTTACAGCCGTATAATGACCATTCAGTCAACTCATAACAGATAATCAAACTTATAAGATATTCAGAACGACCTTGGGTTCATCTTGTCAAATATACAGAATGACCTTGGGGTCCAATTCAGATATACAGAACGACCTTAGGTCCATCATACACATTCGTGTCACATTAAGCACATTTACAGTTATCAAGTTGATCATACAGATAGGAACTCATTCACATTTGCAAAATCACGAATTCAGAAAACTTACTACATTAAGACATTCAGAAAATAGAGTAAGAGGAAAATATCATAACTAAGATATTACTGACAATGATTTGGTTGATGACACATCCTTACGGTTGGTCCTATACAATTCATGAACATATACACATTGAATTACATTACTTAACCGGATGGTTCTTTAACTTATTCAATTCTTTTAAGCCTCATTCTAACTCATAGATTCATTAAGGGGGTTCAATTCATGTCTAAGACTGTTTAGAGAGGGATGGGAATGCCAAAATGGGTAAAACATGACTTTTCAAAATATGTTGAAACAGGACAGTTTGCTCGAGTGCAACATTGGTCGCTTGAGCGGACCATATGGTCTGCAAAAGTGCTGGATGGTTCAAATCTAGGCTCGATGTTTGCTCGAGCCAAGGTGCAAAATAAAAGGTGGTCGTTCGAGTGGTGAGTTCGTCGCTTGAGCCAATTGTACTGTCTGTAAAAATACTGGATGCATGAAATGTGTGCTCGAGCTACAGATTATTTGCTTGAGCGGTAAAGCAGAATTCTGGAATTTCCAGAACAGAGTTAAGCTTCTAACACATAGTTTCAAATCATGAACCTGCATGGCTCATTCACAACTTAAAAAACACTTATAAGCTCTTTCAAAAACCCAATCATGTACTCAATTTCAAATCTTTAGCTCAAAACTTCAAGAATTCTTCAAAATGAACCGCAAATTCTCATGCATGTGTCAATAGAGTTCAAATACTTTACCAAGACTTCAAAAACATGAAATCCAACTTTAATCCTTTATAAATTAAAGATGCATGTATGAAATAACCTTCAATTCAACCTGAGATAGCAAAATTATGTTAAAAAATGATAGAACTCTTCAAAATCATGCATGCATGTATGACTTAACTTTAATTCTAGCAATCCTAGCTCAATTCTTACATTTAATCACATTAATCTTTTTGAATTCACATATTTGATAGTTTAGATTCATAAACTAGGAGTTAAACACTTATCTAAGGCCTTTAAGAACAATAATTCTAGCAAGAACTTGACTTGTTCTACCCAATTCTCCAATTTCCTTGTCAAATTCCAAGTCCTCTAGCCTCCTCTCTCTCTAGAATGAAGTTTCTCCCTGTCCCTTTAGACTTTTAGCAGAATTGTTGAGCTGAAAATGAGCTAATTCACTTCACTTACCCATGTATATACATGTAATTAGATTAAGGTGTTAATTAGACTTAAGCATTAATTAATCACACTTAGTTATAATTAGTTTAATCTAATTAATTTAATTTGAATCAAATTTTAACCATACTTCTCATTAGTCTTTAAAAATTATGCCATTTCAATAAGCTAACCAATTTTGGTTTCTGATGCCATTAAGGCTTTCAATTTTAGATTATAACATAAATCTCAATAGATATTCCTACAGTTAATAGATATGAATCCAAAAATCACATTAAACATATAATTAGCATTCAAATTCACCCTAAGCACATAAGCACATGCAACATTAAAGGATTAAGGCATAATACGTGACGGGGTTGTCACATTCTTTCCTCCTTTAAGAAGTTTGGTCCTCCAAACTTGCATTTCCTTGAGTCAGAAATAACTCGGGATACCTTTGCCTCATTTCATCTTCTTTCTCCCAAGTTGCTTTTGGGCTATAATGGTCTTTCCATTCTACTTTTACTATAGGAATTTCTCTATTTCTCAACTGTTTCTCTTATCGGTCAAGAATTTGGATCGACTTCTCTTCATATTCTATATTCTCATTGAGAGCTATCCGGTGATGGTCAATAATATGGGACGAATCTCTGAGGTAGCTTCTCAACATCGATACGTGAAACACATTATACATTTGCCCCATCCTTGGCGGTAGAGCAATTTGGTATGCATCTTCACCAAGTCTTTCCAGAATCTAAAACGACCCAATGTATTAAGGTGATAATTTACTTTTCTTGCCAAACCTTGATTGACCTTTCATCGGAATCACACGAATGAACACATGATCACCGGATTCATACTCAAGAGCCTTTCTTCTATGATGTACATAACTCTTTTGTCAGCTTTGTGCAGTTTTAAGCCTTTGCTAAATAATTTTGATCTTTTCGGTAGTCATTTGTACAATCTTGGGACCAAGCAAAACTCTGTCCTCAACTTCTGTCCAACAGACCGAAGATCTACATTTCTTGCCATACAAGGCTTCGTATGGTGCCATGCCAATACTAGAATTGAAACTGTTGTTGTAAGAAAACTCTGCCAACAATAATTTGGTTTCCCAACGTCCCTGAAAATCCAAGGCACACATTTGGCGCATATCCCCTAAAGTCTGAATAGTTCTTTCTGATTGCCCATCGGTTTGCGGATGAAATGCGGTACTAAACCTCAATTTTGTTCCCATTTCCCTTTGAAGGCTCTTCCAAAATCTTGACACAAATTTTGGGATCTCTATCCGAAACAATGGGTACCGGTACTCTATATAAATGAACAATTTCATTAATGTAAATTGTAGCCAATCTGTAGACATCATAACCAGTCCTCTTAGGTAGGAAATGTGTAGATTTAGTCAGTCTATCTACAATAATCTAGATAGAGTTCATACCTCTAGGTGTCCAAAGTGGCCCTGCCAGTCTCTAATGTTCAGTTTTGACCTGTTGACATTGCAGACACAATTCAACAATTCCCTTTTTCATGTTAGGCCACCAATACATTTGCTTCAGATCTCATCTAACTTTATTCGATTTATTTCCCTTTTGTCATAGAAGTTCAATTCCTTAATCATCCCATAGTTCACGATTCAATTCAGTATTCGGTTCAGTGATTCATCACAGTCATCCAAGGTTATTCGGAAGTCATCAGGAACATAAAGTGGATCCAGGTACTAATTCTCAAGTCAGTAAAGCTAACAACAAAGCAATCAATCACATGACGTACATAATTCACATATTCCCATAGCACTAATTATAAAGTATGATAATACTGAAGTAGTCAATCACAAGATGTACTAAATTCATATACTTCTAGATAGTCGAGGTTTTCAATCCCAAGCAGTGTTTATAATCAAAATAGTTTGTTGTTAACAATTCCCATAGCATCGGGTTTAAAACACGGTAACACGGAAGCAGTCATTCTCTAAAACAATCAATTACTAAACTTGCACAATTCAATTCATCTATAATAGATATATCCCCTATAGTTGAAGGTTGGTTCTTAATAGTGTTCATGATTAGATCGGTTTGTTGTTGGCAATCCACATGCAATTCTTATCATAAGGTAAACGTTTAGATAATTCAATTTCTTTTAGCAATATAATCTGGTACAATTCATAATCCCCCGTAAACGAAATCAAGTCAAATAGAGGTTCTATTAAATCCAATTAGATAAAGGTTCTATCAGATCAAATCAAATAAAGGTTCTGCCACATCATTCTCAAACAAGCTACATTTGGTTCCGAGGGTCACAATTAATTCACTTAGGTACATAGTCAATAGTTTCGCAGTGTTCTAATTTCATCTGTTCTCAAGATCATACATCATAATGGTTCATATCAAAGCGTTTCAGGTCATATACAGTATGGCATTATCCAAATAAGTTCACATGTACGTATATAGGTATGCAATTGTTCATAACATAGAGTTCCTCGGTGGCACATAATATAGAGTTCGTTATACTGGAGTTTCAAACAAGTTATATAATCACAAAATCATGGTTCTAATAGTCTAATCAAATAGTCCAGTCAACCTTAAACAAGCAAGGTACACAATCACACATAATATAGAGTTCATTATTTGGGGTGCCCAACCCAGTCACATAATCACAGAGTCAAGTCTTGATGGTCTAGTTAGTGGGAACAAGTAATATAACAAATCATCTTGAGCATAGGTATATATATGTGTGTGTGTGTGTGTGTGTGTGTGTGTGTGTGTGTGTTTGGAATCAATTAACGTACCAAGCAAATGTGTATATATATAAGAGTCCAGAATGAATCAACACATAGGCATTCGTTTATAAACAGTAAAGGTACCTAGGACAACAGTCCTAGTGTTTTGCGTGTTTTCTGGGACGAGTGCAATTACACTACCATTGCTAGTAGTTCCTCTTGTCGTAACAAGTCTTGCCATTGGTACAAAACCAACTAAGGTAGTGGGTCTATTCATATTTTGTTCAGTCTAGGGACAGTTCTGTATCGTATGACCTATTTTAACACATCTATAACAAGCCTTAGAAATTTGATAACAAATTCTTTGGTGCTTTTTTCCACATTCTGAACAGATTGGTGCTGAATCATTTCTTTGAGTGAGTTCATCTTGCCTAGATGTTTCTAACTTCGATTTCTTATTCTTCAAGAATTCCTTGTTCACATCAGAGCTTTGTCTCTTTCTTTTATATTCAAAAGATCGGTTCATGTTAGCTTCAGATATCAGTGCTCGATCTAACACCTCAACATATTTTGTTACTTTCAAAACATTCACTTGATGCTCCTGCACCGGTGGTGGTGGAGGTTCTTGCCGTAGTGGTAGCTGTTGTTGTTGTCGTCTTAAGGTCTCTGCCATTTCTTGTACTATTTTTTCCAGTCTATCAAGTCGGGTTGTGGAAGATTCTTCCAACCCATCTATCCTTGTTCTCTCCGTGTTCTACATGAACTCATATCATGGCGAGTATAGAGATATACACAGATACACATAGACGTAGTTGTACGTAAGCACATATTCTCATATACATTTTTTCACATATTCACATATTTGTAGAATTGGAATGCAGTTCTAAGTCTTTTTTAAACACCTTAACGCTCAATTAGACAAGTGTGTAAGTTATTAACTCGTGCTCTGATACCACTTTGTCATGACCTAAACCCGCCCTTAGAGGTTTGGATCATAACCAGCCAATAATCATGAGATTACTTACGACCTCAGACATAAATCAAATTGTAGTTAATTATATGGGGCCAAAAGCATAAGCAAAAATGTAAAATTTGTCCAATGAGCTTGTGCATAAATGACATGAACAAAAATATTTTTGTATATTAATAACTCACACCCATGCATATATATAAAAGATCTTACATGTCTAAGATCATACATATATCATAACCATACAAAACCAAAACTATATACAAACATGGTCAAACATAACCAACAAAAGAAAGTAAAAGACAGTCAAAAGACAAAAGCTTCGTGTGTGAGGCGTCATTGGCTGACTCCATAAAAACTCAGGATTCCTTTACAGGTTTACTAAGGCTGTGTATCTCGCTGCTCACCTACATACATATAAATACGGAGTGAGCAAAAGCCCAGCAAATAACATCAAAGTAAATGGGTTATACGAATGAGTTCTAATATTAAACAAACTCATTCTCGTATAGTTTCGTATCATAACGAAATGACCTCGGCTCCAATGTATGACAGAACAACGTTGAGCCCAACATGTTACACAATGACCTCAGGTCTAACATGTGACAAAATGACCTCAGGTCCGAATTGTGATAGAACGACCTCGAGTATAATCATTTACAGCTATATAATGATTATTTGGTCAACTCATAATAGATAATCAGACTTATCAGATATCAAGAATGACCATGGGTTTGTCTTGTCAAATATACGGAACGACCTTGGGTCCAATTTAGATATCCAGAACGACCTTAGGTCCATCATATACATTTGTGTCACATTAATCACATTTACAATTATCATGTTGATCAGACAAATAGGAACTCATTCACATTTGCAAAATCACGAATTCAGAAAACTTACTACATTAGGACATTTAGAAAATAGAGTAGCAAGAAAATATCTTTACTAAGATATTACTCACAATGATTCTGTTGCTAACATGTCCTCGTGGATGGTCCTTGTAGCTTGACTTTTTGTGCTCCTTTCGGATATGACTAGCCCTATAGTTCGGACTCCTGTGGTTCGAAATCTGATTCCACAAGTGTACTGTGAAATAGATAAACATAAATGAGTCCAAATCCAGTAATTCTTTTGGAAAATCAATTTTGAATCAAAGTGCCAAAAATAGACTGCTTTGCCAGATACAGAATTGTCACCTAAATATTTTTGAAAAATTTAGGAAACTCATGACTCGTGCCAAAGGCCACTTGTTCGTCATCACCAAGATTATCTCGGCTCGAGAACTTAGGTACGAGAGATAAAGGTCATGAATTGAGCACCCCACACACCCGATCAAAGATTGGCATCTACTAATCATGATGTGATTCTTATTTATATCATATGCTCTTGTTCCAATTATTAGACTAATTTACTATGTGTTACACATAAGTATAGGCTAATTTGCAAAAATTAGAACACTTTGATTTTATGTTTGTTTGAAAATTGTTTGAATATGTACCACTTGAAAAAATGATCTCATATGTACATTTGATCAAATCATCCCAATTCAAGCAATTAGCCTTCATCCACAGGCATTCAAACAATTTATCACTTAAGCAATTAGCCTCATAGTAATCATGCTTGACATAGCAACAATCACACTCATGCAATATGTTAAAGCAAATAAAAGCTTACCCCAATTCTCGAGGCGAGCCAAAAGAGAAACTAGTTAGAAAAATGCATGATCCTAACTAATGAAAGATGCCTAATGCAACATATGCAAAAACGTAATTAATAGGCTCGGCCACTAATTATGACATGTGAATCAATTTGATAGCATGCGGTTTAAACACGTATTCAACGAAGTAATAAACAACAATGCTTGTTAGAATGATGAACCGAGTCTCGATGCATGCAAGACGAGTGGATGCAAATCATAGAATATGCTAAATGAAACACAATGTTCTATTTTATCCATCATAAGCAAATAAATAAAAGGGAGAAAGACATGGGGTTGGAAGACATACACAAATATTACATATTGGCCCTCGCACATGAGGGTCCAAATGAATGCCTAGCTAATCACTACGAATTTACTAATCTATTACAACCCAAATGAAATAAAATAACTATACTAGCTAATTATTACAACACCATAAATTAACTAATTACTTTAACTAATTAATTAAGTATAACACAACACTAACTAGCTATTCTAACTAAACTAACAAATTAGTTACAATTCTGCTACTTTAAGTACAACATACTACTATTACAACATTATTTTAACGGATCCTGAGAATCAAGGAACTGTTTATGCATGGATGTGGATTTCTGCCCAAAAATGCTCTCCGTTTTGCTACTAGAATGCTTCTGTTGCACAGTCAGGAGATTGCAATGATTTTTCACCTCAGTTTCTGCTCTATTCTGCAGGAAACAGTACATTGCCTCGATGGAAAAAGTGATCGGCGGGCCAGAAGTAGTGGCTTGCCGCCCAGTAAAGGTGGTCTGCCGGTCATTGATGTTGGATTTCTCCTGCTGCAATAGAAAATAAACAGAGCACAAGCAGAGCATTCTCAGGGGATGTTTGTCCACACTGCCTCTCCTTATCATCAAACAGCTCAAAGGAGAGGTAGGCTCGATTCACAAGCCATCAATCAGTGCAATTTCATTGCGTGATGACTTATGAACCAAGGGATACAATTTCGATAAATGCACAATAAAAGACTCTCAAAACCTCCTCCCTATCATAGATTGATCACGGGAAAAAGGTTTGCATTGATTCTTGAACCGTTTTCATCACTAACAAGTATGAAACGACTCAAGACTCAATGGGTTCAATTAACGTCCGATTGAACCCAAACCATTTTATTATCTTGTTCCATTTTTAAACCATTGATAACCCCTTTTTAAATTACCTTCCATTCATTAGTCAATTAAGTCCAATAATGAGCTTTAAGTCCACTAAAGGAGAGAAGTACCAAACCAAATGTTGTTTTAGGCATGAGAGGGAGATCATGCTGTTGGTAATGGACCTCCAAAGCGATTAAACCATTAAGCACAGTATCACCCTTCAAGCTTAAACAACACTCCTTTCGGAGCAACTCTTAAAACAAAGAGAAAAAGCCAATAAAGGAGGGAGATTGTAGAGATGCTTAGAGGTGAACACAAGTATGGAAAGCAAGAAATTAATACTATCAACTCAAATATGTTGGTGGCTAAGGCCTAAACCACAAAGTCTATGAGGACTATTACACAACAAGCATACTATACAAAGCATAAATGAAGCTAACTCCTAAAAACAGTCCTAATTTACACAAAAACAGTGTTGGGATTAAAGTAAAAACAGCTAAAAGAGTAAGCTAAAAACATGAGCAATTAAGCTAGTAAACAAGCACAAGGAGGGGAGGTTACCCCCTCTATTTTTGGGACTTCAAAACATGATTTTTAGCCTTTGAAAACCTCTGAAAATTAGTGGTAAAAAGCTTAACAAAAGATGATAAAAATGTGGGAAACATAAGGGTAAAAGTCTATGAAACAAGGTTCAAAGAAGGGTGATCCACCCCTTTTACCTTTAATGGCTTTAAACCACTAGTTTCAGCCCAAAAATATAGGTGAGAAACAACTCAAAAACAACAAGAAAAGATGAGAAATAGATGGTACAAAAGAACTAGAATGTATACCTCTTGAAGATGAATGATCGCTTGAATTCTCAAACCACTAATTTCACACTCTCAAGTGCTAAAATGAAAGCTTAAGCACCTCAGCAAAGATCCCTCAAGGTTTGGTTTAGAGTATCTAGGCAAAGCATATGTAGGTTTGTAGACGCGCCCCGGGAGGGTCTCACTCTACAGTTCGGACTCGATTTGTTGTCGGTTCTTAATCTGAACTAAAGAGTCCAAATCCGGCAAATCGTTTTGACAAAACAGATTTTTAGAAAAGAAGTGCCAAACATGGATTGCTTTGCCAGAGACAGAGTCGCCACCTAAATATTTTATTTTGGGGGAATTTAGGAAACCCTGACTCGTTTGCCTAAGGCCACGTGTCCGTCATCACCAAAGTTGCCTCGGCTCGGGAACTTGGGTACGATTGGGGAAGGTCAACTATGAGCACCCCCGCTCGCCCGATCAAAGATTGGCCTCTACAAACCATGACATCTTGTTTTGAAAGCATTATGTGTTCTTATTCCGGTTATTAGCCTAGAATTACTATGTTATGCGCACAACAAACAAGTACAGGCCAAATCGCCTAAATTGGAACAAAACATTGCATGTTTGTTTTGAAAATGGTTTTGCTACTCGCAAGTAGGCTAAAATGCAGGTTTTGCCACCCTCAAATGGGCTTTAGAAAAGATGGTTTTGCCACTATCTAGTGGGCTTAAAACTCACAGTTTTAATGCATTATTCCAATTTAGGTAATTTAACCTCCACTTACAGGCATTCAAGCAGTTGTATCACATAAGCAAGTAGCCTCATGGTAAGCATGCTGTCGTGGCAACACTCACACGCATGTAAGGATGCTAAAACATAAATGCTTACCGAGCACACCAAGCCAAAACAGAAACTAGTTAGTAATCATGTGCATGATCCTGGTTCGTGTTAAGATGGCTAATGCAACTCATGCAAGATGCAGCTACAATAGGCTCGGCTAATCTATGGATGGCATATGATGATGCTACAACTAGCATGTATTCAACTTGGAATTGAAATACAATGCAGTTAGCATGATGCGCCGAGCCCGGTGCATGTAAGACAAATGTATGGATGCACGCATGCATAGCATAAGGTATGCTAATTTAAATATGACCTAATACTAGCCATCAAAAGCAGGTAAGTAAAAGGGAGAAAGAAGTGGGGGTTGGAAGACATGCACACACGCACCCACGCTTATTACAAATTCGCCCTCTCTCGGAGGGACCAAAAGAATAATACAAACCGAATAAGTAATTAACTACTCTAGCTAATTAAATATTACAAACCCTGAATTAATTAAACAAATTAACTAAGCTACTAAAGCAGTAAAACAGCCTCTGGAAGAGGGATGAATGCATGCTCGGATTGGCTTCGCTCAGAAATCCATTGCCATGACACATGTTGTCTCTGTTTTCACTGTTTGGCACCTTTGAAGACTACACAAGTCCCAAGGTATGCTCTCTGCACACTGTGGAGTGCCACCGGCCAAGGTAAATGATCACCGGCTAAGGGGATGTGGTCATCGGCCATTGGTGTGACTCTCGGCCAGCAATACATGGTCGGTCAGCACTGTATGTAGTCGACCGGCCAATTCTTCCTGCAGAACCTATTTTGACAGCAGCAGAGGGCAAAACAAGGCATGGCAATGCATTTCAAGCAAATGTGTGCACCAACACACCCCTTATCATGTTTATGACTCAAAGGGGTATGGTTCTCGATTCTAGGACCACCAATCGCGCATTTCAATGCGTGATGGCCCAAGAAACCAAGTTGTGCATTTTAATGTCAAATATAATGCACATAAACACACAATGAACTCAACCTCTATCATACTCAATTCAAGAGGCAAAGCATGCATGCCAATGTAATGCAACCTAGGCATGTGAGCTAAGTGTGCAACATGATCATGCAAACAACAAAACCATGTGCAATAGGCACATGAACTAAACAAGTAAGCATGCAAGGCATATAACATCAATGTTAATGACACACATGCAACAACATGAAAGGCATAACACATGTAAATATGCAAAGCGACTTAACACAAGAAGCATGCCAAATGCAATGACACTTAAACAGGCAACATGTTAACAGGCTAAGTACCTAAAAATACAAACATGTATGGCATGCAACAACATGCCAAAAGGATGGACTTAAACTAATTTGGACAGCCCTCTACTAGGTCCAAAACAGTGGCCAACATGCTCAAGAATGGAAGCCAAAACACAAACAAATAGGCATGCATGCAGGGTCCAACACTTAGGCACATAGTGACAACTTTTAAGCACACTTAAAAGAGGAACAACATGGGCATATGGCATGCAATGTAAGCTCTGAAAATCATGTTAATGATGGTGCCAAAACAAGCAAACAAGACAAGCATACCATACAACAAATGATCTAAAGCCTGAGGCTCACCAAAGAAGCATTGAACTACACTTAGTGCAACCACACATGGCATGAGTTAAGTGACTGAAAACAGAGATGTGACATGCTAAAATGAGCCTCAAAACCCACCTAAATGGCATCTAAATGGCTTAAGTATGGAAGCATGCACAAGGGCCCAAACAAGGAGCATAAGAGAATAACCTTTTAACACATTAAAGGGATATCAAATGCAAGCATATAGGCATGCCACAAGGAGTGAAATAACATGACAAGTGGTTCCAAACCACTGAAATAATGCAAGGATTGAATGCTAGAGGGGTCAATGCTCAAGGCATACAAGAGAGTTTGCATGGTAGCTATACAAAGCCAAGCATGGATGACTCAAATGACCAAAAACAGTCCCTTAGCATACTAAAACAAGCATAAAAGCTTCACAAAGCTAGGCCAAAACACATGATCATGGTAGTATAAATGCTAGGCACATGTTAAGGCAAATCATGGCATTACAAGACATGTATACAAGCTAAGCATGGTGTGTCTAAACCTAGTAAAAATAGTGCTATATCATGGCAAAATAAGCACAAATAGCACTTAAGACATGGCCAACATGAACTTAAAAATGGTGCTCACACATGAGGCTAAAATGGCACTTTTTGAAGACAACAAGGAGAGGGGATGGCCCTCTCCTTCTTAGAACCTTAAGAGACCATCCTCACCACTGAAATCCCTCAAGATTTCAGTGGTGAGGAGGCCCAAACAAGGTGGTCCCGAAGCTCACCAAAAACACACAAAAATGGGGCCAAATAAGGCCTAAGAGGGGGTAAACAACCTCAAACACAAAAGTGACCTTAATTGAGTAACTTAAACACAAAAAATAATAACTTTTTTATGTTATACACAAATCTCAAATCAGCAAGAAAGATAGGCTAAAAGTGTGTGGAACAATGGGGAATAAAGAGGGAAAAGGAGTTACCTTTGTAGCCAAAAGGGGACAGCAGCCTCTTGATCCAAAAAAATAGTCCCTTAGCCTCTGAAAATGGCCTCCAAGCTCCTTAGGTTGATGATGGAGGTGTTGTGCTAGGAGGTGTAGTTCAAATGGCCAAGAACTAGACCCTTTTGCACCCTCTAACCCACACAAATGTAGAGAAAGAGGGAGATACAGAGAGAGAGTGATATATATATGATATATATCAGATTTTATAACCCCTTAAAGGGGAGGAGAGGCCCTCTTTTTATAGAGAAACCAAGGGGGCAAAGCTTCTCTTAGAAGCTTTGAGCAAAGAGGCCAAGCTTCTCTTAGAAGCTTGGAGCAAAAGGGCCAAGCTTCTTGGAGAAGCTAGGCAAAGGGGTCAAGGGGTTCAAGCTTCTTCAAGAAGCTAAAAAAGGATCAAGCTTCTTGGAGAAGCTAAAAAAATGGTCAAGCTTCTTGGAGAAGCTAAAAAGGGTCAAAAGGTTCAAGCTTCTTCAAGAAGTTAAAAAAGGGTTCAAAAGGTCAAGCTTCTTCACGAAGCTAAAACCAAGAGTTCAAAAGGTTCAAGCTTCTTCAAGAAGCTAAAACAGGGGGTTCAAAAGGTTCAAACCCCCCTCAAGAAAAGGTCTCGGCCAGAAAAAGTGGCTAATCGGCCAACAAAGTTGGCCGACCGACCACAAAATGTGCCGACCGACCATCAACAGTGCCGACCGGCCATCACCAGTGGCCGGTGGCAAGGAAACAAGGCCAGTGGCCTTAAGCCATGGCCGGTGAGGTGTGGGGATGGCCTACAAGCTATTTCCCACCCTCAGAAGCAAAACAATAAGTGTTTGATATAAAACCAAATGCAAAACAAACAAGTCGAGAGGTCTTGAGGCAAGGCGCGTAGCCGAAACCTCCGAGAACTCAAGATGAACACGAACAGGGATGATCATCGAGTGTTCAAACGATGACGTCCAAGTCTTGAGGACGGTCAAAAATGGGGTGTCTACAGTTGCCCCTCTTTGACAGAACTCGAAAGTCATAAAAATGACGGGAGTGAGTGTCAAAGCCCAGAGACGACCCATTTTTCCCAAGGCCGAAGACTTAGACAAAGCGTACAAGCTACCGATAAATAAATGGTTGTGCCCGCAGGCTGCCTACGTATCCCTTTGCAAGGAATCAAACCAGCGTAGTTTAGGGGCAGGATGCAAATGATATGCAAGAAGACTTTGAGAATTGGCCTTATACGCTACGCGAAGCCGATTTGAAAATTGGACTTATACGCTATGCGAAGCCTGTTTGAAAATTGGACTTATACGCTACGCGAAGCCAGTTTGAAAATTAGACTTATACGCTACGCGAAGCCGGTTTGAAAATTGGACTTATATGCTACGCGAAGCCGGTTTGTAATTGGACTTATACGCTGACGCGAAGCCGGTTTGTAATTGGACTTATACGTTTTCGTGAAGCCGGCTTGTATTCAAAACAATGCAATGTACTAACAAGTACAGGTGAGATGCGCAAGATAGCGCGAATGAAATGCTATGATAGTAAAGATGCAAAGGGTGACAAACTCCAACCATGCCGGAATCATGAGAGGAGGTCCAAAACAAACAATTAGGAGTGCATACAACGCAACCTAAGTCAAATTCCAAACACGTCGAAATTGTGTGAGGAAGGAACAAAGAGAGAAACATAGGGACATATCCCAGTGTTTCAGAAAAGGAGAAGAAACATAGAGACGTATCCCGGTGCTTCAGAGTGGTTCAAGTATTGGAACGTATTCCAAATGCTCTTAACCAAAGAGGGAGAAACATAGGGACATATCTCCGTGTTTCGAAAAGGTATAAGCATTGGAACGTATTCCAAATGCTCGTCACCAAAGAAGGAGAAACATTAGGACATATCCCGCTGTTTCGGATTGAGTGAGAAACATAGGGACGTATCCCGGTGTTTCGGAATGGTGTGAGCATTGGAACGTATTCCAAACGCTTTTAACCAAGGGGGGAGAAACATAGGGACATATCTCGGTGTTTCGAATTGAGTGAGAAACATAGGGACGTATCCCGGTGTTTCGGAATGGTGTGAGCATTGGAACGTATTCTGAACACTTTTAACCGAAGAGGGAGAAACATAGGGACGTATCCCGGTGTTTTGGAATGGTAGGAGAAACATAGGGACGTATCTCGGTGTTTCGGAAGGAAAGAGAAACATAGGGATGTATCCCAGTGTTTCGGAAAAAAAGAAAAAACATAGGGACGTATCCCGGTGTTTCAAAACAAGGAGAAGAAACATAATGACGTATACCAGTGTTTCGAAAGGAGAAGAAACATAGGGACGTATCCCGGTGTTTCGGAAGGAAGGAGAAATATAGGGACGTATCCCGGTGTTTCAGAACAAGGAGAAGAAACATAAGGACGTGTCCTGGTGTTTCGGAAAGGAATGAGAAACATAGGGACGTATCCCAATATTTCGAAAAAAGAGAAGAAACATAGGGACGTATCCCGGTGTTTCGGAAGAAAGGAGAAATAGAGGGACGTATCCCGGTGTTTCAGAATAAGGAGAAGAAACATAAGGACGTATCTCGGTGTTTCGAAAAGGAATGAGAAACATAGGGACGTATCCCGGTGTTTCAAAAAAGAGAAAAAACATGGGGACGTATCCCGGTGTTTCAGAATGAGAAGGGGAAACATAAGGACATATCCCAGTGTTTCCAAATAAGAGAGCGTGCATAACAATGCAAGTGGAAAATGCGTGACAATACAAGTGAAAAGGTGCATGACAATGCAAATAAAATGTGCATAACAATGCAGGTGTAACGGTGCATAACAATACAAGTGAAGTGTGCGTGACAATGCAAGTAAAGAGGTGCACGACAATGCAAGATAGATGTGCATAAAAATGCAAGTAACGAGCATAACAATGTTAGATAGATGTGCATAACAATGCGAGAAATGGTAAGCATAACGATGCGATGAATGTGCAACTTCAAAAACGTGTTTGAAACAAAATGCCGAATAAGGAAATACAAGCCTTAACAAGACCAAATCCAAACGCGACCTCCAATTTACCTCTCAGAGGGGTTTGTAACACACTTTGCTTGAAAAGGGTACGCCCTGTTTAAATTGGCGAGAGATAACATCTGCAGCTGCTTTTAATTGCTATTCTGACTTGAAGCAGGCTTAAGCTTGGGGTTGAGATACACTCATACTCCAGAGAAATGGCGAGGCCTGAAAAGGTGCACCCGGAATGTAGTCTCGGAATTTGCTGAAGTCGAAACACACTAAGATGCTCCAAATTTTCCTTCTTTTCATTTGCTTTGCAATCTGGAACCTACATAGCTCCAGATAGGTCCTTGTTCTACTGTTCTTACATGACCTGGGTTGAACCCTGTGGTTTATGAAAGAGAGAATCTTGTTTTGCACAAATGTGGAGAATGACACGGCACTCGGAGTGCAAAACAAATTTTTTTTTTTGAAATTGAGAAATAAGTTCTCGACCGGGTATTGAGCCTACAACTGAATATAGCGAAAAAGACTCAATAATGGAAAACAAAAAGGTAAACAACCTAAACACATCGAGACACACTCGGAACGACTCAAAGCAAGAATCGAGACAATCAAAACAAAAGACACGATATACAAACGTGTTACAAAGACAAGAGACTTCTCAGTTTGCGAGGAGCCAATTTCTCCGGGTAGTGTTCCCCATCCTTTTCTCATTTGTGATTCTCACATCACTCTGGCACTCAATCTCTGTTTTTCTGAATAAGCCATTTTCTCACTTTTCCTCTCAGCGCACATCTCTCTATTCTTCAATCTCTCATTTTTTTATCCCTCCTCTGGGTGGTTGGTAGATAAACAAGAAGTTGCGGGCTCTTGCCCCTAGCATTCAGCTGGATTCTTTTTCTTCTGCGTACAACAGTGAACTTTCCCACAAAGGGGTTGCGATGCGGCTGGATGTGCAGCAGATCTGCAATTGACATTGGTTGACGATGCTCTACTGGGGAGTTTGGACGTGATTAGATCTGTCCAAACAAAGGAGTGGAATATCTTGATCCGTTCCTATTCGTGCTTCGTACTTAGCTTGATACCTCGTTGCTTGGAGGATGAGAGAGCTTTCAGCCCTTTGTTGTTAACTTCAGTTGTGCCCTCTTCTAGCAGGTAGAGTGCCCTTCTTGGCGAGTATGTTGAAAATGGGGGAAAGACAGGAAGCTTGACTCAACTGTGCCCCTAGTTCATCATTTTGACCATTTTTGTTTTTGGCTTTCTACTAAAACAATTTTGACCAAAATGAGAGTTAGATTAACATGCTTATTCGATTTTTGATTTGAAATCATGCAAGTCAGGTTATGAGCACTGAAAATTTTTCCTTTTTCGGTCCAAGAAATGGTCCAGTTTTGGAAAAGATGAAATAATTTTCGAGAAAATAGTCAACCTCAGTAAAAATTCTCAAAAACTATTTTTGCAAGCGGTCTATGCTCAACCAATACGGAACTTACTCTTGAGATACACAACCTCAGATCCGAAGGAAAGTTGCGCCTCGTCTAAATGGCACCGCATGGCAACGGAAAGTTGACCCTTGTTTTAATGGCACCGCAGCGCATCGTATGGCAACGAGAAGTTGCCCCTTGTTTTAATGGCACCATAGCGCACTGTAACCAGTTCTCATAGTGACGATCACAACCGAACTCTCAGATACAGAGAAGGCGAGGACCACCAAAACCAATACATGGACACACTTGATTTGGAAGTGTTTGTGGCTGGACTTGAGAATGAAGTTGCCTACGTATCCCAAACATGGGAATCAAGCCTTACGTAGTTTGGGGTTAAGGTACACTCGGGTATTAACCTCTCCTTTTACGCTCTAACTTTTGCCAAGGCCGCCCCTTCTGGGTTTTCAACCTTGCGAGCTTTGTTCTTCAATTCTTTTTCATTTCTTTTCTTCTTTTTTCTTTTTCATCTTTTCTTTTCATTTTCTTTATTTTCATTTTTTTTTCTTTTTTGTTTGTTTTTTTGTTTTTTTTGGTTCTTTTCTTCATTATTTTTGTTGCTCTAACTTTTGCCTGGGTTGCCCTTCCGGGTTTTCGGCCCAGCGAACCTCTCAAGAGAGAAAGTGTAGCTTTGTCCATGTCAAATGGTTTTGAGATCCCGAAGTCATCTGAATCCAGGAGAATGGTTGTTGTTCGCTGACGATGCAGGAGTCCATCCAATAGGGGGTTGAATTTGCCCCTAGTGTTGCGGATAGGAACTCAATTGTTCTTCAGCAGAAACTGTTTTCTTTTCTCCCTTCTGGGATTTGGCATTCTTGTCGACTTTCTTTGATTTGTGGAATGATACATCTTCGGCTCCTCGAGCACATTTGAAATTCTTTGTCCCTAGTTCCAGGGGTGCTTCTGATCTAGCTTTGCAAGCTTCTTTTGATGACATCTGATCTTCTTGATCTGACTTTCTTGCCCCTAGTTCAAGGGCTGCTTCGAATTTGGCCACACAGGCTTCCTTTGATGGTTGACCATTGAACATTCTGAATTCAAGTTCAAGGTTCGAAAGCAAGGGGTCGAGTCTTGAGGCTGAGAGCGATCCTAGGCTACACAATCTCAAGAGCAATTCTACACAGGTCTTCGCAGGATCACACAAAACATTTTTTTTGAAATCTTTTAAGAAAGCGACTAATCGCTCGTGCTGAAGACAGTGTGGAACCGATCTGGATCAAGTTAGGATCCTTCTCAGTACTCACATTAACAAGCATGATCTCGATCATTAAGGGCTTAGCATGCCTCTCTTTCTCTCAATTGATCAAATTTTGCAAAACCCGAGGAATTCCTTCCTCTTCGTTTTTATCACAATGTTTTGAAAAAAGCTTTGGAAAACTTAGGTCGATGCAATGAATTCAAGGCACAGAAAAGACACAGCTTCTAGTCAAATACTGCCATCTCATTTAGAATTTATGGCACAACGGGCACACGGCAAAAGCAAACACAAGAGTGTGAGAATTACTGCTTTTTCATTCAGATCTGTTGGCGTAACTGGCTCCAAGGCAGAAACAGACTCAAAAAGAAAGTGAAAAGACAAACACAAAATAAAACAGTGATGCCCGAGGTAACACCCTTGGAATCACCCGACTTCTGTACAACAGGACTGACTCGACACAACAAAACAGACCCAACTGACTCAGGAAGAAAAGACTGACTCAAAACAAAGAGACAGACTCAGAACAACACAACAAAACTGACTCAATACCCAAGTCAGAATGTGAAAGAGCTAGCATTCGCGAATGCACAAAATAGTGCGTGCCATACACCATATCTGAAATAAACTGAACACTGCCCGCATGTGGTTCATCTCCCGATCACATAGTCACATTATCCCCCACAAGTTCATTGATCAAGTGCCGATAGACTTTGCAGAGCTTGGTGCGACGATGACCTCATTGTCAATCAAATTTTGTATCTCGTGGCGGAGAAGGACGCAACTGTCGGTGTCATGACAGGTTTGTTGATGAAAATCACAGTACTTAGTCGGGTCATGCTTTGGAGGGAGAGGATCGGGTAGAGGCTGTTGTTCTAACGGTTTCAGATGTCCTTTCCTGAGTAGGACCCCTAGAGCTTTAAACAAAGGCATAAAGAGTGGGGTAAAAACCCTCTTTCCTCGGGGTAGATAGTCCGAAGTTCGGGGGTTTGAAGTGGATCCACCAACAAAGGAGGTGGCTGCTCTTGGTGTGGTGGTGACGACCATGCCCACGTCTGAGGTCCTAGCAGCTGCGTCATCATCGGTGTTCGCATTCGAACTGCGGGTAAATGCCCTCCTGGGCTGCTTCTTCTCCTGGTCAATGAGGCCCTGCTTCATAGTGTCCTTAATCTGTACTCCCATCTCATGCAGATCTGAAAAGGTAGGGAAGGGGAGCACGATCATTTTCTACATCAGTTTGGGTTGGAGGTTGCACACAACCATCCTTATCTGGTCTTTGTCGGAAGGCCTTGTAGCCATCATCGAGGCCTTTGCTCTCCACCTTGCCACAAACTCTGAAAAACCCTCCTTTGGCTCTTGGCGGGTGACTTCAAGATCACGAGTTGTGACCTTGATTTGTGTGTTGTAAGAATATTGAGCAGTGAAGGCCCCAGCCATCTCTTCCTAATTCTATTTCGCAGAGTTCTCCAATTTCGCATACCAGATTGCGGCTATCCCAGACATGGTTCGGCCGAATAGTGACAGCTTCTGGGCTGTGGTCAAACCCATTGGTCTCAGGATATCAGAAAACAGTTGGAGGTGCACCATTGGGTCTCCAGAGCCATTGAATCGACCGATATGTGGCATCTTGAACCAATCTGATAATGTCACCACTGTGTCGGTATAACCATCCTCTATGTCTGGAATGGATTGAGCTCCTTGAGACTTCTTGAATAGCTTTTCCAGTTTACTCACCTTTAGTGCTGTGGGGTCCACCTTGAACGCAAAAGGGGAATCCGGTAGGTTGGTTCGTGCTTTGGAAAGCTGGGGTAGAACCAAGGGCAGAGCTGGCCCGACTGGAATGTCCGTATCATCCTGGACGTGGGTTGCCTCCCCCAGTATGGGAACTCTTGGTGTGGGAGGAGCCTGGTGTGAAGTAGATACTCCAGTTTGCTGCTCTAACCTGGCAATTGTCTCTGCCTGCTAGGCTATAGTCGCGGCCTGTTGTTTGGCAAATTCCGCTTGATGGGCTTTCATACTATCCTAGAGTTGGCGCACCATCTCTTCCAGACTCGACATATTGTTCTGATCTAACTGAGCAACCAGTATACCTTCCTGAGATAAAAACAGATATCTCAACCCAACTGCGCACAGGTGAGATGGATAATGACCGCTGATTCGAAGACTGTTGAACTGATGATCTGTGCCTGACTGGCGTTTTTACCCTGTCTTTAGCAAAGGAACACTGATTGCCCTTGAACTAAATCTCTGACCTGACAAAGTCTATTAGCCCATGTCCGATGAACCTCGGGGGATATCGGAGCCTTCTGAAGCTATGGTTGCAGGACTACCTAGCAAAAGAGAAAACAGACAACACCTCAGCATGATTTCACCAAAACAGATATGAGCATACTAGGATGACTGTGCCCTCTACTGAATTCTGCCCCAAAATTCTGCTTGTAAACTGATACCCTCAGGTAAAACTGATTCCCCAAATACTAATAGTGATGCCCGCAGGCCTATTACTCAGACTTGCAAACTGTTATGCGCATTCCCTGTAGAGATACACTCTAAAAGAACATAGCAAATAAATGAGAACCAAAACACCCCTATGTTAGGGGTAGGGTTTCCCTGTCCTATTTTGCCAAGAGCTAGGGTTTCATTACGCACGCAGTAGTTCCAAACAACTTATAATCGGGTAAGCAACCTGTCCTAGTTTAGAATGGTCACTATAGATTCCGAATATGCACTAGGTCAAATGGTCAAAAAGGGTGCCCCGGTAAAACCGGGGTTTGTGTTGCCATACTAGCAGAGCCCATAACCGGTCAGCCTTATGGCATGCTTTGACAAAGCAAGCCTCCGGAAAACCGTTCAAGAATAACAGGTGGCAAACACGGTGTCCTAGGCGCACCAATGCACATGCAATGCAAAGAAACACATAAGTGAAATCAAAACAGGATATCACGAGTTCGAGTCAAGCTCTCTAAATCCCTAGCAGAGTTGCCAGAAACTGTAGACGCGCCCCGGAAGGGCCTCACTCTACAGTTCGGACTCGATTTGTTGTCGGTTCTTAATCTGAACCAAAGAGTCCAAATCCGGCAAATTGTTTTGAGAAAACAGTTTTTTAGAAAAGAAGTGCCAAACATGGACTGCTTTGCTAGAAACAGAGTCGCCACCTAAATATTTTATTTTGAGGGAATTTAGGAAACCCTGACTCGTTTGCCTAAGGCCACGTGTCCGTCATCACCAAAGTTGCCTCGACTCGGGAACTTGGGTACGATTGGGGAAGGTCAGCAATGAGCGCATCCGCTCGCCCGATCAAAGATTGGCCTCTACTAACCATGACATCTTGTTTTGAAAGCATTATGTGTTCTTATTCCGGTTATTAGCCTAGAATTACTATGTTATGCGCACAGCAAACAAGTATAGACCAAATCGCCTAAATTGGAACAAAACATTGCATGTTTGTTTTGAAAATGGTTTTGCTACTCGCAAGTAGGCTAAAATGCAGGTTTTGCCACCCTCAAGTGGGCTTTAGGAAAGATGGTTTTGCCACTATCTAGTGGGCTTAAAACTCACAGTTTTAATGCATTATTTCAATTTACGTAATTCAACCTCCACTTACAGGCATTCAAGCAGTTGTATCACATAAGCAAGTAGCCTCATGGTAAGCATGCTGTCATGGCAACACTCACAAACATGCAAGGATGCTAAAACATAAATGCTTATCGAGTACTCCAAGCCAAAATAGAAACTAGTTAGTAATCATATGCATGATCCTAGTTCATGTTAAGATGGCTAATGCAACACATGCAAGATGCAGCTACAATAAGCTCGGCTAATCTATTGATGGCATATGATGACGCTACAACTAACACGTATTCAACTTGGAATTGAAATACAATGCAGTTAGCATGATGCGCCGAGCCCGGTGCATGCAAGACAAATGTATAGATGCACGCATGCATAGCATAAGGTATGCTAATTTAAATATGACCTAATACTAACCATCAAAAGCAGGTATGTAAAAGAGAGAAAGAGGTGGGGGTTGGAAGACATGTACACACGCACCCACACTTATTACAAATTCACCCTCGCTCGGAGGGACCAAAAGAATAATACAAACCGAATAAGTAATTAACTACTCTAGCTAATTAAATATTACAAGCCCTTAATTAATTAAACAAATTAAATAAGCTACTAAAGCAGTAAAACAGCCTCGGGAAGAGGGATGAATGCATGCTCGGATTGGCTTCGCTCGGAAATCCATTGCCATGACACATGTTGCCTCTGTTTTCACTGTTTGGCACCTCTGGAGACTACACAAGTCCCAAGGTATGCTCTCTGCACACTGTGGAGTGCCACCGGCCAAGGTAAATGATCACCGGCTAAGCGGATGTGGTCATCGGCCACTGGTGTGACTCTTGGCCAGCAATACATGGTCGGTCAGCACTGTATGTAGTCGACCAGCCAATTCTTCCAGCAGAACCTGTTTTGACAGCAGCAGAGGCAAAACAAGGCATGGCAATGCATTTCAAGCAAATGTGTGCACCAACACACCCCTTATCATGTTTATGACTCAAAGGGGTATGGTACTTGATTCTCGGACCACCAATCGCGCATTTCAATGCGTGATGGCCCAACAAACCAAGTTGTGCATTTTAATGTCAAATATAATGCACACAGACACACAATGAACTCAACCTCTATCATACTCAATTCAAGGGGCAAAGCATGCATGCCAATGTAATGCAACCTAGGCATGTGAGCTAAGTGTGCAACATGATCATGCAAACAACAAAACCATGTGCAATAGGAACATGAACTAAACAAGTAAGCATGCAAGGCATATAACATCAATGTTAATGACACACATACAACAACATGAAAGGCATAGCACGTGTAAATATGCAAAGCAACTTAACACAAGAAGCATGCCAAATGCAATGACACTTAAACATGCAGCATGTTAACAGGCTAAGTACCTAAAAATACAAACATGTATAGCATGCAACAACATGCCAAAGGGATGGTCTTAAACTAATTTGGACAGCCCTCTTCTAGGTCCAAAATAGTGGCCAACATGCTCAAGAATGGAAGCCAAAACACATACAAATAGGCATGCATGCAGGGTTCAACACTTAGGCACACAGTGACAACTTTTAAGCACACTTAAAAGAGGAACAACATGGGCATATGGCATGCAATGTAAGCTCTGAAAATCATGTTAATGATGGTGCCAAAACAAGCAAACAAGACAAGCATAGCATACAACAAATGATCTAAAGCCTAAGGCTCACCAAAGAAGCATTGAACTACACTTAGTGCAACCACACATGGCATGAATTAAGTGATTGAAAACAGAGATGTGACATGCTAAAATGAGCCTCAAAACCCACCTAAATGGCATCTAAATGGCTTAAGTAGGGAAGCATGCACAAGGGCCCAAACAAGGAGCATAAGACAACAACCTTTTAACACATTAAAGGGATATTGTAGACACCCCATTTTTGACCGACCTTAAGACCCAGACATCACCGATTGAGTGCTCGGTGATATTGCATATTGTGCTCGTTTTGAGGTTGCGGAGTCCCGGCTGCGAGCCTTGCCTCCAGACTTCCAGACTCTTTTGTGCTTTGCCTCGGTTTACGAACCAGGCCCTGTTTTCTCTATTTTTTCTTCCCAAAGGGAAGGAGAGGTCTCGTAGACCATTTCTCAGTGGCCGTAGGCTACGTTTTGTGGTCGTAGGCCATTTTTCCCGTTTGGAGCCCAGTTCCCAGTTTTTCAGAGCTGTCGGCCGTGTGCCTCGGTTCGGGACCACTTAACCACCTCCGTTTGCTCCAGTTTTTGGCACACACCTTATTTCCTCCATTTTGAGGGATACTGTGGTCCGAGAGATCACCTTGGTGGTCGGACACCACTTCCGGTGCCTAACAGCCCACTTTTGGGGCCCCGAACTGCGTGTTTTGGCTCCCGAACCCTCATTCTGCATTTTTGGGCTCCGACCGGAACTTTAGATAGTCACATTTTGAGGTCCTTTTCATGTTTAATTAAGGACCTTTTGCTGTTTGAGATCTCCTACTGCCACTTGCTTCTTTACCCCTCTTTTAGGCCTTTTCTTGCATGATAGTTTAGGCCTACTTGTATTTACTTTCGTGGCTTGTCATAAACTACAAAGTGTCTTATTTTCAACTCCTCTTTAACTTTGTTGAAGGGCTCTCTTCAGTTTGAGATCTCTTACTATCACTTGCCCCTTTATCTCCCTTTTAGGCCAATTTTGGGGGGGGGGGGGAAATTTGAATTTCATTCCCCCCCCCCCCCCCGCATTTTCCCCCCTCTTTTCCACCCTCTTGTGTCTATATAACAGACCCCCCAGCTGTGTTTTAGGGGTTATAAAATTTTGGTTTGGAGCTCTCACATTAAATCTCTCTCTCTCTCTACTCTATGCCTTAAAAAACCCTTTGATTCTTACACCATTTCCTCACCATCACCTAGCACAACACCACCACTCCATTCCAGCAGCTTGAAGGGTCTTCTCAGAGCTTAGGAGGTAGCATTTCTTGGTCCAAAAGGCTGTCAAAGATTAGACTTCAAGGGTAAGTCCTCTTCTCCCTTTTTTGACCCTTTTCTTGGTTCACATCTTAGCTGTTTGTGCTTGCATGTTGGGGCTCCGACCCTAACTGAAAATATCTTTTTTTTGAGTTCTATTTCATTTTTTTTAAGGGCCTCTCACTGTTTGAGGCTCCCTTTTTGCACTTGCTTCATTACCTCCTTTGTATGCCATTTTCTTGCATATTATTTTAGGCCTACATGTAAACTGTTTTGAGCTCTAGTCTGAACTGTAAAGAAGCTTATTTTGAGCCCTTCTTCAACATTTTTGAAGGGCTCATCACTGTTTGTGGCTTCCATTTCCCACTTGCCTTTATATCCTTCTTTTGGCCTCATTTTTGCATGATTTGTTAGCCCCTTGTGTTTGTGTTTCTGGACTTTGTTCTAAACTATAAATGGCCTTATTTTGACCCCCTCTTCATCTTTCATCAAGGGTCTTTTTCTGTTTGATGTTTCCTTTTTCCTCCTTGTGTTTAGACCTCTTTTTAGGCCTTATTTTGTATAGTATTTTGAGCATGCTTGTGTACTATTTTTGGCTCGGCCACCAACTGTAGAATACCATATTTTGGGCCCCTCTTAAACATTGTAGAAGGGCCCTTCTTTGTTTAGGGACAGCATCTGCCACTTGCTTCATTATCTCTCTTTCGGGGCCATTTTTGCATGCTAGCTTAGCCCCATTTGTGTTCACTATTTTGCCTTACTTAAAACTGTAAATATGTTTTTTTTGGGGCTTCCTTGAATCTGTCTTCATACTTCATGTGCAAATAATGCATGCTTGATGTAGCTACAAGTCATTTCATGTGCTTAATCTTGCATTTCGGGACCATTCCTTGCATCGGGTGCCAGGTTTTCATGATTCGGGGCTGTTTTGTGTCGCATTTCCGTGATGAAATTTGTTCGTTCACATATCATGTTTCATACCTTGCCATGCTTTGGTAGAGTGGCATTCGTGCCTTAGGTTCGGTCCTCGGTTTGCGTGCATGTGTGCACGCATTTCGAGTGTCACATTTTCATCGTATGGCCTCTTATGTGAGTGTGGCTGAGGCCCACTCATATTGGTATAAGTCCATTGTGCATTGTGTATGCCATTTCATTTCATAGCATTGTGTATGCTAGGTTGTATGTTAGAGCATTGCGTATGCCTTGTTACATCGTACATTATGTATGCCATCTCATAGCATTGTGCATGCTAGGTTGTATATTAGTTGCATTCATGCATGTCATGTGTATTGCATTGTGCTTTGGATAGGAGTTAGCCCGAGCATGGGAAACGAGGTACGTTTCGTACTCCGAGTGACGGAACGTGTCTCAATTCCCCAGTCGCCGACACTCCGGATTACCCATGAGGGAGTCTAGGCCTTGTTGTGTCCATATGTGCATTCATTTCATATTGAGTTGTGCAATTCGACCCCTCGGCCATCATGCATCGAGATGCGTGATTGGTGGCACGAGGATCGAGACATGCACACATATGTGAAAATACATTGCTATGCCCCTTTCCTGCTCTCTGTTGCAGCAAATCAAGAATTAGCAACCTTTCAGAGCTTGGCGCGCTTTCCAAGAATAATTTCAAAACAGAGGCTAATTGGGGCATCCCAGTGGATTTCCGCGCAAGGCAGCCCAAACATACATCATTCATCAGAGTCAAGGCAGTCCCTGGCTTGCATGCCAGTTTATAGCTTTCTTAGATTAATTTGGTAATTAATTAGGATTTTTGTACATATTCGGACTGTATTATTTATTTGGACTGTAATTATTTGGGGCTGTATATCATTCTTTCGGACCCTCTGTGCGAGGGCATAATTGTAATAAGTGTGCGTGTGTGTGATGCATGTCTTCCAACCCCACGTCTTTCTCCCTTTTATTTACCAGCTTATGATGGTTAGATTAGGGCATGTTTCAATTAGCATACAGTATGATAGCATGTTTGCATTCATTCATCTGTTTTGCATGCGCCGAGCTCGGCGCATCATACTAACTGCATTGTATTTTCAATTCCAAGTTGAATACATGTTAGCTGTTGCACCTCATATGCCATGTTTAGAATAGCCGAGCCTGCTATAGTTGCATTTTTTGCATGTGTTGCATTAGGCATCTTTGTATAGTTAGGATCATGCATGGATTTCTAATGAGCTTCTGTTTTGGCTTGGAGTACTCGGTAAGTTTTACGCTTTAGCATCCTTGCATGTGTGTGAGTGACTGCCATGAATAGCATGCTTACCATGAGGCTATATGCTTATGTGATATAACTGCCTGAATGCCTGTAGGTGAAGGTTGGGTTATTTGGATTGGAACAATTCATCAAATGTGTGTTTTAAAGCCCACTAGATAGTGGCAAAATCATGTTTTTCTAAGCTCACCCGAGGGTGGCAAATCCACGTCTTAGCCTACTTGCGAGTAGCACCATCAAACCATTTTCAAACAAACAAACAAACATGAAATGTTTTGTTCCAATTCAGGCGACCCAGTCTATACTTGTATGCTGTGCGCATCACATAGTAAATCTAGGCTAATAACTGGAATAAGAACACATAATGTTTTCAAAAATAGATATCACGGTTAGTAGAGGCCGATCTTTGATCGGGCGAGCGGGGGTGCTCACAAAGTGACCTTCCCCAATCGTACCCAAGTTCCCGAGCCGAGGCAACTTTGATGATGACGGACACATGGCCTTAGGCAAACGAGTCAGGGTTTCCTAAATTTCTCCAAAATAAAATATTGAGGTGGCGACTCTGTATCTGGCAAAGCAGTCCATGTTTGGCACTTCTTTCAAAAAAAATCTATTTTCTCAAAACGATTTGCCGGATTTGGACTCTTTGGTTCAGACGTAGAACCGTGACAATTTGTGAGTCCGAACTGTAGTGACCCGAAACGAACAGAACGGGGGGGACTCGTTCCTGGTCGGGGCGTTCAGGGACGTCTACAGTTTCTGGCGACTCCGCTGGGGAGTTTAGAGAACTTGACTCGAACTCATGATATCTGGTTTTGACTACACTTGTGTGTTTCTTTGCATTGCATTTGCATTGGTGCGCCTAGGACACCGTGTTTGCCATCTGCTATTCCTGAACGGTTTGTCGGAGGCTTGTCTTGTCAAGGCATGACCATAAGGCTGACCGGTTGTGGGCTCTGCCAGTATGGGAACACAAACCCCAGTTTTACTGGGGCACCCTGCTTGACCATTCGGCCTAGTGCATATTCGGAATCCATAGTGACCATTCCAAACTAGGACAGGTTGCTTACCCGATATAGGTTGTTTGAAACCGCTGCGTGCATAGTGAAACCCTAGCTCCTGACAAAATAGGACAGGGAAACCCTACCCTAACATAGGGGTGTTTTGGCTCTCACTTATCTGTTATGTACTTTTAGAGTGCGTCTCTACAGGAATGCATGTATCAGTTTACAAGTTCGGGCATCAGGCCTGCGGGTACCAGATCAGAATTCGGGAATCAGTTTACCTGAGGGTATCAGATTTGAGACTGAATTTTGGGGGCAGAATTCAGTAGAGGGCACAGTCATCCTGCTACACTTGTATCTGTTTTGGTGAAGTTGAGCTGAGGTGCTGTCTGTTTTCTCTCTTGCTAGGTAGTCCTGGAACTATAGCTTCAGAAGGCTTCGATATCGGCCGGGTACATTGGACTACTGCTGATAGACTTTGTTAGGTCAGAAATTTAATTCAAGGGCAACCAGTGTTCTTTCGCTGAGGGAAGGCAAAGAAAGGCTAGTCAGGGCTCATCGGTTCATTTAATCCGTCAATCACCAGTCACATCACCTTTGTTCAGGCTCAACAGACCGTGATGGCACAAGGTTCGAAAGAATTTGTGGTCGTGATAGCAGCGTTAAATCAGGGAACTGCCATGCAGGCTGAGACTAGTATTGAAACGCAGCGCCCGTCTGGAGCATCTGCCTCACATCCAGCTTTGGGACCCCAGCCGAACTTTGACCCAATTCTGCCAACTGAAGATTTGTAGGGTCCAGATCCTCGAGAAAGGTTGGCTCAAGCCCAAGTTTTCAGACCCCTGGTGCAGCCTAATGAGAGGCGTTATCCCCTTGATGCTAATGACCTCGATCTGACCACAGTGAAAATTGCGAACCTTGAGAAGCAATTCAAAAAGGCACAGGGCCTTAACTCTATTCCCGACATTGAGGATGGGCACACCGAGTCTGCTGTACGGCTCCCAAACAGATTCAAAATGCCATATATTGACCGTTTCGACGGGTCTGGAGATCCAATGGTACATATCCGACTTTTCTTGGATGTCCTAAAGCCGATGGGTCTGACTAAGCCACAGAAACTCTCTTTGTATGGAAGAACCCTGTCGGGTATAGCAGCCACTTGGTACGCTAAGTTGGAAGATAAAGTGAAACAAAACTAGGAAGAACTGGCTGAGGCCTTTGTCGATCAGTATTCCTACAATACCCAAGTTGAAATGACCATCCAAGAGCTTGAAGCAACCCGCCAGGACCCAACAGAGTCTTTTGTGGAATTTGTTGCGAGGTGGAGAGCAAAGGTAGCACAGATGACAGATCGCCGCCCTTCTGAGAGGGATCAAGTGCAGATAATGGTGCGAAATCTCGAGCATGATATGTTGCAAAATTGATAGTCACTCCATTATTCACTTTCAAAAGCTTGCATGAACTGGGGGTTCAGGTCGAGAATGCGTTCAACAGCGGGATCATTCCCAGAACAAGTGAACCGACAAGGAGGGTGATTTCAAGGAGTACCAATGCCGAAAGTAGCACTATTCCCGAACCCACTGAAATCAATACAGTCACCACATCCAGCCCTTTTGCCAAACCAAGCCTACAAACAACCATCCCAGCCCGAGTTCAGGGCAGAACTTTCACCCCTCTCTATATGAGCCTGACTAGCGCACTAAAAGTCTTGATGGAAAGAGGGCATCTCAAACCCCTCGATCCTCAACCTCTTCCCGACCCACTCCCAGCCAGACATAACCCCGCCAAGTACTGTATGTACCATCAGCAGCGCGGTCATGGCACCGATCGTTGCTACCGCCTTCGTCATGAGGTCCAAAATCTCATCGGCAACCGGATGATAGCTCCACCTTCAGACCCCAATGACCAAACATCTCCTGCCTACCTCAATCTCATCTATATACTGCCATCCACCTATGACCCCAGCATATACATCACCCCGGCCCATCTACCCAAACCTGAGGTGTTTATCCTAGAAAGTATGGACTTATGCATGATGGGTGCACCTGAACCCCAATCATCTCAAACCCGAGAACCCACCACTTCTGAGTTGATGGGAATGATAAAAGATCTTCAAAGAACTGTGATAGATTTGGCCTCCGAGACATTGGCTCCGTTATCAACCACATCTCATACCAGGGAGTTCGTGTCAAAAGGCTCCCCAGTCTTGGAACGGGCGGTATTTGAGGAATGCCAATCCCTTGGCGAGGTAAAGGCGAGTGGAAAGAACAAGATAGGGGCGGACATGGATCCCCATGAACATCTTCTGTTGGCTGTTGAGGCTTTGAAAGCCAAGGGACTGGACAAAGAGCAAGTCCTCACAGTTGTTGCAAAAGTTGTGGATGACACTTTTGTTACTCAAGTTGGGAGCAGTCTGAATCAAAGGGAAAACCGGGAGAAGGGTCGTTATACCAGAGGCAATCCTGTTAGCTCTAATCCTCCACTCGGAAGAGATCAGCAAACCAGGCCAGCACCTGCCAATCCCTTTCTTGGTGCGTCCAGCAAAAATCCACAAACCCAGAAGTACTAACCCCGAGGTCGGAGGGTCTTCCATGCCCTCTATATGCCTTTGTCCAAAGCTCTCCAAATCCTTGTTGGACAAGGCCATCTCAAACCCCTTGAGCCTTGGCCTCTCCCGAACCCTCTTCCGGCTACGCATGATGCTACCCAGTACTGCACATACCATCAGCAAACTGGCCATACTACCGACGACTACTTCCGTCTTCGCCATGAAGTACAGGATCTATTTGACAACGGGGTCATCCTCCCGCCGAGCTCAGCAAAGTCTATCGGCACTGGATCAGTGAACTTGGGGGATAATGTTATGTGATCGGGGGATGAACCACCTGCGGGCGGCGCTCGATTAACTCCAGACGTGGGAATGGCACGCACTGTTTTGAGCAATGTGCAAATACCAGTTTTTGTGCTTTTTGACTCGGGTATTGGGTCAGTTTTGTTGTTTTGTTTTGAGTCTGTCTTTTTGATTTGAGTCTGTCTCTTTTGTTTTGGGTCTGTCTTGTTGTATCGAGTCAGTCCTGTTGCATAGGAGTCAGGTGATTCCGGGGGGGTGTTACCTCAGGCGTTACCATTTTGTTTTGTGTTTGTCTTTTCGTTTTGTTTTGACTCTGTTTCTGCTAGGGAGCCAGTTGTGCCAACAAATTTTAAATGAAACAGCAGTGATTTTCACGTTCTAGCATTTGCTTCTGCCTTGTGCCAGTTGTACCAGAAATTCCAAATGAGATGGCAGTATTTGACTAAGGACTCTATCTTTTCTGTGCCTTGAAGTCATTGTAATGACCTGAGTTTTTTCAAAACTTTTTGAACACTTTGGTGAAAATGAAGAGGGAGGAATTCCTCGAGATTTGTAAAACTTTGATCATTTGAGAGAAAGAGAGGCGTGCTCAGCCCTTAATGAATAAAATCATGCTTGTTAGCGTGAGCACTAAGAAGGACCCTGGCTTGATCCAGACTGGTTTCACACTATCTTCAGCGCGAGCGATTTGTCGCTTTCTTAAAAATTTTCAAAAACAAAATGTTTTGCGCAGTCCTGTGAAGACTTGTGTAGAATCGCTCTTGAGATTGTGCAGCCTAGGATCGCTCTCAGCCTCAAGATTCAATCTATTTGTTCTCGAACCTTGAACCCATTCAGAATGTTCAACGGTCAACTACAATGTGAGGCCTGTGTGGCCAGATTTGAAGCAGTCCTCGAACAAGAGGCCAGGAAAGTCGGATCAAGAAGATCAGAAGAAGCTTGCAAAGCTAGAACAGAAGTACCCTTCGAACTAGGGGCAAAGATGTCAGATGTGCTCGAAGAGCCGAAGATGAGTCCTCTTGCAAATCAACGGCCACTCTCCTGGATACGGATGGCTTCAAAACCCTACAACCATTTGGCATGGACCAAGCTACACTTTTACCCTTTGAGAGGCTCGCTGGGTCGAAAAGCCGGAAGGGCGACCCAGGCAAAAGTTAGAGCAAGGAAAAAATAAAAAAAATGAATGAAAAATGAAAAAAATTGAAAAGAAAAGAAGAACAAAGCTCGCATGGTCGAAAACCCGCGACGGGCGCCTTGGCAAAAGTTACAGCCTAAAAATGAGAGGTTAATACCCGAGTGTACCTTAACCCCGAACTAGGTAAGTCTTGATTCCCATCTTTGAGATACGTAGGCAACTTCATTCTGAAGTCCAGCCATAAAGACTTCCAAATCGACTGTGTCCATGCGTTGGTTCTAGTCATCTTTGTCTTCTCTGTATCTGAGAGTCTGGTTGTGTTCGTCGCTCTGAGGACTGACTACAATGCGCTGCGGTGCTATCCAAACAAGGGGTAACTTTCCGTTGCCATTCAAAACGCCGCAGTGTCATTTCAAACAAGGGGCAACTTTCCGTTGCCATGCAGTGTCCTTCAGACAAGGGGCAATTTTCCATTGCTATGGATCCGAGGTTGTGCATCTCAAGAGTAGGTTCCGTGCTCGTTGAGCAGTGGTCGTTTGCAAAAATAGTTTTTGAGAATTTTTACTGAGGTTGACTAATCTTCTCGAAAAGTACTCCATTTTTCAAAACTGGACCATTTATTGGACCCAAAAAAGGAAAACTCTCAGTGCTCATAGCCTAACTTGCATGATTTTAAATCAGAAAATCGAACAAGCGCGTTAATCTAACTCTCATGTTGGTCAAAACTGTTTTAGTAGAAAGCAAAAACAAAAAATGGTCAAAATGATGAACTAGGGGCACAGTTGAGTCAGGTGTTCTGTCTTTTCCCCTTTGTCAAAATACTTGCCAGAAAGGACACTCTACCTGCCAGAAGAGGGCACAACTGAAGCTAACAGCAAAAGGGCAGAAAGCTCTCACATCCTCCAAGCAATGAGGTATCCAGCCAAGTGCGAAGCACGAACTGGAATGGGGCAAGATATCCCACTCCATCATCTGGACAGATCTTATCACATCCAAACTCCCCAGTAGAGCATCGTCAACCGGTCAGCTGCAGATTTGCTACACACCCAATTGTAGCATAACCCCTCTGTGGGAGAAGTTCACTGCTGTGCGCAGGAGAAAAAGAATCTTGCAGCATGCTAGGGGCAAGAGCCCGCAACTTCCTGTTTATCCATCAACCACCCAGGGGAGGGATGAAAAATGAGAGATTGAAGAATAGAGAGATGTGCGATGAGAGAAAAAGTGAGAAAAGGGCTTTTTCAGAAAAAACAGAGCTTGAGGGCCGAGTGATGTGAGAACCACAAATGAGAAAGGGTGGGAAACACTACCCGATGAAACAGGTTCCCTGTGCACGTCTGAGTGTCGTGTCTTTTTGTTTTATCTCAATTCTTGTTTTGAGTCATTTCGAGTGTTACTCGATGTGTCTAGGTTGTGTGCCTTTTATTTCCTTGTTGAGTCGTTTTGTTGTGTTCAGTCGTAGGCTCAATACCTGGTCGAAAACTCATCTCTCGATTTCAAAAAAATAAAATCGTTTCGTGCTCTGAGTGCCGTACCGTTCTCCACATCTGTGCAAAACGAGATTCGTTCTATCGTAAAACCGCAGGGTTCAACCTAGGTCGTGTCAGAATAGTAAAACAAGGACCTATCTGAAGCTATTTAGGTTCCGGACTGCAAAGCAAAATAAAAGAAGGAAAATCGAAGCATCTGAGTGAGTTTCACCTTCAGCAAGTTCCGTGATTGTATTCCGGATGTACCTCTTCAGGCCTTGTTAATACTACCGAAGTGTGAGTGCGCCTCTACCTCAAGTGTAAGCCTGCTTCAAGTCAGAATGACAATCCAAGCAACACCCGAGGGTTTTACATGCAGATGTTATCTCTCGCCAATTTGAACAGGGTGTGCCCTTTTTGAGCTGAGTATGTTGTGAAGTCCTCTAAGAGGTAAATCAGAGGCACCAGAGTACATATTTGATGCTCCTCTATTGCATAGAATGTGAACTTTCTTATACACTGTTGTTGCATGCGTGCCGCGCATCGATATGATTCATGCATAGAATATGCTTGCTTTCGATTCCGCATAGAATATGCTTTGCTTGTTTCATGCATAGAATATGCTTTCTTTCAATATTGCATAGAATGTGCTTCCATACTTGCATAGAAGATGCATTTTATCGCACTGTTTTGTGCAGTTTACATTCGCGCTATTTTGCACATCGCACTGTTTTGTGCAGTTTATCATTCGCGCTATTTTGCGCACCACTATTGCACTTTTCTGTGCAGTTTATCATTTACGCTATTTTGCGCACCTCAATCGCACTGTTTTGTGCAGTTTACATTCGCGCTATTTTGCGCATCGCACTGTTTTATACAGTTTATCATTCGCGCTATTTTGCGCACCCCAATCGCACTGTTTTGTGCAGTTTACATTCGCGCTATTTTGCGCATCGCACTGTTTTGTGCAGTTTATCATTCGCGCTATTTTGCGCACCTCCATCGCACTATTTTGTGCAATTTATCATTCGCGCTATTTTACGCACCTCAATCGCACTATTTTGTGCAGTTTATCATTCGCGTTATTTTGCGCACCTCCATCGCACTGTCTTGTGCATTTCAAATCAATCGCGCTGCTTAGCGTATCGCACTATTTTGTGCATTGTACCATTCGCGCTATCTTGCGCATCTCACCTGTACTTGTTAGTGCATTGCATCGCGCTATCTTGCGCCATAACCATTACTTGCATTGTGCATGCATTGTATCGGGTTATCTTGCGCACCTTATCTGTATCGCACTGTTTTGTGCATTCACCTTGCTCGTACTATTTTGTACACCTTTAGCATCGCACTATTTTGTGCATCTGTTTGGCACTGTTTTGTGCATTCACTCTGCATCGCACTGTCTTATGCACTCACCTGGTCCAGGAGACCTTAAATCCTCTGGTCTAAGGAGACCTTAAATCCCGCATCATCATTCGCACTATTTTTGCGCATCGTACTTGCATTTTACTTGCATTTCTTTGCACTGTCTTGTGCACTTCCTGGTCTAGGAGACCTTAAATCCTCTAGAGGTGCAATTCCTTTTGTGTTTGTCGTGCCCGAACGACTTCCGGTTGTCTGGTATAGCCACCTGCCTGTGTTTGCGGTGAGTTCCTAGGAGACCAACTGAGACGGTGGAAACTAGAGTTCGAATGGCTCTTGCCTAGAACGCAAAGGTTCGGGATTTCCGAGACTAAAGTCTGGTTTAAATACCCAGGGGTGTATCCTCGGCTTGAAATCTGTATGGCAGCCCCATAGATTGAGATAGCATGTGTATACGCCTCAATTCTGGATACTGAATCAACCTAGTCTGTCACCTTGTTGGAGAATAGGGAAAGCTGCGACCATAGTCAGGAAGAAAAGTAGTACCTGCAGTTCAACCAAGAAGAAGCGAGAGATCCCCAGCACCATGAGGCATGTTATTGTATGTACGGTTCATTTGAGGCTGGTGCGACCAGACGAACCGCGCAGGTATTGTATCTTCTCCGTGTGAGACGTGGCGAGAATTGAATAATTCTCCGCATTCTTAACTGCATGAAATGTAGTTGTTGCTTTGCATTCTTGCTTAAAACTGTTACATCTATTGTGAATATGTGTTTCATTACAGCTTGCTGCATTTCCATGATCATTGAGTCACCTTCGGCGTCTTGCATTGCCAGTTGCATTTTGCCCCCCCTACCTGCGGGAGCGCCTGCGGGCATATCTCTGTTTATCTCACCTGTTTGTCTAAGTCTTCGGCCTTGTCAAAAATGGGTCGTCTCTGGGCTTTGACATTCACTCCCGTTACTTATGACTTTCGAGTTCTGTCAAAGAGGGGCAACTGTAGACACCCCATTTTTGACCGACCTTAAGACTCAGACATCACCGATTGAGCGCTTGGTGATATTGCATACTGTGCTCCTTCTGAGGTTGCGAAGTCCTAGCTGCGAGCCTTGCCTCCAAACTTCCGGACTCTTTTGTGCTTTGCCTCGGTTTGCGAATCAGGCCCTGTTTTCTCTATTTTTTTCTTTCCGAAGGGAAGGAGAGGTCTCGTAGACCATCTCTCAGTGGCCGTAGGCTACGTTTTGTGGTCGTAGGCCATTTTTCCCGTTTGGAGCCCAGTTCCCGGTTTTTCGGAGCTGTCGGCCGTGTGCCTCGGTTCGGGACCACTTAACCACCTCTGTTTGCTCCGGTTTTTGGCACACACCTTATTTCCTCCCTTTTGAGGGACACTGTGGTCCGAGAGACCAACTTCGTGGTCGGACACCACTTCCGGTGCCTAACAGCCCACTTTTGGGGCCCCGAACTGCGTGTTTTGGCTCCCGAACCCTCATTCTGCATTTTTGGGCTCCGACCCAAACTTGAGATAGTCATATTTTGAGGTCCTTTTCATGTTTTATTAAGTACCTTTTGCTATTTGAGATCTCCTACTGCCACTTGCTTCTTTACCCCTCTTTTAGGCCTTTTCTTGCATGATAGTTTAGGCCTACTTGTATTTATTTTCATGGCTTGTCATAAACTACAAAGTGTCTTATTTTCAGCCCCTCTTCAACTTTGTTGAAGGGCTCTCTTCGGTTTGAGATCTCCTACTATCACTTGCCCCTTTATCTCCCTTTTAGGCCAATTTTGGGGGGGAAATTTGAATTTCATTCCCCCCCCCCATTTCCCCCCCTCTTTTCCACCCTCTTATGTCTATATAACAGACCCCCCAGCTGTGTTTTAGGGTTTAGAAAATTTTGGTTTGGAGCTATCACATTAAATCTCTCTCTCTCTCTCTCTCTACTCTAAGCCTTAAAAAACCCTTTGATTCTTACACCATTTCCTCACCATCACCTAGCACCACACCACCACTCCATTCCAGCAGCTTGGAGGGTCTTCTCAGAGCTTAGGAGGCAGCATTTCTTGGTCCAAAAGGCTGTCAAAGATTAGTCTTCATGGGTAAGTCCTCTTCTCCCCTTTTTGACCCTTTTCTTGGTTCACATCTTAGCTGTTTGTGCTTGCATGTTGGGGCTCCGTCCCTAACTGAAAATATCTTTTTTTGAGCTCTATTTCATGTTTTTTTAAGGGCCTCTCACTGTTTGAGGCTCCCTTTTCGCACTTGCTTCATTACCTCCTTTGTATGCCATTTTCTTGCATATTATTTTAGGCCTACATGTAAACTGTTTTGAGCTCTAGTCCGAACTGTAAAGAAGCTTATTTTGAGCCCTTATTCAACATTGTTGAAGGGCTCATCACTGTTTGTGGCTTCCATTTTCCAATTGCCTTTATATCCCTTTTTTGGCCTCATTTTTGCATGATTTGTTAGCCCCTTGTGTTTGTCTTTCTGGACTTTGGTCTGAACTGTAAATGGCCTTATTTTGACCTCCTCTTCATGTTTCGTCAAGGGTCTTTTCCTGTTTGATGTTTCCTTTTTCCTCCTTGTGTTTAGACCTCTTTTTAGGCCTTATTTTGTATAGTATTTTGAGCATGCTTGTGTACTGTTTTTGGCTCGGCCACCAACTGTAGAATACCATATTTTGGGCACCTCTTCAACATTATAGAAGGGCCCTTCTCTTTTTAGGAACAGCAGCTGCCACTTGCTTCATTATCTCTCTTTCGGGGGCATTTTTGCATGCTAGCTTAGCCCCATTTGTGTTCACTATTTGGCCTTCCTTAAAACTGTAAATATGCTTTTTTTGGGGCTGCCTTGAATCTGTCTTCATACTTCATGTACAAATAATGCATGCTTGATGTAGCTACAAGTTATTTCATGTGCTTAATCTTGCATTTCGGGACCATTCCTTGCATCGGGTGCCAGGTTTTCATGATTCGGGGCTGTTTTGTGTCGCATTTCAGTGATGAAATTTTTTCGTTCGCATATCATGTTTCATACCTTGCCATGCTTTGGTAGAGTGGCATTCGTGCCTTAGGTTCGGTCCTCGGTTTGCGTGCATGTGTGCACGCATTTCGAATGTCACATTTTCATCGTATGGCCTCGTATGTGAGTGTGGCTGAGGTCCACTCATATTGGTGTAAGTCCATTGTGCATTGTGTATGTCATTTCATTTCATAGCATTGTGTATGCTAGGTTGTATGTTAGAGCATTGCGTATGCCTTGTTACATCGTGCATTATGTATGCCATCTCATAGCATTGTGCATGCTAGGTTGTATATTAGTTGCATTCATCCATGTTATGCATATTGCATTGTGCTTGGGATAGGAGTTAGCCCAAGCACGGGAAACGAGGTACGTTTCGTACTCCGAGTGACGGAACGTGTCTCAATTCCCCAGTCGCCGACACTCCGGATTACCCATGAGGGAGTCCAGGCCTTGTTGTGTCCATATGTGCATTCATTTCATATTGAGTTGTGCAATTCGACCCCTCGGCCATCATGCATCGAGATGCGTGATTGGTGGCACGAGGATCGAGACATGCATACATATGTGAAAATACATTGCTATGCCCCTTTCCTGCTCTCTGTTGCAGCAAATCAAGAATTAGCAACCTTTCAGAGCTTGGTGCGCTTTCCAAGAATAATTTCAAAATAGAGGCTAATTGGGGCATCCCAGTGGATTTCCGCGCAAAGCAGCCCAAACATACATCATTCATCAGAGTCGAGGCAGTCCCTGGCTTGCATGCCAGTTTATAGCTTTCTTAGATTAATTTGGTAATTAATTAGGATTTTTATACATATTCGGACTGTATTATTTATTTGGACTGTAATTATTTGGGACTGTATATTATTCTTTCGAACCCTCTGTGCGAGGGCATAATTGTAATAAGTGTGCATGTGTGTGATGCATGTCTTCCAACCCCACGTCTTTCTCCCTTTTATTTACCAGCTTATGATGGTTAGATTAGGGCATGTTTCAATTAGCATACAGTATGATAGCATGTTTGCATTCATTCATCTGTTTTGCATGCGCCGAGCTCGGCGCATCATACTAACTGCATTGTATTTTCAATTCCAAGTTGAATACATGTTAGCTGTTGCACCTCATATGCCATGTTTAGAATAGCCGAGCCTGCTATAGTTGCATTTTTTGCATGAGTTGCATTAGGCATCTCTGTATAGTTAGGATCATGCATGGATTTCTAATGAGCTTCTGTTTTGGCTTGGAGTACTCGGTAAGTTTTACGCTTTAGCATCCTTACATGTGTGTGAGTGACTGCCATGAATAGCATTCTTACCATGAGGCTATATGCTTATGTGATATAACTGTCTGAATGCTTGTGGGTGAAGGTTGGGTTATTTGGATTGGAACAATTCATCAAATGTGTGTTTTAAAGCCCACTAGATAGTGGCAAAATCATGTTTTTCTAAGCCCACCCGAGGGTGGCAAATCCACGTCTTAGCCTACTTGCGAGTAGCACCATCAAACCATTTTCAAACAAACAAACAAACATGAAATGTTTTGTTCCAATTCAGGCGACCCAGTCTATACTTGTATGCTGTGCGCATCACATAGTAAATCTAGGCTAATAACCGGAATAAGAACACATAATGTTTTCAAAAATAGATATCATGGTTAGTAGAGGCCGATCTTTGATCGGGCGAGCGGGGGTGCTCACGAAGTGACCTTCCCCAATCGTACCCAAGTTCTCGAGCCGAGGCAACTTTGGTGATGACGGACACGTGACCTTAGGCAAACGAGTCAGGGTTTCCTAAATTTTCCCAAAATAAAATATTTAGGTGGCGACTCTGTATCTGGAAAAGTAGTCCATGTTTGGCACTTCTTTCAAAAAAAATCTGTTTTCTCAAAACGATTTGCCGGATTTGGACTCTTTGGTTCAGACGTAGAACCGTGACAATTTGTGAGTCCGAACTGTAGTGACCCGAAACGAACGGAACGGGAGGGACTCGTTCCTCGCCGGGGCGTTCGGGGACGTCTACAGATATCAATTGCAAGCATATAGGCATGCCACAAGGACTGAAATAACATGACAAGTGGTTCCAAACCACTGAAATAATGTAAGGATGGCATGCTAGAGGGGTCAATGCTCAAGGCATACAAGAGAGTTTGCATGGTAGCTATACAAAGCCAAGCATGGATGACTCAAATGACCAAAAACAGTCCCTTAGCATACTAAAACAAGCATAAAAGCTTCACAAAGCTAGGCCAAAACACATGAGCATGGTAGTATAAATGCTAGGCACATGTTAAGGCAAATCATGGCATTACAAGACATGTATACAAGCTAAGCATGGTGTGTCTAAACCTAGTAAAAACAGTGCTATATCATGGCAAAATAAGTACAAATAGCACTTAAGACATGGCCAACATGAACTTAAAAATGGTGCTTACACATGAGGCTTAAATGACACTTTTTGAAGACAACAAGGAGAGGGGATGGCCCTCTCCTTCTTAGGACCTTAAGACACCATCCTCACCACTGAAATCCCTCAAGATTTTAGTGGTGAGAAGGCCCAAACAAGGTGGTCCCGAAGCTCACCAAAAACACACAAAAATGGGGCCAAACAAGGCCTAAGAGGGGGTAAAAAACCTCAAACACAAAAGTGACCTTAATGAAGTAACTTAAACACAAAAAAAAAAAAAAAAACTTTTTTATGTTATACACAAAGCTCAAATCAGCAAGAAAGACAGGCTAAAAGTGTGTGCAAAAATGGGGAATAAAGAGGGAAAATGAGTTACCTTTGTAGCCAAAATGGGACAGCAGCCTCTTGGTCCAAAAAAACAGTCCCTTAGCCTCTGAAAATGGCCTCCAAGCTCCTTAGGTTGATGATGGAGGTGTTGTGCTAGGAGGTGTAGTTCAAATGGCCAAGAACTAGGCCCTTTTGCACCCTCTAACCCACACAAATGTAGAGAAAGAGGGAGATATATATAGAGAGAGTGATATATATATGATATATATCAGATTTTCTAACCCCTTAAAGGGGAGGAGAGGCCCTCTTTTTATAGAGAAACCAAGGGGGTAGAGCTTCTCTTAGAAGCTTTGAGCAAAGAGGCCAAGCTTCTCTTAGAAGCTTGGAGCAAAAGGGCCAAGCTTCTTGGAGAAGCTAGGCAAAGGGGTCAAGGGGTTCAAGCTTCTTCAAGAAGCTAAAAAAGGATCAAGCTTCTTGGAGAAGCTAAAAAAATGGTCAAGCTTCTTGGAGAAGCTAAAAAAGGTCAAAAGGTTCAAGTTTCTTCAAGAAGTTAAAAAAGGGTTCAAAAGGTCAAGCTTCCTCACGAAGCTAAAACCAAGAGTTTAAAAGGTTCAAGCTTCCTCAAGAAGCTAAAGCAGGGGGTTCAAAAGGTTCAAACCCCCCTCAGGAAAAGGTCTCGGCCAAAAAAAGTGGCTAATCGGCCAACAAAGTTGGCCGACCGACCACAAAATGTGCCGACCGACCATCAACAGTGCCGACCGGCCATCACCAGTGGCCGGTGGCAAGGAAACAAGGCTGGTGGCCTCAAGCCATGGCCGGTGAGGTGTAGGGATGGCCTACAAGCTATTTCCCACCCTCAGAAGCAAAACAATAAGTGTTTGATGTAAAACCAAACACAAAACAAACAAGTCGAGTGGTCTTGAGGCAAGGCGCGTAGCCGAAACCTCCGAGAACTCAAGACGAACACGAACAGGGATGATCATCGAGTGTTCAAACGATGATGTCCAAGTCTTGTGGACGGCCAAAAATGGGGTGTCTACAGGGTTGCAAGAGAGAGAGAGAGAGAGAGAAAGAGAGAGAGAGAGAGAGAGAAATGTTTTCCAAAACTTTTTGCTCTCCAAAATCTATATATAGAAATATATAAGACCACCTCAGAAATATCTATACAGACACAACTGGTGCAGTGTATGCACCTGTGGAGACAGTTAGCATAGTCGGCAAAAAGATTTGAAATTTTACACAAGTGGTTGGCAGACCACTAATAGTGGGTGGCATGCCACACTAGTGGATTTGTAGGTCCCTGGATGCTCAGGCCTGAAAAACTACTGTTTTAGTCCAAAACAAGGCACAAGGTTTGTAGGTTCAAACTGAGGTTTCTTGCTGAGAAAATCAAGCATTTGACAAGTATACACATTCATCATTGAGTGATCAATCAATGGCGTCCAAGTTTCAAGGGCCGTCAAAAATGGGGTGTCTATAGCCCTGCACAATTCATAAACATACACACATTGAATTACATTGCTTAACCAAATTGTTCTTTAACTTATTCAATTCTTTTAAGTCTCATCTAACTCATAGATTCATTAAGGGGGTTCAATTCATACCTATGAATGTTTAGAGAGGGATGAGAATGCCAAAATGGATAAAACATGACTTTTCAAAATATGTTGAAACATGACAGTTCACTCGAGCGCAACATTGGTCGCTCGAGCTAACCACATAGTCTGCGAAAGTGGTGGATGGTTCGAATCTAGGCTCAATGTTCACTTGATCCAAGGTGCAAAATAAAAGGAGGTCGCTTGAGTGGTGACTTGGTCGCTCGAGCCAATTGCAATGTCTGCAAAAATATTGGATGTATGAAATGTGCGCTCGAGCAATAGATTGTTTGCTCGAGCAGTTAGGCAGAATTATGGAATTTCCAGAACAGAGTTGAGCTTCCACCACATAGTTTCAAATCATGGACTTGCATGGCTCATTCACAACTTAAAAGAACACTTAGAAACTCTTTCAAAAACACAATCATGTACTCAATTTCAAATCCTTAGCTTAAACCTTCAAGAATTCTTCAAAATGAACCTCAAATTCCCATGCATGTGTCAATAGACTTCAAATTCGTTTCCAAGACTTTAAAAACATGATATCCAACTTTGTTACCCAAAAGACAACCTAAGAGGAGGGGTGAATTAGGTTTTTATAATTAAAATTAATAATACCCTAATAAAATTATGACTAGCACAATAGATAAATATAATTAATGAAATAAAAATAATTAAAACAAGTGTCTTAACAACTATGTTAGTTAATGATTTTAGCACAGTAAAAATTTGAAATATAGTTATGGCAATATAAAATAAAATAAAGAGATAAGGGAGAGAGATGAAAACAAATTTATAGTGGTTCGACTTCAACTCGGCCTATGTCCACTCCTCAAGCTTCACTTGAGATTTTCCACTATACTCTAACTTCACAGGGTGCTAGCAATCTTTTCACAGATGGGGCAATCCCCCACAGATTTTACACTGACTTTCTAAGTCAAGAACACTGAGTGTACTACACTCTTACAAGGTTGAAAAGAATGTGTTTTTGCTTTCACAGAAAACTACAATAATTATCTCTCAAAGATAGATATAAAAATGAAGCTCTGGTTTTTCTGTAAACCTCATGCAGGAAAGATGGGCTTAAAGCTATAAGACTCAGTGTATAATTTCTGAGAGTAGATGTGAGTGATTATAGATCAAAGAATATTTTCAGGTTTTTGTAACTTGTTTACATTAGAGGCTTTGGTCTATATATTGAAAATTATAACCGTTTATAGCCGTTTTAGTCATTTGAATTTATAGTCGTTTATAGCCGTTGTAGTCATTTGAATTTATAGCTATTTATAGCAGTTGTACTTCCATCATTACCAATTTGAATATCTTCCACTTGAACCTTTTGAACCTTTTGAACTACTATTGTGCTGAGCTGTTTGAACCTCTGTTTTGGGCTGTTTGAACTCCTGATTTAATCAAATATTAAATACATTCTAACAACATCTAGGATAATGGTTTAGGTAAGAAATAATGAGAAAAAATAAATTTTGATTCTATTTTTCTTTTTCAAATAAATTAAAATATAATCATCAAAATAAATTTTGGATTCTATTTTTCTCTTTCAAATAAATTAAAACATAATTGAATAAATCATCAAAATAAATAAGTCTAACAATCTCTCCAATTTTGACAATGACACACAATGATGTTTTGATTTGATTTGGGAGTAAGAAAGGCTCCCCCTCAAGTCATGCTCTCTGAATTAATTTCGAAATACATAAATTAACACATGTATAATAAATAAGTTTTAATTAGAGACATAATATGAGACTAAGATACCAAACTATAAATACATAATCATCGGATCAGTTTTCAAATAATACCATAATTTGAAAATAATACCATAATACATAACATCATATAATTTCTTCCCCTGTGACATTATCAAAAGGAAATCATGGGTCAGAATCTGGAGGAGGAGGAGGAAAATGATAGTGATAAATGGCATCAAAAAATAGATAATCAATACATATATATATATATATATATATGATTTGCCCGCGTCTTTTTTTTTTTTTTTTGGTCGAAAATCGCATCGGGCACGTGTCCTCGCTTTTGTGTCAGCCTACTGACAAAAGCGAAATGGGTCAATCAGTCAATCAGCTGCCTCGGCTCTCTCTCCCTCTTGTCGTCTTCTCCTCTCTCTTCTTCTTAATCACTCTCTTCGCCTTCTTCTTCCTCATTCACTTTGTGAGAGAGATAGAACAGAGAGACTGAGCAGAGCAGAAAGGCTGCCAAAAACGACTCTCCTTTCGATTACATCTCTCTCTCTCCTACTATATGGCCTCGTCTCGTCCCCTTACTCTCTTTCCGGACCTGAATGATCCCGTAAGCGCTGCTGGGCCGAGGGCCCCGGCTCCCACTCTTCCCAACTTTCCTATGATGTCGATTGACCAAATAATGGTAGCTCAATTAGACATTGAAGCCAATCATTTCACATTGGCGTCGTGTATGGAGACAGTGACTGCAGTCACAAAATTGGCTCACAAACTGCAGAATAGGACGAGTGAGCTCCATCAGGTCAACGTCCAACTCGCTCTGCTCCAGCGCATGTACAAGGATGCGCGAGCAGAGATAGGCACACTGAAGGCCAAAAATAAAGAGCTTAAACGGAAGACCACCTCTATGGCTCGATTTGGAGCAACGTCGTTCTTGGCTTTTGATAGTCAGCGGGGAGTCGTCGCTCTCGACGAAAGCATGGGGGCAGCGGCGTCAAGGGTAGCCCAAGGTGATAAAAAGAAGAAGAAAACGATGAAAGAGACGAGTAAGTAAGATCGGCGTATGGCTGGAAAAAAATGAAGTTTTTTTTTTTTTTTGTATGTTTATTTTGATCGGCGAGTGGCCGTAAAAAAAAATGAATGGTGTTTTTTTTTTTTAATATAAATATTTGTATGCTGATTTGTTTTTGTTTTTATGTTTAAGTACTGAAAAATGAAATTAAAAAATAAAAAAAAATAAGAAAATTAAGCCCAAACAAAAAATAATAATGAGAAAAAAAAATAAACAGAAAAGAAATTTAGCCTAATAGCAAAGTAATAAAAATAAATAAATTAAATTAAAATAAAATAATACCAGTAGAAATTAAACTTAATGGGACTTTGGTGTTGCTGGAATGATAATGCAAAAAAAATACCATGAAGGTTTAAAAAAATCAATATATGCAAAATTAATTTTACCTCAAGATGCAGAACCACAAAAAAAAAAAAAAAAAAAAAAAAAAATTGAGAATAGCAAACTATTAAGGAGAATAAATATATGAAGGACTTGAGAGCATTTAACTGATATAAATATTTCCATATCAATGTAGTAATACACATATATCATTTTAATAAAAATTAAGTTTCACAGTCATAACAAAACTTTTTAAGTAGAAATCGACATTCTAAGCTTGCCATGAATAGAATTGAAGCGATCATCGCTTAGGGGTTTTGTGAAAATATCCGCCAATTGCTTGTCGGTGTTTACAAATTCAAGTATAATATCCCCTTTTTGAACATGATCTCTAAAAAAATGATGTCGAATTTCAATATATTTTGTTCGTGAGTGTTGAACTAGATTTTTGCTTAAATTGATGGCACTATTATTATCACATTTAATAGGGATATGATCATAATGCAAATCAAAGTCCTCAAATTATTGTTTCATCCAAAGTATTTGGGCACAACAACTTCTGGAAGCTATATATTCAACTTCGGCCGTTGATAAAGCAACAGAATTTTACTTTTTGCTAAACCAAGATACTAATGAGTTACCAAGAAAGTGACAAGTGCCATTGGTGCTTTTTCTATCAAGTTTGCATCCGGCAAAGTCGACATCCGAGTAACTAATTAAATCAAATGCAACATCTCTAGGATAAAACAGTCCTAAATTTTGAGTGTCAACAAGATATCTAAGAATTCTTTTAACAGCACTGAGATGTGATTCCTTAGGATTTGATTGATATCTAGCACACATACAAACACTAAACATAATATCGGGTCTACTTGCAGTTAAATAAAGAAGTGAGCCGATCATACCTCGATATTTTGTTTGATCAATGGACTTAACTTTTTCATCCCTGTCTAGCTTAATAGATGTGCTCATAGGTGTTTCAGCTATTTTTGAGTCATACATACCAAACTTTTTGAGTAGTTCTTTTGTGTACGTAGCTTGGTTGATAAAAATTCCTTCCTTACATTGTTTAATTTGAAGCCCAATGAAATAATTTAGCTCCCCCATCATGCTCATCTCAAACTCAGCTTGCATACACTTAGCAAATTCCTTACACAAAGTTTTATTAGTAGCACCAAATATAATGTCATCCACATATATTTGCATAATAAGTAAATTATCATTTTTAGTTTTAACAAAAACTGTTATGTCAATCGTTCCTCTAGAAAAATTATTTTCAATCAAAAATTTACTTAATCGTTCATACCATGCACGAGGTGCTTGTTTTAAACCATATAAAGCTTTTGATAGTTTAAAAACATGATTTGGAAAAGCATGATCTTGAAAACCTGGGGGTTGTTTAACATAAACTTCCTCATTTATAAAACCATTAAGAAAGACACTTTTTACATCCATTTGATAAAGTTTGATATCTCTAAAACATTCAAATGCAAGTAACATGCGAATGACGTCTAATCTAGCAACCGGAGCAAAGGTTTCATCGAAATCAATACCTTCTTCTTGATTGTATCCTTGTGCAACAAGTTTAGCCTTGTTTCTTATAATTGTGCCGGATTCATCAAGCTTGTCTTGAAAGATCCATTTGGTACCGTTAATGGTATGATCTTTAGGTTTTGGCACAAGTTCACACACTTTGTTTCTCTCAAATTATTTAAGCTCTTCATGCATACCTATCATCCAATATTCATCGAATTCGACTTCTTGAAAGTTTTTAGGCTCAATCTATGAGAGAAAGACCAAGTTACTACAAATATTTCTAAGTGAATAGTGAGTTTCAATACCTTTTGTAGGGTCACCTAGGATTAAATCCTTAGGGTGATTATGAACAAACTTCCATTCTCTTGGCAAATCATCATTGTTTCCTCCTTCTTCTTGAGGTGGGAGAATAGGTTGTTCAATCTCTTTGTTCAACTTACATGGTTGGTTCTCTTCTTTGTAGATACTTGAATCTTCCAAATTTGGTTCCAAATCTATATTATCACTAACAATTTGCATTTGAGTAGAGATGTTAGTTTCATCAAATGTCACATGTATAGATTCTTCCACAACAAGAGTTCTTTTATTAAAAACACGATAAGCTTTGCTAGTTAAGGAATAGCCAAGCAAAATTGCTTCATCAGATTTTGAATCAAATTTACCTAAGTTATCCTTACCGTTATTATGCACAAAACATTTACAACCAAAAACATGCAAGTGACTAATGTTGGGTTTTCTATCATGCCAAAGTTCATAAGGAATCTTTTTGAGAATATGTCTAATTAATGCATGATTTAAAATATAGCATGCGGTGTGAACGACTTCGGCCCAAAAATATTTAGAAAGATTATTTTCGCAAAGTATTGTTCTACTCATCTCTTCCAAAGTTTTATTCTTCATTTCTACTACACCATTTTGTTGAGGGTTTCTAGGTGCTAAAAAATTATGTCCAATACCATGCTCATCACATAACAATTCAAATTTCTCATTTTTAAGTTTTCTACCATGGTTGGTTCGAATATTAGTAATAAGAAAGCATTTTTCATTTTGAATTCTACGACAGAGTTTTGTGAAGAAGAAAAGGTTTCATCTTTGTGTGCTAAAAACATAACCCATGTAAATCTTGAATAATCATCAACAATGACAAGACAATAACGTTTACCACCTAGACTAGATGTCATTGAGGGACCAAATAAATCCATATGCAATAGTTGTAAAGGTCTAGTTGTGGAAATATGAGATTTTGATTTAAATGATGTTTTAGTTTGTTTTCCTTGTTGACAAGCACTACAAACATGATATTTTTCAAATTTAATTTTTGGAAGTCCAATGACCAAAGCCTTTCTCAAAAGTTTAGCAAACAAATCCATATGAGCATGACCAAGTCTTCTATGCCATAACCAACTATTTTCATTATTAACATGTAAACATTTAACATCACTAACATAGAGATCATTAAGATGAAAAACATAAACATTATCATGGAAATTACCAACGAATAAAGCTTTATGATCATTTGTGCTTTCAATTGTGCAAAGTGATTTATCAAAAATAACTCGATTACCTTTATCACATAATTGACTAATACTAAGTAGGTTATGCTTAAGTCCATCAACAAGTAAAACATTTTCAATAGAAGGGTTAGGAGAAATACCGATGTTACCAATACCGATAATTTTTCCTTTCTTGTTGTCTCCAAAATTAACAAATCCTCCATCTTTCGATGATAGTATAGTAAAGAATGATTTATCTCCGGTCATGTGTTTGGAACATCCACTATCAAGGTACCACTTCCCTTTTTTAGCTTTGGATTTAAAACATACCTACAAGATGACAATCAAGTGTTGGTTTTTGGTACCCATAGTTTCTTGGGTCCTTCTTGGTTAGTTTTGTTAGATCCCTTAACAATTCAAATTTTTTTAATTCTCATGTTTATATTATTTTTGAATGGACAAGAAGATATATAATGGCATTTCTTTCTACAATAATGACAAGTAATATGAGGGTGTGTCATGAGAGGTGCCTTTTCAAAAATTGTATTGAGATTCTTTTGTTTCTTAATAGAGTCATATCCAATACATGCTTTATCAAAAACACATATTTGATTTCCAAGAAGCATGTTGAGATTATCTCTACCTTTTACAAAATCTTCAAGTGTTTTTGTTAAATCATCAACATTGTTTTTTAAAGTAGTTTTCTCATTAAAGATAGTATCAAAATCATTTTTCAAAACAATTTTTTATTTCTTTAACTTTTCTACATTAATAGATAAAGATGCAACAAATTTCTTCAACATATTATTTTTGGCACAAACTTTTTTAAATTCATTTGATAGTTCATGGAATGCACTTTCAAGTTCTTCATAAAAAGTAGTTACCTCATCTTGAGTAGAGTCTTCATTTTCAAGAGCCATGAGACATAAGTAGGCTACTTCATTTTCAATTTCATCACTTGAGCTTTCATCTTCACTTTCTCCCCAAGCTGCTACCATGACCTTTTTGTTTCTTTTGTAGTCTTTTCCATGATTCTTCAATTTTGGACAATCTATCTTCATATGTCTAGGATTTTTGCACTCATAGCAAATTATAGGCTCTTTCTTGTTATGTTTGTTGTACTCTTTCTTGAAAGGTCTTCTTTCTCCATAATTGTTTTTCTTGAAGTGCCTTTTGAGATTTCTACTAAACATGGCATAGCTTTCATTCTCAGTGGAGTTTTCATGTTCTTTTGCATTTGATGAGGCTTTGAATGCAATTTCACTTTTCTTTTTATTTTCAACATCGTCATGTCATTTCTTGGTGATCTCATGAGTCATAAGGTAACCCATAAGCTCATCCAATCCAAGTGTGGAGAGATTTTTGGCTTTTATAATGGCCGTGACCTTTGCTTCCCAATTCTTTGGTAAACATCTAAGAATTTTTCTTACCAACTCACCGTTAGTATAAGTTTTGCCAAGAGATTTCAAAGAGTTTACAATTTTAGTAAATATAGTAAACATACTTGAAATAGATTCATTAGAGTTCATTTTAAACAATTCATAACTATAAACAAGCATATCAATATGAGATTCCTTTAATTGGTTTGTACCTTCATAAGTTACTTCAAGTTTGTCCCAAATTTCTTTTGCTGAATCACAACTTGAAATTCTATTGTACTCCTTAGAGTCCAATCCACAAACAAGGGTGAGTTTGGCTTTAGCATTGGCTTGCAATAATTTGCGATCCCTCTCATCACATTCATCTTCAGTTTTAGGTACACTAATATTGTTTACTAATTTGGTAGGAATTTTTAGACCTTTGGTGACAATAATCCACATAGCATAATCAGTGGGTTGTAGGTATAGGGTCATCTTATCTTTCCAATGACTATAGTTGTTTCCGTCAAATAATGGTGGCCTATTGGTGGCTTGTCCTTCAGTAGTGCTAGTGCTAGCTAAGATTGCCATGGATCAAAACTCTTAGATGGTTAAATCTAAAGCAATAGTCTAGGTTCTGATACCAATTGTTACCCAAAAGACAACCTAAGAGGGGGGTGAATTAGGTTTTTATAATTAAAATTAATAATACCCTAATAAAAATTATGACTATCACAATAGATAAATACAATTAATGAAATAAAAATAATTAAAATGAGTGTCTTAACAACTATGTTAGTTAATGATTTTAGCACAGTAAAAATGTGAAATATAGCTATGGCAATTTAAAATAAATAAGGAGATAAGGGAGAGAGATGCAAACAAATTTATAGTGGTTCGGTTTCAACTCGGTCTACGTCCACTCCTCAAGCTTCACTTGAGATTTTTCACTATACTCTAGCTTCACAGGGTGCTAGCAACCTTTTCATAGATGGAGCAATCATTCACAGATTTTACACTGACTTTCTAAGTTAAGAACATTGAGTGTACTACACTCTTACAAGGTTGAAAAGAATGTGTTTTTGCTTTCACAGAAAACTACAAGAATTATCTCTCAAAGATAGATATAAAAATGAAACTCTGATTTTTCTTTAAACTTGACACAAGAAAGATGAATTTAAAGTTATAAGACTCAGTGTATAATTTCTGAGAATTGATGTGAGTAATTATAGATCAAAGAATATTTTCAAGTTTTTGTAACTTGTTTACATTAGAGGCTTTGGTATATATAATGAAAATTATAGTCGTTTATAGCCGTTTTAGTCATTTGAATCTATAGCCATTGTAGTCATTTGAATTTATAGTCGTTGTACTTCCATCATTACCAATTTGAATATCTTCCACTCATCATTACAAATTTGAATATCTTCCACTTGAACCTTTTGAACTGCTGTTGTGCTGAGCTGTTTGTACCTCTGTTTTGGGCTATTTGAACTCCTGATTTAATCAAATATTAAATATATTCGAACAATATTTAGGATAAATGTTTAGGTGAGAAATAATGGGACAAAATAAATTTTGATTCTATTTTTCTTTTTCAAATAAATTAAAATATAATTATCAAAATAAATTTTGGATTCTATTTTTCATGTATGAGATAACCTTCAATTCAAACTTAGATAGTAAAATTATCTTAAAAAATGATGGAACTCTTCAAAATCATGCATGCATGTACGACTTGACTTCAATTCTAACACTCCTAGCTCAATTCTTACATTTAATCACATTAATTTCTTTGAATTCACATAGTTCATAAATTAGGAGTTAAACCCTTACTTCAGGCCTTCAAGAACATTAATTCTAACAAGAACTTCAGTTGTTCTACCCAATTCTCCAATTTCCTTGTCAAATCCCAAGTCCTCTAGCCTCCTCTCTCTCTAGAATGAGGTTTCTCCCACTTCCTCTATAGCGATCCCGGTTTCCATTTCATTGGTTGTGGTGTACATCTCGTTTACATCCTTTACTCTTTGTATTTGAGTCTTGGGTTGTGTTGGGCAGGTATATAACAGGTTGGTTGAGCTTAGGAACCAAGTGTAGTTGCCCAGATTTTGGCCTTCACGCTCGAGCGGGGATTTTGACGCTCGAGTGGGCCCTTCGTTGTTGTCTGTCCGCTCGAGCGGGGTTTTCGACGCTCGAGCATAGTTTCCCATCTTCCAGTATCTCCTCTGCAGTGTTGTGTGCTCGAGCGGGAGTTTTGACGCTCGAGCGGGTTGTTGTGTATGACGCTCGAGTGGAGAGGTTTGACGCTCGAGCGGAGACCTGGTTCTGTAAAAGTTTTGGAAGTGAGTATTCGCCGCTCGAGCGGGAGTCTGTGAGTGACGCTCGAGCCGGGCGTTGGACGCTCGAGCGGGGCGACTTTTATATAAACCTGAGATCCGACTTTTGGATCACTTTTTCAAGATCTTTTCTCTCTCTTACTTTTCCAAAAAGCCATTTTCAGAGCTTCTCACTCTAAAACCGGCCCTTCTCTCTTAGATTTGATCTAGTAGGAGTTGTTTGCTCACTTTTGGTCTTTACGAAAGAGTTGTTGATCGTCGAGGGCTACCTTTTGACCCGAAAAGTTTGTGGTTTGGAGCACTTCCGTTTTCTTCGTCTTCTCGGTTGGGAGTCATCTTTTGAGGTAGGGATAACCTACTCCTTACTATGAGCTTTGTCTTTAAATTTTAGTATTTTGAGATGTTGGGGTTGGTTTGGTAATTTTGTGAAAGTTTGGGGCTTTTGTGTGAATTTACAAAAGTTTGGGTTTTGGCTATATAAAGCCTAGATGCATGTTTGGCATGAAAAAGGTGAAATTAATGTTAAGACATTAATGAAAATGGGACCTAAGGGTTGAAATGTAGATTATGAAAAATGCCCTAATTACATTGATTGATTAATTTGTATAATTAATTATTGGAAATGAGGAATTGAATTGAGAATGTGGAAATTGGAAAGGGAAGGGGTTAAAGGGTATAGTTGGATTATTTATCACTCACCTAGTTGAAATGTTGATTATATATGCATTGTTGCATTTATTTTCTGTATAGAACTAACTGCTTTGGGCTATCAGTGGAGGATAGTCGTGATTGTTGTAGACAATGCATGATGATTAGGCAAACGGAAACTAATCACTGGAATGAGTCATTAAGTATGATGATTGAAAGAACACGTTAAATTTATGTGTTGTGTGATGATGTGTATAATTATTGTTTATATGCATTGTGTTGTGTTGGAGGAGATAGGGGATGTACTCTACGGTTTAGGGAAAGATAGGGGATGGACCTCTAAACCGGATGTTGTTGGGAGGAGATAGGGGATGGACTCCGTAGATAGAGCTCATATGCTTATCTGGTGATGTATTGACAAAGCTCATATGCTTGTCATTGGAAGTGTGATAGTGCTCATATGCATATCTGTGGAAGTGATGATATAGCTTGTATGCTTATCTGTTGTTGTGTGATATAGCTAGTATGCTTATCTATTATGAAATGGGAAGTGTCTCATATGAGTTGTTGGCCAGGTTCTGAGCCATGGTTGTAAATTGAGAATTGAAAGGAACTGGAAAATGAATTGTTACATGGACTTGTATGTCATGAAACTGTAAAGTGTGATAAGAGAAAGTATCAGTGTAGGCCATCTATCAACTGCTAATCTTTTAGTCATTGTTCATATTTGGTTTAGTGTATTTCTACTGGGCTGTGGCTCACCCTATATGGGAATATCATTTTCAGGTGCAGGTAGCATGCCACCTCCAAGGACGTAGCTTGGGAGGTTAGAGGCGGACACACTTTTGTTGTCTTATTTTTGATGTATTACATATAAATTCAAGCCAAGGGCTTAATGTGTAAATGAGTTAGCACTCTTTTGTTATAACCAAGTGTTAACTTGGAAAGCTGTAAGCCCGTAGGGCATTTGCTTTTGTTGATTAACATGTAATAATTTTGTAAAGAACTACTCTGATGAATAGAAGAATGTTTATCTTTATTACCAATGCATGTCTCTATTGATGGGTTTAATGTGTTATTTTGAGGGCGTTATAACTTGGTATCAGAGCGTACCGGGTTCGAATACTTTGGGTACGTGGGAAGTGATTAGGTTCACAATGGGTTTGTCTCGCTTGATAGAGACTTAGATGTAGTGTCATATGTTATGTGCTTAATTGATGACATGCTTATGTGATTATGTGGGTATGGAATGTAGTTTCTAGGATGTTGATTGGATCCTTGGGTTTCTGGGAGTCTTGTTGGAAAGGCACTTGATCAATGCTGTTTCTAACCGGAACTCTAGTAACGCCTCGGGACTATCATTATCCGGAGATGAAATTCATAAGTGCTTATGTGTTTATGTGCTTTCGTGGAGTGAATTACAGTTGTCCATGCATTAGGACGTGAGTGTTTAGTTTTGGCACATTGTAAATGTGCTAACGTTTTGTATTACCTTCATTAGGATGCCAGGACGAGGAAGAGGTGCTAGGCGTGGTAGGCCTGCGAGGCAGGAAGCACCTTTACCGGATGATATCCCGGCAGTGCAGGAGGGTGTTGGTCAGGCTAACATGGCCGAACCAGCGGGCCAGGAGGCTATGAGTGCCTTGGCACGAGAGATAGCAAGGGCTTTGGGTATTCTCAGGGCTGGGAATCAGGCAGCCGAGGCAGGGCCTTCTTTCTTGAAGAGGGAGTTCTTCCGGTCTAACCCGGATGAGTTTGTTGGGGATCCAAAGGAGCCTCTAAAGGCTGACGAGTGGTTGGAACAAATGAGTAAGACATTCGAGATGCTTGGCATCGAGGACGGGGCACTGAAAGTGACCTTGGCATCTTTCCAGCTGAAGGGAGATGCGGGTCAATGGTGGAGGTACGAGAAGGCTCGTGTTGGTGGTACATGGGAGGCGTTTGTAAATGCTTTCCAGGAGAGGTTCTTATCTGAAGTGGCTACAGAGAAGCTAAGGGATCAGTTTAGCCTGCTTAATCAGCAGGGCATGTCAGTGGCAGAGTTTGAGGCCACTTTCACTAGTTTGTCCAGGTTTGCACCTGAGTTGGTGGCGTCTGAAGAACGCCGTTGCTATGAGTTTGAGCGGAAGTTGAGGCGGGGCCTCAAGCTGAGAGTTGGTGGGTCTTACATCCGAGAGTATAGACACTTAGTGGATGCTGCAGCTCATATGGAGCTCATGATGCAGGAGGAGGATGGGGGGCAGAGAGGCTCCAAGAGGAGCCAAGATGGTCAGGGTGACGACAGGAGACAGAGGGGTTCTAACCCTCAGTAGTCGCAGGGCGGTGTGGCTAGATCGACCTTTCTGGTGCCGAGTGCAGGCTCGGGGAGAGGTAGTCAGGGAGGCCTGACTTGTTTTGCGTGTGGCCAGCTGGGTCACAAGTCTTCGGTTTGCCCGCAGAAGGGAGGGGGTTAGCGAGCTGCTTCTTCTTCAGCTAGACCTCAGGGCCAGAGTCAGGGCAGAGGCCAATCTTTGTCTTGCTATCAGTGTGGTCAGCCTGGGCACCTGAAGAGGTATTGCCCACAGTTGGGTGCCACATCGGGAGCGTCTGGTTCTAGGCAGACGCAGGGATTTCAGCCAGCTCAGTCTGTGCAGGCCTCGAGGGCCAATCCGGGAGCCTCGTCATCCCAGTCAGTGCAGCAGTCGTATGCTCCGAGAGGTGAGCAGATGGATCAGGGGCCTACAGGGCGCGTGTATGCTGTTACCGCGCAGGATTTAGTACCGGCTCCATCGGTAGTGAGAGGTACTTTTCTGTTTTGTAACTCGGTTGCTAGTGTGTTGATTGACATGGGTGCATCTCATTCTTTTGTATCTACTGCATTTGCATCTGTTTTGGAATTGGAGTTAGCACAGTTAGCATCTCCTATTTGTGTAGTGTCACCTCTTGAGGGTGAACTGATCTTGAAACAAGGTGTTAGAGGTTGTGATATAGAGGTCGCCGACCATAGGCTTCCTTTTCCGTTTGTTGTCATGCCCATGAAGGGCTTTGATGTTATTTTGGGTATGGACTGGCTATTGTCATACCAGGCTGTTATCGATTGCTACCGCCAGAGGGTCACGTTATGTACCTTGAGCGGGGAGTGGTTCCATTTCTTAGGAGACCGGGTTGGTAGTGTTTTGCCATCGGGGTATGATCCGCGAAGGCGGAGTGAGCTTAGTGGTCTACTTGCCAGCTTTAGGAGTGGCAAGTGTGATGAGACCCAGATTGTGTTACTGAGGGTGGTTTGTGAGTATTCGGATGTTTTTCCCGAGGACCTTGTTAGTTTGCCACCTCACCGAGAGATAGAGTTCTCTATTGATTTAGTGCCCGGCACGGCGCCGATTTCTATGGCACCTTATCGTTTTGCCCCAGCCGAGTTGAGTGAGTTGAAGATTCAGCTCCAGGAGTTGCTAGACAAAGGTTTTGTTCGCCCTAGTGTTTCACCGTGGGGAGCACCGGCCCTCTTTGCTAAGAAGAAAGATGGTGCCTTGAGATTGTGTATCGACTATCGAAAGTTGAATCGGGCTACGGTCAAGAATAAGTACCCTATGCCCCGTATAGATGATTTGTTTGACCAGTTGAAGGGTTCCCGTTGTTTCTCTAAGATAGACTTGAGATCGGGTTACCACTAGTTGAGGGTCAGGGAGGAGGATATTCCTAAGACGGTATTCTGTACGCGGTATGGCCATTATGAGTTTCTGGTGATGCCATTCGGGCTTACCAATGCACCGGCAGTCTTTATGGACTTGATGAACCAGATCTTCTGGGAATTCTTGGATCGATTTGTAGTTGTTTTCGTAGACGACATCCTGATTTATTCGCCTTCAGAGGAGGAGCACGAGGCACACTTGAGAGTAGTGCTTGAGTTACTTAGAGCCTAAGAGTGTGTGGGAAGTCAAATTCTTAGGCCACGTGGTATCCGGGGAAGGGGTGTCTGTTGATGCATCCAAGTTTGAGGCAGTGCAAGATTGGACACAGCCTAAGAGTGTGTTTGAGATCCACAGTTTTCTGGGATTAGCTGGGTATTACCGTCGGTTTGTGAAAGATTTCTCCAGGCTAGCTTTGCCGTTGACTAGATTGACTCGGAAGGGAGTCAAATTTGTGTGGAGTGAGACTTGTGAAAAGTCATTCGAGGAGCTGAAGGTTAGATTGACCACCGCTCCGATTTTGATTATTCCGGAGAGGGGGTTGGGTTACGCGGTTTATTGTGATGCCTCACGAGAGGGTTTGGGTTGTGTGTTGATGCAAGAAGGGAAAGTGGTAGCTTATGGCTCACATTAGTTGAAAATTCACGAGAAGAATTACCCTACACACGACTTAGAGTTAGCCGCAGTGATCTTTGCCTTGAAAATTTGGAGGCACTACCTTTATGGTGAGAGGTTCGAGGTGTTCTCGGACCACAAGAGTTTGAAGTATCTGTTTACACAGAGAGACTTGAATTTGAGGCAGAGGAGATGGATGGAGTTCATTGAGGACTACGACTTTGAGTTGCATTATCACCCGGGAAAGGCCAATGTTGTGGCCGATGCCCTTAGTAGGAAATCCATTAGTGATGTAGCTTGTATTGCCATCCGAGAATGGGGGATGTTGGGAGCACTTGGCGAGTTTGATTTGCACCTGAGCGAATCGGTTGAGGCTGTGGCCTTGTTTTCTGTTGTAGCGCAGCCTACACTTGTGACTAGAGTGTTAGAGGCGCAGAGAGGTGACCTTGAGGTAGAGTCCTTCCGAGAGAAGATCTCCGGTGGGAAAGTTGAGAAGGGTTTGACGGTGTATCCTGACCAGAGTGTGAGATACCGAGACCGTTTGTTTGTGCCGGAGTCTTGCCGAAAGGAAGTACTCCGAGAGTTTCATCATTCGCGCCTTGCGGTGCATCCGGGAGGCACTAAGATGTATCAGGATTTGGGTCGCCAGTTTTGGTGGTGGGGTATGAAGAGAGATGTGGCTGTTTTCGTATCGAAGTGCCTTACTTGCCAGCAAGTGAAGGCCGAGCATTAGAGGCCAGCGGGTTTGTTGCAACTCCTGCCTATTGCCGAGTGGAAGTGGGAGCATATCACTATGGACTTCGTTGTAGGTCTTCCGAGGACTCAGCGGGGTAGTGATGCTATCTGGGTGGTTGTTGACCGCTTAACTAAGTCGGCGCACTTTATTCCCATGCGCGTGAGAGATTCGGTAGATCATCTTGCCGACTTGTATATTTGGGACATAGTGAGATTGCACGGGGTCCTAGTGACGATCGTCTCAGATAGAGATCCTCGTTTTACTGCTAGGTTGTGGCAGAGTTTGCAGAGTGCCTTGGGCACTAAGTTGACCTTTAGTACGGCTTATCATCCTCAGACTGACGGGCAGTCCGAGCGTACTATTCAGATCCTTGAGGATATGCTTCGAGGGTGTGTCCTAGACTTCAGTGGGACGTGGGAGAGGCACTTGCCATTGGTGGAGTTTGCCTACAACAACATTTTTCAGTCTAGTATCGGTATGGCACCGTTTAAGGCCTTGTATGGCCGACCGTATAGGTCTCCAGTGTGTTGGGCCGAGGTAGGTGATGCACCTTTGTTGGGTCCGGAATTGGTTAGAGAGACGACGGAGAAAGTTGAACTTATCCGTAGGAGGCTGGTTACAGCCCAGAGTCGTCAGAAATCTTATGCCGACCGTAGGAGGAGGCCTTTGGCGTTTGAGGTAGGTGATCATGTTTTCTTGAAAATATCACCTAGGTGAGGTTTGATGAGGTTCGGAAAGAGTGGGAAGTTATCCCCTCGATTTATTGGGCCTTTTGAGATCCTTGAGAGGATTCGCGAGGTTGCTTATCGTTTAGCGTTGCCACCACTGTTGTCCGGAGTCCATGACATGTTTCATGTGAGTATGCTTTGGAAGTACGAGCCGGATCCATCGCATGTATTAGATTGGACCGACTTAGAGGTAGATGAGGATGCCTCGTATGAGGAGAGACCGGTTCGGGTCTTGGATAGACTGGATCAAGTCCTGCGTGGCAAGACCATCCCTTTAGTGAAGGTTTTGTGGAAACATCACGGAGTGGAGGAAACCACTTGGGAATGTGAGTTGGAGGTCCGCGAGAAATAACCGGACATGTTTATTGATGTGTAATCTTGTATTTAGATTTTGTAATATTGCTGGACTTAAGAGCTTTATATATGTCTTAAGTTGTAAAACATTGGTAATGTTTTGGTTTAATGGAAATATGTTGTAGGACTTACCCTGATATGGGAGTTGATTATAATATTGCTTATGTTGGCTATATTGTACAATTGGAGTTGTATCAGGTATATTGATAATGATATGAACTGTGAACCATGCATGTTGAAAATGGTTGGAAATGGAAGAAAATTGCATGATAATAATGCACTTATAATATACATTGTGAAATACCTCTTGAAAAGGGATGGAATTGACCGGTAATGGGTCGAAATGTTTAAATATCATGTCGTAATATTGTTGGACATGGAGAAAACCTTTTTCCTGAAACTGTGTTTAATTTCGGGGACAAAATTCTTTAAGGGGGGGAGGTTATAGCGATCCCGGTTTCCCTTTCATTGGTTGTGGTGTACATCTCGTTTACATCCTTTACTCTTTGTATTTGAGTCTTGGGTTGTGTTGGGCAGGTGTATAACAGGTTGGTTGAGCTTAGGAACCAAGTGTAGTTGCCCAGATTTTGGCCTTCACGCTCGAGCGGGGATTTTGACGCTCGAGTGGGCCCTTCGTTGTTGTCTGTCCGCTCGAGCGGGGTTTTCGACGCTCGAGCGTAGTTTTCCATCTTCCAGTATCTCCTCTGCAGTGTTGTGCGCTCGAGCGGGAGTTTTGACGCTCGAGCGGGATGTTGTGTGTGACGCTTGAGCGGAGAGGTTTGACGCTCGAGCAGAGACCTAGTTCGGTAAAAGTTCTAGAAGTGAGTATTCGCCGCTCGAGCGGGAGTCTGTGAGTGACGCTTGAGCGAGGCGTTGGACACTCGAGCAGGGCGACTTTTATATAAACCCGAGATCCGACTTTTGGATCACTTTTTCAAGATCTTTTCTCTCTCTTACTTTTCCAAAAAGCCATTTTCAGAACTTCTCACTCTAAAACCAGCCATTCTCTCTTAGATTTGATCTAGTAGGATTTGTTTGCTCACTTTTGGTCTTTACGAAAGAGTTGTTGATCGTCGAGGGCTACTTTTTGACCCGAAAAAGTTTGTGGTTTGGAGCACTTCCGTTTTCTTCGCCTTCTCGGTTGGGAGTCATCTTTTGAGGTAGGGATAACCTACTCCTTACTATGAGCTTTGTCTTTATATTTTAGTATTTTTAGATGTTGGGGTTGGTTTGGTAATTTTGTGAAAGTTTGGGGCTTTTGTGTAAATTTACAAAAGTTTGGGTTTTGGCTATATAAAGCCTAGATGCATGCTTGGCATGAAAAAGGTGAAATTAATGTTAAGACATTAATGAAAATGGGACCTAAGGGTTGAAATGTAGATTATGGAAAATGTCCTAATTACATTGATTGATTAATTTGTATAATTAATTATTGGAAATGAGGAATTGAATTGAGAATGTGAAATTGGAAAGGGAAGGGGTTAAAGGGTGTAGTTGGATTATTTATCACTCACCTAGTTGAAATGTTGATTATATATCCATTGTTGCATTTATTTTCTGTATAGAAATAACTGCTTTGGGCTATCGGTGGAGGATAGTCGTGATTGTTGTAGACAATACATGATGATTAGGCAAACGGAAGCTAATCACTGGAATGAGTCATTAAGTATGATGATTGAAAGAACACGTTAAATTTATGTGTTGTGTGATGATGTGTATAATTATTGTTTATATGCATTGTGTTGTGTTGGAGGAGATAGGGGATGTACTCCACGGTTTAGGGAAAGATAGGGGATGGACCTCTAAACCGGATGTTGTTGGGAGGAGATAGGGGATGGACTCTATAGATAGAGCTCATATGCTTATCTAGTGATGTATTGACAGAGCTCATATGCTTGTCATTGGAAGTGTGATAGTGCTCATATGCATATCTGTGGAAGTGATGGTATAGCTTGTATGCTTATCTGTTGTTGTGTGATATAGCTAGTATGCTTATCTATTATGAAATGGGAAGTGTTTGATATGAGTTACTGTCTCATATGAGTTGTTGGCCAGGTTCTGAGCCATGGTTGTAAATTGAGAATTGAAAGGAACTGGAAAATGAATTGTAACATGGACTTATATGTCATGAAACTGTAAAGTGTGATAAGAGAAACTGAAACTGTTTGTTTTTATTTGTTAGTACATGTAAACACTCAAGCCTAGGGCTTTATTTGGATTTGAGTTAGAACTCATACTTTGTTGTCCAAGTGTTGGCTTGGAAAGATGTAAGCTTGTAGGGCATTTAATTTGAGGTTACATGTAATGCTTTTATTTAGTAAGACTCTGATGAATATTATAATGAAATGTTTCCTCTCTAACATTGCATGCTGATGATACATATAATTAATGGGTTTATTTTTGAGGGCGTTACATAGGACTTATTGGAAATACATTCGCCTATTATGACCTATATGTAAGTCTCCTTTATTTTTTCTCAATTCGTCTAAATTTGAATGTATGACCGATAAGTGACACCCAATCTTAACCTAATTCACGATCACTCATAATCTTAATTGATTGGGCAAACAGAAAATAATAAAAATCAAACATGATGAATTTCTTTTTGTGTTGAATGAGATAGGTTGTTCTACCTTCCTTTTGATTTGAGCAGATGAATGTTTGAGACGACACATTGTAAATGTGTCACTAAAAGTATAATAAATGAGGGATATGTTCCTCTCCATAGTTTCGTCTCTCTATATCACCATACTTCTCTTATAGGCTCCCAATTTGGATTCGCACCTATAATTCGAACTGTTTATCTTGTACATTTCATAATAAAGGTCATTCATGCAAAAAAATGAGCTTAATTAGAAAATTATAAACACATGAACGAAAAACATTTTATTTTATAAAATGGACCGTTTACATTTACAATCACACTCGTCGCTCATTTTATCAAATAAAATACAATTTTTTAAAAAATTTATAATTTTCTGATGAAACTTATTTTTTGTATAAATAATTTTTATTACGAAATTTATAAAATAAATAATTTGAATTATCAATAAATATCTAAATTGGAGTATGTAAGAAAAATATTTAAATATATATATATATATATATATATATGAAAAGATAAAAGTATATCGTGGTAAACTGGTTTCAAAATTCATAACTAAACAATTTTTCTCATTCATATGCCATATCAAAAATTTTAAAATTCAAAATTCAAAACTTAATTTAAAATTCTTTTCAAAACTCATAACTAAACAAATTTTTTCTTTTTAAATCATAATTTTAAAACCCACAAATTCAAAATATAAATCTATTATTAAATTATAATTCTAAAACTCTACCAAAACCTAACAAAACTTTCATCTACTTTCGGTTCCGGGCAAGTAATTAAGCTGTCTACTCCGTACCATCACAACCATTACAGCAAATCACTGACACATCACAATCACACCTAAAATAAAATAAAAAAATTTATACTTTTATCCAAACAATTGGAACATAAATAAATTTAGTTCTAGCTTGTCTTATATTGAGATCAAGACTAGATCCCTTTAATCTAACTTATGAACTCATTTTTAGGTCCCGTTTTGATAATTCGAACCGTTTCAACGTGTAAAACTCGTCGAATACTATATTATTGTAAAAAATTATGTTGATCGGATATCAATAATTATTTGATCGGTTCAAATCTGTATTAAAAAAATGAACCGTGAAAAAATAAATGATTGACATAATTCTGATCCGATCAAACAGTTATCGATATCCGATCAATGTGATTTTTTTATAGAGATATAATATTCAATAAATTCTACACATTGAACAGTTCGCATTATCAAAACTGAGTCAAAAAATGAGTCCACGGACAAATAGATCTAGTCTTAATCTCAACCTGAGACGAGCCAAACCATAAATCTAATATGGGCAAATAGGTTTGCTGAGGGAATATAATATGCAGATTTAGATGTCATTTAAGAACTTTTTTTAGTTTAGTTTTTTATTTTTATTTTTATTTTGACTATTTTAACTTAATTAAAAAAATCGTTTTGAAGGAATTTTTTATTTTTTTATAATTTTGTAAAAAAAATAAAATGATTATAATTTAAATATAATATTTTATCTTATTATTTTTTTAATTTATTTTATTTTTTAATGAATTAAATCAATCCTCACCGAGTTGTCAAACGAAGCTTTTGAGATGGGTTCAATTAGGGATGGCAATTTAAACCCGGCCCGACGGGGACCTGATCCCCCGTCCCGAATTATAATGGTTTTTCTCTGAAAAATATCCCCGTGGGGTCGGGGATGGTATTCAAAATTAAATCCCCGATCAGTTTCGGGCTGGGGACGGGGATCAGTGTTCAAGCCCCGGCCCGACCCCGGCCCTGGCCCCGGCCCTGAATTTCTCTGAAATAAAATTACTATTTTACCCCTATATACATATATATATATATATATATATATATATATATATATTATAAACCAACCCTTGTCCGTCACTCATTTACACACTGTATTGAACCCCTCTATTTTAGACACTGTATTGATTTTCCTTTATCAATACATAAAATAATCATTTTCCTTTATCTTCCTTTATCAATACATAAAATAATCCATCCATCACCACCTCTCATCAATACATAAAACCAACACCTCTGTATTGATTTTACAATTGATTTTATCATCCATCACCGCCCCTCATGTCTCTCTCTCTCTAAAACCCTCCACCGAGCTCCCTCTTCTATCACCGCGATCTCCCTCCTCTCCCTCCTCCTATTACCGCGACCTCCTCCTCCGAATCACCGCAGTTGCAGTGACACTATCCAATCCGGCGACCTCCTCCTCCGTCGCCTCTTGCGGCCTCCTCCGTCGGCTCTCGCTTCCCCCTCTCTCTGCCATGGTAGATCTGAGAAGATCCTCTTCCGCCACCGTCGATTTCGTCCCTCCACCAGATCTGACTCTATTTTTTTTTTTTTTGTTGATGATGTTACTTCCTTGAATCCCTTGATGAAGTTGTTGATGGTTTTTTTTTTTTTTTTAAGATGTTGCCGTTGATGTTTTTGTTCATGAATTTTTTTTTTTTGGATGATGTTGCTGAATGATGTTGTTGATGATGAGTATGGGAATTTTCCGAGGTCGGGGAAACCCGATCCCCGTTGGGGGCGGGGTTGGGGGGAGTGATGAGTTCCCCGTCGGGGATCGGGGCTGGGGACGGAGATTTTTGTAGTTTCGGGGATCGGGGACGGGGAGGGTGATCCCCGGCCCCGCCCCGCCCCGTTGCCATTCCTAGATTCAATTATAGGTAGAGACGTAGGTCCTGTTTGGTAAGATTTATTTCCAACTTATTTTAGTTTTTAGTTTAATTTAAGCTATTTTGATGTATTTGGTTCAGCTTAATAATACAGTTTATAATTTTTTGTAAGTCAAAAATTAACTTATTCTTTGAGTGCGGAATGAGAAACTTAATTTATAAGTCAAAAATTAACTTATATTTACAGTTATAAATTATAAACTGTTAAATTATAAATTATAATCATTTTCCTACAACTCTAGACGGCCCATAATTGTTTTGTATTCAATTAACTTACGGCTCTAACTTAAATGCCAATCCACAAAATGTTTGCGGGTCTTTTCCTGGACATGATTGCACCAGTGGTGTGTGCATAGAGAGAGGTCACTCATGGTTCTTCTTTTTCTTTTTTCTTTTTTTCTTTTTCTTTTTAATTTGTATTTAACCTTTTTTTTAAACTTATGAATTTTTTTTTTAAAAAAAATACTGGTCTAATATTTTTTTATATAATTTTATTGATAATTTTTTATCAATAATTATTTCTACTAATTTATAATTACTTTTATTTATTTTAGTATCCATTCTCTATTTGCATTGTTTTGATCATTTTAAATTTATTAAAAAAATCTGTATAATTTTATTAAAATGATAAAGTTATCAATGTTATTGCCAAAGATGGTGGTGAATGTAATTTACTTTTATTTTTTGTTTTTGTTTTATTGGAAGTTTCCATGATATGATAAAGGAGTAATGTTAAAGATTCTAAAAATTCTATCAAAAATTTTACCAAATATCTCACATGAGTGTGAGACCTACACGTGTAGGTCTCACACTCATGTGAGACCTTTAATAAAGTTTTAATAAAATTTTTAATATCTCAAATATTTTTTTTAATGATAAAGAGACGTATTGGGGGTGTCTCTGACTACTACTGCTTAATAAAAGGTGGACAGCTTGGACAGTGACCATCACCCACTCACACAATTACATGTAAGTCTCACATTCATGTAAGACTTTTAATAAATTTTTTATAGAAATTTTAAGATATCTAGCATTTTTAATGGTAAAGAGACGTATTGGGATGTTTCTGACTACTATTGCCTAATAAAAGGTGGACAGCTTGGACAGTGACCATCACCCACTCACACAATCACACAATAATGGGACTGTTTAGTCCAATTCATTATTTATTTATAGTTTATTTTTTTATTTTGGCAGATTTTGTTACATTTTTTAGTGTAATTTTCTATTATAATTTATGAAGTAAAAATAATTTTAATAAATTAATTACCTAAAGAGATGTTTCATTTTTTAATTTTTAATTTTTAATTTATAATAAGTTATACTAAATAGATCCATTTCCGATGTGATCAACTAGCTCTCTCAATATTTGGTGTGTTGTATTGTATAATTGGTTGGGTTGCTAACTCTGAATATTAATTTTTTTTTATTATGGAATTTTATTGTATTTTTTATTTCTTTTTTATTATGATAACCTTTTTTGATTTTTTTTTTTTTGGCCTGGTGGACGGACTCTATTGCTGCGTTTGTTGGGTTTATATATGTATTGGATTATAATTGTTCAATTATAAGTTTTTTTATATGGTAGATATTCTTATTGATTGAAGAAAAAAATGTATGATTGTATCTTAGGTCCCATTTGTGATAAGTTAAAAAAAGTATATTTTAGTTAAGTACATCCCTTCCAAGCTAAGTCCTTGGAGGTAGCTTATCACCTAAACCTGAAAATGATGTTCCCATATAGGGTGAGCCACAGCCCAGTAGAAATATACTAAACCAAATATAAGCAATGAATAAAGCAATAGCATTCAATAGATGGTTAACCAAGATAATCAATTACAACATTATCCAGTCTCATGACACTATTGTCAATGACACGTTCCACTTTCCAACATTATCAATATGGCTCAGAACCTGGCCAAACTTACAACAGTGAATCATATATATATCATATTCACATTCTTCCAATGTCAACAAACAAATGAGACTCAAGCTCAAATCAAAACACTTCATACTTCCAGTTTGATACACATTTTAGTGTTGTATCAATAAAAACACTTCAATATAAATAAGCACACATAAAAGTGATGCTAATGGAGTCCATCCCCTATCTCCTCCCAAACAAAATCCGGTTTAGAGGTCCATCCCCTATCTTCCCCTAAACCGTGAAGTACATCCCCTATCTCCTCCCACACAAAACAATGTATGTAAACACATAACATATAACACACAATCAATACACATAATGTCTGTATTAATTCAGCAGTCAAAATGAATGACTCAACCAATGTGATTAGTTTCAGTTATCCCCAATCCACATGCAATGCCTGCAACAATCACGACTATCCTCCACCGATAGCCCAAAACAGTTATTTCTAGATTTGGAAATAAATGTATCAACAATTCAATAGGCGAGTGATTTAGATTATCCATCTACACCATTTAATCAATGAATTCCTCAATTTCATGAATTTAGCCAAATTCTCCAATTCCCTTAAATTAATTATACAAATTAATTAATTAATACAACTAGGGTTTTTCCCAAAATTATCAAACTAACCCCAACATATCAATATACAAAAACTTAGAACAAAACCTATAAAATGGAGTAGGAAATCCCTACCTCGAAGAAAACAACCCAAATGGAGAAGACAGAGATGAATACCCAAATACCAATGTGCTCCAAATCGCCAAATGTTCAGATTAAATGAAAGCCCTCGACTCCCTCTATCTTTTTAATAAAGCAACTAGGGTAGAAACACACTCTAAATAGATCAAACCTAAGAGAGAAGGTGAGTAGGGAGAGAGAGAAGTCAGACCTAGGGTTTGGAATAAAAAAGAAGATGAAAAAGACTAATCAAAACCCGTTGCTGCGTATATAAACTGGACAGGCTCGCTCGAGCGAAGACTTGGTCGCTCGAGCGACCAGAAACAAGAAATCCTCGCTCGAGCAAAGAAAAGCTCGCTCGAGCCAAGAATGCCATGCTACAGGTCCATACTGGACGCAATCTCTCGCTCGAGCGACCAAACCCCAGCTCGAGCGAAGAACCAGAAACAACATCTCGCTCGAGCGACCAACTACTCGCTCGAGCGAAGAACCAAAATTCTAGACAGCAACACTTGGTTTCTAAACCCAACCAACCTGAAACAAACCTGCCCAACACATCCTATAACTCCAAATAAGAAAATATGGGACAACAACAACAATTATATAATGACAGAATCTACGGAACCTAAGTCCGGATACAATAATCAAATGGGAAAAGACCGGGGTCGCTATAACCTCCCCCCCTTAAAAGAATTTCGTCCCCGAAATTAAGCATAAGTTTGTAAACAAAAGCAAGTTTTTCTTAATTCTCAAAGATATTAAATAACAACAATAAACATCTTGACCCAATACTGGTCACTTCATCTCTTTATCAAGGGGTATCTCACAATATATAAAACAACATATATCTCAACCTGTATCATTATTATGCATTATTCTTTTCAATGTTAGCGATTCCCATATCATATCATTCGCATGATATATACAACACATTCAACAATGTACTCAACAGATGCAATGTTACACTAAACTTCTATAATGAAGCAAGTTTCAAGATACACCCATTTACGCCAATCCTCTCAAGGATCTCAAAAGGACCAATGAACCGAGGGGATAACTTCCCGCTCTTCCCAAACCTCATCAAACCCCGTCTAGGTGATATCTTCAGAAAGACATGATCACCCACCTCAAACACCAAAGGTCTCCTCCTATGGTCGGCATAAGATTTCTGACGACTCTGTGCTGTAACAAGCCTCTTACGGATAAGCTCAACTTTCTCCGTCGTTTCCCTCACCAACTCCGGACCCAACAGAGGTGCATCACCCACCTCAGCCCAACAAACAGGAGATCTACACGGTCGGCCATACAAGGCCTCAAATGGTGCCATACCGATACTAGACTGGAAACTATTGTTGTAGGCAAACTCCACCAATGGCAAGTGTCTCTCCCACGACCCACTAAAGTCTAGAACACAACCCCGCAGCATATCCTCAAGGATCTGAATAGTACGCTCGGACTGCCCGTCAGTCTGAGGATGATAAGCCGTGCTAAAGGTCAACTTAGTGCCTAAGGCACTCTGCAAACTCTGCCACAACCTGGCAGTAAAACGATGATCTCTATCTGAGACGATCGTCACTGGAACCCCGTGTAACCTCACTATGTCCCGAATGTACAAGTCGGCAAGATGATCGACTGAATCTCTCACGCGCATAGGAATGAAGTGCGTCGACTTAGTCAACCGGTCTATAACCACCCAAATAGCATTACTACCCCGCTGAGTCCTCCGAAGACCCACAACGAAGTCCGTAGTGACATGTTCCCACTTCCACTCGGCAATAGGCAAGGGTTGCAACAAACCCGCTGGCCTCTGATGTTTGGCCTTCACTTGCTGACAAGTAAGGCACTTAGACACAAAAGTTGCCACATCTCTCTTCATACCCCGCCACCAAAACTGGCGACCCAAATCTCGATACATCTTAGTGCCTCCCGGATGCACCGCAAGGCGTGAATGATGAAACTCTCGGAGTACCTCCTCTCGGCAAGACTCCGGCACAAATAGACGGTCTCGGTATCTCACACTCAGGTCGGGATACACCGTCAAACCCTTCTCACCCTTCCCACCGGAAATCTTCTCACGGAGGGTTTCTACCTCAAGGTCACCCCTCTGAGCCTCTAACACTCGAGTCATGAGTGAAGGCTGTATAACAACAGAAAACAAGGCCGCAGCCTCAATGGATTCGCCCAGAAGTAAATTAAACTCCCCAAGTGCACCCAACATCTCCCATTCTCGGATGGCTATACTAGCTATGTCACCAACAGGTTTCCTGCTAAGGGCATCGGCCACCACATTGGCCTTTCCCGGATGATAATGCAACTCAAAGTCATAATCCTCTATAAACTCCATCCACCTCCTCTGCCTCAAGTTCAAGTCTTTCTGTGTAAACAAATATTTCAGACTCTTATGATCCGAGAATACCTCGAATCTCTCACCATAAAGATAATGCCTCCAAATCTTTAAGGCAAAAATCACAGCTGCTAACTCTAGATCATGCGTAGGGTAATTCTGCTCGTGAATTTTCAACTGACGTGAGCCATAGGCAACTACTTTCCCTTCTTGCATTTACACACAACCCAGACCCTCTCGTGAGGCGTCATAATAAACTGTATAACCCAACCCTCTCTCTGGAATAATCAATACTGGAGCGGTGGTCAATCTAACTTTCAACTCCTGGAACGACTTTTCACAAGTCTCACTCCATACAAATTTGACTCCCTTCCGAGTCAACCTAGTCAAAGGCAAAGCTAATCTGGAGAAATCTTTCACAAACCGACGGTAATACCCGGCTAACCCCAGAAAACTGCGGATCTCAAACACACTCTTAGGCTGTGCCCAATCTTGCACTGCCTCAGTCTTGGATGTATCAACAGACACTCCTTCCCCAGAAACTACATGGCCTAAGAACTTGACCTCTTCTAACCAGAACTCACACTTCCCAAACTTAGCATAAAGTTTATGGGCTCTAAGTAACTCAAGCACCACTCTCAAGTGTTCCTTGTGCTTCTCCTCAGAAGGTGAATAGATAAGGATGTCGTCCACAAAGACGACTACAAAACGATCTAAAAATTCTCGGAATATTCAGTTCATCAAATCCATAAAAACTGCCGGTGCATTGGTGAGCCCAAATGGCATCACCAGAAACTCATAGTGGCCATACCGCGTACGGAATGCCGTCTTCGGAATATCCTCCTCCCTGACTCTTAACTGATGATAACCCGATCTCAAGTCTATCTTCGAGAAACAACGGGAACCCTTCAACTGATCGAACAGATCATCTATACGAGGCATAGGGTACTTATTCTTAACCGTAGCCCGATTCAATTTTCGGTAATCTATGCAAAGTCTCAAAGCACCACCTTTCTTTTTGACAAAGAGGGCCGGTGCTCCCCACGGCGAAACACTAGGACGTATATAACCCTTGTCTAGTAACTCCTGGAGCTGAATCTTCAATTCAAGTAACTCGGCTGGGGCAAAACGATAAGGTGCCATAGAAATCGGTGCCATGCCGGGCACTAGGTCAATAGAGAATTCAATCTCCCGATGCGGTGGCAAACCAACAAGATCCTCAGGAAAGACGTCCGAGTACTCACAAACCACCCTTGGCAACACAATCTGAGTCTCATCATCCTCACTAATCGAAATGTTAGCAAGTAGACCACTAAGCTCACTCCGTCCTCGCGGAACATACCCCGGTGGCAACACATTACCAACCCGGTCCCCCAGAAAATGAAAATACTCTCCGCTCACAGTACAACAAGTGACCCTCTGGCGGTAGCAATCAATAACTTCCCGGTATGACGATAACCAGTCCATACCCAAAATAACATCGAAACCCCTCATAGGCATAACTACAAAAGAAAATGGGATCCTATGATCATCAACCTCTATATCACAACCCCTAACACCTTGTTTCAAGATCAATTCACCCCCAAGAGGTGACACTACACAAATAGGAGATGCTAACTGTGCTAACTCCAACTCCAAAACAGATGCAAATGCAGCAGACACAAAGGAATGGGATGCACCCGTATCAATCAAAACATTAGCAACCGAGTTGCAAAACAAGAAGGTACCTCTCACAACTGATGATGCCGGCACAAGATCCTGCGCGGTAACAGCATACACGCGCCCAGACGACCTCTGATCAACCTGCTCACCCCTAGGAGCATAAGATTGCTGCACCGACTGGGACGATGAAGCCCCCTGATTGGCCCTCGAGGCCTGACCCGACTGAGCTGGCTGCTGACCCTGAATCGGCCTTAAACCAGATGCACCAGATGTGCCACCCAACTGCGGGCAATACCTCTTCATATGCCTTGGCTGACCACACTGATAACACGAGAGTGGCTGGCCTCTACCCTGGCTCTGGCTCTGAGATCGAGCCGAAGATGATGCTGCTCTCTGCACTCCTCCCCTCTGAGGACAAACTGGAGACTTGTGGCCCAGCTGGCCACACTTGAAGCAGGTAATGTCTCCCTGACTGCCTTTCCCCGAACTAGCACTCGGCACAGGAAAAGTCGATCTAGAAAAGCTACCCTGAGACTGCTGAGGATTAAAACCCTTCTGTCTCCTACCATCACTCTGACCATCCTGACTCCTCTTGGAGCCCTTCTGTCCTTCCTCCTCCTCCTGCATCATGATTTCCATGTGGGCTGCAGCATCAACCATACGCCCATAATCCCGAATCATAGTTCCCCCAACTCTCAGCTTGAGGCCACGCCTCAACTTCTTCTCAAACTCGATACAACGGCGTTCCTCAGACGCCACCAACTCAGGTGCAAACCTGGACAAGCTAGTAAATGCAGCCTCAAACTCGGCCACTGAAGAACTCGACTGCTTAAGCTGACAAAACTGGTCTCTCAGCTTCTCCCTAACTGCTGGAGATAAGAACTTCTCCTGAAATGCATTCACAAAAGCCTCCCATGTACCTCCAACACGAGCCTTAGTGAACTTCCACCACTGACCCGCATCCCCCTTCAACTGGAAAGATGCCAAGATCACTTTCAACCCCTCGTCTTCGATGCCAAGCATCTCAAACGTCTTCGTTGTCTGTTCGAGCCATTCATCTGCCTTAAGCGGCTCTTTAGGATCACCCACAAATTCATCCGGGTTAGACCGGAAGAACTCCCTCTTTAGAAAGGAAGGTCCTGCATCCGCAACAACAACCTGAGCTTGATTCTCAGCTCTGAGAATGCCTACTGACTCCCTGAATGCCCCTGCTATCTCTCGGGCTAGAGCGCCCATAGCCTGCTGGCCTACTGGCTCGGCCACATTGGCCTGGCCAATTCCCTCATGAACTGCCGGAATCTCCTCTAGCACAGGCACCTCCTGCCTACCCGGCCTACCACGCCTACCGCGTCCTCGTCCTCGTCTTGACATCCTAATAAAAGAAACAAAGACGTTAGCACATTAATAAATGTGCCGAAACTAAACACTCGCGTCCTAATACATGGGACAACAATAATTCATTCCACGTAAGCACATAATCACATAAGCACCTACGAATTTCATTCCTGGATAATGATAGTCCCAATGCGTTACTATAGTTCCGGTTGGAAGCAGCAGTGATCAAGTGCCTTTCCAACAAGACTACTAGAAACCCAAGGGTCCAATCAACATCCTAGAAACTACATTCCATACCCACATAATCACATAAACATGTTATCACATAAGCATATAACATTACACTAAGTCTCTATCAAATGAGACGAACCCAATGTGATACTAATCACTTCCCACGTATCCAAAGTATTCAAACCCGGTACGCTCTGATACCAAGTTGTAACGCCCTAAAAAATAAACCCATTAATTATATGTATCATCAGCATGCAATGTTAGAGAGGAAACATTTCATTAAAATATTCATCAGAGTCTTACTAAATAAAAGCATTACATGTAACCTCAAATTAAATGCCCTACAAGCTTACATCTTTCCAAGCCAACACTTGGACAACAAAGTATGAGTTCTAACTCAAATCCAAATAAAGCCCTAGGCTTGAGTGTTTACATGTACTAACAAATAAAAACAAACAACTGAAAATAGTCTTCAAAATCCAAGTCCCTTCCAAGCTAAGTCCTTGGAGGTAGCTTATCACCTAAACCTGAAAATGATGTTCCCATATAGGGTGAGCCACAGCCCAGTAGAAATATACTAAACCAAATATAAGCAATGAATAAAGCAATAGCATTCAATAGATGGTTAACCAAGATAATCAATTACAACATTATCCAGTCTCATGACACTATTGTCAATGACACGTTCCACTTTCCAACATTATCAATATGGCTCAGAACCTGGCCAAACTTACAACAGTGAATCATATATATATCATATTCACATTCTTCCAATGTCAACAAACAAATGAGACTCAAGCTCAAATCAAAACACTTCATACTTCCAGTTTGATACACATTTTAGTGTTGTATCAATAAAAACACTTCAATATAAATAAGCACACATAAAAGTGATGCTAATGGAGTCCATCCCCTATCTCCTCCCAAACAAAATCCGGTTTAGAGGTCCATCCCCTATCTTCCCTTAAACCGTGGAGTACATCCCCTATCTCCTCCCACACAAAACAATGTATGTAAACACATAACATATAATACACAATCAATACACATAATGTCTGTATTAATTCAGCAGTCAAAATGAATGACTCAACCAATGTGATTAGTTTCAGTTATCCCTAATCCACATGCAATGCCTGCAACAATCACGACTATCCTCCACCGATAGCCCAAAACAGTTATTTCTAGATTTGGAAATAAATGTATCAACAATTCAATAGGCGAGTGATTTAGATTATCCATCTACACCATTTAATCAATGAATTCCTCAATTTCATGAATTTAGCCAAATTCTCCAATTCCCTTAAATTAATTATACAAATTAATTAATTAATACAACTAGGGTTTTTCCCAAAATTATCAAACTAACCCCAACATATCAATATACCAAAACCTAGAACAAAACCTATAAAATGGAGTAGGAAATCCCTACCTCGAAGAAAACAACCCAAATGGAGAAGACAGAGATGAATACCCAAATACCAATGTGCTCCAAATCGCCAAATGTTCAGATTAAATGAAAGCCCTCGACTCCCTCTATCTTTTTAATAAAGCAACTAGGGTAGAAACACACTCTAAATAGATCAAACCTAAGAGAGAAGGTGAGTAGGGAGAGAGAGAAGTCGGACCTAGGGTTTGGAATAAAAAAGAAGATGAAAAAGACTAATCAAAACCCGCTGCTGCGTATATAAACTGGACAGGCTCGCTCGAGCGAAGACTTGGTCGCTCGAGCGACCAGAAACAAGAAATCCTCGCTCGAGCCAAGAATGCCATGCTACAGGTCCATACTGGACGCAATCTCTCGCTCGAGCGACCAAACGCCAGCTCGAGCGAAGAACCAGAAACAACATCTCGCTCGAGCGAAGAACCAAAATTCTAGACAGCAACACTTGGTTTCTAAACCCAACCAACCTGAAACAAACCTGCCCAACACATCTTATAACTCCAAATAAGAAAATATGGGACAACAACAACAATTATATAATGACAGAATCTACGAAACCTAAGTCCGGATACAATAATCAAATGGGAAAAGACCGGGGTCGCTATATCCTATGATAATTAATGACATTTTCATTAAACACTATTAAAAAAGTCACTAATTGTTAATTTTTAGTGACAGTTTGAAAAATTTGTCATAAAAAATATTACTAATTATAAGTTTTAGCGACAGTTTAAAAAAATGTTACAAATTTTTTTTTTTGAATTTTCAACTTTTAGCGACAGTTTGAAAAATTTGTCACAGAAAAAATTACTAATTGTAAGTTTTAGCAACAATTTATAAAAACAATGACAGAAAAGTCACTAATTGTCAATTTTTAACGACATATGTAAAAAATAGCCACAAAAAGTTATTTTTAGCAACAATTTTATTAGGACTTATTTTCAATAGGATTTGATGGGAATTAAATCTAACGATTAGGATATGTTGGTAGTTTACCTAAAAATAATTAATCCATATCTAGCCACTTAGTAGATGCGGATTGAGCGGGTTGTGCGAGTTGGTTAGTGGATGTAGGTTGCTTTAACAGTTTAGACTTTACAATTTTGGTCACTTTTCGAACTAATTTTCATTAATTTTTTTTTTACTATTTTGGGTCTAAAATTTTTTATGCTTTATTTTTTATAATAAAAATAAAGATTCGACTTTCATATCTTATATATATATATATATATATATATATATGTATATTAAGAAAAATAGAATTTCTAACGAGAATGCCTTTCTGAAACTGACAATCCTTATACTATTTTTTTAGAATTCTTATTTTTTAAATAATCAAAAAATCTTGCAGTAGTTAACTTTTATTAAATCATTTTAAAAAAATAGTACTTAATCCATTTAAAAGGAAAGTTAATTACTCTGTTTAAAATTTTAAATAACTTTTATGCCTTGATTTACACATTTCAAAAGAAAAATTAATTAATTCATTTAAAAATTTAAATTAAAAAAAAATTAACAAAAGAAAGTTAACTAATCAATTTTAAATGTAAATTTTTGTGCCACTAAAATATAAGAATCAATTCATATCTTCCAAAGGTTTTTTTTCTTCATGTTTAATGGTTTTATGTGTATCAACATTCCAATCTATATATCTATATTATAGCACAGAGACATTTCATTAAAAAATGCTGTGAAACCTCCAAAGTTTCATCTTAAAATTTCAAATTTTAACAATTAAATAAAAATATTAAAAAAATTATTGGCCATAGAATTTGATGTCAATTCATTTCAACATGTCCAATAAGACTTCCCAAAAAATAATAAAAAAAAAAATTCTCAAATTCTAACTGCATCAATAAATTTCGAAACACTTATTGTCAACTCTTGTGAATCTTAATAGTTTCACACGTTCACTCCAAAATTTACGTTCGAAATGGACACACTTATAAGGGAAGAAAATTCTTGGTACTCTAATTATGCCATCTTCTTCTTACTCCACTGACAACTAACTCAAGCATGACTAACTCCACCTTTCAAAAAAATTCGGTTTAGTTCACTAGTTCCGACATCCACATTTCCAACATCTGTTCTTTGTGTATTCTAATCATCACTAATCTCAACCGAACCATACCACGCTCAAAAGGTTTAATTTCTATCTCGTTCTATTTTCAAAACTCTTCATAACAACAAACCGTTCACCATACAACAAAATCTTTAATATCCTAAGGTTGCAATTACTTCTTATGAACTTACAAAGTCGGTAAATTAAGGTTTCACACAAATTGCACAATTGCGTTCTCATGCTATCCCAAAACAATGTACCTTACCAATAAAGTGGTGCCAATAATTCAAGTCGCAAAAGTTTTATGCCATTTGGGGTCACTCTCGTTACATCCTATAAGAAAAATAAATGTAGGATTCAACCCACACTTAAATAATTCACACGAGATCTCATACACCACACACGGGTTATACATATGTCTATACATGTATCTACTTTACATAAGGTGAACCACATAAGGACAAATGGATCACGCTCCTACGATATCAACTCGTCCCACGACGCTGAAAGACTTCCAAGTGGAAAATGTATTGATTAGTTGCTTTTCCAAAATGATTTCGATGAATGCAATAATCGTAAGTTGTATCCTAGAAGCTTAGCCCCATACCCACATAGTCACACAAGCACATAACGGATACAAGGTAAACTAATGTTCCTTCATAGCATGAAAACCCATTGTGGCAAAAGTCACATCCCACGAGCCCAAGGTATTCAAACCTGGTTAGCTTTTGAAAAACCTACGTGATTCATGATTTGAAATAGATTTAATTGCAACAATTTCCAAACAAACAAAACTAATAATCTAAATCATCTAGCACATACAAAATTGATTTAGATTGTTGTTCAACCATCACAAACAACTTTTATGTGGAAAAAACCACCGTTGGAGCACCTCTAATTGTGATAAAAAACCACATGCGAAACGCCATTAATCAATCCACTATGAAGAATGAAAATACACAAGATTAGCAAACAATTTACCCAACACTCTGTAAAATTGTCTGCAACAACTTGTGCCTCTTTCACCAACACCTTCATCTTGGAATTGATTAGTCCGATGCTGAATCCGCAACACCCACGTCGAATCCACGACAATGAACTACTTCAAACTCCTTCAAAGCCTTCACGCTCTAATCTTCGAAATCCACCGAACAAGAACTCTTTGATATGAATGATCAAACAACCCTTTTATATAAATAACTTAGATCATGAGATAAACTTACCAAGATATCAAAGGAAACAAGCAAAGAACCTCTAGAGAGAAACCCTAGCCCTCAAGAATATGATCTAGAAGATGTAATCCTAAAATTTGACTTTTGCACAGCTTTATAGAGAACATGGTCACGAAGACCGCTCGAGCCATGGAATGGTTGCTCGAGCGGTGTGACTCAAGTGCGTGAAATCCATAAGCTCCTTCGCTCGAGCAAAAAATTAGAACTTCTAGTATTTTTGTAGGCGCTTGAAACTTTTGTGAGATCATCTTCTTCACTCGAGCGGTCAGATAAAAAATTTAGCACAAATTACAACTGAAACAATGTTTGTTCGGGGAATTGACAACATAAAGGGGCCTAACAATCTCTCAATTTGTCAATTCCTAGACAAAGCATTCTAACAATTATTCCTAACATACACACGTACTAAACACAAACTCCTAACCACTCTAAACCCAGTGCTAAGCGTGCCACCTGCAGAGATTATAAAATACCACACAACAAAATAGCAAATGACCAGTAATAATAAAATTCCTATCCAATTCCAATTCATAATCCACATAACCATAACAACCATAATAACCATATTCACTCCACCTTTTTGTCTAGGAGAGACAAAGCTACACCAAAAACTATCCAAGAAATAAAGAAACAAAAACTCAAGGGGAAGAACAAGAGAAAACACGTCCATAGATTAATATAACAAAGACAAAGAAAACTAAAGCATGTCAGAAGAGAGCACAACCAATCACTGATATGGTGGAGGTGGAGGCTGCTGTATCTGGAGAAGGGATAAGATCTGAGTGAGCTGCAAGGATAACTAATCAATAGTATGCTCAATACGACTGAGTCGGTCATCAAATGCACCAATCTGAGCATCCATTTGATTGAGGCGCTAGATCATAGCATGCTCAAACTGATGTAGCTGGCCCTGAATAGTCTGTGGACGGACATCACGCTCATTTTCACCAGTAGCCACAGCATTGAGCTCGACCTCCTCGGCCAACTGGTTCTCACCTGCATCAAAAGTACCCGCTCCAGAAGACTTCTATTTAACATGTGCCTGACTCTAGGAGATAGTATTTTTGGTAAATGGTTTGATTGGGGTTGCATACTTATCATTATTGGAAGTTGGAGTCTCAAGGGAGGTGATAAGAAGATTGATGAGGCAACCATAAGGCAGACCTAAAGACTTTTAACCCCTAAAAACCACGACCATTTTTTGGATGATGAGAGTTGCAAGATTAATGGGCAGTTGGCGGTCAATGCAGTATAAGACATAACCTTGTTCTTGGGTAATATCGGAACTATGAGTGGTAACAATGAGGTTAGCACACACAATTAGGTTAAGCAACCTAAAACGAGGAAGGAGCTTATTGTTTGATCAAAGCCCCTTTAACCCAAACTTTTGGTGTACCATACAAATCAGACGTTACTTCATTGAAATCATAGGTGGAAGAGCCAAGGAAAGGATAATGGTAGTTTCTAACCTGTGAAAGCCCTAACAAGTCATAGATCTTGTCTTGGTCGATTTTAATTTCCTTGGACCGGACCCAAGTACTAAAGGAAGGACCGATATCATCAACTGCTTGATTATTGCAGTAGAACTCCCTAACCCAGTCTAGGTCTTGACTCCCTAAGAAAGAAAGCACCTTGTCCCTATCCAAATGATAAAAAACAAGTCGAATGGGAATGGACTCAAAGGTATTACATTGGACATTACGCTCTAGGTGAACAGTCCTAGACTCGTAAAAGTCTCTAAACAACTTGGCCTTCTCTTTAGACTGCAATTTGTCGGTATTATAACTTGGGCGATTAGCAGTGGACTTTTGATGCTTGGATGAAGACGACATGGCTAACACCTATGGGCAAGAGAGACCAACCAAACCCCCAAGACAAGCACATATTCGAAACCCCAACCCAAACTCCCAATTTCAAACACATAACCAACCACCATTAGAAATCAATGACCAAAATTAACTAAAATACGACATGATATCTATATATATATATGAAAACTTCAACTCCATACTTATGAATATGTGAGAGTATATGAAAAAAACCAAAATAAAGCATAAACCCTAAGACAATAAAATGATTAAAACCTTAGAAAATCAACAATCACGAGAAACCCTAGAAAATCAACACAGAAACACTTGCAAAGCTAAAAAGACAACAAAACCAGATGAGAAACTAAACTGAGATCACCCATAAGAAGAGGTTAAACAAGCATGAGAAACTCTAGAAATCAATGCTCACTCATAATGGAGATAGAAAAGAGAAAAATATAAAATAAAGGTTAAATAAAAAGAAAAAATTACTAAAAAATGATTAAGATCGCTTGAGAGAGCATGAAATAACTCAAAATCAAGAGAATCCAAGTCGCACAATGTAAGGTGAGGGAAATCGCCCTTGGAGAGAGGAAAATTCGAAGGAATTGGGGGGAAAACTAAACTGAAAGGATGGGTAACAGGCTTTTAAAATTTGCAGATTGCTCGAGCAAAGTTTTTACCGCTCGAGCGAATTGATTTTAGCATGTCTTGTTGCTTGAACCATTACTTCAGCGCTTGAGCACAGAATACAAGCTCTCAGTATTTTGAACACTTTGCAAAAATATTGGGCTTACCACAGTTCAGGACTCAAAGTCACGGTTCTGTATCTAATCTCGCAGAGTGCAATGCAAGACCGATGAATCATCAAAGAGTCCAAATCCGGCAAATCATTTTTGAAAACAAATTTTTTTGAAAGAAGTGCCAAACATAGACTGCTTTGCCAGATACAGGGTCACCACCTAAATATTTTATTTTGGGGAATTTAGGAAACCCTGACTCGTTGCCTAAGGCCATGTGTCTGTCATTACCAAAGTTTCCTCGGCTCGGGAACTTGCGTACGATTGGGGAAGGTCACTTCGTGAGCACCCCTGCTCGCCCGATCAAAGATCGGCCTCTACTATCCATGATATCAAGTTTTGAAAACATTATGCATTCTTATTCCGGTTATTAGCCTAGATTTACTACGTGATGCGCACAGCATACAAGTATAGATTGGGTCGCCTGAATTGGAACGAAACATCTCATGTTTGTTTTGAAAAACAGTTTGCTACTCGCAAGTAGGCTAAAATGTGGATTTGCCACCCTCAGGTGGGCTTAGAAATCATGATGATTTGCCACTTTCAAGTGGGCTTAAAACTCACAATTGATGAATTGTTCCAATCCGAATAACCCAACCTTCACCCACAGGCATTCAGGCAGGTATATCACATAAGCAATTAGCCTCATGGTAAGCATGCTATCATGGCAGTCACTCACACACATGCGGGGATGCTAAAGCATAAACACTTACCGAGTACTCTAAGCCAAAACAAAAGCTATGTTAGAAATCCATGCATGAATCCTAACTATGTTGAAATGCCTAATGCAACACATGCAAAATGCAACTATAGTAGGCTCGGCTATTCTAAGGATGGCATGCGAAATGCTACAACTAACAAGTGTCCAACTCGAAATTGAAATACAATGCAGTTAGTATGATGCGCCGAGCCCGGTGCATGCAATACAGATGAATGATGCAAACATGCAAGCATAAGTATGCTAATTGAAACATGCCCTAATCTAATCATCATAAGCTGGTAAATAAAAGAGAGAAAGACGTGAGGTTGGAAGACATACATCACACGCACTCACACTTATTACAATTGTGCCCACGCTCGGAGGGTCCGAATAAATAATACAGTCCGAATAATAATTACAGTCCGAATAAGACAAAACCCTAATTAATTAACAGTTTAACTAGGAAAACAAGTAAATTAGCATGCAAGCAATGGACCGCCTCGGCTCTGTTCCGAATGATGAAAGATGCATGCTTGAGTTGCTTGGCGCGGAAATCCATTGCGATGCCCCGATTCGCCTCTGTTTACACTTAATCCCGGAATGTTGTGCGAGGCTCCGAAAGGCTGTTGATTTCTGATTTGCTGCAACAGAGAGCCAGAAAGGGACATGGCAAAGTATTTTCACATATGTATGCATGACTACTCTTCAGGGAGTGTAGTCCTCAATCCTCGTGCCACCAATCACGCATCTCGATGCATGATGGCCGAGGAGTCAAATTGCACGACTTGATGTGAAATGAATGCACATATAAACACAACAAGGCCTAGACTCCATCATGATTAATCCGGAGTGTCGGCGACCGGGAATTGAGACACGTTCCGTCACTCGGAGTACGAAACGTCCCTCGTTTCCGTGCTTAGGCTAACTCCTATCCAAAACACGATGCAAATGAGATGGTATACATAATGCGACTAACATACAACCTAGCATACGCAATGCTATGAAAAGGCATACACAATGCTCGATGTAACATGGCATACACAATGCTCTAACATGCAACTCAGCATACACAATGCTATGAACCGAAACGGCATACACAATGCACGATGGACTTACACCAACATGAGTGGACCTCAGCCACACTCACATCAGTGGCCATTAGATGAAAATGAGCCAACCAAAATGTGTGCACAAATGCACGAATACCAAGGACCGAACCTAAGGCATGGAATGCCACTCTACCAAATCATGGCGAGGGATGAAAGATGGCATGGAATAGCATAAATTACAGTTCTGAAACAGCATGAAATATGGTCCCGAAACATGCAAATATGGCACACAATGCAAACTAGGGGGCCCGGGTATCGAAACTAGTGAAGTGCGTTACACTAGAGGTACCCAAAGCAATGCACCAAAGGCAAAACCAACCCCAAACAGACCCTAGGCAGGTCTGAAATAGTGGGAAAATGGCCTAAAATGATGGCTCGGAATGTAACGGAATGGAGTTCATTCAATGGTCGGTAAATGAGGCATACGAGCCCGACTCTCAAGCACACTTAAAGAGATGAAAACATGGCAATATGGTATTCATATAGGCTCTAAAATGTGATGTAAAATGGCCTCATGACATGAACACACCTCAGCATATGCATGCAATGGACCTCAAATCTCAAAGTTAAGCATGGGTATTGAACTACAAGCATGCAAAACAAACATCATTCAACCACAAGACCCAAAAATAGAGCTAGGGAAGTCCAAAATAAGCACATTATCAGTTTAAGACATCGCCAAAAAGTGCTAAAATCAAGGGCCCACAAAGCATGCAAAGAAAGCTAGTGAACCATGCGTTGTTCTACAACTATATGAAGAATATGAAAGCTCATTAAACCAGCCAAAAACAGATGTATGCCATGGCAAAATATGCCCAAATAACCACTGAAACTCAGTCAATGCATGTGAAAATGATGAGCTCCTTTGGAAGGCCATGCAAGGGGTTACTCTACACCTATATGATGGACATATAAAAGGTCAAAACCACGTCTGGAAATGAGTTATGAAAACCTTAAAACTCACCAAATAGGCCCTGGAATTGGTCTAGGAAGCATGTAATGAAAGGTCCCTTTGAAAGGCTTTGAATAGGATTGCTCTACACATGCATCATAGACATAAAATATGGCAAAAAGGGCTCTGGACAGAGCTAATGCAGACCATAAAACTCACAAAATAAGTCTTGGAATGTAACTTCACAACATGAAAAATGGAGCTCCTTTGAAAGGCCAACAAAGCTTGTAATGAGAATGAGGGGTGAGAGGGTCACCCCTCTATGATTTTGGAGCTCAAAGACACATCAAAGCCACTGAAAATCCACTGGATTTCAGTGCTAAGAGGCCAAAACAAGGCCAATGCAAATGCTCAAATGCATGGCTTAAAGCATGAGGAAATGAAGCATGAAAGGAAGAAGATGACTCCAAACAAAAAAGTGACCTCAATCAAACTTAAAGAGGAGGTCAAAACAAGACTTTCTTTAGTTGATGGAAAATCTCAAAAATTCTTGCAAATGGAGCTAAAGTATAGAGCAAAATAGTGCAAAAAGGGCGTAAATGAAGACTTACCCTTGTAGCACAGCAATGCAGCAACTTCTGGACCAAGAATGTGAGCTTTCAACCTCTGCAAATGACCTCCAAGGTGCTGGAATGGATGGTGGAGGTGGTAGGCTATGTGGTGTAGTGCAAATGGTACAAGAATATTAGGGTGTGGAGGCTTGAAGTATAGAGATAGAGGGAGTTGTATGTATGCTCCAGCCAAAACTTTCTAACCCTTGCAAATGAAGGGGGAGTGTTGGTTTTATAGAGGAAGAAGGCCAAGGCTTCTTGGAGAAGCCTTAAGAGACGGTCAAAGCTTCTCAAAGAAGCTTAACCAAAGGGGTCAAGCTTCTTAAGGAAGCTAGACCAAAAGGGTCAAGCTTCCTTAAGAAGCTTGACAAAAGAGTCAAGCTTCTCTAAGAAGCTAAGCAAAAGGGAAAAAACCAACTTAAAAAGACTAAAAAGAGGGTCAAAACCCCGGAGGAAGGGTTAAGTGCTTCACAACTGGCACAGCTGTGTTGCACTCAAAAAGAGTAAAAAGCAGAAAGCTGGCCGACCAGCTTAGGTGGTCGGCCGGCCACTCCCCCTGGTCGGCCGACCAGGGGTCAAAAGGTTCAAAGAGAAATGCTGGCTGGCCTTCCCAGAAAGGTGGCCTCCCAGATGAGTGCAACACAGCTGTATGGTGGAAAACCAGAAAATGTGACCTAGGAAAGAGAAAAACCAGCTTTTTAGCAAGGTTCAAAAGCGTCAAGAAGAATTACTGGTCGGCCTACCCATATTGGTGGCCTCCCAGATGAGCACAACACAATAGTCGTATGAAAAGCCAGAAATTGTGGCTTAAAAGTGAGAAAAATCAACTTTCTGTTAGAAAAATCGGCTTTAGGAGAGAGAAAAAGAGAAAATCGGTTTCCAAGGAGAAAAGGTGGCCTCCCACCATACTACTACCTCCCTAACAATGAAAATAGGGTCCCTAGCAAAAATGGACCAAGACGGATGCAAAATGAGGGTTCAGGGGCCAAAACGCGCAGTCCGAGCCCCCAAAAACAGGCTATTAGGCACTGGAAGTGGCGTATGACCACGAAGGTGGTCTCCCGGGCCACAGTGTCCCTCTAAAGGGGGGAAATAAGGTGTGTGCCAAAAACTGGAGCAAACGGAAGTAATTAAGCGGTCCCGAACCGAGGCACACGGCCGATGGCTCCGAAAACCGGAAACTGGCCTCCAAACAGGAAAAATGGCCTACAACCACAAAACGTAGCCTGCGGCCGCTGAGAGATGTTCTACGAGACCTCTCCCTCCCTTCAGGAAGAGAAAATAGAGAAAGCAGGACCTGGTTCACAAACCGAGACAAAGCACAAAAGAGCCCCGAAGTCTAGAGGCAAGGCTCGTAGCCGAGACTCCGCAACCTCAGAACGAGTACAATATGCAACATCACCTAGCGCTCGGTTAGTGATGTCTAAGTCTTAAGGTCGGTCAAAAATGGGGTGTCTACAGTTGCCCCTCTTTGATAGAACTCGAAAGTCGTAATTGACGGGAGTGAATGTCAAAGCCCAGAGACGACCCATTTTTGACAAGGCCGAAGACTTAGACAAACAGGCAAGGTAACAAGGATGTGCCCGCAGGCATGCCCGCAGGCAGGGGGCAAGATGCAAAACGATATGCAAGAAGATTTCGACAATTGGACTTATACGCTACGTGAAGCCGATTTGAAAATTGGACTTATACACTACGCGAAGCCGGTTTGAAAATTCAGAATTTATCCAATGCAATGTAATGAAACAATGCCAATGGTATGCAATGCATTTGAGATGATCAAACCACAAGCAGTATAAAACCCCACAAATATCATAAAGATGATGGAGATGCAAAATCCGTCTACCATAGAAAAGGTGCCGACACCCTCAAACCACAATCCCATCAGTGGAATAGGCTCGTACACATGCAGAACTGTGTGTGTGTAGACGGAACACAAGATACAAGTAATTGGGTGGCACGACATAAGTGAAGAATGATCTGCTGAGGAAAGATCATGATCCTAAATGCTAGATGCAACACACTACACTACACTACAATGCAATGAATGTAATGGATAAGGCGCGCGGCCAAACCGTATCTTGCCTAAGAAAGGCATGGACACAAACAAACCACATCTAACACGGAAATGGTGCCGTCACCCTCAAACCACAATCCCATTAGTGGGATAGGCGCGTACACAAAATCTCATAACCATGCTTCGACGTGAAAAGTATGGGCACATACCAGACCAAGCTCAACATGGAAAGGTGCAAGCCATAGATGGATAATGCCGTAAATGCATCAAACTATAATGCAATGTATTCTATATGCAATGTAATGGACATACTAGACGATGTAGTAGTTAGGAAGTGAAGGTACCTTACAGGGGCATTTGGCAATGACCTACCTCAGCAATGTCCTACCTCATGCTGATGTGGGAATCTTTCCCTTTTTCTCAGTTGAACCGCAGGTACTACTTTTCTCCCTGATTATGGTCGCAGCTTTCCCTATTCTCCAATACGGTGACAGACTAGGATGATTCGGTATCTAGAATTGAGGCGCATACACATGCTATCTCAATCTATGGGGCTGCCATACAGATTTCAAGCCGAGGATAGACCCCTGGGTATTTAAACCAAACTTTAGTCTCGGAAATCTCGAACCTTTGCGTTCTAGGCATGAGCCATTCGAACTCTAGTTTCCACCGTCTTAGTTAGTCTCCTAGGAACTCACCGCAAACACAGGCAGGTGGCTATACCAGACCACTGAAGTCGTTCGGGCATGACAAACACCAAAGGAATTGCACCTTTAGAGGATTTAAGGTCTCCTAGACCAAAGGGTGCACAAGATAGTGCGATGCAGAGTGAATGTACAAAATAGTGCTAAACAGATGCACAAAACAGTGCGATACAGATAAGGTGCGCAAGATAGCGCGAGTGAATGTAATGCACAGGACAGTGCGATGCGCAAAATAGCGTGAATGATGCAATGCACTAACAAGTGCAGGTAAGGTATGTAAGATAGCTCGATAAAATGCATGCACAATGCAAGTAGAGTGCACAAAACAGTGCGATGCGTAAGAAAGTGCAAAAGTAAATTGCACAAAACAGTGCGATACGCTAAACAGCGTGAGTGTAAACTGTACAAAACAGTGCAATGCATAAGAAAGCGCGAGTGATAAAGTGCATGCACAATGCAAGACTTGGCACACAACTTACAACATAACATTCCATTCATTTGGCGCGCAGCTTACAACACAACACTTTGTTTGTTTGGCACGTGGCTCACAACACAATATTCTGTTCATTCGGCACGCCGTTCGACACACAGCACTCTGTTGATCTGGGCACACAGCTCATTCTTCGAGGCACACAGCTCATTCTTCGGGCACACACCTCGCAACACAGAATTCTGTTGAGTTGGCACAAAGCTTGTTCTGAACACTCAGTCTATAACACACAATTCTGTTTGCATTTTGAACACACAGCTCTAGCACTTGAACTTTTGAAATCTGAACACACAACTCTAACCTTTTGTTGTGAACACACAGCCCACATTTTGATGGTGAACACACAGCCCATAGTTTTTGAAAGTTGAACATGCAGCCCAAACTTTTGATGATGAACACACATCCCACAGTTTTGAAAATTGAACACACAGCCCAAACTTTTTGTAATCTGAACACACAGCTCACAATTTTTGAAATTTGAACACGCAGCCCAAACTCTTGAGGTGAACACACAGCCCACAGTTTTTGAAATCTGAAGACACAGCCTAAACTTTTGAGGTGAACACATAGCCCACAGTTTTTGAAATCTGAACACGCAGCCCAAACTTTTGAGGTGAACACACAGCCCACAGTTTTTGAAAGTTGAACACACAGCCCAAACTCTTGAGGTGAACACACAGCCCACTGTTTCTAAACGTTGAACACACAACCCATACTCTTGAATTTCTGAACACGCAGCCCATTTTGATTGTGAACACGCAGCACACACTTGTTGAAAGAAGTTGAACACGCAGCCCAAACTTTTGAATCTCTGAACACACAGCCCATATTTTGAATGTGAACACGCAGCATACCCTTGTTGAAAGTCGAACACACAGCCCAAACTTTTGAATTTCTGAACACGCAACCCATTTTGATTGTGAACACGCAGCACACATTTGTTGAAAGAAGTTGAACACGCAGCCCAAACTTTTGAATTTCTAAACACGAAGCTCACATTTTGAATGTGAACACGCATCACACACTTGTTGAAAGTTGAACACGCAGCCCAAACTTTTGAATTTCTAAACACGCAGCCCATTTTGATTGTGAACACGCAGCACGCATTTATTGAAAGAAGTTGAACACGCAGCCCAAACTTTTGAATTTCTGAACACGCAGCTCATATTTTGAATGTGAACACGCCGCACACACTTGTTGAAAGTCGAACGCGCAGCCCAAACTTTTGAATTTCTGAACACGCAGCCCATTTTGATTGTGAACACGCAACACACATTTGTTGAAAGAAGTTGAACACGGAGCCCAAACTTTTGAATTTCTGAACACGCAGCTCATGTTTTGAATGTGAACACGCAGCACACACTTGTTGAAAGTCGAATGCGCAGCCCAAACTTTTGAATTTCTGAACACGCAGCCCATTTTGATTGTGAACACGCAGGACACATTTGTTGAAAGAAGTTGAACACGCAGCCCAAACTTTTGAATTTCTAAACACGCAGCACACACTTGTTAAAAGTCGAACGCGCAGCCCAAACTTTTGAATTTCTGAACACGCAGCCCATTTTGATTGTTAACACACAGCACACATTTCTTGAAAGAACTTGAACACGCAGCCCAAACTTTTGAATTTCTGAACACGCAGCCCATATTTTGAATGTCAACACGTAGCACACACTTGTTGAAAGTCGCACACGCAGCCCAAACTTTTGAATTTCTGAACACGCAGCCCATTTTGATTGTGAACATGCAGCACACATTTGTTGAAAGAAGTTGAACACGCAGCCCAAACTTTTGAATTTCTGAACACGCAACTCATATTTTGAATGTGAACACACAACACACACTTGTTGAAAGTCGAACAAGCAGCCCAAACTTTTGAATTTCTGAACACGCAACCCATTTTGATTGTAAACACGCAGCACACATTTGTTGAAAGAAGTTTTACACACAGCCCAAACTTTTGAATTTCTGAACACGCAGCTCATATTTTGAATGTGAACACACAGCACACACTTGTTGAAAGTCGAACGTGCATCCCAAACTTTTGAATTTCTGAACACGCAACCCATTTTGATTGTAAACACGCAGCACACATTTGTTGAAAGAAGTTGAACACGCAGCCCAAACTTTTGAATTTCTGAACACGCAGCACACACTTGTTGAAAGTCGAACACGCAGCCTAAACTTTTGAATTTCTGCACATACAGCCCGTTTTGATTGTGAACATGCAGCTCACACTTTATGTTGAGGATGCGGCGACGGAGCTTGCAGAAGTTGAAACAAACTCAGATGCCCGACATTTTCCCTTTTTCTTTTGCTTTGAAGTCTAGACCTTATATAGTTTCAGATAGGTCTTGGTTTTACTGTTCCCACATGACCTGGGTCAAACCCTGCAATTTTTCGAAAGAACAAAATCTTGTTTTGTACAAATGTGGAGAATGACACGGCACTCTTGAGCACAAAATGATTCATTTTGAATTTGAGAAATGAATTCTTAACTGGGTATTGAGCCTACGACTGTACACAACGCACTACGACTCAACAAAGAAAAAAAAAAGGTAAACAACCTAAACACAAACACACGCTCGAAACGACTCAAGGCAAGAATCGAGACAAACAAAACAAAAGACACGACACACAGACGTGTTACAAAGACGAGAGACCTCTTAGTACGCGAGGAGGTAGTTTCTTCGGGTATTATTTCCCACCCTTTCTCATTTGTGATTCTCACATCACTCGGCCCTCAAGCTCTGCTTTTGCTGAAAAAGCCCATTTTCTCACTTTTTCTCTCAGCGCACATCTCTCTATTCTTTAATCTCTCGTTTTTTATCCCTCCCCTGGGTGGTTGATGGATGAATAGGAAGTTGCAGGCTCACGCCCAACATAATCAGCTTGCGGTTGTTTCCTCCAGTGACATTTGTCAACGCGCTGGATGAGGGAATAGAGTATCTTGATCCATTCTAATCTTGTGCTTCGCACTTGGCTTGATATCTCGCTGCTTGGAGGATGAGAGAGCTTTCAGCCCTTTTGCTGTTAACTTCGGTTGTGCCTTTTTCTGGGAGGTAGAGTGCTCTTCTTGGCAAGTATGGTGCCCTTTCTGGCAAATGCATTGATAAAGGGGAAAAGATAGAAAACCTGGCTCAACTGTGGCCCTAGTTCATCATTTTGACCATTTTTGTTTTTTTGCTTTTGCTAAAAACTATTTTAACCAAAATAAGAGGTAGATTAACACGCTTGTTCGAATTTCTGATTTGAAATCATGCAAGTCAGGTTATGAGCACTGAAAGTTTTCCTTTTTTGGGTCCAAGAAATGGTCCAGTTTTCAAAAATGGAATACTTTTCGAGAAAAATAGTAAACCTCGGTAAAAATTCTCAAAAACTATTTTTGCAAATGGCCACCGCTCAATGAGTATGGAACCTTACTCTTGAGATGCACAACCTCAGGTCCGAAGGAAAATTGCCCTTTGTCTGAACGGCACCGTATGGCAATGGGAAATTGCCCCTTGTTTGAACAGCACCGCAGCACACTGTATGGCAACGATAGTTGCCCCTTGTTTGAATGGTGCCGCAGCGCACTGTATGGCAACGGAAAGTTGCTCCTTGCTTGAATGGTGCCACAACACATTGTAATCAGTCCTCAGAGTGACGATCACAACCGAACTCTCGGATACAGAGAAGGCAAAGATGATCAAAACCACTACATGGACACAGTCGAATTTGAAGTGTTTTATGGCTGGACTTCAGAATGAAGTTGCCTACGTATCCCAAAGATGGGAATCAAGCCTTACGTAGTTCGGGGTTAAGGTACACTCGGGTATTAACCTCTCCTTTTACGCTCTAACTTTTGCCAAGGCCGCCCTTCCAGGTTTTCAACCTTGCGAGCTATGTTTTCCTTTTCTTTTCTTTTCGATTCTTTTTCGTTTCATTTCTTTTCTTTTCTTTTTCTCTCTCTTTTTTTTTCTATCTCTTTTTTTTCTTTTCTTTTTTTCATTCTTTGCATTTTTTTTCTTTTCTTTTCTCTTTTCTTTTTTTCTTGCTCTAACTTTTGTCTGGGTCTCCTTTTCGGGTTTTCGGCCCAGCGAGCCTCTCAAGGGTAAAAGTGTAGCTTTGTCCATGTCAATTGGTTTTAAGATCCTGAAGTCATCTGAATCCAGAAGAATGGCTGCTGTTCGCTGACGATTCCGGAGTCCATCCAATGGGGGGCTGAATTTACCCCTAGCGTTGTGGATAGGAACTCGGTTGTCCTTCAGCAATACTTTCTTCTTTCTTCCCTTCTGGAATTTGGCATTCTTGCTAGTCTTCATTGATTTGCAGAATGATCCATCTTCAGCTCTTCGCGCACACCTGACATTTTTATGCCCCTAGTTTCAGGGGTGCTTCTGATCTAGCTATGCAAGCTTCTTTTGGCGATGGCGATGGCTAGACTTCTCGACCTGACTTTATTGCCATTAACGCATAGGCTGCTTCGAATCTGGTCACACAGGCCTCACATTGTGGTTGGTCGTTGAACATTTTGAATTAAGGTTTAAGGTTTGAAATCAAGAGGGGTCAAGTCTCAAGGCTGAGAGCGATCCTAAATTGCACAATCTCAAGAGCGATTCCGCACAGGACTTCGTAGGACGGCGCAAAACATTTTTTGAAATCTTTTAAGAAAGTGACAAATCGCTCGCCCTGAAGACAGTGTAGAACCAATCTAGATCAAGCCAGGATTCTTCTCAGTACTCACACTAACAAAAATGATCTCAATCATTAAGGGCTTAGCACGCCTCTCTTTCCCTCAATTGATCAAATTTTGCAAAACCCGAGGAAGTCCTCACTCTTTGTTTTCATCATAGTGTTTGAAAAGTTTTGGAAAACTTAGGTCAATGCAATGAGTTTGAGGCATAGAAAAGTAGGCAAAAAGTACTGCCGTTTCATTCAAACTTTCTGGCACAACTGGCGCAAGGCAGAAGCAAACACAAGGGTGTGAAAATCACTGCTGTTCATTCAAATCTGTTGCCATAACTAGCTCCAAGGAAGAAACAGACTCACAAGAAAGCAAAAAGACAAACACAAAACAAGATAGTGATGTCCGAGGTAACACCCTCGGAATCACCCGACTCCAACGCAACAGGATTGACTCGATACAACAAGACAGACTCGACTGACTTAGTACAAAAAGACTGACTATATACAAAACAACAAAATTGACCCAATACCCAAGTCAGAAAGTACAAAAACTAGTATTTGCATGTGCTCAAAATAGTGCGTGCCATTCCCACGTCTGGAGTAAATCGAGCGCCACCCGCAGCTGGTTCATCCCCCGATCACATCACATTATCCCCCAAAAGTTCACTGATCAAGTGCTGATAGACTTTGCAGGACCTGGTGCGGCAATGACCCCGTTGTCAAACAGATCTTGTACATCATGGCACAGACGAAAGCAATTGTCGGTACTGTGACCGGTTTGTTGATGGTATGCATAGTATTGGGTACCATCATGCTTAGCTGAAAGGGGACTTGGGAGAGGCCGAGGCTTGAGGGGTTTGAGATGTCCTTTTTCGACGAGGATTTGAAGGGCCTTAGACAAAGGCATGTAGAGGGCATGGAAGACCCTGCGACCTCAGAGTGGATACTTCAAAGTTTGTTGACTTTTGCTGGACGCACTAACGAAAGGGTCAGCAGGTGCTGGCTTGGTTTGCCGATCTCTTCCGAGTGCAGGATTAGAGCTCAAAGGATCGTTTCTGGTACGATGGCCCTTCTCCCGGTTTTTCCCTTGGCTTGAACTGCTCTCACTCTGAGTGGGGAAAGTGTCATCCACAGTCTTAGCCACAGCTACAAATACTTGTTGCTTATTCAAACCCCCGGCTTTCAGAGCCTTAACAGCTTTCTGGAGTTGTTCATAGGGATTAGTTTCCACCTTCTCCTTGTTCTTTTCACTAGCCACAACTTCGTAAGAGATTTGGGTCGCTTGATTAGTGCGAAGTCCAGCTACTGTTGACATGCCATTACCGAAGCTTGAGACAGCTTCAGGTTGGCCGAGCTCAATTACAATTCGCCCCAGTAGCGGGGCCTCCTGCGGTATAAAGTTCCTGGCATACAATGTGGTTGGTGGCGAAGCCGACATTCCGTAGGCTAGATCAGCCACAGATCTCTGAAGATCGCCAATCATTCCCATCAACTCGAAAGTGGTGGGCTCACGGGCTTGAAATAGTTGGGGTTCCCAGATCGGATGTGCGGCAGGTGACCTGGGCGGGTGTGGCATGTCAACATCGGTCTCACCTTACATGGTGATTCCCTGGTTTAATGCGGCTGCCATAACCACTATTTCGTCTGAATTCAGTGCCATTACGAGTTCGCGGAACTGATTGGAGGTGATGTGACTGGTGACTGACAGATTAGACGTCTGCCTTGTCCCAGCGAAGAAGAACACCGGCTATTCTGAACTAAGTCTCTGAACCCCCCCTGAAAGAGAAGACAAGTAGCATTTCAGCCCAATCTCATCGGAACTGACACATGCATAGCTGAATGACTGTACTCTACTACTGATCACTATTTTCCAAAATTACTACCCCAAAAACTGAATCTGATACTCGCAGATAACTGATTCCCAAGATACCGAGCAGGTGCTCGCAGGCCTAATACCCAAACTTGTGAACTGATACATGCATTCCTGTAGAGACGCACTCTAAAAGCACATAACAAGCAAGTGAGAGCCAAAACACCCCTATGTTGGGGTAGGATTTCCCTCTCCTATTTTGTCAGGAAGTAGGGTTTCACTACGCACACAGCGGTTTCAAACAACCTATAATCGGGTAAGCAACCTGTCCTAGTTTTGGAATGGTCACTATGGATTCCGAATATGCACTAGGTCGAATGGTCAAAAAGGGTGCCCCAGTAAAATCGGGGTTTGTGTTCCCGTCGTGGCAGAGCCCGCAACCGGTCAGCCTTATGGCACGCTTTGCAAGGCAAGCCTCTGGCAAACTGTTCAGGAATAGCATACGGCAAACACGGTGTCCTAGGCGCACCAATGCAAGTGCAATGCAAAGAAACACATAAGTGTAATCAAAACCAGATATCATGAGTTCGAGTCAAGTTCTCTAAATCCCCAGTAGAGTCGCCAGAAACTGTAGACGTCCCCGAACGTCCCGGGAGGATGAATCCTCGTTCTGTTCATTTGGGCTCACCACAGTTCAGGACTCAAAGTTACGGTCCTGTATCTAATCTCGCAGAGTGCAATGCAAGACCGATGAATCATCAAAGAGTCCAAATCTGGCAAATCATTTTTGAAAATAGATTTTTTTGAAAGAAGTGCCAAACATGGACTGCTTTGCCAGATACAGAGTCCCCACCTAAATATTTTATTTTAGGGAATTTAGGAAACCCTGACTCGTTGCCTAAGGCCACGTGTCCATTATCACCAAAGTTGCATCGGCTCGGGAACTTGGGTACGATTGGGGAAGGTCACTTCGTGAGCACCCCTGCTCGCCCGATCAAAGATCGGCCTCTACTATCCATGATATCAAGTTTTGAAAACATTATGCATTCTTATTCCGATTATTAGCCTAGATTTACTACGTGATGCGCACAGCATACAAGTATAGACTGGGTCGCCTGAATTGGAACGAAACATCTCATGTTTATTTTGAAAAATGATTTGCTACTCGCAAGTAGGCTAAAATGTGGATTTGCCACCCTAAGGTAGGCTTAGAAAACATGATGATTTGCCACTCTCAAGTGGGCTTAAAACTCATAATTGATGAATTGTTCCAATCCAAATAACCCAACCTTCACCCACAGGCATTAAGGTAGGTATATCACATAAGCAATTAGCCTCATGGAAAGCATGCTATCATGACAGTCACTCACACACATGCGGGGATGCTAAAGCATAAACACTTACCGAGTACTCTAAGCCAAAACAAAAGCTATGTTAGAAATCCATGCATGAATCCTAACTATGCTGAAATGCCTAATGCAACACATATAAAATGAAACTATAGTAGGCTCAGCTATTCTAAGGATGGCATGCGAAATACTGCAACTAACAAGTATCCAACTCGGAATTGAAATACAATGCAGTTAGTATGATGTGCCGAGCCCGGTGCAGGTAATATAGATGAATGATGCAAACATGCAAGCATAAGTATGCTAATTGAAACATGCCCTAATCTAACCATCATAAGCTGGTAAATAAAAGGGAGAAAGACGTGAGATTGGAAGACATACATCACACGCACTCACACTTATTACAATTGTGCCCTCGCTCGGAGGGTCCGAATAAATAATATAGTCCGAATAATAATTACAGTTCGAATAAGTACAAAACCCTAATTAATTAACAGTTTAACTAGGAAAGCAAGTAAATTAGCGTGCAAGCTATGGACCGCCTCGGCTCTGTTTCGAATGATGAAAGATGCATGCTTGAGTTGCTTGGCGCGGAAATCCATTGCGATGCCCCGATTCGCCTTTGTTTACACTTAATCTCGGAATGTCGTGCGAGGCTCCGGAAGGCTGTTGATTTCTGATTTGCTGTAATAGAGAGCAAGAAAGGGGCATGGCAAAGTATTTTCACATATGTATGCATGGCTACTCTTCAGGGAGTGTAGTCCTTAATCCTCGTGCCACCAATCACGCATCTCGATGCATGATGGCCGAGGAGTCGAATTGCACAACTCGATATGAAATGAATGCACATATAAATACAACGAGGCCTAGACTCCATCATGATTAATCCGGAGTGTCGGCGACCGGGAATTGAGACACATTCCGTCACTCGGAGTACGAAACGTCCCTCGTTTTCGTGCTTGGGCTAGCTCTTATCTGAAACACGATGCAAATGAGATGGCATACACAATGCGACTAACATACAACCTAGCATACACAATGCTATGAAATGGCATACACAATGCTTGATGTAACATGGCATACACAATGCTCTAACATGCAACTCAACATACACAATGCTATGGACCGAAATGGCATACACAATACACGATGGACTTACACCAACATGAGTGGACCTCAGCCACACTCACATCAGTGGCCATTAGATGAAAATGAGACAACCGAAATGTGTGCACACATGCACGAATACCAAGGACCGAACCTAAGGCATGGAATGCCACTCTACCAAAGCACGGCAAGGGATGAAAGATGACATGGAATAGCATAAATTACAGCTCTGAAACAGCATGAAAGATGGTCCCGAAACATGCAAATATGGCACACAATGCAAGCTAGGGGGCCCGGCTATTGAAACTAGTGAAGTGCGTTACATTAGAGGTACCCAAAGCAATGCACCAAAGGCAACACCAACCCCAAACAGACCCTAGGCAGGTCTGAAACAGTGGGAAATGGCCTAAAATGATGGCTTGGAATGCAACAGAATGGAGCTCATTCAATGGTCGGTAAATGAGGCATACGAGCCCGACTCTCAAGCACAATTATAGAGATGAAAACATGGCAATATGGCATTCATATAGGATCTAAAATGTGATGTAAAATGGCCTCAAAACATGAACACACCTCAGCACATGCATGCAATGGACCTCAAATCTCAAAGTTAAGCATGGGTATTGAACTACAAGCATGCAAAACAAACATCATTTAATCACAAGACCCAAAAACAGAGCTAGGGTAGTCCAAAATAAGCACATTATCAGTTTAAGACATGGCCAAAAAGTGCTAAAATCAAGGGCCCACAAAACATGCAAAGAAAGCTAGTGAACCATGAGTTGTTCTCCAACTATATGAAGCATATGAAAGCTCATTAAACCAGCAAAAAAAAGATGTATGCCATGCCAAAATATGCCTAAATAACCACTGAAACTTAGTCAATGCATGCAAAAATGATGAGCTTCTTTGGAAGGCCATGCAAGGGGTTACTCTACACCCATATGATGGACACATAAAAGGTCAAAACCACGTCTGGAAATGAGTTATGACAAACTTAAAACTCACCAAATAGGCCCTGGAATTGGTGTAGGAAGCATGTAATGAAAGGTCCCTTTGAAAGTCCTTGAATAGGATTGCTCTATACATGCATCATAGACATAAAATATGGAAAAAAGGGCTCTGGACAGAGCTAATGAAGACCATAAAACTCACAAAATAAGTCCTGGAATGTGGCTTCACAACATTCAAAATGGAGCTCCTTTGGAAGGCTAACAAAGCTAGCAATGAGAATGAGGGGTGAGAGGGTCACCCCTCTATGATTTTGGAGCTCAAAGACACATCAAAGCCACTGAAAATCCATTGGATTTCAGTGGCTAAGAGGCCAAAACAAGGCCAATGCAAATGCTCAAATGCATGGCTTAAAGCATGAGGAAATGTAGCATGCAAGGAAGAAGATGACTCCAAACAGAAAAGTGACCTCAATCAAACTTAAAGAGGAGGTCAAAACAAGACTTTCTTCAGTTCATAAAAAATCTCGAAAATGCTTGCAAATGGAGCTAAAGTATAGAGCAAAATAGTGCAAAAAGGGGGTAAATGAAGACTTACCCTTGTAGCACAGCAATGCAGCAACTTCTGGACCAAGAATGTGAGCTCTCAACCTCTGCAAATGACCTCCAAGGTGCTGGAATGGATGGTGGAGGTGGTAGGCTATGAGGTGTAGTGCCAATGGTGCAAGAATATTAGGGTTTGGAGGCTTGAAGTATAGAGATAGAGGGAGTTGTATGTATGCTCCAGCCAAAACTTTCTAACCCTTGAAAATGGAGGGGGAGTGTTGGTTTTATAGAGAAAGAAGGTCAAGGCTTCTTGGAGAAGCCTTAAGAAAGGGTCAAAGCTTCTCAAAGAAGCTTAACCAAAGGGGTCAAGCTTCTCTAAGAAGCTAAGCAAAAGGGCAAAAACCAACTTTAAAAAAACCAAAAAGAGGGTCAAAACCCCGGAGGAAGGGTTAAGTGCTTCACAGCTGGCACAGCTGTGTTGCACTCAAAAAGAGCAAAAAGTAGAAAGCTGGCCGACTAGCTTAGGTGGTCGGCCAGCCACTCCCCCTAGTCAGCCGACCAGGGGTCAAAAGGTTCAAGGAGAAATGCTGGCCGGCCACCCCAGAAAGGTGGCCTCCCAGATGAGTGCAACACAGCTGTATGGTGGAAAACCAGAAAATGTGACCCAGGAGAGAGAAAAACTAGCTTTTTAGCAAGGTTCAAAAGGGTCAAGAAGAATTATTGGTCAGCCTACCCATATTGGTGGCCTCCCAGATGAGCACAACACAATAGTGGTATGAAAAGCCAGAAATTGTGGCTCAAAAGTGAGAAAAACCAGATTTCTGTCAGAAAAATCGGCTTTAGGAGAGAGAAAAAGAGAAACCTGGTTTCCAAGGGGAAAAGGTGGCCTCCCACCATACTACCACCTCCCTAACAATGAAAATAGGGTCCCTAGCAAAAATGGACCAAGATGGATGCAAAACGAGGGTTCGGGGGCCAAAACGCGCAGTCCGGGCCCTCGAAAATAGGATGTTAGGCACCGGAAGTGGCGTATGACCACAAAGGTGGTCTCCTGGGCCACAGTGTCCCTCTAAAGGGAGGAAATATGGTGTGTGCTAAAAATCATAGCAAACGGAAGTAATTAAGTGGTCCCGAACCGAGGCACACGGTCGACGGCTTCGAAAATCGAAAACAGGCCTCCAAACGGGAAAAATGGCCTACAACGACGAAACGTAGCCTGCGGCCACTGGGAGATGGTCTACGAGACCTCTCCCTCCCTTCGGGAAGACAAAACAGAGAAAGCAGTACTTGGTTTGCAAACCGAGATAAAGCACAAAAGAGCCCCGAAGTCCGGAGACAAGGCTCGTAGCTGAGACTCCGCAACCTCAGAATGAGCACAATATGCAACATCACCGAGTGCTCAGTTGGTGACGTCTGAGTCTTAAGGTCGGTCAAAAATGCGGTGTCTACAGCTTGTCATGAGCCTATGTGCTTAATTGCTAAACTGCTTGAATGCCTGTGGATGAAGGCTTGTTGTTTGAATTGGAACGATTCAACAAATGTAAGTTTTAAGCCCACTATGTTTGGTGGAAAAATTCGCATCTTTAAGCCCACTTGAGGTGGCAAATTCAAACCATTTTCGCAAACAAACATGAGTTGAATTGTTTCAAATTGAGTAAACTAGTCTACACTTGCTTGTGCGCATCACATAGTAAAGCTAGTTTAATAACTGGAACAAGAACACAAAATGTTTATAAAAAATCATATCATGATTAGTAGAGGCCGATCTTTGATCGGGCGAGCAGGGGTGCTTAATTCATGACCTGCCTCTCTCATACTTAAGTTCTCGAGCCGAGACAACTTTGGTGATGACGAATGCGTGGCCTTTGGCAAGAGTCAGGATTTCCTAAATTTCCCTAAAATAAAATATTTAGGTGGTGACTCTGTATCTGGCAAAGCCGACTAATTTTGGCATTATTTAAAAATCGATTTTCCAAAAAGATTTTTCGGAATTGGACTCTTTGGTGTTTATCGGTTTCACATTGCAGTTGTGAGACTAGATTCAAAACCGCGGGAGTTCGAACTGTGAGGCCTTTCTTTTCAAACCTTTCTGAAAGGCGGGGCGCGGAAAAAGGCGAGTCCATAATAGGCCTCTTCCTTTAGGTACCCATTCAAAAAAGCATTTTTCATATCCATTTGAAACAGTTTAAATCGAAGAAAGCATGCAACAACAAGTAAAATACGAATAGATTTGAGACGTACAATAAGGGCAAACGTCTCATCATAGTCAATGCCTTCTAGTTGTGTATAACATTAAGCAACCAACCTAGCTTTGTTCCTAACCACTATACCATTCTCATCAGATTTATTTTTGAATATCCATTTGGTACCTATTACATTCATATATCTAGGTCTAGGAACAAATGTCCAAACTTTGTTACGTTCAAATTGACCTAATTCTTAATGCATTGCATTAAGCCAACTATCATCTAGTAAGGCATCTTTTACATTTTTAGGTTCAATTAAAGAAACATAACACATACGAGATACCTCATTCTGAATTTTTTTTTCATATTTTCATTCGGTTTGAGACACTCCCAATCACTTGTTGTATCGGATGATTCAGTTTCACCTTTGTCGATGGCTTCAAGATAGGACTAGTAGTAACCTGAGTAGCAGTGGTGGTGTCTCTTTGTGCACTTTTTGGACTAGGGCTTGCCATAGGAGTTAGTGTTTGTTCGCTTTCTTGATCTTTGCCAGGTGCTTTTCCTTGACTTTGTGGTGCCATATCAAGATTATGAGGATCACCATCTTCTTCCTTATGTAAAGGTTCTATTGGAGAACCTGTGTCATCTACAACCACATTGATAGATTCCATTATAGATAAAGTACGAAAATTATAAACACGGAAGGCTCTATTGGTGGTTGAATACCCTATAAAAATACTTTCATCACTATGGGAGTCAAATTTGCCCAAAGGCTGTCTGTCTTTGAAAATATAACATTTACTCCCAACAATTTTGAAGTATTTTAGATTAGGTTTCAACCTTTTCCATAATTCATATGGAGTTTGTAATGTGCCGGGCCTTAGATACACATGATTCACCACATAAACAACGGTATTTAAGGCTTCAACCCAAAACTTGAGAGGAATTTTCTTATGAAGGATCATGACACTAACCATCTCTTGAACAACCTTGTTTTTCCTTTCAACAACTCCATTTTGCTGTGGGGTAATGAGTGTAGAGAATTCATGCTTAATGCCATGCATATCACAAAAATTCAAAAAGGAGCTATTTTCAAATTCACGACTATGATTAATTTGAATTCTTATGATACGCCTAATAGAAATACCCTGTTCATTTTGAATTTTAAGGACTAAGGATTTGAAAGCATCAAACATATCAGATTTTTCTCTTGAAAAATTTACTTATGTAAAACGAGTATAATCATCAATAGTTTTAAAAAATATATCTTTGACCTCCAATGCTTTAAGTACAAGTGGGTTCCATAAGATCCATATGAATAAGCCCAAGAGAACGCTTGGTTGTTAAGCTATTCACTTTCTTGTGAGGGGCTCGAGTTTTCTTTCCTAATTAACATGGCCCGCACAGTTGGTTCACATTCTTACTTATTTTGGGCACTCCTCTCATAATCTCTTGGTTGGCTACCTTAGTTAGGTCTTTGAGATTCATGTGACCTAATCATTGATGCCATAGGTCAAGATTATGTATGATGGCCAAGTGACAAGTGAGATCATTAGTAGTAACAATCTCATAGCCCTATGCATGACAGTATTTCCTTATTATTATTATTATTATTATTATTATTATTATTATTATTATTATTATTATTATCTAAAATCTCACATTTATTTTCTGACAATAATACGTCCTGATGTGAATCACACATTTGGCTAATACTCAAAAGATTAACTTTAAGGCCATCAACAAGCAAAACATTTTCCAGATTAGGAAGACCGGGGACACTTGTAGAGCCCTTACTAATGACTCTAGAGGTGCCACCATCTCCAAAGGTAACAATTCTTTCTTCATATTTTTTAAGGGATGTTAAATAGGATTTATCACCTGACATGTGACGAGAGCACCCATTATCAAGATACCACATGTGCGAGTCACGTGCTTTCAGTGCAGTGTGAACAAAAAAACAAGTCAGATCACCCTTTCTTACCTATATATTTTTGGCCTTCACGGAAGGAGGACTGGCATTCTTGGTAAATGTCTTAGCGTTGTGAACACCATTATGAATCCTGGTGTTCCGTCTTGACATGTAAGGCTGTTTCCTAACCCATGAACTATTAGAATTTCTAACATTTTGGGATACTCTACCAAATAACTCAAAACAATAAGGGCAAATGTGGCCATACCTACCACAATGATGACAAATAAAAACATGTTTTACCTCCATTTCTTTGGTCATACCACATTTAGGTTGATGGAGAGGCTTTTCATTTAGTTGGATCTTTAGCTTTCCCTTGGCTTGAGTTCTTTTGTCACGAACTATATGAGCCTTTTGTTTTTGTTGTGTTGCATCACCATAGCCTATTTCACTTTTGTCACTGTCCATTTGTTGAGACCCAATGGTGTCTTCAAGCATCTTTGATCCTCTGTTCCACATATCAATAGTGGCTCTAGTATTTTTGAGTTCTTTATCTTTCTGACTGACCAGCTCTTCCAAGGCAACTTGAGACATCTCAAGAGATTCAATTTTTTCTTCATATGTGGCATAGATTTTCAGAAGTTCGTTACTTTCTATCTCACAGGTCAGAAGCTTTGCACAGAGAGCTTCTCTATCATTTGAAATCTTGATGACATCCGTTTTAGCTGCAAAAATCTCCTCCTTTAACTTGACATTCTCACTTTCACATGCTTTAAGTTTGGTAGTGAGTTTGTCTTTCAACTTGGATAAGTTTAGAGATTTGCTGTATAGCTTTTCATGAGCTTGTTGATGTTTTTCAGCGTCTATTTCATCATTATCCACTGAGATTTCATCATTTTCTTTTTGTTTTTCTTTCTTCTTGAGAGCATCCAGTCAAGCGACTAAGGCATTGATGTGGGTATTACTGGATGGTTGTGAAGATGGCTTTGTTCTTTCATAGAATTACATAAGAACAACCCATTCATCTTTGGCATTCTTGCAATGAGAGATCTGATCTTGTTCTCCTTTAGAAAGTGCTTCTTGGATAGTGTTCAGAACTCTTTCACTGCTCTCCATGTCAGCCCTTTCAATATCACTCCATTCTTCAGTAAGCTTGGCAACCTTTTGATTGGTGTCCAGATTAATAACAAATGGTGCTTCAACATTCTCCTCAATTGTGTGCCAACCTTTTGGATCCCAAGCTCTGAGATAAACTCTCATTCTACACTTCTAGTACAGATAATTACTTCCATCAAAGGTAGAAGCATGATGCAGACTAGGCCTACGAGCAAACTCAACCGGCTTGGGAGTTGATTCAGTGAAGCTAGAGTAGAATACCATGTAGGTACTATCTTCGTCTTCACCAGATTCAATTTCATTAGCTTCTTGCTCTGATCCGCTTTCATCATCCCAAGTCACTGCGTAGATTTTCTTTTGGTTCTTTTTCGAAGGACATTCGAGAGCAATATGCCCAAACCCTTGGCATTCATAGCACTTGACTCATTGTCCTCTCATAGTCTTTTTTTCAGTCTTCGGAGCAACTTTGGGTTGAACAGCTTTGGGTTTATCATTACCCTTCTATTTAGAGCTAAAGTCCTTGAAATTAGGCATATTTTTCTTTAATTTTTTTTTAAAAAAAATTGTTCAGTAAACATAGCCGTCATTTTGGACTCTAGATCAATTTCTACTTCGGGGTTCTTAGTTGTCTCATGAGCAGTAGTAAAGGTCACACTATATTTTTGTTTTTTCTTTGAAATCAGATGGGCCTCACAAGTCTTTAGGTTTCCAACCAATTCATGAAGCTTGAGGTTCTTAACATCCCGAGCCTCCTCTATAGCTGTTACTTTTGATTGGAACTTATCGGGTAAGGACCACAAAATTTTTTCAGTCATTTTAGATTCAGGGATTTTTTTTATCTAGTGTGAAACAAGAATTTACGATGTCACTACGTTTAGCATAAAAATCATCAAATGTCGCATCCTCAAACATAAAAAGGGTTTTAAAAAAGGAGGTAAGACGTTGAAGTTTTGACCTTTTAATAGTAGTAGTACTTTCGTGAATGGTTACAAGAATGTCCTAAGCCTCTTTTGCTACATCACATGCATAAATACGACAAAACTCTTTAGGTGTGATGGAGCAAAAGAGAGAATTGAGCGCTTTACTATTCCAACTCGAATTGTGATAATCAATTGTATCTCATTTATCAATTGGTTTGAGAATATCAACACCATTGATGGTAACCATAGGTTCACTCCACCCATAGATAACAGAATGCCAAACTTTCTCATCAATTGATTTTAAAAACGCCCTCATACGAGCTTTCCAATAACAATAGTTTGTCCCATCAAGTAAAGGAGGTCTATGGGTTGAGTTACCTTCGAGAATTGAATCCATTAACACAAATCACACAAAATCACACTCCTATAGTTTTGTTTTTATTTTTTTTTCAAAAAAAAAAAAAAAAAAGTGACCCACTCTGATGATTCATGATTCAAAACAAATTTAATTGCAACAATTCCCAAACAAACAAAACCAACAATCCAAATCATCTAGCACGTACGAAAGTGATTGAAATTGTTGTTCAACAATCAATAAATCGACACAGATGACTTTTACATGGAAAAAACCACAGTTGGAGCACCTCAAATTGTGATAAAAAACCACGGGTGGAACATCACTAATCTATCCACTATGAAGAATGAAAATACACAAGATCACCAAACAATTTACCCAACACTCTGTAAAATTGTCTTCAACAACTTGTGCCTCTTTCACCAACGCCTTCATTTCAGAATTGATTAGTCTGATGTTGAATCCACAACACCCATGTCGAATCCACAACAATGAGCTACTTTAAACTCCATCAAAGCCTTCACGCTCTAATCTTCGAAATCCACCGAACAAGAACTCTTTGATATGAATGATCAAACAACCCTTTGGTGTAAAAACTTAGATCATAAGAGAAACCCTAACCCTCAAGAATATGATTTGGAAGATGTAACCCTAAAATATGACTTCCACACAGCTTTATGGAGAATAGGGTCGCGAAGACCGCTCGAGCTATGGAATGGTCGCTCAAGTGGTGTGTCTCAAGTGTGTGAAATCCATGAGCGCCTTCGCTTGAGTCGTAAAAGCTTTACTTGAGCGAAAAATCAAAACTTCAAGTATTTTTGCAAGCAGCTAAAACTTCTGAGAGATTTTCTTCTTCGCTTGAGCGTTAAAAGCTTCGCTTGAGTGGTCAGATAAAAAACTCAGCATAAATTACAACTGAAACAATGTTTGTTTGTGGAATTCACAACACAAAGGGACCTAACAGCTCTGATACCAAATTGTAACGCCCTAAAATTTATGATCCATTTTATAATTAAATCCATTAAAGAACAAAGGCTTTTACCCAAAATAATATCTTTATCATTATATTATTCGAAGTAAAATATACACATTGATTATTAACTTACAATCATTAATAATAACAGTTCAGAGGGTAAGGAAATACAAAAGTAAAGTGCCCTAATGGCATACACATTTTCAAGGATAGTCTTTGATTACACAAAAATGGACGTTTAGTCCCAAACCACAAAACAACTTCGGAACTTTACCAAGTAACGTCAGTGAGCCTTCGTGCTCTAGTTAAAACACGTCCATCGCCAAGTCACTTTGGTGGAATCATACTATCATCTCCAGAAATGTTGTTAGTTTGGAGTGAGCTACTGCCCGGTAGGAAATACTATTAACAAGATGTATAAATAATCGAGATGCACATGATCGTGCCATGCATTTGTTACAAATCTATGTTTTCTCTTTTAAAACCAAAAATGTTCAATGCATGATTTCCATTCAAGGTCTCATTTGCAACCATAGGGTGGTAAATACGATATGATGTCCCAAGTAAGAACCACAAAACCATACTTACATATATAAATTTATATACAAAAAATACCTTATATTTGTCGACTATTAATACGATAGGTAATGAGCATCCAAAATCATCCATTTTTCCACTTTTACTGACTACAATACGGCAGGACTGGTGGACACCCAAAAATGTTTTCCCACATTTGTCCGGCGATAAGCTCAAGACAAGGCAATTAGGCACCTTGACTCCTCGCGTGGGTACCAACACAATACACAACAATTTCCCAAAATCCAACTCAACTACTCGTACTCATACGCTGTTTACCCCCTTTTAACATTTTCCAAACATCCACAAGATTGTAAGGTCACAAGATAAAATCATAATGCACATGATGCATGAGTTTTCAAATCCAAATTTCCTAAGGTTTGTTCAATTCACAACAACATTTAATAATATCAAAAACTAAAGAATTTCTCTAATCTCATAATTTTCACAGTCTCAACATCTACCAAACTCAATGGATATATTCAAAAAAATTCAAAAACTTTGTATCTCAACACCATTGCCAAAATTATTTACCAAATTTCAAGATTTAAGAGTCAATTCATCCAAACCCATTATTAAATCAAAATTTGAAAACTAGGATTTTTGAAAAATTAGTGCATTCCATTCCGTTGCACTTAAAAAGTCAATTTATATCACCAACAACAATAATAAATTAAAATATACCATGATTTGTCCAAAACATGAGGTATAACTCCTTTTCATTCATCAAACCAATTTGAATTCACAAAAATCAACTCAAACATAATTATATCTGGGAAAATACCACACATGTATCCCAAAACATAGATATATCAGGTTAAAAGTATCCCTATCTCAAGAATGAAGACAAGAAGATGCAAACCCAAAGAGAAATCTCAAAGAAATCGCAATCTAATTGGTCAAAATATTGATCTTCACTTGTTCTTCACCTTTAATGCAAGATCTATGGTGGATTCTTGGTGAAAAATAGATGAAATCAAGGTTTGGAGGCCTGGGGTTTTGGGTATAGAGGAGAGGGAGAGAAGAGAGGAAGAAATAATGAAAAGTTTGGACCAAAACGTGACTTTAAAGTGGTTGACTTTGAACAAACCATTCGAGCGGTGAAAGAAAGCTCCGAGAATCTCTGTAACTCGAACAGACCACTTGAGCGGTCAAAAGTTCGCTTGAGCGGACTTGCTTCCAACACAAGTACTCAAATTTCAAACAGGCATAACTCCCTTGTTCAGACTCCATTTTGGGTTGTTCTTGTGTCTAAATTGAAGCCCTGGACTTTCTAATGGTTCTAGCCACACGTTCAGATCCAAAGTGTGGAAAGAGAAAAAGATAAAAGAGTAAAGATTGCTCCTACGACAATTATCCAAATCAATGTTTTTGGTTCAATCCTATTTTACCATTATGATACCACCCCAATCAATACTCTAAAATGAATAAGAAAAGGCTCCAAGTACAATAATAAGAGTGTCAAGAGCAATTCCACTAGTCCAAGGTATGTGAAGTGTTACACTTTCACTTATCATAACCTTGATCATACCAGGTTTGCACGACTCATCCACAACACTATTGAAGTATAATATCATGTATTGATTTTTAAGTACTGATCCTTATTTGTAGTAGGTGTTGGGGTTTTGTTTGGTGTTGTTTGAAGTGTGATTATTTTTAATTTTTTTCATTTGTAATCTTGATTTGTTAATTTTGGTATTCTTGCTTTTTATTTTTATTTTTATGTAATGTTTTTACTATTGAATATAAATGTTACTTTTCAATATAAATGATATCCCATGATTGCATTCTCAAAGTTGTATGCTTAAATTATGATATCATTTGGCAATATGTATTTTTTTTTAGTTTTTAATTATTTTCTGTATAACTCATGCTAAACTGTATGGATTTTTTTCTCTCCTATAATTACATGAATCATAAGCTACTAAATAAGACCAGAGTACGTATCATTTCCAAAAATTATGATATTGTTTCGTAATAAGTATTTTTTTTTATTCTGATTTTTTTTAAACTCGTGCTAATATATATGGGTTTTTCTCTCTCTCTAGAATTGCACATATCACATCCTACTATAAGAACATATACCAATTCCTAACATGTGTAGTTTTAATTTCACAGCATATATTTTTTTTTATTTATTTTATTTTATAAAACTCATACTAATCTATATGGAGTTTTCCTAATAATATAATTATACAATATTGATAAAAAAAATACATAAAAACATTGTATGTAAAGATTCGTCAACAAACTCTTTTATCATGTCTCTTGATGCTTCTTTTTATGTGTATGATATATGAAGTAAAATATAAATATATATGGATGTAAGTGATATTTTATGCCTTCAAACAACTCCATACACATATAACACGATATGTGAAGATTCGTTAACAAACTCTTTTATCATGTCTCTTGATGTTTTTTTTTTTTTATTTTTTTTATTTTTTATTTTTTAATATACAAAGTAAAAAATTAATATATATGGATGTAAGTGATATTTTATGTTTAAACAACTGCATATGCATATGCTAATGCCAATCTCTCGAGTTTTAATATTGTCTTAATTTTTTTTTTTTCTAAAATTATGCCATAATTCATACGTTGGTGCAACATGCCCGGCGGGTATCCGTGTGCGTTAAACAGTTTAGACTCTCGACTTCTTTGATCTAGTCTCACGAGTGCAATGTGAAATATAAATGAGAGTCCAGATTTGACAACTACTATTGAAAATCCATTTTAATATCAAATCTTTTTCAAAAATGGACTATATCACCAGATCTTAGAGTCGCCACCTAATATTTTTGGGACAATTAGGAAACCCGTGACTCGTGCCAAGGCCACTATTCGTAATAATCAAAGAAGCTTGGCTTGGAACCTTAAGTATGAGAGGGGAAGGTCATTAATTGAGCACCCCCGCTTACCCGATCAAAGATCGGCCTCTACTAAACCATGATATGCGTTTTATTAACTTTATATGTTCATATTCCGGTTATTAAATAAATCCTAAAATTTCCTATGTAAATTATATAAGTATAAACCATGCCATTTATTTTGGAACAACGTGATTTCATGTGTTTTGAAAGAGTTTTGAAGATGTACAACCCAAATAAAATTGAGTTTACAAATATGAAAAATCAACATCATTACAAATTAAGTGACACAACCCCCATCCACTGGCATTCATATAGTTATTTCAAGTACGTAAGTAGCCTTATGGTAGAATGTTAAACATAGTAAGAAAAACACACACAAGCGGGATGCTAAATCATAAAAACTTACATATTTACTGGTGTCCTGCGAACAACTGCAAAACAAAGTTAGAGAAATATTCATGATCTTATATACAAAATCATAATGTAATTCACTCAAGAAATACAACTAAAAATTCCGCTTCTAAGATATGATATGTGAATCATCTCAAAAGCATGAGGTAGTACACATAATCACATATGAATTGATTAAACCCACAAATGCAAACTTAGTCGAATCAAGATACCTGAAACATAGATGCGAAGCATGGATATGATTAAAAAACAAAATATGATGCAAATTCACAAAGGAAAACAGGTAAAAGAATGGGATATAGAGAAGCGGGACAGGGAATTATTATAACACTTTGAATAAATAATTACAAACCAAATGTGAGAGAGAGGAGAAAAATATTACAACAAAATAAAAATCTCACAAAACACTCAATTAAAAAAAACAAAAAAACAAAATAGAAGCTTTATGTGTCTTGAAGATTGCCAGAACTAGTATACTCAACACCGGAAGACTACTCCGTTACGTCCAAAAGAAGCTAACTAGCCGGGCATATAGGACGACTGGCCAACTACGCCTGGCAAAACTTGTCTTGTTGAAAAATTGAGAAAATGAACAAACAAGGAGTATGTAGGTGGCTCAACTAACCACTTCTTCTTAGATTACAACAAAACTAATATAAACTTAAAACAAGAAAATAAATATAAGATAGAAAATGCACGAAAGTGAAAGAAATTGAAAATTCACATTCTAAAGAAAAAAATGAACTTCTTGATTTTCAAACTTCCTTTTGATCACCCTCAAGGTTGTGAATTATGTTTTCAATCCTCCATTCGAAAAGTTTGAATTTTTGCTGGAATGACAATTTTGGGTTGTTTAACAGTGTGTGGTGAAGATAATGAAGACCCAAATTTCCCAATTCACTCTAGTTTTCTCACTTTTGACGCAAACCGGACACTTCTTGATCAAAGCTACACAAGTTGACTATAAATGAATTTTTGGGATCAAGTAACAATGTATAAGGATGATAGAACAACAAATGAAATTCACAGCTCAACTTCTCAACTTTGACACCTTTCTTGATCAAAGCTTAGACTCTTTTCTTCTCTATCTTTAGCCTTCTCTACTCAATCTATCCTCCTTCTCCTCCTCTCAATAATTTGATGTAAACATATACGCAATGCAGGTGGAGAAATGGTGGAAGACAAGAATGGAGTATTAATGAAGATAATAGAGCAAATGGAGCACTAATGGAGCTAATAGAAGACAAAAGTGAAGAATTACCTTCAATGGATTAAGCACTAGGCAAAGGAGGATTAGTATACATGCATTCAATGCATGAATATATCAGAAAAATAGGTTGTGAAGTGCCTCTCCCGAACCAACACAAAAACTGGACTGTACAGTTTTGGGGTGATCAACTGGTCGGACGACTAGGCAGTTGACCGGCCAAAGAAGAAAAAAAAAAGTTTCACTCCAGTTAGGCCCAGTTTCGGTCCGTGTGTCCAATAAGACCTAAACACTTGACCAAAGTGGGCTTAGGGTAGAGAGTAAAGCTCAAATTCCTTTTTTTTTTTTTTTTTACTGAGGATTTTGTGAGAAATACATTCTGATCGTCATCATCGGGTAATCAAAAGAAAGCGTCCAACTCTTAGGGCCTGTCAAAATGGGGTGTCTACAATTGCCATTTTTTGACAGAACTCGAAGTCATTTCATGATGTGAGTGAATGTCAAAGCCCAAAGACGACCCTTTTGATAAGGCCGTAAGACTTGGGCAAACAAACAAGATGCAAATGCAATTGATTGAACCTAAAGGTTGCTTATGTATCCCTTGGAAAGGAATCAAACCAGCGTAGTTTAGGGGTAAAATACAAATGACAAGCTCGAAATACAATTTGAAAGTTGGCCTTACACGCTTCACGAAGCCAGTTATTTTTTCTCTTTTTTAAAATTCATGATTTATGCAATGCAATGCAATAGGTAATATGCGAGGCAAGCCTCGTGCAAATGATATGAAGCATAATAAGGGGTACAATCCAAACACACTCACATGAGAGAGAGAAATGTAGTGTTAACCATCAACCTAAAAAGGGGAGGTATTAACCGATGAATAGTTTTAATGATCAACCCATAACAGGGAAGGTATTAACCAATGAATAGTTTTAACGAACAGCCTAGGAAAAGGAAGGTATTAACCGATGATGGTTTTAACCGACAACCCGAGAAAGGGATAATATCGTCATCTTAAAGAGAGGCTAGAAGTAACTGAGTGGTTTTAACCATCAACCCACAAAAGAGGCCAGTATTAACTGATGAAAAATATTGTAATCAAATGTAGATGTGAATAGATTGTAGCCAAGGGATGCAACAGTGTGATAGTTGCAACCATGCATGACAGATGTAATAGATTGTATAAGTGTGATGGAGAATGCAAAAACGCGAGGAGGCAATTGTGAGACGTGCGATATGCAATGTAATGATATGATGCAAAAATATATGATAAATGCACAAAATGATTTTTTTTTTCTTTTCTTTTGTTTTTTAAATATTTTCTTCTTTTTTTTTTTGTTTTGATTTTTTGTTTTTTGATTTTTAATTTTTTTTTAATTTTTTTTGAAGATTTCTTTCCTTGAATTTTTTTTTTTGTTTTTTTGTTTTTTTGTTTTTTTACATATATACATTTACAAATACAAATAATATACATATTGCATACTATGTACATACACAGTCAAAATATGTACATACAAACTATATACATATATAGATACATACATATACATATACATATACACGGACACATACGAATATACAGATACATATGTATATACAGATACATATACATACGAATATATACACACATACAGTTACATATACGGTATATATATACATATTATATACATATCTCTCTCATTTCCCTATTTTGTCTCTCTCTCTCTCTAGCTTGTTCATCTTTGTTGAGTGCCGTGTTTGGCGCGCGATTTCAACAATCACGATGTGCTTGACCACCAGTAGCTGGACCGATCTTGTTTGTCAAAGATTGCCTCGGGAATCTCTCTTCTCTTCGCCTCTTCTTCTTCTCCATTTTCTTCTTAAACCGAGGCCTGCGAGAGAGACAGTGCAGAAAGCTACAAACTCTCTGCCATTACTCTTTCAATTCTCTCTTTAGCGGCATTGCTCTCTTCAGTCATTGCCTCATCTCGCAGTACTCTTTCTCTCTTTCCAGACCTTAATGAATCCACAATCGAGATTACTAGCTCCTCTAAGCCTTGACAGAGTGCTCCAACCCCTGTCCTTATTCTCAGCCTTCCTGTGCTGTCAGTCGAGCAACTGATGGCAGCACAGTCTGACATTGATGCCAATCATTACACATTGAAGTTTTGTATAGAGATCATGACCTTTGTCTCCAATTTGTCCCACCAGCTGCAGGGTTGGACGAGTGAAGTGCATTAGCTAAACCCCCAAATCTCCTTACTCCAGCGTATATACAAAAAGCATAACAAAATGACAGGCCATCTTTGTGGTCTAATTCGGAGTTCTTTCGTACTCCACATTTGACAGCCGACGGGACGTAATTTCTTTTGGAAACTCTGCCAATGCTAAGGTAGAGTCTTCAAAGGCTTCTTGAGAGTGAAGATGTGGTGAGGCAATCATCAATGGAAGTGGGTGGCTAAACTAAAGCATCAACCTGTAACCTTTGCCACCGAAAACACAAGTCATTGGAAATCGAGAACATTGCTTGCATTCTCTGTTTTTTTTTTGTTTTGTTTTTTTTTTTTGTTTTTTATTTATTTATTGGGGTGGGTACTTATAGCATTAACTTTTTTTTTTGTACAACTTTGATTGGGGCTTGTGGATGCGCTCCCGGGAACTCTCCGATATCCGCGCCTGCAATGGGGTGCGAATATCATTTTGTTCTGAGCTACTACAGTTCGGACTCAATGTCACAGTTCTGAATCTAGTCTCGCAAAGTGGCAAGACCGATAAATCACCAAAGAGTCCAAATCTGGCAAATCGTTTTGGAAAACTAATTTTTATAAAGAAGTGTCAAACATGGACAGCTTTGCCAGATACAGAGTCGCCACCTAAATATTTTATTTTGGGAGAATTTAGAAAACCCTGACTCGTGCCTAAGGCCACGTGTCCGTCATCACCAAAGTTGCCTCGGCTCGGGAACTTGGGTTCGAGAGGGGAAGGTCATGCAATGAGCACCCCCGCTCGCCCGATCAACTGATCGGCCTTTACTAAGTATGATATTTTTTTTTTTGAAAACACATATGCTCTTATTCCAGTTAATTAGCTAATCCTACTACGTGATGCGCACAGTAAACAAGTATAGACTAGATTGCCTAATTTGGAACAAAACATTGCATGTTTGTTTGTTTGAAAATGGTTTTGAAGTTTGCTACTCGCAAGTAGGCTAAATTCGGGATTCAATGAATTGTTCCAATTCAAGTAATCCAACCTTCACCCACAAGCATTCAGGCAGTTATATCAAATAAGCAGTTAGCCTCATGGCAAGCATGCTTTCATGGAAACATTAACACACATGCAGTATGCTAAAGCGTAAACACTCACAGTGTACTCCGAGCCAAAACAAAGAACAAGTTAGAAATCATGCATGATCCTAATTCATGTTAAGATGGCTAATGTAACACATGCGAAAATGCAACTCAGATAGGCTCGGCTATTTCTAAGATGTCATGTGAAATGCAACTTGATACATGTATTCAAGTAAGTGTATTGAAATACAATGCAGTTAGTATGATGCGCCGAGCCCGGTGCATGCAAGAAAGATGAATGAATGCACACATGCAAGCATAAGTTATGCTAAACAAAACATGCCCTAAAACTAACCATCACAAGTGGTTTAAGTAAAAGGGAGAAAGAAATAGGGGTTGGAAGACATGCATCACACACACGCACGCTTATTACAACAATTGGCCCTCTCGACGGAGGGCCCAAATAAGAAGCTAACTAGCTAATCTAAGCTAATTAAACTAATTATTACAAATAAAACTAATTAACTAATCCTAGCTAACTAATTAAGCTATTACAACACGAATAAGCAGGTAAACACATTAACTACTTAAATTACATAACCAAAGCAAAAAAAAAAAACTAGCTAAGTAAATTAGCCAAGTAAAGTAGTAAACAGAGGTGCCCTCAGAGGGAAGAACGCATGCATGCCCGGTTGCCTCATTCGGAAATCCAACGCGATGCCCCAACTTGCCTCTGTTTTCATTTGTTCTCAGAACCTTGCACCAAGCTCCAGAAAGCTTAAAATCCACGATAGGAACCTGTGAGAGGGTGGCCGAACACCTAGGGGTGTCACCAGCCATGGCCGACCACCTATTCTTGCTGTGAACTGGAAAAAGTGGTCGGCCAGCTAGTTTTTCTGGCTGGCAGACCAGTTGTTGCTGCCAAACGCCAGTTTTCTGCAACAGAGAGCAAGAAAGGGCATGGCAGTGTATTTGCAAGAGATGTGTGCACAACCTCCCTCCCTATCATTTCATAAGCTCAAGGGGGTGTGGTTCTCAACCCTCAGGCCACCAATCATGCATCTCGATGCATGATTGCCGAGAGGCGAAATTGCACTATTCAATGTGAAAATGAATGCACACATAAACACATAAGGCCTAAAACTCTATCATGTATGATCAAGAGCGTCGGCGACCGGGATTTAAGGCATGTTTCATCACTTCAAGTATGAAACGTCCCTCATTTCCCGTGTTTGGACTATCACTTATTCCAAACACAATGTAACACATAACATGGCATGCATAATGCTATGTAACATGGAGTATGCAAAAATGCAATGCAACACAAGCATGCAATTATGCAATATGACTTAAGCATGCAAACATGGAATGCAACATGAACAACCTAACATGGCAAATGACATGCACAATTCTAATGCATGCATACTTAATGCAAGACAGCATAAGCATGCAACAATATGATACAATGCAATTAGCATACACAATGCGAATGTCAACTAGCATACTCAATGCGATATGATCATGGCATACTCAATGCAAACGATAACATAACATGCACGATGCGATGTAACATGGAATACACAATGCTCAATGGGCTTAAATCGAATGTGGGTAGACCTCAGCTATGCCGAAATCAGTGGCCATAAGGATGAAACTAAGGCACAAAAGGGCAAGGCAAGCATGCACAAGCCTTGGCCTATCAAGCAGGCCTAAGAGCACAACCCTCAAGAAGGCTCAAGGAGTAATAAAAGTGGAAGTGTAACAACACTAAGTGCATTGAAACAAGGTATAAAATGATGCCAAATCATTCAAACAAAGTAAGCGTAGCATGCAAAGGTCCTAAAACATGAAAGCTAATAAAGAGGACTATAAAGGAGGCATACAATACATGGCAAATATGCATGAACCAAACATGGACAGAGATTAAGTAGGTCAAAACATGGACCAAAACATGGTAAGTTGGAGGCTCAAAGGTCAAGGCATGCAAGCATACAAGCTAGGCCATAAGCAAGGCAACAATGCACAACCTTTAAAGGCACTCAAATCAAGAAAGAAGTGGGAATATAGACATGCTATAAGCTCTGAAATAAAGTATTAAATGATGCCAAATCATCTAAATAGCTCAAAGATAGCATGCATGAGTCATCAAAACACAAAGCTAGCAAGGCCAATTACACTACAGCTATACAAAGCATGAAGCATGCAACCAAGGAAACCCAAAAAAGTCCTAGAACATGTCAAAATGAGTCTAAAAAAATGAGTCTAAAATATACATGGAAGGAAGCCCAAACAAGCTACCATGAAGGGCATAAAGCATAATGCATACAAGGCAAATAAGGTGGATTACACTACACCTATTAAGACCAAGCATGGGATGACTTAACCAACAAAAATTAGAGTTATATCATGGAAAAATAACCCCAAAAACACATTGAAATGATAGCTCGCAAGCTTAGGCATGAAGGCATACACAATGATTCATGTTAAGACATAAAGGGGGAAACCCTCCAACACATTGAATGAGTGGCAAATGCAAGTGTATGAGCATGAAACATGGATTGAAATCACATAATAAATGATGCCAAATCATTTAAATAGTCCAAGTAAAGCATGCTAATGAACGTGGTGCGCAAAGCTAACAAGCTAGATTGAACCATGGCAATACAAACCAAGTCATGCATGGCCAAAACAACCAAAATCAGAGCTAGAGCATGCTAAAACATGGACAAAAACTTCTCGAAGTTAAGCCAAAAGCATGCTAGAATGACATGTTAAAGCATGATGCATGTTAGGCTAAATTATAGAAATGCACTACAAGTGCATGGAGCATGCAAGAGGTGACCAAACCAAATCCTAACAGAGGTATGACATGGCAAAACATCACCAAAAACATGCTGAAATGGAAACAAAACAAGCTAGTTTGTGATATTTACACTACAAGTGTATTAGGCATGCATGGAGTGACAAAACCAAGTAAAAGCAGTGGCATGCCATGCTAAAATAAGCCCAAATACAGGCTAAGATATGGTCAACATAAGCTTAATAAACATGCTAACACATGAGCCATTCAAAGCAAGTTTGGAAGACACAAGGAGAGGGGATGACCCTCTCCTATTTGGGACCTCAAAACACCCTTCCCACCACTGAAGTTCCTCTGAGTTTCAGTGGTGAGAAGGCCAAAACAAGGTGGTCCCGAAGGCTTAAAAAGAAGGCACAAAAGCAAGGCCAAACAAGGCCTAGAGGGGGTGGACCACCCCCAATGCAAAAGTGACCTTAAACAAAGATCTTAAGGACCAAAAATCAAAACTTTTTGTAGTTTAGAGTTGAGCTTAAAACAATATGCAAATAGGTCCAAAAGCTTAAGCAAAAATGAGGATTTAAAAGGTTAAAAGCTCACCCTTGAAGACCACATTTAAAGCTGCAATTCCAACAACTTCTTTGAGCTCAAACCAGTCCAAGAACTACAAAACTAGCTCCTAAGCACCTCAGCTCCAAGAGTATGGTGTTTGAGTGTGTGTTTCTGTACAAAAGTGAGACAAAATGACTCTTTAAGGCACAAAACAAGAACAAACAAAGAAATATAGAGACAAGTGTGTATCTATATCTATCACTCAAGCCTCAAAATTCTGAACCTAGAAGAGGGAGGAGAAGGTTCCCTTATATAGAGAACAAAAGTGTAAGCTTCTTGAAGAAGCTAAGGATCAAAGCCATCCCTGTATTCACGTGTATGGAGGATGGTTCTAGTGCTCTCCAACTGTGCCAGCTGGCCAAAAGTATCTCCAAAAATGTGACAAAAAGCAGCTGACTACTTGAAGTGGTCGGCCAGCTACTTTAAGTGGTCTGCCAACCACTTTAAGTGGTCTCCCAAGACAAAAGCTGGTTGGCCATGGTGGGAGAGAGTCTAGAGCATGAAAACAATGCAGTGGTGTGGTGGCCGACCAGAAAAGATGGCCCAAAGACCAAGGACCAAGGAGACCAGTTGTCAGAACAAAAAACTGACTGGCGGGAAGAAAAGTGGTCTCCAAGGGAAAATACTGGTCTCCCACTCTTGTACCACCTTCCAAACAAGGAAAACAAGGTTTGTACCAAAAACAAACCAAAACGGATGCAAGACGAAAGTTCAGAAGGCAAGGCGCGTAGCCGGAAGCCTCGAAAACTAGCTGTCGAGCACCTAAAGTGGTCTGTGACCACAAAAGTGGTCTCCCAAACCACAGTGTCCATCTAGACAGAGGCAATAAGGTGTGGTTCAAAAACCACGCCAAACAGAGAACGTTAAGCGGTCCTGAGCCAATGCACGCGACCAAAGGCTCCGAAAATCGAAAACTAGTCTCCAAACGGGAAAAGCGGTCTACGACCACGAAAAGTGGTCTACGAGACCACTCCCTCCCTCAGGCAAGGAAAACAAGGCCTGGTCTGTAAACCGAGCCAAAGTACAAAGAGTTCAGAGGCCCGGAGGCAAGGCTCTCAGCCAAAACTCCGGAAACTCGAAACAAGCACAACATGCACTATCACTGAGCGCTCAATTGATGACGTCTGAGTCTTAAGGTCGGTCAAAATGGGGTGTCTACAGTTGCCCCTCTTTGATAGAACTCGGAAGTCATAAGATGACGGGAGTGAATGTCAAAGCCTAGACGACCTATTTTTGACAAGGCCGAAGACTTAGACAAACAGGCAAGATGATAAAGAGATGCGCCCACAGGCAGGGGGCAAGATGCAAACGACATGTAAGATGCCAAACATAACTTATGATCATGTAAAGAAAGCTGTAACGAAGCAAATATACACAATAAATGCAACTATTTAAGCAAGTGAATACAAATTGAACTACATTACATGCAGAAAGGATGTAAGAGAATTATACAATTCTCGCTACGTTTCACACAGAGAACATACAATACCGTCTGGTGCATCTGGTTGCGCTAGCTTTAAATGAACCGTACATACAATATCGTCTGGTTGCACCAGCCTCAAATGAACTATACATACAATATCGTGCCTGCAAAAGAAAAAAACTCAACAGGTATAATATCGTTAGAAACATGCATAGCAATGCAAGTGAAAAGTGCTTGACAATGCAAGTGGAGGGGTGCATGACAATGCAACCTAAGCGTGACGCATAACAATGCGGTAAAGGGGTGCATGACAATGCAACCTAACTATGACGCATAACAATGTGAGTAAAACAAGCATAAAAATGCAAGTGAAGTGTGCATAACAATGCCACTAAAAGAGTGCATATCAAACAGACAAAATATGCGCGACAACGCAACTGAAGAATGCAAAACAATGCAGGTGAAAAGTGCAGGTGCATAATAATGCAACGGAAGTACGCATAGCAATATAAGTAAAACGAGCACGACAACACAAGTAGTGAATGCATAACAAAGCAACGAGTGGTGTGCATAACAATGCGAGAGAGGAAAGTGTGCATAACAATGCGAGAGTGGTATAACTTCGATAGCATGCCCTGAAACAAAATGCCGGTTAAAGAAAAATAAGCCTTAACGCGAGCAAATTAACTGGAACCTCCAATTTACCTCTCGAAGGGGTCAGAACATACTTAAAAAGGATACACCTCATTCTTTGACGAGTGAGGATGAGCCACGCATCGAAGACTTGAATTGAAGTTCCCGCGGGGATGATTTCGTGCCGAAAAGTGTACCTTTCTTGTACTTTCCCGAGAGTCGAGGACTCCAATCATCACCAAAACACACAGGGAGAACAATGGAGCCCTGAAGATCATCCCGGAAGCTGGCCGACTAGTTATATCAGTGGCCGACTAGTTGTTGCCCATCAAAGTGGTCGGCCGACCAGAAAAACTGGCTGGACGACCAGTTTATAGAATCCGGGGCAGTTTTGTCTTTTCAAGGCTGGATCTTTAAATGGAAAGCTCCAAATCACTTTTGCTCACACCTCCATGGCCGAAATACACTTCTCTCCATCTCTAGACCCTTTTCTCTCTCAGATATGCACTTTATACGCGTTTTCCAATGCCCCATGCAAAGTTATTTCGCAAAAACTTTTGATTCTCTTCATTTTGAACCGATTAGAATTTGTTTTCGGAGTTTTTTCTCAATTTCCACCACTTGAGGTATGTTTGTCTCAAAGTTTAGCACCTTTTCTCGGGAGTTGACTTTTGTTGACTTTTCCTATTCCCAAGAGTTGACTTTTGCTGACTTTTACAATTTTGGCTTGTTTTGCTCGTTTTTGCTCATCTTTGCAGATTTCTTCAGATGGCTGGTCACATTCGCCACAACGGAGGTTCCCCACAGGTAGAGGATGAGCCCAACATTATACCGTTGCCTTCGAGGGTTCGACTGTTCGACCTCGAGAGGTATCACCCGCAGGAGCATATCCTCCCTCCGAGTACTTTCCACCATTTCACCGACTTCGCGCGACGGGCGCCCGCAGACTTTCTGCTATGGGAACCGGAGTGTCATCTATGGCATCATGCGCGCGAGGTGCATACTTCACTTTTGCATTTCTTGCATATTTCTTTTGCTTTCGCTATGTACTTCATCTGCTCGTTCTGAACACAACTTGCACACAGCATTTCTGCTCATTCTTGAACACAACTTGCACACGGCATTTTTGCTCACTTTTGAACTCAACTTGCACATAACATCCGGTTCATAAGGCACACAGCTCTCAGCATAACACTTTGTTCACTTGGCACACGGCTCACAACACAAAACTTAGTTCAGTTTGCACGCAGCTCAAAACTTTGTTCACTTTGCACGTAGCTCTTAACACAAAACTTTGTTCACTTTGCACGCATCACTTAACACAAAACTTTGTTCACTTTGCACGCAACTCTTTTTGGGCACACAACTCACTTTGGGTGCACAGCTCATTTTGAGCACACAGCTCTTTTTGGGCACACAACTCATTTTGGACACACATCTCTTTTTGGGCACACGGCTCATTTTGGGCGCACAACTCATTTGGCGCACAGCTCATTTCGGGCACACAGCTCATTTTGGAACAAAGCTCATTTTGGGCGCACAGCTCATTTTGGGCACACAGCGATTTTTGAACATGCAGTTCACAGTATTCTTCTCAATCTAAACACACAGTTCATAACGCAGTTTTTGCTCAATCTGAACATACAGTTCATAACGCGATTTTTGCTCAATCTGAACACACAGTTCATAACGCAGTTTTTGCTCAATCTGAATACACAGTTCATAACGCAATTTTTGCTCAATCTGAACATAATCCATAACGCAGTTTTTGCTCAATCTGAACACACAGTTCATAACGCAGTTTTAGCTCAATTTGGACACACAGTCTATAATGCAGTTTTTGCTCAATCTGAACACACCGTTCATAACGTAGTTTTTTGCTCAATCTGAACACACAGTTCATAATGCAGTTTTTGTTCAATCTGAACACAGAGTCCATAATGCAGTTTTTGCTCAATTTGAACACACAGTTCATAACGCAATTTTTTGCTTAATCTGAACACAATTCATAACGTAGTTTTTTCTTAATCTAAACACATAGTCCATAAGGTAGTTTTTGCTCAATCTGAACACACAGTTCATAGCGCAGTTTTTGCTCAATCTGAACACACAGTTCGTAATGCAGTTTTTTGCTCAATCTGAACACACAGTTCATAACGCAGTTTTTGCTCAATCTGAACACACAGTTCATAATGCAGTTCTTTTAATTTTGCACGCAGCTCATTTCATAACACACTGTTCAATCTGAACACGTAGTCTATAACACAGCATTCTTTTAATTTGCACACGGCTCAATACATAACACATTGTTCAATTTCAACACGCAGTTCATAACACAGCATTCTTTTAATTTGCACACGGCTCAATTCATAACACATTGTTCAATCTGAACACGCAGTTCATAACACAACATTCTGTTTAATTTGCACACGGCTTATAACACTGCTCAATCTGAACACACAGTCCATAACACAGCATTCTTTTAATTTTGCACGCAGCTCATTTCATAACACACTGTTCAATCTGAACACGCAGTTCATAACACAACATTTTGTTTAATTTGCAAACGGCTCGCAACACTACTCAATCTGAACACGCAGCCCATAACACAACATTCTTTTAATTTTGCACGCAGCTCATTTCATTACACACTGTTCAATCTGAACACGCAGTTCATAACACAATATTCTTTTCAATTTTGAAACTGAATACATCTGTTCATTCTACATGCAGGTATCGTCCCGTTTCACTCGGGGGTACGGATCGATTATTGCCTGGGAGTGGTACATGGAGCTCCCGGATCCCGTTTAGGATTTGGCCGATTCTGTATGGGGTTGTCGCGTCATCCAGCGAGTAGGACCCTCCTGGGCACATTGGTAGAGAGATGGTGGGACACCGCAAACTCCTTTCATTTCTCTACTGCCGGGTGTAGACGCGCCCGTGGGCCTCATGCTACGGTTCGGACTCGATTTGTGTCGCGGTTCTTAATCTGAACCAAAGAGTCCAAATCTGGCAAATCGTTTTGAGAAACAGATTTTTGAAAAAGTAGTGCCAAACATGGACTGCTTTGCCAGATACAGAGTCGCCACCTAAATATTTTTTAAAATGGGGAAATTTAGGAAACCCTGATTCGGTGCCGAAGGCCACATGTCCGTCATCACCGGAGTTGTCTCGGCTCGGGAGCTTGGGTACGATCGGGGAAGGTCAGCTATGAGCACCCCTTTTCGCCCGGTCCGAAGACCGGCCTCTACTAACCATGATATCCGATTTTGAAAACGTTATGTGTTCTTATTCCAATTATTAGCCTAGAATTACTATGTTATGCGCTCAGCAAACAAGTATAGACTAGATTGCCTAATTTGGAAAGAAACATTGCATATCCGTTCGTTTTGAAAATGCTTTAAATTTTGCTACTCGCAAGTAGGCTAAAACACGGATTTTAATGAGTTTTTCCAACTCAAACAATCCAACCTTCACCCACAGGCATTCAAACAATTTAAACTCACATAAGTATTTAGCCACATGGCAATCATACTGTCATGTTAACATTCACACACATGCGAGATGCTAAAGCATAAATACTTACATCGTACTCCGTGCCAAAACGGTAAACTAGTTAGCAAACATACGTGTCCTAGTTCATGTTAAATTGCCTAATGCAACACATACAGGATGCAATTAGATAGGCTCGGCTAACCTAAGTATGGCATATGAAATGCGATCAACTATCACATATTCAATTTTTGAATTGAAGTACAAATGCAGTTAGCGTGATGTACCGAGCCTAATGCATGCAATACAAATGCATGGATGCACACATGCATAGCATACGGTATGCTAAATTAAACGTGCCCTAATCTACCATCGTAAGCAGGTAAATAAAAGGGAAGAAAGACGTGAGGTTGGAAGACATACACACACTCACGCACACTTATTACAGATTTGCCCTCACTCGGAGGGACCAAATAAATATTACAAAATAATTAACTACGCAAGCTAATTAATAATTACAAATTAATTAATTTAATTAACAAATTAAATTAAGATAAGAAAACAGATAAACGGCCTCGGGAAATGCGCCGCCATGCATAGGCTGCCTCTGTTTTCCTTCTTTCACTCCTCTGGAGGCTGTCAAAACCTCAGGACTGCATCCCTGGACACTGGGGAGTGCCATCGGCTGAGTGGAAGTACCACCGGCAATGGTGTGTGGCCATCGGCACAAAATGAAGCTGTCGGTAGAGGAATTGTTGCCGGTCGGCACTTTACACTGCCGGTCGGCAGAGTGTTCCTGCAGAATCTGCAAATGACAGCAACAGAGGGCAAGGCAAAGCATGGCAGCACAATTCAACGCATATATGCACCAACCATGTCCCTTATCATGATAATGACTCAAAGGGGCATGTGCCTCGATTCTCGGACCACCAATCACGCATTTCCATGCATGATGGCCCGAAGAACCAAGTATGCAACTTTGATTTCAAATGCAATGCAAACCAATCAAACCAAACAAGGCCCAATTCCTATCACTAAGTCAAGGAACAAGGCATGCATGCAAGATGCAATGCAACCTAAGCATACAAGCTAAGGATGCAACATGGCATGGGGGGCAAGCTTATGCAAGCATACAAGCGTACCTATGGCAATGCAAATAGATGAAAAGATGGACTTAAACATGAATTAGGCAGCTCTAAATAGGCCTAAAACAGTAGCCAAAATGATATAATGAAGGACCAAATATACATGCACACATGCACCTAATTGAAGGCCAACGAGCCCAAATACAAAGGAGCTATATCAAGCATGCCAAAATCAACCCAAACAACCTAGGACAGACCTAGAACATGGCAAAACATGCACAAAATCTTCACAAGACTAAGCCTAAAACATGTTCCAACAAAGGCTAACAACCTAAGACATGTTAAGGCATAACAAGGCATTACAAGGCAACTATGCTAAACATGCATGGAGTACCAAAGCCAACTTAAAATCATGTTATATTATGGATATATAAGCATGAAAAACAGCCTAAACATGCTCAACACACGCTCAAGCATAATGCTCTCTCAAGAGGCTAAAACATGCCCTTTTCAAGGACAACAAGGAGAGGGGGTGGCCCTCTCCTTCTTGGGACTTCAAGGCCTCATCTTCACCACTGAAATCCCTCAAGATTTCAGTGGTGAAGAGACCCCAACACCAAAATCCCGGAGCTAGCACAAAAGGGCACAAAATGAGGCCTTTCAAGGCCTAAGGGGGGTCAACCACCCTCAAACAACAAAACACTCTTAATAAACAATAAAGAGGGCCTAAAAACAAGACTTTTTTATGGTATACAATAAGCACAAAAACAGCTCTAAGATAGGTAGAAAATCAATGCAAAAATGGGGAATATAAAGTCAAAATTGTTACCCTTGAAGACTTTCTTCACAAATGGTGGACCAGCTGGTTCTTCAAGCTCAAAACCACTCAAGAACACCAAGAACAACCCTTTAGAACCTCAGTAGCTAAAGGAAGGTGAAACACTATGTGTTTGTGTGCAATAGTAAGACACAAACACACTAAAACACACACAAGAGGGAAAAAGAGAGATATAAGGTGTAACAAACCCTAACCCTAGATCTCAAACCCTAACAATGGCTGTCTAAGCTCTCAAAATATCTCAAAATGTCTCACCTCTCAGCCAAGAGCTCTCTCTCTCTCTATATGGCACTTCTTGTCTTGTAAAGCTTACAAGACAAGCTTCATAAGAGGGAGATCCCTCCATACACGTGTATGGAGGGGAGCAAAAGCAAGACAGCTGTCTTAAAATATCTGCTAAAGCAGATGCACAGTAATCGGCCGGCCAAAAATGCCATCTTGGCCAAAAAGAGTGCCGGCCGGCACTAAAAAGTGCTGACCGGCAACAAATAGTGCCGGCCGGCAATATAAATTGCCGGTGGCAGCAAAAACCAGCCGGTGGCCTCTAGCCACTGCCGGTGGTGGGTGGGGATGGTCTACAAGCCCTACCCTGCCTCTCCAAGGCAAAACACAAGTGTTTGGTGTGAAACCAGACACTAAACGGTCGAGTTCAGAGATCCTGAGGCAAGGCACGCGAGCCGAGGCCTCCGGGAACTCCAAACGAACACAAACATGGATGATCACCGAGTGTTCAAACGGTGACGTCCAAGTCTTGAGGACGGTCAAAAATGGGGTGTCTACACCGGGGACATGACGATGACCCTGTATGACTTCTCCATGCTGACGGGCCTCAACGTGGCAGGCCGGCCGGTCCCATACGATGTAGATATGGGTGAGTGGAAGGCAGTTTGTGTTTAATAGCTCGGAGCCCATCCGCTGATCGATAGATCATCAAGCAGGGTCAGGTACACCTGGTTTGTTGAGAAGTACAGAGGGTCTATGCCGGAGACCTTCGAGGCCATATAGCAGTATGCTCGGAGATTTTTGATGTTCTTGCTCGGCACCACTCTGTTCTCCGACAGGGGGAACATAGTTGGGCTTTATCTACTTAGTGCTCTGGTAGACCTATCACAGGTCCGACACTTTGTTAGGGGGGCGCTGGCCTTGCTACCCTTTATTGCTACATGAGCGCGACCTCCCACGAGCGGGGGACCATAGTGGGTGGTGACTGGTGAGCCTGGGAGGTACCTTCTGCCCTCTTGATTTATATTTCTGCTTTTCATTATCTACACACTGCACATTGCATATAGCATTCTACACTCAGCATTCTGTATTTTGACAGCCACTGTCTTGTCTTTCACAGTTGTGGGTTTATGCCTACTTCCTGACACTCTCTCCCGAGCCTGAGGTCGAGGCATCTCTTGAGATCCCTTACTCACGCAGATTTGAGGGTCGGCGCCGGTCCAGGCCCCGGGAGACTGTACCATATCTTCGATAGTACTTTGACACGGTGCGGGCGACCGTGGCAAACCAGAACTCTCAGTTCTTCATGCTTTTAGCTTTGATTCATCTTGCATATTTATGACATCTAATCAGTTTATGCACTTGCTATCCGCAGATCACTTGACAACCTTGACTGGAGATGCTCGAGTCTCTACGATTTCAGTTCCTTGGGGCATGGGCCGCCTCCCGATATAGGGTTCTGTTTGAGGGACCAGCCGGTAGAGCCTAGTTTCTTGGGGATCGGTTCATGCGTTAGACGATGGGCAATGCCGATCAGGAGGTCCCCTCAGCGCCTCCATTGGACATGCGGTCCACAGAGAATCTCACTCCCCAGGAGGTCGACGACATTATGCTGGGTGTGGACGCAGTTCTGTTCCTGGAGGAGGGGGAGTATGTGACATACCGCCATACATACCTGATGCCTCCACTGACAGGTGTCAGTACTCCTATGAGGAGGGCTGCTGATATGCCATCATCGAGTCGCGCTCGAGCTGCAGACGTCCCTTCCACTAGCAGGGCCGGTACATCGAGGGGTATGGCTAGAGGGATGCCCTCGACTTGTCATTATGCTGGGTGGCCAGATCTTCTGACCGAGCTGACAGGCTGGCAGTATGGTACTTCTTACCCAATTCCATTGGAGCCTCCACTGGCAGATCATCGATACGCCAGTGACCCTGACTCACCACCGGTCTACTCCACAGTTTTCATTTATCACTCAGATATTTAGTCATTCATTTATTCACTGATGACTTGAACTTGCATCTACAGCCTCCCAGAGAGTATACTGATGGGTTGCTTAGGGTGGTGGCCTCACTCGAGACCATGGTCTTGCGGAGGGAGTCGATGCTGTACACCGCCGGCATTCCGGTATTTTCCAATTTCGTTGTATTTATCACACTTCTGATAACATACTGAAACTGAACATTTTACCATATTGATTCACTGAATGTGTAGACCACATCTGACACATCACATTCACTCACTATATCTGCATGTACACACTCCATGCATCACACTTGCATCTGATATACATACTCTGGCTGATGTATTCAAACTGTCCTTTTCAGGTTCCTTGTCATGGCCCGGGCCATCTAGGCCTTATCGAGCAGCTAGGGGAGGGGACTCGACTCGCAGCCGAGGTAGACGTAGAGCACCTGTCAGATATGACGAGGAGTCCAGTGAAGAGGAGGAGTCAGCATATCCACAGTCAGAGACATCTGCAGGCAGGGATGATGACTCCAGTTCCGGTTCTGAGGACGGAGGTGACGCCGAGGAGGATTTCGAGGATAATGACTTCATTTCAGATGGGGCTGCTGGTGGCGGTGGTGCGGAAGCTACTCAACCAAAGAGGATGAAGAGAGCCTCTCGGTCTTGAGCTTGATAGCACTGATACAGATGTTCCTGCTTTACTTTTCTTTTTACATGTAGTTGTAGCACATTGTACAGCTTAGGCTGTTTTTATTTTTAAAACTTGTACCCTGTTGTAAACTGTTGTAAAAAGAAGCTATGATGGAATGAAAACAACTTTTGTTCAAAAAGTGTTGTACTTGTGTTCTAAGCATCGCATCGCACCATTTTGCACAAAAATGAGATTGAATGGAAATTGAAAATCTTGTATTGCCAAGTCAGGTAGTGAACCGACGCAATAAACTAAACAACTGAACTCAATAAACAACAACAAGACCTTAAGAAGTTTATAACTCGATAGGCGAAAAGTAACAACTTGATAAACAAATGAGTAACAACTCGATAAACAAATGAGCAACAACTCGACAAACAAATGAGCAACAACTCGACAAGCAAAAAATTAACAACTCGATAAGCAATACTTAACAACTCGATAAGCAAACACGTTTTAGACAAACTAAGCAACAGAATGCATCCGAAACAGAGGTAAACTCAGACCTTTCGCACTCTCAGCACACAGGAAAGCTAGAGATTCTTTTCTAGAGACAAGGAATAGCTAGAGACCACTTTTTTGCATATGGCCGCCCACTATAGGCGCCTGCCGACCAGTTTTTTGTTCTGTAGACCAAACAAGTAGCTGGCTGACCAGAAAAACTGGCTGGCCGACCAGAAAAAGTGGTCAGCTGACCACCTAGCCTGGGGAACTCCAATTTTTTGCATTTCTTCTCAGCAACATCATCCCCAGACAATTGCAAGTTAAAGAATATCTCAAATCCCGGCAAGCGCCTCCTCTCTGCGTTCAACCATGGCTCTAAGAAGCCGCAGAATGGAAAGTCTTCCCCCTCCCAGACAAAGCGTCCGTTCAGGGTACCCTGGATGGGCCGGTGCACCAACTCAAAAGGCTTCCTGGCTCACTTTGCTCTGGCTCTTCCGGCTATCTCCTTGCCTTTCCTCACCCAGTCATCTTTGGTAGGCAGGTAACCTAAGCTAAAGGTATACAGGTTATGCGGCACTTCGGCTGATGCTGCAATGCCTTTCCGGCCACTTTTCCCTAATCCCATCCCAGGGATATACTGGAGCTTGTTCATGAGGTACACAGACTGTGCACTGACATATAACCCCTCATCAATAGCTAATACGTTCTGTACAACCCGAGCCTCAGCTAGGGTAAACCCCGACAAAAACACATCCTCCGTGCCATGTTCGATCTACAGAACCGGTGTAGAAACCTCTGGCGGTGGATGGATTGAAGAATTCCCCAAAACTAAGCCACCCCCTTCCCGTGGGGGTATTTCAACATCTGATGTAGGGTGGAAGAGACTGCCTTCACTTGGTGTAGCCATAGCCGCCCTAAGAGTAAGTTGAAGGTTGCGGGAACGTCCAAAACATGAAAGTCAACATCGTGTTGTCTTGGACCAACCTGAGTTCGAATTTGCACAGTCCCCATCACTTCTCTGCTGGTATTGTCATACGCCCTTATCGCTTAGGCAGTTGGTATGAAATCAGCGAGCTTCAACCCGATGGCATATGCTATCCTCGACGGGCACACGTTGATAGCAAATCCTGTGTCAACAAGAACTACTGGTATCCATTTGTCTCTACACTCCACAGAGACGTAGAGAGGTTTGTTATGGTTTGTCCCCTCGGGCAGCAACTCCTTGTCAGTGAAGGTCAACGTCGGAGAAGCTCCTCCTGGAAAGGCCAAACCTACCAACTGTTCAGGCGTGGTGTCGATTGAAAGTTTGGCTCTGTCCATTACAGAAAGGACATCCTGTCTATGAACTCTCGAGGCCATAAGCAGTCCCTAAATGGAGATGTCTACTTATATCTTCTTAAGCTGTTTTAGCACAGCCTTCTCCTCGAGTAACTTTTCTTTCTGCCTCTCCGCCTCCTTGTCCTTCCCGGACGCCTCTGGTTGATCTAGGTGTGGGGGCTTGAAGTACCGCCCACTCCTGGTCATGTGGTCCACCTCTCCAATATACTAGGTATCATTTGGCTGGTTGTTCCCCCAATCTTCGTCTGTGTGGGTGAGACATAGGTCATCATCTTCCCACCACATTCCGTCGGCCATCGACAAGCAACTATCTGGTTCTGTTACAACTGTTTTTTGTGCACACAACACATTTCGTTCCCATGCTCATAGCACATTCAGTCCCCACATGGGCTTTGGCCTTTCTCGTCCTCTCCAGATCTTCTATCTTCTCTTGCTCAAACTGTTTCAGTGCGGCCTGTTGCTCAGCATCCTCTGTACTCAAATTGTTCTAATCCTGAGCAAAATTCTTAACACCGGTGCTCTCTGGCAGTTCCTTCTGATCTCCGGCCATTCCGGCCACTACTGATGTCCTCATGTCTGATGGACCTTGTTCTGGCTGAGACTGCTCAACAACATCCGGCTCGTTGCTGAGCCACCCAGTAACCTCTGTTGACCCTTCCATGTCGAACCAGTTGACAGTCATGTCCCCTGGATCCTTTTCTTCAAAGAATTACAGATTTGTAATGTCCTCCTCTAGTTCTGCCAGGTCATTTAGCCCTTGATTAGGTCCATCCTCTCAAGCTGCACAGGCCTTTGCCCCAACCGAGATCTCTACTCTTGGTCTAGACTGATCCATTGAAGTAATGTAACCGCTCGGGTTGTACACAAAATTCGCAGACCCCTCAAGCTCTGACTGATCATTCCTGTCTGCCTCAACAGTCGACCCAATTCTATCTTCGATAGTCACCACCACGAGTTCTGGTTGGGTTTGGGAGATGTCCAACATGCACAAGTCAGTGCTGTCAGGAATGAACACCTTCGGCTTGGGTAGGTGGGAAAAGGTAATATATACGCTAGGGTCATATGACACAACCCCAGTTTGGATGAAGTTGATGCATTTGGGAGGTGGAGCTTGGTTATGTGGTGGGAGTGAGTTGGTTGTGACATTTGGTTTCTCCAGAGGCACGATTACCCTATTGTCAATGAGATCCTAAATCTCATGACGTAATCGAAAGCACTGGTCGGTTTCATAACCATGCTATTGATGATAGGCGCAGTACTTCGCCGGGTTATGGGAAGGACAAAGTTTTTCTGGCAAGGGTCGCGGCTCTAGGAGTTTCAAGTGTCCTTTCTTGATAAAAACCCCCAAAGCCTTGGACAAAGGCATATATAGTGGGGTGAAGGTTCTTTGGCCTCTGGGGGCATATCTGGATGTTTGCGAGCTCCTTCCAGACACACTGGTAAAGGGTGTAGCTGCAAGGGTTTTGGGAGGGGTGGTGGTGATTATTCCCACATCTGAAGATCTGGTAGCTGCAGCACTACTTGTGTCTGCATTCGTACTGCGATTGAATGCCCTTTTGGGCTGCTCTCTCTCATGGTCAATCAGACATTGTTTCATTACGTCCTCGATCTGCACCCCAATCTCATGCAAATCTGCAAAGGTGGGTATGGGGAGAACGATCATCTTTTGCATGAGCTTGGGCTGGAGGTTGCGCATAACCATCTGAATCTGATCTTGGTCAACAGGCCTGATGGTCATCATCGAGGCTTTAGCCCTCTAGCGGGTCACAAAATCGGAGAAGCTCTCATTTGGCTCTTGCCTAGTGGTCTCGAGATCACGAGTTGTGACCTCGATCTGTGTATTGTAGGAGTATTGAGCTATGAAGGCCTTAGCCATCTCCTTCCAACTTCTCTTAACGGAGTCCTCTAGTTTTGAATACCAAATGGCCGCTACACCCGACAGGGTCTAGCCAAACAGGGAAAGCTTTTCCAATCTGGTGAGGCCCATTGGCCTTAAGATGTTTGAAAACAGCCGCAGGTGCACCATAAGATCTCCAGACCCATCAAAGCGGGCAATGTGCGGCATTTTAAACCGGTCTGGCAGAGTCACGGCCGAGTCGGTATACCCATCAAAGCGGGCAATGTGCGGCATTTCACACCTTGAGACTTCTTGAAAAGCTTTTCTAGCCTGCTCACTTTTAACACCGTTGGATCCACCTTGAACTCAATCGGTGAATCCACTAGGTTGGTGGGCGCTTTAGATAGCTGGGGTAGGATTGGAGGCGGAGCCGGCCCTGTTGGAACGTCCGTATTTTCCTGGGCGTTGGCTGTTTCCCCTAGTATTGGAACTCTTGGTGGGAGAGGAGCTGGGTGTGAAGCAGATGCTCCAGTTTGCTACTGTAGGCTGGCAATTAACTCTGCCTGTTGAGCTACTACTTCTGCTTGATGTGCAGCCACTTCTGCCTGGGGGGCAACATCTTGCTGCATGGCTTTCATACTTTCTTGGAGCTGACGCATCATCTCTTCCAAACCTACTATATTGTCTTGATCTAACTGATCAACTAGTATATCTGACTCTGCAGTAGAAACTGAGACCTCAGCCTGACTGTTCAAGGACCGCTGATCTGGCAACCTCTGTATTGATCCACTGCGCCTTCTTGACCTCCGCCTAGCAACTGGGGGTAAAGAAAGAAACACTGCTTGTCCGTCTATCAGATCCCTGGATCGATTAAGTCATCGACCTCTAACCCAGAGTGCTCTGGGAATATCTTCTTGGTCGGATGCAATCGTGCTAAACTACCTTGAAAAAAGATAAATAAAGCATAATAAGTAAACATACAACTAGCATAACGACATAAATAAAGACAACACAGTTGACATGACAACACGCAGTTGGCACTTGTAAGCTGAATACTCTGTTCTCAAGCGCTGTTTATTGTGCCCAAATGGCTGACCCAAATCTGATATCCTTGGATAAAACTGATTCCCAAACACTGATGCCCTTAGGCCTGATACCCAGGCTTGAAAACTATTACCTGCATTCGCTGTAGAGGCACACTCTAAAAGCACATAACAAGCAAATGAGAGCCAAAACACCCCCATGTTGGGGTAGGGTTTTCCTGTCCTATTTTGTCAGGAGCTAGGGTTTCACTACACTCACAGCAGTTTCAAACAACCTATAATCGGGTAAGCAACCTATCCTTGTTTGGAATGGTCACTATGGATTCCGATATGCACTAGGTCGAATGGTTAAAAGGGTGCCCCGGTGAAAACCGAGGTTTGTGTTCCCATCGTGGCAGAGCCCCTAACTGGTAAACCTTATGGCATACAGCCTCAGGCAAACCGTTCAGGAATAGCAGATGGCGAACACGGTGTCTTAGGCGCACCAATGCAAATGCAATGCAAAGAGACACATAAGTGTAAACAAAACAAGATATCATGAGTTCAAGTCAAGTTCTCTAAGTCCCCAGTAGAGTCGCCAGAAACTGTGGACGCGCTCCCGGGAACTCTCCGATATCTGCGCCTGCGATGGGGCACGAATCTCGTTTTGTTCTGAGTTACTACAGTTCAGACTCAATGTCACGATTCTGAATCTAATCTTGCAAAGTGCAATGCAAGACCGATAAATCACCAAAGAGTCCAAATTCGACAAATCGTTTTGGAAAACTGATTTTTATAAAGAAGTGCCAAACATGGACTGCTTTGCCAGATACTGAGTCGCCACCTAAATATTTTATTTTGAGGGAATTTAGGAAACCCTGGCTCATGCCTAAGGCCACGTGTCCGTCATCACCAAAGTTGCCTTGGCTCGAGAAATTGGGTACGAGAGGGGAAGGTCATTCAATGAGCACCCCCGCTCGCCCGATCAAAAGATCGGCCTTTACTAAGCATGATATTTTGTTTTTGAAAACACATGTGCTCTTATTCTGGTTAATTAGCTAATCTTACTACGTGATGCGCACAGCAAACAAGTATGGACTAGATCTCCTAATTTGGAACAAAACATTGCATGTTTGTTTGTTTGAAAATGGTTTTGAAGTTTGCTACTTGCAGGTAGGCTAAATTCGGGATTCAATGAATTGTTCCAATTCAAGTAATCCAACCTTCACCCGCAGGCATTCAGGTAGCTATATCAAATAAGCAGTTAGCCTCGTGGCAAGCACGCTTTTATGGCAACATTAACACACATGCAATATGCTAAAGTGTAAACACTCACAGTGTACTCTGAGCCAAAACAAAGAACTAGTTAGAAATCATGCATGATCCTAGTTCATGTTAAGATGGCTAATGCAACAAATACGAAAATGCAACTTATATAGGCTCAGCTATTTCTAAGATGTCATGTGAAATGCAACTTGATACATGTATTCAAGTAAGTGTATTGAAATACAATGCAGTTAGTATGATGCGCCGAGCCCGGTGCATGCAAGACAGATGAATGAATGCACGCATGCAAGCGTAAGGTATGCTAAACAAAACATGCCCTAAAACTAACCATCACAAGCGGTTTAAGTAAAAGGGAGAAAGAAATGGGGGTTGGAAGACATGCATCACACACACGCACGCTTATTACAACAATTGGCCCTCTCGATGGAGGGTCCAAATAAGAAGCTAACTAGCTAATCTAAGCTAATTAAACAAATTATTACAAACAAAACTAATTAACTAATCCTAGTTAACTAATTAAGCTATTACAACACGAATAAGCTGCTAAACACATTAACTAGTTAAATTACATAACCGAAGAAAAAAAAACTAGCTAAGTGAAGTAGTAAACAGAGGTGCCCTCAGAGGGAAGAATGCATGCATGCCCGGTCGCCTCGTTCGGAAATCCAACGCGATGCCCCAACTTGCATCCCAACTTGCATATGTTTTCATTTGTTCTCAGAACCTTGCACCAAGCTCCAGAAAGCTTAAACTCCACCATGGGAACCTGCGGGAGGGTGGCTGACCACCTATCCTTGCTGTGAACTAGAAAAAGTGGTCGGCCAGCTAGTTTTTGTAGCTGGTCGACCAGTTGTTGTTGCCAAACTCCAGTTTTCTACAACAGAGAGCAAGAAAGGGCATGGCAATGTATTTGCAACATATGTGTGCATAACCTCCCTCCCTATCATTTCATAAGCTCAAGGGGGTGTGGTTCTCAACCCTCGGGCCACCAATCACGCATCTCGATGCATGATGGCCGAGAGGCAAAATTGCACTATTCAATGTAAAAATGAATGCACACATAAACACATAAGGCCTAGAACTCTATCATGTATGATCAAGAGCGTCGGCGACCTAGATTTAAGGCATGTTTCATCACTTCAAGTATGAAACGTCCCTCATTTCCCATGTTTGAACTAACACTTATTCCAAACACAATGCAACACATAACATGGCATTCACAATGCTATGTAACATGGCGTATGCAAAAATGCAATGCAACACAGGCATGCAATTATGCAATAGGACTTAAGCATGCAAACATGGAATGCAACATGAACAACCTAACAAGGGTAATGACATGCACAATGCCAATGCACGCATACTCAATGCAAGACAGCATAAGCATGCAACAATATGATACAATGCAACTAGCATATTTAATGCGATATGATCATGGCATACTCAACGCAAACGATAATATAACATGCACGATGCGATGTAACATGGCATACACAATGCTCAATGGGCTTAAACCAAATGTGGGTAGACCTTAGCCATGCCCAAATCAGTGGCCATAAGGATGAAACTAAGGCACAAAAGGGCAAGGCAAGCATGCACAAGCCTTGGCCTATCAAGCAGGCCTAAGAGCACAACCCTCAAGAAGGCTCAAGGAGTAATAAAAGTGGAAGTGTAACAACACTAAGTGCACTGAAACAAGGTATAAAATGATGCCAAATCATTCAAACAAAGTAAGCATAGCATGCAAAGGTCCTAAAGCATGAAAGCTAATAAAGAGGACTATAAAGGAGGCATGCAATACATGGCAAATATGCATGAACCAAACATGGACACAGCTCAAGTAGGTCAAAACATGGACCAAAACATGCTAAGTTGGAGGCTCAAAGGTCAAGGCACGCAAGCATACAAGCTAGGCCATAAGCAAGGCAACAATGCACAACCTTTAAAGGCACTCAAAGCATGAAAGAAGTGGGAATATAGACATGCTCTAAGCTCTGAAATAAAGTATTAAATGATGCCAAATCATCTAAATAGCTCAAAGATAGCATGCATGAGTCATCAAAACACAAAGCTAACAAGGCCAATTGCACTACAACTATACAAAGCATGAAGCATGCTGCCAAGGCAACCCAAAAAAGTCCTAGAACATGTCAAAATGAGTCTAAAACATGCATGGAAGGATGCCAAAACAAGCTAGCATGAAGGGCATAAAGCATGATGCATACAAGGCAAATAAGGTGGATTACACTACACCTATTAAGACCAAGCATGGGATGACTTAACCAACAAAAATCAGAGTTATATCAAGGCAAAATAACCCCAAAAACATATTGAAATGATAGCTCGCAAGCTTAGGTATGAAGGGGGAAACCCTTCAACGCATTGAATGAGTGGAAAATGCAAGTGTATGAGCATGAAACATGGACTGACATCACATGATAAATGATGCCAAATCATTCAAATAGTCCAAGTAAAGCATGCTAATGGACTTGGAGCACAAAGCTAACAAGCTAGATTGAACCATGGCTATACAAAGCAAGTCATGCATGGCCAAAAAAACCAAAATTAGAGCTAGAGCATGCTAAAACATGGACAAAAGCTTCTCAAAGTTAAGCCAAAAGCATGCTAGAATGACAAGTTAAAGCATGATGCATGTTAGGCTAAGTCATGGAAATGCACTACAAGTGCATGGAGCATGCATGAGGTGATCAAACCAAACCCTAATAGAGGTATGACATGGCAAAACATCACCAAAAACATGCTGAAATGGAAACAAAACAAGCTAAAATGACATGCTACTTCATGAAGCATACAAGACTAGTTTGTGAGATTTACACTACAAGTGTATTAGGCATGCATGGAGTGACAAAACCAAGTAAAAATAGTGGCATGCCATGCTAAAATAAGCCCAAATACAAGCTCAGATATGCTCAACATAAGCTTAACAAATATGTTCACACATGAGGCATTCAAAGCAAGTATGGAAGACACAAGGAGAGGGGATGGCCCTCTCCTATTTGGGACCTCAAACACTCTTCCCACTATTGAAATTCCTCTGAGTTTCAGTGGTGAAAAGGCCAAAACAAGGTGGTCCCAAAGGCTTAAAAAGAAGGCACAAAAATAAGGCCAAACAAGGCCTAAGAGGGGGTGGACCACCCCCAATGCAAAAGTGACCTTAAACAAAAATCTTAAGGACAAAAAATCAAAACTTGTTGTAGTTTAGAGTTGAGCTTAAAACAATATGCAAATAGGTCCAATAGCTTAAGCAAAAATGGGGATTTAAAAGGTTAAAAGCTCACCCTTGAAGACCACCTTTAAAGCTGCAATTCCAGGAACTTCTTTGAACTCAAACCAGTCCAAGAACTCCAAAACCAGCTCCTAAGCACCTCAGCTCCAAGAGTATGGTGTTTGAGTGTGTGTTTGTGTACAAAAGTGAGACAAAATGACACTTTAAGGCACGAAACAAGAACAAACAAAGAAATATAGAGACAAGTGTGTATCTATCAGTCAAGCCTCAAAATTCTGAACCTAGAGGAGGGAGGAGGAGGTTCTCTTATGTAGAGAACAAAAGTGTAAGCTTCTTGAAGAAGCTAAGGCTCAAGGCCATCCCTCCATACATGGTTCTAGTGCTCTCTAGCTGTGCCAGCTGGCCAAAAATATCTTCAAAAAGATGACAAAAAGCAGCCGACTACTTGAAGTGATCAGCCGACCACTTTAAGTGGTCTCTCAAGATAAAAACTAGTTGGCCATGGTGAGAGAGAGTCTAGAGCATGAAAATAATGCAGTGGTGTGGTGGCCTACCAGAAAAGATGGCCCAAAGACCAAGGAGACCAGTTGTCAGAACAGAAAATTGGCTGGCGGGAAGAAAAGTGTTCTCCAAGGGGAAATGATGGTCTCCCACCCTTGTACCATATTTCACACAAGGAAAACAAGGTTTGTACCAGAAACAAGCCAAAATGGATGTAAGAAGAAAGTTTGGGAGGCAAGGCGCGCAGCCAGGAGCCTCGAAAACTAGCTGTCGAGCACCAAAAGTGGTCTGCGACCACAAAAGTGGTCTCCCAGACCATAGTGTCCCTCTAGACAGAGGCAACAAGGTGTGGTTAAAAACCATGCCAAATGGAGAACGTTAACCGGTCCCGAGCCAAGGTGCGCGACCAAAGGCTCTGAAAACTAGAAACTAGTCTCCAAACGGGAAAAATGGTCTACGACCATGAAAAATGGCCTACGACCACAAGGAGGTGGCCTACAAGACCACTCCGTCCCTCAGGAAAGGAAAACAAGGCCTAGTCCGCAAACCGAGCCAAAGCACAAAGAGTTCAGAGGCCCGGAGGCAAGGCTCTCAGCTAAAACTCCGGAAACTCGAAACGAGCACAATATGCACTATCACCGAGCGCTCAATCGATGACGTCTGAGTCTTAAGGTCATTCAAAAATGGGGTTTCTACAGGGTTTGATCCCTGGCATCCAATAAAAAGAATTTTGTTTTGCAAATCCGAATGGTACAGCACTGAGCATGAAAACTATTTGTTTTGAAATTGAAATTGAGAGTGGTTATATTTCAATGAATTCCGAGATGGATGTCGAGCCTACAACTAACCAAAACACAAAATATGACTCAATGAAAGAAAAACCAAGCAGAAACAACCTAAACAGATCGATTGACACTTACTAGAATAGAAAGGACACAAAACTTCAACGCCGGCGCAATTAGAAACACCGCGGGTGCAACGATCGCATGGGCGATTTAGAATATCATGGGTGCGACACATTGCTGAAGATAACTATTACGCACTTTTCGGCGAGTGATTGACAATGGAAACTTTCGAAAATACAAGGGAAAGACAGAAAACCTGACTCGACTGTGCCCCCAGTTCATCGTTTTGACTATTGTTTCCTTTGCTAAGAAGATTTTGACTAACATGAGAGTTAAATTAGCATGCTTGTTCCACTCTTTGTTTTCAAATCATGTAAGTCAGGTTGTGAGCACTGAAAGTTTTCCCTTTTTAGTCCAAAGAATGGTCAGGATTTTGCAAAAATGGAATAATTGTCAAGAAAATCAGTCAACTTTATTAAAAGTCCTCAAAATCTGTTTTTGCAAATGACCACTACCCGACCAACATGAAATCAACCCTTGAGCTATACAACCCCAAATTAGATAACCCAAGCAGGACATACTGTATTACCACTGAATTTGTTTTGCAATTGAACTCTCATGCAGGTGGAATAGGATAACTGAATCGAACGAAGATCAGCCAATCACACATGGATAGGACAGCTGAGTTGAATAAAGATACACCAATCAAACATGGATGGGATGAGTGAGTTGATAAATGATTAGGGCCGAACTTTAAGATGAAGTTGCCTACGTATCCCAAAGATAGGAAGTGGGCTCACGTAATTCTAGGGATAAGGCTCACTTAGGTATTAACATTCTTCTTTTATATTCTAACTTTAGCCAAAGCCGCCCTTTCAGGCTTTCGACCTTGCGATCTTTTCTTAATTTTTCTATTTTTTTCCCCAATTTTTTCATTTTTCAAATTTCATTTTTCAAATTTTCATTTTTCCATATTGCTTTTTGTTTTTCTACTCTAATTGTTGCCTGGGTCACCATTCCGGGTTTTCGGCCTAACGAGCCTCTCAAGGGTGGTAAACTATTTTAGCTTGTCCATATTGATTGGTTATGAGAATGCAAGGCCATCTAAATCCATGAAAATGGCTATTACACTTGACTAGATAGACTTGATGATGTACAGACCCAGCTAATTGGGTTTGAATTTGCCCCTAGGGTCGTGGATAGGAGTTCGATTGTCCTGCATCACTAAATCTTCCTCTCTTAGATTTTGGGATTTGACTTTCTTTTTGGTTTCCATTGGCTTAAGAAACAACTTCGTTGGAATCTCTGATCACATCTAACCTCATTGCCCCAAGTTCTAGGGTTGCTTCCAATTTGGCTATGCAAGCCTTATACTCTGATTGATTTTTCTATGAACACTTTGAATCAAGGTTTGAAAGCTAGGGGTTGAGTCTTAGGTCGAGAGGGATCCTATGTTGTATAATCTGAAGATCAATTCTAGGCATGTCTTCGAAGGACTACGCAAAATATTTTTTTGAAATCTTCTAATAAAACGACTAATTGCTCGTGTTCCTTTGAAGACAATATAGAACCAATCTAGACCAAGTTAGGATCCTTATTAGTACCCATATTAACAACAATGATGTCAAGACCCGAACCCGCCCCTATGGGTTAGGGACATGACCGGCCAGTAATCCTGTGATTACCTACGGCCTCAGACTGAAACAGACGTAACTCGTCAGAGTAAGGGGCCAAACGGAAGCAAAAATTTAAAACTTTGTCCATAGAGCCGTGCTTATATGCACATCAAACAAACCATACTCAGATACGTTAATAACCCACATCAAAAATGCAGTATCATAAAATACATTACAGACATGATCATCCAAACGAGTCAACCTATAACAGACTATGTACAGACATACACTAGGCCCTTGCCAACAAGACAAAACATAAGTACACAATAAAAGGGCAAGGATGGTCTCATGCGTGAGGCACAAGGCTGACTCTCCCAAAACTCATGTTGTCCCTAGCAGACTTCACTGGGGCTGGGTTTGTGCTTCTCTTGGCTCACCTACAAACACATGAATGAGCGTGAGCGATAGCCCAGTGAATAATATCAGGTATGACAGTTACATAACAATATGTAGAACAACATGCTCCAAACGGCCTTGGACCCAATTCATACTTCTAATTAGCAAATATATACGACTATACGAAATGCAAATCAAGTAGCTGTAGTTCCAACATTCTGGCCTTTGGCCCATTTGGGTTTCCATTCATGGAAAAACGGCCTTCGGCCCATTCACTTATGTCAAAACGGCCTTCGGCCCATTCATTTCTGTCAAAATGGCCTTCGGGCCATTCATTTATGTCAAAACGGCCTTTGGCCCACTCGTTCATGTCAAACCGGCCTTCGGCCTACTCATTCATGTCGAAACGGCCTTCGGCCCACTCACATGTGTCAAAACGACCTTTGGTCCATTCATTTACATCAGGACGACCTTTGGTCCATTCATTTATATCAGGACGACCTTTGGTCCATTCATTCACATCAAAACGACCTTCGGTCCATTCATTTATATCAAAACGACCTTTGGTCCATTCATTCACATCAGGACGACCTTTGGTCCATTCATTTATATCAGGACGACCTTTGGTCCATTCATTCACATCAAAACGACCTTCGATCCATTCATTTATATCAAAACGACCTTTGGTCCATTCATTCACATCAAAACGACCTTCGGTCCATTCATTTATATCAAAACGACCTTTGTCCACAATCCCAATTAACAACTCATAAAGTTTATAAGGGAATAACAATTGGACATTGACAAGCTTTCGAATATTGATATTACTCACAGTGATCGGCTTGTGGATTTCCCCTGGAGCTTGACCCTACACGTTTCATGAACACAAAAGGGTCATTAACAATTCAATCCGTTCTTTAATTCACATATTCCTCTTTAGGCTTTATTATTATCTCATTAACTCATTTACAATGCTTGACATATGCCTAAGAGTGCTTGCAAGTGAAAGAGAACGGAAAACAGAACACAAAATGCAAGAACAGGATTTCAGAAAATAGGGTCCCCGCTCGAGCGTGGACTTCACCGCTCGAGCGGACCCTTAGGTCTGCAAAAGTACTGGTTGCCTTCAATTCCAGCTCGAGCATGAACTCGGCCGCTCGAGCGTACTGCCCATCTACATAGCTCCTCGCTCGAGCGTCAAATTCCCCCGCTCGAGCGGGAACCATGTCTGCAAAAAGTGCTGGGAGCTCGATTTATCCGCTCGAGCGGCACTTCCCCCGCTCGAGTGGAATCCAAAATTCTGGAAATTCCAGGTCGTGTTCTTGAGTTTCATTTCAATTTCCCAGCTACCATTCTTGCATGCAAAGGCCCAAATCTCAAATATACTCATACTAACATGGTTCCCTTGCAAGATTATAGCATTATGAAGTTCAATTTCTTGATTTACCTACATGCATGTCCCAAAACATGATCAACCCATCACCAATATAACAAATTCATGCATTCAAGCTCATATCTTTAATTATTCAACATGCAAGGCCATCTTGACTTCATTTCCATTTCAAAGATGCAAATGGTGCCAAAACTCAACAAAACCAAGCTTGCATGCATGATCTAACTTCAATTCTTGCTTAATTGACATGATATATGCTAGATTTTGCAACTTATGGCAATTCAAAAGTAATCTTTTGGATGCATGATCATACCCCATCAAAACCAATTTAAAATCATGCTCTTGATCACAAAAATACTTGGACATGCACAAAATTTCAATTATAATCCAAGAATCACTCACCTAGGAGCTTGATTCTCACAATCTATGATGAAATCTTGAATTAGACTTCCAATCTCCAAGTTTCAAGACCAAAGTTGCACAATCCCTCTTTCTCCCTCCCAATAGTCGGCTCACCCTCTCAATTGAGTTCAAGAACCAGGCAAAATAAGCTAAGGGAGAGAAATAAGGTGTAGTGCTCAAATATATCAAGTCCCACTAAGTCAATATAATAATATAAAATAATGGGGTACTGAATTTATCATTTCAATCAGTTTAAATTGACCAGGATAAATTTTCAATTAAATTTCACCGTAGGCTCTAAAAATTATGCCAATTACAGTGGCGTAATCAATTTCGGGTTTTGTGGCCGATAAGGCCCTTAATTTAATTCCCGAAGCGGATTATTCAAACAAATAATCCTACAGTGAACAGATACGAATTCAAAATCACATATCATCACATAATGGCACACAAAATCATACTAAACACATAACCATAACAATTTTAGGACCAATTTAGCATAATACAGAACAGGGGTATTACAAATGATCTCATTCATCAAGGGCTTAACACACCCCCCTTCCTTTCAGTCAATCAAATTTTACAAATCCTGAGGAATTTCTTTCTCTTTGTTTTTATCAGAGTTTTTAAAATTAAGTCAATGCAATGAACTAAAGGCACAAAGAAGTAGGCATAATTTATGGCACTTTTATTCACAAGAAACTCCGACTTAATGATGACAAAAGACTCAAAAGAAAACAACAAAGAAGACGAAGACAAGACATAGACGTCTAGGTTAGCACTCCTGAAATCAACAGATTTAAACTCGCATCAAACTCAGACTCAACATTCAATTCACAACTCATAATAAAAACCATTCTCAATAGTTAAAGTGCAGGCCATCAACCGTATCTAGAATGAAATTTTTGCAATTCACAGGTGGTCCATCCCCGATCCCAGAAATGATCACAATATCTCTTGAGTTTACTTGTCCCGTACTAGTCTCAAGATCTATCACAGATCAGGCAGTGTCATACCTAGAATTTCTCCCGTGCTTCTTTGCTACATGATCATTCCATGGCTCGAGAAAACCATAAAGAGGAAAGAGCATGCCTGTGAGAATATCTTCCATAACATCTAATTTTAGCTCCAAAGCATTTGCCACCACAGGGTTTTGGGGTTTTGGCTGGAACTGATGTGCATATATCATGAATAAATCAGTACTCTTCGGAATAAACACCCCGAGCTTGGGCAAATGGGAAGGTGTGATGTATATGCTTGGGTTAAAAGTGGGTGGTACTGTGTGGATGAGGTTGAGCTGAGAAGGCAATGCAACTTGGTCATGGGGTGACACTGGGTTAGAGGTGGCCTTGGCTCTTTGGGGTTGAGGCGGAGCTATGGTTTCACTATCGATGAGATCTTGAATTGCATGATGATGTTGGATGCAACAGTTGGTATCATGACCGTGTCGTTGGTGAAAGGCACAATACTTGGTGGGATCATGGCTACGTGGAAGTGGACTAGGAAGGGGTTAGGGATCAAGAAGCCTGAGGTGCCCCTTTTCCACTAAAATTTCCAAGGCATAGGTTGGAGACATGTAGAGAGGGTGAAACCTTTGGGTTTGAAGTCAGGTTGATGTGGTCGGTTGCAGGTCAACATTAGCAAAAAGGGTTGGCCATTTTGGTAGAAGTGGTGAGAGTGTTGATCTCTGACGGTATGAAATTAGCAGTTGTGCTACTACTGATAGTAGCATTAGAATTGCGAGTAAATGTCTTTCTCATGGGCTCATTTCCTTTTGTAATGATTCTCTGTTTGATAACATCCTCAATTTGAACCCTAATCCCATGGAGGTCCTTGAAGTTGAAGAGTGGAAGAACTATCATCTTCTGCAGTAATCTTCCATACAGATTCTTGACAACCATAGGGACTTGATCTTTCTCCAAAGGCTTGTTTACCATCATGGCTGCCTTAGCCCTCCACTCGGTGATAAATGCCATGAAGCTCTCATTGGGCATGTCGGGTCGCCTCCAGTTCCTGAGTGGTTTATTTGATTTGGGTATTATAGGAGTATTATGTGACAAATTTTTCAACTAACTCCTCCCAGTTTTACTTGACCGAATCATCTAACTCGGCATACCAAGTAGCAGCCACTCCTGACATAGTTCTTCCAAATAAGGAAAGCTTTTGAGCTCGAGATAAGCCCATAGGCTTCAAAATGCCTGAAAAAAGACAGATATGAACCGTAGGGTCACCAGCCCCATCAAATCTATCTATTGCATTTGAACCGCTCAAGTAACGTCACCGTTATTTCCGTAAACCCATCCTTGATGTCTGAAATAGAGTTCATTCCTTGTGATGTTTTGAACATCTTCTCTAATTTGGATATTTTTAGCATAGTTGTGGACACCCCATTTTTGACCGTCCTCAAGACTTGGACGTCATCGTTTGAACACTCGATGATCATCTATGCTCGCGTTCGTTTTGAGTTCTCGGAGGTCTCAGCTACGCGCCTTGCCTCAAGATCTCTCAACTTATCTGTTTTGTGCTTGGTTGTGGACCAAACACTTGTGTTTTTTGCTTCTAAGGGAAGAGGGAGGCTTGTTTGCCATGCCCTCAACCCACTGGCCAAGGCTTGAGGCCATCGGCCTTGATTTCTTTCCACCGGCCAAATGTATTGGCCGATTAGCACTTTATTTGGTCAGCCAGCCCTTGTGTTGGTCGATCGACCATTTTTGCTGGCTGAACCCGGTTCATATGTTTTATGCAGATATTTTATGCCAGCTGGATTAGCTGGCATGCACATTTGCTCCCCTTCATACACGTGTATGGAGGGATTTGCTTCTTGGTTTAGCTTGCTTTGGAAGCTTTGTTATTGAACTTCTATAAAGAGGAAGCTCCTCCTCCCTCCTCAAGGGTTCAAAAAAATGGCCTAGAGAGGATAGATATAGTTTTGTATCTATATTTCTTGGTTTAGTCTTGTTTTGTGACCTAAAGTGAGTTTTTGTCTTACTTTTGGACTTAAACACCTAGCATTACACCATCCTTGGGTTACTGAGGTACTAGAGGGTTGTTATTAGGGTTCTTGAGCTATTTTTGATCAGAGAAACCTGCTGGAGCTTTGTTCTTGAAGAGGTTCTACAAGGGTGAGTTCCTTTCTTTAGATACCCCTTTCTTGCTTAAGCTTTTAGCCCATGTTGCTTATTGTTTTAAGCTTGGTATGTAACTGATAAAAGTTCTGTTTTCACTTGCTTTAGGACTTTGTTTAAGGTCCTTTTGAGGTTTGGGGTTGTTTCCCCCCCTCCTTTAAGGCCTTGTTAGGCCTTGTTTTAGGCCATCAATTTTGTCCTCTGTTATTAGCTTTGCATGGCCTCTTTACCACTGAAATCCAGAGGAATTTCAGTGGTGAAGAGGTAGTTTTTAGGTCTTAAATAGGAGAGGGTCATCCCCTCTCCTTGTTGTCTTGAATGCTTACATAAATGGCTTATGTTGGTGGCTTGTATGCCTAGCTTATTTTAGCTTTATTTCAGTGTATATTAGGCTTTGTTTTTTCATAATGTACCTCTGTTTCAAGTTGGTTTGATGGCCTTTTATATGCTTCATATACTTGCCTTACAATCCTCTCGTTTGCCTCAACATGTATCATGTTGTAACATGCCATTCTAGCATGATTTTGGCTTAACTCCATGAACCTTTTAGCCTTGGTTTACCATGCTAAAGCTCTGTTTTTTATTGTTTTGGTCATGCTTGCATTGTTTTGTATTGCTACCATGCAATCTAGCTTTTTAGCTTTGGGTACTCAAGTCATTAGCATGTTCTACTTCGACCATTTCAGTGGTTTGGCACCATTTGTTATGCTATTTCAGTCCATATAGTATGCTCATATGCTTGCACTTGTAACTTCTTTAATGCTTTAAAGAGTCGATACGTTATGCCTCATGAATGTGTCATTATGTATGCCACCATGCTTAGGAATTTGGGATGCCACCTATGTCATGACCCGAACCCGCCCCTATGGGTTAAGGTCATAACTGGCCAAACAAAAGGGCGAAGACGGGTCTCATGCGTGAGACGTTCGGGCTGACTCTTCAATACTTCAACTGTTTCTCACAACTTCACTGGGGCCGGTTTTGGACGTCCCTTGACTCACCTACATGTACATGAATGAGAGTGAGCAAATGCCCAGTGAATAATAACAAATGAGGAAGATACATAAGCAATCATTGAAACAGTTACAGCAGACGGCCTTTGACCTAATCATTTATATCTTTCAGCCTTTGGCCCAATCATTTATATCTATCGGTCTCTGGCCCAATCATTTATGTCAGTCGGCCTTCGACCCAGTCATTCATGTCAATCGGCCTTCAGCCCAATCATTTATGTCAATCGGCCTTCGGCCCAATCATTCATGTCAATCGGCCTTCGGCCCAATTATCCATGTCAATCGGCCTTCGGCCTAATTATTCAAATCAATCGGTTGTCCATAATTCAAACTAGCAAACTTGTAAATAAATAAGCACTTGGACAATTGAAAAACTTCAAAATATCCATATTACTCACAGTGATCGGTTGGTTGGTTTGCCCTGGAGATCGACCCTACACAATCCATGAACACAAAAGGGTCACTAACAATTCAATCCGTTCTTAAATTCATATTTTCCTCTTTAGGCTTTATTCTTATCTCTTTAACTCAATTACAATACTTAATGCATGCCTAAGAGTGCTTGCAAGTGAAAGAGAACGAAAAACGAAACACAGAACGATCATACAAAATTTTCAGAAATAGGGTCCCCGCTTGAGCGGATCCAATTGGTCTACAAAAGTGCTGGTTGCATCAAATCCACGCTCGAGCGTGAACTCGGGTGCTCGAGTGGAAGGTCTGTCTATATAGCTCCCCGCTCGAGTGGGAATCATGTCTGCATAACTATGCTGGGAGCACGAATTTCACGCTCGAGCGGCGGTTCCCCTGCTCGAGCGGACATCAAACTTTCTAGAAATTCCAGAACTATTCTTGGAGTTTAATTTTGATGTTCAAAGGTCTCAACTCGTGATTTCAGTCCCAAAAACATATAAACACATTATATTTCAAGGGTACACAAACAATATGAAGCTAATTACTAAAAATCATGGTTCAATTCTCCAAAATCAATCTACATTTCTTGGTAAACTCAAGGCTCATACATTCAAACTTTACACAAGCTTCATATCTTCCATAATTAAACATGCATGACAATTTTCGACCTCATTTCCATTTCAAATAGCACCAATGATGCTCATAACATGAAAATCAATAAAACCATGCTTGCATGTATACTTCAATGCTCAATTCTTCACAATCCACACATTACATGCTAGATTATGCAATTTCATAGCAATTATATACATACTGTAACAAGCCCGCCGGGGGGGGGGGACCTCGCTACAGTTAGGACTCTCGATTTTGTGTCGCGGTTCTTAATCTTGAACCAAAGAGTCCAAATCCGGCAAATCGTTTTGAGAAACAGATTTTTGAAAAAGTAGTGCCAAACATGGACTGCTTTGCCAGATACAGAGTCGCCACCTAAATATTTTTTAAAATGGGAAATTTAGGAAACCCTGACTCGGTGCCGAAGGCCACATGTCTGTCATCACCGGAGTTGTCTCGGCTCGGGAGCTTGGGTACGATCGGGGAAGGTCAGCTATGAGCACCCCCTTTCGCCCGGTCCGAAGACCGGCCTCTACTAACCATGATATCCGTTTTTGAAAACTTTATGTGTTCTTAAACCAATCATTAGCCTAGAATTACTACGTTATGCGCGCAGCAAACAAGTATAGACTAGATTGCCTAATTTGGAAAGAAACATTGCATATCCGTTCATTTTGAAAATGCTTTGGAATTTGCTACTCGCAAGTAGGCTAAAACACGGATTTCAATGAGTTCTTCCAACTCAAACAATCCAACCTTCACCCACAGGCATTCAAGCAGTTTATAACACATAAGCATCTAGCCACATGTTAAGCATGCTGTCATGGTAGCATTCACACACATGCGACGTGCTAAAGCATTAAAATACTTACATAGTACTCCATGCCAAAACAAAGAACTTGTTAGCAAACATGCATGATCCAAGTCCATGTTAAGTGCCTAATGCATCGCATACAAAATGTTGCTAGAATAGGCTCGGCTATCCTAAACATGTCATGTGAAAATGCACAATTATCACATATTCACTTTTTGATTTGAAGTACGAATGCAGTTAGCGTGATGTACCGAGCCTAATGCATGTAATACAAAATGCATGAATGCACGCATGCATAGCATAAGGTACGCTGAATTTAAACATGCCCTAATTTACCATCATAAGCAGGTAAATAAAAGGGAAGAAAGACGTGAGGTTGGAAGACATACACACACTCACGCACACTTATTACAGATTTGCCCTCGTTCGGAGGGACCGAATAAATATTACAAATTAATTAACTACGCAAGCTAATTAATATTACAAATTGCCTAATTTAATTAACAAATTAAATAGACTAAGAAAAACAGTAAAACGCCTCGAGAAGCGCGTCCAAGTCTTGAGGACGGTAAAAAATGGGGTGTCTACACATACATGCATACATTGACCTTCAATTCAAAATAAACAACTCAATTCCTCTTCAATCCTTACTCTTGATCATTAATCAACTTTGAATACACAAAATTACACATTAAACTCATGGATTCACTACCTAGAGGCTCAATTCATCCAATCTATAGCAAATTCTTAAGTAATCTTCCAAAATCTCCAAGCCTCAAGACCAAAACCTCAATCTCCTATACTCTCTCTCTCTCTCTCTCTCTCTCTCTCTCTCTCTCTCTCTCTCTCTCTCTCTCTCTTTATGGCTGGCCCTCCCTCTCTCACAATTGTATAAATCAGATTTTTCAGTTCAAAAGAATTAAAAGTGAGAGTATATGGCCTTATAAGTAAAAGTCCCACTAACCAAAATTACAATATTAAATAATTTCAGCACTATGCCATTAATTAAATCAATTTAATCTGATCCGAATCAATTTCCAATTAAATTTCACCGTAGGCTCTAAAAATTACACTAATCACAAAGACGTAATCAATTTCGGGTTCTGTGGCCGATAAGGCCTTCAATTTAATTTCGAAAGCAGATAATCAAACAGATATTCTTACAGTGAACAAATAGAAATTCAAAACCACATATTTTCACATAATAGCACACGAAACCATATTAGACACATAATCATACTCATATTAAGGACCAATTAACACATTACGGAATAGGGATATCACAATCTTCCCCCCTTTAGGAAGTTTGGTCCTCCAAACTTAATTTACCTTCGTCGGGAAACAAATGTGGATAGCATAGTCGTATTTCCTCCACTTTTTCCTATGTAGCATCCGTCCCATAATGTTCCTTCCATTCCACTTTCACCATTGGGATGGACTTGCTTCTCAATTGTTTCACTTGCCGATCAACAACTCGTTCCAGCCATTCGGCGTATTCCATATTTTCATCAATAGCTATCCGGTGATAATTAATCACATGAAACGGGTCTTGGAGGTAACCCCTCAACATCGACACCTGAAGCATGTTATGGATTTGTTCGAATCTCGGTGGCTAGGCAACTCTATAGGCAACTGGTCCAAGCCTTTCCAAAATTTGAAACAGCCCAATGTAACTGGGCGACTACTTGCCCTTCTTTCCAAACCTGACTTGGCCTTTCATCGGAGAAACACGGACGAACACATGGTCACCAACCTCATATTCAAGAGGTCTTCTCCGAACATCTGCATAATTCTTTTGTCGGTCCTGAGCTGTTTTGAGTCTTTACCGAATGATCTTGATTTTCTCAGAAGTGTCCTGCACAATTTCAGGCCCAAGTAAAGCTCTATCCCTGACTTCTGTCCAACAAATAGGTGATCTACACTTTCTACCATACAAAGCCTCGTATGGTGCCATACCGATGCTGGAGTGGAAGCTGTTATTATAAGCAAATTCTGTAAGTGGCAAATAGTCTTCCCAACTCCCCTGGAAATCCAAAGCACACATCCGAAGCATATCTTCTAGAGTCTGTATTGTTCGTTCTGATTGCCCATCTGTTTATGGATGGAATGCAGTACTGAACCTTAGTTCTGTCCCCATAGCTTCCTGCAAACTCTTCCACAATCTAGAAACAAATTTCGAATCTCTATCCGACACAATAGATATCGAAACTCTGTGTAAACGGATAATCTCATCAACATAAATAGTAGCCAATCTATAAGCATTAAACGTAGTTCTAACTGGCAAAAAACGTGCAGATTTAGTTAGTCTATCAACTACAACCCAAATAGAATCTATACGTCGAGAAGTCCGAGGTAGGCCAACAACGAAATCCATAGTCACATGTTCCCACTTCCATTCAGGAATAGGGAGAGGTTGAAATGGACCACCCGGTTTCTGATGTTCAGCCTTAACTTGCTGACACTGAAGACACTTGGACACATATTCTGCAATCTCTTTTTTCATTTTAGGCCACCAACAGGTCTGTTTCAAATCTCAATACATTTTATTATTGCCTGGATGCATAACAAATACGGATCTGTGGGCTTCATCTAAAACCCTCTTCTTTAGCTCCAGAATATTAGGGACACACATTCAGTTTCGGAATTTCAACACTTCGTTTTCAATACTGAACTCCGCTTTCGAACTTGTCTCAAATTCATCAATCACTTTCTTGAGAAATTCATCCTCTTTCTGTTTCTGCTTGATTTCTTCAATGATTGCCGGCTCGGCTGTAATAGCGGCTATTAATCCACTCTGTTCACACATTACCACTTCAACTTCAGACTTCTCAAAGTCTTGCAAGATCTCTTTCTGTTCAGTAAGCAAACAAGCCATACCCCCCGTTGATTTTCTGCTCAAGGCATCAGCAACTGTGTTAGCTTTCCCGGGGTGATACTGAATCTCTAAATCGTAATCCTTTACCAGTTCCAGCCATCTCCTCTGTCGCATATTCAACTCCTTTTGTGTGAAGACTTTTGTGATCTGTGTAGACTTCACACTTTGCTCCATACAAATAATGCCGCCAGATTTACAAAGAAAAAACAACTGCGGCCAATTCTGGGTCGTGTGTTGGGTAATTCTTCTCATGCAGTCTCAACTGTCGGGAGGCATAAGCAATAACCTTTCCGTTCTACATTAGCACACAACCCAAACCTTTATAAGACGCATCACTAAAACTTACAAAAATTTTCGTACCTGATGGTAGTGTCAAAATCGGTGCAGTGGTCAATCTTATTTTCAATTCATGAAAGACTGATTCTCTTTCATCGTTCCACTCAAAAGGTTTCCCTTTGCGCATCAGTTGGGTAAGAGGCACAGCTATTTTCAAAAAATCTTTCACAAACCTCCTGTAGAACCCAGCTAAACCCATAAAACTGCAGACTTTTGTTACATTGGTCGGTGTAGGCCAATTCACAATTGCCTATATTTTCTGTGGGTCCACTAAAACTCATTCCTTGTTGATCACGTTCCCTAAGAAAACAACTTCATCCAACCAAAACTCACATTTCTTTAGTTTAGTAAATAATTTCCTCCCCCGAAGTATTTGTAGGACAGTCCTCAAATGATGTTCATGTTCAAGTCTATTTTTAGAATATATCAAAATATCATCAATAAAAACCACAACAAATTCGTCAAGGTAGGTTTTGAAAATTCGGTTCATTAGGTCCATAAATGCTGCCGGAGCATTAGTCACTCCAAATGGCATAACAAGAAACTCAAAATGTCCATACCTCGTTTTGGCTTTGGTCATTGCATGTTTTAGGCTTACTTTGCCATGCTTTAGGACTGTTTTGGGTCATGCTTACCATATGCCCTTTGTTTTGTGTAGCTTTGGTTCAAGTCCCTTCACTAGTCTTAGGCTTTAAGCCTTGTGCATGCTATGATTATGATTTGTTTATGTGATTTGACATCACTCGTAGCCTCATTTCAGAACATGCAGTGTTGTTACATTTGGACGCTTTTCATTCCTTTTAAGTATTCTCAAAAGTTTCCCTATGATGCTTAAGTGTTAGGCCAATTACCGTGCATGTTTGTATGTGATTTTGTCCCTTATCCCTTAGCATAATAGCCACTGATTTGGGCTTATTTGAGAGCTGTCCATATTGGTTTAAGTCCATCATTTGCATGTTGCTGCATGCTTGCCTTGCATGTTGTTACATACTTGGCCTATTGCATGTTGTTGCATGCTTAAGTTGTATTGCATTTGGCATGCCCCCTTTTGTTAAGTTGCTTTGCATTTTGCATGCATTGTCCTTTGCATGTTGCTGCATGCTTGCCTTGCATGTTGTTACATACTTGGCCTATTGCATGTTGTTGCATGCTTAAGTTGTATTGCATTTGGCATGCCTCCCCCCCGGTTTTGTTAAGTTGCTTTGCATTTTGCATGCATTGTCCCTTGCATGTTGTTGCATGCTTGCCTCATATGTTCTTAAATGGTTGCCTATCTGTAAATGTTGTCACATGCGTTGCATATTTGCATGCTTGTTTAGGTTGCATTGCATTTGGCATGCTTGTTACCTTTAACCTTGTATGGCACGATCATTAACATGCTCATGTCACACTAGTGTTGCTTGCATGTTTACATCCCTTACCTCTTGCTAAACCATGATAGAGGTTGGGGTCCTCTATATGTTTTGTGTGCATTTCATTTGACATTAAAATACACACTTGGCTCCTTTGGCCACCATGCATTGAAATGCGTGATTGGTGGCCCGAGGGTCGAAAACCATGCTCCCTTGAGCTTTAAACATGATAAGGAGGGTGGTTGTGCAAACATTTCCTTGAAAATGCATTGCCATGCTCTGTCTGTCCTCTGTTGCATCAAAAATAGGATTTTACAGGAATAGATGGTCGGCCGGCCATCTTCAGTGCCAGCCGGCTATACATTGTTAGTCGAGAGCCTCATACATGGTCGATGACCAGTTCCTATTGGCCGGTGGCCTCGCCTCTTGGTCGATGACCTCCCAAAGTGCTCAGGGAGTGGTCAGAAGCATCCTTGAGACTTGTGCAGTTTTCAAAGGTGCAGAGCAATGCAAACAGAGACAACATATAACATGGCGATGGATTTCTAAGCGGAGCCGAGCAATCATGCATTTGTCCCTCTTCCCAAGGCTACTTTACTGCTTTAGTAGCTTAATTAGTTTGTTTAGTTAGTTAAGTGTTGTGTAATAATAAATTAACTTGTTAGTTAGTTAATTAGTTAATTTGTATTATTCTTTTGGTCTCTCCCTCGAGAGAGCCATTTGTTGTAATAAGTGTGCGTGTGTGTGATTCATGTCTTCCAACCTCCATTTCTTTCTCTCTTTATTGAACCGCTTATGATGGTTAATTCTAGGGCATGTTTCAATTAGCATACCTTATGCTATGCATGTTTGCATCCATTCATCAGTCTTGCATGCACTGGGCTCGGTGCATCATACTAACTGCATTGTATTTTAATTCCAAGTTGAATACGTGCATCAAAATGTCACATCTCATATGCCATTCTTAGGATAGCCGAGCCTATCTTAATTACATTTTGCATGTGTTGCATTAGCCATTGTTGACATGAACTAGGATCATGCATGATTACTAACTAGTTTCTTGTTTTGGATCGGAATACACTGTGAGTGTTTATCCTTTACCATCTTGCATGTATGTAAGTGTTAATGTGACAGCATGCTTACCATGAGGCTAATTGCTTATATGATATAACTGCCTGAATGCCTGTGGGTGAAGGTTGGATTGCTTGAATTGGGATAATTCATTGAAATCCGTGATTTAGCCTACTTGCGAGTAGCAAACTTCAAACTATTTTCCAAATAAACGGATATGCGATGCTTTGTTCCAAATTAGGAGATCTAGTCTATACTTGTTTTGTTGTGCGCATCACGTAGTAAAGATTAGCTAATTAACCGGAATAAGAATGCATGTGTTTTCAAAAACTCGATATCATGCTTAATACAGGCCGATCTTTGATCGGGCGAGCGGGGGTGCTCATAGATGACCTTCTCCAATCGTACCTATGTTCCCGAGCAGAGGCAACTTTGGTGATGACGGATATGTGGCCTTAGGCACGAGTCAGGGTTTCCTAAATTCTCCCAAAATAAAATATTTAGGTGGTGACTTTGTATCTAGCAAAGCAGTCTATGTTTGTCACTTCTTTCTAAAAAATCAGTTTTCCAAAATAATTTTCCGGATTTGGACTCTTTGGTGATTTATCAATCTCACATCGCATATTGTTGGATCAGATTAAGAACCGTGACAAACGAGTCTGAACTGTAGCATGGGGCCCCGCAGGGCGCATCTACAGTTTCTGGCGACTCTGCTGGAGAGTTAGAGAACTTGACTCGAACTCATGATATCTTGTTTTGATTACACTTATGTGTTTCTTTCCATTTGCATTTGCAATGGTGCGCCTAGGACACCGTGTTTGCCATCTGCTATTCCTGAACAGTTTGCCGGAGGGTCGCTGTGAGAAGCGTACCATAAGGCTGACCGGTTACGAGCTCTACCACGATGGGAAGACAAACCCCGATTTTTACCGGGGCAGCCTTTTTGACCATTCGACCTAGTGCATATCGGAATCCGTAGTGACCATTCCGAACCAGGACAGGTTGCTTATCCGATTATAGGTTGCTTGAAACCGCTGCGTGCGTAGTGAAACCCTAGCTCCTTACAAAATAGGACAGGGAAAACCTACCCCAACATAGGGGTGTTTTGGCTCTCATTTGCTTGTTATGTGCTTTTAGAGTGTACCTCTGTAGGAATGCACGTATCAGTTTGTAAGTCTAGGTATCGGGCTTGCGGGCATTAGTATTTTGAGAATCAGCTATATCTATGGATATCAGATTCGATTTCAGGACAGTCATTTAGGGAGCAGTGATCAGTGGTCGAATGTAGTTATTCAGCTATACTTATGTCTGTTCTGGTAAAATTGGGCAGAGATGCCGCCTGTTTTCTCTTTCAGGGGGGTTCAGAGATTTGATTCAGAGCAACCAGTGTTCTCCTTCACTAAGGCAAAGCAAAAAAGGGGCAGTTGAGGCTCACCAGTTCATCAGATCCATCAGCCACCAGTCACGTCCCCTCTGTTCTGTTAAACATACCTGCGATGACACAAAAATCAGAGTAAATTGTGGCCATGGCAGCGGCACTAAACCAAAGAATCACAATACAGCGCGAGACCGACGTTGAAATGCTGCACCTACCTAGGTCACCTGTCGCGCACCCGATCTGGGAACCCCAGGTGTTTCAAGCTCGTGAGCCGACCACATTTGAGCTAATGGGAATGATTGGCGACCTCCAGAGATCTATGGCTGATCTGGCCTATGGAATGTCGGCTCTGCCACAAACCATATCATATGCCGGGAACTTCATGCCGCAGGAGCCCCCGCTACTAGGGCGAATTGTGATTGAGCTCAGCCAACTTGAAGTTGTCTCAAGCTCTGGCAATGACACGTCAACGACAATGGAGCTTCGTACTGAAATAGCAACCCAAACCTTCCACCAAGCTGAGGCGAGTGATAAGGACAAGGCGAAGGTGGACATTGATCCCTATGAACAACTCCAGCAAGCTGTTGAGGCCCTGAAATCTGGGGGGTTGAATAAGCAACAATTACTCGCAGTTGTGGCTAAGACTGTGGATGACATTTTCCCTGCTCAGACAGAGAGCAGTTCAAGCCAAAGGGAAAATCGAGATAGGGACTGTCGTGGCAGAACAGTTCCTTCCAATCCTAACCGTACACCTGGAAAAGATCAGAGAGCTAAGGAAGTACCTGCCGATGCTTTTGTTAGTGCGTCTAGCAAAGGTCCACAGACTTCGAAGTATCTGCCCCAAGGTCATAGGGTCTTTCATGCCCTCTACATGCCTTTGTCCAAGGCTCTTCGAATCCTCACTAAAAAAGGTCATCTCAAACCTCTTGAGCCTCGGCCTCTCCCGAGTAATCTCCCTCTCTCACATGATGCTACCCAGTACTATGCGTACCATCAACAGATTGGTCACACCACCGACAGCTGCTTCTGACTTCGCCACGAAGTACATGATCTCTTTGACGACGGGGTCATCCTCCTACTGAGCTCAGCAAAGTCTATCACCACCAGGTTGGTGGACTTTGAGGATAATACAAGTATGTGATCAAGGGTTGAACCACTTGTGGGCGTGAGTTTACTCCGGATGTGGCATATGGCATGCACTATTTTGAGCATTTGCGAACGCTAGTTTTTTTTGTACTTTCTGGCTTGGGTATTCACTCAGTTTTGTTGTCCTGTATGTAGTTAGTCTTTTTTTGCTATGTCACTTGGGTCTGTCTTGTTGTATTGTGTCAGTCCTGTTGCATAGGAGTTGGGTGATTCTGGGGGTGTTGCCTCGAATATCACTATTTTGTTTTGTGTTTGTCTTTTCGCTTTCTTTTGAGTCTGTTTCTGCCGCTGAGCCGGTTACACCAACAGATCTGAATAAAACAGCAATAATTTTCATACTCTTGTGTTTGCTTCTGCCTTGCACCAATTGTGCCAAACGTTTGAATGAAACGACAGTGCTTTTCACCTGCTTCTTCTGTGCCTCGAAATCATTGCATTGACCTAAGTTTTTCAAAACCCTTTTTTTAACGAAAACGAAGAGGGAGGAATTCCTCGGGTTTTGTAAAATTTGATCAAACTGAGAGAAAGAGAGGCATGCTAAGCCCTTAATGAATGAGATCATGTTTGTTAATGTGAGTACTGAGAAGGATCCTGGCTTGATCCAGATTGGTTCTACTTTGTCTTCAGCGCGAGCGATTTGTCACTTTCTTAAAAGATTTCAAAAAATGTTTTGCGCCATCCTGCGAAGACCTATGTGGAATCACTCTTGAGATTGTGCAGCCTAGGATCGCTCTCAGCCCCGAGACTCGACCCCTGGCTTTCAAACCTTGAACTTGGATTCAGAATGTTCAACGGTCAACCACAATGTGAGGCTTGCATCGCCAGATCAAAAGTAACCCTTGAATTAGGGGCAAAAAAATGTCAGTTGTGCTCGAAGAGTCAAAATTGGGACATTTCTCAAGTCAACGAAGATCGACATGAATGTCAAATCCTAGAAGGGAGGAAAGAATAAAGTATTGTTGAACGACGGTCGAGTTCCTATCCGCAACACTAGGGGCAATTCAGCCCCCATCGGACGGACTTCTACAGTATCAGCGAACAACAGCCATTCTCTTCGATTCAGATGGATTCGAGATCCTACGACCATTCAACATGGACAAAGCTACACTTTTACCCTTGAGAGGCTCGCTGGATTGAAAACCTAGAAGGGCGACCCAGGCAAAAGTTATAGCATGAAAAAGAAGAAAAATGAAAAGAAAAGCCAAAAGAAGAAAAAAGAAATGAAGAAAAAGAAATGAAAAATTCTGAAAAGAAATGAAAAGAAAAAGAAAAAAATGATAAGAAAAGAAAAACAGAGCTCGCAAGGTTGAAAACCCGGAAGGGCGGCCTTGGCAAAAGTTAGAGCGCAAAATGAGAGGTTAAATACCCAAGTGTACCTTAACCGGAATTACGTAAGGCTTGATTCCCATGTTTGGGATACGTAGGCAACTTCATCTTGAAGTCCAACCATAAACACATCCAAATCGACTGTGTCCATATGATGGTTTTGATCATCTTTGTCTTCTTTGAATTCGGGAGCTCGGTTATGACCGTCACTTTAAGGACTGATTACGGTGTGCTGCCGTGCTATTCAAACAAGGGGCAACTTTCTGTTGCCGTGCAGTGCCATTTATACAGGGGCAATTTTCCATTGATATGGATCTGAGGTTGTGTATCTCAATGGTAGGTTCTGTGCTCGTTGAGCGGTGGCCGTTTGCAAAAATAGTTTTTGAGAATTTTTAATGAAGTTGACTAACTTTCTCGAAAATTTGTTCCATCTTTTCCAAAACTGGACCATTTCTCAGACCCCAAAAAAAAAACAAAAAAAGGAAAATTTTCAGTGCTCATAGCCTGACTTGCATGATTTCAAATCAGAAAATTGAACAAGCATGTTAATTAAACTCTTATATTGATCAAAATTGTTTTAGTAGAACAGCCAAAACAAAAAATGGTCAAAATGATGAATTAGGGGCACAGTTGAGTCAGGTGTTCTGTATTTTCCCCATTATCAACATACTTGCCAGGAAGGGCACTCTACTTGCCAGAAAGGACACCATATTCGCCAAGAAAGGTACAATTGAAGCTAACAACTGTAGACACGCCCGCGTGGGGCCTTCACTACAGTTCGGACTCGATTTTGTGTCACGGTTCTTGATCTTGAACCAAAGAGTACAAATCCGACAAATCGTTTTGAGAAACAGATTTGTTGAAAAGAAGTACCAAACATGGACTGCTTTGCCAGATACAGAGTTGCCACCTAAATATTTTTTAATGGGGAAATTTAGGAAACCCTGACTCGGTGCCGAAGGCCACATGTCCATCATCACCGGAGTTGTCTCGGCTCGAGAGCTTGGGTAAGATCGGGGAAGGTCAGCTATGAGCCCCCCTTTCGCCCGGTCCGAAGACCAGCCTTTACTAACCATGATATCCGATTTTGAAAACGTTATGTGTTCTTATTCCATTTATTAGCCTAGAATTACTATGTTATGCGCGCAGCAAACAAGTATAGACTAGATTGCCTAATTTGGAAATAAGCATTGCATATCCATTTGTTTTAGAAAACACTTTGGAATTTGCTACTCGCAAGTAGGCTAAAATACGGATTTCAACGAGTTTCTCCAACTCAAACAATCTAACCTTCACCCACAGGCATTCAAACAATTTATCACATAAGCATTTAGCCGCATGGCAAGCATACTGTCATAGCAACACTCACACGCATGCGGGATGCTAAAACATAAATACTTACATCGTACTCCGTGCCAAAACAATAAACTAGTTAGCAAACATGCATGTCCTAGTTCATGTTAAAATGACTAATGCAACACAAGCAAAATGTCACTAGAGTAGGCTCGGCTAGTCTAATCATGGCATGCGAAAATGCGATCAATTTGATTCACGTATTCAATTTGGAATTGTGGTACAAATGCAGTTAGCATGATGTGCCGAGCCTAATGCATGCAATACAAATGCATAAATGCACGCATGCATAGCATAAGGTGTACTAATTTCAAAAATGCCCTAATCTACCATCATAAGCAGGTAAATAAAAGGGAAGAAAGACGTGAGGTTGGAAGACATACACACACTCACGCACACTTATTACAGATTTGCCCTCGCTCGGAGGGACCGAATAAATAATACAAATTAATTAACTATGCAAGCTAATTAAATATTACAAATTTCTTAATCAGCTAACAAACTAATTAAGCTAGGAAAAACAGTAAACTGCCTCTGAAGGAGAGCCAGATGCAGCGCGTGCTCGGGTCTTGCTCGGAAGTGCACCGCCATGCATAGTCTGCCTCTGTTTTCCCTGCTCTGCCCCTCTGAAGACTGCCAAAGTCTCAAAGATGCTCTTCTGGATACTGGAGATCACCACCGGCTGAATGAAATTGCCACCGGCAGTGGTATATAGTCACCGGCACAGGATGAAGCTATCGGCAGGAGAATGACTGCCGGTCGGTAATGTACACTGCCGGTCGGCAAAGAATGCCTGCAGAACCTGCAACTCACAGCAGCAGAGGACAGAACTTGCATGGCAATACAATTCAAATAGTGTATGCACCAATCATGCCCCCTATCATGTTTGTGACTCAAAAGGGCATGTGCCTCGATTCTCGGACCGCCAATCACGCATTTCCATGCATGACGGCCCAAACAATCAAGTGTGCAACTTTCATGTCAAATGAAATGCAAACCAAACAAACAAACCAAGGCCCAATTCCTATCACCAGGTCAAGGAACAAGGCATGCATGCAAGATGCAATGCAACCTAGGCATGCAAGCTAAGGGTGCAACATGGCATGGCAAGACACTTATGCAAGCATACAAGCAAACATGAGGTAATGCAAATCAATGGAAAGGTGGTCTAAAACATGATTTGGGCAGCTCTAAATAGGCCCAAAACAGTAGCCAAAGTGACCAAAACAAGGGACCAAAATACACATACACGCATGCACATGTTAAGGCCCAAATGCTTAAGCATCAAAGGGCTATTTCTAAGCACATTTGAATGAGGCAATCATGGACAAATAGCAAGCAAGGTAAGCATTGTAAATCATGTTAGGATGATGTCAAACCAAGCAACAAGATAGGCTAAACATTAGCATGCAAATGGTCCAAGTACTTGAAGCAAGTCAAGGGGGGTTGAACCATGGCTAAGCCAACCAAGCCTCACAAGGCTAAGAGGACTTAAAATAGGTTCAAGGCAGACCTAGACCACGCAAAGGGGACTCCCTAGATGGCATCTAAGTGGCTCAAATTCAAAGGCATACGCAATGGCCAAAACATGGAGCATACTACACAAGCTTTCAAAGCATTAAAGATGCGTCCAAGGCAAACGTATAGGCATGCACATGGGACTGAAATGACATGGTAGATGGTTCCAAATCACCAAATCGATACAAAAATGTCATGCTATACATTCACACGCTTAAGGCCAACAAGCCGGAATGCAAAGGGGCTATACTAAGCATGCCAAATCCGACCCAAACAACCATGGACAGACCTAAAACATGGCAAAATATGCACAAAACCTTCACAAGACTAAGCCTAAAACATGCTTGAACAAAGGCTAACAACCTAAGGCATATTAAGGCAATAACAAGGCATTACATGGTAGGTATGCTAAGCATGCATGGTGTACCAAAACCAACAATAAACAGATGCATATTATGATATAATAAGCACAAAAAACAACTAAGGCATGGTCAACATGAAGCTAAGCTAGGTTCTCCCTCAAGAGGCCAAAAATGGTCCTTTTCAAGGACAACAAGGAGAGGGGGTGGCCCTCTCCTTTTGGAGACTTCAAGGCACCATCTTCACCACTGAAATCCCTCAAGATTTCAGTGGTGAAAAGGCCCAAATACCAAAGTCTCGAAACTCACTCAAAATAGCACAAAATGAGGCCTTTCAAAGCCTAAGAGGGGTCAAACACCCTCAAACCACAAAACACTCTTAATAAACAATCGAGAGGGCTAAAAAATAGAACTTTTTTATATTATACACTAAGCACAAAAATAGTTCAAAGATAGGAAAAAACAAGATGCAAAAATGGGGAATGAAAGGGAAGTTTCTCACCCTTGTAGACCACCTTCACAAATGATGCTCCAACGGCCCTCCTTGGCTTGAATCCAACACCAAAACACCAAAATCAGCCCCTTAGAACCTCAGGAGCCAAAGGAAGGTGAAACACTAGGTGTTTGTGTGCAATAGTATGAACTAAAACACCTAGAGCACAAAGAGAGAAAAAGAGAGATAGGAGATATGTATGAACCCTAACCCTAAAACCAGAGCTTCTCTCTGTCTTTTCTATCTCTAAAATGTCTCAAGTGTCTAACCCTAAAGCCAAGAGACAAGGCTTCTCTTTATAGAGGCTTTTGTCTTGTAAAGCTTACAAGACAAGCTTCTAAAGAGGGAGATCCCTCCATACACGTGTATGGTGGGGATCCAAAAGCAAGACAACTGTCTTAAAATATCTGCAAAAGCAGATGCACAACAGTCGGCCGGCCAAAAATGCCGTTTTGGCAAAATTGAGTGCCGACCGGCAACAAAGAGTGCCAATCGGCAATATACATTGCCGATGGCATCAAAAACCAGCCGGTGGCCTCTAGCCACTGCCGGTGGTATGTGGGGATGCCTCACAAGGCATTCCCTGCCCCTCCAAGGCAAAACACAAGTGTTTGGTGCAAAACCAGACACTAAACAGTCGAGTTCAGAGATCCTGAGGCAAGGCGCGCGAGCCGAGACCTCCGGGAACTCCAAACGAACACAAACATGGATAATCACCGAGTGTTCCAAGCGGTGACGTCCGAGTCTTGAGGACGGTCAAAAATGGGGTGTCTACAGTTGCCCCTCTTTGACAGAACTCGAAAGTCATAACAATGACGGGAGTGAATGTCAAAGCCCAGAGACGACCCATTTTTGACAAGGCCGAAGACTCAGACAAACATGCAAGACAGACAAGGTATGCGCCCGAAGGCAGGGGCAAAATGCAAGACAATGCACGAAGCCGAGCATAACTTATGATCATGCAAAGAAAGCTGTAACGAAGCATAACATGCGACAGCTTTAAGCTAGCATACACCGAACTACACTACAATGCAGAAAGGATGTAAGAGAATTATGCAATTCTCAATACGTCTCACTCGGAGGATACAATACCTGTGCGGCTCGTCTGGTTGCACCAGCCTCAAATGAACCGTACATACAATATCGTGCCTGAAAAGAAAACAAACTTAACAGGTACAATATTGTTAGCAACATGCATGACAATGCAATAATGGATGCAAAATGATATGCAATATATACAAAACAATGTATATATAAAAAAAATGAAGATGCAATGCAATTGAAACAATGCAAACTATATGCAAAGCAATTGAATCATGATCCAATCACGAGTGGTTCGAGACTACACCTATGTCAAATAGATTGATGGAGGTAACAAGTCTGTCTACCATAGAACGGTCAACTGAACTATGAGCATCGTAGACAGACACAAGAACAAGTATTGGGGGGGATTGACATAAGTGGGGAAACAACCAGCTGGAGAAAGGACAATGATCCTAATGCCGGATGCAAAAATTACACTACAATGTAATATATATATATGGTGTTGGGGAGGTGGCAATGGATATGGCACGCGGGCCAAACCAAATCTTGCCTAGGTAAGGCATGTACGCGTATAAGCCATGTCTAACACAGAACGGTCTACTGAACTATGCTTCGACACGAGAAGTATGGGCACATACCAGACCAAGCTCAACATGGAAAGACGCAAGCCATAGGCGGAGGGCGATGCAATGAGTGCATGCAAACTACAATGCAATGGAAATGGATGTAATGGATATGGCACGCGGGCCAAACCAAATCTTGCCTAGGAAAGGCATGTACGCATACGAGCCATGTCTAACATAGAAAAGGTGTCGCAACCCTCAAACCAACATACCAGCGTGGAATAGGCGCGTACACATGCAGAACTGTGTTTTACGTGAAAAGTAAGGGCACATACCAGACCAAGCTCAACATGGAAAGGCGCAAGCCATAGATGGAAGGAGTGATGCAATGAATGCATACAATCTACGATGTAATAGATATGGCACGCAGGCCAAACCAAATTTTGCCTAGGAAAGGCATGTACACAAACAAGCCGCGGCTAACATAGAACGGTCCACTGAACTATGTTTTGACACGAGAAGTATGGGCACATACCAGACCAAGCTCAATCTGGAAAGGCGCAAGCCATAGATGGAAGGTGATGCAATGAATGCACGTAAGCTACAATGCAATATTTACAAATATGCAATGGAATGGATATTTACAAAATGCATGACAATGCAGTATGATGCGATCTACTGGGGAGAATGTAATGAATGCATGCAAGCTACAATGGAAATGCATGACAATGCACTATGATGCAACAACTATGATTGCAACTTTCCCTATCTTACCAACAGGGCGATATACTAGGTTGGTTCAGTATCCAGAATTGAGGCGCCGACATGCTGCCTCAATCTATGGGGCTTCCATACAGATTTCAAGCCGAGGATACACCCCTGGGTATTTAAACCAGACTTTAGTCTCGGAACTCCCGAACCTTTGCGTTCTAGGCATAAGCCGTTCGAACTCTAGTTTCCACCGTCCTAGTTGGTCTTCTAGGAACTCACCGCAAACATAGACAGGTGGCTTTACCAGACCACCGAAAGTCGTTCGGGCACGACAAACACCAAAGGAATTGTACCTTCAGAGGATTTAGGGTCTCCTGGACCGGGATGCAAAATGTATGCAAACTGCACACGTCAATGTGCTGAAGGTTTTGCACCTTCCAAGGATTTAAGGTCTCCTAGACCGTGCGTGTTTAAGGTCTCGCCAGACCAACACAATATGCATGACAATGCAAGAGTGAGGCACGCATGCCACATGGAATGTAAATTGATACAATTGAGACACGCGTGCCTCATAAGATGCAAAATGATGCAAGTGTGACACGTATGCCACACGGAATGCAAAATGAAACAAATGAGACACGCATGCCTCATAAGATGAAAAATGATGCAAGTGTGACACGCATGTCACACGGAATGCAAAATGAAACAAATGAGACACGCGTGCCTCATAAGATGCAAAATGATGCAAGTGTGACACGTATGTGTAACAAGCCCGCGGGGGACCTCGCTACAGCTCGGACTCGACTTTTCGTAGTCACGGTTCTAAGTCTGAACCAAAGAGTCCAAATCCGGCAAATCGTTTTTGAGAAAAACAGATTTTTGAAAGAAGTGCCAAACATGGACTGCTTTGCCAGATACAGAGTCGCCACCTAAATATTTTATTTTGGGAAATTTAGGAAACCCTGACTCGGTGCCAAAAGGCCACGCGTCCGTCATCACCAAAGTTGCCTCGGCTCGGGAACTTGGGTACGATTGGGGAAGGTCACTTCGTGAGCACCCCCGCTCGCCCGGTCATAGACCGGCCTCTACTAACCATGATATCAATTTTTGAAAACATTGTGAGTTCTTATACCGGTTATTAGCCTAGGTTACTATGTGACGCGCACAGCATATAAGTATAGACCGGGTCGCCCGAATTGGAACAAAACATTTCATGCTTGTTTTTGAAAAGGGTTTGTTACCCGCAGGTAGGCTTGAAACATTTTGATGATTCATTCCAATTCAGATAACTCAACCTTCACCCACAGGCATTCAGACAGATATATCAGATAAGCACATAGCTTCATGGTAAGCATGCTATCATGGCATTCACTCACACGCATGCAAGGATGCTAAAGCATAAAAACTTACCGGGTACTCCAAGCCAAAATAGAAACTATATTAGAAATCATGCATGATCCTAAGTATACAGAAATGCCTAATGCATCACATGCAAAAATGTAACTATAGCAGGCTCGGCTATTCTAAGATGGTATATGAGATGCTACAACTAACATGTATTCAACTTGGAATTAAAAATACAATGCAGTTAGTATGATGCGCCGAGCCCGGTGCATGCAATACAGATGAATGATGCAAACATGCTGTCATACTGTATGTTAATTTAAACATGCCCTAATCTAACCATCATAAGCGGATAAATAAAAGGGAGAAAGACGTGGGGTTGGAAGACATACATCACACTCACGCACACTTATTACAGTTGTGCCCTCACTCGGAGGGTCCGAATAAATAATACAGTCCAAATATTACAGTCCCCAAAATAAAAGAATATTACAGTCCAAAATATTACAGAATTCTAATTAATTAATGAATTAACTAGAAAGCAAATAAACTGGCGTGCAAGCCAGGGACTGCCTTGCTTCTGATGGATGATGCGTGCCCGGATTGTCTTGCGCGGAAATCCACCGGAATGCCCCAATTAGCCTCTGTTTACACCTGTCCTTGAAATGCGTGCCAATTCCCAAAATGTTGCTGATTCCTGATTTTGCTGCAACAGAGAGCAGGAGAGGGGCATAGCAATGTATTTGCACAGATATATGCATGTCTCGATCTTCGTGCCACCAATCACGCATACCGAGGCATGATGGCCGAGGAGTCGAAATGCACAACTCAATATAGGATGAATGCACATGAAACTACAGCTAAAACCTAACTCCATCATGGATAATCCGGAGTGTCGGTGACTGGGGAATTGAGACACACTCCGTCACTCGGAGTACGAAATGTACCTCGTTTCCCGTGCCCGGGCTAACTCCTATTCCGAACATGATGCAATATGCATGGCATGCATGAAATGCAACTGAGATATAATCCTAACATACAGAATGCTATGGAAATGAGATGCCTCGAAGTGCGTGCACACGGGCACGCAAACCGAGAAAATGACGGAATGCTGAAAATGAGATGCCTCGAAGTGCGTGCACACGGGCACGCAAACCGAGGCGATGACAGATATAATGGAAATGAGATGCCTCGAAGTGTGTGCACACGGGCCCGCAAACCGAGACGATGACAGATACAATGAAAATGAGATGCCTCGAAGTGCGTGCACAGGGGCACGCAATCCGAGGCGATGATAGATGCACTGAAAATGAGATGCCTCGAAGTACGTGCACACGGGCACGCAAACCGAGGCAATGCATACGCAATGCAAATGACATGGAAAATGACAAATGGGCTTATACCAACACGAGTGAGCCTCAGCCACACTCACATAAGATGCCGATGGCAGAAAATGAAGTGCCTCGAAATGCGTGCACACGGGCACGCAAACCGAGGCAATGCATACGCAATGCAAATGATATGGAAAATGACAAATGGGCTTATACCAACACGAGTGAGCCTCAGCCACACTCACATCGGATGCCGATGGCAGAAAATGAAGTGCCTCGAAATGCGTGTACACGGGCACGCAAACCGAGGCAATGCATACGCAATGCAAATGACGTGGAAAATGATAAATGGACTTATACTAACATGAGTGAGCCTCAGCCACACTCACATAAGATGCCGATGGCAGAAAATGAAGTGCCTCGAAATGCGTGTACACGGGCACGCAAACCGAGGCAATGCTAAAATGAAATGAAACATGGCCAAAATGATATGTAAGCATGCTAATGGAATTTCAGCAACAAAATATGGGGGAAAACAGTCCCGAAATGAAGCGAAATGACATGAAATGTAAGGAAATGACCCGAAATACAACATTAGGCATCCGAAATGGCCTATAGCCATACTAAACATGCACAACATGGACATGCAATGCAAAGACAGAAGCTAGACAGTCCCAAAAGATGCACTTTCACAGTTATGAACATGGCCAAACAGTAAGCATAGGTAAGGGAAGCATGGCATGCAAGAATGGGGGCCAAAAGAGGGGTAAAGAAGCAAGTGGTATAAGCAAAACTCAAACTGAAAAATTTCCTTCTATAACACTGAAGATGGACCAAAAATATGAACATTTACAGTATATGGCAGCCTCAAAATCAGTATACAAACATGCTAAAAATATGATGCAAAATAAGGCTCAAAAGGTACTAAAACATGAAGTGTATAAAACAATCACCAAACAGAAAAAAAGTGTGAATGAAACATGAAGTATAGGCCAAAATAAGACCACTTTCAGTTCGGATCAAGGTCCAAAAACAGAAACCAAGAGGGCTATCACCTTATGCAAAAATGGGGCCAAATAGGGGATTAAACTACAAGTGACACATGGAAACACCAAACAATGTTGAGCCCTTCTCCAATGTTGAAGAGGGGCTCAAAATATGCCTCATATCAGTTTACAACATGCTCGAAAATAAATTGCTCATAGGTCAAAAAAAGCATACAAAATCATGATATACAACATGGTCAATGAAGCAAGTATATTATGGAGGGCTCAATCAAGGTTGAGCCCTTAATGAGAAGTGAATATGAGCTCAAAATATGGTCCTTTTCAGTTAGGACCGAAGCTTGAAACCAAAAAGAAATGAGGCTTAGAAATAGATCAAAGAAAAGGGTCAAAAGGATCAAAGTGTAACTTACCCTTGAAGATCTAGACTTTGGTTGCTTCTTGGATGGATTTGCTGCTCCTTTGGCCTTCAAGAACCCTTCCTAGCTGCTGGAAATGAGATAGCGGTGGTAGAGCTTGGTGGTATAGAAGGAATGGAGGTTAATGGACTTAGGGTTTTTGAAGAATTGAAGAAGATGAAGATGGAGTTGGCTATGGAGTTCTTAAGATCAAATTTTCTAACCCCCTAGAAGAAGGTCTTCAGCTGGTTATATGGTCAAGAAAGGGGGTGTAAAAGGGGGGTCAAATGGAGAGGAAAACTCTCTCCCAAAATATCCCCCGGATACAGAAAATATCTGGGGGATATTGCCTCACAGCTGGAAGGGGCACAGTGAGAGGAGCACGGCCGGCCGCTTACTTTTGCTGGAGGTGGCCGGCCGGCCACACCCCCTAGCCGGCCGGCTAGGGGTCAAAAGGGTCAAGCATCTTTTCTGGCCGGCCAGGTATTGGGGAGGTAGGCCTTTGTGTGTACAACACAACCATGTAATTGAAATTCCAAGAAAGTGGGCCCAAGGGGTTCAACAGTGGCTCGGAAAGAGGGGTTCAAAAGGGTCAAGTGACCTTAATGGCCGGCCATGAACTTTTAGTGGCCTCTCAGGTGTGTACATCACAGATATATGGTTGAAAGTTGGAGAAAAAGGGTCCAAGGGGTTCAACATTAGCCCGGAAGAAAGGGGTCAAAAGGGTCAAATGACCTTAATGGCCGGCCATGAACTTTTAGGGGCCTCTCAGATGTGTAGATCACAGATATGTGGTTGAAAGTTGGCAACGCTAGCTCTAAGGTATTCAACATTAGCCCGGAAGTTGGAAAAACGGGCGCCGGGAGGCTCGGGAGGAGAGATAACTGGCTGTCGCAACAATTGCTGGCCTCCCACCCTTCAGTGACCTTCCCTGTGATAAAACAGAAGTACCTGCCAAAAATGAGCGAAAACCGTTGCAAAACGAACGTTCCGGGGCCAAAACACGCAGTTCGGGGTCCCGAAAATGGGCTGTTAAGCACCGAAAATGGTATTCGACCTCGAAGTGGGTTTCTCAGCCCCCAGTGTCCCTCAAAAGGGAGAAAATAGGATGTATGCCAAAAATTAGGGCAATAGGAGATGGTTAAGCGGTCCCGAACCGAGGCACACGGCCTGACGGCTCCGAAAACCGGGAACCGGACTCCGAAATGGGCAAAATGGCCTACGGCCACCAAATGTAGCCTACGGACGTTGAGAGATGGTCTACGGGACCTCTCTCTCCCCTCAGGAAAAGAAACAGAGAAAACCGAGTCTGGTTCGCAAACCGAGACAAGGCACAGAAAAGGGTTCGGGAGTCCGGAGGCAGGGCTCACGGCCGCGACTCTGAAACTTCTGAACAAGCACATTATGCAACACCACCAAGCGCTCAATCGGTGACATCTGAGTCTTAAGGTCGGTCAAAAATGGGGTGTCTACAGTATGCCACGCGGAATGCAAAATGAAACAAATGAGACACGCGTGCCTCATAAGATGCAAAATGATGCAAGTGTGATACGTATGCCACACGGAATGCAAAATGAAACAAATGAGACACGCATGCCTCATAAGATGCAAAATGATGCAAGTGTGACACGCATGTCACACGGAATGCAAAATGAAACAAATAAGACACGCGTGCCTCATAAGATGCAAAATGATGCAAGTGTGACACGTATGCCACACGGAATGCAAAATGAAACAAATGAGACACGCATGCCTCATAAGATGCAAAATGATGCAAGTGTGACACGCATGCCACACGGAATGCAAAATTTTGAAAATTGGACTTATACGCTACGCGAAGCCGGTTTATATTCAAAATAATGCAATGTACTAACAAGTACAAGTAAGGTGCGCAAGATAGAGCGATAGGATACATGCAAGATGCAAGTAAGGTGCACAAAACAGTGCGATGCGGTGCGCAAAATAGCGCGAGTGATTTTGAAATGCACAAGACAGTGCGATGCGCTAAACAACGCGATTGATTTGCGATGCACAAAACAGTGCGATTGATTTGAAATGCACAAAACAGTGCGATTGATTTGAAATGCACAAGACAGTGCGATGCGCTAAACAACGCAAGTGATTTGCGATGCACAAAACAGTGCGATGCGCTAAACAGCGCAAGTGATTTTGAAATGCACAAGACAGTGCGATTGATTTGAAATGCACAAGACAGTGCGATGCGCTCAACAGCGCAAGTGATTTGCGATGCACAAAACAGTGCGATTGATTTGCAATGCACAAAACAGTGCGATGCGCTAAACAGCGCAAGTGATTTTGAAATGCAGAAGACAGTGCGATTGATTTGAAATGCACAAAGCAGTGCGATGCGCTAAACAACGCGAGTGATTTTGAAATGCACAAGACAGTGCAATTGATTTGAAATGCACAAAACAGTGCGATGCGCTAAACAACGCGAGTGATTTTGAAATGCACAAGACAGTGTGATTGATTTGAAATGCACAAAACAGTGCGATGCGCTAAACAGCGCGAGTGATTTTCAAATGCACAAAACAGTGCGATGGAGGTGTGATGCACATAGGGCAACTTTTGAATTTCATAAAAGCTAAAAGGATACAAAAAGGATACACCTTGCACGAATTCGAGTACCACGCATGGAAGACACGATCCGAGGCCACAACGGAGGCCGGTTGAGCGTCGGGGATGCACTTTCTTGAGCTATGAAGACCAAAAACTACTCATATGGCCTAAACAAGGTTGTGGAAACACCACCGGCCGGGAGGGGAATCCACCGGCTGTCCATCGGCTGAAAAAGAATCCCATCGGCACAATATTCTGCCGGCCGGCACAAAATGTTGCCGACCGGCAAACAGTTCCTGAGTCGGGGCAGTTTCGACAATTCACCACGGGTGTTATAAAATAGGGTTCCTAAACCCTATTCCTCACTTCCTCTTCTGCCGAAAACCTACACTTTCTCTCTCTAGAGCGTTTTCCCTTATTTTTTCTCCCATTTCTTCGCGTTCTACGCCCGTTTCGTCGTCGGATTTGCGATTTTCTTCGCGTTTCGGACATTTTCAACCGAACAAAACTTTGTTTCGGTGCCTCGTTTGCCGTTCCCACCTTTTTGCGGTTTATTCCCCTCACTTTCCTCTTGATTTTCGTGCCCTTTCACATCCCGATCTTTTCGGCCATTTTTGACCTTCTCGGGAGTTGACTTTTTGGTTGACTCTTCGTATTCTAGCCCGGTTTTCCTTCCTCCGGCTATTTTCTCATCATTCTCAACATGGCGGACGACATTCCACGCGGCGGGACTCCCCCGGACCACGAGATGGATCCCGGGGTCGAGCTCCTGCCTTTGAGCGAGCGCCTGTTCGACCCGGCGACCTACCGGCCGGCGATCCATGTTCTGCCCCCCGACGGACTCTGCCAGTTTCGGAACTTCGAGAGGCACGTGCCACCCGAGCTATTACTACGCGAGCCTACCTCTCACCTGTCCTTCGGCACTTCCGAGGTTACTCTTTTTCCTCTACTTTACTTTCTGCAATATAGGGCACAAAACTGTCGTAGCTTATTTGTACTCTTTAACTGCTTTAGTTCGATATGCTATACACCGTAGTTGATTGTAAACATACATACAACTGATATCTGCTTGAAACTGACACATGCACACACATTGCACTAGCCCTGAATCACCCAAACACACGGCGCACACTGTATACACACTGGTACCCGATATCTGCTTGAATCTGAACGTATGCACACATGCTATACTGTACTGAACCATCCGAACACGTTGACGCATCACATGCTGTAGTTCACTGTAAGCACACTGGCACCCGGTATTTGTTTAAATCTGTTAAACTTGCACGCATGCTATACTTGTACCGAACCACCTGAACACGCTGACGCATCACACGTTGTAGTTCACTGTAAGCACATCGGCACCCGGTATTTGTCAAAATCTGTTAAACTTGCACGCATGCTATACTTGTATGCTTCTTAGAACTGCATTTTGAATGTTGTCTTGCCATTGTTATTTTCTGTTTACAGGAGGATTCCCATACCATCTGCGGGTATGGGAACACTGGCGCTCGGGAGTGGTACGACGAGCTCCCTGACGCGGTCCGTCGCATAGTGGACCGGGCGGGCTTCGGCGCCTTCTGCCGAGGACTCTCCAGGCTTACTACGTGCAGACCTCTACTCGCCGCTTTGGTAGAGAGGTGGTGGGACACTACCGATTCATTCCACTTCTCCACAGCAGGGGACATGACGATGACCCCTTACGATTTCTCGATGCTCACAGGCATCGGGGTAGGGGTGATCCGATCCCCTTTGATATTGACATGGACGAGTGGACTGCCGCTCAGGTCCATCTACTCGGTGAGGCGCCACCTCTCGCTCGTCCAGGCTTTTGTCCGATACTCCTGGTTCGAGGTGCAGTTCCGGGTCCAGCCCACCCTCGTTGACGCAGCCCCGATGACCTCGGAGGCCGTGGAGAGGTACGCTTGCGGCTTTCTCATGTTCTTATTCGGGACGACCATCTTCGCCGACCAGGCGAACACCGTGCCTCTCTGCCTTCTCAGGGCACTGGTGGACGTCCGAGACATCCTGCATTATGATTGGGGTGGCGCCGCTCTGGCCACTCTTTACGGGTACATGAGCTCGGCTTCTTGCGGCAGCGGACAGTTACTCAGAGGCTACTGGCGGGCGTGGGAGGTACACTTCTTCTCCGCTTTTCATTTCTTCTTTTTCTATCTTTTCTGTACTCTGTACACTGCACACACTGTAGTCTGCTTTATACTTGCTGTATACTGTACACATGGCACACACATACACTCTGCTTTACACTGACTGCACACTGCTCACACTGCACAATACACTGCACAACACATGGCTCCGCCATTTCTGCTTTATTCTGTATTCTGCTTTATCTGATAGTCATCTTGATGTTTTCTTTGCAGTTGTGGGTTTACGCCTACTTTCCTAGGCTTCCTCCCGTACCAGTCACAGAGACTCCTCTTGTCGTCCCCTTTTCGCGCCGCTTTGACGAGAGATGCACCCGGAGGTCGCGAGAGACTTTCAGCTTCTTCTGCCGAGACTTCGACAACATTACTCCTGCCGAGGTATGTTTTACTTACAGTTTATTTAAGCTTCGCCTTTCCACTGCATATTTCAAAGACAGTAGATAACAAACTGTATTGCATTTTCAGATCACCTGGCAGCCTTGGGCTCCTTTGCCAGCCGTGACGCGGTATCGGTTTGCCGGTGCCGATGAGACCTCGCGTTTCCGAATCTTGTTGGAGGGCCCGGTCTGTCGGGCTTGGTACCTAGGTGAGCGTTTCCTACGCCAGACCCTGGGGTTACCTGAGCAGATAGTCCCGGTTCACCCTCCTGCGGACATGAGGGAGACCGAGAGGCTCACCACCGAGCAGATGGACGATTTCACTATCGGCTGGGAGGAGGCCCGCTTCAGAGGCATCAGCGACTACCGAGAGTACGTGCAGACGTACCTGATGCGACCTCTGAGCGGCGACCGTCGAGCGGAGGGAGCTAGGCCCATGGCGCCAGCGGTTGGGGCAGGAGCGGGAGCTTCGAGGAGGGTCCGAGTCCGTGGCAGGGGCGGAGCTCAGGGAGAATGGGGGGCTGGTTGGCCCGCCCTGCCTGCTGTACTGACTTTCCAGGGGCAGGGTGGGGCGACCTATCAGATCCCCTTCGCCCCTCCGCCAGCTGATCACAAGTTCGTCGGTGTCCCCGACTTGCCTCCGGTATGTATTACTGCACTTTTGTATAGTCATTTCATTTCAGTTTATTTGATATTCCACAGAATATTGATGCATCTGATACTTTTGCAGGCTTCTTCTGGGTATACCCAGCAGTCATTGGAGATGAATGCCTCCATGATGGGGATGATCCAGCGGACCTTTGATCTCCTGGCCCTCTACAGCACTCCGGTATGTTCTTCTGACGCTGGCCTCAAACCATTCATACACTGCTTCACATAATCTGATGCACGGCACAACACCTGATACACTGATCTCACAGCATCTGACACACTGCACTCATTGCATTCTGCACTGTACTCTGTATTCTGGACTGATAAACTGCTCACGGCATCCACACACTGTACTCGTACACTGCATTCTGCACTGTTAGACTGCCCACGGCATCTACACACTGTACTCACACACTGCATTCTGCACTGTTAAACTGTTCACGGTATACTGATGCATTTGCCTTTTGTGTACTTTTTCAACCTCCCTTCCAGATTCCCGAGGTAGGAGGTGCTTCAGCTGGACCTTCCGTCCCTGCTCGAGGGAGAGATGAGGAGGGCCGAGTATTCCCCGGCACCAAGGCAGGGCACACTCATGTCGGGAGTAGCTCGCGAGCTCCAGTCCCGGATGTTGATGATGATGAGGAGTCAGAGGCGGAGGCAGAGGCGAAGTCCGAGTCATCGGAGGAGGAGACCGGAGGCGGTTCTAGCTCGGGCTCTGACGACGATGCTGATGATGCTCCTGGACCCTCGTCCAGGAAGAGGACCAGGACAGACTGATGGCCCTTGGAGTCGCTTGACATAGATTTTTGTTGTTTTTCTTCTTTCTTGTGCTTTTTCTTTTTGTTGGTAGTTAGATTACCTTGTACTGCCGCAGGCAGATTTTTGTTTTCCTCGAAACTTTGTACTAGAAAGAGATTATGAAATGAACAAAATTTTTTGCTTAAAAAAAAGGTGTTACATTTACATATCTTATGTATTGCATCGCATTCCATCATGTTACACCTCAATGTAAATGAAATTGATTGGTTGTCTGAAAATTGAACACTTGCACTGTGGTAATCAGATAATTAAGTAGCCAACAGCAAAATAAACCCAAGCAACCCACTGCCTGATTCTGGATACACAGCCCTTGCTCTACTGGGGATTAATCTGCATACAGCCCGTGACAAAGCATTTGGTTCATTCTGCACTCAGCAAACTTTAAACGAAACAGCCTAATCTAACAAGACGGCCTTCAAAGGTGAAACCAGCTAGGGTTGAAACATGCTCAGATGCCCCAAATTTTCCCTTCCTTCTTTCGGTTCGCCCAAATGTAGAGAATGGCACAGCATTCCGAGCATAAACGATTTTTGAACTTAAATAAGGGTTTTCAACCGGGGTATCGAGCCTACAACTGGACACAGCGGGGAGGACTCAACAAAGGTACACGACCTAAACACAACGAGACACGCTCGAAAAAGACCTAAAACAAAGGTTGAGACAAACAAAACAAAAGACACGACATACAGACGCGTTAATGAAGACGGGGGACCTCGGATCACGAGGAGCCAGTTCAATCTGGGTATTTTTTCCCACCCCCTTCTCATTTGTGATTCTCACACCACTCTGGCACTCAAGCTCGGATTTTCTCTCAAAACCCTTTTCCTCACTTTTCTCTCAACTCACACCCCTTTATTCTTCATTCTCTTGTTTTTCGTCCCTCCCCAGGGTAATTGATGGATAAATGGAAAGGTGTGGGTTCATGCTCAACACCGTTAGCTCACGGCTATTTCTTCTGGCGGATAGAGCGCTCTTCTGGCAAGTACGTCGATGACGGGGGAAAGACAGAACGCCTGACTCAACTGTGCCCCTAGTTCATCATTTTAACCATTCTTTTCGTTTTGGTTTTCCACTAAAACAAGTTTGATCAAAATGAGAGTCGGATTAACGTACTTGTTCGATTTTTGATTTGAAAAGCATGCAAGTCAGGCTGTAAGCACTGAAAATTTTCCTTTTTGGGTCCAAGACAATGGTCCAGTTTTGGAAAATGAAATAGTTTTCGAGAAAATAGTCAACCTCAGTAAAAATTTTCAAAAACTATTTTGCAAACAGTCAACGCTCAACGAGCATGGAACTTACTCTTTGAGATGCGTAACCTCGGATCGGAGGCAATGGAAAATTGCCCCTGGTTTAAAGGGGGTGGATGGCAATGGAAAGTTGCCCCTGGTTTGAATGGCGTCTTGCGACGACTGGTGGCAACGGAAAGTTGCCCCTTGTTTGGATGATGCCGCAACAGTCCGCAAACAGTCTTCATTAGCGGTGGTCGAGCTCTTGGACGTAGAGATGACGAAGATGGTCACAACAAATATATGGACACAGTCGCCTTGGAGGGTGTTGGCGGCTGGACTTTGGGATGAAATTGAAACCATTGTATGGACTGAGATGCTATGAAAGCGTTCGGGGCTGGACTTCATGATGAAGTTGCCTACGTATCCCAAACATGGGAATCAAGCCTTACGTAGTTCCGGTTAAGGTATACTTGGGTATTTTAACCTTCACTTTTCAGGCTCTAACTTTTGCCAAGGCGCCCGATGCGGATTTTCGACCTTGCGAGCTTCTTTTTATTTTCCTTTGTTCATTTCTTTTTCTTTCTTTTTCACATTTTTTCTTTCTTTTCTTTTCTTTTGCATTTTTTTGCTTTTTTTTTTGTATTTTTCTCTTGCTCTAACTTTTGCCTGGGTCGCCCTTCCGGGTTTTCGGCCCAGCGAGCCTCTCAAAGGGTAAAAGTGTAACAAGTCCATGCCAAATGGTTTTTGAAGTTGAAGCCTCTCTGTGTCTAGGAGAACGGCTGTTGCAATGATTTGTAGGAGAATCTATCATGGCTGCTCCACGAGCTCCTTTTGGTGAGATCCACTCCTTTGATGCAGATTCGGCTTTGGTGCCTCTTGCTCGTGGGTTGCCCCTGATCTGGCCATACAGACTTTGCATGATGTTTGACCGTTGAACTTTCTGAACGTTCTGAACGGGTTCAAAGTTTGAAAACGAACGGGTTGAATCTTGAGGCTGAGAGCGATCCTAGGCTGCGCAATCTCCAGAGCGATTCCACACAGGTCTTCACAGGGCCGCGTAAAACATTTGTTTTTGAAAGTTTTTAAGAAAGCGACAAATCGCTCGCGCCGAAGATAGTGTGGAACCAATCTGGATCAAGCCAGGATCCTTCTCAGTACTCACGCCAACAAGCATGGTTTCATTCATTAAAAGGCTTAGCACGCCTCTCTTTCTTTCAAAATGATCAAAATTTTGCAAAACCCGAGGAATTCCTTCCTCTTCGTTTTCATCACCGTAGTGTTCAAAAGGGTTTTTTTTTGAAAAACTTAGGTTAATGCAATGAGTTTGGCGCACAGGAGAGCAGGCGAGATGTACTGTCAGCCCAATCAAATTCTCTGGCACTTAAACTGAAAGCAAGCATGAAGTTGAGATAGCAACAGCTGTTTCATTCGGATTTGTTGGTGCAACTGGCCCCTCAGCAGAAACAGACTCAAAAACAAAAACAAGTAATTACAAGACAAAACGGTGTTCGAGGCAACAACCCCAGAATCACCTGGTATTCTATACAAAGGGGACTGACTCGCTACAACAAGACAGACCCTTAAGCAAAAAGACTGACTCAAGACAAAGAGATAGACTCAAAACAAAAGACTGACTCGATACCCAAGCCAGGATTTACAAAGTTAGCGTTCAAAGCCACTCAAAAATGCGTGCCAGACGCCACATTCAAAATACACCGGACGCTGCCCGGAGGTGGTTCACTTTCTGATTACATACTTGCAGTATCTGTGTCCTCAAAATCCAATAGCTGAGTGGTAACGGACTTGGCTGAGGTGGACGGGAGGATAACCTCGTTGTCAATCAAATCTTGCACCTCATGACGGAGGCAGAAGCAATTGTCGGTGGCATGGCCTGTCTGCTGGTGGTACGCGCAGTACTGAGTAGCATCATGCGTAGCAGGGAGATTCTTCGGGAGAGGTCGAGGCTCCAAGGGTTTAAGGTGCCCTCTCTTGGCAAGAATCTGAAGTGCCTTGGACAGAGGCATGTAGAGAGCATGAAAGGTCCTGCGCCCCCGGGGCAGGTACTTTGGAGTCTGAGCGCTCTTACTAGCCGCACAAGCGAAAGGGTCGGCAGGCGCCACTTTAGCTTTCGGATCTTTCCCGGGTGCAAGGGCGGGAACAGGAGGAACTGTTCTGGCATGACGGGGCCTATCCCGATTTTCTGACTGGCTTGAACTACCCTCAGGTGGAGTGGGGAAAGCATCCTCCACAGTCTTTGCCACAACTGTGGATATCTGTTGCTTGTTCATCCCCCCGGCTTTCAAAGCCTCGACTGCCCACAGCAGTTGTTCAATGGGATCGGCATCTGCCTTCATTTTGTTCTTGCCTCTGGCCTCAGCCTGATCGAGGGTTTGAGTTGATGTTGATATGTCATTGCCATAGCTGGAGGCCATCTCCGGTTGGCTAAGTTCGATCACAATGCGCCCTAACAACGGGGGCTCCTGGGGTACAAAGCTCCCGGCATATGGTGCGGCTGGGGGTGAAGCTGACATTCCTTAGGCGAGATTTGCCACAGACCTTTGGAGATCACCTATCATCCCCATTAGCTCAAATGTAGTAGGCTCGCGAGCCTGGTATAGCTGGGGGGTCCAAACCGGGTGCGCAACAGGCGACCTGGGTGGATGTGACACATCGATGCTGGCCTCACCTTGCAGGGTGATCCCTTGCTCTAATGCAGCCGTCATAACTACGATCTCTTCTGAATTCTGCATCATCATAAGCCCTGCCTCGGCGAGGGGGAGCACTAGCTATTCTGTATCAATTCTCTGGACACTCTGAACTGAAAGGAGAAACAAACAGCATTTTAGCCCAAAACGGATCAAACATAGGCGTAGCCGAACAACTGTATTCCACTACTGATCACTGTCCCCAAAACTGAACTGATACCCACAGATAACTGGTTCTCAACAGTACTGATACTGGTGCCCTCGGGCCCGATACTCAAACTTGCAAACCGATATGTACTTTCCCTGTGGAGATACACTCTAAAAGCACATAGCAAGTAAAGAGAGCCAAAACACCCCTATGTTGGGGTAGGGTTTCCCTATCCTATTTTGTCAGGAGCTAGGGTTTCACTATGCACGCAGCAGTTTTCAAACAACCTAACATCGGGTAAGCAACCTGTCTTAATTTGGAACTGTCACTATGGATCCGAATATGTACTAGGTCGAATGGTCGAAGAGGGTGCCCCGGTAAAACCGGGATTTGTGTTCCCATGCTGTCAGAGCCCATAACCGGTCAGCCTTATGGTCATGCCTTGACAAGACAAGCCTCCGGCAAACCGTTCAGGAATGGCAGATGGCAAACACTGTGTTCCTAGGCGCACCAATGCAAATGCAATGCAAAGAGACACATAGATGAAGTCAAAATGGGATATCACGAGTTCGAGTCAAGCTCTCTAATTTCCCCAGCAGAGTCGCCAGAAACTATAGACGCGCCCGCGTGGGGCCCCGCGCTACAGTTCGGACTCGATTTGTGTCACGGTTCTTAATCTGAACCAAAGAGTCCAAATCTGGCAAATCATTTTGTGAAAACAAATTTTTAGAAAAAGAAGTGCCAAACATGGACTGCTTTGCCAGATACAGAGTCACCACCTAAATGTTTTATTTTGGGAAATTTAGGAAACCCGGACTCGGTGCCAAAGGCCACGTGTCCGTCATCACCAAAGTTGTCTCGGCTCGGGAGCTTGGGTACGATCGGGGAAGGTCAGCTATGAGCACCCCCTCTCGCCCGATCCGAAGATCGGCCTCTATTAACCGTGATATCCGATTTTGAGAACGTTAGTTGTTCTTGTTCCGGTTATTAGCCTAGAATTACTATGTTATGCGCACAACAAACAAGTATAGACTAGATTGCCTAATTTGGAAACAAGCATTGCATATCCGTTTGTTTTGAAAAGCGCTTTGGAATTTGCTACTCGCAAGTAGGCTAAAACACGGATTTCAATGAGTTTTCTAACTCAAACAATCCAACCTTCACCCACAGGCATTCAAACAGTAATATCACGTAAGCATTTAGCTGCATGGCAAACATACTGTCATGGCAACATTCACACGCATGCGAGATGCTAAAGCTAAAATACTTACGTAGTACTCCGTGCTGAAAACAGGAACATGTTAGTAATCAATATATGATCCAAGTCCATGTTAAGTGCCTTATGCATCGCATACAAAATGTCACTAGAGTAGGCTCGGCTATTCTATGAATGACATGTGAAAATGCACAACCGACATGTATTCAATTTGGAATTTGAAATACAGATGTGGTTAGAATGATGCGCCGAGCCGGTGCATGCAAAGCAAATGTATGAATGCACGCATGCATTGCATGAGGTATGCTAATTTAGACGTGCCCTAATACTAACCATCAAAGCGGGTAAATAAAAGGGAAGAAAGAAGTGGGGATTGGAAGACATACACGCCACTCACCCACACTTATTACAGATTTGCCCTCGCCCGGAGGGACCAAATAAATAATACAAATTAATTAACTACACAAGCTAATTAAATATTACAAATTACCTAATTAGCTAACAAACTAATTAAGCTAGGAAAAACAGTAAACCGCCTCGGGAGGAGGGCCGGATGCAGCGCGTGCTCGGGTCTTGCTCGGAAGTGCACCGCCATGCATAGGCTGCCTCTGTTTTCCCTGCTCTGCCTCTCTGAAGACTGCCAAAGTCTCAAGGATGCTTCTCTGGATATTGGGAATCACCACTGGCTGAGTAGAATACCTACCGGCAGTATCATGTGATCACCGGCACAAAATAAATCCATCGGCTGGTGGTTAAATGCCGGTCGGAAATGAATACTGCCGGTCGGCAAAGAAAGCCTGCAGAACCTGTAACTCACAGCAACAGAGGACAGAACTTGCATGGCAATACAATTCAAGCAATTTATGCACCAATCATGTCTCTTATCATGGTAATGACTCAAAGGGACATACTTCTCGGTTCTCGGACCACCAATCACGCATTTCCATGCATGATGGCCCAAGTGACCAAGTGTGCAACTTTCATGTCAAATGAAATGCAAACCAAACAAACAAATCAAGGCCCAATTCCTATCATCAAGTCAAGGAACAAGGCATGCATGCAAGATGCAATGCAACCTAGGCATGCAAGCTAAGGATGCAACATGGCATGGCAAGGCACTTATGCAAGCATACAAGCAAACATGAGGCAATGCAAATGGATGAAAAGATGGACTTATGCACGATTTAGGCAACTCTAAATAGGCCCAAAACAGCGGCCAAAGTGACCAAAATAAGGGACCAAATGCACATACACGCATGCACATGTTAAGGCCCAAATGCTTAAGCATCAAAGGGCTATTTCTAAGCGCACTTGAATGAGGCAATCATGGACATATAGCATGCAAGGTAAGCATTGAAAAACATGTTAGGATGGTGTCAAACCAAGCAAACAAAATAGACCAAGCATGCAATAACGGCCCAAGTACTTGAAGCAAGTCAAAGGGACTTGAACCATGACTAAGTCAACCAAGCCTCACAAGGCTAAGAGGACTTAAAATAGGTTCAAGACAGACCCAGACCATGCAAAGGGAGCCCCCTAGATGGCATCGAAGTGGCTCGAACTCAAAGGCATGCACAAGTGCCAAAATATGAAGCATGCAAGACAAGCTTTCAAAGCATTAAAGAGACATCCAAGGCAAACATATGGGCATGCCAAAGGGATATGGTGGATGGTTCCAAATCACCAAATCAATGCAAAAATGTCATGCTATACATTCACACACTTAAGGCCAACAAGCCGGAATGCAAAGGGGCTATATTAAGCATGCCAAATCCGACCCGAACAACCTAGGACAGACCTTAAACATGGCAAAATATGCACAAAAGCTTCACAAGACTAAGCCTAAAACATGCTCTAACAAGGGCTAACAACCTAAGGCACATTGAGGCAATAACATGGCATTACATGGTAGGTATGCTAAGCATGCATGGTACCAAAACCAATGAAAAATAGAGGCATGTTATGACATAATAAGCACAAAAAACAACTAAGGCATGGTCAACATGAAGCTTAGCTAGGTGCTCCCTCAAGAGGCCAAAAATGGTCCTTTTCAAAGATAACAAGGAGAGGGGGTGGCCCTCTCCTTTTGGAGACTTCAAGGCACCATCTCCACCACTGAAATCCCTCAGGATTTCAGTGGTGAAGAGGCCCAAACACCAAAGTCTCGAAACTTGCTCAAAATGGCTCAAAATGGGGCCTTTCAAGGCCTAAGAGGGGTCAAACACCTCCAAACCAAAAAACACTCTTAATAAACAATCAAGAGGACTAAAAAACAGAACTTTTTTGTATTATACACTAAGCACAAAAATAGTTCAAAGATAGGCCAAAGCAAGATGCAAAAATGGGGAATAAAAGGGATGCTTCTCACCCTTGTAGACCACCTTCACAAATGATGCTCCAATGGCCCTCCTTGGCTTGAATCCAACACCAAAACACCAAAATCAGCCCCTTAGAACCTCAGGAGCCAAAGGAAGGTGAAACACTAGGTGTTTGTGTGCAATAGTATGAACTAAAACACCTAGAGCACAAAGAGAGAAAAAGAGAGATAGGAGATATGTATGAACCCACCCTAAAACCAGAGCTTCTCTCTATCTTTTCCATCTCTAAAATGTCTCAAGTGTCTAACCCTAAAGCCAAGAGACAAGGCTCTCTCTTATAGAGCTTATTGTCTTGTAAAGCTTACAAGACAAGCTTCTAAAGAGAGAAATCCCTCCATACACGTGTATGGAGGGGAGCAAAAAGAAAGACAGCTGTCTTAAAATATCTGCAAAAGCAGATGCATAGTAGTCGGCCGGCCAAAAATGTCATTTTGACAAAATTGAGTGCCGACCGGCAACAACAGTGCCGATGGCAGCAAAAACCAGCCGATGACCTCTAGCCACTGCCAGTGATGTGTGGGGATGCCTCACAAGGCATTCCCTGCCCCTCCAAGGCAAAACACAAGTGTTTGGTACAAAACCAGACACTAAATAGTCAAGTTCGGAGATCCTGAGGCAAGGCGCGCGAGTCGAGACCTCCGGGAACTCCAAACGAACACAAACATGGATAATCACCGAGTGTTCCAAGCAGTGACGTCCGAGTCTTGAGGACGGTCAAAAATGGGGTGTCTACAACAACAAAATGCCGACAGCTCTCACATCCTCCAAGCAACGAGGTATCAAGCCAAGTGCGAAACACGAACTGGAATGGGGCAAGATATTCCACTCCCTCACCTGGACAGATCTGATCATGTCCAAACTCCCCAGTAGAGCATCATCAACCGATGACTGCTGCAGATTTGGTACACACCCAGTTATAGCGTAACCGCTCTGTGGGAGGAACTCACTAGCTGTGCGCAGAAGAATGAGAATCTAGCAGAATGCTAGGGGCACGAGCCCACAACCTCCTAATTATCAATCAACCACCTAGGGGAGGGATAAAAAAGAGAGAGATTGAAGAATAGAGAGATGTGCGTCGAGAGAAAAAGTGAGAAAAGGGCTTTTTTTTCAGAGAAAAAACAGAGCCTGAGGGCCGAGTGATGTGAGACTCACAAATGAGAAAGGGTGAGAAACCATACCCGGAGAAACTGGCTCCTCGCGACTGAGTGGTCTCCCGCCTTTGTAATAAGTCTGAGTGTCATGTTTGTTGTGTCATTTGTCTCGATTTTTGTTTTGAGTCGTTTCAAGTATTACTCGATGTGTTTAGGGTGTTTACCTTTTATTTTTCTTTGTTGAGTCATTTTGATTGCGGTCGGTAGTAGGCTCAATACCTGGTTGAGGACCCCTTTCTCAGTTCAATTTTAAAAATAAATCATTTTGTGCTCAGAGTGCTGTGTCATTCTCCACGTTTGTGCAAGACAAGATTCTTTCCTTCATAAACCGTAGGGTTCAAACCAGGTCATGTGAGAACAGTCGAACAAGGACCTATCTGAAGCTATATGGGTTCTAGATTGCGAAGCAAGAGAAAAGAGGGAAAATCTGGAACATCTCAGTGTATTTCAACTCCGGCAAATTCTGAGGCTATGTTCCAGGTACATCTTGTCAGGCCTCGCCTTTCTCTGGAGTATGAGTGTATCTCGACCCAAGTGTATGCCTGCCTCAAGTCAGAATGGCAACCTAAGCAGCACTTACGGTTTTCACATACAGATGTTATCTTTTGCCAATACAAATAGGGTGTACCCTTTTGAGCTGAGTGTGTTACAAAGCCCTCCGAGGGATAAATCGGAGGCACCAAAGTACATGTTTGATGATTCCCCCCTACTGCATAGAATATGCACTTTCATCTACACTTTTGTTGCATGCATGCCGCGCATCGTTATGATTTACGCATAGAATATGCTGTCAATATTGCATATAATATGATTGTCTATTGCGTAAAACGTGAATTTTGCATAGAATATGCTTTGCTTGTCTCATGCAAGAATACGCGTGTTTACTTATCGAGTTGTTGCTCGTTTATCTATCGAGTTGTTGCCCATTCGTTTATCGAGTTGTTGCTCATTTGTATATCGAGTTGTTGCTCATTCGTTTATAGAGTTGTTGCTCATTTGTTTATCAAGTTATCGCAATTTTTTTATCGAGTTGTTGTACATTTGCTTATTGAGTTGTATTTCACATTCTTCAAGTCTTTGCTTTGCTTATCAAGTTGTATTTACACTTGGTTAGCTTATTGAGTTCTTTGTTTTGATTATCGAGTTGTTTTTGTCAATACTCGGTTCACTACCTGATTATTACGATGCAAGTGCTTAATTTTCAAAAGTTCAAATCTCATTTACATTGTTATGTAATGCACTGCATAAAATGTACAAATGTAACACTTTTTGAACAAAACAGATGTTTCATTTCATCATGTCTTTTGCAAAAAGTACATAGTTTTGAGAAAGTAAAACTTGGCTGAGGCAGTACAAGGTGCTCAAACTACCAGTAAAATGAAAAGTAAAGCAAAAAGAGAAGAGAAAAGCAACAAAATGTCTAAACAAAGCAAAAAGAAGAAAAACAGCAAGTGTCTAGATCAGTATCAGTCATCTCGAGCACGGGAATCTGTCCTGGTCCTCTTCCTGGACGAAGGTCCAGGATCGCCGCCGCCAGCTCCGCCGTCAGAATCTAAGTCTGTGCTATCCCCAGCCTCGCCCTGAGACGACTCTACCTCCTCATCTGACTCATCGTCGTCTGGAGTGGGCTCTTGTGAACTGCTCACAGCACGGGCATGCCTTTGCCTACCTCGGTTGTGGATAGTCATCCTCCGCCTGGCTCCCCCTCCTCCTCCTCCTTGAGCAGGAACAGATGGTCTAGTTGGAGCACCTCCCGCAACCAGAATCCGGAATGGGGCTTGGAAAGGACAAATAGCAAATGCATCAGTCATGCTTCGCAAAACAGTATATAAATGATGTGAGCAGTGTATCAGTACAGAATACAGTGTATGGGTCCAGTGTATGAATGCCGTGAGGAACGCTGTGAACAGTATGTGGGTTACAGTGTATCAGTGCCGTGAGTGTTGTGAATCAAGTGTCGTGTTGATAGTGCGATGCATCAGATTATGTATGAAGTTGATCGTGCAGGGTTTGAGATTGCAGTTGAAAGAACTTGCCGGGATATTGTAGATGCTCAACAAGCCGATGCACCACTGCAGCATCCTCACCGCTGAGGCTGTCAACTCCAAGGACTGGTGAGTGTACTCGACAGAAGCCTGCAAAAGTGTTAAAGTCATTAGTATTCTGCGGGATATCAAATGAATTGAAATGACTGTACAGAGTGCTAAGTCTAGCAGTACATACCGCGGTCGAGCCATAGACTCCGACAAGCTCATAATCAGCCGGAGGAGAAGCGAAGGGAATCTGATAAGTCTCCCCACCCTATCCTCGGCATGTGATCGTCGTGGGCAGCTCTGGCCATCTAGCTCCCTGCCCTCTCTGGGACCCACTCCTGCCTTGGGTCAGAGGTGCCGGAGGTGCTCCCGCTCCTGCTGCTGGCGTCGCTGGCATCTCTTGTTCTGCTCGACGAGCATCAGTCAAAGGCCGCATGATATAAGCCTGGATGTACTCGGCGTAGTCACCCTCGTCTCTAAAGCCCTCAGAGTCCCAGCCTATGGTGTAATCCATCGTCTCCTCAAAGGTATACATCTCGGTATGCCTCATATGGGTGGGAGGCGACCTTGGGACTACCTACTCCGGTAAGCCGAGGGTCTGCCACAAGAAGCGCTCACCCAAGTACCAAGCGCGACGGACTGGGCCCTCTAGCAGAAATCTGAAATGGGCAGTCTCTCGAGCACCGGCATACCGCTCCCGAACCGCGTCAGGCAACGGGGCCCCAGGCTGTTCGCTGATCTGCAAACAAAACACAGTTTGTTATCTACTGATATTGAGAGTATAAAATAAAGCGAAGCTTAAAATAAACTGAAATGTTTGACATACCTCGGCTGTGGTGATGGTGTCAAAATAGCGGTGGAAGAACATAAAGGACTCCTGTGGCCTCCGCTCGCATCTCACATCAAAGCGGTGAGAAAATAGAACACCAAGAGGCATCTCCTCATCCGGTACTGGAGCAAGCCTAGGAAAGTAGCCATACACCCACAACTATAGAATGCAACAGGGCAGATATGAGTATGCTTATCAAATAAAGCAGTATGCAGATAAAGTAGAGTGCGATACATGCAGTGTATTGTGCAGTGTGTGCAGTGTACAATCAGTGTAAAGCAGATTGCGTACGGGCAGTGTGTGCGATGTACAGATAATGAAAAATAGAATTGAAAAGATAGAAAAAGGAACATGTACCTCTCAGGCTTGCCAGTAGCCTCCAAGCAACTGTCCGCTAAGGCGAGAGGATGAGCTCATATATCCGTAAAGAGTTGCCAGGCCCGCGCCACCCCAGTTGTAACGGCGGATCCGTGTCACGTCCACCAATGCGCTCAGCAAGTAGAGGGCGATAGTGTTCGCCCGGTCGGCGAAGAGTGTGGCCCCCAGTAGGAACATAATAAAGCCACGAGCGTACTGCTCCTCCTCCTCCCGAGTAGTAGGCGCCTAGATCAAGAAGTGATCCTCAAACCACGAGTACCTCACAAATCCTGCCCGGGCAAGAGGTAGCTGAGTGTCGAGCAAGTATAGCTGAGCGGCGTCCCACTCATCCATATTTGTGTCAAAGGGAATCGGATCACCTCCTACTCCGATGCCTGTGAGCATGGAGAATTCAAAAGGAGTCATCGTCATCTCCCCGGTGGCAGAAATGTGGAAGGAGTCAGTGGTGTCCCACCACCTCTCCACTAGAGCAGCAAGAAGGGACCCACTCGCAGTGAGGCGCGAGAGTCCCATGCAGAAGCTCCCAAAGCCTGTCTAGTCGACGATTTGACGGACTGCATCGGGTAGCTCCATGTACCAACCTCGGGCAGCAGTGTTCCCATACACCCGGAAGGCATGGGAATCTCCTTGTGTTCAAATAAATAATTACGAAGCAGTGTTAGAAATACAGTGTTGAATGCGCTCGGAGTTGATAAAAATGCAGTGTGCGTGCATGTGTCCGAGTCTACACATATACTGGGTGTAGGGATGCTCACAGTGAACTACAACGTATGATGTATCAGTATGTTTGAATTGTTTAGTTGAGAATGCAGTGTGTGTGCATGTGTTCAGATTTAAACAGATATTGGGTGTGGGTGTGCCCACAGTGAACTACAATATATGATGTATCAGTATGTTTGAATTGTTCAGTTGAGAATGCAGTGTGTGTGCATGTGTCCGAGTCTACACAGATACTGGGTATAGGTGTGCCCACAGTGAACTACAGCATATGATGTATCAGTATGTTTGAATTGTTCAGTTGAGAATGCAGTGTGTGTGCATGTGTCTGAGTCTACATAGATATTGGATGTGGGTGTGCTCACAGTGAACTACAACATATGATGTATCAATATGTTTGAATTGTTCAGTTGAGAATGCAGTGTGCGTGCATGTGTCCGGATTTAAACAGATATTGGGTGTGGGTGTGCTCACAGTGAACTACAGCATATGATGTATCAGTACGTTTGAATTGTTCAGTTGAGAATGCAGTGTGTGTGCATGAGTTCAGATTTAACTAGATATCGGATGTGGGTGTGCTCACAGTGGACTACGGCATGGGATGTATCAGTGTGTCTGAGTTAAGCAGTTAAAGAATAGAATCGACTATTGCAGTTATTTGTTCTACATTGCAGAAAAAGAAACAGAGGAAGAATATACCTCAGTGGCACCGTAAGAAAGATGTGACTCTGGCTTGCGCAGTAGAAACTCCAATGGCGCACCTCGTGCATAGCTCCGAAAGTGGCGGAGGCTGTCAGGAGGGAGCACATGTATCGCCGGCCTGTAGGTCGCTGGATCAAATAGTCGGATGTGAAGAGGTAGGAGCTCGACCTCTGGGTCTGCGTCCATCTCTAGAGGACTCCCACCCTGTGGAATGTCATCAGCCATCTCAAAAAGAGTGCGAAAATGGCCGAAAATGTGTAAAACGAGCAAAAATGCCAAAAGTCTACTGAAAAGTCAACCCCGAGAGGGTGGAAAATAGGAGAAAAGTTTGGAGTGTGGGAAAAGGCACGAGGACCGAGGAAAAATTGGGAAAAACAAGCCCCAAGTGGTGGAAACCAAAGAAAAGTCACCAAAATCGAGTTTTGTTCGGTTCAAAGTGTGTGAAACGGGAAGGGTTTCTCGAATCAAACGACGAAAAGAGCCCGAAAACCAAGGAAAAACGAGGATCGAAGGTTGGGAAATCACCTAGAGAGAGAGGAGGGATTTTCAAAATAAGAAGAAGTGAAAATATAGGGTTTAAGGTCCTATATTTAAAGACCCGTGCCTAAATGTCAAAACTGCCCCAACACAGCCATTTTTGGCCGGTCGCTCAAATTGTTGGCCGGTAGGCTAAATATTTGGCTGATTGTCTCATTTTATGGTCGATGGATGGCCGGTAGCCTTTCCTTGTGGTCGATGCACCTCCCACACCCTTGTTTGGGTCAGATATGATGTTTGAGGCCTTCATTCCTCAAGACAGTGCAAGAAAATAGACTGTTGAAGCTCAATTGGCTTCTGTGTCCGCCTCGAATCGTACCTTCCTTGTGCGATGCTCGGTACGCGTATGGTGTATCCTTTTTCGTATCCTTTTGGTATCTTGCAAGATTCAGAAATTTCTTTAAATGCGTTGTATTACAATGTTTTTGTCTTGCGTCATAGCCCACACCATATTTCCATTGTTATGCATATCTCTAGCATTGTAGCGCGCACCCCTTGCATTGTTATGCACTTCTCTTAAGCATTGTAGCGCGCACCCCTTGCATTGTTATGCACGTCTCTATAAGCATTGTAACGCGTGCCTGTTTGCATTGTTATGCACGTACTATATGCCTTGTCATGCACACTATGCTCGCATTGTCATGCACATTCAGTTTATGCATTGTCATGCACGTCTCATTTGCATTGTCATGCACTTCAATAATTAGCATTGCCATGCATATTTCATTTGCATTATCATGCATTTCAAATCTCATGCATTGTCATGCATCTTTCATTTGCATTTTCGTGCATTTCAGTTCACGCATTGTCATGTATCTTTCATTTGCATTGTCGTGCATTTCAGTTCACGCATTGTCATGCATTTCAAATCTCACGCACTGCCATGCATGTTTCATTTGCATTGTCGTGCATTTCAGTTCACGCATTATCGTGCATCTTTCATCTCATTGTTATGCATTTCAATCTTTCGCATTGTCATGCGTCTTTCATTTGCATTGTCATGCATTTCAACATCACACATTGTCATACATCTTTCATTTGCATTGTCATGCATTTCAATCTTTCACGTTGTCATGCATCTTTCATTTGCATTGTCAAGCATTTCAAATCTCACACATTGTCATGCATCTTTCATTTGCATTGTCATGCATGTCAATCTCCCGCATTGTCATGAATCTTTCATTTGCATTTCATGCATTTTAACCTTTCGCATTGTTATGCGTACACTTAGGTTGCATTGTTATGCACCCCTTGCTTGCGTTGTCACGCATGTTTTACTTGCGTTATCATGCTTGTTTCAGTTGCATTGCTATGCACCCCATACTTGTGTTGTCACGCACACTTATTGCATTATCATGCACCTTTTTACTTGCGTCGTCGCGCACATCCTGCTCGCATTGTTATGCATACACTTAGGTTACATTGTTTTGCGTCCCTTGCTTGCGTTGTCGGGCATGCTCTCTCTTGCATTGTTATCCACCCACATTTAGTTGCGCTGTCACACACCTTTCACTTGCATTGCTATGCATGTTTCTATCCACATCATATGTGCATGTGTTTATCTCCTACTGAAATGATATCTTGATTTAACGTGGAACATGTGTTTCTACTATATTGTACCTGTTGAATTTATTTCTTTTGCAGGCACGATATTCCATGTACGGTACATTTGAAGATGATGAAACCAAACGATATTGTACGGTTCATTCAAAGGTAGTCCCGGTTCAGTTCAACTGTTATCCCCTTTCTCCACTAGCGGGCCGCGTTCGGACGTATCCCTTTCTCCACTCGCGTGCCGCGTTTGGACGTAACACTTTCTCCCCTCGCGTGCCGCGTTTGGACGTACCCCTTTCTCCACTCGCATGCCGCGTTTGCACGTAACCCTTTCTCCACTCGCGTGCCGCGCTTGGACGTACCCCTTTCTTCACTCGCGTGCCGCGTTTGGACGTAACCCCTTTCACCACTCGCGTGCTGCGTTAGGACGTAACCCTTTCTCTACTCGCATGGCGCATTTGGACGTACCCCTTTCTCCACTCACGTGCTGTGTTTGGACGTAACCTCCTCCTTCACTCGCGTGCTGCGTTTGGACACATCCTTTCTCCACTCGCGTGTCGCGTTTGGACGTAACCCATTCTCCATTCTCGTGCCATGTTTGGACGCAACCCTTTTTCCACTCGCGTGCCACCTTTGGCCGTAACCCTTTCTCCACTCGCGTGCTGCGTTTGGACGTAACCCTTTCTCCACTCACGTACCGCGTTCGGATATAACCTATTTCTCCACTCGCGTGCCACGTTTGGACGTAACCCTTTCTCCACTCGTGTGCCGCGTTTGGACGTAACCTTTCTCCACTCGCGTGCCACATTTGGACGTACCCGTTTCTCCACTCGCGTGCCGCGTTTGGACGTACCCCTTTCTCCACTCGCGTGCCGCGTTTGCACATACCCCTTTCTCCACTCGCGTGCCACTTTTGGACCTAATCCTTTCTCCACTCGCGTGCTGCGTTTGGATGTAACCCTTTCTCCACTCGCGTGCCGCCTTTGGAAATAACCCTTTCTCCACTCGCGTGCCGCGTTTGGACGTAACCTATTTCTCCACTCGCGCGCCCCGTTTGGACGTAACCCATTTCTCCAATCGCGTGCCCCGTTTGGACGTAACCCTTTCTCGACTCACGTGCCGCCTTTGGATGTAACCCTTTCTCCACTCGCATGCCGCCTTTGGAGGTAACCCTTTCTTCACTCGCGTGCCGCGTTCAGACGTAACCCATTTCTCCATTCACGTGCCGCGTTTGGACGTAACCCTTTCTCCACTCGCGCGCCGCGTTTGGACGTAACCCCTTTCTCGACTCACGTGCCGCGTTTGGATGTAACCCTTTCTCCACTCGCGTGCCGCCTTTGGAGGTAACCCTTTCTTCACTCGCGTGCCGCGTTCAGACGTAACCCATTTCTCCATTCACGTGCCGCGTTTGGACGTAACCCTTTCTCCACTCGCGCGCCGCGTTTGGACGTAACCCCTTTCTCCACTTGGGTGCCGCGTTTGGATGTAACCTTTCTCCACTCGCGTGCCGCGTTTGGATGTACCCCTTTCTCCACTCGCGTGCCGCGTTTGGACCTAATCCTTTCGCCACTCGCGTCCTGCGTTTGGAGGTACCCCTTTCTCCACTAGCGTGCCGCGTTTGGATGTAACCCTTTCTCCACTAGCGTACCGCGTTTGGACGTGCCACTTTCTCCACTCACATGCCGCGTTTGGACGTAACCCCTTTCTCCACTCGCGTGCCGCGTTTGGACATAACCCCTTTCTCCACACGCGTGCCGTGTTTGGACGTACCCCTTTCTCTACTCGCGTGCCGCGTTTGGACGTAACCCTTTCTCCACTCGCGTGCCGCGTTTGGACGTACCCCTTTCTCCACTCGCATGCCACGTTTGGACGTAACCCCCTCCTCCACTTGCGTGCCGCGTTTGGACGTAACCCTTTCTCCACTCGCGTGCCGCGTTTGGACATAACCGGTTCTCCACTCACGTGCCGTGTTTGGATGTAACCCCTTCTCCACTCGCGTGCCGCGTTTGGACGTAACCCCTTTCTCCCCTCGCGTGCCGCGTTTGGACGTAACCCCTTTCTCCACTTGTGTGCCGCGTTTGGACGTAACCTTTCTCTACTCGTGTGCCCCGTTTGGACGTACCCCTTTCTCCACTCGCGTGCCACGTTTAGATGTACCCTTTTCTCCACTCACGTGCCGCGTTTGGACACAATCCTTTCTTCACTTGCGTGCCACGTGTGGACGTACCCGTCTCTCCACTCGCGTGCCGCGTTTGGACGTAACCCTTTCTCTACTTGTGTGCCGTGTTTGGTCGTAACCCCTTTCTCTACTCGCGTGTCGCGTTTGGACGTAACCCTTTCTCCACTCGCGGGCCGCGTTTGGACGTACCCCTTTCTCCACTCGCGTGCTGCGTTTGCACATACCCCTTTCTCCACTCGCGTGCCGCTTTTGGACCTAATCCTTTCTCCACTTGCGTGCTGCGTTTGGATGTAACCCTTTCTCCACTCGCGTGCCGCCTTTGGAAATAACCCTTTCTCCACTCGCGTGCCGCGTTTGGACGTAACCCATTTCTCCACTCGCGCGCCCCGTTTGGACGTAACCCATTTCTCCAATCACGTGCCCCGTTTGGACGTAACCCTTTCTCGACTCACGTGCCGCCTTTGGATGTAACCCTTTCTCCACTCGCGTGCCGCCTTTGGACGTAACCCTTTCTCCACTCGCGTGCCGCGTTCGGACGTAACCCATTTCTCCATTCACGTGCCGCGTTTGGATGTAACCCTTTCTCCACTCGCGTGTCGCGTTTGGACGTAACCCCTTTCTCCACTTGGGTGCCGCGCTTGGATGTAACCTTTCTCCACTCGCGTGCCACGTTTGGATGTACCCCTTTCTCCACTCGCGTGCCGTGTTTGGACCTAATCCTTTCGCCACTCGCGTCCTGCGTTTGGAGGTACCCCTTTCTCCATTCGCGTGCCGCGTTTGGATGTAACCCTTTCTCCACTAGCATACCGCGTTTGGACGTGCCACTTTCTCCACTCACATGCTGCGTTTGGACGTAACCCTTTTCTCCACTCGCGTGCCGCGTTTGGACGTAACCCCTTTCTGCACACGCGTGCCGTGTTTGGACGTACCCCTTTCTCTACTCGCGTGCCGCGTTTGGACGTAACCCTTTCTCCACTCGCCTGTCGCGTTTGGACGTACTCCTTTCTCCACTCGCGTGCCGCGTTTAGATGTACCCTTTTCTCCACTCGCGTGCCGCGTTTGGACACAATCCTTTCTTCACTCGCATGCCACATGTGGACGTACCCGTCTCTCCACTCGCGTGCCGCGTTTGGACGTAACCCTTTCTCTACTCGTCTGCCGTGTTTGGTCGTAACCCCTTTCTCTACTCGCGTGTCGCGTTTGGACGTAACCCTTTCTCCACTCACGTGCCGCGTTTGGACGTACCCTTTTCTCCACTCGCGTGCGGCGTTTGGACGTACCCCTTTCTCCACTCGCGTGTAACGTTTGGACGTAACCCCCTTCTCCACTCACGTGCGACGTTTGGACGTAACCTTTCGCCAGTAGCGTGCCGTATTTGGACGTATCCTTTCTCCACTCGCATGCCGCGTTTGGACGTAACCCTTTCTCCTCTCGCATGCTGTCTTTGGACGTAACCCTTTCTCTACTTGCGTGCCATGTTTGGACGTACCTGCACTGTTATGTGCATCACGCTTTCTTGCACATTCCTTTCCTCTCTTGTGTCTGCTACGCTGGGAGATGTTGTGTTTGGAACTCCGGGTGTCCTCGGTAGTCGCTTTTAGTCACCTCCGCGTGAGACGTAGCGAGAATTGTATAATTCTCTTACATCATTTTTGTATGTAATATAGTTAGATTTGTATATGCCTGCTTAAAACTGTTGCATGTTTTGCTTCGTTAGAGCTTTCTTTGTATGATCATAAGTTATGCTCGGCTTTGTGCATTGTTCTGTCAAAAAGGGACAACTGTAGACACCCCATTTTTGACCCTCAAGACTTGGACGTCATTGTTTGAACACTCGATGATCATCCATGCTCATGTTCATTTTGAGTTCTCGGAGGTCTCGGCTACGTCCCTTGCCTCAAGATCTCTCAACTTATCTATTTTGTGCTTGGTTGTGGACCAAACACTTGTGTTTTTTGCTTCAAAGGGAAGAGGGAGGCTTGTTTGCCATGCCCTCAACCCACCGGCCAAGGCTTGAGGCCATCGACCATAATTTCTTTCCATTGGCCAAATTTATTGGCCGATCGACACTTTATTTGGTCAGCTGGCCCTTGTGTTGGTCGATCGGCTATTTTTGCTAGCCGAACCTTGTTCATATGCTTTATGAAGATATTTTATGCCAGCTGGATTAGCTGGCATGCACATTTGCTCCCCTCCATGCACGTGTATGGTGGGATTTGCCTCTTGGTTTAGCTTGCTTTGGAAGCTTTGTTATTGAACTTCTATAAAGAGGGAGCTCCTCCTCCCTCCTCAAGGGTTCAGAAAAATGGCCTAGAGAGGATAAATATAGTTTTGTATCTATATTTCTTGGTTTAGTCTTGTTTTGTGACCTAAAGTGAGTTTTTGTCTTACTTTTGCACTTGAACACCTACCATTACACCATCCTTGGGTTACTGAGGTAGTAGAGTGTTGTTATTAGGGTTCTTGAGCTGTTTTTGATCAGAGAAACCTGCTGGAGCTTTGTTCTTGAAGAGGTTCTACAAGGGTGAGTTCCTTGCTTTAGATACACCTTTCTTGCTTAAGCTTTTAGCCCATCTTGCTTATTGTTTTAAGCTTGGTATATAACTGATAAAAGTTCTGTTTTCACTTGATTTAGAACTTTGTTTAAGGTCCTTTTGAGGTTTGGGGTTGTCCCCCCCCCCCCCCGGTTTAAGGCCTTGTTTTAAGCCATCCATTTTGGCCTTTGTTATTAGCTTTGCATGGCCTCTTTACCACTGAAATCCAGAGGATTTTCAGTGGTGAAGAGCTGGTTTTCAGGTCTTAAATAGGAGAGGGTCATCCCCTCTCTTTGTTGTCTTGAATGCTTGCATAAACGGCTTATGTTGGTGGCTTGTATGCCTAGCTTATTTTAGGTTTATTTAAGTGTATATTAGGCTTTGTTTTTCCGTAATATACCTCTGTTTCAAGTTGGTTTGATGGCCTTTTATATGCATCATATACTTGCCTTACAATCCTCTTGTTTGCCTCAACATGCATTATGTTGTAACATGCCATTCTAGCATGATTTTGGCTTAACTCCATGAACCTTTTAGCCTTGGTTTACCATGCTAAAGCTCTATTTTTCATTATTTTGGTCATGCTTGCATTGTTTTGTATAGCTACCATGCAATCTAGCTTTTTAGCTTTGGGTACTCAAGTCATTAGCATGCTCTACTTCGACCATTTCAGTGGTTTGGCACCACTTGTTATGCTATTTCAGTCCATATAGTATGCTCATATTCTTGCACTTGTAACTTCTTTAATGCTTTAAAGAGTCGATACGTTATGCCTCATGAATGTGTCATCATGTATGCCACCATGCTTAGGCATTTGGGATGCCATCTAAGTGGGTTTTTGGGCTTACTTTGGCATGCCATAACTCTGATTTTGGTTGCTTAAGTCATGCCATGTTCGGTTGTCTTAGGTGTAATGTAACACCTCTTCGGTAGTCTTGCATGTCTCATGTTTTTACCCTTTCGTTTTAGCTTGTTTTGGCTTTGGTCATTGCATGTTTTAGGCTTACTTCGCCATGCTTTAGGACTATTTTGGGTCATGCTTACCATATGCCCTTTGTTTTGTGTAGCTTTGGTTCAAGTCCCTTCACTAGTCTTAGGCTTTAAGCCTTGTGCATGATATGATTATGATTTGTTTATGTGATTTGGCATCACTCCTAGCCTCATTTCAGAACATGCAGTGTTGTTACATTTGCACGCTTTTCATTCCTTTTAAGTATTCTCAAAAGTTTCCCTTTGATGCTTAAGTGTTAGGCCAATTACCGTGCATGTTTGTATGTGATTTTGTCCCTTATCCCTTAGCCTATTGGCCACTGATTTGGGCTTATTTGAGAGCTGTCCATATTGGTTTAAGTCCATCATTTGCATGTTGCTGCATGCTTGCCTTCCATGTTGTTACATACTTGGCCTATTGCATGTTGTTGCATGCTTAAGTTGTATTGCATTTGGCATGCCCCCTTTTGTTAAGTTGCTTTGCATTTTGCATGCATTGTCCTTTGCATGTTGTTGCATGCTTGCTTTGCATGTTGTTACATATTTGGCCTATTGCATGTTGTTGCATGCTTAAGTTGTATTGCATTTGGCATGCCCCCCCTCCCTTTTTGTTAAGTTGCTTTGCATTTTGCATGCATTGTCCCTTGCATGTTGTTGCATGCTTGCCTCGTATGTTGTTACATGCTTGCCTATCTTTAAATGTTGTCACATGCCTTGCATATTTGCATGCTTGTTTAGGTTGCATTGCATTTGGCATGCTTGTTACCTTTAACCCTGTATGGCGCGATCATTAACATGCTCACGTTGCACTAGTGTTGCTTGCATGTTTACATCCCTTACCTCTTAAACCAGGATAGAGGTTGGGGTCCTCTATATGTTTTGTGTGCAATTCATTTGACATTAAAATGCACACTTGGCTCCTTTGGCCACAATGCATTGAAATGCGTGATTGGTAGCCTGAGGGTCGAGAACCATACTCCCTTGAGCTTTAAACATGATAAGAAGGGTGGTTGTGCAAACATTTCCTTGAAAATGCGTTGCCATGCTCTATCTGTCCTCTGTTGCAGCAAAACCAGGATTCTGCAGGAATAGATGGTCGGCCGGCCATCTTTAATGCTGGCCGGCTATACATTGTTGCTCGAGAGCCTCATAAATGGTCGATGACCAGTTCCCATTGGTCGGTGGCCTTGCCTCTTGGTCGATGACCTCCCATAGTGCTCAGAGAGTGGTTCAGAAGCATCCTTGAGACTTGTGCAGTTTTCAGAGGTGCAGAGCAGTGCAAACACAGCCAACATATGACATGGCGATGGATTTCCGAGCAGAGCCGAGTAATCATGCATTTGTCCCTCTTCTTAAGGCTGCTTTACAGCTTTAGTAGCTTAATTAGTTTGTTTAGTTAGTTAAGTGTTGTGTAATAATTAATTAGCTCGTTAGTTAGTTAATTAGTTAATTTAGATTATTCTTTTGGTCTCTCTCTCGAGGGAGCCATTTGTTGTAATAAGTGTGCGTGTGTGTGATGCATGTCTTCCAACCTTCATTTCTTTCTCCCATTTATTTAACTGCTTATGATGGTTAGTCCTAGGGCATGTTTCAATTAGTATACCTTATGCTATGCATGTTTGCATCCATTCATCAGTATTGCATGCACTAGGCTCGACGCATCATACTAACTGCATTGTATTTCAATTCCAAGTTGAATACGTGTATCAAATTGTCGCATCTCATATGCCATTTTTAGGATAGCCGAGCCTATCTTCATTACATTTTGCATGTGTTGCATTAGCCATTGTGGACATGTACTAGGATCACGTATGATTACTAACTAGGTTCTTGTTTTGGCTCGGAATACACTGTGAGTGTTTATATTTTAGCATCTTGCATGTATGTGAGTGTTAATGTGACAACATGCTTACCACGAGGCTAATTGCTTATATGATATAGCTGTCTGAATGCTTGTGGGTGAAGGTTGGATTGCTTGAATTGGGATAATTCTTTGAAATCCGTGTTTTAGCCTACTTGCGAGTAACAAACTTCAAACCATTTTCCAAATAAACGGATATGTGATGCTTTGTTCCAAATTAGGCGATCTAGTCTATACTTGCTTTGCTGTGCTCATCACGTAGTAAAGATTAGCTAATTAACCAGAATAAGAACGCATGTGTTTTTCAAAAACTTGATATCATGCTTAGTACAGGCTGATCTTTGATCGAGCGAGCGGGGGTGCTCATAGATGACCTTCACCAATCGTACCTAAGTTCCTGAGCCGAGGCAACTTTGGTGATGACGAACACGTGGTCTTAGGCACGAGTCAGGGTTTCCTAAATTTCCCCCAAAATAAAATATTTAAGTGGCAACTTTGTATTTGGCAAAGCAGTCCATGTTTGGCACTTCTTTCTAAAAAATCAGTTTTCCAAAATGATTTTCTGGATTTGGACTCTTTGGTGATTTATCAATCTCACATCGCACATTGTGGGATCAGATTAGGATCTGTGACAAACGAGTTCGAACTGTAGCATGGGGGCCCCGGGGCACGTCTAAAATAGTCGGGGTCAACTTCATCAATACCCGTGGGAAAAGTCCTCCCATTAGCTGTGTAAGAACTCTAAGTTCTTCTTACAGCTTATGTTCATGAAGTTCCTCAACTGGTGGAACTATTGGAGGTGGATGAGCTGTAGATGCCCCAGATGGGCATTACAATTTGGCAAGAGCCTCACTGTTGGCGAAAACTTTGGTGGTAAGAGCATCCATGCTTTGTTGAAGGAACAAAAATAGGTTTGCGATATCTACCGGAGGTTGGCCATCTATTACCACTAGAGGTGGATCCATCACAGATTCTAGAACTCTCGGCCAAAGAGGTACTGACAGTGAGAAACTAACACTAGCTATCTTTGAACCAAATATTTCTTCCAGCGCGAGTCCATAAAACTTGGGGGATATTAGACCATTTTGAAGCTATAGTGCTACGACTTCCTAGAAAAAAACAAAAATAGGACTTCCAATTAGAATTCTAGCAACACTTTCGCCCAATTCACACAGCTGGCCACTATATACACCATTGAAAAGCTAAACTTAACCTCACAAACTAAAATGCCTGAACCACTCATTCGAATTTGAGAACCAATGAATAGATCCCGTACATTGCACATAACACATAACAAGAAAGAGAACAAACACCCCTATGGGGGCTAGGGTTACCCTGTTCTAGCTTTGAAATAATCTAGGGCTCCACTATTCAAACAACCAGTATCATACATCCTAGAAATGGGAAAGCATCTTGTCCTAATTTTGGAAGGTACTATAGCTCACTATATGTGCGAGGTTGGCTCTACTCTAGGGGTTGAAGTCAATGTGACGTTACTAAAGAGTCCTTTGGGTCGTAACCAATGAAGATCCCAGGAACTCAGAAGAGTCAATATAGCATCTCTTCGAAATTTGAGAACCTTAGATAGCAGAGCTACCTTTTTGATATGTCTCAAAAGGTTTTAACACAAGGATTCAAAAGTAACGTAGAGATGGGTATAGTGTCATAAAAGCTTGCCTGTGCTCCCACCAGTATCTAGGCAATACAAGACTTTAAGTACACCAATGCATGCAATGCAATAAACATATAATTGAAAATAAAAGTTATATCATGGAGTTCGAGTCAATGTTTCATAAAATCCCTAATAGAGTTACCAAAAACTATAACATGCACGAGTGGTACCTGTGCATGTTAAATAGTTCGAACCATTGACTTCTTTGATATAGTCTTATGAGTGCAATGTGAAACATAAATTAGAGTTCAGATTTGTCAGCTGTTATTTGAAAATCTATTTTAATACAAAATCTTTGCAAAAAATGGACTACAACACTAAATCTTAGAGTCGTCACCTAATATTTTTGGGATAATTAGGAAACCCATGACTTGTGCCAAGGCCACTGTTCATCGTAACCAAAGATGCTTGGCTCGGAACCTTAGGTATGAGAGGGGAAGGTCATTAATTGAGCACCGCCGCTCACTCGATCAAAGATCAGCCTCTACTAAACCATGATATGAGTTTCATTGACTTTATATGTTCATATTCTGGTTATTAAATAAATCCTAAAATTTACTATGCAAATTATACAAGTATAGACTATGCCATTTGTTTTGGAACAACGTGATTTCATGTGTTTTGAAAGAGTTTTGAAGATGTACACTCCAAAGAAATTGAGTTTACAAACATGAAAAATCAACATCATTATAAATTAAGTGACAGAACCTCCATCCATCGGCATTCATATAGTTATATCAAGTAAGCAAGTAGCCTTATGGTAGAATGTTAAACATAGTAAGAAAAACACATAGAAGCGGGATGCTAAAGCATAAAAACTTACATGTTTACCAATGTCTCGCGAACAACTACAAAACAAAGTTAGCAAAATATGCATGATCTTATATACAAAATCATAATGCAATTCACTCACGAAATACAACTAAAGATTTGGCTTCTAAGATACGACATGCGAATCATCTCAAGAACATGAGGTAGCGCACATAATCACATAGGAATTAATAAAACTCACAAATGCAAACTTAGCTGAATCAAGATACATGAAACATGGATGCAAAGCATGGATATGATTAAAAAACAAACTATGAAGCATAAGTAAAAGAATAGGATAGAGAGAAGTGGGGCGGAGAAATATTACGACACTTTGAATAAATAATTTCAAACCAAATGAGAGAGAGAGAGAGAGAGAGAGAGAGAGAGACAAAGGATGAAAATGTTACAACAAAATAAAAACCTTAGAAAGCACTAAAAAAAAAAAAAAAAAAAAACTGAACCTTCGTGTGCCTTGAGGATTGCCGGACACTTGTATGCTCAATGCCGGAAGACAACTTCATTTCATCCAAAAGAAGCTACTCGATCGGCCGTACAAGCTGACCGGCCAACTAGGCTTAGGAAAACCTGTCTTGTTGAAAAATCGAGAAAAAGAACAAACAAGGAGTATGTAGGTGGCTCAACTAACCACTTTTGCTTAGATTACAACAAAACTAAAATGAAATTAAAGCAAGAAAACAAATATAAGATATAAAATGCCAGAAAATGAAAGAAATTGAAAACTCACCTCCTAAAGAAAAAAAGAACTTCCTGATTTTCAAACTTCCTTTTGATCACCCTCAAAGTTGTGAATTATGTTCTCAATCATCCATTCAAATATTTAGAATTTTAGCTAGAATGGCAATTTTAGGTTGTTTAACAGTGTGTGGGAAGATGGTGAAGGCCAAAATTTCACAATTCAGTCTAGTTTTCTCACTTTTGACACAAACTAGACACTCCTTGATCAAAGCTACACAAGTTGACTATGAAGGAATTTTTGGGATCAATAATAGTGTATAAGGATGATATAACAGTGAATGAAATTTTTGGGATCAAGTAACAATGTATAAGGATGATATAACCATGAATGAAATTCACAGCTCAACTTCTCAACTTTGACACCTTTCTTGATCAAAGCTTAGACTCTCTTCTTCTCTATCTCTAGCCTTCTCTACTCAATCTATCCTCTTCCTCCTCTCAATAATCTGATGTATTCATGTAGGCAATCCAAGTGGAGAAATGGTGGAAGACAAGAATGGAGTATTAATGAAGATAACAAAGCAAATGGAGCACTAATGGAGCTAATAGAAGACAAAAGTGAAGAATTACCTTCAGTGGAATAAGCACTAGGCAATGAAGGATGAGTATACATGCATTCAATACATGAATATATCATAAAAATGGGTTGTGACGCGCCCTACCTGAACTAACACAAAAACTGGACATCATTTTTTTGGGGTGGTCGATCGACCGATTGATCGGTTGGTCGATCGGCCAGAGAAGAAAAAAAAAATTGTTTTGCTCCGCTTAGCCCAGTTTAGCTCTTGTTCGGCCTAGTTTCGCTCCAGGTGTCCAATAAGACCTAAACACTTGCCCAAAGTGGGCTTAGAGTAGAGAGTAAAACTGAAATTCCATCTTTTTTTTTTTATTTTTTATTGAGGATTTTGTGAGAAATACATTTTGATTGTCATCATCGGGTAATCAAAAGAAAGCGCCCAAGGCTTGGGCTAGTCAAAATGGGTGTCTATAGTTGGGTTAATAGGTATGTATGAATACAGGCCCTATCTAACATGTATCTAACGAAATAAGCATTCCTTTTAATGTGATTGATGATTCATTTTAAGAATTTGCTTCTCCCATTAAATATTATATAGTTTTTTATTTTATTTGGGGTAGTGTATATCAATACAATAAAGGATCCAAAACTCCTTTCAAACATTAGTAATGTGTTTGGTTTGTGGTTTGAGTTAGAGACTTTGAAAGGAAAAATGAAAATGTGTGTGAAATTAGGGAAAATGTAACTATGTTCAGTTCACATTTCGCCTATCTTTTTCCTTTCCATTCTCAAATTTCTACATAAATTCATGAAAATCAAACATAACATAAAGTTATGCATATATTTCCATACTGAAAATTTTGCATTAATATTATTTTGGGTAAGCTACCAATAGGTACTACTAGTTAGACTTAATTCTTATCAAGTCCTATTGAAAATAAGTTCTAATAAAATCGTTGCTAAAAATAACTTTTTCCAACAACTTTTTGTATATGTTGTCAAAAATTAATAATTAGTAACTTTTTTTTTGTTACGATTTTTATAAATGGTCGCTAAAACTTAGAATTAGTGACGTTTTTCTATGATGAATTTTTCAAAGTTAAAAATTAATGACGTTTTTTTTTTGTGACGATGTTTTTAAACCGTCGCTAAATTTATAATTAGTGACATTTTTTGTGACAAAATTTTTAAACTGTTGCTGCAAATTAACAATTAGAGACGTTTTTAAATAGTGTTTGATGAAAAATTCCATTAATTCTCGTAGGACCTATTGGATAATAAGTTCACCTATTATGACCTACGCGTAAGTCTCCCCTATTATTTTTTAAATGTCTCTCTCTATATAATAATAATTGAAATTTGCTTTTGTTTCTATATCAAAGAAAATCTATAGGTCTTAAAGTTTTGAAGTAAAAATTTTATATTAGAATTTGTTCAAATGTAATTCTCTTAATATTTATAAATTTCTTTTACTGATTGATAAAAAAACATCGTAAACATTAAGATTATTTTTTCATGATACTGAGTTATTAAAATATAATGTATTATAGGTTTAAACAAAGAATTGTTGGGAAAAAGCCGACTCGAACTAATTTTTTTAGGCTCATTTTTAATATTTAATCCAAGATTAGAGCCCCTAAACTAGTTCATACCGGTCACAAACAGATAAAGGCAATTTTAAATGATCAAGAAATTTTTTAATGATTGGGTGAATGTAATATCAGCATAAATATTGAGTCGATTAGCTTTTATTTCATTTCTCATATTTAGTCCAAACATCACAAGTCAACCCTAATTCATTTTCATATAAGAGTTATGACACAAGACAATTTATAATTTTGAGTAGACAAATTTTTAGGCTTTTCAAAATAATAAAAAATTAGTATATTAACAAATATAATTTACTACTATCGTATAGTAAATAAAAATTACAAAAATTATAAAATAAAATATATTTATATTTTATTGTAAACATAATTTTTATAATTTATTCTTTAATTTTTACTAACAATTTATTCTTACAGCTTTTATTAACAATTTTACACATTTCAGAAAGAAAATTAATCCATTTAAAAATTTAAGTTTCCGAAAAGGATCAATCTTAAAATTTAGACTTTTGTACCACAAAATATAGGAATTAATTTACATCTTTCATAGTTTATTTCTCTTGATATTTAATTTTTTAAATATTTAAAAAATCTTTTATTGGCTAGCCTTTATTCCATTATAATGTGATTGATGATCCATTTTAAGAACTTGCTTCTCTCACCAAATATTATATAGTTTTTTTTATTGTTATATTATTTTTTAGATAGTGCCTATCAATACAATAAAGATTCTAAAACTCCATTCAAACATTGATGATGTGTTTGGTTCATAATTTTTGTAATGCCCCAAAATAAATAACAATAATCCAACTCATAGCATTTCTTACAAAAGATCAACAATATCATATCTTCTATTCCATTCATAACTTTGATCAATACAAAATAAGACATATGCGATATACATTCATAAACCCTAGATTACATGAAATAAAGCAAAAGTAAAACCAAATAATTATATGCCCTAATGGCACAACTTTCCAAGTTAATGCTTGGTTACAACAAAATGAGTTTAACTCAATACAGGTAAAGCCCGAGGCTTCGACAAAAATAATTACATCAATAAACAAAAATGAAGCCTTTAGCTCCAAGTTCTCCCAAGCTACGTCCTTGGTGGATCATCAGCACTTGAAAGTTATTTTCCACATAGGGTGAGCTACAACCCAGTAGAGATACTCTAACATAATATATGAATTTTTGCAAAATCATAAGGTGAATGCACATGCATACCATTTGTCAAACATTCATCATTTTTCATCTTGAAACAATGTAATACCAGATTATAAATCAATTCATAAAAATAATCATTTTATAGCAGAAAACAGGGCAATGGATGCAACACACTGGGAATCTCTAGATACATGTTCGCTAGTAGGCTATACAAGAACTACCAAAGCCATTTTACTAGAACTAACCAGAATGATCAGCACCTAATCGCTCAGGTTTCTAGACTTTTACAATGGACACACAAGCCAACATAATAAAACTACAACCACAACCCCTAACTAGATTTACCTTGGTATTCACCAATTTTTCTAAAAATCCATGCATTTATAATGTTCAATATGAAATGATACTCAATGCACAATGTATGAGAATTTAGTTTCAATTCAACCTAATCCTCATGCAATGTTTACGACAATCATGACTATCCTCCACCGATAGCTCAAAACAATTATTTCTATATAAGATAGTTTCCAATCAAAATATACAATTCCATCCATTTACAATGGGAGTGATATTACATATCCAACACCACCAGCATCATCAACATAATTATCGTTCCAATCTTACAAAAGCTCACAACATTTTCAATTTCCTTACACAATTCCAAATATCTAAAATTTAGGGCAAAACCTTCTTTTCTTACAAAATCAATTTTTAAGAAAAGATGTTCATCATTTTAACATGTATCACTTATCAACCTATCACCACAACCATTTTCAAGAATCTATTTAGAAAACCCCTCTTTTGATTTCAAACTCAAACCCTCGGTTTTACCCAAAATTTTCCAAATCAATACTCTTTTCAAAGAGTAAATAACTAAGCTAAAAATCATACAAAAGAGTCAAAGAAGTCCCTACCTCTAAGTATATGACAAGAGGAAGCAAATGGTCGAACTTGACGGAGCCAAAAACACTAACCTCCACGATTAAAACAAAGCCATCGATATGCTCAAAATTTTTCTCCAAAGGACTAAGGCGAAGAGATCAACGGATTGAGCGTATTTGGAGCTAGAGTACAAGAACTAGAAAGCGAAGGTAAAGATTTTAGGGTTGTGATATATTTAGAGAGAGAGAGAGAGATGAAAAAGTGATTTAAAAAGTCATCTTCTCAGACTGATATACGCACAGACCGCTCGAGCAACCAAAACCACTGCTCGAGCGCACAATGGCCTCCTCTCAGTAGTTTTTTAGATTGCAAAAGATCGCTCGAGTGCAAGAAGTGTCGCTTAAGTGCATATATCACACTCTCAATAGTTTTACAGACTGTAAAAGATCACTTGAATGCAAGAAGCATCACTTGAGTGAACAGGCAATAATCTGGGCAACAACTTCTTGAAAAAATGACTCCCCAACCTGTTTCAAACATAACCAAACTTCTAACAACCAAAATTAACAAGCATTAAGATGGAAAAGAGGTTAACAATTCAAAATCAAGTAAATGGGTCGGGTCTAAACCAGAATTGTTATAATCTCCCACTCTTAAGAAGTTTCGTCCCCGAAATTTAAAATCAACTAACATTCATAGAAATAAAACCAACCATATGCCATCTAGACTTGTAACAAGGATACACAGAGTTTTTCAAGACCAACAATTACCATTCAAATTTTCGAAACATAGACAATGTATATATATATTACAACATACGTAAAAGTTTCAACACAATTCTCAAATATCAACAAATAAGTCTAGATACTTCTCGTGGACTTCTGCCTCACGCTCCCAAGTTGTCTCCTCAACCAATGGAATAGTCTTGCCTTGCAAGACTCAGTCTCGACAATCTAAAACTCATATCGATTTCTCCTTATACAAGGCATCCTCATTTACTTCTAACTTAGTCCAATCTAACACGTGTGAAGGATCTGGCTCATACTTTCGAAGCATACAAACATGGAACATGTCATGAACCCTGGAAAGTTGGGTTGACAAGGCCAAACAAGAAGCTACATCCCCGATTCAATTTAGTATCTCAAAGCCCAATAAATCTAGGGGACAATTTCTCGCTTTTTCCAAATCTCATCAAACCCCTTCTCGATGATATCTTCAAGAACATGTGATCTCCTACCTCAAAAGATAAAGGTCTCCTCCTATGGTCGGCATAGCTCTTCTGGCGACTCTGTGCCTAAACCAATCGCTTATGAATAAGTGCGACTTTCTCCGTTGTTTCCCGGACTAATTTAGGACCTAACATAGCTGTGTCACCCATCTCGGCCCAACACACTAGAGATCTACACGGTTGGCTATACAAGGCCTCAAACGATGCCATACCAATACTTGCTTGAAAGTTGTTATTATAGGCAAACTCCACTAAAGGTAAGTGCCTCTTCCACGACCGCTTAAAATCTAGAACACAACCCCGAAGCATGTCCTGTAAGATCTGAATGGTTCGTTCGGATTGCTCATTGGTCCAAGGATGATAGGCGGTGCTAAACGTCAATCTAGTGCCCAAGCCATTCTGTAGGCTTTGTCACAATTGAGCCGTGAAACGAGGATCTTTATCCAAAACAATAGTCACGAGGACCCCATCAAGTTAAACTATGTGCCTCACATAAAGGTTGGCAAGATAATTTACCGAGTCACTCATACGCATAGGTACAAAATGTGCTGATTTAGTTAACCGGTCGACTATCACCCACACGACATCATTACCCCGTTGAGTCCTTGGAAGACCCACAACAAAATCCATCCTAACATGCTCCCACTTTCACTCGGTTATAGGTAAGGGTTGCAACAAACCCGCTCGTTGCTAGTGCTCGGCCTTCACTTGTTGACAAAGCACCTCAAAATAAATAAGGCTACGTCTCTCTTCATCCCCCACCACCAAAAATGGTGGCTAAGGTCGTGTTATATCATTGTGCCTCCCGGGTGTACCGCAAGGCGTGAATGATGGAACTCGCGTAATACCTCCTCCTTACAAGATTCTGGCATGGAAAGACGGTTTAGGTACCTTACACTCGAGTCAGGATACAGAGTCAAGCCTCTCTCCACCTTTCCACTAGCTATCTTCCCTCGGATAGCCTCCATTTCAAGATCACCTTGATGTGCACCTATAACTCGGCCCACTAGTGTAGGTTACACAACTATAGTGAACAAAATGGCTAACTCAACGGACTCACTAAGATGCAATTTGAACTCGCCAACAACACCCGATATCTTCTATTTCTGAATGGTAATACTAACTATACTACGTACAGACTTCCTACTCAAAGTGTCAGCCACTACATTGGCCTTCCTCGGGTGGTAGTGCAACTCAAAGTCGTAATTTTCCATAAACTCCATCCATCTCCTCTGTCTTAAATTCAAATATTTTTGTGAAAATAGATACGTCAAACTCTTGTGATCGAAAAATACCTAAAATCTCTCACCATATAAGTAATGCCTCCAGATCTTTAAGGCAAAAATCACTGCCGCTAGCTCTAAGTCGTGGATAGGATAATTTCTCTCATGCGTTTTCAACTGCCGCGAATTGTATGCTACACGTTTCCCTTCTTGCATCAATACACCACCTAACCCTTTTCAAGACGTATCATAATAAACTAAATAGCACAAATCCCTCTCTGGAATAATCAACACTGGAGTAGTAGTGAGTCTAACCTTAAGCTCTTGGAATGACTTTTCACAAGTGTCACTCCACATAAACTTCATCCCCTTTCTCGTCAAACTAGTCAATGGTGGGGCCAATCTAGAGAAGTCTCTCACAAAATGTTAGTAATACCCAGCTAAGCCCAAGAAACTCTAGATCTCAAAGGCATTCTTAGGTTGTTCCCAATCTTGCACTCCCTCTATCTTAGAAGAGTCTACCGTTACCGCTTCTCCAGATACCACATGGTCTAAGAACTTAACTTCTTCCAAGCAAAACTCACACTTTCCAAATTTAGCATATAAACTATGGGCTCTAAGCAACTCAAGAATGACTAGAAAGTGTTCCTTGTGTTCTTCCTCAGAGAATGAGTAGATCAAGATGTTGTCAACACAGACAACCACAAAATGGTCTAAAACTCACGAAAAATTTGATTAATCAAATCCATAAACGAAGCTGGTGCATTGGTTAGCCCAAAAGGCATCACTAAGAACTCATAGTGGCCATACCACGTATGTAATGTCATTTTCTGAATAACTTCCTCCTTCACCCTCAACTGGTGATAACCTAATCTTAAGTCAATCTTAGAAAAGCAATAAGACCCACAGATCATCTATACGACGTAATAGGTACTTGTTCTTAACAATTACTCGGTTTAGCTTTCAGTAATCTATACACAGATGCAAAGTGCCATCCACCTTCTTAACAAAAAGTGTCGATGCTTCCCAAGGCAATGTACTAGGGCAAATGAAACCCTTATCTAATATCTCTTGGAGTTGAATCTTCAACTCATACAACTCAGCAGGTGCAAATCTATACGGTGCCATGTAAATCGATGTCGTGCTAGGTACTAAGTCAATGGAGAACTCAATCTCTTGGTGGGGTGGCAAACTAGTAAGATCCCCGGGAAAGACGTCCGGGTATTCACAAACTACCCTCGACAACTCAACTCGAACCACATTACTCTCACTACCCAAGAAAGCTGTAAGATGACAACTAAGCTCGCTCTGACCATGCAAGTCACATACTGGTGACAAGACCCTATCAGTTCGGTCTCACAAAAAATAAAAACAGTCACCACTCGAGGTGCACACCGTAACTCTTTAACGGTAACAATCTATAACAATATGGTACGAGGATAACCAATTCATAACCAAAATGACATCGAAACTCGACATGTCTAGCAATACAAAACTAAAAGGAAGTTGACAACCGGTAACCTTAATCTCACAACTGCAACATCCCCGATCTAAGTCAACCTTACCTCCAACTGGTGACTCTACCTTGAGCAAAGATGCTAATTGAGCCACCTTTAACCCTAAAACTAATGCGAATGCAAATGAAATGAATGAATAAGATGCACCAATATCAATCAACACACTGGCAATAAAATTAAACAACAAGAAGTTACCTATCAAAATAGAGGGTGCTGGCAACTGATCTGGCGTAGTAACAACAAACACATGCCCTATAGGTCTCTACTCCACCTGCTCACCCCTCCTAGCATAAGACTGGTCAGCTGATTGAGTCGAAGAAGCTTCCTGAACGGCCCTCGAAGCTTGTATTGACCGGGTAGGCTAATGGCTCTGTGACTGTGTTGAACTTGATAAACTAGGTATGTCGCCTGTTTGCGGGCAAAACCTCCTCAAGTGCCCCAATTGCCCACACTAATAATAGATAGACAGTGTAGGCGCGCCCTTGGGCTTCATGCTACAGTTCGGACTCAAATGTCATGGTTCTTAATCTGATCTCACAATGTCCGATGTGAGATTGATAAATCACCAAATATTCCAAATCCGACAAATCGTTTTGGAAAACTGATTTTTGTAAAGAAGTGCCAAACATGGACTGCTTTTCCAGATACAAAGTCGCCACCTAAATATTTTATTTTGGGAAAATTTAGGAAACCCTGACTCATGCCTAAGGCCACGTGTCCGTCATCACCAAAGTTGCCTCGGCTCGGGAACTTGGGTACGATTGGGAAAGGCCATTTAATGAGCAACCCCGCTCGCCCGATCAAAGATCGGCCTGTACTAAGTATGATATCTTGTTTTTGAAAACACATGTGCTCTTATTCCGGTTAATTAGCTAGAATTACTATGTGATGCGCACAGTAAAACAAGTATAGACTAGATCACCTAATTTGGAACCAAGCATCACATATCCGTTTCATTGGAAAATGGTTTGAAGTTTGCTACTCTTAAGTAGGTTAAAATGCGGATTTCAATGAATTGTCCCGATTCAAGTAATCCAACCTTCACCCACTGGCATTCAGGCAGTTATAGCAAATAAGCAGTTAGCCTCATGGCAAGCATGCTAACATGGCAACATTAACACACATGCAGTATGCTAAAGCGTAAACACTCACAGTGTACTCTGAGTCAAAACAAAGAACTAGTGAGAAATTAATGCATGATCCTAGTTCATGTTAAAATGGCTAATGAAACACATTACAAAAATGCAATTAAGATAGGCTCGGTTATCCTAAGAATGTCATGTGAGATGCAACTTGGTACATGTATTCAAATTGGAATTGAAATACAATGCAGTTAGCATGATACTCCGAGCCCGGTGCATGCAATTCAGATGAATGGATGCAAACATGCAAGCATAAGGTATGCTAAATGAAACATGCCCTAAAACTAACCATCGTAAGCGGTTAAGTAAAAGGGAGAAAGAAATGGAGGTTGGAAGACATGCATTGCACACACGCATGCTTATTACAACAATGTGTCCTCTCGAAGGATGGATCGAATAAGAAGCTAACTAGCTAATCTAAGCTAATTAAACTAATTATTACACAATAAATTAATTAACTAATTCTAGTTAACTAATTGTTACAAAATGAATAGCTAACGCATTAACTAATAAAGTACAAACCAAAGCAAAAGCTAGCTATTTAAGCATGGCAACTAAGGAAAGCAATAAAAACAGGAGGTTCTCAGAGGGAGAAGACTGGATGCATGCTCGGTCGCCTTGTTCGAAAATCCAATATGATGCCCCAATTTGCCCCTATTTTCATTTGTTCTAAAAAACTTGCACCAAGCTCCAGAAAGATGAAACTCCACCTTAGGAATCCAGTGGGAGGGTGGACGACCACTTTTGGTCTCTCCAAACCCTTGCCGACCACTTTTTGTTGTTAAAAACCAAGAAAAGTGGTCGGCCAGCTACTTTTTCTGGTTGGCCGACCAGTTGTTGCTGTTGAACTGCAATTTGCTGCAACAGAAAGCAGAAAAGGGCATGTCAAAGTATTTGCAAGATATGTGTGCACAACCACCCTCCCTATCATGTGATGAATTCAAGTGGTTGTGGTTCTCGACCCTCGTGCTACCCATCGCGCATTTCCATGCTTGATGGCCGAGAGGCAAAGTTGCACAATTCAATATGAAAATGAATGCACAAGTAAACACATAAGGCCTAGAACTCTATCATGTATGATCAAGAGCATCGGCGACCGGAAATTAAGGCACGTTTCATCACTTTAAGTATGAAACGCCCCTCGTTTCTCATGTTTGGACTAACACCTTTTCCAAACACAATGCAAGCTAGCGTGGCATACACAATGCGAATAAACTACATGGCATACTCAATGCAAGGCTTTCGTAAGGTTCGAAGCATAATGTAATGCATGCATGCACAATGCAATGCAACAAGGGCAACTTATGTAATATACCAAGCATGGCATGCTCAATGTAGTATACATGGTATACACAATGCAATATACAATACGGCATACTCAATGCAATGAGGCAACATAGCATTCAGAATGCAATGTAGGATGGCATACTCAATGCAATGAAACAATATGGCATACTCAATGCAATATACATGGCATAATCAATGGACTTAAACCAAAAAGGGGCTAGACCTCAGTCATGCCCAAATCAGTGGCCATTGGTGATGAAATGAAGGCACATAAAGCAAGGCATGCATGCACAATGCATTGGCCATCAAAGAGGCCAAAGAGCACAACTCTCAAGAGTGCTCGATGAGTGACAAAAGTGGAAGTGTAACAACACTAAGTGCACTGAAATGAAGCAAGAAATGATGCCAAATCATTCAAACAACATAAGTAAAGCATGCTAGGGTCCTAAGGCATGAAAGCTAGCAAAGAGCAACACAAAGGAGGCACCCAACACATGGCACAAATGCATGAACTAAGCATGGACAGAGCTCAAGTAGGTCAAAACAAGGACCTAAACATGCGGAGACAAGGGCTCAAAGGCCTAGGCATGCAAGCTAAGGCCATAATGCATAACACTTAAAGTCATTCGAAACATGAATGAAGTGGGAACAAAAGCATGCTATAAGCTCTGAAATGTCATGTTAGATGATGCCAAATCATGTACACAATACAAATGAAGCATGCAATGGTGCTCAAAGCTTGAGGCAAGCAAGAGCATTTATACTACAAGTATACAAAACATGAAGCATGTGACCAAGGCGACCCAAAACAGTCCTAGTACATGTTAGAATGAGTCTAAAACATGCATGGAAGTAGGCCAAAATATGCTAGCATGAAGGGCACGAAGCATGGTGAATGCAAGGCAAATAAGGTGGATTACACTACACCTATTAAGACCAAGCATGGAATGACTTAAGCAACAAAAATCAGAGTTATATCATGGCATAATAACCCCAAATAAACACTGAAATGAGAGCTCACAAGCAAAGGCATGAAGGCATACGCAATGGTTCATGTTAAGGCATAAAGGGGCAAACCCTCCAACGCATTGAATAAGTGTTAAATGCAAGTTCATGGCCATGAAACATGGAATAAAATCACATAACAAGTGATGCCAAATCATTCAAATAAGCCAAGTAGACCATGCTAGTGGACTTGGTGTACAAAGCTAACAAGCTAGATTGAACTATAGCTATACAAAGCAAGTTATGCATGGCCAAAATAACCAAAATCAGAGCTAAATCATGTTAAAATATGGACAAAAGCTTCAGGAAGTTAATCCAAAAGCATGCTAGAATGACATGTCACAACATGATGCATGTTAGGCTATTTCATGGAAATGCACTACAAGTGCAAGGAGCATGCAAAGGCTAACCAAACCAAACCTAAACAGAGGTATGACATTGTAAAAAAAGCCCAAGAACATGCTGATATGGACACAACATAGGCTAGAAATACATGCTACTTCATGAAGCATACAAAGCTAGTGTGTGTGATTTACACTACAAGTATATTAGGCACGCAAGAGCCAACCAAAGCAACCCAAAACAGATCTAAGGCATGTTAAAATAACACGAAAAACCTACTGAGATGGCCCCAAAACAAGCTAGAAACACATGCTCAAACATGAGGCATACAAGACTAAATTGGGTGATTTACACTACAAGTGCATTAACCATGCATGGAGTGACCAAGACAAGTAAAAATAGTGGTATGCCTGCCTCAGCAAAATAACCACAGATACATGTTAAGAACAAGCTAACACAAGCTTAGTAAAGGTGCTCAAACATGAGGCATATTAAGGCATGTATTGAAGATGCAAGGAGAGGGGATGGCCCTCTCCTTGTTAGGAACTTAAATCACCATCCCTACCACTGAAATCCCTCTGGATTGGATTTCAGTGGTGAGAAGGCCAATACAAGGTGGTCCCGAAGCTCACAAAAAAGGCTCAAAAACAAGGCCAAACAAGGCCTAAGAGGGGGTAAACGACCCCAAACACAAAAGTGATCTTCCACAAACTTTTTAAGCATGCAAAAATAGAAATTGTATCAGTTATGAGCTAAGCTTAAAACAACATGAAAGATAGGTTAAAAGCTTAAGCAAGAAAGGGGGATTTAAAGGTCAAAAGCTTACCCTTGAGACCCTCTTTATAACTGCAACTCCAGCAGGTTTTTCAAGCTCAAGGCAACCCAAGAACACCAAAAACAACCGCTTGGCACCTTAGTAGCAAAAGGATGGTGTTTGAGTGTGTGTTTGTGTGTTAAACTAAGACAAATCTACACTGAAGCACAAAAATAAAGAACCAAGCAAGATAGATACAAAACTATATGTATCTCTCTAAGGGCAATTTTCTGAACTTGGAGGAGGGAGGAGGAGCCTCCCTCTTATAGAAGAGGAAAGCCAAAGCTCCTTGGAGAAGCTAAGCTTGAATGCCATCCCTTCATACACGTGTATGGAGGATGGCTCAAATGCTCTCCAGCTGTGCCAGCTGTCCTAAAATATCTCAAAAAATGTGCCAAAAAGCAGCTGACCACTTGAAGTGGTCGGCCTGCTAGTAAAAGTGGTCGGCCGACCACTTTAGGTGGTCAACCAGAGCAAAAACTGGTCGGCCATAGGTGGGAGAGGTCAACACACTAAATGCATGGTGGTGGTGTGGTGGTCGACCAGAAAAGATGGTCCAAAGACCAAGAAAGCCAGTTATTTGACAAGAAAACTAGCTGGAAAAAGAAAAAGTGGTCGGCCAGGAGAAATACTGGTCTCCCACCCTTGTACCACCATCCAAACAAGGAAAGCAAGGTTTGTACCAAAAACAAACCAAAGTAGATGCAAGACGAGAAATCGGGAGGCAAAGCACGCAGCCGAAAGCCCCGAAAACTAGTTGACGAGCATCAAAAGTGGTATGCAACCACAAAAGTGGTCTCCCGGACCACAGTGTTCCTCTAGGCAGAGGGAACAAGGTGTGGTTCAAAAACCACGCCAAACGGAGAATGTTAAGCGGTCCCAAGACAAGGCACGCGACCAAAGGCTCCAAAAATCGGAAACTAGTCTCCAAACGGGAAAAGTGACCTACCACCACGAAAGTAGTCTACAACCACAGAGAGATGGTCTACAAGACCACTCCCTCCCTCCGGGAAGGGAAAACAAGACTTGGTCTGCAAACCGAGCCAAAGCACAAAGAGTTTAGAGGCCTGGAGGTAAGGCTCTCAGCCAAAACTCCGAAACCTCTAAATGACTACAACATGAACCATCACTGAGCGCTCAATCGATGACGTCTGAGTCTTAAGGCTAGTCAAAAATGGGGTGTCTACAGACGACTGCCCTCTCCCCTTACTCTAGCTCTAGAATGAGTCACAGACAGTGTAGACAGTTGCGCTTTTCCTCTCTAGGCAAATTGGAGACTTGTGGCCCAACTGACCACACTTAAGACTAGTGATCCCACCTTGACTACTCTTCTCTGAAGTAGAACTCAGTCCAAAAAGAGTGGATTTGAACTATGTTGCTTGGGACTGTTGTGTGGTGGAACCTCTTTGCCTCTTGTTGTCCCTTGTCCTCCATCTGAATCACGGTCTCTACATGAGCCGCAACCTCCACAAGACAACCACAATCCCTAATCATGGACGCGACCACCTTGAAAAGGAGGCTGGTCCTCAATCGTTTTTTGAACTCAACAAAACGGCATTCCTCCGTTGCCACAAGCTCCGGTGCAAATCTTGAGAGGCTAATAAAAGCTGCCTGAAACTTTGCTACAAGTGTGTTCAGCTGCTTAAGCTTCAAGAACTGATCCCTCAACTTCTCCCTAGCAGTAGGAGGTAAGAACTTGTCTTGGAAAGCATCGACAAAGGCCTCTCAAGTCACCTCAATGCGCCCATGTGCATACTTCTACCATTGACCCATATCTCCCTTCAACTGGAAGGATGCCAAGGTCACTCACCATCATCCTCAATGCCAAGCATCTCAAATGTCTTCAGCATCTACTCCAGCCACTCATCTACCTTATCTGGCTCCTTCAGATCTCCCAAAAACTCATCTAGATTTGACTAGAAGAATTCCCTCTTCAGAAAAGACAGCCTTGCCTCAATAGCATGGGTTTGGACTTGATTCTCAGCCCTGAGAATGTCCATAGACTCCCACAAAGCACCAGCCATTTCCCGAACCAAAAGCATCCATGGCTTGCTAACCTACTTGCTCAACGATGTTGGCCTGACTAACTCCCTCCTCCTGTGCCGAAATGTCATCCAATAACGACATCTCATATTGCCTATGGCTACCACACGTACCACCACCACGTCCACATCTTGACATCCTAATAAAGGTAACATAACAGATTAGCACATTCACAAATGTGCCAAAGCTAATTTACTGACATCCTAATACGGTGGACAACAATTCATTCACTCCACTTAAGCACTTAATTAAATAAATACAAATACATTTTCTTTCTAGATAATGACCATCCCACGACATTGCCAGAGTTCCAGTTAGAAATAGCAATGTTCAAGTACTCTTCTAACAGGACTTTTAGAAACTCGTAGACCCAATCAATATCTAAGAAATTAAATCTCATACCCATGTAGTCACACAAACATGTTATCACATAACATACCAGGTTTATTTTTACTATCATCAAACAAGAGAAACCATTGTGGTAAAAAATCACATTCCATGATCCCAAAGTATTCTAACCCGGCTAATACCAAGTTGTAACCTCTAAAATAAATAACAATAATCCAATTCATAACATTTCTTACAAATGATCAACAATATCATATCTTCTATTCCATTCATAACTTTGATCAATACAAAAGATGACATATTCAATATACATTCATAAACCCTAGATTCTGAATCAATAGCATATGGCATAGATACATTAAATAAAGAAAAAGTAAAATAAAATAATTATATGCCCTAATGGCTATAACTTTCCAAGTTAATACTTGGGTACAACAAAATGAGTTGAACTCAATACATGTAAAGCCTGAGGCTTAAACAAAAATAATTATATCAATAAACAAAAATGAAGCCGTTAGCTCTAAGCCCTCCAAAGCTACATCCTTGGTTGAGGCATATCATCAGCACTTAAAAATTGTTTTCTACATAGGGTAAGCCACAGCCTACAAGAGATACTCTAACATAGTATATGAATCTTAGCAAAATCATAAGGTGAATGCACATGTATGCCATTTGTCAAACATTATGTAATGCTAGATTATAAATCAATTCATGAAAATAATCATTTTATAGTAGAAAATAGGGCAGTGGATACAACACACTAGGAATCTCTAGATACGTGTCTGCCAGTAGCCTATACAAGCACTACCAAAGCCATTTTACCAGTATTAACCAGAAGGATCGGCACCTAACCGCAAAGGTTTTTGGACATTCCCTAAGGACACACATGCCAACATAATAAAACCACAACCACACCCCCTAACTAGATTCACCACGGTATTCACCCACTTTTCTCAAAATCCATATATTTACAATGTTCAATATGAAATGATGCTCAATGCACAATGTATGAGAATTTAGTTTCAATTCAACCTGATCCACATGCAATGTCTACAACAATCAAGGCTATCATCCACCAATAGCCCAAAACAATTATTTCTAACCATCCACCAATAGCCCAAAATAGTTTCCAATCATAATATACAATTCCATCTATTTATAATGGGAGTGATATTGCATATCCACCATCATCATCAACATAATCATCATTCCAATCTTACAAAAGCTCACAACATTTTACATTTCCTTACACAATTCCAAATATTCAAAATTTAGGGCAAAACCCCATTTTCTTACAAAATCATTTTTTAAGAAAAGATGTTCATCATTTTAACATGTATCACCTATCAACCCATCTCAACAACCATTTTCAAGAATCCATTTAGAAAACCCCTCTTTTGATTTCAAACTCAAACACTAGGGTTTTCCCAAAATTTTCCAAATAAATACTCTTTTCAAAGAGCAAATAACTAAGCTAAAAATTGTATAAAAGAGTCAAATAAATTCCTACCTCAAAGTAGATGACAAGAAGAAACAAATGGTAAAACTTGACGGAGCCGAAAACACTAACTTCTTAGATTAAAACGAAGCCCCTGACGCACTCAACGTTTTTCTCCAAAGGACTAGGGCGAAGAGATCAACGGATTGAGAGTATTTGAAGCTAGAGTACAAGAAGTAGAGAGAGAAGGTAAACATTTTAGGGTTTTGAAATGTTTAGAGAGAGAGAGATGAAAAAGTGATCTAAAAAGTCATCTTCCCGGACTGATATACGCACAGACCACTCGAGTGAACAAAACACTGCTCGAGATAATAAACACAAAAGTTAACACCGCTCGAGTGACCAAAACCATCTCTTGAGCGCACAATAATGCCCTCCCAGTAGTTTTGCAGACTTCAAAAATGCGCTCAAGCGCATATATAACACTCTCAGTAGTATTGCTCAAGCGCAAGAAGCATAACTCGAACGAATAGGCAAAAATCTGGACAATAACTTATTAAAAAACTGTCTCGCTAGCCTGTTTCAAACATAACCAAAACTTTCAATAGCCAAACTCAACAAGCATTAAGATGGAAAAGAGGTGAACAACAGTTAAGTACATGGATTCTCAGATTCAAAATCAAGTAAATGGGTTGGGTCTAAATCAAAATCGTTATAATTTTGGATAAAAATTTTGAAAGAAAAAATGAAAAGGTGTGTGAAATTAGGTAAAATGTTGTTATATTTCATTCAAATTTCATATATCTTTTTCTTTTTTCATTTCTCATTCCAAATTCCTACTCAAATCCATGAATCAAACATAACATAAAGTTGGCTATATATTTTCCACACTGAAAATTTTGAATTAATATTACTTTTTAAAATTGTGTGCTAGAAACTTTTATCACACATGTCTCCCTATATAATGATGATTGAAATTTATTTTGGTTGCTATCTCAAAAATTAGTTACAGAATCAAAGAAAATGTGTAGGTCTTAAAGTTTTTAAAATAAATATTTTATATTTGAATTTGTTCAAATGTAATTCTCTTAATATTTATTTATTGATTGATAAAAATCACCGTAAATATTAAGATTTTTTTTATATGATATTGAGTTATTAAAATATGATATATTATAGCTTAAACTAAGAATTATTGAATAAAAAAATCGACTCAAACTAGATTTTATAGGCTAATTTTTAATATTTAATCTAATATTAGAATCCCCAAACTAGCTCATACCGGTCACAAACTGATAAAGACAATTTTTAATGATTAGGTTAAGGTCACATTAGCATAAATATTGAGTCAAGTAGCTTCTAGGTAACTTCTAATGTTTAGTCCGACACCACAAGTCAATCCTAATCCATTTTAATGTAAGAGTTATGACATACGACAATTTATAATTTTGAATAAGCAAATTTTTAGGCTTTACAAAACAAGAAAATATTAGTATATTAAGAAATGTAATATACTCCAATCATATGGTAAATTAAAGTCACAAAACTTGTAAAACAAAATGTATTTATATTTTATCATAAATACAATTTTTGTAATTTATTCTTTATTTTTTTACCAATTAAATTCTGATATGCAATTTTTTTTATTAAGAACTTAGAACACACAATTAATGACATCAAAATAAAAATCTTCTCTTATGTGCAACTCTGATAAAATTGAATAAAATTTAAATGATTATAAATCATTTTTACTACATAATTTAAATAAATTTTATATTATTATTTTAATTTAGAAACTAGTTTTTGATTATTATTTATACATGTGCATAATACGGGTAATATGCTAGTTTCATAAATAGTAAATATAATTACTAAATAAAATGTCATTTTAACACACAAAGTATAAAAGCATTACATCATTTTCTAAGGAGTATTGACATGTCGAGTTGAATCCAGTAACCTCTTATCCGTCATCCATTTGAACTTAGGTGGATTGAGAAAATACATTTGCATCCGTCTGCTTAGACTATCAAAACTGTCCATTCTATGGTGAATTGGTTTGGGTCATTCATTTTAGCTAGTTGGATAGATGCTTACGCAACCTTAATCAAAATATAAAAATTAAACAAAAAAAAAACCTTTTTATATTGGTCTCTTAGTAGGAATTATAACAAACAAAGTGCTGAAAGCAGCCTTTAGAAGAGTGATGCTAACTTTTCCTACCTTTTTTTCTAGGATTCCCATTTCCTTCAATTTTTTTTTATTACAATTTTATCCTAACATCAAATTGCAAATTTATCCCAACCATACTCTTCTAAACCCTAAGCCTAACCCACACTCTGGCCGACAACCTTTACCGCCGTCACCAGCATCACCTCCAGCCATTATCACCCCACATTTATTCACTAACCACCACAAGTGCCACTACCCATGCCGCTCTTAGACCCTTCGTTTCTATCCTCTAAGTTTTGACAGCCCTTCTCAGTTCATCTCCACCCACCACCGCAACCTCCATCCTCATTTCCACCCATTGCTCTCTCTCTCTCTCTCTCTCTCTCATGAGGTTGTAACTGCGACCATAAATGATTAGCGAAGGTAGTGACCCACCCTCCTCACGTGATCTCAAGATTGCAACACTACTTGTGATCTCCCGAAATCTAGTTTGAAACTACCACAATTTGTTCAGCGATTTACATCTGAACTACTATCATTTGTTTGGTGGTTCATACCCAAGCCTCCATTGTTTGTTCGATACTGATTTTTTTAAATCAGGTGCGATGATTTCAAATGAAGATGAATTGAACATGAGTGCACCAGAGAGGGCTCTAGGGTACTTATGTGGGTGGTGGTGATGGCAAATGGGTGAGATTTGTGGAATGAGAGATTTGAGTTAAAGAAGTGATGTGAAGGATCACTGGTGAAGAAGCGAAAGGAAGAGGGAGTGAGGGAGGTGGGTCGCTAGTGAGGAAAGGTTGCCGATGAGAAAAGGGACTGGCAAAGGTGGAAATGGAGATGCAGGTAGAAATATGTAAGGGTAGGGGTTGAAGAAGTGAGAGTCCAAAGAGAAATAAGGAGGGGAACAATTTTGTTGGTGGGGGTTAAAGAAGTGGGGGTCCTAAGAAGAAATGTAAGTATATTTAGCAACACTCCATTTAAAATTGTTGTTACTATTGAAAATTTGTATAAACAATATATTAAAATATATAAAAATATTTTTGTAACACCCCGACTTTTATTACTCGAGTAACATTACCATATCCTTTAATCAGTCTATTTTAACAATGATAAAGATGCTACAGCAACAAAGAAATCAATAATTTACAATATTCCCTCTCATATACATACAATGAATTACGATACACGTCCATAGGCTTATGTTATCAAATACAGATAAATGAAAATAAGCAAAAGGGATTAACTTTTTTTTTTTCAACACATTTTCATTTCGCCTACAATTATAAGCCCCCCCCCCCTCCCCTCCCATGGCCAACAATCTATAGATTTCAATTCTTGTGAGTGTTTTCATTTCATACTTCAAAATACTTAACAACATTGGATGAACACAAATGTCTAGTAGAAATCCCAATGATCCTAAATAATAGCAACATATAGATAGCTATGATCATGAATGCTTCACGTATATACATACATAGTTAATGCGACATTTCATACTTCAAAATATACTTACATAAGTACATTTTCCCCAAAAGATATTCTTTAACAAGACAAGAAAACAACCATTCTTATTGTTCTATTCATTCCATTTTAGTTCCAATAAAACTCACGATAACCGTTGTTTTCAAATACAAGTTTAGACATTTAAAACAAATTCTTGTATCGGCCAACTTTCCCCTTTATGAATCTCAATCATTAATTATATTATCACAGTTTCATAATTTAATTAGCAATTAACTCACCATGTATATGAAAGCACTACGGTCACAAGGACAATTACCCCGTTCTATGACCTTAAGCACAAGGGTAGATGGAGCGCCCATAATAATATAAATACATGCAACAATAGAGATGCTAACATGCATTACTCTATTTTTCCGATTGTAGACCGCCCCGAACTCCGCTTCGTGCGCGAGGGCGTAAATTGTCGTTCTTGCTACTACAGTTCGGACTCCTGTCACGGTTCTGAATCTAATTTCACAAAGTGCAATATAAGACTGATAAGTCACCAAAGAGTCCAAATCCGGCAAATCGTTTTAGAAAATCGATTTTAATCAAAAAGTGCCAAACATGGACTGCTTTGCCAGATTTCAGAGTCGCCACCTAAATATTTTGTTTCGGAAAATTTAGGAAACCCTGACTCGTGCCTAAGGCCACGTGTCCATCATCACCAAAGTTGCCTCAGCTTGGGAACTTGGGTACGAGAGGGGAAGGTCATGCAATGAGCACCCCCGCTCGCCCGATCGAAGGAACGACCTCTACTAACATGATATGTTGTTTTTGGAAACACATGTGTTCTTATTCCGGTTATTAATTTAACTTACTATGTGATGCGTATAGCATACAAGTATAGACTAAATCACTCAATTTGGAACAAAACATCTCATGTTTGTTTGTTTGAAAATGGTTTGAAGATGATACTCGCAAGTAGGCTAAAACGCGGATTTGCCACCCTCAAGTGGGCTTAGAAAACATGATTTGCCACAAACAAGTGGGCTTAAAACGTATAATTTGATGAATTGTTCCAATTCAAGTGATGAAGCCTTCATCCACAGGCATTCATGCAGTTAATCACTTAAGCACATAGCCTCATGGCAAGCATGCTATCATGGCAGTCGCTTACACACATGCAAGGATGCTAAAGCATAAACACTTACAGTGTACTCCGAGCCAAAATAGAAACCAATTAGAAATCAATGCATGATCCTAATTATACAAGATGCCCAATGCAACACATGCAGTATGCAAAATAAATAGGCTCGGCTATCTAAGATGGCATATGAATGCAACAACTGATACATGTATTCAAATAGCTATTGAAATACAATACAGTTTGAATGATGCGCCGAGCCCGGTGCATGCAAGAAAAATTAACGATGCACACATGCAAACATAAGTATGCTAATTGAAATATGCCCTAAAACTAACCACTGAAAGCAGATAAGTAAAAAGGAGAAAGACGTGGGGTTGGAAGACATGCATCACACACACGTACGCTTATTACAACACTTGCCCTCTTGATAGAGGGTCCGAATGATAAGTTAACCAGCTAATCTAAGCTAATTATTTATAGAACAAAATTAATTAACTATTCCTAGTTAACTAATTATTACAGAATGAATCAATTAATTAAACACATTAACTAATTAATTACAACTCTTTTATAAATGAAATAACAGTTTACTCTAAGTTAACAGAAGCACTGAAATGGCCTCGTGACGAGAGATGCATGCACGCTTGGTCGACTTCGCTCGAAAATCCACTACCGTGCCTCATGATGCCTTTGTTTGCACACTTCTGGACTTTTGAAAATTGTGCCAACTTCCAAGGTACTTCTGACCCACCTTAGGAACATGTTGAGGGGTAGTTGGCCAAGAGGGATGGCCATCGGCTAGAGTTTATGGCTATCGGCCAAGTTTGAGAGCCGATCGGCAGACTTGGTGGTCGGTCGGCAGCTTTGATAGCCGGTCGGCCACTGCTTCCTACAATTTCTCCTTTTGCTGCAACAGAGCACAAACAGGGGTATGTCAGTGTATTTGCAAGGGAATATGTGTACCACCGCACTCCTTATCATGCCTCAAGCTCAAAGGAGTGTGGTACTCAACTCTCGGGCCACCAACCGAGCATCACAATGCACGATGGCCGAGAAGCCAAATGTGTACAAGTCAATGAATGCAAAAATAACACATAAGAGCCTCCACCTCTATCATGCATGATCAAAAGGGTCGGTGACCAAGAAATGCTATCGTTTCATCACTTTGAGTATGAAACGTGCCACATTCCTTGTGTTTGGATTAACGTTCGATCCAAACATATGCAATGCAACTAAAGCATGTTATCTTGACATGTTTTACTTGGTTTCATTTTGTTTACACATTTTAAGCTTACCAATTAATCCTTTAATTGATATGTCCAAATGAGATTGTCCTCTAATGGGAAAGATGGTCTAAACCACAAGTACCTTAAGCGTGAAAGAGGCCTCATGCTTTTGGTTAGTAGAAGCCCTCAAGAGAAGGCTAAAACTATTAGGCATGTGAGAGCCTCAATTCCATGCTCAAGCCAACAAGGGGCTCAAGACCTCTTTCAAAACAAATGAAGGAGTAAACAATGGAGTGCAATGTCACAATTTCAGCACTGGAATGACATGCTAAATGATGCTAAAACATGCTGACGACTCATGCAATGCATGCTAGATGCCAAGAATACCGAGGCTAGTGAAGGACACAACACTAGAGGTATGCAATACAATGCACAAAGGACCAAAACAACCCCAAATAGACCTCATGCCTGCCAAAATAGTGGCTAAAATGGACTGAAATGATAGCATGAAAAGCAAGAAAACGCATGCGTAAATGATGGCTCGCAAGCAAGGCACAAAGCTTAACTCTCAAGAGCACTTAAAGAGTGAAAAATATAAAAGTGTGGCAGATATATATGCTCTGAAATAACATGCCAAATGATGCCAAAACATGCAAACATCACATGCACAACATGTTAAAGGCTCCACAACTCAAAGCTAGTCAAGGCCCTTTACACTACAACCATACTAAGCAATGCTCAACGGACGCTAACCATCCAAAACCGTCCTAAGGCAGGTCAAAATAGTAGCAAAAACATGCTAGACTCGCAGCATAGATGGCAAGAAAAATATGCTCATGTATTAGCTCACAAACAAGGCATAAAGGCACAACTCTTAAATACAATTAAAGAGTGATAAACATAGGAGTATGGCAATGATATAAGCTCTGAAATTCCATGCCAAAAGATGCCAAAGCATGCAAACATCACAAGTATAGCATGGTAAGGGCCTCAAAACTCAAGACTAATCAAGGCATTTGCACTATAGCTATACAAAACATGAGTCATATGACCAAGGCAGCCCAAAATAGTCCTAAAGCATGTCAAAAAAAATGCTAAAACATGTATGGTGTATAGCCAAGACAAGCTAGCATGAAGGGCCAATACACCAAGTACACTAGGCTAATGGGCAAGATTGCACTACAAGTACATGGAGCATGCAAGGGGCGACCAAATCAGCCCAAAACAGAGTTATATCAAGTCTTAAAAGTCACAAAAACATGCTTGAAAAGAGCTAGCATAAGCCACAAAAAGATGCTACTTTATAGTGCTAACAAGGCATGGCATTGAGAGACAAGGAGGGGAGGCTATCCCCTCCTATTTGGGACCTCAAAACAAGCATTTTTTTTTACTGAAAATCTCCTAGATTTCAGTGGTTAAAAGGCCAAAAAGGGGTTGTTTGAAAAGCTTTGAGAGATGGCTCAAAAGGCTTTACAAGACAAGGAGCAAAAGGGAGGAAACACCCCCTAGCCAAACAAGGCTCAAATCAACACTTTAGAACCTCAAAATCAAAGTTTTTTATGGTTCAAAACCAGCCCCAAAATAGTCTAAAACAATGGAAAAAAGGATGGTGAAGCAAGTGTAAAAAACAAGGTTAAAGGGAGAGAGATATACCTCTTGATGCACAGCAGCAAAACAGCCACTTTCTTGGCCCAAATGACCCTTCAACAGTCCAAAAATGAGTTGCAAGGGACCTCAGCCAAATGACATGTAACTTTGATGAAGGAAGTGTATGCAAATTGTAAGGAATTCTCACTTTCAAGCCTAAAACAAGAGGAAAGAGAGAGAATTCTAGAGAGGGGACGATTTGCTCACAAAGCTCCTAGAGAGAGAGGATTCTAGAGTGAGAAGCTCTCAAATTTTCTCTAAGACTTCAAAATGTTCTAACCTTACAATATGCGAGATATAGCCTCCATATATAGCCAAAAAGCAAAGCTTGTTCGAAATATCTGAGTTGAGACAGGTGGCACAACTTGGAAAAAGCTGGATGACAAAATATCTTCAAAAAAAATGAGTTTGGGTCATTTCTGGCCGATCGGCCATCTTTGGTGCCAATCTGCTACTTGTGATGGCCGATCTGTTACTTTTTTGGCGAATCAGCCACAAAAGTTTGCTTTTCAAGCCCAACTTCAAATGGGCATAACTCCTTCATATGAGCTCCTTTTCAGGTCATTCTTGTGTCCAAATCGAAGCCCTAGAAGTAAGATTTCCAATGGTGGCAGCCTTACATCAAAACTCTAACTGTGCAAAAAGTTATATCTTTATTGGTGAAGCTGCTCAGTTTCGATCCTACCCGGATTGATGCCCAACTTCAACCAATCATATCTCCCCCATCCGGGCTCGGCTTTAGGAGATTCTTGAGTGTAAAATGAAGCCCCGGAAGTGTTCTTTCCAACAGTGGTGGACTCATAGCTTAAATCCAAGTGTATAGGTAGATAGACCTGATTTACCGAGGATCATTCAACTCTCTCTTAGCGATTCATACCCACCTTCTTCTTCAACTTGGTTTCTTCCTTCTCCTCCAATTTTCTTCAAGTCCAAACCCCTAAACAAGGTGTTTTGAAAGATTTTCCAAAGATTTCATCTGCCTTTCATTCATTTTCACTTTGTTCTTGCTCGGTTTACCGAAAAGCGCAACATTTAATGAAATGTGAGCCTTGGAGCATCGCAGGAACCTTTTTTTAAATATTTTGAAAGAGAGGGTTTTAAGATCTAAAATCTTTTTGGTCCAACAATGGGGTGTGAGGTTAGATAAACTACACATAATTATCACATAATATAACTTGGTTTCGTCAAGCCATAACCATTACAACCCACTTTATCGGGTGCGAACTGGAGGGGAGAGGAACCCATTTCAAAGCACTGTACTTTACCACATCTCAAGCCAGTAAGGAGAGGAACCCATTCACACATTATCGGAAGTGAACCGGAGAGGAGAGGGACCAATGTCAAAGTGCCAAACTTAATCGGGCGGGAATCCAGAGGGGAGAGGAACCTACATCAATGCGCTCTTTGTGAGCGCCGTGCCTTTTTTGAGTTTAAAGCTTGCATCTCACACCGACTTGCTTTGACCAACAAAGTGTCGCCACTTAATTTTTCAAAGGGAATTAAGAAACTTTTAACAATGTAAACTAAGTTAAGGACCAGTCCATCACAACCAAGAAAATTCCAAGTTCAGGAGCTTAGATATAAGAGGGGAAGCTCATTGAACAATAGCACCCCCTCTTGCCTAATCTAAAGATTAACCTCTACTCACTTTCTATTTTATGATTTCAATGGTTAATTATTTGCATAAATTCATTTTAAGTCCTAAAACCCTTAACTAACCTAAAACAACGTGATTGGAGTAAAAATGCTTATCACATATTTTAGTCTGAATGAATAAAGTCATATATTTTGTAAAAAAGTAGTTTTTTCAATGAAAAGAGATTTTTGACAATTCATGGCCTTAAACACAAACCAAAATACACAATATTCATGAAAAATATACAAAACACACAATCTTGCATATAAAAAGCATATACACTTGCACAATTGAAAAACAATGCAAATTACAAGCACATACTAAGGAGGAAAAGAGGAACTTACCCGGACACCCACTTACGCTTCTTACATGTAATACTTCAAATAAAACCTAATCATGCAACTAACACGTACAAAATGCAATCCTAAGCCCGATTTTAGACTACTACATGATTACTATGCAAGAAAAACAATTAACAAGCAAAAAGAAGAAGAAAAAAAAAACTAATACTACATGATGATCAAACCGGGCTTGTGGGTGAACATTATGTGATGAAATAAAGCCTAAAAACATGATGTTCTCACAAGATAGAAAGAAGAACATGTGAAAATAACTGAAAAGATGAGAAAACTAATAAATTACATGAATGAGATAATAAGCTAACAACCTAACATGAATAAAAATTGATAAACAAAACAAAATAGGTACTGAAATAAATTAAAAAAAAAAGAGAAGGGAGATTACCTGCTGGTTTGTTTAAACTGAAGAATACACCAAGTAAAGTGCTTACTTGTAAGCCCCTCTCAAGCAAAGGCTCTAAATGTGTTTGCGTTCTTCAAGCCTTAGAGTATTTTCAGAGGTCTAAGGTTGCTGTAGGTAGGGTATTTTCGAAGTTAAGGCAAAGGAGGGAGAGAAAGTAAATGCTCCTAAAATAGCTTAATTTCTTAACCTATTGAAAGGGATGGGGTGCTTATATAGGCATTGAGAGGCATGGAGGGCAAGCTAGGGCAACCCCTATCACTTTCTCTTCGGCCTCCCACCTAAAATTTATCATGGTTGAGTTTTTGTATCTGGTTTTGCCACGTTTGGATGTGCGCACTCACAACTATCATGCGCACACATGTCTTTACCTTCGTATACGTGCCATACATGTATGCATAAGTGTGGACCCCATGTCCTTGGCTTGCTTGTGGCCCAAGTAAGCCTAAATTACTTTCCGATCCATGTTTTTGATAAAATCGGTCACTTATTTTGGAAAATATGTTCGATCAAAGTACAATTGGGCCTCTCTCTCCTTCTTGGGGTTAAAAAGTTGATTTTTGGATAAAAATGGGTCTTGGGGTAAAATGATCATTTCTGCAAAAAGTTACGTTTTGGCCAAAACAAGTTTATATAGCAACTCCAAATAACCTTAAACATTCCAAGGATGAAGTAATTACCATTTTATCATCCAAGTGCCCAAAGTCTTATGGTCAGTCAAAATGGGGTATCTACACTCTTTCATTCAACATAACAATTAGCACGTTATTCCAAATTCTACAATTTATTTAACATCAATACCATTCTTTGCCGATGATCAAGGACACAGTCTCAAAAACAATAAGGACCAAGTCCATGAATTCAATTTTGTCCTCTTAATTTAGATGTTATCAACATTTATACGTTACATAACTTTTATCTTTCAATTCCAATTAATTCAATTTCCAATTCATGTCGTTTTCAACTCATAATTAAACTCCCTTCCATCACTACCATCCAATCTTTATAATTCAATTCAATGGTTCAATTTTTTGCTCAACATGTAGTAATTTTGTCACAAATATAATTATTCACTTGTCTTGAAAATTGTCAACTTTTCTTACTTTTCGTTTTTATTTCTTATTTCACAAAAGTATATACATCTCCTATTGATTTAAAAATTCATTTTTATCCTCTCCAAATTTCTAATACTTGCAATGAAATCATCACATTTTTCCTCTTTAGTTATCAAAACCCAATTAGTTAATTTATTTTCATAATCCAACACATATATATGACACAAATTAATCCCATCACTCTAGCACACCAACATTTACCAACAACCCTTCTTATTTCTCCGAAATCCTGATTTCACAACAAATTGTACAACTTAACAATTATAAAATCAACGATAATCATTGACACAAATTAATTTCATAGCAATCCTCTTAATTTTCTTAAACATCCATTTTCACGTTTTATATACACACTATTTCGTATGGTTCAAATAACATCAAAACGCCAACTTTCTCCCTTTTTCTCATAACCACTAAGCAAACAATTAGGGCTTTTTACTCTAAACCATTTAAACATATTTCTCAAGCATATAATTCATAAATCCACAGCAAATAGAAGATTTAGCTCTAAATCATCAAACTCAAACCCTGTAACGCCCTCAAAATTAACCCATTATATATATCATTGACATTCATTATTTAAAGAAGGTAATCTATTAATTCATTCATCAGAGTATTACAAAATAAAGCATTACATCTTTCCAAGCCAACACTTGGATACAAAAATATGAGTTCTAACTCAATACAAGAAAAGCCCTAGGCTTGAATGTTTACATGTACTAATAATTTAAGACAGTTAAGTAAAAGTTGTCTTCTTCAATCCAGAAGCCAAACCCTCCCAAGCTAATTCCTTGGAGGTAGTTTATCACCTGAACCTGAAAATGATGTTCCCATAAAGGGTGAGCCACAGCCCAGTAGAAATATACTAAACCACATATAAGCAATGAATAAAGCAATAGCATTCAACAGATGGTCAACCAAGATAATCAATTACTTTATTTTTCCGTTTCATGACACTATTGTCTAAGATACATTTTACTTTCCAATTTTATCAACATGGCCCAGAACCTGGCCAAACTTACAACTGTGAATCACATATATCATATTCACATCCTTCCAATATCAACTAACAAATGAGACTCAAGCTCAAATCAAACACTTCATACTTCCAGATTGATACACATTTTAGTGCTGTATCAATAAAACACTTCTATATAAATAAGCACACATAAAAGTGATGCTAATGGAGTCCATCCCCTATCTTCTCCCAAACAAAATCCGGTTTAGAGGTCCATCCCCTATCTTCCCCTAAACCGTGGAGTACATCCCCTATCTCCTCCCACACACAAACAATGTATGCAAATGCAATGCTCAATCAATACACGTATTTTCTATATCAATGCCACACATATAAATTAATGATTTATCCAATGTGATTAGTTCCAGTTATTCCTAATCCACATGCAATGTCTACAACAATCATGACTATCCTCCACCGATAGCCCAAAACAGTTATTTCTAAACTGAAAATAACTATGTCCACAATTCAATAGACAAATGATTCAAATTATCCAATTATGCCATTTAATCAATGAATTCCCCAATTCCATGAATTTAACCATCTTTTCCCAATTTCATGAATTACTTATACAAATCAATTCAATAATTCAACTAAGGTTTTTCCCAAAATTTACCAAAGTATTCCCAACATATTAAAATACCAAAACTTAGAACATAACCTATAAAATGGAGTAGGAAATCCCTACCTCAAAGAAAACAACCCAAAAAGGTGAAGAAAGAGATGAGTGCCCAAAATACCAAAGTGCTCCAAATCGTCAAATGCTCAGATTAAACGGTAGCCCTTGCCTCACTCTATCTTTTTAATGAAGGATCTAGGGTAGAAACACACCCTAAGTAGATCAAATCTAAGAAAGAAGGTGAGTAGGGAGAGAGAGAAGTCGAACCTGGGGTTTTGAATCAAAAGAATATGAAAAAGACTGATCAAATCCCGCTGCTGTGTATATAAACTGGACAGGCTCGCTCGATCGAAGACTTGGTCGCTCGAGCGACCAGACACAGAGAAACTACGCTCGAGCCAAGGAAGCCTTGCTCGAGCCAACAACTCAAATGCTCGCTCGAGCGAAAGAAAGCTCGGTCGAGCGAAGAACTCAAACCCTCAGGTCTGAACCCAGACACACGCTCGAGCGATGGAACTATAGCTCGAGCGAAGGATGAACTAACTCGCTCGAGCGAAGAAAAGCTCGCTCGAGCCAAAAATGCACAGCTACAGGTCCAAATCAAACACTACCTCTCGCTCGAGCGAACAACTCCTCGCTCGAGCGAAGAACCAAAAACCTGGACAGCAACACTTGGTTTCTAAACCCAACCAACCTGAAACAAACCTGCCCAACACATCCTATAATTCCAAAAGAGAAAATAAGGAATAACAACAACAACCATTATACACTGACAGAATCTACGGAACAGTCCGGATACAATAATTAAATGGGAAAAGACCGGGGTCGCTATAACCTCCCCCCCTTCAAAGAATTTCGTCCCCGAAATTAGGTACAAACTTGAAAACAGGTTTTTTTTTTTTAAATACCCAAAGATAGTATATAACAATAATAAACAACTTGACCCAATACTGGTCACTTCATCTTTTTATCAAGAGGTATCCCATAATATATATAAAACAACATATATTTCAACCTGCACCACTATTATGCATTATTCCCTTCAATGTTAACAATTTCCATATCATATTCAATTGCATGATATATATAACACATCCAACAATGTAACCAACATATACAATGTTACACTAATCTACTATAATGAAACAAGTTTCAAGATACAACCAATTACCAAAACATACTCAATGTTTTACAACTTAAGACATATGTAAAGCTCTTAAGTTCAACAATATAACAGAATCTAGTTATAAAATTACAAATCAACAAACATGTCCGGATATTTTTCGCGGACTTCCAATTCACGTTCCCAAGTGGCTTCCTCCACTCCGTGGTGTTTCCACAAAACTTTGACCAAAGGGATGGTCTTGCCTCGCAAAACTTGATCCCGCCTATCCAAGACTCGAATCGGTCTCTCCTCATATGAAACAACCTCATCAACTACTAAATCGGTCCAATCCAACACATGTGATGGATCCGGCTCATACTTCCGAAGCATACTCACATGAAACACGTCATGTACTCCGGACAACTGCGGCGGCAAAGCTAAACGATAAGCAGCCTCGCCAATTCTCTCAAGGATCTCAAACGGACCAATGAACCGAGGGGACAACTTCCCACTCTTCCCAAACCTCATCAAACCCTGTCTAGGTGATATCTTCAGAAAGACATGATCACCCACCTCAAACACCAAAGGTCTCCTCCTACGGTCGGCATACGATTTCTGACGACTCTGTGCTGTAACAAGTCTCTTACGGATAAGCTCAACTTTCTCCGTCGTTTCCCTCACCAACTCTGGACCCAACAGAGGTGCATCACCCACCTCGGCCCAACACACAGGAGATCTATACGGTCGGCCATACAAGGCCTCAAATGGTGCCATACCGATACTAGACTGGAAACTGTTGTTGTAGGCAAACTCTACCAACGGCAAGTGCCTCTCCCACGACCCACTAAAGTCTAGAACACAACCCCGAAGCATATCCTCAAGTATCTGAATAGTACGCTCGGACTGTCCGTCAGTCTGAGGATGATAAGCCGTGCTAAAGGTCAACTTAGTGCCTAAGGCACTCTGCAAACTCTGCCACAACCTAGCAGTAAAACGAGGATCTCTATCTGAGACGATCGTCACTGGGACCCCGTGCAATCTCACTATGTCCCGAATATACAAGTCGGCAAGATGATCTACCGAATCTCTCATGCGCATAGAAATAAAGTGCGCCGACTTAGTCAACCGGTCTACAACCACCCAAATAGCATCACTACCCCGCTGAGTCCTCGGAAGACCTACAACGAAGTCCATAGTGACATGCTCCCACTTCCACTCGGCAATAGGCAAGGGTTGCAACAAACCCGCTGGTCTCTGATGTTCGGCCTTCACTTGCTGACAAGTAAGACACTTAGATACGAAAGCTGCCACATCTCTCTTCATACCCCGCCACCAGAACTGACGACCCAAATCCCGATACATCTTAGTGCCTCCCGGATGCACCGCAAGGCGTGAATGATGAAACTCTCGGAGTACCTCCTCTCGGCAAGACTCCGGCACAAACGGACGGTCTCGGTATCTCACACTCAGGTTGGAATACACCGTCAAACCTTTCTCAACCTTTCCACTGGAAATCTTCTCACGGAGAGATTCTACCTCAAGGTCACCTCTCTGAGCCTCTAACACTCGAGTCACAAGTGTAGGCTGTGCAACAACAGAAAACAAGGCCGCAGCCTCAACGGATTCGCCCATAAGTAAATCAAACTCCCCAAGTGCACCCAACATCTCCCACTCTCGGATGGCTATGCTAGCTATGTCACCAACAGGTTTCCTGCTAAGGGCATCGGCCACCACATTGGCCTTTCCCGGATGATAATGCAATTCAAAGTCATAATCCTCTATGAACTCCATCCACCTCCTCTGCCTCAAGTTTAAGTCTTTCTGTGTAAATAAATACTTCAAACTCTTATGATCCGAGAACACCTCGAATTTCTCACCATAAAGATAATGCCTCCAAATCTTCAAGGCAAATATCACAGCTGCTAACTCTAGATCATGTGTAGGGTAATTCTGCTCGTGAATTTTCAACTGACGAGAGCCATAGGCAACTACTTTCCCTTCTTGCATTAACACACAACCCAGACCCTCTCGTGAGGCGTCACAATAGACTGCATAACCCAACCCTCTCTCTGGAATAATCAATACTGGAGCGGTAGTCAGTCTAACTTTCAACTCCTGAAACGACTTTTCACAAGTCTCACTCCATACAAATTTGACTCCCATCCGAGTCAGTTTAGTCAACGGTGATGCTAACCTGGAGAAATCTTTCACAAACCGACGGTAATACCCAGCTAACCCCAGAAAACTGCGGATCTCAAATACACTCTTAGGCTGTGCCCAATCCTGCACTGCCTCTACCTTGGATGTATCAACAGACACTCCTTCACCGGATACCACATGGCCTAAGAATTTGACTTCTTTCAGCCAGAACTCACACTTTCCAAACTTGGCATACAGCCTATGGGCTCTAAGTAACTCAAGCACCACCCTCAAGTGTGCCTCGTGTTCCTCCTCAGAAGGCGAATAGATAAGGATGTTGTCCACAAAAACGACTACAAACCGATCCAAGAATTCCCGGAAGATCCGGTTCATCAAATCCATAAAAACTGCCGGTGCATTGGTGAGCCCGAATGGCATCACCAAAAACTCATAATGGCCATACCGCGTACGGAATGCCGTCTTCGGAATATCCTCTTCCCTGACCCTCAACTGGTGGTAACCCGATCTGAAGTCTATCTTAGAGAAACAACGGGAACCCTTCAACTGGTCAAACAAATCATCGATACGAGGCATAGGGTACTTATTCTTAACCGTAGCCCGATTCAATTTCCGATAATCTATACAAAGTCTCAAAGCACCACCTTTCTTTTTAACAAAGAGGGCCGGTGTTCGCCACGGTGAAACACTAGGACGTATAAAGCCCTTAACTAGCAACTCCTGAAGTTGGATCTTCAACTCAACTAACTCGGCTGGGGCAAAACGATAAGGTGCCATGGAAATCGGCGCCGTGCCGGGCACTAGGTCAATAGAGAACTCAATCTCCCGATGCGGTGGCAAACCAACAAGATCCTCGGGAAAGACATCCGAGTACTCACAAACCACCCTTGGCAACACAATCTGAGTCTCATTATCCTCACTAATCAAAAGGTTAGTTAGTAGCCCACTAAGCTCACTCCTTCCTCGCCGAACATACCCCGGTGGCAACACATCACCAACCCGGTCCCCCAGAAAATGAAAATACTCTCCGCTCACGGTACAACAAGTGACCCTCTGGCGGTAGCAATCAATCACTGCCCGGTATGATGATAACCAGTCCATACCCAAAATAACATCGAAACCCCTCATAGGCATAACTACAAAGGAAACTGGGATTCTATGATAATCAACCTCTATATCACAACCCCTAACGCCTTGTTTCAAAATCAATTCACCCCCAAGAGGTGATACTACACATATAGGAGATGCTAACTGTGCTAATTCCAACTCCAAAACAGATGCAAATGCAGCAGACACAAAGGAATGAGATGCACCCGTATCAATCAAAACATTAGCAACCGAGTTGCAAAACAAGAAGGTACCTCTCACAACTGATGGTGCTGGCACAAGATCCTGTGCGGTAACAGCATACACACGCCCAGACGACCTCTGATCAACCTGCTCAACCCTAGGAGCATAAGATTGCTGCACCGACTGAGACGATGAAGCCCCCTGATTGGCCTTTGAGGCCTGACCCGACTGAACTGGCTGTTGACCCTGAATCGGCCTCAAACCAGATGCACCAGATGTGCCACCCAACTGCAGGCAATACCTCTTCATATGCCCTGGCTGACCACACTGATAACACGAGAGTGGCTGACCTCTACCCTGACTCTGGCTCTGAGATCGAGCCGAAGAAGATGCTGCTCTCTGAACTCCTCCCCTCTGAGGACAAACTGGAGACTTGTGGCCTAGCTGGCCACACTTGAAACAGGTAATGTCTCCCTGGCTGCCTTTCCCCGAACTAACACTCGGTACAGGAAAAGTCGATCGAGAAAAGCTACCCTGAGACTGTTGGGGATTATAACCCTTCTGTCTCCTACCATCATTCTGACCATCCTGACTCCTCTTGGAGCCCTTCTGCCCTTCCTCCTCCTCCTGCATCATGATCTCCATATGGGCTGCAGCATCAACCATTCGCCCATAATCTCGAATCATAGTTCCCCCAACTCTCAGCTTGAGGCCACGCCTCAACTTCTTCTCAAACTCAATACAACGACGTTCCTCAGACGCCACCAACTCAGGTGCAAACCTGGACAAACTAGTAAATGCAGCCTCAAATTCGGCCACTGAAGAACTCGCCTACTTAAGCTGACAAAACTGGTCTCGCAGCTTCTCCCTGACTGCCGGAGATAAAAACTTCTCCTGGAATGCATTCACAAAAGCCTCCCATGTACCTCCTATACGCCCCTTAGTAAATTTCCACCACTGACCTGCATCCCCCTTCAACTGGAAAGATGCCAAGGTCACTTTCAACCCCTCGTCTTCGATGCCAAGCATCTCAAACGTCTTCGTTGTCTGTTCGAGCCATTCATCTGCCTTAAGTGGCTCTTTAGGATCACCCACAAATTCATCCGGATTGGACCGGAAGAACTCCCTCTTCAGAAAGGAAGGTCCTGCATCCGCAATACCAGCCTGAGCTTGATTCTCAGCTCTAAGAATGCCTACTGACTCCCTGAATGCCCCTGCTATCTCTCGGGCAAGAGCGCCCATAGCCTGCTGGCCTACTGGCTCGGCCACATTGGCCTGGCCAATTCCCTCTTGAACTGTCGGAATATCCTCTGGCACAGGCACCTCCTGCCTACCCGGCCTACCACGCCTACCGCGTCTGCGTCCTCGTCCTGACATCCTAATAAAGGAAACAGAGACATTAGCACATTAATAAATGTGCCGAAGCTAAACACTCGCGTCCTAATGCAATGGACAACAATAATTCATTCCACGTAAGCACATAATCACATAAGCACCTACGAATTTCATTCCCGGATAATGATAGTCCCAATGCGTTACTATAGTTCCAGTTGGAAGCAGCAGTGATCAAGTGCCTTTCCAACAAGACTACTAGAAACTCAAGGGTCCAATCAACATCCTAGAAACTACATTCCATACCCACATAATCACATAAACATGTTATCACATAAGCATATAACATTACACTAAGTCTCTATCAAACGAGACGAACCCAATGTGATACTAATCACTTCCCACGTACCCAAAGTATTCAAACCCGGTACGCTCTGATACCAAGTTGTAACGCCCTCAAAATTAACCCATTATATATATCATTGACATTCATTATTTAAAGAAGGTAATCTATTAATTCATTCATCAGAGTATTACAAAATAAAGCATTACATCTTTCCAAGCCAACACTTGGATACAAAAATATGAGTTCTAACTCAATACAAGAAAAGCCCTAGGCTTGAATGTTTACATGTACTAATAATTTAAGACAGTTAAGTAAAAGTTGTCTTCTTCAATCCAGAAGCCAAACCCTCCCAAGCTAATTCCTTGGAGGTAGTTTATCACCTGAACCTGAAAATGATGTTCCCATAAAGGGTGAGCCACAGCCCAGTAGAAATATACTAAACCACATATAAGCAATGAATAAAGCAATAGCATTCAACAGATGGTCAACCAAGATAATCAATTACTTTATTTTTCCGTTTCATGACACTATTGTCTAAGATACATTTTACTTTCCAATTTTATCAACATGGCCCAGAACCTGGCCAAACTTACAACTGTGAATCACATATATCATATTCACATCCTTCCAATATCAACTAACAAATGAGACTCAAGCTCAAATCAAACACTTCATACTTCCAGATTGATACACATTTTAGTGTTGTATCAATAAAACACTTCTATATAAATAAGCACACATAAAAGTGATGCTAATGGAGTCCATCCCCTATCTTCTCCCAAACAAAATCCGGTTTAGAGGTCCATCCCCTATCTTCCCCTAAACCGTGGAGTACATCCCCTATCTCCTCCCACACACAAACAATGTATGCAAATGCAATGCTCAATCAATACACATATTTTCTATATCAATGCCACACATATAAATTAATGATTTATCCAATGTGATTAGTTCCAGTTATTCCTAATCCACATGCAATGTCTACAACAATCATGACTATCCTCCACCGATAGCCCAAAACAGTTATTTCTAAACTGAAAATAACTATGTCCACAATTCAATAGACAAATGATTCAAATTATCCAATTATGCCATTTAATCAATGAATTCCCCAATTCCATGAATTTAACCATCTTTTCCCAATTTCATGAATTACTTATACAAATCAATTCAATAATTCAACTAAGGTTTTTCCCAAAATTTACCAAAGTATTCCCAACATATTAAAATACCAAAACTTAGAACATAACCTATAAAATGGAGTAGGAAATCCCTACCTCAAAGAAAACAACCCAAAAAGGTGAAGAAAGAGATGAGTGCCCAAAATACCAAAGTGCTCCAAATCGTCAAATGCTCAGATTAAACGGTAGCCCTTGCCTCACTCTATCTTTTTAATGAAGGATCTAGGGTAGAAACACACCCTAAGTGGATCAAATCTAAGAAAGAAGGTGAGTAGGGAGAGAGAGAAGTCGAACCTGGGGTTTTGAATCAAAAGAATATGAAAAAGACTGATCAAATCCCGCTGCTGTGTATATAAACTGGACAGGCTCGCTCGAGCGAAGACTTGGTCGCTCGAGCGACCAGACACAGAGAAACTACGCTCGAGCCAAGGAAGCCTTGCTCGAGCCAACAACTCAAATGCTCGCTCGAGCGAAAGAAAGCTCGGTCGAGCGAAGAACTCAAACCCTCAGGTCTGAACCCAGACACACGCTCGAGCGATGGAACTATAGCTCGAGCGAAGGATGAACTAACTCGCTCGAGCGAAGAAAAGCTCGCTCGAGCCAAAAATGCACAGCTACAGGTCCAAATCAAACACTACCTCTCGCTCGAGCGAACAACTCCTCGCTCGAGCGAAGAACCAAAAACCTGGACAGCAACACTTGGTTTCTAAACCCAACCAACCTGAAACAAACCTGCCCAACACATCCTATAATTCCAAAAGAGAAAATAAGGAATAACAACAACAACCATTATACACTGACAGAATCTACGGAACAGTCCGGATACAATAATTAAATGGGAAAAGACCGGGGTCGCTATAAACCCTCATCCCATGCTTTTCAAAAATGCTCAACGAATCAAGTTTTTAATGCAATAAAAATTACCACACGTCTATCTATAATGAGGTACTGAAAAGGAGCAAATAAATCCCTACCTCAAAACTAGAAGAGGAAAAAATCCCCCAAAATCAACTTCGTCAGAAATCAATCTCCACCAGTCAAAACGTAACCCTCGAAATACTCATCATTTTCGTATATGGAACTACTATCAAAATTTCTATGGATGTTGCTAGATCAAGAGAAGGAGTAAGGATTTGTGGAGGTTTTAGAGAGAGATGAGAGAAAAGAGAAAACAAGAGTTTAGAGAGAGAGAGAGAGAGAGAGAGAGAGAGATGAAAAAGTGATGGAAAAAGGAGTGTGTGATCAGATTTGAAAGGGAAAGGCCTGAAATTGAAAACATAAAATGTGTTTGGCCTCTTTGTGGGCCCCTCAATAGAACGTGTGGAAGTCCTTGCTACATTTGCGGACCCTCCTAGCACCGACCCAGGTTTTGCTCTCTTGCTACCACATATCGCACGTGCGGGCATCCCCACCGCACGTATGGGCCCTTGCCTCAAAAAACTCAATTCGCCCTGCATGAATCTGCACGTGTTGGCCCTCCTACCCCCACGGGTGAATCCCTAACCAGCCCAAAATTTTAACTTGGTTTTACGTTGAGAAGATTTAAACAAGTTCGAATTTCCAAACATTGACACTGTAGGACAATCTTCACTGTATTTAAATAGATTAAATTCTGTTGTGTACAAAACAACAACAAGAATAAAATAAATAGATAAAAGGAGAGAATTTGTTTGATTACAAAAATCAAACTCGAAATAATAATAAATAAATAAAACCACAGATTTTATTTTGTTACAAAAACAAAAATAAAATCTGATTAAATAAACAAATAAAAACAGAATAAAATTAAACAACTTACTTGGTTAATTTATTTGAATAACTTTTCTGATCAAGTCCAGTGTTTAACACTGTGTCCTTAAGACAGATTCGTCCTCTCCACGGTGCTTTCAGAATTTGGGCGTCTATCTCCCAAGATGAAATGATCTTACCACAAACAATAGCAGCACTACAAATTGTTTGCCTTACGAACACACTAAGTGTTTACACTCTTTCTTTCGGAAATAAAATGCAGCAAGATGAAGAATATAATTAGCAGAAGTGAAATACGAAATTTCTGAATAGAAAACATCAAATGAGGGTGGTCCTATTTATAGATGTGAAGGTGGCTCTTGGTTTTGAATTGAACAGGTATGTGGCTCTTGGTTTTGAATTGAACAGGTATGATACCTGTTGGTATTGAATTCAAACAGATAGCAAAACGGGAAGGGCTCTGTTTGGATGAGCAATAAATCCAAATCAGTTTAATTCTGTTTGAAAACGGGAAGGGCTCTGTTTGGATGAGCAATAAATCCAAATCAGTTTAATTCTGTTTGAAAACGGGAAGGGCCCTGTTTGGATGAACAAAAAATCCAAACCAATTTAATTTGAATTCTGGATTTTATTTTAATAAAAAATAAAATAAAATTCAAATGTTTTTGGCCCAAAAAGATTAGAAGCCCAACCCAACCACACACCACGCACCCACGCCCAAGCCCAGGCCCAGCCCAGCCCGCCCGACTGGACGGCCGGCGGCGGCGGCGCGCGTGTGTGGTGATTTTTGGGTCCAATGGGTCTAGCCCATTTTGTCCATAACCTCTCCCTCTAAAACACTTGGGTACCCCTTGGGGCACACCCCAAGTATCTCACCCTAAGCCTTATAAACCCTTTCAAAACTTCCCACCAAATCAATGTGGGACAAGCCAATTTACAACCTTAAGGAATTTCCACCAAAACTCCATTTTCATGGAGCACACTTTGGCTTCAATTTCCCATTCACTCGGTAATGGTTTTGAGCAACCAAATATACCACGTGAATCACAACGCGGCATAGAACGCGTTACCACTTTGACCCGAGTAAATCGACACTCGGGGCCCACCTAAAAAATAGACCAAACTTGAGGAAAAATTCTGGTTTTACCAAAAAAATTTCCACCATTTCCAACAATCCCCCACATGAATGGAATTTGATGACAACGGAAATGCAACAATATGCAGACTTAACGAAAGAGTATAAGTCGAAAATATCTTGCATCAGGATAGGTAGTTTTCGGCCTTGAACCTTCCCTGGTGATAACCTATCGGACTTACTGGCTAACCAATGGACGCGATGCCTTGAATTGTTCAGCCGTTTTTGTAAGCCAAGACAATAGATTTCACACAAAATATCTTCTAACACATCGTGGTTCTCACTGTTGTGTTCATTTTGGTCTTGAACGCACCTGGTTTTCATAAGTGTTTCTAGAGAATTTAGCCTCTTCATTCTCATAGAACCGGCCCCAGTTCAACACTCATATAGGTGATTCTTATTGTGAGTATCTCCTTATACTCATCTTGATTTTATGTCTTAATCAAGATATAAGTAATCATTAAAAGCAAAGCTTATCCTTATACCCCTGCAGACAACATATATTGCAGATATCACTCTCACCATAGGAATGGGTAGGAATTTTAATCCCTTGGTGATTTCTGGCGAGCCATACATAACTTAGTTGTCCCTTTGAACTTAGTTCTTGGGATCTCCAGTCATATAAGTAGGGTTACCATTATGACGACTCTTATGTAATAGGCTTTAATCCCATCCCCTTCGATGAACTATACACTAGCTCTTTTGTCAAACCTTCTGTTAACGGATCCGCAATATTCTCTTTAGATTTTATATAATCTATTGAGATTATTCCATTTGACAACAATTGCCTTACGGTATTATGTCGACGACGAATATGTCGTGACTTACCATTATACATGTGATTCTGTGCCCTGCCTATTGCAGATTGACTATCACAATGAATGCAAATAGCTGGCACAGGTTTTGGCCACATTGGAATGTCTTCTAAGAAGTGACGAAGCCATTCTGCTTCTTCACCTGCTTTGTCTAAAGCAATGAACTCGGATTCCATTGTGGATCGTGCGATGCAAGTTTGTTTCGTGGACTTCCAAGAAATAGCAGCGCCTCCTAGAGTAAAGACATATCCACTAGTGGATTTTGAATCTTTAGTATCCGATATCCAATTGGCATCACAATAACCTTCGAGTACTGCTAGATATCGAGTAAAGTTCAAACCATGATCACGAGTAAATCTTAGATATCTAAGAACTCAAATGATCGCTTTCCAATGGTCTTCTCCAGGGTTACTAGTGTACCTACTCAATTTACTGATAGCATAAGCTATATCAGGACGAGTACAATTCATTAGGTACATTAGGCTTCCAATGATTTGGGAGTATTTTAACTGAGACACTGCATCACCTTTATTTTTTGATAAATAAAGACTGATGTCTACAGGTGTTCTAGCTAAATTCAAATCATCCTTGATAAATTTATCAAGAATATTCTCAATATAATGAGATTGAGATAATGCATATCCGTCAGATGTTTTAGTAATTTTCATTCCTAATATAACATCTGCGACCCCCATATCTTTCATATCAAATCTTTTGTTAAGCATCTGCTTAGTTGATTTGATCATGTTTTGACTGCTTCCGATGATAAGCATGTCATCCACATAAAGACAAACTATGACATATCCTTGGTCAGTGTTTTTAACATAGACGCATTTGTCACATTCGTTTATCTTAAACCCATTAGTAAGTATTACATGATCAAATTTTTCATGCCATTGCTTAGGTGCTTGTTTTAATCCATAAAGGGATTTTACAAGTCGACAAACTTTCTTTTCTTGCCCTGATACTACAAACCCTTCGGGTTGTTCCATATAGATCTCTTCATTTAGATCACCGTTTAAGAAAGCTGTCTTAACATCCATTTGATATATTTCTAAATTAAACAACGCTGCTATAGCAATAAGCATGCGAATGGATGTTATTCTTGTCACAGGGGAATATGTGTCAAAATAATCCAGACCTTCCTTTTATCTGTAACCTTTAACTACAAGTCTTGCTTTATACTTGTCAATTGAACCATCTGCTTTCATTTTTCTCTTGAATATCCATTTATATCTAAGAGGTTTAGAACCTGGTGGAAGATCCACCAATTCCCAAGTATGATTTTGCATAATGGATTCAATTTCATTATTAACAGCCTCTTTCCACAAAGGTGCTTCAGGACCTGTCATTGTTGCCTTAAAGCTTTGAGGTTCATTTTCTAACAAGTATGTCAGAAAATCTGGACCAAATGATTTTGATGTTCTTGCTCTCTTACTTCACCTAGGTTCATCATTAGTTAAATCCTGTTGGTCGAGACTATTACTAGTCTCTTGTGTTTGATTGTCATTAGTCTCTTGACTTTGTGTACAATCATAAGTTCTTTTCTGTGAACTTAATTCCTGCCCTTTCTTGTAAGGAAAGACATGTTCAAAAAACACAGCATTCCTTGACTCTATAATAGTGTTCACATTTATATCAGGTATTTCTGATTTATAAGTCAGAAACCGATATGCACTACTATTCTGAGCATAACCAATAAACACACAGTCTATTGTTCTTGGTCCAATCTTTGTCTTTTTAGGAACAGGAACTTCAACTTTTTCCAAACACCCCTACACTTTTAAGTATTTGTAGGAAGGTGGTCGACCTTTCCACAATTCATAAGGAATGCTTTTGGTTTTCTTGTGGGGTATCCTATTAAGAACATAATTAGCAGACAATATTGCTTCCCCCCACAAGTTCTGTGGTAAGCCTGAACTTAGTAACATGGCATTCATCATTTCTTTTAGGGTTCTATTCTTCCTTTCAGCAATTCCATTTTGCTGTGGAGAATAAGGGGCTGTAGTTTGGTGAATAATGCCATGTTGTGCACAAAATTCATTTAATGGTGCATCATATTCACCACCCCTATCACTTCTAACCATTTTAATGGTTTTACCAAGTTGATTTTCAACTTCTGTTTTGTAGAGTTTAAACATTTCTAAGGCTTCATCTTTACTTCTAAGCAAATAAACATAACAATATCTTGTGCAATCATCGATAAAAGTTATGAAATACTTTTTGCCTCCTCTAGTTTGAATAAATTTTAGATCACATACATCAGTATGAATTAATTCTATAGGTTCGGTTTTCCTTTCAACCGATTTAAATGGAGCCTTAGTTAGTTTCGCTTCTACACAAATTTCACATTTATGATTAGGATTAATTTCAAACTTTGGTATATAATCTAAACCAATTAATCTACGCAAAGCATCAAAATTCACATGTCCTAATCTACCATGCCATAAATTTGACTCAAGAATATAAACAAAAGATGTGTTATTCTTATTCATAGCAACTTTTGGTACAACTGTCATTACATTCAACTTAAAGAGACCATCACTCATGTATCCCTTACCAACATACATACCACTCTTTGTTAATACAAATTTATCAGACTCAAATACAAGCCTAAAACCATTTTTACTTAACAAAGACCCAGAAACTAAATTCTTCCGGATGTCAGGTACATGTAGTACGCTGTTGAGGGTCAGTTCTTTCCCTGATATTATCTTCAAGATCACTTTCCCTTGTCCAGCCACAGTAGAAGTAGAAGAATTTCCCATGAAAAGTTGTTCACCATTTGCTGCCTCATTGTAGGTAGTGAACATCTTCTTGTCCGCACATATGTGACGAGTTGCTCCAGTGTCAACCCACCACTCTTTGGGATTTCCAACCAAGTTAGCCTCAGACACCACAGCAGAGAGGTTGATGTCATTCACTCCGTCAGAGATGTAATCCAATTCTGTTACATTGGCTTGAATGGTGGTCTTCTTACTTGTACTTCCACGATCCTTCTTAGGGCGGCAGCAGTCAGAAACTCGATGTCCAGTTTTGCCACAGTTATAGCATTTTCCTTGAACTTCTTGCTACTATCGCCTTGTTTAGGACCATCTCCAGTAAACTTCCTCTTTTTGTTATGTGGTTTATGAACTTGTTCAACCACATTTGCCTTGGACTCAATGGGGTTTTTCCCATTCCTCTTTTCAGCCTTTCGGTTATCTTCCTCAATTCTTAATCTTACAATCAATTCATACATAGTCATCTCTTTGCGTTTATGTTTTAAATAATTTTTGAAATCTTTCCAAGTCGGTGGTAACTTTTCCACTAAAGCAGCGACTTGGAATGACTCGCTAAGAGACATACCTTCTGAATGAATATCATGCAAAATTATTTGAAAACTTTGAACTTGAGATATTACCGTTTGGGAGTCTACCATAACAAAGTCCAGAAATTTACCGACGACAAATTTCTTCGTGCCGGCATCTTCTGTCTTGTATTTCTTCTCCAAAGAATCCCACAATTCTTTTGTTGTTTTCAGAGGACTGTATACATTATACAGCATATTGTCAAGGCCATTTAGGATGTAGTTTCTGCACAGGAAATCTGAATGTTTCCATGCATCTACAGCGGCAACAACTTGCCGATCACTTTCACCCTCTTTAAGTGCTGGAGCCTCTTCATGGAGAAACCGGGCCAAATTAAGAGTTGTAAGATAGAACAGCATCTTCTGCTGCCATCTCTTAAACTCGGTACCGTTAAATTTTTCCGATTTTTCTCCATGATTGATTGGTACATGAACATGGTTCTGGATAGGGACCGATGTAGGTGTAACAATAGGAGTACCACTGCCTGATGCAGTTTCAGTTGTAGTAGCCATAATCTCTGATTACAAAAATCAGAAAAAATTAAATCACAAATTAATTATCTAGTTACTAAAACCAGAAAATAAATTATAACAACAAAATAATTTTATTTTCCTTGTTACTAAAACTAGAAAAATAAAATATATAACAAGAATTTTCTGTAATACCAAATAATATTCTGAATTGTTAATGACACCAGTATCGTACTACTAGTTGTTGTCAAATAAAAGAGACAATATATTACTACTATCTGTCAAATAGCATAAATCACTATTTGTTTTTCCAACCAGAATATTAATTGGAAAACACAGAAAATTAAATACAATGAAGATACCCAAAAAGGAATCTGTCTTAAGATTGTAGGACAATCTTCACTGTATTTAAATAGATTAAATTCTGTTGTGTACAAAACAACAACAAGAATAAAAGAAATAGATAAAAGGAGAGAATTTGTTTGATTACAAAAATCAAACTCGAAATAATAATAAATAAATAAAACCACAGATTTTATTTTGCTACAAAAACAAAAATAAAATCTGATTAAATAAACAAATAAAAACAGAATAAAATTAAACAACTTACTTGGTTAATTTATTTGAATAACTTTTCTGATCAAGTCCAGTGTTTAACACTGTGTCCTTAAGACAGATTCGTCCTCTCCACGGTGCTTTCAGAATTTGGACGTCTATCTCCCAGGATGAAATGATCTTACCACAAACAATAGCAGCACTACAAATTGTTTGCCTTGCGAATACACTAAGTGTTTACACTCTTTCTTTCGGAAATAAAATGCAGCAAGATGAAGAATATAATTAGCAGAAGTGAAATATGAAATTTCTGAATAGAAAACATCAAATGAGGGTGGTCCTATTTATAGATGTGAAGGTGACTCTTGGTTTTGAATTGAACAGGTATGTGGCTCTTGGTTTTGAATTGAACAGGTATGATACCTGTTGATTTTGAATTCAAACAGATAGCAAAACGGGAAGGGCTCTGTTTGGATGAGCAATAAATCCAAATCAGTTTAATTCTGTTTGAAAACAGGAATGACTCTGTTTGGATGAGCAATAAATCCAAATTAGTTTAATTCTGTTTGAAAACGGGAAGGGCCCTGTTTAGATGACCAAAAAATCCAAACCAATTTAATTTGAATTCTGGATTTTATTTTAATAAAAAATAAAATAAAATTCAAATGTTTTTGGCCCAAAAAGATTAGAAGCCCAACCCAACCACACACCCGCCCGACTGGACGGACGGCGGCGCGCGCGTGTGTGGTGATTTTTGGGTCCAATGGGTCTAGCCCATTTTGTCCATAACCTCTCCCTCTAAAACACTTGGGTACCCCTTGGGGCACACCCCAAGTATCTCACCCTAAGCCTTATAAACCCTTTCAAAACTTCCCACCAAATCAATGTGGGACAAGCCAATTTACAACCTTAAGGAATTTCCACCAAAACTCCATTTTCATGGAGCTCATTTTGGCTTCAATTTCCCATTCACTCAGTAATAGTTTTGAGCAACCAAATATACTACATGAATCACAACGCGGCATAGAACGCGTTACCACTTTGACCCGAGTAAATCGACACTCGAGGCCCACCTAAAAAATAGACCAAACTTGAGGAAAAATTCTGATTTTACCAAAATTTTTTCCACCATTTCCAACAGACACAACCCAACTCCTAAAGGTTCCAAAAAAGAAAATTGTAAGTTCAAAAGGCACATTCAAGTCGAGTTTGAGACTTGAAACATCACAATTTCGAAATATGTAAAAATTTTATCAAGATTATAAATATTTTAACATATTAGCTCCTTATTTATAGCTTTTATGGAGTTTATAGCAAAAAAATAAAAGTTGTCATCATTGCTCCCTCTATCATGGTAAAGATAAACTTATTATAATTTTTCTTTCTCTCTCTATGATCAATTAAATAAAAAAGTAACCTTCATTTATTTCTGTCATTATACAAATATATCAAAAGCTGAACTTATACTCTCTCTTTTAAACGGATCTAAACAAACAACTAGTCTTGTAGCGCCCTTTCTCTCATCATCCTTTGCAATGAAAAATCTCATTCTTGCCACAAAAAATATTATTTTTCTTCAATTGTTTATCAAGATTATAATATGTATATTTATTTTATTTTCTTAGTATATCATTTTTTTTTTACAAAATACAAATGAAAATTGTTTTGATTGTGAAGAATAGGAACATTGACTTATTTGGTTCAAACAAATAAATAAAATTTGTTTTGAATGTTTATAGAGCTTATCAACTATTTTATTTATTTATTTTTTCATTGTGATTTAAAGAAGCATAAGTCGGCTTCGGTGGTGTTGGTGGTGACAATGACAATAATAATTTTGTGATAGTGATGGTAAGGTGACGGTGGTAAGAGTGATGGTGTTTTCACTAGTTTAGAAAAGGCTTTTGACCTTTAAAAAGTATAAAATATTTTTACCTAAATCAAATTATTTTTTGTTTACTACGTATGTAAATTTTTTTTTATAAACTTTATTTTTGGTACCAGTCTTTGTTATTTTTTACTCAAAAAAATGTCAACGGAAGATTGTGTGAAACCCATGTCCGAAAGGGGGGGGGGGGAACACAAATGCTAAGAACTTAAAAATAGAAACACGTAATAGGTTATAGAAAGTTCATTGAATGATTGTGATTTATTTTGGGGCGAATTACATTACCAGTCTCTACATATTGGGACTCGTGTCACTTTGATTCCTAACTTTTCAATTGTGATACATTTGATCCTGAATTTTGAATCTTGTTTCAAATAAGAATAGTTGAAGATACCATCGATCAATTTCAAGGGTAAATACGTCAATTTGATAAAATATAAAATAATTTGACAAAAAAATGTCAAAAGGATATTTTTTTAATTTTTTAAAATTATTTCTACTCACCAAAAATAAAATTATGTAAAATTGATAAATCTTGTACACATTTATTTATTTATTTATTTTATCAAATTAATTTTTATTATGTGTTTGGATGATGATCATGCAATCACTACAAGAAATTACACTTTTGGCGACTAAAAGTAATTTAGTCACCAAAAGTTGTATAATCGGCGATTAAAAATTACATTAGGTGGCGTTGTTTATAGTTTTAGCTACTAATTTTTTTAGTGGCCAAAAAATTATTATTGGCGACTACAAATAAATTTAGTAGCTAAATATGCCACAATAGGCAACTACAAAAATATTGGTCGGCGGTAATTTAGGTTTTAGGGTACTAAAATTTATTTTAGTCGTGGTATACTAATTTTTGCTGACTACAATAAATTTAGTAGCCAAATAACTAACTTAATGTTTTTTTTATTATTATTTTGCAACAGCAGTTTTGGTTGGCAAATATCTATTTTTGGTGACCAAAAAACTTTTAGTCGTGGTATAGTAATTGTTTGCCTACAAAAAAAATTTAGTCGCCAATTAAATAGCATAATTTTTACTTTTTTATCTTTGGTGACCAGAAAATTGGTTGGTAAAAATTAACTTTCCGTGACAAAAAAACTTTTAGTTGAGAATTAAAGAATTTTTGCGTACTAAATAATTTAGTCGCCAACCAAATAACATAATTTTTTCTTTTTGTCTTTTCCAACCAAATATTTGGTCGGTAAAAATTGACTTTCCGTGAAAAAAAAAACTTTTAGCTGATAATTAAAGAATTTTTGCCTACTAAATAATTTAGTCGCCAACCCTTCTAAATAATTTAGTCGCCAACCAAATAACATAATTTTTTCTTTTTGTCTTTGCCAACCAAATATTTGGTCGGTAAAAATTGACTTTCTGTGACAAAAAAACTTTTAGCTGATAATTAAAGAATTTTTGCCTACTAAATAATTTAGTCGCCAACCCTTCTAAATAATTTAGTCACCAACCAAATAACCTAATTTTTTCTTCTTCTCTTTGCCAACCAAATATTTGGCCTGTAAAAATTGGCTTTCCGTGACTAAAATTATTTAGTTGGCAATATTTACCTACTAAAATAAAATTAGTCGCCCTTTAGCTAACTTATATCGACTAAATTGTAGTCAGCAATTGTAATTAAAACTTTGAAGGGAGGACTTCAAATTTTTGGAGGGATTCCTAAATTTATTGGCGACAAAACTACATTTTAGTTGGGAAAAAATTGCCATGGACTCCCTTTTTGGTGACCAAATAAGCAGTTAGTCAAGGAAAGAGTTGAAATTTTTTTCAAAACGTCACCGTTTTATGGTAACTTTCCTGTGAAGCTTAGATGGCTCTCTCATTATCACTTCTCGACCCTTCTCTGTCTCTCTCTCGCTCTCTCACACCTCTCCTCTTTCCACAATCTCTTTCGCACCATCATCACACCGTTACACCGTCGCACCTTCGTTGATCCACCATTGGAGCATTCTCCAAGGCATGTTTTTTTCCCTCTCTTTATCTCTTTCCCTGTGTCTCCCTCTCTCTGTCTCTGTCTCTCTTTCTCTTTGCCTTCTTCCATTTGCATACCTGTAAACCTTAAACCCTAACACATCAATTCCAAAAAAATGCATGCTCACTTCCAAAAAAATGCTTGCTCAATTCAAGATTATTCTCTTTCCCTATGTCGCCCTCTCTCTATCTCTCTATCCGTCTCTGTGTTTGTTTGTCTATTTCTCTTTCTCTCTCTCTCTCTCTCTGCCTTTTTCCATTCGCATGCTTGTAAATCCTAAACCCTAAAGCGTCATTGTGCTGCAAAATGGTTGCTTAATTCTAGAAAAATGCTTGCTCAATTGAAGATTATTTTGGGACATTACTGGGGCTACGTATTTATTGTTTCATATGCATATATCCACACTTATATGTGCATTTTACCAAATTTCATGATATTAATGAAATCATCGACCTCTAGAAGGTTTGGTGTTTATATCAGGGGGGTTTGTATTGAAAAAGTGTTTGATATGGTTTGTACTGCTTAATTTTTTATTGTTGTTATCTGGCTTTTTTTAATTATTTATTTTGGTTCTTGTTGATTGGATACTATTTGTGTGAATGCATTGATAATTAAAAAATATTGGGATCATAAGGTTTGCTGCAATTTGGTTTATGGTGACTGCTAAGCCTTTTGACATGGTTTATGGTTTCTATTCTTTAACACTGAAGTTGTTTTCCTTTGGTTGTTGTTTTGCTTCATCTACATGTTTGGGCACCATTGCAATTTGTTCTAAATGTTAGCTGTAACAATCAAAACTAAATGGTGGTTGTTATTGATGAACATGTGTTTTATAGAAATTCATAAATGTGGAAATAATGCGATGTAGTTGAAAGTTTGACATTTAGCTCTACCTATCAAATTTATATTTTTGTTTGTTGACGATTAAAATGTTTGGAATTAAAGAGAAATTTCGGTGGTTTGTCATTAAACTATGGTGCCCAAGTGGCATGCAATGAAAAATGTGACATTTTTATTTTTTGGGACAATTTTCTTTTGAAAATTAGTTAAGCTGGTTTGGATGGGTAGCTTAATCAAAGTCTTGTTGGAATAAACACTACCTAAAGTGGTTAGGCAAAATAAAGAACGTATTTTTTGTGTACTTTTGCTATGGAAAATGCCTTGTAGTATTGGAGTTACTTTGCTAATTTACTTTTTTGAATTGTATTTGGTAGTAATGACACTTGGTTTGATCATTGCAAAGTTTGCCTGATGGATGATCCCATTTACATACCTGTTAACAGTGACTTGAACATTAGTATTGATGGTGACAATTGGTTAGCAATTAAAGTCTAATATTTGGTGTCTTATACAATTGGATGTCAGGCAAGGTGGATCCAGATTTCTTTGTTTTTTTGGATTTTGTAGATGAATTGATTGGTTAGGTGTTTTCCCCTTTTATTGTGGTGTTCATTTTGTATTATTTGGCATCTTCTTGATGGTTTTGGCAATAAATTTATTTATCAAACAAAAAAAAGTATGATATTCAACCACAAGTTAGAAAGACGTGAATACTCTTGTTTTTCACTTGAGAAGGATGGTAAACATGCATACGTAATTGTATGTGAACGTATTTTGAATGTGATTGCTTAGTTTTTTTACTCTGACTTGGGTTATGTCTATTAGATGCCTACTATTAGATTTTAATTGATCTATGCTGAATTAAATACTTATTATGCATTTTCATGGGGGTGCTTTGACTTGAAACTTGTTCTACATGGTAAGTAAGTTGCTGATGATACATTTCATATTGTGTCAATTGGTGAATTTTTTTATTTTTTAGTCTATAAATTGGATCAATTAGCCTTTATCAAAGAATCTTAAGGTCAACAGTTTTAGGTCGACAAAATTATCATTCTAACTGAAATTATTGAGTGGTACTAGACATTTAAATTTAGCATGAAGGCAACAAAGGGAAGTGAACGAAGGAAATTGTGTACCAACCTAACCTAAAGAGGTTGACTTAGCTAGTTTAGTTCTTCTATTTTATTTTATTAGTTATGTTATTGAATTTAATTTATATTAGTTGTTTTTAAACTTGAGTTGGACTTCACTATAAGATTCACAATTGTTGGTTTATATTAAATAATATTTAATTATTTATTTATGTTATGTATTACTATTAAAAACTCATTTATATCTTTCCTCCTTTACAAACCTTGATTTGTTATCATTGTGTATAATCGAACATAATTTGGACTTGGAAGGCGTATCTTTCAATCCTTCATATGTGTTCTCATTTTGTTACTAGGTCAATCTTTGCTTGATTTGTAGGTGACAATAATGGACAAGAGTTGGATGACGATAAATAATAGGTTGACAAGTAAAGAGTATCAACAAGGAGTGAAGTCATTCCTTGACTTTGCTACTACAAATTTAGGCCCACATGATGAAATCAGGTGTTCGTGTGTCGATTGCATGAATGGCACAAAATATAGCAAACAAGTTGTATGGATGAACCTAATCCGACAAGGAATTGCGTCTTCGTATATAACTTGGGTGCACCATGGGGAACATGTTCCCATGTCTCATCCTAGTGTATCAAATGACCTTTTTGGAAGTAGTGGAGAAGGTATGGGTGAATTGGCTAGTATGTTAGAAGAAATTTACATGAGTGGTCTTATGTATGATCATATCGACGAAGAACCTAATAGTTTTGAGAGGGATGTTTTGAAAAAGTTCATTAGGTTATTTAAAGATGTTCAATGGAAAGTTTACCTGACATGTGAGATGTTCTCTGTGTTGTCATTCGTTATTAAGATGCTTCATGTGAAGGTGTACAACAAATGAAGCAACAAGTCGTTCAATATGGTTATGCAGATATTCAAGGACATTCTACCAGAATGTGATCAAATTGTTCCATGGACGCTCTATCATGCTATGAAGTTTTTACGTGACTTGGGTTTGGGATATGAAACCATTCATGCATGCAAGAATGATTGTGCACTATTTTGGAAGGACAATGGAAATTTGGAGAAATGCCCTACATGTGATGAGCCTAGATACAAGTTGAACAATGATGGGGGCAAATAGACTCCTCACAAGGTACTGCGGTACTTTCCTTTGACACTAAAGTTGAAAAGATTGTATATGTCAAAAACAAAAACAAAACAACTGCAGACGTGAGATGGCACAAAGAGAAGTGTGTGGATGATGACATATTAAGGCATCTAGCTGATGGTGAGGTATGGAAGGACTTTGATAAGAAACATCTGATGTTTTCCGCTAATTCTCTTGAAATGTAAGGCAAGGGCTGGCGACAAATGGCTTCAATCCGTTTGGAAATATGAGCACATCGTATAGCATGTGGCCCGTAATCTTAATGCCTTATAATCTCCCACCATGGAAGTGTATGAAAGAGCCATTTTGCATGATGTCTTTGCTTATTCCTGGATGATCGGCACCTGGAAGAGACATTGATGTTTACTTGGGCCCATTAATAGAAGAATTAAAGAATTTGTGGGAGCATGGTGTGCAAACATATACTGCATCGAATGGCCAAATTTTTAGAATGCATGCAGTAGTCATGTGGACCATCAATGACTTCCTTTCATATGGTAACATGTTAGGGTGGAGTACAAAAGGTTACTTGGCTTGCCCTAATTGTAACAGGAATGCATCATCATCGGGTTTACGAAGTAAGATAGGGTACATGGGTGCTCGTCGCTACTTGTCTGAGAACCACAGTTGGCGAATGAGTAAGCTCTTCAACGGTCATATTGAGGACAGGTCCAAACCTATAGACTTATCGGGAGAACAAATACTAGAACAAATTGATTCTAGGACTTACAAGCCATATGGAAAGCACCCACACAATCGAAAATGAAAAAGGAATGAAAATCTAAATTTGAATTGGACAAAGAGAAGTATTATGTTGGACTTGCCCTATTGGAAAATGCTGAAGTTTCGACACAACCTTGATGTCATGCATATTGAGAAAAACATATGTGACAATGTTATCAGAACACTTTTGAGATGGAAAGAACAAGGACACGGACAAAGCACGCTTAATTTGGAGGATATGAGAATACGTAAAGAGTTACACTTGAAGAGGAGTTCCAATGGCTCTTTCGAGAAGCCCCCCGCATTGTACACATTGTCCCTGACAGAGAGGCAAGGCTTTTGTGATTTTTTGAGATCAATCAAGTGTCCTAATGGCTATGCAGCAAATATCTCCAATTGCGTGACCACTCAAGGAGGTAAATTATCTGACTCCAAAAGTCATGGCTGTCATGTTCTTATACAACGACTTCTTCCGATTAGGATGCGTGGCTATCTTACTAAGGAAATTGCCACACTTTTTGAGGTGGGAAATTTCTTCAAACAGTTGTGTTCAAAGATATTGAGGGTCACAGATTTGGTGAAATTAGAGGAACAAATCGTACTCATACTTTGTAAGCTTGAGAAGATTTTCCCTCCAACTTTTTTTGATGTCATGGTCCACTTGGGAGCTTGCCTCGAGAGGCTATGCTTAGAGGGCCAGTGCAATGTCGATGGATGTACCGCATTGAGAGGTATGTTGTTGGTACTTGTATAGTTTTAAAATTGTAATTAACGCTTTACTGCTAATATAATTTCAAATATAACATTCACATCATCTTGGTTTTTAGGTTACTTGGACGTCTAAAAGGGTTTGTAGCCCATAAAGCTTATCCTAAAGGTTTCATTGCCAAGACTAACATTTTGAAATAGTGTACACATTTTGTTCAGTGTGTTTGGATGGAGTTAAAAAAGTGTTTAACCGGGTAGAAAGGAATTATGACATGGGTCACCGTGGCTCAGGGTTGGCGGTATTCACTCAAAATGTCTGTCCCTTTGGTCTAATGAAAGGGCATCTGATGTGTCCGTAGCTGAATGCGAGATGGCTCATTGGTTTATCCTACTTAATAGTTCAGAAGTGGAAAAATACTTATTGTATGAATCCTTCATACGTATTTGTATGTTATAGTTGTAACATTGATTAGTATATCATGATTTTTTTTACTTACTTTTGAATCCCATTTTTCCAACTAGGGAGCACAATAACGTTCCATAACAATCTAGAGGTGCATTCGACATCGCAAAGAGGCAACGCAAAGAATTTCCTAAATGGTTCAAAGATTGTGTAAGTTGGAATTCCCTTTTACAATCAATCATACATTACATTATTGGGCAGTATACTTCTATCATAACAAACGTTCTATATGTAGATAAATCAATTGCGGAACCAAGTGTTCCTTGAAGCAACTGATGAGATGTGGTCGATAGACAATGGTCCTAGTGGCTTAGTAAACACATATTCAGGATGTATTTGTAATGGTGTCCAATTTCATATTATCGATCATGATAATCATCGTAAAAGTCAAAATAGTGGATTGGTCATGGAAGGGGAGCATGAAGGTCAATTGATAAACCTCTATGGGTACTTGTGCAAAGTGTGGGAAATGAACAATTTGTTTAGACATCGGATCGTATTGTTCCAATGTGAATGGTTTAACACCGATAGTAGCAAAACTATGCATGTCGAACCACATTTGACAACGGTTGATGTAAGAAGTCGATGGTACAAAGACAACTCGTTTATGTTACCAGGTAAAGTTTAACAAGTATTCTATGTTTATGATACCAAATTAGGTGCTAATTGGAGAGTTGTGGAAAAGTTTGAACATTGAGGAATTTGGGATGTGCCGGAGATGGATGACATAGAAACTGATGATGTGTTCCAACAAAAAGAAACCACCAAGGTTGTACCAACTGAGGCTATTAACGAGGATGTGATTTTGCTTCAAGATGATATTGAATCTGAAATTATCCCAATGGAAGTGTTGCAATCTATTAGAGGTGTAAAAGCAGCGGGTGTTGTAGATGATGCCTTTATCTGTGATGATCAAGATGGATTAATGAGGGAGGGTAAAGCCATAGAGGAAGAATGTGATCTGCAAAGTGATTTTGATACGGATGTTGACGTAGAATCTTGATGTATTTGCTTTCATGATTTGGATATGATAATGAACCAGAATACTTGTCTTATTAATTCATCAAAATCATGTCATAGCTTGTTATATCTCTTTTTTATAAATTATTTTATGTATATCATGATTTATAATGTTAGCTTGTCATATATCTATGCAACAAATAATTTTAAAAGCGTGTCATAGCTTTTACTTGTCTTATGATTTAATTAAATGCCTTATTGTATGACATTTTGCACCGTCAGTTGTGTTATTGCAGTTTGCATCATGGTTCCTAGTTTAAAGACTAGTTGGCTCCAAAAAAGGTCACTCCTAACCACAATAACAAACTTGCCGGCTATTGTCCCCTTAGGATCAACAGCTGCACTATCTCCTGTTGTCCCCTTAGGATCAATAGTTGCACAAGCTCCTGATGCCACTAGCCCACCATTCGAGGATTCTGATAATGGAAACTAAAAATTGTGTCATAGGTATGAACAGTGTACTTCAAATTTGTAATATGTCAGTTGTCATTATTTACAATTTAATTATTGTTATTTTGTTATCAGGGACTTCTAGGTCCACATGTGTACGCGGACCTACACTTGGAAAAGGAATACAAAAAATAATAAGATCCAAGAAAGAGGAAAAATTATATGTTCGCATCGATTGTGTTCTGAATGCAATGACCAGAGAGTATGCCACTCCAGTAGCTAATGAGATAGGGCTTCAAATTAGGAGTTTGTGCCCTCTCAAGGATGTTACATCGTGGCTGAATATGGATGAGACTACTAAAGCTATCGTCATCCAAGCTATTCTTGTAATTGAAAATATTTGACAATATTATTTGTATAATTTACACTTTTAATAAGTACTCATATGTAATGATTATGATTTTAACTTGTTGTGATTGTAGGACAAGTTTGATATTGGGGACGATTTTCACAATGACTTACATTCTCAACAGATTGTGAATAAGAAGACATATACATTGTAAAAAGATTGGAGGTGCAACTTGAAGCATGAATTTGAACTATTACAGGAAGAGTGTGTTGATGACCTCTAAGCTCATCCACCTCGTGGGGTGAGTTTGAATGCTTGGAAGCATTTGATCGATGTGGCATGGCAAGATGCATCTCACCAGGTAAAATAATAATGCATTATATACATAGTCCCAAGAATTGTGATATGCCTGAATATTTAACAAAAATTTGTCAATATACTTATTTTTTGTAGAAACAGTCAAAAGCTGGTAAAAGTAACAGAAGTCAATTGCTATACAATCATACTAGTGGATCTCACTCATTTCCTATCGCGATGACTGCTATCATGAGATTGATTTTATTTAAAAGTAAAGCCATTATTTTTGTGTTTTTTTTAAGAATAATATGTTATGATTATTTTTTTGTTTTTATTTGAAACTAGCAGGCAGCGCAAAATGGCGACTTGGATTTTCCTAAGTTTCATGAGGACAACCACACGTCCAAGAAGACGAATGGCTGGATCCATCCCAAGTGCGGTGAGCTATATGTAAGTAGGAAACAATGAATTAATTATGTTTAATATTACTTAGCACCCAAAAATATATAACTGACAATGCATTTTTGTTTTCTTTATTTGCAATGACAGCAAAAGATGGTCAATCTACAAGCGGCTGCCACTCAGTTAGTGACGCCATTGACACATGAGGAGCTTTCAAGTCAAGTGATTGGCGAGAAGAAAAAGTACTTGATTGGGTTTCGGATCAGCCCACAACCCTCTATCATAGATGTATCATGAGCACGTGACAAGGACATGGAGGCAATGAGAGTTGAAATGGAGGCACTTCGTGAGGAGCAACAAAGAGATTGGGAAGAATTGATGAGAGAGTGAGAGGAGCACGAGAAATATTACATTGAGATGTTGAAAGAGCAAGAGGAGTGTGACAGATGTTATAATGAGATGTTGCACTAGCGGGCGCATGAACAGAAAGATCGGAAGGAGACAAATAAAAAGGTGGATCATCTGAATATTGAGGTCGCCAAACTCGCAGAACTCTTGGGGATCTGAGGTGGTCGGCTGACATTTACTATTTAGTAAGAATAAGTTTATCTCTTTTTAAAAGAATTTGTTAACGTATGTTAGATTTAACAATGAACTAGTTAATTGATATTATTTATGTACTCTAACTTAAATATCATCTACCATTTATACTTACCGAAACAATATTATCTTTTTTCTAATATTCCAACAAAGACAAATTGTACGTAAATAGGACAAATAGGTTAGGAGTTAAAGTAAAAAATAAGTAAACGTAAATTTAAAAGGGCGTTAACAGGGCGAAAATACGAAGCAACCCCCCAACCAACGTAGTGCTGTAATGGTCAGCTTCCCCATGCCAAATATGACATGTAGGAACTGGTGGTACATAAATAAGACACGTAGGTTGGGAGTTAGAATCGAAAATGCCTTAAACTTAGTTGAAAAAAGACGTTTGGGGGGCGAAAATGTGAAACAGCCCCCCAACCAATCTTGTGATACAACGAGTACCTTCCCCGTGCAAGATATGACCTGTACAAATAGATGGTACATAAATAGGACTCATAGGTTGGGAGTTAGAGTCGAAAATGCCTTAAACTTTGTCGAAAAAAGGCATTTGGGGGGCGAAAATGCGAAACAACCCCCCAACCAATATTGTGACGTAACGGGCAGCTTCCCCTTGCCAAATATGACCTATAGGAATTAACGGTACGCAAATAGGACACGTAAGTTGGGAGTTAGAGTAAAAAATGCCTTAAACTTAGTTGAAAAAGGCGTTCGGAGGGCGAAAATGCGAAACAGCCCCTCAACCAATGTTGTGATTCAACGAACAGCTTCTTCGTGCTAAGGGGTTGTTTGGGGTGTCCTAAATAAGTGTACTTTTTGTCTTTTTGGACTAAAAAATTGAGGTTGAAAATATAGATGTTTGGGTTAACTTTTGACTTTTTATGGAAAAATGTGTAATAAAAAATTGTAAAAATTGATTTGCAGGGAAAAATTCGAATTGGGAGTTGTGCAGCCGTAATTGTTGACTTTTGATAAATAGTGTTAACTTTTTAACTTTTTGAGTAACTTTTTGAATTTTTGACTTTTTACAAGTTCCCAAACTTGGCCTAAATGTGACGTATACGAATAAACGGTACGTAAATAGGACTCATACATTAGGAGTTAGAGTCGAAAATACCTTAAACTTAGTGAAAAAAAGGCGTTCGAGGGGCAAAAACGTGAAACAGCCCCCCAACCAATGTTATGATGTAATGGGCAGCAACAAAAAAGTTGAAAATACCACATGCAACCATATTTAAGCTCCAACAATCATACAAAAGATGTATAGCAGCATATTTAAAGATTTTCCACCGTCATCACTGCTGTTAATTGAGACACTTCTTATAATTGACCCTACTGAACGTCAAACTGCCATAGCTGCATTAAGGAGTGAAGCGAGCTTTTATATTATTGCCTCTATTTATTTGTTGTATTTGCAATATAGGCTCTTGTTTGGGTGGTTACTATTTGTTTTTCCTCTGCTTTAACTGGTTTATGTTCAACTAACTTTCAAGTTTATTTTTTCATGTTAATCACTTATCAAAATATGTAAGGTTCTCATTTTAGGATATGACTAACAGATTAGTGAAATGAATTAATTCAATTACTCAGGCCCAAGATTGCCAAATTTTTTCTGAAGTCTTTGCTGAGTCTTTTTAATGAAACTGAAATTTATATACTAAAAAGTTTACTACTGAATATCTAGTGCTGAAATATTTAAATGTGTTATTAGTTGAGAATGAAAATGAAAATCTTTCACTAAATGTTGAATACATTTAGTGATCAGTCGAGTCTTTCTGACTTAGACCTATTTTCAGTCAATCCTCAGATTTTAAGTGGTACACAATTATATGTTATTAAACGCACTTAATTGTGAATTCGCTGAATGTGTTCAGTCTTAAGTGCTTAATTGTGTTACCAAACAGGGCCTTAGTCTTTTAGCGTAAGAGTTGGTGCTTTTAGTCACCCCCATGAAAGTACATTCGATAAGTCAAGTCTTTCTTTTGTTACTATCTTGTGTATATAACAATGTTGTATTGACGATGTGCATGTTTCACATCAACTTATGATTTGCAGCTAGAAAGTTGTTTATTTTTGAAAGGATACACATTCACATGCTATGATACATTAGCTAAAAGATTCTTGCCACAAATAGAGGGAATTGCTTTCTACTATAAGAAGCCTATTGGGGCAAATTTGTAGACAATATTTGTTCATATAAGATGCTCTAGTAATCTAGGCTGTGATTTTGACAACATGGTATTTACTTTATTCTGTTAGGGGCTATAATCACCTAATATTTGAGGAAGATATATGTTTTTTGTTTTATAATTTTAAATATGCCAATATTTAGTCAATACTAATGATTAATTTTATTTGTGCGGATGGTTTTTGGCATGGAATTGTGGATATGACTTTTGTGACAAGTACGAATATAATATTCCCAATACGACGTTGTAGACGGTGTCTTGATCGTAGTCCTTGAAGCTTATTCTGTCGGAGAAGTAATTGTGTCATCCGACACTTCTGGCCTAGGCGATTTTTCCTGTTCTTGAGGGTCGTTTGAGGTAGAGGGAGATTAGGTAGATGGGCCGCTATTTAGGTTCTTGTTATCAGAGAAGGAGGAGAGTTCTTCCTCAGTATATAAATTGTTGATATTATTTTGGTGTATCCCAAATATAATCCAGTCATCTTCCCTCCAAACGGAAAGACATCAATTTTGATATAATTCGTATTGTACAAAATTTCAACTTATAAACAAAATATTATTTTCTGCCCATATTTTTACTTCTTCATTTAAGAATGGAAACGAATTAAAGGGACCAGTATATGGGGGCCTCTCTCTTTTGTAATGATCCCTCGAAAATGTTTTTAATTTGGGGTATTTTGTGACGTAATCAATGGGACATCCTTTTTCGTAGAGAGCAAAGAATTGTTCCTTCATTTCTGCTTCTGCAAGTATTCCTTTCCAGAGTTCGTCTCTATTCTTCGAATAAATTTTCCCCTTTGATTAAAATTCTCCCAATTCTACGATGTCACCCCCTTTCTGTATATACTGTTGACTTGCTGTTGGATAGTGGAGTTTTTCTATATTTGGATGATGAAATCTGCCGTTGGTTTCGATGAGATCGAAAAATCTCAGGTTGGTAGTTTGGATCTTCTTTGTGCATTCAACCATGACATGAATGTGAGGGTTTCCATCTTTGTGGAGCTCCCTTGCGACAATGTAGTATGGCTGACAGGCTAGTTCGAGAAGGGATTAGAGGACTTTCAAGAGTTGTTCTTTTGGGCATCGGCATTGTGGGTAGGTAAGAAAAACATTCTTGGCATAGAAACAGAATGAGGCTTGGCGAGGCATTTTGTAGTGGTAAACAATGAACTCACACCAACCGTACAAGGCCTCCCTATTAGTTAAAAAAAACTCGGTGTGAGTGGTGTAACTGGGGGGCGCTATATTAATATTACCAGCGCCCCCCCTGCACTAATTTGGGTCGTCCAATTGTTGTACTTATGGACACATGTATGGATATGGTTAAAAGGATGTCACACCCGAGCCTATGTGTGAGTGGTGTGAGTACTTTTGATTCCTTTGCCAGATAGTGTTATACACGTGTCACTTTTCTGGTGGTTTGCTTGGTTGTAAAGTAAATATTCTTGCAAAATGATAAACATAAAGCAAAGGCGGGAAAATAAATGTGTTTGAATTATTTTGAATGGGGAATCTTCATATTTAATCACGGGGCAGTTTTGCTATTTAATTGGTACCACAGCACATTTGATGGTATATAGGAATATGCATTTCAGTGGGATAGCTATTATGGTGAAGTTGTTTTCTGGTACCTTGTTTTGTCCCTCATTTTTTGTCTTTTTTTTGTTGATTGTTTTGGTACACAATGTTGTACTCCTTAGAAGAGTATCCTGAGAATTACGGGTAATTCACTCAAACGTGTGTAGATCATTTTTTGACGTGGCAAATAGGACTGTGGGAAGAGTGGCGGCGGTCAGCTCCGGTGAAGTTTGTTCGTGGGTATGAGGAGTAGAGGAAAAAAATATCAAAGCTAAGGTGTCTGAACATAAGGGTTGGCAAAGGTAAGAAAATCTGCAGAATTTGTAGGATAAAAGATTTGGAGTGTTTTATAAAAAATGGAAGGAGTAATGAGCAGCCAGTATTGGACTCCCCTTGCGTACAGCTGGGGTATTTTAAGTATTCTACAAGTGACATGCTAGAAGATACGCAGATGAAGGCCCCATTTATTGTTGTGTTATCTAAAAAATATACTAATGATAATGTGGATGTTTGGCATTGTGCTCCAACCAAGGCTATTCTGATTTTCACATGGACTATGTTTGTGGGTTTACCGAAGAGGCGAAGAGATTTGTTGTTAGGAGGTTTTGGGGAAAGTGGTTCAGTTATTCATGAACGGAGAGGCTGTCTGAGTTTGTCTGAGATTGATGTACGCAAAGGTGGTGATGGAACTAGTGATGTTGATCCTGGTCCGTCAATTTTGGAGGTTAGCGTTAGAAAAGAAGGAGTTGGTCGGAGAGGATCAGCCCTACTACATACTTGTCGCAAGGGAGCTCCATGAAGATGGAAACCCTTATCTAGAGCCAAACACACTCCTAAGTTAAACTCCACTTAGGATATCAAAACCCAACTCCAAACTTGATAGTAGGTGTGACCAAATAACCCATTTCAACTAAAACAGATAAAGAAAAAAGTGCAGATTTTTTTTTTTTACTTCAGTGTCTTCATTCTTCTCTCTCTACATTCTCTCTCATTTTCCTTTACTTTCTTGGTGGCCAAACACCCCACCTTTGCTCCACCCTTACACCACCATCTTAACCCACCATCTCCACCACTACTGACCATCTTATCTTGCTGGAAAAAGGGTCCGGTCGGCCACTTCTTCACTCTATCCGAAAATGGCACAATAGAAATACCAACTCTAGATTTTTCTTAATCTTTTGAATAATCAAAGCTTGGGGTTTTTTTTTTTCTTGATGGATTAGAGGCTTTTAATTGGTAAGAATCTTTCCCTAAAGAGTTTAGTTTAAGGTTTTACATATTTTGAGTTAGAGAGGATTAATTTTTTTTTCTATTTTAGATTTATTATGATTTGGGGTTTGATTGTTGAGTTTTATACTCTAGATTAGCTGCTATGAATGTTTTACATGTGGAAAAATGATCCGACTGATGGTTGTATTGGAGATTGAGATTTGGGTTAATCTAGGTTTGAAGGTGATGTAAAAATTGGGGATTTTGGTGTTAGGAAATTTATATGTTGAAATTGATTTGATAAATGGTGGATTGGGTATCTCTAGGTTCTATAAACGATTTTGGAGGAATTTTAATAATGATTGAAGTAGTTTTACCTAAGTTGTTGAGTTCATGAAAATGTTGATTTTTGACTTTTGTGATTTAATTGATGGTGGTATTGTGCATATAAATTGGTTGGATATTTAAAAAAGTTAATAACTTAAAAATGTACAAAGTTTGGGTGTTGTGGAGATTGGATATGTTGTTTGTTTGGGTGACTTGAAGTTGGTGGAGTTCTTTAGCTTGGTTTTAGCTCTCATTCCGTAGCATTTTTTTATTTGGGATCAATTTTGTAGATGTTGTAATTTTCATTGAAAGCTTTCCCCTAATTTTAGATCTTATTTACTAATTGTTAGGATTGGAGGGAGGCGTCTCTACACCTCTTGGGGATTAACTCACAGGGTTTCAAATTTATGCTTTTGCTATTTTGGAGTTGAGTATACTTACTATGGAAATTTACCTTATCTCTATCTTTAATACAAAGTTTGAAAATATTTTTTGAATTAAAGGAAGCAACACATTTCATCATGATATATATATATAAGAAGAAAATCTATAAATTTATTGAGGTCAAAGGTTGAGTTTAAATAAATATATGATTTCATTTGTATAATGAAGCATTAATTATTATGAGAATTTATTTAAGTTGAGTCCTTCAAATTTTATGATGATGATGATTAAATGACAATGAAACGTCATGCGAGAGTACTTATTTTTATTGATCATATGACCGAATATAGCCTTTGGGGCTACAAGGGTCGAAATGCTTGGGGGTCCTGTGGACCAAAGTGTTTTAAAGACCATAAGGGTCGTTGTATATAAGGGGTCCTGGGGACCGAAACATTGAATTGAGAATTGAAGTGCTACGATGACATGAGTTATGTTCCTATGGTTATGTTTTGGGTAACGGTATCATCACCACCTAAGTCGTGAGGTAACGCGACCCTAAGGCTATGTAGTGGTTCGTATGATGGACATGAAAACTTAATGTATTGAAAAGTTGTATTTTTCTTTACTTTCCTTATTCAAATGTATTTTTGCTGCACTATGAGATTCTTTGGGAAAATCTTGATAACGGTTTATGCAATTTTTTTCAATTTGTATAAATTTCAGTCCAGTTAAGCTCTTATGTTTATTATCTTTATTTTGAACCCAATTGGAAGGAGCAAGTTTTATAGATCCATGGGATTGGTATACTGATTGGGCCGTAGCTCATTGTTTTTATTTTATTTTACTTATTTATTTATTTTCAGATTCCTAAACTTTTGTGTGGCTCGCCTCAACTTGGAAGATTAGAGTTTCTAGAGGATCAAATGTGGACATCTTGTAGTTGAGATTTTTGCTTAGGGTCACTCTAGGATGTACTTTTATACTTTGTTTTTACGAAGAGGTTGTAAATATTTTCTTTATGAAGTTAGATGTAATAATGGATTCATGAATAATACATTTTATCATTGGGGTAATGGTGCATGGTAACTATCTTGGTGGCATGATGGTATTTTTGTCTTTGAATTGATCATCTCATATATGTTGGCCAATCGAAAGGTCTTATGCACTATTGGTGATGTGATATAATAATTATATTGGTGATTATTGTGTACAGGTGGTATAGTGTTGAAGTGCGCCCTCTTGACGGGGTTTGCCTTGTCGAGATTGGGTTGTGACATTTTTAGTATTAGAACATTAGATTGTGAATCTGTAGACTAGTTACCTTAGAATTAAAATTGATAGGATATTGTTGTTAGTAATTTGATTATTGATGAAGTTTAATAGTAATCTAGTACTCTGAGATTTAATTGTCTTGTTATACAGGCACGTATGGCAAGGCGAAAAGTTCATAAGAGTCGCCCCCTTACAGATGTACTTGAGTCTGAGAGAGAGGCACATCTTAGTTCTGGAAATGAAGTTCCACCTCAAGTTCAGGAAGAAGAGATTGAACATGAATTGCATAATGTGCAAACTCAAGAGTCAAGTGCCAACCTAGAAGTGAGGCATTTAGATGTAGCTGTACCACCAACGGCTAACGCAGCTCCAGCATTTTTAGACCCTACTGTGCAGTGTCTTTTAGAGCTAGTGGCTAGCCTAGCAGAGAGGCAAACTCATATCCTTGAACAATATAATGTGGCAAAGGCCAGGTCAATGGTGCAACCTACAGAGAACCATCTCTCCGCAATTGAGAGGTTCAAGAAGTTAGGGGCTCCATGATTTTCTGGATCACCAAATCCTATGGAGGTAGAGGCTTGGTTACGAAGGGTAGAGAAGATATTTTCTGTGATGGAAGTATCAAACGAGTAGCGAGTTGTACTTGCTAGTTTTATGTTGGTGGAGGAGGCCAAATATTGTTGGAAGGCAACCCAACGCCTACTTACGGTAGGTGGCACCAGAGGATTGACCTGGAACCAATTCACTAAGGTTTTCAATGACAAGTACTTTCCAGCTACCTATCGGTATGAAAAAGAGAGAGGGTTCCTTCGGCTAGAGTAAGGGGATTTGACTGCAGCCTAGTATGAAGCTAAGTTCATTTCTTTATCTCGTTTTGCCCTTTCGTTTGTGGATGATAATGAGGTCAAATGTTGTCATTTTATAGATGGATTGGATTTGGACATCAAATCTCGTATCCGAGTATTGGAAATAACTAACTATCCAACCTTAGTTGATAAAGCCTTAACAGTTGAGAAATATGTCATAGAAATGAAGTTAGCAGAACAACAGAAGAAGCGCCACCTTAGTTCATTCCATCATGAGAACACATCTAATAGACCGTCCAAGAGAGGTGGTCATGGTTATGGTTCAGTCAAGAGCTCAAGTGCATATCCAAAAAAATAGAGAGCATCTCACCCCAACCCAAAGCATTTCTAATCAGTGTCATGGACAGTCTAGTGAGATAGTAGCGGATTTATTGCCTTTAGAGATGCTTGATTTTGATTTATATTTGGGAATGGATTGATTAGCTTCCTACCATGCTTCGGTGGATTGTTATAGGAAAGAGCTAGTATTTTTCAATTTTGGGGAACCTGAATTTAGATTTTGTGGAGATCGATGTGCGTCCCCATCTTATGTTATTTCTTCTATTACCGCTAGAAAAATGCTTAAGAAAGGGTGTCAAGGATACTTAGCCTATGTGGTTGACTCTGAATTGAGTGGTCCAAGGTTGGAGGATATACCAATTGTGTGTGACTTCGTAGATGTTTTTCCTGATGAACTACCTGGATTACCCCCAGATCGAGAAATTGAGTTTACTATTGACTTAATTCCTAGAATTGTCCCAATTTCTAGTGCACCCCTACCCTATGGCCCTAGCAGAACTTAAGGAGCTTAAGATGCATTTGTAAGAATTATTAGATAAAGGCTTCATCAGGCCAAGTGTCACACCTTGGGGATCACCTGTGTTATTTGCGAAGAAAAACAGATGGCACCATGAGATTGTGTATTGACTACCGACAGTTAAATAAGGTCACAGTGTGTAATAAGTATCATTTGCCTTGTATAGATGATTTGTTTGAGCAACTTTAGGGAGCATGTGTGTTCTCCAAAATTAATCTTAGATCAGGGTATCACCAACTTAAGATTAAGGAAGAAGACATACCAAAAACTGCTTTTCGAACTCAGTATGGGCATTATGAATTTCTTGTTATGCCTTTTAGTCTAACTAATGCCCCCGCCGCATTTATGGACCTTATGAATAGAGTGTTTCAACCATACCTTGACCAATTTGTGATTGTATTTATTGATGGCATACTTGTTTATTCAAAGGGTCAAGGAGATCATCAACAACACTTGTGGGTGGTATTGCAGACCTTGCGGGAAAATAAGTTGTATGCGAAGTTTAACAAATGTCAGTTTTAATTAGATCGTGTCGTATTTTTGGGGCATGTGATTTTGAGTGAAGGCATTTTTGTGGATCCGAAGAAAATAGAGGCTGTGGTGAATTAGGATCGTCCTACTAATGTGATCGAGGTGAGGAGCTTTTTAGGGTTGGCAGGCTACTATCATAGATTTGTAGAGGGGTTTTCATTAATTGCAGCACCATTAACACGTTTGACCCTAAAAATACCAAATTTGAGTGAAAGGAGAATTGTGAAGAGAGTTTTAAAAAATTAATGACGGGATTAACTTTTGCCCCTGTGCTTACTATTCCATTGAGTGGTGAAGGATTTGTTGTTTACAGTGATGCTTCTCATCAAGGGCTCGATTGTGTGTTAATGCAACATGGAAAGGTGGTGGCCTATGCATCTAGACAATTGAAGAATCATGAACGCAATTACCCCACCCATGATTTAGAGCTCGCAGCAGTTGTTTTTGCTTTAAAGTTATGGAGACATTATTTATATGGGGAAAAATGTGAGATATACCAATCATAAGAGCTTGAAATATTTATTCATAGAGAGGGATTTAAATTTGAGGCAAAGGAGATGGATTGAATTGATTAAGGACTATGATTTCATCATTAATTATCATCCAGGAAAAGCTAATTTTGTGGCTGATGCTCTTAGTTGGAAATCTACAAGGAGATTAACTCACATTCAGGGCATTCAATCTGCTCCCTTACATGAAATAAAATCTATTAGAGTTGATCTAGCAGTTTGGAAGTCAGGATCCTTGTTAGCTATAATTAAAGTGAGACCTTTGTTAGTGGATCACATTCGCGAAACCCAAGGGAAAGACTCGGTTTTGGAGAAGACTCAAGCTCGAGTGAAAGATGGTACTCTGTCAGACTTTATTATTAAAGAAGATGGTGTGTTGATGTTTAAAAATATGTTATGTGTTCCAAATGAGCCTGAGATAAAAAGGGAGATATTAGATGACACCCATAACTCATCTTATGCAATGCATTCGAAGAGTACAAAGATGTATCGAAATTTAAGAGAAAGTTATTGGTGGTCAAATATGATGAGAGAGATAGTAGAATTTGTGTCAAGGTGTTTGGTATGTCAGCAGATTAAAATAGAGCATCAATGCCCAGCCAGTTTACTTCAACATCTTCCTATACTTCAATGGAAACGTGAGAATATCACTATGGATTTTGTTTCGAGCCTACCTCGCACACAAAAGGGACATGACTCTATTTGGGTTGTTGTAGATAGATTGACCAAATCTGCACACTTTTTGGCTACTAAGAAAAAAATTTCACTTGATCGATTAGCAAAAATTTATGTGGGTCAAATTGTAAGATTGCATGGTGTGCTAATAATTGTTGTTTCAAATAGAGACTCACTCTTCACATCCCACTTTTGGCCTAGTCTTCAAAATGCCTTGGTGTAGCTCGACTTTTCCTTTTGGAAGGAAAAATAAGCCCTACAGTATCGGACTACCGCAGTTCTAAATCTGATCTCACAAGTGCAATATGAAATAGATAAACACCAAAGAGTCCAAATTTGGCAAATCTTTTACAAAATCAATTTTGAATCAAATTTCCAAAAATGGACTGCTTTGCCAGATGCAGAGTCGCCGCCTAAATATTTTTGGAAAATTTAGGAAACCCATGATTCATGCGAAAGGCCACGTGTTCGTCATTACCAAGATTGTCTCAGCTCGGGAACTTAGGTACAAGAGGGGAATGTCATGAATACATTAAGCACCCTCACTCGCCCGATCAAAGATCAGCCTCTACTAATCAAGATATGAATCTTATGTACATTATATGCTCATGTTCCAGTTTATTAGGCTAGCATTACTATGTGATGCGCACACACACAAGTATAGACTAAATTGCAAAAATTGGAACACCTCGATTCATGTTTGTTTTGAAAATTGTTTCGAAATATGTACCTATAGACACCCCAATTTTGACCGTCCTTAAGACTTGGACATCATCGTTTGAACACTCGGTGATCATCCTTGTTCGTGTTCGTCTTGAGTTCCCGGAGGTCTCGGCTACGCGCCCTGCCTCAGGATCTCTCGACTCGACTGTTTTGTGTCTGGTTTTGCACCAAACACTTGTTGTTTTGCTTCTGAGGGTGGGAAGTAGCTTGTAGGCCATCCCCACACCTCACCGGCGATGGCTTGAGGCCACCGGCCTTATTTCCATGCCACCGGCCATTGGTGATGGCCGGTCGGCACTATTGATGGTCGATCGGCATTGTGTTTGGTCAGCCGGCCACTGTTTTTGATCAATCGGCCACTTTTCCTGGCCGAGACATTTTCTTGAGGGAGCTTGACCCGTTTGAACCTTTTTTTAGCTTCTCCAAGAAGCTTGAACCTTTTGACCCTTTTTAGCTTCTCCAAGAAGCTTGACCCTTTTTTTAGCTTCTTGAAGAAGCTTGAACCTCTTGACCCCTTTGTCTAGCTTCTCCAAGAAGCTTGGCCCTTTTGCTCCAAGCTTCTAAGAGAAGCTTGGCCTTTTTGCTCAAAGCTTCTAAGAGAAGCTTTGCCTCCTAGGTTTCTCTATAAAAAGAGGGCCTCTCCTCCCCTGTAGGGGGCTAGAAAAATCTGATATATATCATATATATATCACTCCCTCTCTATATCTCCCTCTCTCTCTACATTTGTGTGGGTTAGAGGGTGCAAAAGGGTCTAGTTCTTGGCCATTTGAACTACACCTCCTAGCACAACACCTCCATCATCAACCTAAGGAGCTTGGAGGCCATTTTCAGAGGCTAAGGGACTGTTTTTTTGACCAAGAGGTTGTTGTCCCCTTTTGGCTACAAAGGTAACTCCTTTTCCCTCTTTATTCCCCGTTTTTGCACACACTTTTAGTCTATCTTGCTTGCTGTTTTGAGCTTTGTGTATAACATAAAAAAGTTCTATTTTTTTTTTTTTTTTTTGTGTTTAAGATACTTCATTAAGGTCACTTTTGTGTTTGGGGTCGTTTACCCCCTCTTAGGCCTTGTTTGGCCCTATTTTGTGCTATTTTTGGTGAGCTTTGGGACCACCTTGTTTGGGCCTCCTCACCACTGAAATATTGAGGGATTTCAGTGGTGAGGATGGTGGTTTAAGGTCCTAAGAAGGAGAGGGCCATCCCCTCTCCTTGTTGTCTTCAAAAAGTGCCATTTTAGCCTTATGCGTGAGCACCATTTTTAAGTTCATGTTGGCCATGTATTAAGTGTTATTTGTGCTTGTTTTGCCATGATATAGCACTGTTTTTACTTGGTTTAGACACACCATACTTGCCTTGCATACTTGTCTTGTAATGCCATGAATTGCCTTAACATGTGCCTAGCATTTGGACCACTATGCTTACTTGTTTTGGCCTAGCTTTGTGAAGCTTGTATGCTTGTTTTAGCATGCCTAAGGTCTATTTTTGGTTGCTTAGGCCATCCATGGCTTGCTTTGTATAGCTACCATGTAACCCCCCCTTTGGCTTGCCTTGAGTTTTAGACCATTGTTGCATGCTTAGCTTGCCTTGTTTACTTGGTTTTGCACCTTCTATAATATGATTTCAGAGCTTTCTATGCATGCCATGTATCCATGTTTATCCTCTCTTAAGTGTGCTTAAAAGTTGCTCTTTGGTGCCTAAGTGTTGGACCTTGTGTGCATGCATGCTTGTATGTGTTTTGGCCCTCATTTCCATGGCATTTGGCCACTAATTTGGGCCTATTTAAGAGCTGCCCATTTTGGTTTAAGACCATTCCCACATGTCGTTGCATGCTCATCCATCTTGCATGCTCGTTAGTTTGCATAACTTGCATGCATGTATGTTTACATTGCTCATTCACATGCTCATATTGCATGCTTAGCTTCCATGCCTAGGTTGCATAACATTAAGCATACATCTCTTGCCTCTCGAATTGATTATGATGGAGGTTGGGGCCCATTGTTTGTTTTGTACATTGCATTCCATATCGAAATTGTACACTTGGCTTTTGGGCCATCACGCATTGAAATGCGCGATTGGTGGTCCGAGAATTGAGCACCATCCCTTTGAGTCACAAACATGATAAGGGATGTGGTGGTGCACACATTTTCTTGAAATGCATTGCCATGCCATGTTTTGTCCTCTGCTGCTGTCAAAACAGGTTCTGCAGGAAGCTTTGGCCGGCCAGCCATCTATACTGTAGACCGGCCATCCATTGTTGGCCGATGGCTTTACAGATGGTCGATGACCATCCGGACATGGCCGATGGTGTTCTGTTTTAGCCGGTGGCACTCCACAATGTGCAGAGAGCATACCTTGGGACTTGTGTAGTCTTCAGAGGTGCCAAACAGTGAAAATAGAGGCAACATGTGTCATGGCAATGGATTTCCGAGCGAAGCCAATCCGAGCATGCATTCATCCCTCTTCCCGAGGCTGTTTTACTGCTTTAGTAGCTTAGTTAATTTTTTTAATTAATTAAGGGTTTGTAATATTTAATTAGCTAGAGTAGTTAATTACTTATTCGGTTTGTATTATTCTTTTGGTCCCTCCAAGCGAGGGCGAATTTGTAATAAGTGTGGGTGCGTGTGTGTATGTCTTCCAACCCCCACTTCTTTCTCCCTTTTACTTACCTGTTTTTGATGGTTAGTATTAGGTCATATTTAATTTAGCATACCTTATGCTATGCATGCGTGCATCCATACATTTGTCTTGCATGCACTGGGCTCGGCGCATCATACTAACTGCATTGTATTTCAATTCCAAGTTCAATACGTGTTAGTTGTAGCATCATCATATGCCATCCATAGATTAGCCGAGCCTATTATAGCTGCATCTTGCATGTGTTGCATTAGTCATCTTAACATGAACTAGGATCATGCATATGATTACTAACTAGTTTCTGTTTTGGCTTGGAGTACTCGGTGAGCATTTATGTTTTAGCATCCTTGCATGCGTGTGAGTGTTGCCATGACAACATGCTTACCATGAGGCTACTTGCTTATGTGATATAACTGCTTGAATGCCTGTGGATGGAGGTTGAATTACCTAAATTGGAATAATGCACTAAAACTGTGAGTTTTAAGCCCACTAGATAGTGGCAAAACCATCTTTTCTAAAGCCCACTTGAGGGTGGCAAAACCTGCATTTTAGCCTACTTACGAGTAGCAAACCATTTTCGAAACAAGCATGAAATGTTTTGTTCCAATTTAGGCAATTTGATCTATACTTGTTTGCTGTGCGCATAACATAGTAATTCTAGGCTAATAACCGGAGTAAGAACACATAACGTTTTCAAAAACGGATATCACGGTTAGTAGAGGCCAATCTTCGGATCGGGCGAGAGGGGGTGCTCATAGCTGACCTTCCCCAATCGTACCCAAGCTCCCAAGCTGAGGCAACTTTGGTGATGACGGACACGTGGCCTTTGGCACCGAGTCAGGGTTTCCTAAATCCCCCATAAAAAATATTTAGGTGGTGACTCTGTATCTGGCAAAGCAGTCCATGTTTGGCACTTCTTTTCTCAAAATCTGTTTTTCTCAAAACAATTTGCCAGATTTGGACTCTTTAGTTCAGATTAAGAACCGTGACAATTTGAGAGTTCGAACTATAGTGAATCCAAAACGAACAGAACGGGACTCGTCCTCCCGGGGCATTCGGGAACGTCTATAGTACCACTTCAAAAAGTGATCGCATATGAACATTACTCAAATTATTCCAATTGAAGCAATTTAGCCTTTATCCACAGGCATTCAAGCAGTTTATCAATTAAGCATTTAGCCTCGTGGCAAGCATGCTAAACATGGCAACAATCACATACATGTGATATGCTAAAGCGAGTAAAGGCTTACCTAGTACTCCAAGCCAAAAGAAAAATGAGTTAGAAAAATGTATGATTCCTAACTATGTAATATGACTAATGCAACACATGCGAAAATGCACCTAATAGGCTCGGCTACTAATATGGCATATGTGAAGCAATTTTATAGCATACGGTCTAAGCACATATTCAAAGAAGTATTTAAACTAACAATGTAAGTTAGAACGATGAACCGAGCCTCGGTGCATGCAATACAAATAGATGCAAATGTGAAGTATGCTTAAACAAAATGTGATGTCTCCACACTAACCATCATAAGCAGTAAATAAAAGGGAGAAATGCATGGGGTTGGAAGACATATACGTTATTACAACATTGCACTCTCACGAATGAAAGTCTGAATGAACTAACTAGCTACTTAACTAACTAATTAAAGTTAAGCTAATTATTACAACAAATGAATGATCTAACTATTCTAGTTTACTAACTAATTAATTACAATACCTTACAAAATTAACTAGCTAAAACTAATTAATTACAACAATTTAAACTTAAACATGCTTGGTACGCGAGGAATGCTAATGCTCATGCACATGCTCGGTTTCCACTCGAAAAAGCCCCTGTTTTGCTTTCAGAGAGCCTCTGTTGCACAAAGAACACATACAATGTTGCCGACTTCCAGAATAACTCTGTTTTGCCTCACGATCACACTACTGAATTTTGCATTAGTGGCCGGCCAACCAATGATTAGGCTTGTCGACCACCAGTGATAGCTGGCCGGCTATCAAAGGTGGCTTGCTGGCCATGGAAACTGGCTTGCTGGCCACTGCTGCCCAGTTCACCTTCATGTAACAGAGAACAAACAGAGCAATGCACAGGGTATTTCAAGAGTTTGTTTGCACAACACACCCCTCATTTTCATGAACAAATCAAAGGAGTAGTGAGCTTAAGCCATAAACCACCAACTCAAGCAATTTCATCGCATAATGGCTTGTGAACGAAAGTGTGCAAGGTCAATAAATGCAATGAAATGTGACTCTCAAAACCGCCTCTCTATCATGGAAGATCAAGGGATGTAGTGACCTTGGAAACTTGAACCATTTCATCACTAATGAGTATGAAATGCCTTAAGTTTCCATGTGTTTAATTAACGTCTGATTGAACACAAACAAATTATTATCTTGCACCTTTTTAGCCTCAATTTTATTACTCGATTTTAAATTACCATCCATTCTTTAATAAATTGAGTCCAAAGGGTGAACTTAAGTCCTATAATGGAGTGAAGTACCAAACCAAGAGTTAACTTAAGACATGAAAGAGATGTCATGCTGTTGATAATGAACCCCCTAAGGGATTAAACCATTAAGCATGACAACCTCAATCTCATGCTTAAAAGAACAAGAGGCTTAAAACAACTTTCATAGCAAACACAAAAGCCAAGAAAAGAGGGAGGTTGCATAGATTATTAAGAGTGATAACAAGTATGGAAAGCCATAAATAAATGCAATCAACTCAAACAAGATGGTGTCTAAGGCCTAGAACACCAAACTCATGAGGACTACTACACTATAAGCATGCAAAACAAAGCTCAAATGCAACTATCAACCAAATATAGTGCTAAAATAGTCCAAAAAAGTCCTAAAACATGCTGGAATTAAGCTAACAAAAGCTAGATTAATATGATAAAACATGACACAAGCTAGGCTAGTAAGCAAGATATAAGGAGGGGAGGCTAACCCCTCCAAATTTGGACTTCGAAACATGATTTTGGCTATTGAAAAAGATCTGAAAATCAGTGTTTAAAAGCTCAAAAAAAGATAGTAAAAGTGTGGAAAACACAAGGGCAAAGGCCTCCAAAACAAGGTAGAAGGAATGGTGAGCCACCCCTCCACCCTTATTGGCCTTAAACCACAAGTTTCAGCCCAAAATTTCAGAGTTTAGATAGTGTAGACACCCAATTTTTGACCACCCTCAAGGCATGGGCACTACTGATTGCTTACTTGATGGTGTAGGCTATGCTATGCAAAGGTTCGATTTCTTTGGCAAGGAGAGTGTCAAATCCAAACCTTACACTCCATTTTTTGACCAAAATGATTTTGACCAAAATGATTTTAGACCTTAAAACCCTCTCTTTCAAAATAATTTTTGAAAAGTTCCTACAATGTTCCGAGGCTCGCATTTTGTTAAATGTTGCGCTTTTCGGTAAACCGAGCAAGGACAAAGTAGAAATGAATGAAGGAGAGGTGAATTCTTTGAAATTTTTTTTAAAACATCTTGTTTAGAGGTTTGGAGTTAAAAAAAAAATTGGAGGAGCGGAAAGAAACCAAGTTGGGGAAGAAGTTGGGCATGAATTGTTAAGAGAGAGTCGAGTAGCCCTCGCTGAATTAGATCTATCCTTTTGTATGCTTGGATTTCAGCTATGAGGCCACCACCGTTGGAAATAAGACTTTCGGGGCTTCATTTTTCATTCAAAAATCGTCTCTAGCCGAGGTCAGATGAGGGAGATATGGCTAGTTGAAGTTTTGCATCGATCCGATTGGACCGAAACTGAGCAGTCTTCACTAAAAGAGGGATATCTCTTAGTGCACATGGAATTTTGATATAGTGATGCTACCATTGGAAAGAAGACTTCCGAGGCTTTAGTTTAGGCTCAAGAATGACCTGAAAAGGAGTCCAGATGAAGGAGTTATGCTTGGTTGAAGTCGGAGGCCAGAACTAGATTTTGCCATCGGCCTCTAGGGGAGTGTGCCGGCCACAAATGGAGCTTGCCGGCCATAGCTCGGCCAAAAGTGACCCGTATTGGCCAAAATTAGTAGCAGGTCGGCCATTAAGATGGCCAGCCGGCCAGAAATGTGCAGGAAGCTAAGAATTTGCAAATATTTCCACTCCAGTTGTTACACACAAGCTCCAGCTGTCCCAATTCAGATATTTCCGGCCAAAGCTCTTGAATTGCTATATATGAAGGGCATATCTCATATATTGAGAGGTTAGAAAGCTTGGGAGCCTCTCTCTCTACAATCCTCTCTCTCTAGACTTCTCTCTCTCTTGCCTTTTGTTCATGTAAGTAGAGAAACACATCTCTTTTGCCTAGACATCCTCGATGAAAGTGGTTCATCTATGGGTTGAGGTTGCTTGAAGCGTACTTGGAGCCTTGTTTGAGCTCTAAAAGAAGGATTGAGCTTGATTTGTTTCCTCATTGGTGCCTAAAGTGTGTTGTGCTTCAAAGGTATAGAACTTACCCTATTTAAGTTTGCTTTGAACACTTGTTTTGCCATCTTCTTGCACTGTTTTTGAGCTGGTTTTCAACTGAAAAAAACTCTATTTTTCAGTCCTTAAAGTGGTGGTTTAAAGCCATTTTGTGCTAAGGGGTTGTATCCCCCTTCTTGTTGTCTATTTGTATGTACCTATGCATCATCTCTTAACATGTAAAAGTCAAACTTTTTGGCCCTTTTTACCATTGAAATTTAGAGTTATTTCAGTGGTTAAAAGTGTATTTTGAAGTCCAAAAATGGAGGGGTTAGCCTCCCCTTCTTTTCTCTCACTTGCATACTTAGTTAGCATCATATGGTAGCATTTTTTTTTTTTTTTGTGGCTTAACCTAGCTTATTTCTAGCATATTTTTGCCTCTGGTTTGGCATGTTTTAGGATTGTTTTGGACTGGTTTGGTCCTTTGAGTCTTGCTTTGTATGCTTGTAGTGCAATTGTGCTTAAGGGTCTAGTTTGTGCTATGTGTTAGCCTTTCATTCTAACCTTTTTTTTTGCCTTACTTCAAGCATGTTTAAGGCTCTATTGTAACTTGTTTAAACTCTGTTGTGGGCTGGTTGGATCACTTGTTGCTTGCATCTTGCACTTGTAGTGTAGTTTTGCTTACTAGCCTAGCATGCCTAATGAGTTAGCCCATCATTATAGCTTGTGTTAGCCTTGCTCTAGCACATTTTAGCTACTGTTTTGACATGCTTTAAATCTATTTTGGGTCGGTTAAGTCCTTCGGGGCTTGTGTAGACGTCCTCGAACATCCCGAGAGGGAAATCCCGTTTTGTTCGTTGGGCTCACTGCAGTTCGGACTCAAAAGTCACAGCCCTGTATCTAATCACGCAGAGTGCAATGCAAGACTGATGAATCATCAAAGAGTCCAAATCTGGCAAATCGTTTTGGAAAACAGATTTTTAGAAAGAAGTGTCAAACATGGACTGCTTTGCCAATTACAGAGTATATTTTATTTTAGGGGAATTTAGGAAACCTTGACTCGTGCCGAAGGCCACGTGTCCGCCATCACCAAAGTTGCCTCGGCTCAGGAACTTGGGTACGATTGGGGAAGGTCACTTTATGAGCACCCCAGCTCGCCCGATCAAAGATCGGCCTCTACTAACCATGATATCGAGTTTTGAAAACATTATGCATTCTTATTCCGGTTATTAGCCTAGATTTACTACGTGATGCGCATAGCATACAAGTATAGACTGGATCGCCTGAATTAGAACAACACATTGTCTATTTTGAAAATGGTTTGATGGTGTTAACCGCAAGTAGGCTAAGACGTGGATTTGCCACCCTCAGGTGGGCGTAGAAAACGTGATGGTTTGCCACTCTCAAGTGGGCTTAAAACTCACAGTCAATGCATTATTCCAATTCAGATAATCCAACCTTCACCTACAGGCATTCAGGCAGGTATATCACATAAGGACATAGCCTCATGGTAAGCATGCTATCATGGCAGTCACTCATACACATGCAAGGATGCTAAAGCATAAACACTTATCGAGTACTCTAAGCCAAAATAGAAGTTATGTTAGAAATCCATGCATGATCCTAACTATGCTGAAATGCCTAATGCAACACATGCAGGAATGCAACTACAATAGGCTCGGCTATTTCTAAAGATGGCATGTGAAATGCTACAGCCAATAGGTATACAACTCAGAATTGAAATACAATGCAGTTAGTATGATGTGCCGAGCCCGGTGCATTCAAGACAGATAAATGAATGCAAACATGCGAGCATAAGTATGCTAATTGAAACGTGCCCTAAACTAACCATTATAAGCTGGTAAATAAAAGGGAGAAAGACGTGGGGTTGGAAGACATGCATCACACACACACGCACCCTTATTACAACATTGCCCTACTCGGAGGGTCCGAATGAATAGTAAAAACCATCTAGCTAATCTAAGCTAAATAACAAATTACAGCTAATTATTACACAAAATTAATTAATCAACAAATTAACTAAGTAAGCAATAAATTAGCACGCAAACTAAATACAATGGACTGCCTCAGCTCTATTTCGGATGGTGAAGGGTGTATGCATGCTCGAGTCGCCTTGTCGGTAAATTCCATCACGATGCCTCGCCTCGCCCTTGTTTGCAATTGATCTCAGAAACTTGCACAAAGCTCCAGAAGGCTGAAACTCCACCTGCCAACCACCCTTTGTGGTGGAGACCAAATAGGGTGGTCGGCCTGCAAGAAAATCTGGTCGGCCAACTAGTTTCCACCTCTGGTTTCTGGTTTTTCTGCAACAAAGGCAAGAGAGAAAAAAGGCAATGTATTTTCAACAAATGTGTACATGACCACTCTCCCCGTCCTTGCACAAGCTCAAGGGAGTGTAGTTCTCGATCCTCGTGCCACCAATCACGCATCTCGATGCATGATGGCCGAGAAGTCAAATTGCACGACTCGATGTGAAATGAATGCACATATAAGCAAGTAAAGGCAATAACTCTATCATGGACAGTCAAGAGTGTTGGCGACTGAGAATCGAGGTACGTTTCGCCACTTGGAGTACGAAACGTCCCTCGTTTCCCATGTTTGGACTAAACCCTACTCCAAACACAAAGCAATGAGATGACATACACAATGCGACTAACATGCAACCTAGCATACACAATGCTATTGGCTAAAATGGCATACACAATGCACGTGACATAACATGGCATACACAATGCACTTATGAAGACTATCATGCGCACATGAACTAAATGGCATATACAAATGCAAGATGGACTTACGTCAATATGAGTGGACCTCAACCACACTCACATCAGTGGCCATGGTGGAAATGAGACAACCAAAATACATGCAAACATGCACGGATGCAAAGGATCGACCCTAAGGCACAACATGTAACTCTAACAAAGCATGGAAAGGGATGACATATGGCATATAATGACACAAATTCCAGCTCTGAAATAGCATATAAGATGATCCCGAAACATGCAAACGACTTACACATTGCATGCTAGATGGCCCGGATACCAAAACTAGTGAAGTGCGTTACACTAGAGGTACACAAAGCAATGCACAAATGGAAAAACCACCCCCAAACAGACCCTAAGCAGGTCTGAAACAGTGGGAAAATGGCCCAAAATGATGGTTCAAAGTGCATGGAAATGAAGCTCATTCAATGGTCCGAAAACAAGGCATTCATGCACAACCCTCAAGCACACTTAAAGAGAAGAAAACATGAGGATATGGAATTCTCATAGGCTCTGAAATATGATGCAAAATGACCCCAAAGCATGAAAACACCTCAGTATATGCATGCAATAGACCTCAAATCTCAAAGCTAGGCAAGTGTATTGAACTACAAGCACACAAAACAAGCATCATTTGACCATGAGACCCAAAAAAAAGAGCTAGGGCAGTCCAAAATATGCACAAAATCAGTTTAAGGCAAGGCCAAAAAGTGCTAAAATCAAGGGTCAACAAAGCATGCAAAATAAGCTAGTGAACCATGATTTGCACTACAACTATATGAAGCACATGAGAGGTCACCAAACCAGCCAAAAACAGAAGTATGCCAAGCCAAATAATGCCCAAAAACCCACTGAAACTCAGTCAATGCATGCAAGAATGATGTGTCCCTTTGAAAGGCCAAGAAGAGGGTTGTTCTACACATGCAAGATAGACATACAAAACGGAAAAACCACCTCTAGACAGAGGTTATTAGAGTCCTAAAACTCACCAAAAAGGGCTTGAAATATGGCTAGGAAGCATGCAAGTGAAAGCCCCTTTGAATAGCCATGAAGAGGGTTACTCTACACATGCATAATGGACACTTAATATGGAAAAACCACCTCTGGACAGAGGTCATGCAGGTCACAAAACTCATCAAAAATGGCCTAGAGCATGGCCTTGAAACATGAAAATAGGGGCTCCTTTGTAAGGCTAACAAAGCTAGTAAAGAGAACAAGGGGTGAGAGGGTCACCCCTCTCTGATTTTGAAGCTCAAAGACACATGTTAGCCACTGAAAATCCATTGGATTTCAGTGGCTAAAAGGCCAAACCAAGGCCAACACAAATGCTCTAATGCATAGCTCAAAACATGAGGAAATGAAGCATGCAAGGGGGTAGATGACCCCCAACAGAAAAAACGTCTTAAACAAACATGTTTGGAAAGTCAAAACAAGATTTTTTTCAGTTTATGACGAAGCCCAAAAATGCTTCCAAATAGAGCTAAGATATGAAGCCAAATAATGTCAAAAAGAGGGAAATGGAGTGTTACCCTTGTAGAGAAGAGGGCCAGCAGCTTCTGGACCAATGTAGCAAGCTTTCAACCTCTGAAAATCAGCTCCAAGGTGTTTAGGGTGGTAGTGGAGGTGTTGTTCTTGGAGGTGTAGGGCAATGGGGCCAAGAACTTCAACTTTTGAAGCTAAATGAGAGAGATACAAAGAGATGTGTATGCATGAGCCTTAAACAAAATTCTCAACCCTAGCAAATGAAGAGGAGAGTCTCTCTTATAGAAGAAGAGGTTCAAGGCTTCTCTAAGAAGCTTGGAGCAAAGGGGCCAAGCTTCTAAAGGAAGCTAAACCAAAAGGGTCAAGCTTCTTGAGGAAGCTAGACCAAAGGGGTCAAGCTTCCTCAAGAAGCTCAACAAGAGGTCAAGCTTCTCTTAGAAGCTAAGAAAAATGGACCAAGCTTCTTTGAGAAGCCAAAATAAAAGGCTCAAACCTCGGAGGATGGGGCAAATGCCTCCCAGCTGACACAACTGGATTGCACTCAAAAGGACAAAAAAGCAGAAGGCTGGCTGACCAGTCTAGGTGGTCGGCCGACCACTCCCCATGGTCTGCCAACCAGGGGTCAAAAGGGTCAAGAAGAAAAGGTGGTCGGCCTACCCATATTGGTGGTCTCCTAGGTGAATGCAACTCAGTGGTATGGTGGGAGACCAGAAATTATGGCCCAAAGGTGAGGGAGGCCAAGGGGTCAAAAGGGTCAATCATCAAAGGTGGTCGGCCTACCCATACTGGTGGTCTCCCAAGTGAATGCAACTCAGTGGTGGTATGGGAGACCAGAAATTGTGGCCCAAAAGTGAGGGAGACCAGCTCTCTAACAAGAAAAATTGGGCGACCAGGTAAAGGTGGTCTCCAAGAAGAAAATGTGGTCTTCCACCCTACTACCACCTTCCTAACCATGAAACTAGGGTCCACACCAAAAAAGAACCTACACCATGCAAAACAAAGGTTTGGGCGCCAAAACGTGCAGCCGGGTACCTCGAAAACTGACAATTAAGCACCGGAAGTGGTGTGCGACCACGAAGGTGGTCTCCCAGGCCACAGTGTCCCTCTGGATAGAGGAAACAGGGTGTGGGCCAAAAAACCAGAGCAAACGGCGGTAGTTAAGCGGTCCCGAACTGAGGTGCACACGGCCGACGGCTCTGAAAATCGAAAATTGATTTCCAAGCGGGAAAAGTGGCCTACGACCACGAAACGTAGCCTACGGCCACTGAGAGATGGTCTACGAGACCTCACTCTCCATTCGGGAAGAGAAAACGGAGAAAACGGGACTTGGTTCGCAAACCGAGGCAAAGCACAAAAGAGCCCCGAAGTTTGGAGGCAAGGCTCTCAGCCGAGACTCTGAAACCTCAGAATGAGCACAACATGCGTCATCACCGATCGCTCAATTGAAGACGTCTGAGTCTTAAGGTCGGTCAAAAATGGGGTGTCTACAGTTGCCCCTCTTTGACAGAACTTGGAAGTCATAAGTGACGAGAGTGAAGTTCAAAGCCCAGAGATGACCCATTTTTGACAAGGCCAAAGACTTAGACAAACAGGTGAGATAAAAGAGATGTGCCCGCAGGCATGCCTACAGGCGGGAGGGCAAAATGCGAAATAATATGCACCAAGTCGAACGTAACTCATGATCATGCAAAGCAACAAGCTGTAATGAAGCAAATATTCACAATAGATGCAACAGTTTTAAGCAAGAATGCAAAGCAACAACTACATTTCATGCAGTTTAAGAATGCGGAGAATTATTCAATTCTCACCACGTCTCACACGGAAAAGATACAATACGTGCACGGTTCGTCTGGTCACACCAGCTTCAAATGAACTGTACATACAATATCGTGCCTGCAAAAGAGAGAAACTTAACATGCACAACATAGTTAACAACATATGTTCAACGCTATATCGAATGCAAACAAACATGGTGCCGATGGGAAAGTGCATCGCAATGCGAGGAGAAACGCGGGTGACAACGTAAGTTAAGAATGGAGGTATGACAATACTGGTGAAACGTGCACAACAATGCAAGCGATGTGCATACAAATGCAAGTGACGTGCACAACAATGCAGGATAAGTACACTTCGAATGCATGTTTCAAACAAAACAATGAACAAAGAAATGCAAGCTTTGACGAGAGCAACTTAATCACGACCTCTGGTTTACCTCCCGAAAGGGTCACAACATATTCAAAAAGGATACATCTCGCTCTCGGCGAGTAACGATGAAACACGCATCGAAAGTTGGAGTTGAAGTTCCCGCGGAGAGATTTCGTGCTGAAAAGTGCATTTTCCTTGTACTTTCTCGAGTGCCGAGGACTCCGATCACCACCAAAATTTGCAGGGAGCTCAAAGAGGCATTGGGGACCACCTTGGGAGGGCCAGCGACCAGGTTGGAGGCCACCGACCAGGTTTGGTGCAGGGGGTGGTCGGCCTATCAGAAAAGGTGGTCGGCCGACCACCTAGCCAAAAATAGGGGCAGTTTGGTACTTTTACAATCGGATCTTTAAATGCACTTGGCCAAAACACTTTTCCTCACAACTTCAGGTCCAAAATTAGCTCCTCCTCCTTCCTAGACCATTTTCCCTCTTAGATCTGCGCTCTATACGCGTTTTCCAACGCCCCACGCAAAGTTGTTTCGCGAAATCTTTCAGTTTTCTTCACTTTGGACCGATTAAAATTTGATTTCGGAGCTTTTTTCCCCATTTTCACCACTTGAGGTAAGTTTGTCTCAATATTTGGAACATTTTCTCGGGAGTTGACTTTTGTTGACTTTTTCATTTCCCGAGAGTTGACTTTTGTTGACTTTTTCCAATTTTGGCTCATTTTTGCTCCTTTTTGCAGATTTTTCGAAATGGCAAGTGATTTTCCTCAGAGCGGAGGTCCTCCAGATGCCGAGGGTGGGCTAGACATTATGTCTTTACCTCCGAGGATTCGGCCATTTATTCCCGAGAGGTATGACCCTCCAGCGCACATTCTTCCTCGGGCCGTTTTCTACCACTTCACCGACTTTGATGAGCAAGCACTTGTAGATCTATTACTGCGGGAGCCAGAGTCCCACCTCTCTTATCAGGCACGAGAGGTATGTACTTCACTTTTACATTTTCTGCAATGTATTCGGCATTTTTCGTGCATTTCATGCTTTTGCTATGTATTTTTTATCTGTTCATTCTGAACGCGTTCACACACTATACTTCTGCTTATTCTAGCTCACAGCTCACGGCACAGTATTTTGTTAAGTTGACACGCAACTCAAACACTCGAATTTCTGAACACATAGCTCACACTCTGATGATGAACACACAACCCACTATTTGACGGCGAACACACAGTCCACTATTTTTTGAAATCTGAACACACAGACTAAACTTGTTGATTATGAACACACAGCCCACTGTTTTTGAAGTTTGAACACACAGCTCAAACACTTGATGTTGAACACATAGCTTGAACTTTGAGATGAACACACAGTCCACTGTTTTGAAATTTGAACACGCAGCCTAAACTTTGATGTTGAACACACAGCTCACGCTTTGATGATGAACACACAGCCCACCATTTTTGAAGCCTGAACACACAGCTCAAACACTTGACTTTCTGAACACGCAGACCACTGCTTTTGAAGCCTGAACACACAGCTCAAACACTTGACTTTTTGAACACGCAGCCCAAATTTTGAGGTGAACACACAGCACGCGCTAGTTGAGAGTTGAACACGCAGCCCAAACTGTTGAATTTCTGAACACGCAGCCCAAATACTTGATGTTGAACACACAACTCGAACTGGTTGAGAGTTGAACATGCAGCCCAAACTATTGAATTTCTGAACACGTAGCCTAAATACTTTATGTTGAACACGCAGCTCATGGCATTTCAATTCTAAACACACAACTCATATACTTCATGTTGAACACGCAGCTCACACACTTTAATTCTGAACACACAGCTCGTATACTTCATGTTGAACACGCAGCTCACACACTTCAATTTTGAACACACAGCTCACACATTGCATTTGCACGTAGCTCATACTGAACACGCAGTCCACAGCATTGTATCTGATTTGATTTGCACACAACTCATACACATTATTTTGAAATTGAATACATGTGTTCGTTCTGAATGCAGGTATCTTCCCGTATTACCCGAGGCTATAGATCGATCAACGCCAGGGAGTGGTACACGGAGCTCCCAGAGGTCGTTCGCGATCTGGTTGACCAGGCAGGGTTCGGACCCTTCTACACGGGGATATCACATTATCCAGCGAGCAGGACCCTGATGGGCACCCTCGTAGAGAGATGGTGGGACACCACCAACTCCTTCCATTTCTCAGCTACCGGGGGCATGACGATGACCCCGTTCGACTTTGCCGTGCTGACAGGCCTTGACGTAGGAGGCTGGCCGTTCCCATATGACGAGGATATGGGTGAGTGAGAGGCTGCCTGGATTTATCTATTGGGAGCTCGCCCACCGGTTGACAGATCTTCAGGCCACGTCCGGTACACTTGGTTTTCCACACAGTTTAGGGAGGCTGTGCCTGAGACTCCCGAGGAGATAGCACAGTGCACTCGGGGATTTTTGATGTTCCTTTTCGAGACCACTCCGTTCTCCGTTAGGGGGAACACTGTTAGACTCTATCTGCTGAGTGCTCTGGTAGACTTATCACAGGTCAGCCGGTATGACTGGGGTGGCGCCGGCCTGGCTACCCTCTGCTGCTACATGAGTGCGACCTCCCGCGGACGGGGGAAGATAGTTGGCGACTGTTGGAGAGCCTGGTAGGTACTTTCTGCCCTCTTGATTTACATTTCTGCTTTTCATTACCTATACACTGCACACACGGTACACTTCACATTCTGCACTCTGCATTCTGCTCTCAGCATTCTGCATTCTCTATACATTCTGCATTCACATTCTGCACTTAGCATTCTTTATTTTGATGGATATTGCCCTGTTTTCCACAGCTATGGGTTTTCGCATACTTTCTGACGCTAGCCCCGGGGCTTGAGGTGGAGGTGCCTCCCACAATTCCTTACTCGCTTGTATTCGAGGGCCAATACCAGCCGAGAGCCCGAGAGACTTTGCCCTACCTGCGGTAGTTTTTTGACACAATGCAGACGACCGAGGTAATTCAAAACTCTCAGTTCTGCATGTTTTCATCTTTGATTCATCTTGTACATTTATGATTTCTAATCGGCTCATGCATTGGTTATCCGCAGATCGCATGGCAGCCCTGGGCACCCTTGGGTGGAGATACCCGATTTCAGTTTGCTAGGGGATGGGCCGCTTCTCAGTACAGGATCCTATTTGAGGGGCCCATTGGTAGGGCCTGGTTTCTGGGGGACCGCTTCATGTGCCAGACTATGGGCTACCCCGAGCAGAGTGTCCCCGTAACACCTCCGGACGACATGCGGTCTACTGACGGGCTCACTACCCAGGAAGTCGATAGCGCCATGTTGGGTACCAACGTACTTTTACATTTGGAGGAGGAGGAGTACGCGACTTACCATCATACATACTTGATGCCTCCATTAACAGGTGTCCGTACTTCCACGAGGAGGTCTACTGGCATGCCATCATCGAGCTGAGCCCGGGCTGCAGATATTCCTTCGACCAGCAGGGCCGTCACATCGAGAGGTGGGGCTAGACTGGTCCCCCCGATTCCCCCGACTTATCATCACGCCGAATGGCCAGATATCCCCACTGAGTTGACAAGATGGCGATATGGGACTTCCTACCCGATTCTGATAGAGCCCCCTATGCCCGATCACCGATACGTCCGTGATCCTGACTCACCACCGGTATGCTCCACTGCTTTTCATTTACCACTCAGATACTTAGGCATTCATTTACTCATTGGTGACTTGAGCTTGTATCTGCAGCCATCCAGGGAGTATACGGAGGGGTTACTCGGGTTAGTAGCCTCACTCGAGGGCATGGTCCTGCGGAGAGAGACGCAGTTGTCCATCGTCGATGTCCTGGTACTCTTTAGTTTTCTTGCATTTATCATACTTCTGATGACATGCTGAACTTAAACATTCCATTGCATTGATTGACTATGTGTGTAGGGCACATCAGACACACACCACATTTATGTACTGTATCTGCATATACCCACTCTATGTAGTTTTCTTGCATCTGTATCTGATATACATACTTTGGCTGATGCATTCAAATTGCACTCTTACTTTTCAGATGCCTCCGCTATATACTGGGCCACAGGCCGAGCCATCCAGGCCTTCTCGGAGAGCTGGGGGAGGGGGTTCGACTCCTGGCCGAGGCGGACGCAGACCACCTGTCATAGAGGAGGAGTCTAGCGAGGAGGAGGAGTCTGCACATCCCCAGTCAGAGACATCCGCTAGCAGAGAGGATGACTATGGTTCCGGTTCAGGCAATGGAGATGATACCGAGGAGGATTCCGAGGGCGGCGACTCCGATTCCGATGATGATGATGGTGTAGAGGTTGTTCCACAAAAGAGGACGAAGAGGACCTCTTATTCCTGTGCTTGATAGCACTGATGCAGCTGTTCCTGCTTTATATCCTTTTTTACTAGTAGTTGTAGCACATTGTACATTACTAGGCAGTTTTATTTTCTGTAAAACTTGTACCCTTGTTGTAAAAAGTTGTAACAAAGGAAGCATGATGGAATGAAACAGCTTTTTGAAAAAGTGTTGCATTTTATGTTCTTGCATCGCATCACATCATTTCGCACAAAAATGAGATTGAATAGAAATTGAATAACGAATATTGCCAAGTTAGGTAGTGAACCGACGTAACAAACTAAACAACTTAACTCACTAAGAAACAACAAAACTTTAGCAAGTTTACAACTCGATAAGCAAGACACAACAACGTTGGAAACAAAAAGTAACAACTCGATATACAAAACTCGACAAAACCTAACGACTCGATAAGCAAAACAACTCGGTAAGCAAAACAACAACTCGATAAGCAGGACTTAACAACAACTCGATAAACAAATGCATTTCGGACGATCTAGGTGACGGAACGTATCCGAAACTGAGGTAAACTTGAACCTTCAACACTCCCGACGCATGGAAATGCTAGGAACTCTCTTCTAGAAACTAGGACAAGACCAAAACCCTGTTTCTCTCTATGGCCGACCACCTAAGGAAGCTGGCCAACCAGTTTTTTTTCATTGGAGACCAAGGGGTGGTCGGCCTACCAGAAAAGGTGGTCGGCCGACCACCTGGTTTGGCAACCACCAACTTTTCGACACGTGTCCCCCGAACAGTGCCTTATCCTCTTTAAAAGTTCCAGCCTCGTGGTTCATTCATTTCATCTCAGTTTTGCATCAAAATGGAGGCGTTCCCCATCCAAAATCTCACAGCTTGGATTGTTTCTCTAGATGGCTCAGAAAAGTTGAACTTCCGGGGCTTCGGCTAGAATGCACTATTCACGCTGGGCCGTACTCCGCTGCATCTTCCTTTCCTCCATGCCGCGGCAAGGTTTTGGAATCCGATAACACACGTTTTTAGCTTTAGCGGGCAAGAGATGTGTCCTACTTTCGAAGATTTCCAAGCTTTGATGGAATCCGAGCGTAATGAGGAAATCTTGCCTCAACTCCGATTTGGCCACGTCCAAGCCCTAGGACGAATGTACGGCCTCACTTTGCATGACGCTCGATCATTGATTCACGATGGGGAGCTGGACATCCCAAGCTTGGTGCGCTGGTTTTCTGATGCCGGTGACCGCGGCGACCATCATTGGCAGGGCTATCGGTGACACGTGCTTTGCCTATGTTTGCTATCTCATTTCTTGCTTGCCCTGAGCTCTGGTGGATTCAATGTCCGGTTGATCGAGGTTGCCAAAGGTTGAAGGAGGGCAAGAGCTGCATCGCCATGACATTGGCTGAGACATTGATGGGCTTAGATGCTTTTCATCGCCGGGAGACGGCTAGGCTTTCAGGGAGCCCACTACTATTGCAGGTAATGTTTCCCACCCAATCTCACATATGTAGAGCTCACATCACTCGGCCCTCAGGCTCGGTGTTTCTCACAAAACCCTTTTCTTTCTTTTCTCTCATCGTACATCTCTCTATTCTTTATTCTCCCATTTTTCATCCCTCCCCAGGTGTGGTTGATGGACAAGTTATAGATTATGGAGTCTTGCCCAGCATACTCAGCTCGCGGCTACTTTTTTCGACAACGCCTGGTCGATGCCCTGGATAAGGGGTGGCAGTACAACTGGATGTGCAGTTTGTCTGCAAACCGCATTGCTTGACACTGCCCTTGGCTCAATCTGCCGGCAATGAGTTACAACATGACCCATCAACTTGGGATCTAATTGATTGGCATGACACACTGTGTCTTTTATTTTCCGTTCTGGTTCTGACGCTAGTTCGGACATGATCAAACTTGCCTGCCAGAGGGGATAGAGTACCCTGCTGCATTCCCAGTCTGAGGCGCACAACTTGCCCGGTATGCCATAGCATGGAGGACTAGAGAGCTTCTGGCCCCCGCTCCCACTTTCAGTTGCACTTTGTCTAATGAGTGCTTGGATTGGCTCAATGAAAAGGCACAGGAAGGGACCACTTTGGCATCAGAGGCTTCGGCCAGCTCTGGGAGGGAGCGCAGGAACACCTGACTTATCTATGCCCCGAATTTACTGCTTTATTAGTACTTTCAAGTTTTCTTTATGAATGTAATAAAAAAGCAACTTCAATTTGTATGCAAGAGCAGGAGAAATCTGTATTGAAATCAAAGAAATTGAAGGTTGTGGGTACTGAAAATTTTCTACTTTGGTCCAAAAATGGTCTAAGTTGTAAAAAGATTAATTTTGAACAAAGTCAACTTTTATTAAAACTTTTCAAAACCATTTTTGATATGGATCAGAACTGGACACGCCTGAAATCTGTCACTGAGATGCACAACCTCGGATCCTAGCAACTAGAAAGTTACCCCTAGTCTGAATAGTGTCGCCGCACTACACAGCAATGGAAAGTTGCCCCTAGTCTGAAAAGCACTGCACTAGAGATCATAACCGAACTCTTGAATGCTGAGTAGACAAAGATGGCCGAGATGATCAAATAGACAAAGTTGATCGGGGAAAAGTTTATGGCTGAAATTCAAGATGAAGTTGCCTACGTATCCCAAAGATGGGGATCAAGCGTTACGTAGTTCAGGCTCGGGTTCACTCGAGTATTTTCACTCTCCTTTTACGCTCTAACTTTTTCCAAAGCCACCTTTTGCGGGTTTTCAACCTTGCGAGCTCAGTTTTTATAATTTCAATTTTTTTGTGCTCTGACTTTTGCCAAGGTTGCCCTGTTGGGTTTTTGGCCTAGCGAGCATCACAGGGGTAATATTTCTTCAACTTGTCCATGTTGATCGGTTGTGAGAACTCTAGGCCATCTAGGTCTATCAAAACCACAGCTCCACTTGACCAGATAGACTTTATGATGTAAGGGTCAGTCCAATCGGGTCTGAACTGGCCCCTAGGGTCGTGGATGGGAGCTCGGTTGTCCTTGAGCACCAAATCTCCTTCTTTCAAATTCCCGGACTTAACTTTCTTGTTGAAAGCGTTGGCAATTCTGCGTTGATAACCTTGAACATGGTACAGTGCCTTCAGTCTTCTCTCATCAAAAAACACGAGTTCTTCAAATTTGCTCTGCTGCCAATCTGTTTCGGCTATTTAACACTCAGCCAACAGTCGTAAAGACGGAACCTCAATCTCGATAGGTAGAACGGCCTCCATAGTATAAACTAATGAATACGGAGTCACCCCAGTAGAAGTTCGAATTGACGTCCGGTAACCCCACAGAGCAAATGGCAGCTTATCTGGCCAATCCCGATAGGTTTCCACCATCTTCTGCAGTATGTGCTTGATGTTCTTGTTAGCGGCCTCAACTGCTCCATTGGTTTGCGGCCGGTATGTGGATGACTTATGAAAAGCCACGTTGTATTTCTCCAACAAGTCAATCACTTCCTTCTTGAAGTGGGAACCATTATCTGAAATGACCTCGTTTGGGACCCCATAACGACAGATGATGTTGTTTCTAATAAACTTTGCAACGTGCGACGCCTTCAACAACGTATAAGATTAGGCCTCAACCCACTTCGTGAAATAATCTATCGCGACTAGGATGAACTCATGCCCATTCGACCCTTTTGGAGTGACAACCCCGATCAAATCGATTCCCCAAACTGAAAATGGCCATGGCGAAGTCATATTGTACAGCTTCGACGGCGGAATGTTCATGCGGTTTGCATGGATCCGACACTTGTGGCATCGCCGAACAAAGTTGATACAATCCTCCTCCATGGTGGACCAATAATAACCTTGTCTGAGGATCTTTCGTGCTAGCATTACCCCGTTCATATGCGCACCGCATTTCCCTCCATGGATGGCCTTCATCAGGCGTTTTGATTCTTCAGCTTCAACGCACAGCTTATGCATTCCCAGATAACCTCTCTTATACAATTTACCTCCGCAGATGATGAACTGAATGGCCATTCTTCTGATTGCCCTTTTATCCTTGGCATTTACCCCTGGTGGATATGCTTCATTCTCCAAGAAATTCGAAATATCGTAATACCAGGGGTTCTCATCTTGAGCCTCATCTATAGCAGCAATCGACTCATAAGCCAGCACAAATTTCTGGTCGATAATGACTGGATGCATCCGGACTCCAAACGGGATGTCTATCGTGGAAGATAGGGTTGCCAGTGAATCTGCGAACCTATTGTTTTCTCTTAGTAGATGAGGGAAGTTTAGCTTCTCAAACCAAGGAACCAGTAGGTCCAAGGTCTGGTGGTACATTATCATCTTCTCTTCTTTGACCTTCCAATCCCCCTTAGCTTGGGATACGACAAGGTTTGAGTCCCCAATGACGTGTGTCTTGCCCCTAGTTCCAAGGCCGCTTCTAAACCAGCAATGCATGCTTTGTACTCTGCTTTGTTGTTCATGACTTTGAATCAGAGTTTAAATGCTAAAGGGATACGGGAATTGTCGGGTGCTATCAGGAACACCCCTATCCCATACCCATACTGGTTCGACGCTCCGTCAAAGTACATCGTCCAAAACTCATCTCCGATATGCAAAATGGCCTCATCTGGGAATAAGTACTCAACTGCTTCACCTCCTTCAACTGGATGATTGGCTAAGAACTCCGCTACCGCTCTTCCCTTGACTGACTTGCATGTCACATACTTCAGATCGAATTCGGAAAGCAACAGCAACCAACGAGCTAGCCTACCTGTAAGTGTTGGTTTCTCAAAGAGATATTTGATGGGATCTAATCTTGAAACCAGCATTACAGAGTGAGCTAACAGGTAGTGTCGTAGCTTCCTTGTAGCCCATACCAAGGCTAAGCAAGCCTTTTCCAACGGTGTGTAGCGAGTCTCATACTCCAGCATCTTCTTGCTCAGGTAGTAGATGGCTCTCTCCACTTTGCCCTCTGATTCTTGTGCGAGCATGCAGCCCATTGTAGTCTCAGTTACCGAAAGACACAAAATCAACGGTCTCCCCGGCTCTGGCGGTGACAACACGGGCGGGTTCTCTAAGTATTCCTTGATCTGTTCAAAAGCAGCTTGGCATCGGCCGCCCCATTGGAATTTCTTTCCTTTCTTTAGGAAGCCAAAAAATGATTCACAAGTCAAGGTTAATTTTGAGATAAACCGTCTTATGAATTACATTTTACCCAAAAAGCCTCGCACCTCCTTTTCAATCCTTGGTGGTAGCATTTCTAAGATGGCCTTGATTTTGGAAGGGTCGACGTCGATACCTCTCTGTGTAATCCACCAAACGTACACTTCTGAGGATTCAGCCGTAACCGAAATTCTCTGATCCTTTGAAAAACCTTTTGCAAGGCGGTGTGGTGGCCCTCTCTTTCTTTGGACTTGACAATCATATCATCCACGTACACGTCTACCTCTTTGTGGATCATGTCGTGCAATATCGTGGTTGCAGCCCGTTAATATGTAGCTCCAGCGTTCTTCAACCCAAACGGCATCACTCTGTAGCAGTAGGTCCCCCACAGGGTGGTGAAAGCAGTATTCTCCCGGTCCTCGGGTGCCATTACAATCTGATTGTAGCCTGAGAAACCAGCCATGAACGAAAGCAAAGCATGCCCCGCTGTGAAGTCCACTAACTCATCGATATGCAGCAAGGGGAAGTCGTCCTTCGGACTAGCTCAATTCAAGTCCCTGAAGTCCACGCATACCCGGATCCTACCATCCTTTTTCGGCACCGGAACGATGTTGGCCAACCATGTTGGGTATTCGGATACCAGCAGGAAACTTGCATCAATTTGCTTGGTGACCTATTCCTTAATCTTAAGAGCCCAGTCCGGGTGGATCCTTCTGAGTTTTTGTTTAACAGGTCCGGCCTCGGGGTCAAGAGGGATCCGGTGCTGTACAATCTCAGGATCGATTGCAGGCATGTCTTCGTAGGACCACACGAAAACATCTTTGAAATCTTTTAATAAAGTGACTAAGCACTCGCGTTCCTCCGAAGACAACGTGGACTCGATCTGGACCAGCCGCAGGTCCTCCTCAGTACCAATATTCACAGAAGTGATTTCAACCATTAAGGGTTTAACAAATCTTTCTTGCTCTTGTTTAATTAAGCGTTGCAAAACCGAAGGAATTTCTTCCTCGTCGTTTTCATCAAAATTTGGAAAGTCTGAGTTAATGCAATAAATCAAGGGCACAGAAAAGTACTCAGAAACCACAGCCACATCATTCTCATTGAGCACACCCAAATCGTCCGATTCTTCAGTTACAACAGACTCAAATGAGAAAGAAAAAGATGACCTGGACAGGACTGTGGTATCTGGGTTATCACCTCCTTGAATATCGGACTCAGACTTAGTCGAGCTGAAACTTGATTCTGACTCAACAGACTCAGTGGAATCAGATTCTGGCTCACTACCTGACCCGGTGCTGCTTGACAAAAATCCCTCTTCATATTGCCAAATGAGAGAGGGTGCGATAGATGCATCCAAAATGTTTGTTGGTAGGCCCGCAGCCGTTCCCTTCCCAATCACGCATACCGAGAAGTTATCCTCCAAGCACTTCTGTTCGATCGGAGGATCTGAAAGTAGACACGCCAGCGCTACCCCCATTTCACTTTCGGCGTCCTCCGACTCCACTTTCTTGCTCTGCTCAGCCTCAACTAATGGGTCTGTCTGCTCTTCGGCAACGTCATCCCCGGATAACTGTAGGTCGAAGAAGATCTCAAACCCTGGCACGCACTTCCTCTCTGCGTTCAACCATGGTTTCGAACAAAATGGAAAGTCCTCCCCCTCTCGGACAAAGCGTCCGTTTAGGGTACCCTGGATGGGTCGGTACATTAGCTCAAAAGGCTTCCCTGCCTTCTTTGCTCTGGCTCTCCCACCCATCTCCTTACCTTTCCTTACCCAATCTTCTTTGGTGGGCAGATAACCCAAGCCAAAGGTATGCAGGTTGTGTGGCACTTCGGCCAACACTACAACGCCCTTCCGGCCGCTCTTTCCCAATCCCATCCTGGGGATGTGTTGAAGTTTGTTCATGAGGTATACTGATTGTGCACTAACATACACCCCCTTATTAATAGCTATGATGTTCTGCACGACCCGGGCCTCAACCAGGGTAACACCCGACCTGAACACATCCTCCATACCATGCTCAATTTCCAAAACTGGCGTAGATACTTCTGGCGGTGGATGGATTGACGAATTTCCAAAAACGATGGCTACTCCCTTCCCATGGGGGTATTTCATCATCTGATGCAAGGTGGACGAAACTGCTTTTACTTGGTGCAACCACAGCCGCCCCAAAAGTAGATTGAAGGTTGCAGGAACTTCTAAGACGTGAACGTCTACCTTATGCTGTCCCGGCCCAACCTTGGTTTGAATTTTCACTGTCCCCATTACTTCTCTGCTTGTGTTATCATATGCCCGAATCACCTGGCCTGTCGGCACAAAGTTCGCGGCCTTTAAACCGATTGCATATGCAGTCCTTGCCGGGCACACATTGATGGCGGACCCTATGTCAATAAACACCACGGGTATCCATTTGTTTCTGCACTGCACAGAGATGTACAGTGGCTTGTTATGGTTCGCACCCTCAGGTGGCAATTCTTTGTCGGAGAAAGTCAACCTCGGGATAGCCCCTCCCGAAAAAACTAAGCCCACCAGCTGTTCGGGCGTGGTGTCTATTGAGATCTTGGCCTCGTCCATGGCCAATAACACAGCTTGTCGATGCACTCGCGATGACATAAGCAGTTCCCAGATGGAGATATCTGCCTGTATTTTTTTCAACTACTTCAGTACAGCCTCTTCTTCGAGTTGTTTCTCTTTCTGTTTCTTCACCTCCTTATCTTTCCCAGACACCTCTGGCTGATCTAGATGTGGGGGTTTGAAATACCGCCCGCTTCTAGTCATATGATCGACTTCGTCGATGTACCAGGTATCGTTTGGCTGGTTGCTCCCCCAATCCTCATCCGTGTGGGCAAGACATAGATCATTGTCCTCCCACAACATTCCATCAACAAACACCTGTCCGGCTCCGGTTCCACTGTCCTTGTACTCGCAGTACCTTCTGTCCACATGCTGGCAGCATTCTCTATCCTCGTGCACACAGTACTTTCAGTCCCCACAGGGGCCTTAGCTTTTCTGATTCTCTCAAATTCTTCGATTCCTTTTTGCCCTAACTACGTCAGTATAGCTGGCTGCTCTATAATTCTTGTATTCAAAACATCCAGATCCTGAATGAAATTCTTAGCGCTGGCGCTCTCCGGCGATGCATTCTGATCTCCGGCCCTTCCGGCCACAATTGATATCCTTGCCCCTACCGGGCCCTGTCCCAACTGAGTTTCGTCGACAACATCTCGTTAGGTCATCAAGCCAGCCGGTGACCTTTGCCGACTCCTAAAAATCTGACCAGTTTACTACTATGCCTTCTGGATCTTGTCCATTGAAAAATTAGAGGTTAGGAAAGTCCCCTTCCACAGCTGGCAAGTCATCTATCCTCTGACTAGATTCATCCCCTTGTATCACACAAAGCTCTGCCCTGCCGGCAATTCCACATTTGGCCCAACCTGGCTTATTAATAGAATATAGTCACTCGGACTGTATACCTCCTTAGCAAAACTCCCAGATTCCTCAGATTCTGACTCAACAATCCCATTCTCCCCTGAAATCTCCCTTGTTTTGTCTTCGACAGTCACCACCATTGGTTCGGGTTGGGTTCTGGAGATGTCCAACATGCACAAGTCAGTGCATTCAGGAAGGAGCACCTCCGGCTTGGGTAGGTGGGACAGGGTAATATATATGGTAGGATCGTAAGACACGACCCCAGTCTGGATAAAGTTGATACGTTTGGGAGGTGGTGCTTGGTTGTGCGGTGGGAGAGGGTTTGTTGTGACATTGGGTTTTTCTAGAGGCACAATCACCCACTTGTCAATGAGATCTTGAATCTCATGACGTAATCTAAAACATTGGTCAGTGTCGTGACTATGTTGTTGGTGATATGCGCAGTATTTTGCTGGGTTATGAGAGGGAGGGAGTGGATTTGGCATTGGCCTCGGCCTCGGCTCCAGGGGCTTTAAGTGTCCTTTCTTGATTAATACCCCCAGAGCCTTGGACAGGGGCATATATAATGGGGTGAAGACTCTCTGGCCTTGAGCTTGGTATTCGGTGGTTTGTGTGTTGCTTCCAGACGCGCCGGAGAAAGGTGTAGCTGCCATGGGTCTTAGAGGGGGAATGATGGTGACCATGCTTACTTCTGAAGCTCTAGTATTTGCGGCATTGCTGGTGCCTATATTGTTGTTGCAGTTGAAGGTTCTTTTGGGTTACTCTCTATCATTATCAATCAAGCCCTGCTTCAAGGCATCCTCAATCTGTACTCCCATCTCATGCAAATCTGAAAAGGTAGGGAAAGGGAGCACGATCATTTTCTGCATCAGCTTAGGCTGGAGATTGTGCACAATCATCCGTATTTGATCTTTATCAGTAGGCCTTAGGGTCATCATTGAGGCCTTCGCCCTCCACTTGGCTACGAACTCCGAAAAGCTCTCCTTAGGCTCCTGCCTTGTTGTCTCAAGATCACGGGTTACAATCTCAATTTGCGTGTTATAGGAGTACTGTGCAATGAAAGCCTTGTCCATCTCATCCCAGTTCCGCTTAACATCGTCTTCTAATTTTGCATACCAGATAGCAGCCACACCCGATAGGGTCTGGCTGAATAATGAAAGCTTCTGCGGTCTGGTGAGGCCCATCGGCCATAGTATATCTGAGAACAACCGGAGATGCACCATGGGATCCCCAGATCCGTCAAAGCGGTCGATTTGTGGCATTTTGAATCTGTCTGGCAGCGTCACAGCCACGTCGGTATACCCGTCCTCAATGTTTGGGATGGACTTTATCCCTGGGATTTCTTGAACAACTTTTCGAGCTTGCTCAACTTCAATGCTGTAGGGTCCACTTCGAACTCGAAGGGAGAGTCCGGTTGACTGATAGGCGTAGGTGCCTTGGACAATTGAGGTAGAATCAAGGGTGGAGTCGGCCCTGTTGGAATGTCCGTCTCTCCCTGGACATTGGGTACCTCCCTGGGTGGCAGAACTCTTGGTGGAGGAGGAGCTTGGTGCGAAGCAGATGCTCTGGTTTGCTGCTGTAGCCAGGTAATTAGCTCTGCCTATTGGGCCATGACAACGGCCTGCTGTTTGGAAAATTCTGCTTGACGGACGGCGTCCTCCTGCATGGCTTTCAAGCTCTCCTGGAGCTGACGCACCATGTCTTCCATCCCTGACATATTGCCCCCTGACATACTGCCCTGATTTATCTGAACTGCCGGTGTATCTATCTCTGTTGTAGACTCGAAAACCTCAACCTGACTGTTTAAAGACCACTGATCTGGCAACCTCTGCTCGGATACACTGCGTCTTCTCAACCTCCGTCTGATAACCACGGGTAAGGAATAAAACACTAGTTGTCCGTCGACCAGATCCTCAGATTGATTGAGTCGGCGACCTCTAATCCAGAGTGCTTGGGGAATATCTGCTTGGTCTGAAGCAATTGTGCTAAACTACCCCTAGCAAAAAGATAAATAAAACAATAATAAGGAAATAAACAACCAGACAAACGGACAGCATAACAGCGTAAATAACACACAACACGCAGTTGGGCGTCACAACATACAGTTGATAAGCTGAATAGACTGTTCTCAAATACTCATCATTGTTCCCAAATCACTACCCCCAAAACTGAATCTGAAACCCGCAGATAACTGATTCCCAAAATACTGAACTGGTGCCCACAGGCCTGATACCCAAACTTGTAAACTGATACATGCATTCCTGTAGAGACGCACTCTAAAAGTACAAAACACACAAGTGAGAGCCAAAACACCCCTATGTTCGGGTAGGGTTCCCTGTCCTATTTTGTCAGGAGCTAGGGATTCACTAAGCACGCAGCGGTTTCAAACAACCTATAATCGGGTAAGTAACCTCTCCTAGCTTGGAATGGTCACTATGGATTCTGAATATGCACTAGGTCGAATGGTCAAAAAGGGTGCCCCGGTAAAATCGGGGTTTGTGTTCCCGTCGTGGCAGAGCCCGCAACCGATCAACCTTATGGCACGCTTCTCGAAGCGAGCCTCTAGAAAACCATTCAAGAATAGCATACGGCAAACACGGTGTCCTAGGCGCACCAATGCACATGCAATGCAAAGAAACACATAAGTGTAGTCAAAACAAGATATCATGAGTTCGAGTCAAGTTCTCTAACTCCCCAGTAGAGTCGCCAGAAACTGTAGACGTCCCCGAACGTCCCGGGAGGGAAATCCCGTTTTGTTCGTTGGGCTCACTGCAGTTCAGACTCAAAAGTCACGGTCCTGTATCTAATCTCGCAGAGTGCAATGCGAGACCGATGAATCATCAAAGAGTCCAAATTTGGCATATCGTTTTGGAAAACAGATTTTTAGAAAGAAGTGTCAAACATGGACTGCTTTGTCAGATACAGAGTCGCCACCTAAATATTTTATTTTAGGGGAATTTAAGAAACCTTGACTCGTGCCCAAGGCCATGTGTCTGTCATCACCAAAGTTGCTTCGGCTCGGGAACTTGGGTACGATTGGGGAAGGTCACTTCGTGAGCACCCCCGTTCGCCCAATCAAAGATCGGTCTCTACTAACCATGATATCGAGTTTTGAAAACATTATGCATTCGTATTCCGGTTATTAGCCTAGATTTACTACGTGATGCGCACAGCATAAAAGTGTAGACTGGATCGCCTGAATTGGAACAACACATCTCATGTTTGTTTATTTTGAAAATGGTTTGATGGTGCTACTCGCAAGTAGGTTAAGATGTGGATTTGCCACCCTCGGGTGGGCTTAGAAAACGTGATGGTTTGCCACTCTCAAGTGGGCTTAAAACTCACAGTCAATGCATTATTCCAATTCAGATAATCCAACTTCACCCACGAGCATTCAGGCAGGTATATCACATAAGCACATAGCCTCATGGTAAGCATGCTATCATGGCAGTCACTCACACACATGCAAGGATGCTAAAACATAAACACTTCCCAAGTACTCCAAGCCAAAACAGAAGTTATGTTAGAAATTCATGCATGATCCTAACTATGCTGAAATGCCTAATGCAACACATGCAGGAATGCAACTACAACAGGCTCGGCTATTTCTAAAGATGGCATGTGAAATGCTACAACTAACAAGTATTCAACTCGGAATTGAAATACAATGCAGTTAGTATGATGTGCCGAGCCCAGTGCATGCAAGACAGATAAATGGATGCAAACATGCGAGCACAAGTATGCTAATTGAAACGTGCCCTAAACTAACCATCATAAGCTGGTAAATAAAAGGGAGAAAGACGTGGGGTTGGAAGACAAGCATCACACACACACGCACCCTTATTACAATGTTGGCCTCCTCGGAGGGTCCAAATGAATAGTACAAACCATCTAGCTAATCTATGCTAAATAACAAATTACAGCTAATTATTACACAACATTAATTAATCAATAAATTAACTAAGTAAGCCATAAACTAGCATGCAAACTGAATACAATGGACTGCCTCAGCTCTATTTCGGATGGCGAAGGGTGTATGCATGCTCGAGTCGCCTTGTCGGTAAATTCCATCGCGATGCCTCGCCTTGCCCTTGTTTGCAATTGATCTCAGAAACTTGCACAAAAGCTCCAGAAGGCTGAAACTCCACCTTGGGAAGGCCACCGACCAGTTATTAGCATGGGATACCACCTGCCGACCACCCTTTGTGGTGGAGACCAAAGAGGGTGGTCGGTCTGCCAGAAAATCTGGTCGGCCGACCAGTTTCCACCTCTGGTTTCTGATTTTTCTGCAACAAAGGCAAGAGAGAAAGAAGGCAATGTATTTTCAACAAATGTGTGCATGACCACTCTCCCCGTCCTTGCACAAGCTCAAGGGAATGTAGTCCTCGATCCTCGTGCCATCAATCACACATCTCGATGCATGATGGCCGAGAAGTCGAATTGCACGACTCGATGTGAAATGAATGCACATATATGCAAGTAAGCCAACAACTCTATCATGGACAGTCAAGAGCGTCGGCGACCGAGAATCGAGGCAAGTTTCGTCACTTGGAGTACGAAACATCCCTCGTTTCTCGTGTTTGGACTAAACCCTACTCCAAACACAAAGCAATGAGATGGCATACACAATGCGACTAGCATGCACCATAGCATACGCAATGCTATGGGCTAAAATGGCATACACAATGCACGTGACATAACATGGCATACACAATGCACTTACGAAGATTATCATGCACACATGAACTAAATGGCATATACCAATGCAAGATGGACTTGCACCAATATTTGTGGACCCCAGCCACACTCATATCAGTGGCCATGGTGGAAATGAGACAACCGAAGTACATGCAAACATGCACGGATGCAAAGGATCGACCCTAAGGCACAACATGTAACTCTAACAAAGCATGGAAAGGGATGACATATGGCATATAATGACACAAATTCCAGCTCTGAAATAGCATATAAGATGATCCCAAAACATGCAAACGACTCACACAATGCATACTAGATGGCCCGGATACCGAAACTAGTGAAGTGCATTACACTAGGGGCACACAAAGCAATGCACAAATGGAAAAACCACCCCCAAACAAACCCTAGGCAGGTGTAAAATAGTGGAAAATTGGCCCAAAATGATGGTTCAAAGTGCATGGAAATGAAGCTCATTCAATGGTCCGAAAACAAGGCATTCATGCACAACTCTCAAGCACACTTAAAGAGAAGAAAACATAAGGATATGGCATTCTCATAGGCTCTGAAATATAATGCAAAATGACTCCAAAGCATGAAAACACCTCAGTATATGCATGCAATAGACCTCAAATCTCAAAGCTAGGCAAGTGTATTGAACTACACGCATGCAAAACAAACATCATTTGACCATGAGACCAAAAAAAGAGCTATGGAAGTCCAAAATATGCACAAAATCAGTTTAAGGCAAGGCCAAAAAGTGCTAAAATCAAGGGTCAACAAAGCATGCAAAATAAGCTAGTGAACCATGATTTGCACTACAACTATATGAAGCACATGAGAGCTCACCCAACCAGCTAAATAAAGAAGTATGCCATGCCAAATAATGCCCAAAAATCCACTGAAACTCAATCAATGCATGCAAGAATGATGCGTCCCTTTGAAAGGCCAATAAGAGGGTTGTTCTACACATGCAAGATAGACATACAAAATGGCAAAACTACCTCTGGACAGAGGTTATGAGAGTCCTAAAACTCACCAAAAAGGGCCTGAAATGAGGCTAGGAAGCATGCAAGTGAAAGCCCCTTTGAATAGCCTTGAAGAGGGTTACTCTACACATGCATAATGGACACTTAATATGGCAAAACCACCTCTAGAAAGAGGTCATGCAGGTCACAAAACTCATCCAAAATGGCCTGGAGCATGGCTTTGAAACATGAAAATAGGGGCTCCTTTGTAAGGCAAAAAAAGCTAGTAAAGAGAACAAGGGGTGAGAGGGTCACCCCTCTCTGATTTTGAAGCTCAAAGACACATGTTAGCCACTAAAAATCCACTGGATTTTAGTGGCCAAAAGGCCAAACCAAGGCCAACACAAATGCTCTAATGCATAGCTCAAAACAGGAGAAAAAGAAGCATGCAATGGGGTAGATGACCGCCAACAGAAAAAAGGTCTTAAACAGACATGTTTAGAAGGTCAAAACAAGATTTTTTTTCTGTTCATGATGAAGCCCAAAAATGCTTGTAAATAGAGCTAAGATATTAAGCAAAATAATGTCAAAAAGAGAGAAATGGAGTGTTACCCTTGTAGAGAAGAGGGCCAGCAGCTTCTGGACCACTGTAGCAAGCTTTCAACCTCTGAAAATTAGCTCTAAGGTGTTTAGAGTGGTAGTGGAGGTGTTGTGCTTGGAGGTGTAGGGCAATGGGGCCAAGAACTTCAACTTTTGAAGCTAAATGAGAGAGATACAAAGAGATGTGTATGCATGAGCCTTAAACAAAATTCTCAACCCTAGCAAATGAAGAGGAGAGTCTCTCTTATAGAAGAAGAGGTTCAAGGCTTCTCTAAAAAGCTTGGAGCAAAGGGGCCAAGCTTCTAAAGGAAGCTAAACCAAAAGGGTCAAGCTTCTTGAGGAAGCTAGACCAAAGGGGTCAATCTTCCTCAAGAAGCTCAGCAAGAGGTCAAGCTTCTCTTAGAAGCTAAGCAAAAGGGACCAAGCTTCTTTAAGAAGCCAAAACAAGAGGCTCAAACCTTGGAGGATGGGGCAAATGCCTCCTAGCTGGCACAGCTGGATTGCACTCAAAAGGACAAAAAAGCAGAAGGCTGGCTGACCACTCTAGGTGGTCGGCCTACCCATATTTGTGGTCTCCCAGGTGAATGCAACTCAGTGGTATGGTGGGAGACTAGAAATTATGGCTCAAAGGTGAGGGAGACCAAGGGGTCAAAAAGGTCAATCATCAAAGGTGGTCGGCCTACCCATATTGGTGGTCTCCCAGGTGAATGCAACTCAGTGGTGGTATGAGAGACCAGAAATTGTGGCCCAAAAGTGAGGGAGACCAGCTCTCTAACAAGAAAAATCGGGCGACCGGGGAAAGGTGGTCTCCAAGAAGAAAAGGTGGTCTTCCACCCTACTACCACCTTCCTAATCATGAAACTAGGGTCCATGGCAAAAAAGAACTTACACCGATGCAAAACGAAGGTTCGGGGGCCAAAACGCGCAGCCGAGTACCCTAAAAACTGACTATTAAGCACCGGAAGTGGCGTGCGACCACGAAGGTGGTCTCCCAGGCCACAGTGTCCCTCTGGAGAGAGGAAACAGGGTGTGTGCCAAAAAGCCGGAGCAAACGGAAGTAGTTAAGTGGTCCTGAACCGAGTCACGCGTGGCCGATGGCTCTCAAAACTGGAAATTAATCTCCAAGCAGGAAAAGTGGCCTACGACCACGAAATGTAGCCTACGGCCACTGAGAGATGGTCTATAAGACCTCTCTCTCCCTTCGGAAAGAGAAAACAGAGAAAATGGGACCTGGTTCGCAAACTGAGGCGAAGCACAAAAGAGCCCCGAAGTCCAGAGGCAAGGCTCTCAGCCGAGACTCCAAAACCTCTGAACGAGCACAATATGCGTCATCACTAAGTGTTCAATCGATGACGTCTGAGTCTTAAGGTCGGTCAAAAATGGGGTGTCTACAGCTTGGTTTGCATGGCTATAGTGTAACAGTCTTCACTAGTCCATTGCTTTGAGGTGTTGAGCATGAAGTATTTGAGTTGTTTGCATGTTATGGCATTATTTAACATATAATTTCAGCATCATAACCTCTGTCATGTGCGCATGTATTTCACTCTTTCATTGCATTTGAGAGTTGAGCTTTGAACCTTGCTTGTGAGCCAACAAATGAGCATGTTTTTCTTGTTTTCCATGCTTCAATTCCAGCATGTTTTGGCCTTTATTTTGGCATGTTTAGGCTTTGTCCAGAGCTGGTTTAGTCATTTGAGCATTGTATTGCATGCTTCTAGTGTAATACACTTCACTAGCTTTGATGCTTTATGCATCTAACATGTATTACATGAGTTGTTTGCATGATTTTGAGTCACTTAGTGTGTTATTTCAGTGCTGAAATGTATGTCATTGGATTCCATTGTTTCAATCTTTCATTTGTTTTGAAAGTAGTCTTGAGCCCCTTGATGGCTTGAATGTGGAATTGAGGTTTGCATGCCTAATGGTTTTAATCCGCCGTTGAGGATTTCTACCAACCAACAACATGAGACCGCTTTCATGCTCAAGGCACTTATGGCTTAGACCACCTTTCAAATTAGAGGACCTTTTCACATTGAACTTAACCAGTTAATGGACTAATTGGTAAGCTAAAAGGTGTAAACAAGAATTGGCCCAAGTAAAACATGAGCAAGATAACATGCATATTGCATTGCATGTGTTTAGATCGGGCGTTAATCCAAACACAAGGAATATGGGACGTTTCATACTTGAAGTGATGAAACGTGTCACATTTCTTGGTCACTAACTCCCTTGATCATGCATGATGGGGTGAAGGCACTTTTGAGTCTTATGTGTGCATTCACTAAGCTTGTACAAGCTTGGTACTTTGGCTACCAGGCATAAAAAATGCTTGGTTGGTAGCTTGAGAGCCAAGTGCCACACTCCTTTGAGCTTGAGACATGATAAGGAGGGTGGCAGTACACACATTTCCTTGCAAATACATTGCCATGCCTCTATTTGCTCTCTATTGCAGCAAAAGGAGGAAATGCAGGGAAGCAGTGCCCGACCGGCCAACAGTACTGGCCGACCGGCCATCAAATATGCCGACCAGCCACAAGCGTTGGCCGATGATCACCAACCATGGCCGATCGGCCATCAGTGTGTTCTTGAGATCAAACAGAAGCAATCTAGAGGTTGGCACAATTTTCGAAGGTTCAAAGATGTGCAAACAAAGGCATCTAGAGGCAAGGCAATGGATTTTCGGGAGGAAGCAATCAAGCATGCATGCCTCCCTCGCCCGCGAGGCCATCCTTATCGCTTTATTAGCTAGTTATAGTTAATTACATGTGCTGTAATTAATTTAGCTTAGTTCATGTTGTAATATTCTAATTAGCTTAGATTAGCCAGTTATTCAAATTCAATTTGGTTTGTAATAATTAATTAGCTAAGTTAGTTAATTAGTTAGTTAGCTTAGCTTAGCTTAGCATAGCTAGCTTAGCTTATTCGAACCCTCCTTCACGAGGGCAATGTTGCAATAAGGGTGTGTGTATGAGTGCATGTCTTCCAACCTCACTTGTTTCTCCATTTTACTTAACCGCTTTTGATGGTTAGTTTAGGGCATATTTCGATTAGCATACCTTATGCTTTGCATGCGTGCATCATTCATTTGTATTGCATGCACCGGGCTCGGCGCATCATTCAAATTGCATTGTATTTTAATATTCATTTGAATACGTGTTTCAAAACATGTTATCAAATTCTTGCATTCATATGCCATCTTAGATAGCCGAGCCTACTTAGTTGCATTATTGCATGTGTTGCATTAGGCATTGTTAACATAGTTAGGATCATGCATATTTCTAACTAGCTTCTGTTTTTGGCTCGGAGTACACTGTAAGTGTTACTCTTTAGTATACTTGCATAAGTGTGAGTGTTGCCATGACAGCATGCTTGCCATGAGGCTACTTGCTTAAGTGATTAATTGCATGAATGCCTATCGATGAAGGCTTGATTACTTGAATTGGGAAAATTCAACGAATGAATGTTATAAGCCCACTTTGGAAGTGGCACATCATGTTTTCTAAAGCCCACTTGAGGGTGGCATTTTCAAACCATTTTCGAAAACAAATATGAGTTGTTTTGTTCCAATTCTTGCAATTGAGTCTATACTTGCTGTGCGCATCACATAGTAAAGCTAGATTAATAACCGGAATAAGAACACATGTGTTTTTAAAACAACATATCATGTTTAGTAGAGGCCGATTTTTGATCGGGCGAGCAGGGGTGCTCATTTCAGGACCTTCCCCTCTTGTACCCAAGTTCTCGAACCGAGGCAACTTTGGTGATAACGGACACATGGCCTTTGGCACAAGTTAGGGTTCCTAAATTTCCCAAAATAAATATTTAGGTGGCAACTCTGTAATCTAGCAAAGTAGTCCATGTTTGGTTCTTTTTCATTCAAAATCGATTTTCCAAAACGATTTGCCAGATTCGAACTCTTTGGTGTTTATCAGTTTCACATTGCACTTTGTGAGATTAGATTCAGAACCGTGACAGGAGTCTGAACTATAGTAAGACCAATTCGCACCCTCTCCGAAAGGGAGGCGAGTGAAGAAAGTCGAGTGCTACAGACAGTCCAAAAAAAGCCCAAAAATAGTACAAAAATGTGCTGGAATGAAGACAAAAGTAGCTAAAATAATGAGCTAAAACATGGGGCAATTTAAGCTAGTAAACAAGCCAAAGGAGGGGTGGCTAACCCCTCCATTTTCGGGAATTCAAAATCACTTTTTTAACCTCTGAAAACCTCTGAAAATCAGTGGTAAAAAGCTCAAAAAAATTTGATGAATTAATGGGAAACACAAGTGTAAAGGCTTAAGAAACAAGGTGTAAAGAAGGGTGGTTAACCCCTCTACCTTTAATAGCCTTAAACCACAAGCTTCAGCCCATAAAAACAGTCCAAAAATGGCTCAAAAACAATAAGAAAAGATAGGAGAGAAGTAGTGTAGAGGTGCTCAAAATTATACCTCTCGAAGCATGGTTACTCTTCTGTTCATAAACTAACAAGTTTTCACTCTGAAGGGCTGAAATTTGGACTCAATAATCTTAACAAGGAGAGCTCCAATATTGGTTTAGGAAGTGTAGAGAGAGGGTATATAGGTTGCAAGATAGAGATAGAGAGAAAATTTCAAGTTTTGGAATTTTTTTTTTTTTTTTTTTTTTGTAACCTTAAACCATTAAGGAAGGCTCCCTATATATAGAAAAACAACCCCTTAGGTCGAAAATATCAAGCCTAGAATAGCTAGAGCTTTGGGGGACAGCTGGCCCAAAATATCTTGGTTTTACACTAGTGGCCGATAGGTGGCCAGTCGGCCAGAAGTGTGAATTGCCAGCCACCAAAAAACTGCTTCCAGGCCCGACTTCAAACGGGCATATCTCATTCATCCAGACTTGGTTTTAGGTCATTCTTAAGTCGAAATTGAAGCCCCAGAAGTCTAATTTCCAATGGCGGTAGCCTCACATTTAAATTATAACTGTGAAAAGAGATATGTCTATGTAGACACCCAATTTTTTACCGACCTTAAGACTCAGACGTCATCAGTTGAACGCTTGGTGATTGCGCATGTTGTGCTCGTTTCGAGGTTTTGGAATTCTTGGCTGATGGCCTCACCTCTGGACCTTGGAACCTTTTTGTGCTTTGACTCAGTCCGCGGACCATGTCTTGTTTTCTCTTCATGGAGAAAGAGAGAGGTCTTGTAGACCATCTCTCAGTGGTCGTGGACTACTTTTCGTGGTCGTAGGCCACTGTTCCTGTTTGGAGACTAGTTTCCGATTTTCGGAGCCGTCGGCCGCGCGCCTTGGCTTGGGACCACTTAACATTCTCCGTTTGGCACGGTTTTTGGAACACACCCTATTTCCTCTGTCTAGTGGGAAACTATGGTCCGAGAGACCACTTTTGTAGCCGTACGCCACTTTGGGTGCTCAATAGCCAGTTTTCGGGGCACCTGGCCGCGTGCTTTGTCCCCCGAACTCTCGTTTTGCATCCGTGTTGGTTCATTTTTTGCATGAACCTTGTTTTCCTTGTTTTGGAGGTGATACAAAGGTGGGAGACCACCTTTTCTCCTTGGAGACCACTTTCTCCCCACCAGCTGGTTTTCTTTTCGGGAAGCTGGTTTTCATGATCTTTAGGCCACATTTGCTGGTCTCCCACCACACCACTAGCTTGCTTTCAAAGTGGAGACCACCAAATGGAGCCACCGACCACTTTTTTTTGGGGAGACCACCTACCCTGGTCTACGGTCCAGGGGACGTGATCAGCCGACCACCTTTTTTGGTCGGCCAGCTCCCTCATGTTTTGTCTGTTTGAGTGGGTGCCAGCTGGAAGGCGCAGACTATATCCTCCATACACGTGGAGGATCTTAAGCCTTGTTTTTCAGCTTCTTAAAGAAGCTTTGGCCTTGTTTGTCTACAAGAGAGGCCCTCCCCCTCCTTGAACCAGGTTCAGAATTTCTCTAAGGCAAAACAATACATATCTCTCTATATCTCTACATTTTGGCTTAAAAGGTGCATTGTTCTTGACCCTTTTACACTACACCTCATAGCCATACACTTCCACCATTGATTTGAGGTTCTTGGAGGTTGTTTTCAGAGGTTAAAGATCTAGTTTTTGGTCCCAAAGCATGTTGGTTTTGATGAGCTTCAAGGGTAATCACTTTTCCCTCTTTTAAGCCTTATTGTGATCCTTCTCTTAGTGTCATTTTCATGCTTATTTGAGCATTGTTGTCAACTAAAAAAAGGTTCATATTTAAGTGATTTTCATGTTTGTTTAAGGCTCTTATGGTGTTGGAGGTCATCTACCCTCTTGCATGCTCTATTTAGCCTCGTTTTGAGTCATGCCATGAGACCTTTGTATTGAGATTTGCTTGGCCCTTTAGCCACTAAAATCCAGCAGATTTTTAGTGGTTGGCATGTGGTTTTGAGGGCCAAAATCAGAGAGGGGTGACCCTCTCTCTTTTGGCCTTGTTTGCTTGCATTTTTGGCTTTCCAAGGGAGCATATATTTTTACACTTCCTAACCTTGGTTCAGGCCCTTTTTAGGGACTTTTAGGACTTGCCTAGACTCTATCTATGGCTGGTTTGGTCATCTTTTGTTTGCCTCTTGCATGTGTAGAACAATCCCTTGCATAGCCTATCAAAGTAACACCTCATTCTTGCATGTATTGGTCATGTTTCAGTAGGTTTTTGGCCATCATTTGGCATGCCATGATTCTTTTTTTGGCTGGTTTGGTAGCCTCTCATATGCTTCACATGCTTGTAGTGTAAATCATGTTCACTAGCTTATAATGCATGTTGTTTTGGCCCTTTATCCTAGCATATTTTGGCCATCCTCCAAACTTATTTTGTTCATATTTTGGGCTTTCATAGCTCTGTTTTGAGGTCCCTTGGTCGAATGATGCTTTCCATGTATGGTTGTAGTGTAATAGCCTTGCCTAGCCTTGAGTTTTGAATCCACTTGCATGCTTAACTTGAGGTGTTTGCATGTTTTAGCATCATTGAGCATGATATTTTAGAGCTTATTTCTTGGCCATATTCTCATGTTTGTCACTCTTTCAATGTGCTTGAGAGTTGCATCATTATACCCCATTTATGAGCCTTTGCATTGAGCTTCATTTTTATGCCTTTCAAGCCACCATCTTGGCTCATTTTGCCACTGATTTGGGCCTGCTTAAGGTCTGTTTGGAGTTGGTTTTGTCATTTGAGCATCGCCTTGCATGCCTCTTGTGTAATGTGCTTCACTAGCTTCGGTACTTGAGCTTTTCAACATGCATTGTGTGAGTTGTTTGAATGATTCGAAGCCATTTTGTATGTCATTTCAGAGCTGGAGCATGTGTCATTGTATGCTATATTTCATCCTTTCAATGTTTTTGTAGAGTTGCATTTTGTGCCCTTGGGCTTAGGTCCTTGCATTGTGTGTGCTAGCATGAGTTTTGGAGTCTTCTTTTCGTCATGTTTGGCCACTGATTTGGGTGTGGCTGAGGCCCATTCATTTTGGTTCAAGTCCATTTTTGCATTGAGTATGCCACATTGTCGCATGATTGATCATTGCATTGTGTATGCCTTGTTCATCTCGTTGTGTATGTTAGTTCTTAGGTGCATTGTGTATCCTAAGTACCATGTGCATTGAGTATGCCATTGTTAGTTCATAGCATTGTGTATGCTAGTTGCATGTTTGCATGTCATCCATTGCATGTTTGCATCACTTAGTTGCATAGCATTTAGGTTGCATACATAAAGTCGCATTGTGCATGCCATTGTTTGTTGCATTGTGTTCGTGATAGGAGTTAGTCCGAACACTGGAAACGAGGGATGTTTCATACTCAAAATGAGGAAACGTGCCTCGATTCCCGGTCACCGACACTCTTGACTACCCATGACGGAGTTGTTGGCTTTAGGTGCTTGTATGTGCATTCATTTCACATTGAGTCGTGCAATTCGACTCCTCGTCCATCATGCATAAAGATGCGCGATCAGTGGCTCGAGGGTTGAGGACTACACTCCCTAGAGCTTATGCAATGACGGGAAGGGTGGTCATGCACACATGTGTTGCGGAAAAACAGAATCCAGGAGAAGAAACTTGTCGGCCGACCCGGTTTTCTGGCAGGCCGACCACCTTCTTTGGTCTCCACCACAAAAGGTGGTCGGTAGTTGGTAACCCATGCCTATTAGTTGGTCGGCAGCCTTTCCACAGTTTCTCGGGGTGGAGTTTCATCTCTCTGGAGCTTTGTGCAAATTTCTGAAATCAATTGCAAACAAAGGCAAGCCGGGGCATCGCGATGGATTTCCCGACAAGGCGACTCGAGCATGCATGCATCCTTTATCATTCAAGGCAGAGCTAAGGCAGTCCACATTCATGTAGTTTGCATGCTAGTTTAATTGCATACTTAGTTAGTTTGTTAATTAATTAGAGTTGTGTAATAATTAGCTGGAATTTATTATTCATTTTGGTTATGTAATAACTAGCTTAATTAGATTGGCTTAGATTATCTAGTTGGTGTTGTATTATTTATTCGGACCCTCCGTCGAGAGGGCCAACTGTTGTAATAAGTGTGTGTGTGTGTGATGCATGTCTTCCAACCCCACGTCTTTCTCCTTTTTATTTACCAGCTTATGATGGTTAGTTTTAGGGCATGTTTCAATTAGCATCCTTATGCTCGCATGATTGCATCCATTCATCTGTCTTGCATGCACCGGGCTCGACGCATCATACTAACTGCATTGTATTTCAATTCCAAGTTGAATATATGTTATCTGTGGCATCTCATATGTCATCTTAGAATAGCCGAGCCTATCTTAGTTGCATTTCGCATGTGTTACGTTAGCCATCTTAACATGAACTAGGATTATGCATTGATTACTAACTAGTTTCTGTTTTGGGTTGGAGTACTCGGTGAGTGTTTATGCTTTAGCATCCTTGCATGTGTGTGAGTGACTGCCATGATAGCATTCTTGTCATGAGGCTAATTGCTTATGTGATATAACTGCCTGAATGCTTGTGGGCGAAGGTTGGATTACTTGAATTGGAACAGTTCATTGATTGCGAGTTTTAAGCCCACTTGAGAGTGGAAAAACACCATGTTTTCTCAGCCCACTTGAGGGTGGCAAAATCCGCATTTTAGCCTACTTGCGAATAGCAAACAGCTTTCAAAAACAAACAAGAGATGTTTTGTTCTAACTTAGACGATCCAGTTTATACTTGTATGTTGTGTGCATCACGTAGCAATTCTTGGCTAATAAACCGGAATAAGAACACATATGTTTTCAAAAACAAGATATCATGTTTAGTAGCGGCCGATCTTTGATCAGGCGAGCGGGAGTGCTCATTGCATGACCTTCCCCAATCGTACCCAAGTTCTCGAGCCGAGGCAACTTTGGTGATGAAGGACACGTGGCCTTAGGCACGAGTCAGGGTTTCCTAAATTCTCCTAAAGTAAAATATTTGGGTGGCGACTCTGTATCTAGCAAAGCAGTCCATGTTTGGCACTTCTTTCTAAAAATCAATTTTTCAAAACAATTTGCCGGATTTGGACTCTTTGGTGATTTATCAATCTCGTATTGCACTTTGTGAGATCAGATTAAGAACCGTGACATTTGAGTCCGAACTGTAGTAAGCCCAATGAACAAAACGGGATTTTCCCGGGACGTTCGGGGACGTCTACAGTTTCTGGCGACTCTGCTGGGGATTTAGAGAACTTGACTCGAACTCATGATATCTTATTTTGATTACACTTATGTGTCTCTTTGCATTGCATTTGCATTGGTGCGCCTAGCACACCGTGTTTGCCGTATGCTATTCCTGAACGGTTTGCCGGAGACTCGCTTTGAGAAGCGTACCATGAGGCTGACCGGTTACGGGCTCTGCCACGATGGGAATACAAACCCCAGTTTTTACCGCGGCACCCTTTTTGACCATTCGACCTAGTGCATATTCGAAATCCATAGTGACCATCCCAAACTAGGACAGGTTGCTTACCTGATTATAGGCTTTTTGAAACTGCTGTTTGCGTAGTGAAATCCTAGCTCCTGACAAAATAGGATAGGGAAACCCTACCGCTCCATAGGGGTGTTTTTTGGTTCTCACTTGCTTGCTATGTGCTATTAGAGTGTGTCTCTACAGGTTGCACATATCAGTTTGCAAGTCAGGTTATCAGGCCTGTGGGCATCGGTATTTGAGAATCAGTTACATCTGTGGGTATCAGACTCAGTTTTGGGGCAGTAATTTGGGGAGCAGTGATCAGTGATCGAATACAGTTATTCAGTTATGCTTATATGTGTTCTGGTGAAATTGGGCTGAGATGCTGTCTATTTTCTCTTTCAGGGGGGTTCAGAGATTCAATTCAGAGCAGCCAGTATTTTCCTTCGCTGAGGCAAGGCAGAGAAAGGCCAGTCAAGGCTCACCAGTTTATCTGATCTGTTAGTCACCAGTCACATCACCTTTGTTCAGATCAGCAGACTCGTGCTGACGTAGAATTCAGAAGAAATTGTGGTCATGCCAACAACATTGAACTAGGGAGTCACCACGCAGGGTGAGACTGATGTTGATATGCCACACCCACCCAGGTCACCTTCCACACATTCGATCTGGGAACCTAACTATTTCAAACTCGTGAGCCCACCACTTTTGAGCTAATGGGAATGATTGGCGATCTTCAGAGATTTGTGGCTGATCTAGCCTACGAAATGTCGGCCCTGCCACCAACCACATCGTATGCCGGAAACTTCATGCCAGAAGAGCCCCCACTATTGGGGCGGATTGTAATCGAACTCAGCCAACCTAAAGCCATCCCAAGTTCCGGCAATGACAGGTCGACAACAACCAGGCTCCGCTCCGATGTAGCAACCCAAACCTTCAACCAAGCTGAGGCTAGTGGTAAGAACAAGCAGGGGGCAGACACTAACCCCTATGAACAACTTTTTGCAAGCTATTGAGGCTTTGAAAGCCGGGGGATTGAACAGACAACAAGTGCTCGCAATTACTACAAAAACTGTGGAGGATACTTTCGTCACTCAGACTGCAATTCAAGTCAAGGGAAAAATTGAGAGAAGGGTCATCATACCAAAACCGTTCCCTCCAAACCTAATTTTGTACTCAGGAAAGATCAACAGACCATGCCTACACCTACCGGCCCCTTTGCTAGTGCGTCCAGCAAAAATCCACAAACCTCGAAGTATCTACCCCGAGGTCGCAGGGTCTTCCATGCCCTCTATATGCCTTTGTCCAAGGCTCTTCAAATCCTTGCTGAAAAGGGGCATCTCAAACCTCTTGAGACTCGGCCTCTCCCTAGTCATCTTCCATTAAGTCATGATGCCACCCAGTACTGCGCGTACCACCAGCAGACCGGCCATGGCATCGACAATTGTTTCCGTCTTCGCTGCGAAGTACAGGATTTGTTTGATAACGAGGTTGTCCTCCCACCTAGCTCAGCAAAGTCTATTGTCACTGGATCAGTGAACTTCGAGGATAATACAAGTTTGTGATCAGAGGATGAACCACCTGCGGGCGGCGCTCGATTTACTTCAGATATGGCGTATGGCACGCACTGTTTTGAGCATTTGCGAATGCTAGTTTTGTAGTTTCTGACTTGTGTGTTGAGTCAGTTCTGGGGTTTTCTTTTGAGTCTGTCTCGTTGTTTTGAGTCAGTCTTTTTGATTAAGGGTCTGTCTTGTTGTATCGAGTCAGTCCTGTTGTACAAGAGTCGGGTGATTCCGGGAGTGTTACCTTGGACATCACTATTTTGTTTTGTGTTTGTCTTTTTACTTTCTTTTTGATTCTGTTTCTGCGATGGAGCCAGTTACACCAGAAGATCTAAATGAAACAGCAGTGGTTTTCAGTTTTGTGCTTATTTCTACGTCAAGCCAGTTGTGCCAACAGATTTGAATGAAATGGTAGTACATTTTCATCTACTCCTCCTGTGCCTTTAAGTCATTACATTGACCTAAGTTTTTCAAAACTTTTTGAACAATGTATTGAAAACGAAGAGGAAGGAATTCCTTGGGATTTATAAAAATTTGATCAACCAATAGAAAGAGAGGCCTGCTAAGCCCTTAATCAATGAGATCATGTTTGTTAATGTGAGTACTGAGAAGAATCCTGGCTTGATCCAGATTGGTTCTACATTGTCTTCAGCGCGAGCGATTGGTCGCTTTCTTAAAAGATTTCAAAAAAAAAATGTTTTGCGCCGTCTTGTGCAGACCTGTGTGGAATCACTCTTGAGATTGCGCAGCCTAGGATCGCTCTCAGCCTCGAGACTCACCCCCTTTGCTTTCAAACCTTGAATTTAAATTCAGAGTGTTCAATGGTCAACCATCAAAGGAGGCCTGTGTAGCCAGATTTGAAGCAACCCATGTATTAGTGACAAGAAAGTCAGATCGAGAAGATCAGATGTCATCAAAAGAAGCTTGCAAAGCTAGATCAGAAGTACCCCTGGAACTAGGGGCAAAAATGTCCGTTGCACTCGAAGAGCCAAAGATGGATCATTCTGCAAATCAATGAAGATCGGCAAGAATTCCAAATCCTAGAGGGGAGAAAAGAAGAAAGTTTTGTTGAAGAACAACTGAGTTCCTATCCACAACACTAAGGCCAAATTCAGCCCCCATTGGATGGACTCCAATATCATCAGTGAACAACAGCCACTCTCCTGGATTCAGATGATTTCAGGATCTCAAAGCCATTTGACATGGACAAAGCTACACTTTTTATCCTTGAGAGGATCATTGGGCCGAAAACCCAAAAGGGCGACCCAGGCAAAAGTTAGAGCAAAAAAAATAAAAGAAAAAAATAAAAGAAAAAAAGAAAAGAAAAGAAAAATAAAGGAAGAAAAAAAAATGCAAAGAAATGAAAAGAATTGAAAAGAAAAGAAAAACAAAGCTCGTAAGGTTGAAAACCCAAAAAAGGCGGCCTTGGCAAAAGTTAGAGCGCAAAAGGAGAGGTTAATACCCAAGTGTGCCTTACCTCGAACTACGTAAGGCTTGATTCCCATGTTTGGGATACGTAGGCAACTTCATTCTGAAGTCCAGCCGTAAAACCCTTTAAAATCGATTGTGTCCATGTAATGGTTCTAATCATCTTTGTCATTTCTGTATCCAAGAGTTCAATTGTGACCTTCATTATGAGAACTGGTTACAGTGTGCTACGGTACTATTCAAACAAGGGGCAACTTTCCGTTGCCATATAGCGCACTGCGATGCTGTTCAAACAAAGGGGCAATTTTCCATTGTCATACAGTGCCATTCAAACAAAGGGCAATTTTCCATTGTTATGGATCTGAGGTTGTGCATCTCAAGAGCAGGTTCCGTGCTCGTTGAGCAGTGGCCATTTGCAAAAATAGTTTTTGAGAATTTTTATTGAGGTTGACTAATTTTCTCAAAAAGTATTCCATTTTTCAAAACTGGACCATTTCTTGGACCCAAAAAAGGAAAATTTTCAGTGCTTATAACCTGACTTGCATGATTTCAAATCAGAAAATCGAACAAGCGTGTTAATCTAACTCTCATATTGGTCGAAATTGTTTTACAAGAAAACCAAAACAAAAAAATGGTCAAAACGATGAAGTAGGGGCACAGTCGAGTCTGGCTTCCTGTCTTTTCTCCATTGTCAATGCATTTGCCAGAAAAGGCACCATACTTGCCAGAAAGGGCACTTTACCTGCCAGAAAGGGGCGCAACTGAAGCTAACAACAAAGGGCCGAAAAGCTCTCTCATCCTCCAAGCAGCAAGGTATTGAGCCGAGTGCGAAGCACGAACTGGAATGGATCAAGATATTCCACTCCCTAATTTGGACAGATCTGATCACGTCCAAACTCCCCAGCAGAGCATCGTCAACCGATGACAGCTGCAAATTTGCTACACACCCAGTGTTAGCGCAACCTCTCTGTGGGAGGAACTCATTGGCTGTGAGCGAAAGAAAGAGAATGTAGCAGCATGCTAGGGGCAAGAGCCCGCAACTTCTTGTTTATCTATCAACCACCCTGGAGAGGGATGAAAAATGAGAGATTAAAGAATAGAGAGATGTGTGCTGAGAGAAAAAGCGAGAAAAGGGTTTTGAGAGAAAAACCGAGCTTGAGGGTCGAGTGATGTGAGAATCACAAATAAGAAAGGGTGGGGAATAATACCCGAAGAAACTGGCTCCTCGCGAACTTATAGGTCTCTCGCCTTTGTAACACGTCTGAGTGTTGTGTCTTTTGTTTTGTTTGTCTCGATTATCATTTTTTAGTCGTTTCGAGTGTGTCTCGACGTGTTTAGGTTGTTTGTCCTTTCTTTTCCTTTATTGAGTCATGGTGCACTGTGTTCAATCGTTGGCTCAATACTCGATTGAGAACCCTTTTCTCATTATAATTTCAAAAAAAAAAATCATTTTGTGCTCAGAGTGCCGTGCCGTTCTCCACATTTGTGCGAAACAAGATTTTGTTATTTCAAAAACCGCAGGGTTCAACCCGGGTCATGTGGGAATAATAAAACAAGGACTTATCTGAAGCTATATAGGTTCCAGACTTCGAAGCAGAAGAAAAAAGGGAAAATGTCGGGCATCTGAGTTTGTTTCAACTTCTGCAAGTTCCGTCATCGCATCTTGTATGTTCAGAATGAGCTGTGTGTTCAAAATTAAAAGAATACTGTGTTATGAGCCGTGTGTTCAGATCGAGCAGCGTTGTGTTATGAGCTGCGTGTTCAAAATTAAAATGTGTGAGCTGTGTGTTCAAAATTAAAATGTGCGAGCTGCGTGTTCAAAATGGTGTGAATGAGCTGTGTGTTCAGAATAAGCCGTGTGCCCCAAACGAGCCGTGTGCCCGAAATGAGCTGTGTGCTCGAAAAATGAGCTGTGTGCCCGAAATGAGCTGTGTGCCCGAAAAATGAGTTGTGCGCCCGAGAATGAGCTGTGTGCCCGAAGATGAGCTGTGTGCCCGAGATTTGCTGTGTGCCCCAAATGTGTTGTGTGCCCTAAAATGTGTTGTGTGCCCGAAATGAACTGTGTGTTCACAATAAGCCGTGTGCCCCAAACGAGCTGTGTGCTTGAAATGAGCTGTGTGCTCGAAGAATGAGCCGTGTGCCCGAAAATGAGCTGTGTGCCCAAATTGAGCTGTGTGCTCGAAGAATGAGGCGTGTGCTCGAAATGAGCTGTCTGCTCGAAATGAGTCGTGTGCCCGAAAAATGAGCTGTGTGCCCGAAATGAGTTGTGTGCCCGAAATGAGCTGTGTGCTCGAAAAATGAACTGTGTGCCCGAAATGAGCCGTGTGCCTGAAGAATGAGTTGTGCGCTCGAGAATGAGCTGTGTGCCCTAAAATGTGCTATGTACCCAAAACAAACTGTGTGTTTAGAATAAGTCATGTGCCCCAAACGAGCCGTGTGCTCGAAATGAGCTGTGTGCTCGAAAAATGAGTCGTGTGCTCGAAATGAGCCGTGTGCCCGGAAAATGAGCTGTGTGCCCGAAAAATGAGCTATGTGCCCCCAAGATGTGCTGTGTGCTCCAAAATGTGTTGTGTGCCCGAAATGAACTGTGTATTCAGAATAAGACTTGTGCCCCAAACGAGCCAGTGCCTGAAATGAGCTGTGTGCTCAAAAAATGAGTTGTGTGCCCGAAATGAGTCGTGTGCTCGAAAAATGAGCTATATGCCCGAAAAATGAGCTGTGCGCCCGAGAATGAGCTGTGTGCCCGAAGATGAGGTATGTGCCCGAGATCTGTTATGTGCCCGAAATGTGTTCTGTGCCCCAAATGTGCTGTGTGCCCCAAAATGAGCTGTGTGCCCGAAAAGAACTGTGTGTTCAGAATAAGCCATATGCCCCAAACGAGCCATGTGCCCAAAATAAGTTATGTGCTTGAAAAATGAGTCGTGTTCCCAAAATGAGTTGTGTGCCCGAAATGAGATGTGTGCCTAGAAAATTAGCTGTGTACCCGAAAAATGAGCTGTGTGCCCCCAAGATGAGTTGTGCACCCGAGATCTGCTGTATGCCCGAAATGTGCTGTGTGCCCCAAAATATGCGGCGTGCCCGAAATATGTTGTGTGCCCGAAATGAGCTGCGTGCCCGAAATGAGCTGTGTGCCCGAATGAGCTGTGTGCCCAAAAGAGCTGTGTGACCAGATAAACAGAGTGTTGTGTTTTGAGCTGCTGTAGACACCCCATTTTTGACCGTCCTCAAGACTTGGACGTCACCATTTGAACACTCGGTGATCATCCATGTTCGTGTTCGTCTTGAGTTCTCAGAGGTTTCGGTCATGCGCCTTGCCTCGAGACCTCTCAACTTGTTTGTTTTGTGTTTGGTTATGCACCAAACACTTTTGTTTTTGCTTCTGAAGGCAGGGAATGGCTTGTTGGCCATCCCCACACGTCACCGGCTTTGGCTTGAGGCCACCGGCCCTGTTTTCTTGCTACCGGCTAAATATTTTGGTCGGTCGACAATGTTTTTGGTCGGCCGGCCATTTTTGTTGGTTAATTAGCCATATTTTCCAGTCGACCCCTTTCCATCTGCTTTTGGCAGATATTAGCTGGCATCCACAATAGACCCCCTCCATACACGTGTATGGAGGGATTTTCTCCCTTGTGTTGGCTTCTCCAAGAAGCTTAGGAATTGAATTCATATAAAAGGAGGGCCTCCCCTCCCTTTCTAGAGGTTGAACAACCTATGATATACGATATATATCACTCTCTCTATATATAGTTGTGTGTGTAATAATGTTCTAAAGGGGTTTTTTGTTCTTAGTTTTGCACTAAGACACCTAGTCTAACACTATACTTTGGTTGTTGAGGTTTTAAGGGGTTGATTTCAGAGTTTTGAGTTGGTTTTTGATCAAAAAGAGGTGTTGGAGTTAGTGTTCTTGAAGTGTTCTTCAAGGGTGAGAACTTACCTTTTTATTCCCCAGTTTTGCTTAAGGTTTTAGACCTATTTTCATATTGTTTTGAGCTTAGTGTATAACTGATAAAAGTTCTGTATGTTCATGCTTGTTATAGTTGCTTAAGGTCATTTTGGTGTTGGGGGTTGTCTACCCCCTCTTAAGCCTTCTCTGACCCTTTTTGTGCCTTCCTATTTGGGCTTTGGAACCCTTCATGTATTAACGTTCTCTCCACTAAAATCTAGAGGATTTCAATGGTAGAGAAGTGGTTTTGAGGTCTTGTATAGGGGAGGGACACCCCTCTCCCCTTGTGACTCATTTGCTTGCATTTAGGGCTCATAAAGGTAGCATGTTTGCATAGCTTTATTTGGCTCCATTTCAGAGGGTATTTGGTGTTAATCTATCATGTTAGACCTCTGTTTCATGTTAGTTCGATGGCCTATTGTTTGCATCATGCACTTGCTTTGTAATCCCCTCTATTGTCATAACATGTATCATGCATTTAGACCATCATACTTGCATGTTTTAGCTTGACTTCATGAAGCTCTTATCCATGTTTTGACATGTTTAAGCTCTGTTTGGTGTTGATTTGGTCATGTTTGCCATGTTTTGTATAGCCACCATGTATCTTAACTTGTTAGCTTTGAGTGTGTGAGTCATGAGCATGCTTTATTTGGGTTATTTCAGTGATTTGGAATCATTTATCATGCTATTTTTGTCCATGCTCCATGCTTGTATGCTTGCATTTACCATACTTTCAAAGCTTTGAAGAGTTGTTCTTGTGTGCCTTAAAAAAGGTCATTGTGCATGCCTCTTTGTTTAAGTCATTGGGTTGCCATATCAGTGGGTTTTGGGGCTCCGTTTGGCACATTATAACTCTGATTTTCCTTGATTAAGTCATGCCATGCTTGGTTGTAATGGGTGTAGTGCGATTCCCTCTTTTGGCCTTGTGTACGCTTTGTTTTGTACTCGCCTTTCTTAGCATGTTTTGGCCTTAATCCATGCATGCTCTAGCCTTATTGTGGTCTGCCCTAAGACTGTTTTGGGTCACCTTGGTCCTTCGGGACTTGGTTGATATGGCCATGGTTCAAGTCCTTTGGCTAGCTTTGAGCTTTAAGTCCATTAGCATGCCATGCTTGTCTTGTTTAGTTGATTTTGGCATCACTGTTAACATGATTTCAGAGCCTATTGCATTGTCATATTCTCATGTTTATCACATCTGAGGATTGTGCATTGTTGCATAGTTTATGGATCAATGTGTGAACATGCGTGTTTTGCCCTTTTGACGCCTTAATTCATCACTTTGGCTACTGATGTGGCTGAGGTCTTCCCACTATGGTCTGAGTCTATCTTTGTATATGGCCGCATGCTTAGCATGGTACATCTTGTTGCATACTTGTTAGTTTACCTTTTGTCACATGCTCGTGTAGGTTGCTTTGCATTTGGCATGCTCGCTACTTTAGCCTTTGTGTGCATGCTTGAGCCATGTTGCATTTGGCATATTCATATTACATTGCATTACTTGGAGTCAGCAAGCACATGTTGCATTTTTTTCATGCATTGCACTATATTTGGCATACTTGCATGCATTGCATTGTTGTTTGGTTTGAGGTGTCAAACCGAACACGAGGAACGAGGGACGTTCGTACTTGAAGTGACGAGACGTGCCTCAATCCTCAGTCGCCAACACTCTTGATCCAACATGATAGAGTGTGTAGCATTCATTTGCTTTGTTGCATTCATTCTACATTAATTTGCACACTTGGCACCTTAGGCCATCATGCATCGAAATGCGTGATTGGTGGCCCGAAGGTCGAGAGCCATACTCCCTTGAGTTCATAGCATGATAGGGAGGGTGGTCATGCACACATTGTCTTGTAAATTCCTTGCCATGCACTGTCTATCCTCTGTTGCAACAAAAACAGAATTCTATAGGAAGATATGGTCGGTCGACCATCTTCAATGCCTGCCGGCCATTAAATGTTTGCCGAGATTACCACAAATGGTCGATGACCAGTTCCCCATGGCCGGTGGCCTCACCTCCTGGTCAGTGACCCCCCACAACCCTCAGGGAGTAGTTTAGAAGCAACTTTGAGACTTGCGCAGTTTTCAGAGGTGCAAAGCAGTGCAAACAAAGACAACATGTGGCATGGAAATGGGTTCCCGAGTGAGGGGATCGAGCATGCATCATTCCATCATTCCGAGGTGGAGCTGTGGCGGCCTCTTTAGTTTCATACTTAGACTATTTTGTAGTTAATTTGTTAATTAATTAAGGGTTTTGTAATATTTAATTAGCTAGGGTAGTTGATTAATTATTCGGTTTGTATTATTTATTCGGACCCTCCGTCGAGAGGGCGAATTTGTAATAAGTGTGCGGCGTGTGTGAATGTCTTCCAACCCCACGTCTTTCTCCCTTTTACTTACCTGCTTTTGATGGTTAGTTTTAGGTCATGTTTCGATTAGCATACCTTATGTTAGCATGTTTGCATACATTCATTCGTATTGCACGCACCGGGCTCGGCGCATCATACTAATTGCATAGCATTTCAATTCCAACTTGAATACGTGGATCGAGTTGCTGCATTTCACATGCCATTCTTAGAATAGCCGAGCCTATTTTAGTTGCATTTTGCATGTGCTGCATTAGCCATCTTAACATGAACTAGGATCATGCATGATTCCTAACTAGTTTCTTATTTTAGCTCGGAGTACTAGGTAAGCTTTTATGCTTTAGCATCTTGCATAAGTGTGAGTGTTGCCATGATAACATGCTTGCCATGAGGCTATCTACTTATGTGATATAATTGCCTGAATGCCTGTGGGTGAAGGTTCGATTGCCTGAATTGGAATGATTCCTTGAAATCCGTGTTTTAGCCTACTTGCGAGTAGCAAACTCTAAACCATTTCCAAACAAACGGATATGCGATGCTTTGTTCCAAATTAGGCGATCTAGTCTATACTTGTGTGTTGTGCACATCACATAGTAATTCTAGTTAATTAACTGGAATAAGAACGCATGTGTTTTCAAAAACAAGATATCATGTTTAGTACAGGCCGATCTTTGATCGGGCGAGCGGGGGTGCTCATAGATGACCTTCCCCAATCGTACCGAAGTTCCCGAGCTGAGGCAACTTTGGTGATGACGGACACGTGGACTTAGGCACGAGTTAGGGTTTCCTAAATTCTCCCAAAATAAAATATTTAGGTGGCGACTCTGTATCTGGCAAAGCAGTCCATGTTTGGCACTTCTTTCTCAAAAATCAATTTTCCAAAACGATTTGCCGGATTTGGACTCTTTGGTGATTTGTCGGTCTTGCATTGCACTTTGCGAGACTAGATTCAGAACCGTGGCACAAGAGTCCGAACTGTAGAATGAGGCCCTCGGGGCACGTCTACAGCTGCATGCCAAATAAACAGAATGTTGTGTTGTGAGCTATGTGCCAAATGAATGGGATGCTATGTCATAAGCTGTGCACCTTACTTGCATTGTGCATGCATTTTATCACGCTTTCTTGCGCATCGCATTGTTTTGTGCACCTTACTTGCATTGTGCATGTATTTTATCGCGCTATTTTGTGCATAGCACTGTTTTGTGCATTCCCTTTGCGTCGCACTGTCTTGTGCACTCTCCGGTCTAGGAGACCTTAAATCCTCTAAAGGTACAATTCCTTTGGTGTTTTTCGTGCCCGAACGACTTCCAGTGGTCTGATATAGCCACCTGCTTGTGTTTGCGGTGAGTTCCTAGGAGACCAACTGAGACGGTGGAAACTAGAGTTCGAATAGCTCATGCCTAGAACGCAAAGGTTCGGGATTTCCGAGACTAAAGTCTAGTTTAAATACCCAGGGAAATATCGTCAGCTTGAAATCTGTATGGCAGCCACATAGATTGAGATAGCATATGTATGCGCCTCAATTCTGGATACTGACCCAACCTAGTCTGTCACCCTGTTGGAGAATAGGGAAAGCTGCCACCATAGTCAGGGAGAAAAGTAGTACCTGCGGTTCAGCCGAGAAAAAGGAAAAGGTCCCCAGCAGCATACGGTAGGTCGTTGCCAATTGCCCCTGTAAGGTACCTTCACTTCCTAACTACTACATCATCTAGTATGTCCATTGCATTGTATATAGAATATATTGCATGTATTTACTGTATATCCATTATATCACTTGCGCCTTTCCATGTTAAGCTTAGTCTGGCATGTGCCCATACTTTTCGCGTTAAAGCATGGTTATGTGATTATGTGTACGCACCTATTCCACTAAGGGAATTGTGGTTTGAGGGTAACGGCACCATTTTTGTGTTAGACGTGGTTTGTTTGTGTCTATGCCTTTTTTTTAGGCAAAATGTGGTTTGGCCGCGTGCTTTATTCAGTTCATCCATTGAATCCATTTCATCGTATTTTAGTTGTTACATTCAGCATTTAAGATCACGATCTTTCCTCAGCAGATCATTCCCCACTTATATCATGCCACCCAATTACTTGTACTTTGTGGTCTCTCTGCGAAACACATAGTTTTGCATGTGCTCGCACCCCTTTCATGTTGAAACATGGTTCTGTTATGTGTAAGCATCCATGCTGAGTTGTGGCCAGTACTAAGATGTAGGCACTTAGCATGTGTTAGGCGTCGTTCGGCTCGTGCCCACTGCCTTTTTTGTGTTAAAAGTAGTTTGATTTTGCGTCTCCATCCCTTTATGATATTTGTGTGGTTTTGTACTGCTTGTGGTTTGATCATCTCACATACATTGCATATCATTTGCATTGTTTCGTTACATTGTTTATTAATACATTGTTTTCTAATATTGCATATCATTCACGTTATTTTACGCATCGCACTGTCTTGTGCATTGCATATCATTCGCGCTATTTTGCGTATCGCACTGTTTTGTGCACTACATCATTCGCGCTATCTTGCGTACCTCATCTGCACTTGTTAGTGCATTGCATTTTTTTGCATCCCTACCGCATTCTTATGCGTTACACTTAGGTTGCATTGTTTTGTATCCCTTCCACATTGTTATGCGTCACTCTTAGGTTGCATTGTTTTGCATCCCTTCCGCATTGTTATGCGTCACTCTTAGGTTGCATTGTCTTGCATCCCTTCTGCATTGTTATGCGTTACACTTAGGTTGCATTGTTTTGCATCCCTTCCGCACTGTTATGCGTCACACTTAGGTCGCATTTTCATGCATCCCTTCGCTTGCGTCGTCACGCACTTTTCATTTACATTGCCATGCATATCTCTAACGAATATTGTACATGTTGACTTTCTTTCTTTTATAGGCACGATATTGTATGTACGGTTCATTTGAAGCTGGTGCAACCAGATGACCTGGACGGTATTGTATTCTCCGTGTGAGACGTGATGAGAATTGTATAATTCTCTTACATCCTTTCTGCATGTAATGTAGTTTGGTCTGTATTCGCTTGCTTGAATTGTTGCATTTATTGTGCATATTTGCTTCATTACAGCTTTCTTTCCATGATCATAAGTTATGTTCGGCCTCGTGCATGTCTTTTGCATTCTGCCCCTGCTTGCGGGCACATCTCTTTAATTATCTTGCCTATTTGTCTAAGTCTTTGGCCTTGTCAAAAATGGGTCGTCTCTGGGCTTTGACATTCACTCCCGTCACTTATGACTTTCGAGTTCTGTCAAAGAGGGGCAGCTGTAGACACCCCATTCTTGACAGACCTTAAGACTCAAACGTCATCGGTTGAGCACTCGATGATTGCGCATGTTGTGCTTGTTTCGAGGTATCAGAGTTCTTGGCTGAGAGCCTCACCTCCGGACCTCGGGACCCTTTTGTACTTTGACTCGGTCCGTGGACCAAGTCTTGTTTTCTCTTCCCGGCGGGAGGGAGAGGTCTTGTAGACTATCTCTCAGTGGTCGTAGACTACTTTTCATGGTCGTAGGCCACTATTCCCATTTGGAGACTAGTTTTCGATTTTTGGAGCCGTTAGCCACGCGCCTCGGCTTGGGACCGCTTAACATTCTCCGTTTGGCATGGTTTTTAGAACACACCTTGCTTCCTCTATCTAGAGGGACACTGTGGTCCGGGAGACCACTTTTGTGGCCGTACAACACTTATGGTGCTCAATAGCCAGTTTTCGGGGCACCTGGCCGTGCGCTTTGCCCCCCGAACTCTCGTTTTGCATCTGTGTTGGTTCATTGTTGGCATGAACCTTGTTTTCCTTGTTTGGGTGGTGGTACAAGGGTGGGAGACCACCTTTTCTCCTTGGAGACCAGTTTCTCCCCGCTAGCCGGTTTTCTTATCGAGAAGCTTGTTTTCTTGGTCTTTGGGCCACATTTGCTGGTCTCCCACCACACCACTAGCTTGCTTTCAAAGTGGAGACCACCAAATGGAGCCACCGACCACATTTTTGTGTGGGAGACCACCTACCCTAGTCAGTCGACTAGGGGAAGTGGTCGGCCGACCACCGTTTCTGGTCGGCTAGCTCCTTCCTGTTTTGTCTGTTTGAGTGCGTGCCAGTTGTGCTAGCTGGAAGGCACAGACTGTATCCTCTATACATGGAGGATCTTGAGCCTTGTTTTTTAGCTTCTTAAAGAAGCTTTGGCCTTGTTTGTCTATAAGAGAGGCCCTCCCCCTCCTTGAACCAGGTTCAGAATTTCTCTAAGGCAAAACAATACATATCTCTTTATATCTCTATATTTTGGCTCATAAGGTGCATTGTTCTTGATCCTTTTACACTACACCTCATAGCCATTCACTTACACCATTGATTGAGGTTCTTGGAGGTTGTTTTCAGAGGTTAAAGAGCTGGTTTTTGGTCCCAAAGTTTGTTGGTTTTGATGAGCTTCAAGGGTAATCATTTTTCCCTCTTTTAAGCATTATTGTGATCCTTCTCTTAGCCTCATTTTCATGCTTATTTGAGCTTTGTTGTCAACTGAAAAAATGTTCATATTTAAGTGATTTTCATGTTTGTTTAAGGCTCTTTTCGTGTTGGGGGTCATCTACCCTCTTGCATGCTCTATTTAGCCTCGTTTGGAGCCATGCCATGAGACCTTTGTATTGAGCTTTGCTTGGTGCTTTAGCCACTAAAATCCAGCTGATTTTCAGTGGTTGGCATGTGGTTTTGAGGGCCAAAATCAGAGAGGGGTGACCCTCTCTCTTTTGGCCTCGTTTGCTTGCATTTTTGGCTTTCCAAGGGAGCATATATTTCCACACTTCCTAGCCTTGGTTCAGGCCCTTTTTAGTGACTTTTAGGACCTACCTAGACTCTTTCTATGGCTGGTTTGGTCATCTTTTGTTTGCCTATTGCATGTGTAGAACAATCCCTTGCATAGCCTATCAAAGTAACACCTCATTCTTGCATGTATTGGTTATGTTTCAATGGGTTTTTGGCCATCATTTGGCATGCCATGATTCTTTTTTTGGCTGGTTTGGTAGCCTCTCATATGCTTCACATGCTTGTAGTGTAAATCATGTTCACTAGCTTATAATGCATGTTATTTTGGCCCTCTATGCTAGCATATTTTGGCCATGCTCCAAACTAATTTTGTTCATATTTTGGGCTTCCTTAGCTCTGTTTTGAGGTCCCTTAGTCAAATGATTCTTGCCATGCATGGTTGTAGTGTAATAGCCTTGCTTAGCCTTGAGTTTTGAATCCCCTTGCATGCTTAACTTGAGGTGTTTGCATGTTTTAACATCATTGAGCATGATATTTTAGAGTTTATTTCTTGGCCATATTCTCATGTTTGTCACTCTTTCAATGTGCTTGAGAGTTGCATCATTATACCCCATTTATGAGCCTTTGCATTGAGCTTCATTTTTATGCCTTTCAAGCCACCATCTTGGCTCATTTTGCCATCGTTTTGGGCCTGCTTAAGGTCTGTTTGGAGTTGGTTTTGTCATTTGAGTATCGCCTTGCATGGCTCTAGTGTAATGTGCTTCATTAGCTTCAGTACTTGAGCCTTTCAACATGCATTGTGTGAGTTGTTTGCATGATTCGAAACCATTTTGTATGTCATTTCAGAGCTGGAACATGTGTCATTGTATGCCATATTTCATCATTTCAATGCTTTTGTAGAGTTACATTTTGTGCCCTTGGGCTTAGGTCCTTGCATTGTGTATGCTAGCATGAGTTTTTGAGTCTTGTCTTCATCATGTTTGGCCACTGATTTGGGTGTGGCTAAGGCCCATTCATTTTGGTTTAAGTCCATTTTTGCATTGAGTATGCCATTGTATTCCATAGCATTGAGTATGTCACATTGTCGCATGATTGATCATTGCATTGTGCATGCCTTGTTCATCTCATTGTGTATGTTAGTTCTTAGGTGCATTGTGTATGCTAGGTACCATGTGCATTGAGTATGCCATTGTTAGTTCATAGCATTGTGTATGCTAGTTGCATGTTTGCATGTCATCCTTTGCATGTTTGCATCACTTAGTTGCATAGCATTTAGGTTGCATACTTAAAGTCGCATTGTGCATGCCATTATTTGTTGCATTGTGTTCAGGATAGGAGTTAGTCCGAACACGGGAACCGAGGGACGTTTCGTACTCAAAATGACGAAACGTGCCTCGATTCCCGGTCGCCGACACTCTTGACTACCCATGACGGAGTTGTTGGCTTTAGGTGTTTGTAAGTGCATTCATTTCATATTGAGTCGTGCAATTTGACTCCTCAGCCATCATGCATCGAGATACGCGACCGGTGGCCCGAGGGTCAAGGACTACACTCCCTAGAGCTTATGCAATGACGGGAAGAGTGGTCATGCACACATTTGTTGCAAATACCTTGTCGTGCCTCTCTCTCTTTTCCTTTGTTGCAGAAAAACGGAATCCAGGAGAAGAAACTGGTCGGCCGACCAGGTTTTCTGGCAGACCGACCACCTTCTTTGGTCTCCACCACAAAAGGTGGTCAGTAGTTGGTCTCCCATGCCTATAAGCTGGTCGGCAGCCTTCCCACAGTTTCCCAGGATAGAGTTTCATCTCTCTGGAGCTTTGTGCAAATTTCTGAAATCAATTGCAAGCAAAGGCAAGCCAACGCATCGCGATGGATTTCCCGACAAGGCGACTCGAGCATGCATGCATCCTTTATCATTCAAGGCGGAGCTGAGGCAGTCCACATTCTTGTAGTTTGCACGCTAGTTTAATTGCTTACTTAGTTAGTTTGTTAATTAATTAGAGTTGTGTAATAATTAGCTGTAATTTATTATTCATTTTGGTTGTGTAATAACTAGCTTAATTAGATTGGCTTAGATTAGCTAGTTGGTGTTGTATTATTTATTCGGACCCTCCGTCGAGAGGGCCAATTGTTGTAGTAAGTGTGCGTGTGTGTGATGCATGTCTTCCAACCCCACATCTTTCTCCCTTTTATTTACCAGCTTATGATGGTTAGTTTTAGGGCATGTTTCAATTAGCATCCTTATGCTCGTATGATGGCATCCATTCATCTGTCTTGCATGCATCGGGCTCGGCGCATCATACTAACTGCATTGTATTTCAATTCCAAGTTGAATACATGTTATCTGTAGCATCTCATACGCCATCTTAGAATAGCCGAGCCTATCTTAGTTGCATTTCGCATGTGTTGCGTTAGCCATCTTAACATGAACTAGGATCATGCATTGATTACTAACTAGTTTCTATTTTGGCTTGGAGTACTCGATGAGTGTTTATGCTTTAGCATCCTTGCATGTGTGTGAGTGACTGCCATGATAGCATTCTTGCCATGAGGCTAATTGCTTATGTGATATAACTGCCAGAATGCTTGTGGATGAAGGTTGGATTACTTGAATTAGAACAATTCATTGATTACGAGTTTTATGCCCACTTGAGAGTGGCAAAACACCATGTTTTCTAAGCCGACTTGAGGGTGGCAAAATCCGCATTTTAGCCAACTTGCGAGTAGCAAACTGCTTTAAAAAATAAACATGAGATGTTTTGTTCCAACTTAGACGATCCAGTCTATACTTGTATGCTGTGCGCATCACGTAGCAATTCTAGGCTAATAAACTAGAATAAGAACACATATGTTTTCAAAAACAAAATATCAGGTTTAGTAGTGGCCGATCTTTGATCGGGCGAGCGGGGGTGCTTATTTCATGACCTTCCCCAATCGTACCCAAGTTCCCGAGCCGAGGCAACTTTGGTGATGACAGAAACGTGGCCTTAGGCACAAGTCATGGTTTCCTAAATTCCCCTAAAATAAAATATTTAGGTGGCGACTCTATATCTGGCAAAGCAGTTCATATTTTGCACTTCTTTCTAAAAATTAGTTTTTCAAAACGATTTTTCGGATTTGGACTCTTTGGTGATTTATCAATCTTGTATTGCACTTTACGAGATCAGATTAAGAACCGTGACATTTGAGTCCGAACTGTAGTAAGCCCAATGAACAAAATAGGATTTTCTCGAGACGTTCAGGGACGTCTGCAGCCTATTTTAGTAAAGGTTGCTCAGTTTTGTCTTAATCGGATTGATGCCTAACTTCAAACATCCATATCTCCCTCGGCTTTAGAAGATTTCAGACTCGGATTTAGAAGATTTTCGGGTCTGAATTGAAGCCCTGGAAGTCCACTTTCCAATGGTGGTGTCTTCACAACTAAATTCTAACTGTACGAAGAGATAGGCCTGATTTGTTGAAGGCTACTCAGTTCTCTCTTAACGGTTTGGTGCCCAACTTCTTCCCCAACTAGTTTTCTTCCCTCTCCTCCTATTTTATTCAACTCCAAACCTATAAATAAGAGGTTTTTAAACATCTTTGAAAGAGTTCACCTCTCATCCATTTATTTCCATTTTGTCCTCACTCGGTTTACTGAAAAGTGTAATTTTTAACGAAATGCGAGTCTCGGAACATCGTAGAAACATTTTCAAAAATATTTTGAAAGAGAGGGCTTTAAGGTCTAAAATAGTTTTGGTCAAAATAGTTTTGGTCCAAAATGGGGTGTAAGGTTGGGATTTAGAAGCTTTTCTTGCTGAAGAAATCGAACTTTTGTACAGCGTAACTTTCATCATCGAGTGATCAACCTGAGGCTCCCAAGTCTAAAGGGTGATCAAAAATGGGGTGTCTACACTTGGGTACTAAATTGAGATTCAGTACAGTTGTTCACCCCCAAACTGACTAGCAATCCGAGAGGACAATCCAGTCTTTAGAAGACATGTTGAGAGCTTGTGTCCTAGATGTTCGAGGTAGTTGGGATGAATACTTGACTTTAATAGAATTTGCATATAATAATAGTTATCAATCAAGCATTGGGCGAAGGTGTAGAACTCTAGTGTGTCGGGATGAGATTGAAGAGAGAAAATTGTTAGGGCCAGAGATTGTTCAAATTACTACCGATAAAGTGCATATTATTCGAGAAAGGTTGAAGGCGACTTAAAGTAGACAAAAGAGCTATGCAGATAATCGAAGGAGGGATTTGGAATTTCGAGTTGGAGATCATGTATTTTTACGACTCTTGCCGTGGAAGGGAGTGATGCGATTTGGTAGGAAGGGCAAACTAAGTCCGCGGTATATTGGGCATTTGAGATACTAGATCGCATTGGCAAGACAGCCTATCATTCGGTTTTGCCACCTAGTCTGTCTCGCATTCACGATGTGTTTCATATGTCCATGTTGAAGAAGTATATGCCTAACCCATCACAGGTGTTAGATTTCCAACCAATCCAACTCAAGGATGATTTGTCTTATGAAGAGGAAGCCATAGAGATTGCGGACAAGAAGGATCAAGTGCTACGTTCTAAGACTATACCACTAGTAAAAGTATTGTGGAAAAATCATGCTTTGAAGGAAGCTACTTGGGAGTGGGAGGATGATATGAAAATTCAATATCCACGTCTTTTTTAAGGTATGAACTAGACTAAACAAATAAATAAATTTCGTGGACAAAATTTCCTTTAGGGGGGTAGAATTATAATATTCCCAACATTCATCTAGAGCCAAACACAATCCTAAGTTAAACTCCACTTAAGATATCAAAACCCAACTCTAAACTTGATAGTAGGTGTGACCAAGCACCCCATTTCGACTATTAAAAAAAAAAAAGTGCAATTTTTTTTTTTTTTACATCATTGTCTTCATTCATCTCTCTCTAACTTCTCTTTACATTCTCTCTCATTTTCCTTTACTTTCTTGGTGGCCAAACACCCCACCTTTGCTCTACCCTTACACCACCACCTTAACCCACCATCTCCACCACCGCCAGCCATCTGATCTTGCCAGAAAGAGGGTCTAGTAGGCCACTCCTTCACTCTTTCCGAAAATAGCACAATAGAAGTACCAACTCTAGATTTTTCTTAATCTTTTGAATAATCAAAGCTTGGGGTTTATTTTCTTGATGGATTAGAGACTTTTAATTGATAAGAATCTTTCCCTAAAAAATTTATTTTAAGGTTTTCATATCTTGAGTTAGAGAGGATGATTTTTTTTTTTTTTAGATCTATTATGATTTGGGGTTTGATTGTTGAGTTTTATACTCAATTAGTTTCTATGAATGTTTTACATGTAGAAAAGTGATCAATTTGATGGTTGTTTTGGAGATTGAGATTTGGGTTAATCTAGGTTTGAATGTGATGTAAAAATTGGAAATTTTGGTGTTAAGAAATTTAAATGTTGAAATTGATTTGATAAATGGTGGATTGGGTATCTCTATGTTCTATAAACGATTTTGAAGGAATTTTATTAACGATTGAAGTTGTTTTACTTAAGTTGTTGAGTTTATGAAAATGTTGATTTTTGACTTTTGTGGTTTAATTGATGGTGGTATTGTGCATATAAATTAGTTGGATATTTAAAAAAGTTAATAACTCAAAAATGTACAAAGTTTGGGTGTTGTGGAGATTGGATAAGTTGTTTGTTTGGGTGACTTGAAGCTGGATGAGTTTTTTAGCTTCGTTTTAGCTCTGATTCCAAGCATGTCTTATTTAGGATCAATTTTAGAGATGTTGTAATTTTCATTGAAAGCTTTCCCCTAATTTTAGATCTTATTTACTAATTGTTAGTATTGGAGGAAGGCATCTCTACACCTGGGAATTAAATTTTGGAGGTGAGTATACTTACTATGGAAATTTACCTTATCTCTATCTTTAATACAAAGTTTGAAAATATTTTTTAAATTAAAGGAAGTAACACATTTCATCATGATATATGGATAAGAAGAAAATCTATAAATTTATTGAGGTCAAAGGTTGAGTTTAAATAAATATATGATTCCATTTGTATAATGAAGCATTAATTTCTATGAGAATTTATTTAAGTTGAGTCCTTCAAATTTTATGATGATGATGATTAAATGACAACGAAACGTCATGCGAGAGTATTTATTTTTATTGATGATATAACCGAATATAGCCTTTGGGGCCACAAGGGCCGAAATGCTTTGGGGTCCTCGGGACCGAAACATTGAAATGAGAATTGAAGTGCTACGATGACATGAGTTATGTTCTTATGGTTTTGTTTTGGGTAATGGTACTGTCACCATCTAAGTCGCAAGGTAACGCGACCCTAAAGCTATGTAGTGGTTCATATGATGGACATGAAATCTTAATGTATTGAAAAGTTGCATTTTTGTTTACTTTCCTTATTCAAATGTATTTTTCGTGCATGATGAGATTCTTTGGGAAAATATTCATAACGGTTTATGCAATTTTTTTCAATTTGTATAAATTTCAGTCCAATTAAGCTCTTATGTTTATTATCTTTATTTTGAACCCAATTGGAAGGAGCAAGTTTTATAACTCCATGGGATTCGTATACTCATTGGGCTCTAGCTCATTCTTTTTAAATTAATTTTATTTATTTATTTTTATTTTATTTTATTTTTTTTCAGATTCCTAAACTTTTGTGTGGCTCGCCTCAACTTGGAAGATTAGAGTTTCTGAAGGATCAAATATGGGCACCTTGTAGTTGAGCTTTTTGCTTAGGGTCACTCTAGGATGTACTTTTATCCTTTGGTTTTATGAAGGAGGTTGTAAATATTTGTTTTATGAAGTTAGATGTATTGATGGGTTCATGAATAGTACGTTTTATCATTGGGGTAGTGGTGCATGGGAACTATCTTAGTAGCATGATGATATTTTTGTCATTGAATGGATCATTTCATATACGTTGGCCAATCAAAAGATCTTATGTACTATTGGTGATGTGATATAAGAATTATACAGGTGATTATTGTGTACAGGTGCTATAGCGTTGAAGTGTGCCCTCCTAGCGGGGTTTGCCTTGCCGAGATTGGGTTGTGACAACGAAAGACATTGTTTGTAGTCTACAAATTAGTATTGTTCGTACAAATTAGTTTTATGGCATGGTACAGCTTACCTTTTGACGTGGTACATATTATTTTTTGTTGTGGTACTAAATACCTTTTCACATGGTAAAGATTACTTTCTTGGCATGGTACAAATGACCTTTTCTCGTAGTACAAATTAGTTTTTGGTGGTACAGATTAACTTTTGGATATTAATTTTGTTTAATCCTATGTATGTATGGAATTATATTTTTGAAGTTGGATTATGCTTTGTTTGTATGGAATTTCTATTGCGTTTATAATTTGATGTTAAATATGAATTTTTTTTATAGTTAAAAGTGAAATGTGTGCATGTTGTAGAAGTAATGGTTGCTAATTTCGTTAGTATATTGATCATTTTATTTTTATACAGGGTACAGGTTGCTCTAATAATTGAATAAATGCAGGTGATCGACAAATTAATAAAAAAAATTATAAAGTTTTTGGCGACTAAATATTTTGGAAGCCAAAAATGCAAGCAATGGTATTTCATGACTAAATATTTAGTAGTAAAAAAAGAAACAAAAGACTTTTGGCGACCAAATAGTTAGTAGCCAAAATAAATCAATATGAGGGAAAAAAAGTTTGCCAACTAAATATTTTAGTCATGAAAGAGCATCGCATCCTTCGGCGACTAAAATGTTTGGTCGTAAAATTCCATGAAATCTAATCTTTTGGCGACTAAAATGTTCAGTCGTGAAAACTAACAACGACTAAACTATTTGGTCGGTAAATGTATTATTATTAGTGACTAAAATTTTTAGTCGGTAAATGTATTATTATTAGCGGCTAAAAGATAATTTAATTTTGATTTAATTACTTTCAGTGACTAAATATTTAGTCGCCAAAATGTTATGTTTGGCAACTAAATCCGTTTTAGTAGCTGAAGATAATATAAATATATATCCAGAAACGTGGCCAAATGCATCTAGTAGGATTACACTATTGAAAGAGAGGGATCTAAAACTTTTTATATGTTATAGCCTATTTTAGGACTATTGTTGAAAGTTAATTTTTAACTTTTTTTGAAAAAATGTGTAAAAAATGTGAGAGACAATGTGCTTCAAAATGAGTTAAAAGCTTAAATATGATTTTTAACCATTTTCCTAAAATATTTTTATATATAATTTCACAATTTGGTATGCTTCCATAGCACAGACACAGCATCTGTGTAGCAATATGACGTAGTTGTAGCTTTCTGGTATAGCCGGCACCATCTTAAATTTATTGTCATTTAATATTGAAGTTTTTTCTGTTATTATTTTATTATTTTAAGGTTTTTTTCTGGTACTCAAATTTTTTATTTATTTCTGGTTCAAATTTTTTATTTATTTATTTACTTTTTTATAACTCAGATATTCAACCTTATTGGACTGATTAATTCAAAAGACTAAATTCTATATTGCCACAAGACTCAATTAAAATTGGAAAAAAGTCGGTATAAACTGAACCGATTAATCGGGAACCCTCTATGGTGTATGTAACTCGTGCAGTTCTGATAAGAATATGGATATGAGATTATATCATCTAACGACAACAATGGTACTATAAGATTGATTGAGGATTTAAATTAAGATTTTAGGTCAAATCAATTTTATCATGAAGCAGCTGCAGAAATATATATCTTTAACGAAAAGGGCAATGATTGGTGGGACCATTTGAGCCACAGAATTTGTGACCACCAAACATTTTCGTTAACGAAAATTATGCAAGACTTGACATCAAACAATGAATTCGTACGAATTATCAACTTTGTATATCATCAACCCATCAAACTCAATCTGATTTGCCATGCATCTCTCATGGTCTGTTGGATTAGTGGATGACAACATATACATATATACGAAAAGAGATCTGTGATTTGCAAAGTTCCAGAGAAGATGAGTGGAAGACACCATACAGCTAAAAAAGATTAATAAAAAAAGTGTGATTTTTTTTACGGGAGACATGGTTTTGCAAAGCTACCTACTCATAGTAATGTTAGATACTCATCAATTGGATTCTTAAATTTATTTATTGTGATGTAGTAATAGATATAAACTCTACACAATTGAGTATGTGATGAATCACAAATTAACATGTATCATGAAATATCATAATGTATCACATCATATATATATATATTTTTTTATGGGTCTTGAACATTTTCTAAACTGCTCATATACACTTTATTTAAGAGGTTAAAGAGTTATTGTCAAATATAAATGATAAATAGATTTTGTTAGTGTAGAGCACATGTCCAGAAATTTGAAAATGTTGTATATTGTGCACGAAAGTGAATGCAGTAAATAAATCACAATACTTTCAACCTCTCTTAATATGTGTTCTAAAAGCACACACTAATAAAAAGACACATACTAACAAAACACATGGTAACAAAAAAAAAAATGTTAGAGGTCCCAAATGTTTTACCAAACATTTATATAAGTGTTTCTACATCTATATGAGTGTTCGGCAAAAGATTTAATAGAAAATTTGGTATCCCTATAGCATTGCTCCCGATGAAAAATATTGCTCCCAATGAGTTGTTTTGACTCTCTCCATTATAAGTTATTTTGCAATGAGGTGTTTGATAACCTAATTTATCGCTTAAATTTAAATGTATTAAATGATAATTAATTAAATTTATTTGATAATTATAATTGATATCGCTTAAAATCTACAATCTCTTAAAATATAGGCTAAAAGTTTAAAAAATTAAAATGATATGAAACTTACTTAATCTTAATTGAACTTATAAATACTAAACATAAGTGTCGACATACACCATTATAAACTCATACACTACTACAAAAACAGATAAAGATCACACTTTTTTTGTGTGATGAATGTTATTTAATCGCACTTTTTAAGTTTTATTAAAGTGTGATCTTTGGGAGTGATTAAAAGGGGTCATTTTTAATCACACTTTTCAAGTGTGCCTAATAACATTTAGATCACATCTTTTAAGTGTGATTAAAAATATTTAGATCACACCTTTTAAGTGTGATCTTTGGAAGTGTGATTAAAAATGGTCATTTTTAATCACACTTTTTAAGTGTGATTAATAACATCTAGATCATATCTTTTAAGTGTGATTAATAGCATTTAGATCACATCTTTTAAGTGTGAGTAATAACATTTAGATCGCATCTTTTAAGTGTAATTAATAACTAATAAAATCTGTGATAAAAAAAAGGTTCGACATATTTGAAAAATAATCAATATTATTTTTGTACCCACATTTGAAGAATGTAATACACACTATACTATATTTTGAATCATAACCACATATTGAATAGAATAACATCATATATTTCATAAATGAAAATTAAATATTCAAAAGTATATACAAAGAAATTAAATAAATAAAAAATTAACTGTGCTTACATATATTAAAAAATGAAAAAACTTAAAAAACTAAGTTCTTTAATTCTTGGACCATATTTTGCATCTCTTCAAAAAATTTCTAACCTGAAAAATGAAAACACAAATTAATCCAAAAACCGCTGATGCATATGAATAAATTAAAAAGTTAATTCAGCAAACCAAAATAGGAACATTAATCTTAATCCTTTTTGAAGTAACTTCCCTGTTAACAATTAGATGCCATAGCAGCTCAGTGTCAATGACATTGTAATTAGGAGGTCACTAATGAACACAGTATTTAAAAATGATAAATCTCAATACAGCTTGTGTACGATCTTTTTGTGAATGTATATTATAAGTGGATAACAGTGAAGAAGAGCCACATGCAAGAAATCATCAATGTGAATTTCCAATGATACATACCAAGACCAATAAGAGATAGAAGAAGCATCAACACAGCAATAATGATCAGTGCAATTAAGGTTTTTTGCCAGTCAACATTGTGAGGTCAATACAAAATCTAAATTTGATGATAATACCAAGGTTGTGAACTCATACACCGTATTGAAGACTCTCTGTATTGTTTCAGAATTTTCACTTGTTTTCTAGCTCAGTGTATCTACTGCAGTATATAAATCTGCATTCAACTTGTCAACTTCATCTTTGTCATTTGAAGGAAGAAAAACCTGGACCATATTAATGGTTTTCGTAAGTAATAGATACTCTGTGACATTTCTTAATGTATGCACAGTGTAGTCTGACTGGTTCACAACAAACTTCAGAGTATACATCACTTCACCATGGAATTCAGCCCGTCAAACAGAAAGAAGTATTCATCCAATCCTGGGTGATGAAAGAGCAGGTTTGTTAGGAAGAGTCCAAAAAGATAAGATGGCAAATAATCACAGGATATAAGTTAAAAAAAAAAATCTATTTGACAAATGGAACACCAAGGAACAAAGGCACAAGAAATAAGCAACAAAAGTTTGACTAAAGAAAATAACAATTAAACTCCCAATTAGTGTGCAAATTCAAATTTTGATGGACATGGTAAGTTACAGTTTTATAAGTCCAGAGTTCCCAGTAGACTACCAGCAAATATATGTACAACATCTTATATTAGACTACCAGTGTTTTGATGAAATTTAAAAAGAACGTTGAAGAAAATTTTGACCTGCCTTAATTAGATTTGAAGATGATTTAAAGAAATTGACATCTCAATCAATAATTTAAACAAGAAATATTTGTACAACATCTTATATAGATTCTTTAAAAATAAAAAAAACCAAACATGTAATTCCTTAATCTAGCAACTAGAATCAAGGGACCATTTATTCAAAGACAAAGTATTCATTTCTTCATTCATGAAACTGTCTGTGGCTGGACGTAAAATGATTAATTGGGAAGTTGAAATTAAAAATGAGTAATTAGGAAAAGTCCCACCTATAAGATGAATTGGTTTTACCCCCACAAACATACAAGCCATAAATTTGAAGGAACAGTTTCAATGATAAATAGTCTTCATTAGCAGAAAATTGCAAAGGGTCATTAATGTGTTGCTGGTGTCACAAATCAAAACCAAATAAAAAGAAACCAAGCAAAAGTTGGGTAGTACATGGAGGTTGCACTTTTCCGGGTACTCATAATGTGTGTGTTTTTTAGGACTATGTGTTAGACTGTTCCTTTCCAGCTAAGGAAGTGGGGTATGCGAACGAGATGCCTTCTCTAGATCTAACGTCTCCAACTGTTTAGATATTAATCTTATAACAAAAGTATTGCAACTTTTGCTGACTTTTTATACACATCTAAGTTCTAACTAAAGCTTCTTGGCTGCTTAAATATAGTTAACATGATTCTAAAGACATAATTTGAAGAAATTCACTTTTAAAGCAGAATATGGCACATCATAACAAGTAAACCAGACATTCATTATATTTAGATAAAAAAAAAAAGAAGGTTGATATGTGCACCTGTGACAAAAACATAACACTGGCCAAAAATGCAAGGGTTGCACTATTTCATTCTTTGCGTTGAGACCCATGTACACAAGGAAGTCTCCTGATGTCTGGAGTAAAGAGGAAAAATTAGATACAGAGAATAGTGTTGCAGCACAACCAATCCATAATCTAACAACAAACCACTCACCTTCCACAACCAAGGCAATACCCCCAAAAACAAAATTGCAGAGTCCATCAGTATAGTTACGAACTCATGAACAAAATGGGAGTGGCTGAAAGTTAAGAAAGGCAAATTAGAGCACAACCGAAATAGCTATATTAGTGAGTAGCATAGGTGAAAAAATATAAATGAGAAAACTTGTGACCAGATAAAAAACAACAAAACCTTTTATCAAGACTACAGGCTCGAGATTTTTCAAACTTTTCTTGGCTAATAAGTCCTTCCAAAGTCTTACAATGACACAACCACAAACAATTCTTACTAATAAAACACAACCACAAACTTTGAAGAAAAATCAGAAAGCATAAGTAAGAATGTTCAGACTCTTACAATGACATTTAAGTAAGAATCTAGCTTGTGTAGATTTTCATAAATTAAGTTGATAGCATCTTTAACAGGGAAAGCCGAAGGAAAACAAAGTAGGTCTTTAGTGAGAGAAGTGACCTGACATACTGTATGAAAATGGCCAATTGACGCCTCCAATTTTGAAAATAAACCATTAATAGTGGCCAATAATGAGAGCAATGACTTCTCACGATGCTTTACCAAAGCATTTAACTCAAATTCCAATGCTAATACCTATATCTACATTCACATATACAAAAAATGAGTATGGTGAGAATCGATTGAATTACTCATAGCTCTCTAGGGTTTGGTCGTCCTTCAAGATCTGCCATCGTCGGCACTAAGGTGGTGGTTCTGCGGCAGAAGGAGGTGCTACGCGACAGGCAACGGCGGATCGGTGATAGCAAATCCAACACTGATGGTGATTGTTGTTGTTGGGGTTGGGAGTTTCAAAGCTAGGGTTTCTAATATAGGGGAGAGAAAGATAATAAAACCCTAGCTATTGCTAAGTGAGTGGTGAGAGGGGGAGAGGGGAAGACGCGGGGAGAGAGGTTTTGATTTGTTTGTGTTTCCACTGTGATACTATATATATATATATATATATATATAAATATAATCACATTTAATTAAAAAAATAAATATAATCACACTTAATTAAAAATATATATATATAATCACACTTAGAAAGTGTGATTAAAAAACATATATATAATAACATTTAATTAAAAAATGACATAAAAAATAAATATTATCACACTTAATGATTAAAATATTAATTTAATTTTTTTTATCACATTTCTAATAAAAGTAAGATATTTTCATTTATCAAAGTGTGATCTTTAAATGTTTTTGTAATAGTGATTAGTAACAACATATCTTAGCTCATAAAGTGACCTTCATGGATTTCCACTTTAAGAGCAAATGAGTATGTGCGACAATCTTCCAAGTATAGGAACATTAATAACTGATAAAGCCAGACTGCTGTTTATAAAGAAGAAACCCTACATTTAGAACACAACCACTGACATGTTTCGGCAACAAGTGCTTAAGTCCAGGAAAATAGGAGATGAGAAGTAAACAAATATAGAATGCTCAAGAAACTGCCCAAACTGAAGCAAGTGGAGCCTTAATGAAACAATTGAAAGGAGATTTAGGAGAGTAAAAGGTGGTGGAAGAACAGAGAAGAAAAAGGCTGACAAAAGCCCAAGATAGAAGAAGAGAGAGCAACTAAATACAAGGACTTCCAAGATTTTGAAACTTTGCTGAAGCAGGGCAAAAAGTTGGGAAATAGAAAACTCAATTAATTGCACAAATTGATTCACATGCATTTCTTAAGCCTAGTAGCTAGCTCCCTCAAATAGGTTCAAAGTGAAGAAACAATTCAAAGATCCTTATACATCATCATTTACACATCATTTGCACCCTTCCATGTTAATTGTCCATATTTTGCAAACAGATTGCACACCCTTGGTTACTCTTTTCTACTACAATACAGTACCAATCAAAAAATAAGGTGGTTTTCCAATCACGAATCATGGTCTGATGGGGGTAGACTGATATAACATATGGGTTGATTTGATATAACAATTTCCAACACAACAATTTAGGTTCATACAAAAAAAAAAAGAGATTACTCCCCATTACATTTAAAAAAAATAAAAAAAATAGTGAATTACAATGACCCCCACTAAGGGTTTTGACAAACGTAAATTTCCCTGGCAGTAAACTTGAAGGAAACCAAGTTAACAAATAATGTAAAATGATAAAAAAAAAAAAAAAAAAAAATCCTCGTCTCTCTTATATGCATAAAATAATTATAAAAAAATCAAAAAATTCTCCGTCCCAAGAATGATTAGAAAAACTAATGTATGTCAAAGATAATATTCCACATAACATTATTTAGGGTAAATTACAATGACCACCATTGATATTTCTAACAAATACATTTAACTCCCTGATATTCTAGAAAATACACACTCGCCCCCAAAAACTTGTAGTCACATAACTAGCAGCCCCTCTCATTAAGTGGTTGTTGGGGTTTGTGATAGTAACTTTCTACAGCTTTTTTTTCTTCTTCCTACAACAATGAGTAAGAAAAGGAAGAACTAAGAACTAATGAAAAGAATGGGTGCCAAATATAATGATTGCAATAAAGGCATACCACAACTAGATCATAGGGTAGTAGCAAATGGTAGAAACACTTCCCAAATCTATTAACTGCCCTAAAATAGGTTGAACACAACCTTTCTTAACTAACTTTTCAATGCAATGTTTCACATATATTCAGGACCAAATAGGCTACACTACACGGTCAAAGGACGTCCACAATCACTTAATCCCTCAAGTTGTATTAAATTATTAGACTATATGTGGGTGACTCAACAATGCCAGATGCAACAAGTGTTAGATAGCCATGCCAATGTCAGCTTAACTGCCTCAAATCATCTAAACATAAGAACTAACATGCTCCCTAAGAGATCATTCATAATGAATTCTTGATTTCACTTGGAAGCCATAAGACAAACAATAAAATTTCCCCTATATTGTCAACCCCTATAAAATTCAACTAATACTGAATGGAAATTAGTCATCAAATGTATCCACAACAACAACAACATACCAACACAATTTAAAAAATATAAGGCAAAGAACAAAAGAACTGTTCACAGGACACACAGAAAAGCAAAGTGAAGCCTTTTCGCTGGAAAATACATGCCTGAACAGCTCAGAAATTGAATTGCTCTCACATGCATTTGAACAATAATTTCAACTCCTCTAGACATAAAAGAGGGTTCCTTTAACTATATGTTGAAGATTGCAAAAAAAATAAATAAATAATCAAAAAACCATATACCCACAAAACAGAACTGTAACGCCCTCAAAAAAATACATAAAACCCATCACTTAAGACATGCATTGATATAAAAGAAGCCAACCATTTCTATTCATCAGAGTAATTCTTACAACTGTATTACATGTTAACAACAAAAGGAAATGCCCTATAGGCTTACAGCTTTCCAAGTCGACACCTGGTTACACAAAAGAAGAGTACTAACTCTATACAAAATAAGCCCTTGGCTTGATGTACACGTAATACAAATAAAATAAATAAAAAGAGTCTTCAACTCTCATCATCATCCAAACTATGTCCTTGGAGGTGGCATACTACCTGTACCTGAAAATAATGTCCCATATAGGGTGAGCCAACGCCTAGTACAAATATGCTAAACACAGTATGAGCAATAACTAAGACATTAGCAATTGATAAATGTTCAATTTCCATAAATCAATTCATAACCCATTTCCATTTCATGACCACTATGTTCATGCTTTATTTTAGTTTCCATTTCTTATCAATTTCACAATTTACATCAACGGCTCAGAACCTGGCCAACCACTTATATGAGACGGTGACTCATATTAAACGTTTCTCATTTTACAATAGATACACATACTAGTTGTATCAACATTTCAACAGATAAGCATAAAAGCTGTATCAACACTTCCAAAGATAAGCATATGAGCTGTATCAACACTTCCATAGATAAGCATATAAGCTGTATCAACACATTATCTGACAAACATATGAGCTGTATCAGTGGAGTCCATCCCCTATCTTCTCCCAAACAACATCCGGTTTAGAGGTCCATCCCCTATCTTCCCCAAAACCGTGGAGTACATCCCCTATCTCCTCCCACACACACGACGTATATACACAAAGGTCATATATACAATCAATCAATACATAACGTTAATGTATTCTACCAACCGTCATACTCTATGACATATCCAATTGATTAGTTTTAGTTTGTCTACTCATCATGCATTGTCTACAACAATCAAAACTACCCTCCACCGGTAGCCCAAGCAATTATTTCTAAACAGATAATAAAAGCTCCAACAGATAAAATATCAATGTTTTCAAAAGTGAGCGATTAATAAATCTAACTCCACTATTCTACCATATAATGAACCAATTTCATTATTTCCAACTCAATTCCATATAGCTACAATTTTTCCAAATTAATTATACCAATTAATTTAAACAACAAATTAGGGCTTTTTCCCCCAACTCTCAATATCAACTTAAAGGTTCAAATATCACCAACCAACAACTATATCATCATTCTGAAACCCAAAATACATATTATGAGCCCAAAATCACAAAACCCTCTTTAACACATTTTGAAACCCTAAGTCCCAAAATCAACCATTTAAACAATAAGCTCAAAATCTTGGTTAAAACCCATAAGAGTGAGTAGAAATCCCTACCTCAAATTCGGAGCTCAAGGAAAGAAGATGAAGAAACTCAACGTGCTCCAAAACTCAATATACTCGGATCAAAACGTAGCCCTCGATGATCAACCCATCTCTTACAAAGGCCGAAGGGAATGGAAGCACTCTAACTAGATCAAACCCTAGAGAGAAGGGAGTTTCTAGAGAGAGGAGCTCTCAAAATGTCTTTTTAGAAAGTAAGAGAGAGAGAGAGAGAGAGAGAGAGAGAGAGAATGTAAAAAGTGATTTTAAAATGCCCAGCTGCCAACTGATATACGACATTCCCGCTCGAGCGGAGAACCGCTCGAGCGCCAAGACACAAGAATAAAGTACATCCGCTCGAGCACGAAAACCAGTCCGCTCGACCGTAGATTTTCCCTTCCCAGAACTTACACCAAAAAGTACTACCCACTCAAGCGCCAGAGTACCCGCTCAAGCGCCACCGCTCGAGCGTAAAGAAACCCGCTCGAGCATGAAAAACATGCTTGTAGAAGTTCTGCAGAGCACCAAAATACTAGGAGCGTGCAATCTCCGCTCGAGCGCAAGAAGACCCGCTCGAGCGGACCTCCAAAAAACTGGGCAACAAAGAATTGAAACCAAAGCCTAACCAACCTGTAACAACTCTGCCCAATACATCCTAAAACTCAATCAAGCGGAATTAAAGGACAACAACAAGATAGGTACAACTACCAACTTTATGGAACCGAGTCCGGAATACAACAGAACAGTAAAAGGATAACTGGGATCGCTATAACCTCCCCCCCTTAAAGAATTTCGTCCCCGAAATTAAACACAAGCTTTTCAAAAAACAGGTTTTCTCCATTCTCAACAATATTACAACATAATATTAAACAATCCGACCCATTACCGGTCATCTCATCTCTTTCAAGGGGCATTTCTCATTACACATAACAACCTGCATTATCAGCATGCATTCCTTTGAAATTTACCAATTTCAACTCATTTTCCGCAATTCCATAATGCATGCAACATTAACATCATGCCTGCATTTCCACGATACATTGAACATATGCAATGTTATAACAAATTTCCATTAACCAAAACATTCACAATGTTTTACAACTTAAGACACATAATGTTCTTAAAGTTCAACGATATTACAAAATTACCAATACATTGTTACATATCAACAAACAAGTCCGGATATTTCTCGCGGACTTCCAATTCACGTTCCCAAGTGGCTTCCTCCACTCCATGATGTTTCCACAAAACCTTACCAAAGGAATGGTCTCGCCTCGCAAGACTTGGTCTCGCCTATCCAAGACCCGAACTGGTCTCTCCTCATACGAGGCATCCTTATCCACCTCCAAGTCGGTCCAATCTAACACATGGGATGGATCCGGCTCATACTTCCGAAGAATACTCACATGAAACATGTCATGCACTTCGGACAACTGCGGTGGTAAAGCTAAATGATAAATGACCTCCCTAATCCTCTCAAGGATCTCAAAGGGACCGATAAACCGAGGGGATAACTTCCTACTCTTCCCAAACCTCATCAAACCTCGCCTAGGTGATATTTTCAAGAAGACATGATCACCCACCTCAAATGCCAAAGGCCTCCTCCTACGGTCGGCATAGCTCTTTTGGCGACTCTGGGCTGTAACAAGCCTCCTACGGATAAGTTCAACTTTCTTCGTCGTCTCCCTAACCAACTCCGGACCCAACAAAGGTGCATCACCCACCTCGGTCCAACACACTAGAGACCTACACGGTCGGCCATACAAGGCCTCAAACGGTGCCATACCGATGCTAGACTGAAAACTGTTGTTGTAGGCAAACTCCACCAAGGGCAAGTGCCCTTAGTCAACCGGTCTACAACCACCCAAATGGCATCACTACCCCACTGAGTCCTCGAAAGACCTACAACGAAGTCCATAGTGACATGCTTCCACTTTCACTCGGCAATAGGCAAGGGTTGCAACAAACCCGCTGGCCTCTGATGCTTGGCCTTCACTTGCTGGCAAGTAAAGCACTTCGATACGAAAACAGCCACATCTCTCTTCATACCCCGCCACCAAAACTGGCGACCCAAATCCCGATACATCTTAGTGCCTCCCGGATGCACCGCAAGGCGTGAATGATGGAACTCTCGGAGTACTTCCTCTCGGCAAGACTCCGGCACAAACAAACGGTCTCGGTATCTCACACTCTGGTCGGGATACGCTGTCAAACCCTTCTCAACTTTCCCACTGGAGATCTTCTCTCGGAAGGACTCTACCTCAAGGTCACCTCTCTGTGCCCCTAACACTCGAGTCACAAGTGTAGGCTACGCAACAACAGAGAACAAGGCCGCAGCCTCAACAGATTCGCCCAGAAGCAAATCAAACTCACCAAGTGTACCCAACATCTCCCATTCTCGGATGGCTATACGAGCTACATCACTAATGGATTTCCTACTAAGGGCATCGGCCACAACATTGGCCTTTCCCGGGTGGTAATGCAACTCAAAATCATAGTCCTCAATGAACTCCATCCACTTTCTCTGCCTCAAATTCAAGTCTCTCTGTGTAAACAGATACTTCAAACTCTTGTGTTCCGAGAACACCTCGAACCTCTCACCATAAAGGTAGTGCCTCCAAATCTTCAAGGCGAAGATCACTGCTGCTAACTCTAAGTCGTGTGTAGGGTAATTCTTCTCGTGTATTTTCAACTGATGTGAGCCATAGATTACCACGTTCTCCTCTTGCATCAACACATAATCCAAACCCTCTCGTGAGGCATCACAATAGACTGCATAACCCAACCCCCTCTCCGGAATAATCAAAACTGAACCGGTGGTCAATCTAACCTTCAACTCTTGGAACGACTTTTCGCAAGTCTCACTCCACACAAACTTGACCCCTTTTCGCGTCAATCTAGTCAACGGCGAAGCTAGACTGGAGAAATCTTTCACAAACCAACGGTAATACACAGCTAATCCCAGAAAACTGCGGATCTCAAACACACTCTTAGGTTGTGCCCAATCTTGCACTGCCTCTACCTTGGATGTATCAACAGATACCCCTTCCCCGGATACCACATGGCCTAAGAATTTGACCTCTCCTAGCCAGAACTCACACTTCCCAAACTTGGCATACAGCCTATGGGCTCTAAGCAACTCAAGCACTACTCTCAAGTGTTCCTCGTGCTCCTTCTCAGAAGGCGAATAGATAAGAATGTCATCCACGAAAACAACAACAAATCAATCCAAGAATTCCTGGAAAATCCGGTTCATCAAGTCCATAAAGACTGTCGGTGCAATGGTAAGCCCGAATGCATCACCAGAAACTCATAATGGCCATACCACATACGGAATGCCGTCTTAGGAATATCCTCCTCCCTAACCCTCAACTGGTGGTAACCCAATCTCAAGTCTATCTTAGAGAAACAACAGGAACCCTTAGAGAAACAACAGGAACCCTTCAACTGGTCAAACAGATCATCTATACGGGGCATAGGGTACTTATTCTTGACCGCAGCCCGATTCAACTTCTGGTAGTCTATACACAATCTCAAGGCACCATCTTTCTTTTTAGCAAAGAGGGTCGGTGCTCTCTACGGCGAAACACTAAGGCGAACAAAACCCTTATCTAGCAATTCCTAGAGCTGAATCTTCAACTCACTCAACTCGGTTGGGGAAAAATGATAAGGTTCCATAGAAATCATCGCTGTGCCGGGCACTAAATCAATAGAGAACTCTATCTCTCGGTAAGGTGGCAAACTAACGAGGTCCTTGGGAAAAATATTCAAATACTCACAAACCACCCTCGGCAATACAATCTGGGTTTCATCACACTCACCACTCATAAAGCCAGCAAGTAGACCACTAAGCTTATTCCGCCCTCGCGGATCATACATCGATGGCAACACACTACCAACCCGATCCCCCAAGAAATGGAAACACTCCCCGCTCAAGGTACAAACTGTGACCCTCTAGCGGTAGCAATCAATAACAGCCCGGTATGACAATAGCCAGTCTATACCCAAAATAACATCAAAACCCTTCATGGGCATGACAACAAAATGAAAAGGAAGCCTATGATCGGCGACCTCTATATCACAACCTCTAACACCTTGTTTCAAGATCAACTCACCACCAACAGGCGATACTACACAGATAGGAGATGCTAACTGTGCCAACTCCAACTCCAAAATAGATGCAAATGCAGCAGACACAAAAGAATGAGATGCACCCGTATCAATCAATACACTAGCAACCGAGTTGCAAAACAGAAAGGTACCTCTCACTATTGATGGAGCCGGTACTAGGTCTTGCGCGGTAACAGCATACACGCACCCTGTAGGCCCCTGATCTACCTGCTCACCTCTAGGAGCAAAAGACTGTTGCACTGACTGGGATGACGAAGCTCCCAGATTGGCCCTCGAGGCCTGCACAGACTGAGCTGGCTGATAACTCTGTGTCTGTCTAGAACCAGACGCTCCTGAAGTAGCACTCAACTGTGGGCAATACCTCATCAGGTGCCCAGGCTAACCATACTGATAGCAAGACAAAGGTTGGCCCCTACCCTGACTCTGGCCCTGAGGTCTAGCTGAAGAAGAAGCAGCTCGCTGACCCCCTCCCTTCTGCGGGCAAACCGAAGACTTGTGACCCAGCTGGCCACACGCAAAACAAGTCAAGCCTCCCTGACTGCCTCTCCCAGAGCTCGCACTCGGCACCGGAAAGGTCGATCTAGCCAAATCACCCTGAGACTGTCGAGGGTTAGAACCCCTCTGTCTCCTGCCGTCACCCTGACCATCTTGGCTCCTCTTGGAGCCTCTCTGCCCCTTATCTTCCTCCTGCATCATAATCTCCATATGAGTTGCAGCATCAACTAAACATTTGTACTCTCGGATAAAGGACCCTCCAACCCTCAACTTGAGTCCACGCCTTAACTTCCGCTCAAACTCTAAACAACGGCATTTCTCGGATGCCACAAGTTCAGGTGTAAACCTGGACAGACTAGTAAAAGTAGCCTCAAACTCGGCCACTGACAAGCCCTGCTGTTTAAGCTGGCAAAACTGCTCCCTCGGCTTTTCCCTAGCAGCTGAAGATAAAAACTTCTCCTGGAAAGCATTCACAAACGCCTCCCATGCACCACCAACACTGCCCTTCTCGCACTTCCACCATTGACCCGCATCTCCCTTCAGCTGGAAGGATGCCAAGGTCACCTTTAAAGCCCCGTCCTCGATGCCGAGCATCTCAAACGTCTTCTCCATCTGTTCCAACCACTCGTCAGCCTTAAGTGGCTCCTTCGGATCCCCAACAAACTCGTCCGGATTGGACCTGAAGAATTCCCTCTTCAAGAAGGAAGGCCCTGCCTCAGTTACGTGGGCCTGATCCTAATTCCCCGCTCTGAGAATACCCAAAGCTCCTGCTATCTCTCAGGCCAAGGCACTCATAGCCTGCTGACCTGCTAGCTCGGCCACATTGGCCTGACCAACTCCCTCCTGCTGTGCCGGACTATCATCCGGTAAAGGCATCTCCTTCTTGCCACGCCTACCATGCCTACCACGTCTACCACGTCCTCGTCCTGACATCCTAATAAAGGTAACCAAGACCATTAGCACATTTATTAATGTGCCGAAGCTATAACACTCACGTCCCAATGCATAGACAACTGTAATTCACTCCACGTAAGCACATAAACACATAAGCACTTACGAATTTCATTTCTGGATAATGATAGTCCCGAGGCGTTACTAGAGTTCCGGTTAGAAACAACATTGATCAAGTGCTTTTCCAACAAGACTCACAGAAGCCCAAGGATCCAATCAACATCCTAGAAACTAAATCCCATACCCACATAGTCACATAAGCATGTTATTAATTAAGCACATAGCATATCACACTACATCTAAGTCTCTATCAAGCGAGACAAACCCATTGTGATCTTAATCACTTCCCACGTACCCAAAGTATTCAAACCCGGTACGCACTGATACCAAGTTATAACGCCCTCAAAAAAATACATAAAACCCATCACTTAAGACATGCATTGATATAAAAGAAACCAACCATTTCTATTCATCAGAGTAATTCTTACAACTGTATTACATGTTAACAACAAAAGGAAATGCCCTATGGGCTTACAACTTTCCAAGTCGACACCTGGTTACACAAAAGAAAAGTACTAACTCTATACAAAATAAGTCCTTGGCTTGATGTACACGTAATACAAACAAAATAAACAAAAAGAGTCTTCAACTCTCATCATCATCCAAGCTATGTCCTTGGAGGTGGCATACTACCTGTACTTGAAAATAATGTCCCATATAAGGTGAGCCAATGCTCAGTAGAAATATGCTAAACACAGTATGAGCAATAACTAAGACATTAACAATTGATAAATGTTCAATTTCCATAAATCAATTCATAACACATTTCCATTTCATGACCACTATGTTCATGCTTTATTTCAGTTTTCATTTCTTATCAATTTCACAATTTACGTCAACGGCTCAGAACCTGGCCAACCACTTATATGAGACGGTGACTCATATTAAACGTTTCTCATTTTACAATAGATACACATACTAGTTGTATCAATATTTCAACAGATAAGCATACAAGCTGTATTAACACTTCCAAAGATAAGCATATGAGCTGTATCAACACTTCCATAGATAAGCATATAAGCTGTATCAACACATTATCTGACAAACATATGAGCTGTATTAGTGGAGTCCATCCCCTATCTTCTCCCAAACAACATCCGGTTTAGAGGTCCATCCCCTATCTTCCCCTAAACCGTGGAGTACATCCCCTATCTCCTCCCCCACACACAACGTATATACACAAAGGTCATATACACAATTGATCAATACAGAATGTTAATGTATTCTACCAACCGTCATACTCTATGACATATCCAATTGATTAGTTTTAGTTTTCCTACTCATCATGCATTGTCTACAACAATCAAACTACCCTCCACCGGTAGCCCAAGCAATTATTTCTAAACAGATAATAAAAGCTCCAACAGATAAAATATCAATGTTTTCAAAAGTGAGCGATTAATAAATCTAACTCCACTATTCTACCATATAATGAACCAATTTCATTATTTCTAACTCAATTCCACATAGCTACAATTTTTCCAAATTAATTATACCAATTAATTTGAACAACAAATTAGGGCTTTTTCCCCCAACTCTCAATATCAACTCAAAGGTTCAAATATCACCAACCAACAACTATATCATCATTCTGAAACCTAAAATACATATTATGAGCCCAAAATCACAAAACCCTCTTTAACACATTTTGAAACCTTAAGTCCCAAAATCAACCATTTAAACAATAAGCTCAAAATCTGGGTTAAAACCCATAAGAGTGAGTAGAAATCCCTACCTCAAATTCGGAGGTCAAGGAAAGAAGATGAAGAAACTCAACGTGCTCCAAAACTCAATATACTCGGATCAAAACGTAGCCCTCGACGATCAATCCAACTCTTACAAAGGCCGAAGGGAAGGGAAGCACTCTAACTAGATCAAACCCTAGAGAGAAGGGAGTTTCTAGAGAGAGGTGCTCTCAAAATGTCTTTTTAGAAAGTAAGAGAGAGAGCGAGAGAATGTAAAAAGTGATTTTAAAATGCCCAGCTGCCAACTGATATACGACATTCCCGCTCGAGCGGAGAACACAACGCTCGAGCGTCAAGAACAAAAAACTAGGTACGCTCGAGCGCCAAGACACAAGAATAAAGTACATCCGCTCGAGCGCGAAAACTAGTCCGCTCGAGCGTAGATTTCCCCTTCCCAGAACTTACACCAAAAAGTACTACCCGCTCGAGCGCCAGAGTACCTGCTCAAGCACCACCGCTCGAGCGTGAAAAACATGCTTGCAGAAGTTCTGCAGAGCACCAAAATACTGGGAGCGTGCAATCTCCGCTCGTGCGCAAGAAGACCCGCTCGAGCGGACCTCCAAAAAATTGAGCAACAAAGAATTGAAACGAAAGCCTAACCAACCTGTAACAAGTCTGCCCAATACATCCTAAAACTCAATAAAGCGGAATTAAAGGACAACAACAAGATAGGTACAACTACCAACTTCATGGAACCGAGTTCGGAATACAACAGAACAGTAAAGGGATAACCGGGATCGCTATAAGAACCAACAGAGGATGACCTAGGTAACAATTTAACCACACAAAACTAAAAGTGAGGCATTGAATTCACCTCAAATCCAAGAGAACATCTGATGAGTCTCTGAACATATTCAATTACATCTTTCCTCTTCTCACCTAACAGTCAGTCCAATAACCCTCATAGTGTAATAAGCCATTCAATTCAAGTGCACAAAAGAGCTGACCTTTGGGTCCTTCCAAATAGCAATAATTCAAATTCTAAGAAAAAAATAGAAACATAGCAGAAGATGAGACAAATTAAGATATAAAAAAAAGTTGAGCCATCCAATTAAATTTGATCATGTGGTAGCTACCATAGAAGAATTTAAAGCTTTATCAACCCCTAGTTTACATGAACTAAAATTCTTCTTTCAACTTCATCAAATTTTTTGAAGTGTTGTGTTAATTTATAGTTCACTTTTTTCTTAGATATATATGCCAACCAAACCACTAATAGTTATGGAGACTATATATCCTTTGCTGTGATACTTGCTTATAAAATTTGAACAGAAATATGCACAAAATAGGGCGGAAAGAATGGAGCTCTTAAAGTAACCTCATTGTGCCAACATTTTTTTTTTTTTTTTGCAGTCAGGCATTTTTTCAAACACTTAAGAGGACCCTTAATATCATATAACATTTACAGACTATCATCTATACGTACACATATACATAGCATGTATATATAGATGAGAAATCAATATATAAGAGAGGATCTAACAGACCGGATATCATTACGCCGTGGTGATCCCAAACTATAAAAAATTTCTATGTAGTGTTTCTTTCTCCTCTCTCTTTCTCAAGTGTCCCTCTGGAGCTCTTTGTCGTCGATGAAGCCATTCCCGTTCTGATCCGCTACCTGGAAGCACGTCACTACGCTTGGATCCATGCCTGTTGGGAAGAATGATGGGAACAGAGATGCGAATGGGCTTTCGTAAGCCTACGCCTGTAGTAGGTATCCTCCTTAGGGGGCGGCAGCAAAGTGTGGATGTGGAGTAGCCGCGCAGGGTTTGTACTTGAAGGTAGAGATTCAAACGATGAGAGGGTTGGGAGTTTCGACGATGGAGTGGCGGTTGGCGATGGGATTTAGGTTTTGAACTACCTCACGATCTGGATCTCAGACGAGAGAGGGAAGAGGAAGAGGAAGAGGAAGAGGAAGAGAGAGAGAGAGAGGACTAGGGCTGGGCGAATGAATTTAGGACTTTAAAGTTTTGGGATAGTTTGAAAAAATATATATTGATCACACTTGTTTAGAAGTTGTTAGTAAAAAAAAATTATATATATTCATACTTATTTAAAGGATGGGATTAAAAAATATATATATAATCATATTTAATTAAAAAGTGATATAAAAAATAAATATTATCATATTTAATTAAATTAAGTGTGATTAAAATATCAATTTAATTTTTTATCACACTTTCAATAAAAGTGAGATATTTTCATTTATCAAAGTATAATTTTTAACTATTTTTGTAGTAGTGATCATACTTTAATTAGAAGGTGTGATTAATATATATATATATATATATATATATATATAATCACACTTAATTAGAAAGTGACATAAAAAATAAATATTATCACATTCAATCAAATTAAGTGTGATTAAAAACTTGAAAATTGTATATTTTATATAAAAATCAATTTGAAATATTTTATACAATCGTACCTATTTAGGAAGTGTGATTAAATATATATGTATAATCACACTTATTTAAAAAGTGTGATTAAAAAGTAGTAATGTATATATAATCACACTTTAATTAGAAGATGTGATTAAAAAATATATAAATAATTGCACTTTAATTAGAATGTGTGATTAAAAAATATATATATAATCACACTCATTTAAAAAGTGTGATTAAAAAGTAATAGTGTATATATAATCACACTTTAATTAGAATGTGTGATTAAATATATATATATATATATATATAACCACACTTTAATTAGAAGGTGTGATTAAAAATATATATAAATAATCACACTTTAATTAGAATATGTGATTAAAAATATATATATAATCACACTCATTTAAAAAGTGTGATTAAAAGATAGTAGTGTATATATAATCACACTTTAATTACAAGGTGTAATTAAAAAATATATAAATAATCGCACTTTAATTAGAATGTGTGATTAAAATATATATATATATATATATATATATATATATATATATAATCATACTTATTTAAAAAGTGTGATCAAAAAGTAATAGTACATATATAATCACACTTTAATTAAAAGGTGTGATTAAAAAAAACATATATATAATGACACTTAATTGAAAAGTGACATAAAAAATAAATATTATCACACTCAATCAAATTAAGTGTGATTAAAATATCAATCTAATTTTTTTATCACACTTTCAATAAAAGTGAGATATTTTTTTTTGTTAAAGTGTGATTTTTAACTATTTTTTGTAGTAGTGATAACTATAGCCATCACTACCACCACTACAACCCACTACTGCCATCATGCTACTACTACCACCACCACTACCACTACCGCCACCGCCACCGCCGCCGCCACCATCATCCCGCCACCACCCCCTCCACTACTACCACTACTTTCATTACCATTGTCTTTGTTGTGATAAGCACTACCATCATTTCATTACCACCGCCACCATAGTTGTCACTATTATTACTACTATCACTACTAGGGATGGATTTAGAATTTTCATGCAAGGGAGCAAACATATATATACTATCAATTTTTTTTAAAAAAAAGTAAGTATGAATTATAATATCAATTTTATAGTATAACAAGAGAAAATAAGATAAATATATATATATATATATATATATCATGTTTTTTGTATCCATGTTTAGTTATACAAGATGAGAGGGTAATTTTTGGTAAAAATTGGGCCGACCTGTGAGATGGACTTGGTGGCCCAAAATGCCAAGGACTGGGTAAAAGACTGAAATGTTACTGCGGCCCAAAAGAGATAAAAGTCACTCCGGCCCGAGCTGTTGAAGTGACTCCGGCTCAAGAACGATAGATTTACTCCGGCTCTGCGGAGATGATTGACTTACTTCGGCTGAAAGAATGTAAAGCTGCTTCGGTTTTGACAACTTGAGTTAGTCCGGTCTCAAAAGGTAGTCCGGTCATGATTGAATTCGGGATAGGTCGGTTGTAATGTTGTTACTCAGTGGATCGGTCCAAACACACCACGGTTCATGTATGAGAGAACCAAGATATGGTGTAGCATGAAGAAGAACCGAACTACTGGTAGTACGGCCTACTTTGTGGCTCGGCATAGCCAATTTTACTTCGGTCACATGGAAGTTCGGCCATGGAGCAAACCATCCCACTTGGTTTAAGCAGTGGGGGAGGGTGTAAAACGATAAGCATTATCCTTAGGAGTATGAATCCTAGGAGGACTCTGCATGGAGAAATACAAGTCCTACTAGGATTGTGCCACGGAAAACTTATAAAAGCCCACAAGCATCACCTTGGAGGAGGTAATTGAACATAATTCTTTCTGAGAACATAGAGCTTTGTCTATTTGTCAAGTTTTCTGACTTAGGCATCGGAGAGGTTTCCGGCACACACCCGTCGGCTAGCTCACGTTTGTGTTTTCAGGTGATAAAGCGACGTCGTACGGAGGAGCGTGGACTTGGTCAACAGGATTATACGAGGAGAATTATTTCCTCCCCGTACAATTGGCGCCGTCTGTGGGAAGAACAGACAAGAACAAAAACCTCTTGACTAAGCTTCTCCTTTTCTCGTTCAATGGCACACATTGAAGACTTGCCGCAGTCCGCCGTCGACGGACTAACTCCAGAAGGGGGCGCAAGGCGTGAAGGATTACCTGCTGTCCCTCCCATGGCAGATTTGGAGCCCCAACAACATAACTCCAGGAGGAGTGGCAGGGGAAGGCGGAATAGCATCCCTCGTCACTCTCAAAGTCCTGACAGGCAAAGGAGGAGGATTGATCCTCAAGCCCTGGAAGATCGCGTAAAGGAACAAGATGAACTAATTCGGAAGATGGCGGCGGACATGGAAGCATTAAAACGCCAGATGAAGACTAAAGATGTGGCGACAGGAGAGGGGCGCAAGCACAAGACGCCCCCTCGCCACTCAGAGAATCGTAGTAGGAATACTACACCCTCCCATGGAGAGAGCAGAAGCCTCAGGACAGGCGACACTCACTCCTTATCTTCAAGGACTCGTCACTCCAGGTCTGAGAGGACGAGATCCGAAAGATCATACACTGAAGGAAGCACGTATTGGCCTTCACATTCACACCAAACCAGATCTAGACAAACGGAGCTGCCCAGGTCATCCGACTTACGAACCGTGCTCGAAGAAAAAGCACGATGCAAGGAGGATGCCAGGGCAAGGGATCCACACCGAGTTTCGGCCTTACAACGGTTGGCTCCTCGGACGCATGGAAGCGTCGAGGTTGGAATGCCAATACCGCGACCGGCCTACGAACCAACGGACAAGGCATTGGCAAGACTACAGACTTCGCCGTTTGTCCCAGCGATCGAAAACGCGCCCCTGCCATCAGGCTTCCTTCAGCCGAAATTCAATACATATGAAGGGAAGACGGACCCATATTCACACCTGAGCCACTTTCGCCAAGTCATGGCTGTGTACAGGCGAAACGAGGCCTTAATGTGCATACTCTTCCCGTCAAGTCTGGGCGACCTAGGCTTGACTTGGTTCGAAAAGCTCCCAGAGGGCAGCATAGCCTCCTGGGCCCAATTGGCAGAAGCGTTCGTAACGAGGTTTCGGACAAATACTAAAACACCGGTGGAGATAGACCAGTTACTCTCCATCGACATGGGTGAAAAAGAGACCCTCAGATCTTACAACAGTCGCTACTGGGAGACATTCAACCAGATTGGAGACTGCCCCACCAATCTAGCCATTGCGCAATATAAAAGAGGCCTACCCATAGGGAACAGACTAAGGGATTCAATTACCATGACGCCACCCCTCACCATGGAGGCCCTGATGGAGAGAGTGCATCAGCACATCAGGGTAGAAGAGGATGGCGCATGTGCAAAAGCAAAATCTAGTGCAACCGTAGTACCAGAAAAGAAGACCTCAGCAAAGGTCAATACAGTAGATCGGCAGAATAAAAACGGACGTGGCAGACGAGACAACGGAGAAGACCCAGACAAAAGATGGTTGAGAATCCGCACTGCCATAACAACGGTGTTCAAAAAACCAATATATCGGATTCTGAGCGAAATAAAAGATGAGCCTTTCGTCAAGTGGCCAGCCAAGCTAGGGGAAGCTCAGAAAGATTACGACGACAGATCACGGTGCACCTTCCACAAAGAAAAGGGGCACCGAACTGAGAATTGCACGCCACTGAGACAACACTTGGAAGAATTGGTGGCAGCAGGCCACTTGGACAAATACATTGAAGGAGGAGCGCAACCGGCCCCCCCAAGATCATAATAACCATCCAAACAGAATGCCAATCGATGCACCACCTCAAGGCATTATCAATGTAATTCATGGAGTTTTTGAACCTGAGCGCGTGTGCGAGCTCAGAGGTTCAATCAAGAAGGCTGAGCACTTCAGGGAAGTATTAAGTGCCCAACCTACCATCAAGAAGGGGAGGACAGAGGCAACAAACGTCGTGTCCTTTTCGGATAAGGACTTGGAACGAATTTACTGCCCCCATAATGATGCCCTGGTTGTCACTCTCCGAGTCAAGGATTTTGACGTCAAGCGGATTCTGATTGACCAGGGTAGTTCATGTGAGATCATGTATTACGACACATTCAAGCAACTAAAGCTGCAAGACAAAGACTTGGCACCTGCAGTTTCTCCCCTGATTGGATTCAACTCCATGCCAGAGTGGCCTGTCGGCAAAATAATCCTTCCAGTCAGAGCAGGAAGTGTAACAAAACAAGTGGAGTTCTGGGTATTGAAGGTCCCCTCCACCTACAACATCATCCTGGGCAGAACATGGCTGCATGCCATGCGTTCGGTAGCGTCATCATACCATCAGGTAATGCGGTTCCCCAATGACACCGGTATAATTGAAGAAGTCTACGGCGATCAGATCATGTCAAAACAATGCTTCGCCACAGCAAATGGAAGCCGAGCTGCCAAAGGATACGTTCATTCGGTGGAAGAACCAGAGAGTAATGAACTATTCGCGGACGTCGGCAAAGAGGCTGATCAGAAAGCGGTGGAGGACTTGGTGGAGGTAAAAATAGATGAGAAGAACCCGGATAAGTTCTTCTTGCTTAGCTCATCATTGTCCAGCACTGAGAGATTAGAGGTCTTGGAATTCTTGACCTCTAATATCGAAGTGTTTGCCTGGACGCCTTACGACATGCCAGGCATTGATCCAAACTTCATCAGTCATCAACTCAATGTCCACCCATCCGCCAGACCAGTCATCCAACGCACACGCAGATCGGCACTCCACCACGCTGAAATAGTGGCAGAAGAAGTAGGCAACCTGCTGGAGGCAGGAACGATAAGGGAAGTGCACTACCCAAGATGGATCTCCAACACCGTCGTAGTGCCAAAAAAGAATGGTAAATGGCGTGTCTGCGTCGACTACAAAACAGTCAACAAGGCGTGCCCAAAAGATAGCTTCCCTCTACCAAGGATAGATCAACTGGTGGACCTAACGGCAGGGCATAACCGACTTAGCTTTCTGGATGCATACAGAGGCTACCACCAGATCGCCATGCACGAACCAGACCAGGAGGTCACATCCTTCACAACACCAAGGGGGTTATATTGCTACAAGGTCATGCCCTTTGGCCTAAAGAACGCAGGGGCGACATTCCAAAGGATGGTCACCAAGATGTTTGAACCATTGTTAGGCAGAACAATGGAGGCTTACATCGACGACATGGTGGTCAAAAGCAAGGATGAGAATGACCATCTTAAAGATCTAGGCGAGATGTTCCAGATCCTGAAGAAACACAAGCTGCGCCTCAACGCGTCCAAATGCGCATTCGGAGTTGGATCTGGCAAATTCTTGGGCTTCCTGGTGACCAACCGAGGTATAGAAGCAGACCCCTCTCAGGTCAAAGCAATCCAGGAGTTGGAGAGACCAAACTCAGTCAAAGAAGTGCAGCATCTCACTGGTATGGCGGCTGCACTCAACCGGTTCATAAGCAGGTCATCAGACAGACTACGACCATTCTTCCAAGCTTTAAAGGCCAAGTTTGAGTGGGATGAAGAATGCGACCGAGCTCTGGAAAGCTTAAAGGAGTACATGTCTTCACCACCACTACTTGTTACTCCAGTACCTGGTGAAGAACTCTTTTTGTACCTGGCAGTCTCTCAGCACGCAGTCAGCGCAGTATTGGTTCGTGCAGAAGGAATACAACACTTGCCCATCTTTTATGTCAGCAAGACATTGTTGGGAGCCGAAACAACGTACTTTCCCTTGGAGAAACTAGCACTAGCATTAATGATGGCATCCAGAAAATTGGCACACTACTTTCACGCCCACACCATAGTCGTCCTCACGGCCTTTCCACTAAAAGCTCTATTTGAAAGGGCGAATTTTAGTGGACGAATCTTAAAGTGGGCAGTGGAGTTGGGACAATTCAACATTAAGTTCCAACCCAAGACCGCAATAAAAGCCCAATCTTTGGCAGATTTCGTCGCAGAATTTACTCCTGGAAGTCATCATATCTGCCTAGTCGACCTAACTGACACAACCGAACTAGGGACGGAAGTTGACGCCGGAATAACGCAACCCCTAGTGGAAGATAGTCAATCAAGCACCAAGGCAGACCATACTAAGGACAACAAGGAAGAGACAAACAAAGGCTCACCAACAGTTCAAACAGAGGACGAAGGACAGACAACCAACATGGACCTTGAAGAAAACACCATTCTTGACCTTACGACATCATCTGATCCTTCCACTTGCTGGAAACTATTCGTTGGAGAGATGTGGAAGCTCTTTGTGGACGGAGCATCCAACCGACATGGTGCAGGGCTTGGCATAGTCCTCATCTCTCCAGACGGCCTGGTTATAGAGCAAGCAATCAACCTTGGCTTCCCAGCATCCAACAATGAAGCGGAGTATGAAGCGCTTCTCGCAGGACTCAAGTCGGCACACTTCATGAAAGCAACCGAACTAATGGTATACAGTGACTCTCTGCTGGTGGTAAACCAAATTTCTGGCGAATACGAAGCAAAGGACGACAGAATGGCCAAGTACCAAGAGTTAGTCAGAACAGAGATCAAGAAGTTTGATGTGGTAAGGATAGAACAAATTGGCAGGGAGGAAAACAGCCGAGCGGACGAGCTAGCAGGCCTTGCCTCAATGGCAGATACATCAATCCCTCATCCATTACTCATCGACTTCTTACCAAGACCAAGCATAGTAGACCCCGAAGCAGAAGAAGTATGTTGCACAGAATTAGGCCCTTCTTGGATGGATCCCATCATCCTATTCCTGAAAGACGGCATCCTACCCGAAGAGAAAAAAGAAACCAACAGAATAAGGGCAAAATCGCAGCGATTTGGCTATCTCCATCTTTGGCATTATACAAAAAGTCATTCTCTGGGCCTTACCTCAAGTGCGTTCATCCCAGCAAAGTAGAAGCATTCCTGTTCGAAATACACGAGGGGGTGTGTGGAAGTCATCAAGGGGGAAGGTCGCTCGCTTACAGGGCTATTTTGCAAGGATATTGGTGGCCATATATGCAAGCAGACTCAGAGAAATATGTGAAGAAGTGTGAAAAATGCCAGAAATTCGCACACCAAATACATCAACCAGCAAGAGAACTCCTACCCTTAACTAGCCCATGGCCTTTCGCAATGTGGGGCTTGGACATAGTAGGACCACTTCCAACAGCACCTGGCGACAGAAAATTCTTTCTCGCAGCAACAGACTACTTCACAAAGTGGGTGGAAGCAGAAGCATTGGCGTCCATCAAAGAAAAAGATGTGAAGAAGTTTGTTTGGCAAAATATCATCACTCTATTTGGCATACCAAAAGCACTAATCTCAGACAATGGTACTCAGTTCGACGGCAGAATCTTCAGAAGCTTTTGTGAAGAATACAAGATAGAGTTCTACAATTCCACACCGGCATATCCTCAAGCAAATGGGCAAGCTGAAGCATCAAATAAAGTCGTCTTGGATGGACTAAAGAAAAGGCTAGAAAGAGCAAAAGGCAAGTGGGCCAATGAACTTCCTCACGTCTTATGGGCTTACCGCACCACGCCCCGGCGATCAACTGGAGAAACACCATTCTCCTTAGCTTATGGAATGGAAGCAGTGATCCCACTAGAAGTTGGCCTCCCCACAATTCGAAGCGAAAATTTTGATCCAAACTTAAATGGAGAAGCCATAGCCTTAGAACTCGACCTGGCAGAAGAAAGAAGAGAAAGAGCACTAGTCCACATCGCCTCATACCAACGAGAGTTAATCAGAAAATACAGCAAAAAGGTCCATCCAAGACAATTCAAGATTGGGGATTGGGTACTACGCAAAGTAATGGGAAACACCTTGATCCCAGGAGACGGCAAGTTAGGCCCAAATTGGGAAGGTCCTTATAAGGTGGTTGGGTTAGCAGGCAAAGGGGCATACCACCTAGAAGACAAGGATGGCAAGGCAATCCCTAGGCCATGGAATACGGCCAATCTCAAGTTATTTTACTTTTAGCTTTTCTTTTTCAAACATATGTAATTTTCTCTTCCTTCAATAAAATGAGAAATTCTTTTTAGCACAAATTGTTCCTTGTAAAAGTTAGCTTTAGTAAAGGTTAGGCGCATTGCTAGCATTTTTTTCATTCTAAGTTAGCCGGAAAAACTAACTTAGAGGTTGGCTGGAATAAACCAACACCGTTCCTAAGCCCAGGATAAGGATCCAGGCTGCAGGACATTTGGTCGGAATAACCAAATACTATAAGTTAGCTGGAAAAACTAACTTCGATGGTTGGCTGGAATAAACCAACTCTTGTTACTCTTCAGCCGAAGTAAGTGTATGGCTGAAGAGTGGTTGGCTGGAATAAACCAACACTTGTTACTCTTCAGCCGAAGTAAGTGCAAGGCTGAAGAGTGGTTGGCTGGAATAAACCAACTCTTGTTACTCTTCAGCCGAAGTAAGTGTATGGCTGAAGAGTGGTTGGCTGGAATAAACCAACACTTGTTACTCTTCAGCCGAAGTAAGTGCAAGGCTGAAGAGTGGTTGGCTGGAATAAACCAACACTTGTAACTCTTCAGCCGAAGTAAGTGTATGGCTGAAGAGTGGTTGGCTGGAATAAACCAACACTTGTTACTCTTCAGCCGAAGTAAGTGCAAGGCTGAAGAGTGGTTGGCTGGAATAAACCAACTCTTGTTACTCTTCAGCCCAAGTAAGGGTATGGCTGACACTGGACTGGCTAGATTAAATACTTTGTACTCCTCAGCCGATGTGATTATATCGGCTAAGGAGTGGTTGGCTAGTAAGCATATTTTAACCAGCCAAAACCGAAATAGAAGTTGGAGTAATAAAAGGCATTACAAAGTGCAGACATACATATCAAAACCGAAGTTAGAATTCAAGCAAATTTCCATTTCATTAACGATCAAAATAAGTACAAAGCAAGGATCGAAGCCCGGTTACAAAGACGAAATAAAAAGTACAAAGTCAAGAAAAAAGATCTTCGATCTCGGCGTCGAAGGCAGCATCGACGTCAACCCGAAGACCGGTTTCGGGAGCGAGGACGTTTTCAGAAGGAAGAATGGTTTCGGCCGGAGCCACGGTTTAACTTGGTTGATCAATAGTTAGATCTTCCACCATGGGCTCCGACCGAACTACCTGATCTGCATTCACAACCGAAGTATCCTCAGGGGCAGAGTCTTCATCAGAGTCCTCATCGTCTGAGCCCTCAAGGAACTGCTGTTGCATGGCTTTGGCATATTCCATCAGGGAGTTCGGTATAAAGTAGGCTGGAGGGTTGAAAACCTCGGTCTGAGGATCATGACCGAGCTTCTCAACGGCTCCCCTCCAGCCGCACTTAAAGAACAATTCCTTGGCAGCATCGCATTGTTTGGCGTAAGCATCCTCTGCCCTCTTGAAGCCTTGTTTGTCAGCCTCCTTCACCTTCTCCTTTATTTTGGCATCTTTCTTTCTTTCGAGCTTCACCAGCTCACGCAAGTGCTTGTCCTTCAGAGCAATGGCAGTCTTTTGTTTTTCAGCTTCGGCCGAACTAACCATTCCGGTCAGTCGGCCGACCTCGCCTCGAAGTTCGGCCAGTTCCTTTCTGGCCTCTTCCAGTTCGGCCGACTTCGCCTCTGCTTCTGCCGCTGCTTGCCTAGTCACTTTCCTCAGCTCTAGTACTTTCCTATGGGTGATTTGGTTTTTCTGAATGGCCTGACAAAGCAACAACTTCCCTTTAAGCCGAAGAAAAAGTTGAAAAGAAAAAGAAAAATAAACAGAAAAGCGACCGAAGTTACTAACCAGAATCATGGATTTAGTAGCAAACCGGATGGACTTCAGCTCGGTGGTTAACTGTTTTTGGTGATGCTTCATGTCTTTGGGCAGACACACGCTCTTGGCCAGATTGATGGCCAACAGGTGGTCTTTCTCAACAACAACCGAGTCTGTGTCTAGAATGTCTCGGTCGTTGAAAGTTAGTTTCGGTGCCCAGCAGCCGATGGTTCGGTCGGAAGACTCCGGTTGGGGGCTTGGTGGTAAGCTCGGCTGAGTAGCAGGTTCTTCATCAACCAAAACTTGTTCGGTTTCGGCAGTTCGGGCACGTTTGGTTCAGCGGGAAGAGGATGGCTGTTGAGAAGGGAGGGCCACAACAGCAGGCTGCGATTGACTGGGAGGCGTTACTTCGGGCCTAGTTGTTTCGGTGAGAAGGGCCCTAACTCTGCTTCTCTTTGCCATCTCTTCTTCTGCGGTTAGTGGAACAAGTCTTATCTCGGGCAATGTTGGGTCCGGTTCAGGTGCTTCTTCAAGAAGGAAGTCAGTCACTCTTGCTTTTCGGCGACCGCTGTACCGGTAGGTCGGCTCAAAATTCAGAAGCTTTGCCCAACTTCTTTCTTTAATCCGTAGGGCGGCTCGCAAAATTGCAAGGTTTGGATAACTATATAAGGAATGAAGATGGGCGAAATCTGCAAAAAAGAGAAGTGTTAGTTCGGTTAATAGACTAACAAAAACCGAAATAAAATACAAAGAAGAGGACCGAAGTTAAATTACCAGGCTCTCCCTTTTTCCAATTTATAGGTCGGCCAGGAATTTGGGCTTGAAAATCCTCAAAATTCCCAGAGACCCAGAAGAAGTCATCATCATTAAGGTCTTTGTCCGGTGTGTGCTTAATTATCTTCTCTCGGCGGTGGCGGATCCTAAGGTAATAGACCCACCCAGCGTCTTTCGAGCCGATGGAATATTGATGGAATATTTCGGCAAGGCCAAGGTTTAAACCGGTTTGGTGGTTTAGGGCGGCTATTCCCATAATAATACGGTATGTATTGGTGGACAGTTGGGTGGGGCATAACCTAGTCTGCCTAAGGGACTCACAGATCAATGGTTGGACAGGAAACCGTAGTCCGGTTTCTATTATGGATTGAAGAGTAAAGGGGACGAAGCCTTCATTATCCCAGGGTGTGATGTCTTTTTCGGCCAAAACCAGCTGGACATCGTCAGGTATTTGGTAATCTTTCCTGAATTCGGCTAGGCCGCCCGGGGTCTCAACTAGATACCTATACTTACCCATCTGATGTATAATTTACTTATAAGTTATTTCGGTGGAAAAATCGTGCTCAGTAGCTTGGTTGAGCACACGCAGGAGTGCCTGGGTAACCTAAGTCTGCAAAGTAAAAAACAGAGGGGGTTAAAGCACTGATCAATGGACCGTGCTACAATTTACAAGCAAGGTATAAAAGCCCTACTTCGGCCTCAAAGAACTGGTTCTTTCATCAGAAGGTCTGGTAGCTCGGTTTGAGCAGGTTGCTCGATAGACCGGTTTAACGTCTAGGGGCAGCTTTCTGAGTTCGGTCTAAAAAACTAAGAAAGCTGGTTTAGTCCCAAGGCCTAAATCGGTTGCAGTGTGAGGAAAGTTACTTCGGTTGAGCCCCTAGGGGCGGCTTTCTGAGTTCGGTTTAAGAACTAAGAAAGCCGGCTTGGCCCCAAAAGCTTAGCTCGGTTATAGACCGAAGTACCTAGTTCGGTATGTGCAAGCTTGTTCGGTTATCTTATCTTGGCTAGAGTGGTTCAGAAGAAACAACTGATATTCCTACAAGTCCTAGTTCGGTTATTTTCTGAATCTATCTACATACATAACACAAACAGTATCCTAGTTCGGTTGGGACGTGATTCTGGATCAAAATCGAGTTTTCTCTAGGGTATATGACATATAGTCATGGGCTTTACTGATTTTTCCATGAAAGTACTAAAGTAAAATAGAGCTGGAAGAAAAATGTTTTGCAAAAGCAAGCAGAGCGTGGAAAACAGAATATGAAAGCAAAACAAAGGAAAGGAAAAAGGATCGCTTACCAGGAAAAGATGAAGCAGAGGGCAGGAGCAACGGAACCAACGAAGAACACAGACTCAGGAGGCTCAGAGGCTGGAGAAGCAGAGGCACAGAGAAAGTGAAGAATGAAAGGTGAAGTGATTCAAGAAAAAGAAAGGTTGTTTTGTGAAAGAGGGGAGAGAAAAAGGCGGCAAAAAGAGGCGGGAATTGTACAAAATTTCTGCAGGGCGGCGTAACAGTTGGCCACGGCTTATCAGTGCCTGCCACGTGTCACTGGAATGGGAAGCGTTACAGACGCTATGATTGAAGAGACGTTTTTTACCGGACAAAACGGAGCCCGAAGTAAAATTTAGCTCGGCTTAAAAGTTCGAGAGTTTTTAGCACGGCCGGAGAGGCTAAAGTATTTTTAGTTCGGCTGGAAAAGCTTAAAAAAGACGCCAACTCGGCTGATGGACTGGTAATCCCAATCATGCAATGCAGATGGAATTAAGAGGCAATTGAGAGGGTAATTTTTGGTAAAAATTGGGCCGAGCTGTGAGATGGACTTGGTGGCCCAAAATGCCAAGGACTGGGTAAAAGACCGAAATGTTACTGCGGCCCAAAAGAGATAAAAGTCACTCCGGCCCGAGCTGTTGAAGTGACTCCGGCTCAAGAACGATAGATTTACTCCGGCTCTGCGGAGATGATTGACTTACTTCGGCTGAAAGAATGTAAAGCTGCTTCGGTTTTGACAACTTGAGTTAGTCCGGTCTCAAAAGGTAGTCCGGTCATGATTGAATTCGGGATAGGTCGGTTGTAATGTTGTTACTCAGTGGATCGGTCCAAACACACCACGGTTCATGTATGAGAGAACCAAGATATGGTGTAGCATGAAGAAGAACCGAACTACTGGTAGTACGGCCTACTTTGTGGCTCGGCATAGCCAATTTTACTTCGGTCACATGGAAGTTCGGCCATGGAGCAAACCATCCCACTTGGTTTAAGCAGTGGGGGAGGGTGTAAAAGGATAAGCATTATCCTTAGGAGTATGAATTCCAGGAGGACTCTGCATGGAGAAATACAAGTCCTACTAGGATTGTGCCACGGAAAACTTATAAAAGCCCACAAGCATCACCTTGGAGGAGGTAATTGAACATAATTCTTTCTGAGAACATAGAGCTTTGTCTATTTTTCAAGTTTTCTGACTTAGGCATCGGAGAGGTTTCCGGCACACACCCGCCGGCTAGCTCACGTTTGTGTTTTCAGGTGATAAAGCGACGTCGTACGGAGGAGCGTGGACTTGGTCAACAGGATTATACGAGGAGAATTATTTCCTCCCCGTACACAAGATAACAACTATAAAACAATATATATATATATATATATATTAAAGTGAAGCATCTTAAGTTGTTATGCTTTCCACTAAATGTTATTAAAAATGTCTATAATAGAATCGAGTAACTAACTGATATTGTCACACCTCGGATTTTCAAGATTCGACACATGTGAATAAATTAATTAAACAATAAATAAAAGACATTAATTAATAAACTAAAATAAAGGATATTATCTCATATATGAATGTATTAATATCATCCACAGCATAAAGTAGTTCGATTACATGCATTTCATATATAAATCAAAAGAAAATGCTCTGAGGCATACAAAACAATGTGTAACCCTTTACAAAAAAAATGCCTTTCGACTTACACAAAAAGAATGATCCAAGGCCTGAAAATCAAATGAACTCTCCTAACCCAAGTACATATCTCGGCGCCTAACCTCAAGGTCAAGGCACACCATCGACGCCTTGAAAAGATTTCAATCACGAAGAATGAACATATAGTTTAGTCGAGAAAATTTCAGAAATCAATACAACTTCACAAATATTGATGATCATGATGCTATATAAGTATAACATGCTCAAAATTTTTTGTTTAAAAACAATCATTTTCCATCATCAATACTAAGACTCAATGAATCCACTCAAAGACATGTATCTGCCAGTGGTCATTGCTACCTAAACTAGTGCATTATATGAAGCTACACTCTATTAGTGACCATCGCTAAGCATCACCTAACCTACCATATTTACCGGTTGCTAATCGGAAGAACCTTGGTATCTACACAGCGAGGGCTTTCGGTCTTATACCATGTATTATCAGGCCAAATTAACCAATCACAACCTCAATTATAGATGACTCATATTCAACCTAACCGTTCAATTAAAACCATCTTTTAAGAAGACCAATGCAACAATATATAATTTCTCGAATTATATTACAACACATCCTCATCAATGTCAATAAGCCAACAACAATTTCTCAAATTCCCAAAACCTCAAGTTTAAGGATGATTCCACAATCTAGGGCATTTTCAAAATAATGTTTTCTCATGCAATTTGATATAACAAAAAAATAAATTTGAGAAGAGATAATAGAGAAAACATACCCAAATCACCAAACCTTAACCTCTCTATCATGCTTTTCCAAAATCAACAACAACAACAACAACATGCTTTATTTTTATTGAAACTACAACAAATACATTAATAAACTCATATTGAAGAAATAGAATCTTACCTCTTGAAGAGAATAGGAGAAGGTATAACCAACTCCAAATGTCCAAATTAACTTTTGGCTCAGATTAAACCGAAGCCCTCTCCAAGATCTACAATAATAGTGTTGGGTTGAAGATTAAATCCAATTCTAAATGCTCAAAAATCAAGGTTGAAGCCCAAGAACAAAGGTAGGAATCACAACAGTAGAGAGAGAGAGAGAGAGAGAGAGAGAGAGATAGAGATGAAAAATAACTATTTCGTGCTCTAAGCGGCCTTTTATAAGTTAGGACATCGAGGGCACGGCAAGGCTATCTACGGGCCCCTTTCGCTGCCACAACCAGTTTTCACAGGAAAAGTACTGCACGGTGGTTTTGGTCTTACCTTCTTGCTCTCACTCTTTAGGTATGAATACTTTTAACTTAGTATATCTATCGTTTAAGGTGTGTATATGTGAAATGATTGTGGTTTATTAAGTGGGTTTGATGCATTAAAAAGTGGTTTTTACTCAAACTTCTCTAGAGATTTGAAATAACTATTGAAGATAATGGATGTTGATGATAAGTATTTGCTTTAGAAACATAAATGAGAGAAAATCCCTAATTTTGTCCAAACCCTAGTTTGAGAGATTATTCAAAGGATGAAGGTTTTTTCAATATGAAATTGAGTTGATGTTTAATAGAATGAATATGAATTTGAATTTTTTTAAACCTTTGGAAACATACATTGTGATTGGGGAAGGGATTGGCTATGTTGGAATGTGAAAGTGCTGAAAATTATCTTGATTGATGATTATGTTCAAACCTCATTGAAGCAATTAATGGCCCTTAGATAAATTGTTATATTTTTAAATTCATGCATCATGATTCATTTTAATGATTTTGGTTCCATGATTCTTATAATTCTCCAGATAATTGGAAATGTTGAAAGGAGGTAAATAGCGTATGAATCTTGATAGTAGGGTCAGGTTTTGGAAAAGAGTTGTGAATTGTATTAGTACCGATGTAGGGGGTCAACATACCTAATTGCTCTATATTGAACTTATTGCCAGACAAACGTGGAAAAATGTTTTTGGGTGTCCACTGGCCTCGCCGTTTCAGGAGTCGACAAATGTGAAAAAATAATATTTTCGGGTGTCAACTAGCTCATTGTTTTTAGAGTCGGCAAATGTGGAAGGAAAGAGGTTCTAGGTGCCCATCGCTCCGCCATTTTTAGAGTCAACAAATGTGTGAACATTTGCAGTATATAAATCTCTCTCTCTCTTTTTCTATATATATATAATATGAAAAAAGAGAGTATGTGGCATCAAAAATATCGATTGGTATGGGCCGAAAATGGGGACAAGAACACACGATTTTTTCATATTATGGCTAGTAGACGGCAAAGGAAGAATATGTTGGACTCTGTGGTAGTGAATGGGAGCTTGATTGATCAGCCAGATTTGATTAAACAAGCAGTGGTGAGTTTTTTCAATAAACTGTTTTCAGAAGTTTTGAGGGACAGACCTAAACTAGCTGGTGTGTGTAAAAAAATAAGCCCAGAATCAGCAAGTATGTTGTAAGCAGAATTTTCAAAGATTAAGATTTGGGATGCTGTGAAGGAGTGTGAAGGGAATAAGGCTCCTGGGCCTGATAGATTCAATTTACCATGTTATCAAAGGTGCTGGAGTGTTATGAAACATGAGGTAGTGCAAATGATGAAGGAGTTTGATTTAAATGAGAAGTTGGCTAAAGATGTTAATAGTTCACTCATAACGCTCATCCCAAAAAAGGACTGTCCCATTGGGTTAACTGATTTTAAGCCTATAAGCTTGGTAAGTTCAGTGTATAAGATCCTAGCAAAAGTTTTTTCTCGAAGACTAAGGCAAGTTCTTTCTATGCTTATTAGTGAAGTCCAATCAGGTTTTTTGAGTGGTAGATGCATATTTGATGGGATTTTAATTGCTAATGAGGTGGTGGACTGGTGGAAGAAGACAAAGAGAAAAATGAGTTATTCTTAAGTTGGATTTCGAAAAGGCTTATGATTCCGTAAACTGGGGCTTTTGTTTTCAATGATGTACAATATCAGCTTTGGTGATAAGTGGGTGGGTTGGATCAAGACATGCATATCCACAGCTAGAATCTTTGTGCTAGTTAATGGGTCTCCCACTTCAGAGTTCTCCCTTTATAAAGGGCTGAGGCAAGGTGATTCGCTTTCACCTTTTCTGTAACAACCCACATTTTATGTCCTAGTCATGTTTGCATGCATTTGTATGCTTTGCCATGTTAAGATGATGTAACGACCCATATTCATGTCATGGTCATGTTCATGTTCATGTTCATTTACATAACGTTGTCTTGTTAAGTTTGCATTCATGAATCTTGACTTGTTTTGCCTAAGTAAGGTCCATGCCTTGTTTTGTGCTCATGTGTTATGTCTAAGTGTTGCTTGCATGCCTTGTCCTTTCCCTGCTATGTTAAGCCTAAGTTATGTTAAACCTAGGTCATGCCAAGCCTAGGTCATGTTATGCCTAGATCATTCCAAGCCGAGGTCATCTTCAGTCTAGATTTGTCTTGGAACCCCTTTGTTTGACCTCCACCTTTGCCTCGACATATTGGTCGAGATGTCATTATCTAGGCTGAGGTGTTCATCACCAAGGCCGAGATGTGTATTATCTAGGCCGAGATGTTACCTTTGCACCTAAGTGACCTTGTCCTGGAGTGGTATGACCTAGACCGAGGTGTGGCACATCTAGGCTAAGGTGTGGCATAGCTTAGTCAAGAGTTGTCCTTCCTAGCCGAGGTCATTGTCACCTTAGTTGCCGAAGTCTTGCTGTTAGCCGATGTCATCACTTGTCGGAGTGCCTTGCCGGGTAGCTTGTTAGATACACCTTGTCATAGTCTTGTCTTGTCAATCTATCACCTTTTTGAGGAGAGCCAACCAGCCGTTGCCACGTGTCCGAGCTGAGTGTTAAGTCAGCCGATAGAGAGAGAAAACCCATCATTTGTTTCTATACTTGTTTTGAAGAGGAGAGAGAAGCTCTAAGAGAGGGAGAGGAGTTCTTGAGAGGAGGAAGATTTCCAAGCTTGATCCCTAGAGATCGAACCGTTAGATCCGCGTTCTAAGGTTAGATTCTTAATCTGCTCTTGTCGTTCTTTATGTTTATGTTATTGCATTGCATGATTGAATATAATTTGTAAGCCATGCATTGCTTTGAAGTTTGGTTTTAGAAAGAGAAAATAGCATTCATGTGTTCATCAAGAAAAGTCATGTTTTGATCCGAAAGCTCATGCCAAGATCCATGTTTTTGTGTTTGTTTTCATATGATTTTCAAGTATGTGTACCTAGGTCCATGTTTTCGAACTCATAGCATGAAATCTCAGATTTTGTAATAAGGAAGTTATGATTTTGGCATTCATGTTCTTCATGGTCTTCATGCTCATGTTCTTCCTGTTCTTCACGGGTGGAAACCCAGATCTCCAGACCTCACTTCCCGAGGTGTAGTCGCCGAGATCACTCTTACCTAGACCTCACACTTAGGCCAAGCATCGTATCTCACCTTGGCCTATCTTGCATGATCACTTACACCTTAGTTTGTCTTGTGCGCACCTCGGCATGCAGCCGCATGCTGAAGCCTAGGTAGCCACACCTCGGCCAGGAGGTGTGGGACCTCGGCAAAGACCTGGTTGGTACCCAGCATGTCTCCTTGACATGCAAAACAGTGTTTTGACTTCCAACATGTTTTCCCTAGATGTTTCCCAGCATGCTGTTCCGAGATCATTTGCATGCATGTAAGACTTGTTTTGAGAAGTGCATTCAGTATGCTTTGCCATGTGTTTGTAGGACCTGGACCTTTGCCTTGACCCCGACGTCCCAAGAACTATGTGAGTGGTATTTTTAATAAAGTTATGTTATAAAGATTTGATAAAGCCTTGTTCCGTTTTGATAAAAGTATTTGATCAAGTATGAATGATTACCCCTATTTTTATGTATCAAGTATAAGCTTTGTTTGGACGACATTTTCGGAAAGTCCCTTGTGTTGGAGGACTCTAAACTTTAGCAGCACATCTCATTTTGAAAGTCCCTCGTACTGGAGGACTCTAAACTTTCGCAGCACCCTTGATTTGTACTCTAGTGTTAAAGGGCTACGGGCCTTTGTAACACAGGTCCCTCGTGCTGGAGGACTTTAAACTTTCGTAGCACCCTTGTTTGAGATATCTCCCTTGCCACCGACTGCCTTGTGCGGGTGGGTTTGTCTAATCGATTCCGGGTCGATTATTCCCTTGTTTTGGAAGTCCCTTGTGCTAGAGGACTCTAAACTTTCGCAGCACATCTCGTTTTGGAAGTTCCTTGTGCTAGAGGACTCTAAACTTTCGCAGCACATCTTGTTTTGAGGGTCCTTTCGTGCTAGGGGACTTTAAGCCTAAGTAGCACCGTCCTTTCGTGCTAGGGGACGTTAAGCCTAAGTAGCACCCTTGTTAAGATATTGGTCGTTGACGTACTATGAATGGGTGTGCTCGATGCCGAGGTTATGCTTTTGTTTTGCCGGGATGTCATCACCCCATGTCTTAAGATTTGACGTATTTTAAGCATGTAAGTAAGTTTTGAAAGACCAAGTTCCAAATGATGTTTTATTTCAAGCCAAGCTAAGCTATGTTATGTATGGTTTTGACAAGGATATACTATGTATTGTTTTGAAAAGATCTCGGGTATCATTCATTTAAAACCTTTATCATTTGTACCATTCACTGGGTATCCAAGCTCACCCTCCCTATGTATATATGTAGGTAACAAGCAAGAAGTCGGCTATGCCGAGATGTGTGTGTTTTGTATGCATGTTATGTCGGCAGTGGGGATGTCGGCAATCCTGAAGATTATGTTTCATGTTTCGTAGCTCAAGTGTTTTGTTTATGTCGGCAATCTTGAAGCTTATGTATTTTGTTTATGTCGCCTTGAGAAGCCTTTTACCAAGATGTAATATGTATTTTTGTACTTCATCTCTATTTGTATTCAAGTTGTAAAGCTATGTAAAGATGTATGCCATTCCATTTGACTTATGCACTGCTCTTATGGACCACTTGTATTTTAAATTATTGCTTCCGCACTTGTAAGCCCCATATATTTATACTCTGATCGTGTGTGAATTTTGAAAGTTAGCCTTCGGTAATCTCGGATTACTGGCCATCACGGCACCAAACTACTAGGGGTGGTTTGGGGTCGTGAATTTTCAATTTAGTGGTAGAAGGGATGAATATTCTAATGGAGAGAGAAAAAATTTGGGACTGATCAAAGGAGCTGTGGTGGGACATAGTGAACTCAAGTTGTCTCATCTTCAGTGCGCTGATGATACGATTATTTTTTGTGAAGCCAATTGGGAGGAAATCATTGCAATAAAGAGAATTTTGAGATGTTTTGAAGTAATGTTTGGGTTAAAGATCAATTTTCATAAAAGCAAAGTTTGTGGGATTGTTGTAGAGGATGATTTGGTTAAAGAGTTTGCCAAAAAGGTTGAATTGTTTAACTCAGAAATTGCCATTGAATTATCTAGGTATGCCTTTAGGTTCAAATCCAAAGAGGAGGAGAACCTGGCAGCCAATTGTTGATAAGTTCAAAAAGAAGTTAGCACATTGGAAGAGGATATGCTTATCATTTGCTGGAAGGCTAACACTGATTAAGCCTGTTCTATCAGGTTTGCCTCTGTTCTTTTTATCCTTGTTTAAGATGCCTATGGGTATTGCTAAGCTGCTAGATAGAATTCAGTGTACCTTTCTTTGGGGTAGTGATGAGGTGAAGAGAAAGGTACATCTTGTTAAGCGGAAGGAGGTGTGCCAAAATAAAAGCCAAGGTGGGCTTGGTGTGAAGAGGCTCAGTGAGGTTAATGACTGTCTGTTAACCAAATGGTGGTGGAAGTTTGGTTTGGAAGGTAAAGCACTATGGAAACAAGTGGTGTGCAGCAAGTATGGTCAAAGTGGTGGCAGATGGAGTCCAGTGACAGTGGAGTCAAGGGGCTTTCTATTTTGTGGAAGGATATTATGTCCTTAGCTTCCAATAATCCATCTTTGAGGGAGTTTTTTATGTCTAACTTCAGGATTGTGGTTGGGAATGGTCTTAGGATAAAATTTTGGCTAGATGAGTGGCTTAATGATCAGAGTTTATCTCTTGTTTTCTGTAGACTTTTTTCACTATCAGTTGAGAAGGATGGTTCATTGTTTGATTTTTTCCGAAGAAAAGATGGGGGTGATGAATGGAATTTCATTTTCCGAAGACCGCTTTTTGCCTGGGAAGAGGAGGAGCTTCAGAACTTGATTGTGTCTCTTCAGGGTGCACCCAGTTTAAGAATTCAACTAGAGAACTCTTGCACATGGTTTGCTCATTCCACTAGAGCATTTTCTAATCTCATAATTACTAAGACCATTTGGAATAATAGCGCTCCTCCAAAGGTACAATTTATGACATGGTTAGCGTGGAAAGGTAGGATAAAATCTGCTGTCTTTTTGCAAAGGATTGGGGTGTTGAAGCCTGATGCAAACATTTTCTGCGTACTTTGCAAATCTGAGGCAGAGTCACAGAATCATGTACTATTGCATTGTAGTTGTATTTGGAAAGTGTGGTATGGGATTGTGGATTGGTGCGGTTTGAGTTGGGTCATTCTTTGGTCTGTGGATTCCTTGTTGTGTTGGTGGGCAGGTGTTAAGGTCCAAAAGAATACGGTGGAGATTAGAAAAATTGTGCCTATGGCTGTGTTATGGTCAATACGGAAACTACGTAATGAATGCTTATTTAATAATGTTCAACCTAATTTTGTGGATTTGGAAGACTTGGTGAAGCTCAAAGTGGCTGTTTGGGCAAAGGCTAAACTGAAGAACTTCCCTTACTCTGTGTCTGATATTATATCCAACTTATGTCAGATTTGCAACTAATTGTAAGTTATTGGCTTTTTTATGGCTAATTGGATGATGCAGATGGAGGGACATGTTGCCTTATAGAGTTTGTTGGGTGGAGTTCAGGGCTGCAGGGGCTCTGGGTGTGTATTGTCAGTTGGTGGAGAAGCTGAAAGTATATTTGCTGCTGTATAGTCCAGAAGTGCAGTTAATGATGCTGGCTCGATTTGGTTGTTATACTTTGTCTCTACACCAAGGAAAAATAGCAAGAGTGCTCCAGTGGTTATAGGGCTGACTTGAGGTCCAGGGTGTAGCAGTGATCTCGTTTTGTTCTATGAAAACGATTCCTTTCATATCTTTAACAACTTGTCTATCATTTGGAATGATTTTGGTTGGGACTAGGACTAAAATCAAATCTAAGCCAATTAGGCATTCAAGTAGATGTTGTTGTTCTGCTGTGTAGTAGAGTATTACATTGAATTAAGGTGAACCAGTAGGTTGTGAAGGAGTGGCTGAACTAAGGCTGCTCTGCTGTTGTTTTCCTTGTTATGCTCTTGTGGTCCTGTCCTTGTGGTATGCTTTGATGTTTAGCTGTGGACTGCTGGTCTTTAGTGGGAATGAAAGTCCTGCCTAATTTGTTTCTGATTGAAGGATGGAATAAGGCAAGAAGGATAGATATGAGTAGAAGTTTTAAAAATATGCATTATACTAAAATAGTGGCATCAAATTCAAGTTGTTATGTATGGGTTTTGTTTTGGTTTTGCTGATGATGAAATTGTTGGGGCTGTTTGTTGCTACCTGGGTGTTAATTACTTAGTGTATGTTGCTGTTGCAAGGAGCTTGCTGGTGTTTTGATTATGAGTAATGGAGGAGTTTGTTGGGGGTGGAGCATGCTGCTGATCTATGTGGCTGGTCTGCTCAAGGATTTGGTGCTGGTGTATGTTGTCTTATGTTGTTCTCTTTTATTGTTTGCTTTTTTTTTTTTTACTCTTGATTGGTTTCTCACCAATCTTTGGGTTAGTGCTTGCAAATGATTGTGCTTCCTTAGTGGTGCCAACCTAGTTGGGATTGTTAAAGTTAGCGTTGATGCTCTTTGCACTTCCCTCTTTATTGATGTAAGTTATTCGCATGTTTTTGCTTTCTTCATCAATAAAGTTTCATTTTACTGATCCCAAAAAAAAAGTATGGTTGTGCCCGCTCTTGGTTGGGACATCATTGCATATTTACCATCCTATGGTTGATGATGAGATTTGAAGATGGAAATTGTGCATTGAATAACATCACTAAATCTCAAAAGAGAAAAATATGAGAATTTTACCCTGATATGGATCATATGCATTTCAATCATTTATATACTCTATTAATAGTATTCCTAATGGACAATTGCTTACCCTAATCCAACCAAACTTTTAGAACTTGATGGTATGACTATGCCCAGGTGAGACGGCGGTGGAGATGTTTTGGATGGAGAACAAAGGCTCATTGAAAGCTACCTGCTGAAGCTCTGGGGCTATTTTGTGTTTTGGGATAGATGTCCACACTTTGGTTTAATCAAGGGAATGCCCTTGAAACTTGTACGCCACTTGGGTATATTTATTTTGATTTCTCTCTAACTCATTGAACTATGATTTGTATTATAAATAGAAGATGTAATGTTTTGAATTAGTTCGATGAGAAAGAAATTGTTTTATTAAAACATTATGTTCATTATTAATATTTTCTTATAATGGGTTTAGAGAATATTTAATGGTTTTTAAACAATAAATGGATTGTAAATTTAGGAGCATTATAAAGTTTATAATTCCCCTCTTAAAATTATGACACATGTCAACTATATGCATATATTTTATAAAAAAATGCCAACAGTTATAATCAATTAAACTAAATTAAAACAAAATTATAAATTTAATGTTAAAATCAAGCCAATTAAAATTATAAAGACAAAATGGCAGAAGAATAAAAGTACAAGAACTAATGTCGTAATTCATATAATTTTTTTTCTCCCTTACATTACACTCTGATGCTATTCGAAAAAAAATAAATCATTATCTTTGGTGGAGTTGTATGATTAACATGTAGTGATAACAATTTCATACTTTGAAATCTTTAAAAACAGATATATCATCATAAGAATACCTTAAAAACAAATCACATAATAAAGTGGAAATTTGGGCCAAATCTCCATTTCTTTTCTTCCTTCTTTTTCTTCTTTTTAAATTTTTACAAATAGAAAATCAAACACCAATTGTAAAAGGACCCATTAAAATACAAGGCATGCCCAACAAAATCCTTATTTGAACATGTCCTTCCACCATTCTAATGTTCTCATTTTGCAATTTTCAAGTTGTGACAATTGAATCACTAATCAGTAATTGGTGATTGTCAATTTCATCACGAGCGCACGAAATTATTAGAAAATACTATTTTTTTTTTTTTTGGTTTTTTTATAGATTGGAGAAAATACTTAATTTAGTGATCATGAGTAAGCATTTAAAAATCAATAACATAAGATTCTATATTCAAATTAATGGAGTGACGTTTTTCTAAAATATTATTTTACTTAAAAAAAATCCAATTATTCATTGTCGACATTGTCACAAATACATTTGTGAACTCTCATCACCATTCACATCCATCAATTTTTATGGACTGAAAAATAAATAGTTGTGAATGTATTTATGGCCATGTGCGCCATGCCATTTGGACAGCGTGATTGGCTGGTGACAGTTAATTTTATGGCATGGTATGCATGGTACAGTTTGAACCGCACGTCACTACAAGAATTTACACATTTTGCGACCACTTTTGCCGACCAAAAATATTTTGGTCACAAAAAAATGACATTTGGCGACCAAATATTAATTAGTCGCGAATGATCATTATTTTTGGCGACCAAATATTATTGGTCGCAGAAGGTTATATTTTGGCGACCAAAAAATGAGTTGGTCGCAGAAAGTGGTATACTTTTGCCGACCAACTACAAATTTGGTCGCAGAAGGTCACATATTATTTGGCGATCAAAAATTTGGTTCAAAAACTTATTTTTAGCAACAAAAAAAAAATTAGTCGCCAAATTTGTATTTTTAGCGACTAATATTTTAGTCGCCGTTGATTGAGATTTGGCGACTAAAAAAGTTTGTCGGCGAAGGTGCCTTTTCTGCGGCTAATATGGTCTTTTGGTCGCCAAAAGTTTGGGAGGGAAATTTGATTTTTAAAGAGGCGGGAATTTAATTTTTTTTGCGACAAAAAAATTTGGTCGCCATTTTTTAAACGACGTCGTTTTGTACCAGAAAAATAGAAAAAAAAAATAAAAAATAAATAAAAAAGCCCTAATCTCTTCTGTCTCTAGCCCCCACTCACTACAAAAAATTAGTCTTTTAGAAACTAATATTTAAGGACTAATTAAATTTGGTCCCTAAAAATAATTTTTTAGAGATAAAACTAAACTTGTGATAATTTACTTATAAAACTACCAAAATGACTCTTGATATTTCCTGTTACGCAGTGTAACTTTTTGAGACCAATAAATTTGGTTGTCAACACATATTATTGGCATTTTTTAGGGACCAAATAATGAAAAATTACAAAACCTCGCCTGATGCAAATACACACTGAAAACCGTATCCAAGCTTTACGATGCGTAAAAACTTCTCTCTCTATATGTCAAGCTCCATCGCAAGCTTCATTGTAGGTCTTCGCTCTGTCCATCTCGAGCTCCATTGCAGATCAGTTTGAGATCTACAAGCTTCAGTAGATCTACCTTGTTCTTCACATTTTCTGTAGATTTGGTGTGTCCCTCTCTCTCTCTCTCTCTCAATATATATATATATATATATATATCTGTCTATACATACATACATACATACATACATATATATATATATATATATATATATATTGTAGATCTATGAAGAACACAATAAGTAGTTCACATTTTTGTTCGATTGGCCTGCACATTGTCATGGATGCAGTTTTTCTATAGGTTGATTCTTCACCTTCTTCTTCATTTTTTGCAGATTTCTGCTAATTTGAAGACATCGATTGGTTAATTCACTCTCTATCAAGGTATTTCTCGATCCTTCAAGTAGTATTGAGTTTTTAATACAGATTGTAGCCAAAAATTAGTTTTAATGTTGAATTAATAAAATTAATTTAACTCATTCTGTTTGATTTTTGTTTACTTCATCCTTTTGATGTGAATTTTAATTATATGTTTTTCTCGATCCTTTTGATGTGAATTTTAATTTAACTCTGGTTTGTTAAAAGAACTAGGCCATAAATATTCCCTGTTCTGTGTTAGCTGGAACATCTTCGGGGAGTGGTGAAGATCCTTGACAAGGATCTGATTACCTGAAATAAATAAATAAATAAAAGTAATGCCAAACTCAAATATAACATGAAATATCATCAGAGCTTAAAAATTACTCAAGTTGTTTTTTTAGTCAGTGTGGAGAGAGCACAATCGTCTTGAAAATTACCAGTGACTTCACATTTTCAACTTCATTTTGAACTAGAAAAGATCTTTATTTTTGTGATTCTGACTAGGTACATATAATTGAATAGGAGCATTGTTGCAATTTCCTTAATTTTCAATTCCGTTAGCTGGCATTTGCATGGGAGAAAGCTAAAATAAACGAATGCACCACGAGATTGTGGTTAAAATTCTGTTTATTAATCCCAAGTCTTTTTCAGAGTGATTTGGTTGTGTTACAGGGTTAAAGACAGTAGTTCACTGCATTTTTTAAGGGAAAATTATTTAGAGCTCTTAGGGCAAGCCTATGGGCATGTGGATTTTTATTGGTTTAAAATAAATAGTTGAACCCTATCACTCATTTGAGCCAATCTCAAATGAGTTTTAATGGAGCCGATTAAGAGTTGATCTTGAATCATTTTGTTTTTAAGGATAACATCTCACCTTGCTTTACCTAATTATTTTTTGGTCAGTATACAATTATTTAAGAAGAGGTGTCAAGGAGGTACAACCTGTATACTAAAGATCTATACCATCTATACATCCAGATGCCTAAAAATTGGTTCAAATTTTTGTTGCCTTTGATAGATGGATAAAAAATTGCCTATTAATGGATGGATCATATTTTAACCCTGTCATTAGTATATATGGTAGATTAGTTTCCAGTCTGTGATTCGTATATTGCCTTTACCATTGTTGTTGGTATGGTTTCTCTTAGTTCTTGACGTACTAATTTTTGTTGTCAAAATTTGACTGCTAATGACCTTCTACATGGCTTTTCTTTGTAAATAGCTAAGAGGTTGCCTAGAGCTCAGCCTGCTCAGAATCCTGCAGGGATGGTTCTTGTGGACAGACCAATAGAAGGATCCCGATCTGCACCATGTTGTGCCTAATATTTGACTGTAATCTTCTTCTACCTATCTTTTTCCTTGTTTTCCTTTTTTCATTATTATTATTTTTGATTATCCATGATGCCATAGTTGTCTGATTTTAAAATTAAAGCAACTTTTATTGATACATATCCCGAAGTACACTCCTAATGAGTATATATATTCTAGAAAAATAAATAAATGAACAAATAAAGGAGTGTTGTTGCGGAACATGTGCCTACAAGTTTGGGTGCTTGTTCTTTTCTGATTTGGTGCATAATCTCTTAATTCCTTTCTTCATTCAAAAAGTTACTGTTATCTACGCCTGTTTGCATAAAGTGCATGGCTTTACAGGTAAATCTTCATGAATCTGAAAGAAGCAATCTCATGTGCAAATATCTTGTTTTTTTTTGTGTTTAGTGTGGTGATGGGAGGAGGGGAGGAGGTTGTTGTTGAGCATTTCAAGTTGGCAGTCAAGGATGGGTAGCGTAAGGTAAGATGCTAAATAGTGTGCTGTACATGACTACAGGTGTGTTGGTGTTGGATGAAGATAGTAGTAGTATGATTAAGCTCATCTCCTTTCGTTCACTTGTGTAAGGGTTGACCAGATAGTCTTAGGTACATTTGAGAATCAAAACACATCTAGACACTCAGAGGGGATGACTGGGAGAGAAACATAATAGTCCAACCAATGTTGTGACCTAAGTTGGCTTTTGTGCAAATGCATTTGTTTAGGCTATCAATTTTGTGTATTTTCTGTTTTAGGAAAGTTTTCACTTATCAATTACAGATTTCCTGATTTATACGCTGCTGTTTGTTATGGTAAGTTTCTACTCCTTTCTGGTATCTAAATTTGAGCTGAACTCAAATTTGCTATCTTTGGCAATTGCATATTTTTCTTTATTAATTTCATGTTTTACAAGGAATTAAATTTGATTACATAACTTCCTAGTGGTGCAAGTCATCTTGTACAGTAGATAGACCTACCATGTTACACCTTCTTTGGTGCTTTTAGCAGATTGTCTTCCCTATGAAAAGCAAAAACTACAATTTTGGATTAGATTTATAAACATAATTTTCTAGAAGCTTGAGGACATCACCTTCTTGTCTCCACAAACTTTTCTTCCTAGTTCTCCTGCATTTAATAAATCCAACCCTCAGTCTCCCTTTTCTGCCAGAAGCACAGACACAGACAATGTATTGACATTTGGGAAGACCATTTCCCTTATTGTTGAAATTCGACCAAATATTAATGAGGTACTATGTACAAGCGATGGCGGAGCAATATTAACGAGTTACACTAGATTTTGTTCAAATCTGTAATAGCTTTATGACTAGATCAGGCACTTTAGATGGCTTCTGTATGCATTGGAATTTTCATTAAATGGTTTGTCTTTTATTTTGCTGCTTTCCAGATTTTGATGCCTGTCTTCCCTGGACAGCTATGTTACATTCGTAAGAACCTGTTCCATGCAATTTTTGTTTTGGATCCTGGTTCAGCTTGCGGTCTTGAGGCAAGTATTTAATATCTGTCAACTAATCTGAGTTTCTTGTTGCATTTCATTATCACGGGAATTGCTCATGTTTTTTTTTCTCCTTTGGTATTTGTAGTCCATTGACATGATTATTTCTTTGTATGAGAATAATCTTCCAATGAGATTTGGGGTGATATTGTTCTCTACGAAGTTCATCAAGATGATTGAAATGAATGATGGTGAAATCCCAGCAGCTCCCATGAGTAATGATGATGTATCCAGTCTGGTAATGCTTCTCTCTATCTTATTCAATGCTTGTGATAATGTCTTCTAACTAAAAGTACATTGAGCGTATTTGCAAGTCAATTGGGTTTAAGGACAATATTACCTTAGATAACATGTAACCCTTGATCCGATGCCTGTTCTTGAACCACACTGATGTGACTTTGCCAGATTAGAGGAAGTATTTTGACATAATTCTCGATAGTGTTGCATTGTGCCTTACTGGAGCAAGGAATAAGAATTGTTGTCAAATTTTTTATGAATTTCAATGATGATGAGCATTTCTGTTCTATTATCTAGGCTTTAATTTTAAGGGATTGTTCTGCCTTATTTTGCAAACCAGTAATGCTAGAGGTGACTGATATCACATGCCATTGTATATATTTGTAAACAAGAGGTTGCTACTAGTCCTCCAGATATTTAATTGGGCTTAGCTGCCACCTGACTGCCCGCCCATCCTGAAATTTATTGGTGGAGCCTAATTTGAACTTGGTCATAGTGGCCTGAACTTGAAGTTTGGCTTATCTTTTTCCCAATATGAAATGAAGCTTTTAATTATTTTTTATGTTATATTTGTGTTTTTCAATTGTATTGTAAAAAAGCACAATCATAGAAAGAGGCGAGATAGGGATAAGGTATTTGAACTGCAGTCAGTTAAGTTAGACCTAAGCTTTAGCAGACCTTTTATTTATGCTGAGTAATGTTTCAGGTGTAGGTTGGCCTAACTGAGAGTCATAGAAGTAAATTCTAAGGTCTTTTTAAAACGTGTCAGTAGATCTGTTATTTGGTATCCATTATTTATTTATTTAAAAGTTTTGTTGCAACACCTCATGATCTATCTTACAAACGAAATCATTGTAAGCAGCTTTTGTGCTTTGTGTTTTGTCCACTTATTCCATAAATTTATTGTGATGCTAATGAAAATTGTTATCATGACTCTGTTTTGCAGATCATACGTCTTTTTATTTAAATTAAGGAACATCACGGGATTCACATGGCTTTCCAGTTTTTGAGCAATGTATGACTTTGGAATCTATATTATTCTTATTTGCATATTCTGGGATGTAAAAGAAATCGTTTCTCAGTTTTGTTTCTTTCTCAACATTTTGTTGTTTTGCCGGTTCATGTTTTGTCTTATTCTCTGAAAATACTGAAACAAAATATAAAGACCACAAATCTTTGGACAAGTAAAGAAGTTCATGAATCATGAATATAAAAACTTTATGGAGACTCTTTCTTAGGATCAAGGCCAATAAACATAAATGAGTGGTAAAACACATTCTTGATATCACCTTTGCTGTTGCAGTTCCTGTCTCATGCTAATTTTGCAATTGCTATTTACCTCCATCTCATGTTTTTATGCACTGTCCAAACTTCAAATTGTTTGTTAAAAAGGGCATGCTTGAATATGTGAATAAAGAAATAAGAAAAGCTACAAATTCATCAGATAATATATTCTCAAAAAATCACAAAAAATAAAATGATACAATTTTATTGCGTCACTTACTGTTACCAGGTTCTGGTACTGGTAATTTGAGGAAACTCAACTCACTAACGCCTTGTCGCAAAGGTTTTGGTACTTCTGTTCTATTTAGATAGAAATGTCACCAATGTTTAATGAGAAAGTTAGGAGATTCTTTAATGGGTTTGGGTGTGTAATCCTGTGCACACTTCTGGATGTGTGTGAAACCAATTAATTGGCAATTTCTAAACCTTCTTGTTTTTTCATGTCTTGTGAGTGTGTCATGTGTCTCAGGGTAGCATCATTAAATTCATCTCAAAATTGCTCTAGATTGAGTTCCATTTTACTTGTTATATGGCAGATAAATAAATTATGGATTGAGTCAGCAGATCCTACAGAAGATGCTCCTGAAATGCATCATGTGGAAGGGGCATTTGTTGAAACATTATTGTAAGTTTTTGTATTTTTAAATTTTGAACTTAAAATTATTGCAAGTCTGAAAGATATTTTACAGTTGAGTTCATTGTTATGTGTACATAACGTTTCTGATCATTCTGCATGCATATTTAAGAGTTGATTATTGTACCATCGTCTTATTATGTCCAATTGAGGTTGATGTAGATGTTCTCAATTTCTTTTGGTTGATTGTTCCTTTTAGTAGTCTACCACTCAAATGTACTTATATTCTGTAGACCAAAGGCTAAATCTCCACCTCAAGATGCTTTACTAAAACTGGAAACAGAGCAAACTTTCACTGAACTATCTCAAGAGAGCTCCATGTTTGTTTTTAAGCTGGGTTTAGTTAAGCTCCAATGCTGCCTCTTGATGAATGGGCTTGTTGTTGATGCTAATGAGGTACTTGCTCAAATCTCTTGTTGCTTCTTCTTCCTCCATAATAATATATTCTTCTATTTTCTTAGCTTTTGTCTTTGACTGTGGTAAGATTTAATTTAAATTTTGTTTGTTTTTTGTAGATTTCTGTCAGCATGTTGTATATGCTCTTACAAGAGATATGGGTTCTTAAGTTGGATTCTTCATGATCTCCCATGACCATTAGCACAAGAATGACATATTTAGTTTAGAAGGCAAAGTTGATTATTCTTTTTTTCCACTTTACATATGATTGGCTACTTTTCTTCTCTTTTACTTTTGATCCCTGGTTTTGTAACTCTCTTCCTGCTAAATCAACCCTTTAGCCTTACTAGACTTCTGTCACTCCTAGTTTTCAAAATTTGTAAAGTCTTACGTCTCATGAACGATGAAAGGGATGTGATGAATCATTGTGTCATTCACATCATGGATGATGCTTTAAAATTATAGGTTTATTATGGATTAAATGAATTATTAGGAATTACAGGTGTATTGTTTTCCTTCTTTTGGCGACCAATTTATTAGTCGGGACAAATAAATAATTTTTTTTTGCAAAAAATGACAATTGCCGACCAAGAGTTTTGGTTGCAAAACATACATGTATTGCCGACCAAAACCGCTCTTGGTCGTGGAATCTCACTTTTGCCGACCAATTTTTTTGGTCGCGAAATGTGATAATTGGCGACCAAAAAATTTGGTCGCGAAATTTAATAATTGGTGACCAAAATTTTTGGTCGCGAAATGTGACAATTGGCGACTAAGAAATTTGGTCGGGAAAATATCACTTTTCGCGACCAAAGTGTTTTGGCGACAAAATAAATTAGTCGCGGTAATTAAATATTTAGCGACCAAAAATTTAGTCGGCAAAATCCAACTTTTGCCGACCAACCACAATTTTGGTCGCGAATTACTTTTGCCGACCCTCAATTGGCGACCAAAGTAGCGACCAAAAAAATTGGTCGCGGATAACTTTTGCACACCAAAAATAGACTTTTAGCGACCAATTTTTTTGTTGCCAAAAGTGTTAATTCTTGTAGTGCGTGCATGTCTTCTAATCATATACTTCAGTTAAAAAAAATATCTATTGAAAATATTTTTGCTTTCTGAAAATTATCACTAATTTTAAAGGGAGCTTTATTCATAAATCCCATTTTCAAGATTTTTATATCAAAAAATCTAAATCATTTTTGATTATTTCATTAGGTTCCATTCAGTGTAGTAATACCAAAATATCCTCCTTCCATTTCTCCCGCGCATACTCCATTCTGAAAAATCAACCATTCCTATTCCATCTCTTCACTCTACAACACATTCATTCCTCCAAAAAAAATCATCGTTGGCAACAAAAAATTCCCAAACCGTATCCCCAAATTTCACATCGCTTCACCACCGTCGTCCACCACCGCCAACCATCGCCGGCCACTGCTATTCTACATCAACGCACCACTGCGAAGGTTTACATTGAAAGGATTGGGGTTTGTTCTTCCTAGGTTCTCACTGGCCGTCGATTTACATATCCCACCCACAATGAGGACCAAAGGTAAACGCCATCCTTCCACCCTCTGTTTTTCAAACAATGATAATATAATCTAATCACAAATGTATATGTTTACATTGCCCTTGTTATTATTGTTGTTTTTGGATTTCATTTTGTAATGAACCCCTTATTTTCACTCTCTATTTTTTTTCCCTCTGTCAATGTTGGTATTGCTGATTGTTGATGTCCATAGAACCTCTAATTTCCCCCCAAATTGAAATATTATAGAATATGATGTAAACATCATATTGACAACTGTACAACATTTACAGGGTGATCAACTATGATGTGAATATGGTGTAAATATTGACATTGATGTAAATATCTACTTTAATGTCAATATTCACATTATGAATATAATGTAGATATTCAACTTCTAACATCAATGGAATATGATGTAAATATTTATAGAGTTGTTGGTATTGTTGCGTGTTGATGGTTATAAAGCAATTAGAGCCCCTAATCTTGGATCGTTGCCAACCATCTTTTAGTTCAATGTGTCTTCCATTATACATAATCTGTACAATATTTAAAGGGTGATCAAATATGATGTGAATATGGTGTAAATATTGACATTGATGTAAATATCTACTTCAATGTCAATATTCACATTATGAATATAATGTAAATATTCAACTTCTAACATCAATGGAATATGATGTAAATATTTACAGAGTTGTTGGTGTTGTTGCGTGTTGATGGTTATAAAGCAATTAGAGCCCCTAATCATGGATGGTTGTCAACCCTCTTTTGGTTCAATGTGTGTTTCATTATACATAATCTGTACAATATTTACAGGGTGATCAAATATGATGTGAATATGGTGTAAATATTCACATTGATGTAAATATCTACTTCAATGTCAATATTCACATTATGAATATAATGTAGATATTCAACTTCTAATGTAATCGCCAATGTATATATTTACATTCCTTTTCACCCCTTCTGTTTTTCAGTCAATGATAACATAATGTAATCACAAATCTATATATTTACATTATTATTGTTGTTTTTGGATTTGATTTTGCAATGAACTCCTTATTTTCACTCTTTGTCCATGTTGCTGATGTTCATTTTTTTGTTGAATATTACATTCATTTGTTATTAATGTTGTTTATGATTGTGATTTGGTAATGAACTCTCTAGTTTTTTCCCTCTATCAATATTGGTATTGTTGATTGTTGGTGTCCATAGAACCCCCAATCTTTACCCAAAAATATGATGGAATATGATGTAAGTATTCACATTATGGTTGTCAATCTTCTTTTGGGTCAATGTGAATTCCATTATACATAATGTCAATATTTACATCAGATTGTTAAATATTGGTAATGACTAGTTTGTCTTAAATTGTCATGTGTTATTGTTTTGTAATACACTCCTTAGACCGCCCAAACTCCGCTCCGCACGCGAGGGCGCGAATTGTAGTTCTAGCTACTACAGTTAGGACTCCTGTCACGGTTCTGAATCTAATCTCACAAAGTGCAATGCAAGACTGATAAATCACCAAAGAGTCCAAATTCGGCAAATCGTTTTGGAAAATCGATTTTCATCAAAAAGCGCCAAACATGGACTGCTTTGCCAGATTTTAGAGTCGCCACCTAAATAATTTATTTTGGAAAATTTAGGAAATCCGGACTCGTGCCTAAGGCCACGTGTCCGTTATCACCAAAGTTGCCTCAGCTCGAGAAAATGGGTACGAGAGGGGGAGGTCCTGAAATGACTACCCCCGCTCGCCCGATCAAAGGATCGGCCTCTACTAACATGATATGTTGTTTTTGAAAACACATGTATTCTTATTCTGATTTATCAATTAGCTTACTGTGTGATGCGCACATCACACAAGTATAGACTAAATTACTCAATTTGGAACAAGACATCTCATGTTTGTTTTCGAAAATGGTTTGAAGTTGCTACTCGAAAGTAGGCTAAGACGCGGATTTGCCACCCTCAAGTGGGCTTAAAACATGATTTTGCCACCCTCAAGTGGGCTTAAAACTCGCATTCGATGAATTGTTCCAATTCAAGCAATGAAACCTTCATCCATAGGCATTCATGCAGTTAAACACTTAAGCAGTTAGCCTCATGGCAAGCATGCTATCATGGTAGTCACTTACACACATGCAAGGATGCTAAAGCATAAACACTCACAGTGTACTCCGAGCCAAAACAAAAGCTAATTAGAAATCATACATGGATCCTAACTATGCTAAGATGCCTAATGCAACACAAGCAAAAATACAACTAAAATAGGCTCGACTATCTAGAATGGCATATGAATGCAACACTTGATAACATGTATTCAAATAGGAATTGAAATACAATGCAATTTGTATGATGCGTCGAGCCCGGTGCATGCAAGACGAATGGATGATGCACGCATGCGAAGCATAAGTATGCTAATTGAAATATGCCCTAAACTAACCATCGAAAGTTGATAAGCAAAAGGGAGAAAGAAATGGAGTTGGAAGACACGCATCACACACACGCACACTTATTACAACATTTGTGCCCTCTCGACGGAGGGTCCGAAAGAATAAACTAAGCTAGCTACACTAAGCTAAGCTACTTAACTAATCTAATAATCTAATTAGACTAGTTATTACACAACAAATTGAATAACTAGCTACAACTAATTATTACATCATTTTAATTAATTAACAAATTAATTAAATTACATAAGCATGCTAATTAACAAATAAGCATTAAACTACACTACTTCGCTCTGCTTTGGAAAGTTGAACAATGCATGCACTTGGCTTCTCACTCGGAAATCTATCGCTATGCCCCAACTTGCCTCTGTTTGCATTTGACCTCAGAACACTACACAAAGCTCCAGACAACTTCTACCCTGTCATGGGATCCTCCAGGAAGGCTGCCGCCACTTGATGATGTTGTAGACCACCTGTAGACCACCTAAGTTTGTTACAGACTAGAAAAAGTGGTCGGTCAGCTAGTTTTTCTGGCCTGCCGACCAGAAAATCCTGCCCAACTCCATTTCGCTGCAATAGAGAACAAGAATGGGCACAACAGTGTATTTGCAAGATATGTGTGCACAACCACCCTCCCTATCATCTCTTAAGCTCAAGGGAGTGTGGTTCTCGACCCTCGGGCCACCAACCGAGCATCGCAATGCATGATGGCCGAGAAGCCAAGTTTGCATAATTCAATTTCAATGAATGCACAAATAACACATAAGGGCCTTAACCTCTATCATGCATGATCAAGAGGGTCGGCGACAAAGAAATGAGGCACGTTTCATCACTTCAAGCATGAAACGTGCCACATTCCTTATGTTTGGATCAACGCTCGATCCAAACACAATGCAACACATATAACATGATCAACCTATCAATGCTAATGGCATGCACAAGATTTCTGTCATGTGAATAATGCATGCATGGTATGTTTGAAGGCTAAAGCATCAAAGCAAGTAAAGAGCATCATACAAGAGGCATGCAATACAATGCTCAATGGACTTAAACCAATCCCAAATAGACCTCATGCATGCCCAAACAATGACCAAAATGCACTAAAATGATGGCATGAAAGGAAAGATAATGGTGCTCATGTAATGGCTCATCAACAAGGCATAAGGGCACAATTCTCAAACACATTGAAGGAGTAGAAAATGTGAGAGTGTGGAAATGAAATATACTCTGAAATCATGTAAGAAATGATGCCAAATCATCCAAACAACACAAGCATAGCATCTTAAGAACCTTGAATCGTTTAGGCTAGTCAAAGCTATTGCACTACAACCATGCATAACAAATCCTATATGACCCAAACTACTCAAAACAGAGTTGAGGCATGCTAAATCAAGGCCAAAACATGCTAAAGAATAGGCTCAAAAGGGCAAGCAATGTGTACTCGTTCATTGGCTCACAAACATGGCACAAGGCATAACCCTCAAGAGCAATGAAAGAGTGATAAACATGGGAGTATAGCCAAGACATAAGCTCTGAAATACCATTCCAAATGATGCTAAATCATGCAAATAGCCTAAGTAACACATGCTAAGAGGCTCAAAGCTTAAGGTTAGAAAAGGCACTTGCACCATAGCCATATCAAGCAAGCCCCAAAGGGCCAAGGTGACTCAAAATAGTTCCAAGGCAGGTCAAAACAATGCCACAAACATGCTTGAACATAGCCAACATATGCTAGAATAAAAGGCATGAAGCATGGAGCATACAAGGCCAATGAGGAGGATTACACTAAACATACCAAAACCAAGCATGAGATGACTTCACCAACAAAAATCAGAGTTGTAACATGGTAAAATAACACCAAAAAAATGCTGAGATGGTAGCCCAAAAGCTTAGGCAAGCATGCATACATATTGGCTCATGGACAAGGCATGAAGACACAACTCTCAAACACAATTAAAGAGTGATAAACATGAGAGTATGGCAAAGATATAAGCTCTGAAATACCATGTCAAATGATGCCAAGGCATGCAAACATTACAAGTATAGCATGGTAAGGGCCTCAAAACTCAAGACTAGTCAAGGCATTTGCACTATAGCTATGCAAAACATGAGTCATATGGCCAAGGCAACCCAAAAAAGTCCTAAAGCATGTCAAAATAATGCTGAAACATGTATGGAGTATAGCCAAGGTAAGCTAGCATGAAGAGACAAAACACCAAGTACACTAGGCTAATGGGCAAGATTGCACTACAAGTGCACAAACCAAGCAAGAGGTGACTCCACCAACCAAAAACAGAGTTATTGCATGTCAAAATAACACCAAAAATGGGCTGAGACTAAGCCAACACATGCTAGAATAACAAGCTAACTCATTAGGCATGCAAGGCTAGCAAAGAGGATTTACACTACAAGTGCATGAAGCATGCAACCAATGATCAAAAAAGCCAAAAACAAAGTTAAAGCATGTTAAATAATGGCCAAAAATTTGCTAGAGTGGAGCCAAAACATGCTAGAATTATAGGCTAAAATAGCAAGCATACAAAACTAGTGAACAAGGTTTACACTAGAAGTGTATAAGGCATGCAAGAGGTGAGTCCACCAATCAAAATTAGAGTTATAACATGCCAAAATAACACAAAAAAACATGCTTGAACTAAGGTAATTCAAACCCCAAGAGCATGCTACTTTGTAAGGCCAACAAGGCTAGTGAGCAAGATTTGCACTACAAGCATACAAAGCAAGACTCAAAGGACCAAACCAGCCCAAAACAGTCCTAAAACATGCCAAATCAAAGGCAAAAATATGCTGAAACTAAGCCATAAAAAGATAGAAAAGCATGATCACATGTTAGGCCACCTACTCATGCAAACAAGACACAAGGAGGGGAGGCCACCCCCTCCTATCTTGGACCTTAAAACATGGTTTTTGCCACTAAAAAACCTCTGATTTTCAGTGGTTTAAAGGGCCAAAAATTTTGGCTTAAAGGTGGTAAGAAGTTGCACAAAAGGCCTCACAAGCCAAGGAACAAAAAGGGAGAACAACCCCCTAACTCACCAAGCCTTAAACTACCATTCATACACCCTAAAAACATAGAGTTTTTGATAGTCCAAAACCAGCCCCAAAATATTCCAAAACAATGGAAAAGAGTGGTGAAGCAAGTGTGCAAAACAAGTACAAAAGGGGAGAGTTATACCTCTTGAAGCCAAGCACACTTTAGAGCAACAAAACAAGCTTAAGCCAAGCTAAAATCCTCTTCTTGAGCTCCAAGAAGGTCCAAAGTTATCTTAGCCCAAAGGTGGAGGCATTTGGTCAAGGATTGTTATGCAAAAGCTAAGGGCTTGTATGGAAACTAGAAGTGATTCCCCACTTGTATGCATAAGAGTGCAAGAGAGAGAGAATTCTAGAGAGAGAGAGGTTTTTTAGAGAGAGAGGCTCCCAAATCTTCCAACCTTGCAAAATATGAGATATATCTTCCATATATAGCAATTCAAGAGCTTTGGGTCAGAAATATCTGAATTGCAAATATCTGAAACAGTGTGCAACAGCTGGAGAAAAAATATCTAGGAATGTTGGGCTTTCTAGGAATTTCTGGTCGACCGACCACTTCAACTGGTTAGTCAACTACCTTTTCTAGTCTGCAAGGATCATTTCTGGTGGGCATATGGTCGGCATGCTCAAAAAGTGGTTGGCACACTCCCTTGGGGGTCTACAGCAAAAATCAGTCCTAGTCCCCGACTTGAAGCAAGCCTAACTCCTTTATATGAATGCCTTTTTAGGTCATTCGTGTGTGAAAATTGAAGCCCCAGAAGTAAGCTTTCCAACGGTGGCAGCCTTGCATCAAAATTCAAAGTGTGCTAAGAGATATCCCTCTTTTAGTGAAGACTACTCAGTTTCGGTCCAACCGGATTGATGCCTAATTTCAACCAGCTATATCTCTCCCATCCGGACTCGGCTTCAAGAGATTCTTGAGTGAAAAATGAAGCCCCGGAAGTAAGATTTCCAACGGTGGTGGCCTCATAGCTGAAATCCAAGTATTCAAAAGGATAGGCCTGATTTAGTGAGAGATGCTTGACTCTCTCTTAACGATTCATGCCCATCTTCTTCTCTAACTTGGTTTCTTCCCTCTTCTCCTCTTTTCTTCAACTCCAAACCCCTAAACAAGGTGTTTTGAAAGATTTTTTTTTAAATATTTCATCTCTCTTTCATTCATTTCCACTTTGTCCTTGCCCGGTGTACCAAAAAGCGCAACATTTAACGAAATGCGAGCGTCGGAACATTGTAGGAACTTTGTTTCAAAAATATTTTGAAAGAGAGGGTTTTAAGGTCTAAAATCTTTGGTCAAAATAGTTTTGGTCCAAAAATGGGGTAGAAGGCTTGGATTTGACTCTCTCCTTGCCAAAGAAACCGAACCTTTGCACTGCACAACTTTCAACACCAAGTAAACCATCAGTAACGCCAAGTCTTAAGGGTGGTCAAAAATGGGGTGTCTATAGTTTCTCCTCTTTGACAAAGCTCAGAGTCATGAAATGACATGAGTGAATGTCAAAGCCCAGAGACGACCCATTTTTGACAAGGCCGAAGACTTGGACAAACAAACAAAATACAGATACAGAAACAAATGGTTGCGCCCGTAGGCTGCCTACGTATCCCTTTGCAAGGAATCAAACCAACGTAGTTCAGGGACAGAATGCAAAATGATATGCAATATTACAGAACAATGTCATTGACATACAATGTAACAAAACAATGCAAATGATATGCAATGTAATTGAATCATCAGACCACAAGCAGTGCAAGACACAAATATCATAAAGGGATAGAGATGCAAATTCAAACTACGTTTAACATAAAAAAGGTGTCGGACTCAAACCACAATTCTCTTAGGGGAGTAGGCATATGCATAGGCAGAAATATGTGTTTCGCAGAAAGGATACAAGTAATTGGGTGGCATGATATAAGTGAGGAATGATCTGCTGAGGAAAGATCGTGACCCTACATGCTAGACGCAACAAAACAAACTGCAATGCAATGGATGCAGTGAATAAGGCATGCGGCCAAACCACATCTTGCCTAGAAAAGGCATAGACACAAAACAGACCACGTCTAACATAGAAAAGGTGCCAACACCCTCAGACCACAATTCTCTTAGTGGTGTAGGCATATGCACAGGCAAAGCTATGTGTTTCGCAGAAAGAATACAACTAATTGGGTGGCATGATATAAGTGAGGAATGATCTGCTGAGGAAAGATCGTGATCCTACACGCTAGACGCAACAAAACAAACTACAATGCAATGGATGCAGTGAATAAGGCACGCGGCCAAACCACATCTTGCCTAGAAAACACATAATCATAGATTTCAAGCCGGGGATACACCCCTGGGTATTTAAACCAAACTTTAGTCTCGAAAATCTCGAACCTTTGTGTTCTAGGCATTGGCCATTTGAACTCTAGTTTCCACCGTCTCAGTTGATCTCTTAGGAACTCACCGCAAACACAGGCAGGTAGCTATACTAGGCCATCGGAAGTCGTTCGGGCATGACGAACACCAAAGGAATTGCACCTTTAGAGGATTTAAGGTCTCCTAGACTAGAGAGTGCACAAGACAGTGCAAGGGGAGATGCAGGATTTAAGGTCTCCTAGACCAGAGGATTTAAGGTCTCCCAGACCAGGTGAGTGCACAAGACAGTGCGAGTGATACAAAAATACAATGTGCACAAGACAGTGCGATGCAAAGTGAATGCACAAAACAGTGCTAAGAAGATACACAAAACAGTGAGATGCAGGTTGAAATGCACAAGATAGTGCTAACAAAATGCACAAAATTGTGCGATGCAAGAGTGAATGCAAAAAACAGTGCTATACAGGTGCACAAGACAGTGCGATGTGGATTAACTGCACAAAACAGTGCGATGTAATGCACTAACAAGTACAGGTAAGGTGTGCAAGATAGCGATGCAATGCACTAACAAGTGCAGGTAAGGTGCGCAAAATAGCGCGAGCAATGCACTGACAAGTGTTACAAGCATTTTCTATGCACAGTGAGAGCAATGATGAAATGCACAAGATAGTGTGATGCGCAAGAAAGTGCGAGTGCAAACTGCACAAAACAGTGCGATACGCAAGAAAGCGCGAGTGTAAAGTGCACAAAACAGTGCGATGCACAAGAAAACGCAAGTGTAAACTGCACAAGAAAGTGCGATGCGCAAGAAAGCGCGAGTGATTGGAAATGCACTAAACAGTGCGATATGCTAAACAGAGCGAGTGATTTGAAATGCACTAAACAGTGCGATGCGCTAAGCAGCGCGAATGATTTGAAATGCACTAAACAGTGCGATGCGCTAAACAGCACGAGTGTAATGCAATGCACAAGATAGTGTGAGTGAAACACAACCACAAGATTCACAAGACAGTGCGATGCAATGCACTTACAAGTGCAGGTAAGGTGCACAAAAGAGCACGAATGCAATGAGCATTTTCTATGCAAGTATGGAAGAGTGCATTTTCTATGCAAGTATGGGGGTATTTTCTATGCAAAAGATACGAGCATTTTCTATGCAAGTATGGGGGCATTTTCTATGCAACAGACAAGCACATTATATGCAAACTTGAAAGCATATTCTATGCATGATTAAAAGCATATTCGATGCAATATTGAAGGCATATTCAATGCATGAGGCAGGCATGTTCTATGCAACAGATAGGCATATTCTATGCATGATTGATAAATGATGCGCGGCACGCATGCAACAGAAGTGTATATGAAAATGCACATTCTATTCAATAGAAGGGCATCAAACATGTACTTTGGTGCCTCCGATTTACCTCTTAGAGGACTTTGCAACACACTCAGCTCAAAAAGGGCACACCCTATTCATATTGGCAAGAGATAACATCTGCTGCTGCTTTAATTGCCATTCTGACTTGAAGCAAGCTTAAGCTCGGGGTCGAGATACACTCATACTCCAGAGAAAGGCGAGGCCTGACAACATGCACCTGGAATGCAGAATGAAGTTGCCTACGTATCCCAAAGAGAGAATCAAGCCTGACGTAGTTCCGGGTTAAGGTACACTCGGGTATTTAACCTCTCATTTTACACTCTAACTTTTGCCAAGGCCGCCCTTCCGAGTTTTCAACCTTGCGAGCTCTGTGTTTCATTTCTTTTCATTTCATCTTTTCTTTGTTCATTTCTTTTCAGAATTTTTTATTTATTTTTCTTTATTTATTTTTTTGTTCTTTTTGCTTTTCTTTTCATTTTTCTTCTTTTTCTTGCTCTAACTTTTGCCTGGGTCGCCTTTTTGGGTTTTCGACCTAGCTAGCCTCGCAAAGGTAAAAGTGTAGCTTTGTCCATGTTGATCGGTTTGAGATCTTGAAGCCATCTGAATTTAGGAGAATGGCGGCTGTTTGCTGATGATGTAGAAGTTCATCCAATAGGGGCTGAAGTTGCCCCAAGTGTTGTGGATAGGAACTTGGTTGTCCTTCAGCAATACTTTCTTCTTTAAGCTGCTCGAATTTGGTTTTCTGGTCAATCTTCATTGGTTTGCAAAATAACTCATCTTTGACTCTTCGAGTACATCTGACATTTTTGCCCCTAGTTCGAGGGGTGCTTCTGACCTAGCTTCGCAAGCTTCCTTTGATAACAATTGACCTTCTTGATCTGACTTTCTTGCCCCTAGTTCGAGGGTTGCTTAGAATCTGGCCATACAAGCCTTACTTTGTGGATGACCGTTGAACATTTTGAATCCAAGCTCAAGGTTTGAAAGCAAAAGGGGTCGAGTCTCGAGGCTGAGAGCGATCCTAGGCTGCACAATCTCAAGAGTGATTCCACATAGGTCTTCGCAGGACGGCGCAAAACATTTTTTGAAATCTTTTAAGAAAGCGGCTAGTCACTCACGCTAAAGACAATGTAGAACCAATATGGATCAAGCCAGGATCCTTCCCAGTACTCACATTAACAAACATGATCTCCTTCATTAAGGGCTTGGCATGCCTCTCTTTCTCTCAATTGATCAAATTTTTGCAAATCCTGAGGAATTCCTTCCTCTTTGTTTTCATCACAGTGTTCGAAAAGTTTTGAAAAACTTAGGTCAATGCAATGACTTCAAGGCACATAAAAAGTAGGTGAAAAGCACTGTCGCTTCATTCAAATTTGCTGGCACAACTGGCTCAAGACAAAAACAAACATAAAAGCGTGAAAATCACTGTTGTTTCATTCAGATCTTCTGGCTCAATTGGCTCAATGGTAGAAACAGACACAAAAGAAGGGGTGTAAAAGACAAACACAAAACAAGCAAGTGATGCCTGAGGTAACACCCCCGAAATCACCCGACTCTAATGCAACAGGACTGACTCGATACAACAAGACAGACCCAACTGACTCAGTACAAAAAGACTGACTCAATACAATACAACAAGACTGACCTAATACCCAAGTCAGAAAGTAAAATTAACAGCATTCGCAAATGCTCAAAACAGTGCGTGCCATCCGCAAATCTAGAGTAAACTGAATGCCATCGGCAGCTGGTTCATCCCTCGATCAAATGATCATATTATTCCCCAAGTTCACTGACCCAGTGTCGATAGACTTTGCAGGACCTGGCGCAACGATGACCTCTTTGTCAATCAGATCTTGTATTTCATGGCGAAGACGAAAACACATGAACACCAAGTAAACCATTAGTAACGCCCAAGTCTTAAGGGCAGTCAAAAATGGGGTGTCTACACCTTGTGTCAATGTCAAACATGTTGGTGTTGTTGGTTGTTGATGGTCATGAAATAATTACAGTCTAAACTTTGGATGGTTATCAACCCTAATTTGGTTACATGTGAATTCTTGTAGGCATGTTGTAAATAATAACATCATATTGTTTCACTTGTTATTGATTAACATCAATGTCAATATGCACATTCTGAACATAATATCAATATGCACATTATGACATCAATGGCAATATTCACGTTATGAACATAATGTCAATATTCACCTTCCGACATTAATGGAATGTGATGTAAATATTTACGGAGCTGTTGGTATTATTGCTTGTTGATGGTTATGAAAAGTTAGAGCCCCTAATCTTTGATGGTTGCCAACCCTCTTTTGGTTCCATGTGAATCCCATTATACATAATGTCAATATTTGCATCAGATTGTCAAATATTGGTAATGACTTATTTGTCTTAAATTGTCATGTGTTATTATTTTGTAAAACACTCATTATCTTCTCCCTTGTGTCAATGGCAAACTTGTTGGTGTCGTTGGTTATTGATGGTCATGAAATAATTATAGACCAAACTTTGGATGGTTATCAACCCTATTTTGGTTACATCTGAATTCTTGTAGGCATGTTGTAAATAATAACATCTTATTATTTCACTTGTTATTGAGTGACATCAATGTCAATATACACATTCTGAACATAATGTCAATAATTACATTCTGAACATAATGTTATTATTCACATTGTAACATTTTGAACATAATGCCAATAATTAAATTCTAAACATCATGTTAATATTCACATTGTAATATTTTGAACATAATTTTAATATTCACATTCTGAACATAATGTTAATATTCACATTGTAACATTCACATTGAATATTCACACCATATATTTGGCTGTGAACATTCATAGTCAAATATATAATGCAATGATGTGAAGATTAACATTATGTATACATTGTGTTAGTTTAATATTTATAATATGTTATTATTCCATATTTCATCTGTTATTTTCCTCAAATTTTTTGGTTGTTGTAGGTCGCCCGGAACTCCGCTCTGCGCGCGAGGGTGCCAATTGTTGTTCTTAGCTACTACAGTTCGGACTCATGTCACGATTCTGAATCTACTCTCAAAAAGTCCAATGTAAGACTGATAAATCACCAAAGAGTCTAAATCCGGAAAATCGTTTTGGAAAACTAATTTGAATCAAAAAGCGCCAAACATGGACTGCTTTGCCAGATTTCAGAGTCGCCACCTAAATGTTTTGTTTTGGGAAATTTAGGAAACCCTGACTGGTGCCTAAGGCCACGTGTCCGTCATCACCAAAGTTGCCTCGGCTCGGGAACTTGGGTACGAGAGAGGAAGGTCCTGAAATAAGCATCCCCGCTCGCCTGATCAAAGATCGACCTCTACTAACATGGTATATTATTTTTGAAAACACATGTGTTCTTGTTCTGATTTATTAGCTAGCTTTACTATGTGATGCGCACAACATACAAGTATAGACTCAATCACTCAAGTTGGAACAAAACATCTCATGTTTGTTTGTTTGAAAATGGTTTGAAGTTGCTACTTGAAAGTCGGCAAAGTCGCGGATTTGCCACCCTCAAGTAGGCTTAAAAAACATGATTTGCCACTCTCAAATGGGCTTAAAACGCACATTTCGATGAATTGTTCCAATTCAAGAAAAGAAGCCTTCATCCACAGGCATTCATGCAGTTAATCACATAAGCACATAGCCTCATGGCAAGCATGCTAAACATGGCAACCCTTACACACATGCAAGGATGCTAAAGCATAAATACTCACAGTGTACTCCGAGCCAAAAAAGAAGCTAGTTAGAAATCATGCATGAATTCTAACTATGGTAAGATGCCTAATGCAACACATGCAAAATCCAACTAAGATAGGCTCAGCTATTCTAAGATGGCATGTTAATGCAACTTGATAACATGTATTCAAATAGGAATTGAAATACAATGCAGTTTGTATGATGCGCCGAGCCCAGTGCATGCAAGACAGATAAATGATGCATGCATGCGAAGCATAAGTATGCTAATTGAAATATGCCATAAAACTAACCACTGAAAGCAGATAAGTAAAAGGGAGAAAGAAATGGGGGTTGGAAGACATGCATCACACACACGCACACTTATTACAACAGTTGTGCCCTCTCGACGGAGGGTCCAAATAATAAACTAACTAGCTAATCTAAAACTAATTTAAACTAATTATTATAAAACGAAACTAATTAAGTAATCCTAGTTAACTAATTAGTTATTACAACACAAATTGAATACTTAAGCGCATTAACTAATTAATTACAAAAACGAATACGTTAGCTAGCTTAAGCAAAGCAACTAAGTAAAGCAAATAGAAGAGGTCCACAGAGCGAGAAGTGCATGCATGCTCGGTCGCCTCGCTCGGAAATCCATCGCGATGCCCCAACTTGCCTCTGTTTTCAATTGTTCTCAAAACATTGTACAAAGCTCCAGATAGCTTTTGCTCTACCATGGGAACCTCCAGGAGCATGGCCGATCACTTGCCGACCACTTGACTTTGCTGCAGACTAGAAAAAGTGGTTGGCCAGCCACTTTTACTGGTCTACCGACCAGTTTTTGCTGCCAAACTCCAATTTGTTGCCACAGAGAACAAGAAGGGGCATGGCAATGTATTTGCTAGATATGTGTGCACAACTACTATCCCTATCATTTCTTAGTCTCAAGGGAGTGTAGTTCTCGACTCTCGGGCCACCAACTGAGCATCGCAATGCACGGTGGCCAAGAAGCCAAGATTGCATGAATCAATGTAAATGAATGCACAAATAACACATAAAGTCTTAACCTCTGTCATGCATGATCAAGAGGGTCGGCGACCGAGAAATGAGGAACGTTTCATCACTTCAAGTATGAAACGTCCCTCGTTTCTCATGTTTGGATTAACTCCCTATCCAAACACATTGCAATGCATGCACAAGATTCCAAACACAATGCAAGGCATGCACACACAATGCAAACAACAAGCATGTAAATATCATGCAATGCAACAAGCATGCAACAACATGCAATACAACAACATGCAATGAGACAAGCATGCAACAACATGCAAATAACAATGTCATATGGACTTAAACCGAATATGGACAGACCTCAATAATGCCCAAAATATTGGCCATAATGCATCAAAACTAAGGCACAAAAGGGTCAAGAACACATGCTTCTGCCTTGGCCCATCAACTAGGCCTAAGAGCACAACTCTCAAAAGTGCTCAAGGAGTGACAAATGTGGAAGTGTATATGCACTGAAATCAAGTGTGAAATGATGCCAACTCATTCAAACAACACAAGCATGGCATGCAAGAGTCCTTAAGCATAAAGGCTAGCAAAGGGGACTACACATGAGGCATGCAATACATGGCACAAATGAATGAACCAAACATGGACAAAGCTCAAATAGGTCAAGACAATGACCAAAACATGCTAAGTTAGGAGCTCAAAAGTCCAGCCACGCATGCATACAAGCCAGGCCACAAACAAGGCAACAATGCACAACCCTTGGAGGCACTCAGAGGGTAAACGAAATGAGAACATGGCAATGCTGTATGCTCTGAAATAACATGATAAATGATCCCAAATCATGTACATGTCACAAATGAAGCATGCTATGGTACTCAAAACTCAAAGCTAGCAAGGCCAATTGCACTACAGCTATACAATATAAGAACCATATGGAAAGTACAACCCAAAACAGTCCTAAAGCATGCTAAAATGATACTAAAACATGCATGGACCAAAGCTAAAACAAGCTAGCATGAAGGCCATAAGGCATGATGTATGCATGGCCAAAAGGGAGGATTACACTACACCTATCAAGACCAAGCATGAGATGACTTCGCCAAGAAAAATCAGAGTTATATCATGGCAAAATAATCCCAAGTACACACTAAAATGATAGCTCGCAAGCTTAGGCATGATGGCATACACAATGGCTTATGTTTAAGGCTTAAAGCATAAACCCTCCAATGCATGAAAAGAGTGACAAATGTGAGTGCATGACCACGAAACATGCACAGAAATCTCATAACAAATGGTGCCAAATCATGTAAATAGCCCAAGCAATGCATGCTAGTGGACTCAATACATAAAGCTAGTAAGCTAGATTGAACCATGGCTATACAAAGCAATGCATGCATGACCCAAAACACTTAAACAGAGCTAGAGCATGCTAAAACATGAACAAAAGCTTCTTGAAGTTAAGCCAAAAGCATGCTAGAATGATGGTCAAAAGCATGATACATGTTAGGCTAGTTTGTGGAATTGCACTACAAGTGCAAGGAGCATGCATGGGGCTATCAAACCAACCAAAAACATATCTAAGGCATGTTAAAACAACACTAAAAACATGCTAAGATATGGCCAAAATAAGGTAGCAAGACATGCTAAGACATGAGGCATACAAGGCTAATTTGTATGAATTACACTACAAGTGTACAAAGCATGTAGGGGATGACCAAACCAAGCCAAAATAGTGGTATGCCATGTCAAAATAACCCCCAAAACAAGTTGAGAATAAGCCAACACAAGCTTAACAAACATGCTCAAACATGAGGCCAATAAAGCAAGCAACCAAGATACAAGTTAAAGACCTCAAAACACAAGTTTTACCACTAAAAATCTACTGGATTTTAGTGGTTAAAAGGCCAAGAGAAAGTGATCTCAAGGGCCTAAAGTGATGGTGTAAAACAAAGCCAAACAAGGCAAGCAAGGATGCAGATCACCCCTAATACCAAAGAAGCCTTAAACAAACATGTTAAGCACTAAAAATCAGAAATTTTTGTAGTAGAAATTTAGGCCTAAAACAACATGCAAATAGGGCCAAAAGCTTAATAAAAAACAAGGGTTTAAGAGGTTAAAAGCTCACCCTTGTAGAACAACTTTAGAGCAACAACTCCAGCAGCTTTTTTGGATCAAAACCAGTCCAAAAACACCAAAACCAACTTCAAAGTGCCTCAGCTCCAAGAGTATGGTGTTTCACTATGTGTTTGTGTGAAAAAGTGTGAAGAAACTACACTTTTGAGCACAAATATAGAATGAAAAGAAGAAGTATAGATATAGATGATATGTATAGCCCTCATCCAAAATTTTCAACCTGAGACAAGAGGGAAGAGGTTCCCTCTTATAGAAAAACAAGAATCAAGCTTCTTGAACAAGCTAAGAGCTTGAACCAATCCATCCATACACGTGTATGAAGGATGCAATCTGTGCACTCCAGCTGGCACAACTAGCATCCGCAACACCTGTAAAATGTGAAGGAAAGCTGCCAACCACTTGAAGTGGTCGGCTAGCTACTTAAAGTGGTTGGTCAGCCACTTAAAGTGGTCTCCCAGAAAGAAAAGTGGTCAGCCAGGGGGGGGAAGGGGTCTGCACACAAAAAGCAAGGTGGTGACATGGTGGGAGACCACTTTTTCCAGTTGCAAACCACTTGTAGACCACCAAAAGTGGTCTACAGGGAAGAAAACTGGCTGGCGGGGAAGAAAAGTAGTTTTTAGGGAGAGAAACTGATCTCCCACCCTTATTCCACCATCCAAGCAAGGAAAACAAGGTTTGTGTCGAAAACAAACCAAAAAGGATGAAAGACGAGAGTCCGTGAGTCAAGGCGCGCAGCCGAAAACTCTGAAAACTAGTCTACGAGCACCAAAAGTGGTCTACGAGAGAAAAGTGGTCTACGACCACAAAAGGTGGTCTCCAAGACCTCTGTGTCCCTCTAGACCAAGGCAACAAGGCATGGTTCGACAACCAGGACAAAAGGAGAACGGTAAGCGGTCCCGAGACACGGCGCGCAGCTGAAGGCTCCAAAAATCAGAAACTAGCCTCCAAGAGGGAAAAGTGGCCTACAACCACAAAAAAGTGGTCTACAAGACCTCTCTCTCCCTCCAGGGAAGGGAAAACAAGGTTTGGTTCAAAACCAAACCAAAAGGGAAACAAGACAAGGCTCCGGAAAGCGCGGCCAAAGGCTCCGGAAAGCGAAAACTGGCTTACAAGAGGGAAAAGTGGTCTACGACCACGAAGAGTAGTCTAAGGATCAACAAGGCTTGGTTCACAAACTGAGCCAAAACACAAAGAGTTCAGAGGCCCGGAGGCAAGGCACCCAGCTGAAAACTCCGAAAACTCGAAACGAGCATTAACATGCACGATCATCGAGCGCTCAATCGATGACGTTTGAGTCTTACGGTCAGTCAAAAATAGGGTGTCTACAGTTGCCCCTCTTTGACAGAACTCGGAAGTCAAGAAATGACGGGAGTGAATGTCAAAGCCCAGAGACGACCCATTTTTGATAAGGCCGAAGACTTAGACAAACAGGCAAGATAACAAAGAGATGCGCCCGCAGGCAGAGGCAAGATGCAAATGACATGCACAATGCCGAACATAACTTATGATCATGCAAAGAGAGCTGTGATGAAGCAAATATGCAAAATAAATGCAAAATTTTAAGTGCTATGCAGGAAAGTAAACACAAACCAAACTATATCTCATGCAGAAAGGATGTAAGAAAATAATGCAACTCTCGCTACGTCTCACGCGGAGAAGGCTAAAAGTGACTATTGAGAATACCCGGAGTCTCAAACGAAACACCTCCTAGCATGTCAAACGCAAAAAGAGAAGGACTGTGCAAGAAAGCGCAATCATCCAAACGCATGTCAAACGCGAGAGGACAAAGGGTAACCAAACGTGAGAGGAGAAAGGTATCCAGACGCGCGCCAAACGCTAGAGGAGAAAGGTATCCACACGCGCGCCAAACGCGAGAGGATAAAGGGTAACCAAACGCGTGCCAAACACGAGAGGAGAAAGGGTAACCAAATGCGCTCCAACGCGAGAGGAGAAAGGGTAACCCAACGTGTGCCAAATGCAAGAGGAGAAAGGGTAACCTAACGCATGCCAAATGCGAGAGGAGAAAGGGTAACCAAGCGCGTTCCAAACGCGAGAGGAGAAAAGGTAACCAAACGCGTGCCAAACGCGAGAGGAGAAAGGGTAACCAAACGCATGCCAAACGCGAGAGGAGAATGGGTAACCAAACACGTGCCAAACGCGAGAGGAGAAAGGGTAACGAAGGTAGCAGTCAAACTGAACCGAAACTTCTCTTGAGTGAACCGTACATACAATATTGTCTGGTTTCACCATCTTCAAATGAACCATGGATACAATATCGTGCCTGCACAAAAGAGAGATTTTGACAAGTACAATATAACAGGAACACATGATCAACGCTATATCATGATACAATATCAACACGAGATAAACGCATTCGCATATGATGTCGATGGAAAGGTGCATAGCAATGCAGGCGAAACGTGCATGACAAAGCAAGTGAAGAGTGCATAACAATGCAAGTGAAAAGTGCATAACAATGCAAGTAGAACGTGCGTGACAATGGAAGTGAAGAGTGCATAACAATGCAAGTAAAGTGCGTAACAATGCAAGTAAAATGTGCATGACAATGCAAGTGGTGGGGTGCATAACAATGCAACGAGTGGTGTGCATAACAATGCAACTGAAAGCGTGCATAACAATGTAACAGAACGTGCGTGACAACACAAGTGAAGTGTGCATAACAATGAGAGTGGAAGAGTGCATAACAATGTAGGTGAAACATGCGTGACAGCACATGTGAAGAGTCCACAACAATGCGGGTGGAAGGGTGCATAACAATGCAAGTGAAGAGTGCATAACAATGTAGGTGGAGTGTGCATAACAATGCAAGTGAAACGTACGCGACAACGCAAGTGAAGAGTGCATAACAATGCAGGTGGAGTGGTGCGATGGATGTAACAGGTAGTGCAGTAAATGCAAAAAGGTAACATACTCCAACCACGCTGAAATCGTGAGAAGGGTAAACAAATTCCAAACACGTTGAAATCGTGCGAGGAAGGAACGACTCTAACCACGTTGAAACCGTAAGAAGAGGTAAACAAACTCCAAATACGCTGAAATCGTGCGAGGAAGGAATGACTCTAACCACGCTGAAATCGTGAGAAGAGGTAAACAAAATCCAAACACGCTGAAATCGTGTGAGGAAGGAACGACTCTAACCACGGTGAAATCGTGAAAAAAGGTAAACAAATTCCAAACACACTGAAATCGTGTGAGGAATGAACGACTCTAACCACGCTAAAATCGTGAGAAGAGGTATACAAATTCCAAACACGCTGAAATCATATGAGGAAGGAACAACTCTAACCACGCTGAAATCCTGAGAAGAGATAAACAAATTCCAAACACACTGAAATCATATGAGGAAGGAACGACTCTAACCACGCTGAAATCGTGAGAAGAGGTAAACAAATTCCAAACACGTTGAAATCGTGTAAGGAAAGAACGACTCTAACCACGCAGAAATCGTGAAAAGAGGTAAACAAATTCCAAACACGCTGAAATCGTGTGAGGAATGAACGACTCTAACCACGCTGAAATCGTGAGAAGAGGTAAACAAATTCCAAATACGCTGAAATCGTGTGAGGAAGGAACGACTCTAACCACGCTGAAATCGTGAGAAGAGGTAAACAAATTCCAAACACGTTGAAATCATGTGAGGAAGGAACAACTCTAACCACGCTGAAATTGTGAGAAGAGGTAAACAAATTCCAAACACGCTGAAATCGTATGAGGAAGGAACGACTCTAACTATGCTGAAATCGTGAGAAGAGTCCTAAAACAACCGCTCAGGGGCGCACTCGACGCAACCTGAGATGAATTCCAAACACGCTAAAATTGTGTAAGGAAGGAACGACTCTAACCACCCTGAAATCGTGAGAAGAGGTAAACAAATTCCAAACACGCTGAAATCGTGTGGGGAAAAAACGACTCTAACCTTGCTGAAATCGTGAGAAGAGGTCCTAAAACAACCGCTCAGGGGTGCACTCGACGCAACCTGAGATGAATTCCAAACACGCTAAAATCGTGTGAGGATGGAACAACTCTAACCACGCTGAAATCGTGAGAAGAGGTCCTAAAACAAACAATCAGGAGCGTGTTCCACGCAACCTGAGAAAGCCCCGGGGGTCAGCGATCCTAAACACTGCTCAGTGTAAAAGGATAAATGATTCGAGATAACACAAGATGCAAGTAAATGGAATAAGTGTGATGATATGATACAAGCAATGCAGTGCATGATGCTTAAGGACCGCGATAATCAAACAAAGCGGCGCTTTAGCAAGCACCTCATGGGGCGAGTGGCGATGAACCGCTCTACTCGGACGGGGATCTCCCCTTGTGTTCTTTGAACTCTTACCTTCATCTCACAGTACAAAGGTCCTGAAATACTGACAAGGGGTAACTTCTGCATGTAGAAACCACAAATGTCGTTTTCCTTCCTGATCATATTCACAACTTTCCCTATTCTCCAACGGGGTGACAGACTAGGTTGGTTCAGTATCCAGAATTGAGGCGCATACACATGCTATCTCAATCTATGGGGCTGCCATACAGATTTCAAGCCAAGGATACACCCTTGGGTATTTAAACCAGACTTTAGTCTCGAAAATTCCAAACCTTTGTGTTCAAGGCATCAGCCATTCGAACTCTAGCTTCCACTATCGCAGTTGATCTCCTAGGAACTCATTGCAAACATGGCCAAGATGCCTCTAGTAGGGACTGGTACTCAGGGAGAGCGCTTATGATCGCCATTCTGGCTTAAAGCAGGCTTGAGCTTGGAGTAGAGGCACACTCATACTTCGGAGCATTGACAAGGCCTGAGGAGGTAGATATGGAATGCAATCTCGAAATTTGCTGAAGTTGAAACACACTCAGATGCTTCAATTTTCCCTTTTTCTTTTGCTTTGCAGTCTGGAACCTATGTAGCTTCAGATAGGTCCTTGTTCGACTGTTCTCATATGACCTAGGTTGAACCCTGCAGTTTTATGAAAGAACAAATCCTGTTTTGCACATATGTGGAGAATGTCACAGCACTCTAAGCACAAAACAAATCATTTTGAAATTGAAAAATGAATTCTTAACCGAGTATTGAGCCTACGACTGACCACACTCAAAACGACTCAACAAAGGAAAACAAAGGTAAAATAACCTAAACACATCTATTGATGCACGAAACGACTGAAAACAAGAATTGAGAGAAACAAAACATCACGCACGACACTCAGACGTGTTCCAATGGCAAGAGACCTCTCAGTTCACGAGGAGCCAGTTTCTTCTGGTATTATTTCCCACCCTTTCTTATTTGTGATTCTCACATCACTCTGGCACTCGGCACTCAATCTCTGTTTTTTTGAAGAAGCCCTTTTCTCACTTTTTCTCTTGGCGTACATCTCTCTATTCTTCAATCTCTCTTTTTTTTTATCCCTCCCCTGGGTGGTTGATGGATAAACAGAAAGTTGTGGGCTCTTGCCTTTGGTATTCTACCAAATTTCTTCTTCTTTTGCTCACAGTAGTGAACTTTTCCACAGATGGGTTGCGCTAAGACTGGGTGTGCGGCAGATTTGCATCTGACATCGGTTGACGATGCCCTTGGCCAATTCAGATGTGACCAGACCTTCTCGAATAAGGGAGTGGACTATCCTGCTCCATTTCCAGTTCGTGCTTCGCGCATGGCTTGATACCTCGTTGCTTGGAGGATGAGAGAGCTTTCGGCCCTTTGCTGTTAGCTTCAGTTGTGCCCTTTTCTGGCAAGTAGAGTGCCCTTTTTGGCAAGTATGTTGACAATGGGGAAAAGACAAAACACCTGACTCAACTGTGCCCCTGGTTTATCATTTTGTCCATTTTTTGTTTTGGCTTTCTACTAAATTTTTTTTGATAAATATGAGAGTTAGATTAACCTACTTGTTCAACTTTTTGATTTGAAATCATGCAAGTCAGGCTATGAGTACTGAATATTTTCCTTTTTCGGGTCCAAGAAATGGTCCTGTTTTGGAAAAAAAATGAATAATTTTCGAGAGAAAATTAGTCAACTTCATTAAAAATTCTCAAAGCTATTTTTACAAATGGCCACTGCTCGACCAACACAGAATTTACTCTTGAGTTGCACAACCTCAGATCCAAAACGATGGAAAATTGCCTCTTGCCTAAATGGCACTGCATGGCACCAAATCTAGCAATGAAAAGTTGCCCCTTGTTTGAATAGCACCACAGCACACTGTAACCAGCTCTTATAGTGACAATCACAACCGAACTCTCGGATACAGATAAGACAAAGATGATCAAAACCATTACATGGACACAGTCGATTTGGAAGTGTTTATGGCTGGACTTCAGAATAAAGTTGCCTACGTATCCCAAACATGGGAATCAAGCCTGACGTAGCTCCGGGTTTAAGGTACACTCAGGTATTAACCTCTCCTTTTGCACTCTAACTTTTACCAAGGCCGCCCCTTCTGGATTTTTAACCTTGCCAGCTATGTTCTTCTTTTCTTTTCAATTCTTTTCATTTCTTCTTTCCTTTCATCTCTTTTCAGAATTTTTCATTTCTTTTTCTTCATTTCTTTTTTGTTCTTTTTGCTTTTCTTTTCATTTTTCTTCTTTTTCTTGCTCTAGCTGTTGCGTAGGTCGCCTTTCTAGGTTTTCGGCCCAGCGAGCCTCTCAAGGGTAAAAGTGTAGCTTTGTCCATGTTGATCGGTTTGAGATCTCAAAGCCATCTGAATCCAAGAGAATGGCTGTTGTTCGCTGATGATGTAGGAGTCCATCCAATTGGAGGCTGAATTGCCCCCAATGTTGTGGATAGGAACTCGGTAGTGCTTCAGCAATACCTTCTTCTTTCCTCCCTTCTGGGATTTGGCATTCTTGCCGATCTTCGTTAACTTAAGAAATGTCCCACTTTTTGACTCTTCGAGCACATCTGACATTTTTTTGCCCCTAGTTCAAGGGGTGCTTCTGATCTAGCTTCGCAAGCTTCCTTTGATAACATCTGATCTACTTGATCTGTCTTTATTTGCCCCAAGATCGAGGGCTGCTTCAAATTTGGCCATACAAGCCTCACATTGTGGTTGACTGTTGAACATTTTGAATCCAAGTTCAAGGTTTGAAAGCAAAAGAGTTGAGTCTCGAGGCTGAGAGCAATCCTAGGCTGCACAATCGCAAGAGCGATTCCACACAGGTCTTCGCAAAACCACGCAAAACTTTTTTTTTTTGAAATTTTTTTAAGAAAGCAACAAATCGCTCGCGCTGAAGACGGTGTAGAACCAATCTAGATCAAGCCAGGATCCTTCTTAGTACTCACATTAACAAACATGATCTTATTCATTAAGGGCTTAACATGCCATTCTTTCTCTTAATTGATAAAATTTTTGCAAATCCAGAGGAATTCCTTCCTCTTTGTTTTTAACACATTTTGAAAAAGTTTTTAAAAAAAAACTTAGGTCAATGCAATGATTTCAAGGCACAGAAAAGTAGGTGAAAAGCACTGCCGCTATATTCAAATTTCCTGGCACAACTGGCTCAAGACAGAAACAAGCACAAAAGCATGAAAATCACTGCTGTTTCATTCAGATCTTCTGGTGCAACTGGCTATATGGCATAAACAAACTCAAAAGAAAGCGAAAAGACAAACACAAAACAAGCAAGTGATGTCCGAGGTAACACCCCCGAAATCACCTGACTCCTATACAATAGGACTGACTCTATACAACAAGACAGACTCGACTGACTCAATACCCACGTTAGGAAATAAAATAAACAGCATTCGCAAAATGCTCAAAGCAGTGCGTGCCATACGCCACTTCCAGAGTAAATTGAGTGCCATCCGCAGGTGGTTCATCCCCTGATCACATGGTCACGTTATCCCCCACAAGTTCACTGATCAAGTGCCGATAGACTTTGCAGGACGTGGTGCGGCGATAACCTCGTTATCAATCAAATCTTGTACTTCGTGGCGAAGAGGAAAGCAACTGTCGGTGCCATGACCGGTTTGTTGATGGAAAGCACAGTACTGGGCAGCATCATGCGTAGCTGGAAAGGGATTCGGGAGAGGCTGAGGCTCAAGGGGTTTGAGATGGCCTTGTCCAACAAGGATTTGGAGAGCTTTGGATAAAGGCATATAGAGGGCATGGAAAGCCCTTCGACCTCGGGGTTGGTACTTCGAGGTTTGTGGATTTTTGCTGGATGCGCTAGCAAAGGGGTCGGCAGGTGCTGACTTGGTTTGCTGATCTCTTTCGAGTGCAGGATTAGAGCTGAAAGGAACATCTCTGGTACGACGACCCTTCTCCTGGCTTGCCCCTTGATTCAAACTGCCCCCAACTTGAGTAGCGAAAGTGTCATCCACAGCTTTTGCAACAACTGCAATCACTTGCTGTTTGTTTAGTCCTTCGGCTTTCAAAGCCTCAACAGCCCACTAAAGGTGTTTATGGGGACTAATGCCTGCCCCTACCTTGTTGTTACCACTCGCCTCCACTTTGCCAAGGGATTGGGTCGCTATATCAGAGCAGAGCCCAGTTTTCATCGGCATGTCATTACCCAAACATGGGATGGCTTCAGGTTGGTCAATTTTAATTGCAATTCGTCGTAAGATTGGGGAGCCTTCTGGCGTGAAATTCCCAGCATGCTATGTGGGTGATGATGGAGCCATTATCTCAATGGTTAGATCCGCCAATGATTTCAAGGCACAGGAAAGTAGGTGAAAAGCACTGTCGCTTCATTCAAATTTCTGGCATAACTGGCTCAAGGCAGAAACAAACATAAAAGCGTGAAAATCACTGCTGTTTCATTCAGATCTTCCAGTGCAACTGGCTATATGGAAGAAACAAACTCAAAAGAAAGCAAAAAGATAAACACAAAACAAGCAAGTGATGTCCGAGGTAACACTCCCGAAATCACCTGACTCCTATACAACAGGACTGACTCGATATAACAAGACAGACTCGATTGGCTCAGTACAAAAAAAATTTGACTCAAAACAACATAACAGGACTGACTCAATACCTAAGTCAGGAAGTAAAATAAACAGCATTCGTAAAATGCTCAAAACAATGCGTGCCATACACCACTTCCGGAGTAAGCTGAGTGCCATCCACAGGTGGTTCATCCCCTGATCACATGGTCACGTTATCACAAGTTCACTGATCAAGTGCCAATAGACTTTGCAGGATGTGGTGCGGTGATGACCTCGTTATCAATCAAATCTTATCCTTCGTGGCGAAGACGAAAGCAACTATTGGTGCCATGACCGATTTGTTGATGGAAAGCACAGTACTGGGTGGCATCATGCTTAGCTGGAAGGGGATTCGGGAGAGGCCGAGGCTGAAGGGGTTTGAGATGGTCTTGTCCAACAAGGATTTGGAGAGCTTTGGACAAAGGCATATAGAGGGCATGGAAGGCCCTTCGACCTCGGGGTTGGTACTTCGAGATTTGTGGATTTTTGCTGGATGCACTAGCAAAGGGATCGGCAGGTACTGACTTGGTTTGCTGATCTCTTTTGAGTGCAGGATTAGAGCTGAAAGGAACGTCTTTGGTATGACGACCCTTATCCTAGCTTGCCTCTTGATTCAAACTACCCCCAACTTGAGTGGTGAAAGTGTCATCTACAGCCTTTGCAACAACTGCAATCACTTGCTGTTTGTTCAATCCTTCGGCTTTCAAAGCCTCAACAGCCCACTGAAGGTGTTTATGGGGACCAATGCCTGCCCCTACCTTGTTGTTACCACTTGCCTCCACTTTACCAAGGGATTGGGTCGCTATATCAGAGCGGAGCCCAGTTTTTGTCGACATGTCATTGTCCAAACTTGGGATGGCTTTAGGTTAGTCAATTTCAATTGCAATTCGCCCCAAGAATGGGGAACCTTTTGGTATGAAATTCCCGGCATGTGATGTGGGTGATGATTGAGCCAATATCCCAAAGGTCAGATCCACCACTGTTCTTTGAAGATCTTCAATCATTCCCAACAGCTCAGAAGTAGTGGGTTCATAGGTTTGAGATGATTAGGGTTCCGAGACTGGATGTATGGTAGGCGCCCTAGATGGGCACTATATTTCAGCATCGGGCTCACCCTGCATGGCGATTCCCTAGTTTAATGCTGCTGTTATGGCCATAACTTCTTTCGAACTTTGTGTCATCACGAGTATGCTGAGTTGAACAGAGGTGATGTGACTGGTGACTGTCGGATTAGAAGAACCGGTGAGCCCTGACTGGCCTTTCTTTGCCCTGCTTCAGCGAAGGGAAACTAGTTGCTCTGAACTGAATCTCTGACTTGACAAAGTCTATCAGCACAAGTCCAATGTACCTGGGGGATATTGGAGCCTTCTGGAGCTATGGTTCCAAGACTACCTAACAAAAGAGAAAACCGACAGCATCTCAGCCCAATTTCACTAGAACAGATTTGAGCATAGCTGAATGACTGTGCTCTGTACTGAATTCTGCCCAAAATTCTGCTTGTAAACTGATACCCTCAGGTAAAATTGATTCCCCCAAATACTGATGCCTGCGGGCTTGATACCCAGACTTGCAAACTGATACATACAACCTGTAGAGACACACTCTAACAGCACGTACCAAGCAAGTAAGAACCAAAACACCCCTATGGTGGGGGAGGGTTTCCCTGTCTTATTTTGTCAGGAGCTAGGGTTTCATTACCCTCACAGCGGTTTCAAACAACTTATAATCGGGTAAGCAACCTGTCCTAATTTGGAATGGTCACTATGGATTCCGATATGCATTAGGTCGAATGGTCAAAAAGAGTGCCTCGGTAACAACCGAGGTTTGTGTTCCCATCGTGGTCGAGCCCGCAACCGGTCAGCCTTATGGCATGCTTTTCCAAGCAAGCCTCCAACAAATCGTTCAGGAATAGCAAACAGCAACCATGGTATCCTAGGTGCACCAATGCACATGCAACGCAAAGAAACACATAAGTGTAGATAAAACAATATATCATGAGTTCGAGTTAAGTTCTCTAAATTCCCAGCAGAGTCGCCAGAAACTGTAGACCGCCCGGAACTCCGCTCCGCACGCGAGGGCACGAATTGTTGTTCTTAGCTACTATAGTTTGGACTCATGTCACGGTTCTGAATCTAATCTCACAAAGTGCAATGTAAGACTGATAAATCACCAAAGAGTCCAAATTCGGCAAATCGTTTTGGAAAACTAATTTTAATCAAAAAGCGCCAAACATGGACTGCTTTGCCAGGTTTCAGAGTTGCTACCTAAATGTTTTATTTTGAGAAATTTAGGAAACCCTGACTCGTGCCTAGGGCCACGTGTCCATCATCACCAAAGTTACCTCGGCTCGGGAACTTGGGTACGAGAGGGGAAGGTCCTGAAATGAGCACCCCCACTCGCCCGATCAAAGATCGGCCTTTACTAACATGATATATTGTTTTTGAAAACATATGTGTTCTTGTTCCGATTTATAAGCTAGCTTTACTATGTGATGCGCACAGCATACATGTATAGACTCAATCGCTCAAGTTGGAACAAAACATCTCATGTTTGTTTGTTTGAAAATGGTTTGAAGTTGTTACTTGCAAATAGGCCAAGTCGCGGATTTGCCACCCTCAAGTGGGCTTAGAAAATATGATTTGCCACTCTCAAATGGGCTTAAAACGCACATTTCGATGAATTGTTCTAATTCAAGCAATGAAGCCTTCATCCACAGGCATTCATGTAGTTAATCACATAAGCGCATAGCCTCATGGCGAGCATGCTAAACATGGCAACACTTACACACATGCAAGGATGCTAAAGCATAAATACTCACAGTGTACTTCGAGTAAAAAAAGAAGCTAGTTAGAAATCATGCATGAATCCTAATTATGCTAAGATGCCTAATGCAACACATGCAATATGCCACTAAGATAGGCTCGGTTATTCTAAGATGGCATGTTAATGCAACTTGATAACATGTATTCAAATAGGAATTGAAATACAATGCAGTTTGTATGATGCACCGAGCCTAGTGCATGCAAGACAGATGAATGATGCACGCATGCAAAGCATAAGTATGCTAATTGAAATATGCCCTAAAACTAACCACTGAAAGCAGATAAGTAAAAGGGAGAAACAAATGGGGGTTGGAAGACATGCATCACATACACGCACACTTATTACAACAGTTGTGCCCTCTCTACGGAGGGTCCAAATAATAAGCTAACTAGCTAATCTAAGCTGATTTAAACTAATTATTACAAAACGAAACTAATTAACTAATCCTACTTAACTAATTAGTTATTACAACAAAAATTGAATAGTTAAGCGCATTAACTAATTAAGTACAAAAAACGAATGCATTAGCTAGCTTAAGCAAAGCAACTAAGTAAAGCAAATAGAAGAGGTCCTCAGAGAGAGAAGTACATGCATGCTCAGTCACCTCGGTCGGAAATCCATCGCGATGCCCCAACTTGCCTCTGTTTTTAATTGTTCTCAGAACACTGTACAAAGCTCCAGATAGCTTTTGCTCCACCATAGGAACCTCTAGGAGCATGGCCGATCACTTGGTGGTGTTGCCAACCACTTGCCAACCACTTGCCTTTGCTGCAGACCAGAAAAAGTGGTTGGCTAGCCACTTTTAGTGGTCTGTCGACCAGGTTTTGCTGCCAAACTCCAATTTGCTGCAACAGAGAACAAAAAGGGGCACGACAATGTATTTGCTAGATATGTGTCCACAACCACTCTCCCTATCATTTCTTAGGCTCAAGGGAGTGTAGTTCTCGACTCTTGGGCCACCAACCGAGCATCGCAATGCACGGTGGTCGAGAAGCCAAGATTGCATAAATCAATGTAAATGAATGCATAAATAACACATAAAGTCTTAATCTCTATCATGCATGATCAAGTGGGTCGGCGACTGAGAAATGAGGCACGTTTCATCACTTCAAGTATGAAATGTCCCTCGTTTCTCGTGTTTGGATTAACTCCCTATCCAAACACAATGCAATGCATGCACAAGATTCCAAACACAATGCAAGGCAAGCACACACAATGCAAACAACAAGCATGTAAATATCATGCAATGCAACACGCATGCAACAACATGCAATGCAATAAGCATGCAACAACATGCAAATAACAATGCCATATGGACTTAAACCGAATATGGACAGACCTCAATCATGCCCAAAACAGTGGCCATAATGCATCAAAACTAAGGCACAAATGGGCTAAGAACACATGCTCATGCCTTGGCCCATCAACTAGGCCTAAGAGCACAACTCTCAAAAGTGCTCAAGGAGTGACAAATGTGGAAGTGTATATGCACTGAAATCAAGTGTGAAATGATGCCAAATCATTCAAACAACACAAGCATGGCATGCAAGAGTCCTTAAGCATGAAGGCTAGTAAAGGGGACTACACAAGGGGCATGCAATACATGGCACAAATGAATGAACCAAACATGGACAAAGCTCAAATAGGTCAAGACAATGACCAAAACATGCTAAGTTAGGAGCTCAAAAGTCTAGGCATGCATGCATACAAGCTAGGCCACAAACAAGGCAACAATGCACAACCCTTAGAGGCACTCAAAGGGCGAACGAAGTGAGAACATGGAAATGCTATATGCACTGAAATAACATGATAAATGATGCCAAATCATGTACATGTCACAAATGAAGCATGTTATGGTACTCAAAACATAAAGCTAGCAAGGCCAATTGCACTATAGCTATACAATATAAGAACCATATGGCAAGTACAAACCAAAACAGTCCTAAAGCGTGCTAAAATGATACTAAAACATGCACGGATCAAAGCTAAAACAAGCTAGCATGAAGGGCATAAGGCATGATGTATGCAAGACCAAAAGGGAGGATTACACTACACCTATCAAGACCAAGAATGAGATGGCTTCACCAACAAAAATTAGAGTTATATCATGGCAAAATAACCCCAAGTACACACTGAAATGATAGCTCGCAAGCTTAGGCATGATGTCATACACAATAGCTCGTGTTTAAGGCTTAAAGCATAAACCCTCCAATGCATGAAAAGAGTGACAAATGTGAGTGCATGGCCATGAAACATGCACTGAAATCTCATAAAAAAATGGTGCCAAATCATGTAAATAGCCCAAGCAATGCATGCTAGTGGACTCAATACACAAAGCTATTAAGCTAGATTGAACCATGGCTCTACAAAGCAATGCATGCATGACCCAAAACACTTTAAACAGAGCTAGAGCATGATAAAACATGAACAAAAGCTTCTTGAAGTTGAGCAAAAAGCATGCTAGAATGATGGTAAAAAGCATGATACATGTTAGGCTAGTTTGTGGAATTGCACTACAAGTGCAAGGAGCATGCACGGGGCTATCAAAACAACCCAAAATAGATCTAAGGCATGTTAAAAAAACGCTAAAATCTTGCTAAGATATGGCCAAAATTGGCTAGCAAGACATGCTAAGACATGACGCATACAAGGCTAGTTTGTAAGAATTACACTACAAGTGTACAAAGCATGGAGGGGATGACCAAACCAAGCCAAAATAGTGGTATGACATGTCAAAATAACCCCAAAAACAAGTTGAGAATAAGCCAATACAAGCTTAACAAACATGCTCAAACATGAGGCCACTAAAGCAAGCAACCAAGATACAAGGAGAGGGGATACCCTCTCCTATTTAAGACCTCAAAACACAAGTTTTACCACTGAAAATTCACTGGATTTCAGTGGTTAAAAGGCCAAGAGAAAGTGATCTCAAGGGCCTAAAGTGATGGTGTAAAACAATGCCAAACAAGGCACGAAAGGATGTAGATCACCCCCAACACCAAAGAAGCCTCAAACAAACATGTTAAGCACTAAAAATCAGAAATTTTTGCAGTAGAAATTTAGGCCTAAAACAACATGCAAATAGGGCCAAAATCTTAATAAAAAGTAAGGGTTTAAGAGGTTAGAAGCTCACCATTGTAGAACAACTTTAGAGCAACAACTCCAGCAGCTTTTTTGGATCAAAACCAGTCCAAAAACACCAAAACCAACTTCAAAGTGCCTCAGCTCCAAGAGTATGGTGTTTCACTATGTGTTTGTGTGAAAAAGTGTGAAGAAACTACACTTTTGAGAACAAATATAGAAGGAAAGGAAGAAGTATAGATATAGATGATATGTATAGTCCTCAACTAAATTTCTCAACCTGAGACAAGAGGGAAGAGGTTCCCTCTTATAGAAAAACAGGAATCAAGCTTCTTGAACAAGCTAAGAGCTTGAACCAATCCATCCATACACGTGTATGGAGGATGCAATCTGTGCACTCCAGCTGGCACAACTGGCATCCACAACACCTGCAGAATGTGAAGGAAAGCTGCCAACCACTTGAAGTGGTCGGCTAGCCACTTAAAGTGGTCTCCCAGAAAGAAAAGTGGTCGGTCAGGGGAGGGAGGGGTCTACACACAGAAAGCAAGGTGGTGGCATGGTAGGAGACCACTTTTTCCAGCTGTAAACCATTTGTAGACCACCAAAAGTGGTCTACAGGGAAGAAAAGTGGCTAGCGGGGAAGAAAAGTGATTTTCAGGGAGAGAAACTTGTCTCCCACCCTTATTGCACCCTCCAAGCAAGGAAAACAAGGTTTGTACCAAAAGCAAACCAAAAATGATGAAAGACGAGAGTCCGCGAGACAAGGCGGGCAGCCGAAAACTCCAAAAACTAGTCTACGAGCACCAAAAGTGGTCTACGAGGGAAAAGTGGTCTCCAAGACCTCTATGTCCCTCTAGACCAAGGCAACAAGGCATGGTTCGAAATCAAACCGAAAGGGAAACAAGACAAGGCGTGCGACCAAAGCCTCCGGAAAACAGAAACTAGCTTACAAGAGGGAAAAGTGGTCTACGATCACGAAGAGTAGTCTACGGACCTCTCTCTCCCTCCAGGAAAGGTCAACAAGGCTTGGTCCACAAACCGAGCCAAAACCCAAAGAGTTCAGAGGCCCGGAGGCAAGGCACTCAGGCGAAAACTTCGAAAACTCGAAACGAGCACAAACATGTGCGATCATCGAGCGCTCAATCGATGACGTCTGAGTCTTAAGGTCGGTCAAAAATGGGGTGTCTACAGTTGTTATCCTTGCTGGAATTGTTGATTATGATCAAATGATTTGAACTCCCAAAATTTTGTTCATTTTTCAAACACATGAACTGATGACATAATATATGATCCATGATCACACCATTTATTTAATTTTTATTTTTTTATCCTATGTTGTACAGTGTAATGTGAATATTGACATCATGGTTTTTCTCAATGCAATCGTGGTCACATCATTCAGCTATTCACAGCACATATAGTTTGCACTTGTTATGATTTACCATTTGTGACCATTAATAGTAAATTTGTTTCTAATTGAACAAACAGATGTTGCTCATAGATTTCATGGCAAAAGAAAAAGAGAACAGTTCCACGTCAAAGAAAAACTTGAACAAATAGCCAACCCCCTGAAAGTGAACATGAAAAAGGTCAATTACCGATCTAACATCATTGGGTTAGTGAAATTGATGACGAGCACCAAGTTCTCGGATCCTCAGCTGGATTGTTTGAAGGAAACGCCATTTTGACAATTGTGTTGATGTGTTGAGGATTGGTAAAGTTGACCTCAACAAATGCATGAAGTTTAACGATGTCATCGCATGCGTGCTAGAGACGTACAAGGCATCAAAAGACACATTTTACATCGGCGAGAAAAATATGAATATGAATTTCACATCATTTGCGATTTTGTAAATATTAGAATACACTAGACAAAAGAACCATAATTAGTTATTTTGACTGTGCTTAATAAGATACAATGACATGTTGTCAGAATAATTGCTACTAGAAAGTGAATGTTAATATTCATATTGATTTATGTTGTCTTATAATTATGTACACATAACCATCAGGTTAATGTAACTAAATTAATTTATTTGATGTTTTAATCGTAATATTAACATTCACATCAATAATCTAATTGTGCATAAATGTACACTTCATGTTTGTGTACACACAGAAATGATGGTTTGTGGTTAATGCAATGTTGATGTAGTCATATTTTTAGAGATTAAAAAATCGATGTAAACCTTCACATTGTTGTCAGCTATTTTACAATTGTGTACACATAATCATTGGCTTAATGTGATATGTGGGCAATGCAATTTTGATTTAAACTTTAATATCATCATTCCATATTAGTAATTAATACTTTGAAATCATAGTGCGTTTATCTATATTCCAGAATTCATGTGAACCTTCACATTCATATGTTTTAGTGTGAATATTCACATCATGTTTGTATTCAAAGTGAAAGTTGAGGCTTGTGATTGTGTAATTGGATGCAACACTGATGTGAACCTTAACACCACATTGTCACAATGGTAATGAACACTGCGAAAACATATTCATCATTCAATATTATATGGGGTGTGTGACTAATATTAACATCAATTGACAACACAATAACAAATTTTCAATTCAAATTAATGTGAATATTAATACTGATTAATAATATAAACATTTACATCATTTTTATATCAGACACATTACCAATCTCAAAAAATCATTGCTACATTGAAATCCAATAACAAAAAATCAAAATCAATTACAATAACAGAATCATATTCACTAACCCAAGCAAATATCACTGGAGCTATGAATATTCACATGAATATGGATATGAAAACAAAAGTAATGTGAATATTCACATGAATGTGATTAATATTCACATGATAATTTTTCAATTCAAATTAATGTGAATATTAACATTGATTAATAATATGAACATTTACATCATTTTTATATCAGACACATTACCAATCTCAAAAAATCATTACTACATTGAAATCCAATAACAAAAAATCAAAATCAATGACAATAATAGAATCATGTTCCCTAACCCAAGCAAATATCACTGGAGATGTTTCCAATGGGAACAACTTGTTCTGCTTAATTTCTCATTTGAACATATAATCAAACACTTGATGGGGCGATAATTTTAACAATTGTGAAAAAGAATAACGTCATCTGAAAGAAGAACTGTATGAAATGTGAACATTTACACTAATTGACAAAAAAAACCAGAAACAGAGCACAAACTCCTTTATCTCCTCTTTCCCTTTGATTCAATCCAGTCGAATGTGGGTTTCAATCAATTGACTGGACAAGATTGTAAGCCATCTCATTTATTCCTTCGATTCAAATCCTTCTATTTTCCTTTGATTTTCGACTGAAATAGTAACTATAAAAGAAAAAACAAGAGCACAAACTTTGAGTCATCATCTTCTTTCCTACAGGAACGAAACTCTACTGCAACGAAACACTACCATAAACTTTGTATCGTCGTCTTCTCTTCTATAGGAACAAAACCCTACCACAACAAAAATAGAGGGAAATATGTATATCATTCTTGTATATAATATATATCAATAATAGATATAAGGGTATAATAGTCTAACAAAAAATATAAATCAGGAAAAAATGACTTTATGGAATAAAAGTATAAACACATGGGACTAACTGGGTTATAACTTTCCTGTGGACTTATTGGGATAGAACACCTCTAAATTGGATTTATCAATAAAAAACTCAATTTTGAATCACTAATGTATATTTAAAATTCTCATTGTGAGGTCACACTTTGGGAGGATCTTGACCATGGATGTTAATTCTCAATATTTTCCTAGATGTTAAATTTTGAGTATTTTTTAAATATTTTTCTAAATTTATAGTATTATTGAAAAATACTACATTCATATGGTCCACACACTACTATTATGTTTGGACATTAAATTTATTTTATAAAAATGAATGAATTTTATGGGGGAAAAAGGTAAATTCATTCTTTCACCATACGCTTCACATAAAATCTTACCCAAAAAAAAAAAAACAAAAACAAAAAATAACCTACATGAGATACTCTGAACTATAGAAATGTGATACATTTTGTAGAAATTAGTAATAGATAACAAAAATGTGACACAATTCATAGAAATTGATGATAAATTTCAGTAAGTAATTGCAACATTTGGGATATTGACGATTCCTCCATTTGGTTTTTTGTTTCATTGATAAAATACACTGATTTTTTTTAGATTTAAAAAAATACGATAATTCTCATAATTTTGACATAATTATATTGATTTTTCTTAAAATTATAATTTATATAACACTTAATCATTGTTTTTTTAATCAATAAGTTTTATGGATGTCGTCTCTTTTACATGAAAATGTATACTTTAACTTGCTTATTTTTTTGTGTTGTCGTACAATTGGTTTTAACTTTATTAAAAGGGAGACCAATGTATAATTATGCTAAAATTATAAAATTTACTAGATTTTTTTTCAAATTTTAGGAAAGTCAGGATTATATACCTTTTTTTTTTTTTTTTTTAAACAAGCTAAGGTTCATTGTCCACCAATTTGCATAAAATACTATGCCCATTTCCTTTTTTTGAAAACCTAATGTTGAAAATGCTTAAACTAAAAGAATTAGATATAAGACTATTAGTGTAAATTTAAGACTACTTTATTATTTTATTAAATAAATAATTATAAATTTACCTAGAGAGCATGAAAGTGATATTCTTATATTACAATACAAATTTCAATTAGTGTGTAACGCCCTCAAAATAACAACATTAAACCCATCAAATAAGACATGCATTTACATATAAACTAACCGCATTCTTTTATTCATTAGAGTTTCATTACATAAGTATTACATGTTAACATCATAACAAAATGCCTTACAGGCTTACAGCTTTCCAAGTTAACACTTGGTTACAAACAAAGAGTACTAACTCGTTTACACAAAAAGCCCTTGGCTTGAAGTTACATGTAATACATCAAAAGTAAAACGACAAAACATGTCCGCCTCTAGCCTTCTAAGCTATGTTCTTGGAGGTGGCATGCTTCCTGCACCTGAAAATGATATTCCCATATAGGGTGAGCCACAGCCCAGTAGAAATACACTAAACCAACCATGGACAATGACTAAAATATTAGCAATTGATAGATGGCCAACACTGATACAATCACATAAATTACATGTTTATGTCAAACGACTTACAAGTCCCAATTACTTTTCATTTCCCCTTTTTCAACAGATAGGCAAATAAGCACTACCCACATGCTCAACAGATATGTATAACAACAATATCCACATTCTCAGGTAAGCAAATAAGCTATATCCACATTCTACGACAGATATGTATAACAACAATATCCACAGATAAGCATAAAAGCTATACCCACACATCACAAAGATAAGCATATAAGCTCTATCTTCACTTCTTTAGATAAGCATATGAGCTGTATCTACGGAGTTCATCCCCTATCTTCTCCCAACACTATCCGGTTTAGAGGTACATCCCCTATCTTCCCCTAAACCGCGGAGTACATCCCCTATCTCCTGCTCTACACATAACGTATATAAACACATTGGTTCTATATACAATCACCCAATACATACAGTTAATGTACTCTATCAACCGTCAAGTTCCATGACACATTTCATTGATTAGTTTCTGTTTACCTAATCATCATGCATTGTCTACAACAGTCACGACTATCCTCCGCCGATAGCCCAAAGCAGTTATTTCTAAACAGAAAATAAATGCACAATGGATATTCAATCAACATTTCATTTCTTCATTTCTCACAATTAATTATCCCAATTAATTAAACAATGTAATTAGGCCATTTTCCATAATTACCATTTCAACCCTTAGGTCCCATTTTCATCAATGATACAACATTCATTCAATTTCTCTATGCCAAACATGCATTCAGGTTTATTATGAATTAAACCCCAACTTTTGTAAAATTGCACAAAAGCCCCAAACTTTCACAAAATTACCAAACCAACCCCAACATCTCAAAATGCCAAAATTTAAAGACAAAACCCATAGAGAGGAGTAGGATATCCCTACCTTGAAGTTTTAGCCAAAAAGGAGATGAAGACTCGAAGATCAACTTGCTCCAAATCCAAACTTTTTCAGATTAAATCGAAGCTCTCAACACCCTCTATCTTTTTAACAAAGGCCCTAGGCTAGATTCACACCCTAGGGAGATCAAACCTTAGAGAGAATGTAAGTTTAGAGAGAGAGAGAGTGTCGGATTAAGGGTTTTGGATCAAAAAGAAAGTGAAAAAGTGATGTTTTAGACGCTGCTGTCCGCTGATATAAAACACGCTCGCTCGAGCGAAGGCTTGGTCGCTCGAGCGACCAGACACAGAAAACTCTCGCTCGAGCCAAGAAGTTCTCGATCGAGCGAAGAAAAACCCAAACCGCTCGAGCCACGAAAAGCTCGCTCGAGCCAGGAAATACATCTCTCAGGTCCAGAACCAGACGCAACACTACTCTCGCTCGAGCGACAACTCCTCGCTAGAGCGAAGGACCAAAAATCTGGGCAGCAGCACTAGGCTCCCAAACACAACCAACCTGTAACAAACCTGCCCAACACATCCCATAACTCAATATACAAAGTACCAAGGATGCAAACACGATAATAAACAACAACCAACATCCACGGACACATGTCCGGATCACTGTACAACAAGGGTAAACCCGGGATCGCTATAACCTCCCCCCCTTAAAGAATTTCGCCCCCGAAATTAAGCACAAGTTTTCAAAAACAAGTTTTTTCTCCATTTTAAACAATGTTACATTAACATTCAACAATTCGACCCATTACTAGTCATCCCATCCCTTTAACAAGAGACATATCACAATATGTAAATAACATATGTACTTTTAACATGCATCAACATTATGCACTATCTTTCCAATTTCAACAATATATTCAACACATATAGTGTCACATTCAACTTCCATGTAAGGCAAGTTCCAAAACATACTCCCAATAACCAAAACATTTTCAATGTTTCACAACTTAAGACATATATAAAAGCTCTTAAGTTCAACAAAATGCAAAATTTAAATACAAGATCACATATCAACAAACAAGTCCGGATATTTCTCTCGGACTTCCAACTCACGTTCCCAAGTGGCTTCCTCCACTCCGTGATGTTTCCACAAGACTTTTACCAAAGGAATGGTCTTGCCACGCAGGACCTGATCCCGCCTATCCAAGACCCGAACCGGTCTCTCCTCATACGAGGCATCCTCATCTACCTCTAAATCAGTCCAATCCAACACATGTGATGGATCTGGCTCATACTTCCGAAGCATACTCACATGAAACACGTCATGTACCCCGGACAACTGCGGTGGTAAGGCTAATCGATAAGCAACCTCACCAATCCTCTCAAGGATCTCAAAAGGACCAATAAACTGAGGGGATAGCTTCCCACTCTTCCCAAACCTCATCAAACCTCGCCTAGGTGATATCTTCAGAAAGACATGATCACCTACCTCAAACGCCAAAGGCCTCCTCCTACGGTCGGCATAACTCTTTTGTCGACTCTGGGCTGTAACAAGCCTCCTACGGATAAGCTCAACTTTCTCCGTCGTCTCCCTAACTAACTCCGGACCCAACAAAGGTGCATCACCTACCTCGGCCCAACAAACTGGAGACCTACACGGTCGGCCATACAAGGCCTCAAACGGTGCCATACCGATGCTAGACTGAAAACTGTTGTTGTAGGCAAACTCTACCAAGGGCAAGTGCCTCTCCCACGTCCCACTGAAATCCAGGACACAACCCCGAAGCATATCCTCGAGGATCTGAATAGTACGCTCGGACTGCCCGTCAGTCTGAGGATGATAAGCCGTACTAAAGGTCAACTTAGTGCCCAAGGCACTCTGCAAACTCTGCCACAACCTAGCAGTAAAACGAGGATCTCTATCTGAGATGATCGTCACTGGGACCCCGTGCAATCTCACTACGTCCCGAATATACAAGTCGGCAAGATGATCTACCGAATCTCTCACGCGCATAGGAATAAAGTGCGCCGACTTAGTCAACCAGTCTACAACCACTCAAATAGCATCACTACCCCGCTGAGTCCTCGGAAGACCTACAACGAAGTCCATAGTGACATGCTCCCACTTCCACTCGGCAATAGGCAAGGGTTGCAACAAACCCGCTGGCCTCTGATGCTCGGCCTTCACTTGCTGGCAAGTAAGGCACTTTGATACGAAAACAGACACATCTCTCTTCATACCCCGCCACCAAAATTGGCGACCCAAATCCTGGTACATCTTAGTACCTCCCGGATGCACCGCAAGGCGCGAATGATGAAACTCTCGGAGTACTTCCTCTCGGCAAGACTCCGGTACAAACAAACGGTCTCGGTATCTCACACTCAGGTCGGGATACACCGTCAAGCCCTTCTCAACTTTCCCACTGGAGATCTTCTCTCGGAGGGATTCTACCTCAAGGTCACCTCTCTGTGCCTCTAACACTCTAATCACAAGCGTAGGCTGCGCAACAACAGAAAACAAGGCCGCAGCCTCAACAGATTCGCCCAATAGCAAATCAAACTCACCCAGCGTTCCCAACATCTCCCATTCCCGGATGGCTATACTAGCAACATCACTAATGGTCTTCCTACTAAGGGCATCGGCCACAACATTGGCCTTTCCCGGATGATAATGCAACTCAAAATCATAATCCTCGATGAACTCCATCCATCTCCTCTGCCTCAGATTCAAGTCTCTCTGTGTAAACAGATACTTCAAACTCTTATGATCCGAGAACACCTCGAACCTCTCACCATAAAGGTAGTGCCTCCAGATTTTCAAGGCAAAGATCACTGCTGCTAACTCTAGGTCGTGTGTGGGGTAATTCTTCTCGTGTATTTTCAACTGACGTGAGCCATAAGCTACCACTTTCCCCTCTTGCATCAACACACAACCCAAACCCTCTCGTGAGGCATCACAATAAACCGCATAACCCAACCCTCTCTCCGGAATAATCAACACCGGAGCGGTGGTCAATCTGACTTTCAGCTCTTGGAATGACTTTTCACAAGTCTCACTCCACACAAACTTGACTCCCTTCCGAGTCAGTCTAGTCAACGGTGACGCTAACCTGGAGAAATCTTTCACAAACCGACGGTAATACCCAGCTAATCCCAGAAAACTGCGGATCTCAAACACACTCTTAGGCTGTGCCCAATCTTGCACTGCCTCAACCTTGGATGTATCAACAGACACCCCTTCCCCGGATACCACGTGGCCTAAGAATTTGACTTCCCTCAGCCAGAACTCACACTTCCCAAACTTGGCACACAGCCTATGGGCTCTAAGTAACTCAAGCACCACTCTCAAGTGTGCCTCGTGCTCCTCCTCTGAAGGTGAATAGATAAGGATGTCGTCCACAAAGACGACCACAAATCGGTCTAAGAACTCTCGAAAAATCCGGTTCATCAAGTCCTTAAAGACTGCCGGTGCATTGGTAAGCCCGAATGGCATCACCAGAAACTCGTAATGGCCGTACCGCGTACGGAATGCCGTCTTAGGAATATCTTCCTCCCTGACCCTCAACTGATGGTAACCCGATCTCAAGTCTATCTTAGAGAAACAACGGGAACCCTTCAACTGCTCAAACAAATCATCTATACGGGGCATAGGGTACTTATTCTTAACCGTAGCCCGATTCAACTTCCGGTAGTCAATACACAATCTCAAGGCACCATCTTTCTTTTTAACAAAGAGTGCCGGTGCTCCCCACGGTGAAACACTAGGGCGAACAAAGCCCTTATCTAGCAATTCCTGGAGCTGAACTTTCAACTCAACCAACTCCGCTGGTGCAAAACGATAAGGTGCCATAGAAATCGGCGCCGTACCAGGCATTAAATCAATAGAGAACTCTATCTCTCGGTGAGGTGGCAAACTAACAAGATCTTCGGGAAAAACATCCGAATACTCACAAACCACCCTCGGCAATACATGCTGGGTCTCACCACTCTCACCACTCTCAAAGCTAGCAAATAGACTACTAAGCTCACTTCGCCCTCGCGAATCATACCCCGGTGGCAAAACACTACCAACCCGGTCTCCCAAGAAATGGAACCACTCCCCGCTCAAGGTACATAACGTGACCCTCTGGCGGTAGCAATCAATAACAGCCCGGTATGACGATAGCCAGTCCATACCCAAAATAACATCAAAACCCTTCATGGGCATGACAACAAACGGAAAAGGAAGGCTATAATCGGCGACCTCTATATCACATCCTCTAACACCCTGTTTCAGAATCAACTCACCACCCAAAGGTGATACCACACAAATAGGAGATGCTAACTGTGCTAACTCCAATTCCAAAACCGATGCAAATGCAGCAGATACAAAAGAATGAGATGCACCCGTGTCTATCAACACACTAGCAACTGAGTTGCAAAACAGAAAAGTACCTCTCACTACTGATAGAGCCGGTACTAAATCCAGCGCGGTAACAGCATACACGCGCCCCGTAGGCCCCTGGTCTACCTGCTCACCTCTCGGAGCAAAAGACTGCTGCACAGACTGGGATGACGAAGCTCCCGGATTGGCCCTCGAGGCCTGCACAGACTGAGCTGGCTGAAAACCCTGCGTCTGCCTAGAACCAGACGCTCCCGAAGTGGCACTCAACTATGGGCAAAACCTCTTCAGGTGCCCAGGCTGTCCACACTGATAACAAGTCAAGGGCTGCCCCCTGCCCAAACTCTGACTCTGCGGTCTAGCTGAAGAAGAAGCAGCTTTCTGACCCCCACCCTTCTGCGGGCAAACTGAAACCTTGTGACCCAGCTGGCCACACTTGTAACAAGTGAATTCCCCCTGACTGCCTCTCCCCGAGCCTACACTCGGCACTAGAAAGGTCGATCTGGAGACTGCACCCTGAGACTGCTGAGGGTTATAACCCTTCTGTCTCCTGCCATCACTCTGACTATCCTGGCTCCTCTTGGAGCCCCTCTGTTCTTCCTCCTCCTCCTGCATCATAATCTCCATATGAGCAGCAGCATCAACTAGGTGTCTATACTCTCGGATGTAAGACCCACCAACTCTCAACTTGAGGCCCCGCCTCAACTTCCGCTCAAACTCATAGCAACGGCGTTCCTCAGACGCCACCAGTTCCGGTGCAAACCTGGACAGACTGGTAAAAGTAGCCTCAAACTCGGCCACTGACAAGCCCTGCTGTTTAAGCCGGCTAAATTGATCCCTCAGCTTCTCCCTAGCTGCTGCAGACAAAAACCTCTCCTGAAAAGCATTCAGAAACGCCTCCCAAGTACCGCCCACACGAGCCTTCTCATACTTCCACCACTGACCCGCATCTCCCTTCAGCTGGAAGGATGCCAAGGTCACTTTCAGTGCTCCGTCCTCGATGCCAAGCATCTCGAACGTCTTACTCATTTGTTCTAACCACTCATCAGCCTTCAGTGGCTACTTCGGATCCCCGACAAACTCATCCGGATTAGACCGGAAAAACTCCCTCTTCAAGAAAGAAGGCCCTGTCTCAGCTACCTGATTCCCAGCTCTAAGAATACCCAAAGCTCCTGCTATCTCTCTGGCCAAGGCACCCATAGCCTGCTGACCCACTGGCTCAGCCACATTGGCCTGCCCAACTCCCTCCTGCACTGCCGGAATCTCACCCGGTAACGGTACTTCCTGCCTCGCAGGTCTACCACGCCTAGCTCCTCTTCCTCGTCCTGACATCCTAATAAAGGCAACACAGAACGTTAGCACATTCATAAATGTGCCGAAACTAAACACTCACGTCCTAATGCATGGACAACTGTAATTCACTCCACATAAGCACATAAACACATAAGCACTTACGAATTTCATTTCCGGATAATATTATGATAGTCCCGAGGCGTTACTAGAGTTCCGGTTAGAAATAGCATTGATCAAGTGCTTTTCCAACAAGACTCCCAGAAACTCAAGGATCCAATCAACATCCCAGAAATTAAATCCCATACCCACATAGTCACATAAGCATGTTATCAATTAAGCACATAGCATATGATACTACATCTAAGTCTCTATCAAGCGAGACAAACCCATTGTGATCCTAATCACTTCCCACGTACCCAAAGTATTCGAACCCGGTACGCTCTGATACCAAGTTGTAACGCCCTCAAAATAACAACATTAAACCCATCAAATAAGACATGCATTTACATATAAACTAACCACATTCTTTTATTCATTAGAGTTTCATTACATAAGTATTACATGTTAACATCATAACAAAATGCCTTACAGGCTTACAGCTTTCCAAGTTAACACTTGGTTACAAACAAAGAGTACTAACTCGTTTACACAAAAAGCCCTTGGCTTGAAGTTACATGTAATACATCAAAAGTAAAACGACAAAACATGTCCGCCTCTAGCCTTCTAAGCTATGTTCTTGGAGGTGGCATGCTTCCTGCACCTGAAAATGATATTCCCATATAGGGTGAGCCACAGCCCAGTAGAAATACACTAAACCAACCATGGACAATGACTAAAATATTAGCAATTGATAGATGGCCAACACTGATACAATCACATAAATTACATGTTTATGTCAAACGACTTACAAGTCCCAATTACTTTTCATTTCCCCTTTCTCAACAGATAGGCAAATAAGCACTACCCACATGCTCAACAGATATGTATAACAACAATATCCACATTCTCAGGTAAGCAAATAAGCTATATCCACATTCTACGACAGATATGTATAACAACAATATCCACAGATAAGCATAAAAGCTATACCCACACATCACAAAGATAAGCATATAAGCTCTATCTTCACTTCTTTAGACAAGCATATGAGCTGTATCTACGGAGTTCATCCCCTATCTTCTCCCAACACTATCCGGTTTAGAGGTACATCCCCTATCTTCCCCTAAACCGCGGAGTACATCCCCTATCTCCTCCTCTACACATAACGTATATAAACACATTGGTTCTATATACAATCACCCAATACATACAGTTAATGTATTCTATCAACCGTCAAGTTCCATGACACATTTCATTGATTAGTTTCTGTTTACCTAATCATCATGCATTGTCTACAATAGTCACGACTATCCTCCGCCGATAGCCCAAAGCAGTTATTTCTAAACAGAAAATAAATGCACAATGGATATTCAATCAACATTTCATTTCTTCATTTCTCACAATTAATTATCCCAATTAATTAAACAATGTAATTAGGCCATTTTCCATAATTACCATTTCAACCCTTAGGTCCCATTTTCATCAATGATACAACATTCATTCAATTTCTCTATGCCAAACATGCATTCAGGTTTATTATGAATTAAACCCCAACTTTTGTAAAATTGCACAAAAGCCCCAAACTTTCACAAAATTACCAAACCAACCCCAACATCTCAAAATGCCAAAATTTAAAGACAAAACCCATAGAGAGGAGTAGGATATCCCTACCTTGAAGTTTTAGCCAAAAAGGAGATGAAGACTCGAAGATCAACTTGCTCCAAATCCAAACTTTTTCAGATTAAATCGAAGCTCTCAACACCCTCTATCTTTTTAACAAAGGCCCTAGGCTAGATTCACACCCTAGGGAGATCAAACCTTAGAGAGAATGTAAGTTTAGAGAGAGAGAGAGTGTCGGATTAAGGGTTTTGGATCAAAAAGAAAGTGAAAAAGTGATGTTTTAGACGCTGCTGTCCGCTGATATAAAACACGCTCGCTCGAGCGAAGGCTTGGTCGCTCGAGCGACCAGACACAGAAAACTCTCGCTCGAGCCAAGAAGTTCTCGATCGAGCGAAGAAAAACCCAGACCGCTCGAGCCACGAAAAGCTCGCTCGAGCCAGGAAATACATCTCTCAGGTCCAGAACCAGACGCAACACTACTCTCGCTCGAGCGACAACTCCTCGATCGAGCGAAGGACCAAAAATCTGGGCAGTAACACTAGGCTCCCAAACACAACCAATCTGTAACAAACCTGCCCAACACATCCCATAACTCAATATACAAAGTACAAAGGATGCAAACACGATAATAAACAACAACCAACATCCACGGACACATGTCCGGATCACTGTACAACAAGGGTAAACCCGGGATCGCTATATAGTGTCTCAAAGGTACCACACACATATTTATCTATATCTATACTATTATTAAAAATAGAATCAGTTCCAAAATTTTAAAAATATTTAGAATAAACAAAAATATGATTTTTTTTGGGTCATTTTCAAAAAGTTTTCATTTGCTCGATTCACTATCTTCAGCTGCCACTCACCTCTATACACCGTTACCATCTACCACCTTCGATTACTGCTGCTGACTACCTCCACCAATGCTCAATCTACCCTTCAATGAACTCTAACAGCCCTCTAACCACCACTTTCAGAAAATTGTTGAAATATATATATATATATATATATGTTTTCAAAATATTTACATATACCAAACAATTTTTTATTTTTATTTTGTAAACGTTGCCTAATGCAACCATAACTATTTATTTATGTCTCATGATTTGATCATTTTAATCTTCCAATTTGCATAATACTTCTTTTGGATAATGCATTTGTACATTAAAAAAAATGTATGCATAATACACAAAATATGATTGGCCCAAATATATAGATCTATTCCCGAAAACTGTAATGATCTCATTCAAAATGATAGGTTCTACTATTCTACATCAATCAAAATATGTGTAATGTTCACATAATTGGACTCACTTTTTGGTGTACTAGTAATAGTGCACACGCGATGCACGCGATTTTTTTTTTTAATTTTTTTAAAAAGTATAAGTATAAATGGGAAATAAGTTTTCATTATATAAACAATAATAAAAAAAATAATCATTTATAAAAAATTTTTAAATATGTCGTTGTACACAAATCATAGATTATGTAATGCCCCCAAAATATAAACATAAGAAAAGTTTAAGATTCCCTCATAACCATACATCTAACACAGATATAAAACTCATATCCTTACAATAATAACCATCCCAAGATTTATATTCATCAAATTTTGGAGAAAAGTGCAACACATGCAATTATACATTCAACATTTCTAGAACATAAAAATATATAGTATGTGATACCACTATCTAAAACAGAAAAGTGCCCTCAAGGCTACAAGTTCCAAGACTTATGTCTGGTTACACAAAAATGGTTGTCGAAACCCATATATGTACAGCCCTTGGCTTGAAAAAAATAACAACAAAAAATAAAAGAGACACGCGCTCTCAAAACATATTCCTCGCCCTCAATTCGGCGGAATCACTACCTCTTTTCCTGCACAAAATTCACTAGGATGAACACAATCACTACAATAAAATGCATATTTGGCGACTAAAATTGGCGACCAAAACAATTTTAGTTGCCAAAAACAGCAGATTAGGTGACTAAAAATGTGATTTAGTCGGCATTGATTGAATCTGTTTAGTTACTAAATTATTTTAGTCGTTATAGTCTTATTGGCAACCAAATTTATCTTTAGTCGCTGTTTGTTACCATTTTTCCCTGCTAAAATTTGATTTTGTCACCGTATAATTACATTTTGTGACAAAACATTTTTGTCACCCAAAAATGAGCATATTTTTGATGAATTTTTGACGACCACAACTAAGTTAGTCGTTGTATATTCAATATTGCTGACGAAATTTGAATTTAGTAGCCAAAGAAACAGCTTTTGGCGACCAATTTTTAGTTGCTATTAAGGTTATTTAGTGACAAATAGTCATTTAGTCGCTAAAACTTTTACACAGACACTTTTTTTAGAGGGAAACTCATTAATATTGGCACCTAGTATATATATTACACAAACACTTTTTTGTTCAGTTTTGTCTCACACACCAACATACAAAGCAGTCGATACCAAACCCGTCGCTCACCACCGCCGATCATCACCATCGCAGGCCACCAACGCTCGCCACCAAGACCATTGCAAATCGGCCCCACCACTGATTACAGGTATATGTCTGTCATCTCTCTCCCTTTCTGTCGATCTAGGTCTGTCTTTTTGTATCTGTTTCTTGCTGTCTCTCCCATCCCCTTCTCTCACGATTTCTGTAAGGTTTTGACATTTTTTTTTCTTTTATTTTTCATTTATTTCGTAAACAATTTTTTAGGGTTTTTTCTAATTTTGTGAATGGGTTTGGTTGAAATTTCGGATTGGGGATTTCGATTCTCGATTTTGGATTGTTGAACTATATCACCAAATGTGCCTGTGTTTCTTACCTATGCTAAATAGCGTAATAAGCAAACAATTTGGTGCACATTGTATCTTTTAATGCTCTAGTTATGAAGTCTTGAATCCTGTGTATTACGGAATTTCTAAATTAATTTTTTTTTATTTGGAGCATTTTTATTTATTTTTTAATTAGAATTTGGGGCTATCTTATATTGCTCGACAGTTTGGGCATCTAACATATCTCTATCGCTATTCTTGCCTTTGGTTAAATTATTCAGCATGTTATTCTGGGAAGACATTTACATGAAAATGAAGCAGAGAAAATGTAAAACTTCAAGAATTCCTAGACACCATAAGTAATCAAAGATTGTTCCTAAGTCATCAAAGGTGAAAAATATGATCATGCAATTTTGACCTTTAGCCCTAGGGCACTCCATTTGTGCATCTTGTTCAATGCCTCCCCAAACAAGCTATTAATCTCAGAACAGTGAAACAATACGTCACTGAAGTGGCTAAAACCATATACAAATTTATATATACAAAAAAAATTTAAAAAAATAAAAACAAGTAGGAGTCTAATAGAATTATATATGTCATCATCAAAAGCCACTCAACATTTGTCTCCAAAATTGTAAATACATACTGACAAGGAATCAATGAACATGTCAAAAATTAACTAAATAGTTAAGGAGATCAATGAATTTAAAAGCTATGGGCAAATCATGTACTACATTAACCCCATGAAAGAAGAACTGATTTTAAAAGTGATTATAGCTGACTCTAATATGTATAAAGTCGTGATTGAAAGAATGGTTACAAATTTTGTCAAGCTTTTTGTGTCCAAGTTCAACGAAATCCAAGGTCAAAGGAAATAGAATGCATAAGTTTGATTACATACGAATAAATTTCAAAAACATATAATTAACTACCTTCGATGACCGCAACGGCGAAACATATACATTATCAACACAAACCCCATGACGGCGTGTTGATAACCAATCAACAAACACACTACGAAAAACTTGAGGCTTACACTGTCGTTGCTTTCTATAGTTGAAAATAATTTCTTTAAAAGTCAGCCTCGGTTGAGAAATCTGTGGCCAACACATAAGAAATTAGGATTAGAAAGTGTGATTAATCAATAGCCTAAATACTCTCACATGTTTCTACTACAAACCTTTGGAACTCCATAGGAACAATAGAGGATAATCTGGTCAATATGACGATTAAAGAGCATGGTCGTCCTTTCACTCAGGATTTATTGAAAAAAGATGAAAAATAATCTCTCTGATCTCCTGGGATAGCTGTAGCCTTTCAACCATACCGTTGATTCTGAAAGCACCTAACTTTACAATCTAAGTTGCACAAGAAGTTGTACTATGTTAGTGTAGAATGGGGACAATAATAGAATGGCAATGGCCAATGTAAGGCACCAAACCATATTATAACTACATTTTTTTTGTCTAGGCCCTCAATAGGCTTGAGCCATCTCTGCTGTAGACCAAAATGCCCTTACTGCAAGAACACGAAAGCCATCAGAAAGTATAGAACTCATAAAGGGGTGGTAATCTATGCAAATATATCACATTCGAACATTCTAGACCAAATGTAGAATGTAATTAGTAGTAGTTGTTGGGTTTCAATTTTGGATTTTAGTAATTGATTATTAGATTTTGTTGACTTTTTAACTATTTTAAGTTAATAGTCTATTTCATGTAATATTTTTCATGAATTTTAAAATTATTTTTCTACTGATTGGAACAAATATATACAAATTACTATAATGTTACTTACATATAAATTAATCTTGCACCACGACTAGCAAATGCCCCTATTAATTAATATAGATTTGAAGAATCATTTTAAGGGTATATATGTGAAATACTACTTAGAAGGAACAATCAATCCATGTAATTAAATTAAATATTTTGTAATATGAAAATAAATTTGTTCACACACTTTTTTAGTATATGACCAATACAAAATATAATTATAGTTGAAATATAATTGTTGTCAACTTGATTAATACTCTTCTCTAATGAAAAGAAGAAAAAATATCCCAAATCAAAGTCTATTGACATATTATGCACAAAATTAGACCCTTTCAACAATCTAACATCTTCGAGCTACCTTCAAAACACATAAACGTCAACTAATTTTATTGATATTATATATTTGCCACGGCTTTAGACCCAAATATGCAAGCAACAAATAGCCAATGGTCATCTACTACACTATACTCACATGAACTTGTACTTTGTCTAGTATTTAATACACGTCAACTACTGCGTAATGCTTAAAAGAGTCTTTAATACACTCTTATTTGTGAATAATGCATAAAAATAGTATTGAATACACTAATAATTGGAGGTGTTAGTTTCACATAGAATTGTGAATGTATGTCACATTTGCGTAAGAATACATGCCAAGTTAGTAGTGAAATTAGCCAACTATATGCAATTGACAAATAGGCAAAACATCCCAATCTGTTATTACTATTTCGTTCATTTCAAAAAGCAATGCTAATCGAACCCCTAAACTTTGCAGAAGCTCTCTTCCATTACAGAGCATTTTTCCAAGTTGCCGTCCATTCCCAGGTACATCTTTGCTTGATATGTACTGTTCCAATAATGGACAAGCGTTGGATGATGATAAAAGATAGGCTAAAAAGTAAAGAGTATCTAGAAGGTGTTTAGTCATTTATTGAGTTCGCTACGAAGAATTTAGGGCCGCAGCATGAAATCCGTTGTCCTTGTGTTGATTGCTTGAACAACACGAAATTTAGTCGAAACGTTATACGGTTGCACTTGATTCGAAGAGGAATCGCATGGTCTTATCGAACTTGGGTCCACCACGATGAACATGTTCCCATGTTTCGTACTCGTCCTACTATGCGAAACGATGATACTGAAAGCAACTGAGCTGGAATGACAACCAATCACGAAAATGTGGGTGAACTTCCAACCATGTTAGAAGAGATTTACATGAGTGGTCTCATGGATGGCCATATCGATGAAGAACGTACTAGTTCGGAGAGGCACAATTTGTTGAAGTTCATGAAGTTGTTCGATGATGCTCAACGCAAAGTATATCCATAGTGTGAAAAGTTCTCCATCTTGTCCTTCGTAATTAAGATGCTTCATGTGAAGGTGTACAATAAATGGAGCAACAAATCTTTCGATATGGTTATGCAAGTTTTCAAAGACATTCTACCAAAGTGTGATGAAAATGTTCCATGGACCCTTTATGAAGCGAAAAAGTTCTTACGTGAATTGGGTTTGGGATATGAGGCCATTCATGCATGCAAGAATGATTGTACTTTATTTTGGAAGGACAACGCCGCATTGGAGAATTGCCCTACATGTACGAAGTCTAGATACAAGTTGAATGACAAGACGGGTAAAAAAATTTCACACAAAATATTGAGGTACTTTCCTTTGACATCGAGGTTGAAGAGATTGTACATGTCGAAAAAAACAGCCGCATATATGAGATAGCACAAAGATAAGCGTGTGGATGATGGAGTATTGCGACATCCAGTTGATGGTGAGGCATGGAAGGACTTTGATAGGCTGCATCCTACATTCTCTGTGGATCCTCGGAATGTAAGTCTAGGGCTTGCCACGGATGGTTTCAATCCATTCGGAAATATGAGTACATCGTACAGCATGTGGCCCGTAATCTTAATGCCTTACAATCTACCCCCATGGAAGTGTATGAAAGATCCATTTGTCATGATGTCATTGCTTATTCCCGAATGATCCGCACCTAGAAGAGACATCGATGTTTACTTGCAACCATTAGTAGAAGAGTTAACTAATCTGTGGGAGCATGGTGTGCAAACATATGATGCCTCAAACGGTGAAATATTTACAGCGCATGCAGCAGTCATGTGGACCATCAATGACTTCCGCGCATATGGTTCCTTGTCTGGTTGGAGTACAAAAGGTTACTTGGCCTGCCCTAATTGTAACTTGGATGCTTCATCTCAGAGTTTGCGAAGTAAGATAGGGTATATGGGTGCTCGGCGGTACTTACCTGCGAACCATAATTGGCGAAGAAGTAGGCTATTCAACGGTGAAATTGAGAATCAGTCAAAACCCGTGGAGTTATTAGGACAACAAATACTTGAGCAAATTAATTTGGGGACGTACAAGCCGTACAGAAAGCATCCAACCAACCAAAAAAGACAAAGGACTAAAAATCCAACTCCGAACTGGACAAAAAGATGCATTTTGTTTGACCTACCCTATTGGAAAACACTTAAGCTTCAACATAACCTTTATGTCATGCACATAGAAAAGAATATATGTGACAATCTGCTTGGGACACTATTGAGCATACATGGCAAGGACAAGGACACAGACAAAGCACGTTTGGATCTGGAGGACATGCGAATACGAAAAGAGTTACACTTGATAAGGCATGCGGATGGCTCTTTTGCGAAGCCTCCGGCATTGTACACATTGTCCCCAGCAGAGAGACAAGGGTTTTCTGATTTCTTAAAATCGATTAAGTATCCTGATGGCTATGCGGCAAATGTATCCAATTGTGTCACCACGAATGGTGGTAAGTTAGTTGGCCTCAAGAGTCATGACTGTCATGTCTTTCTACAACGACTTCTTCCCGTTGGGATGCAAGGATACCTTCCTACCGAGATTGGGACCACATTGTTTGAGTTGGGAACTTTTTTCAAACAGTTGTGCTCAAAGACATTGAGAATGACTGATTTGGAGAAATTGCAAGAACAAATCGTACTTATACTTTGTAAGCTTGAGAAGATTTTTCCTCCTGCTTTTTTTGATGTCATGGTCCACTTGGAAATTCATTTGCCTTATGAGGCTATGCTTGGATGGCCTGTGCAATATCGATGGATGTATCCTATTGAGAGTTATAACTACGATGGGGGTGTTTTTTTCATGTAAACATAGTTCAATATGACCATACCAACGATCAGGCTGATGTTTACATGTAGGATGCTCGGACTTCTTAAAGGATTTGTGGGCAATAAAGCTCGGCCAAAAGGTTCCGTTGCGGAGGGGTACATACATTTCACGAATTGGCTCATTGGTTTGTCCTACATAATAGTTTGGAAGTGGATGAATATCTAGAGTATGATTCCTCATCATATATGCAACATACATTTTGTACATGGTTTTTATTTTTTAAAGTCTTCATTATTCCAATTACTTATGAATTACATTGTATTAAGTAGGGAACACAAGATCGTGTTGCAACAAACATATGGAAGTTCATACAACATTGCAACGCGACAATGCAAAGAATTTTCTAAATGGTTCAACATCGTGTAAGCTAAAACTCGTTACTGTATAGTTTGTAGATAACGTTTAATTATTCTAAGTTTGAATTAACATGACGTACTTTCTTGTATAGATGAACCAATTGTGAAATCAAAAGTCACTCGAAGCAACCGATGAGATGTGGTCATTAGCCAATGGACCTAATGCCTTAGTGAACACATATTCGAGATGCATTGCTAATGGCATCCGATTCCATCCTATCAACCATGATAACCATCGTAAATGTCAAAATAGTGGGTTGGTAGTAGAAGGCAACCACCAAGGCCAATTGATAAAGCTCTACGGCTACCTTTGTAAAGTGTGGGAACTGACATATTTGTTGGGGCATCGGGTTGTTTTGTTCTAATGTGAATGGTATAACACCGGTAGTAGTCAAACTTTGCATGTCGAACCACATGTGACAATTGTTGATGTAAAAGTCGATGGTATAAAGATGACTCGTTTGTGTTCCCAAGCCAAGTTCAACAAGTTTTCTATGTTCATGATACGAAGTTAGGGCCGAATTGGCGAGTCATAGAAAAGTTTCAACATGAACGAATTTGGGATGTGCCAGAGCTGGATGTGCCAAAATTTGATGAAGTGTTACAAGAAGATGAAACCACTACTGTTGTACCAACTGAGCCTATTGATGATGATATTGTTTTGCATCGGGATGACATTGAACCATAAATTATTTCAATGGAAGTTTCTCAGTCCAAAAACGTGTACAACCTGAGGGTGTTATGGATGATGCTTTCATCTATGATAACGATGATGAACCAACAATCGCGGGTGATGACGAAGAAGAAGATGAGATAGAAAGTGATTTTGATGCAGATACGGACTTAGAGTTTTAACTCACTTTGTGGTAAAATTACTTTATGTGTTCTCTAAGTACATTGTTGATGAACTTCGTTTGTTTGTCCGGCTTGTTTTGTTGATGTAATTGGGGGAATTAAGAATACGGTGTTTGTTATTCTTGTATTACGTTGTGAGATGTTATGTACAGTTCCTTAATTTTGTGCAATGTTCAACCTCTTAAATTGATGAACCTTGTAATTTGAATTTCAAATTCTGCTCTTGGTTATTTAGTAAATTAGTTTTAAATGTGAGTAGACTAATTATGTCTTGTTTCTTCTTCTTCTTCTCCTTCTTCTTCTTCTTCTTCTTCTTCTTCTTCTTCTTGTTTGGACCCTAATTTCCCAAGTACATTGATATTCTATGAACTTAATACCCTTGTAATTAATTTCCTCTATGATTTCTGTGAACTTTGGCCGAACATTGAAAATCAAATTCATGGTCAAGTCAAATTTTCCATTCGGTCTGCTATCCCATTTGGCAGATTTTCCCACAATCTGTGGCAGATTTACGCATCTGCTCTGTCTCTGGTTGTTGACTTGGAGAGGTTACTGCTATTTTTTTCCACTTTGGCTGCTTGATGCTTGACTGCTATGCTTAGGTGCTAGCTAAAGGTAGGATGGTTGATTGGTTGAGTTAGGATGTTGTGCTGGTTGCTAATCTGTAGGTTGTTAATGATGTTCTGTTTGTTAATCTGTATGTAATCTGAGTTGGGATGTTTGTATTCATGGTTAATCTGCTGGTTGCTTAATAATGTAAATGTATGTAATCTGCTGGTTGTTTAATCTACTGGTTGCTTAATAATCTACTGGTTGTCAAAGAAATACTGACATTTAAACATCCAACAATGTTTGGACATTTATGTATGTGAGGTTTATGTAAATGTATGTAAATGACGTATGCGAGGTTTACGTAAATGTATGTAAATGATGTATGTGACATTTATTACTCATGTATGTTTGTTATTTTTTTATGTAGGTACCATGGTTCCTGGAATCAAGACGGGGCAGCGGAAGACAGTAACAAGTGGCAACGTATTATCAGCCTCTGAAGCATGTCCACCCGTGATTGGCACCCCGTTGACGTTCTCTGATGAGACGCAGCCACCAAATGATACATAAACAGTGGTCGAGGAGACGTAGCCAGGTGGCGTGGGTAAAAGCATTGAACTTAGTTGTTTAGAAATTTTTTTAAAACATATAACTGCTTTCTTTGCAAAACATATAATAGCCAGGTGGCGTGATTGGCACCCCTTTAGCATTAATGATAGAAGTGTACTATTCTTTGCAAAACTAACATGGATAACAACAACAACAAAATGAGGGTAAAACATATTTCATTGTTGGAGCAGAAATATAACTACTTTCTCATCTAAATACCAATATACCGTCGATTTTTTTGGCTGCTGGAACCAAGAAAGGAAAGAGAATCAGATTTTTATCTCAAGTTTAATAGAGGCAACACATGTAATCTTTGGTTGGCCTATAATTAGTTGAGGTGATATTATAGCTTTATTATGCTTGAAGTATTTAAAATTCAAATATGTAAATTTTGTTGTAGATAAAGTTCATTGATGTAGTTGAGTTCTAAACATAAAAGAAACCAAGGGTTGTACACTTATAATTAATAGTATTAGTTTGATAGTTACTTATTGTCTTTGCTGTTACAATGCTTTTTTGTTTACAAAGGCTTCAAAAAACAGGCTTCTATATGAAGTATACTGTTTGTTAATTGCTTCATTTCCATGGAGGGGAAATTCCAGAAAAGTTGGGGTTTTGGCTATTTACTAATTTAATGGTTAGAGAATTGCAACTTGTCATTTTTCATTGGTAACACCTCTGCTGTGATTTTTTCTTTTTTCTTTTTTTTTCTTTTTTTTTTTTTGGAAAATTTGAAGCTTTTTAATGAATTTGACTGAAGTTTTTAATGTGTTTCTTTTATACTGTACCAGGCCTACATAACAAGTTTATATGTGTTTCTTTTTTTTCTTTTTCTTTTTTTTTTTTTGTAAATGAAGTAGCAACCAATACTCTCACATGTTTCATTAAATTTGTTTGTAATTTGTGACTTGCTTCCCTTTTTGTACCAGGGAAAAAAAGGTCAACTCGTGTACGAGGACCTACATTAGGCAAAGGAGTGCAAAAAAGAATAGCTGGGAAAAAAGGAGAGAAATTACATGTATATGTCAATCGGGTGTTAAACGCAATCACAGGAGGGAATGCCACCCCAGCGACGAATGAGTTGGGATTGCAAATTAGATGGTTGTGCCCTCTTCAGAGCGTGAAGTCATGGAGAAAAATCAATCAAAGCAACAAAGATACGGTCGTCCAAGCAATGCTAGTATGAGATTCATCTTGCCATAATGTCGTTATTATGTTATTTGTAATTGCTTAAATTAATTGATGTACTAATTCTCTTATTATGTTTGTAGGACAAGTTTGTTATCAGCGATGAATTTGATAATGATGAACAAGCTCAACAAATCCTCAATAGAAAGGCATATTTTCTATACAGGGATTGGAGGTACAATCTAAAGCAAGAGTTCCTCGAACTCGAGGAAAAAGGTGTTGATGACCCCTATAGTTATCCCTCTAGTGGAGTGAGCATGGACGACTGGAAATATCTTATTGATGTTGCTTGGAAAGACGAATCTCACTTGGTAACAAATTAATTAGAAACTCCATTCTTGAAAATCATTTGTGTTGATATGTAAAAATTCTATACTATTTTTTTTTTTTTTTTTTTGTAATTTTCTTTTTTTTCTTGTTAGAAACGCTCTAAAGCTGGTAAAGCAAATAGGGGTATGCTCCCCTATAATCATACAAGTGGATCGCGATCATTTCCTATAGCAATGTCGCTTATGGTGAGAAGTAGTTATTTGTTTAGTAATGTAATAGATTATTGATTCTTCTTCATTTTGAATATTACTATGTACTACTTCATCAATGGAATTTTTTCAAACCTAATAGGCAAATCAGGATGGAGATATAGATTTCCCTGAATTCACAAGTCCAAGAAGACGAGAGACTGGATTGACCCCAAATATGGTGAGCTACATGTGAGTATTGAATGTTGAAACCAATTTTGTTCCATATCAATTAGTAAAGTTGTTTTCAATTCCTTCTGCCATCTTGACTTTATTGTTTTTTGCCATGACAGGATGATATGGTGAATCTACAAGTCGTAGCCACCGATGCGGGGTTGCCATTGACCCACGAAGAACTATCAAGGCAAGTGCTCGGGGCAAAAAAAAATTACTTGCGTGGATGTGGGATAGGCCCACAACCCTCTTCCACAGCTTCTAGTGCGGCACGAGCACGTGATAAACATATTGAGTCAATGAGAGCAGAAACGGAGGTTCTTCGTGAGGAGCATCAAAGAGATCACGAGGAGTTGCTCAAGGAGAAAGAGGAGTGCCAAAGAGATAGGAAGGAAATTATGAGGGAAAGAGAGGAGTTCATGAAACAAATTGACAAAGAAAAAAAAGCACGAGAGGCACAACAAGTACAACTCAATCATTTGAATGACGTGGTGTCATGGCTCATAACCCTTTTGCACGGTTCAGATGGTCATCCTACTATTTTGGTAAACATAATTTTATTGATAAGATAATGCAAGTTCTACAAAAATATGGATCATATTGGCATAGAATTGCTTTCTAAAGTTGCTATGCAAATTTTTTTTTGTTATGTGCTTCGAATAGGTTTTGAGGCCTAATGTGAGTAGACTTTGTAGCAGACGGACCGTAATTTGATTTCCATAAGGTAACCACATGATTTTAATGAAATATTAAGTTTCCCAAAATAAATTCCATTTTGGCATTCTAATTTCGAATACAAAAAGTTAAGGCAATCTGTCGAACACCTACTTCTTACTTACCTCTGTTACAGTGTGATGTGATATTCATCACACTATTCAGTATATATTTTTTTTAACGCTTCTATCTACAAGGAACCTAGAACTCCACTGGGGTTGTTAACAACTCTGTCGGTCCCAAGCCCGGGTTAAGGAGGAGGGTTATGTATTAGGTAGCTGGCAGCCAACACGTAAAAAAAGCCACTCGGATCCGTTATGAAAAAGAATCCTACTTTGAATCGTTTAAATGCTAGGTCGTTCCCCTCAAGTGACGCATTGCGTTTGACTCCGGGTGTTTTGAAAAGTGAGCAAGGAGCGCCGCATCGATGCCTAGGTGCGGTGAAAAATGGGCAAAGGTTCCCTTGTTTTTCTGGACGAGCGCGGGTAAAGAAGCTAGTCCAAGACTATAGGTTTAGGGTAGCCACTTAGAACATAGGAACCTTAACTGGTAAGACAATGGAATTGGTAGATGTTATGATTAGGAGGAGAGTTAGTATAGCTTGCATACAAGAAACTAAGTGGATAGGAGAGAAAGCTAGGGAAATTGAGGATATCGGTTTTAAACTATATTATAGCGATAAGGATAGACGTAGGAATGAGGTAGGAATCATAATTGCCAAGGGTCTTGTGGAAAGTGTAGTGGCGGTCACTAGGAAAGGGGATAGGATTATGCTAGTTAAGCTAGTTATTGGAGGGAATATAGTGAACATTATTAGCGCATACGCCCCTCAAGTAGGGTTAGATGATCAGACTAAGAGGGATTTTTGGGAGCAAATGGATGAGATCTTGCAGGAGATACCTATAGGAGAGAACTTGGTTATGGGTGGAGATTTTAATGGCCATGTGGGCGTAGATAAACTAGGTTATGAAAGGTTGCATGGTGGATACGATTTTGGCGACAGAAATGAGGCTGGAGAGAGTATCTTAGATTTTACGTTGGCTTCTGACCTGGTGGTAGCCAATACTATGTGTAAGAAAAGGGAGGAGCATTTGATAACCTTTAAGAGTGGATTAGTTAAGAGCCAAATAGATTACTTCTTAGTGAGAAAAGTGGATCGCCTAAAATGCAATGATTGTAAAGTGATCCCTGGAGAGAGTCTGGTCTCTCAACATAGGATTTTGGTACTAGATTTATGTTTTAGAGGGAAATTCCAAGCTAAGAAAGATGGTGGGTGTCGTAGGACGTGATTGTGGGACCTAAAAGGGGATAAAATAGAAATATTTAAGAATCGAATGGATAAGGAAGGTACTTGGGACTTAGAAGGTGATGCTAACACTATGTGGAACTCGATGGCCAATTGTATGAGGAGAATCTCAAGGGAAGTGCTTGGAGAGTCGAAAGGAACGGGACCCAGCTCTAGGGAAACTTGGTGGTGGAAGGAAGAGGTTCAAGCGGTAGTTAAGGTAAAAAAAGAGTGCTTTAAAAAGTGGCAGAAGGATAGAACTGAGGAAAACCTTGAAAGCTATTGATTAGCTAATAAGGAGGTCAAGAAAGTAGTGAGAGAGACTAAGTTGAAAGCTTATGATGACCTATACGCTAGACTAGATAGTAAGGAGGGAGAGAAGAGGGTATACAAACTTGCTAAGATACAAGAGAGGAAAACAAAAGATTTAAATCAAGTAAAGTGCGTCAAGAGTGAGGATTCTAAGGTATTGGTGAAGGATGATGAGATTAAGGAAAGATGGAAGAATTATTTTGAGAAACTATTAAATGAGGAACATGGAGGTACGACAATAAGGGAAGAAATAGCCAGTAATACGATAAACCAAGACTATAGGTTCTATCGCAGGATTAGGAACTTTGAAGTGGAGATTGCCCTTAAGAAGATGAAATGAAATAAGGCTTTAGGACCCGATGATATCCCTATTGAAGCTTGGAAGTGTTTGGGTAAAAAGGGAGTTGCTTGGTTGACTAGGTTGTTTGGCAAAATTTTGTTGCCTAGGAACATGCCAGATGAGTGGAGGAAGAGTATTTTAATACCAATCTATAAGAATAAAAGTGATGTCCAGAATTGTAACAACTATAGAGGAATCAAGCTAATGTGTCATATAATGAAAGTGTGGGACAGGGTGATGGAACACCGATTGCAAGACATAACAGAGGTGTCGGAGAATCAATTTGGGTTTATGCCTGGTAGGTCAACAATGGAAGCGATCTATCTTTTGAGGAGAGTAATAGAAAAGTATAAAGAAAAGAAAAGAGACATTCATATGGTGCTTATCAACCTTGAGAAAGCATATGATAGAGTGCCCTGGGATACAATATGGTGGGTGTTAGAGAAGAAAGGGGTGACCAAATGTTACATTGACGTGATTAGGGACATGTATGAAGGGGTGTGACCACTATTAGATCGCCAGCCGGAGAGACAAATGAATTTCCCATCACTGTAGGGTTACACCAAGGATCTATCTTAAGTCCTTATCTTTTTGCTTTAGTTATGGACGAGTTGACGATAAATATTCAAGATGACGTGCCATGGTGTATGCTTTTTGCAGACGATATTGTGCTAGTACTAGAGAAGGAGTTAACACAAAGTTGGAGATTTGGAGAAATGCACTTGAATCTAAAGGATTTCGGATAAGCAAAACTAAGACAGAGTACATCGAGTGTAAATTTAGTAACAGTAACAATGAAAGCAGATGAAAAGTGAAGATTGAGAACCAAGAACTACTTAAGAGTGAACATTTTCGCTATTTAGGGTTGATTATCACAACAGCAGGAGAGATTGATGCAGATGTGGCCCATAGGATTAAGGCAGGATGGTGTAAGTGGAGAAGTGCGTCTGGGGAATTGTGCGATAAACGAATAACCACTAGACTAAAAGGTAAGTTTTATAGAACGGCTATCAGACCAGCTATGTTGTATGGGACGGAGTGTTGGGCAATCAAGAAACAACATGTAGATAAGATGAGTGTGACTGAGATGAGGATGCTAAGGTGGATGTGTGGTAAGACTAGACAAGACAAGATTAGGAATTGGTGTATTCGGGAATGGGTAGGAGTAGCACCGATAGAAGATAAGTTGAGAGAGAATCGTTTGAGATGGTTTGGTCATATTCGACGGAGACCAACAGAGGCAGTAGTGAAGAGATGCGATGCTGTAACGGTAGATGGAAGTGTTAGGGGACGGGGTAGGCCTAGATTAATGTTGACTAGCGTTATAAGTAGAGATATGAATCTACTTAACTTGACTAATGAAATGGCCTTTGATAGGGTCACGTGGAGAAGAAGGATTCATGTAGCCGACCCCATTTGATGGGACTTAAGGCTTGGTTTGGTTTGGTTTGGTTTGGTTATCTATAAGGAGCCTAGTCATTGTTTCTAGAGTTTTGAGGTCTATTACTGCACAACAATTATAGTTGTTATATACCGAATTGTTTAACAATATCTTGGTTGCACAAGTATTTTGTTTGCCACGTCTCAAGAATTCCACTATAAATTTGTAATTTTTGTTGCCTAAAAAGGATGCTAATACGTGAAATAAATTAATGAAAGCCTCATTGTGCATTAGGAGTTCTCAACATTGAATCATGATTTTATTTGGGTTGTAATCAACAAGATTCCGGGTCTTTTTCCCTCTATCGACCATGATGAATCCATTTGACAATTATGCGTTTCATTATTGTAATATTGGAAAAATATAATAGTTCAGTTAATATTAGAGTATCTAGGTTATTGGTTGTCTTACCAAAGCGCCGTAAAATTAGCTGAAAAAGGCCTTCGAGGGCCGAAAATTGAAAGTAGCCCCTGAAAAACTCTACGGATGGCACGGGTAGCTTCCTTGTGTCAAATAGGACTTGTAGGGATAGACAGGATGTAATTAGCATGTATACGTTGGGAGTTGACGTGAAAAACGCCGTAAACTTAGCCGAAAAAGGCCTTCGAGGGCCGAAAATTGAAAGCAGCCCCCGAACCACTGTAGGAATGGCACGGGTAGCTTCCTTGCGTCGAATAGGACCTGTTGGGACAGATGGGACATAAATAACACGTGTACGTTGGGAGTTGGCGTGAAAACCGCCATAAACTTAGCCGAAAAAGGCTTTTGATGGCCAAAAATTCAAATTAGCCCCTGAAGCACTCTACGGATGGCACGGGTAGCTTCCTTGTGTCAAATAGGACTTGTGGGGATAGACGGGACGTAATTAGCACGTTGTACGTTGGGAGTTAGCGTGAAAAACGCCGTAAACTTAGCCGAAAAAGGCCTTCGAGGGCCGAAAATTGAAAGCAGCCCCCGAACTACTGTAAGGATGGCACGGGTAGCTTCCTTGCGTCAAATACGACCTGTTGGGACAGGCGGATGTAAATAGAACGTGTACGTTGGGAGTTGGGATGAAAAACGCCATAAACTTAGCCGAAAAAGGCCTTTGATGGCCAAAAATTCAAATCAGCCCCTGAAGCACTATAAAATTATCACCTTTGACTCAAATATTCATATATATATGACATATTAATTATTTATCCTTATACATCGCATATAATAAAAATATAAAATATTTTGCACATGTCACCTATGGGTCGTGTCCTATAATTTTTGAAAAATTACATGTCAACATGTTTGTGTCGTGTCACGTGTCCATGCTTCTTAGGTTTCAAAGAGAACAACCTTTTAAACTAAGAAAAGGATCAAAAAAGAAAATAGTATAATCTAAACTTCTTGAGAAAAGTAGGGTGAAAACATGAGAGGAAAGAGAAAACGAAGATAAGATATTTATGATGTTTTGCCAAAGTGGAAAGAAGACCAACAAATGCAAATGGTACAGCTGAGTGAATGATTGCACGTTGAAGTCTACATGGATTAGAAAATTGATGAAACTAATGGAAGTAAAGATGGTGACAAAAGATATGATCAACTAAATGATATGGCCATAGACATAGATAAATGAATGAACTAGTTCATATAGCTAATTGATTTAAGGCTCTCTTGAGTTGAAACCATATCATGCAACACATGTTATGCAGAAGAGTAAGCCACATCCCTGAATTACAGTGTACATAAATTAACGATTACTAAGCCTACTTATGTACATGATCTCATAACATTTCTTGAACTCTATGATTGTTAATGTGTCATGATATCCACAAAGTTTTGGCATATAATATATATATATTTTTTATTGGGTACCATTCCATTCATTAGCATACTCCTAATGAAAAGTTATTCTCTAGTCACCAACAATGAGAGATCAAAATACCACAGCAGAATATTGTTTGGTTGTGTCCAACAAAAATCAAATACATTGAGTGATATAGGCAATATGGAAAAGTAACAGATAGCATATTGACAGAAGACAATATGAGATACAACTTAACCAACAATATAGCCTACTACTGCTGCATGGCATCAAACCAAACTGTGTAGGTAAAATATCCAAACTTCACATTCACAATTTTATGCTATGCATAATAATCATAATAAGATGACAAAACAAAAGACAAGAAAACTTGTGCATGTACAAATTGTGTACCTCATGCATCGGACGACACACTCTGCAGCTGATGCTTCTTCTAGTGCAGTTACAACAGCCAAAAATGCAAGATTCCTATGACCCATAACTTCCTAAACATATCATCGGTTATATGAAAACAAAGATTTTTCTATGCTGCATACTACCAAGATTTAGTGTTGTATCTAATTGCATACCTTCCCAATATCATAAATAGTATGTTGAAGCCAGTCCCACGAAATTTTCTGATCTGACCACGTTTTGAAACTGAGGGGCACCTTAGTGAGATGGCTTGGTAAAGGACCATTAGATGATGACTTCAAATCTTTTTCTACAGGTTTGCTTATTGAATTCTGTGAAATGTTCTGATTTTTGTTTTTAAGTGGTGAAATGCTCAAATTAGGATGCGTCAAGGATGAATCTTTTTCAGAAGAAGCCTTCCTACTGGACTGGACGTCCTGAAAATGATTGATATGTAACACAAAATTAAGTTGTCAATTTCAATCATTGTAGAAAATGCATACAAACGAGGAGGATGTATACTCTGTATTTGTAACAATCAGCTATACAATTGTCCTACAGAGCGTAAACCATCCCTGTACGGATGGCACGGGTAGCTTCCTTCTGTCAAATAGGACCTGTGGGGACAGAGAGGACGTAATTAGCACGTATACATTGGGAGCTGGCGTGAAAAACGTCGTAAACTTAGCCGAAAAAGGCATTCGAGGGCCGAAATTTGAAAGTAGCCCCGGAACCATTGTAGGGATGGCATGGGTAACTTCTTTGCGTCAAATAAGACCTGTGGGGACGTACGGGACGTAAGTAGCACATGTACGCTGGGAGTTGGCATGAAAAACGCCGTAAACGTAGCCGAAAAAGGCCTTTGAGGGCCAAAAATTCAAATCAGCCCCTGAAGCACTCTACGGATGGCACAGGTAGCTTCCTTGTGTCAAATAGGACCTATGGGGATAGACGGGACGTAATTGGCACGTATACGTTGGGAGTTGGCATGAAAAACGCCGTAAACTTAGCCGAAAAAGGCATTCGTGGGCCAAAAATTGAAAGCAGCCTCCGAACCATTGTAGGGATGGCACGGGTAACTTCCTTGCATGAAATAAGAGTTGTGGGGAAATGCGGGACATAATTAGCACGTGTACATTGGGAGTTGACGTGAAAAACGCCATAAACTTAGCCGAAAAAGGCCTTTGAGGGCCAAAAATTGAAATCAGCCCCCGAAGCACTGTACGGATGGCATGGGTAGCTTCCTTGTGTCAAATACAACCTGTTGGGATAGACGGGTGGTAAATAGCACGCATACGTTGGGAGTTGGCATGAAAAACACCATAAACTCAGCCGAAAATGGCCTTTGAAGGCTAAAAATTGAAAGCAGCCACCAAACCACTGTAGGGACGGCACAGTTAGCTTCCTTGCATCAAATACGACCTATTGGGATAGATGGGAGGTAAATAGCATGTGTACGTTGGGAGTTGGGGTGAAAAACACCATAAACTCAGCCGAAAAAGGCCTTTGAAGGCTGAAAATTGAAAGCAGCCACCGAACCATTGTAGGGATGGCACGGGTAGCTTCTTCATGTCAAATAGGACCTGTGGGGACATGCGGGATGTAATTAGCATGCGTACATTAGGATTTGGCGTGAAAAACACCGTAAACTTAGCCGAAAAAGGCCTTCGAGGGTCGAAAATTGAAAGCAGCCCCCGAAGCACTCTATGGATTCCACAGGTATCTTTCTCATGTCAAATAGGACCTGTGGGGTCAGATGGGATGTAATTAGCATGCGTACGTTGGGGGTTGCCATGACAAAAGCCAAAAAGCTTATAAATATATATTAAAGCTTATATATTACAGCTTATAAATATATATGTTATATAAGCATCTCTATATATTTAGTTTTATTAATAAAATATATATATGTTTACACTTTAGACTAAACTTGACTTGGGGCTCATGCCTGACTTGGGAAATTTCTTTACACTTTACACTGAACTTGAATAAACTCTCAACTCAACCAAACCCATTTGAATTGTAACCTATTTGTGACTTTCGCTCATGATTGCCAAGATTTTGACAATACCAACACATTTAAGTAGATTGTGTTTTATAAGCCAACAAAAATGTTACACAACACATACTTTTGCATTAAGTTTCCAAGTGCATTAAGTTTTATTCTAATACAATATTGTACACAGTACATTCCTTTCCACATTTTCACATATTGTCATTGTGGAGATTTAGATCTTGGAAATGTGAAATTTACAAGTTACTGGGTAATAAATACACTCTTGAAATTGTATGATGCTGCGAAACACATGGACTATATATCATCATCTGTTACAGGATCACTATTGTGGCTAAACAACTTCTTGTTGAATTGGAATTTTAAGTGTTTTGCTCAACAAAAGAATGACTGTGAAGCTGATTAAAAAAAAAAAAACTTTTGGAGCTAATAAATGAGACTAGTGTCATAATCTTTTCATGGCAACTATGAATCTATGGTGATCATTCAACTTTAACCTTCCTCTAAGTTTTGTATTTTTCTGAAATGGTATGTATGAGCATATATTGTGGTGGAAACGAAATGATAGGTAATTATTCACTCTTCATGGATTTTAAATTTTATTATTTTTTCTTGTTTATGCTTAAACCTTTGCCCTCCCTAGAATCTGTTTTAGTGACAGCCTCATGTGCTGGTTCATCCTTTGTTTTTTTTTGTTTATGCTTAGATACATGATGCCAGGTGCGGAGGAAAGGGCACATGAAGTGGGGTCCTGCCCCCTCAAACGTTTGTACATACCTTTTTGTTGAAAATATTTGTTTACAATGGAACTAATGGGTGTAATTTTTGTTGTGTAGATGGCTTTTGGCATTGACATGTGGATCTTCTATTTTTTTGTTCGAAAGATAATTCACAATTTTGCAAAGTTGGGAAGTTTTTGGTCGTCCTCTACTTTTTGTGTGCAATTTGGATGAATCGTACATATAATTTTTGGCGGGGTACATAGTCTTTTTGGAACTTGTATTAATTGCTCTGGTGGTATATATAGATTACCTTTCGCCGTGGTACATATTACCATGGTAGTTTGTACCATGCCAAATGGTCATTATTATGCATAGTATAGTAAAAATGTTTTGTGTATAGAGGACATTGTTTTGGTATCATATTTGGAATGTATGACGTTATTATTTGTAATTGGAATATATTAGTTGGTTTGTATATAAGTGTACACTGTAAGGTGTTCTTTTTTGTTTGATGGTTGCAAGTGAAACATGCATTACGGAATATGTGATAATATATATATATTGATTTGTTTGTATACCTATTACAGGTTGTGGTAAATGAAAAAATGATGTTTGTACACCTATTACAGGTTACAAGTTGTGAAAAACTTTATTAAAATGAAAAGAAAAAAAAAACAAAAATAAAAAATGATGTTTTTGGTGACAAAACAATTGGTAGCCAAAAATGAAATAAATCTTTTGGTGACTAAATATTTAGTAGCCAAAACGAATTGAAAACAGTTTTGGCGACTAAATGTTTAGTAGGTAAAACTGAAAACACTTTTTGCGACGACATATTTGGTCGCCAAAACATAAATTATATGTCATAGGCGACTAACCTCTGTTGTAGGTAAACTAGAATCAACCTTTCCACGACAAAATATTTAGTAGCTAAAAATAACACTATTGGCGACTATTAATTTGGTCGGCGTAGATAATTGATTTTTTTTGCGACAAAATATTTAGTAGCTAAAGATGTGAGTTAAATGAATTGATACACCCTTTGGGCAACTAATATGTTAGTCGCCAATCTGACTCATCAGTGACTAAGGTACTTTTAGCTGCTAATAGCTGCTTCGTTTACCTACTAAAATATTAGTAGCCATTCTTTTGGACTTTTGGCGACTAAAAAAAATTTAGACGCCAATACCTTCATCGTCGATTTATCCGCGACAAAGCCAACAAACAAAATTTTTGGTCGGCAAAGCATTTCGGCGACTAAAATCAATGCTCTTGGCGACTAAAGCATTAGTCGCCAAAAGTGTATTTTCTTGTAGTGAATGCCCAATAGGAAAATCTTAACAAAATATATACATTTTATACAAACCCGTGAGATAAATGCAAATGTCATGTCATGCTCAAATATATTTCTCATCTTTTGAAAAATTTTGTGCACAATTCCAATTTGAAAACACCGTGTTCCAAAAATTTCAATATAATTTCAAGGGAAGTAAACACGACTCAGGTAATTCCTTGGTTGTTGTCTGCAAGTAGGCATATCAAGCACTACCAAATCCTCACTAGAAGGCACATGGTACCTACTCCGCACATGTTTTTGGTTTTTCACCAAGGACACTTAGGCCCAATTTTGAACTACACCCCCTATCCAGACTTACCAACGTATTTACCCAAAACAAATCAAATGATCTTGTTTTACAAAACAACTCTTTTCTCAAAGCATTAATTTTTCCATTGCAACATGAAATCAAATCCAACCATAATATAATGGAATGTCAATGCAATATGTTTCTGTGCATTTTAATTTTTCCACTTTTTATTTAATCCCACACAATCTTCCACTGTGATAAAAGAATACCGATTTTGAATCCCACCACACAAATCCCCTATTGTGATCAAAATACCCACATTTACTACTCAATGAGCTTCAATTTTTTACATTTCGAGAGTTAAACTACAATTTCATAATACGTACCTTCACTGCATGTTAATCATCATTTTCAACTTGTCATTTCAAGACCAAGCAATAACAACATGCTTAACAACAAACACCAAAGACATTCAACTCTTCCCTTTGCCATGGAATTTCTCATTTACATGCAAACATAGAAACTTTTCAATCATATCTGCCCCAAATCACTTTATCAAGCATAAATTTCATAAATTCTCCACATTTCTCCAAAATCCCCAATTTCTAGGGTTTCACCAAAACTATATTTTTATTCCGTTTTTGAAAGGGTTTTACCCAAACAACACATTTCGAAGACAACCTCACTTGTACTCTAAATATTTGAAAAGAATGTTGAGAAACCCACTTCAAAATCCCTTTGGAGTTCATAACCCAAAAATCAAAAGTTTTAACAACAAGAAACAGCTCCAAACGAGCAAGGACTTGTAAAAAAGTATATATAACTCAAAGAAAATCCACATCTCAAATTTTTTGAGAAGAAAAGAGAAGAAACCCCCAAATTTGACGGCGTTGAAATTCGATCTCCACCGCACAAAACAAGACCCTCGATTAACTCTCCAAAATTAATGAAGGATTTTGGGTCAAAACACCAATAGATTGGAAGAAATCAAGAGTTTATGGTGATGGGTGGAGGTTTATAAAGAGAAGGGATAGGAAAAGATATTTTTAGAGAGAGAGAGAGAGAGAGAGAGAGAATAGTAAAAAGTGAGATACACTCAGTCCAAGGAGAAGGAAAAGAAAAAAATTCGGATCCAGCACTTTTCTGCATGTGCGGTATTGTCCCAGCACGTGCGGCTTGTCCTTTCTGCACGTGCGGCCCTTCCTTTCCGAACCTGCCCTCTCTCATGCAATTAAAACAATAGATGGCCTCCCCTCTCCGCATGGGTGGCCTCATCTCCCACACGTGTGGCCTTACTTCTGTACGTGCGGCCCAATCCCCAACACGTACGGTTCTGCCACTCATCCAGATGTTCCACTGGCTGAACCCGAGACAGTAAAAACTCAAGCCGAGAACTAAACAAAACAAAACAAAATGAAATCTGAGAAAGGTTTCAAGAATGGTGAGCCCAAACGGTCGACGAGACCTTAGATTAATTTTTGACACACCTAATACGAGTAAGATAAGCACAATTAAAGGAGAAAGAGACGGGTTATATACCCGAGGATCACAACCTCCCCTCCTTAGAAAATTTTGTCCTTGAAATTTAGTCGAACCTCCTATCAACAAGCCTAAATGGAAAAAGACAACCCAACAATAAAAGAACTTTGAGCGACAATAACTACACTAGAGCAAATAGCGACTCAAAACAACCACAACTCAACAATAGCCCCGGAGATCTCTATCTCCACCAAAATCCACAACTATCATCATGGTCTCCATGTGCCTTAGCCACAATACTAATAACCAATGCAATAATCATAAGCTTGAATTTCAACGACATTTGCAAAAATCTTACAACAATTTTCATGCTTAAAACAACACTATCACAACAAGTGCTTTACCAAATTAACACTTCACTCTCAAACACTAGAGAATATAACAATTTTAAACAGCTAAGCCTTTTCAAATAAATCTGGATACTTGGAGCGTACTTTCGCCTCCCGTTTCCACGTTGTTTCCACAACCCCATGGTGTTTCCACAATACCTTCACTAACGGTATAGTTTTGCCCCTTAACACTTGTTCTCGGATATCTAATATTTGGACTGGCCGTTCTTCATATGAGGCATCCTCGTCTACCTCCAAGTCAACCCAATCAAGGACATGTGAAGGGTTGGGTTCATACGTTCTACGCATAGACACATGGAACACATCATGAACCCAATCAAGTTGTGGTGGCCGGGCTAAACGGTATGCCATTTCCCCAATTCGCTCCAACATCTCAAAAGGTCCAATAAACCTTAGAGACAATTTCCCACTTTTCTCAAATCTCATCAAACCCCGTCTCGGTGAGATTTTAAGAAACACATGGTCGCCAACCTCGAAAGATAACAATCATTTTCTCTTATCTACATAATCTTCTATCAGCTTTGAGCTGTAACTAACCTCTTTCGAATGAGAGCAACTTTCTCGATCGTATCTAGAACAATCTCCAGGCCCAACGTCGGTGCATCACCGACTTTGGCTCAACAAACTGGTGATCTACAAGGTCGGCTATACAAGGCCTCAAACGACGCCATCCCAATACTTGCCTGATAACTATCGTTATATGCGAACTTGATTAATGGCAAGTGCCTCTCCCAAGACACAAGCTCTAAGCATGTCCTCCAAAAAATGAATTGTACGCTCCGACTGCCCATTGGTTTGAAGATGATAGGCGGTGCTAAAGGTCAACTTAGTTTCCAGCGCCTCTTGAAGGCATTTCCACAACCAGGCAGTGAAACGAGGATCTCTATCCGAGATTATGGTCACAGGGACCCCATGAAGTCGAACTATCTCTCTAATGTAAAACTCTGCCAAATGTTCAACTAAGTTGCTGGTGCGCATCGAAATGAACTGCATAGACTTAGTCAACCTATCAACAACCACCCAAGCGGCATCATTGCCCCGTTGTGTTCTAGGAAGTCCAACTACAAAATCCATGGTAACATGCTCATATTTCCACTCGACTATCAGTAAGGGTTATAGCAAACGCGTTAGCTTTTGGTGTTCGGCCTTCACTTGTTGACAAGTAAGGCATTTTGAAACAAATAAAGCGACATCACGCTTCATACCCATCCACCAAAATCGACGGCTAAGGTCATGATTCATTTTTGTGCCTCCCGAATATACCGCAAGACGTGAATGATGAAATTCTCGGAGAACCTTCTCTCTACAGGATTCTAGCGCAAACACACGGTCTAGATATCTCATACTCAAATCTGAGTGTATGTTCAAACCCTTCTCTTCTTTCTCGTTGGAAATCCTCTCACGGATTGTCTCCACCTCACGATCACCCTATTGTGCCTCTATGACTTTACTAATCAGGGTGGGTTATGCAAACAAAGTAAACAAGGTAGCACCCTCGCTGGACTCACCCAAATGCAAATCAAATTCGCCGATATCGCCTAGCATATCCCATTACCGAATGGCCACACTTGCCAAACTACTCACGTATTTTTGAGTCAAAGCATCGGCCACTACATTGGCCTTCCCCAGGTGATAGTGTAACTCGAAGTCATCATCTTCCATAAATCCCATCCACCTTTGTTTGTGTAAATTCATTCTTTTGGGGAAAACAAATACTTTGGACTCTTATAGTCAGAAAAAACTTCAAACTTCTCACCATACAAATAATGTCACCAGATCTTTAAGGCAAAAATTACCGCCGCCAACTATAAATCATGGATGGGGTAGTTCTTCTTGTGAGTTTTTAAATGACATGAACCATAGGCCACAACCTTCTCATCTTGCATCAACGCACAACCAAGCCCATCCTGAGACGCGTCACAATAAAATGTATAACCCAAGCCCTTTTCCGAAATTATCAAAACCGGTGTGGTGATCCACCTAGTCTTATGTTCTTGGAATGACTTCTCATGAGTCTCGTTCCACACAAATTTGACACCCTTCCTTGTCAACTTGGTTAGTGGTGCAGCTAGTCTAGAGAAATCTCTCACGAAACGACGATAATACCCGACTAACCCTAAGAAACTTTGGATTCAAAAACATGCTTAGGTTGGTCCCAATCTTGCACGGCCTCTATTTTAGAAGAATCCACCGTTACCCTATCTCCCGACACAACATGTCCCAAAAACTTTACTTCCGTCAACTAAAATTCACATTTCCCAAGTTTCGCATATAATTGGTGCACTCTAAGTAAGTCAAGCACAATCTGCAAGTGTTGTTCATGTTCCTCCTCGGAGGATGAACAAATCAAGATGTCGTCCACAAAGACCGCCACAAAACGGTGCAAAAATTCCAGAAGACTTGATTCATCAAGTGCATAAAGGAAGCCGGTGCATTGGTTAAACCGAAAGGCATTACTAAAAATTCGTAGTGGCCATATCACATGTGAAATGCCATTTTCTAGATGTCCTCCTCTCTAACCCTCAACTGGTAGTACCCCGACCTCAAGTCTATCTTCGAAAAGCAACTAGACCCTTTAAGTTGGTCAAATAGGTTGTCTATTCTGGGAAAAGGGTACTTGTTCTTGACGATAACTAATCAATACACAACCGCAAGGACGCATCCTTCTTCTTTGCAAATAAAACCGGTGCTCCCCAAGGTGATGTACTAGGGCGAATGAAGCCCTTGTCTAAAAGTTCTTCGAGTTGAATCTTCAACTCATGCAACTCAGCGGGTGCAAATCTATACGGTGCCATGGAAATTGGTGTCGTGCCAGTCACTAAGTCAAGGGAGAATTCAATCTCCCAATGAGGTGGTAACCTAGTAAGATCTTTGGGAAAAACATCAGGGCATTCACAAATTACCCTTGGCAAATCATTCTTAACCATGCTACCCTCATAAGCTAAAGAAATGGCAAAGAGGAAATTAAGTCCTCCCCGACCCTTAAGGTCAAACCGAGGAATTGAACCATCATTCCGATCACATAGAAAATAGAAGCAATCCCCAATAGGTGTACATACAGACACTCGATGGCGCTGACAATCTATAGCAGCCCGGAAGTGTGACAACCAATGCATTCCCAAAATCATGTCAAAAGTATGCATTTCTAAAATGATGAAATCAAAAGAGAGTCAACGATCTGCGACCTCAATCTCGTAAAAGCAGCACACTAGCCCCAATGCCACTCTACCCCCAACGGGGTGACTCAATCTACAAAGGAGACTCCATCAATCAATCTCTAACCCCAAATGTAGAAGCAAAAATAGTAGATATAAATTAATGTGACACACCCAAATCAATCAACACACCAGCTAACGAATTGAACAAAAAAAAAATTACCTCTTACAATAGAGGATCCCGGCATACATGCGTCCCTGTGGCCTCTGATCAACCTGCTCATCTCTTGAAGCATAGGCTTAATGTACAGATTGAACTGAGGTGGCTCCCTAATTGGCTCGAGTGGTCTGAACTGAATAAGCCTGCTGGTGACTCTAAGTTTGCCTCGACCTTGTTATGCTAAATGCGCCTCCTAATTGCAGGCAAGCCCTCCTCATATTCCCCAATTGGCCACACTAAAAAAAAGTAGGCCCTTGTTCCCTACTCTGGAACCAACTCTGAGATTAGTTAGGTGGTAATAGTGGTAACATCTGTTGCCCTCCCCCCTTTTGTGGGCAAACACCAGCTTTGTGACCCTGCTGGCCACACTTGAAACAAGTAAAACCACCCTGAGCACTCTTTCCCGGGCCAAGGCTAGGCAATAGGAAAGTGGATCTAATCTACTGAGATTAGGGCTAAAATGAAGCAGAGCCCCTGTTTTTCTTGCTAGGCCTAAAGTGCCCATGTGACTTTTGACCCCTAGGCCTCGAACCCCGAAGTCTCTCCTCCTTGGCTTGTACAGTAATCTCTACATGTGTCGCTATCTCCGCAATACTGTCATAGTTCTGGATCATGTTACCGGCAACCTTAAACAGAATCTTAGTTCTCAACCTTTTCTCAAATTCTATGCAATGGTGCTCTTCCGTTGCCACCAACTCCGGTGCAAACCGGGATAGACTAGTGAAGACTGCTTCAAACTCGGCCACTGATAGGTTAAGTTGTTTGAGGTTTTGACATTCTTGCCTCAGTCTCTCCCTAGTAGTGGGAGGTAGGTACTTGTCTTGGAAAGCAACAACAAAAGCTTCCCAAATCGGCCCCACTCTGTTTTCGGCGTACTTCCACCATTGGTCGACATCTCCCTTGAGGTAGTAACTCGCTAGAGTCACCCTTAGTTCACCATCATCTATGTGAAGCATCTCAAATGTCTTCACTGTTTGCTCCAACCATTCATCCTCCTTCTTGGGCTCCAGACCTCCATGAAACTCATCCAGTTTAGCCCACAAGAATTCCCTAGTAAGGAAAGCCGCTCTAGTCTCCACAGCATTCTCTCGGGCTTGATTCTCCACCCTTATGATATTCATAAAATCCATTTAGGCCCCCACCATTTCTTGGGCTAGAGTGCCCATAGTGGCTTGACCCGCTTGCTTGGGGATCCCGGCTTGTCCCCTTTGTTCTGCCAGATTAGCTCGGCCTGCTTGCTCGACCACATTAGCTTGGTCGAACCATTCCTCTTGCACCAGAACCTCATGAATCGGCACTTCATGAACCCCTCGGCGAGGCCTACCACGTCTCCTGCCTCTACTGCCACGTGCACGACCTCCTTCTAACAACCTAGTTAGGGACAAGAATAAACAATTTAGCACACTAACACATATGTGTTCGCAACCACATCTCACATGTCACATCACAATAATTTCATAAATTTCTATTTCATATAAACACTTAGTTTCACTCCACGTAAACATATTAGTCACAAAAACACATACGGATTACTCATTTACGATGGAATTTGTCCGTGACATACCGAGAGTTCTTATTAGAATGAACATTGATCAAGTGCCCTTCTAATGAGACTTCTTAACGGCTCGATCCCATACCCATTTAGTCATATAACATGTTATCACATGACACTTAAAGCATGGAACATCTCCTAGTGTAGCGAAATTGGCCCATTGTGGTAAAGTAACCACTTCCACGAGCCCCAAGTATTCAAACTCGATAGCTCTGATACCAAATTGTAACACCCCCAAAATTTATACATAAGAAGAGTCCAACATTCCCTCATAACCATATATCTAACACAGATATAAAACTCATCTCCTTATAATAATAACCATCCCAAGATTTATATTCATTAAATTCTGGAGAATTAACAAAAGTGCAACACATGCAGTTATACATTCAACATGAATCTATAGCATATGATACCACTATCTAAAACATATAAATGGCCTCAAGGCTATAAGTTCCAAGGCTTTTGCCCGGTTAAACAAAAATGGTTGTTGGAACCCATACATGTAAAGCCCTTGGCTTGAAAAAAATAACAACAGAAAAGCCACGTGCTCTCAAAACACATTCCTTGCCCTCAAATTGGCGGAATGACCACCCTTTCCTACATAAAATTCACTAAGGTGAGCGAAACGTCCAGTAGGAAAATTCTTGACAAAGTATATACATTTTATACAAACCCGTGAGATGAATGCAAATGCCATGTCATGCTCAAATATATTTCTCATCTTTCGGAAAATCTTGTGCACAATCCAATTTGAAAATACAGTGTTCCAATAATTTCAATATAATTTCAAGGGAGGTAAATACAACTCAGGTAATCCCTAGGTTGGTGTCTGTAAGTAGGCATATCAACCACTACCAAATCCCCACCGGAAGGCATGTGGTACCTACTCCGCTCGTGTTTTCGGTATTTCACCATGAACACTCAGGCCAACTTAACCAATTTTGAACTACACCCCCTATCCGGACTTACCAATGTATTTACCTAAAACAAATCAAATGATCTTGTTTTACAAAACAACTCTTTTCTCAAGGCATTAATTTTTCCAATGCATCATGAAATCAAATCCAACCATAATGTAATGGAATGTCAATGCAATATGTCTCCAATCATTTTAATGTTTCCACTTTTTATTTAATCCACACAATCTTCCATTGTGATAAAAGAATAGCGATTTTAAATCCCACCACACAAAGCCTCCATTATCATCAAAATACCCACATTTACTATTCAATGAGCTTCCATTTTTTACATATTTTGAGAGTTAACCACAATTTCATAATATGTACCTTCACTACATATTAACCATCATTTTCAACTTGTCATTTCAAGACCAAACAATAACAACATGCTCAACAACAAACTCCAAAGAAATTCAACTCTTCCCTTTGCCATGGAATTTCTCATTTACATACAAGCATAGAAATTTTTCAATCATATATGCCTCAAATCGCTTTATGAAGCATAAATTTCATAAAATCACCACATTTCTCCAAAATCCCCAATTTCTAGGGTTTCAACAAAACTAGGTTTTTACTCCATTTTTGAAAGGGTTTTACCTAAACAACACATTTCCAAGACAACCTCACTTGTACTCTAAAGATTTGAAAAGAATGTTGAGAAACCCACTTCAAAATCCCTTCGGAGTTCATAACCCAAAAGTCAAAAGTTTTAACAATAAGAAATAGTTCCAAATGAGCAAGGACTTGTAAAAAGGTATATATAACTCAAAGAAAATCCCTACATCAAGTCTTTAGGGAAGAAAATAAAATAAACCTCCAAATTTGACGGTGTTGAAATTCAATCTCCACCGCACAAAACAAAGCCCTCGATTAGCTCTCCGAAATTAATGAAGGATGTTAGATCAAAACTCCAATGGATTGAAAGAAATCAAGAATTTATGGTGGTGGGTGGAGGTTTATAGAGAGAAGGGAGAGGAAAAGATATTTTAGAGAGAGAGAGAGAAGAGTAAAAAGTGAGACACACTCAGTCCAAGGAGAAGGAAAGGAAAAAAATTCAGATCCAGTACTTTTCCGCACGTACGGTACTGTCCCCGTACGTGCAACTTGTCCTTTCCACATGTGCGGCTCCCAGCCCTCCACGTGCGGCTTTTCCTTCACGCACTTCCCCTCCCTGATGCATAACGAACGAGCAAAGGCCTCCCTTCTCTGCCCATGCGGCCTCATCTCCCGCACGTGCGGCCCAAGCCCCCACATATGCAGTTCTACCACTCACCCAGAAATTCCACTGGCTGAACCCGAGACAACAAAAACTCAACCTTAGAGCTAAATAAAACAAACAAAAAGAAATCTAAGAAAGGTTTCAAGAATGGTGAACCCAAACGGTCGATGAGACCTTAGATTAATTTCTAGCACTCTCAATACGAGTAAGATAAGCACAATTAAAGAAGAAATATACCTGGGCATCACAGATTATTTGCTTGTAATTCTCTTAGTCTTAAACAAGAAGGAACCTACAGGAATCAAATGCCTTGGCATCACTTTTAGGTGGAAATGTCATCTCATTATAATGTAACTGGCAGTACATGAGTTGTTTTTTTAAATGAATTTTTGAACTTGACTCTTCGAAATGTTGATTATTTGACTATGACACCAATAAAAGAAAATCAAAATCTTAAAGGAAAAAAACATAAGAATCACAAAATAAAATGAAATAGATAGTTAGAGTGAAAGGAATTATTAGGATTAATACTCTACTGTATGTGCAAGAAGAATAAACGGGTAAGAACAATTTAGAGTTTGGAGGATACTTATTCAATTTAAAGATTAAGATTACAAATCATTATTGATCTTTACAATGATAGGAACAATGGATTCTTGCTTCTGTATAGGGGCATGACACAACCTTTAACTAGAGGAAGTTTGAAAATTTTCATAATCATTTTGTGGGAACATTGCGGTGATGAGATCCTAGATCTCAAGTTATGCCCTTTTATATCAATATGAGTGAGAAATGTTGTAATCTTTTTAACCAGATTCTTGATTGTTTTGAATTTTGCTAACGTTGCCTTATGGTCAACTTGTTAGTTCCAAACCTCCTACCAAGTTTTAGCTTACATAATTTTTATCATTTTTTGGACAACTTTCTTTCTTTCAAATTGAAAGATCTCATTACTATTTTAGATGTGTTATTCATGTGCTTTGTTATTAAAAATCAAAATATTAGATAGCCAAACATTTTTCATTAATTGACCACTTAGTACGTCAATGTGTTGCAATTGCTCCCTTCTAAAGCATTTGTGATTTTTTCCTAAATTATAAAGGGAAAAAAATGTTAAATATCAGTTTCTAGTAAATGCCAGTCATTATGCTACTAAAGTATTTAGACACAAACTATTCTAATAAACGAATATCTGTTTCAAAGGAATTTCATAAAATTGCTAATAAAGTCTACATTGTTGAATTTGTTCAATACATACAAAATAAACAACTATATTAAATTAGAAATAGTTCTACCCAAATTAATGCAATTCAAATGAAAAATAAATCAAAATGTGCATCTTTTATAAAAATTAAAAAAATCTAGAAATCCCTTAGATGTTGATTTGTGATTATGTATCAATTTTAAGCAGTATATAACAATCTCAATCAAACAATCAAGAAAAACGACACAACGATTTTATGTGGAAAAACCACAATTGGACACCGCCAATTGTGATAAAAAAAACCACGGGCAACAGCCACAAAACAATCCACTAAGAAGATATAAAGGAATTACACAGGTATACTCCCAATTACCTTGCGAATCCACGCCCGAATTGAACCAACCTCTATGTGTCTCTTCCAACCCCGTCTTCACCTCGGAATTGTCTTGACGATGAGCCACTCCGGAATCCACCAAAGCTTCAGGCTCGAATTCTTCAGAATCCACCGAAGAACAACTCACTCTTTTGTGTAGAATCAACAAACAAACCTTTGATGTATGCTTATTAAACCATGAGTTGAATACTCAATGAAAACATCAAAGAAAACTAGCAAAAAATCCCCAGATATAAACCTTTAGAACCCAAAAAGAAGATCTGGAGTTGTTCAAGTTTTGGGAGAAAACCAACTACTTATACAAATCCAAAGTAATCCTAGTTTTGGAAGAAAACCAATTCCTTATAGAAATCCAAGAATCTATGTTCGCGCGGTCCGCTCGAGCGGAGGCTTCAAAATTGTGTGATTCATATAGGCTTCACGCTCGAGCGGAAGTTTCCATGCTCGAGCGTCGAATCACACCATCCAGTACTTTTTCAGGCGAAGCAGAGATGCTGTGAGCTTGCAATCCCCGCTTGAGCGTCCCTTTCCCCGCTCGAGCGGGACGACCAAAATTGGAAAATCTGAAAAACTAGATCCTATTACAACCTCAGTTTTGATCCATAGAATTTGACAACAAAGAGTCCTAACAATCTCCCCCTTTGTCAAATCCCGGACAACACCATTCTAAAACAGTTTTCCTAACAAAATCACAAAAGTACTAAAACAATTTTCCAAACTATTCTAAAACAATTTTCCAACCAAAATAACAAAATCAACACCACCAACTATGAACCAACATGCCCAACCAAATCTCAAATCCATGCTCTTGAACAATTATCCTGAAAGAAAACAACCACACACAAGCCAACCAAAAATATGTGGAACTGGATTAAATAAAAGATAAGTCCATCCATAAACAAAACAGCATCCAAATATATTAACCATCCAAAACATATGACAATCCACCTGTACCAAAGACACCACCAAACATATCAAAGTGTTCATGCTAAACAATTCTTGTAAATGGAAAACCAAACTCCCTTACCAACCCAAATCAAGAAGAACCAAACTCCCCCTGACTAAAAGCAACCACAAACACTGAAAACAGTGAACAAGAAGAAAAAACAACAAAAATAATATGGTGGAGCAAGCAAGGAATTTCAGATTAGTACCTTAAAACACACAAGACTATCCAAGAAGCACAATTACTAGTAAACACAATGTGCATAGTCTGTAGAAGATTCCTCATGAAATAAAGTGATGCATTACGTGAAAAGCATAGATCCCATGATAAAAGTGTGTGTGTGACTCTTGGAGTTCGATAAACACTAGATTCAATCCTAGTAGTGATCTGAAAGTTGGACCTCCGTCAAGAGAATCTAAGCACAACAAAGGAAAGTCAAACCACTAGGAATCAAGGGGTATTTGATGAGTAAAGGCGGAGGCTTCCCCTCAATCAATGAATCTTTTTCTTCTTTTTTTTCACACATTTTTTCTTTTCTTTCTTTTGCACATTTTTTCTTTCTTTTGCACACTTATTGGCGGCTGACACGCTCAAGAGTTTGGAAACCGAATCAGAGAAGCATGGATATAATAAGGATGGCCTGGTTGGTGACTCTGAGGTAGTCTTTTCCTCAGGGCCGGACTACAAAGAATCGCGGGGAAAGCCGTGGAGATGCAAAAAGATGGAAGGTGGTTAAGAGACTCAACATCACCCATGATATGCTAGTATAGGTCAATTCCTCTAGAAACGCAAAAGATCAATGACAGAAGTCCATAGAGAAAAAATAATCACTAAGGCGGAAGACTCCAAAATTTGCTAATCCAAGAGTGTGTACAGAATAAGACATACTAATCAAAAAACACACAATCCAAAACGAGTAATGACCACAGAAAGCACACATATATTAACATGTAATGGATATTCTCATCAATTCCAATATGCACCAAGGACCACTCAAAAATTTCAAGCTTGCAAAACCATACTAAGAAAATCTTTTTGGGATTTTTTTTTTTCATTTTTTTTTCTAACTAAAGAAAGACAAAAAAAAAATGAATGAGCACACATGTAATGACAAAAACAAACACACAGAAACTCAAAAACTAAAATGGCCAAACAATTTAACACAAGTCAAGTTTTCTCACCCAAACTGCTTAAGTACGAACAAAGTTGTGAGCATTGCGGTTTCTTGGGTGGTGTCTTGACATTGTGGTTCCCTTCCCTTTCAATGGGGACCTGTCTCGACATGGTTTCCAACTTCTTATTTCTAGGTCTAGGCAAATACACTCTCCTATGCAACTTATAACAATAAGGGCGAATATGACCATGCATACCACAATGATGACAAATAAAAACAGGGTGTACCTTCTTTTCTTTCACCTTACCAACTCTAGGAAGTTTGAGAAATCCATCCTTATGTTGAAATTTTTGTTCTCCCTTTCCTTGAGTTCTTGTATCATGAGATGTAGATGCACTCTATTTTTTATCTTTGTTATCACCAAAGCCAATGTCACTCTTGTCAGAACAAATTTTTTGAGACCCAATGATATTGTCCAAAGTCTTTGATCCTCTGTTCCAAAGACCAATGATAGCCATAGCACACTTGAGTTCTTCTTCTTTCTTGATCATTAGTTCTCCCAAAGCAACTTGAGACATCTCAAGAGTTTCAATTTTTTCTTCATATGTTGCATAGATTTGCTGAAGCTCATTCCTCTCTGTCACACAAGTCAAGAATTTTGCACAAAGAGCTTGTCGATCATTAGAAATCTTGATGGCAACAATCCTAGCCTCGGAAATCTCCTTCTTTAGTTTGACATTCTCACTTTCAAATGCTGTGAGTTTCATAGTGAGTTTGTCATTCAATTTGGATAACTTAAGAAACTCCTTATACAACTTTTCATAAGCTTGCTCAAGCTCTTCATCATCACTCTCCGATGATTCATCATCAGTGGCATTCTCAACCGACCTCTTCAGATACTCTACTCGTCCTTCAGTTTCGGAAGCCACCATGAAAGCAAGGAATTGTTTATGTCCCTCTTCGCCTTGATCTTCGTTGTCACTTTTATCTTCATCATATTCTGATTCATCATCCCAAGTGATGGCGAGGGCTTTCTTCTTCTTCAAACGAGTGGGGCATTCTGAAGCAAAGTGGCCATATCCTTGGCGTTCATAGCATTGGACTCTTTCAGAGTTCCCTTGTATCTTTCCTTTCTTCTTCTTGGCTATAGAATTAATTTTGAGTTTATCTTTTCCTTTAGATTTATGAGTATGAGTAGATTCCAAAAGATTAGGATTCTTTTTCAAAAAAGATTTTTTAAATTGTTTAACAAAAGCAGCCGTAATCTTGGAATCTATCTCACAATCCTCATCAGAATCCTCTCCAACTCTATGAGCACTACTAAAAGCAATAACTTTTTGTTTCTTTTTGAAATTCCTATGTGCTTCATAAGTTTGGAGATTTCCAACCAACTGATCCAGCTTGAGGTTGTCAACATCTTGAGTCTCCTCAATAGCCGTAACTTTTGGTTGAAACCGATCGGGCAAGAATCTCAAAATGTTTCCCACAACTTTGGATTCTGGTATTTTTTCACCTAAATTGAACCTGAAATTTACAATGTCACTCAACTTTGCATAAAATTCATCAAAGGTCTCATTATCTTTCATTGAAAGGTTTTCGAAACTAGACGTGAGCCTTTGAAGTTTTGAGCGTTTAACTGAAGGAGTGCCCTCGTGAATAGTTTGTAAGATATCCCAAGCCTCTTTTGCGACTTCACAATTGCAAATTCGACTAAACTCTTCAGCTGTGACAGCGCAAAAGAGAGAATTGATAGCTTTACTATTCCAGCTACTATTTTGGTAATCAATTGTGTCCCACTTTTCAATTGGTTTGGGGAAAGTTACTCCATCAACGGTAATTGTTAGTTCGGTCCACCCATTCATGACAGATTGCCAAACTTTTTCATCTTTTGATTTCAAAAACGATCTCATCCGAGCTTTCCAAAAAGAATAATTGGATCCGTCAAGTAGGGGTGGTCGAACCATAGAATTTCCCTCATGAATTGAATCCATTATCACAAATCAAACAAGATCTCGCTCTAATAGATTTGTAAAACAAAAAAAATAGAGCAACCTGCTCTGATACCAATTGAAAATCTAGAAATCCCCTAGATGTTGATTTGTGATTATGTATCAATTTTAAGCAGTATATAACAATCCCACTCAAACAATCAAGACAAAACGACACAACGATTTTACGTGGAAAAACCACAATTTGACACCTCCAATTGTGATAAAAAAAAACATGGGCAACAGCCACAAAATAATCCACTAAGAAGATATAAAGGAATTACACAGGTATACTCTCAATTACCTAGCGAATACACGCCTGAATTGAACCAGCCTCTATGTGCCTCTTCCAACCGCATCTTCACCTCGGAATTGTCTTGACGATGAGCCACTCCGGAATCCACCAAAGCTTCAGGCTCGAATTCTTCAGAATCCACCGAAGAACAACTCTCTCTTTTGTGTAGAATCAACAAACAAACCTTTGATGTATGCTTATTAAACCATGAGTTGAATACTCAATGAAAACATCAAAGAAAACTAGCAAAAAATCCCCAGATATAAACCTTTAGAACCCAAAAAGAAGATTTGGAGGAGTTGTTCAAGTTTTGGGAGAAAACCAACTACTTATACAAATCCAAAGTAATCCAAGTTTTGGAAGAAAACCAATTCCTTATAGAAATCCAAGAATCTGTACTCGCGCGGTCCGCTCGAGCGTGGGAATTCCCGCTCGAGCGGAGGCTTCAAAATTGTGTGATTCATATAGGCTTCACGCTCGAGTGGAAGTTTCCACGCTCGAGTGTCGAATCTCACCATCCAGTACTTTTTCAGGTGAGGCAGAGATGCTGTGAGCTTGCAATCCCCGCTCGAGCGTCCCTTTCCCCGCTCGAACGGGACAACCAAAATTGGAAAATCTGGAATACTAGATCCTATTACAACCTCGGTTTTGATCCGTGGAATTTGACAACAAAGAGTCCTAACAAAAATAATGACATAAAATATAACATGGGTAATGTCAGGCTTGGTTTGGCATCTAATTATGAAGTCATTTTTTATTTAAATTTTTTTGTTGCCTTTTGTATCTTTTTTCAATTTATTTTAATTTTTTTTTTTTTACATTTTAAATAAACCAAAATGTGTTTTTTTCATACAAATAATCAAATAGAATAAAATAGGGATAGTATTAGGCTACCTATATGAGGTTCATATCTTTTGACAATTAACGCTTGGTTTGGCATCTAATTAAAAAGTCTTCTTTTTTTCTTTTTTTGTGTGTCTTTACTGAATTTTTAAATTTTATTTTAAATTTTTTTTTCCATTTAATCGAATATACCTTTTGTTTGAAGTTTTATTTATTTATTTATTTATTTTTATTTTTTTTTTAAAGTTACTAAAGACTATAAAAAAAATTAAAAAAAAAATCCAAACACCCACTTAATTTCATTCATTTGCATTACTAAAGATAATGACAATATTTTATGAGAGATTGCTGATTAGAGACAGAATATGAAAGAACTGGATTCGTGCGTCGGATTTGAAGAAATAATTTTATAAATATCATACATATATCCACTAGTAGAGAGGATTTTGTCTTTAACAAAACAAATATACACAAATTTGGTTCTAAAACTTTTCTCCCAGAGATTATTGAAGTGTTTTTACCATGGTGGTCATTGATTGCAAATTTTAAGGTTCAAAGAAGAACCGTGGCGGTTAAGAGCGAATTGAAATACCTTTAACAGACAATTTATTACAACTTATCTATGAAAAATGGGTTTTAAGGTACCTACTAAGAAGTTGAAGGAGGCACTGTATAAATATCGCAACAAATTATGGCCATATTTGGTTTGTATTTGTGAAACAATTTTGAAAAATAATTTTCTAGAAATGGTTTAAAAAATTCAAAATTTTATTTGGTTATATGTTTTGAAAATAGTTTTGAAGTTTTGAAATTTATGATGATTTAATTTAATTTAAATTTTTTTTTTTTTGTAGTTGAATAAATAAGTGTGGGAGAACAAGTAACTAATTAATGTGTAATAGAGAAAAAAGTTATTTTGAAAAAAAAAATTTCAAAATTTTTTAACGAAATAAAATTTTGAAAATTTTCTCAAAAATTGTCGAGACAAACCAAACAGCGCCTATAAATTTACGAAACATCACAACATGCTGTGTGGATGACCACCGGCCATGTAACTTGGATGCAGCGTCTCTCTCAAATAATAAGAGCATTTTAGGAATTAAAAAAAAAAAAAAAAAAAAGAGTAGAAAACACTCTCATATTTTCACACTTTTAAATAGTAGTAGGTGGTTGTGAGAAATCATAAGGATGTTTTATTGACTTAATTTGCATAATATTTGTTCGACTTGTCTAATTTGCACTTAACATGTGATTTTTTTAATTCTTTTGATAGCCATTGTGTAACGATCCGAAATAATAACAATAACACATCTTATAATATTTCTTACAATTGATCAATAATATCATATTTAATATTCCATTCATAATCCTTGATTATACACAAGATGACATATGTGTGTATCCATTTATAAATTCTAAATCATAAATCTATAGCATATGACATATGTACATGAATTGAAATAAAAAGAGAATCATGTAATTTTATGCCCTAATTGCTATATCTTTCCAAGTCAATACTTGAGTACAACCAAATGAGTTCAACTCAATATAATTAAAGTCTAAAACTTGTACAAAAATAATTATATCAAATAAACAAAATGAAGCTCTTGGCTTCAGGTCCTCCCAAGCTGTGACCTTGGTGGATACTTGTCATTAGCACCTGAAAATTGTTTTCCACTTGGGTGAGCTAAAACCCAATAAAGATCCTTTAACATGAATCTTAACGAAGTTATAAGGTGAATGCATATGCATGCCATTTGTCAAACGTTTTACATTTTCATCTCAAAATAATGCAACTCCAGATTATATATTAATTCATGAAAATAACCTTTTATATTAGAAAATAGAGCAGTGAATACAAAACAGTGGGGATCTCTGGGTACGAGTCTGCCAGTAGGCTATACAAGCACTACCAAAGCCATTTTACCGGTACTAACCAGAAGGATCAGCACCTAACTGCGAGGGTTTTTAGACTTTCACCAAGGACATACAGGCCAACATAATAACCACAAGCATACCCCCTAATCAGATTCACCCAGGTATTCACCCATTTTTTTCAAAACAATACATTTTCAATGTTTAAGTATGAAACAATGCACAATGCAAGATGTATGAGTAATTGGTTGCAATTTACCTAATCCTAATGTAATTTCTATGTAACAATCAAGATTATCCTCCACTGATAGCCTAAAACATATATTTATATTCAACAAATAATTTTCAACAAAAAATATAATCCCATCATTTTCAAGGTAGTAGTGATATTACATATCCAACTCTACCATCATCATCAACATACATATTAGTTTCATCCTTTCAAAACCTAACATCTTTTCCCTTTTCTTTCCACAAACCAAATATCCATGATTTTAGAACAAAAACCACCCTTTACTTTCAAAATCAAATTTTAAGTATAGATGTGGAGGCCGAGAAGAGGGAGTCGTAGAGATTCCGGATAGTCGAATCTCGGAGAGTTGAGATTCGAAGCACTCGGCAATTGGCTCGCAAGCTCAAATCCAACCCTATTCGGCCAAATAACCGATTAGGCAAGGGGCCGAGTGAAGGTCGGTCTATTATAAAATGTGCCGAATATGAGTTGGAAATGGACCTAATCCCGAGGCCCATGGAAGAAAAGATATAAATAGAAGAACATCAGCCAGAAAGAGATATGTGAGAATTGTTGTGCTTAACTTAGAATACAAGCATTCTTGAGTGTGGATTCTAACTTGTCCGTCGGAGTGCTAATTCCGGTACCCCCGACCGGAGTGTTTATTTCAAGTGACCAGAAGAGGATCACGAGCGTTTTCCAGGATCTGAAGAGTATTTCCAAACCACATCTCCACAATTGGCGCCGTCTATGGGAATACTCAAGCACATCCATGGCGAGCGTGACGGAAGATCCTCCGACAGTCACTGTTGACCCTATACCGCAAGATAAAACCACTCCAACAAACATGCTTGGAACAGAGTCTATCGCCGCAAGACGTGCCTTGAATTTTGCCTCACCCTCGACTTCAGAGCACGAAGCAATGCAAGCGATCCTGCAACAAGCAAAGCAAAACGAACAAAGATTGGAGAACATGATCGCAGAGAACGAACATCTCCGTCAGGATTTGGCCTTGGAGGTGGCGAAGTCCAAACAATCTTCATACCAAGGCCCGGGACGACCCGTGAGGGCAGCTGGTCGGCGTTCTCGAGCCCAACAATAAGATACTGATAGCAACTCCGACTCATTATCCTCGGAGCCCAAGAAGAAGGGATGATTTGAAATTTCCAGTTCTTTTAAAGAGAGTCCCCGTACAAGGCGTAAGTGAAGAAGAAACAGCTCGGATGACGATCAACACGATCCTTTTGTACGACGGACTGCAAAGGCAATGCTATCCAAGAAATTCAAAGCACCATCATTCACCTTGTACGACGGTAAATTGGTGCAAGATGGTCGGCTACAACGGTACGTCCGAAAAGGCAACCCAACCAAAGCAATAGCCTTGACACAGGATTCACATGCGCTCTGCATGATCCACATGATATACAGCCTCCCAATGTCATCAGCGGTACACGCGATTTAGTCGAAGTCTAACCCTCAAGTGCAACTCACTCCGGCTAAACGGCCCCATGAAGCCGAGGTTATCACTTTTGATGATTCGGATTTGACCGGAGTAACACTGCCTCACATTGATCCCTTGGTAATTGAGTTACGCGTAAACCGATTCATAATTGAGCGCGTACTCATTGATCCGGGGAGCACATCAGAGATTATGTACTACAAGACATTCACCAAACTCGGCTTCTCCGAATCAGATCTCTCTCCGGCCCCTTATCCACTATTCGGCTTCAATGCCAATCCAGAGTACTCGTTGGGAAAAATCAGACTTCCCGTTCGAGCAGGCTCCCGAACAGTGGATGTGGGATTCTTGGTCGTCAAGCTATCGTCGCCGTATAATCTCATCATGGGGCGATCCTGGTTGCATACTATGCGAGCCATGCCCAGCACCTATCATCAGCTGCTCCGCTTCCCTACAGAACGCGGTATTGAGCAAATCCGTGGCTCCTAGAAATCAGCACAAGCATGTTATCTCCTCGCTGAGAAAACGCCAAAGGAACTACAGGTGAATTCCATTGAGTTGCCGGATCGAGAAAGCCTCGATGATGTCGGGCGGCTCCCAAATGAAAAGGCAACGGAAGACTTGGAACGAGTTCAAATCGATGGAAGCCCAGACAAGTTCTTCGTGGTCGGCGCCTCCATGAATCAGGCCGACAGACAGCAGCTAGTATTTTTCCTGCTCAGCAACCTCGATGTCTTTGCATGGACTCCGTACGAGATGTCGGGTATAGATCCGTCAGTTTCACAGCACCATTTGAATGTCGATCCTAAGTGCAAGCCAATCATTCAAATAAGTCGGCGGTCAGCCGCAGAGCACACTGTCGCCGTTGTTGAGGAGGTTGACAGGCTGCTTAACACTGGAGCAGTTAGGGAGGTGACCTACCCTACATGGCTCTCTAATACAGTGGTGGTGAAGAAGAAAAATGGGACTTGGCGAGTGTGCGTCGACTTTACAGACCTAAACAAAGCCTGCCCAAAGGATTGTTTTCCGCTTCCCAGGATAGACCAGCTTGTAGATGCTACGGCGCGCCATCAGCGTATGAGCTTCCTTGATGCCTATAGAGGTTATCATCAAATCGTTATGTATCCGGAGGATCAAGAAAAAACTGCATTCCTCACCCCAAGAGGAACCTATTGCTATAAGGTAATGCCTTTTGGGTTGAAGAATGCAGGGGCAACCTACCAGAGATTGGTCACCACCATGTTCAAGGAGAAACTCGGCAAAACTATGGAAGTGTCCTTTGACGATATGGTGGTTAAGTCCAAAGAAGAGCAGAATCATATAGCCGATCTGGAAGAAACATTCGGTATCTTACGCAAATATGGAATGAAGTTGAATGCTTCCAAATGTGCGTTTGGTATCGGCTCTGGCAAATTCTTGGGCTACATTGTCAACCACAAAGGAATCGAAGCCAACCCAAGGCAAATCACAGCAATCCTGGAGCTCGGCTCCCCTCGTTCAGTAAAGGAGGTTCAAAAGTTGATGGGGATGGCTGCCACACTTAACTGGTTTATCAGCCAGTCCACAGATCGCTGCCGACAATTCTTTCATACACTACGGCAAGGCAAGGCCTTTGAATGGTCCACCGAGTGTGAAGCCGCTTTCAACGGCCTGAAGACCTACCTCCGCTCAGTACCACTCCTGACAACACCCTCTGCTAGCGACCCGCTCATTTTGTACCTGACAGTTTCTGACCGAGCCGTCAGTGCCGTATTGATAAAGGAAGAGATGGGGGAGCAGCGGCCAGTGTATTATGTGAGCAAGGAAATGGTTGACGCTGAAACACGCTACCTTCTGCTGGAAAAGCTCATCCTAGCCCTAGTTATGGAGGCAAGGAAGCTCATGCATTACTTCTAGGGGCATAGCATTGGGGTGCTAACAGGTTATCCCCTCTGATCAGTACTACGCAGTGCGGAAGCATCTGGACGTGTTTCAAAGTGGGCTCTGGAACTTGGCCAGTACGATATTCAATTTCTACCCAGAACCTCAATCAAGGGACAGGTGCTTGCCGACTTTATCGCCGAATTCACAGGGGGCCTTGCCAACTTCAAATCTGATGTCGCCGACTTCAAATCTGATGAAATTCGACCGAAGCCGAACTAGAGGATTTATGTTGGGGACATCTGGCAATTGTATTGTGATGGATCGTCCAATCAGCGGCGCAGTGGAGCTGGAGTTGTAATCATGACCCCCGACGGCGCAATAATTGAGCAGGCTGTCAAGCTCGACTTTGAAGCATCAAATAACAAAGTCGAATACAAAGCCCTTTTAGCCGGTTTGCGGAATGCGCATATTCTGGGTGCTCGATGTCTGCTTGTGTTTTGCGACTCAAAGCTGGTGATCAATCAACTAAAGGGGAGTACGCGGCAAGAAACAACCGTATGGCGGCCTACATGAAAACGGCCAATTCCCTGTTGGCAAAATTTGACCATCATGAGTTGAACCAGATAATATGTGATCAGAACACCCATGCAGATGCCTTGGCTTGCCTAGCCTCCGCAATCAACTTAGAGATTAAACAGACCATTGAAGTAGGATTCATCCCAGAGCCAAGCATTGGCCCTTCGGAGGAAGTCCAAATCAACGTTGTAGAATCTGCTCCAAGTTGGATGGATCCCATTGTTGCATTCCTATCTTCTGAACAACTCCCAGAGGACAAGAAAGAAGCACACAAGCTGCGAAACAAAGCCATGCGATACTACTTGGACCCGCAAGGAAGCTTTATAAAAAGTCACTCTCTGGCCCATGTTTGGAATGTGTGCACCCGGATAAAGTCGGGGAGCTTCTGACTGAAATACACGAAGGCAGTTGTGGAGCCCATTCTGGCGAACGCTCTTTGGCCCATCGAACTATAACGTAGGGGTATTATTGGCCAACAATGAGAGCGGACGCCGAATGTTATGCAAAAAAGTGTGAACAATGCCAGAAATTCTCCCCGTTAAACCATCTGCCTGCTGAAGAGTTGAACTCAATCACCAGCCCTTGGTCGTTCGCCCAGTGGGGGCTTGATATCGTAGGATCATTGCCGAGGGCCCCAGGGAACAAGCGATACCAGATCGTCACAACAGATTACTTCACGAAATGGGTCGAAGCGGAGGCATTAACACACATCCGAGATGTTGACATTAAGTGCTTTGTGTGGAGGAACATCATAACACGATTCAGCATTCCCAGAGCTCTTATCTCAGACAACAGTACCCAGTTTGATTGTGGCGTATACCGAGAGCTGTGTAGCAAATACGGTATTCAGCCTTACTTTTCTACACTGGCTTATCCCCTAAGCAATGGCCAAGCCGAAGCCTCTAATAAATCCATCTTGGACGGCATCAAGAAGAGGCTAGAGAAAGCCAAAGGCAAATGGGTCGAAGAATTGCCGAGTGTACTGTGGGCTCATCAAACTACACCGATAAGATCGACTGGAGAAACGCCATTTGCCCTATGCTTTGGAACTCAGGCAATCTTACCCCTGGAGATTGGCCACCCGACACTCAAGTTGCAAGTCTTTGATACGGGCCGAAACGACATGGTGCTGGCTTTGGATTTGATTCTAATCGAAGAACAAAGAGACCGAGCCCTTGCATCAATGGCGTGGTACCAGCAACGCCGCTACACACTAGGAGAATTGGTCCTGAAGAAGGTGCTTCCAGTTGACAGGAAATTGGCCGATGGAAAATTGGGTCCTAACTGGGACGGCCCCTACCAGATTGATTCGATCGCCAGAGTAAGGGCATATCGGCTCAAAGACATGTCAGGAAGGAGTCTGCCACGGCCTTGGAATTCCACGCATTTCTGCAAATTTTATCATTAACCCGACTTGTGGGACATGATGCTTGCTCCGAACTGTTCGCTATGTACATCTCTTTTTCCATAATACAAAGATTCCCATTCACCTACTACAGAATCTAGTTCAAAGATGTTCCGATTAATGCCTCCGGATTTGGAGCGCCCTTCGTGGATATCACGATTGGCCAATTAAAGTCTCCGGATTTGGAGCCCCATCGGCGAATGATGTCTTTGGGCCGATCAAGCCTCTGGATTCGGAGCGCCCTTCGTGGATATCACGATTGGCCAATTAAAGCCTCCGGATTCGGAGCGCCCTTCGTGGATATCACGACTGGCCAATTAAAGTCTCCAGATTCGGAGCCTCATCGACGAATGACGTCTTTGGGCCGATAAAGCCTCCGGATTCAGAGCGCCCTTTGTGGATATCACGACTGGCCAATTAAAGTCCCCAGATTCGGAGCCCCATCGGCGAATGACGTCTTTGGGCCGATCAAGCCTTCAGATTCGGAGCCCCATCGGCGAATGACGTCTTTGGGCCGATCAAGCCTTCGGATTCGGAGCGCCCTTCGTGGATATCACGATTGGCCAATTAAAGCCTCCAGATTCGGAGCGCCCTTCGTGGATATCACGATTGGCCAATTAAAGCCTCCGAATTCGGAGCGCCCTTCGTGGATATCACGACTGGCCAATTAAAGTCTCTGGATTTGAAGCCCCATCGGCGAATGACGTCTTTGGGCTGATCAAGCCTCCAGATTCGGAGCGCCCTTCGTGGATATCACGACTGGCTAATTAAAGTCTTCGGATTCAGAGCCCCATCGGGGAATGACGTCTTTGGGCCAATCAAGCCTCCAGATTCAGAGCGCCCTTTGTGGATATCATGACTGGCCAATTAAAGTCTCCGGATTCGGAGCCCCATCGGTGAATGACATCTTTGGGCCGATCAAGCCTCCGGATTCGGAGCGTCCTTCGTGGATATCACGACTGGCCAATTAAAGTCTCTGGATTCGGAGCCCCATCGGCGAATGACGTCTTTGGGTATCACGATTGACATATTTGGGCCGATGAACCCTTCGGGTCGTGCGTAACACATTGTCGATTAAATCAGGCCGAACAATGTCCATACAATCGTCTGAAATACGTTTATTCAAACATTTATATAATAAAACACATGCAATCACGTGTGTGCTGAAGAGCCGCGATCCAACCATGCTTAAAACCACGATTCTCGCATCGGCAGACCTCCTCAGCAAGTGTCTCTTTCGTTTTGTCGATCCCAACCTTCCGGCCATCATGGAAACCCTACTCGTAACCGTTGGCCCTCGTATTTGCTACGGCAAACATGCCTGTCGTATCTCGGTCGGCGATGGCATGACTCAATAGCCATTGGGTCACCCTCTCGTCCACAATCAGGTTAGACTGACCCGTCGCATGCGGATCAGAGACTTTAACCTTCCTAAGCTCCTTAAGCTCGCCCTCGGCCTTTTCCGCACGAGCCTCCGAACTGCGGACCCGTTCTCCCATTTTCTCCATTTCCCGCCGCGCGGCGCGCAAACGCATGCCGACTTCGTAGGCGGTGTACAGCCCCTTCACCGCCCCATGAATATCTTCTCGAAACACTTCAAAATCTTATCGTCCAACCATCGATTGTTGGACTTCCAGTGGAAAGACCTGTCGAGCGAACTCGACCGCTACACCCAGATCATTGACGATGGAATCTGCCTCAGTCATCGGTTTATTCCCCACGAACACTGCAAAACTCAATGGTCGTGGCGTCGTGTCTGACTCATTCCTCGGTCGTGGTCAGGGGGAGCTTCCCTGTTGATACTTCTCTCTTCGGGGTGATCTGCTTCGGCGGCTTGAAGGTTGACGTTTTTCGCCTTCCTTGGACGTCCTTCCTCCCGTACGTGCAGGTTCGCTGCTGCGATTCATCGCAGTATCTAGCTCAGCCAACGTTCGTCCCTCTCCTCTGCTGTTGAAGAACAGTCTGTTTGACATTCGCCCTCGCCTCAAGCTAGTTCAAATCGAGTCTGAATAAGAATAAGTGGACCCACTAGTGCGAACCCACCCCATTTATTCGTAGGTATGCAGCGACCCCGAGGCAATTTCTCCAAATGACGGAGATTTATTAATCTAACCGGCCAAGCATCTTGGCCTCATGCCGATTGATATGTGCCACAGCCACTTCATGCACTGATTTTTGGCTTGTTAAAATGGCCTAATTATCTCAACGGCAATTATGGAAGAATGCCTTGAAGTCCATGCACTGGCTGAGGCAAGAGCAGATTTATTAATCTAACCGGCCGAGCATCTTGGCTCCATGCCGATCGATATGTGTCACAGCCACTTCATGCACTGATTTTTGGCTTGTTAAAACGGACTAATTATCTAAACGACAATTATGAGAGAATGCCTTGAAGTCCATGCACTGGTTGGGGCAAGGACAGATTTGTTAATCTAACCGGCCGAACATCTTGGCCCCATGCCGATCGATATGTGCCACAACCACTTCATGCACTGATTTTTGGCTTGTTAAAATGGCCTAATTATCTAAACGGAAATTATGTGAGAATGCCTTGAAGTCCATGCACTGGCTGGGGCAAGGGCAGATTTATTAATCTAACCGGCCAAGCATCTTGGCCCCATGCCGATCGATATGTGCCACAGCCACTCCATGTACTAATTTTTGGCTTTCTAAACGGCCTAATCATGTAGTCGGCAAGTATACAAACATTTTATCCATAACAACAACCAAACAATTCCGTTCAGTAGTAACAGCAAAGAACAAAATGAATTTTCATTAAGTAAATTGGACACAAATTGTAACCATTTTACATATGAAAATTACTAAACAAAAAGCTGTAAAAAACTGAAAATTACATGCAAATCCTAAAACAAAAACAGGAGCCGCCTAAATTAGCCCTCGGAGTCAGACTCCAGCGGCTCAACATCCACTTGCTCGTATGGAATTGGCATAGCCAATGTCACATCAGCAGCAGCAAGGGCTTTGAGCCAGCCGTGTTTAAATCCCCGATTTTCAAATTTGGGGACTTCGTCTCCATATTCATCAAAAGCAAACTTCTTCCCAGCATCGAATGCGCTGACAGCCTTCAGGTCGGCTGTTTCCTTCGCCGTCTTCATCTCTTCCAAACCCACCTCCAATTTAGAGATCACCTCCTGGGCCAATTTAAGCGCATTGTCGCTCGCATTCGCCCTCTTCTCGGTGCCTGATCTCAATTCTTCAGCATTGCGGGCTCTCTCCATCTCGGCCTCGGCACGGGCGCCCTCCGTCTGCGCCCTACTTCTTTGGCCCTCAACCTCGGCTTGTAAACAGCCAATTAGCACGATGGCATCGTGATAGCGACGGCCCATGTCGGCTATCCTCCCGACGGCCTACAAAACAGGAAGTTAAGAACAAAACAATATTCGCATAAAGAGAAAAGACAAAGTCTAGATATATACCAAAAGAGCCGATTGTGCGGCCAACCCAATTGTCAACAGATCAGGCTCTGCTCGAAAAGCCGAATTGTCAGCAGGCAGTGAAATGGATGTCGCTAAGCTGAGTGCAACCGCTGGATCTTTGATTACCGAAGCATCGGAGGAGATCGGCGTATTTTTTATCTTGCGTTGAATAACAAAAGGTACAATCACATCCGACTCCTCCAAACGAGGTCGTTTGTCGGCACGGTCTTCTTCTAAGCAGGCCTCAACGTCGACAGGGCATTTCTCCACCCTTTGCTCAGCTTCTACTTCTGAGCAGGCCTCAACGTCGACAGGGCATTTCTCCACCCTTTGCTCAGCTTCTACACTTGTCTGCACAAAAGGTTCTTCCTCGGTACTTCCGTTCTTCGCCGTCCCCTCAATAACAGGAAAGGAGGTCTGGGACAGAGATTCGGCAGCCCGAATCTCCTCTGCCCTTTGCCGCGCGGCCATCCTTTCTGCATTTGCCTTCTTGGCAAGTTTAGTGAGGCTCAACCCAGCCATATCTTCTGGGAACGCGCCGGGAAGGTCCTCCAGACCGTGTAAAATATCATCGAGCGGATAGTCCTCTCGACCCGAAGTGGATGGAGGATCAGCCGAATTGAGGTCAGCTTCGTCAAATGCTAACTTCAAAGCCTCGTCAACCTCAAATTCGGATTGGTCTGACTCGGCGGCCTCAGCTACTTCCGGTCGCTCCAAATCTGATCCCTCACAACCGACTTGCCTCAAATTTCTAAAATCAGTCAAGATAAAGGCGATAAGAGACTCCTTACCCTCTGGAATTGGGATGTTTTCCGTCGTCGAAAAGGTCGTATAAGTCATCTCGTAGCGGAGCAGAACGTAGGCCACCCTCCTCTACTTCTGAAGACTCGGTCGGCCGAAATATTTGAGCGCAGTCTTGATTTCCGAAAGGACGGCGTCATCGGTCGAAATCAAGACTTTCTTCAAATCGTTTCCTGCAAAAGCAAAACCATGAGGTCCCGAAAATAAAGTTTTATAAATATAACAAGTAAATAAATAAAAGAAGATATTCGGTCACCTGGTTCGCCCCTCCGTTTAGGAATATGATCAAGGCGATCCTCGCCTTCATCGAATTCTCAGTTTCCTTGGACGATGACCATAACATCATCGACTCGCTTCCCAGAGCAGGAAAGTATAGTCACTAGTTGATGGTCGATGTCTTTGGCCCTAAGGAGTAATGCTCGTGCCGACCAGAAGACTTGGCCAAGGCGTAGCAATGCCAAATAACGGGAATGCCAAGGTTAAGCCTAAGACGGCGGTTTAGTGAGATAATTCCCATCACGATCCTATAGAAGTTGACGTTGGGTTGGGACGACATTAACCCCCAATGGCAAAGCACGGCCCTAAGGAGTGGGTGAAGGGGAAAGCGGACCCCACCCTCTGCGATTGATAGAAGAGGGAAGACGATTGCGGTTTCATCAACCCTCTCCATATCGAGGGTGTCGTCTGCCACAAATGACAGACGAACATCATCAAGAATGGAAAAATGGCGTCGGAAGCCAAAAATTCGATCCGGTGAGAGGAGATCTTTTAAATGTTTTGCCATTCCCCTAGCCAATAGGATTATGCTAAGCCAAAAAACAAAGCAAAGAATGAAAGAACTTACAAGAGGCGAAGGAGATAGAGAAGAGTAGGAACTTGCAGAGGTAGTTCAGAAGGCAGTCCAGCGACGGACGTCTAAAAGCATGTATGCATTTGAAAAGACCTCAAAATTTTAAATCACAATAAATATAAATGTACGAAGAGGTGGGAAGTTAAAATGATAACCGGGAAGCGTGTGTACAGACATTTGCATTGGAATACGGTCAGTCGCCAAATTTCGGCTCTGACCCTTCGAGTTCGAAGCCAAACATTCCAGCCAACTGTCATTAGTGGAGTGCTTGGGGGGCAGTTGTGGGGGCCGAGAAAAGGGAGTCGTTGAGATTCTGGATAGTCGAATCTCGAAGAGTCGAGATTCGAAGCACTCGGCAATTGGCTCGCAAGCTCAAATCCAACCCTATTCGACCAAATAACCGATTAGGCAAGGGGCCGAGTAAAGGTCGGTCTATTATAAAATGTGTCGAATATGAGTTGGAAATGGACCTAATCCCAAGGCCCATGGAAGAAAAGATATAAATAGAAGAACATCAGCCAGAAAGAGGTATATGAGAATTGTTGTGCTTAACCTAGAATACAAGCATTCTCAAGTGTGGATTCTGACTTGTCCGTCGGAGTGCTAATTTCGGCACCCCCGACCGGAGTGTTTATTCCTTTTCAGGTGACCAGAAGAGGATCACGAGCGTTTTCCAAGATCTAAAGAGTATTTCCAAACCACATCTCCACAATAGATATCCACCATTTGAACTTATCTTAATCATAAATACATCCCCACAACTTTTCTCGAGAAATCATTTGAAAAACCCTCTTTTACATTTCAAAATCAAACCCTATATTTAGCCAAAAATCCCCAAATCCCTACATTCTTTCAATGAACAAATAACTAAGGTACAATTCATACCAAATGTTGAACAAATCCCTACCTCAAGATTAGAAGAAAATAGAGAGTACGGGTTGAAGTTTGGAAGAGCCAAAAACGATATCTCCCCCGATTAAAATGAAGCTTTAGACGAGCTCTATCTTTTTCTCCAAAGAACTATGGTGGAGAAATCAATGGTGATGGTGTATTTGAGGTTTTAAGTAAGAACTAGACACACACACACACACACACACACACACACACACACACAGAGTGTGAAGAACTAGGGTTTTGAAATGTTTTAGAGAGACAGAGAGGAAATGAAAAGTAAATCAAAAACCCTTTTTCCTGAACTGATATACACGCAAACTGCTCAAGCGACCAAAACACCTCTCGACCATCAGATACAATAAGTGACACCGCTTGAGCAACCAAAAACACAGCTCAAGCACACAATGACCTCCCTCCAGAAGCTCAAACCCGTAAAAGACTGCTCGAATGTAAGAAATACCACTCAAGTGAAGATACTCTACTTCTAGAAGTTTTGCAGACTGTAAAAGACTACAGCGCAAGAAAGACCACTCGAGTGAACAAGAAGAAAATTGGACAGCAACTCTTTGAAACACTAACCGCCAACCTATTCCAAATGCAACAGTAACTCCTAAACAACCAAACTTAACTAGCAATAAGATAAAAATGGCATGAACAACAACTAAGGATATGGATTCCCGGATTCAAAAGTAAGAAATAAGTTGGATCTAAATTGGAATCGTTATACACTTATTAACCTGTGACTGACTTACTCAATATCTTACATGTTTGTATATAAATTATAAAGAAATTATGAGTATGAAGTTGTTTAAGTTTGATTTTAAATTTAATGAATTTGAAAATGAGTTCAAACTTATTTACTTTTTGAATCATTCTCAATCGAGCCTTAATCAAGCTTATCATGAATGGAGTTTGAATAGTTTGATTTTTATAGTATATATAACTGAGACAAGTTAAGTAATAAATAATTCAAGTTAGCTTGAAATCTTGTGAGCTTTAAAAAGTGTTTAATTTTGATTTATTTATATAACAAGTTGATCTCAAATAAATTTTCATGAAATTAAAAATAAGTCAAACTCAAATAGCTAATAAAGACAAAATATGTTAAAATAGCCAATAAGATAAAATGTCACATTCAAAACATAATCATTTCATTTTTTTCTCTCATAACCATCAAATCAATTACAAAAAAAAATAATAAATAAATAAATTATCTTTCCAAACATAACTTTTTTAACCAGACTAAAATAGCTAATTAAATATAATAATGAACAAATGAAACTTTCATCGTTGTTTTATTATGACCAATTACAGTTGGATATTTATACAGATGAGTAAAACATATCAGTGTAACAAACTTCTAACAAATCAATCCTAACAAACTCTAACTGTTAACTAACTTGAGTTGCACTTGAGTTGCATCTGGTGAGCCATAGGTTGTAGCCGTAGCTGCTGTTTTAGCTACTAAGGTAATCTTATCACCCCCCTACAAGCTAATGGGAGGAGAGTGGACCAGTAGCTTGGATTAAAGGTATGGAAACCGAAGTAGACAGAGGTTTTGTGAAGACATTTGCAATTTGTTTAGCAGAGGGAATGTATTTAAGAAGAAGCTTCTTGGATGCAATTTTTTGGCGGATGAAGTGATAATCAACTTTAATGTGCTTAGACCTTGTGTGAAACACAGGATTAGATGCTAAAGCAATTGCGAATGAGTTGTCACACCAAAGAATATGAGAAGAGACAGGGAAAAGAGAAAGATTATGAAGTAATATTTGCAACCAACTCAGTTCAGCAGTAGCATAAGCAAGAGAGCGATACTCAGCTTCAGTGCTAGATCGAGATATCGTAGGCTGCTTTTTAGTAGACCAAGAGATAATATTAGATCCAAGGAAAACACAATAGCTAGAAGTCGATTTTCGATCAACAGAGTCACCAGCCCAATTAGAATTAGAAAAAACCTAGAGCTCAAAAGAGTTAGGACGAAAAGTCAAGCCATGAGAAATAGAACCTTGAATAAATCAAAGAATCCTCTTGACCAAAGCAAAGTGAGCATTAGTAGGTTCATGCATGTGTTGACAGGCTTAGTTCATAACTAAGGATAGATCTGGACGAGTTATATTGAGATATTGTAAAGCACCAACTAAACTTCTATATAATTGAGGTTGAGTAAAGGGTAGAGAAGCGGCAGGAGTGAGGACAGGTTTCATGGAAATAGGAGTATTACAGGGTTTACAAGAGGTCATCCCTACCTTAAGAAGAATGTCAAAGGCATATTTAAACTAAGACAAAAAAAAAAAAAAAAAAAAAAAAAAAAAACAGAATCACCCACAGATTGAATAGAGATGCCCAAAAAATAAGAAAGATTACCTATTTACTTCATGGCAAAGGCAGAGTACATCTATTGAATGAGTGTTTGAATATGAGATGGGCTACTACCAGTGAGTAAAATATCATCCATATACACAAGAAGGACTATAATGGCAGTGGAAGTCTTGTGAATAAATAGAGAGTTATCATAATGAATGTTAACAAACACTTGAGATAACAAGAATTTGGAAAATGTAGAATACCATGCTCAGGGAGACTATGTAAGTCCATAAAGAGCCTTCTATAACTTGCACACATAATGAGGAGAAGAAGTGCTAACAAAGCCAGGTGGTTAAAGCATATACACTTCTTCATCCAAAGTGCCATGTAAGAAAGCATTACTAATATCAAGTTGTTTCAATGGCCAATGATAATGTAAAGCCATACAAAGCAAAACCCTGATGGTGGGATGTTTAGTCACAAGGCTAAATGTCTCTGTGTAGTCAATGCCCTCCTGTTGTAAACAAACCCTTAAAAACCAATCGGGCTTTATATCTGGCAATTGAGCCATCACTGTTTCGTTTGATTTGAAAAACCCACTTACAGCCAATAGCCTTCTTAGTAGAAGGAAAAGGGACAAGGGACCAAGTGCCTTGAGCAAGTAAGGCATTATATTCTTCAAGTATGGCAGAATACCAAAGTAGAGAGGTAAGAGCTTCTTGATGAGAAGGAGGCTTAACATCTGCAAAGGAATGAGTAGTGCAAGCTACAAGACCCTTAGTTTTAGATTTGGTGAGCATCAAATGGAGATTAGTAAAAGAAGTAGAAGGTAAGACTGTGGCCGGAGAATGTAGAGAAGGTAAATTAATAATAAATAATAATAATAATAAATAAATAAATAAAAAGAGTAAATAGGAACAGGGTGAGAAGGATAAGAGAGAGTCAAGGTCTAGTCAATAGGTGAAGTAATCGGAGAAGTTGGAAGAGAGACTGCTAAATTAGGCTATGAAGCTACAATAGGCTAAGATGAAGGCCTAGATTGAGGGACAGTAGATAGGCGTATAGGAGAACAGACCTGAGGATCTGCAAAGGGAACAATAGATAGACGTACAAGAGAAGCTACTGTTGGACAGAACTGAGATATGGGCAAGAAAGAGGTTGAGCAGCAAATAGATGAGACCTTGATGGAGATGTTGCAGTAGTAGGTGTTGGCCAAAAGAAAGAGTAAAGATGCGATAAAGACAGAGCAGGAGAAGAAGGATGAGAGGAGAATGAAAAAATATTTTCATGAAACTCTACATGTCTAGAAATATAGACTTGGCTTGTGGTCATATCCAAACATCTGTAGCCTTTATAAGAGGAGTGATATCCAAAAAAACACATAAAGAGGGCTGAGGCTGCAATTTAGTATGAGGTCTTAACCAAGGAAAGCATTGGCATCCAAAGACCTTCAAAAAAGAGTAATCAGGTAAGACATGATAGAGAAACTCAAAAGGAGATTTGTGAGACAATTTTGCACTAGGCATTCTATTAATAAGATGAATGGCAGCAACAACTGCATCAAACCAAAATTTAGTTAGAACAGAAGAATGGTGAAGCAAAGAAATAGTTGTTTCAATAATGTGTCTATGTTTCTATTCAGAGACACCATTGTGTGGTGGAGTATATAGGCAAGAGAGCTGATACACAATGCCTTGAGCTTTTAAAAATTTATTTATGGATGAGTTCACAAATTCAGTGCCACCATCAGTCCTTAACACTTGAAGTTTAGTAAAAAATTGAGTCTCAATATATGCTTTAAACTCTAAGAATTTTGAGAAAACTTCATTTTTATAACACAGAGGATAAAGCCAAGTAAATCTACTATAATCATCAATGAAAAGCACATAATACTTGTATTCTGATGCAGTAGAATGAAATGGACCCCATACATCACTATGAATTAGAGAGAAAGGTTTATTCATAGTAGAATTGGACAGTTTAAAAGGGAGTCTATGACTCTTAGCCACACTACAATATGTAAAAGGAGAAGTAGCAGACTTTGTTTTATTGAATGTAAAAGACAAGTGCTTCTCTAAAGCAGTAAACTTCAACTGAAATGGATGGCCCAATCACCTGTGCCAAGTATTTTCAGAAACACAAGTTGTTGTCAAGAAAGCAGTAGATGATGAATGAGGAGCATGCATAGCAACAGGATAATGATAAGAAGACAACAGATACGGAAAGTGATACAGGCCATTAGCATTATAGTCCTTGTGTAAAATGGCCTTGGTGTTCTTGTCCTGAACCACAAAGGAAGAATCATCAAACGTAATAGTGCAATTATTATCCTTTGTGAGTTGATGAACAATGAGAAGATTAGATGAGATAGGAACATGGAGAAATTTATTGAGTTTAAAAGAAGAATGAGTACGAAGGAGACCTTTACCTGTGTGGTGAATAGGAACAAAAGTACCATTGCCAACTGTGATTTGATTGGGCCATTATAGGACTGAGACAAGTTTAGATTGGAGAGATCATGAGTAATGTGATCAAAGGCAGCAGAATCAAGATACTAGGGAGCAGCCTCAGATGAAGAAGGAGGAGGAGCAGAAGCAACATAAGCCCGTGGTAGAATATAACCAGAAGAGATTACCGGGGATGACTGGGAAGAAGAGTGTTGAGAAGAATTAGATGCAAAGTCTGATGAAAATTGGCATCCAGTCTATGCCAACATTCAAGAGTCGCATGGTTTCCTTTGCCACAAATCTAACAAATTATAGCAGATGATGAATAGATCCTCCCTTTGCCTCGAGAGTTCTGTCTTCCACCACCACGAAAAGTGCCTTGAAATCCTCCTCTTTGACTTCGAAAAGAGGATCATCCTCTTGAAGAAAAAGATCCACCAGTTAAGTCTCTCATGTACACATAGGCAACTATGTTTTCTTGTGATTGCATTTTCCTCTATTTGGACTCTATATGTAGAGACTCAGAACACAAAAAAGAAGTTAATTCTATAATGCAAATAGGTTCAATCCGTGCACGCACAGTAGTTTTAAGAGCATCAAACTCATCTGGTAAGCCATTCAAAGTAAGCAATACCAGATCTTCATCATCCATAAGTGATGAAGCTAAAGCCAATTGATCAGCAAGTTCTTTGATTTGATTCAAATATTCTTCAACTGATTTGGAACCTATGGTCAAATGAGTCAGTCGATTTTTCATTTGATGGATAAGAGAATGAGATACCATGGTGAAACGTTTGCAAAGAGCAGTCCATACCTCAAAACTATGTTATAGATGAAGAACAGAAGAAAAAATTGTAGGTGCAAGAGTAGCAGGGATACAACTGAGCAGATGAGCATCAATCTTGTTCAAATTTGCTCAATCTGGATTCAAAGCTTCAAGACCATTAGAGTCTGTGATCATCAATGGAGGACATGGAACTAATCCGATTGCAAAATCTAACAAGTTAGTAGCTCGTAAAATATTCAAAAATTGACTTCGCCATATTAGGAAATTTGTGGAATCGAGTTTAACTGTGATGAATGAATTCAAATTGGAAATCAAGAGATTGAGATTGTCAGGTAAAGAAGAAGAAGATGATGTAGCAGCCACATGTGGATCGGAACTATGCTCGTAGGAGCTTCAATTTTGCTCTGATACCATGATGAACAAATGAAACTTTTGTTGTTATTTTATTACGATAAAATATAGTTAAATATTTAAACAGATGAGTAAAATAGATCAGTGTAACAAACTTCTAACAAATCAATCCTAACAAACTCTAACTGCTAACTAACTTGAGCTGCACTTGAGCTGTATCTGGTGAGCCACAGGTTGTAGCCGTAGCTACTGTTTTAGCTGCTAAGGTAGTCTTATCAAAAAAAAAAAAAAACAAACTAAAATAACTAATTTTCCAAACAAGCTCTAAATTGGTTGATTTACAACTCTACTAAACAATAGACCTTATGTGGGAGGAGATAGTTAATTTTGAGTAATACGTACTTTTTGTCCGACAAATACTATATATAAATGAATTATTTACCAAATTTTAGTACTAGATATAATGGTTTTTAGATTTATTGATGTTTATCTTACTATTTTTATGTCTAATGATAAATTAAAAAATAATAGTCGACAAAAATGTATTTATGTATGGTTTTCAGATTTATTGATTTTTTATCATACTATTTTTATGTCTAATGATAAATTTAAAAAAATAATAATAATAATTGGCCAAAATGTATTTATGTATGGTATTACATTTTTGTACAGCATGTTATGTAATGAAAATTGACAATAATACTATGTTAAACTAAAAAATTAAAAAAATTAAGTGTGACCCAAATTTATTATGGTGCGTTGAGGATTGTACCGAGAATAAAATTGGACCACTTACTAATTTTTCAGTGGTGAGCAAAAAGATATGCAACTAAGACCATACCCATAAAAATGGACTAGACTAAACGTCTAGCGAGAGAAGTAACAAGAGAATATCCAACCGAACAAGCAGATATTGGGAATTAAATGAAGTAATGCGATGTCCACAATCAGAAGACATATCACTTATTAAATTTGATGTGATGTTTTGACAGTAAACGGTGTAACACAGAAAACTTTGATCACCTGAATAACAGTTTGATCATTTCCAAGGAAATATTCTATGGATAATAATGATCAAATAATGACACTCAACAGTATAAAAAGAATCATGTGACGAACGCAAAGTTATAAAATCTTCACAACACAAACACAATTTGTCGTCTTTATTTCTGTTAATGTATATATGGTATTCCGAAATATATTAGGTATTGATTTCCTAAATATATTTGGGAATAGTCATAGTTAGGTTTCTTGTAGGATACTCTTTCTCATAGTTAGCTTTCTAGTAGGATATTCTTTCTCAGCCTATATATACAGGTTTTCTATTGTATAAGATAAATTCAGTGAATGCAATACATATTGTTTCCTCTCTCTCTCTCTCTCTCTCTCTCTCTCTCTCTCTCTCTCTCTCTACTATTCTAACATGGTATCAGAGCTGTAGGTTAAGCTCTTGGTGTTCTTCATCTTATCGGCGGGCGACAGCCTTGCCTTGGCCGCCTGCCGGACCTCAACCTATTCCGTTGTCATATTTTCAGTCAATATCGCTTTGTGGTGATCCCTTCCTTTGTTCACTAATTTATTCCTATCCCAAATATCTCTATCATATATATATATATATATATATATTTATTTATTTATTTACTCGCAACCCACTTTTTTGTGTGTTTCTGCTCCACTTTATTATTATACCTATATCATGGAAAACATGGTTATACACCATGCGCACAACTCCAATAAATATATATATATATATTTTTGTACTTCTGCTCCACTCTGTCTTTCCCTCTACTTCAACCTCAAATAGGTTTCTATCTTCAAGCCTATTTGAGTTTGAGGAGGGGTATTATACTTATATCACGGTAAACATGGTTATACACCATGTGCACAACTCAAGCTGCCCCTTGTGGCGCACCACCCAAATCGCCCCTTGGCACACCTGCCAAGCCACTTCTTTTGGTGCACAATCCAAGCCGCTCTCTCTGGTGCACAACCCATGTCGCCCTTTGGCGCACCACCAAAGTTGCCTCCCGACATACTATCCAAGCCGCCTCCTGGTGCCCTCAGTCATCTATTGCCATCATCATTCAATATCATGTCATAAGTTATGTGTGTGCCATGCTTGATTGTTCAACATCTAGTTTCTACAATGGTCCGACATGACCCCTTAAATTGTCTCGACATTGATTCTAATCAATTCCTACAACAGTCCAACATGACCCCATAAATTATCCTAACATTGATTCCGGTTAGCTCTTATAATGGTCTGGCACGACCTTAAATTGTTCCGACATTAGTTCTGGTCATTTTCTACAACGGTCCGACATGACCTTAAACTGTCTCTCGACATTAGTTCTGACCTCTGATTTATCTCAAGTGCCCTTATGGCCTCTGATCTATCTCAAGCGCCCTTGCGCTCCCATTCAGACTTTGCAATCTATTTTCTTTTTATTTTATTTAGTTTTATTTCATGTTTTAGTTTCTCTCTCCAAACTCAAAATGTTTATCCTCCTTGAGTTTAAGGGAGGATGTTAATGTACATATGGTATTCCTAGATATATCAGATATTGATTTCCTAGATATATTTGGAAATAGCCATAGTTAGGTTTCTTGTAGGATACTCTTTTTCATAGTTAGCTTTCTAGTAGGATACTCTTTCTCAGCCTACATATATAGGCTTTCTATTGTATAGGATAAATTCATTGAATACAATACATATTATCTCCTCTTTCTCTCTCTCTACTATTCTAACAATTTCTAAGAAAGAACACATTTTCACTTATTTGACCGTTGAAACCTCCTCTAGTTTAACACCTTGCATTGAGCAGCTCTCACTAGTTTTGTCCTTTTCACAAGTATCTAGAGGCTCGCAAATTGGAAGGAAATTTCCTCCCACAGAATATACCAATAAAAGAGTAAATGAATAAAAATAATACAAAAAAATTTGGATGTTTTTATTTCAAGGCAAAAAGACTGTTAAAAGTGCCTATAATTTAAAAAATGCAATTACCACACCTTTGTACACATCTAATTTCATGTTATTTATTTATTTATTTATTTATTTTGTGCATAACATTGTGAAAAGACTAAAACATAGAGAGTGAAGTAGCAAATCAAGTCATTCACGGCAACGGAATGGGCTGCATGCAGTCACTCTCATGGGTGATACACATACGAACTCACTTTTATGTATGTTATTATTATTATTATTATTCATAATCTTTGAATGAAGTTCTTATTATGCTAATATATATATATATATATATATACATATGGGTCCAACTACACTACAACATATGACTTTTTGCTACAAATTATTTTGGTCCCTATAACCATTATTGTGGTCTCTAAATGGTTTTTGTGACCAAATTACATTTGTGACCAGAAAAGTCGATAATAGTACGTCCAAAAAGGTCAAAGTTGACTTTTAGCAACAAATTTTTGAAAGTGTCATTGAAAATTACAATTAGCGACAAAATTTATATGGTCACAAAATGTTTTATTTTGCATAACTAAATATTTGGTTGCTAATACTTCATCACAAAATGTCTTAATTTGGTAGTTCGACAGTAGTTCGAGAGTATTCGGATGTTTTTCTGGAGGATCTTACAGAGTTACCACCACATAAAGAGATTGAGTTCTCTATCGATTTTGCACCAAACACGGCTTTGATTTCCATGGTGCCATATAGGTTTACGCCAGCCGAGTTATGTGAGTTGAAGGTGTAACTTCAGGAATTATTAGATAAGGTCTTCATTTGCCCTAGTACCTCACCTTGGGGAGCACCGGCTCTCTTTTCAAAGAATAATGATGGCACATTGTGATTGTACATTAATTATCAAAAGTTAAACTGGGTAACTATTAAGAACAAGCACCCATTACCACAAATAGAGGATCTGTTTGACCAGTTAAGGGGGTCACATTGCTTTTCAAAGATTGATTTGAGATCGGGGTATCACTAGTTAAGGGTGAAGGAGGAAGATATTCAGAAAATGACATTTCGTATGCGATATGGCCATTACGAGTTCTTAGTAATGCCTTTTGGGCTAACCAATGCACCAGTTTCATTTATGAACTTGATGAATTGTCTTTCGTAAGTTCTTAAATCAGCTCGTGGTCGTCTTCATTGACGACATCTTAATCTACTCACCCTCCGAAGAGGAACATGAGAAACACTTGCAGGTTGCACTTGAGTTTCTTAGAGCACACCGTTTGTATGCTAACTTCAGGAAGTGTGAGTTTTGGCTCCACAAATTTAAGTTTCTAGGCCATGTGGTGTCCGAAAAAAGGGTGACTGTGGATTCATCTAAGTGTAGACACCCCATTTTTGACCGTCCTTAAGACTTGGACGTCATCGTTTGAACACCGATGATCATCCATGCTCGTGTTCGTTTTGAGTTTCCGAAGGTCTCGGCTGCGCACCTCGCCTTAAGATCTCTTAACTCATCTGTTTTGTGCTTGGTTGTGGACCAAGGACTTGTGTTTTTACTTCTGAGGAAAGGGGGGGCGGTTTTTTGGCCATCCCCACACCCCATCGGCTATGGCATGATGCCATCAGCCTTGTTTCCTTGCCATCGGTCATAAATGTTGGCCGGTTGGCACTTTTGTTGGTCGGTCAGCACTTATTTTGGTCGATCGGCCATATTTTCTGGCTGAGGCCTTTTCTTTGTCTTTTTCAAGCATTGTGCATGCCAGTTGTACCAGCTGGTGAGCACAGACTCTCCCCTCCATACACGTGTATGGAGGGATTTGAACCAAAACTTAGCTTCTCTAAGAAGCTTTGAATTTGATTTCCTATAAGAAGGGAGCCCCCCCTCCTTTTCCAGAGGTTCAGCAAAATTGATATAGAAGATATATATATATATATATATATTTGTGTGTGTGTTTGTGACCTAAAGTATGTTTTTGTTCATACTTTTGCACTAGAGCACCTAGTAGAATACCTTCCTTTGGTTGCTGACGCACTAGGAAGTTGGTTTCAGAGTTCTTGGGTTGGTTTTGATCCAAGGGAGTGGCTAGAGTTGTGTTCTTGAAGGTGTTCTTCAAGGGTGAGTAACTAACCTTTTGTTTCCCCATTTTGGCGTAAGCTTTTAGACCTATTTGCATATTGTTTCAAGCTTAACTATAAACTAAAAAAAGTTCTATTTTGATATGCTTAAGATGATTGTTTAAGGTCTCTTTTGGGTTGGGGGTTGTCTACCCCCTCTTAGGCCTTGTTTGGCATTATTTTAGGTCAACCTTTTTGGCCTTTGTTCTTGCTTTGGCTTGACCTTTCTACCACTGAAATCCAGAGGATTTTTAGTGGTGGAAAGGTGGTTTTAGAGTCTTGTATAGAAGAGGGACACCCCTCTCTCCTTGTGTCTCTTATGCTTGCATTGTTGGCTCATAATGGTAGCATGTTTTTTTAGCTTGTTTGGGCTCCATTTCAGCAAGTATTTGGTGTTATCTTAGCATGCTATACCTCTGTCTAAGGTTGGTTTAATAACATCTTGCATACTCCATGCACTTGTCTTGTAATCGTCTCATTTGCCTTAACATGCATCATGCATTCGAACCATCATTCTTGCATGTTTTGGCTCAACTCAAAAGAGCTTTTAGCCTTGTTTTATCATGCTTGAGCTCTGATTTGCATTGATTTAGTCATGCATGCACTGTTTTGTATGGCCATGGTTCAACCTAGCTTGTTGGCTTTGAGTGTCCAAGTCATTAGCATGCATTGCTTAGACCATTTTCATGAGTTGGAATCATTTCCTATGTGATTTTAGTCCATATAGAGTGGTCATACACTTGCACTTGTCACTCCTTTAATGCTTTAAAGAGTTAGTGTTTTATGCCTCAAGAGTGGGTCATTGTGCATGCCTTTATGCTTAGGCTTTTGGGATGCCATCTCAGCGGGTTTTTGGGCTTATTTTACATGCCATAACTCTGTTTTTCATTGGTTAAGTCATGCCATGTTTGGTAGTAATAGGTGTAGTGTAACACCTCTTTGTTAGCCTTGCATGCTTCATGTTTTCAGTCTTTTTTTCTAGCTTGTGTTGGCTAAGTTCGAGCATGATTTCGGTCTTGTATTGACTTGCCTTGGGACTGTTTTGGTTGCCCTTGTCCCTTTAGGGCTTGCTTTGTATAGCTTTGGTGTAATCCCTTTTGCTAGCTTCAAGCCTTGAGCTTTCTTATATGCTATGCTTGACTTGTGTGCATGATTTGGCATCATTCCTCACATGATTCAGAGCTCATCTCATTGCCGCATTATCGTGTTTGTTACTTCTTGCTCATGCTTGAGAGTTGTATCCTTACGCGTAGGTAATAGGCCATTACATTCGCATGCTTATTGTGCATCTCATTCCATCATTTCTTGGCACTTTGGCCACTGTTTTGGTATGGCTGAGGCCTATCCATTTTTCAGTATAAGTCCATGGATCATGCGGTTTGTGTATTGTTGTATGATTATCGCATTGCATGTTGTTGCATACTTATTGTTGGTATCATTGTTGCATGCCTATCACATTGTATGTTTGCATATCTAGGTTGCATAGTCGTATTGCATACATTTTGTATATCATGTTGTTTACATGTTAGGTTGCATTACATTGCATTTGTCATGCTCATGTTACATTGCCATGCATTTCCATGATGCATTGTACTTGGTTGCATGCATTGCATGGTGTTTGGTTTGGGGTGTCAAACCAAACACGAGGAACGAGAAACGTTCGTACTTGAAGTGACGAAACGTGCCTCAATCCTCGGTCGTCGACGCTCTTGATCAAACATGATAGAGTTCTAGGCATTCATATGTTTTTGTTGCATTCATTCCACATTGATTTGCACACTTGGCTCCTTTAGCCATCATGCATTGAAATGCGCGATTGATGGTCTGAGGGTCGAGAACCATACTCTCTTGAGTTCATGACATGATAGGAAGGGTGGTTGTGCACACATTGCCTTGAAAATGCATTGCCATGCTCTGTTTGTCCTCTGCTGCAGCAAAACAGCATTCTGCAGGAAGATATGGCCGGCCGGCCATCTTCAGTGTCGATCGACTAAACATTGTTGGCCGAGATCCTCACAAATGGTCGATGACCAATTCCACATGGCCGATGTTCCTATATTTTGGCCGGTGACATCCCACAGTGCTCAGGGAGTGGTTCGGAAGCATCCTTGGGACTTGTGCAGTTTTCAGAGGTGTAAAACAGTGCAAACAGAGGCAACATGTTGGCAACGGGTTTCCGAGCGAAACGATCGAGCATGCATCATTCAATCATTCTGAGGTGGAGCTACGGTGGCCTTTTTAGTTTCATAGCTTAGTTAATTTGTTTAAATTAGTTAAGGGTTTTGTAATATTTAATTAGCTAGGGTAGTTGATTAATTATTTGGTTTGTATTATTTATTCGGACCCTCCGTCGAGAGGGCGAATTTTGTAATAAGTGTGCGTGAGTGTGTGAATGTCTTCCAACCCCACGTCTTTCTCCCTTTTACTTACCTGCTTTCAATGGTTAGTTTTAGGTCATGTTTCAATTAGCATCCTTATGCTCGCATGTTTGCATCATTCATCTGTATTGCAAGCACCGGGCTCGGCGCATCATACTAACTGCATAGTATTTCAATTCCAACTTGAATACGTGTATCGAGTTGTCGCATTTCACATGCCATTCTTAGATTAGCCGAGCCTATTCTAGTTGCATTTTTGCATATGTTGCATTAGCCATCTTAACATGAACTAGGATCGTGCATTTGATTACTAACTAGCTATTGTTTTGGCTCGGAGTACTAGGTAAGCGTTTACGCTTTAGTATACCGCATGTGTGTAAGTGTTGCCATGATAGCATGCTTGCCATGAGGCTATTTGCTTATGTGATATAACTGTCTGAATGCCTGTGGATGAAGGTTGAACTACCTGAATTGGAATAATTCATTGAATGCGAGTTTTAAGCCCACTCTGCAGGGTGGCAAAAATCATGTTTTCTAAGCCCACCCGAGGGTGGCAAAGCCACGTCTTAGCCTACTTGCGAGTAGCACCATCAAACCATTTTCAAATAAACAAACATGAAATGTTTTGTTCCAATTTAGGCGATCCGGTCTATACTTGTGTGTTGTGCGCATCACATAGTAATTTTAGGCTAATAACTGGAATAAGAACGCATATGTTTTCAAAACAAAATACCATGCTTAGTACAGGCTGATCTTCGATCGGGCGAGTAGGGGTGCTCATTGCATGACCTTCCCCTCTCATACCCAAGTTCCCGAGTCGAGGCAACTTTGGTGATGACGAACACGTGGCCTTAGGCAACGAGTCAGGGTTTCCTAAATTCCCCCAAAATAAAATATTTAGGTGGCGACTTTGTATCTGGCAAAGCAATCCATGTTTGGCACTTCTTTCTTAAAATCAGTTTTCCAAAACGATTTGTCAGATTTGGACTTTTTGGTGATTTATCAGTCTTGCATTGCACTTTGCGAGATCAGATTAAGAACCGTGACATTCGAGTCCGAACTGTAGTAAGCCCAAATGAACAAAACGGGATCCCCTCCCCCGGGACGTTCGGGTGCGTCTACACTAAGATAGATGTAGTATAAGATTGGAAACAACCTAAGAACACCTTTGAGATCCAAAGTTTCTTGGGCTTGGTCGGGTATTACCGATGTTTGGTGAAAGATTTTTCTAGATTGGCTTCGCCGTTGACTAGGTTGACGAGGAAAGGTGTTATATTCGTGTGGAGTGAGGCTTGCAAAAAGTCATTTCAAGAGCTTAAGGTTGGACTCACTACTGCTCCAGTTTAAGTTATCTTGGAGAGGGGTTTGGGTTATTATGTTTATTGTGATGCGTCTTGAGAAGGTTTGGGTTGTGTATTAATGCAGGAAGGGAAAGTTGTAGCCTACGGTTCATGGCAATTGAAAACCCATGGGAGAAATTATCCTACGCACAACTTAGAGCTAGTGGAGGTGATCTTTGCCTTGAAAATCTAGAGGCATTAATTGTACGGGGAGAATTTGAGTTGTTTTCCAATTATAAGAGTTTGAAATATCTATTCTCACAAAAAGAATTAAATTTGAGGTAGATGAGATGGATGACGTTCATGGAGGATTACGATTTTGAGTTGCATTATCATCCGAAAAAGGCCAATGTAGTGGCCGATGCGTTGAGTACAAATTCCGTGAGCATAGTAAAGAGTATTGTTGTCTAGGCACGGGAGATATTGGGAGTTATTGGCGAGTTTGACTTGCACCTTGGCAAGTTCGACTTGCACCTTGGCGAGTTCGTTGAGTTGGCCATTTTATTTACCACAGTTGCACAACCTACCTTAGTTAGTTGGATTATAGGGCACAACAGTATGATCACGAAGTAGAGAGTATCCGAGAGAATATCTCTAGTGGGAAGGTAGAGAAGGGTTTGAATGTTCATTCGAATTCAAGTGTGAGATATCTAGACCGCATTTTTGTGCCAGATCTTGTAGAGAAGAGATACTTCGAGAGTTCTACCATTTACGCCGTGTGATACACCCGAGAGGCACACAAATATATCATGACCTTTGTCGCCAGTTTTGGTGGAGGAGATGAAGAGAGATGTGCCTTTGTTTTTTTCGAGGTGTCTTATTTGTCAACAAGTGAAAGTCGAGCATAACGACCAGTTGATTTGTTGCAATCCATAGTCGAGTGAAAGTGAGAGCATGTCATGATGGATTTCGTTGTTGGTCTTTCGAGAACTCAACGGGGTAATGATGCCACGTGGGTAGTTGTCGACCGGTTAACTAAATCCGCACACTTTATACTAATGCACACAAGTGACTCAGTAGATTATCTTGTTGATCTGTATGCCAAAGGCATAGTGTGACTTCACGGGGTCTCGATGACTATCGTCTCGGATAGGGATCCACGTTTTACAGCTCGATTGTGGCAAAGCCTATAGTGTGCCTTGGGCACTAAGTTGACTTTTAGCACTACCTATTAACCTTAGACTGACAGCCAATCTGAGTGCACCATTCAAATTTTAAAGGACATGCTTCGGGGCTTGCTTTCTCAATTTTAAGGGGTCGTGGGAGAGGCATTTTTCTTTGGTAGAGTTTGTCTATAATAATAGCTTTCAAGCGAGTATTGAAATGGCACCTTTTAAGGCCCTATGTGGCCGATCTTGGAGATCTCCTGTGTGTTGGGTTGAAGTGGGTGATACACCTATGTTAGGTTTGGAATTAGTCTAGGAAACAACGGTGAATGTCACACTTATCCGTAAGAGGTTAGTTTTGGTTCAGAGTTGTCAGAAAAGCTATACTAACTGAAGGAGGAGACACTTGCTTCTTAAAATCTCACAGAAACAGGGTTTGATGAGATTTGGAAAGAGTGAAAAGTTGTCTCCTAGGTTCATTGGGCCCTTTAAGATTCTAGTGCGGATTGAGGAAGTAGCTTATCGTTTAACCTTGTTGCCCTAACTTTTTAGGGTTCATGATGTGTTTCATAACTGTGTACTTTAGAAGTACGAGCTTGATCCTTCACATGTTTTGGATTGGATCAATTTAGAGGTAGATGAGGATGCCTCGTATGAAGAGAGACTGGTTCGAGTGTTAGATTCTCAAGATCAAGTCTTGAGGGATAAGACTATTCCATTGGTTAAGGTGTTATAGTGACACCATGGAGTCGAGGAGGCAACTTGGAAGCGTGAGGCTGAAGTCCGTAAGAAGTACCCGAACCTATTTTTTGATGTTTAAATCTTTTGTACTAGATTTCACTTGAGTTATAATATATAAGCATTATGAATGTTTTAGGGGATTGTAATTGTAGTATTTTGGAATGGATTGCTATGTTTATATACTATTTATTAACTTGAGTTATCGTTGTTGTTAATGATTTATAGTGTTGTTTTATATTAGTTAAATTTTGGGGATGAAATTTCCTGAGGGGATTATAGCGACTTGGGTTAAAAGTTGACCCTATTGTATTCTTTGGTTTGGGATCCGGTACTCATGGTTATTGTTTATACTCTTTATTGTTTTTTAGTAATGTAGGATTGGTTGTTTAGAGTTGTCAGTTGTGTTTTGAACAGGCTGGGAGTTAGTTTTTCAAAATGGTTTCTACTTGTTTCTCATCAAGTTCACTCGAGCGGTCTTTGGTTCCTTCTAGTATTTGTGTTTGCAGTCTAAACCACTAGGAGGGGGTCATTATGCGCTCGAGCTTTGAGTTGGTCACTCGAGCGGTTCCTTGTGTCTGACACTTGAGTGGTGTTTTGGTCTCGAGCAGTTTATGGGTATATCAGTAAGGGAAAAAGATCTTTTCCTTTGCGTTTTGCTCTCTCTCTCTCTCTAAAAGGAAACTTTACCAAATTTATTCGCACTCTCTCTCTAGCTCTGGTTTAAACACCCCTATACACTCAAATTCGTTGGTCTCGCCGCCATAGTGCTTTGGAGAAAAGTGTAGATCTCGTAAAGGTGAACATTTTAATCGAAAATGTTTTGTTTTCGGCTCCGTCAAAAGTTGGGTCTTATTCTTCTTTCCTTCTGCTCTTGAGGTAGGGATTTCTTCCTCCTTGTATGATTGTTAGCCTCGTTATGTGTTTATTGAAAAGTGTAGTGATTTGGGAATAGTTATATGATTCTTAGCCTCGTTATGTGTTTATTGAAAAGTGTAGTGATTTGGGAGTAGTAGGTTTGATTTAGGGTTTGGTTTGGGAATATAAAAGAGAGATTTTCAAATGGATTCATGGGAAATATTGTGGAAATAAGTTTATTGTTAAGTTGTGTTGGAAAATTGGAAATTTCTCATTTAAATGTGTTTGTTAAAGGAATACATGTTTTGTTGGAAATCATTGGTTTTGAACTAAGAATAAAGGGAAGATGTGGAGTTTTTTTCTTTTTTAAAGATAAAATGAATATATCTATTGATGATGAGAGTGGAGTCGAATATATTGTCATTCCTATATTGAGATTATGAAATTATAGTTGTTAGAGATTTATCTTTTGTATAGAGATATATATTTTGGGCTATCGGTGGAGATTAGCTTTGATTATTGTAGAAATTCCATGAAGATCAGATTGATTGAAATCAACTACTCGTACATCTTGCATTGAACGTTGCTTCATACTCATACATTAAAAGGTATTATTTTGAGAAAAAAAAAAAGGGTGAATACCTTGGTGAACCTAGTTAGGGGGTGTGGTTGTGGTATCATTTATGTTGGCCTGTGTCCTTGGTGAAAGTCCAGAAACTCGCGTGATTAGGTGCTGATCATTTTGGTTAGTACCGATAAAATGGCTTTGGTAGTGCTTGTATAGCCTATTGGCAGATACGTTTCTAGAGATTACCATGTTATGTATCCACTACCTTATTTTCTAATTTAAAAAATATTGTTTTACAAATTTATTTGTAATTATGGCATTGCATTGTTTTGAAAGAGAAAATGTAGCATTTTGGTATGTGGTGTGCATATGCATTCACCATATGACTTTGTTGAGCATCATACAGTGTATTCAAGTATTCTCTACTTTGTTTTAGCTCACCCTATGTGGAAACTAACTTTCAAGTGCTGATGATATACCTCTGCCAAGGACTTAGCTTGGGAGGATCGTGGAGTTGAAGACTTATTTTGTTTTTCTTTGTTATAAATATCTTTTGTACAAGTCTCAAACTTTTTACTTATTTTGGGTTTGACCCACTTTTGTTGTAACCAAGTGTCGTCTTGGAAATATGTAGCCACTAAGGCATGAACTTCTCTGAATTTCCTTTCATTTTACTTATATCGCCTTGTGTCATATGCTATAGATTCAAAATCTAGAGTTTGTGAATGTATGATGCATGTGTTACCTTTTGTAATGATTATCAAGTGAATTAATGAAAGAATGTAATCTTATTAGTTTCTGCACAATTAGCGTACTTTATAGGATTATCTATTGTTGTTATTTAGGGGTATTACATCATCTTTAGAATGTAGAATTTACCTTAGAGCCTTAGTTTCTTTATCTAAGCCGTCTTCAGAATCATATGTAGAAGCTACAGTCTAAACTTATTCCACAGGCAGTGCCAAAGTGGACTTCAGGTTATGAGCATGCAACGGAAATGATTGTGATAGCATTTTCATTAATATATGAACTGGTTATATACAAAAGGTACTTACTGTGATGATAAATTAAGAGTAAAATCCTCGCCGACTAATTTGTTGCAGCATCAAATCAATCTTGGGATTAACCTCCATGATATTAGACTCCAAGTTTTGCACTATTGCATTTAGTTCCTCATTGATTCTCCATTGCTCTTCAAACTCCCTTCTGGTTTCCTTATTTTCTATTTCAAGAGCAGCATGAGTACGTCAACCAGATGCTATCATACCAAGCTTCGAACCACGTCTTAAACCACTTATGTAGCTATACTTACACCCAAACACCTCAATGGAAAGTTGCTCATCAGATAGTGGGCCAGATCCATCTTCTATAGCTTCATTCTCCCGCTCTTAAGTTTTTTTGTATAGTTGTTCATGAAATGAAATAAACTTACTTGTCCATTATATATATAGCATTTGTTTTCTTTATGTTCACTACTAATTCCTTAGGCAAGTATTCATTAACAGGAAAATACTTATATTTAACATTAGAAAATTCTTACATGTCTAATTTCAGTTTCATTGTGGAACCATCCTTGCCTTTTCTGATTAAAGTGTATCTTGTGATACAAATCAACAAGTCCAACCTCTTATCTATCCTCGTCTCACTGTCAAAACCTTTATAGTTAGTATCCTATAGAATACATACATCACCAAAAAAAAGAAATAAAAAAATAAAAAAAAAAAGTATAACATAATACATCATCAGTTAAGTGCCATGAAGACCCTACATTTCAAATCCATCAAATCCAAAACACAACCTTACATAGGTATAACATAATACATACTTTTAATAAGTAGGACATAAAACCAAGATGAAGGAATATTGATCCAAAAGTGCCAAGAAGACCCTACATTCTAAAGACATTATCCATCGAGTACTATAATGAATTTAACATTGCTAGGTGGAATTCGAAAATCTCAATATATGAGTACTTATTCTCTTGGTTTTCAATCTCAGTTGCATCAACAAAATACTCAAATATACACTATGATTTAAAGGTCTTCAATATTGTCACAACTTCAAGAAGAAAGTACACCAACTCTATAGCTTACCTCATCATATTACACCTTTCTAAATGACTTTGAGCCAGCAGTGTGGAGGAACTTAAGCTCAAATTGATTTTTCTTGTTTTTCTAACACTTTTCCTGTATGAAGTGTAAAAATGTATTCAAAAGAAATCAAGTTTATGTGCCCAAATACTTAGCAATAGCTACAGCCACATCCATAGCAGTAGCCTCAACTACAGCACCAATTGTAGCATCATCAGCAACCCACGTACAAGTAGCTTGCACAAGAGCTGTAGTCTCAGCACAAGTGTGTGCAAGTGCATTACCTGGTACATCTAGCAAATGTAACCTAGTTAATTCAACAATTAAATCTAATTTATAGTATATGCAAAGTTATTGACTTTTATTATCAATTTCAACATGTAACTTCTAAAGAATAATTTTAATATTTATAATTTGAAACATTACCTGGTACATCTTATCAACTCACAATTGACACAAGTATTGCCACACCTCTTTTTTGATATCTTCATGTGGGTTTGCAAGGGCTGATTCCATTGTAGGGAAACTTCTAAAATGTTGGCATAGATTAAAGTCATAGTTCTTGTACCGGAGTTTCATCATTCCAAGGATAGAAGCAATAGCATAAGTTTCATTACTAAAAATGAAACCTTCCTGCCATACCAATAAAATTAAACACTTCAAAATATTGAGCAACATAATTCATAAACTAGAAGGGAATATTAAACTAGACGAAAAAAAACTATCTTACTCGAATGTATGCAATTAGTGTTTCTTTATCTTCGGGACTAATAAGAATCCAATTTGGCACATTTTGTAGGGCAAATTGCCTAGTGATTATCCCCAACTTGGTGGTGAATTTATCAGACCACTTTCCCAATGGATTCCCAGTAATCCTCCAACTTTCAACATGCAATTGCTTCCCTTGACTTTTTATCTTGACTAATGTGAGGGTTCATGACTTCCCACCTCCTTTCTTACGCTCGGTTGTATCTATTAAAAACAACATATAAGAAAAAAAATGTCAACATATGAATTGGATGAAAAGAAGAAACAAACAACCAAAATAGAACATAAAACTAAAATATTTACGAACTTACCAGTAATACAACAGTTCGTGCTATAAGTATCCAAGTATGAAAATTGTGATATAACTTCATGCATAGATGCTGATGCAGATGTTGTTAGGGGCACAAACTTTGACGTAGATGAGAAATTGACTAAGTAGATGTGGATGCAAAAGATGTAGCTGCTAATTTGTTGGACACATAGGCTCCCCGTCCTCTACCTCTGACAGACATACTAATAAATGTAAGATCCAAAAGTGCTGTAAAATAAAATGTCACTTTCAAAGCATTAAATATTCCACAACAGAAATATAAATAAGAGTGACATTAGCAAGTAAACTAAACCAAACAAAATCGGGTTCTCTTCCTCTAAAAAATTTATCTAAATATCTAAACATGACCTAGCTAAAAACAAGAAGAATGAGATCAATTATTTTACTTTTCTTAGTGAAGTTTTTCTGCCATAGGATCCAGTGGCACTTCCTTTACTGCTTCAAGAATTTTTCCCTTGTGTACACTTTCTTTTGCACTTGTCTTCTTGCGGACCTTTTCTGCAGGAGTTGAAGGTGCAGGTGCCTGATAATATCACATGAAAAATAACAAATTATGCACTAACAGAAGTGAATCAAACCATTGCTTATGTGCAGCATATGCAAGCTTCTTAGTTCATAATAATAAAGGTGTAAAAGGAAATTCATAAATACATATAAGTGTATGCATATAATGAAGAAAAAAATCCACTAAAGACATAATTATATGTATTTTACAACTTAGGAATTTTGAATGTGCAATGCAATTTTGCTTAGTGTTTCTCAGGTTCTTAACAATGGAATTCAAAAAATGTGGATTGTGTGGCAAAGTTACTAAAAACAGATTTCTACTTTTAGCTTTGTTAGCTTAAAAAACACACACAACTTAGTGATTTAAGATGAGTCGACTAAACCCATAAATATCACTATTGTATATGCTCGGGTCATATGGAATGGCCAAGGTTTGGATTAGGTTGATGCGTTTGGGAGGTGGAGCTTGGTTATGTGGTAGGAGTGGGTTGGTGGTGACATTCGGCTTCTCTGGAGGCACTATCACCCTGTTGTCGATGAGATCCTGAATCTCATGACGCAATCTAAAGCACTGGTCGGTTTCGTGACCATGTTGTTGGTGAAAGGCGCAGTACTTCGCCGGGTTATGGGAGGGAGGAAGCTTTTCTGGTAATGGCCGCAGCTCTAGGGGCTTCAAGTGCCCTTTCTTGATCAGAACCCCCAAAGCTTTGGACAGAGACATGTACAGCGGGGTAAAGGTTCTCTGGCCTCGGGGTGCATATCTGGCTATTTGCGAGCTACTTCCGGACACACCAGTGAAGGGTGTAGCTGCAAGGGTTTTTGGGGTTGTGGTGGTGACCATGCCCACTAGGGATGGCAATTTAAACCCGGCCCGACGGGGACCCGACCCCCCGACCCCGATTTAAGCTATTTTTTTCTGAAAAATATCCCCAACGGGGCAGGGATGGTATTCAAAAATTAATCCCCAATCAGTTTCGGGCGGGGACGGGGACGGGGATAACTGTCTCAGCCCTGTACCCAGCCCGACCCCGGCCCTATCCCCGTTCCCCAACCCTGTCCCCGTTTCCTCAATATAAAATTACTATTATACCCCCATATATATATATATATATATAAATCAAACCCTAAAACACACACAACTCTCACACGGTGTGAGTCACACCGCCTCTCTCTCTTTCTCTCTCTCTCTCGCTGATCTCCCTCCTCCTCTCTCTCTCCCCGCCGATCTCCCTACTCTACCCGCAGATCTCTCGCCAATCTCCCTCCTCCTCTTCCTCAGTTCGACCAACGAATGAGACCCCCCCTCCTCTCCAAACTCTGCCGCAACCACAGCCCTAAGAGGCTAGCCACGGCGGCTCTGTTCGAGCTCCCCGCCGATCTCCCTCCTCCTCTCTGTTCGGGCTCCCCGGCGATCTCATGCTTTTGGGTATGTCTGTTGGGTATTAATTTTTTTAGAACTGGGGCTGATGAGGAAGATGATGATTCGGCTGCCATTGTCGACAACTCTTGAGCTTGTTCTTGACCTCTCTCTCTCTCTCTCTCTCTCTCTCTCTCTCTCTCTCTCTGTGAATGCTTCTGATTTTTTATTTTTTATTTTTTACATCTGATTTCTGATCTGTGCGATTTGTTGAATATATATGTTAAATTTGATGTATGGGTGTGTTGTTGTTGATGATGATGAAGAAATATGCTCAGATCTGTTGTTATTGAAAATCTATGTTTTGGTTTTTTTTTTTTTTTACCAAGGAATCTTCGGGGTCGGGGATCCCCGATCCCCGTTAGGGGGCGAGGGTGGGGGTGGTAATAGGCTCCCCGTCGGGGATCGGGGCCGGGGACACGGAAATTTCTACCATCGGGGACGGGGAGTGTGATCCCCGGCCCCTCCCCGCCCCGCCCCGTTGCCATTCCTAATGCCCACATCTAAAGTTCTAGCAGCTGCAGCACTACTCGTGCCTGCATTTGTACTGCGGTTGAATGCCCTCTTGGGCTTCTCTCTCTCATGGTCAATCAGACCCTGTTTCATGGTGTCCTCGATCTGTACCCCGATCTCATGTAGATCCGTAAAGGTAGGAAGGGGGAGGACAATCATCTTTGCATAAGCTTGGGCTGGAGGTTGCGCACAACCATCCGTATCTGATCTTTGTCAACCGGCCTAATGGTCATCATCGAGGCTTTTGCCCTCCAACGGGTTACGAAGTCGGAGAAGCTCTCCTTTGGCTCTTGCCTAGTTGTCTTGTGATCACGTGTTGTGACCTCGATCTGCGTGTTGTAGAAGTATTGACCTATAAAGGCCTCAGCCATCTCCTCCCAACTTCTCTTGACAAAGTCCTCCAACTTTGCATACCAAATAGCCGTAACACCCGACAAGGTCCGGCCGAAAAGGGAAAGCTTCTGCAATCTGGAGAGGCCCATCGGCCTTAGGATATCCAAGAACAGCCGCAAGTGTACCATAGGATCCCCAGACCCGTCAAAGCGGTCTATGTGCGGCATTTTAAACCGATCTGGCAGAGTCACAGCCGAGTCAGTGTATCTATCCTCTATATCCGGAATGGATTTCACGCCTTGAGCCTTCTTGAACAGCTTTTCTAGCTTGCTCACTTTTAGCGGTGTTGGATCCACCTCGAACTCAAACGGTATATCCACTAGGTTGGTGGGCGCTTTGGACAGCTTGGGTAAGATTGGGGGCAGAGCCGGCCCTGTTGGGACGTCCGTATTTTCTTGGACATTTGCGGTGTCCTTGAGTGTTGGAACTCTAAGTGGGGGAGGAGGTGGGTGCGAAGAAGATGCTCCGGCTTGCTGTGGTTGTTACTACTGCTGAAGTCTAGTAATCAGTTCTGTTTGTTGAGCCACTACCTCTACTTGGCGCACGGCCAACTCTGCTTGGCGGGCAGCATCTCGCTGCATGGCTTACATAGTTTCTTAGAGCTGATGCATCATCTCTTCCATACTTGCCATAAGATGCTGGTCTAACTGAACAACCGGTATATTTATCTCTGCAGTAGAAATTGAAACCTCAGCCTGGCTATTCACTGGTGGAGTGGATAAAGACCACTGATCTGGTAACCACTATACTAATGCACTGCGTCTAACTGACCTCCGTCTAGCAATCGGAGGTAAAGAAAGGAACACTGGTTGTCCGTCTATCAGATCCTTGGATCGATGAAGTCTTCGACCTCTAACCCAGAGTGCTTGGGAAATATCTGCGTAGTCAGAAGGAATGGTGCTAAACTACCTTGTAAAAAGATAAATAAAGCATAATAAGGAAACAAATAACCAGAAAAACGGACAACATAACGGCTTAAATAAACACAACACACAGTTGATATTGTAAGCTGAATACACTGTTCTCAAACACTGATCACTGTTCCCAAATCACTACCCCAGATCTGATACCCTCAGGTAAAACTGATTCCCAAATACTGATGCCCACAGGCTTGATACCCAGACTTGCAAACTGATACATGCATTCCTGTAGAGGCACACTCTAAAAGCACATAGAAAGCAAGTAAGAGCCAAAACACCCCTATGGAGGGATAGGGTTTCCTTGTCCTATCTTGTCAGGAGCTAGGGTTTCACTACACACACAGCGATTTCAAACAACCTACAATCGGGTAAGCAACCTGTCCTAGCTTGGAATAGTTACTATGGATTTTGATATGCACTAGGTCGAATAGTCAAAAAGGGTGCCTTGGTAAAAACCGAGGTTTGTGTTCCCATCGTGGCAGAGCCCGTAACAGGTCAGCTTTATGGCACGCAGCCTCAGGCAAACCGTTCAGGAATAGCAGGCGGCAAACACGGTGTCTTAGGTGCGCCAATGCAAATGCAATGCAAAGAAACACATAAGTGTAAACAAAACAAGATATCATGAGTTCGAGTCGAGTTCTCTAAATCCCTAGCAGAGTCGCCAGAAACTGCAGACTGCCCGGAACGCCGCTCTGCGCGCGAGGGCGCGAATCGTTTGTTCTTAGCTACTACAGTTCGGACTCTTGTTATGGTTCTGAATCTAATCTCACAAAGTGCAACGTGGGACCTAATAAATCATCAAAGATTCCAAATTCGGCAAAACATTTTGGAAAATCGATTTTAATAAAGAAGTGTCAAACATGGACTGCTTTGCCAGATACAGAGTTGCCACCTAAATATTTTTTTTTTGGGAAATTTAGGAAACCCTGACTCGTACCTAAGGCCACGTGTCCGTCATCACCAAAGTTGTCTCGGCTCGGGAACTTGGGTACGAGAGGGGAAGGTCCTGAAATGAGCACCCCCTGTGATATCCCTGTTCCGTAATATGTTAATTGGTCCTTAAAATGAGTAGGATTATGTGTTAATATGATTTTGTGTGCCATTATGTGAAAATATGTGGTTTTGAATTTCTATCTGTTCACCGTAGGAATATCTGTTTGATTATTTGCTTTGGAAATTAAATTGAAGGCCTTATCAGCCATCAAAACCAAAACTGATTACGCCATTGTGATTGGCATAATTTTTAGAGCCTACGGTGAAATTTAATTGAAAATTGATTTGGATCGAATTAATTAGATTAAATTAATAAATTAAGTGCCCAATTGTTTATAATAAAATAATGTATGAGTGGTGGGCCTTTATACACTCAATTTCCCTCATTTACCTCATTTTGGCTGTTGATAAACTCTAAGAAGAGAAGAGAGGGTCGTTAGAGAGAGAGAGTGTGTGGGAGATTGAAGGTTTGGTCAAGAAACTTGGAGATTTTGGAAGTTTACTCAAGAGTTTGTTATAGTTTGGAAGATTGAACTCTTAGGTAAGTAAACTCATGGATTTTTGTTTGTAAATTGTAGATTCAAGTTTGATTAATGGCCAAGAACATGAATTAGTTTGGTTATAAGGAAATTGAGTTGAATTTTTTGAATTTGAAGTCATAGAACACATGCATGTAGAGAGTTGCTATGGATTTCCATGTTTGAAATGAAAGTCTGAAAGGCTTAAATGCCAGTTTGATATGACAAGTCTGAAAGGCTTAAATGCCAGTTTGAAATGAAAGTCTGAAAGGCTTAAATGCCAGTTTGATATGACAAGTTTGAAAGGCTTAAATGCCAAATTGATATGACAAGTTTGGAAGGGCCGAAAGGCCAGTTTGATACGAAAATTTGATAAGGCCAAAAGGCCAGTCTGATATGAACGTTCGAAAAGGCCAAAGGCCAGTTTGACATGAATGAATTAGGCCCGAGGCCGTCTGATGTATAATGTTCCAATGTATTTACTTTATTTGATATTATTCACTAGGCTTTCGCTCACGCTCATTCATGTGTTTGTAGGTGAGCCAAGAGAGGTCCAGACCTAACCCCAGTGAAGTCTGCATGGAGCGACCAGGTTCTTGGAGAGTCAGCCCACGTGTCTCACGCACGAGACTCGCCTTCGCCTTTTTGTTATTTTGTTTTATGTTGTCATGTTGGCGAAGTTTTTGTATACGTCTGTGTATAGTTTTCACGGGTTGACTTAGTTTTTGGATGATCCTATTTGTACAGAACTTATGCTACTGTATTTCTGTTGTGAGTTATTAATGTATATATGTTTGGTTGTTTGGATGTGCCATGTAAGCACAACTCTAAGGACAAAGTTTTGAACTGCTTCCGTTTGGCCCCCATTAACTCTGTTAAAATACATTTGTTTTGGTTTGAGGCCGTAGGTAATCTTATGATTACTGGCTGGTTATGTCCTTAACCCACGGGGGCGGTTTTGGGTCATGACACCCCCACTCGCCTGATCAAAGATCGGCCTCTACTAAACGTCATATGTTGTTTTTGAAAACACATGTGTTCTTATTCTGGTTTATTAGCTAGTTTACTATGTGATGCACACAGCATACAAGTATAGACTAGATCGCCTAAGTTGGAACAAAACATTTCATGTTCGTTTGTTTGAAAACGGTTTAGAGGTGCTACTCGCAAGTAGGCTAAGTCTTGGATTTTGCCACCCTCAAGTGGGCTTACAAAACATGATTTTGCCACTCTCAAGTGGGCTTAAAACACACATTTTGATGAATTGTCCCAATTCAAGCAATCAAACCTCCACCCACAGGCATTCAAGCAGTTAATCACTTAAGCACATAGCCTCATGGCAAGCATGCTAACATGGCAACATACACATCTCATGCAGTATGCTAAAGCGAAAACACTCACAGTGTACTCCGAGCCAAAACAGAGAACTAGTTAGAAATCATGCATGATCCTGGTTCATGTTAAGATGGCTAACGCAACACATGCAAAAATGCAACTAAGATAGGCTTGGCTATTCTAAGAAGTCATGTGAATGCAACTTGATAACATGCTGTTTGAACACGTATTCAAGTAAATGTATTGAAATACAATGTAGTTAGTATGATGCGTCGAGCCCGGTGCATGCAATACAGATGAATGGGTGCACGCATGCGAAGCATAAGGATGCTAATTGGAACATGCCCTAAAACTAACCATCGTAAGCGGTTAAGTAAAAGGGAGAAAAAAATGGAGGTTGGAAGACATGCATCACACACACGCATGCTTATTGCAACAGTTGTGCCCTCTAGACGGAGGGTCCGAATAATGAGCTAACTAGCTAATCTAAGCTAATTAAACTAATTATTACAAAACAAGCTAATTAACTAACAAGTTACTAACTAATTATTACAACACAAATTGAATAGCTAAGTACATTAACTACTTAAGTACAAAAACAAAGCATTAGTTAGCTTAAGCAAAGCAACTAAGTGAAGCAAATAAAAGGGGCCTCAGAGCGAGAAGCGCATGCATGCTCGGTCACCTCGTTTGAAAATCCATCGCGATGCCCCAATTTGCCTCTGTTTTCAATTGTTCTCAGAACACTGCACAAAGCTCTAGATAGTTTCAACTCCACCATGGGAACCTATAGGAAGGCTTCCGACCACATGTTGGTGGTGCCAACCACTTGTAAACCACTTACCATTGCCGCAGACAAGAAAAAGTGGTCGGCCAGCCACTTTTACTGGTCTGCCGACCAGTTTTTGCCGCACTTCTCCAGTTTGCTGCAACAGAGAACAAGAAGGGGCATGGCAATGTATTTGTAAGATATGTGTGCACAACCACTCTCCCTATCATTTCATGAGCTCAAGGGAGTGCAGTTCTTGACTCTCGGGCCACCAATCGCGCATCTCGATGCATGATGGCCAAAGAGGCAAGATTGCACGAATCAATGTAAATGAATGCACACATAACACATAAATGCCTTAATCTTTATCATGCATGATCAAGAGGGTCGATGACTGAGAAATGAGGCATGTTTCATCATTTCAAGTATGAAACGTCCCTCGTTTCTCGTGTTTGGACTAACACCCAATCTAAACAAATGCAATTCAACTCAAGCATGCTAAACACAATGTAATGCATGCATACACAATGCAATGCAACATGAGAAACCTATCAATGCTAATGACATGCATACACAATGCAAGGCAACATAAGCATTTCAACACAAAGCAAACAATAATGCAAGCATAATGAAATGCAACATAAGTATGCATCAACAATGTAAACAACAAGCATGCAAAACACAATGCAACTCAAGCATGCAAACATGATGCAATGTAACAACATTTGAACAACATGCTCAATGGACTTAAACTAAAAATGGACAGACCTCAATCATGCCCAAATCAGTGGCCATAATGCTAAAATCAAGGCACCAAAAGGCAAGACATGCATGCACATGCATTGGCCTATCAACTAGGCATAAGAGCACAACTCTCAAGAGTTCTCAAGGAGTGACAAATCAAAAAGTGTAGCCACACTATATGCACTAAAATCAGGTATGAAATGATGCCAAATCATGCAATCAATACAAGCATGGCATGCTAGGGTTCTTAAAGCATAAATCTACCAAAGAGGACTACACAAGGGGGCATGCAATACATGGGACAAATGAATGAACCAAACATGGACAGAGCTCACATAGGTCAAGACAATGACCAAAACATGCTAAGTTAGGAGCTCAAAAGTCTAGGCACACATGCATACATACTAGGCCATAAACAAGGCAACAATACACAACCCTTAGAGGCACTTAAAGGGTGAAAGAAGTGGAAGCATGGCAATGCTACATGCTCTGAAATGTCATGTTAAGTGATGCCAAATCATCCAAACAACACAAATGAAGCATGTTATGATGCTCAAAACTCAAAGCTAGCAAGGCCAATTGCACTACAGCTATGCAATACATGAAGCATATGGCAAGTATAACCCAAAATAGTCCTAAAGCATGCTAAAATGATACTAAAACATGCGTGGACCAAAGCTAAAACAAGCTAACATGAAGGGCATAAAGCATGATGTATGCAAGGCCAAAAGGTAGGATTACACTATAAGTGCCAAGACCAAGCATGAGATGGCTTCGCCAACAAAAATCAGAGTTATATCATGGCAAAATAACCCCAAATACACACTGAAATGATAGCTTGCAAGCTTAGGCATGATGGCATACACAATGGCTCATGTTTAAGGCTTAAAGCATAAATCCTCCAATGCATTGAAAGAGTGACAGATGTGAGTGTATGACCACACTACATGCACTGAAATCACATATGAAATGATGCCAAATCAGGAAAATAGCCCAAGCAATGCATGCTAGTGGCTTGGAAACTCAAAGCTAGTGAGCTAGATTGAACCATGGCTATACAAAGCAATGCATGCATGACCCAAAACACTTAAAATAGAGCTTAACCATGGTAAAACATAAACAAAAGCTTCTTAAAGTTAAGCCAAAATCATGCTAGAATGATGGTTCAAAGCATGATACACATTAAGCTAGTGAATGGAAATGCACTACAAGTGCATGAAGCATGCATGGGGCTATCAAACCAAGCCAAAAAAGATCTAAGGCATGTTAAAAAAACACCAAAAACCTACTGAGATGGACTCAAAATATGCTAGAAAGACATGCCACTTCATGAAGCACAAAAAGCTAGTTTGTAAGGATTACACCACAAGTGTAAACAACATGCATGAGGTGACCAAACCAAGTCAAAACAGTGGTATGAAATGCTGAAATAATTCCAAAAATAGGCTGAGAACAAGCCAACACAAGCTAGATAAACATGCTCAAACATGAGGCATACAAAGCATGCAACTAAGAAACAAGGAGAGGGAATGACCCTCTCCTATTTGGGATCTCAAAACACAAGTTTTACCACTGAAAATCCACTGGATTTTAGTGGTTAAAAAGCCAAGAGAAAGTGATCTCAAGGGCCTAAAGTGATGGTGCAAAACAAAGCCAAACAAGGCATGCAAGGGAGTAGATCACCCCCAACACAAAAGAGACCTCAAACAAACATTACAAGCATGCAAAATCAGAACTTTTTGTAGTAGAAAGTTAGGCCTAAAACAACATGCAAGTAGGGCCAAAAACTTAATCAAAAACAAGGGTTTAACAGGTTAGAAGGTCACCCTTGTAGAACCACTTTAGAACAACAACTCCAGCAGCTTTCTTGGATCAAAGCCAGTGCAAAAACACCAAAACTAGCTTCAAAGTGCCTCAGCAACAAGAGCATGGTGTTTGAGTGTGTGTTTGTATGCAATAGTATGATGAAAATGCACTTTTAAGCACAAAACAAGAGAGAATGAGCAAATATAGAGATAGGTGTGTATCTATAGCTCAATGCCAAAATTCTGAACCTAAGGCAAGAAGGGGGAGGTTCTCTTTTATAGAGAACCAAAGTTTAAGCTTGTTGAACAAGCTTAGGCCTTCAAGCCATTCCTCTATATGGAGGATGGTTTCTGTGCCCTCTAGCTGTTACAGCTGGCACCAAAAGATCTTCAAAAAGGTGCTGGAAAGCTGCCGACCACTTAAAGTGGTCGGCAAACTACTTGTAGTGGTCTACTAGGAAAGAAAGTGGTCGGCAGGTGGGGAGAGGTGGTCTGCACACTGAAAGCAAGCCAATGGTGTGGTGGCCGACCACTTTTGGTGGTCCAAAGACCAAGAAAACCAGTTGGCCGACCAGAAAACTAGCTGGCGGGGGAGAAAAGTGGTTTTCAGGGAGAGAAACTGGTCTCCCACCTTCATTCCACCTTCATTCCACCCTCCAAGCAAGGAAAACAAGGGTTGTGCCAAAAACAAACCAAAAAGAATGCAAGACAAGAGTCCGGGGGACAAGGCGCGCAGCCGGAAACCCCGAAAACTAGTCCACAGGCACCAAAAGCGGTCTACGAGGGAAAAGTGGTCTACGACCGCAAAAAGTGGTCTCCCAGACCTCAGTGTTCCTCTAGACCAAGGCAACAAGGCATGGTCCAAAAACCATACCAAAAGGAGAACGTTAAGCGGTCCCGAGACAAGGTGCACAACCAAAGACTCTAGAAATCGAAAACTGGCTTAGCAGAGGGAAAAGTGGTCTACGGACCTCTCTCTTCCCTCCAGGCAAGGTCAAGAAGGCTTGGTCCACAAACCGAGCCAAAACACAAAAAGTTCAGAGGTCCGGAGGCAAGGTACTTAGCCGAAAACTCCAGAAACTCGAAATGAGCACAAGATGCACTATCACCGAGCGCTCAATCGATGACGTCTAAGTCTTAAGGTCAGTCAAAAATGGGGTGTCTACATATACAAACCCACTTTTTAGATTCATTTTCTAGACCCGATGATGGGTAAATAATATGATTGATCAATGATTGAGAAGATATGAAAGAATGTGTTATCTTAGATATCCTAATTGATTATCACATTATTGAACTTAAAAATTAGATATAATTTGTAGACTTATATAACAATGCCCTTGTTTTATAGATCTTAATGAGAGGATTTAAAAAAAAAAAAAATTATTTAAGTAAAACTAAAGATGTAGATAAAAAAAAACAATATTAATTTCTAAATTTTAAAGCCATTACAGATTTGAAAATAATATGCTAACATCGTGATATTGAGCTTTTAACAATCAATAATGGTATTTTTGGAGAAATTTTTTTTTTTTTGAACTACGAAGTATTTATTTCTCGTTTTTAAAGAAGTTGTTTGGTGCAGTTTATTTGCGTTGTTTATAATTTTTTTATTCTTCAAGTTTGTGTTAGATTATTTAGTGAATTTCTACTTATATCAGACAAAAATTGGTTAAATTAAGTCGAAAAAAGATGATTTTTAAAAATTGAATAAAATATGCTTTTAACTTTTACTTTTAAATTAATGATTTTTAATTTACAATAAATTACACCAAATTGCACCAAACTAGTAGCATAAACTTATAAGTCTAAACCAGCCAAATCACCCTCTCAACATACGTAGCTACTAGCAAGAGATGGTTTATTTAATTTTTGGGTAAATTATTCACATTTTTTTTTTTTGAAAAGTGTGTATTTTATTTAATCTCAAAACCCTTTAAATAGACTCAAAAGTCCTATACCCATTTATCTTTTCATCTTTCCTTACACATTATTTTTTCTCTATATCTCTCTTTCTCTAATATCTACCACAACCACGCCTTCTTTTTTTTTTTTTTTTTTCTAATCTACAATCACTGGCAACTACTGAATACCAACTCCTTACTTCGTGTTCACTGACAGCGAAAGAGATGAGTTTCCGACAAAGAAGATGAGTATATTTACTCAAATCTGATGTAAATCTACTCAGATCTACATCAAATCTGAGTAAATATACATTAGATCTGGCTATATCTAAACTAAAAATTAGTTGTCAGAGTACAAGCATCTCTTTATAGTTCTCAGTTTTAATACTTTTTTTGTACTATCTATACTTTTATTTTCCCTATTATAATGGAGAAAATTTTCAAGTTCTGAACAAGTTGTTTTCGAATTTTAATTACAGGCGGTGAAACCTGTAGGTGCCGTTTGGTAACACTTACGTTTTCAGTTTTCTGTTTATATTTACAAAAATTTAAAAAACTCAAATAAAAACTTGTTTGGTAAAATTTTTTATTTATAAATCAGTGGTCTCAGTTTATAAATTTGGCCAAAAAATGAAAACACAAAAAATGTGTTTCCATTTTGAGTTTTCAGTTTTTTTTTTTTTTTTTATCACCCAACATTAGCCACCACCCGCCACCATTTTCCACCACCGTCATCCGCCGCCACCACCCACCACCCACCCTCCACCACCACCCACCTGCCACCCTCCACCACCACCACCTGCCGCCACCACTCACCGCCCACCACCCACCTGCCACCCACTTGCCATCACCACCCACCCCTCGCCACCACCACCACCACCACCTACATGTCATCCACCCGCTACCACCCACTACCTGCCACTACCATTCACCGCCCGCCACCACCACCCGCCACTTACTTGCCACCACCACTCACCACCCACTTGCCACCACCAGCCACCCACCACCACCGCCCACCTGCCACCCTCACCGCCCACCACCCACCTGCCACCCACTTGCCATCACCACCCACTTGCCATCACCACCCACCCCTCGCCACCACCACCACCACCACCTACATGTCATCCACCCGCTACCACCCACTACCTGCCACTACCATTCACCGCCCGCCACCACCACCCGCCACTTACTTGCCACCACCACTCACCACCCACTTGCCACCACCAGCCACCCACCACCACCGCCCACCTGCCACCCACTCGCCACCACCACCACTACCCACTCGCCACCCACTTGCCACCACTACCACCACCACCACCACCCACTTTCTACCACTCGCCACCGTCACCCACCCACCCACTACCACCACCCCCGCCACCTACCTGCCACCACCACCTACCACCACCGCCACCCACTCACTACCACTTACCACCCGCCACCGTCACCCACCCACCCATCCACCCACCACCACCACTACCACCCACCATCCGCTACCCACATACTATCACCACACACCACCCGCCGCTGCCACCACCACCGCCACCACCCACTCGTTACCACCCATCACCCGCCACCGTCACCCATCCACCCACCATCACCACCCACCATCCGACCGCCACCACCCACTACCACTTGCCATCCGTCACCCACCCGCCACCACCACCACCACCACCACCCCCACCCACTCGCTACCACCCGCCACCGTCACCCACCCACCCGCCACCCACCACCCGCCACCTACCCACCACCTACCACCACCCGCCATCCGCTACCCACCTGTCACCACCACCCACCACCCGCGCACCACCACCACCCGCCACCGTCACCGTCACCCACCCACCCACCCACCCCCCACCACCCACCGCCACCCACCGTCACCACTTTCCACCACCGTCTTCCGCCGCCACTTGCCACCACTTGCCATTTCTCACTCTTTTTTATATTTTAAAATTTTTTTAAACATTTTGTCAATTACCAAACGCGTTTTTAGTTTATGTTTTTCTAAAAATAAACAAAAAATAAACATAAACCAGTTTATAAAATTTTTGTAAATATAAACTGAAAACGTAAACGTTACCAAACACACCCGTAACATTTTATAGTTTCAATTTTTTTGGTGCTGAATTTAATTATTCTTTAAAACTGTAAAATTTTACAATTTCATAACATGCTTTTCAGTTTGTTTAATAAGGATAAATACTTAATATAATCATACTTTGAAACTGTAACATTTTACAATTTCAAAACTTGCTTTTCAGTTTGATCAATATTATAAATTATTTGCTTAAATCCTACAAAAATTGAAAATTTGTTGTTTGTTGTTCTTAGGTTTTTTTCTTTTCTTCTTTTAGTTTATCAATATTTAGCACATTTTGTTATGTTTTTTCACTTTAATTTCTCAGGTTATTTTTCTTCTTTTTTTGGGCAATATTCTAGACATTTCGGTGAGTCTCCGGTGATATTCTTGAAGTCCAGCGAATATTCTAGACATTCCGATCTAGTGACGTTCAGAACGTTCCGACGATACTACGGCAAATTTTTGATGATATTCCGGCGATTTTCCGGTAATATTGAATATTCTGGCGAGTCCCCGATAACCGTTTAATGGAAGTCCAGCAGTGGTGAGATGTAGGAGCCTCTTTAATTATTGTTTTATTTTTTTTAAATAGGATTTTTTTGGTAATAATTAAAAACATATAGGACTAATTGATGCAAGTATTTTATTTTGAGATTAGATAAATTTTAAACTTTGTGTATGTGACTTATAAGTAAGTTCTCCTTTATTTTTTGGTTGACCCAAGAGAAAAAAGACTATCAGCAGTCCAAACTTCCAAGAATTGGGCTTCATGAATGGGTTTCATTGTAAGGGCCAAAATCCGATGACTTCGTTTGATATGGGCCACGAGTACCCAATCCGTCACGATCTCTGCAACGATCTCTCAGCAGGTCATCGTCGTCGTCGTCTCTGTCTCAAGTTGCCTCACAAACCCTAAACCTAACCCTCTGTTCCACCAACGCATCTCGCTGTTTTCGTCTTTTTCTGAGCTATATCCAGTGCCACAATCAGGTGCTTTATTGTAATATCCTTAGTTAAATTACTTCTTATACATCAGAAGCTTCAAATTTTCCATTTCTAGTTTGCTAAGTTTTATATTTTCAACGAAGATATGCTCTTGAAGATATTTTTCTTTGAGCCATTGCCAACTTGAATTTGGTTTCTGTTTTTTTTATTTTATTTTAATCTTATAGTTATTATCGTCATTGTGTGTTAGTTTTCGTTATACTTAATCCACGCCGCAGGAGTAGCGGGCAGGGTTTGATGTTAATGTTTCTGTTTCTGGGTTGAGGATGGTGTTGTGCGAGATGTCTCCGAGAAAATGTGAATTGGCTCCAAAGCACTTAATTTTGCATAAAATGGAGTTGGAGTTAGATATAATTTTAGGATTTTTTTATGCCATTTTTTGAAACCCTGTTTGGTAAACTAAGTGAGAAAAGAAATGATAGAGTTATGGTTTCTAACCCAAGCTATGAAGTAGATACGATACAATATGAATACAACAATACAACAAAATCTAAAAATTAAGATACGAGTATAACCATCATACGTTGGAAAAACAAATTATAATTTTTAGTATTATATTTTACACGAGCTCAAAGAATAATGAGAAACCATTATGTAAGAATTAGATTTTCGTTGAAGAGTCAGTAGTCAATTTGCTCTTTTATTTAGTGGATACATTAATTTGATAAAATCTGAAAAGAGAAGGTACTATTTCAATTTCAATATTTTCTTTTTCAGTAAGAATTAAGAAAATATTGAAAAACTATTATTGTAAATGTATTTATTCTATACTCTAATACTATGCAAAATTTATTACAATCTCAATTTCATAATAATTTGGATACGTGACCTAGAGTATCCAGAGTATCCAAAAATTATCCGATACTTCTCAAAATTAATATCATATATAAGATACGTTTAGGAAGTATCGGATATGTATGTGTGAGTATTTGAGGAGTATCGGTACTCGATAATGGTATGATACGGATCTGACTCCCATTTAGAAGTATCCATGCTTCATAGCACCTAAGTGAGAAAAGAAAATGAATGATATATTGTGTTTGGATAAACAATAAATATAAGATAGGACATGTGTTATTTTATTTTCAATGTTTTGTATTTAGATGGACAAAACTATTGCAAATTTTCTCCAGAGATCTAGAATTTTTATGATGATTTTAAAGCATTTTTTTTTTTAATTATCTAGACTCAAATAAGAAATAGTTGGTGTTAGATTCTGTAGTTGGTTATGCCCTCTTCTCTCAAAGAACTCCTAATGATTTCGAAATCTAGGTTTGTTGAATCGAAATCAAAATTTTGAAATGCATCCTTTGTATGTCATTCAAGTTGGTGGAAAGGCTGTTAGATTTGAACTATTTGGAGTATTTAAAGTGCTTTTATAGTTATAGAGACCCCCTTATGGTTCAAAAAAGACATTTATACCCTTTTATATCTTCTACAAATTATATACTCTGCAAAAAGAAGAAAACTTTAAAATTATTATACCTAATTAAGAATCATTTTTTTTACTTACCAAAAAAAAAAAAAAACCCTACAATTTACTACCTATTAAACTTAATTTAGATTTATTAACATTTTAACTTAATCAAGAACATTAAGTCTACATGCTAGCAATTTTACTAACCAATATACTAAAAGCTTGATGTGGCAACAAACAATAAGTCCACAAACTTACTAATTATATATTGAATGTTAATGTGCACACCAACATCAACAAAGTTGGCCCCACAACTTTATAACAACAGAAAACGAAGAAAAAAGAAAACCCTCTAGAAATTGAATTGTTGTTTCCAAAGAAGAACCAACACCAAATCACGACAATCTTCTCTCTCACCTCCCTCCATAAATTATATAGGGCACTCCCTTTTAAATATCTTCAATATCTATTAAAATTTTCAATACTAGTTTTGATTGGTACTCAAAATGTTCAATTTCTATTTTTATTTCTCTCTATATATCTATTGAATTGGATCCCACAACTTCATGACAAAACGATGCTAAAAAGAAAAAAAAAGAAAAAGAAAATCACATTTAGCCAGCTCTTCTGAGAATGAAGCATTTGTCTTCATCCATCGTAGTCATAGGAACAGAGAACCCCTCTAGTCTCAAACCCCCCAATAGATGTCTGCCTCTCTCTTTGAGAAGAAACTCTCTCTGTTGTCCCTCAATTTCTTCTACTCCGTGTGTTGTTTTGTTTGTGATGGTTAATTGGTTTTGATGGTTTTATATATCAATCCAGTTTTGAATTTTTATTGAACTTTTTTGAACATGTGGGCTAAGATAGAGGCATTCATGCAACCCTTTCAAGCTGGTAGGGCTTGAGAAGTTGCATCTCCTTGATTGGCAACGTTATTACCTGTGGTGGGAAACACCCGAGATGATTAGCAAGGCTGGCATGGATGGAGAGGCCCTCTCGGCTCTCAACTAGATTTGTGAAGAGAGACGAAAGGTTTGTGTTTTTGTTTTTGTTTTTGTTTTTGCCTTGCTTTGTTATTAATTGTGGGCACTGTTTTTGGTTAAGTTAGGTCGGAGATATCAAATGGGTTGAGGGGAGAAGATTAAGTCAAGTGCAATAGTGCCTTTTTACATAAAAATTTGACTTTGACTTAACTTTTTTTTAGCCCTCTCTCGAAATCCTCGCATTGGATGGGAAATGTAACAGTTGCACTTTTAGTCCAAACCCATAAGAGAGGTCTCTACCTATATTTGAACCCGGGGGGGGGGGGGGGGTTTAAAGTGCTCCCAACCTTAACCACACGGTGATAAAGTGAATTTTTCCCTTTGAATTATGATCTGACCATTCTTGTAGTGTTTGCTTTGTGGTGCTGTGATAGAATCATTGTAACATTCAATACATCAATCAATAATACATCAATAGATACAATATTCTCTGTATTTCTCTCTTTATACATTGATTTTTACATGGTATCAGAGCGAGGTTGAAAACTTAGTAATTCCGCTTCACCGGCGGGCGGCAGCCTCGCCTTGGCCGCCCGCCGGACCTCTACACACACACACCCACTGTCTACGTTTAATCGGAGATTCTTGGATTCGAAAACTGAGAAGTCCGATCCGATCGCTGCTTTTCCTGCGAAATTCCCAATCGTCGCTCTCTTTCCTTCCCTGTGGACCTTGGAATTGACTTCATTGACGAGGGTGTTGTGAAGCTTTTGGAGGAGCGATGAGTCAGGTTTTCGAAGGATATGAGCGCCAGTACTGCGAGCTTTCTGCCAATTTATCCAGAAAATGTAACTCTGCTGGTCTTCTTCCTGATGGAGAGGAAAAGATGCAAAAGATTTCTGAAATAAAAACTGGAGTGGATGAAGCTGATGTTTTGATAAGAAAAATGGATCTTGAGGCAAGAAGTTTGCAGCCAAGTTTGAAGGCTGTCCTGCTTGCCAAGCTAAGGGAATACAAGGCTGATCTAAATAAGGTTAAAAGGGAAGTTAAGAAAATCTCATCAAATGATGCTAATCAGGTCCGTGAAGAGTTGTTGAAGTCTGGAATTGCAGATGCGCATGTGATTTCTGTGGATCAAAGAGAAAGATTGGCAATGTCAACCGAGAGACTAAATCAGTCAAGCGACAGGATCAAGGAGAGTAGAAGAACTACGCTGGAGACAGAAGAGCTTGGTGTCTCCATCCTTCAAGATTTGCATAATCAACGTGAAACTCTCCTGCATTCCCATAAGAAGCTTCATGGGATTGACGATGCCAGGGAGAAACCTTTTTGCCGGAATTGTCGAGGAAGAAGACTCGGAAGTCTAGGGTTTGAGGTTGGCCTTCTTCTTTGATGTGAATCTCAGGCTTGTAAAGAGCAGTGCAAGTGAAGGACCTCCTCTTAGGAACCAATCTGCTGTTGTTATTGGTGTTGAAGCAGAGACTTAGGCCGTTGGATCTTCGCAATGGACCTCTGAACAGTAAGGCAATGGTGAGGCTACTGTGGCTATCACTCTAGTGGCCCCCTTGGTCTTGGACTCTCTCTCTCTCTCTCTCTCTCTCTCCTATCATACACAGATAAACACATTGCTTTTACTTCTTTTTTAAATACCCACTCATCATCTCTCTTCTCTCTCCTCTCTCTCCCGAGTGTGATCTTGGTGCTAAACAGTGTTGTGCAACTTGAGCTGTTCAACACCTCTTTACAGGCTGTTCATGATGTGGGTTGGAAAAGGTAAAAGCTATATAACCTTTATATATAGTTATATATATATTTTGGTTTGATTTCTGCTTTGCCAAATTGCCAGCCTAGTTTGGGACTTGAAAATCTATTAGAAAATTCGTTATCCCATGACCCCAGACGCATTATTATGCTCTCTACTCTCACCTTCTCTCTCTCCACTTTATCACGTGGGTTTGTCCCTCTCTCTCCTCTGTTTGATTTCAAAATCAATTATTTTTATTTATTTTTTCCAAATCACTTTTAATCTTTTTTTAAATACCCACTCTCCAATAATATATCTTTTGTAGGGGCACTAACCCCAATTTTATTTTGAAACAATCACACTGATGTTTTTCATATAATCCATCTACAAATATTTTTTATCTATTTTCTTTATCCCTTGTTTTCTTTCATTTTATTTTTATTCTTAAACAAAACATCACAAAAAAAAAAAAAAAAACCAATCCATTCCAACTCGGTTTTCTTTCCACAAACTTATCATTTCTTCATGCCGGGGATCAACCCCGTTCACAATTTTACACCAAAAAACAAAAAAAAAAAAAAAAAAAAACAAAAACAAAAACAAAAACCAACCCACAAACCCACATCCACAGGCGGGATTTTTCTTCTCTACTCTGCCGCCGGTCTCTTCTTCTTGCCTCCGTCCTGGACGGCCCTTGACGGTGTTGCCTCCGTGTTTCCCACTCCACTGGGCACGATCACTACTCCCTGCTCCTCCACTGCAGCATATGACGGCCCTCCAAATCGGAACATCACGGTGGCCTTCCGCTTCAGCTCCTTATTTTCTGTCTTCAGCACACTTATCTCTGCTCGCGCATCCTTATACATGCGTTGGAGCAGAGCCAGCTGGGAGTTTAACTGTTGCACCTCATTTGTCCTGCTCTGCAGCCGGTGCGACAAGTTTGTGACCGCAGTCATGGTTTCCACACATGACTTCAGAGTATACTGATTGGCCTCAATATCCGTTTGCACCGCCATTTTTTGCTCCACAGACCGCATCGGAAAGTTCAACGGAGCAAAACCAGAGGTGTTTGGTTGAGGTTCACTGGCCACCGCACCAGTTATTTCTCTTGTGGGCTCGTTGAGTTCTGGAAAGAGCGTGAGCAGACCACGGGAAGAGGAGGCCATGTTTTGGGTAGCTGGACGGGAAGAAGAGGCCATGTTGCTGAGTGTTTCAGAGACGGGTTGGTTACAGAGTATTACAGAGTTTCTCTCTCAGGCAAGGAAGAGTTTTTCAGAAGATTTTAGCAGGTTTTCTGCCTCAGCCTCCGCATTGATTTATATAGACCATGACGAAGAGGCCGACACGCGCACTGTCGCTCACGTGCCTCGCCGCGTCTCCGGCTCACCTTTTGATGGCTCGACGCTTTCTGTCGGGCACGACTTTTGATGAAGTGGGCGCGCCTTTTGAGGGCGCAACTTTTGATGGCACGCCTTTTTATGGATTGGGCACGCCTTTTGATGGCACACCTTTTGACAGATTGGGCACACCTTTTGAGGGTGCGATTTTTTAAGGGTCCGACAAGACTCTGTAAACTGTCCCGACATAGATTCCGGTTAGTTTCTACAAGGGTCCGACAAGACTCTGTAAACTGTCCCGACATAGATTCTGGTTAGTTTCTACAAGGGTCCGACAAGACTCTGTAAACTGTCCCGACATTGTTTCCGGTTAATTTCTACAAGGGTCCGACAAGACTCTGTAAACTGTCCCGACATTGATTCCGGTTAGCTCCTTCATGGGTCCGACAAGACTTTGTAAACTGTCCCGACATTGATTCCGGTTAGTTTCTACAAGGGTCCAGCAAGACTCCGTAAACTGTCACCACAACTGTCACAACATTGTCTGCTACAACGGTCCGACATGACCCCATAAACTGTCTTCTACATCGGTCTGACACCGCCATCCAGTGTCCTCTACACCGTTATGACACCACCATGCAGTGTCCTCTACAACGTTATGACACCCCCATACAGTGTCCTCTACAACGTTATGACACCACCATCCAGTGTCTTCACCAATGGTCTGACACGACTATACAGTGTCTCCTATCCTCTTTTATTTTTATGTATTTTTCTTGTTTTGTTACTCTCTCCAAACTCAAGTTGGTTAGTTCCTATCCCCCTTGAGTTTGCGGGGGCTGTTAAAACCTATCACCTACTTCACCCACTAAACCTAACCCACTACACCACTACCACCTCACCTACTCCACTAAACCTAACCCACTACACCACTACCACCTCCACTTTACCTACTCCATCTACCACCTACTACCACCTACTCTTCTATATATAGGAATCATTGTAACATTCAATATATCAATCAATAATACATCAATAGATACAATATTCTCTGTATTTCTCTCTTTATACATTGATTTTTACATTTATGATACTTAATATTTCATTGTAATATGACTTGGATTTTAGAGCTTTATCTGGATTTATTTACTCCCTTTAAATGATGATGTATACTTCATCAAGGCTGAATATTTTCAGTAGAACTGCTGTCCTTTGATTAAAAAATGCCAAGTGCTTACTATGGAAACATGTATCCTCTGCTTGGTCGGTCAGAAACAGTGGGAAGAGAATTGAAGTTTCTCAACCCTCCGAATGATCTTTGATAATTATTTGGCTTAGGATTTTTATGTTCTTTGGATAAGAAGTAGAAAGTTTAGTGACCAAAAATTTATAACTTCAATAATATGTTCTTTTTTCTTTCCCTTGGTTTGTTAGTGAGTGACAAACAAAAAACTTTGGAATGCTTGGATCGCCCATGGAATTTTATTTGTAATAATGTGATATAAAAATTGTAATATAAAATTGGATTGTAAAAGAAAATAGAAGCCATCACCACCAGTGTGTGCAAGTTTGTTGCCAAGTGATATTGTTTTTATTTGTTTATTTATTTTTTTATATGGATAATCCTTTGATTTTATCAGCATAAGTGGCCACCTAACTGCTTTTTTCTTGTAAGAACCCCTTTTGGAATGATAAATTTTATAGTTTTAATAATTCTGATGGATACCCGTGGAGACCCGACCCGATATACATGGATTTTCCCCATTTCCCCTCATGGAGTTGGCTTGTGACATATTTTGAATTCCCAATTGGGATGGTTTGGGGACGGGTATAAGCTCCCCTCCCCCTTTCTCCATGTGTTTTACAATTATTCCCTGTTTGAGACTAGGATTTCCAGCATACAGTGACTTGTTTTCTACTGCACTCTCTCTCATTCTCTCACTCCTCCAGCGGTGATAGCCATTGGTGCTGACCACGGTGTTTCTCTGGCGAGGTGAGTTTCTCTCTTTGTCTTTGCCGTTTGGGTTTCAAATGGTACCAAAAACTCGTATTTGCCTGTAGAACGGAGGATTTAGAAAAATGCAATGCAGAGTAATAATTCGAGTCAATGGGTGTATTGGTATGTTTTACTTGTGACTGGGTTTTTCTTTGGCAGTGGTTGGATTGTTTTTTGGTTAGTTTTTTACTTCAAAGGCTGAGATTTTCCTAGGTTTTTGTAGCAATTAAAAAATTTAGTGAACATTCAGATATATATATGTATGTGTGTGTGAAGAAGAAGATGATGATGAAATTGAGAATGAATTATTGAAACAAATGGTACCTGGACATTGGGTGACGTGAATTTGCATTGAGCGTGTGAATTTGTTTCAGTTGTGATTGAATGGTTTCTAATAATGTGTCGGTGTAAAGAAATCTCTACATTTACTTGATTCCTCTAGGGCACTGTTGATGAAAATGGGTTTCCTCTCTCTTTCTCTTCATTTTTTTTTTTAATTTTTAATTTTTATATTCTGTTTCTTTGGAGAGACATTTCCTTCGGGAAATTGTTTTATTTATTTATTTTTATTTTTTAAATGGATTTTAGATTTCATATTGAAGATACAAAACAAATTTTCACAAACAGTCACAATAGAACATTCTATTGAAAGGAATCCAGTTTTTAAATTAATTTTGGTAATTTCAATTAATAGCAGCTTATTTGATTGTTTCAAGATTATAAATTTGATTACTTTAAAATAATTTTTTTGATTAATTAACTAGATGTGTGTTTGGTTGTGGTGAACCCGTTAAGGGACGGGAATGGTAGTCCCCACTGGGGATCGGGGATGGGGAGTTCAAAAACTGCTCCGTTGCCATCTCTAGATGAATGAATTGATTAACATTTTATTTCTCATATTGTTCTATATTGGATTTCAGGATGATTTTCTTATAAATTTATGATGCTTATTAACCACATTTTTTTAAAGCACATAAACTGAAGAGGAATCAATGTTTTGAGGTCATTCTCTTGTTATGGATTCTAAAGGTATTTCGAGCTATGAAACAGGAAATGGAGGATAATTCAGATATGAAGAGTGATAGAGCCAGAGATACTGAGGAATGGGAGGGCGATGATAAGAGAAAGCAACGGTCAAGCAAGCCAAGAAAGCCTGGGAATGGAGAAGAGGCTGAAGGATTAGATGGCCTTGGAAGAAGGAGAAGTACTGGGGATAGAAATGAGAGCCGAAAGAGGTCTGGTGGCTCAAGCAGAGTGGATAGTGACGAAGACGAGTACAGAGCAAGAAAAGAATCACGTTCAAAGCAGATGAAGAAGCAACAAGAGGAGAGTACATTGGAGAAATTGAGCAATTGGTATCAGGATGGAGCACAAGAGAATAAGCATGATGGGGGAGAGAGGTCTGCAAGTCGAGGACATGGTCAAGCCGATGAAAGTGATAAAAGGAAATCTACCTCAAAGTTCTCAGATCATGACTCATCCCAGAGCAGAATTAAAGGCAAAGATGATAGATCACATGAGAGGGAGCTTGAAAAGACACTGAACAAAGATTCCAGATATTCGGAAAGGAGGGAAACCAATCAAGAAAAGGATCATGGATCTTCTGAGAAGGGGAGAATCCTACGGAAAAGATGGGATGAATCGGATGATGTCAAGAAAGTTGAAGAGAGTAACTATGTGGAAAAATCTGATCTGAAAAGTGTGAAGGCTTCTGATCCTAAGCGTGAGAGTGCTCGAGAGAGAAGTGTGTCTGCAACAATCGAACTGAGTGACAACAAAAGCAGAGGTTTAGATTCGAATAATGACAAGGGTACAAAATCCTACGATAGGGAAGAGAGAAGAATTGATTCTGAAAGGAGTAAGAGCAAAGTCAGGTCAGAGGCTCCAGAAGAAGACAATAGGGGAAGTTCTTTGACTCGTGAAGAAAAGTCAGTTAAGGAGAGAATTGAGAAGCACAGACAGCAGAGAAATTCCACTAGTCAGGATGTCGTCGAAAGTCGTGAGAGGCCTTTTACAGCAGATGAGGAAGGAGCATTGATGAGAGACAAAAGTAGAAGAGAAGTAGACCACTGTAACAGGTCAAAGACCCCAGAGAGGAGTGGAAGGCGACATCATGAATCAGAAAACTCTGAGATGGATTATGAAAGAAGCATTGCACTTAAGCAAAAGGAATTAGAGAAGGATGGATGCAAGGATGACAGATCAAAAGTAAGAGATAATAGCTGGAGTGACAGAAAGAGGGACCAAGAAGGTTCCAAAGATAATTGGAGAAGAAGGCAACCCAGTGGCAATGAGAAAGAGACAAAAGATGGGGATATGGCTTACGAGCATGGAAGAGAATGGGAGTTTCAGAGACATGGTTTTGATAGGAATGACAATGAAAGGCCTCAAGGTCGTTCTGGAGGTAGGAAAGATGCAACCAGAACTGAAGCTGTTAAAACCTCATCGAATTATGGAATCTCAAATGAGAATTATGATGTGATAGAGATCCAAACCAAGCCTTTTGATTATGGAAGAGAGGAGTCCAGATCCACCTTTGTCAGGAGAACTGAAGCTGCTCAGCAATCTGATATAAAATCGGCTCCAAATGATGAGTGGACATATCTGCGGGAGGACAGGGCAAGAAAGATTGATACATTCGGGTCTGGGAAATCCGGTGATGATTCAAAGGATAGATTTGTGGATGATGGTCCTTCCATGCGAGATCAGAATTCATGGAGAGATGACAATGACTTTCAGGCAGGGAAAATGAGAGGCCAGAAAGGTCTTATGTCCTATCGTACTGCTGGTGGCCATAGTTCTAGTAGTGGTTCACAGACTCCTCATGGAAACCAGGAACCAGGTTCCTTTAATAGAGCTGTTCCACAAGGAGCTAAAGGGAATAGAGTTGGAAGGGGAGGAAGGGGTAGGCCTACTGGGAGAGACAACCAACCGTTTGGAATCCCAGTGCCCCTCATGGGATCACCTTTTGGACCACTTGGAATGCCTCCACCTGGACCAATACAACCATTAACTCCCAGCATGTCTCCTTCTCCAGGTCCTCCAATATCTCCTGGTGTCTTTATTCCACCATTTTCACCACCTGTTATTTGGCCTGGAGCTCGAGGTGTTGAGATGAATATGTTAGCTATTCCCCCAGGTCTCTCACCCATTCCTCCTGGACCATCAGGGCCAAGATTTTCTCCTAATATAGGGAACCCACCAAACCCTATATATTTTAATCAACAAAGCCCTGGAAGAGGAGAGCCTCAAAATTTATCCAACCCTGGTGTTAATGCTATAGTACCAATCGGACGAGGACAACCACAGGATAAAGCTTCTGGGAATTGGGTTTCTCCTAGAACTAATGGACCCCCTGGTAAAGCTCCTTCTAGAGGAGAGCAGAATGATTACTCCCAAAATTTTGTTGACACTGGTATGCGACCCCAGAATTTCATCAGGGAACTAGAGCTCACTACTGTTGTTGAGGACTATCCCAAGCTTAGGGAGCTTATACAAAAGAAGGATGAGATTGTAGTCAAATCTGCTTCGCCTCCCATGTATTACAAGTGTGACCTCCGTGAGCATGTACTGTCACCAGAGTTCTTTGGAACTAAGTTTGACGTCATTCTTGTGGACCCCCCTTGGGAGGAATATGTTCATCGAGCTCCCGGTGTCACTGACCACATGGAGTACTGGACATTTGATGAAATAATGAATCTTAAGATTGAGGTAATTTTGTCTGCTTGGAGCTTGATATCCTGATGCTATGATTTGATGTGAAGTTACTCTTGTAATTTTCCATCCCATATTTTTTTTGGGTGAATAATAATTTTCCATTCCATATATTTTTATTTGTATGACATTATTGTTCTCATATGCTTAAACTACAATTTAGATGATATGATGCTGGTCAAGTTGCTTTCTGACGCCGTGAATGCAGCTTATGTCTAGTTAATATAGATATCAGTGATACTTCAAAATATCTTTGTTGTGCTTTATAGTGCAAATATGCCACCTGATCCTAACATATTCAATTTCAAGTTTTTTTTCCTTGTTTTATGCTTGATATCTGAACCATCTATGGTGCATGTTTACAGGCAATAGCTGACACACCTTCTTTTATCTTCCTCTGGGTTGGTGATGGTGTTGGCTTGGAGCAGGGCCGCCAATGTCTAAAGAAGGTATGCATTTGAAGCCTTTGGAAACAGCCTATATGTAATGAATTGCTGCTTTCTTCTGGTTGCTACGTTTCATTTGGTTTGTAATATCTTCTCTTTTTCCTTTTTTTTAACTGTGTTTTCTTTTTCATGTAGTGGGGATTTCGTAGGTGTGAGGATATATGTTGGGTGAAGACAAACAAAACTAATGCAACTCCAGGATTGCGTCATGATTTTCATACTTTGTTTCAGCGCTCAAAGGTTGGTGGTCAGTGTTTTTTTCTGCATCTGCTGCTTTTTCTCCTTTTTTTGATCTCCCTTTTGTTATGCTGTGATGTGAATGCAAATGTTGTTTTCCTGAACTGTTGATTTCCTTGGCATCATGATGAAGGAACATTGCTTGATGGGCATAAAAGGAACCGTTCGTCGCAGCACGGATGGTCATATAATCCATGCCAACATTGACACTGATGTGATTATAGCTGAGGAGCCTCCTTATGGTTAGTTTTACCATTCATTTCTTGGATGTTAATGACCCTTGGTATGCTGCAATGCATTTTGGCTTATTTTATTGATTTTGATGTATAAAAATAGAATGAATGCATATGGACTATGAATATAGTAATTGTGCTCTTGTCTTCTCTTCCCCTTCCCCTCCTATTTTTCTTGTTTTCATTTATTTTATTTTTTTAAGTTAGTGTGGGTTTTCCTCTATACCTGCTGCATGAAAGCAAACAAAATATAAAAAAAAAAATGTGAGGCATTCTTTGCAGCTTTTTACTCAACACGAGGAACTCATGTTTCTTAGTTCTTGCAAGTTTTAAAGATTTTTTAGGGTCTTTTGTTTGGGAAGTGTTCAAATTCATTTTGGTATGGTATATATTGAATGAAATTGGAGCACAAACAAATTCCGTTTACAATTTTGTGTTCCCAGGAACATATGTAAAATGTATTTTCATGGGCTCCTAAGGATATTCTTTATTTCATGTAGCATTATAATGTATTTAATTCTGATATCTTGTTTCCAACGAAATTGTAGGTTCAACTGCAAAGCCTGAAGATATGTATCGCATAGTTGAGCATTTTGCCCTTGGCCGCAGGAGGATCGAGCTCTTTGGTGAAGATCACAATATTCGGTCTGGCTGGTTGACTGTTGGTAAAGGACTATCCTCATCAAATTTTAATGCCGAGGTACTATGTTTATCATGCTTATCATACAAAAATAGAAAAGGAATAGTAAAAATCAACCATAGTTGCTGAAACTATTGCCCATTGGCTAATGTGTTTTTCGGAGTGGCTATTATTTAGGCATATTGGTCTACATTTATTTAGTGAAAAGCGAACATGGATTATGAAAACTGGGAACTTCTAATACTAGTGACTGGAGAAAGAGAAATGCAACTTCTTATAAAGCTTGTAGTCTTCAAAATGTAGGGAAAAAGTCACAGTGGATTAAGATTGTTGGCATGTGCTAATGGAAATCGCAATCTAGAAGATACTCTTCAGTTTGAACAGGATATTGGAATGTGGAAATTGCCTCTGCCCTTCCCTCGTCACGGCTAGAAAATGTAAAAATAAATAAATAAATAGATAAATAAATAAATAAATAGCTTATCCTATATAGTACCTTGAAATAAGTAAAAATGATGTTTCTTACGGAAAATATGTTGGATTTTTTCCCTTGATCTTAAAAAATATCAGCTGGTGAAAACTTAAAAATTTTGCATGAAGGAATGACATGCAGAGGAAGAACAAAAACCACACAATTTACACTTGACTTCTGCACAACCATCAGGGGCATGCATATCAAGAGAATTTGTATGGTCCCATTGAGAATTAATTTTTATTTTCTGCTAGGGCAAGTTGGCCAGCCTTGAAGTTTTTAAGGTTTTTGACAAGTACATGATTTCCTTGACATTTATGTTTAGTTGATTGGCTCTTGTGACCATTGTTCTTACTAAGAAAAATGTTTATTATTTTTCAGGGATTTATCCAGAACTTCGCTGATAAAGATGGGAAAGTTTGGCAGGGAGGTGGGGGACGAAATCCACCCCCAGAAGCACCTCATCTTGTTTTGACAACCCCTGAAATAGAAGCTCTTCGGCCCAAGTCACCAATGAAGAACCAGCAGCAATGCAGCAACAACAGTCCGCTTCTATCTCTCTGACAACAGCCAATTCCACCAACAAAATGCCCACTGGAAACTCCCCACAAAATCATAACGCTCTTGTTCTAAACCAAGAAGCTTCTAGCTCCAATTTTTCAACTCCCGGTCCTTGGGCTTCACCAATGGAAGGCTTTAGAGGAAGAGAAGGTAGAAATATGGCTGCCGATGATAGGTTCTTCGATATGTATGGTTTTAATGCGTCCAGCGGGCGGCCAAATGGTGAGTATCAAGATTTTGTAACTCAAAGAGCAATGAATTTGATGTAGCAAATCAACCAGCATCAAGTATGTTTGTGATGTTCCTTAGATTTTTCTAATTTCCCCTCAGTATAGTAATAATGGAAAAAAATTGCATTTACACCCCCCTGTGCACATTTTGATTTGTCTGTTATATGAATCTGCTCTGGCCTGCCCTAAAGTTTTCTGTCTCCATAATTAGAAACTGTAAAAGTTCAGGTATTACACCATCAAAATTTGTGTTTTTTGGGGACAAAATTACAGCAGTATTTTTCTTCTTCTTATCTCTTTTTTATTTTTTATTTTTTTATTTATTCATTTTTTTATTTTTTATTTTTTATTTAAAGATTGGGTAACCAAAGAAACAAGCTACAAAGCTTCAAGAAGAGCTAACGACAAAAACGATGAAAGAACATTTTCCATCCAAACAACTAAACCCTCTAAACGGACATGCCATGCGAGCCAATCCATGTGCCAACTTATTACCTAGTCAGGGGGTATGTGAGATATGAAAACGTCGAAAGCACCGACCCCTCTGAAAGGCTTCCTGCACAACTTATTACCTTGCCGGGGCGTACGTGAGATACGAAAACGTCGAAGGCACAGACCCTTCTGAAAGGCTTCGTGCAGAATGTGACCAAAAGGAGAAAATCAATTTGAAGCATCACGTATAGCATGCACAATGGTGAGTAAATCACCCTCAACATGAATGTCTTGAATCCCCAACTTACTAGCGAAATTCACTAGTAAAGTTAAAGTAATTAGAACTAATACAAATGGTGTATCATTTCAAGAATAAGTGTAAAGCATATATTTTAATGTAAAAAAATATGCCAATATTTTTTTTTTTTTTCTTTTCTAACTTTACGTATCTTATCTTATTTTATTTTATTGTTATGTGAATTAAAAAAATTTAAATTTAAGAAATCTAGTCTATTATTATTATTATTATTATTTTATTTTATTTATATAATAAGCAACCAACTGCCATAGATAAAGATAAAATACATTAGTTGCTTCCTAAGAGCAGTAGTTGCTTCCTTACATATCTTAACAAAACAAAAGGATAGCAACATGTATGGAATTTCTCCTGTCATAGACGTGCATGTCCAAGGACAACAAAGAACATATGTCCATGAAGGATTCATTGTATTTATATCTATATATATATATATATAAATAGAGAGAGAAAGAGAGAGAGCCTTCATTATTTCGGTGTGTGAATTTAAGTAGGTGGGTGAAAAAAAAAAAAAAAAAAAAAAAAAAAAAAAAACCAGTAAAATTCATTTGGATATATAACAACTCAATGAATAATGATAGATGATTAGCAAGATGGTTTAATCAGAAATATAAACAAATTCTAGTCAGTCCAAAAGAAATAAAACAAAAACATGTTAATAACTTTGTTTAGAAAGTCATAAACACTTTGGACCACAATTTTTTTGAATCCTCGAATAGTTTCTTTGTTATTTTTGTTTCATTTTTAGCCTCTGATAAACCTCAAGTTTCTCCTTGCTGTTCTCCAAACCACACCCAACCTTATTGCATATCTTTGTTTACCCTTTATAGGCCCATACCACAAATAGAAATACACATGAAGAAGAGAAGAGACCACCTTAACTTGTTCATTATATCCTCCATTTTAGAATTCCTCAAAACATAACTAGTTGAAAAAATGGCCGGCAGAAAATTCACTGCGATGATGGCAGTCATAGCGTTGGTTGTTATGGGAAGTGCCATCGCGGGGGAAGCAATTTCAGTTTGTGCTAAAGACTGCATGCCTTCATGTTTGGGGGTAGCAGGATCCACCATTCCCAATTGTGAGAAAACCTGCGAAACTTACTGCAAAACACAAGGTCATCAGCTTCTCTCCATTCCATATATTTTGAGCTCCCTACTTCAAAACTTACATAAATTCTACATGAATTCAGAATTCCTCCCCTATGTTCTTAAGCTTTGTTTTCCATTGTGGAATCTAAGCCTCGGAAATATTGGGACTCGAAGTTATCTTAGTTCAAAATTCACTATAAGAAATTATGGTTTTAGAAACAAAAAATTAGGGATAAAATTTTTTATTACCAAAACTATTATTATTTTATTTTTAGCTATAAAATTAGACATTTAGTGATGAGCTACTAACCTTTTGGGACAAAAAATTATCTAAATAAATGAATCTTTTTGGGACCAAGTTTATTACTGACATTTTCAAAATTGTGTCCCTAAAAGCTCATTTTTTGACTTTTCGGAACAACCTTTCATCAACTATTCTCGCGACAACTGAAATTAGTCTCTTTTATATATTTTGCAACAAAATTTATACTTTTAGAGACAAAAAAAAAACTTAATCTCTAAAACTCTTATATATTGTAGTGATTACTGCGTTTGTTTCAGTGGAAAATATTTTCCACTGAAAAACATTTTTTATAAATTCCAGAGAATGTTTTCTATAGAAAATGTTTTCCTATATTTGGTTGTGTTCTTGAAACTAATGTATTAATAGTTGCATTAGTGGTAGTAGTAGTGACGGTGGCAGGGTGGAGGAGGCGGCAGCGGTAGTGGTGGTGGTGGTGTGTTGCAGTGGAGGTGGCGGCGTGGTGGTAACATGGTGACATTGGTAACAGTTTAATTCGGAAAACATTTTCTGCATTTTAAAAGTAAAAAACATCTTTCCGTTCAAAGTGGCTTGTTTTCCATTAACTAAGGAAAATATTTTTCGTTATACCAAATATTAAAAAATATAAAAAATATTTTTTTAAAATTATTTTTTGTCAAAACAAAGGTAGTGTAACTATAGTTGAGAATTCGGGCATGGATTCCATACTGCCAAATCCAAGGCTCATTTTTTATTTTTTTTATTTTTGGGACTTGTTTACAATTTGAAAACACGAGATTGAAGTTGTTTGACAAAACTTTGTAACTTATATTCTGTTTGCTTTGACTTAAAAGTTTTTGTCAAATATATTTTGCATATTTTTTATTGTTTAGTTGAATAAAAAGTAAGTAAAACATATTTGAAGGAAAATATTTTTTTTATCGTAATTTCCAAAATGATTTATCATTAAAAAATTTATGAGTCAACTTTTAGAAAGTTCACTTTCAACTTGGTGCTTGCAACTGGTCAAAAGATAGCTCTTTAATTGCTTCCTACTTAACTTTTACAATAAAAGGTTTTTGTTTCAAATATCAACCGAACATAAATAAAAAAAATTTAAAAAAAAAATTTTACGGTCAAAGAAGCAAAGAGTTAAAAATATCAACCTTAAATAGGAATTATTTAGTTGAGATTATTCAAAAGAGTAGGAGTCTTATTTAGGCCAAGTTTGGCAAGTCCATATAAAGTCAAAAAGTCAAAAAATTATTCAAAAAGTTAAAAAGTTAACACTATTCACCAAAAGTCAACAATTACGGCTACACAACTCCTAATCCTAATTTTCCCCTACACACTAATTTATACAATTTTTTAATACACATTTTTTCATAAAAAGTCAAAAAGTTAACCCAAACATCCATATTTTTGTCCTCAATTTTTTAGTCCGAAAAAATAAAAAGTGCACTTATTTAGGACACCCCAAACAACACCTTAGTTTCCCCATTAAGTTTTGAAATTTTTATTTTTATATATGGTTTTTTTTTTTTGATAATCAAATTGCTCTCACTAAAAATTTAGAAATATTATTTTCACTTGTGGTATTCTTTTAGAAAAAGAAAAAAAAAAATATCTGCTCTCTTGAGTTTGTTTGTTTTACTATCACTTCAAATGCAATTATTATTAAAATAAATAAATAAATCTTTAATCAAATAAAATATAGATAAGTATATATATATATATATATATGTATGTATATTGCCTTATGAGATTGTTTAAATTTTGACCTGACTAATTTGGAATACATATAATTTCTATCATTTCATATAGCCCTGTTTGGTAGAGCTGTGGGAAAGTGCTTATAGCTTATGCCTAAACAGCTTATAGCTTATAACTTTCAGCTTAAGCTGATTTCCAGCTTATTCTTAAAGTATCTCCTGCCCCACTCAAAGAATAAGCTGATTTCTGACTTCCACAAAGCTATAAGCTATAAGCTATAAGCTAAACCAAACACATCAAAATAGCTTAAATTAAGCTGAAAGCTGAAATAAGCTGTAAATAATTTCTGCCAAACAGGCACATATCATGTAATTATTGGATTTAAGACGGTGGAGTGTCATTATTGATCCATTCCTTGTGGTATGATTTCAAAACTTGTAAGGGAATTAGAAGTTATGACTAAGAAAGACCCATTCAATATAAAATTTTTTAAAAAAAAAAAAGAAAAGTAAATTGAGAAGAAACCCTACAATCTGTTGCTCGAATTTTCTCTTGAATTATGATCTTTTTATTTTTTTCAAGAGCTTTAAATATTTAAATTGGTTTTCTCTCTCAATTTATTTATTTATTTATTTTTTCAGGCATTAAATATCCAGCATGATTCTGACATCTTTAGACAACAACCAAGAGAGGGAGCCAAAAAACTCTAGTGAAGATTTAGATCTTAGTTTGGAGACTTGATTTTTGCAATCAATATCACTGCCCCTTTCTTAGAAGTATTTTTTGTTGTTATTAATGTATATAGTATTCCTATAATCAAATATTAATCAAAACTAATCAACAAGATTTGTACATTGGCCAAAAATTTGCATCATCCCACCTGCATGTATGCCATAAAAAATTAGTATTTTTCTACTTGTATGTAGGTTGTATTATCCTTCTATTTTTTTATTTATTTATTGTGGTAATAATGAAATGTACTTTATCTTTATTGTGATTGTGATTACTTCATTGTAATATGTTATTGTATAATTAAAAAGAATGATCAAAATTCTTACCTCCTATAAGTCATACCAAACTAGTGCACTTACTAAGTGGTCAACCGCTGGACCGTCCGCTGCATCAACCGTAGTCAATCAACATTTGAATGATCAAAATTCCCACAACCGATCAATTAGGCCAGTCTACTACCTCCACCAATATATGTAGAATAATGTTAGGGATCATGAAAAAAATGTTATGAAATACTTCGTGAAAAATTTTTATCATTTGATTAGTAAGTGGTGTTTTCTTATATGTGTAATCTAATGATGAAGAATCTTTCATAATTATATTCATGATATTTTTTGCATGATATCTAACATTAATTTTCTATCATGACGCAACTCTCTACCTAATGTAACACCCAAACTCAATAGGATTCACATTTATGACTGAAGGTTGGTAAAGCAGCGGTACTTATGGGACGAAAAAAAAAAAAAAAAAAAAAAAAAACTTACATGTCATTCATATACGAGTTAAGAGAAAAGCCCTACCTATAGAAGCTCTCTCAGGAAAAACAAAGATATGGTGGTGACCCTAGCTTGTTCAAGCTTCAATGGTCTAATTCTAAACGTCCAAGCAAGCTCCAAGTGTAACATTTCAAATTTCTGAAACCTTATTTTAATGACTATACCTCCAAGTTTGGATTATTTGTTTGTAGATCCAAAGGTTGGTATGACTTATGAAGTCAGTCGTTTGTTTCATCTCTATTCTCAAGATTGTAAGGATTATATCGAACTTCGTGTGCCATTTTGGTTGTCACATTTTGACTTTTGTATATTTTGCATTGTGAAATTCGAACTTAGATTTGAGATTTTGAGGAAAATACCCAACAGGGGTATTCCACACGTGCGATAGTGAGGCAAAAGTAAGAGTTTTCCGAGGTGTGAGTTCTGGCCAAATCTGCACGTGCGGCCACACGTGTGGCAGTGCACTGGTGGCTGCGGACATGGCATTCACTTGACTTTTCATTTTTCTTTTCTTTCTTTTTTCTTTTACATAGCAAATGTCCCTCTCCATCTCACTTTCTATCATTTTTCCATATCTCTCTCTCTCTCTTTCAAATTTCTCTCTTTATATTTCTTAACTTTAAACTCAAGATGAAAAACACCTCGGGTTGGATTTTACATTTGGTCCAAGAAAGAAAGTTGTCGAGCTCATGAGGGGGCAACAATACTATTGGTTCAAATTTTCATTTCGCCAACTTCGAATATTTTGGGTATCTCCATTTTCTCACATTTTTGAGGTAGGGGAGGTTCTCTTCTCTCATCTATATATTATTATGTATTTTGTTTTCTTGTTAGTTTCATTTACATACGATATAGTTCACCATGTTATGGTTAGATTTTTGTATTATTTAGCATCTTTATCTCTTCTACTAGTGTAGTTTTGTGATTAGGAATATATTGGAGTGTCTTATGATTTTTATTTGTGTTTGGAATACTTTGGTGGAAAGACTCCAAAATTTTTGTGAAATTAGATTTTGGTTGGAAATTTTAAAATATATCACTGTTGTTGAGGTTATTTTTGAATGCATATTGGTGTCATGGGAATATTGTTTATCACTCACAATAAAGATTTTTTTTTTTTTTTGAATATTGCTTATCATTCTTTATGAGGATTTATGAAAATATTATTTATCACTCTTAACGAGGAATCATTGGAATATTTTTTTATCACTCTATATGGAATTTATGAAATTATATTAAATATCAAAATGCGAGTTTTAATTTCATATTTGGTACTACCGGATGTGGTAGGAATTTTGTGTGAGTTAATTTGTGGAGTAAAGCAACTTCGGTTTTAGGATTTAGGATGAGAGACTCGAAACTTTGTCAATGGGACGCTGGGTCTTGCACATGACTTCTACATTTGAAAAGTGCATGGAAGTGTCATGCAAACCAAAAGTGTGTTGTATGGTGTAGACGCATGATTGTGACATCACAGAACTTGTTAATGAGGAGCACACATAGATTAACTAATTTATACCTAACTAACTTCCTAAATTTTGGAGCGTGATACCCTTTGTCATACTAACCACATATGTACTCCATTTAGATCACGAAATGAGAAGAAGAAAAAAAATTATTGAGGTTTATCAAGGCGAAAAAGAAGAAGAAGAAGAAATGATTGTGTTTTCACTATCGTGTTTGGATGTGTGTGGACTCGTCTTTTTCCGCGTCCCGTCTTTCGGAAATGGTTGAAAAGAAGGCCTCACAATTCGGACTCCTGCTGTTCTAAATCTAGTCTCACAAAATGCAATGTGAAATTGATAATCACCAAAGAGTCCAAATTCGACAAACCTTTTTGGAAAATCGATTTTAAATCAAATAATACCAAAATTAGACTATTTTGATAGATACAGAGTCGCCACCTAAATATTTTGTTTTGAGAAAATTTAGAAAACCCTAACTAGTGTCAAAGGCCACATGTTCGTTATCACCAAAGTTGCCTCGGTTCGAGAACTTAAGTACAAGAGGGCAACGTCATGAGTTGAGTACCCCCGCTCGCCCGATCACAGATCGGTCTCTACTAATCATGATATGATTTTTATAAACATTATGTGTTTTTATTTCGATTATTAAACTAGTTTTACTATGTGACGTACACAAGCAAGTATAAACTAGTTTACTCAATTTGAAACAATTCAACTCATGTTTGTTTGTAAAAATGGTTTGAATTTACCACCCTCAAGTAGGCTTAAAAGATGCAAATTTGCCACCAAACATAATGGGCTTAAACTATGATTTGCCACTCAACAAAGTGGGCTTAAAACTTACATTCGTTGAATCGTTCCAATTCAAACAACAAGTCTTCATCCACAGACATTCATGCAGTTTGACATTTAAGCACATAGCCTAATGGCAATCATGCTAATCATGGTAATATGGCAATCACACTCATGCAAGCATGCTAAAACATAAACACTTACCGAGTACTCCAAGCCAAAACAGAAACTAGTTAAAAAAATGGATGATCCTAACTATACAACATGTCTAATGCAACGCATGCAAAGAATGCAATTAATAGGCTCGGTTACTAATATGGCATATGGATTGATTTGATAACATGCGATTAAATACGTATTTAAAGAAGATGTTGAAATGACAATGCAGTTTGAATGATGCGTCGAGCCTTGGTACATGCAATACAAATGAATGGATGCAAGCATGTGATATGCTAATTAAAACATGTCCCTAATCTAACCATTGAAAGCGATTAAATAAAAGTGAGAAAGACGTGGGGTTGGAAGACATACACACATGTACGCACACTTATTACAACATTATGCCCTTGCGAAGGAGCGTCTAAATGAATAAGCTAGCTAACTAGCTACGCTAATTAAGCTAACTATTTATTACAAACCAAAAACTAATTAACTATTATAGTTAACTAATTATTACAAACCGAAATTGAATAATTAGTTAATCTAATTAATTATTTACAACGCTTAATTAGCTATAACAAATTAATTACAACACATATTTAAGCTAGATATTTAAACGATAAGTAAACTTGGAATGCAAGGGAGGCTCATGTACGTGCTCGGCTTTCACCCGAAAAGGGACTATCTTGCTACTGCATGTCTCTGTTTGCACATTTGAACACCAAAGAAGCTGTCCACTTCCAGAACACCTCTGCTCCACCTCAGAAACACACTGTGCAAATTTCATTGGTGGCCGACAGGGGGCCGGTCGGCTACCAGTGGTGGCCGGTCGGCCACTAGTGATGGCTGGTCGGCTACTGGTGATAGCTGTGGGTCACTGATGGTATGAGCTTCCTTGCTGCAATAGAGAGCAAAACAGAGCATTTCTCAAGGGTTGTTTGCACACATTGCCTCTCATTTTCATGGGGAAATCAAAGGAGGAACAAACTTTGGTTCACAAACTATCAATCAAGCAATTTCATTGCATGATGGCTTGTAAAACCAATTGTGCAAGATCAATGGATGCAAAGACAAGACCAAAAGGACCATCACCTTATCATGCATGATCAAGGGTAATGGAGACCAAGGAAAGTGACACACTTCATCACTTTGAGTATGAAATGTCCCATTTTCTTTGTGTTCGAATTAACGTCCGATTCGAATACATGCAATGTAACACAAAGAATGCTTATCTTGAACACTATTACTTGTCAATTTTGTTTACTCATTTTAATTACCAAAACATTTCTTAATCCATTAAGTCCATTGGTGATTGTCCTCTAATGAAAGAGAGCTCAAACCACAAGTTGCTTTAGGCATGAAAGAGGCATTACGCTGTTGGTAATGAACCTCCCTAAGGGATTAAGCCATTAGGTGTAGCACCTCTATTTCACACTTAGGCAAACAAATGGTTTGAAACCACTTTCAAAACAAAACAAAAGAGTGAAGAATTGAGGGAGATTGTAGAGATTATAGTGCTAAAATTAGGTGCAAAACAACACTAAAACATGTTATCAATTCAAACCAATGGTGTTTAAAGCCTTAAAACACTAAGATAGTGAAGGAATTAACACTACAACCATGCCATACAAGGCTCAAATGAATTAATCAGCCAAAAATAGAGGCAAAACATCCCTAAATATAGTCTAAAACATGCTGGACTTGAGCCACAAAAAGCTAAAACAATAAGCTAATAAATGAGGCTAACTAGGCATGCAAATAAGACACAAGAAGGGGAGGTTAACCCCTCTAATTTTGGACTTCAAAATAAGGTTTTGCCACTAAAAAATCTCTGAAATTCAGTAGTTAAAAAAACCAAAAAAGCTGGTTTGAAAGTGATGAATAATAACACAAAAGCTTAACAAGCAAAGGAGCAAGGAGGGTGGACCACCCCTTAGCTGAAAATGGCCTCAAACCCACACTTTTAGGCCATAAAACAGAGTTTTTTTACAGTTCAAAATTAGCCCAAAAATAGTTTGAAGAGATGGCAAAACGAGTGTACAAAACAAGCTTAAAGGACAAGTGTTATACCTCTTGAAGCAAAGGACAATTCTAGGCACAAACGAGGCACTAAATCAAGCCAAGACCACCTTCTAGAGCTCAAAGAGGGTCCCAAGTAACCTCAGTCCAAAGATAAGCAACTTTGGTTAAGGGTTGATAGGTAAACTAGAATTATATTTATACTTGTATGCACAAAAGTTCAAGAGAGAGAATTATAGAAAGAGAGGCTCTCAAAAATTTTCCAGCCTTGAAAACAATAGAGAAGGCCTTCTATATATAGAAATATATGGCTTCAGGTCGAAAATATCTCAAAATGGGACAGCTGGACCAGTGTAGAACAGTTGGAGGGAAAATATCTTCACAAAAACTGCCTTTTGACACCAGTGGCTGACAAGCCTCCACTGGTAGCCGACAAAAGTAACCCTTGGACGACACATGGCCGTCAAAGCCCATCCATGGCCAGCAAACTCCACCAATGGCCGGCCAGAAAAATCTGCTCTCCAGGTCCAACTTCAAATGGGTATATCTCCTTCATCCGGACTCCTTTGCAGGTCATTCTTGAGTCTAAATTGAAGCCCCCGTCTTCTTTCCAATGGTGGCAGCCTCACATCAAAATTCCAAGCGTGAAAAAAAGGTATACCTATTTTAGTGAAGGCTGCTCAGTTTTGGTCCTAACGAATTCATGCCTAACTTCTCCTAGTTTTCTTCTCTCCCCTCCTATTTTCTTCAACTCCAAAACTATAAATAAGGTGTTTTGAAATATTTTTCGAAGATTTCACATCTCTTTCATTTATTTCCACTTTGTCCTTGCTCGGTTTACCGAAAAGTGCAACATTTAACGAAATGCGAGTCTCGGAACATCGTAGAAACTTTTTCAAAAATATTTTGAAAGAGAGGGTTTTAAGGTCTAAAATCATTTTGGTCAAAATAGTTTTGGTCCAAAATGGGGTGTAAGGTTGGGATTTGAAGCTCTCCTTGCCGAAGAAATCGAACATTTGCACAACATAGCCTTCTTCCTCAAGTGATCAACTTGTGACACCCAAGTCTTATGAGCAGTCAAAAATGGGGTGTCTACAATGTGTAGGAAAGCAAAATCTGTGATATAGGAATAATGGAGGGATTTCTTTTACTACTAAAAAAAGCACTTTTTTCCACTACTACAAGCCGTCGCAAATAATAAAAATACAGTCGCAAAAGACCTTTTGGGACGACCCATACGACCGTAAATGGAGGGACGCAAATGTAGGGGTGGCAAATACTTTTTGTGACGACAAAGTAACGATCGCAAATTATTTGCGACTGCCTAAACTGCTTTTTGCGACAGCTATTTTGCCGTTGCAAAAAAAAAAGAAAAAAAAACACTTTTAGTGACCATTTTTTTACCATCGCAAATAATTATTTATTAAAAAAAATCATATATAGGTTTGCTACATCAAAAAAATCATTAACAAGCACCAAACAATTTTTTGTTAATAAAAAATTACAAAATTAAGAAATTAATTAAATTTATAATAGACATATTAACTTATATTCACACATATATAAGTGCGCAAATAAAATATAAACTTTCATACATGCAAAACAAATATCCATTAACCATCCTTAAAATACACTGTACTAAAAGATTCAAGTCTTAAAAAAATAAATAAATAAAATAAAAATAAAAAATGCATAATCTTTGGCTTTCAACATCACCTGCTCGATCATATGAACTACCCCCTCAACAAAACCTGCAAAAACATATATCAAACTTGACTTGAAAATTTAATGCACTTCAATGTGTTATTTTAGCTTGAAATAATCAAAATAAAACTATTTCAAAAGAAATTGTCAAAAGAAAAAAAGGTCATTCTGTAAATTCTTTTGCTTAGAGTAAATTACAAAAATATAAATGTCAATTCGTAATTTGCACAAATAAATAGACAAGAAAATGGTTACCTAATCCAATCAGATTAATGAATAAACCAAAGAATTTGAAAAATGAACATAATTGACATAATCTCTGTCCTAGCATGGGTTAATACCAGAAGGAAGCAACAAGAAGAAATTTGGCTTCAATATTTAGAAGTTCATTATCACTACCTAGTGACATCGAGTTACCGACCTCACTATGTAATTCAACAATTATATAGCAATGAATAATTTGGGAAATAAATTCAATCAATCAATAACAAATGATTACAAAGGTGATTTGCATCACACTCCAAATAGATGAGAACACTTGCCTTCTCAAATCAAGTAGTCCATTAGTAGATTGAATTGCTAGATTATCCAATCTAAAAGTTTTGCCTCCAAACACATACCTAAGAAGACTTCTTGCTTAGCTTTATCGTGGACCCCAAAATATGATTTGCCAAATTCAGTACGCTTCAATTCTCCATTGCCATTCTAATAATTCAAAAAAATAAAATAAAATAAAGGAAAATCAATTTATAAAAAATCCAACTCTTATTTCAGGATAGGGAATTAATAATATCAAGACAAACTGAAAAAATTCAAGGCAGCATTTAGGTAGACACATAAAAATAGACTTACAAGTACTATAAATTTTTAAGCTGGCCAAGGTGAGGAACTAATTGGCCAGATAATGCTGCATTTCCAAGATCACTGAAGAAGAGACAAACAACCATCATAGAAGGCCTCAAAAATTGGGAGAAAGTTATGTACTTCATGGAAGTTCAAAATGTTTTCATGTGCATTGATATCATCAAAGAAGATAGCTTACACTCTTTTCACACTATTTTCATTTTTTATTTGGATCAAACCTATGGCATAGATCAATCATCAACCCCATGTATATCCTATATTTTACTTTTGATTTAAACCAATTAGTCATGCATAGAGTAAGTATAGAGTACACTAGCACTGTTAATTTAATTATCCTTTATTCTATCCCTCTGTGTACTAAGGTCTAACCTACACATACAAACTTGCAGGCACACTGTATACTGAGAACATAGGATTATGAATGAATATTAGGTTTGGTATAGAATTTGACATGGCCTGAGATGCTGAATTAGAGATTTGAAAACGAGTTACTACAAGCACTTCTTGAAGTTAAAAGTTTGTTCAACGTAGGATTATGAACTTGATTCATGCTTATATTAGTTAGTGTTGTTTGTCTATAGAAGCTTATAGTTTTGACTAATCATGTATGCTTTGGTTTAGGGAAGAGTAAGAGAAGTATCCTGTCACAATTTTATTAACCATTCTTCAAAGAAAGAACATTTCCATAATTTTATATTTATACCAAATTGATATTAACAGCCACTCGCAATATAAAAAGATACTAGTCAGTAAAGTTTAGTGCTATAAAAATTACCTAAGAGACTAAGCATAGATTTGCCAATCAGAACTCAGAAGCTCTCTCTTTAAATCCATTTATTTTCCAACACTGTGCTTGGCCTTTGTGTGAGATTCCAAAGCATTTTCCAAGTCAAATGACCTGCAAGAAATATTGGGAGAGGGAAAATTGAGATAATATTTTTGGTAACATTCACACTATATTAGTGTAAAATAAATATCAGCAATTTACAAAGAACATGTAAAATACATGTTAACAAAGATAACATATTGTTATCCCAACAATACCTAGAGACAACATGGTTGTATATATATTCCCAAACAAAAACAAAAAATTAAAGAAAGTGTTGGAAATCCTGAACTATTTTAGTAATCTAATAATTCGAAACCTAAAATTTGTAGGACCAAACTTTCCCTAACAGTATTTGCAATCGGCCTTGGATTCGAGATTCGATTCGAGATTGGAAATAAGTAAGACAGATTACATACCATACCAATCTCATCAATTTCTCTAACAAAATCAAATCCATACCATACACACTTGACTCGACACTGAGAGCAAAACTCATGATCGTTCTTACTTCTTCTATAAATTTTTAAAATGTAAATGCCAAACAAAGCTTCCTGTATTCTAATTGATAATTAACAATCACAAACAAACCAAATCAAAGTACTATGCAATTAGTTTACTGGGCTGTCAGATGAAAAATCTGAGATAGAAGCTTGATCAAATATCCACAACTGGTTGTCTGTTACCAAGGTTCTGAAACTAGATATCGTACTATTTGGATGACCAACATCTTCCCCTTCCACAATATCCAAAGACAAAATTCCAGAATGATTGGTTTCAGTTGAATTTGTTTTCTTATGAAGAAGGGTATGGTTTATGGTTGGAAGAGCTTGAAACTGTTGCATTGATAGTGAAGGAGAATGAAATTGAGGATATGAAGCAGCCAAGCCTGGTTTGGTCAATTCTGCAAAATGAAAATATGAAGGAAAATTAGATTTTGACTCTATATTAGCTTCATGCATAGTATTGCCACAACAACAAAATGTCAAAGCAGAAATTCTTTTACATAATGTACAATACAAAAGATTATCATTGTATATGTCTTTCTATGTTCATGTATTTTTTATGGCAAAAAATATGTAATTATGATTAAAAATATTTGTGCACAACGTTTATAGGACTTGTCAAAAGATGTGACATCCAAAAGTGTCCTTGCTTTGTAGTTTCTAACAAGAGTACTTCTCAAATTAAAATACAAACATGGTGAAGAGCCAAAGAATTACGGAAGTTTACCACGATGAATATCATAATAAAACTCCTCAAACTAGAATGAGAGCAAGATAGAGAAAGAGGCCCAATGAAGAACCTGAATTCTAATTGGCAACTACATCACAAAAAATCAGAACTTAAAAAGGAACATATTGCTTGAGCACCTTCTACAAAACCTTCTACAAAAAATTGGAGGAACAGATTCTAATTTACAAAGGTTGCATTTGGATTGATGAATTTATAAAATTGAGACTTGGGTTTCAAGTTCAAATCTATAACAGGATTCATTATTGGAGCTGGATTTTACGAAATTAGGGTAAGGATAGAGGTAGGAAAGGTATCTCAACTTGAATCATTGTGGATAAAACCATGTAGACACTCCATTTTTGACCGTCCTCAAGACTTACACGTCATCGCTCATTGTAGACACCCCATTTTTGACTGACCTTAAGACTCAGACGTCACTGATTGAACGCTCAGTGATATTGCATATTGCGCTCGTTCAGAAGTTTCACAGTCTCGGCTGCGAGCCTTGCCTCCGGACTTCCGGGCTCTTTCGTGTCTTGCCTCGGTTTGCGAACCAGGCTCTGTTTTCTCTGTTTTCTCTTCCCGAAGGGAGGGAGAGGTCTCGTAGATCATCTCTCAGTGGCCATAGGCTACGTTTCGTGGTCGTAGGCCATTTTGCCCATTTGGAGTCCGGTTTCCAGTTTTTCGGAGCCGTTGGCCGTGTGCCTCGGTTCGGGACCGCTTAACCACCTCCGTTTGCTCCGATTTTTGGCATGCATCTTATTTGCTCCCTTTTGAGGGACATTGTGGCTTGAGAGACCAACTTCGTGGTAGAACACCACTTCTGGTGCCTAACAGTCAGTTTTTGGGGCCTCGGGCTGCGCGTTTCGGCCCTCGAACCTTCATTTTGCATCAGTTTGGGCTCATTTTTGGTGGAGACCTTATTTTCACTGCTAAGAAGGTCGTAGAAGGGTGGGAGGCCAGTAATTGTTCTGACAACCAGTTTTATTCCTCCATCGCCCTCTGTCGCCCGTTTTTCTCACTTGAAAGCCAATGTTGACCACCCTAAGGCCACTTTTTCCAGCCCTAAACCACATATTTGTGTTGTACACACCTGGGAGGCCGCCAATATCACATGACCAGCCAGTAATTGTGTTTGACCCTTTTGAACCCCTCCAAAAAGTGGGCTTTTCTCTCTCTTGGTTTACTTTCTCCAGTTTTTGACCACATGGTTGTATTGTGCACACATGGGAGGCCACCAATTTGGGGTGGTCGGCCACTAATACTGCTTGAACCTTTTGACCCTTGGCCGGCCGGCCATGGGGAGGGCCGTCCGGCCACCTGCAACTTAAATACCAGGCCGGCCTTGCTCCCCTCCTCTGGTACATTACAAATCTGTATTTTGTTTCCCCCCAGATTGTGTATCCGGGGGGCCTGCACTTTTGGGGGGAAATTTAAAATCCATTTCCTCCCTTTTTTCCCACACTCTTGCCTATATATCCAGGCCCTCCAGCTCTCTTTTGAAGGGTTAGAAAATCTGGTCTAAGCCTCCTACATTGTATCTCTCTCTCTCTACACTCCAACCCTCAAAACCCCTCAAATCCCACACCCTTTTCTACACCACCACATAGCACCACACTACCACCATCCTTTCCAACACTTGGAGCTGGTTTTCCAGAGCTTAGGAGCACCTTTTCTCAAGCCAAGAGCTATTGAAGCTTGGTCTACAAGGGTGAGTCTTCATTCTCCCTCTTTTGTGCTTTATTTTGTTCTATATCTAAGCCATACTCGCTTACATTTTTGGGCTCCGACCCTAACTGAAAATAGTCATGTTTTAATGTCTTTTTCATGATTGATTAAGGGTCCTTACATGTTTAAGGTCTCTAGCTACCACTTGCTTCTTTACCTCTCTTGTATGCCTTTTTCTTGCATAGTATTTTAGGCTCATTTGTAAACTGTTTTGAGCTCGGTCATAAACTGAAAAGTGGATTGTTTTGAGCCCTTATTCAATATTTTTGAAGGGCTGTTCACTGTTTGAGGCTTCCTTTTGTCACTTGCCTCTTCATCTCTCTTTTGGCCTTATTTTTGCATGTTTTGTTAGCCCCTTGTTCTTGTGTTTTTGGGCTCTGGTCTGAACTGTAAATAGCCTTATTTTGATCCCCTCTTCATGTTTGATCAAGGGACTTTTACTGTTTGAAGCTCCCTTTTTGCTCTTTGTGTCTAAACCTCTTTTTAGGCCTTATTTTGCATAGTATTTTAAGCTTGCATGTGCATTGCTTTGGGCTTGGTCACTAATTGTAAAATACCATGTTTTGAGCCCCTATTCAACTTTGTTGAAGGGCTCTTGGCCATTTAGGGCCAGCAGCTGCTACTTGCTTCATTATCTCTCTTTTGGGGCCATTTTTGCATGTTAACTTAGCCCTATTTGTGTTCACTTTTTGGCCTTGCTTAAAACTGTAAATATTCTTGTTTTGGGACTGTCTTGATTCTGTCTTCACACTTCGTGTTCAAATAATGCATGCTTTTCATAGCCATAGGTCATTCCATATACCTAATTTCATGTTTCGGGTCTCATTCCATGTATCGGGTGCCATGTTTCCATGTTCTGGGGCTGTTTTGCATCATATTTTGCTACTGAAATTTTCATACTAGTATGCCATATTCCATGCCTTGCCATGTCTTGTCAGAGTGGCATTTGGTGCCTTAGGGTCGATCCTCGGTTCGCGTGCACGTGGGCACGCATTTCGAGTTGTCTCATTTTCATCGTATGGCTACTTATGTGAGTGTGGCTGAGGTCCACTCGTGTTGGTGTAAGTCCATTGTGCATTGTGTATGCCATTTCATTTCATAGCATTGTGTATGCTAGGTTGTATGTTAGCACATTGTGTATGCCATGTTACCTCGTGCATCATGTATGCCATCTCATAGCATTGTGCATGCTAGGTTGTATATTAGTTGCATTCATGCATGTCATGCATATTGCATTGTGTTTGGGATAGGAGTTAGCCCGAGCACGGGAAACGAGGGACGTTTCATACTTCGAGTGACGGAATGTGTCTCTATTCCCAGTCACCGACACTCCGGATTATCCATGATGGAGTTTAGGTCTTGTTGTGTTTATATGTGCATTCATTTCATATTGAGTCGCGCAATTCAACTCTTCGGCCATCATGCATCGATATGCGTGATTGGTGGCACGGGGATCGAGGACTACACTTCCCGAAGAGTAGTCATGCATACATATGTGAAAATACTTTGCCATGTCCCTTTGTTGCTCTCTGTTGCAGTAAAGCAAAAATCGACAGCGTTCCGGAGCTTGGCACGCATTCCAAGAACAATTGCAAATAGAGGCAAACCGGGGCATCGCGAGGGATTCTCCGCACAAGGCAACCCGAGCATGCATCATTCATCATCCGGAGTAGATTTGAGGCAGTCCCTAGCTTGCATGCCAATTTATTGCTTTCCTAATTTAATTTGTTAATTAATTAGGGTTTTGTATATATTTGGACTGTAATTATTTGGGACTGTATATTATTTATTCGGACCCTCTACGCGAGGGCAATGTTGTAATAAGTGTGCGTGCGTGTGATGTATGTCTTCCAACCTCACGTCTTTCTCCCTTTTATTTATCCGCTTATGATGGTTAGATTAAGGCATGTCTCAATTAGCATACAGTATGATAGCATGTTTGCATTCATTCATCTGTCTTGCATGCACCGGGCTCGGCGCATCATACTAACTGCATCGTATTTTCAATTCCAAATTGAATACATGTTAGCTGTAGCATTTCATATGCCATGTCTAGAATAGCCGAGCCTGCTATAGTTTCATTTTGCATGTGTTGCATTAGGCATTTCTGTATAGTTAGGATCATGCATGGATTTCTAACCTAGCTTCTGTTTTGGCTTGGAGTACTCGATAAGTTTTACGCTTTAGCATCCTTGCATGCGTGTGAGTGACTACCATGATAGCATGCTTACCATGAGGCTAATTGCTTATGTGATATAACTGCCTGAATGCCTGTGGGTGAAGGTTGGGTTATTTGAATTGGAACAATTCATCAAATGTGTGTTTTAAAGCCCGCTAGATAGTGGCAAAATCATGTTTTCTAAGCCCACCCGAGGGTGGCAAATCCACGTCTTAGCCTACTTGCGGGTAGCACCATCAAACCATTTTCAAAATAAACAAACATGAAATGTTTTGTTCCAATTCAGACAATCCAGTCTATACTTGTATGCTGTGCGCATCACATAGTAAATCTAGGCTAATAACCGGAATAAGAACGCATAAAGTTTTCAAAACTAGATATCATGGTTAGTAGAGGCCGATCTTTGATCGGGCGAGCGGGGGTGCTCACGAAGTGACCTTCCCCAATCGTACCCAAGTTCCCGAGCCGAGGCAACTTTGGTGATGACGGACACGTGGCCTTAGGCAAACGAGTCAGGGTTTCCTAAATTTCCCCAAAATAAAATATTTAGGTGGCGACTCTGTATCTAGCAAAGCAGTCCATGTTTGGCACTTCTTTCAAAATCTGTTTTCTCAAAATGATTTGCCGGATTTGGACTCTTTGATTCAGATATAGAACCGTGACAATTTGAGAGTCCGAACTGTAGTGAACCCCAAATGAACAGAATGGGACTCACCCTCCCGGGGGCGTTCGGGGACGTCTACACTCATGTACTCAATTATTGTGTGTTTGTGTTCGTTTTGAGCGCCCGAAGTCCTTGGCGGAATGCCTTGTCTTTAAGCCTTTAAACCTTGTTCTTTCTGTGCCTTGTTTTGGACCAAAACTTGGTGTCTGGATCTCTTGGTGACCTGTTGGTCACCACCCAAGACTGTCAACCATGGGATGTTTTTATCGGCCATGGGTGTAGCCGGTCAGCCACTAGTGGTGGCCGGTCGGCTATCAGTGGTGGCCGACGACCACCAGTACCTTTTTCCAGATATTTATTGACAGTTATGCCAGCTGTTGCACACTAAGCTGCATCTCTATACACGTGTATGGTGAGATGTTTCTAAGCTCAATGGGTGATTTTTCTATATATAGGGGGGTTCCTCTCCCATTTTGGAGGGTTAGAAAAATTAGAGCAAATCTCTCTCTCTCTCTTGATATTTTGTACACATTTGCTCACAAGTCTTTAGCTTTTGCATATCAACCCATAACCAAATACTCTCACCTTTCGGCTGAGATTACTTGGAGTCTTGCTTGAGCCCTAGAAGGTGGTTTAAGCTTGGATTATTGGCTATTTTGTGCTTTGCTTCAAATGTATAGTACTTACCTTATTTATACTTGTTTTGTATCTTGGCTTTGCCATCTATTTCAATTGTTTTTGGGCTGATTTTGAACTATCAAAAACTCTGTTTTTGTGACTTAAAAGTGTTGGTTTGAGGTCTCTTTGAGTTAGGGGGTGGTCCACCCTTCTTGCTGCTTTGTTTGTTAAGCTTTTGTACCATTTTTCATCACTTTCAAATCAACTTTTTTGGGCCTTTTAACCACTGAGTTTTAGAGGTTTTTCAGTGGTAAAAACCTTGTTTTGAAGTCCAAAATTGGAGAGATTAGCCTCCCCTCCTTGTGTCTCGTTTGCATGCCTAGATAGCTTCACACGTTAGCATGTTTTTCTAGCTTAATTTAGCTTAAGTCCAGCATGTTTTTGCCTTTGAAATAACCTGTTTTGGCTCTGTTTTGCACTGGTTAGTTCAGTTAAGGCTTGTTTTGCATAGTTATAGTGTTAATTCCTTCACTAGCTTGGTGTTTCAATGTTTCAACTATCATTGTTTTGAGTTAATAGCATGTTTTAGTGTTATTTTGCACTTCATTTCAGCACTTAAAATCTCTGCAATCTCCCTCCATTCTTCACTCTTTTGTTTGCTTTGAAAGTGGTTTTAAACCTCTTGTTTGCCTAAGTGTGAAATGAAGGTACTACACCTAATGGTTTAATCCCTTAGGGGGTTCATTACGAATAGTGTAATGCCTCTTTCATGCCCAAAGCACCTTGTGGTTTGAGCCATCTTGCCATTAGAGGACACTCACTAATGGACAAATGAATTAAAGAATGGCTTTGGTAATTACAATGAGTAAACAAAATTGAACAAGTAAAAGAGGCAAGATAAGCATCTTTCGTGTTGTATTGCATGTGTTCGAATCGGACGTTAATTCGAACATAAGGAAAATGGGACATTTCATACTCAAAAGTGATGAAATGTGCCACTTTCCTTGGTTACCATTACCCTTGATCATGCATGATAGATAGGGTGGTGGTCTTTTTTAGTCTTGTTTTGCACTCATTAAACTTATACAAACTTGGTTCTTTGGCCATCATGCATGGAAATTGCTTGATTGATGGTTTGAGAACCAAGAGTTTCACTCCTTTGAGCTTGTTTGATGATAAGGAGTGTAAACAGTAAACACAAACCTATGAGAATACACTGTTTTGCTCTTTCTACTCTCTGTTGCAGCAAAAAGATGAGTTCATGTCCTCAGTGGCCAACCAGCCACCACCAGTAGTTGACCGGCCACCATTGGTAGCTGACATCCCCCCTGTCGGTCACCAATAAAATTTGCACAGTGTGGGTAAGTTGAAGTGGAGGTGTTCTGGAAATGGGTAGCCTTTTCAGTGTTCAAATGTGCAAACAGAGGCTCGCAACAACAAAATGATGGCTTTTCGGGTGGAGAAACCAAGCACGCATGCATCCCTCGTTTCCTGAAGCCATTTAGCTAACTTGCCTAGTTGATTAGTTGTAGCTAATGCATGCAAATGTCGTAATTATTTAAGTAGATTAGTTGATTAATTTATGTTGTAATTAATTAGCTTAATTACTTTGTAATTAGTTAGTTAAGTGTTGTAATGTTTAATTAACTTAGAGCAGTTAATTAAAATTGTGTTGTAAAAGTTAGCTTAATTAGCATAGCTAGTTAGCTCTTATTCATTCGGACCCTCCTTCGCGAGGGCATAATGTTATAATAAGTGTGCGTGCGTGTGTGTATGTCTTTCAACTCCATGTCTTTCTCTTTTTTATTTAATCACTTTTGATGGTTAGATTAGGGGCATGTTTCAATTAGCATATCGCATGCTTGCATCCATTCATTCGTATTGCATGCACCGAGGCTCAGCGCATCATTCAAACTGCATTGCAATTTCAATATCTTATTTGAATACGTGTTTTAACCGCATGTTATCAAATCAATCCATATGCCACATTAGTAGCTAAGCCTATTAATTTCATATTGCATGTGCTGCATTATGCATCTTGTATAGTTAGGATCATGCATCTTTCTAACCGGTTTCTGTTTTGGCTTGGAGTACACGGTGAGTTTTTATGCTTTAGCATACTTGCATGAGTGCGATTGCCATGTTGCCATGTTTCGCATGCTTGCCATGAGGCTATGTGCTTACTTGCTAAACTGCATGAATGCTTATGGATGAAGGCTTGTTATTTGAATTGGAACAATTCAACAAATGTGAGTTTTAAGCCCACTTTGTTATGGCAAAATCATATTTTAAGCCCACTCTGTTTGGTGGCAAAATCTGCATCTTTAAGCCCACTTGAGATGGTAAATTCAACCCATTTTCGCAAACAAACATGAGTTGAGTTGTTCCAAATTGAGCAAACTAGTCTATACTTGTTTGTGCGCATCACATAGTAAAGTTAGCTTAATAACCAGAATAAGAACACATAATATTTATAAAATATCATATCATGATTAGTAGAGGCCGATCTTTGATCGGGCGAGTAGGGGGTGCTCATTTCAGGATCTTCCCCTCTCGTACCTAAGTTCCCGAGCCAAGGCAACTTTAGTGATGACGAACACGTGGCCTTCAGCACGAGTCAGGGTTTCCTAAATTTTTTCAAAAATGAAATATTTAGGTGGCGACTCTGTATCTGGAAAAACAATCCAATTTTGGCATTATTTGATTTAAAATCAATTTTCCAAAAAGGTTTATTGGATTTGGACTCTTTGGTGATTATTAGTTTCACATTGCACTTTGTGAGATTGGATTCAGAACCGCGGGAGTCCGAATTGTGAGGCCTTCTTTTCAAACCCTTCCGAAAGGTGGGCACGGAAAAAGGCGAGTCCACAGTTTCTGGCGACTCTGCTGGGGATTTAGAGAACTTGACTCGAACTCATGATATGATGTTTTATCTACATTTATGTGTTTCTTTTCATTTGCATTTGCATCGGTGCGCCTAAGTCACAGTATTTGCCATCTGTTATTCCTGAGCAGTTTGCCGGAGGCTTACTTGGAAAAGCTTGCCAAAAGGATGACCGGTTGCGGGCTCTACCACGATGGGAACACAACCCTTAGATCTGGACTACTGTTGTACCATTTCATCTTCCTTTTACTTCTCGATGTTAGGTGTGAGAGGTATATTAGGTAGTCTTGTTGAGGTACCCTTCTTGACCAATCGGCCTAGTTGCATATCAAAAACCATAGTGACTGTTCCAAACTAGGACAGGTCGCTCACCCGAATACAGGAATGTTTGAAACCGCTTGTTTTGCGTAGTGAATCCCTAGCTCCTGACGATATTAGGGCAGGGTAACCCTACCCCATCATAGGGGTGTTTTGGCTCTCACTTGCTTAATACGTGCTTTTAGAGTGAAACTCTGCAGGAATGTATGTATCAATTACAAGTCTAGGTATCAGTTTTGGGGCAGAAATCAGTATTTGAGTATAGTTCTCCAGCTTTTGATTGCAACTGCGTGTTGTTTCTGTCTGAGCAGAGGTGCTATGCGGTTTCTGATTTTTGTTTTTTTTTTTGCTTTATTTTCTTTTTGCGAGGTAGTCTTTCACCATTGCTTCAGACAATTCTGTTACCCCCCAAGCACTCTGGACCCAAGTTAGAAGGATTTTTAGATCTGGGGATCTAGTAAAGGGACAGCCAGTGTTTGTTTCACTCCTACCGGTTACTAGACGGAGGAGGACTCGGCAGAATTCGCTAATTCAGCAGTCACCGTTTACCTCGCATGTGCCCAGTCAGGCCCAATCATCTACTTCCTCTCTAGACAGAGAATATTTGCCAGTCCCGGTAGTTTAAAGTCCTCCAGTCAACATGGAAGACATGCTTCGTCAACTCCAGCAGACTATTGAGAACATGCAGCTAGATGCTGCCCGACAAGCTGAGACCACAGCTCGCCAAGCCAAAGTTGTAGCCCGCCAAGCAGAGGTAATAGAAAGGCTTCAACAACAATAATTACAACCTGCAGTAGCCTCAGTATCCCATGCACCCCCAGCGGCAATTCCAGCACCCGAGGTCACAATCAATGCCCAAGAAAATGTAGGCATTCAGGCATATCCTATCCCACCTCAGACCTCCAAGGCACCAGTTTAACCGACAGAGGCGCCATTTGAATTCGAGGTTGACCTGACTGTACTGAAAGTGAGAAAGCTAGAAAAGTTCTTTAAACCGGCACAGGGCATGAATTCGATCCCTGATATAGAGAATGACTATACTGATTCGGCGGTGACGTTGCCAGATATATTCAAAATGCCGTATATAGTCCGGTTTGACAGCTTTGGGGATCCTATGGTCCATCTACGGCTATTCTCTGACATCCTACGACCCATGGGTCTCACCAGACTACAGGAGCTGTCGCTCTTTGGCCAGACCCTGTCGGGTATAGCGGCCATCTGGTATGCCAAACTTGAAGACTCTGTGAAGAGAAACTAGGAGGAAATGGCCGAGGCCTTCATAGCGCAGTACTCCTACAATACTCAGATCAAGGTCACTACTCGTGATCTCGAAGCAACTCGCCAGGAGTCGAAGAAGGGCTTCTCGGATTTTGCGACCCGGTGGAAGGCCAAGGCCTCTATGATGACTATATGGTCGTCTGAAAAGGACCGGATCAAAATGGTGGTCCGTAACTTGCAAGGAAGATTATTATAGAAGATGATAGTCTTGCCTTTGTCTACTTTTGCTGAGTTCCACGAAATAGGGGTACAAATTGAGGATGCAATGAAGCTGGGGCTGATAGACAATGAGAATGAGCAGCCCAAGAGGGCTTTCACATGTAGTTCTAATGCAACTACTAATGGTAGTGCAGTTACAAGGCCTTCAAATGTGAATACTGTCACCACCACACCCAAGACCACCAATCCTTTTGCCAATACATCCAACCCAGCCTTCCAAACCTCAAGCCATCAGGCCCTAGGCCAGAGGGTCTTCACCTCACTCTATATGTCTTTATCTGCAGCCTTGAGGGTCCTAATAAAAAAAGGGCATCTGAAGCCGTTAGAACAACACCCATTGCCCGATCCTCTCCCTCCTAAACACAACCCGGCCAAATACTGTGCTTTTCATAAACAGCATGGTCATGATACTGATCAGTGCTTCAGATTACGTCATGAGATTCAAGATCTCATTGACAATAAGGTGATAGCACCTCCTGAAAAATCCAACGTCACTACAAATCCTCTCCCACCAGATAACCAACCCCCTACACCTCGACAAATAAACCTCATCCATACACTGGTCGTCCCTTACGACCCCAGTATATACATCACCTCCTCCCACCTGCCTAAGTCGGCATTGTTCATCCTTGAGAGCACAGACTTATGCATGATGAACACGTAAATAATCCAAACTAAACCCGTGGTGGTGACAGTGGAAGATGGAGGGAGATCAACTTTGGTGGAGAATACCAATCTAGTGCCTGAGGGCCCCGTGGATTTATCTGAGAAGGAATACAACCCATGTCGTTATATTGTGTCGACCAATTAGGCAAACCAGAGGTGGAGTTATGAACAGGAATGGAGGTCACTGTGGTCCGAGAAGATGGCCCAAGCCAGGTATTAGATGATCTAGCCGACTTGAAGGAAGACATCAACAATCTACAGTTCTTAGATGAACAAGATTCAGGAGATGTGACATTAACTGGTTCGATCTAAATGGGTCGACAAACAACTCTGGGTGGCTCAGTGATGAATCTGATGTGGATAAGGGACTTTAACCAAAGCTGGAAGAGCCAAAAGTAGGAACTGCTACGAAGGCCGGAAGGGCCGAGGACAAGGAGAAATTGTCGGAGAGCACCGGTAATTCAGCTTAGGCATCGGGCATTGTTAATACTGCTGATACGGAACAAGAAGCCGCACTGAAGTAGTTTGAACAAGAAAGGGATGAGAATAGTCAGAAAGCTGGAAAAGCCAAACACTCCTGTGGGGGATGACTATGATGTAGGAGTAAGTACAACGGAACTAGACAATTGCTTGTCGGTTGTCGGAGGAGTATGGTAGGAAGATGATGATCTGCATCTTGCCCACACTGACGAGGATTGGGGCCGAGATCTGCTAGATGACACTTGGTACTCTGAGGAGGTGGATCATATGACTAGAAGCGGGCGGTATTTCAAGCCCCCACACTTAGACCAACCCAAAGCATTCGGAAAGGACAAGGAGGCTGAAAAATAGAAGGAAAAACTATTAGAGGAAGAGGTTGTGCTGAAACAATTGAAGAAGATTCAAGTAGACATATCTATCTGGGGGTTGCTTATGGCTTCCTGAGTGCACCGGCAAGTTGTATTGTCGGCAATGGATAAAGCTAAACTGTCTATCGTCACAACTCCAGAGCAACTAGTGGGACTTGTCTTCCCAGGAGGTGCTGCGCCAATTTTGACCTTCTCGGATAAGGAATTGCTGCCCAAAGGCTATGCACATAACAAACCGCTATACATCTTAGTTGAGTGTAGAGAGAAGTGGGTGCCGGTTGTATTGGTTGACACTGGGTCTGCAATCAATGTTTGTCCGTCTCGCATAGCCTATGCTATTGGCTTGAAGCCAGCAGATTTTGTACCAACAGCCCAGGTGATCCGGGCTTACGACAACACAAGCAGAGAGGTGATGGGAACAATTCAGATTAGAACACAAGTCAAGCCGGCCCAACATGATATTGAGTTTCACGTCCTGGATGTTTCGGTTATTTTCAACTTGTTACTTGGGCGACCCTGGCTGCACCAAGTAAAAGTTATTTTTTTTCACCTTGCATCAAATGCTGAAGTACCCTCTTGGAAAGGGGGTAGCCATTGTGTTCAGGAATTCATCTATACATCCTCCGCCAGAGGTTACAACACCTGTACTGGAGATTGTACATGGCGACAAGGATGTTTTCTTGTTTGCTTTTTCCTTGGCTGAGGCCCGGGTGGTGCAAAATATCTTGGCTGTTAATGAGGGCTTATATGTCAGTGCTCAATCAGTGTATATCATGAACAAGGTACAACATATACCTAGGAAGGGATTAAAAAAGAGCGGCCGGAAAGGCGTTACTGCACTGGCCGAAATGCCACATAACCCTCACGCCTTTGGCTTTGTTATACGCTCACCAAAGAGGACTGGGTGAGGAAAGGGAAAAACATGGCCGGAAAAGCCAGAGCAAAGCAAAGTGGGAAGCACTATGAGCTCGTACATAGGCCAATTCAAGGAACTCTAAACGGCCGTTTTATCCAGGAGGGAGAAGACTTCCCATTTTGCGGCTTTCCTGAGCCATGGTTGAACTCCGAGAAGCGGCGTCTACCCGGCTTTGAGATTTTCTTCGACTTATAGCTACAAGAGGGTGAAGCCCCAGAGGAACAGACTGAATTAACTGCTGAGGCTAAATAGAGCACAGAAAATGAGTCCAATAGCAGTGAACTTGAGATAAGAGCAGTGCTAGCATGTCTCCTTTTGGATCCTTAGATCAACCCGGAGAGCTTGGGGGATAACCTAACCTTTTCCATGATCGAAGACTAATCAGGTGTGGACTTTTTTGGTGGTATTCTGAATGCATCCGACGCACCATCCTTCACTTGATAGCTGGAGAAGGGTTTTCTGTCCACTAGTTCTGAGTCAAGTAGTGAGCCAGAATCAGATTCCACAAAGTCTGTGGAGTCGGAATCAGATTCCAGTTCTTCTGAGTCAGTGTCTGGTATTCCTGGGGTTGATAACCCGGATGCCGTAGTTTTGTCTATGCCGTCTTTTTCTTTTTCTTTTGAGTCGATTGTAACTGAGGAATTGGATGAGCTGGATCTTGTGAATGAGAATACCACTGCAGTTTCTGAGTACTTCTCTGTGCCACTTGTATATTGAATTGATTATGACTTTCAAAATTTTGATAAAAACGGTGAGGAAGGAATTCCTCTGGTTTTGAAACATTTGATTGATTGAGAGGAGGAGAGGTTTGTAAAACCCCTTGTTGATGAAATCATTCCAATTAATGTGGGTACTGAGAAGGATTCGCGTCTACTCCAGATCAGGTCCACGTTGTCTTCGGAACAACGCGAGCGCTTAGTCGCTTTATTAAAAGATTTCAAAGATATTTTCGCGTGGTCCTACGAAGACATGCCTAGAATCAATCTTGAGATTGTACAGCATCGGATCCCTCTTGACCCCGAGGCCCAACCCGTTAAACAGAAGCTGCGAACAATACGCCCGGATTAGGCTTTGAAGATTAAGGAAGAGGTCACCAAGCAGATAGATGCAGGGTTTTTACTAGTATCTGAGTATCCAACTTGGTTGGCCAATATTGTTCCGGTGCCGAAGAAAGATGGCAGAATTCGAGTGTGTGTGGATTTCAGAGATCTGAACAAAGCTAGCTCGAATGACGACTTTCCTCTACCGCACATTGACAAATTGGTGGACTTCACCGTAGGCCATGCGTTGCTCTTCTTCATGGATGGATTTTCCGAGTATAACCAGATTCTGATGGCACCCAAGGAGAAAGAGAAAACTGCCTTCACCACGCTGTGGGGAACCTACTGCTACAGGGTGATGCCATTTGGGTTGAAGAATGCTGGGGCTACCTATCAACGGGCTGCAACCACAATTCTACATGATATGATCCACAAAGAGGTCGAGGTGTATGTGGATGACATGATTGTCAAGTCCAAGGAAAGAGAGGGCCACTACACTGCCTAGAAGAAATTCTTTCAATGAATCAGAGAATATCGGTTGAGGCTGAATCCACAGAAGTGCATTTTTGGCGTAACAGCAGGGAAAACACTGGGGTTCTTGATCACAAAGAAGGGCATCGAGATTGATCCTTCCAAAATCAAGGCCATCCTAGAAATGCCACCACCAAGGACTGAAAAGGAAGTGCGAGACTTTCTGGGTAAAGTGCAATTCATAAGACGATTTATCATAAAATTAACCTTGACTTGTGAACCACTATTTGGTCTTCTGAAGAAAGCAAAGAAATTCTAATGGGATGACCGATGCCAGTTTGCTTTTAAGCAGATCAAGCAGTACCTTCAGAGCCCGCCCGTGTTATCGCCACCAAAGCCGGGGAAGCCGTTGATTCTGTACCGTCAGTAACAGACACAACGATGGGATGCATGCTTGCTCAGAAATCTGAGGATAGAGTAGAGAAAGTCATCTATTATCTGAGTAAGAAAAACCTGGAATGGCAACCAAGGCAAAAGTTAGAGCACAAAAAATTAGAAAAATGAAAAACTGAGCTCCACCCGATTGGAAAAAGGAAAAACTGCACAGAAAGGGCGGCCTTGGCAAAAGGTAGAGTGCAAAAGGAGAGCGTTAATACCCAAGTGAACCCGTACCGAACTACGTAAGGCCTGATTCTCATCTTCAAGATATGTAGGCAACTTCATTCTGAAGTTTGGCCGTAAACACTTCCAAATCAACTGTGTCCATGTGTTTGATCAAGGCATCTTTGTCTACTCATTATCTGAAAGTTCGGTTGTGGTCCTTACTCTGAGAGAAGAGCTGGCTACAGTGCTAAGCAGTGCTATTTAGTCCGGGGGCAATTTTTTATTTCTGGATTCGAGGTTGTACATCTTGAGGATAGATTCCAGGTGTCTCAAGTTGTGATCCTTATCGAAAATGATTTTAAAAAGTTTTGATAAAATTTGATTTTATTCAAATTAATCTTTTTACAACTTAGACCATTTTTGGACCAAAAGGAAAACTTTCAGTGCCCACAACTCCAATTTCATTGATTTCAATACAAAGTTCTCCAACTCTCGATGCAAATCAAAGTTGATTTTATTACATTCAAAGGGAAAACTTGAAAAGTTAGATCAAAGCAATAAACTTAGGGCATAAATGAGTTAGGTGTTCCTACGTCCCCTTCCTCAGCTCGTGGAAGCTGCAGATGCTAAAGTAGGCCCAGCTTGCGCCTCATCTTCAAGCCAAGTCAAGCACTCACCATAAAGGGCGCAACTGAAATTGAGAGCAGGAACCAAAAGTTCTCTCGTCCTCCAAGCAGTGGGATATCGAGCTAATTGTGAACCTCAGATTGGGAATGAAGCCGGGTACTCTACCCCCTCTTCTGGACGAGTCTGGTCGTGTCCAAACTGACGCCTGAACCAGAATGGAAAGCAAAATACGTAGTGTGTCAAGCCAATTAGTTGAATGCCAGGTTGCCGAGCCATGCTGTAGCTCATCTCAGGCAGATCAAACCAGGGGCAGCGCCAAGCAATATCAACAGCAAACCTGTTGCACATCCAATGGCACCACCACCCTTCGTTCGGGAAATCAATTGGACGTTGGTGAAAGAAATAGCCTCGTACTGAGTATGCAGGGCAAGAGTCCACTACATTTAGTTTTTCCATGAACCATATCTAGGGAGGGATGAAAAATAAGAGAGATTAAAGAATAGAGAAATGTGCACTGAGAGAAAAAGTGAGAAAAGGGCTTTGAGAGAAAAACAGAGCATGAGTGCGGAGTGATGTAAGAAACACATATTAAAAAGGGTGGGAAACATTACCTGAACAAGTAGTGGACTTCCCACAAATTTGGTTGTCTCTCATCGATGAAAGGCGTCTAAACCCATCAAAGTCTCAGCCAATACCAAGCCAATGCAACTCTTGCCCTCTTTCAAACCTTATACCACTTCAATTAACCGAATGCTAGACCCTCCAAAACTTGGGGCAAGAAGAAAATGAGCCAACAAACACAAACAAAGGGCATGCTGTCGAAAACTCTGCCAAAGACGGTCGCCGCGGTCACCGGCATCAGAAAATAGATGAATGAGGCTAGGAATATCCAACTCTCTGTTTTGAACCAAGGATCGAGCCTCATGAGAAGTGAGCCCACACATCCTTCCTAAAGCTTGGATGTGACCAAAATAAGACTGGGGCAAGATTTCCTCATCACGCCGAGATTCCATCAAAACTTAGAATTCTTCGATTGTTGGGCATAACTCTTGTCCCCCGAAGCTAAAGACGTGTGTAACCGGGTTCCAACACCTAGCCACAGCGTGAAGGAATGGAAAACACAGTGGAGAACGACTTAGCGAGAATAGTGCAATTATCCTGAAACCCTGGAAATTCAATTTTTCCGAGCCATGTAAAGTTGCAATCCAATTTGAGAGTTTTTTGGTAAAGAATGGCTCCATTTTGTGGCAAAAACAAAGTTGGAATGAAGAAACTACGAAGTCCAAACTTTTGTAGAAGATAAGGCACTGAGTGGAAGACAGGTGGCAACAATCTGGAGGTCCCTCACACTGATGGCCGACCGGCTAGTGGTGATGGCCGACAGCCATCTTCTGTAGCCGACCGGCCACCACTGGTGGCCGACAGCCTTTGTTCATGGCCAGCAGCATTCTTGTCTATTCTGTGGTCTTCCTGTGTGTTGAGAGTGATGAGAATCTGTGTTTTGTTCTGCTCTTTGTGGGTTATGTTGTCTTGTTTTAGTTAGTTTTGTTGAGCCGTTTTGTTTCAATTTGTTTATCGAGTTGTATTTGTCTTGTTTTGCTTATCAAGTTGTATTTGTCTTGTTTATGGAGTTGTTATATATTGTGTTTTTTTTATCAAGTCATATATTACTTAATTATTTATCGAGTTGTACATTGTTTTTCTTGTTTTGTTGGTAGTCGATTCATTACCTGATTAAGAAGGTTGTGCCAATACAATGTTCAAAGTCCATCAATCAAGTTCACTCTCGTTTTTATGCAATGCGGTGCTCAGAATGCAAAATACAACACTTTTTCATACAAAAGATTGGTTTTCATTCTGATCATGGTTACTTTTTACAAAAGAGTACAAGTTTTTAAAGCAAATAAAACATGTCAAAAGTTGTACAAAGTGCTAACATTACTAGCAAAAAAAAACTAAGCAAAAACACAGAAAATCAGCGCCAACTATCTCATTCTCGAGAAGCCCTCTTCGTCATATTCCTTGGCAGAGCCTCAGAGCTGTCTCCGTCAGCGCCGTTGTCTGCACTTCCCTCTGAACCAGAACCAGAACCAGAATCATCACTGTCATCTGCCTCGGAACCTGACTTAGCATCATCTCCACTAGTAGAACTTGAGCCAGCGTCATCATCTCCGCTCTCTGATGACTCGCTGCCTCCTCGGCCTCGCCGGTATCAACCTCGTCATCACTTAGAATGGGCTCGGAAGGGCCACTCTCATCTCGAGTGTCCCTGGCTCTGCCTCGGCTGCGTGCCAGAGTCTGTCTCTCTCTCCTCCCTACCACCGAAGGGGGCACCAATGGTCCTGCTGCAACTGCCATCGGTGCTGTCAAGGCGGGTGTCATATGTCAGCCACAGTATGCGTATCAAATGCAAGTATGATGTCCAGAATGAGTGTATGCAAGAGTTAGATACAATGTATGAGTACAGTCTAGAAGTGCAGTATTTCAGATGCAGTGTATCAGTGCAGTGTGGGTCAGATGCAATGTGTGGAAGTGTTCAGTTAAAATGTCAGTTTCAGTGTGTCAGCAGAAATTTGATAACTGGAATGTAAGACAACTGAGGAAATGACCTGAATGCCGTGGAAACCGAGCAGTGCCTCCATCCTCAATATTATGTCCTCAAATGAGGCTAATAGCTCCAGCAAATCCTCGGTGTATCCTGGGGGTGCCTGCAAATGCATTTGGAGAATGATCAATGTCCAGAGGGAACAGATATCAGAAAGAGATGAGAAAACTAAAAAAAGTGGTACATACCGGGGGTGCGCCATGAGCTCTAATGTATCTGTGCCCAGCTGCAGTAGGCTCGATCGAAATCTGATATACCTCCCCAGTATAATGCCAATAAGTGATTGCAGTAGGCAACTCCGACCAACCGGTCCTTTGCCTCGCCTAAGGAGCCCCTCTGCCATAGGCCTTAGCTGCCCTGGTCACTCTAGACCCCATCTTCACAACAGGAGCTCTTGCTCTCTCACCTCCGTGAACACCGGTCAAAAGTGGCATAAGGTATGTCTGAATGAAGACTGTATAATCACCCTCAACTCAGAAGTATTCTGCCTCTAAGCCCACCATGAACTGGATAACTCTGTCAACAGATAGGCTGTCTACTGATCTCATGGACTCTGGCAGCGTCAACGGTATGAACGGAGCAGGTATACCCAGAGACTGGCATACGACTCTCTCGCCTAAGTACCAGGCTCAGCAGACCGGACCCTCAAGTAGAATGCAATAGCAAGAAATGCCCCAAGCCGCATTATACCGGCCTCCAACTCCTCTCGGTATCATGGCCCATGGCTGCCATGAGATCTATAAATGGAAGTTGTATAGATTGTCAGTTGCTGTCAGTGGCTATAATGTGAATCAGAACAGCGTGAAAGCAAATGATGACTGTGTTTTAGGTTACCTCATGAGCAGCTATGGTGTCAAAGTAACGCCTGAAGAAAGAAAAGGGCTCGCGAGTTCTACGGGAAAGCTGACCGTCGTACATCCTTGAATAAGGGACCGTCAATGGAACCTCCATCTCTGGCTCCGAGGTAAAAGTCGGGAAGTATGCATACACCCACAGCTGCAGGGAAAGTGCAATGATATATGGTCAATACAATTTGAACAATTATAAGAAATGCAAAGCAGAAAGTATACAGTGCATGAACAGATACAGGAAATGCAAAGTAGAAAGTACATGCGTTGAACAGATGTAAAGCAAGAAATGTCGAACAGAAAATGCAAAATGTAAAGAGGGAACTGAGATGTGTACCTCCCAGGCTCGCCAGTAGCCTCCGATCAAGTGTCCAATCCTGCGGGAAGTCGAGCTCATGTAGCCGTACAGGGTGGCGAGGTCGGCCCCGCCCCAATCGTAGAAACTCACTCGAGGAAGGACCACTAGTGCGCTCAAAAAGTATAGCCCTACGGTGTTCGCCCTGTTCATGAGCAGGGTTGTACCGAAGAGGAACATCCGAAAACCCCGGGCGTAGTGCTCTATCTTCTCTGTTGTCTCTAGCTCGGTCTTCCGGAACCGCTTCTCGAACCAGCTGTATCTAAGATGGGTTGTCCGAAACAAAGGCGGGTGCGTCCCCAGAAGCTCAATCCAAGCAACCTCTCATTCCCCCATACTAGGATCAAGGAGAATCGAATCACCCCCTAAGCCTAGGCCTGTGATCATGGCAAAGTAGTAAGGGGTCATCGTCATCTCTTCAGTAGTGGAAAGGTAGAGAGAGTTGGTGGTGTCCCACCATCTCTTCACTAGTGCTCTAAGAAGTGGACGGCTCGTAATGACTCGTGTCAATCCAGAGCAGAATAGGCCAAAGCCTGGCTCGTCAACAATAGCTCGTACTCTGGCAGGGAGCTTGTCGTACCAATCTTTGGCCGCCGTGGCCCCATAGCCCTTGTATGCACAGGCGTCACCCTGTGATAGAGGACAGGTGAATCAATATAAATACAGTTCGATGAAAGGAAAGTGTAAAACAAATGCAATCGCATTGGTGAAAATACAGTGCAATAGTGCGATTAGTACAAGAAATACAAGTAAAGAACATCAGATGAGCAAGTGCATAAAATTCGTACCTCAACGGCAATGGCTGAAAGATGGGAATCTGGATTCCTCGGTAAGAGATCCACTGGTGCAAAATCAGTGAAGTGCCTAATGCCTCCAGCAAGCAGAATGTGCGTCTAGAGATGATACCTTGTCGCGTCAAAAGGCCTCACTCCCAGTGGTAAGGGCTCCGGCTCTACATTAGAATCGAACTTCCTCAAACTCCGCCTCTAGAGGAGCCCCATCATATGGAAAGTCATGTACCATCTAGAATATATATGAAGAGTCGATGAAAAGTGAAGAAAATGGGGAAAATAGGTGGAAAATGCCAAAAGATAACTTAAGTCAAACCCTAAGAGAGAGAAAATGGAAGAAAAAGTCATAGCTCGAGAAAAGGCACCAAACCCAAGAGAAACTCAAGGAGAACAAGCCTCAAGCGGTGAAAATGTAGAAAAAAGCATCGAAATCAGTTTTCAATTAGTTCAAAACGAAGGAAATCAAGAGATTTTAGCGAATCAATTTCGCATGGGGCATTGGAAAATACGTATAAAGCTCGGATCTAGAGAGAAAGAAGGTCTAGAGAGAGAGAGAGAGAGAGAGAGAGAGAAAGGAATTTCGGCCATGGGGTATGAAGGAAATAAGCCCCCATGACCTATACATAAAGACCCACATATGAAAAGACCAAAAAGGGCCGATCTGCCATCGATTGCTGGTCGACCACCACTGGTCGCCGACAATGTTTAGGGCTGGCTGACAGGTGGCCGACACCCCTCTCTGGTGGCTGTTAAGCTTCCAGTGCTCCTCCTTTGTGTCTTCTGCTATTTTGTGTTCTCAGTTCTCGAGAAGCACAAGGGAACTTCCATTTTTTAAGCTCAAATTGCCTCTGCGGAAGCTCCGAACCATGTCTTCGGTGCATGATGATTCATCACTAATCAACACAAATGAAGTGTATCCTTTTTAACTTGTTGCAACTCTTCCGAGAGGTAAATCGGAAGTTGCTATTCAATCCATTGTTGTATAGAATATGCATTTCTCCATTGTTGCATAGAATATGCATAGAACATATCTTTCATCATTTGCTGCATAGAACATGCACTTCTCCATTATAGCACAGAACATACTTATAATTATCATGCATAGAACATGTTGTCACTACATTTTCATAGAACGTGCTTTGTTTATTGTGCATAGAACATGCACCCTTACTACGCTGTACTTGCTAAGTTTCTTTCTTATGTAGGTACGATATTATATGTACGGTTCATTCAAAAGAGTTCCAGGTGAAATCATTCCTGTCCTTTGAATTACTCGCTTCGGTTAGAAACATTCGGGTACGCTCGATGTTTACACCACCCTCTTTCTCCTTTCGCGTGTGGTGCATTAGGACGCTTTGGTTTTAAATGCGCGGGTGCGTCCCGGTGTTCACCCTCTTTCTCCTTTCATGTGCGGCGCATTAGGACGCTTTGGTTTCGAACACGTGGGTGTGTCCCAGTGTTCACCTCACTTTCTCCTCTCGTGTGCGACGCGTTAGGACGCTTTGGTTTCGAACACGCGGCTGCGTCCCGGTGTTCACCCCATTTCTCCTCTCGCGTGCAGCGCGTTAGGACGCTTTGGTTTCAAACACGCAGGTGTGTCTCGATGTCCACCCTCTTTCTCCTCTCACGTGTGGCGCATTAGGATGCTTTGGTTTCGAACACAAGGGTGCGTCCCGATGTTCACCTCACTTTCTCCTCTCACGTGCAGCGCGTTGGGACGCTTTGGTTTCAAATACGCGGGTGTGTCCCGGTGTTTAACCCCTTTCTTGTCTCGCGTGCGGCGCATTAGGATGCTTCGGTTTTGAACACGTAGGTGTGCCCTGGTGTTCACACCACCTCTTCTACTCTCGCGTGCGATGTGTTAGGACGCTTCGGTTAGAAACATTCGAGTACGCCCGGTGTTTACACCACCCTCTTTCTCCTCACGCGTGCGGCACGTTAGGCGCTTTGGTTTTAAACGCGTGGGTGAGTCCTGGTTTTCACCTCACTTTCTCCTCTCGCGTGCGGCATGTTAGGACGCTTCGGTTAAAAAACACACGGGTGCGTTCCAATGTTTACGCCAACCTTTTGGTTAAACACACTAGGGTGCATCCTGGTGTTCACACCCCCCTTTTCCACCTCATGTGTGCAACACATTAGGATCTTGGTTAAGACCTCGCGTGCGCCCAACAGTCGCTTTTTGCCTTTCCCGCACGTCGCGTAGTTAAGCTTCCATAATTTTCTTACATCCTTTCTGCAGGAAATGTGGTTTAGTTCGTGTTTACTTACTTACTTTCGTGTGTGGGGTTGCTATACCTTATTTCAATTTGTATGAATGTAGCATTTCTTTGTATGACATTTGCATCTAGATGTTTCATTACAGCCTCATTGCATGATCATAAGTTATATTCCTGCATCGTGCATATTATTTGCATCTTACCCTAGAACTACGCGGGTTTGATTCCTTGCAAAGGGATACGTAGGCAGCCAACGGGCACAACCATTTGTTTTTTCTTGTTTGTTTGCTTGTCCAAGTCTTCGGCCTTGTCAAAAATGAGACTTAGACATCATCGCTCGTGCACTCGATGATTGTATGTTTGTGTTCATTTTAAGTGCCCGAAGTTCTCGGCGGAATGCCCTATCTTTGAGCCTTTAAACCTTGTTCTTTCTGTGCCTTGTTTTAGACCAAAACTCAGTGTCTGGACCTCTTGGTGACCTGTCAGCCACCACCCAAGGCTGTCGGCCATGGGATGTTTTTGTTGGCCATAGGTGTGGTCGGTCAGCCACCAGTGCCTTTTTCCAGATATTTATTGACAATTATGCCAACTGTTGTACACTGAGCTGCATCTCCATACACAGGTATGGTGAGATGTTTCTAAGCTCAAGGGGTGGTTTTTCTATATATAGGGGAATTCCTCCCCCATTTTGGAGGGTTAGAAAAATTAGAGCAAAAATATCTCTCTCTCTAGAATTCTCTCTTTCTCTCTCTCTCCCTCTCTCTCTCTCTCTTGATATTTTGTACACATTTGCTCACAAGTCCTTAGCTTTTGCATATCAACCCTTAACCAAATTCTCTCACCTTTTGGTTGAGATTACTTGGAGTCTTTTTTGAGCCCTAGAAGGTGGTTTGAGCTTGGATTATTGGCTATTTTGTGCTTTGCTTCGAAGGTATAACACTTACCTTATTTATACTTGTTTTGTATCTTGGTTTTGCCATCTATTTCAGTTGTTTTGGGGCTGATTTTGAACTGTCAAAAACTCTGTTTTTGCGACTTAAAAGTGTTGGTTTGAGGTCTCTTTGAGTTAGGGGGTGGTCCACCCTTCTTGCTGCTTTGTTTGTTAAGCTTTTGTACCATTTTTCATCACTTTCAAATCAACTTTTTTGGGCCTTTTAACCACTGAATTTCAGAGGTTTTTTAATGGTAAAAACCTTGTTTTGAAGTCAAAAATTGAAGGGATTAGCCTCCCCTCCTTGTGTCTTGTTTTCATGCCTAAATAGCTTCACATGTTAGCATGTTTTTCTAGCTTAATTTAGCTTAAGTCCAGTATGTTTTTACCTATGAAATAACCTGTTTTGGCTCTATTTTGGGCTGATTAGTTCAGTTGAGGCTTGTTTTGCATAGTTATAGTGTTAATTCCTTCACTAGCTTGGTGTTTTAATGCTTCAACTATCAATGTTTTGAGTTAATAGCATGTTTTAGTGTTGTTTTGCACTTCATTTCAGCACTTAAAATCTCTGCAATCTCCCTCCATTCTTCACTCTTTTGTTTGCTTTGAAAGTGGTTTTAAACCTCTTGTTTGCCTAAGTGTGAAATGGTGGTGCTACACCTAATGGTTTAATCCCTTAGGGGGTTCATTGCCAACAGTGTAATGCCTCTTTCATGCCTAAAACACCTTGTGGTTTGAGCCATCTTGCCATTAGAGGACACTCACTAATGGACAAATGAATTCAAGAATGGTTTTGGTAATTAAAATGAGTAAACAAAATTAGACAACTAAAAAGGGAAGATAAGCATCTTTCGTGTTGCATTGCATGTGTTCGAATCGGATGTTAATTCGAACATAAGGAAAATGGGACATTTCATACTCAAAAGTGATGAAATGTGCCACTTTCCGTGGTCACCATTATCCTTGATCATGCATGATAGGGTGGTGGTCTTTTTGAGTCTTGTTTTGCACTCATTAAACTTGTACAAACTTGGTTCTTTAGCCATCATGCATAGAAATTGCTTGATTGATGGTTTGAGAGCCAAAAGTTTCACTCCTTTGACCTTGTTTGATGATAAGGAGTGTAAACAGTACACACAAACCTGTGAGAATACACTGTTTTGCTCTGTCTGCTCTCTGTTGCAGCAAAAAGAGGAGTTGATGTCATCAGTGGCCAACCGGCCACTACCAGTAGTCAACCGGCCACCAGTGGTAGCCGACCAGCCATCATTCATAGCCGACATCCCCCTTGTCGGCCACTGATGAAATTTGCACAATGTATTGGTAAGTTGAAGTGGAGGTGTTTTGGAAATGGACAGCCTTTTCAGTGTTCAAATTTGCAAATAGAGGCTCGAAGTAACAAAATGGTGGTTTTCGAGTGGAGAAACCGAGCATGCATGCATCCCTTGTATCTCAGGCCGTTTAGCTAACTTGCCTAGTTGATTAGTTATAGCTAATGCTTGCAAATATCGTAATTATTTAAGTAGTAAGTCTCTCAAATCATCTCTGTGTATCTTACAGAATTCCAAATCTAAGCTATAATCTTTAAATGAGCAAACCAAATCTATTCATTAAAGACGTTCTTGATACATTCCTTCTTCCTATAAAGATTTCCAAACAATCAAGGCACTTCTACAAAAGAGCCAATGCCATGTAAACATAGGAGTCAAGAGACTTGACAATTTATAGTCCTAAATCTTAAGTTTCGAAGATTAGATAAATGAGAGACTAGAGACATACCCACACCAATACACGCATCTTCCATGTGCATTGCCAAATAATTTGTCAAAAGCATCAGAATTCCATTGGTAATATGATAGCTATGTAATACCCTCAACATGATGTCTATGTTGCTACATGTAAAACACTTTTTTTTTTCTTTTCGGTCAAGAAAAAAGATAGGTCATTGTTACTATTACTACTGCTATCAATGCCAAACTGCCACTGGTTTATTACTGGTGATCAGTACAGAACAATTACAAAGATCAACAAAAATAGACTTGTTAAATTTCTGGAAATGATTTTTTCTAAGAAAAAACAAGAAATAAGTCAAATGCAAAGAGTAACACAATTTTTTTTTTAGCACTAGGATGATAGAAAAACTGCCTGCTTTAAGCTCATCTATATAGTAAACAAAGAAAACAAGCAAAGGATTCATTTAGTATGTTTAAATTATCATTTTTACAACCAATTCAATTATGCAATTCTACATACTTGTTACCATCTTCAAATTTGAGTGCCTATAAAATTTTCAATAAAGAACAATTTGCACACAAGGACTCCTAACAGTTTTGTTTTTAGGTAAGCACAAGCTTCTCACCTTCTTGACATGAAAATTCACATCAACTATGTAAAAGGAATTGTAAGTGTGGTGGCCGAATATAAAAAGCTACAATTTAGTGGAGCCGAATGTAAGTCGGCTCTTAAGGGCCGATGAACTGAGTGATGGGTAGCCGAGTAAGTTGTAGATCATACGGCATAACCAAGGGCCCCGATGTGAGGGTAGGTTTTCTGTAAATGTGAAGGTGGACCCCAGAAGAGTATTATAAAAGGAGGAGCATCAGACAGAAGAAGAGTATTATAAAAGGAGGAGCATCAGACAGAAGGAAGGTATGTGAAGACAAACGAGATAACTTGAAATAGAAGAAAACTTGAGAGAATACTAACTTGCCCGTTGGAGTTCTAATTCTGGCACACCCGACCGGAGTGTTCATTCCTTTTAGGTAGCAACCAGAGGATCAAGAGCGTTTACCTAGATCAAAGAGTATTTCTAAACCACTCTACCATAATTGGCATTGTCTATGGGAATACTCGAATACGTTCATGGCAGACGTAACAAATGATCCTCCGCTCGTTGCTGATGATGTTACACCAAGAAATGATGTTACCCCAAGGAACATGCTTGGACCAGAGAATATCACCACGCAAAGGGCCCTAAACTTTGAGTCAGTAGCTCAAACCTCACCCTCAACCTCTATACAGGAGACTATGTAGATGATCATGCATCAAGCAACATGAAATGAACAATGCTTAGAAGCTACGATGGCCGATAACGAGCGTTTATGTAAAGAATTAGCCTCGGAGGTAGCCAAATCCCAACAGGCCGCGTATCATGTTTGGGGTCGATCGCCAGAGAAGTAGAAGGATGATCAACGGTGTCAACGTCAGAAACACTACAGTGGCAGTGATTCCGATTTTCAGTCTCAGGAACCCAAAAAGAAGGGGCAAGTTGATACGTCTAGCTCATCCGAGGGCAGTCTATATATGGGGCACAGGCAAGGGAAAGGAAGTGATGGTTCAAATGAAGAGGACAGGCACGATCCTTTCGTACAACGCATTGCAAGGGCTGTGCTGCCTAAAAAGTTCAAAGTATCGACATTCACCCTGTACGATAGAAAATCAGATCCCACAGACCACATTCGTCATTACAAATAAGCAATGACGTTGCATGCTGATGATGAAGCCCTCATGTGTCGAATGTTTCCAAGTAGCTGGGACCGTTGGCCATTAGATGGTACTATAAACTGGAGCCAACGTCAATAAGAAACTTTCATCAGCTCCAAAAATCCTTCAGGGCAAGATTCATCACCAACGAAATTCAGCCAAAGCAAGCCGACTCTCTCTGGACAATGCAAATTAAACTAGAAGAGACTCTCCGTGGATATTCGGCGCACTATTAGGAGTGTTTCAACTTGGTGGATGATGCTTGCAATGATTCCATGGCCATTATCGCCTTTAAGATGGGATTACACCCCGATAGTCCTCGCTGCAGTTCGTTGACCAGACAGCCTTCCAAAACAGTCTAGGCACTAATGAAGAAAGTTGAGGAGTACTATAAGGTAGAAGACGATACCCTGCGTGTTAAGGCAGGACAGAGAGTCGTTAAATCGAATTCATCTGTTCTAGTCCAGCCGATAAACGTTATGCCATTAAGGAGCCTCGAACCTTAGACTCGAACTAAACGAGACAACCGGCATGATTGGCGCCGATCAAGCGGGCAGTGTTCGCACCGTTCAAACGAATAATATCAAGTTGATAGCAAGCGCACAAGATGTTCGGACAAGAAGTATACAGAATTGGCAGAGCCAATCAGTAAGATCCTACCCAAAGTCCAACATCATCCGTTCTTCAAGTGGTAGTACAAGATGATGGGACTACCTGACACAAGGAGAAGGGATAGGCGGTGCGAATATCACAAGGACCATGGCCACAACACTGACAGCTGTTATGAACTAAAAGACCACCTGGAGGAGTTAGTTCAAGACAGTCAGCTAGCGCAACATATCCGAAAGAACAATCCATCGAACATGGTAGCTCTACGACCGGATTCACCTCCACTTGGTGTGATTCATATGATATGCAGCCTACCGTTGTCAGCCAAGGTACATACAATTCAGTTGCAACCTAACTTGTCCAAGCTAATCACACCAGCTAAACGGCCCTATGAAACTGGCAAGATTAACTTCAACGACACCGACCTAAATGGAGTAACTCTCCCCTACATTGATCCCATCGTTGTCGAGTTACACGTGAACAGATTCACGGTCGAGCGTGTTCTCATCAATCAAGGAAGCACCTCAAAAATAATATATTACAAGACGTTTGTTAAACTTGGCTTCACTGATTCGGATCTGTTACTGGCCGATTACCCACAATTCGACTTCAACGCCAACCTCGAGTATCCCTTGGGCAAGATCACACTACCAATACAGGCAGGTACCAGATTAGTCGGTGTGGAATTTCTGGTTTTCAAACTCCCGTCACCATACAATCATATCATGGAAAGGACTTGGTTGCACACTATGCACGCTGTGCCAAGCACCTACCATCAACTACTCTGTTTTCCAACTGAATATGGCATTGAAAAAATTCGGGGCTCTCAGAAATCAGTTATTGCCGCCGCAAAGAGGCTAAAGGAACTGGAAGTGAACTCGATTGAAGTACCAGATTAAGAGAGCCTCGAGGGTATTGCAAAAATCCCCAGCGAAAAGGAAACTGAAGACCTTGATCGGATTGAAATCAACAGGAACCCTGAGAAATTCTTTATGATCTGCACTTTCCTGAATGAAGTTCACAAACACGAGATGGTTTGCTTCTTACTCGGCAACCTCAACGTGTTTGCATGGACACCAAACGAAAATGTCGGGGGTTGATCCAGTAGTGACCTAGCACCATTTAAACGTCGATCCAAAAGTCAAGCCAATCGTTCAGAAAAGTTGGCGGCCAGCAGAGGAGCATGCATCAGCCGTTGTTGATGAAGTTTGACAGGTTGCTTAATACCGGGACAATTCATGAAGTAACTTATCCCACATGGCCGTCCAGTACCGTGGTTGTAAAGAAGAAAAAATGGATCTTGGCACGTTTGTGTAGACTTCACAGATTTGAACAGGGCATGTCCAAAGGATAGTTTTCCTCTTTCCAAAATCGACCAACTTGTGGACGCAACGACACATCATCAGTGGAGTTTTTTGGATGCCTACAAGGGTTAGCACCAAATTGTCATGCATTCGAAGGATCAAGAAAAGACCGCATTCCTCACTCCAAGGAGAACCTATTGCTACAAGGTCATGCCCTTTGGACTGAAGAATACGGGGGCAACTTACCAGAGACTGATTATCACCATGTTTAAGGAACAACTCGGCTGTACCATGGAAGTATACATCGATGACATAGTGATGAAATCCAAGGAAAAACACGCCTATCTAGCCGATTTAGTAGAGACCTTCAGCATTCTCTAAAAGTACAAGATGAAATTGAATGCCTCAAAATGTGCATTCGGCATCGGGTCCGGCACGTTTCTTGGCTATATTGTCAACCATCGCATAATAGAGGCCAACCTGAGGCAGATCACGACAATTCTAGAACTCAGCTTCCCTCGGTCGGTCAAAGAAGTTCAAAAGTTGATGGGAATGGTCACTGCCCTCAATAGGTTTATCAGCTGTTTCTCAGATCGCTGCCAACAATTTTTTCACACACTTCGACAAGGCAAAGCATTTGAATAGACCCCCAAGTGCGAGGCCGCACTGGCCGACTTGAAAACTTATCTCCATTTAATACCACTCTTGGCAACCCCATCGCTAGGCGATTCGCTCATCTTGTATCTGGCGATATCTGATCGAGCGGTCAGCGCCGTGTTACTAAAGGAATAACTCGGGGAGCAACGACCAATTTACTATATAAGCAAGGCAATGGTTGACACCAAAACAAGATACCTACCATTGGAAAAGCTCATCCTTGCTCTCATGGTGGCTGCAAGAAAGTTAATGCACTTTTTCAAGCTCATACCATAAGGGTATTAACAGACTATCCTCTCCGATCAGTGCTCTATAGCGCGGAAGCATCGGAGCAAGTCTCTAAATGGGCTTTGGAACTCGACCAGTATGATGTCCAATTTCTATCCAGAACGGCTATCAAGGGACAAGTGTTGGCCGACTTTGTAGCCGAGTTTACAAGGTGCCATGCCAACTTCAAGTCCAATCAACTCGCCCGCCAGCCTCAACCAGACTGGAGAATGTACATTGGAGATATTTAGCAGATGTATTATGATGGATCATCTAACCAACATGGCAGCAAGGCCAGCGTAGTAATCATGACTTCTGAAGAGGCAATAATCGAGCAGGCAGTTAAATTGGGTTTTGAAGCATCGAATAATAAGGTCAAATATGAAGCGCTGCTAACCAACCTCCATAATGCACTTCATCTGGGCACCAAGTGATTACAGATTTTCTGCGACTCAAAACTAGTCATCAACAAGTTGAAGGGGGAATATGAGGCTAGAAATGACCGAATGGCAATGTATATGAAAATGGCAAATTCCTTGCTCACGAAGTTCGACCATCACGAGTTGAATTAAATAACCCGAGATCAGAACACATATGCGGATGCCCTTGCTTGCCTAGTCACCGCTATTAACTCAGAAGTCAAACTAACAATCAAAGTAGGGTTCATCCCAGAGTCAAGCATCACCTCTTCTGAACCAATTCGGATTAACATCATTGAGCCAGGACCGAGTTAGATGGACCCTATTGCTGCATTTCTTTCCTCGGAACAGCTCTCAACAGATAAGAAAGAAGCCCACAAGTTGCGAAATAAATCCCTGCGATATTATCTGGATCCGCAGGGAAAGCTTTACAAAAAATCTCTCTGGGCCGTATCTGGAAGGTATTCATCCAGACAAAGTTAAGGAATTCTTGGCCAAATACATGAAGGTAGTTGCGGTGCCCACTCTGGAGGACGCTCATTGGCCCACCGAGCTGTAACACAGGGGTATTATTGGCCGATCATGTCAACAGATGCCGAGAACTACGTAAAGAAATGCGAACAATGCCAAAAGTTTTCCCCATTAACTCATCTACTTGCCAAGGAATTAAAATCCATTACTAGCTCTTGGTCGTTCGCTCAATGGAGACTTGATATTGTCTGACCATTACCGCGGGCTTCGAGAAACAAGCAATTCTTGATCGTTGCAACAGACTATTTTAAAAGTGGGTTAAAGCTGAGGCATTAACACATATTTGAGATGTCGATGTTAAACGCTTTGTATGGAGAAACATTATAATTCGATTCGGCATACCAAGAGCACTTATATCCGACAACGGCACCTAATTTGATTATGGTGTCTATTGGGAGTTATGCAATACATACGGTATTCGCCCCTACTTTTCCTCGCCAGCATACCCGCAAAGCAACGGTCAAGCTGAGGCCTCCAATAAAGTGATCCTGGACGGCATTAAGAAACGATTGGAAAAGGCCAAAGCAGGTGGGTTGAAGAGTTGCCCAATGTGTTGTAGGCTGATCACACCACTCCGAGGTGGTCTCATAGAGAAACGTCGTTCGCTTTGTGCTTTTGGGACACAGGCTATTATCCCTCTTGAAATTGGCCTACCAACACTGAAATCCAAGGTTTTTGATATGGGGCATAATGACATAATGTTGGCCTTAGATCTGACTTTGATTGAAGAATGTCGAAATTGTGCTCTTGCGTGCATGGCATGGTATCAACAGTAGTTTACCAAGTCGTATAACCAGCGCTTGCAGTTGCGTCATTATACACCTGGAGAACTGGTCGTCAAGAAAGTGCTTCATGCAACTAAGAATTCGACAGACGATAAATTAGGCCCTAACTAGGACGGTCCTTATTGTAACATGCCCGGGAGTACCCGCGCACGTTAAACAGTTCGGACTCCCGAGATCTCTTTAATCTAGTCTCACGAGTCCAATGTGAAACATAGATGAGAGTCCAGATTTGGCTACTTTTAGTGAAAATCCATTTTGCAATTTTGTCAAAAATGGACTGCGTCATCAGATCTCAAAGTTGCCACCTAATATTTATTTTGGAAAAATTAGGAAACCCGTGACTCATGCCTAGGCCACTGTTCGTCGTAACCAAGGATGCTTGGCTTGGAACCTTAGGTATGAGAGGGGAAGGCCAATAATGAGCACCCCTGCTCACTCGATCAAATATCGACCTCTACTAAACCATGATATGAATTTTATTTTCTTTATACGCTTATGTTCTGATTATTTAATAAATCCTCAAATTTTATTATGTGAAGCATACAAGGACTAGTTTGCTCAAATTGGAACAATTCAATTTCATGTTTGTTTGTCGAAAGGGGTTTGAATATGCCACTTGACAAAGTGGGCTTAAAGTTTGAGAATTTGCCACTACAAAGTGGGTTTAAAATGTACATTCATTGAATCATTCCAATTCAAGCAATAAGCCTCCATCCACCGACGTTCATAGAGATATATCATATAAGAAAATAGCCACATGGTAAGATGCTAAACATAATAAGAAAATTATGTACAAATAGGATGCTAAAGCATAACACTAGCAGATTTATCGATGTCCCTCGAACAACTACAAAACAAAGTAAGTGAAATATGCATGATCCTATATACAGAATCCTAACGTAATATATGCACAAAAATGTTCCTAAAGATCTGGCTTCTAAAACATAACATGTGAAATATTGGAAAACATGTGATAACGCACAAAACCATGTGATAATCAATTAAAGCATAAAGATGCAAATTTAGTCGGATCTAGGCATGAATCATGGATGCAAAGCATGGATATGCATGGTATGTCAGATATATACGTATGTACAGGTAGGGAAAGCGATTAAAGAATGGGATAGAAAGAAGCGGGGTGGGGGATTTATTACAACACTTTAAATATTACAGATCCGAGGGAGGGGGAAGGAAATAAATATTACAGCAAAATATAAAAATCCTTACAAACTCTCAAAATAAAAATAAAATGAAGCAGGGACACACCCTGTGTGACTAAGCACCCACTGATAAAACCCATATTAAACCCACAAATTGAGCCCACTTACTTGAAGCCCATGTAAAACCAACTCAAGCCCTGCAGACCAACCACTTGAAGCCCACCAACCACGTGCTTGAAGCCCATGCAAAAGCCCACTTACTTGAAGTCCATGCAAAACTAACTCAAACCATTCTCAGAATCTCAAAGCATCTCTCAAACCAACATAACCATTTGCAAGATGAAACACAGCAATTCCTGGCTTGTTATGCCAGTTGTTGACTCCTGGGGTTGTTCTGAACAATTTTGGTCACAACATCTGCAGCAACACTAATGAGAGGGAGATTTATGATCTGGATTGGGTTGTGGTGATGCCGGACAAATTGTGGGCCGAACACATTTGGGCCGTGGTAGCCTGGGCCTACCCAGAAGCAATTTTTGCTCGGTAATGGCAAAGGGCGTGTGGAACCGAGCTACTCAGACTTGTTGGTACGGAAGTCGGTCAAGTGAGGGTTCGGCTGAGATGTCCGCAGCCTCGCAGGGTTCCACGGTTCGTACATTGCTCGGTTGGAAGGCGCGCACCCGTGGCTCGGTATGAAGGCCTTTGGTTAACCAGCATGCCCTACTTCAAGCTCAGCTTTGCCAAAATGCACCCGAGCTCGGCTTTTACGGAGCTCGGTTATAAGAGCATCCGGGTGTGAAGTGCAGCATGGCCGTAGGAAGCCGAGATGCTACATCCCGACTGCTAAGCTTCCAGTAGAGTGGACTGGCAGTTTAGGTAGGTGATGTTCAGCTGGATTTGTGCTGACAGATGGGATAGCAGCACCACGTGTCGAGAGACTAATGGGAGTAGATTTGGGGCGCAGAACGTATATAAGCATGTCTGCGCCCCCCACGGTTGGGCAGATGAACATTTGGTGAGATTTACACAAAACACTCAATCCTCTCTCTCTATCCCTGTGTGTGTCTAACTTGATTGTCGGAGGGGTATTCCGGCCACACACCGCCGGGTAACTCACCGCCGTTGTGCTCGTAGGTCGATCGGACAGACAGGAGCTTGGAAGAAAGGAATACGGGCTTGCCTGAATATTTGCTCCCCGTACAATTGGCATCGTCTGTGGGAACTTGACAGACAAAACCTTGTCTTCCAGGCTCATCTGATCGCCGTCCATAGCGAACAACAACGAGATTCCGCTGTCTGCCATCGATGGAGTTACCCCTGAGTCAGGCAGACGGAAAGAAGGACATCACACCATCATTCCTCCGATGGCGGACCTGGAGACTTCTCCAGGAGGACACTCAAGAGACACGCGGGATAAGCGCAGAAGAAGCTTTGGTCATTCACGGAGTCCAGACGGTCACCAACGGTGGAGAGAATCGCACGCCAGACGACTGGAACACAAGCTAAGGGACCAAGACGCTGTCATCCGGTGAATGGCGGCGGAGATGGAGGATCTTAAGCAGCATGTCAAAGGGAAGGGTGTAGCTGGAGTGGGAGACCACAGTGAGCGCACCCAACCCCGCCGTTCAGGCAGTCAGAGCCAGCGGCGTACTCCGTCCATCGCAATCACCAGAAGTTACAAGGTTAAAGATTCCAATGCGCACGTAGAGAAGTTCAGCGCGCAAGACAGCACCTATCAACCCTTACGTCCGGAAACGATGTCGAGGTATTCTTATTTCGCTCATTCAGAGGATTTACGGGCAGTCTTAAAGGAACGGGCTCGCCAGCGGGAGGCTCAGAGGGTGCCGGCGTTCCAGCGGCTATCTTATGGGGTTTACGCCAGTGAAGAGGTTGGAATGCCTCCACCCCGCCTGGCTACGCCTCTCCTTTTAGACACAGACTTGACGAGGCTAAGCGCCACTCCTTTCTCCCTGGAAATAAAAACAACACCGCTTCCGACAGGGTTCCACCAGCCAAAGTTCACGCTCTACGACGGAAAAACCGATCCTTATATGCATGTAAGCCACTTCCGACAGGTCATGGCCGGACATAGGTGAAATGACGCCCTTATGTGCCTTATCTTCCCGTCAAGCTTGGGTGAGCTGGGCTTGAAATGGTTTGAAAGGCTGCCGGAGGAGAGCATAGAAAGGTGGCATCAGTTAGCGAAAGCCTTTGTGACGCGCTTCAAAACCAACACCAAAAGGCCGAAGGAAGTTGACCACCTTCTCAATGTCAAGATGGAGCCGAGCGACACACTTAAGGCGTACAACTCCAGATACTGAGAAACCTTTAATGAGATCTTCGATTTCCCGGTCAACCTGGCAATCACTCAATATAAGCGTGGTCTCCCGGTCGGACATAGGCTGCGGGACTCGCTTACTATGCACCAACCGACATCCATGGGCCAATTAATGCAGTGCATCAACGAGCACATCCAAGTAGAAGATTATGCGGCAACATCTACCGCAAAGGCAACTCCAATAGCAACAGACAAGAGGTCGGCTGGCAAGGTGCACGCGGTCGGACAGGAGACCAACCGTTCAAATGATCGCGCCAAGGAATCTGACCGAGGTTCAAATCGTCAGAACCGGGGTAGGGGTCGACGGAATGACCGCGATGAATACCCTCGTGACGATTTAGCTGATGCGAACAGAAGGTTGAAAGCCAGGATAGGCATCACCATGGTCTTTAAGATTCCAATTTATCGCATACTTAGTGAAATCCGTGACGAGGATTATGTCCGGTTTCCTGCTAAGTTAGGCGATGCGCAGAAGGGTTTCAATCCACGGTACCACTGCACATTTCACCGAGAGCGCGGCCACCGAACAGAGGACTGTTTGCCTTTGAGGCAACACTTGGAAGAGCTAGCCGCAACCAGACACCTGGACCTTTACATTGACGGGGGCGTGAAGGCAAATCAAGCCCCGATTGATCCGCGTGGACCGGATGACTTGGAGGCACCCCCTCAGGGCATTGTTAATGTTATCCACAGCATTGTGGAACCGGCGCGTGTATGTGAACTCCGAGGTATGATCAAGAAAGTGGAGCACATGAGGGAACTTTTGTCGGTCCAGCCCGCGATCAAAAGGGGCAAGACCGAAGACAAAGACGTAATCAGTTTCTCTACAAGGGACCTAGAGCGCATTCAGATGTCGCACAACGATGCCTTAGTGGTCACACTCCACGTCAGGGAATTCGATATCAAGCGCATCTTGATCGATCAGGGAAGCTCGGTCGAGATCATGTATTACTACGCATTCAAACAGCTCAAGCTCCAGGATACAAACTTGGCCCTGGCAACTTCGCCACTGGTTGGTTTCAACTCACAACCTAAGTGGCCTTTGGGGAAGATTATTCTGTCAGTCAAAACGAGATCTGTGGTCAAGCAAATGGAGTTCTGGGTGTTGCAGGTGCCATCTACATATAACCCGATTCTTGGAAGGGGATGGCATTACGCTATGTAAGCCGTAGCGTCAACCTTCCATCAGGTGATGAGATTCCCCTCGGCTACGGGGGCAGTTAAGGAAATTTGGGGTGATCAAGTCATGTCGAAACAATGCTTCGTGGTAGTCAACGGGAGCCGAGCTGCCAAAGGCTTCATCCAAATGATAGAGGGACCGGAAGACCGAGGAGTCCTTGACGATGTGGGCACTAGGGCCGAGAACAAAGCCGTCGAAGAATTGGTCGAAGTGCGAATTGATACTGAGAGTCCGGACAGGTTCTTCTTGCTCGGCTCAAGCCTTACCGCACAAGAAAGGACCGAGATGGTTGAGTTTTTGATGGCCAATATCAAAGTCTTCGCATGGTCGCCTTATGCAATGCCCGGCCTCGATCCGAGTTTTATTTGCCATCACCTAAACGTCTTCCCCGATGCCAAGCCGGTCATTCAACGAACAAGGAGATCGGCGCTGCATCACGCCGAGGTGGTTGCAGAGGAAGTCAAGAACTTGCTTGAGGCACGAGCTATTCAGGAAGTGCACTACCCTCAGTGGATTTCAAACACAGTTGTTGTGCCTAAGAAGAATGGGAAGTGGCGAGTTTGTGTCGACTACAAGACCGTCAACCGAGCTTGCTCTAAAGATAGCTTTCCACTGCCCAGAATAGACCAACTTGTGGACTTAACGGCTGGACATAACAGGCTCAGCTTCTTGGATGCCTACCACGGTTATCATCATATTGCCATGCATGGCCCCGACCGCGAGATCACCTCATTCACTACACCAAGGGGACTCTTCTGCTACCGAGTTATGCCTTTTGGTTTGAAGAACGCCGGGGCAGCTTTTCAAAGGATGGTGACCAAGATGTTCGCTCCTCTGCTAGGCCGGACAATGGAAGCTTATACAGATGATATGGTGGTTAAGAGCTAGCATCAAGCAGACCACTTGTCCGACTTGGCCAAGATGTTCGCCATTCCCAAACAACACAAGCTACGCCTAAATACGTCCAAGTGTGCCTTTGGCGTGGGATCCAGAAAATTCTTAGGCTTCCTAGTCACGAACCGAGGCATCGAGGTAGACCCCAGACAAATCAGAGCCATACAAGAATTAAAGCAGCCGAGCTCGGCTAAGGACGTGCAGCATCTGGCCGGAATGGCCGCCGCGCTTAACCGATTTATAAGGCGGTCATCAGATCGCTGTCGCCCCCTTCTTTCAAGCTCTAAAATCAAAGTTCTCATGGGATGAAGAATGTGACCGGGCTTTGGCCGAGCTGAAGGAGTATCTATCTTCAGCGCCCCTGTTGGTCACACCGAAACCCGGCGAGGAACTTTATCTTTATTTGGCCGTTTTCCAGCACGCAATTAGTGCGGTGCTTGTCCGATCAGAAGGAATCAAGCACCTTCCCATGTTCTATGCCAGTAAAACCATGCTACCGGCAGAGCTGAGATACTTGCCGCTGGAAAAACTTGCACTGGCATTGATGATAGCCTCTAGGAAGTTGGCGCACTATTTCCATGCTCATACCATCATTGTTTTGGCCGAGTTCCCCCTCAAAGCTTTGTTTGAACGGGCGGATTTCTCCGGTCGAATTCTCAAATGGGCGGTCGAACTGGGACAGTTTGACATCAAGTTTAAGCCACGCACTGCCATAAAAGCCCAGACATTGGCAGACTTTGTTGCCGAATTCTCATCTGGAACTTATCCGGTATGCCCGGTGGATATTGCCGCAGCAGATGAGAAGGTGAATGCAGGCCAGACCGCAATAACACAGCTAGGCGATGACGGCGACGCAGAACTTGCGCACCCCGCCGAAGAACCTTTAGTTAGTACAGTACCACAGCCCGGCAATGCGATGACGGAGTCGGGTATCACTGACCAACCTTCTCCGTCCGGTACCGCATCACCAAGGGGGGAAGAAATGGAACCACTCAGCACAGAGCCTGCAATCGGCATAACACTACAACGCGGAGATTCGCCTACGGACTTAGGCATTATGGATCAACTAGCTGAGTCCGGCGCCGAATCGCCGAGGGGGGTTGAAGTGGGGCCGCTCAGCATAGAACTTGAAGCCGAACAACCGTGATCCCATCAACCTTCGAGCCTCTCAGGACCCCTCAGACTGTTAGAAGCTCTTTCTTGGCGAAATGTGGAAACTTTTTGTTTATGGAGCCTCGAACCGTCACGGTGCCGGGCTAGGCATAGTTCTGATTTTGCCAGACGGGTTGACTATCGAACATTCTATCACCCTCGGATTCCCTGCCTCAAACAACGAGGTTGAGTACGAAGCGCTTTTGGCCGGGCTCAAGAGCGCGCTTCAGATGCACGCATCCGAGCTAATGGTTTACAGTGATTCCCAGCTTGTGGTTAACCAAGTTTCTAGGGTTTACTAAGCAAAGGATGACAGAATGATGAAGTACCAGGCTCTGGTCAGAGACCACATCAAGCAATTCCAGGCAATAAGGGTCCAACAGATTGGCCGAGAAGAAAACGGCCGAGCAGATGAATTGGCCAACCTTGCTTCCATGGTCGATAGCACATCTCCCAACCCTCTCCTGATTGAATTCCTCCCGCGGCCCAGCATTGAGGAAACCGGGCAGACAGAAATACTCTGCGCCGAGCTAGGTCCGTCATAGATGGACCCTATTATCCCATTTCTCAGAGACCGGACCCTCCCAGTCGAGAAGAAGGAAGCACATAAAGTCCGGGTGAAGTTAGAGCGGTTTTGGCTCTCTCCGTCAGGCGCTCTATACAAGGAGTCTTTTACCGGTCCTTATCTAAAGTATGTGCACCCGAGCAGCATGGACGCCTTCCTATACGAAATTCACGAAGGCATCTGTGGTAGTCACATAGGGAACAAATCTTTGGCCTACCGAGCTATTTCGCTAGGATACTGGTGGCCGTGCATGCAAGCCGATGCGCAGAAGTATGTTCGCAGGTGTGAAAAGTGTCAAAAGTTTGCCCACCAAAATCACCAACCAGCCAGAGAATTTCTCCCCCTCACCAGCCCTTGGCCCTTTGTGATGTGGGGGCTCGATATAGTGGGGCCACTCCCAACTGCACCAGGCAACCGGAAGTTCTTCATCGCGGCCACAAACTACTTCACCAAATGGGTTGAAGCAGAGCCTTTGGCAACAATCAAGGAGAAAGGCGTCAAGCGGTTCGTCTGGCAGAATGTGGTAACGCGGTTTGGCGTCCTAAAAATTCTGATCTCTGATAACGGCACCCAATTTGACGGTCGCCTATTCAGAGGATTTTGTGAAAACTTGAAGATTGAATTCTACAACTCTACCCCGGCTCACCCCCAGTCTAATGGTCAAGCCGAAGCATCAAACAAGACCATCCTTGATGGGTTGAAGAAGAGGCTTGAGAAAGCAAAGGGAAAATAGGCCGAGGAACTCCCCAACGTCCTTTGGGCGTACCGAACAACCCCGCGGCGATCTATCGGGGAAACACCTTTTGCTTTGGCATATGGCATGGAGGCAGTCATACCTTTGGAAGTTGGCATGTCCACCCTCAGAAGTGAAAGTTTTGAGCCCGAGCTGAACTCCGAAGCCATTGCCCTAGAATTGGACCTCGTGGAAGAACGCTGGGAAAAGGATCTCATCCATGTGGCCGCCTACCAACAAGAGCTCTCAAGGAAATACAACAAAACGATGCACCCCAGACCGTTCAAAGTAGGCCACTGGGTCTTGAGGAAGGTCATGGGCAATACCCTGGTACCAGGAGAAGGCAAACTAGGGGCAAACTGGGAATGACCCTACAAGATAATCGGTCTGGCGAGCAAGGGGGCATACCACTTAGAGGACCAGGAAGGCAGAGGAATACCCCGGCCATGGAATATGGCCAATCTCAAACTGTACTATTTTTAGCTTTTGTTTTCTTTTTGTGTAAAGGAATTTTTTGCCTTACACTTCAGAATGTAATATTCTTTTTGTCAATATGTAGAAGTGTCTCATCTTTGCCTTAGCATTCTGATTGTTCTTTTCAATTTTAAGATTCTCAACCGTGATGTTTTACTCCGGTTGATTTTGAGATTAAAACCGAGATGATTTACTCCGGTTCATTGAGTTGATGATCTGATCAATTGAGATTCTCAACCGTGATGTCTTACTCCAGTTGAATGAGTTGATGTTTTGCTCAACTTTTAGATTCTCAACCGCGATGTCTTACTCCGGTTGAATGAGTTGATGTTTTGCTCAACTTTTACATGCTCAACCGAGATGTTAACTCCAATTGAATAAGTTGATGTTTTGCTCAACTCTGAGACTCTCAACCGAGATGTTTACTCTGGTTGAATGAGTTGATGTTTTGCTCAACTCTGAGATGCTCAACCGAGATGTTTACTCCGGTTGAATGAGTTGATGTTTTGCTCAACTCTGAGATGCTCAACCGAGATGTTAACTCCGGTTGAATGAGTTGATGTTTTGCTTAACTTTGAGACTCTCAACCGAGATGTTTACTATGGTTGAATGAGTTGATGTTTTGCTCAACTCTGAGACTCTCAATCAAGATGTTTACTCCGGTTGGATGAGTTGATGTTCTGCTCAACTCTGAGACTCTCAACCGTGATGTTTACTCCAGTTGGATGAGTTGATGTTTTGCTCAACTCTGAGACTCTCAACCGTGATGTTTACTCCAGTTGAATGAGTTGATGTTTTGCTCAAGTCTAAGACTCTCAACCGTGATGTTTACTCTGGTTGGATGAGTTGATGTTTTGCTCAACTCTGACACTCAACCGAGATGTCTACTCCGGTTGAATGAGTTGATGTTTTGCTCAACTCTAAGACCCTCAACTGAGATGTTTATTTCGGTTGAATGCGTTGATGATTTGCTCAACTTTTAGTTTAAAACCGAGATGTTTTATTCCAGTCGAAAGAGTTGATGATTTATTCAACTTCATAAGACTTTAACCGCGATGTTCTATTCCGGTTACTTGAGCTGGTTAGTCTTGCCGAGATATTTAGCTCGGTTGAACCTATTTCGCTTGTAGACCGTACAAACACTTGAAAGAAATTGAGTTTTTTCATTGATGTGAAAAGTAATTACAAGATGAGGGGCGGATAGCCCGATTACATGTGCAAGCCAAAAAAAAAAAAACACAGAAAGAAACCTAAGCTAGGGGGGAAAAGTCAGTGAATTCGTCCTCGGTTGCCTCCAGGTTGATTGTTGCTATTTGATCTTGGGCACCGGGCTGCTCTGGACGGTTTTCTTGTTGAGCATTACCCTCGGCTTCTTTTTCTCCTTCTTCCTCGGCCTCAGCCTGCAATGCAGCGAAGATATCGTTGGCGTATGGCACAAGGTAAGTCGGCAAGAAGACAGCGGGAGGAGAGGCAAATATGTCGGTCCCAAGTCCTTGGCCGAGCTACTCACAAGTAGTCTTCCAACCCGCCTTGAAGTGGATATCTTGGGTGGCTTAAACCTGCTTTGTGTAGCTCTCCTCGGCCTCCTTGAAGCCGGCATTATTGGCGTCCTCCAAATCCTTCTCCCTTGACTGTTTCAAGGCCTCCAGCTCGGCCTTTATTACATCTCTTTCCTGCTCGGCGGCACCAAGCTGGCCAAGCAATTTGTCGTTGTCTGCATTTACGATTTGCAGAGAAGACTTGGCCCGCCCGAGCTCGGTTTGGAGGCTTGCAACCTGGCTGGCAGAATCATTGGCCTTCTGACGGAGTCGATGAATGCACTCCATGACCAAGTGCTGCTTCTGGATGGCCTACAAGAAAAAAGTTTGGTTAGAAAGGAAACCGAACAAACACTTGAGAAATTTTGAGGGAAGTTTGAGATTCTTACCCTGGTCATGGATTTGACCGACAACTTCACCAACCAGGTGTCTGGCACATGATCACTGCCAACCACGTCGCTTGGTAGCAGGAGCGCTTTGGTGAGGTCAAAGGCGAGCAGATGCTCTTTGTCGCCTTTGACAGAAGCTATTGCCGGGATCTCCTTCCCTCGATGCTTGAGCTGTGGTTTTCATGCGGGCGTTGGGTCGACCGTGACGGCAGGTTGCTCGGTATTGAGCTCCGCAACCAGCTTGGCAGATGGGTTTGCACGAGGCCTTTTCCCACCGCGATGGATGTCTTGGCTTGCTTGCCTGGTGACGGTAGATGCCAATGCCACCACGGCCCCGCTGGATTGACCGGTAGCAGGAGAGCGGGTTGGTATGCTCGGTATCTCGGTGGATGTTGCGGTGAGTAGGTTCTTGATACGGCTTCTCTTCACCATTTCTTCTGCCTCGGTTAAACGAATGAAGGGGACGTCTGGCAGTGTGGGATCTGGAGGAGGTGATGGAGCATGGAGAAAGTCTGTGACCTTACTCTGGTGTGGAGCTAAGTACCAGTATGTCAGAGTGTAGCCGAGGAGCTCGTTATAATCCCAGTTGCAGTAACGGAGCACGGTCCTTATGGCTGCTTCGTTGGGGTAGTGGTAGTTGGCTTGGAAGGCTTGGATTGCTGCAAAGAAATGAAAAGTGTCAAGTACAGACTATTAAAGAAAGATAAATTGACCGAGCAGTTAGCACGGCTTACATGTCTCGCTGAAGTTCTTGCTAATGAACCAGCCCGGTACGTCGGCTGTTTCATAGTTACCAGACACCCAGAAGAAATCCTCATCGTGTAAGTCCTTGTCTGGGGTGCCGGTCACTATTTTTTCTTTGCCCGGTCGAATTTTTAAGTAATAGGCGAAGCCATCGCCCGTGTGCCCAAGGGTGTATTGACGGAGTATATCGGCTAAACCTAAGTTGGTTCCTAACCAGTTGTTCAACTCGTGGACCCCGTTGATTATTCGGTAAGTGTTTGTTGAGACTTGAGTGGGTGCTACCCCAGTACGGCGCAAGAATTCGGTCATCAGTGGGTTGACCGGGAAGCGGAGGCCTCCTTCAATGATGGATAGCACGGTGAAGGGGCATTGGTCTAATCTGCCCCAAGGGGTTGTCTCAATCTCGCCGAGCTCTAGGTGGACGTCGGTCGGGATACCATACTCTTTCCGGAATACGGCCAGGGCAGCCAGAGTATCGACAAGGAAGCGGAAGCACCCTATGTGTAGCCGGCTGATTTAGCTCAGCTGAGCTGGTTTGGCAAAGACTGGTGTTTAATGGCTGCTCGGTCTTTGAGAGCCTCAGTACTGGTCTGTGGTCCCCTTGGACTCTGCAGGAAAATGAGGGTAATTGTAAGTGGAAGCGTGGTCGCGCAAACGAGCTTGACTTTAGCTTGATCATGAAGAGTGCCAGACCACCCCGATCGCAGGGAGCTCGGTCACACAAGCGGACCAGATGTTAGCCCGGTCAAGCGACCAAGTTCTCTGCCTACCCAGATTTCTACTAAGGTTTTGGGAAAACTTGTAAGTTGCTCGGTCTTAATGTTTTTTGGGATCAAAAGAAGACCTAGAGCCCGGTTCACCCTAGATCTTCAGGTGTTCATTAGGGAGGATGAAGAACAGCAACGAGTGCAAGGGGCATGAGAGGGTTTTGGGGGCCTATACCCTAAAATCTATGGATTGTGTGCCCTAAAGCATGGGATAACAAATGAAATAGCAACAAAGAGCTCGAAGGACTTACCAGAGTAGAGGCAGATGCAGTTCCTTTAAGCACAAACACAGAGGAAGGGCGAGAATGGAGGCTTGGCGAGGGCATTGCAGCTTCAAGATGCTTAAAATGGAAGAGAGTCCGTAAGAACGAAATGAAGATAGACTGGGCATGTATATAGGCCCAAGGAACTGCCAAAAATTTTGAATACGAGGGGACGTCAGGGTTGGTTGCTCGAGGCCAATCAACGCACGACACGTGTCCCTATTGACGGCAGTGTCAGTACTGAAGAGACAGGATGGTAAATCGAGGCGTCGACCGGGCAAGTTTTGAAGACAGGTATGTCAACTAACCCGGTCACTGTCTTGCAACTGAAAACCGAGGAAGTGTTACCCCGGTCAGAACAGGTAATCCCGGTCACGCTTGCGCTGACGGAATTAAGGGGCAATTGAGAGGGAGATTTATGATCTGGATTGGGCCGTAGTGATGCCAGACAAATTGTGAGCCGAACACATTTGGGCCGTGGTAGCCTGGGCCTACCCAGAAGGGATTTTTTCTCGGTAATGGCAAAGGGCGTATGGAACCGAGCTACTCAGACTTGTTGGTATGGAAGCCGGTCAAGTGAGGGTTCGGCTGAGATGTCCGCAGCCTCGCAGGGTTCCACTGTTCGTGCATTGCTCGGTTGAAAGGCGCGCACCCGTGGCTCGGCATGAAGGCCTTTGGTTAACCGACATGCCCTACTTCAAGCTCAGCTTTGCCGGAATGCACCCGAGCTCGGCTTTTACGAAGCTCGGTTATAAGAGCATTCGGGTGTGAAGTGCAGCATGGCCGTAGGAAGTCGAGATGCTGTATCCCAGCTACCAAGCCCCCAGTAGAGTGGGTGGCAGTTTAGGTAGGTGATGTTCAGCTGGATTTGTACTGACAGATGGGATAGCAACACCATGTGTCGAGAGACTAATGGGAGTAGATTTGGGGTGCAGAACGTATATAAGCATGTCTGCACCCCCCATGCTTGGGCAAATGAACATTTGGTGAGATTTACACAAAACACTCAATCCTTTCTCTCTATCTCTCTCTCTCTCTCTCTCTCTCTCTCTCTCTCTCTCTCTCTCTCTCTCTATCCCTGCGTGTGCCTAACTTGATTGTCGGAGGGGTATTCCGGCCACACATCGCCGGATAGCTCACCGCCGTAGTGCTTGCAGGTCGATCGGACAGACAGGAGCTTGGAAGAAAGGAATACGGGCTTGCCTGAATATTTGCTCCCCGTACAACTAAGAAGCAACAATTATATCAATTTGATTCAATCAAGTGTATGTATGTATAACTCCATCACAAAATTTCCTGGGTAAGAAAACCGAATATGTGTGCATGAGAGAGAGAGATAGAGGTGCCGAGAGGGAGAAGAGGCAACTCTGAGGTGCCGAGAGGGAAAAGAGGCAGCTCTGAACAGCCACTCCTTTCCCCCCTTTTTGTGTGCTTGTGCTGTGTTGCTCTCCCAACCGAGAGAGAGAGAGAGAGAGAGAAAATGAGAGCCCTTCCTTTCATCTCATGTGTGTGCATCTTTTTTTAAAGAGAGTGTATCTATGTATGTGTGTTGCAGCTTCGTGTGTGTGTGTGTGTTAGAGATAAATAGAACCAGAGAGAGGAAGAGGTGCCTTGTGTGTGTGTGTGTGTCTCCCGTGTATCAGTGTGTGTGTGTTGTGTGTATCAGTGTGTCATCCCATGATAAAGAAGTTGAAGACTAGTGTCAATTTCCAAAGAGATAGAGAGATGATGTTATGTGTGTGTATGTTTTAGCAGATGATGATCCATTTTGCTCCACAAACCAGCTGAGAGAGGGAGACCTGAGAGAGGGAAAGGTGCGTCCTCTGTGTTCTTTGTGTGTGTGTCCTGAGTGTATCAGTGTGTTAGAGCAAAGAGAGAGCCTCGGAGATGAGGCTGCGGGTGATGTTGGTCGCCAGTGACAATGACAACGCCTGGAGTGGCAGCCATAGGCTATGAGCAAGCTGGGTTTTGCCCCTGTAGAGAGAGAGAGAAGGTGATAGATAGAGAGGTCATGCATGTGTCTCACCAAAACATGCTGTCTCCCCCACCCCCAGTTTTACCTTCACCATTTTCGTGTATCAAGAAGCATCTGCATCATCTCCAAAAAATCGTTAAGAGAGAAATCTGTGGAGTTGTCTCTGTGTTGCTCCCCCCTAGAGATCGAGATCAGCTCATGTGTTATTGTTTTATCATAGACCAGACAAAGAGCCAGCCTGGAGCCAACGTATTTTTTAAAATTCAACTCTCACTCTCCCTCTCTTTAAAAAATAATTTTATCCTCCACCCACCTTTGAACCCCACCCACCGAATTCAACATCTCTCTCTCCCTCTTCTTTTCTTTTTCAATTTCAGATTGTCTCCTTTTAAAATAATGCACCACCCACTTCCTCTTTTTTGAAACTGCTCTCTCTGCCGAAAGGCCCACCCAAACCTCTTTCTCTTATTATTTTTTTGTACACCTGTGTGTGTCTCCCATTTCCTCATAACACCACCCACTCCCTCTTTTCTTTATATTCCTTCATGAAAGAGAGCTAGCTTTTTTGAACATTTTCTTCTTTTTTTTTTTACTCACCAGCCCAATCAAAACAATAAAGAAATATATCTCTTGTGCCCACCCCCCATCATTCTAACCATCTTTTCTTCTTCTTTTTTTATTTTTTTATTTTTTTTATTATTTTCTATTTCTAAAATACACCACCTCAAAATATGTACACACACATCAAATTATATAAAAATATATATAAATTATAAAATACTACAAATTAATAAATATTAATGATATGAAATAATTTGGCCAAAATGGGTGAGGTTTGGGATTAAAGCTTCAATCTGATTTTTTGGCTAAGAAATTCATAAAATGGCATATTCCAATTTTCATCATGGAATGTTCAAAAGAAAGTGCCCAAGTCTTAGGGCCGGTCAAAATGGGGTGTCTACACTTATCCAATTGATTCGATTATCGGAACGGGGCATATCGGCTAACAGACATGGCTGGCAGAAGTTTGCCATACCCCTGGAATTCAACACATTTGCGTAAATTTTATCATTAAGCCAACTTGTATGACATGCTAGTTCATTTTTTATTTCTGCTGTTATACTAACATGTACACATCTACGTATTCTGCAATGTAGTATGCCTTTTTATCGCTATCTCGTTAAAAATGGTTGAATGATGAAAAACCCTTCGAATTCGAAGCGCCCTTCGTGCATGTTCATGTTTGGACCGAATAAGCCTCCGAATCCAGAGCGCCCTTCGTAGATATCATGATTGGCCAACACAAAGACTCCGAATTCGGAGCGCCCTTCATGCATGTTCATGTTTGGGCTGAATAAGCCTCTGAATTCGGAGCGCCCTTTGTGAATGATCACGATTGGCCAAATAAGCCTCCAAATCTGGATCGCCCTTCATGAATATCACAATTGGCCAACACAAAGACTCCGAATTCGGAGCGCCCTTCGTGCATGATCACGATTGGCCGAATAAGCCTCCGAATCCGGAGTGTCCTTCGTGGATATCACAATTGGCCAACACAAAGACTCCAAATTTGGAGGGCCCTTCGTGCATGATCACGATTGGCCAAATAAGCCTCCGAATCCGGAGCGCCCTTCGTGGATATCATGATTGGCCAACACAAAGACTCCAAATTTGGAGCGCCCTTCGTGGATATCACAATTGGCCAACACAAAGACTCCGATTTCGGAGCGCCCTTGGTGCATGATCACAAATGGCCGACACAAAGACTCCGAATTCAGAGCGCCCTTCATGCATGATCACGACTGGTCGAATAAGCCTCCGAATCCAGAGCTCCCTTCGTAGATATCACAATTGGCCGAATAAGCCTCCGAATTTGGAGCGCACTTCGTGCATGGTCACGAATGCGCCCTTTGTGCATGATCACGAATGGCTGACACAAAGACTTGGAGTTCGGAGCGCCCTTCATATTTGGCAACAAAATAGCGTAGGCCCACAAATATGCAATTATCACACAAGTTCATACAAACATTAAACAAACCAACGCAACAAGTATTTATTTATCTCATCAAAGATGTACAAATACATGGCTTTCGACAGATTCAAAGGTACAATAACATGTTTCTTGATATCTAAGTCTTTTCCGGCTCGGCATCCTCTTTGTCGTTAGTTTTTCCGGCGTCGTAAGCTTTGAAGGAAAACTTGTAACTTTGGAATAGCGGTGATGTCGAATCGACGCTCGCGGCTTGTAGAGCCTTGGTCCATCCGTGCTTAAAATCGTGATTCTTGTATCGGCAGATATCATCTGCCAACTTTTCCTTGGTCTTTTGGATACCGATCTTTCAGCCATCAAAAAAACCTTCTTCATAAGCGCGTGTCCTTATCGCCTCCTTTGCGAACATGCTAGCCGTGTCCCGATCGGCTATGGCATGATCGAGTAGGCACTGGTTTACCCTGTCGGTTATGACCGGGTTCGTCAGGGGTGCTGTTTGCTTCTCGGCCGCCTTGGCCTTTCTTAGCTCATTCTCGGTCCTTTCTGCACGGCGTTCCAAACTCCAAATGCGCCTATCCTTCTGCTTAGTTTCTCTTTGTGCAATACGAGGCGCATCCCTATCTCATAGGAACTGTATAATCCCCTGACTACCCCATGAATGCCCTCTCTGAAAATTTCGTAATCACCTCATCCAATCATTGACTGTTGCACTTCGGGTGGAAAAATTTTTTGAGTAAACTCTACTGCCACATTCAGATCACGGATAATTGAATCTGCTTTGGTCATTGGTTTGTTTCCAACAAACACCGCGAAACTTAGCGAGCGTGGTGCCCTAGTCGGTTCGTTTTGTGTTAAGACATATACACTTCTAGTTCTTAAGGTCCCTCGTTGTTGCCCCCCTCTTTGGCGATTTTTCTACCTCATCCCCTCTTGGGGACCTACTTCGACGACAAGGGGACCGACACCTCTCTCGTTCCTCCAATGCCACATTACCTATTCGGATGGGCTCGCCACCAGCTCCGCAATTCATATCTACTTCCAATTCAGCTAATGTTTTTTCCTCACCTCTACTATTGAAGAAAACTCTACTAGACATACAAGATAATTCACGTCAACACAATGCTTTTTTCCTTTTCACGCTCATCTAGGTTCGTGTTGTGTCTATTTAAAGGGGCCACAAGTCACCCACGCGCCTGGCTACACCGCTTATTAATTGCGGGTGCACCAATTACGAAGCGTCCACTGACGTCGTCCCTATTGTATTCAGCCGTTATGTTCAGTGGTCAACTAGGGCAAGGGCAGATTTATTAATATATTCGGCTATTAACCAGCTTTGCCGAATTTAGAATAATGCCCCACTTGACCCCATGAACATTCTTGGTCATTGTATTCGGCCATTATGTTCAGTGGTCAACTAGGGTAATGGCAGATTTATTAATCTATTCGGCTATTAACCAATTTTGTTGAACTTAGAACAATGCCCCACTTGACCCTATGAACATTCTTGGTCATTGTATTCAACCGTTATGTTCAATGGTCAACGAATAAGGGCAGATTTATTAATTTATTCGGCTATTAACCAGGTTTGCCGAATTTAGAACAATGCCCCACTTGACCGCATAAACCTTCTTGGTCATTGTATTCGATTGTTATGTTCAGTGGTCAACTGAGGCAAGGGCAGATTTATTAATATATTCGGCTATTACTTTATTCAGATTCTTGTAAAAGGATTTTCCTCAAACAAATTGCTAAACAAAATGGACATTTTCATTCATAAACTGCAGATTTATTAATATATGGCTAGAGAAAGAGAGTGAGGGGAAGGGAATGGAAGCGAGATTGAGAGAGAGATTCATACTGCTGGAGATCTTCTGACGATGATGATAAGCAGGTGAACTGACAAGCAAGTGAGAGAGCAGAGCTATACAGCTCAATTGAACACGTGCGAGCGAGAGAGAAAGAGATATAGAATGATCCGCCATAGATTTTTAGAGCTATTTGTCAATTCTCTCTCTAGAATCATCTAGAACACAAGCAATCAGTGATGTATACATAAATATATGTATGTATACAAAGAGAGAGAAACAGACCTAGAAAAAGGTTGAAAAGGGCAAGGGCAAAGGTGAGGCGGCTGAATAAAGGTTGAAAAGGGCAAGGGCAAAGGTTAGGCGGCTGAAGGAGAGAGAAACATCAATGGCGACTTGAAAAGCGAGAGCTTCGATGATTGATTTAACAGAGAGAGAGAGAGAGAGAGAGAGAGAGAGAGAGAGAGGAACGATATCAATGTTTGTGAAAAAGGGCTAGGGCAATTATAAGGAAAAGGGGAAGAAAAAAATTATGAGGAATAAATTGATTATTTGTGACTGATAATCAAATGGTCGCAAATTACATAGTTACAAAAGGTCAATTTTCTAGTAGTGTTATCTTTCTTTATATTTTAATTGGCAATTTTGATATTTGAAAAATACACAACCAATCAATTTTTTATTTTTATTTTTTTGGAACAAACACAACCATTAGTTTGTTTCTCACCAAATCTCTTTTTTTTTTTGGTGTGAAATGAAACCTATAAACTAAGCAATTCATTTTCTCACAATTTCTCACCTAACTTCTAAACCAAACATCATGAAAGAGCTCTTTTTCTTTTCTTTTTTTTTCTTTTTTTTTTTTTTTTTTCATTTCTCATCAAATCACTTGATCCAAATGGACTACAAAAATTTCTATTAGAGTTTTTAGGTCAAGTTAGTGAGTTACTTGACTCATGCCAAAGAAGTTTTTTCTTGCTTATTTTTTTTAAAAAAAATATTTATGATAATTGATAATGTAATTTTAGAATCCTAATTGTTAATCGACACTATTATAAAAAAAAAAATTTAAATGAAATTGTTAGATTCCATTAGAAATAATCGACATACAAAAGGGAAAAAAAACGATATTACATTAATCCATTAATTTATGATGCCAATATTGAAAAATTTATACAAAATATATACCCAAAAAAAAATTGATATTTTTAAATTCTTAAAATTTTAAAAATTTAGTGTTTATTTGTACTAGAATTCTTACGATTTGATGAAATTTGAAACACATTGTCAGATTAATAAAACATTAATCAAAGAGTCAAAAAAATAAAAGTACTTTTGATTTTGTTTAAATTTAAAATTGTAGTTACTTTCCATATTAATGCCATCAAAGGTTGTAATTTGAAAAATATTGTCACATTAATTAAAAATAATCAAAGGACCCACAAAAATAAATGTATTTTAAATTTTTTAAAAAAATGTTATTTACTTTGCATATTGATGCAAGGTAATAAATTAAAGAGTAATTCTACTTAAACAACATTTTCAACTCATTACATCTTGCTTTTTTTATATTTTTTTATTATTATTTATTCTTCTATAAAATTACTAAATAACCCTCAAACCCTAAAAATTCAGCAAATGATTTTCGCGTACCACCCACCAATCTCCACCATTTTCTATCTCACCTCCGACAGCCCTCCCTACCACCAGCCAGCCGTCTTTCAATGCCGACAGCCATTTCCCAACGCCGATAGCCCTCTCCCAACGCCTATAGTCCTCTCATATCTACCCCAACCCCTCCAAAAACCCTTCCCTTACCTCTGCAAACCTTCCCCTTCCCAAAAAAGGCTGTAATAAAAGGCGCGATGATAGAGGAAGAATGTAGAAGGGGAGACACAATAGCGGAGGTGGGCGGGAAAGGTGATCACAGTGGGAGGAATGAGCTCACGGTGGTCAGAGATGGCAGTTATAAGGAGATCAGGAAGGTAATGACGGTGGTAGAACAAGTCACGGGTAGTGGAGGAGTTATGGGTCGACTATCGGAGATGACGACAGTGGCTGACAGAGACGGTGGTTAGGATTGAGTAGCATGGAAAAGTGGTTTAGAAATACTCTTTGGATCTTGTAGGACGCTCGTGATCCTCAACTAGTCACCTGAAAAGGAATGAACACTCCGGTCGGGGGTGCCAGAATTAGCACTCCGACGGATAAGTCAGTGTATACTCTCTTGGTTGCTTATATCTCAAGTTAAACTTACTTGTTCTCGCATACCTTTCTTTGGCTGATGCTCCTCTATTTATATTTTTCTTTTGGGCCTCAGGGTCGGGCCCACCCTTAATCCATTGTACGTTTATGTATTTGGCTTTTGTTCAACTGGTTCCACGACCGATTAATATATTCGGCTTTGGGATTGCCTAGGATGAAGCCGAATACAAATTCCATTCTTGACTGTCCACATACCATTATTCGGCTATATTGCCCCCATAATATCCGGCTCCCACAATTGCCCCCCAAACATCCTATTAACGCCAGTTAGTCAACATGTTTGGTTTCGAACTTGAAAAGTCAAGGAAAGAACGGTGGTGTGACATCCCTGTTCTGTATTATGCTAATTGGTCCTTAAGTTGTTTAGGGTTATGTGTTTAGCCTGGTTTTGTATGCCATTATGTGAAAATATATGATTTTGAAGTTTTATCTGTTCATCGTGGGAATATCTGTTTGAATAATCCGCTTTGGGAATTAAATTGAGGGCCTTATCGGCCACAGAACCCGAAATTGATTACGCCATTGTGATTGGCATAATTTTTAGAGCCTACGGTGAAATTTAATTGAAATTGATTCTGGTCAATTTAAACTGATTAAATTAATAAATTAAGTACCCCATTATTTTATATTAAAATATTTGTTAGTGGGGCTTGTTGTATATTTGTATTGCACTCTCCTTTAGCTCTCTTAGAACTCAAAATCTGAGTTAGACAATTGAGAGTGAGAGAGAGGCCGGCTATAGAGAGAGAAGGGAAGAGACTTGAGCAATTTTTGGCTCTAGCTTGGGAATTTGAAGATTTAACTCAAGAATTGACTAGAATTTGGAAGATTAAAGCTCCTAGGTGAGTAACCAACCCCTAACTCATGAATTTGAGTTGTGATTTCGTGAATTGAAGATTAATTTGTGATCTAGAACATGAAAGGAGTTGGTTTCGATGAATTTGAAGACTATATATGCATGCATGTATGTATTGTTTTGAATTTGCATATTTGAGCTTGACTTACATGACTCATGTTGCAATTTTGGTTGAAATCCATGTATTTGACCATCTTTTCATCATATGAGATGAGGATGAAGGTTATATGTCACATGCATGTACAATCCATGGAAGTAGAAGCTTTGAATGCATGAAATGGTTACATTGGTAATGAGTTGGTGGAAAAACGAGCCATGCATGTAGATAAATTATGAAATTGAGCTTCAATATGTTGTAATTCTATGTTTGTACCATGTTAATACATGATTATGTGAAGTTTGGACCGAAATCATGCATTTAGAGCCTTTGAATGTCGAGATGAAGCTCAAGAACTCAATCTGGAAAACCCAGATTTTCGATGTCCGCTCGAGCGGATGAAGTGCCGCTCGAGCGGAGAAATCGAGCTCCCAGCATTTTCTGCAGACATGGTTCCCGCTCGAGCGGGGAAGTTGACGCTCGAGCGGGGAGCTATGTAGACAGGCAGTACGCTCGAGCGGCCGAGCTCACGCTCGAGCTGGAATTGAAGGCAACCAGTACTTTTGCAGACCTAAGGGTCCGCTCGAGCGGGGAAGTCCACGCTCGAGCGGCTCGAGCGGGGACCCTATTTTCTGAAATTCTGTTTTTGCATTTTGTGTTCTGTTTTCCGTTCTCTTTCAGTTGCAAGCACTCTTAGGCATATGTTAAGCATTGTAAATGAGTTAATGAGATAATAATAAAGCCTAAAGAGGAATATGTGAATTAAAAGAACGGATTGAACTGTTAATGACCCTTTTGTGTTCATGAAACGTGTAGGGTCAAGCTCCAGGGCGAATCCACAAGCCGATCACTGTGAGTAATGTCGATATTCGAATAATTGTGAATGTCCAATTGTTTATTCCCTCATAAGCTTTATGAATTGCTGATTGGGATTGTGGGCAAAAGTCTGACATGAAAGTAATTGGACCTAAGGTCGTTTTGATAGAAATGAATGGACCAGAGGTCGTTTTGATAGAAATGAATGGACCAGAGGTCGTTTTGATAGAAATGAATGGACCAGAGGTCGTTTTGATATAAATGAACGGACCAAAGGTCGTCCTGATGTGAATGAATGGACCGAAGGTTGTTTTGATATAAATGAATGGACCAAAGTTCGTCCTGATGTAAATGAATGGACCAAAGGTCGTTTTGACACATGTGAGTGGGCCGAAGGCCGTGTTGACATGAATGAGTGGGCCGAAGGCCGTTTTGACATGAACGAGTGGGCCAAAGGCCGTTTTGACATAAATGAATGGGCCAAAGGCCATTTTGACAGAAATGAATGGGCCGAAGGCCGTTTCGACATGAGTGAATGGGCCGAAGGCCGTTTTGCCATGAATGGAAACCCAAATGGGCCAAAGGCCAAAATGTTGGGAACTACAGTCACTTGATTTGAATTTCGTATAGTTATGTATCTGTTAAATAGAAATAGGAATTGGGCCTAAGGCCGTTTGGAACATGTTGTTCTACATTGTTATGTAACTCCTGTATCTGATTTGATATTATTCACTGGGCTTTCGCTCACGCTCATTCATGTGTTTGTAGGTGAGCCAAGAGAAGTCCAGACCCAACCTCAGTGAAGTCTGTATGGAGCAACTAAGGTTTTGAGAGAGTCAGCCCTTGTGTCTCACGCACGAGACCCGTCTTCGCCCTTTTGTTATATATTTACATTTTGTCAGGTCGGCGAAGTTTTGAATACGTCTGTGTATAGTTTTCATGGGTTGACTTAGTTTGGATGATCCTGTCTGTATAGAATCTTATGTCATTACACTTTTTGTTGTGAGTTATTAACGTACATATGTATGGTTTGTTTTGATATGCCATGTAAGCACAGCTCTATGGACAAAGTTTTAAATTTGGCTTCCATTTGGTCCCCTTTACTCTGATGTGTTAAGTCTGTTTTGGTTCGAGGCCGTAGGTGATCTTAGGATTACTGGCCGGTTACGTCCTTAACCCATGGGGGCGGGTTCGGGTCGTGACAGGCGGTTAACCTCATTCCAACGCATGTCAGAACACACGCTTTTCAGGCATCATTACATCTTCCCGCCTCTTCGTACGCTTTCTTCATTTAATGCGATTTGAAACTATGTTGTCCCTTCGAATGTAAGTTTTTTTTGAATACTCAAAGCTTCTGGTTTGCCTTTCAATATACCTTCATTTCGTGACCTCTGCAACTTCCTCCTGTTTCTCATTGTCTTTTCCACTTCTTGTAAGTTCTCTTCTCTTTCACTTCGAATCCCATATCCTTATTTATTTTTAGTTTTGCATAATCCTTAGGCTGGCTAGGATGGCAAAACACTTGAAAGAACTCCTTTCTCCGGAACGAATTTTCAGTTTTTGAAGCCATTATTTCATCCCCGATGACGTCCATCCGTAACTTGTGGCAGACAGCATCACTGATATGGAGAGGACTGATGAAAGTACAATCACCTTTCCTCTCTTATCAATTACTGAGGGCGGAGTCTGTTTTCCCCTTCATCCATTTTTAAGGGCAGTCCTTCAACACTGGGGTCTATTCCCTTCCTAACCTAATATAATTTTTTTCCAAATCATAATGGGGGTTATAGAGTTGAACCGACGCCTTAGGATTAATCTTGGTATACCTGCAATTCGGCATTGTTATGCCTTAGCCAAATCTATTGGCCGACTGGGACGCCATTTTCTCAGTGCCAAGGGTACCGATCATCACTTAGTGACTATGTTTGCCAGCTCTGGCAAGCGTGTTGACGATGTAATGGTCATTGTCCGAGGCAACTGGGAATTTGGCGAGGGTGAAGATCGCCTAAATCCCATGCCAAGACGAAAAGGCGAACCAGGTGGCCGTATAGCTCATCATTTTTTTAATATTATTATTATATATTTATTCGGCTTTCCTTCTGTGTACTTACCGTTTTGTTTATGCAGGCAACGATTTAAAGAAAGTTTTGGTTTCAGCTGACGACGTTGTACTTGTGGAAATTAAAATCGCACTCCAGTTCTTTGGCTGTCCAAGCCTTCAGAAACAAGGGAGGGCGGTCCACATTCTTCTAAGATTCAAGCCGACCTACGCAACGTTTTCGGCGATAGACAACATTCCAATTCCGAGGGGCGAAGAGCATCTTACGGCCCTTATTTTCCCCAACTTTAGAAACCTAAGGCAAATTGGTTTGGAAGCCTCCAATTCAGAGTAGGTGGAAGAACAAGTAGTCGAAGAGGTCGCCGCAGAGCCGAACCAGTCGGAAGCTAAGGTAGACAAGGCTCTAAACTTGGCCTTTAAGGAAGCCGGCCTCAATTCATCCAACCCTCCATCCACTTCAGGCCGAGGGGACGTCTCCTTTGAAGACATTTTTACAAACTTAGGAGACCTTCCCGGCGCGTATCCTGAGAATATGGCTAGGGAGTCGCTCACGCAACTTGCCAGGAGGAAAAACGCCGAAAGGATGGCCGCTTGGAGGAGGGCCGAGGCCATCCGATTTGAAACTCCACCCGCCGCCATCGCTGAGTCCTCTCTGCCTGTTATTGAGGAAGAAACGGCTTAGACCGAAACGACCGAGACGGAGCAGGTAGAACAAAGGGACCAAGAGGCTGAGGAAATGGGGGAAAAGAGCCCCACCGAGAGAGAAGTCATCTCTGGTGAGGACCAAATCGATAAACGGTTGTGCATTGAGGAATCAGACTTGGTTGTTCCATTCACTGTTCAACCAAGGATAACGAATATGCCGATTGCCTTTGATGTGTCGGCTTTTAAGGACCCGGTTGTGGCCTTGAGCATGGCCTCCTCAATTTCCTTGCCGGTTGACAAAGCGACATTTCGGGCGGAGCCAAATCTATTGTCAATTGCATTAGCCGCTCAATCAGTTTTATTGGTATATGCCTTATTTGCAGTCTTCCGCCTAGATATATATATATATATATATTTCTTATTTTTCGTAACTCTATTTTCTTGTTTTGCAGACGGTGGGCATGATAGCTAAAATCAGCCGTCGTCAACATGATGCTATAGAATAGATCGGCTTGTTGAAAGCCGAAATTGAAAATGAAAAGAGCAAGGCTTTGGAAGCCTTACAAAGAGCCGATTCCGAGGCATCGAAAGCAACGGAGGAATGTGTGAGAGCCGACTCCAAGGTCGAGAGCGCGAGGAATTCTGACCGACTAAGGCTAGCCGCCGAAGAAAGGGCAAAAGCGAGCGAAGATGTGCTCAAGTTAGCCAAGGAGGCGATCGCTAAGCTGGAAGCCGATTTGGAAGAGTCGAAGAAGGCAAAGGAATTAGCCAACTCCAAGATTTCCAAAACGTTCCAAGTTGGGAAGGACGCCGCCTTGGAAAACTACATGGAAGAAGTGCCCAAGTTCAAGAATTGGGGCTTCAAACACGGCAGGCTTAAAGCCCTCACTGTCGCGAATGTGACATTGACACAGTCGATTCCATACAAGCAAGTGGACGTTGAGCCGCTGGAGTCTGACCCTGAAGATTGATTAGGGTGATATTTTGATTTTTGTTAGGCATCTTAGATGCATAGTTTTTGTAGGTTTTTGTTAGTAGATTTTCATTTCTGTACTCCGATTGGAAGTTTAGATGTAAGGTAATTTTCATGTGTAAAATGACTACTATCTGTAATGAATTTATTAATGAAAATTTCCTATGCTTTTCGGTTTACTACATATACTATTTGTCTTCAATTTAATTAACAAAATTCCTTATGCTTTTCTGTTTGCTGCATATGAGTAAATTAAACATCCGAGAAATTAACCGAATCAATCAAACATCCTATGCTTGTCTTTGCTATTTAGCCAAATAGATAAACGAATCAGCAGTTAACAATTTGGAAAGGTGCATGAATATTCGATAAAATAACGAGTAAATCGGCTCAAGGAATATTCGACGTCTGGCTGATTAGATTGATGAATCTACCCTTGACCCAGCTAATGCATGAACTGGAAGGCCGAATGCTATTAGTTCATGGAGTGGCTAGGGCACATAACCTGATCGGCGCAAGGGCTCGACATCTGGCCGATTAGATTAATGAATCTGCCATTGCCCCAGCTAATGCATGAACTAGAGGGCCGAATCCTATTAGTTCATGGAGTGGCTGAGGCACATGAGATGATCGGGACCAGGCCTAGACATTTGACCAATTAGATTAATGAATCTGCCCTTGCCCCAGCTGATGCATGAACTGGAACGCCGAATGACATTAGTTCATGGAGTGGCTGGGGCACACAACTTGATCAGCGCAAGGGCTTGACATCTAGCCAATTAGATTAATGAATCTGCCCTTGCCCAAGCTGATGCATGAACTGGAGCACCGAATGACATTAGTCCGTGGAACGGCTGGGGCACATAAGATGATCGGCACCAGGCCTGGACATTTGGCTGATTAGATTAATGAATCTGCTCTTACCCCAGCTAATGCGTGAACTGGAAGGCCGAATGCTATTAGTTCATGGAGTGGCTGGGGGACACAACCTGATCGGCGCAAGGGCTCGACATCTGGCCGATTAGATTAATGAATCTGTCCTTACCCCGGCTAATGCATGAACTAGAGTGCCGAATGACATTAGTTCATGGAGCAGCTGGGGTACATGAGATAATCGGTACCAGGTTTTGAAATTTAGCATTGATGAGATCGCCTCGTGTGTGTTGTACCTGTAAGGTATAAATGGGGCTGGTGGTGCGTGCGCAGAGGGGCCATTGTTGCGTTCAGAGCCAATAAAGAGCAGTGTGGACGACTGTGGAGGGCAAGAAGATTATTCTACAATAGCAGAGGAGAAGGGAGAACAATGGTAGAGTTGGACGCAGAGATGAATCGAGGTGGCAAGCCTACGCGCACGGGGAGTAGGACGTCGAGGGAGCATGAAAAACGCCAGTCCCCACGTCGTCGAAGTAGGTCACCCAGAAGGGAAAAATAGCAATGGGGCAGCTCCCCTCCACCACGCCCGAGAGAAGAAACCAGTGTGACGCCGCGCCAGTTAAGTTTTGCGATTTTTATGCGGAACAAACTGATGACGGAAGCGGATTCAATTGTTCACGACCCAAATGTGGCAATCGAGTTTGCTCGATAGATTTTTCCACTAGAAGTTCAGCAGTAGATGGTCGGTCGACCTGATTTTGAAGTGTTTCGGGAGGGCATTCATGGAGCGGTGAAAGGGCTGTATACTGCCTATGAAATCAGCATGTGTCTACATACTGCACGGCAGGAGATAGAGCAGAAGGATGAACGTATTCGAAACTTAGAAACACGCATAGAGAAGGTTGAGCGTGAGCTAAGGAATGTCAAAATTGCCGGGACACAGTCGGCCAGCCAAGCTAACCCGATTGTAGAAGAAAGGGTGACCCAACGGGTTATAAGTCATGCGATTGTCGATCGAGATACGGCAATCATGTTCACAATAGAGGCTGCAAAGACCAGGGCTTATAAACAAGGCTTCCATGACGGCCGAAAAGTGGGGATAGATAAGACTAAGGAAAAGCTCGCTGTAGACGTCCCCAAACGTCTTGGGAGAAATCTCATTTTGTTCATTGGGCTTACTATAGTTCGGACTCAAATGTCATGGTTCTAAATCTAATCCCGCAAAGTGCAATGCGAGACCGATAAATCACCAAAGAGTCTAAATCCGGCAAATCGTTTTGAAAAACAGATTTTTAGAAAGAAATGCCAAACATGGACTACTTTGCCAGATACAGAGTCGTCACCTAAATATTTTGTTTTGGGGGAATTTAGGAAACCCTGACTCGTGCCTAAGGCCACGTGTCCGTCATCACCAAAGTTGCCTCGGCTCAGGAACTTGGGTACGATTGGGGAAGGTCATGCAATGAGCACTCCCGCTCGCCCGATCAAAGATCGGCCACTACTAAACATGATATCGAGTTTTTGAAAACACATGCGTTCTTGTAGACGAGCCCGTGGGCCTCACTACAGTTTGGACTCAATTTGTGTCACGGTTCTTAATCTGAACCAAAGAGTCCAAATCCGGCAAATCGTTTTGAGAAACAGATTTTTGAAAAGAAGTGCTAAACATGGACTGCTTTGCCAGATACAGAGTCTCCACCTAAATATTTTTTAAGGGGGAATTTAGGAAACCATGACTCGGTGCCAAAGGCCACGTGTCCATCATCACCAAAGTTGCCTCGGCTCGGGAGCTAGGGTACGATTGGGGAAGGTCAACTATGAGCACCCCCTCTCGCCCGATCCAAAGATCGGCCTCTACTAACCGTGATATCCATTTTTTGAAGACGTTATGTGTTCTTACCCCAATTATTAGCCTAGAATTACTATGTTATGCGCACAGCACAAAAGTATAGACTAGATTGCCTAATTTGGGAATAAGCATTGCATATCCGTTTGTTTTGAAAAAAAAAATGTTTTGGAATTTGCTACTCGCAAGTAGGCTAAAACACAGATTTCAATGAGCTATTCCAACTCAGACAATCCAACCTTCACCCACAGGCATTCAAGCAGTTATATCACATAAGCAGCTAGCCTCATGGTAATCATGCTATCATGGCAACACTCACACGCATGCGGTATGCTAAAGCATAAATACTTACATCGTACTCCGTGCCAAAACAAAGAACTCGTTAGCAATCAATGCATGATCCAAGTCCATGTTTAAATATCTAATGCAACGCATACAGAATGTCACTAGAGTAGGCTCGGCTATTCTATGAATGACATGTGAAAATGCACAAGTAGCATGTATTCAAATTAGATTTGAAATACTAATGCAGTTAGCATGATGCGCCGAGCCCGGTGCATGCAATACTGATAAATGATGCACGCATGCATAGCATAAGGTATGCTAAATTAAACATGTCCTATTCCTAACCATCAAAGCAAGTAAGTAAAAGGGAGAAAGAAGTGGGGGTTGCAAGACATGCACACACTCACCCACACTTATTACAAATTCGCCCTCGGTTAGAGGGACCAAAAGAATTATACAATTCGAATAATGAATTAACTAACCTAGCTAATTAATTATTACAGACCAACTAAATTAATTAAACAAATTAATCAACTTAAGAAAACAAGAAAAAGGGCCTCGGGAAGAGGGCTCAATGCACGCGTGCTCGGGTCTTGCTCGGGAGTCCACTGCCATACGCAAGCTGCCTCTGTTTTCCCTGCTCTGCTCCTCTGAAAACTTCCAAAGTCTCAGAATTGCTTCCCTGGACATTGGGAGACACCACCGGCTGAGGAGAATGGCCACCGGCAGTAAGATGTGATCATCAGCTGTTGATGAAGCTATCGGCCACGGATGGATTGCCGGTCGGCACTATGTGCAGTCGATCGGCAAAAAGTTCCTGCAGAATCTGTTTGACAGCAGCAAAGGACAGAGTTTTGCATGGCAATGCAATTCAAGCAATGTATGCACCAACCATGTCCCTTATCATGTTTATGACTCAAAGGGACATGATCCTTGGTTCTCGGACCATCAATCGCGCATTTCAATGCGTGATGACCCAAGAGACCAAGTTATGCATGTTGATTTCAAATGTAATGCAATGCACATAGTCAAACCAAGGGGCTCCTACCTCTATCATGACTCACTTCAAGAGGTGAGGCAATGCATGCACAATGCAATGCAACCTAGGCATGCGAGCTAAGTATGCAACATGGCAATGTAATGCATTTATGCAAGTATGCAAGCAAATATGCAAGGCAAGCATGCAAACAAGCAAAGGATGGACTTAAGCATGGTTTAGGCAGCCCTCATTAGGCCTAAAACAGTGGCCAAGGTGCTCAAAAATGAAGGACTAATAGGCACACAAACATGCATGCAAATGATCTCCAACACTTCAAGCATTAAAGAGCAATTCTCAAGCACACTCAAGAGGATGCAAACATGGACATATAGCATGCAAATTAAGCCTTGAAAATCATGCAAGAACATGGTGCCAAACCAACCCAAACAATGCAATCAAGGTATGCAAGCAAAGTCCAAGATTCAAAGGAAGCTAAAGGGGTATTGAACCACACTTAACAAGACCAAACATGGCATGAATCCAATGACCCAAAACAGAGTTTTAGCACCTAAAACAAAGCCCAAAAGATTACCTAGATGGCATCTAAATGACTTGAGTTCAAAAGCATACACAATGACCAAAACATGGAGCATGCAACACAAGCCTTTGACACATCAAAGGGGCCATGAAATGCAAGCATACAAGCATACTAAGTGGACTGAAATGACATGGAAAATGGTCCCAACCCACTAAATCAAAGCAAGTAATGCATTCTATACACTCACACCCTTAAGGCCAACAAGCCAAAATGCAAAGGGGCTATACAATGCATGCCAAAGTCGACCCAAACAACTAAGGACAGACCTTAATCATGGCAAAATAAACATGAAAGCTTCACAAAGCCAAGCCTAAAACATGCTAGAACAATGGTTTACAACTTAAGGCATGTTAAGGCAACAAAATGGCATTACAAGGCATGTATGCTAAGCAAGCATGGTGTACCAAAACCAACTTAAAACAATGCTATTTCATGGAAAAATAAGCATAAATAATAGTTAAGGCATGGTCAACAAGAGCCTAAGCTAGGTGCTCCCTCAAGAGACAAAAATGGTCCTTTTCAAGGACAACAAGGAGAGGGGGTGGCCCTCTCCTTCTTGGGACCTCAAGGCACCATCCTCACCTCTGAAATCCCTCAAGATTTCAATGGTGAGGAGGCCCAAACACCAAGGTCTCGGAGCTCACCCAAAATGGCACAAAATGGAGCCTTACAAGGCTTAAGAGGGGTCAAACAACCCCAGAGCTTGAAGCAACCTTAAACAACTATTTAGAGGGCCTAAAAAATGAACTTTTTTATGTCATACACAAAGCTCAAAAATAGTTTCAAGATAGGCTAAAAAGCTATGCAAGAATGCGGTAAAAAGGGACAAAGTCTTACCCTTGTAGACCCTCTTCACAAATGGTGGACTAGCTGTCTCCTTAGGTCCAAGCCAACTTCAAAACTCTGAAAACAACCCCCTAGAACCTTAATAGCCAAGGGAAGGTGTAATAGTAGGTGTTTGTGTACAAAACTAAGGCTTAAACACACACAATACAAGAGAAGGAGAGATATAGATATAGGATAGATACAAAACCCTAAACCTAGAACCAGAGCTTCTCTAACAATTTTTTCTAACCCTAATGCCAAAAGAGGAGCCCTCTTCTTATAGGAAACTCCCTCTTGTAAGGCTTCCAAAACAAGCCATCCAAGAGGGAAATCCCTCCATACACGTGTATGGAGGGGAACAGAGTCGGTGCCAACTATCACAGCTGGCACAAAATATCTACTAAAAGTAGATGAACAGTGATCGGCCATTCAAAATTGCCATTTTGGCAAAATGAATGGCCGACCGGCAACAAAGAGTGCCGACTGGCAATATACATTGCCGATGGCATAAAATCACTGGCCGGTGGCCTCAAGCCATGGCCGGTGATGTGTGGGGGTGCCTCACAAGGCATTCCCTGCCCCTCCAAGGCAAAACACAAGTGTTTGGTGCAAAACCAGACACAACACGGTCGAGTCGAGAGATCCCGAGGCAAGGAGCGCAACCGAGACCTCCGGGAACTCAAGACGAACACAAACAAGGGTAATCACCAAGTGTTCCAATGGTAACGGCCAAGTCTTGAGGACGGTCAAAAATGGGGTGTCTACAGTTCTTATTCCAGTTTATTAGCCTAGAATTACTATGTGATGCGCACAGCATACAAGTATAGACTGGATTGCCTAAGTTGGAACAAAACATCTCATGTTTGTTTTTTAAAGCAGTTTGCTACTCGCAAGTAGGCAAAAATGCGGATTTTTCCACCCTCAAGTGGGCTTAGAAAACATGATGATTTCCCACTCTCAAGTGGGCTTAAAACTCGCAATCGATGAATTGTCCCAATTTAAATAATCCAACCTTCACCCTCAGGCATTCAGGCAGGTATATCACATAAGCACATAGCCTCATGGTAAGCATGTTGTCATGGCAGTCAATCACACGCATGCAAGGATGCTAAAGCATAAACACTTACCGAGTACTCCGAGCCAAAGAAAGAAGCTAATTAGAAAACATGCATGAATCCTAACTATGCTGAGATGCCTAATGCAACACATGCAAGAATGCAACTAAGATAGGCTCGGCTATTCTAAGATGGCATATGAGATGCTACAGGTAACATGTATTCAATCTTGAAATTGAAATACGATGCAGTTAGTATGATGCGCCGAGCCCAGTGCATGCAAGACAGATAAATGGATGCAAACATGCGAGCATAAGTATGCTAATTGAAACATGCTGTAAACTAACCATCATAAGCTGGTAAATAAAAGGGAGAAAGACGTGGGGTTGGAAGGCATGCATCACACACACACGCACACTTATTACAACATTGCCCTCCTCGGAGGGTCTGAATGAATAATACAGAATAAACTAGCTAATCTAAGCTAATTAAACTAATTATTACACAACATTAATTAATTAACGAATTAACTAAGTAAGTAAGGAAACTAGCAAGCAAATTAAACAAAATGGACTGCCTCAACTCTGTTCCGAATGATAGGAATGCATGCATGCTCAAGTCGGCTTGTCGGGAAATCCATCGCGATGCCCCGATTTGCCTCTGTTTGCAATTGGTCCCAGAACACTGTACAAAACTCCAGAAGGCTGCTGACCAGTTTTTGCTGCTGGTTTCCGGTTTGCTTTAACAGAGAACGAGAAAGGGACATTGCAAAGTATTTTCAACAAATGTGTGCATGACCACTCTCCCCATCATTGCACAAGCTCCAAGGAGTGTAGTCCTCGATCCTCGTGCCACCAATCACGCATCTCGATGAATGATGGCCGAGGAGTCGGATTGCATGACTCGATGTAAAATGAATGCACATATAAACACAACAAGGCCTAAACTCCATCATGGGTAATCCGGAGTATTGGTGACCGAGAATCGAGGCACGTTTCGTCACTTGGAGTACGAAATGTCCCTCGTTTCCCGTGTTTGGACTAAACCCTATTCCAAACACAATGCAATATACATGGCATACACAATACGACTAGCATGCAACCCCAAACGCAATGCAACCTAATCATGCTAGCATGCAAGGGATGATATGCAAACATGCAACTAGCATACACAATGCTATGAACTAATAATGGCATACTCAATGCACATGAACTATATGGCATACGCAATGCACATACGAAGATGGGCATGCACGAAGACATGAACATGGCATACACAATGCGACGATCAAGCATGCGACAACATGGATATGGCATACATAATGCAAGATGGACTTAAACTAAAATGAATGGGCCTCAGCCACACTCAAATCAGTGGCCATACACGATGAAAATGAAGCAACAACACACATGCAAACATGCACAAATGCAAGGGACCAAACCTAAGGCACAAAGTGCAACTCCACCAAAGCATGGTAAGCATGAAATATGGCATACAATCACATATTTTCTAGCTCTGAAATGACATTCAAGATGGTCCCGAATCATGCAAATACCTCACACAATGCATGCTAGATGGCCCAAATACCGAAACTAGTGAAGTGGATTGCACTATAGGCATGCAAAGCAATACTCAAATGGCCAAACTAGCCCCAAGCAGTTCCTATGTAGGCCAAAATAGTAGCAAATATGGACTAAAATGATGGCTCGCAAAGCATGGAAATGAAGCTCATACAATGGTCCAAAAATGAGGTATTCATGCATAACTCTCAAACACATTTAAAGAGTGGAAAACATGGGAATATGGCATACATATAAGATCTGAAATATGATTCACAATGATGCCAAAACATGGAAACACCTCAAAATACGCATGCAATAGGCTTCAAAACTCAAAGCTAGGCAAGGGTATTGAACTACAACCATGCATAGCAAACATCATTCGACCATGAGGCCCAAAAATAGAGCTAAGGCAGTCCAAAACAAGCACAAAATCAGTTTAAGGCATGGCCAAAAAGTGCTAGAATCAAAGGCCAAAATAGCATGCAATGTAAGCTAGTAAAGAGGATTTGTGCTACAAGCATGTGAGGCAATCAAAAGGCCACTAAACGAGCAAAATTCAGAGGTATAACATGCCAAATAAAGCCCAAAAATCCACTGAAACATGGTTAATGCATGCAAGAATGAGATGCTCCTTTGATATGCTATGAAGAGGGTTATTCTACACATGCAAGATGGACATCCAATATGGCAAAACAAGCTCTGGACAGAGCCTATGCAGGTCCTAAAACTCATAAAAAAATGGCCTGAAACATGGCTTGGAAGCATGCAAATAAGGGCTTCTTTGCAAGGCCAAAAATGCTAGAAAACAAAAACAAGGAGAGAGAGGGTCACCCCTCTCTGATTTTGGCGCTCAAAATAGCATGCTGGATTTCAGTGGCTAAAAGGCTAACACAAATGCTCTAAGGCATGGCTCAAAATAAGGTAAAATGAAGCATGCAAGGGGGTAGATGACCCCCAACAGAAAAATGATCTTTAAAAAACATGTTAAGGGCCTTAAAATAAGACTTTTTTCAGTTTACACCAAAGCTCAAATATGCTTGCAAGTATAGCTAAAAGATGAAGCAAAATAAAGCCTTAAAAGGGAAAAGATGTGTTACCCTTGAAGCTCAGCAAGACAGCAACTTCTCCAGCCCAAAACTAACTCTTTGAGACCTCTCAAGACCCTCCAAGAACCTTAGAACAATGGTGGAGGTGTGTGGCTAAGAGGTGTGGTGTAATAGGTCAACAACAAGACCCTTTTGAACCCCAAACAAAGAGATATAGAGGGAAGTGTATGCACAAGCCTTAGACAATTTTCTCAACCTGGTATAAGGAAGAGGAGGGCCTCTCTTATAAAGATACAAGGCCAAAGCTTCTCAAGGAAGCTAAAAACCAAGGTTGAAGATCCTCCATACACGTGTACGTGTATGGAGGATCCAGTATGTGCCTTCTAGCTGGCATAGCTGGCAACAACCCACAGAGACAAGACTGAGGGAGGCAGGCCGACCAGTTCAGGTGGTCAGCCAGCCACTTTAGGTGGTCGGCCGACCAGTTCAAAAGGGTCAACACAATGAAAGGTGGTCGGCCAGCCCATTTGGTGGCCTCCCAACTGAATGCAAGCTAGTGGTATAGTGGGAGACCAGTAAATGTGGCTCAAAGACCAGGGACACCAGCTTCCTGTCAAGAAAATTGGCTGGCAAGAGAAAAGTGGTCTCCAAAGAGAAAAGGTGGTCTCCCACCTTTGTACCACCTCCTAAACAATGAAAACAAGGTCCATGCCAAAAATGAACCAAGACGGATGCAAAACGAGGGTTCAGGGGTCAAAACGCGCAGCCGAGTGCCCCGAAAATAGGTTGTTAAGCATCGAGAGTGGTGTGCGACCACAATGGTGATCTCCCAAGCCACAATGTCCCTCTAGAGAGAGGAAACAAAGTGTGCTCCAAAAACTGTGTCAAACAGAGAAAGTTAAGCGGTCCCGAACCGAGGCGCGCGACGGACGGCTCCGAAAATCGGAAACTGGTTTCCAAACGGGAACAGTGGCCTGCGACCACGAAAAGTAGCCTACGGCCACTGAGAGATGGTCTACTAGACCTCTCCCTCCCTCCAAGAAGAGAAAGCAAAACCTGGTCCACAAACTGAAGCAAAGCACAAAAGGGTCCCGAGGTCTGGGGGTAAGGCTCTCAGTCGAAACTCCGAAACCTCAGAACGAGCACAACATGCGCAATCACCGAGCGCTCAATCGATGACGTCTGAGTCTTAAGGTCGTTCAAAAATGCGGTGTCTACACTCGCAGAAGAGGTCTTCCGATGCGAGAATCATGGATTTAAGCACGGGTGGATCAAGACTCTTAAGGCCGCAGAGGCTCTCCGGGCAGCAGGCGTTGATTCGGCGTCGCCGCTATATCAGAGTCATCATTTTCCCTTTGCGACTTTCGAAATTGAGAAGAGCGATGACGAGGGGGATGCCGAATAAAACTGAACATATTGTACTGCTCTAACGTAGATTGGGAGCGAATTATGTATTGTCGATTAATTCAATGAAACATATTATTTGAAATGTTTGCATGTTGTTTCAATTTATGTTTATAAATTCAATTATGATCATCTTCCATTTTTCGTCAACTACATTTATGTTTATCTTGGCCAATCATGAAATCTACGAAGGGTGCTCCGAATCTGGAGACTTAGTCAGCCCAAACGTGTCTTGCACGGATGGGGCTCCGAATTCGGAGGGTTTTATCTTGGCCTATCATGAAATCCATGAAGGGCGCTCCAAATCCGGAGGCTTAGTCGGCCCAAAAGTGTCATTCACTAATGGGGCTCTGAATTCAGAGGCTTTTATCTTGGCCAATCGTGAAATCCACAAAGGGCGCTTCGAATCCGGAGACTTAGTCGGCCCAAACGTGTCTTGCACGGATGGGGCTCCCAATTCGGAGGCTTTTATCTTGGCCAATCGTGAAATCCACGAAGGGCGTTTCGAATCCGGAGGCTTAGTCGGCCCAAAAGTGCCATTCACTGATGGGGCTCTGAATTCGGAGGCTTTTATCTTGGCCAATCATGAAATCCACGAAGGGCGCTCCAAATCCAGAGACCTAATCGGCCCAAATATGTCTTGCACGGATGGGGCTTCGAATTCAGAGGCTTTTAACTTAGCCAATCGTGAAATCCATAAAGGGCGCTCCGAATCCGGAGGCTTAGTCAGCCCAAACGTGTCTTGTACGGATGGGGCTCCGAATTCGAAAGCTTTTATCTTGGCCAATCATGAAATCCACAAAGGGCGCTCCGAATCCGGAGACTTAGTCGGTCCAAACGTGTCTTGCACGAATGGGGCTCCGAATTCAGAGGCTTTTATCTTGGCCAATCGTGAAGTCCACGAAGGGTGCTCCGAATTCGAAGGCTTAGTCAGACCAAACATGTCTTGCACGGATGGGGCTCCGAATTCGGAGGCTTTTATCTTGGCCAATCGTGAAATCCACGAAGGGCGCTCCAAATCCGGAGGCTTAGTTGGCCCAAACGTGTCTTGCACAAATGGGGCTCCGAATTCGGAGACTTTTATCTTGGCCAATCGTGAAATCCACGAAGGGCGCTCCGAATTCAAAGGCTTAGTCGGCCCAAAAGTGTCATTCACTGATGAGGCTCCGAATTCGGAGGCTTTTATCTTGGCCAATCGTGAAATCTACGAAGGGCACTCCAAATCCGGAGACTTAGTCGGCCTAAATGTGTCTTGCACGGATGGGGCTCCAAATTCAAAGGCTTTTATCTTGGCCAATCATGAAATCCACGAAAGGCACTCTGAATCCGGAGGCTTAGTCTGCCTAAATGTGTCTTGCACGAATGGGGCTCCGAGTTCGGAGGCTTTTATCTTGGCCAATTGTGAAATCCATGAAGGGCGCTCCGAATCCGGAGGCTTAGTCGGTCCAAACGTGTCTTGCACGGATGGGGCTTCGAATTCGGAGGCTTTTTTCTTGGCCAATCGTGAAATCCACGAAAAGCGCTCCGAATCCGAAGACTTAGTCGGCCCAAACGTGTCTTGCACGGATGGGGCTCCGAATTCGGAGGCTTTTATCTTCGAACTAAAATTTCATATAGTGAGATAAGAAGTCTTGCATTATAAAAGTGAAAGTTGTACACGACGAATATTTAAAACAAGTTATCATGCCCCACAAGTCGGGTTAATGATAAATTTTATGCAAATGCGTGGAGTTCCAAAGACGTGGCAGACTTCTCCCAGACATGTCTTTGAGCCGATATGCCCCTGTTCCTGCGATTGAATCAATCTGATAGGAGTCGTCCCAGTTAGGACCCAATTTTCCATCAGCCGGATTCCTGGCAGCTGGAAGTACTTTCTTGAGGACCAATTCTCCTGGTGTATAGCAGCGTAGCTGAACACGTTTATTATACAACTTAGCAAGCTGTTATTGGTACCGTGCCATGGATGCAAGGGCATGGTCTTGTCGTTCTTCAATCAGAGTCAAATCTAAGGCCAACATTATGTCATTTCGGCCCAATTCAAAAACTTTCGATTTCAAGGTTGGGAGGCCGATCTCCAGGGGGATGATTGCCTGGGTTCCAAAGCATAAAGCAAACAGCGTTTCCCTAATGGATTGCCTCGGAGTAGTGCGATGAGCCCACAACACACTCGGTAATTCTTCGACCCATCTGCCTTTAGCTTTCTCCAGCCTCTTCTTGATGCCATCCAAGATAGCTTTGTTGGAGGCTTCAGCTTGACCATTGCTCTGTGGATAAGCCGGGGTGGAGAAATAGGGCCGAATATCATACGTGCTGCACAATTCTCAGTAGACGTCACAATCAAACTGGGTGCCGTTGTCTGAAATGAGTGCTCTTGGAATGCCGAATCGTGTTATGATATTTTTCCATACAAAACGCCTAACATCAGTATCTCGAATGTGTGTTAGTGCCTCCGTTTCGACCCATTTTGTGAAGTAATCTATCGCGACAATTAAGAATCGCTTGTTACCTGGGACCCGTGGCAATGGTTCGATGATATCAAGTTCCCATTGAGCGAACGGCCAAAGATTGGTGATTGAGCTCAACTCCTCGGCAGGCAAATGGGTTAGAGGGGAAAACTTCTGGCCCTGTTCACATTTCTTGACGTAACACTCGGTATCAGCTCTTGTGGTCGGCCAGTAGTACCCCTGTGTTACAACTCGATGAGCCAAAGAATGCCCACCAGAATAGGCACCACAACTACCTTCATGTATTTCGGTCAAGAGTTCTTGGACTTTATCCGGATGAACGCATTCTAAGTATGGACTAGAAAGGGATTTTTTGTAGAGCTTTCCTTGCAGATCTAAGTAATATCACAGGGTTTTGTTTCGCAGTTTGTGCGCTTCTTTCTTGTCCGTCGGGAGCTGTTCGGAAGATAGAAATGCAGTGATGGGGTCTATCCAACTTGGACCTGATTCTACGATATTGATTTTAATTGACTCTGAGGGGGTAATGCTTAACTCAGGGATGAATCCTACTTCAATTGTCCGCTTAATTTCAGAGTTGATGGTGGAGGCTAGATAAGCCAGGGCGTCTACATGTGTGTTTTGATCCCGAGTTATTTGATTTAATTCAAGATGGTTGAATTTTGCCAGCAAAGAATTCGCCGTTTTCATGTAAGCTGTCATACGGTCATTTTTGGTTGCGTATTCCCCCTTTAATTGGTTGATGACTAGCTTTGAATCGCAGAAGACAAGCAGACACTGAGCACCAAAGAGATGTGCATTCCGTAAGCCGGTTAATAATGCTTCATATTCAGCCTCATCCTTCGATGCTTCGAAGCCCAGCTTGACAACCTGTTCGATTATTGCCTCGTCAGGAGCCATGATCACTACGTCCGCCCCAGTGCCACGTTGGTTGGATAATCCGTCACAATACAACTGCCAAATGTCCCCAACGTAAATTCTCCAGTTCAGCTTAGGTTGAATTTGATAGCAGACTTAAAATCGGCAAGACATCCAATGAATTCGACCACAAAGTCAGCGAGCACTTGCCCCTTGATTGAGGTTCTGGGTAGAAATTGAATATCGTACTGGCCGAGTTCGAGAGCCCATTTTGAAACGCGCCTTGATGCTTCTGCACTACGGAGTACTAAGCGGAGGGGGTAGTCCGTTAGTACCCCAATGGTATGCCTCTGAAAATAATGCATCAGTTTTCTTGCTGCCATGACGAGAGCAAAGATGAGTTTTTCCAATGGAAGGTAACGTGTTTCAGCGTCAACCATTGCTTTGCTCACATAATAAACTGGCTGCTACTCCCCTAGTTCTTCCTTTAATAGTACGGCGCTGATAGCCCGGTTGGAAATTGCCAGACATAAAATGAGCGGATCACTTGCTGAAAGTATTGTCAAGAGTGGAACTGATCGGAGGTAAGTCTTCAAACCTTCTAAAGCGGCTTCGCACTCGGGGGTCTATTTAAAAGGTTTACCCTGCCGAAGGGTATGAAAGAACTGTTGGCAGCGATCTGTGGAACGACTGATGAATCTATTGAGTGCGGTGCCCATTCCCATCAGTTGCTAAGCCTCTTTGACCGACCGAGGAGAGCCGAGTTCTAGAATTGTTGTGATTTGCCTCAGGTTGGCTTTGATTCCACGGTGGTTAACAATGTAGCCAAGGAATTTGCCGGATCCGATGCTGAAGGCACATTTGGAAGCGTTCAGCTTCATTTTGTATTTGCGAAGAATGTCGAATGTCTCTTCCAGATCGGCTAGATGAGTTTACTCTTCTTTGGACTTGACCACCATATCATCGATGTACACTTCCATAATACGGCCAAGTTGCTCCTTGAACATGGCAGTGACTAGTCTTTGGTAGGTTGCTTCCGCATTCTTCAGCCCGAAAGGCATAACCTTATAGCAATAGGTTCCTCTTGGGGTGAAGAATGCAGTTTTGTCTTGGTCCTCCGGATGCATGGCAATTTGATGGTAGCCTCTGTATGCATCCAGGAAGCTCATACATTGATGATGTGTCGTTGCATCTATGAGTTGGTCAATTCTGGGGAGGGGAAACAAATCCTTGGGACAAGCTTTGTTTAAGTCCGTGAAATCCACACAAACACGCCAAGTTCCATTTTTCTTCATAACAACCACAGTATTCGACAGCCATATAGGATAGGTCACTTCGCGGATTGCCTCAACATCAAGTAACCGATCAACTTCTTCAACAACGGCAGCAGTGTGTTCCGCGACTGACCGCCGACTTTTCTGAATAATCGGCTTACATCTGAGATTAACGTTTAAGCGGTGCTGAGACACAGATGGATCCACCCTCGGCATCTCATATGGTGACCATGAAAATACATCAAGGTTGCCGAGTAAGAAGGAAATTAGCTCCTGCCTGTCGACTTTATTCAAGGAGGCGCCGACCATGAAGAACTTGTTAGGATTCCCGTCAATTTCAACCCGATCTAGGGCTCCGGTTGCCTTTTCACTTGGGAACCGCCCAACGTCGTCAAGGCTCTCTCGATCTAGCACCTCAATTGAATTCACTTCTAGCTCTCTTGGTGTCTTTGCGACAAGAAGATAACATGCCTGCGCCGATTTCTGGGAACCTCGAATTTGCTCAATGCTGCGTTCAGTCAGAAAACGAAGTAGTTGATGATAGGTGCTTGGCACGGCTTACATGGTATGCGGCCAAGTTCGTCCCATGATGAGATTATATGGCGAAGGAAGCTTGACAACCAAAAATTCTACATCCACTGACTGGGAGCACGCCTGAACTGGTAGTGTGATTTTGCCCAATGAATATTTTGGATTAGCGTTGAAGCCGAATAACAAATAATGAGCTGGAGACAGGTCCGACTCAGTGAAACCGAGTTTGATGAAGGTCTTGTAGTACATAACTTTCGAAGTGCTCCTCTGGTCAATGAGAAGACGTTCAACGATGAATCAGTTTACGCGTAGTTTGATGACCAAGGGATTAATGTGGAGGAGCGTTACGTCGGCCAAATCAGAATCATCGAAAGTAATACTCCCAGCTTCATGGGACTGTTTCGCTAGTGTGATTTGCTTTTGGGGGTTAGGATGCGACTGAATTGTATGTACCGCGGATATCGAGTGGAGATGAATCCTGCCGTAAAACAACTGCTTTGGTTGAGTTGTTCTTTCGGACGTGTTGCTTAAGCCGACCGTCTTGTACCAACTCCTCAAGGTGATCTTTCAACGCCTAACAACTGTCGGTATCATGACCGTGGTCTTTGTGATATTCGCACTGCCTATCCCGTCTCCTCGTATCGGGAGGTCCCACCATCTTTAGTGGCCATTTGAAGAACGGAAGATGTTGAACTTTAGACATTACCGTGTTGATCGGCTTCGTCAACTTCGTATATTTCTTGTCCGCGCGCCTTATGCGCCTGCTATCCACTTGAAGTTGTTCATTAGCCCGGTGTGAACATTGGTCATTTGATCGGCGCGAATCTCATCTTTTGTCTTGTTTAGCCCGATTTCGTGGTTTAGGGCTCCGTAATGGTACAGAATTTATCGGTTGAACGATCTCAAATGGGGTCGTCATGTTGGCCTTGTGCCCAGCTTTGACCCGTAGGGCATCATCTTCCACTTTGTAGTATTCCTCGACTTTCTTCATTAACGACCAGACTATTTTGGGGGGCCTTCTGGTCAAGGAGCTGCGGAGGGCACTATCATGGTGCAACCCCATTTTAAAGGCGGTGATGGCCATGAAGTCATTGCAGGCATCATCTACAAGATTAAAGCATTCCCAATAGCACCCCAAATACACACGTAGGGTTTCTCCTAGTTGGATTTGCATTGTCCAGAGAGAATCAGCCTACTTTGGCTGGACCTCATTAGTGATGAACCTTGCCCTGAAGGATTTTTGGAGTTGATGGAAGCTCTTAATCGATGTCGGTTCCAATTTATAATACCATTGTTGTAACAACCCTCGTACTGTTTACTGATTTATGACCGATTGATTACCGTTAATCACCGATTACTGTTAAACGAAGCTGATAATGACTGATAACTAACTGATAATCGAACTGAATGAAATACTGAACCGACTGACTGAAGTTGAAACTGAATTGACTGAGTATATGTTAGTTAATTGCATTCTATCTGTTTGATTGTCTGATTATCTGTTCATGTTTATATGTTTAAACTGCTATTTGAAGGCCTTATCGGCGGCCGAACTAGAAACCGATTGATGTTACGTGACCCTCATATTTAATGTGATTTTATGGTATAAGTATCTGAAAATTGATTAGGTATGATTAAATTAGATTAAAATAAGCCAATTGAAGAGTTGGACTTAATTACCGTTTTGCCATTGAGTGGGCCACTATCTCACACACATACTTGAGCCAAGAACAACATTTCCTCAGCCATTTTCCTTCTCATTGCCGACCAAGAGGGAAGAGAGGAGAGAGAGTGAGAGGAATTGAATTCTACCTTGGGTTTTGCTTGGAGAATTGAAGGAATTGAAGTATAGATTGCATATTTGAGCTCCTAGTCTTCTAATTCAAGCTCTAGGTAAGGATCTTATCTTCTTATTGATGCTATTGAACTAGTTCTTGCATGGTTCATGCTTCATTGTAGAACTAAGTCATGATTTGGGTCATTAATGGTGAATTGAAGCTCATTTCTTGCATGCATGGTTGAATTAATGAGTTTTGAGTTGAATTCATGGTAAATGGTTACATGCATGTCCATGTTGTAAGAGTAGACCATGTTTTCATCTTGTTTTGAAAAGAATGAGCTCATTTGAACAAGCTTTGAAGCTTTGATTTGGTTTAAATCCTTGCATGTTTGCATGTTCTTCATATTCTTGAAAATGGGTTTGAATATGGTTCTAATTGACTCACCTTTGGGGCTTGAATTCATAAATTGAGCTTTGAAACTTGTTATACATTGAATTTAATGATGTTTTCCAGAATTTGGGCCCAAGAGGTCGAGTTTGGAGTGGTTGAATGCTTGGTTTGAGCTTGGGAGGCAAATCTGGAAATTCCAGATTTGGCTTCCTCGCTCGAGCGAAGGATTCCCCGCTCGAGCGAGCACCTTTGTCCAGGGCTCCGCTCGAGCGACCATCGAGCGACCATCGCGCGTAAAATTTCAGCATCCAGTACTTTTATTGTTTTGCAGACCGCTCGAGCGAAGGATTCCTCGCTCGAGCGAAGCCTTTGATTTTGGACTTACGCTCGAGCGTAGAAAGTCTCGCTCGAGCGAGGCTCCTATTTTCAGCAAACTTTGCGAAATGTTTTCTAAGTGTATTTTTGCATCCTCATCCCATCCTAGGCATTCTTAGGCCTAGTTTAAGGCACCTTGATGAGGATATCATTGTAGAACACACCAAGGCAAATTAGGGATTAAGTTATGAGATTTCCCAACTGTGTAGCTTAGTGTGTTCAACCTGTGAACTGTGTAGGGTTGGCAACTGGGGAGACACGCTCTAGCATACTGTAGCCCAGAACTCTGTGAGTAACAATTGTGTAAAGATATGTTCAACTGATTATCTTCTGAATACTGAACTGAACTGTTTACTGAACTGGTATTATTTACTGAATGAATGTATGTCCTTTATTTCTGAACTGTACTGTGGCATCCTTAGTATCTACGGTTTACTGTTACTGTTACTGTCACAGAGATCTCTGTCGGTTTCCTTGTGGAACCACTACTGTTTACTGACTGATGGCCATCATTACTGTTCGGTCTTTTAAGACCTACTGTTACTGTTATGCTAATGGATGTACCACATATGACTGTTTACTGTACTGAGCAACTGAATTACTGATTGAAATGAACTGTTTTCATTACTGTAAGGACATTCATTCTAAACCCCTTTACGCTTTATGTTATTCACTGGGCTTTAGCTCACTGCTCATATATATATGTAGGTGTACAGGCACCAGACCGCAGCTAGAGGCGTCAGGGTTACTCCAGTTTTGTCAAGCCAGCCTTTGTGCCTCACTGCGAGGTTCCGAGCCTACTGTTAAGGCTTAGGGGTGTTTTAGAATTTCCCCCTTTTTGTACTGTTTCACTGTTTTGTATAGACTGACTGTTTACTGTACTGTTATACAGGGATTAGGTCCCTGTACTGTGTGACTGTTAATTTTGTATACTGTGTTGTACAGACGGAATGTTTTCTGTACTGTTATGTGGGGTTGAGTCCCTAGTTAAATGGATGTGAATATTGTGTATACTGTTCTGTACTGTTTTTGTATAATGTATGAAAAGCCTTTTTGCATACAGACTGTCACAGCTCAATGGACACCATTTACTTACTGTATTGGCTTCCGCCAGGCCCTGTACTCTGTTTCACTGTATTACTGTTAAGCAGGCCTTCGGTAATCTTGGATTACTGGCCGGTTACGGTGCTAAACCCATAGGGCCGGGTTTGGGTCGTGACAGAGTGGTATCAGAGCGATACTTAACCACGAGTTATACCGCACACACGTGTCCAAATGAGCTATAGGGTGTCCTAGAAAGCGATTAGGGCATCTCATGAGCATGTTAAGTGTGTGATTACGTTATGACTGAATACATGCTAATGTGTTAAACTGTTAAACAAATGACTGCTTATGTTTAAAACTGTTATAACTGCTTATAGTGAAATGGACAATGCAAATGAACCTGAATCCTCGTCTACCGAGGCAAGAATGGAAAGAATGATAGAACTGATAACTGCTAGACTTGAACAACAACAGAACCAACCGCCCCCACCTCCTCCTCCTCCGGTATAGCCGGAACCAAATGTTAATGTGGATGATGGGGATATTATTGCTCTCACCCATAAATTCAGCAAGATGAAACCGCCATCCTTCCAGGGAGGCCTTGAACCATTAAAAGCTGAAGCTTGGGTTCTGGAAACGGAAAAATTGTTCGAAGTGTTTCCGTGCTCAGAAGCAAACAAAGTACTGTTAGCTACCTTCACCTTACAAGAAGAAGCTAGAAGGTGGTGGATGTTAATCCGTGATACAAATACTGTTATGACTTGGGCTCAGTTCAAGGAGTCCTTCTTTGAAAAGTACTTCCCTCAGTGTGTTAGGGATAGAAAAGTGACTGAATTTGAATAGCTGAAGCAGGGCACAATGACTGTTGCGGAATATGAGACGAAATTTACTGAGCTTGCTAGATATGCACCGCATATGGTAGATACTGAATATAAGAAGGCCAGGAAATTTGAAGGTGGCCTTAATGTGGCAATACTTGACCGGATAAATGTTTTGAAGTTATCGACTTTTGTGGGTGTTCTCGACCGGGCATTGATGGCCGAGTCGAACATTGCAGCGGTGAAACAATCTGAAACACCAACAACTGAATGGCATGGAAAAAGGCAGGGTTTCAAATTTAAGAAAGGCAAGCACAACCCAGCCAACAAGAAACAGAATACGGGGTTGACAACTAGCCCCAGCCAAGGGAGTGGTTTCATACCACCCTGTTCTGAATGTGGCAAGAAGCACAAAGGGGTTTGCTACAGAATATCTGGAGCCTGTTACAGGTGTGGCAAGGTGGGCCACATGGTTAAAGACTGCCCCTCTGCTCCACAAGCCAGTGGTAAAGCTGCACCAAGCGCAGCAGTATCAAATGCTCCACCAAAGCCTAACCCTAAAGCTACCGGGAAAGAGCCTATGAGGCAAGGCCGAGTGTTCGCACTAGTACCGGGAGATGTGCAGAATACCGAGACCGTTGTGTCAGGTATTCTCTCTATCTGTACTCAAAATGCATATGTACTGATTGATTCGGGGTCTACGCATTCTTATGTATCATATGCTTTTTCACGGAAATTGGATAGACCCTTAGAACCCATGAACTATCTGCTAGCCGTATCATCACCCGTAGGGGGATCCATGACATGTGCTTATATGTACCCCGCATGTGAAATTATTGTTGGGGATATGCATCTGTTTATTGATTTACTGCCATTGAACATTGATCATTTTGACGTAATATTGGGGATGGATTGGTTACAAAAGTATCATGCCACTATTGACTGTGTGACCAAGCAAGTTGTTTTCCGTCCACCTGGTTTGCCTGAATTTGTGTTTAATTGGAGTGGAGTAGTACCTCCTCCGTATTTGATTTCGTCAGTGAAAGCTGTTAAATTAATTAGAAAGGGGTGTAAAGGATATCTGTGTTCTGTACTGACTGTGTCTACTGATGATAGTGTTAAAACTGATGTGAATTGTATTCCTATAGTCAGGGAATTTCCAGATGTTTTTCCAGATAATCTTCCAGGAGATTTGACTGATAGGGAGATTGAATTTACCGTTGATGTGATTCCCGGAACACAACCAGTTTCTAAAGCTCCCTACCGAATGGCTCCAACTGAACTGAAAGAACTGAAAGTGCAACTGCAAGAACTGTTAGACAAAAAGTTTATCAGACCTAGCACTTCGCCATGGGGTGCTCCTGTTTTGTTTGTCAAGAAGAAAGATGGCTCACTGAGACTGTGCATCGACTACCGTGAACTGAATAAGGTAACTGTAAAGAACAAATACCCATTGCCACGCATTGATGATTTATTTGATCAGTTACAGGGTGCACAAGTGTTTTCTAAGATTGATCTCAGATCGGGGTATCATCAACTGAAGGTTAAACCGGAGGACATCGATAAAACTGCTTTTAGAACGAGGTATGGACATTATGAATTTTTGGTTATGCCTTTTGGAGTCACGAATGCACCAGCTGCTTTTATGGACCTCATGAACAGAGTTTTTAAACCGTACCTTGATGACTTTATTGTTGTATTTATCGATGACATATTGATTTACTCCAAAAGTATAGAACAGCATGAACATCATCTGAGACTTGCCCTACAAACCTTAAGGGAACAGAAACTGTATGCTAAACTGTCTAAATGTGAATTTTGGCTTGACCATGTTATGTTTTTGGGGCATGTTGTTAGCAAAGATGGAATTTCTGTTGATCCGCAGAAAATTGAAGCTGTGGTGAACTGGCCTAGACCAACAAATGTGACTGAAGTCCGAAGCTTTTTGGGATTGGCTGGATATTACAGAAGATTTGTCAAAGATTTCTCCAAAATTGCCCTACCATTGACTCAGTTAACTCAAAAGGGGACATCATTTGACTGGACTGACCAAAGAGAATCTGCTTTCCAGGAGTTGAAAACTCGACTTGTGACTGCACCAGTTTTGACTTTACCCTCAGGTACGGATGGTTATACTGTATTTAGTGATGCTTCTCATAAGGGTTTGGGATGTGTTTTAATGCAGAATGGGAAGGTTATAGCTTATGCTTCCCGACAACTGAGACCACATGAAAAGAATTACCCGACCCATGATCTGGAACTTGCTGCAGTAGTATTTGCACTGAAAATTTGGCGTCACTACCTGTACGGGGTAACATGTGAAGTATATACCGACCACAAGAGCTTGAAGTATTTCTTCACACAGAAAGAACTGAATATGAGACAGCGGAGATGGCTGGAACTGATTAAAGACTATGACCTACAGATATTGTACCATCCGGGAAAAGCCAATACCGTTGCCGATGCATTGAGCCGGAAATCGATTGGAAACTTAGCCTGTTTGCTTACAGGGCAGAAAGAGTTGCTTTGTGACCTGGAAAAATCTGAAATAGAAATTGTTTTGAGAGGACAAGGTGGAACCTTAGCTGCTATTTCTGCCCAACCGGCGCTGATTGAAGAGATTAAAGAGAAACAGCAACTGGATGACTTCTTGAAGAAGATCATCGAAGAAAGAGAATCTAAACCAAGACCGGGATTCAAATTTGAGAATAATGTACTGAAATTTCAAGAAAGACTGTGTGTACCAAATGATACTGAACTGAAAAGAAGAGTTCTGCAAGAAGGCCACAATTCGAAATTGTCTATCCATCCGGGGAATACGAAAATGTACCAAGATCTGAAACAGAATTTCTGGTGGCCGGGAATGAAGAAAGAAATTGCTGATTTTGTATCCAAATGTCTTCATTGCCAACAGGTCAAAGCTGAACATCAGCGACCTGCCGGATTATTGCAACCTCTACCCATACCAGAGTGGAAATGGGAGCATATCACGATGGATTTTATCGTTGGATTACCTCGCTCCAGAAAAGGTATGGATTCAATTTGGGTTATTGTTGATAGATTAACCAAATCTGCTCACTTCTTACCTGTCAAGACAATCTATAACGCGGACAAATTGGCTGTCATCTATATTGATGAAATTGTAAGACTGCATGGAGTGCCTGTGTCTATTGTTTCTGACAGGGATTCGAAGTTTACATCGAGGTTTTGGCAAAGCCTACAAACTGCACTGGGTACTGAACTGAGACTGAGTAGTGCCTATCATCCTCAGACAGATGGCCAATCAGAAAGGACCATCCAAACTCTGGAGGATTTACTGAGAATGTGTGTCCTTGATTTTCAGGGAAATTGGGAAAGCCATTTACCTTTGGCTGAATTCGCCTACAACAACAGTTACCATTCGAGTATTGGTATGGCGCCTTTTGAGGCATTGTATGGCAGAAAATGTAGATCTCCAATTTGCTGGGCAGAAGTTGGAGATGGGCCTTTGCTTGGGCCCGAGATTGTATATGAAACAACTGAAAAAGTGAAACTGATACAGCAAAGACTGAAAACTGCACAGAGTAGACAGAAAAGTTATGCAGATGTCAGAAGACGGGACAGAGAGTATGAAGTGGGTGATCACGTTTTTGTGAAAGTGACACCAATGAAAGGCCAGACTCGTTTTGGAGTCAAAGGCAAGTTAGCACCGAGATATGTCGGACCGTATGAGGTTATTGAGAAAATCAATCCGGTGGCGTATCAAGTTGCGCTTCCTCCTGAAATGGAACACATGCATAATGTTTTCCACATTTCTATGTTAAGAGATTATCTCCAGGATCCCTTCCATGTAATAGAGCCTACCCACGTAGTGTTGAGTGATGACTACACTTACGAGGAACGGCCTATACAGATTGTAAACAGACGAATCAAGAAACTGAGGAACAAAGAGATCCCGTTAGTGAAAGTTGACTGGCAGAACCACGGTGGCGTGTATGCCACTTGGGAAAGGGAAGATGACATGGCTAAACGATATCCTGAACTGTTTCCACTGAATCCTGTTTTCTTCCAGAATGAAGGTAACTCGAGTTTAGAGGACTAAACTCTTTATAAGGAGGGGAGACTGTAACAACCCTCGTACTGTTTACTGATTTATGACCGATTGATTACCGTTAATCACCGATTACTGTTAAACGAAGCTGATAATGACTGATAACTAACTGATAATCGAACTGAATGAAATACTGAACCGACTGACTGAAGTTGAAACTGAATTGACTGAGTATATGTTAGTTAATTGCATTCTATCTGTTTGATTGTCTGATTATCTGTTCATGTTTATATGTTTAAACTGCTATTTGAAGGCCTTATCGGCGGCCGAACTAGAAACCGATTGATGTTACGTGACCCTCATATTTAATGTGATTTTATGGTATAAGTATCTGAAAATTGATTAGGTATGATTAAATTAGATTAAAATAAGCCAATTGAAGAGTTGGACTTAATTACCGTTTTGCCATTGAGTGGGCCACTATCTCACACACATACTTGAGCCAAGAACAACATTTCCTCAGCCATTTTCCTTCTCATTGCCGACCAAGAGGGAAGAGAGGAGAGAGAGTGAGAGGAATTGAATTCTACCTTGGGTTTTGCTTGGAGAATTGAAGGAATTGAAGTATAGATTGCATATTTGAGCTCCTAGTCTTCTAATTCAAGCTCTAGGTAAGGATCTTATCTTCTTATTGATGCTATTGAACTAGTTCTTGCATGGTTCATGCTTCATTGTAGAACTAAGTCATGATTTGGGTCATTAATGGTGAATTGAAGCTCATTTCTTGCATGCATGGTTGAATTAATGAGTTTTGAGTTGAATTCATGGTAAATGGTTACATGCATGTCCATGTTGTAAGAGTAGACCATGTTTTCATCTTGTTTTGAAAAGAATGAGCTCATTTGAACAAGCTTTGAAGCTTTGATTTGGTTTAAATCCTTGCATGTTTGCATGTTCTTCATATTCTTGAAAATGGGTTTGAATATGGTTCTAATTGACTCACCTTTGGGGCTTGAATTCATAAATTGAGCTTTGAAACTTGTTATACATTGAATTTAATGATGTTTTCCAGAATTTGGGCCCAAGAGGTCGAGTTTGGAGTGGTTGAATGCTTGGTTTGAGCTTGGGAGGCAAATCTGGAAATTCCAGATTTGGCTTCCTCGCTCGAGCGAAGGATTCCCCGCTCGAGCGAGCACCTTTGTCCAGGGCTCCGCTCGAGCGACCATCGAGCGACCATCGCGCGTAAAATTTCAGCATCCAGTACTTTTACTGTTTTGCAGACCGCTCGAGCGAAGGATTCCTCGCTCGAGCGAAGCCTTTGATTTTGGACTTACGCTCGAGCGTAGAAAGTCTCGCTCGAGCGAGGCTCCTATTTTCAGCAAACTTTGCGAAATGTTTTCTAAGTGTATTTTTGCATCCTCATCCCATCCTAGGCATTCTTAGGCCTAGTTTAAGGCACCTTGATGAGGATATCATTGTAGAACACACCAAGGCAAATTAGGGATTAAGTTATGAGATTTCCCAACTGTGTAGCTTAGTGTGTTCAACCTGTGAACTGTGTAGGGTTGGCAACTGGGGAGACACGCTCTAGCATACTGTAGCCCAGAACTCTGTGAGTAACAATTGTGTAAAGATATGTTCAACTGATTATCTTCTGAATACTGAACTGAACTGTTTACTGAACTGGTATTATTTACTGAATGAATGTATGTCCTTTATTTCTGAACTGTACTGTGGCATCCTTAGTATCTACGGTTTACTGTTACTGTTACTGTCACAGAGATCTCTGTCGGTTTCCTTGTGGAACCACTACTGTTTACTGACTGATGGCCATCATTACTGTTCGGTCTTTTAAGACCTACTGTTACTGTTATGCTAATGGATGTACCACATATGACTGTTTACTGTACTGAGCAACTGAATTACTGATTGAAATGAACTGTTTTCATTACTGTAAGGACATTCATTCTAAACCCCTTTACGCTTTATGTTATTCACTGGGCTTTAGCTCACTGCTCATATATATATGTAGGTGTACAGGCACCAGACCGCAGCTAGAGGCGTCAGGGTTACTCCAGTTTTGTCAAGCCAGCCTTTGTGCCTCACTGCGAGGTTCCGAGCCTACTGTTAAGGCTTAGGGGTGTTTTAGAATTTCCCCCTTTTTGTACTGTTTCACTGTTTTGTATAGACTGACTGTTTACTGTACTGTTATACAGGGATTAGGTCCCTGTACTGTGTGACTGTTAATTTTGTATACTGTGTTGTACAGACGGAATGTTTTCTGTACTGTTATGTGGGGTTGAGTCCCTAGTTAAATGGATGTGAATATTGTGTATACTGTTCTGTACTGTTTTTGTATAATGTATGAAAAGCCTTTTTGCATACAGACTGTCACAGCTCAATGGACACCATTTACTTACTGTATTGGCTTCCGCCAGGCCCTGTACTCTGTTTCACTGTATTACTGTTAAGCAGGCCTTCGGTAATCTTGGATTACTGGCCGGTTACGGTGCTAAACCCATAGGGCCGGGTTTGGGTCGTGACAATTGTAGACACGCCCGTGGGCCTCGCTACAGTTCAGACTCAATTTGTGTCACGGTCCTTAATCTGAACCAAAGAGTCCAAATCTGGCAAATCGTTTTGAGAAACAGATTTTTGAAAAGAAGTGCCAAACATGGACTGCTTTGCCAGATATAGAGTCGCCACCTAAATATTTTTTTATGGGGGAATTTAAGAAACCCTGGCTCGGTGCCAAAGGCCATGTGTCCGTCATCACCAAAGTTGCCTCTGCTCGGGAGCTTGGGTACGATTGGGGAAGGTCAGCTATGAGCACCCCCTCTCGCCCGATCCGAAGATCGGCCTCTACTAACCATGATATCCATTTTTGAAAGCATTATGTGTTCTTATTCCATTTATTAGCCTAGAATTACTATGTTATGCGCGCAGCAAACAAGTATAGACCAAATCGCCTAAATTGGAACAAAACATTGCATGTTCGTTTTGAAGATGGTTTGCTACTCGCAAGTAGGCTAAAATGCAGGTTTTGCCACCCTCAAGTGGGCTTTTAGAAAAGATGGTTTTGCCACTATCTAGTGGGCTTAAAACTCACAGTTTTAATGCATTTTTCCAATTTAGGTAATTCAACCTCCATCCACAGGCATTCAAGCAGTTATATCACATAAGCAGCTAGCCTCATTGTAATCATGCTGTTATGGCAACACTCACACGCATGCGGTATGCTAAAGCATAAATGCTTACCGAGTACTCCGAGCCAAAACAGAAACTAGTTAGTAATCATATGCATGATCCTAGTTCATGTTAAGATGGCTAATGCAACACATGCAAGATGCAACTACAATAGGCTCGGCTATTCTAAGATGGCATATGATGATGCTACAACTAACACGTATTCAACTTAGAATTGAAATACAATGCAGTTAGTATGATGCGCCGAGTCTGGTGCATGCAAGACAAACGTATGGATGCACGCATGCATAGCATAAGGTATGCTAATTTAAATATGATCTAATACTAACCATCAAAAGTAGGTAAGTAAAAGGGAGAAAGAAGTGGGGGTTGGAAGACATGCACACACGCACCCACACTTATTACATATTTGCCCTCGCTCGGAGGGACCAAAAGAATAATACAAATTAATTAACCTACAAGCTAATTAATTATTACAGACCAATTAATTAATTAACAAATTAACTAATCTAATGAAAGCAGTAAACGGCCTCGAGAAGAGGGTCCAATGCAATGCGCGCTCGGCTCTGCTCAGAAAGTCACTGCCATGCACAAGTTTGCCTCTGCTTTGACTGTTCTGCTTCTCTAAAAATTGCACAACTCCCAAGGTTGCTTCTCTGAGTGTTGTGGGACACTACCGGCTGAGTGAGATCATCACCGGCCATTTAGAATGGTCATCGGCTAAACATTATGCTCTCGGCCAAACCTGTTTTGCCGGTCGGCACCCAACACTGCCGGCCGGCCAATTCTTCCTGCTGAAACCTGTTTGACAGCAGCAGAGGGAAGACAAGGCATGGCAATGTATTTCAAGCAAATGTATGCACCACCACATCCCTTATCATATTTAAGACTCAAAGGGGTAGGGTGCTCGATCCTCGGACCACCAATCGCGCATTTCAATGCGTGATGGCCCAAAAGCCAAGTGTACAATTTCAATATGGAATGCAATGCACAAAACAAACAATGGGCCCCAACCTCCATCATAATCAATTCAAGAGGCAAGAGATGTATGCTTAATGTTATGCAACCTAGGCATGGAATCTAAGCATGCAATATGAGCATGTGAACAAGCAATGTAAACATACAAGCATGCAAGTTATGCAAACTAACGGGCATGCAAGATGGATGAGCATGCAACAACATATGGGAATGGTCTTAAACCAAAATGGGCAGCTCTCAAATAGGCCCAAATCAGTGACCAAATGCCATGGAAATGAGGGCCAAAACACATACAAGCATGCATGCACACATGGTCCAACACTTAGGCACCAAAGAGCAACTTTTAAGCACACTTAAGAGAGGATAAAGATGGATACATGGCATGCATAGAAAGCTCTGAAATCATATTATAGAAGGTGCAAAACCAAGTAAACAAGACAAGACAAGCTAAGCACGCAACAATGGTCTAAAACTCAAGGTAAGCCAAGGGGGGTTACATGGTAGCTATACAAAGCAAGCCATGGATGGCCTAAGCAACCAAAAACAGACATTAAGCATGTTAAAACAAGCATAAAAGCTTCACAAATCTAGGCCAAAACAAGTAAGCATAGTGGTCTAAATGCTAGGCACATGTTAAGGCAATTCATGGCATTACAAGACGAGTATGCAAGGCAAGCATGGTGTGTCTAAACCAAGTAAAAATAGAGGCATATTATGACATAATAAGCACAAAAATCAGCTAAGGCATGGTCAACAAGAGCCTAAGCTAGGTGCTCCCTCAAGAGGCAAAAATGGCCCTTTTCAAGGACAACAAGGAGAGGGAGTGACCCTCTCCTTCTTGGGACCTCAAGGCACCATCCTCACCTCCAAAATCCCTCAAGATTTCAGTGGTGAGGAGGCCCAAACACCAAGGTCTCGGAGCTCACTCAAAATGGCACAAAATGGAGCCTCTCAAGGCTTAAGAGGGGTCAAACACCTCCAAACCACAAAACACTCTAAACAAACTATTTAGAGGGCCCAAAAAAAGAACTTTTTTATATTATACACTAAGCTCAAAAACAATTCTAAGATAGGAAAAAATACAATGCAAAAATGGGGAATAAAGGGACAAACTTCTTACCCTTGAAGACCTTCTTCACAAATGGTGGACAAACTGCTTCCTTGAGCTTAAACCAGCCCCAAAACTCTGAAAACAATCCCTTAGAACCTCAATAGCCAATGGAAGGTGTAATGGTAGGTGTTTGTGTGCAATACTATCAACAAATACGCCTAGAACACTCAAGAGAGAGAGAGATATAGAGATAGAATATATATAAGCTCTAACCCTAGAACCAGAGCTTCTAGCAATGTTTTTCTCTCTAAAATGTCTAACCCTAAAGCCAAGAGAGGAGGGCTCCTCTTATAGAGAAGCCAATCTTGTAAAGCTTACTCAAGAAGCTAACAAGGAAGCCATCCCTCCATACACGTGTATGGAGGGGAACAAAATGCAAGCCAGTTGTATTAAAATATCTGCAAAAGCATATGAACAGTAGTCGGCTGCTCAAAATTGCCATTTTGACAAAATGGACTGCCGACCGGCAACAAAGAATGTCGACCGGCAATATACATTGCCGATGGCAACAAAACACCAGCCGGTGGTCTCTGGCCATGGCCGGTGATGTGTGGGGATGCCTCACAAGGCATTCCCTGCCCCTCCAAGGCAAAACACAAGTGTTTGGTGCAAAACCAGACACTAAACAGTCGAGTTCGGAGATCCTGAGGCAAGGCGCGTAGCCGAGACCTCCGGGAACTCCAAACGAACACAAACATGGATGATCACCGGGTGTTCAAACGGTGACGTCCAAGTATTGAGGACGGTCAAAAATGGCGTGTCTACAACCATCTGACGGCCAATGGTCCCAAACTGCTCGAAAATATTTGACACATGAGGGCCTCGTCATCTGCATATAACGTCATGGCTTGCTTATAATGATGGATGTGATTAGTGGGGTCCGATTTTCCATCGTATAGGGTGAACGATGGAGCTTTGAACTTTTTGGGTAACACTGCCCTTGCGATCCGTCGCACAAAAGGGTCTTGTTTATCCTCTTCGTCTGAATCATTTCTTCGTCGCTTATTCCGTGCATGCAGACTCCCTTCAGAAGAACTGGAGACTTCGATTCATCCCTTCTTTTTGGATTCTAGGGATGATGAGTCAGAATCGCTGCCACTATCTTGTCTCCGAATTCGAGGTAGTCGACCATCCTTTCTCAGAGGTCGTCTCGGATCTTGGCGCGTGGCCTGTTGGGATTTTGCCACCTCCAAGGCCAAATCCTATCGAAGGCGCTCGTTCTCAGCCATCATGTTTTCCAACCTCTGTTCATTCTGCTTCGCCTGATCCATAATCGCTTGCATTGTCTCATGTGCTGATGTCGAGGGTAGGTCTGGGCAACTGAGTCGAAGTTGAAGGCCTTTCGTGCGGCAATGTTCTCTGGCCCAAGCATGTTGCTTGGAGTGGTATCATCTCATGGCGTAAGGTCGTCAGCGACAACCGGAGGATCTTTCGTCACGCCTGCCATGGATATGCTGGAGTATTCCCACAGACAGTGCCAATTGTGGAGAAGTGGTTTGGAAATACTCTTTAGATCTTGTAGGACGCTCGTGATCCTCAGCTAGTCACCTGAAAAGGAATGAATACTCCAGTCGGGGGTGCCGGAATTAGCACTCCGACGAATAAGTCAGTGTATACTCTCTTGGTTGCTTATATCTCAAGTTAAACTTACTTGTTCTCACATAACTTTCTTTGACTGATGCTCCTCTATTTATATTTTTCTTTTGGGCCTCAGGATCGGGCCCACCCTTAATCCATTGCACGTTTATGTATTTGGCTTTTGTTCGACTGGTTCCACGACTGATTAATATATTCAGCTTTGGGATCGCCCATGATGAAACCGAATATAAATTCCGTCATTGACTGTCCGCATACCATTATTTGGCTTTATTGCCCCCATAATATCTGGCTCCCACAAGTAGAATTAGGATTTGAAAGTTAGGGGTGTAAAGAAGAGGGTAAAATTGTTATATTGAAAAGTGTAAAGAGAAAAAATGAAATTTTGATCAATTGTAATGAAAAAAAATGGGTGTAGGGAGGCAGATAGTGGTGTAAGTAGAATTTTCCTAAATTAAGGGATGCAAAATATTTTATTATATTAATCAAGTAATAACAATCAAATTTCACTTTACTCATTGTAGTTTGGTTTATGTGTAGATTATCCTTTTATTATTTGGAAATAACCACAAGTCTCTATTGTGGTTTGTGAACTAAAGTGCATCAAGAAGTATTTCATTCAAGTTAACAAGCGTGAAACATATGCTAAAATATATGAGTTATGGGCTCATTTATAGTGACGTATATCACACTAATTTGCTTTCAAAAAAATGACAAAAATATTGAAAATTTGCATAATGAGATTAATTATGTATAAAAATATTTTAGTCTTTTCAATTAAATTGTTAACAGGCCTGATGATACATTTTAATCCACAAATCATACGGATGTTATGTGTTTATTTTCAGATGACAAAGAGTTATGTACACATAAGCCAAAAAAAAAAAAAAATCATGATAGTGTATTCATTTTGATAGAGTATTTGGGCATTGTCATGGATCCTCAAATAGTACCCACAAATAATTTCTTGGTTACTTTTCTTTCCTTTGTGGCCTCTCATAAACCTCGAGTTTCTCCTTATTGTTCTCCAAACCACATCTAACTGGGGCATGTCCTTTCTTTACCCATCATAGGCTATGCCATAAATGCAAATACACACGAAGAGACCACCTTAACTTCTTCATTCTATCCTCCATTTAGGATTTCTCATAACATAACTTGTTGAGAGAGAGAGAGAGAAAGAGAGCAAAAATGGCTGCCAAGAAATTCACTACCATATTGATCTTGACAACGGTAGCGTTGGTTGTGATGGGAAGTGCCATCACCGGCAAAGCACTTTCAGATTGTGCCAAAAACTGCATGCCTACATGTTTGGCGGAGGAGGATACCACCATGTCTGATTGTGAGAATTCCTGTGAAAGCTTCTGCGAAACACAAGGCTCAAATTCACCTGTTAATATATTTGGTAGTCCCTTCTTCGAACATATATCAATGCCAATTTAACTCATCCCCCATGTTCTCTTTATCAGAAATATTGGAATTCAAAGCCATCATAGTTCAAATATGTAGTTACAAAAATCCGAGGCACGGATTCCATACTGTTGAATGATGCATTGTTCAATTGTTAACTTTTGTTTTTTTTTGTTTTTTTTTTTTTTTTCAATTGTTAATCAAACCATCCCAAGTCCAGCACTAAAACATTTTCTGATCCCAAATTTGCCCATTAACCCAAAAGATGTAGATTATTATTATTTTTTATTTTTTATTTTTGTCTTGAAGGAATATTAAATAATTTAGATCATTTTAATTATTATGTGAATTTAAAACATTAACAAAATTCAATTGTAAAATTAACACGATCTTTTAAAAAATGTTTTAATATAAGCCATAGAAAGAATTATATATATTTTTTTATCTTTTATAATTTTTATACTTTATTTTTTAACTAACAAAATATAAAACTACCATTAATATTTTATAAATGGGATGGGATGGCCGGCCGGGCCGGGCTGGATTAAAAGTTCTTATTCCAAATTCAGTTCGAATATTAAATGAGTATAAAATCTCAACTTAACTCGACTTTCCACGCTAAATATTTTTTCCAAGCGCTGAAAATATTAGGTTAAGCTGTGCGGGCCATTAGACCCATGTCTACCCGCATAAACAAAGTTTTGAATTTTTTAATATATAATTTAAATATTTTTTAAAAATTTCCCACTAAAAAAATAGAAATATTCTTTTTAAGAATTTATAAATATTATTTCGTACTTATGGTTTTAAAAAAAAAAATTGATTCCTCATACTAAAGATTTTGAAAATATTTATTTTTATTTGGAGATTAATTTTTTTTTTTTTAATTTGACCATTTAATAATTCTAAATTTGTTCTAGGTAAATTTTATCTTTCTTTGCTCTAGTAAAATCCACTCGAGTTAGTTTTATTTTTCTTTCTTTACTTGAGAGTTCTAATTGAGCACTCTCAATCTATCCCCAATGACATAAAATGAATCATGTGAAGAAGGGAATTCACACTCCTCATCCTTCCTCTCTCTATCTCTCTCTTTATTCTCTTTTTTTTTCACTTCATTAAAAGTCAAAATATAAATAAAGTATTTAAGAGTGTGACGCCACTCTTATAATAATAATAAAAACATTGTTATCAAACTAAGCATAGATCATCAATTTTTCCTCTTGGCGCACAAAAGTGTTCGAGTTTTACTCTAACTAGTCTTAGGTACATGTAACTATTCCATTCCACATATACCGGATAATTATTAGGCCTAAGACCATAGAGGTGGTCATTGGTCTGCCACTTGATGTTTTTGAACACAAGACATATATATGAGAATCATGAGTCCTGTAGTTAGAAGTGGTCGAGAAATGTAAATTCGTTGTTAATATTTGGGAAAAGTATATTAATGTTTTATTTGTTTTAACAAAAAAATATTTTTTAGATAAAGTTTTTTAGAAAAAAAAATTTATTGAAAACTTTTTTGAGAAATTATTTTCTTATATTTGGTTGTATTTTTGGAATTAATATACCAATAGTTATATTAGTGGTGCTTGGTAGTGGCGGTGACAAGGTAGAGATGAAGGTGGAAATGATGGCGACAGCGATAATTGTGTAGTGGTGGTGGCTTTGGGCTAGTGGAGGTGGTGGTGGCGATAGTGGTGATAGTAATCGTTGCCGTGACAATGGTGATGTGGTGGTTGAGATGATGATAGTGGTGGTAATATGGTGATATTGATAAAATTTTAATTTGGAAACATTTTTCGCTTTTGAAGAATAAAAAATATTTTCTGTTTAAATAAATTTATTTTCTGTTAATTATAAAAAATATTTTCCATTAATTTTTATAATATTTTCTAAAAAATATTTCGGCCTAAAAAAATTGAGCGTAAGAAAGAACCATGCAGTGGCTTAAATTTTCTTCCATGAATTTTAGTTATTTAAATTGGCTTTTCTCCTTGATATAATAATTTTTATTTCTTTTTTGGGGTTTGGCCAGGCACTGGAAAGAGGACACCCAAATTTGATGCTAAACTCTACAAGGAACAAGTACATGCAAAACTCAATGCAGCAGGAGCTAAAAAAGTCTGATGAATATAGGATCAAGTACTATGACTCTATGTTCAGTTAGATCTCAGTTTTTGAGGCTTGATTTGTACTAATCCCTAGCTTAATATTTATTGTTATTAATATATAGTATTACTATAATAAAATATTAGTCAAAACTAATCACCCGATTAGTCCATTGGCCAAAGCCTGCATCTCCCCACCGTCATGTGAGGTTAGAGATTAAAATTTCTCCACTTTTGTGTGGATTGTATTATACTTGTATTGTTTCTAATTTTTCTCTTATTTTGAAAGTTTCTTTATAATAATGAATTTTATTTTATCTTTATCCTCACTGTGATTTATTAAGCTTGATATGTAGTTTTTTTTTTTTTTTTTGGTAAGCAAGCCTACATAGTGTGATGCTTTTTTTTAATAGTTAATTACGAAGAATTAATTAATCTAAGAGTAATTTATTAATCAAAAATATTTGAGAGCTTTAAATCAACAGAGTTTTAATAGGTGAGGCTCATTTATTGATGTGATGTTTTGACTTTATTTTATTTTATTTTTTTTGAAAAATGCTTCATATCACTAATTCAACACCACTAATGTACCACTAATGACATGGCATCATGTGAATCTCACTATTGATGTGATAATTTGGCCGTTGTTTTTTTTTTTCTTGCACTTGCCAACTCATTAATGGTGTTTTTAAAACTTCCAATTTAGTGCTCTAAATCGGTATAGTTTTTTTTTTTTTTTTCCTTTTCTCATTACCACATAAGTAGAGCTCAATTTAGAACTCTCTATCACCATCATTTATTAATAGAAACCTTGATTTAATACTTAGGCCTCGTTTGGGAACAGGCTAATTTAGTAACTTTTTGGCTATTTGGCTAAAAAGGTAGGTAAAAAAAACTTGTATGTTTGGGATGACTTTTTGACTAATTACGAAAAGATGTGCAAAAAGTAGAGAGAAAAGAGAATCTTTGACTTTTTGGTATGGATTGTTGGCTTTTTGGCTAATTTAGTAACTTTTTGGCTAATTGGCTAAAATAGCCTCTTGCGAAACGAGGCCTTAGTCATTCTCAATTTGTATACACCAATTCTTGAGCCAACCAAGGACCCAAGGGAAAACTCTTTGGCTCAGTAGATTATGGCTTCCTTTGGGAAGTAAGTTAGTTTTTTTGGCTCTTTAGTTATAGCCTTGGGCTAAAAACTTCGTTTGGATTGGATTTTTTAATTTTTTTTTTTACTTGTTTGAGAGAAAAAAATAAAATAATTATGGTTTGAATGTATTATTTTGTTTTATTGACTTTTTAACTTTATTTTATCTTTTTGTGACTATTTTCACCCGCAACCTCATTTTAACTCCATGTCAAACAAAGCAATGTTTTAGGCCTCGTTTAGAAATATGTTATTTTAGTAATTTTTTAATTTTTTATGAAAAGATGTATAGAAAAGTAGAGAGAGTGATGTGACAACTTATAGTAACTTTTTAATTTTTTGACTAAAATAATCACACCCCAAACGAGACTTCGATTTTAGTAGAGTGTCTTTTGTTTTGATTAGCTTCCCTTATTTGCTTGAGAATAGTAACGCACAAACAAACCTCAATTTGCATGCACTTTAATCCGTTCCGATTCAAAATTCAAATGATGTTACGGTGTAAACAAAATGTATCTTGTTGACTTACAATTATTCTGGTCAATGAGCAAATTTTAATGTATAAGGCCATCTCCAACGGTTCATCAAACCTTGCATCAGATTTGAAATTTGGGGAAAAAGTCACTTTTTGGAGCTCCAATGGTTTCAACAAATTGGTATCAAAATGAGAATGGAACAAAAAATTTATCAGAGTGAGAACAGACTCCAGATTTCACTACTTTACTATGCGTTACCATTGGGGGAGACCAACCGGTCAAGCAACTGGTTGTCTGGTCGGTTGACCAACCAGTCGATCAGTTCCTCAATTCTGTGTTTGTTTTGTTCGGCAGGTGCGAACTGGTTTGAACTGGTTTATTTTGAGATAGGTTATTTTGTGGACTACGAATAATTTGAAGGGTGATATAAATTTAAATTCTCATGAAAATATAATTGAAAAAGTTACATCTCATATACATATTTCAGAACTAGCCGTTCAAATAATTTACCGTTGGATGGACAGAGTATTTTGAAAATTTACCGTTGCTGATGTGCTCTATAAAATATATCTATTTCGTAATATCATGCTGTGAATTTCAGTTGGGTTGACAGAGTATTTCATTTTCATAATAGCATTACATTATATGCTATGAATTTTGTTTGTTCTGTGTCATTATAAATTTTTTTCTCAGTGCACTTTAATTTATATTATCTGATTATGTTATCTGATTCTGAAGTTGAGTGTATATCATTCTAATATTTTTCAGTAAGTTAGATATTGTATCTACTGAATTTGTTTCAAACTATGGAAGATTTTGAAATGTTTGAGGAATCACAAATGTTGGAGCACAATACTGATATTAATTTTATATCGGAAACTTCACGAGAGCAGAACACACAGAACATTGATAATCATTTTATTTCAGAAACTTCTTGTGTTTCTTGTGGTAAAGCGTTCACAATTATAGAAGATGAAACTTTATATAGATCTTGGTTAGTAGTCTCTCAAGATCCCATTACTGGTAATAGTCAGACTGTGGCTATATTTTGGAAACGAGTACTTGTTTATTTTAATTCACAATTGAGCGGTGAATCAAATCGAAACCGTATTTCTTTGTCTCACCGTTGGTCTGGCATGCAAAAGGCAATTAATAAATTTTGTGATTTTCTTGAACAAATTCAACTGAGGCAACAAAGTAAAACAACTGAGGCAAACATGGTAAAATTTATTTGTGTTATTAAATATCAAATCTCTTTTCTAAATGTATACTTGTTATTGAAATTTTTGTAATTTTTTTTTTTGTAGGTCGCTGAAGCGAAGCGGATGTATCATGCAATACAGAAAAAACACTTCACATTTGATACATGTTGGGATATTTTGCACCAAAGTTATAAGTGGGATGAATTTCGAACACAACCCAAAAGAAGCACGCAACATGCTTATCCATGTTCGAATCCACCAACTGAATATGAGGCATTTCAACCCAACCAGAATAATGCGGAGCACGAACAACCATCTAATACATCAACACGACCAATTGGTACTAAGGCAGCGAAAGAGAAGTTGAAGAATCAAACAACGCATGATAGTACATTTGATGAAATGGCTGCCAACCAATCCAAAATTGTTGAAGTGTTATCAACTATCTCCACTAGAACTATTGAGCGAGATGAACAAAAGGCGATAGACCATGAGCAGAAGGCTGCAGAGTGTCAAAGAAAGGCCGAAGATAGGGAGGAACAACTAAAACCCCTATCTATGATGAATGAAAGAGAACAACGAAATGAAGATCATAAAATAATGTCAATGGACATGACAATTTTAAATCCTATGCAAAGGGCATACTACGAAGATCTTCAACGACAGATTTTATTTCGAACAACTAATAGATTGCCTTGAAAGGCTCTGTATTAGTGGGTTTCATCTATTGGTTTTATTATTTAAAAATATTAAATCTAACTTGTATTGGTTAGTTGTATTGGAATTATTAATGTGATAAGTAATCATGTAATCAAAATTTTATTAAATGGAACATATGATTTATATTTGCTAGATAATTAACAGATAAAAATAAATTTATTAATGTATGTTATAATTTTTTATTTATTCAAAACACCACGTAAACGATGTCATAATTTTTTTTTTTTTTCACAAAAGGAACAAATTAGTGGTGATTGTTAGTGGGATTCTATTTTCCATTTTTAGTTGTTGTTAGTCTTCAGTGCATGTTTTATCAGTTTTACAATAATATTCACACAACATTCTCATCATTGTTTAAAGGTGCAGAATGACCAGAAGTTGTTTTTATTTTAAAAATGCAGCCTTACACTCCTAGTTTAAATTTGCAGAAGTACATCCCAAAGTAGAATTCAATTCTCAGTCCATTACAATTATAATGGTTAATCATTGTTTTATTTGTATTGGAATTATTTGTAATTCATTCTTTTTTTTGTAACATATAATTGTATTGATTTCATTCTATGCTTGGTACGACATGGTCATGCCCCAAAATGTTTTGGTCTCATGTCTCTACAACATGGTCATGCCCCAAAAATTCAATGGAAGTGAAAAACATGCTGCAGATGTATTGATTGGCAATGGAAGTGAACAAATTCTGTGGTTAGTACCTTATTTAATTTATTAACAAAATTCAACTAACATGGCGTAAAGCTCCAAAAGATGGTGCACATGTATTACCAAGGCAATGTAAGTGAAAAACTAACAGAGGATTTTATATCAAATAATATGATATACGAAGTTACTATATTATACAAGACAAAACCACTACATTTATAAAAGAAATTGACCCAACAAAAGGTTGTTAAAATAACAAAATACAAAACAATGCAAATACATAATGTGAAACACATCAATAGTCATCATTTGGTGGTAGTAGAGGAGGGAAGTAGTGATGGTATATATCATTTACGCGATGCTCAATCCTATCTATGCGATTGTTTGCTACTTCATGACGTCTTTCAATGTCCAAACGGAACTCACCAAATTGTTGAATTAATGAGTGTAGACGTGCCCTTGGGCCTCACTACAGTTCGGACTCGATTTGTGTCACGGTCCTGTATCTAATCTCGCAGAGTGCAATGCAAGACTGATGAATCATCAAAAAGTCCAAATCCGGCAAATCGTTTTTGAAAACAGATTTTTTGAAAGAAGTGCCAAACATGGACTGCTTTGCCAGATACAGAGTCGCCACTTAAATATTTTATTTTGGCAAATTTAGGAAACCCTGACTCGTTGCCTAAGGCCACGTGTCCGTCATCACCAAAGTTGCCTCGGCTCGGGAACTTGGGTACGATTGGGGAAGGTCACTTCGTGAGCACCCCCGCTCGCCCGATCAAAGATCGGCCTCTACTAACCATGATATCTAGTTTTGAAAACATTATGCGTTCTTATTCCGGTTATTAGCCTAGATTTACTATGTGATGCGCACAGCATACAAGTATAGACTGGTTCGCCTGAGTTGAAACAAAACATTTCATGTTTGTTTATTTGAAAATGGTTTGATGGTGCTACCCGCAAGTAGGCTAAGACGTGGATTTGCCACCCTCGGGTGAGCTTAGAAAACATGATTTTGCCACTATCTAGTGGGATTTAAAACTCACAATTAATGAATTGTTCCAATTCAAATAACCCAACCCACAGGCATTCAGGCACTTATATCATATAAGCACATATCCTCATGGTAAGCGTGCTATCATAGCAGTCACTCACACGCATGCAAGGATGCTAAAGCATAAACACTTACCGAGTACTCCAAGCCAAAACAAAAGCGATGTTAGAAATCCATGCTAGAAATCCATGCATGATCCTAACTATACAGAAATGCCTAATGCGACACATGCAAGATGCAACTAAGATAGGCTCGGCTATTCTAAGGATGGCATGTAAAATGCTACAGCTAACACGTATTCAACTTGGAATTGAAAAATAAATGTAGTTAGTATGATGCGCCGAGCCCGGTGCATGCAAGATAGATGAATGAATGCAGACATGCTATCATACTGTATGCTAATTGAAACATGCCCTAATCTAACCATCATAAGCTGGTAAATAAAAGGGAGAAACACGTGGGGTTGGAAGACATACATCACACTCACGCACACTTATTACAACATTGCCCTCGCTCGGAGGGTCCGAAAGAATAATACAGTCCGAATGAATAATACAGTCCGAATAAATAGTACAGTTCAAAAAAAAATCCTAATTAATTAACAAATTAATCAAGGAAAGTAGGTAAATTAGCATGTAAGCCTATGGACTGCCTCAGCTCTGTTCCAACTGACGAATGATGCATGCTCGAGTTGCCTAGCGCGGGAATCCATTACGATGCCCCGATTCGCCTCTGTTTGTAATTTTTCTCAGAATATTGTGCAAAGCTCCAGAAGGCCGCTGATTTATGATTTACTGCAACAGAGAGCAACAAAGGGACATGGCAAAGTATTTTCACATATGTATGCATGACTACTCTTCGGGGAGTGTAGTTTTCGATCCTCGTGCCACCAATCACGCATATCGATACATGTTGGTCGACGAGCCGAATTGCACGACTCAATATGAGATGAATGCACATGAAAACATAACAAGACCTGGACTCCATCATGGGTAATCCGGAGTGTCGGCGACCGGGAATTGAGACACATTCCATCACTCGGAGTACGGAACGTCCCTCGTTTCCCGTGCTTGGGCTAACTCCTATCCCAAACAAAAATGCAAATGAGATGGCATACACAATGCGACTAACATACAACCTAGCATACGCAATGCTATGAAATGGCATACACAATGCATGACGCAACAAGACATACACAATGCTCTAAAATATAACCTAGAATACGCAATGCTATGAAATGACAAACACAATGCATAATGGACTTACACCAACATGAGTAGACCTCAACCACACTCACATCAGTGGCCATAAGATGAAAATGAGACAACCGAAAGGCGTGCACACATGCACGCATACCGAGGATCGAACCTAAGGCATTAAATGCCACTCTACCAAAACATGGCAAGGATGAAGCATGGCATTCAAACATGTAATTTTCAGCACTGAAACATAATGCTAAATGGTCCCGAAACATGGAAATATGGCAGCCGATGCATGGAATAAGCCCAGAAACTAAAAACTAGCCCAATGCATTGAACCACAAGTATACAAAGCAAGCATTATTTGATCATGAAGTCTAAAGACAGAGCCAAGGCTGTCCCAAAACATGCACATTTCTAGTTTAGAGCATGGCCAAAAGATGCTAACATGATGGACTAAAATAGCATGCAACATTGGCTAGCAAGCATGGTTTACATGGCATGTATATGAAGAAAATGAGAACTCACCAAACCAGCCAAAAATAATGAATAAAACATGCCAAAATATGCCCAAATAATCACTGAAATACAGCCAATGCATGCAAAAATGAGGGGCTTCTTTGGAGGGCCTTGCAAAGGGTTGTTAAGCACATACAAGATAAACACTTAGCATGACCAAACCCACTTTGGAAATGGATTATGAAAGCCCTAAAACTCACAAAAATGGCCCTGAAATCAGTCAAGAAAGCATGCAAGGAAAGGCCCCCTCAAAAGGCCATGAATGGAATTGTTCTACACATGCATTATAGACACAAAATATGGCCAAAAGGGCCTTGGACAGAGCCAAGGTAGACCCCAAAACTCACAAAATGAGGCCTGAAACAAGACTTCAATGCATGAAAAATGGGGTCCCTTTGGAAGGCCCAAAAGACCCCCAAACAAGACAAGGAGAGAGGGGGTTACCCCCCTCTAATTTTGGCCCTCAAAAATGCATCAAAGCCACTGAAAATCCACTGGATTTTAGTGGCTAAGAGGCCAAACCATGGCCAATGCAAGTGCTCTAATGCATAGCCTTAATCATGAAGAGATGAAGCATGCATAGGGAGAAGATGACCCCAAACAGAAATGGGACCTTAACAAAACTTGAAGAGGATGTCAAAACAAGACTTTTTCCAGTTTATAGAAAATCTCGAAAATACTCACAAGTAAGGCTAAAATAGGATGCAAAAATAGCCCTAAAAGAGAGATAGAGGATAAGGGGAAGTAAATGACCTCAAACAGCAAAGTGCCCTTGAACAAAGTTTAAGAGGGGATCAAAATAAAACACTTTACAGTTTGGGTCGAAGCCTAGAAATGCTTGCAAATAAGGCTAACCAATCATGCAAAAAAATACAAGTTTAGGGAAAATAGGCACTTACCCTTGAAGAGCCGACCTCCAGTAGCTTTTGGACCAAGTTGGTGAGCTTTCAACCTCTGCAAATGACTTCTAAGGTGCTGGAATAGAGGATGGAGGTGTGGTGCTAAGGGTTGTAGTGCAAATGGACCAAGAAAGTGAGAGTTTTGGAGCTTTGAATAGTGACAATGGAGGATGGAGAGGGTGTATATCTTAAGCAAAAATGTCTAACCCTTAGATATGAAGATGAGGGTCTCTCTTATAGAGAAGAGAGGCCAAAGCTTCTCTTGGAAGCTTCAAAGATCCTCCATACACGTGTATGCAAGATGCACCAAATGGTCCTCAGCTGGCACAGCTGGATTACACTCAAAAAGGGTAAAAGCAATAAGCAGGCCGGCCAGTTCAAGTGGCTGGCCGGCCACTCCCCCTGGTCGGCCGACCAGGGGTCAAAAGGTTCAAGAACAATTGCTGGTCGGCCTACCCAGAAAGGTGGCCTCCCAGATGAGTAGAACACAGCCCTATGGAGAAAAACCAGAAAAAGTGACCTAGGAGAGAGAAAAGCTAGCTTTTTAGAGGGGTTCAAAAGGGTCAAGCGGAATTACTGGTCGGCCTACCCATATTGGTGGCCTCCCAAATGAGTAGATCACAATGGTGGTATGAAAAGCCAGAAAATGTGGCTTAAAAGAGGGAAAAACCAGCTTTCTGTCAGAAAAATCGACTTTTGGAGAGAGAAAATGAGAAAACTAGTTTTTCAGGAGAAGAGGTGGCCGGCCACCATCCTACCACCTCCCTAATAGTGAAAATAGGGTCTCCACCAAAACTGGACCAAAACGGATGCAAAACGAAGGTTCGGGGGCCAAAACACGCGGTTCGGGGCCCCAAAAACAGGTTGTTAGGCACCGGAAGTGGCGTATGATCACGAAGGTGGTCTCCCGGGCCACAGTGTCCCTCTAAAGGGAGGAAATAAGGTGTGTGTCAAAAACCAGAGCAAACGGAGGTAGTTAAGCGGTCCCGAACAGAGGCACACGACCAACGGCTCTGAAAATCAGAAACCGGGCTCCAAATGGGAAAAATGGCCTACGACCACGAAACGTCGCCTACGGCCACTAAGAGATGATCTATGGGACCTATCCCTCCCTTCAGGAAGAGAAAATAAAGAAAACAGGACCTGGTTCGCAAACCGAGGCAAAGCACAAAAGAGTCCCGTAGTCCGAAGGCAAGGCTCGTAGCCGAGACTCTGAAACCTCAGAACGAGCACAATATGCAACATCACCGAGTGCTCAACTGGTGACGTCTGAGTCTTAAGGTCGGTCAAAAATGGGGTGTCTACAGTTGTCCCTCTTTGACAGAACTCGGAAGTCATTCGTGATGAGAGTAAATGTCAAAGCCTAGAGACGACCCATTTTTGCCAAGGCCGAAGACTTAGACAAACATACAAGATAACAAAGATGTTCCCGCAGGCAGGGGAAAAATGCAAAATGATATGCACAAAGCCGGATATAACTCATGATTTATGCAAAGCAGCAAGCTGTAATGAAGCGCACACGCAACAGTTTTAATCAAGAATGCAAAGCAACAACTACATTTTATGCAGTTTAAGAATGCGGAGAATTATTCAATTCTCGCCACGTCTCACACGGAGAAGATACAATACCTGCGCGATTCGTCTGGTTGCACCAGCTTCAAATGAACCGCACATACAATATCGTGCCTGTAAAAGAGAGAAACTTAACAAGTACAATATCATTAGCTACACATGTTCAACACTACATCGAATGCAGACAAGCAGGGTGCCGATGGGAAAGCGCATCGCAATGCGAGAGACACGCGCGTGACAATGCAAGTTAAGCATGGAGGTATGACAATACCAATGAAACGTGCACAACAATGCAGGTGGTATGCATGAGAATGCAAGTGACGTGCATAACAATGCAGGATAAGTGCAAATTCGAATGCGTGTTTGACGCGAAACAACGAGCAAAGAAATGCAAGTTTCGACGAGTGCAATTCAATCGCGACCTCTGGTTTACCTCCTGAAAGGGTCACAGCATATTCAAAAGGATACATCTTGCTCTTGACGAGTGACGATGAGACACGCATCGGAAGTTGGAGTTGGAGTTCCCGCGGAGGGATTTCACGACGAAAAGTGCACTTTTCTTGTACTTTCTCGGGTCCCGAGGACTCCAATCATCACCAAAATTTGCAGAGACCTTGTAGACCACCTTGGGAACACCACCGACCAGGTTTGGAGTCCAGGGGAGGCCACCGACCAGGTTGGAGTGCAAGGGGTGGTCGGCCTATCAGAAAAGGTGGTCGGCCGACCACCTAGCCCAAATCCGGGGCAGTTTGGTCTTTTTGCTCTCATTTCTTTAAATACACAAAGCCAAAGCTCTTTTCCTCATAACTTCAGCTCCGAAACTACCTTCTCCTCCTTCCTAGACCATTTTCTCTTTCAGATCTGCGCTCTATACGCGTTTTCCAATGCCCCACACCAAGTTGTTTCGCGAAAACTTTCAGTTTTCTTCACTTTAAACCGATTAAAATTTGATTTCGGAGCTTCTTTTCTCATTTTCACCACTTGAGGTAAGTTTGTCTCAATATTTGGAAGATTTTCTCGAGAGTTGACTTTTGTTGACTTTTTCATTTCCCGAGAGTTGACTTTTGTTGACTTTTTCCAATTTTGGCTCATTTCGTTCACTTTTGCTCCTTTTTGCAGATTTCTTGAAATGGCAGGTCAATTTCCCCACGGCGGAGGTTCTCCAGGTGCTAGAGGCGAGCCTAACATCATGTCTTTGCATTCGAGGGTTCGCCCCTTTATCCTCGAGAGGTACGATCCTTCGACTCATGTCCTCCCTCAGGCGATTTTTTATCATTTTACCGACTTCGACCCTCGAGATCCTGTAGACCTACTATTGCGGGAGCTGGAGTCCCATCTCTCTCATGAGGCGCGAGAGGTATGTACTTCACTTTTTTTACATTTCCTGCCTTAATTCTACATTTTCCTTGTATTTCATGTTATGTATGCTTGTTGCTCGTTCTGAACACATTCGCATGCCATACTTCTGCTCATTTTAGCACACAACTTGTTCTGCACGCTTGGTCTATAGCATAATACTCTGCCTTGAACGCATAGCTCAATCACTTGAATCTCTAAAATCTGAACACACAGCCCAAATTTAATTGTGAACACGCAGCCCACATTCGCTAAAAGTTGAACACGCAGCCCAACCTTTAAATTTCTGAAATCTGAACACACAGCCCAAATTTGATGGTGAACACGTAGCCCATATTTGTTGACAGTTGAACACGCAGCCCAAACTTTAACCACGCAGCCCAAATTTAATTGTGAACACGCAGCCCACATTTGTTGAGAGTTGAACACGCAGCCCAAACTTTAAATTTCTGAAATCTGAACACGCAGCCCAAATTTGAAGGTGAACATGCAGCCCACATTTAATTGAAAGTTGAACACGCAGCCCAAACTTTAAATTTCTGAAATCTGAACATGCAGCCCACATTTAATTGAAAGTTGAACACGCAGCCCAAACTTTAAATTTCTGAAATCTAAACACACAGCCCAAATTTGAAGGTGAATATGCAGCCCACATTTAATTGAAAGTTGAACACGCAACCCAAACTTTAAATTTCTGAAATCTGAACACGCAGTCCAAATTTGATGGTGAACACGCAGCCCACATTCGAAAGTTGAACACGCAGCCCAAACTTTAAATTTCTAAAATCTGAACACGCAGCCCAATTTTGATGGTGAACACGCAGCCCACATTTAATTGAAAGTTGAACACGCAGCCCAAATTTTAAATTTCTGAAATCTGAACACGCAGCCCAAATTTGAAGGTGAACACGCAGCCCACATTCGAAAGTTGAACACGCAGCTCAAACTTTAAATTTCTGAAATCTGAACACGCAGCCCAAATTTGATGGTGAACACGCAACCCACATTTGATTGAAAGTTGATTTGATTTGTACACAGCTCATATCTTTTCATTTGCACATAACTTATTCATTTCTTTCTGAAACTGAATACTTGTGTTTATTGTGAATGCAGACATCCTCCCGCGTTACACGGGGATACGGTTCTATTGCTGCAAGAGATTGGTATGGGGAGCTCCCAGAGGCTGTCCGCGATTGGGTTGATCTGGCAGGATTCAAGACCTTTTGTACCGGGATATCTCGCTATCCAGCTAGCCGGACATTGATGGGCGCCCTAGTGGAGAGATGGTGGGACACCACCAACTCCTTCCATTTCTTAGCCGTCGAGGACATGACCATGGCCCTATTTGACTTCGCCATGTTGACGGACCTTGACGTAGGAGGCTAGGCGATCCCTTACAACGAGGACATAGGCGAATGGGAGGCAGCCTGGATTCATCTATTGGGAGCTCGCCCACCGGTAGACCGATCTTCGGGCCGAGTCCGATATACCTGGTTTTCTGCACAGTTCAGGGGGACTGAGCCCGAGACTCCTGAGGAGACTACACAGTAGGCCCGAGGGTTTTTGATGTTCCTCTTCGAGACCACTCTGTTTGCCGACAGAGGGAACACCGTTGGGCTATATTTGCTGAGTGCCCTGGTAGACCTCACACAGGTTAGTCAGTATGACTGGGGTGGCGCCAGCTTGGCTACCCTCTATTGCTATATGAGCACGACCTCCCGCGGACGGGGGAACATAGTCGGCGGCTATTGGAGAGCTTGGGAGGTACCTTCTGCCCTCTTGATTCACATTTCTACTTTTCATTATCTGTATATTGCACACACGGCACATTTTACATTCTGTACTTACATTCTGCCCTCAGCATTCTGTATTCAGATTCTGCACTCAGCATTCTGTATTCTGATTCTGCACTCAGCATTCTGTATTCTGATGGCTTTTGCCCTGTTTTCCACAGTTATGGGTCTTCGCGTACTTTTCGACGCTAGTCCCGGAGCTCGAGGTGGAGGCCCCTCTCATGACCCCTTATTCGCTCGTCTTCGAGGGCCAGTACCGGTCGCGGCCCCGGGAGACTCTCCCTTACCTACGGCAGTATTTTAACACTGTGCGGGCGACCGAGGTATGTCAGAACTCTCAGTTCTTCTCGTGTAGATTTTTTATTCATGCTTGGACATTTGCGATTTCTAATCGGCTTATGCATTGGCTATCTGCAGATCACCTGGCAACCCTGGGTGCCTTTGGGTGGGGATCTTCGATTCCAGTTTGCCGGAGGATGGGTCGCCTCCCAGTATAGGATCCTGTTCGAGGGACCAGTTGGTAGGGCCTGGTTCCTGGGGGAATGCTTTCTTCGTCAGACCATGGGCTTCCCCGAGCCGAGTGTCCCTTCAGTACCCCCATGCAGCTCGCTGATAGGCTTACTCCCCAAGGTGTCATTGATGCCAGGCTGGGCACTGCTGCATTTGGAGGACGGGGAGTATGCGACCTACCGTCACACCTACTTGATGCCTCCATTGACAGGTGTCCGTACTCCCTCGAGGAGGTCTACTGGCATGCCGTCTTCGAGTCGCACCCGAGCCAGAGACATTCCTTCGGCCAGTAAGGCTGGCACATCCAAAGGTGGGACTGGACTGGTCCCCCCGATTCCCCCGACTTATCATGATACCGGATGGCCAGGTATCCCGACTGAGTTGACGGGATGGAGATACGGGGCTTCCTACCCAATTCCGCTAGAGCCTCCTATGCCAGATCATCCATACACCAGAGACCCTGACTCACCACCGGTATGTTTTACAGCTTTGCTTTATCATTCAGATACTTGGACATTCATTCATTCACTGATGATTTGCACTTGTATCTGTAGCCTACCACGGAGTATGCTGAGGGGTTACTCGGGTCAGTGGCCTCGCTCGAAGGCATGGTCTTGCAGATAGAGGCGCAGCTGTCCATCATGGGTGTCTCGGTACTGTTCAGTTTTCTTGCATTTATCATATTTCTGATGATATGCTGAATTTGAACATTTCACTGCATTGATTGACTGACTGTATACGGGGAGCACATCTGACACACACCACATCCATGTACTATATTTGCATACATCCACTCCATGTAGCTTTTTATCTGTACATCTGATATACATATTTTGGCTAATGTATTCAAATTGCACTCTTCCTTTTCAGATGCCTCCGATATATACCGGACGACAGGCCGGGCCATCTGGGCCTTCTCGAGGAGCCGGGAGAGGGGAGTCGTCTCACAGACGAGGCGGGCACAAAGCACATATTATTGAGGAGGAGTCTAGTAAGGAGGAGGAGTCTGCGCATCGTCAGTCAGAGACATCTGCTGGCAGAGAGGATGACTCTGAGTCTGGCTCTGAGGGCAGAGGTGATGCCGAGGAGGATTCCGAGGGCAGTGGCTCCGATTCGGACAGTGGTGCTGATGGAGATGGCACAGAGGCTGTTCCGCAGAAGAGGACGAAGAGGGCCTCTTCTTCTTATGCTTGAGAGCACAGATGTTCCTACTTTATTTGCCTTTTTTACTTGTAGTTGTAGCACATTGTACATTATTAGGCAGTTTTATTTTCTGTAAAACCTGTACCCTTGTTATAAAATGTTGTAACAAAGAACATGTGATGGAATGAAACAGCATTTGAAAAAGTGTTGTATTTTATGTTCTTGCATCGCATCGCATTATTTTGCACAAAAACTTGAATGGAAATCGTGCATTGAAAATTGCAAAGTCAGGTAGTGAACCGACGCAACAAATAAAGCAACTTAACTTACTAAGAAAGAATAGAACCATAGCAAGTTTACAACTCGATAAACAAAACACAACAACGTTGATTAATCAGAGAGTAACAACTCAATATACAAAACTCGACAGCTCGACAAAACTTAACAACTCGATAAGCTTAACAACTCGATAAGCTTAACAACTCGGTAAGCAAAGCAACAACTCAATAAGCAAAAGCAACAACTCAATAAGCAGGATTTAATAATAACTCGATAAACAAATGCATTTCGGACGATCTGGTTGACGGAACGCATCTGAAACAGAGGCAAATTCGCACCTTTAAGGCCCCCAATGCATGGAAATGCTTGGAACTTTCTTCTAGAGGCTAGAACAAGACCAAAGCCACCCTCCTCTTGATGGCCGACCACCTAAAAGAGTTGGCCGACCAGCTTTTTGCATTGGAGGGGAAAGGGGTGGTCGGCCTCCCAAAAAAGGTGGCCGGCCAGCCACCTAGCTTGGCAACCACCAAATTTTTGACACGTGTCCCCCGAACAGTGCCTTATCCTCTTTAAAAGTCCTAGCTCCGTGGCTCATTCATTTCACCTTAGTTTTGCACCAAAATGGAGGCATTTCTCACCCAAAATCTCATAGCTTGGATTGCTTCTCTAGATGGCTCGGAAAAGTTGAACTTTCGGGGTTTCGGCTTGAATGCACTATTCACGTTGAGCCGTACTTCACTGCACATTCCGTTCCTTCATGCCGCGGCGAGGTTTTGGGATCCGGTAACACATGTCTTTAGCTTCGGCGAGCAAGAGATGTGTCCGACCTTCGAAGATTTTCAAGTTTTGATGGAATCTAAACGCCATGAAGAGATTTTGTCTCAGCTTCGCTTTGGTCACGCCCAAGCTTTAGGACAGATGTGTGGGCTCACCATGCACGATGCTCGGTCTCTGATCTGCAACGGGGAACTGGATATCCTTCGCTTGATTCATTGCTTTTCTGATGCCGGTAACCGCGGCGACCATCATTGGCAAGGTTTTCGGCAACACGCCCTTTGCTTGTGCATGCTATCTCACTTTTTGCTTGCCCCGGGCTTTAGCGGATCTAGTATCCGTCTGATTGAAGGTGCTCAAGGCTTGAAAGAAGGAAAGAGCTGCATTGCCATGATATTAGTCGAGACGCTGATGGGCTTGGATGCTTTTTATCGCCAAGAGACGACCAGATTCGCGGGGAGTCCACTACTGCTGCAGGTAATGTTTCCCACCCTTTCTCATATATATATTGCTCACATCACTCGGCCTTCAGGCTCAGCTTTTCTCACAAAGCCCTTTTCTTAATCTTATCTCATCGTACATCTCTCTATTCTTTATTATCTCATTTTTCATCCCTCCCCAGGTATGGTTGATGGATAAATTGCAGGTTGTGGACTCTTGCCCAGCCTACTCAGCTCGCGGCTACTTCTTCCAACAAAGACTAGTCGATGCCCTTGATGAAGGATGGTGGTTCGACTGGATGTGTAATTTTTCTGCGGATCGCATTGCTTGGCGCTGTCCTTAGCTCAATCTTCCGGCAATGAGCTATAGCATGTCCCGGCAGACCGGAATCCAGTTGATTGGTCTGACTCACTGTGTGTTCTACTTTCCGTTCCGGTTCCAGTGCCAGTTCGGTCATGATCAGACTTGCCCGCCAGAGGGGATAGAGTATCCTGCTGCATTCCCGGTACGAGGCGCACAGCTTGCCCGGTATGCCACAGCATGGAGGACTAGAGAGCTCCTGGCCCCTGCTCCTACTTTTAGTTGCATCTTGTCTGATGAGTGCTTGGATTGGCTCAATGAAGAGGCACAGGAAGGGCCTACTTTGGCATCAGAGGCTTCGACCAGCTCTGGGAGGGGGCGCAGGAACACCTGACTTAGCTATGCCCCGGATTTATTACTTTATTAGTACTTTCAAGTTTTCTTTCTGCTTGTAATAAAAAAGCAACTTCAATTCGTATGCAAGAGCAGGAGAGCTCTGTATTGAAATCAATGAAATTGAAGGTTGTGGGTACTGAGAATTTTTTGCTTTGGTCCCAAAAATGGTCTAAGTTGTAAAAAGATTAATTTGAACAAAGTCAACTTTTATTAAAACTTTTCAAAACTATTTTCGATATGGATCAGAACTGGACATGCCTGAAATCTGTCACTGGGATGCACAACCTCGGATCCCTGCAACTTGGAAAGTTGCCCCTAGTCTGAAGAGTACCGCGGCACTGCACAGCAACGGAAAGTTGCCCCTTGTCTGAAGAGCACTGCACCGGAGATCATAGTCGAATTTTTGAATGCTGAATAAACAAAGATGACCGAGATGATCAAATGGACAAAGTTGATCGGGGAAAAGTTTATGGCTGAACTTCAGGATGAAGTTACCTACGTATCCCAAAGATGGGAATCAAGCCTTACGTAGTTCAGGCTTAGGTTTACTCGAGTATTTTCACTCTCCTTTTACGGTCTAACTTTTGCCAAGGCCGCCATTTGGTTTTCAACCTTGCGAGCTCAGTTTTTATATTTTCCAATTTTCAATGCTCTAACTTTTGCCTAGGTCGCCCTTTCGGGTTTTTGGCCTAGCGAGCCTCTCAAGGGTAATATTTCTTCAACTTGTCCATGTTGATCGGTTGGGAGAACTCTAGGCCATCTAGGTCCATCAGAACCACAGCTCCACCCGACCAGATAGACTTAATAATGTAGGGACTAGTCCAATTGGGTCTAAACTTGCCCCTAGGGTCGTGGATGGGAGCTCGGTTGTCCTTGAGCACCAAATCTCCTTCTTTTAGATTCCTGGACTTAACTTTTTTGTTGAAAGCCCGAGCAATTCTGCACTGATATCCTTGAACATGGCACAGTACTTTCAGTCTGCGTTCGTCAAAAAGCATGAGTTCTTCAAATCTGTTCTGTTGCCAATCTGCTTCGGCTATCTGACACTCAGTCAGCACTCGCAAAGACGGAACCTCAATTTCAATAGGCAGAACAGCCTCCATCCTATAAACTAAGGAATACGGAGTCGCCCCAGTAGAAGCTCTAATTGAAGTCCGGTACCCCCACAGAGCAAACGGCAGCTTGTCTGGCCAATCCCGATAAGTTTCCACCATCTTCTGCAATATGTGTTTGATATTCTTGTTGGCGGCCTCGACCGCTCCATTGGTTTGCGGCCGATATGTAGATGACTTATGAAAAACCACGTTGTATTTCTCTAACAAGTCAATCACTTCCTTCTTGAAGTGGGAACCATTATCTGAAATGACCTCGTTTGGGACCCCATAACGACAGATGATGTTGTTTCTGATGAACTTTGCAACATGTGACACCTTCAACACCGCATAGGATTAGGCCTCAACCCACTTCGTGAAATAATCTATCGCGACCAGGATGAACTCATGCTCGTTAGACCCCTTCGGAGTGACAACCCCGATCACATCGATTCCCCAAACTGAAAATGGCCATGGCAAAGTCATATTGTGCAGCTTCAACGGCGGGATGTTCATGCGGTTTGCATGGATCTGACATTTGTGGCATCGCCGAACAAAGCCGATACAATCCTCCTCCATGGTGGACAGTAGTAACCCTGTCTGAGGATCTTCCGTGCCAGCATTACCCCGTTCATATGTGCTACACATTTTCCTCCATGGATGGCCTCCATCAGGCGTTTCGATTCTTCGGCTCCAACGCACAGCTTGTGCATTCCCTGATGACCTCTCTTATATAATTTACCTCCGCAGATGATGAACTGAAGAGCCATTCTTCTGATTGCCCTTTTATCCTTGGCATTTGCCCCTAGTGGATACACCTCTTTCTCCAAAGAAGTTCCAAATGTCGTAATACCAGGGGTTCTCATCTTGAACCTCGTCAATAGTAGCAATTGACTCGTAAGCTGGCGTAAACTTCTGATCAATGATGACTGGACGCATCTGGACTCTAAACGGGATGTCTATCATAGAAGATAGAGTTGCTAGTGAATCTGCAAACCTGTTGTTCTCTCTTGCTAGATGAGCAAAGTTTAGCTTTTCAAATCGAGGAATCAACAAATCCAAGGCCTGACGATACATTATCATCTTTTCTTCTTTGACTTTCCAATCTCCTTTCGCTTGAGATACAACAAGGTTTGAGTCCCCGATGACGTCCAACCGTTTTGCCCCTAGTTCCAGGGCTGCTTCTAGACCGGCAATGCATGCCTCATACTCTGCTTCGTTGTTTGAGACGTTGAACCGGAGCTTGAAAGCTAGAGGGATACAGGAATTGTCGGGCGCTATCAACAACACTCATATTCCATACCCATACTGGTTGGACGCTCCGTCGAAATACATCGTCCAAAACTCGTCGTCGATATGCAAAATGGCCTCATCTAGGAATAAGTACTCAACTGCTTCACCCCCTTCCACCGGATGATCAGCTAAGAATTCTACTACTGCTCTTCCCTTGACCAACTTGCGCGCCACATATTTTAGATCGAATTCGGAAAGCAACAGCAACCAACGAGCTAGCCTACCCGTAAGCGCTGGTTTCTTGAAAAAATATTTGATGGGATTGAGTCGTGAAACCAACATTACGGAGTGAGCTAACAGGTAGTGCCGCAGCTTCCTAGTAGCCCATACCAAAGCTAAGCAAGCCTTTTCCAACGGTGTGTAGCGAGTCTCATACTCTAGCACCTTCTTGCTCAGAAAGTAGATGGCCCTCTCCACTTTGTCCTCTGATTCCTGCGCAAGCATGCAGCCCATTGTGGTCTCAGTTACCGAAAGGTACAATATCAACGGTCTTCCCGGTTCTGGTGGTGACAACACAAGTGGGTTCTGTAAATATTCCTTGATCTTTTCAAAAGCGACTTGGCATTGGCCGTCCCACTGGAATTTCATTCCTTTCTTCAGGAGACCAAAAAGTGGTTCACAAGTCAAGGTTAATTTTGAGATAAACCGTCTTATGAATTGCACTTTACCCAGAAAGCCTCGCACCTCCTTTTCAGTCCTTGGTGGTGGCATTTCTAGGATGGCCTTGATTTTGGAAGGGTCAACTTCGATACCTCTCTATGTAATCAGAAACCCCAGCATTTTCCTTGCTGTGACACCAAACGTACATTTCTGAGGATTCAACCGCAACCGGAATTCTCTGATCCTTTGAAAGAACTTTTGCAAGGCGGTGTAGTGGCCCTCCTTTTCTTTGGACTTGACAATCATGTCGTCCACATACACCTCAACCTCCTTGTGGATCATATCATGCAATATTGTGGTCGCAGCCCGTTGATATGTAGCTCCAGCGTTCTTCAGTCCAAACGGCATCACTCTGTAGCAGCATGTCCCCCATGGGGTGGTGAAGGCAGTCTTTTCTTGGTCTTCAGGTGCCATCACTATCTGGTTGTAGCCTGAGAAGCCATCCATAAACGACAGCAAAGCATGCCCCGCTGTGAAGTCCACTAACTCATCAATGTACGGCAGGGAAAAGTCGTCCTTCGGACTAGCTCTGTTCAAATCCCTGAAATCCACGCATACTCGAATCCTGCCATCCTTCTTTGGCACTGGAATGATGTTAGCCAACCAAGTTGGGTATTCGGATACCAGCAGGAAACCTGCGTCAATTTGCTTGGTGACTTCTTCCTTAATCTTGAGGGCCCAGTCCGAGCAGATCCTCCTGAGTTTTTGTTTAACGGGTTGGGCCTCGGGGTCAAGAGGGATCCGGTGCTGTACAATATCAGGATCGATTCCAGGCATGTCTTCGTAGGACCACGTGAAAACATCTTTGAAATCTTTTAATGAAGCGACTAAGCGCTCGCGTTCCTCCGAAGACAACGTGGACCCGATCTGGAGCAGCCACGGGTCCTCCTCAGTACCGATATTCACAGTAGTGATTTCATCCATTAAGGGTTTAACAAATCTTTCCTGCTCTTGTTCAATTAAGCGTTGCAAAACCGGAGGAATTTCTTCCTCGTTGTTTTCATCAAAATTTTGAAAGTCTGAATTAATGCAATAAATCAAGGGCACAGAAAAGTACTCAGAAACCACAGCTACTTGATTCTCATTAAGCACATCTAAATCGTCCGATTCTTCGGTTACAACAGACTCAAAAGAGAAAGAAAAAGACGACCTGGACAATACTGTGGCATCCGGGTTATCACCCCCAAGAATACCAGACTCAGACTCAGTCGAGCTGGAACCTGATTCTGACTCACAAGATTTGGTGGAATCAGATTCTGGCTCACTACCTGACCCGGTGCTGCTGGACAAAAATCCCTCTTCATACTGCCAAATGAGAGAGGGTGCGATAGATGCATCCAAAATAGTTGCTGGTAGGCCCGCAACCATTTTATTCCCGATCACGCATACCGAGAAGTTATCTCCCAAGCACTTCTGTTCGATCAGAGGATCTGAAAGTAGACATGCCAGCGCTACCCCCATTTCATTTTCAACGTCCTCAGACTGCACTTCCTTACTCTGTTTAGCCTCAGCTAATGGGTCCGTCTGCTCTTCGGCGACATCATCCCCGGGTAACTGCAGGTCAAAGAAGATCTCAAACCCCGGCACGCGCTTCCTCTCCGCATTCAGCCATGGCTCTGGGAAGCCACAGAACGGAAAGTCCTCCCCCTCCCAGACGAAGTGTCCGTTTAGGGTACCTTGAATGGACTGGTGCATTAAGTCAAAAGGCTTCCCCGTCTTCTTCGCTCTGGCTCTCCTAGCCATCTCCTTACCCTTCCTTATCCAATCCTCTTTGGTGGGCAGATAACCCAAGCCAAAGGTATGTGGGTTATGTGGCACCTCGGCCGATATTGCGACGCCCTTCCGGCCGCTCTTTCCCAATCCCATCTCGGGGATATGTTGAAGCTTGTTCATGAGGTATACCGATTGAGCACTGACATACACCCCCTCATTAACAGCTAAGATATTCTGCATGACCCGGGCCTCAGCTAGGGTAAAACCGGATAAGAACACATCCTCCACACCGTGCTCAATTTCCAAAACTGGCGTAGATATTTCCGGCGGTGGATGGATTGATGAATTCCCAAAAACAATGGCTACTCCCTTTCCATGAGGGTATTTCACCATTTGATGCAAGGTAGAAGAAACTGCCTTGACTTGATGCAGCCATGGCCGCCCCAAGAGCAGATTGAAAGTGGCGGGAACCTCTAGGATGTGAAAGTCAATTTCATGCTGCCCCGACCCAACCTTGGTTTGAATTTTCACTGTCCCCATGACTTCTCTGCTTGTGTTGTCGTATGCCTGAATCACCTGGGCTGTTGGCACAAAGTCCGCGATCTTCAAGCCAATTGCATAGGCAGTCCTCACTGGACATACATTGATGGTGGACCCTGTGTCGACAAGCACCATGGGTATCCATTTATTTCTGCACTCCACGGAGATATAGAGTGGCTTGTTATGGTTTGCACCCTCAGGTGGTAGCTCTTTGTCAGAAAAGGTCAACATCGGGGTAGCTCCTCCCGGAAAAACTAAGCCCACCAGCTGTTCGGGCGTGGTGTCTATAGAGAGCTTGGCCTTGTCCATGGCCGATAAGACAGCTTGTCGATGTACTCGTGATGCCATAAGCAGTCCCCATATGGAGATGTCTGCTTGTATCTTCTTTAACTGCTTCAGTACAGCCTCTTCTTCGAATTGCTTCTCTTTCTGTCTTTCAGCTTCCTTATCTTTCCCAGATGCCTCTAGCTGGCCTAAGTGCGGGGGCTTCAAATACCGCCCACTTCTCGTCATATGATCGACTTCGTCGATATACCAGGTATCATCTGGCTGATTGCTCCCCCAATCCTCATCCGTGTGGGCAAGACATAAATCATCGTCCTCCCACCACATTCCGTTGGCAGCCAACAGACACCTGTCTGGCTCCGGTTCAACTGCATCCGCAGTACTCTCCATCCACATGCTCGCAGCATTCTCTATCTTCGTGCACACAACACTCTCAGTCCCCTCAGGGCCCTTAGCTTTCCTAATTCTCTCGGCATCCTGAAACCTTTCTTGTTCCAACTGCGTCAGTACAGCTGGCTGTTCAACAATTCCCGCATTCATAATGCCCAAGTCTTGAGCGGAATTCTTAGCACCAACGCTCCCCGGCGATTCATTCTGATTTTCGGCCCTTCCGGCCACCACTGATATGCTCGCCCCTGTCGAGCCCTGTTCTAACTAAGCTTCGTCAACAACGTTTGGCAAGTCATCAAGCCACCTAGTAGCCTCTGCCGATTCCTCATAATCAAACCAGTTGACTACCGCATCTCCTGGATCTTGGTCATTGAAAAACTGGAGGTTGGTCAAGTCTTCTTCCACAATCGTCAAACCATCTGTCCTCTGCTCAAATCCATCGCCTCGGATCACACACCGCTCTGTCCTCTCTGGCAATTCAATATTAGGCTCAAACTGGCCTGCTGGCAGAATGTAATCACTCGAATCATAGGCTTCCCCAGCGACACTCCCAGACTGCTCAAACCCTGATCGGACAATTCCATCCTCCTCTGAAATCTCCTCTGTTCTATCTTTGCCAATCACCACCATTGGCTCGGGTTGGGTTCTGGAGATGTCCAACATGCACAAAGAGTCAATGCAGTTAGGAAGGAGCACCTCCAGCTTAGGTAGGTGGGAATGAGTGATATATATGCTGGGATCGTAAGACACGACCCCAGTCTGGATGAAGTTGATTCTTTTGGGAGGTGGAGCTTGGTTGTGTGGTGGGAGAGGGTTTGTTGTGACATTGGGTTTTTCTAAAGGTACAATCACCTGTTGTCAATGAGGTCTTGAATCTCATGATGCAATCTGAAACATTGGTCAGTGTCGTGACCATGTTGTTGGTGATATGCGTAGTATTTTGCTGGGTTATGGGAAGGAGGGAGTGGATTTGGCAATGGCCTTGGCTACAGGGGTTTTAGATGCCCTTTCCTGATTAATACCCCTAGAGCCTTGGACAGGAGCATATACAGTGGGGTGAAGGTTCTTTGGTCTCTGGGTTGGAATCGAGTGGTTTGTGTGTTGCTTCCGGACGCGCCGGAGAAAGGTGTAGCTGCCATGGGTCTTGGAAGGGGAGGGGGAATGGTGGTGACCACGTTCACCTCCGAAGCTCTTGCAGTTGCAGCACCACTTGGGCCTGTATTGTTGTTGCGGTTAAAGGTTCTTCTGGGTTGCTCTCTATCTTGGTCAATCAGACCCTGTTTCATTGCATCTTCGATTTGTACCCCCATTTCATGTAGATCTGAAAAAGTGGGAAAGGGGAGCACAATCATTTTTTGCATCAGTTTTGGCTGGAGATTGCGCACAATCATCCTGATTTGGTCTTTGTCGGTAGGCCTTAGGGTCATCATCGAAGCCTTCGCCCTCCACCGAGTTACGAAATCCGAGAAGGTCTCCTTAGGCTCCTGCCTTGTTGTTTCGAGATCTCGAGTCGTAATCTCGATTTGGGTATTGTAAGAGTATTGCGCGACAAAGGCCTCGACCATTTCATCCCAACTCCGCTTGACATCATCCTCTAACTTCGCATACCAGATAGCGGCCACACCTGACAGGATCCGGCCGAATAGTGAAAGCTTTTGTGGTCTGGTGAGGCCCATTGGCCGTAGTATATCTGAAAATAGCTGGAGATGCACCATGGGGTCCCCAGATCCGTCGAAGCGATCAATTTGCGGCATTTTAAACCTATCCGGCAACGTAACAGCCACGTCGGTATATCCATCCTCGATATCTGGGATAGCCTTTACCCCTTGGGATTTCTTGAACAACTTCTCAAGTTTGCTCAATTTCAGTGCTGTATGGTCTACCTCGAACTCGAAGGGAGAGTCCGGTTGATTGACAGGCGTAGGTGCCTTAGATAGCTGGGGCAGAATAGGGGGCGGAGTTGGCCCCGTTTGTATGTCCGTATCTGCCTGGACATTTGGTGCCTCTTCGGGTGCTGGGATTCCTGGTGGGGAAGGAACTGGGTGTGAAGCAGATGCTTCGGCTTGTTGTTGCAATCTGGCAATTAACTCTACCTGTTGGGCCATGATCTCCGCTCGACGCCCGCTCGAGCTTGAGACATGACTCCGCTCGAGCGCCCAATCCTCCGCTCAAGCGGACTGTAAAACAGTGCAGAGAGATGCTGGATGCTCAGATTCTCCGCTCGAGCGCCAAGTTCCACGCTCGAGCGGAAGTGCGAAATCTGGAAATTCCAGATTGCACCTCCAAGCTCAAAACCAAGTTGTTAACAACTCAAAACCGATCCTCTTGGGCTTATTTTCTGGAAAACTCTTATAAACACATGGAATAACACGATTCAAAACTCAATTTGAGAAATCAAGGCCCAAGGGTGTTTAATTCAAACTTAATTTCAAACCATTTTCAAGAACATGAAGACCATGCAAACATCCATGAATTCAAATCAATTCAAAGCTCCAATTAGATGCTCTAAGGAGCCAATTCTTTTCAAAACATGGTGAAAACATGGACTATTCTCAAAACATGAACATGCATGTAACATTTTTGCCATGAAAATAACTCAAAACTCAACCAAGAACACATGCAAGCATGGAATGAGCTTCAATTCAACATGTATGCACCAAAACATGGCTTAACTCTACAATTAAAGCATGAATTGTGCAAGAATGGATTCTAAGACAACAACAAGAAGATGAATGTCCTACCTTAGTCTTGTGTTCAAGGTCTAGGAGCTCAAAGTAGCAATCAACACTCTAATTCCAAGCAAGATCAAGTAAATCTCTTAAGAACAACTCAACTCTCTCTCACTCTCTAACTTGGGTCGGTTGAGGCAAGAAGAGGAGAAGAAAATGTTTGTTTGATCAATACGTGGAGTGTATACAAGGTTCAAGAGATAGTGGCCCACTAAGTGGCGGAACGGTAATTAAATCAAACTATGCGATTAATCGATATTTAATCTAATTTAATCATACCTAATCAATTTTCAGATAATTATACTATAAAATCACATTAATTCTAAGGATCATAGAACACTAATCGGTTTCGAATTCGGCCGCCGACAAGGCCTTCAATTAGCAGTTTAAACATATGAACATGAACAGATAATTATGCTGTCAACAGATAAAATGCAATTAACTAACATGTACTCAGTCAATTCGGTTTTCAATTTCAGTCAGTCAGTTCAGTACTTATAATCAGTTCAATTATCAGTAATCAATGTTTATCGGTAATCAGTGGTGAGGGTTATTACAGCATGATATCATGGCAGTCACTCACACGCATGCAAGGATGCTAAAGCATAAACACTTACTGAGTACTCCAAGCCAAAACAAAAGCTATGTTAGAAATCCATGCATGATCCTAACTATACAAAAATGCCTAATGCAACACATGCAAGATGCAACTAAGATAGGCTCGGCTAACACGTATTCAACTTGGAATTGAAATACAAATGCAGTTAGTATGATGTGCCGAGCCCGGTGCATGCAAGACAGATGAATGAATGCAGACATGCTATCATACTGTATGCTAATTGAAACATGCCCTAATCTAACCATCATAAGCTGGTAAATAAAAGGGAGAAAGACGTGGGGTTGGAAGACATACATCACACTCACGCACACTTATTACAACATTGCACTCGCTCGGAGGGTCCGAAAGAATAATGCAGTCCGAATGAATAATACAGTCCGAATAAATAGTACAGTCCAAAAAAGATCCTAATTAATTAACAAATTAATCTAGGAAAGCAGGTAAATTAGCATGTAAGCCTATGGACTGCCTCAGCTCTGTTCCAACTGACGAATGATGCATGCTCGAGTTGCCTGGCGCGGGAATCCATTGCGATGCCCCGATTCGCCTCTATTTGCAATTTTTCTCAGAATATTGTGCAAAGCTCTAGAAGGCCGCTAATTTATGATTTACTGCAACAGAGAACAACAAAGGGGCATGGCAAAGTATTTTCACATATGTATACATGACTACTCTTCAGGGAGTGTAGTCCTCGATCCTCGTGCCACCAATCACGCATATCGATGCATGATGGCCGAGGAGCCGAATTGCACGACTCAATATGAGATGAATGCACATGAAAACATAACAAGACCTGGACTCCATCATGGGTAATTCGGAGTGTCGGCGACCGAGAATTGAGACACGTTCCGTCACTCGGAGTACGGAACGTCCCTCGTTTCCCGTGCTTAGGCTAACTCCTATTCCAAACACAATGCAAATGAGATGGCATACACAATGCGACTAACATACAACCTAGCATACGCAATGCTATGAAATGGCATACACAATGCACGACGCAACATGACATACATAATGCTCTAAAATACAACCTAGCATACGCAATGCTATGAAATGACATACACAATGCATAATGGACTTACACCAACATGAATGGACCTCAGTCACACTCACATCAGTGGCCATAAGATGAAAATGAGACAATCGAAATGCGTGCACACATGCACGCATACCGAGGACCGAACCTAAGGCATTAAATGCCACTCTACCAAAACATGGCAAGAATGAAGCATGGCATTCAAACATGTAATTTTCAGCACTGAAACATAAATCTAAATGGTCCCGAAACATGGAAATATGGCAGCCGATGCATGGAATAAGCCCCGAAACTCAAAACTAGCCCAATGCATTGAACCACAAGTATACAAAGCAAGCATTATTTGATCATAAAGTCTAAAGACAGAGCCAAGGCAGTCCCAAAACATGCACATTTCTAGTTTAGAGCATGGCCAAAAGATGCTAACATGATGGACTAAAATAGCATGCAACATTGGCTAGCAAGCATGGTTTACATGGCATGTATATGAAGCAAATGAGAAATCACCAAACCAGCCAAAAATGGTGAATAAAATATGCCAAAATATGCCCAAATAATCACTGAAATATAGCCAATGCATGCAAAAATGAGGGGCTTCTTTGGAGGGCCTTGCAAGAGGTTGTTAAGCACATACAAGATAGACACTTAGCATGACCAAACCCACCCTGGAAATGGATTATGACAGCCCTAAAACTCACAAAAATGGCCCTGAAATCAGTCAAGGAAGCATGCAAGGAAAAGCCCCCTCAAAAGGCCTCGAATGGAATTGTTCTACACATGCATTGTAGACACAAAATATGGCCAAAAGGACCTTGGAAAGAACCAAGGCAGACCCCAAAACTCACAAAATGAGGCCTGAAACAAGACTTCAATGCATGAAAAATGGGGTCCCTTTGGAAGGCCTAAAAGACCCCCAAACAAGACAAGGAGAGAGGGGGTCACCCCCCCTAATTTTGGCCCTCAAAAATGCATCAAAGCCACTGAAAATCTACTAGATTTCAGTGGCTAAGAGGCCAAACCATGGCCAATGCAAGTGCTCTAATGCATAGCCTTAATCATGAAGAGATGAAGCATGCGTAGGGGGAAGATGACCCCAAACAAAAATGGGACCTTAACAAAACTTGAAAAGGATGTCAAAAAAAGACTTTTTCCAGTTTATAGAAAATCTCAAAAATGCTCACAAGTAAGGATAAAATAGGATGCAAAAATAGCTCTAAAAGAGAGATAGAGAATAAGGGGAAGTAAATGACCTCAAACAGCAAAGTTTCCTTGAACAAAGTTTAAGAGGGGATCAAAATAAGGCACTTTGAAGTTTGGGTTGAAGCCCAGAAATGCTTGCAATTAAGGCTAACTAGTCATGCAAACAAGTGCAAGTTTAAGGGAAATAGGCACTTACCCTTGAAGAGCCGACCTTCAGCAGCTTTTGGACCAAGTTGGTGAGCTTTTAACCTCTGCAAATGACTTCCAAGGTGCTAGAATAGAGGATGGAGGTGTGGTGCTAAGGGTTGTAGTGCAAATGGACCAAGAAAGCAAGGGTTTTGGAGCTTTGAATAGTGACAATGAAGGATGGAGGGTGTATATCTTAAGCAAAAATGTCTAACCCTTAGATATGAAGAGGAGGGCCTCTCTTATAGAGAAGAGAGGCCAAAGCTTCTCTTGGAAGCTTCAAAGATCCTCCATACACGTGTATGCAGGATGCACCAAATGGTCCTCAGCTGGCACAGCTGGATTACACTCAAAAAGGGCAAAAGCAATAAGCAGGCCGGCCAGTTCAAGTAGCCGGCCGGCCACTCCCTCTGGTCGGCCGACCAGGGGTCAAAAGGTTCAAGAACAATTGCTGGTCGGCCTACCCAGAAAGGTGGCCTCCCAGATGAGTAGAACACAGCCCTATGGAGAAAAATCAGAAAAAGTGACCTAGGAGAGAGAAAAGCTAGCTTTTTAGAGGGGTTCAAAAGGGTCAAGTGGAATTACTGGTCGGCCTACCCATATTGGTGGCCTCCCAGATGAGTAGATCACAATGGTGGTATGAAAAGCCAGAAAATGTGGCTTAAAAGAGGGAAAAACCAGCTTTCTGTCAGAAAAATCGACTTTTGGAGAGAGAAAATGAGAAAACTGGTTTTTCAGGGGAGAAGGTGGCTTCCACCATCCTACCACCTCCCACCTCCCTAATAGTGAAAATAGGGTCTCCACAAAAAATGGACCAAAACGGATGCAAAACGAAGGTTCGGGGGCCAAAACATGCGGTTCGGGGGCCCGAAAACAGGCTGTTAGGCACCGGAAGTGACGTATGACCACGAAGGTGGTCTCCCGGGCCACAGTGTCCCTCTAAAGGGAGGAAATAAGGTGTGTACCAAAAACCGGAGCAAACGGAGGTAGTTAAGCGGTCCCGAACCAAGGCACACGGCCGACAGCTCCGAAAACCTAAAATCGGGCTCCAAATGGGAAAAATGGCCTACGACCATGAAACGTAGCCTACGGCCACTGAGAGATGATCTACGGGACCTCTCCCTCCCTTCGGGAAGAGAAAACAGGACCTGATTCGCAAACCAAGGCAAAGCACAAAAGAGCCCCGAAGTCCGGAGGCAAGGCTCGCAGCCGAGACTCTGAAACGTCAGAACGAGCACAATATGCAACATCACCGAGCGCTCAACTGGTGACGTCTGAGTCTTAAGGTCGGTCAAAAATGGGGTGTCTACAATGAGTTCTGCACAGTGGCAAATGTATCGAACTGAGTACCCAACGGATTGACCTGATTAGCCATTTGATGTTCCCATTGAAGGCGTTGATTATAACGTTGTTCTTCCATGGCCAAAAACTCAATCCAATATTGAGGTTGTTCAGTTGATGGCATCACATTGGCAGGAGGACCTTCTGGAGCATCATCTGGTAGGACTTCATCTTCTGAATCTTCTAGAGCATTAACACTTCCCATTAAATTGGAGGCTCCACCAGCACGGGTCAATGTATACTAATTAATGGGTGAACAGATTTTGATCTCTATTTCATCTACAAGGTGAACCCTAAAATGTTTGAAAATTTTTGTCAAGAGTGCCTCAAATAGTAATGACCAGCCCATGAATTGAGCAAGATTTGCATACATCATTTCTTTCATTATTATGTAACACAAATCTAACTTATGGCCAACTTCAAAACAGTATAACAAATAGGCATTAAAATATGGGATCGCATTATGATGTCCTTTTTTCGGAGTGACTTTTTCTACAATCCACCGGTGGAGAATCTGAAGATAGGGTTTTAAATGTCTTGCTTGTAGATTAGTCCCAGTAAATTTGTTCTGACAAATAGTAGTATATACGTCACTAGGATTACCAACAACATTAACTAACTCAACCTCACTCTAAAAATGGATATTTTCATCACCTACCTCATCTCCAATAATGCTTGCCAAAGTAGGAATATCAAACTGTATACCCTTTTGTAACAACCCTCATCACTGATCACTGATTGACCATTGATTACTGATACTGTCACTGATTACTGCTAAACTAAGACTGACTGAATTCCAAAACTGATCGATCGACGGTATCTGTTTAAATACATGTCTATCTGTTTGACTGTTGAACTATCTGTTCATGTTTATATGTTTAAACTGCTAATTGAAGGCCTTATCGGCGGCCGAATTAGAAACCGATTAGTGTTTTATGATCGTCACAATTAATGTGATTTTATGGTGTATTTACCTGAAAACTGATTAGGTATGATTAAATTAGATTAAAATAAGCTAATTAAAGAGTTTGACTTAATTACCATTTTGCCACCCTTAGTGGCCCACTCAATATAACATATTTGAGCCTTAATATACACTTAGGTAACATTTTGCTCAGCCATTTTCTTGCTCTAGCCGACCAAGAGAGGGAGAGAGTGAGAGAACTTGGAATTTATCTTGAAGAATTGCTTGGATTGAAGTGTAGATTTCACATTTGAGCCCCTAAACCTTGAATACAAGACTAAGGTAGGAAACTCACCTTCTTATTGTTGCCATTGAGCTAGTTCTTGCATGATTCATGCTTCATTGTAGAACTAAGTCATGTTTTGGTTCATTGTTGATGATTTGAAGCTCATTTCATGCATGCATGTTAATATTGTTGGATTTTGAGTTGAATTCATGGCAAATTGTCACATGCATGTCCATCTTTTGGTCATACTCCATGAGTTCATCTTGTTTTGAAGGTTTGAGCTCTTTTGAAACAGCATTAAAGCTTTGAAAATGACTTAAGATCATGCATGTCATGTTTGAGGATTGTTCTTGAAAATTGGTTTGAAATTGGGATTGAATGAAACACCCTTGGGCTTTGATTTCTCAAATTGAGTTTTGAATCATGTTTAACTATGAGTTTACAAATGTTTTCTGGAAATTTAGCCCAAGAGGTCGAGTTTTGATGCTTTTGAACTTGGTTTTGAGCTTGGAGGTGCAATCTGGGTTTTCCAGATTTCGCACTTCCGCTCGAGCGGGGGAAGTGCCGCTCGAGCGTGGAATTCGAGCTCCCAGCATCTTGCACTGTTTTACAGTCCGCTCGAGCGGAGTAATGTACGCTCGAGCGTAGACCTTTGTCAGCATGTCCGCTCGAGCGGGGAAATCCACGCTCGAGCGGGACCTCTGATTTTCTAAAAATGTTTTCTGAGTGCATCTTTGCATCCTCATCCCATTCTAGGCATTCCTAGGCCTAGTTTAAGACATCTTAATGAGGATATAGATGTAGAGCACACCAAGGCAAATTAGGGGTTAAGTTATTATCTTTCCCAACTGTGTAGCTTAGTGTGTGTTCGATCTGTTGACTGTGTAGGGTTGACTTCCGAGGAGACGCTCTAGCTTACTATAGCCCAGAACTCTGTGAGTAACATTTGTGTAAAGATATGTTCAAAATGATTATCTTCTGAACAATTAAACTGAACTGTTTCTGAACTGTTATTGTTAACTGAATGAATGAATGTATGACCTATATTCTGAATTGTATTGTGGCATCCTTAGCAACTACTGCTTACTGTTACTGTTACAGAGATCTCTGTCGGTTCCCATGTTGGAACCACTACTGTTTACTGATATGATGGCCATCATTCACTGTTTGGTCTATTAAGACCTGGTCTGTTAAGACCTACTGTACTGTTTAGCTATTGGATGTACCACATATGACTGTTATAATCTGTGAAACTTGGAGCAAAGTGCTGCACGGAACTAAGTGCTACAGAGTGAGCCACCTCTAGAGTCTGTGCGAGACACCTCTTGAATCCATAAGAACTGTACTGTTTTCTGAAATGTTACTGTACTGTTACTGTTACTGTACTGCTACTGTACTGTTACTGTTACTGTACTGCTACTGTACTGCTTGTACTGTTACTGTTACTGCTACTGTACTGTACTGCTACTGTACTGCTTGTACTGTTACTGTTACTGTTACTGTTACTGCTACTGTACTGTTACTGTTACTGTACTGCTTGTACTGTTACTGCTACTGTACTGTTACTGTTACTGCTACTTTATTGTTACCGTTACTGCTACTGTACTGACACTGCTACTAGTACTGCTAACGGATGTGCCACGTACGATTACTATGATTTCTAAATGACTGTTACGGCATCAATATGAGCCACAAACTGACTGACCGATATACTGAATCAATGAACTGTTTAAATTTTGAAAAGACATTCATCCTAAACCTCTTTACGTATTATGTTATTCACTGGGCTTTAGCTCACTGCTCATATATATATGTAGGTGTTCAGGCACTGGACCGCTGCTAGGAGCGTCAGGCAAGCTTTTGTTTTGTCAGCCAACCACTGTGCCTCACTGTGAGGTTCTAAGCCGTTCAAGCTTCGGCTTTGGGGTGTTTTAATATTCCCCGTCTGTCCCTGTAACTGTTTTGTTTACTGTATAGACTGTATAGACTATTACTGTACCGTTTATTAGGAATTAGATCCCTGTTCTGAATGATTGTACTTGTATGTGTAGACTGTCACAGCTCATTGGACATTGTTTATTTACTGTATTGGCTTCCGCCAGGCCCTGTACTCTGTTTCACTGGATTACTGTTCAGCAGGCCTTCGGTAATCTCGGATTACTGGCCGGTTACGGTGCTAAACCCATAGGGCCGGGTTTGGGTCGTGACACCTTTCCTTTCACATATGACAAAAGAGTAAAATTTTCATCTTCTTCCTGAGTACCTCTTAGGTGAACATAAAATAGAGATACCAGCCGTGGATATACCTTTTGGGGTAAATTAATTAAATTTAGCCATCCCATTGCTTCAAGTTTACTAACTAATAGTGCATCATATTGAGGTGGCAGATTTACCCTCCTCCCTGTTACAATAGGTCGGCTGGAGAAGTTTGGAAAGGCTTGTTCATAACTTTCACTAAGAAAATCATCAGTAGGATATGATTGATTTTGAGGCTGCTATTGTTGGCGTTGTGGAGGGTTGGAACTTTCACCAAGTTGTGGTCTGGCTCTTTTAGTTCTAAGCATGATGTCAATATCTGTTGAATTTTAATGAAAATGTGTTACATATGAAAGCTGAATTAGAGTTGGCTTGTTGTTGTTCTGGCGTTATGCTGAATTTTAATATGCAATATTTGTGGTGTTATGCTACATTTTAATAAACACTGCATTTTAATATGCTGAATGAAAACATGAAGTTAATATGCAGTGTTTGTTGTTCAGAAGTGTAGAAGTGCACACTGAAATGGAAAAAGAACATGAAGAAAAATTCAATGGAAGTTAATATGCCAGTGAATGTGTTATGTATGACAGAAGTTAATTTCCAATATTAAACATGAATGTAGTTTGATTAAAACATGAATTTATGCTCTTCAGAAGGTTAAAGTTGAACAAATAAAGCATGCTGTTGTGCTCACTGAAAGACGGGCCAAAGAAGTGGAAGGAAGTGCACACTAAAAGGCAAAAAAAAAAAAATTTGCAAGGCCGGTTGGCCCACCGGTTGACCCGTGCGTTAAAGACTACCTCTGTTTTGATGCTGCCTTGTTGTTCCTGCTGATGTTGGCGTTGTTGATTCAGATGGTTTGCCTTGCTAATTCTATGGATTCACATTTACAATATAGTGAATATGCAGTGTTTGGGAATAGAAATTGGTTAAGCTGAATTTGAAGGTGGTAGTGGAGGGAATACGGTGAATGTGTTCTTATAGAGGCAATTTGTGGATAGAGTGAATTGTGAATAGAGTGAATTTGGCGATGCCAGGTTTGTATACAATCTTGAGCTAATATAGAGGGTGAATTATTGAGGTAGGTGGTGGAGGGAATTAATATTCAACTAAATTGGTTGAATGAATTCAATGAATGGTGCTGTGTGTAAAATGAGGCATTGACTCATTTGAGCCATTGAATTCGTATGCCACCTTTGTAGTATGCCACCTCTGGAGGTTGAATGCATTTATCCACTGAATAAATGAATGGCAACATTATTAAGTAGTATGCCACCTCTGTAGGTTGAATGCATTTCAACTGAGGCAATAAATGAATGGCAACATCCTCACTAATAAGCCAACCAACATCAATACATGAATGGCAACATATCAGTAATAAGCCAACCAACATCAATAAATATATAGACAAATAAATTGGACACCAATACATATATGTACTGAATAAATTTGTATGCCACATCAATAAATTCGTATTCTGAATAAAATCATATGGCACATCAATAAATATGAATTGTGAATAAATGAATTATTTAAAAATTGATGAATCTTTCAATATTTAAATATAAGACTAGCATTTTAATACAAGACTTCCAACAACATCAGTAAGCATTTTCTCAGAGTATTTGTAACTGATTAAGACATAGTTATTATCATTTGTAATTCTTTGGTACTTAAATTTATGTGGTATTATCATTTGTAACTGATTAAGACATGATTATTATCATTTGTAATTCTCATGAATTGAACACAGAACAATTCTCAATATTAAAGATTGGATCATCACAACAGCACATCATCACATAACTTCTGAACTACTTGGTTAATATAGTGCATCATAATGAAGATTACAAACAAGACAACCTTACATTCCAAAACTATAAACAAAATTATATGTATTGATGTGGTGAATTTAGTTTTCACCATGAAGATGCCACAGATGTTCTATTAAATCATTACGGAGGGCATGATATGCCTCCTTATCTCTAATACCTAAATGACGAGACAAAAATGATTGGAAGTCATTGGTAGGAGTAAAGGAAAGTTCCACTGGTGCGTTGGTTGATGCATTTTCGACAATCATATTATGTAATATAATGCAGCTCTTCATTATGTTGGCAAGCATTTTCGGATCCCAAAAACGTACAACACCACCTATAATTGTGAATCGAGATTGAAGCACTCCGAATACTCGCTTTACATCTTTCCTGGCAGACTCTTGCATCATTGCAAAATGTTGTTTCTTTGCTCCTTGGAGAGAAGAAATTGTTTGAACCAGTATTGCCCATTGAGGGTATATACCATCAGCAAGGTAATAACCCATATCGTAACTATGTCCATTAATAGTGTAATGGACAGGGGGAGCTTTATCTTGAGCAAGATCAGAAAACAAAGGCGATCAGTCCAACACATTCAAGTCATTGTGTGAGCTAGGCATTCCAAAAAATGCATGCCAAATCTATAAGTCATAAGATGCTACTGCTTCAAGAATAATGGTTGGCTTTTTTTAATGGCCTACGTATTGACCTTGCCATGCTTTTAGACAATTTTTCTACTCCCAATGCATGCAATCTAAACTTCCCAACATACTCGGAAACCCCCGAACCTCCCCAATAGCAAGTAATCTAGCAATATCAATTGGTGTTGGAGATCTCAGATATTCTGGTTCACAGATTTCAATCACTGAATTACAAAATTGTTGCAAACTTTGAATTGCAGTGCTTTCCCCGATACGCATATAATCATCAACTGCATCTGCTGCGACACTATATGACAATATTCTCATCGCTGAAGTCATTTTTTGTAGGGGAGATAATCCAATTACATGAGCTGCATCTTGTTTTTGAACAAAATATGAATTGTATGCTTGGATTGCATTCAAAATTCACAGATACAAAGGACGACGCATTCGAAAACGTCTCCGAAATATTGTAGGTGAATACACTGGATTTGCAGCAAAATAATCTACAAACAATCTCTCATGACCCTGCCTTCTATCTCTGCGTATATACTTATGGCCTACAACAGAACCACCTATTTTCTTTGAGCTATCACTTGACTTAAGAATCTGAAGCATACTAGCATTATTCTTCTCATAAGCCCCTAAAAGTGTGACCATATATTCATCATCAGACTCATCAGAGGAGAAGGAGGAAGAAGAAGAAGAAGATGAAAATGAAGTCAACATCATGGATTTGAAGGCATTCATTATGCTCTGTTTTGTTTCAGCTATGATCGTATCAGTTGTCTGGCATATGGATAATGTTTTTATATGAGATTTTAGAAGCAAATCATTGTTGGAGGTAAACCAAAACGAAATATATGTAATGGAGGGAAAAAGAAATAGGAAAAGAATTGGGAACAGAAAAGGGAGGGAAACAAAAAAAATAAAAAATTATGGCCTTACCGGACGACCCTCCCCATTTTGATGCTCACCGTTGGAGAAAGCCATATCAAATTGAGAAAATTACCTATTTTTTTACTCAGATTTGATGAAAAAAGTAATGAACGGTTGGAGATGCTCTAAGAACATCTCCAACGTTACATCTAATTTAGCATCAAATTTGAATTTCATGAAAAAGTGTCACATTTTTCCTCTCTAATGGTTTCACCAAACTAATATCAAACTGAGAATAGAGCACAAATTTCATCAAACTAAGGATGCGCGAGATTTCACCAATTTACTGTGAGGGAACGTTGGAGATGGGCCCCACCGGTCGACCAGCACATGCACGCTACTTTAATCTGCTTCAATTCTTGTTAGCTTGTGAAATGTGCCATAGAGTTCATATAACCAACAAATTACAATTACACGCACGTACATATATATATATATATATAATCTTCTATTATATAAAAGCACAAACATTTCTTGGTTTTATTCCTAAATTATTCCTGTGCAATTACTTATATATAACTAGTTTAAGTTTAGATTTTGATTTCAATTTCAAATTTTGATAACGTCTCAGTTTTTCTCTTCTCCATCTCTAGTATGTATATATATATATATATATATAAACCCTAAAACGAGGAACACAAATTTGGAAGAGAGAGAGAGAGAGAGAGAGTTACCAAGACAATTCTTCCTTCTCTCTTCTTCTAGTACAGCTAAAAATGCCTTCTGATTTCTGCTATTTTTGTATATATCATCAACAACACTGAATGTGAATAACACTGAATGGAATTTCAATTTCAGAAGAGGAAGATCTTGATGGGTTTTACAAGAAATTTGTGGAGTCGAGGATTAATGGTGTGAGATGGGGGGGAAAAAAATTCAATCTCCTTGTCCGGTCGACCAACTAGTCAACCGGCCGGTCATCCCCCCGGATGTCCCTGTCTTTTGATGAAAACCATTAGAGCGACTGATATCAAATCAAGGAATTTAGATTTTTTTTACTCAGATTTGATGAAAAATTTAGTTAATCGTTGGAGATGCTCTAAAACGTCTCAATTTGTTTGAGATTTGAAACATAGACTCCTAGGAAAGGTATGTATTGACTACACCGAATTTATTGCCTGTTTACAAGTTTTTGATAACTTGCTGGCAGTTATTGTTTTTGGGTTTAATTATGTCATTTAGGACAAGTTTGAAAGTTTAGATAATAATTAAAAAGTCACTTAAAAAAATTAAAGGATTATACCAAAAAAATTAAAGATTATATTTTGTCTCTATTTTTTATATTTTTTTGTTTTAAAAAATTATTTTAAATATATTAAATTTTTTTCACTTCATATTTTAATAAAAAAAAAATTATTAAAATAATATATTTTCAAAACAACCCTTACCTTGACTGGTGCAAAAGAGACTAATTACTTAAATCTGAGAATATGGCAGTGCATTTGCATTATTATATTGTATCACTACACCCGCATGCTTTGTAAGGTAGTACATGAGATTACTATTTAAGGTTGGTTTGAATCTTGAGTTGGTTTTTTAATTTTTTGATTAATTTAGTTTGGGATTAAAAAATTTAATTTAGAATAATTTTTTTGATTTTTTTGTCTTTTATAAAAAAAAAAATAAAATAATTATACCTTGAAAGCGACATTTTATTTTATTAAATTAAAAAATTTATTTCACCTTTTCATAGCTAAAATAGCCTCATCCCCACCCAAACCTGCATGCTAATCGAGCACTTAGTAACTGTTGACCCCATTCTTTATAGGTGTAGATGGGCCGCAGGCATGATTGTTGGGCCAGGTTATTTTTGAGTGAATAGGTAAAATAATGGGTAAATTATGCTCTTTGCCTACTTTATATTTACTTTTCATTGTAACTCTTAAATTTTGTTTTTTCACATTTTGATCCTTCATGTTATGAGTTTTTTTCATTTAATTCTTAAAATTAATTTTTGTTAAAAATTAAATAGAAAATAATTCATTAAAAATCACATAATATAAAAATATTTTATGATACATAACTCACATTTCTGACATAAACTTAAATTTTAAAACAATAATATATTTTTATGTTATGTAACAGTTATTATAACATTTTTTTTTTGTCTAATTTTTTTCAAAAATTAACTTTAAAAGTAAAGTGAAAAAAATTTGAAACATGAAAGGTCAATATGGAAAAAAATAAATTTTAAAAATAAAAATGAGAAAGTCACCAAACATAAATGGGCAAAGTGTAATTTACTCTTAAATAATAGAGTAATTTGGGCCCCGTGTCTCTAATTTTTCTTTTTTTTGGGTTGGATTACTATAAATTTATTTAATGGTCTATAACTTAAATGCTTATATACTTTATTGCATACCATATTTCATTTCACAAGAATACATGCAAGTTACGGTGAGGCAGACACTTAAAGCATTCACAATGGGATGGTTAAAATTGTTTGTTAAAGTGTATTGTATGACAAAAAGTGATAAAAATAAAGCTAAAAAATGTGTGTTAATGTGTGTTAAAAGTTTGTTAATTTTAGAGAGTGAGTAGTGGTGCAATGAATGTGTTAAAGAGTGTGTTAAGTAATATATAAATAAAAAAATAATTAAAAAAAAGGCAAACATTGATAGCTTTTTCTACTCTCTCACTTTCTCTTTCCTCTCCTCTCTCTCTTTCTCTTACCATCTGATCCAGTCACTACAGTGGGTGGATCCCACCACCACTTTACTCTCTTACTCTCTCTCTCTTCACTCTCTCCCTCCGTTGATGGCTAGAACCATTGTTAATTGTGACGAGCAAAATAATATCTGACACTATTTTTTGAGTTTAGCCAACTCCTTAACAGCTCCATTGGAGTTGAAAATAACATCTTTCACTAGCTAAAATTTATAGACTAACGCTAATATGTACACAAATAACACCATTGTGAATGCTCTTACGTAAATTCCATACTTTTTCAACTTAAGATTATTTTTTAAAAAACTTTGAAATTAGACATGTTCTCGATGCAAACTTGTTATATTACTTATTAAGAAAGAATAAGGTCAAAAAGGATATTTGTCTATTAAAATATCGTGTTTAGATTAGTTATTTTTTACCTAATTAACATTTTGAAAATTGAGGTGTGACAACACCATATTTTCAGTTCACACCATACTCAATTTAAGTATATTGAGTTTTCTTAATATACACTATTTATTCTCCAATAATACTAAAACACCCCTATTTTCACCAATTTCAAATTCTAACCCTAACTCAACCCTAACCCTAGCCACCACATATTACTGTTGCTATTACAACTATCTCTATCTCCTTAGCTCATTTGCAACCCTATTCTTAGCTATGTTGCTTCTGATACCTTTTTCTCTAGCCTAGTCACCCCTCATGCCATTCCAAATATCTCTACTATTAAACACTCTCTCTCTCTCTCTCTCTCTCTAGGGGTTATGCGTTAGAGAAGATTAAAGGAGTGTGAGGTTTAAGTATCACGGAGAATGGAAGCTATGATGATAATGGTCTTGGGCTAATAAGGGAATGAATGAGGCTAGGCAATGAGTGGTGGTAGGAGCGACAAGTTTGTAAAGGGAACAATGGCCCGATTATGAAGAGTGCGGTGGCTTATAGTGCTTAATAGTATGTTTGACAAATTAGATTTTAAAGATTTGTCAAAAAAAAAAAAAAATTTAGTTAAGGGACATAAAGGTAATTTAAAAAAATTAAACCATGGTATGAATCGAGAGAAATGACACTGTGCAAATAAACTACTTGGACTTATGGAGTTATAATTTATAAGATGGGTTGTTACCTTCAATAAGTTTTCAAAATGGGATGAAACGCCAAATAGCCCCTTTTGAATTTTTTTCCCCAATTACAAATCCGTTCACAAATATTTAAAAATAAAAATAAAAATAAAAATAGTGATGATAAGTTCACTTTTATGAGTGTATATGACATTAAATTCACTGATTAATTTGTTTTGATTTTAAGGATATGATAAAACAGTCGTGCTACGTCGCTCGAAAGGGAGCCCCCCCTAATCCCCCGAACCAAAAACGACATCGTTTCGTCGTTTTTGAATTTTTTTTTTTTTTTTGTTCAATCAGAGAAGAAGAAGCAGACGAAGGGAAGAAAGAAAGAAGGGAAGAAGAAGAAGTAGAGGCAAACGGCGGAGGCAGAGAGGAGGAGGGACTGGAGGGAGAGGAGGAGGAGGGACTGGAGGGGGCTCAACAAATGGGGCTGGAGGCGGAGGCGGGGGGCGGAGGCGAGGCAGAGCCGACGAGCAGCGACGGCGGGCGACGAGCAGCGACGGCCGGTGACGAGCAGCGATGAGTAGCGATGATCCTCGGCGGTGGCGAGGCGACGGCGGTGGTGCTCCTCCTCTTTCTTCTCTCTCTCTTTCTCTCTTCCCTTCTGCATTTCAACTCGAAAATGGAAGAAGAAAAAAAATAATAATGCCCAAAACGACGTCGTTTGGGGAATTAGGGGATTAGGAGGAGGAATTTTCGAGCTCTTAAACATTATTCATGATAAAATATATTAGTGAGAAGTGCAAATTATTATTCTAATAAATATATATATATATATATTTTTTAGTTTGACCTTTATACTTTTTCTATTCTTGCACATTACCATCAACTGTCATTGCTAGTTAGGCATCACTGGCACCGTTGACTTGCTGGAAATTCTTGTCCCTTCAAAAGCCAATGACGATTGACAACAATACAAAGTTGATAAATACACAAATAAGTAAACATATAGATCAATAGATAGATGAGAGTAACATAATCTTTTAAATTGTTATTATTTTTAGAATAATAGTAGGTATCATAAAAAAAATTTATAAAATGTATCATGAAGATTTTTTATCCTTTGATTAGTGTGTGATGTTTTATTGTACGTGTAATCCAAATGTAAAGAATCTTTTATAATCATCTTTATGATATTTTTTTTATAATTCCTAACATTACACTTATTTTTATGAACAATAAGAGAATTGAGTTTGAGACAATTGCTCCAAAAATTTAAAATTTAAAATTTAAAATGTTGGCCTGAGTGCCCAAAATTAAGCACATTTCTTTTTGGATAAATTACACTTTTCACTCATATAATTTGACATAAATTTCACTTTGATTGCTATAATTTTATTTTGGATAATTTAGTCCCTATACTTTAACACTTCGTTTGGTTTGAATGATTTGGAGAGAAAAAAAATGAGATGGGGAGAATTGTAATTCAATCACATGTTTGGTGAGAAATAAGAAGAAATAGAGACAAACACGTTTATTCGGTAATCTCTATTTTCAATCTCTCCAAAAGGGGAGAGATTGTGAGAAAAATTAAACCAATCAAATATTATTATGTTATAATACCTAAACTACTTTTTTAGATATGAAACAAATTAAAAGATTAACAAACAAATTAAAAGATTAACATCTATAAAATGTTAATTTGCTAATATAACATATATCTTTTCTTTTCTTTTATTTTATATAGCTTAACAAACAAGATAAGAGAGAAATCAATTTCTTTTCTCTCCACTCTATCCAAACAAAAAGGAAAGAAATTATAATATTTTCTTGTATTTTCTTTTGTCTCATAACTCACCTAATCATTTCTTTCCCTTTATCTCCTAAGTTGCTAAACATAATGTAAATTCAGTTTTAATTTGATCATTTTGTTCAAATTTTTTTGACAACTATCCTAAAATTATTTATTTTAACCTTCAATTAAAAGACAAAAGGGGTTGTTTGGCATCCCCTACCCCTGCAATAGCCATCTTTTTATCATTTTATTTTTGTTAGGTTACATTATCTATCTATTTTTTTACATATTCTTTTCTAAAAAATTAAAAATTGTACTTATTTAAATCATTTCAAATAACTCTTAAATTTAAATTGTAAAGATTAAATTATTTAATTTAAAATTAAATATATCATAATAAAATTTAAATTAAACTATAAGGATTAAATTTATATAATTTACTTTCATTTGTTCTTCAAATCAAAAGTATGAAATGAGAAGATGTATTTTAATCTTAAACACAACATTGTGCGCTACAACTTGGATACAGACTAGACTACCCTTTCAGCCTAATGTAAGACCGCCCAAAAAGAAAAAAGAAATGAAGAGAAAAAACCTAGTGTAATACCGCTAGTGGCTAAAATGCGCCAATAGGGACAAAAGCCTTCAACACAAGCCTCAACCGAAATCGTACGGTCGGGAACAGTAGATTTAACTATGCGCAATGTCGTAGCAGCGTACGTTAGGGAAATCCATTATCGATAGTCTAAATTGCGCAGATTGGAATGTCCCTCAAAACCTAGACACACAAGTTCAGCGCTCTCTTTGTCTCTCTCTTCTCTCTCTGTCTCTCATACACCTCGGTGGTTTTTGAAGGCAACCCAATACAGTCCTTTGGAGTCACAGGTTTTACTGTTCGTATCTTTCCTCAAATTCATGCTTCGAACTGTTATGTTTTCTTGATTTCTAACGTTAATGTAGTTTGAATCACACCAAACCCAATCAACAATTTCATCACAAATCTTCAACCTAGGGTTTCAAATTAACTATATATTACCCTGTGTAACTTCAAGTAACAATGTTATATGATTGAGTATTGTAGCTTTTGAAGCTTGGTTATTGTGTGGTTGTGTTGTTTTGAATCCTGGGTTGTTATGGGGGATGTGAAAATACCCAATTGGCTCAAAGGGTTGCCATTTGCACCTGAGTTTCGCCCGACTGACACTGAATTTGCAGACCCAATTGCTTACATATCGAAAATTGAGAAAGAAGCTAGTGTTTTTGGTATATGTAAGGTTATTCCACCATTGCCCAAACCTTCAAAAAAATATGTTATTTCTAACTTAAACAAGTCACTTTCAAAGAGCCCGGAGTTGGGTCCAGATATAAACGTAGCAGACGTTTCTTCTTCTTCGAAAATGGATTCTGGGAATGAGGCAAATGACGGGGAGGTTCGGGCAGTATTTACCACAAGACACCAAGAATTGGGTCAGAATGCAAAGAAAACTAAAGGAGCAGTTCAGGCTCAGCCACCGGTTGTTCATAAGCAAGTGTGGCAAAGTGGGGAAGTATATACGTTGGAGCAGTTTGAATCTAAGTCGAAGGCTTTTGCCCGGAGTCAATTGGGTATGGTTAAGGAGCATTCTCCATTAGTTATAGAAGCACTATTTTGGAAGGCAGCTACCGAGAAGCCTATATATGTGGAATATGCGAATGATGTGCCTGGCTCTGGGTTTGGAGAACCAGAGGGAACACTTCGGTATTTTCATAGACGGAGGAGGAGGAGATTATTCAGTCGAAACAGTCGAGTTAGCGCTTACAGCAAGAAATATCATGTAAATACTATGAGCAATAATTGTGAAAACACAGGGGCTTCAACCAAGAATAGTCCTAATTCTTTGAGTGAAACATCCAAGGTGTCTGTTAGTTTACCAATTATGTTGTCAAATCAAACTTCACAGATTTCTAAGCAAAAGATCTCAAATGCTTCTAATGAGGTGGAAGGTACTTCTGGTTGGAAGCTTTCAAACAGTCCTTGGAACTTACAAGTAATTGCACGGTCACCTGGCTCACTTACGCGTTTCATGCCAGATGATATTCCGGGTGTTACTTCACCCATGGTCTATATTGGTATGTTATTCAGTTGGTTTGCTTGGCATGTTGAAGATCACGAGCTTCACAGCTTGAATTTCCTCCACACTGGCTCTTCAAAGACTTGGTATGCAGTCCCAGGAGAATATGCATTTGCGTTTGAGGAAGTTGTTCGTAACCAGGCTTATGCAGGAAATTATGATCGCTTAGGTATGTAAAGCACTTTCAGTTATTGGCTTAACAATATTATGGGTATTGAGTGTGGTTTATGGTGCTGATAAATCTTATGTTATTTGCTTGTTGAATGTGTTCTTTGGTACCTAATGAAGATACTTAAAAAGCTGAAGTCTTAAATTTTATTAATTTGATAACTATGAAAAGAACTGCTGCTTCTGCAGAACAGGCCTGCCTTCTCTCTGCTGGCATTACCCCAGCTAGAATAACTGCATGTCCTCAAAGTCACTTGCTTCATGCACAAGTGTGCTAAGGCGTTGTTTCGACCTAATATGATGAGAAGGATTTGTAGCCACCTGGATGAATTTTGTAAGCTGTTGGGGATGAGCCACTGCAGAAGCAGCATTACTTTCATTTTCAAGACTTTTTAAACTTTCCATGTTGGCAAAATATTATGAACATTTTAAGCTCACATGTTTATCTGGTATGAAAATAGTTTTTTGCATGTTGTGTCATCATTGGAAACCTTTTTTTTTTTGGTGTGAACTACACATGACTGGCATATATTCTCTTGTTATATCCTCATCAATGCTGAAGCAATGGCAATATTAGTGGGCTTATTACTCTGCATTTGCTTGATAAGTAATTGAATGGTTTCAAATATAATCTACCAAAAGAAAAAAAAGTAAATAAATAAATAACGAACAGGAAGAAAAAGAGACTGGAAATATGATTTTTAATAGAAGGAAATGTAGAAGAAAAGTTTAACTACCTATTCATCATATAAGAATATCCATTACACATTATTCAAGTATTGTAGCAGATGCTGATAAATGATAATCATAGAATTTCTAGAAGATATAAAACAAGAGGATAAATTCCTGCTCAACCCAACCTAATTCACCATTATCAACCCATTCCATCATGTCCGCCATCCCAATATCATTTATAATTGAAAAATTCGTTGAATAATCTATTGTGGAACCAAAGACAAATAATTTGGAGAAGATAGTCAAATTCCTAGGAGAGGGAAAATGAGAGAGATTGGGGTTGTCAATGGTGGTTAGTTTGGTTGTGATGATGGTATTTGTTTGTATCTGCTGATGAAGGATGTGCACACATTAAATTTCAATGGAGACCATACTTTATCTTTCTACAATTCTCTCCCTCTCTAGTTTGGTTAATGATGAAGGATGGGTTCTTCAAAGTAATTGGTGCTATTGCAATGAGAACACCTGTTATAGAATCTAGATCAGTACCACATTGGTTTACTAGAGTGGTAGCATATTCTTGGGAACTTCAAATTGATGAATAAAACATAAATGTAAATGGCCTGTTATGATATTAGATGGAGTTAGGTGGAGAAAGATATTTGTGGTGGGTGATGACTAATGACTTGTGAGGAGTGAGGACCTATGTTATATGGACTTTCTATGTTATTTGTGGCTGGTAATGACTAATGACTTGTGAGGATTGAGGACCTATATTAAATGGGGTTTCTATATGTATAAAGTGCTTGTGTCGGACAATCGACACTTGGGTAAGGTTTTGGATATGTGTCTGACATGTGAAGCTGGACATTCACCTATCAAATGGATTTAGCACCTATCAAATGGATTTAGCAATTTCGAGTCTAAGTTATGCATGAAATCTCTATGGGACCTTATGAACGCCGTTTTACCATAGAAAATAAAATAAAAATATTGAAAATATAAATATTTTGTTGTGTCATCCTTTGACATGTGAATTAGATGAATCGGACGCATAGATTTAAGCTTGCACCTGACACCCATACAAAACCATGTAACATATATGAGGACCTATGTAGCTAGAAGTGTAGGATTTGGTATTACATAGACTAGGGTATGATACAAGTATCGGGTGTACTTTTGAGGGAGATAATATACCACTAAATTTCTTATCTTGTAACCAAGCAAAGGATATCGTGTTAGTGGATGAGACTAGAGGAGTTAACTGTAGAAATTTAATGTATAAAGAGAAATGATTGTATTATTGATTGTTGTATTGATCTAAATTACAATGATTCATGATTCCTATATATAGAAGAGGGTGAGTGTGTAGTAGGTAAAGAGTAGGTGAAGTGGAGGTGGTAGTGGTGTAGTGGGTTAGGTTTAGTGGAGTAGGTGAGGTGGTAGTGGTGTAGTGGGTTAGGTTTAGTGGAGTAGGTGAGGTGGTAGTGGTGTAGTGGGTGGATTTTAACAGCCCCCCGCAAACTCAAGGGGGATAGGAACTAACCAACTTGAGTTTGGAGAGAGTAACAAAACAAGAAAATACATAAAAATAAAAAAGGATAGGAGACACTGTATGGTCGTGTCAGACCGTTGGTGAAGACACTGTATGGGGTGTCATAACGTTGTAGAGGACACTGTATGGTGGTGTCAGACCGATGTAGAAGACAGTTTATGGGGTCATGTCGGACCGTTGTAGAAGACAGTTTATGGGGTCATGTCGGACCGTCGTAGAAGACAGTTTATGGGGTCATGTCGGACCGTCGTAGAAGACAGTTTATGGGGTCATGTCGGACCGTTGTAGAAGACAATGTTGTGACAGTTTACGGAGTCTTGCTGGACCCTTGTAGAAACTAACCGGAATCAATGTCGGGACAGTTTACAGGGTCTTGTCGGACCCTTGTAGAAACTAACCGGAATCAATGTCGGGACAGTTTACAGAGTCTTGTCGGACCCATAAAGGAGCTAACCGGAATCAATGTCGGGACAGTTTACAGAGTCTTGTCGGACCCTTGTAGAAACTAACCGGAATTTATGTCGGGACAGTTTACAGAGTCTTGTCGGACCCTTGTAGAAACTAACCGGAATCTATGTCGGGACAGTTTACAGAGTCTTGTCGGACCCATAAAGGAGCTAACCGGAATTAATGTCGGGACAGTTTATAGGGTCATGTCGGACCGTTGTAGAAAGCTGCACCCTCAAAAGGCGTGCCATCAAAAGGCGTGCCCGAGTCATCAAAAGGCGTGCCATGAAAAGGCGTGCCAGGTTGTCGGCGAGCGTCGAGTGGCGCGCGATGCGCGTGGCTGCCTCTGTGTCATGGTCTTTATAAACCGAAGCGGAGGAGGTAGAAACTGAGACAGAAGAACTGAGAGAAACCTCTGAAAAATTCTTCGTTTTGCTGAGAAAGATAGTCTGTAACACTCTGTTGTGAGAGATATTCTGTAACACTCTGTTGCCCAGAAAATGGCCTCGTCTTCCCGTGGGCTGCTCACTCTCTTTCCCGATCTTAACGAGGCCACAGGAGAGAGAACTGGTGCGGTGTCCCGTGAACCTCAACCAAACACCACTGGGTTTGCTCCGTTGAACTTTCCGATGCAGTCGGTGGAGCAAAAAATGGCAGTGCAAACGGATGTGGAGGCTAATCAGTATACTTTGAAGGCATGTGTGGAGTCCATGACGGCGGTCACAAACTTGTCGCACCGGCTGCAGAGTAGGACAAATGAGGTGCAGCAATTAAACTCCCAGCTGGCTCTGCTCCAACGCATGTATAAGGATGCGCGAACAGAGATAAGCGTGCTAAGGGCAGAAAACAAGGAGCTGAAGCGGAAGGCCACCGTGATGTTCCGATTTGGAGGGCCGCCATATGCTGCAGTGGAGGAGCAGGGAGTAGGCAACTTGCTTGGTGGTCTAGGAAGTACAGAGGGAGCACCGTCAAGAGCCGCCCAGGACGGAGGCAAGAAAAAGAGACCAGCGGTAGAGTAGAGAAGAAAAAAAAAAAATCCCGCCGGTGGATGTGGTTGTTTTGTTTGTTTGGTTTTTTTTTTTTTTTTTTTTTTTTTTTTTTTTTTTTGTGTGTGTGTGTAAAAGTGTGATCGGGGTTGTTCCCTGAGATAAATAAAATATGATTGGTTGTGCAAATTTGTAAATAGTTTGCAATGGTGTTTGGTGTTTTTTTTTTTTTTTGTTTTTTTTTTTTTTTTTTTGTTTTAATAAGAATAATAATAATAATAATAAAAAATAGGTATCATGGAGTGGGCGGTGATAAAAATATGATTTAGAAAAAAAGAGGAAGGTGGTGGAATGATGGGTCAAAAAGTAGAATAAAAGAGAAAAAAAAAAAAAAAAAGGTGCACATGAGTTGGTATGTCAAAAAGTAGAATAAAAACAAAAGTGCACATGGGTTGGAAAGTAACATGACCTCGTCAATTATTTGTCCATAACTAGTTCCTTTCTCCTTAAACCAGTATGGGATTTTTCTCTTGGAAAATATGATGTTATCATCGGGGAGACCCGGCAAAGCAAATGTCTCTGTAACATAGAACAAGAACCTGGGAATGCCGAGGCGAGCACCAAGGTCGGCAGTCCAGGGATGGAACATGTCGCTGACGATGCAATCAGGGCGGCGTCGTTTGAAATGATCGCCGATGACCTGCGATTTTGGACGCCGATCACGAGGTTGAGATTTTCCGGCGAGGAAAAGAAGCAGAAGCTTCCGAGATCGCAGGATTCGCCTCTGATGGTGACGACGTAGGCGAATCGGACGGCGATGATGAGAACACCGAAGACAAAGAGTCGAACCAGAATGTTCCTCAGTAAGCTTGGCTTAGACTCCATAGCTCTCTGTATATACTAAATCTAGAGAGAGGGAGAGAGAGCCGTGGGTCTCCTTGGTTTGATGCCAGGAGAGTGTAACAGAAATTGAGAGAGAGATGTGGAATTTGTGGCAGCGGAGTGAAGGAATGTGTGGAGGTCCGGCGGGCGGCCAAGGCGAGGCTGCCGCCCGCCGGTGAAGCAGAATTACTAGCTTCTTAACCTTGCTCTGATACCATGTAGAAATTTAATGTATAAAGAGAAATGATTGTATTATTGATTGTTGTATTGATCTAAATTACAATGATTCATGATTCCTATATATAGAAGAGGGTGAGTGTGTAGTAGGTAAAGAGTAGGTGAAGTGGAGGTGGTAGTGGTGTAGTGGGTTAGGTTTAGTGGAGTAGGTGAGGTGGTAGTGGTGTAGTGGGTTAGGTTTAGTGGAGTAGGTGAGGTGGTAGTGGTGTAGTGGGTTAGGTAAAGAGTAGGTGAAGTGGAGGTGGTAGTGGTGTAGTGGGTTAGGTTTAGTGGAGTAGGTGAGGTGGTAGTGGTGTAGTGGGTTAGGTTTAGTGGAGTAGGTGAGGTGGTAGTGGTGTAGTGGGTGGATTTTAACATTAACATTAAGTTGGAGACTTGGAGAGAAGCACTTGAATCTAAAGTTTAGGATAAGCAAAACGAAGACTGAGTGCATGGAGTGTAATTTTAGTAATAGTAACAATGGAAACAAGGGAAAAGTCAAGTTTGAAAACCAAGAACTACCTAAGAGTGACGATTTTCGTTATTTAGGATCAATTATCACAACGGTTAGGGAGATTATAGCAGATATGGTCTATAGAATTAAGGCGGGGTGGCTTAAGTGGAGGAGTGCGTATGTAGTATTGTGCACCATCAGACTAAATGGAAAGTTCTATAGAATAACTATAAGGCCAATTATGTTGTATGGGACGGAATGTTGCGCAACTAAGAAAAAACATGTAGATAAGATGAGTGTTGTTAAGATGAGAATGCTAAGGTAAATATGTAGTAAGACTAGAAAAGATAGAGTTAGGAATAAATATAATCTAGCCTAAAAGCTCATTAGTATGTTTGTTGCTTAGGCAAGAGGTCCAAAATGAATGAATTAAAGTATGAAGATGCCAATGCATGGCTCACAACTATGTTAAATGGACTCGGTTACGGGTGTTAGGTGCGGGTATGTATCTAGAGGTCGGACTGGTCAAACCATAAATTTAAGAATAATTAGATTCGGTAAAAAAAAAAATCATATATATTTTTAATTAATCTAAGTATGTGAGATAAAATGGTGTTATATGTAACTTACATTGTCAAAAAGACATTTCTAGCAATTATACAACAATATGCACATGCAATAATAGTGTTATATACAATTATATAAGAAGTGTCCGTTGAAAAATATCTTAAACATATCCCATACCCTTCTCCGAGTGTCGGATGTCCGACACGGATATTTAATTTATTTTGAAGAGCCCGTGTAAAATAGGCTCACAACATATATGTGGTGGTGCAAAGCTCATCCACTCAACCATAGTCTTCAACACTGTGGCTCTCGAGCACCAAGGTTTGCCCAGTGCTGCCGCTCCAATGGTCCTTCAAACCTCATTCCTGTACAGAACGCTCGAGATTATCACCTCCTTTGCTTAGTCACCTTTGCATTGCAGTATAGCTTGGCTCTTGTCTTGCCTTTGTCTCCCCTATGCACTCCGTCCCTAACTTGGGATCACTCAACTCGCTACTATCACAACCATCACTTAGCAACCTAGGCTGGGAGTAGGGAGTAGGGAGTAGGCATTCATTGCTCGAGATCATCGTAGGATTGTGGATTGGAGGTTAGGATCATAGGTTTGTCAAGGTTTCTTAGTTGTATTCCCTGGGAAGATAGCTCCTTCTTGACCAGTCTTAGAGAGAGAGAGAGAGGACGTTGACCTTATACTCATGCTTGCTGCGCTATGATACACCTCCTAAGGTATCATACCTATCTCTGCAGCTCCTATGATGTAGCCTTCCCAGTCTGAAATCATAAGACACAATAGTAGGGCTGATATCACCACTCTAGCGAGTTGAGAAGAACTCACCACCCATCCATAGGTGGCTTGGGTTCTAATACTTGTGGAGTTCATAAAAGGGTATCATATATGCTGCCACACAATAAAACAGCATTTGCATAACTTACGCATAACAGCCCCATAATTCAAGTGTTCAAGGTCTCTCACTGCCATTCTCTCTTCCTCTAAGGGTGCCTTGGTGATGTAGGATTGTGCTGTGAGGACTTTAAAACTGGATTTCTGTTGGGTTTTATTGTGGTTCAAAGCTGAAAATCAGTGAGAATTTTAGGGTTTCAATTAATGAATGGAATGAACTAGGTTTAGGATTGATAAATTAGAGAAAAGGGATAAAACAGGGGCTGTTTAAGAGCTGTGAACAGTAGCTCGTGTACAAAAAACTAGTGTTGCATCACACAAATCCACAGGAGGCTTTAAAACTCAAAATTCTCTAAAATATAAACTCTATTAAGCATTACATGACTTTCTATAGACTTTAAAGACTTCCTTTACCAACTAGGATTCTAAAATAGGAAACTATTAAAACTTTGACTTAAAAAATCGATTTAAGACCAAAGAAAAAACATAAATAAAACCAATTAAATAACTTGACCTACAAGACAATCCATGGGTGACCGCAAAACTCATATCCAAAAATTTTGCAAATTACCAAACTACCCCTAACCTTAAAATTGATCAGCAACTTTCTTAATCTAAAATAAACATAAATAAGACTCTTCTAAGACTAGAAATATAATTATAGATGATTCCAATTTTCTCAATTGAGTTCGACTTGAAACCAAGCAATTTTCAAACATGAATGCTTCCTTAATTTTGGTTTTCCTTGCTCTTGTTGTGGACTCTTTCACTTGGTCTTCTCCTCTGCTGCCTCTAGTGATCTTTAGCCATTGAAGTGCCCATCATCTTTCCAGAGGTCCACAACCAACCACCTCTCATACCTAATACCTACAAGTGTATATGCCCCTTTTTTTGTTTAGGTTATCATGGTCTGAACTTTTGTACTTGGGTGACATCCCCTTTTGATGCCTTCTTTATATAGTTTGCTTTACTTGTCAAAGAAAAAAAGAAAATAGAAAATAAAAACAAGGAAAGACATGTTCATATGTCTAAAAGGGAAGTGACAGACCTTTTCTAAAGGCATAGAGAAAAAGTGATATCAAGAGAAACATACCCTTATCCTGTGGTTTGGGCTCAAAGGAGTGAGACCATAACAAACAAATTTTTATGATATCCACTTTATATTTCAAGTCGCATATCATATAAAAAAAATACAAATTGTATAACTGCAATGCTTTGAATCACATATCACTATCCTTTCAAGTTGACTCATTCATTCTTCTTTTTGGTACATAAATTTAAAATTAGCTTTCAAATTTCATTGTACTGTGTTATACCACTTTTAAGCTAGTGAAAATGTTGCAACCAGAATTTCTTGTCCTTTCTCTTTTAAATTTCTTTGTCATCTTCATTTTTTTTTTTTTTTGTGAAGGAAAAAAATTGTGATAATTGATGTATCATGCAAATTATGTTCAATTGTGGGAGAAGGACTGATTGAGCAATTTGGCCTGCTTTTTGCATATGTTTACCTTCAAATGAGATTTTAAACCTTAAAAGTTTGTTGGCAATCCTTGGGTAATCGCACCAAGTGCACTTGCAATCGTCTTTAGGTTTTAATTGACAAACATAATTTAAAGGTTGTCTGTATTATCATTATCTATTTACATAATTTCAGGTTCGATATTTGCATTTAAAAGATGTTAATTTCTCTCTCTCTTTCTCTCTCTCTCTAAGGTAGTTGATAAGGACCTGTTTTTGAGATTGCTACGAGTGTAGATGGAGTATAGACCTGAACTTTGGTTTTATTGTGCAAAGTGGAACTCTCAGACTCATTTCTATTTTTTTTGATTTACTTGATGAGGGTGAAAACTACCAGAATTTGTGGTTCCCTTATAGGCCTTTAAGATTTTAGGATACTATTTTTGTGTGCAGATGGTTAATAGTTTTAAGTAAATTTGCATTTTTTTATGATAGAAATAATAGTGACTCCCATATTTTTTTAAAATTTTACATTGGTTTCGAATTTATACTTGGCTAAAAGCTGATTTGACCAATTTGAAAGTTGTTTGATGTTTGGCTCTTTATCAACTTGTTTTTACAGAAAATATCTTTCAATGTGAATTTTGTAGGAAATTATTTCTATTGCATATTATAACCTATGTCTTCTTTTCTATTTTTTTTTTTTTTTTTTTGCAGCTGCTCTTTCACTTTTGGGTGAGAAGACTACTCTTCTATCACCTGAAGTTGTTGTTGAGTCTGGCATTCCATGTTGCAGGTGGGTTACTTCTCGTAACGCATCATCTTTGGTTCTTCCTATTGTTGTCATCCCTCCCCTTCAGCTCATGAATGGGATTATGTTATTGTAATTAATACTATTTTAGGTAGACTTGTTGAGCTGGGTTGGGATATGATTTCTGTTTCTTATTGTTTTACTGAAATTCTTATAACATCTATTCTGGTTTGATTTCTTCAGGTTAGTGCAGAACCCTGGTGAATTTGTTGTGACTTTTCCAAGGGCTTACCATGTTGGATTCAGCCATGGTAATTGCTTTGCAGTTTGTTTCTACGATTGTTATTGTGTCCTTGACTAAATAGCTCTGACTAGTATAAACTCCAATCCAGCCTTTGGTGCCTTGAGAAATTAAATATTATTTGAAAGCTGAAATTAGAATATACCAGTATGACTTATTTTAACAGTTGTGTCATTTGTCATTTGTGGAATAGCAGTGATGATATCGAAGGAACAATAAAGGATACAACCTCTCTTGATGAGCCAACGTTCTTCGATCCATAATTGCTCTAGAAAAACTTCATTATCCAAGTCTAGTTTGTACTCGAGTTGGTTAGTTGTCTATTTCTTTATGTAACGTAGGTCGTCATTGATATGATGATGTATCGCCTATAAGCATGTATTGCCAGAATGCTGAAAGAAAGTGATAGTTTTTACATATTTTATATTGCCAGATTGATACGCAGCTGACAGCAAGTGATCTGAAACATTTTCCGTTTGAATGCTGAACTTTTAAATCTGGAACAGAAGCCATAAGATAAAAAGGGCATAATTTTAAATGCTGTTGTTCATTAGAGAGAGATGTTTCCTGTTATGCAAATAATTTCTGAACATAATTTACTTCTACCATGATTAAATGAAAGCAGTATTGTGCTTGCTGCTGTGTTTTACTAGCTTTATAGTCTTTGTTGTTTATCGTTAACATCTATTAACAATATTCATAATGGACATGCTTATTTGTGCTTCAAAAATCTCTCCTTTTGTATTTGTGCATATCATTTTTTTGGATAAATTTTTGGGGTTGTTCATGCTATGGAAAGTTTAGTTGATTCCTTTATTTTTTCTCTTCTTTAAAAAAATTCTGATAGGATTCATTTTGGCAATCTAGGTTTTAATTGTGGGGAAGCTGCTAACTTCGGCACTTCAAAGTGGCTTAAAGTAGCTAAGGAAGCTGCAGTGCGTAGAGCTGCTATGAATTATCTCCCCATGCTTTCCCATCAGCAACTACTATACCTGTTGACAATGTCTTTCATTTCAAGGTCAGTTTATAGTCTCTTTATTTTCTTTGTTTCAGATTTTCTATCAATCCTAAGCTATTGGGTAAATTAATGCTTGAAGTAAATCTTTTAGTTGTTGCTCCAGAAGTCTGCTTAATGAAAATTTTTAACTTCATATAGTCGTGATTCTTGTAAGATAGATTGGAATCAAAGTAAGTATTCTGACAGAACAATAATAGGAACTCAGAGTAAACATTATTTACAAACTCTCGAGAAAAATAAATATTGGCTTCTTGAATCTGGTGGTTTCTCTTGCAAGTCCTACTCTTTGATGATTGGTTCCACCCCCTTCATTTCCTTCCATTTCCTCTATTTTGACTGAGAGCTTCAAATTGCTCCCAAAGGCAAAAGCTTCATTGTGTATGGTTGTGAATTGAAATGCCAAAATTCATGACACGCTTCAAGATAGGAGACTCAACCGAGCTTTATCTTCTAGTGCGTTTTATGTGGGATGGATAGCACGAACGTTTGAGCTGTTTTACAGGCTTCAGTGGTTTTTAATTTATGGTAGAGTATGTTTGGGTTTGTAGACATATATAATTTTGCCAATTTCGGATTGCGACAAGTTCCATGACGTTATACTAAAAATTGCCACATGTAATGGGTGAATTGCATGATGCCACATGTTTAAACATTGCATTTTTCCAAATTGACAATTCCTGGGCTAATTAAATTAAGCCACTTGTCATATTGGTCTGGTAAAAATGGAAATTAAATATTTCCTCTATTCAAATTTGACTGCATGTCTTTAGATTAATATTGATTTTTATCTCTTCAAAAAATAACTAAATCAATTATCTTGTAGCTAGGGTCTTATCATGACTCTCATTCACCCTATAACTATAAATAGGGGTAAGCTCGCACACAATTATAGATACACAAATCAAGAGGAAAAAAACTCCATCAGATTGAAGCCTCTAATGCTCCCAAAGACTTTCTCATCTAAACTTTAGATCTCGAGGCAATTATTTTATGAATTGTGACAAAACTTCATCAATACAATACAAATTTATCTTCTTTGCACACGTTGGAGAAGGTTTCATTGTTCGATTCAGGAACACAGTGTCCAACCTTCAAGTTAGTGTTCTTTAGAAGAATTTCTTTGTGAAAGAATACTCTAAAGATTGTACTTTCTTTGTTGTTAAATTAATAAATTAAAATTTTGGGGAAATTACCAAAAAAAAAAAAAAATTCTCAACGTTCGACTCTTGGAACGAATCAAATCCTGAAATTTTTAATTTCTTCAATTTAAACCTTGAACTTCCAAACTGGTCTCAATTTAAACTATCCGTCTATCTCCTTCCTGTTAAAGCCATTAACAAAATATTATTATTATTATTTTTTTCCCAACGTGTGCCATTATCTCGTTCTTTTTCAAAATTTAAATCAATCTCAAGTTTAACTTAGCTACACCTAATCACAACTACTCATATAAATCATCCTAATCACCCACCTCAAAACTACCATACACGTCATTACACTTGATTGGCCCTCTCTCCCTTTCAACCAGCACTCCGTCGTCTTCCACCCCATCCTCTTACCCACAACCGCTCTTTCTTCTACCAGAAAACGTCCAACCATCTGAAAATTGAAAGTGAACTTTTTATCAACAACCGTTGACGTTTGCCTAGATGAAGATTTTATGGAAAACCCCAGTTAAAATCTTAATCTAAAGGATCAATTTGGGTGCATAATAAGTAACTGAAGTTAGGAAATTCAAGATGGCAATGTTATGGAGAAATCTAGAATTTGAGGTCTGTAATTGCCGATACCTTCTTCAAGATCTAGTTTAGGATCATACAAGTTTGATATGGGTGGCAGCTTTCTGGGAATCAAGGGAGCTGCTGGTGGTGGACCGTGGTAGAGCAAGATTTGTAGTGTATATATAATGTATGTATGTATGTATAATTATTGTGGGTAATTTGATGGATTTATACATGCATTCTTTGCACCTCTTCCTAGAAAATAATTACTCAATTTGTACCCTTGGCTGCTGGGAATAAACTTGCCCTTGCTCCCTACATTCTAGGGCATGTCTATAGGGCATGCTTTTACTTTTGTGAGAGGCCCCTTGACCCTAATCAAGGTGGTCCAATTTGGATTCTTCAACTATGGCTTTTGGCCTACTCCCCTAACTTTCAAACCAGATACCTTGAGTGTCATGAGAACATAGAACCCAGAACCAATGGGGAAAAATATGCCTGGGTCAATCTCTTCTCTTAGGAATCAGGCGAGCTGTTGGTGGTGGATCATGGAGGAGGAAGGTTTAGAGTGTATATATAATGTATGTATGTGTATGTATATGTATAATTATTGTGGGTGAATTGATAGATTTATCCTTCTCTGTTAATAACTTTTAACAGAAGTTGATGGATAGTTTAAATTGGGATTAGTCTTAAAGTTGAGGGTTTAAATTGAACAAATTGAAAACTCGGGGTTTGATTTGTTACAAGAGTCAAACCTTAGGTTTTTTTTTTTCTTTATAATATATAGTAATTTTCCTTAAAATTTTCCACTATTTTGTGTCTTTATTTTGAAGATAAGAAATTTGTGTGAAACAACTTGGTGGGCTTCAACTGCAAGACACATTTCTTCTTTATTTTAGTGCATGTTTTGAACTTCCTTGTTTTAGCAATCTGTTACCTCATCATCTTTTTGGTGCATTTGCGTGATATCGACTTCCTTCGGAGAAACAAAAAATAAAAAATCTTATGGGCTCTACGATCAAATAGTCTCAAGTACAGGTGTTAGGTGCAAGCATCTAGAGATTAGACCTATCAAACCTAAACTTTAAGGGTACGCAGACGTTGTAAAAAATGTTTATATTTTTATATTTTTAATCTATTAGATGAGATCAAATGGTGTCATATGCAAGATATAGTGTTAAAAAGACATTTAATATCAATTTTACAATGATATATATTCCCCCTGTCCCAAAATAATGGTCCCTTTTGGGGAATCCAACTTTTTTTGATAGTACATTTATGGCACTTTAAAAAAAATGATTTTTCAAAATTACCCTTTGATAGTACATTTTTTGGGGAATATCAATGTCATAATTGTACTTTTTATGTTGTTAATGAATTTAAAAGAGGGCAAAATAGAAAATTTATATTGTTTTTGTCATTGATTTTTGAAAATAGACTAATATTTTGGGACAATGAAAAATGGAATAAGGGACTAATATTTTGGGACGGAGGGAGCACATAAAATGATAGTATTAAATACAAATATGTAAGAATTGTGATGGAATGCATCGGACACATGTCCCACACGGGGTATTTGATTTATTTTGAATAGTTCATGTAACATATTTTATCGTAAGGCATTAAGGAGGGGCTTTCCTCATCTGCACCTTACCAGAAGACTAGAAAAAGGTTCAGAATTTACTGCCTAAGGCCGAAGATAAGTTGAATTTTTTGGTTTCTCTAAAGGGGAATCCCGTTATCATTGTGATTAGGTATTTTCATGTGGAGACTCTTCCTTATTTTTCCTATTCCTTGTGGATGGGTTGCTCTTTGTTAGGCTTAAAATTGAGGCTGAGGCTTTGTTCAGGGTACTCAAATATCATAAAGTCATTGCTTGCAGGGCATCATTGCCCATTGTATTTTCTCTAGTATCGTTTCTTGGACTGGTCATACTAATTGGGGAAAGTTGCTCTTATTATTTTTAAATGTGAAACATACTTCCAAGATAGGGACGCCAAGATCGTGATGCCATTAAGTGCATAGATCATCTAATGGTATGACTGATGAAACCTTGTCAGTTTGAAATTTTAATTGACCATTATTTGCTGTCTTGATGCTTCTCTTTTTTTTTTTTTTTTTTTTTTAATTTTGGTTATCCTTTCTGTTTTTTACGTTTTTGCCCATTGTATTTTACGTTGTTACGTTTCTGGTCATACTAATGGCTCTTTGTTTCTGTAGTTCTTTACTAATAACATCTGATTTCTCATTGAACAAGGGAATTCCAAAACAAATGGTTTTTCATTAAACAACAGAATACCAAAAAATGAAAATAAGAGTAGAAGTTAAAGCGCACCACATTCAAACTAAGTAGGATGTGAAGATTTTAGGCAAAATTAGGACCAAGTCAAGGTCATAGCACATCAAGGCAGATATGAATTAGTTTTATGCTATTACATCAGTAATCCATATAAAGCACATCAAACTTGAATAGAAAACTTAGGGCTGTGTTTAGAAGAGTCTCTGAAAACAGTTTTCTGTTCTCACACTGACAGAAACTAGGAGGACAAAAAAGCATTTAGTTTAATTCTTAAATTTGTTTTCAGAGAACTGATAAAAAGAACCATTTTCAGGGAACATCAGAATGTTATTTTATATTTTCTGTTTTTTGTTTTCTAGTCAGGAATGCTAAAAAAAACTAAAAAAGTGTCTTAGAAATTCTTCAATTTTTGGAAAACATGTTTCGGAGAACTATTTTTTGGAAAACATAGCCAGCCAGGCCCTAAGCTTTTCATGGAAAATACTTGATAAATTATCTTCTTGAACGAATGGAAGCCTGAATCAAAAGAAAATAGATATGGATTTCCATCTGAGAAGCGCTTTTGTTACCCAAGATTTAGTTGATGTAAGCAGTCATGTTTTTTTTATAGATTTTGAAGTGTTTTTTGGTCAGAAACTTTCAGGGTTTAATTACTACTACAGTTGTCATGATCTAGTGATCTTGCTTTGGTGCATTTGACAAGTATTAAAAAGTTGAGACATATTATGTTTCCTTACAAATTGTGACATCATAGCTGGCCCTCTAATTGTAAGAGATATTTTCACTTGTTAAGTTCTGTTAACTTATACTATTGTGCTGTTGTAGATTGTTTATTATTTATTTTAATTATTTTTTATTGTTAATATGGATATCAAAGGGGCTCATAATAGTTGTTTATATCTCACGTTTGGTATGCTGGAATTGTTTTGGATGCCAGAATCCCAAGATCCTTATTGCCAGGGGCACGAAGCTCACGTTTGAGAGATCGCCAGAGGGAAGAAAGAGAGCTGTCAGTGAAGAAGGCTTTTATAGAAGATATTTTAGGCGAGAACAATTTGCTAACCAGTCTTCTTGGAAAAAAATCATCTTATCATGTAGTCTTATGGGACCTGGAATCACTACCATCTCCAAGTAAACAGTCTGAACCATGCAGCAGTGTTGCCGTGTTTGTTCCTCCACCAAGTGAAGACGTCTGCTCAGAGATTAAGGAAAAACAGGATCTGCTAAGTGAGATGAGCTTGTATATGGAAACTGTGAACGACTTGTATTTGGATGATGACGATTTATCATGTGACTTTCAAGTTGATTCGGGGACATTAGCATGTGTGGCTTGTGGGATTCTGGGCTTTCCATTTATGTCCGTGGTGCAACCTTCTGAGAAAGCATCAATGGAGCTTCTGCATGATTTAGGAGTGTCAAAACACATAGAGTCTCATTCCCCTCTAGTCCTTGATGACATGGTTGACGTTTTTGTTTCAGGTATATATATGGTCACAACTGTCTTGTCTAAAGTTTTTGTTATATTCTTTTCGAGTCTTTTTACTGTCTCTTTTTCTTGTTTTTTTCCATGGCTATTCATATTCTGGCTAATTAACTTAACAACTTAACTTTGATGTCACCACGGAGATAGCATAGCAGAAAAAAATGGAGATTTTCCATTGAATCTGTGACATTCCCAGGCCTATACTTGAAATTGAAATTCTTTTAGTTCAGTAATTTTATAAGATGATGTCTGAAAAAATGTTGTAGAAAGTGCATAAGCTTTTAACTAGCCAAATAAGTATCAAGGAAAAAGTAGTTTGGTATGCAGGTGCTGTTATGGAGCTGCCTTTGGCCTACCATATTTACTCATCTTTCTTTCTTTTTTGTTTTTTCTGAGCCTTTTCTTCATCTGTGGAGGTATTTTCATTTTACCAAGTTGTTTTCACTTTTAAAGAAAGTGGGAACGTATCATATTTCTTCTCTTTTGCAGATGGACTGAAGGACGAAGGTAAAGCTCTACAGAGACAAAAATCTTCAGAATATAACTGCCATATCCCAACAAGCAGAGCTTCAAAGTGTGAGAGAGAGTTAAAGTTGACAAAGGATGACGAAAAATCCTCAGCTGATGCTAACAGTTTCCCTTCAGATGCAATTGAAAAGATTGAAAGGAATGAGAGAAATTTACTTCACAATCCTAACGGTGCATCTTCAAGTGCCAAATCGATTGAATCTGTGATTTGTTCCTCAGAGGATCTATCTGCCGTTCCTGATCTTTCTCCACCGCTGAAGGATTTGCCAGTTTCTTCAGAAGCCAAGTTTGACAAGGGTTGGAGTGCTACGAGGGGATTTCTGAGACCACGGATATTCTGTCTAGAACATGCAATTCAAATTGAGGAGCTTTTGCGTTCCAAAGGTGGAGCAAATGTCCTCGTAATTTGTCATTCAGGTAAGGATAGTGCATAAAACAATCCAACATGTGAGGCTATTAGTGCTCTTATTGGGTTTTTCCCATTCTAGTTTTGAAAAGTCAAAAGAGAAAATGCATATGCTTGATACATGAAAAGCGTTCTTTTTTTTTTTGTGGGTGGGGGGGGGGGGGGGGGGGGGGGGTTGGCTATAGAAAATGACGTCAATTGATCATGAATTTATTTAAATTTTTGACAGCCAGCCTTTTTTTGAGCATATATATCACCTTATAACAACAAGCCATTTATGTATAAAATAATAATAAAAATAATTAGAGAAAAAGCAAGGACCACCATCTGTATAAAAGGAAAACAAAACCAAATTAGAGGTTATAATTTATTAGCAGTATAAAATATACTTGCCAGAAAATAGTAGTATAAACTATTAATATTGTATTATTTTGTATTCTAATATAATAGCAACGATAATGAATATGATTATGATAATAACAGTAAGGCTGTGTTTGGTTGGGGATTTGAAAAGGGAAAGGGAAAAGGTAGGTGAAATGTGAATAAAATATATCTACATTTCATCTAGTTTTACACACTTTTTCCTTTTTCTTTCCAAATCACTCCCTAAATCTCCCAACCAAACACAGCCTAAAAGTTACGGTAATGAAGATGATGGTATCAAAACAACAATAATTTCGGTAAAAGCTATATTGCATCTTTGTTCTCCTTATGGTCAATTTGTTTGCATTAATTTACCGATTTTTTGATTTGTGCAGACTTTCAAAAAATAAAGGCACATGCAGCAGCCATTGCGGAGGAGATTGGTAGTCCTTTTGGTTATAATGAAATTCCACTAGATAACGCATCCCAGGAAGATTTGAACTTGATTGATCTCGCAATTGATGACGAAGAACACGATGAATGTGGAAAAGACTGGACCTCAAAATTAAGTATCAACTTACGGCACTGTGTGAAGGTCAGAAAAAATTCTCCGTCTAAGCAAGAGCAGCATGCATTGGTATTGGACGGGTTGTTCTCCAACACAACTCCCAGTTCCAACACCTTTAATATTAAGTGGCCATCCCGAAAATCTCGGTCAAAACGGAACTTAAATCTTAAGAAACCATCGGAGAGCATTCAACTGCAGAATCCCGTCCAGATGAAACTATCAGGAAGCATTCAAATAGAGAAAGATGATGTGTTGGGAGCAAAGTCTGATGGAGGCATGGTTAGAAAAGAAGGTAAACTTAATCAATATTCAAGAAGGAACTTCAAGTCGAAGCCTGGTGGCTTGGCTATGGTGACAAAGACCTTTGGACACTCTTCGAAGTATGTGCAAAATGAAGTTTCAGTTGCTGATTGTGGCAATCTAGACAAGTATAGCAAGAATGTATGTCAGAATATCCTTTTTCACACTGACAATACAGGAAAGAACTCCTCAGGTTTGACTGTCTTAGGTTCTAATGAAAACCCTGGATTAACAATCAGGGACCTCAGTGAGAATTCTGTTCCATCACAAGTTGCAGATTTGCCTCTTGCAGCGGCGACTCCAGGGGTTGAAAATGTTGAGGCGCAGATTGATGACAGTTGTGGGAAGGAAATGATCATGAAGGGCAAAGCTTGCGATTCAACATCAGGGGGTGGTTCGGAGATGCAGCATGAGATAGAGGTTGATGAAGGAAATAAGGAAAATGACAAACTCTATGCTGAAAAATCTGGTGGCTCTCTCTCCTCCATTGCTGTTGAAAGTACTGAAAATTGTGAAACTCAGAGAGAGAATCAAATTACGGAGGAAATCAGCTTGACAAAGGTGGCTTGCGGTCTGGTGACTATTTCTGACGAACAATGCAATATTCAGTCTAATGGAGGTGTTTTGACGAAAGAGGCTTCTGATCTTGTTAACTCTGTTCCTTCATGTGCCAATGGCCCTGTTGTGGGGAGTTCCGATGCACAGAGGGAGCAAAACATGGTAGATAATATTCACGCGAGTGCTGAGGCAATTGATTCTGTAATACAGGAAAAGATTGAGAGTGTAAATAGAAGCAAGGAGAAGGAACCTGTTTTAAGTAATGCTGAACCATTAAGTCGATCTGTTGAGGAAATGCACAGCGATAATGAGAATTGTTCTGTCCTGGAAAATGCTGACTCCACCGTGGTGTGCGCAAAGTCAACTGCAAGAAACGGAAGGAAAAGGCGAAGAGAAGTTGAAGCTGATTTGAGTTGCTTTATTAGGGGTCCATGCGAAGGGCTAAGGCCAAGGGCTGCGAAAGAAGCGAAAAGAGGCGAAATTGATGACAGTAACAAAATGTTTGAGGAGAAACCAACATTGAAAAAGACAAGAAAATCTTCAGATGGTGTGGTTTCTCTGAAGGACAAGAAAGAGAAGAACGGAAAGGGGTCCCACAGGTGTGACCTAGAGGGCTGCCGAATGAGTTTTGAGACGAAAGCGGATCTACTCTTGCATAAACGTAATCGGTGTCCACACGAAGGGTGCGGAAAGAGATTCAGCTCCCACAAATACGCGATGCTTCATCAACGTGTTCATGATGACGATAGGCCCCTCAAGTGCCCATGGAAGGGTTGCACCATGTCATTCAAATGGGCATGGGCTAGGACTGAGCATTTACGGGTGCACACTGGGGAGCGACCTTACCAGTGCAAGGTTGAAGGTTGTGGTCTGACTTTCAGATTTGTATCGGATTATAGCCGGCACCGACGAAAGACCGGACATTACGTGAACTTGCCAACCTGACATTGTTGTTCTAGCCCTATAGCCAGGTTGGTTTTGTAATTTTATGGGGTATAACAAGGATTGGGAATTCTGGGGGCAGAACATGTCTCGGAAACAAACGTGTAAAGTTGGATTTGATGATTTTTGAGTATAGGTTAGGCGTAGACAGTCACTTTGCTTAGGTAGGTATTCTCAATTATCTGTATGGCACTGTCAGTTGATAACCCTTTTGGGTTTTTGGGTTTTTCATTTTTGAATAATTCTAATTGCACCGAATCTAATCTCAAAATTAGACACAACACTCTCACATGTGGTGGGACCTGTTAAATGTGTGGGTCGCACTCTTATGTTAAAAGGGTTAAGTGTCCGGTTCTGTGATCGGATTTCATGTGGGTAGAGGAATTGTTTTCATTTTGAACTTTTATTTGCATGTGGTAGATCACGGCAGACCAAAGTTCCCTAATATTTTCAAGTCGAATAAACTTTATGGTGGGTGAGGTGAGGTGTTCATAACAATAATATTACGGATACAGAATTAACTACTGAACAGTTGGCGCAATGAGTAGAACAACATCAGGAGCGGATCTCACTGTCTAATATGTATATGGTTAGAATTATTTTCTATAGTTGATTTTTTTTAAATTGTTGGTTGTGTAAAGACTCATCATTAAATTATTGAATGGACCCAGTCAATAAGAATCGCTTAGATTACTCCCAATTATGGAAGTCATAGACTTGAGAAGTTCCCAAAGAATCATAATAATTGAGTCTTCCACTCACTGAACGCAGAATTTGGTTGGGAAATTTGGGAAGCGACTTGAAAAGAAAAGAGAGAAAATGTAGGTAAAATGTGAATAAAATATATTTATGTTTTACTTAATTTCACACACTTTTTCTTTTTTCCTTTTCAAACTCCTTTTCAAATTTCCCAACCAAATACGGCGTAAGTTTAAGTTGAATCTATTTATTTTGTATTAGTCGTTCTTATTGGTTTGAAAAATTATGATAGTGTGTCATATAATGATTCTAGTTTAGACCTGACTCATTTATTGCTTTTAGATTGAAAAACCCGTGTGTGTAGCTGTTGTTCAGTCCATTTCCATCTTATTATTTGTTGAGTTTGGCTATTGGGAGCTTTGTCTACGTTTGGATCAGGTTAAGAGGTTAGTTTTTCTAAGAGTTGCTGCCTAGAATTTTGTTTGTTTGTTTGTTCGCTCGAGCGACCATTCCTGCACTTGAGAGCAGTCTTTTATAGTCTGTAAAACTTCTGAGAGTTTGATATTTTCGCTCGAGCAATCATTCTTGCGCTTGAACAAACTTTTGTAGGTCTGAACTTCTAAGAGGGGATCATTGTGCGCTTAAGCGGTGTCACTTATTGTGTTTGTCGCTTGAGTGGTGTTTTGGTCGCTTGAGCAGTCTGTGCGTATATCAGTTCGAGAGACAACCTTTTTCTGTCACTTTTTCATCTCTTTCTAAACATTCCAAAACCCTAGATCTACTTTCTCTCTCTAGTTCTTGAACTTTAGCTCCAAATACTCTCAATTCGTGAATTTCTTTACCCTAGTCTTTTGGAGAAAAACGTTGAGCACGTCGAGAGCTTCGTTTTAATTAGAGCATTTGGTGTTTTTGACTCTGTCAAGTTCTACCCATCTTTTCTTCGTGTCTTCTACTTTGAAATAGTAATTTTTTTGACTCTTCTATATGTTTTTTAACTTAGTTATTTGCTCTTTGAAAAATGTTCCTTATTTGGGAATTTTGGTAAAACACAGGGTTTGGTTTTGAAGTCAAAAGAGGGATTTTTCAAATCAACAATGATTTAGACCACTAAAAACTACACCACTAATAGCACTAATACATTGGAAATGACAAAAAATAAAATAAAATAATAAAAACAAGGCATAGAAAGTGGCCGGGACCCACTGCCACATCATTAGTACTCTCTTTAGTGGTCCATTTTTAGTGCTCTCAAGCATTTTTCTTTTCAAATTGATTCTTGAAAATGGTTGTAGGAACATAGTTGTGGATGAGTTGTGTTGAAATGGTGGAAATCTTTTCTCAAAATTGATTTAAAAAAGAAGAAGAGGGTTTTGCCATAATTTTGGATATTTGAAATTGTGAGAAGGAAAATGGAAAATGATGTTGGATATTGTGAAATTGAAATAATGGTTACGTTGATGATGATGGTAGAGTTGGATATGTAATATCACTCCCATTGTAATTGAGGAAATGCATCTTTTGATTGGAAATTATCTATTGTATAGAAACACCAGTTTTGGGCTATCGATGGAGGATAATCTTGATTGTTGTAGACATTGCATGAGAATTAGGTTGAATTGAAACTAATTTTTCATCCATTGTGCATTGTGCATCATTATACATTAAATATTACAAATGTATTGATTTTTGAAAAAATAAGTGAATATCTTGGTGAATCTGGTTAGGGGATATGGTTTTGGTTATGATGTTGGTCTGTGTGTCCTTGGTGAAAGTCTAAAAACCTGCGTGGTTAGGTGTCGAGCCTTCCAGTTTGTACCGGTAAAATAGCTTTGGTAGTGCCTGTGTAACCTACTGGCAGACACGTACCCAGAGATTCCCAGTGTTTTGTATCCACTGTCCTATTTTCTATATAAAAGGATTATTTTCATGAATTGACATATAATCTGGCATTGCACGGATTTGAGATGGAAAACGAGGAATGTTTGGAAATGGCATGCATGTGCATTTACCATATAATTTTGTTAAGATTCATATATTATGTTAGAGTATCTCTATTAAGTTTTGGCTCACCCTATGTGAAAAATAACTTTCAGATGTTGATGATATGCCTCCCTCAATGACATAACTTGGGAGGACTTGGAGTTTAAGGCTTCTTTTTGGTTTTGTTTTGATGTAATTATTTTGTTTAAACTTCAAGCCTTATTTGTATTAATTTTAAACTCATTTTGTTATAACCAAGTACAGTCTTAAAAAGTTGTAGCCAAAAGGGCATTTCCTTATTTAGTTTTATTTTCCTTTTTACTCTTGTATCCCTGCCATATGCTATAGATTTAGAAACTAAACTTTGTAAATATATATTGCATGTCACATTTTGTAATCATCAAAGAAATAATGAATGGAATGTTTGAGATTGTTAATCAAATGTAGCACTGTTATGTAATGGGTTAACGTTAATTATTTTGGGATGTTACATATCAAGTTTGTGGGTGTTTTATTTAACGCTTCTTTTGTTTTGCAGGAAATATTGTGTATCTTTTGATATTTGGTATAATAGAAAATGAAAATTTATTTAGGTAAAAAATATTTTCATTTTTAAAAGATAAAAAATATTTTGATTTACCAATGCTACAACTAAGAGTGTAAAAATGGTTTGTGGCCCATAGACAGCCTGAAGCCTGCCCACAGCTCGTGGTGGGCCCAACCCGTTTAGGCTCGTTTGGGCTCGGGCCTGGGCATGAGCCTAACCCGAGACCTTAGGCTAGGGCCTGGGCCATTTTGAAGTTCGACCCGTCCCGTCCAAGGCCCATTTTTTTAGTGAAAAATAATAAAATTTTGATAGAAAAAATAAAAAAAACAAAAAACTTTGTTTAGGCTTGCCCAAGCCCGAGTCCAGGCCCGACCCAAGGCTCGAATACTCCATGGCTTGGGACTGGGTTTAATTTTCTGACCCGTGGATCGGCTCGGCCCGAATTTTGGCTGGAGCCCATGAGGTCCGACATGGGCCAGCCTGGGCTAGGGCTCGGACCCGGGGGGTGGGGTGGGACAAATTTACACCCCTAGCTATAACACTACTATTGTCACCATCACTTCCATCACCTTTACACCGAAACCACTATTAGCAGTGTTGAAGCCACAGCCATCTCCACTCCAATACCAATTTGGTAAAAAAAATTAAAAATATTTATCATTTTTATATTAAAAGATTTAAAATTATATTTTTGATATTTATTTTTATCAAATTCATTTCTATTTTTTTAAAAAAATCTAAATATTTTTTTTGGAACACAAACCAAACATATATATGGATAGTTGTCCCATGATCATGACCTTTGCCCCCAATTCCTAACCTTACATGACGTAATTTAAAAGCAATTGTAGGCAACCCAATTCAAAAGTCCAAGATAAATTAATTTACAAGCAACTGTAGGTATTTATGCATATTTAAAATTATAATCTAGAAAGGAAAATTCTATTATTATATATTTTGGCTCGGTTTGTTTTGTTATTTCTTGGACTACTTGGAAAATTTATCTATAAACCCATATGAAGAAATATTGAACCATTTAATTCTAAGAGTTTTTTATGAACCAATTAGTCTTTTTGTTTTGAAAAGTTATATTTATTTGATTTGGTATCATTTGAGTTTAAGTGAATACTTTTTATGAATTATTTTTCTAATTTTTTTTTTTTTTCATTTTTGGGATGAGAATGGAAAAGTGAGGTGTGAGTATTCATTTTAGAAGAATTGGTGGCTGAAGTGTTGGCTGTTGAGTGTGAAAATTTACATTTCTGTCAATGTGGTTTTCTGGTGTTACATTGAAGTGTTACATTAGAGTGTTACGTTTGGCAAAAGTACAGTAAGGAGTTTTTGTATGTTACATTGATTAGAGTATTACATTTGAAAAAAATACACCAAAGAGTTTTTTAAAATACTATATTGTTACGTTTGAAAAAAAAAATACACTAAAGAGTTTTTTAGTATGTTACATTAGAGTATTACGTTTGAAAAAAGTATACTAAGAAGTTTTTTTAGAATGTTATGTTGTTAGATTTGAGAAAAGTTTACTAAGGAGTTTTTTAGCGTTACATTGATTGGAGTGTTACGTTTAGAAAAAGTACAACAATAAGTTTTTTAGTGTGCTATATTAGAGTATTACGTTTTTAAAATGTTACGTTTGGAAAAAGTATACTAGGTAGTTTTTTTGAAGTGTTGCGTTTAATAATTTCTTTTTTTTATTAAATCAAGTTTAATAATTTCAACATTATGAAAAAATTCATAATGATTCTTTATGTAATTCATATTAGAATGAGACTTTTGGATCCATAAGAAAAAATAGAGGACCAAATAGTTCATAAAATCACTATTTAAGATTTATTGATATTTCACCATATTTTATTTTATTTTTATTCATTTAAATTAGGTTAATAAAATATTACGAGTGATTGTATAATTTTGCATTTGAAAAATGCTAAGATCCCAACATTTTTATGAAGAATTTTATTAAATGTCTCATATAAGTGTGAGACTCACACCTATATGACATTTGGTAAAAGATTTGATAATTTTTTTTTCTGTATTCTTTTTATGTAGCATTGTTGTTTTCATTTAGGTTTGAACTTGGGAAGATCTTTTTTTAGTATTACTTTTTAACTTTTAACTTGGCTAAATTAGTTTTATTTAAATTTTTTTTGGATTTTTTTTAAAGAAAAAATAAAATAATTATAATTTAGATGTGATATTTTATTTTATTTTATTTTATTTTACTTATTTTATCTTTTTATGCTATTTTATTAATTTTTTAATTTTTTATAAAAAAATATATAGAAAAATAAAAAAATAATATGATAATTTATAATAATTTTTAAATTATTATTATTTTTTGATTAAAATTAAAGATCGACAAAGGAGTCTAAAGTACGGGTGCAACTCGGGCGAGTTTGGTCAGTTTGGGAGGTTGTTCAAGCCCAGCTCAAGTTGTGCTGAGATCTGCCCAAGCCCGAATTGTAACTCGATGTTGCCTGTCCAAGCCTGACCTGAGTTAAACCCGAGTTGTCTGAATTGTAAATCAATTTCAGGTTTTTTTTATTTAGCTACATTATTAAATTATTAAACTTGGACTCTATTTACATTTTTTTTTATTTAGAAAATCATTAATATTATCAAAACAAATAATTTATATAATATAAGAGAGATACCGCTATTGTAATCTTTACAATTTATGAGTGAACATAAAAAAAATAAGATTTTATACTATTTGTATATATAATATATAATATATATTAAATATGATTTAAATTACTTTAATATCATGTAATGACTAATAATTTTTATATATATATATATAATTCGGGTTTCGAGTTGTTTGAGTTATTTGATATCTTTCTCAAATCCGTTCAAATTTAATTCAAATTTTTAAAAATTTATCCAAGTTCATACTAAATTTAAAAATATTTTATCCAAACTCTAAAAGAAATCAAGTTGATTTCGAGTGATTCGGATTGAGCTTGCCCAAATTGCACTTCTAACCAAAGTGCCGATATATCATGTCGTGCAAGTCGTTTTGGGGAATAAGTTAATTGTGTTCTAGTTCTAGTTCTAGTTCTGTTCTGTTTTGCCATGGTTTACGGGGCAACATCGCAAGCGACGAAGACGACCTGACCTGACGACAATAGAATAGAGACTCTCTCTCTCTCTCTCGCTCTCGGTCCAAACTCCAGCCAATTCACCCTCCGCTGATGTACACCTCTCTACGCCGCATCGCCACCACACCACCTCGAATCTCAGTCTTCCCCATAGTATCTATCTATCAATCATGTCTAAATTCAATTCGATCACAAAACAAATCCCTAATTTTTGAGTGTTTCTCTGTCTCCTCTAGTCCATGTGTAAGACCAAGAAGAGCACGGACGTGATCGAGCCCAACAACTCCACTACCACCTCTCGAATCTCAAGATCATCTCCCAGAAAAAGCTCCGAAGCCTATCGATCCTCTCAGAAATCTTCAGGCGATCCTTCCCCGACCACTAGCGCCAACTATACCAGTTACAAGGACTCATGGCAATCTTCAACTTCCAGCCGCAATTCACTGTTCACCCTCCGAGAATCTTTGCCAGAGAACGCTCACATTTACGACTTCTCTCTAATTTGCTCCGCCACTAACAATTTCCTCGACTACAAATTCTCTGCCTCTTCTTCTTCCTCTTCCTGGCGGTGTCAGATTCGCGGCAACGACGTCGTTGTCTTCCAGAGGAAGTTCCGCCGCTCCATCGACACCGAGAAGCTACGCCAACGCCTTTCCTTGATCTGCAAGAGCCACCACTCCAGCTTGATCAAACTTCGCGGCGCTTCTGTCTCTGGAAATTATATTTACCTTGTTTATGACTATGTTCATGGTGCTAACCTTGCGAATTGTCTTCGAAACCCTAAAAACCCTAATTTTACTGTACTTTCGAATTGGATGTCTCGAATGCTGATAGCGACCGATCTGGCTCACGGTCTCGATTATATTCACCATTCAACAGGATTGAGTTCGAGTTTCGTACACAATCATATCAAGAGTTCAAGCATTATCGTCACAGAACCATCGTTAAACGCCAAAATCTGCCATTTCGGCACCTCGGAGCTTTGCGGCGAGATCGCGGAGGAAGAAGAAGAAGAAGAACAACAAGAAGTGATATCGAAATCGTCGAGATTGAAGAGATCGGACAGTCGAGTGTTGAAATTCGAAGGCACGAGAGGTTACATGTCGCCGGAATTTCAGTCCACCGGTGTATCGACTCAGAAATCGGACGTGTTCGCGTTTGGAGTGGTGATTTTGGAGATACTGTCAGGTCAAGAAGCTCTCAAATACAAAATTGACGATGAGAGCGGTGGTTACGAGAGGATATCGGTGATTGAGACGGCGAGAAAGGCGGTGGAAGGTGGCGGAGGAGTGTTGAGGAGGTGGGTGGACAAGAGGTTGAAGGATTCGTACCCGATGGAGGTGGCCGAGAAGATGGCACGGGTGGGGCTGGATTGTGTGGAGGAAGATCCTAAGATGAGGCCGGATATGGGGCAGGTTGCGGGTCGGATCTCGAAACTCTATTTGGAATCGAATAATTGGGCTGGGAAGATGAGCTCCCCAACCGACTTCAGCGTCTCTCTCGGCCCACGCTGACGTCAAAGTTTTTGTTTTCTTCACAGCTCGCCATTTTTGCAATTGAGACTACATAGATGAGATGAGTGATTATATTTATGATTTTATTCAGTTTTGTACATTTATTTTAAACATTTTCTACCATTTTTATATACTCTCAACATTAGAGATTAATGGTAAAGTGTGAATACTTTTTTTGATTGACCTATTGTAACGCATTCAAAATAATAATATTAAATCCATCAATATAAACATGCATTTATATATATAAAAAAATCCACATTCTTCAATTTATCAGAGTATTTCATTACAAAAGTATTACATGTTAACAACAAAAGCAAATGCCCTACGGGCTTACAGCTTTCCAAGTTAACACTTGGTTACAAAAGAGAGTACTAACTCAATTACACGTTAAGCCCTTGGCTTGAATCTATATGTAATACAATCAAGAAAGAATAAGGCAACAAAAGTATGTCTGTCTCTAGCCTCCCAAGCTATGTCCTCAGAGGTGGCATGCTACCTGTACCTGAAATTGATGTTCTCATATAGGGTGAGCCACAGCCCAGTAGAAGTATACTAAACCGACTATGAACAATGCCTAAAAGATTAGCAACTGATAGATGGTCAATACTTACACTTCCATTTACATCTTATTACAATTCCATGACAGCCAAGTCTATGTTACAATTCACTTTCCATTTTTTTTATTCAACTTTGAGTTTGAAAACAAGGCTCAGTACTCTGGTCAAAACATTTGATGAGATTATAGTTCATCACTAGAACACTTTCGAAATCCAAAGTGGATACACATTTTGATGTTGTATCAATAACACATAAACTACTTCCATACTTCGCAAACGATGATGATATACATTTTAGTGCTATGTCAAATCAAACAAACTTTTCAATAGATAAGCATATGAGCTATATCACTATTACAACAGATAAGCATATGAGCTATATCAATACTTCAACAGATAAGCATATGAGCTATATCAATACTACAACAGATAAGCATATGAGTTATATCAATACTACAACAGATAAGCATATGAGCTGTATCAACATTCCAATAGATAAGCATATGAGCTGTATCAACACTTCAACAGATAAGCATATGAGCTATATCAATACTACAACAGATAAGCATATGAGCTGTATTAACATTCCAATAGATAAGCATATGAGCTGTATCAACACTTCACTAGACAAGCATATGAGCTGTATCTACACTTCTCAAAGATAAGCCTATGAGCTGTATCTTCACTTCTCTAGACAAGCATATGAGCTGTGTCTACGGAGTTCATCCCTCATCTCCTCCAATCCTATCCGGTTTAGAGGTACATCTCCCATCTTCCCCTAAACTGCGGAGTACATCCCTCACCTCCTCCTCTACACATAATGCATATAAACACAAGGGTCCTATACACAATCAATCAATACATAGAATTAATGTATTCTATCAACTGTCTACACATAATGCATATAAACACATTGGCCATATGCACAATCAACCAACACATAAAGTTAATATATTCTATCAACCGTCATACTCTATGACACATTCAATTGATTAGTTTTAGTTTGCCTAATCATCATGCATTGTCTACAACAATCAACACTACCATCCACCGGTAGCCCCAAGCAATTATTTCTAAGCAGGAAATAAATGTACAAGTGGATAATATATCAACATTTCAACTAGATGAGCAATAAAAGATTCGACTACACTCTTTAGTCCCATATATTCCCAATTTCAACATTCTCAATTCAATTCCTCGTTCTCTTCAATTAATTATATGCAGTAATTAATTAAGCCAATTAGGGCAAATTACCATAATTCACAAACAACCCTAAGGTTCAATTTCCATCAATGTCCCAACATTAATCTCATTTCTCTATGCCAAACATGCATATGGGTTTATATATTTTAAAACCCCAACTTTTGTAAAATTACACAAAGGCCCAAACTTTCTCAAAATTACCCAACAACCCCCAACAAATCAAAATGCTAAAATTCAAAGACAAAGCTCATAAGATGGAGTAGGTTATCCCTACCTCGAATGATGGGGCTCAACGAAGAAGATGAAGAAACGGAAATGCTTCAAATCCCAAAATTTTCAGATTAAAAGATAGCCCTCGACGATCAACATAACTTTTGTAAAGGCCCAAGGTGAGAAAACAACTCCTACTAGATCAATCCTAAGAGAGAAGTTAGGGTTTTAGTGAGAGGAACTCTCAAAATAACTTTTTGGAAAAGTAAGAGAGAGAAAGGATGTTGAAAAGTGAACAAAAAGGTCGGATCTCGGCTTTATATAAAAGTCGCCCCGCTCAAGCGGCAAAATACCCGCTCGAATGTCACTCATAGATCCCCGCTCGAGCGTCCAATCTCTCGCTCGAGCGGCGGATGCACGCTCCCAGAACTTTTACAGACATGGTTCCCGCTCGAGCGTCAAACTCCCCGCTTGAGCGTTAGACACAAACTTCCGCTCGAGCGTCCAATCCCCCGCTCGAGCGTCTACCATTGCAGACAAAAAACTGGATGGGTGATTTTCCCGCTTGAGCGCCAACACCCCCGCTCGAGTGGACAAGCAACAACAGAGTCCCACTCGAGCGTCAAAAGCGCCGCTCGAGCGGAGAGACCAAGAACTGGGCAAAGATTTTACGTTTTAAAACACAACCAACTTATTCCCAACTTGCCCAACACAACCCAAAGCTCGAACACAAAGAGTAAGGGATAGAAAGAGGATAAGACAACAGTACCCTTACGAAACCGAATCCGGATTACAGTTAAGCACGAAAGGAAAAATCGGGATCGCTATACCTATTTTTCCTCAAATTTCTTTTGGAATTGTTTAGTTTTACTTTTTTGAAAATTAAGTTTTTTTTTATATTTTTTTTAAGTGAATATTTTTTAAATTTTAAATAATTTATTTATTTATATTTTTTTAAATATATCTAAGTAGTGAATATTTTTTTATTTATGTTTTTTTTAGATGCACTTTACTTAGATGTATTTAAATGATAAAATATTTGTGAAAAGATATTTTAAAAAATTAATAAATACAAAAAAATTTTAAAAATGTATTAAATTTTTGTATTTTTTTGTATTTTTTGATATTTAATGTATTTTTTAAAAATTTTTTTCATAGATATTATACTTTTTAAGTGTATTTATATTAGGTGTGTTTAACAATTAAAATAATTATTTAAAATATTTAAAAATTTTCATTAAAAATATTAAAAAACAAAAAATAAAAAAATAAAAATTTTTAAAAACTGTTTTCAAAAAATTAAAACCAATTTTGATTTGGATTTGATGATTTTGTTTTTAAAGAAAAAGAAAAACAGAATACAGTTTTGAGGTCGACGATGAGGGCCCACAAATCTCATAACAACATGGTGTTGTCCATCCTAAAAGATTTATTAAATTTTTTAATAAATGTTTCGGATGAGTGTTGGGATATAAGTTCACAAAAGTCAGCGATTACCAATTTTTTTTTTTATGATAATAATTATAAAAGATTTATAATTTTTGAATTATCTTAATTAAGGTATGATGTTTTATTTTAAATGTAATTTAAGAGTCACAAAACTTTCATAATTATTTTCATAAAAGTTTTTTCATGATACAGAATTGCTATAAGACATTTGGGTTGTTGAAAAGAGCCATTTGAAAAGTTTTAAAAGTCAATTTTTTATTTATTTTGAATCATATCATCTCTTATATATTTTTACATATTGTTTTTAAAAAATATTTTAAAAAAACTAACTTTTAACTATTTTTTTAAAATAAGCCTAAAGTCCAACCCTAACTAGATTAATTATTATAAGATGGATTTGGTTGGAATTTTAGCAGTAGACATGTGATATGTGAGAATGAATTCAATATATTATTACGAGATAAACGAAGAGAGAGAGAGAGAGAGAGAGAGAGAGAGAGAAAATGAAGATTGTAGTAGTTTGGCTTTCACATAGCGTGTATCCACTACCCGAGGCTCTTCATTGAGTGTCTTCAATTTATTCTTTAATAGCTTTACACCAAGTAGCTTTCCAAAGTAAGAGCCAAACCACTGATAATAATAATAATAATAATAATAATAAAAAGGGTACTAGCCAAACCTTACAACAAGAGTTCTGTACCAAAAACAATAAAAAAAATCAAGAAAATTGGCTGAGACTCCTAGTGGAGTGGGTAGGAATGACAATATAAACCTGGCCCGACGGGGATCAGACCGCCCCGTCCCGATAAATAAGTTTTTTTTCGAAAATTATTTCTCATAGGGCCAGGGCTGGTATTAAAAAATACATCCCCGATAATTTTTGGGTCGGGGACGGTGATAGGTCCTCCGGCCCCGACCCCGCCCCGTCCCGAAATTCTCCGAAAAATCCCCGCCTGTGTTTAGTTGTATATTATATATATATATATATCACTCATTCTTTGACTCTTTCAAGTCTCTCACTGACTCACTCTCTCAACTCTCATTCTCTCTCTCAACTCTCTCACTCTCTCGTTCTTCTCTCTCTCACTCACTCACTCACTCACTCACGGCGACACAGTCACCGTCACCGACTCTCTTCTCTCTCTCTCTCTCTTTCTCACACACACACACCTCGTTTTCTCTCTCATCTCTCCCCTTTAGCCACTGATCGCACACTAGTCATCGACACCACCACCACCGCTAGTCCAGACTCCGATCTATAGATGACGACATCGACTTAGGACAAAAACCTCGGATCTCATTTTCTCCATCATCGATCTCAAGTCTCTCCATCGTCAATCTCATTTTCTAGATCTGTGATCTTAAGTCCCCGTTTGAATCTGTTTGTGTGTTTGTGTGTGTGATGATGACGATGACGATGACGATGACTCAGATCCGCAGATGTGTGCGCTTGTGTGTGATGATGATGACTACTCAAATCTGCAGATGTGTGTGTGTGTGTCTCTGTGTGTGTGTGTATGTCTCTGCAGATGCCTGTGTGTGTGTGTGTGTGTTTATGTGTTTGTGTGTGTGTGTGTGTGTGTCTGTGTGTGTGTATGTCTCACGGTCGGGGGTTTTTCGGGGTCGGGAAAGCCCAATCCTCGTCGGGGGCGGAGGTGGGGGGAGTGATGGGTTCCCTACCGGGGATCGGGGCCGGGGACGGGGAATTTCATACTGTCGGGGATCGGGGACGGAGAGGGCAATCCCGGGCCCCGCCCCGCCTCGCCCCGCCCAGCCCCGTTGCCATTCCTAGGAGTGGGGTGACCCACCATCCTCACGGTTTTTTTATTAGTCCATATTTTTTATTTTTTTGGTCTTTCCCTTGTTGCCCCCCACGTGGAGGTGGGGTGCCGGGGGTCACCCCTGGGGGTCCCAATAGGACTATTTAAAAGCACTACCACTGTCCCTGTTTTGCCAATAGAAAACCCGGTAGTTAATGCACGACTTCTTCCAGGTGTTTCTATGCGAACACTTGGCAATCAAAGCTAGGGCACAACAATCCTTCATACAAATGATTTGAGAAATAATTGTGCAAAGTAATAAAGACAATAACTCAAAGGGGGTAATTATTTAGTACTTCAAAAATGTTTGAGGGCTCGAAAGTCGTTGGCTCGAAACTCAAAATGACGTCGTTTTGGGTTTCGTTTTTTTTTTCTTTTTCTTGCTTTTCTTGACCCACGCCTCTCACCTCTCTCGCCTCATCCCTCCCTCTCATTCACTCTCGCCTCTCTCTCGCTAGTGTCTCTTCAGTCTCGCCCCTTGTGTAACAACCCTCATACTGTTTACCGATTTATGACTGATTGAGTACCGATAAACATCGATTACCGTTAAACTGAACTGATTATGACTGATAACTGGACTGGTTAAAGTACTGAACTGACTGATTGAAAACTGAAACTGAATTGACTGAGTGTGTATGTTAATTTGTATTCTATCTGTTTGATTGATTATTTGATCTGTTCGTGTTTTATGTTTAAACTGCTAATTGAAGGCCTTATCGGCGGCCGAACCGGGAATTGGTTAGTGTTCTATGATCCTTAGAATTAATGTGATTTTATGGTATAATTGTCTGAAAGCTGTTAGGTATGATTAAATTAGATTAAAACAAGCTAATTAAAGAGTTGGACTTAATTACCGTTTTGCCCTTGAGTGGGCCACTACCTCTACACCTTGAGCTCACTATACTTGAGCCAAAAACATTTTCCTCAGCCTTCTTCTTGTTCTTGCCGACCTTGAGGGAGAGAGGGAGAGAATAGAATTGTTCTTGGGGGTTTGGCTTAGTCAACTTGAAGAATTGCTTGAAACTGAAGTGTATCTGCCTATTTGAGCTCCCTCACTTCTAATTCTACACCTAAGGTAGATCATTCATCATCTTAATAGTGTCCTTGAGTTGTTCTTGCATGGCATGATTCATGCTTCATTGTAGAACTAAGTCATGAATTGGTTCATTGTTGTTGAATTGAAGCTTAATTGTTTCATGCATGTTAGTATTGTTGGATTTTGAGTTGAATTCATGGCAAATTGTCACATGCATGCCCATGTTTTAAGAGTAGTCCATGTTTTCATTATGTTTGTGAAACAATTGGCTCATTAGAGCATGTTTTGAAGCTTTGAAAATGATTTAAGATCATGCATGTCATGTTTGAAGATTGTTCTTGAAAATGATTTGAAATTGAGCTTGAATTAAACACCCTTGGGCTTTGATTTCTCAAAATTGAGCTTTGAACCATGTTATACTGTGTTTATAAATGTTTTCCAGAAAATGGGCCCAAGAGGATTGGTTTTGATGCATTTGAGTGTGAGTTGGGGCTTGGAGGTGCAATCTGGGTTTTCCAGATTTTGCACTTCCGCTCGAACGTGGAAAGTGGCGCTCGAGCGTGGAATCCGAGCATCCAGCATCTCTCTGCACTGTTTTACAGTCCGCTCGAGCGGAGGATTGGGCGCTCGAGCGGAGTCATGTCTCAAGCTCGAGCGGGCGTCGAGCGGAGATTTCACCCATCCAGTACTTTTACAGTACGCTCGAGCGGGAAAGTTTACGCTCGAGCGTGTACCTTTGTTGCATGTCCGCTCGAGCGGGGAAACGTGCGCTCGAGCGGGACTCTGTTTTTCTGAAAACTTCGAGACTGTTTTCTGATCACATCTTTGCATCCTCATCCCATTCTAGGCATTCTTAGACCTAGTTTAAGGCATCTTCTTGAGGATATAGATGTAGAGCACACCGAGGCATTAGGGATTAAATTATGATCTTTCCCAGCTGTGTAGCTTAGTGTGTGTTCAATCTGTTAACTGTGTAGGGTTGGCGACTGGGGAGACACGCTCTAGCATACTGTAGCCCAAACTCTGTGAGTAACAACTGTGTAAAGATATGTTCAAAATGATTATCTTCTGAACAATTGAACTGTACTGCTTTCTGAACTGTTACTGTTAATTAAATGAATGAATGTCCTCTATTCTGAACTGTATTGTGGCATCCTTAGCAACTACTGTTACTGACTGTTACTGTTACAGAGATCTCTGTCGATTCCCTTGTGGAACCACTACTGTTACTGACTGATGGCCATCATTACTGTTCGGTCTTTTAAGACCTACTGTTACTGTTATGCTAATGGATGTACCACATATGACTGTTTACTGTACTGAGCAACTGAAATACTGATTGAAATGAACTGTTTTCATTACTGTAAGGACATTCATTCTAAACACCTTTACGCTTTATGTTATTCACTGGGCTTTAGCTCACTGCTCATATATATATGTAGGTGTTCAGGCACCGGACCGCGGCTAGGAGCGTCAGGGTTAGACACCAGTTTTGTCAAGCCAGCCTTTATGCCTCACTGCGAGGTTCCGAGCCTAACCGTTAAGGCTTAGGGGTGTTTTACAATTCCCCCTTCTGTACTGTCTTACTGTTCTGTATAGACTGAATGTTTACTGTACTGTTATCAAGGGATTAGGTCCCTGTACTGTGTGACTGTAAATTCTGTATAGACTGTACTGTTTGTATATGTGAATGCATGAAAAATCTTTTTGGCATACAGACTGACACAGCTCAATGGACACTATTCATTTACCGTATTGGCTTCCGCCAGGCCCTGTACTCTGTTTTACTGTACTACTGTTCTGCAGGCCTTTGGTAATCTCGGATTACTGGCCGGTTACGGTGCTAAACCCATAGGGCCGGGTTTGGGTCGTGACACCTTGCTATCTCTTCAGTCTCGCCTCTCTCACCTGTCTGTTGAAGTAGTACGAAGAACGATTGAGATAAACCTGAAATCGAGCCATGTTAGGGTTTATGTTTGGCTTCAATTTTTTTGTAGAAATTAGTCGATTGGAGCGTGTTTGGGTTTGGATTTTGCTTGAAATTTGTGTTGGGGTTTGGGATTTGGCTTGAATTTCTGATGTGTTAGGGTTTGAGATTTGCATTTGAATCTGTTACTCTCTGTATACATTTGATTGGTTTTGCTTGACACACACATCTGTGATGACTTATGATTGAAATATATTGATTGAAAAATTTCTGTATACTCATCTGTATATTGATTGAAATACACAAGGTAATCGTATTTTGTGTATATTGATTGAAAAAAAGTACAACAAAAAAATCAGGAAGAAAAAATTGAAACTGGTATAAAACATAAAATAGTCATTTATGAAGAAGACATATACCCAGTAGAATGGACAATTACCTGTTTTCATTCTTGGCACTAGCCATGTTGCCATAGACAGTAGAATTTGGAAGGGGAATCATCTCACTCTTAGAGACAGCATATATGTTATGGCCACAAATTGCAGCAATCTGCCTTCTTTTTGTGATAAGCAGCATGTAGTAAGGACCCAGAAATTTAATGAACCCTAAAAAAACAATGAACCACAATTAATATTATAATGGAGACACATGAGCTTCTTTAGGAACAAAGTTTGCAATTAAAGAGTTCACATACCAACAATTCCGTAACAAGTAGTGACAAATTTAAGTCCCCCAGTGGACCTGTTTCCCTCATGTATCCTTCTCAACAGGTCACAGCTTCACTCTCTGTCTAGGTGGTAGAATCTTCACGAATATTTAGCTCAGAAGGCTCTGACCTATCAATCTTTAACACTTTCCATTATGTTCTACTCTTATCCCTTCCTATCATATAAAATTGCTGCAGCATAATATATGCAAATGAGTAGTGTAAGTGGTGCATTATTGCAAATTCATACAAATAATTGTTGATCATTATGTTTATTCACATCAAAAAATTGTGTTGATCAATTTCAAGGCTATAATCATCATGTTAAAGCATAAGATTAGAGAATTGTACAAGTCCCTGACAAGGCCCCCATGGGGACACAAGAAAAGGACAAAAATTAATAACACATGACATTTTTCACTAATTTCAAAACACTTGTCATTGAATTTAAAAGCTTCTATAACTTTTTCACTATTTTCAAAGCAGTTTTTACACAAATCTCAAAATTAAATAATACCCCCGGGGCACTAGTTAGCAATAGCCATAGAAGAAATGTTGCAAGTGAAACCACTATGATAACATAGTTCCAAAAATGATAGGAAGGCATGTTCATAGCCAGATTATTCAGACATGGGACTGTTAAAGATATTCCAACAGTGCACAGTAGATGTCACAACTTGAAGTCTATTGTTTTCTGGTAAAGACCTAAAACCATTGACAAAAGTAAGCTGGAACTTTTGGTAGTTATTCAAGTTACATGACTCGACAGTTTTGGAAAATCTGTAAAGTTGGTCATTGTGATTGTATTGTGTTGGGGCTCTTTGGACTATGAGCCTAGTAAAAGTGAAACATTAATGTATTGGTATTTTTTATGCAGATAAAAAAATGGCTTCATCTTCTACTAATAATAGGAACATAAGATTAAAGCCAAGATTCTGTTATTGTGGAAGAACCACTTCCATGCATATTGTACGAACCAATGAGAATGGAAATGAAAGACGTACATTTGAGCATTCAAAATGTGGCCCATTCAGTCACATTCATAGACATAATCTGAACCATAACCTGGAGCATTCACGTAGATTCATAGACATACAAGCTGAGCATAATCTGAACCAAAATGTGGCCCATTCAGTCACATTCATAGACATAATCTGAACCGTAATCTGGCCCATTCAACAGACAATTTGCCATCATCTCGAAATAGGTGATAAAATATTAGCATTAAAGTACAATGCGAAACTAAAAAAAAAGGGGACATTTGGATCTGCATCTACATGGAAGTGAACATTTGAAGCGATTGTCAAACTTTGACTGCTGATGTTGTTCACCATTCCTAATTGAGTTTGAGATGTGCCTCCAATATTGTCCACCGTTTGCGTTTGACTAAACTGTGCCTATTCAATAAACAAGTACACTTTACAAATATTGTCCATTCAACATATATATCAATTAAAACAAGAACAAATATTTTAGTTTAAACATTGACCACATACCGGTACATACATACTCTGTTGCGTGCCATCCATGCAAGGAAAATAGTAAGATGCAGTTTGCGTCACCTTATGATCATAGCAACACAATTTCATTATACATAAAAAGACATTTAAATAAAAAACAACCAACAACATAAAAATTCAAATACATACCGGGTCATGATAAGTATTGTATTGCATATCATTTGTACCAGGAAAATTTAACTTCCGAGGCTTAGATTGAGGAACCGTGCGTCCCTATAGTAAGACACAGACACATAGGTGAATAATTTATCTTAAATACATTCAACAATTTCCATGTCACACACAACAAAAAAACTTATTCTTTCCTTTAACCGATTCACTATTGCATCCACTTTGCTAACCTTCCGTTTGGTACATGGACGTCCTCTTCGGCGAGCAACCATTGGACTAAGCATCTTGCGAGACATGCTTGCTTTTGTAGTACTACGAGCAGACGGACTTCTCAACGAACTAGTAGAAGGTGGCACGTTACTAGTAGAAGGTTGTGCATGACTCGCACTACCCGATTGATCTTTTCTCACTCTATCCTTGATTTCTATCAACCCAAGATCAAGCACTTCGTGTTTACCATCATCGTTGGCAGCAATTTTTATGATTTCATCCAACATCTTGTGGTATTTGTCATGCAACTTTGCATTAAGAACAACCCCAGCTTTAGTGTATGTGGTTGGAATGCATGTGTACCCTCTTTCGATATCTTTACTCCATCTTAATACAATGTATTTATGTGGCACCTGATATATACACCTCTCAAGTAGCACAGTAATTGCATGGGCACACATAATGCCCCTAAACTCAAACCACCGACACATACAATGCAATTCACATTCAGTTGTATTAAGGTACACAACAAATTCCACAGTCTTCATTTTCTCACCCACAAGAACTGCCCCCTTCACATGATAAGTACAAATTGCTCCCTCCTCTTTGACAAGATTCGCACGACAATACAATAGTCATTTCAATTCTACTTGCACTTCTTTAAATTTTGCATTCGTGTAGGCTGCATGAAATTGCTTCTCAAACTCATATACCGTTAAGAAATCATACAATTTGTTTCGAGATTTAAAGTCTGCTTTCATCTCTTTCTTAACGTTTGCAAAGCAAGCTTGATGGATTCATATTAGGCATATCCTCTTAATTTCTCAGGAATTTTCTTCATGATATGCCATAAGCACCAACGATGTCGAGCTTTTGGAAAGACAACTTCAATGGCATTTTGCATAGCTTTGCACTGGTCTGTTATTATAGCTTTTGGAGGAACGTCAGACATGCAACTTAACCATTCTCTGAATAGCCACACAAATTTTTCAGTGTTCTCATTAGAAAATAGCCCACAACCAAGAAAAATTGACTGCCCATGGTGATTAACTCCTACAAACGGAGCAAATGGCATATCATATTTGTTTGTCAGATAAGTTGTGTCAAATGAAACCACATCCCCAAATGCTTTATAAGTTTCCCTACTCCTTGCATCTGCCCAAAACAAGTTTCACATGCAACCATCTTCATCGAGGTCAATTGCATAATAGAAGTTCGAATTTTTTTGTTGCATCCTATGAAAATAAAGTGCAACTGATTCAGCATCTCCTACCCCAAGCCTCAATCTTCTCATACTCTGAATGTGATTCCATGCATCTTGTTCATCAAATGTTAATGCCTCATACCCCCCTGCTTCAATAACTATAGAATGAAAATTTCTAGCCACCCCTATCCCTGCTTCATCGTTTATTTCTAGTCTTCTCTTCACAGAGGTAAGAATTCTCTTATTCATTGCAAAATGTCGTGAGTCACTAGGAATCAAGTCATGCGTATGTTCAAGCACAACTGTGGTCAACTTAAATCTTCCATCAGTTTGTAGAGTTGCTCTAACCTTTGCTTTACACTCAATGAATGATGACAAAGATGGTTCGAGAGGGTGTACTTCTGATCGTTTTGTTCTCTTGCGTGCCCGAGTACATTCAATTCCAAAGTAATTTACTTCCCCATCTTGTCCAATATTCTGTGTTCTATAAGCTACAGCAAATCCGAGGTGCTTCGCATATTTTGCATAAAACGAATATACTTCTTGCTTTGAGCTAAAACACATGCCCTTCTTAGGTTCTTCAACTTCACCAATCTCATTTAATGACGGATTGTTTTCTGCCTCTTCAACTTCCTCACTCCCATTCAATGAAGGATTGGTTGAATCAATGTCCATTGAAGCATGTAGTTCGTGTAGCTTCAAACCAAATAGAAACTAAAGTGTAAGTGCATGTATGTGCATTTCAATTTTTCCAACTAAGATGTATTCAACACTGAGATTAATTCAACACATTGATCTCAGTAATGAGTAATGAGTTGATTAATTCAACACACTGAGATTAATTCAACACTGAGATTAATTCTTACACTGAGATGATCTCAGTGATGAGTTGATTAGGTAAATTAAGAACAGTGATTAGGACTTTCAGGATAAATGAATTAATGATTAGGACTGGATAAATGATTAATGAATTAATGATTAGGACTGGATAAATGATAAATGAATTAATGATTAGGACTGATTAGGACTTTCAGGATAATTCAACACATTAGTTATTGATCTGTGTCTGGATAAATGATTAGGACTCTCAGGATAAATGAGATGATCTAAATGACAAAATTAGTTTCAAACATAATTTCTCAACCAACACATAAAAAATCACGACTTTCAAGATTTTAATTACACAGATTAGCATCAGGACTTTCATCAACCAACACATAAAAAATCAGGGCAATTTCTCTATGCGGACTTTCATCAAACAATTGGCATGCATCACTACCATGGAAATGTTTAACAGAGGGCTTGCTTCCAGAACAACCAATTTTTTTTTTTTTTTTTTTTTTTTTCACATACACAGATCAATAATGAGATGTTCAATCTGTGTCTTACAAAATGTTGACCACAGATCAATGTTAGCAAAATAAAAATGCATCTTAGAAACGAAATGTTGACCAAAGATCAATGTTCAATCAATAACGAGATGTTCAATCTCGTTCCTACAGTTCATCTGTTCGTTTTGTTTATGAGTAAGAGACAAATGCATCTCAAATTACTTACCTACATGCACAGATACAAAATGGAGATTCCGAACAGCGGTGGACGGTGGTCAGCGACGCCCGTCAGTGAACACCAGGTCGGTCGTCGTCGTGGTCGCAACCTCTCTCTTTCTCTCCCTTCTCTCCTTTCTTGTTTCTGTTTTTTGTTTCATTTTTCTTCATCACTTTGTGCAGAACACGTGAGCTCCGCGTGCATCAAAATTTCGACGGAAAACCATTTTGAGCCATTCGAGCCGTTGGGTCTTTCGGGCCCTATAACGGAATTGTTAATAGTTTCAGAATATTATGTGATAGGGTGTATGTATTATTCTCAATCAATAACATAGTGAAAAACTTTATAGGTGAGACAATACTGATGCACCTTTATTAGGTGGGTGTGAGATAATGAATGACTCATCTAGTATATTTTGTAGTTCCTCATATATTAGGAGTACCTCATAATCAAATACCACATGGTACTCCGAGACTATCTAGATTTTGTAATGTCCCCTCATGGTCGGAGCCTGGAAAATTTTTGAAACCTACCTGTATTGATACACATCCACAAGCTGCCACTGAAGACACTTTGTTTGGAGGGACTGGATAAGGGGGGATTGTAATCCATCGGCCTATTAGTCCTGGGATACATTGTCCTCGGACTATTTGGTTGGACTGGATTTGAATCCTATGTTTGTTTAGTCATGGGATTAGATGTCTGGATTAGACTATTTTTAGTGAATCCAATGTTTGGTTGGATGGACTGGATAAGAATAAATGTTTAAAAGACTATTTTACCCTTGTAATTTATAATTTTTATTTAATATATAATTTTAAATTTGTAATCTATAATTTATAATTTAACAACACTAAATTTTTTTAATTTATAAGGCCATAATTTATAATTTATAATTTCCAATTAAATTAAATTTATAATTTATATTTTTTATTTAATATATAATTTTAAATTAACAACGCTAAAAAAATAATTTTATTTAATATATAAATTAAATTTTTTAACAACACCAAAAAAAATTATAAGGCCATAATTTTTAATTAAATTAAATTTATAATTTATATTTTTTATTTAATATATAATTTTAAATTAACAACATTAAAAACATAATTTATAAATGTTCAAAAAACTATTTTACCCTTTTCCAATTGTTAATTAAGTAATAGCATGAGGATAAAATGGACATTTCACACATTAATCCCATGGGATACCAATCCCATGGAAATAATCCCACCCTCCCCCATAGGATACAATAATCCCTCATATGAGGGACTAATAGTCTGGAGAGACTATTAATCTGGAATAAAAAAATTGAACCAAACAATAGACTATTAGTCCATCAGTTTGGATGGACTAATAGTCCAATCCCATGGAATAATCCCTCAAAACAAACACCCTCATACTAATTTGGAACGGATAGGAATTACATTGAGATTACTTTCATATACAAATCTCATGAGTTCCAAGAGTTTCATCATGATTTGACTTAAGACCAAAAGATAAAACTTCCTGAAATTCTAAGAAAATGGTAGTAGCACATCACCATTTGATTAATATGGAAATTTAAAACATTAAAAAATGGAAGCACCATCTTTAGATTCTTTCTATCAAGCACGGACACTTCTCCGGAGGTGACGTATAGGTGTCAGACACAGACATGCTTTGGACACATGCTAGAAAGAGTCGAACATGTTAGGACACTTGGGACATGCTAGGGACACATTGGTACACGCTGAAAACATGCTGGAGATATGTTGAGGACCGATTTTTTTTTTTTTTTTTAATTTTTTTTTTTCAAAATTTTCTTACTAAAATAACAAACCTAAGGCTGATAAATTTGATAAAATTAAATATTTGATATAAAATAAATATTAAATATTTAAAAATATAAAATATAATAAATACATTAAATTATATGTCTTGGATGCTATGAAGTATGAACACTTCAAAATAGGCATCGTAGCGAAATCGAACACAAGAACACACGTCGGACATGCGTTGGACACGCCAATTGGCGTGTCCCATTTTTTTTGGTATGGGACACAGTAGGACATGGTAGGGGACAAAGCACAAAGAAGAAAGAGAAGAATAAATCCAAAATCAGAAGAAAAGAAAGAGAGAAGAGAAAAGTGAACATGTTTATCACGCGAAGTCCTCAGTCGATCTCTATCGCAATCTCCATCTCAATCGATCTACATCACCGAACGACTTGGAAAGTAGTCTACCTGTCATCCGTCTCTCTTTCTCTCATCTCTCGTTTGTCTGTCCTTTCGTTTTTCTTTATCTCTCGTCTCTCGTCTCTCCTTCTTCTTTTTCCTATTTTTTTTTTTTTGACACTTGGTCCATAAATCCAATTTTAGATTTTCTTTGGCCAAAAGTCCACAATCTAAACTACTTTGTCCATAAAGACAAGCTCTTGGAAAATAACTAAGGTTGTGTTTGGTACGGCTTTGGAACGTTAGTTCCAAAGCTGATTTGAACAGGGCGTTTGTTTACAAATTTTAAAAATTAATTCCACACTTACTTTTGAAAACGCGGTCGAAGGCGGGAAAATTTGAGCTAACCGGTCATCCCACCGGACGTCCACCGGTCTTTCGGCCGGTTGATCGGAACAGTGCAATTTTTTTTTTAATTGACACATGTTAATTTTTATATATTCAATAAAACATATTTTCTGAATTTTTTAAATTTTTTTGTCTTAATAGAATTTTGAGTTGTGTGTTTGGTTATGAGTTGTAAGTTTTTGTATCAAATATCATATGTCACATCAAAAATTCTCCACTTAATTCAAAACTCTTTTCAAAACTCATTCACCAAACAGATTTTCCACACTTAAATCATAATTCCAAAACTCACAATATAGCGACCCCGGTCTTTTCCCATTTGATTATTGTATCCGGACTTAGGTTCCGTAGATTCTGTCATTGTATAATTGTTGTTGTCATTCTTTATTTTCTTATTTGGAGTTATAGGATGTGTTGGGCAGGTTTGTTTCAGGTTGGTTGGGTTCGGAAACCAAGTGTTGCTGTCCAGTTTTTGGGTTGGTCGCTCGAGCGAGTACTTGGTCGCTCGAGCGAGGGTTGTATTTTGTGTTTGGTGGCTCGAGCCAGATTTTCTTAGCTCGAGCAAGCGTTTGCGTCTAGTATGGACCTGTAGCATTGCATTCTTGGCTCGAGCGAGCTTTTCTTTGCTCGAGCGAGGATTTCTTGTGTCTGGTCGCTCGAGCGACCAAGTCTTCGCTCGAGCGAGCCTGTCCAGTTTAATTAGACAGCAACGGGTTTTTAATCAGTTTTTCATCCTCTTTTTAGATTCCAAACCCTATGGTCCGACTTCTCTCTCACCCTGCTCACCTTCTCTCTTAGATTTGATCCACTTAGGGTGTGTTTCTACCCTAGATCCTTCATTAAAAAGAGTGTGTGAGTCGAGGGCTTCGTTTTAATCTGAATTGTTGGTAGTTTGGAGCACTTTGGAGTTTGGGTCTTCATCTCCATCTTCTCTTTTCGGGTTATTTTCTTCGAGGTAGGGATTTCCTACTCCATCTTATAAGTTTTGTTCTAAGTTTTAGTATTTTGATATGTTGGGGGTACTTTGGTAATTTTGGGAAAAACCCTAGTTGTATTAATTAATTAATTTGTATAATTAATTTAAGGGAATTGGGGAATTTGGTTAAATTCATGAAATTGGGGAATTTATTGATTAAATGGTGTAGTTGGATAACTTAAATCACTCGCCTATGGAATTGTTGATATATTTATTTCCAAGTCTAGAAATAACTGTTTTGGGCTATCGGTGGAGGATAGTCGTGCTTGTTGTAGACACTGCATGTGGATTAGGGATAACTGAAACTAATCATTGATTAAGTCATCAATTTTGACTGCTGAATTAATACAGACATTATGTGTATTGATTGTGTGTTGTATATGTTATGTGTTTGCATACATTGTTTTGTGTGGGAGGAGATAGGGGATGTACTCCACGGTTTAGGAGAAGATAGGGGATGGACCTCTAAACCGGATTTTGTTTGGGAGGAGATAGGGGATGGACTCCATTAGCATCACTTTTATGTGTGCTTATTTATATTAAAGTGTTTTTATTGATACAGCACTAAAATGTGTATCAAACTGGAAGTATGAAGTGTTTGATTTGAGCCTGAGTCTCATCTGTTTGTTGACACTGGAAAAATGTGAATATGATATATATAGTTCACTGTTGTAAGTTTGGCCAAGTTCTGAGCCATATTGATAATGTTGGAAAGTAAAACGTGTCTTAGACATTAGTGTCATGAAACTGTATAATGATGTAATTGATTATCTTGGTTAACCATCTATTGAATGCTATTGCTTTATTCAATGCTTATATTTGGTTTAGTATATTTCTACTGGGCTGTGGCTCACCCTATATGGGAACATCATTTTCAGGTTCAGGTGATAAGCTACCTCCAAGAACTTAGCTTGGAAGGACTTGGATTTTGAAGACTATTTTCAGTTATTTGTTTTTCATTGTTAGTACATGTAAACACTCAAGCCTAGGGCTTTATTTGTATTTGAGTTAGAACTCATACTTTTGTGTCCAAGTGTTGGCTTGGAAAGATGTAAGCCTGTAGGGCATTTAATTTGATGTTACATGTAATGTTTTTATTTGGTAATACTCTGATGAATGAAATAACAATGTTTTTTCTTTAAATAATGCATGTCAAAGGTGCCAAAATCCAACTCTATTTGGATCAAAATGAAGATCTTGAGATGGTCTACCTTTTTATCAAAGGGATTAGGGTGAGAAAATCACTAAAACTAGGTGAAAATGTAAGGAGAGTGTGTGTGTGTGTTTTACAGAGAGAGGGTCCCAACTTTAGGTTTTAGGGAGAAAAGATATGAAAAAGTGATGTAAAAAAGTCATTTTTGCGATCTGATATACGCACAGTCCGCTCGAGCGGAAGAGTTGACGTTCGAGCGTCAGACACAAAGTTATTTCGTTCGAGCGCAAGAAAGGCTGCTCGAGCGCCAAGACACAAACGACAAGACACTCACCGCTCGAGCGTAATAACTGACGCTCGAGCATAGAAAACACATAACCAGTAGTTTTGCAGACAACAGACCAACGCTCGAGGGCAAGGAAGGCTGCTCGAGAGTCCACCCGCTTGAGCGTAGGAAATGCCACTCCAGCGTAGAAATCACTCTCTTAGTAATTTTGCATATCTGCAAAAGTACTGAGTGTTTGCAAAGCCCGCTCGAGCGGAGGACCAAAATTCTGGGCAACACAAAGTTAGAAAAACAAGCGACCAACCTGCCCAAATACAACCACCACAACCCAAAGGCCAATTTCAAAGAAATACAAGGGAAAAAGAGGTAATCAACAATATGAAAACATTAAACCTGACCTGGGATACCACAAGAGTCGGGTCAAAATGGGGATCACTATAACCTCCCCCCTTAAAGAATTTCGTCCTCAAAATTGCAAAGCACATTTTAAAACCATGTTTTTAAACAAATTCCCACAATGTTTACAAATCAATTTCCAACACCATGACCCATCCACCGGTTACTCAATCTCATCACATGAGGAACAAGTCTCAATATACATCTCAACATACATTTCCAATATACATTTCCCATAGTTTTAACCACTTTCAATGTATATTCCATATTTCCAAAGCATATTCAATGTTCATGATAAATTCGCATTTCCAGAACTTAAATACCACATACAATGTTCATATTAAGCCTACGTCTCCAAAACATATTCAACATATACAATGTTCTCACATTTAAACATATACAATGCTTTTACATTTGATTAACATGATTAAATTCTCAACATCTGCTCAAACACCAACAAATAAGTTTGGATACTTCTCTTGGACTTCCAACTCACGCTCCCAAGTTACTTCCTCAACCCCATGATGTTTTCACAAAACCTTAACCAAGGGAATCGTCTTGCCTCGCAAGACTTGGTCTCGAGTGTACAAGACTTTTACTGGTCTCTCCTTATACGAGGCATCCTCGTTTACCTCTAAGTCTGTCCAATTCAACACATGCGATGGATTCGGCTCATACTTCCGAAAGTATGCTGACATGAAACACATCATGAACCCCGAAAAGCTGTGGCGGTAACGCCAAACAGTAAGCAACCTCTCCGATCCGCTCAAGGATCTCAAAAGGCCCAATAAATTGAAGGGACAACTTCCCACTCTTCCCAAATCTCATCAAACCCCGCCTAGGTGATATTTTCAAGAACACATGGTCTCCCACCTCAAAAGACAAGGGTCTCTTCCTACGGTCGGCATAACTTTTCTGACAATTCTGAGTCGTAACCAAACTCTTTCGGATAAGTGCCACATTCATCGTCGTTTCCCGAATCAACTTCGGACCCAACAAAGGTGTATCACCCACCCCAGCCCAACATATTAGAGATCTACTCGGTCGACCACACAAGGCCTCAAACGGTGCCATGCCAATGCTTGATTGGAAGCTATTGTTATAGGCAAACTCCATTAAGGGCAAGTGCCTCTCCCACGAACCCTTGAAGTCAAGGACACAATCTCGAAGCGTGTCATCGAGAATCTGAATAGTACGCTCAGACTACCCGTCAGTCTGAGGGTGATACGTAGTGCTAAAGGTCAGTCTAGTACCCAAGGCACCTTGCAAGCTCTACCACAACCGAGCTGTGAAACGCGGATCTCTATCCGAAACAGTCATCACAGGGACCCTGTGCAACCTCACTATGTCCCTGATATACAAGTCGGCAAGATAGTCAAGTTAATCACTCACGCGCATAGGTATGAAGTGTGCAGACTTGGTTAACCGGTCCACCGCTACCCAAATGGCATCACTACCCTGTTGAGTCCTCAGAAGGCCCACAACAAAATCCATCGTGACATGCTCCCACTTTTACTTGGCTATAGGCAAGTGTGGCAACAAACTCGTTGGCCTCTAATGCTCGGCCTTCACTTACTGACAAGTAAGGCACTTTAACACAAACATGGCCACATCATTCTTCATACCTCTCTACCAAAATTGGCGACTAAGATCGTGATACATCTTTGTGCCTCCCGGATGTACCGTAAGGCGAGAACGGTGAAATTCTTGGAGTACTTCCTCTTGGCAAGACTCCGGCACGAACAAATGGTCACAGCATCTCACACTCTGGTCGGGATACACATTCAAGCCCCTTTCCACTTTCCCACTGGAGATTTTCTCCTGGAAGGTTTCTGCTTCAAGGTCACTCTTCTACGCTTTTAACACTTGGTTCACAAGTGTAGGTTGGGTAACTACCGAAAACAAAGCCATAGATTCAACGGACTCGCCAAGATGCAAGTCAAACTCCCCAAGAGCACCCAACATCTCCCACTCCCGGATGGTAATACAATCCATACTGCTAATAGATTTTTTACTCAAGGCATCAGCTACAACATTTGCCTTTCTCGGGTGATAGTGCAACTCAAAATCATAATCTTCTATGAACTCCATTCAACTCCTCTACCTCAAATTTAAGTATTTCTGTGTAAATAGATATTTCAGATTCTTGTGATCAGAAAACACCTAAAACCTCTCACTATACAGATAGTGTCTCCAAATTTTCAAGGCAAAGATCATTGCCGCTAACTTTAGGTCATGAGGAGGGTAGTTTCTCTCATGTGTTTTCAATTGCTGTGAGCCGTAGGCTACTACTTTTTCCTCTTGTATCAAAACACAACCCAAACCTTTCCGTGAAGCATCACAATAAACTGAACAACCCAAACCCCTCTCCAGAATAATCAAGACTGAAGCAATGGTAAGTCTAATCTTAAGTTCTTGAAATGACTTATCATAGGTCTTATTCTACGCAAACTTAACTCCCTTCCTCATCAGTCTAGTTAACGGTGAAGCTAATCTAGAGAAATCCTTCACAAATCTCCGATGATACCCAGCCAACCCTAGGAAACTACGAATCTCAAAAGTATTCTTAGGTTGCGCCTAATCTTGCACTGCCTCTATCTTGGATGAATCTATAGTCACCCCTTCCCTAGATACCAGATGGCCTAAGAACTTAACTTCCCTCAGCCAGAATTCACATTTCCCAAACTTAGCATACAACTTATGGGCTCTAAGTAACTTGAGCACTATGCGTAAGTGTTCCTCATGCTCCTCCTTAGAGGGTGAGTAAATCAAGATGTCGTCCACGAAGACAACTACAAAACGGTCTAGAAACTCTCAGAAAATCCAGTTCATCAAATCCATAAATACAACCGGTGCATTAGTTAACCCAAAAGGCATCACTAGAAATTCATAATGGCCATACCCGTACGAAATTCCGTCTTCGGGATATCCTCCTTCTTTACCCTTAACTGGTGATAACCTGATCTTAGGTCTATCTTAGAGAAACAACAAGACCCTTTCAATTGGTCAAACAGATCATCTATGCGAGGCATTGGGTATTTGTTCTTACTAGTTATCCTATTCAACTTTCGGTAATCTATACAAAGTTGCAACACTCCATCTTTCTTTTTAGCAAAGAGAGCCAGTGCTCTCCAAGGTGAAGTACTGGGTCGGATGAAACCCTTATCTAGCAATTCCTGGAGTTGAATCTTCAACTCACTTAATTTAGCAGGTGCAAACCGATGTGGTGCCATAGAAATTGGTGCTGTACGAGGCACTAAGTTAATAGAGAACTCAATCTCTTGATGAGGTGGTAAACCAGTAAGATCCTCAAAAAAGACATTGGGGTATTCGCAAACCACCATTGGCAACTCAACTTAGACTTCATCACGCTCACCACTCAAGAAGTTAGCAAGAAGGTAGCTAAGTTCACTCCGCCCACGTGGATCAAATACCGGTGATAAAACTCTATTCACTCGATCCCCCAAGAAATAAAAGCAATCACTGCTCAAGGTACATATAGTAACCCTCTGACGGTAGCAGACTATAATAGCCTGGTATGACGATAACCAGTCCATACCCAAGATGACATCAAAACTAGACATATCAAGCAATACAAATGCAAAAGGTAATCAGTGACCGGCAACCTCGATGTCATAACCTCGACACCCCTGTTTTAAGATAACCTCACCACTAATAGGTGACTCTACACAAATAGGAGATGCTAACTGTGCCAACTCCAACCCCAACACTGAGGCAAATGCAGATGAAATAAAAGAATGGGATGCACTCGTATCAATTAACACATTAGCAACTAAATTGCAAAACAAAAAGGTACCTCTCACTACAGAAGGAGCCAGTACAAGATCTGGCGCAACAACAGTATACACACGCCTAGTAGGTCTCTGCTCAACTTGCTCACCCCTCGGAGCATATGCCTGGTGCACTGACTGAGCCGAGGAGGCTCCCTGATTGGCCCTCGATGCCTGTGCTGACTGTGCAGGCTGATGGCTCTGTGTCTGCCTTGAACCAGACGCACCAGATGTGCCACCCAACTTTGGAAAAACCTCTTCATGTGCCGTGCCTGCCCACACTGATAACAAGTGAGCGGCTGGCCTCTCTTTTGACTCTGGCCCTAAGAACGAGTCGAAGACGATGCTGCTCGCTGCCCTCCTCCTCTCTGTGGGCAAGCTAGGGACTTGTGGCCCAACTAACCACGTTTGAAACAAGTGATGTCTCCCTGACCACCGCTCCCAAAACTCGAACTCAGCACTGGAAAAGTGGACCTCGACTGAGCTCTTTGAGATGATTGAGGGTTAGAACCCTTTTGCCTTTTACTGTCTCCTTGACCATCCTGACTCCTCCTGGAGCCCCTCATTATCTCTTCTTCTGCCTTCATAATAGTCTCAAGTTGGGTCGCCGCCTCTACAAGGTGCCCATAATCTCTAATCATGGATCCGGTTACTCTAAACATGAGCTCGATCCTCAACCGTTTCTCAAACTCTAGACAACGGCGCTTCTCAGTCGCCACAAGTTCCGGTGCAAACCTCGACAAACTAGTAAACGTGGCCTCAAACTCAGCCACCGGTGTATTCAGCTACACCAACTTAGAGAATTGGTCTCTCAACTTCTCCCTAACAGTGGAAGGCAAAAACTTGCCCTGGAAGGCGTCAACAAAAGCCTCCTAAGTCCCTTCAATGCGCCCTCGCACATACTTCCACCATTGACCTGCGTCTCCTTTCAGCTGGAAGGACGCCGAGGTCACTCTTAAACCCCCATCTTTGATGCCGAGCATCTCAAACGTCTTCACCATCTGCTCTAGCCACTCATCTACCTTCAGTGGCTCCTTGGGATCACCCAAAAGCTCGTCCGGATTCGATTAAAAAAACTTTCTCTTCAAAAAAGACGGTCTTACTTCAGCTACTTGGCCCTGGACTTGATTCTCAGCCCTGAGAATGTCCATAGATTCCCGTAAAGCTCCAGCCATTTTGCGGGCTAAGGCGGCCATGGCCTGTTGACCAACCGGTTCAACCACATTGGCCTGACCAACCCCTTATTCCTGTGTCGGAATATAATTTGGTAGAGGCATCTCATGCCTTCTAGGCCTACCACGCCTACCACCATCACCACGTCCACGTTCTGACATCCTAATAAAGGTAATGAAAGAGATTAGCACCTTTACAAATGTGCTGAAGGTAACTCACTCACGTCCTAATGCAATGGACAACAGCAAATCACTCCATATAAGCACGTAATCACATAAACATATACGAATTTCCTTTCTAGATAATGACTGTCCTGCGGCGTTACTAGAGTTCCAATTAGAAATAGTAGTGATCAAGTGTTTTTCTAATAGGACTTCCAGAAACAAGTAGACCCAATTAATATCTTAAGAACTAAATCTCATACCCATATAATCATATAAGCATGTTGTCACATAAGCATACAATACATACTAACGTCTTAACCAAGCGAGACAAACCTATTGTGGTACTAACCACTTCCCACTTACCCAAAGTATTCAAACCCGGTACGCTTTGATACCAAGTTGTAACGCCCCAAAAAATAATATAATAAATCGAAATCATAAGCGGAAGAATAATAGAAATAAAATACTTTCATTCATCAGAGTTCGTTTAAATATATTAATACATACGATATATATTTACAAATATTTATCTTGAATCTATAGTATGTGTTGTAACGATGAGAGAATTGAAAACTAAACAGGTAATAATATGCCCTATAGGTTTACATCATTCCAAGTCATTGCTTGGTTACACAAAAATGAGCCTAGCTCAATACAACTTAAAGCCTTTGCCTATACAAAATATAACAAAAGAAAGAAGCTCTTGCTCCCAAAAGTCCCTCCAAGCTAATGTCTTGGCGGAGGCATATCACCAGTACCTGAAAATGATTTTTCCCAAATAGGGTGAGCCAAAGCCCCATAGAAATTATCTAACACAGTATATGAGATTTAACAAAGATATAAATACAATGTGTGTTTACAATGCCAGTGACAAAATCTCCACATTTTATATAATCAAAAGATGCCAAGTTTCATATCTCGATTCATCTTATTACAAATCATTTCAAGTTCATTCAGTATTCTCAATTCATAAATCAATTTCATCATTTTTCAACAACCCATCGGAGACTACAACTCAATGGTTTTCCAATTCAATACACTACCACACACACACTTCAAATCTGTCATTTTACGAAAATTTTGTCCGTGGGATCGGCATCCATGTATAGACAAAATTTTGGGACTTTCACCCTGGACACTCCGGCCAACTTAATTTCAATGGAGTCCATCCCCTATCTCCTCCCAAACAATGGAGTATATCCCATTTCTCCTTCCAAACAATCATACATATACAATATATATAAATCATAGTCATATTCAATGGCAACCAACAATAGATTAGTTTTAATTTACCTAATCCTCATGCAATTTCTACAACAATCATAGCTATCCTCTACCGATAGCCCAATACAGATATTTCTAAACAGATATACAATCTTCTCAAGAGATAAACTATTCAAATTTTCATAGGTGAGAGACAACACATGTCCAACTCCACCATTTACATGAACAATCATCCAATTGCACATTATCATTGCCAATTTTAGTTATTTGTACAAAATAACAATTTAACCCAATTAGGGCAAAACCTCCATTTTTCATATATCAAACCAAAATGGCCCAAATCAAGTATTTGACCACAATACAACCTCACATTCAACCCCATAACCATTTATTTCATATTTATTAGAGATCCCTCTTTTTATTTCACACCCCAAACCCTAGGTTTGCTCAAACTACTCTCAAATCTCTTCATTGTTACACAATGACAAATAACTAAGCTAAAAGCCATATGCAAGTGTAGAAAATTCCTACCTCAAAGAGAGAAGTCGAGCCAAGCAAGAGTAAAACTTCAAAGATGTCGAAATCCAACTTTATTCAGAACAAAATGAAGGTCTTGAGATGGTCTACCTTTTTATCAAAGGAATTAGGGTGAGGAAATCACTAAAACTAGGTGAAAATGTAGAGAGAGAGAGAGTGTGTTTTAGAGAGAGAGGGTCTAAACTTTAGGTTTTAGGGAGAGGATCTGAAAAAGTGATGTAAGAAGTCATTTTCGCAGTCTAGTATACGCACAGTCTGCTCGACCGAAAAGAGTTGATGCTCAAGCATCAGACACAAAAAATTATTTTGCTCGAGCGAGAGAAAGGCTGCTCAAGTGCCAAGGCACAAATGACAAGATACTCACCGCTCGAGCGCAATAACTGACGCTTGAGCGTAGAAAACACACAACTAGTAGTTTTACAAACAACAGACCAACGCTTGAGTGCAAGGAAGGCTGCTCGATGGCCCACCCACTCGAGCGTAGAAAACGCCGCTCGAGCATAGAAATCACTCTCCCAGTAATTTTGCATACCTGCAAAAGCACTGAGTGTTTGCAAAGCTTGCTCTAGCTCAGGAAGTGCCACTCGAGCGGAGAACTAAAATTCTGGGCAACACAGGGTTAGAAAAACAAGCGACCAACCTGCTCAAACACAACCACTACAACCCAAAAGCCAATTTCAAAGAGATACAATGGAAGAAAGAGGTAATCAATATGAAAACATTAAACCCGAGTTTGGGATACCACAAGAGTTGAGTCAAAATCGGGATCGCTATAGATAGCAAAAAAATTGAACACATAGGAAATTTTTTTGAACACATAGGAAATTTTTGAATAGATAGGAAACAAATTTGAATATATAGTCAATGAAAGTTAACAGATAAAAAAAAAAGTTAACAGATAAATTAAGAGTAAAATTAGAAACAAATTGTTTTTTAAAACAAACAAAACGACTTCTCAACAATCTATTTCACAAAGGATGAGCCTCTAACTAACAAAAAATATCCATGGACTTAATGCCTTATACCTTCTTAGCTTGGACTTTTCAATAATTTTTTTTTTCTTTTTTTTCTTTTCTAATGCAAGGTCTATCTTGATCATCTCTCTCTCTCTCCCATTTATTTTTTTTTCTCTCTATCTATTTGATTTTATTTAAATGTAGTGGCTTATATATATTGAATTAATGTTAGTTTTTATTAATTTTGATTGTTTGGTACTAACATAACACTAGAAGAAAGTGGGATTTAATGGCATTTATTTAACGGCGTTTTTTTAAATGCCATGCTTTCTAATATTTGACGGTGTTTGATAAACATCGCATTTTTTTTTTAAAATAAAATGGCACCGTTTTGATAAGGCATTTAAAAATGCCTTCAAATGTCTAACTCTCTCTCTCTCTCTCTCTCTCTCTCTCTCTTCAAATGTCTTATTTTGAGTTTGAGACCCAAAACACTCCCTTTCTCACTCACTCTCTTTCTCTAAACCCTAATCTCTCTCAATCGATCGAATCAACCTTCTTCAGCCCTAATATCTCTCTCTCGCTCTCTTGATTTTAAAGCTCCATCGCCACCACCATTTGCATTGGCGAGGAGAGTGAGCACCATCGTCTACTAAGGTAAGTACCACCGTCTCTCTCTCTCTCTCTCTCTCTCTCAAGCTCTTCTTTCCTGTTGATTCTTCTCCTAGGATTTACAATTAGTGTTTTGAAGGAGTTTTTACTATTGGAATAATCTTCTGTGTGCAATAAATAAATTAAAACTAAATCAAACAAATAAAATAAATAACGTACCAAAATTATTTTACCGAACCGAAGAATAATAAAAAGATCAAGTCGAGTGTGTGATACTCTTTCCTTAAGACAGATTCGCCCCGCTACGGTGCTTATGGACAAGTGGCATCTATCTCCCAGGATACAATGATCTTCACAAATTGTAATAGCACTCCGAACAATTTGTTCGGCGAACTAGAACCTGTGTTTTATACTCTCTTTAATTTTCCTAAAAACTAATATGAAGAATATATGCAACAAAGTAGAAAATTGGACAACAAAAAAGTAATTTTCAGACTTTTTTTTTATGTCCAGACTGTCGAAACAATGCTAATATTTATAGGTAAAATGATATGCCCGAACGGGTTCAATTTTGAACCGAACAGGTGCAAATTTTGAATAAACAGATGTAGTCCAAAATTCAACAGATCTGCTGGAGAGATTGATCTGTTTGAACTGTGCAGTTTGTATTTTAGTAACTGCAGCAGTTTCTGGCAGTTTAATAACTGTAAAACCAGTTAAATCTGTTAGGAAATTTCGGACCGAAGGAGATAAAAATGGATAGAAAATTAATTCAATTTTTGGCACAAAATTTGAATTTGAATTTGATTTCATTAAAAATTCAAATAAATTTTGTCCAAAAAATTAATATAAGAACCGTCCCGACCCATAACCCACACTCGCGCTTGGCATGGCTCAGCCGGACAGCAGTAGCGGCGGCACGTGCGCGTGTGTAGTGGTGTGGGCTAAGGTTCACTTTGTCCATAACTCCTCCCTTCTACAAACTTGGGTTGGGGTGCCCCTTGGGGCCAACCCAAGTTAGTACACCAAGAGCTTACATACTCACAAAAGCTCTCTTAAAATTTCAATGTGGGACAACTCATACAAGGAAACTCACATTTAATTCTTTAAATGTCCATTCCACGAACTTGAAAACGACGTCAAGTTCCCATTCACTCATAAATGGTTTTGACGAACCGTCTTCACCGTGTGACTTGCCACGTGGCAAGAAACACGTCACCTTTTCAAACCCATACCAAAAGATGTTAGGGGCTCACTCAATTTTAGGCTCAAAATTGGCCCAAAATAAGCTTATATAAAACCAATTTTCTAACAATCCCCCACATGAATGGAATTTAACGGAGAGAAAATGGAACAACATGATCTAACATAAATTGGAAATATTCTGTAAAGGATAGGTAGCTTTTGGCTTTGAACCTTCATTTGTGAAACACTATCGAATTTACTAGCTAACCAGTAAACATGATGTCTTGAACTGTTTAGCCGTTTGTGTAAACCAAGACAATAGAACTCACACAGTATATCCCTAGACACAGTTTAGTTCTCACTATTGTGTTCATTTTGGCCCTGAACAACTTGGTATTTCATGAGTGCTTTAAAGATTTGTAGCCCTTCACAAATCTCATAGAACCGGCCTAGTTCACACTCACATAGGTGATTCTTATGAAGAGTATCCTGCCATACTCCACTAGGTTTACCTAGATATAAGAATCATTAAAATTTTATTTAACCTAAAACGCTTCAGACATCACTATTTCATCATAGAAATGGGTAGGAGTTTGACTCTCCAGTGATCTTTCCGAGTCATACACAACTCGGTTGTCCCTTTAAACCTAGATATTGGGATCTCCAGTCAACTAGGTTGGGTTGCCATTGTGGTAACTCTTATTTAATAGGCTTAAGTCCCATTTCCCTTGATGAGTTCTCAACTAACTCTCTTGCTAACCCTTTGGTTAGTGGATCCGCTATGTTGTCTTTAGATTTCACATATTCAATGGAAATAATTCCATTAGAGAGTAGTTGTCTCACGGTGTTATGTCGACGACGAATGTGTCGTGACTTACCGTTATACATATGACTCTGTGCTCTACTAATTACTGATTGACTATCAAAATGTATACATATAGCAGGTATCGGTTTTGGCCACATTGGAATATCTTCAAGGAAGTAGCGAAGCCATTCTGCTTCTTTCCCAGCTTTATCTAAAGCTATGAATTCTGATTCCATAGTAGACCTTGCTATGCAAGTCTGTTTAGAAGATTTCCAAGATACAACCGCCCTACCAAGAGTAAGAACATACCCACTGGTGAATTTTGAGTCTTTGGTATCCGATATCCAATTTGCATCATAGTATCCTTCAAGTACTGCTGGATATCTAGTATAATTCAACCCAATGTTACGAGTAAATCAGAGATATCTTAGAACCCTTATAATTGCTTTCCAGTGTTCTACTCTTGGATTACTTGTATATCTACTTAATTTACTTACTGCATAAAGGCGAGTGTATTTCATCAAGTACATTAAGCTTTCAATAATTTGGGCATATTCTAATTGAGAAATACTTTCCTGTACATTCTTAGAAAGAAACAAATTAACATCCACAGGTGTTCTAGCAAGATGATCATCATCTTTGCTAAATTTGTCAAGTATTTTCTCAATGTAATGAGATTGTGACAAAGCATAACCTTTTGATGTTTTGGTAATTTTCATACCAAGAATTACATCAGCAATCCCCATGTCCTTCATGTTAAAAATGTTTATTCAACATTTTATTGATAGTTTTAATCATGTCATTATTACTACCTATGATGAGCATATCATCCACATAAAGACATACAATGACATAACCTTTATCTGTGTTTTTAATATAAACACATTTGTCACACTCATTAATTTTGAATCCATTTGACATCATTGCTTTGTTAAATTTTTCATGCAATTGCTTTGACGCTTGTTTTAAACCATATAATGATTTAACCAATTTAAACACTTTCTTTTCTTTTCCTGGAACAAAAAATCCTTCTAGTTGTTCCATGTAAATTTCTTCATCTAACTCACCATTTAAGAAAGCGGTTTTCACATCCATTTGATGAATTTCTAGATTGTATAGAGATGCAATGGCAATTAGCATTCTAATGGATGTTATTCTAGCAACCGGTGAGTATGTGTCAAAGTAATCAAGACTTTCTTTTTGTCTAAATCCTTTGACCACAAGTCTTGCCTTGTATTTGTCAATTGATCCATCTGCTTTCATTTTTTTCTTAAAAATCCACTTGTACCCAAGAGGTTTATAGCCTGGTGGCAAATCCACCAATTCCCAAGTGCTATTTTGTAGGATGGATTCAACTTCACTGTTTGCAGCTTCTTTTCATAAAGGAGCCCCGAGATTGGACATAGCCTCTTTAAAAGTTAAAGGCTCATTTTCTAACAAAAATATTAGGAAATCTAGACCAAAAGATTTTGAGGTTCTAGCACGTTTATTACACCTAGGTTCCTCTTTATCAATTTGATGTTGCTTTTGTTCTTGATCTTGTTCTTGATCATTACTAGTAATAGCATCAAATGATTTTTTTATTATTACTAGTCTCTTGTCCAATCTTATTTGGAAACACATGTTTAAAGAAAGATGTATTCCGAGATTCAATAATAGTATTTACATGCATTTCGGAATGTTCTGATTTATGAATCAAAAACCGATATGCACTACTATTCTTGGCATAACCAATGAAAATGCAATCAACAATTTTATGACCTATCTTAAAGTGTTTGATTCACTTTCTTTCGGGTACTTTATTCATAAGGTGTTTGATTCACTTTCTTTTAGGTACTTTATTAAGTATATAATTAGCAGAAAGTATTGCTTTCCTCCACAAGTTCTGAGGTAATCCAGAACTTATTAACATGGCATTCATCATTTCTTTTAAAGTCTTATTTTTCTTTTCATCAATTCCATTTTGTTGAGGTGAGTAAGGAGCGGTGATTTAATGAATTATTCCATGTTTTTTACAAAATTCATCAAAAGGTGATTCATATTCACCACATCTATCACTTCTAAGTTTCTTAATTTTCTTACCAAGTTGATTTTCAATTTCATTCTTGTATTGAATGAAAGTTTTCAAAGCTTCATCCTTGGTTCGAATTATATAAACATAACTATATCTAGTAAAGTCATCTATAAAAGTGATAAAATACTTTTTTCCCACCTCTAGTTTGAATTGATTTAAAATCACAAATGTTACTATGAATTAATTCAAGTAGTTCCGTACTTCTTTCAATTAAATGAAAATGAGTTTTGGATAATTTTGCCTTAACGCAAATTTCACATTTATTATTTAAAACAATGTCAAATTTTGGTAAACATTCCATATTAATTAATCTACGTAAAAATCCATAATTAATATGTACTAGTCTACCATGCCATAAATTTGAAGACTCAAGCAAGTAAGAAGAAGATGTATTTTTATTAATAATTGAGGGTACAACAGTCATTGCATTCATCTTGAAAAGGCCATCAGACATGTAACATTTTCTTACATATATCCCATTCTTAGTAAGTACAAATTTATCACTCTCAAACACTAGCCTAAACCTATTCTTACTCAACAAAGATCCGGAAACAAGATTCTTGCGAATGTTCGGTACATGCAGCACATTGTCGAGAGTGAGTTTTTTTTCCTGGTGTCATCTTCAGAATAATCTTTCCTTATCCTTCAACTTTAGAAGTCGAAGACTTGCCCATAAAAAGTTGTTAACCATTGTCCACTATAGAATAAGATGTGAACATCTTTTTATTGGCACAAATGTGGCGAGTAGCACTAGTGTCCACCCACCATTCTTTAGGATTTTCGAAAAGGTTTTCCTTGGAAACAACTGCAGAAAGATTTATGTCATCAACACTATTGAAAATTTTGTCCACTTCGGTCATGTGAGCTTGAGCAGGCTTTTTGCTTGATCTTCTTTTGTTTTTGCCTTTGCTACGGAAATCTTTGACCCGATGTCCCTCTTTGTCACAAATGTAACATTTGCCATTAAACTTGTACTTTTTATTCCCCCCCCTTTAGAGCCTTGTGAGGAACTTTCTCCTGAAAACTTCCGTTTCTTTGCTTTTGGAGCATGTTCCACTACATTTGCCTTAGACTCCATTGGATGCTTACCAGCTCGCTTCTCTGAATTGCGGTTGTCCTTGTCAATCCTCAAACGCACAATTAATTCCACTAAAGACATTTCTTTGCTCTTGTGTTTGAGGTAGTTCTTGAATTCCTTCCAGCCTTGTAGTATTTTTTCAATTAAGGTAGCAACTTGAAAGGATTCATTGAGAGACATGCCTTCTGCGTGAATGTCATGCAGAATGAGTTGGAGATCTTGAAATTGGCTGATCACAGTCTTAGAATCAACCATCACAAAGTCCAGGAATTTGCCAACCACAAATTTCTTTGAGCCAACATCCTTTATTTTGTACTTTTTCTACAAAGACTCTCAAAGTTCCTTTGTTATTTTGATAGAACTGTAGACGTTGTATAATGTGTTGTCAAGTCCGTTCAAAATGTAGTTCCGGCAAAGGAAATTAGCATGCTTCTAGGCATCGACCGCAACAACCATTTGCCGGTCAGTTTCATCCTCATTCATAGTAGGAGCATTCTCACGGAGAAAACGAGCCAAGTTTAGAGTTGTAAGATAGAACATCATTTTTTACTGCCATCTTTTAAAATCAGTTCTAGAGAACTTCTCTGGCTTCTCACTGTGATTTACGAGTACTGTCACAACAAAAGATGAGATTGACGCAATTACAGTCACCATACCAATACTCGTTTGAGCATTTGTTTCAGTAGCTATGAATTCTAAATTATAAAACAAAATTATAATTAGAATTTTATACTATACAGGAAATTAATCCAAATTCACAGAATTAAATTATGTAAAAATAAAAGAAACAAGATTGTAACTTTTATTTTCAATTAATTTGAAAATAAAATAAAATATATTTAACCAAATTAATTTCACACAGAAAATTAAATTCTGTAAAATAAAAGAAACAAAAATTATAACTTTTATTTTCAATTGATTTGAAAATAAAATAAAATTTTATTTAACCAAATTAATTCCACACAGAAAATTAAATTTTTGTAACACATCAATAATTAAAATATTGAAACAGAATTTTAATTAATGAACACTTAGAAATTATTTATGAAAACCAAAATTAATTTCTGATAAATTTCACAAATAAATATTCTGAATTGTTAATAATACCAGTATATTACTACTAGTTGTCAAAGAAAATAGACAGTATATTACTACTGCCTGTCAAACAGTATATTACTACTATTTGTTTTCCAACCAGAATATTATTTTGTAAAAGCACAGAAAATAATTTTTGTAAGAAGAAAGAAGAAAGGAAATAAATGAAAAGTTCTGTATAAACAGAATAATTCGAATCTATCTTAAGATTGTTGGAACAATCTTCTGTGTGTAATAAATAAATTAAAACTAAATCAAACAAATAAAATAAATAGCGTACCGAAATTATTTTACCGAACCGAAGAATAATAAAAAGATCAAGTCGAATGTGTGACACTCTGTCTTTAAGACAGATTCGCCCCGCTACGGTGCTTACGAACAAGTGGCGTCTATCTCCCAAGATACAATGATCTTTACAAATTGTAGTAGCATTCCAAACAATTTGTTTGGCGAACTACAATCTGTGTTCTATACTCTCTTTAATTTTCTTAAAAACTAATATGAAGAATATATGTAACAGAGTAGAAAATTGGACAGCAAAAAAGTAATTTTCAGACTGTTTTTTTTTTATGTCCAGACTGCCGAAACAATGTTGGTATTTATAGGCAAAATGATCTGTCCGAACAGGTTCAATTTTGAACCGAACAGGTGCAAATTTTGAATGAACAGATACAGTCCAAAATTCAACAGATCTGCTGGAGAGATTGATCTGTTTGAACGCATTTTGTATTTGAGTAACTACATCAGTTTCTGGCAGTTTAATAACTATAAAACCAGTTGAATCTGTTAGAAAATTTTGAACTGAATGAGATAAAAATGAACAGAAAATTAATTCAATTTTTGGCACAAAAATTGAATTTGATTTCATTAAAAGTTCAAATAAATTTTCTCCAAAAAATTAATATAAGAACCAACCCGACTCGGCTTCACTGGACAGCGGCGGCGCACGCGTGTGGTGGTGGTTTGGGCTAAGGTTTACTTTGTCCATAACTCCTCCCTTCTACAAACTTGGGGTGCCCCTTGGGGCCCAACCCAAGTTACTACACCAAGAGCTTATATACTCACAAAAGCTCTTTTAAAGTTTCAATGTGGGACAACCTATACAAGGAAACCCACATTTAATTCTTTAAATGTTTATTCTATAAACCTGAAAACGACGTCAAGTTCCCATTCACTCATAAATGTTTTTGACAAACCGTCTTCACTGTGTGACTTGCCACATGACAAGGAACACGTCACCTTTTCGGACCCACCCCAAAAGACATTTGGGGCCCACTCAATTTTGGGCTCAAAATTGGCCCAAAATAAGCCTATATAAAATCAATTTTCCAACATTTACTAGTTGTAATGACAGATAAATTTTCTTCTAAAAAACTTTATGGAAACTAATGGCATTTTATTTCATAAGTTTGTTGTTTGCGCGATTTGTTGTATAATAATTCTTTGTTATTTGATAGGTTTGAAACACATGTGTTTGTTGCCTGATTTTTGTTATTAGTATTTTTTATTTTTTTTTTTAAAAAAAGAGCTATAATGGTGTTTTTCAAACACCGCTATCCCGCCAAAGGTTATATTTTTAAAATTAAAAAAAAGCTATTACGATATTTTTAAAACGTCGCAAAATACTGGTGTGACATCATTTTACCGTTATTTACTACATTTAGCGGCGTTTTTAAAAACATCACCTATACTAATCTAACTATGTTTTTAAAGCGCTATAAGGCTACAGTGACGGCCGCGTCTTCGGCGTTTTGGAGACCGATAGTGGCGTTTTTAAATGCCTCTAAAAGCTTGATTTCTTGCATGTGAATCTACATTACAAATATATATATATATATATATATATAAAATAAATAAAAAATATTGTTGTGTTCTTAGCATGTCTCCATTTTTTTTTTGAAATTGCTATGTCCTGTGTCTGTGTCCATCGGTGTCCGTGCTTCATAAGTCGCATGTGTCCCCAACGTGTCATGTCTTATATTTTTTGAAAATTTGCATCTCCGCAAGTCCGTATCATGTCACGTGTCCGTACTTGGACTTAACAAAACAAAAATCTCCACTTTTTTTTTGATAAACCTTCACATTACTGCACACAATAAAACTATTTGGTCTGGTCGAGGAGAGACACCCACTGTTTTCGAAGTCAAAACACAAAAAATTTAAGAATTCATCTTCTTTTTGTTTTTTCCAGTCTTTTTGCACATAAGAACATAGTATCAGAGAAAAAATTACCATATGAGCAGGTTCTACAATTGGGTAGCCAATTTTACCTCTAAACATCGGCACAAACTCATCTGAAATTATAAAACAATGATTGCATGAACTTCTTATTACATAGACCAAAACTTATTAATTAGTGATAAGATTATCAGCATAACAACCTAACAAAAAGATAGTCAAAAAGACCTAAAAGGGGGGACTAGTTTAGCTCACCTAGCATAAGATTGGATTCCTTTCGACATGACCCATGGTCAACAATGATCACACCATCTGTGTTGCCAATCCCATGAGGCTGCTGCCTAACCCTACCATTTCCCATGGTCAAACACATTGCTGATAAATATCTGCTTTTTGTGGCATATTTCTGTAGTTTCACAAGTCTAGGCAGTACCCTTTTAGGGCTTGTTCCAGTTTCACTTATTGTAGGCCTTTGAATGCCCAAAGGACAAAGCAAAGCAATCATCAACCGCTCACAACATAAATCTTATAAAAGTAGCAAGAAAAATACAAATGAAGTTCATGTAGTAGAACAATGAGACAAAACTCGGTGGATATTTAGGGGTTGTTTGGGGTGTCCTAAATAAGTGCACTTTTTGTCTTTTTGGACTAAAAAATTGAGGAAGAAAATATGGATGTTTGGGTTAACTTTTTGACTTTTTATGAAAAAATGTGTAATAAAAAATTGTAAAAATTGATTTATAAGGAAAAATTAAGATTGGGAGTTGTGCAGCCGTAATTGTTGACCTTTTTCTTTTTGTTAACTTTTGGTGAATAGTATTAACTTTTTAACTTTTTGAGTAACTTTTTAACTTTTTGAGTAACTTTTTGTAATATGCCAAACTTGATCTTAGTTTCGTCTTAAAGTGGGGTTAGAAAATGTTTAGTTAGCCCCAATGTTTCAATGATTGATTTTGATTACAACAAAGCATAGATGAAGCATTTTATGATGAGATTATGTTACTTCTCATAACCATTGCGTAAATACGGAAGAGCCTAAGGTTTCAAAATCTCTCCGTTTAGTTTAATTTTAAAATTATATATGATTTACGTATGGAGTTATATTTTGAAAGATAAATTTTTGAAATGAATTTTGAAAAGACTTTTGAATTATATTTTGAAATTATTTTGGGTTTATTTATTTTTTAAATATTTAAAATTTTTCTTAATTTTCTTTTTTTAGAGTAAATATATTTTTTAATGTGCACTGTATTTACTAGATTTGTGCTCTATATTTTTTTAAAATATTTAAAATATTTTTAAAAAATATTTTCAACTTTTAAAAAAAATTAATTTTCTATTTTAAATATAAAATTTTTATTTCAAATATTTTCTATTTTTTTTATTTTAAATATTTTAAATATATTTTTTATTTTTTTAAATATTTAATATTTAATTTGTTTTTAAAATTTAAAATTTTTTTGGATTGCCCATATATATCTAAATCATAACAAATTATTCGGCCAATACTTCAAAAAATAAGAAAATATTTTTTTTTTGAAAAATAAATAATTAAAAAATAGTTTTCTTCAAAAATAAAAATAAAAAATATATTTTCTGAAAGAAATGTATTTTTCAAATTTTTTTTTTAAAGAACAATATATATATATTGTTTTAAAAATAAAGTTTTGAAAAGACTTTGATTGTGAATTTTAAAAGGAGTTTTGAATTGAGTGTTTGACTATAAATATTGAATTTTTTTTTGATTAAAATCATAATTACAAAATAAAACTAAACGCCACCTAGAGTTTTTGAGAGGGACCATATTGGAGGCTATATCGAAGGTGCTCCCAATAAGCCAATCACTAGTGTGCAGACAATATTTATAAAGGATCACATGATGTCGATTTTGTTGGTGCATATTAAGGTGGCCTCTAGATTATGCTACGGCACAATTGAATCCAGGTAAAGCTGAATTTAAGGTCTAAAGTTGAACTAGACCACATCAGTCTAGAATTTATGTTCTCACTTACTCAATTGCTCTTTGTCCACGATTTGGTGACTTGCTTTTTTCCTATATGTATCTGGTACTGCACGCACCTCTTTCTTGGTAATGGTTTGCCCATTTTCTTTGGCAAACCTCTACTCTAAAAAACCCTTGATATTAGTACAAAGTAGAGTCTTTATTTTTTATTTTTTTATTTTTTGGCGATAAGCTACAAAGCATACACTACAATAAAATTGAACTTTTACGGCTTGCAATGCATGCCGTAAAAACTCTTTTACGGCATGCACACAAATGCCGTTTTATGACATGCCGTGGAAAGTCAAACGTCATTTACAACATGCAGGTAAAGTTGTAAAAAGTAATAAATTAAACATTAATGACATATTTTGTATGCCGTAGATAATTTTTTACGACATTTTTGTTATGCCATAAATCATCATACTTTCCATGACATAATTTTGCATGTCGTAGAAAGTTATTTTTAATATATTTATGACATACTATGTGTGCTATATATAATCTTTTACGACATTTTACTTGCATGTCATAAATCATTACACTTTTTACAACATAATTTTGTATGCCATAAAAGGTTATTATTAACATATTTATGGCATACTTTGTATGCCGTATGTAATCTTTTACGACATTTTCTTACATGTCATAAATTATTACACTTTTCACGACATAATTTTATATATCGTAGAAGGTTATTTTTAATATATATATATATATAGAGAGAGAGAGAGAGAGAGAGAGAGAGAAAAGCAAATTCAAAGTTCATTACATGAGTAAACTCAATATATGAACACGTGATATCATTAAAATGCCCACTTTAGTCATTGAAAAGCAAATTACAAGATCAGATAGCAAATTATATATACAAATGAAAGCAAAAAAATTATACACAACACAAGCCAGTCAAGTCTAATTCATTATTAGGAGTAGTAGAGAGAGCTAAAGAGTCAATTAACTTGGCCAATACAAAAAGGCCTTGTCCCAATACCAATTGTAAGGATTCGAAGAGCAGATGTTGCAGCAGCAGCAACAGATGCAAGCACACATTCCAGAACAACAGAAAAGCATCCAGCTTCCTGCAAAGCTAGGGCAAACTCAACAAGCTGGCGGTTCTACGACTAGCTGCAAGACAATGGGTTTCAACAGGACTTGTAGAAACAAAATTAATTTCAATTATAAAAAAATTGTTTCATTAGTTCTAGCATCAATTCTAGAATGGCCCTTCCTTGAGTTGAACAAAAAGCCTCTGCAGTAGTTTTACATTATAACCAACGAGTGCAATACAGCTATGTCAACTTTAGTAAACATTGAAGAGGAAAATAACAAACGTTGGACTCCTTGTAGACTGTAGTGTGGGGTAACCAACAAATAGACCAAGGTGAAGCTGACCAAAATAACTGTTAGGCACATGAGCAGAGAAGCAACAAAAACTATGATTTAAGTTATTAAGCAAATTTCCTGACAGAAAATTAGCAAACATCTGAATGTTGAAATTAATTAATCAAACTGAAGGCCAAACAAGAGAAGGCAGAACCGAAAATTGAAATTATTAGACCTGACAGTAGTTCAATAATATACTACAAAACATCCATTAATCAAGAAATCACTCTTTGCAGAGTGTTATGGACACAATATGGTCAAAGCTGATTCATCTATGTCAAGCACACAAGTTACATACAAAAAATTTAAAAATCAGTGTCAATGCTGCGCATATAGAAAGCATAAAGGGTGAAAAAGGTGTTTCACAAACCTCAAAACTTGATGAATCAAGAAACTTCAAGGTTCCAGTATCATAAAGAACAAGATTCATCGAACCCTAGCTTGTATTCCACCTAAAGTTACTACTATTATGTGGGTGTCTTCTTACAGGTCAAAAACTAAGAGAGCCAATTCCCTGAAAATTGTATGTGCATCAGTTCTAGCTACAGTAATTACTTAATTGATACTTGAGTTGCTGTCAAGTATAGTTCGGGCTAGTATGCTGCATCTTGGCCCATGCCTCTCATTTCTTGGCCAGCAGCTTCAAATGCCCAATTCGATACATGAATCATGTCAACCAACACCTGAAAAGAGGTGAAATATGCTTTATGGTATGGACTTCGAGTACACATTACATTGAAAAAAAGGCAAAAAAAACATTGCATTCTTATTGGTCTTTATGCATGCAGTATACCAAAATACAAAAACTAGGCATTTTTTATGAAATGCAAATGCTTCGCTATGATGACTTCCTAAATTTTTGGGACTCTTTGTTTCGGTTAATACTCGAGGAAGACACGTAGAGTCCATAAAAGATATAGCTTCTCGAAAACTTCTAATCTAAGAAATTTTACTTCCGACATGGAGTAGCTCCAATATATTAGTTGAAGACTCAAAATGCATATGAGAAGTACAACTTTCCTTTTCTCTCTTGCTCAAAATTTAAAGATCGTCCTTACTACTATACTTGCACGACTCAAAAAGACACTCTTTTCCTTTCAATATTATCCTCTAACTACCTTATTCTTAGTCAATAGCAAACTCAATAATGATATCAATAGAACTTACCCCATATTTTGAAACAGGAATCCCCTGTTGAGCCCGTAGTAAGTGTGCTCGTCTCCGTTTTAACCACTGCAAAAGGGAGGCCCGAAATAAAGTCCAAATTGCATGTTTTGTGTATAGTAACATCATTATTGGAAATACGCAGTGGGTGAACATGCCGAAACAAAGCATACAATATTAAGGATAAAGAACTTGAAAAAGAGGTTTCACTTGAGTCTTTGGAGAACAAGGTACTTTAGAGCCATTTAAAAGTGATCAGAAAATATTGAAGTGCAGAAAGTATAACTAACCCCTCTTATAGACATGCAGGCAATACAAAGGAGTCCACGGTAGCTAAAAAGCAAGCAAATAAACAAACCCCATTTCTGACCTTCTTCAGGCAACTGCAAGATTTAAAAGCATACCACATTTTAAACACAATCCCACAAATAGGATTATAGGGGAAAAACAAATGCAAAACTTACACAATTTCTTGCTCTAGTGAACCACAGGGTACCAATAATAGTCCACACCCACAAAAATGGATTGAGCAGCACAGAGAGAATTGAAAGAACCACTAATCTTCCACAAAAATGTGCTTATCTTTGTTGCCATCTGAAATCCTTAAAATTGATTGAAATTGAGAAATGAGAATTCAGTGTACAATTTTGGCATAGACAAGGTGCCTTCAGACTTCAGATACAAGGTAAATGAACACTCTAAAACACCTTTGTAACCTTAGTAGAAGATTTCACAAACAAGACCGCAAATGTATATGATGAACAAATAATGGGCAAATGGACAGAAAGAAGTTTACTTAATCTAAGTTACTAAGAATTCATATAAACTGCCTGACATTTGACTGATGTGACAATAGCATTGTGCAATATCAGGGCAACAAGCTTTTTGCACATGGAAGTTTTTTTCTTTTTTCTCAATGAGTTTGCATTAGAAAAATCATTAGACTAAAAATTTTATGTCACCCATATGATCTTCATTTCAAAAATAGTAATAACCTCAAGAGTCCAAGTGAACTATGTTTTTAATCCCATCTATTATTCAATTCCATTTTACACGTATAATTTTGAATCTAAACAGTAGTAATCAGATGAAGAATTAATGAAACCCTAGCTTCAATTCCTTTGTATACGAGGCTTAGATTACACTAAGGTGAGAAAAATTTCAAGATCCTAGAATTGTGCAGAGCTCATTATTAGAAAACATCAATACACACCAATGTAATCAAAAGCTAAACTAAAATGGGGCAACAACAATAATTGGTGAAGTGAAATTCAAAATCTCAAAAAACAACACTGAAAAAGTCAAGAAAATCTCAAATCTACGTACAATTAACATCGATCACACTCATGATTCAAATTCAGATTTTTAACAAGAAGAAAAGTACAAAGCTGAAGATACAATCAAATCGTGAATCAATAATTGAACAATAGGGCGAACAATGATGAAAGATACTCACAGTGGAGATGTCAACGATCAGAATCACGTATTTGATACTCTCCTCCACCATTCGATGGATTGATTGATTAATTGAAAGAATGATCGATTGAGAGAACACACAGAGAGAATGCGAGATCGAGAGCAATCGAGAGAGAGAGAGAGAGAAATCACGCATTGACACAAAATCAATTTTTTATACGGGAAAGTCTTGTTGTTTCCTTGAACCCTAATCAAACCAATAATTTATAGCACTATTCTCCCTCTTGTTTTTTTTTTTCTTCCAAATTTTGGTAAACTGCGCTTAGGCCTCATTTGGGAACAGGCTAATTTAGTAATTTTTTAGTTATTTGGCTAAAATATGAGCTAAAAAAACCTAGTATGTTTGGGATGACTTTTTGACTTTTTATGAAAATATGTGCAAAAAGTATAGAGAAAATATAATCTTTGACTTTTTGGGATGGGCTGTTGGCTTTTTAATTTTTTTAGTGACTTTTTGACTTTTTGGCTAAAAAAGCCACTTGCCAAACGAGGCCTTAATTCATGTGTTTATTGAAATATATGATACAAATATGTTTAGAGATTTATTTTTATGTTTGTATAAAATCTTAAAATTTCGTTTGGATTATAAATTTAGATAGAAATTTAAAAATACAGAAAGAGAATGTGATTGAAATTTAATTATATTTTATTTATTTATTTTTTTAGTAATTTTTTAGAGTAGTTAAAATTGGATTTTTTATAAAATTATAAATATACTCAAATAAGTTTAAAAAATTAGAGCAAAATTATTTTTTACATTGTCCTCAATTAAAATTTAAGGCAAAAGCTTGGTTGGAAATTGTTAGTTTTTTATATTAAAAAAAATCAGTTTAATTTTTTTTTTAATAGATGTTTTCACGACATGCTAATGCATGCCGTGTAAAGTTATAATATTTTACAACATGAAATGTATGTTGTCTTAAGTACACATATTTTACGACATATTTTTATATGCCGTGAAAACATACATTTTTTACGGCATACTTTTGCATGCCATAAAAAAATCATATTGATTTATTTATTTTTTTTGGTTAGAAGTTTTCACGACATTCATTAGCATGTCGTGTATAGTTATAATATTTCACAACATGAAATGTATGTCGTCTTAAATGTAAATATTTTACGACATATTTTTGTAAGTCATGAAAACATGTATTTTTTACGGCATACTTTTGTATGCCATAAATATATGAATTAACGACTAACATGGTATGTATGCTATTATTGACAAAACATTAATGGCTTGTAAAAAAAAAAATATCGTAGAATGTACTAATTATGACATGCATTTAATGCATGCCGTAAACATAATGCCGTAAATAGTTAGTTTTGTTGTAGTGATACTTACTCAAAACAGTTACAAACCAGAGTTATGAGAATCTGGCACCTCTTCTTTCAATCGTTGAGTTTTAAATTAAGCAGCTTGCTTTATGATTATCCTGCCTTCAAAACAAAATTATGCATTTCTATTATTGATTTTCATTATGTTTGCTTTCATGCTGTTAAATTCTTACACTTGATATCTTCTTCTTCTCTTTTGTCTAGGAGTTGGCAGAGCCATCGATAAGAGGTGCATTTGGTTCGTGTGCTCAACAAGGGGCAAATCGTCTAGGAGTTGGCAAATCCTGGACGACATTGGCATCGGGCAAGTGAGCATAAAATTATTTGATCACTAGATACTCTGTACATAGCACAAGAATTTATGATGGTTAACAAACCCTAAGAAATGTATAATGACTCTGTTCTTTTGCAGGACATTCTTTTCGTAATAGCTGAAGCTGCCAAGGAGCACCCAGGTGTATCATATATCGTAACTGCACCTCTTGGACTTCATAAACTACTTGTGGTATGAAATCTATTTCTTTTCCTTGGTCACTGCAAATGTCTTGTTAAAGACCGTAAAGACTTTGACACAATTTTAATCGTTCACAAGCGCACAGTATTTTGGATTTTGCTTCGTAATCACATCTGTTAAAATATTGTAGACACCCATTTTGACCAGTCTTAAGACTTGGGCGCTTTGTGTTGATTACTCGATGATGACAATTAGAATGTGTTCCCCAACAGTCCTCAACAAGAAAAATGGAATTTGAGCTTTAATCCCAACTTTCACATATTTTTGGCCAAACTATTTTAGACCTTAAAATCCTCTTTTCAAAATATTTTTCCAAATGTTTCTACGATGTTCCGAGGCACCCATTTCAATTAAAATATTACACTTTTCAATAAACCGAGTAAGGACAAAGTGAAAATAAATGGAAGGGAGGTGAACTCTTTGAAAAAATATTTAAAAACATCGTGTTTATAGGTTTGGATAGGTTTGGATTTGAAGGAAACATGAGGGGATGGAAGAAAACTGGTTTAGGAAAAGAATGAGTATTAAATCATTAAGAAGGAAATGAACAACCTTTACTAAATTAGACATATCTCTTTGTACACTTGAAATTTAGATATGAGGCTATCACCATTGGAAATTAGACTTCTGGGGCTTCAATTTAGACCCAAGAACCACCTAAAACCAAGTCCAGATAAGGGAGATAGGCCTATTTAAAGTTGGGCTTGAGAGTAGATTTTGTTGACCTGGCCCAAGAGAAATGAACAACCTTCACTAAATTAGGTATATCTCTTTATACACTTGGAATTTAGATCTGAGACCAGCACCATTGGAAATTAGATTTCCGGGGCTTCAATTTAGACTCAAGAACCACCTAAAACCAAGTTCGAATAAGGGAGATATGCCCATTTGAAGTTAGGCTTAAGAGTAGATTTTGTTGATCTGGCCTGAGGGAAATGAACAGCCTTCACTAAATTAGGCATATCTCTTTGTACACTTGGAATTTAGATATGAGGCCACCACAATTGGAAATTAGACTTCTGGGGCTTTAATTTAGACAAGAACCACCTAAAACCAAGTCCATATAAAGGAGATATGTCCGTTTGAAGTTGGGCTTAAAAACAGATTTTGTTGATTCGGCCCAAAATAGCAGCAGCCCCATTTTTCTTGGTTTTGGCTCAATTGGGACACCCCATTTACCTATTTTTTGATCCATTCAAGTGCACCCACTCATCCTCCATTATACCTAATCATCTCCCATTGTCAAAAAGAGGTTTTGTTTGCATCCATAAAGAAGTATCCCATGCAACCACCTTGAAAATTTGCCCTCCTATCACATTCTTGTCTCCCACCTTCTTTTTGATGTTTACTCTCACTCATTGCCTATATTGAATGATCATATTGTAAGAGAGAGGGAGGACCACGAAATTGAAGAGAAAAGAGTAAGCAAATGGTGAAAAAAGAGAGAAAAAATGAGTTTTTAAGCCAAAAACAATCCTATCTTCCACATACATCCTATACCTTCCATACAAACTGAAATTCTATATTTCCTACACCCAAAACTCCCCCAAAAATTCTAAAATGGCTAAATTTCAGTAGTGATTGATTAAAGGAAAGAGTGAGTGTTGTTGAAAGTGAGAAAAAATAAGAGAGTTAGCCACTTTTCCACCATAAATATCTAGAGTTCCATTCTAGTTTCAAATTGAGGATTGAGAACACACTTCCTAAATTTGAGGGTGATCAAGAGGAAGTTTGGAAATCAAGAAGTTCAATCTTTCTTTGGAAGGTGAATTTCTAGTCTTTCATTTTTTTTTTTATATATTTTCTATCTCATATTTATTTTCTTACTTCTTATTTCATAGTGTTTTCTTACAATCTAAGTGGTTTGTTTATCTCATAATTATTTTTTTACTTTATATTTTATAGTGTGCTGTTGTAATCTAAGTGGTTTGTTTAGCTCATAATTACTTATTTATTTTTATTCGCTTGCTTTAATTTCATATTAGTTTTGTTTTAATCTTACATGTTCCACCTCATATTTGCCTTCTTGTTTTAGATTCATGTTAGTTTTGTTGTAATTTTGCATGTTCTATCTTATATTTCCTTTCTTGTTTTAGTTTCATAGTAATTGTGTTGTAATTTTGTATTTCCTAACTTATATTTTTCTTGTATTAGTCTCATATTAGTTTTGTTGTAACCTTGCAAATTCTACCTTATATTTGCTTTTTTGTTTTAGGTTTATGTTAGTTTTGTTGTAAGTTCATGTTAGTTTTGTTATAATCTTGCATGTTCTATTTTATATTTATTTTCTTATTTTAGTTTCATAGTAATTATGTTATAATCTTGCATTTTCTAGCTTATATTTTTCTTGTATTAGTTTCATATTAGTTTTGTTGTAACCTTGCATGTTCTACCTTATATTTGTTTTCTTATTTTAGGTTTAAGTTAATTTTGTTGTAAGTTTGCATTTTTTTTTTATTTTTTATTTTATATATATATATATATATATTTTAATCTAACCAGTAGTGGTTAGTTGAGCCACCTACATATTTCTTGTTTGTTCCTTTTTCTTGATTTTGCAATAAGACAAGTTTTGTTAGGCCTGGTTGGCCGGCTGGTTAGCTTCTTTTGAACAAGACGGCGTTGTCTTTCAATGTTAACCAACTTCCGATAGTTTTCAAGGCACATGGAACTTTTATTTATTTATTTATTTCTTTTCTTTATTTTATTTTGAGTGTATTGTGAGGTTTTTATTTTGTTGTAATATTCTCCTCACCCCCTTCTAATTTGGTTTGTAATAATTTATTCGAAGTGCTGTAATAATTTCCCGCCCCACTTATTTCTATTCCGTTCTTTTACTTGCTTTCCTTATTTGTGAATATGCATCATGTTTATTTTATTTTATTTTTTGTCGTTATATCCATGCTTTGCATCTATGTTTCATGCATCTTGATTCGGCTAAGTTTGCATATGTGGATTTAATCAATTCTTATGTGATTATGTGCGCTACCTCATGTTCATGAGATGATTCACATGTCATAGATGATTCACATGTCATATCTTAGAAGCCGAATCTTTAGTTACATCTCATGAGTGATTTGCATTAGGATTTTGTATATAAGATCATGCATGTTTTTACTAACTTTGTTTTGTAGTTGTTCGAGGGACGTCGGTAAATATGTAAGTTTTTACGCTTTAGCATCATGTTTGTGTGTGTTTTTCTTATTATGTTTAAGTATCGTACCATGTGGCTACTTGCTTACTTGATATAATTGTATGAATGCTAGTGGATAGAGGTTGTGTCGTTTAATTTGGAATAGTATTGATTTTCATATTTGCAAACTCAATTTATTTGGGTTGTACATCTCCAAAACTCTTTCAAAACTACATGAAATCAAATTATTCCAAAATAAATGACATAGTCTATACTTGTATGCTTCACATAGTAATTTTAAGATTTATTAAATAATGGGAATATGAACATATAAAGTAAAGAAAATTCATATAACAGTTTAGTAAAGGCCGATCTTTTGATCGAGTGAGCAGGGATGCTCGATTAATGACCTTCCCCTCTCATACCTAAGGTTTCGAACCGAGACAACTTTGACGAACAGTGGCCTTGGCACGAGTCATGGGTTTCCTAATTTCCTAAAATATAGATGGCGACTCTGAGATTTGATGATGCAGTCAATTTCTTGCATGACTAATGCAATACAACAAGTAATATGAAGCATAACAAGGGATACAACCTGAATACATCCACGTAAGAGAACGAAATGTAACTGATGAATGGTCCCAAAAAGAGGAAGGTATGAACCAAGGGATAGTCTTAGCCAACAACCCAAGAAAGGGAGGTATTAACCAATGATGGTTTGGACTGCCAACCCGGGAAAGGGATAGTTTTATCATCCTGAAAAAGAGGCAGTACAAACGAGTGATTTTTACAACCCAAAAAGTGGGAGCCAGCATAAACTGTGTCAAATGGTGATGTGAATAGATTGTAGCCAAGTGATGCAGTATGTACCTATGCAAATGATATGCTAATGCAAGTGAAAGTCGATTTTTTTCTTTTTGTTCTTTTATTTTGGAAACGCATGTTGTATACAATGCAAAATGTAATATATAGTGAGGCAAGCCTCATGCAAATAATATAAAATAAAGGAGGGTGCATCGCATACAAATGTGCATACTGCACAAATGAAAGAAGGGAGTGTATCGCTGTAGACGTCCCCGAACGCCCCCGGGAGGAAATGAGCTCCCTTGTTCCGTTCGATATTGGGTTCACTACAGCTCAGGACTCAAATGTTGTCACGGTTCTAAGTCTGAACCAAAGAGTCCAAATCCGGCAAATCGTTTTGAGAAAACAAATTTTTGAAAGAGAAGTGCCAAACATGGACTGCTTTGCCAGATACAGAGTCGCCACCTAAATATTTTATTTTGGGAAATTTAGGAAACCCTGACTCGTTGCCTAAGGCCACGTGTCCGTCATCACCAAAGTTGCCTCGGCTCGGGAACTTGGGTACGATTAGGGAAGGTCACTTCGTGAGCACCCCTGCTCGCCCGATCAAAGATCGGCCTCTACTAACCATGATATCTATTTTTGAAAAACATTGTGTGTTCTTATTCTGGTTATTAGCCTAGATTACTATGTGATGCGCACAGCATACAAGTATAGACTGGATCACCTGAATTGGAACAAAACATTTCATGTTTGTTTCTTTGAAAATGGTTTGATGGTGCTACCCGCAAGTAGGCTAAGACGTGGATTTGCCACCCTCGGGTGGGCTTAGCAGAACATGATTTTGCCACTATCTAGTGGGCTTAAAACACACATTTGATGAATTGTTCCAATTCAAATAACCCAACTTCACCCATAGGCATTCAGGCAGTTATATCGTATAAGCACATAGCCTCATGGTAAGCATGCTATTCATGGCAGTCACTCACACGCATGCAAGGATGCTAAAGCATAAAACTTACCGAGTACTCCAAGCCAAAACAGAAGCTAGGTTAGAAATCCATGCATGATCCTAACTATATAGAAATGCCTAATGCAACACATGCAAAAATACAACTATAGCAGGCTCGGCTATTCTAAACATGGCATATGAAATGCTACAGCTAGCATGTATTCAACTTGGAATTGAAAATACGATGTAGTTAGTATGATGCGCCGAGCCCAGTGCATGCAAAATAGATGAATGAATGAAAACATGCTATCATACTGTATGCTAATTGAAACATGCCCTAATCTAACCATCATAAGCGGGTAAATAAAAGGGAGAAAGACGTGGGGTTGGAAGACATACATCACACACACGCACACTTATTACAGTTGTGCCCTCGCTCGGAGGGTCCGAATAAAATAATATACAATCCCAAATGAATAAATAATACAGTCCCGAATAAATACAAAAATCCTAATTAATTTACAAATTAATCTAAGAAAGCTATAAACTGGCATGCAAGCTAGGGACTGCCTCGACTCTGATGAATGATATATGTTTGGGCTGCCTTGCGCGGAAATCCGCTGGGATGCCCCAATTAGCCTCTGTTTGGCAACTATTGTTGGAAAGCGCGCCAAGCTCCGGAAGGTTGCTAATTCTTGATTTGCTGCAACAGAGAGCAGGAAAGGGGCATAGCAGTGTATTTTCACATATGTATGCATATCTCGATCCTTGTGCCACCAATCACGCATCTCGATGCATGATGGCCGAGGGGTCGAATTGCACAACTCAATATGGAATGAATGCACATATGGACACAACAAGACCTAAACTCTATCATGGGTAATCCGGAGTGTCGGTGACTGGGAATTGAGACACGTTCCGTCACTCGAAGTACGAAACGTCCCTCGTTTCCCGTGCTCGGGCTAACTCCTATCCCAAACATAATGCAATATGCATGACATGCATGAATGCGACTAATATACATCTAGCATGCACAATGCTATGAAATGGCATACACGATGCACGAGGTACCATGGCATACACAATGCTCTAACATACAACCTAGCATACGCAATGCTATGAAATGAAATGGAATACACAATGCACAATGGACTTACACTAACACAAGTGGACCTCAGCCACACTTGCATAAGAGGCCATGAGATGAAAATGAGACTCTCAAAGTACGTGCATGCATGCACGCAAACCGAGGACCGACCCTAAGGCACCAAATGCCACTCTAACAAGACATGGCAAGGCATGAAATATGATATGCTAGAATGCAAATTTCATCACTGAAATGCGATACAAAACAGCCCCGAATCATGAAAACCTGGCACCCGATGCAAGGAATGGTCCCGAAATGCAAGATTAAGCACATGAAATGACTTGTAGCTACATCAAGCATGCATTATTTGTACATGAAGTATGAAGACAGATTCAAGGCAGCCCCAAAAAAAGCATGTTTACAGTTTTAAACAAGGCCAAAAATCAAACACAAATAGGGCTAAACCGATACGCAAAAATGGCCCTAAATGTGAGATAAAGAAGCAAGTCACAGCTGCTGGCCCCAAATAGATGAGGGCCCTTCAACAATGTTGAAGAGGAGCCCAAAATATGACCTTTTACAGTTTATTACTGAGCCAAAAACAGTACACAAGCATGCTCAAAATACTATGCAAAACAAGGCCAAAAAGAGAGCTATAACACAAAGTACAAAAAGAATGCCTCAAACAGTAAAATACCCTTAATGAAATATGAATAGGGGGTCAAAATAAGGCTATTTTCAGTTCAGACCAGAGTCCAAAAACAGAAGCACAAGAGGCTAATAAATCATGCAAAAATGGAGCAAAAAAAGGGATATAAAGGCAAGTGGAAGATAAAAGCCTCAAACAGTGATGAGCCCTTCAACAACATTGAATAAGGGCTCAAAATAAGCCACTTTATAGTTTATGACATGCCTCAAAACAATTTATACATAGGCTAAAAATACTACACAAGAAAATGACATACAAGAGAGGCAATGAAGCAAGTGCAACAAGGAGGCCTCAAACAGTGAGAGGCCCTTAAACAAACATGAAAAAAAGCTCAAAATAAGCCTAGTTCCAGTTAGGGTCGGAGCCCAAAACAGCAAGCAAGTATGGCTAATGTATTAAACAAAATAAATCACAAAAAAGGATAATAGGGACTCACCCTTGAAGACTAGTCTTTGACAACCTTTTGGACCAAGATGCAGCACTCCTAGGCTCTGAAGAACAACCTCCAGCTGCTGGAATGGAGGATGGAAGGGTGGGGCTATGGGTTGGTGAAGAAATGGGTGTAGGACTTGAGAGTTTGGAGCTTGGAAGTATAGAGAGAGAGAGAGATTGAACGCAAGAGGCTTGGAGGAAAATTTTGTAACCCTAAGAATAGAGCTGGAGCTGCTTTTATATAGACAAAAGAGGGGGGAAAAAGGGGGGAAAAAATGGAGGGAAAACAATCCAAGTTTTCTCCCAAAATGCAGCCTCCCGGATACAGAATCTGGGGGGAAAAAAAAGGTGTATCTGCATTGTACTTGATGCAAGGATTCTGGCCGGCCAGTTATTGAAACTACAGGTGGCCGGCTGGCTTTCCCCAGGGCCGGCCGGCCAAGGGTTAAAACGGTCAATGAGAATTAATGGCCGGCCACCACAGAAAGAGGGCCTCCCATGTGTGCACAACACAACCCTGTGGTAAAAAACTGGAGAAAGTGAACTAGGAGAGAGAGCAACCCACTTTTAGGAGGGGTTCAAAAGGTTCAAAAGCAATTACTGGCCGGTCACCAAATATTGGTGGCCTCCCAGATGTGTACATCACAAATATGGGGTTTAGGGTGCAAGAAAATGGCCCAAGGGTGGTCAACATTGGCTTTGAAGTGAGAAAAAACGGGCGACGGAGGGCGATGAAGGGATAAAGTTGGCTGACAGAAAAATTACTGGCCTCCCATCCTTCTATGACCTTCCTAGCAATGAAACAGAGGTTCCTGCCAAAAATGAACCAAAATTGATGCAAAATGAACCAAAACTGATGCAAAATGAAGGTTCGGGGGCCGAAACGCGCAGCCCGAGGCCCCGAAAACTGACTGTTAGGCACCGGAAGTGGTGTTCGACCACGAAGTCGGTTTCTCGGACCGTAGTATCCCTCAAAAGGGAGCAAATAAGATGTATGCCAAAAATCGGGGCAAACGAAGGTGGTTAAGCGGTCCCGAATCGAGGCATACGGCCAACGGCTCCGAAAAATTGGAAACCGGGCTCCAAACGGGCAAAATGGCCTACGACCACAAAACGTAGCCTACGGCCACCGAGAGATGATCTACGAGACCTCTCCCTCCCTTCGGGAAGAGAAAATAGAGAAAACAGAGCCTGGTTCGCAAATCGAAGGAAAACACAAAAGAGTCCGGAAGTCCGGAGGCAAGGCTCGCAGCCGAGACTCTGAAACCTCAGAACGAGCACAATATGCAACATCACCAAGCACTCAATCGGTGACGTCTGAGTCTTAAGGTCGGTCAAAAATGGGGTGTCTACAGTTGCCCCTCTTTGACAGAACTCGAAAGTCATAAGTGACGGGAGTGAATGTCAAAGCCCAGAGACGACCCATTTTTGACAAGGCCGAAGACTTAGACAGACAAACGAAATAACAAAGATATGCCCGCAGGCATGCCCGCAGGCAGGGGCAAAATGCAACCGAAAATGCAAGAAGCCGAAGGTAACTTAATGATCATGCAAATACAGCAAGCTGTAATGAAGCAAGTATTCGCAAATAGATACAACAGTTTTAAGCAAGAATGCAAAGCAACAACTACATTTCATGCAGTTAAGAATGCGGAGAATTATTCAATCCTCGCCACGTCTCACACGGAGAAGATACGATACCTGTGCGGTTCGTCTGGTCGCACCAGCCTCAAATAAACCGTACATACAATATCGTGACTGCAAAATAAAGAAACTCAACAAGCACAACATATCTAACAACATATACCCAATGTGATATCGAGTGCAAACAATCGCGATGTTGATGGAAAAGTGCATCGCAATGCGGGAAGAAACGCGCGTGACAACGCGGGTTCAAGCACGGAGGCTCGATGATGTCAAAGAGGCGTGCATAACAATGCAAGTATGTGCATGAGAACGCAAGTTATGTGCATGATAATGCAAAACAAGCGTAAACCAGGATGCATGTTTGTCACAAAACAATGAGTAAGGAAATGCGCGTTTCGGCGAGGGTGATTTGATCGCGACCTCCGGTTCACCTCCCGGAGAGGTCACAACATGTTTAAAAAGGATACATCTCACTTTTGATGAGTAATGATGAGACATGCATTGGAAGTTAAAGCTGGGGTTCCGGCGGAGCGATTTCGCGACAAGAAGTGCACTTCTCTTGTACTTTTTCAGGTCCCGGGGACTCCAATCCTCCTCAAAATTTGCAGGGACCTTGGGGGGCATGTGGGGAACACCACCGGCCAGTTTTATTGGGAGAGGGAGGCCACCGACCATTTTTTGAAAAGTGAATGGCCGGCCTGCCAGAAAAAGTGGCCGGCCGGCCACTTTGCCAAATCCGGGGGCAATTTTGTCCTTTTAGCCTCTTTTCTTTAAATACACTTATCCAAACACTTTGAGCTCATAAGTGCAGCTCCGAAATCCTCCTCCCTAGCTTCCCAACCCATTTTCTCCCTCAGATCTAGGCTCCATACGCGTTTTCCAACGTCCCACGCAAGTTGTTTTCGCAAAATCTTTCAGTTTTAAGCACTTTGAACCGATTAAATTTTGGTTTCGGGGCTTCTTTTCTCATTTTCGCCACTTGAGGTAAGTTTGTCTCAATATTTGGAAGATTTTCTCGAGAGTTGACTTTTTATTTCCCGAGAGTTGACTTTTTCCAATTTTGGCTCATTTTTGCTCATTTTTGCCCCTTTTTGCAGATTTCTCGAAATGGCGGGTCAATTTCCCCACGGCGGAGGTTCTCCAGGCATCGGAGGCGAGCTTGACATCATGCCTTTGCCTCCGAGGGTTCGCCCCTTCATACCCGAGAGGTATGACCCACCAGTACACGTTCTTCCGCAGGCTATTTTTCATCATTTCACTGAGTTCGACGAGCGAGCACCCGGGGATCTCCTCCTGCGGGAGCCTGAGTATCATCTCTCCCATGAGGCACGAGAGGTATTTACTTCGTTTTTACCTTTTCTGTAACGTATTATGAATTTTTCTTGTATTCTGTTTGCACTCCGAACACACGGTTCAATCACTTGAATTTCTGAACACTCAGCCCATAAATTGATTGTGAACACACAACACACACCGGTTGAGGGTTGAACACGCAGCTCACACACTGATTTTCTGAACACACAGTCCAAATTGAAGGTGAACACGTAGCACACACTGATTGAGAGTTGAACACGCAGCCCAAACACTGATTTTCTGAACACACAGTCCAAATTGATTGTGAACACGCAGCCCACACTGATTGAGAGTTGAACACGCAGCCCAAACACTGATTTTCTGAACACACAGTCCAAATTGATTGTGAACACGCAGCCCACACTGATTGAGAGTTGAACACGCAGTCCAAACACTGATTTTCTGAACACACAGTCCAAATTGAAGGTGAACACGCAGCCCACACTGATTGAGAGTTGAACACGCAGCCCAAACACTGATTTTCTGTACACACAGTCCAAATTGAAGGTGAACACGCAGCCCACACTGATTGAGAGTTGAACACGCAGCCCAAACTGAAGGTGAACACGCAGCCCACACTGATTGAGAGTTGAACACGCAGCCCAAACACTGATTTTCAGAGCACACAGCCCAAATTGAAGGTGAACACGCAGCCCACACTGATTGAGTGTTGAACACGCAGCGCAAACACTGATTTTCAGAGCACACAGCCCAAATTGAAAGTGAACACGCAGCCCACATTGATTGAGAGTTGAACACGCAGCCCAAACACTGATTTTCAGAGCACACAGCCCAAATTGAAGGTGAACACGCAGCCCACACTGATTGAGAGTTGAACACGCAGCCCAAACACTGATTTTCAGAGCACACAGCCCAAATTGAAGGTGAACACGCAGCCCACACTGATTGAGAGTTGAACACACAGCCCAAACACTGATTTTCAGAGCACACAACCCAAATTAAAGGTGAACACGTAGCCCACACTGATTGAGAGTTGAACACGCAGCCCAAGTACTGATTTTCAAAGCACACAACCCAAATTGAAGGTGAACACGCAGCCCACATTGATTGAGAGTTGAACACGTAGCCCAAACACTGATTTTCAGAGCACACAGCCCAAATTGAAGGTGAACACGCAGCCCACACTGATTTTCAGAGCACACAGCCCAAATTGAAGGTGAACACGCAGCCCACATTGATTGAGAGTTGAACACGCAGCCCAAACACTGATTTTCAAAGCACACAACCCAAATTGAAGGTGAACACGCAGCCAACATTGATTGAGAGTTGAACACGCAGCCCAAACACTGATTTTCAAAGCACACAACCCAAATTGAAGGTGAACACGCAACCCAAACACTGATTTTCAGAGCACACAGCCCAAATTGAAGGTGAACACGCAGCCCAAACACTGATTTTCAGAGCACACAGCCCAAATTGATTTTTCAGAGCACACAGCCCACTTACTTTACTTTGCACGCAGCCTATTCATTTTATTTGCACGCAGCTTATTCATTTTATGCTGAAACACCTATTCATTATGAATATAGGTGACTTCTCGCAATGTGCGGGGGTATGGCTCTACTGCGGCGAGAGACTGGTATGTCGAGCTCCCGAAGGCTGTCCGGGATTTGGTTGACTTGACGGGTTTCGGGCCCTTCTGTACTGGGCTATCCCGTTGCCCTGCTAGGAGGACGCTGATGGCTGCCTTGGTGGAGAGATGGTGGGACACCACCAACTCTTTCCATTTTTCCGCTATGGGGGACTTGACTATGACCCCCTTTGACTTTGCCGTACTGACTGGCTTGGACATGGAAGGTTGGCCTATCCCTTACGATAAGGACATGGGTCAGTGGAAGGCTGCCTGGATATATTTGCTGGGGGCTCGCCCGCCTGTTGATAGAGCTTCGGGGAGAGTCCAATACACCTGGTTCCCTTCCCATTTCCGGCGGGTGGAGATGGAGCCCGGTACTCCTGATGAGGCGGCACAGTATGCCCGCGGCTTCCTGATGTTCCTCTTCAGGACCACTTTGTTTGCCGACAGGGGGAACACTGTAGGGCTCTATCTGCTGAGTGCTTTAGTGGACCTATCACAGGTCAGACGATACGGCTGGGGTGGCGCCGGCTTGGCTACCCTTTATTGCTAGATGAGCGCGACCTCCCGTGGACGGGGGGACTTACTCGGCGGCTATTGGAGAGCCTGGGAGGTACTTTCTATCCTCTTGATTTACATTTCTGCTCCTCATTACTTGCACATTGCACACACGGCGCACTTTATATTCTGCATCATGCACTTTGCCCTCAGCACTTCGTATCCTGCTTTGTTTTCCGCAGTTATGGGTCTATGTATATTTCCCGACATTGGCCCCGGAGTTGATGGTAGCGGCACCCCTCGTGACCCTATACTCACTGGTATTTGAAGGCCAGCACCGGCCAAGACCTCGGGAGTCTCTCCTTTATCTGCGGCAGTATTTTGACACAGTACGGTCGACGGAGGTATTTCAGAACTCTCAGTTCTTTCTGCTTTCATCTTTGATTTGTCCTGTACATTTTTGATTTCTGCTTGGTTTATGCGTCTGTTATTCGCAGATTACATGGAAGCCATGGGCGCCTTTAGGTGAGGGTCTCCGATTCCAGTTTGCCGGAGGGTGGGGTGCCTCCCGGTACAGGATTCTGTTCGAAGGGCCAGTTGGCAGGGCCTGGTTTTTGGGAGACCGCTTCTTGCGTCAGGTCTGGGGTACACTTCTCAGGACCCTCCTTTAGCGCCCCCAATTGATATGCGGATTGCTGATATGCTCATTTCCCAGGATGTTGTTAATGCTATGCTGGGTACTGATGCCTTGCTACATCTGGAGGAGGGGGATTACGCTACTTACCGCCACATATACCTGATGCCTCCATTGACGGAGCTCGTACTTCGATGATGAGGCCTGCTGGCATGCTATCTTCGAGCCAGGCCCGGGCTCGGGCTGCAGACGCCCCTTCCACCAGCAGGGCTGGTACATCTAGAGGTGGGGGTGGATTGGTTCCCCCGATTCCTCCGACTTATCCTCATCCTGGATGGCCAGACATGCCGACCGAGTTGATAGGATGGCGGTATGGGACCTCCTACACGATTCTGATAGAGCCCCCCATGCCTGACCATCGATACGTCGTTGATCCCGACTCACCGCCGGTATGCCCCACTGTTTTTCATCTATCATTCAAACACTTAGACATTGCTTTATTCACTGATGATTATGACCTCATATCTGCAGCCACCCAGAGAGTACATGGAGGGGGTGATCGGATTGGTGGCCTCACTTGAGGGCATGGTCTTGCGGAGAGAGGCGCAGCTGTCCGTCATGGGTTTCCAGGTACTCTTTAGTTTTCTGGCATTTATCATACTTCTGATGGTATGCTGATTTCTACTGCATTGATAGGTTACTTGTGTAGAGCACATCTGACACACACCTCATTTATACACTGTGTTTATATGTACCCACTTCATGTAGTTTTCTCGCATCTGCATCTGATGTACATATTTGGACTGATGTATTTGAATTGAACTCTTTATTTTCAGATGCCCCCGGTATATGCAGAGTCGCAGTCCAGGCCACCTGGGCCTTCTTGGGGGGGTGGACCACCCGGGCCTTTTCGAGGAGCTGGGCCATCCAGGCCTTTTCGAGGAGCTGGAGGGAGACCGTCTCGTAGGCGTAGGGCACACATTATAGAGGAGGAGGTTACAGATCGTCAGTCAGAGACATCAGCTGACAGAGAGGACGGCTCCAGTCTCGGTTCCGGGAGTGGAGGCGAGGCTGAGGGGGATCCCGAGGGTGACGACTCTGATTCAGATGATGATGATGGCGTTGGTGGCGGAGAGTCTATTCCGCAGAAGAGGATGAGGAGGGCCTCTTATTCCTGCTCTTGAGAGCACAGATGCAGCTGTTTCCTGTTTTATTTATCTTTTTGCTAGTAGTTGTAGCACATTTGTACATTATCAGGCAGTTTTATTTTTGTAAAACTTGTGCCTTAGTCTGTAAAATGTTATGATGGAATGAAACAGCTTTTGAAAAAAGTGTTGTATTTTAAACTCTTAGCATCATATCGTATCATTTTGCACCAAAATGAGATTGAATGAAAATGTGCATTGTGTATTTTGCCCAGTCAGGTAGTGAACCGACGCAACAACTTAACTTTCTAAGATATAACAAAACCTTAGCAAGTTTACAACTCGATAAGCAAAACACAATAGTATCGACGACTCAAGACTCAAACAAAAATTGCTTACACAAAGAGTAACAACTCAAAAACAAGAAACACGACAGCTCGACAAACAACTCAATAAGCAAAACGACAACTCGATAAGCAAAACAACATCTCGATAAACAAAACAACAACTCGATAAACAAAACTTGATAAAACAAGGTGTACTTCGGACGATCTGGGCAACGGAACGCATCCAAAACAGAGGGAAATGGAGGCCTTCGACACTCCCGTTGCATGGAAATGCTTGTAACTTTCTCTTGGAGGGTAAAACAGGGCTAAAAACACACATTGGAGCATGGCCGGCTACTTTTGGGAGTCGGCCGGCCAGATTTATTGCAAAGGGGAGACCACCGGCCAGTTTTTGAAAAATGAAATGGCCGGCCTGCCAGAAAAGGTGGCCGGCCGGCCACTTAGTCCAGCAACCGTCAAATTTTTGACACTTGTCCCCCGAATAGTGTCTTTCTCTCTTTAAAAGCCTTAGCTCCGTGGTTCATTCAATTCACCTTAGTTTTGCACCAAAATGGAGGCGTTTCTTGTTGAAAATCTCACAGCTTGGATCGCTTCTCTAGATGGTTCGGAAAAGCTGAACTTCCGGGGTTTCGGCTTGAATGCACTGTTCACGCTGAGTTGCACTCCGCTGCACCTTCCTTTTCTCCATGCCGCGGCGAGGTTTTGGAACCCGGTGACGCATGTCTTCAGCTTTGGCGGGCAAGAGGTATGTCCAACTTTTGAAGATTTTCAAGTTTTGATGGAATCTGAAAGTCATGAAGAGATTTTGCCCCAGTTTCGCTTTGGCCACGCCCAAGCTTTACGGCGAATGTGTGGACTCACCGCATACGACACTCGGTCTCTGATTTGTAATGGGGAACTGGATATCCTCGGTCTGATTTATCGCTTTTCTAACGCTGGTGACCGCAGCAACCATTGTTGGCAAGGTCTCCGACAACACGCCCTTTGCTTGTGCCTGTTGTCTCACTTTCTGCTTTCCCCGGGCTTTGGAGGATCTAGCATCCGTCTGATTGAAGTTGCTCAAGGTTTGAAAGAAGGGAAGAGTTGTATCGCCATGACCTTGGCCGAGACGCTGATGGGCTTTGACGCTTTCCATCGCCGGGAGACGACTAGATTTGCTGGGAGTTCACTGCTGCTGCAGGTAATGTTTCCCACCCAATCTTACATATGTATTTGCTCACATCACTCGGCCCTCAGGCTCGATTTTTCTCACAAAACGCTTGTCTTACTTTTATCTCATCGTACACCTCTCTATTCTTTATTCTCTCATTTTTCATCCCTCCCCAGGTATGGTTGATGGACAAATTGCGGGTTGTGGATTCTTGCCCAGCCTACTCAGCTCGAGGCTATTTCTTTCGACAGCGCCTAGTCGATGCCCCTGATGAAGGGTGGTGGTTTGAATGGATGTGCCATTTGTCTGCAGGTCGCATTGCTTGGCGTTGTCCTTGGCTCAATCTCTCGGCAATGAGCTATAGCATGTCCCGGCTGATCGGGATCCAGTTGATTGGTCTGACCCACTGTGTGTTCTACTTTCCGTTCCGGTTCCTGCGCCAGTTCGGTCATGATCAGATTTGCCCGCCAGAGGGGATTGAGTACCCGGCTGCTTTCCCGGTTCGAGGTGCACAGCTTGCCCGATATGCCACAGCATGGAGGACTAGAGAGCTCCTGGCCCCTGCTCCCACTTTCAGTTGCACTTTGTCTAACGAGTGCTTGGATTGGCTTAATGAGGAGGCACAGATTGGGCCTAGCTTGGCATCAGAGGCTTCGACCAACTCTGGGAGGGGGCGCAGGGACACTTGACTTGACTATGCCCCAGATTTATTGCTTTACTAGTACTTTCAAGTTTTCTTTATGAATGCAATAAAAAGCAACTTCGATTGTATGCAAGAGCAGGAGAACTCTGTTTTGAAATCAATGAAATTGAAGGTTGTGGTACTGAAAATTTTCGCTTTGGTCCAAAAATGGTCTTGGTTGTAAAGAAATTAATTTGAACAAAGTTAGCTTTTATTAAAACTTTTCAAAACCATTTCCGATATGGATCAGAACTGGACACGCCTAAGATCTGTCATTGAGATGCACAATCCCGGATCTTAGCAACTAGAAAGTTGCCCCTAGTCTAAATAGCACTGCACCGGAGATTGCGATAAATGCTGATGGATAAAGATGACTGAGATGGTCAAAATGGACAAAGTTGATCGGGGAAAAGTTTATGGCTGAACTTCAGGGTGAAGCTGCCTACGTATCCCAAAGATGGGAATCAAGCCTTACGTAGTTCAGGCTTAGGTTCACTCGGATATTTTCACTCTCCTTTTACGCTTTAACTTTTGCCAAGGTCGCCCTTTGTGGGTTTTCAACCTTGCGAGCTCAGTTTTTATATTTTCCAATTTTTTTGTGCTCTAACTTTTGCCTAGGTCGCCCTTTCAGGTTTTCGGCCTAGCGAGCCTCTCAAGGGTAATATTTCTTCAACTTGTCCATATTGATCGGTTGTGAGAACTCCGAGTCATCTAGATCCATCAGAACCACAGCTCCACCTGACCAGATAGCTTTGATGATATAGAGACCAGTCCAATTAGGTCTGAACTTGCCCCTTGGGTTGTGGATGGGAGCTCGGTTGTCCTTGAGCACCAAATCTCCTTCCTTTAGATTCCTGGACTTAACTTTCTTGTTGAAAGCCCGGGCAATTCTGCTCTGATAACCTTGAACATGGTACAGTGCTTTCAGTCTCCTCTCATCAAAAAGCATGAGTTCCTCAAACCTGCTCTGCTGCCAATCTGCTTCGGCTATCTGGCACTCAGCCAATACTCGTAATGACGGAACCTCAATCTCGATAGGTAGAACGGCCTCCATTCCATAAACCAATGAATACAGAGTCGCTCCGGTAGAAGTTCTAATTGAAGTCCTGTAGCCCCACAGAGCAAATGGCAGCTTATCTGGCCAATCCCGGTAGGTTTCCACCATCTTCTGCAGTATGTGTTTGATATTCTTGTTGGCGGCCTCGACTGCTCCGTTGGTTTGCGGCTGGTATGTGGATGACTTATGAAAAGCCACGTTGTATTTTTTCAACAAGTCAATCACTTCCTTCTTGAAGTGGGAACCGTTATCCGAAATGACCTTGTTTGGGACCCCGTAGCGACAGATGATGTTATTTCTGATAAACTTTGCAACGTGCGACGCCTTCAATATCGCATATGATTGGGCCTCGACCCACTTTGTGAAATAATCTATCGCGACCAGGATGAACTCATGCCCATTCGACCCCTTTGGAGTGACAGCTCCAATCACATCAATTTCCCAAACTGAAAATGGCCATGGCGAAGTCATATTGTACAGTTTCGACGGCGGGATGTTCATGCGATTTGCATGAATTTGACACTTGTGGCATCGCCGGACAAAACCGATACAATCCTCCTCCATGGTGGACCAGTAGTAACCCTGTCTGAGGATCTTCCGTGCCAGCATTACTCCGTTCATATGTGCACCGCATTCTCCTCCATGGATGGCCTCCATCAGGCGCTTTGATTCCTCGGCTTTGACACACAACTTATGCATTCCCAGATGACCTCTCTTATACAGCTTACCCCCACAGATGATGAACTGAACGGCCATTCTTCTGATTGCCCTTTTATCCTTGGCATTTACCCCTGGTGGGTATACTTCCTTCTCCAAGAAGTTCCAAATGTCATAATACCAGGGGTTTTCGTCCTGAACCTCATCTATAGCAGCAATCGACTTGTAGGCTGGTGCAAATTTCTGGTCAATGATGACTGGACGCATCCGAATTCTGAACGGGATGTCTATCATGGAAGATAGAGTTGCTAAAGAATCTGCGAACCTGTTGTTCTCTCTTGGAAGATGAGCAAAGTTTAGTTTCTCAAACCTAGGAATTAACAAGTCCAAGGTCTGGTGATACATCATCATCTTTTCATCTTTGACTTTCCAGTCTCCTTTTGCTTGAGACACAACAAGGTTCGAATCCCCGATGACATCCAGCCGTCTTGCCCCTAGTTCCAGGGCTGCTTCTAGACCGGCAATACATGCCTCATATTCAGCTTCGTTGTTCGAGACTTTGAACCGGAGTTTGAAGGCTAGAGGGATACGGGAATTGTCGGGTGCTATCAGCAACATTGCTATCCCATACCTGTATTGATTTGACGCTCCATCAAAGTACATCGTCTAATATTCGTCGTCGATGTGCAAAATGGCTTCATCTGGGAATAAGTACTCAACTGCTTCACCTCCTTCCACTGGATGATCGGCTAAGAACTCTGCCACTGCTCTTCCCTTGACTGACTTGCGTGTTACATATTTCAGATCGAATTCAGAGAGCAACAGCAGCCAACGAGCTAGCCTACCCGTAAGTGCCGGTTTCTCAAAAAGGTATTTGATGGGATCTAGTCGTGAAACCAACATTACGGAGTGAGCTAACAGGTAGTGCCGCAGCTTCCTGGTAGCCCATACCAAAGCTAAGCAAGCCTTCTCTAATGGTGTGTAGCGAGTCTCATACTCTAGCATCTTCTTGCTCAGATAGTAGATGGCCCTCTCCACCTTATCCTCTGATTCCTGTGCGAGCATGCAGCCCATTGTGGTCTTAGTCACTGAGAGGTACAATATCAACGGTTTTCCCGGCTCTGGCGGTGACAACATGGGCGGATTCTGCAAGTATTCTTTGATCTGTTCAAAAGCAGCTTGGCATCGGTCGTCCCATTGGAATTTCTTGCCTTTCTTCAGGAGACCAAAAAGTGGTTCACAAGTTAGGGTTAATTTTGAGATAAACCGTCTTATGAATTGCACTTTACCCAGAAAGCCTCGCACCTCCTTTTCAGTCCTTGGTGGTGGCATTTCTAAGATGACCTTGATTTTTGAAGGGTTGACCTCGATGCCCCTTTGTGTAATCAGAAATCCCAGCATTTTTCCCGCTGTAACACCAAACGTACACTTCTAAGGATTCAGCCGTAACCGGAATTCCCTGATCCTTTGGAAGAACTTTTGCAAGGTGGTGTAGTGGCGCTCTCTTTCTTTGAACTTGACAATCATGTCGTCCACATACACCTCAACCTCTTTGTGGATCATGTCGTGCAATATTGTGGTCGTGGCCCGTTGATAAGTAGCTCCGGCATTCTTCAACCCAAACGGCATTACTCTGTAGCAGTCCCCCACGGGGTGGTGAAAGCAGTCTTTTCTCTGTCTTCGGGTGCCATTACTATCTGATTGTACCGTGAGAAGCCATCCATGAATGAGAGCAAAGCATGCCCTGCTGTGAAATCCACCAACTCATCGATATGCGGTAAGGGAAAATCGTCCTTCGAACTAGCCCTGTTTAAATCCCTGAAATCCACGCACACCCGGATCCTGCCATCCTTCTTCGGTACTGGAACGATGTTGGCCAACCAAGTCGGGTAGTCGGAAACCAGCAGGAAGCCTGCATCGATTTGCTTGGTGACCTCTTCTTTAATCTTGAGAGCCCAGTCGGGGCGGATCCTTCTGAGTTTCTGTTTGACAGGTCGGGCCTCGGGGTCAAGGGGAATCCGGTGCCGTACAATCTCAGGATCGATCCCAGGCATGTCTTCGTAGGACCACGTGAAAACATCTTTGAAATCTTTTAATAAAGCGACTAGGCGCTCGCGTTCCTCCGTAGACAACGTGGACCCGATCTGGACCAGCCGCGGCTCCTCCTCAGTACCAATATTCACGGTAATGATTTCATCAGTTAAGGGTTTGACAAATCTCTCCTGCTCCTGCTCAATTAAACGTTGCAAAACCGGAGGAATTTCTTCTTCGTCGCTTTCATCAAAATTTTGAAAGTATGAATTTATGCAATAAATTAAGGGCACAGAAAAGTACTCGGAAACCACAGTTACTTGATTCTCATTAAGCTCATCCAAATCGTCCGAAATCTCGGTTACAACAGACTCAAACGAGAAAGAAAAAGACGACCTGGACATAACTGTGGCATCCGGGTTATCATCCCCAGGATTACCAGACTCAGACTCAGTCGAGCTGGAACCTGATTCCGACTCACAGGACTCGGTGGAATCAGATTCCGGCTCACTACCTGACCCGGCGCTGCTGGACAAGAATCCCTCTTCGTATTGCCAAGTGAGAGAGGGTGCGATAGATGCATCCAAAATAGTTGCTGGTAGGCCTGTAGCCGTTTCATCTCCGATCACGCATACCGAGAAGTTATCCCCCAAGCACTTTTGGTCGATCGAAGGATCTGAAAGCAGACTCGCCAGTGCTACCCCCATTTCAAGTTCGGTACCTTCGGAATCCACTGTCTTACACTGCCCAATCTCAGCTGATGGGTCCGTCTGCTCTTTGGCAATATCATCCCCGGGTAGTTGCAGGTCGAAGAAGATCTCGAAACCTGGCATGCGCTTCTTCTCCGCGTTTAGCCATGGCTCTGGGAAGCCGCAAAAAGGAAAGTCCTCCCCCTCCCGGATGAAGCGTCCGTTCAGGGTACCCTGAATGGGCCTATGCATTAATTTGAAAGGCTTCCCAGCCTGCTTTGCTCTGGCTCTTCCGGCCATTTCCTTTCCCTTCCTCACCCAGTCCTCTTTGGTGGGCAGATAACCCAAGCCAAAGGTATGAGGGTTATGTGGCACTTCGGCCAATGCTGAGACGCCCTTCCGGCCGATCCTTCCCAATCCCATCCCGGGGATGTGTTATAACTTGTTCATGAGGTAGACGGATTGAGCACTGACGTGCACCCCCTCATTCACAGCCATAATATTCTGCACCACTCGAGCCTCAGCCAAAGTGAACCCTGATAAGACCACATCTTCAGTGCCGTGCTCGATTTCCAAGACTGGTGTGGACACTTCCGGTGGCGGATGGATTGATGAATTCCCAAAAACAATAGCTACCCCTTTCCTGTGAGGGTACTTCAGCATCTGATGCAAAGTGGAAGAGACTGCCATGACCTGGTGCAACCACGGTCGCTCCAAAAGTAGGTTAAAGGTTGCGGGAACGTCCAAGACATGGAATTCAATGTTGTGTTGTCCTGGACCAACCTGAGTCTGAATTTTGACAGTCCCCATCACTTCCCTGCTAGTGTTATCATAGGCTCTGATCACCTGAGTAGTCGGCACGAAGTCCGCGGGTTTCAACCCGATTGCATATGCTGTTCTGGCTGGGCAGACATTGATGGCGGACCCGGCATCAATAAGTACCACCGGTATCCACTTATCTCTACATTCCACGGAAACGTAGAGGGGTTTGTTGTGATTTGTGCCCTCAGGTGGTAGTTCTTTGTCTGAAAAGGTCAATGTCGGGGAACCTCCTTCCGGAAAAACCAGCCCAACCAGCTGTTCTGGTGTAGTATCTATAGAGAGTTTGGCCCTGTCCATGGCAGATAAGACAGCCTGTCTGTGTACTCGCGACGCCATAAGCAGTCCCCAGATGGAGATGTCTGCTTGTATCTTCTTTAGCTGTTTCAGTACAGCTTCCTCTTCGATCTACTTCTCTTTTTGCCTCTCGGCTTCTTTGTCTTTCCCAGATGTCTCGGGTTGGTCTAGGTGTGGGGGCTTGAAGTACCGCCCACTTCTTGTCATGTGATCAACCTCATCGAGGTACCAGGTGTCGTCCGGTTGATTGCTTCCCCAGTCTTCGTCTGTGTGGGCAAGACATAAGTCATCGTCTTCCCACCACATTCCGTTGGCATTCAAAAGGCACCTGTCTGGCTCGGGCATGTTTGTACTCACAACACTTTCAGCCTGCATGCTCACAGCATCCTCTGTTCTTGTGCCCACAGCACTTCCGATCCCTTCATGGATTTTGGCTTTCCTGATTCTCTCAGAACCCTGTTGTTCTACCTGCATCAGTGCAGTTTGTTGTTCAACTTTCCCTGCATTCACAATGCTTCTGTCCTGAGCGAAATTCTTTGTACCGGTGCTCTCCGGCAATGTAACCTGACTTCCGGCCCTTTCGGCCACAGTTGATACTCTCGCCTCTGCCGGGCTCTGTTCTGGTTGGGATTCTTCCACTACATCTGGCTGATCATCCAGCCATCCAGTGGCCTCTGCCGATTCCTCATAATCAAACCAGTTGACTGCTGCGCCCCCTAATTCTTGGTCATCGAAAAACTGTAGGTTGGCAAAGTCCTCCTCCACAGCCGTCAAATCATTTGCCCCTTGCTCAAGTCCGTCCCCCTGGATCACACACAACTCCTCCTTCTCTGGCAATTCTAAGCCCAGCCCAATCCGGCCTGTTGACAAGATGTACTCACTCGGATCATAGACTTCCCCAGCAAAACTCTGTTCAATCCCAGACTCAACAATTCCATCATTTTCTGAAGTCTGCCTTGCCCCATCTTTGATGGTCACCACCGTCGGCTCTAGTTGGGTTGTGGAGATGTCTAACATGCACAAAGAGTCAGTGCAGTCGGGAAGGAGCACCTCCGGCTTAGGTAGATGGGTAGGAGTAATATAGATGCTAGGATCGTAAGACACGACCCCAGTCTGGATGAGACTGACTCTTTTGGGAGGTGGAGCTTGGTTGTGTGTAGGGAGTGGATTGGTTGTGACGTTAGGTTTCTCTGGAGGTAGAATCACATTTTTGTCAACGAGGTCTTGAATCTTGTGACGCAACCTGAAACATTGGTCAGTATCATGACTGTGCTGCTGGTGATATGCACAGTACTTGGCTGGGTTGTGAGAGGGTGGAAGTGGATTTGGTATTGGCCTCGGTTCTAGGGGTTTTAGATGCCCCTTTCTGGTTAAGACCCCCAGAGCCTTGGACAAAGGCATGTACAGTGGGGTGAAGGTTCTTTGGCCTCTAGGCTGGTGTTTAGTGGTTTGGGTATTACTTCCGGATGCACCGGAGAAGGGCGTGGCTGCCATGGGTCTCGGAAGAGGGGGGGAATAGTGGTGACCATGCTCACCTCTGAAGCTCTTGTAGTTGCAGCGCCACTCGGGCCTGCATTGTTGTTACGGTTGAAAGTCCTCCTTGGTTGCTCCCTATCCTGGTCAATCAGACCTTGCTTCATCGCATCCTCGATTTGTACCCCCATCTCGTGTAAATCTGAGAAGGTGGGAAAGGGGAGTACAATCATCTTCTGCATCAATCTCGGTTGGAGATTGCGCACAATCATCCTAATTTGGTCTTTATCAGTGGGCCTCAAAGTCATCATCGATGCCTTCGCCCTCCATCGAGTTACAAAATCTAAAAAAGTCTCTTTGGGCTCCTGCCTCGTCGTTTCGAGATCACGAGTTGTAATCTCAATTTGAGTGTTGTACGAGTACTGTGCGACAAAGGCCTCAGCCATTTCATCCCAGCTTCTTTTTACCTCATCCTCTAACTTTGCGTACCAGATGGTGGCCACACCCGACAGGGTTCAGCCGAACAACGAAAGCTTTTGTGGTCGGGTTAGGCCCATTGGCCGCAGGATGTCTAAGAATAGCCGAAGATGGACCATGGGGTCCCCGGACCCGTCGAAGCGGTCAATTTGCGGCATCTTGAACCTATCGGGTAATGTCACGGCCACGTCGGTATATCCATCCTCGATATCTGGAATAGACTTTACTCCTTGTGATTTCTTGAAGAGCTTCTCAAGCTTGCTCAGTTTCAGAGCTGTATGGTCTATTTCGAACTCGAAGGGAGAGTCCGGGTGGTTGGGTGTATGGGTCTTGGATAGTTGAGGCGGAAGCGGGGGCGGGGCTGGCCCCGTTGGAAGGTTCGTGTCCTCTTGCATGTTCTGGACATTTGACACGGTGTTTTGGGTGTTTGGCAGAGCATTCTGGACAGTAGGTGCCTGCTCGGGTAATGGAGCCCCTGGCGGAGGAGGAACTTGATGTGAAGCAGATGCCACATTCTGCTGTTGCAGTCTAGTGATTAGCTCGGCCTGCTAGGCCATGATCGCGGCCTGCTGTTTGGAGAACTCCGCTTGACGGGCGGCATCCTCCTGCATTTGTCTCATGCTCTCCTGCATTTGGCGCATCAGGGCTTCCATCCCTGATGTATTTTGCTGATCCATCCGACTAACTGGTATGTCTATTTCTATAGCAACAATCGAGACCTCAGTCCTATTGTCATCTGATGGAATAACCCACTGTTCTGGCAACCTCTGTTCTAACACACTGCGCTTTCTTGGTCTTCTTCTGACAACGGGGGGTAGAGAATGGAACACTAGCTGTCCGTCAATTAGATCCTCAGATCGATTGAGCCGACGACCTTGTATCCAAAGTGCTTGGGGAATATCTACTGGGTTGGAAGCAATTGTGCTAAAACTGCCCTAGTAAAAAGATAAATAAAGCAATAAGGAAATAAATAAATAGATAAACGGACAGCATGACAGCTTAAAGTAAATGCATGACACACAACTGGGCATAACAACACACAGTCGATAAGCTGACTACACACTGTCCTCAAACATTGATCATTATCCCTGAATCACTGTCCTTGAAAACTGAATCTCTGATACCCGCAGATAACTGATTCTCAATCACTGACTGATGCCCGCAGGCCTGGTGCCCAAACTCATACACTGATACATGCATTCCTTGTAGAGACGCACTCTAAAGCACATAACAGATAAGTGAGAGCCAAAACACCCCTATGTTGGGGTAGGGTTTCCCTGTCCTATTTTGTCAGGAGCTAGGGTTTCACTACGCACGCAGCGGTTTCAAACAACCTATAAACGGGTAAGCAACCTGTCCTAGTTTGGAATGGTCACTATGGATCCGAATATGCACTAGGCCGAATAGTCAAAAAGGGTGCCCCGGTAAAACCGGGGTTTGTGTTCCCATACTGGCAGAGCCCACAACCGGTCAGCCTTATGGTCATGCCTTGACAAGACAAGCCTCCGGCAAACCGTTTAGGAATAGCAGCTGGCAAACACGATGTCCTAGGCGCACCAATGCACATGCAATGCAAAGAAACACACAAGTGTAGTAAAAAACAGATATCATGAGTTCGAGTCAAGTTCTCTAATTCCCCAGCAGAGTCGCCAGAAACTGTAGACGTCCCCGAACGCCCCTGGGAGGAAACGAGCTCCCCCGTTCCGTTCGATATTGGGCTCACTACAGCTCAGGACTCAAATGTTGTCACGGTTCTAAGTCTGAACCAAAGAGTCCAAATCCGGCAAATCGTTTTGAGAAAATAGATTTTTGAAAGAGAAATGCCAAACATAGACTGCTTTGCCAGATACAGAGTCGCCACCTAAATATTTTATTTTGGGAAATTTAGGAAACCCTGACTCGTTGCCTAAGGCCACGTGTCCGTCATCACCAAAGTTGCCTCGGCTCAGGAACTTGGGTACGATTGGGGAAGGTCACTTCGTGAGCACCCCTGCTCGCCCGATCAAAGATCGGCCTCTACTAACCATGATATCTATTTTTGAAAAACATTGTGTGTTTTTATTCCGGTTATTAGCCTAGATTACTATGTGATGCGCACATCATACAAGTATAGACTGGATCGCCTGAATTGGAACAAAACATTTCATGTTTGTTTCTTTGAAAATGGTTTGATGGTGCTACCCGCAAGTAGGCTAAGACGTGGATTTGCCACCCTCGGGTGGGCTTAGAAGAACATGAATTTGCCACTATCTAGTGGGCTTAAAACACACATTTGATGAATTGTTCCAATTCAAATAACCCAACCTTCACCCACAGGCATTCAGGCAGTTATATCATATAAGCACATAGCCTCATGGTAAGCATGCTATTCATGGCAGTCACTCACATGCATGCAAGGATGCTAAAGCATAAAACTTACTGAGTACTCCAAGCCAAAACAGAAGCTAGGTTAGAAATCCATGCATGATCCTAACTATACAAAAATGCCTAATGCAACACATGCAAAAATGCAACTATAGCAGGCTCGGCTATTCTAAACATGGCATATGAAATGCTACAGCTAGCATGTATTCAACTTGGAATTGAAAATACGATGCAGTTAGTATGATGCGCCGAGCCCGGTGCATGCAAAACAGATGAATGAATACAAACATGCTATCATACTGTATGCTAATTGAAACATGCCCTAATCTAACCATCATAAGCGGGTAAATAAAAGGGAGAAAGACGTGGGGTTGGAAGACATACATCACACACACGCACACTTATTACAGTTGTGCCCTCGCTCGGAGGGTCCGAATAAAATAATATACAGTCCCAAATGAATAAATAATACAGTCCCGAATAAATACAAAAATCCTAATTAGTTTACAAATTAATCTAAGAAAGCTATAAACTGGCATGCAAGCCAGGGACTGCCTCGACTCTGATGAATGATGTATGTTTGGGCTGCCTTGCGCGGAAATCCACTGGGATGCCCCAATTAGCCTCTGTTTTGCAATTATTCTTGGAAAGCACGCCAAGCTCCGGAAGGTTGCTAATTCTTGATTTGCTGCAACAGAGAGCAGGAAAGGGGCATAGCAGTGTATTTTCACATATGTATGCATATCTCGATCCTTGTGCCACCAATCACGCATCTCGATGCATGATGGCCGAGGGGTCGAATTTCACAACTCAATATGGAATGAATGCACATATGGACACAACAAGACCTAAACTCCATCATGGGTAATCCGGAGTGTCGGTGACTGGGAATTGAGACACGTTCCGTCACTCGAAGTACGAAACGTCCCTCGTTTCCCGTGCTCGGGCTAACTCCTATCCCAAACACAATGCAATATGCATGACATGCATGAATGCGACTAATATACAACCTAGCATGCACAATGCTATGAAATGGCATACACGATGCACGAGGTACCATGGCATACACAATGCTCTAACATACAACCTAGCATACGCAATGCTATGAAATGAAATGGAATACACAATGCACAATGGACTTACACTAACACAAGTGGACCTCAGCCACACTCGCATAAGAGGCCATGAGATGAAAATGAGACTTTCAAAGTACGTGCATGCATGCACGCAAACCGAGGACCGACCCTATGGCACCAAATGCCACTCTAACAAGACATGGCAAGGCATGAAATATGATATGCTAGCATGCAAATTTCATCACTGAAATGCGATACAAAACAGCCCCGAATCATGAAAACCTGGCACCCGATGCAAGGAATGGTCCCGAAATGCAAGATTAAGCACATGAAATGACTTGTAGCTACATCAAGCATGCATTATTTGTACATGAAGTATGAAAAAAGATTCAAGGCAGCCCCAAAAAAAGCATGTTTACAGTTTTAAGCAAGGCCAAAAAGCAAACACAAATAGGGCTAAACCGATACGCAAAAATGGCCCTAAATGTGAGATAAAGAAGCAAGTCACAGCTTCTGGCCCCAAACAGATGAGGGCCCTTCAATAATGTTGAAGAGGGGCCCAAAATATGACCTTTTACAGTTTATTACTGAGCCAAAAACAGTACACAAGCATGCTCAAAATACTATGCAAAACAAGGCCAAAAAGAGAGCTATAACACAAAGTACAAAAAGAATGCCTCAAACAGTAAAATACCCTTAATGAAATATGAAGAGGGGGTCAAAATAAGGCCATTTTAAGTTCAGACCAGAGTCCAAAAACAGAAGCACAAGAGGCTAATAAATCATGCAAAAATGGAGCCAAAAAAGGGATATAAAGGCAAGTGGAAGATAGAAGCCTCAAACAGTGATGAGCCCTTCAACAACATTGAATAAGGGCTCAAAATAAGCCACTTTACAGTTTATGACATGCCTCAAAACAATTTATACATAGGCCAAAAATACTACACAAGAAAATGGCATACAAGAGAGGCAATGAAGCAAGTGCAACAAGGAGGCCTCAAACAGTGAGAGGCCCTTAAACAAACATGAAAAATAGCTCAAAATAAGTCTAGTTCCAGTTAGGGTCGGAGCCCAAAACAGCAAGTAAGTGTGGCTAATGTATTGAACAAAATAAAGCACAAAAAAGGATAATAGGGACTCACCCTTGAAGACTAGTCTTTGACACCCTTTTGGACCAAGATGCAGCACTCCTAGGCTCTGAAGAACAACCTCCAGCTGCTGGAATGGAGGATGGAAGGGTGGGGCTATGGGTTGGTGAAGAAATGGGTGTAGGACTTGAGAGTTTGGAGCTTGGAAGTATAGAGAGAGAGAGATTGAATGCAAGAGGCTTGGAAATTTTGTAACCCTAAGAACAGAGCTGGAGATGCTGTTATATAGACAAAAGATGGGGGAAAAAGGGGGGAAAAATGGAGGGAAAACAATCCAAGTTTCCCTCCAAAATGCAGCCCCCCGGATACAGAATCTGGGGGGAAAAAAAAGGTCTATCTGCACTGTACTTGATGCAAGGATTCTGGCCAGACAGTTATTGAAACTACAGGTGGCCGGCCGACTTTCCCCATGGCCGGCCGGCCAAGGGTCAAAATGGTCAATGAGAATTAATGGCCGGCCACCACAGAAAGAGGGCCTCCCATGTGTGCACAACACAACCCTGTGGTCAAAAATTGGAGAAAGTGAACCAGGAGAGAGAACAACCCACTTTTTGGAGGGGTTCAAAAGGTTCAAAATCAATTACTGTCCGGCCACCAAATATTGGTGGCCTCCCAGATGTGTACATCACAAATATGGGGTTTAGGGTGCAAGAAAATGGCCCAAGGGTGGTCAACATTGGCTTTGAAGTGAGAAAAAACGGGCGACGGAGGGCGATGAAGGGATAAAGTTGGCTGACAGAACAATTACTGGCCTCCCATCCTTCTATGACCTTCCTAGCAATGAAACAGAGGTTCCTGCCAAAAATGAACCAAAACCGATGCAAAATGAAGGTTCGGGGGCCGAAACGCGCAGCCCGAGGCCTCGAAAACTGACTGTTAGGCACCAGAAGTGGTGTTCGACAACGAAGTCGGTCTCTCGGACCGCAGTGTCCCTCAAAATGGAGCAAATAAGATGTATGCCAAAAACCGGGGCAAACGGAGGTGGTTAAGCGGTCCCGAACCGAGGCACACGGCCAACGACTCCGAAAAATCGGAAACCGGGCTCCAAACGGGCAAAATGGCCTACGACCACGAAACGTAGCCTACGGCCACTGAGAGATGATCTACGAGACCTCTCCCTCCCTTCGGGAAGAGAAAATAGAGAAAACAAAACCTGGTTCACAAACCGAGGCAAAACACAAAAGAGTCCTGAAGTCTGGAGGCAAGGCTCGCAGCCGAGACTCTGAAACCTCAGAACGAGCACAATATGAAACATCACCAAGCGCTCAATCGGTGACGTCTGAGTCTTAAGGTTGGTCAAAAATGGGGTGTCTACAATCGCATACAAATGTGCATACCGCACAAATGAAATAAGGAGGTGCATCGCATATAAATGTGCATACCGCACAAATGAAAGAGGGGGTGCATCTCATACAAATGTGTATACCATACAAATGTGCATACCGCACAAATGAAAGAAGAGGATGCATCGCATACAAATGTACATACCACACAAATGAAAAAGCGGCATCGCATACAAATGTGCATACCGCACAAATGAAAGAAAGAGGCGCGTCACATACAAATGTGCATACTGCACAAATGAAAGAGGGGTGTATTGCATACAAATGTGCGTACTGCACAAATGAAAGAGGGGTGCATCGCATAAAAATGTGCATATCACACAAATGAAAGAAGGGGGTGCATCGGATACAAATGTACATACCGCACAAATGAAAGAAGGGGGTGCATCGCATACAAATGTGCATACCGCAAAAATGAAAGAAGGAGGTGCATTGCATACAAATGTGCATATTGCACAAATGAAAGAGGGGTATATCGCATACAAATGTGCCACAACACAAATGATGAACTTGAAATCCAAACACGTCTCACGCGAGAGGAGGAAAGATGGTGTGAACACCAGGCACACTTGATGTTTTTAATCGAGTAAATCAACAACCTAATGCGTCTCACGTGAAAGAAGGAAAGATGGTGTGAACACCAGGGCACCTAATTTTTTTAACCGAGTAAATCAACAACCGAACGCGTCTAATGAGAAAGGAGAAAGGATGGTGTGAACATCAGGCCCACCTAATGTTTTTAACCAAATGAATCAATAGCCTAACGCGTCTTACACGAAAGCAGTAAAGATGGTGTGAACACCAAGTGCACCTAATGGTTTTAATCAAGTGAATCAACAACCTAACGCGTCTCATGCGAAAGGAGATAAGATGAACAAATCCAAATGCATCTCACGCGAGAGGAGAAAGGTGAACTTGAGATCTAAATGCGTCTCACGCGAGAGGAGAAGTAGTGAACGAATCCAAACGCGTCTCATGTGAGAGGAGAAATAGTGAACAAATCCAAATGCGTCTGATGCGAGAGGAGAAATAGTGAACAAATCCAAACGCGTCTCACGTGAGAGGAGAAAAGGTGGTATAACCAACTAACGTACCTAACCGTATTTCCTAGGGGAGGGGAAAGATTTTAACTGGGTAAACGTCACATCCTAACACATTTCTTATGAAAGGAGCAAAGGTGGTGTAACCAACAAGCGTACCTAACCGTATCTCATACGGAGAGGGGGACTGTTTTAACTGGGTAAAATCAAATCCTAACACGTTTCACGTGAAAGGAACAAAGGTGGTGTAACCAACGTGTACCTAACCGTATTTCATACGGAAAAGAGAGAAGTTTTTAACCTGGTAAACATCAAATCCTAACACATTTCATGTTAAAGGTGCAAATGTGATATAACCAACACGCGTTCCTAACCGTATCTCATACGAAGAGGGAGAAGGTTTTAACCAGGTAAACTTCAAATCCTAACACGTCTCACGTGAAAAGTAAAAAGATGGTGTAACCAACAGGTGTACCTAATCGTACCTCATACGGAGAAGGGAAATGTTTTAACCAGGTAAATTTCAAATCGTAACATGTCTTACGTGAAAGGTGAAAAGGTGGTGTAACCAACAAGCGTACCTAACCGCATTTCATACGGAGAGGGGGGAGGTTTTAACCGGGTAAATGTCACATCCTAACACATTTCATGTGAAAGGAGCAAAGGTGGTGTAACAACAGGCGTACCTAATCGTATCTCATATGGAGGGGGGGGAAGGTTTTAACCGGGTAAACATCAAATCCTAACATGTTTCATGTGAAAGGAACAAAGATGGTGTAACCAATAGGCGTACCTAACCGAATTTTATACGAAAAGGGGAAGGTTTTAACCAGGTAAACGTCAAATCCTAACACGTCTCACATGAAAGGTAAAAAGGTGGTGTAACCAATAGCGTACCTAACTGTCTCTTATACGGAGAGGGGGAAGGTTTTAACCAGGTAAACATCAAATCCTAACACGTTTCACGTGAAAGGAACAAAGGTGGTGTAACCAACATGCGTACCTAACCGTATTTCATACGGAAATGGGAAAGGTTTTAACTAGGTAAACATCAAATCCTAACACATTTCGAGTGAAAGGTGAAAATGTGGTATAACCAACAGGCGTTCCTGACCGTATCTCATACGGAGAGGGGGAAGGTTTTAACCAGGTAAACTTCAAATCCTAACACGTCTCACATGAAAGGCAAAAAGATGGTGTAACTAACAGGCGTACCAAACCATACCTCATACGGAGAGAGGGGAAGGTTTTAACTAGGTAAACTTCAAATCATAACACGTCTCACGTGAAAGGTAAAAAGGTGGTGTAACCAACAGGCGTACCTAACCGTATTTCTTACGGAGAGGGGAGAGGTTTTAACCGGGTAAACGTCACGTCCTAACACATTTCATGTGAAAGGAGCAAATGTGGTGTAACCAATAGGCGTACCTAACCGTATCTCATACGGAGAGGGAGAAGGTTTTAACTGGGTAAATATCAAATCCTAACACATTTCACGTGAAAGGAACAAAGGTGGTGTAACCAACAGGCGTTGTAACCAACATATGTACCTAACCGTATTTCATACGGAAAGGGATAAGGTTTTAACCATGTAAACGTCAAAGGAGCAAAGATGGGATGTGATTGCATGCAAAATACGTATCACATATGTATACGTATACACATAAGCAAACTATATACATATACAGATACACACATTTACATATATAGACAAAATATATAAAGTTACATGTACACATACATATACGTACATAATATATACATACACATACATACATACATATACGCATCTCTTTCTCCTCTTCTGTTTTTGTCTGTCTGTCTCTCTTTCTCTCTCTTTTCCTTCATCTTCTTCCATTGTCGTGTCTGGTGCGTGATTTCAATAATCGCTGCGTGTGACCGACAAGCTATCCAATCCTTCCCTGATTGTCAATGATTGTCTCGGCCTTCTCCCCTCTTTGTCTTCTTCTTTTCTTTATCCTCTTCTTTAGGCTAGGTTTGGCATAACAAAAAAAAGTCAAAAAGTTAAAAAGTCACTATCCTATTTAAGTCACATCATCTTATTTAAATCACATCATCTCTCTACCACATCACTTCAAACCCAACCCATATTTCATAAAAAGTCAAAAAGTGCACTTATTTAGATCATTGCAAACAACCCCTTAATCTAAGTTTTGCAGGGGAGGCAGAGTAGAGAGCTAAGTAGAGACGAAAGGCTGCAAAACCTACTCTACAACCCCTCTTTTGCATCCCTCTCGTCTGACATGGCCTCTTACCGTTCTCTTTCTCTTTTTCTAGACCTCAATGAGTCTACAATAGAGTTCACTGATTCTGACTCCTCGCCTCAACCGTGTGCTCTTCCTCCTTCTCCTATTTTCAACTTCCCTGCAATGCTAGTCGAGCAACTGATGACTGCTCAGTCTGACATTGAGGCCAATTCTTTCACGCTGAAAGCATACGTGGAGACCGTGACTGTGGTCTCCAATCTGTCCCGTCGCTTGGAGCGCAGAATGAATGAGGTGCATTGATTGAATGCATAACTTTCTTTGCTTTAACATGTGTACAAAGATTCTAGAGGGGAAGTTAGCGAATTGAAGAAACAAATCAAGGAGTTGAAATGGCAGGCCACCTCCGTGGCTAGATTCGGAGTTTTTTTGCAGAACTAATTTGATGGCCGGCGAGGGATAATCTCCTTCGGAAGCTCTGCCAAGGTCGAGGCAGAGTCTTCAAGAGCTTCGGAGGAGTAAAGATGAAGTGAGGCATCTGATGGTAAAGTCAGGCAACGAAGCTATGTGCAAATGAAGCCAGTTGTAATCTTCGCCACCGGGCTGCTGCCGGAAAACTGAGAAAATGCTACTCTCTCTCTCTCTCTTTTTGTTTTTTCTTTTTGGAGTGGGCACTTATAGCTTCAACTCCTTTTTGTACAACTTTGATTGGGGTTGATCCCTGGCATTTAATAAAACGAGTTTGTTCTACAAATCTGGATAGCATGAATGACACAACACTGAACATAAAAATTATTTTGTTTTGAATTTTGAACTTGAAAAGGGATGCATTTTAGTGAATTCAGAACTGAATATTGAGTCTATCACTGACCAAAACACAAAACACAATTTAATGAAATGAAAATGATGCAAAAACCATCCCAAAACACACCCCTTTGCGCTTGTCAGAGCAAAATGAATGCAAAACAGAGCAACCCCGGTCGACCACCCGACGAAAAAGCATCGCCGGCGACAACTACTGTACATTTTCCGGCGATTGCTTGATTAAGGTGACGAGAACTCAATAGTGTGGGTAAAAGACAGAAAACCTGACTCAACTGTGCTATCACTTTGCCCTTTTTTGTTTTTCCTTTCTGCTAAAGTGATTTTGATCAACATGAGAGCTAAATTAGAAAACTTGTTCCATTTTCTATCTTGAAATCATATAAGCCAAATTATGAGCACTGAAAATTTTCTCTTTTTGGTCCAAAGAATGGTCTGAGTTTTGGAAAAATGGAATAATTTTTGAGAAAATAAATCAACTTCATTAAAAGTCCTCAAAATCTATTTTCGCAAATGACCACTACTCGGTCAACATGAAATCAACCCTTGAGGTTCAACTGAATTCGTCTGGCAACTGAATCCGTCATAAAGGAGAACTAGGACAACTGAATCAATTGGGGACGAGTCAATCAAATATGGATAGTTGAGTTGAATAAAGATACACTAATCAAACATGGACGAGATGAGTGAGTTGAAAAATGATTAGGGCCGAACTTCAAGATGAAGCTGTCTACGTATCCCAAAGATAGAAATTAGGCCATACATAGTTCCGGCTAAGGTTTACTCGGGTATTGACACTCTCCCTTTGTGCTCTAACTTTTGCTAAAGCCACCCTTTCGGGTTTTCAACCTTGCGAGCTTTTCATTTTTTATTTTTCTATTTTTTTTCTATTTTTTTCATTTTTTTTTCACTTTTTATTTTTTATTTTTCTGCTCTAACTTTTGCCTGGGTTGCCCTTTCGAGTTTTCAGCCTAGCGAGCCTTTCAAGGATGATATTTTCGTTTTAGCTTGTCTATGTTGATTGGTTGTGAGATCTCAAGGCCATCTAAATCTATAAGAATGACTGCTACACTTGACCTGATAGATATGATGATGTAGGGACTAGGCTAATTGGGCCTGAATTTTCCCCTAGTGCTATGGATAGGAACTCGACTGTCCTTCAGTAATAAAACTCATTTCCTCAGATTTCTGGATTTGACTTCTTTTTCGGTCTTCATTAGCTTGAGAAACGATCCAATTTTAAATTTTTGATCACATCCAACCTTACTGCCCCTAGTTCAAGGGCTAGTTCCAATCTAAATCACATCCGACCTTATTCCCCTAGTTCAAGGGCAGTTTCCAATCTGAATCACATCCGACCTTATTGCCCCTAGTTCAAGGGCTGCCTCCATTTCGGTTATGCAAGCCTTATACTTTGGTTGACTACTAAACATTTTGAATCAAGGTTTGAAAGCTAAGGAGGTCGGACCTCAAGTCGAGAGGGATCCTATGCTGTATAATCTCAAGATTAATTCCAAGTATGTCTTCATAAGACCACACAAAAACATTTTTCGAAATATTTTCACAAAGTGACTAATCGCTTGTGCTCTTATGAAGACAATATAGAACCAATCTGGACCAAGCCAGGATCCTTCTCAGTACCCACATTAACATAAATGGTCTCATTCATCAAGGGCTTAGCACACCTCTCTTCCTCTCAGTCGATCAAAATTTGCAAATCCCGAGGAATTTCTTCCTCTTCATTTTTATCAAAGTTTTGGAAAAAAGTTTTGTAATTTTTGGTCAATGCAATGAATTAAAGGCACAAAGAAGTAGGCAGAATCTATGGCACTTTTATTGAAAAGAAACTACGACTCAGCAATGACAATAGACTCAAAAGAAAATGACAAAGAAGACCTAGACAGGACAGAATGTCTAGGTTAGCACTCCCGCAATCAACAGACCCTGACTCACTAGAATGAATAGAGCCTGATCCCAACTCCACAAACTTGGTGGAATCTAACTTAGACTCAACACTCAATTCAGAAAGTAAAGTGAAATCATTCTCAAATTGCTAAAACAGTGCGTGTCATCCACCACGTTTGGAACGAAATCTGTCCAACCACCTCTGGTGACTCATCCCGATCCACCTCTATCTGGTAATGCCAACTCTTCAAAAATCAACTCAGTCGTTGCCACAACTACCACCATTGCCAATCCCTTTGGCAATACTAGCCCACAAACAGTTGAGTCAACCCGACCTCCAAATAAACCCTTTCATCCACTCCACATGTCCCCAACCCGCGCCATGGAAATCCTCGTAGACAAGGGGCACCTCAAGCTCCTTGATCCCCGACCTCTCCATGATATTCTACCAGTCAGACATGACCCCAATAAATACTGCGCCTTTCACCAACAACATGGTCACGAGACTGATCGTTGTTTTTGTTTATGCCATGAGATTCAAGATCTCATCAACAGTAAAGCCATAGCTCTGCCTCAACCCCAAAGACCCAAGGTCATTACCCCACCTGAAAAACCACAAATCTACTGATGATGGGTCAATAAACTTAGGGGATAATGCGACTAGCTCTGTGATTAGGGGATGAACCAATTTCTATGTGATTATGTGCGCTACCTCATGTTCTTGAGGTGATTCACATGTCATATCTTAGAAGCCAAATTTTAGTTGCATCTCATGAGTGAATTGCATTAGGATTTTGTATATAAGATCATGCATGTTTTTACTAACTTTGTTTTGTAGCTGTTCGAGGGACGTCAGTAAATATGTAAGTTTTTATGCTTTAGCATTCCGTTTGTGTATGTTTTTCTTATTATGTTTTAGCATCCTACCATGTGGCTACTTGCTTACTTGATATAACTGTATGAATGCTAGTGGATGGAGGTTGTGTCTCTTAATTTGGAATAGTGTTGATTTTCATGTTTGTAAACTCAATTTATTTGGGTTGTACATCTCTGGGCATGTTATAGTTTCTGACGACTCTGTTGGGGATTTTATGAAACCTTGACTCGAACTCCATGATATGACTTTTATTTTCAGTTATATGTTTATTGCATTGCATGCATTGGTGCACTTAAAGTCCCTGTGTTGCCTAGATACTGGTGGGAGCACATGCACACTTTTTGTGGCACTACAACTATCTTTAAGTTACTTTTGAGGCCTTGTGTTGTAACCTTTTGAGATCTCTACGGTTCTCAGACTTCGAAGAGAGGCTATATTGACTCTTCTAATTTCTTGGAATCTTTATTGATTATGACCCAAAGTACTCTTTGGTAACTCCATCTTGACTTCAACCCCTAGAGTAGAGCCAACCTTGTACATATAGTAATCTATAGTACTTTTCAAAATTAGGACAGGATGCTCTCTCATTTCTAGGATGTATGATGCCACTTGTTTGAATAGTGAACCCTAGATCATTTCAAAAGCTAGGACAAAGTACCCCTACCCCCCCATAGGGGTGTTTGTTCTCTTTCCTACTATGTGTTATGTGGAAATATTAGATCTATACAGGGGTTCTCAAATTTGAATGAGTGGTTTAAGCATTTCAGTTTGCGAGGTTGAGTTTAGTTTTTCGGTGATGTATATAGTGGTCAGTTATGTGAATTGGACCGAAGTGCTACAAAATTCTGATTAGAGGTCCTATTTTTGTTTTTGTAAGGTGGTTGTAGCACTACAGCTTCAGAGTGGTCTATTATCCCCAAAGTTCTGTAAGACTCGCATCGGTAGATTGTTCAAAGTACCCTTCCTTTGCCAACTAGATCGTCCCTAATCACCTCCCTAGAATCAGTGATGGCTCAAATTCCAGAGAATATAGCAAACATGTTTTTATCCCTCCAAATAAGCATAGATGCTATCACCAATACGATTTCCACTCACAGTGATGCTCTCACTAAATTGCAACACCAATGTAGGATGTCCACTATCCAACCACCTTTGGTGACTCATCCCGATCCATCTCAATCTGCTAATGCCAACTCTTAAAAAATCAACACAGTCGTTGCCACAACTACCACCATTGCCAATCCTTTTGGCAGTACTAGCCCACAAACAATTGAGTCAACCCAACCCCCAAATAAACCCTTTCTTCCACTCCACATGTCCCTAACTCGTGCCATGGAAATCCTCGTAGAAAAGGGGCACCTTAAGCTCCTTGATCCCCAACCTCTCCCTGATATTCTACTAGCCAAACATGACCCCAATAAATACTGCGCCTTTCACCAACAACATGGTCATGAGAATGATCATTGTTTTCGCTTACGCCATGAGATTCAAGATCACATCAACAGTAAAGCCATAGCTTCACCTCAACCCCAAAGACCCAAGGTCATCACCCCACTCGAAAAAGCCGCAAATCTACCGATGATGGGTCAATAAACTTGGGGGATAATGCGACTAGCTCTGTGATCGGGGGATGAACCACCTGCTGATTGCACACAATTCGTTCCAGACGTGGTGGATGACACGCACTGTTTTAGCAATTTGAGAATGATTTCATTTTACATTTTGAATTGAGTGTTGAGTCTAAGTTTTATTCCACCAACTTTGTAGAGTTGGGATTAGGCTCGAGTCATTCTAGTGAGTCAGAGTCTGTTGATTGCGGGAGTGCTAACCTAGACATTTTTGTTCTCTCTAGGTCTTTTTTGTCATTTTCTTTTGAGTCTGTTGTCATCGTTGAGTCGTAGTTTCTTTTCAATAAAAGTGCTATAGATTCTACCTACTTCTTTGTGCCTCTAATTCATTGTATTGACCAAAAATTACAAAACTTTTTTCCAAAACTTTGATAAAAATGAAGAGGAAGAAATTCCTCGGGATTTGCAAATTTTGATCGACTGAGAGGAAGAGAGGTGTGCTAAGCCCTTGACGAATGAGATCATTTTTGTTAATGTGGGTACTAAGAAGGATCCTGGCTTGGTCCAGATTGGTTCTATAATGTCTTCATAAGAGCACAAGCGATTAGTCACTTTGTGAAAATATTTCAAAAAATGTTTTTGTGTGGTCCTATGAAGACATGCTTGGAATTGATCTTGAGATTGTACAACATATGATTCCTCTCGACTTGAGGTCCGACTTCCTTAGCTTTCAAACCTTGATTCAAAATGTTCAGTAGTCAACCAAAGTATAAGGCTTGCATAGCCGGAATGGAGGCAGCCCTTGAACTAGGGGCAATAAGGTCAGATGTGATTCAGATTGTAAACTACCCTTGCACTAGGGGAATAAGGTCGGATGTGATTTAGATTGAAAGCAGCCCTTGAACTAGGAGCAATAAGGTTGGATGTGATCAAAAATTTAAAATTGGATCGTTTCTCAAGCTAATGAAGACAAGAAAAGAAGTCAAATCCCGAAATTTGAGGGAATGAGTGTTATTACTGAAGGATAGTCAAGTTCCTATCTACAACACTAGGGGCAAATTCAGACCCAATTAGCCTAGTCCCCACATCATCATATCTATCAGGTCAAGTGTAGCAGTCATTCTTATAGATTTAGATGGCCTAGAGATCTCACAACCAATCAACATGGACAGGCTAAAACAAAAGTATCATCCTTGAGAGGTTCGCTGGGCTGAAAAACCAGAAGGGCGACCTAGGCAAAAGTTAGAGCAGAAAAAGAAAAAAAAGAAAGTGAAAAAAAAAGAAAAAAATAATAAAATAAAAAATGAAAAACTTGCAAGGTTGAAAACCCGACAGGGCGGCTTTGGAAAAAGTTAGAGCACAAACGGAGAGTATCAATACCCGAGTGAACCTTAGCCGGAACTACGCATGGCCTGATTCTTATCTTGGGGATACATAGAAAGCTTCATCTTGAAGTTTGGCCCTAATCATTTTTCAACTCACCCATCTCGTCCATGTTTGATTGGTGTATCTTTATTCAACTCAACTATCCATATTTGATTGACTCGTCCCCATTTAATTCAGTTGTCCTATTTCTTCTTCATGACGGATTCAATTACAAGACAAATTTAGTCGAACATCTCAAGGGTTGATTTTATGTTGACCGAGTAGTGGTCATTTGCGAAAATAGATTTTGAGGATGTTTAATAAAGTTGACTGATTTTCTCAAAAATTATTCCATTTTTCCAAAACTCAGACCATTCTTTGGACCAAAAAGAGAAAATCTTCAATGCTCATAATTTGGCTTATATGATTTCAAGATAGAAAATGGAACAAGTGTGCCGATTTACCTCTCATGTTGATCAAAATCACTTTAGCAGAAAGAAAAAAAAATAAAAAGGGGCAAAGTGATGAATTAGGGGCACAGTCGAGTCAAGCTTTTTGTTCTCTACCCACACTTCAAGATCTCATCACCTTAATCAAGCAATCGTCGGAAAATGCATAGTAGTTGTTGTCGGCGATGCTTTTCTGTCGGGCAGTCGACCGGTGTTGCTCTGTTTTGCATTCATTTTACTCTGACAAGCGCAAAGGGGTGTGTTTTGGGATGGTTTTTGCTTCATTTTCATTTCATTAAATTGTGTTTTGTGTTTTGGTTAGTGATAGACTCATATTTAGTTCTGAATTCACTAAAATGCAGCCATTTTCAAGTTCAAAATTTAGAACAAAATGACTTTTTTGCTGAGTGTTGTACCATTCATGCCATCTGAATTTATAGAACAAACTCGTTTTACTAATGCCAGGGATCAACCTCGATCAAAGTTATACAAAAGATAGTTGAAGCTATAGGTGCCCACTCCAAAATAAAAAAAAACAAAACAAAACAAAGATTGAAAGGAAAAAAAAAAAAAAAGAGGGGACAAACTTCTCAGATTCCGGCAGTGGCCCGGCGGTGACGGATACACGCCGACTTTCCTTGTTGATACCTTCTTTGCTTGATTCTCCCACCGATCACTTATTCTTGCTTTCATTTTGGGAGGCTCTTGAAGGCCTTGCCTCGGCGTCTACAAAACTGCCAAAAGAGATGATCCCTCGCTGGCCATCAAAGGTAGTCCCATAACGAGTTGCGATGGCCACCTGCCATTTCAACTTCTTGATTTGTTTCTTTAATCCGTTAAATTCCCCTCTAGAATCTTTGTACATATGTTGAAGTAAAGAAAGTTGTGCATTCAATCGATGCACCTCATTCGTTCTGCGCTCCAGGCGACGAGACAGATTGGAGACTGCAATCACGGTCTCCACGCATGCTTTCAGTATAAAAGAATTGGCCTCAATGTCAGATTGAGCAGCTATCAGTTGCTCGACTGGCATTGCAGGGATGTTGAAAGCAGGAGAAGGAGAAGGCGCACACGGTTGAGGCGAGGAGTCAGAATCAGTGAAGTCTATTATAGACTCATTGAGGTCTGAAAAAAGAGAAAGAGAATGGTGAGAGGCCATGTCAAACGAGAGGGATGGAAAAGAGGGGTTGCAGAGTAGGTTTTGTAGCCTTTCATCTCTGCTTAGCTATCTGCTCTGCCTTCCCAACAGAACTCATATTAAAGAAGAGGATGAAGCCAAAGAAGAAGATAGAGGGGGGAAGGCCGGGACGATCATTGACAATCGGGGCAGAATCGGATAGCCTGTTGGTCAGGCGCTGCAATTGTTGAAATCGCGCGCCAAACACGACGCTCGAAGAAGATGAAGGAAGAGAGAGAGATAAAAACAAGGGAGGAGAGAGAGATGCTTATATGTAAACATATATGTATGTATATATGTGTATGTATATATTATGTACGTATATGCATATGTACATGTAACTTTATATATTTTGTCTGTATATGTAAATGTGTGTATCCGTATATGTATATAGTTTTCCTATGTGTATACATATATGTATGTAATCTGTATTTTGCATATCATCGCATCCCACCTTTGCTCCTTTCACGTGAAACGTGTTACGATTTGACTTTTATCTGGTTAAAACCTTTCCCTTTTCTATATGAAATACGGTTAGGTACGCCTGTTGCTTACACCACCTTTGTTCCTTACACATGAAATGTGTTAGGATTTGATGTTTACCTAGTTAAAACCTTCCCCCTCTTTGTATAAGATACAGTGAGGTGCACTGTTGGTTACACCACCTTTTCACCTTTCACGTGAGACGTGTTAGGATTTGACGTTTACCTGGTTAAAACCTTCACATTTTTGTAAGAAATACGGTTAGGTATGCCTGTTGATTACACCACTTTTGTTCTTTTCATGTGAAACGTGTGAGGATTTTATGTTTACCCGATTAAAACCTTCCCCCTCTCCGTATGAGATACGGTAAGGTACACCTGTTGGTTACACCACCTTTGCTCCTTTCACATGAAATGTGTTAGGATGTGATGTTTACCTGGTTAAAACCTTCTCCCTCTCCGTATGAGATACAATTAGGTATGTTGTTGGTTACACCACCTTTTCACCTTTCATGTGAGACATGTTAGGATTTGACGTTTACCTGGTTAAAACCTTCCCCCTTTCCGTATGAAATACGGTTACGTACACCTGTTGGTTACACCACCTTTATTCTTTCATGTGAAACGTGTTAAGATTTAATGTTTACCCGGTTAAAACCTTCCCCCTCTCCGTATGAGATACGGTTAGGTACGCCTGTTGGTTACACCACCTTTGCTCATTTCACATGAAATGTGTTAAAATGTGACGTTTACCTGGTTGAAACCTCCCTCTTCTCCGTATGAAATATGGTTAGGTATGCCTGTTGGTTACACCACCTTTTCGCCCTTCACGTGAGATGCGTTACGATTTGAAGTTTACCTGGTTAAAACTTTCCCCTCTCTCTGTATGAGGTACGGTTAGGTACGCCTGTTAGTTACATCATCTTTTTACCTTTCACGTGAGATGTGTTAGGAGTTGAAGTTTACCTGGTTACAACCTTCCCCCTCTCCGTATGAGATACGGTTAGAAATGCATGTTGGTTATACCACATTTTCACCTTTCACGTGAAATGTGTTAGGATTTGATGTTTACCTGGTTAAAACCTTTCCCCTTTCTGTATAAAATACGGTTAGGTACGCCTGTTGGTTACACCACATTTGTTCTTTTCACGTGAAATGTGTTAGGATTTGAGGTTTACCTGGTTAAAACCTTCCCGCTCTTCGTATGAGATACAATTAGGTACACTGTTGGTTAAGCCACCTTTTCACCTTTCACGTGAGACGTGTTAGGATTTGACGTTTCCCTGGTTAAAACCTTCTCCCTTTCCGTATGAAATACGATTAGGTACGCCTGTTCGTTACAGCACCTTTGTTTCTTTCACGTAAAACGGGTTCGGATTTGATGTTTACCCGGTTAAAACTTTCCTCATCTCCGCATGAGATATGGTTAGGTACGCATGTTAATTACACCACCTTTGCTCCTTTCACATGAAATGTGTTAGGATATGATGTTTACTCGGTTTAAACCTTCCCCCTCTCCGTATAAAATATGGTTAGGTACGCCTGCTGGTTACACCACCTTTTCACCTTTCACGTGAGACATGTTAGGATTTGAATTTTACCTGGTTAAAACCTTTCCCCTCTACGTATGAGGTACGGTTAGGTACGCCTGTTGGTTACACCATCTTTTTACCTTTCACGTGAGACGTGTTAGGATTTGAAGTTTACTTGGTTAAAACCTTCCTCCTCTCCGTATGAGATACGGTTAGGAACGCCTGTTGGTTATACCCCCTTTTCACCTTTCACGTGAAATGTGTTAGGATTTGATGTTTACCTGGTTAAAACCTTCTCCCTTTTTTCGTGTGAAATACAGTTCGGTACGCCTATTGGTTACATCACCTTTGTTCATTTCACATGAAACGTGTTAGGATTTGATGTTTACCCAGTTAAAACCTTCCCCTCTCCATATGAGATTTGGTTAGGTACGCTTGATAGTTACACCACCTTTGCTCCTTTCACATGAAATGTGTTAGGATGTGACATTTACCCGGTTAAAATCTTTTCCCTCCCCTAGGAAATGCGGTTAGGTACGTCGGTTGGTTATACCACCTTTTCTCCTCTCGCGTGATACGCGTCTGGATTTGTTCACTATTTCTCCTCTCACGTTAGACGCATTTGGATTTGTTCATTATTTCTCCTCTTGTGTGAGACACGTTTGGATTCATTCACTATTTCTGCATTCGCATGAGACGTGTTTAGATCTCAAGTTCACCTTCCTCCTCTCGCGTGAGACACGTTTGGATTTGTTCACCATTTTCTCTTTTCGTGTGAGACGCGTTAGGTTGTTGATTCACCTGGTTAAAAACATTAGGTGGGCCTGGTGTTCACACCATCTTTTCTCCTTACATGTAAGACGCGTTAGGTTGTTGATTTATTCGATTAAAAACAACAGGTGCGCCTGGTGTTCACACCATCTTTCCACCTTTTGTGTGAGATGCGTTAGGTTGTTGATTTACTCGGTTAATAACATCAGGTGCGCCTACTGTTCACACCATCTTTCCACCTTTCACATGAGACACGTTAGGTTGTTGATTTACTCGGTTAAAAACATCAGGTGCGCTTGGTGTTCACACCATCTTTCCACCTTTCACCTTTCACGTGAGATGTGTTAGGTTATTAATTTACTCTATTAAAAACATCAGGTGCCCCTGGTGTTCACACCATCTTTCCTCCTCTCGCATGAGACATTTTTGGATTTCAAGTTCATCATTTGTGTTGTGGCACATTTGTATGCGATGCACCCCTCTTTCATTTGTGCGGTATGCACATTTGTATGCGATGCACCCACTTCTTTCATTTGTGTGATATGCATATTTGTATGCAATGCACCCCCTTCTTTTATTTGTGTGGTATGCACATTTGTATGTGATCTCCTCGTTTTTCACTTGTGCAATATGCACATTTGTATGCGATGCACCCTTTTCTTTCATTTGTGCGGTATGCACATTTGTATGCAATGCACCCCTCTTTCATTTGTACGGTATGCACATTTGTATGCGATGCACCTCCCTCTTTCATTTGTACGGTATGCACATTTGTATGCGATGCACCTCCCTCTTTCATTTGTACGGTATACACATTTGTATGCGATGCACCCCCTTCTTTCATTTGTGCGGTATGCACATTTGTATGCGATGCATCCCCTTTTTCATTTGTGCGGTATGCACATTTGTATGCAATGCACCCTTTTATTTTATATCATTTGCATGAGGTTTGCCTCACTATATATTACATCTTGCATTGTACACATCATGCGTTTCCAAAATAAAAGAAAAAAAAGAAAAAAATCGACTTTCACTTGCATTAGCATATCATTTGCATAGATACATGTTGCATCACTTGGCTACAATCTATTCACATCACCATTTGACACAGTTTATGCTACCTTCCACTTTTTGGGTTGTAAAAACCACTCATTTGTGCTGGCTCTTTTTCGGGATGACAAAACTATCCCTTTCTTGGGTTGGTAGTCCAAACCATTATTGGTTAATACCTCCTTTTTTAAGACTATCCCTTGGTTCATACCTTCCTCATTTTGGGACCATTCATCAGTTACATTTCATTCTCTTACGTGGATGTATTCGGGTTGTATCCCTTATTATGCTTCATATTACTTGTTGTATTGCATTAGTCATGTACTTTTTCAAAAAAGAAAAAAAAGAAAAGAAAAAAAAAGGAGAGTTCAATTTTCAATTGCATATCATTTGCATTTTTCCCCTGAACTACGCAAATTTGATTCCTTGCAAAGGGATACGTAGGCAGCCTTTTGGTTCAACCACTTGCATTGCATCTTGTTTGTTTGCCTAAGTCTTACGGCCTTGTCACAAGGGTTGTCTTCAGGTTTTAACATTCACTCACGTCATGAAATGACTTCGAGCTCTGTCAAAGAGGGGCAACTGTAGACACCCCATTTTGACCAGCCCTAAGACTTGGGGGCTTTTATTTGATTACTCGATGATGACAATCAGAATGTGTTCCCCAACAGTCCTTAACAAGAAAAATGGAATTTGAGCTTTAACTCCAACTTTCACACATTTTTGGCCAAACTATTTTAGACCTTAAAACCCTCTTATAGCGACCCCGGTCTTTTCCCATTTGATTATTGTATCCGGACTTGGGTTCCGTTTATTCTGTCATTGTATATTTGTTGTTGTCGTCCTTTATTTTCTCATTTGGAGTTATAGGATGTGTTGGACAGGTTTGTTTCAGGTTGGTTGGGTTCGTAAACCAAGTGTTGCTGTCCAGTTTTTGGGTTGGTCGCTCGAGCCAGGATTTGGTCGCTCGATCGAGGTTTGTTTTTGTGTCCTCTGGCTCGATCCAGATTTTCTTCACTCGAGCGAGCGAGGTGTATGTTTTCGAGTTCCTTGCTCGAGCGAGCATTCTGTCGCTCGAGCGTGCTCCAGGGTTGCAGACCTCAAGCATTGCATTCTTGGCTCGAGCGAGCTTTTCTTCGCTCGAGCGAGGTTTTCGTGTGTCTGGTCGCTTGAGCGACCAAGTCTTCGCTCGAGCGAGGCTGTCAGGTTTAAATAGGCAGCAACGTGTTTCAGATCAGTTTTTCATACACTTTCAGATTCCAAAACCCTAGTTACGAGTTTTCTCTCCCTCTACACACCTTCTCTCTTAGGATTGATCTACTTAGAGTGAGTTTGTACCTTAGATCCTTTATTAAAAAGATAGAGTGAGTCGAAGGCTTCCATTTAATCTGAACATTTAGTGATTTGGAGCACATTGGAATTTGGGTATTTATCTCTGTCTTCTCCATTCGGGTTATTTTCTTCGAGGTAGGGATTTCCTACTCCATCTTATAAGTTTTGTTCTAAGTTTTAGTATTTTGATATGTTGGGGGTACTCTGGTAATTTTGGGAAAAACCCTAGTTATATTAATTAATTAATTTGTTTAATTAATTTAAGAGAATTGGGGAATTTGGTTAAATTCATGAAATTGAGGAATTCATTGTTTAAATGGTATAGTTGGATAATTTAAATCACTCGCCTATTGAATTGTTGATATATTTATTTCCAAGTCTAGAAATAATTGTTTTGGGCTATCGGTGGAGGATAGTCGTGCTTGTTGTAGACACTGCATGTGGATTAGGGATAACTGAAACTAATCATTGATTAAGTCATCAATTTTGAGTGCTGAATTAATACAGACATTGTGTGTATCGATTGTGTGTTGTATATGTTATGTGTTTGCATACATTGTTTTGTGTGGGAGGAGATAGGGGATGGACCTCTAAACCGGATTTTGTTTGGGAGGAGATAGGGGATGGACTCCATTAGCATCACTTTTATGTGTGCTTATTTATATTAAAGTGTTTTTATTGATACAGCACTAAAATGTGTATCAAATGGGAAGTATGAAGTGTTTTGATTTGAGCTTGAGTCTCATTTGTTTATTGACATTGGAAGAATGTGAATATGATATATATAGTTCACTGTTGTAAGTTTGGCCAGGTTCTGAGCCATATTGATAATGCTGGAAAGTAAAACGTGTCTTAGACATTAGTGTCATGAAACTGTATAATGATGTAATTGATTATCTTGGTTAACCATCTATTGAATGCTATTGCTTTATTCAATGCTTATATTTGGTTTAGTATATTTCTACTGGGCTGTGGCTCACCCTATAAGGGAACATCATTTTCAGGTTCAGGTGATAAGCTACCTCCAAGGACTTAGCTTGGAAGGACTTGGATTTTGAAGACTATTTTCAGTTATTTGTTTTTTATTTGTTAGTACATGTAAACACTCAAGACTAGGGCTTTATTTGTATTTGAGTTAGAACTCATACTTTTGTGTCCAAGTGTTGGCTTGGAAAGATGTAAGCCTGTAGGGCATTTAATTTGATGTTACATGTAATACTTTTATTTAGTAAGACTCTGATGAATGTTATAATGAATTGTTTCCTTTTTAACATTGCATGTTGATGTTATATATATTTAATGGATTTATTTTTGAGGGCATTACAACTTGGTATTAGAGCGTACCGGGTTTGAATACTTTGGGTACGTGGGAAGTGATTAGTATCACATTGGGTTCGTCTCGTTTGATAGAGACTTAGTGTAATGGTATATGCTTATGTGATAACATGTTTATGTGATTATGTGGGTATGGAATGTAGTTTCTAGGATGTTGATTGGACCCTTGAGTTTCTAGTAGTCTTGTTGGAAAGGCACTTGATCACTGCTGCTTCCAACCGGAACTATAGTAACGCATTGGGACTATCATTATCCAGGAATGAAATTCGTAGGTGCTTATGTGATTATGTGCTTATGTGGAATGAATTATTGTTGTCCCATGCATTAGGACGCGAGTGTTTAGCTTCGGCACATTTATTAATGTGCTAACGTCTTTGTTTCCTTTATTAGGATGTCAGGACGAGGACGAGGACGCGGTAGGCGTGGTAGGCCGGGTAGGCAGGAGGTCCCGGTGGTACAGGAGATTCCGGCAGTTCAGATTCCGGAAGTACAGGAGGGAGTTGGCCAGGCCAATGTGGCCGAGCCAGTGGGCCAGCAGGCTATGGGTGCTTTGGCCCGGGAGATAGCAGGGGCATTTCAGGCGTCAGTTGGCATTCTGAGGGCTGCGAATCCAGCCTAGGTTGTTGCTGTAGATGCAGGACCTTTTTTTCTGAAGAGGGAGTTCTTCCGGTCCAATCCGGACGAATTTTTGGGGGATCCTAAAGAGCCGCTTAAGGCAGACGAGTGGCTCAAACAGACAACGAAAACGTTTGAGATGCTTGGCATCGAAGACGAGGGGTTGAAGGTGACCTTGGCATCTTTCCAGCTGAAGGGGGATACGGGTCAGTGGTGGAAGTTTACTAAGGGTCGTATAGGAGGTACATGGGAGGCTTTTGTGAATGCTTTCCAGGAGAAGTTCTTATCTCCAGCAGTTAGGGAGAAGCTGAGAGACCAGTTTTGTCAGCTTAAGCAGGCGAGTTCTTCTGTGGCTGAGTTTGAGGCTGCATTTACTAGCTTGTCCAGGTTTGCACCTGAGTTGGTGGCGTCTGAGGAACGCCGTTGTATTGAGTTCGAGAAGAAGTTGAGGCGTGGCCTCAAGCTGAGAGTTGGGGGAACTATGATTCGGGATTATGGGCGTATGGTTGATGCTGCGGCCCACATGGAAATCATGATGCAAGAGGAGGAGGAAGGGTAGAAAGGCTCCAAGAGGAGTCAGGATGGTTAGAGTGATGGTAGGAGACAGAAGGGTTTTAACCCTCAGCAGTCTCAGGGTAGCTTTTCTAGATCGACTTTTCCTGTGCCGAGTGCTAGTTCGGGGAAAGGCAGTCAGGGAGACATCACTTGCTTCAAGTGTGGTCAGCTGGGCCACAAGTCTCCAGTTTGTCCTCAGAGGGGAGGAATTCAGAGAACAACATCTTCTTCGGCTCGATCTCAGAGCCAGAGTCAGGGTAGAGGCCAGCCGCTCACTTGTTTTCAGTGCGGTCAGGCAGGGCACTTGAAGAGGTATTGCCCGCAGTTGGGAGGCACACCTAGTGCATCTGGTTTGAGGTAGATTCAGGGTCAGCAGACAGCTCAGTCGGGTCAGGCCTCGAGGGCCAATCAGGGGGCTTCATCCTCCCAGTCGGTGCAACAATCTTATGCTCCTAGGGGTGAGCAGGTTGATCAGAGGTCGTCTGGGCACGTGTAGGCTGTTACTGCGCAGGATCTCGTACCGGCTCCATCGGTTGTGAGAGGTACCTTTTTGTTTTGCAACTCGGTTGCTAATGTTTTGATTGATACGGGTGCATCTCATTCCTTTGTGTCTGCTGCATTTGCATCTGTTTTGGAGTTGGAGTTAGCACAGTTAGTATCTCCTATTTGTGTAGTGTCACCTCTTGGGGGTTAATTGATTTTAAAACAAGGTGTTAGAGGTTGTGATATAGAGGTTGATTATCACAGAATCCCATTTTCCTTTGTAGTTATGCCTATGAGGGGCTTCGATGTTATTTTGGGTATGGACTGGTTATCGTCATACCGGGCAGTTATTGATTGCTACCGCCAGAGGGTCACTTGTTGCACCGTGAGTGGAGAGTGTTTTCATTTTCTGGGGGACCGGGTTGGTAGTGTGTTGCCACCGGGGTATGTTCCGCGAGGACGGAGTGAGCTTAGTGGTCTACTTGCTAACCTTTTGATTAGTGAGGATGATGAGACTCAGATTGTGTTGCCAAGAGTGGTTTGTGAGTACTCGGACGTCTTTCCCGAGGACCTTGTTGGTTTGCCACCTCACAGAGAGATTGAGTTCTCTATTGACTTAGTGCCCGGCACGGCGCCGATTTCTATGGCACCCTATCGTTTTGCTCCAGCTGAGTTAGTTAAGTTGAAGATTCAGCTCCAGGAATTGCTAGATAAGGGCTATTTCCGTCCCAGTGTTTCGCCGTGGGGTGCACCGGCCCTCTTTGTTAAAAAGAAAGGTGGTGCTTTGAGACTTTGTATAGATTACCGGAAATTGAATCGGGCTACGGTTAAGAATAAGTACCCTATGCCTCGTATAGATGATCTGTTCGATCAGTTGAAAGGTTCCCGTTGTTTCTCGAAGATAGACTTGAGATCGGGTTATCATCAGTTAAGAGTCAGGGAGGAGGATATTCTGAAGACGGCATTCCGTACACGGTATGGCCACTATGAGTTTCTGGTGATGCCATTTGGGCTCACCAATGCACCGGCAGTTTTTATGGATTTGATGAACCGAATATTCTGAGAATTTTTAGATCGTTTTGTAGTCATCTTCGTGGATGACATCCTTATTTATTCACCTTCTGAGGAGAAGCACAAGGAACATTTGAGAGTGGTGCTTGAGTTACTTAGAGCCCATAAGCTTTATGCTAAGTTTGGGAAGTGTGAGTTCTGGCTAGAAGAGGTCAAGTTCTTAGGCCATGTAGTTACTGGGGAAGGAGTGTCTGTTGATACATCCAAGACTGAGGCAGTGCAAGATTGGGCACAGCCTAAGAGTGTGTTTGAGATCCGCAGTTTTCTGGGGTTAGCTGGGTATTATCGTCGGTTTGTGAAGGATTTCTCCAGGTTAGCTTCACCTTTGACTAGATTGACTCGGAAGGGAACCAAATTTGTATGGAGTGAGACTTGTGAAAAGTCGTTCCAGGAGTTGAAAGTTAGACTGACCACCGCTCCAGTCTTGATTATTCCGGAGAGAGGGTTGGGTTATGCAGTCTATTGTGACGCCTCACGAGAGGGTCTGGGTTGTGTGTTGATGCAAGAAGGGAAAGTAGTTGCCTATGGCTCACGTCAGTTGAAAATCCACGAGCAGAATTACCCTACGCATGATCTAGAGTTAGCAGCTGCGATATTTGCCTTGAAGATTTGGAGGCATTATCTTTATGGTGAGAGATTTGAGGTATTCTCGGATCATAAGAGTCTGAAATATTTGTTTACACAGAAAGACTTGAACTTGAGGCAGAGGAGGTGGATGGAGTTTATTGAGGATTATGACTTTGAGTTGCATTATCATCCGGGAAAGGCCAATGTGGTGGCCGATGCCCTTAGCAGGAAACCTGTTGGTGACATAGCTAGTATAGCCATCCGAGAATGGGAGATGTTGGGTGCACTTGGGGAGTTTGATTTACTTCTGGGCGAATCCGTTGAGGCTGTGGCCTTGTTTTCTGTTGTTGCACAGCCTACACTTGTGACTCGAGTGTTAGAGGCTCAGAGAGGTGACCTTGAGGTAGAATCTTTCCGTGAGAAGATTTCCGGTGAGAAGGTTGAGAAGGGTTTGACGGTGTATTCCGACCTGAGTGTGAGATACCGAGACCGTCTGTTTGTGCCGGAGTCTTGCCGAGAGGAGGTACTCCGAGAGTTTCATCATTCACGCCTTGCAGTGCATCCGGGAGGCACTAAGATGTATCAGGATTCGGGTCGCCAGTTCTGGTGGCGGGGTATGAAGAGAGATGTGGCAGCTTTCGTATCTAAGTGCCTTGTTTGTCAGCAAGTGAAGGCCGAACATCAGAGGCCAGCGGGTTTGTTGCAACCCTTGCCTATTGCTGAGTGGAAGTGGGAACACGTCACTATGGACTTCGTTGTAGGTCTTCCGAGGACTCAGCGGGGTAGTGATGCTATTTGGGTGGTTGTAGACCGGTTAACTAAGTCGGCGCACTTTATTCCTATGCGTGTTAGAGATTCAGTCGATCATCTGGCCGATTTATATATTCGGGACATAGTGAGGTAACACGAGGTTCCAGTGACGATCGTTTCAGACAGAGATCCTCGTTTTACTGCCAGGTTGTGGCAGAGTTTGCAGAGTGCCTTAGGCACTAAGTTGACCTTTAGCACGGCTTATCATCCTCAGACTGACGGGCAGTCCGAGCGTACTATTCAGATCCTTGAGGATATGCTTCGGGGTTGTGTTCTAGACTTTAGTGGGTCGTGGGAGAGGCACTTGCCGTTGGTGGAGTTTGCCTACAACAACAGTTTTCAGTCTAGTATCGGTATGGCACCATTTGAGGCCTTGTATGGCCGACCGTGTAGATCTCCTGTTTGTTGGGCTGAGGTGGGTGATGCACCTCTGTTGGGTCCGGAGTTGGTCAGGGAAACGACGGAGAAAGTTGAGCTTATCCGTAAGAGGCTTGTTACAGCCCAGAGTCGTCAGAAATCTTATGCTGACCGTAGGAGGAGACCTTTGGTGTTTGACATGGGTGATCATGTCTTTCTGAAAATATCACCTAGACGGGGATTGATGAGGTTTGGAAAGAGCGGGAAGTTGTCCCCTCGGTTCATTGGTCCTTTTGAGATTCTTGAGAGGATTGGCGAGGCTGCCTATCGTTTAGCTTTGCCACCGCAGTTGTCCGGAGTACATGACGTGTTTCATGTGAGTATGCTTCGGAAGTATGACCCGGATCCATCACATGTGTTGGATTGGACCGATTTAGTGGTTGATGAGGATGTCTCGTATGAGGAGAGACCGGTTCGGGTCTTGGATAGGCGGGATCAAGTTTTGCGAGGCAAAACCATCCCTTTGGTCAAAGTTTTGTGGAAACATCACGGAGTGGAGGAAGCCACTTGGGAACGTGAGTTGGAAGTTCGCGAAAAATACCCGGACATGTTTATCGATTTGTAATCTTGTATTTAGATTTTGTAATATTGTTGAACTTAAGAGCCTTACATATGTCTTAAGTTGTAAAACATTGAGTATGTTTTGGTAAATGGGTGTATCTTGAAACTTGCTTCATTATAGAAGTTTAGTGTAACATTGCATATGTTGATTACATTGTTGAATGAGTTGTATATATCCTGCAATTGAATATGATATGGGAATTGCTAACATTGAAAGGAATAATGCATAATAGTGATGCAGGCTGAAATATATGTTGTTTTATATACACATTGTGAGATGCTTCTTGATAAGAGATGAAATGACCAGTTTTGGTCAAGTTGTTTACTATTGAATTGTCATATTTAAAAAAAAAAAAACCTGTTTTTAAAAACTTATGCTTAATTTCGGGGATGGAATTCTTTTAAGGAGGGGAGGTTATAGCGACCCCGGTCTTTTCCCATTTGATTATTGTATCCGGACTTGGGTTCCGTTTATTCTGTCATCGTATATTTGTTGTTGTCATCCTTTATTTTCTCGTTTGGAGTTATAGGATGTGTTGGGCAGGTTTGTTTCAGGTTGGTTGGGTTCGTAAACCAAGTGTTGCTGTCCAGTTTTTGGGTTGGTCGCTCGAGCCAGGATTTGGTCGCTCGAGCGAGGTTTGTTTTTGTATCCTCTGGCTCGATCCAGATTTTCTTCGCTCGAGCGAGCGAGGTGTATGTTTTCGAGTTCCTTGCTCGAGCGAGCATTCTGTCGCTCGAGCGTGCTCCAGGGTTGCAGACCTGAAGCATTGCATTCTTGGCTCGAGTGAGCTTTTCTTCGCTCGAGTGAGGTTTTCGTGTGTTTGGTCGCTTGAGCGACCAAGTCTTCGCTCGAGCGAGGCTGTCAGGTTTAAATAGGCAGCAGCGTGTTTCAGATCAGTTTTTCATACACTTTCAGATTCCAAAACCCTAGTTACGAGTTTTCTCTCCCTCTACACACCTTCTCTCTTAGGATTGATCTACTTAGAGTGAGTTTCTACCTTAGATCCTTTATTAAAAAGATAGAGTGAGTCGAATGCTTCCATTTAATCTGAACATTTAGTGATTTGGAGCACATTGGAATTTGGGTATTTATCTCTGTCTTCTCCATTCGGGTTATTTTCTTCGAGGTAGGGATTTCCTACTCCATCTTATAAGTTTTGTTCTAAGTTTTAGTATTTTAATATGTTGGGGGTACTCTGGTAATTTTGGGAAAAACCCTAGTTGTATTAATTAATTAATTTGTTTAATTAATTTAAGAGAATTGGGGAATTTGGTTAAATTCATGAAATTGAGGAATTCATTGTTTAAATGGTATAGTTGGATAATTTAAATCACTCGCCTATTGAATTGTTGATATATTTATTTCCAAGTCTAGAAATAATTGTTTTGGGCTATCGGTGGAGGATAGTCGTGCTTGTTGTAGACACTGCATGTGGATTAGGGATAACTGAAACTAATCATTGATTAAGTCATCAATTTTGAGTGCTGAATTAATACAGACATTGTGTGTATCGATTGTGTGTTGTATATGTTATGTGTTTGCATACATTGTTTTGTGTGGGAGGAGATAGGGGATGTACTCCACGGTTTAGGGGAAGATAGGGGATGGACCTCTAAACCGGATTTTGTTTGGGAGGAGATAGGGGATGGACTCCATTAGCATCACTTTTATGTGTGCTTATTTATATTGAAGTGTTTTTATTGATACAACACTAAAATGTGTATCAAACGGGAAGTATGAAGTGTTTTGATTTGAGCTTGAGTCTCATTTGTTTATTGACATTGGAAGAATGTGAATATGATATATATAGTTCACTGTTGTAAGTTTGGCCAGGTTTTGAGCCATATTGATAATGTTGGAAAGTAAAACGTGTCTTAGACATTAGTGTCATGAAACTGTATAATGATGTAATTGATTATCTTGGTTAACCATCTATTGAATGCTATTGCTTTATTCAATGCTTATATTTGGTTTAGTATATTTCTACTGGGCTGTGGCTCACCCTATAAGGGAACATCATTTTCAGGTTCAGGTGATAAGCTACCTCCAAGGACTTAGCTTGGAAGGACTTGGATTTTGAAGACTATTTTCAGTTATTTGTTTTTTATTTGTTAGTACATGTAAACACTCAAGACTAGGGCTTTATTTGTATTTGAGTTAGAACTCATACTTTTGTGTCCAAGTGTTGGCTTGGAAAGATGTAAGCCTGTAGGGCATTTAATTTGATGTTACATGTAATACTTTTATTTAGTAAGACTCTGATGAATGTTATAATGAATTGTTTCCTTTTTAACATTGCATGTTGATGTTATATATATTTAATGGATTTATTTTTGAGGGCGTTACACCTCTTTTGAAAATATTTTTTCGAATGTTTCTACGATATTCCGAGGCTCCCATTTCAATTAAAATATAGCACTTTTTAGTAAATAGAGTAAGGACAAAATGGAAATAAATGGAAGGGAGGTGAACTCTTTGAGAAAATATTTAAAAACATCTTCTTTATAGGTTTGGATAGGTTTGGATTTGAAGGAAACAGGAGGGGATGGAAGAAAACTGGTTTAGGAAAAGAATGGGCATCAAATCATTAAAAGGAAATGAACAACCTTTAATAAATTAGGTATATCTCTTTGTACATTTGGGATTTAGATGTGAGGCTATCACCGTTAGAAATTAGACTTATGGGGCTTCAATTTAGACCCAAGAACCACCTAAAACCAATTCCAGATAAGGGAGATATGTCCATTTGAATTTGGGCTTGAGAGTAGATTTTGTTGACCTGGCCAAGAGAAATGAATAGCCTTCACTAAATTAGGCATATCTCTTTATACACTTGGAATTTAGATCTGACACCACCACCATTGGAACGTAGACTTCTGGGGCTTCAATTTAAACCCAAGAACCACCTAAAACCAAATTTGGATAAGGGGGATATGCCCATTTGAAGTTGGGCTTAAGAGTAGATTTTGTTGACCTGGCCTGAGGAAAATGAATAGCCTTCACTAAATTAGGCATATCTCTTTGTACACTTGGAATTTAGATATGAGGCCACCACCATTGAAAATTAGACTTCTGAGCCTTCAATTTAGATCCAAGAACCACCCAAAACAAAGTCCATATAAGGGATATATGCCCATTTGAAGTTGGGCTTAAAAGCAGATTTTGTTGACTCAGCCCAAAATAGCAACAGCCCCATTTTTCTTGGTTTTGGCTTGGTTGGGACACCCCATTTACCTATTTTCTGATCCATTCAAGTGCACCCACTCATCCTCCATTATACCTAATCATCCCCCATTGTCAAAAAGAGATTTTGTTTGCATTCATAAAGAAGTATCCCATGCAACCACCTTGAAAATTTGCCCTCCTATAACATTCTTGTCTCCCACCTTCTTTTTGACCTTTACTCTCCCTCATTGCCTATATAAAATGATCATATTGTAAGAGAGAGGGAGGACCACGAAATTGAAGAGAAAAGAGTAAGAAAAGGGTGAAAAAGGAGAGAAAAAAATGAGTTTTTAAGCTAAAAACAATCTTATCTTCCATATACACCCCATACCTTCCATACAAACTAAAATTCCATATTTCCTACATCCAAAACTCCCCCAAAAATTCTGAAATGGCTAAATTTCAGTAGTGATTGATCAAAGGAAAGAGTGAGTGTTGTTGAAAGTGAGAAAAAATAAGAGAGTTAGCCACTTTTCCACCATATATACCTAGAGTTTTATTCTAGTTTCAAATTGAGGATTGAGAACACACTTCCTAAACTTGAGGGTGATCAAGAGGAAGTTTGGAAATCAAGAAGTTCAATATTTCTTTGGAAGATGAATTTCTAGTCTTTCATTTTTTTATATTTTCTATCTCATATTTATTTTCATGCTTCTTATTTCATAATGTTTTGTTATAATCTAAGTGGTTTGTTTATCTCATATTTATTTTCTTACTTTATATTTCATAGGTTTGTTTAGCTCATAATTGTTTATTTATTTATTTTTATTCGCTCGCTTTAATTTCATATTAGTTTTGTTGTAATCTTGCATGTTCTACCTCATATTTGCTTTCTTGTTTTAGGTTCATGTTAGTTTTGTTGTAATCTTGCATGTTCTATCTTATATTTGCTTTCTTGTTTTAGTTTCATAGTAATTGTGTTTGTAATCTTGCATTTCCTAGTTTATATTTTTCTTGTATTAGTCTCATATTAGTTTTGTTGTAACCTTGCATGTTCTACCTTATATTTGCTTTTTTGTTTTAGGTTCATGTTAGTTTTGTTGTAATCTTGTATTTTCTATCTTATATTTGTTTTCTTGTTTTAGTTTCATAATAATTATGTTATAATCTTGCATTTCCTAGCTTATATTTTTCTTGTATTAGTCTCATATTAGTTTTGTTGTAACCTTGCATGTTCTACTTTATATTTGTTTTCTTATTTTAGGTTCCTGTTAGTTTCATTGTAAGTTTGCACTTTTTTTTATTTTATATTTGTTTTCTTGTTTTTAATCTCACCGGTAGTGGTTAGTCGAGCCACTTACATATTTCTTGTTTGTTCCTTTTTCTTAGTTTCGCAATGAGACAGGTTTTGCTAGGTCAAGTTGGCCGGCCAGTTAGCTTCTTTTGGACAAGACGACGTTGTCTTCCGATGTTAACCAACTTCCAATGGTTTTCAAGGCACATAAACTTTTATTTATTTTTTATTTGTTTTGTTTATTTTATTTTGAGTGTATTGTGAGGTTTTATTTTGTTGTAATATTCTTCTCACCCCCTTTCTAATTTGGTTTGTAATAATTTATTCAAAGTGTTGTAATAATTTCCGCCCCACTTTTTTCTGTCTCGTTCTTTTATTTTCTTTCCTTATTTGTGAATATGCATCATGTTTATTTTATTTTATTTTTTGTCATTATATCCATGCTTTGCATCTATGTTTCATGCATTTTGATTTGGCTAAGTTTGCATTTGTGGATTTAATCAATTCCTATGTGATTATGTGCGCTACCTCAGGTTCTTGAGATGATTCACATGTCATATCTTAGAAGCCGAATCTTTAGTTGCATCTCATGAGTGAATTGCATTAGGATTTTGTATATAAGATCATGCATGTTTTTACTAACTTTGTTTTGTAGTTGTTCGAGGGACATCGGTAAATATGTAAGTTTTTATGCTTTAGCATCCTGTTTGTGTGTGTTTTTCTTATTATGTTTAAGCATCCTACCATGTGGCTACTTGCTTACTTGATATGACTGTATCAATGCTAGTGGATGGAGGTTGTGTCGTTTAATTTGGAATAGTATTGATTTTCATATTTGTAAACTCAATTTATTTGGGTTGTACATCTCCAAAACTCTTTCAAAACTACATGAAATCAAATTATTTCAAAATAAATGACATAGTCTATACTTGTATGCTTCACATAATAATTTTAAGACTTATTAAATAATGGGAATATGAACATATAAAGTAAATAAAATTCATATAATGATTTAGTAAAGGCCGATCTTTTGATCGGGTGAGCGGGGATGCTCGATTAATGACCTTTTCCTCTCATACCTAAGGTTTCGAACTGAGACAACTTTGGTTATGGCGAACAGGGCCTTGGCACGAGTCATGGGTTTCCTAATTTTCCAAAATATTTGGTGGCGACTCTAAGATTTGATGACGCAGTCCATTTGTGGCAATAATTTTGTAATAAAATGAATTTTCTAAATATTGCCAAATCTGGACTCTCGTCTATGTTTCACATTGCATTAGTGAGACTAGATCAAAGAGATCTCGAGAGTCCGAACTGTTTAACGCGCACGGATACGCCCTAGGCATGTTACAAATATGATTTTTTGTTCTCTCTCACCCAATACAAAATCGTGAGTCTCATCCTCTCCACCAATCACAATGTATGTACAGCGCCACGTGACGCTTCCCCTTAACTAACCAATAACTTCTCGTCATGTGGAGGTTTTTGTTTACTTCTCCCCGAAAAGTGTAAATGTTTTTGTTTTCTAAAACCCATGCAAGAAAAATCTGAACAATCTAAAGTTAGGTGCTTCTATTTTCAACATTTTCATAGTAATCAAAATGGTGTATAATGCTCGAGCTCGGCTAGCTACTGCACACGATGCCTAGTTGCCACTATTGTGTGGCCAATGGGGCCTTTATCGGGTCTCATTATGACAATTCGAACTGTTCATTTTTTAAAAGATATCGAGTAGAACATACTTACAAAAATTCAAGTTAATCGGACATCGATATCTCTTTCATAAAGACGTATTGGTATCTAATAAATTGAACGGTAAACTTTATTTTAAGTATAAACTTGAATACAAATATGACTTGATGAATTTTTTAGATACAAATATGTCTTAATGAAAGGGAGACCAATGTCCGATTAACTTGAATTTTTACAGTCATGTTCTGCTTGATATCTTCTAAAAATGTAATGGTTTGAATCATCGGAATGAGACCCGTAATGCGCAACAGTCTCTCCAATCCCATTATATCCTATCATTTTTATTTTTATTTTTATAATTTCAGGAACTTTCTATGTTTAGTTTGATTTTTAAAAAATATTTTTTAAATGGACTTTCGTTTGCTTTTAGTGAATTTTTTTTAGTCATTTTTTAATTTTTATTTTTAAGGGTAAATCTAAAAGGTAAAAGAAAATAATAATAAAAACAAAAGAAAATCAGAACAAAAATTTGTGCACTTTTGTTTGGATTTTGGTTTATTTTTAATGATTTTTTAGTCAATTATTTTTAATTTTTTAGAGGTTAATCTAAAAGGTAAAAATAACAAACTAAAATAGAAAAACAATTAACTGAAAACACACGCAAATTAGAACAAAACATTTTTCATATTTTAGTCAAATTTTTTTATCTTTTATTTTTTACATGCTTCTAACTTTGATGTATCTAAATGTTTAAAAAAAATGATAAATATAAGAAAAAAAAATCACTAAATATAAATGAAAATTTGTCTAAAAATAATTGAGAAAAATAGTAAAAAGTCCATCCCAAAGGGGTATAAAGCATTAGATCTAAAGTAAAATCTTATTTGGTGATAAGGACACGTCGAAAAAAGTTGCTGGCAGCAAAAAACTTGCTGAAAAATTGCCCAAAAAGTTGTCGCCACCAGCAGCAGGTGGTGGTGGTGAGGTAGAGAAATGTGTGATATTCAACAGATAAGGTGTTAAATGAGTGACATTTATTTTATTTCAACTGATAAATAAATAGAGTTGATTTCAACAAATAATTGCTCTTTTGGACAAATTGTGTCATTTTCTCCTAAAGAGATTAGAGTTTTGACTTAATGATCCAAAAGATTCAAAAATGAACTTATGGTCTGGAGCCCTAAAATAATTTGAAAAATCAAACTAAATAGTACTCCATGGTGACACTTTTGGAAGTGTCAGGTTGTGCATTAAGAAATAAAGGAGTTTGGCTTTTCTCAAGTTGTCATCTCAACTTGAGAGATGCAATGACCCAAATTTTTTATTTTTATTTTTAAATAGCTAACGTATAATTTAATTGAGCGAATTTTCGAATTTGATTGTTGTGTAAATTTTGTGCGAAAACATTTCGATTTTGTATTTTTTTAAAATAGTTTCCAATCTCAGAAAATTATGATATTTTTATATGTTGTTCTCATATGAGTCTAGCATGTTGGATAAAAATTTAAGAATTTAATGATGAGTATTTATTTAATGAAAATTCGCGGACTGATTGGTGTTTAGTTTAATTTATAGCAGAATTTTGTTATTTAATTTTGAATGTTTAGACCATGACTTGAGATAAATTTGTTGGGTCTATTTTGGTATATAATTGGGCCATGTTTGGCTTATGGGTGAGAATTTAATTCAAGACCCATGGCTTAGATTTAATTTAATATAATTTGAGTTTGTTTAATGACTCATGTTTAACTGTTTGATCCTTTTAAATTATGTGATTGATAGTAACCACATTGGGAGTTGTTATTATTTATTATATAGGATTATAATAAATATTTAATAGTTGATTTTATGGTGTGTCCCATATGGTGAAAAATTACATATTTTTGTAGTGAATAAATTGAGTATATATTTTGTGGTAAGTAAAATATTATATTTTATGGTGTACAAAATATTTTATTTTGTGGTGAGAAAAATTATATCATTTTATAATTTATATTATAAAATTTGGAGGTATTATTACAAAAAAATTATATTTTGGGAAAACCCTTTTTTTTTTTTGGGGGGGGGAAGACAAACCCACATGGGTTTGTCCCCCACTCCTCTCTCCTTTTCCCCTCCTTTTGCTTTTCTTCTTTCCTTAAGCAGAGAGCTTCTGCTCTCTTTCCCTCGTCGTCTCTCTCTCTCTCACTCTCTCTTTTTGGCCTCCATTGTTGGCTCAACATTTGAGCTTCAAATGGGAGTCCTTCGAGTGAGATTTTGCAAAAATTTTGTAAATGAAAGTCGGAGAGCTCGCTGTAATCTTCGCAATGGTAGTCTCGGATTCATGATCGGGCAAGATGTGCCTTCCAGATCTGCTCTTCTTCATTATTTGAGGTAGGGACTTTCTTCGTATTTTTACATTAAAGCTATGTTAGGGTTATTTTGAGAAAATATATCATTGTAAGAGGTATTGCATATATATATATATATATATATATATATATTTTCAGATTTTTGTTTGGTAATTTTTGGAAGAAAAATTATGTTGAAATGTTAAGAATATTGGCATTTTGAGATTGATGTGAAAAAATCATTTTGTGTTGATAATTTTGCAAAGAAATCCAAAAAATAAAATTTAATAGTTGTATGGATTGTATCTACATCATATTATGGTTAGATAATTTATTTTGAGAAATTAATGTTGAAGTATTTATCTCATCCTTGAGTTTTGAAATTTATTTTTGAGAAAAATAAATTGATAATGAGGAATATTGTGTAAATTGTTAAGTAGGGATTCTTCTTACACTTCTTTATGTACTTTTACTTGATTATATGGAGCTTAGAGTTGTATATAATTTAATTAGAATTTTTGAAAAATTTGTGATTTATTTGCTTAAAAGAGAAATTTTGAGAAAAATAAAGAGTTGATGTCCAAATTACGGAAGTGTAAATGCGGAATATGTTTGTAAGGTTACGAAAGAGCTATGCTTTAAATTTAAACAAAAACAGACTTCGAATCGATCGATTTTGAAATTTTTACCGTTTCGCGACCAAAAGAGTATTTTTAAAGAAAACAAAGGAATTACGTTTAACTTTTGGGACTTTTGATCAAAATAGGATGTCATAGCTGAATAATGCTTGGAGAATGAGTTTGGAAAGAAAATGATGTTTTTTTTTGGGCATTAATGGTATTATTTTGCTTAATGTATTTGTTGGAATAAAACCGACACGGTTAGAAATGGACTTGAGAGGTTACCAGACGTGATTGTGATGTGAAAACTAGTGCAGTTGTTCATATTTGATAAAATGTGGAATATGATTTGTTTCTAATTGTTGGGAATCATGGGAGATTCTAGGTTATGGTTATATGTTGGATTGTATGTCCATTTTGTTATCTTTTAATTAATATATTAGAGATAACTATTTGGCTTATCAGTGAAAATTTACCATGTTGCATTTAAATGAGGGATTTCTTAGAAGGATGAGAAATGATGGAACTTTGAAAGTTTGATATATAATATGTTATAAATTTGTCTTGAAATGACTAAATTGGAAATGTTGATTAATATGTGGAGACTATAGAAATATGTATATGGTTGTATTATCTCTTAGAATTGTATTATAAATTATATTGAAATGAGAAATGAGAATTTTGACAATAATGGGAATATTGTGTGGAAGTATTGAAAGTGGAAGAAATATTGCATTGCATTATTAATCATTGCATTGGCATATCAATTCATTTGATAATGATGAACTTTGAAATTTGATTTGAAAAGTTTGCATTGAGAGAGGAATGTCGGGAAACAAGTTTTCATGAAATGATTTTGGGGTAAATACGGCGGTAAGTCTTGAAAGGTGGTGTAGATGATAGGTGTTGAGCCTTTCAGTTAATGTTGGTAAAAATGACAAATTGATAGTACTTGTATAGTCTATTTGCAGACACCAGCCTAAGGATTGAAAGGTGGTGTAGATGATAGGTGTCGAGCCTTCCCGTTAATACTGGCAAAAATGGCAAATTGGTAGTACTTGTACAGTCTACTTGCAGACACCAGCTTAGGGATTACCTGAGTCGTATTTACCACCTTGGAATTTTATTGAAATTGATGAATTAATGTGGTTTCAAATTGGTATTGTGCATAAGATTTTCAAAAGATGAGAAACATATTTTGGGCATGACATGGCATATGCATTCATCTCATAAGACTGTATAAAATGTATTTGATGCTTTGTTAGATGTCATTATAAATTGTTTAATTATTTGATTCAATTGATAATGAGATAATTGAATGGATTGAAAATGATGTCATGTTGCTATTGAAGTATGTTTATTTATTTAAGTTAACTGGTTGTGGTTAATTAAATAAATTGGATTTAAGAGATTATGTGATAAAATCATATGATTTTGACATGATATGATTTCACATATATGTATGAGTATCTTTGTACCCGCATATCTTCTAATGTTTTAAGATGAGATTGCTTGGTGGGCTAGTGGTTATTCACCCCCTGCCTGTACATGTGTACAGAGAATGCTTTTCGGATTTGAAGATCAAACAATGGTTTTTACCATTTCATAAGTGTAATGTAGTGATAGATTGTACTACTTCATTTGTTGTTTAGCTGAGTGCTATTTTTTTTGTAAAGAGTAGTGTCCTCTCTTTTATTGTAAGTCTCAAGGCATTTCTTTTATTTGTATATAAATGTCATTGTTGTATAACGAGAGGAAATATGTATATTTAATTATTCATCATTTCATCCAAGGATGAAATGTTATTTGTAAATGGACTTAATTAATGAATATTGGTAAGGTTATCTGAGTAATAAAATACGGGGCGTGACAAGAGAGCATTTGGGCTTGGTAGACTCATTTTGAAATCGATTTTGGTGATCCGAACCGTTCACTATTTTGGACTCGTTGAATAGAATATCCATGCAAAAAATAAGATGATTGGATATCAGTAGTTATATGTTTGAATCATATTTGTTTTAAAAAAAATGGACGACAAATATAATTTAAAAAATAACCATTTTTTATAATACAAAATTGATTCAAACATATAGTTAGCGATATCTAATCATTTTAATTTTTTACATAAATATTCTACTCAATAAGTCCTAAAAAGTGAACTGTTTGGATCATCGAAATGGGACATGTAGTGGGCTCTACAAGTTGTCAAGTTCTCTCATATTGAGATGTGAAACATGAGAGAAGCCTAATCCAAAATAGAGAACCTTGCTTATCGAGGTATTCTAACAAGCCTACGTTGAGGAACGAAAATGAATTGGATAACGATTAGGGAATTAGTATAAGGGTACTCAGGCGATAAATCTAATTAAAATTTTTTTTTTTGCCCAAAAGTCCAAGCGCCATAATATTATGTCCATAAGGATATCATTATGCGAATTGACCAAAATACCCATGTATATTTATTGTATAAACATTTGTTTCCAAACCAAACGTTTTCCGTTTCTCTCTCTTTTCTCTCTATCTCCTCTTTGTCTCCCCAAACCAAACCCTAGACTTCCTCCACCGATCGCCGTCGCCTCAGCTTTGTCTCTCTTGTCTCACACGGCTCCATCTAACAATTTTCCAGCTCCGTTGTCTCCTAATCAGACCATTTTAGATCTCTCTCTCTCTCTCTCTCTCTCTCTCTCTCTCTCAAATGCCACTATTGTTATGAAAAAAACCCTAAAATTAGTAAACCCTTTTGTCATTCTCATAACTGTATCCTCATCTTAGAACCACCACTTCACTGCCGGAAAACCCACACTCAAGTGGCTTGTTTTTTTTTTTTTTACATTTTCGGCGAATCAAGAAGTTTAGTTGAAGAAGACAAGCGATGGTGATAGCATCATTTATTTCAGAAGCACGATGACGACGATAATATCTTTTATCTCAAAAGAAAGATCTGGACCAGAAGGCCAAACTCGACCAGATCTATGAGTTGTTTGTAAAGTGGACGACATGAGGCCGGGGTTTGGAGGCAGTGGTGTCGCTATCGGAAACTCTGGTGATAGTGGTAGTGTTTTGGCGAGTTGGGCCCTAGTTTGGATCTCCATCGGAAACCACCGTGATTGGAAGCGGTAGAGTGGTCTAGGGTTTGTGATTTTGTTAGTTTGGTTCATTTCTCTCTCTCTCTCTCTCTCTCTCTCTCTCTCTATATATATATATATATATATTTGTGTATACACACATATAAGCTTCTGATTCCCTCTGAAGTAATTCTACGGTTGTGATAATCTTGATTTTATCTCTCTTTATTATATGTTAATTGTTGTTGTTGTTGTCGTCGTTGCTGTTGTTAATGATGGTAAAATAGATTAGTGCTCCTCTCTATCTTTTTTTTTTCTTCTTTTACTTTTCATTGTTACAAATAGAGTAAGAAAGAGAAAGATAAGGGGTGAGAGAGATGTTGTTGTTGTTGTTGTTGATGATGATTGCAACAGATAGATTTTTTTTCTTTTTCAATAGATAGAGAGAGAAATAGATAGATCTATTTATGCCTCCATAGATGTTCAAAAAATTAAACAGATAGGTTCGAAAAAATTTGTCGTTGTTGAACAGATTTGTTCAAAATTTGAATAGACATTAGCTTTGGTGTATTTCAATAATAAAGATTTACACAGATAAATATAATTCAATGAAAAAAATGAACAAATAATAAAATTTGGATAGATAGATTTAAACAGATAAGGGAAAAAATTGAACAGATAAGAAATTTTTTGAATAGATAGGGAAAAATTTGAATAAATAGATATAAATTTGAACAAATAGTCAATAAAAGTCAACATATAAAAAGGAAGTCAACAGATAAATTAAGAGATAAAATTTGAAATATAATGTTCTTCAAAACAAATAAAAAAACTTCTCACCAAACTATTTCACAAAAGGTGAATCTTTCACTAACAAGAAATATCCACGAGACCAAATACCTTAGACAATTTCTAAAATAGATTTTTCAGAAATTTTCTCTTAGTTTAATGATATTTTCTTGTTTATAAATTAATTGATTTTATTGTTTTGTATAGTCTTTAATTATGGTAGTTTTATTTTGAAACTTTTAATTAGAGTTTTCTTGGATATTGATTTTTATTTTATTTTATTATGTGTGAGCTCTTTATTTCTTTATTTTTATTTTTTTTTTACATACCATTCAACATCAATTGGTATCATAGCACTTTGGTCCATTATCGTCGTTGAACTTTTATTATTTTTTAAAAAACAAACTTTTTTTTTTGTATGATTAAAAACGTTACTTTACACAAAATTTCATTTGGATGTAGAACTAGTTATTACCACATTGGACAACAAACAGAAAAGACATTGCTTTTAGTTAGCTATTACAATATTTAAATTTTAAAAATAATTATTAAATAATATTTGTTACTAATGAATTTTTTTTTATCTTTTTTCATCTTGTACTTGGATTGACACAACAAACTTTTTTTTTTTTAGGGCAGAAATAAGAACTTCAATTAAAATATAAAATAGTACATAGTAGTCCATACAGTATACTATACAACTAGAAAAGGAAATCACGATAAAGCGAAATATTTCCTATTACCTAACCATTATCAAAAGAAAAGTGCGCATCTTCATAAGCCGGAATACGAGAAAATGCCGCAAAATGTCCAACCTCCCAGCAGAATGAAGATAACTTTTACATACTAAGGAGATTTTACAAGAGTGAAAGTGTTGCGCAACAAAACAAATATAAAAAATCCATGGTGCCAAGCTTGCTTCAATGTCTTTAGTTTCCTTCAGCTGTTCAAATAAAAAATTGGTACTAGTAAAGACATTAACATGATAGTAATTATTGTCTTTAGCCCACTTGAGAGCAGACAAAACTGATGCAACTGGAGCATTATGAGCATTCATGTGCAAAGATTTAAATAATGAGCCCACCTTGGTATTGTTAAGGAAGGCAACCACGCCAATACCCATGCGTGAAGGAGATGAATTACCCACATGACTACAAAGGAGGTCCACAGGAAGAGAGTTGCAATCAAAACTGTTTTGTGAAGGATTAAAAAGATTGAAAAGAGAGGAATTGGAGGAAGAATCAGTGTTTGCCAATGATATTATTGAGGATTCTAGAAGAAGAAGAAGAAGAAGAAGAAGAAGAAGAAAAAGAAGAATAGCTAAGAAATTCTTTAGTTGTTAAGAGAGAAGAGAAGATGTCTTTGGCCAAGAATAAAACTTGTAGAGGTGTGAATTTCTTGTCACAAAATAAAATATGTGCCCTAACCTTCCAAATAGCCCAAAGGATAGCAATAATCTGAAACAAGATCTCAAGGTCATTATTAGTAGAGAGGTTAAGATTTGAAAACCGAGAGCCCAACCAATAGGATACATGATTGGCACTGTTTGAGGATGTGAATAAACCCAAAGAAGAACCAAACCACACTTGTTTGACAAATTCACAACTTAGAAACAAGTGAGAGGTAGATTCTAAGCCAGAATGACAGAGAGAGCAGGCCAAATTTTCATGAAATCCTCTAATGACCAAATTTTATTTCACAGGAAGTCTATCATGGCAAAGTTGCCATATAAAAAACCGAATCTTGAAGGGTAGAGGTAGGAACCAAAGTAGCTTCCAAGTAAATCTAGGCCAAGCAGGATGAATCACTTTGTTAAGAGAAGAAGTGTTCCTAAAACAAGGTTGAATAACATCACCTCTAAAAATTTGTTCCATTATAGAACAAGTTGTAGACTTTAAATGTTCTAAAAGGTGATAGGCAGACCTTACTGTAAATTCACCAGAAGAAGAAGGACCCCAAATAAGTTTATCAAGAAATCCAAAATTGGAAAGAGGGATTATTTGTAACAATTGAACAATGGAAGGAGGAAGTGAGGCTGATAGAAGTGTTACGTTCTATTGGTGAAGATCTTGATTTATCAAGTCTGAAACCCAAAAGTTGTGAAGCAACAAATTATTCTCTTAGTCAATTAAAGAGGAGAGGGTGACAGGACAACATAATGGCAACCAAGGATCATGTTATAAAGAGATGTCCTTCACATTCCCAATTTGCCAATGAATGCCTTTTTTCAAGGCTTCTCTTCCAAAAATAATACTTCTCCAGCACCAAGAGCTTGAGGAAACCATGTGTACTGAAGGAAATAAGAAGATTGACAATATTTAGCTCGAAAGAAGGATGAGAAAAGAGAATCAGGACACGTCAATATTCTCCTTCTTTGTTTAGCTAAGAGTGCTTGGTTGAAGAGAGATATGTCTATTAATCCAAGGCCTCCAATGGATAAAGGCTGACAAATTACTTCCCAAGTTAGCCAATAGATTAACCTCTTGTTTGGCTTACCCGCCCAAATAAAGTTTGAGATCATGGAAGAGATTTTTTTACAAACATATTTAAGAAACCGATAAATGTAAAGGAAATAAATCAAGATGGGAACCAACATTGATTTGACAAGAGTGAGTCGACTTACTTTATTAAAAAGAAAAGATATCCAACTTAGGCATTTGAATCTTACTCTTTCAATGAGATGATGAAAAATCTCCTGTTTTTAGACACTATATCAAGCTCAATCCCCAAGTACTTTCCGAAATTAACAGCCAAACTTATACCTAGATGTTGAGATAAAGATTGTTGTAGGGCATAAGGTATATTGGAGCTGACAAAGAGATTGGACTTGTGAAGATTGATGACTTGACTAGAAAGTTTACAATAAGTGTCTAAAATTTGTTTCAAATTTTGGCCTGCATGGAGGGTGATTTTAAAGAAGAGGAAACTGTCATCCGCAAAGAGAAGATGAGAAATAGATGGTGCAGTCCTGGATATTTTAACACCTTCAATTTGTTTAGAAGTTTGAGCTGACACAAAAAGAAATGAGAAAACCTCTACACAAAGAATGAAGAGGTAAGGTAAGAGAAGGTCCCCTTGTCTAAGCCCTTGCTTAGGCATAAAGTTAGAAGTGAATGAACCATTAACTAAAATAAAGTATATCTACCAAATGTGAATGAACCATTAGCCTTGTCTAAGCCCTTGTCTAAGCCCTTGTCTACACTGCATGATGAGTAAAACCCACTTAGGAGGAAAGCCAAAAGTTTTAAGAACTTTCTCAAGAAAAAACCAGTTGGTTCTATCAAAAGCTTTGCTCATATCAAGTTTTAGAGCTCCATAAAAAGTTTTGGAAAGTTTTTTGGTTCTCACAAAATTAGTAAGCTCTTGAGCCATGGAAATGTTATCAGCAATGACTCTCCTCGGAACAAAACCATTTGAAATTGTGAGACAAGAGAGTTAATAATCTTTTTAAGCCTATTAACAAGTACTTTAGAAATGATTTTATACAAAACATTGCAAAGGCTAATAGGACGATATTGGTCAACTGATTCTAGATTCTGTACTTTGGGAATGAGACTGATGAAAGTTCGATTAACCTTCCTAAGCATATGCCTAGAATTGAGAAAAGAGAGCACTACATAAGTAATGGGGACATAAACCACGTGCCAACATTTTTGAAAAAAGATGGGTGGTGTGCCATCAGGACCAGGTGCTTTGAGAGGTCCTATTTGAAAAACAGCATCCTTTATCTCACAAGCTAAAAAGGTTTGTTTAGAAAATCAATTTGGACAGGAGATAAAGATGACAGGACATTTATAGTAGAAAACTGTTGATCAGAGGGATCCTCACTAGAAGAGTAGAAACCTTGGAAATAGTCAAAGAAAATATTTTTGATTTCCTTTTCATCATGAATGACCAAGCCAGAAGGAGACTTTATATGCCAAATATGATTTTTTGACCTCCTCAATCTTGTCATTGAATGAAATTTTTTTATGTTTTTATCCCCTAAAGCTAACCAATGGACTTTAGCCCCATTGAGCCCAAAAAGTTTCTTCACAATTCCAAAGAAAACCCAACTTAGCTCTAAGCGATTTTTCAAATGCAAGGGAGGAAGCAAAAAGATTATTTTGAACACAAGAAAGCTTAGATTGAACTAGTTCAATTTGAGAAGAGAGTGAAACATTCCTATCTTTACCCCATTTTGAGAGAACATTATTCATAATTTTAAGGTATTGAACGACACGAAACAAGGGAACCATGAATAGGTAGAGACCAAATGAATTGGATGATTTCAAAGGAGGAAGAGTGGTGAAGCCACCAAGCTTCAAAATACAGAGGTCTAGGGAAACTATACAAAGGCAGTCTCGTATCAATTGAGATGGGAGCATGATCAAACCGAAAAATACCATGATTGACCATAAAGGCTCTAGGAAATAAAGCTAACCAAGCTTGATTACACCAAGCCCTATCAAGCCTTTCAAAAGTACATGCCTCACCATCTCTGTTGTTAGACCAAGTAAACCAGGGGCCACAATTTTTAAGTTCCAAAAGGCCACAATTATCCAAAAAAACATATGAAAAAGGAGCTTCCTGGAACATAAAAGGCATTAGCCCCCCATTTATCCTCATACGAGAGGACTTGGTTAAAGTCCCAACATAAGAATAAAGGACTGGAAAAAATTTGGATGTGAGAGGAGATAAAAGACCAGACTTGGGGTCTATCTACCAAATTGGGATGACCATACACAAAACCAATATGCCAAGAGAAACCTACTTCATCTGAGATTTTAGCAAGAATAAAATTGGAAGAGGACACAAGACAAGAGAGTTTGAGATGAGATTTTCAACCTATCCAAAGATCTCCACTAAGCCCAATGGGATCAACTGCAAAACAATTAAAAAATCCAGATTTAGAAAACTTAGACTGTACAAAAATCAAATCAAATTTTGTTTCCATAAGAAATATTAGATCAGGAGCATGAGAGCGGATCAGTTTAAATGTAGCTCGAACTGTCAAGGGCTGATCCAAACCCCTACAATTTCAACTTACAATTTTCATTAGGCTAAGTGGGGTTGTTATGGGACAACCACTGAAACCCTAGTCGGATTCAAAGGGACAGGAAAAGAGGAAGGGAACCAAGACAAGAGCTGAGCGGACAAAGAGAAAGACAAGGAACCAAAATCAAAATAAAAGAAAAAATCACAAAGATCTAAAATGCCTGGAGGAGAATCCATTTGGGAATAGGGAATGAGTCTACGTCTCTTACCATCACTGGAAAGTTCTGGCTCTAGATCGGGGGAGCGTTTCTTCGTAGTGATCATCGATGATGATGAAACTGTTGAGCTAGACTAAAAAGGTATTGGAGCCAAGATAGGTTGGAGAGTTGGTTCATCAATTGGCAAAGAATGGGGCTTTTCTTCTCCCTCAGAAGCAATAGAGCTTATAAAATCAAGAGCAATACAATGGAATGCACTAGTCACTGGAGAAACACTGGATAAAGTAACTGGGTACTGCTGGTTGCTATGTGTTTAACCAAGGGACTCAATATTTTGGGTTGAAACATTCGGGCCCATGATGACAAGGGGTTGGGCTTCAATAAGACTAGTGTGCATACTTGATGGATTAAACAGGGTTTGACCTAACAATAATGAAGTTTCTTCTTGACAAAGGTCTGAGGAAGAAAAAGGTTGAGTATTGTTTATCATTGTATACAAGTCTTGCGTGTTTACCTGACATTTTGTTGTATGTAGTGGTAGACGAAAAGAAGCTAAGAAGAGAGTGGTCGTGGCCCCTACAAACAGTCTGAATTTCATCTTGGATGATGCTATTTAGGGTTCACTACTACAAAATCATAAAAAAGTAATGTTACAGACCCCAAAAGTTCTACCAAAATTCTCACACGGATGTGGGACCTACATCATGTGAGTCCCACACTTATGTGAGACATTTAGTATAAATTTTGATAAAACTTTTGAGACCTTTAGCATTTTTATTTATTTATTTTTTTGATCAGCAAAAAAAGAACTTTATTGATGAAAAAATATACAAACATATGATATTACATCAATAAGGAAAGGGGAGTGCAAAAAGCATCAAAGCAAAATAATCGCAATCCTAACTAGGTTGCCACCAAGTATATTGCCCTATCATTTGCTAGCACAACCGCCAAGGGTTTGAGAGAAAAAAACCACAACAAGAGATATAGGAAACAAACAAAAACCACAACCAAAAATAAGGGGCAGCAATACAACAACCAAATCTATAACCACAACTGTAAACCAGCAACAGACTAAAGCCTTCAAACCAGTAACATCACATGGGCTCCTCACTTTATGCATTTCCTGACTAGATGTGGATTTGATACAATTTGATTAATTGAATAGTCTCTACCCACGATATTAGACTTCATTCACATGGTCACTCTAACCTTGATGAGTTCGCAAAAGGATAGTGAAGCATTATGTGGTTAAGTGATTCCTCTCCTGAGCTACACAGAGCACAAAATACACCCACATTTGTAACAACAACCCCAATTTTTTTTTTTCAAATACTTAATTGTCTTAATTCTCCCTTTCCACACCAACCAAGCAAACAATTGGGACTTTGGAGATGCTGCATTATTCCATATTAAAACAGATAGAGTTTTCATTCATCCAAAATTCATCTCACACCAGTTAAACACTGACTTAACCTTGAAACATCCTGAACTATCAACTTTCCATATGATGCTATCCAAAATCTCCAAATGGAGTGCTGGCCTTGTTCCTAATTCCATCTTTATGTTTCTCAGATCCTCCTCTTCACATGCCAATAAATTCCTCCTAAAGTTGAAACACAACTCATCATAGCTAACTTTTTTGTCCATCATCTCTTTCAATGTTACCTCTTTGTCAATATTAAATAGCCTCAGGTATTTTTCTTTAAGGCAAAATTTACCCTGCCAAGCATTCTCCCAAAACATAATCCTACTCCCATTTCCAATTTTAATCTCAACATTTTCCACAAAAAAATTAAGAAGTCTGGGATTTTCTTGTGCTACTGATAATATATCACTCCATATCCTTGAGCTAGAGCTATCAACCATATGGAATGGAAACCATCTCTCACCAACAGATCCATACTTGCTACAAATCATTTTTTTTCCAAAGTGAATCATCTTCAGACCCAAACCTCCACCACCACTTGACAAGTAGGTTTTCATTTACTGCTTTCATATCCCTTATTCCCAATCCCCCAAACTTTTTACTGACTGCAGCCTCCTTCCACTTCACCAGATGAATCTTCCTTTTCAATTTAGTGTCTCCCCACAAAAAAACTGCTTGTATCTTCTCAAGCTCCTTTACAATTCCAGGAGGTATCCAGCATAGTGACATGTAGTAAATTGGTAAGTTAGCCAGCACAGATTTAATGAGAGTCACTCTCCTAGCAAAAGAGAGCACTTTTCTCTTCTAGCCAGCTAATTTAGTCTTGAACATGTCCACTACAGGTTTCCAAGATTGCTTTCTTGTAGGATTAGCCCCTAATGGTAAGCCTAAGTATTTGAAAGGTAGTTTGTGACTTGTGCAATTTAGTCTTGAAGCAAACTCAGCAATTGTTGCCTCATAAATACCCACTCCACTGATAGCACTTTTATGATAATTAATCTCTAGCATTTTTTTTATCATAAAAACATTATTTAATCACGATTTTTTTTTTGGAGTCAAAGCATGATCTTTTTGAGTGTGATTGTTAAGGATCATTTTCAATCACATTTTTTGACCGTGATTAAAAGATAATTCCATCACATGTTTTAACCGTGATAATAAACATTTAGATCACATATTTTAACTGTGATTAATACCAATAAAACCTGAGATTCAACTTAAGTAATCCGTGATTAATTAGTAATGAGATAAGATTACAGTTATAATCATTTTTTGTCATGGTTAGTGCGTGTGAAAGAAGTCTCAGACTACAAAATGTGACTATCAATCATAGCATATAAATCGTGATTAAAATTTGAATGTAGCTAACATCTAAAATATGGCGACCCCGGTCTTTTCCCATTTGATTATTGTATCCGGACTGTTCCGTAGATTCTGTCATTGTATAATTGTTGTTGTTGTTGTTCCTTATTTTCTCATTTGGAATTATAGGATGTGTTGGGCAGGTTTGTTCAGGTTGGTTGGGTTTAGAAACCAAGTGTTGCTGTCCAGAATTTTGGTTATTCGCTCGAGCGAGGAGTTTGTCGCTCGAGCGAGATGTTGTTTTGGTTCTTCGCTCGAGCCGGGGTTTGGTAGCTCGAGCGAGAGTTTGCATCTGGGTTGGACCTGTAGCTTTGCATTCTTGGCTCGAGCGAGCTTTTCTTCGCTCGAGCGAGTTGGTTTGTTCTTCGCTCGAGCAATAGTTCCTTCGCTCGAGCGTGAGTCTGGTTTCAGACCTGAGGGTTTGAGTTCTTCGCTCGATCGAGCTTTCTTTCGCTCGAGCGAGCTTTTGGGTTGTTGGCTCGAGCAAGGCTTCCTTGGCTCGAGCGTAGATTCTCTGTGTCTGGTCGCTCGAGCGACCAAGTCTTCGCTCGAGCGAGCCTGTCCAGTTTAAATACACAGCAGCGGGATTTGATCAGTTTTTTTTCATATTCTTTTGATTCCAAACCCTAGGTTCGACCTCTCTCTTTCCCTACTCACCTTCTCTCTTAGGTTTGATCTGTTTAGAGAGTGTTTCAACCCTAGTTGCTTTATTAAAAAGATAGAGGGAGTCGAGAGCTTTCATTTAATCTGAACATTTGGCAATTTGGAGCATTTTGGTCTTTGGGCACTCATCTCTGTCTTCACCATTTGGGTTGTTTTCTCTGAGGTAGGGATTTCCTACTCCATTTTATAGGTTTTGTTCTAAGTTTTGGTATTTTGATATGTTGGGGATACTTTGGTAAATTTTGGGAAAAACCCTAGTTGTATTATTGAATTAATTTGTATAAGTAATTCATGGAATTGGGAAAAGAGGGTTAAATTCATGGAATTGGGGAATTCATTGATTAAATGGCGTAATTGGGTAATTGATATCATTTGTCTATTGAATTGTTTACATAGTTATTTTCAGTTTAGAAATAACTGTTTTGGGCTATCGGTGGAGGATAGTCGTGATTGTTGTAGACATTGCATGTGGATTAGGAATAACTGAAACTAATCACATTGGTTAAGTCATAAATTTTGACTGTTGCATTGATAGAAAATACGTGTATTGATTGAGCATTGCATTTGCATACATTGTTTTGTGTGTGGGAGGAGATAGGGGATGTACTCCACGGTTTAGGAGAAGATAGGGGATGGACCTCTAAACCGGATTTTGTTTGGGAGGAGATAGGGGATGTACTCCACGGTTTAGGGGAAGATAGGGGATGGACCTCTAAACCGGATTTTGTTTGGGAGGAGATAGGGGATGGACTCCATTAGCATCACTTTTATGTGTGCTTATCTATATAGAAGTGTTTTATTGATACAACACTAAAATGTGTATCAATCTGGAAGTATGAAGTGTTTTGATTTATTTGAGCTTGAGTCTCATTTGTTTGTTGATATTGGAAGGATGTGAATACGATATATGTAATTCACTGTTGTAAGTTTGGCCAGGTTCTGAGCCATGTTGATAAAACTGGGAAGTAAAACGTATCTTAGACAATAGTGTCACGAGACTGTAAAATGAAGTAATTGATTATCCTGGTTAACCATCTGTTGAATGCTATTGCTTTATTCATTACTTATATGTGGTTTAGTATATTTCTACTGGGCTGTGGCTCACCCTTTATGGGAACATCATTTTCAGGTTCAGGGGATAAGCTACCTCCAAGGACTTAGCTTGGAAGGACTTGGATTCTGAAGACTATTTTTTTCTGTTGTTTGCTTTTATTTGTTAGTACATGTAAACACTCAAGCCTAGGGATTTTCTTGTATTGAGTTAGAACTCGTATTTTTGTATCCAAGTGTTGGCTTGGAAAGATGTAAGCCTGTAGGGCATTTTATTTGATTATTTAGTAATACTCTGATGAATGAATTAATAAAATGTCTTCTTTAAATAATGCATGTCAATGATATATAATGGGTTAAATTTGAGGGCGTTACATAAAATATGATCAATAATATTTGTACACATTTAACTAATGTATAATACACCTATTATTAATTATCCTTTGAATCACAACATTGACCACATATGAATGGCTAATAACCTCATATATTTCATAAATGAAAGTTGAATGTTATAAAAATATATACAAAGAAAGTTAATAAATAAAATATTTTTTTCACTGTGATTACACAATAAAAATCTCATTACAAAAAAATGAAAAAATTTAAGGAAAACTTGAAAAGTTATTGAATGTTCTGTTTTCTTTGACCATATTTTGCATCTATCCAAGTAATTTCTAACTTGAATAATGAAAACACAAATTAGTTTAAGGCCGCTAGAAGTATAGGAATAAACTTACTCATTTGTTCAAAATTAAAGAAAGCAAAAATTCAAAGAAAAAAAAACTAAAATATATTAAAAATTGTATATCTACTAATGGATACGTCAACTAGCTACATGCAAGTTGAGGTAATTGTTATTCGTAACTTATTAATGATGTAGTCGTTTGATGAAGCCAAGTAATGAAAAATTTTAACCTAGAAACATAGATGACAATCATTAAAAGAAAATTAAAATAAAAAATGACATCTCATTAAACAAATTGATATGTAAGAGTGAAAAACAAAATCAAATATTTGATAAAAGCAAAGAAAAAGAAAAGACAATGGCTCCTTTATGAGGGTAATTCATGAGTAAAGATTGAGAGATTAAGGAGGATATAGTCCGTAGGATAAAGATCTAAACAAGCAAACAGAAGAAAATTAAATTCAGCAATAGCAGCAAATAGAGATGCACCAGAATATGATGGATGATCAGGTAGACGTCTAACTGCTGTAAGTTGAATACTGAAAAATTTAGAAATCCCCTAGATTGATTTGTGATTATATATCAATTTTAAGTAGTAAATAACAATTTCAATCAAACAATCAAAACAAATCGACATAACAATTTTAATGTGGGAAAACCACAATTGGAGCACCTCCAATTGTGATTAAAAAAACTATAGGCCAAAGCCACAAAATAATCTAGTAAGAAGACAAGGAATTACACAAGTGTACTATCAATTATCTAGCAAATCCACGCCCGAATTGACCCGACTCCTATATGCCTCTTCCACCATGGTCTTCACCTCGGAATTGTCTTGCCCAATGTTGAATCCACAACGTCGATGTCGAATCCACGACGCTGAGCCACTTTAGAATCCACCAAAGCTTCAGGCCCAAATTCCATGGAATCTACGGAAGAACAACTCACTCTTTTGTATTGAATAAATAAAACAAACAAACCCTTTGATATAATCCACTCAATTTATGATTAATCTCTCACAAATATCAAAGGAAACAAACAAAGAAGCTCCAGATAAAAACCCTAATACCTAATAACAAGATCTGGAAGCCGTACCCTAAAATCGGGCTGAAACATATATTTATAGAAAACAGATTCGCTATCTCTGCTCGAGCGCAGGAATGGCCGCTCGAGCAGACTGACACTCAAGTGCAGGAAGTTCCGCTCGAGCGTAAAAACACAACGTCCAGTACTTTTGCAGACAATTTAAACTTTTGGAACCAAAGATTCTCCGCTCGAGCGCACAAATGGCCGACATAGTAAGTGAAGTGGCAAACATGAAAGAATTAACTTCTGAAACATCTTTGCAAGGCACAATTCGGGTTGGATTCGCATCTAAAAATGCATTGCCTCACTGAAATAAAAGTTGAACAAAATTACTACTGAAAGGAGTTTTGTCAAACATGATTGCCAAGAATAAAAACCTAACAAATACTTTCTGGTAGTAGACAGTTGCAGGAAGAACCTGAAACTTTAAAAATCCATCAAATTAGATAAATAGAAAACCTAATCAGATGAGGAACACACAAGGCCCAGATTCACAAGGCTAAGAAATTCAGGAAGCTACATATCCAGGACTATCCAAGACCCATATAAGACCCATCTAATTACACATTTGGGATAAATAATCACACCACATCGATTTGTGTCAAATATTGCTCAGAGATTGGTTCATGATATGCTTGCTATTTTAGAAGTAATTTTAAAATTGGTTAAACATACAAATTCTGCAATAAAAAATTAGTTCTACATCTTAGAAGTAATGTATATAGAACCCAATAAATAAATTAATAAATAAAGGCTAAAATACTTTCACAAGCACTACAATCACTAATGCTATGTCTGGCTCAGATTTAATGAGAGAAAGAAAGGGATAAGGGAAATAGTAATAATAACCTGTATCTATTCATTTTATTAAGAAATGCTTTTTAATTTTATTTTGCAGGTTCATTTGCCAAAAGATCAAAATATGCCTCATTATAAGCTATTACACAATCAGCAATGTTCAAGTGGAACTCTTGATTAATAGGAATATTCTCAAGTCATGCTGCTTCATACAAATTCATGTTAAATCAAGTCAAATTCTCTCACTACAAAACAGTGCAAGTTCTGCTAATCCAAACAATCAATTTCTATATCATTCACGAGAAAAGGAAGTAAAATTGAGCTATATCTTTCCAAGCTGTAACAATAGTTCTCCATTATCTTCTATGTTAGATTTTTAAACTTCAATGAATGCTAAAAAATTTCCCTAGATATTAATTAGAACAAAAATTACTTGTTTTGGGGGAACCTTATGTATTTTTAGAAGGAACAAAGACTATACACAAATCAGAATCATTTAGTTCATGAAGCCAAGATCATTTGTTGTCTTAATGATCAATACCTCCTTTCTAGTATATGAAAATGTAGAGAATGAAACAATTTGTAGCAAAATATAATAGAAACAAAGCATGTAAAGATCACATATGAGGTTTAATCAAGAACAGAATTAGAAACCAGATTCAATCAAGAATGGAATTACAAACTGGTAAAAATCGTACAATACGCGATATGTATCGTACGATATGTGCGTATCATATCCTATGAAAAAGGTACGTATCACGGACTCATATTGTTGGTGACTTGAATTGTGAGATATGTTTCTGTATCGTACAATTCCATATCGTATCGTGATTCAATTCGTATCGCATGATTAATTAACTTTTACATTCTTCTACACCTTTGGCCCCATTAGCTACATTTCTTACTGTCAATCACCCATAGCTAACACTCATTATGAATTATATTATCAAAAATCTCATACAAAGGAGACCCAAATTCAAATAAAATTGTAAGAAAAAATGACTGTCATACTTCTATTGTTACAAGAAATTAAATTGCTATCATGAATCTACTTTGATTGAATTTATATATACCTTATTCACCAATTTGGTCATTAGTTATATGATTTAATAGTTTATTTTTTTGCAATATATTTATATATTATATGAAAATACTTATTTTTTTATCTATATTTATATGTTAATGTATCTTACGATACATGATATGATACGATACATGATACACAAAAGTGATATAACGATACACAATACGTATCATGATTCGACAACACTGTGCCCCGCTATCACAAACTGTCCACACACTATAGGAATTTTTAGAATTAGCAATGTTTAAAAAATGCCACTATAAGCCTTAAAAATGCCGTTAAAGGCTAAAATGACGTTTATAACTTTTGTCGCAGATATGGCCGTTGTCTTAGGTATATGACGTTTATAAAACGTCACTAATGACTTTAGCCGACCCTTTTTAAAACGCCGTAGATACTCATACATCCACTATGTAAAAACCATCACAGTTAAACGTTGACGTCATATGATGACATTTAGTGACATTTTTTTCAAAAATGCCATCTTTTGTCTTTATTTAAAAAACAAATAGCACTACTATTTATAGAAAGAAAAAATATAAATAACTTTCATTTGCACTAAATCTACAAAATAATGCTTTTCAAAAAAAAAAAAAAAAAAAAAATCAGCAAACTAAGGATTCAATTGTCAAATTGCACTATTAGCTAAATAAAGCCAAATCTGAAAGTCAAAGATTCTATACAGAAACACATAAACTAAAAATAAACCAAACAAGTTTAATTCCTTTTCCAGATGGCTACAAATTTACATTTGACAAACAATAGAAGAAAAATTGTAACATTTCCTACCTATTTATATTTAACCACAAACCATACTCCAAAAAAATGTCAATAAAACCATCAAAATATTGGATAACTCATGGGCCAATGCTCTTACAAAAAAACACTGGAATAAGTCATAAAAAATAGAGAAACTAACCGCCCCCCCCCCCCCAAAAAAAAAATAGAAAATAAAAAGTTGGCAAATTATAATCATTGCCAATAATAAAGTTAGCAAAAAAGTTTAGCACATCAATCGCAATCCAGGTTCAAAACTCTCACCACCACCATCTACAAGCACCCACATTCAAAAAACTTCACATTTATAAGAGAGATTACATGTAACGCCCTAACCCTTCACACGTCATCAATATTGTCCGCTTTGGGCCACGCCCGTACAGATTTATTCTTCCTAGTGGGTCACCCATCCCAGAACTACTCTAGCCTAAGCACGCTTAACTGGGGAGTTCTACTAGGGATCTCACCACCTGGGAAAAGGCCTTGATGCTATGTAAGGGTCCAGAGTATCGAATGTGGGCCCTTAGCATCTCTCGGTGCATGTGGGCGGGCTTGTGAGCTGGCAAGCTACTGCACGGGGACGTGTAGCCTTAAGGGAGGTGGATTGTAAGGTCTTGGTGTCTCACATCGAGAATGGAGGAAAAGTTCCTGGGCTATAAAAGTAAAAACCTAGACCCTTATATGGCATCGAGGTCTTTTCCTGGGTGGTGAAATCCCTAGCAGAACTCTCTAGTTAAGCGTGCTTAGGTTAGAGTAGTTCTGGGATGGGTGACCTACTGGGAAGAATAAATACGTGCGGGCGTGGCCCAAAGCGGACAATATCGATGACGTGTGAAGGGTTGGGGTGTTACATTACAGGCAGTTTGAATATAGAGAGCACCCCCTGAACTTGTTAAAAGGTTAAAAAAAAAAATGTTATTAATGCAAGAACACAGTGATTATGTAGAAACAATAAATAATAAAATGAAGTAGTTGTTTCACCACCAACAAACTATTCATTATTACTTGTGAAGATCAATTCCATCCTTCTTAGAGGCACTAACAATGCAACCATGTAATTAGAAAAGCCTAATAATGTATTTAGCAAACTAATAAAATAAATTCTGAGCATTTGCAACATATAAAGGGAATGGAAGGCTATATCACCATGAGAAGGCAAGCAAAAAGATCTTTGAGCATCCAACAATTCATATAGTTATTAATGACAGATTTTAAAATAGATACGTTTCATAAAAAAACGATGCGTTTTATTAGAAAAGATACAAGAGTATTTACAGAAATGAATGACGTATTACCTCTATTGAGCTACTATAACTTGAAGGCGACACGAGCAGTGCCGTTCTCTACTCTCAGGTCAAACAAACAGAATATGAGAAGCTTCAAAAATGTCTATTCATATATATATATATATATATATTTAATTTTATAAATAAGGACGAGTTTAAACTTGCACGCCTTCATAATCAATTTTTCATGAAATTTCTCAAAAACTAAAGATGCTACAAAAACTTGCATCCACATTTTATGGGAGTCAAGTAATTGAAGTGGCAGTGAAGTGATCCAAGAATCATAATTCAAACAATAAAATTGGCAAATAACTAATGTTTTTATATAGATAAATAGCTTTAGACTATAAAATTAAAGGGCATGTACGATAAAATCAGATAAACATATCGCTAACTTCCACACTAACAGCTTCAATTTACAATAAAATGCAAGTGAACTTAATGAAAAGAAAATTTTACTTGTTGTGGCCATCTTTCTCTACCAGGTTTATGAGCAAAGCCCAAAATAGCAACAAGAAAATCTAATTCTTGATTAGAGAGAAAGCCGTCATTCTGATGGTCAACCTCAAGACTAGACTTAGGCGACGAGGTATCATTTATTATATCATTGAAGGGAGGCAAAGATGAACTGAATGATGGAAAGTGGCCAGTAATTAATGAAGGCAAGGTTTCCAGTTCTCCACAGGGAGCAATTTGCTGACAGCCCATAGTGTTGCCATTTGTTAAGTTCATCAGGACTTGCCACAAGGAGGATAGTATAAGTGTTGACAATCATCACATGAATCACAACCACGTCAAACAGATTCTTAATAAAACATATACCCTTCATCAGAGAGAAAACCAAACACCATATTAAAGAACTTAATAGTTTATGTAATATCATACTTCACTTGTACAAACCAAATAAACAGTCACTGGGATTGGGGAACCCAAACAATTATATTATAGCTGAAATCTCATAAGGCACTTGTCTACCAGACCGCCACATGGACAGTAGGGAGCTTAGAAATCTGATAATGCAAGAAATGGACCTTTTGGCTACTGTTTGGTAGGTAGCATCTAAACATGAATCAAAAGTAAAACTAGGGTATCAACAGGATAACGGATTAGACAAACCCTACCTTCACTCTATTGCAAACTAATTTTAGATGGATTGCAAGTTCAGAAGAAACAGTAAATTAATAGATCGCAATGACAAACTTTAAATTATGTCAAATACCTTGACAGGTGTAAGCATGCATTCTGCTAGAAGGTTAGATTTTTCTTCATCAAGAGCAGATGAACAAGAGACAACAAAATGATGATTTTCCGGATTACTTGATTCTTCTTGGCTCAACATCAATTGGGGTTGACACCTATCTTCATGTTTTCTAAGCATTGTCCTATTACTTCAACTTTCAGAAGCTTTCTTTCTCCTAGACAATAAATCCCACTTAGACGGTTCAAATTCATCATCTTGAAAAGCAAAAGGATCCTGACTATTTTCAAGAAGTTCAAAGCTTGGATCTTTAGCAACCTTACATCTTTTTCCTAGACCAAATTCCATTGTTGAAACATTACTATTGATAGATGATCCACTATATGAACTCCTTGATGTTCCACAGCATGAACCGAAAGTGGAAGAATTGACTCTCATTTTCAACAATCAAGTATCAGCTGCAGATGCAGTGGTACTTTTCGAAGTTGACTTAGAAATTCCTGAACGGCCGGAAGACAACCATTGACTATTCTGAGATATACTGAAACTCTTCTGAGAATCTATGTCGGAGCACCTTACAGAAGAACTTATGGATATAATCCCATCATCGTCCACTGAAGATTTAAAAGGCAAATCATAAACCAAACTCAATACAATTGTATTCAAGATTAGCAAGTCATGACATTTTTTGTTAAATGGTTACAATTGTGTTCTAATAAACATAAACTCCTTCAAGTTAGAATTTCAATTTCAACAGATGGTTTACATAGTTTACGAGTGATGAGCATTCCATGCCATGTCGAGATGGTTTTGGGAGTTAAAAATGGAGGCTGTAGTTTTTGGGCTACAAATCTTCTGAGGATTTTCAAACCTAGGGTGGTTGTGTTAATAGCTTGCCATTAACCTTGGTTGTTGGTTGTTGGTAAGTAGATGATGGCAAGCAGAAGTTGTTTTTTCTTCCTCTTGGCTCAACCATTTGTGTATAAATAGGGAGAGCTATGAGCTGAGTTTATCATCAGAAGGTGAAGAAAAAAGAGAGTTGTAAAGAGTGCATCCGTGAGTTGAGTTGAGAAAGTGAGCTCATTTTCATCTGTTTTGTATTTTACACAGTTTATAGTGCATTCTCATTTCTCTTCCCGTGGATGTAGGCATTGGGCTAAATCACGTAAATATTTGTGTCTCATTTGTGTGTGTGATTGTTTGTGAGTCATTTTCTAGGTGTCTTTAATCCCAACAAAGTGGTATCAGAGCCACGTTGGGTGTTTTTTCGAAAAACAGAGTGTGTTCTAAAAAATTGCCCAGAATTCGAAGTGGTCGAAATCCACTTTTGATCACACTAGGTTGAAGTTGTCGACGAGACGAGCACAGTGGTGAAAAATGTGTCGAAAGAGGAGCTCGGACTAAGCCTCACGCGTCACACACGCCAATTGGCACTCACTCTCACACTACTCGCCCATGCGTCGAACCCGCTTCCAAAGGAAGAAGATGCGTGATCTCACGTGCACGCACGCGCCAACCACACACACACTAGACGTTGGTGTAATTCTGCTAGAGACTGTCACCGGAGTGTCGTCATCTTGCTGTCGATCACTGATATCATGTCGTTATCCACTGACGTTATCCAAGCCGAGCCGCTGATGCCACGTTGATGTCAGCCGATCTAGAGGAATTATTCGGTGCTTCGCAACTACTCCAGATTCTGTCGATTTGAACCGTTAACCATTTTTGGTTAGATCTGAGCCATTTGAAGTCCGTTTTTGACAACCTAGTAGTGTTTTCCAACTATTTAGAATATTCCGGAAACCTCCGTACGATCAGAGCTTGCAAACCAAATTTCAAAATTTTGCAGCCTTTATTTTGGCAATTCGAAGTGCTTTTCAGCTAATTTTACTAGTTCGGACTCAACGGCGAAGTCTGATTTTTCATAACAGAGATCATTTTTCCTATAAGACAATTATTGATAGAGGAATCGTTATCGACTTTGGGATCTATGATCAAGCTGAATGCTTCAAATTATGCAATTTGAAAGCCCAGAATGGAAGATATCGTGTACTGTCAAGATTTGTTTGACCCCATTGAGCTTAATGGAGTTAAACAAGCTGCGAAGAATGATGAAGACTGAAAGCGGAAGAACTGAAAGACCATTAGTCAGATCAGACAATGGATCGATCATAGTGTCTTCCACAATATCGCCCAAGAGACTGATGCTTATACTCATTGGACAAAATTAGAAGGCATGTACTAGTCGAAAATTGCTCAAAATAAAGCCCCCCTAATGAGAAGGCTCATAACTTTGAAGCTGAAAGGTGGCATCTCTGTTGCAGAACACACCAGTGAGTTCCAAAATCTGGTGAACCAACTAGCAACTGTCGTAATGGAGCTAGACGATGAGATGCAGGCCCTATTGCTGCTCAGCTCATTGCTAGATGGTTGGGAGACGTTGGTGGTGTCCCTCGGCAACTCTGCACTTGAAGGAAGACTGACCACGAACATGGTCACAGATGCTTTATTTAGTGAAGAGGCAAGACAGAAAGACACAAGGGGAGATTAGTCCCATGCCTTCATCACAGAAATTAAGGTAGAGGCACAGGCAGAGGGAGAAGCAAAAGTAAAGGACGCAGCAGAGGAAGATCTTAAGACAGAGGGAAGTTCAAAGAAGGTATGAGCCGGTCAAGGTTCAAGTGTTACCATTGTGGCCAAGAGGGTCACATAAAGAAATATTGTTATGCCTTGAAGGGAGAGAACAAAAACATGGAAATAGACAACCAAAGATTGAAGATGGGAACACTGCAGTTACTGTCTTAAAGCATATTGCATTATTCTCTATTGGAGAAGAAGAATGCCTCCATATGTTAGACAACGACACCGAACGAGTGGTTGATACAACAACTTCTTACCACGCCACACCCCAGAAGGAGTTCTTCAGTACATACCAGGTTAGAGATTTCGGTACAATGAAGATGGGTAACTCCAGTTTTTCGAAGATTGCTGGAATCAGTGTGATGTTCGCATTCGAACCAAAGTTGGGTGTATGATGGTGTTGAAAGATGTCAGGCATGTTATTGATTTATGCCTAAATCTTATTTCAGGGATAGCCTTAGATCGACAAGGCTATAAAAACTACTTCAGCAAAGACATGTGGAAATTGAAGAATGGATCTCTGGTGGTAGCTAGAGGACAAACAACTGGTACGTTGTACAAGACTCATGTGAATGTGATTTCAGATAGCCTCAATGCAGTAGAAGATGAAGCATCACCAAATTTGTGGCACAAAAGGCTGGGTCATTTGAGTGAGAAAGGGTTGTAGATTTTGGCAAAACAGTCTCTTATTCTCTTTGGAAAAGATGCAAAATTGAATCCTTGTGACAACTGCTTATTTGGGAAACATCATAGAGTCACTTTCCACTCACTATCTAGAAGACAATAAAGTTGTTGAGCAGAGTATACTCTGTAGTATACGGTCCCACAGAAGTGGAATCTTTGGGTGGTAGAAAATACTTCCTGATGTTTATTGATTATGCATCACGGAAAGTATGGGTTTATGTCCTAAAGACTAAAGCTGAGGTGTTCTAGCATTTTCAGACATTCCATGCTATGGTGGAAATGGAGATCGAAAAGAAGTTGAAGCCTACTGTGCTACTCATGGCATTCGGCATGAGAAGACTATTCCTAGAAATCCACAACACAATGGTGTAGTTAAGAGAATGAACCAGACCATTGTGGAGAAGGTCAGACGTATGCTTAAAATGGCAAAGCTGCCAAAGTCATTTTGGGGAGGAGCTGTTTGTGTTGCTATTTGATCAACAGATTGCCATCAGTTCCACTAAATTTTGAGATTCCAGAAAAGGTGTGGTCAGGAAGAGAGATTTCTTACTCTCACTTGAGAGTGTTTGGATGCAAAGCAGTTGCACATGTATCCAAGGAGCACAGGCAGAAGTTGGATGATAAAGCTACTCCATGCTTTTTTAATGGCTATGGAGATGAAGAATTTGGATACAGATTGTGGGATCCAAAAAACAAGGAGGTCATTCGAAGCCGAGATGTGTATTTCAAAAAGGCTAGACCTTAATCAGCCAAACCCAAAGTTGATGATGTTTCAGAAATTGTTCCAAATCCTGCACCATCACAACATGCCACTAACGAAGAAAAGCTACCGCAACATGTAGTCAATGATGTAGAGTTGCAGGATGAATTTCTAGAAGAAGAAGATCTAAAAGAAGAGGATGTTGAGTAGCGAGAGCCACAACCCTCTCTGCTAGAGACTGTTGGTCCACAGTTACGAAGATCAACAAGAGAGCATAAGCCATCATCAAAATACCCTGCTTCTGAGTATATTTTGCTTATTGATGAGAGGGAGCTAGAAAGTTTTCAAGAAGCTCAGAATCATAAAGAGAAGAGTAGCTGGCAACAAGCTATGCAAAAAGAGATGCAGTCCTTACAGAAAAATTAGACTTATGATTTGGTAAAACTTCCCAAGGGTCAAAAAGTACTGAAGAACAAATGGGTGTTCAAGTTGAAGAAAGATGGCAGTGGAAAGCTAGTCAAGTATAAGGCTCGATTGGTTGTCAAAGGTTTTGGGCAGAAGAAATGTATTGTTTTTGATGAAATCTTCTCGCCAATTGTGAAAATGACTTCCATTTAAGTAGTTTTGGCACTAGCGGCTTGTTTGAATTTGGAACTTGAATAAATGGATGTGAAGACGACATTTCTCCATGGTAATTTAGGGGAAGAAATTTACATGAAGCAACCAGAAGGCTTTGAAGTAAAAGAGAAAGAAAACTTAGTTTGCAGATTGAAGAAGAGTCTTTACAGCCTCAAATAAGCGCCGAGACAGTGCTACAAGAAGTTTGACTCATTCTGGTGGGTCATGAGTACAAGAGAACTACTATAGACCAGTGTGTATATGTCTGAGAATTTCTTGGTGAAAACTTCATCATACTCCTGCTCTATGTTGATGACATGCTGATTGTTGGACAGGATGCCACAACAATCTGATCATTGAAGAAGAAGTTGTCACAGTCCTTTGACATGAAGGACCTAGGCCTTGCACAACAAATTTTGGTTATGGAAATTATAGGCATCAGGAAAGCCAAGAAGTTATGGCTATCACATGAGAAGTATGTTGAACGGGTGCTTGAAAAGTTCAACATGAAAGATGCCAAGCTAGTCAGTACTCCGCTGGCTAATCATTTCAAGCTGAGCAAGAGTTCTTGTCCCTCATTTACGAAAGAAAAAAAGAGATGGAGACAATTCCCTACTCTTCTGCAGTAAGGAGTTTAATGTATCCAATGGTATATATCCCGACCAGATATTGCTCATGCTGTTAATTGTTGGACATGATGCCACAACAATTCGATCACTGAAGAAGAAGTTATCACAGTCCTTTAACATGAAGGACCTAGGCCCTGCATAGCAAATTTTGGGTATGAAAATTATAGGTGACAGGAAAGCCAAGAAGTTGTGGCTGTCACATGAGAAGTATGTTGAACGGGTGCTTGAAAAGTTCAACTTGAAATATGCTGAGCCAGTCAGTACTCCACTGGCTAATCATTTCAAGCTGAGCAAGAGTTCTTGTCCCTCATTTACAAAAGAAAGAGAAGAGATGGAGGTAATTCCCTGCTCTTCTGCAGTAGGGAGTTTAACGTATGCAATGGTATCTATCGGACCAGATATTGCTCTTGCTGTTTAAGTTGTGTAGATTTGCTTCCAATCTAGGAAAAGAGCATTGGAAAGCAATCAAGTGGATTATGAGGTACCTTAAGGGTACATCTAAAATGTGTTTGTGCTTTGGAGGAGCAAAACCAATCTTGGAAGGTTATACAGATTCAGATATGGCAGGTGATCTTGATGGTAGGAAATCTACATCAGGATTTATGTTCACTTTCGCAGGAGGAGCTATGTCTTGGCAGTCCAAGATGTAGAAGTGTGTTGCTTTATCCACAATTGAGGCAGAGTATATTGCCGCAGTGGAAGCTGGAAAAGAGATGTCGTGGTTGAAGCGGTTTCTCCAAGAACTAGGACTAAAGCAAGAAAAGTTCACGGTACATTATAATAGCCAGAGTGCCATAGACTTGAGCAAGAATTCTATGTACCATTCTTACACGAAGCACATTGATGTTCCGTATCATTAGATACGCGAAGTGATGGAGAAGCAGTTATTGGAACTGGTTAAGATCCACACAGATAAGAATCTAGCCAACATGCTAAGAAAGGTGGTCTTGCGAGACAAACTCGAAATATGTAGGGACATTGTTGGGATGGACTTCCAGTAAGGATTCTACTTCTCATAGGTGTGGAGGGAGAGAATTGATGAGCATTCCACACCATGTGAAGATGTGGAAGTCAAGAATGGAGGTTGCAGTTTTAGGGCTACAAATCTTCTGAAGATTTTCAAACCTAGAGTGGCTGTGTTAATGGCATGCCATTGACCTTGGTAGTTGGTTGTTGGCAAGCAGAGGTTGGCAAGCAGAAGCTGTTTTTCCTTTCTTTTGGCTCTCTCATTTGTGTATAAATAGGGAGAGTTGTGAGCTGAGTTTATCATCAGAAGGTGAAGAAAAGAGAGAGTTGTAAAGAGTGCATTTGTGAGTTGAGTTGAGAGAGTGAGCTCCTCCTCCTCTGTTTTGTATTTTACACAGTTTATAGTTCATTCTCATTTCTCCTCCCGTGGATGTAGGCATTGGGCCGAACCATGTAAATATTTGTTTCATTTGTGTGCGTGATTGTTTGTGAGTCATTTTCTAGGTGTCTTTAATCCTAACAACAAAGGCCTTCCACAAATGAAGGTTTCACCTACGTGATTAGAGACCTCTGTGGCACTTAACAAGGCATTCATTTTCTTTTTTTTTTCTTTTTCTTTTATTCTTTTTTTCCCATTTGTTTAGGTAATGGTCATTTTATTCGATTGAAATTTATCTCAACCCACTATAAATAAGACACATCAATTACAATGACATGATGTTGCAACCTGCAAGTCACATCAGACCTTCCTGTCCAAGCCTGTTCATGACTGCATCCTAAAAAGCTAGTGTTGCTGTAAATCATCTCCTTGCAATTGTTATAATACTTTCCTTTTTTATTATTATTTAATTATTTTTGCTTTTTCTTGAAGTTGTTTGTACTACATATTCTTTAAAGAATAATGTCAGGAAGAGAAGTACATTGAGATGTCATAGTGTACCTTTATGGCCTGCCAATAAGGGCATTTCAGAAGCTTGATTGGTCTTATTAAAAAGATTACAGAACTTTTCGCTATCCAAATTGCCCGAAGAACTTCTAGATAAAGAAAGACCTGGACATCAATATCACAATTCATCAGAATGTAAACTAGATTAAGCAAAATATGAATTGATGTATGTGACATTACTGACATAGGAGACCAACCCAAAAATAAATTGAAAAATTTAACATCCAACACTATTACATACCTAAGAGTATATTGATGGCACTTATATAATGAGGTTCCCTTTCATTTCAAACACTGCGTTCTAATTTGGCTTTTGTCCATTGATAAGAATATAGGAGAATTCCCTCTCCAAAATACTTACGATTAGAATTTATAGTGTAGATATAAGGCTTGTTTGGTGTAGATTTAAGGCTTGTATGGTTTAGATTCTAACAAGTTAAAAATTGATGAACTACTTCTTTCTCATAAGATGTAAGCAAAATATACACCAAACACTTTGATGTAAATTTCTAAAATAAAAAAATTTATAAACAATTCTATAAAATGCATATAACAAACCCTTACACTTGGTATGATGCGAGAATAATCAGAGTAAAAAAATAAATAATTAACTCTTCCAAACATGGATATGATAAAAGAGGAGATTCTACCAGCTTCTTTTGACGGAATAGTTGAGCTCAAGGTCTTTCCAAGAGTTAGTTGTTTTGCTCCTTTTAGCTTTTTCTTGCACCAGTTTTCAACAGCTTCTGTCATAGAAAACAATATCAAAAGGATATCAGGAAAGATAAGGGGAGCTAATATTGTAGACAACAAAAAGATTGTGAGATAACATAGAAAATGAAACACAATTCGTGTTTATTGTGAAATGGTGTCAAATGAAACTTGTCAAGCTCACAAGACTAACCATCCTATTTTTATGTGGCAAATGACATAATCAAGTGGGCTTGATTTTTAATATGCAACATGTTTAGACAACCATGAATACTTATGCAGTACATACACCTACTGAGAAAACCTCTCCACAGAGTGTAGTGTCATAAGAAAAAAGAGCAATTAATTTAGACATCAAAACATTAGTATGTTAAAAAAGTTAAATGAACAATATAAACAATTATAAGATTTTCATGAACATTATTGAAGGAAGCAACATAGTTTAATTTATAATGCTAGCACTTGCAAGAAAGATATGTATCTTTAATTGCTTTACTTAACATCCAAAGCCTCCCAATACTCTCTAGTCTGACAAAACAACTTGAAAACTAGTCTGGTACCCAATGAAAGGTAACTTCGCATTTCCACCAAGAAAGACAACAGAACTTTATCTAGTAATTGCACTTTATCTAGTAATAAAATATAGTAGCCCTCTTACCTAATCATGTGTAAATCACCAATTAGTGTACTTAAAAGAAAAAAGACACAAAACACAGAGGAAGAAGAACCATTCCTCTTATTCTCCTTATCCATCTCTTAGCAAACAAAACCACAGACACACACATGCAATCATCATCTAGTGAATCAAAATGCCAAAGAACTTTAACTTGAAAATGTTATCCAATTTTCCCCTCTAAAATTATATATATGCCCTCTTAAAATTTTTTTAGTAAATATATTAGGTCCACCAAAAAACTGAAATTTTTAAGCAAAACCACATCAAAAACCACAGCAAAAAACCTTGAACGCACTTTGAAACTATGGAATCATAAAATTAATGGTCAAATAAAAACAATATTGTCAACAAATCACGATCTAAACGAAACTTTTCCATAGATATTTAAAAAAGCTATTTGAAATTTGCAGATCTGATCACAGACTAAAAAACTCTGACAAATTACCCAATAAAAATTGATTATACATAAAATATAATAATAATAAACCTTTTTCCAAACCTGATCTACCATGAAATTTACAGATCTATAAGAAACTACAACGAATTAGCCAATAAAAATCGATCAAACATAAAAGCATAAACTTTTTCTCATACCTGATCTACCACGTATCTAATTTCGACCACATCTAGCAAAAAATATAATAAAAGAAAAAAGAAAAAAATTATGAAATCAGAGATCTAGAGAACATATTTGATACCTTAAGGGCCTGAGGAGCAACGTCTTAATCCAAACACAATCTCTTTCTGGGATAACGATCCATGTGCGTGTGTGGAAACTCGATCATATGTTCCATCTCCATGATCGAACACCGATAGATCCAAACCAAGTTTAGAGAGAGAGAGAGAGAGAGAGAGAGAGAGAGAGATTTACAGAGAGATCGAGAGAGAAGAAGAGAATCAAAGAATGATAATGATCTGATCTGAAATGAAAAGCAAGAGAGATCGATCGTACCTGAGATGAAGAGCACGTGAGATCGATCTGGTTCAAGAATGATATCAATTTTGGATCTGCGATTTGATGAAGAACGGATTGAGATTGAGTTCGAGTTTGATAAAGAACAGCTAGAGCAAAGCCCTCGAGCGACAGAGATCAATGAAGAACAACTAGAGAGTTCGCTTGCGAGAGAGAAGAGCAGTGTGTGAGAGAGTGAGATCTATGAAAGTGAGATATGAGTGTAAGAAGGAGAGATGTGGACCATGGAGTCACCTTTTTCCACGCCCCCGCCTTTCGGAAAGGGTTTGAAAAGAAGGCCTCACAGTTCGGGCTCCCACGGTTCTAAATCTAGTCTCACAAGTGCAATGTGAAATTGATAAACATCAATGAGTCTAAATTCGGCAAATCGTTGTTGAAAATTGATTTTCAATCAAATAATGCCAAAAACTAGATTGCTTTGCCAAATTACAGAGTCGCCACCTAAATATTTTGTTTTTGAGAAAATTTAAGAAACCCTGACTTGTGCCAAAGGCCACGTGTCCGTCATCACCAAGGTTGCCTCAGCTCGAGAACTTTGGTACGAGAGGGGAAGGTCATGGAATGAGCACCTCCACTCGCCCAATCAAAGATCGACCTCTACTAATCATGATATGTCATTTTATAAACATTATGCGCTCTTATTCTTGTTATTAAACTAGCTTTACTATGTGACGCACACAAGCAAGTATAGACTAGTCGCAAGACTTGGAACAATTCAACTCATGTTTGTTTGTGAAAAATGGTTTGACTTTGCCACCATCAAGTGGGCTTAAAAGATGCGGATTTGCCACCTCAAGTGGGCTTAAAACATGATTTGCCACAACAAAGTGGGTTTAAAATGTACATTCGTCGAATTGTTCCAATTCAAACAACAAGCCTTTATCCATAGGCATTCATGCAGTTTAGCATTTAAGCACATAGCCTCATGGCAAGCATACGAAACATGACAATATGGAAATCACACTCATGTAAGTATGCTAAAGCATAAAAACTCACCGAGTAGTCCAAGCCAAAACAAAAAAAACTAGTTAGAAAAAATACGTGATCCCTAACTATGTTAAATGACTAATGCAACACATGCAATGATGTACCTAAATAGGCTCGGCTACTTAATCATGGTATTTGCAACACGTCGATAGTATGCTTTGAAACACGTATTCAAAGAAGTATTGAATTTGGAATGCAGTTTGAATGATGCGCCGAGCCTCGCTGCATGCAAGATAAATGAATGGATGCAAACATGCAAGCATAAGGTGTACTAATTGAAAATGTCCCTAATCTAACCATCAAAAGCGATTAAATAAAAGGGAGAAAGATGTGGGGTTGGAAAACATACACACATGCACACACACTTATTACAACATCATGCCCTCGCGAAGGAGGGTCCGAATAAACAAGCTAACTGGCTACGCTACTTAAGCTAAGCTATTACAAAAAGAAACTACTTAACTATTCTAGTTAACTAATTATTACAAACCAAAATTAAATAACTAGCTATGCTAAGCTAATTAAAGCAATTAAACTAATTAACTATCTAAGCTAATTGAATAATTACAACACCTGTATTAACTAGCTATTCTAAGTTAACTAAAGCAATTAAATGGCCTCAAAGGGGGGCGAGGGATGTATGCATGCTCGGATTCTTCTCCCGAAAATGCCATCGCCTTGCCATTGCAGCCTCTGTTTGCACATGCTTGAACACTAATAGCGTTGCCAACTTCCAGAACGCCTCTGCTCTAACTCAGGACCACAATTGTGCAATCTTTCATTGATAGCCAGTCGGCTACCAATGGTGGCCGTCGGCTACCATTGGTGGCCGGTTGGCTGCTACTGGTGGCCGGTTGGCTGCTACTTGTGGCTGGTAGGCCATCCCTACCCTGAACTTCTTTTTTTGCTGCAACAGAGAGTAAAAAGAGGCAAAGCAGTGTGTTCTGAAGGAGTGTGTGTACTGTTACTCTCCTTATCATCACACAAGCTCAAAGGAGTGTAACCCTTGGCCCTTAAACCATCAACGAAGCATTTTCTATGCATGATGGCTAAGGAACCAAGCTTGTACAAGCTTAATGAGTGCAAAACAAGACTCAACAAAACCACTACCCCTATCATGCATGATCAAGGGTGATGGTGACCAAGGAAAGTGGCACATTTCATCACTTTGAGTATGAAATGTCCAATTTTCCTCGTGTCCGAATTAACGTCCGATCCGAACACATGCAATGCAACACGAAGATGCTTATCTTGCCTCTTTTACTTGTTGATTTTTGTTTACTCAATTTAAATTACCCATCAATTTTTTAGTTGATTAGTCCAAAAGGTGAGAGTCTTCCAATGGAAAGAGGGTTTAAACCACAAGTGCCTTGAGCATGAAAGAGATCTCATGCCGTTGATAATGAACTCCCAAAGGAATTAAACCATTAAGCATGAATGTCTCAATTTCACACTTAAGCCAACAAGGTGTTCAAAACCACTTTCAAAACAAATGAAAAGTGAAGAATAGAGGGAGGTGGCAGAGATGTTAAGTGCTAGAATGGAGTGCAAAGCAACACTAAATTATGCCATTAACTCAAAAGAAAGATGATCAAGGCATTGAACCAACAAACTAGTGAAGGAAATTGCACTACAACCACACCATACAAGGCTCAAAGAACCAAACCAGCCCAAAACAGAGCCAAAATAGGTCAAAACAGTGGCGAAAACATGCTGAGATTAGGCTATAAAATGCTAGAAAAATATGCTAACATGATAGGCAACTAGGCATGCAAGCAAGACAACAAGGAGGGAAGGCTAACCCCTCCAATTTTGGAGTTCAAAAGAAGGTTTTTGTCACTGAAAAACCTCTGAATTTCAGTGGTTAAAAGGCCCAAAAATTTTGATTTGAATGTGATGAAAAATAGCACAAAAAGCTTCATAAGCTAAGGAGCAAAAGGGGAGGACAACCCCCTAACTCACAAAGGCTCAAACCACCACTTTTATGCCTAAAAAACAGAGTTTTTTACACTTTAAAAACAGCCATAAAACAGTAGAAAAAATGGCAAAGCAAGTATGCACAATAAGCTTAAATGAGGTAAGTTCTATACCTTTGAAGCAAAACACAATTTAGACACAAACTCAAGCTCAAATCCCCTTTCAAGGCTCAAACAAAACTCCAAGGGACCTCAGCTTAAAGGTGAGAGTGTTTGGTTAAGGGTTGATGTGCAAAACTATAGAGAAACCAAGCAAGTGTATGCAAAATAACAAGAGAGAGAGAGAGAAGTCTAGACAGAGAAAAAGAGATTTTTTATCCAAAATTTCTAACCCTCAAAAATGGGGGAGGACACCCCCTATATATAGAAAAACAAGGTTTGAGCTTGAATTCATCCTACCATAGGTGTATGAAGATGCAGTTCAGTGAGCAACAGCTGGTATAGCTGGCAAACAAATATCTAAAAAAGGAGAAAAATGACCGTCGGCCACCACTGGCAGCCGACTGGCCACCACTTATGGCCGACAGGCACAAGTCATGGCCGATAGGCTGTGGGGCTGGCCGAAAGGCCACCCTCTCGTCCAGACTTGAAACAACAAGCTCTTGGTCCATAACCAAGCACAAATCAAATAAGGTTCAAAGGCTTCAAAGACAAGGAGCTCGGCCAAGAACTTCGGGCACTTAAAACAAGCACGAGCATACAAAAATCATGAATCCTGTTGTATGTCAATTTTCTTGTAGTGACAAAAATTCTGCAAGGAACCAAAATATTTGCACAACATTTTCTATAAGCAAATGGAAAGGAACAAAAATAGACCACAGAAATGAAAAATAACAAAGGAAACACAAGGGCTTTAGGTTGCCTCTGCAAAAAGTAATAAATTTACAAATATGAAATGTTGACTTATATTGAATGCAACAGCATTGAGTTATGAACAAATCTCTAGTTCAAATTTTGTCTAATCCTTGAATACTGTAGTGTCAAAGTAATTAAAGGAAATAATTATTATACTGATTTTTTTTAAAATCATTATTACTTTTTTAAAAGGATAGCCTAACAGAACATAACCGAGTTGCTCAATAATATTATAAGCCTTGCCCGGATGAGCTCTGTCCAAATAGAAGATTTGCAGCAGCAAATGAATTTCTTAGTACTCAACCCTCCTTAATACAAAAACGAATAGTAATAAAATTAAAGGTAAATTATAAATATATCCCCGAGATTTGATTAAAATAAGAATTGCCCCCTGTAGTTCTAGAAATTACATTCCACCGCATGAGATTTCTAATTTCATAATAAATCGCCCATTTTATTAATAAATCATCAAGTTAATTAACAGTTTTTAATGATATTAGAAATATGTTTCAATTAATAATTTAGATAATTTTATTATTTTATAGGAGAGCAATTATGGATTTTACTTTTTTAGATAATTCTGTTAAATACAAATTTTTAACAAGGGGATATTTGTAATTTTTCTAACCATAAGAGAGAATGTATACTTTAAACAAATCTAAGGAGATATATTTAAAATTACCCTAAAATTAAAAATCAAAACCCAAATAGCCACACATATATGTTTCAGCCCCATTTAGACAATTTATCAAACATATAGAAGCAATTTCACAAAATAATAATAATAATAATAATAATAATAATAATAATAATAATAATAATAATAATAATAATACCAAAAGTGCAGTAAAAAAATGATTTGTTATTGATGAACTAAGAGAAAACCAATGGCGTAAAAGCCTATGTACAGACCAAACGAACACATAAAAATAAAATATAAAAAGACCTAGTCAATTTCAGATAGACTCCAATATAGAATTTCTTGTTTTGTTTACTGTCATGGCAGCAACGTGATCAATTATGTTTGAATCGAATTTCAGTCACTAAATCACAAAGTTAATCCCAAAAAAATTAATAAGGGCAGAAAAATTCTGATTGCGTTTGGTTTAGTTTTAAAATTATGATTTAAGTGTGACGTTGTATTTTGAGTTTGTCAGTTTTTGAATTATGATTTGAAAAGAGAAAATTTGTATGGTTATAAGTTTTGAAAAGAGTTTTAAGTTGAATTTTGAAATGAGTTTTGAAATGAGAAAAGTTGTTTAGTTATGAATTTTGAGAAAAAAAATCACTACAGGGAAAAAGGGATTTGGTGGCGTTTTTTTAACGACGTTTTTTTAAACGTCACTGTTATTAGTATTTAACGGCGTTTATAAATAAACGCCGCATATTCTATTAGACAAGACGGCACCGTTTTATAATGGGAAAACGCCTCCAAATGCGGTGCCACACGCGCCTCCTCTTGTGAAACCTTATTTTGAATCAGAACCCTCTCTAAGCATTTCGATCGAAGATTCAGAACTCTCTCTCTCTCTCAACTCTTGTACGCACACATCTCTCTCTCCCTCTCAACCCTCCCTAAGCTCCATCGAAGATTCAGATCGAAGCGATTTCGAAGCTCCATCGAAGATTCAGATCGAAGCTCCATCGAAGCGATTTTGAAGCTCCATTGAAGATTCAGATCGAAGCGCCATCGAAGCGATTTTGAAGCTCCATCAAAGATTCATACCTAAGCTCCATCGAAGATTCAGATCGAAGCCCCATGGAAGCGATTTCGAAGCTGCACCGGCGAGGTAGCGAGCTCCACCGGCTCATTTGCAAAGATTCAGTGATTTCCAGAAGCTCAGATCTGAACTCTGACCCCTCGATTACTCGCATTTCAAGCTCCGATCTGAAAAAAATCTCAGTTCGATTCTTGAGGTATGTTCGGATTGACTCAATTTGTACGATTATTTTTTGTTCCCTTCATCTCTCTCTCTCTCTCTCTCTCTCTCTCTTATGGTTCTGCGATGGTGGAGGGGCTGGGAAGGGGTAGGTAGATCGTCGGATTTTGGAGGATAGGCAAGGGGATTACTGAGTTTGGTCCAAGAGGGAGGGATTTCTGTATCAATGTGCAGATACATAAATGATATATACTGATATATATATATATATATGTTTTAATAATGTCTATTGGAAATGTTTCTATTTTTAAATCATGATGCAAATGATGGGAACTTGAATGGACAGGATTTTTGCACAGAGTCTTGTCTGGCCTCTGAGACCGACCATTTACTTGTAGATACTATTGAAAGCAGGGTGTTGAGTAACAAGGAGGGAGAGTCTTCTCTTTCAGAATCCAAGTGGTTAGAACATGATGAATCTTTGGCTGTTTGGGTCAAGGTATATATTAATGTTGTTGCTTTGACTTCTACCTTGTTCTCTTTTATTATATCATTAGTATAGTGCACATATACAAGTTTGATAGTTCTGGGGCGCTGTTTCTCAATGTGGTTGCCTTGTTGATTAAGGTTTGATTGTACAGATTAGTATGATGGCTGGTGAAGTAGAAATTAAAACTTCACCTGGCTCACCTTTGTAATTTAGGCCCTTCTGTTTTCATTTTATAGAGTTGATTGAAAAAATTTCGGAGCTCTTTTCTTCACTCTCATGAATGTATTGTTTAACGGGTTGACAAAGGTTGCATTGACTGTTTTGAGGCTTCCTGTATTCTATAAACAGAGGGATTTCTTATTCTATCCTCCATGGGCTTTTGGGTTGCCAATTTGGGTCCTCAGTATACCCCTCTCCTTAGTGGAATCAGCGATATGGATCAGTCTTGCATATTACACGATTGGGTTTGCTCCAGACACCAGCAAGTAGTAGTGGTCTGCGTGTTCTTGGTTTCTCGTAATAGTTTTTCATGTTTATACTTTTGCTTACCAACTTAAATTCTTCATTAGAAATTTATTCTTCCTACTCTGCATTTAGTGGTCACTTGAACCTGATAATTTATTCACTGACAAATACCCACCATCTGATTCAGGTTTTTCCAGCAGTTATTGGCATTGTTCAGTATACATCAAATGTCTCTCTCTCTCTCTTTCGCTTTGTTGCTGTGGGAAGAAAGTTGGTTGTTGTATGCACTTTAGGAACCTGCACATTGATAATGAATATTCTGCTTGGAGGATTTATAGTTGCCCAAAGTAAGCTGCCTGATTTCTATTTTCACTTTTGAGCCTATCTTGAATTAGAATGAGCTTTTAATTTACCAATCTTTATACCACATTGTTGAATATTTCTTGACATTTAGCCAAGTAAGTTGTGGATTCTTTCATGTGATTGTTTATATATTCGATGATCAAAGCACTATATCTACAACCATTCATTTCCTTTTGTGCCCGCAGATGACATCGAGCCATTTATGATATGGGGCTATTATATTTCTCCAGTGATGTATGGACAAAATGCTTTAGTCATTAATGAATTTCTTGACAAAAGATGGAGCGCCGTAAGTTCTCTTTTACTGTTTGCGTAGTATCTTAGTGATTCAAAATCTATAGTCTTGGATGAAGATGTTGGAAAGAAGAATAAGAAATCATCTGGACGAATGACCTCTGAAGGTTTGAGCCTTTACCTTTGTCTCTTTTGATCTTTACTTAATGATCTCGTCTTCTATTTCTCTTGCTGCCAATTAAGTTAAAACACGTAGGTCACTAGTTACTCCTTTATCACATTTCTTTTCCATTTTAAAGTTCATGGCAAGTTGAATTGCATTGTGTGTGTGTAGACGTCCCCGAACGCCCCGGGAGGGTGAGTCCCGTTCTGTTCATTTGGGGTCACTACAGCTCAGGACTCTCAAATTGTCACGGTTCTAAGTCTGAACCAAAAAGTCTAAATCCGGCAAATCGTTTTGAGAAAACAGATTTTTGAACGAAGTGCCAAACATGGACTGCTTTGCCAGATACAGAGTCGCCACCTAAATATTTTTCAATGGGGAAATTTAGGAAACCCTGACTCGATACCGAAGGCCACATGTCCGTCATCACCGGAGTTGTCTCGGCTCGGGAGCTTGGGTACGATCGGGGAAGGTCAGCTATGAGCACCCCCTTTCGCCCGGTCCGAAGACCGGCCTCTACTAACCATGATATCTGATTTTGAAAACGTTATGCGTTCTTATTCCATTTATTAGCCTAGAATTACTATGTTATGCGCGCAGCAAACAAGTATAGACTAGATTGCCTAATTTGGAAATAAGCATTGCATATCCGTTTGTTTTAGAAAACACTTTGGAATTTGCTACTCGCAAGTAGGCTAAAATACGGATTTCAACGAGTTTCTCCAACTCAAACAATCCAACCTTCACCCACAGGCATTCAAACAATTTATAACACATAAGCATCTAGCCACATGGTAAGCATGCTATCAGGTTAACATTCACACGCATGCAATATGCTAAAGCGGAAATACTTACATCGTACTCCGTGCCAAAACAAAGAACTTGTTAGCAAACATGCATGATCCAAGTCCATGTTAAGTGCCTAATGCATCGCATACAAAATGTTGCTAGAATAGGCTCGGCTATCCTAAACATGGCATGTGAGAAATGCACAACTATCACATATTCAGTTTAGAATTTGAAGTACAAATGCAGTTAGCATGATGTACCGAGCCTAATGTATGTAATACAAATGTATGGATGCACGCATGCATAGCATAAGGTATGCTAAATTAAACGTGCCCTAATACTAACAATCAAAGCAGGTAAGTAAAAGGGAAGAAAGAAGTGGAGATTGGAAGACATACACACCACCCACGCACACTTATTACAGATTTGCCCTCGCTCGGAGGGACCAAATAAATATTACAAATTAATTAACTACGCAAGCTAATTAATAATTACAAATTAATTAATTTAATCAAATTAAATTAAGCTAAGAAAACAGATATGCATAGGCTGCCTCTGATTTCCTTCCTTCACTCCTCTGGAGGCTGTCAAAACCTCAGGACTGCGTTCTTGGGCACTGGGGAGTACCATCGGCTGAGTGGAATTACCACCGGCAGTGGTATGTGGCCATCGGCACAAAATGAAGCCATCGGCAGAGGATTGATTGCCGGCCAGCACCTTACACTGCTGATCGGCAGAATGTTCCTGCAGAATCTGCAAATGACAACAACAGAGGGCAAGGCAAAGCATGGCAGCACAATTCAAGGCATGTATGCAACAATCATGTCCCTTATCATGGTAATGACTCAAAGGGGCATGTGCCTCGATTTTCGGACCACCAATCACGCATTTCCATGCATGATGGCCCAAAGAACCAAGTATGCAACTTTGATTTCAAATGCATGCAAACCAAATCAAACCAAACAAGGCTCAATTCCTATCACTAAGTCAAGGAACAAAGCATGCATGCAACATGCAATGCAACCTAGGCATGCAAGCTAAGGATGCAACATGGCATGGCAACAAGCTTATGCAAGCATACAAGCATACATATGGCAATGCAAATGGGTGCAAAGATGGACTTATACATGAATTAGGCAGCTCTAATAAGGCCCAAAACAGTAGCCAATAATGCCCAAAAATGGAGACCAAAGCACATGCACACATACACACGTTGAGACCCAACACTTAGGCACAAAGCAAGCAACATTCAAGCACACTTGAAAGAGGCATTCATGGACTAAAAGCATGCAACATAAGCTCTGAAATCATGCTAAAGCATGGTGCCAAACCAAGCAATAAAATCAAGCCAAGCATGCATCAAATGGCCCAAGTGTTCAAAGCAAATCAAAGGAGCATTGAACTACACTTAGCAAGACCAAACATGGCATGAGGTCATTGACCAAAAACAGAGTTTTGGGACACTAATACAAGGCCTAAGGACCACTTAGATGGCATCTAAATGACTCAAACACAAAGGCATACATAGACACCAAAACATGGAGCATTGCTACACAAGCTTCCAAAGCATTAAAGAGGCATGCAAGGCAATCAAACAAGCATGGAAATGGGACTGAAATAACATGTGGGGGGACCCCAAATCACCAAATCGATGCAAAGATGTCATGCTACACATGCACATACCCAAGGCCAACAAGCCCAAATACAAAGGAGCTATATGATGCATGCCAAATTTGACCCAAGAAACTTAGGACAGACCTAGAACATGGCAAAATAAGCACATAATCTTCACAAGACTAAGCCTAAAACATGCTCCAACAAAGGCTAACAACCTAAGGCACATTAAGGCATAAACAAGGCATTACATGGCAACTATGCTAAGCATGCATGGAGTACCAAAACCAACTTAAAGTCATGTTATATTATGGATATATAAACATGAAAAACAGCCTAAATATGCTCAACACACACTCAAGCATAATGCTCTCTCAAGAGGCCAAAACATGCCCTTTTTAAGGACAACAAGGAGAGGGGGTGACCCTCTCCTTCTTGGGACTTCAAAGCATCATCTTCACCAATGAAATCCCTCAAGATTTCAGTGGTGAAGAGACCTCAACACCAAAATCCCGGAGCTAGCACAAAATGGCCCAAAATGAGGCCTTTTAAGGCCTAAGGGTGGTCAACAACCCTCAAACAACAAAACACTCTTAATAAACAACAAAGAGGGCCTAAAAACAGAACTTTTTATGTTATACAATAAGCACAAAAACAGCTCTAAGATAGGTAGAAAATCAATGCAAAAATGGGGAAAAATGAGACTAGGTTCTCACCCTTGTAGACCTCTTCACAAATGGTGCTCCAATGGCCTCCTTTGGCTTGAATCCAATGCCAAAACTTCAAAATCAGTCCCTTAGAACCTCAGTTCCAAGAGGAAGGTGAAACACTAGGTGTTTGTGTGCAATAGTATGAACTAAACACTATTTTACACACACAAGAAGGAAAAGAGAGAGAGATATGATGTGTATCTAATCCTAACCCTAAAACCAGAGCTTGGTCTGTATTTTTCTCTCCATCCAATGTCCAAAATCTCCAACCCTTGCAACAAGAGAGAGAGCTCCTCTATATAGAAGCTTCTTGTCTTGTAAAGCTTACAAGACAAGCTTCATAAGAGGGAGATCCCTCCATACACGTGTATGGAGGGATGCAAAAGTAAGACAGCTATCTAAAAATATCTGCAAAAGCAGATGAACAGCAATCGGCCGGCCAAAAATGCCATCTTGGCCAAAAAGAGTGCCGACCGGCACAAAATAGTGCTGACCGGCAACAAAAGGTGCCGGCCGGCAATATACATTGCCGGTGGCAGCAAACACCAGCCGGTGGCCTCTAGCCACTGCCGGTGGTGGGTGGGGATGGTCTACAAGCCCCACCCTGCCTCTCAAGGGCAAGATGCAAGTGTTTGGTGCAAAACCAGACACTAAACGGTCGAGTTCGGGGATCCTGAGGCAAGGCGCGCGAGCCGAGACCTCCGGGAACTCCAAACGAACACAAACATGGAAGATCACCGTGTGTTCAAACGGTGACGTCTAAGTCTTGAGGACGGTCAAAAATGGGGTGTCTACAGTGTGTAATGATGTCAATGAAGTGGGGAAACCAGATATCCTAAGAGGAATTAAGAAAACAACAATAGGAATAGGTTTTTCAAAAGGATATCTTGTTTTAAATCAGATCTAAGCAGCGCAAAAACAAAACCAGTTTTTGAATACAGAAGTAAAGACAAATTTTTGTGAGACTTTTGAGGATCAAAAAAAGCTAGCTTTCTCTTTTAGTTCTTTTTCTTGGGTTGTAACAAGCACATGACATGACATTAATCGATCCCTGTTGTGTAAAAAATGATTTACTGATCTTAATTTTGAAATCTTCTGATTGATTTTATAGGTTTTGATATGACGGTGAGAAATGCTTCACGGGGTACTGACTCAAGTGTTGGTGTCACTGATCATGCACCTAGAAAAGGAATGCTTTTTCCCTTCCAACCCCTTTCACTTGTATTCAATCATATCAACTACTATGTGGATATGCCCACTGTGAGTCATTCTAAGTAGTTTGTTGTCTAGTGCTTATGTTGATTAGGAGTGCTAGAATTATCTTCTGTTTCTTTTTTCTCTTATTCAGAGCCAGCATTGCTTGTCACCACTACACATTCATAGCACTGTCATCCTCACTAATTTTGCCCATGGAAAGTGTGAAGTAAATCAGTAATATAGTTCCCACGCTTGACCTGTCAGAAACAAAAAGTGAATCCAGAACTTCTCATCAGAATCACAATTGTTTCAACCATTTATAGTGTTAATAGCAATCCATATAAGAGGGTGTGGTGCTTCTGGACCAATAAGACTACTTGTTACATGGTTATTTGGGCACGAGAAAAAGTCAACAGTGCTACATGTATGTAATTAAAATATAGAAAAATATATAAAACGTACACTCTATGGTTTAGATTGATTTTAAGTGTAATCCAAATAATACTAAAAATATATCTCAGCCACAGATTATATTTTCTGTGCATTTTCATTGTTTTAATTTTGTGCAACTATCATTTCTAAAGAAAAGGTCAGTCATACCCTTCTATTTTTGTGCGGCCTCGTTGATCGGGAGCACCTTGTGTAGATGTCACTATTGGAAAGAATGAGTTGCCTTATATATATCTATGTATTCATCATAATGCATAGCTCTTCGTTTCTCATCAAACACAATGGAAAGAATGAGAAAACAATTGCCTATCCTAGAAATTCAAGTTAAACAGTTGTGTATCCTTATTATTGATGCGGTGACTGAAGTGGTTTGGGTTATTACCCTACTTGAATTTTTGACCAACTTTTACTCCCTATTTTATTTTTCATGGCTACCATTACTTGTTTCGTAATTATCCTATTAAGGTTACCTCAATTATAATTTCACAAAGTTAGACGTGACTAATGGTTATTTTCCCATTAGATTTTGTGGACAACTGACTATTTTCCCCTTTCTTTTTCTTTATGGGGTCCTGTTGCTGAAAATGTATGTGAAACAGCAGCTGGATATCTCAATGAATGTCAAAATGAAAGCTTAAATTTTACTACTAGTTTAAGATTTTCTACATGTAATGGTTATCAAAATTACTGGCCTGACTTGAGAGAATTGTTTATTCTTTTTCTTTATTGAGCATTTGCACAGCATGACTCGTGAATTACTGGCCTGACTTGAGAGAAAAGTAATATTTCTTTCATGTTTGGTTAGCCAAACCACTAGCTACATTTTTAATCCTCTTAGAACAATAACTAAGATGGCTAGTTTCAGGCACGTTACATGGACTCTTTAGAATAAATCAAATAAACAATGGTGTGAGATATGTACTTAACACTATATATATATATATATTGCTGTCTATAAATCAAATTCCTCTTTAACACTATATTATATATGATACCATTTCATCTCACTTAATAGTTTAAAAATATAAAAATATAACCCTTATTTTGCCAAGTTGGCGAATACCAAATATATATATCCGAGTCTATGTAACATATGTTCGAGGAGATGGTCTAACTCAAGTTCTTGTTTGAGCAAGTTGAACCTCTTTTGTCATGCATAGAGTGTCTCGGCTGCTAAGGGTGCCTTTCTTTTTGTCTTTTGCTTTGATGATCTGTTGTGGATGTTGTTTGCAGGATATTATGGAGTTCCCAGGTCTGGAAATGTTGTTTTGTGCTGCTTCTACATAATACTATGGAAGAGATTGCTGTGCATTCTCTTTGTGAGTAGTCTGTGTTTGTTTGCTATGTTGTGTGTGAAAATCTGTGGTTGGTCAAGATTTCCGCTACTCTGCTATTGCATCTACTTGTTTATGGATTGTTATATGATCTCTTGGCTTTATCAATAGCCAAGAAAATAAAAAAAGAGAGTGGAAAACATATGTTATTTAATTTGACGCAGCGAGAACTTTGATGTGTACTACATATTTTCGGACATATATATTTATATGTTATCTACGTGTCTATCTATCTATCAATCTTTATATATAAGAGAAATATTAGTTAATGCATCAAAAGTATTGGTAAGCATGTGAAGGCATAATGTGATGTTTTAATAGCCATTTGTGTTTTATGACAATTGTTACTGATAAAAATATCACTGATTAAGATTTTTAGTTTTTATGTTAATGGTTGGGTTTCCATAATGCAGGGATTTATCTGATAATTTACTGTATGAAGATATACCATTCTCAATATCCAAGCTTAAGCAGCTTGAGTTATTGTAAGTTAATACCTGAAGTGAAGTACTATTAATTAAATATGCTGGATTGTTTAAGATAGATAAGTTTTTAGTTCTGCCAACCAAGGGCTTGAATAAGCTCTGTAAATGCAGGAATTTGAAGAACAATCAATTGACTGGTCCTATCCCTTCAACATTAACACAGATTCCCAAGCTCAAAACTCTGTGAGTCATAATTTTTTTATTTTTTTATTTTTTAGTGGAGTCCATGCAGTTAACATTACCATATGCTTTTTTGATTTTATTTACACCAAAGCCATAGACACTTGTGCTAATATATATGTATGCCTTGTATTTGTGTAAATTTATTCTGTAGGGACCTTGCTCGTAACCAGCTTATTGGTGAGATACCGAGGTTAATCTATTGGAATGAAGTATTACAATATCTGTAAGTACTACATCAATTACAGTTTAACAACTGATAGATAAAATCCAATTTCATTATCAACCCTTGATGCTATTAACACTTAAACATTTAATTTGGTTTATAGTTTTACTCTGGACAAACTATTGGTTCGTCTATCATCTGGTGGTAATTATGTTTGCAGAGGGTTACGTGGCAATTCTTTAACTGGACCCTGTCCCCAGATATGTGCCAACTGACTGGCCTGTGGTATTTGTGAGTGTTCACTTCCTGGTTATGCTTGCTTTGGGCTTTTTCTGTGCTTCCTACTTGCTTTCTGCTTCATATCCATGGGGACATTGAAATCTTCCTTGATCTCTTTAGTGATGTAAGAGGCAATAACCTAACTGGAACAATCCCTGATAACATTGGCAATTGTACAAGCTTTGAGATCTTGTAAGTTTCTTAAATGATAACTACCCTACTACAGAAATACATTCTTTCTTTTCATTTTTGGTTAAAATTGTAGTGTATGATTTTCAGAGATATCTCATACAATCAGATCTCTGGGGAGATTCCATACAATATTGGCTTTCTACAAGTGGCCACTCTGTGAGTTCTCTTACTCCACTTTATATTTTTCTTTTGTGGAAGAAGTAGAAGCTAGAAATGTTCTTCTTCTGTTGTCTTCAAGGAAGGTCAATTGAAGTTAAAATTGATATGCACTTAATTTCTGAATTCTAATACAAAATGCATTTCGTGTTTTTCATTATGACATTACTGTGCTTATGGTTCTTGTTATTAGATCTCTGCAAGGAAATAGGCTGACAGGGAAAATTCCAGAGGTGATAGGTCTAATGCAAGCCTTTGCTGTTTTGTAAGTGTGCTTAATATAGTGGCATGTCTTTGAGAATTTTTTTTTAGAATGTGTCTGAATATAGTTGAAGTCAGATCGTACTTGCTGAGATTCTTTGAGATGGATGGACAATGTGAAAGCTGTATATTAATTATATTTATAGGGATAGTGACTAATGGAACAACATTATTTTTTGAAGTCATTATTTTTTTTCCACCTCCTCAATTGCTTGTTTTATTACATGGATATGGGCAAGTGGATCAGCGTGCTGAATACATGATTTTTATTTCCTTGCATCAGCCAATTCAACTTACTCCATGGTTCTTGCAGATGATGGTAGGGAAGACCTATTTGAAAAAAAAGCCTTATGAATAGATGGTCGTGTCTACTTCTATATTTACTTCGGTGTTTTTAACCTATTTGTTAATATTTCATTACAGGAAGTTACAAAAAAGGCCCAAGAAGAGGCTTCTGAGCATGTGAGATGTCTGGAAGAAGATTTGGGAAAGTTGAGGTATATTTGATTTGTTTGAATTTCTTCTTTTTCTTCTTCATTTTCTACTTTCTACTGTAAGCTTAGAAGCTTGCACTGTTGAAAGAGCTTGGTGATATGTTTTGTGAATTTTAACTTGGATTGTACACCTTCTTCTTCTTAAAATGTTTTATACTTTAATATATATCAGTATTGGTGGGTCCCCATGCTTAGCAGAAATTGGAGCCACTTTATGTTCCTGAAAATGGATCCATGGACAATTTGTCCGCTAAAGAGGGTGATTTGTTGTTTCAAATAATAAAGACTATAAATTAGCTAAAAGGCTTTGTACGTTTGCTATAACACAGGCAACTAATACATATAAATCTCAATGAGACACCATATTGTTGTGTTATATGAAGATTATACAGGTTGAAGAAAGTAAACATGCATCCCATAGTTGCACAATGGTGCATGCATTTTATACATTTTAATTCTTTCAAAATTGTATATAACGGACATGATATTCACAGAAATATTGTGCAAGATTAACAAATTGATCATGAAATTCAGTGTTTAGTCAAAGAGATGAGTTCATCTACATCAACAATCCTAAAAGTGTACTTCTATCTCTAGTATCTGATGTTTAGATATGTTGTTTTCATTTCCGTGCAGTACAAGCTTTTTGTTGATGGAGAATGGCGGCATGATGAGCACCAACCATTTGTAAGTGGAAATTATGGGGTGGTGAACAGTGTCTTCTTAGCTAGGGAGCCTGATGTGATTCCTGCAAGTTATACTCCAGAGACACCTGGTAGATCTAGTATGGATGTGGATAATGATCCATTTTTTCATTTTTTGGAAGCAAATTATCTTACAAAAGCTTTTGTAATACAAGTTGGTCTAGTTGATAAGAACAAGGCTATGTGTGACTTTTGGCTGGTGTTGATTTTTGTTGCCATAGGACTGCTGATTTTTTGGTTGAGAATTGTGAATTTAATTTTTTAATATGTTATTTTGTAAGTAATGATGATTGGATATTAAATTGAATAGGAAAGTGAATTAATGCTGCATTTATAATTTGAATGGGAGTTGTTATTTCATATTACGGCTATTCAATTTTATTATAGGTATTTTTTTAGTTTAATCACATAAAATTAGCATAATTTAAAAAAAAAAAAACAAGAGGGTTTCACGGCGTTTTTAAAACGCCACCTAAACTCCAAAAGGTTAACGGTCAATTTTTTAAAAAAGATATGGCGGCGTTTTGAAAACGTCGCTAAAATCATAGTGATATCATGTAGGGACATTTCACGGCGTTTCTAAAAACGCCGCCTATTCTAATATCGCGACGTTTTTAAAACGTCGTAAAGATACAGCGACGGCCGCAGCTTCAACGTTTGGTACTAAACGTCGCAAAAGGAATTAGCGGCGTTTTTGAAAGATATAGCGGCGTTTCTTAAACGCCACTAAAAGTCTGTTTTCCAGCAGTGAATTCTGTTCAAAACTCGTAACCAAACTCTATTTAAAATTCAATTAAAAAATAATTATTGAATTTTTTTTATTTACAAAATTAAAAAAATTCTGAAAATATTTTTTATTTTAAATATTACCAAAAAATATTATTTTTTTGAAAAAAAAAATTTCAACTAGTGGTTTAAAATTACTCTTGATTGTTTATTTGGTTGGAATTTTTTGTTAATTTTTTTAAAAAAAATTATTGTCACAAATCAATTGCTATTTATTTTTTTGTTATTTTCAAATAAATGGCCAAATAACTTGTCATTTTCGTATATATGGGTAATAAAAAATGTTTACAATGTACACAAAAAATTTTAAAAAATAGAAACAGAGTAAAACTAGGTAGAAATTGGACCATCGGTTGTCCCCCTGAACGTCCGGCTGGTCGTCCCCTTGGACGACGGCCCCTGTGTGAATTGGCTGCTTCGGCTGCTGCTTTTTGTTATGTTCTTCTATGCTTGTTTTAAGCTTCAATTTGACTACAAAGAATCTTAACAAATTCATTTTGAGATTAGTGTTAATTTATATGTTTTGAATTAATTATTAACTCACAAAATAAATCAAACTAAAGAGTAGATAATTATCAAAATAAATTATTTCTAAAAAATCTCCCCACCATGTTGTCTTTGATTTGTTTTGGAGTAAAAAACACCCTCCCTCTATTTTTGATCCCCTAAATGTTTGCTTAACAAAAATGTTACCATATGTGCGCACAGAACCAAACTTAATTAAACTATGATAATAAATAAGAAAATACTTATGATCAGGAGTAAAACAACTATTATCTACTCTCATGGACTTCATGTTGAGGTCTTCCATGAAAAAAATAAATAAAACAAGAGCAAAATAAAACAACATAAAAGAAACAAATAAAACAAGAGCAAAATATAACAACATAAAAAAATTACAAGCAGTAGTATCACTGTCAAATTATCAACATCAAGAGGATCACTGCTCAGAATCAGGTGGTGACAGAGGAAAGTGGTACTGATATATGGCATCCACACGTGTCTCAATGTGGTCAACACGGGTATTGAGTGCACCAAATTATTGAGAGAATGCATTCGTTTGAGTGCCCATTTGTTGTTCCCTTTGAATGTGTTGATTATAGCGTTCTTGATCCATTGCCAAAAAGTCTGTCTAATAGGCAGAAGGTTGTTGCTGTGGTGGTGGCATTGCAACTTGAAAGTGATCTTCAGGATCATCCATGGGAACATTAGGAGTAGCCATGCTCGCAAGCAAAACATCACCTCCTTTAGCTCGGTTGATTGTGTACTCACTAATGTTGGAAGCAGTATGAGATTCAGGCTCATTGGCAAATCTAACTTTGAAGTGTTTGAGGATTTTGGTCAACAAGGCTCCAAATGCTAAAGATTTGTCTCGCAAGGATGAGACAAAAGTCATTTCTCTCATAATAATGTAGCACAAATCAAGAGATTGACCAGCCTCAAAACAGTAGAGTATGTAAGCATTAAAGGTGGGAACAACATCATAGTGGCCTGCTTTAGGAATTACATTCTCTAATGAAAAACAATAAAGAATGCAAAGATGTGCTTTGAGGTGGTTGGCAAGTAGATTTGAGCCTGTAGATTTGCTAATGTAGATAGTAGAATAAACTTCGTTGATATTGCCCACAATTTGAGCCATTTGTTCCTCAGTTTGAAAAATATTTGGTTATTGCTTTGTTGAACATCAAGAATAGAAGCCAAGGTTGGAACATTAAACTCATTGAAGTTGCCTTTCACATAAGAGTCAATAGTGTAGTCATCTTCTTCGGCATTCAAATGTTTGAGATGCAAATAAAAGAGGGCAAGAAAACGGGGATATACCTTTTTAGAAAAATTTATCAAGTTTTGCCATCCCATGGCTTGAAGTTTGTTCATCAAAATGGCATCATATTTTGGGGCAAGGTTGACTCTTCGGCCACTAATGATGGAACATGAAGACATTGTTACAAATTCAAATTCTTGGTGTTGTCAGAGAAATTCAATTGATGGATATTGTTGTTCTTGATTGGATGACAGTCTAGCCTCTCAGGCTCTAGGCTTCTTAGTGCGAGGAGCCATGACTATTTACAATTAAGAAAAAATAGAACAACAGAATTGCGACAAGTTTTCATAGCAAAATGCTATTCTCAAAACAATTCATGGATATTCAACTTTAAGCAAAAATTTTGATAGGAAAATAGGACTTGATCAATTATAAAAATCACAGAAGCATGAGACATAGTAGTATTGGAAGCATATCATCATCATTGAACTTCTACCCACATACTAATATAATCATAAGGTAACAGAAAAAAAAAAAGATCAATTTTCAACAAATCAGACAAGGGTGAAGACAAATTATGAAAGCATAAGCATAAGCATAAGCATAAGTACCATTAACCATTTTGAACAATAACATGGAAGTATTGCATGAATTGAAAAAAGAAAATCAGGGGTAAAACAAACCCAAATACAAAATTGAGTTTGATTGGTGTTTGGGAGATAGAGTTTTAGAGTATGTTTTAACGCATAGATGAAGCATAAAGGGGAAACTACACAGATCTGTCGGTTTTGGGGTTGAAAAGGTTGTCTGTTCTCCATCGATCGACCTCCCGGTTGTCCGTTCAGACGACCGGCCATCTCTAGTAGAGTTGTTTTGTTTGTTTAGACTGCTCTGTTGTGTAGACTGCTCTGCTTCGTCAACACCAAATGAATGAGCTTCTGTAGGATGAATGAACAAAGTAATGAACCTTTTAAAAAATCAATGGAGAGATTTAGGTGAATGAATTATAATACACATTCAAAGCTTTTGGTCAATGTATCAGAATGGTGTTGTAGACATCCCATTTTGACCGCCCCTAAGACTTGGACGCCTCACTCTGAACACTTGATGATGAAATGTTACGTTGTGCAATAGTTCGAATCTTCAGCAAAAGAATTCAATTTTGAGCTTATAATCTCACCTTACACCCTATTTTGACCAAAATGTTTCAAACCCTTAAAAATCCTCTTTTCAAACATTGAGACCTGACCGTGTGTTTTTTGGGCCCGGCCGTGGGTATTTGGACCTGACTAGCTCTTAGCAGCAACAGGACTAGGCAGGACACTTTTTTGGGTCGGCCATACAATTTATTGGCTGGCCGGCCAAGTTTAGTGTAGCAGATATTTTGACAGCTGCCAGTTGCTCCTATGCACATGCTTTGGACCAGCTGTCCCTTTGCAGATATTTCCAACGTAAGAAGCCTTTTGTCTATAAATACCACCGCCCATCATGGTTTGGGGTTAGAAAAAATTCCCAAGAGCCCAAAGCTTGACCAACCATCTTCTGTAGCCTCTTGCAATATAGATACACAATATATACACCTTACAAGCTTAAACTTGAAGCTTTTGCTAAGATTTTTGAACACAATTTCAACTCCTTGAGAGTGCTTAGTTTGTGGTTTGTGAACTAGGAAAGCTCTTCCTCTCTTTCAAGAGGTAAACTTTGAGCTTTTTCACTATCTTTTCTCTCTCTTTTCTTTGTCTTTACAGAGCTATATTAAGCTTAAAATGTGATAAAAGCTTTGTTAAAAGTAAGTGAGCTAGCCACCATTTCATTAACTAGTTCACTTATTATGCACCCTTTTGTTTTCTTTTAATTTTTTTTTTCCGGCTTTCTTTTCACTTTATTTGGTAAATTTCAGTACCTTTTTAGCACTATTTTTGGGTTGTTTGTGTGTGATATGAATTGAATATGGGCTTACAAAAGGGTCCTTGTCTTCCCCACTACTTGTGCTCTTACTTATTATGCTTTAAATATCATATTTGTGTTGTTGTAAGTCCTCTTGGATTTGGCATGTTTAGGATATTCTTGTTGTCCACCTTGAAGCTACCTAGTAGCTTTCGTGTTCAAAGTGTTGAAAAACTCTCTTATCGATCATTTTCGACACATGAAAATTGATGTCTCATCCTTGTTCCATAAAAAAGAGGAGTTATTAACAACTTTGACAAGTTGTGTATTTAAGCTTTGATAGATAGTTTGTTTCTTGTTGTTTTTCGTTATTTGCTTTGTTGCTCCTAGAGAGCTCTTTCTTGAAAAGGTTGAAAACTCTCTCCTAGTTCCACTTTGAAGCATGGAAATGGATGTTTCATCCTTATTCCATCAGTAGGGAGATGAGTTAACAACACTTTTTGAGTTATTACTTTTGTTCATTTTGGTTGCTCCATGATCGTCATGTGCTATCTTGTGACTTGGTGATTTGTGAGTGAAGCATGTCTACCTCTTCCTTGAATAAATATCATGATAAGAAGTAGGTAAAGAAAATAGCTTTGTTTTGTGTTTAGTTAAGTCTTTTCCTTTTGCTTTCAAAGATCATCATGCAAAAAATTTGCAATGATTGATGATTTGAGAAGCAAACCTACTCCCTCCTTGGAAATCCTCATGACAGGAGGGAGCATGAAGGATGAACATCTTTTTTAAACACTTTGTTTTGCTCTATCTCAGTTCTGTTGCAATAAGTCTTTGTCCAGTAGCAATGGTGTAACAACCCCACAAATGCAAATCATAATTATTTGGATTACCTCGTGTGTTAATTGTGGATTATATGATTTAATTTGTGTATATCTGTCCAAATTGGGAAATTATCTGTTGAGAGTACAACTTTGAAACTGAAATTGACAGCCGACATGGGTTCAGAAACTAGAATGGAGTACATGGATATATTAATTGGAATTTTTAGAATCATCTGGGAAGTTTAATTAAAAATTGATATCATCTGATTCGTAAAGTCATGTTTGCCTCTCACTACTTGTATTGAGTTTAGAGATAAATATATATGAGATATATATGGGCTTAGCTCATCTTTTGAGCTAAAACTTATCCATTTGAGCTAACAAAAATCTGAGAAAGAGAGAGTGGTCTAGAACGAGAGCGAGAGAGAGAGAGAGAGAGAGAGAGAGAGAGAGAGAGAGATTGTCCTAGAAAAGAATTCAACAAGAGAAAGAAGAAAACAAGGGGAATTGAGCTAATTCTTGCAAAACAGCAAAACATCAAAGCAAAGTAAGTTTTCCTCTCCAATTTCTTGACTTAGAGACTTGTACATTCTTCATTTTCAAAGATTAAATCTTGAACCAGGATGAATTCATGGTGATTTGGAAATTTTGTTCATATTTTTAAGGGTTTAGAACATGCATGTCATTTTAAGGAAAAAATTGATTATATTACCTTTTAAATTCACCATGCATGGCATGTTTTCATGAAATTATGATTCTACATTTTATCTCATGCATGGGGTATGGAAATTGAGGAGTGATTAAGGAACTCATAAGCTTAATTGTAAGATTTGTTGAATTAGATGGAAAATTGATACATGCATGGCATAGTTTTCATAAAATTCATGATTCTTCATTTGTTAAATTGCATGAGTTTCCAAAATTAAGGAAAATAAAGGAGAATTTGATGTTTAGAGCTCAACTTGTATGTTTGTGGACACCCCATTTTTGACCGCCCGTAAGGCTCAAACGCTTTGTCTGGTACACTCGATAATGAAAATGGTATTGTGCGTGGTTCGATGTCTCAACGAAAGGACCATGTTTAAAGCTTCGAAACAATACCAAACCTCCTATATTCCCACTGATTATACCTAAGAAATCCATTTGTACACATTGTGCCACCTTATGCTGAGGCTGAAACAGAAAAACAAGGGGATACATTGAGGCTTGGCCGTGCCTCATTGAGGTCTGATCGGGCCTTGGTAGCGAGAAACACTATTCTGGGCGGGAGGCCTCTAGTTGTCCATTTTTGAAGATATTTATGATATTTTTGGCTCAAATTCTATTAAAATGACCATATATCTCTGTTTTGAGGGTTGGAAATTTTCAAGAAAGCCTCTATACCACCTTGAGAGCTCCCTCTTCTCTTTCTTCTTGTGCAAGCAACACTTTGAGCTAACCTACCACCTTGAACCTATATCCATACATCATATACACCTCCACACCTTAGCTTAAGAACCTTGGTTGAGCCTTGAACACCATAATTCAAGCTTGAGGATGTATTGAGACTTAGTTTGAATCACAAGCAAAAGCTAACTTCTTTGAGAGGTATAAGCTTTCTATCTTCCCTCTTGCTTTCATTGCTTTCATTTGCAACCTAGTTCTTGTAGTTTTATGTTGTTTTGATTTTATTCTAAGTGTTTAACTTTGGGTTTGGAGAGCTATCAAAAGGATAGAGTTTACACTTTTTCTACACCTTTACCTATAGCTCAAACCCTTACTTTTACACTCTTTTTCTTTGTTCTCTACACTAATTTTCAAAGTTAAAAAAGGGCTAAAAATCATGCTTTGAGGTTTCAAAAGTGGAGGGGTTAGCCACCCCTCCTTATTCTTTCTTACTAATCTTTCTCTCTTTGTTGATTAGCTTTTTAGGCATTTTTCATGCATTTTTAGCCATTGTTTTTTTATCTTTTAAGGGCTATTTTAGGGCTGTCCTCAATTATTAAAATAGTTCATGCTTTGATTAGCTTAGTTGTTGTCTCATAAGTTTGCCTCTATAGCATGTTGTCCATTGTTCTTGGCTCTTCTTCAATTCATTTCCATGTTTAAAGACCTCATTTTCATAATCAACTTGTCATTCATCTCTTTCATTTGAGAATTGTTTCAATCAGCTGACGATTATTCAAAACGTGAACTAGGGATTTATGCTTAATAGCTTATTGTCACGACCCAAACCCGGCCCTATGGGTTTAGCACCGTAACCGGCCAGTAATCCGAGATTACCGAAGGCCTGCAGGATAGTAATACAGTAAAACAGAGTACAGGGCCTGGCGGAAGCCAAAACAGTAAATAAACAATGCCCAATGAGCTGCGACAGTCTATATGAAAAGATTTTTTTCATACATTTATACGTAAACAGTACAGAATGGTATGCACAATATTTACAATCATTCAGACTAGGGACTCAACCCTAGATAACAGTACGGTAAACATTCAGTCTATACAAAACAGTGAAACAGTGCAAAAGGGGGAATTGTAAAACACCCCTAAGCCCTAACACGTTAGGCTCAGAACCTCGCAGTGAGGCACAAAGGCTGGCTTGACAAAACTGGAGTAACCTTGACGCCTCTAGCTTCAATCCGGTGCCTGTACACCTACATATATATATGAGCAGTGAGCTAAAGCCCAGTGAATAACATAAAGCGTAAAGGGGTTTAGAATGAATGTCCTTACAGTAATGAAAACAGTTCACTTCAATCAGTATTTCAGTTGCTCAGTACAGTAAACAGTCATATGTGGTACATCCATTAGCATAACAGTAACAGTAGGTCTTAAAAGACCGAACAGTAATGATGGCCATCAGTCAGTAAACAGTAGTGGTTCCAACGAGGGAACCGACAGAGAATTCTATCACAGTAACAGTAAGCAGTAGGTGCCAAGGATGCCACAATACAGTTCAGAATATAGGACATACATTCATTCAATTAACAGTAAACAGTTCAGAAAACAGTACAGTTCAGTTGTTCAGAAAATAATCATTTGTGAACATATCTTTACACATTCGTTACTCACAGAGTTCGGGCTACAGTATGCTAGAGCGTGCCTCTCCATTCGCCGACCCTACACAGTTAACAGATTGAACACACTAAGCTACATAGCTGGGAAAGATAATAACTTAATCCCTAATGCCTCGGTGTGTTCTACATCTATATCCTCAACAAGATGTCTACAACTAGGCCTAAAAATGCCTAGAATGAGATGAGGATGCAAAGATGCACATTTAAAAGCATTTTTAGAAAACAGAGTTCCGCTCGAGCTCAGGTTTCCCCGCTCGAGCGGTAATGCAACAAAGGTACACGCTCGAGCGTAAACTTTCCCGCTCGAGCGTACTGTGAAAGTACTGGATGGGTGAAATCTCCGCTCGACGCCCGCTCGAGCGTGAGACATGACTCCGCTCGAGCACCCAATCCTCCGCTCGAGCGGACTGCAAAACAGTGCAGAGAGATGCTGGATGCTCGGATTCCACGCTCGAGCGGCACTTTCCCCCGCTCGAGCGGAAGTGCAAAATCTGGAAAACCCAGATTGCGCCTCCAAGCCAAAACCAAGTTTAAATGCATCAAAACCAATCCTCTTGGGCCCATTTTCTGGAAAACATTTATAAACACATAGTATAACATGGTTCAAAGCTCAAATTTGAGAAATCAAAGCCCAAGGGTGTTTAATTCAAGCTCAATTTCAAATCATTTTCAAGAACAATCTTCAAACATGACATGCATGATCTTTAAATAACTTTCAAGCTTCAAAACATGCTCTAGTGAGCCAATTGATTCACAAACAAGAGGAAAACATGGACCATTACAAAATTATGGACATGCATGTGACAATTTGCCATGAATTCAACTCAAAATCCAACAATTCAAACATGCATGCATGAATTATGTTCTATTTCAACATGTATGAACTAAAACAAGACTTAGCTCCTTAATTTTACATGAATCATGCAAGAACAAGCTCAATTCATAAACAAGAGGGTAATTACTCTACCTTAGGTCTAGAATTAGAAGACTAGGAGCTCAATTTAGCAATCTACACTTCAATTCTCTTCAAATTCTAAGCAATATTGAGATGAACTCAACTCCTCAAGTCTCTCTCTCTCTATGGTCGGCTAAGGGTCTCACAAATAGGCTAAAGAAATGTTTGATTCAATGTATAAGGCTCAAGTGTGTGTGTGAGATAGTGGTCCACTAGGGGTAGTTCGGTAAATAAGGCCAACTCTGCAATTGATCAATATTTAATCTAATTTAATCATACCTAATCAGTTTTCAGATAATTATACCATAAAATCACATTAATTATGATGATCATAAAACTTCAATCAATTCCGGATTCGGCCGCTGATAAGGCCTTCAATTAATAGTTTAAACATAAAACACGAACAGATCAAACAAACAGTCAACAGATAAAATGCAATTCAAACAGATGTATTCACTCAATTCAGTTTCAATTTCGGTCAGTCAGTTCAGTACTTTAATAAGTTCAATTCTCAGTCAGTTATCAGTCATTATCAGTTCCGTTTAACAGTAATCGGTGATTATCGGTAATCAATCAGTCATTAATCAGTAAACAGTATGAGGGTTGTTACACTTATCTCTACGGAGGTTCATTGCCAATGGTGTAGTCTCTTTTTCATGTTGAGAATCACCTCCCGTTTGACATACTTCTCACATAGTGGACGTAACTATCATCTTAGACTTAATGGATTAAAGGATGGCAAAGACTAATGAATTTGGCTTAAAATGAACCAACATACATAAAGAAAATGAGTTATATTGCTTGGGATTCGGCCGGATGTTATGCCGAATCCATTGTGTCAAGAGTTGTCTTACATCAATTCATTATGTTTTGAATAAATCTTGAAGCGTCTCTACCTCTCTCTTTGAGTTCACTTTATGATAGGAGGAAAAGTGGGACGGGTGGTTATTGTTTATTTCATTTATCGATTTTTTATCCAAATTGTACATCGAAATCATTAAGCAATCAACTTACTCATTGATGGTTTTGGAAACGATTCCAGCCTTCTCTCGAGGCTTTCCCATGACAGAGAAGTGTAGGAGGGACAAACAGAGTCCAAAACACTCTGTCTGCACTGTTTTCACTTCAGAGCACAAAATAGAATTTTACATGAAATTGAGGCACAGCCAGCCTTCTTTAGGGCTGGTCGGGCTTCATTGAGGGCCGGTTGGTCATCAGTGTTTGGTCAGCAGTGTATTTTTCTGAAAAACAGAAAGGCAATGGCTGAAGGTGAAACAGAGCAAACCAAGGCAGACAGTGATGTTCTGGGACCTTGTGCATACAACCCTTGCGCATTAATGCTCTATGCATTGTTGTAATTAATTTATTTATTAGTCTTGTTATAATTAATATTGTTTATTTGTAATTGTTATAGCTAGTTAGCTTAAATAGCTAGTTTACTTATCATGGTTATCCTTGTTGTAATAGCCTAGTTAACTAGTTAATTCTTTAATGTATTCATTCGGTTTTGTAATAAGTAGTTTAATTTGGACTTTCAGAATTTGATTCGCACCCTCTTACACGAGGACAATGTTGTAATAAGTTGCGTGCCTTCCAACCCCACGTCTTTCTCCCTTTTACTTACTTGCTTATAATGGTTAGTTTAGAAACATCACGTTTTCCATTGTCTTGCATGCATCCAAGACTCGGCTCATCATGCTAACCCGATATCAAATGTTTGAATTTATTACCTGACTATGTGCTCTCTTGCATGTCTTGAATGGAATCATATGTCATGCTCATAGCCAAGCCTATAAAATACAAAATGTATGCGTTGTGTTAGTCATATTGCATTAATTAGGAGCATGCATATTTTTCTAATTATTTTGCTTTGTTTTTGGCTTGGAGTACTAGGTGAGTAATTTTGTGTTTTAGCATCTTGCATCGAATGTTTATGTTACCTTGTCAAAGCATACTTCCATGAGGCTAATTACTTAAATGATATAATTGTTTGAATGCATGTGGATGAATGCTAGTTGCTTGAATTTGGATAATTTGGTTAAATGTCCATTTTAGCCCACTTTTTTGAGTGAAAAATTCACAAAACAATTTTCAAAAACAAACATGAGATCAAAATGTTCCAATTTTTGCAAATTAGTCTACATTTGTGTGTGCATCACATAGTAAAAAATAGCTAATAATCGGAACAAGAGTATATAATGTAAATAAAAATCACATCATGATTAGTAGAGGCCGATCTTTGATCGGGCAAGTGGGATGCTTAATTCATGACCTTCCCCTCTTGTGCCTAAGTTCCCGAGCCGAGACACTTTGGTGATGACAGATTAATGGCCTTTGGCACGAGTCTTGGGTTTCTTAAATTTTTCAAAAATAATTAGATTGTGACTCTGTAATCTGGCAAAACAGTCTATTTTTGGCATTTGATTCAAACATCGGTTTTCCAAAAATAATTGCCGGATTTGGACTCTTTTGTGTTTTCATTGTTTCACATTGCATTTTGTAAAATCAGATTCAGAACCATGGGAGTTCGAACTATGGGGCTATTCATATCCAATAGGAGCACAAAAAGCAAGCTACAATGTTTAATGAACATAGAATGTATATATTCAAGAGCTTAAATTCTTTGCATGGAATTTGGGTTTTAAAATGAAATTTTGATTTCAAATGAAGTGAGGAATTGCTTAGTTACCATGATTAAGAAAATTTTTGGGTCCTGAATTATGCAAAATTGAAGTTATATTTTGAAAGAAAGGGACCCAAAAAATAGCAGAATTTTCGGGCTAGGACTACCAGTTCTGCACGTACGGCCTGGGGTTCCGCATTTCCGAAAAACAGGGTAGATTTTGAAGAGCGGACTGCTTGAATCCACATGTACGGATTAGGCATCCCGTACATGCGGTTTTGGCCGTGTTTCGGAATGGTTTTTGCTCTAGTTTTCAACCCTCCGAGCCACTGTTTGCAATGTTTTCAAATAGTTTTCTTGTACATTTGCATTCATATGCATATTATAGGCACAAAAAGAAATAAGGAATGACAATTAGAACCGAACGAATGAACTGAACGATTAAAAAATGCATCGAACTTGAATAAGTAAGTAACCAACTGAATGATTGAACTGTATATTGAGATATCGTGCTTGAATTGTTTGCTTAGGTCAGACGCCGCATCTTTAATGCAACTTTAGCACGTACTTCAAGGAGCCCACTGTGAGTAACAATGTTATAAAGTTATGTTCAATTATAATTATTTTCTAAATGATTAACTGTACCGCTTTTTGAAATGATATTGTTTGCTGAATGAATGTTTGTCTTATTTTATGAACTGTACCCATGGCATCCATAACAACTGACTGTTACTGTTACTGCTGAATGACTGTTACTGTTGCTGTTGGTGCCTCCTATATTGCTGCTGCAGCCTCCTCCTTTGGTTCTTCTTCCGCAGCCACTAGCTCTACCTCTAAGACTGGGGTTGTTGGTGCTGTCACCACGCTTGTAACTTGAAAATCCATTTTTCCATCTTAAACTTCTCCTACAGATTTCCTCACCCAAACAAGTCCATCGGTTGATCCTCACCAACAACGTTGAGCAGTCCTTTCATTGTTAACCTGGCGCCAATCTCCTCTTAACCGAACACAAATACCGACCACCATAGAATTGAACGGAATTCACCCCACAAACTCTCACTCGCACAGGAGCGCCTGAATGAAGATTCTAAACAACTCTGGATCCTCCACCCCTCAAACTCCCGCTTGTAGAAAAGTACCCGAATGAAGTTCCTGAACCAACCCACCCATGATTAACGCACCCACCCTAAACCAAAACCCATGGCCAAATATGAAATATGAGATACTGATCGAATAAATGATCTATTGATGAAATTGACTATTTTAAATACTAAAAGGACATTCATTCTTAACCCCTTTACACATTTGTTATTCACCGAGTTTTAGCTCACAGTTTATTATATATATGTAAGTGGTCAGGCACTGGAGCAAAGTTAGCGGTGCAGACCTGAATCCGTTTTGTCAAGCCAACCTATTGTGCCTCACCGCAAGGGTCCGAATTGTTAATGTCAAGGCTTTTGAGTGATCTAAATCCACCATTTTTGAATGTTGTATGAAGTCAAGTGAATGTTTTATAATTTGCTTCAGCTTCGGGATTTAATTCTCTAACATGTCTTTTATTTTGTACTTAGATGTGTTTTGGACTTAAGTGTTTATATATATATATATATTGTTTGTTTATTTAAGTCCTTAGAGCTCATTGGACGATTTATTATGATATCTATTGCTTCCGCTAGCTCTTATTATTAAGCTACTATTAATACTGTTAAGCAGGCCTTTGGTAATCTCAATTTACTGGCCGGTTGGGACGCTAAACCCATAACGACGGGTTTGGATTGTGACAAGTGGCTGGCCAACCACAATCTTGTACGGCCAACCAATTCAGTAAGCCGGCTGACCACTTTGTGTAGCAAAACCAAATAGGTTTTATGGACCAAAACAGGCACGACCATATTTCATCGGAGCCGGCCGGACCTCGTTGTGGGTCGGGCGGGCTTCAAAGTGTATAAACAGTAAACTATTGTAAGCCGAATAGAATAGATCCTGAGGCCAAAGCAGAACTATTTTCTGATTGTAAACAGAGTAGGTGCACCATTGGGCGGTGGTTCCTCTCCTTTCTCTTAAACCTCGAACAAAAAGTCGATCTCGCCATCAGTTTGACTAAGAGTTCCGAATCGAAAAAGTAAACTGAACTTGACTTAAGACGAAGGAACCGAGTGCCGAAAAAATAGCTTTCCTAAGGCTTCAAACTACTAGTCATTAAGACTACTATGAAAGAAAAGTAAGGAAGTCCTTTTCTTGACTTGGCCTGCGTGCATTATACCTACCCTTTTTAAAAGAAATTGATTTTAATCTCAACAAAGAAATGAAAGCATAACTCTTTGCTTGTTGTCCTCTTACTGTTTTAGCCTGCCTTGTGGAGGTCTCTTGGGTGTCTACGGTAGATCCGATCAATCTAGTGATGAAGAGAAGTCTTGCAACAAACAGAGAGGTTTTTGGAGAATGTTTTCGGTTGTGCACATGCGGTTCCTCGCCTCCCATTCAAGTCCATTAGATTAATGACTTTAATATTCATATTTGTAATAATTTGTGATTAATTAGTTGCCTTCATTCGAATTTTTATAGTTAATTAATTAGTTTATTCATTTGTGTTTGTAATAATTAGTTAATTAGGACATTCATTCAGACCTTCTTGTGCGAAGGCAAATTTGTAATATGTGTATGTCTTCCAACCCCCATTTCTTTCTTCTTTTTATTTACATGCTTACCGTGGTTTCATATAGTATCATGTTTTCATTTCATATCATTTCCATGATTTGTATCCATTTTTTCATGCATTAAGGTTCGGTTCATCATTTCGAATATCATTGTCATTTTTTACTTGAATACGTGCGTTGTCGCATGCTTTGAGTTAATCCATATGACATGTTAATAAGCCGAACCTAATAGTTGCATTCTTGTATGTGTTGCATTAGTCATGCGCATTGTTAGGGTCATGCATTTTTCAAACTATATTCTTTTCTTTGGCTTGCCTTGGTTGAGTACTAGGTGAGCATTTTTGCTTTAGCATATTACATGTGTGTTTGTGTTTCCATGTCAAGCATACTACCATGAGGCTACGTGATTATTTGAAATAGTTGTTTGCATACCCGTGGATGAAGGTTATTTTACTTGCATTGGGGATGATTTTGATCAAATGTATGTATGAGCTCATTTCTTTCCTTTTGAGTTGTGTACACACAAAACTCTTTTAAAAATCACATAAAATCAAGTCATTTTCAAAGCAAACAAAACAATCTATACTTGTGTGCCTCACATAGTAAGTTAGCATAATAATCAAAACATGAGCATATACTGTCTATAAAAATCACATCATGATTAGTAGAGGCTAATTTTTGATCGGGTGAGTAGGGTTTCAATTCATGACCTTCCCCTCTCATACTTAAGTTCCCGAGCCGAGACACTTTGGTTATGACGGACAAGTGGCATTTGGCACGAGTCACGGGTTTCCTAAATTTTCTAAAAATATTTAGGTGGTGACTCTGAAATTTGGCAATGCAGTCCATTTTTAGCAACTTTGGTGGTTAATAGATTTTCTAAAATTTGCAAGATTTAGACTCTCATTAGCATTTTTCTGTTTCACATTGAACTTGTGAAACCGAATTCAAAATCACGGGAGTCCAAACTGTAGGGCTATCATATCCGAGGAGACTAAACCCCTCCGAGGAGCATGAAAGCCAGCTACAGGTGTAAATGATGTAGGTGGATGTTAAGTAATGAACATTCATAAATCTTTAGGCAGAGCGAAGACAGAAATTGTGATGGTTACTCAGTAGACTTCGGCCGCTAAATTTTCTGTAGTGAAAATGTATATAGTAGTGTTTTTGGAATTGTGATTCTAACCAAAACTTAATTGAAAACTCTTTGCAAAACTCTACTTTAAAAAAAAAATCCAAAAATTTTCATATTTTTATTTTCTTTTTTAAAATTATAAAATAAGTATTTGTTTAACAATTGCATTTTAAACATTACGAAGAAAAGAAATAAAATTACATATAAAATAACAATTGCATTTCAAACATATAAAAATAAATAAATAAAACTGTACATACAATGGGAACAAAAAAAAAAAAAATTCTTAATATCATTTCATAATGTCATAAATCTACCCATGTCCAACATGATTTCCCACACAGTATTAGTAATTGCGTCTCTCAAGTTTGATTGTTACATTAACCCATATTGTGACATATCTACATAATCAGGTTGGCCTCCAGCAAACCCCTATTCTGCCGCTTTAGCCTTCATTTCATTATTAGCTTCCATGAAGAATGGGCCCATAGCTGCATACAAATGGATCCAATTGTGTACTACGAAACATGCAATCACTAGGAGTCCTTGTCGTGTTAACTTGTAATTGGGCATGGACCGCAATATTGGAAAGCTTTTCTTGAGTACCCCAAATGTTCTTTCTATGACATTTCGTAATGACAAATATCGGTGGCTAAACAATTCCTTGGGTCCAGAATAATGACGACCATGGAACTTTTGCAAGTGATAGCGGTGTGAACGAAAGTGGGCAAGAAATCCTGGCATGTTTTGTACCTGCCATCCACTAAATAATACTTGCATACATGTAAATAATGTTTGTAACACTTTGTCAAAAGCATGTAAAAAAGTATCATTTTTGAAATACTACAATATGTTATTGTATAACATTGACTATGGGGCAAGTGTGGAAAATGTACATCATCTCTTATAATTGAGTCAATTAAAATTACGTTGTCGTGGGCACTTCCTTCCCATCCAGAATTGATAAATGTGAACAACGTATCGAAGTCGCAAGCTGCCAGTACATTTTGTGATACCGTGGCTTTACGACCAAAGAGTGTATTTTGTCTTAAGGTAATGACCCACGCGTCCACCAGTGTGCCATCGATAGCACCGACACAATCTTACATCATATTATCAGTTTTACATTAAATGTGACAGAAATATAGATACTACTTTGAAAAACATAACAAAAGAATTTCGAGTGAAAGCTTCATTGTAAATTTGCGTGCTGAAAAGTTATACCTTGAACCATGGAAAAACCTCCAATCATTAAAATTATTGCCGGTGTTTTTGCTTGGTTCTGTGGTTTGATAACCATTGCTATAAGCTTGCATAGTGCACGCATTATGATTTTGATGTGCCGACGAATGGTTTCAATGGAGTGTTGAAATCTGTCAGCCAGTAGCCAATGCCGGTCATTTGGTGCGCATGTATGTAAAAAAATGCCAAGCGATTCCTCGATATTGATACGCATTTTTTCCATATTCACAAAGCCATTGTAAACTAAGGTGTCTTTCAATAAAATGAAGATGGGGGCATCCATTCGCATGATGTCCATCATTGTTTCTGGATGGCCATTTAATAAACCGAAGATATAGTTATCACCTTTGAATGGACAAGTTCGCTATGGTCGTCTTCTTATTGACGCATTCATATGTTCATCCATAAAAGCAATAATCAAGAAGTCCATAAAATCTTCAATAACCTCATCCTCCTCTGATGAGCTTACCATTGCATTGTTTTCTATATCAGATGACATATTGTTTTGTCTACTTAACGATAAAACCATAATTATTCAGACTATTAGGAAAGGGGATAACTGTTATCGTTATTCATGAACATCAAATTAGCATATCGATAAATTGGATTGCCTTAGTCATTTATTAAAGTACAAACAAATACATATATATATATATATATACAATCTATACCGATTAATAATGCAGAAAAAAAAAATTATATGCAATGTACTGATATAAAATTGAATCATTGAAAACCATGGGACTATCACAATTAGTTCACATGAACAAATAACATAAACATACAAAAAACCAAAAAAAAAAAATATACAACAAGACATGAATAAAACAAAATAAAAAAAATTAATGAAGAATAACATGTTTCTGTAGACACCCCATTTTTGACCGCCCTTAAGACTTGGGCACCACTGATGGTTTGCTCGGTGTTGAGAGATGTGCAGGGCAAAGATTCAATTTATTCGGCAAGGAGAGAGGCAAATCCTTCAAAACACTTTGTTTAGGGGTTTGGAGTTGAAGAAAAGAGGAAAGGAGAGGAGAAAACTGGTCTGGGAAAAGTTCGGCATGAATCCGGGTAGAAGCAAGTCGAGCAGCCCTCGCTGAATCGGGCTTATCTGTCTGTACGCTTGGAGTTTAGCTATGGGGCCACCACCGTCGGAAAGCTTACTTCCGGGGCTTCATTTTGCACTCAAGAATCTCCTAGAGCAAAGTCCGGGTGGGGGAGATATGATCAGTTGAAGTCGGGCATCATCCCGGTTGGATCGAATCTGCGCGGCTTCACGAAAAAGGGCATAACTTTTTGCACAGAAGGAATTTTAATGCAAGGTTTGCGCCATTGGAAAGCTAACTTCCGGGGCTTCAATTTGGATACCCACCGGCATTTTTTTGACCTTGGCATCATCTATCGGCAATCTATTTTGCCGACCGGCAAAATATTATGCCGACCGGCACTTTATTTTGGCCGACGACCAAATTTTCTGGCCGGTTTGCACCCTTTGCACTCTCCAAGCCTGGTGCATCCCAGCTGTGCCAGTTGGAATGCACCAGCACACTCCCCCGTGCATATATGTTGCTATTTTGCACCTTGTGAGCCTTTGAACCCCCCTAACCTTCTAGAAGCTTGAACCCTTTGGCCAAGCTTCTTGGAGAAGCTTGGCCAGCTGTTTTAGCTTCCTCTAGAAGCCTTGCACCCCCTTGAACCCCTTTGACCCTTTCCCTTTACTTAGCTTGTAAGTAAAATGCTTCCCTTGCCTTATATAAGGAGCATTCCTCTCCCTTTGTCTAGGTTGGATGTTTTGAGCAAAAAACCAGACCTAAGGCACATATATATCTGATATATGATATATATCACTCCCTCTCTATATATCTCCCTCTCTCTCTACATTTGGGTGGGTGAAAGGGCCCAAAAAGGATCTTGTTCTTGGCCAACTACACCCATTTCTTCACCACCACCAAGCACCACAACCACTACTCCATTCCAGCAGATAGGAGTGGCTTTCCAGCAGCTAAGAGGCAACATTTTTCAGTCCTAGAGGCAGCAAAGGTTGGGTCTTCAAGGGTGAGCACTCTTCTCCCTCTTTCTAGCTCATTTTTGCCTCATTTTTTTAGCCTCTTTGCTTGCTATTTTGAGCTCCGACCCAAACATAAAATGCCATTTTTTTGAGCTATATTCCATGTTTCGTTAAGGGCTTATTACAGTTTGAAGCTTATTTTTTGCACTTTCTTCATTACCCCTTTGTATGCCATTATTTTGCATGATTCTTTTGGCCCATGTGTAATCTGTTTTGGAGCATGTTATAAACTGTGAATAGGCTTATTTTGAGCCCTTCTTCAACATTGAAGAAGGGCTCATCCTTGTTTGGGATCTCCATGTACCACTTGCCATTGTAGCCCTCTTTGGCCCCCCCCTTTTTTGCATAATTTATTAGCCTATTTTTCTTCTGTTTTTGTGGCTTGGTCCGAACTTAAAGTGGCCATATTTTGACCCCCTTGTCATGTTTCATTAAGGGTCTTTGGCTATTTGATGAATATTTTGTATACTTCATGTTATAGCCCTCTTGTGGCCTTAATCTTGCATAAATTGTTTGCCATGCTTGTGTCTGTTTTCGAGCCTTGTCATCTACTGTAAATGTGCATATTTTGGGCCCCTCTTTAATGTTGTTGAAGGGCCCTAACATGTTTGGGGACAGCAGCTGTGAGTTGCTTCATAATCTCATGTTTAGGGCCGTTTTTGTATGCCATTGTTGCCCTATCTTTGTTTGCTTTTTGGCCATGAGTTGTACTAGTAAAATGCTAATTTTGGGGCTGCCTTGCTACTGTCTATTCATTGCATATCCATGTTGTGCATGTTTGATATAGCTATAGGCCATTTCGGGTGCCAAAGTCCATGTTTCGGGACTATTCCATGCATCGGGTGTGTTTTCGCCTCATTCCGGGGCTGTTTTCCCCCATATTTCAGTGCTGAAATCCCATTAGCATATTTGCATATCATTTTCCATGCCATTGCATTGCATATGCCATTACCTCGGTTTGCGTGCCCGTGTGCACGCATTTCGAGGCACTTCATTTTCATCTTATGGCCACTGATGTGGGTGCGGCTGAGGTCCACTCACATTGGTGTAAGTCCATCTCGCATTGTGTATGCCATGTTTCAATACGTTGTGCATGTTATGTCGTTAGCATTGTGTGTGTCATGTAGTTATATTGCATGTTTGTATGTTTGCTTGCATGCTTAGGTCGCATGTGCATTGTTGTGCATTGCCTCGCCTCTTGACCAATCATGATTGAGGTTGGGTCTCTTGTATGTTTAGTGTGCATTGCATTTGACATTGAAACGCATACTTGACTCTTTGGCCATCATGCATCGAAATGCGTGATTGGTGGCCCGAGGGTCGAGGGCCATGCTCCCTTGAGTCCATTACATGATAGGGAGTGTGTCCATGCATACATTTGCCTAAAAACCCCATGCCATATACTGTCTACTCTCTGTTGCTGTCAAAACTGTCTTCTGCAGGAAGTTTCTGCCGACCGGCAGAATTTGGTGCCGACCGGCAATCTATGGAGTGCCGATGAATCCAATAAATGCCGGTGGAAATTGTGAAGTGCCGGTGGGAATTCTGTCTGGCCGGTGGTGCTCTGCAGCATGTGAGGAACCTGCTCCAGGACTTTGGTAATTTTCAGAGAGACAAGGCAGTACAAACAGAGGTGGCAGGAGTACGGCACGGGCTTTTCGGGCGAGATGGGTCAAGCATGCATCATTCACGCATTCCAAGGCGGGCTGTGGCCACTTTCCATTTACATTTAATTTATTGATTAAATAGGAATTCTGTAATAATTAATTAAGTAGTTAGTTATTTATTCGGACTGTAATATTCATTCGGTCCCTCCGAGTGAGGGCGTATTTGTAATAAGTGTGTGTGGGTGGTGTGTATGTCTTCCAATCCCCACTTCTTTCTTCCCTTTTATTTACCTGCTTATGAAGGTAGACTAGGGCATATTTAAATTAGCATAACAGTATGATAGCATGCGTGCATCCATACATCTGTCTTACATGCATCAGGCTCGGCACATCATGCTAACTGCATTTGTACTTCAATTCCAAATTGAATACATGTTACTTGTAGCATTTCGTATGCCATTTTAGGGTCAGCCGAGCCTACTCTAAATTGCATCATTGCCTGTGTTGCATTAGCCACTTAACGTGAACTAAGGACATGCATGTTTGCTAACTAGTTTATTGTTTTGGCACGGAGTACAATGTAAGTATTTATGCTTTAGCATCTCGCATGCGTGTGAATGTTAACATGACAGTATGCTTACCATGCGGCTAAGTGCTTATATGAGATAAACTGTTTGAATGCCTGTGGGTGGAGGTCGAATTGCTTAAATTGGAATAACACATTAAAACTGTGAGTTTTAAGCCCACTAGATAGTGGCAAAATCATCTTCTCTAAAAGCCCACTTGAGGGTGGCAAAATCTGTATTTTAGCCTACTCGCGAGTAGCAAACCATTTTCAAAACAAACATGAAATGTTTTGTTCCAATTTGGGCGATTTGGTCTATACTTGTTTGCTGCGCGCACAACATAGTAATTCTAGGCTAACAATTGGTTTAAGAACACATAACGTTTTCAAAATTGGATATCACGGTTAGTAGAGGCCGGTCTTCGGACCGGGCGAAAGGGGGTGCTCATAGCTGACCTTCCCCGATCGTACCCAAGCTCCCGAGCCAAGACAACTCCGGTGATGACGGACATGTGGCCTTCGGCACCGAGTCAGGGTTTCCTAAATTCTCCCAAAATAAAATATTTAGGTGGCGACTCTGTATCTGGCAAAGCAGTCCATGTTTGGCACTTCTTTCAAAAAAATCTGTTTTTCTCAAAACGATTTGCCGGATTTGGACTCTTTGGTTCAGACTTAGAACCGTGACACAAATCGAGTCCGAACTGTAGCACGAGGCCCACGGGTGCGTCTACAGTTTCACAACCACTCAAATGATAACAAACTCCACAAATGACACAGGTTCACAGATAACTACAAAGTTAGGACCATTGACAGGCGCATATGCATAGGAGTGCGCATAAAAAACCTCTATCAATCCTTATCTTTGAATACTGTCAACACCTTAACATGCAACGCCGATAGTATGTCCCCTAACAAAAGCAGGGCATCTTGACATGCATCAAGGGAATAGCCATCACCACCTGCGCTTATAGGCTCCGTGTCTATTTATCATGCACGTGACCGTTGCTTCTTTGCCTATGCATAGGCAGTGAAAGCTGCGCAAACATCATCAAAGCCACTTGACCTTGACTTTTTTGGGTGACCACTGCCACCCTGGCTATGGCTCCTCCTATGACTTTTCCCTTTACACATTTCTATGTATTCATCCCCAAATGTGTCAACAGGAATGGCATTTGCCACATTACTACCTCCAGCTCCAGGAGACCAATATTTGTTAAGCATTTCATCCTCTTTATCGGAGTTAGGGGGCCCTTGTGTGGATGCACGGCCTAAGGCTCCTGTGGCACAACAGTGTTCGACAATTTCAACCATTTCCTCAAAATACCCAAATCCTTTAGTCTTGAACTTCTTCAAATTTTTTGATGCCAACCTGCAATTGCGAAATATTAAAATAAGGCCATGGTACAAGTGACAAAATTTCACAAATAAATCTAAAAAAGCCTATGGATTGGTGTAATACCTTACCCCAAAATTCATCAGGTACAATAACGGTTTCTACAATTAGATCCCATCCAAGACCAGTGTGCACTTGAAGCTGCTTGAAAGATAAATAATCAGTTTTGAGTTGCTGATATTTTTCTCTCACCTTTTTCGGTGTGTATCATAACCCATAGGCTACTTGCAACTTAGTTGCGAAATGGGTTCAATGCTTCGGCATCCACACAGTGCTGCGACCTCTTGTTTGGTTCTGTTGCACCTCTTCTTTCAACATGTTAATGAGTTGGACTTCACTTTTGGTGCTCCACATTTTCGACTCTTGGTTGTCATTTGAATTGTTGCTCTCCATCTAATACATAATTTGTACGTAAACTAAGCTTATGTGCAAAAAAATTAAATAAGAAGACCGTGTACAACTTTTGGATAAGTCCTAAGAAAAACTATTCCATACAAGCTCATAATTCAGGAAAAATGCAAGGAGAGCCAATTCTAAAACAATTATATGTCAGTTTATAACGTGTTCAAATATTAGAAATTAAGATTAATCCCTACCAATTGTTAAGAGTTTTTGTAGCCAAATTGAAGTTTAAATAGGTACATAAGAAAGTAGAAGAATATAGCGACCCCGGTCTTTGTCCCATTTGATTATTGTATCCGGACTTAGGTTCCGTATATTCTGTCATTGTATAATTGTTGTTGTCGTCCTTTATTTTCTCATTTGGAGTTATAGGATGTGTTGGGCAGGTTTGTTTCAGGTTGGTTGGGTTCGGAAACCAAGTGTTGCTGTCCAGTTTTTGGGTTGGTCGCTCGAGCGAGGGCTTGGTCGCTCGAGCGAGGGTTGTATTTTGTGTCTGGTGGCTCGATCCAGCTTTTCTTCGCTCGAGCGAGAGATTGCGTCTAGTATAGACCTGAGAGCAGTGTTTCTTCGCTCGAGCAAGATTTTCTTCGCTCGAGCGAGCGAGGTGTTTGTTTTTCGAGTTTCCTCGAGCGAGCATTCTGTCGCTCGAGCGTGCTCCTGGGTTGCAGACCTGTAGCATTGCATTCTTGGCTCGAGCGAGCTTTTCTTCGCTCGAGCGGGGTTTTCGTGTGTCTGGTCGCTTGAGCGACCAAGTGTTCGCTCGAGCGAGCCTGTCGGGTTTATATACACAGCAGCGGTTTTTAAAACGTTTTTTCACATCATTTTGATCCTAAAACCCTAGTTCCGAGTTCTCTCTCCCTCTACTCACCTTCTCTCTTAGGTTTCATCACCTTTTAGGGTGTTTCTACCCTAGTTGCTTTATTAAAATGATAGAGTGAGTCGAGGGCTTCCATTTAATCTGAACGTTTGGTGGTTTGGAGCACTTTGGAATTTGGGTCTTCATCTCCGTCTTCTCCATTCGAGTTATTTTCTTCGAGGTAGGGATTTCCTACTCCATTTTATAAGTTTTGTTCTAAGTTTTGGTATATTGATATGTTGGGGTTACTTTGGTAATTTTGGGAAAAACCCTAGTTGTATTAATAAATTAATTTGTATAATTAATTTAAGGAAATTGGGGAATTTAGCTAAATTCATGAAATTGAGGAATTCATTGATTAAATGGTGTAGTTGGATAATTTAAATCACTCGCCTATTGAATTGTTGATATATTTATTTCCAGTCTAGAAATAACTGTTTTGGGCTATCGGTGGAGGATAGTCGTGATTGTTGTAGACATTGCATGTGGATTAGGGATAACTGAAATTAATCACAGTGGTTAAGTCATTAATTTTGATTATTGAATTAATACAGAAAATACGTGTATTGATTGAGCATTGCATTTGTATATTGTGTGGGAGGAGATAGGGGATGTACTCCACGGTTTAGGGGAAGATAGGGGATGGACCTCTAAACTGGATTTTTGTTTGGGAGGAGATAGGGGATGGACTCCATTAGCATCACTATTATGTGTGCTTATTATATTGAAGTGTTTTTACATGTTGTTGATACAGCACTAAAATGTGTATCAAACGGGAAGTATGAAGTGTTTGATATGAGCATGGGTCTCATTTGTTAGGTTGTTATAATATATATAATTCACTGTTGTAAGTTTGGCCAGGTTCTGAGCCATATTGGTAATAATGAAAAGTGAAACGTGTCATTGACATTAGTATCATGAGACGGTAAAATGATATAATTGATTATCTTGGTTAACCATCTATTGAATGCTATTGTTTTATTCAATGCTTATATTTGGTTTAGTACTTTTCTACTGGACTGTGGCTCACCCTTTATGGGAACATCAATTTTCAGGTTCAGGTGATAAGCTACCTCCAAGGGCTTAGCTTGGAAGGATTTGGCTTTTGGATTCTGAAGACTGGCTTTAGTTATTTGTTTTTATTTGATAAATAATCAAGCCTAGGGCTTTATTTGTATTTGAGTTAGAACTCATATTTTGTGTCCAAGTATTGGCTTGGAAAGATGTAAGCCCATAGGGCATTTAATTTGATATTACATGTAATGTTTTTATTTAGTAATACTCTGATGAATGAGATAATGAATGGTTTTCTTTTAATATTGCATGTCAATGATATATATAATGGGTTTATTTTGAGGGCGTGACAAAGAAGAAGTAGAACACGGAGGCAGCAAAAGGGAGCCAAACCACTAAGGGGCGGTCGACAGATTGGAATTCTGAGTGGACGATCGGCAAGACATTCGGGTGGACGACCGACAAGGTAACTTTTTCCTAGATCAATGAGAACCTCTACCACTTCTCAACTATTCCATACCAGACCAAGAGAAGGAAATACTACATACTAGACAAGCAAGAGTTGATTGGTTGTCACCGGTGACGTAGTGGGTACAGTGGTTGGATGTGCGATGCTTCGTACGCCATTTGATTCCAAAAAAAGGCCTCACAAATTTGACCTAACACAAACAAATTTGGAAATTAAGCTCCCAATTGTCTAGTTGCATACAGGCCCCATACATATATTTGGGGAGAAATTTTTGAAAACTAATGCCTCTTTCTTGTCGTTGCTTCGTTGCCCGGAAGGTGAATCAGCCACAATGCACCAACTGAAAGTTAGTTGATTCGTGGGAGCTCGTCGATGCCAATTTATAAGTGGGAAGTAATCGGTACACAGTCATGGTTTGGATTTGAAGGTCAAAGTATTTCACAAAGAGATGAGGAAGTGATTGAAGAGCTGCAAGTCCTTGTGAGCTACCTGTGAAGCATTTTCTTTAGTTTTATCTTCTTTGGCACGTGAACCTTTAGCTTTGCAGACAAATATGGAGGACCTTTATAGAATGGAGAAGACAAAAGAGAGGGTGTATACGAAAAGGTAAGAGCTTGCCAAACATGTTCTGAAATGTGTTTTGAAATATGGGGTTCAAATCAAATTTTGAAAGCTGTATCCAAACAGAGGGCTGGAATCATAGGGTGGAATTACGATTCCAGCCCTAAACCAAATAGAGCCTCTGTCTTTCACAATGTAAACAACACAAAAATAAAAAAATAACAAGTTTGATATCTAATTGTTCTTCCAAGTCTTCCAACCAAACCAAATAGAGAAACAATAAAAAACAGAGTATAGTGGTCACTTAATCATCAGAAGATATGCCTTTCTATTTTCACTAAACACTTTGTTCCAAGCTTCAACAATCAAGATGGTCAAATCATGATCCAAAAGCGAATCTGACAAAATGAAGTTCTTAAATATCTCTAGAGCGAAAATCAATGAGAAATGAAACAAACAAGTGTCAAACCTTAGAGCAAATTGGGGTCAAAAGCGAATCTGACAAAATCAAGTTCTCAAATATTCCTAGAGCAAAAATCAATGAGAAACGAAATACACACTGTTAAACACTAGAGCAAATTGGGGGAAGAGAGAGAGAGATAGAGAGTACTTGTGCGGGAACGAGATAGACAAAGGGAGACAATTGGTGTTCCAACGGTGATGGCGATGGCGATGGGTGCAGCATGAGAGAGAGACTAACCTAATGGGTAATTTAGCCAAAAACCCCCCTCCATTTTGGATCTTTCTTTGGTGAAAACGTCAGTCTAATTTATTTTGCTTAATAAATTCTTTGAGGAGAATGTGCATAATTGAGTAAGGATACAGTAATATGTATATATATTTTTTTCTTGGACAATATTATTAGAGTAACATGTTATTGTGAACCAAAGTAACTACATAGTAACATGTTATTGTTAAACGAGTAACATGTTACTGTTTACATCAATTTCGATGGTATTATAATTTTTTTTTTTAAGAATTTCATAGCCAACATGGATTTTATTTGATAGGTCTTGATGAGATGATTTTAAAAATACTAATTTTATTAAAAATTGATATCTATATCAATAGATATATTATTTTAAAGTTTAATATTTTAATGATAATAGTATGTATGTGCACTTTTTAATAAAAACTTTTATATTTATGTTTAATACATTAAAATTTTATTATGAGAAATTTTAATCAAATCCTTTACCTTAATAGTTAATTTTATTGTAGTGGAAAGAGTCAAGACCCTTAGTCATGGAGAGAATTGGTGTGAGTTTGTGAATATTATTTTATATAAAAACGAAATTAAAATGTATTTATATAATCACACTTATTTAGAAATCGTGATTAAAAGAAATATAATCACATTTATTTGGAAAATGAGATTAAAAATAAATATTATATTCAATTAAACTGATCGTGATTAAAATATTATTTTAATATTTTTAATCACATTTTTAATAATAATGAGATATTTTTAATTTTTCTTGTGTGATTTTTTAAGTATTGTTGTAGTAGTGATTAATTATCAAAGGGAACCTCTATTTACATACTATCAATTTTCTCATCCCACACAAATTTCTCATTCACACCACACACAATTTTTGTTTATTTACTTATTTATTTATTATCTTTTTCTTGATTCGCACCACCAAATTCCTCAAATATCCTCATCTTTATAATTTTTCCATTAACCCTAATCCTAACCCTAATATTGCTTTATTAGGATTAGTCCACTCATGTGATAAAAGTGAGTTTCATATAGTTATTAGGTTGGTTTATACATATATTTGTGTTAGGATAGTAGAGTTCAGAATCTACTACGAAACCTAACATGTGCACGATTTTGTTTACCTAATTGTGTGGAACTAAGGTTTTTATTGGTAGACTATTATAAATATTCAGGTGGACTATAGGTTTCTCTAAGAGATATTGAGAGATTGAGGTGAGGAAAAAGATAGAGATGTAAAGGACGAGAGAAAAAATACAGTGAGGACACTAGGATGAGCAAAGACATAACTACCCTTGAGCATAAAGATTGGGTAGTAGTGTGTGTTTTGAGTATTATGATTATCTTACATGTATTCTCTATTTTATTCATAGTGGAAGCTCTCTCTCTCTCTCTCTCTCTCTCTCCTGTGAATATAGGCAATTTGGGTTGAAGCATGTAAATTTGTGTATAATTATTTTTCTCTTTGATGTGTGCATGGGTGTGCTTTCATTTGCAGTGGCAAGATGTAATATAAATCCCAACAGCCACCTCCACTGTTGATGCCAGAATTGAAGTAGCTCTTTCTTTAGCCCTCACTCCTCCACCACCCCTTCCTATCTCTCTTCCCTTCCATTCATTTTCCTATCACCCACTGCCATTACTACTTTACCGTTGTTGTTGCCATCATTTTTGTCATTTTTGCCCTGTCGCCATCACCTGCATCTCTCTCCACCATGCACCTATCCATCTGCGATCTCTTTTCACTATAACAATTTATATTTTTGGCAACAAAAATAAATTTAATCGCCAAAAATTGTACAATAAACTACGAAAAGTTATATTGGATGGCATTGTTTCAGGGTTTAACTACTAAATTTTTTTAGTACCTATATATTAATTATTGGCGACTAAAAAAAATTTAATTGCTAAATATGCCACAATAGGCAACTAAAAAAATATTTGTTGGTGTTAGTTTAGATTTCAAGCTATTAAAGTTTGTTTTTGTCGTGGTATATTAATTTTTGTCAACTAAAATAAATTTAGTAGCTGAATAGCTAAAATAATTTTACTTTAAATCTTTGGCGACTACCTAATTTGGTCAGTAAATATGCATCTTCGGTGACAAAAAAATACTTAGTTGTATACTAATTTTTGCCGACTAAAGAAATTTAGTCATCAAATAACTAGCATAAATTTTGCTTTTAATCTTTGGTGACTAAAAAATTAGTCACTAAATATATATTTGGGAACTTACGTATAGATCCTAATAAGTGGACTTATTGTCCAGTAGGTCCTATAATAATTAATGATATTTTTCATTAAATACTATTAAAAAATGTCACTAATTGTTAACTTTTAGTGACAGTCTAAAACAATCGTCACAAAAAAATATGACTAATTTACAACTTTCAGCAACAATTTGAAAAATTCGTCATAGCAAAACGTCACTAATTGTAAGTTTTAACGACATATTATGAAAACCGTTACATAAAAAGTCACTAATTGTCAATTTTTAGCGACATATATAAAAAATCGTCACAAAAAAATTATTTTTAACGATGATTTTACCAAAACTTATTTTTAATAGGACTTGATAGGAATTAAGTTTAAATATTAAGATATATTGATAGTTTGCCCTATATATTTTCGGTGACACAAAATTAGCGGGCAAAAGATGTCAAATTTTTTGGGGTATGCTAGGGTTACCACATTTTCTACCAAACAAATGATCAAATGTCTCACGTGAATAAGAGATCTGCAATTTTATGAACCCCACACTCATGTAAAACCTTTGATCATTTATTTAGTAAAAAATTTAGTATCTAACATTTTTCATTTTTTGGTGAACATTTTCAGATTTACTGCCCAATTCACTAATTATGTTTTATTTTATTTTCATTTTTTATTTTTCTGTATCAGTGTCTACATACACCCATACAAACGCCTTCAGTCACTTGCTCCCTTCTAACAGTCACCGTCGAACTTCCACTGCCGACCATCGCGGCTCTCGCTTTTGCCGCTAACCATCGCGGCTTCCGGCACCATGACATTCAGGTTTCTCTCTCTCTCTCTCTCTCTCTCTCTCTCTCTCTCTCTCCATTTCAGTCTAGCTCTAGGGTTTTACTTTATTTTTGATGCTGTAGGATTTCGATTTCTGTGAAATCAGTAAATGGGTTTTGATTTTTGTTCTAGATTTAGGGTTTTTTGAACTGATCAATGGTGTCATAGATGAGGGGTTTTTGTTTTTAACTACTTATATACACATATTTGTCTGTAATTTATATGTTCGTATTTGCTTGGTGTTCGTTCTTCTCAATTGATGAACTCATACATATTCATACAAGCAACCTGCATCCTCGGATATTGCATAATTTCTGTGCCTATTGTATAAAGCATTGTTCTATTTTATATTGCGGTAGTTAAAGTGAAAAAGTCAGGGTTTCATTTAGTAAATCTAGAAAATTGCTTTCATAGCAAAAAGGGAATCATAAGAGAGGAATTAACACTGAAATACAAATCTGGAGAGAATCACTTGCATCTAAAGGGTGTAAAATTATCAAAACTAAATTGAATACGTGGAATGTAACTTTAGTAATAGTAGAAAGAGAGTTAATTGAGAAGTGAATATTGAAAACCATAATATAATCAATAGTGAACATTTTCATTAGCTAGATTTTATTATTGATAAACATGGAGAGGATATACTCTTCTACATAAATTGGAAAAACCCCAACAGCCAAATAGCCACCACCTTTTGGATATACTTTCATTATCTAGATTTTCATTATCCAACCAATTCAACCGACAAGAAAATTTTCCTACAGAATTCCTCATAGGGTAATGCTAGGGATACCAAATTTTCTACCAAATAAATGACCGAATGTCTCATATGGGTGTAGGGTCTGCAATTTTGTGGACCCCACACCTATGTGAGACATTTGGTTATTTATTTGGTAAAAAATTTGGGGTCTATAGCATTTTCCTTCCTCATAACCAGAGATTGCCAATCAGAGTTGACAGTTGGATCAGATTGGAGTCTAGACAAGCCAACAATATCTTAATGTTGTGTTTGGTTGAGGGATTTGGAGAGGGATTTAGGAAGGAAAAGGGAAAAGGTAGGTGAAATTAGGTGAAATGTATAACCAAACACAACATAAGAGATTCCAACCAACTACAGTGCACATATATACCTGAAACTCTCAACATATTTGATGTCTAAAACCTACATATCCAAGTTGATTAAATGATTTAAATTATTACTGACCATATAACCAGCCTCCTTTTATCTTTCTATGAGTACACACACAACATAGATGGAAATTCTATTTCCCTTTCTTACACACAATCTTTGTAAGATCAGAGAAACATTGAGCAACATAAACTGGAAAAAGCCAAGCAGCCACCACATTTTACCAATAAAGTACCTACCTTTCATGATAGCTTGGCTATTTCTTCTACTTATGATGGTTGTGGTTGGTGAGTTTTGTGTATGTCTTGTTTAGCTCTCTGTTAGCAGGGCCGGCTTAAGCCTTCACAAGGCCTAAAGCAAAATTTTATTGGGAGACTTTTTATATTTTAAACTTAAATATAAATAATATTTATTACTTTTAGTAAATTATATATCATGTAAAATTCATATGTCTCTTCCATTCTCGTGACTAAAATTTGGATGTTGTTTAAAATAATTACCTATGAAAGGAAATTAGAAGTGCCAAAAGTTATCAAATAAATAAAACTTATAAATTCAAAGTGAAAACTAATAATAGTTTGTAGAACCTATTCTAAATTGGTGGGGGGTCTCTTTTAAAGTGAGTTTTCTTAAAATCATATATTATTAGCTTTTTAAAATTTATGGGGCCCTTTTCAGTGCGAACCTTTATTTATGAAAAAAGAAAAAAAAGTGTGCATATGACAAACATATATAAAACCGATGGACGTTTTTACCAAAATTTTAAAAGTTGTATTATGTTCATGGGAGTAAATTTCTTTCCCCCCCCCCCCTTCTTGTGTTGGTTTTGTGGAGGCCTTCAACGAAGTAGACTTTATAAGAAACAATTGAATGGTATTTGACTTATGGCAATATATGAAAATTTTGTGGTCTTTTTGTAATTGAGGCCTAAAACCATTGCTTCAATTGCTATGGGCTTAAGCCGACCCTGTCTGTTAGGCTTACTTTCTTGTCTGTTCTCTTGAGGCCTAAAGCCATTTCCAAAGAGTGTACGACTTTTTGTTCAATGTATTTGGATGGAGTTGAAATGGTGTTTAACTGGGAAGAAAGGAACTACGACGAGGTGACAATGGCTTGGGGTTGGCGGTGTTCACTCAAAATGTTTGTCCGTTTGGACTACTCCCAAGGGCAGCTAATGTGTCTATAGCCGACCGCAAAATGGCTTATTGGTTTGTCCTACACAATAGCTTAGAAGTGGAAAAGTATCTAAAGTACAACAAAAAAATATATACTATATGGAACCTAGATGGATTGACATTATTGTTTGATCCATTTCAGAGCTCTCTCTCTCTCTCTCACACACACACGCACACAAACACACACACACACGCACACAGATATTATTGATTGACATTACTAACTTCAGCTGCAAGCCTGCAACTACTATTTTAAGTTATATAATAAATTTGCTTCAATAATGTGAAAGCAGGGCTGAATGACTGGATATTTTACATTGTAGAAACTAGAAAGTTTTACAAGGCTCCATATGAGGCTGATTTAGTGGGATAGATGATGTATATAGGGGTTGGGGTTTCTCAAAGTTTTCTTACTTTTAATGGAATATATGCTGCAGAAATAGTGCTTGATTTTTTTTAGTAACATCTTTAGTTTTACCATATTAGCCAACTTTCAAGCCTTCTGATAAATGGTTCCGTATCATTGCCTCATTTTCTTCCCTTTTTTGGGAAAGTCGATGTTTCCTTGGTGTGGGCGATGTCATATTGTGTGAACACTACTTCATAATGAATTTCAAGTGTGGATTTGGTTACATAAGAGTTAAGACGTCCAATTTGGGCTGCATGTAAACACTACCTATCTTGGTCAATTTCAACTTAGCTTGGTATGAGGAGATTCAGTTTAGCAAATGAACTTTAGTTTTAGGATTATGTGTATGATTCTGGTCAATCAAGCTTGGTTTAGGCTCTATGGATACATACATATCACAAATGTACATGCTGGGATTTAGAATGGTGTGTTTGAGGTATGCAGTAAAGTAGCAGGGAGAAATGAAGTTTTAAGAGGCAAGTGTGAGATGTGTTGTAAAAACTTACAAATTTGTAGTTAACAATCCTGTAATCTCTTCTATTCTTCATTTAAGATATTTCTCTCAGCAAACCATCTCACGATGCTGTAGGTTTTTAAAGGCTTGATGTATTTTCTTGGTGGATGTATTATAATATTATGTCTTCTATGGTTCTTCATATATTCATCATAATTACTTGTGAATTATATTTGTCCTTTTGTTGGCCAAACTGAGCATGATTGCTTTGGTATTTAAGGTTTGTTGAGTTGATTGTGCTATTTTGGGATTGCTAGTTCATTCATATATATACATACATATATATATATATATATATATATATATTATGTCAAAGAATATGTATATATGGATTTTGGTCTCTGTTAGTAATGTTGCAAAGTGAAATAAGACGGCCAACACTTCGCATTGCTGTGGCACTTGTTCTCTGATGCTCTCTATTAATGCAGTTAATGTCTGACATTTTTATTTTATTTTGTTTTTGTTTTCTGGTTTTTATTTTCTATTTGTGTTTGTTTTGTTCTCTCTCTCTCTCTCTCTCTCTCTCATATATATATATATATATATATATATAAGACATTGATAAACACTTGGCCAATTTTGTCGAGAATTACTTGTGCTCCTAATTTTTGAGTGTCAATCTGAAGTTGAGAAATTTATAATGAGATTAGTTTATGGATTGGACAATGGTGTTGAGAAAGTTGTGCTTTGTTAATGGCAACAACAGAGATGATTACATACATAGATAGAATTAGATTGTTTTTCCTATCACGGTAGCCTCTACCAATAAAGTGCAACCCACTTCCCCCTTCTTTCTTCTTTCTTTTCTCGACTTCTCCAGACATGCAATATGAAGATGGACTGTAATTATACAATCTTGAAAAGATTATATACGTCCGAGTTTTATATAATTTTTGTTTTATAATTTGAAATGCCAATGATTTTTAAGTAATACTAATGGGTGCAATTTTTTGTACATGTGATTTTTGTGTGGATTACTATTATTCATATAGATAATTATTGGCGTGGTACAAATTATTTTTGGCATCATATTACTACTAGAAAAGGGGCTTTATGACACTAAACTTTTTGCAACAGTTTAAAAATCGTCGCAAATAACAAGCTTTTGCGACGGCAAAAAAATCATCACTAAATATAATTTTTGCGACAAAAATAACCCATCGCAAAAAAGATAATAAAAAATGATATTTTTAACAACGAATAACCCATAATCGTCACAAAAAGACACAACATATGCGACGGTACGTTACCCCTGTCACAAAAGTTTTTCCCTTTCATGTTTTGTACTATTTTGTGATGGATTTTACAACCATCACAAAAAGTTGGCCATAATTTCATTCCTGCTTGTCCTAACCTTAGTTCTCTTCTCACTCATTCTCTCTTACGCAGCTCTCACTATCTTGCAGCGGTGCCATAGATGGCAACACCGACGTGGGCGAAACCCCTTCTGGTGTCCAAGTAACCCCTCTTTTCTCTTGCTCTCTCCATCTCTCCCTCAATCTCCAGCTTCTTGCGACTTTGGCCTATTATTACCATAGCTCTCTCTCTCTCTCTCTCTCTCTCTCTCTCTCTCTCCCTATCTTGGTGCGGCTCATCTTCTATTATCGCTGGTGAGAGCTCTCTCTCTCATCTTTTTGACCCATCTCACTACTGCTGCTGCTTTTGAAAGCTCTCAAACCTCCTCTGTCTTCTTCATCTACCATGAACAAATCGTTTCCAAGTGTGTCGCCCAATCACTCGATTTGGCACACTATTATTCACAATCTACTCTTCTAAATCAGTTACTTACTTGCGGATTGCCCTAATTCAACCCCAAAACCCTCATTCTGAAACCCTTCTATTCTACCAGAAAATCTAGAACCACCATCACCATCCTTCTCAAATTTCCTCTCTACAACACCAGTAGTGGTGAAGGTTTAATTGGCAATGATTAATATGAATACCATTATGTACTGCAAGAAGATGAATTTCGCAAGATTTTGATCATATTGGTTTATTTATGACTTAAAAATTCTGACTTTGGTATTCTAATTCATACCAGATTTGGATCTAGGTTTTCGATTTTGATTTCTTATGGTATATACTTTAGATCTATTGTTTTGACTGGAGCGTGTTTGGATCTATGGCTTTGGTTTTAGTTGGAAATTGAACTCATGCTTCCCAGATCAAAATCATTTGACATTTTTACCCATTTGTGGTTTTTTATGAGATCAAAATACAAAATTTTGTAATTACGAATTTCTTCCTTTATTTAGTAATTTTTTAGAGAATTGAAAGTTCTATTCATTGTAAATTATTTATTTCTTGTGATGTCCTTGTTGCCATGTATTTTTGTTTGCAAATTTTTGTTTCTTATTATTTATTTGGCAGCATAAACTTGTATGCAGGGCTTAAATATATATGTATATAACTATTATATGAAAGAGCGAAAGCTGGTAGGAGAATTGAATCTAACGCACGCTCGATTCTTTCAAATAGCTCCTGAGGCTCCTTCAAGCTGCTTGTCCATGGGTCGAAGCCCCAAGCTACTTGTCCAAGGCGGTGCGCCATATGCTTAAAACAAAGTCTACAAGTATCAATTCATTGCAGGCGGTCCAATTTGCCTATTTTCTCAGCTCTTTGTATCTATGTATTTTACATTTTTCAAAGATTGACGTGCCTTGCGTTGCTTTTTCCATGTGGGTGAGGAGTGTTTCAATGGGTACCTGTAGACGCCCCATTTTTGACCGACCTTAAGACTTAGACGTCATTGATTGAGCGCTCGGTGATGATGCATGTTGTGCTCATTCTGAGGTATCGGAGTTTTGGCTAAGAGCCTTGCCTCCAGACCTCGGAACTCTTTGTGCTTTGACTCGATTTGTGGACCAAGTCTTGTTTTCCCTTCCCGGAGGGAGGGAGAGGTCTTGTAGACCATCTCTCTGTGGTCGTAGACTACTTTTCGTGGTCGTAGGCCACTTTTCCCGTTTGGAGACTAGTTTCTGGTTTTTGGAGCCTTCGGCCGTGCGCCTTGTCTCGGGACCGCTTAACATTCTCCGTTTGGCGTGGTTTTTGAACCACACCTTTTTGCCTCTGCCTAGAGGAATACTATGGTCCGGGAGACCACTTTTGTGGTTGCATACCACTTTTGATGCTCGTCAGCTAGTTTTCGGGTCTTTTGCCCGCGTGTTTTGCCTCCCGATTTCTCGTCTTGCATCCACTTTGGTTTGTTTTTGATACAAACCTTGTTTTCCTTGTTTGGAAGGTGGTGCAAGGGTGGGAGACCAGTATTTCTCCTTGGAGACCACTTTTCCTTTTTCCAGCTAGTTTTCTTGTCAGACAACTAGCTTTCTTGGTCTTTGGACCATCTTTTCTGGTCGGCCACCATACCACCACCTTGCATTTAGTGTGTTGACCTCTCCCACCTATGGCCGACCATTTTTTGCTCTGGTTGACCACCTAAAGTGGTCGGCCGACCACTTTTACTAGCAGGCCGATCACTTCAGGTGGTCGGCTGCTTTTTGGCACCTTTTTGGAGATATTTTGGGACAGCTGGCACAACTGGAGAGCATTTAAGCCATCCTCCATATGGAGGGATGGCATTCAAGCTTAGCTTCTCCAAGAAGCTTTGGCTTTCCTCTTCCATAAGAGGGAAGCCCCTCCTCCCTTCTCCAGGTTCAGAAAATTGCCCTTAGAGAGATAGATATAACTTTGTCTTTATATTGCCTTGTTTCTTCATTTTTGTGCATCAAAAGTGTAGATTTGTCTTAGTTTAACACACAAACACACACTCAAACACCATCCTTGGGTTGCTGAGGTGCTAAGGAGATGTTTTTGGTGTTCTTGGACTAGTTTAAGCTCAAAGAACTTGCTGGAGTTACAGCCTTGAAGTGGTTCTACAAGGGTGAGTTTCTAAGCCTTAAAACCCCATTTCTTACTTAAGCTTTTAGCCCTTCTTGCATACGTTTTTGAGCTTGGATCTTAACTTGAAAAAGTTCTATTTTTGCATGCTTTAAATAGTTGTTAAGGTCACTTTTTCGTTTGGGGTGGTTTACCCCCTCTTAGGCCTTGTTAGGTCTCATTTTAAGCCATCCATTTAGGCTCTTGTTGAACCTTTTGCTTGACCTTTCTACCACTGAAATCCAGAGGAATTTCAGTGGTGGAAAGGTGGTTTTGGTGTCCTAAATAGGAAAGGGTCATCCCCTCTCCTCTGTGTCTTGTTTACTAGCTTCATATGCCTCATGTTTGAGCACCTTTGATAAGCTTGTGTTAGCTTGTTCTTAGCATGTATTTGTGGTTATTTTGCTGAGGCATACCACTGTTTTTACTTGCTTTGGTCGCTCCATGCATGGTTAATACACTTGTAGTGTAAATCACATAATCTAGTCTTGTATGCCTCATGTTTGAGCATGTGTTTCTAGCTTGTTTTGGAGCCACCTCAGTCGATTTTTGGTGTTATTTTAACATGCCTTAGATCTATTTTGGGTTGGTTTGGTTGGCTCTTGCATGCCTAATACACTTGTAGTGTAAATCCCTTAAACTAGCTTTGTATGCTTCAGGAAGTAGCATGTCATTCAACTTGTTTTCTTTCCATTTCAGCATGTTTTTGGTGATGTTTTGCCATGTCATGACTCTGTTTTGGTTTGTTTTGCTTAGCCTTTGCATGCTCCTTGCACTTGTAGTGCATTTCCATGAAATAGCCTAACATGCATCATGTTGTAACATGTCATTTTAGCATGCTTTTGGCTTAGCTTTGAGAAGACTTTGTTCATGTTTTAGCATGTTTAAGGTCTGATTTGTGTTGTTTTGGTCATGCATGACTTGCTTTGGGTAGCTATAGTTCAATCTAGCTTGTTAGCTTTGTGTATTGAATCCACTAGCATGCTCTACTTGGCCTATTTCAATGATTTGGCATCATTCATTATGTGATTTCAGTACATGTTTCATGTCCATGTAGTCACATTTGTCACACATTCAATGCGTTGGAGGGTTTGCCCCTTTATGTCTTAACATGAACCATTGCGCATGCCTTCATGCCCTTGCTTGCAAGCCACCATTTCATTCCTTATTTGGGGTTATTATGCCATGATATAACTCTGATTTCTATTGCGTAAGTCATTCCATGCTTGGTCTTAATAGGTGTAGTGTAATCCACCTTATTTGCCTTTTATGAATCATGCCTTATGCCCTCCATGATAGCTTGTTTTGGCTTCCTTCCATGCATGTTTTAGACTCATTTTAACATGTTCTAGGACTGTTTTAGGTTGCCTTAGCCACATGGTTCATGTTTTGTACACTTGTAGTACAAGTGCTCTTGTTTGCCTCAAGCTTTGGGTACCATTGCATGTTTCATTTGTGTTGTGTACATGATTCGGCATCATCTAACATGACATTTTAGAGATTATACCATTGTCATGTTCCCACTTCATTCATGTTTTGAATGCCTTTAAGTGTTGTCCATGTTTGCCTAGCTTATGCCTTAGCTTGCATGCTTGCATGCCTAGGTACTTGGGCCCTTATCTCAGGATGTTTTGGTCCATGTTTAGACCTACTTGAGCTCTGTCCATGCCTAGTTCATGCATTTGTGCCATGTATTGCATGCCTCCTTTGTGTTGCTCTTTGCTAGCTTTCATGCCTTAGGACCCTAGCATGCTTTACTTGCTTTATTTGAATGATTTGGCATCATTTCTCACCTCATTTCAGTGCACTTAGTGTTGTTACACTTCCACTTTTGTCACTCATTGAGCCTTCTTGAGAGTTGTGCTCTTTGGCCTCTTTGATGGCCAATGCATCGTGCATGCATGCCATGCTTTAGGTGCCTTCATTTCATCACTTATGGTCACTGATTTGGGCATGACTGAGGTCTTCTCATATTGGTTTAAGTCCATGAAGTATGTTGTTTGCATGTTGTTGCATGCTTGGTATATTGCATCTTGTTGCCCTTGTTGCATTGCATTGTGCATGCATGCATTACATTATGCTTAGAACCATATGAATACCTTGCATTGAGTATGCCATCTAGTTCATAGCATTTAGCATTGTGCATGCTATTTGTTACATGCTTTAGCATTGTGCATACCATTAGCCTTGTTAGGTTGTTCATATTGCATTGCTTGTTTGCATGTTTAAATCTACCGCATACTTGCATGCTTGAGTCGCATTGTGTATGCCATGCTTGTTTGCATTGTGTTTGGAGTAGGTGTTAGTTCAAACACGGGAAACGAGGGATGTTTCATACTTAAAGTGATGAAACGTGCCTTAATTCCCGGTCGCCGATGCTCTTGATCATCCATGATAGAGTTTTATGCTTTATGTGTTTACTTGTGCATTCTTTTTCATATTGAATTGTGTAACTTCGCCTCTCGGCCATCACGCATGAAAATGCGCGATTGGTGACCCGAGGATCGAGAGCCTACACTTCCTTGAGTTCATGACATGATGGGGAGGGTGGTTGTGCACACATAACTTGCAAATACATTGCCATGCCCTTTCTTGCTCTCTGTTGCAGCAAATTGCAGTTCAGCAGCAACAATTGGTCGGCCAGCCAGAGAAAGTAGCTGGCCGACCACTTTTCTTGGTTTCAACAACTAAAAGTGGTCGGCAGGGGTTTGGAGAGACCAAAAGTGGTCGGCCACCCTCCCACTGGATTCCCAAGGTGGATTTTCAGCTTTCTGGAGCTTGGTGCAAGTTTCTGAGAACAAATGAAAACAGAGACAAATCGAGGCATCGCATTGGATTTCCGAACGAGGCGACCGGACATGCATGCATTCCTCTACCTCTGAGGCTTCTGATTTATCGCTTTCCTTAGCCGCCGTGCTTAGATAGCTTGGTTTTGCTTTGGTTTGTATTTTAATTAGTTAATGCGTTAACTCTTCAATTCGTTTTGTAATAATTAGTTAACTAGGATTAGTTAATTAATTTATTGTGTAATAATTAGTTTAATTAGCTTAGATTAGCTTAGTTAGCTCTTTATTCGGTCTCTCCCTCGAGATGGCCAATTGTTGTAATAAGTGTGCGTGTGTGTGATGCATGTCTTCCAATCTCTATTTCTTTTCCCCTTTTACTTAACCGCTTACGATGGTTAGTTTTAGGGCACATTTCTTTTAGCATACCTTATGCTTGCATGCGTGCATCCATTCATCTGTACTGCATGCACCAGGCTCGGCGCATCATGCTAACTGCATTGTATTTCAATTCCAATTTGAATACATATACCAAGTTGCATCTCACATGACATTCTTAGGATAGCCGAGCCTATCTTAAATGCATTTTCGCATGTGTTGCATTAGCCATTTTAACATGAACTAGGATCATGCATTGATTTCTAACTAGTTCTTTATTTTGGCTCGGAGTAAACTGTGAGTGTTTACGCTTTAGCATATTGCGTGTGTGTTAATGTTGCCATGAAAGCATGCTCGCCTTGAGGCTATTTGCTTATATGATATAACTGCCTGAATGCCCGTGGGTGAAGGTTGGATTACTTGAATTGGGACAATTCATTGAAGTCTGCATTTTAGCCTACTTACGAGTAGCAAACTTCAAACTATTTTCCAAACAAACGGATATGCAATGCTTTGTTCCAAATTTGGTGATCTAGTCTATACTTGTTTTGCTGTGCGCATCACATAGTAATTCTAGCTAATTAACTAGAATAAGAACGCATGTGTTTTCAAAAACTCGATATCATGCTTAGTACAGGCCGATCTTTGATCAGGCGAGCGGGGGTGCTCTTTAAATGACCTTCCCCAATCGTACCCAAGTTCCTGAGCCAAAGCAACTTTGGTGATGACAAACACATGGCCTTAGGCACGAGTCAGGGTTTCCTAAATTTCCCCACAATAAAATATTTAGGTGGCGACTCTGTATCTGGCAAAGCAGTCCATGTTTGGCACTTCTTTACAAAAATCAGTTTTCCAAAACGATTTGCCGGATTTGGACTCTTTGGTGATTTATCAATCTCACATCGCACATTGTGAGATCAGATTAAGAACCGTGACATTTGAGTCCGAACTTGTAGAAGCTAGAGAGCGAACGAATTTCGCACCTTCGCAAAGCGCGGAGCTCGGGACCCTTTGGGCGCGTCTACAGTTTCTGGCGACTCTGTTGGGGATTTAGAGAACTTGACTTGAACTCATGATATCATATTTTGTTCACACATATGTGTTTCTTTGCATTGCATTTGCATCGGTGCGCCTAGGACACCGTGTTTGCCGTATGCTATTCCTGAACGGTTTGCTGGAGGCTTGCTTTGAGAAGCGTGCCATAAGACTGACCGGTTGCGGGCTCTGCCATGACGGGACCACAAACCCCGGTTTTACCAGGGCACTCTTTTTGACCATTCAACCTAGTGCATATTTCGGAATCCATAGTGACCATTCCAAACTAAGACAGGTAGCTTACCCGATTGTAAGTTGTTTGAAACCGCTGCGTGCGTAGCAAAACCCTAGCTCCTGACAAAATAGGACAGGGAAGCCCTACCCCAACATAGGGGTGTTTTGGCTCTCATTTACTTGCTATGTGATGTTAGAGTGTGTCTCTGCAAGTTGTATGCATCAGTTTGCAAGTCTGGGTATCAAGCCCGAGGGCATCAGTATTTTGAGAATCAGTTATATCTGCAGGTATCAGATTTAGTTTTGGCACGGCTATTTGGGCAACAGTGATCAGTGTTTGAGAACAGTGTGTTTCAGCTCACAAATATCAACTGTGTGTTGTGTTTATTTACAGTCGTTATGCTGTCCGTTTTTCTGGTTGTTTATTTATTTATTATGCTTTATTTATCTTTTTGTAAGGTAGTTTAGCACAATTGCATCTGACTAGGCAGACATTCCCCGAGCACTCTGGGTTAGAGGTTGTAGACTAAATCGATCTGGGGATCTGATAGACGGATAAGCAGTGTTTCTTTCTTTACCCCCGGTTGCTAGGCGGAGGTCAAGAACGTGCAGTGTATCAGTACAGAGGTTGTCAGATCAGTGGTTCTTGAACAATCAGGTTGAGGTCTCAGTTCCTACTACAGAGTCAGATATACGAAATTGTCTAGTCAGATCAAGACAATATGGCAGGTTTGGAAGAGATGATGCGTCAGCTCCAGGAAAGTATGAAAAGATACAGCAAGATGTTGCCCGTCAGGCAGAGGTATCGGTACGTCAAGCCGAGGTAGTTACCCAACAAGCAGATTTAATTTCCAGACTACAGCAACAGACCAGAGCATCTACTTCGCACACACCTCCTCCCCCACCCAGAGTTCCAATACTCGGGGAGACACCAAATGTCCAGGAAAATACGAACATTCCGACAGGGCCAGCTCCGCCCCCAGTCTTACCCCAGCTATCTAAAACACCCACCAACCTAGTGGATTCGCCGTTTGAGTTTGAGGTGGATCCAACAGCATTAAAAGTAAGCAAGCTAGAAAAGCTCTTCAAGTAATCTCAAGGTGTGAAGTCCATTCCAGACATAGAGGATGGTATACTGACTCGGCCGTGACGCTGCTAGACCGGTTTAAAATACCACACATCGACTGCTTTGATGGGTCTGGGGATCCTATGGTGCACCTGCGGTTGTTTTCAGATATCCTCAAGCCGATGGGCCTTTCTAGATTACAAAAACTTTCTCTGTTTGGCCAAACCCTGACAGGTGTAGCGGCCTTCACAGCTCAATACTCCTATAACACACAGATTGAGATCACAACTCATGATCTCGAGACTACCAGGCAGGAACCAAAGGAGAGCTTCTCCGACTTCGTAACCCGTTAGAGGACCAAGGCCTCGATGATGACCATCATGCCTGTTGACAAGGATAAAATTCGGATGGTTGTGAGCAACCTCCAACCCAAACTCATGCAGAAGATGATAGTTCTCCCCCTCCCCACCATTGTAGATCTACATGAGATTGGGGTGTAGATCGAGGATTCAATGAAACAAGGTCTGATTGACCCCGAAAGAGAGCAGCCCAAGAGGGCATTCAACCGCAGTACAAATGCAGGCACAAGTAGTGCTGCAGCCGGCAGATCTTTAGATGTAGGAATGGTCACCACCACCATTCCCAAAACCCTTACAGCTACCCCATTCACCTGTGCGTCCTGTAGTAGCTCAATACTAGCTAGATATGCCCCTAGAGGCCAAAAAACCTTTACCCCACTATACATGCCCTTGTCCAAAGCTTTAGGGGTTTTGATCAAGAAAGGGCACTTGAAGCCCCTAGAGCTGCGGCCATTGCCAAATACACTTCCTCCCTCTCATAACCCGGCGAAGTACTGTGCTTACCACCAACAGCATGGTCACGACACTGACCAGTGCTTTAGACTATGTCACGATATCCCAGATCTCGTTGAGAATAAGGTGATCCCACCCCCGAAAAAACCGAATGTCACAACCAACCCACTTCCACCACATAACCAAGCTCCACCTCCCAAACGCGTTAACCTAATCCAAGCTGAGGTTGTGTCATACGACCCTAGCATATATATCACCCCTTCTCACCTACCCAAGTTGGAGGTGTTCATTCTGAAAAGCACGGATTTGTGCATGCTGGGCATCTCCCAAACCCAACCAGAACCGGTGGTGGTGACTATCGAAGATAGAACAGGGATTACTTCGGGGATAGAGAAGAATGAGGATTCAGAGCCTGAGGGATCTGTGAGCCTTGAGTACAACCCGAGCAGTTATATCACACCAACGGATCAGTCCAAGCTAGAGGTGGAATTGTCAGTGGAGGCAGAGATCAGTGTAGTTAGGGAAGATGAACCTAATCAGGGGCTAGATGACGTAGCAGAATTGGAAGAGGATATCGCCAACCTTCAATTCTTCAACGAACAAGACTCGGGAGACGTGACTGTCAACTGGTTCAATATGGAAGGATCAGCAGAAGCTACAGGATGGCTCAGCGACGAGCCCGATGTTGTTGAACAACCTCAGCCAGAGCAAGGACTACCAGAAATGGAGACATCAACAGTGGCTAGAATGGCTGGGAATCAGGAGCGAATGCCGGAGAGCACCGGTGATAAGAATTTTGCTCGGGAACAGAACAGTTTGAGTACAGAGGATGCTGAGCAGCAGGCCAAACTGAAACAGTTTGAGCAAGAGAAGATCAAAGATCTAAAGAAAGTTAGAAAGGCCAAAGCTCCTGTGGGGACTAAATATGATGTGGGCACAGGAACGGTCGTAATAGAACTAGATAGTTGCTTGTCGATCGCCGACGGAATGTGGTGGGAGGACGACGACCTATATCTCGCCCACACAGACGAAGATTGGGGGAACAGTCAACCAAATGATACCTGGTATCTTGGAGAGGTTGACCACATGACCAGGAGTGGGCGGTGTTTCAAGCCCCCACACCTAGATCAACCTGAGGCATCTGGGAAGGACAGGGAGGCAGAAAAGCAGAAAGAAAAGTTACTAAAAAAGGAGGCGGTGTTGAAACAGCTTAAGAAGATACAGGCAGACATCTCCATCTGGGGACTGCTTATGGCTTCAAGAGTACACAGACAAGCTGTCCTTTCTGCAATGGACAAAGCTAAACTTTCAATCGACACCACGCCTAAATAGCTGGTTGGGATGGTTTTTCTGGGAGAAAGTTTCCCGACATTAACCTTTACTGACAAGGAACTGCCGCCTGAGGGCTCAAACCATAACAAACCACTCTACATCTCTGTGGAATGTAGAGATAAGTGGATACCGGTGGTTCTTATCAACACGGGATCCGCCAACAACGTGTGCCCATTGAGGACGGCAAATGAAATCGGGTTGAAGCCCGCGGACTTTGTACCCACTGCCCAGGTGATTCGGGCATATGACAATACTAGCAGAGAAGTAATGGGGACTATGCAGATTCAGACTAAGGTCGGTCCAGGGCAACACGATATTGACTTCCATGTCTTGGACATTCCCGCAACCTTCAATCGACTCCTAGGGCGGTCGTGGCTGCACCAGGTGAAGGCGGTCTCTTCCACCCTACATCAGATGTTGAAATTCCCCCACGGGAAAGGGGTGGCCATTGGTTTTGGAAATTCTTCAATCCATCCGCCACCAGAGGTGTCTACCCTAGTGTTGGAAATCGAGCATCGTGCGGAGGATGTGTTCTTATCAGGTTTCACCCTAGCCGAGGCCCGGGTTATACAGAACATTCTGGCTATCGATGAGGGGCTCTATGTCAGCGCACAATCAGTGTATCTCATGAACAAGATACAATACATCCCCGGGATGGGATTAGGACGCAGTGGCCGAAAAGGCATTGTAGCATCGGCCAAAGTGCTGCATAACCCGCATACCTTTGGTCTAGGTTATCTGCCTACCAAAAAGGACTGGGTGAGGAAAGGCAAAGACATTGTCGGAAGGGCCAGAGCTAAGCAGACTGGGAAACATTATGAGTTGGTGCACCGGCCCATTCAGGGCACCCTAAACGGACGTTTCGTCCGGGAGGGAGAAGACTTTCCGTTCTGCGACTTCCCAGAGCCATGGCTAAACGTAGAGAGGCGGCGGTTTTCGGGGTTCAAGATATTCTTTGATTTGCAATTGTCTCAGGATAATGTTGCCGAGGAGCAAACAGACCCGATAGCTTAGGCCAAGCAGTGTAAAGAGGAAGTTTCTCGACATTAACCTTTACTGACAAGGAACTGTCGCCTGAGGGCTCAAACCATAACAAACCACTCTACATCTCTGTGGAATGTAGAGACAAGTGGATACCGGTGGTTCTTATCGACACGGGATCCGCCAACAACGTGTGCCTGTCAAGGACGGCATATGCAATCGGATTGAAGCCCGCGGACTTTGTACCCACTGCCCAGGTGATTCGGGCATATGACAATATTAGCAGATAAGTAATGGGGACTATTCAAATTCAGACTAAGGTCGGTCCAGGGCAACGAGATATTGACTTCCATGTCTTTGACATTCCCACAACCTTCAATCGAGTCCTAGGGCGGCCGTGGCTGCACCAGGTAAAGGCGGTCTCTTCCACCCTACATCAGATGTTGAAATACCCCCACGGGAAAGGGGTGGCCATTGTTTTTAGGAATTTTTCAATCCATCCGCCGCCAGAGGTGTCTACGCCAGTGTTGGAAATTAAACATCATGCGGAGGATGTGTTCTTATCAGGTTTCACCCTAGCCGAGGCCCGGGTTGTACAGAACATTCTGGCTATCGATGAGGGGCTCTATGTTAGAGCACAATCAGTGTATCTCATGAACAAGCTACAACACATCCCCGGAATGGGATTAGGACGTAGTGGCCGGAAAGGCATTGTAACATTGGCCGAAGTGCTACATAACCCGCATACCTTTGGTCTAGGTTATCTACCTACCAAAGAGGACTAGGTGAGGAAAGGCAAAGAGATTGCCGGAAGGGCTAGAGCTAAGTAGACTGGGAAACGTTATGAGTTGGTGCACCGGCCCATTCAGGGCACCCTAAACGGACGTTTCGTCCGGGAGGGGGAGGACTTTCCGTTCTGCGGTTTCCCAGAGCCATGGCTAAACGCCGAGAGGCGGCGGTTGCCGGGGTTCAAGATATTCTTTGATTTGCAATTGTCTCAGGATAATGTTGCCAAGGAGCAAACAGACCCGATAGTTGAGGCTAAGCAGTGTAAAGAGGAAGTTTTCGAGGAAGCAGAGATTTAAATGGGGATAGCACTGGCTTGTCTACTTTTAGATCCTCTGATCATACATGAGTGCTTGGGGAATGACCTTTCAGTGTTCATGATTGGGAATGAAACAGCTGTAGGCCCATCTTCAAACATTTTGGATGCATCCATTGCACCTTCCCTCGTCTGGTAGTACGAGGAAGGATTATTATCGAGCAGCACTAGGTCAGGTAATGAGCCGGAATCAGATTCCACTGAGTCTTATGGTGGGAATCAAGTTCCAGCTCGTCAGAGTCTGAGTCCGGTATTCTTGGGAGTGATAACCCGGATGCCACAGTCTCGTCTAGGTCGTCTTTTTCTTTTCCCTTTGAGTCTGTTGTAACAGAAGAAGTAGGCGACTTGGAAGTACTTAATGAGAATGATGCGGCTGTGGCCTTCGATTACTTTTCTATGCCCTTAATTTATTGCATGAATTAGGACTTTCAAAATTTTGATGAAAACGACGAGGGAGAAATTCCTCCGGTTTTACAATATTTGCTTAATCAAGAGTAGAAGAGATTTGTTAAACCCTTGGTTGATGAAATAACCCAAATTAACGTTGGTATTGAGAAGGACCCGCGGCTGGTATAGATTGGGTCCACGTTTTCTTCGGAGGAGCGCGAGCGCTTAGTCGCTTTATTAGAAGATTTCAAAGGTGTTTTCGCATGGTCCTACGAAGACATGCGTGGAATCGATCCTGAGATTGTATAGCACCGGATCCCTCTTGACCCAGAGGCCCAACCTGTCAAACAGAAACTCAGAAGAATCCGCCCGGACTGGGCCCTCAAGATCAAAGAAGAGGTCACCAAGGAAATTGACGCAGGGTTCCTGCTAGTATCTTAATACCCAACTTGGTTGGCCAACATCGTTCCAATGCCGAAAAAAGACGGCAGAATTCGGGTATGTGTGGATTTCAAGGATTTGAACAAAGCCAATCCGAAGGATGACTTTCCTTTGCCGCATATCGATGAGTTAGTGGACTTCACAGCGGGGCATGCGTTGCTTTCGTTTATGGATGGCTTTTCAGGCTACAACCAGATTGTAATGGCACCCGAAGACCGGGAGAAGACTGCTTTTACCACCCCGTGGGGGACCTATTGTTATAGGGTGATGCCGTTTGGGCTGAAGAATGTTGGGGCTACATATCAACGGGCTGCGACCACGATATTGCATGACATGATCCACAAAGAGGTTGAGGTGTACGTAGACGACATGATTGTCAAGTCGAAGGAAAGAGAGGGCCACTACATCACCTTGTAGAAGTTCTTTCAATGGATCAGAGAGTATAGACTGCGGATGAATCCTCAGAAATGTACATTTGGCGTTACAGCAAGGAAAATGCTAGGGTTGTTGATCACAAAGAGGGGTATCGAAGTTGACCCTTCCAAAATCAAGGCCATCTTAGAAGTGCCACCACCAAGGACTAAAATGGAGGTGCGAGGCTTTCTTGGTAAAGTGCAATTCATAACACGGTTTATTTCAAAATTGACCTTGACTTGTGAACCACTCTTTGGTCTCCTGAAGAAAGGAAAGAAATTCCAATTGGACGGCCGATGCCAAGCTACTTTTGAACAGATCAAACAATACCTACAGAACCCACCTGTGTTGTCACCGCCTGAGCCGGGGAAACCATTGATTCTGTATCTTTCAATGACCGAAACTACAATAGGCTGCATGCTTGCACAAGAGTCTGAGGACAAAGTGGAGAGGGTTATCCACTACCTGAGCAAGAAGATGTTGGGTTATGAGATCCACTACACTCCACTGGAGAAGGCTTGTTTGCCCTTGGTATGGGCTACCAGGAAGCTGCGGCACTACCTGTTAGCTCACTCCGTAATGTTAGTTTCAAGATTAGATCCCATCAAATATCTCTTTGAGAAACCAGCACTTACGGGTAGGCTAGCCCGTTGGTTGCTTCTCTGTTCCGAATTCGATCTGAAATATGTGACGCGCAAGTCAGTAAAAGGGAGAGCGGTAGCAGAATTCCTAGCCGATCACCCAGTTAAAAGGGATGAAGCAGCTGAGTACCTATTCCCAGACGAGGCCATTCTACATGTCGAAGATAAAACTTGGATGATGTACTTTGACGGAGCGTCAAACCAATATGGGTATGGGATAGGGGTGTTGTTTATAGAACCTGACAATTCCCGTATACCCCTAGCATTCAAACTCTTGTTCAAAGTATCGAACAATGAAGTAGAGTATGAGGCATGTATTGCCGGTTTAGAAGCCACTCTGGAACTAGGAGCAAAATGGTTGGACGTCATCGGAGACTCGAACTTTGTTGTATCTCAAGCTAAAGGAGATTGGAAAGTCAAAGAAGAAAAGATGAAAATCTATCACCAAGCCTAGGACATGCTAATTCCTCGATTTGAGAAGGTGAACTTCGCTCATCTGTTAAGAGAGAACAACAGGTTCTCAAATTCACTAGCAATTCTATCTTCCATAATAGACATCCCTTTCGGAGTCCAGATGCGTCCGATCATCATCGAACAGAAGTTTGTGCCGGCCTACGAGCTGCTTGCTGCCATAGACGAAGTACAAGATGAGAATCCTTGGTATTACGATGTCTGGAACTTCTTAGAAAATGAGGCGTATCCACCAGGGGCAAATGCCAAAGATAAGAGGGCAATTCGAAGAATGGTTGCTCAGTTCATCATCTGTGGGGGTAAACTGTACAAGAGAGGTCATCTCGAGATACATAAGTTGTGTGTTGATGCTAAAGAATCAAATCGCTTGACGGAGGCCATCCATGGAGAAGAGTGTGGAGCGCACATGAACGGGGTGATGCTAGCCTGGAAGATCCTTAGACAAGGTTATTACTGGTCCACCATGGAGGAGGATTGTATTGGCTTTGTTCGGCGATGCCACAAATGTCAGATCCATGCAAACCGCATGAACATTTCGCCGTCAAGGCTGTACAACATGACTTCGCCGCGGCCCTTTTCAGTTTGGGGGATAAATGTGATTGGAGCTGTCACTCCGAAGGGGTCCAATGGGCATGAGTATATTCTGGTAGCAATAGACTACTTCACAAAATGGGTTGAGGCCCAGTCTTAAGCGGTGTTGAAGGCATCGCACGTTGACAAGTTCATCAGGAACAACATCATCTGTCACTACGTGGTCCCGAACGAGATCATTTCAGATAATGGTTCCCACTTCAAGAAGGAAGTGATCGACTTGTTGGACAAGTATAACGTAGCTTTTCACAAGTCATCTACATATCGGCCGCAAACCAACGGAGCAATCGAGGCCGCCAATAAGAACGTCAAGCACATTCTACAGAAGATGGTGGAAACCTACCGGGACTGGCCAGATAAGTTGCCGTTTGCTCTGTGGGGCTACCGGACTTCAATTTGAACTTCTACCAGAGCAACTCCGTATTCTTTGGTTTATGGGATAGAGGCTGTTTTGCCTATTGAAGTTGAGGTTCTGTCATTACGGGTATTGGCTGAGTGTCAGATTGCTAAGGCAGATTGGCAGCAAAGCAGGTTCGAAGAACTCATGCTGTTTGATAAAAGAGGGCTGAAAGCACTGTACCATGTTCAGGGTTATCAACGGCAAATTGCCAGGGCTTTCAACAAGAAGGTTAAGTCCAGGAATTTGAAGGAAGGGGATCTTGTGCTCAAAGACAACCGAGCTCCCATCCATGACCCTAGGGGCAAGTTCAGACCCAATTGGACTGATTCTTACATCATCAAGTCTATCTGGTCAGGTGGTGCTGTTGTTCTGATGGACCTAGATGGCCTAGAGTTCTCCTAGCCGATCAACATGGACAAGTTGAAGAAATATTTTCCCTGAGCGGCTCGCTAGGCCGAAAACCCGAAAGGGCGACCTAGGCAAAAGTTAGTGCATTAAAAAAATTTGAAACTATAAAAACTGAGCTCGCAAGGTTGAAAACTCGCAAAGGGCGGTCTTGGCAAAAGTTAGAGCGCAAAAGCAGAGAGTAAATACTCGAGTGAACCCAAGCCGAACTACGTAAGGCTTGATTCCCATTTTTGGGATACGTAGGCAATTTCATCCTGAAGTCCAGCCACAAACACTTCCCCGATCAACTTTTTCCATTTGATCATCTCAGTCATCTTTGTCTATTCTGCATTCGAGAGCTCGGTTGTGATCTCCGGTGCAGTGCTATTCAGACTAGGGGCAACTTTCCAGTTGCCAGAATCCGGGGTTGTGCATCTCAGTGACAGATCTCAGGCGTGTCCAGTTCTGATTCATATCGAAACTAGTTTTGAGAAGTTTTAATAAAAGTTGATTTTGTTCAAATTAATCTTTTTACAACTTAGACCATTTTTGGACCAAACGGAAATTTTCAGTACCCACAACCTTCAATTTCATTGATTTCAACACAGAGTTCTCCTACTCTTGAATACAAATCGAAGTTACTTTTTATTACATTCACAAAGAAAACTTGAAATTACTAATAAAGCAATAAATTTGGGGCATAGATAAGTCAGGTGTTCCAGCGCCCCCTCCAAAAGCTGGTCGAAGCCTCTGATGCCAAAGTGGGCCTAACTTGTGCCTCTTCATTGAGCCAATCTATGCACTCGTCAGAAAGGGTGTAACAGAAAAAGGGAGTGGGGGCCAGAAGCTATCTAGTCCTCCATGCCATGGCATACCGAGCAAGCTGCATGCCTCGGATAGGAAATGCAGTCGAGTACTCTATCCCCTCCTCTAGGCAAGTCTGATCATGTCCGAACTGACGCCGGAACCAGAAAGAAAAATAGAACACACAGTGTGTCATGCCAATCAACTGAATCCCTGGCTAACGAGTCATACTGTAGCTCACCGCCGGCAGATTAAGCCAAGGGCACCGCCAAGCAATACGGTCTACGGACAGACTACACATCCAGTCGAACCACCATCCCTCATCAGGGGCATCGACTAGACGTCGTCGGAAGAAATGGCCGTGAGCTGAGTATGCTGGACATGAGTCCACAACCCGCAACTTGTCCATCAACCATATTTGGGGAGGGATTAAAAATGAGAGATTCAAGAATAGAGAGATGTACGTTGAGAGAAAAAGTGAGAAAAAGGTTTTGAGAGAAAAACTGAGCCTGAGGGCCGAGTGATGTGAGCGATATATGTGAGATGGGGTGGGAAACATTACCTGCAATAGTAGTGGACTCCCCATGAATCTAGTCATCTCTTGGCGGCAGAAAGCGCCCAATCCTATCAATGTCTCAGCCAATGTCATGGCGATACAACTCTTGCCCTCCCTTAAGCCTTGGGCGACTTCAATCAAACGAGTGCTAAACCCACCGGAGCCTGGGGCAAGCAAGAAATGAGATAACATGCACAAGTAAAGCACATGTCACCGATAACTCTGCCAGTTATGATCGCCGCGGTCACCGGCATCAGAAAACCGACGAATCAAGCTGGGGATATCCAGCACTCCATCGCGAGTCAATGACCGAGCGTCATGCAAAGTGAGCCCGCACATCCATCCTAAGGCTTGGACGTGACCAAAGTGGAATTGCGGTAAAATTTCTTTATTACGCTCAGACTCCATTAAAGCTTGGAAGTCTTCAAATGTGGGACACATTTCTTGCCCGCCAAAGCTAAAGACGTGTGTTACCGAGTTCCAAAACCTTGTCGCGGCATAAAGGAACGGAAAACGCAGCAGGGTGCAACTTAGCGTGAACAGTGTGTTTATGTTGAAGCCCCAGAAATTTAACTTTTCTGAGCCATCCAAGGAAGCAATCCAATTTGTGAGATTTTGGACAAGAAATGCCTCCATTTTGGTACAAAATTGAGTTAGAATGAGGGAACCACGAAGCTGGAACCTTTATGGAGGATATAAGACACTGTTTGGAGGACAAGTGTCAGAAAACTGGAGGTTCCCAAGATAAGTGGTCCGCCGACCACTTTTTCTAGTCGGCCAGCTACTTTTTTGGGCTGCAGACAGAAAAACTGGTCGGTAGGCTTCTAAAGTGGTCGACCATGTGCAAATAGCTGGTTTCCAGCTATTTCTTGCCTCCAGGGATGAGTCTCTAAATTCCCCGTGCGTTGGGAGTACTGAAGGTTCGAGTTTACCTCTGTTTCAGATGCATTCTATCGTTTTGTTTATCGACTTGTTGCTCATTTGTTTATCGAGTTGTTGCTCATTTGTTTATCGAGTTGTTGTTCATTTGTTTATCGAGTTGTTGCTCATTTGTTTATCGAGTTGTTTATTCGTTTAATGAATTGTGTGTTTTTTTAGTTGAGTTGTTTAGTTTGCTGCGTCGGTTCACTACCTGACTTGGCAATACACGTTGCTCTATTTTTCATTCAAACTTCATTTTTGTGCAAAATGGTGCGATGCGATGCTCAGAATACAAATACAACACTTTTTGAACGAAAACCCATTTTCATTCCATCATAACTTCTTTTTACAACATTTTACAAAAGGTACAAGTTTTGAAAAAAATAAAACTGCTTAAGCTGTACAATGTGCTACAACTACATGTAAAAAGAAACATAAAGCCGGAACATCTGCATCAGTGCTAATAAGCTGAAGACCGAGAGGCCCTCTTCCTTCTCTTCGGCTGAGCAGCCTCCGCGCCACCGCCGCCAGTGCCCCCGCCTGAATCGGAGTCACCACCCTCGGAAACCTCCTCAGTGTCACATCTATCCTCAGAACCTGAACCGGAGTCATCATTATCCCTACCTGCAAATGTCTCTGACAGCGGATGCTCTAACTCCTCCTCGCTAGACTTCTCCTCATATCTAGCAGGTGCCCTGCGCCCCCCTCGGCTGCGTGCTGAGACTCCTCTCCTAGCTGCTCGAGAAGGCCTGGATGGCCCAGTCCGCAAAGGCGGGACCTGAAAAGAGTAGTTTGAATGCGTCAGCCAGTATGTATATCATATGCAGGTGCAAGAATTATATAGAATGGGTGGATGCAGATATAGTGTGTGAATGTGATGTGTCAGATGTGCTCTACACATGTAATGAATCAACACAATCAAATGTTCAGTTTCCATATAGAAGTACCTGAACGCTAGAGGCACAAAGCATCGTCTCCCTCCGTAAAACCATGCCCTCGAGTGAAGCCAGCACTCTGAGCAACCCCTCAGTATACTCCCTGGGAGGCTGCACACACAAGTTCAAGTCATCGGTGAATCAATGAATGTCTAAATATCTGAGTGATAAATGAAAACTGTAAAAACAAACCGGTGGTGAGTCCGGGTCACTGACGTATCAATGATCAGGCATCGGTAGCTCCAGTGAAATCGGGTAAAAAGTCCCATACTGCCAACCCGTTAGCTCGATCGGAAGATCTGGCCATCCAACATACTGGCAAGTCGAGGGCATCCATCCGGTCCCCCCCTCGATGAGCCTATCCCGCTGGTCGAAGGAATTTCTCTAGCTCGGGCGCGACTCGAGGAAGGTGTGTCAGCAGCTCTCCTTCAGGGGATACAGACATCTGACAGCGGAGGCATTAGGTACGTATGGCGATATGTCGCGTAATCCCCTTCCTCTAGAAAAAGGACTGCATCAATACCCAACATGAGGACCTCCGTATTTCGGGGCGTAAGATCCCCTGCGGACTGCATCTCTGGCAGAGGCAACGAGGGAACGTCCTGATCGGAGTTGCCCATCGTCTGGCGCATGGAACGCTCTCTGAGGAACCACGCCCTGCCGACCAGTCCCTCAAAAAGAACTCTGTATCGCGAAGTGCCCCATGCCCCAGCGAACAGAAACCAAGGATTCCCTAGCTAGCATGGCTATCTAAGGCTGCCAGTTAACCTGCGGGTAGCAAATGCATAAATTGATTAGATGTCATAAATATGCAAGATAAATAAAAGCTGAAAGCATAAAGAACTGAGAGTTCTGGATTACCTCCGTCGCCCGTACAGTATCGAAGAACTGTCGGAAAGAGGGCAAAGTCTCCCTGGGCCTAGGCCGCCACTGACCCTTAAATCTGCGCGAGTAGGAGATCTCAAGGGGTGCCTCAATCTCGAGCTCAGGAGCTAGCGTCGGGAAGTATGCATAAACCCACAGCTGCAAAAGGCAAGATAGTGGCCATCAGAATACAGAATGCTGAGTGCAGAATGCTATGTGCAGCATACAGAATCAGAATACAGAATGTTGAGTGCAGAACGCTGTGTGCAGTATACAGAATCAATATACAGAATGCTGAGTGTAGAATGCCGTGTGCAGTATACAGAATGCTGAGTGCAGTATACAGAATTATAATACAGAATGCTGAGTGCAGAATGCTGTGTGTAGTATACAGAAACAAAATACAAAATGCTGAGTGCAGAATGCTGTGTGCAACATATAGAATCACTATACAGAATGCTAAGTGCAGAATGCTGTGTGTAGTATACAGAATCAAAATACAGAATGCTGAGTGCAAAATGCTGTGTGCAGTATACACAATCAAAATACAGAATAATGAGTGCAGAATGCAAGTATAGAAAATACAGAATGCTGAGTGCAGAATATACAGAAAATGCAGAATGCTAAATGCAGAATGTAGAACACAGAATGTAATGTGTGTCGTGTGAAGTGTATAGATAATGAAAAGAAGAACTGTAAATCAATAAGGTAGAATGTAGCTCCCAGGCTCGCCAGTAGCCTCCAACTATGGTCCCCCGCTCACGGGAGGTCACGCTCATATAGCAGTAAAGGGTAGCGAGGGCAGCGCCACCCCAATCAAAATGTCAAACCTGTGATAGGTCCATTAGAGCACTCAGCAGATAAAGTCCAACTGTGTTCCCCCTATTGGAGAACAGTGTGGTCCCGAAGAGGAACATCAAAAATCCCCGGGCATACTGATGAATGGCCTCAGTGATCTGAGGCATAGTCCTCCGGTAATGCTCGGCGAACCAGGTGTACCTGACTCTGCCTGACGATCTGTCGATCAGCGAACGGTCTCCGAGCAGATAAATCCATGCGGCCTCCTACTCACCCGTATCTGTGTCATATGGGATCGGCCGGCCTCCCACGTCAAGGCCTGTTAGCATGAAGAAATGAAATGGGGTCATCGTCATGTCCCTAGTGGCCGAAAAATGGAAGGAGTTGGGGGTGTCCCACAATCTCTCTACAAGTGCGCCCAGGAGGGTCCTACTTGCCGGATGGCGTGACAATTCCGCACAGAATGGGCCGAACCCTGCCTCATCCACAATTTGTCAGACAGTGTCTAGAAGCTCCATATACCACTCCCTCACGAGGATGGACCCATAATCCCGTGTGAAAAGGGAAGATACCTGCATTCAGAATGACCAGATGTATTCAATTTCAGAAATAAAAATGTATGAGATGCGGTTTCAAATTCAAATGCATGGGCTGCGATTTCAGATTCAAATATGTGGGCTGCGTGCAAATGCAAATGTATGAGCTGCGATTTCAGATTCAAATGTATGAGCTGCAGTTTCAGATTTAAATGTATAGGCTGCGTGCAAATGCAAATTTGAGCTTCGTGTTCAAAATTTCAAAAAACGTGAGCTGCGTGTTCACCACAATTTTTGAGCTGCGTGTTCAAAATTTCAAAATATGTGAGCTACGTGTTCACCAGAAAAATGTTTGAACTGCGTGTTCAAAATTTCAAAAAATGTGACCTACATGTTCACCACAAATTTGAGCTGCGTGTTCAAAATTTCAAAACATGTGAGCTGCGTTTTCACCATAAAAATATTTGAGCTGCGTGTTCAAAATTTCAAAAAACGTGAGCTGGGTGTTCACCACAATTTTTGAGCTGCGTGTTCAAAATTTCAAAAGATGTGAGCTGCGTGTTCACCATAAAAAATTTGAGCTGTGTGTTCATCATTTCAAAAACAGTGAGCTGCGTGTTCACCACAAAAATTTGAGCTGCGTGTTCAAAATTTCAAAAGATGTGAGCTGCGTGTTCACCATAAAAATGTTTGAGCTGCGTGTTAAAAATTTCAAAAAACGTGAGCTGCGTGTTCACCATAATTTTTGAGCTGCGTGTTCAAAATTTCAAAAAACGTGAGCTGTGTGCTCAAAATTTCAAAAGATGTGAGCTGTGTGTTCACCACAAAAAATTTGAGCTGCGTGTTCAAAATTTCAAAAGATATGAGCTGCGTGTTCACCACAAAAAATTTGAGCTGCGTGTTCCAAATTTTAAAAACTGTGAGTTGCGTGTTCAAAATTTCAAAAACTTTGAGCTGCGTGTTCACCACAAAATTTTGAGTTGCGTGTTCAAAATTTCAAAAATGTGAGTTGCGTGTTCACCATAAAAGTTTGAGCTGCGTGTTCACCATAAAAGTTTGAGCTGCGTGTTCAAAATTTTCAAAGATGTAAGCTGCGTGTTCACCATCAAAAGTTTGAGCTGCGTGTTCAAATTTGAAAAATGTGAGCTGCGTGTTCACAATGAAAAGTATGAGCTGCGTGTTCAGAAATTCAAAAGTTTGAGTTGTGTGTTCAAAATGCAAAAGTGTACAGTATTATGAGTTGTGTGCCAACAAAACAGCATGCTGTGTTATGGGCTGAGTGTTCAGATTGTACAATATTATAAGCTATGTGCCAACAAAACAGAATGCTGCGTTATGGGCTGAGTGTTCTGATTGCACAGTATTATAAGTTGTGTGCCAACAAAATAGAATGATGTGTTATGGGCTGAGTGTTCAGATTGTACAACATTATAAGTTGTGTGCCAACAAAACAAAATGCTGTGTTATGGGCTGAGTGTTCAGATTGTACAGTATTATAAGCTGTGTGCCAACAAAACAGAATGTTGTATTATGGGCTGTGTTCAGATTCAACAGCATTATAAGCTGTGTGCCAAGAAAACAGAATGTTGTGTTATGGGCTGAGTGTTCAGATTGTACAGTATTATAAGTTGTGTGCCAACAAAACAGAATGTTGTATTATGAGCTGAGTGTTCAGATTGCACAGTATTATAAGCTGTGTGCCAATCAAACAGAATGTTGTGTTATGGGCTGAGTGTTTAGATTGAACAGTATTATAAGCTGTGCGCTAACTAAAAAGAATGTTGTGTTATGGACTGCGTGTTTAGATTGAGCAGTGTTATGCTGTGTGCCCAAATGAGCTGTGTGCCAAAATGAGTTGTGTGCCAAATTATTAAAGCGTTGTATGGTGAGTTGTGTGTCAAGTCAGCAGAATGCTATGTACGAACTTTGTGTTCAGAATGACTAAAGTGTTGTGTATGCGAATATGTTCACGATGCATAGCAAAATACATCGCAGAAAATGCAGGAAATGTAGTACGTACCTCATACACGTGATGAGAAAGATGAGACTCCGGCTCCCGCAGCAGCAGGTCTTCAGGTGCCCGTCGTGCGAAGTCCGTTAAGTGATAGAAGGTGCTGGCAGGTAGAACATGCTCCTACGGGTCGTACTCCCCTAGGTCGAATGGCCGTATCCGCGGAGGCAACGGTATGATGTCAGGCTCGTCCTCGGCATATGGAAAGCCTCCGCCATACGGAAAATCGCCGGCCATCTGAAGAAATCTGCAAAAAGATGCAAAAACGAGCGAAATGAGCCAAAATCGCAAAAAGTCAACAAAAGTCAACGCCGGAGAAAAGGTGCCAAACTTTGAGACAAACATACCTCAAGTGGTGAAAATGGAGAAAGAGACTCCAAAAACAAATTCTAATCGGTTCAAATTGAAGAGAATCGAAAGTTTTCGCGAAACAACTTCGCATGGGGCATTGGAAAACACGTATAAAGTGCAGATTTGAGAGAGAAAAGGGTCTAGGGAGCAAGAAAAATGTATTTCGGCCTTGGAGGTGTGATACAAACTGATTTGGAGTTTTGCACTTAAAGAACCGAAGCTTAAAAGACCAAACTGCCCCGAAATTCTGTAAACTGGTCGGCCAGCCAGTTTTTCTGGTTGGCCGACCACTTTAGTAGGCACCAACTGGTCGGCCAACTTTATAACTGGTCGGCCAGCTTCCTGGATGATCTTCAGAGCTCCATTGTTCTCCCTGTGTGTTTTGGTGGTGATTGAAGTCCTCGGTTCTCAAGAAAGTGCAAGAAAAGTACACTTTTTTGGCTCGAAAATGTCCCTGCGGAACTTCGATTCAAGTCTTTGATGCATAGCCCATCGTCACTTGTCCACAAAGCGAGGTGTATCCTTTTTAAGTATGTTACGACCCCTTCCGAGTGGTAAATCGGAGGTTATAGCTGAACTACGCTTGTTAAGGCATACGTTTCCTCTTTCAGCATTTCCTTTCAAATGCACATTTGAAGTTGCGCATTTCTTTCGCATTATCTTGCACTTTTGCACGTATTGTCGTGCATGTTTCACCTGGATTGTTATGCACACCACTTGTGGCTTTGTTATACTCGCACTACTTGTGTTGGCATGCTTGTTTCGGCTGCATTGTTTTGCATCCATACCGCATTGTTATGCGTCATACTTAGGTTGCATTGTCCTGCATCCCTCGACTTGCGTTATTGCGCACTTTTCACTTGCATTGCTATGCATGTTTCTAACGATATTACACCTATTGAGTTTCTTTCGTCTTCAGGCACGATATTGTATGTTCAATTCATTTGAAGCTGGTGCGACCAGACGAACTAGACAGGTATTGTATGTACTCCGCGTGAGACATAGTGAGAATTGTATAATTTTCTTACATCATTTCTGCATGTAATGTAGTTTGTCTAGTATTCGCTTGCTTAAAATTGTTGCACTTATTTTGCTTATTTGCTTCGTTACAACTTTCTTTGCATGATCATAAGTTATGTTCGGCATCGTGCATGTCACTTGCATTTTGCCCTTGCCTGTGGGCACATTTCTTTGTTATCTTACCTGTTTGTCTAAGTCTTCGGCCTTGTCAAAAATGGGTCGTCTCTGGGCTTTGACACTCACTCCCGTCACTTATGACTTCCCAGTTCTATCAAAGAGGGCAACTGTAGACACCCCATTTTTGACCGACCTTAAGACTCAGACGTCATCAATTGAGCGCTCGGTGATGATGCATGTTATGCTCATTCTGAGGTTTCGGAGTTTTGGTTGAGAGCCTTGCCTCCGGGCCTTGGAACTCTTTGTGCTTTGACTTGGTTTGCGGACCAAGTCTTGTTTTCCCTTCCCGGAGGGAGGGAGAGGTCTTGTAGACCATCTCTCTGTGGTCGTAGACTACTTTTCGTGGTCGTAGGCTATTTTTCCCGTTTGGAGACTAGTTTCTGATTTTTGGAGCCTTCGGCTGCACGCCTTGTCTCGGGACCGCTTAACATTCTCCGTTTGGCGTGGTTTTTGAACCACACCTTGTTGCCTCTACCTAGAGGAACACTGTGGTCCGGGAGACCACTTTTGTGGTTGCATACCACTTTTGATGCTTGTCAGCTAGTTTTCGGGGCTTTTGGCCGCGTGTTTTGCCTCCCGATTTCTCGTCTTGCATCCGCTTTGGTTTGTTTTTGGTACAAATCTTGTTTTCCTTGTTTGGAAGGTGGTACAAGGGTGGGAGACCTGTATTTCTCCTTGGAGACCACTTTTCCTTTTTCTAGCTAGTTTTCCTGTCAGACAACTGGCTTTCTTGGTCTTTGGACCATCTTTTCTGGTCGACCACCATACCACCACCTTGCATTTAGTGTGTTGACCTCTCCCACCTACGGCCGACCAGTTTTTGCTCTTGTTGACCACCTAAAGTGCTCAGCCGAACACTTTTACTAGAAGGCCGACCACTTCAAGTGGTCGGCTACTTTGTGGCACCTTTTTGGAGATATTTTGGGACAGCTAGCACAGCTAGAGAGCATTTGAGCCATCCTCCATATGGAGGGATGGAATTCAAGCTTAGCTTCTCCAAGAAGCTTTGGCTTTCCTCTTCTACAAGAGTTGCAGCCTTGAAGTGGTTCTACAAGGGTGAGTTTCTAAGCCTTAAAACCCCATTTCTTGCTTAAGATTTTAGCCCTTCTTGCATACGTTTTTGAGCTTGGCTCTTAACTTGAAAAAGTTCTATTTTTGCATGCTTTAAATAGTTGTTTTGGTCACTTTTTCGTTTGGGGTGGTTTACCCCCTCTTAGGCCTTGTTAGGACTCATTTTAAGCCATCTATTTAGGCTCTTGTTGAACCCTTTGCATGACCTTTCTACCACTGAAATCCCAAGGATTTTTAGTGGTGGAAAGGTGGTTTTGGCATCCTAAATAGGAGAGGGTCATCCCCTCTCCTTTGTGTCTTGTTTACTAGCTTCATATGCCTCATGTTTGAGCACAATTGATAAGCTTGTGTTAGCTTGTTCTTAGCATGTATTTGTGGTTATTTTGCTGAGGCATACCATTCTTTTTACTTGCTTTGGTCACTCCATGCATGGTTAATACACTTATAGTGTAAATCACACAATCTAGTCTTGTATGCCTCATGTTTGAGCATGTGTTTCTAACTTGTTTTGGAACCATCTCAGTAGATTTTTGGTGTTATTTTAACATGCCTTAGATCTGTTTTGGGTTGGTTTGGTTGGCTCTTGCATGCCTAATACACTTGTAGTGTAAATCCCTTAAACTAGCTTTGTATGTTTCATGAAGTAGCATGTCATTCAACTTGTTTTCTTTCCATTTCAGCATGCTTTTGGTGATGTTTTGCCATGTCATGACTCTGTTTTGGTTTGTTTTTCTTAGCCTTTGCATGCTCCTTGCACTTGTAGTGCATTTCCATGAAATAGCCTAACATGCATCATGTTGTAACATGTCATTTTAGCATGCTTTTGGCTTAGCTTTGAGAAGACTTTGTTCATATTTTAGCATGTTTAAGGTCTGATTTGTGTTGTTTTGGTCATGCATGACTTGCTGTGGGTAGCTATAGTTCAATCTAGCTTGTTAGTTTTGTGTATTGAATCCACTAGCATGCTCTACTTGGCCTATTTCAATGATTTGGCATCATTCATTATGTGATTTCAGTACATGTTTCATGTCCATGTAGTCACATTTGCCACACATTCAATGCGTTGGAGGGTTTGCCCCTTTAGGTCTTAACATGAACCATTGTGCGTGCCTTCATGCCTTTGCTTGCGAGCCACCATTTTAGTGCTTATTTGGGGTTATTATGCGATGATATAACTCTGATTTCTGTTGCTTAAGTCATTCCATGCTTGGTCTTAATAGGTGTAGTGTAATCCACCTTATTTGCCTTGTATGAATCATGCCTTATGCCTTCCGTGATAGCTTTTTTTGACTTCCTTCCATGCATGTTTTAGATTCATTTTAACATGTTCTAGGACTGTTTTAGGTTGCCTTAGCCACATGCTTCATGTTTTGTATACTTGTAGTACAAGTGCTCTTGCTTGCCTCAAGCTTTGGGCACCACTGCATGCTTCATTTGTGTTGTGTACATGATTTGGCATCATCTAACATGACATTTCAGAGATTATACCATTGTCATGTTCCCACTTCATTCATGTTTTGAATGCCTTTAAGTGTTGTCCATGTTTGCCTAGCTTATGCCTTAGCTTGCATGCTTGCATGCCTAGGTACTTGGGCCCTTATCTTAGCATGTTTTGGTCCATGTTTAGACCTACTTGAGCTCTGTTCGTGCCTAGTTCATGTATTTGTGCCATGTATTGCATGTCTCCTTTGTGTTGCTCTTTGCTAGCTTTCATGCCTTAGGACCCTAGCATGCTTTGCTCTCTTTATTTGAATGATTTGGCATCATTTATCACCTCATTTCAGTGCACTTAGTGTTGTTACACTTCCACTTTTGTCACTCATTGAGCCTTCTTGAGAGTTGTGCTCTTTAGCCTCTTTGATGGCCATTGCATCGTGCATGCATCCTTACTTTATGTGCCTTCATTTCATCACTTATGGCCACTGATTTGGGCATGACTGAGGTCTGCCCATATTGGTTTAAGTCCATGAAGTATGTTGTTTGCATGTTGTTGCATGCTTGGTATATCGCATCTTGTTGCCCTTGTTGCATTGCATTGTGCATGCATGCATTACATTATGCTTAGAACCTTATGAATACCTTGCATTGAGTATGCCATCTAGTTTTTAGTATTTAGCATTGTGGATACTAGTTGTTACATGCTTTAGCATTATGCATGCCATTAGCCTTGTTAGGTTGTTCATATTGCATTGCATGTTTAAATCTACCGCATACTTGCATGCTTGAGTCGCATTGTATATGCCATACTTGTTTGCATTGTGTTTGGAGTAGGTGTTAGTCCAAACACGGGAAACGAGGGATGTTTCATACTTAAAGTGATGAAACGTGCCTTAATTCCCGGTCGCTGACGCTCTTGATCATCCATGATAGAGTTTTAAACTTTATGTGTTTACTTGTGCATTCTTTTTCATATTGAATTGTGCAACTTCGCCTCTCGGCCATCACGGATGAAAATGAGCGATTCGTGGCCCGAGGTTCGAGAACCTACACTTTCTTGAGTTCATGACATGATGGGGAGGGTGGTTGTGCACACATATCTTGCAAATACATTGCTATGCCCTTTCTTGCTCTCTGTTGCAGCAAATTGCAGTTTAGCAGCAACAACTGGTCGGCCAGCCAGAGAAAGTAGCTGGCCGACCACTTTTCTTGGTTTTCACCAACCAAAAGTGGTCGGCAGGGGTTTGAAGAGACCAAAAGTGGTGGGCCACCCTCCCACTGGATTCCCAAGGTAGATTTTCAGCTTTCTGGAGCTTGGTGCAAGTTTCTGAGAACAAATGAAAACAGAGGCAAATCGAGGCATCGCATTGGATTTCCGAACGAGGCGAACGGACATGCATGCATTCCTCTACCTCTGAGGCTTCTGATTTATTGCTTTCCTTAGCCGCCATGCTTAGATAGCTAGGTTTTTCTTTGGTTTGTATTTTAATTAGTTAATGCGTTAACTCTTCAATTCGTTTTGTAATAATTAGTTAACTGGGATTAGTTAATTAATTTTTTGTGTAATGATTAGTTTAATTAGCTTAGACTAGCTAGTTAGCTCTTTATTCGGTCTCTCCCTCGAGAGGACCAATAGTTGTAATAAGTGTGCGTGTGTGTGATGCTTGTCTTCCAATCTCCATTTCTTTCTCCCTTTTACTTAACCGCTTACGATGGTTAGTTTTAGGGCACATTTTATTTAGCATACCTTATGCTTGCATGCGTGCATCCATTCATCTGTATTGCATGCACCGGGCTCGGCACATCATGCTAATTGTATTGTATTTCAATTCCAATTTGAATACATGTACCAAGTTGCATCTCACATGACATTCTTAGGATAGCCGAACCTATCTTAAATGCATTTTCGCATGTGTTGCATTAACCATTTTAACATGAACTAGGATCATGCATTGATTTCTAACTAGTTCTTTATTTTGGCTCGGAGTACACTGTGAGTGTTTACGCTTTAGCATACTGCATGTGTGTTAATGTTGCCATGAAAGCATGCTCGCTATGAGGCTATTTACTTATATGATATAACTGCCTGAATGCCCGTGGGTGAAGGTTGGATTACTTGAATTGGGACAATTCATTGAAGTCCGCATTTTAGCCTACTTACGAGTAGCAAACTTCAAACTATTTTCCAAACAAACGGATATGCAATGCTTTGTTCCAAATTAGGCGATCTAGTCTATACTTGTTTTGCTATGTGTATCACATAGTAATTATAGCTAATTAACTGGAATAAGAACGCATGTGTTTTCAAAAACTCGATATCATGGTTAGTACAAACCGATCTTTGATCGAGCGAGCGGTGGTGCTCATTAAATGACCTTCCCCAATCGTACCCAAGTTCCCGAGCCGAGGCAACTTTGGTGATGACGGACATGTGGCCTTAGGCACGAGTCAGGGCTTCCTAAATTCTTCCAAAATAAAATATTTAGGTGGCGACTCTGTATCTGGCAAAGTAGTCCATGTTTGGCACTTCTTTACAAAAATCAGTTTTCCAAAATGATTTGCTGGATTTGGACTCTTTGGTGATTTATCAATCTCACATCGCACATTGTGAGATCAGATTAAGAACCGTGACATTTGAGTCCGAACTTGTAGTAGCTAGAGAGCGAACGAATTTCGCGCCTTCGCAAAGCGTGGAGCTCGGGACCCCTCGGGCGCGTCTACAGTTTCTGGCGACTCTGCTAGGGATTTAGAGAACTTGACTCGAACTCATGATATCGTATTTTGTTCACACTTATGTGTTTCTTTGCATTGCATTTGCATCGGTGCGCTTGGGCCACTGTATTTGCCGTATGCTATTCCTGAACAGTTTGCCGGAGGCTTGCTTTGAGAAGCGTGCCATAAGACTGAACAGTTGCGGGCTCTGCCACGACGGGACCACAAACCTCAGTTTTACCAAGGCACTCTTTTTGACCATTCAACCTAGTGCATATTCGGAATCCATAGTGACCATTCCAAACTAGGACAGGTTGCTTACCCGATTGTAGGTTGTTTGAAACCGCTGCGTGCGTAGCAAAACCCTAGCTCCTGACAAAATAGGACAGGGAAGCCTTGCCCCAACATAGGGGTGTTTTGGCTCTCATTTACTTGCTATGTGCTGTTAGAGTGTGTCTCTGCAGGTTGTATGCATCAGTTTGCAAGTCTGGGTATCAGGCCCGAGGGCATCAGTACTTTGAGAATCAGTTATATCTGCAGGTATCAGATTTAGTTTTCACACAGCTATTTGGGCAACAGTGATCAGTGTTTGAGAACAGTGTGTTTCAGCTCACAAATATCAATTGTGTGTTGTGTTTATTTACAGTCGTTATGCTGTCCGTTTTTCTGGTTGTTTATTTATTTATTATGCTTTATTTATCTTTTTGCAAGGTAGTTTAGCACAATTGCATCTGACCAGGCAAACATTCCCCGAGCACTCTGGGTTAGAGGTCGTAGACTTAATCGATCCAGGGATCTGATAGATAGACAAGCAGTGTTTCTTTCTTTACCCGCGGTTGTTAGGCGGAGGTCAAGAAGGCGCAGTGTATCAGTACAGAGGTTGTCAGATTAGTGGTTCTTGAACAGTCAGGTTGAGGTCTCAGTTCCTACTACAGAGTCAGATATACCAAATTGTCTAGTCAGATCAAGACAATATGGCAGGTTTGGAAGAGATGATGTGTCAGCTCCAGGAAAGTATGAAAACCATGCAGCAGGATGCTGCCCGTCAGGCAGAGGTATCTGCACGTCAAGCCGAGGTAGTTACCCAACAAGCAGATTTAATTGCCGGACTACAGCAACAGACCGTAGCATCTGCTTCGCACACACCTCCTCCCCCTCCCAGAGTTCCAATACTCGGGGAGACGCCAAATGTCCAGGAAAATACGGACATTCCGACAGGGCCAGCTCCGCCCCCAGTCTTACCCCAGCTATCTAAAACACCCACCAACCTAGTGGATTCGCCGTTTGAGTTTGAGGTGGATCCAACGGCGTTAAAAGTAAGGAAGCTAGAAAAGCTCTGCAAGAAGTCTCAAGGTGTGAAGTCCATTCCAAACATAGAGGATGGGTATACCGACTCGGCCGTGACGCTGCTAGACCGGTTGAAAATGCCACACATCAACAGCTTTGATGGGTCTGGGGATCCTATGGTGCGCTTGCGGCAATTTTCAGATATCCTCAGGCCGATGGGCCTTTCCAGATTACAAAAGCTTTCTCTGTTTGGCCGGACCCTGTCGGGTGTAACGGCCATTTGGTATGCAAAATTGGAAGACTCTATTAAGAGGAATTAAGAGGAGATGGCTGAGGCCTTCATAGCTCAATATTCCTATAACACACAAATTGAGATCACAACTTATGATCTCGAGACTACCAGGCAGGAACCAAAGGAGAGCTTCTCCAACTTCGTAACCCGTTTGAGGGCCAAGGCCTCGATGATGACCATCATGCCCGTTGACAAGGATCAAATTCGGATGGTTGTGCGCAACCTCCAACCCAAGCTCATGCAGAAGATGATAGTTCTCTCCCTCCCCACCTTTTCAGATTTACATGAGATTGGGGTGCAGATCAAGGATGCAATGAAACAAGGTCTGATTGACCCTGAAAGAGAGCAGCCCAAGAGGGCATTCAACCGCAGTACAAATCCAGGCACAAGTAGTGCTGCAGCCGACAGATCTTCAGATGTAGGAATGGTCACCACCACCCTTCCCAAAACCCTTACGGCTACCCCATTCACCGGTGCATCCGGTAGTTGCTCACAACCAGCTAGATAAGCCCCCAAAGGCCAAAAAACCTTTACCCCACTATACAAAGCTTTGGGGGTTTTGATCAAGAAACGGCACTTGAAGCCCCTAGAGCTGCGGCCATTGCCAAATACACTTCCTCCCTCTCATAACCCAGCGAAGTACTGTGCTTACCACCAACAACATGGTCACGACACTGACCCGTGCTTTAGACTGCGTCACGATATCCAAGATCTCATTGACAATAAGGTGATCGCACCCCCGGAAAAACTGAATGTCACAACCAACCCACTTCCACCACATAACCAAGCTCCACCTCCTAAACGCGTTAACCTAATCCAAGCTGAGGTTGTGTCATACGACCCTAGCATATATATCACCCCTTCTCACCTACCCAAGCTGGAGGTGTTCATTCTAGAAAGCATGGATTTGTGCATGTTGGGCATCTCCCAAACCCAACCAGAACCGGTGGTGGTGACTATCGAAGATAGAACAGGGATTACTTTGGGGATAGAGAAGAATGAGGATTCAGAGCCTGAGGGATCTGCGAGTCTTGAGTACAACCCGAGCGGTTATATCACAACAACGGATCAACCCAAGCTATAGGTGGAATTGCTAGTGGAGGCAGAGATCAGTGTAGTTAGGGAAGATGAACCTAATCAGGGGCTAAATGACCTCGCAGAATTGGGAGAGGATATCGCCAACCTTCAATTCTTCAACGAACTAGACCCAGGAGACGTGACTATCAACTGGTTCAATATGGAAGGATCAGCAGAAGCTACGGGATGGCTTAGCGACGAGCCTGATGTTGTTGAACAACCTCAGCTAGAGCAGGGACTGCCAGAAACGGAGACATCAACAGTGGCCAGAATGCCCGGGAATCAAGAGCGACCGCCGAAGAGCACCGGTGAGAAGAATTTTGCTCGGGAACAGAACAGTTTGAGTACATAGGATGCTGAGCAGCAGGCTGCACTGAAACAGTTTGAGCAAGAGAAGATTGAAGATCTGAAGAAAGTTAGAAAGGCCAAAGCCCCTGTGGGGACTAAATATGATATGGGCACAGGAACGGTCGTAATAGAACCAGATAGTTGCTTGTTGATCGCCGACGGAATGTGGTGGGAGGACAACTACCTATGTCTTGCCCACACAAACGAAGATTGGGGGAACAGTCAACCAAATGATACCTGGTATCTTGGAGAGGTTGACCACATGACCAGGAGTGGTTGGTGTTTCAAGCCCCCACACCTAGATCAACCAGAGGCATCCGGGAAGAACAGGGAGGCAGAAAAGCAGAAAGAAAAGTTACTCGAAGAGGAGGCTGTGTTGAAACAGCTTAAGAAGATACAGAAAGACATCTCCATCTGGGGACTGCTTATGGCTTCAAGAGTACACAGACAAGCTGTCCTTTCGGCAATGGACAAAGCTAAAGTTTCAATCGACACCACGCCCGAACAGCTGGTAGGGATGGTTTTTCCAGAAGGAACTTCCTCGACATTAACCTTTACTGACAAGGAACGGCCGCCTGAGGGCTCAACCCATAACAAACCACTCTACATCTCTGTGGAATGTAGAGACAAGTGGATACCGGTGGTTCTTATTGACACGGGATCCGCCAACAACGTGTGCCTGTCGAGGACGGCATATGCAATCGGGTTGAAGCCCGCAGACTTTGTACCCACTGCCCAGGTGATTCGGGCATATGACAATACTAGCAGAGAAGTAATGGGGACTATTCAAATTCAGACTAAGGTCGGTCCAGGGCAACACGATATTGACTCCTAGGGCGGCCGTGGTTGCACCAGGTGAAGGCAGTCTGTTCCACCCTCCATCAGATGTTGAAACACCCCCACGGGAAAGGGGTGGCCATTGTTTTTGGGAATTCTTCAATCCATTCGCCGCCAGAGGTGTCTACGCTAGTGTTGGAAATCGAACATCGTGCGGAAGATGTGTTCTTATCAGGTTTCACCCTAGCCGAGGCCCGGGTTGTACAAAACATTCTGGCTATCGATGAGGGGCTCTATGTCAGCGCACAATCAGTGTATCTCATGAACAAGCTACAACACATCCCTGGGATGGGATTAGGACGCAGTGGCCGGAAAGGGATTGTAACATTGGCCGAAGTGCCACATAACCCGCATACCTTTGGTCTAGGTTATCTACCTACCAAAGAAGACTGGGTGAAGAAAGGCAAAGAGATTGCCGGAAGGGCTAGAGCTAAGTAGACTGGGAAACGTTATGAGTTGGTGCACCGGCCCATTCAGGGCACCCTAAACGGACGTTTCATCCGGGAGGGGGAGGACTTTCCGTTCTGCGGCTTCCCAGAGCCATGGCTAAACGTAGAGAGGCGGCAGTTGCCCGGGTTTAAGATATTCTTTGATTTGCAATTGTCTCAGGATAATGTTGTCGAGGAGCAAACAGACCCGATAGTTGAGGCTAAGCAGTGTAAAGAGGAAGTTTCTGAGGAAGCAGAGATTTAAATGGGAGTAGCACTGGCTTGTCTACTTTCAGATCCTTCGATCATACATGAGTGCTTGGGGAATGACCTCTCAGTGTTCATGATTGGGAATGAAACTGCTGCAGGCCCATCTTCAAACATTTTGGATGCATCCATTGCACCTTCCCTCGTCTGGCAGTACGAGGAAGGATTCTTATCGAGCAGCACTGGGTCAGGTAATGAGCCGGAATCTGATTCCACTGAGTCTTATGGTGGAAATCAGATTCCAGCTCGTCTGAGTCTGAGTCCGGTATTCTTGGGAGTGGTAACCCAGATGCCACAGTCTCGTCTAGGTCGTCTTTTTCTTTTTCCTTTGAGTCTGTTGTAACAGAGGAAGCAGGCGACTTGGAAGTACTTAATGAGAATGATGCGGCTGTGGCCTTCGATTACTTTTCTATGCCCTTAATTTATTGCATGAATCAGGACTTTCAAAATTTCGATGAAAATGACGAGGGAGAAATTCCTCCGGTTTTACAATATTTGCTTGATCAAGAGCAGAAGAGATTTGTTAAACCCTTGGTTGATGAAATAACCCAAATTAACATTGGTACTGAGAAGGACCCGCGGCTGGTCTAGATTGGGTCCACGTTGTCTTCGGAGGAGTGCGAACGCTTAGTCGCTTTATTAAAAGATTTCAAAGGTGTTTTCGCGTGGTCCTACGAAGACATGCCTGGAATCGATCCTGAGATTGTACAACACCGGATCCCTCTTGACCCAGAGGCTCAACCTGTCAAACAAGAACTCAGAAGAATCTGCCCGGACTAGGGTTGTACAGCAAGGAAAATGCTGGGGTTCTTGATCACACAGAGGGGTATCGAAGTTGACCCTTCCAAAATCAAGGCCATCTTAGAAGTGCCACCACCAAGGACTAAAATGGAGGTGCGAGGCTTTCTTGGTAAAGTGCAATTCATAAGACGGTTTATTTCAAAATTAACCTTGACTTGTGAACCACTCTTTGGTCTCCTGAAGAAAGGAAAGAAATTCCAATAGGACGGCCGATACCAAGCTGCTTTTGAACAGATCAAACAATACCTACAGAACCCACCTTTGTTGTCACCGCCTGAGCCGGGGAAACTGTTGATTCTGTATCTTTCATTGACAGAAACTACAATGGGCTGCATGCTTGCACAAGAGTCTGAGGACAAAGTGGAGAGGGTTATCTACTACCTGAGCAAGAAGATGTCGGGTTATGAGATCCGCTACACTCCACTGGAGAAGGCTTGTTTGCCCTTGGTATGGGCTACCAGGAAGTTGCAGCACTACTTGTTAGCTCACTCCATAATGTTGGTTTCAAGATTAGATCCCATCAAATATCTCTTCGAGAAACCAGCACTTACGGGTAGGCTAGTGTAGACACCCCATTTTTGACCGATCTTAAGACTCAGACGTCACCGATTGAGCGCTTGGTGATGTTGCATAATGTGCTTGTTCAGAAGTTTCAGAGTCGCGGCCGTGAGCCCCGCCTCCGGACTTCCGAACCCAGTTCTATGCCTTGCCTCGGTTTGCGTACCAGACTCAGTTTTCTCTGTTTCTTTTCCTGAGGGGAGGGAGAGGTCCCGTAGACCATCTCTCAGTGGCCGTGGGCTATATTTTGTGGCTGTAGGCCATTTTGTCCATTTCGGAGCCCGGTTTCTGGTTTTTCGGGACCGTTGGCCGTGTGCCTCGGTTCGGGACCGCCTAACCATCTCCGTTTGCTCTGGTTTTTTGCATGTGTCTTATTTTCTCCCTTTTTAGGGACACTGAGGTCTGAGAGACCCACTTCGTGGTCGAACACCACTCCCGGTGCCTAACAGTCAGTTTTCGGGGCCTCGGGCTGCGCGTTTCGGCCCCCGAACCTTCATTTTGCATCGGTTTGGGCTCATTTTTGGTGGAGACCTTATTTTCACTGTTAGAAAGCTTGTAGGAGGGTGGGAGGCCAGAAATTTTTCTGAAAAGCCAACTTCTTTTTGGTCAAAAGTGGTTCAGCATGAATCCGGGAAGGAGAAAAATTTGCGCGGCTTCACCGAAACGGACGTAACTCTTTGCACAAGAGGAATTAAGATATGAGGCCACCACCATTGGAAAGATTACTTCCGGGGCTTCATTTTTTACTCAAGAATCTCCCAAGTCCAAGTCTAGGGGGGGAGATGTGGTTGGTTGAAGTCTGGTTGGACCGAATCTGCGCGGCTTCACGGAAAAGGGCATAACTTTTTCTACAGGAGGAATTTTAATGCAAGGTTTGCGCCATTGGAAAGCTAACTTCTGGGGATTCATCCTAGGTGGTGGCCGGATACTTTTTCCCTTTGACCTAGCCGGCCAGCTAGGGGAAGTGGCCGGCCGGCCACCTGCAGCCAAAATGCCAGGCCGGCCTGCTTCTTCAGGTTGAGTACATTCCAGCTGTGCCTTGGTTTTCCCCCAAAAATATTTATATCCGGGGGACCCTTTTGGAGAGAAAATAAGCCTCATTTCCCTCCACTTTTGCCTACACTCTTCTCTCCCCCTCTTGCCTATATAGTTGGCCTCTCAACTCAAGAGAAAGGGTTACAAGAATTGCTTTGAAGATATAGATACATATCTCTCCATTTCCTTCAAGTTTTGGCTCCATTTCTTCATCATCATCAAGCTCTACCACCACCACTCCATTCCAGCAGCAAGGGGAGGAATTCCAGCAGCTTAGAGTCATCAAAGTTGGTCCAAGAAGCAACAAAAGCATTGGTCTTCAAGGGTAAGTCCACTTTCCCTTTTTTCTAGCTCATTTTTGCACCATTCCTCTAGCCATCTTGCTTACTGTTTTAGGCTCCAACCCTAACTGAAACTAGGCCTATTTTGAGCTATTCTACATGTTTGTTGAAGGGTTCAACCCTATTTGAGAACCCCACCTCACACTTGTTTCAATACCTCTTTGTATGTCAATATTTTGCATGCTTTTTCTAGCCTATGTGTGATCTTTTTTGGAGCCTGATGTGAACTGTAAATGGGCTTATTTTCAGCCCGTCTTCAACATTGAAGAAGGGCTCAACACTGTTTGGGATTTCCATGTTGTACTTTCCTTTATGTCCTCCTTTTGGTCCCATTTTTGTATGCTTTAGCAGCCCCTGATGTTGCTGTTTTTGGACTTTGGTCCGAATTAAAAAAAAGCCATATTTTGACCCCCTTGTCATGTTTCATTAAGGGTCTTTGGCTGTTTGTTGAATATTTTGTATACTTTGTGTTATAGCCTCTTTTGAGCCTCATCTTGCATGACATTTTGAGTGTATTTATATACTGTTTTTGGGGCTGACATAAACTGTAAATGGTCATATTTTTGGCCCCTCTTCAGTGTTATAGAATAGTCTTTTTCTGTTTGGGCTTTGCATCTACCACTTGCTCCTTTGTCCATTTTTCGGCCCAATTCTTGCATAAGAGCTTAGCTATACCTATGTTTGTTTTTGGGGTTTTTACAGTTCTGAAAAATGTCATATTTTGGGCCCCTCTTCAACTTTGTTGAAGGGCCCTAATCTGTTTGAGGACAGCAGCTGTGAGTTGCTTCTTAATTTCACATTTAGGGCCATTTCTCGCATGCTAGTTTTGCCCTATTTCTGTTTGCTGTTTGGCCATGCTTTGAACTGGTAAAATGCTAATTTTGGGGCTGCCTTGCTACTGTCTATTCATTGCATGTCCATATTGTGCATGTTCGGTATAGTTATAGGCCATTTCGGGTGCCAAAATTCATGTTTCGGGACTATTCCATGCATCGGATGTACTTTCACCTCATTTCGGGGCTGTTTTCCCCCACATTTCAGTGCTGAAATTCCATTAGCATGTTTGCACATCATCTTAGCCATATTGCATTGCGTATGCCATTGCCTCGGTTTGCGTGCCCGTGTGCACGCATTTCGAGGCACTTCATTTTCATCCATCGGCCTCTTATGTGAGTGTGGCTGAGGCTCTCTCATGTTAGTATAAGTCCATGTTGCATTCTATATGCTATTTTAGCCATATTGCATTGCATATCCCATTGCCTCATTTTGCGTGCCCGTGTGCACGCATTTCGAGGCGCTTCATTTTCATCCATTGGCCTCCTATGTGAGTGTGGCTGAGGCTCTCTCATGTTGGTGTAAGCCCATTATTGCATTGCATATGCCATTGCTTCGATTTGCGTGCCCGTGTGCACGCGTTTCGAGGCACTTCATTTTCATCCATCGGCCTCTTATATGAGTGTGGCTGAGGCTCTCTCATGTTATTGTAAGCCCATATCACATTTCCATGTCATTTGCATTGCGTATGTCATTTTCTCAGTTTGCGTGCCCGTGTGCACGCATTTCGAGACATCTCATTTTTACAGCATAGTGCATACTAGGTTGTATCTTAGAACGCATTCAGTCATTTTCCTCGATTTGGGTGCCCATGTACACGCATTTCGAGACATCTCATTTTCAAAACATTGTGTATGTTAGAATTGTATCTTAGTTGCATTTCATGCATGTCATGCATATTACATCGTGTTCGGGATAGGAGTTAGCCCGGGCACGGGAAACGAGGTACGTTTCGTACTCCGAGTGACGGAACGTGTCTCAATTCCAAGTCACCGACACTCCGGATTATCCATGATGGAGTTAGGTTCTTGTTGTGTTTACACGTGCATTCATTCTATATTGAGTTGCACATTTCGACTCCTCGGCCATCATGCATCGATATGCGTGATTGGTGGCACGAGGATCGAGGCGTGCATATATCTGTGAAAATACATTGCTATGCCCCTTTCCTGCTCTCTGTTGCAGCAAATCAAGAATCAGTGGTCTTCCGAGGCTTGGCACGCATTTCAAGAAAAGGTGTAAACGGAGGCTAATTGGGGCATCGTCATGGATTTTCGCGCAAAGGCAACCCGGGCATGCATCATTCATCATCCGGAATGGAATCAAGGCAGTCCCTGGCTTGCATGCCAGTTTATTTATTTTCTTAGTTAATTTGTTAATTAATTATGAATTTGTACATTATTTGGACTGTATTATTTGGACTGTAATATTCTTTTATTCGGGACTGTATTATTTATTCGGACCCTCTGCGCGAGGGCATAATTGTATTAAGTGTGCGTGAGTGTGTTGTATGTCTTCCAACCCTACGTCTTTCTCCCTTTTATTTATCCGCTTATGATGGTTAGATTAGGGCATGTTTCGATTAGCATACAGTATGATAGCATGTTTGCATTCATTCATCTGTTTTGCATGCACCGAGCTCGACGCATCATACTAACTGCATTGTATTTCAATTTCAAAGTTGAATACGTGTTAGCTGTAGCATTCCATATGCCATGTTGAGAATAGCCGAGCCTGCTATAGTTGCATTTTTGCATGTGTTGCATTAGGCATTTCTGTATACTTAGGATTCATGCATGATTTCTAATGAGTTTTTGTTTTGGCTTGGAGTACTCGGTGAGTTTTATGCTTTAGCATCCTTGCATGCGTGTGAGTGACTGCCATGAATAGCATGCTTACCATGAGGCTAATTGCTTATGTGATACAACTGCCTGAATGCCTGTGGGTGAAGGTTGGGTTACTTGGATTGGAATAAATCATCAACTGTTTGTTTTAAGCCCACTAGATAGTGGCAAAACCATCTTTTCTAAGCCCACATGCGGGTGGCAAAATCTGCATTTTAAGCCTACTTGCGAGTAGCAAACCATCTTTCAAATAAACAAGCATGAAATGTTTTGTTCCAATTCGGGCGACCCAGTCTATACTTATATGCTGTGTGCATCACATAGTAACCTAGGCTAATAACCGGAATAAGGACACACAAAGTTTTCAAAAATAGATATCATGGTTAGTAGAGGCCGATCTTTGATCGGGCGAGCGGGGGTGCTCACGAAGTGACCTTCCCCAATCGTACCTAAGTTCCCGAGTCGAGGCAACTTTGGTGATGACGGACACGTGGCCTTAGGCAACGAGTCAGGGTTTCCAAAATTTCCCAAAACAAAATATTTAGGTGGCGACTCTGTATCTGGCAAAGCAGTCCATGTTTGGCACTTCTTTCAAAAATCTATTTTCTCAAAATGATTTTCCAGATTTGGACTCTTTGGTTCAGATTAAGAACCGTGACACGAATTGAGTCCGAGCTGTAGCGAGGTCCCCCGCGGGCTTGTTACAGCTAGCCCGTTGGTTGCTTCTTCGTTCTGAATTCGATCTAAAATATGTGACGCGCAAGTCAGTAAAAGGGAGAGCAGTAGCAGAATTCCTAGCCGATCACCCAGTTGAAAGGGATGAAGCAGCTGAGTACCTATTCCCAGACGAGGCCATTCTACATATCGAAGATGAAACTTGGACGATGTACTTTGACGGAGCGTCAAACCAATATGGGTATGGGATAGGGGTGTTGTTTATAGCACCTGACAATTCCCGTATACCCCTAGCATTCAAACTCCTGTTCAAAGTATCGAACAATGAAGCAGAGTAGGAGGCATGTATTGCCGGTTTAGAAGCTGCTCTAGAACTAGGAGCAAAATGGTTGGACGTCATCGGGGACTCGAACTTTGTTGTATCTCAAGCTAAAGGAGATTGGAAAGTCAAAGAAGAAAAGATGAAAATCTATCACCAAGCATTGGACGTGCTAATTCCTCGATTTGAGAAGGTGAACTTCGTTCATCTGTTAAGAGAGAACAACAGGTTCTCAAATTCACTAGCAATTCTATCATCCATGATAGACATCCCTTTCGGAGTCCGGATTCGTCCGATCATCATCGAATAGAAGTTTGTGCCGGCCTACGAGCTGCTTGCTGCCATAAACGAAGTACAAGATGAGAATCCTTGGTATTACGATGTCTGGAACTTCTTAGAAAATGAGGCGTATCCACCAGGAGCAAATGCCAAAGATAAGAAGGCAATTCGAAGAATGGTTGCTCAGTTCATCATCTGTGGGGGTAAACTGTACAAGAGAGGTCATCTCGAGATACATAAGCTGTGTGTTGATGCTAAAGAATCAAAGCGCTTGACAGAGGCCATCCATGGAGAAGAGTGCGGAGCGCACATGAACGGGGTGATGCTTGCCTGGAAGATCCTTAGACAAGGTTATTACTGGTCCACCATGGAGGAGGATTGTATTGGCTTTGTTCGGCGATGCCACAAATGTCAGATCCATGCAAACCGCATGAACATTCCGCCGTCAAGGCTGTACAACATGACTTCGCCGTGGCCCTTTTCAGTCTGGGGGATTGATGTGATTGGAGTTGTCACTCCGAAGGGGTCCAATGGGCATGAGTATATTCTGGTAGCAATAGACTTCTTCACAAAATGGGTTGAGGCCCAGTCTTAAGCGGTGTTGAAGGCATCGCACGTTGCCAAGTTCATCAGGAACAACATCATCTGTCGCTGCGGGGTCCCGAACGAGATCATTTCATATAATGGTTCCCGCTTCAAGAAGGAAGTGATCGACTTGTTGGACAAGTATAATGTAGCTTTTCACAAGTCATCTACATATCGGCCGCAAACCAATGGAGCAATCGAGGCCGCCAACAAGAACATCAAGCACATTCTACAGAAGATGGTGGAAACCTACCGGGACTGGCCAAATAAGTTACCGTTTGCTCTGTGGGGCTACCGAACTTCAATTCGAACTTCTACCGGAGCAACTCCGTATTCTTTGATTTATGGGATGGAGGTTGTTTTGCCTATTGAAGTTGAGGTTCCGTCGTTACGGGTATTGGCTGAGTGTCAGATTGCTAAGGCAGATTAGCAGCAAAGCAGGTTCGAAGAACTCATGTTGTTTGATGAAAGAAGGCTGAAAGCACTGTACCATGTTTAGGGTTATCAACGACGAATTGCTAGGGCTTTCAACAAGAAGGTTAAGTCCAGGAATTTGAAGGAAGGGGATCTTGTGCTCAAAGACAACCGAGCTCCTATCCACGACCCTAGGGGCAAGTTCAGACCCAATTGGACTGGTTCTTACATCATCAAGTCTATCTAGTCAGGTGGAGCTGTTGTTCTGATGGACCTTGATGGCCTAGAGTTCTCCTAGCCGATCAACATGGACAAGTTGAAGAAATATTTTCCCTGAGTGGCTCGCTAGGCCGAAAACCCGAAAGGGCGACCTAGGAAAAAGTTAGAGCGTTGAAAAAATTTGAAACTATAAAAACTGAGCTCGCAAGGTTGAAAACCCGCAAAGGGCGGCCTTGGCAAAAGTTAGAGCGCAAAAGCCGAGAGTAAATACTCAAGTGAACCCAAGCCGAACTACGTAAGGCTTGATTCCCATTTTTGGGATACGTAGGCAATTTCATCCTGAAGTCCAACCATAAACACTTCCCCGATCAACTTTGTCAATTTGATCATCTCAGTCATCTTTGTCTATTCTGCATTCGAGAGCTCGGTTGTGATCTCCGGTGCAACGCTATTCAGACCAGGGGCAACTTTCCAGTTGTCGGAATCCGGGGTTGTGCATCTCAGCGACAAATCTCAGGCGTGTCCAGTTCTGATTCATATCGAAAATGGTTTTGAGAAGTTTTAATAAAAGTTGATTTTGTTCAAATTAATCTTTTTACAACTTAGACAATTTTTGGACCAAATGGGAAATTTTCAGTACCCACAACCTTCAATTTCATTGATTTCAACACAGAGTTCTCCTACTCTTGAATACAAATCGAAGTTACTTTTTATTACATTCACAAAGAAAACTTGAAAGTACTAATAAAGCAATAAATTCGGGGCATAGATAAGTCAGGTGTTCCAGCGCCCCCTCCCAAAGCTGGTCAAAACCTCTGATGCTAAAGTGGGCCTAACTTGTGCCTCTTCATTGAGCCAATCTATGCACTCGTCAGAAAGGGTGTAACAAAAAGAGGGAGTGGGGGCCAGAAGCTATCAAGTCCTCCATGCCATGGCATACCGAACAAGCTTCATGACTCGGATAGGAAATGCAGTCGAGTACTCTATCCCCTCCTCTGGGCAAGTCTGATCATGTCTGAACTGACGCTAGAACCGGAAAGAAAAATAGAACACACAGTGTGTCATGCAAATCAACTGAACCCCTAGCTAACGAGTCATACTGTAGCTCATCGCCGGCAGATTGAGCCAAGGGCACCGCCAAGCAATGCGGTCTGCGGACAAACTGCACATCCAGTCAAACCACCATCCCTCATCAGGGGCATCGACTAGACGTCGTTGGAAGAAATAGCCGCGAGCTGAGTATGCTGGGCATGAGTCCACAACCCACAACTTGTCCATCAACCATATCTGGGGAGGGATTAAAAATGAGAGATACAAGAATAGAGAGATGTACGTTGAGAGAAAAAGTGAGAAAAGGGTTTTGACAGAAAAACCGAGCCTGAGGGCCGAGTGATGTGAGCGATATATGTGAGATGGGGTGGGAAACATTACCTGCAATACTAGTGGACTCCCCGCGAATCTAGTCATCTCTTGGCGGCAGAAAGTGTCCAATCCCATCAATGTCTCAGCCAATGTTATGGCGATACAGCTCTTGCCCTCCCTTAAGCCTTGGGCGACTTCAATCAAACGAGTGCTAAACCCACCAGAGCCTGGGGCAAGCAAGAAACATGCACAAGCAAAGCGCATGTCGCCAATAACTCTGCCAATCATGATCACCGCGGTCACCAGCATCAGAAAACTGGTGAATCAAGCTGGGGATATCCAGCACTCCATCGCGAGTCAATGACCGAGCGTCATGCAAAGTGAACCCGCACATCCATCCTAAGGCTTGGACGTGACCAAAGCGGAATTGCGGTAAAATTTCTTCATTACGCTCGGACTCCATTAAAGCTTGGAAGTCTTCAAATGTGGGACTGGGTTCCAAAGCTAAAGACGTGTGTTACCGGGTTCCAAAACCTTGCCGCGGCATAAAGGAACGGAAAACGGAGCGGGGTGCAACTTAGCATGAACAGTGCATTTATGCTGAAGCCCGGAAATTTAACTTTTCCGAGCCATCCAAGGAAGCAATCCAATTTGTGAGATTTTGGACAAGAAATGCCTCCATTTTGGTACAAAATTGAGTTAGAATGAAGGAACCACGAAGCTGGAACCTTTATGGAGGATATAAGACACTATTTGGAGGACAAGTGTTAGAAAATTGGAGGTTCCCAAGATAAGTGGTCGGCCGACCACTTTTTCTAGTCGGCCAACTACTTTTTTGCGTTGCAGATAGAAAAACTGGTCAGCAGGCTTCTAAAGTGGTCGGCCATGTGCAAAAAAGCTAGTTTCCAGCTGTTTCTTGCCTCTAGGGATGAGTCTCTAACTTCCCCGTGCGTTGGGAGTACTGAAGGTTCGAGTTTACCTCTGTTTCGGATGCATTCCGTCGTTTTGTTTATCAACTTGTTGCTCATTTGTTTATCAAGTTGTTGTTCATTTGTTTATCGAATTGTTGCTCATTTGTTTATCGGGTTGTTTATTCGTTTAACGAATTGTGTATTTTTTTAGTTGAGTTATTTAGTTTGCTGCATCAGTTCACTACCTGACTTGGCAATACACGTTGCTCTATTTTTCATTCAAACTTCATTTTTGTGCAAAATGGTGTGATGCGATGCTCAGAATACAAATACAACACTTTTTAAACGAAAAGTCGTTTTCATTCCGTCATAACTTCTTTTTACAGCATTTTACAAAAGGTACAAGTTTTGTAGAAAATAAAACTGCTTAAGCTGTACAATGTGCTACAACTACATGTAAAAAGAAACATAAAGCAGAAACATCTGCATCAGTGCTAATAAGCTCAAGACCGAGAGGCCCTCTTCCTCCTCTTTGGCTGAGCAGCCTCCGCGCCACCGCCGCCACCGTCCCCGTCTGAATCGGAGTCACCACCCTCAAAAACCTCCTCGGTGTCACCTCCATCCTCAGAACCCAAACCGGAGTCATCATCATCCCTACCTGGAGATGTCTCTGACTGCGGATGTGCTAACTCCTTCTCGCTAGACTTCTCCTCATATCTGGCAGGTGCCCTGCGCCCCCCTCGGCCGCGTGCTGAGACTCCTCTCCTAGCTGCTCGAGAAGGCCCGGATGGCCCAGTCCGCAGAGGCGGGACTTGAAAAGAGTCGTTTGAATGCGTCAGCCAGTATGTATATCATATGCAGGTGCGAGAATTATATAAAATGGGTGCATGTAGATACAGTGTGTGAATGTGATATGTCAGATGTGCTCTACACATGTAATGAATCAACACAGTGAAATGTTCAGTTTCCATATAGAAGTACCTGAATGCCGGAGGCATAAAGCATCGTTTCCCTCTGCAAAACCATGCCCTCGAGTGAAGCCACCACTATGAGTAACCCCTCAGTATACTCCTTGGGATGTTGTACACACAAGTTCAAGTCATCGGTGAATCAATGAATGTCTAAATATATGAGTGATAAATGAAAACTGTAAAAACATACCGGTGGTGAGTCCGGGTCACTGGCGTATCGATGATCGGGCATCGGTGGCTCCAGTGGAATCGGGTAAGAAGTCCCATACTGCCAACCCGTCAGCTCGGTCGGAAGATCTGGCCATCCAACATACTGGCAAGTCGAGGGCATCCATCCGGTCCCGCCCCTCGATGAGCCTGCCCCGCTGGTCGAAGGAATTTCTCTACCTCGGACGCGACTCGAGGAAGGCGTGTCAGCAGCTCTCCTCCGGGAGATACGGACATCTGACAGTGGAGGCATCAGGTACGTATGGCGATATGTCGCGTAATCCCCCTCCTCTAGAAAAAGGACTGCATCAATACCCAACATGAGGTCCTCCGTCTTTCGGGGCGTAAGATCCGCTGCGGACCGTATCTCTGGCGGAGGCAACGAGGGAACGTCCTGATCGGAGTTGCCCACAGTCTGGCGCATGAAACGCTCTCCGAGGAACCACGCTCTGCCGACCAGTCCCTCAAAAAGAACTCTGTATCGCGAAAGTGCCCCATGCCCCAGGGAACAGAAACCGAGGATTCACTGGCATGGCTATCCAAGGCTGCCAGTTAACCTGCGGGTAGTAAGTGCATAAATTGATTAGATGTCATAACTATGCAAGATAAATCAAAGCTGAAAGCATGAAGAACTGAGAGTTCTGGATTACCTCTGTCGCCCATACGGTATCGAAGAACTGCCAGAGAGAGGGCAAAGTCTCCTGAGGCCTAGGCCGGCACCGACCCTCAAATCTGCGCGAGTAGGGTATCTCAAGGGGTGCCTCAACCTCGAGCTCAGGAGCTAGCGTCGGGAAGTATGCATACACCCACAACTATAAAAGGCTAGGCAGTGGCCATCAGAATACAGAATGCTGAGTGCAGAATGTTGTGTGTAGTATACAGAATCAGAACACAGAATGCTAAGTGCAGAACGCTGTGTGCAGTATACAGAATCAGTATACAGAATGCTAAGTGCAGAATGCCATGTCCAGTATACAGAATGCTGAGTGCAGAATGCTGTGTGCAGTATACAGAATCATAATACAAAATGCTGAGTGCAGAATGTTTTGTGCAGTATATAGAATCAGTATACAGAATGTTGAGTGCAGAATGATGTGTGCAGTATACAGAATCAAAATACAGAATGCTGAGTGCAAAATGCTGTGTGCAGTATACAGAATCAAAATACAGAATACTGAGTGCAGAATGCGAGTACAGAAAATACAGAATGTTAAGTGCAGAATATATAGAAAATGTAGAATGCTAAGTGCAAAATGTAGAACACAGAATGTAATGTGTGCCGCGTGAAGTGTATAAATAATGAAAAGCAGAACTGTAAATCAATAGGGCAGAATGTAGCTCCCAGGCTCGCCAGTAGCCTCCAACTATGGTCCCCCGCTCACGGGTGGTCGCGCTCATATAGCAGTAAAGGGTAGCAAGGGCAGCGCCACCCCAATCAAAATGCCGAACCTGTGATAGGTCCACTAGAGCACTCAGTAAATAAAGTCCAATTGTGTTCCCCCTGTCGGAGAACAGTGTGGTCCCGAAGTGGAATATCAAAAATCCCCTGGCATACTGATGAATGGCCTCAGTGGTCTGAGGCCTAGTCCTCCGGTAATGCTCGGCGAACCAGGTGTACCTGACTCTGCCTGAAGATCTGTTGACCGGCGAACGGTCTCCGCGCAGATAAATCCACGCGGCCTCCTACTCACCCATATCTGCGTCGTATGGGATCGGCCGGCCTCCCACGTCAAGGCCTGTCAGCATGGAGAAATCAAATGGGGTCATCGTCATGTCCCCAGTGGCCGAAAAATGAAAGGAGTTGGTGGTGTCCCACAATCTCTCTACAAGTACGCCCAGGAGGGTCCTACTTGCCGGATGGCATGACAATCCCGCACAGAATGGGTCGAACCCTGCCTTATCCACAATATGTCGGACAGTGTCTGGAAGCTCCATATACCACTCCCTCGCGAGGATGGACCCATAACCCCGTGTGAAACGGGAAGATACTTGCATTCAGAATGACCAGATGTATTCAATTTCAAAAATGAAAATATATGAGCTGAGGTTTCAAATTCAAATGTATGAGCTGTGGTTTCAGATTCAAATGTATGGGTTGTGTGCAAATGCAAATGTATGAGCTGCGGTTTCAGATTCAAATGTATGGGCTGCGTGCAAATGCAAATTTGAGCTGCGTGTTCAAAATTTCAAAAAACGTGAGCTGTGTGTTCACCACAATTTTTGAGCTGCGTGTTCAAAACTTCAAAAGATGTGAGCTACGTGTTCACCATAAAAATGTTTGAGCTGCGTGTTCAAAATTTCAAAAAACGTGACCTGCATGTTCACCACAAATTTGAGCTGTGTGTTCAAAATTTCAAAAGATGTGAGCTACGTGTTCACCATAAAAATATTTGAGCTGCGTGTTCAAAATTTCAAAAAACGTGAGCTGGGTGTTCACCACAATTTTTGAGCTGCGTGTTCAAAATTTCAAAAGATGTGAGCTACGTGTTCACCATAAAAAATTTGAGCTGTGTGTTCATAATTTCAAAAACTGTGAGTTGCGTGTTCACCACAAAAATTTGAGCTGCGTGTTCAAAATTTCAAAAGATGTGAGCTGCGTGTTCACCATAAAAATGTTTGAGCTGCTTGTTCAAAATTTCAAAAAATGTGAGCTGCGTGCGTGTTCACCTTAATTTTTGAGCTGCATGTTCAAAATTTCAAAAAATGTGAGCTGCGTGTTCACCCCAAAAAATTTGATCTGCGTGTTCAAAATTTCAAAAGATATGAGCTGCGTATTCATCACAAGAAATTTGAGCTGCGTGTTCAAAATTTCAAAAACTTTGAGCTGCGTGTTCACCACAAAATTTTGAGCTGTGTGTTCAAAATTTCAAAAATGTGAGCTGCGTGTTCACCATAAAAGTTTGAGCTGCGTGTTCAAAACTTCAAAGATGTGAGCTGCGTGTTCACCATCAAAAGTTTGAGCTGCGTGTTCAAATTTGAAAAATGTGAGCTCCGTGTTTACAATGAAAAGTATAAGCTGCGTGTTCAGAAATTCAAAAGTTTGAGCTGCGTGTTCAAAATGCAAAAGTGTACAGTATTATAAGTTGTGTGCCAACAAAACAGCATGCTGTGTTATGGGCTGAGTGTTCAGATTGTACAGTATTATAAGCTGTGTACCAAAAAAACAGAATGTTGTGTTATGGGCTGAGTGTTCAGATTGTACAGTATTATAAGTTGTGTGCCAACAAAACAGAATGTTGTGTTATGGGCTGAGTGTTCAGATTGTACAGTATTATAAGTTGTGTGCCAACAAAACAGAATGTTGTGTTATGGGCTGAGTGTTCAGAGTGTACAGTATTATAAGTTGTGTGCCAACAAAACAGAATGATGTGTTATGGACTGAGTGTTCAGATTGTATAGCATTATAAACTGTGTGCCAACAAAACAGAATGCTGTGTTATGGGCTGAGTGTTCAGATTGTACAGTATTATAAGCTGTGTGCCAACAAAACAGAATGTTATATTATGAGCTGAGTGTTCAGATTGAACAGTATTATAAGCTGTGTGCCAATCAAACAGAATGCTGTGTTATGGGCTGAGTGTTCAGATTAAATAGTATTATAAGCTGTGCGCCAACAAAAAAGAATGTTGTGTTATGGACTGCGTGTTCAGATTGAGCAGTGTTATTCTATGTGCCCAAATGAGTTGTGTGCCAAATTAATAAAGCGTTGTATGGTGAGCTGTGTGTCAAGTCAGCAGAATGCTATGTACGAACTGTGTGTTCAGAATGACTAAAGTGCTGTGTATGAGAATATGTTCATGATGCATAGCAAAATACATCGCAGAAAATGCAGGAAATGTAGTACGTACCTCATGCGCATGATGAGAAAGATGAGACTCCGACTCCCGTAGCAGCAGGTCTTCAGGTGCCCACCGCGCGAAGTCCGTGAAGTGATAGAAGGTGCTAGGAGGTAGAACGTGCTCCTGCGGGTCGTACTTCTCTCGGTCGAACGACCGTATCCTCGGAGGCAACGGTATGATGTCAGGCTCGTCCTCTGCATATGGAAAGCCTCCGCCGTACGGAATATCGTCGGCCATTTGAAGAAATCTGCAAAAAGATGCAAAAACGAGCGAAATGAGCCAAAATTGCAAAAAGTCAACAAAAGTCAACTCTCGGAAGAGAAAAAGTCAACAAAAGTCAACGCCCGAGAAAAGGTGCCAAACTTTGAGACAAACATACCTCAAGTGGTGAAAATGGAGAAAGTGACTCCGAAAACAAATTCTAATCGGTTCAAATTGAAGAGAATCGAAAGTTTTCACGAAACAACTTCGCGTGGGGCGTTGGAAAACGCGTATAAAACACAGATCTGAGAGAGAAAAGGGTTTAGGGAGCAAGAAGAATGTATTTCGGCCTTGGAGGTGTGATACAAACTGATTTGGAGTTGTGCACTTAAAGAACCGAAGCTTGAAAGACCAAACTGCCCCGAAATTCTGTAAATTGGTCGGCCAGCCAGTTTTTCTAGTCGGCCGACCACTTTAGTAGGCACCAATTGGTCGGCCAACTTTATAACTAGTCGGCCAGCTTCCTAGATGATCTTCAGAGCTCCATTGTTCTCCCTGTGTGTTTTGGTGGTGATTGAAGTCCCCGGTTCTCGAGAAAGTGCAAGAAAAGTACACTTTTTTGGCTCAAAAATGTCCCCGCAGAACTTCGATTCAAGTCTTCGATGCATAGCCCATCGTCACTTGTCCACAGAGCGAGGTGTATCCTTTTTAAGTATGTTACGACCCCTTCCAAGAGATAAATCGGAGGTTATCGCTAAACTACGCTTGTTAAGGCTTACGTTTCCTCTTTCAGCATTTCTCTTTGGTTCGTTACAACTTTCTTTGCATGATCATAAGTTATGTTCGGCATCGTGCATGTCACTTGCATTTTTCCCTTGCCTGCGAGCACATTTCTTTGTTATCTTGCCTGTTTGTCTAAGTTTTCGGCCTTGTCAAATATGGGTCGTCTCTGGACTTTGACACTCACTCCCGTCACCCATGACTTCCGAGTTCTGTCAAAGAGGGGCAACTGTAGACACCCCATTTTTGACCGATCTTAAGACTCAGACGTCATCGATTGAGCGCTCGGTGATGATGCATGTTATGCTCATTCTGAGGTTTCGGAGTTTTGGCTGAGAGCCTTGCCTCCGAGCCTCGGAACTCTTTGTGCTTTGACTTGGTTTGTGGACCAAGTCTTGTTTTCCCTTCCCGAAGGGAGGGAGAGGTCTTGTAGACCATCTCTCTGTGGTCGTAGACTACTTTTCGTGGTCGTAGGCCACTTTTCCCGTTTGGAGACTAGTTTCTGATTTTTGGAGCCTTCGGCCGCACGCCTTTTCTCGGGACCGCTTAACATTCTCCGTTTGGCGTGGTTTTTGAACCACACCTTGTTGCCTCTTCCTAGAGGAACACTGTGGTCCGGGAGACCACTTTTGTGGTTGTGTACCACTTTTGATGCTCGTCAGCTAGTTTTCGGGGCTTTTGGCCGCGTGTTTTGCCTCCCAATTTCTTGTCTTGCATCCGCTTTGGTTTGTTTTTGGTACAGACCTTGTTTTCCTTGTTTGGAAGGTGGTACAAGTGTGGGAGACCAGTATTTCTCCTTGGAGACCACTTTTCCTTTTTCCAGCTAGTTTTCTTGTCAGACAACTGGCTTTCTTAGTCTTTGGACCATCTTATCTGGTCGACCACCATACCACCACCTTGCATTTAGTGTGTTGACCTCTCCCACCTATGGCCGACCATTTTTTGCCCTGGTTGACCACCTAAAGTGGTCAGCCGAACACTTTTACTAGCAGGCCGACCACTTCAGTGGTCGACTACTTTTTGGCACCTTTTTGGAGATATTTTGGGACAGCTGGAGAGCATTTGAGCCATCCTCCATATGGAGGGATGGCATTCAAGCTTAGCTTCTCCAAGGAGCTTTGGCTTTCCTCTTCTATAAGAGGGAAGCCCCTCCTCCCTCCTCCAGGTTCAGAAAATTGCCCTTAGAGATATAGATATAGCTTTGTCTCTATATTGCCTTGTTTCTTCATTTTTGTGCATCAAAAGTGTAGATTTGTCTTAGTTTAACAGACAAACTCACACTCAAACACCATCCTTGGGTTCCTGAGGTGCTAAGGAGTTTTTTTTGGTGTTCTTGGACTGGTTTAAGCTCAAAGAACTTGCTGGAGTTGCAGCCTTGAGGTGGTTCTACAAGGGTGAGTTTCTAAGCCTTAAAACCCCCTTTATTGCTTAAGCTTTTAGCCCTTCTTCCATATGTTTTTGAGCTTGGCTCTTAAAAAAAAAAGTTCTATTTTTGCATGCTTTAAATAGTTGTTTAAGGTCACTTTTTCGTTTGGGGTGGTTTACCCCCTCTTAGGCCTTGTTAGGCCTCATTTTGAGCCATCCATTTAGGCTCTTGTTGAACCCTTTGCATGATCTTTCTACCATTGAAATCCAGAGGATTTTCAGTGGTGGAAAGGTGGTTTTGGTGTCCTAAATAGGAAAGGGTCATCCCCTCTCCTTTGTGTCTTGTTTACTAGCTTCATATGCCTCATGTTTGAGCACCTTTGATAAGCTTGTGTTAGCTTGTTCTTAGCAGGCATTTGTGGTTATTTTGATGAGGCATACCACTGTTTTTACTTGCTTTGGTCACTCCATGCATGGTTAATACACTTGTAGTGTAAATCACACAATCTAGTCTTGTATGCCTCATGTTTGAGCATGTGTTTCTAGCTTGTTTTGGAGCCATCTCAGTAGATTTTTGGTGTTATTTTAACATGCCTTAGATCTGTTTTGGGTTGGTTTGGTTCGCTCTTGCATGCCTAATACACTTGTAGTGTAAATCCCTTAAACTAGCTTTGTATGCTTCATGAAGTAGCATGTCATTCAGCTTGTTTTCTTTTCATTTCAGCATGTTTTTGGTGATGTTTTGCCATGTCATGACTCTGTTTTGGTTTGTTTTGCTTAGCCTTTGCATGCTCCTTGCACTTGTAGTGTATTTCCATGAAATAGCCTAACATGCATCATGTTGTAACATGTCATTTTAGCATGCTTTTGGCTTAGCTTTGAAAAGACTTTGTTCATGTTTTAGCATGTTTAAGGTTTGATTTGTGTTGTTTTGGTCATGCATGACTTGCTTTGGGTAGCTATAGTTCAATCTAGCTTGTTAGCTTTGTGTATTGAATCCACTAGCATGCTCTACTTGGCCTATTTCAATGATTTGGCATCATTCATTATGTGATTTCAATACATGTTTCATGTTCATGTAATCACATTTGTCACACATTCAATGCGTTGGAGGGTTTGCCCCTTTATGTCTTAACATGAACCATTGCGCATGCCTTCATGCCCTTGCTTGCGAGCCACCATTTCAGTGCTTATTTGGGGTTATTATGCGATGATATAACTCTGATTTCTTTTGCTTAAGTCATTCCATGCTTGGTCTTAATAGGTGTAGTGTAATCCACCTTATTTGCCTTGTATGAATCCTGCCTTATGCCATCCATGATAGCTTGTTTTGGCTTCCTTCCATGCATGTTTTAGACTCATTTTAACATGTTCTATGACTGTTTTAGGTTGCCTTAGCCACATGCTTCATGTTTTGTATACTTGTAGTACAAGTGCTCTTGCTTGCCTCAAGCTTTGGGCACCATTGCATGCTTCATTTGTGTTGTGTACATGATTTGGCATCATCTAACATGACATTTCAGAGATTATACCATTGCCATGTTCCCACTTCATTCATGTTTTGAATGCCTTTAAGTGTTGTCCATGTTTGCCTAGCTTATGCCTTAGCTTGCATGCCTAGGTACTTGGGCCCTTATCTCAGCATGTTTTGGTCCATGTTTAGACCTCCTTGAGCTCTGTCCATGCCTAGTTCATGCATTTGCGCCATGTATTGCATGCCTCCTTTGTGTTGCTCTTCGCTAGCTTTCATGCCTTAGGACCCTAGCATGCTTTACTTGCTTTATTTGAATGATTTGGCATCATTTCTCACCTCATTTCAGTGCACTTAGTGTTGTTACACCTCCACTTTTGTCACTCATTGAGCCTTCTTGAGAGTTGTGCTCTTTGGCCTCTTTGATGGCCAATGCATCGTGCATGCATGCCTTGCTTTATGTGCCTTCATTTCGTCACTTATGGCCACTGATTTGGGCATGACTGAGGTCTGCCCATACTAGTTTAAGTCCATGAAGTATGTTGTTTGCATGTTGTTGCATGCTTGGTATATCGCATCTTGTTGCCCTTGTTGCATTGTATTGTGCATGCATGCATTACATTATGCTTAGAACCTTATGAATACCTTGCATTGAGTATGCCATCTAGTTCTTAGCATTTAGCATTGTGCATGCTAGTTGTTACATGCTTTAGCATTGTGCATGCCATTACACTTGTTAGGTTGTTCATATTGCATTGCATGTTTGCATGTTTAAATCTACCACATACTTGCATGCTTGAGTTGCATTGTGTATGCCATGCTTGTTTGCATTTTGTTTGGAGTAAGTGTTAGTCCAAACACGGGAAATGAGGCATGTTTCATACTTAAAGTGATGAAACGTGCCTTAATTCCCGGTCACCGACGCTCTTGATCATCCATGATAGAGTTTTAGGCTTTATGTGTTTACTTGTGCATTCTTTTTCATATTGAATTGTGCAACTTCGCCTCTCGGCCATCACGCATGAAAATGCGCGATTGGTGGCCCGAGGGTCGAGAACCTACACTCCCTTGAGTTCATGGCATGATGGGGAGGGTGGTTGTGCACACATATCTTGCAAATACATTGCCATGCTCTTTCTTGCTCTCTGTTGCAGCAAATTGCAGTTCAGCACCAACAACTGGTCGGCCAGCCAGAGAAAGTAGCTGGCCGACCACTTTTCTTGGTTTTCAACAACCAAAAGTGGTCAGCAGGGGTTCGGAGAGACCAAAAGTGGTCAGCCACCCTCCCACTGGATTCCCAAGGTGGATTTTCAGCTTTCTGGAGCTTGGTGCAAGTTTCTGAGAACAAATGAAAACAGAGGCAAATCGAGGCATCGCATTGGATTTCCGAACGAGGCGACCGAACATGCATGCATTCCTCTACCTCTGAGACTTCTGATTTATCACTTTCCTTAGCCGCCATGCTTAGATAGCTAGGTTTTGCTTTGGTTTGTATTTTAATTAGTTAATGCGTTAACTCTTCAATTCGTTTTGTGATAATTAGTTAACTAGGATTAGTTAATTAATTTGTTGTGTAATAATTAGTTTAATTAGCTTAGATTAGTTAGTTAGCTCTTTATTCGGTCTCTCCCTCGAGAGGGCCAATTGTTGTAATAAGTATGTGTGTGTGTGTGATGCATGTCTTCCAATCTCCATTTCTTTCTCCCTTTTACTTAACCGCTTACGATGGTTAGTTTTAGGACACGTTTCATTTAGCATATCTTATGCTTGCATGCGTGCATCCATTCATCTGTATTGCATGCACCGGGCTCGGCGCATCATGCTAATTGCATTGTATTTCAATTCCAATTTGAATACATGTACCAAGTTGCATCTCACATGACATTCTTAGGATAGCCGAACCTATCTTAAATGCATTTTCTCATGTGTTGCATTAGCCATTTTAACATGAACTAGGATCATGCATTCATTTCTAACTAGTTCTTTATTTTGGCTCGGAGTACACTGTGAGTGTTTACACTTTAGCATACTACATGTGTGTTAATGTTGCCATGCAAGCATGCTCGCCCTGAGGCTATTTGATTATATGATATAACTGCCTGAATGCCCGTGGGTGAAGGTTGGATTACTTGAATTGGGACAATTCATTGAAGTCCGCATTTTGGCCTACTTACGAGTAGCAAACTCAAACTATTTTCCAAACAAACGGATATGCAATGCTTTGTTCCAAATGAGGCGATCTAGTCTATATTTGTTTTTTTATGCGCATCACATAGTAATTCTAGTTAATTAACTGGAATAAGAACGCATGTGTTTTCAAAAACTCGATATCATGCTTAGTACAGGCCGTTCTTTGATCGGCCGAGCGGGGATGCTCATTAAATGACCTTCCCCAATCGTACCCAAGTTCCCGAGCCGAGGCAACTTTGGTGATGACGGACACATGGCCTTAGGCACGAGTCAGGGTTTCCTAAATTCTCCCAAAATAAAATATTTAGGTGGCAACTCTGTATCTGGCGAAGCAGTCCATGTTTGGCACTTCTTTACAAAAATCAGTTTTCCAAAACGATTTGCCAGATTTGGACTCTTTGGTGATTTATCAATCTCACATCGCACATTGTGAGATCAGATTAAGAACCGTGACGTTTGAGTCCGAACTTGTAGTAGCTAGAGAGCGAACGAATTTCGCGCCTTCGCAAAGCGCAAAACTCGGGACCCCTCGGACGCGTCTACAGTACCGAATGGAGAACCAACCTAGATGATGCAATCCTTACTTCCGACTAATGGGTGTTTCTATGGCCTCTCCTAGAGTCGTCGTTGTTTCCACATGCCATTGATTTATCTGTTGTGCTGCAAAAAACCAGAAAAAAGAAACAAGCGAAGGTTTCTTCTGAATTATGTTTTGTTTGGTTTGGTTTCGTTTGGGTTTTTTTTTTTTCCATTGAAGTAATTACAAATTTCCTCTCTATGTTTTAAGTGATTATAAATTTACATAGTTTTGGTGATTATTTGTAGTTTAGGTTTTGTCATCCTCTATTTATTTTACCAGCCAAATTCAAGTTGAAGAACTTAGAAGAGTTATGAATTTTGTTGTGCGCAGAACCTAAGGTTTGACATAGTTATAAATTTTGTTGTGGTATATATTTGAGCTATGATTAGTTTGTTAGTAGTTGTTCATATGGTATGGAGATTCAATCATTTCACTTTTTATTTGCACTGAAAGATTTGACTAACCTGTCTATTTTAACTTAGAAGAAATTCTGCATGTCAGATGTTTGAAGATATTCCTCAGAGACACTTGAAAGATGTTTGCACTGAAAGATTTGTAAATGATTAGCGCATTTACAAATGTATCGAAGCTAACTCGCTCGTGTCCTAATGTGGTAGACAACAAATAATTCACTCCACATAAGCACATAATCAAATAAACACATACGAACTTCCTTTCTAGATAATGATTGTTATGCAACGCTGCCATAGTTCTAATTAGAAATAGTAGTGATCATGTGCTCTTCTAACAAAACTTCTAGAAACCCGTAGACCCAATCAACATCTTAGAAATTAAATTTCATACCCACTTAGTCACATGAGCATGTTATCACATCGTACACCATATATATAACTATCTCAATCAAGCGAGATAAAACCATTGTGGTAAGAACCACTTCCTACGTACCCAAAGTATTCAAACCCGGTACATTCTGATACCAAGTTGTAATGCTCCAAAATAAATATAGTAATCCATCCACAATATTAATAAATAACAACAATAATAAAGTAATTATCTTCTATTAGTTTTTAATTAAGTTTACAAAAGGGTAACATATGCAGGTATGCATTCACAAGCCTATTCCTGAATTTATAACATATGTTACGTAATAGAATGAACATCAAGCAATTAAGAAATGCCCTAAGGGCTTACAGTTTTTCAAGACAGTGCTTGGTTACAATAAAATGGATTTAAATCCAATACAGTTAAAGCCCTAGGCTTGTACAAGTAAATGCAACAAAATAAACAAAATGAAGCCCTTGCTTCCTAGTCTTCCCAAGTTATTGCCTTAGCTGAGGCATCTTCTCAACATCTGAAATGGTTTTCCTACATAGGGTGAGCCAAAGCCTAGTAGAAATAATCTAACACAGTATATGAATCTTGACAAAGATATATGGGTGAAATGTATATGTAATGCTCATGCTAAAACATTTTATCTCTTTCAAACTATGCAATGTCAGGTTTATATCACAATTCATAAAACCTTTCCTTTTTCTAATAGAAAACAGGACTGTGAATACAACTCTGTGAATTTCTAAGTACGTGTCTGCAGGCAGATTATACAAGTATTACCAATTTGTCATTTTTACCGGTATTAACCGGAAGACTTGACACCTATTTGGACAGGTTTCTGGTCTTCACCAAGGACACATAAACAAACTTAACATTGTAACCATACCCTCTATCCAGATTTACCAAATATTCACTCATTTCCTCAAAACAATATACATTTTTTATGTGATAATATGTAACAATGCCCCATGCAAATGGATGAGAACATAGTTTCAATTCACTTAGTCCTCATGCAATTTCTACAACAATCATGACTATCTTCCACCGATAGCCCAAGGCAGATATCTCTAAATAGATAAATAAGTTCCATAAAGACAAACTTTCCAAATTCCAAGATGTGAATGGTAATACATACCAACTCCACCATCCTTACCAATATCAACCCAATTTTACATTTCCAACATCAATCTCATTTATTTATACGAAATCAACATTTGAGATATTTAGGACAAAACCCCTTCCTTTCCAAAATCAACTCCAAGTATGAAAACCAACCATTTTATCACATCTCGACCTCATTTCCAAACCCACAATCATTTTCAAGAATCCATTTGAAAACCTCTCTTTTGATTTTCAACCTAAAACTCTAGATTTGTCGAAAATTTTCCCAAATCGCAATATTGTTTTAGAAATAGCGAATAACTAAGTTAAAAATCATAGAAAATGGAAAAAATCCCTACCTCAATTGTAAAGGTGGAAGAGGAAAACTCAGAGGAAACTCAACATTGATGAAACCACAAACCTCTTGGATCAAAAGATAGCTCTTGACGCGATCTACACTCTATCGCAAAGGTTCAAGGTGAAAAGATGCCTCTAGATGAGTAAATTTGAAGATCTAAGTGAGAAAAGTTGAGTTTCTAAGAGAGAGAGATTCACGATTTAGAGAGAGAGGAGAAAAAAGTGAATGAGAAAAGTGTGTTTGGGGTCTATTTATAGTGGTAGAATAATAGCCCTAAAGTCAATGAAAAGAGTAAGTCAAACCCCCAAAAAGTAGAGCCCCAAAACTGAACCAAAATCTAGAAAATAACTTACAGGGGTTGACCCTCGGGACAGTGGTGCCGGCCCTCAAGAAGAAAAAGCTAAGACACAAATGTTGGCTGCATACAAGGGTCGACCCTAGGAAACTATGATGTCGACCCTATTTTTCAGAAGACAACCTAGAACCAAACAGCAAGGAAAGGGTCGTGTCACACCCTAGATTTACACGGTCTAGCTCACAAGAATAAACCACCCAACGATAAACAATAGATAACCACTATCATGGAAATGAATATAATATAGTCACACAATCCATATGTTTATCCGATTTTATACTTTTCTAGATACAACATCTAAGTTGAATAAATGTTCTATAACTAAAACATGCACAGATGTTATAAAATCAAATTAAATGCCCTAAGGCTTACATCATATACAAGGTGTAACTCTTACAAGAATGGTACATGGCCAATAAATAGCATAAATGGCTTGGCCTACGAATAATAAAACCACTCTACATGGTTCCGAACACAGCTTCATGTCCCAGTCCACATGTACACCTGAAAAACATTTTCAGCCACGTAGAATGAGCATAAAGCACAGTAGGGAATATTTCAAAAACTAAACATGCTCCACTAGCATAAACGATCATGATGCCATACATATATATATATATATATGCAATATGCCCAAATACATTTTCAAACCCATTAGCTTCTCAACAAAATCTTTTCTTTCCAATTACCAAAGCCTTCCGTTTTATAGCGACCCCGGTCTTTTCCCATTTGATTATTGTATCCGGACTGTTCCGTAGATTCTGTCATTGTATAATTGTTGTTGTTGTTGTTCCTTATTTTCTCTTTTGGAATTATAGGATGTGTTGGGCAGGTTTGTTCAGGTTGGTTGGGTTTAGAAACCAAGTGTTGCTGTCCAGAATTTTGGTTATTCGCTCGAGCGAGGAGTTTGTCGCTCGAGCGAGATGTTGTTTTGGTTTTTCGCTCGAGCCGGGGTTTGGTAGCTCGAGCGAGAGTTTGCGTCTGGGTTGGACCTGTAGCTTTGCATTCTTGGCTCGAGCGAGCTTTTCTTCGCTCGAGCGAGTTAGTTTGTTCTTCGCTCGAGCAATAGTTCCTTCGCTCGAGCGTGAGTCTGGTTTCAGACCTGAGGGTTTGAGTTCTTCGCTCGATCGAGCTTTCTTTCGCTCGAGCGAGCTTTTGGGTTGTTGGCTCGAGCAAGGCTTCCTTGGCTCGAGCGTAGATTCTCTGTGTCTGGTCGCTCGAGCGACCAAGTCTTCGCTCGAGCGAGCCTGTCCAGTTTAAATACACAGCAGCGGGATTTGATCAGTCTTTTTCATATTCTTTTGATTCCAAAGCCTAGGTTCGACCTCTCTCTCTCCCTACTCACCTTCTCTCTTAGGTTTGATCTGTTTAGAGAGTGTTTCAACCCTAGTTGCTTTATTAAAAAGATAGAGGGAGTCAAGAGCTTTCATTTAATCTGAACATTTGGCAATTTGGAGCATTTTGGTCTTTGGGCACTCATCTCTGTCTTCACCATTTGGGTTGTTTTCTCTGAGGTAGGGATTTCCTACTCCAATTTATAGGTTACGTTCTAAGTTTTGGTATTTTAATATGTTGGGAATACTTTGGTAAATTTTGGGAAAAACCCTAGTTGAATTATTGAATTGATTTGTATAAGTAATTCATGGAATTGGGAAAAGATGATTAAATTCATGGAATTGGGGAATTCATTGATTAAATGGCATAATTGGATAATTTGTATCATTTGTCTATTGAATTGTGGACATAGTTATTTTCATCTTAGAAATAACTGTTTTGGGCTATCGGTGGAGGATAGTCGTGATTGTTGTAGACATTGCATGTGGATTAGGATTAACTGAAACTAATCACATTGGTTAAGTCATAAATTTTGACTATTGCATTGATAGAGAATAAGTGTATTGATTGAGCATTGCATTTGCATACATTGTTTTGTGTGTGGGAGGAGATAGGGGATGTACTCCACGGTTTAGGGGAAGATAGGGGATGGACCTCTAAACCGGATTTTGTTTGGGAGGAGATAGGGGATGGACTCCATTAGCATCACTTTTATGTGTGCTTATTTATATAGAAGTGTTTTATTGATACAGCACTAAAATGTGTATCAATCTGGAAGTATGAAGTGTTTTGATTTATTTGAGCTTGAGTCTCATTTGTTTGTTGATATTGGAAGGATGTGAATACGATATATGTAATTCACTGTTGTAAGTTTGGCCAGGTTCTGAGCCATGTTGATAAAACTGGGCTGTGGCTCACCCTTTATGGGAACATCATTTTCAGGTTCAGGGGATAAGCTACCTCCAAGGACTTAGCTTGGAAGGACTTGGATTCTGAAGACTATTTTTCTGTTGTTTGCTTTTATTTGTTAGTACATGTAAAAACTCAAGCCTAGGGCTTTTCTTGTATTGAGTTAGAACTCGTATTTTTGTATCCAAGTGTTGGCTTGGAAAGATGTAAGCCTGTAGGGCATTTTATTCGATTATTTAGTAATACTCTGATGAATGAATTAATAAAATGTCTTCTTTAAATAATGCATGTCGATGATATATAATGGGTTAATTTTGAGGGCGTTACAACTTGGTATCAAAGCGTACCGGGTTTGAATACTTTGGGTACTTGGGAAGTGATTAGTATCACATTGGGTTCGTCTCGTTTGATAGAGACTTAGTGTAATGTTATATGCTTACGTGATAACATGTTTATGTGATTATGTGAGTATGGAATGTAGTTTCTAGGATGTTGATTGGACCCTTGAGTTTCTAGTAGTCTTGTTGGAAAGGCGCTTGATCACTGCTGCTTCCAACCGGAACTATAGTAACGCATTGGGACTATCATTATCCGGGAATGAAATTCGTAGGTGCTTATGTGATTATGTGCTTACGTGGAATGAATTATTGTTGTCCATTGTATTAGGACGTGAGTGTTTAGCTTCGGCACATTTATTAATGTGTTAATGTCTTTGTTTCCTTTATTAGGATGTCAGGACGAGGACGAGGACGCGGTAGGCGTGGTAGGCCGGGTAGGCAGGAGTTGCCTGTGCCAGAAGAGATTCCGGCAGTTCAAGAGGGAACTGGCCAAGCCAATGTGGCCGAGCCAGTAGGCCAGCAGGCTATGGGCGCTCTCGCCCGAGAGATAGCAGGGGCATTCAGGGAGTCAGTAGGCATTCTCAGAGCTGAGAATCAAGCTCAGGCTGTTATTGCGGATGCAGGACCTTCCTTTCTGAAGAGGGAGTTCTTCCGGTCTAATCCGGATGAATTTGTGGGTGATCCTAAAGAGCCACTTAAGGCAGATGAATGGCTCGAACAGACAACGAAGACGTTTGAGATGCTTGGCATCGAAGACGAGGGGTTGAAAGTGACCTTGGCATCTTTCCAGCTGAAGGGGGATGCGGGTCAGTGGTGGAAGTTTACTAAGGGGCGTATAGGAGGTACGTGGGAGGCTTTTGTGAATGCTTTCTAGGAGAAGTTTTTATCTCCGGCAGTCAGGGAGAAGCTGCGAGACCAGTTTTGTCAGCTTAAGCAGGCGAGTTCTTCAGTGGCCGAGTTTGAGGCTGCATTTACTAGTTTGTCCAGGTTTGCACCTGAGTTGGTGGCGTCAGAGGAACGCCGTTGTATTGAATTTGAGAAGAAGTTGAGGCGTGGCCTCAAGCTGAGAGTTGGGGGAACTATGATTCGGGATTATGGGCGTATGGTTGATGCTGCAGCCCATATGGAGATCATGATGCAGGAGGAGGAGGAAGGGCAGAAGGGCTCCAAGAGGAGTCAGGATAGTCAGAGTGATGGTAGGAGACAGAAGGGTTTTAATCCCCAACAGTCTCAGGGTAGCTTTTCGAGATCGACTTTTCCTGTACCGAGTGCTAGTTTGGGGAAAGGCAGTCAGGGAGACATTACCTGTTTCAAGTGTGGCCAGCTGGGCCACAAGTCTCCAGTTTGTCCTCAGAGGGGAGGAGTGCAGAGAGCAGCATCATCATTGGCTCGATCTCAGAGCCAGAGTCAGGGTAGATGTCAGCCACTCTCGTGTTATCAGTGTGGTCAGCCAGGGCACATGAAGAGGTATTGCCCACAGTTGGGTGGCACACCTGGTGCATCTGGTTTGAGGCCGATTCAGGGTCAGCAGCCAGCTCAGTCGGGTCAGGCCTCGAGGGCTAATCAGGGGGCTTCATCGTCCCAGACAGTGCAGCAATCTTATGCTCCTCGGGGTGAGCAGGTTGATCAGAGGTCATCTGGGCGCGTGTACGCTGTTACCGCGCAGGATCTTGTACCGACTCCATCAGTTGTGAGAGGTACCTTCTTGTTTTGCAACTCGGTTGCTAATGTTTTGATTGATACGGGTGCATCTCATTCCTTTGTGTCTGCTGCATTTGCATCTGTTTTGGAATTGGAGTTAGCACAGTTAGCATCTCCTATATGTGTAGTGTCACCTTTTGGGGGTGAATTGATTTTGAAACAAGGTGTTAGGGGTTGTGATATAGAGGTTGATTATCATAGAATCCCATTTTCCTTTGTCGTTATGCCTATGAGGGGTTTCGATGTTATTTTGGGTATGGATTGGTTATCGTCATACCGGGCAGTTATTGATTGCTACCGCCAGAGGGTCACTTGTTGTACCTTGAGCGGAGAGTATTTTCATTTTCTGGGGGACCGGGTTGGTGATGTGTTGCCACCGGGGTATGTTCCACGAGGACGGAGTGAGCTTAGTAGTTTACTTGCTAACCTTTCGATTAGTGAGGATGAGGAGACACTGATTGTGTTGCCAAGGGTGGTTTGTGAGTACTCGGACGTCTTTCCTGAGGATCTTGTTGGTTTGCCACCGCATCGGGAGATTGAGTTCTCCATTGACCTAGTGCCAGGCACAGCACCGATTTCTATGGCACCTTATCGTTTTGCCCCAGCCGAGTTAGTTGAGTTGAAGATTCAGCTCCAGGAGTTATTAGACAAGGGTTTTATACGTCCTAGTGTTTCGCCGTGGGGAGCACCGGCCCTCTTTGTTAAAAAGAAAGGAGGTGCTTTGAGACTTTGTATAGATTACCGGAAGTTGAATCGGGCTACGGTCAAGAATAAGTACCCTATGCCCCGTATAGATGACCTGTTTGACCAGTTGAAGGGTTCCCGTTGTTTCTCTAAGATAGACTTGAGATCGGGTTACCACCAGTTGAGGGTCAGGGAAGAGGATATTTCGAAGACGGCATTCCGTACGCGGTATGGCCATTATGAGTTTCTGGTGATGCCATTCGGACTCACCAATGCAACGGCAGTCTTTATGGACTTGATTAACCGGATTTTCCGGGAATTCTTGGATCGGTTTGTAGTCGTTTTTGTGGACGACATCCTTATCTATTCGCCTTCTGAGGAGGAGCACGAGGCACACTTGAGGGTGGTGCTTGAGTTACTTAGAGCCCATAGGCTGTATGCCAAGTTTGGGAAGTGTGAGTTCTGGCTGAGAGAAGTCAAATTCTTAGGCCATGTGGTATCCGGTGAAGGAGTGTCTGTTGATACATCCAAGGTAGAGGCAGTGCAGGATTGGGCACAACCTAAGAGTGTATTTGAGATCCGCAGTTTTCTGGGATTAGCTGGGTATTACCGTCGGTTTGTGAAAGATTTCTCCAGGTTAGCATCACCGTTGACTAGGCTGACTCGGAAGGGAGTCAAATTTGTATGGAGTGAGACTTGTGAAAAGTCGTTTCAGGAGTTGAAAGTTAGACTGACTACCGCTCCAGTATTGATTATTCCAGAGAGAGGGTTGGGTTATGCAGTCTATTGTGACGCCTCACGAGAGGGTCTGGGTTGTGTGTTAATGCAAGAGGGGAAAGTAGTTGCCTATGGCTAACGTCAGTTGAAAATTCACGAGCAGAATTACCCTACGCATGATCTAGAGTTAGCAGCTGTGATATTTGCCTTGAAGATTTGGAGGCATTATCTTTATGGTGAGAGGTTCGAGGTGTTCTCGGATCATAAGAGTCTGAAGTATTTGTTTACACAGAAAGACTTGAACTTGAGGCAGAGGAGGTGGATGGAATTTATAGAGGATTATGACTTTGAGTTGCATTATCATCCGGGAAAGGCCAATGTGGTGGCCGATGCCCTTAGCAGGAAACCTGTTGGTGACATAGCTAGTATTGCCATCCGAGAATGGGAGATGTTGGGTGCACTTGGGGAGTTTGATTTACTTCTGGGCGAATCCGTTGAGGCTGTGGCCTTGTTTTCTGTTATTGCACAGCCTTCACTTGTGATTCGAGTGTTAGAGGCTCAGAGAGGTGACTTTGAGGTAGAATCTCTCCGTGAGAAGATTTTCGGTGGGAAGGTTGAGAAGGGTTTGACGGTGTATTCCGACCTAAGTGTGAGATACCGAGACCGTCTGTTTGTGCCGGAGTCTTGCCGAGAGGAGGTACTCCGAGAGTTTCATCATTCATGCCTTGCGGTGCATCCGGGAGGCACTAAGATGTATCGGGATTTGGGTCGTCAGTTTTGGTGGCGGGGTATGAAGAGAGATGTGGCAGCTTTCGTATCTAAGTGCCTTACTTGCCAGCAAGTGAAGGCCGAGCATCAGAGGCCAGCGGGTTTGTTGCAACCCTTGCCTATTGCCGAGTGGAAGTGGGAGCATGTCACTATGGACTTCGTTGTAGGTCTTCCGAGGACTCAGCGGGGTAGTGATGCTATTTGGGTGGTTATAGACCGGTTGACTAAGTCGGCGCACTTTATTTCTATGCGCGTGAGAGATTCAGTAGATCATCTTGCCGACTTGTATATTCGGGACATAGTGAGATTGCACGGGGTCCCAGTGACGATCGTCTCAGATAGAGATCCTCGTTTTACTGCCAGGTTGTGGCAGAGTTTGCAGAGTGCCTTAGGCACTAAGTTGACCTTTAGCACGGCTTATCATCCTCAGACTGACGGACAGTCCGAGCGTACTATTCAGATACTTGAGGATATGCTTCGGGGTTGTGTTCTAGACTTTAGTGGGTCGTAGGAGAGGCACTTGCCGTTGGTGGAGTTTGCCTACAACAACAGTTTCCAGTCTAGTATCGGTATGGCACCATTTGAGGCCTTGTATGGCCGACCGTGTAGATCTCCTGTGTGTTGGGCCGAGGTGGGTGATGCACCTCTGTTGGGTCCAGAGTTGGTGAGGGAAACGACGGAGAAAGTTGAGCTTATCCGTAAGAGGCTTGTTACAGCACAGAGTCATCAGAAATCGTATGCCGACCGTAGGAGGAGACCTTTGGTGTTTGAGGTGGGTGATCATGTCTTTCTGAAGATATCACCTAGACGGGGTTTGATGAGGTTTGGGAAGAGTGGGAAGTTGTCCCCTCGGTTCATTGGTCCGTTTGAGATCCTTGAGAGGATTGGCGAGGCTGCTTATCGTTTAGCTTTGCCGCCGCAGTTGTCCGGAGTACATGACGTGTTTCATGTGAGTATGCTTCGGAAGTATGAGCCGGATCCATCACATGTGTTGGATTGGACCGATTTAGTAGTTGATGAGGATGTCTCGTATGAGGAGAGACCGATTCGAGTCTTGGATAAGCGGGATCAAGTTTTGCGAGGCAAGACCATCCCTTTGGTCAAAGTTTTGTGGAAACACCACGGAGTGGAGGAAGCCACTTGGGAACGCGAATTGGAAGCCCGCGAGAAATATCCGGACATGTTTGTTGATTTGTAATCTTATAATTAGATTCTGTTATATTGTTGAACTTAAGAGCTTTACATATGTCTTAAGTTGTAAAACATTGAGTATGTTTTGGTAAATGGGTGTATCTTGAAACTTGTTTCATTATAGAAGATTAGTGTAACATTGTATATGTTGATTACATTGTTGGATGTGTTATATATATCATGCAATTGAATATGATATGGAAATTGTTAACATTGAAAGGAATAACGCATAATAGTGGTGCAGGTTGAAATATATGTTGTTTTATATATATTGTGGGATGCCTCTTGATAAAGAGATGAAGTGACCAGTATTGGGTCAAGTTGTTTATTATTGTTATATACTATCTTTGGGTATTGAGAAAAACCTGTTTTCAAATTTGTGCCTAATTTCGGGGACGAAATTCTTTGAAGGGGGGGAGGTTATAGCGACCCCGGTCTTTTCCCATTTGATTATTGTATCCGGACTGTTCCGTAGATTCTGTCATTGTATAATTGTTGTTGTTGTTGTTCCTTATTTTCTCTTTTGGAATTATAGGATGTGTTGGGCAGGTTTGTTCAGGTTGGTTGGGTTTAGAAACCAAGTGTTGCTGTCCAGAATTTTGGTTATTCGCTCGAGCGAGGAGTTTGTCGCTCGAGCGAGATGTTGTTTTGGTTTTTCGCTCGAGCCGGGGTTTGGTAGCTCGAGCGAGAGTTTGCGTCTGGGTTGGACCTGTAGCTTTGCATTCTTGGCTCGAGCGAGCTTTTCTTCGCTCGAGCGAGTTAGTTTGTTCTTCGCTCGAGCAATAGTTCCTTCGCTCGAGCGTGAGTCTGGTTTCAGACCTGAGGGTTTGAGTTCTTCGCTCGATCGAGCTTTCTTTCGCTCGAGCGAGCTTTTGGGTTGTTGGCTCGAGCAAGGCTTCCTTGGCTCGAGCGTAGATTCTCTGTGTCTGGTCGCTCGAGCGACCAAGTCTTCGCTCGAGCGAGCCTGTCCAGTTTAAATACACAGCAGCGGGATTTGATCAGTCTTTTTCATATTCTTTTGATTCCAAAGCCTAGGTTCGACCTCTCTCTCTCCCTACTCACCTTCTCTCTTAGGTTTGATCTGTTTAGAGAGTGTTTCAACCCTAGTTGCTTTATTAAAAAGATAGAGGGAGTCAAGAGCTTTCATTTAATCTGAACATTTGGCAATTTGGAGCATTTTGGTCTTTGGGCACTCATCTCTGTCTTCACCATTTGGGTTGTTTTCTCTGAGGTAGGGATTTCCTACTCCAATTTATAGGTTACGTTCTAAGTTTTGGTATTTTAATATGTTGGGAATACTTTGGTAAATTTTGGGAAAAACCCTAGTTGAATTATTGAATTGATTTGTATAAGTAATTCATGGAATTGGGAAAAGATGATTAAATTCATGGAATTGGGGAATTCATTGATTAAATGGCATAATTGGATAATTTGTATCATTTGTCTATTGAATTGTGGACATAGTTATTTTCATCTTAGAAATAACTGTTTTGGGCTATCGGTGGAGGATAGTCGTGATTGTTGTAGACATTGCATGTGGATTAGGATTAACTGAAACTAATCACATTGGTTAAGTCATAAATTTTGACTATTGCATTGATAGAGAATAAGTGTATTGATTGAGCATTGCATTTGCATACATTGTTTTGTGTGTGGGAGGAGATAGGGGATGTACTCCACGGTTTAGGGGAAGATAGGGGATGGACCTCTAAACCGGATTTTGTTTGGGAGGAGATAGGGGATGGACTCCATTAGCATCACTTTTATGTGTGCTTATTTATATAGAAGTGTTTTATTGATACAGCACTAAAATGTGTATCAATCTGGAAGTATGAAGTGTTTTGATTTATTTGAGCTTGAGTCTCATTTGTTTGTTGATATTGGAAGGATGTGAATACGATATATGTAATTCACTGTTGTAAGTTTGGCTAGGTTCTGAGCCATGTTGATAAAACTGGGCTGTGGCTCACCCTTTATGGGAACATCATTTTCAGGTTCAGGGGATAAGCTACCTCCAAGGACTTAGCTTGGAAGGACTTGGATTCTGAAGACTATTTTTCTGTTGTTTGCTTTTATTTGTTAGTACATGTAAAAACTCAAGCCTAGGGCTTTTCTTGTATTGAGTTAGAACTCGTATTTTTGTATCCAAGTGTTGGCTTGGAAAGATGTAAGCCTGTAGGGCATTTTATTCGATTATTTAGTAATACTCTGATGAATGAATTAATAAAATGTCTTCTTTAAATAATGCATGTCGATGATATATAATGGGTTAATTTTGAGGGCGTTACACGTTTAATCAAAAAGTTTTCTAAGTCCAAAACATCAGTTTGATATAAAATTCCTTTCCAAAAAACCAATCTCGGCACCTTAATACCAACCAGTAAATACATTGCTAAATCAAATGCGAATTCATTGCTAGACAACAACAAACACATTGTTAAAACCCTTTTTCAAACATCCTATTCTAAACCAATATAATAGTAAATAAAATTGATAGATCTCCGTAACAAATACCACATTTAACAGAAATTTCGTCTACGAGAAACCGTAAATTGGCACCCAGGCAAACGTAGGCTATACAAACACTAACGTTACTATTGTCATTTTACAGATATTTCATCCGTGGGATTGGCATCCATATATACGCGCGGTTTTTAGGACTTTCACCACGGACACTCAGGTCAACTTATTTTAACGAGACAATTCTAACTTCCCAGATTTATTATTTTATTTACCATTTTCAATAGTACAATACATGTAACTCAAAATATTATTTTTCCAAAACAATACAAATGCTCTAATACATAATGTGAGAATTTCCAAAACCTCTTTCCAAAACATACAGTTCCAATTTCCAAAACCCATTACATGCTCCATGATATAAATGATATTAAATTGCTTAATCCACATGCAATTTTTAACACATGACAATACTATCCTCCACCGATAACCAAAACAATTATCTCTAATACAATAGTTAAAAGATATTAATATAGACATATTTTTCAAAAGAGTAACAACATCCATTTTCAAAATCTCACAACTATTTCCTTCCCATCTCTTTTCAACCAAACCATTTACCAAAATCAATGCAACTCTCAAAACATATCATTTAGATTTTTTCTACAAATTGGAATTTCTCTTTTAGAAAACCAAATGCAAGTTGTTTACCAAAATAGATTTAATAGTAAAATCATAACTAAACAATCCCCAATTTGCACAAATCCTCAACCCACAATAACATTTCAAAATCAATCAAATGACTACCAAATGTAAATAACAAAATACGTTACAAATATGCTACCGAACACATATTGAGTTTGGGAAATAGACCCTACCTTTTGAAGCGAAGAGGAGAACTCTGAAAAACTCAAAGTTGATGAAACCACGAAACTCTTGGATCAAAAGAAAACCCTTGATGAGATCTACAGTCTTTCTCAAAGGACCAAGGTGAAAAGATGTCTCTAACCAAGTAGATCTAGAGATCTATGTAAAAAATGATTGAGTTTCTAAGAGAGAGAGAGATAGAGAGAGAAGAGAGAGTGAATGAGAAAAGTGTATTTGGGGTCTATTTAAAGTGGTAGAATAATAGTTTTAAAGTCAAAGAAAAAAAAAGTCAAACCCCCAAAGAGTAGAGCCTAAAACCGAACTAAAATCTAGAGATTAACTCACAGGGGTCGACCCTTAAGACAGTTGTGTCGACTCTCAAGAAGAAAAGTTAAGACATTAATGTGTGCAGCAGACAATGGTTCAGCCTAGAAACTTAGGATGTCGACCTTATTTTTCAGTAGACAACTAGAACAAACCAGCAATGAAAAGGTTAACCCTAGGAACTCAGGATTTGACCCTAAAAACCAGCGGAGATACTAAGAACAACGCAACAAGGAGGTGTCGACCACCAGGAAGACTAGTGTCGACACTAGAACAAATTTTCCAAGTTCCCAAAGAACCTTTCAACGAAAACAAGCGCGAATGAACAATCACAACAAGTCTAAATCGAATTGTACTCCTTCAAAACCAAAATACAACAACTCCAAAGACTCCCAAAATGAAAATAAATGAATTAAATACACTCTCCAATAGTCTAGAGGACATAAGTGCTATAGGTCAGCCTTATGAACTCATGCTGTCGACACTATTTTTTAGTAGCAATTTCTAGGATTGAGTAGTAAGATAGTGTTGACACCATCTAGACTGGTGTCGACCCCAGAGGTCAACAACAAGACAAGTGTCGACACCGCCAAAACTGGTGTCGACCCGAAATTTCAGTGGCCACACCAAGAGCATAGCAATAAGGTGCTGTCGACACCAGCAAGACTAGTGTCGATGCCAGGAGCAGAACAAAACAAAGAGAATGAGGAAGTGTCGACACCACCAAGGATGGTGTCAACCCTCGAAGCCAAAACCCAACAAGAAGAGAGGGAAGGACGATCGCTACGGACATGGTTTTCTGGACTCAAAAACAATAAATGAGTCGGGTCTAAACCCGGACCGCTATAATCTATGAGATCATTCTTCTCAGGTATATATTATGTTCATACATATGTATATGTGTTGTGTTATGTTCGACTAAATATAGTTGATCTAACCATCCTTTAAAGTTTCATAAGTGGGTTGTACTCATGAGCTGTTACTTTCTTTCATACTATTTATTGTGTTTGCAGATAGTTGAATGTAGGCAAGTGCTAAAATGGACATATGCTTATTATATTATGCTTATGAACATGCGAAGAGGCAGTTCCTTGCACTTGCAAGGTATGGCATTTTGATCTATTGCAAAAGCTGTCTTATTATTTGTTCTTTGTTTAGAGACACTTATTTCTATTGTGCTTTAGATGAGGTTGAGCCTGGGTTGGAATGCCTTCATCAATCTACAAAGAAAGAGCTACAAGTGCACCTGAATGTAGATGGGCCATTGAAAGACTCCAATGAGTTCCACACAAAATTAGCAAGACTGGCTAGGTATTTCTAATATTTTCTTAAACTATAGTTTTATTCTACATAATATGAACCAAATTGAAATGCCTAGTAAACAATGCGTGTGATTGTGAATTTGCAAGTAGCAAATCGTGAATATTCCAATTTTTTCCTTTAAAAGAAGCAACCATAACTGTTGTTTAGTTTACTTTTAAAAGTTTAATATATCTCATATAGTCAATTAATAAAAAAAATTTAAAAAAATTGGCATCTAATAATTATTTTGTCATTGTTATTTATTTACTTATTTTAGATGCTACCTCATCGTTAGGAGCTTGGTTGGTGATGTCGATTCAATGACAGTGGAGAATGCTAACCATTATTGGAGTTTTTTTTTTTTTAATGGAAAAATATTGTATATTTTAATTATCATGCAGCATGTATTTTTAAATATTTTAAGTTTACTACATTTGTGGATAATGTTAATAAAATTGTTTTTATATTTGATTGTAAATGTGTAGATTTTAACATGTCATTTGTACGAGTGTTGTTTATATATATATTTTTTAATTTTTAATTTTTTTTATAAAAAAAAATGTGGTTTTTTGCTACCGCAATGACTGTCACCGAATGGTTTAGTATTTATGACGGCCAATCGCCGTTGCAAAATGAAAGGGGTTTTTTTGTGGCAAGTTATGTTGTCGCTAAAAGTATTATTTACGATGTTACCATCTCTAAAAGAGGGAGTTTTCACCTTCTGTGACGGTAAATTGCCGTTGCAAATAAACAAGCATTTGGCATGGTAAAGGAACAATATTTTGTGTATGAAGGACATGGTTTTCATATGCTAATTTTTTTGTGTGGAATTATTATTTTAGGTTGAAATATACTTATATTGTATGAAATTTGACATTAAAAGTTAAAATTTTTGGATGGTTGGAAATGAAATGGATGCAAGTTGTGGAATGATTAATAATATATGTATTGTTTTGTTTATATACAGGGTACAAGTTGCACAGAATATATACAAGTTATAAAGAAATTAATAAAAAAACACAAAATAAAGTTTTTAGCGACTAAACAATTCATAGCTAGAAAGGAGATCAATCAGTGTGTTTGGTTTCAGTTTTCTAAATTCAGTTTTCTGAAAATTGAGTTTTTTTTTAGTGAATATTTTTAAAATTTTAAGCAATTTTTTTGACATTTTAGATGCATCTTACCTAGATATATCTAAAAAGTAAAATATTTGTGAAAAAATATTTTGAAAAATTAATAAATACACAAAATATGAAAAATGTACTGAATTTTTATTTTATTTTATTGTATTTTTGGTATTGAGTGAATTTTTTAAAGATTTTTTTCATAAATATTATACTTTTTTATTATACTTTTTAGGTGCATTTATGTTAGGTGTGTTTAAAAATTAAAAAAAAAATTGCTTAAAATATTAAAAAATTCATTGAAAACAAAAAATTACGAAAAATAAAAAAGTAGAATTTTCTAAAATGTGTTTTCTGAAAACCAAAACCAAACAAGTTGAATGTTTTTAGCGACTAAATATTTTGTAGCAAAAAAAAAAAAAAAAAAAGACTTTAAGCAACTAAATAGTTAGTAGCTAAAAGAAATTAGGGTAAATTATGCAAATGATCCATGTAATTTACGCGATGTATCAATTTGATCCTTATTTTAATTTGCTCAATTTTGCCCATTTAATTTGACAGATTGTGTTATATTGGTCTAATAAATAATGGCCATTAGGTTTGATGGATGGAAAATCGTCACGTGCTCAAACAATGTGTCATTTTGGTTCGTATAGTTTATGCAATGTGTCAATTGGGTCCTTATTGTTTTAATATGCTCGATTTTTATAGGGACCAAATTGACACATCGTGTAAACTCTATGGACCAAATTGACACATCATTTGAGTTTCCGTCCACCAAATCTAATGGCCGTTATTTATTAGACCAATATGATACAATCCATTAAATTAATGGGCAAAATCAAACAAATTAAAATAATAGGGACCAAATTGACAGATCGTGTAAACTAAAGAGACCATTTGCATAATTTTCCTAAAAAATTAAGATGAAAAATAATTTTTTTGGCGACCAAATATTTAGTAGCCATAAAAAAAATTCGATAATAGGTGACTAAATAGTTAGTTACTAAAAAATAAAAGATGAAAAATAATATTTTTCGCGACTAAATATTTAGTAGCATTAAAAATAAGACTTTAGATGACTAAATAGTTAGTAGCTAAAAAAAGATGAAAACAATAAGAAAGTGTTTGGTTCAGTTTTAGAATCATGATTTGATAATGGAGTTGTATTTTGAGTTCGTAATTTGTTGAATCATGATTGGAAAAGAGAAAATTTGTTTGGTTATGAGTTTTGAAATGAGTTTTGAATTTTTGAAATGAGTTTTGAAATGAGAAAAATTGTTTGGTTATGAATTTTGAAAAGAGTTTTCAAAACTTAATTCAAAAACTTATAACTAAACACACAACTCAAAACTCTATTGAAAATTCTATTTAAAACTCATAACAAAACTCTTTTTAAAATTTAATTCAAAAAAATAATTTTTTATTTAAAATATTAAAAAATATATTATTTTTTGTTAAAAAAATATTCAGCTAGTGCTTTAAAATTACTTTTGCTTGTATATTTGGTTAGATTTTTTTTTTATTATTCTTTTGATTAAAAACGGTCTAAACAAATAATTTCTATATTTAGAAAATATCAAAAACAAATATAAGGTAACGTTTGGTTTATTTTTCAAAACTCAATTCTATTTTTAAATTATGATTTCGATGCAATATGTTAACCAAATATATTTTTAAAATACAACTTAAAATTATTTTCAAAACTCCTATCTTCTCTTTTTTATTTATTATTATTAATCAATCAATTAATCACTTTTTTTTTCCTCTCATCTTTCCTCTCACATTGTCTCACATTCTATATACTAATCAATCAAAAAAAAAAATTAAAAGAATGACAAATCATTCCAAAACTATTTTCATAACTCATAACCAAATAAAATTTTCCTTTTCAAATTATGATTCAAAAACTTAAAACACAACTTCACACTCAAATCGTAATTGTAAAATCAAAACAAACGGACCCTAGCTTTTTTGTTTTCAAATAATAAGTTGCAATTGCCAAATAAAAATAAAAAAGTACTATTTCGATCAACTAGCCGGACATCTAAGGGGATATCCAGGCAAACAACCAGGTAGACCTAATCCACAAATTCAAAATTCAAAAATTCCACTTTGCCAAACGTGCATTGGAATGGGTATTCAAATGTGGCATTGGAATCAATTTTTGAAAACTTAAATCAAACATATGATTTCAAACTTAAACCAAACAGAGCCTAAATTTTTTGGCGACTAAATATTTAGTCGTTCTAAATAATTGAAATTTACAGCGACTAAATTCTTTGGTCCCTAAATATAATACCATTGCGACTAAAACTTATCATCGACTAAAAGTTTTAGTTGCTGAAAACTAAAATTAATTTTATTTGACAACTTTTGGTGACTAAAACTTTTGGCAACTAAAGATTTAGTCACCAATATCCGTTAGACTTGTTAATTTTGATGATTATTTTTATGTTTCTGATATATTGGAAAGAGAAAAATAGATTGAAATCTTATATTTTATCCCATTATTTTTTCATCTATTTTTCTCTATCCTAATCATATTTTTGGAGTGTAAAAATATGCTTAATCAAGTGTTAATTTCAGCCCAAAACAGAGTCCAAAGTAGCAGCCGAAGCAATCTAGCCCAAACGGGGCCAGATGTTCGGAAGGACATCCGGCCGGACGACTGACCAAGGGTTTTTGGCCCAATTTTGTTGCAGTTCAGTTTTTCTTCACATTGGCTGTCAAACTAACAGTATACTAGACAACCGCGGAAGTCATTCTTGACGACCAAGACCCCACCGAACATCCAGAAGGATATCCGAGCGGACGTCCCTCAAGAGCAAAATTTCATTTTGGACATTTGAGTGAATGACCACTCTGTACTACAACGGCTCTTTTTCAAATATAGTTTTCATCAATCAGACCCATATTTCAACTCCTTCAAGATCTAATCATGTATAGGAAATGTAAATTCGAGTGGAGTAGATTTAGCCAAAATCTTACTCAATCTTCTCAACACACGCAATAGATAATGGTCGATGATTTTCTTCTTGATAAATAGCAAAGCTTCAGCTGAGGGAAAAAAAAAAAAAAAAAAAAGAAACACTACGCCAAAATTGGCCTTTAGCGGCGGTTTTTTATTGCCGTTAAAGGCTGTAAAACCGCCGTTAAAACCTTTAACGGCGGTATTAACGGCGGTTTCGTTACCACCGTTTATGCGCGTGTCAGAAAAAGTACAACCGTTGTAAAAAGGTAAATTACCGTCGTTAAAAGTCGACCAAAAACGGCGGTAATATAGGCCCAAAAACGGCGGTTTTTTACAGCCGTAAATAGGTTCAGATTTTTTCAAAAAGTAATTTTTTCTTCTTGCACTCCCCAAGTTTTGAACCCAAGACCTCTCATCCACCCACACCAACCACTCCAACCACTCTGCCATAGCCACTCTTCATGAAATATATTTCCTAAATAAATATTTAAACATTACTTTTACTTTATTGTAGATGATTTCGCCGGAGCTCGCCGGAGTTTCTCCGTAGCACGCCAAAGTTTCGCCGGAGCTCCACCGGCAAAGACCGCCGTCATTAACGGCGGTAATGATTGGGCATTAGCGGCGGTTTTGTTACCGCCGTTAAAGGCGGGCATTAGCGGCGGTTTTGTTACTGCCGTTAATAGAGGGTTTCATTACCGTCGTTAAAGACACTTTAGTGGCGGTTTTTTTAACGGCGATAACGAACCGCCGTTCATTAACGGCGGTATTAACGGCGGTTTTCGTTACCGCTGTTAAAAAAACCACCATTAATGCCCTGTTTTGGCGTAGTGAAAGCAACAACACAAGCAAGAAATTTTCTCTGATCTTCCATCACTCTCATCTTTCTCTATTCTCTGAAATGTTCTTTATCTGATTTTCTTTTTCCCTTTAGAAATTACAGTGAGCTTTAGCTTTAAGCATATATACTTGTGAGAGTTTTATTTTTACTGATATAAATTCATAACTTGAATCTTTGTAATATTTCTTGAGAGAGTTTCATTTCAAGCTTTTTACGAAAATAAAACCTATCATTCAAATATTGTAAGAGCGTAGTACACTCAAGTTTCTTGACTCTTTGAGTGTGATTGAGAAGGGCAAGGTTTTGGACTTGGTATAGTCTTTGTAAAATCTGTGAAGGATTGCTCCATTTATGAAAAGGTTGCTAGCACCCCAGTGAAGTTAGAAGATAGTGAAAAATCTCCAGTGAAGCTTGAGGAGTGAATATAGGTTTGGTTGAAGCTGAACTACTATAAATTTGTTGGACTCCTCTTCCTTAATCTCTTTACTTAACTGATATAACTATTTATTGTAATTACATATTTCACTGTTAAATTCTTAATTAAGCATTACCATTAACTGTTATTCATCTACTATTTGGAATTAATTATCTGTTGTGCAAATTGTAATTTTTATTAGGGTATTATTATTTTGTATTTGTGAAAACCTAATTCACCACCCTCTTAGGTTGTCTTTTGGGTAACATGCTTTCGGCGATTAAATTAAATTAAGTCACCAATTATTTTCCCTGACAATTTGTCAATGACTAAGCTAGCAACAATTAGTCAAGATCGAGATTGCAATCTACTCTTTTCATCAGGCTGCGGCAATGCTGGGGAACGACGGTGCGATGAAATTAGGGAATGGGTGGCTAAGGTGAAAGGGCTCAAAAAGAAGACAATGGTGGTGGCAATGGTTGGTGGTTTTGGGGGAATAAGAGGAATGGTGCAAGGAGGGTGATAGGAAGAGAAGGTAGTTGGAAGAGGTGACGGGGAAGAGCAGGGAGGTTCTGCAAGGGTTCTAGATGGCGTTGCCAACACCGAATTTGCAGAGACAAAACCTGAAATTTGGCATCTTTGGTAATTTTCTTGAGGGGCAAAATGTTAATTAAGAAAAAAAAAAATTGTGTGGGATGAGAGAATTGATAGTTTGTAAATAGAAGCTCCCATTACCAATGCCAATTGAAATAAGGGTTAATTACAAGTCAATCCTATTTAGTAGACTTAAATACCTATAAGTTCTATGTATTTTTTAGAGAGATACTATTAATACCTACCTTTATTGTGTGGACCTCCCCCATCCCTTTAATTTTTTCTTTCATTTTGATTTTGTCCAAACCTGAAGTTCCATTTTTACCCCTATCCCTAACTTTCTAACCCTAATTTCCCAAACTCTAACCCCATCTATTCCATCACTTCTGGCCGCCGCCTATCATTCGTCGCAACCAGCTACCACCTCCATCAACAAGCACCCCGAGCCCCTCCTTATCCATCAGAACCCATCCATCATCGAATCAAAACAATCTCTCTAAGAAATCAAAAAACAAGTCAATCTCTTCAAAAAAAATTCACCAAAGTAAAGAAAATCCATGTAATCTTTACGATCCATATGCTATAGATTCATTGGACGATGAGTCAAATAAAAAACCATGCAGAAAATGTATTTTTTGAGGATTGTCCTTGTTGGTGGGTCGAATTCGAATTGGCCTAAAGCTCCTAAAACAGAGAGCTTATGCTAAGACAACAACGACAACAATGCCAAAAAAGCCCCCGAAAAGAAGATAGTTTTAGCTAAAACCCTAAACCCAAATCGATAGAGATGATCTGGGTCGAAATACAAAGGGGTTCGACAACGAAAATAGGAGAGATGGGCTGCTGAGATTTGAGACCCTTTTACTAGAAGCTAGAAAGAAAATAAAGTAGATGGAGGCATCAGTGATGGTGGGCGGTGGATCGTGATCTAGGTCATGATGAGAAGAGGAAGAAGAACAAGAAGAACAAGAAGAAGAATAAGAAAAGGTGGCAGGATGGGTGATTATGGAAACTATAGTTGAGAGATCGTGGCGGTTGCCAAAGGCAATGGTAATGGTGTCGGATGTGGTGGTTGGAGTGGGGGCTAGGGCTTGGGTTTATGTTTGGGTTTGGTTTTGGGGTTAGGGGCATAGTTGGTATTAAGGTGGGGATTCAAAGAGAAAATGGTGGAGACTCATTTTGTTGAGTGGGAGTTCAAAGAATTGGAAGGGCCAAAGTAAAATGGTAAGTGCTAATAGTTGCCCTCATTTTTTAAATGCACCATTAAGTCCTAAAATGGCTATATTACCTTTATTGAATTTATTATTCCTCATTAATTTTCTCTTTTCTGTTATATTCTCTCTCTTTCTACCATTTCTCCAAACAAACTTTCCCTCTTCTCTCTCTCTCTCTCTCTCTATATATATATATATATATATATCTCACTCTCTAAAGAATTTCAAACCACCACTATCGCCATGGTCGTCCACTTGTCATCGCCACCGCCATCATCACCTGTCACCATTATCGACCACTAGCACCTGTCATTGTCACCGTCACCAACTACCACCACTACCATCGTTCACCAATCATTTCCACTGTCGCCAATCTACACTCTACCATCTTCAACCCACCACTACTATTCACCATTTCTGATCTACACTCCATCATCTTTGATCTACACTTCATCGTCATAGATGCATCGTCGTTGATTCTCCAGATCTCGCCCCTCTCTCGATCTCCCTCCTCCATCCGTTTTTTTTTCTTTCAAACCAAATCTGTTACGAACCAAGGTTTAATATGTCTTTGATTCTTGTGTTGATTTGTGATAGTGATGACTAGATTTGCCTTTTATAATTTTTTTTACAGACTATTAGTGATAAATTTATCATTGAAATAAAACCCCCGAACAAAATCCAGACTCAACATTTTTTTCATTTCAATTATTTTACTTTCAAGTATTACACTTACATTTTATAGGAATAAATTAAAATACTCTTTGTAGTTCCAGATTTCTACCTTTGAACTTGCCCTTACACAATGTAACATTTTATAATTGTGTTATTCAATAAATCAATTGCATATTTTCTACCCAATTGCTTTCCCTCATTTTGCTTCGAAATTCAAGTAACATTAGATTGATTCTTACTAAACCACAATCAATAAAAATCCTATTTATTGAGCCTAAAAAAAACCTATATACGATTATATTTTAGGTAATTGGCTTATAAACATCTATAAAGGCTTTTCAATTTTTTACTAGCACGCGAGAATTATGGGTATGTTTGGTTTGTGTTTGAGAGATGTGTTCTGGAGATAAAAAGTATAAAAAGTTGTTTGGTTTGGTTTTTTTCAAAATATGTTTTGGAAAATTATTTTGAGAGAGAGTTTTGAAAAAAGTGGTTGATTTGATGTGTGTGAGAGAGAGATTTGTTTAGAAAACTTGTTTGGTTTACAAGTTTTGAGAAATTTTTTTGAGAAAATTTGTTTGATTTGATTACTTTTAAAAATTTATTTGTAGAGAAAATTTCTCAAAATTTTTCCACAAATACAAACCAAACGAACCCTATATTTTTATCCGTCGAAGTACTAGAAAGCGGAATACTGTCACACAGCAAAACGCGGTATCATTTTGTGTTTAATTCATTTGTCAACCACAAAAAAAAAAAAAAAAAAAAAAGAAGAAGTCAAAACGTCAAATTAATTTTTTTTTTTTTTTAGACCTTCTATTTTAAAGTTTCTAAACATTTTTGTTTTTTATTTTTTTTTGTTTTGTCACATTACTAGAGCTCATATTAGAGTTCTATTTTTAGAGCCATGTATCATTGCTCCAAGCTTATATTGGTTTGGTAGAGTTTTTTTAGCTTAAAATTGGTAATTAAAAAGCAACAGTTAAAAATATATATATTTTTAATTTTCAAAAAATTAGAGTTTTTTTAAAATTTATTTAAACTAGTTTTACTTAATAAACTACAATAAAAAAATATACCAACAATATTCTCAAATTAAAGTAAATTATAGTAATTTTTTAAACAATCATGCTACGTAGCTCGAATCCTTTCTTCTCCCGAATCCCCCGAACTCAAAACGACGTCGTTTCGTCGTTTTGAATTTTTATTTTTTTCCAATAACGCAGAAGAAGAAAGAAGAAAGAAGAAAGAAGAAGAAGGAGAAAGAGGAGAGTAGCACACATAGAGAGAGAGAGAGAGAGAGAGAAATCATCATCAACAACATCATCATCATCATCTTCAGATCATCAACAACAATTCAACCATTCATCTTTAACAACAACATCTTCAACCATTCAACCATTCAACATCTTCAACATCTTCAGATCTTCATCAACATCTTCATCAATATCACCGTCATCAACACATTTTCAGAAGAAAAAAAAATCAGGCGATCTGCGATCGATCGACGGAGGCGGAGGCGATCTGCGATTTAATCGGTGGAGGCAGAGGAGGCGGCGGCGGCGATCGGCGAGACCCTCTCTCTCTCTTCATTCCCTCTTCCCCTCTCTTCTCTTTCTCTCCTCTTTCTTTTCCCCTCTCTTCTTCTCTCTTCTCTCCCTCTTTCTTTTTCTCTTTCTCTCCCTCTGTTTCAGACTGCATAAGAAAAGAGAGGAAAAAAAAAAAAAGAAACTGCCCAAAAGTCGGGGGATTCAGGGGGAAAATCATTTTTCTTTTTTAAAATTGTAATAAATAGCCCAATTAATGAGATAAGAGGATGAGAGAGAGAGAGAGAGAGAGAGAGAGAGAGAGAGAGAGAAAGAAGGGAGGAAGGTGAGATCTTCTTCGTGGTGCACAAGAAAGGGACAAGATTGTGATGGGCAAGACCACAAATATTTTATGGGGAATTACATATTAGTGGTAGGGTTGCAAACGAATCGAGTCGAGTCGAATTTTGCTGAGCTCGAGCTCGGCTCGTTTACTTATCGAGCTCGTTTATTGAGCTTGAGCTCGGCTCGATAAAGAACTAGGCTTGATCTCGGCTCGGCTCATTAATTTTAATGAAACTTGAACTCGGCTCGGTTCGATAATTTTTTTGAATATTATTTATATTATTTAACATATAAAAAACGTATTTATATTTTATATATATATATATATATTTATATATTATTTAATATATAAATAATATATTTATTATATAATTTAAATAAAGATAAACGAGCCGACCTTACGCGAGCTCGAGTTCGGCTCGTTTACTAAACGAGCCTAATATTCGAGCTCGAGCTCGACTCGTTTACTAAACGAGCCTAATATTCGAGCTCGAGCTCGACTCGTTTACTAAACGAGTCGAGCCGAGCTTGTTCATGAACAGTTCCGTTCATTTGCAATCCTGATTGTGTCATAATTTTTTTTTTATTATAAAAAGTTGACAAATTTTATAAATATTAATAATTAAAATTATAAATTTTTTTCACTATTATTTAATTATTTTTCAAAACTTCTCTTGAATAATAATTTTCTCAACACATTAATATTTTGAATGTAACACTCATATAGTCATTAAATTAATCATTCATTCATAAAATAATTAATTTAACAAAAATGTTACAATCTCAAAAATAATCAGTAAAATTTTTTTGAGTAATGTGATTGTGTGATAAATATTGAATTGATATAAAATATGGAAAAATAAATTAATCATAACTTGATATTGTTAAATAAAATTCAGAATATTTAAAATAATAGTACTACTGTTAATTTAATTTGGGGAAATATCAAATCGGTGATTTTTAAAAAAAAATAATTATAAATGAATAATAAACTTTATAAATATTAATTGAAAAATCTAGAAATCCCCTAGATATTGATTTGTGATTATGTATTAATTTTAAGCAGAATATAACAATCCCAATCAAACAATCAAGACAAAGAGACACAGTGATTTAACGTGGAAAAAACCACAATTGGACACCTCCAACTGTGATAAAAAAACCACGGGCAACAGCCACAAGAACAATCCACTAAGAAGAATTAAAGGAATTACACAGGTATACTCTCAATTACCTAGCGAATCCACAACGCCTAATTGAACCAACCTCTATGTGCCTCTTCCAACCCCATCTTCACCACGGAATTGTCTTTCTGATGAGCCACTCCGGATTCCACCAAAGTTTCAGGCTCGAATTCTTCAGAATCCACAACTGAAGAATAACTCTCTCTTTTGTGTATAACAAACAAACCTTTGATGTACTCTCTTTAGATCATGAGTTGAATACTCAATAAAAACATCAAAGAAAACTCCCAAAGTATCCCCAGATATAAACCCTAGAAACCAAAAAGAAGATCTGGAGCAGTTATCCTAAAAATCTGACCCAATACGCGAATTTATAGAATCTGTCCCGCGATCTCCGCTCGAGCTCAACACAGCCCGCTCGAGCGGACTGACCAAAAACTGCGTGCGAATAAACTGAGATGCGCTCGAGCGTAGGAGAATCCGCTCGAGCGTAAAATCACACCTTCCAGTATTTTTACAGGCGACTGCAGAGATGCTGAGAGCTTCCAATCCCCGCTCGAGCGTCCCTTTCCCCGCTCGAGCGGGAAGGCCAAAAATGGAAAAACTGGAAAAAAATAACATGATCGGACAGGCAACTTTGAATGCATTTTTGCATTTTGCTTCGGGGGCGCTGCCCCTCAATCCCGCCGTGGCGCTGCCCCGGACCCGCCAAGGGGCGCTTCCCCTTGGACCCCCGCGAGCTGACCGGGCAGCTCGATCCCCGTCATAATCAGTGAAGTGGCAATCTTGAAAGCTTTATCATCACAAACTTCTCTGAAATGCTTGATTCAGGTTGGATTCGCATCTAACAACTCATAGCCTCACTGAAATAAAAATGCGAATAAAAGTACAACTCAAAGGAGTTTTGTCAAACGGGATTGCCAAGAAATAAAACCTAACATTAATAATTAAAATTATAAACTTTTTAATAATTTTATAATTAGTTTTTTAAAAAAAAATGGACTGAAATATGATTTCCCCATTTAATTTCATGGTCCTCGCCGGCCAAACGAATATGAGCCAATAACCACAAACATGCTGAGCCGCCCTTGTTGAAATGACAACATATATGAACCCGTTTTACTAATTTTCATATTTGTTGCCTATTTTCACTATTCCAGAGATCTCAGAAAATCGTCTATATTTTTAAATTTATTATTTTTTCAACAATTTAAAGACTTCATCTATAAAACCTAATTAAAATCTTTTAAATTTGTGAAAAAATAAATATTTTTAAGAAAATATATTTGATTAAAGAGAAAATTAGTAAAAAATCTAATTTAAAAATGGTATAAGGTATTAGATTTTAAATAAAATCTTATTTAGTGATAAGAACAAGTCGGAAAAGTGTTGAAAAAATTGGTGAAATTTTCGCCCGCACCGGGAAAGTCGTTGGCAACGGCAGTGATTAGCGACAACAGGTGATGATGGTGAGATAGAGAAATGTGTAGTATTCAATAGATATGGTGTTGAATGAGTGACATATGTCACATTTTAACAAATAAGTAGCTTGGTAAATTTCAACAGATAGAAAAATAAGCTTGGTGAATTTTAACAAATAGACAAATTATATAATTTCAAGATATTGAGCGATTTTAATAGATAGACAGATAGGTTGATTTTAACAGATAATTGTCCTTTTGAACAAATTGTATCCTTTTAATCTAAAAATATTAGAACTTGGACCTAATTATTCAAAAAGTTAAGAAATGAATTTGTGACCCAAATATTATTGGTTAAATAACACACAAATGCTTTTCTACACATTATTGTTTAATTTTTACATAAATATGGAGGCTAATGACGACCTATTTGGTCATATGTTTAAAATAATATACTGGCGCTTTTTGGAAAGAAAGGGTTGAGGCTATTATAGCCTCAAATTACAAATAAGTCAAAAAGTCCCACTGTTCAAAGTTTTTCAAAAAAAAAAAAATAGGCTGCAGCTGCAGGCAGTGTAGGCACAGCCTACACTGTCAATTGACAAATTGTTACATCAACTGGTAAATTACGATTTTGCCCTTTTATATCAATTTAAAAAATTGTAATCTTACGGACAAATTTGTCATTTTAACTTCAAATATCATTTCGACACATTTTTCAATGCAACAACTCAAATAAAAATTCATCTCATCTTCCCAAACACAAAAACTAAAATAACTTACTAAAATAGTCAAAAAGTCTCTAAAATAGCCACTTCCCAAACGAGGGCACTGTAATACCTTATTTGTGAATAATAAATTTTTGAACAAATTACATTGCCGAAGTGTTTTTTTTTGGTCTTTGTGTCAACTTTATTCTTATAAATTTAGTTAGTTCGATTTTAACTATATATTTATAATTTTGTCTCAATTTAACCAAATTGCTTACGCCTCTGTTTAGGAAGTGGGTTGGCTTTTTAATTTTTTTAGCTATTTTAGCATGGGCTAAAAAGCTTGGTTTAAGAAGAACTTTTTGACTTTTTGATTTTTTGGTTTTTTTGGCTTTTTTTTGTGAGAGAATAGTGTAATGATTATGGGTTGAATGTGATGTTTTGTTTGTTGTGGTTAAAATAGCCTATTTTGTCTTTTGTGGCTATTTTAGCCACAAACCAACTTGCTAAACAATACCTACAATTGTTAACATTTTTTAATAAAAAATATGTACATAAGTGCCATATGTCATATTTTTTAAGGTAAAATTTTAAACTTGTTCAATTCAATGAATTAACTTCAATCAATTTGATGATAAAACAACGTCATCAATTGATCCAAATTGATACAAAATTTAAAATTAAAGGTCAAAATTAAACTAATTAAAAATGTAGGGATCAAAATGACACAAGAAATAAATGTAGGGACTATTAGTGTAATTTTCTCCTCTTCCTTTTTTTTTTTTTTTTGGCCATATACTTTCTTGAATAATTCTATGATACTTCTTGTTAAAAATGTAAGAGAACAAATATGATTGGTTGTCAAATAAAATAATCATACTTGGTCATGTAATAATATTTGGATACATATATTTTTAATAATATAGAATTTTAGTAATTTTCTAGATGCCTTTAATCATGATGTGTTTGCGCACATACGCATACCACGTCAGCGGGGTCTAATTAGCCGGTAAAATTGATAAATGTTAAAATTCCTCAATTTCAAAACTTTTTTTTACCTCTCATTATCACAAGAGAAGAAAAGGAAAGAAAAAACTGTTAAATTTGACTATTGTGGAATAAATCAATTTTAGAAGATAATTTTTTTTTAAATAATTTGAAAATTTAAAAATTTATTTAGTTGTATATTTTGAAAATAATTTTAATATAATTTATAATTTTTTTTTTGTAATTGTAATATTTTTTTTTAGATAGCAATGTATGAATCTACATTAAAATAATAATAATAAAAAAATCATCAAAGTTAGTTAGAGAAGTAAAGTAGCATTGACGTTGCACGTATGAGTGTCGGCCGACATGAAGTTCTAGAAAGTAGAGTAGCATAGCATTGCCCCTGCAAGTACTGGAGTTCTAGAAAGTGGCGGCCTGAATGTAGAGGCTTTATCAAGTTGATGCGTCGGTGTTTGTTTGGATTTTTTTAAGTTAATTTATGTTTCAATAATGTTAGGGGTCATAAATTTTGTAGCTTAAATAGTTTGAAATTGTCAAAATGACATCGTTTTAGGTGTAAAATAAGTCAAAACGACGTTGTTTTGACAGTTTCGGGCCATTTGAGCCACAAAATTTGTGGCCACCAAACATTTTCTTTTATGTTTTATGGCTTTTGAAAAATTATTTTGGATTGTTTGGTTAAATTTATTTTAAATTGATTATAATAATTTATTTTAAGTTAAAAAAATTGATTTTGAGAAGTTACTCACCCCTTACTTTTGATTATCAGTTTCTGATGTGAACATATTAATTTACGGTTATACTCTTAGATTTTTTTATTTTTTATTTTGTTAAAAATAGAAAAAGACCCAAATAGACTATAGAATATTATTATTATTTTTTATGACAAATGTAGATAAATAGTGAATAATAAAAAATAAAAATTAATTAAAAAAGTTACTTCACAACTTATTTAACAAACACTACTCAGCAACTTAAATCTATTATTCAATAGTTACACTAAACAGATTAACAGTTTCTGATTAAAATCATAATCTATAATCTGTCAAGTTATAATTTATAATCTGTTTTAACAGTTACACCAAACGAAACCGTTGTTGTTGTCGTATGCTAATTGATAAGAGGAGTCAAGGGAAGATAATTAATCATTCCTTTGATAATATAATTTATTTAACAAAAAAATTTACAGTTCTAGATATAATCACATAAATCTAAATGATAAATTAATATATTTAACGTGATTATTTGGTTTACACTGTTTTCTTAAAAATTGAATTTTTTATTTTTCGTAATTTTTTTTAACTTTTTAGTAAGTATTTTTAATATTTTATTTTATTTTATTTTTTATTTTTTAGATAATCTAATATAGATACACTTATAAAATATAATATTTGTGATTTATTTTTTGTTTAAATTTATAAAAAAATACAAAAAAAAGTTTTAGAAAGTGGAAGCCTGCATTGTAGGAGTTCAGATCTTCAGTCGCCCTTTCCTGCAACCTTCCCTACCGCGCATCAAAACGACGTCGTTTTGCTATTTTTTTTTTTTCATCTCTTATTTTTCAACCCCTTTTGGTTGTGCCCTAGCCCTTCTGATAGAGGCGAATAGAACTAAACAGATCGAATGAAAGAAGCGACGAACGCAAGGGAGAATCGAATGGGAGAGGCGACAAACGTGAGGACGAGAGACGAAGACAGAGAGGTGACGGACGAGCACACATTTGGTTTGACGAGGTTCATTTCATCTCTCTCTCTCTCTCTCTCTCTCTCTCTCTCTCTTCCCTTCTTCTGTGAGTCATCTAAAGAGAGCCTTCAAACTACCAAATTTTGTTGACTTTTGTGAAATTGTGGCGGTTGGATTGAGTTGAGTCAGTTATTCCAGAGGTTTATAGAAGCATAATTTTGTGAACATATATATACACATTTGGCTGACGTGAAATTTGTGGGCTGTTATTGTGAACATATATAAACACATTTTGTGAACATATATATACACATTTGGTTTACATTTTATGTGTTGATTTTTGTGGGCTGTTATTGTGAAATTTTGTTAATTTGTGAAATTTATTCTGTTAAGGTTTGTTAATTCTATCCATTTTTTCATTGAATGGAATGAGTTAAGTTGAGTTGAGTCAGGCATTCCAGAGGTTGTCATTCCACGGGTTGAGAAGGATATTCTTACTCGACATGCTTACTCATTTCTATATTTTCCTTCTTCCCATAGATTTCTAGATGGAAGATATTACTTATTGGGAAGTTTTTGAAAAAAAATGTCCAGATAGAAGATATGAAATACCTACATTTCTATACCCTTTTACGAATGCTTTAAGTACTTAGAGCTCACCTAGCTGGCTCATACCTTTGCAGAATTGTTTGAATGTAGCACACAAGTGCTTGTAATGCATACCCCAAAAATATTTAAGTACTTAGAGCTCTAGTTGATTTGAATTTAAAGAAACATAACTTTGTAAACAGATGTATGAAAATACAATTTAAGGCAATTCGACAAGAGACTAATGGTTGATGTAGAAGCTGGAAATCCAGTTGGAAGATAGTGACTAGAATCAGTGTGATGTAAAATGGAACCAGAATTTCAAAACTTTGTAAACAGATGTATGAAACCAAAATTTCAAAATTTTGGATTTCCAGTGCCTTCAACTCAGGTATCTGCCATTCATATGTGATGTAAAATGGAGTCAAAATCTAAATAAATACATCTGTTTGGAACATAGTGACTAGAATCAATCGAGTTCAGCTTCTCCAAAGGAGTATGCTTATGAAAATTGATGTTGATGAAAACTGATGGGTAGTAATATGAAGTAATATGATCTTATAAACTAATGTTGGCTGAAGTGAGTATGCTTGTCTGTAACTTATGCTTGCTTGCTAGTTGTTAATGAAGTAATATGAACTTATGAACTGATGTTGGCTGAAGTGAGTAGGATTAACATCAACTTATGAACTGATGTTGACTGGATTGTCTACGTGCTTGTTACCTACATCTCTTAACTTCAACTGTGGTTAGATCTGTGTTGCATTTGAAATTGACTTTTGTGTTTACTTGTAATTAGGATTGACATGTCAACGAGTTCAAACAATGATGCTGGATTCTTTCGAAATAAAAGATGCAAATGTGGGAAAAAAACAAGAGTGTACATGTCAGAATCAGAGAAAAATCTAGGAAAGTTGTATTTCAAGTGTGCAAATAAGGCTTGTGACTACTTTGCGTAGGGAGTGGCTCCTACTGGGAATGGATCAAATATCCAAAAGAGCGGGTGTGATTATGATTTTGTGAAAAACAATGAAGTTGTGAATATCTTGGAACGACTTGAGGCAAACCAACAAGAACGACTTGAAGCTATCAAATTCATGATGTTGACAACCACAGTGATGGTTGGTTTTACCATGCTAGTGGTGCTGCTCAAGTGAACTTGTATTTATACTGAGTGTAAACCACTACTTGTAGAACTTGTATTTAGTTTTGAAACTTTTATATGTGCATGTAAAATCCAAACAATGTTTAATTAATGAAGTTACTATACTATGTCAATTGTGTTAATTAATGAAATTGGGTGTTATGTATATGATGCATGAAAATTGATGCTATGAAAAGAAAGTGAATATGATGTTATGTGAGCACAAAGTGAATATGATGTTGCATGATGGATGATCAATCCTTTACACAGCGCACTGTACTGCAATTCGTCCATGGGTTTTAGCATGTTAAATCATAAAATGCCTAGCTTCTTCAAAGTAATCCTCAAAGAGGCATCTCAAAGCAAGCTCCCCAAATAACAAGTTATACGATCACTCCAACATCCTGCATGACCTCACCATGAGTCAACAAAATCAACTCCTAAACATTTCTCCATGTTGAGAAACAGTAACAAGTTCAGACAAGCGAACATATAGGAAATGAAGGCAAAGCCTGCTTGTAGAAACAATAAGGAATTGAACCTATGCCACTTGAATTGAACCTGTGCCACAAGGAATTTAACCTGTCCAACTTCCCGAATCACCAACCATTAGAAAATATTGACTAAAACAAACATTAATGTGATGCTGACAATAATAAGAACTTTTATATATGCATGCACACAATTCCATGAAGCTGTAGTTTGACTTCTAAAGTTAAGGCCACCACATCAACAAAAGAACATTGTTCCGAAACATTAAAAATACATAAAAAAGATGTCCATCAAAAATATCCAAATCCCACCAAACATTAAAAATACATAAAAGAAGATGTCCATAAAAAATATCCAAATCCCATCAAACATAAAAAAATACATCCAAATCCACAAATATAATAACATCATCGTTCGGTGCAAGCCTTCCAGGGATGTCCATCCACATGACTGTCAGCAGGACTATGTGAGGCTTGCGACAGTTGGATTGCAAATTGTTGAACACTAGTACCTCGAAGCAACTCCTGAAACGATGTCTGAGTGGGATACATTAAAGGCATTGAATGAGGCAGCATTGACTAAGGCGTTTTATTTCCCTGCAATAGTGATACATTTATTAAAATATTTATAGAATCTATACTACCATTTAAATGTAAAGTATGTAAGCAATTACAACTCACATCATATGAAGGATACATGACATGATGAACACTTGTACGACCCATGGCAAAGAGAGGTTGAGATTGGGATTCAGGTCGAGATGGGGATTGAGATTGAGAAATATAGATTGCACGACCATGACCCTAAAGTAAACCAACATAAAGAAAATAATAAGTGAAATGGAAAAAAATTAATAATGCATTTTTATTTTAAAAAACAGACAATATGAAATATTTCCTCAACATAATTACTACACATGGTGAAAGGAGTTTCTCGATGATGATTAAATCCAACAAAGGTTCCAAAAGCTCTAAGCTCGTTATTTAATTTGTAAGTAGTGTCAAAGGTCACTACATCACCAAATTGAGCATAGTCCATTATCATTTGAGCGTTGGCCCAAACTATATTACTTATCTGCTCTTCACGATCTAATTGGACTGCATAATAAAAGGATGGATTTTTCACAGTTTTCTTACGCAAGTATTGCAACACACTACCCGCTTCTCCATATTCCAAATCTTTTTGTCTCTTCGATCTCAAGTAATTTCTTTGGTCCAATTTCGTGAAGCCAATTGTTGCTCTTCCACCAGATTCCCTACCAAATAGCTCATAAGCAGACCTAAGAGGAATTCCAGATTCTGAAGCCAATTCTACTTCAATTGCTTGGGTGGTAGATATTTTTCTTTGGGATGGCAACATATGAATGCACTCTTGACGCACAAGGTCATGATTATGGTGTTCAACAAAATCAATTGCAATATATTTTCCTAAATTTCTATCTAACTTAATACTCAATCGGGCAAGACAACCACATCTTACCTCTTGTCTCGGAAATTTTACTAGTGGATCTCGCTTGTCAATACCCCGAGTTCCCTCTTTGTAACATACAAAAGTCCGTGAAGTTATTTCCTTAGTTTGTTTGTTCTTGTGTGCATACGACTTCCTAATACTAAAACCAACCTTCCCGCCATAGTTATTGTAAAAGTCATACACAGCTTGTTCAGAGTCAAATGACATGCCTAATTTCAGCTTCCAACCACAATTACCCAACTCATTATAGACGTCCCCGAATGTCCCGGGAGGGAAATCCCGTTTTGTTCATTTGGGCTCACTACAGTTCAGGACTCAATTGTCACGGTCCTGTATCTAATCTCGCAGAGTGCAATGCAAGACCGATGAATCATCAAAGAGTCCAAATCTGGCAAATCGTTTTGGAAAACAGATTTTTAGAAAGAACTGCCAAACATGGAGTGCTTTGCCAGATACAGAGTCGCCATCTAAATATTTTATTTTGGGGGAATTTAGGAAACCCTGACTCGTGCCGAAGGCCACGTGTCCGTCATCACCAAAATTGCCTCGGCTCGGGAACTTGGGTACGATTGGGGAAGATCACTTCGTGAGCACCCCCACTCGCCCGATCAAAGATCGGCCTCTACTAACCATGATATCGAGTTTTGAAAACATTATGCATTCTTATTCCGGTTATTAACCTAGATTTACTACGTGATGTGCACAGCATACAAGTATAGACTGGATCGCCTGAATTGGAACAACACATCTCATGTTTGTTTATTTTGAAAATGGTTTGATGGTGCTACCGGCAAGTAGGCTAAGACGTGGATTTGCCACCCTCGGGTGGGCTTAGAAAACGTGATGGTTTGCCACTCTCAAGTGGGCTTAAAACTCACAGTCAATGCATTATTCCAATTCAGATAATCCAACCTTCACCCACAGGCATTCAGGTAGGTATATCACATAAGCACATACCCTCATGGTAAGCATGTTATCATGGCAGTCACTCACACGCATGCGAGGATGCTAAAGCATAAACACTTACCGAGTACTCCGAGCCAAAACAGAAACTAGTTAGTAATCAATGCATGATCCTAGTTCATGTTAAGATAGCTAATGCAACACATGCAAAATACAACTGGAAATAGGCTCGACTATCCTAAGAATGGCATATGAGATGCTACAGCTAACACGTATTTAACTTGGAATTGGAATACAATGCAGTTAGTATGATGCGCCGAGCCCGGTGCATGCAATACAGATGAATGATGCAAACATGCAAGCATAAGTATGCTAATTGAAACATGCCCTAATCTAACCATCATAAGCTGGTAAATAAAAGGGAGAAAGATGTGGGGTTGGAAGACATACATCACACACACACACACTTATTATAATTGTGCCTTCGCTCGAACGGTCCGAAAGAATATTACACAACCAAAATAAATAACGAATTATTACACAATACTAATTACTTAACAAATGAGTTAGGTAACCAAAGTAAACTAGCATGTTATACTACATGCAATGGACTGCCTCAGCTCTGTTCCGAATGATGAAGGATGCATGCATACTCGGGTCGCCTTGTCGGAAAATTCCATCGCGACGTCTCGCCTCGCCTTTGTTTGCAATTAATCTCAGAAACTTGCACAAAGCTCTAGAAGGCTGAAACTCCACCTTGGGAAGGCCACCGACCAATTATTAGCATGGGAGACCACCTGCCGACCACCCTTTGTGGTGGAGACCAAAGAGGGTGGTCGGCTTGCTAAAAAATCTGGTCGACCGACCAGTTTCCACCTCTGGTTTCTGGTTTTTTTCTGCAATAAGGCAAGAGAGAGAAAAGGCAATGTATTTTCAACAAATGTGTGCATGACCACACTCCCCGTCATTGCACAAGCTCTAGGAAGTGTAGTCCTCGATCCTTGTGCTATCAATCACGCATCTCGATGCATAATGGCCGAGGAGTCGAATTGCATGACTCAATGGGACATGAATGCACATATAAGCAACTAAAGCCAACGACTCTATCACGGATAGTCAAGAGTGTCGGCCACCGAGAATCAAGGCACGATTCGTCACTTGGAGTACAAAACGTCCCTCGTTTCCCGTGTTTGGACTAAACCCTACTCCAAACACAATGCAATATGCATGACATGCATGAATGCAACGCTAACATGCAACCTAGATGCAAATGCCACTGAATGACACAAACATGCAAGGGATGACATGCAAACATGCTACTAGCATACGCAATGCTATGAAATAATCAATGGCATACTCAATGCAAGATGATTCTATATGGCATACGCGATGCATATGAAGACTAACGATCACAATGAAACGAACAAGGCATACACAATGCAATGATCAAATCATGCAACAACGTGAACTAAATGGCATACACAATGCAAGATGGACTTAAACCAACATGAGTGGACCTCTGTAACAACCCCCATACTGTTTACTGATTAATGACTGATTGATTACCGATAATCACCGATTACTGTTAAACGAAACGGATAATGACTGATAACTGACTGATAATTGAACTGATTAAAAGTACTGAACTGACTGACTGGAACTGGAAACCGAATTGATTGAGTATATGTGAGTTAAATTGCATTATATCTGTTTGACTGTATGATTATCTGTTCATGTTCATATGTTTAAACTGCTAATTGAAGGCCTTATCGGCGGCCGAATCTGAAACCGATTAGTGTTCTGTGACCCTCGTAATTTATGTGATTTTATTGTACAATTATCTGAAAATTGATTAGGTATGATTAAATTGGATTAAAATAAGCCAATTAAAGAGTTTGCCATATTTACCATTTTGCCACTATCTCATATACACACACTTGAGCCTTATACTTGAATCAAAACACATTTGCTCAACCATTTTCTTGTGCTTAACCGACCAAGAGAGGGAGAGGGAGAGAAATTGAGTTCTACCTTGTGAATTGCTTGGAAATTGAAGGAATTGGAACATAGGTTGCAAATTTAACTTCCTCACCTTGTAACTAAAGCTCTAGGTAAGGAATTCAACCCCTCTTTGTTGTGTTTGAGCTCATTCATGTTAGATTCTTGAGCCTCTAGTGATTCAAGTCTAGAATTGGTTCATTGTGTTGATTTGGAACTCATTTCATGCATGCATGTTAGTATTGTTGCATTTTGAGGTTGATTGCATGGACATTAGTACATGCATGCTCACATTGTTGTTATAGACCATGTTTCCAACTGGTTTGAAAAGAAATGAGCTCATTTGATCAAGCTTTGGAGCTTTAATTTGGTTTAAAACTCATACATGACATGTTTGAATGTTATTCTTGAAAATGGGTTTGAATGTGGTTTTAATTGACTCACCTTTGGGGCTTGAATTCATAAATTGAGCTTTGAAACTTGTTATACATTGAATTTAGTTATGTTTTCCAGAATTTGGGCCCAAGAGGTCGAGTTTGGAGTGGTTGAATGCTTGGTTTGAGCTTGGGAGGCAAATCTGGAAATTCCAGATTTGGCTTCCTCGCTCGAGCGAAGGATTCTCCGCTCGAGCGAGCACCTTTGTCCAGGGCTCCGCTCGAGCGACCATCGAGCGACCATCGTGCGTAAAATTTCAGCATCCAGTACTTTTACTGTTTTGCAGACCGCTCGAGCGAAGGATTCCTCGCTCGAGCGAAGCCTTTGATTTTGGACTTACGCTCGAGCGTAGAAAGTCTCGCTCGAGCGAGGCTCCTATTTTCAGCAAACTTTGCGAAATATTTTCTAAGTGTATTTTTGCATCCTCATCCCATCCTAGGCATTCTTAGGCCTAGTTTAAGGCATCTTGATGAGGATATCATTGTAGAACACACCAAGGCAAATTAGGGATTAAGTTATGAGATTTCCCAACTGTGTAGCTTAGTGTGTTCAACCTGTGAACTGTGTAGGGTTGGCAACTGGGGAGACACGCTCTAGCATACTGTAGCCCAGAACTCTGTGAGTAACAAATGTGTAAAGATATGTTCAACTGATATCTTTTGAATACTGAACTGAACTGTTTACTGAACTGGTATTACTGAATGAATGTATGTCCTTTATTTCTGAACTGTACTGTGGCATCCTTAGTACCTACGGTTTACTGTTACTGTTACTGTTACAGAGATCTCTGTCGGTTCCCTCATGGAGCCACTACTGTTTACTGACTGATGGCCATCATTACTGTTCGGTCTTTTAAGACCTACTGTTACTGTTATACTAATGGATGTGCCACATGTGACTGTTTACTGTACTGAACAACTGAAATACTGATTGAATTGAACTGTTTTCATTACTGTAAGGACATTCATTCTAAACCCCTTTACGCTTTATGTTATTCACTGGGCTTTAGCTCACTGCTCATATATATATGTAGGTGTACAGGCACCAGACCGGAGCTAGGAGCGCGGGTTAGACTCCAGTTTTGTCAAGCCAGCCTATGTGCCTCACTGCGAGGTTCCGAGCCTACCTGTTAAGGCTTAGGGGTCTTTTACAATTCCCCCTTCTGTACTGTTTCACTGTTTTGTATAGACCGTACTGTTTGTACAGACGGAATGTTTTCTGTACGGTTATGTAGGGTTGAGTCCCTAGTTTGAATGGATGTCAATATTGTACATACTGTTCCGTACTGTTTGTATATGTATGAATGCATGAAAAATCTTTTTGGCATACAGACTGTCACAACTCATTGGGCATTGTTTAATTACTGTATTGGCTTCCGCCAGGCCCTGTACTCTGTTTTACTGTATTACTGTTAAGCAGGCCTTCGGTAATCTCGGATTACTGGCCGGTTACGGTGCTAAACCCATAGGGCCGGGTTTGGGTCGTGACAGAGTGGTATCAGAGCGATACTTACCACGAGTTATACCGCACACACGTGTCCAAATGAGCTATAGGGTGTCCTAGAAAAGTCATTAGGGCATCTCATGAGCATGATAAGTGTGTGGATATGTTATGACTGAATGCATGCTAATGTGGTAAACTGTTAAACAAATGACTGCTTATGTTTAAAACTGTTATAACTGCTTATAGTGAAATGGACAATGCAAATGAACCTGAATCCTCGTCTACCGAGGCAAGAATGGAAAGAATGGAAAGAATGATAGAACTGATAACTGCTAGACTTGAGCAACAGAACCAACAGCCCCCTCCTCCTCCTCCTCCTCCTCCTCCTCCTCCGGTACAACCGGAACCTAATGTTAATGTGAATGATGGGGATATTATTGCTCTGACCCAGAAGTTCAGTAAAATGAAACCGCCATCCTTTCAGGGAGGCCTTGAACCGTTAAAAGCTGAAGCTTGGGTTCTGGAAACAGAAAAATTATTTGAAGTATTTCCGTGCTCAGAAGCAAACAAAGTATTGTTAGCTACCTTCACCCTACAAGAAGAGGCTAGAAGGTGGTGGATGTTGATCCGCGATACAAGCACTGTTTTGACTTGGGCTCAGTTCAAGGAGTCCTTCTTTGAAAAGTACTTCCCTCAGTGTGTCAGGGATAGAAAAGTGACTGAATTTGAACAGCTGAAGCAGGGCACAATGTCCGTTGCAGAGTATGAAACCAAATTTACTGAACTTGTCCGTTATGCACCGCACATGGTGGATACTGAATATAAGAAGGCCAGAAAATTTGAAGGTGGCCTTAATGTGGCAATACTTGACCGAATAAATGTTTTGAAACTACCGACTTTTGTGGGTGTTCTCGACCGGGCATTGATGGCCGAGTCGAACATTGCAGCAGTGAAACAATCTGAAACACTAACAACTGAATGGCATGGAAAAAGGCAGGGTTTCAAATTCAAGAAAGGCAAGCACAACCCAGCCAACAAGAAACAGAACACGGGGTTGACGACTAGCCCCAGCCAAGGGAGTGGGTTCATACCACCCTGTCCTGAGTGCGGCAAGAAGCACAAGGGGGTCTGCTACAGAATATCTGGAGCCTGTTACAGGTGTGGCAAGGTGGGCCACATGGTTAAAGACTGCCCCTCTACTCCACAAGCCAGTAGTAAAGCTGCACCAAGCGCAGCAGCATCAACTGTAGCACCAAAGCCTAACCCCAGGGCTACCAGGAAAGAGCCCATGAGGCAGGGCCGAGTGTTCGCCCTAGTACCGGGAGACGTGCAAAATACCGAGACCGTTGTGTCAGGTATTCTCTCTATTTGTACACAAAATGCATATGTATTGATTGATTCGGGGTCTACACATTCTTATGTATCGCATGCTTTCTCACGGAAATTGAATAGACCCTTAGAACCTATGAACTATCTGGTAGCCGTATCATCACCCGTAGGAGGATCTATGACCTGTGCATATATGTATCCCGCATGTGAAATTATTGTTGGGGATATGCATCTGTTTATTGATTTACTGCCATTGAACGTTGATCATTTTGATGTAATATTGGGGATGGATTGGTTACAAAAATATCATGCCACTATTGATTGTGTGACCAAGCAAGTTGTTTTCCGTTCACCTGGTCTGCTTGAATTCGTGTTTAATGGGAGTGGAGTAGTACCTCCTCCGTATTTGATTTCGTCAGTAAAAGCTGTTAAACTAATTAGAAAGGGGTGTAAGGGATATCTGTGTTCTGTACTGACTGTGTTTACTGATGATAGTGTTAAAACTGATGTGAATTGCATTCCTATAGTCAGAGAATTTCCAGATGTTTTTCCAGATAATCTTCCAGGAGATTTGACTGACAGGGAGATTGAATTTACCGTTGATGTGATTCCCGGAACACAACCAGTTTCTAAAGCTCCATACCGAATGGCTCCAACTGAATTGAAAGAACTGAAAGTGCAACTGCAAGAACTGTTAGACAAAAAGTTCATCAGACCCAGTACCTCACCATGGGGTGCACCAGTTTTGTTTGTAAAGAAGAAAGATGGCTCACTGAGACTGTGCATTGACTACCGTGAACTGAATAAGGTAACTGTAAAGAACAAATACCCATTGCCACGCATTGATGATTTATTTGACCAGTTACAGGGTGCACAAGTGTTTTCTAAGATTGATCTCAGATCGGGGTATCATCAACTGAAGGTTAAACCGGAAGACATTGATAAAACTGCTTTTAGAACAAGGTATGGACACTACGAATTTTTGGTTATGCCTTTTGGAGTCACGAATGCCCCTGCTGCCTTTATGGACCTCATGAACAGAATTTTTAAACCGTACCTTGATGACTTTATTGTTGTATTTATCGATGACATATTGATTTACTCCAAAAGCATAGAACAGCATGAACATCATCTGAGACTTGCCCTACAAACCTTAAGAGAACAGAAACTGTATGCTAAACTGTCTAAATGTGAATTTTGGCTTGACCATGTTATGTTTTTGGGGCATGTTGTTAGCAAAGATGGAATTTCTGTTGATCCGCAGAAAATTGAAGCTGTAGTGAACTGGCTTAGACCAACAAATGTGACTGAAGTCCGAAGCTTTTTGGGATTGGCTGGATATTACAGAAGATTTGTCAAAGATTTCTCCAAAATTGCTCTACCATTGACTCAGTTAACTCAGAAGGGGACATCATTTGACTGGACTGACCAAAGGGAATCTGCCTTCCAGGAGTTGAAAACTCGATTAGTGACTGCACCAGTTCTTACCTTACCTTCAGGTACGGATGGTTATACTGTATTTAGCGATGCTTCTCATAAGGGTCTGGGGTGTGTTTTAATGCAGAATGGGAGAGTTATTGCTTATGCTTCCTGACAACTGAGACCACATGAAAAGAACTACCCGACCCATGATCTGGAACTTGCTGCAGTAGTATTTGCACTGAAAATCTGGCGTCACTATCTCTACGGGGTGACATGTGAAGTATACACCGACCATAAGAGTTTAAAGTATTTCTTCACACAGAAAGAACTGAACATGAGACAGCGGAGATGGCTGGAACTGATTAAAGACTATGACCTACAGATATTGTACCATCCGGGAAAAGCCAATACCGTTGCCGATGCATTGAGCCGGAAATCGATTGGAAACTTAGCATGTTTGCTCACCGGCCAGAAAGAGTTGCTTTGTGACCTTGAAAAATCTGAAATAGAAATTGTTTTGAGAGAACAAGGTGGAACCTTAGCTGCTATTTCTGCTCAACCGGCACTGGTTGAAGAGATTAAAGAGAAACAGCAACTGGATGACTTCTTGAAGAAGATCATCGAAGAAAGAGAATCTAAACCGAGACCGGGATTCAAATTCGAGAACAATGTACTGAAATTTCATGAAAGACTGTGTGTACCAAATGATACTGAACTGAAAAGAAGAGTTCTGCAAGAGGGCCACAACTCAAGATTGTCTATCCATCCGGGGAATACGAAAATGTACCAAGATCTGAAACAGAATTTCTGGTGGCCGGGAATGAAGAAAGAAATTGCTGATTTTGTATCCAAATGTCTTCATTGCCAACAGGTCAAAGCTGAACATCAGCGACCTGCCGGATTATTGCAACCCCTACCCATACCAGAGTGGAAATGGGAGCATATCACGATGGATTTCATTGTGGGATTACCTCGCTCCAGAAAAGGTATGGATTCAATTTGGGTTATTGTTGATAGACTAACCAAATCTGCTCACTTCTTACCTGTCAAGACAATCTATAATGCGGACAAATTGGCTGTTATCTATATTGATGAAATTGTAAGACTGCATGGAGTGCCTGTGTCTATTGTTTCTGACAGGGATTCGAAGTTTACATCGAGGTTTTGGCAAAGCCTACAAACTGCACTGGGTACTGAACTGAGACTGAGTAGTGCCTATCATCCTCAGACAGATGGCCAATCAGAAAGGACCATCCAAACTCTGGAGGATTTATTGAGAATGTGTGTCCTTGATTTTCAGGGAAACTGGGAAAGTCACTTGCCCTTAGCTGAATTCGCCTACAACAACAGCTACCATTCGAGTATTGGTATGGCGCCTTTTGAGGCATTGTATGGCAGAAAATGTAGATCTCCAATTTGCTGGGCAGAAGTTGGAGATGGGCCTTTGCTTGGGCCCGAGATTTTGTATGAAACAACTGAAAAAGTGAAACTGATACAGCAAAGACTGAAAACTGCACAGAGTAGACAGAAAAGTTATGCAGATGTCAGAAGACGGGACAGAGAGTATGAAGTGGGTGATCACGTTTTTGTGAGAGTGACACCAATGAAAGGCCAGACTCGTTTCGGAGTCAAAGGCAAGTTAGCACCGAGATACGTCGGACCATACGAGATCATTGAGAAAATCAATCCGGTGGCGTATCAAGTTGCGCTTCCTCCTGAAATGGAGCACATGCATAACGTCTTCCACATCTCTATGTTGAGAGACTATCTCCGGGATCCCTTCCATATAATAGAGCCTACCCACGTAGTGTTGAGTGATGACTACACTTACGAGGAACGGCCTATACAGATTGTAAACAGACGAATCAAGAAACTGAGGAACAAAGAGATCCCGTTAGTGAAAGTTGACTGGCAGAACCATGGTGGCGTGTATGCCACTTGGGAAAGGGAAGATGACATGGCTAAACGATATCCCGAACTGTTTCCACTGAATCCTGTTTTCTTCCAGAATGAAGGTAACTCGAGTTTAGAGGACTAAACTCTTTATAAGGAGGGGAGACTGTAACAACCCCCATACTGTTTACTGATTAATGACTGATTGATTACCGATAATCACCGATTACTGTTAAACGAAACGGATAATGACTGATAACTGACTGATAATTGAACTGATTAAAAGTACTGAACTGACTGACTGGAACTGGAAACCGAATTGATTGAGTATATGTGAGTTAAATTGCATTATATCTGTTTGACTGTATGATTATCTGTTCATGTTCATATGTTAAAACTGCTAATTGAAGGCCTTATCGGCGGCCGAATCTGAAACCGATTAGTGTTCTGTGACCCTCGTAATTTATGTGATTTTATTGTACAATTATCTGAAAATTGATTAGGTATGATTAAATTGGATTAAAATAAGCCAATTAAAGAGTTTGCCATATTTACCATTTTGCCACTATCTCATATACACACACTTGAGCCTTATACTTGAATCAAAACACATTTGCTCAACCATTTTCTTATGCTTAACCGACCAAGAGAGGGAGAGGGAGAGAAATTGAGTTCTACCTTGTGAATTGCTTGGAAATTGAAGGAATTGGAACATAGGTTGCAAATTTAACTTCCTCACCTTGTAACTAAAGCTCTAGGTAAGGAATTCAACCCCTCTTTGTTGTGTTTGAGCTCATTCATGTTAGATTCTTGAGCCTCTAGTGATTCAAGTCTAGAATTGGTTCATTGTGTTGATTTGGAACTCATTTCATGCATGCATGTTAGTATTGTTGCATTTTGAGGTTGATTGCATGGACATTAGTACATGCATGCTCACATTGTTGTTATAGACCATGTTTCCAACTGGTTTGAAAAGAAATGAGCTCATTTGATCAAGCTTTGGAGCTTTAATTTGGTTTAAAACTCATACATGACATGTTTGAATGTTATTCTTGAAAATGGGTTTGAATGTGGTTTTAATTGACTCACCTTTGGGGCTTGAATTCATAAATTGAGCTTTGAAACTTGTTATACATTGAATTTAGTTATGTTTTCCAGAATTTGGGCCCAAGAGGTCGAGTTTGGAGTGGTTGAATGCTTGGTTTGAGCTTGGGAGGCAAATCTGGAAATTCCAGATTTGGCTTCCTCGCTCAAGCGAAGGATTCGCCGCTCGAGCGAGCACCTTTGTCCAGGGCTCCGCTCGAGCGACCATCGCGCGTAAAATTTCAGCATCCAGTACTTTTACTGTTTTGCAGACCGCTCGAGCGAAGGATTCCTCGCTCGAGCGAAGCCTTTGATTTTGGACTTACGCTCGAGCGTAGAAAGTCTCGCTCGAGCGAGGCTCCTATTTTCAGCAAACTTTGCGAAATATTTTCTAAGTGTATTTTTGCATCCTCATCCCATCCTAGGCATTCTTAGGCCTAGTTTAAGGCATCTTGATGAGGATATCATTGTAGAACACACCAAGGCAAATTAGGGATTAAGTTATGAGATTTCCCAACTGTGTAGCTTAGTGTGTTCAACCTGTGAACTGTGTAGGGTTGGCAACTGGGGAGACACGCTCTAGCATACTGTACCCCAGAACTCTGTGAGTAACAAATGTGTAAAGATATGTTCAACTGATATCTTTTGAATACTGAACTGAACTGTTTACTGAACTGGTATTACTGAATGAATGTATGTCCTTTATTTCTGAACTGTACTGTGGCATCCTTAGTACCTACGGTTTACTGTTACTGTTACTGTTACAGAGATCTCTGTCGGTTCCCTCATGGAGCCACTACTGTTTACTGACTGATGGCCATCATTACTGTTCGGTCTTTTAAGACTGTTTACTGACTGATGGCCATCATTACTGTTCGGTCTTTTAAGACCTACTGTTACTGTTATACTAATGGATGTACCACATATGACTGTTTACTGTACTGAACAACTGAAATACTGATTGAATTGAACTGTTTTCATTACTGTAAGGACATTCATTCTAAACCCCTTTACGCTTTATGTTATTCACTGGGCTTTAGCTCACTGCTCATATATATATGTAGGTGTACAGGCACCAGACCGGAGCTAGGAGCGCGGGTTAGACTCCAGTTTTGTCAAGACAGCCTATGTGCCTCACTGCGAGGTTCCGAGCCTACCTGTTAAGGCTTAGGGGTCTTTTACAATTCCCCCTTCTATACTGTTTCACTGTTTTGTATAGACCGTACTGTTTGTACAGACGGAATGTTTTCTGTACGGTTATGTAGGGTTGAGTCCCTAGTTTGAATGGATGTCAATATTGTACATACTGTTCCGTACTGTTTGTATATGTATGAATGCATGAAAAATCTTTTTGGCATACAGACTGTCACAGTTCATTGGGCATTGTTTAATTACTGTATTGGCTTCCGCCAGGCCCTGTACTCTGTTTTACTGTATTACTGTTAAGCAGGCCTTCGGTAATCTCGGATTACTGGCCGGTTACGGTGCTAAACCCATAGGGCCGGGTTTGGGTCGTGACAACCTCAGCCACACTCACATCAGTGGCCATATGATGAAAATGAAACAACCGAAATACATGCAAGCATGCACGAATGCAATGGACCGATCCTAAGGCACAACATACAACTCTAACTAAGCGTGGCAAAGGATGAAATATGGCATACAGGCATACATTTTCCAGCTCTGAAACATGATGTACAATGGTCCCGAATCATGCAAATATGTTACCCAATGCATGCTAGATGGCCCAAATACCTAAACTAGTGAAGTGCGTTACACTATAGGCACACAAAGCCATGCACGAATGGCAAAACCAACCCTAAACAGACCCTAGGTAGGTCTGAAATAGTGGGAAAATGGCCCAAAATGATGGTTCAAAGTGCATGGAAATGAAGCTCATTCAACGGTCCGAAAACAAGGCATTCATGCACAACTCTCAAGCACACTCAAAGAGGAGAAAACATGAGGATATGACATTCACATAGGCTCTGAAATATGATGCAAGATGACTCCAAAGCATGAAACACCTCAGTATATGCATGCAATAGACCTCAAATCTCAAAGCTAGGCAAGTGTATTGAACCACAAGCATGCAAAACAAGCATCATTCGGCCATGAGACCCAAAAATAGAGCTAGGGCAGTCCAAAATTAGAGCTAGGGCAGTCCAAAATATGCACAAAATCAGTTTAAGGCAAGGCCAAAAACTGCTAAAATCAAGGGTCAACAAAGCATGCAAAATAAGCTAGTGAACCATGATTTGCACTACAACTATATGAAGCACATGAGAGCTCACCAAACCAGCCAAAAACAGAAGTATGCCATGCCAAATAATGCCCAAAAACCCACTGAAACTCAGTCAATGCATGCAAGAATGATGTGTCCCTTTGAACGGCCAATAAGAGGGTTGTTCTTCACATGCAAGATGGACATACAAAATGGAAAAATCACCTCTGGACGGAGGTTATGATGGCCCTAAAACTCACTGAAAAGGGCTTGAAATTAGTCTAGGAAGCATGCAAGTAAAGGCCCCTTTGAAAGGCCTTGAAGAAGATTACTCTACACATGCATAATAGACATCTAATATGGCAAAACCACCTCTGGAAAGAGGTCATGCAGGTCACAAAACTCATCAAAAATGGCCTGGAGCATGGCTTTGAAACATGCAAATAGGGGCTCCTTTGGAAGGCCAAGAAAGCTAGTAAAGAGAACAAAGGGTGAGAGGGTCACCCCTCTCTGATTTTGAGGCTCAAAGACACATGTTAGCCACTGAAAATCCATTGGATTTCAATGACTAAAAGGCCAAACCAAGGCCGACACAAATGCTCTAAAGCATAGCTCAAAACATGAGGAAATGAAGCATGCAAAGGGGTAGATGACCCCTAACAAAAAAATGGTCTTAAACAAACATGTTTAGAAGATCAAAACAAGACTTTTTCAGTTTATGACAAAGCCTAAATATGCTTGCAAATAGAGCTAAACTATGAAGCAAAACAATGTCAAAAAAAGGGAAATGGAGTGTTACCCTTGTAGCCAAAGGAACCAGCAACTTCTGGACCAAGATAGCAAGTCTTCAACCTCTGAAAATGAGCTCCAAGGTGCTTAGATGGATGATGGAGGGGTTAGGCTAAGAGGTGTAGTGCAATGGTGCAAGAACAAGGGACCTTTGGAGCTAAAATGGGGAGAAATAGAGAGGGAAGCGTATGTATGCCTTGAAGCAAAATTCTCAACCAAGGCCAAGGAGGGGAGGCCCTTCCTTTATAGAGGAGAAGGTCTAAAGCTTCTCAAAAAAGCTTAAAAGCTAAGCCAAACACGTGTATGGAGGATGCACCAAATGCCTCCCAACTGGCACAGCTGGAACACACTCAGAGAGAGAAAAAAGCAGATGGCTGGCCGACCAATTCAGGTGGTTGGCCGACCATGCCCCCTGGTCGGCCGACCAGGTTCAAAATGGTCAAGCTCAAAAGGTGGTCGGCCAGCCCATATTGGTGGTCTCCCAGGTGAATGCAACTCAGTGGTGGTATGGGAGACCAGAAAATGTGGCTTAAAAGTGAAGGAGACCACTTACCTGTCAAGAAAACAGGCCGACCGGGGAAAGGTGGTCTCCAAGAAGAAAAGGTGGTCTCCCACCCTACTACCACCTTCCTAACAATGAAACTAGGGTCCATGCCAAAAATGAACCCACACTGATGCGAAACAAAGGTTCAGGAGCCAAAATGCGCAGCCGGGGGCCTCGAAAACTGACTATTAAGCATCGAAAGTGGCGTGCGACCACGAAGGTGGTCTCTCGAGCCATAGTGTCCCTCTAAGGAGAAGAAACAAGGTGTGTGCCAAAAAAATCGGAGCAAATGGAGGTAATTAAGCGGTCCCGAACTGAGGCACACGGTCGACGACTCCGAAAACTAAAAACTGGTCTCCAAATGGGAAAAATGGCCTACGACCACGAAACATAGCCTACGACCATTGAGAGATGGTCTACGAGACCTCTCCCTCCCTCCAGGAAGAGAAAATAGAGAAAATAGGACTTGGTTCACAAACCGAGGCAAGGCATGAAAAGGTTCCGAAGCCTGGAGGCAAGGCTCTCAGCTGAGACTTTGCAACCTCAGAACGAGCACAATATGCAACATCACCGAGCGCTCAGTTGGTGACGTCTGAGTCTTAAGATCGGTCAAAAATGGGGTGTCTACAGTTGCCCCTCTTTGACAAAACTCGAAAGTCATAAGTGACGGGAGTGAATGTCAAAGCCCAAAGACGACCCATTTTTGACAATGCCAAAGACTTAGACAAACAGGCAAGATAAAAGAGATGCGCCCGCAGGTATGCCCGCAGGCGGGAGGCAAAATGCAAAATGATATGCACCAAGTCGAACGTAACTCATGACCATGCAAAGCAGCAAACTGTAATGAAGCAAATATTCACAATAGATGCAACAGTTTTAAGCAAGAATGCAAAGCAACACCAACATTTCATGCAGTAAGGATGTAAGAGAATCACAGCTCTCGCTACATCTCACACGGAGAAGATACAATACCTGCGCGGTTCGTCTGGTCACACCAGTTTCAAATGAACCGTACATACAATATCGTGCCTGCAAGAGAGAGAAACTTAACAAGCACAACATAGTTAGCAACACATGTTCAGCACTACATCGAATGCAGACAAACATGGTGCCGATGGGAAAGTGCATCGCAATGCGAGAGAAGCGCGCGCATGACAACGCAAGTTAAGAATCGAGGTATGACAATACCGGTGAAACGTGCACCACAATGTAAGCGATGTTCATAACAATGCGAGTGGCATGCATAACAATGCTGGATAAGTGCGACTTTACGAGCATATTTAAAACAAAGCATTGAGCAAAGAAATGCAAACTTCGACAAGGACAACTCAAATCGCGACCTCCGGTTTACCTCCCGGAAGGGTCACAACGTATTCAAAAAGGATACACCTCGCTCTCGGTGAGTAACGATGAAACACGCATCGAAAGTTGGAGTTGAAGTTCCCGTGGAGGGATTTCATGCTGAAAAGTGCACTTTCCTTGTACTTTCTCGAGTGTCGGGGACTCCGATTACCACCAAAATTTGCAGGGAGCTCAAAGAGGCATTGGGGACCACCTCAGGAGGGCCACCGACCACGTTAGAGGGCCACCGACCAGGTTTGGTGAGAGAGGGTGGTCGGCCTACCAGAAAAGGTGGTCGGCCGGCCACCTAGCCAAAAACAGGAGCAGTTTGGTACTTTTACATTCGGATCTTTAAATGCACTTGGCCAAAACACTTTTCCTCACAACTTCAGGTCCAAAATTAGCTCCTCCTCCTTCCTAGACCATTTTCCCTCTCAGATCTGCACTCTATACGTGTTTTCCAATGCCCCACGTAAAGTTGTTTCGCGAAATCTTTCAGCTTTCTTCACTTTGGACCGATTAAAATTTGATTTCGAAGCTTCTTTCCCCATTTTCACCACTTGAGGTAAGTTTGTCTCAATATTTGGAACATTTTGTCGGGAGTTGACTTTTGTTGACTTTTTCATTTCCCGAGAGTTGATTTTTGATGACTTTTTCCAATTTTGGCTCATTTTGCTCATTTTTGCTCCTTTTTGCAGATTTTTCGAAATGGCAGGTAATTTTTCTCAGGGCGGAGGTCCTCCAGATGCCGGGGGTGGGCCAGAAATTATGTCTTTACCTCTGAGGATTCGGCCATTTATTCTCGAGAGGTATGACCCTCCGGCGCACATCCTTCCTCGGGCCGTTTTCTACCACTTCATCGACTTTGATGAGCGAGCACCTGTAGATCTATTACTGCGGGAGCTAGAGTCCCACCTTTCTTATCAGGCACGAGAGTTATGTACTTCACTTTTACATTTTCTGCAATGTATTCTGCATTTTTCGTGCATTTCATGCTTTTGCTATGTATTTTTTATCTGCTCGTTCTGAACACGTTCACACACTATACTTCTGCTTATTCTAGCACACAGCTCACAGCACAGTATTTTGTTAAGTTGACATACAGCTCAAGCACTCAAATTTCTGAACACACAGCTCACACTTTGATGATGAACACACAGCCCACTATTTGACGACGAACACACAATCCACTATTTTCTGAAATCTGAACACACAGCCCAAACTTGTTGATTATGAACACACAGCCCACTGTTTTTTAAGTCTAAACACACAGCTCAAACACTTGATGTTGAACACATAGCTCGAACTTTGAGATGAACACATAGCCCGCTGTTTTGAAATTTGAACACACAGCCTAAACTTTGATGTTGAACACACAGCTCACACTTTGATGATGAACACACAGCCCACTGTTTTTGAAGCCTGAACACACAGCTCAAACACTTGACTTTCTGAACACGCAGCCCAAATTTTGAGGTGAACACATAGCACACACTGGTTGAGAGTTGAACACGCAGCTCACTGTCTTTGAAGTCTGAACACGCAGCCCAAATTTTGAGGTGAACACACAGCACACACTAGTTGAGAGTTGAACACGCAGCTCAAACTGTTGTATTTCTGAACACGCAGCCCGAATTTTGAGGTGAACACACAGCACACACTGGTTGAGAGTTGAACACGCAGCTCACTGTCTTTGAAGTCTGAACACGCAGCCCAAATTTTGAGGTGAACACACAGCACACACTGGTTGAGAGTTGAACACGCAGCTCAAACTGTTGTATTTCTGAACACGCAGCCCGAATTTTGAGGTGAACACACAGCACACTGGTTGAGATTTAAACACGCAACTCAAACTGTTGTATTTTTGAACACGCAGCTCGAATTTTGAGGTGAACACACAGCACACACTGGTTGAGAGTTGAACATGGAGCTCACTGTCTTTGAAGTCTGAACACGCAGCCCAAATTTTGAGGTGAACACACAGCACACACTGGTTGAGAGTTGAACACACAGCTCAAACTGTTGTATTTCTGAACATGCAGCCCAAATTTTGAGGTGAACACACAGCACACACTGGTTGAGAGTTGAACACGCAGCTCAAACTGTTGTATTTCTGAACACGCAGCCCGAATTTTGAGGTTAACACACAGCACACACTGGTTGAGAGTTGAACACGCAGCTCAAACTGTTGTATTTCTGAGCACGCAGCCTGAATTTTGAGGTGAACACACAGCACACACTTTATGTTGAACACGCAGCTCACACACTTCAATTCTGAACACACAGCTCATATACTTTATGTTGAACTCGCAGCTCATGGCATTGTATCTAATTTAATTTGCACACAGCTCATATAATTTATTTTGAAATTGAATACATGTGTTCATTCTGAATGCAGGTATCTTCCCGTGTTACACGAGGATATGGATCGATCATTGCCAGGGAGTGGTACGCGGAGCTCCCAGAGGCTGTTCGCGATTTGGTTGACCAGGCATGGTTCGGACCCTTCTGCACGGGGATATCACGTTATCCAATGAGCAGGACCCTGATGGGCGCCCTCGTAGAGAGATGGTGGGACACCACCAACTCCTTCCATTTCTTAGCTAGCGGGGTCATGACGATGACCCCATTCGACTTCGCCGTGCTGACAGGCCTTGACGTAGGAGGCTGGCCGATCCCCTATGATGAGGATATGAGTGAGTGGGAGGCTGTCTGGATTTATCTGTTGGGAGCTCACCCATCGGTTGACAGATCTTCGGGCCACGTCCGGTACACTTAGTTTTCCACACCGTTCAGGGAGGCTGTGTCCGAGACTCCAGAGGAGATAGCACAGTACACTCGGGGATTTTTTTATGTTCCTTTTCGGGACCACTCTGTTCTCTAATAGTGGGAACACCGTTGGACTCTATCTGCTGAGTGCTCTGGTAGACCTATCACAGGTCAGCCGGTATGACTGTGGTGGCACCGGCCTGGCTACCCTCTACTGCTACATGAGTGCGACCTCCTGCTGATGGGGGAACATAGTTCGCAGCTATTGGAGAGCCTGGGAGGTACTTTCTGCCCTCTTGATTTACATTTCTGCTTTTCATTACCTGTACACTGCACACACGGTACACTTTACATTCTGTACTTTGCATTATGCTCTCAGCATTCTGTGTTCTCTGTACATTCTGCATTCACGTTCTGCACTCGGCATTCTGTATTTTGATGGATATTGCCCTGTTTTCCACAACTATGGGTTTTCGCGTACTTTCCGATGCTAGCCCCGGAGCTTGAGGTGGAGGTGCCTCTCACGATTCCTTACTCGCTCGTATTCGAGGGCCAGTACCGGCTGAGGGCTCAGGAGACTTTGCCCTACCTGCGGCAGTTTTTTGACGCAGTGCTAACGACCGAGGTAATTCAGAACTCTCAGTTCTCTATGTTTTCATCTTTGATTCATCTTGCACATTTATGATTTCCAATCGGCTCATGCATTGGTTATCCGCAAATCACATGGCAGCCCTGGGTGCCCTTGAGTGGAGATACCCGATTTCAATTTGCTGGGGGATGGGCCGCTTCTCGGTATAGGATCCTATTTGAGGGGCCCGTTGGTAGGGCCTAGTTTCTGGGGGATCGCTTCATGCGCCAGACTATGGGCTACCCCGAGCAGAGTGTCCCCGCAGCACCTCCGGACGACATGTGGTCTACAGAGGGGCTTACTCTCCAGGATGTCGATAGCGCCATGTTGGGTACCAACGTACTTCTACATTTGAAGGAGGGGGAGTACACGACTTACCGTCATACATACTTGATGCCTCCATTGACAGGTGTCCGTACTCTGACGAGGAGGTCTGCTGGCATGCCATCTTCGAGCCGGGCTCGGGCTGCATATATTCCTTTGACCAGCAGGGCCGGCACATCGAGAGGTGGGGCTGGACTGGTCCCCCCGATTCCCCTGACTTATCATCACATCGGATGGCCAGATATCCCGACTGAGTTGACAGGATGGCGATACGGGACTTCCTACCCGATTCTGATAGAGCCTCATATGCCAGATCACCGATACGTCAGTGATCCTGACTCACCACCGGTATGTTCCACTGCTTTTCATTTACCCCTCAGATACTTAGGCATTCATTACTCATTGGTGACTTGAGCTTGTATCTGCAGCCATCCAGGGAGTATACCGAGGGGTTACTCGAGTTAGTAGCCTCACTCGAGGTCATGGTCCTGCGGAGAGAGACGCAGTTGTCCATCGTCGGTGTCCCGGTACTCTTTAGTTTTCTTGCATTTATCATACTTTTGATGACATGATGAGCTTGAACATTTCACTGCATTGATTGACTATACATGTAGAGCACATCTGATACACACCACATTCATGTACTGTATCTGCATACACCCACTCTATGTAGTTTTCTTGCATCTGTATCTGATATACATACTTTGGCTGATGTATTCAAATTGCGCTCTTTCTTTTCAGATGCCTCCGCTACATACTGGGCCACAGGCCGGGCCATCTAGGCCTTCTCGAAAAGCTGGGAAAGGAGGTTCGACTCACGGCTGAGGCGGATGCAGAGCACCTGTCATAGAGGAGGAGTCTAGCAAGGAGGAGGAGTCTGCACATCTCCAGTCAGAGACATCCGCTGGCAAAGAGGATGACTTTGGTTTCGGTTCCGGTAGTGGAGATGATGTCGAGGAGGATTCTGAGGGCGGCGACTCCGATTTCGATGATGATGATGGTGCAAAGGTTGTTCCGCAGAAGAGGACGAAGAGGGCCTCTTTTTCCTATGCTTGATAGCACTGATGCAGCTGTTCCTACTTTATTTCCTTTTTTACTAGTAGTTGTAGCACATTGTACATTATTAGGCAGTTTTATTTTCTGTAAAACTTGTACCCTTGTTGTAAAATGTTGTAACAAGGGAAGCATGATGGAATGAAACAGCTTTTTGAAAAGATGTTACATTTTATGTTCTTGCATCGCATCACATCATTTCGCACAAAAATGAGATGGAATGAAAATTGAATAACGAATATTGCCAAGTCAGGTAGTGAACCGACACAACATACTAAACAACTCAACTCACTAAGAAACAACAAAACCTTAGCAAGTTTACAACTCGATAAGCAAGACACAACAACGTTGGGTAAACAAAGAGTAACAACTCGATATACAAAACTCGACAACTCGACAAAACCTAACTACTCGATAAGCAAAACAACTCGGTAAGCAAAACAACAACTCGATAAGAAAAAACGACAACTCGATAAGCAGGACTTAACAACAACTCGATAAACAAATGCATTTCGGACGATCTGGGTGACGGAACATATCCAAAACTGAGGTAAACTTGAACCTTCAACACTCCCGACGCATGGAAATACTAGGAACTCTCTTCTAGAAGCTAGGACAAGACCAAAGCCCTGTTTCTCTCTATGGCCGACCACCTAAGGAAACTGGCCGACCAGCGTTTTTCATTGGAGACCAAGGGGCGGTCGGCCTACTAGAAAAGGTGGTCGGTCGACCACCTGGTTTGGCAACCACCAGCTTTTTGACACGTGCCCCCCAAACAGTGCCTTATCCTCTTTAAAAGTTCCAGCCTCGTGGTTCATTCATTTCATCTCAGTTTTGCATCAAAATGGAGGCGTTCCTCATCCAAAATCTCACAGCTTGGATTGCTTCTCTGGATGGCTCGGAAAAGTTGAACTTCCGGGGCTTCGGCTTGAATGCACTATTCATGCTGGGCCATACTCCGCTGCATCTTCCTTTCCTCTATGCCGCGGCAAGTTTTTGGAATTTGGTAATACACGTTTTTAGCTTTAGCGGGCAAGAGATGTCTCCTACTTTCGAGGATTTCCAAGCTTTGATGGAATCCGAGCGCAATGAGGAAATCTTGCCTCAACTCCGATTTGGCCACGTGCAAGCCCTAGGACGAATGTACGGCCTCACTTTGCATGATGCCCGATCATTGATTCACGACGGGGAGCTAGACATCCCAAGCTTGGTGCGCTGGTTTTCTGATGCCAGTGACTGCGGCGACCATCATTGGCAGGGCTATCGGCGACACGCGCTTTGCCTATGCTTGCTATCTCATTTCTTGCTTGCCCCGGGCTCTAGTGGATTCAGTGTCTGGTTGATCGAGGTTGCCCAAGGTTTGAAGGAGGGCAAGAGCTGCATTGCCATGACATTAGCTGAAACATTGATGGGCTTAGACGCTTTTCATTGCCAGGAGACGGCTAGCCTTGCGGGGAGCCCATTACTATTGCAGGTAATGTTTCCCACCCAATCTCACATATGTATTGCTCACATCACTCGGCCCTCAGGCTCGGTTTTTCTCACAAAACCCTTTTTCTTACTTTTCTCTCATCATACATCTCTCTGTTCTTTATTTTCTCATTTTTCATCCCTTCCCAGGTGTGGTTGATGGATAAGTTACAGATTGTGGAATCTTGCCCAGTATACTCAGCTTGCGGCTACTTTTTTCGACAACGCCTGGTCGATGCCTTGGATGAGGGGTGGTGGTACAACTGGATGTGCAGTTTGTCTGCAAGCCGCATCGCTTGGTACTGCCCTTAGCTCAATCTGCCGGCAATGAGTTACAACATGACCCGTCAACCTGGGATTCAATTGATTGGCATGGCACACTGTGTCTTCTATTTTTCGTTCTGGTTTCGGTACCAGTTCGGACATGATCAGGCTTGCCCGCCAGAGGGGATAGAGTACCCTGTTGCATTCCCAGCCCGAGGCGCACAGCCTGCCCGGTATGCCACGGCATGGAGGACTAGAGAGCTCTTGGCCCCCACTCCCACTTTCAGTTGCACTTTTTCTGATGAGTGCTTGGATTGGCTCAATGAAGAGGCACAGGAAGGGCCCACTTTGGCATCAGAGGCTTTGACCAGCTCTAGGAGGGGGCGCAGGAACACCTGACTTATCTATGCCCCGGATTTATTGCTTTATTAGTACTTTCAAGTTTTCTTTATGAATATAGTAAAAAGCAACTTCAATTTGTATGCAAGAGCAGGAGAACTCTGTATTGAAATCAATGAAATTGAAGGTTGTGGGTACTAAAATTTTTTTGCTTTGGTCCAAAAATGGTCTAAGTTGTAAAAAGATTAATTTTGAACAAAGTCAACTTTTATTAAAACTTTTCAAAACCATTTTCAATATGGATCAGAACTGGACACGCCTGAAATCTGTCACTGAGATGCACAACCTCGGATCCTAGCAACTGGAAAGTTGCCCCTAGTCTGAATAGCGTCGCGGCACTGCACAGCAACGGAAAGTTGCCCCTAGTCTGAAAAGCACTGCACCGGAGATCATAACCGAACTCTTGAATGCTGAATAGACAAAGATGGTTGAGATGATCAAATGGACAAAGTTGATCGGGGAAAAGTTTATGGCTGAACTTCAGGATGAAGTTGCCTATGTATCCCAAAGGTGGGAATCAAGCCTTACGTAGTTCAGGCTCGGGTTCACTCGAGTATTTTCACTTTCCTTTTACGCTCTAACTTTTGCCAAGGCCGCCCTTTACGGGTTTTCAACCTTGCGAGCTCAGTTTTTATAATTTCAAATTTTTTGTACTCTGACTTTTGCCTAGGTCGCCCTCTCGGGTTTTCAGCCTAGCGAGCCTCTCAGGGGTAATATTTCTTTAACTTGTCTATGTTGATCGGCTGTGAGAACTCTAGGCCATCTAGGTCCATCAGAACCACAGCTCCACCTGACCAGATGGACTTTATGATGTAAGGGCCAGTCCAATTGGGTCTGAACTTGCCCCTAGGGTCGTGGATGGGAGCTCGGTTGTCCTTGAGCACCAAATCTCCTTTTTTCAAATTCCCGAACTTAACTTTCTTGTTGAAAGCCCTGGCAATTCTGCGCTGATAACTATAGACACCCTATTTTTGACCGACCTTAAGACTCAGACGTCACCAACTGAGCGCTCGGTGATGTTGCATATTGTGCTCGTTCTGAAGTTGCGGAGTCTCGGCTACGAGCCTTGCCCCCGGACTTCGGGGTTCTTTTGTGCTTTGCCTCGGTTTGCGAACCAGGTCCTGTTTTCTCTATTTTTTCTTCCCGAAGGGAGAGATAGATCTTGTAGACCATCTCTCAGTGGCCGTAGGCTACGTTTCGTGGTCGTAGGCCATTTGAACACCAACCCATAGTACAACACGTCCACCATCCATCCAAGCATCTTGGAGCTGATTTGAAGAGGTTAAAGAACTCCCATCTTGGTCCAGAAGTTGCTGGAAATCTGCTCTTCAAGGGTGAGTCTCTATTTCCCCTTTTCTTGCATTACTTTGCTCCATCGATTAGCCTTATTTGTAAGCATTTCTGGACTTTGTCATAAACTGAAAAGTGTCTTGTTTTAAGCTCCTCTTGAAGTTTGATTAAGGACACTTTTCTGTTTGAGGCCATCTACCTCCTTGTATGCTCTATCCCTCTTTGTAGGCTTATTTTGCATCATATCTTAGTCCTATTTGTGAGAATTTTCGAGATTTGTCATGAACTAAAAAGAGTTTTATTTTGAGCTTATAAATATGTTTTCTTAAGTTCATTTCTCTGTTGGGAGTCATCTACCCCCTTTCATGCTTTATTTCCTCATGTTTTGAGCTATGCATGTGAGCATTTGCATTGGCCTTGGTTTGGCCTTTTAGCCACTGAAATCCAGCAGATTTTCAGTGGCTTTTCAAAATCATAGAGGGGTGATCCTGTCACCCTTCATTCTCTTTACTAGCTTTATTGGCCTTCCAAAGGACCCTCATTTTGCATGCTTTGAAGTCTTGTTTCAGGCCCTATTATGTGAGTTTTGAGATCTGCCTTAGCTCTGTCCGGAGCCCTTTTGGCCATATTTTATGTCTATCATGCATGTGTGGAGCAATCCTCCTTAAGGCCTTTCAATGGGACCTTTCATTGCATACTTCCTTGAGCCATTTCAGGCCCTTTTTGGTGAGTTTTAGGGCTGTCATAATTGAGTTCCAGAGCTGGTTTTGCTATACTAAGTGTCCTTGATGCATGTGTTGAGTAACCCCTTGCATGGCCCTCTAAAGGAGCTCATCATTTTTGCATGCATTGGATGCATTTCAGTGGTTATTTGGGCATATTTTAGCATATCATGTTCCTATTTTTGGCTGGTTTGGCGACCTCTCTTATGCTTCATGTACATGCCATGTAAACCATGCTTACTAGCCTAGTTTATGTGTTGTTTTAGCCCCTCATGTTAGCACTTTTTGGCCATGCTTTGAACTAATATTGCGCATATTTTGGGACTACCTTGGCTCTTTTTTTATACTTCGTGATCAAATAATGCTTGCTTTGCATGATTATAGTTCAATGCATTTGCCTAGTTTTGAGTTTCGAGGCCTCTTTCATGCATTGGGTGCCATATTTCCATGATTTGGGATCATTGCGCATCATATTTCAGTGCTGGAAATTGCATGTTTGTATGCCATCTTTCATCCCTTGCCATGCTTTGGTAGAGTGGCATTTGATGCCTTAGGTTCGGTCCTTGGTATTTGTGCATGTGTGCACGCATTTCGGTTGTCTCATTTTCATCTAATGGCCACTGATGTGAGTGTGGCTGAGGTCCAGTCATGTTGGTGTAAGTCCATCGTGCATTGTGTATGCCATTTCGGTCCATAGCATTGTGTATGCTGAGTTGCATGTTAGAGCATTGTGTATGCCATGTTACATCGAGCATTGTGTATGCCATTTCATAGCATTGCGTATGCTAGGTTGTATGTTAGTCGCATTGTGTATGCCATCTCATTTGCATTGTGTTTGGGATAGGAGTTAGCCCAAGCACGGGAAATGAGGGACGTTTCGTACTCCGAGTGACGGAACGTGTCTCAATTCCCGGTCGCCGACACTCTAGGTTACCCATGATGGAGTTTAGGTCTTGTTGTGTTTATATGTGCATTCATTTCATATCGAGTTGTGCAATTCGACTCCTCGGCCATCATGCATCGAGATACGTAATTGGTGGCACGAGGATCGAGGACTACACTCCCTAAAGAGTAGTCATGCATACATATGTGAAAATACTTTGTTGTGCCCCTTTCTTGCTCTCTGTTGCAGCAAATCAGAAATCAACAGCTTTTAAAGCCTTGCACAGCATTCCGGCATTAATTGCAAACAGAGGCGAATCAGGGCATCGCAATGAATTTTCGCGCAAGGCAACTCGAGCATGCATCTTTCATCATTCGGAACAAAGCTGAGGCGGTCTATGGATTTGCATGCTAATTTACTTGCTTTCCTAGTTAAATTGTTAATTAATTAGGGTTTTGTACTTATTCGGACTGTAATTATTATTCGGACTGTATTATTTATTCGGACCCTCCAAGCGAGGGCACAATTGTAATAAGTGTGCGTGCGTGCGATGTATGTCTTCCAACCCCACATCTTTCTCCCTTTTATTTACTAGCTTATGATGGTTAGATTAGGGCATGTTTCAATTAGCATACTTATGCTTGCATATTTGCATCATTCATCTGTCTTGCATGCACCGGGCTCGGCGTATCATAATAACTGCATTTGTATTTCAATTCCAAATTGAATACGTGTTAGTTGTAGCATCACCGCATGCCATCTTTAGAATAGCCGAGCCTATTGTAATTGCATTCCTGCATGTGTTGCATTAGGCATTTCTGTATAGTTAGGATCATGCATGGATTTCTAACATAGCTTCTGTTTTGGCTTGGAGTACTCGGTAAGTGTTTATGCTTTAGCATCCTTGGATGTGTGTGAGTGACTGCCATGATAGCATGCTTACCATGAGGCTACGTGCTTACGTGGTATACCTTCCTGAATGTCTGTGGGTGAAGGTTGGGTTATTTGGATTGGAACAATTCATCAATTGTGAGTTTTAAGCCTACTTGAGAGTGGCAAATCATCTTGTTTTCTAAACCCACCCGAGGGTGGCAAAATCTGCATGTTAAGCCTACTTGCGAGTAGCAAACCATTTTCAAAACAAACATGAGATGTGTTGTTCCAATTCAGGCGATCCGGTCTATATTTGTATGTTGTGCGCATCACATAGTAAATCTAGGCTAATAACTAGAATAAGAGCACATAATGTTTTCAAAACTAGATATCATGGTTAGTAGATGCCGATCTTTGATCGGTCGAGCGGGGGTGCTCACGAAGTGACCTTCCCCAATCGTACCCAAGTTCCCGAGTCGAGGCAACTTTGGTGATGACGGACACGTGGCCTTAGGCAACGAGTCAGGGTTTCCTAAATTTCCCAAAATAAAATATTTAGGTGGCGACTCTGTATCTGGCAAAGCAGTCCATGTTTGGCACTTCTTTAAAAAAAAAATCTGTTTTCAAAAACGATTTGCCGGATTTGGACTCTTTGATGATTCATCGGTCTTGCATTGCACTCTGCGAGATTAGATACAGGACCGTGACATTGAGTCCTGAACTGCAGTGAGCCCAATGAACAAAACGAGGGGGATTTCCCTCCCGGGACATTCGGGGACGTCTACAATAACCTTGAACATGGTACAGTGCTTTCAGTCTTCTCTCATCAAAGAGCATGAGTTCTTCAAATCTGCTCTGCTGCCAATCTGTTTCGGCTATTTGACACTCAGCCAACACTCGTAAAGACGGAACCTCAATCTCGATAGGTAGGACGGCCTCCATCTCATAAACTAATGAATATGGAGTCGCCCCAGTAGAAGTTCGAATTGACGTCCGGTAACCCCACAGAGCAAACGACAGCTTATCTGGCCAATCCTAGTAGGTTTCCACCATCTTCTGCAGAATGTGATTGATGTTCTTGTTGGCGGCCTCAACCGCTCCATTGGTTTGCGACTGGTATGTGGATGACTTATGAAAAGCCACGTTATATTTCTCTAACAAGTCAATTACTTCCTTCTTAAAATGGGAACCATTATCTGAAATGACCTCGTTTGGGACCCCATAACGACAAATGATGTTGTTTCTGATAAACTTTGCAACATGCGACGCCTTCACCACCGCATAAGATTGGGCCTCAACCCACTTCGTGAAAGAATCTATCGCGACTAGGATGAACTCATGCCCATTCGACCCCTTCGGAGTGATAGCCCCGATCACATCGATTCCCCAAACTGAAAATGGCCATGGCGAAGTCATGTTGTGCAGATTTGACGGCGGAATGTTCATGCGGTTTGTATGGATCTGACACTTGTGGCATCGCCAAACAAAGCCGATACAATCCTCCTCCACGGTGGACCAATAATAACCTTGTCTGAGGATTTTCCGTGCTAGCATTACCCCGTTCATATGCGGACCGCATTCCCCTCCATGGATGGCCTCCGTCAGGCGTTTTGATTCTTCAGCTTCAACACACAGCTTATGCATTCCTAGATGACCTCTCTTATACAATTTACCTCCGCAGATGATGAACTGAACGGCCATTCTTCTGATTGCCCTTTTATCCTTGGCATTTACCCCTGGTGGATATGCTTTCTTCTCCAAGAAATTCCAAATATCATAATACCAGGGGTTCTCATCTTGAACCTCATCTATAGCAGCAATCAACTCGTAAGCCGGCACAAATTTCTGGTCAATAATGACTGGACGCATCCGGACTCCAAATGGGATGTCTGTTATGGAAGATAGAGTTGCTAGTGAATTTGCGAACCTGTTGTTTTCTCTTAGTAGATGAGTGAAGTTTAGCTTCTCAAACCGAGGAATCAGCAGGTCCAAGGTCTGGTGGTACATTATCATCTTTTCTTCTTTGACCTTCCAATCCCCCTTAGCTTGGGATACGACAAGGTTCGAGTCCCCAATGACGTCCAACCGTCTTGCCCCTAGTTCCAGGGCCGCTTCTAAACCAGCAATGCATGCTTCATACTCTGCTTTGTTGTTCGAGACTTTGAATCGGAGTTTAAATGCTAAAGGGATACGGGAATTGTCGGGTGCTATCAGCAACACCTCTATCCCATATCCATACTGGTTCGATGCTCCGTCAAAGTACATCATCCAAAACCCATCTTCAATATGCAAAATGGCCTCATCTGGGAATAAGTACTCAACCGCTTCACCTCCTTCCACTGGATGATCGGCTAGGAACTCCGCTACCGCTCTTCCCTTTACTGACTTGCGCGTTACATATTTCAGATCGAATTCGGAAAGCAACAGCAACCAACGAGCTAGCCTACCCATAAGTGCCGGTTTCTCGAAAAGATATTTGATGGGATCCAGTCGTGAAACCAACATTACAGAGTGAGCTAACAGGTAGTGCCGCAGCTTCCTGGTAGCCTATAACAAGGCTAAGCAAGCCTTTTCCAACGGTGTGTAGCGAGTCTCATACTCCAGCGTCTTCTTGCTCAGGTAGTAGATGGCTCTCTCCACTTTCTCCTCTGATTCTTGCGCAAGCATGCAGCCTATTGTAGTCTCAGTTACTGAAAGATACAAAATCAATGATCTCCCCGGCTCTGGTGGTGACAACACGGGCAGGTTCTGTAAGTATTCCTTGATCTGTTCAAAAGCACCTTGACATTGGCCGTCCCATTGGAATTTCTTTCCTTTCTTCAGGAGGCCAAAAAGTGGTTCACAAGTCAAGGTTAATTTTGAGATAAACCGTCTTCTGAATTGCACTTTACCTAGAAAGCCTCGCACCTCCTTTTCAGTCCTTGGTGGTGGCATTTCTAAGATGGCCTTGATTTTGGAAGGGTCGACTTCGATACCTCTCTGTGTAATCAGAAACCCCAGCATTTTCCCTGCTGTAACACCAAACATACACTTCTGAGGATTCAGCCGCAACCGAAATTCTCTAATCCTTTGAAAGAACTTTTGCAAGGTGGTGTAGTGGCCCTCTCTTCTTTGGACTTGACAATCATGTCATCCACGTACAGCTCTACCTCTTTGTGGATCATGTCGTGAAATATCATGGTCGCGGCCCGTTGATATGTAACTCTAGTGTTCTTCAACCCAAACGGCATCACTCTGTAGCAGTAGGTCCCCCACGGAGTGGTGAAAGCAGTCTTCTCCCGGTCCTCGGGTGCCATTACAATCTGATTATAGCCTGAGAAACCATCCATGAACGAAAGTAAAGCATGCCCCGCTGTGAAGTCCACTAACTCATCGATATGCGGCAAGAGGAAGTCGTCCTTCGGACTAGCTCTATTCAAGTCCCTGAAATCCACGCATACCCGGATCCTACCATCCTTCTTCGGCACCGGAACGATGTTGGCCAACCAAGTTGGGTATTCGGATACCAGCAGGAAACATGCATCAATTTGCTTGGTGACCTCTTCCTTAATCTTGAGAGCCCAGTCCGGGCGAATCCTTCCGAGTTTTTGTTTAACAGGTCGGGCCTCAGGGTCAAGAGGGATCCGGTGCTGTACAATCTTAGGATTGATTCCAGGCATGTCTTCGTAGGACCACGTGAAAACATCTTTGAAATCTTTTAATAAAGCAACTAAGCGCTCGCGTTCCTCCGAAGACAACGTGGACCCGATCTGGACCAGCCGCGGGTCCTCCTCAGTACCAATATTCACAGTAGTGATTTCATCCATTAAGGGTTTAACAAATCTTTCCTGCTATTGTTCAATTAAGCGTTGTAAAACCGGAGGAATTTCTTCCTCGTCGTTTTCGTCAAAATTTTGAAAGTCTGAGTTAATGCAATAAATCAAGGGCACATAAAAGTACTCAGAAACCATAGCCACATCATTCTCATTAAGCACATCCAAATCGTTCGATTCTTCGATTACAATAGACTCAAAAGAGAAAGAAAAAGACGACCTAGACAGAACTGTGGTATCCGGGTTATCACCCCCTAGAATACCGGACTCAGACTCAGTCGAGCTGGAACCTAATTTCGACTCAACAGACTGGATGGAATCAGATTTCGGCTCACTACCTGACCCGGTGCTGCTTGACAAAAATCCCTCTTCATACTGCCAAATGAGAGAGGGTGCGATAGATGCATCCAAAATGTTTGCTGGTAGGCCCGCAGCCATTTCATTCCCGATCACGCATACTGAGAAATTATCCCCCAAGAACTTTTGTTCGATCGGAGGATCTGAAAGTAGACACGCCAGCGTTACCCCCATTTCACTTTCGGCGTCCTCAGACTCCACTTTCTTGCTCTACTCAGCCTCAGCTAATGGGTCCGTCTGCTCTTCGGCAACGTCATCCTCGGATAACTGTAGGTCAAAGAAAATCTCAAACCCTGGCACACGGCATTTCTCTTCGTTTATCCACGGCTTTGGGAAGCCACAAAATGGAAAGTCCTCCCCTTCTCGGACAAAGCGTCCATTTAGGGTTCCCTGGATGGGTCGAGTGCATTAGCTCAAAAGGCTTCCCCGCCTGCTTTGCTCTGGCTCTCCCAGCCATCTCCTTACCTTTCCTTATCAAATCCTCTTTGGTGGGCAGATAACCCAAGCCAAAGGTGTGTGGGTTATGTGGCACTTCGGCCAACGCTGCAACACCCTTCCGGCTGCTCTTTCCCAATCCCATCTCGGGGATGTGTTGAAGCTTGTTCATGGGGTATACTGATTGTGCGCTAACATACACCCCCTCATTAATAGCTAAGATGTTCTGCACGACCCAGGCCTCAGCCAAGGTAAAACCCGACATGAACACATCCTCCATACCGTGCTCAATTTCCAAAACTAGCGTAGATACTTCTGGCGGTGGATGGATCGACGAATTTCCAAAAACAATGGCTACTCCCTTCCCATGGGGGTATTTCACCATCTGATGCAAAGTGGATGAAACTGCCTTTACTTGGTGCAACCACGGCCGCCCCAAAAGTAGATTGAAGGTTGCAGGAACTTCTAAGACGTGAAAGTCTACCTCACGCTGTCCCGGCCCAACCTTGGTATGAATTTTCACTGTCCCCATTACTTCTCTGCTTGTGTTATCATATGCCCGAATCACTGGGGCTGTTGGCACAAAGTTCGCGGTCTTTAAACCGATTGCATATGCAGTCCTTGCCGGGCACACATTGATGGCGGACCCTGTGTTGGCAAGCATCATGGGGTATCCATTTATTTCTGCACTCCACAGAGATGTAGAGTGGCTTGTTATGGTTCGCACCCTCAGGTGGCAATTATTTGTCGGAGAAAGTCAACATCGGGATAGCCCCTCCCGGAAAAACTAAGCCCACTAGCTGTTCAGGCGTGGTGTCTATTGAAAGCTTGGCCTTGTCCATGGCCAATAAGACAGCTTGTCGATGCACTCGCGATGCCATAAAGCAGTCCCCAGATGGAGATGTCTGCCTGTATCTTTTTCAACTGCTTCAGTACAGCCTCTTCTTCGAGTTGCTTCTCTTTCTGTTTCTCCGCCTCCTTATCTTTCCAAGACGCCTCTGGCTGATCTTGATGTGGGGGCTTGAAATACCGCCCACTTCTAGTCATATGATCGACTTCGCCGATGTACCAGGTATCGTCTGGCTGGTTGCTCCCCCAATCCTTATCCGTGTGGGCAAGACATAGACCATCGTCCTCCCACCACATTCCATCGGCAGCCAACAGACACCTGTCTGGCTCCGGTTCCACTATCCTTGTACTCGCAGTACCTTCTGTCCACATGCTCGCAGCATTCCCTATCCTCGTGCACACAGCACTTTCAGCCCCTCAGGGGCCTTAGCTTTCCTGATTCTCTCAGAATCCCCGAACCTTTCTTGTTCTAACTGCATCAGTACAGCTGGTTGTTCAACATTTCCCACATTCACAATGCCCAAGTCCTGAGCGAAATTCTTAGCACCGGCGCTCTCCGGCGATGCATTCTGATATCCGGCCCTTCCAGCCACAACTGATGTTCTTGCCCCTGCCGAGCCCCGTTCCAACTGAGTTTCGTCGACAACATCTGGTAGGTCATCAAGCCACCCGGTGACCTCTGCCGACTCCTCAAAATCTGACTAGTTGACTACCATGCCCTCTGGATCTTGTTCATTAAAAAATTGGAGGTTAGCACAGTCCCCTTCCACAGCTGCCAAGTCATCTATCCTCTGACCTCATCTCCTTGTATCACATAAAGCTCTGCCCCTGCCGGCAATTCCACATTTGGCCCAACCTGGCCTACTGATAGAATGTAGTCACTCGGACTGTATACCTCCTCAATAAAACTCCCAGATTCCTCAGATTCTGACTCAACAATCCCATTCTCCCCTGAAATCTCCCATGTTTTGTCTTCGACAGTCACCACCATTGGTTCGGGTTAGGTTCTGGAGATGTCCAACATACACAAGTCAGTGCAGTCAGGAAGGAGCACCTCCGGCTTGGGTAGGTGGGATGGGGTGATATAAATGCTAGGATCGTAAGACACGACCCCAGTCTGGATAAAGTTGATACGTTTGGGGGGTGGATCTTGGTTGTGAGGTGGGAGAGGGTTTGTTGTGACATTGGGTTTTTCTGGAGGCACAATCACCATCTTGTCAATGAGATCTTGAATCTCATGACGCAATCTAAAACATTGGTCAGTGTCGTGACCATGTTGTTGGTGATATGCACAGTATTTTGCTGGGTTATGAGAGGGAGGAAGTGGATTTGGCAATGGCCTTGGCTCCAGGGGCTTTAAGTGCCCTTTCCTGATTAATACCCCCAGAGCCTTGGACAAGGGCATTTATAATGGGGTGAAGGTTCTTTGGCCTCGAGGTTGGTATTTGGTGGTTTGTGTGTTGCTTCCGGACGCGCCGGAGAAAGGTGTAGCTGCCATGGGTCTTGGAGGGGGAATGGTGGTGACCATGCTTACTTCTGAAGCTCTAGCATTTGCGGCATTGCTGGTGCCTGTATTGTTGTTGCGGTTGAAGGTTCTTCTGGGTTGCTCTGTGTCATTATTAATCAAGCCCTGCTTCAAGGCATCCTCAATCTGTACTCCCATCTCATGCAAATCTGAAAAGGTAGGGAAGGGGAGCACGATCATTTTCTGCATCAGCTTAGGCTGGAGATTGCGCACAATCATCCAGATTTGATCTTTATCAGTAGGCCTTAGGGTCATCATTGAGGCCTTCGCCCTCCACCTGGCTATGAACTCCGAAAAGCTCTCCTTAGGCTCCTGTCTTGTTGTCTCAATATCACAGGTTGTAATCTCGATTTGCGTGTTATAGGAGTACTGTGCAATGAAAGCTTTAACTATCTCATCCCAGTTCCGCTTAAGATCCTCTTCTAATTTTGCGTACTAGATAGCGGCCACACTCGACAGGGTTCAGCCGAACAATGAAAGCTTCTGCGGTCTGGTGAGGCCCATTGACCGTAGTATATCTGAGAACAACCGGAGATGCACCATGGGATCCCCAGATCCGTCAAAGCGGTTGATTTATGGCATTTTGAACCTATCTGGCAGCGTCACAGCCACGTCAGTGTACTCGTCCTCAATGTCTGGGATGGACTTTACCCCTTGGGATTTCTTGAACAACTTCTCAAGCTTGCTCAATTTCAATGTTGTAGGGTCGACCTCGAATTCGAAGGGAAAGTCCGATAGGTTGGTAGGTGTTTTCGACAGCTGGGGTAAGATTGGGAGTGGAATCGGCCCTATTGGAATGTCCGTACCCTCCTGGACATTTGGTGTTTCCCCGGGTGTCTGAACCCCTGGTGGTGGAGGAGCTTGATGCGAAGCAGATGCTCCGTTTTGCTGTTGCAACTTGGTGATTAGCTCGGCCTACTGGGCCATGATTGCAGCCTGCTGCTTGGCAAATTTCGCTTGGCGGACGGCGTCCTGCTGCATGAATTTCATACTTTCTTGGAGTTGACACATCATTGCCTCCATCCCTGACGTGTTCTGCTGATCCATTTGACCGACTGGTATATCTATCTCTATGGCAACAATTGAGACCTTAGCCCGACTGTCCACTAATGGGGTAGACCACTGCTCTGGCAACCTCTACTCAGATACACTGTGTTTTCTCGGCCTCCGTCTAATAATCGGGGGTAGAGAGTGGAACACTAGTTGTCGTCGACCAAATCCTCAGATTGATTGAGTCGGCGACCTCTTGTCCAGAGTGCTTGGGGAATATTTGCTTAGTCTGAAGCAATTGTGCTAAACTACCTAGTAAAAAGATAAATAAAGCAATAATAAGGAAATAAACAACCAGACAAATGGACAACATAACGGCTTTAAATAAATACACAACACACAGTTGGATATCACAACACACAATCGATAAGCTGAAAATACTATTCTCAAACACTGATCATTATCCCCAAATCACTGCCCCCAAAAACTGAATCTGATACCCGCAGATAACTGATTCCCAAAATACTGAACTGGTGCTCGCAGGCCTGATGCCCAAACTTGCAAACTGATACATGCATTCCTGTAAAGACGCACTCTAAAAGCACATAGCAAACAAGTGGGAGCCAAAACACCCCTATGTTGGGGTAGGGTTTCCTTGTGCTATTTTGTCAAGAGCTAGGGTTTCACTACGCATGCAGCGATTTCAAACAACCTATGATCGGCTAAGCAACCTGTTCTAGTTTGGAATGGTCACTATGGATTCCGAATATGCACTAGGTCGAATGGTCAAAAAGGGTGCCCTGGTAAAACTGGGGTTTGTGTTCCCGTCATGGCAGAGCCCGCAACCGGTCAACCTTATGGCACGCTTCGCAAAGCGAGCCTCCGACAAACTATTCAGGAATAGCATACGGCAAACACGGTGTCCTAGGCGCACCAATGCAAATGCAATGCAAAGAAACACACAAGTGTAGTCAAAACCAGATATCACGAGTTCGAGTCAAGTTCTCTAACTCCCCAGCAGAGTCGCTAGAAACTGTAGACGTCTCCGAACGTCCCGGGAGGGAAATCCCATTTTGTTCATTTGGGCTCACTACAGTTTAGGACTCAATTGTCACAATCTTGTATCTAATCTCACAGAGTGCAATGCAAGACCGATGAATCATCAAAGAGTCCAAATCTGGCAAATTGTTTTGGAAAACATATTTTTAGAAAGAAGTGCCAAACATGGATTGCTTTGCCAGATACAAAGTAGCTACCTAAATATTTTATTTTGGGAGAATTTAGGAAACCCTGACTCGTGCCGAAGGCCACGTGTCCGTCATCACCAAAGTTGCCTTGGCTTGGGAACTTGGGTACGATTGGGAAGGTCACTTCGTGAGCACCCCCGCTCGTCCGATCAAAGATCGGCCTATACTAACCATGATATTAAGTTTTGAAAACATTATACATTCTTATTCCGGTTATTTGCCTAGATTTACTATGTGATGCGCACAGCATACAAGTATAGATTGGATCGCCTAAATTGGAACAACACATCTCATGTTTGTTTATTTTGAAAATGGTTTGATGGTGCTACCCGCAAGTAGGCTAAGACGTGGATTTGCCACCCTCGGGTGGGCTTAGAAAACGTGATGGTTTGCCACTCTCAAGTGGGCTTAAAACTTATAGTCAATGCATTATTCCAATTCAGATAATCCAACATTCACTCACAGGCATTCAGGCAAGTATATCACATAAGCACATAGCCTCATGGTAAGCATGCTATCATGGCAGTTACTCACACACATGTGAGGATGCTAAAGCATAAACACTTACCGAGTACTCTGAGCTAAAACAGAAACTAGTTAGTAACCAATGCATGATCCTAGTTCATGTTAAAATGGCTAGTGCAACACATGCAAAATGCAACTGGAAATAGGCTCATCTATCGTAAGAATGGCATATGAGATGCTACAGCTAACACGTATTCAACTTGGAATTGGAATACAACGCAGTTAGTATGATGCGCCAAGCCAGGTGCATGCAATACAGATGAACGATGCAAACATGCAAGCATAAGTATGCTAATTGAAACATGCCCTAATCTAACCATCATAAGCTGGTAAATAAAAGGGAGAAAGACGTGGGGTTGGAAGACATACATCACACACACGCACACTTATTACAATTGTGCCCTCGCTCGGAGGGTCCGAAAGAATATTACACAACCAAAATAAATAACGAATTATTACACAATACTAATTACTTAACAAATGAATTAGGTAAGCAAAGTAAACTAGCATGCTATACTACGTGCAATGGACTGCCTCAGCTCTGTTCCAAATGATGAAGGATGCATGCATACTCGGGTCGCCTTGTCGGGAAATTCCATCGCGATGCCTCGCCTCGCCTTTGTTTGCAATTGATCTCAGAAACTTGCACAAAGCTCCAGAAGGCTGAAACTCCACCTTGGAAAGGCCACCGACCAGTTATTAGCATGGGAGACCACCTGCCGACCACCCTTTGTGGTGGAGACCAAAGAGGGTGGTCGGCCTGCCAGAAAATCTGGTCGGCCGACCAATTTCCACCTCTGGTTTCTGGTTTTTTTCTGCAGCAAAGGCAAGAGAGAGAAAAGGCAATGTATTTTCAATAAATGTGTGCATGACCACTCTCCCCGTCATTGCACAAACTCTAGGGAGTGTAGTCCTCGTTCCTTGTGCCATCAATCACGTGTCTCGATGCATAATGGCCGAAGAGTCGAATTGCACAACTCAATGGGACATGAATGCACATATAAGCAACTAAAGCCAACGACTCTATCACGGATAGTCAATAGTGTCGGCGACCGAGAATCGAGGCATGATTCGTCACTTGGTGTACGAAATGTCCCTCGTTTCCCGTGTTTGGACTAAACCCTACTCCAAACACAATGCAATATGCATGACATGCATGAATGCAACTCTAACATGCAACCTAGATGCAAATGCCACTGAATGACGCAAACATGCAAGGGATGACATGCAAACATGCTACTAGCATATGCAATGCTATGAAATAATCAATGGCATACTCAATGCAAGATGATTCTATATGGCATACGCAATGCATATGAAGACTAACGATCACAATGAAACGAACAAGGCATACACAATGTAATGATCAAATCATGCAACAACGTGAACTAAATGGCATACACAATGCAAGATGGACTTAAACCAACACGAGTGGACCTCAGCTACATTCACATCAGTGGCCATATGATGAAAATGAAACAACCGAATTACATGCAAGCATACACGAATGCAATGGACCGATCTTAAGGCACAACATGCAACTCTAACTAAGCGTGGAAAAGGATCAAATATGGCATACAAGCATACATTTTCCAGCTCTGAAACATGATGTACAATGGTCCCGAATCATGCAAATATGTTACCCAATGCATGCTAGATGGCCCGAATACCGAAACTAGTGAAGTGCGTTACACTATAGGTACACAAAGCAATGCACGAATGGTAAAACCAACCCCAAACAAACCCTAGGTAGGTCTGAAACAGTGGGAAAATGGCCCAAAATGATGGTTCAAAGTGCATGGAAATGAAGCTCATTCAACGGTCCGAAAACAAGGCATTCATGCACAACTCTCAAGCACACTTAAAGAGGAGAAAACATGAGGATATGGAATTCACATAGGCTCTGAAATATGATGCAAAATGACCTCAAAGCATGAAAACACCTCAGTATATGCATGCAATAGACCTCAAATCTCAAAGCTAGACAAGTGTATTGAACCACAAGCATGCAAAACAAGCATCATTCAACCATGAGACCCAAAAACAGAGCTAGAGCAGTCCAAAATATGCACAAAATCAGTTTAAGGCAAGGCCAAAAAGTGTTAAAATCAAGGGTCAACAAAGCATGCAAAATAAGCAAGTGAACCATGATTTTCAATACAACTATATGAAGCACATGAGAGCTCACCAAACCAGCCAAAAACAAAAGTATGCCATGCCAAATAATGCCCAAAAACCCACTGAAACTCAGTCAATGCATGCAAGAATGATGCGTCCCTTTGAAAGGCCAATTAGAGGGTTGTTCTACACATGCAAGATGGACATACAAAATGGAAAAACCACCTTTGGACAGAGGTTATGATGGCCCTAAAACTCACTGAAAAGGGCCTGAAATTAGTCTAGGAAGCGTGCAAGTGAAGGCCCCTTTGAAAGGCCTTGAAGAAGATTACACATGCATAATAGACATCTAATATGAAAAAACCACCTTTGGACAGAGGTCATGAAGGTCACAAAACTCATCAAAAATGGCCTGGAGCATGGCTTTGAAACATGCAAATAGGGGCTCCTTTGGAAGGCCAAGAAAGCTAGTAAAGAGAACAAAGGGTGAGAGGGTCACCCCTCTCTGATTTTGAGGCTCAAAGACACATGTTAGCCACTAAAAATCCACTGAATTTCAGTGGCTAAAAGGCCAAACCAAGGCCGACACAAATGCTCTAAAGCATAGCTCAAAACATGAGGAAATGAAGCATGCAAGGGGGTAGATGACCCCCAACAGAAAAATGGTCTGAAACAAACATGTTTAGAAGATCAAAAAAAAACTTTTTTCAGTTTATGAGAAAGCCTAAATATGTTTGCAAATAGAGCTAAACTACGAAGCAAAACAATGTCAAAAAGAGGGAAATGGAGTGTTATCCTTGTTGCCAAAGGAACTAGCAACTTCTGGACCAAGATAGCAAGTCTTCAACCTCTGAAAATGAGCTCCAAGGTGCTTAGATGGATGATGGAGAGGTTAGGCTAAGAGGTGTAGTGCAATGGTGCAAGAACAAGGGACCTTTGGAGCTAAAATGGAGAGAAATAAAGAGGGAAGTGTATGTATGCCTTGAAGCAAAATTCTCAACCAAGGCCAAGGAGGGGAGGCCCTTCCTTTATAGAGGAGAAGGTCTAAAGCTTCTCAAAGAAGCTTAAAAGCTAGGCCAAACATCCTCCATATGGAGGATGCAACAAATGCCTCCCAGCTGGCACAGTTGGAACACACTCAGAGAGAGGAAAAAGCAGATGGCTGGCCGACCAGTTCAGGTGGTCGGCCGACCATGCCCCCTGGTCGGCCGACCAGGTTCAAAAGGGTCAAGCTCAAAAGGTGGTCGGCCAGCCCATATTGGTGGTCTCCTAGGTGAATGCAACTCAGTGGTGGTATGGGAGACTAGAAAATGTGGCTTAAAAGTGAGGGAGACCACCTACCTGTCAAGAAAACCGGCCGACCGGGGAAAGGTGGTCTCCAAGAAGAAAAGGTGGTCTCCAAGAAGAAAAGGTGGTCTCTCACCCTACTACCACTTTCCTAACAATGAAACTAGGGTCCATGCCAAAAATGAACCCACACCGATGCGAAACAAAGGTTCGGGAGCCAAAACGCGCAGCCGGGGGCCTCGAAAACTGACTATTAAGCATCGAAAGTGGCGTGCGACCATGAAGGTGGTCTCCCGGGTCATAGTGTCCCTCTAAGGAGAGGAAACAAGGTGTGTGCCAAATAAACCAGAGCAAACGGAGGTAGTTAAGTGGTCCCGAACCGAGGCACACGGCCGACGGCTCCGAAAATCGAAAACTGGTCTCCAAACGGGAAAAATGGCCTACGACCACGAAACGTAGCCTACAGCCACTGAGAGATTGTCTACAAGACCTCTCCCTCCCTCCAGGAAGAGAAAACAGAGAAAACATGACTTGGTTCGCAAACCGAGGCAAGGCATGAAATGGTTCCGAAGCCCGGAGGCAAGGCTCTCAGCCGAGACTTTGCAATCTCAAAACGAGCACAATTTGTAACATCCCCGAGCGCTCAGTTGGTAATGTCTGAGTCTTAAGGTCGGTCAAAAATGGGGTGTCTACACTCATCAACAACATTATTTTCTTCCATTACCTACAATTTAGTACCATACAACTCTAATAAACAGATTCACAAAAAGAAATGTAATTGAAAACTCTAGTTGAAAAATCAATTAATAGATTCAAAAAAATCTAATAGTACCATACAGATTCAATTTAGTACCATACAACTCTAGTTGAAAAATCTAATAAAAAAAAATCAACATGAACAGATTCAAAGAAAAAATCTAATTGAAAACTCTACCATATAGATTCAATTTAGTACCATACAACTCTAGTTGAAAAATCTAATAAAAAACTATCATGAACAGATTAAAAAAAAAAATCTATTTGAAAACTCTAGTTGAAAAATCAATTAACAAATTCAAAAAAAATCTGATATTACCATACAGATTCAATTTAGTACCATACAACTCTAGTTGAAAAATCTAATAAAAAACTATCATGAACCATACAGATAAAATCTAACATATTCAATTTAGTACCATACAACTATAGTTGAAAAATCTAATTAAAAAAAAAAATCAGCTCTATCATGAACAGATTCAAAAACTTTAGTTCAAATCACATAAACAAATTCAAAAACTCTAGTTGAAATCAATTAACAAACCTAGATTCATCAAATCATGTTGAAATCTGCTAACAAGTTCAAACAGTAATATGCCTCTGTTTATTGCCCATTATTGCCTACTTCAAACTCTACTTCAAACCAGAATGAATGAACAATATTTTTCCTTTATTGCCTCTGTTTTCTAAAATATATTTTCCCTACTATATTTTCCCTTTAAATCTGCTAACTATGGTGCATTAATATACATGGTCAGATTCCTAAAATCAACTCTATCATTCTCAAAGAATCATCCTCTCCAGGACCACCCACAACAGCGTCATCGTTTCCTTGCAGATATGACATTATAAGTAATATATGAAGTAATACAGCTTACATCGTCATGGCCGCAATCTTGCCTTGCCGTCGCGTCGCTTCCCTCTGCCATCCTCTATCCTTTGCCGTTGTCGTTTCCTCCTCCGCCATCCTTCGTCCTTCGTCGTCGCCATCGCGTCTCTCAACCATCTCTCTCAGTTCGTTTCTCTCTCTCTCTCTCTCTCTCTCTCTCTTTTTGTCTACCCTCTCTCTCTCTCTCGTCTCTGTCCTGTTGATGTTCTTAGGGCTAAACAGATTGAGAACATATCAGAACAGAGGAAGAAGCAGGAAAATCAAATTTTGGGGAAGAAAAAAAAAATTTACTAACCAAAACAACATCGTTTTGGCCAAAACGATGTCGTTTTGGTGAGGACGGCAGGAAGGGCCGCAGGAAAGGGCGACCGACGATCTGCACTCACATGTAGATGCTTTATCAAGTTGATGACGTTGTTGTTGTCGTATGCTAATTGATAAGAGGAGTCAACCATTCATTTGATAAAACAATGTATTTAACAAAAAATTTATAGCTCTAGAAATAATCACCTAGATGAAATAAATCTAAATGATAAATTGATATCTTTAACGTGATTATTTGGTTTACATTGTTTTCTTAAAAATTAAATTTTTTATTTTTTATATATTTTTTATCTTTTAGTAAGTATTTTTGATATTTTATTTTTTAGATAATCTAATTTAGATACACTTACAAAATATAATATTTGTAATTTTTTTTTTTTAAAAAAAATTACCAAATATAAAAACTACAAAAAAGTTTTAGAAAGTAGAGGCCTGAATTGTAGATGCTTTATCAAGTTGATAACGTATGCTAATTTTGGGGTGAGGATAAATCTAAATGATAAATTGATATCTTTAACGTGATTATTTGGTTTACACTGTTTCTTTAGAAATTAAATTTTTTATTTTTGTATTTTTTTTATTTTTAGTAAGTATTTTTAATATTTTATTTAAATTTTTTATTTTTTAGATCATCTAATTTAGATACACTTATAAAATATAATATTTGTGAATTTTTTTTTTTAAATTTACCAAATATTAAAAATACAAAAAAGTTTTAGAAAGTGGAGGCCTGAATTGGGGGGTGGGTAATTGATAAGGAGCTAATCATTCATTTGATAAAATAATTTATTTAACAAAAATTTTACAGTTCCAGAAATAATCACCTAGATGAAATAAATCTAAATGATAAATTGATATCTCTAAGCTAATAAAAAAAAAAATTGATATCTTTAATGTGATTATTTGATTTGCACTATTTTTTTAATAATTAATTAATTTTTTTATTTTTGTATTTTTTTAAAAAAAATTTGTAAGTATTTTTAATATTTTATTTAAGTTTCTTATTTTTTTAAATAATTTAATTTAGATACACTTATAAAATATAATATTTGTGATTTTTTTTTAAAAATTTACCAAATAAAAAATATTAAAAAGTGGAGGCCTGAATTGTTGATGCTTTTATCTAGTTGATGACGTATGCAAGCTAATTCCCCCCGCCGGGGGGGGGGGGGGGGGGGGGGGGGGGGGGGTTTGGTGGTTTGGGATCCAAGTATGCTAATCGATAAGAGGAGTCAATCATTCATTAAGAGGAGTCAATAGTTCATTTTGTTTTTTGGCACATGAGGAAAATAAGGTGGGATCCACGAGAAAACCTCACCTAGCCAATTATTCATTTGAAAAAACAATTTATTTAACAAAAATTTTATAGTTCTAGACATAATCACCGAGATGAAATAAATGTAAATGACAAATTGATATCTTTAACGTGATTATTTGGTTTGCACTATTTTTTTAATAATTATTTTTTTTTATTTTTTAGTAAGTATTTTTAATATTTTATTTAATTTTTTTTATTTTTTTAAATAATTTAATGTAAATATTCTTATAAAATATAATATTTGTGATTTTTTTTTTTAAATTTACCAAATATAAAAAATACAAAAAGTTTTAGAAAGTAGAGGCCTAAATTGTAGATGCTTTTATCTAGTTGATGACGTATGCTAGCTAATTCGCCCCGGGGGGTTTGGGATCCAAGTATGCTAATCGAGAAGAGGAGTCAGTCATTCATTTTGTTTTTTGCACATGAGGAAAATAAGATTTTTTATTTTTGGTAAGTATTTTTAATATTTTATTTAATTTTTTTTATTTTTTTAAATAATTTAATTTAAATACACTTATAAAATATAATATTTGTGATTTTTATTTTTTTAAATTTTCTAAATATAAAAAACACAAAAAGTTTTAGAAAGTAGAGCCCCAGCTAATTCCTCCCCGGGGGGGGGGGGTGTTAAGTGTGCTAATCGATTAGAGGAGTCAATCATTTAGTTTTTTGCACATGAGGAAAATCAAAAATGATAGGGGGTTTTAAAAATTTTATCAAAAGTTTTATCAAATGTTTCACATAGGTACGAGACTTATATGGGATCCACGCTGTGTGAGTCCCACACTTATGTGAGACATTTGGTAAAATTTTTACTAAAATATTTGAGGTCTCTAGCTGGAGGAAAATATGATGGGATCCAGGAGAAAACCTCACTTAGCCAATCATTCATTTGATAAAACAATTTACTTAACAAAAATTTTATAGCTCTAGAATTAATCACCTAGATGAAATAAATTTAAATGATAAATTGATGTCTTTAACGTGATTATTTGGTTCACAATGTTTTCTTAAAAATGAATTTTTTTATTTTTCATATTTTTAAAAAAAATTTAGTAAGTATTTTTAATATTTTATTTAATTTTTTTATTTTTTAGATAATCTAATTTAGATATACTTAAAAAGTATAATATTTGTGAATTTTATTTTTTAAAATTTACCAAATATAAAAAATACAAAAAATATACGAAAATTTAGCATATTTGGTGCATACGAAAATTTATGAAATTCTTTTTTTATTTTATTTTAATTATGACTCAAAAATTTAAATTATATTATTTTTCTTTTTGGTTATATGGTGTATATGATGCACACTTTCTGAAAGATCTGCACGATAGTATTTTCCTATACGAAAATCCTTGGGATGGCCAAAATTAGGGACTCCCATTACCCCAAAATAATGTGGACCAATCATATATTTTTGTTATTTTGTTTTTTCATTTTTATTTTTCTTTCTTTCCTAAATCAGTTATGTGTGAATGGGGTTTGCAAGAACTGTGTTCTTTGAGGCGTCTGTAGAATTGTTATTTCTCTATATAAGCCTAATAACCCCATTTCACTCATCCCGAGTTTGCTGGCTGAGAACGTAATGTCTTTCTACCTCATCGTTCTCTCATCTTATGTGTGCAAACATTTCTTTCTTTTTTTTGTTTTGCCTTCGTTTGGCAACTTGGGTTGAGTTGGGTTGTGTTTGGAGTTATTTTAATCACAAAAAAAAAATAAAATAAAATAGGTTTTTTAATAAAATATCACATCTAATTTATAATCATTACATTTTTTCTCTCACAAAAACTCAAAAAAGTCAAAAAGTCTATCTAAAACAAGATTTTTTAGCTGTAGGTTAAAATAGCTAAAAGAACCAACCCTCTTCGGGGTGTTTTGAGAAGTTGGTTAAAAGTTGATTTTTTGACTTTTTAGCTAATTTTGTCTTTTTTTAGATAAGTTATGTGAGATGTGATGTGACCTAAAATGGGTTAAAAGCTGAAAGTTGACTTTTTACCAGCTTTCCAAAAGAGCACAGTGTGTATATGTTTTCTTAATTATGTTGTTTTGAAAATTAATTTTTTTTAGTAATTTTTTAGTTTTTTATAAAATAAATTTAAAAAAGTAAAAGAAATAATTAATTTCTTTATAATGATTTTTAACTTGGTTTGACATACCTCAAAAAAGACAAAAAGTTATTAAAAAAGTTAAAAAGTTATAACTATTCATCAAAAAAAATATAAAAAAATTGATTTTACAAAAAAACGTACAACTCACATGTCACGTGAGTTGTACTTGAGCTGCCCACAGTTTGTACAAAGGGAACAGGTGGAGAAGCAAACAAGATGGTTCTAGGTCTCGTTTTGATAATCTGAACTGTTCAATATGTAGAATTTGTCGAGTAATATATGCTTGTAAAAAATCACGTTGATCGGATATCGCTAACTACATGATCAAATCAGTTTTGTATAAAAAAATGGTGTTATAGTTAACGGTTGTCAAAAAAACTAATCCGATCAGATAGATATCAATATCTGATTAACGTGATTATTTACAAATATATAGTACTCAACGATTTCTACACATTGAACGGTTTCGATTAGCAAAACGGGACCCGTGGTGGGCCCCTACGGGCCGAACAATACCGTCCAATTCAATATCCAAAAAGGAGACAAGCTTCTCCTATACACTACTCTGCCCACCGTACTGCCTACTCTGCCCCATCTTCTTCTATATATTAATTTATACAATTTTTTAACACATATTTTTTTTATAAAAAGTAAAAAAATTATCACAAACAATCATTTTTTTTTTTCAAATTTTTAGTCTAAAAAGTCAAAAAGTACATTTATTTAGAACACCCCAAACAACTCCTAAAATAATGACTTCCCAAAATAAGCCTTAATCAACAATATTTTTCTTGTTAATTCTGATATTATTATGATCATTATTATTTTCAGGTATTGGAAATGGAGAAGCCTTTGTTTAGAAAGAAACTATCACCTTCAGATGTTAGAACCAGCTTGGAGATACCTCGGAGGATTGCACTTAATTTACCCAAGTACGAGGTCGAGGGATCCAATGGTAAAGCTGAGATGGTTATGCGAGTACGAGATCAAACTGGAAGGAATTGGAGGTTTCGTCGTGGATCAAGGAGAGATGGTAGAGGTTTCTTGGTGAAGAATTGGAAAAAATTTATAACTCAACATTGTCTCAAGGTTGGTGACAGTGTCGAGTTTTATCTCTCTCCCAATCCTCTTGAATATGAATGTTTCGTCGAGTTTCAAACCTATGAATGCCACACCCAGAACTTTTTTCGTTGATTGCTCTGAACAACGAAACGTGTTTGGTCTGGTCTGGTGTGAAAGAAAGAATGTTGTTGTTGTTTCTCTTCCATTTGTGTAGCCCAGTTCGAAAATATGCTATTTTAGTTAGTTTTTTATTTAATTTATTAATTTAGTCTAACTAAAAAATGTTATATTCGGGATGATAATTGATTTTTTTATTTAGTTTTTTTAATTGATTTGATAATTATAAAAGAAAAAATAAAATGATTATAATTTTAGTATGACATTTTATTTTATTAATTATTTTAACTTATTTTATCTTTATTAAGAATTTTAATCTAAACCCAACTTTTCAAGCAAGCCTGTGTGCTGGGTTATTGTTGTATTGTATCCAAACAATCACTTAAATTTTTTGTTTTTCTCTAGTTATGTTTTGTTAATCGTAGTTTGTTTATGTGGAGTGTAATTTGTGGAGGATATAATTTTAGAAATTTTAAGAGTTTTACTAAATTTTTTTATCAAATACTCAAATGAAAAAAATTTGATAAAATTCTTCAGTCTCTATTATTATTATTATTATTATTATTATTATTATTATTGTTATTATTTTTGAGGCATTGCTTCAAAACTGGCCAATAACCTCCACTACTCTTGCTAGAGAAGTTGTTCAGGGCCTCTGGACCGAACTCGAACGTGATTGGTCAAAATTGTGAGGCTCACTGATATGTTTTTTTTTTTTTTGGAACGAGGCTCACTGATATGTTGGTGATTGAAAGAACAGTAGAAAGACTCTGGCTATTAATGGTTGGTTGATGGCATAGTCACCTCATGTCCATGAGGCACCCGATAATTTTGAAAATTATCAACTAACGAGGGTGTTCGTGTTTTAGTTGCAGTCTCAGCACTTTCAATCCGTCATTCATCTGAAATTAGACAAATTTGAGAAACTCAATCCGTAACAGTCAGCCGAATTAACAAATGCGAATTAAGTGAATTTGTGAATGAATGCGAATCGATTTGACAGTTTATATTTTTACAAATTTTCAACATAATAAAACTTGGCGACATAATTTTTTTTTTTTTGGGATAGCAACCCAATCTGTCTACAAACATGGACAACAATTCAACAAACATCTATCTTAACATTTACTCACTATAACAAAATTTAGTCGCCAAAAGTCACATTTTAGTCACCCAATTCTTTTGCCGACTAAATTTTTTAGTCGCCAAATTTGTTGTTGAATGATTGTTGGGAAAAGGTAATTGGCAACTAAAAAAGATTTAGTCACTGAAAGTCTACAATTGGCAACTAATGTTTTAGTCGCCAAAAGCTTGCAATTAAATTTACCATGACATTTTCAGCAATTGTTTAGATACTAAAATTTTAGTGGCCTAAGTATAATATTTTTTGTTTTGGCTACTAAATATTTTTTCATCAAAAGTTTTTTTTTTTTTTTTTTTGGCTACTAAGTCATTAGTCGCCTAAAGTCTTATTTTTTATGATTACTAAATATTTAGTTACCAAAAGACTTGTTTTCATTTAACAGTGAAAACCCATTATCAATAGTGAAAATGACATACAGAATCCATTTTCTAATAAACAAGACATGTCTCACTAAACATGTCTCACTTGAGTGAAAACCCAAACTTTGAACTGGGTATACAAATGAAAAATTTTCAGATCAAGTTTACAAGGAATAGATGGAAGTGGAGATGGAGATTACACACATAGGATGGGATGGAACTACTACTACTACAAACACCAACAACAATCCTATGAGAGGCAATTAGGAGAATCTCACAGCTCTTGAAATACTATCTTTTCCTTCAATTTTTATGAGGCAGTTTGAGCTTGCCAAGGTTGCCCAAGCTAATAATGGACCACCCCACGTGTGTCTCACTAATCCTACTTAATATGTTTTATCATTGCCTCTTCTTATTGGTTTGTTGTTGATAATGATGATGATGAAAATATAATGATGATGATGACGACAAACCACTGTTGATAATATTGAACATTGTTGATTGAAATGATGGAAGGTTTTGATGATATATGTATCGTGATTCAGATAGGTATATGCAAAGAGCTCCAAAATGTTATCCATTTTTTTTTTATTACTTTTCCCAAAATTAGGTACCATTAATAATCTAGACTTTGGCATGAAAAATGAGGAAAAGGTCTCCATAGATTTGCTACATCTAAGATCCTATTTGATAATTGTTATACGGGGTAGTATTGAATTAATAATTTGGTGGCACTGCTGGAAATTGGACTTTTAGTGGCGTTTAAAAAACGCCGCTATATCTATCAAAAACGCCGCTAATTCCTTTAGTGGCGTTTTGTACCAAACGTCGAAGCTGCGGCTGTCGCTGTATCTTTGCGACGTTTTAAAAACGCCGTGATATTAGTATAGGAGGCGTTTTAATAAACGCCGCCAAATGTCCCACTATTCACTTGCTGACGTCACCAACAATATTTAGCGATGTTGTTGAAACGCCGTGGTATCTGTTTTCAAAAAATATTGACAGTTTAGAAGGCGTTTGTAGAAACGCCGTCATATCCCCTCTTTTTTTTTTTGAAAATTGTACTAATTTTTATTTGATTGAATTAAAAAAATACCTGTTTCAAATAACAAAAAATGAAACATTAATTCAGTTTCTTATTCAATTAATATCCAACTTCCATTCAAATACAATAACTCCCATTGAAATAATAAATGAAGCATAAAATAATCACTTGACAAAAAATAAAAAGAAGAAAGCACAGTCTCAATGAACTCAATATGACTGAACTGTATGTATATGATAGCCACGCAAACATAAATTAAAAAATATAATAAACGAAAGTCAACTAGTATTATCCTTCACTCCCTAATAGAAAAGAAAATCACAGACAAAATAATTTGGAACAGCAAAATTTTAAGACTTCTATGCTGATAAGGTTCCAAAAATATAAGAGAGTCCAAAACCAAGGGGGCTATCATGGATACAATAGTAGGTAACCCTTTTCAGCTATGGAGAAAGTACTGGCTAGCCTGTATTCAATTCTGTTATACAGAGATTTCCCATCTAAATTGTCAATCAATGGTTTTGCAAGTAATCAAAACTCAGGCTGCTGACAGTAGTAAGGGGCCTGCATGACAGTCAAATTAATTGGAATTCATTAGATTTAGATACAGAAGTTGCACAAGGAAACAACGAGGAAACAGGTGGAATAGAATTTAACTTCCATATACAAGATATGAAATTACTGATATACCTTTGAACAATGCAGTCAAAGATTAAAATGGAATTATATCATTCTAAAGTACAAAATTGAGTATATCTATTAACAACATAACCTGACATCACAATATTAGACCGTTTTCTAAACCAACTACCCAAATTTCCAAGATGTGCTCCTGTCAAAAAACCTGAGTTTAAGGTAGAAACAAAATGTAGCACTATTACAGCATTAACACATCATATAATAAGAGAAGACATAAAAATAGATGGTGATGGTCTTCATATCAAATACCAATTGAGGCCATACTCTCACAATCTGTCAACAAGTTCATTTTGGTCCAGAGTCAGTCAGCCAAACCAGACCCACTGATCCTATGTTCAAAGTATGTTTCGGAAATGACTTCAAAAAAACGCGTCTTTGATGGCTGGAATAGAGCTCAAAATTACCATAAACCTAGAAATCTAACAGAAAATTAAGAAATCATATAATAAGAGAAGGCTTTCTATTGGTTTTCCGCAACCACTGGAATGAAAGAAGGAACATAAGCTCATCAGAACAAGCTCCAAAAGTGATTCATCTTCATAAGTTTATTGATACTACAGTGAACATATTGAACTAATTTCGCAATGAATACAAAAAAAGGCAAGAAAATACGCTAAAAGGGAAATGGTACATGTAGATTAAAACCAATCACATGAAAATCCAAGTTCATCATCATCACAAAAAAAAATCCAATCCTGAAGTCATCATCATCGAAAAAATTACACACAAACAACAACTCAACAATGCTCATCCTCTAATTACTTGCGATTGGCAGCAACAAATGGGTCTTCTTTGTTTGGTAAATTTGCATAAAAATCAAAGATTCAGAGCTAAGATGATAGAAAATAAGAAATGCCGAATTTCGACTTACATTACTTAGGCGGTGAATGGATCGCTCCACCACCAAGGAAACAGCAACAAAGACTGTCAAGACAGAAGCCACAGACCATGTTGGTGTTAACGCCAAAGACCGCATTTCTGCTCCATTTTCTGCCATTTCTCCAGATAATTTTCTTCTTACAAACTGTAAACTCTAAATTCAATTGCTTCCTCAAATTCCCTGACTTTTAACTAATCTTCAGAGATTCCAAGTATGTGCTTTAGAACAAATTTCAGTTCCCATATTTCAGGGGGGAAAAAAATCTAAAACTTAACCTAATGATGCTCAACTGTGATCTGTACTCTTCTTTCACTCATGAATTCTAATCTGCAACTTTCACTAGGATTTAATGGGCTTCCCCAATTGAAAACCCTAACTCAGTGCAATTTCAGAATCGACATTGACTAGGTGTTTCTCTGTAGTGAAGCTGTGATACTCTGCTCTTCTTCTCTATTCTGTAAACAGCTCTCTCTCTCTCTCTCTCTATGTGTACCTATTTCTTGTGGTTTTATTACATTTTGAGGAACAATGAGAGAAGGCTAGTGACTGGAAGTACCAGATTCATTCTCTCCAAATGTCCAATCTACTTGACCAACCACAGCTGATTCTTCAACGATTTCAATTGGTGTGCACTACCAACTCTCTCTCTCTCTCTCTCTCTCTCTCGACACTCAAATCGAAAAAGGAGTCAAATTTACACGTATGGGTTCAACAACTATGTCTCTCAGCGATTTCCAGGACTTTCGGTTGTTCTTTTCTTCTTTAAATTACTCCTCAGAAAAATAAAGCTCTCTCTCTCTCTCTAATTGGCGGAATCGATTGTTCTTGTCATAACACAACAATGGACCTCCACCAGAAGTGATCTGTATCTCTCTCTCTCTCTCTCCCTCTCTCCTCACTCTGCTGCTGAGAGGGGGAGAGAGAGAGTAATTTAATGGAGGTTGGTAGTTTCGAAATACCGTTACTTTTCTATTCAAACATCCTATTTAACGCCGTTTCCATTGTTCTAGTCGATGAAACACCGTTATATAGGTTCACCGTTAATTCTCCCAATCCATTCATTTAGTAGAAACACCGTTACTTTTCTATTCAAAATGACCATATTACCCCTTTAAACTAATAAGTTATTTAAAGAATGCATATGGTGATGGTTTGGTGTCATTTTTTGTTTTGTCGCCACAACCTCTTCTTTCTTCCTACAAATAGGATGGGGAAAAAAAAGGGAGAAAGAAAAATAAAGGGCAAGATAAAAGAAAAGAAAATAGAAAACTTGGCAAGATAAAAGATAAACTATTGATTTATGAATATTATTATCAGCTTAAACTAGTGATGTTAGTACTTTTACCTTATTAGTTCTTCTTCTTCTTCTTCTTCTTCTTCTTCTTCTTCTTCTTCTTCTTCTCTTTCTTTGAAAGGTGAACCTATATTTAATCAGAACAAGTATTTTAATTAATAAGATATTGTATTGTCAAAAAAAAACTTTGATTAAATGATTGCTCACCTCTTGGGATGAAAATGCATGAGATTGTTGTTGATGTGACATTGGCCGTACAGCGGGATGACTACTAAGTGAATCAACAACCTATCATTCAATAAGAGGCTTAAGTTGTATAGTAGCTCTGGGGAATTTAAACTAATAACTAGTAAAAATAATGAAAATACCTGCTGCCTATGTAATGGGTTCGAGGGTGCAACAGCTGGTGCAATGGGCATGCCCGCAGCTTGCAATTGAGATTCCAAAATCTCAATTCGTGACTGAAAATCTGCGCGTATAGCTTGAATTTGTTTCTCCATTACGTCATTCATCTTCGACTCTAACTGCATTTGATACCGTTGAAGTTGCTCTTCAACTTGTTCTTGAACTCGAGTTTGGAAGATATGATTCTGCTCTTGTGACTGCCTATATCTACCTCCAAAAACATCGGTGGGGGATGGTCCCAATCCAAACGTCCGAACACGACCAGGTCGCTCCGGCCCCATAACTTGTGTGAAAATCTGTTCATTTAATGCAGCAGGGTCCGAAGAAGATCCCTCCATGTGCTCCGTTAGCTCATTCATTTGAGTCTGCAATTTTGAATTCAATAATTAGCATCCAATATAAATCATATTAAAAGTCTAATAAAGTAGTATCACATACCATAACTTCATTAACTGAATCACTATTGGAAGTACCATCTTTCATGTATGCGGCCATCCACACCTGTGGCCGACTAGCAGGAACCCCATTGTTTTTCTTTGTCTCCTGAGTGCCCCAGTGGTAGACCAAGGCCCGCCACTGATCCTCATGTACTCTATCCGGTCGATGAGCCAACCTTTCTGCATCATTCTTGAAGGGTGTGTATCCCATATTTTTCACGCGAATTTTCCAATCTCTCAATTTCTTCCCAAATGAAGTCATTATTGTTCTCTTCATGGAATCATCTGCATTCGTATGAGCCTGCATTACAATTATACACACTTGTAATATGCAATGTCAACTACACTTGTAATATGCATTTCATATGGAATCCAATTGTAATATGCATTTCAACTTATTTCATATTAAATATCTGGATTACCTTTATCTCCCTCCATATGTTATCTTTATTTTGCTGTGGGACATAATGCCAAGTCGTAAAAGTGAGTGGTGTAAGACTCCCATCTCGTGCCAGAACGCCCAAATGTGAAGCAAGGGGTGTGTATCCTTTAACTACTTGATTCAACTCATTTGAAACAAGTTTTAAAATGCCATCATCTGAAGTACCCCATTGACCATGTACATATGTGGGACCCCTTGTCTGCTTTTGTGTGGCTTGACTTGAGCTAGGACCTATAAAAAAACAAAAACGGGGCCAAATAATTGATTTAATATAAATATATATATATACTACTGCAACAGCAAGAAAATGTAAATGTGCATGTGCATGACCATCATGAATTCTATGATCTGTTTACTCTTATCGTTATATGTTTTATGCATTCTATGATCTGTTTACTCTCATCTTTATCTTTTTACTTTTTTCCTTTTTTGTTTGACATTATTTTTAAATCTAAATTGAAGAATATCCATACAGCATTATTTCAAATTAGCAAACATTATTTTTAGATCTTTAGAGAAAACAAGCACAATTAAAAATATCTATACATACCAGCTGAAACTGAGCCATGTGATGTACTACCGCTACGTGATGTGGTAGGAAGACTGCCTGGTGGATGCCATGATGCCGGTGGATCGGGTATGACTCTCATCTTAAGTGTGGCATGAGTCTTATCTGAACTAGAACTATTAGAGCTTGATTGCTCACTCTCACTAGAAGAACTCTCGGAGCTAGAACTCATAAATAATCTATAAAGAAACTACAAACATAAAAGTAAGGACATGATAATCTATAAAGAAACTGCATTCAAAACAGAATAAGAGTACATGAAAGGTAAAAATGGCCATTTAAAGAAAACTACAAAGGTATAAAAGCAAAGATTTTATTAACATGAATATCCGTACAGAAAACACAAATGTAAAAGTGAATATGCAACCAATTACAATATCATATCATTTCTTCGTCATCTTCAAATGGTGCCTCTGTCTATGCTTCAAGAGATCCAATAGTTTCATCAACAGTTGTTCCATCAAAACCTTGCCTAACCCAATCCATGTCCTCCTCACAAGTGAAGGAAGCTACATCTAACTCTTGATCACTAAATCCTTCCACTTCGTTGTGATGTAGTCCTTCATCAATAGTTGGTTGTTCTCCACACACCTCATACAAGTCTCTAGGTTTCATCTTGAGTACAACATTCCAATCTTCATCAACAGAATCATTAACATAAAAGACTTGTTGTGCTTGAGATGTTAGGATGAATGGCTCATCACTGTCCTGTTTCTTCGCATATAACAAGTGATTGAAATTAACAAGTGTAAAACCAAAATCATCCCGCTTGAGTCCCTTATTGTTGTCAATCCAGTTGCACATGAATAACATGTATCTATGGTCATGTGAGTAATACAATTCAATAATATCTGTCACATATCCATAGTACACTACATCACCTTCCACTGGATTAATGTCTTTCGCACTTGCATAGCTAGAAGTCTTTGCCTTCACCATAACTCCACTATTCTGAGTTTTTCTTCTCAACTCACGACTCCTAGTATGATACCTAGTACCATTAATTATATACCCATTAAATCTGGTGGCCTTTTGGCTAGGTCCCAAAGCCAAAATTTTGATCTCATCTGACAACGCTACATTTTCAGTAGCTAACAGCTCTGCAACCTATTTTTAAAAGAAAGTTATCAATATTAAACATCAATTAACAACTTCAAAAATATAGAAACACGTGTATTACAAAAATATAAAAGACTTGTTGTGCTTGACATGCACTTACATGAGAATTGAACCATTTGGGAAACTCATCATTGTGACGACGATCCACATCATAATCTCTGAGACGACGATGTGACCGCTTAATAAATTCACGATGTTCCCTACACAATTAAACTACTTGTAAAATGCAAGATAATTATAGTTGGTATAAATACATTCACGATGAGACAAAGGTTGTGTCTATCTTACTCTCGATATGGGACAACCGCAGCGATGTTAAATAACACATACCGATGAGCCTGTACCCATGTTGTGTTATCAAGCACAAACCCTTTTCCTTTTCCTAAAGCCCGCCCCATTAATATCTCATGATTGTCGCTAACATCACAATTCCTTAACGGTCGATGCAATTTCGACTCAACATCATGCAAGTACCTTGAGCAAAATATCATACATTCTTCGACTAAGTATCCCTGTGCAATTGAACCTTCAGGATGACTTCGATTACGCATGTATGATTTAAGCGTCATAAGGTACCTATAATCAAAAAGATGCATACATGACTTCCAAGTATTAACAAGCAAATATATACAAAATGGACATTGGAGTAGAATTACACACCTTTCTACAAAGTACATCCATCGATATTGCACCGGACCGGCAATCTTTGCTTCCTCAGCTAGGTGAATGAGTAAGTTCTCCATTATATCGAAAAATGATGGAGGAAAAATTCTCTCAAGATGGCAAAGTGTAACAGCAATTTGGGATTGAAGACGATTTAGACCATCCACCTCTAGGGTTTTGAAACACAACTGCCTGAAGAAATTGCTTAACTCAATTAATGGTTCAACCACTTTCTTCGGTAACAAATTTCTCATTGCTATTGGAAGTATTTGTTGCATGAGTATATGATTATCATGACTTTTCAGTCCAGATATGCTACACTGTTTGAGGTTAACCCGACGAGAGATATTAGATGCGTAACCATCTGGAACTTTGATATTCTTTAGAAGTGTGCAGAATAGACTTTTCTCTCTATTGTTCATGGCAAAACATGCAGGAGGCAAATAATACTTGTTCCCAACCCTTTTCTGAGGATGTAGTGCCTTCCGAATTCCCATATCTTGCAAATCTCGGCGAGTATTTAAATTGTCCTTCCCTTTTCCATCAACATTTAATATCATCCACAATACATTATCACACACGTTCTTTTCAATGTGCATCACATCAAGATTGTGGCGAATCAAATTATGCTTCCAATATGACAGCTCGAAGAAAATACTCTTCTTCTTCCAATTATGACCCGAGTCCTCATTTTCCTCCTTTTCTTTCCCCTTTCGATTCCGTTTGCTAGATTGTTGACGCTTAGAATTCAATTTGAACTTAGGGCCTAGTTGTTGTAGCACATTAGCCCCTGATAACCGAGTTGGACATGGTTCGAATTCACGAGTGCCATCAAAAGACGCACTAGCTTTCCGAAATTTGTGACCCTCATTCAACCAGCGACGATGCCCCATGTAACATAATTTCCTTCCGTTCTTCAAATATCGAGAACGAGTATGTGTGTTACAACAAGGACAAGCTAAAGCGCCTTTCGTGCTCCATCCAGACAAAATTGCATAGGCAGGAAAATCATTTATAGTCCACAATAACACAGCATGCATTCGGAACATCTGATTAGTTTCTGCATCATACGTGTCAACACCGTTTTCCCACAATTCTTTCAATTTATCCACTACAAGGCGTAAGTAGACGTCAATGTTATTTCCAGGTGAAGAAGGACCATCGATGAGCAATGTCATCATCATATGAGGCTGCTTCATGCACAACCATGGTGGCAAATTGTATGGCATCATAATAACTGGCCAACTGCTATGAGAGACATTCATTGCCTTGAATGGATTGAATCCATCCGCTGCTAAACCCAGTCTGACATTGCGAGGCTCACTCGCAAACTTGGGATACAAATTATCAAAATTTTTCCAGACTGGAGAGTCAGCGGGATGTCTCATTTTGCCGTCATCAATTCGGCCCTCTGCATGCCATCTCATTAAAGAAGATGTTTTGGATGACATAAACAATCTTTGAAGCCTTGGAATCAATGGAAAGTATCTAACAATCTTCTGTGGAATTCTTTGTTGCTTCTTCTTAACATCATTCTCCTCCCACTCAATCTGTTTGTATCTAGGCATATGACACACTATGCAATCATCCATACTAGCTGTTTCCTTCCAATATAGTGAACAATCCCTTGGGCATGCATGTACCTTATGATAATCGAGGCCCAAGTCCCTAAGGAGTTTCCTAGTTGCATAAAATGACTTTGGCAAAGTTTCACCCTTCGGGAACGAATCCTTCAAAAGCTCAAGCAACATCGTGAAAGACTTGTCACTTCATCCACTCAGGCACTTGATGTGCAATAACCGAACAATAAATGAGAGCGTTGAAAACTTCTGACACTCAGGATACAACTCTCTTTCAGCCTCTTTCAATAAATTGAAGAATTTTTCGGTTTTCTCATCTGGACCTTGTTTAATACCAGAACTTGCTGCCTCATGAATAAAGCTTGGTGGAGGAAGTCCAAATCCTTCATATAGCATTTCATAAGTTTCATCACCATCGTTCAAATCAGTTTGCCCGACATTCACATTGTGTGACACAGGCGACGACAAATTCTCCCCATGAAAAATCCAACTGATGTAACTTGGAAGAAACCCATTGATCATTAAATGTTCCCCTAACTGGCCTTTCTCCACCAATTTGACATTACGACACCGTTTACATGGGCATGTGACTTCATTCAACAACGGCTTATTTTCGCATGCAAATTTAATAAATTCCTTAACCCCTTGTATATATTCCGGGTGCAACCTATGCTGATTTATCCAACTTTTATCCATCTGACTCTGTCTTACACTACAAATGTCACTGCCAAATCAACAAAGTTCAAAATTACCGTTCCATTTTAATTAATCTTAACCTCAATTCAGTACCTTATAATGCATGCGACATGACATTATTCACCTCTAACTGGTCTCTAATATGTTGGTTCATCTTACTTTCCCATTCAGGAATGCACGGTCTATATTGTAAAAAGCAGTTCATACCGCTCTGTTCATCTCTAACGAAATTTCGGCAGCATTTCCCTATGGTCCTCCAAATACACGACATAGACTAGGTGTACTGCTACACCTTGTCTAGTATGCACTCGGAGAACACGAGGAGTTGCTACACGAAATCTCTACGAGATGGACTATAAGCAGTAGAACTACTAATTACAATACAGACTTGTGCTCCTGAACTGTCCAAACTGGACAATCCAAGAAGAGCGTCATCAAAGATGACTAGGTATCTCTAATGAAGATTCTTGGACGGGTCTAAGGCTATTTATGCATGCATGCACCATTAATGATTGCATCCCGGTGGTGCAATCTAAATTAGTACTATCAAGCATAGTAGAAGCATATCTAGTATGAAGCATATTAATGAAGAAACCAAAAGTTTCTACAATGCTCTTGATAGATTATGATAGATTCAAGAAATACATTGCTCTCTCAAATCCATCAATAATAGAATAGTTTTGGCAGGAACTCATGGATGTGGGAAGTTCAAACCCACTACCCAAACCAATAAGTGTACCAAAGCTCGAATACTTCTGATGATGATGATGATGATGATGATGATTCAAAAAACACCAAAGAGCTGCCACCATATGAGGAATCACATTCACAATCACAATCATATCAGTTGAGGAATCACAATCACAATCACAATCACAATCACAATCATAGTTATCCACGTTAATAACTAGAATCACAAAAATATAAGACACATGTGAGAAGATTGTCTAGCTCTCTGATTAATTTATTTGTTCCTAACTTTTAAAGTCAGCCAGGTACACTCATGTGAGCTATTTTACCTACTCTCTTAAGAACAGTGCTATGCTATCAAGATTTGTGATGGAACAATCAGGACAGGTTAGCCAGCTGGCATGGCTAGACGGTGTTCGAGATTGGCAAATATTACTGACTCAACCAAGTAAATTATCTGAGGTTTATGCTTATTGTGGGGCGTTTGGTATCTTCAATGAGAATTCCTCGACCCATTGCACGTGTTTGCAGGGTTTTAAACCACTTTCAACCGAAGCAACGCTACTAGATGAGTGGAGGTTTTATAGACTCTGAAACAACAATTAAAAGTTCATTTATGTTACTGGGAAGCTAACAGCTTTTCACGTGGATATAAGTTGTCTGATAATATGATATTGTTCTAGTCGATGAAATGTTGTTAGCATGGCTTATGTTGTTAGCATATGATATTGTTCTAGCGGATGACATTAAGAAAGAAATTAACACTAAATTAAAAATTTGGCAAAAAACACTCGAGTCAAAAGGGTTTATAATTAGTAGAAATAAAACTAAATATATGGAATGTAACTTTAGTAAGAAATAATGGAGCTGCACCTTATGGGGACTTGCACTCGAGCTTGCATCACCTTCTTTGTTTGCTTGTCTACTAAAAACATATAAGGTTTAAAGGAAAAAGTTCCCTAAATTGACAATGAGGTGTAATTCTTCTACGTAGTTCATTTAATTAAACTTTGAATTGAGTCAAATAAAATGAAACATGAATATTGCATAGATGTATATACAATTGCCTGGTTTTTATGCTATTGATGTGTGTTTAAAAAGGAACATTAAAAATCTATTATAGTCACAGCTCAGTGCAGCTATCAAATAATTTAGTTGTTAGACTCCAATGTGATTTTTTTTTATCTATTTGGACTATTATCAGTATACATGCACATATTAGCTATATGGTTGTTAACTTTTGAACAACCTTTGGATATATTATTTTCTGCATCACTTTTTTTTTTTAAAACTTATTTAGGATGCTTTACTTTCCAGCCTACCTCGCCTATCAGATCTGAAATTGAAGTTAAGCTTGGGGGTACTCAGTGCAACATCATAATGAGCAGACTAAAGCCATGGATGCACCTGCAGTCCTCAAAAAAGAAGAAAATGGTGCTTCAAGATGGAAATTCTAACCCTGAAAGGCTACGGTCAACCGAATCCAAAGCCATCATGTGGACTTGTACAGTTTCAGCGCCAGAGATGACTATTGTGCTTTATAGTCTTAGCGGTTCGCCCCTATATCATGTAAGTGATCTCTTCAATAATATATATATATATATATATATATATTACTGTTGTTTGGTATTAGGAAATTGTCCGTTCATTCGGAGTATTGTATCATGCTGTCTATACTATCCCATGTGTAGATGAAAAACCTTTAACTAGTATGTATGTGGAAGGCTCTATTTCAGATCCCATATCTCAGAGATTGAAAATAAGTAATTAATAGTTCTCTAGCTAATGGTAGCTCAATTTTTCACTGCCAAAATGTAAACATCCGTGCAGGCAGCAGTAGCTCCTGCCTCCAATATTCCAATTATCATTTCCCCGACTCTGCTTATTACAAAATTGTCATTGATACTGGTATTATTTAACATTGCTATTCATATATTTGGTAGTATTATATCATCACAATAGAAACAAAGATCACAAATAACTAGTGCCTGATGCCAATACAGTAATTCTTCATTTTTTCCAAAGATCACAAATAGAGCGAGACAGAGAGAGAGAGAGAGAGTACCGATTGCAGTTCAGAAACAAAGTAGACTATTCAATGGAGGTTGAAATGCGAGTAATCGAGGGGACGACAGAGTTCGGATCTGAATCTTCAAAATCGCAAGCATGGAGCTTCGAAATCGCGTCGATGGAGCTTCGATCCGAATGTTCGATGGAGCTTCGAAATCGCTTCGATGGAGCTTCGCTCTGAATCTTCGCTCTGAATCTTTGATGGAGCTCAGAGAGGGTTGAGAGAGAGCGAGAGAGAGGCTCTGATTCAAAATAAGGGTTGAGAGAGAGAAATAAAGGCTCTGATTCAAAAATAAGGGTTGAGAGGCCCGTGTTATTGTTCAACAAAAAAAAAAAAAAAAGAAAAAAAAGAGGCGCGTGTGGCTACCGCATTCGGAGGCGTTTTTAAACGCCTCCCATTATAAAACGGTGTCGTTTTGTGTAATACAATACGTGGCGTTTTATAAAACGCCGTTAAATAATAAAAACAGTGACGTTCACAAAACCGTCGTTAAAAAAACGCCACCAAATCCACTTTTTCCTGTAGTGTGGATCCTGCATGACTTATATTTGGTTGCAAAAAGTAGTACCGGATAAACAATCGCATATATATGGAACCATAAATGTTTTGAAATGAGTGAATTCAAAAATGGTACATACTATTATTAATCCAATCTCATAGAATTAAGTAACGAAATATGATTTTATCCTTGTTATAAACAACAAAAGCTCCTTTATATACGGTGAAGTGTTTTACAGAATTTCACATACATGACCAACATGAAAAATTAGTTTTATATCTCTAATTTAATATCACTGTACTAGAATTTATATTACTTAATCCTACTCAATCTATCACTTAGTCTTGTAAAATTCATAATCTTACTCAACTTATACTTATGAAATAGGACACGTCCTGATGTCTCTGTTGTGGTTTAACCATAGCATGACACATTGCCAATAACATCATCCAACGGCCCGTATTTGTTTCTAACTATTTACATTTTTTTTTTGGAGCAGAAAAAAAAGGGACCAAAAAAAAAGTTGCATCATATTATACCAAATAACTCTAAAACATCATATTTTCCCCCCAAGTTGATTCCATTGTTTTCCGTCGAAGTATTGTGGCATTATTTACCAAAAAAATTAAATATTGCTACAAACTATTTAACTATTGCTACACACTTTTTTTTTTTTTATCCGCAAAGAAACCTTTATTGATGAAGCATGTACATGGTACAATGGAAAACATCAATAAAGAGGAGTTAGGAGCTAGATGAAGCTCAAACCTCTTAGTTGGTGAGAAACCAACAAACAAAGAAAGGAAAAAAAACAAAAAACACAGCTGAGAACAATCACTGCAGTGCACACCCAAAAAACTGCAGCAAAACAGATCCAAAGTAGATCCAAAGCAGCAATAAAAACAACTAAAATGAGAGGCAATAATGAATGATTCCAAATAAATACAAAATAACCTTTAAAATGCCCCTTCTTATCATCCTTCACAAAGATCAATTTCAAAGCGATTGTTAGCATTGCAACTTGCGAATAATCTATAACCAGTATTAACATTATTGATATTTTTCATAAAAATACAAGAAAAAAAATATATAAAATGAATTAAATAGATATGACAAAATAATAATTTTATTATTATTATTAAATAATGAAATGTACAATAAACTATAGAACTAAAAAAAACACAAGAATGAACTAGATTATACCATGAAACATATTACAAGATGGATTCAAATAGACATATAAAATAATATACGAGAAATTATTTAAATGTAAAACTTTGAAGAACAAAAGATAAAGATGCATATCGAAACTTGTGTGATACCATAATTTCTTTAAAACCGATTTACCGTCTCCCGATGGGTGTTAGAGGTACGCTGGCGTCTGTTTCCTAGGATACAACAGTTGAAACTAGCTATTGCAGAAACACATTCTGAATAGTTTCGACGAACTTGATAATGGCTACACTTTCTATAACAAGTATGACACCCGAATTTTTTTTTAAAATTTAATATTGCACTAAATAGAACTCTAAAATAATAATAATAATAATAATAATAATAATAATAATAATAATAATAATAATAATAATAATAATAATAATAATAATAATAATCATAATAATAAATGCATAGTTAGAAAGTTGGGAATTAATCGATTAAATTGTTAAGGAAACAGATTGGGAGACACCGCATGTTTGGAATATTAAATATTTCAATGAATGGTAAGTGATGTTTTTGTGTTGGGTGGTGAGATTTTCATACGTGAACCTAACGTATAATTATAGGTAACTTTAGAAATCATAAACAATTGAATTAAACTAATACCCCCTAAAAAAAAAAAAAAGGCCAAACAAGATTTCGGTAGGCCAAGGGTTATTATGGCCCTTGGTGATTCTTGAGGTAAAGACAGATGGCAATAAAAATCAAGGGTCAATACAGGTGGCGAAGAGAAAATTTCCACGTGTGTATCCAATACAGCTGGCAAAGAGAAAGAACTTCTACACGTGTATCTCCTAGCTTGGGCCTCACTCGTAGTTCAATATAAATAGGGGGAGTTGGGGTAGAGTGAGGGAACAACAAACTTAGTAAAGTGATAGAAGGAAGAGCAAAGCATTAGATCGGTAGTGCTACGTAGCTCGAAACCCGGCTCGACACCAAAACGACGTCGTTTTGGTGTCGATTTTTTTTTTTTTTTCTTTTTTCCGTCTCTTTGTTGCAGAACGAAGAAGGAGATAAAGAAGAAGGAAGAAGAAGGGAGAAGAAGAGAAGGAGAAGAAGGGAGAAGAGAAGGGAGGAGGAGGAGGAGGAGGAGGAGGAGGGAGGGGAGGGGGCCATAAAAATCTGCTGGAGGAGGAGGTGGGGCGAGGCGGTGGCGGAGCTTCCACCTGCGACGATCGGTGAGGAGCAAAGGTGCTGCGACGACGGTGGCGACGGTCTGAAGCTGCGACGATCGGCGACGAGGCGACGGCGGTGGTGCTGCGCGACGATCTCCTCCCTCCGTTCTTCCTCTCCCTCCTCTCCCTTCTCTTTCTCCTCTCCCTCTTTCGAGCCAATTCGAGCCTCCCCTGTCGAGCTACGGCTCATTTCCGGTATTAGATAGAAGGAAGAGCAAAGTATGAGAGGTTTAGGAGTACGTGAAAAACAAGGAGAATTTTATAACAAGAGTGACTTATATTATATTTGGAATTATCATAATATATTTTTTATATGTCTTGAGTTATCATAATATATTTTACGAATGTTTTGAGTTATCACAATTTATTTTATATAATTTATATTTTATGATTATGTTAATATTTCAATTACGTGGATTATTTTCTGAACTTTATTTACTTAAATTGAAACTCATGAATATATTTGTTTAAATTTTAAAAATTATTTGACAAAGATTTTATAAACAATTATGTTTTGTAAGTACTACCACGGGAGTCTTACGCCTTGGGGGACTTAAATAAACCATTGGCCCCTGTCTGGCCACCTTGTGGTTCTCTGTTTGTCATGGATTCATTAACCCTTGTTATGATTGTCACTCTAGTGACCCTGTTCTGTTATGTTCTGTATCGTGATTATAGTTATTTACGTAATTTCTGTATTTCATTTTTTGTCACTTAAATAATTTGTTTATGCAACTTAAATGATGTTAATGTTTTAACTTAAATAACTATCTATGGCTATTTTGTACCCCTATAGTCACAGTATAATGTTTCTCACTCTACTATGTGTTTATAGCTGTTACATCTTTCAGGTGACGAGATTTAGCATGATCAAGATGGAGGATAAGCCACAGTCTTTTTTTTTTTTTTGGTACTATCTGTATTTTTTATTGGACTCTTATAATAAAATAAAAGCCCAAATGACTATTTTTTTTGCTTCTTTTTAATAAACTTTTGGAACCCAATTATTTTATTTTAATTTATTTTATTCGTTGCGACACTACTATAGAAATCTTAGAATTATTTTATTTTTATCTTGTTGCGACGCCGGACCTTTGGGTACCGGGTTTGGGTCGTGACAAAAGTGGTGTCAGAGTCAGATTTCTTTTCTCTCAATAAAATTAGTACATGTTAAATTTTTCTGTACAATTACACATTATTTGAAATTTACATTATTTGAATTGAAAATTATTTCAAAAAAAAAAATAACTTTGTATTATTTGATATTATTTGGTATGTCTAACACAAATAAACCATGTTATAATCTCTATGCTAAGTTTTCCTGTGTTATAGGAAATGGCCAACCTTATGGAGTTATTTTGGTTCGAGTCCCTAGGTGCTCATCTTGTCCCAAACTTATTAGAAGACTAGGGTGATTCGGAGAGCCTTGTCAGGCAAGCCGTATATATTTAATTATCTATAATTCACAAGATACTATAACAGTACATATATCGTTTTTTTACTTATGCAAAAGGAAACATATTAGTACAACGTACTTAAAATATAGTTAGGAGTTAGTGTCTAATCCTATTAATACAAAAACAGAAGAATTAGACTAATCATGGTCAACTCACCCAAAAAAAAGAGGAGTTCACTACCTGTTTTCACCTTGTAGTAATGGCTAATGATGGAAATGGAACCGGATCATCGGTCAGTGATACTGATCCAATGGAGCAAATCATGGAAAGAGCAATTACTAGTTTTTTTGCGAACCCTACAAACCAACATTAATAGCGGATTACTTGAACGACGAGAAGAGCCAACTATTATAAAACAATTCCAGGACTTGAAACCTACCATCTTCACCGGCAGTACAAACCCACTGGTAGCAGAAGCTTGGGTCAGAGATATGGATAAAATTTTCCACGCGCTACCTTGCACATAAAGGCAGAAGGTGACTTTCGCCACATTCACCATCAAAGACGATGCACAAGAATGGTGGCTACTTACCCTGGAGAAAGAAGCTATTGTGACTTGGGCCGGATTCTTGGAGGTATTCTATGAAAAATACTTTCCAGATTCGCTACGGGAACAAAAGGCGTCGGAATTTATACATCTAAGGTAAGGAACCATGGCAGTGGCTGAATACGAGAGTAAATTCACGCAACTAGCTCGATTTGCGACGTACGTCATCCCCACCGAAGCTCGAAAAGCCAAGAAATTTGAGGCAGGATTGGATGCTGAAATCAAGGACAGGCTGGAGGTTTTGAAACTACCAACTTGTGCAGTGGTGGTAGATCGAGCATACATTGCGGAAAAAGGGATTAAAGCTGTAACGCCCTCAAAATAGTAACATTAAACCCATCAGATAAGACATGCATTTACATATAAACCAACCACACTCTTTTATTCATTAGAGTTTCATTACATAAGTATTACATGTTAACATCATAACAAAATGCCCTACAGGCTTACAGCTTTCCAAGTTAACACTTGGTTTCAACAAAAGAGTACTAACTCGTTTACACATTAAGCCCTAGGCTTGAAGTTACATGTAATACATCAAAAGTTAAGCGACAAAAGTATGTCCGCCACTAGCCTCCCAGCTATGTCCTTGGAGGTGGCATGCTTCCTGCACCTGAAAATGATATTCCCATATAGGGTGAGCCACAGCCCAGTAGAAATACACTAAACCAACCATGAACAATGCCTAAAATATTAGCAATTGATAGATGGTCAACACTGATATAATCACATAAATCACATATTTATGCCTTACAACTTATGAGTCTAAGTTACCTTTCATTTTCCCTTTTTCAACAGATAAGCATGCTAGCTCTATCATCATTTCCACAGATATGTATAAAAACTATATCTCACATTCAGATAAGCATAAAAGCTATATCCACATTCTCAACAGATATGTATAACAACAATATCCCACATTCACAGATAAGCATATAAGCTGTATCCACACTTCACAACAGATATGTATAACAACAATATCCCACATTCACAGATAAGCATATAAGCTCTATCCACACTTCACAAAGATAAGCATATGAGCTCTATCTTCACTTCTCTAGACAAGCATATGAGCTGTGTCTACGGAGTTCATCCCCTATCTCCTCCCAATACCTATCCGGTTTAGAGGTACATCCCCTATCTTCCCCTAAACTGCGGAGTACATCCCCTATCTCCTCCTCTACACATAACGTATATAAACACATTGGTTCTATATACAATCACACAATACACACAATTAATGTATTCTATCGACCGTCAAGTTCCATGACACATTCCATTGATTAGTTTCCGTTTACCTAATCATCATGCATTGTCTACAACAATCTCGACTATCCTCCACCGATAGCCCAAAGCAATTATTTCTAAAACAGAAAATAAATGCACAAATGGATATTCAATCAACATTTCATTTCTTCATTTCTCACCAATTAATTATCCCAATTAATTATACAATGTAATTAGGCCATTTTCCATAATTACCATTTCAACCCTTAGGTCCCATTTTCATCAATGATTCAACAATCATTCCATTTTTCTATGCCAAACATGCATCTAGGTTTATTATGAATAAAACCCCAACTTTTGTAAAATTACACAAAAGTCCCAAACTTTCACAAAATTACCAAACCAAGCCCAACATCTCAAAATACCAAAATTTAAAGACAAAACCCATAGAGAGGAGTAGGATATCCCTACCTCAAATTCGGAGTCCCAAAGGAGAACACGACAAAACCCAACGTACTCCAAAACCCGAGATTTTCAGATTAAAATGAAGTCCTCGACGATCAACAACTTTTTTTGTAAAGGCCAAAGGTGAGTAAATCACTCCTACTAGATCAAAACCTAGAGAGAAGGTAGAGTCTAGAGTGAGAGGCTCAACAATGGTGATTTTGGAAAAGTAAGAGAGAGAAGAGAAAGTGAAAAAGTGATTTGAAAAGTCACAATTTCGGGACTTTAACCCAGGTCTCCGCTCGAGCGTAAAACACCCCGCTCGAGCGGCCACTCACAGACTTCCGCTCGAGCGGCCAACCTCCCGCTCGAGCGCAGAATGCACTCGCCCAGCACTTTTGCAGAACCAGGCCTCCGCTCGAGCTCCCAACCCTACGCTCGAGCGCCCACTCACACAGATCCGCTCGAGCGGCCAACTCCACGCTCGAGCGTACAACACTGCACAACAAATACTGGATGGGTGTATTACCCGCTCGAGCGCCAACACCTCCGCTCGAGCGTACAGGCCAAAAATCTGGGCAACTAGTTTTGGTTTCTAAACTCAACCAACCTGAAACAAATCCGCCCATCACATCCTATAACCCAAATACGGAGTAAAAAGGATGTAAACAAGATAATAAACAACTACCAACATCCACGGACACATGTCCGGATCACTGTACAACAAGGGTAAACCCGGGATCGCTATAAAAGCCTTGCGCTCCGGGAAACCAAGCTAGAGAAAGTGATTTTGGAAAAGAGATAATAGAAGACCCGGTGTCGCGCCTCCCAAGAGGGTAAATACGAGCACAACTAGTTCAACCAATTCAAGCAATCAAGGTCCTACAAATCCCAGAGGTAGCACCATTCCAACTTGCTCTACTTGTGAAAGGATTCATTGGGGACAATGCTATCGAGAGATGGGAGCATGCTTTAGATGTGGCCAAGTTGGCCACTTGCTAAGAGACTGCCAAAGCTTGCCAATCTTACAGCCGGCCCCTCTGAACCAATTTGAAAGCCCATGGTACCTGGAAGAGTGAGGAAGGACCAAAAAGGCCAAGGAAGAGCCTTTGCCCTAGTGCTTGGAAACCCAAAAGTTATTGAGAATGTTGTGTCAGGTACACTTTCTGTTTATGGTCACTCAGCTCATGTTCTCTTTGACTCTGGTTCAACTAATTCTATCGTTACACCACACTTTGCTATCAAGCTGGCATCAACACCCGAACCCTTAGGATATATACTATCTGCGTCTTTTCTTTCTGGAAACTCCGCCCTTAGTGCTAATGTGTACAAATCTTGTACTGTATCCTTAAAAAGGGAAACCTTACATGTATACTTGATTCCCCTCTGCATTAGTACTTTGATGTAATCTTAGGAATGGATTGGTTAGCTGCCAACCATGCCTCTATTGATTGTGAAGCTAAGAAGGTCTTCCTCCGGTCACCAAACCAACCTGAGCTTGTCTTCGAAGGAACTAGAGTCTCTTCTCCTCCATGTGTTATATCCTTCATGATAGCCTAACGACTTCTAAGAAAAGGTTGTTGTAGTTATATATGTTACGTGATCAATACTTAACAAGAGGCCCCTACACTTGATGCAATCCCTGTGGTTCAAGAATTCCCGGATGTATTTCCTGAAGACCTACCTGGCACCCCAGTTGACCGAGAAATCGAATTCACTATTGAAACCCAACCTGGTACATAACCAATCTCAAAAGTTCCTTACCGCATGTCCATGATAGAATTAAAAGAGCTAAAGTTTCAACTCCAGGAACGACTGGACAAAGGTTTCATTTGACCAAATACCTCACCATGGGGAGCTCCAGTACTATTCGTAAAGAAAAAGGATGGCACGATGATGTTATACATCGATTAGTGAGAGCTAAACAAAGTCACCATAAAAAATCGGTACCCTTTGCCACGAATTGACGACTTGTTCGATCAACTACAAGGCGCTCAAGTATTCTCGAAAATTGACTTGCGTTTTGGCTACCATCAACTAAAAGTCAAAACGAAAAGCATCGAAAAGACTACCTTCAGAACTCGTTACAGGCACCATGAGTTTCTTGTCATGCCATTTGGCGTCATAAATGCTCTAGCGGCCTTAATGGATCTCATGAATTGAGTGTTCAAACCCTATATTGACGAGTTCGTCATTGTCTTTATTGATGACTTTCTCATATACTCCAAATCACTAGAAGATCATGAACACCACTTGCGTAGAGTTCTACAGACACTACGTGATCACAAACTTTATGCCAAGTTGAAGAAATGCGACTTCTAGATCACTAGTGTACACTTCCTCGGTCACGTCATTAACAAAGATGGCATCTCAGTTGAGCCCCAAAAGGTTGTAGCAATCGTGGATTGGCTATGACCTACTAACGTGTCTGAGATTCGAAGCTTCCTAGGTCTAGCCAGCTATTACTGGCACTTTGTGCAAGATTTCTCAAAGATAGCATCACCCTTGACCCAGCTAACTCAGAAGAACACACCCTTTGAATAGACCGACAAACAGGAATGTTGCTTCCAAGAATTGAAGAACAGACTCGTGACGGCTCCTATACTAGCACTCCCCGCGGAAACAGGAGGGTTCGTAATCTAAAGCGATGCCTCATATAATGGTTTGAGTTGCGTTCTTTTGCAAAATGGGAAGGTCATTGCATATTCCTCACGTCAACTAAAGATCCATGAGAAGAACTACCCGACCCACGATATGGAATTAGGCGTAGTAATCTTTGCCCTCAAAATCTGGCGTCATTATCTCTACGGAGTAACTTACGAAATTTACACAGATCACAAGAGTCTCAAATATCTATTTACATAGAAGGAATTGAATATGAGGCAACGACGATGGCTAGAATTTATCAACGTCTACAATATAAAAATCCATCACCACCTCGGCAAAGCTAACGTTGTAGCAGACGCATTGAGTCGAAAGACGACCAAAAGTTTGGCATGTACTCTTGTTCCCTGCAAGATCAATGGGCTGCTCACCAACATAATCGTGGAACCCGAGTTGATTGAAGAAATCAGAGTCCGCTAATATGAAGACAAACTTTTGAAGAAAAAGTATGAGGAGCAAAGAAGCACCCCCGATTCTGACTTTACGATGAGCAATGGGATGCTAAAGTTTCGAAATTGAATTTGTGTATCCGACCTTCTAGAACTAAAGAAAAAAATATTGGTAGAAGCTCATAGCTCGAGGTTTGCAATTCATCTTGGCAATAGGAAGATGTATCACGATCTGAAAGAGCGCTTTTGGTGGATAGGAATGAAAAAAGACATAGCAAGCCATGTCTCCAAATGCTTGCATTGTCAACGGGTTAAAGCAGAACACCAGAGACTTGTAGGAATGTTGCAACCACTCTCTATTCCTGAATGGAAATGGGAGCACATTATTATGGACTTCGGGGTCGGGCTACCGAAATTAGTCTCGAAAAATGATGCAATATGGGTTATCGTAGATTGATTGACGAAGTCAGTGCATTTTCTACCAATCAAAATCTTGTACTCCCTCTCTAACTTCGCTACTCTATACATTAAGGAAATCATTCATTTGCACGGCACCCCAGTTTCAATTGTATCCGATAGAGACCCCTACTTCGTGTCTCACTTCTGGAACAAATTACAAGAAGCTTTGGGAACCACTCTGAAGTTTAGCACGGCTTATCACCCGCAAATTGATGGGAAATCCGAAAGAACAATCCAAACTTTGGAAGATATGTTACGTGTGTGTGTGTGCTAGACCTTAAAGGTAATTGGAATGATCACATACCTTTGGTGGAGTTCGCCTATAATAACAGGTACCACGCAAGTATTGGAATAGCACCGTATGAGGCACTGTATGGAAGAAGATGTCGATCACCTTTGTGTTGGACGGAAATCGGAGACAGAAAATTATTAGGCCTCGAAATCGTGCAAATCACAAATGATAAGATTCAGCTCATCCAACAGTGAATTTGCACTACTCAGATTGTGTGTTCCTAAAGATCTCACCAACAAGAGGGGTTATCCAATTTGGAAAGTGAGGAAAGTTAAACCCACGTTACATCGGCCCATTTGAGATACTCGAAAGGATTGGTCCTGTGGCATATCGCCTTGCACTTCCACCCGAACTGTCCAATGTCCACAATGCGTTTCACGTTTCGATGCTTCATTGATATCTTTGAGATCCAGAGCATGTTGTCAATCATGAGAACCTGGAAGTTCAAGAAGACCTCTCTTATGAAGAGCAACCTATACAGATTTTCGATCGTCATGATCAAGTCTTTTGAAATAAGACTATACCTCTCGTAAAAGTCTTATGGAGAAACCACCGTGTCGAAGAAGCAACATGGGAAACTGAAAGCCAAATGCGAACCAAATACCCACACCTCTTCGAAAACCAAGGTACGTCAAGTTTGGAGACAAACTTTTTTTAAGGAGAAAATAAATGTCACACCCGAAATTTTTTTAAATTTAATACTACAATAAATAGAATTCTAAAAAAATAATAATAACAATAATAAAAATAATAAATAAATAAATAAATGCATAGTTAAAAAGTTGGGCATTAATCGATTAAATTGCTAAGGAAATAGATTCGGAGACACCGCATGTTTGGAATATTAAATATTTCAGTGAGTGGTAAGTGATGTTTTGTGTTGGGTGGTGAGGTTTTTAGATGTGAACCAAACGTATAATTATAGGTAACTTTAGAAATCATAAAGAATTGAATTAAACTAATACCCAAAAAAAAAAAAAAAAAAAAAGCCAAACAAGATTTCGGTGGGCCAAGGGTTACTATGGCCCTTGGCGATTCTTGAGGTAAAGACAAATGGCAATAAAAATCAAGGGACGATTATTCATTGGAGAAGAGTTATCCTCAAAGCTTTGGTCAAAAATGCCAGGAGACCTTGGTGAAAGAATCAAGAAAGGATTTGCAGAACGACATGGATACAGGTGGCAAAGAGAAAGAACTTCTATGTGTGTATCTCCTAGCTTGGGCCTCACTCTTAGTTTAGTATAAATAGAGGGCGTTGGGGTAGAGTGAGGGAACAACAAACTTAGTAAAGTGATAGAAGGAAGAGCATCGCATTAGAGGTTCGGGAGTACGTAAAAAACAAGGAGAGTTTTATAGCAAGAGTGATTTATATTATATCTTGAGTTACCATAATATGTTTTCTATATGTCTTGAGTTACCATAATATGTTTTACAAATATTTTGAGTCACACAATTTATTTTATATAATTTATGTTTTATGGTTATGTTAATGTTTCAATTACGTAGATTATTTTCTGAACTTTATTTGCTTACATTGAAACCCATGGATATGTTTGTTTAAATTTTAGAAATTATTTGACAAAGATTTTATAAACCATTATGTTCTGTAAGTATTACTACGGGAGTCCTATGCCTTGGGGGACTTAAATAAACCATTGGCCTTTGTCTAGCCACCTTGTGGTCCTCTGTTTGTTATGGACCCATTGACCCCTGTTATGATTGTTACTCCAATGACCCCTGTTTTGTTATGTTCTGTACTGTGGTTATAGTTCTTTACGTAATTTCTGTATTTCAGTCTCTGCCACTTAAATAATTTATTTATGCAACTTAAATGACGCTAATGTTTTAGCTTAAATAACTATCCATGGTTATTTTGTACCCCTATACTCACGGTATAATGTTTCGCACTCTACTATGTGCTTATAGCTGTTACCCCTTTCAAGTGATGAGATTTAGCAGGATCAAGATGGGGGATAAACCAAAGTGTTTCCTTTTCTTTTCTTTTTTTGTACTATATGTATTTTTGATTAGACTCTTATAATAAAATAAAAGCCAAATGACTATCTCTTTTTTTTATTCTTTTTAATAAACTTTTGGTATCCAATTATTTTATTTTAATTTATTTAATTTATCCGTCGCACTACTATTACTACAGAAATTTTAGAATTATTTTATTTTTATCTTGTTGCGATACCGAGCCTTTGGGTACCGAGTTTAGGTTGTGACAACAAGAACCAAAGAAGGGGCTAGCAAAAGAAGATAGCAAAAAAAAAAAAAAAAAGAAAAAAAAATTGGTGAAAAAAAGAACATCTCCAACTTTTTATCTCAAAACACCATCTCTATTTTCCATCAAAAATCTCTCCAAAAATTATCTTACCAAGTTGGAGGGGAAATGCTTCTATTTACACACGTAGAAGAATCCTTAACCATGAAGGCTATACATCAATAGGGCCATCAAATGCCATTAACTAAGGCCATTAACTCTAGTCATTAGGGTTAGAGTTACAAATGTTGAAAACCTATGGCCACTAATATGGTCATCAACTCCATCATCAAAACATAAGAGTTACAAAAATTTTCATTTCTCATGTACTTAATATACATAAATAAATGTGTATACAATGATGTTTGAATAAATCAACTAGATGGGTCACAAAATGGATACTAATGTTAGGTCACAACCCGATCCAAGCTCAATATGCACAAACTAAGCCCAACACAATATTGCTTAGCCCAAGCTCAAGATTAAGTCCAAGTCCAAACTAAGAATAAGTCCAAATCTAAGCCCAACTTCTATTGATTCCCATTTTGTGAGACAATTCTCATTCACAACTTAGTAGTTTCGGCTCATTATTTCTGTATTACAACCTTCTCACTTAAGAGAATACAAAACTACTTAGACTCACCTCAACCGGTGGTTGGGTCCTACTTTAATTTTGAATTAAAGTTTCCGAAAAACTATTATTTTTTAACAATTCCCCACATGAATAAAATTGGCCGAATATAGAAAAATGAACAATGCTTAACAATAAAGACTCTGAGAGAAAGTACACAGGATAACCCTGCATTAGAAAAAGTAATTGTTGGCCTTGAACCTTTCATAGTGAAAGCCTATCGGATTTACTAACTGACCAATGAACGTGATGTCTTGAATTGTTCTGCCGTTTGTGTAAATCGAGACAATAGACCTCACATAGAAATTACTCTAATCATTGTTCTATTATCACTGTTGTGTCCGGTTTAGTCTTGGAACACTAGCCTAGTTTAGTGAGTGTTTTTAAAGAATTCGACCTTGTTAATGCTTAAAGAAGCGGCCCCACTTCGCACTCACATAGGTGACCTGCATAAGGTATCTCACTATACCACGGTTGACTATTCATAGCACTTAGGTCATTAAATGTATCAACTTAACCTTTCACCCCACAGGGTATCACTATATAAAAGAGTGGGTAGGAGGATTTACCTCCACAATGACTCACCCATTACACGCAATTAGGTTGTCCCTTTTAACCTCGATCTGGAGATATCCAGTCAACTGGGTTGGGTTTTCTGTTCCAGTAACATTCACTAAAGGCCTTAACCCCATTCCTTTTGATGACTTTTCTACTAACTCTTGATTTAACCATGTGGTTAACAGATCCGTAATATCGTCCTTAGACTGTATATAGTCTATAGTGAAAACACATGAGAGTAGTCGTCGTATGGAACTATGTCTTCGATGAAAATGTCGAGACCTTCTATCTGTGCCTTGCTAATACTCGATTGATTGTCACAAAGTATATAAAATTACTAGCATAAGTTTTAATCAACATGGAATATCCACAAGAACAAGGCAAAGCCATTAAGTTACTTTAGTAGCTTTATCTAAAGCACTGAATTTCGATTTTATTATTGATCTTGTGATACATAATCGCTTGGAAGATCTTCAAGACACGGTTACAACTCTAATTAGAGAAAAAATATCCACTAATGGATTCGTAGTCTTTATATCAGATATCCAGTAGGTGCCTTTGTACCCTTCTAGTACAACTGGATATCAAGTGTGATGCAACCCATAATCCCGGCTTCATCGTGAGTAGTTAGTACCCACACAAACGCCTTCTAATATAGGCATTGGGATTATGCGTGTATATCTACTTAGCTTGCTAACTAAGTAGGCTATACCTGGCCTTATACAACTCATCAGATGCTTCAAACTTCTAATGACCTAAGAATATTCTATTATTCTTGGTCAAATGGAGAGTAAAGTCTACCGAAGTCTTTAACACACTTGTATCTAACTTATACTTCTCAAGACTCTTATCAAAATAATGAGACTGAGAAAGTACACTACCAGTAGATGGTCAAGAAATCTTAATTCTCATATACACATCTGCAAGGCCCACGTCAAAGTTAGAGTTCAACATCCATTTGGTAGTATTGAACATCTTCTCATAACTACCAACAATGAGCATGTCACCTAAACATAGACACAAAATGACACATACTATTTTCAATGTTTTTGACATAAACACATTTGTCAATACCCATTGATTATAAAAACCCACTTGACAACATAGTGTAGTCAAATTTCTTATGCTATTATTTCGGTACTTATTTCAAATCATAAAATGATTCTTAAGCTTACAATCTTTCCTCGTCCTGGAACCGAGAAACCCTTCGGGTTGTTCCATAAAGATTTATTCAACTAAATCTTCATATAGGAAAGCTATCTAAACATCCATCTTGATGTATCTCCAGACTTCACACTATTGCGATCACACTCACCATAACTGGTGATCATGTATCAAAGTAATCCAGACATTCTTTTTGCCGGTATCCTTTGATAACAAGCCTATCTCACCAGCTTTCGTTCACTTGCATCCCAAGGCTTGCTACCTATGCAAGATAAAGCTAAATTAATAACTTATTTCTAGAGAATTCACAGCTTCAAAGAAGCTTTTAGTCTCATTAGCCACCCTATAGGTTTAAGAAGATTTACATAGAAGAACTTTAAATTCCTGGCATGTTAACATCTTCTAGGCTTATCTCTTTTCTCATGGAAACCATTTTCCTAATTTCATGATAATATTCTTGTCCAAATCTGAATATCAGATTTGTCCACACAAAAAAAATAAATAAATAAAAAATAAATAAATAAAATAAAATAAAATAAAAAATAAGAAAAAAGATATGCACTACTATATTGTGCATAACCGTTGAATACAAAGTTAACGGATTTTTAGGCCTATCATACCCGCTTGGGTTTAGGTATTGCTACCTTTTGCATGACACCCCCACATTTGTAGAATTTATACGAAGGCTCTTGGCCTCTCCAAAAATTCATATAGGGTCTTTAAACAATTCCTTGTGTCACAATGATTATGAAACTCTCAAAATCATATCATAGAAAACACATTCCCAGACCATCATCAACCAAATTAGGTATTTTTCGAATTTAAGGCACCAAACAAGTTTGGTCCGACAAGTCACTTTGAAGTCAATAGCCTTACTATTAGGAAACACAAATCCAATGTTCAATAGTCTACTATTCAGAACTTCATAACATAGCCAGTAGTCTTATCACTATGAATCACTAATTTCTTAGCATGTGGTCAGTAGACTTTTCACTACTAAGAATCACAATACATTGACATGGGATCAGTAGACTATTTTATTGCTAGGAATCATCATGTCTTGACATATGATGAGTAATTTGTTCACTACTAAGAACCACAATCTCACACTTGAGTAGCCAATGGTCTAACATCCTCTAGGAACCACCAATTTTTTATCTCTATGATCAGTGATCTTGCACTCACTAGGAGCCACCAATTTTAGAATATATTCAGAATTATAAAAATTCAAAAAAATACAGTCACCCACCATAACGAGTTGTCTCATGTTTGCTCTTAAACAAAGTCACATAGCAATCATACATGCTATAATTGACACAAGGATAACATATTAATTGCCTCTGATTAATTCAGAGATATTATCATACAATCTTATGATTTCCTTTAATCACACTTAATCTCTCTAGATCTTTCTTTAAGAACCTTGCAAGTCTTAAAGTTGTCAAGTGGAATAACATTTTCTGTTGTCACCTATTGAAACCATGTTTGAAAAATCACAACAAAATTTCACTATTCTGTTTTTCCAGAAACTTAACACTAGAAAATCCAATGTTTGAAATTTAATTCAAACTGATCTCACCACTTACCCTAGAATCGAACATGGTCAGTAAAGCTTCCAGGAAGACTATAGAGGTCACACTGGTCCCACTTAAGTCCCAATTAACCTTGGACAAAACTTTCAAGAGCATGTTGACTCATAGTCCATGGGAAACAAATTTAGAATTAAGTTTTTCAGGAGATAAACTAGATTAAAACAAATCAAGTTTACAAAACTTGCAAGCAATTAAAAATTGTTATCCGAATTACAAAAGTCATAAAAGTTAACCGGTACTCCCAAAACTAAGCCCATTTTTTCTGAATAAAAATCAGAAATATTTTAGCTAATGCTAAAATTTGGTTTCTTTTCTCAAAACAAAGCACTTCAGAAATAATCAGATTATAACCAAAGACTTTCTTGAAACTTGGTTTTCCAACACTTTGGGAATAAAATGATTAAACCCAAAGACTTCCTCAACCCCCAAAGGTTTCAAACCAAATCCGTTTCAGTTGCCATTTTTTAATCTAAATCAGAAATACTCTTTAGCTAAGGCTAAATACTTTGGTTTCTATTACCAAAAACCAAACTACTTTGGGAATAATAAAATTAATCCCAAAGATTTTCTCTAAACCCAAAGGTTTAGAATTATCTTTCCTTCCCCGTTTCCTTTCACTATGGTGAAACTATTACAAATTATAAATTAAAACTCTATGCAACTGTTACAATTACAAATTATCTAAATCTGTAAAAAAGGAGTTCATGGTTGTATCCAAAATTGTCTATTTAGCCAATAACACGCTTCTCCACGTATAATGCTTATCTTTGTATAAAACACATTACAAACTAGAAATAAACAACTCAAAACAATCCAATAACTCTAGGCAATTAAACTAATTTTATTTCTAAGAGTCACTAGAATAAAATAAAAAAACTAAATTGTTTTATCAAAACTATATATATAATTCTATTTTAAGATTGTTGGTATTTTTTCATAAAAATACAAGAAAAATATATAAAATGAATTAAATAGAAATGATAAAAATTATTATTTTATTATTATTATTAAAGAATGAAATATACAATAAACTATAAAACTAAAAAAAAAAAAACACAAGAATGAACTACCTTACACCATGGAACACATTACAACCTGGATTCAAATGGGCATATAAAATAATATACGAGAAATTATTTAAATTCAAAACTATGAAGAACAAAAGATAAAGACGCAAATTGAAACTTGTATAATATCACAGTTTTCTTAAAACAAATTCACCACCTCCTGATAGGTGCTACAGGTATGCTGACGTCTCTCTCTTAGGATAGGACGATCGAAACCAGCTAATGCAGAAGCACATTCTGAATAGTTTTGGTGAACTTGACAATGGCTGCACTCTCTCTAACAAGAACCAAAGAAGGTGTCATGACTCAAACCTGCCCCTATAGGTTTAGCATCGTAACCGGCCAGTAATCCTAAGATTACCGAAGGCCTCTGAACATATTAAACAAAATTAAGGGACTAGCATACATGTGACAGAAATTTTAAAACTTAATTTACATAACTATGACGTCATCCTTGCGTTGTCATACATACAGATAAACAAAAAGACATGTTCGGACTTTAACAGAAGAAATACAAGAAGTCTTTAGCATTATTCACAAAAACTTGACCACTTCATAAAACGGAAACCTCCTTGAGAGGCACAGTGGCTAGTTGACAGAACAGATCTCCAGGCAATCATCATTGAGTCTGGTCACGTGCCTGATCATTGACATACATAAATAATATAGTGAGCTGGAGCCCAGTGAATAATAATAGAGTAAAGGTTTTAATGAATGATGTCCGCAACAGAGTTAGAAATCAAAGTTTAGAGTCAGAAAAAAATTCATATTCAGAGTTCACAGATAATCATACGTAGTACATCCATTAGCGCTAACAGAACAGTTGACTCATGTGCACAGAGACGTTTCTAAGGATCCATAACAATTGACCCATGATCACATGGGACATACAATTGACTCATGATTACATGAGACATATACAGAGCAGAGAATGGATATCACATGATGCTAAGGATGTCACAAATACTTTTAAAAAATCTAAACAATCATTCATCCATACAGAAAATAGCATTTCAGGAAACATATCATTTCATATCATCAGAAAATAATTAAAGTCAAACATAGCTTTACAGAGTTATTACTCACAGATAGATCCAGTAATGAAACAGTCAGAACAGTCGGATCAAACAGTCTATGGCGCATGACCTACACAAACACATAGTGGATACACATTGAAATAGCTGCTTGGAAAACACTTAGCTCATTTTTTTTTTTTCTATCTTGGTGTGTTTCTAATCCTTACCCTCATTATTATGTCTTAATTAAGGCTTAGGTATGCCTAAGATGCAATGAGGATGTCAAAATGTACTTTGGAACACTTAGTTAAAATTTTAAAAACTGGGCAGTTCGCTCGAGCGCAACTTGTTTCACTCGAGCGGACCCCTTGGTCTGCAAAACTTCTAAGAGTTCTCATTTTACGCTCGAGCGCAACTTTGGTTGCTAGAGCCAAGGTTCAAAAAGAAAAATGGTTGCTCGAGTACAGCTTTTATAGCTCAAGCCAACCTCCAAACTCTGCAAAACTACTGAGAGCTTGCATTCTTCGCTCGAGCGCAACTTTCACCGCTCGGGCAAAGAATGTGAATTCTGGAATTTCCAGATTGCTCTCTAAGCTTCAAAACACATTCTTTTGGGCCAAAACTTAAGAAAACACTTGTAAATTCATAGAACCTCATGAATTGAAAGCCATTTCACAAAATCAAGCCCAAAAGCATTGTCAATTATCTAAAACAAAACTTGAAATTCAATATATAAAGCATGCATGACTTAATATGGGTTCATTTCTTCCAAAACATGATCAATTGAGATAAAATAACATAAGATGTGATGAATTTCCAAAATCAAGTATGGATAATGACACACATGAGGAATTTCTTGGAAAATAAACTCAAACCATGATGAAATAAGCATGCATGCATGATTTGCTTCCCCAATTCTACTTTCTTAGCTCAAATTGTGCCTCAATTCCTATATTCTCTTGAATTCTCATGTAAACTAACTTGAACTCATAAAGTATGATTTGAATTCTCGCCTAAAGTCCACAATTCCTTGTATTCTAGTGAGTTCTTGGGTAATTTCACCAATTCCTTTCAATCCTCTAGCAATTTCTCATTTCCTTCTTCTTAGATCTCAATACTCTTCTTCTTCTTCTTCTTTTTCTTCTTCTTCTTCTTCTTCTTCTTCTTCTTCTTCTTCTTCTCTCTCTCTCTATCACGTTTTGGAGGCTCAAAAAATGATGAAGTAGGAGTGTATGAATAATTCTAGAACTCAATTTAGCCTTATATAGGCCTAGTTAGAGAAACTTAATTAATTCTTATTTAAGCTAAGCAATTATAGTTATTTGATTCTAATTATTTGATTTGAAATCAAAATTTAATTAAACTCACCATAAAATTCTAAAAATTTCAAATTACACATTAACTTAGGCAATTTCGTGATCAGATGCCGATAAGGCCTTCAATTCACATACCGAAGCAGAATTACAGACATATATTCCTACCATGGACAGAGATACATATAGCATAGGTCAGGATTGTTATAGTCTTCCTCCCTTAAAGAGTTTGGTTCTTCAAACTCGAATTACCTTCATTTTGGAAGAATATCGGGTTCAGAGGGAACAAATCAGGGTATCTCTTCATCATATCATCTTCGGTCTCCCAAGTTGCATACGTCCCTCCATGATTTTGCCAATATACTTTCAGCAATGGAATTTCTTTGTTTCTCAATCATTTGATTTGGCGATTCACAATCTGGATTGGCCGTTCTTCATACGTGTAATCATGTTTTAGAAGTACATGTGTCAGTTCAATCACATGTAACGGATCCCATAAATAATCTCGAAGTATTGAAACATGGAAGACATTGTGCATATACTCCTTGATCGAAGGTAAAGCCACTTGATATGTCACTAGATTAATTTTCTCTATGATTTCGTATCGGCCAATGTATCACTGTGCTAGTTTACCTTTAACCCCAAATAGTGTCAGCCCTTTCATTGGAGTTAATTTGATAAACACGTGATCACTGACTTCATATTGTGGACTCGCCATTTTCGCGCCTCCTTTTGGAAGGTTTGAAAGAAAGGCCTCATAGTTCGGACTTTCGTGGTTCTGAATCTAATCCCACAAGTGCAATGTGAAACCGATACACACCAGAAAGTCCAAATCTGGTAAATCGTTTTGAAAAACTGATTTTGAATCAAAATGCCAAAATTGGATTGCTTTGCCAAATACAGAGTCGCCACTAAAATATTTTATTTTTAGGGAAATTTAGGAAACCCTAACTCATGCTAAAGGCCACGTGTCCGTCATCACCAAAGTTGCCTCGGCTCGGGAACTTAGGTATGAGAGGGGAAGGTCATGAATTGAGCACCCTTGCTCGCCCGATCAAAGATCGGCCTCTACTAATTATGATATGATTTTTTATAAACATTATGTGCTCTTATTTCGGTTGTTAAACTAGCTTTACTATGTGATGTGCACAATCAAGTATAGACTAGTTTGCTCAATTTGAAACAATTCAACTCATGTTTGTTTGTAAAAATGGTTTGAATTTGCTACCTCAAGTGGGCTTAAAAATTGCGGATTTGCCACCAAATATAGTGGGCTCAAAACATGATTGCCACTTAACAAAGTGAGTTTAAAACGCACATTCGTTGAATTATTCCAATTAAACAACAAGCCTTCATCCACAGGCATTCAAGAAGTTTAGCAAGTAAGCACATAGCCTCATGGCAAGCATGCAAATTATGGCAACATGGCAATCACACTCGTGCAAGTATGCTAAAGCATAAAAACTCACCGAGTACTCCAAGCCAAAATAGAAACTAGTTAGAAAGATGCATAATCCTAACTATGTTAAGTGTCTAATGCAGCACATGCGAAGAATGCAATTAATAGGCTTGGCTACTAATATGGCATATGGGTTGATTTGAAAAATGCTGTTAAAACACGTATTCAAATAAGATATTGAAATGACAATGCAATTTGAATGATACGCCGAGCCTCGGTACATGTAATACGAATGAATTGATGCTAGTATAAGGTATGCTAATTTGAAACATGTCCCTAATCTAACAATCAAAAGCGATAAAAGGGAGAAAGACATGGGGTTGGAAAACATACCCACACGCATGCACACTTATTACAACATTACGTCCTCACGAAGGAGAGTCCGAATGGATAGGCTAACCAACTAGCTACGCTAATTAAGCTAACTAATTATTACAAATTGAAGTTGAATAACTAGTTAAACTAACTAATTAATTACAACTCTTAATTAGCTACAACTAATTAATTATAACACGTACTTGATCTAATGCTAATTAAACTAATTAGCTAATCTTGGGAAGCGAGGGATGCATGCATGCTCGATTCTTCACTCGAAAAGCCACTGCCTTGCTGCTGAAAGCCTCTGTTTGTACATATGAACACCAGCAAAGCTGTCCACTTCCAGAACACCTCTGCTCTATCTTACCAATGCACTGTGTAAATTTCATTGGTGGCCGACAGTGGGCCGGTCGGCTACCAATGGTGGCCGGTCGGCTACCAATGGTGGCCGGTCGGCTACCATTGGTGGCTGGTCGGCCACTGGTGATGGCTGTCGGCCACTTCTAGTTTGAACTTCCTTACTGCAACAGAGAGCAAAATAGAGCAAAAGAGTGTATTTCTCAAGGGTTGTTTGCACACTTTGCCTCTCTTTTTCATGGGAAAAATCAAAGAAGGGACAAGCTTTGGTTCATAAACCATCAATCAAGCAATTTCATTGCATGATGGTTTGTGAAACCAATTGTGCAAGTTCAATAAATGCACAACAAGACCAAAATGTCCATCACCCTATCATGCATGATCAAGGGCAATAGAGACCAAGGAAAATGACTCATTTCATCACTTTTGAGTATGAAATGTCACATTTATCTTGTGTTCAAATTAACGTCTGATGTGAACACATAAAATGCAACACAAAGAGATGCTTATATTGCCTCTTTTACTTGCCAATTTTGTTTACTCATTTTAATTACCTAAATCATCCTTTAATCCATTTGTCTATTGGTGAGTGTCCTCTAATGGAAAGAGGGCTCAAACCCCAAGTTCTTTTGGGCATGAAAGTGGCATTACATTGTTGGTAATGAACCCCCTAAGGGATTAAACCATTAGGTGTAGCACCTCCATTTCACACTTGGGCAAACGACTGGTTTGAAACCACTTTCAAAGAAAAACCAAAAAGTGAAAAAATGAGGGAGATTGCAGAGATTATGAGTGCTGCAATGAAGTAGAAAAAGCACTAAAACATGCAATCAACTCAAACCAATGATGGTGAAAACTTTAAAACACTAAGCTAGTGAAGGAATTAACACTACAACCATGCTAAACAAGACTCAAATGAACTAACCAGCCCAAAACAGAGCTAAAACAGGTTATTTCAGAGGCCAAAACACGCTGGACTTGAGCTAAGTTAAGCTAGAAAAACAAGCCAACATGTAAAGCTAACTAGGCATGCAAACAAGACACACAGAGGGGAGGCAAACCCCTCCAAATTTGGACTTCAAAATAAGTTTTTTGCCACTGAAAAACCTCTGAAATTTAGTGGTTAAAAGGCCCAAAAAAGTTGATTTGAAAGTGATGAATAAAGGCACAAAAGCTTTACAAACTAATAAACAAGAAGGGTAAACCACCCCCTAACTAAAAAAGGGGTTAAACCACCACTTTTAGGCCACAAAAACAAAAATTTTCTCAGTTCAAAACCAGCCCCAAAACAGTAAAGAAAGATGGTAAAACAAGCTAGCAAAACAAAGTAAACAGCGCAAGTAAACTACCTCTTGAAGCAAAGGGCAATTCTAGGCACAAAACCAAGCTAAAACCACCTTCAAGAGCTCAAAGAGGACCCCAAGTAATCTCAACTCAAAGGTAAGAGGATTTGATTTAGGATGCGTATGCAAAAGTGTAGAGAAAATAAGCACTAAGGCACAAAATTGTAAGAGAGAGAGAAAAATCTAGAGAGAGAGAGAGATTTTTGCTTTGAATTTTCTAACCCTAAAAAATGGAGGAGGAACCCCCCTATATATAGAAAAACATTCCTTGAGCTTAGAAACATCCCACCATACACGTGTAGGGAGATGCAGCTCAATATGCTAACAGCTCGCACAGCTGTCAACATATATCTAAAATATCTGGAAAAAGAGACTGGTGGCCGTCGACCACCACTGGTAGCCGACCGGCCACACCAATGGCCGACAAGCACAAGCCATGGCCGACAGCCTCTGGTGGTGGCCGACAGGTCACCACAAGTTCTAGGCACCAAGTTTTGATCCAAAACAAGGCATAGAAAAGACAAGGTCCAAAGGCTCAAAGACAGGGCATTCCGCCGAGGACTTCGGTCACTCAAAACGAACACAAACAAACACATTCCTCAAATGCACAAGTGATGACATCCAAGTCTTGAAGACAGTAAAAAATAAGGTGTCTACACATATTCTCTGTCTCTCCTCCGAACATCCGCATAACTTTTTTGACAACTTTGTACAGTTTTCAAACGTTGTTGAATCAGTTTCACTTTTTCAGTCGTCTCTTATACAAGTTCTGGTCCCGATAATGGTATATCTACCACTTCGGCTCAACAAATCAGAGATCGGCGTTTTCTTTTATACAAAGCTTCATAAGGAGCTATTCCGATACTCGAATGGTAACTGTTATTGTACACAAACTCGGCTATTGGCAAATAAGCTTCCCAATTTCCTTGGAAATCTAACACGCACATTCTGAGCATATCTTCCAAGGTCTGCATTGTTTTTTTTGATTCGCCGTCCGTCTGTGGGTGATAAGCACTACTCAATCTCAACTCAGTCCCTAGAGCTTATTGCAAACCTTGCCAGAATCTTGATGAGAATTTCGACACAATAGATACTAGCACTCTGTGCAATCTCACAATCTCATTCACTTATATGTTAGCCAATTTGTCCACATTATAAAAAGTTTTCACAGGCAGAAAATGAGCAGATTTAGTTAAACGATCAATAATGACCCAGATAGAGTCCATACCTCTAGAAGAACGAGGTAGACCTACAATGAAGTCCATTGTAATAGGCTCCAATTTCCATTTCGATATTGGAAGTGGCTGAAGCAGTCCGATGGGTTGTTGATGTTCATCTTTCACTTGTTGGTAGTACAAACATTGAGCTACAATATCAGCAACACACTTATTCATTCTAGGCCACCAGAAATTCTGTTTCAAATCATGATACATCTTTGTGTTTTCCAGATGCTTAGCAAAGTTAGAATTGTGGGCCTCAGTCATAATACGCTTTCTCATGTCAAAACAATCCGATACACAAAGTCTATTTTGAAACTTCAACACATTATTTTCATATACAAATCCGGGCCTTGGTTTTGAATCGATTTTATCAATAATCTTTTTGAGAAACTCATTTTGTAGTTGCTTTTCTTTAACTTCTTCAAGTGTAGCTGGTTGTGCAAAAATGACAGCTAGAACTCCACCTTGTTCACATAACACAATTTCAATTTCATTTATTTCCAAATCATACAACTGCTCTGTCTGACCAGTGAGCAAACATGACAAATTTCCAATGGATTTTTGACTCAAAGCATCTATGACCATGTTTACCTTTCTCGGATGATACAAAATTTGCAAATCATAATCTTTTATCAACTCAAGCCATCTCCTCTGTCTCATGTTCAGTTCTTTTTAGTGAAGAAATATTTCAGGCTTTTATGGTTCGTATACACTTCACAAGTCACTCCATATAGATAGTGGCGCCATATTTTTAGAGCAAAAACCACAACTGCAAGTTCCAGGTGATAGGTTGGATAATTCTTTTCATGTGGTTAGAGTTGTCATGAAGCATATGCAATTACTTTTCCATTCTGCATTAATACACACCACAGGCCTTTGCATGAAGCGTCATTGTAAATCTGAAACCCATTTGTACTATTAGGTAGAATCAGAATTGGTGCAATCAGCAGTCTAGTCTTTAATTCTTGAAAAACGGATTCCCTCTAATCATTCCAATCAAATGGTACATTTTTCTGTGTCAAGTGTATCAATGGCATGGCAAGTTTGGAGAAGTCTTTTAAAAATCTACAATAGTAACCAGCAAGTCCTAGAAAACTTCTAACTTCTGATACATTTGTCAATCTTGGCTAGTTCAAAATGGCTTCAATTTTCTGCGGATCAACGGATATGCCGTCTTTGTTGATTACATGCCCCAAAAATGTCACACTGTCCAGCTAGAATTCACATTTGGAGAGTTTTGCATACAATTTCTTTTTCCTCAGAATCTATAGCACAGTTCTCAAATGACTTTCATGTTCTTCCCTGCTTTTAGAATAAATCAAAATATCATCAATAAACACAACAACAAACATATCAAGGAATTGTTTGAACACCCTATTCATTAGGTCTATAAATTCTGTAGGTGCATTAGTTATCACCAAAAACTCATAGTGCCCATATCTTGTTCGAAAGACTGTTTTCTCTATGTCTTCTATCTTGACTTTAAGTTGATGATACTGGGATCTAAAGTCAATTTTTTAACATATTTAGGCTCTCTGGAGTTGATCAAATAAATCATCTATTCAGGGCAATGGGTATTTGTTATTCACAGTTATTTTATTCAATTCTTGATAATCAATACATAGCCTCAAAGACCCATTTTTCTTTTTAACAAACAGGACTGAAGCACCCCAAGGTGAAGTACTCGGATGAATAAACTTCTTATCTAACAATTCTTGAAGTTGGACTTTCTCAGTTCAGAGGTTGACATTCTATAAGGAGTTTTGGAAATTGATTGTGTTCCAAGCACTACATCAATGGTGAATTCAATTTCACTATCAATTAAGTCCCCAGGTAAGTCGTTAGGAAACATATTAGGGAATTCATTCACCACAGGGATATTTTCTATATTCATACGATTAGTAGACATAGCCAATACATAACACAAATAACCTTGGCAACCCTTTCACAATAGTTTATTGGCTTTCATAGAAGAGATCAAATATAGGGAAGGAACTACACCACTTCCACAAAACACAAACTCAGGAGACCTAGGTGGCCGGGACACAACAGATTTATTCAAACAATTAATAGTGGCATAATACTTGGTCAACCAATCCATTCCCAATATACAATCAAAATGATCAATAGCCACAGGCATTAAGTTAACATATAATAGTACATTACCAATCATAATGTCACACGTAGGATATACATATGCACACATCATAGAATCCATAGAAGGTGTAGACATAGATAACAAATAATTCATAGATTTTAGAGGTCTAATCAATTTTTGTGAAAAAGCATGCAACACAAACGAGTGCATAGATCTAGAATCTATCAAAACATATGCATTTTGGGCACAAATAGGGAGAATACCCGACACCACGAATTTGGTGTTCTGTACATCACCAGGCACAAGTGTAAATACTTGACCTTGCCTTAAGTTTATTTCCCAGTATTGGTTCTCACATTTGATCTCGGTATAGAAGCGAATTCAGCCGAACTTGCCGCAAGACGATTAGTGTTTTCATATATGAATTGACAGTCTTTCACCACGTGGCCAAGTTTGCCACACTGAAAACAAGCACCAGATACACGATGACCTACATTTCTATGTTTTCTTCCACATTCAGCACAAACAGGTGCAAATCCCCTACTTTGACTTGAACTTCTAGTAGATCTTGTATTTTGCTTCTTAGTCATAGAAAATGAACGGCCCTTTCTGAAAATGAATCTAGATCTTTGGCTTTTCCATTCCGTTGTTAGAGCTTTCACTTGTTTCATTGCGGCCAAATTAGCTTCTGTTATTAAGGCTCGGTCAGGCACATCCACGTACTTAGGCAATTTCAATACACCAACCTTATCAAACACATCAAAATTAAGACCTCCTTCAAATTTTTGAGCCTTCTTGTATTCCGTGTCTACCATGTGCAGAGCAAACCGAGCTAACTCTCGTATTCAGCTACAGACATATTGTCTTGCCTCAATTGTTCAAATTTCAACACTTTGCGATCTCAGAAGCACTGAGGGAAGCATTTTTCGTAAAAGATTTCTTTAAATTGGTTCCATGTCATAGCCCCATTGTTATCTTTAATTTACATCCACTAACGCCTAGCTTCCTCCTTTAAGGTGTAGATGACGAGTAGCACTTTTTGAGTTTCAATGCATGGAAAGACTTCAAACGACTTTTTAGTCTCTAACATCCAGGTCTCGGCCTTTAGTGGCTCAATATCACCCAAAAAATTCGGTGGCTTCATTTTGTTGAAGTTCTGAGTCAATGTAATAATGTTTTTGTTGATCGGGTCTACTTGAACCCGAGGGGGGGTGGAGGAGGCAGAGGCTGCTGTCTTTGTTGTTGTATCATCAATTCTGTTAAGGCTTCAGGCATTCGCTCCATTCGGTTCATTCGAGACTCAAAGGATTTAGTTGTATGCTATCAGTAAACAAAGCACTAATAAACATGAGCAAATAATTATTTTCACGGTTTCATTTCATTTCGGTTTAGATATGTTCATATATTTCACACACACTCACACATGCAGATGTAATGTCCCTAATTAGTTTCTAAGACATCCTATAGCTCATATGGACTCGTGTGTGCGGTATAACACGTGTTTTGATACCACTCTATCATGATCCAAACCCGCTCCTATAGGTTTAGCATCATAACCAGTCAGTAATTCTAAGATTATTAAAGGCCTCTGAACAGATTAAACAAAATTAAGGGACAAGCAGAAGCAAATATTAAAAGATAATGTCTATAGAGCTATATAGACATACATGGGACAAAAAATTTAAAACTTAATTTACATAATTATAACGGCATCCTCGCGTCACCATACATACAGATAAACAAAAAAACATGTTTGGACTTTAACAGAAGAAATACAAGAAATCTTAAACATTGTTCACAAAAACTTGACCACTTCACAAAACGGGAACCTCCTCGGGAGGCGTAGTGGCTGGCTGACAGAACAAATCTCCAGGCAATCATCATTGAGCCTGGTCACGCACCGGATCGCCTATATACATAAATAACACAGTAAATTGGAGCCCAGTGAATAATAACAGAGTAAAGATTTTAATGAATGATGTCCGTAATAGAGTCAGAATTAGAGTTCAGAGTCAGAAACAAATTCATATTCAGAGTTCACAGATAATCATACGTGGTACATCCATTAGCGCTAACAGAATAGTTAACCCATTTATATGGGACGTAAACATAAGCAGTTGACTCATGTGCACAAAGACGTTTACAAGGATCTATAACAGTTGACCCATGATCACATAGGACGTATAGTTGACTCATGATTACATGAGACGTATACAGAGCAGAGAACATATATCACATGATGCTAAGGATGCCACGAATACTTTTCAAAAATCTGAACAATAATTCATCTATAAAGAAAATAGTATTTCAAGAAACAGATCATTTCATATCATCAGAAAATAATTAAAGTCAAACATAGCTTTACAGAGTTATTACTCACAGATAGCTCTATTAGCAGAACAATTGGAACAGTCGGATCAGACAGTCTATGGCGCGTGACCTACACAAGCACATAGTGGATACACATTGAAACACATGCTCGGAAAACACTTAGCTCATTTCTTTTCTATCTTGGCGTGTTTTTAATCCTTACCCTCATTATTATGTCTTAATTAAGGCTTATGAATGCCTAAGATGCAATGAGGATATCAAAATGTACTTTGGAACACTTAGTTAAATTTTCAAAACTGGGCAGTTCGCTCGAGCGCAACTTGCTTCGCTCAAGTGGACCTCTTGGTCTGCAAAACTTCTGAGAGCTCTCATTTGACGCTCGAGCGCAACTTCTGGGCACTTGAGCCAAGGTTCAAAAATAAGAGTGGTTGCTCGACCACAACTTTTACCGATTGAGCCAACCCCTAAGCTCTGCAAAACTACTGAGAGCTTGCATTCTTTACACAAGCACAACTTTCACCGCTCGAGCGAAGAGTGTGAATTCTGGAATTTTCAAATTGCTCTCTAAGCTTCAAAACTCAAACTCAAAGCTTCAAAACACATTCTTTTGGGCCAAAACTTAAGAAAATACTTGTAAACTCATAGAACTTTATGAATTGGAAGCAATTTCACAAAATCAAGCCCGAAAGCATTGTCAATTATCCAAAACAAAACTTGAAATTTAATATATAAAACATGCATGACTTGATATTGGTTCATTTCTTCCAAAACATGATCAATTGAGATAAAATAATATAGGATGTGATGAATTTCCAAAACCAAGTATGAACAATGACATGCATGAGGAATTTCTTTGAAAATAAACTCAAACCATGATGAAATGAGCATGTATGCATGATTTACTTCCCCAATTCTACTTGCTTAACTCAAATTGTGCCACAATTCCTATATTCTTTTGAATTCTCATGTAAACTAACTGGAGCTCATGTAGTATGATTTGAATTCTTACCTAAAGTCCACAATTCCTTGTATCCTAGCGAGTTCTTGGGTAATTTCACCAATTCCTTTCAATCCTCTAGCAATTTCTACTTTCTCTCTTCTTGGATCTCAATACTCTTCTTCTTTTCTCTCTCTCTCTCTCTCTCTCTCTCTCTCTCTCTCACGTTTTGGAGGCTCAAAAGATGATGAAGTGGAAGTGTATGAATAATTCTAGAACTCAATTTAGCCTTATATAGGCCTAGTTAGAGAAATTTAGGTATTGTTTGGTAGAGTTTTAGAATTATGATTTGAGAATATAGTTGTATTTTGAGTTTGTGAGTTTTGAAATTATGATTTGAAAAGAGAATATTTGTTTGGTTATGAGTTTTGAAAAAAGTTTTGAATTGAATTTTGATTTGATTGTTGAATTTTTTAAATGAGTTTTGAATTAAGAAAAGTTGTTTGATTATGAGTTCTAAAAATGGTTTTCAAAACTTAATTCAAAAATTTATAACTAATAACCAAACACACAACTCAAAACTCTATTGAAAATTCTATTCAAAACTCATAACCAAACTCTTTTTAAAATTCAATTCTAAAAGATAACTATTGAAAAAATTTATTTACATTTTTTTCACAAAATAGCTAAAAACAAAAATAACTACTCTGGTCGATTGGCCGGACGTCCAGGAGGATGTTTGGGAGGACAACTGGGTAGACCCAAAAATTCAAAAACTCTCCGGGAGGATATCCGGTTGGACAACTGGGTAGACCACATTTCAAAATTCAAACCCATACGTTGGAAAGAGTTTTCAAACCAAAGTGTGGAATCAATTTTTGAAAATTATACCCAAACACAACACTCAAACCAATGTGTGGAATCTTGATTACAACTCTACACCGAACGCAACCTTAATTAAGTTTTATTTATGATAAGCAATTATAATTATTTGATTCTAAATTAGAATTTAATTAAACTCCCCATAAAATTCTAAAAATTCCAAATTACACATTGACCTAGGCAATTTCGTGATCGGATGCTGATAAGGCCTTCAATTCGCATACTGAAGCAAAAATACAAACAGATATTCCTACCATAATGAAATTAACACATAGCACATGCAATTAACTTGGAATTTCATCTTAATTACTGATCAAGCATTCTTAAATAAGGTTTATTAGCTAATCACAGGTCCGAATTGTTACGGAAGTGGCTAGCAAAAGAAGATAGAAAATATTTCTTTATTGAGAAAAAGAACATCTCCAACTTTTTATCTCAAAACACCACCTCCATTTTCCATAAAAAATCTGTCCAAAAATTATTTTACCAAGTTGGAGGGAAAGGCCTCTATTTATACAAGCAGGGAAATCCCTAGGCATGAAGGCTATACATTAATAGGGCTATCAAATGCCATTAATCAAAGCCATTAACTCTTGCCATTAGAATTCGAGTTACAAAGGTTGGAAATCTATGGCCACTAATATGGTTCATCAACTCCATCATCAAAAGATCAGAGTTACAAAAACTTACATTTTTCATGGGCTTAATATATTCAAATATATAAATATAATGATGTTTGAATAAACCAACTAAATGGGTCACAAAATGGCTACTAATGCTGGGTCATAACCTGATCCAAGCCCAATTCTCAAACACATGCACAAATTAAGCCCAACACAACATAGCTTAGCTCAAGTTCAAGATTAAGTCCAAGTCCAAGTCCAAGACCAAACCCAGCACTTGCACAAGCATAAGCCTAGGCCCAGTCCAAACCAAGATTAAGTCCAAATCTAAGCCCAACTTCTATTGATGCCCACTTTATGAGACAATTCTCATACACAACTTAATAGTTTTGGCTCATTATTTCTGCGCAACCTTCTTACTTAAGAGATTACAAAACCATTCAGACCCACCTCAACCGGCAGTTGGGTCCCACTTTAATTTTGAATTAAAGTTACCGAAAAACTATTATTTTTTAACAAACATATGTATCTTCAAATTAACTATTTGGCAATTTACTTCCTTGAACATCTACATATCAATTTGTGAGTATGACTACTACCTCTTTTCTGGTTCAAAAGGGAAATAAATGGGAAAAAAAAATGCTTCCAACAATGATTAAGCTGTTAAAAAGGAGATGTTAACTTTCCTAGAACTATACAGAGTAAGAAATTTGTCTCTATTTTTAAAAGGAGCAAACATGGTTATTAGTCCAAATGAAATGACCCAAAAAACATTCATTTCCAATAATAAATGAAAACTTTACACCCTATTAATCCTAGAAATGCCTTTAATCTGTCAACCCTCTCATTCTCTCTCTCATTGCATTCCTTTATAAGTTTCTTTTCTCATCTCTCTTCCATCTACACATCAAGATGTTGGAAAAAAATGATTTTTGGGGACTTTAATTTAATATTAAAGTGTGGTGACTTTAATTAAATATTAAAGTGGATCCTAACCATTTTTTGTGTTGGGTCCAAGTGAGCCAAAAACCATTGGGTTTTGAATAAGAAATTGCCAAGAAATTGCTTCATGATGTTAGATTCATGAATAGGATTTTAAAAAGTATTTAAATCTTTTTCCTTGGCTAAAGGGTGTGAATCCTTTGGGCATCCATACTTTTCATTTTGTGGAAAGGAGCTATGGATGCTTGGTGTTTTAATGACTAGCCTTAAAGGATGGAGGCTTTTCCTCTCTCCCCTATACATGTATAAATTGAGACCCTCCTGTCAAGTTTCAATATAGAAATTTTTGCTTCAATTTTACAAGTCAGTTTGCTTGATAGTTCCTATTGTGAGAGAGTGTTGCCATTGTTTTGTTCGCTAAGCTAGATAGATAGTGCTTCTGCCGTAGCTGGTTTTGACCGTCGTATCCTGGAAGACAGACGCCGGGTTTCCTCAAGCACTCGACCCGTGAGGCGGCGAAATCTGTTTTAAGGAAACTGCTTCCGTGCAGGCTTCGGTTTTGTCTCTTTACCCTTTATTGTTTTTTGTGTATTTCTGTTGAAATTTAGTTGTAATTATCAGCATATGTTCTTGGCATATAATTTGTTTTCTTCATAAATCTATTTATTTAATTTCACAATTTTGAACAACAAGCTTAAAACAGATTTTATATATCTTTTTTTATGAAATTGATCGAATAGATTTATATAGACTATTAGGTTAGCTTTGTATAATGTTACTAGGAATTGTTGCGGAATTGCTCACTATTTCAATAACTGTAAATTATGCAATGGTACTCTCTAATTGCTTAGTTTAATTAGAATGCTCTATTATAATTTGCATACTTAATTGTATTAGTGTGATCTTGTTTTATGCGTATGGTTCATCATTTCCCTACCATGATTTGCATGATTTTTAAGGTTATAAAATATAATTTATGGATGTTGCAATTTTGACATGCTAATTCTGTTCTAGTCTCAATTTGTTACATGCTTATTATTTTCTAGGGTAGATTACATAATTTAATGTATTTGGAGTTATAGAGTTTTATGAATTGTGCACATGATTAATCTAAATTATCTAATTGTGTGCATTAATATGAATTATTTAATTGGGTGCATTAATCTAAATTATCTAATTGGGTGCATTAATCTGAGTTATTTAATTAGGTGCATTAATCTAAATTATTTATTTGGGTGCATTAATTTGAGTTATTTAATTAGGTGCATTAATCTGAATTATTTAATTAGGTGCATTAATCTGAATTATTTAATTGGGTGCATTAACTTTGAATTTGACTTATCTATTTGGAGTTATTAGTTTAAATGTTTATTATGAATTAATTTCATTCATGACTCATGAGTATTGAACTTTATTTTAAAGTTGTAATTTAATTTTGAAGTTACAAATTGTATTTTGTTTTGGTACCTTATATTAGTTGGTTACTTATATAATTAATAGTTGGCTAGATGGTTTCAATTATTTATTATAATTAAATTTTTTAGATTATTTGTTTGTATTTTGTTGTGGTTTGCTACTGACTTTCTTTGTAGGGATACCAATGCGAAAAACAAATATAAAACCAAATGAATAGAATTTGGGATGTAAAAACAAAAATGTTTGGACTACTAACGTTTGTGTTGAATAGGAATACCTAAGCGTGGAAAAGCTTTTGGGCTACATAGAATCCCTATGGATTGGCTATTTTATCAAAATGTTTGAAGCATGTTTGCTTGAGATGTAATTGATTTGTTTACAAATTTGTAGTAGCAAGTTTTATTTGCTTATATTGTTGTAGCAATGGTTTTACATTGCTTGTAAAAGTTTTGGACCCTGGTTTGCTTTAACCTAGTTCATCCCTAAGAAAATTTAATTCTTAATTTGTTTATCACTGACTAGGAGTCAACATGCTCTTAAAAGTTTTGTCAAAAGGTTAATTGGGTTTTAAGTGGGACCGATGTGACCCCTCCAGTCTTCCTGGGAACTTTCTTGACCATGTTCGATTCTAGGTTTTGTGGTGAGACTAATTTTTGAATTAATTTTTCTTCTAAGGGATTTTTTAAGGGTTAAGTTTAATTTTTGGAAACACAAAAGTGATATTCTGGTGTAATTTTCGAAATGGAAACTATCACTGATGTTGCTGCTATTGCTAATGTTAGTGGGGATTTGAACCTTGGGGCAACTGGATTGCCAACCCCTACTGCTGTGACCTCTGTGATCAACCCTGGTGTTACTCCGGCTGTTCCGGGAGGACCGCTTAGTCACCATGAGCGCCCAGAAAAATTTGTTGGGGAAAACTTTAAGAGATGGCAGCAAAAGATGCTGTTTTACTTGACCAAGCTAAACCTTGCCAAGGTTCTGAGTGAGGATCCTCCAGCCGTGACAGAGAATGAGCCTGACAGGCAGAAAGTCATGGTGCTTGACACATGGAAGCAGACAGACTATCTTTGTCGGAACTATGTGTTCAACAGCTTGGCAGACTCACTCTATAGTGTGTTTTGTTCCAAGAGCTCAACAAAAGAATTATGAGAATCTCTGGACAAAAAGTACAGGACTGAGGATGCTGGGGCAAAGAAATTTGTGGTTGGCCGTTTCCTTGATTTTAAAATGGTAGATTCTAAAACTGTGATAAGCCAAGTCCAGGAGTTCCAAGTGATCTTGCATGAAATTCATGCTGAGGGGATGCCTTTGAATGAGTCATTCCAAGTTGCTATGATCATTGAGAAACTTTCCAATGGTTGGAAGAATTTCAAGAATTACTTGAAGCACAAGCGCAAGGAAATGTCTGTTGAAGAGCTGGTTGTCCGACTCCGGATTGAAGAGGATAATACAAAGAAAGGAGGGAGTACCTCCTTAGTAAAGGCCAATGTCGTTGAGCATGGCAAATCTTCTGGGATAAGGAAGAAGTCCCCTGTGAACAAGAGCTCTAAGCTGGGGCCAAGGGGTGGTGTTGCAAAGAAGTCGGCTTACAAGCCGCATGAACCTAGTTATCAGTTCTTTGGGAAGTGTTATAACTGTGGTAACGAGGGGCATCGGGCTAGTGACTGCCGCAAGCAGAAGAAGCCATACAAGACCAAACCTCGTGCTCATATGGCAGACTTACAAGAGCACTCCCATGAGGAGGATGATTTGCACTTGTCTGCCGTTGTCTCTGAGGTGAATCTGGTGGGTTCAAACCCAAGAGAATGGTGGATTGATACTGGGGCTACACGCCACATCTGCTTCGAGCAGAAACTGTTTATAACTTTCGAACCGGTTACAAACGGTGAGAAGTTGTTTATGGGAAACTCTGCTACCTCGATTGTTGAGGGGAAAGGAAATGATGATTGCAATGTTGATAAGTTCTGGATTGCCACAGAACTTGTGGGGGGAAGCAATTCTCTCTGCAAATTACATTCTGAATAAAGTACCCCAGAAGAAGGTGGACAAGACGCCGTATGAGTTATGGAAAGGCGTTAAGCCTTCGTATAAATTCTTACGAATGTGGGGGTGTCTTGCAAAAGTGGCAATTCCTACACCCAAACGGGTTAGGATAGGCTCAAAATCTGTGGATTATATATTCATTGGTTATGCACTTAATAGTAGTGCATATCGGTTTCTTGTTCATAAGTCTGAAATTCCAGACATACACTGGAATACCATCATGGAGTCAAGGAATGCATGTTTCTTTGAAGACATTTTTCCTTGCCGAACCCATGCAGGGGTTCCAAGGTCTTTGGAGCAATTTGATGAGCTTGCTAGTGAGGATGATCATGTTGATGATCTAGGTGATGATCAAATTGAGGTTTTAGATGAGCCCAGACGGAGTAAAAGGGCTAGGACATCCAAATCTTTTGGTCCAGACGTCTTGACTTATATGGTTGAGAACGAACCTCAAACTTTCCACGAAGCTGTGACTTCCTGAGAGTCCTTTATGGAAAGAAGCGATCAAAAGTGAGATTGACTCCATCTTACAAAACCACACTTGGGAGTTGGTAGATTTACCTCCAGGTTGTAAGCCTTTAGGCTGCAAATGGATTTTTAAACGAAAGATGAAGGCCGATGGGTCTATTGACAAGTATAAGGCGAGGCTCGTTATCAAAGGGTACAGGCAACGAGAAGGCCTGGATTACTTTGATACGTACTCACCTGTAACTAGGATAATATCCATTCGCATAGTAATTGCGATAGCAGTTTTGCGCAATCTTGAGATACACTAGATGGATGTAAAGACAGCTTTCTTAAATGGGGATTTGAATGAAGAAATCTACATGGAGCAACCTGAAGGGTTTTCAGCTCCAGGACAAAGCAAGAAAGTCTGTAAACTTGTCAAATCTTTGTATGGTTTGAAGCAAGCGCCTAAACAATGGCATGAGAAGTTTGACAATGTAATGTTCTCAAATGGGTTTCGAATCAACGAATGTGACAAGTGTATTAATGTCAAAGACACTGACAGAGGTTATGTCATTTTGTGTCTATATGTTGATGATATGCTCATTATAGGCAGTAACGATGAAATGATCAAAACTACCAAGAAGTTGTTAAACTCTAAATTTGACATGAAGGATATGGGCATTGCAGATGTTATTCTGGGAATTAAGATTACCAGAATCTCTGGCGGAATTGTACTTTCTCAGTCTCATTATGTTGATAAGATACTTGAGAAGTTTAGTGGATCAGATACGAGTGTGTCATCGACACCTGTAGACTTAAATCTACACTTTACCAAGAATAATAAAGAGAGTGTCTCTCAGTTAGAATATTCTCAAGTAATTGGAAGTTTAATGTATCTGGTGAGTTGTACTAGGCCAGATATAGCTTACTTGGTTAACAGGCTTAGTAGATACACAAGTAATCCTGATGCTTCTCATTGGAAGGGCATTGTGCGGGTGTTAAGGTATTTACGCTACACTCGGGATTATGGGCTGCATTATACTTGATATCCAGCGGTGCTTGAAGGATATAGTGACGCGAATTGGATATCAGATATAAAGGACTCAAAGTCCACTAGTGGATATATGTTCACTCTTGGTGGGGCAGCCGTGTCTTGGAAATCTTCCAAGCAAACGTGTATATCTAGAACAACAATGGAATCAGAGTTTATTACTTTGGATAAAACAACGGAAGAAGCAGAATGGCTTCGCCATTTCATTGAAGATATTCCATGTTGGTCTAAACCTGTGCCAGCTATTTGTATTCATTGTGATTGTCAATCTGCAATTGGTAGGGCACAGAGTAATATGTATAATGGAAAGTCTAAACATATCTGTCATAGACATAATTCCATACGACAACTACTCTCGAATGGAGTTGTCTCTTTAGACTATGTAAAGTCTAAGGACAACATTGTGGATCCGCTAACCAAAGGGTTAAGTCGAGTGTTAGTCGAAACGTCGTCAAAAGGAGTGTGGTTAAGGCCTTTGGAAGTTACCGGAATGGAAACCCAACCTAGTTGACTGGAGATCCCAAGATCTAGGTTCAATGGGACAACCTAATTGCGTGTAACGGTGGTATGTCACTGAGGAGGTTAAACCTCCAGCCATTCCTTCTATTAGTGATACCTGCAAGTGTAGAGGATAATGCGAGCTTTTAATGACTCTTATGTGTTAAGCTGTTGAGCTAAGTATTGCAGGATACTTTAGTAGAGTCATCTATGTGAGTTTGAAGTGGGGCCGCTTCTAGAAGAATTGGGCAGGCCAAGATTCTTTGAAACCACTCGCTGAACCAGGCTAGTGTCCAGGGCCACACAGGGCACACCAGTGAGAACATAATGGTGGTAGGAGTAATTCCCATATGAGATCTATTGTCTCAGTTTACATAAACGGTAGAGCAGTTCAAGATGTCTTATTCACTGATCTGCCAGTAAACTCGATAGGTTTTCACTGCGAGAGGATCAAAGGAAAAGCTACCGTCTCTGATGTCGGGGTTAGTCCGTTGTACTCTCTCTTAGAGTCTTTATTGTTGAACGATGTCCGTTTGTTGAGTCATTCGGTCAATTTTTATTCATGTGGGGGATTGTTGGAAAAAAATGATTTTTGGGGACTTTAATTTAATATTACAGTGTGGTGACTTTAATTAAATATTAAAGTGGGTCCTAACCATTTTTTGTGTTGGGTCCAAGTGAGCCAAAAACCATTGGGTTTTGAATAAGAAATTGCCAAGAAATTGCTTCATGATGTTAGATTCATGAATAGGATTTTAAAAAGTATTTAAATCTTTTTCCTTGGCTAAAGGGTGTGAATCCTTTGGGCATCCATACTTTTCATTTTGTGGAAAGGAGCTATGGATGCTTGGTGTTTTAATGACTAGCCTTAAAGGCTGGAGGCTTTTCCTCTCTCCCCTATACATGTATAAATTGAGACCCTCCTGTCAAGTTTCAATATAGAAATTTTTGCTTCCATTTTACAAGTCAGTTTGCTTGATAGTTCCTATTGTGAGAGAGTGCTTCCATTGTTTTGTTCGCTAAGCTAGACAGATAGTGCTTCTACCGTAGCTGGTTTTGACCGTCGTATCCTGGGAGACAGACGCCGGGTTTCCTCAAGCACTCGACCCGTGAGGCGACGAAATCTATTTTAAGGAAACTGCTTCCGTGCAGGCTTCGGTTTTGTCTCTTTACCCTTTATTGTTTTTTGTGTATTTCTGTTGAAATTTAGTTGTAATTATCAGCATATGTTCTTGGTATATAATTTGTTTTCTTCATAAATCTATTTATTTAATTTCATAATTTTGAACAACACAAGATTCAAGTAAGTTCTATTCTCTCCTCTTTTTGTTGGTTAATTTGTTTTTCATATGATTCTTGTTGATGTTAAGCGAAAATGCATTTATTTGAAACTAGAATTATGATCCAATTAAATGGAAAAAGCAAATATAAATTGGTTGACCTCTATATATGAATGTGACTTAACGTTTGTTTTGATTTTTTTGATTTATTTATTTATTTATTTGAGTTTTATCTAACCCATTTGAAAATAGGCAGAAGATACCACCACATTTGCATTTACAATCTAATCTTTTCATGGCAATTATTGAAAATCCACCCAAGTGGAAAAAATGTAGGTATGATCCATTCAATTAAAACTTCAAAACTGAAATCTTATCTCAATATATGATTCTTCCCTGCCGAAAAACACTAGCCAAATTTGGAATCTTGAAAAGAAACGAAAGGTGTAGCCAAAGCCATTGATTGTAGAGTTGGCATTTTGTAATTCTGAAAATTGTTAAAACCAATACATACCGTAAGAATATTTCTCTCTATGCATGAGTTGTTCCCATATTAATCTACTTTGTTTTTTTCTTCAGACATGAGTAGAAGAAAATGATCAGAACTTTGCTTTACAATCACAATTTAACAACCATTCATGCAAATTAGTACACAATCAATGTGTATGAGTTGTTCTCATATTAATCTACTATTTTTTTTTCTGCAGACAGAAGTGGAAGAAAATGATCAGAACTTTGTTTTACAATCACATTTTAGCAGCCATACATTCAAATAAATACACAATCAATGGATTAGGGCTTTCAGACTAATGATAGAGAAAGGAAAAAGAGGGGGAAATATATCAAACCACTAAAATCAAACCCATAAAACTTTAGAAATCAAACCTCTTCAACCAAACCCATTTATGAAATCAGCATAAAATTAAATTGAAAAATCATATAAGACCCTAGAGCAAGAGTGGGAAATGGGAAAATAGAGAGAGAGAGAGAGAGAGAGAGAGAGAGAGACCTGTGATTTACGGTAGTGGCGGTGGTGATTTGCGGCGGTGGCAACGTGGCGACAATGGCGATCGACGGTGGTGAGCGGGGGTGAGGTTTGGTGGTGACTATTCTTTGTGTGTGTGAGAGAGAACAAAGAGAACAAAGTGTTTGTGAGAACATAGAAGAGAGGCGGACGACAATATTTTAATTCGTTTCCCTCTAATGTTTTTTTCTACCTTTAGTGACAAAACTGGTTATTTGTTGGCAAATATTAATAAATAACGACCAAACCTTTTGTAGCCAAAGATTGAGTAACGACGACAAACATCTTCGTAGCCAAAAGTAGCCGTTTGGCTACTAAGTTTTTTTTTTTTTTTGGTCGGCAATAATTGATTAAACGACAACTAAACGTTTTTAGTCACCAAGGGTTTATATTTGCTGACTAAATTATTTGGTCGTCAAAGAGTAGCTCTAAAAATATGCTTGTTATTTGGCGACTAAACTTTCTTTTGCCGGGAAATAATTATATATGACCACTAAAACAAGAATTAGTAGCCGAAAATCTATACTAATGCCAACTAATATAGTTTTTAGTCGCCAAAAATGTCATATTTAGCGACTAAATGTTTTTTAGTCACCAATAAATAATATATATAGACTAAAATAATTTAGTAGCTAAATCTTCAACTAACGCCGACTAATAAATTTTTTAGTCGCCAAAAATGTCACTTTTGGCGACTAAATTCCTTTTGGTCACCAAAAGTGTAATTTGTTGTAGTGACTGCAAACGCAAAGAATTTATCACTCATCATTCATCACATATCATCACTCTCATCACTCAATTGACAAATATACTAAGAGCATTTGAGGCTCTGCGAATCTGCAACAACAACTCGGCATTTGCACGATACGAAGCACGTACTATGAGTGCCATTCCTAATACAATCATCTGAAATGACTAATATTTAAAACATCTTCATGTAGTCATCCAAAATAAAATATTACAGTCATCCAAAAAAAGTTTAAACTAACAATCATATTTTAAAAATAACTTAAAAAGATGCAATAGAGCCATTCATTTCCTTCAACCAAACCATGAGCCGTGTAAACTTGTATAACAAAAAAATTGTAGGAAAATGTTCATTAAAACAAGCGAACTATGTGAATTTAAAAAAATATAAAATGACTTATACAATAAAAGTCTAAATTATTTCAGAATGTAAATTAGTTTTTGGAAACCAGAAAATTATTCTGTAATAGAATAATATTTCCGAAATGCACAAAAAGAAAAGGATAGGACTACAAACTGTAAATTAAATAAAATAATATGAACAGAACTTACAGGATGTAGAAAATGCATAAGTATAGAAAAAGTCGAGGTGTGTGTTGGACACACTTTCCTTAAGATCGTTACGTCCTCGCTATGGTGCTCGAGAACAATGACGCCGACCTCTCAGGATGCAACGATTACAACCAACAACGCAGCACTATGAGATTGGGACTAGTGAACAGACTATGTTGTATTCTCTCTTACATAAAAACAAAAGAACAAATATGTAGAAGTATGCATTGAAGAGAGGAGAAAAATGAATGATCGAATTACTTGGACAAGGTCTAAATTTATAGGCAAGATGGGGACTGTTCGGATGGGTTTGGAAATCCTCTGAACTGGTGCGAATCTGAAAACCGTCGGAGTGAAGAAAGGTGAGCGAAAAAGGGAGGGATACCACTATTCGGGGTTTGAATTTGAAAATTTCCCACAAAAATTTGAATTTCAATTTGGAATTTTCAATTTTTCTGCAAACGTTTTTGAAAAAAAAAATTAAATGAATTTTGTCCAAAAAATTAAAGTTAGGACTCGACCCACAACCCACACCACATACCCGTGCTCGGCCGAATGACGGTGGTGGCGCGCGTGTTGGGTCAAACCCACTTTATGCATAATTCCCCTCCTTACAAAACTTTGGGTGCCCCTTGGGGCCCATCCAAAGTATAGGTCATTTTAGTAACTTTTTAATTTTTTGGTTAAAATAAGAAAAAAAATTAGTATATTTAGAATAACTTTTTAGTCTTTTACAAAAAGCTATGCAAAAAATAAAGAAAAAAATATAATCTTTGACTTTTTAGCATAAGTTGTTGGTTTTTAAAATTTTTTATTGATTTTTTAATATTTAAACTAAAATATTGAGTTGCCAAACGAGACCTTAATGGTTCAACATGTGTAGTGGTTTCAATTCAAATTTCTATCATTTCAACATATCATATTTTATTCTTATCACATTTGATGCGACATATTGCATAACTTAAATATTAATAACATTTATGTAAAATAGTATATTGTTGTGATTAATATTCAATTAATAGGTGTGTGCCACAACATATGGTAGATAAAGTGAGCATTTAGCATCATATTAAAAAAGTCAATTTTTATTTTTGTATAAAATGTTCAAAAGTCATTATTCATACAAAAAATAATTTCTTAATAACTTCTCAAACATATTAACTAAGAAAGTCAATCCCAAATTGTGACAAAATAAGATTGTCATCCTTACATTACTCTTTCAAATTATTTGCACTCTCTTCCAATCTTCTCCGTAAATTTTTATATGAACATAGAGATGATAATTTACCTTACAGCCAATGTGTCTCTCATTTCGCCTTACACAATTTTTTCCCATCCTAATAAAATAGAATAAATGATATTTACTTTGTTAGCCTGACTTACAAAATTTAATTTTTAAAGTACAACTATTAAAATATTATATTGGAATGTTTCTCACACGAGTACACAAGATTTGATTTTTAAGATCAAATCTTTAAAAAAAATAATATGAATTTTCAAATCTCCATATTAATGGTCTATCTTTGATCAAATTTAAAAAAATAATAATAATAAAAAGACGTATAAACTCATTCTAACATTTCTCCAACTATTTTACTTCAAAATAATAATAATTATTATTGTGCCGACAACATCTCGCTTGTACTTCGGCCTGAGCACGCGCACGCCCAATTAGAAAATAACAATGTTACGTACTACTAAGTTTCTACTATTAAAATCACTATTAATGATGTGATACGTAAAAAAAAAAAAACAAAACAAAACAAAAATTAAGATACAAAATACATGTAACAATAGATGGGACCTACTGTCACATTTCTAACACAATTACTAATTAGTGGTCTGCATTACTTTTTATTAGAAAATGAGGAGAGGGCGGTATATCACAAACTGAGCTAAGGATGTCATTTCTAATGATGTCATGGTTTTTTAGATGCGCTTATGTCATCATATTGTTATAGGTGTGATGTATGCAAATTTTGATAAAGATGCTTTAAATACTAGTAAATAAAAAAAACATGGTTCTATTTTCAAATGTACGGCTAGAAACGCATTCAAACAGCATATCTAGAAGTCCATAACATTACCATTCATAAACCATCTTAGTTATTGTTTGAGATGTGAGTTGATTTTTTAATTTTTTTAATTATTTTAAGTTAATGTTAAATTTTTTTATTTAGAATAGGCTTTTAAATTTGTTTTTTAATTTTTATGAGAAAAAAATAAAATAATTATAAATTAAATATGATATTTTATTTTATTTAATTAAAATAATTAATTTTATTTTATATAATTATTTTAACTCAAAATAACATCCCAAACATAACCTTAATTAAAAACTCAAGAGTGGTGACAGTTGCAATCAAACATTAATTTATTCAAGAAGCCATATTTAAAATAGTGAAGTGTATCTGCCTTAAACGTCATTTCATTCAAAAAGTAATACCAGAAAGTGAAGTATACGTGCCACTCAAGTTTTGTAAACTAGCGAAATAAGGGTTCATTTAGTAATTAACTTTTCAATAATTTTTTAATTTTATAGTTTTAACAATCTAACTCATAATTAGTCGATAAATCATGATTAAACGTGTTAAACAAGTAATTAAGAAGAAATTCTAAATTAATTGTATTCATATTGCATTATTTGCATTTATATCTATCTACTATTGGAATATCTGTTTGTGTTTACGTCCTGTTCTATGAATTGAAGGTCTTATCGGCATTCGATCATGAAATAGATTTGATTTATGAGTTATTTGGGATTTTTAGAATTTTATGGTAGGTTTGATTAAAATTCGATTCGGAACGAAATAAATTAGAATAATTAATGTCAAGTTGTTTAGCTTAAGTTAAGTTTCATTAATCCCTAATCAAGCCTACAAAGAGCCACTTCTAGCACAACTTAGACACTTTACACTCTTGTTCCTATACTCTTGAGCTTCAAAACGTGAGAAAGGGAGAATTAGAGTGTGAGTGTCGAATTCAAGAGGGGAATGGAGGAATTACTAGAAAATTCAAAGGAATTGGCTTGGAACCTTAGTGACTTCGCCATCTAGAGCTTACTTGAGGAGTTGAGGTAAAGATTCAACACCCAAATTATATAATTATGATGTCTAGAACATGAATTCAAGAAGATTAAGTTGAGTTAAGCAAGAATTGAGCTAATGAGTTGGTAGGAAGATCATATCATGCATGCATGTTCATTTCATCACAATTTGAGTTTGATTTCAAAGAATTCTCACATTGCTTTTGTTTTAAGAATTCAACATGTTTTGCGATTAACACCTCATTTGAACAAGGTTTGAAAGCTTTAAAGCCAAGAAACTTTATACATTTTATGTTCATGAAACATCAAGGTTGATTTCACACAATTGACATGCTTTTGGGGCTTGATTTTTGCGAAATGATCTTCAATTCATGTTATTCTACAAGTTTCTAAATGTTTTCTTGAATTTTGGCCTAGAAGGATGAGTTTTGATGTGTTAAATTCAAGTTTTGAGCCTGGGAGTGCAATCTGAAAATTCCAGAATTTTGTACCTTTGCTCGAGCGACAAATCTTACACTTGAGCAACCACCTTTGTTTTTGCACCTCTGTTCGAGCGACCAAAAGTTGGCTTGAGTGTAAATTGCATGCTCCCTAAAGTTTTCATGTTTTCCAAACCACTCGAGCGATAGTTGAGCGTGCGTCGAGCGGAAAAATCAAGCAACCAGTACTTTTGTAAAGTTTACAGACCGCTCGAGCGACCACTTACATTTTTGAACGTCTGCTCGAGCGAAGGAAGTTGCACTCGAGCGAGGCACTTGCTTTCAACATATTTGACTAATTGTGTTTAAGTGCATTTTAGCATCCTCATTGCATCCTAGGCATTCCTAGGCCATGATTTAGACACAATAATGAGGATAAAACTTAGAAACACACTAAGAACGAAACGTAATAAGTTAAGTACTATCTCAGTGTAACACCCGCTTCCCTATGTAACTGTTAATTCTATGGTTTATCTTCATTAAGTATGTCTATGTGCATTTGATGCTTATCTGTGTACTAAATATGTGCCATATGTCATGTGTATTATGTTCTTTTTGACAGATACGTTAACTTATGGCAAAGACCTGTCTGATTCGTTAAATTGTAAGGGTGCAAAATTAAATAGTGAACTAGGTGGTTAGAGCCTAATTCACCTTAATTAGATAAAGTGGGGTTAAGTTAACCTAGGTTATAGTAAGAAATAATTTAATTGAATTGAAGTGATTGTAAATTAGTTTTATCTAAACCAAATGAAATTAAATATTTATATATGTTGAACTCAAGAGAGAGAGGAGGAGAGAGATTTAACCTGGGAGAGACAGAGAGAATTCTAGAGTCTTAGAGAACAAAGAGAAGAAAAGTAGAAAGAAGGGGGAAAGAAGAGATAGCTTGGGAGCAAATTCAACAAATCAACCCTAAAAGGTGAGAAATTCTTCTCTAAACCCATGAGATTAAGTTAATTCCCACTTGTGCTTGTAGGAAGTGAGTTAGAATTAGGAATTGAGTAATGTAATGTGTGTGTGTCAAGAATCACTCCAAAGTTTAGCATTTACAGCATATTCATTCTCACTCACTTGATTTTGTATGGATTTTGGGTTGGAGGAACTATTTTCCGTGGGTTTTGATGCATGGAACTTCCATTTGTATAATCCTTGTTTTTACTTAGTGAGATGGGTTTTTAGTTCAAAGTTATATTTTGGTTGAAACTTAAGTTTTGAGCCTTGTTTTGTATAAATTTGGGTTTAATTTGTAGGAAGATTGAAGCTCAAAAACAGAGCAGGATTTCGGTTCTGGATCACCTATAACCGCATGTGTGGTAGGGGGAACCGCATGTATGGGAAGCTATGGCGCAAGTGCGGCGGGGAGGCCCGCACGTGCGGAAAACAGGGGTAGAGGCACCTTGCATTCTGAAATAATTACACCATCCGGTGCATATACGGCGCACATGCAGTGAGAGTCCCGCACGTGCGGCCATGAGGCTTCGCATGTGCGGCTGTTTGGCAGACCCAATATCAGTTTTTTGTTTCATTTCTTCATCTTTTGGGCCTCTGTTGGCATGTTTTTCGCATATATTTGTTGATTATGTGCATTACACGGACATTAAAGAGAATAAGGAACAATTAGACCAACCAATCCATAAGTTATAGAACAACTAGTTGGTTGCACGGTGAATGAATGTGTTATGCATATGTATGCTTATGTAGGTCAAGAGTCGCGCCCAGCTACGTGTTTCGCGGAGCCAACTGTGAGTAATACTGTTGTAAAGATATGTTTAACTTAAGTATCTCTTTCCTACTTTATCTTTTCCCTGTTCTAAGCATGCTTATCTTTATGTTTAATGAATGATCTTATGGTCTTACATTGTATTTCGTGGCATTCTTAGCACCTGTTTACATTGTTATAAAGATCTCTATTAGTTCCATTTCGTGGAACTCCTGTTTATTATATTGATGGCCATCACATCTGATTACCAGTCTTTATGACCGTCTGTTCGGTCTTCAAGACCGCCTAAACTAGTTTGCTATGGGATGTACCATGTAAACATTTATGTTTCTGTATGAAATAAGAGTGTATTAATTTTATGGTTTTTCTTTTCAGTAAGGACATCATTCGGAACCTCTTTACACTATCGTTATTTACTGGCTCTAGCTCACGTTTTGACATGTATATATATGTAGGTGATCCAGTTCAGGAGCGGACATAATGGAAGCGATCTTGTCTTCGTTTTGGTCATGCTACCTTTTGTGCCTCATGGCAAGGTTCCTATCTGTTGAAGTGTTTAGGTGATCCAGTGAGCACCCTTTTGAGAATCACTCACATGTTATGGTCGGTTTTCACTGGAGTTCTATTTAGAGTTGATGGGAATATTTTCCCTCTTTTATTTGTATTTTGACAAACTCATAATACCTTGACATACATATGTGTATATAAATAGCAACACATTCTGCTTCATGTAAGTTTCACAGCTCGTTGGACGTTTTACTTTCTTATGTAATAGCTTCTGCTAGCCTCGTTTTTCTGATGTGTACAAGAAGGCCTTTGATAATCACGGATTACTGGTCGGTTACGACGCTAAACCTATAAGGACGGGTTTGGGTCGTGACAAAGTGGTATCAGAGCACGAGTTATACCGCACACACGTCCAAATGAGCTATAGGATGTCCTAGAAAAGAAATTAGGGCATTTTATTTGCATGTGTGAGTGTGTGTGGATTCTTTATGTGCTTGTGTGATAAACATTTAACTGTGAAACATATGTGTCCTACGTTTATTATCATTCTGTTTGCATATAGACCAATGGAAGAAACAAGACCTACAGATACATCTGAGTCTTCTGATGCAAGAATAGACCGGTTGGAGCTAATGGTAGAGTTATTGACAGAAGCTTTAAGACAACAACAGAGACAACCATTTCCAACTCCTCTTCCACCACCAATTCTGGTTGAGCGGCCTAACAACGGTGACATTATCACTTTGACACAGAAATTTGACAAACTGAAACCACCTACTTTTCTGGGAGGTCTTGAACCACTGAAAACTAAAGCCTGGATATTAGAGATTGAAAAGTTATTCAAAGTATTTCCATGTACTAAAGAGCAAAAGGTGTTGTTGGCAACTTTCACTTTGCAAGAGGAAACGAGAGGCTTTTTATGAAAGATATTTTCCATGACTTGGGCACTGTTTAAAGAGGCTTTTTATGAAAAATAATTTCCTCAGTGTGTAAAAGATCGCAAGGTAATAGAATTTGAGCAACTAAAGTAGGGTACCATGTCGGTAGCGGAGTATGAGGCCAAATTCACTGAGCTTGCGCGGTATGCGTCACATATGGTAGACACCAACTATAAGAAAGCTAGAAAATTTGACAATGGCCTGGATGTTGAGGTTCTTGACCGTACCAATGTACTCAAGGTAGAAAACTATGTTGATGTTTTGGATAGAGCCATTATGGCTTAGGCGAATGTCGCTGCACTAAGACAAGCAAAGACACTAGTGGTTGAATGGAATGGTAAGAGACCAGGATCCAATTTCAAGAACGGTTAGAACAACCTTAACACTTTAACGAACAAGAAATAGAATACGTGATTATTTACTAGTTCAAGCCAATGGAATGATACACCCATCTATCTGGAGTGTGGGAAAAGACATAAGGGAGTTTGCCGCAGAATTTCTGGCGCATGTTTCTGGTGCGGAAAAATAGGCCATATGATCAAGGATTGCCCATTAGTGTCCCAAGACATAAGCCAGCCTAAGTCAAGCTCCACTGCATCAGTGTCAACACCAAGGGCAAATCCGAAAGCAGCTATGGGAAAGGAAACTCTAAAGCAAGGATGGGTTTTTGCATTGGTACCGGGTGATGTGCAGAATACAGAAATAGTTGTGTGAGGTACCATTCCTATTTGTTCTCAGAATGCTTATGTTTTGATTGATTCGAGGTCTACACATTCCTTTGTGTCTTATACCTTTGCTCCAAAATTACTTAGACCTTTGGAACCAATGACATATCTATTAGTTGTAACCTCTCTGACAGGAGGAGCTATGACCTGTGCATCTATGTATCTTGGACGTGAGATTATCATTGGAGGCATGAGGTTGTATGTTGATTTGTTGCCATTAGATATTGCACATTTTGATGTAATTTTGGGGATGGACTGGTTATCAAAATATTATGCTACCATTGATTGCTTGACTAAACAAGTTGTGCTTCATTTTTCTGAAGTGCCTAAATTTACATTTAACGGGGATGGTGTCATATCTCCTCAATATTTGATTTCTTTCATGAAAGCAAATAGACTAATTAAGAAGGGCTGTAGGGGACTTTTATGTTCTGTGCTAACGGTGCCAACTACTGCCAAACCTAAAGTGGATAACATTCTTGTGGTGAGAGATTTTCCAGATGTGTTTCCAATTGATTTGTCGAGGCAGTTAGTTGACAGAGAAATCGAGTTTACTATTGAATTAGTACCAGGTACCCATCCAATTTCCATGACCCCATATCGGATGTCAACTACTGAATTGAAAGAACTGAAAACTCAATTACAAGAATTGTTGGACAAAAAATTTATCAGGCCTAGTACGTCTCCGTAGGGTGCTCTAGTGTTATTTGTTAAAAAGAATGATGGAACCTTAAGGCTCTGGATTGATTATCAGGAGTTAAACAAGGTGATGGTAAAGAACAAGTACCCGTTGCCACGCATTGATGATTTGTTTGACCAACTACAGGGGACACATGTATTTTCTAAAATTGACTTGCGATCTGGGTATCACCAGCTAAAAGTTAAAGCTAAAGATGTGCAAAAAACTGTTTTTCGAACAAGATACGGTCATTATGAATTCCTTGTTATGCCTTTCGGGGTTACTAATGCACCGGCTGCTTTTATGGATTTAATGAATACAGTCTTCAAGTTGTTCCTTGATGAATTTATTGTTGTTTTTATCGATGATATTTTAGTATATTCCAAAAGCAAAGAGGAACATGAACACCATTTGAGACTCATTTTGCAAACATTGAGGGAGAAGATATTGTATGCGAAATTGTCTAAGTGTGAGTTTTGGCTTGATAGCGTCACGTTTTTGGGTTATGTGATAATGAAAGATGGCATTTCGGTTGATCCACAAAAGATAGAGGCAGTTGTGAATTGGCCTAGATCGAAAAATGTCATAGAAGTCTGCAGCTACTTAGGCTTAGCCGGATACTATCGCAGATTTGTAAAAGACTTCTCAAGAATTGCCTTGCCACTTTCTCAGTTGACACAGAAGGGGGTACCATTCGAATCGACTGAACAGAGAGAGTTACCTTTTCAAGAATTGAAGACAAGACTTGTGACAGCACCGATTCTCACCTTACCTTCCGACAAGGATAGCTTTACCATTTATAGTGATGCCTTTTATAAAGGCTTGGGGTGCGTGTTGATGCAAAATGGAAAGGTAATTGCCTATGCTTCCCGTCAGTTAAGACCGCACGAGAAGAGTTACCCGACTCATGATTTGGAACTGGCTGTAGTAATTTTTGCGTTAAAAATTTGGCGTCATTATCTATATGGGGCAACATATGAAGTGTACACGGATCACAAAAGTCTTAAATACTTCTTTACCCAAACGGAGCTGAACATGAGACAGTGTAGATGGTTGGAGTTAATTAAAGATTATGATCTGTAAATTTTGTACCATCCTGGAAAAGCTAATACGGTGGCCGATGCTCTCAATCAGAAATCACTGGGAACCTTAGCTTGCTTACTCATCGGGCAGAAAACATTACTACATAAACCAACAATCCTTGAAAAGATCAAAGAAAAACAATTACAAGATGAGTTCCTAAAGAAAATAGTGGATGAACGGGATTCCAAACCAAAAACCAGGTTTCAATTTTGAAAATGGTGTACTTAAATTTCAAGGAAAGTTGTGTGTACTAGATGCTAGTGACTTGAAAAGGCGCATTTTGCAAGAAGCCCACAGTTCAAAGTTCTCCATACATCCGGGAAATACAAAAATGTATCAAGATTTAAAGAAGAATTTTTGGTGGCCGGGAATGAAAAAAGAAATCGCGAAATTTGTGTCCAAATGTTTACAATGTCAGCAAGTTAAAGTAGAACATCAATGACCCGCAGGATTACTTCAACCATTATCGATACCAGAATGGAAATGGGCACATGTTACAATAGACTTCGTTGCCAGATTGCCTCGCTCTGGTAGAGGTATGGATTCAATCGGGGAAATTGTTGATCGATTAACATAATCTGCTCATTTCTTACCTGTTAAAACAACTTATAACGTGGATAAGTTGTCGACATCGTATATGAATGAAATTGTGAAGTTGCATGGTATGCTTGTATCAATTATATCTGATAGAGATTTGAAATTCACTTCGAAGTTTTGGCAAGGCCTACAAAAAGCTTTAGGAGCTGAATTGAGATTGAGCAATGCCTATCATCTACAGGCAGATGGCCAGTCAAAAAGGACAATACAGACATTAGAAGATATGCTACGTATATGTGTACTGGATTTTTAAGGGAATTGGGAGACACATTTGCCTTTAGTTGAATTTACATTCAATAACAGCTATCATTCAAGCATTGGCATGGCACCATACGAGGCTCTATATGGCAAGAAATGTCGATCGCTGATTTGTTGGGTTGAGGTTGGAGATAGACCGTTATTGGGCCCTGAACTTGTGCAAGAAACCACTAATAAAGTGAAATTGATCCAGCAAAGGTTGAAAACAGCACAAAGTCGACAGAAGAGCTATGCTGATGTGTGTAGACGGGAAAAAGAATATGGGGTGGGCAATCATGTCTTTATCAAGGTTACGCCAATGAAGGGACACACTCGCTTTGGGACCAAAGGTAAGTTAGCACCTCGGTATATCGGACCATATGAGATCATTGAGAAAATTAATCCAGTGGCTTATCGGGTAGCTTTACCTCCTAATATAGAGCACATGCATAATGTTTTCCATGTTTCCATTTAGAGAGAATACCTTCTAGACCCTCACCATGTTATTGAGCCTACTTAGGTACTTGTGAGTGATGACTATACATATGAAGAACGACCCATTCAAATTGTGAACCAGCATATCAAGAAGTTGAGAAATAAAGGAATTCCGTAGGTGAAGGTAAATTGGCAAAACCACAGTGGCATGTATGCAACTTCAGAAAGAGAAGAAGATATGCAGAAAAAATATCCTGAACTTTTTCCATTAGACCCTACACTCTTTACGGAAGAAGGTAATTGAGTTTGGAAGACCAAACATTTTAAAGGGGAGAGACTGTAACACCCGCTTCCCTATGTAACTGTTAATTCTATGGTTTATCTTCATTAAATATGTCTATGTGCATTTGATGCTTATCTGTGTGCTAAGTATGCGCCATATGTTATGTGTATTATGTTCTTTTTGACAAATACGTTAATTTATAGAAAAGACCTGTTTGATTCGTTAAATTGTAAGGGTGCAAAATAAAATAGTGAACTAGGTGGTTAGAGCCTAATTCACGTTAATTAGATAAAAGTGGGGTTAAGTTAACCTAGGTTATAGTAAGAAATAATTTAATTGAATTGAAGTGATTGTAGATTAGTTTTATCTAAACCAATGGAAATTAAATATTTATATATGTTGAACTCAAGAGAGAGATGAGGAGAAAGATTTAACCTGGGAGAGAAAGAGAGAATTCTAGAGTCCTAGAGAATAAAGAGAATAAGAGAAGAAAGAAGGGGGAAAGAAGAGATAGCTTAGGAGCAACTTCAACAAATCAACCCTAAAAGGTGAGAAATTCTTTTCTAAACCCATGAGATTAAGTTAATTCCCACTTGTGCTTGTAGGAAGTGAGTTAGAATTAGGAATTGAGTAGTGTAGTGTGCATGTGTGTCAAGAATCACTCCAAAGTTTGGCATTTATGGCATATTCATTCTCACTCACTTGATTTTGCATGGATTTTGGGTTGGAGGAACTATTTTTCATGGGTTTTGATGCATAGAACTTCCATTTTTATAATCATTGTTTTTATTTAGTGAGATAGATTTTTAGTTCAAAGTTATGTTTTGGTTGGAACTTAAGTTTTGAGCCTTGTTTTGTAGAAATTTGGGTTTAATTTGTAGGAAGATTGAAGCTAAAAAACAGAGCAAGATTTTGGTTTTGGAACACCCAGAACTGCACGTGTGGGAAGCTGTGGCGCACGTGCGGCGGGGAGGCTCGCACATGTGAAAAACAAGGGTAGAGGTACCTTACATTCTGAAATAATTGCACCATCCGACGCACGTGTGGCAAGAGTCCCGCATGTGCGGCCAAGGGGCTCCGCACGTACGGCTTCTTGGCAGACCCAGTGTCAGTTTTTTGCTTCATTTGTTTATCTTTCAGGCCTCTGTTGGCTTGTTTTCCGCATATATTTGTCGATCATGTGCATTACACAGACATGAAAGAGAATAAAGAACAATTAGACCAACCAATCCATAAGTTATAGAACAACTAGTTGGTTACACAGTGAATGAATGTGTTATGCATATGTATGCCTATGTAGGTCAAGAGCCGCGTCCCAGCTATGTGTTTTCCAAAGCCAACTGTGAGTAACACTGTTGTAAAGATATGTTTAACTTAAGTATCTCTTTTCTACTTTATTTTTTCCTTGTTCTAAACATGCTTATCTTTCTGTTTAATGAATGATGATCCTATGGTCTTACACTTATTTCGTGGCATCCTTAGCATCTGTTTACATTGTTACAGAGATCTCGGTTAGTTTCATTTCGTGGAACTCCTGTTTATTATATTGATGGCCATCACATCTGATTACCGGTCTTTATGACCGCCTGTTCAGTCTTCAAGACTGCCTGAACTAGTTTGCTATGGGATATACCACATAAACATTTATGTTTCTATATGAAATAAGAGTCTGTTATGTTTATGGTTTTGCTTTTCAGTAAGGACATCATTCGGAACCTCTTTACATTGTTGTTATTCACCGGCTCTAGCTCACATTTTGACATATATATATATATATATATAGGTGATCCAGTTCAAGAGGGGACGTAATGGCGACGATCTTGCCTTCGTTTTGGTCAAGCTACATTTTGTGCCTCACGGCGAGGTTCCTATCTGTTGAAGTGTTTAGGTGGTCCAGTGAGCACCCTTTTGAGAATCACTCACATGTTATGGTCGGTTTTCACTGGAGTTCTATCTAGTGTTAATGGGAATATTTTCCCTCTTTTATTTGTATTTTGACAAACTCATAATACCTTGACATATATATGTGTATATAAATAGCAATGCGTTCTGTTTCATGTAAGTTTCACAGCTTGTTGGACGTTTTACTTTCTTATGTAATAGCTTCCACTAGCCCCGTTTTTCTGATGTGTACAGGAAGGCCTTTGGTAATCACGAATTACTGGCCGGTTACAACGCTAAACCTATAGGGGCGGGTTTGGGTCGTGACACTTAGCATGTGTTTCAATATGTATATCTGTTATGTTTGTGTAGGTCACGAGCCGTGAGTTGTCAATCCAGTAGTTGCTATCAAAGCTATTTGTGAAACTATCTGTGAGTAAAAACTTAGTAAAGCTATGTTCGATATGAAATACTTTCTGAACATTATGATATGATATGAACTGTTTCCGAATGATATAAAAAGTGATTTTGTGCTTACATGAATGATGATCCAATTCTTTGAAATGTCTATGTGGTATCCTTATCAAGGGCCCGTACCTGGGGGACATAATACTGTGGCTTATGGTCTTGAGGCCCTCACCCGGGGTAAACAATACTGTGGCCCAGGCCCTCGTCCGAGGGAAACAATACCGTGGCCCATGTAAGAGATATGTTGCCTGGTACTGGAGGTTCCATTATGGAACTTGATATGCTTGACCAAAGAGATATGTTAATGCTAATGGATGTACCACGCATGATTGAAATATGGATATGACTATGACTCTGTTTCTAATACGAGCATGTCTATGTTTCTGTTTTGATAAGAGAATTAAAATCTAAATCTGTTACGATCATCATTCATTAAAACATTTACTTTGTTATTATTCACTGGGCTCCAGCTCACTTTATTATTTATGTATGTAGGTGACCAGGCACGTGACTAGGCTCAATGATGGTTGCCTGGAAGTCTGTTTTGTCGGCCAACCTATATAAGTTTTGGAAGAAGTTTAGTGATCGAGTTTTGTGAACCAAGCCATAAGCTTAAGGCTTTTGTTGTTTTGTGAATAGTTCTTTTGTTCTATTTTGTGTGCAATGACAATGTTGGATGGATGTATATAATGTCAAATATGGGTTAATGTATATCAGTCTTAATTTTTGTCTCATGTATGTCTGCACAGCTCTATGGACTATGTATGTTTTATATATTTGCTTCCGCAGCCCCTTCTATTATATGAAATTCAGGTTAGAGGCCTTTGGTAATCCCAGGATTATTGGTCGATTATGACGCTAAACCTATAGGGGCGGGTTTAGGTCGTGACAATAGTTTAATTTTTTGATTTCCAAAAATAGCTTAAGTGGTAGATATTTTCACTAAGCCTTTAAAAATTTAATAAAAAAATAAAAAAAAAAATCAACATTTCAAGGAACAACTTGGAGTTATCATTTATGGAACAATATGTTAAGGGGAGCATGATATATTAAGGGAACAAGGGCACGTGCTCCCTCAATTTCGGAATTTTTAAAATTATTTTATATATAAGAGAAATGAATTATAAATAAAATTTATACAGAAATAAAATTTATAATAATTTTTTAATGGCATTTTTAAGATTACAAAAACAATAGTGGTTGCTTTGATTGAAAACGAAGAGAGCTCAATAAGTCACATTATTATATATGGAAATTTTATACAAAAAAAATTAATACAACGGTGATACCACATGTATGTAAATATAGTTAACTCCACTGTACAAATGTGGAATTATTAAATTATTAATTACATTTGACAAGTAAGATTCACTCTTCATACATTGTTTTACTACTAGTAAGTGGATATCACATGTCGACGATGTGATATCACTAGTATATTCATTTGTCTTAAATTTTGTAAGAAAATATATATATATTTGTATATTATTATATAATTTATTATAAGACATAGAAGACTTTTTCTCATTGCCCTTAATACACTAATTACTAGTAATACCCCATATTTTCGATTATGATCTTCCACAAGGCCAATTGTAAGAATATATATAATTTTTTTGTATTAAATATTAAATGTTTTGTGTTTAATATTAATTTAAAATTTTATTATCTATTGTTGATTATAAAGAAAAAAAATTCAAAATTATAATTAATAAATGCCCATATGAATTAATTTTTTGCTCCGCATCTGAGATAGAGCAATGTTAATGTAATGCGACCATACAACCAACTATTTTGTTTAACTATAGTTGAGTTTATGTAGGGTTATGCTTTGTGTTAATTATAGTTAGATTATGAGGGTGTTTGGCAAGTTAGATTAGAGATTTTTTTTGATTAAAATAGTTAATAAAGATAAAAATAGATTAAAATAACTAATAAGATAAAATATTATATTCAAATCATATTCATTTCACATTTTCTTTCACAGCTATCAAATCAACTACAAAAATCCAACTAACTTCCCAAACATAACTTTTAAACAAAGTTAAAATAGCTAAAAAAAAAATCAAAAAGACAATTAAAACAGTCAAATTTCCAAACGAATCCTTTGATGAGATGATGATAATAATGTTAAATAGAATGAGAAAAATTATAAATCGAAATGATAACTTTACAAAATATTTATAAAGTTATAAAAAAAAATTATAATTATAATTATAATTATGAATATAAAATTATTTTTAAAAATATATATTGATTTACAATTTTCTTAATACAGTGTTACCGTACATGGATATTTTGATCATTTGATTACATTATCGACTCGACTGGGAGGTGTTTGGGTGTGCAACCCTAATATGTAGCTTAAGTATTAACCCTTGGATTAGAAAGAAATGATTAGGACCATTGAATTTTCTAATTGTGGAAAATGGAAACTGGGGCAACCGGTTAACCCTTTCGACTCTCTCTCTCTCTCTCCCTCCCTCTCTCTCTCTTCCCTCAGCAACTCTCTTTTCGTCTCTCCCTCTTCTTTTATTCCTCTACTGCTCTTGCCATTTGTGTAAGGTTCATTGTGTAACCCTTGATTTCCAGCAACAATTGCCAGTCTATGTTGGGTTCCATTGTTGAATCTCTACACTATCCTTGATTTCTAGCAACAAAATAATGAGGCATTCTCTCCAACCAGATATCAGGTATGGAGCGCTCTCTCTCTCTCTCTCTCTCTCTCTCTCTCTCTATTTTCCTTCTTTACTTCAGTGATTTTCCTAAACCCTAAACCCTTATCCTAATTTCAACCCCTCTATGATTCCCTAAACCCAAAACCCCTCCTGCAACAATAATGTCTATCCTTTTCTTAATCGATTTCCGGACTAATTAGTTTTTTGTTGGGAAGATATGAAAAAGAAGGTAAAATTTGGCGTGATTTTTGGACTAAGGAAATAGATATTAATAAAAGGTTTTTGTTGATAAAAAATAGGGGTAAAATTTGGACTAATTAATTAAATTACAAAATTGATAAAATTTTGTGAATCTCTCATCATAATCTTAAATCAGTCCAAACATGGGATAGAATACATAATTTTAATAGCATAGTTTTGATACTGTCTATTGCATGGTTTATTGAATTGTTCATGTTTTAAAACGTTAGATGAAATAAATCAAAGATCTTGAGCAACCAACTTCCAGTTAAGTGTTAGCTGTAAATTATGCTTCCTTGGTTTTTCTAGCTTTGATTCACATTTTCACTATTAAGTGTTGAGAACTTAAACTTGTGAAGTCTTGCAAATCATGGGTTTGCTAGTTTTTGATTTTTTTTTTTAATTTATTTTTTGTTTTTTATGTCAATTGTAAATGATTTTAGGAACATCCTTCTATCTATGGTCTGATTCAACAAATTTATTGAACAATTTTGGAGGAGCTTACAATCATATTCAGACTAGAAGCCTTAACTACACTCAATCTTTCCATGGAGCAAACTAATTTAAACGACGAATTAAATCCTAATACGGCATACATAAATTTATGAAACTAATGTGTCTCTATTCCAATTATTTTGTTGCCCTTGTAAGTATAATTTACCATTTTTTATTTAGATACTCTCTCTCTATATATATAAAGTAGCTCTCGACATGTTTGTGTTTGTGTACATGTGTCTTTTGCTTCTTTCTTATTTGTTGAGAACTAATTGTATTAGTTTATTTTCTTATTAAAGTAGACACATGTTTGTGCTTTATTTTGCTTGCTTTTGCCATGATCTTAACTTTTTCATAATGCAAAATCATCCATATTGTGATAAGTTTGGAAGAAATAATAGAGGAATCTAGAAGTGAAATCGAAAAACAAAAGCAAACATGTGCCCCTATGCTAAATGTATTAGGGCACTAATTTAATATTTTTAAAAAAAAACTTTAAGTTAACATGGGAATTGGCGTTATTATTGCATTATTTATGATGTGCATGATATGTGGGCTTAACTTGTGATTTGCGACAGCTGACACTAGCTTCTTTTGTAAATTAATGATTTGAAGTTTTTTCATTTTCTATAGCTTGTATAGGGACATCTGTTTATTTTTCTCATTTTTCTATTTGTTACTATGTTTTTGCATGATATAGTGCTTTTGGTCTATGGTGCTTTTAGGTTTTTGTTGACTATAATATTCCCCATTTGCAGTCATAGGATTAGATGAAAACTATCTGTAAATTTGATATCAGTATCATACCACATTCTATGTTTTTTAATTGGTCCATTTGATTTGTTTTAGTGTTTTTCTTTAGGTCACTTGTGATATGGGCTTAATGCAAAATGAATAGTGTTTAAATAATTGTAATGGACATTCTTAGCTGTTTTATGAGGTTTAAGGCCCCATAAGATCACATCGTGAACTCTTTCAGTCCTTAGTTTCATTTGGTTGGGCCAAAGTTTCAGCCTTCCTTCCACTGAATATAAAAAACTTTATAGTTTCTTAGTTTGTTGACGTACCAGCGAAGATAATTAGTGCTTGTGTCACATTTTCAAATTTGAGAGGGGGGTTTCTTGTTTTTGCTCAAATTATAGGTATTGAGGTGATGTTGTTAGAGAATGAAACAAAAGATGTGGCCATTGACCAAACTGTCCAAGTTATTTACTGTGGGAGCTGTTTTCAAGCAACCCAGTACCTTTAGTCCCAGTTGGAGGTCAGTCTACTGGCCTAGTCTATTGGGCCCAAGCCCAGCCCAAGAAAGTAGCGTACGGTGTTTAGCCGAGTAACAGATCCTGGTTCTTGGTAGTAGGAGTTGAATAGTCTATGCAAGTCAGCATCTCATCGTAGACACCCCATTTTTGACTGTCCTTAAGACTTGGATGTTCTTGTAGGTTCATCCAGCAACAAGTTTGATTGCTCGATGAGCGCTCGACTTTCGTGACGGAATGCTCCAAGTTTGATCCTTCCAGATCCTATTTCCATTCTATCTCATTTTTGGACCATGCTTTGGTCCCTCCATATTGATGTTCATGATGGCCTACCAGCTATGATCAAGGGCTGTCGGCCATGGGATCCTTCCTGCCAGCCATCAATAGGCCCTGCCGGCCATCAATGAGGCCCTGCCAGCCACCAATGATGGCTGGTCGGCCACCATTATTTCAACAGATATATTTTAGATATTTTTGAGCCAGCTGTTTGTAGGATAGACCATCTGCTTGCGCGTGGAGGACTGGATTGCTTTGAAGGTTTCTTGTATCTCCTATATATAGAGGCCTTCCTCTTGCATGCAAAGGGTTAGAAAATTTTGGCTGAGCTAAATTTCTCTCTCTCTCTTTCTAGAATCCTCTCTCTCCTTATTTTAGGCTTGAAAATGGTCCTTCTCTACAAATTTGCACTAGCACTCTTAGTCAAACACTCTAATATTGGAGCTGAGGTCTCTTGAGGCTTGGTTTGAGGGCTCAAAGTTGGTTTTAGCTTAAGAAAGTTGCTGTTTTGCTGCTGTCTTCAAGGGTAAGAAGTTATCCCCTTTTAATCTTTGTTTGGCTTCATTGGTTTGGCTAACCTTGCATGTTGTTTTTAGCCTAGTTGTCAACTAAAAAAACCTCTATTTTTTAGTGTTGAAAATGGTTGTTTGAGGCCCTTTTGTGATTAGGGGTGGTCCTCTCTCTTTTGTGGCTTATTGGCCAAGCTTTGTGCCATGTTTAAAAGCCTTTAAAACAATCTCCTTTTGGCCTTTTAACCACTGAAATCCAGGGGGTTTTCAGTGGTAAAAACTTGGTTTTGAGAACCAAAATAGGAGGGGGTGATCCCCTCTCCTTGTTTCTCCTTTGCATGTCTTGTTGGCCTACTTGTTGAGCATGTTTTTCTATCATCTTTTGACCTGATCTAAGCATAATTTTGTGACTTTTTTAACATGTCTTGACTCTATTTTGGGCTGGCTTGGCCACTTCTTACATGTTTTTTACACTTGTAGTGTAATCTTGCTCACTAGCTTTGCATGCTTGATGTTTTAGTCCATAATTCTAGCATGTGTTGACTCCACTTCAGCATATTTTTGGCCTTTATTTAGCATGCTCTAGCTCTATTTTGAATAGCTTTGGTCATGCATTTCTTGCTTTGTATAGCCATAGTGTAAATGCTCTTGACTAGCTTTGAGTTTAAAGGCCATTAGCATGTTGTACTTGTGTTGATTGTATGTTTTGGCATTATTTTGTATATAATTTCAGAGCATATGTCATTGTCATACTCTCACATATTTCACTCTTTAAGTGCTTTTGAGTGTTGAGCCTTATGCCTTGTTTGTGAGTCAATGCATGAACATGTTTTTCTTTATCTTGCTTTTCATGTTGTCATTTTAGCTCATTTTGGCCACTATTTTCGCATGCTTGTGGTCTGTTTAGGGCTGGTTTAGTCCTTTGAGCATTGTATTGCATGATGCTAGTGTTGTGCCCTTCACTAGTTTTTGATGCTTGAGTCTCTTAGCATGTTGTTTGCATAGCATGTTGTTTGTATTGCATCGCGTTCAACCGGACGTTATGTTGAACACAAGGTGGATTGGACCACTTTATACTCAAAGTGATGAAAGTGAGCCAACCCCCTTTGTCTCCATTGCCTTTGATCTTCCTTGATAAGGTAATGGTCTTAGAGTCTTGTTTGTCTTGCATTTATTGAAATATGTGCAAGATTGGATCTTTGGCTATCATGCATTGCATGCTTGATTGGTGGTTTTGGATCCAATAATGCCTCTCCCTTGATGCTTTGAAATGATAAGGAGTGGCACAATACACACATGCCCTAGGGAGACCCTTACTTTCCTCTGTTTTGTGCTCTGTTGCAGTTTGGTGTCACAGCACACCAGTGGTCGGCAGTGCTTCACAGATGGCCGGTACCCTTGCATTGTTGGTCGGTAGAGGCCATCCTTGGCCGGCAGGTGGCTGACAGCAAGCCCCTATGGCCGACAGGCCACTGGTGCACTCCCCAGCATTGTCTTGGTAAGATCCAGCAGCAAGTTCTTAAGGACACTGTAGACACCCCATTTTTGACCGCCCTTAAGACTTGGGCGTTATTGATGGTTTACTTGGTGATGGAAGTTGTGCAGTGCAAAGGGTCGATTTCTTCGGCAAGAGGAGAGTCAAATCCAAACCTCACACCCCATTTTGGACCAAAAGATTTTAGATCTTAAAATCCTCTCTTTCAAAATATTTTTGAAAAGAATTTTCTACGATGTTCCGAGGCTGGCATTTTATCCAATGTTACGCTTTTCGGTAAACCGAGCAAGGACAAAGTGGAAATGAATGAAAAAGAGATGAAATCATTGAAAAATCTTTCAAAAAACCTTGCTTAGGGGTTTGGGGTTGAAGAAAAGATGAGAAGAGGGAAGAAACCAAGTTGGAGAAGAAGATGGGCATGAATCGCTAAGAGAAAGTCGAGCAACCCTCACTAAATCAGGCCTATCCTTTTGAATACTTGGATTTCAGATATGAGGCCACCACCGTTGGAAAGCTTACTTCCAGGGCTTCATTTTTTACTTAAGAATCTCCTAAAGCTGAGTCCGGATGGGGGAGATATGATTGGTTGAAGTTGGGCATCATTCTGGTTGGACCGAAACTGAGCAGTCTTCACTAAAAGAGGGATATCTCTTAGCACACTTGGAATTTTGAAGTGAGGCTTCCAAATTTAGAAAAAAGACTTCTGGGGCTACGTTTTAGGCTCAAGAATGACTTGAAAAGGAGTCCAGATGAAGGAATTAGGCTTGCTTCAAGTTAGAGATCATGACTGATTTTTTCCATCGGCCTCTATAGAAGTCCATCGGCCACAATTGGACCTCATCGCCATAGGTCGGCCAAAAGTGAATCTTATCGGCCACAAATGTTGGCCGATCGGCCAAAAATGTCCAGAAAGCCCCGAATTGGTAGATATTTCTCCTCCAGCTGTTTCCAGCTTGTGCCACCTATCCTAGCTCGGATATTTTGGACCAAGCTTGATATTGCGCTATATAATGAAGCCTTATATCTCATTTTTCAAGGGTTAGAAGATTTGAACAAAAAGAGAGAACATTTTTGGTAAAAGGTTTGGGAGCTTCTCACACTAGAACCTCTCTCTCTACAATCCTCTCTCTTGAGCATTTGTGCTAGAAGGCTTGCATACAGCCATCTTCAACCTATCAACCCTTAAGAAGACTTGATCACCATTGGGCCACTACAAGAAATTGCATTTTTTGCAACGCAACAAAATATGTTGCTAAAAGGAAAAATTCATCGGCAAAGAGTTTTGCCAACACACAAAGCTACGTTGGCAACCCGTAGGCAAAAGTGAGTCGGCAAAAGTTTTTGCCGACGAAATTATCATTGCGTTGGTAAAAGTAATGCCTTTAGCGACGAACATAGTCGTCGTTAAAAGCCTTCATCCATCGTCGGCAATTTACCTTGCGTCGGTAAAAGTTATTCAAATATGATGATTGTGTGACACTTTTCGCGACACAAATTTGCATGGGCAAAATATATACTTTTAGCAACAAAATATGCGTTGGCAAAAGTAAACTTTTGGCTATACATTTACGTCGGTAAATGTTGCCATTTGCCTACGATTTGTTTGTCGATAAAGCTTCATTTTTGGCAACGACAAATTAGCATTGGCAAAAAGTACACTTTTAGCAACACAATATGAGTGGGCAAAAGTAAACTTTTGGCAACACAATTGCATCGGTAAATATTGCCATTTGCCGACGATTTGTTAGTCGATAAAGATTTACTTTTGGCAACGACAAATTGGCATTGGCTAAAAATACACTTCTAGCAACACAATATGAGTGGACAAAAATAAACTTTTAGCGACACATTTACCAATAAAAATAATTGAAAATAATTTATATATTTTTATAAGTTTTACAGATTTACAAGAGGCATCCCTCAGGCACCACTATTAGAAACTAATAACATTGATATGAAATCACCTAAAGTTGATGTGCAAGCCAAAAAAACACTGCTGATACTTCTTTTAGAAGCAGTGTATAAAACCTAAAAGGGTAAACTCACTAAAATACCCATATACATCCAAATTGTGAACCCACATTACAAACAACAGATAACAAAATAAAAACATGAAACTAACAAAGACGGGCAAACTATCCACAAACTTATCCAACAGACCAACATCTAGTAGCAGCCGCCTCACAGCAACATTGCAGCAGCAGCAGCCCAGCAAGCATCAACCACAAGGGCGGCAGCAGCAACAAACCAGCAGCTGCAGCAGATGAATCTGGTGCATCTGCAACCTCCAGGGCAGCTGCATTATTTGACATTCCTGGGGGCATTTCAGAAGAGATGACCAACATGCAAAGGCATTTTAATAGGAGCTACTGAAGCCAAGTTCTTTGCTAATCCTTGCATGATAATTAGAAGAAAAAAAAAAGAATGTAAAATACCTACTTTGGAGGAGAACATCCTTTCTTCTCTACATGATACAGGTGCATTAGCCTCTTGTACATATGAAAATATTGTCAACTTCCGAATATTGACTCCGTTTGGTAGATTTTTGGAGTTCGCCCTCCCTCCGAAAGAAAAGGAGGATTCATCAGCTTCAACAAGACCAGTGAATGAGCACTTAGCGGTGCAAAGGTCTTCCACACTTGTATATTCAGCTGTATAAGCACGAAATTGTGCCAGAGTAATTTGAAGGCACTTGAACTTTTTAGTCTCCCCAAGGGCTAGCGAGCTTTGACAATTCCTTTTCTTTTGAGACTGCAAAGTTGAATCTACATTGATATCTGCATGCAAGTCTGGCTTAGCTTTCTGCTGCTGCTCTCTTTTTGCCCTCTACTTTTGTGGCTTCGGATGCAAGCTTGAATTGGACTCATTGTCATTAACAGCCAATTTAGCTTTTTGCTTTTGTTCTTCACTTGGATGTTGCTTGGTTATATGTTTTCTTTTCTGATACATCAACTCAATAAGTGAGTTTGCTGCATTTTGCTCGGTATTAATCAGACCAGCTTCTGGACCTTTCATTCGCCATGGAGTTTTTGTTATTTTCTTTTCTGCCTTAAATGATGAGAGAAGAGGGTCGATCATGTTGGTCAGAGGAGAATCTGGGGCTTTGCTTAGTGTTGGGTTCACTTCAGACTCTTCAGATACTTCTTGTAAAGCACTAGATCTGAACTCTATGATATGATCTGCAAGCTGGCATAAACTTGCAAATAAACATCAGAAAGACATGGTGAATTCTGATAGTTTAAAATCATCATATCCTCCAAATCTTCTACAGTGTATCCAATGTAGAGCCCGTTAAATCTGAGGTTGTGGTACTATATTTGTGAATCTTGATTACGGATTAGAAGCTTAAAATGTATGGTAACTGGAATTCAACATGCAATCCATGTGTCTGTCTGTGCATGTGAAATTATATGTTTTTCGAAGAATGAAAACAGAAAAAAAAAAAACACAATCAAACAGGTCCTGTAATTTTCTGAAACAGTACTTCCATGTTTGATTTAAAGCAGTCAAAGAGCTATTTGAACGGTTGTACCTCAACTGTTTCTGAAATATTTGATTGCTTTCCTCCATGTTGCAAACATGATTTTGAGATTACGCTTTGGTCCGTAGAATTGTGTTCTTTGACTTTTTTATGCCCATGAACTTTTGAATCAATCCTGCACAACTTGTTCTTCCCTTTGGGATCAATTACACGTTGTGATGCATCTGAACCAGAAGCACTAGCAGGTTGTTTCAGTGTAAGAGAAGATTAGTATACAGATTAATGTAAGGAAGGATGTAAACTGAATATAGAATCATACAAACCCAGAATTCAAAGTCGCTGCGTCATATTATTTGTGCTCCTAACAAAAGACTGCTTCCCTTAGAGCTGAACCCTAAAGTACTTAGTTATTGTGTAGGATAGCTCCATAATAACAATTATAAAGTTAACAGTTTTATCATTAACAAAATAGAAATCATATTAACCCTAAAGTACTTAGTTATTGTATAGGATAGCATATATGCTTCATATGATTTCAATTTTCTCTGCATATATGCTTCATATGATTTTATTACTCCATAATAACAATTATAAAGTTAGCACTTAGGACTAATTTTTGCCTAGGATAGCTCTAATTCCAACTCCTACAAAAATTTTAGAGGTTGCCTCTTTGCCACATAGCAAGAAAGACACTTTATATTATTATCTACCAATCTCCTCCTGATCCTATGTAAATGTTTCCAAATTAGTTAACATAATTAAACCAAGAAAAATCATGTTGAAGAGGGAAGCAAAATGAGGCTCAAGACAATAAAAGGAGAGAGAACAAACCCTATTGTCGAAAGAGACTTGATATTAGTAGCTTCCTTCAAACATTCACCTTTAGCACTAGAACTTTTCTGCTTGTGATTAAAAAAAAAAAAAAAGATTATAAATTAGTTGATAAAATTTTAGGTACATGATTCAATCCTGTTATCAAATAGGAGGGCTCCACTTTCTAATTATTTAGCATACTTTATTCAATGATGTTACCTTTCAGAACCTGCTAAATCTACAAGATTAAGTCGAGCGAACAGGTGACGAGTTACCCCTTGGGATTCCGACTAAACATGAACCACCGATTAGAATTTAAACACCCAAATAAAAGCCACTGAAATAACAAAAACAACAAGACTGCTCACCTTACTTTCAATGATGCATGTAAACACACTATGAGAACGGCTACTTGCTAGATTCATATTAGTGGAAGCTACCTTTCTGTTTGCTGCTCCCTGAAGCATGATTACATTAATGGAAAATAGGATAGGCACGTTTGTTCTTTGAAAGACAGACATGCACCAACAACATGTAGATCATCCATAAGTAAGCATATATTCCGAATACCAAAGCAAAATAAACTAGAAATTATTAAAGTTCTATAAACTTGAGCGAGAGATTGAGGAAATCAAAATTTATTGTGAACATATTAAATCTAAATTAGTATTGATGCCCAAATTACAAATTTTAGCTGACTGTTTTCTGAATTCCATTTTCGCTATTTTACCAAAAACAAATGATATGCTGCCAACAAAAGCCAGATTTTGCATCTTTATACTTGTAAAGGCTGGAAACCATTCTTGCTTCCTTCCATTCCTTCTCATTTCCAAAACAAGCAACTAAAGGCAATTATCAAACTTAATTATTCCAATTAACCATCACTACCATTTCAATAAAGAAACAGATCTAGATAGATGATCAGTGACCTTTGACCAAGTCGAATTGCTGCAAGTCATTTAAAATATCAGATTCAATTCTATCGTAACAAACTGAGTAAGTAGTTCTAGACATTTGTATACATAAAATTTATTAACTTGCTGAGGTTGAGGATCAAGAATAAACAAGAAAATTAAGTGAAGCTAAATGCATACATGCACAAGCTGTTGAATAACATCCCGAATGCATTAGCTTGGTGAGTATCATACAAGAAAGCCTGCAATAGTTATTCATCTCCAGAGTACATGCAATATGAAATCACTATAACAAATAATGACAGAACATAAATTTAACAACCTTGATTTCAATTAAACTTTCAACTTAAATTCATGGGATAAGAACACAACTAACTGCATTAGAATATGTAACAAAACAACCAAGAAAGTTCAGTTGGAGGTACATTTTACATAAGTCCCACATAAAGTTTGTGCAAACATAATTGGTGAGCATAGAAGAAATTGAAGACATGTATGAGTGAATAAAAATACCTTTAGATTTTTATATATGAATCCCTTAGTGTTCTGTAGGTGGTCAAGAAGTCAGCCAGGGGTTGCTACTAACAGATTTACTCCTTTCACAATACGCTCTGCTTCTCCCCTGTGAGCTGCACCACCAATAACCAAGCCAAGAGTCTGTGAATGATGATTAAGAAGGTCCTTTGCCATTACATGTGTTTGCATAATTTCATTGGAAGATTAGTCCAGGTCGTTACTTAGAAAAAATGACAATCCATTATAACTGAATGCAACTAATTTGGAAGATGTATATATATAGAAAGCAACAAGACCCCCAAAACAAAAAAAGTGTTATTAGAAAAGATGAAGTGGATTATCTTTCTTTTCTTAACGATTCAAACCAAATGGAATTAAAATCAGTGGAAGGTAAAACACGATTTCCAAAATTAGTAGAAAATGATGAAAAATAATTCTTGAGAAGAGCTAATTTGAAGATGATCTAACACAGACAACAAGAAGTAACTACCAAAAAATAATATTCTAAATGCGCTTTAAGATTGAGAAAGAGTTGAAATGATGAAGGAAAAATATTTCTATAATCAATATTAACCATCTAGATTTATTATCTTTCCAGAAAGAAGGATAAAATAGGGATGGCTTTATTCTATAATGATTTTGTCTTTTCAATTTGCTTGTTTAGAAAGTACAAATATCACAAAAGAGTTGTAATTGAGAGGATTATAGTGTAGGATTAATAATTAGAATCACATCACAGGCTATCTTGGGAAAAAGATTGATATTGATAAGTAAAAAAAATAAAAATAAAATAAAAACAAGAATATTTACCTGTATGGCAAGTTCCCTAGTTGGGCAGTTGACAATTACCCCCGTTCAGATTTGATGTAACAACTCCACAGCAGATATCAGAAAAGCAAGGGTCTTTCCAGAACATGTCCTTGCAGCTCCAAGAACATTTTTGCCTTCCAAAAGTGGCGGAATAGATCTGGCTTGGATCTGCAATTGGAATCAAAAGTTAACTCAGGGATATATGTTCTATCTAAGGATATCCACATAAAGTAAACAATTATGACAATACAAATATAACAATCAGCATATCAAATTCACATACAAATAATTCATGCTCTCTGTTTATAAAGAGATAGGTAATTCATTATGTTAAGAGCAAATTATGTTAACAACAATGATCAAACTTAAAGATTCATTTACATACAGGAAGTGTGTAATAACATCATGGAGTGCTAGAAAATTCAGTGAACTAGTTTTTTTTTTGTTTTCTGTCAATGACAATAGATGAATAATGGTATGCCTCTTTTATAATACATGAGAACTGGGATTCCATTAACAGGTTGAGACTTAGAAAAAAGCATTTCAAATCTTTTCCTATCACCTCCAGGCATATAATTTGGGCACATATATTTTCTGGATTTTAATTATTAATTCTCTAGTTACTACTAGAATGGGGAAAAATGGAAAACAAACATTCATATATTTGTTTTTTTCCTTCGAAAACTGTAAGAATCTGAATATCTAGTTAGTAAACCATGTTAGTAGTATCTCAGGATATTCTTTTAGTCTCAAAATACAATGAATATGAGCTACGAGTCCTCTACAACGAACAGAGTACAACATAAGGGCATTCAATAAGGAATGTCCCAGAACAGCAAATAAGGATCAAAACCAATCACAATGCTTCATTCAACAACCAAATTTAGTTGCCACTTGACCTTAAGATATGTGACAAACAACCAAATCCAGCATTCCTACCTTGCACAAGAAAACCAACACATTACATGGATTTAATAGATGGTGATCAACAGTATTCTGGCAATGGCAGTAGTTATTATTATTATGATTATGCAAGAAAATCTTGAAAATTAAGAGAAGTTAAGTCAAGTTTAGTGTTGCAGAGAATGGAAGCATTTGTTTTGGGGTTGCTGTTTCTTTTACGCCAAAAATTGTTGACATGGAGATTTCTACCAATCAAGCTTTTTTTCTTTTTCCTTTTTTTTTTTTTTTTTTTTTGAACTAGGAAATGCCCTCAGGCTACAAAGGAATGGGCAGCTCGGTTGACAATCGAGCCACCTTGAACTAGAAAATAGGCAAAAAGAAACCAACCCACAAAAACAGGGTTCCAAACACCATAAAAATGAGGTCAAATAGATGGGAACCCATATCATTGACAGAAATTTATGAAAAGGTAACCATTATCAAAAAGTCTTGCATAGCATGATACGACAAACTGTAACATTTTATAGAGAAACCACATTTAATTGATATAGATACCTCTGTTCGTACATTGAACAGGTAAATAATTACTATAAAACTTCAGGTGAAAGACATGTTGAATTTATTCTTGGCTGAAAATAGATTACCTGGGACAAAATTTGCTACTTGTTCCTAATTTGAGTCCTTGCCTTGTTCATGACTGAGTTAGGTGACTTGTAGAACCTCTGTATGAAAGAATAAATCGGATTAGAAAGAAACTAATAAAATATAATAAAGAAAAAAATAGGTGTGTGGTCTCTGGGTTTTCAAGAAACACCGAAAGCAAATAACAATGGGCTCAGGTTTGTGTAATCTAACATATTTATTTATTTTTAAATATATTTTTTGGGGTTTTCATATTTCAATTGTATAAGCAAATGGGGTTTTCTTCAATCCACGTCAATCAAATTAATTACAGGAGGCAAAATTAGAGGTTTAGCAAATTCGAGGTGAAGAAACTATTGAGAGGCTGAACAACGAAGGGGCAAAGACCTGAGAAGTTGAAAATTATAGTTAGGGTTTGGAATTGAGGGAACGAGAGAGAGAGAGAGAGAGAGAGAGAGAGAGAGAGAGAGAGAGTTTACCTGATACAAGAGGTTTGAAAATCGAGAGGATTAGCAATGGTACAGTGTAGGCAGTTCCACGCACTACCACAGAACCTCCTTCATCTCTCCACCGAACCCCACTGCTGCTCCAACATTGCTCCTGTTTCGTTTCGTGTTAGCCACCTTCTTCATGTTTGCTTTCTGCCTTGGTCAGTTCGCCGCCGACCTCACGGTGGGGAAACAGGGTGGCGCTACCACGGCATGAGACATTTTTGGTGGTGGCGGCCTAGGTTTGTGGTTATATGAATGTTGGAGAGAAATAGTTCTTTTTTGTTTTTTTTTTTTGTTGGGTGGTGATTTTGTTATATTTGTTTTTTTGAAATTATGTTTTGGTGTTTGGCGTTCCAAATTTTCGTTTTGGAGCTTTTTATTTATTTATTTATTTTTAAGTCGTACCTTTCATAACAGTAATTGTGTGTCATGGAAAGTGTAATATTTTTAACAGTTAGTTTTTTGTGCGTCGTAGAAAGTGCAATTTTTGAACGGTTGGCTTTTTGTGTGCCATAAAATGTTTAATATTTTTAACAGTTGATGTACGCGTGTAGTGTATAATTGATGTATTGATGGCATGCAATATGCACGTCATAAAAAATTTGATTATTTACAGCTAACATTAAAGGTCATAAAAAAATTATTGTTATTAGCATTTACAACCTACACAATAGACACATCGTGGTTAGGAAATTATTTACAACCTGCAAAAAAAAAATAAGTCGTAAAAGTGAGAAACTACAACGTACATTTACTGTATGTTGTTGATGTAAAGCCGCAAAAACCCAATTTTGAACGACGGACCATATTGAAAATTGTGGATTCCATTTTATATCTTTACAGGTAAAATGTAAAAAAACATGCAGAAGATCATTTTGTTATCACTCCCAAGAAAACACTAAAATTTATAACAATAGAAGTCAGCTAATTATCAACCTGTTTTTTTTTCCAACAAAATCAATTAACTATAGTTGTTGGTTTCTTTTCTTGTTCTTTTTTTTTTAATGATAAAAAAATGGGAAACTGCCCATATTCATCCCTTAATATATTACAAATATCAACTATTCCAAATCACTGGTATATTAAAAAAAAAAAAACCTAAAGAAATAATTGATGTAACTTTTTGGAAAAAAAAAAAAATGCTCCCCCTGTAGCATGCATTATTGGATGTTATGTTTATTGCCTCAAAAATCCAATTTCACCATCATGCAACATTCTTATCTGTGAAAGAAATCCAAATCAAAAGAATAATTGAAAAGCAAACCAAAAGTAGAAGAATTTGGGGAAGAAGGCAAGTATCAATTTTGCGAAACAGAAATTGAGAGAGAGAAGCAGGGGAAGTGAGATACAAAGCATAAAGGGAACAAACCTATAGGGGCAGACTGAAGCACCGATGGTTTCGCACACAGCAGCAAACGGCACAAACCCAACAATCAACAAACCTATATGCGGGTGTGTGATTTGGTTGGGGGAGAGAACTACGAATTGTGAGACAAACTTGTGCAAGAGTGAAAACCGTGCAGATTGGTGAGGGGATTTACCTATCCTAGAAAAAAAAGAGGGAATTTTGGGAGGGAAATTTTCACCGGCTCATATGTTTGTAGAGGGAGATCACCAAAAAAAAAAACAAAAAAAAAAACAATTCAATACAATTTTTAGGTTTTTTTTTTTAATTAAAAACAATTTGAGAGCAATAAAAATCAAAATTATATTTTTAAAATTTTAAAAAGTATTTATGACCTAAAAGATAAAATTATACAAAAATAATAAGTTGTTTTTTTAACCCAATTTTTTTTTTTTATTTTTTAGGAAAAAAATTTTTGAAACTAGTTTTTGAAAATAAAACAAAATATATTGAAATTGATAATCTAACCACATTCTTTGAAAAAGTTTAAATTATCTGAAATTAGTCATCTCAACTTAAGAGTGTGTTTGGGCTTAATGGGTTCATTTTGTGATCTAATTCAATGATCATTTTAATTTTACAATTCATTAACTAGAATATTTAAAACTCTTTAAAAAGTTGTAATAAAAACACAAATCACTAAATCACATCATTTCACTAGCAAAACTTTTACCGACAAATAGTGTTATCGTCGCTAAATGATTAACTCTTTGCTCACGCCAACTTGTTGTTGCCAAAAGTAAGCACACTAATAGCAACGCTCATTGTGTTGCTAAAACGTAAGCCTCGTAGCTAAAAGTTTTGAAATTTTGGCGCCAACCAAAAATTTTGCCGCCAAATGAATGTTATGCTTTTTTAGCGACGCTAACAAATTGCGTCGGTAAAGGTATACTTTTACCAATGAAATTGATCACTGTGTCGCCAAAAATATACTTTTGGCGATGAAAAATTGACGTCGTCACCAAAAGTAGTTGCCAAAAGTGCAATTTCCTGTAGTGGGCTGAGGTCTCTTGGAACTTGTTTTGGGCAGCTAAAGGTGGTTTTGGCTCAAGAAAAGTGGATGTTTTGCTGCAAGTGCTCCAAAGGTAATCACTCACCCCTTTAAGCTTGTCTTTCACACCTACTTCACCATCCTTTTTTCCATTATTTTGGACTATTTTGGGGCTGGTTTTGAACCATAAAAAACTTTGATTTTGAGGTTCTAAAATGATGGTTTAAGTTTTGTTTGGCTAGGGGGTTGTCTCTCCTTTTTGCTCCTTGGCTTGTGAGGCCTTTTGAGCCATCTTTCACCTCCTTTTAAACCAACTTTTTTTGGCCTTTAAACTGCTGAATTCCAGAGGAATTCAAGTGGTAAAAAGGTGGTTTTTAGGCCCGAAATAGGAGGGGGTTGTCCCCTCTCCTCTTCTCTTATTTACTTGTGTTGATGGCCCATCAAAAGAGCATGTATTTCTCCTTCTTTTAAGCTTAGTTCAAGCACTTTTTTTGTGACTTTTAGGACCTGTCATAACTCTGTTTTAGGCTGGTTTGGTCACCTCTTGCATGCTTTATACACTTGTAGTGTAAACTTGCACACTAGCCTAACATGCATCATACTTTAGACCATCATTCTAGTGTGATTTTGGCTCAGCTCCGGGAAGATTTTACTCATGTTTTTCCATGATCTAGGTCTAATTTATGTTGTTTTGGTCATGCATGCCTTGCTTTGTATAGCCATAGTGCATTCTAGCTCACTAGCTTTGAGTTTCCAAGCATCTACCATGCATTACTTGGACCATTGCATAATTTGGCATCATTTTTTATGTGATTTCAGAGCATGTTTCATTGCCATGCACTCACATCTTTCACTTCTTCAATGCTCTGAAGGGTTCATACTTTATGCCTTAAAAAAGAGCCCATGTGTATGCCATCTTGCCTAGGCTTTTGGACCACCATTTCAGTGTGCTTTGGATCTTATTTTTCCATGATACAACTCTATTTTTGGTTGGTTAGGGCATCCCTCATTTGCTTCTTACACTTGTAGTGTAAATCCTCTTTACTAGTCTTGCATGCCTAATGAGTGAGCTTGTTATTCTAGCATGTGTTGACTTGGTATTAGCCCATTTTTGGTGTTAATTTGACATGCCATAACTCTAATTTTTATTGGTAAAGTCATCTCATGCTTGGTCTTGGTAGGTGTAGTGTAATCCTCCATATTGCCCTTGCATGCTCCATGTTTTGGCCCTTCATGCTAGCTTGTTTTGGCTTCGGTCCATGCATGTTTTAGTCTCATTTTGACATGATCTAGGACTGTTTTGGTTGTCCTTGACCCTTTGGGGCTTGATTCATGTGGCCATGGTGTAAGTCCCTTGGAGCTTTGAGCCCACTAGCATGCTTTGTTTGTCATTTGTGTATGATTTAGCCTCATTTGGAATGTAATTTCAGAGTTTACTTCATTGTCACACTCACATGTTTGTCACTCCTTGCTCATGTTTGAGAGTTGTGATTTTATGCCTAGTTGATGGGCCATTGTATGCGCATGCATTTTCTCACTTTTCATGCCACCATTTCATTATTTTGGCCACTGCTTTGGACCCTCTCAGGTCTGTCCATATGCGGTTTAAGTCCATCTTGCATGTTGTTTGCATAGTTGTTGGTACGCTCATGTTGCATTAGCTTTGTTTGCATGCTTGAGTTACATTGCATATTTGCATGTTTAGGTTGCATTGCATTTGGTATGCTTGTGTTGCATTGCATCGAGTGTGTATGTCGCATTGTGTTTAGAATCTTGAGCATGCATTGCATCTTGTTTGGATAGAGTGTCAATCCAAACACGAGGAATGAGGGACGTTTCATACTTGAAGTGATGAAACGTGACTCAATTCTCGGTCGCTGACCCTCTTGATCGAGCATGATAGAGGTTAAGGAATTTATGTGTTTTTGTGCATGCATTTGGCATTGATTTGTGCAACTCGGCCTCTTTGGCCATCATGCATCGAAATGCGTGATTGGTGGCTCGAGAGCTGAGCACTACACACCTTTGAGCCTTAGACATGATAAGGGGTGTAGTTGCACACACATTTTCTTGCAAATACATTGCCATGCCTCTGTTGTGCTCTGTTGCAGCAAAAAGGAGAGTTTGCAGGAAGAAGTGGTCGATTGGCTATCTGGTGTGCCGATCGGCTAACAATATTTGGCCGATAGTCTCAAAATTGGTCGATGACCATTATCCACTGGCCGATGGCCACCCCTCTTGGCCGATGACCTCTCAGAGTGTCCATGAGGTGGTTCAGAAGCATCACAGAAATTGGCATAATTTTCAGAGGTGCAGAACAGTGCAAACAGAGGCAACATGAGGCATGACAACGGATTTCCAAGTGAAGTCGATTGACCATGCATATGCCCCTCTTCTCGAGGCCGTTTTAACTACTTTGTATAGTTAGTTAATTTGTAATTAATTAGTTAATGTGTTGGCTAATTTAATTCATCGTTGTAAATTCTTAATTAGCTTAGCTTAGCTTAGCTAATATTCAATTTGATTATGTAATAATTAGTCTAATTAGATTATTAGATTAGTTAGAATAGCTTAGCATAGCTAGCTTGTATTATTCATTCGGACTCTCCGTCGAGAGGGCAAATTTTGTAATAAGTGTGCGTGAGTGTGTGAATGTCTTCCAACCCCACGTCTTTCTCCCTTTTACTTAACCGCTTACGATGGTTAGTTCTAGGTCATGTTTTGATTAGCATCGTTATGCTTGTATGTTTACATTCATTCATTTGTCTTGCATGCACCGGGCTGGGCGCATCATACAAACTGCATTGTATTTCAATACATTTACTTGAATGCGTGTTCAACATCATGTTATCAAGTGGCATTTCATATGCCATCTTAGAATAGCTGAGCCTATTTTAGTTTCATTTTTGCATGTATAGCGATCCTGGTTATCCCTTTACTGTTCTGTTGTATTCCGGACTCGGTTCTGTGAAGTTGGTAGTGGTATCTATCATGTTGTCATCCTTTAATTCCACTTGATTGAGTTTTAGGATGTTTTGAACTGGGTTGTTACAGGTTGGTTAGGCCTTGGTTTCAATTCCTTGTTGTTCAGTTTTTAGGCGTTCTGCTCGAGCGGGTCTTCTTGCGCTCGAGCGGGGATTACACACCTCCAGTATTTCGGGTTCCTGCAAAACTTCTGTAGATGTGATTTCTGCGCTCGAGCGGGTTTGTTTACGCTCGAGCGGTGGCGCTCGAGCGGGTTGTCTGGCGCTCGAGCGGGTAGTGCTTTCTAGGTGTAAGTTCTGGGAGGTGGGAATCTGCGCTCGAGCGGACTGGTTTTCACGCTCGAGCGGAAGTGCTTTATTCTTGTGTCTTAGCGCTCGAGCGGGCATTATTGCGCTCGAGCATGTCCAGAGTTTTGTTCTTGGCGCTCGAGCGTCGTGTTCTCCGCTCGAGCGGGTCATACGTATATGAGTTATCCGCTGGGTGATTTCAAATCACTTTTTGCTTTTCTTTCTCTCTCCTACTTTTTCTAAAAACCATTTTTGAGAGCCTCTCTCTCTAGATACTCCCTTCTCTCTAGGGTTTGATCTAGTTAGAGTGTCCTCCTTCTCTTCGGTCTTTGTAAAAGTTGTGTTGATCGTCGAGGGCGTCGTTTTGATCTAAAAATCTCGATGTTTGGAGCACTTTGGTTTTGGTCTCTTCTCCATCCGAGCTCTAGCTTCGAGGTAGGGATATCCTACTCCTCTTTATGAGCTTTGTCTTTAAATTTTAGTATTTTGAGATGTTGGGGTTGGTTTGGTAATTTTGTGAAAGTTTGGGGGCTTTTGTGTAAATTTACAAGAGTTGGAGTTTTAGCTATATAAAACCTAGATGCATGTTTGGCATGGAAAAATGTGAAATTAATGTTAAAACATTGATGAAAATGGAACCTAAGGGTTGTAATGTTAATTATGGAAAATGCCCTAATTACATTGGTTAATTAATTTGCATAATTAATTATGAGAAATGAGGAATTGATTTGGGAAGTCATGGGATAAAAGGGTGTAGTTGGATTATTTATCACTCACCTAGTTGGAATGTTGATTATATATCCATTGTTGCATTTATTTTCTGTATAGAAATAACTGCTTTGGGTTATCGGTGGAGGAGAGTCTTGATTGTTGTAGACAATGCATGATGATTAGGCAAACTGAAACTAATCACTGGAATGTGACATTGAGATTGACGATTGAAAGAATACATTAAATTTATGTATTGTGTGATGATGTGTATAATTGTTGTTTATATGCATTGTGTTGTGTTGGAGGAGATAGGGGATGTACTCCACGGTTTAGGGGAAGATAGGGGATGGACCTCTAAACCGGATGTGTTGGGAGGAGATAGGGGATGGACTCCATAGATAGAGCTCATATGCTTATCTATTAATGTGTTGACAGAGCTCATATGCTTGTCATTGGAAGTGTGATAGTGCTCATATGCATATCTGTGGAAGTGATGATAGAGCTTGTATGCTTGTCTGTTGTTGTGTGATATAGCTAGTATGCTTATCTATTATGAAATGGGAAGTGTTTGATATGAGTTACTGTCTCATATGAGTTGTTTGGTCAGGTTCTGAGCCATGGTTGTAAATTGAGAATTGAAAGGAATTGGAAAATGGACTGTAATATGGACTTGTATGTCATGAAACCGTAAAGTATGATAAGGGAAAGTATCTGTGTTGGCCATCTATCAACTGCTAATCTTTTAGTCATTGTTCATATTTGGTTTAGTATATTTCTACTGGGCTGTGGCTCACCCTATATGGGAATATCATTTTCAGGTACAGGTAGCATGCCACCTCCAAGGACGTAGCTTGGGAGGCTAGAGGCGGACACACTTTTGTTGTCTTATTTTTTTGATGTATTACATGTAAATTCAAGCCAAGGGCTTAATGTGTAAATGAGTTAGTACTCTTTTGTTGTAACCAAGTGTTAACTTGGAAAGCTGTAAGCCTTTAGGGCATTTGCTTTTGTCGTTAACATGTAATACTTTTTGTAATGGAACTCTGATAAATAGAAGGATGTGGAGTTTTTATATATCAATGCATGTCTCTATTGATGGGTTTAATGTTATTAGTTTGAGGGCGTTACAACTTGGTATCAGAGTGTACCGGGTTCGAATACTTTGGGTACGCGGGAAGTGATTAGGATCACAATGGGGTTGTCTCGCTTGATAGAGACTTAGATGTAGTGTCATATGCTTTGTGCTTAATTGATAACATGCTTATGTGACTATGTGAGTATGGAATGTAGTTTCTAGGATGTTGATTGGATCCTTGGGTTTCTGGGAGTCTTGTTGGAAAAGCACTTGATCAATGTTGTTTCTAACCGGAACTCTAGTAACGCCTCGGGACTATCATTATCCGGAGATGAAATTCGTTAGTGCTTATGTGTTTATGTGCTTACGTGGAGTGAATTACAGTTGTCCATGCATTAGGACGTGAGTGTTTAGTTTTGGCACATTTGTGAATGTGCTAACGTTCTGTATTACCTTTATTAGGATGTCAGGGCGAGGAAGAGGTGCTAGGCGTGGTAGGCCTGCGAGGCAGGAAGTACCTTTACCGGATGATATTCCGGCAGTGCAGGAGGGTGTTGGTCAGGCCAACATGGCCGAGCCAGTGGGCCAGCAGGCTATGAGTGCCTTGGCACGAGAGATAGCAGGGGCTTTAGGTATTCTCAAGGCTGGGAATCAAGCAGCTGAGGCAGGGCCTTCCTTCTTGAAGAGGGAGTTCTTCCGGTCTAACCCGGATGAGTTTGTTGGGGATCCAAAGGAGCCACTGAAGGCTGACGAGTGGTTGGAACAAATGAGTAAGACGTTCGAGATGCTTGGCATCGAGGACGGGGCACTGAAAGTGACCTTGGCATCCTTCCAGCTGAAGGGAGATGCGGGTCAATGGTGGAAGTACGAGAAGGCTCGTGTTGGTGGTACATGGGAGGCGTTTGTAAATGCTTTCCAGGAGAGGTTCTTATCCGCAGTGGCTAGCGAGAAGTTGAGGGATCAGTTTAGCCGGCTTAATCAGCAGGGTATGTCTGTGGCAGAGTTTGAGGCCACTTTCACTAGTTTGTCCAGGTTTGCACCTGAGTTGGTGGCGTCCGAAGAATGCCGTTGCTATGAGTTTGAGCGGAAATTGAGGCGGGGCCTCAAGCTGAGAGTTGGTGGGTTTTACATCCGAGAGTATAGACACTTAGTGGATGCTGTAGCTCATATGGAGCTCATGATGCAAGAGGAAGACGAGGAGAAACATAGAGGCTCCAAGGAGGGCTAGGGTGATGGCAGGAGACAGAGGGGCTATAACCCTCAACAGTCTCAGGGTGGAGTTGCTAGATCGACCTTTCCGGTGCCGAGTGCAGGCTCGGGGAGAGGTAGTCAGGGAGGCCTGACTTGTTTTGCGTGTGGCCAGTTGGGTCACAAGTCTTCAGTTTGCCCGCAGAAGGGAGGGGGTCAGCGAGCTGCTTCTTCTTCAGCTAGTCCTCAGGGCCAGAGTCAGGGCAGGGGCCAACCTTTGTTTTGCTATCAGTGTGGTCAGCCTGGGCACCTGAAGAGGTATTGCCCGCAGTTGAGTGCTACTTTAGGAGCGTCTGGTTCTAGACAGACGCAGGGATTTCAGCCTGTTCAGTCGGTGCAGGCCTCGAGGGCCAATCCGGGAGCTTCGTCATCCCAGTCAGTGCAGCAGTCTTTTGCTCCTAGAGGTGAGCAGGTGGATCAGGGGCCTACAGGGCACGTGTATGCTGTTACCGCGCAGGATTTAGTACCGGCTCCATCAGTAGTGAGAGGTACTTTTCTATTTTGCAACTCGGTTGCTAGTGTGTTGATTGACACGGGTGCATCTCATTGTTTTGTATCTGCTGCATTTGCATCTGTTTTGGAGTTGGAGTTGGCACAGTTAGCATCTCCTATTTGTGTGGCATCGCCTATTGCTGGTGAGTTGATCTTGAAACAGGGTGTTAGAGGTTGTGATATAGAGGTCGCCGACCATAGGCTTCCTTTTCCATTTGTGGTCATGCCCATGAAGGGCTTTGATGTTATTTTGGGTATGGACTGGCTATCGTCATACCGGGATGTTATCGATTGCTACCGCCAGAGGGTTTTAGACACCCCATTTTTGACCGTCCTCAAGACTTGGACGTCACCGTTTGAACACCCGGTGATCATCCATGTTTGTGTTCGTTTGGAGTTCCCGGAGGTCTCGGCTACGCGCCTTGCCTCAGGATCCCCGAACTCGACTGTTTAGTGTCTGGTTTTGCACCAAACACTTGTGTTTTGCTTTGGAGGGGCAGGGAATGCCTTGTGAGGCATCCCCACACATCACCGGCCATGGCCAGAGGCCACCGGCTGGTGTTTTGTCTCCATCGTCAATGTATATTGCCGGTCGGCATTATTTGTTGCCGGTCAGCACTCCTTTTTGTCAAAATGGAAATTTTGAGCAGCCGACTACTGTTCATCTACTTTTTGTAGATATTTTGTGCCATCTGTGATAGCTGGCACCCACTCTGTTCCCCTCCAAACACGTGTATGGAGGGATTTCCCTCTAAGAAGATTGTTTAGAAAGCTTTGCAAATGGGGACTTCTATAAGAGGAGAGCTCTTCTCCTTGTTCTAAGGTTAGACATTTTAGAGAGAAAAGTTGTGTGAGAGCTCTGGTTTTAGGTTTAGGGTTCCATACATATTATATCTCTATACCTCTCTCTCATTTGGCCTTTGTGTGTGTTTAAGTGTGTTTGTGTCTTACTATTGCACACAAACACATAGTGTTACACCTTCCCTTGGCTACTGAGGTTCTAAGAGGTTGTTCTTGGTGTTCTTGGGTGCTTTTGAGCTTGACGAACCAGCTGGTCCACCATTTGTGAAGAAAGTCTTCAAGGGTAAGAAACTAGCCCCTTTATTCCCCATTTTTGCATTGTATTCTGTCCTATCTTAGAACTGTTTTTGTGCTTAGTGTATAATACAAAAAAGTTTTGTTTTCGGGCCCTCTAAATAGTTTGTTTAGAGTGTCTTGTGGTTTGGAGGTGTTTGACACCTCTTAGGCCTTGAGAGGCCCCATTTTGTGCCATTTTGAGTGAGCTCCGGGACCTTGGTGTTTGGGCCTCCTCACCACTGAAATCTTAAGGGATTTCAGAGGTGAGGATGGTGCCTTGAGGTCCTAGAGACGAGAGGGCCACCCCATCTCCTTGTTGTTCTTGAAAAGGACCATTTTTGGCCTCTTGAGGGAGCACCTAGCTAAGCTTCATGTTGACCATGCCTCAGTTGTTTTTTGTGCTTATTATGTCATAATATGCCTCTGTTTTTTGTTGGTTTTGGTACACCATGCATGCTTAGCATACCTACCCTGTAATGCCATGTTTAGGCCTTAACATGCCTTAGGTTGTAAACCATGGTTCGAGCATGTTTTAGCTCTAGCTTTGTGAAGCTTTTGTGCTTATTTTGCCATGCTTGAGGTCTGTCCATAGTTGTTTGGGTCGGCCATGGCATGCATTGTATAGCCCCTTTGCATTTTTGGCTTGTTAGCCTTAAGTGTGTGAATGTATAGCATGCATCCTCGCTCTATTTCAGTGGTTTGGCACCATTTGTAGCATAATTTCAGTCCCTTTGACATGCTTGTATGCTTGCCTTGGACACCTCTTTAATGCTTTGAAAGCTTGTGTAGCATGCTCCATGTTTTGGCATTTGTGCATGCCTTTGAATTTAGGACATTTGGATGCCATCTAAGTGGTCTTTTGGGCTTTATTTTATGTGCTAAAACTCTGTTTTTGGTCAATAAGTTCATGCCATGTTTGGTCTTACTAAGTGTAGTTCAATACTTCATTAGTTTGCTTTGAATGCTTGGGCCATTTGTTGCATGTTTAGCCCATCTTGCTTGCTTGGTTTGGCACCATGTTCTTGCATGATTTTCAGAGTTTATTGCATGTCATTTGTCCATATTTGTACCCTCTTGAGTGCGCTCGAGAATTGCTCTTTAATGCTTAGGTGTCGGTCCTTGTGTGCATGCATGTTTGCATGTCATTTTGCCTTCATTCTTGTGCATGTTGGCTGCTGTTTTGGGCCTCGTATAGGGCTGCCCAAATTAGTTTAAGTCCACTCTTTACATGTTGTTACATGTCTTACACCTTGCATGCTTTGATTGCATCATGTCTTGCATGTCCACTTGCTTGCATGCTTGATCATCGCTTGCTTGTTTGCATTGCCATGTTGCATCCCTAGCTAACATGCTTAGGTTGCATTGAACGTGCATATATTGTCCCTTGATTTAGTGATAGGGATTGGACCCCTTTGGTTTGTTGGTTTGCATTGCACTTAACATCAAAATGTGCACACTTGGTCCCTTGGGCCATCACGCATGGAAATGGGCGATTGATGGTTCGAGAACCAAGGAACATGTCCCTTTGAGTCACTAGCATGATAAGGAACATGTTTGGTGCATATATGGCTTAAATTGTATTACCATGCTCTGCCTTGCCCTCTGTTGCTGTCAATTGCAGGTTCTGCAGGAACTCTCTGCCCACCGGCAGTGCTAAGTGCCGACCGGAAATCCTCCCTCTGCCGATAGCTTCACCAATGGCCGGTGGCCACATACCACTGCCGGTGGCAATCTTATTCGGCCGGTGGTGTCCCCCAATGTCCAGGGAAGCATTCCTGAGACTTTGGAAGTCTCCAGAGGAGTATATCAAGGAAAACAGAGGCAGCCTAGGCATGGCAGTGCACTTCCGAGCAGGACCGAGCACGCATTGCATTAGGCTCTCTTCTCAAGGCGGTTTACTGTTTTTCCTAGCTTAGTTAGTTTGTTAACTAATTAGGTAATTTGTAATAATTAATTAGCTCGCGAGTTAGTTAATTTGTAATATTTATTCGGTCCCTCCGAGCGAGGGCGAATGTGTAATAAGTGTGGGTGCGTGTGTGTATGTCTTCCAATCCCCACTTCTTTCTTCCCTTTTACTTACCTGCTTTGATGGTTAGTAATAGGTCATGTTTAAATTAGCATACCTTATGCTATGCATGCGTGCATTCATACATTTGTCTCGCATGCACCGGGCTCGGTATATCATGCTAACTGCATTTGTACTTCGATTCCAAATTGAATACGTGCATCAATTGACTGCATTTCACATGCCATGCTTAGGTTAGCCGAGCCTACTCTGATTACATCCTGTATGTGTTGCATTAGGCAATTTGACATGAACTAGGACCATGCATGTTGGCTAACTAGTTTATTGTTTTGGCACGGAGTACGATGTAAGTATTTATGCTTTAGCATCTCGTATGAGTGTGAATGCTATCATGACAGCGTGCTTACCATGTGGCTAGATGCTTATGTGATAAACTGTTTGAATGCCTGTGGGTGAAGGTTGGATTGTCTGAGTTGGAAGGGCTCATTGAAATTCGTGTTTTAGCCTACTTACGAGTAGCAAATTCCAAAACATTTTCCAAAACAAACGGATATGCAATGCTTATTCCCAAATTAGGCAATCTAGTCTATACTTGTGTGCTGTGCGCATAACATAGTAATTCTAGGCTAATAACTGGTTTAAGAACACATAACGTTTTCAAAAACGGATATCACGGTTAGTAGAGGCCGATCTTCGGATCGGGCGAGAGGGGGTGCTCATAGCTGACCTTCCCCAATCGTACCCAAGCTCCCGAGCCGAGGCAACTTTGGCAATGACGGACACGTGGCCTTCGGCACCGAGTCAGGGTTTCCTAAATTCTCCCATTTTAAAATATTTAGGTGGCGACTCTGTATCTGGCAAAGCAGTCCATGTTTGGCACTTCTTTTCAAAAAAATTTGTTTCTCAAAACGATTTGCCGGATTTGGACTCTTTGGTTCAGATTAAGAACCGTGACACAAATCGAGTCCGAACTGTAGCATGAGGCCCATGGGCGCGTCTACAGTTTCTGGCGACTCTGCTGGGGAGCTAGAGAGCTTGACTCGAACTCGTGATATCCTGTTTTGATTTCATTTATGTGTCTCTTTGCATTGCATGTGCATTGGTGCGCCTAGGACACCGTGTTTGCCATCTGCCATTCCTGAACGGTTTGCCGGAGGCTTGTTTTCTCAAGGCATGACCATAAGGCTGACCGGTTATGGGCTCTGACAGCATGGGAACACAAACCCCGGTTTTACCGGGGCACCCTTTTCGACTATTCGACCTAGTGCATATTCGGATCCATAGTGACCATTCCAAGTTAGGACAAGCTGCTTACCAGATTATAGGTTGTTTGAAACTGCTGTGTGCATAGTGGAACCCTAGCTCCTGACAAAATAGGACAGGGAAACCCTACCCCAACATAGGGGTGTCTTGGCTCTCTTTACTTGCTATGTGCTTTTAGAGTGTATCTCTACAGGAACGTACACATCAGTTTGCAAGATTGAGTATTAAACCTAAGGGCATCAGTATCAGTTTATGAGAATCAGTTATCTGCGGGTATCAGGTTCAGTTTTGGGAATAGTGATTCTGGGGAACAGTGATCAGCAGTAGAGTGCAGTTGTTCGGTTACACCTGTGGTTGGTCTGTTTGGGCTGAAATGCTGTTTGTTTTCCCTTTCAGTTCAGAGAGTTCAGGGAGTTGATACAGAATAGCCAGTGTTCCCCTTTGATTAAGGCAGACTTATGACGACGCAGAATTCAGAAGAGATCGTGGTTATGGCTGCTGCGTTAGATCAAGGGATCACTCTGCAAAGCAAGACCAACATTGATATGTCACATCCACCCAGGTCGCCTGTTGCGCACCCAGTCTGGGCCCCCCAGCTGTATCAGGCTCGCGAGCCTACTACATTTGAACTAATGGGGATGATAGGTGATCTCCAGAGGTCTGTGGCGGATCTCGCCTACGGAATGTCAGCTTCACCTCCAGCCGCACCATATGCCGGGAGTTTTGTACCCCAGGAGCCCCCGTTGTTTGGGAGAATTGTGATTGAACTTAGCCAGCCGGAGATGGCCTCCAACTATGGTAATGACATATCAACATCAACCCAAACCCCCGATCAGGCTGAGACCAGAGGAAAAGACAAAGTAAAGGCAGATGCCGATCCCATTGAACAACTGCTGCGGGCAGTCGAGGCTATGAAAGCCGGGGGGATGAACAAGCAACAGATATCCGCAGTTATGGCAAAAAATGTGGAGGATGCTTTCCCCATTCCACCTGAGGGTAGTTCAAGCCAGTCAGAAAATCGGGATAGGCCCCGTCATGCCAGAACAGTTCCTCCTATTCCCAGCCCCGCACCCGGGAAATATCAGAAAGCCAAGGTGGCGCCTGCCGACCCTTTCGCTTGTGCGTCTAGTAAGAACGCTCAGACTTCAAAATACCTGCCCCGAGGGCGCAGGGTCTTTCATGCTCTCTACATGCCTCTGTCTAAGGCACTTCAGATCCTTGCTAAGAGGGGACACCTTAAACCCTTGGAGCCTCGGCCTCTCCCGAAGAATCTCCCTGCCACACATGATGCTGCTTAGTACTGTGCGTACCACCAGTAGACAGGCCATGCAACCGACAATTGTTTCCGCCTCCGTCATGAGGTGCAAGATTTGATCGACAATGAGGTTATCCTCCCGCCCACCTCAGCCAAGTCCATTACCACCCAGTTATTGGATTTTGAGGACGCAGATACTGCAAGTATGTAATCAGAAAGTGAACTACCTGCGGGCGGCACTCGGTATATTTTTGGATGTGGCGTCTGGCACGCATTTTTGAGCATCGGTGAACCCGAGTTTTGTAAATTCTGGCTTGGGTATCGAGTTAGTCTTTTGTTTTGAGTCTGTCTCTTTGTCTTAAGTCAGTCTTTTTGCTTAAGGGTCTGTCTTGTTGTATCGAGTCAGTCCCCTTTGTATAAAATACCAGGTGATTCCGAGGTTGTTGCCTCGAACACCGTTTTGTCTTGTAATTACCCGTTTTTGTTTTTTGAGTCTATTTCTGCCGAGGGGCCAGTTATACCGACAAATCTGAATGAAACAGCGATGGCTATCTCATTTTCATGCTTGCTTCCAGTGTAAGTTAGTTGTGCCAGAGGATTCGAATGGGCTGACAGTACATCTCACCTGCTCTCCTGTGCGCCAAACTCATTGCATTGGCCTAAGTTTTTCAAAGACCCCCTTTTGAACACTGCGGTGATAAAAACGAAGAGGAAGAAATTCCTCGGGTTTTGCAAAATTTTGATCATTTTGAGAGAAAGAAAAGCATGCTAGGCCTTTCAATGAATGAAATCATGCTTGTTAGCGTGAGTACTGGGAAGGATCCTGGCTTGATCCAGATTGGTTCCACACTATCTTCGGCACGAGTGATTCGTCGCTTTCTTAAAAACTTTTAAAAACAAATGTTTTACATGGCCCTGTGAAGACCTGTGTGGAATCGCTCTTGAGATTGTGCAGCCTAGGATCGCTCTCAGCCTCAAGATTCGACCTGTTTGTCTTGAACCACGAACTCATCCGGAACATTCAACGGTCAACTGTCGGAGGAGGCCCGTGTGGCCAGTTTTGAAGCAGCCCTCGAGCAAGAGGCACCAAAGTCGAATCAAAACGAGTAGATCTCACCAAAAGAAGCTCGTGGAGCAGCCATGACGGATTCTCCTACAAATCACTGCAACAGCCATTATCCTAGATATAGAGAGGCTTCAACTTCAAAAAACCATTTGGCATGGACTTGTTACACTTTTACCCTTTGAGAGGCTCGCTGGGCCGAAAACCCGGAAGGGCGACCCAGGCAAAAGTTAGAGCAAGAGAAAAATACAAAAAAAAAGGAAGCAAAAAAATACAAAAAAAGAAATGTGAAAAAGAAAAGAAAAAGAAATAAAAAAATGAATGAAAATAAAAAGAAGCTCGCAAGGTCAAAAATCCGCATCGGGCACCTTGGCAAAAATTAGAGCCTGAAAAGTGAAGGTTAAAATACCCGAGTGTACCTCAACCGGAACTACGTAAGGCTTGATTCCCATGTTTGGGATATGTAGGCAACTTCATCATGAAGTCCAGCCCCCAACGCTTTCATAGCGTCTCGGTCCATGCAATGGTTTCGACTTCATCCCAAAGTCTAGTCGCCAACACCTTCCAAGGTGATTGTGTCCATATATCTATTATAACCGTCTTCGTCATCTCTGTGTCCAAGAGTTCGACCACCGCCAATGAAGACTGTTTGCGGACTGCTGCGGCACCATCCAAACAAGGGGCAACTTTTCGTTGCCACGAGTCGTCGTAAGCCGCCATTCAAACCAGGGGCAACTTTCCATTGCCGTGCGGCGTTCTTCAAGCCAGGGGCAATTTTCCATTGCCTCCGATCTGAGGTTGCGCATCTCAAAGAGTAAGTTCCATGCTCATTGAGCATCAGCCGTTTGCAATAATAGTTTTTGAAAATTTTTACTGAGGTTGACTATTTTCTCGAAAACTATTTCGTTTTCCAAAACTGGACCATTTTCTTGGACCCAAAAAGGAAAATTTTCAGTGCTTGCAGCCTGACTTGCATGGTTTTCAAATCAAAAATCGAACAAGTACATTAATCCGACTGTCATCTTGATCGAAACTATTTTAGTTGAAAACCAAAATGAAAAATTGGTCAAAATGATAAACTAGGGGCACAGTTGTGTCAGGCATTCTGTCTTTCCCCCGTCGTCGACGTACTTGCCAGGAGGGCACTCTACCCACCAGAAGAAATAGCTGTGAGCTGACGGCATCGGGCATGAACCCGCAACTTCCTATTCATTCATTAATCACCTTGGGGAGGGACGAAAAATGAGAGAATAAAGAATAGAGAGGTGTAAGTTGAGAGAAAAAGCGAGCCAAAGGGTTTTGAGAGAAAAACCGAGCTTGTGTGCCAGAGTGATGTGAAAATCACAAATGAGAAAAGGGTGGGAAGCAATACCCAAAGAAACTGGCTCCTCGTTATTTGAGGTCCCCCGTCTTCGTTGACGCGTCTGTATGTCGTGTCTTTTGTTTTGTTTACCTCAACCTTTATTTTAGGTCTCTTCCGAGCGTGTCTCGTTGTGTTTAGGTCGTGTACCCTTTTGTTCGAGTCCTTTTCCGTTGTATCCAGTTGTAGGCTCGATACCCCGGTTAAGAAAACCCCTTTTTCGAAAGTTAATCGTTTGTGCTCAGAGTGCTGTGCCATTCTCTACATTTGGGCGAACCAAAAGAAGGAAGGGAAAATTTGGGGCATCCGAGGATGTTTCAACCCTAGCCGGTTTCACCTTTGAAGGCCGTCTTGTCAGATTGGGCTGTTTTGTTTAAAGTTTGCCGTGTGCAGAATAAACCAAGTGTTGGGTTATTGGGCTGTATGCAGATTAATCCTCAGCAGAGTATGGGCCGTGTGTTCAGGATAAGCAGTGGTTTGTATGGGTTGCTTCGCTGTTACTTGGTTTGGTTATCTTGTTATTACAATGCAAATGTTCAACATTCAGACCACATATCAATTCCATTTACATTGAGGTGTAACATGATGTGATGCGATGCAATACACGAGATATGTAAATGTAACACTTTTTAAGACAAAAAGTTTGTTCATTTCATAATCTTTTTTTTAGTACAAAGTTTTGAGGAAAACAAAAATCTGCCTGCGACAGTACAAGGTAATCTAACTACCAGCGAAGAGAAAAAAAAAAGAGAAAAACAAAAAGAAAAAAGTAAAAGAAGAAGAAAAGCAGTAATCTGGGTCATCCTCAGTAGTCTCGGGCCCGGGGGTCTGCCTTCGCCCTCTTCCTGGATGAAGGTCCAGGAGCATCATCAGCATCGCCGTCTGAGCCTGAGTCTGAGTCGTCTCCAGCCTCCTCAGATGACCCGGCCCCTGCCTCTGCCTCGGACTCATCATCATCATCGTCATCATCACCAGGGGTCGGCACCCGAGAACTACTCCCGGTATGAGTACGCCCTCCCCTGGTACGGGGACATGCAGTGTCTCTCCGCCCTCCCCGAGAAGGAATAAAAGGCCCAGCTGGAGCACCGCCCACCGGAGGGATCTGGAAGGGAGGCTGAAAATCACAAAAAGGCAAATGCATCAGTATACTGTGGACAGTTTATCAGTGCAGAATGTAGTGTATAGATACAGTGTCAGAATAATGTGAGCAGTGTATCAGTGCAGAATGCAGTGTATAGATACGGTGTGAGAATGCCGTGAGCAGTTTATCAGTGCAGAATGCAGTGTATGAGTACAGTGTGTGAATGCCATGGGCAGTGTATCAGAGCAGAGTACAGTGCATGAATGCAGTGTATGCAGTGTATCATTGCTGTGAGATCAGTGTGCCAGGTGTTGTGTCGTGCATCAGATTATGGGAAGCAGTGTATGAATGGTTTGAGGCCATTGTCAGAAGAACATACCGGAATACTGTAAAGGGCCAGGAGGCCAAAGGTCCGCTGCAGCATCCCCATCATGGAGGCGTTCAACTCCACGGACTGCCGGGTGTACCCGGAGGACGCCTGCAAGAGTATAAGATATATCAGTATTCCGCGGAATATCAAATAAACTGAAATGAAATGCTAGATGCAAGATGCAGAATGAAGTAATACATACCGGAGGCAAGTCGGGGATGCCGGCTAACTCATGACCAGCCGGGGAAGGAGCAAAAGGGATCTGGTAGATCGCCCCATCCTGCCCTCTATATGATAGTGCAGTGGGCAGGGTGAGCCAGCCAGTCCCCTGTCCCCCCCGAGCTCCGCTCCTGCCATGCCCTCGACCCCTCCTCGATGTGCCCGCTCCAGCCCTAGCTCCCGCTCCAGCTGCCGGCGCCGCTGGCCTCTCCCCCTCAGCTCGGCGACCACCGTTCAAGGGTAGCATAATATAGGTCCGGACGTATATTAGGCAATCTAGTCTATACTTGTGTGCTGTGCGCATAACATAGTAATTCTAGGCTAATAACTGGTTTAAGAACACATAACGTTTTCAAAAACAAATATCACGGTTAGTAGAGGCCGATCTTCGGATCGGGCGAGAGGGGGTGCTCATAGCTGACCTTCCCCAATCGTACCCAAGCTCCCGAGCCGAGGCAACTTTGGCAATGACGGACACGTGGCCTTCGGCACCGAGTCAGGGTTTCCTAAATTCTCCCATTTTAAAATATTTAGGTGGCGACTCTGTATCTGGCGAAGCAGTCCATGTTTGGCACTTCTTTTCAAAAAAATCTGTTTCTCAAAACGATTTGCCGGATTTGGACTCTTTGGTTCAGATTAAGAACCGTGACACAAATCGAGTCCGAACTGTAGCATGAGGCCCACGGGCGCGTCTACAAGGGTCACGTTATGTACCTTGAGCGGGGAGTGGTTCCATTTCTTGGGAGACCGGGTTGGTTGTGTTCTACCACCGGGGTATGATTCGCGAGGGCGATGTGAGCTTAGTGGTCTACTTGCTAGCTTTGAGAGTGGTGAGTGTGATAAGACCCATGTTGTGTTGCCGAGGGTGGTTTGTGAGTATTCGGATGTCTTTCCCGAGGACCATGTTAGTTTGCCACCTCATCGAGAGATAGAGTTCTCTATTGATTTAGTGCCCGGCACAGCGCCGATTTCTATGGCACCTTATCGTTTTGCCCCAGCCGAGTTGAGTGAGTTGAAGATTCAACTCCAGGAGTTACTAGATAAGGGCTTTGTTCGCCCTAGTGTTTCGCCGTGGGGAGCACCGGCCCTCTTTGCTAAAAAGAAAGATGGTGCCTTGAGATTGTGTATAGACTACCGGAAGTTGAATCGGGCTACGGTCAAGAATAAGTACCCTATGCCCCGTATAGATGATCTGTTTGACCAGTTGAAGGGTTCCCGTTGTTTCTCTAAGATAGACTTGAGATCGGGTTACCACCAGTTGAGGGTCAGGGAGGAGGATATTCCTAAGACGGCATTCCGTACACGGTATGGCCATTATGAGTTTCTAGTGATGCCATTCGGGCTTACCAATGCACCGGCAGTCTTTATGGACTTGATGAACCGGATCTTCCGGGAATTCTTGGATCGATTTGTAGTCGTTTTCGTGGACGACATCCTTATCTATTCGCCTTCTGAGGAGGAGCACGAGGCACACTTGAGAGTGGTGCTTAAGTTACTTAGAGCCCATAGGTTGTATGCCAAGTTTGGGAAGTGTGAGTTCTGGCTAGGAGAGGTGAAATTCTTAGGCCATGTGGTATCCAGGGAAGGGGTGTCTGTTGATATATCCAAGGTTGAGGCAATGCAAGACTGGGCACAGCCTAAGAGTGTGTTTGAGATCCGCAGTTTTCTGGGATTAGCTGGGTATTACCGTCGGTTTGTGAAGGATTTTTCCAGACTAGCTTTGCCGTTGACTAGATTGACGCGGAAAGGGGTCAAGTTTGTGTGGAGTGAGACTTGTGAAAAGTCTTTCCAAGAGTTGAAGGTTAGATTGACCACCGCTCCGGTTTTGATTATTCCGGAGAGAGGGTTGGGTTATGCGGTTTATTGTGATGCCTCAAGGGAGGGTTTGGGTTGTGTGTTGATGCAAGAGGGGAAAGTAGTAGCTTATGGCTCACGTCAGTTGAAAATTCACGAGAAGAATTACCCTACACACGACCTAGAGTTAGCATCAGTGATCTTTGCGTTGAAGATCTGGAGGCACTACCTTTACGGTAAGAGGTTCGAGGTGTTCTCGGACCACAAGAGTTTGAAGTACCTGTTTACCCAGAGGGACTTGAATTTGAGGCAGAGGAGATGGATGGAGTTCATTGAGGACTATGATTTTGAGTTGCATTATCATCCGGGGAAGGCCAATGTTGTGGCCAATGCCCTTAGTAGGAAATCCATTAGTGATGTAGCTTGTATAGCCATCCGGGAATGGGAGATGTTGGGTGTACTTGGCGAGTTCAACTTGCATCTGGGCGAATCTATTGAGGCTGCGGCCTTGTCTTATGTTGTTGCACAGCCCACACTTGTGACTAGAGTGTTAGAGGCACAGAGAGGTGACCTTGAGGTAGAGTCCTTCTGAGAGAAGATCACCAGTGGGAAAGTTGAGAAGGGTTTGACGGTGTATCCCGACCAGAGTGTGAGATACCAAGACCGTTTGTTTATGCCGGAGTCTTGCCGAGAGGAGGTACTCTGAGAGTTCCATCATTCACGCCTTGCGGTGCATCCGGGAGGCACTAAGATGTATCGAGATTTGGGTCGCCAGTTTTGGTGGTGGGGTATGAAGAGAGATGTGGCTGTTTTCGTATAGAAGTGCCTTACTTGCCAGCAAGTGAAGGCCGAGCATCAGAGGCCAGCGGGCTTGTTGCAACCCTTGCCTATTGCCGAGTGGAAGTGGGAGCAGGTCACTATGGACTTCATTGTAGGTCTTCTGAGGATTCAGCGGGGTAGTGATGCTATTTGGGTGGTTGTAGACCGGTTGACTAAGTCGGCGCACTTCATTCCTATGCGCGTGAGAGATTCGGTAGATCATCTTGCCGACTTGTATATTCGGGACATAGTGAGATTGCACGGGGTCCCAGTGGCGATCGTCTCAGATAGAGACCCTCGTTTTACTGCTAGGTTGTAGCAGAGTTTGCAGAGTGCCTTGGGCACTAAGTTGACCTTTAGTACGGCTTATCACCCTCAGACTGACGGGCAGTCCGAGCGTACTATTCAGATCCTTGAGGATATGCTTCGGGGTTGTGTCCTAGACTTCAGTGGGACGTGGGAGAGGCACTTGCCATTGGTAGAGTTTGTCCACAACAACAGCTTTCAGTCTAGTATCGGTATGGCACCTTTTGAGGCCTTGTATGGCCGACCGTGTAGGTCTCCAGTTTATTGGGCCGAGGTGGGCGATGCACCTTTGTTGGGTCCGGAGTTGGTTAGGGAGACGACGGAGAAAGTTGAGCTTATCCGTAGGAGGCTTGTTACAGCCCAGAGTCGCCAAAAGAGTTATGCTGACCGTAGGAGGAGGCCTTTGGCGTTTGAGATAGGTGATCATGTCTTTCTGAAGATATCACCTAGGCGGGGATTGATGAGGTTTGGGAAGAATGGGAAGTTATCCCCTCGATTTATTGGTCCCGTTGAGATCCTGGAGAGGATTGGCGAGGTTGCTTATCGTTTAGCGTTGCCGCCACAGTTGTCCAGAGTTCATGACGTGTTTCATGTGAGTATGCTTCGGAGATATAAGCCGGATCCATCGCATGTGTTAGATTGGACCGACTTAGAGGTAGATGAGGATGCCTCGTATGAGGAGACACCGGTTCGGGTCTTGGATAGGCGGGATCAAGTCCTGCGTGGCAAGACCATTCCTTTGGTAAAGGTTTTGTGGAAACATCACGGAGTGGAGGAAGCCACTTGGGAACGTGAGTTGGAGGTCCGCGAGAAATATCCGGACTTGTTTGTTGACGGGTAATCTGATATTTAGATTATGTAATGTTGTTGCACTTAAGAGCTTTATATATGTCCTAAGTTGTCAAACATTGGTAATGTTTTGGTTTAATGAAAATATGTTGTAGAACTTACCTTGATATGGGAGTTGATTATGATATTGCATATGTTGGCTATATTGTAGAATTTGAGTTGTATCATGTATATTGATTATGATATGAACTGTGGACCATGCATATTGGAAATGGTTGGAAATGGAAGAAAACTGCATGTTGATAGTGCACTTGTAACAATTGTTGTGAAATGCCTCTTGAAAAGAGATGGAATCGACCGGTAACGGGTCGGGTTGTTTAATATTATGTTGTAATATTATTGAGAATGGATAAAACCTGTTTTTGAAAAACTTGTGTTTAATTTCGGGGATGAAATTCTTTAAGGGGGGGAGGTTATAGCGATCCCGGTTATCCCTTTATTGTTCTGTTGTATTCCGGACTCGGTTCCGTGAAGTTGGTAGTGGTATCTATCATGTTGTCGTCTTTTAATTCCACTTGATTGAGTTTTAGGATGTTTTGAACTGGGTTGTTACAGGTTGGTTAGGCCTTGGTTTCAATTCCTTGTTGTTCAATTTTTAGGCGTTCCGCTCGAGCGGGTCTTCTTGCGCTCGAGCGGGGATTACACACCTCCAGTATTTCGGGTTCCTGCAAAACTTCTGCAGATGTGATTTCTGCGCTCGAGCGGGTTTGTTTACGCTCGAGCGGTGGCGCTCGAGCAGGTAGTGCTTTCTGGGTGTAAGTTCTGGGAGGTGGGAATCTGCGCTCGAGCGGACTGGTTTTCACGCTCGAGCGGAAGTGCTTTATTCTTGTGTCTTGGCGCTCGAGCGGGCATTATTGCGCTCGAGCGTGTCTAGAGTTTTGTTCTTGGTGCTCGAGCGTCGTGTTCTCCGCTCGAGCGGGTCATACGTATATGAGTTATCCGCTGGGTGATTTCAAATCACTTTTTGCTTTTCTTTCTCTCTCCTAATTTTTCTAAAAACCATTTTTGAGAGCCTCTCTTGTCATCCTTCTCTTCGGCCTTTGTAAAAGTTGTGTTGATCGTCGAGGGCGTCGTTTTGATCTAAAAATCTCGGTCTTTGGAGCACTTTGGTTTTGGTCTCTTCTCCATCTGAGCTCTAGCTTCGAGGTAGGGATATCCTACTCCTCTTTATGAGCTTTGTCTTTAAATTTTAGTATTTTGAGATGTTGGGGTTGGTTTGGTAATTTTGTGAAAGTTTGGGGGCTTTTGTGTAAATTTACAAGAGTTGGAGTTTTAGCTATATAAAACCTAGATGCATGTTTGGCATGGAAAAATGTGAAATTAATGTTAAAACATTGATGAAAATGGAACCTAAGGGTTGTAATGTTAATTATGAAAAATGCCCTAATTACATTGGTTAATTAATTTGCATAATTAATTATGAGAAATGAGGAATTGATTTGGGAAGTCATGGGATAAAAGGGTGTAGTTGGATTATTTATCACTCACCTAGTTGGAATGTTGATTATATATCCATTGTTGCATTTATTTTCTGTATAGAAATAACTGCTTTGGGCTATCGGTGGAGGATAGTCTTGATTGTTGTAGACAATGCATGATGATTAGGCAAACTGAAACTAATCACTGGAATGTGTCATTGAGATTGACGATTGAAAGAATACATTAAATTTATGTATTGTGTGATGATGTGTATAATTGTTGTTTATATGCATTGTGTTGTGTTGGAGGAGATAGGGGATGTACTCCACGGTTTAGGGGAAGATAGGGGATGGACCTCTAAACCGGATGTGTTGGGAGGAGATAGGGATGGACTCCATAGATAGAGCTCATATGCTTATCTATTAATGTGTTGACAGGGCTCATATGCTTGTCATTGGAAGTGTGATAGTGCTCATATGCATATCTGTGGAAGTGATGATATAGCTTGTATGCTTGTCTGTTGTTGTGTGATATAGCTAGTATGCTTATCTATTATGAAATGGGAAGTGTTTGATATGAGTTACTGTCTCATATGAGTTGTTTGGCCAGGTTCTGAGCCATGGTTGTAAATTGAGAATTGAAAGGAATTGGAAAATGGACTGTAATATGGACTTGTATGTCATGAAACCGTAAAGTGTGATAAGGGAAAGTATCTGTGTTGGCCATCTATCAACTGCTAATCTTTTAGTCATTGTTCATATTTGGTTTAGTATATTTCTACTGGACTGTGGCTCACCCTATATGGGAATATCATCTTCAAGTACAGGTAACATGCCACCTCCAAGGACGTAGCTTGGGAGGCTAGAGGCGGACACACTTTTGTTGTCTTATTTGTTTGATGTATTACATGTAAATTCAAGCTAAGGGCTTAATGTGTAAATGAGTTAGTACTCTTTTGTTGTAACCAAGTGTTAACTTGGAAAGCTGTAAGCCTTTAGGGCATTTGCTTTTGTCGTTAACATGTAATACTTTTTGTAATGGAACTCTGATAAATAGAAGGATGTGGAGTTTTTATATATCAATGCATGTCTCTATTGATGGGTTTAATGTTATTAGTTTGAGGGCGTTACAGCATGTGTTGCATTAGGCATCTTAACATAGCTAGGATCATGCATTGATTACTAACTAGCTTTTGTTTTGGCTCAGAGTACACTATAAGTGTTTATGCTTTAGCATCTTGCATGTGTGTAAATGTTAACATGATAGCATGTTTGCCACGAGGCTAACTGCTTAATTGATAAAACTGCATGCATGCCTGTGGATGAAGGTTGGATTACTTGAATTGGAATAATTCATTGAAATGCGAGATTTAAGCCCACTTGAGGGTGGCAAAATCATGTTTTCTTAAACCCACTTGAGGGTGGCAAATCCACGTCTTAGCCTACTTGCGAGTAGCACCTTCAAACCATTTTCAAACAAACAAACATGAAATGTTTTGTTCCAATTTAGGAGATCCAGTCTATACTTGTATGTTGTGCACATCACATAATAAGGTTAGATTAATAACCGGAATAAGAACGCATGTGTTTTCAAAAATAACATATCATGTTAGTAATGGCCGATCTTTGATCGGGCGAGCGGGGGTGCTCATTGTATGACCTTCCCCTCTCATACCCAAGTTCCTGAGCTGAGGCAACTTTGGTGATGATGGACACGTGGCCTTAGGCATGAGTCAGGGTTTCTTAAATTTCTCCAAAATAAGACATTTAGGTGGCGACTCTGTATCTGGAAAAACAGTCCATGTTTGGAACTTCTTTATTAAAATCAGTTTTCCAAAACGATTTGCTGGATTTGGACTCTTTGGTGACTTATCAATCTTGCATTGCACTTTGCAAGATTAGATTCAGAACCGTGACATTGAGTCTGAACTGTAGTAGTTAATGAACAAAATGATTTCGCGGAGTTGTGACGTTCGGGCGGTCTACAGACACCCTGCAGACAGAGCCTCTAAAGAGTGAACCAGAAGGCTTTTCGGGACGAAAACCAAGCACGCATCTTCTACTTCCTAGAGCAGAGCCGAGGCAGCATAGTTTTAAAGCTTTACTTGATAGTTAGCTTGAATTTGTAAATTAATTAAAGTGTTGTAATAATTAGTAATTAGTTTGCTAGATTATTCAATTTGAGTTGTAATAATTAGTCTAATTAGTTTAATTAGATTAGTTAATTAGCTTAGCTTAAAATAGCTTAGCTTCATTCGGACCCTCCGTCGAGAGGGCAAATGTTGTAATAAGTGTGCATGTGTGTGTACATGTCTTCCAACCCCACTTCTTTCTCCCTTTTACTTTTCAGCTTTCGATGGTTAGTTTTAAGGCATGTTTTGATTAGCATCCTTATGCTTGCATGCATGTATCATTCATTTGTCTTGCATACACCGGTCTCGGCGCATCATTCAAACTGCATTGTATTTCAATACCTACTTGAATAGGTGTTTCACAGCATGTTATCAAGTGTTGCATTCATATGCCATTTTAGATAGTTGAGCCTATTTAGCTGCATCTTGCATGTGTTGCATTAGGCATTTTCAACATAGTTAGGATCATGCATGATTTTCTAACTATTTTCTGTTTTGGCTCGGAGTACACTGTAAGTGTTTATGCTTTAGCATCCTTGCATAAGTGCGAGTGTTTCCATGATAGCATGCTTGCCATGAGGTTATTTGCTTAATTGCTTAACTGCATGAATGCCTGTGTGTGGAGGCTTGATTGCCTGAATTAGAACAACTCGATGATTGTGAATTTTAAAGCCCACTTTGAGAAGTGGCAAAATCATCATGTTTTAAGCCCACCCGAGGGTGGCCAATCCGCGCTTTAGCCTACTTGCGAGTAGCATTTCCAAACCATTTTCAAAAGACAAACATAAGTTGTTTTGTTCCAACTTGAGCGATTTAGTCTATACTTGTATGCTGTGCGCATCACATAGTAAGTTAGATTAATAATCAGAATAAGAACACATGTGTTTATAAAACAACATATCATGTTTAGTAGAGGCCGATCCTTTGATCGGGCGAGCGGGGGTGCTCATTTCAGGACCTTCCCCTCTCGTACCCAAGTTCCCGAGCCGAGGCAACTTTGGTGATGACGGACACGTGGCCTTTGGCACGAGTCAGGGTTTTCTAAATTTCCCAAAACAAAATATTTAGGTGGCGACTTTGTAATTTGGCAAAGCAGTCCATGTTTGGCGCTTTTTTATTCAAAATTGATTTTCCAAACCAATTGCCAGATTTGGACTCTTTGGTGTTTATCAGTCTCACATTGCACTTTGTGAGATTAGATTCAGAACCGTGACAGGAGTCCAAACTGTAGTAAGACTAAATTCGCGCCTCTCCGAAAGGGGGGTGCGCGAAGAAAGTTGGGTCTACAGTTTGTCACTCAAAGTAACTAGGCAAGAGCCGAAGGAAAGATTTTCCGACTTTGTCACTCGATGGAGGACCAAGGCCTCCATGATGACAACTCGGCCACTCGAAAAGGATCAGATAAGGATGGTTGTGCGCATCCTGCAACCCAAGCTGATGCAGAAAATGATCGTCTTGCCCCTCCTTACCTTTGCTGACTTGCATGAGATAGGGGTACATATTGAAGATGCTATGAAGTAAGGTTTGATTGACCACGAGAGAAAGCAGCCCAAGAGGGTGTTTACCCGCGGTTCAGCTACCTGTAGTAGTGCAGCCGTAAGAACTTCTGACGTCAGCATGGTCACCACCACTCCAAAATAGTCGCCCCATTTGCTGGCACATCCAACTAAAACCCCCAAACTTCAAACTATCCACCCCGAGGCAAGAGGGTTTTCACCCCACTTTATATGCCTTTGTCTAAAGCTCTAGGGGTCCTACTCAGGAAAGGACATCTAAAACCGTTAGAACAACGGCCACTACCCGATCCTCTCCCTCCAAAGCATGACCCGACTAAATACTGTGCCTTCCATCAGCAGCGAGGTCACGACACCGACTTCTACTTCAGACTACGTCATGAGATTCAAGATCTCATTAACAACAAGGTGATCGCACCACCCGACAAGCCAGATGTCACTACTTACCCTCTTCCACCACATAACCAAGCTCCACCACCCAAGCAAATCAACCTGATCCAAACCACGGCCATCCCGTATGACCCTACCATATATATCGCTCATTCCCACCTACCGAAGCCAACGGTGTTCATCCCGGAATGCATACACTTATGCATGATGAGCACGTCATTAACCCTACCCAAGCCAGTGGTGGTGACTGTCGAAGACAGAACTGGGGTGACCTTGGAGGAAAATGGGAATGTTGGTTTAGAACCTGATGGATCTGGGAGCTTTACTGAGGAAGCATAAAACCCGTGCGGTTATATTGTGCCAACAGATCAGGCTAAGCTGAGGGTAGAGTTGCCAACTGGGGCAAAGATTGTTGTGGTCCGGGAGGACGGATCGAGTCAGGGGCTAGATGACCTAGCGGAGCTGGGGGAGGACATTGCCAATCTGCAGTTCTTTGATGAGCAGGATCCGGGAGATGTCAGTGTCAACTGGTTTGACCTAAATGGAGCAACAGATGCTATAGGGTGGCTTAGTGACGTGCCAGATGTTGTTGAAGAGTCTCAGTCGAGGCAGGGGCAGTCAGAAACTAAAACATTTACAGTGGCCGAAATGGCCGAGAACAAAGAAGGATCACCGGAGAGCACCGGTGCGAAGAATTTTGCTCGAGACTTGGGCAGTTTGTGCGCAGCAGACACAGAATAAGAGAACGCACTGCGGCGGTTCAAACAAGAGAAAATCAAAGATGATGACAGGGCTAGAAAAGCCAAGGCCCCTGCGGGGATAGAATGTGCTGTGAGCACAGAAATAGCTACAGCAAAGCCGGATAGTTGTCTATCGGTTGCTGAGGGCATGTGGTGGGAAGATGACGATTTGCGTCTAGCCCATACAGATGAAGACTGGGGGTAGAGTCTCCCTGATGACACCTGGTATATTGAGGAGGTCGACCATATGACCCGGAGTGGACGGTATTTCAAGCCCCCATATCTGGACCAACCAGAGGCATCTGGGAAGGATAGAGAAGCTGAGAAGCAGAAGGACAGACTGTTAGAGGAGCAGGCTATATTGAAGCAGCTAAAGAAAATTCAAGCAGACATCTCCATCTGGGGACTGCTTATGGCCTCGAGAATGCATAGACAAGCTGTCCTTTCGGCCATGGACAAAGCTAAGCTTTTGATTGATACAACGCCCGAACAGTTGGTGGGACTGGTGTTCCCGGGAAGTGCTACGCCAACTTTGACCTTCACAGACAAAGAACTACCGCCTGAGGGCTCTAATCACAGTAAGCCATTGTATATCTCTGTGGAGTGTAGAGAAAAATGGATACCGGTGGTCCTGGTTGATACGGGATCTGCAGTGCCAATAGCCCAGGTGATACAGGCTTACGACAACACCAGTCGGGAGGTGATGGGGACGGTACGAATTAAAACTCAGGTTGGCTCGAGGCAGCAGGACGTTGAGTTTCATGTCTTAGATGTTCCGGCCACCTTCAATCTACTCCTTGGGCGGCCATGGCTACACCAGGTGAAGGCTGTCTCCTCCACCTTACACCAAATGTTAAAGTACCCCCACGGGAAAGCGTGGCAATTGTTTTTGGGAACTCTTCAATACATCCACCGCCAGAGGTTTCTACACCAGTTCTGGAGATTGAGCACGGCGTGGAGGATGTATTTTTGTCGGGATTCACCTTGGCTGAGGCTCAGGTTGTACAGGATATGCTAGCCGTTGATGAAGGGCTATACGTCAGTGCACAATCTGTTTACCTCATGAACAAGCTTTAACACATGCCCAGAATAGGATTGGGGCGAAATGGCCGAAAGGGCGTCGCAGCATTGACCGAAGTGCCGCATAACCCATATACCTTTGGCTTAGGTTACTAACCTACCAAGGAGGATTGGGCAAGGAAAGGAAGAGAGATGGCTGGAAGAGCCAGAACTAAACAAGCCGGCAAGCACTATGAGTTAGTGCATAGACCTATCCAGGGGACCCTGAACGGACGCTTTATCCAGGAGGGGGAGGATTTCCCATTTTGCGGCTTTCCAGAGCCATGGCTGAATTTAGAGAGGCGGCGTTTGCCGGGTTTTGAGAACTTCTTTGACTTGCAATTACCAGGGGATGAAGTTGTCGAAGAGCAGACTGACCCAACAACTAAGGCTAAGCAGTGCAACAAGGATGAGTCTGATAACGCAGAACTTGAAATGGGGGTAGCACTGGCCTGTCTTCTCTCAGATCCTCAGATCTTACCAGAGTGCTCGGGGGATGATTTCTCGGTATCCATGATTGGAGATAGCTCGGTTGTGTGCCCATCTTCTGGCATTCTGGATGCATCCATCGCACCCGCCCTCGTCTGGCAATACGAGGAAGGCCTTTTATCTAGCAATTCTGGGTCAAGTAGTGAACCGGAATCTGATTCCACAGAGTCTATGGAGCCGGAATCAGATTCTAGTTCTTTTGAGTCGGAGTCTGGCATTCCTGGGATAACTCGGATGCCACTGTCCTGTCTAGGTCGTCATTTTCATTTTCCTTTGAGGCTATTGTAACTGAAGAATCAGACGATCTGGAAGTTGCTAATGAGAATGGTGCTGATGTGGCTTTTGAGTACTTTTCTGTGCCTTTAGTTTATTGCTTTAATCAGGACTTTCAAAATTTTGATGTAAATGACGAGGAAGAAATTCTTTCGATTTTGAAGCATTTGATTAACCGAGAGCAGGAGAGGTTTGTAAAAACCTTTGGTTGATGAAATCACCTCAATTAATGTTGGTACTGAGAAGGATCCGCGACTGGTCCAGATCGGGTCTACGTTGTCTTCTGAGGAATGCAAGCGCTTAGTTGCTTTATTAAAAGATTTCAAAGATGTTTTTGCATGGTCCTATGAAGACATGCCTGGAATCGATCCTGAGATTATACAGCACCGGATCCCTCTTGACCTAGAGGCCCGACCTGTTAAGCAGAAGCTCCGACGGATCCGCCCGGACTGGGCTCTGAAGATCAAAGAAGAGTTCACCAAGCAGATTGATGCAGGGTTCTTGTTGGTATCTGAATACCCTACTTGGCTGGCCAATATAGTTCCGGTGCCGAAGAAGGACGGCAGAATTCGAGTATGTGTGGACTTTAGAGATTTGAACAAAGCTAGTCCGAAGGACGACTTTCCTCTATCGCATATTGACGAATTGGTGGACTTTACTGCGGGGCATGCACTGCTCTCGTTTATGGATAGGTTTTCAGGCTACAACCAGATCCTGTTGGCACCTGAAGACAGGGAGAAGACTGCTTTCACTACCCCGTAGGAAACCTACTGCTATAGGGTGATGCCGTTCGGCTTGAAGAATGCTGGGGCTATGTATCAACGGGCTACGACCACAATCTTGCATGCTATGATCCACAAAGAGATTGAGGTGTATGTGGACGACATGATTGTCAAGTCCAAGGAAAGATAGGGCCACTACACCGCGTTGAAGAAATTTTTCCAACGGATCAGAGAGTATCGGTTGCAGCTGAATCCTCAAAATGTACTTTTGGTGTTATAGCAGGGAAAATGCTGGAGTTCTTGATCACACAAAGGGGCATCGAAGTCGACTCTTCCAAAATCAATGCCATCTTAGAAATGCCACCACCGAGGACTGAAAAGAAGGTGCGAGGCTTTCTGGGTAAAATGTAATTCATAAGACAGTTTATTGCAAAATTAACCTTGACTTGTGAACCACTTTTTGGTCTCCTGAAGGAAGGAAAGAAATTCCAATGGGACGATTGATGCCAAGTCGCTTTTGAGCAGATCAAGCAGTATCTACAGAATCCACCTGTGTTGTCACCGCCGAAGCCGGGAAAACTGTTGATATTATATCTGTCAGTAACCGAAACAACTATGGGTTGCATGCTTGCACAGGAGTCTGAGGACAAAGTGGAAAAGGCTATCTATTACCTGAGCAAGAAGATGCTGGAATATGAAACCCATTACAATCCGTTTGGGAAGGCTTGTTTAGCCTTAGTATGGGCTGCTAGGAAGTTGTGGCACTACCTGTTAGCTCACTCTGTAATACTGGTTTCGAGATTAGATCCCATCAAATATCTCTTTGAGAAACTAGCACTTACGGGTAGGCTAGCTCATTGGTTGCTTCTTCTCTCCGAATTTGATTTGAAGTACATGACGCGCAAGTCTGTGAAAGGGAGAGTGGTAGCGGAGTTTTTAGCCGATCACCTAGTGGAGGGAGATGAAGCAGTAGAGTATCTGTTTCCAGATGAGGCCATTCTGCATGTTGAAGAAGAAACTTGGACTATGTACTTTGACGGAGCATCAAACTAGTACGGGTATGGGATAGGGGTGTTGTTCATAGCACCCGACAATTCCCGTATACTCTTAGCCTTCAAGCTCCAGTTCAAGGTATCGAATAATGAAGCAGAATATGAGGTATGTGTTGCTGGACTAGAAGCCGCTCTGGAACTAGGGGCAAAGTGGTTGGATGTCATCGGAGACTCGAACTTGGTTATATCTCAAGCAAAAAGAAAATTAGAAAGTTAAAGAAGAAATAATGAAAATCTACCACCAGACGTTGGACGTTCTGATTCCTCGGTTTGAAAAGCTGAACTTCGCCCATCTGTTAAGAGAGAACAACAGGTTCACCGATTCTTTAGCAACTCTATCTTCCATGATAGACATCCCTTTCGGAGTCCGGATGCATCCGATAATTATCGAACAGAAATTCGTTCCCGCCTACGAATTGATTGCAACCATAGATGAAGTACAGGACCAGAACCCCCTCGTATTATGACATTTGGAACTTCTTGGAAAAGGAGGCTTATCCACCAGGGGAAAACGCCAAAGATAAGAGGGCAATACGAAAAATGGTTGCTCAGTTCATCATCTGCGGGGGTAAATTGTACAAACGGGGTCATCTTGGAATGCATAAACTGTGTGTTGATGCTGAAAAGTCCAAGTGCCTAATGGAGGCCATCCATGGAGGAGAGTGCGGAGCGCACATGAGCGGGGTAATGTTGGCTTGGAAGATCCTTAGGCAGGGTTATTACTGGTCAACCATGGAGGAGGATTGTATTGGCTTTGTTCGGCGAGGCCACAAATGCCAAATCCATGCAAATCGCATGAACATTCCGCCATCAAAGTTGTACGACATGACTTCTCCGTGGCTTTTTTTAATCTGGGGAATCGATGTGATTAGCGCAGTTACTCCAAAGGGGTCGAACAGGCATGAGTACATCTTGGTAGCGATAGACTACTTTACAAAGTGGGTCGAGGCCCAATCTTATGCAGTGCTGAAGGCGTTGCATGTAGCCAAGTTCATCAGGAACAACATCATCTGTCGCTACGGAGTTTCGAATGAGATCATCTCAAATAATGGTTCCCATTTCAAGAAGGAAGTGATCGACTTGTTGGAGAAGTACAACGTGGCTTTTCATAAGTCATCTACCTATAGGCCGCAGACCAACGGAGCGGTTGAGGCCGCCAACAAGAACATCAAGCACATTCTGCAGAAGATGGTGGAAACCTACAGGGACTGGCCAGATAAGCTGTCATTTGCTCTTTGGGGCTACCGGACATCAATTCGAACTTCTACTGGGGCAACTCCGTATTCCTTAGTTTATGGGATAGAGGCTGTCCTGCCTATTGAAGTTGAGGTTCCGTAGTTGCGAGTAATGGCTAAGTGCCAGATAACTGAGGCAGATTGGCAGCAGAGCAAGTTCGAAGAGCTCATGCTATTCAATGAAAGAAAGCTGAAAACACTGTACCCAATTCAAGGTTATCAACTCAGGATTGCCAGGGCTTTCAACGAGAAGGTTAAGTCCAGGAATCTGAAAAAAGGGCATTTGATGCTCAAAGACAACCGAGCTCCCATCTACGACCCTAGGGGCAAGTTCAGACCTAATTGGACTGGTCCTTACATCATCAAATCTATCTGGTCGGGTGGGGCTGTCATTCTAATGGATTTAGATGGCCTTGAGTTCTCCCAACCGATCAACATGGACAAGTTGAAGAAATACTATTCCTGAGCGGCTCGCTAGGCCGAAAACCCGAAAGGGTGACCTCGGCAAAAGTTAGAGCACAAAAAATTTGAAATAATAAAAACTGAGCTCGCAAGGTTGAAAACCCAGAAATGGCGGCCTTTGCAACGAGAAGGTTAAGTCCAGGAATCTGAAAAAAGGGGATTTGGTGCTCAAGGACAACCGAGCTCCCATCTACGACCCTAGGGGCAAGTTCAGACCTAATTGGACTGGTCCTTACATCATCAAATCTATCTGGTCGGGTGGGGCTGTCATTCTAATGGATTTAGATGGCCTTGAGTTCTCCCAACCGATCAACATGGACAAGTTGAAGAAATACTATTCCTGAGCGGCTCGCTAGGCCGAAAACTCGAAAGGGTGACCTCGGCAAAAGTTAGAGCACAAAAAATTTGAAATAATAAAAACTGAGCTCGCAAGTTGAAAACCCAGAAATGGGGGCCTTTGCAAAAGTTAGAGCACAAAAGGAGAGTGTTAATACACGAGTGAACCTGAATCGAACTATATAAAGCTTGATTTCCATCTTTGGGATACATAGGCAACTTCATTCTGAAGTCCAGCCACAAACACTTCCAAATCAGTTGTGTCCATGTGATTGGTCTTGGCTATCTTTGTCTTCTCTGCATTCGAGATTTCAGTTATGAGCTACAGTGCAATGTTGTTCAGACAAGTTGCTGGATCCGAGGATGTACATCTCAGTGATAGATCTCGGGCATGTCCAGTTGTGATCCATATCGAAAATGGTTTTGAAAAGTTTTAATAAAAGTTGATTTTACTCAAATTAATCTTTTACAACTTAGACCATTTTTAGACCAAAACAGAAAATTTCCAGTACCCACAACCTTCAATTCCATTGATTTCAGTACAGAGTTCTCCTACTCTTGATATAAATTGAAGTTGCTTTTTATTACATTCATAAAGAAAACTTGAAAATACAGATTAAAGCAACAAACTCAAGGCATAGTCAGGTGTTCTTGCGTCCCCTCCTAGACCTTGTGGAAGCCTCTGATGCCAAAGTGAGCCCGGTCTGTGCCTCTTTATCAAGCCAAGCTATGCACTCACCGGAAAGAGCACAACTGAAAGTGGGAGCGGGGGCCAGAAGCTCTCTAGTCCTCCATGCTGTGGCATACAGAGCTAGATGTGAGCCTTTGATCGGAAATGTAGCATGGTATTCCATCCTCTCTTCCGGGCAAGTCTGGTCGTGGCCGAACTGACATCTGAATCGAAATGGAAAGTAGAGGGCACATTGTGTCAGGCCCATCAGTTGAATGCCAGGCTGCCGGGACATGCTGTAGCCCATCTCCGGCATATCAAGCCAGGGACAACGCCAAGCATTATCAACAGCAGATTGAGCGCACATCCATTCGCACCACCATCCCTCATCTGGGGCGTCAACGAGTCGTTGTCGGAAGAAATAGCCGCGTGCTGAATACGCTGGGCATGAGTCCACTACTTTTAACTTATCCATGGGCCAAATCTAGGGAGGGATGAAAAATAAGAGAGATTAAAGAATATAGAGGTGTACGTGGAGAGAAAAGCAAGAAAGGGTTTTTGAGAAAAAATAGAGCCTGAGGGCTGAGTGATGTGAGAAATATATATGTGAGAAGGGCGGGAAACATTACCTGTAAGAGTAGTGGACTCCCTGCGAATCTGGTTGTCTCTCGGTGGTGGAAATCATCCAAACCCATCAAGGTTTCGACTAGTGTCATGCCAATGCAGCTCTTGTCCTCTTTCAAGCCTTGGGCAACTTCAATCAACTGGACGCTAGACCCTCCAAAGCCAGGGGCAAGTAGAAAATGAGATAATATGCACAAATAGAGGGCGTGTCGCCGAAAACTCTGCCAAAGAAGGTTGTCACGGTCACCGGCGTCAGAAAATCAACGAATCAAGCTGGGAATGTCCAGCTCGCTATCGCGAATCAAAGACTGAGCATCATGCAAAGTAAGCCCACACATTCGTCCCAGAGCTTGGATGTGCCAAAACGAAATTGGGGCAAGATCTCTTCATGGCACCGAGATTCCATTAAAGCTTGGAAATCTTCAAAAGTGGGGCACATCTCTTGACCCCCAAAGCTAAAAACATGAGTTACCGGATTCCAACACCTAGCCGCAACATGGAGGAATGGAAAACGCAGCGGGGTGCGGCTCAACATGAATAGTGCATTTATTCTGAAACCCCAGAAATTCAACCTTTCTGAACCATCCAAGGCTGCTAGCCAATCGGAGAGTTTTTGGGCAAGAAATGCTTCCATTTGGGGCAAAAATGGCGTTGAAATGAGGAAGCCACGGAGCTGGAGCCTTTATAGAAGATAAGGCAATAAGTGGAGGACAGGTGTCGACGTTGCGGAGAGTCTGCCATCGATGGCCGACACTTGCTTATTGATGGCCGGCAGTGGCTCGTCAGTGGCCAGCAGGCCATTCCCCATGGCCGATAGCCTCCTTTCATGCTCAGTAATCTCCTGTGTGAAGTTCCAATTGTTTTCCAGCAGTTGTATTATGTTATCAGCACCTTTTCGGGGTCTTGTTTTGGTTCTTTTCGGGCTTGGGCATGCCTATTTAAAGTGTAATCATTTGGTTTTATTTGTTAAGTTGCATGTGTGTTGCTTATCGAGTTGTATGTTTGTTGTTTATCGAGTTGTTGCAAATTGTTTATCGAGTTGTATTTACTTTGTTTGGCCTGTGAGGCCTTGTGTTGTTTATCGAGTTGTTTTGTTCTTTTCAGCTGTTAGTTGGTTCACTACCTGATTAAGACCAATGCAATTTGACTGTGCAGTTTTCAAAAGATCAATCTCATTTTCATGTTGTGCGATGTTATGCGATGCTCAGAATGTAAAATGTAACACCTTTTGAACCAAAAAGTTATTTTCATTCCAATCACGGTTTCCTTTTTACAAAAGTACAAGTTTTGAAGAAAATAAAACTGCCTAAAGCTGTACAATGATACTATACTACTAGCAAAAAAGGAAAACAAAGCAAAAAGCATCTGAGCTGGGGCCGACTATCTCAAGATCGAGAGGCCCTCTTCGCCCTTTTCCTCGGCGGAACGGACTCTGGAGCACTGTCGCCATCAGCACCGCTGTCTGAAGCTGGATCAGAGCCTGAACCGGAACACTCCGTAGCCTCTCCAGCCTCTCTACAGGCAGAACCTGAGCTGGTGACGCCATCTCCATCCCCAGAGGGCTCTGAATGTGCACTCGCCGCCTCACCATCCTCCTCACTCTTCTTGTCATCGTCATCACTCAAAACGGGCTCTGAAGGGCCACTCTCGCTACGGGTGCCCCTAGCTCTGCCTCGGCTATGTGCCTGAGCCTGTCTCCCTATCCTCTCTACTGATGGGGGACGTGCTGAAGGTCCTGCCTCTGCTCCTGCTGGGGTGTATAACGGGGCTAGCATCTCGAAAGGAATCTGAAAAGGGCAATTTATGAGAACGCATTAGTCTGTGTATATGGGATGCAAAAGATGATGTGTCGTGAGCAGTAAATGATTGCAGTGTGTATGCCGTGAGCAGTAACCGGTTGCAGTGAGTGTATGTCGTGCACATTTCATGAGAACAGTGTATCAATGCAGTGTTTTGGTGCAATATATCAGATTAGTGTAGTGTCAAATAGTTGTAATGCTAGCGTGTTAGCAGAGAGTTTCATGGCATGAAATGCATATTGAAGAAAGATTACCGGGATCCTGTAGAGGCTGAGCAGACCATCTCTGTCAAGGAAGCCACTAGCTCAAGGGCCTACCCTATGTACTCTATGGATGCCTGCAAGTGCATTGAAAGAATTAGTACTTTATACAGCATAATTGAAATAAAGTAAATATGCAGAATTGAAATGTAAAGTTTGGTGCATACCAGGGTCGGGCCTCAAACTCCGACAAGTGCACGCCCAACTGATGCAGGCTCGATGGGGATCTGGCAAGTCTCCCCAGAACACCTCCGGTAAGTCAACATAGTAGGTAGCTCTGGCCACCCAATCTCCTGCCTCTCCTTAGGATCTTTCCTGCCACGGGCTCTGGTTGCCCTGGTCCCTTTGCCCCTCCCTCTTGTAGCTGGAGCTCTAACTTTCTCACCTCCGCGAATGCCGATCAGAGGCGGCATCAGATGCATCTGAATGAAGGTCGCATAGTCACCCTCCATGCGGAAAAAGTCTGCATCCAGTGCTACCATGAACTGGATCACCTCCTCCTCAGAAAGCTTGTGTTTCTCTCTCATAGATGTGGGAGGTGCCATCAGTATAAATTGGGCAGGCGAGCTCAAGGTCTGGCGCACGAAGCGCTCGCTCAAGAACCAAGCGCGAAAGATCAGTCCCTCAAAAAGGATGTGGTAACGAGCCACAACCCTAGTTGTCTCATATGCAAATCTGGCCCCTGATGGTATCACGTCCCACGGCTGCCATGTGATCTGAAAATAAGAGGATGAGCAAATGATCAGTTGTTGCCAATTGGCTTATACGTGTTTCATGTTCATTGAAGAGCAAATTGTTTTGTTCTAGATTACCTCACGCGCCGTGACCGTGTCGAAGTATTGCCAGAAGAACATGAAGTTCTCCCGGGTCCTACGGCGGAACTGGCCGTCATATACCCGAGAGAATGAAATTGTCGATGGGGTCTCCTCTATGGGCTCTGGGGCAAGAGTCGGAAAGTATGCATATACCCACAGCTGCAAGGGAAATATGATCAATACAGTGTATGAACAGAGCACAAAAAATGCGAAGCAGAAAGCATATAGAGTATGAGCAGATACATAATACAAAGCAGAAAGTACATGTGTTGAACAAATGTAAAGCAGGAAGTCCTAAGCATAAAATGTAAAGCAAAAGGCGGAACTAAGCTGCGTACCTCCCTGGCTCGCCAGTAGCTGTTGATTAAAGTCCCGCACATCCGAGAGGTCGAGCTCATGTATTCGTATAGAGTGGTGAGACTGGCTCTGCCCAAATCGTAGAACGGGACTTGCTGCAACACCACCAATGCACTCAGAAAGGACAAACCTATGGTATTCCACCTGTTCGAGAACAAGGTGGTATCGAAGAGGAACATAAGAAAGCCCCTGGCGTACTGCTCGGTCTGCTCAACGGTCTCGGGCTCAACTCCTCTAAACTGCTCCTCAAACCAACTGTATTGAACCATACCTGACCGAAGTGTCAGTGGCTGTGCCCCAAGCAGTGCGGCCCATGCAGCCTCCCACTCTCCCATGTCAGGATCGAGAGGAATCGGATCACCTCCTATGCCTAGGCCGGTGATCATGGAGAAGTCGTAGGGAGTCATCGTCATCTTCCCGTGGAGAAGAAGTGGAAGGAGTTGGTGGTATCCCACCACCTCTCCACAAGAGCCCCTAATAGAGGGTGGCTCGCTGTGACCAGTGTCAAACTGGAGCAAAATAGACCGAAGCCGGTCCCGTCGATGATGTCACGGACCCCAGCTGGAAGCTTGTCGTACCAATCACGAGCTGTCGTGGTACCGTAACCTCGGAAGGAGCAAGATTCATCCAGTGTTAATACATGTGATGCAATTAGATCAATTGAGGTGTAAAGTACAATTAAAAGCACAGTTGAATACAGAGCAGTGATGTATGAAGTTCAGTTGAATGTGAAGCAGTAGTGTATGAAATACAATCATATCAAGGCATGTGATGCAATCAGATCAAAACAGTGCAAGAAATGCAACAGTTAAAGGTGGTATTGCAGAAAAATGAAGTTTATACCTCTACGGCTATGGCTGACAAGTGAGACATAGGCTCTCTCAGTAAGAGCTCGTCTGGCACTCCCTCGGAAAAATCAGTGAAGGCCTTAATGCCTCCTGCAATAGGTATCACGTGTGTCTCGGGGTGATACCTTGTCGGATCGAATGGGCGAATGCTCGGCGGTAGTGGCTCAGGCTCAACTTCTGGCTCGGCCGCAAAGTCCGCTACAAACTCTACCGGAGGAAGCACGGGGAGGGCCTCGTCATGTGGGACATCATCTGCCATCTGAAATAGATGCAAGAGAATCAAAATGTGGAAAAATGCGGAAAATGGTGAAACTTTGAACAAGTAAAACCCTAGGAGAGAGAAAAAGTCAAAGAAAGTTAAAACCCGGAAAAGTGAACTAACCTTGGGAGAAACTCGAGGGAAATGATCCTTGAATGGTGGAAATGACGAAAGAAGTGTCTAAATCAACTTTTGATCTGTTCAAATCGAAGAGAACAAGAGGGTTTTTGCGAAGAAAATGATTCTATGGTGTTGGGAAACGCGTAGAATGTGCAGATCTAGAGAGAAAGATCACCTAGAGAGAAAGGGGAAGCAATTTCGTGCAAGAGGTTGTAAGAAATGAACCATCTTTGCCTCTACTTAAAGTGTCGTGGCTGAAAGGACCAAACTGCCCAAATCTACCATCGATGGCCGGCAGGGGCACATCGATGGCCGGCAGTGTGCAATTGTTGGCCGGCAGGGGGCCGGCAGCATCCTATGATGGCCGATAGGCATCCACAAACTCCCTAAGCCTCTTTCCCTTTAATATGAGTCCTTGGGTTCCAAGAAATGCAAGTAGTGTTCAAAATTTGGTTCAAAATGCCTCCGCCGAAGCCTGGAATCACGTTCACAGTGCGCAAGGGTCATCACCCATCAACATACATAAAGTGTATCCTTTTTTAACATAGCGCAACTCTCCGAGAGGTGAATCGGGAGTTGTCTTTGAGTTGTCTTTGCCAAACATGCGTTGTCATTGCATAGGATGAACAACACTTTCATCGTTGCATGGAGCATGCATTTTAAATTATTGCATGGATCATGCATCATTGATTATCTTGCATTGAATATGCATCGTTGATTTTCTCGCATAGAACATGCTTCGGTTTCATTTCTTGCATGATTGAGCATTGAGCACGCCTTGGCATCGTGTTGCGATCATTCGTCTCATGTGAGACATGCATTGTATTGCATTGTGCCTATCAAGTTTCCTTCTCATACATGCACGATATTTTATGTACGGTTCATTTAGGGAGGTTCCGGTTAAGACTGATTATGTCTCGGTAAGAGATCGCACATGTTCAGTTTGTGTATCTATTGCACATGTTCACTTTGTGTATCTATCGCATTTAATCTCGTATGCGTTAGGCATTGTTGTTCTTTCTCCTCGCGCGCGCGACATGTTAGTCCCTCTTTGGTTAAGAGCATTTGGAACGTGTTCCAATGCTTATACCACTCCGAAACGTTGGGACGTGTCCCCATGTTTCTCCCTCTTTGGTTAAGAGCATTTGGAATATGTTCCAATGCTTATACCACTCCGAAATACTGGGACGTGTCCCCATGTTTCTCCCTCTTTGGTTAAGAGCATTTGGAACGTGTTCCAATGTTTATACCACTCCAAAACACTGGGACGTGTCCCCATGTTTCTCCATCTTTGGTTAGGAGCATTCGGAACGTGTTCCAATGTTTATACCACTGATTTTCCGTTCGCGTGCGACGCGTCGAAATCTTGTTTGAGACCTCGGGTGTGCCTAATGGTTGCTTTTGGCCTTTCTTGCGTGAGGCACAGTGAAGATTGCATAATTTTCTTACATCCTTTCGGCATGAAATGTGGTTTGACTTGTGAGTCTCGCACGTGGCGTGTTTGTGTGCATGTGTTTCTCATGTGTGAGATTACCATACCTTATCGGTTTGTTTCAAATGTTGTATTTACTTTGCATAACACTTGCATAAATGCTTCATTATAGCTCCCTTTGCATAATCATAAGTTATGCTCTTGCATCATGTATGTCATTTGCATTTTGCCCCAGCCTGCGGGCGCATCTATATTGTTATCTTGTATGTTTGTCTGAATCTTCAGCCTTGTCAAAAATGGGTCGTCTTTGGGCTTTTACATTCACTCCTGTCATTTCATGACTTTCGAGTTCTATCAAAGAGGGGCAACTGTAGACACCCCATTTTTTACCATCCTTAAGACTTGGATGTTCTTGTAGGTTCATCCAATAACAAGTTTGATTGCTCGCTGAGCGCTCGACTTTCGCGACGGAATGCTCCAGGTTTGATCCTTCCGGACCCTATTTCCATTCTGTCTCATTTTTGGACCATGCTTTGGTCCCTCCATATTGATGTTCATGATGGCCTGCCGGCTATGATCAAGGGCTGCTGGCCATGGGATCCTTCTTGCTGGCCATCAATGAGGCCCTGCCGGCCACCACTGATGGCCAGCCGGCCACTATTATTTCAACAGATATATTTTAGATATTTTTGAGCCAACTGTTTGCAGGATAGACCATCTGCTTGCACGTGGAGGGCTGAATTGCTTTAAAGGCTTCTTGTATCTCCTATATATAGAGGCCTTCCTCTTGCATGCAAAGGGTTGGAAAATTTGGTTGAGCTAAATTTCTCTCTCTCTCTCTCTCTCTCTCTCTCTAGAATCCTCTCTCTCCTTATTTTAGGCTTGAAAATGGTCATTCTCTACAAATTTGCACTAGCACTCTTAGCCAAACACTCTCATATTGGAGCTGAGGTCTCTTGAAGCTTGGTTTGAGGGCTCAAAGTTGGTTTTAGCTCAAGAAAGTTGTTGTTTTGCTGCTGTGTTCAAGGGTAAGAAGTTATCCCCTTTTAATCTTTGTTTTGCTTCATTGGTTTGGCCAACCTTGCATGTTGTTTTTGGCCTAGTTGTCAACTACAAAAACCTCTATTTTTGAGTGTTGAAAATGTTTGTTTGAGGCCCTTTTGGGATTAGGGGTGGTCCTCTCTCTTTTATGGCTTATTGGCTAAGCTTTGTGCCATGCTTAAAAGCCTTTAAAACAATCTCTTTTTGGCCTTTTAACCACTGAAATCCAGGGGGTTTTCAGTGGTAAAAACTTGGTTTTGAGGACCAAAATAGGAGGGGGTGATCCCTTCTCCTTGTTTCTCCTTTGCATGTCTTGTTGGCCTACTTGTTGAGCATGTTTTTCTATCATCTTTTGACCTGATCTAAGCATGTTTTTGTGACTTTTTTAACATGTCTTGACTATGTTTTAGGCTGGCTTGGCCACTTCTTACATGCTTTTTACACTTGTAATGTAATCTTGCTCACTAGCTTTGCATGCTTAATGTTTTAGTCCATAATTCTAGCATGTGTTGACTCCACTCCAGCATATTTTTGGCCTTTATTTAGCATGCTCTAGCTCTGTTTTGAATAGCTTTGGTCATGCATGCCTTGCTTTGTATAGCCATAGTGTGAATGCTCTTGACTAGGTTTGAGTTTTAAGGCCATTAGCATGTTGTACTTGTGTTGATTGCATGTTTCGGCATCATTTTGTATATAATTTCAGAGCATATGTCATTGTCATACTCTCACATATTTCACTCTATAAGTGCTTTTGAGTGTTGAGCCTTATGCCTTGTTTGTGAGTCAATGCATGAACATATTTGTTTTTTTCTTACTTTTCATGTTGTCATTTCAGCTCATTTTGGCCACTGTTTTGGCATGCTTGGGTTCTGTTTGGGGCTGGTTTAGTCCTTTGAGCATTGTATTGCATGATGCTAGTGTTGTGCCCTTCACTAGCTTTTGATGCTTGAGTCTCTTAGCATGTTATTTGTATTGCATCGTGTTCAACCGGACGTTATGTTGAACACAAGGTGGAGTGGTCCACTTCATACTCAAAGTGATGAAAGTGAGCCAACCCCCTTTGTCTCCATTGCCTTTGATCTTCCATGATAAGGTAATGGTCTTAGAGTCTTGCTTGTCTTGCATTTATTGAAATATGTGCAAGATTGGATCTTTGGCCATCATGCATTGCATGCTTGATTGGTGGTTTTGCATCCAATGATGCCTCTCCCTTGATGCTTTGAAATGATAAGGAGTGGCACAGTACACACATGCCCTTGGGAGACTCTCCATTTCCTCTGTTTTGTGCTCTGTTGCAGTTTGGTGCCACCGCACACCAGTGGCCAGCCGTGCTTCACAGATGGGCGGCACCCTTGCATTGTTGGCTGGCAGAGGCCATCCTTGGCCGGTAGGTGGCCGGCAGCAAGGCCCCATGGCTGGCAGGCCACTGGTACACTCCCCAGCATTGTCTTGGTAAGATCCAGCAGCAAGTTCTTAAGGGCACCCTACAGACAAAGCCTCTAAAGAGTGAACCGGAAGGCTTTGCGGGACAAAAACCGAGCATGCATCTTCTACTTCCTAGAGCAAAGCCGAGGCAGCATAGTTTTAAAGCTTTACTTGATAGTTAGCTTGAATTTGTAAATTAATTAATTTGTTAATTAATTAAAGTGTTGTAATAATTAGTAATTAGTTTGCTAGATTATTCAATTTGAGTTGTAATAATTAGTCTAATTAATTTAATTAGATTAGTTAATTAGCTTAGCTTAGAATAGCTTAGCTTTCATTCGGACCCTCCGTCAAGAGGGCAAATGTTGTAATAAGCGTGCGTGTGTGTGTGCATGTCTTCCAACCCCACTTCTTTCTCCCTTTTACTTATCAGCTTTCGATGGTTAGTTTTAAGGCATGTTTTGATTAGCATCCTTATGCTTGCATGCGTGCATCATTCATTTGTCTTGCATGCACCGAGCTCGGCGCATCATTCAAACTGCATCGTATTTCAATACCTACTTGAATAGGTGTTTCACAGCATGTTATCAAGTGTTGCATTCATATGCCATTTTAGATAGCCGAGCCTATTTAGCTGCATTTTGCATGTGTTGCATTAGGCATTTTCAACATAGTTAGGATCATGCATGATTTTCTAACTAGTTTTCTATTTTTGCTCGGAGTACACTGTAAGTGTTTATGCTTTAGCATCCTTGCATAAGTGCGAGTGTTGCCATGATAGCATGCTTGTCATGAGGCTATTTGCTTAATTTCTTAACTACATAAATGCCTGTGGATGGAGGCTTGATTGCCTGAATTGGAACAACTCGATGATTGTGAATTTTAAAGCCCACTTTGTGAAGTAGCAAAATCATCATGTTTTAAGCCCACCCAAGGGTGGCAAATCCGCGCTTTAGCCTACTTGCGAGTAGCATTTCCAAACCATTTTCAAAAGACAAACATAAGTTGTTTTGTTCCAACTTGAGCGATTTAGTCTATACTTGTATGTTGTGCGCATCACATAGTAAGTTAGATTAATAATCAGAATAAGAACACATGTGTTTATAAAACAACGTATCATGTTTAGTAGAGGCTGATCCTTTGATCGGGCGAGCGAGGGTGCTCATTTCAGGACCTACCCCTCTCGTACCCAAGTTCCCGAGCCGAGGCAACTTTGGTAATGACGGACACGTGGCCTTTGGCATGAGTCAGGGTTTCCTAAATTTCCCAAAACAAAATATTTAGGTGGCGACTCTATAATCTGGCAAAGCAATCCATGTTTGGCACTTTTTCATTCAAAATTGATTTTCCAAAACCAATTGCCAGATTTGCACTCTTTGGTGTTTATCAGTCTCACATTGCACTTTGTGAGATTAGATTCAGAACCGTGACAGGAGTCCAAACTGTAGTAAGACTAAATTCGCGCCTCTCCGAAAGGGGGGCACGTGAAGAAAGTCGGGTCTACACTCGTCCAGTTATCGATTCCTCTCCGTAGAAAACTGGGGGAGTAGATGATAGAACCCAAAGGAAAAGCTCTATAAAAGGAGGATGAGGGACCAAGAATCAGGCATGTTCCAAATAGCTTATTCAATAACTAAAACCCATATACTAGATTGGAAAAACGAACTAGATCGTCAGAGTGCTAATTCCAGCACCCCCGATCGGAGCTGCTATTCTATTTCAGGTGATTAACAAAAGACTGTTCTGGAGTCTTCTTGGATAAAAGAGTATTCCAAATCTATCTCTCCACAATTGGCGCCGTCTGTGGAAATACTGAAACTCATCCATGACAGACCTAGCGCAAGATCTTTCGCTCACAGAAGATAACATTACACCAGGAATAGTATATGGGCCAGAAGATATGCCCGCGCGAAGAACTCTAAACTTCGACCCATTGACTCCTTTACCTTCGTCCTCAGTAGAGAATGCCATGCAAACCCTTATCAGCCAAGCAAAACAAATGAACAATGAATGGAGAATATGACAGTTGATAACGAGCGCTTACGCCAGGAATTAGCCAAATCTCAACATACTAGAGGTCGGTCGCCAAAGAAGAAAGCAATACAGCAGCATCTCCCCCGAAGACATAGGAATGGTAGCAACTCAGAGTTATCGGATAAGGAACCCAAAAAGCAAGGCCGACCAAATACCTCAGACTTATTGGACAGCAGTCCGCAGGTGCAGCACAAGCATAACAGAAGGAGTGATGACTCTGACGAAAAGGATACTCACGACCCTTTTGTGCGACATATTGCCAAGGCTACTTTTCCTAAGAAGTTCAAAGCTCCGTCATTTAGATTATACGACGGGAAGTTAGACCCTATAGATCATGTTTGACACTATAAGCAAGTGATGACATTGCATGCAGATGATGAAATGCTTATGTGTAGAATATTCCCTAGTAGTTTCAACCCGTTTGCTATCAGATGGTACTATAAGCTTGAACCTGGATCGATCGGGAGTTTTCATCAACTCTAGAAATCTTTCAGAGCCAGATTCACCACTAACGAAACTCAACCAAAGCAGGAAGATTCTCTTTGGGCAATGAACATAAAGTAGGAAGAAACCGTGTGCGAGTATTTGGCTCAATATTGGGAATGCTTCAACCTCGTGGATGATGATTGCAATGATGCTATGGCAGTTACAGCCTTCAAAATGGGACTGCACTCGGATAGCCCGCTTCGAAGCTCACTAACTCAGAGGCCTCCTAAAACGGTCTGGTCCTTGATGAGAAAGGTCGAGGAGTATTGCAAAGTGGAAGATGATGCAACCAGAGTTAAAGATAGTTTACAAGTCGAAGAAATGGCAATACCCATCATGGCAGAACAAAAGTCTCTGTATTTGGAGCGCCCTTCATGCTCGGCATGCATGCATGCTACATATGAAAGGCCAACAAATGTTTTCGAATTCAGAGCACCCTTCGTGCTCGGCATGCATGCATGCTATGTTCGAGGGGCCAACGAAAGTCTTCGAATTCAGAGCACTCTTCGTGCTCGGCATGCATGTGTGCTACGTACGAGGGGCCAACGAAAGTCTTCGAATTCAGACCGCCCGTCGTGCTCGGCATGCATACGTTCTATGTACAAGGGGTCAATGAAAGTCTCCGAATTCAAAGCGCCCTTCGTATATAAGGAGCCAACTAAAGGACGGTTCCATCTAATAATTCTCGGCACAAATAGAGTCTTATCGTCACATATGAAAAAACTATTTTATTCATATGATAATCAAATTTAATCAACATACAAGAAATTAAACTAGACATTCTAGTTACAAAACATGGTAATTAAACCAGAAACGTTTATGCTGACTAAGCCACCCCCATATTGTCAACCTCTTCCTCATCGTTAGTCTTTTTGGCGTCGTAGGCTTCAAATGGCATTGTGTATCCTTGATACAATGGAGATGTTACATCTACCCCTGCTGTTCATAATGCCTTCATCCATCCGTGTTTGAAGTCATGGTTTTCACAATGACAGACGTCATCGGCTAGCTTCTCCATTGTCTTATCGATGCCGACCTTCCATTCTTTAAGAAACCCTTTATTATAAGCCCGAGTTTCTATGGCCTCGCACGCAAAAATGGCTGATGTATCTCTATCGGCTATGACGCAATCCAACAGGCGTCGCGAGAGCGCATCTTTTAAAGGGTAAGCCGCACTGGTTGCTTTGAATTCGGCAATCTTAGCCTTCTGAGCTTTATTCTCAGCCCTCTCTTTTGCCTCCTTTAGTCGGCGCTCGAGGTTCAGAATGCGACCATCCTTATGGTTGATTTCTTTACAAGCAACCCGAAGATGCATACTGATCTCATAGGAGTTGTACAGTCCCTTGACAGCTCCATGAATGCCCTATCTGTACACCTCATAATCAGCTCGAGTCATCACTAACTGGTGAACTTCAGGAGGAAACATTTGCCGAGTAAATTCCACTGCCATGCTGGGGTCATTAACGATCAAATTAGCTTTGGTCATTGGTTTGTTTCCAATAAAAATCGAAAAATTGAGAGGACGAGATGGTCTGTTGGGCTCGCTGTGGACTGCAGATTGGGAGCCTGCACCTTTTGCACTTTCGTTCATTTACGCCCTAGGAGATCTGCTTCCCCTTGAGAGAGTTGTTTCGCCTTCCAGGAGACCTGTGCCCATCCCTTCCCCTTTCATCTCTTATGCCAGCACCATCATTGCGCGACTTTTGGTTCATCTCGACGTTGAGATCTGCTAAAGTTCTCTTTTCTCCTCTGCTGTTGTAGAAAACTCTACCCAATATGTGCACCCTTGACTACTTTGGAAAAGAAATTGCTTTTGAATATAGCTTTTTCTTGTTTAAAACAAAAGATACTTACAAACGACTGAAGCCACTACTTGGCATTCATTATGCACACACCATACCCAATATCCCATTAATAATGCCACGCTTGCACGAGTGGACGAAATCGGCTTTCACTTCGTATGCACTGCCTGTGGCGTATTCAGCCTATCATGTAATCACAACTGGGGCAAGGGAAAATATATGAATCTATTCGGCGTTCGCTCTCGAATTGACATAGTACCCCACTAGCGCATTACTTGGTGTCGATATACCATTGCCGAAGTTACATTTTGCCCCACTACACCAGCTCCATATCTCACCCAGCCACTTACTATGCGCCTTATCACGCAATACTGAGACAGGCGCAGGTACATAAATCCAATCGGCATAAATCTGTTCGTGCATGGGTAGTGTGATGCTAGCCAAACATGTTGGGCCAGTTGTACCATTTAGCATCATTTGTTAGTTAGATGCTAATTAGAATATGCCAAATACATCATTTTAAACTTGCGTCATTTTTTAATTAGCACATAATCATTCCATACAGAATAATTAACTCATGCTCATGTGAGTAGAATACTATGGGCAAGCTATTTTCATTAATAAACCGATCCAGTACGTCCGTTTCACTTTATACATGAAAACGACGCCAATTAAATTTAATTAAAAAAAAACAAAAACAACAAACCAAAATAATACAAAAAATACATAGTGGTGGTTACAAAATCAGTTACACTAACTAGTCTAACCCAATCGAATCATTAACGGCAAATGGACTTCAGATCTCTTCATGGTCCAACTCTAGGGGCTCTATTTTCTCTTACTCATAGGGAATTGACAGGTAAAGTATGACTTTCGCAACCACTAAGGCTTTGAGCCAGCCGTGCTTGAAGCCCTTTTTTTTTTTTTAAAAAAAAATTTAAGGCCTCATCGGCTTAAAGGTCTTTGGCAGCCAATTCTCTAGCCTCGAAGACGTTAGCCATAGCTGTTTTTGTCTCTTCAGTTGTCGAATGAGCCTTCCAGAGTTTAACCCTGAGATTCTCCAACTCTACCTATGCCATTTTTAGGGCAGAATCCGTAACGTTTGCCCGCTCTTTAGCAGCACGATGTAGCAGATACACGTGCTTTGTTTTCTCTTCCTCCGCTGCTGCTCTCTCGTGCTCCTCATCGGCTTTTTTGGGCTTGGCATCAACCTTTTGAGTTGCGACTGCCAAATAGGCTATAGCCGACTTGGATTTTCTTTGTCCGGCCGCCACCTCAGCCCTTAATGAACAAATCAATTCCATAGTGTCATGTTAGCGACGACCGATTTTGGCAATACGCTCGGCAGCCTGCAATGAATAAGGCGGTGAGCTAAAAATGGAAGAAATAACAAGCAAAAATTAAAATGCCTGTAAAGTACTTACCAAACTAGCCGATTGCGCAGCCAAAGCAACCGAAACCATATCCGATTCGGCAAAAAAAGCAGCTTTGTCAACAGGAAGAGCGATGGCTACGGCAACACCTAACGCAACGACAGGATCCTTTACTGCAGAAGTGCCGGTTAGAATCAATGACCCTTTCACCTTCGGCTAAATCACAAGTGGTGTCGTGAGGTCAAGAGGGATAGAAGGCCTTAGTCTTTTCTTAATCGGCTGCTTTGCCTCCTCAATAGCTTCGGCTTCAGCGGGACCTTTCTTGCTCCTCTGCTCGGTCGGTGGATCTTCTGCTATCGGCTCGAGGATGGTTTGTGCCGCATCCACCGGTTCAGCCTGAGCAACTTTAGTCACCAGTTAAGGCTCCTGACTTTCCTTAGAGCTTGTTGCCTTCTTCCGCGTAGCCATCTTCTCGGCGTTTTTTCTTCTGGCGAATTGCGCAAGGGATTTGCCCGCCATATCTTCAGAGCAGACTCCAGGCAAGTCCTCTAAGTCTAAAAAAATATCCTTCTCTTGGAGCTTTTAATATCAATTTGCCCGTTGGAGCCGGCTTGTTCGAAATCACAAAGTAGATCCCTAGGTTCTTCAACTTGGGTAAGAACTTGTTTGACATCAGTAACTTGGTCTACGTCGCCTTGGTCAATGCCTTGTTCGGTCCCTTCGTCATCGTTGCCAGCCTGTTCACTGGCCAACAATTCTCCAATGCCGATTCCTCTTAGATTAATGAAACTGGGGAACACGAGAACTGCAAGTTGTTGTTCGCCTCTCAGAACGGGGATATAATCGGCCGCCGAAAAAGGTGAATAGGAAGGATCGTATTGCAGTAATATATGCACCGCCCGACCTTGCCCTTGTAGATTCGGCCAGCCAACAAAATCAAGGACCGTTTTCACCTAGGCAAGCACTAGTTCGTCTGCAGAGGTGAGGGATTTCTTGAGACTATTGCATGCATAAAAATGAAACGATTAGAATAAGTAAACTCTGAATCAAAGCAAAACTCAGTTTAAAATAGTCAGCTTGGTTTGCCCTTGTGCCTCAGCACTAGAGTTTGGCGATTTTTCTCCTCGTCGAACTCTCAACTGCCGCGAACGGCCACCATTACGTCATCTACTCTTTTGCTAGAGTAGGGAAGCATGGTGACCAGATGGTGATTGGCGTCCTTAGCCCTAAGGAAATATCGTCCTTGCCGACCAGATGATTTGCAAGGACGTAACAATGCCGAATGACCGAAACCCCTAGATCAAGATAGAAACGGCGGTTTAATTCTATGACACCCATTACAATTTAGTAAAAATTGACGTTTGGTTAGGACAAAATCAAACCCCAATGAATTAACACAGACCTAAGGATGGGTGAAGGGAAAAATGAACACCTTATTCGGCAATCGCCAAGAGGGGGAAAACAATGGTGTTTTCATGAGCCCTCTCCATAGCCACTTCACCATCCCCAACTAAGGACAGCTAAATGTTGTTGGGGATAGAAAAGTGACAACAAAAGGTTGCAACTCTATCTTCAGAAAGAAAAGCCTTCAGGTGATTTGCCATAGGAGGACCAGATTAAAAGGTGAAAAGATGAAGAAATGTGAGGGAGCAAAAGCACAAAAATAAAAGAAAGTAGAGCTTAGAAAACTTTCGGATAGGAATGAAAAGGTCACAAGCAAGAAGAAGAGTAGGAAGGCAGCGACGAAGGTCCAGAGGTTAGAAGAGCACAAGTGTTGAACGATAGTGAAATCACATGCGAAATGAAAGGGTAGAGAGATTCAAAATGCATTAAATGAGAGGGGAGTACGAAGAGACGAGAAGCCATAATCATTTTTCCTCACGTCTTTTTTGCCACGATAGTATTGAAAAGGCATGTCCGTCGCATTCCCAAAACCTAATGCATTTTGAAATGTTAATTTGATCCTTTGGCTACCAAGTTCGCCAACTACATGGATATACATGTAGCTGACTACTCGGGGGCAATTATGGGAGCCGTTTTCAAGCAACCTAGTACCTTTAGCCCCCGTTGGAAGTCAGTCTACTAGCCTGGTCTATTGGGTCCGCCCAGTTGTCGATTCCTCTCTGTAGAGTATTGGGGAAGTGAGTCCTGATGGGCTGCGTAGTAGAGGATAGAGCCCAAAGGAAAAGCTCTATAAAAGGAGGAGAAGGGCCCAAGAATCAGGTATTTTCCAAATAGCTCATTCAAGAACTAAAACCTATATACTAGACTAGAAAAACTAACTAGACTATCGAAGTGCTAATTCTGGCACCCCCGATTGGAGTTGTTATTCTATTTCAGGTGATTACCAAAGGATTGTTCCAAAGTTTGCTTGGATAAAGGAGTATTCTAAATCCATCTCTCCACATTTACATTTTTCGTTTCTTCTTAAGATGGTAATTGTTACAATTTTTATGTTCAAGAAATAGTCATTTTGAGCAGTCGGCTCTCCTAGTTATCGATCTCATTATGCTTAGTTGGTTATATGCACTTTTTAAATTTTATTTTTATTTAATTCTATGATTAAAGACTTGGGATGTTTATGATGAGGCTTAAGAAACTTGCACATCCTACATGAACCTTTCAAGAGCACTTTGAGGTGCTTTGACCACTTATAAAACTGAAAAAGACTTTTATACCAAATTTCCTGCACATTGCCTACACAATAGTCCACTTTTAAAGTCATATCTCTTAGAGTATTTTGAACCACACTTTTAACATTTTACATCACCTAGCTTCCTTTATTATCTTTATTTTGACATAGGATGGGCCACTTTTGGCTTAAATTTAAGGGAGAATTATCTAATAGATTCTAAGCCATTGTCATTTTTTTTTTTCTTTTTGGCTGTCAAATGTCATTCGAAACACAATGAATTCATGCAAGATCAACGAGGGTTAGAAACTAGACATTTTGGAAAGTTTCATAATTTTTCAATGAGGCAATTTGGAGAAAATGAATTTCAAAGCCAACGCCTCAAATATGTTTGTCCAAAATGACAAATGTGTACATTTTACAGTCAAACTTGTACTTATTCAAAATTTGAGATGTCACTTTGTCCCTGTCTGAATCTGCAGTTGCCTTTGAAGCACGGGTGCGGGTACGGATATGGGTACAGGTATGCCGATATACAATATTCTTTAAAAGGTAGGATACGAGTGCAGGTACATGTACGGTTGGGGTACGTCATTTTTTTTTTTTTTTGAAATTTATAGCTAAACATCTAACATACAAATCAAAGTTTCAATATCAAAACTAAATAGAGAACAACTTGTTTAAAAAATTATATAATTCTTTCTTTTTCTTTTGTAACTGTTTAAAACAGGATGTAAAAGAGAGCAAAACCATAACTCAAAGGTAAAGGGTGTTGAAAATAAATTACTTAATGATTTTTTTAAGTTAAAAGAATAATAATAAATGTAACAACAAATTCTAGCAGCTGCACCAAAAAAAAAAAAACCTTGCCATACTTGTGCCATACCCAAATGTATTTGTCGTACCTGACATGTATTCAGCGTACCCGGTACGCGTACCCACACCTGGTGAGTACCCGGTACTTGTACAACACCATTTTTGAAGTACCTGTGCTTCATTGGCAGCTGCTAAATTCATTTCTCTCTTACAATAGAACCTTAAACCTGCTTGGGATGAATTTCATCATATAAAATTAAAACCATCTTGAAGAATGTTTCCTATACCAGGATGGTTTATCATCTAGAAAAACTGCAAATTTAGATATAGTCGAAGCAATAAGCTTGATTGTTAGCCTTGTGCTATTTTGCTGCCACTCCAATTTAGCTAGGTATTGTACTAAGTTAGATATCCTGTCAAAGACAAACTTAGATGGAACTAGTTTCTTGATTAATTTTGGGAATGTAGAGCAGAGAGTTTCATCATTTTTTTCTTTACTAATAAATTAGGTCCTAAATATTGTATTCTAGTCACCCATTTTGTGTTTGAAGTGTGAATTTTATAAAATACACTTTCATAGATATATAGATCTAGAGAATCTATGTACATAAATATCTATGCTTAACATTTATGTAAGTGACCCTTCTTAGTAATGTATGATGTATCTAGGGAATTGCCTCTGTTAATGATGTGAATGAAACTATTTGTACCGAAGGTTAGACTTGGCAAAATCCTTTTTGAAGTTGTATTATTTGTTTTCTTGGTGGTTTTTCATGATTTCCAATGACTCATGGTTATCATATCAGCAGAATTTCAATGTTAATCGAATTTATTTGTTAAATTTGAAATCATTTGTTGATTAGGTTTTTGACATATGAACTCGTTTTCTTCTCCTCTTGTAGTGTGTTGTTTGCAACAATTGAAAAGGAACGTCAGTTTTGGAAATAATAGTAGCATTTGAGAAGACATTTGGAAAGGTACAAAACTATCAGAACTTGAATTTTAAATTTTATGACTTCGTCAAATCATAGAAATGGAACTTCTTGTTGCTGGAACTTTGTGTTTTGGACAACCTATATTCTAGTTCTTCTATTCATTTGATGCGAGTTTTCTCTACTTATTCTTCATCCCAATCCAACTTGTACTTGAGTTCCTTAAAATTGCTTTTTGAATTGAACTTTGCAAATATCTAGGAATTGCTTTTTGTATAATGCCATGAGTTGAACTAGAAGTAAGTGTCGATAATTATTTTTTAATTGTGTTTCTTATGCATAATTCATGAGGTTCTCTTTATGGAACATTTCACTTGGGTTTTAGAGTGCTTGTAGTAAATTCTAATTCTTTGTTAGAGTTCAACATAGTTAATGTTACGACAACCCTTTGAAGTTGAACTATGCAATGGCTAACTTGGCTAAGTTGCTGTTTAGTTCTGAGTGTTGTTATGTTATGGATTATTTCTCTCAAATAGAATATTGAAATATGATACTCCCAAATATAAAGATAGGAGAATAATTAATGAGGACCCAGATGAATCAATTTTTGGGGTCAATTTGGTCAAAAATTCAAGAATAATTAATTAAATTAAAATTTTGGTTAGATTCTTTTGTTGGCTGGTGGTTTGTATTGGGGTATAATAATGTGAAAAATCAAATTTGGTACTCTTTGATGTTTCTTTGATGTTTTCTAATTAGAAACAAAGATAATTTTGAACAAGAAATTAGGTGGATGTCATTGTCATGTTTAAGGTTTGTGTGGCTTGGTTGGTTAAAGCAATTAATTCTTCATTAACAAGTGGAGTAATTGATTTTGTGTTTTGATCTTTGAAACTTGGATGATGGATTGGTGATTTTCTAAAAAATGTGATCACAAGGTTGAAGGTTCATTGGGTTTTTATTTGTCTTTTTGGTTCTTTGGCTTTTGGTAACTATAGTTGTTATGGCAACTTCTTACGAGAATGATATTCTTACATTATATTGGTAAATTCTTTTGCTCTAATGACTAGAATAGGACATCAGCTTATGCCATCTTTTAGAAATCTCAATTTTCAAAAAATCAGTCTATACCAAACAAGGTGACTAGTTCTGCAAAAATTGAACTAAAATCTTTATTAGATTTTGAAATATCTTTTGTATATGTAAAGCATATACATGACCACAACAAAAAATGAAATCCACTACCCTAGTACTGGATTTGGATGGTATGAAAATTGAACTCCGATGATCCGTTTACTATTAATCTTGATATTTTTTTCATTTTATCTCATCTAATTTATTTCTCGGTTATATCAGCATAATATTTATGATCCATACCTATAGTGAAATTTGAACAAACCAACTTGACATGCTTGCTATGACATGCTCTGCTGAATCCACTGATAAAATGGTAAACATATATATGCTTAAAAAACATATGTGTACATATATATATATGTGTGTGTGTGTGTGTGTGTGTACAACCTGCATATTGATTGATTTTGTTTAGTTAATTTTTTGTTCTTGTTTTTCGTTGGCAGAGGTAAACTAAATTTTTTATTGGTAATTTGAATTTTTAATTATGTTCGTAATTTTTGGTGTTTGTATTGGCATGCCCAAATTTTTTTGGTTGTACTTCTAATTATTGCTTCTCAACATTTTCATTTTTTTTATTTGCAATTGTAGTAGAGACTTTCCAGGAATTTTGATTGTAGTGGAGCAAGAGATTGATCCTTCTAGAACTGATCTGTTCTTCCAGAAAAAGTGCAAAATCCATTCAAGTACCACTTCTTCTTCTTCTTCTTCTTATTCTTCTTCTTCTTCTCTAGATTCCTCGTTATTTTAGTCCTATCTTGGTATTTTGCTCCAATCTGATTTATTTTTAAATGAACAACAACCTAATGTATAACCATGCAATAGGTTAGGTAGCACACCAGAATTCTTCATATATGGGCATGGGCAACAAAGAAGAGCAATCGGGTAACTAGTTATGTCATTTATGTGCTTCTCCTTAATATAAGCTCTTCATATTTCACATATTGTGATAAGTTTTGGAATGAAGGCTCTTTAAATATGTTTCAAACAAGCAAATATATGTAGACATATGTATATCTATGCACATATAGTTGATGAGTTTCTCACATATACAATAAAATTCTTACTTGCGTCGGATATGCATGAGTTCTTTCTATATAGTTCTTGCAATTTGTAATATACATGTGATTCTCTTTCAGGATGCCATATCTAATTGGTCCCCATTACAGCCATTGTATTTCATCTTGAAAATTTTTTTGGAACAAAGAGAGTTAAATGAGGTGTGGATTGATTTACTTCTTGTGATTAGTTTTCCTACAAACTTTTCCTTTCGATTTGCCTAATTTTAGAGTCCTAAAAATATACAGGTGTATATTGTTGCAATTGGTTCGTATGCGCTTCTTGCGATGCTCATAACAATGATGCAGGTAATTGAATTAGAATAAGTTTTAGCCTGTCAAATGTTATAATCTATGAATCAGATCATACAAGTTTCATCTTGGTTGGCACTCTCAAATGGACAGAAAGACATGCCAAAACAAAATAATTATAGGAGCCTACTCCCTCCATCTAATTTTATTTGTGTTACTTTCATGTTTGGAAGTCCCATTTTATGTGTGATGGTTTTCCAAATTGAATTAGATTTAAGTGAAATTATTTTTTTATTATTATTGATTTTTTTTTGGGTGTTTATGTAGTCTCAGACAAAATATGAATTCAATCTTGTGTTTCATTGAGATCTGAGAGGAGATAATAACTAACGGATTTAAGTTGGATCAAAATTGATGGAACTTATTATGATCTGTGAAATCAGTCAAAATGTAGGTCTAAGTTATAAATTTTCAAATTGAAATAAGGAAAATGTATTCAAATTAATGGGGAAATCTTGCCAAAAATGATAGCTGGTTATGAGTTCAAATTTCAGTATATTAAAAGCAGGTTCTCTTTTGCATCCAAATGCTTGGTTGGACTTGGACTGGTTATTCCAAAGCCTTTTTGGAGGTTTTGATATGCTATTGATTCATAGATGGATAGTATGTATGAAACAAGAGGTGGTGATCTTTCATGTTACATCTCACTAGATATTTGATTGTGATCCCTTTCAGAATATCTATTACTACATCCATTGATACATATGATGTGAGCATCAAGTATATGGTTGTTAGTTCCATCCATGTTGATGAGCTATAGGGTTGTTTGAAGAAGATCAAAGCTTTGAACTTGAGAAGAATCATCAAACTAGTTTATATTTTTTCCAAAAAAAACAAAAAAACAAAAAAAAACAAGAAGTAGAAAAGATATTTTAAAACCAAACTAAACAGAATTTTGCATATTTTGTGTCAAAATCTAAGACTTTCAATTGAAACTATTATAAGCGGGTTAACGGGTTGAAATGTGAGGATATGTTTCTTAAAGGCTCACACTTGAGAAATTTCTCGAGTCATAAGCCTAATGGTCATTAAACCACTAACAAATGTAGATATGTATCCATAAATCAAAAGTCCACAAGTCACTGAGTTTCTTTTTAATATTTTTTTTTAGTACATCAAACCATTTGGTCCTAGTGAGTTTTTGGATTTGTAGCCTTTCGGTTATTTAAGAATTCAATGACTTAGCCATCGGTGCACCTGAGCATTGAGAACATGATAACTCTTCAATCTGTCTACCTGAACTGAGCTTCATGTCATATGAAGGTGCAACTTGGAAGCGATTTTGTTTTAAAGGTACAATTATGCTAGTCTAATTATGAATTGAGATCAAGATGCATGAGTATAGCTGTTTTAAAATTGAACTTCAGGATGTATTGATATGCAATGAGCAACTATTCTTTGAAGTTTAGGACTGATGAACTCTTCCATTTTCCCATTTTTCTTTCAATGTGGAAAACAACTTTGGTCTCTCTATTTGTTATTGAACCTAAAAGTGCCGCTATATGGTTGTGATTGTTATATGCTTATGCTCTTTTGGCCTCTCTATTAGAGTTTGAATAAGTAAACCATGTGTTAATATGCTTTGCCCTTGTGTGTGGAGGGTGTGTCTGAACATGTCTATTAATGACTGCTTAGGTGTATTTTTATTTGTTTCCGTATCGTGTATCCATGATTGGGGATTGTTAGGATGATGTGAGAGCAACAGGGTACCAAATAATAATATTCTTGAAAAAATGTAAGAAATCCCACTAAGGAAAATAATTAATGTTCCTCTTGACTACATATTGATATTCTACAAATACTTTTGCCTTATATTGGATTAACTTAAATAAATTAAAGAAATGATGCCAAATTCTATAAAGTCTCTACTATATTTGCAACTAAATGTTGTTTATCAAGAAACCATGTTCAATCCATCTTTACTATAAAGTATAATTTTCAAATACTTAATAGTCAAATGAAACAAGCTAAGGTATCAATTAGCACTCCAAGCGTAAATAGGTCACAAGAAACATGTCCTTTTAAACTGTGATATTTCTTGATACACTAGCTTTTTTTCTAGCTAATAACATATGATGTTTCTAGCTAAAATGAAGAAATACAGTGGTAGGTGTGAGCAGGAAGATATCAGCAGCATCAGCTAGGGCTCACACCAGAATACCAAAGTAGAGCACTCCTTTTCAACTTCCTTCAAGTGGGTTTTCTTCATTTTCAATTATAATTTGGTCTACATATAGTATCTATGTATGGGTCAATTCAAATATACAGTGAAATATGACCCATGGTCCTAGTTGTTCTGTAACAATAATGTATATGCCTATAGGTAGTAAACATGTTAGCTTAGATATTATTTTGATGTATCAGATGAGCCAAAGATGAGCACTTTGGAAATCAATTTTCAATAATTTATGGGGAAATTATGATTTTTCCTTTTGGTTTAATTTGAAATTGGCACTTTGAACAAATGAGTAAGAGCTTCAAACTTATATGTGTACTCACTAATAAAGGTAATACAATAATTTAGCACATTTATAAATATACCTAAACTAATTCACTCACATCCTAATGCAATGGTCAAAGTAATAATTCATTCCACATAAGCACTGAGTCATATAATCACAAACGAATTTCTTTTCCAGTAATAATCGTTCTGTGACATTGCCAAAGTTCCAGTCAGAAATAACAGTGATCAAGTATTCTTCTAACAGGACATCTAAAAACTCGTAGACACAATCAATATCTAAGAAACTAAATTCATACTCATTGAGCCATATAAATATGTTATCACCTAGCATACCAGGTTGACTTTTACTACTATCTAGCAAGACAAACCCACTGCGGTAAAAACCACGTCCCACAATCCCAAAGTATCCAAACCTGGTAACTTTAATACCAAGTTGTAGCGCACTGAAATAATTGTAATAACTCATTTCATAGTATTCCAAGGATAGAAGAAACTTATACAAAATTAACCCTTCTTTAATTCTTTTTTCTTATACAAAAGACATCATATGCATGTATATATTTATAAATCTTAAATCTTGAATTTATAGCATATGAGATTATCATATAATGTGAAACAAAATGAAGCAAGTGTTAGTTTATGCCCTAATGGCTATATCTTTCCAAGTCAATACTTAGGTACAGCAAAAGTGAGTTTAAACTCAATACATAGAAAGCCCAAGGCTTGTACAAAAGTAATTACACAAAAGAAACAAAATGAAGCACTCAGCTCCAAGTCCTCTCAAACTAAGTTCTTGGTGGAGGCATATCATTAGAACCTGAAAATTGTTTTCCATATAGGATGGGCTAAAGCCCAGTAGAGACATTGTAACATAATATATGATGCTTAACGAAGTCATATGGTGAATACTCATGCATGCCTGTACGAAAACATTTAACTTCCTTCTTCTCAAACAACGCCATGACATAATTATGATCAATTCATAAAACAATTTCTTTAAAACAGAAAATAAGGCAGTTGATACACAACACTGGGAATCTCTAGATATGTGTCTGCCAGTAGGCTATACAAATACTACCAAAGCCATTTTACTAGTACTAACTAGAAGGAATGACACCCAACTGCGCGGGTTTTTAGACTTTCACCAAGGACACACAGGACAACATAATAAAACCACAACCACACCCCCTAATCAGATTCACTAAGGTATTCACCTATTTTTCTCAAAAACAATACATTTTCAAAATAGGTATGTAAAACAATGTTCAATGCAATGTATATGATTAAATAGCTTTCAATCAATCTATTCCTCATGTAATTTCTACAACAATCAAAGTTATCATCCACCGATAGCCCAAAATAGATATTTCTAAACAAAAGTGTTTTTTTTTTTTTTCAAACAAGAAACAAAATTTTATAATCTCAATGTAAGAGTGATATTACATACTTGACTCCAACATCATCATCATGTATGTATTCTCATTCTCATTTCAAATTTCAACCACTTTTCTTTGTTCTTAGCTTCCAAATTTTAATAATTTCCAACCAAAACCCCATTCCTTTCAATAATGCATTTTAAGAGATTTCCAAAATTACCACACCATTAACATTATACCCATCTCCACAACATTCCCCATGAATTAATTTGGAAATCCCTCTTTTATATTTCCAAAAACAACCCAAAGCAAAACCTTAGATTCAAACCTATGACGCCCAAATCACTAGACCATTTTAAAAAACAAATAATCAAGCTAAGAATCATAAAAAAGGTTGAAGAAATCTTTGCCTCAAATTTAGAAGAAGAAGAGAGCAAGAGTTAAAATTTGACAGAGTTGAAAACAAAATCATCTACAATTAAAACAAAACTCTCTACGAGCTCTACCATTTTCTCTAAGGAATATGATGGAGAAATCAATGGATTTAGGTGGATAGAGGTGTTTAGATAAGATCTAGAGAGAGTGTGTGCAAAGAAATTAGGGTTTGGAGTGTTTTGGAGAGAGAAAGAAATGAAAATGTGACTTAAAAATGTCCTTCCCCGATTTGATATAAACATGGACTGCTCAAACGACTAATCCATCGCACAAGCATAAGACACAAAAACGACCGCGCGAACGACCAAACCACCACTCAAGTGCACAATGACCCACTCTTAGTAGTTTTGCAGATTGCTGAATATCGCTTGAGCAAAGATCACCCTATTTCCAGAAGTTTTGCAGACCTACAACAAGATGAAGATGATACAAACAAGAACTAAAGATATGGAATTCTGGATTTAAGAAAATAAAAAGGGTCAGTTCCAAACCAGAACCATTGTAGATTAGTTGAAAAAAAATATATTGTAAAACTAAATTTTCATATAACTTTTACAGAGAAAACAAATAAAGATATTGTAAAACTCAATTTTCATATGATTTTTTAATTTTTCAACGACTTAAACTCATTCCTTTTTTTTTTTAGTAAATTATAAATACACTCTATGAGATTTTTTTAAAATACGAATTGTCTCTTGTAATTCCAAAAATTACATCCCTACCATTCACATTTCGAATTTCATAACAATTGACATATTTTATTAATAAATCATCACATCAATTAACAATTTGAAATGATATTAAAATTTTATTATAGTTAATAATTTAAGTGATTTTATTATTGTATAGGAAAATAATAAAAAATTATATTTTTTCAGTTAATTTTGTTAAATAAAAATTATCACAATAAAATATTTGTAATTTCTTATATCACAGAAAACAATACATATTTTAGGTAAATTTTAAGAAATGTGTTTATATAATTTATCACTTCTTTTTTTTTTAATATGTGTATTACATTCATTTTTTTCCATCTAACCTATTTGCAACACGTGGCTCACAACATTTTTTTTTTTGGGATTGACAAACGAATCAAACGCAAAACAGTACGAATGTCAGTGACGCACATCCCCTAAAAAGCCAACCAGTAATGGTAGAAATTATTAAAAGTGATGTTTTAAAATAGCATTAATGAGTTGACATCTATTTTTTTTAAAAAAAAAAGACACAATAGCACTGTGACAGTGGGTGAGACTCACTGTCACATCATTAATGATAGCACTAATTAGTATACTCACTCATTTTTTAAAGTCAACATACAAGTGCTCGTTTGACTTTCCTTTCTTGAAGCTGCTTGATACGAGTTGAGATTCTCTTTTTGAAATCTCTTCTTGCCTCTTTACTTATAACAGTGGAGATGTATCGTAAATTGATCCAACGGTTCATGTTTGGGTTGGAAAAACAAATTTGAATTTGTTTTATTTTTTTATTATTTTTAAATAGGTAAATCTAGACCGTTGGATCAACTCACGATACATCTCTACCATTACAAGTTGGGTGACAAGGAGAGAGCTCGATGAGAGGATCTCAACTCACATTATATGTTGTCACATGGTAAATGGATGGCCACCAATAACAAGCTTATATCGGTTTGGTAGAATTTTTTTATATTTAAAATTGGTAATTAAAAAGTGGAAGTTAAAAATATTTTCTTTTTTAATTTTAAAAAAATTAGAATTTTTTTTGATTTATTTAAATTATTTTTATCTAATAAATTATACTTAGAAAATAAACCAACAATATTTTTAAATTAAAATAAATTATAATCACTTTTTTAAATTGTAATAAATAACCCAATTAATGGATAAGAGGAAGAGAGAGAGAAAAAGGAGGATGGTGAGATCTTTTTCGTGTTGCACAAGAAAGAGACAAGAGTGTGATGGGCAAGACCACACATTCTATGGGCAATTACACATCAGCGGTGTGTCGTAAATTTTTGTTTTTCTCATAAATTGTTGATAAATTTTACAAATATTAATAATTAAAATTTTTCACTATTGTTTAATAATTTTTCAAAACTTCACTTGAATAATAATTTTCGCAATATTTTAAATTATAAAATATTCACTTAACACATTAATATTTTCAATGTAACACTCATATACTCATTAAATTAATTATTCATTTGATAAAATAATTAATTTAACAAAAATGTTACAGTTTCAAAAATAATCACTCCAAATTTTCTGAGTAACGTGATTGCGTGTTAAATATTGAATTGATATAATGTGCGTCTAAATATGGAAAAATAAATTACTCGTAAATTGATATTGTTAAATAAAATTAAGAATAACTTTTTTTTAAATAATTGTACTACTATTAATTTAATTTGGGGAAATATCAAATCAGTGATTTTTGAAGAAATTAATTACAAATGAATAATAAACTTTATAAATATTAATAATTAAAATTATAAACTTTTTAATAATTTTATAATTATTTTTAAGAAAATGGGCTGAAATATAATTTCCCCATATAATTTCACTAGTGTATGCCCGTGCCTGAAGGCACGGTGTAAATAAAAATAAGTGAATAAATAAAAATAAATAAATAAATAAACTGGGAGGAAAAAAAAGGAAAGGAGGAAATAAAAAAAAAAAGAAAAGAAAATGAGGAAGGTGGGATCATGGGATCATTCGTGGATTATTTATGAGATAATGGGAAAGGTGGGTGAGAAAAAGAAAAAGTAAGAGAAAAAAGTGGGAAAGTGAAAAATGTACACGTAGCATACATCACAGTCGTTTTGTAATTTGAACAGATCTGAGCCGTTCAAATGTCTTAGTAGGACAAAAATATATTGAAGCTCCTGTTCAGGAATAATCTTAATAATTCCACTTATTTGATGAGTATACTTATTTATGTCTCATCCCTTTTCTATTTTTCTACACATTTTTTTTATAAAAAAATTAAAAAATACACTAAATAAGCAAATCTCAAACAACTCTTTAATATTTATTTTTCTCATATGAGTTGTTATTCCAAAAATGTTTTCATTCATTTGTTAGTAATTTTTTTATCTCATTTCCGCTCATAAGTTATTTTCTCAAAAATAAATGGCAAATACATAATTTCAAAATTTTCCCTATAATTCAATATTGTAAATATTTTTTTAAAAGACTAATGCTATACAAATAGAAAAATTTATATATAATAATAGAATTGATTGTGAATTTCTTATTTCAAAATAAAATAATATAAAAAATAAATTTATTTATAATAATCATATTACCGCATTATTGTCAAAATTTATTTATTTGTTTTTTGGGTATGAATTAGAATAGAGATGAGACTGAGAAGTTTTTTTTCTTCCACAGGACTAATAAAAAAATAAAAGAAATCAAACACAAACTCAAACACAGGGAAGCCTTCAAATTGGTCCCAAATTTGAAACGTTCAACTGTGATCAAGATCTCGTCTGCTTTTCTCTTCCCAACTTTGTAATTCACTTCTCTCCAATACATAGATCGACTGATATATACACATTTCCAGAGACACATGGTTTTCATTTTTCTTCTTCTTTCTCTTCTCTAGGATCCCCAAATTCCTCATACATATACACACACATTTGCAGAGATATATTAATAGCGAAACTCACAGCTTCTATGTTGCTAATAAAATCCACCCTTGTTCTGAGAGGATTTATGAAATGCTGCATGAACTCTTTCTAGCGATGAAGGGAGACACTAATTTTACAGATTTTGAATATTTGATGTAGATTTGGGGTATTAGATGTAATTAGGACACCGCATTGTGCCTAAGTTCTATGGTGGTGTAATGGACGGAGTGACTTGAAATATAAGAATATTTGAGATTAAAGAAAATTGACTTATTATCTTCTTTCAAATTGTCATCATCAAAATTAAGGTCAATTATCATCAGGATTGCCTCTAGTCTATAAAAGTAGATCAGGCATGCAGTCTTGCTGTAAGCCTCACCTCAAGTCTCACTCAAGTGATCTAAATTGTTCATTTTGTAAATCCCTACGTATAAATCATAAATCAAACATAAAAAGAATCAAAATAATCGTAGCCACATTATTTCATCATTTAGTCAAAAATAAACATATAAACTTCATTGTAATTTTAAAATATGCATTGCACTGCACCAAAGGGAGAAAGAAATCGCATTATAAAATGGGTCAAAAGTATTACATATAGATATACAACAACAGTCTTACATCCCACAAACAAAGCATTAACAGCTAGCCTCATAATACAATGATAACAACAAACAGATGTGCAGAAAATCTATCCAAGAGTACTTTGGCAAGGAAACCTATATATTCGGCGACTCTGCAACATATCAACACCACCATAAGATGCTAAACTAAAGAAAGATCTCTGTCTTTCACATAATAAAATATTTCCTTGGTATTTTCTTGTCTTCGTACTTCACAAAGCTTCTCCTATGAATTCTTCACAGGATCAAAAATAGATGTATCCACCAACTAATAAATGGTCTGAGAATCTCAATGCTACTCAATTTAACAATGCAAGCTTTTATTGTCAAGGAAATTGTGGATCATGGTGTCAGGTCAAAATTTGCATCCAGTAGTGAATGAACATGGGCAAGAGAAGACACCTTGTAATCTGGCTTAAATTCCACATCTGTGTATTCGGGAGAATCATACCTCCCTGTTTCGTCAAGCAAGCATGTAAATGCTTCTACTCGCTTCCCACAAGCAACCTGCAAAGACCAAGTAAAGGAGCTTTAATTTACACAAAAGCATGTTTTGATTCAAACAAATTTGATAAAAGAATGTGAAATTAAAAACAAAAACAGCACCTCAAAATGAATCAGAAATGTTCTTAACAAATATGGTGCAAATGATGGAGAGAGAAATAGAGCAGAACTCACATCATCTTTAAGGCTATCCCCAACCATCATTACTTCATTAGGTTGAACTTCCCAAACTGAACAGATATGTAACAGTGGTGCTGGATCTGGTTTATAAGGACTATAGATACAGATCAATCACAAATTTTTCTTCTTCTTTCTCTCCTCTAGGATCTCCAAATTCCTCATACATATACACACACATTTGCAGAGATATACATATATATATGTACAAATCAATCACAATTGACATCCTGAAATTTTTATGCTTTCTTCGCAAGCCTTTGAAGGCAAAATCTGAAATCGCAATTCAAATCTGGATGCCTCCTGAGAAGAACAGAAATGACCCAAATCCATGAATATTTGGAATATCTACCTTTACCCATATCATAGTTTCAACAACAATAAAACTAATCATAAAATTAATCACAAAAGATACACGGGAAAAAAAATAACTACAGAAGGAGAGAGATGATGATAAATAGTCACCTAAAATTTTTATGCTTTCTTCGGATGAAATGGGAGGAGACGGCAGTTGGGAGGGTTGCGAATTGAAGCCAGTCGGAGAGAAGGGAGAGATAAAGAAGAGGAACAAAGAGGGAGATAGAGATAAGGATGAAATGGACGAACTCGGAGAGCTCCAATCGAGGGGTTCGAAGCAGAGAGATGATGATAAACAGTCACCTGAAATTTTTATGCTTTCTTCGGATGAAATGGGAGGAGACGGCGGCTGGGAGGGTTGCGAATTGAAGCCAGTCGGAGAGAAGGAAGAGATAAAGAAGAGGAACAAAGAGGGAGACAGAGATAAGGATGAAATGGAAGGAGACGTGCAACAGAAAAGGGAAAGAGAGATAAAGATGGAAGGGGGAGGAGACATGGGAGAGAGAGAGAGTAGAGTGTGTTTGGAAGGGAAACAAATTACTCTCAACCGTTAGATATTCATTAGGATTGATCTAAACCATTCAAATGAAGTGTATCTCTGATAAATTTTATATATTTTCAAAAACTGTTCTGTCTTATTATATAGATGTCACCTACTTCATACATAAAAAAAATACTAAGAAAAATAATATATAGATCAAGAATTCAAACACAAAACAAATGTTAATAAAAGTAATGTATGTTTTAAATTCACCTCACATGTGAATTTAAACCGCACACTACTTGATTTTGGTTTTTTTTTTGATATATTAACAATACACTCTGGCAATAATAGACAGCCAAAAACCCCAACAATAGCTGACAACCAAAAATCCCAACATAGGCCTAAAAACAGAACAAAAACAGCTAGCCCAACCCAGCTATCTGAGTTGCATGAGCCAACAGCCAAACCAACCCAGACCCAAAGTTGAACAATACACAGTGGGAGCAGAAACACTTCCATCTGTCATACGGTGTCCCAAATATCAAAGAACCATTTTTTGATATTTTATGGACCTCCGCTTATAATTAAAAAAAAAAAAGACGATTGATATAAATCATTAGAAAGAATAACAGAAAATAAACATTACAATTTAAAGGAAACCTTTATAGAAACACCAAAATTGATACTCACTAATCACAGGAATATTCTTGAAAGTTTTGTGGTTCATAATCTTGCATAAAAGGCCAATCCCTGATATAAAAGGCATGACTACCTCAGTAAGGACAAGATCAATATGATTACTAAAATCCTCCAAGATTTTCCATGCTTGAAAACCATTTGCAACAGCAGTAACGGTAATGACCAATTCAAGATTAGGAGGGCAAGAAGGGGAAAACAGTGGTAAGGATTAGAGTTATATACCATACGCAGTCAACCTACATAGTGCAATCACAACAACATTACTTTTATGTATTGCACAGGCCAGAAAGAGCATTCTAAGGCAGCTCACTTACTTGATGTTTCTATATTGCAGTTAAAAGCTTTTAGATGATGAAAAAGGTAATACCCTGTTATGTAGAGAAGAAGCTCATGCACCACTACAACAAATTTCAAATTATTTCTGAAAACAGAAATCAACTGAACCTATGACCATACATCACTATAACTCAATTCCTATTGAATAAGCTTCGATGTTACGTAAAAGGACTAAGCTTTGATGTTACACTTATGACCATACATCACTTATGCACTTATGACCATATATCAAATTTAATAATTTTGATACTTCAGCTATTATTTCTCTCTATATTCACGATCTTGGGTATGGTATGCAGTTGATATTTGTACCAATTGATGGTGGACATATCATGCTATGCAAACATAAACCATGGTGAATGATTAATTGATTGTCTATGGCATATGTATGCTTAATTGACACGGCACATTATATTGAAAATTGATGTGAAATTACAATATAAGTTTTTTCCTCTTTTATTTTTGGGTGGGTGAGGGGGAGGGGGAGTGGAAACAGGGAAAGGTGAGTTCATATGCTTGATATTAGAAACCAAAAGCCCAGTCCATAAAGTAGGACTCCCCACCTACCCAGCCAATAGCACACCTACAATCTTATGTTAATCAATATTAGATAAATTAAAAAAAAATTAATAATGTCATCAAAGTTTAAATAAAAAAAAAATTTTATCCTTCAAAGTTTATTTTAGTACTTTTAAACAATAAATAAAAAAATAATTGACCAAATTGTACCTTCCAGAACCAGTTAAAACCCACCACCCCAACAGCCACCACTACCAATTTCTATCTCTCACATGCATTTTTTCAAACACCTTATATGCATTGCTAATCACCCAAACAAAAACTGATCTTTCCTAAAAATAAAATAAAAAATAATAACTGATCAAAAGAACATATTACATAGTGTAACTCTCAACGGCCACGAAGTTTAAACAATGTTACTGAAGTCCCAAAAAAGAAAGATGAGGATCATGCATCGGTAATGCATGTCACCATGAACCATTCAAATGGGTGTTCAATGGTCATTACGCTTGTACACAAATATAATCACAAACTTCAAATATACCTTCAATTATTTGGGTAGTTTTTTAATCAAGGGGTCAATAAATTTCCGTGTAATTTGTACATATTCATGTCAATGTATTAATTTGTTAATGGAAAACTTTTTTCTTCTCGATGAAAAAAGATTTGCATCATTGTTGTTTAAAAATGATTCAGATTCTCCTACTGATCTAACAGCAACACTCTAGCTTCAAAGCCTTTATTTGATCAGTGCTCCCAGCTCAATCAATCACCCATGAAAATTTCACATAAAAGCTAATCAAATTAAGTGCACCACCACAAGTCCATGACCCTATTTCCTCATTTTACCTAGAATATTCTCAAACATACCATATTGCCATTGCCACCAATCTCACTTCAAAAGTTCCAAGCTTAAACTCTAAATAATCAAACTGTTGAATATTCATTATTACATTGCTGTTGAATTTTCAGAAATTTCTTTAAGACAAAAATCAACAAAAATAAATTCGAGATTGTGCCTTCATCAATAAAATTGATTATATAATTAATCAAACACAATGCCTAATGGAAACAAACCTGCTGGAAAAAGAATTAGAGTAACAAACCTGCTGGAAATATATTTGCTTCACCCAAAAAAATTAATACTCAAGAAAGAGAATTAGATACCTCAAAAAAATACTACCAAATTCAGAAGAAACTCAGAAAAATATACTTGGTTTAAAGATAGAAATACCAAAAAAAAAATATACTTGCTGGAAATATAGAAGAAGATTCTTCACCTATTTTTGTGCTAGTAATTTCATATCAAAATAATTTCATTAAAAAAAGGCAATATAATTTCATCCTATTTTTGTAGAAACAGAATCAATAAAAAGAAATAATTCTGTGCAAGTAATTCCATCCAAGAATTTTGTTATTAGAAATTCTGTGTTGGTAACAAATAAGAAAAAAGAAAAACAAACCCAAATAAAAGCGAGGGAAAAAAGTGAGAGGGAGAGAGAGAGAAGAGGCAAAGATTGATTATCATATCAAAATCTAAAATCCAAAACCCAAATAAAACCCTAGGTTCACACACCCTCTTCAAAAAAAAAAAAACCAGCAGAGGGGAGGCAAAGATTGAACAATAACAAACCCAATGGAACAATAACAAACCCAATAGAACAATAACAAAAGGGGGAGAAAAAAAAGGTGAGGATTTAGCCTTTTACCTTGGAGCTGTGTAGAGAGAGAGAGGAGGAAAACATTGAGCCAGATGTTACAAATCACCCCCTCTCAGCGGGGTTTATTTCGTCGGAGGAAATCACCACCGGAGATTACTTAAACTTCTAGAGAGAAAAATCTTGGTGGAAAGAAGAAGATGTAAAGGTGTGAGAGAGAATGGAGTTTCAAATTTTGAAATCAAAGAGAGAAAGAGGAAGAAGACGTCTGTGGGAGAAGGAGGAGAAGTTATTCGGTGCAAAATTGATTAAACCAAAGCTAAATCTGGACCATTTATTAAACTTAGTAAAATTGATCTAAACCATCGAAATGTCAAATAGGACAAATGAAAGTAAGATATTTTCAACCCTTAGATTAAATCAATCTAATGATCTATATTTTGACACACATACAAATGTCCCATCCCCAATTCAAAAACACCCTTCCCTTGTTATATAGATGGTCCTAGCCGTCCAAACGAATATGAGCCTACAACCACAAACATTCTGAGCCGCCCTTGTTGAAATGACAACATATGAACCCATTTTACTAATTTTCATATTTGTTGTCTATTTTCACTATTCCAGAGATCTCAGAAAATCGTCTATCTTTTTAAATTTATTATTTTTTTCAACAATTTAAAGACTTCATTTATAAAACCTAGTTAAAATCTTTTAAATTTGTGAAAAAAATGAACATTTTTTAAGAAAATATATATGATTAAAGAGAAAATTAGTGAAAAATCCAATTTAAAGATGGTATAAGGCATTAGATTTTAAGTAAAATCTTATTTGATGATAAGAACAAGTCGGAAAAGTGTCGAAAAAATCACTGCAAAATTTCGCTAGCGCCGAGAAAGTCGTCTACAACGGCGGTGACCAGCGGCAACAGGTGGTGGTGGTGAGATAGAGAAATGTATAGTTTTGAATAGATATGGTGTTGAATGAGTGACATGTATTACATTTTAACATATATGTAGTTTGGTAAATTTTAACAGATAGGAAAATAAGTTTGGTGAATTTTAACAAATAGACAAATTGGGTAATTTCAAGACATAGAGTGATTTTAATAGACAGACAAATACGTTAATTTTAACAGATAATTGTCCTTTTGAAAATGTAGGGATTAAAATGACACAAAAAGTAAATGTAGGGACTATTGGAGTAATTTTCTCTTCTTCTTTTTTTTTTTTTTTTTTTGTGGCCATATCTAGAAACATAAATACTTTCTTGAACAATTCTATGATACTTATTATTAAAAATGTAAGAGAACAAATATGATTGGTGGTCAAACAAAATAATGATACTTGGTCATCTAATAATATTTGGGTGCATATATTTTTAATAATATAGAATTTTGGTAATTTTTTTGGATACCTTTAATCATGACGTGTTTGCACACATACGCATACCATGCCTTCCTTTGACATAAGTTAAAATGAGATTTTTTGGTTAAAATAGTCACAAAAAGATAAAAATAAACTTTTTAATTTAATAAGATCAAATGTCACATCCAAACCATCATTACAGGAAATTGCACTTTTGCCGACCAAAACTTTAGTCGGCAAAAGTTTTCTGCGACTAAATTTTTTAGTCGCCACTTTGGTCACCAATGAAGGGACGGGAAAATTAATTAGCGACAAAATTTTTTTAGTTAGGAAACTGGTCTATTTGTCGGCTAAATTTTCAATTGCTAAATATATATTTACTACAACTAAATCATTTTGTAGCTAGAACACTTTAGTCTTCAAAAGTGATATTTTCCCGACTAAATATGTTAGTCGCAAATTGTATCATTCTTCGACCAAGCATGTTAGTCGCCAAAAGTAACATTCCTCGACCAAATCTGTTAGTCAGCAAAAGTAATGTTTGCGTAACTAAAACTTTAGTTGGAAATAGACCTATTTGCGACCAAACCCTTTGGTCGCCAAAATTAATAATGTACCGACTAATTATTTAGTTGCCAAATGTATCCTTTTGCCTACTAACATTTTGGTCGCCAAATGTGAGTGGTCATACACCGACTAACAACTTTAGTCAGCAAAAGTATTACTTACCTTTCCTGACTAATCACTTGGTTGCCAAAAGAGAAAAAACAAAACCAATTTTTGGTCGCCAATTCAATTCTTTTTGTTTATCAAAATATAATAATCCATCAAATCCATTCAATATAACCTATAATTGGCAAGAATCATTCAAACCAACAAAATCTGCTGAACCACGAACATCCAACAAAATACATAAATCATCAAATCCTTAACATGTTTAATTGAAGTCATCAACTATTATAAGTTTTCATCCACAAGTAATTCCAAACTACATAATCGTCCAATTAAAAGTCATGTAATCTATATAATCATCCAAAAATATAACTAGTAGTCTATCCAAATATTTTCCATACACATCTATCCAAAAATACATAATCCTTCAAAAAATATAACAAGTGCCAACTAGTCCTGTACAATTCAGCTTCGTGCACGAATTCATCCATCTGTACCAAAGAAAAAGAGAAATAGTCAGGTAAATTTTTTTATGAAAATATTTGCACATCAAATGATTATTAAATTAGACAAAAAATGAAAAATGCCAATGGAAAGTAAAGGTAACATGAACAAATTAAATGACTATCAATACCATTTTGTAAATAAAACAACATTCATATGTATGTATCCAATCAACATTTCAATTCTATCAATATCATCATTTCCAATGTTGTTTGGCGTCTAGTTTTAATACCAACCGCATTAGCCTCATTCCCGGACTTTTTCATTTGTGGTCTTTACTCAAATAAGGCTTCTTTTTATTGTTCTTTACAGAAATGTATATTTTTGTTACTATTTCAGGAACTATTTCAAAAAGGTGGTGTTTTGTTGCTCTCACAAGTTTATTTAATCTAGGCCGATGTGACTGTGATGATCTCGGGATTGTTTGGGAGCTGTTTCAAATTTTCGCCCCCATACAGCCCGTTTTTGCCATTTTCTCTCACATTGTTTTGTCTAAATCTCTAACCGTGTCCTATGGATGCGCCACTTGCTCTCACAAGTTTTTTTAATCAAGGCGGAGGTGATCGTTATGATCTCTGGACGGTTTGGGGGCTGTTTCCAATTTTTGCTCCCAAACAGCCCATTTTTGCCTTTTTCTCACTTTTTTTTCTTCTAAATCTCTAACCGTGTGTCCTATCGATGCGCCGCTTGCTCTCACAAGTTTGTTTAATCTAGGCTGAGGTGACCATAATAATCTCGGGATGATTTTGGGGCAGTTTACAATTTTCGCCTCCAAACGGCCCGTTTTCGCCTTTTTCTCTCACAATTTTTTTTTGTCTAAATCTCTAACCGTATGTCCTATCGATGCATCGCTTGCTCTCACAAGTTTTTTTAATCTAGGCCAAGGTGACCATTATGATCTCGGGTTGTTTCCAATGTTCGCCCCCTAAACGGCCCGTTTTTGCCTTTTTCTCTTACATTTGTTTGTCTAAATCTCTAACCGTGCGTCCTATTGACATGCCATTTGCTCTCACAAGTTTGTTTAATCTATGCCGCTTACTCTCACAAGTTTGTTTAATCTAGGCTGAGCTGACCATAATGATCTTGGGACAATTTTGGGGCAGTTTCCAATTTTGGCCCCAAACGGCCCATTTTAGTCTTTTTCTCTCACATTTTTTTGTCTAAATCTCTAACCATGTGTCCTATCGATGCACCGCATACTCTCACAAGTTTTTTTAATCTAGGCTGAGGTGACCATTATGATCTTGGGGCTGTTTGGGGGCTGTTTCCAATGTTTGCCCCCAAACGGCCCGTTTTTGCCTTTTTCTCTCACATTTGTTTGTCTAAATCTCTAACTGTGCGTCCTATCAACATGCCACTTGCTCTCACAAGTTTGTTTAATCTATTCCGAGGTGACCATGATGATCTCGGAGCTGTTTCCATTTTTTGCCCCCAAACGGCTTATGTTCGCCTTTTTCTCAAATTTTTTTGTCCAAATCTCTAGGTATTGAATTTCTATTTGATTGATCAATGTGTGGTATTCCAAATCCTCAAAAAAAAAAAAAAAAATCAGGTGACCTCAGCCACCCTAAAAGGAAATAGATGTCTAGAAATATTCACTGATCTTGCAAAACAAGTCAATAAAGGCACATTGTATTTGTGATTCAAAGAACAAAAATCAATAAAAAAGAATATGTAGCACAGCACATCAGGTATCCAAACCAATGACACACAGATAGCCTCAGCAGTGAAACAAGAAGCCACATGGTTTCCCAATCTTGCATGTGGCTTAAAGTGGTCAATGTTTACTTCAAACCAAGTGTTGTTAACAAAGACTGTAACAAGAAAATTTTCCAGCAAGGATAGCTTAACAAGAAAGGAGACTGAAAACCAGAAATTTAAAACAGTTTATAAAATTAATATGTGACAATTCTATGATCAAAACCTATACAGCTTAAGAAACATCCTCAATTCGCTAATATTACCAAAGTGATAGATTAAAACTGTCACTCCAAACATCATAACAACAATTAACCAGCTATAATTGAGATTGCTCTCTTCAATTTGGATTTCCTACTACAATTTCCATATTGTTCCCTACCAAAAACAATTATTATTAGGATTAATCATGCTAACTATGTTTCTTCTGATCTCCAACCACAAATGTGTAAAAGTCAATTCTCTATTTTGATCACCAATATAACAGTGCTCAACTGAAAGTAAGCAAAACATGTCCTAGAAACTCTTACAGTGATCATATCCTAAAATGATTTTGGTGCCCATTCAGCCAAGCCCTGAAAGAGTAGATCCCTATGTTTTCCCAAGCACTCATCTAGAGTTGGACAAAGTTGGCTAAATGTGTATTCGGTGTCAGGAACAAGACTACTTGTTTACATAAGCAAATCATCCAAGAAGAGAATTACACCATATTAATTTATGCATCTATTAGTCATTCAATAATCAGTTACCAATGTCAAAAGGAACGAATTGCTAGAACCTTTTTCAAGATAATAACTTGAAATTGTTATAAGAGTGGGTGCTCGTAGCATTTTTTAGAATGTATTCAGTTCAATAAATAAGTAATTACCATCTCAATAACACCAAGGTAGCTGCTATGTATGCTTGGATCTTGCCCACTGGATTCATCAGCCATAAAAGCACAAACGTTCATTTCATATATAACAAGATCTTTCTGCAAAGAGAATAGTAAAGATTACAAAGAGACACTTAGGTAATTTGTAAAAATAATTAAGACACCCAACACAAAAATGTTCAATCATGCAACTCATAACTCATCATTAAAAATTTACCTACAATCTGTAATACGTCTACTTCTCCATTAGCTAGTAAACAAGCTATCAAGATTTGTGGACCATCATATGCAGATAAAACGTCAAGGGGTGGGAAGGGAAAGACAATTTCTTGTAATGAAGCAAACCAAGAGAGGGAAGGGAAAGACAGAATTTTGTAGCAGTAGGGGCTGTTTTGGGAAGGCTTTTAACCTTTGTTTTGGTCCTCAAACATCAAACACAAAAAAAAGAAAAGAAAAAAAGAAATCAATGGTCTATATTCATTGTGGGCGTGACCTACATCTCACTAACTTTAAATGTACACCACTTACTTTTAGGTTAAGATTCAAAATAATTTTTCATGGTTGATAGCATTTTTGTTCATTACCTTGGCCATCTACAAACACCAGTAATTATTGTATATGCAGATATGCAAAGCACAATGGATGTGTTTGGATATCAAGATATACGATTTGATTCACAATTTGACAACTACGATATATATATTATAAACACACACAAACAAACAAAGATATTAAGAAAATTTTCAAGTAAATTAATGGAATAACTAAAATCATAACATGATTGACTTCAGAAATGTGTAATAGGGGAAAATTGGATAATTCTCAACTGCTTTTGAAAATTGGAATCACACAAACAGTCCTTAATTTTTCAAGAGTCCTAAACCTCAAACTAACAAGGTAGCAATGGCTCATGTCCTAAACCTCAAAAACAGTCCTCAATTTTTCACAAGTATGGAATTATTCAAATAAAATGAAACCCATGAAAATGAAAGAAAGACACTCACATTTTCTTCATTTGGGCCTTTTTAGCATAGTATGTTTTAGCAAATATCTTACCCTTGATACCCAAAGATTGCTCAATTGAAATTGAAGCACAAAATTAGAACTTCCACACAAAATTTCATAAATATATAAATCAGAAGAGAGAAAAGTAGAGAAATTGAACCTTTTGAGCAAGCTGAGATCGCTTGTGAACCTTGCAAGCCTCTTTCTTGTGTTTGCGCTTGAAGTGATCATGGCGATAGCCATGTCTCTTCTTGTGAAGCTCTATGTAATCTCCTTGAGGCTTAACAAATCATTTATCAAACAAAAACAAAATCAAATCAATACATGTCCAATTGAGATCAATATCAAAAATATACAATTTCCAAACACATACACCCCAAACAAAAAAATAAAATAAAAAATAAAAATAATTTTAAGTTGATATGGGCCAAAAATGAGAAAGCCGACTAGAAGGCAATGAAAGAAGAAGAAAAACGGTAACATTAAATGTGGTGTATATACTTTGACTAGTCATCTTTGCTTCAAATTAAGCACCACCAAAATATAGCATCAATACTTGGTAAATAATTAAAACCAAATACATTGGTTTAATTCCGCATCTTCAAATAAGTTTAATTTTGATCAGTTTTAAATTTTTAGGTTAAGGATCAAATTGCACAATACCCAATTTAATGTAATTTGGGTTGGTTCCATTATACTAAAAATAAGTGAATCAATCAATAATAAATAATTCAGTCAAAAAAAAAGTCAACAATAAATAAATAAACAAAATAAATAAGTTTTTAACATTAAAACATAACACAAATAAACAATTAAATATTATTTAATATGAACCAACAATTGTGAATCGTATAGTGAAGTCCAACTCAAGTTTAAACATAACCAATATAAATTAAATTCAATAACACCACTAATAAAATAAATTTGAAGAACTGAACTCAACCTCTTTAGGTTAGTTGTGAATTTAGGCTTCTTTCTGTCCTTAACTTTTGGGAGAGTTAGCTCCAAAAAATTCCTCAACTCATCAGTCATATGGCCTAAAACCCAATAACAAAAAACAAACGCATTTATCAAATTATCATATGTACAAATTCCTTGGAGAGTTAGCTCCAAATAGTTCCTCAGCTAATCAGTAATATGCCCTAAAAGCCAATCACAACAACAGCAAAAAATGCATATATAAAATCATTATAACTCCAAAGATATTTCTTCTTTCTGCACCAAATCAGCTGAACCTCCTCATCGCAAATTAGCAATGTACCATCATGGATCAGGTACCAAATTAGCACCAAGCCAGCTCTGCAGTAGCTAAATTTTGTTATGAGTCTCTCTCTCTCTCTCTCTCTCTCTCTCTCTCTCTCTCTGATTGATATAGCTATCGATATTTGTAGTATGAGTCTAAACCAGTGGGCTAGAGGTGCAATTTCCTGTAGTGTGTTCCTAATGTCACCAAGGGAAAAAAGGCAAACCATAGCCAAATCCTGTTCACACCTACATGGTTGAGTTGGGACCAAAGTGTTACGTTTACAATTATGATCTCCATGAATTAGATATAGAGCAATAGAGATCAAAATGTTTAAAATTGACAAAAGATATCAAGCTTTAAGGATTGGATTAAGACAAATATCTCACCACAAGGAACCCAAATGCCAGAAACATGCTTCCTTTCCTTGCTTGAACACCCTTATAAACATTGTACACACTGCACAAGAACAGAACACCACGTAAGGCAAGGTTAATCTGATCATCACACAGGAACAATTAAGAAGATGAGCATGTAAATTTTTGCCAAAAAGAATATGAAGAACTACTTGCTTGAATGAGATCGTTGGAAGAACAGAAAAAGCTATCATTAGAAACAACATAGCTCTGTTTGTTGGGATTTCTGAAGTCAAAGAATAAATAGATAAACGAAAAATGAAAATAATAAAATAAAAGCAAGTCAATTTTCTAAAAATGTGCTTCGAAAATAGACAAGGGCAAAGCACATTAGGGCCAAGAAAATAGACAAGGCAGAGCTTGACTGGCCTTTAACAGAACTTCTAAATACATCCCAAAATCGAAGTGGAAAAAGCTGTATTTCACCTGACTATTGCCTCCAGACATCCATAACTCTCCAAGCACGAGAGGTTACAGATTCAATGACTACAATCAAACATTTAAAATCTAGGAAGGTTACCCTGACGAAAGAGCATCCAGTGAACCCAACCAGGGCATTCAGGTATAGCAACTCTGGATTGGAAGTTCTTATGCGACTCAACCTCTTTAGGCTACGATTTGGGGCTGGGTCGATTTACAAGTATGCGAATGGAAAAAGGTAGAGAGAGAGAGAGACAGAGAGAGGGCGAAAGACATACCTGGGATAATGCTCCAATGGTGGATCGAATCGACGGAGGTACGACGGTGCGACGATGTGATGACGGTGCGAGAGCGATCCTGGAAGGAGGAGAGGAGTGAGAGAGAGAGATTCACAGTGATCATTGAGACACACCAGCCTTCCAAAATAAAACGGTGACGTTGTGCAAAAAAAAAAAAAATTCCCTGACTAATAGCTTTGGTCGCCAAAAACAAGTAAAGTAACCTTTTCCCTACCAAAACATAGTTCCGTCACCAATTAATTTAGGAACCCTCTAAAAATTCAAATCCTCCCTCCAAAATTTTAATTACAATTGCCGACCAAACAATTTTGTCAGTAAAAGTCAGTTAAAGGCGACTAAATTTTTTTAGTAGCTAAGTAGACGTTTGGCATGGACTAAAAACATACAATTTTTTTTTTTTGCATACATACACTTATTTGGGTCATATCAATCAACATCTATCAACATCTCCTCTTTACTTTTCTACACATTTTTTTTATAATAAAAAGTCAAAAAGTGCACTTATTTAGAACATCTCAAACCACCCTTAAATATTGCCAACTAAATAATTTTAGTTACCAAAAATAAATATTTACCAACCAAATATTTGGTCGCCAAAGAGAAAAGCAAAAATTATGTTATTTGGTTGGCGACTAAATTATTTAGTAGACAAAAATTCTTATAACACGACTAAAAGTTCTTTTGTCACTGAAGATAAATTGTTACTTTAAGAGGTTGATTCTCAATTTTGTAAAGGGAAAAATTTATAGGAACAATATATTCTCATTTTCCACAAATCACTCTCGAAATTCAAGATTCAAGCACACAAAAAAAAAAAAAAAAAAACAATTTTAATTTTTCTAATTATTCCACTACCTTCAATTTCTGAAGCTCCTAAAACTTTTGCATAAATACACATATGTAAACAAATAAAATCCCTATACATATTCCCCACAATACAGAAATATATCTATATCTATATTTATATGTGTACACACAATTACAAGGGTTTCAAAAGTATAAAAGGGGTTTTGAAATACCCTAAATCTAGAACAAAAATCAAAACTCATTTACTCAATTCACAAAAATGAAAATTCTATAGCATCAAAAAAAAAAACAAAAAAAAAACCCTAGAGCAAGAGTAAAATGGGAAATAAAGGAATGAAGGGAGGGAGGGAGAGAGAGAGAGGCCTGAATGTCGATGGGACGCAAGGCAATGGTGAGCGACGGGGAGCGAGAGCAGGCGACTCTCTGTTTGGTGCTTGGTGTTTGGTTTATGTATCTCAATTGAGATATAGAGAAATAAGAAAGAATAATAATAATAATAATAATAATAATAAGTAAACATAAACTCAAATTGGGCAGTAAGTGTTCCCACCAAAAAAATTGAGTTTTATTGCCGACTAAATGTGTTTTGGTGACCAAAAATGTATATTTTCCAACCAAATGAGGTAGTCACCAAAGATTAAAAATGAAATTATACTAGATATTTGGCGACTAAATTTCTTTTAGTTGGCAAAAGTTAGTAAATGACGACTAAAATTTATTTAGTTGCTAAAAATAAATTTTTGGCTACCAAATTTTTGTTTTTTTCATTCGGTGACTAAATAAATTTCGTAGCCAAAACAAATTATATAGCGACTAAAATATTTATTTAGTCACTAAAAATAAATTTTTGCCGACCAAACTTTTGATCCCCATAGATAAAAAGTAAATTTTTATTTTCCAATCGGTGACTAAAAATATTTAGCAACCCAAACTAACTCTACAGCGACTAAAAAATTTTTTAGTCACAAATTGTGGCATTTTTACCGACTAAAAATTTTTTTAGTCGTCAATAATCAATATAATCCGACTGAAAAAAATTAGTAGCTAAATCTTGTATTTTTGCCAACTAATATAATTTTTGGTCGCCAATTCCACAACTTTTGGCGACTAAATTTTTTTTAGTTGCCAAATTTGGTCACCAAAACTGTTATTTCTTGTAGTGCATAATCATTTTATTTTTTTTTCATAAAAATAAAAAAGGTCAAAAAGTTTATCTCATGTCAACCGGGGTCTAATTAGCCGATAAAATTGATAACCGTTGAAATTGCTCAATTTGAAAACTTATTTTCCCTCGCATTATCACAAGAGAAGAAAAGGAAAGAAAAAACAGTTAAATTTGATTATTGTGGAAGAAACCAATTTTGGGGGATAGTTTTTTTTTAAAGAGTTTGAAAATTTATTTGGTTGTACATTTTGAAAATAGTTTTTGTATAATTTATAATTTTTATTTTTTTATTTTTTTTATAGATAGCAATGTATGAATCTACATTAAAAAAAATAAAAATAAATAATAATAATAATAATAATAATAATAATAATAATAATAATAATAATAATAAAATTCATCAAAGTTACTTAGAGAAGTGAAGTTCTTGAAAGTGAAGTAGCATTGACCTTGCATATATGTGTCGGCCGATATTGAAGTTCTAGAAAGTGAAGTAGCATAGCATTGACCTTGCACATACTGAAGCGTGAATTAGTATCCGACGTTGAGGTTCTAGAAAGTGGAGGCCTGAAGCTGAATTGTAGAGGCCTTATCCAGTTGATGAAGTTGTGTTGTCATATGCAAATGGATAAGAGGAGGAGAAACAGTCAAGATGAGATAATTAATCATTCATTTGATAAAACAATTAATTTAACAAAAATTTTAAAGTTCTAGAAATAATCACATAGATGAAATAAATCTAAATGATAAATTGATATCTTTAATGTGATTATTTGGTTTACATTGTTTTCTTAAAAATTGAGTTTTTTTTTTTTTTTCGTTTTTTTTTTTCATTTTTAGTAGGTATTTTTAATATTTTATTTAATTTTTAGATAATTTAATTTAAATACACTTAAAAAGTATAATATTTGTGATTTTTTTTTAAAAAAAATTAACAAATATAAAAAATACGAAAATTCAATATATTTTAGTATTTTATTGTATTCAATGAATTTTTTTAAAGATTTTTATATAAATTTTATACTTTTAAGTATATCAAGATTAAAGTGAATCAAAAAAGTTAAAAAAAAATGATTAAAATATTTTTAAAAAATCACTAAAAATACAAATTAAAAACTCATAAAACTATTTTAAAATTAAAAACCTAATAAATTTCTCCCACAAAAATATTAAGTCAATAATTTTTTATTGATAAGAATTCTCTCACTCATATTATAACGATGAATGCTTACCGGTAAAAAAATATTAACGAAATGCTTTTATGAGTGAAATTTGTGGGGATTTGGTACTGTCAAATTTTTAATTCCATGACCCTAAACACCTACAATCATGCTGAGCCGGCCTGGCTGAAACGAGAACATATCAACTAATTTTACCATTAAGGCCAAGTTCGGCATGTCACAAAAAAGATAAAAAGTCAAAAAATTACTTTAAAAAGTTAAAAAGTTATTATTATTTATCAAAAAAAATATTAAATAATTAATTTTACACACAAAATTACAACACATCCTCAGGTCGGTGCTACGTTGTGTAACAAAAATTGCACAGTTGGGGTGCAATTTTAACACGTTGTTGTTCTGCCCGTGGGGGCTATCACGGGTCCCGTTTTGATAATCTGAACCGTCAATGTGTAGAACTCGTCAAGTACTATATGTCTGTAAAAAAATCACATTGATCGGATATCGATAACTACATGATCAAATCAGTTTCGTATAAAAAAAATAAAGGTATTATAATTAACGGTTGGAAAAAAAACAAATCTGATCAGATAGCTATCGATATCCGATCAATGTAATTTTTTACAAGCATATAGTACTCGACGAGTTCTACACATTCAATGATTCAGATTATCAAAACAGGACCCGTGATGGCCCCCATGAGCTGAACAATATCATCTAGTGCAATGCCTAAAAAGTAGACAATTACTTCTTAGCATCTATTCCACCTTTGCAGACATGACAACCGTACAACTCACCCTCTAATCTTCTTCTACACACTAATTTATACAATTTTTTGATACACATTTTATCATAAAAAGTTAAAAAGTTAACCCAAACAACCATATTTTTTTTCTCAACTTTTTAGTTTAAAAAGTAAAAAAGTGCACTTATTTAAGACACTTCAAACAATTCCTAATTTTCATATTTGTTTTGATTTTTTTATTGATGTGATGATTTTTCCGCCAGCTACCTAGGTTGATGTTTGATTGATGTGATTAATGAACAAATTATAAATAATTGTAATTCAGCGGTAAATTTCCAAAATAAATTGTAAATTAATGGTAAAATTTATCAATTTTAATAATTAAAATCATAAATATTTTTATAAGTTTTTGTAATTTTTTTGGTTTTACCATTGATTTACAATTTATCATAGAAAACCGAATAAATATAGGAGAATTTTTTTTCAGCTCCCTAATAATACTAATTTAGAGGATAAAGTACACCCAAAAAATAGTGATGCATCAGGTCCTTGGACAACTTGGCGCGCGTTTTTAATTATTTTTGTGGACCAAAATACCCTTGCCGAAATCAACACAGAAACGAAACTCATTCCGACGTTTGAGTTCCATTCCAACCATCCAACATCTTCACGAACAGCAGAACAGCAAAATTAGGGTTTCAACATTATCTTCACCATCGACATTAGAGCTTCATTCTCTTCTGCAAAAATCATTCCCATTCCTTCCTCACAAATTTCTCTGACCTTCGTTAGAGCTTCGTTTTCACTGTTCATCGTGATCTCAGTCCATCTTCGTCACGTCGCATCTTCATCTCAAGCCATATCAGCTCGTCATTCAAGTTTCATCCTAACTCTGGTAAGTTTTTCTGCAATACAACTAGATTTTCTCTGGAAACAAAGTTAATAGCATTTTATATTAACCTTCCATAAATTAGGGTTTCAATTTTGTAATAAAAAGCTACCTGAATTTGGCAATAGTTATTTCTGTGTGTTTTGAACTTATTCTTGAACATGTTTGTGTGATTTTATCTATAAATTTCTCTGGCATTTGAATTTCTCTGATTTTTGCTTGATGTATGTTTCTTCTTTCAATTTTCTCTGGCATCTTCATTTTGAAAAAAGCAATTTTCTATGTTTTTATCTTATTCTTGAACATGTTTCTGTAATTTTGTCTATAAATTTCCCTGCTCTGTAAATTTCTCTGTAATATGTATTTTTAATTGGAATATCTATCTTTCTCTGGAATGTCTATTACTCTCTTGCCTCTGTCAAAGTTTCTCTGGCATTTATAATTTTCTCTGACCACAACACACCACTTTCCTCCCTTGTGTGTCTCTATCATGGTTAATTTTCTCTGGTTGTGTATGTAAATTTCTCTAGCATTTTAATATTATGAGTTGAAATTTTCTCTGGAATTAAAATTTCCTCAAGAATGTGTATTTTTCTCTGGTATGTTTATTTTGTTCAATTCTTGGTTTCAATTTGGTGTAATTTTCAGTGGCATGTTTACATTACTTTGTGTATTTTATATTGCTAATTGTGGAATGGAAATTTTCTTTGGCTTGCCATGTTTACTTTTCTCTGCCATTCATTTTCTCTGGTATGTTTACTTCTATATGTAATTTTAACAATAATTGAAAATTTCTCTCCCATGTTTATGATGCTTTGTTGATTTTCTCTGACATTTCATTTTTAATGTCCAATTTTCTCTGGCATGTCCAATTTTCTGTAATTTTCCCTTATCTGTAATTTTCTCTCACATTTCCAATTTTCTCTTACCTGCAATTTTCTCCCTTATCTGTAATTTTCTCTGACATGTCCAATTTTCTCTGGGATTTAATGTTGACATTTTTATGTTTTAATCATTGTCTAGAAATGGCAAAACGTAAAAGCAACGAAACACCAAGCAAAAAACAGAAGCTCTCTCAGTCTTCTTATGGACTAAGATAAAAAACTAGCAGCAAAAACACTGGAAACACCAACTAAGACAGAACAACTCACTCAGTTTTCTCATGATCTAAGATCAAAAACCAGCAGCAAAACACCACAAACTCCTCAACAAAACACACAAGTCCAAGGTGATGAGGCAACTAGCATCCAGATGAGTACCCCAACTTCAAAAGACTCAAGCTCAAGGGGGAAAAAACCTGTTAAACTCCACAGAAAGAGAGCTCACTACACCATTCAATTCCGATCCAACCTCTCATCTGTTGTCTCCTTTTTTCAAACACTTAAATTCAATTCAAAACAACTTGTAGAGCTTCAAAAGGCCCCATTTTAGTATTTGATCCAAGCTCTAACTAGTGGAAGGATGGACCCAAAGAAAACTAGGAAATCCGACGATGATGTAGTTGCCATAATCAAATGTTACAATGAAAAAACAAAATCATTCACAGTTGGTAAGAAGAACCTGACCTTCACAACAAATGACATGACCTTGATTTTTGGTTTGGAAGGAGGTAAAGGAGCCATGTCATTAAGATACTCTAAAAAGCCAAAATCTGCATTCCTAAGGAGAAGATTCCAAAAGGACACAAGGCTCACTGGTCTTGTTCTTAAAAACGCCTTGGTCAAAGCAATGAAAGGCAAGCAACCAACAGACTTCAAAGATGTAGCAATCATTGTTACATTGTACTTGTGCCTCACCCTATTTTTTGCAACAAGTGGGAATTCAATAGGGTGGGTTTTTATACAGTATGTGGAACTTCTTGAATCAATGAAACAGTATGATTGGCTAGAAGCAATCACATCAACATTGATTGATTCTATCATGGCATTGCACAAAACTACAGAAAAAGTTACGAGGTGTGTCATTGCATTGCCGGTAAGTATAATATCCATTCAAATTTGCAGTTATCATACTTACAAATTTGTGCATTTAGAAAATTTTATTTACTTTAATTTTCATCACAGTATTGGCTATGTGAACATGCAACTATCATTGACTCAGAACACGGTAACACAACTAACTTCCCAAGATGTGCGAAGTGGAAGCTACAAACCTTGACGAAACAGCTGCAGAAGACATCAGCCCACTCTCTTGCACCTCGACTGGTTAGATTCCCATTGCTCCTGAAATCTCAGTGAAATTTCAAAATTTCTCTGACCACTACTTTGTTTCCTTCCTTGTGCATTGATTGATTAAGATCAATTTTCTCTGAACTATCAATTTATGTTTTCTTCTTTGGTACCAATTGGTTTATTTCTGCATTGTCATCAATTTTCTCTGCAATCCAAATTTCTCTGACCACAATTGTAACACATCAATTTGCCTTGCATCTTTGATAAACACTGTTTATTTCTGCTATTCTAATGAATTTTCTCTAGAATCCAAATTTCGCTGACACAATTATAGTCAAACATTAACTTATATGCCTTGATTGATTTTCTCTGATATCTAAATTATGTTGCTCGTTTCATAATTTTCTCTGCCTTATAAAATTAACTCCTTGTCTGTAATTTTCTCTAGCCCATACAATTTTCTCTGAAGTTTGTTTCCCATTAGTATCATTTAGATGAATTTTATTTTCCTTATTTGAATTTTTTCTCTCAGTGAGTTTTGTAACATTTCTCTAATAAAAGAGCCTCCTATTACAGATAGATAACAAGCAGCTAGTCAAAAACCCATCAGAGGAGTTCTGTCTTGGTAAAAAGACAAAGAAAGAATCAAAAAAAGCAATTGTCAAATTCAAGGAGACATTACAAGATTCATCTGAAGGTCAAGCAATTGTCAAATTCAATGAAGAAGCAGAAGGCAACATAGAAGAATACGAAGCCAGCAATGGACAAAAAGCTCAAGCAAACAGTGGAGAAGAAGAAGCCAGAGAAGAAAGTGAAAGCAGTGGAGAAGACGAAGCTAGAGAAGAAAGTAAAGAAATAGAGGCAGAAGACAAAGAACAGAATGAATAGAAAGAAGAAGACAGTGAAGAAGAAGATGAACAGCAAGAAGAAAACGAGGAAAGTGATGAAGAAGAACGTAATGAGCCGGTGGACCAACAACGTGATAGCATTTTCTGGCTCAACAATGCATCAGCCTCAAGAATTTGAGGAATCAAAGGATGCCCAAATTGCTGATCTACGTCAAAGACTGAAGGCACTTTCTCAATCTAAACAAGAAGAAGACAAAAATTGGATGGAATTACTTGCTGAAAAGGATATTTCAATAAGAACCCTGGCATCACTTAACTCAGAACTTCAAGAAAAAGAAAGCACAATCTAAATGAAACTAAGGATGTTGGAGGTTGAAAAAGAAGATAATATGAAAACAATTCAACAATCGAGGAATTCAAATTCGGAGCTTGAAACAGAAAATGCTAAATTACATGAACAAGTTCAAGAACTGTCAATCCAACTAGCAACACAACTATACAGAACACCAACACAACTTCAACCACAAGGTCAGTAAAAATCTTGAGCCACAAAAAGTTATGTCCTTGTGTCAGCATAACTCAGAGAAATTTCTACTTATTATAATTTTCTGTCATTAGTAATTTTCTCTGGAAGTTATATTTCTCTGGACACATTAGTTTCTGCCGCTTATTTCTATTGATTTCTACTGCTCATTTTATTTTCTCTGTCTATTTTCTTATTCCATTTTTGGGGCTTGTTTGATTTTCACTGTGTCTAGTTGGAATCCAAGTTGAACAACAACCAACAACCCAACAAGAAGAAATGGCACACAAAGAACAACCGAAACAAAAAACGAAAGTCTATGGTAACTGGAAAATATTGAATCACATAAATTTACATATTGAAATATCATCTGTTACTTCAGAGAAATTTCACTTTTACTAATATTTTTACTGTCTACAGTCGAAAAAGATCCGACGTCACTGATCAAAAATTTAAAGGCAAAAGAGAGGAAGGAAAAGCAGCACAATCCAGAATTTCAATATCCCAAAGTTGCGGAAGTGACTAGAGCTTCAAAACAACCTGCAAAGCAAGCTGAGCAAAGCACGAAGGACAAAGAAGTGCTTGATGCTGATGTGTACATCTTGCCTCAACCTATAAACATCAGAAAATCTTGGGTCTTTCCACAAACTCTTCCGATTTCAAGATTGATAAAAGATCACGTAAAAGATATGTTGCAGCACATATCAAATGTGTCTGGACTTGAGTAAGTACAACAAACAAAATAGAAGATAACAAATAACAACTTACAAACTTATATTGCATTAACAACAATTAAATCCCTTCTTTGTCATCTTGTAGGGCTTTAATTTGGACAAGTGAGTTGAACCTCATTACCTTCGAAGACATTGGAAACCTAATAAAGTAAAAAGAAATTGCCAACAATGTAAGTCTTTCCCTTTTATCAAAATTTCTCTGCAATGTTCCATCAGCCTTTATAAAACAATATTACAATTACAAATCATATTTTTCAGGTCATTGATGGTGCCTGTTTGGTGCAGCTTAAAAGCTGCTTATTTCAGCTTTCAGCTTAATTTAAGCTATTTTGATGTGTTTGGTTTAGTTTATAACTTATAGCTTATAACTTTTTGGAAGTCAGAAATCAGCTTATTCTTTGAGTGGGGCAGGAGATACTTAATTTATAAGTCAGAAATTAGTTTTTGTTCATAGTTATAAGCTATAAGCTGTTTAGGCATAAGCTATAAGCACTTTCCCACAGCTCTACCAAACAGGGCGATGGTTATGGAGAGATACTTTTGGCTGACCAAATGAGAGAAAGACAACAACCAACCTCATTTTTTTTTTCACATCCATGAGCTTAGTATGCTACTACTATTTTATTTGATTTTCTCTGGAATTTACTTACTACTTTCTCTTCTTAAGATACTTCTTGGATTTTCTCTGAACACAAAATTTCATCAAGATGACAGAAAATCAATCTTTTCGAGTGTCCTTATTTGACAAGCATATTGAAACAGCATGGAGGAACTATAGGTTCCTTCATTTCCCAATAAATACTGGAGGTAATGAGAAGTCCACAACTGGAAATCACTGGACCTTGCTTCTCCTCGACAAACAAGACAATTTATGGAGGTTTGACAACTCACTGAGGCCAATGAGGGATGATGCAGAAGACAAATATGTTAAAGATGCAAAACAATTGGTAACGAGTGCAAATTTCTCTGATCCATCATAATCTTTATGTGATGATAATTTTCATACAATCCCATTGATTTGTCTGTAAATTTCTCTGTTATTTAAAAATTATTTTTTTGCAGCAAGAATATGTGAAGAATTTTTGAAAGCTTGCCTTGAAAGAGACGCTCAATCACATCCCTCTTTCAAATTGATAAACTCACAAAATACAAGTTACGACTTTGAGTATGTCAACAATGCTCCACAATAAGAAAATGATTCGTAAGTTTTATACATCTATAAATAAGATATTTTGATTTGCATGTTTCTTAAAACTAATCATACCTATAATTTGTATGCAGTCTGGATTGTGGCCTCTTTGTCTGCTATGTAATGAAACAATATAGCAAGAATGAACCTATCAGCTCCAAATTGTCCACACAAGAGATCAGGTTGATGAGGGCAAAACTCATAGAGAGATTTGTGACCGAAGTTGGCTGATCATGGACTGAACCAATTGAAATACCTCCAGAAGAACCAAACATGTAATAGTGAAACTAGTGAAAGGAAGACAATGTACATAGCCAGACAGAGAAAATTGTCTCACATATATGTATATATCCATACAGTATTAACAATTCAGTTTTTTGTTGACACATTGAAGGAATAATGATGCTTGACTTATCCATATACATCCTTTCTTGACTAATGTAAATTTCATTTTTTTTTTATTTCGACTAATGTAAATTTCATACCTATCGATGGTTAAATATATATATATTTTTTTATTGTGATTGTCAACACAATCCACACAAAGAAAATTGTTTGTAGAAATTTCTCTGGTATGATATTACCAGAAATTCACAAAGAAATTTAACTTGTATCGTCCCAAGGGGATGCCTATATGATCATGTAATCTGTAATGTTTTGTATTGGTACAAAACAATCATCAAACTCAACAAAACACAAAGCACACAGTAATTTTATCTGCTACTGGAAAATTTCACTGGATGAATTTGAAATTTCAAAACACAATGCCCAGATAATTTTCTCTGATAGTGGAAAATTTTTCCGGATGAAATTGATGGATTTGAATGGTGACACAAAATGGAATCTCTGAGTTGTGAATTTCTCTGGGTTGGTGAGGAAAATTTCTCTGGCTTTGAGAAAAATTTCTAAGTTGAAGTCATTCTAGATAAATTCTTCCCTGGTCCAGAGAAATTCTCAACTCAGAGAAATTTCAAAAGAGCTTAATTTTGTTTCTTGGTTGTACTAACTGCAATAAGTTTGTGTATGCTCTGTCTAGTGTGCACATTTCTTGAAATGACTGATATGAAGTTACCAGAAATTCACAGAGAAATTTAACTTGTATCATGCCAAAGAAGGTGCCTATATGATCATACAATCTATAATGCACTGTGTTAGTACAAAACAATTATCAAATTCAAAAAACACAATCCATACAGTACTTTTATCTGCCATTGTCAAATTTATGGATGAATTTAAAGCTTCAAAACACATTACACAGAATTTTCTCTGCCATAGAAAATTTCTCTAGATGAATTTGACAGGTATTACAAACCCACTGCCTATAGTATATATCAACAAACACAATACACACTTTAACTGATATTGCAAAAATTTCTCTGGATGAATTTGATTGATATTATTATATACACTGTCTAAAAAATACATTTCACAAAACAAAATACACAAACTAATCATCAAATGTATTATTCAATCAATAAAATGTATTATCCTCAACTATTTAACAAAGGTTCCTTGCATGTTCTCTTATTATGGTGACCAATACTCTCACACCGACTACACTTAATCACCCTTTTAAACTCTCCAGTAGAAGCAATTCTGTTCTTCTTCGGCCTCTTAGCTGGTCTCTTGCTCAATGGAGGTAAAATCATAGCATCTTCAATGCTACATAGAGGTTTTTCAACAGTTGGAACTGGGCCAATCGAAAACGAGTACGCTTGACGATACATATCAACATGAAAAATGGTTCAACAAATGAATTCAAATTCCTTCCACTCCTAAAAATTGCAGCAACAACATGTTGACATGGATACCCATTTATTTCCCATTTTCAACACGAACAAGTTCTCCACCCAAGATCAACCATAACCGAAGGAAAACAATGCACTTCAAAGACATTATCAGATGATAAACTCACATTCCATGTCCTCCCATCCAAAAAATACTTCTCCAATACACTATCCATACGAGGACACAGAACTTTATTCTATTTACTAGAGAGCAGCCTCCTATCAGACCTCATATTCATAATTTGCAACCGTATCATGTCCACCAAAATTGTTATTGGCAAGTGCCGAGCTTCTCGTATCCATGAATTGAATGACTCAGCAACATTTGAATACATCTCATCATAACGTTTCCTCGCAAAATATGCATCACTCCAATTTTCATATGGTAAACTTCTCAAGAAAACAATCACAATGTCTCCTCCCTTACTTTTAATTCATTTAACTTGAAATGAAATGAGCCTTTGTTGGCGCATATGCACATTCTGAAAACTTGGACACAATCGTCTCTTTAACCAAATTTGTGTTTCCACATGACAACTTATCCCTCAAATTTCTCTTTAAATGTTCAAGACAAAATCCATGAAAGCAGTTAGGGAAAAACCTAGCAATTCCCTCCACAATTCCACAATGTCGATCTGATATGAAACTTATCACCCTTTCTGATCCCAATACTCCACATAAATGTTCAAGAAGCCAACACCAATTATCTTTATTCTTAGCATCAACAACAGCAAAAGCTACAGGAAAAAAACCTACAAAACAAATAGGAACAAGCATATCAGATATACACATGTAGAGAAAATTAGAACAATAAACAACTAGAGAAACTTGACACTGCCAACATCCAGAGAAAATTCACTTAGTGCCCAACTCCAGAGAAAATTCACACATTGGCAACATCCAGAGAAAATTGACTTAGTGACCAACTACAGAGAAAATTCACACAATCATAATATCCAAAGAAAATTCACTTAGTGACCACCTACAGATACAATTCACACAATGACAACATCCAGAGAAAATTCACACATTGACCAAAATCCAGTGAAAATCCACACAGTGGCCAAAACCAGAGAAAATTCAAAATGTCAGAGAAAAATCACATTCACTCAATTCCTACATGTATGAAAAATTCACATAGTTAGATAAAATTATATATATTTACAATTACCTTCATTTCCATCTTTCCCCGTTGCAACAAGCATAACTTCTTTGTATCGTCCTTTCAAAGATGTTCCATCAAGAAAAAGCAATGATCGACAATATTTGAAACCAGCAATGCATGCATGAAAAGCCACAAACACTCTTTTGAAACGCTTGTTATCTTCAAAATCTAACTCAAAACGACTACCTGGATTGTTTTTCAATGCCTCATCAAAATACCACCGTAATTGATCAAATGACAAACAAGAATCCCCATATGTACTACATTTTGCTTTTTCAACATCCAACCAACCACAGTTATAACTGATTGAGACCCCATACTTGTCTTTCATTTCTTTTACAACATCCACTGGACGAGTTAAAGGTTTTGCACTTACCTCTTCAAGTATCAGCCCAGAAACTAAGCTGAAAGTCATCATCGAATGTTCACTCGTACGAACCGCCACACCTCACGTTTGTTCATTATTCAAAGTCCTTATGTAGAAGAACCTATTTATTTTTTCAATAGAAGTATGTACACGCCACATACATCCCCTTGATTCCTTATATGCACATTCTGCCGTAACCCTCAGCTTGTCATTTTTAACATACGTAAACTGAAAACCAACCTCAATAGCATACTTGCATAAAAAAGTACGAAACTCAACCACACCACCCTCAAACTTTTGTCCAACACTCGTAATATTATTCCGCCAACCAGCAGACAATAACGCTTTTTCTTGGTGAGAACAAAACTTAGAGAGTGAATTCCTTTCAATATCCACCAGCCTGTCACACTCACCATCCACAACATCTACCCAATTAGACCCCACTTCATCCTCTTCATCAAAAGTACTACATCTAGTAACTGAAACATCAACTATATCAACACCGCGTGCACAAACAACCCTCAACATATTCAGAAAATAAATATTATTTCGAACCATACAATTCGGATGGCCCAAAATAGAATATGAAATACACATAGTCTCAGGTTTCAATTTCTCCCATGTTTTACACAAAATGCCAACCAATTCCTCAAAATTCAATTCGCATGAAACATTAATGACAATAGTCTCATTCCCATATTTGCACAGCAACAACACTGCACTGTCCATTGAAACTGAAACAAAAAACAAGAAAAATAATTTGTTTAACATAGAAACACTTCACAAGAACAACATAAAAGTCCAGAGAAATTTCTAAAAATTATAATTTTTTCTGAACTTAAAATTAAAGTCCAAAGACATCTACAAACTGATATTCACCTTCAAGATGATAAAAAACAAAATCACAGGAACTTAATGAATCACAGAGAAATTTACTGCTAACTATTAAACACAATCATAGAAAAAAATCACACAGAATATCCGTTATGAAATTATAGACTTCTCTGTGATTTTCACCTCACTACAAGCTAACAATTTTCTATGCGTCATTCTGTAATATTGCACTCATAGAAAAATCCAGAGAAATTTACAAACTTATATACACCTTCAAGATAACAAAAAACACTGCATTGTCCATCTAAACTGAAAGAAAAAACACAAAAAATAACTTTTGCTTAGAGAAACAAAAACTTCTATTCATCTTCTACAAACATATAATTTTCTCTGAACTACAAACTGAAAGTGAGTAACAAACTTACAATTTTCTCTGAACTACAAATACAAGTCCAGAGAAATTTATGAACTTACATTCACTTTCTCATATTTTATCTGCATTAGAAACTTCTAATAATATGTCCATATGCACTTATGATTTTCTCTGGACTACACAAACAAAAGTGCAGAAAATGAAATTTCTCTGGTTTGAAAAAACATAGAACAAAACTTATCATTGATCAGCATGCTGATAAAAAACAGAGCACGAAAAATGAACTCTAAACATCAAAATCACCTACATTGTCAACACTATTTGAAATTGATCAAAAAACGAAGAATGAAAAATTAACTCCAAAAATAAAAATCAACTCTATCAAGCTAGCCTCTCTCTAAACAAAAATTCAAAACAAAAATCAAAATCCATGTGGAATCTAAATAAAAAACAAACCTGATTCAACTCCACTCAAAAACCTACGCGATCAACACACTGTCAACACTCTTTGAAATTGATTAAAAAAACAAAGAATCAAAAATTAATTCCAAAAATAAAAATCAACTCTATCAAACTGGCCTCTCTCTAAACAAAAATTCAAAACAAAAATCAAAATACATGTGGTATCTCCATCGAAAACAAACCTGATTCAACTCCACTGAAAATCTACGCGATCAACACACTGTAACACCACTGAAATCTCCGATGAAATCTCCAACGAAATCTACACAATCGTAGCAATCTTTCTCGTCAACTCCACTGAAATCTCCTATAACACCCTCAAAATAATACATAAAACCCATCATTTTAGACATGCAATGATATAAAAGAAATCAACACCTTTCTATTCATCAGAGTAGTTCTTACAACAGTATTACATGTTAACAACAAAAGCAAATGCCCCACGGGCTTACAGCTTTCCAAGTCAACACTTGGTTACAAAAAGAAGAGTACTAACTCAATACAAAATAAGCCCTTGGCTTGATAAACATGTAAAACAAACAAAATAATCAAAAAAAGTCTTCAACTCCCATAACCATCCAAGCTATGTCCTTGGAGGTGGCATGCTACCTGTACCTGAAAATGATGTCCTATAAAGGTGAGCCAACGCCCAGTAGAGATATGCTAAACACAATATGAGCAGTAACTAAGACATTAGCAATTGATAAATGTTTGACTCTCATAAATCAATTCATACACCATTTCCATTACATGACCACTGTGTCCATATTTTCATTTCGTTATCCATTTCTTCTCAGATTCACAATTCATAACAACGACTCAGAACCTGGCCACCAATTTAAATGAGACGGTGACTCATATTAAACAATTTCCATTTTACAATAGATAAGCATGCTAGCTATACCAACACTTCGATAGATAAGCACATGAGCTATATCAACAATTCAACAGATAAGCGTATGAGCTATATCAACACTTCCATAGATAAGCATATGAGCTATATCAACACACAAATTGATAAGCATATGAGCTGTATCAACGGAGTCCATCCCCTATCTTCTCCCACGCAGTATCCGGTTTAGAGGTCTATCCCCTATCTTTCCCTAAACCGTGGAGTACATCCCCTATCTCCTCCCTTACAACACAACGTATATACACATAGGTCATATACATATTCAATCAATACATAAAGTTAATGTATTCTTTCAACCGTCATACTCTATGACACATCCAATTGATTAGTTTTAGTTGGCCTAATCATCATGCATTGTCTACAACAATCAAGACTACCTTCCACCGGTAGCCCAAAGCAATTATTTCTAAACAGATAATAAATGTGTCAACAGATAATTTATCAATATTTCAAAAGTGAGCGATTAATAAATCCAACTTCACTAGTTCATCTCATAATGAGTCAATTTCATTATAGTCTACTCCAGTCCATAATTTCTCAACAAGTGTCATTCATTACACTAATGACCCAACATACCCAAACATGGCATTTTCCCCATTTTCCACAATATTGACCCCAAGGGTCCAAATATTACCAACAACCTCAATATACACATTTTGCAACCCAAAGACATATTTATGGTTCAAAATAAACAAAACCCTCTTTTCAAAATTACACATTTGAAACCCTCGATTCCAAAACCCAAAATCATTTATACAAAAGCTCAAAATCTAGGTCAAAACCCATAAGAGTGAGTAGGAATCCCTACCTCAAAAGATGAATCCCAAAGGAGAAGATGAAAAAACTCAACGTGCTCGGAACTCCAATATTTTCGGATCAAAACGAGGCCCTCGACGATCAATACAACTTTTACAAAGACCAAAGGAAAGTAGGACACTCTAACTAGATCAAACCCTAGAGAGAAGGGAGTTTATAGACAGAGAGGCTCTGAAAAGTGTTTTTAGAAAGTAAGAGAGAGAGTGAATGTAAAAAGTGATTCAAAAATGCCAAGCTACCTACTGATATACGACACTCCCGCTAGAGCGGAGAATAGAACGCTCGAGCGTCAAGCACAAAAATCTGGACACACTCGAGCGCAATAAGGCCCGCTCGAGCGCAAAGACACAAGAATAAAGTACATTCGCTCGAGCGTGAAAACCAGTCCGCTCGAGCGTATAATTCCCCCTCCTAGAACTTTCACAGACAAAGTACTACCCGCTCGAGCGCCAACATACCCGCTCGAGCGCGACCGCTCGAGCGTAAAGAAACCCGCTCGAGCATGAAAAACACAGCTGCAGAAGTTTTGCAGAGGCACGAGATACTGGGAGTGTGTAAAACCCGCTCGAGCACAAGAAGGTCCGCTCGAGCGTACAACCAAAAACTAAACTCCGCTCGAGCGCAGTATGACCCGCTCGAGCGTAAAGCCAACAACCTGGGCAACTAGATTTGAGACTTAGGCTCAACCAACCTGTAACACACCTGCCCAAAACATCCTAAAACTCAAACATACGGAAATTAAAGGATGACAACAAGATAAACAACCACCAACTCCACGGAACCAAAGTTTGGAATACAACAACTACAGAAGGGGAAAACCGGGATCGCTACAACCTTCCCCCCTTAAAGAATTTCGTCCCCGAAATTAAATACAAGTTTTTCAATTCCCAACATTATTACAATGCAAAATTCAACAACTTGACCCACTACCGGTCATCCCATCTCTTTTCAAGAGGCAAATTACAACATTTTCCACAACATGCATTATAAATATGCATTCCCTGAAATTCCATAAGTTTCAATACCACATTTCACAATTCTATATCATATTTAATGTTCACGATATATATCCATTTCTACAATACATTCAACATTTACAATGTTATAATAAACTTCCATTCTAAGGCAAGTTTCCAAAATATATTTCCATAAACCAAAACATGTACCATGTTTTACAACTTAAGACATATAATGCTCTTAAAGTTCAACAATATTGCAAAATCTTAATACATGATTATACATCAACAAACATGTCCGGATATTTCTCACGGACCTCTAATTCACGTTCCCAAGTGGCTTCTTCCACTCCGTCATGCTTCCACAAAACCTTTACCAAGGGAATGGTCTTGCCTCGCAAGACTTGATCCCGCCTATCCAAGACCCGAACCGGTCTCTCCTCATACGAGGCGTCGTCATCTACCTCCAAGTCGGTCCAATCCAACACATGCGATGGATCCGGCTCATACTTCCGAAGCATACCAACATGAAACACGTCATGTATTCCGGATAACTGCGGTGGCAAAGCTAAACGATAAGCAACCTCCCCAATCCTCACAAGGATCTCAAAGGGACCAATAAACCGAGGGGATAATTTCCCACTCTTCCCAACCTCATCAAACCTCGCCTGGGTGATATTTTCAAGAAGACATGATCACCCGGCATAACTCTTTTGGCGACTCTGGGCTATAACAAGCCTCCTACGGATAAGCTCAACTTTCTCCGTCGTTTCCCTCACCAACTCCGGGCCCAACAAAGGTGCATCACCCACCTCGGCCCAACATACCGGAGACCTACACGGTTGGCCATACAAGACCTCAAACGGTGCCATACCGATACTAGACTAAAAGCTGTTGTTGTAGGCAAACTCCACCAATGGCAAGTTGTAGACACCCTATTTTTGACCGTCCTCAAGACTTGGACGTCACCGTTTGAACACTCGGTGATTATCCATGTTTGTGTTCGTTTGGAGTTCCCGGAGGTCTCGGCTCGCGCGCCTTGCCTCAAGATCTCCGAACTCAACCGTTTAGTGTCTGGTTTTGCACCAAACACTTGCATTTTGCCTTGGAGGGGCAGGGAATGCCTTGTGAGGCATTCCCACACATCACCGGCAGTGGCTAGAGGCCACCGGCTGGTTTTTGCTGCGACCGGCAATGTATATTGCCGGCCGGCACTATTTGTTGTCGGTCAGCACTATTTAGTGCCGGTCGGCACTCTTTTTTGCCAAAATGGCATTTTTGGCCGGCCGACTACTATGCATCTCCTTTTGCAGATATTTTAAGACAGCTGTCTTTCTTTTTGCTCCCCTCCATACACGTGTATGGAGGGATCTCCCTCTTATGAAGCTTGTCCTGTAAGCTTTACAAGACAAGAAGTTCTATAAAGAGAGGGGCTCTCTCTTGTTGCAAGGGTTGGAGACTTTAGACATTTTAGAGACAAAAAACACAGAGAGAAGCTCTGGTTTTTAGGGTTAGGATCCATACATATCCTATCTCTCTTTTTCTCTCTTTGTGTTCTAGGTGTTTTGTGTCTTACTATTGCACACAAACACCTAGTGTTTCACCTTTCTTTGGCTCCTGAGGTTCTAAGGGGCTGATTTTGGTGTTTTGGTGTTGGATTCAAGCCAAGGAGGGCCATTGGAGCATCATTTGTGAAGAGGTCTTCAAGGGTAAGAATCTTACCCCTTTTTACCCCTTTTTGGCACCTTATTTCTACCTATCTTAAAATCATTTTTGAGCTTGGTGTATAATACAAAAAGTTCTGTTTTTAGACCCTCTTGATTGTTTATTAAGGGTGTTTTGTGGTTTGGAGGTGTTTGACCCCTCTTAGGCCTTGAAAGGCCTCATTTTGTGCTATTTTGTATAAGTTTCGAGACTTTGGTGTTTGGGCCTCTTCACCACTGAAATCTTGAGGGATTTCAGTGGTGAAGATGGTGCCTTGAAGTCTCCAAAAGGGGAGGGCCACCCCCTCCCCTTGTTGTCCTTGAAATGGACCATTTTTGGTCTCTTGAGGGAGCACCATGTTAGAGTGTGTGTTGACCATGCCTTGGCTGTTTTTCATGCTTAATATGTCATAACATACTTCTGTTTTTTGTTGGTTTTGGTACACCATGCATGCTTAGCATACCTACCATGTAATGCCTTGTTATTGCCTTAATATGCCTTAGGTTGTTAGCCTTTGGTCAAGCATGTTTTAGGCTTAGTCTTGTGAAGCTTGTGTGCTTATTTTGCCATGCTAGAGGTCTGTCCATGGTTGTTTGGGTCGGATTTGGCATGCATTGCATAGCCCCTTTGCATTCCGGCTTGTTGGCCTCAAGTGTGTGAGTTTGTAGCATGCACTACTTGCTTCATTCTAATGATTTGGCATCATTTATAGAATAATTTCAGACCTTATAGCATGCTTATATGTTTGCTTTGGACACCTCTTTGAAGCTTTGGAAGCTTGACTCGTATGCTCCATGTTTTGGCCTTTGTGTATGCTTTTGATTTTGAGCCGCTTAGATGCCATCTAGGGGGTCCCCTTTGCATGATCTAGGTCTACCTTGAACCTATTTTAGGTCCCCTTAGCCTTGTGAGGCTTGGTTGGCTTAGTCTTGCTTCAAGCCCCTTTGACTTGCTCCAAGCACTTAGGCCATTTGTTGCATGTTTAGCTTGACTTGTTGCTTGGTTTGGCACCTTGTTTTAACATGATTTTCAGAGTTTATGTTGCATGCTAGTTGTCCATGGTATCCTCATTCAAGTATGCTTGAGAGTTGCCTCACTTATGCCTAGGCATTGGCCCTTTAACATGTGCATGTGTGTATGTGTTTTGGTCCCTTGTTTTGGTCACTTTGGCCACTGTTTTGGGCCTTATTAGAGCTGCCCAAATCATGTATAAGTCCATCTTTCCATCCATTTACATTGCCTCATGTTTGCTTGTATGCTTGCATAAGTGCCTTGCCATGCCATGTTGCATCCTTAGCTTGTATGCCTAGGTTGCATTGCATCTTGCATGCATGCCTTGTTCCTTGAGTTGGTGATGGGAATTGGGCCTTGGTTTGTTTGTATAGTTTGCATTTCATTTGACATGAAAGTTGCATACTTGATCCCTTGGGCCATCATGCATGGAAATGCGTGATTGGTGGTCCGAGAATCGAGACACATACCCCTTTGAGTCATTACCATGATAAGGGACATGATTGGTGCATATATGCCTTGAATTGTGCTGCCATGCTCTGCCTTGCCCTCTGTTGCTGTCAATTGCAGGTTCTGCAGGCATTCCTTGCCAACCGGCAGTATATATTGCCGACCGGCAGTAAACAAGCAGCCGATGGATTCATCTTGTGCCGGTGACTACACCACACTGCCGGTGGCAATTCTATTCAGCCGGTGGCACTCCTCAATGTCCAGAGAAGTAGTCCTGAGGTTTTGACAACCTCCAGAGGAGTGAAGGAAGGAAAACAGAGGCAGCTCATGCATGGCGGCGCATTTCCCGAGGCGATTTACTGTTTTCTTAGCTTAAGTTAATTTGCTTAGTTGATTAGGCAATTTGTAATATTTAATTAGCTTGCGTAGTTAATTAATTTGTATTATTTATTTGGTCCCTCCGAGCGAGGGCAAATCTGTAATAAGTGTGTGTGAGTGGTGTGTATGTCTTCCAATCCGCACTTCTTTCTTCCCTTTTACTTACCTGCTTTGATGGTTAGTATTAGGGCACGTGTAATTTAGCATACCTTATGCTATGCATGCGTGCATTCATGCATTTGTATTGCATGCACTAGGCTCGGTACATCACGCTAACTGTATTTGTACTTCAATTCCAAATTGAATACGTGCATCGATTGATCGCATTTCACATGCCATGTTTAGGATTAGCCGAGCCTATCTAGTTACGTCCTGTATGTGTTACATTAGTCAAATTGACATTAACTAGGACATGCATGTTTGCTAACTAGTTTATTGTTTTGGCACGGAGTACGATGTAAGTATTTTCCTGCTTTAGCATCTCGCATGCGTGTGAATGCTATCATGACAGCATGTTTACCATGTGGCTAGATGCTTATGTGATAAACTGTTTTAATGCCTGTGGGTGAAGGTTGGGTTGTTTGAGTTGGGAAAACTCGTTGAAATCCGTGTTTTAGCCTACTTGCGAGTAGTAAATTCTAAAGAACTTTTTCGAAACAAACGGATATGCAATGCTTGTTTCCAAATTAGGCAATCTAGTCTATACTTGTTTGTCGTGCGCATAACATAGTAATTCTAGGCTAATAACTGGGATAAGAACACATAACGTTTTCAAAATCGGATATCATGGTTAGTAGAGGCCGGTCATCGGATCGGGCGAAAGGGGGTGCTCATAGCTGACCTTCCCCGATCGTACCCAAGCTCCCGAGCCAAGACAACTCCGGTGATGACGGACATGTGGCCTTCGGCACCGAGTCAGGGTTTCCTAAATTTCCCCATTTAAAAAATATTTAGGTGGCGACTCTGTATCTGGCAAAGCAGTCCATGTTTGGCACTTCTTTCCTAAAATCTGTTTTCTCAAAATGATTTGCCAGATTTGGACTCTTTGGTTCAGATTAAGAACCGCGACAACAAAATCGCAAGTCCGAACTGTAGTAGCGAGGGCCCCCTCCGCGGGCGCGTCTACAGTTTCTGGCGACTCTGCTGGGGATTTTGGAGAGCTTGACTCGAACTCATGATATCCTGTTTTGATTTCGCTTATGTGTTTCTTTGCATTGCATGTGCATTGGTGCGCCTAGGAACACAGTGTTTGCCATCTGCCATTCCTGAACGGTTTGCCGGAGGCTTGTCTTGTCAAGGCATGACCATAAGGCTGATCGGTTATGGGCTCTGACAGTATGGGAACACAAACCCCGGTTTTACCGGGGCACCCCTTTTGACCATTCGACCTAGTGCATATTCGGAATCCATAGTGACCATTCCAAACTAGGACAGGTTTCTCACCCGATATTAGGTTGTTTGAAACCGCTGTGTGCGTAGTGAAACCCTTGCTCCTGACCAAATAGGACAGGGAAACCCTACCCTAACATAGGGGTGCTTTGGCTCTCATTTGCTTGCTATGTGCTTTTTAGAGTTGGCCTCTACAGGAATGCATATATCAGTTTGCAAGTCTGGGTACCAGGCCTGCGGGCATCGGTGTTTTGAGAATCAGTTATATCTGCGGGTATCAGATTCAGATTTGGGGCAGCGATTTTTGGGAACAGTGATCAGTAGTAGAATACAGTTATTCAGTTATGCCTATGCCTGTTCTGATGAAATTGCGCTGAGATGCTGCCTATTTTCTTTTTTGCTAGGTAGTCCTGGAACCATAGCTTCAGAAGGCTCCAATATCCCCCGAGGTTCATTGGACTTGTACTAATAGACTTTGTCAGGTCGTAGACTCAGTTCAAGGGTAATCAGGGCCAGAGAAGGCTAGTCAGGCACAGACCACCAGTACAACAGCTACCAGATCAGTGATCTTTGATCAGTCGGGCAGAGATTTCCGAGCCTATTGCCGACACAGATATACCGGTTGCTCAGTTAGATTAGAACAGTATGTCGAGTCTGGAAGAGATGGTGCGCCAACTCCAGGATAGTATGAAAGCCATGCAGCAAGACACTGTCCGTCAAGCAGAATTCGCCAAGCAACAGGCTATGGTCATAGCCCAACAGGCAGAGACAATTGCCAGATTGGAGCAGCAAACTGGAGTATCTACATCGCACCAGGCTCCTCCCCCACCAAGAGTTCCCATACTCGGGGAGGCAACCCACGTCCAGGATGATACGGACATTCCAGTCGGGCCAGCTCCGCCCCCGGTTCTACCCCAGCTATCCAAGACACCCATCAACCTACCGGACTCCCCTTTTGAGTTAGAGACGGATCCAACGGCGCTAAAGATGAGCAAGCTTCAAAGGTTGTTCAAGAAGGCTCAAGGCATGAAATCCATCCCGGACATTGAGGATGGGTATACCGACGCAGCTGTGACACTGCCAGACAGATTCAAGATGCCACATATTGACCGTTTTGATGGGTCCGGGGATCCCATGGTGCACTTGCGGCTGTTTTCAGACATTCTAAGGCCGATGGGCCTCACCAGATTACAGAAACTATCATTGTTTGGCCAAACCCTGTCTGGGATAGTCGCAATCTGGCATGCGAAATTGGAGAGCTCTGTGAAACAGAATTGGGAAGAGATGGTTGAGGCCTTCAGTGATCAATACTCCTACAACACACAGATTGAGGTCACAACTCGTGATCTTGAAGTCACCCGCCAAGAGCCAAAGGAGGGTTTTTCAGAGTTTGTAGCGAGGTGGAGAGCAAAGGCCTCGATGATGGCTACAAGGCCTTCCGACAAAGACCAGATAAGGATGGTTGTGCGCAACCTCCAACCTAAACTAATGCAGAAAATGATTGTGCTCCCCTTCCTTACCTTTTCAGATCTGCATGAGATGGGGGTACAGATCGAGGATGCTATGATGCAGGGCCTTATTGATCAGGAGAAGGAGCAGCCCAGGAGGGCGTTTACCCGCAGTTCGAATGCGACCACCAGCGGTGACGCAGCTGCAAGATCTTCTGAAGTGGGCATGGTCGCCACCACCACACCAAGAACAGCTACCCCTTTTGTTGGTACATCCAATCCAAACCCCCGAACTTCGGACTATCTACCCCGAGGCAAGAGGGTTTTCACCCCACTCTTTATGCCTTTGTCTAAAGCCCTGGGGGTCCTACTCAGGAAAGGACATTTGAAACCGTTGGAACAACGGCCTCTACCCGATCCTCTCCCTCCAAAGCATGACCTAACTAAGTACTGTGCTTTTCATCAACAAACCGGTCATGACACTGACAGTTGTGTCCGTCTCCGCCACGAGATACAAAATTTAATTGACAATAAGGTCATCCCCGCACCAGGTCCTGCAAAGTCTATCGGCACTTGACCAGTGAACTTGTGGGGGATAATGTGATGTGATCGAGGGATGAACCATCTGCGGGCGGCGCTCAGTTTACTTCGGATGTGGCGTATGGCACGCACTGTTTTGAGCATTTGTGAATGCTGGGTTTTGTACGTTCTGGCTTGGGTATTGAGTCAGTTCTGTTGTTTTGAGTCTGTCTCTTTGTTTTGAGTCAGTCTTTTAATATCGAGTCAGTCCTGTTGAGTCTGTCTCGTTGTATTGAGTCAGTCGGGCCTGTCTTGTTGTATCGAGCCAACCCTGTTTTGTTAAGAGTCGGGTGATTCCGGGGGTGTTACCTCGGACATCACTATCTTGTTTTGTGTTTGTCTTTTTGCTTTCTTTTGAGTCTGTTTCTGCCTTGGAGCCAGTTATGCCAACAGATTTGAATGGAACAGCAGTGATTTTCACACTCTTGTGTTTGCTTCTGCCGTGTGCCAATTGTGCCAGAAATTCTAAGTAAGATGGCAGTATTTGACTAGAAGCTGTGTCTTTTCTGTGCCTTGAATTCATTGCATTGACCTAAGTTTTTCAAAACTTTTTTTTCGAAACATTGTGATAAAAACGAAGAGGAAGGAATTCTTCAGGTTTTGCAAAACTTGATCAATTGAGAGAAAGAGAGGCATGCTAAGCCCTTAATGAATGAAACCATGCTTGTTAGTGTGAGTGCTGAGAAGGACCCTGGCTTGATCCAGATTGGTTCTACACTGTCTTCGGCGTGAGCGATTTGTCGTTTTCTAAAAAAAAATTTCAAAAAATATTTTGCGCGGTTCTGCGAAGACTTGTGTGGGATCACTCTTGAGATTGTGCAGCTTAGGATTGCTCTCAGCCTCGAGATTCGACCCCTCACTTTCAAACCTTGAACCTGAGTTCAGAACGTTCAACGGTCAACCACAACGTGAGGCCTATGTAGCCATTTTGAACCAGCCCTCGAACAAGAGGCACCAAAGTCAGATCAAGAAGATCAGATCAAAGGAAGCTTGTAAAGCTAGATCAGAAACCCCCCCTCAAACTGGGGGCAAAAATGTCAGATATGCTCGAAGAGCCGAAGATGGATCCTTCAGTAAATCAATACAACAGCCACTCTCTTGGATACGGATGGCTTCAAAATCCTAAAACCATTTGGCATGGACTTGTTACACTTTTACCCTTTGAGAGGCTCGCTGGGCCGAAAGCCCGGAAGGGCGACCCAGGCGAAAGTTAGAGCAAGAGAAAAATACAAAAAAAAAAGCAAAAGAAAAAAAAATGCAAAAGAAAAGAAAAAAAAAAGAAGAGAAAAAGAAATGAAAAAAATTGAAAAGAAAAGAAGAACAAAGCTCGCAAGGTCGAAAACCCGCAACGGGCGCCTTGGCAAAAGTTAGAGCCAAAAAAGGAGAGGATAATACCCGAGTGTACCTTACCCTGAACTACGTAAGGCTTGATTCCCATGTTTGGGATACGTAGGCAACTTCATTCTGAAGTCCAGCCACAAACACCTCTAAAATCGATTGTGTCCATGTGATGGTTCTGGTCATCCTTGTCTTTTCTGTATCCGGGAGTTCGGTCGCAATCATCGCTCTGAGGACTGATTACAATGCACTACGGTGCCATTCAGACAAGGGGCAACTTTCCGTTGCCATTCAATGCACCGTGGTGTCATTCAAACAAGGGGCAACTTTCCGTTGCCATTCAATGCGCTGCAGTGCCGTTCAAACAAGGGGCAACTTTCCGTTGCCACGCAGCTCTCTTCGAGCAAGGGGGCAATTTTCCTCCAAATCTGAGGTTGTGCGTCTCAAGAGTAGGTTCCGTGCTTGTTAAGCATTGGCCGTTTGCAAAAACAATTTTTGAGAATTTTTACTGAGGTTGACTGATCCCTAAAAAATTATTGCATCTTTTCCAAAACTGGACCATTTCTTGGACCCAAAAAAGGAAAATTTTCAGTGCTCATAGCCTGACTTGCATGATTTCAAATCAAAAATCGAACAAGTGTGTTAATTTAACTCTCATGTTGGTCAAAATTGTTTTAGTAGAAAACAAAAACAAAAAATGGTCAAAATAATGAACTAGGGGCACAGTTGAGTCAGGCTTCCTGTCTTTCCCCCGTTGTCAGTGCATCTGCCAGAAAGGGCACTCTACCTGCTAGAAAGGGCACTCTACCTGCCAGAAAAGGGCACCACTGAAGCTGACCGCAAAAGGGCAGAAAGCTCTCACATCCTCCAAGCAACGAGGTATCAAGACAAGTGCGAAGCACGAACCAGAATGGGACAAGATATTCCATTCCCTTATCTGGACAGATCTGATCACGTCCAAACTCCCCAGCGGAGCATCGTCAACCGATGTCAATTGCAGATCTGCTGCGCGTCTGGTCGCATTGCAACCCCTCTGTGGGAGAAACTCATTGTTGTGAACAAAAAAGCGAATCTAGCAGAATGCTAGGGGCGCGAACCCGCAATTTCCAGCTTATCCATCAACCACCCAGGGGAGGGATTAAAAAAAAATGAGAGATTGAAGAATAGAGAGATATGCACTGAGAGAAAAAGTGAGAGAATGGCTTTTTTCAGAAAAACAGAGATTGAGTGCCAGAGTGATGTGAGAATCACAAATGAGAAAGGGTGGGAAACAGTACCCGAAGAAACAGGCTCCCTGTGACGTCTGTATGTCGTGTCTTTTGTTTTGTTTGTCTCAAATCTTGTTTTGAGTCGTTCCGAGCGTGTCTCGTCGTGTTTAGGTTATTTTACCTTTTATTTTCTGTTGTTGAGTCGTAGTGCGCTGTGTTCAGTCGTAGGCTCAATACCTGGTCGAGAACTCATTTTCTCAATTTCAAAAAATTAAATCGTTTTGTGCTCGGAGTGCTGTGCCACTCTCCACATTTGTGCAAAACAAGATTTGTTCTTTCGAAAACTGCAGGGTTCAACCCAGGTCATGCAAGAACAGTAAAACAATGACCTATTTGAAGCTATATGGGTTCCAGACTACAAAGCAAAAGAAAAGAGGGAAAACCGAAGCATCTGAGTGTGTTTCTCCTTCTTCAAACTTCGTGATTGTGCTCCGGATGTACCTCTTCAGGCCTTCTCAGTGCTCCGAAGAATGAGTGTGCCTCTACTCCAAGCTTAAGCCTGCTTCAAAGAATGGCAATTAAAGTAGCAGCAAATGTTATCTCTCACCAATGTAAACAGGGTGTCCCTTTTTCGAGCAGAGTTGTGTTGCCAAGTCCTCCAAAAGGTAAATCGGAGGCACCAGAGTACGTGTTTGATGCCCTTCCATTGCATAGAATGTGAACTTTCGTATACACTTCGGTTGCATGCGTGCTGCGCATCATTATATTTCTGCATAGAATATGCTTTCAATGTTGCATAGAAAATGCCCCCATACTTGCATAGATAGTGCATTTTATCGCACTGTCTTGTGCACCTGCATTGCATTGTTTTGCGCGCTCCTTTGTTTGGAAACACTGGGATACGTCCTTTTGTTTCTTATACCTTTCTGAAACACCGGGATATGTCCCTACGTTTCCGTTTCTCTCTCTTTCCGAAACACCGGGATACGTCCCTATGTTTCTCCCTTCTTTCGAAACACCGGGATACGTCCCTACGTTTCCCTTTCTCCTTCTTTTCCGAAACACCGGGATACGTCCCTATGTTTCTCCTACCTTTCTAAAGCACCGGGATGCGTCCTTATGTTTCTTCTTCCATTCCAAAACAACGGGATACGTCCCTATGTTTCTCTCTCCTTCCGAAACAACGGGATATGTCCCTATGTTTCTCCTCCTTGTTCATAACCTTTGGGATACGTCCCTAATCTCTGGGATACGTCCCTAATCCTTGGGATACGTCCCTAATCTTTGGGATACGTCCTTAATCCTTGGGATACGTCCCTAATCCTTTGGATACGTCCCTAATCTTTGGGATACGTCCCTAATCCTTGGGATATGTCCCTAACCTCTGGGATACGTCCCTATGTTTGTTTCTCTTTTTTCGAAACACCGGGATACGTCCCTATGTTTGTTTCTCTTTTTTCGAAACACCGGGATATGTCCCTATGTTTGTTTCTCTTTTTTCGAAACACCGGGATACGTCCCTATGTTTCTTTCTCTTTTTCCAAAACACCGGGATACGTCCCTATGTTTCTTTCTCTTTTTCCGAAACACCGGGATACGTCCCTATGTTTCTTCTCTTTTTTTTCGAAACATCGGGATATGTAACGCCCTCAAAATTAACCCATTATAGATCATTGACATGCATTATTTAAAGAAGACAATTTATTAAATCATTCATCAGAGTATCACTAAATAAAGCATTACATGTAACATCGAATAAAATGCCCTACAGGCTTACATCTTTCCAAGCCAACACTTGGATTCAAAAATATGAGTTATAATCTCAATACAAGAAAAGCCCTAGGCTTGAATGTTTACAAGTACTAATAAATAAAAACTATTAACTAAAGGTAGTCTTCTTCAATCCAAATGCCAAACCCTCCCAAGCTAAGTCCTTGGAGGTAGTTTATCACCTGAACCTGAAAATGATGTTCCCATAAAGGGTGAGCCACAGCCCAGTAGAAATATACTAAACCACATATAAGCAATGAATAAAGCAATAGCATTCAACAGATGGTTAACCAAAATAATCAATTACTTCATTTTACAGTCTCATGACACTATTGCCAAAGATACATTTTACTTTCCAATTTGATCAACATGGCTCAGAACCTGGCCAAACTTATAACAGTGGATCACATATATCAAATTCACATCCCTCCAATATCAACAAACAAATGAGACTCAAGCTCAAATCAAACACTTCATACTTCCAGATTGATACACATTTTAGTGCTGTATCAATAAAACACTTCTATATAAATAAGCACACATAAAAGTGATGCTAATGGAGTCCATCCCCTATCTCCTCCCAAACAAAATCCGGTTTAGAGGTCCATCCCCTATCTTCCCCTAAACCGTGGAGTACATCCCCTATCTCCTCCCACACACAAACAATGTATGCAAATGCAATGCTCAATCAATACACATATTTTCTGTATCAATGCCATAGTCAAAATTAATGACTTAATCAATGTGATTAGTTTCAGTTATTCCTAATCCACATGCAATGTCTACAACAATCACGACTATCCTCCACCGATAGCCCAAAACAGTTATTTCTAAACTGAAAATAACTATGTCAACAATTCAATAGACAAATGATTCCAATTACCCAATTACGCTATTTAATCAATGAATTCCCCAATTCCATGAATTTAACCATCTTTTCCCAATTCCATGAATTACTTATACAAATTAATTCAATAATACAACTAGGGTTTTTCCCAAAATTTACCAAAGTATCCCCAACATATCAAATTACCAAAGCTTAGAACAAAACCTATAAAATGGAATAGGAAATCCCTACCTCGAAGAAAACAACACAAATGGTGAAGACAAAGATGAGTGCCCAAATACCAAAGTGCTCCAAATCACCAAATGCTCAGATTAAATGAAAGCCCTCGACTCCCTGTATCTTTTTAATTAAGGATCTAGGGTAGAAACACACCTTAAGTGGATCAAATCTAAGAGAAAAGGTGAGTAGGGAGAGAGAGAAGTCGGACCTAGGGTTTGGAATCAAAAGAATATGAAAAAGACTGATCAAAACCCGCTGTTGCGTATATAAACTGGACAGGCTCGCTCGAGCGAAGACTTGGTCGCTCGAGCGACCAGACACAGAGAAACTACGCTCGAGCCAAGGAAACCTTGCTCGAGCCAACAACCCAAAAGCTCGCTCGAGCGAAAGAAAGCTCGATCGAGCGAAGAACTCGAACCCTCAGGTCTGAAACCAGACACACGCTCGAGCGAAGGAACTATTGCTCGAGCGAAGAACAAACTAACTCGCTCGAGCGAAGAAAAGCTCGCTCGAGCCAAGAATGCATAGCTACAGGTCCAAATCAAACGCAACCTCTCGCTCGAGCGAACAACTCCTCGCTCGAGCGAAGAACCAAAAACCTGGACAGCAACACTTGGTTTCTAAACCCAACCAACATGAAACAAACCTGCCCAACACATCCTATAATTCCAAATGAGAAAATAAAGGACAACAACAACAATTATACAATGACAGAATCTACGGAACCTAAGTCCGGATACAATAATCAAATGGGAAAAGACCGGGGTCGCTATAACCTCCCCCCCTTCAAAGAATTTCGTCCTCGAAATTAAGCATAAGTTTTTGAAAACAGATTTTTTTTTAAGAATTCATTAGTAAACATCTTGACCCAAAACTGGTCATTTCATCTCTTTATCAAGAGGCATCTCATATTAAATATATAACACAACATATATCTCAACCTGTATCATTATTATGCATTATTCTTTTCAATGTTAACAATCCCCATATCATATTCAATTGCATGATATATATAACACACTCAGCAATGTAATCAACATATGCAATGCTATACTAAACTTCTATAATGAAGCAAGTTTCAAGATACACCAATTTACCAAAACATACTCAACGTTTTACAACTTAAGATATATGTAAAGCCCTTAAGTTCAACAATATTACAAAATCTAAATACAAGATTACAAATGAATAAACATGTCCGGGTATTTTTCGCGGACTTCCAATTCACGCTCCCAAGTGGCTTCCTCCACTCCATGATGTTTCCACAAAACTTTTACCAAAGGGATGGTCTTGCCTCGCAAAACTTGATCCCGCCTATCTAATACCTGAACCGGTCTCTCCTCATACGAGACATCCTCATCAACCACTAAATCGGTCCAATCCAACACATGTGATGGATCCGGCTCATACTTCCGAAGCATACTCACATGAAACACGTCATGTACTCCGGACAACTGCGGCGGCAAAGCTAAACGATAAGCAGCCTCGCCAATCCTCTCAAGGATCTCAAACGGACCAATGAACCGAGGGGATAACTTCCCACTCTTCCCAAACCTCATCAAACCCCGTCTAGGTGATATCTTCAGAAAGACATTATCACCTGCCTCAAACACCAAAGGTCTCCTCCTACGGTCGGCATACGATTTCTGACAACTCTGTGCTGTAACAAGCCTCTTACGGATAAGCTCAACTTTCTCCGTCGTTTCTCTCACCAACTCTGGACCCAACAGAGGTGCATCACCCACCTCGGCCCAACACACAGGAGATCTACACGGTCGGCCATACAAGGCCTCAAATGGTGCCATACCGATACTAGACTGGAAACTGTTGTTGTAGGCAAACTCCACCAACGACAAGTGCCTCTCCCACGACCCACTAAAGTCTAGAACACAACCCCGAAGCATATCCTCAAGTATCTGAATAGTACGCTCGGACTGTCCATCAGTCTGAGGATGATAAGCCGTGCTAAAGGTCAACTTAGTGCCTAAGGCACTCTGCAAACTCTGCCACAACCTGGCAGTAAAACGAGGATCTCTATCTGAGACGATCGTCACTGGGACCTCGTGCAATCTCACTATGTCCCGAATATACAAGTCGGCAACATGATCTACCGTATCTCTCACGCGCATAGGAATAAAGTGCGCCGACTTAGTCAACCGGTCTACAACCACCCATATAGCATCACTACCCCGCTGAGTCCTCGGAAGACCTACAACGAAGTCCATAGTGACATGCTCCCACTTCCACTCGGCAATAGGCAAGGGTTGCAACAAACCCGTTGGCCTCTGATGCTCGGCCTTCACTTGCTGGCAAGTAAGGCACTTAGCTACGAAAGCTGCCACATCTCTCTTCATACCCTGCCACCAAAACTGGCGACCCAAATCCCGATACATCTTAGTGCCTCCCGGATGCACCGCAAGGCGTGAATGGTGGAACTCTCGGAGTACTTCCTCTCGGCAAGACTCCGGCACAAACAGACGGTCTCGGTATCTCACACTGAGGTCGGGATACACCGTCAAACCTTTCTCAACCTTTCCACCGGAAATCTTCTCACGGAGAGATTCTACCTCGAAGTCACCTCTCTGAGCCTCTAACACTCGAGTCACAAGTGAAGGCTGTGCAATAACAGAAAACAAGGCCGCAGCCTCAACGGATTCACCCAGAATTAAATCAAACTCCCCAAGTGCACCCAACATCTCCCATTCTCGAATGGCTATACTAGCTATGTCACCAACAGGTTTCCTGCTAAGGGCATCGGCCACCACATTGGCCTTTCCCGGATGATAATGCAACTCAAAGTCATAATCCTCTATGAACTCCATCCACCTCCTCTGCCTCAAGTTCAAGTCTTTCTGTGTAAACAAATACTTCAAACTCTTATGATCTGAGAACACCTCGAACCTCTCACCATAAAGATAATGCCTCCAAATCTTCAAGGCAAATATCACAGCTGCTAACTCTAGATCATGTGTAGGGTAATTCTGCTCGTGAATTTTCAACTGACGTGAGCCATAGGAAACTACTTTCCCCTCTTGCATTAACACACAACCCAGACCCTCTTGTGAGGCGTCACAATAGACTGTATAACCCAACCCTCTCTCTGGAATAATCAATACTGGAGCGGTGGTCAGTCTAACTTTCAACTCCTGAAACGACTTTTCACAAGTCTCACTCCATACAAATTTGACTCCCTTCCGAGTCAGTCTAGTCAACGGTGATGCTAACCTGGAGAAATCTTTCACAAATCGACGGTAATACCCAGCTAATCCCAGAAAACTGCGGATCTCAAATACACTCTTAGGCTGTGCCCAATCCTGCACTGCCTCCACCTTAGATGTATCAACAGACACTCCTTCCCCGGATACCACGTGGCCTAAGAATTTGACTTCCCTCAGCCAGAACTCACACTTCCCAAACTTGGCATACAGCCTATGAGCTCTAAGTAACTCAAGCACCACCCTCAAGTGTGACTCATGCTCCTCCTCAGAAGGCGAATAGATAAGGATGTCGTCCACAAAAACGACTACAAACTGATCCAAGAATTCCCGGAAGATCCGGTTCATCAAGTCCATAAAGACTGTCGGTGCATTGGTGAGTCCAAATGGCATCACCAGAAACTCATAATGGCCATACCGCGTACGGAATGCCGTCTTCGGAATATCCTCCTCTCTGACCCTCAACTGGTGGTAACCTGATCTCAAGTCTATCTTAGAGAAACAACGGGAACCCTTCAACTGGTCAAACAGATCATCTATACGAGGCATAGGGTACTTATTCTTAACCGTAGCCCGATTCAATTTTCGGTAATCTATACACAGTCTCAAAGCGCCTCCTTTCTTTTTAACAAAGAGAGCTGGTGCTCCCCACGGCGAAACACTAGAACGTATAAAACCCTTGTCTAGCAACTCCTGGAGCTGAATCTTCAACTCAACTAACTCGGCTGGGGCAAAACGATAAGGTGCCATAGAAATCGGCGCCGTGTCGGGCACCAGGTCAATAGAGAACTCAATCTCTCGATGCGGTGGCAAACCAACAAGATCCTCGGGAAAAACGTCCGAGTACTCACAAACCACCCTTGGCAACACAATCTGAGTCTCAACATCCTCACTAATCGAAAGGTTAGCAAGTAGACCACTAAGCTCACTCCGTCCTCGCGGAACATACCCCGGTGGCAACACATCACCAACCCGGTCCCCCAGAAAATGAAAATACTCTCCGCTCACTGTACAACAAGTGACCCTCTAGCGGTAGCAATCAATAACTGCCCGGTATGACGATAACCAGTCCATACCCAAAATGACATCGAAACCTCTCATAGGCATAACTACAAAGGAAAATGGGATTCTATGATAATCAACCTCTATATCACAACCCCTAACGCCTTGTTTCAAAATCAATTCACCCCCAAGAGGTGACACTACACAAATAGGAGATGCTAGCTGTGCTAACTCCAACTCCAAAACAGATACAAATGCAGCAGACACAAAGGAATGAGATGCACCCGTATCAATCAAAACATTAGCAACCGAGTTGCAAAACAAGAAGGTACCTCTCACAACTGATGGTGCTGGCACAAGATCCTGCGCGGTAAAAGCATACACGCGCCCAGACGACCTCTGATCAACCTGTTCAACCCTAGGAGCATAAGATTGCTGCACCGACTGAGACGATGAAGCCCCTCCCTGATTGGCCTTCGAGGCCTGACCCGACTGAGCTGGCTGCTGACCCTGAATCGGCCTCAAACCAGATGCACCAGATGTGCCACCCAACTGCGGGCAATACCTCTTCATATGCCCTGGCTGACCACACTGATAACACGAGAGTGGCTGACCTCTACCCTGACTCTGGCTCTGAGATCGAGCCGAAGAAGATGCTGCTCTCTGAACTCCTCCCCTCTGAGGACAAACTGGAGACTTGTGGCCCAACTGGCCACACTTGAAACAGGTAATGTCTCCCTGACTGCCTTTCCCCGAACTAGCACTCGGCACAGGAAAAGTCGATCTAGAAAAGCTACCCTGAGACTGCTGAGGATTAAAACCCTTCTGTCTCCTACCATCACTCTGACCATCCTGACTCCTCTTGGAGCCCTTCTGTCCTTCCTCCTCCTCCTGCATCATGATTTCCATGTGGGCTGCAGCATCAACCATACGCCCATAATCCCGAATCATAGTTTCCCCAACTCTCAGCTTGAGGCCACGCCTCAACTTCTTCTCAAACTCAATACAACGGCGTTCCTCAGACGCCACCAACTCAGGTGCAAACCTGGACAAACTAGTAAATGCAGCCTCAAACTCGGCCACTGAAGAACTCGACTGCTTAAGCTGACAAAACTGGTCCCGCAGCTTCTCCCTGACAGCTGGAGATAAGAACTTATCCTGGAAAGCATTCACAAAAGCCTCCAACGTACCTCCTATACGCCCCTTAGTAAACTTCCACCACTGACCTGCATCCCCATTCAACTGGAAAGATGCCAAGGTCACTCTCAACCCCTCGTCTTCGATGCCAAGCATCTCAAACGTCTTCATTGTCTGTTCGAGCCATTCATCTGCCTTAAGCAGCTCTTTTGGATCACCCACAAATTCATTCGGATTAGACCGGAAGAACTCCCTCTTCAGAAAGGAAGGTCCTGCATCAGCAGCAACAACCTGAGCTTGATTCTCAGCTCTGAGAATGCCTACTGACTCCCTGAATGCTCCTGCTATCTCTCGAGCTAAAGCGCCCATTGCCTGCTGGCCTACTGGCTCGGCCACATTAGCCTGGCCAATTCCCTCTTGAACTGCCGGAATCTCTTCTGGCACAGGCACCTCCTGCCTACCCGGCCTACCACGCCTACCGCGTCCTCGTCCTCGTCCTGACATCCTAATAAAGGAAACAAAGACATTAGCACATTAATAAATGTGCCGAAGCTAAACACTCGCGTCCTAATGCAATGGACAACAATAATTCATTCCACGTAAGCACATAATCACATAAGCACCTACGAATTTCATTCCCGGATAATGATAGTCCCAATGCGTTACTATAGTTCCGGTTGGAAGCAGCAGTGATCAAGTGCCTTTCCAACAAGACTACTAGAAACTCAAGGGTCCAATCAACATCCAAGAAACTACATTCCATACCCACATAATCACATAAACATGTTATCACATAAGCATATAACATTACACTAAGTCTCTATCAAACGAGACGAACCCAATGTGATACTAATCACTTCCCACGTACCCAAAGTATTCAAACCCGGTACGCTCTGATACCAAGTTGTAACGCCCTCAAAATTAACCCATTATAGATCATTGACATGCATTATTTAAAGAAGACAATTTATTAAATCATTCATCAGAGTATCACTAAATAAAGCATTACATGTAACATCGAATAAATGCCCTACAGGCTTACATCTTTCCAAGCCAACACTTGGATTCAAAAATATGAGTTATAATCTCAATACAAGAAAAGCCCTAGGCTTGAATGTTTACAAGTACTAATAAATAAAAACTATTAACTAAAGGTAGTCTTCTTCAATCCAAATGCCAAACCCTCCCAAGCTAAGTCCTTGGAGGTAGTTTATCACCTGAACCTGAAAATGATGTTCCCATAAAGGGTGAGCCACAGCCCAGTAGAAATATACTAAACCACATATAAGCAATGAATAAAGCAATAGCATTCAACAGATGGTTAACCAAAATAATCAATTACTTCATTTTACAGTCTCATGACACTATTGCCAAAGATACATTTTACTTTCCAATTTGATCAACATGGCTCAGAACCTGGCCAAACTTATAACAGTGGATCACATATATCAAATTCACATCCCTCCAATATCAACAAACAAATGAGACTCAAGCTCAAATCAAACACTTCATACTTCCAGATTGATACACATTTTAGTGCTGTATCAATAAAACACTTCTATATAAATAAGCACACATAAAAGTGATGCTAATGGAGTCCATCCCCTATCTCCTCCCAAACAAAATCCGGTTTAGAGGTCCATCCCCTATCTTCCCCTAAACCGTGGAGTACATCCCCTATCTCCTCCCACACACAAACAATGTATGCAAATGCAATGCTCAATCAATACACATATTTTCTGTATCAATGCCATAGTCAAAATTAATGACTTAATCAATGTGATTAGTTTCAGTTATTCCTAATCCACATGCAATGTCTACAACAATCACGACTATCCTCCACCGATAGCCCAAAACAGTTATTTCTAAACTGAAAATAACTATGTCAACAATTCAATAGACAAATGATTCCAATTACCCAATTACGCTATTTAATCAATGAATTCCCCAATTCCATGAATTTAACCATCTTTTCCCAATTCCATGAATTACTTATACAAATTAATTCAATAATACAACTAGGGTTTTTCCCAAAATTTACCAAAGTATCCCCAACATATCAAATTACCAAAGCTTAGAACAAAACCTATAAAATGGAATAGGAAATCCCTACCTCGAAGAAAACAACACAAATGGTGAAGACAAAGATGAGTGCCCAAATACCAAAGTGCTCCAAATCACCAAATGCTCAGATTAAATGAAAGCCCTCGACTCCCTGTATCTTTTTAATTAAGGATCTAGGGTAGAAACACACCTTAAGTGGATCAAATCTAAGAGAAAAGGTGAGTAGGGAGAGAGAGAAGTCGGACCTAGGGTTTGGAATCAAAAGAATATGAAAAAGACTGATCAAAACCCGTTGTTGCGTATATAAACTGGACAGGCTCGCTCGAGCGAAGACTTGGTCGCTCGAGCGACCAGACACAGAGAAACTACGCTCGAGCCAAGGAAACCTTGCTCGAGCCAACAACCCAAAAGCTCGCTCGAGCGAAAGAAAGCTCGATCGAGCGAAGAACTCGAACCCTCAGGTCTGAAACCAGACACACGCTCGAGCGAAGGAACTATTGCTCGAGCGAAGAACAAACTAACTCGCTCGAGCGAAGAAAAGCTCGCTCGAGCCAAGAATGCATAGCTATAGGTCCAAATCAAACGCAACCTCTCGCTCGAGCGAACAACTCCTCGCTCGAGCGAAGAACCAAAAACCTGGACAGCAACACTTGGTTTCTAAACCCAACCAACCTGAAACAAACCTGCCCAACACATCCTATAATTCCAAATGAGAAAATAAAGGACAACAACAACAATTATACAATGACAGAATCTACGGAACCTAAGTCCGGATACAATAATCAAATGGGAAAAGACCGGGGTCGCTATAGGATACGTCCCCATGTTTCTCTCTCCTTCCGAAACTCCGGGATACGTCCCTATGTTTCTTTCTCTTTTTCCGAAACACCGGGATACGTCCCTATGTTTCTCTTTTTCCGAAACACCGGGATACGTCCCTACGTTTCTCTCTTCTTTTTGAAATACTGGGATACGTCCCTATGTTTCTTCTCCTTTCTTTCCAAAACACCGGGATACGTCCCTATGTTTCTCTCTCCTTTCGAAACACCGGGATACGTCCCTATGTTTCTCGTTCCTTGCGAAACTCCGGGATACGTCCCCATGTTTCTCATTCCTTCTGAAACTTCGGGATACGTCTCCATGTTTCTCCTTCTTTCCAAAACACCGGGATACGTCCCTATGTTTCTCCTTCTCTTCGAAACACCAGGATATGTCCCTATGTTTCTCCCTCTTTGGTTAAGAGCATTTGGAATACGTTCCAATGCTTGTACATTTTCGAAACACCGGGATACATCCCTATGTTTCTTGCATGATCATAAGTTATGCTCGGCTTTGTGCATTGTCTTGCATTTTGCCCCTGCCCTCGGGTGCATATCTTTGTTTGTAGCTTGTATGCTTTTGTCTAAGTCTTCGGCCTTGTCAAAAATGGGTCGTCTCTGGGCTTTGACATTAACTCCCGTCATTGTTATGACTTTCGAGTTCTGTCAAAGAGGGGCAACTGTAGACACCCCATTTTTGACCGTCCTCAAGACTTGGACGTCACCTTTTGAACACTCGGTGATTATGCATGTTTGTGTTCGTTTGGAGTTCCCGGAGGTCTCGGCTCGCGCGCCTTGCCTCAAGATCTCCGAACTCAACTGTTTAGTGTCTGGTTTTGCACCAAACACTTGCATTTTGCCTTGGAGGGGCAGGGAATGCCTTGTGAGGCATCCCCACACATCACCGGCAGTGGCTAGAGGCCACCGGCTGATTTTTGCTGCCACCGGCAATATATATTGCCGGCCGGCACTATTTGTTGTCGGTCAGCACTATTTAGTGCCGGTCGGCACTCTTTTTTGCCAAAATGGCATTTTTGGCCGGCCGACTACTGTGCATCTGCTTTTACAGATATTTTAAGACAGCTGTCTTGCTTTTTGCTCCCCTCCATGTATGGAGGGATCTCCCTCTTATGAAGCTTGTCTTGTAAGCTTTACAAGACAAGAAGTTCTATAAAGAGAGGGGCTCTCTCTTGTTGCAAGGGTTGGAGACTTTAGACATTTTAGAGACAAAAAGCACAGAGAGAAGCTCTGGTTTTTAGGGTTAGGATCCATACATATCCTATCTCTCTTTTTCTCTCTTTGTGTTCTAGGTGTTTTGTGTCTTACTATTGCACACAAACACCTAGTGTTTCACCTTTCTTTGGCTCCTGAGGTTCTAAGGGGCTGATTTTTGTGTTTTGGTGTTGGATTCAAGCCAAGGAGGGCCATTGGAGCATCATTTGTGAAGAGGTCTTCAAGGGTAAGAATCTTACCCCTTTTTACCCCTTTTTGGCACCTTATTTCTACCTATCTTAAAATCATTTTTGAGCTTGGTGTATAATACAAAAAAGTTCTTTTTTTAGACCCTCTTGATTGTTTATTAAGGGTGTTTTGTGGTTTGGAGGTGTTTGACCCCTCTTAGGCCTTGAAAGGCCTCATTTTGTGCTATTTTGTATAAGTTTCGAGACTTTGGTGTTTGGGCCTCTTCACCACTGAAATCTTGAGGGATTTCAGTGGTGAAGATGGTGCCTTGAAGTCTCCAAAAGGGGATGGCCACCCCCTCCCCTTGTTGTCCTTGAAATGGACCATTTTTGGTCTCTTGAGGGAGCACCATGTTAGAGTGTGTGTTGACCATGCCTTGGCTGTTTTTCATGCTTAATATGTCATAACATACTTCTGTTTTTTGTTGGTTTTGGTACACCATGCATGCTTAGCATACCTACCATGTAATGCCTTGTTATTGCCTTAATATGCCTTAGGTTGTTAGCCTTTGGTCAAGCATGTTTTAGGCTTAGTCTTGTGAAGCTTGTGTGCTTATTTTGCCATGCTAGAGGTCTGTCCATGGTTGTTTGGGTCGGATTTGGCATGCATTGCATAGCCCCTTTGCATTCCGGCTTGTTGGCCTCAAGTGTGTGAGTTTGTAGCATGCACTACTTGCTTCATTCTAATGATTTGGCATCATTTATAGAATAATTTCAGACCTTATAGCATGCTTGTATGTTTGCTTTGGACACCTCTTTGAAGCTTTGGAAGCTTGACTCGTATGCTCCATGTTTTGGCCTTTGTGTATGCTTTTGATTTTGAGCCGCTTAGATGCCATCTAGGGGGTCCCCTTTGCATGATCTAGGTCTGCCTTGAACCTATTTTAGGTCCCCTTAGCCTTGTGAGGCTTGGTTGGCTTAGTCTTGCTTCAAGCCCCTTTGACTTGCTCCAAGCACTTAGGCCATTTGTTGCATGTTTAGCTTGACTTGTTGCTTGGTTTGGCACCTTGTTTTAACATGATTTTCAGAGTTTATGTTGCATGCTAGTTGTCCATGGTATCCTCATTCAAGTATGCTTGAGAGTTGCCTCACTTATGCCTAGGCATTGGCCCTTTAACATGTGCATGTGTGTATGTGTTTTGGTCCCTTGTTTTGGTCACTTTGGCCACTGTTTTGGGCCTTATTAGAGCTGCCCAAATCATGTATAAGTCCATCTTTCCATCCATTTACATTGCCTCATGTTTGCTTGTATGCTTGCATAAGTGCCTTGCCATGCCATGTTGCATCCTTAGCTTGTATGCCTAGGTTGCATTGCATCTTGCATGCATGCCTTGTTCCTTGAGTTGGTGATGGGAATTGGGCCTTGGTTTGTTTGTATAGTTTGCATTTCATTTGACATGAAAGTTGCATACTTGATCCCTTGGGCCATCATGCATGGAAATGCGTGATTGGTGGTCCGAGAATCGAGACACATACCCCTTTGAGTCATTACCATGATAAGGGACATGATTGGTGCATATATGCCTTGAATTGTGCTGCCATGCTCTGCCTTGCCCTCTGTTGCTGTCAATTGCAGGTTCTGCAGGCATTCCTTGCCAACCGGCAGTATATATTGCCGACCGGCAGTAAACAAGCAGCCGATGGATTCATCTTGTGCCGGTGACTACACCACACTGCCGGTGGCAATTCTATTCAGCCGGTGGCACTCCTCAATGTCCAGAGAAGTAGTCCTGAGGTTTTGACAACCTCCAGAGGAGTGAAGGAAGGAAAACAGAGGCAGCTCATGCATGGCGGCGCATTTCCCGAGGCGATTTACTGTTTTCTTAGCTTAAGTTAATTTGCTTAGTTGATTAGGCAATTTGTAATATTTAATTAGCTTGCGTAGTTAATTAATTTGTATTATTTATTTGATCCCTCCGAGCGAGGGCAAATCTGTAATAAGTGTGTGTGAGTGGTGTGTATGTCTTCCAATCCCCACTTCTTTCTTCCCTTTTACTTACCTGCTTTGATGGTTAGTATTAGGGCACGTTTAATTTAGCATACCTTATGCTATGCATGCGTGCATTCATGCATTTGTATTGCATGCACTAGGCTCGGTACATCACGCTAACTGCATTTGTATTCAATTCCAAATTGAATACGTGCATCGATTGATCGCATTTCACATGCCATGTTTAGGATTAGCCGAGCCTATCTAGTTGCATCCTGTATGTGTTACATTAGTCAAATTGACATGAACTAGGACATGCATGTTTGCTAACTAGTTTATTGTTTTGGCACGGAGTACGATGTAAGTATTTTCCTGCTTTAGCATCTCGCATGCGTGTGAATGCTATCATGACAGCATGTTTACCATGTGGCTAGATGCTTATGTGATAAACTGTTTTAATGCCTGTGGGTGAAGGTTGGGTTGTTTGAGTTGGGAAAACTAGTTGAAATCCGTGTTTTAGCCTACTTGCGAGTAGCAAATTCTAAAGCACTTTTTCGAAACAAACGGATATGCAATGCTTGTTTCCAAATTAGGCAATCTAGTCTATACTTGTTTGTCGTGCGCATAACATAGTAATTCTAGGCTAATAACTGGGATAAGAACACATAACGTTTTCAAAATTGGATATCATGGTTAGTAGAGGCCGGTCTTCGGACCGGGCGAAAGGGGGTGCTCATAGCTGACCTCCTCCGATTGTACCCAAGCTCCCGAGCCGAGACAACTCCGGTGATCACGGACATGTGGCCTTCGGCACCGAGTCAGGATTTCCTAAATTTCCCCATTTAAAAAATATTTAGGTGGCGACTCTGTATCTGGCAAAGCAGTCCATGTTTGGCACTTCTTTCCTAAAATATGTTTTCTCAAAATGATTTGCCAGATTTGGACTCTTTGGTTCAGATTAAGAACCGTGACAACAAAATCGCGAGTCCGAACTGTAGTAGCGAGGGCCCCCTCCGCGGGCGCGTCTACACAAGTGCCTCTCCCACGTCCCACTAAAGTCATGGACATAACCTCGAAGCATATCCTCAAGGATCTGAATAGTACGCTCGGACTGCCCGTCAGTCTGAGGATGATAAGCCGTACTAAAGGTCAACTTATTGCCCAAGGCACTCTGCAAACTCTGCCACAACCTAGCAGTAAAACGAGGATCTCTATCTGAGACGATCGTCACTGGGACCCCCTACAATCTCACTATGTCCCGAATATACAAATCGGCAAGATGATCTACTGAATCTTTCACTCGCATAGGGATAAAGTGCGCCGACTTAGTCAACTGGTCTACAACCACCCAAATAACATCACTACCCCGCTGAGTCCTCGGAAGACCTACAACGAAGTCCATTGTGGCATGCTCCCATTTCCACTCGGCAATAGGCAAGGGTTGCAACAAACCCGCTGGCCTCTGGTGCTCGGCCTTCACTTGCTGGCAAGTAAGGCATTTCGATACGAAAACGCCACATCTCTCTTCATACCCCGCCACCAAAATTGGCGACCCAAATCATGATACATCTTAGTGCCTCCCGGATGCACCGCAAGACGTGAATGGTGAAACTCTCGGAGTACTTCCTCTTGGCAAGACTCTAGCACAAACAGACGATCTCGGCATCTCACACTCAGGTCGGGATACACTATCAAACCCTTCTCAACCTTCCCACTAGAGATCTTCTCTCAGAGGGATTCTACCTCAAGGTCATCTCTCTGTGCCTTTAACACTCGAGTCATAAGCGTAGGCTGTGCAACAACAGAAAACAAGGCTGCAGCCTCAACGGGTTCGCCCAGAAGCAAATCAAACTCGCCCAGTGCACCCAATATCTCCCATTCCCGAATGGCTAAACAAGCTACATCACCAATGGATTTCCTACTAAGGGCATCGGCCACTACGTTGGCCTTCCCGGGTGATAGTGTAACTCAAAGTTGTAGTCCTCAATGAACTCCATCCACCTTCTCTGTCTCAAATTTAGGTCCCTCTGTGTAAACAGGCACTTCAAACTCTTATGGTCTGAGAACACCTCGAACCTCTCACCATAAAGGTAGTGCCTCCAAATCTTCAAGGCAAAAATCACTGCTACTAACTCTAGGTCATGTGTAGGGTAATTCTTCTCGTGTATTTTCAAGTGACGTGAGCCATAAGCTACCACTTTCCCCTCTTGCATCAACACACAACCCAAACCCTCTCGTGAGGCATCACAGTAAACCGTATAACCCAAACCTCTCTCCGAAATAATCAAGACCGGAGCGGTGGTCAATCTAACTTTCAGCTCTTGGAACGACTTTTCACAAGTCTCACTCCATACAAATTTGACTCCTTTACGAGTCAGTCTAGTCAACGGCGAAGCTAACCTGGAGAAATCCTTCACAAACCGGCAGTAATACCCAACTAATCCCAGAAAATTGTGGATCTCAAACACACTCTTAGGCTGTGCCCAATCTTGCATTGCCTCAATCTTGGATGTATCAACAGACACCCCTTCTCCGGAAACCACATGGCCTAAGAACTTGACCTCTGCTAGCCAGAACTCACACTTCCCAAACTTGGCATACAGCCTATGGGTTCTAGGTAACTCGAGCACCACTCTCAAGTGTTCCTCGTGCTCTTCCTCTGACGGTGAATAGATGAGAATGCCGTCCACAAAAACGACCACAAAGCAATCTAAGAATTCTCGTAATATCTGGTTCATCAAATCCATAAAGACTGCCGGTGCATTGGTGAGCCCAAATGGCATCACCAGAAACTCATAATGGCCATACCGCGTACGGAATGCCGTCTTCGGGATATCCTCCTCCCTGACCCTCAACTGGTAGTAACTCGATCTCAAGTCTATCTTAGAGAAGCAACGGGACCCCTTCAACTGGCCAAACAGATCATCTATACAGGGCATATGGTACTTATTCTTAATCGTAGCCTGACTCAATTTCCGGTAATCAATACAAAGTCTCAAGGCACCATCTTTCTTTTAAGCAAAAAGGGCCGGTACTCCCCATGGCGAAACATTAGGGTAAACAAACCCCTTATCTAGCAACTCCTGGAGTTGAATCTTCAACTCACTCAACTCGGCTAGGGCAAAACGGTAAGGTGCCATAGAAATCGGCGCCGTGCCGGGCACTAAATCAATGGAGAACTCTACCTCTCGGTGAGGTGGCAAACTAACGAGATCCTCGGGAAAAACATTCGAATACTCACAAACCACCCTTGGTAATACAATCTGAGTCTCATCACACTCACTACTTATAATGCTAGCAAGTAGACCACTAAGCTCACTCCGTCCTCGCAGATCATACACCGGTGGAAACATACTACCAACCCGATCCCCAAAGAAATGGAAACACTCCCCGCTCAAGGTGCATACTGTAACCCTCTGGCGGTAGCAATCAATAACAGCCCAGTATGACGATAGCCAGTCCATACCCAAAATAACATCAAAGCCCTTCATGGACATAACTACAAAAGGAAACGGAAGCCGACGATCGGCGACCTCTATATCACAACCTCTACATCCTTGTCTCAAAATCAATTCACCCCCAACAGGTGACACTACACATATAGGAGATGCTAACTGTGCCAACTCCAACTCCAAAACAGATGCAAATGCAGCAGATACAAAAGAATGAGATGCACCCGTATCAATCAACACATTAGCAATCAAGTTGCAAAACAGAAAGGTACCTCTCACAATTGATGGAGTCGGTACTAGGTCCTGCGCGGTAACAGCATACACGCGCCCTGTAGGCCCCTAATCCACCTGCTCACCTCTTGGAGCAAAAGACTGCTGCACTGACTGGGATGACGAAGCTCCCGGATTGACCCTCGAGGCCTGCACAGATTGAGCTAGCTGATAACTCTGCGTCTGCCTAGAACTAGACGCTCCTGATGTGGCACTAAACTGTGGGCAAAACCTTCTCAGGTGCCCAGGCTGACCACACTGATAACAAGACAAGGGCTGGCCTCTGCCCTGACTCTGGCCCTGAGGTCGAGCCGAAGAAGAAGCAGCCCACTGACCTCCTCCCTTCTGTGGGCAAACTAAAGACTTATAACCCAGCTGGCCACACGTGAAACAAGTCAAGCCTCCCTGATTACCTCTCCCGGAGCCTACACTCGATACTGGAAAGGTCGATCTAGCCATACCACCCTGAGACTACTGAGGGTTAAAACCTTTTTGTCTCCTGCCATCACCTTGGCCATCTTGGCTCCTCTTGGAGCCTCTATGTTTCTCCTCATCCTCCTCATGCATCATAATCTCCATATGAGCTGCAGCACCCACCAGACGTCTATACTATCGAATAAAAGATCCTCCAACCCTCAAGTTGAGTCCACGCCTCAACTTCTGCTCAAACTCAAAGCAACGGCGTTCCTCGGACGCCACAAGCTCAGGTGCAAACCTGGACAGACTGGTAAATGTGGCCTCAAACTCGGCCACTGACAAACCCTGCTGCTTAAGCTGGTAAAACTGTTCCCTTAGCTTCTCCCTGGCAACTGAAGATAAGAACTTCTCCTGGAAGGCATCTACAAATGTCCCCCATGCACCACCAACACTGCCCTTCTCGTACTTCCACCATTGACCTGCATCTCCCTTCAGTTGGAAGGATGCCAAGGTCACCTTTAAAGCCTCGTCCTCGATGCCAAGCATCTCGAACGTCTTCTCCATCTGTTCCAACCACTCGTCAGCCTTAAGTGGCTCCTTCGGATCCCCAACAAACTCGTCCGGGTTAGACCGGAAGAATTCCGTCTTCAGGAAAGAAGGACCTGCCTCAGCAACGTGGGCCTAATCCTGATTCCCAGCTCTGAGAATACCCAAAGCTCCTGCTATCTCTCGGGCCAAGGCGCTCATAGCCTACTGACCCGCTGGCTCGGCCACATTGGCCTGGCCAATTCCCTCTTGCTGTGCCGGAATATCATCCGGCAAAGGCATCTCTTGCCTACCACGCCTACCACCTCTTCCTCGTCCTGACATCCTAATAAAGGTAACGAAGAATATTAGCACATTCACAAATGTGCTGAAACTAAACACTCGTGTCCTAATACATGGACAACTGTAATTCACTCCACGTAAGCACATAAAGACATAAGCACTTACGAATTTCATTTCCGGATAATGATAGTCCTGAGGCGTTACTAGAGTTCCGGTCAGAAACAGCATTGATCAAGTGCTTTTCCAACAAGACTTCCAGAAACCCAAGGATCCAATCAACATCCTGGAAACTAAATCCTAGACCAAAGTAGTCATATAAACATGTTATCAAATAAACACATAATGTCACACATAAGTCTCTAACAAGCGAGACAAACCCATTGTGATACTAATCACTTCCCACGTACCCAAAGTATTCGAACCCAGTTAACTCTGATACCAAGTTGTAACGCCCTCAAAATAATACATAAAACCCATCATTTTAGACATGCAATGATATAAAAGAAATCATTTTCTTTCTATTCATCAGAGTAGTTCTTACAACAGTATTACATGTTAACAACAAAAGCAAATGCCCTACGGGCTTACAGCTTTCCAAGTCAACACTTGGTTACAAAAAGAAGAGTACTAACTCAATACAAAATAAGCCCTTGGCTTAATATACATGTAATACAAACAAAATAATAAAAAAGAGTCTTCAACTCCCATAACCATCCAAGCTATGTCCTTGGAGGTGGCATGCTACCTGTACCTGAAAATGATGTCCCATAAGGGTGAGCCAACGCCCAGTAGAGATATGCTAAACACAATATGAGCAGTAACTAAGACATTAGCAATTGATAAATGTTTGACTCTCATAAATCAATTCATACACCATTTCCATTACATGACCACCGTGTCCATATTTTCATTTCATTATCCATTTCTTCTCAGATTCACAATTCATAACAACGACTCAGAACTTGGCCCCCAATTTATTTGAGACGGTGACTCATATTAAACAATTCCCATTTTACAATAGATAAGCACATGAGCTATATCAACAATTCAACAGATAAGCGTATGAGCTATATCAACACTTCCATAGATAAGCGTATGAGCTATATCAACACACAAACTGATAAGCATATGAGCAGTATCAACGGAGTCCATCCCCTATCTTCTCCCACGCAGTATCCGGTTTAGAGGTCCATCCCCTATCTTTCCCTAAACCGTGGAGTATATCCCCTATCTCCTCCCACACAACACAACGTATATACACATAGGTCATATACATATTCAATCAATACATAAAGTTAATGTATTCTTTCAACCGTCATACTCTATGACACATCCAATTGATTAGTTTTAGTTGGCCTAATCATCATGCATTGTCTACAACAATCAAGACTACCCTCCACCGGTAGCCCAAAGCAATTATTTCTAAACAGATAATAAATGTGTCAACAGATAATTTATCAATATTTCAAAAGTGAGCGATTAATAAATCCAACTTCACTAGTCCATCTCATAATGAGTCAATTTCATTATAGTCTACTCCAGTCCATAATTTCCCAACAAGTGTCATTCATTACACTAATGACCCAACATACCCAAACATGGCATTTTCCCCATTTTCCACAATATTGACCAGAAGGGTCCAAATATTACCAACAACCTCAATATACACATTTTGCAACCCAAAGATATATTTATGGTTCAAAATAAACAAAACCCTCTTTTCAAAATTACACATTTGAAACCCTAGATTCCAAAACCCAAAATCATTTATACAAAAGCTCAAAATCTAGGTCAAAACCCATAAGAGTGAGTAGGAATCCCTACCTCAAAAGATGAATCCCAAAGGAGAAGATGAAGAAACTCAACGTGCTCAGAACTCCAATATTTTCGGATCAAAACGAAGCCTTCGACGATCAATACAACTTTTACAAAGACCGAAGGAAAGGAGGACACTCTAACTAGATCAAACCCTAGAGAGAAGGGAGTTTATAGACAGAGAGGCTCTGAAAAGTGTTTTTAGAAAGTAAGAGAGAGAGTGAATGTAAAAAGTGATTCAAAAATGCCCAGCTGCCTACTGATATACGACACTCCCGCTCGAGCGGAGAATAGAACGCTCGAGCGTCAAGCACAAAAATCTGGACACGCTCGAGCGCAATAAGGCCCGCTCGAGCGCGAATACCAGTCCGCTCGAGCGTATAATTCCCCCTCCCAGAACTTTCACAGACAAAGTACTACTCGCTCGAGCGCCAACATACCCGCTCGAGCGCGACCGCTCGAGCGTAAAGAAACCCGCTCGAGCGCGAAAAACACAACTGCAGAAGTTTTGCAGAAGCACGAGATACTGGGAGTGTGTAAAACCCACTCGAGCGCAAGAAGATCCGCTCGAGCGTACAACCAAAAACCAAACTCCGCTCGAGCGTAGTATGACCCGCTCGAGCGTAAAGCTAACAACCTGGGCAACTAGATTTTAGACTTAGGCTCAACCAACCTGTAACACACCTACCCAAAACATCCTAAAACTCAAACATACGGAATTAAAGGATGATAACAAGATAAACAACCACTAACTCCACGGAACCAAAGTCCGGAATACAACAACTACAGAAAGGAAAAATCGGGATCGCTATATCTCCGACGAAATCTCCGCCAAGAAATCTCCACTGAAATCTCCGACGAAAACTCTAACGAAATCTCCACTGCAAATTCGTTTTCCAAAATCTATCAGTTAAGTCAACAATATAATATTCAAACAAATTTATGTTATAAAGGAAGGGTAATTTAGGTACTTTATAACCTAAAATAAATTTGAGGGACCTTAGCCATCAAAACATATTATTTTGAAAGTAGAGGAGGGACCTTAGGCCAATTTTCCCATAAATCTATATTAATATACACATTCTTAGTTTTTTTTTAATGATTTTTTTTAGTGTTTACCATTGATTTACAATTTAATGGTTTTACAATTAATTTTTTTTTAACGGTTTTACCATTGATTTACAATTTATTGGTTTTACCATTAATTTTTTTAAAGTGATTTTTTTTTTATAAATATTTTGGGAAGATGATTAAAAGTTGGTTTTTACCTTTTTTTTTTATTTTTTTTAAAAAACGCGTAAAAAATGTGAGAGATAATGTGACTCAAAATGGATTAAAAATTGAAAAGTGACTTTTAACCCATTTTCCAAAATAGACCAAATTCATCAAATAAGTTAAGGGTCCGGACTGTCTCCAGTCCAAAAATAGGACAGTTCGATCTAGTTTAGCCCATTGGACCCACTTTTGAGCCCCTTTTTGATAATCCGAACCATTCACATTTTAACTTGTTTAGTACATTATTCTTTTTTTTTTGGGAATATCAAATATCATAATTGTATTTTTTGTATTGTTAATGGATTTAAAATAATGGCAAAATAAGCAATTCATATTATTTTAATAAGTGATTTTTGAAAAGGGAGTAATATTTTGGGATAATAAAAAATGAAATAAGGGATTAATATTTTGAGATGGATGGAATATGTCGTTTATCTTATAAAATCTTAATATGATGGACCTTAAAAAAATTTCCCAAAACAAAATTTTATGTAATTAAATTTTAATCCAATCATCATTAATATGCTAACATTTAGCATTCTATAAACGGGAAATTTTAATATACACACCTTTAAAAATAGTGTAATATATACACCTCTAATTATTATTATTTTTTTTTTATAGTTATGACTAATTTTTTTATTTAGTTATGATATTATTTTAGTTAAAACTCCTGAATTTTTTAATTATACATCATTTGTATTTAGTTATATTTTTTTTTAATCATGACTCAAAAAATTAAAATTATATCATTTTTTTTAATTATAAAATACATATAATGCACACTGTAAAAAGGTGTCCACTATAATATGTCCCTATATAAACGTAATAACCCCACTTCACTCATCCCTGGTGAGCTGAGAATGTAATGTCTTTCTCCCTCATCATCACTCTTTCTCTCATCTGATTTATTTTTTCTTGTGTGTTTATGTTTTCTTAATTATGCTGTTTTGAAAATTATTTTTTTAATAATTTTTTAATTTTTACAAAAAAGGAATTTTTAAAAAGTTAAAGGAATAATTAATTTCTTTATAATGATTTTTAGTTAAAATAGTGACTTCTCAAAATAGGCCTTAATCAACCATGTCTCTCTTGTTAATTCTGATTTTGTTATTATTATTATTATTATTTTCAGGTATTAGAGAATGGAAAATCCTTTGTTTAGAAAGAAACTATCACCTTCAGACGTTAGAAGCTGTTTTGAAATACCTCGGAGGATTGCACTTCATTTACCTAAGTATCAGGTTGAGGGATCCAATGGCAAAGCCGAGATGGTTATGCGAGTATGAGATCAAACTAGAAGGAATTGGAGGTTTCGTCGTGGATCAAGGAGCGATGGAAGAGGTTTCTTGGTGAAGAATTGGAAAAAATTTATAACTCAACATTGTCTCAAGGTTGGTGACAGTGTCAAGTTTTATCTCTCTCTCAACCCTCTTGAATATTAATGTTATGTCAAGTTTCATGTAAAAAAATTTATGGTGTTATGCATATAACAACTTTCATAATCTAAAATCGTAAACTATCATGACTTTCACAAATGATTACATAATGTAGAAAATAAATAACATATCCGGATTAGTTATACGAAACGTTCGAGTGATCCATAATTGATTGAACGTAAACCTAATATCAATATTAGTGGAAAAATGTTTCTCTCTCTTAACCCTCTTTAGAATATATTAAATTCAAAATTATTTTGATGGGTAGTCTGAATGTCCTTTTATAGGTAGAGAGGGGACCAATTTCCTTATTCAACAATGATTCCACTTTCCCATCAAAGTAGGATACTTGGAAAACACTCTTCTTTATTTACCAATTAATTGTAGCAAAAAAATATGGAATCATAATCCTGTCAAATCTCTAATTCATATTATCATATCATGTGGGTCAATATAATGACTAAATAAATAATTTAGTCTTATATTCTCCCACTTGGCCCATATGAGAACTTACGTCAAGATTTAACAAGGTTAACATTAGGCACGCAATAAACTATATTCAATATTACCTTCAATTTGGTCATCATCATAATGCTATAACTAAATAGTTCACTAATATGAGTCATGGCGGTTCTACACGAATATTGCGATGTAGTCCCTTCCATTTACTACAACAGTAGCAACTAGGTCAACATAGCCCTTTAAGTGAATAGTATAAACAGGTCCAACAATAATGTCTTTTATGAAAGACTATTCCTGTTGTCATTCATTCATTCTCATATATATACGTACTTATTTCATAACAGGAGATATATCAGAAACACAATTAATGAGATCTCAATGTGTTAACAAACACAATCAATCATAAATCACTGTTATGGATTACATTCAAGACCCAATTGGCAAGTTTCTTATTGTCTTTAAGAGTAATTCATTCATCAATAGATCTGCACTTAAAAGTTATATACTTTTGTGTTTTATTGACACTTTCTGTTTTTGAAATTTTTCTTTAACGACGAAGTATTTCAATTATATGTGTTTAGCATCATTAGAATACTTATCATTCTAAGAAAAATAAAACAACTGCGAAATTATCACAATAAACTCTCAACGACTTAGCAATAAAAGTCGACAATTCCAAGTCTTGAGATAAAGTTTCGCAATAACAATACATAAAGTGTGGTCTCAAAGCACACCACAAATTCAACTTTCATAGAGGATATTAATGATAGTTTGTTTTACATTTTTCTTAATATTGCTCCTCCACATAAAAGAAACAAAGAACCAAAAGTGAATTTTCTACTATTAATATATCATCTAAATTCTGAATCTAAGTTGCCAATCAATTCATGATTATCAGACTTCATAAATATGAGCAAATAATCTTTTATTCCTCATGATTACTTTGTCACGTCCTTATTTGAGCGTTAAATTCCATACAATAAATGTATAAAGAATCGTTTCCATTCTAATTGATTTTATAAAAATTTGCATAAGATTAGATTTATTTCATTTCGAAACATGGATAACTTTATGTGAATATTCTCTCATTCTGAATCTCTATAGAACTTTTAATATACATATATATACCTTCTAAGACAATCTCAACAATTCATGTGATTCATTTAGAAATATTTCAATTTCTATTACATAGGTTGTTTTAATAATATATTTCATTTGAAAGTTCTTGAAAAGAAATTTCTTAACTCGTGCAATAAATCATGTACATTATTGACAATCAAAATATCATCAATATACAAAATCATAAATATAAATTTGCTCCCACTGATCTTTGGATATGTACACTAATCAAAAATATTTTCTTTAAATTCAAAGGAAATAGTATCATAAAAGTTAATATTCAATTTTTAGAAAGCTTGTTTAAGTCCATAAATTGATTTCTTAAGTTTGCAAGTCACATTTTCATTTTCCTCAATAGAAAAACTTTTAGGTTGATCTATACAAAATTCTTCATCTAAACTCTCTTTTAAAAAATTAATTTTCACATACATTCAACTCAATATCATAATGAGTTATTAATGTCATAATGATTCTAAATCAGCCCTTCAAGATACAAGTAAAAAAAGAATATCTCATTGTAATCAATGTCTACTTTATAAGTAAAATCTTTGGCTACATATCTAGCATTATATCATTTTATATTGCGCTTAGAATAATAAATATTTTTGTATCCTTAGGCAATTCAATGAAATCGCAAATTTCATTCTGGTCCATTGATTTCAGCTCATTATTCATGACATCAATTTCTTTAGTAGAATCAATATTTTCTATGACTTGTGACAATAAAACCAAGTCTTTACTTATCCCAATATTATAATAAGATCGTTATAGATATATCATATAATCATTCAAAATGATAAATCTCTTTACTTTATGAGATCTTCTTAATATTGTTTCTTGTGGTTCTTCTACAACTTTTCATTGGTGGTAATTACATTATGGAGTAATTGATTATTCATTTATTGTTCCAAGATATTAAGTTGTTTAACAACTATAGGAACAACAATTTCCTTCAAACTATGGGTAATGATACTTGTACCCAAACTTATTGAATAATTACATTTCATGATTTAACACTCCCACTGATTTCACCGTTCTTATTAAATTTGATATTATCGGTTTCTGCAATTCTTATATTATGGCTAAGATAGTAAAACTAATACCCTTTGAATTTTCAGGATAATCAACAAAATAACCACTGATTATTCTGAAATCCAATTTCTTGTCATGTGAATCAATAATTCTAATTTTCATAGACAACCCTAAACATGCAGGTATCTTAAGTTCATTTTTCTTCCTGTTAACAGTTTGGAATGAATGTTTGGAGCTGCCTTACTAGGAACCCGATTTTATATGAAAACAATAGATTAACAACATACATTCACAATGTTATGGGTATTTAAAAATTATTTAACATACTCTTAGTCATATTCATTAGAGTACAAAAATATTTCTCAGCTATATCATTCTGTTGAGGCATTCACAAATATCATGTCTTTCATAGAGTTTAGCAAATAGACTTGTGCTTTACACTATCTTTATGATTTTCACATTTTTGTTTAATTGCCTCTCTTCCTTGATAATATATACCTCAATGATAACTATTTACTAGAGATCTTTTATGCAATAAATAAACAAAATCATGAAGTGAAAATTTATCTATAAAAATGATAAAATAATTTTATTTACTAAACATGAAGTGTCAAAAAGGTACATTAATGTCTATTTAGGTAATATGAAGAAACCATGTATATCTTGTGGCACTTTACATAATGTGATTGAATTGCTTTTCCTTATTGCAACTCATACTCCCACTAAAAGCAATAAAATTTAAGTTCAAAACAATCTCATATTTATTAGTTTTTATAATTTTTGCAAAAAAAAATAGTACAATCTTTTATGCCACAAGTTTGAGGAGTTTTCATTTATCAAGCTATATTAAGGACCAACATAATGATGCAAGATAAATTAATTTTTTGATAAATCAGTAAATTTTAATTTATACAAACCATCATAAATAATACCAAAATTAACAGAAAAGGTATTATCAATAAATTAAACTTTTATTCTAAATTTTTGAAAATAACCATCAAGGTTAAATAAGTTTGGACAAATCAATAAATAATTTTTAAAAATTAGAATGAACATAAATTTTTGAAATAGAGTCTAAATAATGATCAATGTCCAAAAATAAACAATAAATCCCAATAATTTCAATTGGAGATTTTAACATAATCGGTTTGAAAATAATCTTGCATCGAATTAAAAAACATGAATAGCCATTTTCTTTCTTATGAGACTGAAAATCGTAAACAGACTCATTTTCTTTAGGTCACTATTTCTTTATATCCTTTTATAAGCATTCTCCCTTTTTTTTCGATTCCTTGAATTACAAGATCAATAAATAATATCTCAATTATTTAAGTTTTGTCTCTTCTTAAATAAGCATACTAGTCAATATAAATGACTCATACTGAAAAGATAAATAATTCAAAATAAATTGCGCAAAAACAAACTCATTCACAAATATTCTTAAATTCTTTAATTGAGCAATCAAGTTAGATAATTCAATGACATGCTCATACATCTCATGCATACCATCAAACTTTATGTTGGTAAGCTTAACCATAAGTGTCCCAGCAAAAAAACTTACTAACAGTTCGGAAACATTATTTCACATTATTTAGCATTATCAATTTAAAAAAGTTAAAACTTAATGTTTGATATACTCATTCACATAAAAACATAAACCTTATTTGTTCGATCATTTTATAGTTTATAAAAAAATTTTTCTTTTTCTTTTTTTATACTGCTTGAATCATAATAGCAGTAAATTTCACAAATAGTAATACTAAGTCAAAATTCAAGACATCGAGATGAAACTGAACTTATTTTATTTATTTATTTTTTTTGAGAAACCTTTTTCATTTAAAATCGAAATAAACAAAGTATACAAATATAGCGAAATAAAACTTTAATCAATAATTTATGCTCACTACATTAATGCTAAGAGTAATCAATAATTGACAATTAGTTAAGATAAACACATGTTTAAACAATCACAAATAGTATTACCGTAATCTGCCTTTGGGATAATCTAATGGCAAACTATTTAACAATTATGGCGATTCCTTTTCACCAATAAGACTAGTTGATAAAATATTCATAATTAAGTAGGTTTGTTACCTTTGGGTATTTATTCCAATATCAATTATGAATACCCATCAACTATCCTATTCCAATTCAACAATTACTTAGAAGTGGTGTACCTTTGGGCCAACCTAATATCTTTATAATTAAAGAATTGCGATTTGCAAAGTCATTATATATATTTTTTAAATACTTGGGAAGAGTATTAAATTTTAATTATTTGATTTGATATCTATGTGTCATTCCGATTGGGTCACTTTGGCCACTACCAATCGTATCATAATTTAAATTTCAAATCACAATAAAAACTTTGCATGAACATTATTGAATAAATAATAATTTATTCACAATTATTAATCATCATAATCATAATGTAACGCCCTCAAAATAATAACATTAAACCCATCAAATGAGACATTCATTGACATAAGAAATAACCACATTCTTCCATATATCAGAGTTTCATTACAAAAGTATTACATGTTAACAACAAAAGCAAATGCCCTATGGGCTTACAGCTTTCCAAGTTAACACTTGGTTACAACAAAAGAGTGCTAACTCATTTACACATTAAGCCCTTGGCTTGAATTTACATGTAATACATCAAAATAAACAAAACGACAAAAGTATGTCCGCCTCTAGCCTCCCAAGCTATGTCCTTGGAGGTGGCATGCTACCTGTACCTGAAAATGATATTCCCATATAGGGTGAGCCACAGCCCAGCAGAAATATACTAAACCAACCATGAACAATGACTAAAAGATTAGCAATTGATAGATGGCCAACACTGATACATTCACATAAATCACATATTTATGTCAAACGACTTATGAGTCCAAGTTACTTTTCATTTTCCCTTTTTCAACAGATAAGCATGTCAGCTCTACCGTTATTTTAACAGATATGTATAAAAACTATATCCCACATCCACAGATAAGCATATAAGCTATACCCACATTCTCAACAGATATGTATCACAACAATATCCACATTCACAGATAAGCATATAAGCTATATCCATACTTCACAAAGATAAGCATATGAGCTCTATCTTCACTTCTCTAGACAAGCATATGAGTTGTATCTACGGAGTTCATCCCCTATCTTCTCCCAACACTATCCGGTTTAGAGGTACATCCCCCATCTTCCCCTAAACGGCGGAGTACATCCCCCATCTCCTCCTCTACACATAACGTATACAAACACATTGGTTCTATATACAATCACTCAATACATACAGTTAATGTATTCTATCAACCGTCAAATTCCATGACACATTCCATTGATTAGTTTCCGTTTGCCTAATCATCATGCATTGTCTACAACAATCACGACTATCCTCCACCGATAGCCCAAAGCAATTATTTCTAAACAGAAAATAAATGCACAAATGGATATTCAATCAACATTTCAATTCGGTGTGTGATAAACAATTCAACTACACCCTTTAACCCCATACATTCCCAATCTCGACAATTCCATTTCATTTCCTCATTTCTCACAATTAATTATCTCAATTAATCAACAATGTAATTAGGTCATTTTCTATAATTACCATTTCAACCCTTAGGTCCCATTTTCATCAATGATTCAACATTTATTCCATTTCTCTATGCCAAACATGCATCTAGGTTTATTATGAATAAAACCCTAACTTTTGTAAAATAACACAAAAGCCCCAAACTTTCACCAAATTACCAAACCAACCCCAACATCTCAAAATACCAAAATTTAAAGACAAAATCCATAGAGAGGAGTAGGATATCCCTACCTCAAATTCGGAGCTCCAAGGGAGAAGAAGACAAAACCCAACGTGCTCCAAATCTTGAAATTTTCAGATTAAAAAGTAGCCCTCGACGATCAACAACTTTTTTGTAAAGGCCAAAGGTGAGCAAATCACTCCTACTAGATCAAAACCTAGAGAGAAGGTAGAGTTCTAGAGTGAGAGGCTCAACAATGGTGTTTTTGGAAAAGTAGGAGAGAGAAGAGAAAGTGAAAAAGTGATTTGAAAAGTCAAAACACGGAACTTAAACCCAGTCGACCCGCTCGAGCGTCAAAAACCCCGCTCGAGCGTCACTCACAGACTCTCACTCGAGCGCCAACAAACCCGCTCGAGCGGCGAATACACACTCCCAGAACTTTTACAGAACCAGGCCATCGCTTGAGCTTCTAACTCCCCGCTCGAACGGCACTCACACAACCCCGCTCGAGCGGCCAATACCACGCTCGAGCGTCCAACACTGCACAGAAAATACTGGATGGGTGCAATTCCCGCTCGAGCGCCAAAACCCCCGCTCGAGCGGACAGGTCAAAATCTGGGCAACTAGTTTTGGTTTCTAAACTCAACCTGTAACAAACCTGCCCAACACATCCCATAACTCAAATACTAAGTAAAAGGATGTAAACAAGATAATAAACAACTACCAACATCCACGGACACATGTCCGGATCACTGTATAACAAGGGTAAATCCGGGATCACTATACATAATGCATGTTACTAAATCATAAGAATGATATTAAGACAATAAATATTAACACAATTCATATTCTATGTCACATAAGACTCTATACTTGTGTACCTCATCAAATCACATATAAAAATTAAGCTTATACATAATGGTAGTAATAATATCATACTGAAATAATTTTTTAGAGGTTACAGTTAGATCCATAAATAGCAATATGCTTAGTACTATAAAGATCACAATAACACTTTAATGTGCCTCATAGTAAAATTTGACAATATAAAATTGAGCAAAACATGAATAATAATGATTCATTATGTAATACGAATATCTTTAGGCATTACTAATCAAACAATACAATGGTCATTATCCACTAAACCTTTCCTCATAATAAAAATAATTAAATCATTCATAGTGTTCAATTATCAAAATATTAAAACATTCGATTTATCATTAAAGAGTTAGCACTCAGTAAATAAATATTATTTATACAATATGCAATCCAATCTAAAGTAGGAACATAAGAGTTGCATATTAAATCTCATATCATGTTTAGCAAATTAAAATTTTTTGATCAAGGCATTTATAATTGTAATCAAAATTAATTGATATTCACTTAATTGGAAAATCATAATGTTCTGAAACATGAGCTCTGATACCACATGTAAAAAAATTTATGGTGTTATGCATATAACAACCTTCATAATCCAAAATCGTAAACTATCATAATTTTCATAAATGATAACATAACGCGGAAAATAAATAACATATCTGGATTAGTTATGCGAAACCTTCGAGTGATCCATAATTGATTGAACGTAAACCTAACATCAATATTAGTGGAAAAAGGTTTCTCTCTCTTAACCCTCTTTAGAATACATTGAATTCAAAATTATTTTGATGGGCAGTCTAAATGTCCTTTTATAGGTAGAGAGGGGACCAGTTTCCTTATTCAATAATGATTTCATTTTCCCATCAAAGTAGGATATTTGCAAAACACACTTCTTTATTTATCAATTAATTGTAGCAAAAAAATATGGAATCATAATCCTGCCAAATCTCTAATTCATATTACCATATCATGTGGGTCAATATAATGACTAAATAAATAATTTAGTCTTACATTTCAAACCTACGAACGCCACACTCAAAACTTCTTTCCTTGATTTCTCTGAACAACGGAACATGTTCGGTTTGGTCATGAATGTTATGTCGTGTTTCAAACCTATGAACGCCACACCCAGAACTTCTTTCCTTGATTTCTCTTAACAACGAAACATGTTCGGTTTGGTCTGGTCTGGTGTGAGAGAAATATTGTTGTTGTTGTTTCTCTTCCATTTGTGTTGCTCCATTTGATAATAGACTATTTTAGTTAGTTTTTAATTTTTTGATTAATATTTTAGCTTGATTAAAAAAAAGTTATAATCATGATAATAGTTAGTTTTTTTTTTTAATTGATGAGAAATTTTATTTCTACACACAAAGTTCTCTCACTTCACACACTTAATGAAAAAAAAAATTTAATTACATTTTTATCCTAAAATAAAAATACCAAAATATCATTTTATTTTCCACATCCAAAACCTTATTTCAAAGCCATCCAAAATTTTTTAACCCAAACCAGTTGCTGCACCACCGCCGGCCTCCTCCTTTGACCGGTTTAGTAAGGGTATGAATTCAAGATTGGGTTACAAGTAACAACTCCATCCGTGTAATAGCAAATCAAGCATTGCTGATGATAGCATGTCCCCATATAGATGTAAAGAGGTGAGCCACTTTAATGTAGAAAATGAACAAGTGCAATCAATGGTTAGAAGCCATTTAAAAAGCTTATCCAGAGAGATGGAGTTAGGTATGTCAAGTTTGTAACTTTTCTTTTCAACTGCATGCAGCGGCTCGGTCTTTTAAAATAAATTATATCAATTAGGGTGCAATACAAGTGTGAACTCTCTAGCTATATAGACAACAGAAAGTTTGGAAACAGTGCCTCATAGTATTTTGGGATGGGCTACGACGGTGACTATGGTGGAGGTGGTGACAGTAACTAGTTAGAGTTAGAGATTAGGGTTAGTGGTGGAAGGATGAAGAAGAGAGTATTTCTGGTATAAAGGGTTGTGTACTGAATAATATATATATATATATATATATATATATATTAAATTCATTAAGTGTGTGAACTGAGATATGATGTACATAGAGATAAAAGAGTATGTCCCTCAAGATGATTGTAAGAAAAAAATGAAATCATTATGATTTGGATGTAATATTTTGTATTATTAATTATTTTAGCATATTTTATCTTTATTAACTATTTTAACCTAAACCCAACTTCCCAAACAAGCCTATGCTGGGTTACTGTTGTATCCAAACAACCACTTAAGTTTTTTGTTTAACTCTAGTTATGTTTTGTTAATTGTAATTGAAAAATCTAAAATCCTTGATATATTAATTTGTGATTATATTTTAATTTTAAATAATGAATATGCCCAATCAAACAATCAATAACAAATTGACACAACGATTTAATGTGAAAAAAATCATGAGAGCACCTCTAATTATGATAAAAAATCACGGGCCAAAGTCACAAAACAATCTACTAAGAAGACAAAAACAGAAATTACACAAGAGTACTCTCAATTACCTAGCAAATCCACGCCTGAATTGAACCAAACCTGGTGTGCCTCTTCCACCACCGTTTTCACCTCAGAATTATATTGCCCAATGTTGAATTCATAACGCCGATATCGAATCTACGATGATGAGCCACTCTAGAATCCATCAAAGCTTTAGGCCAAGTTTCCCGAAATCGACCAAAGAACACCTCTCTCTTTGTGAATAAAAGAATAAAGACAAACCTCTTGATGATATCAATATAAAACTCGTAGATCCACCGATTACTCTCAAATCATCAAGGGAACACTTATAAAAAACACCATTCAATATAGAAAATCTTGGTAGCTCTGCTCTCCTAGAATTTGGACGGCTTAAACCCCAAAAATAGCAAACGACGCACTTTATAGACAATAAGATCGCGAAGACCGCTCGAGCGCACGCTTCACTGCTCAAACGATGTTAGTAAAGGTGGTGCAAAACATATAGACTGACCGCTCAAGTGCATATTTCATCGCTCAAGTGGTGAAACATCTTTCCCAAAAGTTCAGTCTGTAGGCAAATTCTCCTATTCATCGCTCGAGCGTACACATGACCGCTCGAGTGGTCAAACAATTTGCCTGCATTTTTTTCTTTGGGGGCGCTACCTCCTCAACCCCCTGTGAGTTGATTGAGTAGCTCGATTCTCGTACATAGTCAGCGAAGTGGAAAACATGAAAGGTTAAAGATCACAAACTCCTCCATATAGGCACAATTCGGGTTAGATTTGCATCTAAACACTCACATCCTCACTGAAACAAAAGAGTGAATAAAATTACAACTAAAAGGAGTTTTGTTAAACAGGATTGCCAATTTCAAAAACCTAACTATCTCCCACTTTGGTAATTCCATGACAAAATACACCTACCAAAAAAAATCCTAAACACTCCAACCTATTACAACCAACAAAAACAAACTTCTTTCTCAAGGTAATAATCTGCAAAACAACTATTAGTAGACCAAGAGTACATGAATGCCAATAGATATATGACAAGATTATCTTGAAGCGTGAATAGATAAAAATTCAAAACACACCTAACAAAGAAATTCCTAAACACCCCAATCCATTACAACCAGCAAAAACAAGCTTCTTTCTCAAGGTCACGATCTGCAAAACATCTATTAATGCACCAAGACTATATGAAAGCAAATAGACATATGACAAGATTATCTTAAAGCATGAATAGATGAAAATACAAAACACACTTAACAAAGAAAATCCTAAACACCCTAATCCATTACAACCAACAAAAATAAACTTCTTTCTCAAGGCCATGATTTGCAAAACAACTATTAGTGCACCAAAAGTATATGAAAGCCAATAGACATATGACAAGATTATCTTGAAGCATGAATAGATGGAAATTTTAAGAACAAGCCTGACACACACTTAACTCCCCCTCAAAATTCTCCCCATTTTTGTCATGAATTGTCAAAGGAAACTCATTCAACTAAAGCAACATAAACCACACAAGGAAGGAAAGATAATGTAATAACCAATAGCATGCAATAAATAAGTAATAAATAAGCAGTGTATAGCAAAATGCAAACCAACTGACAGGATCTTCCTCACAAAATCAATCAATGTAAGTCCATGCTCAAACAACTCTTCTGCAATGATTAACCAAACTCCCCCTCACTAAAAGCAACCACAAGCACCAAAAACAATGAACAAAATGGAAAAGCCAAAAGCAATACGGTAGAGCAAGTAAGGAATTTTATATTTGTACCTTAAAATACACAAGAATATCTAAGAAACTCAATTACTTGAAAACACAATGTGCACAACTTTTCGAAGATTCCTTATGAAAGAATGTGATGCAACATGTGAAAAACATAGATCTCATGATTAAAGTGTGTATGTGTGGCTCTTGAAGTTCGACAAACACTAGATTCAAATTCTAGTAGTGATCTCAAGGCTGGACCTCTAGCTAGAGAATATGCGAATGACTAAGAAAAGTCAAACCTCTGGTGATCAAGAGGTATTTATTGAGTAAATACGAATGCTCTCTCTCAAACAATGTATACAATTTTCTTGCGCACTCACCGGTGGCTTTCATGGTCAAGAGTGTGGAAACCAAACCAGAGAATAATGGAAAAAATAGTGAAGCTTGGTTGGTGACTCTAAGGTAGCTTTTCTTATGCCATGAGAAACAAACGCAAAGGGGTAACTAGTGGAGATGCAAATAGATAGTAGGGGTTTAAGAGACTCAACATCACCCAAGATATACTAGCATTAGTCAATTTCGCAAGAAAAACACATGAAACACTACTAGTTGACCATAGAGAACTTTGATCACTTATGCATAAAAGTCCAGTATTTGCTAATCCAAGAGTGTGTACAAAATGAGACATACTAATCAAAGTATACCCAATCCGAAATATGAGTAATGACCATAGATAGCACACACATATTAACATGTAATAGATATTCTCATCAATTTCAATATGCGCCAAGAACCTTCTCAAAAATTTCAAAGTTGCAAGAAAATCTTTTTTTTTTTACATATATATATATATATATATATATAGATATATATGGGGAAAGCAAGAAATAAATGAACAAACACACACAAACGACCCAAAAAGAAGGACAAATAAGAAAATTAAAAAAAAATGAATAAAGAAATTAACCCAAGTCAAACCGCTTTAGCATGAACAATGTTTGTGAGTATTACAGCTCTTGGGTGATGTCTTGACATTGTGGTTTCCTTCCCCTTCAATGGGAACCCTTCTCGACTTGGTTTCCAACCTCCCACTCCAAGATCTAGGCAAATGCAACCTCGCTTCATGTTTGGTCTTGAGCAATTCAAAACAATGAGGTCTAATTTGACCCCTAACCTCATTATAACCAATGAAATGTCTCCTACCCCATGAGGTATTAGAATTTCTTCTACCTCTATGAGACACTCTCCCATACAACTCATAACAATAAGGGAGAATATGACCATACATACCACAATGATGAGAAATAATAACAGGGTGTACTTTCTTTTCTTTGACCTTACCAATTCGAGGAAGATTGAGAAGTCCATCCTCATATTGAATCGTTTGCTTTTCATTTCCTTGAGATCTTGTATCATGAGATATAAATGCATTCCATTTTTTCTCTTTGTCACCACAAAAGCCAATGCCACTCTTGTCATTACACATTTATTGAGACCAAATGATATTGTCCAAAGTCTTTGATCTTTTGTTCCAAAGACCAATGGTAGCCATAGCATACTTGAGCTCTTCCTCTTTCGTGAAGACTAGCTCTTCTTAGGCAACTTGAGACAACTCGAGAGTTTCAATCTTTTCTTCATATGTTGCATAGATTTACTGTAGCTCATTCCTCTCAATCTCACAAAGAGCTTATCAATCATTAGAGATCATGATGGCATCATTCCTAGCATCAGAAATCTCCTCCTTTAGTTTGACATTCTCTTTTTCACAAGCTTTGAGTTTGATAGTGAGTTTGTCATTCAATTTATATAAGTTAAGAGATTCCTTGTACAACTTTTCATAAGCTTGATGAAACTCTTCACCATCTATTTCATCATCACTCCCCGAGGATTTATTATTAGTGGCATTCTCGACCGCCCTCTTGAGATACTCCATTTCTCCTTCAGCTCCGGAAACCGCCATGAAAGTAAAAAAAATTTCATGCCCCTCTTTGTTTCAAGCGTCATTGTCACTTTTATCCTTATCAAAATCTGATTCATCATCCCAAGTGATAGCATAAAAAAAAAAAAGGGAACTCTTGAGCAAAGTGGCAAAACCTTGGCATTCATAGTATTGGACTCTTTAAGAGTTCCCTTGTATTTTTTCTTTCTTCTTCTTGATTCTATAATCAATTTTGAGCTTATCTTTGCCTTTGGATTTATGAGTTGATTTCAAAAGATTAGGCTTCTTTTTCAGAAAAGATTTTTTAAAATTATTTTACAAAAGCATCCATAATCTTGGAATCAACCTCATAATTCTCATTGGAATCCTTTCCAACTCTAAAAGCAATATCATCTTTTCATTTTTTTTTTTAAATTCATGTGTGCCTCATAAGGTTGGAGGTTTCCAACCAAATGATCCAGCTTGAGGTTGTCAACATTTTGAGCCTCCACAATAGCTGTAACTTTTGGTTGAAACCGATCAGGCAAGGACCTCAAAAATTTTCCCACAATCTTGGATTCTAAAATTCTTTCAGCTAAATTGAAGTTGAAATTTACAATGTCACTCAACTTCGCATAAAATTTATCAAAGGTTTCACTATTTTTCATTGAAAGGTTTTTGAAACTAGAAATGAGCTTTTGAAGTTTAGAGCATTCAACTGAAGGAGTGCCCTCATGGATAGTTTGTAAGATATCCCAAGCCTCTTTTGCGACTTTAGAATTACAAATATGACTAAACTCTTTTAGTGTGATAACATAAAAGAAAGAATTGATACCTTTACTATTCCAACTATTTTGGTAATCAGTTTTGCTCCATTTATCAATTGGATTGGGGAATGTTACTCCATCAATGATGTAGATACCCCATTTTTGACCATTTTCAAGACTTAGACGTCATCATTTCGCACATGATGATTATGCTTGTTTGTGTTCGTTTTGAGCGTCCAAAGTCCTCGGCGGAATGCCCTGTCTTTGAGCCTTTGAACCTTGTTCTTTCTCTACCTTGTTTTGGACCAAAACTTGGTGTCCGGACCTATTGGTGACCTGTCGGCCACCCCCCAAGGTTGTCGGCCATGGATATAGCCGATCAGCCACCAGTCTCTTTTTCCAGATATTTAGTAACAGCTGTGCCAGTTGTTGCACACTGAGCTGCATCTTCATACACGTGTATGGTAGGATGTATCTAAGCTCAAGGGGTGTGTTTCTATAAATAGGGGTGTCTTCCCCCATTTTTGGGGGTTTGCATTTTTAGAACAAAAATCTCTCTTTCTCTCTGGAATTTTCTCTCTCTCTCTCTCTCTCTCATTTGTTATTTTGCATACACTTGCCTAGTTTCTCTTAGCTTTTGCACATAAACCCTTAACCAAACACTCTCACCTTTGGGCTGAAATAACTTGGGACCTTGTTTAAGCTCTAGAAGGAGGTTTGAGCTTGAATTTGTGGCTGTTTTGTGCTGCGCTTCAAAGGTATAGAACTTACCTTGTCTAGACTTGTTTTCAATACTTGCCTTACCATCTTTTAAAACTATTTTGGGGCTGGTTTTGGCATGTAAACAATTCTATTTTTGAGATCTAAAAGTGGTGGTTTGAGCTCTTTTGAGTTAGGGGGTTTTCCACCCCTTTTGCTTCTTAGCTTATTAAGCTTTTGTGCCATCTTTTCATCACTATGAAAAAAACTTTTTTGGGCCTTTTAACCACTGAATCTCAAAATTTTTTTAGTGGTAAAAGCCTTGTTTTGAAGTCCAAAATTGGAGGGGTTAGCCTTCCCTCCTTATGTCTTGTTTGCATGCCTAGTTAGCTTCATGAGTTAGCATATTTTTCTAGCTTACTTTAGCTTAGGACCAGCATGTTTTTGCCTCTGTTTTGACTTGTTTGGCTCTGTTTTGGGCTGGTCAATTTAGTTGAGGCTTGTATTGCATAGTTGTAGGGTTAATTCATTCACTAGCTTGATGTTTTAATGCTCTGCTCATCATTATTTTGAGTTGAAAGCATGTTTTAGTGTTATTTTGCACTCCATTTCAGCACTTAAAATCTCTGTAACCTCCCTCCATTCCTATTTTTTTTGTTTGCTTTGAAAGTGATTTCAAACCACTTATTTGCCTGCTTTGAAAGTGGTTTCAAACCACTTATTTGCCTAAGTGTGAAATTGAGGTGTTGCACTTAATGGTTTAATCCCTCAGGGGGTTCATTACCAACAGTATAGTGCCTCTTTCATGCCCAAAGCAACTTGTAGTTTGAACCATGTTTCCATTAGAGGACACTCACTTTTGGACTTAATCGATTAAAGAATGGATTGATAACTAAAATGAGTAAATAAAATTGGACAAGTAAAAGAGGCAAGATAAGCATCTTTCGTGTTGCATTGCATGTGTTCGAATCAGACGTTAATTCAAACACAAGGAAAATGGAACATTACATACTCAAAGTGATGAAATGTGCCACTTTCCTTGGTCACCATCACCCTTGATCATGCATGATAAGGTGATGGTCTTTTTGAGTCTTGTTTTGCACTCATTAAACTTGTACAAACTTGGTTCTTTGGCCTTGATTGGTGGTTTAAGAGTTAAGAGTTTTCACTCCTTTGAGCTTGTTTGATGATAAGGAGTGTAAACAGTACACACAAACCTGTGAGAATATACTGTTTTGCTGTGTCTGCTCTCTGTTGCAGCAAAAAGAGGAGTTTATATCATCAGTGGCGGACCGGCCACCACCAGTAGCCAACTGGCCACCAGTGGCAGCCGACCGGCCACCATTGGTAGCCGTCATACCCCCTGTCGGCCACCAATGAAAATTGCACAGTGTGTTGGTAAGGTGAAGCAAAGGCATTCTGGGAGTTAGCAGCACTGTTGGTGTTCAAATGTGCAAACAGAGGCGTTTAGTGGCAAGGCAGTTTCTTTTTTGGGTGGAGGAACCGAGCATGCATGCATCCCTCACTTCCCGAGACCATTTAATTACTTTGTTTAGTTAATTAGTGATAGCTAATTAATTAGTTTAATTGCTTTGTACTTAATTAGCTTAGTATTTAGCTAATTACTTCGATTTGTAATATATAATTAGCTTAAAATAAGTTAGTTAATTCGTTTCAATTATTGTAATAATTTGTTAGCTTAATTAGCATAGCTAGTTAGCTTATTCATTTGGACCCTTCTTCGCGAGGGTGTAATGTTGTAATAAGTGTGCATGCGTGTATGTAGGTCTTCCAACCCCACATCTTTCTCCCTTTTATTTAATCGCTTTTGATGGTTAGATTAGGGACATTTTCAATCAGCATATCGCATGCTTGCATCCATTCATTTTGTCTTGCATGCACCGAGGCTCGGTGCATCATTCAAACTGCATTGCAATTTCAATATCTTCTTTGAATACGTGTTTAATCACATGTTGATCAAATCGAATCACATGCCATATTAGTAGCCGAGCCTATTAATCACATTATTGCATGTGTTGCATTAGACATCTTGTATAGTTAGGATCATACGTTTTTCTAACTAGTTTTTATTTTAGCTTGGAGTACTCGATGAGTTTTATGCTTTAGCATACTTGCATGAGTGTGATTGCCATGATGCCATGTTTCGCATGCTTGCCATGAGGCTATGTGTTTAACTGCTAAACTGCATGAATGCCTGTGGATGAAGGCTTGTTATTTGAATTGGAACAATTCAACGAATGCGCATGTTAAGCCCACTTTGTTATGGCAAAATCATGTTTTAAGCCCACTATGTTTGGTGGAAAATCCTCATCTTTTAAGCCCACTTGAGGATGGCAAATCCAAACCATTTTCGCAAACAAACATGACTTGAAATGTTCCAATTCTTGCGATGTAGTCTATACTTGCTTGCGCACATCACATAGTAAGGTTAGATTAATAACTGGAATAAGAACACATAATGTTTATGAAAAATCATATCATAATTAGTAGAGGCCGATCTTTGATCAGGCAAGCAGGGGTGCTCATTTCAGGACCTTCCCCTCTCGTACCTAAGTTCCAAAGCCGAGGCAACTTTGGTGATGACGGAAACGTGGCCTTTGGCACGAGTAAAGGTTTTCTAAATTTTCCCAAAATAAAATATTTAGGTGACGACTCTATATCTGGCAAAGAACTCCAATTTTGGCATTATTTGATTTAAAATCGATTTTCCAAAACGATTTGTCGGATTTGGACTCTTTGTTGTTTATCAATTTCACATTACACTTTGTGAGATTAGATTCAGAACTGCGAGAGTCCAAACTATGAGGCCTCTCTTTCAAACCTTTCCAAAAGGCGGGGTGCGGAAAACGGCGAGTCCACAGTTTCTGGCGACTCTGCTGGGGATTTAGAGAACTTGACTCGAACTCATGATATGTTGTTTTATTTACACTTATGTGTTTTTTTGTATTTGCATTTACATCAGTGCACTTAAGTCATAATGTTTGCCATCTGCTATTCCTGAGCAGTTTGCCAGAGGCTCGCTTGGAAAAGCTTGCCAAAAGGCTAACCAGTTGCGAGCTCTGCCACGATGGGAACACAACCCTTGGATCTGGACTACCGCTGTACCGTTTGATCCTCCTTTCACTTCTCGGTGTTAGGTGTGAGAGGTATATTAGGTGGTCTTGCTGAGGTACCATTTTTGACTAATCGACCTAGTTGCATATCGGAAGCCATAGAGACTATTCCAAACTAGGACAGGTCGCTCACCCAAATCTAGGAATTGTTTGAAACCGCTTGTTTTTGTAGTGAACCCCCAGCTCCTGACTAAATTAGGACAAGGTAACCCTACCCCATCATAGGGGTGAAACTTTGTAGGAATGTATGTATCAGTTGCAAGTCTGGGTATTAGTTTTGAGGCAGAAATTTGGGGCAGAAATCAGTGTTTGAGCACAGTTGTCCAGCTTATGATTGCAACTGCATGTTGTTTCTGTCTGAACCGAGGTGCTGTGCGGTTTCTGATTTTTCTTTCTTTTTGTTTTATTTTCTTTTTGCAAGGTAGTCTTTCACCATTGCTTCAGACAAGTCTGTTAACCCCCAAGCACTCTGGACCCGAGTTAGAAGGATTTAGAGATCTGGGGATCTAGTCAGGGGACAACTGTAGACTCGACTTTCTTCGCGCGCCCCCCTTTCGGAGAGGTGTGAATTGGTCCTACAGTTCGAATTCCTGTCACGGTTCTGAATCTAATTTCAGAAAGTGCAATGTGAAACTGATAAATCACCAAAGAGTCCAATCTGGGAAATCATTTTGGAAAATCGATTTTGAATCAAATAATGCCAAAATTGGACTGTTTTTCCAGATTACAGAGTCGCCACCTAAATATTTTATTTTTGGGAAATTTAGGAAACCCTAACTCGTGCCAAAGGCCACGTGTCAGTCATCACCAAAGTTGCCTCGACTCGGAAACTTGGGTACGAGAGGGAAAGGTCTTGAAATGAGCACCCCCGCTCGCTCGATCAAAGATCGGCCTCTACTAAGCATGATATGTTGTTTTATAAACACATTTGTTCTTGTCCGGTTATTGCCTAACTTTACTATGTGACGCACACACAAGTATAGACTAAATCACAAGATTTGGAACAAATCAATTCATGTTTGTTTTCGAAAATGGTTTGAATTTGCCACCTTCAAGTGGGCTAAAACGCGAATTTTCCACCCTCAGGTGGGCTTAAAACATGATGATTTGCCACTTCGCAAAGTGGGCTTAAAACTCACATTTGATGAATTGTCCCAATTCAAGTAATCAAGCCTTCACCCACAGGCATTCATGCAGTTAAATAATTAAGCAAGTAGCCTCATGGCAAGCATGTGAAACATGCCATCACTCACACTCATGCAAGTATGTTAAAGCGTAAAACTTACAGTGTACTCCGAAGCAAAACAAAAGCTAGTTAGACACAATGCATGATCCTAACTATGTTAAAATGCCTATTGCAACACATGCAATAATGCAAGTAATAGGCTTGGCTATCTAAGATGGCATATGAATGCAACAATTTGATGCTAAGCTACACAACTCACGCTTATTACAACATTTTGCCCTCGCGAAGGAGGGTCCGAATGAATCAGCTAAGCTACACTAAGCTAAGCTAATCTAACTAATCTAATAATCTAATTAAACTAATTATTACACAACAAACGAATAACTAGTAAACTACTTACTAATTATTATAACACAAAATAAGGAAATAGCTAAGCTAAGCTACTTAATTATTACAGCACTTAACTAATTAGCACACTAATTAATTCAATTACAAAACCAACGAATACTAACTAAACATGTGAAATAAATGTTAAAACTACACTGCTTCAGCTCTGCCTTGGGAAGCGGCGCATGCGGTTTTTCGCCCCGAAAAGCCCTTCGGTTTGCTCTTAAGAGACTCTGTTTGCAGGGTTATCCCAAGCACTTTCTGCTCAAACTTACCAATTCCATGTCAAGGAATGCACTAGTGGCTTGCCGGCCATGAGGGCTTGCTGCTGGCCATCTGTCGGCCAAAAGAGTATGCTGCCGGCCAAGGATGATGCACTGCCGGTCACCAATGAAGCACTGCCGACCACTAGTGTGTTGAATCACCAAACTGCAATAGAGCACAAAGAAAGGAAAATGAATGGTTTTCCAAGGACATGTTTATACTATGCCCCTCCTTATCATCTCCAAACATCAAAGTAGTGGCACCCTTGGATCCAAAACCACTAATTAAGCATTTTCAATCCATGATGGCCAAAAATCCAAGTTGTACACTTTCAATCAATGCACAAAAACAAGACTCTAAGGACCACCACCCTATCATGCATGATCAAGGGTGATGGAGACCAAAGGAGATTGGCTCATTTCATCACTTTGAGTATGAAATGGACCAATCTACCTTATGTTCAATATAACGTCCGATTGAACACATGCAATGCACACAAAACATGCTTATCTTGGTCATGTTTTACTCGGTTCATTTTATTTACTCATTTTAGCATTACTAAGCTATTCTTTAGTTGATTTGTCCAAGGTGAGTGTCCTCTAATGAGAGAGGGGTCAACCAAATGATGGTTTAAGACATGAGAGAGGTCATGCCTTTGGCTAGGAGGAACCCTCAAAAGAGAGTTAAAGCCATTGAGCACAAGCTCTATCTCAAGCTTAAACACAAACATGAGGTTAACTAACCCTCAAAACAAATAGAAAAATGAAGAAATTAGGGAGATTGCATACTTTTATTGCTGAAATGGCATGCTAAAGACACTAAATCATGCAAGATCATGCAAGCAACACATGCACAACATGTTCAAAGGCCAAATGCATAAAACTAGTGAAGAGCACTACACTAGAGGCATGCAACATCAAGCTCAAATGATCAAACCAGCTCTGGACAGAGCTTAAACATGCCAAAACAGTGGCTAAAATATGCTGAACTTGAAGCTTAAAAGGCAAGAAAAACATGCACACATGTTGGCTCACAAACAAGGCACAATACACAACTCTCAAAAACAATAAAAGAGTGAAATATGTGAGAGTGTGACAGAGGTATATGCACTGAAATCATGTGTAAAATGATGCTACAACATGCAAACATCTCAATCAAAGCATGCTAGAGGCCTTGAAACACAAAACTAGTGAAGCCAACTACACTATAGTCATGCAAGGCAAAGCACTTATGACCAAGACCACCCAAAATAGAGCTAAAGCATGCTAAATCAGTAGCAAAAATGTGCTGGAGTTTAGCTAACACAAGCTCAAATGATAGGCTAACTCATTAGGCATGTTAGGCTAGTAAGCATAATTACACTACAAGTGTAAGAAGCAAGCAACAAGTGCTCCAACCAACCAAAAAAAGAGTTGAAACATGTCAAAACAAAGCCTAAAACATGCTTGAACTAAGCTCCAAAAGGTAGAAAAGCATGCTCACAGCTTAAGCCAACTACACATGCAAACAAGATACAAGGAGCACCCCCTCCTATTTTGGACATCAAAACCAACTTTTTACCATTGAAATTCCTTTGGAATTTAGTGGTTAAAAGGGAAAGAAAAGGTTGTTTTTAAAGCTTTGAAAGATGGCTAAAAAGGCTTTACAGGCGAAAGAGTAAAGAGAGGAAACCACCCCTTAACTAAACAAGACTCAAGCCACTATTTTAAAACCTTAAAAATAGAGTTTTTTTAGAGGTTAGAACCAACCTCAAAGTAGTGTAAATAGATGGTGAAGCACTTAACTAAAACAAAGATTAAAAAGGACAAGTCCTTACCCTTGAAGCACAACAGTAAAACAGCTGAAATTCTGAGCCAAAACCAAGCTCAAGACCTCAAACCAAGCCTCAATGAACCTCAGCTCTAAGGTGAAGGTGTTTGGTCAAGGTTCTTAGAAAATATGCGTAGAGAATTCCCACTTTCAAGCACAAAATCAAGAGAGAGGGGATTCTAGAGAGAGAGAGAGAGAAATTTTGCTCACAAAATTTTGTAACCCCCTACATGCATGAGGATGGCTTCTATATATAGAAGATACAAAGGCTCTTCAAAGAAATCCAACCATCCACGTGCAAGCAGATGCCTCAACCTATGCAAACAGCTAGCAAACACATCACAAAAATATCTACTGATCCACTGGTGGCCGGCCGACCATCAGTGATGGCTGGTAGTGCCCAAAGGTGGCCAGTAGTGCACCAAAAAAAACATATTGAAAGGACCAACACATGGTCCAAAAATGAGGTAGAATTGATACGGGGTTTGGAAAGCTCAAACCTATAGCATTCTGCCACGGCATTCGAGTGCTCGACAAGCAATCAAACTCGTCAATGGATGTACCTGCAAGAACATCCAAGTCTTGAGGACGATAAAAAATAGGGTGTCTACAACAGCCAGTGTTTGTGTCACTTCTGTCGGTTACTAGACGGAGGAGGGTTTGGCGGAATTTTCCAATTCAGCAGTCACTGTTTACCTCGCCTACGCCCAGTCAGGTCCGATCATCTACTTCTACTCTAGACAGAGAGTACTCGCCGGTTCTGGCAGTTCAAAGTCCTCCAGCCAACATGGAAGACATGCTCTGTCAACTCCAGTAGACTATTGAGAACATGTAGCTAGATGCTACTCGACAAGCGGAGACCACAGCTTGCCAAGCCAAGGTTGTAGCCTGCCAAGCAGAGATAATAGCCACAACCTGCAGTAGCCTCAGCATCCCATGCACCCCCAGTGGGAATCCCGGCACCCGAGGTCACAATCAATGTCCAGGAAAATACAGGCATTCAGACGGATCCTATCCCACCTCAGACCTCCAAGGCACCGGTTTGCTCGACAGAGGCATCGTTTGAATTCGAGGTCAATCCTACTGCGCTAAAAGTGAGTAAGTTGGAGAAGCTCTTTAAATGGGCACAAGGTGTGAACTCGATCCCTGATATAGAGGATGGCTATATTGAGTCGGCGGTGACGTTGCCATACAGATTTAAAATGCCACATATAGACTGATTTGATGGTTCTGGGGATCCTATAGTCCATCTACAGCTATTCTCTAACATCCTATGACCCATAGGTCTCACTAGACTATAGAAGTTGTCACTCTTTGGTCGGACCCTGTCAAGTATAGCAGCCATCTGGTATGCCAAACTTGAAGACTCTGTGAAGAGAAACTAGGAGGAAATGGCCGAGGCCTTCATAGCACAGTACTCCTATAATACTCAAATCGAGGTCACTACTCGTGATCTTGAAGCGACTCGCCAAGAATCAAAGGAGGGCTTCTCTGATTTTGTGACTCGATGAAGGGCTAAGGCCTCCATGATGACCATCCGACCGGCTGAAAAGGACTAGATTAGAATGGTGGTCCGTAACCTGCAACCAAGACTGTTACAGAAGATGATAGTCTTACCTCTATTTACTTTTGCTGACCTCCACGAAATAGGGGTGCAGATAGAGGATGCAATGAAGCAGGGTCTGATAAACTATGAGAAAGAGCAGCCTGAGAGGTCTTTCACAAGCAGTTCCAATGCGACTACGAGTAGTAGTGCAGCTGCAAGGCCTTCCGATGTGGGTATGGTTACCACCACATCGAAAACTGCCAACCCCTTTACCGGTACATCCGATACAACCTCACAAACTTCGAAGCACCAACCCTGAGACCAAAGGGCCTTCACCCCTCTATACATGTCCTTATCCAAAGCCTTAGGGGTCTTGATCAAAGAGGGGCACCTTAAGCCACTAGAGCCTCGCCCCCTACCCGATCATCTTCCCCCGAAACACAACTCGGCCAAATACTGTGCTTCTTATCAATAGCATGGTCAGGACACTAACCTATGCTTCAGATTGCGTCATGAGATTCAAGATCTCATTGACAATAAGGTGATAGCGCCTCCTCAAAAGCCTAATGTCACTACAAATCCCCTCCCAGTACATAACCAGGTCCCTCCACCCCGGCAAATAAACCTTATCCATACACTGGCTGTCCCTTACGACCCGAGTATATACATCACCCCTGTCCACTTACCTAAGCCGGCATTGTTCATCTCGAAGAGCACGAATTTGTGCATGATGAACACGTCTACATTCCAGCCCGAACCTATGGTGGTGACTATGGTAGATGAAGGTAGGCTAGCCTTGGTAGAGAATGGGAATACCAGTCTAGTACCTTAGGGCTCCGTGGACTTATCTAAGGAGAAATACAACTCGTGCCGCTACATTGTGCCAACCAATCAGCCAGACCAGATGTAGAGTTGCCAACAGGAATGGAGGTCAGTGTGGTTCGGGAGGATGGCCCAAGCTAGGGATTAGATGACTTAGCCGATCTGGAGGAGGATATCGACAATCTGCAGATCTTCGATGAACAAGATCTGGAGAATGTACAGATTGACTGGTTCGATCTGAACGGGTCAACAGACACTTTGGGGTGGCTCAGTGATGAGCCTGATATAGAGGAGAAACTTGAACCGAAGCTAGAAAAGTAGGAAGCGGGAACCACTACAAAGGCTGGAATAGCCGATAGAAAGGGTAAGCTACCGGAAGACGCTAGTCTGAAACAAGGGGCTCCAGAATTGAGTATTGTTAGTACAGTTGATACAAAGCAAGAAGCTGCACTGAAGCGGTTTGAACAGAGAGGGATGAGAATGATCAGAAGGTTAGAAAAGCCCAAAGTCCTACGGGGAATGATTGTGATGTTGACATAGGAGTAATCAAGATGGAACCGGTAATTGCCTATTGGTTGCTGAAGGAATATGGTGGGAAGATGATGATCTGCATCTTGCCCACACTGATGAGGATTGGGGTCAGGACCTACCAGACAACACTTGGTACTCTGGGGAGGTGGATCATATAACTAGAAGCGGGCAGTACTTCAAGCCCCTACACCTGGATCAACCTGAAGCATCCGACAAAGATAAGGAAGCTGAAAAACAGAGGGAAAAACTGTTAGAGGAAGAGGCTAATCTGAAACAGTTAAAGAAGATTCAAGTAGACATATTTATCTGGGGGTTGCTTATGGATTTGCATGTGCATCGGCAAGCTGCCCTGCCAGCAATGGATATGGCCAAGCTATCTATCGACACAACTCCAGAACAACTAGTGGGACTTGTCTTCCCAGGAGATGATTCACCTACTTTGACCTTCTCTGATAAAGAATTAGCGCTCGAGGGCTCTGCACATAACAAACCCTTATACATCTCAGTTGAATGCAGAGAGAAGTGGGTCCTGGTTGTATTGGTTAACAGCGGGTCTATGATTAATGTTTGCCCGTCGCACACGGCCTATGCTATTGGCTTGAAGCCAGTGGACTTTGTACCTACGGCCCAGGTGATCTAGGCGTACAACAACACGAGCAGAGAAGTGATGGGAATAGTGCAAGTCAGAGTACAAGTTAGCCCGACACAACAGGATATTGAGTTTCACGTCCTAGATGTTCCAGCCACTTTCAACTTACTTCTTGGACGGTCGTGGCTGCACCAAGTGACAGCGATTTCTTCCACTCTTCATCAAATGCTGAAATACCCCCATGGGAAGGGGGTGGCCATCGTGTTTGGAAATTCATCTACACATCCTCCGCCTGAGGTCACCACACCAGTACTGGAGATTGTACATGGAGATGAGGATGTTTTCTTGTCTAGCTTTACCTTGGCTGAGGCCTGGTTAGTGCAAGATATCTTGGCTATTGATGAGGGGTTGTACGTCAGTGCTCAATTAGTCTACCTCATGAACAAGCTACAACATATACCCAGGATGGGATTAGGAAGAAGCGGCCGGAAGGGCGTTACTACACTGGCCGAAGTGCCACATAACCCTCATACCTTTGGCTTGAGCTATACACCCACCAAAGAGGACTGGGTCAGAAAAGTGAAGGAAATGGCAGGAAGGGCAAAAACAAAACAAAATGGGAAGCACTATGAGCTTGTGCATAGGTTAATTCAGGGAACTCTAAATGGCCGCTTTGTCCTGCAAGGGGAAGACTTCCCATTTTGCGGCTTTCTTGAACCATGGTTGAACTTTGAGAAGCAGTGTCAACCTGGCTTCGAGATTTTCTTTGACTTACAGCTACAAGAGGGTGAACCCACAGAGGAATAGACTGAATTAACTGCTGACGCTGAGCAGAGTACAGAGGGTGAGTCCAATAGCAGTGAACTTGAGATAGGAGCAGCACTGGCATGTCTCCTTTCGGATCCTCTGATTGATCTAGAGAGCTTGGGGGACGACCTAACCATTTCCATTATTGGAGATCAATCAGGTATGGACCTTTCCGGTGGTATTCTGAATGCATCTAGTGCACCCTCTCTCATTTGGCAACTAGAGGAGGGCTTTTTGTCCAGCAGTTCCGAATCAGGTAGTGAACCAGAATCTGATTCCACAGAGTCTGTGGAGTCGGAATCAGATTCCAGTTCTTCTGAGTTAGAGTTTGGTATTCCTGGGGTTGATAACCCGGATGCCATAGTTTTGTCCAGGTTATCTTTTTCCTTTTCTTTTGAGTCGATTGTAACCAAGGAATTGGATGAGATGGAACCTTTCAATGAGAATGATACCACTGCTGTTTCTTAGTACTTCTCTGTGCCACTTGTATATTGCATTGATCATGACTTTCAAAATTTTGATAAAAACGACGAGGAAGGAATTCCTCTGATTTTGAAACATTTGATTGATTGAAAGGAGAAGAGGTTTGTAAAACCCCTTGTTGATGAAATTATTACAATTAATGTGGACATTGAGAAGGATCCGTGTCTGGTCCAGTTCGGGTCCACGTTGTCTTCAGAGGAAAGCGAGCGCTTGGTTGCTTTATTAAAAGGTTTCAAAGATGTTTTCGTGTGGTCCTACGAAGACATGCCTAGAATTGATCTTGAGATTGTACAGCATCGGATCCTCTCGACCCCAAGGCCTGACCTGTCAAACAGAAGCTACGGCGAATACGCTCGGTTTGGACTTTGAAAATCGAGGAGGAGGTCACCATGCAGATAGATGCATGGTTTTTGCTAGTATCTGAGTATCCTACTTGGTTGGGCAACATTGTTTTGGTGTCGAAGAAAGATGGCAGAATTCAGGTGTGTGTGGATTCCAGAGATCTGAACAAAGCTAGTCCGAAGGATGACTTTCCTCTACCGCACATCGATGAATTGGTGGACTTCACCGCAGGCCATGCATTGCTCTCCTTTATGGATGGGTTTTCCAGGTATAACCAGATCTTGATGGCACCCGAGGATAGAGAGAAGACTGCCGTTACTACGCCGTGGGGAACCTACTGCTACAGGGTGATGCTGTTCGGTCTGAAAAATGCTGGGGCTACTTATCAACGGGCTGCAATCGCGATCTTACATGATATGATCCACAAAGAGGTTGAGGTGTATGTGGACGACATGATTGTCAAGTCCAAGGAAAGAAAGGGCCATTACACCGCCTTGAAAAAATTCTTCTAACGGATCAAAGAATATCGATTGGGGCTAAATCCATAGAAGTGCACTTTTGCTGTCACAGTAGGAAAAATGCTAGGTTTCTTGATCACACAGAGGGGCATCGAGGTTGATCCTTCCAAAATCAATGCCATCTTAGAAATTCCATCACCAAGGACTGAAAATGAGGTGTGAGGCTTTCTGGGTAAAGTGCAATTCATAAGACGGTTTATTGAAAAATTAATATTGACTTATGAACCACTGTTTGGTCTCTTGAAAAAAGGAAAGAAATTCCAATGGGATGATCGATGTCAGTTTGCTTTTGAGCAAATCAAGCAATACCACTAGAACCCACCCGTGTTGTCGCCGCCGGAGCCAAGGAAGTCGTTGATTTTGTATCTGTCAATAACAGACACGACTATGGGCTGCATGCTTATGCAGGAATCTGAGGATAGAGTGGAGAAAGCCATCTATTACTTGAGCAAGAAGATGCTGGAATATGAGACCCGTTACACCCCGCTGGAGAAGGCTTGCTTAGCCTTGGTATGAGCTACCAGGAAGTTGAGGCACCACATGTTAGCTCATTTCGTAATTCTGGTTTCGAGATTAGATCCCATCAAATATCTCTTCAAGAAACCAGCGCTTACGGGTAGACTAGCTCGTTGGCTGCTTCTTCTCTCTGAATTTGATTTGAAGTATGTCACACGCAAGTCAGTTAAGAGGAGAGCTGCCGCGGAATTTTTGGCGGATCACCCAGTGGAAGGGGACGAAGCAGTAGAATACCTATTCCTAGATGAGGCTATTCTGCAAGTCGAAGAAGAGGTTTGGACCATGTACTTTGATGGAGCGTCTAATCAGTACGGTTATGGGATAGGGGTGTTGCTGATAGCACCCAACAATTCCCATATACCTTTAGCCTTCAAACTTTGGTTCAAGGTATCTAATAACGAAGCAGAATACGAGGCATGTATCGCTAGATTGGAAGCCGTCCTGGAACTACGGGCAAAAAGGTTGGACGTCATTAGGGACTCGAACCTGGTTGTTTCTCAAGCGAAAGGAGTTTGGAATGTCAAAGAAGATAGGATGAAAATCTATCACCAAACCCTGGATGTCCTGATTCCTAGGTTTGAGAAGCTAACCTTCACTCATCTTCTAAGGGAGAATAACAGGTTCGCTGATGCTTTATCAACTCTATCTTCCATGATAGACATCCCTTTGGGAGTCCGGATGCGTCCGATCATTATTGAATAGAGGTATACGCCGGCCTACGAGTTGATCACCACAATAGATGAAGTACAAGATCAGAACCCCTGGTATTATGATATCTAGAACTTCTTGGAAAAGGAGGCTTATCCACTAGAGGCAAATGCCAAAGATAAAAGGGCAATACGGCGAATGGCTACTCAGTTTATCATTTATGGGGGTAAATTGTACAAATGTGGTCATCTGGGAATTCACAAACTGTGTGTTGATGCAGAAGAGTTGAAGCGCGTAATGGAGGCCATCCACGGAGGGAAGTGCAGATTGCACATGAGCGAAGTAATGCTAGTCCGAAAGATTCTCAGGTAGGGTTATTACTGGTCAACCATGGAGGAGGATTGTATTGGTTTTTTTTGGCGATGCCACAAATGCCAAATTCATGCAAATTGCATAAATATCCCGCCGTCGAAGCAGTACAACATGACTTCACCATGGCCTTTCTCAGTCTGGGGAATTGATGTTATTGTGGCAGTTACGCCGAAAGGATCAAATGGGCATGAGTATATCCTAGTGGCAATAGACTACTTTACAAAATAGGTGGAAGCCCAGTCCTATGCAGTGCTGAAAGCCTCGCATGTAGCCATGTTCATCAGAAATAACATCATTTGTCGTTATGGGATCCGAAATGAGATCATTTCAGACAATGGCTCCCATTTTAAGAAAGAAATGATCGACTTGTTGGAGAAATACAACGTGGCTTTTCATAAGTCATCCACGTATCGGCCACAAACCAACGAAGTTGTTGAGGCTGCCAACAAGAACATCAAGCACATTTTGCAGAAAATGGTTGAGACATACAGGGACTGGCCAGAAAAATTGCCATTTGCTCTCTGGGGTTATAGGACTTCAATTCGAACATCTAATGGGGCAACTCCGTATTCTCTGGTTTATGGGATAGAGGTTGTTCTGCCGATCGAAATAGAGGTTTTGTCGCTGCGGGTTATGGCTGAGTGCCAGATAGCAGAAATGGACTAGCAGCAGAGCAGGTTCGAATAACTGATGCTGTTTGATAAGAGGAGGCTAAAAGCACTGTACCACATTCAAGGTTATCAACACAGAATTGCCAGGGCTTTCAACAAAAAAGAAAAACTAAGCTCGGAAGGTTGAAAAGCCAAAAAGGGAGGCCTTGGCAAAAGTTAGAGCGCAAAAGGAGAGTGTTAATACACGAGTGAACCCGAACCGAACTACGTATGGCTTGATTCCCATCTTCGGGATTTGTAGGCAACTTCATCCTGAAGCTCAGCAATAAACACTCCAAACTGAACTTTCCTGTCCATGAGATTGTTCAGGTCGTCTTTGTCTTTTCTGTATCCAAGAGTTCAGTTGCAATCTTCACTATGAGAGCTGGCTACAGTACAATGCAGTGCTATTCAGACAAGGGGCAATTTTCCGTTTTCTGGATTCGGGGTTGTAAATCTCAAGGATAGATTCCATGTGTGTCAAGTTGTGATCCTTATCGAAAATGGTTTTGAAAAGTTTTAATAAAAGTTGATTTTGTTCAAATTAATCTTGTTACAACTTAGACCATTTTTAGACCAAAAGGAAAATTTTCAGTGCCTACAATTTCAATTCCATTGATTTCCAATACAAAGTTCTCTACCTCTTGATGCAAATCAAAGTTGTTTTTTATTACGTTCAAAAAGAAAACTTGAAAGTACAAATCAAAGCAATAAACTTAGGGCATAGATAAATTAGGTGTTCCTGCGTCCCCTCTCTGAGTTTGTGAAAGCTTCAGATGCTAAAGCAGGCCCGGTTTACGCCTCATCTTCAAGCCAAGCTAGGCATTCACCAAAAAGGGTGCAGCTGAAATTGGGAGCAGGAGCCAGAAGTTCTCTTGTCCTCCATGCAGTGAGATATCGAGCTAGTTATGAGCCTCGGATTGGAAATGAAGCCGAGTACTCTACCCCCTATTCTGGGCAAGTCTAGTCATGCCCAAGCTGATGCCTGAATCGAAATGGAAAATAGAAGACATAGTGTGTCAAGCCAATCAGCTGAATGCTGGGTTGTCGAGCCATGCTGTAGTTCATCTCGGGCAGATTAAACCAGGGGCAATGCCAAGCAATGTCAACAGCAGACCTGTTGCACATCCAATGGAACCACCACCCCTCGTTCGGGAAATCAACTTGCCGCTGGTGAAAGAAATAACCTCTTGCTGAATATGCAGGGCAAGAGTCCACTACCTTTAACCTGTCCATGAACCATACCTGGGGAGGGATGAAAAATAAGAGAAATTAAAGAATAGAGAGTTGTATGTAGAGAGAAAAGTGAGAAAGTGTTTTGAGAGAAAAATAGAGCATAAGTGTCGAGTGATATGAGGAAGACATATGAGATAGGATGGGAAACATTACCTGCAAAAGTAGTGGACTCCCTGCTAATTTGTTTGTCACTCGCCGATGGAAGGCATCTAAGACCATCAAAGTTTCAGCCAATGCTAAACCAATGCAGCTCTTGCCCTCTTTTAAGCCTTGGGCTACTTCGATCAAGCGAATGCTAGACCCACCAAAACCAGGGGCAAGCAGGAAATGAGCCAATATGCATAAACAAAGGGCATGCTGCCAAAAACTCTACCAGAGACGGTCATTGGGGTCACCGGTGTAAAAAAATCGATGAATTAGATTGGGAATATCTAACTCTCCGTCGTGAACCAAGGATCGGGCAACGGGTAAAGTGAGCCCACACATCCTTCCTAAAGCTTAGATGTGGCTAAAACGGGATTGAGGCAAGATTTCCTCATCGCGCCGGGATTCCATCAAAACTTGGAATTCTTTAATTGTAAGGCATATCTCTTGCCCCCCAAAGCTAAAAACATGTGTAATCGGGTTCCAACGCCTAGCCGCAACGTGAAGGAACAGAAAACATAATGGAGAACGACTTAGCGGGAATAGTGCATTTATCCCGAAACCCCGAAAATTCACTTTTGCCGAGCCATCTAAAGTTGCAATGCAATTTGAGAGTTTTTCGGCAAAGAATGGCTCTATTTGTGGCAAAAATAGAGCTGAAGTGAAAAAACTACGAAGTTCCAGCTTTTGTAGAAGATAAGGCACTAAGTGGAAGACAGGTGACAACAATCTGGAGGTCCCTCACACTGATGGCCGACAGCCTCTGTTCATGGCCGACAGCATTCTTATGGTCTTCCTGTGTGTTAAGAGTGCTGAGAACCTGTGTTTTGTTCTACTCTTGGTGCATTCTGCTGTCCTGTTTTAGTAGTTTTGTTGAGTCGCTTTTAAGTTGTTTCAATTTGTTTATCGAGTTGTTTCAGTTTGATTATCGAGTTGTTATGTTACTCGTCGAGTTATATTTGTTTTGTTTTTACTTATCGAGTTGTTGTGTTGTTTATCGAGTTGTTATTGTTAGTTGTATGTCGAGTTGTCTTACTTTGTTTGTTAAGTGTTGGTCGGTTCATTACCTGATATAAAAAGAGCCAATACAATGTGTAGTTTTCAATCAAGTTCAAATCTTGTTTTTATGCTATGAGATGTTATGCGATGCTCAGAATGCCAAATACAACATTTTTTTCATCAAAAAGTTGTTTTTATTCGAATCATGGTCACTTTTACAAAAGAGTTCAAGTTTTTAAAGCAAATAAAACCTGTCTAAAGCTATACAAAGTGCTAACACTACTAGAAAAAAGAAACTAAGCAAAAATACAGAAAATCAACACCAACTATCTCAGTCTCGAGAGGCCCTCTTCATCTTCTTCCTGTGCAGAGCCTCAGTGCTGTCCCCGTCAGCGCCGCTGTCTGCACCTCCTTCTGAACTAGAATCAGAATCGTCGCTGCCATCTTCCTTGGAGCCTGACGCAGTATCATCCCCACTAGCAGAACCCGAGCTGGCATCATCATCTTCGCTCTTGGATGACTCAGCATGTTGACTCGCTGCCTCCTCGGCCTTGCTAGTCTCAGCCTCGTCATCACTTAGAATGAGCTCGGAAGGGCCGCTCTCATCTCTGCCTCGGCTGTGCGCCGAAGCCTGTCTCTCTTTCCTCCCTACCGCCGGAGCGGCATTGATGGTCCTGTTGCAGCTCCCACTGGTGTGCCCAATATGTTTGGGATCTAAAAAGGGAAGTTGTCAATATATCAGTCTCAGTGTATATATCAGATGCAAAGATGGTATGCAGTATGAGTGTAGGCAGAAGTCAAATACAATGTGCAGATGTAGTGTATGAATGCAGTGTTTGAGTGTAGTGTATCAAATTAGTGCAGTGTGGAATAGATTACAGTTGAAATGCTAATGTATCAGCTGAAAGTTTGATGGCATGAAATGTAAACTAAAGAAAATTACCTAAATTCTGTAAAGGTTGAGCAGACTCATGCTCCTCCGCACCATCCCCATTAAGGAAGCTGCTAGCTTGAGAGCGTCCCCGGTGTACTCTATAGATGCTTGTAAGTTCGTTGAGGTGATCAGTGTTCTATAAGCATAACTGAAATGACTTTAACATACAAAATGTAAAGTGTGGTACATACTAGAGTCAGGCCTTGAACCCCGATAAGCTCGTGCCCTGCTGGTGCAGGCTCAATAGGGATTTGGTAAGCCTTCCCGGTATGTCGCCAATAGGTAAGTGTAATGGGAAGCTCTGGCCAACTAGTCCTCTACCTCGCTCGAGAAGCCCCTCTACTATAGGCCCTAGCTGTCCTGGTCGTTCTTGCCCCATCCTCGCAACAGGAGCCCTCACTACCTCGCCTCCGCAAACACCGGTCAGAGGTGGCATAAGGTGTGTCTGAATAAAGACTGCATATTCACCCTCAACTCGGAAGTACTCTACCTCTAAGCCCACCATGAACTGGATAACTCTGTCAACAAATAAGCTGTCTGTTGATCTCATGGACTCAGATAGTGTCATCAGCATGAACTGAGCAGGCATGCCCAGAGACTGGCGTACGACTCTCTCGCCAAGGTACCAGGCTCGGCAGACCAGACCCTCAAGCAGAATGTGATAACGAGACATGCCCCAGGCCACATTATACCGGCCTCCAACTCCTTTCGGTATCATGGCCCATGGCTACCATAAGATCTACAAATGAAAGTTGTACAGATTGTCAGTTGCTGCCAGTAGATATAATGTGAATTAGAACAGTATGAAAGCAAATAATGACCGTGTTTTAGGTTACCTCGCGAGTAGCTACGGTGTCGAAGTAAACACTTGAAGAAAGAAAAAGGCTCGCGAGTCCTACGGTGAAGCTGGTCATCGTACACCCGTGAATAGGGGATCGTCAATGGAACCCTCCACCTCTGGCTCTGGGGCAAGAGTTGGGAAGTATGCGTATACCCATAGCTGCAGGGAAAGTGCAAAGGTATGTAGTCAGCACATTGTATGGACAGATATAGAAAGTGCAAAGCAGAAAGCATACAGTGCATGAACAGATACAAAAAGTGCAAAGCAGAAAGCATACAGTGCATGAACAGGTATAGAAAGTACAAAATAGAAAGTACATGCGTTGAACAGATGTAAAGTAAGAAACGCTGAATAGAAAATGAAAAGTATAAAGAGGGAACTGAGATGTGTACTCCCAAGCTCACCAGTAGCCTCTGACCAAGAGTCCAATCCCATGGGAGGTTGAGCTTATATAGTCATACAGGGTGGCAAGACCAGCCCCGTCCCAATCGTAGAAGCTCACTCGGGGAAGGACCACCAGTGCGCTCAGTAAGTATAGCCCCACGGTGTTTTCCCTGTTCACAAACAGGGTGGTACTGAAGAGGAATATCAGAAAACCTCGAGCATAGTGCTCTATCTCCTCTACTGTCTCTGGCATGGTCCCCCGGAACCGCTTCTCCAACCAGCTGTATCTGACCTGGGCTGTTTGGAACAAAGGCGGGTGCACCCCCAGAAGACTAATCCAAGCAGCCTCCCACTCTCCCATATCAGGATCAAGGCAATCGGATCACCCCCTATGGCTAGGCCTGTGATCATGGAGAAGTCGTACGGGGTCATCGTCATCTCTCCGGCAGTGGAAAAGTGAAGAGAGTTGGTGGTATCCCACCATCTCTCCACTAGAGCTCTAAGAAGTGGACGGCTCGCTATGACTCATGGCAATCTAGAGTAGAATAGGCTGAAGCCTGCATCATCGACAATAGCTCGTACTCCGGCAGGGAGCTCGTCGTACCAATCTCTAGCCGTTGTGGCCCCATAGCCCCTGTATGCGCGAGCGTCACCCTGTGGCAAATGCAGGTGAATTAGTGTAAATACAGTGCAAGAGTGTGTAGATGTCCCCGAACATCCCGAGAGGGAATCCCGTTTTGTTCATTTGGGCTCACTATAGTTCGGACTCAAATTGTCACGGTTCTTAATCTGATCTCACAATGTGCGATGTGAGATTGATAAAACACCAAAGAGTCCAAATCCGGCAAATCGTTTTGAAAAACTAATTTTTAGAAAGAAGTGCCAAACATGGACTGCTTTACCAAATACAGAGTCGCCACCTAAATATTTTATTTTTGAAAAATTTAGGAAACCCTGACTCGTTGTCTAAGGCCACATGTTCGTCATCACCAAAGTTGCCTCGGCTCGGGAACTTGGGTACGATTGGGGAAGGTCAGCTATGAGCACCCCCGCTCGCCCGATCAAAAATCGACCACTACTAAACATGATATTTTGTTTTGAAAACATATGTGTTCTTATTTCAGTTAATTAGCTAGAATTTACTATGTGATGCGCACAACACACAAGTATAGACTAGATTGCCTAATTTGGAACAAAGCATCGCATATCCAGTTTGTTTGGAAAATGGTTTGAGGTTTGCTACTTGCAAGTAGGCTAAAACATGGGTTTCGACAAATTATTCCAATTCAAGCAACCCAACCTTCACCCACAGGCATTCAAGCAGTTATATCATATAAGCACATAGCCACATGGTAAGCATGCTGTCATGTTAACACTAATACATATGCAAGATGCTAAAGCATAAATACTCACAGTGTACTCCGAGCCAAAATAAAGAACATGTTAGCAATCAATGTATGATCCAAGTCCATGTTAAAATGGCTAATGCATCGCATACAAAATGTCACTAGAATAGGCTTGGCTAATCTAAGGATGGCATGTGAAATGCAACAACTCGATGCACGTATTCAAATTGGAATTGAAATACTATACAGTTAGTATGATGCGCTGAGCCCCGATGCATGCAATACAGATGAATGGATGCACGCATGCATAGCATAAGGTATGCTAAATCAAATATGCCCTAAAACTAACCATCATAAGTGGTTAAATAAAAGGGAGAAAGAAGTGGGGGTTGGAAGACATGCATCACACACATGCACGCTTATTACATAATTTGCCCTCTCGAGGGAGGGACCGAAAGAATAATACAAATTAATTAACTAATAAGCTAATTAAATATTACATCACACTTAACTAATTAAAAGAATTAATTAAGCTAAGAAAGCAGTAAAGAGGCCTCGAGAAGAGAAATGAATGCGTGCACGCCCGGTTTCGCTCGAAAATCCGACACCCTACTCATGCTGCCTCTGTTTGCATTGCTCTGCACCTCTGAGGACTGCACAAGTCTCATGGTTACTTCTAGACTACTCCCTGAGCACTGTGGGAGGTCACCGACCAAGCAGAAACACCATCGACTATGGAGAATTGGTCATCGGCCAAAAATTATACCACCGGCTGGGTTTTGATTAGTCGGCTGGCACTAAAAATTGCCGGCCGGCCATTTCTTCCTGCAGAATACTAGTTTGCTCCAACAGAGGATAGACAGCGTATGTCAAAGCATTTTCAAAGCAATGTTTGCATCACCGCACTCCTCATCATGTTTACGACTCAAAGGAGTATGGTTCCCGACCCTCGGGCCACCAATCACGCATTTCAATGTGTGATGGCGAAATGAGTCAAGTATGCAACTTCAATATTAAATGCACAAAACACAAAACATACCAAGGGACCCCCAACCTCAATCATGGTTGATCAAGAGGCAAGGGATGCATGCTCAATGCTATGCAATCCTAAACATGCAATCACACTAGTGCAACATGGGCATGCTAACAAGCAATGTATAACAAACATGCCAAATGTAATGCAACCTAAACTAATATGCAAACATGCAAGGCATGTGACAATATTCATGGTTAGGCAAGCATGTAACGACACGTGAGGGACAAACTCATGCAAATATGCAAAGCAATTTAACACAAGATGCATGCCAAATGCAACACCACTTAAACATGCAACAACATGTCAATGGGCCAAGTATGCAACAACATACAAGGCAAGCATGCAACAACATGCGGGAATTGTCTTAAACCAATTTGGGCAGCTCTCAAATAAGCCCAAATCAGTGGCCAATATGATGCAACAAAAGCATGGAATAGACATGCAAGCATGAATGCACAAAGGCCTATCATCTAAGGCATAAAAGAGGCAACTTTTGAACACATTTAAAAGAGACTAATATGGACAAATAACAAGCATTGTAAGCTCTGAAATTAAGTTAGAAATGGTGCCAAACCAACTAAACAAATCAAGCAAAGCATGCAACCAAACCCAAAATTTGGAAACTAGCCATGGGACTCGAACCAAGACTATATGAAGCAAACTCCAAAGGGCCATGGGGACCTAAAACAGTCCCAAGGCAGGTCTAATCAAGACCAAAAACCCACTTAGATGGCATCTAAATGGCCTACACATGATGGCATACACAATGGTCCAAACATGGAGCACAAAACAACAATTCTTTAAGGCACTAAAGGAGCATCAAATGTAAGTAAACAAGCATGCCATATGGACTGAAATGACATGGTAAGTGACTCCAAATCACTGAAATAAACCAAGTAATGCATGCTAGGGGGTTCAAAACTCAAAGTCTTCAAGCTAGATTGCATGGTAGCTACTCAAAACAAGTCATGGATGACTCAAACGACCAAAAATAGACCTCAAGCATACCAAAACATGGATAAAAACTTCAAGGAGTCAAGCCAAAATCATGCTAGAAAGACATGTTACAACATGATGCATGTTAAGGCCAAAACATGGGATTACAAGACAAGTGTATGAAGCATACATGGCATGTCTAAACCAACTTGAAACAGAGGTATAACATGGAAAAACATAGCCTAATACCTACTGAAATGAAGCTAAAGCAAGCTAGGCATACACGCTATAACACAAGTCACTTATGCTAGCATCAAAGACAACATGGAGAGGGGACAACCCTCTCCTATTTAGGACCTCAAAACCACCTCTCCACCACTGAAAATCTTTTAGATTTCAGTGGTAGAGAGGTCATGCAAAGCTAAGAACAATGACCAAAAGGTATGGCCTAAAACACGGCCTAACAAGGCCTTGGAGGGAGGAGACAACCCCAAACCTCAAAATGACCTTAAACAAAGTTCAAAAGTAAGTAAAAATATAACTTTTCTCAGTTATACACTAAGCTTAAAAATGGATGCAAGATAGGTTAAAGCTTGTGCAAAAATGGGGAATAAAAGGGTAAGTTTCTCACCCTTGTAGACCTTCTTCAAGAACAACACTCCAGCACTTTTTTTGAGTTCAAAACAACCCAAGAACCCCAAAAGCAACTCTTTAGCACCTCAACAACTCAAGGATGGTGTAACACTAGGTGTCTTAGTGCAAAAATGTGAACAAAAACACCTGTAGGACACTATTACACACACACAAATGCAAAGAGAGAGAACTATAGAGATATATAGATACAAAGTCTCTAACCCTAATTCTCTGAACTGTGGAACCCTTGAGGAGGGAGGAGAAGCTCCCTCTTTATAGAATTCTAATTTTGCAAAGCTTCCAAAACAAGCTAAGCAAGAGACAAATCCCTTCACACACATGTATGGATGGGGTGAATTATGCGTGCCAGCTGTGCTAGCTGGCACTAAATATCTGCATAAAGCAGATGAACAGGGGTCGGCTGGAAAATAAGGCCGATTGACCAACAAAAATGACCGGCCGACCAAAAACAATGTCGACCGACCAAAATATTTGGTCGGTAGAAAGAAAACTAGGCCCGTGGCCTCAAGCCAAGGCCGGTGAGGTGTGGGGATGGCCAACAAGCCATTCCCTTCCCTCAGAAGCAAAAACACAAGTGTTTGGTATACAACCAAGCACAAAACAAGCAAGTCGAGAGGTCTTGAGGCAAGGCGCGAGACCGAAACCTCCAAGAACTCAAGACGAACACGAACAAGGATGATCATCGAGTGTTCAAACAATGACGTCCAAGTCTTGAGGACGGTCAAAAATGGGGTGTCTACAGAGTGTAATTAGTGCAAGAAATGCAAGTAAATAACATCAGATGTGCAAGTGCATAGAGTTTGTACCTCAATGGGAATGGCTGAAATATGGGAGTCCGGCTCCCTCAGTAAGAGATCTGCTGGTGCATCAGCAAAGTGTCTAGCACCACTAGCAGGCAGAATGTGAGTCTAGGGATGATATCTCGCTGTGTCAAAAGGCCTCACTCCTAGTGGTAATGGCTTCGACTCTGCATCAGAATCGAACTCCGCCTCTGGAGGAGCCCCATCATATGGAAAGTCATCTGCCATCTGGAAATGTAGATGAGGAGTCGATGAAAAGTGAAGAAAATGGGGGAAATAGGTGGAAAATGCCAAAAGTCAACTCAAGTCAAACCCTAGAAAAGCGAAAATGGGAGAAAAAGTCAAAGCTCGGGAAAAGGCGCCAAACCCAAGAGAAATTTGAGGGGAACAAACCTCAAGTGGTGAAAATGAAGAAAAAAACACCGAAATCAATTTTCAATCGGTTCAAAATGAAGGAAATCAACAGGTTTTAGTGAATCAACTTTGTGTGGGGCATTGGAAAACGCATATAAAGCTCAAATCTAGAGAGAAAGAAGGTCTAAAGAGGGAGATGGAAGAATTTCGGGCATCGGGTGTGGAGGAAATGAGCCCCCATGCCCTATACTTAAACACCCAAATGTAAAAAGACCAAAATGGCCAAACCTGCCATCGATGGCCGGTCGGCCACCACTGGTGGCCGACAGGTGGCCGACAACTCTCCCTGGTGGCCATCAAGCTTCCAGTGCTCCTCCTTTGTGTTTTGCTGATGTTTTGTGTTCTCAATTCTTGAGAAAGTGCAAGAAAAATTCACTTTTAAGCTCAAATTGCCTTTGCGGAAGCTCTAACCAGTGTCTTCGATGCATGACGATTCATCACTGATCAACATCAATGAGGTGTATCCTTTTTAACTTGTTGTAACTCTTCCGAGAGGTAAACTAGAAGTTGCTATTCTATCCATTGTTGCATAGAATGTGCATTCATCTATTGTTGCATGGAATATGCATTTCTTCATTTTTGCATAGAACATGCTTCCAATTATCGTGCATAGTATCATGCATAGAGCATCCATTTGCTAATCTTTGCATGAAATATGTATTTTTATTCCAATTATGTTGCATAGAACTTGCATTTGCTAATCTTTGCATAGAATATGCATTTTGTGCTATTGATAGAACATGAATTTTGTACTGTTGCATTGAGTATGCATTCTGATGTTGCATTTGCTGACCTTGCATAGAATATGCATTTTGTGCTATTGATAGAACGTGCATTGTGTACTGTTACATTGAATATGGATTTCGAAGTTGCATAGAACGTTCTCCGGTTCTCGTTGCATAAAATATGCTTCCGTCTTGTTTCTCTCATGTTTTGCATGAAACATGTCTCTAACATTGTGTCATGGTTGTTCGTCTTGCATAGAACATGCACTCTTGCTATATTATGCTTGTTGAGTTTCTTTCTTATACATGCATGATATTGTATGTACGATTCATTCAGAGGAGTTCCAGGTGAGATCATTCATGTCCTTCGATATACCTTGTTTTGGTTAAAAGCATTTGGACGTGTTCTGATGTTTACCACCATTCCCTATGTTGGTTAAAAGCATTTGGATGTGTTCCGATGTTTACCACCACTCCCTGTTTTGGTTAAAAGCATTTGGATGTGTTCCGATGTTTACCACTACTCCCTACTTTAGTTAAAAGCATTTGGACGCATTCCGATGTTTATCACCGCTCCTTTTGGTTAAGAACAATCGGGTATGTCCCGGTGTTCATACCATCCCTTCTCTCCTTCCGCATGTGATGCGTTGGGATCTTGTTCGACACCTCGGGTGCGCCCGGCGGTTGTGTTATTCGTTGCCTTTCCTGTGTGATGCTTAGTTAAGATTGCATAATTTTCTTACATCCTTTCTATATAAAATGTGGTTTGGCTCATAGTTACTTACTTCTTTTTATGTATGAGATTGTTGTAGCATTTCTTTGCATAACATTTGCATCTAGATGTTTCGTTACAACCTGATTGCATGATCATAAGTTATGTTTTTGCATCGTGCATATCATTTGCATCTTGTCCCAAAACTACACTGGTTTGATTCCTTGCAAAGGGATACATAGGCAGCCTACGGGCGTAACCGTTCTTTGTCTTGCTTGTTTGTTTTCCAAGTCTTCGGCCTTGTCAAAAATGGGTCGTCTCTGGGCTTTGACATTCACTCTTGTCATTTTATGACTCTCGAGTTCTGTCAAAGAGTGGCAACTATAGACACCACATTTTTTACTATCCTCAAGACTTAGGCGTCATCATTTGCGCACGCGATGATTATGCTTGTTTATGTTCGTTTTTAGCGCCCGAAGTCCTCGACGGAATGCCCTATTTTTGAGCCTTTGAACCTTGTTCTTTCTCTACCTTGTTTTGGACCAAAACTTGGTGTCTGGACCTATTGGTGACCTGTCGGACAATCCCCAAAAGCTATCGGCCATGGGTTGTGCCTGTCAGCCATGGACGTGGCCGGTCGGCCACCAGTGGTAGCCGACGGCAACTAGTCTCTTTTACCAGATATTTATTGACAATTGTGCCAGCTGTTACACACTGAGCTGCATCTTCATACACGTGTATGGTAGGATGTATCTAAGCTCAAGGGGTGTGTTTCTATAAATAGGGGTGTCTTCTCCCATTTTTGGGGGTTACCATTTTTAGAACAAAAATCTCTCTCTCTCTCTCTCTAGAATTTTCTCTCTCTCTCTTGTTATTTTGCCTACACTTGCCTAGTTTCTCTTAGCTTTTGCACATCAACCCTTAACCAAACACTCTCACCTTTGGATTAAGATAACTTGGGACCTTGTTTGAGCTCTAGAAGGAGGTTTGAGCTTCACTTTGTGGTTGTTTTGTGTTGTGCTTCAAAGGTATAGAACTTACCTTGCCTAGACTTGTTTTCAATACTTGCTTTGCCATCTTTTTAAACTATTTTGGGGCTGGTTTTGGCATGTAAAAAGTTTTATTTTTGAGATCTAAAAGTGGTGGTTTGAGCTCTTTTGAGTTAGGGGGTTGTCCACCCCTTTTGCTTTTTAGCTTGTTAAGCTTTTATGCCATCTTTTCATCACTTTGAAAACACCTTTTTTGGGCCTTTTAACCACTGAATCTCAAAGTTTTTTCAATGGTAAAAACCTTGTTTTGAAGTTCAAAATTGGAAGGGTCAGCCTAGCCTCCCCTCCTTATGTCTTCATTGCATGCCTAGTTAGCTTCATGAGTTAGCATATTTTTCTAGCTCACTTTAGTTTAAGACCAACATGTTTTTGCCTCTGTTTTGACCTATTTTGGCTCCATTTTGGACTGGTTAATTCAGTTGAGGCTTGTATTGCATAGTTGTAGGGTTAATTCCTTCACTAGCTTGATGTTTTAATGCTTTGCTCATCATTGTTTTGAGTTGAAAGCATGTTTTAGTGTTGTTCTACACTCCATTTTAGCACTTAAAATCTCTGCAACCTCCCTCCATTCTTCATTTTTTTTGTTTGCTTTGAAAGTGGTTTCAAACCACTTATTTGCCTAAGTGTGAAATTGAGGTGCTACACCTAATGGTTTAATCCCTTAGGGGGTTCATTACCAACAGTGTAGTGCCTCTTTCATGCCCAAACCAACTTGTGGTTTGAACCATCTTTCCTTTAGAGGGCACTCACTTTTAGACTTAATCGATTAAAGAATGGATCGATAACTAAAATGAGTAAATAAAATTGGACAAGTAAAAAAGGCAAGATAAGCATCTTTCGTGTTGCATTGCATGTGTTCGAATCAGACGTTAATTCGAACACAAGGAAAATCGAACATTTCATACTCAAAGTGACGAGATGTGCCACTTTCCTTGGTCACCATCACCCTTGATTATGCATGATAGGGTGATGGTCTTTTTTAGTCTTGTTTTGCACTCATTAAACTTGTACAAACTTGGTTCTTTGGCCATCATACATGGAAATTGCTTGATTGGTGGTTTGAGAGCCAAGAGTTTCACTCATTTGAGCTTGTTTGATGATAAGAAGTGTAAACAGTACACACAAACCTGTGAGAATACATTGTTTTGCTATGTCTACTCTCTGTTGTAGCAAAAAGAGGAGTTCATGTCATCAGTGGCCGACCGGCCACCATTGGTAGCTGACATGCCCCCTGTCAGCCACCAATGAAAATTGCACAGTGTGTTGGTAAGGTGGAGCAGAGACATTCTGGGAGTTAGCAGCACTGTTGGTGTTCAAATGTGCAAACAGAGGCGTTCAGTGGCAAGGCGGTGGCTTTTTCGGGTGGAGGAACTGAGCATGCATGCATTCCTCGCTTCCTGAGATCATTTAATTGCTTTGTTTAGTTAATTAGTTGTAGCTAATTAATTAGTTTAATTGCTTTGTACTTAATTAGCTTAGTTCAAAAAGAAAGTTAATTAATCTATTTAAAATTTTAAATTTAGAAATTTGAAAAGGAATAGTTTTAAATTTTAGATTTTTGTATTAATAAAATATAGGAATCAATTCACATCTTCCATAGATTATTTCTCTTGATGTTTAATTTTTTAAATAATTAAAAAATCTTTTATTGGCTAACTTTTATTCTCTTATAATGTGATTGATAATCCATTTTAAGAATTTGTTTCTCCTACCGAATATTATATATGTTTTTTTTTTTTTTTAAAGATAGTGTATATCAATACAATAAAAGATCCAAAACTCTTTTCAAACATTGATGATGTATTTGGTTCATGATTTTGGGTAGAAATTTTGAAAGGAAAAATGAAAAGGTGTTCTAAATTTTTACCAAAATCTATGAATGAAACATAATATAAAGTTGGGTATATATTTTTTATAGTGAGAATTTTGAATTAATATTACTTTTTAGAATTGTGTACTACAAACTGTTGTCATACATGTCTCTTCATAATTAGTTCAAAAAAAAAAAAATAGAAAGAAAAAAAAAGAAGGATATATGTCTCTCCATATAATAATTATTGGAATTTATTTTAGTTGCTATCTCAAAAATTAATTATAGAGTCAAAGAAAATATTTTGGTCTTAATGTTTTAAAATAAAAATTTTATATTAGAATTTGTTCAAACATAAAACTAAAAAATACATGTTATGGTTTAATTGGTATAAATTAAAAAATTACAAAACTTACATTTACAAAAATATATATATATATTTACAAATAAATTTTATCTTATGAGTTTTGTAATTTTAATTTGTCCCATGACAGAGTTCACTTGATTATATAGTAAATTACATTTATCAATATACTAATTAGGTGCTGTTTGATAAAGTTGAAAACAGAAAACTGAACACTGAAAATTAAGGGTGTGTTTGGTAACGTTTACGTTTTCAGTTTATATTTATAAAAATTTTATAAACTGATTTTTGTTTATTTTTTGTTTATTTTTAGAAAAACATAAACTACAAACGTGTTTGGTAATTGAAAAAATGTTTAAAAAAATTTAAAAATACAAAAAAGTGTGAGAAATGGCAAGTGGCGGCGGAAGACGATGGTGGAAAGTGGTGACGGTGGGTGGTGGGTAGCTTATGGTGGTGGGTAGGTGGGTGACGGTGGCGGGTGGTGGGTGGTGGTGGTAGGTGGGTGGCGGATGGCGGGTGGTGGCTGGTAGGTGGTGGGTGGGTGGGTGGTAGCGAGTGGGTGGTGGTGGTGGTGGGTGGTGGCAGGTGGTGGTGGTGGTGGGTGGGCGGGTGACGGTGGCAGGTGGTAGGTGGTGGTGGGTGGTGGTGGCGGATGGGTGGCTGGTGGTGGCAGGTGGGTGGTGGTGGCAAGTAGGTGGCGCGTGGTGGTGGCGGGCGGTGGATGGCAGTGGCGAGTAGTGGGTGGTGGTGGGTGGATGGCAAGTGGGTGGTGGGTGGTGGTGGCGGAAGATGGTGGTGGAAAATGGTGGCAGGTGGTGGCTAGTGTTGGGTGGTAAAAAAAAAAAAAAAACTTAAAACTCAAAACAGAAGCATATTTTTTATGTTTTCATTTTTTGGCCAAATTTATAAACTGAGACCACTGATTTATAAATCAAAAATTTTACCAAACAAGTTTTTATTTGAGTTTTTAAAATTTTTGTAAATATAAACAGAAAACGTAAGTGTTACCAAACGGCACCTAAGTAATGAAAGCAGAATACTGAATTTTTTAAGTTGAAAAGTTGTTTGATAAAAATTTAAGTATTGAATTAAAAATAAATTATTTGATATGTATAAAATTAAATTTAAAATTTATTATTTTTAGATTATATATTTTAATTTTTATATTGTGCTGGTGGTGGTGGCAGCGATAGCAATGGCATAGTAGCGGTGGTGACGGTGATGGTGGTGGTAACGATGGTAATGGCAGTAAATGATAGTAGTATTTATAGTAATAATGACAATGGTGATGAAAGTGATGGTAGTAGTGGCAGCGGCGGTGGCATGATGGTGGTGGTGATAGCAGTAGTGATGGTGGTGGTGGTAGAGGTAGTAATGGTAGTGGTAGTGGTAGTAGTAGTGATAGTGGCATGGTGGTAGTAGTGGTAGTAGTAGTGGCAGTGATGGTGGTGTCATAGTGGTAGAGGTGGTGGTAAGTGAAATGAACCCATTGTGGAAAAACGACCACTTTCCACGAGCTCCATGTATTCAAACCCGGTAGCGCTGATACTAAGTTGTAACGCCTTGAATAATTAACACAATACAGATTTATCAACTTCCAATTACATAATCTTGTTTCCATAACAGTAACTTCCATTGCTTAATGTATACGGAAATAAAGTCTCAACATTAACATTGTCATCAAATCTCCAACATGTGTATTGATTAAACTCCTGAGATTTACAAAAAAAATATTTCACATGCGGTTATACATTCAACATTCCTAGAATATGAATCTATAGCATGTGGCACAATATATCAAGTACAATTCAATGCCCTCAAGGGTTACAATTTTCAAAGGCTTATGCCCGGTTACACAAAATAATGGTTTTCAAACCCATAGATATAAAGCCCTTGACTTGTCAAAATAATTACAACAAAAGAAAATAGCATTGTGCTCTAAAAAATACATTCCTTGCCTTTAACTCAGCGGGATCACTACATCTTTCCCTGCACAAAATCCCATAGGGTGAACATGAAGCCTAGTAGGAAAATTTTAATAAAGTATATACATTTTATACAGTCTTCTAGAATGAATTCATATGCCACGTCATGCTCAAAAACATATATCTCTATATTTTGAAACTTTTGTGCACAATGCAATTTGAAAATACAACAATTCAATAATTTCAATGTAGTTCAAGGGGTGGTAAATACGACTTAGGTAATCCCTAGGTTGGTGTCTGCAAGTAGGGATAACATGCACTACTAATCTCCACTTTACCAGTTACTATCCGGAAGGCACGTGGTACCTCCTCTGCGCGTATTTTCAGTTTTTCACCATGGACACTTAGGCCAACTTAACCAATACCAACTACACCCTCTATCCGGACTTACCAACGCATTTACCCCGAAACAAATCAAAATGCCCTTGTTTCACAAAACGATTTCCTTTCTCAAAGCAATATTTTTCCAATGCACGATTTAAAATCAATTGCAACACTGATAAAATGGAATAGCGATGCAAAATGTACAATGCACTAATATAGTCCAGTTCCAATTCTACCACACAATTCTCCATTGTGATCAAATTCACATACCTCTCATCAATGTTGCATCATAATACACTTATAAGAGATAAAATAATACAATATCAACATTCATGCATTTTCCAAATATTAATCATCATTTTTAGTATTTAGTGTTTCCAAAACAACAACAATAAGCTATTCTCAAACTTCCCAAATCAACAATTTCTCATTTCCTCATGAAATTTCCTCATTTGATACAACAATATAAATTTCTTCCATCATTTACTCTCATAACAAATTATCAAACATAAATTTCATAATATTGCAACTTTTTCCCCAAAATTCTCTAATTCTAAGGTTTTCACCAAAATTAGGTTTTTGCTCCATTTTTGAAAGATTTTTCCAAAACAACACCCACACTTTAGAACATAGCTCATATTCTCAAAAGCTTTGGGAAAAATAGAGAAAATCTACTCTTGATATCATCTAGGGTTCATCAACCTAAAATCATAGCTCAAACATGAGAGAAATACTTCAAAACAAGCATAATCTTAAAAAAAAAAAAAAAACACACATATATATATATATATATATATATAATTCTAAGATTGTCCCTATCTCAAGCTTGGACAAGGTGTAACGCCCCAAAAATCGGGAAGAGTAGGAAATATATTAACAAATAAATATAGGGTTTATTTAAGGTTGCAAGAGTAGGAAACGTCACTAACGAGTCCTTTGGCTAATAACCAAGTAAGATTCCAGCAAGGTCGGAGGAGTCAATATAGTCTCCCTTCTAAGTCCAACCACCTTAGATAACAAAGTTATTGATACATTATTTAGTATGTCTTTATCACAAAAGAATTGAAAAATTTCCCTTAGTTAGCCTCTTTTCTCACAAATCTTCTTATTTTGAGTATTGTACATGAAAAATCCTGTTTTATATCCAACTTTCAAAACTTTTAGAAAAATGTAGAAACATCTTCTGGACCTCAATTTTATGTTAAAATCTTCCTTAAGGAGTTATCTTTCAAGGAAAATTGGTTTCATTGAAAAAGAGTGAGCGATTTGTCAGAGCATTCAATTTTCATAATGGTAGACGAATCTAGATAGAGCTGGAGTATTTCTGAAATAACAAAAAAATTAGGAAAGCTATTCCATTTCTGAAAAATGCTCTAAAAACTAGAAAAAATTCTCTATGAACCATAAGAAGGTTGGGCTCGGCAAAAATCTGAAATGGTCCTTTTAATTTCAATCTTTAAGTGGTTTTGAATCTGGAAATTTTGTTTCGCCTTGGTGATACAGCAGATGAGAGTTGTAGATTTTATCAAAGTAAGATCAGAGTTATTTTTGGAGATCCATGGAGAAATATCGAGATTAGAGTGTTTGTGACGAAAAATATTGATTTGAGGTAATTCGGGTGATATACAATATACTTCCTTTAAATCTCTTTGCAAACAGTGTTTTTTTAATCACCTTCAATTTGTACTCATCTTGATGATTTTGATAATTTGATAAATTCTATGGAGTTATTCATTGTTAATTCATTTGATTACTCTAGTCATTTGATGAACTCTGTGTAGTTATTTTGTGTTGGAAATGTTGATTTGTCTGGCTAAGCGACTTGGAAATGCTTCGTACATAGTTTGAGTGGACTTTGCCAATATGCTCTGTACCAATAGCCCAGATAAGCGGTTGTGTTTGGGTGAGGGGGGTAAGGCCGGTCACTAGTCATGTACTGAGTAGGATGAGGTATCTGGTCCTAGATAAATTATCATATGTCGAGTTGACTTTTTTGTGTAATTTGGTAAATTGCTTGGTATCTTGAATTGAATCGTTAGTGTAATTATTGGATCCCTGTGAATTTATTCTTTGTCCGAGCTTTTTTATTCCTATCGTATTGTATACTTTCTGAATTAATTTATTTTTCAGGTGTGGAGCAATTTAGTGGAGATTAGATTTGAAGTTCTAAAGAGATTATCAGAGTTAGATATTTTGGGGTCACCACTATATGTTATTATTATTATTTTTTCTGGAGATTTGTATAGGATATATTTTCGATACATTTGTGTAATTATTTTGGAGATAAATTTGAATTTTTTGGAGGTTTGTTAATTAGTTAGAGGTTTAAATTTGAGGCTGAGTTGATTTATAAACAGCCTGAAAGTTGGGGCGTTACAAGAGGAAGGAGATGAAAACCCTAAAACTAAATGACGAAGAAAACTCGATTCAATCGGTGTAGACGTAGCCCTTGTCGCTGTCTTCAATTTGGTGTAAAAAGCCCCTTCAAATTTTTAAAGATTTTACTAAATCTTAGAGAGAAGTTCGGATTTGGGTGTGTTTGTAAAGACAAGGGAGAGAAAAGATGAGTTTAGAGAGAGAGAGAGAGAGAGAGAGAGAGAGATGAAAAAGTGTACAAAACACGTTTTTGGCATCAGTTTTGAGGAAAAGAGCATGAAATTCGAGATAGATGCGTCGAAATCTACACAAGCGGTTTGAATTCTGCATGAGCGGAATTCCAATCCGCACGAGAAGATTTTTATGCCTTTACGGGCGGTTTGCTCCAGTGAGGAACCTAGAAAATTTCACAAAATTTGCTCGAGCGGAATACAGAATCCGCACAAGCGGTTTTTTGAAAACTGTGACGACCCCACCACATATAATAATTAATTGAGGAGATTTGAATTTTAATTGTTCATTTTTCTGGTTCAATTTGAGATTTATGAGAATTATTCGGTCTGATTTGTATACAATTTGATTAAGGATTTTTGTTAGAATTAGAAATTGAAAGCCTAAATGGCTTAAGAAGGTGAAATTAAATATGTGATTCATTTCAGTAAAATTAAGATTTGATCAATTGGGTCCGAATTAGAGTTACTAAGTTATGAGGATTGAGAATTAAGGTTGTCATGAATTAAATTTATTTATGAGATGTTCAATTGAATATGTAATTTATTAACGGAGATTTCGAGTTTGATTTGAAATTGAAGGCCTTAAAGATTTAGAAAATCAAAATTGATGATGGTAAGAAGTTTAATTTGATATTTGGAGCTTTTTGGGAGTTTGATTAAAAATTTGATTCAGATTGATAAATTTAAATATAATTAATTGAGCTCTAATGGAAGTTAATTAGACTAATTAAATTATGTGAGATTTGTGATTAGGTATAATTAATTTAATTATGTGTTAATCAAGAATTATTAAGACTAAGTGTTGTAACGCCCTCAAAATTAACCCATTATATATATCATTGACATGCATTATTTAAAGAAGACAATTTACTAATTCATTCATCAGAGTATTACTAAATAAAGCATTACATGTAACATTGAATAAAATGCCTTACAGGCTTACATCTTTCCAAGCCAAAACTTGGATACAAAAATATGAGTTCTAACTCAAAACAAGAAAAGCCCTAGGCTTGAATGTTTACATGTACTAATAAATAAAGACAATTAACTAAAGGTAGTCTTCTTCAAACCAGAAGCCAAACCCTCCCAAGCTAAGTCCTTGGAGGTAGTTTATCACCTGAACCTGAAAATGATGTTCCCATAAAGGGTGAGCCACAGCCCAGTAGAAATATTCTAAACCACATATAAGAAATGAATAAAGCAATAGCATTCAACAGATGGTTAACCAAGATAATCAATTACTTCATTTTACAACCTCATGACACTGTTGTCTAAGATACATTTTACTTTCCAACTTAATCAACATGGCTCAGAACCTAGCCGAACTTACAACAGTGAATTACATATATCATATTCACATTCTTCCAATATCAACAAATAAATGAGACTCAAGCTCAATTCAAAGCACTTCATACTTCCAGATTGATACACATTTTAGTGCTGTATCAATAAAACACTTCTATATAAATAAGCACACATAAAAGTGATGCTAATGGAGTCCATTCCCTATCTCCTCCCAAACAAAAATCCGGTTTAGAGGTCCATCCCCTATCTTCCCCTAAACCGTGGAGTACATCCCCTATCTCCTCCCACACAAAACAATGTATGCAAATGCAATGCTCAATCAATACACGTATCTTCTGTATCAATGCAATAGTCAAAATTAATGACTTAACCAATGTGATTAGTTTCAGTTATTCCTAATCCACATGCAATGTCTACAACAATCACGACTATCCTCCACCGATAGCCCAAAACAGTTATTTCTAAACTGAAAATAACTATGTCAACAATTCAATAGACAAATAATTCAAATTATCTGACTACGCCATTTAATCAATGAATTCCCCAATTCCATGAATTAAACTATCTTTTCCCAACTCCATGAATTATTTATACAAATTAATTTAATAATACAACTAGGGTTTTTCCCAGAATTTACCAAAGTATCCCCAACATATCAAAATACCGAAACTTAGAACAAAACCTATAAAATGGAGTAGGAAATCCCTACCTCAAAGAAAACAACCCAAATGGTGAAGACAGAGATGAGTGCCCAAATACCAAAGTGCTCCAAATCGCCAAATGCTCAGATTAAATGGAAGCTCTTGACTCACTCTATCTTTTTAATGAAGGATCTAGCGTAGAAACAGTCCCTAAGTGGATCAAATCTAAGAGAGAAGGTGAGTAGGGAGAGAGAGAAGTCGGACCTAGGGTTTGGAATCAAAAGAAGATGAAAAGGACTGATCAAAACCCGCTGCTGTATATATAAACTGGACAGGCTCGCTCGAGCGAACCCTTTGTCTCTCGAGCGACCAGACACAGAAAATCTACGCTCGAGCCAAGGAAACCTTGCTCGAGCCAACAACCTAAAAGCTCGCTCGAGCGAAAGAAAACTCGATCGAGCGAAGAACTCAAAACCTCAGGTCTGTAAACAGACTCACGCTCGAGCGAAGGAACCATCGCTCGAGCGAAGAACAAACTAACTCGCTCGAGCGAAGAAAATCGCGCTCGAGCCAAGAATGCAGAGCTACAGGTCAAAACTGGACGCCATCTCTCGCTCGAGCGACCAACTCCTCGCTCGAGCGAAGAACCAAAATCCTGGACAGCAACACTAGGTTTCTAAACCCAACCAACCTGAAACAAACCTGCCCAACACATCCTATAATTCCAAATGAGAAAATAAAGGACAACAACAACAATTATCTAACGCCCTCAAAATTAACCCATTATATATCATTGACATGCATTATTTAAGGAAGACAATATATTAATCCATTCATCAGAGTATTGCTAAATAAAGCATTACATGTAACATTGAACAAAATGCCCTACAGGCTTACATCTTTCGAAGCCAACACTTGGATACAAAAATATGAGTTCTAACTCAATACAAGAAAAAGCCCCAGGCTTGAACGTTTACATGTAATAATAACTAAAGACAATTAACTAAAGGTAGTCTTCTTCAATCCAGAAACCAAACCCTCCCAAGCTAAGTCCTTGGAGGTAGTTTATCACCTGAACCTGAAAATGATGTTCCCATAAAGGGTGAGCCACAGCCTAGTAGAAATATACTAAACCACAAATAAGCAATGAATAAAGCAATAGCATTCAACAGATGGTTAACCAAAATAATAAATTACTTCATTTTACAGTCTCATGACACTATTGCCAAAGATACGTTTTACTTTCCAATTTTATCAATATGGCTCAGAACCTGGCCAAACTTACAACAGTGAATCACATATATCATATTCACATCCTTCCGATATCAACAAACAAATGAGACTCAAGCTCAAATCAAACATTTCATACTTCCAGATTGATACACATTTTAGTGCTGTATCAATAAAACACTTCTATATAAATAAGCACACATAAAAGTGATGCTAATGGAGTCCATCCCCTATCTCCTCCCAAACAAAATCCGGTTTAGAGGTCCATCCCCTATCTTCCCCTAAACCGTGGAGTACATCCCCTATCTCCTCCCACACACAAAACAATGTATGCAAATGCAATGCTCAATCAATACACGTATTTTCTGTATCAATGCCATAGTCAAAATTAATAACTTAACCAATGTGATTAGTTTCAGTTATTCCTAATCCACATGCAATGTCTACAACAATCACAACTATCCTCCACCGATAGCCCAAAACAGTTATTTCTAAACTGAAAATAACTATGTAAACAATTCAATAGAGAAATGATACCAATTACCCAATTATGCCATTTAATCAATGAATTCCCTAATTCCATGAATTTAACCCTCTTTTCCCAATTCCATGAATTACTTATACAAATTAATTCAATAATACAACTAGGGTTTTTCCCAAAATTTACCAAAGTATTCCCAACATATCAAAATACCAAAACTTAGGACAAAACCTATAAAATGGAGTAGGAAATCCCTACCTCGAAGACAACAACTCAAAAGGTGAAGACAGAGATGAGTGCCCAAATACCAATGTGCTCCAAATCGCCAAATGTTCAGATTAAATGAAAGCCCTCAACCCACTCTATCTTTTTAATGAAGGATCTAGGATAGAAATACACCCTAAGTGGATCAAATCTAAAAGAGAAGGTGAGTAGGGAGAGAGAAAAGTCGAACCTAGGGTTTGAAATCAAAAGAATATGAAAGAGACTGATCAAATCCCGCTGCTGTGTATATAAACTGGACAGGCTCGCTCGAGCGAAGACTTGATCGCTCGAGCGACCAGACACAGAGACACTACGCTCGAGCCAAGGAAGCCTTGCTCGAGCCAACAAGCCAAAAGCTCGCTCGAGCGAAAGAAAGCTCGATCGAGCGAAGAACTCAAACCCTCAGGTCTGTAATCAGACACACGCTCGAGCGAAGGAACTATTGCTCGAGTGACGAACAAACTAACTCGGTCGAGCGAAGAAAAGCTCGCTCGAGCCAAGAATGCAAAGCTACAGGTCCCAAACCAGACACAAACCCTCGCTCGAGCTATCAAACCCGGCTCGAGCGAAGAACCAAAAACAACAGCTCGCTCAAGCGACAAACTCCTCGCTCGAGCGAAGAACCAAAATACTGGACAGCAACACTTGATTTCTAAACCCAACCAACCTGAAACAAACCTGCCCAACACATCCTATAATTCCAAATGAGAAAATAAAGGACAACAACAACCATTATACAATGACAGAATCTACGGAACCTAAGTCCGGATACAATAATCAAATGGAAAAAGACCGGGGTCGCTATAACCTCCCCCCCTTCAAAGAATTTCGTCCCCGAAATTAAGCATAAGTTTTTGAAAACAAATTGTTGTTTTTTTTCTTTTTTTTTTTCAATCCATTAGTAAACATCTTGACCCAAAACTGGTTATTTCATCCCCTTATCAAGAGGCATCTCATATTAAATATATAACACAACATATATCTCAACCTGTATCATTATTATCCATTATTCCTTTCAATGTTAACAATTCCATATCATATTCAATCACATGATATATACAACCAATTCAACAATGTACTCAACAGATGCAATATTACACTAAACTTCTATAATGAAGCAAGTTTCAAGATACACCCATGTACCAATACAAACTCAATATTTCACAACTTAAGACATATGTAAAGCTCTTAAGTTCTACAATATTACAAAATCTAAATACAAGATTACAAATTAATAAACATGTCCGGGTATTTGTCGCGGACTTCCAATTCACGTTCCCAAGTGGCTTCCTCCACTCCGTGATGTTTCCACAAAACTTTTACCAAAGGGATGGTCTTGCCTCGCAAAACTTGATCCCGCCTATCCAAGACCCGAACCGGTCTCTCCTCAAACGAGACATCCTCATCAACCACTAAATCGGTCCAATCCAACACATGTGATGGATCTGGTTCATACTTCCGAAGCATACTCACATGAAACACGTCATGTACTCCGGACAACTGCGGCGGCAAAGCTAAACGATATGCAGCCTCGCCAATCCTCTCAAGGATCTCAAACGGACCAATGAACCGAGGGGACAACTTCCCACTCTTCCCAAACCTCATCAAACCCCGTCTAGGTGATATCTTCAGAAAGACATGATCACCCACCTCAAACACCAAAGGTCTCCTCCTACGATCGGCATACGATTTCTGACGACTCTGTGCTGTAACAAGCCTCTTACGGATAAGCTCAACTTTCTCCGTCGTTTCCCTTACCAACTCCGGACCCAACAGAGGTGCATCACCCACCTCAGCCCAACAAACAGGAGATCTACACGGTCGGCCATACAAGGCCTCAAAAGGTGCCATACCGATACTAGACTGGAAACTGTTGTTGTAGGCAAACTCTACCAACGGCAAGTGCCTCTCCCACGATCCACTAAAGTCTAGAACGCAACCCCGAAGCATATCCTCAAGTATCTGAATAGTACGCTCTGACTGTCCATCAGTCTGAGGATGATAAGCCGTGCTAAAGGTCAACTTAGTGCCTAAGGCACTCTGCAAACTCTGCCACAACCTGGCAGTAAAACGAGGATCTCTATCTGAGACGATCGTCACTGGGACCCCGTGCAATCTCACTATGTCCCGAATATACAAGTCGGCAAGATGATCTACCGTATCTCTTACGCGCATAGGAATAAAGTGCGCCGACTTAGTCAACCGGTCTACAACCACCCAAATAGCATCACTACCCCGCTGAGTCCTCGGAAGACCTACAACGAAGTCCATAGTGACATGCTCCCACTTCCACTCGGCAATAGGCAAGGGTTGCAACAAACCCGCTGGCCTCTGATGCTCGGCCTTCACTTGCTGGCAAGTAAGGCACTTAGATACGAAAGCTGCCACATCTCTCTTCATACCCTGCCACCAAAACTGGCGACCCAAATCCCGATACATCTTAGTACCTCCCGGATGCACCGCAAGGCGTGAATGGTGGAACTCTCGGAGTACTTCCTCTCGGCAAGACTCTGGCACAAACAGACGGTCTCGGTATCTCACACTAAGGTCGGGATATACCGTCAAACCTTTCTCAACCTTTCCACCGGAAATCTTCTCACGGAGAGATTCTACCTCAAGGTCACCTCTCTGAGCCTCTAACACTTGAGTCACAAGCGTAGGCTGAACAACAACAGAAAACAAGGCCGCAGCCTCAACGGATTCGCCCAGAAATAAATCAAACTCCCCAAGTGCACCCAACATCTCCCATTCTCGAATGGCTATACTAGCTATGTCACCAACAGGTTTCCTGCTAAGGGCATCGGCCACCACATTGGCCTTTCCCGGATGATAATGCAACTCAAAGTCATAATCCTCTATGAACTCCATCCACCTCCTCTGCCTCAAGTTTAAGTCTTTCTGTGTAAACAAATACTTCAAACTCTTATGATCCGAGAACACCTCGAACCTCTCACCATAAAGATAATGCCTCCAAATCTTCAAGGCAAATATCACAGCTGCTAACTCTAGATCATGTGTAGGGTAATTCTGCTCGTGAATTTTCAACTGACGTGAGCCATAGGCAACTACTTTTCCCTTTTGCATTAACACACAACCCAGACCCTCTCGTGAGGCGTCACAATAGACTGTATAACCCAACCCTCTCTCTGGAATAATCAATACTGGAGCGGTAGTCAGTCTAACTTTCAACTCTTGAAACGACTTTTCACAAGTCTCACTCCATACAAATTTGACTCCCTTCCGAGTCAATCTAGTCAAAGGCGAAGCTAATCTGGAGAAATCTTTCACAAACCGACGGTAATACCCAGCTAATCCCAGAAAACTGCGGATCTCAAATACACTCTTAGGCTGTGCCCAATCCTGCACTGCCTCCACCTTAGATGTATCAACAGACACTCCTTCCCCGGATACCACGTGGCCTAAGAATTTGACTTCCCTCAGCCAGAACTCACACTTCCCAAACTTGGCATACAGCCTATGGGCTCTAAGCAACTCAAGCACCACCCTCAAGTGTGACTCATGCTCCTCCTCAGAAGGCGAATAGATAAGGACGTCGTCCACAAAAACGACTACAAACCGATCCAAGAATTCCCGGAAGATCCGGTTCATCAAGTCCATAAAGACTGCCGTTGCATTGGTGAGTCCAAATGGCATCACCAGAAACTCATAATGGCCATACCGCGTACGGAATGCCGTCTTCGGAATATCCTCCTCTCTGACCCTCAACTGGTGGTAACCTGATCTCAAGTCTATCTTAGAAAAACAACGGGAACCCTTCAACTGGTCAAACAGGTCATCGATACGAGGCATAGGGTACTTATTCTTAACCGTAGCCCGATTCAATTTCCGATAATCTATACAAAGTCTCAAAGCACCACCTTTCTTTTTAACAAAGAGGGCCGGTGCTCCCCACGGCGAAACACTAGGGCGTATAAAACCCTTGTCTAGTAACTCCTGGAGTTGGATCTTCAACTCAACTAACTCGGCTGGGGCAAAACGATAAGGTGCCATAGAAATCGGCGCCGTGCCGGGCACCAGGTCAATAGAGAACTCAATCTCTCGATGCAGTGGCAAACCAACAAGATCCTCGGGAAAGACGTCCGAGTACTCACAAACCACCATTGGCAACTCAATCTGAGTCTCAACATCCTCACTAATCGAAAGGTTAGCAAGTAGACCACTAAGCTCACTCCGTCCTCGCGGAACATACCCCGGTGGCAACACATCACCAACCCGGTCCCCCAGAAAATGAAAATACTCTCCGCTCACGGTACAACAAGTGACCCTCTGGCGGTAGCAGTCAATAACTGCCCGGTATGACGATAACCACTCCATACCCAAAATAACATCGAAACCCCTCATAGGCATAACTACAAAGGAAAATGGGATTCTATGATAATCAACCTCTATATCACAACCCCTAACACCTTGTTTCAAGATCAATTCACCCCCAAGAGGTGACACTACACAAATAGGAGATGCTAACTGTGCTAACTCCAACTCCAAAACAGATGCAAATGCAGCAGACACAAAGGAATGAGATGCACCCGTATCAATCAAAACATTAGCAACCGAGTTGCAAAACAAGAAGGTACCTCTCACAACTGATGGTGCTGGCACAAGATCCTGCGCGGTAACAGCATACACGCGCCCAGACGACCTCTGATCAACCTGCTCAACCCTAGGAGCATAAGATTGCTGCACCGACTGAGACGATGAAGCCCCCTGATTGGCCCTCGAGGCCTGACCCGACTGAGCTGGCTGCTGACCCTGAATCGGCCTCAAACCAGATGCACCAGGTGTGCCACCCAACTGTGGGCAATACCTCTTCATATGCCCTGGCTGACCACACTGATAACACGAGAGTGGCTGACCTCTACCCTGACTCTGGCTCTGAGATCGAGCCGAAGAAGATGCTGCTCTCTGAACTCCTCCCCTCTGAGGACAAACTGGAGACTTGTGGCCCAGCTGGCCACACTTGAAACAGGTAATGTCTCCCTGACTGCCTTTCCCTGAACTAGCACTCGGTACAGGAAAAGTCGATCTAGAAAAGCTACCTTGAGACTGCTGGGGATTAAAACCCTTCTGTCTCCTACCATCATTCTGACCATCCTGACTCCTCTTGGAGCCCTTCTGCCCTTCCTCCTCCTCCTGCATCATGATTTCCATGTGGGCTGCAGCATCAACCATACGCCCACAATCCCGAATCATAGTTCCCCCAACTCTCAGCTTGAGGCCACGCCTCAACTTCTTCTCAAACTCAATACAACGGCGTTCCTCAGTCGCCACCAACTCAGGTGCAAACCTGGACAAACTAGTGAATGCAGCCCCAAATTCGGCCACTGAAGAACTCGCCTGCTTAAGCTGACTAAACTGGTCCCGCAGCTTCTCCCTGACCGCTGGAGATAAGAACTTCTCCTGGAAAGCATTAACAAAAGCCTCCCACGTACCTCCTATTCGCCCCTTAATAAATTTCCACCACTGACCTGCATCTCCCTTCAACTGGAAGGATGCCAAGGTCACTTTCAACCCCTCGTCTTCGATGCCAAGCATCTCAAACGTCTTTGTTGTCTGTTCGAGCCATTCATCTGCCTTAAGCGGCTCTTTAGGATCACCCACAAATTCATCCGGATTAGACCGGAAGAACTCCCTCTTCAGAAAGGAAGGTCCTGCATCAACAGCAACAACCTGAGCTTGATTCTCAGCTCTGAGAATGCCTACTGACTCCCTGAATGCTCCTGCTATCTCTCGAGCTAAAGCGCCCATAGCCTGCTGGCCTACTGGCTCGGCCACATTGGCCTGGCCAATTCCCTCTTGAACTGCCGGAATCTCCTCTGGCACAAGCACCTCCTGTCTACCCGGCCTACCACGCCTACCGCGTCCTCGTCCTCGTCCTGACATCCTAATAAAGGAGACAAAGACATTAGCACATTAATAAATGTGCCGAAGCTAAACACTCGCGTCCTAATGCAATGGACAACAATAATTCATTCCACGTAAGCACATAATCACATAAGCACCTACGAATTTCATTCCCGGATAATGATAGTCCCAATGCGTTACTATAGTTCCGGTTGGAAGCAGCAGTGATCAAGTGCCTTTCCAACAAGACTACTAGAAACTCAAGGGTACAATCAACATCCTAGAAACTACATTCCATACCCACATAATCACATAAACATGTTATCACATAAACCTATAACATTACACTAAGTCTCTATCAAACGAGACGAACCCAATGTGATACTAATCACTTCCCACGTACCCAAAGTATTCAAACCCGGTACGCTCTGATACCAAGTTGTAACGCCCTCAAAATTAACCCATTATATATCATTGACATGCATTATTTAAAGAAGACAATATATTAATCCATTCATCAGAGTATTGCTAAATAAAGCATTACATGTAACATTGAACAAAATGCCCTACAGGCTTACATCTTTCCAAGCCAACACTTGGATACAAAAATATGAGTTCTAACTCAATACAAGAAAAAGCCCCAGGCTTGAACGTTTACATGTAATAATAACTAAAGACAATTAACTAAAGGTAGTCTTCTTCAATCCAGAAACCAAACCCTCCCAAGCTAAGTCCTTGGAGGTAGTTTATCACCTGAACCTGAAAATGATGTTCCCATAAAGGGTGAGCCACAGCCCAGTAGAAATATACTAAACCACAAATAAGCAATGAATAAAGCAATAGCATTCAACAGATGGTTAACCAAAATAATAAATTACTTCATTTTACAGTCTCATGACACTATTGCCAAAGATACGTTTTACTTTCCAATTTTATCAATATGGCTCAGAACCTGGCCAAACTTACAACAGTGAATCACATATATCATATTCACATCCTTCCGATATCAACAAACAAATGAGACTCAAGCTCAAATCAAACACTTCATACTTCCAGATTGATACACATTTTAGTGCTGTATCAATAAAACACTTCTATATAAATAAGCACACATAAAAGTGATGCTAATGGAGTCCATCCCCTATCTCCTCCCAAACAAAATCCGGTTTAGAGGTCCATCCCCTATCTTCCCCTAAACCGTGGAGTACATCCCCTATCTCCTCCCACACACAAAACAATGTATGCAAATGCAATGCTCAACCAATACACGTATTTTCTGTATCAATGCCATAGTCAAAATTAATAACTTAACCAATGTGATTAGTTTTAGTTATTCCTAATCCACATGCAATGTCTACAACAATCACAACTATCCTCCACCGATAGCCCAAAACAGTTATTTCTAAACTGAAAATAACTATGTAAACAATTCAATAGAGAAATGATACCAATTACCCAATTATGCCATTTAATCAATGAATTCCCTAATTCCATGAATTTAACCCTCTTTTCCCAATTCCATGAATTACTTATACAAATTAATTCAATAATACAACTAGGGTTTTTCCCAAAATTTACCAAAGTATTCCCAACATATCAAAATACCAAAACTTAGGACAAAACCTATAAAATGGAGTAGGAAATCCCTACCTCGAAGACAACAACTCAAAAGGTGAAGGCAGAGATGAGTGCCCAAATACCAATGTGCTCCAAATCGCCAAATGTTCAGATTAAATGAAAGCCCTCAACCCACTCTATCTTTTTAATGAAGGATCTAGGATAGAAATACACCCTAAGTGGATCAAATCTAAAAGAGAAGGTGAGTAGGGAGAGAGAAAAGTCGAACCTAGGGTTTGAAATCAAAAGAGTATGAAAGAGACTGATCAAATCCCGTTGCTGTGTATATAAACTGGACAGGCTCGCTCGAGCGAAGACTTGGTCGCTCGAGCGACCAGACACAGAGACACTACGCTCGAGCCAAGGAAGCCTTGCTCGAGCCAACAAGCCAAAAGCTCGCTCGAGCGAAAGAAAGCTCGATCGAGCGAAGAACTCAAACCCTCAGGTCTGTAATCAGACACACGCTCGAGCGAAGGAACTATTGCTCGAGCGAAGAACAAACTAACTCGCTCGAGCGAAGAAAAGCTCGCTCGAGCCAAGAATGCAAAGCTACAGGTCCCAAACCAGACACAAACCCTCGCTCGAGCTATCAAACCCGGCTCGAGCGAAGAACCAAAAACAACAGCTCGCTCGAGCGACAAACTCCTCGCTCGAGCGAAGAACCAAAATACTGGACAGCAACACTTGATTTCTAAACCCAACCAACCTGAAACAAACCTGCCCAACACATCCTATAATTCCAAATGAGAAAATAAAGGACAACAACAACCATTATACAATGACAGAATCTACGGAACATAAGTCCGGATACAATAATCAAATGGAAAAAGACCGGGGTCGCTATAAATTATATAATGACAGAATCTACGGAACCTGAGTCCGGATACAATAATCAAATGGGAAAAGACCGGGGTCGCTATAACCTCCCCCCCTTCAAAGAATTTCGTCCCCGAAATTAAGCATAAATTTTTTTTCTTTTGAAAACAGGTTTTTTTTTTTCTCAATTCCCAAAGATATTATAAAACAATAATAAACAACTTGACCCAATACTGGTCACTTCATCTCTTTATCAAGAGGCATCTCACAATATATATATAAAAACAACATATATCTCAACCTGCATTACTACTGTGCATTATTCCTTCCAATGTTAGCAATTCCCATATCAAATTCAATTCCAAAATATAACCATTGACCAAAACATACCCAGTGTTTTACAACTAAAGACATTTATAAAGCTCTTAAGTTCAACAATATTACAAAATCTAAATACAAGATTACAAATCTATAAACATGTCCGGATATTTTTCGCGGACTTCCAATTCACGCTCCCAAGTGGCTTCCTCCACTCCATGATGTTTCCACAAAACTTTTACCAAAGGGATGGTCTTGCCTCGCAAAACTTGATCCCGCCTATCCAAGACCCGCACCGGTCTCTCCTCATACGAAACATCCTCATCAACCACTAAATCGGTCCAATCCAACACATGTGATGGATCCGGCTCATACTTCCGAAGCATACTCACATGAAACACGTCATGTACTCCGGACAACTGCGGCGGCAAAGCTAAACGATATGCAGCCTCGCCAATCCTCTCAAGGATCTCAAACGGACCAATGAACCGAGGGAACAACTTCCCACTCTTCCCAAACCTCATCAAACCCCGTCTAGGTGATATCTCCAGAAAGACATGATCACCCACCTCAAAAACCAAAGGTCTCCTCCTACGGTCGGCATACGATTTCTGACGACTTTGTGTTGTAACAAGCCTCTTACGGATAAGCTCAACTTTCTCTGTCGTTTCCCTCACCAACTCTGGACCCAACAGAGGTGCATCACCCACCTCGGCCCAACACACAGGAGATCTACACGGTCGGCCATACAAGGCCTCAAAAGGTGCCATACCGATACTAGACTGGAAACTGTTGTTGTAGGCAAACTCCACCAACGGCAAGTGCCTCTCCCACGATCCACTAAAGTCTAGAACACAACCCCGAAGCATATCCTCAAGTATCTGAATAGTACGCTCAGACTGTCCGTCAGTCTGAGGATGATAAGCCGTGCTAACTTAGTGCCTAAGGCACTCTGCAAACTCTGCCACAACCTGGCAGTAAAACGAGGATCTCTATCTGAGACGATCGTCACTGGAACCCCGTGCAATCTCACTATGTCCCGAATATACAAGTCGGCAAGATGATCTACCGTATCTCTCACGCGCATAGGAATAAAGTGCGCCGACTTAGTCAACCGGTCAACAACCACCCAAATAGCATCACTACCCCGCTGAGTCCTCGGAAGACCTACAACGAAGTCCATAGTGACATGCTCCCACTTCCACTCGGCAATAGGCAAGGGTTGCAACAAACCCGCTGGCCTCTGATGCTCGGCCTTCACTTGCTGGCAAGTAAGGCACTTAGATACGAAAGCTGCCACATCTCTCTTCATACCCTGCCACCAAAACTGGCGACCCAAATCCCGATACATCTTAGTGCCTCCCGAATGCACCGCAAGGCGTGAATGATGAAACTCTCGGAGTACCTCCTCTCGGCAAGACTCCGGCACAAACAGACGGTCTCGGTATCTCACACTCAGGTCGGAATACACCGTCAAACCCTTCTCAACCTTCCCACCGGAAATTTTCTCATGAAGAGATTCTACCTCAAAGTCACCTCTCTGAGCCTCTAACACTCGAGTCACAAGTGAAGGCTGTGCAATAACAGAAAACAAGGCCGCAGCCTCAACGGATTCGCCCAGAAATAAATCAAACTCCCCAAGTGCACCCAACATCTCCCATTCTCGGATGGCTATACTAGCTATGTCACCAACAGGTTTCCTGCTAAGGGCATCGGCCACCACATTGGCCTTTCCCGGATGATAATGCAACTCAAAGTCATAATCCTTTATAAATTCCATCCACCTCCTCTGCCTCAAGTTCAAGTCTTTCTGTGTAAACAAATACTTCAAACTCTTATGATCCGAGAGCACCTCGAACCTCTCACCATAAAGATAATGCCTCCAAATCTTCAAGGCAAATATCACAGCTGCTAACTCTAGATCATGTGTAGGGTAATTCTGCTCGTGAATTTTCAACTGACGTGAGCCATAGGCAACTACTTTCCCCTCTTGCATTAACACACAACCCAGACCCTCTCGTGAGGCATCACAATAGACTGTATAACCCAACCCTCTCTCTGGAATAATCAATACTGGAGCGGTAGTCAGTCTAACTTTCAACTCCTGAAACGACTTTTCACAAGTCTCACTCCATACAAATTTGACTCCCTTCCGAGTCAGTCTAGTCAACGGTGATGCTAATCTGGAGAAATCTTTCACAAACCGACGGTAATACCCAGTTAATCCCAGAAAACTGCGGATCTCAAATACACTCTTAGGCTGTGCCCAATCCTGCACTGCCTCTACCTTGGATGTATCAACAGACACTCCTTCACCGGATACTACATGGCCTAAGAATTTGACTTCTCTCAGCCAGAACTCACACTTCCCAAACTTGGCATACAGCCTATGGGCTCTAAGTAACTCAAGCACCACTCTCAAGTGTTCCTCATGCTCCTCCTCAGAAGGCGAATAGATAAGGATATCATCCACAAAAACGACTACAAACCGATCTAAGAATTTCCGGAAGATCCGGTTCATCAAATCCATAAAAACTTCCGGTGCATTGGTGAGCCCAAATGGCATCACCAGAAACTCATAGTGGCCATACCGCGTACGGAATGCCGTCTTCGAAATATCCTCTTCCCTGACCCTCAACTGGTGGTAACCCGATCTCAAGTCTATCTTAGAGAAACAACGGGAACCCTTCAACTGGTCAAACAGATCATCTATACGCGGCATAGGGTACTTATTCTTAACCGTAGCCTGATTCAATTTCCGGTAATCTATACAAAGTCTCAAAGCGCCTCCTTTCTTTTTAACAAAGAGGGCTGGTGCTCCCTACGGCGAAACAATAGGACGTATAAAGCCCTTATCTAGCAACTCCTGGAGTTGGATCTTCAACTCCACTAACTCAGCTGGGGCAAAACGATAAGGTGCCATCGAAATCGGCGCCGTGCCGGGCATTAGGTCAATGGAGAACTCAATCTCCCTATGCGGTGGCAAACCAACAAGATCCTCGGGAAAGACGTCCGAGTACTCACAAACCACCCTTGGCAACACAATCTGTGTTTCCTCATCCTCACTAATCGAAAGGTTAGCAAGTAGACCACTAAGCTCACTCCGTCCTCGTGGAACATACCCCGGTGGCAACACATCACCAACCCGGTCCCCCAGAAAATGAAAATACTCTCCGCTCACAGTACAACAAGTGACCCTCTGGCGGTAGCAATCAATAACTGCCCGGTATGACGATAACCAGTCCATACCCAAAATAACATCGAAACCCCTCATAGGCATAACTACAAAGGAAAATGGGATTCTATGATAATCAACCTCTATATCACAACCCCTAACGCCTTGTTTCAAAATCAATTCACCCCCAAGAGGTGACACTACACAAATAGGAGATGCTAGCTGTGCAAACTCCAACTCCAAAACAGATGCAAATGCAGCAGACACAAAAGAATGAGATGCACCCGTATCAATCAAAACATTAGCAACCGAGTTGCAAAACAAGAAGGTACCTCTCACAACTGATGGTGCTGGCACAAGATCCTGCGCGGTAACAGCATACACGCGCCCAGACGACCTCTGATCAACTTGCTCAACCCTAGGAGCATAAGATTGCTGCACCGACTGAGACGATGAAGCCCCCCCTGATTGGCCCTCGAGGCCTGACCCGACTGAGCTGGCTGCTGACCTTGAATCGGCCTCAAACCAGATGCACTAGATGTGCCACCCAACTGCGGGCAATACCTCTTCATATGTCCTGGCTGACCACACTGATAACACGAGAGTGGCTGACCTCTACCCTGACTCTGGCACTGAGATCGAGCCGAAGAAGATGCTGCTCTCTGAACTCCTCCCCTCTGAGGACAAGCTGGAGACTTGTGGCCCAGCTGGCCACACTTGAAACAGGTAATGTCCCCCTGACTGCCTTTCCCCGAACTAGCACTCGGTACAGGAAAAGTCGATCTAGAAAAGCTACCCTGAGACTGTTGGGGATTAAAACCCTTCTGTCTCCTACCATCATTCTGACCATCCTGACTCCTCTTGGAGCCCTTCTGCCCTTCCTCCTCCTCCTGCATCATGATTTCCATGTGGGCTGCAGCATCAACCATACGCCCATAATTCCGAATCATAGTTCCCCCAACTCTCAGCTTGAGGCCACGCCTCAACTTCTTCTCAAACTCAATACAACGGCGTTCCTCAGACGCCACCAACTCAGGTGCAAACCTGGACAAACTAGTGAATGCAGCCTCAAATTCGGCCACTGAAGAACTCGCCTGCTTAAGCTGACAAAACTGGTCTCGCAGCTTCTCCCTGACTGCTGGAGATAAGAACTTCTCCTGGAAAGCATTCACAAAAGCCTCCCACGTACCTCCTATACGCCCCTTAGTAAACTTCCACCACTGACCTGCATCCCCCTTCAACTGGAAATATAGCGATCCCGGGTTTACCCTTGTTATACCGTGATCCGGACATGTGTCCGTGGATGTTGGTAGTTGTTTATTATCTTGTTTACATCCTTTCTTACTTTGTATTTGAGTTATAGGATGTGTTGGGCGGGTTGGTTACAGGTTGGTTGAGTTTAGAAACCAAAACTAGTTGCCCAGATTTTTGGCCTGTCCGCTCGAGCGGAGGTGTTGGCGCTCGAGCGGGGAATACATCCATCCAGTATCTTGTTGTGCAGTGTTGTGAGCTCGAGCGTAGGGTTGGGAGCTCGAGCGGAGGCCTGGTTCTGCAAATGTGCTGAGCGAGTGCATTCTGCGCTCGAGCGGGAGGTTGGCCGCTCGAGCGGAAGTCTGTGAGTGGCCGCTCGAGCGGGGTGTTGTACGCTCGAGCGGAAGACTGGGTTTAAATCCCGAATTTGTGACTCTTTAAATCACTTTTTCACTTTCTCTTCTCTCTCTTACTTTTTCAAAATCACCATTGTTGAGCCTCTCACTCTAGATACTACCTTCTCTCTAGGTTTTGATCTAGTAAGAGTGATTTACTCACCGTTGGCCTTTATAAAAAAGTTGTTGATCGTCGAGGGCTTCATTTTAATCTGAAAATCTCGGGTTTTGGAGCACGTTGGGTTTTGTCGTCTTCTCCTTTGGGACTCCGAATTTGAGGTAGGGATAACCTACTCCTCTCTATGGGTTTTGTCTTTAAATTTTGGTAATTTGAGATGTTGGGCTTGGTTTGGTAATTTGGTGAAAGATTGGGACTTTTGTGTAATTTTACAAAAGTTGGGGTTTTACTCATAATAAACCTAGATGCATGTTTGGCATGGAAAATGGAATTAATGTTGAATCATTGATGAAAATGGGACCTAAGGGTTGAAATGTTAATTATGGGAATTGACCTAAATACATTGTTTAATTAATTGGGATAATTAATTGAGAGGAATGAAGGAATGAAATGTTGATTGAATATCCATTGTGCATTTATTTTCTGTTTAGAAATAACTGCTTTGGGCTATCGGTGGAGGATAGTCGTGATTGTTGTAGACAATGCTTGATGATTAAGTAAACTGAAACTAATCAATGGAATGTGTCATGGAACTTGACGGTTGATAGAATACATTAAATGTGTGTATTGTGTGATTGTATATAGAACCAATGTGTTTATATACGTTATGTGTAGAGGAGGAGATAGGGGATGTACTCCGCGGTTTAGGGGAAGATAGGGGATGTACCTCTAAACCGGATAGGTATTGGGAGGAGATAGGGGATGAACTCCGTAGACAGAGCTCATATGCTTGTCTAGAGAAGTGAAGATAGAGCTCATATGCTTATCTTTGTGAAGTGTGGATACAGCTTGTATGCTTATCTGTGGATATTGTTGATATACATATCTGTTGTAGAGTGTGGATACAGCTTGTATGCTTATCTGTGGATATTGTTGATATACATATCTGTTGTAGAATGTGGATACAGCTTGTATGCTTATCTGTGGATATTGTTGGTATACATATCTGTTGAGAATGTGGATATAGCTTTTATGCTTATCTGAATGTGAGATATAGTTTTTATACATATCTGTGGAAATGATGATAGAGCTAGCATGCTTATCTGTTGAAAAAGGGAAAATGAAAAGTAATTGGGACTTGTAAGTCGTTGACATAAATATGTAATTTATGTGATTGTATCAGTGTTGACCAACTATCAATTGCTAATGTTTTAGTCATTGTCCATGGTTGGTTTAGTGTATTTCTACTGGGCTGTGGCTCACCCTATATGGGAATATCATTTTCAGGTACAGGAAGCATGCCACCTCCAAGGACTTAGCTGGGAGGCTAGTGGCGGGCATAGTTTTGTCGTTTTACTTTTGATGTATTACATGTAACTTCAAGCCAAGGGCTTAATGTGTAAACGAGTTAGAACTCTTGTTGTAACCAAGTGTTAACTTGGAAAGCTGTAAGCCCGTAGGGCATTTTGTTATGAGGTTAACATGTAATATTTATTTAACGGAACTCTAATGAATATAAGAGTGTGGTTAATTTATATGTAAATGCATGTTTTATCTGATGGGTTTATTGTTATTATTTTGAGGGCGTTACAACTTGGTATCAGAGCGTACCGGGTTCGAATACTTTGGGTACGTGGGAAGTGATTAGTATCACAATGGGTTTGTCTCGCCTGATAGAGATTTAGATATAGTATTATATGCTATGGGCTTAAGTGATAACATGTTTATGTGACTATGTGGGTATGGGATTTAATTTCTGGGATATTGATTGGATCCTTGAGTTTCTGGGAGTCTTGTTGGAAAAGCACTTGATCAATGCTGTTTCTAACCGGAACTCTAGTGACGCCTCGGGACTATTATTATCCGGAAATGGAATTCGTAAGTGCTTATGTGTTTATGTGCTTATGTGGAGTGAATTACAGTTGTCCAAGCATTAGGACGTGAGTGTTTAGTTTCGGCACACTTATGAATGTGCTAACGTTCTGTGTTGCCTTTATTAGGATGTCAGGACGAGGAAGAGGTGCTAGGCGTGGTAGACCTGCGAGGCAGGAAGTACCGTTACAGGGTGAGATTCCGGCAGTGCAGGAGGGAGTTGGGCAGGCCAATGTGGCCGAGCCAGTGGGTCAGCAGGCTATGAGTGCCTTGGCCAGAGAGATAGCAGGAGCTTTGGGTATTCTTAGAGCTGGGAATCAGGCAGCTGAGACAGGACCTTCTTTCTTGAAGAGGGAGTTCTTCCGGTGTAATCCGGACGAGTTTATCGGGGATCCTAAAGAGCCGCTTAAGGCAGATGAATGGCTCGAACAGACAACGAAGACGTTTGAGATGCTTGGCATCGAGGACGGAGCACTGAAAGTGACCTTGGCATCCTTCCAACTGAAGGGAGATGCGGGTCAATGGTGGAAGTACGAGAAGGCTCGTGTTGGTGGTACTTGGGAGGCATTTGTGAATGCTTTTCAGGAGAGGTTTTTGTCTGCAGTAGCAAGGGAGAAGCTGAGGGATCAGTTTAGCCGGCTTAATCAGCAGGGCTTGTCAGTGGCCGAGTTTGAGGCTACTTTTACCAGTCTGTCTAGGTTTGCACCTGAACTGGTGGCGTCTGAGGAACGCCGTTGCTATGAGTTTGAGCGGAAGTTGAGGCGGGGCCTCAAGTTGAGAATTGGTGGGTCTTATATTCGAGAGTATAGACACCTAGTGGACGCTGCAGCTCATATGGAGCTTATGATGCAGGAGGAGGATGAGGGTCAGAGAGGCTCCAAGAGGAGCCAGGATAGTCAGAGTGATGGCAGGAGACAGAAGGGTTATAACCCTCAGCAGTCTCAGGGTGCAGTCTCTAGATCGACCTTTCCAGTGCCTACTGTAGGCTCGGGGAGAGGCAGTCAGGGGAATTTCACCTGTTACAAGTGTGGCCAGCTGGGTCACAAGGTATCTGTTTGCCCGCAGAAGGGTGGGAGTCAGAAAGCTGCTTCTTCTTCAGCTAGATCGTCGAGTCAGAGTTTGGGCAGGGGCCAGCTCTTGACTTGTTATCAGTGTGGACAACCTGGGCACATGAAGAGGTTTTGCCCACAGTTGAGTGCCACTTCGGGAGCGTCTGGTTCCAGACAGACGCAGGGTTTTCAGCCAGCTCAGTCTGTGCAGGCCTCGAGGGCCAATCCGGGAGTTTCGTCATCCCAGTCTGTGCAGCAGTCTTTTGCTCCGAGAGGTGAGCAGGTAGACCAGGGGCCTACGGGGCGCGTGTATGCTGTTACCGCCCAGGACTTAGTACCGGCTCCATCAGTAGTGAGAGGTACTTTTCTGTTTTGCAACTCAGTTGCTAATGTGTTGATAGACACGGGTGCATCTCATTCTTTTGTATCTGCTGCATTTGCATCTGTTTTGGAATTGGAGTTAGCACAGTTAGCATCTCCTATTTGTGTGGTATCGCCTTTGGGTGGTGAGTTGATCCTGAAACAGGGTGTTAGAGGATGTGATATAGAGGTCGCCGATTATAGGCTTCCTTTTCTGTTTGTTGTCATGCCCATGAAGGGTTTTGATGTTATTTTGGGTATGGACTGGTTATCGTCATACCGGGCTGTTATTGATTGCTACCGCCAGAGGGTTACATTGTGTACCTTGAGCGGGGAGTGGTTCCATTTCTTGGGAGACCGGGTTGGTAGTGTTTTGCCACCGGGGTATGATTCGCGAGGGCGAAGTGAGCTTAGTAGTCTACTTGCTAGCTTTGAGAGTAGTAAGTGTGATGAGACACTGATTGTGTTGCCGAGGGTGGTTTGTGAGTATTCGGATGTTTTTCCCGAAGATCTTGTTAGTTTGCCACCTCACCGAGAGATAGAGTTCTCTATTGATTTAGTGCCTGGTACGGCGCCGATTTCTATGGCACCTTACCGTTTTGCTCCAGCAGAGTTGGTTGAGTTGAAAGTTCAGCTCCAGGAATTGCTAGATAAGGGCTTTGTTCGCCCTAGTGTTTCACCGTGGGGAGCACCGGCACTCTTTGTTAAAAAGAAAGATGGTGCCTTGAGATTGTGTATAGACTACCGGAAGTTGAATCGGGCTACGGTTAAGAATAAGTATCCTATGCCCCGTATAGATGATTTGTTTGACCAGTTGAAGGGTTCCCGTTGTTTCTCTAAGATAGACTTGAGATCGGGTTACCATCAGTTGAGGGTCAGGGAGGAAGATATTCCTAAGACGGCATTCCGTACGCGGTATGGCCATTATGAGTTTTTGGTGATGCCATTCGGGCTTACCAATGCACCGGCAGTCTTTATGGACTTGATGAACCGGATTTTCCGGGAGTTCTTAGACCGATTTGTGGTTGTTTTCGTGGACGATATCCTTATCTATTCGTCTTCTGAGGAGGAGCACGAGGCACACTTGAGAGTGGTGCTTGAGTTACTTAGAGCCCATAGGCTGTATGCCAAGTTTGGGAAGTGTGAGTTCTGGCTGAGGGAAGTCAAATTCTTAGGCCACGTGGTATCCGGGGAAGGGGTGTCTGTTGATACATCCAAGGTTGAGGCAGTGCAAGATTGGGCACAGCCTAAGAGTGTGTTTGAGATCCGCAGTTTTCTGGGATTAGCTGGGTATTACCGTCGGTTTGTGAAAGATTTCTCCAGGTTAGCGTCACCGTTGACTAGACTGACTCGGAAGGGAGTCAAGTTTGTGTGGAGTGAGACTTGTGAAAAGTCGTTCCAAGAGTTGAAAATTAGATTGACCACCGCTCCGGTGTTGATTATTCCAGAGAGAGGGTTGAGTTATGCGGTTTATTGTGATGCCTCACGAGAGGGTTTGGGTTGTGTGTTGATGCAAGAGGGAAAAGTGGTAGCTTATGGCTCACGTCAGTTGAAAATACACGAGAAGAATTACCCCACACACGACCTAGAGTTAGCAGCTGTGATCTTTGCCTTGAAAATCTGGAGGCACTACCTTTATGGTGAGAGGTTCGAGGTATTCTCGGATCACAAGAGTTTGAAGTATCTGTTTACACAGAGAGACTTGAATTTGAGGCAGAGGAGATGGATGGAGTTCATCGAGGATTATGATTTTGAGTTACATTATCATCCGGGAAAGGCCAATGTTGTGGCCGATGCCCTTAGTAGGAAGACCATTAGTGATGTAGCTTGTATAGCCATCTGGGAATGGAAGATGTTGGGGGCACTTGGCGAGTTTGATTTGCTACTGGGCGAATCTGTTGAGGCTGCGGCCTTGTTTTCTGTTGTTGCGCAGCCTACACTTGTGACTAGAGTGTTAGAGGCACAGAGAGGTGACCTTGAGGTAGAATCCCTCCGAGAGAAGATCTCCAGTGGGAAAGTTGAGAAGGGTTTGACGGTGTATCCCGACCTGAGTGTGAGATACCGAGACCGTTTGTTTGTACCGGAGTCTTGCCGTGAGGAAGTACTCCGAGAGTTTCACCATTCGCGCCTTGCGGTGCATCCGGGAGGTACTAAGATGTATCAGGATTTGGGTCGCCAATTTTGGTGGCGGGGTATGAAAAGAGATGTGGCTGTTTTCGTATCGAAGTGCCTTACTTGCCAGCAAGTGAAGGCCGAGCATCAGAGGCCAGCGGGTTTGTTGCAACCCTTACCTATTGCCGAGTGGAAGTGGGAGCATGTCACTATGGACTTCGTTGTAGGTCTTCCGAGGACTCAGCGGGGTAGTGATGCTATTTGGGTGGTTGTAGACCGGTTGACTAAGTCGGCGCACTTTATTCCTATGCGCGTGAGAGATTCGATAGATCATCTTGCCGATTTGTATATTCGGGACGTAGTGAGATTGCACGGGGTCCCAGTGACGATCGTCTCAGATAGAGATCCTCGTTTTACTGCTAGGTTGTGGCAGAGTTTGCAGAGTGCCTTGGGCACTAAGTTGACCTTTAGTACGGCTTATCATCCTCAGACTGACGGGCAGTCCGAGCGTACTATTCAGATCCTCGAGGATATGCTTCGGGGTTGTGTCCTGGACTTCAGTGGGACGTGGGAGAGGCACTTGCCATTGGTAGAGTTTGCCTACAACAACAGTTTTCAGTCTAGCATCGGTATGGCACCGTTTGAGGCCTTGTATGGCCGACCGTGTAGGTCTCCAGTTTGTTGGGCCGAGGTGGGTGATGCACCTTTGTTGGGTCCGGAGTTGGTTAGGGAGACGACGGAGAAAGTTGAGCTTATCCGTAGGAGGCTTGTTACAGCCCAGAGTCGACAAAAGAGTTATGCCGACCGTAGGAGGAGACCTTTGGCGTTTGAGGTAGGTGATCATGTCTTCCTGAAGATATCACCTCGACGAGGCTTGATGAGATTTGGGAAGAGTGGGAAGTTATCCCCTCGGTTTATTGGTCCTTTTGAGATCCTTGAGAGGATTGGTGAGGTTGCTTATCGATTGGCCTTACCACCGCAGTTGTCCGGAGTGCATGACGTGTTTCATGTGAGTATGCTTCGGAAGTATGAGCCAGATCCATCACATGTGCTGGATTGGAGCGATTTAGAGGTAGATGAGGATGCCTCGTATGAGGAGAGACCGGTTCGGGTCTTGGATAGACGAGACCAGGTCCTGCGTGGCAAGACCATTCCTTTGGTAAAAGTCTTGTGGAAACATCACGGAGTGGAGGAAGCCACTTGGGAACGTGAGTTGGAAGTCCGAGAGAAATATCCGGACTTGTTTGTTGTTATGTAATCTTATATTTAAATTTTACATCTTGTTGAACTTAAGAGCTTTGATATATGTCTTAAGTTGTGAAACATTGAAAATGTTTTGGTTATTGGAAGTATGTTTTGGAACTTGCCTAATATGGAAGTTGAAAGTGACATTATATGTGTTAAATATATTGTTGAAATTGGAAGGATAGTGCATAATGTTAATGCATGTTGAAAGTACATATGTTGTTTACATATTGTGATATGTCTCTTGTTAAAGGGATGGGATGACCGGTAATGGGTCGAATTGTTGAATGTTCAAATGTAACATTGTCTAAATTGGAGAAAAACTTGTTTTGAAAACTTGTGCTTAATTTCGGGGGCGAAATTCTTTAAGGGGGGGAGGTTATAGCGATCCCGGGTTTACCCTTGTTATACCGTGATCCGGACATGTGTCCGTGGATGTTGGTAGTTGTTTATTATCTTGTTTACATCCTTTCTTACTTTGTATTTGAGTTATAGGATGTGTTGGGCGGGTTGGTTACAGGTTGGTTGAGTTTAGAAACCAAAACTAGTTGCCCAGATTTTTGGCCTGTCCGCTCGAGCGGAGGTGTTGGCGCTCGAGCGGGGAATACATCCATCCAGTATCTTGTTGTGCAGTGTTGTGAGCTCGAGCGTAGGGTTGGGAGCTCGAGCGGAGGCCTGGTTCTGCAAATGTGCTGAGCGAGTGCATTCTGCGCTCGAGCGGGAGGTTGGCCGCTCGAGCGGAAGTCTGTGAGTGGCCGCTCGAGCGGGGTGTTGTACGCTCGAGCGGAAGACTGGGTTTAAATCCCGAATTTGTGACTCTTTAAATCACTTTTTCACTTTCTCTTCTCTCTCTTACTTTTTCAAAATCACCATTGTTGAGCCTCTCACTCTAGATACTACCTTCTCTCTAGGTTTTGATCTAGTAAGAGTGATTTACTCACCGTTGGCCTTTATAAAAAAGTTGTTGATCGTCGAGGGCTTCATTTTAATCTGAAAATCTCGGGTTTTGGAGCACGTTGGGTTTTGTCGTCTTCTCCTTTGGGACTCCGAATTTGAGGTAGGGATAACCTACTCCTCTCTATGGGTTTTGTCTTTAAATTTTGGTAATTTGAGATGTTGGGCTTGGTTTGGTAATTTGGTGAAAGATTGGGACTTTTGTGTAATTTTACAAAAGTTGGGGTTTTACTCATAATAAACCTAGATGCATGTTTGGCATGGAAAATGGAATTAATGTTGAATCATTGATGAAAATGGGACCTAAGGGTTGAAATGTTAATTATGGGAATTGACCTAAATACATTGTTTAATTAATTGGGATAATTAATTGAGAGGAATGAAGGAATGAAATGTTGATTGAATATCCATTGTGCATTTATTTTCTGTTTAGAAATAACTGCTTTGGGCTATCGGTGGAGGATAGTCGTGATTGTTGTAGACAATGCTTGATGATTAAGTAAACTGAAACTAATCAATGGAATGTGTCATGGAACTTGACGGTTGATAGAATACATTAAATGTGTGTATTGTGTGATTGTATATAGAACCAATGTGTTTATATACGTTATGTGTAGAGGAGGAGATAGGGGATGTACTCCGCGGTTTAGGGGAAGATAGGGGATGTACCTCTAAACCGGATAGGTATTGGGAGGAGATAGGGGATGAACTCCGTAGACAGAGCTCATATGCTTGTCTAGAGAAGTGAAGATAGAGCTCATATGCTTATCTTTGTGAAGTGTGGATACAGCTTGTATGCTTATCTGTGGATATTGTTGATATACATATCTGTTGTAGAGTGTGGATACAGCTTGTATGCTTATCTGTGGATATTGTTGATATACATATCTGTTGTAGAATGTGGATACAGCTTGTATGCTTATCTGTGGATATTGTTGGTATACATATCTGTTGAGAATGTGGATATAGCTTTTATGCTTATCTGAATGTGAGATATAGTTTTTATACATATCTGTGGAAATGATGATAGAGCTAGCATGCTTATCTGTTGAAAAAGGGAAAATGAAAAGTAATTGGGACTTGTAAGTCGTTGACATAAATATGTAATTTATGTGATTGTATCAGTGTTGACCAACTATCAATTGCTAATGTTTTAGTCATTGTCCATGGTTGGTTTAGTGTATTTCTACTGGGCTGTGGCTCACCCTATATGGGAATATCATTTTCAGGTACAGGAAGCATGCCACCTCCAAGGACTTAGCTGGGAGGCTAGTGGCGGGCATAGTTTTGTCGTTTTACTTTTGATGTATTACATGTAACTTCAAGCCAAGGGCTTAATGTGTAAACGAGTTAGAACTCTTGTTGTAACCAAGTGTTAACTTGGAAAGCTGTAAGCCCGTAGGGCATTTTGTTATGAGGTTAACATGTAATATTTATTTAACGGAACTCTAATGAATATAAGAGTGTGGTTAATTTATATGTAAATGCATGTTTTATCTGATGGGTTTATTGTTATTATTTTGAGGGCGTTACAACTTGGTATCAGAGCGTACCGGGTTCGAATACTTTGGGTACGTGGGAAGTGATTAGTATCACAATGGGTTTGTCTCGCCTGATAGAGATTTAGATATAGTATTATATGCTATGGGCTTAAGTGATAACATGTTTATGTGACTATGTGGGTATGGGATTTAATTTCTGGGATATTGATTGGATCCTTGAGTTTCTGGGAGTCTTGTTGGAAAAGCACTTGATCAATGCTGTTTCTAACCGGAACTCTAGTGACGCCTCGGGACTATTATTATCCGGAAATGGAATTCGTAAGTGCTTATGTGTTTATGTGCTTATGTGGAGTGAATTACAGTTGTCCAAGCATTAGGACGTGAGTGTTTAGTTTCGGCACACTTATGAATGTGCTAACGTTCTGTGTTGCCTTTATTAGGATGTCAGGACGAGGAAGAGGTGCTAGGCGTGGTAGACCTGCGAGGCAGGAAGTACCGTTACAGGGTGAGATTCCGGCAGTGCAGGAGGGAGTTGGGCAGGCCAATGTGGCCGAGCCAGTGGGTCAGCAGGCTATGAGTGCCTTGGCCAGAGAGATAGCAGGAGCTTTGGGTATTCTTAGAGCTGGGAATCAGGCAGCTGAGACAGGACCTTCTTTCTTGAAGAGGGAGTTCTTCCGGTGTAATCCGGACGAGTTTATCGGGGATCCTAAAGAGCCGCTTAAGGCAGATGAATGGCTCGAACAGACAACGAAGACGTTTGAGATGCTTGGCATCGAGGACGGAGCACTGAAAGTGACCTTGGCATCCTTCCAACTGAAGGGAGATGCGGGTCAATGGTGGAAGTACGAGAAGGCTCGTGTTGGTGGTACTTGGGAGGCATTTGTGAATGCTTTTCAGGAGAGGTTTTTGTCTGCAGTAGCAAGGGAGAAGCTGAGGGATCAGTTTAGCCGGCTTAATCAGCAGGGCTTGTCAGTGGCCGAGTTTGAGGCTACTTTTACCAGTCTGTCTAGGTTTGCACCTGAACTGGTGGCGTCTGAGGAACGCCGTTGCTATGAGTTTGAGCGGAAGTTGAGGCGGGGCCTCAAGTTGAGAATTGGTGGGTCTTATATTCGAGAGTATAGACACCTAGTGGACGCTGCAGCTCATATGGAGCTTATGATGCAGGAGGAGGATGAGGGTCAGAGAGGCTCCAAGAGGAGCCAGGATAGTCAGAGTGATGGCAGGAGACAGAAGGGTTATAACCCTCAGCAGTCTCAGGGTGCAGTCTCTAGATCGACCTTTCCAGTGCCTACTGTAGGCTCGGGGAGAGGCAGTCAGGGGAATTTCACCTGTTACAAGTGTGGCCAGCTGGGTCACAAGGTATCTGTTTGCCCGCAGAAGGGTGGGAGTCAGAAAGCTGCTTCTTCTTCAGCTAGATCGTCGAGTCAGAGTTTGGGCAGGGGCCAGCTCTTGACTTGTTATCAGTGTGGACAACCTGGGCACATGAAGAGGTTTTGCCCACAGTTGAGTGCCACTTCGGGAGCGTCTGGTTCCAGACAGACGCAGGGTTTTCAGCCAGCTCAGTCTGTGCAGGCCTCGAGGGCCAATCCGGGAGTTTCGTCATCCCAGTCTGTGCAGCAGTCTTTTGCTCCGAGAGGTGAGCAGGTAGACCAGGGGCCTACGGGGCGCGTGTATGCTGTTACCGCCCAGGACTTAGTACCGGCTCCATCAGTAGTGAGAGGTACTTTTCTGTTTTGCAACTCAGTTGCTAATGTGTTGATAGACACGGGTGCATCTCATTCTTTTGTATCTGCTGCATTTGCATCTGTTTTGGAATTGGAGTTAGCACAGTTAGCATCTCCTATTTGTGTGGTATCGCCTTTGGGTGGTGAGTTGATCCTGAAACAGGGTGTTAGAGGATGTGATATAGAGGTCGCCGATTATAGGCTTCCTTTTCCGTTTGTTGTCATGCCCATGAAGGGTTTTGATGTTATTTTGGGTATGGACTGGTTATCGTCATACCGGGCTGTTATTGATTGCTACCGCCAGAGGGTTACATTGTGTACCTTGAGCGGGGAGTGGTTCCATTTCTTGGGAGACCGGGTTGGTAGTGTTTTGCCACCGGGGTATGATTCGCGAGGGCGAAGTGAGCTTAGTAGTCTACTTGCTAGCTTTGAGAGTAGTAAGTGTGATGAGACACTGATTGTGTTGCCGAGGGTGGTTTGTGAGTATTCGGATGTTTTTCCCGAAGATCTTGTTAGTTTGCCACCTCACCGAGAGATAGAGTTCTCTATTGATTTAGTGCCTGGTACGGCGCCGATTTCTATGGCACCTTACCGTTTTGCTCCAGCAGAGTTGGTTGAGTTGAAAGTTCAGCTCCAGGAATTGCTAGATAAGGGCTTTGTTCGCCCTAGTGTTTCACCGTGGGGAGCACCGGCACTCTTTGTTAAAAAGAAAGATGGTGCCTTGAGATTGTGTATAGACTACCGGAAGTTGAATCGGGCTACGGTTAAGAATAAGTATCCTATGCCCCGTATAGATGATTTGTTTGACCAGTTGAAGGGTTCCCGTTGTTTCTCTAAGATAGACTTGAGATCGGGTTACCATCAGTTGAGGGTCAGGGAGGAAGATATTCCTAAGACGGCATTCCGTACGCGGTATGGCCATTATGAGTTTTTGGTGATGCCATTCGGGCTTACCAATGCACCGGCAGTCTTTATGGACTTGATGAACCGGATTTTCCGGGAGTTCTTAGACCGATTTGTGGTTGTTTTCGTGGACGATATCCTTATCTATTCGTCTTCTGAGGAGGAGCACGAGGCACACTTGAGAGTGGTGCTTGAGTTACTTAGAGCCCATAGGCTGTATGCCAAGTTTGGGAAGTGTGAGTTCTGGCTGAGGGAAGTCAAATTCTTAGGCCACGTGGTATCCGGGGAAGGGGTGTCTGTTGATACATCCAAGGTTGAGGCAGTGCAAGATTGGGCACAGCCTAAGAGTGTGTTTGAGATCCGCAGTTTTCTGGGATTAGCTGGGTATTACCGTCGGTTTGTGAAAGATTTCTCCAGGTTAGCGTCACCGTTGACTAGACTGACTCGGAAGGGAGTCAAGTTTGTGTGGAGTGAGACTTGTGAAAAGTCGTTCCAAGAGTTGAAAATTAGATTGACCACCGCTCCGGTGTTGATTATTCCAGAGAGAGGGTTGAGTTATGCGGTTTATTGTGATGCCTCACGAGAGGGTTTGGGTTGTGTGTTGATGCAAGAGGGAAAAGTGGTAGCTTATGGCTCACGTCAGTTGAAAATACACGAGAAGAATTACCCCACACACGACCTAGAGTTAGCAGCTGTGATCTTTGCCTTGAAAATCTGGAGGCACTACCTTTATGGTGAGAGGTTCGAGGTATTCTCGGATCACAAGAGTTTGAAGTATCTGTTTACACAGAGAGACTTGAATTTGAGGCAGAGGAGATGGATGGAGTTCATCGAGGATTATGATTTTGAGTTACATTATCATCCGGGAAAGGCCAATGTTGTGGCCGATGCCCTTAGTAGGAAGACCATTAGTGATGTAGCTTGTATAGCCATCTGGGAATGGAAGATGTTGGGGGCACTTGGCGAGTTTGATTTGCTACTGGGCGAATCTGTTGAGGCTGCGGCCTTGTTTTCTGTTGTTGCGCAGCCTACACTTGTGACTAGAGTGTTAGAGGCACAGAGAGGTGACCTTGAGGTAGAATCCCTCCGAGAGAAGATCTCCAGTGGGAAAGTTGAGAAGGGTTTGACGGTGTATCCCGACCTGAGTGTGAGATACCGAGACCGTTTGTTTGTACCGGAGTCTTGCCGTGAGGAAGTACTCCGAGAGTTTCACCATTCGCGCCTTGCGGTGCATCCGGGAGGTACTAAGATGTATCAGGATTTGGGTCGCCAATTTTGGTGGCGGGGTATGAAAAGAGATGTGGCTGTTTTCGTATCGAAGTGCCTTACTTGCCAGCAAGTGAAGGCCGAGCATCAGAGGCCAGCGGGTTTGTTGCAACCCTTACCTATTGCCGAGTGGAAGTGGGAGCATGTCACTATGGACTTCGTTGTAGGTCTTCCGAGGACTCAGCGGGGTAGTGATGCTATTTGGGTGGTTGTAGACCGGTTGACTAAGTCGGCGCACTTTATTCCTATGCGCGTGAGAGATTCGATAGATCATCTTGCCGATTTGTATATTCGGGACGTAGTGAGATTGCACGGGGTCCCAGTGACGATCGTCTCAGATAGAGATCCTCGTTTTACTGCTAGGTTGTGGCAGAGTTTGCAGAGTGCCTTGGGCACTAAGTTGACCTTTAGTACGGCTTATCATCCTCAGACTGACGGGCAGTCCGAGCGTACTATTCAGATCCTCGAGGATATGCTTCGGGGTTGTGTCCTGGACTTCAGTGGGACGTGGGAGAGGCACTTGCCATTGGTAGAGTTTGCCTACAACAACAGTTTTCAGTCTAGCATCGGTATGGCACCGTTTGAGGCCTTGTATGGCCGACCGTGTAGGTCTCCAGTTTGTTGGGCCGAGGTGGGTGATGCACCTTTGTTGGGTCCGGAGTTGGTTAGGGAGACGACGGAGAAAGTTGAGCTTATCCGTAGGAGGCTTGTTACAGCCCAGAGTCGACAAAAGAGTTATGCCGACCGTAGGAGGAGACCTTTGGCGTTTGAGGTAGGTGATCATGTCTTCCTGAAGATATCACCTCGACGAGGCTTGATGAGATTTGGGAAGAGTGGGAAGTTATCCCCTCGGTTTATTGGTCCTTTTGAGATCCTTGAGAGGATTGGTGAGGTTGCTTATCGATTGGCCTTACCACCGCAGTTGTCCGGAGTGCATGACGTGTTTCATGTGAGTATGCTTCGGAAGTATGAGCCAGATCCATCACATGTGCTGGATTGGAGCGATTTAGAGGTAGATGAGGATGCCTCGTATGAGGAGAGACCGGTTCGGGTCTTGGATAGACGGGACCAGGTCCTGCGTGGCAAGACCATTCCTTTGGTAAAAGTCTTGTGGAAACATCACGGAGTGGAGGAAGCCACTTGGGAACGTGAGTTGGAAGTCCGAGAGAAATATCCGGACTTGTTTGTTGTTATGTAATCTTATATTTAAATTTTACATCTTGTTGAACTTAAGAGCTTTGATATATGTCTTAAGTTGTGAAACATTGAAAATGTTTTGGTTATTGGAAGTATGTTTTGGAACTTGCCTAATATGGAAGTTGAAAGTGACATTATATGTGTTAAATATATTGTTGAAATTGGAAGGATAGTGCATAATGTTAATGCATGTTGAAAGTACATATGTTGTTTACATATTGTGATATGTCTCTTGTTAAAGGGATGGGATGACCGGTAATGGGTCGAATTGTTGAATGTTCAAATGTAACATTGTCTAAATTGGAGAAAAACTTGTTTCGAAAACTTGTGCTTAATTTCGGGGGCGAAATTCTTTAAGGGGGGGAGGTTATAGCGATCCCGGGTTTACCCTTGTTATACCGTGATCCGGACATGTGTCCGTGGATGTTGGTAGTTGTTTATTATCTTGTTTACATCCTTTCTTACTTTGTATTTGAGTTATAGGATGTGTTGGGCGGGTTGGTTACAGGTTGGTTGAGTTTAGAAACCAAAACTAGTTGCCCAGATTTTTGGCCTGTCCGCTCGAGCGGAGGTGTTGGCGCTCGAGCGGGGAATACATCCATCCAGTATCTTGTTGTGCAGTGTTGTGAGCTCGAGCGTAGGGTTGGGAGCTCGAGCGGAGGCCTGGTTCTGCAAATGTGCTGAGCGAGTGCATTCTGCGCTCGAGCGGGAGGTTGGCCGCTCGAGCGGAAGTCTGTGAGTGGCCGCTCGAGCGGGGTGTTGTACGCTCGAGCGGAAGACTGGGTTTAAATCCCGAATTTGTGACTCTTTAAATCACTTTTTCACTTTCTCTTCTCTCTCTTACTTTTTCAAAATCACCATTGTTGAGCCTCTCACTCTAGATACTACCTTCTCTCTAGGTTTTGATCTAGTAAGAGTGATTTACTCACCGTTGGCCTTTATAAAAAAGTTGTTGATCGTCGAGGGCTTCATTTTAATCTGAAAATCTCGGGTTTTGGAGCACGTTGGGTTTTGTCGTCTTCTCCTTTGGGACTCCGAATTTGAGGTAGGGATAACCTACTCCTCTCTATGGGTTTTGTCTTTAAATTTTGGTAATTTGAGATGTTGGGCTTGGTTTGGTAATTTGGTGAAAGATTGGGACTTTTGTGTAATTTTACAAAAGTTGGGGTTTTACTCATAATAAACCTAGATGCATGTTTGGCATGGAAAATGGAATTAATGTTGAATCATTGATGAAAATGGGACCTAAGGGTTGAAATGTTAATTATGGGAATTGACCTAAATACATTGTTTAATTAATTGGGATAATTAATTGAGAGGAATGAAGGAATGAAATGTTGATTGAATATCCATTGTGCATTTATTTTCTGTTTAGAAATAACTGCTTTGGGCTATCGGTGGAGGATAGTCGTGATTGTTGTAGACAATGCTTGATGATTAAGTAAACTGAAACTAATCAATGGAATGTGTCATGGAACTTGACGGTTGATAGAATACATTAAATGTGTGTATTGTGTGATTGTATATAGAACCAATGTGTTTATATACGTTATGTGTAGAGGAGGAGATAGGGGATGTACTCCGCGGTTTAGGGGAAGATAGGGGATGTACCTCTAAACCGGATAGGTATTGGGAGGAGATAGGGGATGAACTCCATAGACAGAGCTCATATGCTTGTCTAGAGAAGTGAAGATAGAGCTCATATGCTTATCTTTGTGAAGTGTGGATACAGCTTGTATGCTTATCTGTGGATATTGTTGATATACATATCTGTTGTAGAGTGTGGATACAGCTTGTATGCTTATCTGTGGATATTGTTGATATACATATCTGTTGTAGAATGTGGATACAGCTTGTATGCTTATCTGTGGATATTGTTGGTATACATATCTGTTGAGAATGTGGATATAGCTTTTATGCTTATCTGAATGTGAGATATAGTTTTTATACATATCTGTGGAAATGATGATAGAGCTAGCATGCTTATCTGTTGAAAAAGGGAAAATGAAAAGTAATTGGGACTTGTAAGTCGTTGACATAAATATGTAATTTATGTGATTGTATCAGTGTTGACCAACTATCAATTGCTAATGTTTTAGTCATTGTCCATGGTTGGTTTAGTGTATTTCTACTGGGCTGTGGCTCACCCTATATGGGAATATCATTTTCAGGTACAGGAAGCATGCCACCTCCAAGGACTTAGCTGGGAGGCTAGTGGCGGGCATAGTTTTGTCGTTTTACTTTTGATGTATTACATGTAACTTCAAGCCAAGGGCTTAATGTGTAAACGAGTTAGAACTCTTGTTGTAACCAAGTGTTAACTTGGAAAGCTGTAAGCCCGTAGGGCATTTTGTTATGAGGTTAACATGTAATATTTATTTAACGGAACTCTAATGAATATAAGAGTGTGGTTAATTTATATGTAAATGCATGTTTTATCTGATGGGTTTATTGTTATTATTTTGAGGGCGTTACAGGAAAGATGCGAAGGTCACTTTCAACCCCTCGTATTCGATGCCAAGCATCTCAAACGTCTTCGTTGTCTGTTCGAGCCATTCATCTGCCTTAAGCGGCTCTTTAGGATCACCCACAAATTCATCCGGATTAGACCGGAAGAACTCCCTCTTCAGAAAGGAAGGTCCTGCATCAGCAGCAGCAACCTGAGCTTGATTCTCAGCTCTGAGAATGCCTACTGACTCCCTGAATGCTCCTGCTATCTCTCGAGCTAAAGCGCCCATAGCCTGCTGGCCTACTGGCTCGGCCACATTAGCCTGGCCAATTCCCTCCTGAACTGCCGGAATCTCCTCTGGCACAGGCACCTCCTGCCTACCCGGCCTACCACGCCTACCGCGTCCCCGTCCTCGTCCTGACATCCTAATAAAGGAAACAGAGACATTAGCACATTAATAAATGTGCCGAAGCTAAACACTCGCGTCCTAATGCAATGGACAACAATAATTCATTCCACGTAAGCACATAATCACATAAGCACCTACAAATTTCATTCCCGGATAATGATAGTCCCAATGTGTTACTATAGTTCCGGTTGGAAGCAGCAGTGATCAAGTGCCTTTCCAACAAGACTACTAGAAACTCAAGGCTCCAATCAACATCCCAGAAACTACATTCCATACCCACATAATCACATAAACATGTTATCACATAAACATATAACATTACACTAAGTCTCTATCAAACGAGACGAACCCAATGTGATGCTAATCACGTCCCACGTACCCAAAGTATTCAAACCCGGTACGCTCTGATACCAAGTTGTAACGCCCTCAAAATTAACCCATTATATATATCATTGACGTGCATTATTTAAAGAAGACAATTTACTAATTCATTCATCAGAGTATTACTAAATAAAGCATTACATGTAACATTGAATAAAATGCCTTACAGGCTTACATCTTTCCAAGCCAAAACTTGGATACAAAAATATGAGTTCTAACTCAAAACAAGAAAAGCCCTAGGCTTGAATGTTTACATGTACTAATAAATAAAGACAATTAACTAAAGGTAGTCTTCTTCAAACCAGAAGCCAAACCCTCCCAAGCTAAGTCCTTGGAGGTAGTTTATCACCTGAACCTGAAAATGATGTTCCCATAAAGGGTGAGCCACAGCCCAGTAGAAATATTCTAAACCACATATAAGAAATGAATAAAGCAATAGCATTCAACAGATGGTTAACCAAGATAATCAATTACTTCATTTTACAGCCTCATGACACTGTTGTCTAAGATACATTTTACTTTCCAACTTAATCAACATGGCTCAGAACCTGGCCGAACTTACAACAGTGAATTATATATATCATATTCACATTCTTCCAATATCAACAAACAAATGTGACTCAAGCTCAATTCAAAGCACTTCATACTTCCAGATTGATACACATTTTAGTGTTGTATCAATAAAACACTTCTATATAAATAAGCACACATAAAAGTGATGCTAATGGAGTCCATCCCCTATCTCCTCCCACACAAAACAATGTATGCAAATGCAATGCTCAATCAATACACGTATCTTCTGTATCAATGCAATAGTCAAAATTAATGACTTAACCAATGTGATTAGTTTCAGTTATTCCTAATCCACATGCAATGTCTACAACAATCACGACTATCCTCCACCGATAGCCCAAAACAGTTATTTCTAAACTGAAAATAACTATGTCAACAATTCAATAGACAAATAATTCAAATTATCTGACTACGCCATTTAATCAATGAATTCCCCAATTCCATGAATTAAACTATCTTTTCCCAACTCCATGAATTATTTATACAAATTAATTTAATAATACAACTAGGGTTTTTCCCAGAATTTACCAAAGTATCCCCAACATATCAAAATACCAAAACTTAGAACAAAACCTATAAAATGGAGTAGGAAATCCCTACCTCAAAGAAAACAACCCAAATGGTGAAGACAGAGATGAGTGCCCAAATACCAAAGTGCTCCAAATCGCCAAATGCTCAGATTAAATGGAAGCTCTTGACTCACTCTATCTTTTTAATGAAGGATCTAGGGTAGAAACACTCCCTAAGTGGATCAAATCTAAGAGAGAAGGTGAGTAGGGAGAGAGAGAAGTCGGACCTAGGGTTTGGAATCAAAAGAAGATGAAAAGGACTGATCAAAACCCGCTGCTGTATATATAAACTGGACAGGCTCGCTCGAGCGAAGCCTTTGTCGCTCGAGCGACCAGACACAGAAAATCTACGCTCGAGCCAAGGAAACCTTGCTCGAGCCAACAACCTAAAAGCTCGCTCGAGCGAAAGAAAACTCGATCGAGCGAAGAACTCAAAACCTCAGGTCTGTAAACAGACTCACGCTCGAGCGAAGGAACCATCGCTCGAGCGAAGAACAAACTAACTCACTCGAGCGAAGAAAATCGCGCTCGAGCCAAGAATGCAGAGCTACAGGTCAAAACTGGACGCCATCTCTCGGTCGAGCGACCAACTCCTCGCTCGAGCGAAGAACCAAAATCCTGGACAGCAACACTAGGTTTCTAAACCCAACCAACCTGAAACAAACCTCCCCAACACATCCTATAATTCCAAATGAGAAAATAAAGGACAACAACAACAATTATACAATGACAGAATCTACGGAACCTGAGTCTGGATACAATAATCAAATGGGAAAAGACCGGGGTCGCTATAAGTGTTGCTTAATTAAAATTAATCCTAAACATAAACTGAATTATGGAAGAATTTAGAATTGAGGGTGTATGTGGGTGTGTGTTGACAAGTGTGTGTGCACGTGTACATGGAGTTGAAAGTGGGTGTATGTATGTTGTGTAAACTTCATAAAGAAGAGAGGTGAACTCAATTTTGAGAAAATGCTTTTGCTGGAGAAGCTTTAGAGAAAGAGAGAGAGAGAGAGAGAGAGAGAGAGAGAGAGAGAGAGAGATAGAGGAACTGAGAGAGAGAAGTTTGTGCTGGAAGCTTAACTTTAGAAAAAAAAAAAAAAAGAAGAAAAAAAAAAAAGCAAAGGGAAGAATCTCATCTGTCAAGAGACTCAATAAATTGAAGACTTTTGGTAAGAAATGTTAAGCTTGAATTCTTGTAGATCAATCATCTAGCAACTAAGATTAAGTAGTAATTGGGTTTAATTTTATGAAATTAGAAGGGAATTAAGGAAGTAATGAAAGAAAATTGGGTTAAGATTGATAATTAAGAAATTGATAATGTAATTTGTTATTAAGTTGGATTTTCTTGTCATCCTTCATAATTTCAAGATTTTAGAACTTTATTTCATATTTTAAAGGTTATGATTGAGTTTTGATATAAATTAAGAAGTCAAATTATGGTTTGAGCTTGATAATGAAGAATTGGTTGGGTTTTGATAAATGTTTCTTGCATGCAAATGATTTTCTAAGAAATTTATAACTTTAATTTCATGTTTTGAAGGAAGATAGAAAAGAGTTTGAAGTCAATTTTATGTAATTAAAAATAAATTGGCAAGAAAATGAAGAATTTGAGCTAAGTTCAAGTTTATGAAAGTTAATTTAGAAATTAATTATTTTGGGTTTGATTTCAAAAGTCATAGTTAAATTAAGCTTTATAAATTACATACAATTTTATTGCTCATTTGATTTTGAAGAAGAATTTTAGAAACCATGAGTTCATGGGTTTTGATTTTGAGCTTAAGCAAGGTTTTGATTTAAATAAATAAATTAATAATTATATTTCATGATTTTGAGTTTGAATTTTTAAAGTATTGATGTATGAAAATTTTGTATTGAATTCTATTTCAGAAAAATTCATGAGTTTTCAATTACACATGCATCATAGATTTTTAAAAAGATTTGAAGGATTAATTCCATATTTTGGTATAAGAAGAGCAAGTTTTGGAAATAAAGATTAATAAGCTAACAATCAACATAAACTAGTTGGTTAAAGAATAATTCATTAATTTAGTAGTAATTGATTAAGAAGCCAAATAAGAAATCGGTTTATTTGCAAAATAAGGATTTAACGATGAAGGATTTTTTTTTATAATTTTAATATATTTTTTATTTTTATTTTTTAACCTTTTCAATGAAAAACCAAGTCGCCAAAGCCTTAATCCAATTATGGTAACCTAAGCTATCACTTCTTCACAGATTCATGTAATCTCCACACTTTGCACCACATCTTTTTCTTGCATATATATATATGTATGACCACTTTGCTAGAAAATAAACCACTTCATTTCATTCTCATATTTCTTTCAACAAGAATGGCAAATCTTGCTTCACCGAAAGTGTTGGTCATGTTCTTGTTTGTGCTCTTGACAATTTCTATGAATTCAGAAGCACATAATTTCGATCCTATGTTGATGGTTGATTGGAGAACGGAATACAGAACATCCCCTGGTACACCGCTGCCGTCACCAGCCTAATCCAGATGTATCTGTCTTGCTTATGTTCTCATAATAATACAAATAAGACCTTTTATATCTCAAGCAAAAAGCCTGTAATAAATTTTTAAAAAAATGAAATGAATTAAATTATGAAAAAGAACTTCATTAATGGACAATAAATACAATTAAATAATCCAATTATTTATTTTTTGTGTGTGTGGGATTGAGTTGCAAAGAATTAAAAGTCCAATCGAAACCCAAAAAAAAACGGGAGCTTCTATTTGCACACACCCATTCTATTCTATGCACACACTTAATGATACTTATTTTTATTACAATTTTATCCCTAAGTGAAATTACTATTATGGACATCACATACAATTAAAATAAACACAAGTTCTCATTGCACATCCACATCCAGACTCATGTTCAAGCTGTTGAAGGTCCACAAATCCATTGAAGCCTATGATGCATGGATACTTCAAATAAGGTGACGTATATGTATCGTATCCGTATCGAATACCGATACTCCTTGGATACTCGCGGATACGTATCGGATAGTTATTAAAAGTATCGGATACTTCTTAATTATATTTTCATTAATTTTGGAGTATCGGATACTTAATTTTAAAGTGTCGGATACTCCAAGTCATGTTTACTTGTTTTATGAAATTAGAATTGTAGCATTTCTTGCATAGTAATAGAATATAATATAATTGCAAGTATAAATATAAGAATATTTTTCTAATACTTCGTTAAGTTCTTTGATAAGAAGAGCATAGTGAGTTAAATAATAGAATTTATCAAATTGATGTATCCTAATTATTTCATGCATGTCCCCTATAACTACATAGAAAGTAAGAATTAACAAAAGAATGTAACAATGGTAAAATTAAATATCAATAAATAAATAAGCAAGTAAACGTGAATACAATATTTTCAACTACTGTCAAAGGAAAAAGTGTAGGGACAAGTTGTGAATTGTTCTATTATTGTAATATAAATATATTAAACTAGATATTGAAATGAAATATTTGCAAGACCTATTAAAAATTTAAAAAGTAAACATGCTACTAGCTTAAATTAATACAAAATTCTCAAAAGTTAGCATTTTGCATTATAAAATTACATTGTAGTTTCTCAACGTTTTTTTAGCTTATGTGTAACCCACTATTAATAATTTTTAAAAATATATTTTTCACAAACGTATCCTAATTGTACCGGTATCCTATTTTTTTAGGTTTTGTTGTATCGCCGTATCCGTATCGTGTCGTATCTGTATCTCGTATCCGTATCTATGCTTCCTAGGTTGAAGCTACTCCATTCTTCCATACTCAGTTTGCTAAACCTCCACATTCCATCCTCATCCTTTCAAACCCTTCATTGTTAGCTTCCATTCATTAGTTTACACACTAAACACCCTTATTCTTGATTTTTAGCTTTTCTTTAGTTTACACACTAAACCACATCCTCATTCATCATTGTTATGGAAGATTTCCCTCCTCAAAATTTAGATTTTTAGAAGCAGATAAATGTTTATGAGAAAGATAGCCAAGGAAATGTGAGTTCTGCTATGTAAAAGTCATTTTTTTCCCCAACGTCTTTCGGAAAACCAAGGTCGAAATATATCAATTTATTTGATAGTCTACTACCGAAATAATTAGTTCATTTCGGAAGTTGTCTTCCAATATAGTTTAAATGTTTTTGTTATCCTAGTTAGGCAACCCTAAAAGGGGGTGAATTGGGTTATTAAAAAATAATTTCACAATATTGAAAATAATAATTAAAATATTCAAATTTCAACAAATAAAATAATAGAGCAATAATAATAATAATAAAAAAGAAGATAGGGAAAGAGAAAATCAAGCACAGAGATTTATAGTGGTTCGACACGTCGGGCCTATGTCTATTCCTCAAGGAACCTCCTTGAGAATTTTTTCACTATTAAAATGAATCACTACACCACCAAAGATTCATCAAGCTTGTGAATTTTACACAGGTCTTACTATTATCTTTTGAGCCATACTTAACAATAAATGTCTTACCCTTAAAAAATTTATCCTTACAAAATAATAAAAAAGATAAGAGGTACTTCAATCCTCTTTTACAATAATTTTCTCGCAAAGAGTAGATATGAAAGTGTAAGAATAAAGATTACACTTAGATCTGAACGTGAAAGAGCAGAATACAATACACTCAAAATTTTGGAGCATACAGTTTTTTTTCTCTTCAAGTTCTTAATATTTCTTCACACACAACACTTATATTTATACTACAAAATCTGCCCGTTAGGAGGAGAGACACTCCTCTTCTGACGATGGATGACATGAGCTCAAGATGATCTTTTTTGACCTTGTTTTTTTCAATCACATGGAATAACTACAAAAGTTTGAAAATGCTGGTCAAGTCATTCTCAATGAATAGTGATCTGCTTATTTTTTTCTAAAACAATAATGTGAAAACAATTTTACATAATGACTTGTTTATAATATTTTTTTTTATTTAAAAAATTTGATTGCACAGTAAAATCTCTTTAAATAATATTCAGATCAGATAATATATATATACCCCTTCTAAAAGTTTTGAAATTGTTGAAGAGATTATAAATACACTCAAATAAAAATAACCAATCATCCCTTGTGAGTATATCAAAAGTATATCAAAAGGAAACAATTCATCAATATTGCATTTGTACAACCAATCAATCAATTTTGTCAAAACAATACAATTAATCAATTTTAAATTTATCAAAAAGTGAATAGTGACCAGCCAACCAATCAATCAATCAATTTTGTCAAAATAATACAACTAATCAATTTTAAATTTATCAAAAAGTGAATAGTGATATTTTCAAAATATTTCCATTTAAATAATATTTATAACAAATATATCATACAACCTATATTTTAAACAGATAATATTTTGTGTCAAATAATACAGAATATGTATATTAAAAAATTCAAAATTTTCAAATAATATTTTAGACATCATCAAAATTAAACAACATGATTAACAATCTCTCCCTTTTTGATGATGGCAATATTTGTATGGAGTGAACACAAAATAAAAATCAACAAATTATTTGATAATTTTGCAACATAAGATATTTGATAATTTAAAGCACATGTATGGTAGTTCAAATTCACATTTGATAATTTAAAGCACATGTATGCCAATTCAAATTCACATTTTAAAATTAAAATTGATAATTTTCTCCTCCTTTGATATCATTAAAATAAAATATGGAGATAGGAAGGTTTTAGAGAGGAAAAAAAAATATTTTTGCAGTGAGCAAAACAAAAATCAGAAAAACACATTTGAGAAAATAATCTGAGATACAAAAAAAATATAATAAAGGTTCTTATGGCTTGTCATGATCATTGTGGGGATTTTGGAGCATTGCCTAAAACATGGAGTAGCGTCGCCCAAAATGTTGACAAACAAGAGATTTGAGCAAATATGTATTGAGTATTGGATCGTTGGAGTGTAGAAAAAGTGACAAAGATGATAAGCAGAGATACGAAATCGTCAAGTGTTGTTAGAGAAAAATTTGTTTTACCTTCTTGTGTAATCATGTCATTATTTACCTCAGCTATCAATGGTTCTGACATGCATGAGGTGCTTGTAATTCAGGCGAGTGAAAGATTTCCAATAGTGCATTCGCATGCTATTCCTGTAAATGAGAGTTCTAGTGTTTTTGGTAATCCGAGTGATATCGATGCTATTAATAACACTATGACTCTTAGTACACAAGTGATGACAACGGTTTCTAATATGGCTCGATGACTACAAGCAAGAGTACAAGAAAATCAGCAATTGATAAATGAGGTGAGCTTGTTAAAACAACAACTAGCTAATACTCGTCAGGGGAAGAGAGAGCTAGAATCCACTCGTAATTCACCAAATCTCTAGATTTCAGTTTTGGTTTCTAGTTTCTTGAACTTGTTCATCATATTCTTCATACTTTGTCCAAATTTATTTAGTTTTCCCAGAATTTCTTGCACATTCAACTCCATTTTTGCATTTATAGACTAAAATTTGAGTTTGATCCATTGAAAACATACTAGAAAACATATAACTTAGAGGATGCATGATGCATCGATAAAATTTTCAAAACCCCTGCACTGAAAACCTTAGATTAAACTTGCCAAGAATACACTGTTTGAAAAATGGGTATGCACAAGGGAAAGGTAGACACCTTGACCAAAATCTAAGACTTCTGCTGAGAATTTGACATCCTAGATGATGTCCACATTAGGTTAGCCGACGAGAATGACTCCATTACCTTTCCCTGTAGTATCGTTCGTGCAGGGTGAAATTAAATTCCCCCTCAACATCATATTTTGTGAAATGATGCATTACTATAGATTAACACCCTTGTGATACATTTAACAAAAATTTTAATAAATCTTTTACAATCTCTAGCATTTTTCAAATAAATTTTAACATTGTGTTTAAAAACATAAATTTGAGTAGAGATTTAAATCCAAAACTCATAATTAAAACACAACCTAAATAAAAACATCCACTTTCAACAAAGTCTTCTCCCCTCACTCACACATAATCCTGCATTAATTAGGTGTAATTTCTCCTGGATTCATGTAATCTTGTTCCGCATCAATCTATCTCTTATGATAAAGTATGGTATAACCTGAGATAAGAAAATGATAATTATGTTTAAAGGCAAATAACAACATAGTAGGAACAGGAAAAAAAAATTATAAAATGATAAAGTTTATACATTTTAATAATTAAAATGTAATACTTTTTCCTGTTGTGTAATTTTTTTTAATGTACCGTTTTGCTATTATTTTTCCTATTTTTAACTGCTAGATAAAAATTGACCCCATATACTATGGTGGGAATATGTACTATCGTATTCTGTGCTTTTTGGAGATACAATAATATTTTACCAAAATTTATATTTTGTTTCCAAACAAATTGACATAAATTTAAAATAAAATAAAATAAAGTAAAAAGATGTAGGGTTCACATGTGTTTTAATTCTTTTTATCTTCAAATTTCTCTGTCCTAAATTTTAGCACTGTAATTTGAGTATTTCAAATGCAATATTTTATATTTTGCTTCATTTTCTTGAGGTTGGAACTTGAGTCTGGATATTGAGAGTGAGCTACAAAAAATTCGATATTGCAGCAGATCATCACCAATAGTGAGTATGTGGGTCTTACGAGTTTGTACTTGTCAAATTATTTAGTCTGATTAAGTTCTACTTAAACTATCTACAATCATAGAAAAAAATTTTGAAACCCACATGCAGTTAGATTCTTTCAATTTTGAAACTCACATTTTCCATTTTATTTCACAATCTGGATTCAAATGTCAATTGTTAGGTTTTTACTATTAGCAATCTCATTGACAAAGCTCATTTCAATTGTAATTTTATTTCAGTGAGATTATGAGTTTTTAGATGCGAATCCAACTTGAATTGTGCCTTGCAGAGAAGTTTTAGCAGTTAATTCTTTCATGTTTGCCACTTCACTGACTATGTCGGGGATTGAGCTGTCTAGTCAACTCGCGGGGGTCCAGGGGCAGCGCTCCTTGGTGGGTCCGGGGTAGCGCCCAAGCAGAGTCGAGGGGCAGCACCCCTAAAGCAAAAAGCAAAATTACAGTCGAAGTTGTTTGTTCGCTCGAGCGGCCGATTGTGTGCTCGAGCAGATATTATGACCTTTCAGAAGTTTCACTCGCCTGCAAAAGTACTGGGAGTTTTTTTTTTTTGCTCGAGCGGCTATTCCTGCGCTCGAGCGTAGACCTTGTTTAGTTACACGCGTTTTAGTCAGTTCGCTCGAGCGGCCGTTCCTGCGCTCGAGCAGAAATCGCAGATTTGTTTGCTATAAAAGCTGCGGTTCAGTTAAGTTTTAGGGTACGGCTTCCAGATCTTCTTCTTGGGTATTAGGGTTTTCATCTGGAGTTTCTTTGCTTGTTTCCTTTGATATCTGTGATAGTTAAATCATGAATTGAGTGGATTATATCAAAGGATTTGCTTGCTTTATTTATTCAATACAAAAGAGAGAGTTGTTCTTCGGTGGATTCTGAGGAACTCGGGCCTGAAGCTTTGGTGGATTCCGAAGTGGCTCATCATTGTGATTCGACATCGGCATTATGGATTCAACATTGGGCAAGACAATTCAGAGGTGAAGACGAGGCTGGAAGAGGCACATAGAGGTCGATTCGATTCGGGCGTGGAGTCGCTAGGTAATTGAGGGTAAACTTGTGTAATTCCTTTATGTTTTCTTAGTGAATTGTTTTGTGGCTTTTGTCCGTAATTTTTTATCACGATTGGAGGCACTCCAATTGTGGTTTTTCACGTAAAATCTTTGTGTCAATTTGTCTTTTGATTGTTTGATTGTGATTGTTATTTACTAGTTAAAATTATTTTTTGATTTTTCAACAATATCCAACCTCTAGTTTGATATCTTCTATAATTGAGTGTGTATATAAATACAAACAATTTCTGAGAAAAGCTCTCGTGTCCCAACCTCTCTTTTATTCTTGTTTGGAAGGTTGGTTTTTTTTGGCTACAAGAGAATATTAGAGATCTTCAAAATTTTTACAAAATATGTCACATGAGTGTGTGAGTCCCACGGGAAGTAAGGTAAATGCTGTCACAGTATGGTTTTGTTTATTATACAAAAAATAGTAAATAATTTTTTTTTTTTTTTTTGAAATTGCTTAGTGTAGAACAACACTTTTAGGTTGACTTTAGAAAAATGAGGAAGAAGTTATAAACAATATAAAAAATAAATGAAACAACCTACCGTTTTCTGTTGAGTTGAATTGTAGTGAATGGATTTAGGTGAAAAAAAAAGTAAAATAAAATTCACATTTGCTATAAGAAATAATAGGTTTGCTTAGTTGAAAAAAATAAGTAAAAATTTGTATAGAAATTGAATTTTATAATATTTTTATTTGTCTCAAAATCATTTTTTTTGTAAAAATAAATTTTAGGGTAAATTGCACTGATAGTTCTTATATTTTGTTTTTGTGTTATTTTAGTTTATGTAATTTTAATTGACTCGATTTTGACTATATATTTTTGATTCTATCCCAATTTGATTCAATTCATTATAATTATTAATTTTTTAAATAAAAAATACGCACATAAGCGACATGTATCACGTAAGGACAAATTTATAAACTTTATCGATTTACTGAGTTAACATCAACCAACTTAGTAATTATTTTTCATCCAAAACCGTAATGTCATTATCAATTAGAGCAAATTAAAATTAAGGGTCAAAATTGAGTCAATTGAAAGTGTAGGGACGAATACGACACAAGAGACAAAATTTAGAGACTACTGATATAATTTATTCTAAATTTTAGAAGAGAGCCAATGTTGAAATATAAACACTTGAAATAGATGGTATTTCAATTATACAACCTGTAGCAATCATATAATATAAAAAGTATATGTAGCTACTATATACATATGTATATATATATATATATATATATAATTGTAATAACTAAATTAAATCAAAATATAAAAAAATAAAGTTGAATTCAAACTGTGAACCAACTAACAAATTGAATATTTAATATCATTCTAAATCTAATTCCTTCACATACCAAATCATCCAAAATTCAAATTTCAAAATCATTAAAATGAGTAAATAATAACATGATTGAGCCCAATATTTTAAAGGAGTAAAAAATTACAGTAATTATAAGACAATAGTTATATGTTAATCAAATGTCATCTCTTTCAATTTTTTGGTGGTGGCTGTGAATTGCTAAAGAAATTAAAAAATTTATCCTTGTCCAAACATGATGAACCTTTCATGGGAGTTTGCACTGTTAGATCTGTTAAAATTTAAAATATATATATATATATATAAGAATAAAATTTATTGACTTTTTTTTTTCAAATTTAAATATGTTAAATACTTGAAAAATTGGTGGATTACATCATAAATTTCAACTAATTGTTATTTATTTTTTGTTTTGTTTATGGCTTCTGCCCTGTTTGGTAGGGCTTATTTCTAGCTTATTTAAGCTTTTAGCTTAATTTAAGCTATTTTGATGTGTTTGGTTCAGCTTAACAATACAGCTTATAGCTTTTTGTAAGTAAAAAATCAACTTATTCTTTGAGTGGGGGAGGAGAAGCTTAATTTATAAGTCAAAAATCAGCTTATGTTCACATCTATAAGGTATAAGCTGTTCACAACTCTACCAAACGGGCCTTCTCCTTATTTCTAAAGTCAACCTTGAATATAGCGACCCCGGTCATTTTCCATTTGATTATTGTATCTGGACTCAGGTTCCGTAGATTCTGTCATTGTATAATTGTTGTTGTTGTCCTTTATTTTCTCATTTGGAATTATAGGATGTGTTGGGCAGGTTTGTTTCAGGTTGGTTGGGTTTAGAAACCAAGTGTTGCTGTCCAGGTTTTTGGTTCTTCGCTCGAGCGAGAGATGGCGTCTAGTATTGACCTGTAGCTGTGCATTCTTGGCTCGAGCGAGCTTTTCTTTGCTCGAGCGAGTTAGTTCATTCTTCGCTCGAGCAATAGTTCTTTCGCTCGAGCGTGAGTCTGGTTCAGACCTGAGGGTTTGAGTTCTTCGCTCGATCGAGTTTTCTTTCGCTCGAGCGAGCTTTTGGGTTGTTGGCTCGAGCAAGGTTTTCTTGGCTCGAGCGTATCTTTTCTGTGTCTGGTCGCTCGAGCGACCAAGTCTTCGCTCGAGCGAGCCTGTCAGGTTTAAATAGGCAGCAGCGTGTTTCAGATCTGTTTTTCATACACTTTCATATTCCAAAACCCTAGTTACGAGTTTTCTCTCCCTATACACACCTTCTCTCTTAGGATTGATCTACTTAGGGTGTGTTTCTACCCTAGATCCTTCATTAAAAAGATAGAGTGAGTCGAGGGTTTCCATCTAATCTGAATAGTTGGCGATTTGGAGCACTTTGGTTTTTGGGTATTCATCTCTGTCTTCTCCATTTGGGTTGTTCTCTTCGAGGTAGGGATTTCCTACTCCATTTTATAGGTTTTGTTCTAAGCTTTGGTATTTTGATATGTTGGGAATACTTTGGTAAAATTTGGGAAAAACCCTAGTTGTATTATTGAATTAATTTGTTTAAGTAATTCATGGAATTGGGAAAAGATGGTCGAATTCATGGAATTGGGAAATTCATTGATTAAATAGCGTAATTGGGTAATTGGAATCATTTGTCTATTGAATTGTTGACATGGTTATTTTCAATTTAGAAATAACTGTTTTGGGCTATCGGTGGAGGATAGTCGTGATTGTTGTAGACATTGCATGTGGATTAGGAATAACTGAAACTAATCACATTGGTTAAGTCATTAATTTTGACTATGGCATTGATACAGAAAATACGTGTATTGATTGAGCATTGCATTTGCATACATTGTTTTGTGTGTGGGAGGAGATAGGGGATGTACTCCACGGTTTAGGGGAAGATAGGGGATGGACCTCTAAACCGGATTTTGTTTGGGAGGAGATAGGGGATGGACTCCATTAGCATCACTTTTATGTGTGCTTATTTATATAGAAGTGTTTTATTGATACAGCACTAAAATGTGTATCAATCTGGAAGTATGAAGTGTTTGATTTGAGCTTGAGTCTCATTTGTTTGTTGATATTGAAAGGATGTGAATATGATATATGTGATTCACTGTTGTAAGTTTGGTCAGGTTCTGAGCCATGTTGATAAAATTGGAAAGTAAAACGTATCTTAGACAATAGTGTTATGAGACTGTAAAATGAAGTAATTGATTATTTTGGTTAACCATCTGTTGAATGCTATTGCTTTATTCATTGCTTATATGTGGTTTAGTATATTTCTATTGGGCTGTGGCTCACCCTTTATGGGAACATCATTTTCAGGTTCAGATGATAAACTACCTCCAATGACTTAGCTTGGGAGGGTTTGGCTTCTGGATTGAAGAAGACTACCTTTAGTTAATAGTTTTTATTTATTAGTACATGTAAACATTCAAGCCTAGGGCTTTTCTTGTATTGAGATTAGAACTCATATTTTTGAATCCAAGTGATGGCTTGGAAAGATGTAAGCCTGTAGGGCATTTTATTCGATGTTACATGTAATGCTATATTTAGTAATATTCTGATGAATGAATTAATAAATGGTCTTCTTTAAATAATGCATGTCAATGATATATAATGGGTTAATTTTGAGGGCGTTACATTGATAGTGTTGTTTTACATTTTTTCCACCCAAAGCAAGACTCCCGCTTAACGCGTGCATGTGTTTCAAAAAGTTTTTTATTATTTTTTTATATTTTTTTATAATAAACAAAACATTGTTGTTGTGTTGCCTCAGTACCTTGCTTTGGCTCCCACATCTACATATGATATTTAGTAGAAATTTTAATAATTTTTTTTAGAATTTCTAACATTTTTATTATTTAAAATAGTCAAAAAACTAAAACATAAAGTACTCTTTTTATTTTTCTGCATATTTTTTTTTTAAATGTGAAAAGTCAAAAAGAAAACATGTAATCTCCAACTAGAAAATGAATTGTCAGTGAATTTTTTACGACATAAAAAATAATAATTTGGTTGGAAATAATCTTTTTAGTTGTATCGAATATCAATAATTATTGAATGTTGATTTTTTAAAATAAATTTTTGATTTTTTTTTATTTTATAATTTTAATATATTTTTGTTAATTTTTAGGGGAATTTTTTTTAAGGGCCCTGGTATTAAGATTTTATAGCATAAAGGACACTCAATATTTTCATGATGTCTAAGGTCTCTCAACATCAATCCAGAGAAAATTTGATCCAGAGAATTTCTCTGGACAAATCACAGAGAAAATTCCAAATTTCTCTGGACAACAATAAGGACTAGTGCTCTGTTTCAGAGAAAATTGGGTTGGTCTAGAGAAATTCTCTAATTTGGACTAAATTTTATCTAGGTTGAACTAGTGCTCTGCTTCAGAGAAAATTGGGTTGGTCCAGAGAAATTCTCTGGTTTGGTCCAAAGAAATTCTCTGGTTTCTAGTGCTCTACTTCAGAGAAAATTGGGTCGGTCCATCTCTGGTTTGGACTGAATTTTCTCTAGACCAAACCAGAGAAATTTTTTCTTTGATTCAAATATAAAAAAAACTGTTCAAGCTCAAATCTTATTGGATTCTCAAATGCTTATAGAAATCATAAACAATGAGATTGAGCTTACATGGGATAAAGGAATTTTCTTTGGATTCTCCACCTTCTCTCTCTACAACCCCCTTCTGCTGGACTCTGGAACACTCCAGTTTGGCTCAATCCACGCAGACCATCTTTCTCTCTCTTTCTATCCCCGTTCTCTTCTTTCTCTCCTCTTCAAATCCAACATTTATAAGGATTTTAGGCAGTCAGTTGGAACTATCAAGTGCATATTGATTGGACTAAATAATAAAAATGTGAAATACTAGTGACGTAGTTTGGTTGGAGGCTCCAACAACTACAATCAAAGATGAACCCAATTAACACTTGAATCATGGCCAAAATATGAAAGAATTAGATTTTAAGACTGGATTATGCAAAATCCAGCAAACAGGCTCAAATCTCACGAACTATGGGGCATAAAACAAAGTCCTAGGAAGTAGCAAAGCAATGCTAAAACAAAATACCAAAATCTGATATTTCAATTTCTCAAAAACCTCCCCAAAACAAAGATTACAGCCCTACATATAATAGCTAAGGAGGTTACTTCATGATGAAGCACCCAAGAATAGAAAAACTACAAAATAAAAATATGACTACGAGTGGCAATACTTCACATCTTCCTACCTAGTGCAATGCGTGTTGAATCAATGATGACACGAATGACGAGTTTGCTGACGACATCGGCTGCGATATATTGAAGGTCTCCTTCGTGATCCCCCTGCTCTTAGGGTTCAAGTTGAGCATATTAGGTTTCGTGAAGTGAAAAGTCAACAATTGAGGTTGCAATTCGGGATGTAGCTCACCAGAGCCGAGGAGTTCTTGACATAGGGCTTCTTGGATTGATCGGTGAAAGAGAGAGCAAAGCAACGAGGAGAGAGAAGAGGTGAGGCGTAAGTCTGAGAGAGAGAAGAGAGAGAGAGAGAGGTAAAGGTTTCAAGCTTATACTAAAGTTTTCTGTAATACATGGGGTGTGGGGTTGAGGGACCTTAAACATCATAAAATAATATTATGGATCTCTTCCATTACTAAAATTGGGAGAGGGACATTGGACTAATTTTCCCTATTTTTTAACCTTTTTAATGAAAAACCAAGTTGCCAAAGCCTTAATCCAATTATGGTAACCTGAGCTATCACTTCTTCACAGTTTCATGTAATCTCCACACTTTGCACCACATCTTTTTCTTGCATGTATATTTGTATGACCACTTTGCTAGAAAATAAACCATATCATTTCATTCTCATTTTTCTTTCAACAAGAATGGCAAATCTTCCTTTTCCAAAAGTGTTGGTCATGTTCTTGGTTGCGCTCTTGACAATTTCTATGAATTCAGAAGCACAAAATTTCGATCCGAAGGTGATGGAAAGCAATGTCCTTTCCAGTGAATTAAGCTCCGATGTCTCCAAGATCGAATACAAAAAAGACGAGTTTGGTATGGTTGATTGGAGAACGGAATACAGAACATCACCTGGTACACCGCCGCCGTCACTAGCCTAATCCATATGTATCTGTCTTGCTTATGTTTTCATAATAATACAAATAAGCCCTTTTATATCTCAAGCAAAAATCCTATAATAAATTTTAAAAAAAATGAAATGAATTAAATTATGAAAAAGAACTTCATTAGTGGACAATAAATACAATTAAATAATTTATTTATTTATTTATTTATTGTGTGTGGGGGATTGAGTTACAAAGAATTAAAAGCCCAATTGAAACAAAAAAAAAAAAAAAACGGGAGCTTCTATTTGCACACACCTATTTCACTTTGTGCAAACACTTAATGATACTTATTTTTATTACAATTTTATCCCTAAGCGAAATTACTATTATGAACATCACACACAATTCAAATAAACATAAGTTCTCATTGCACATACACATCCAGACTCACGTTGAAGCTGTTGAAGGTCCACAAGTCCATTGTAGCTACTCCATTCTTCCATACTCAGTTTACTAAACCTTCACATTCCATCCTCATCCTTTTAAACCCTTCATTGTTAGCTTCCATTCACTAGTTTACACACTAAACACCCTCATTCTTAACTCTTAGCTTTTAATTAGTTTACACACTAAACCTCATCCTCATTCATCATTGTTATGGAAGATTTCCCTTTTGAAAATTTAGATTTTTAGAAACAGATATATGTTTATGAGAAAGATAGCCAAGGAAAGGTGAGTTTTGCTATGGAAAAGTCTTTTTTTTTTCTTTTTTTTTTTTCAGTGTCTTCGGAAAACTAGGGTCGAAATCTATCAATTTATTCGATAGTCTATTACCGAAATAATTAGTTCATTTCGGAAGTTGTCTTCCGATATAATTTAAATGTTTATGTTAATCCTAGTTAGGCAACCTAAGAGATGGGTGAATTGGATTATTAAAAAATAATTTCACAATATTAAAAATAATATTAAAAATATTCAAATTTTAACAAATAAAATAATGGAGCAATAATAATAAAAATAAAAAGATAGGGAGAGAGAACATAAAACATAGAGATTTATAGTGGTTCGACATGTCGAGCCTACATTTACTCCTCAAGAAACCTCCTCTAGGATTTCTTTACTATTAAAATGAATCACTACACCACCAAAGCGTCACTAAGCTTGTAAATTTTACACAGGTTTACTCTTATCTTTTGAGCCTTGCTTAACAATAAATGCCTTACCCTTACAAAATTTCTCCTCACAAAATAATCAAAAAGGATAAGAGGTACTTCAACCCTCTTTTGCAATAATTTTCTCACAAAGAGTAGATATGAAAATGTAAGAACAAAGACTACACTTAGATCTGAAAATGAAAGAGCAGAATACAATACACTCAAAATTTTGGGGCACACATATTTTTTCTGTTTAAATTCTTAATATTTCTCCACACACAACACTTCTATTTATACCCAAAAATCTTCCCGTTGGGTGGAGAGACGCTCCTCTTTTGACGATGGATGACATGAGCTTAAGATGCTCATTTTTTACTTTGTTTTTTCCAATCACGTGGAGTAACCACAAAAGTTTGAAAATGTTGGTCAAGTCATTCTCAATGAATAATCTGCTAACTTTTTCTAAAACAATAATGTGAAAACAGATTTACATAGTGACTTGTATATAATAATTTTTTTATTTAAAAATTTTGATTACACAGTAAAATCTCTTTAAATAATATTCATATAAGACAAACAAAAAATATATATGTACCCCTTCTAAAAATTTTGTAATTGTTGAAGAGATTATACACACACTCAAATAAAAATAACCAATCATCCTATGTGAGTATATCAAAAGGAAACAATTCATCAATATTGCATTTGTCAAAATAATAAACCAATCAATCAGTTTTGTCAAAATAATACAATTAATCAATTTTAAATTTATCAAAAAGTGAATAGTGACCAGCTAATCGATCAATCAATTTTGTCAAAATAATACAACTAATCAATTTTAAATTTGTCAAAAAGTGAATAGTGATATTTTCAAAATATTTTCATTTAAATAATATTTATAAATACAACCTACATTTTAAACAGACAATATTTTTTGTCAAATTATATAGAATATGTATATTAAAAAATTCAAAATTTTCAAATAATATTTTAGACATCAGCAAAATTTAACAACATGATTAACAATCTCCCCCTTTTTGATGATGACAATATTTTTATGGATTTGACACAATAAAAATCAAGAAATTATTTGATAATTTTGCGACATAAGATATTTAATAATTTAAAGCACATGTATGGCAATTCAAATTCACATTTGATAATTTAAAGCACATGTATGCCACTTCAAATTCACATTTTAAAATTAAAGCTGATAATTTTCTCCCTGTTTGACATCATCAAAATTAAATATGGAGATAGGAAGGTTTTAGAGAGAAAAAAAAAAATTTGCAGTGAGCAAAACAAAAATCAGACAAACACATTTGAGAAAATAATCTGAGATGCAAAAAAAATATAATAAAGGTTCTTGTGTCTTGTCGTGATCATTGTGGGGATTTTCGAGCATCGCCTAAAAAATGGTGCAGCGGCGCCCAAAATGTTGACTAACAAGAGACTTGAGCAGATATGCATCGAGTATTGGATCGTTGGAGTGTATAAAAAGTAACAAGATGATAGGCAGAGATACGAAACCGTCAAGTGTTGTTAGAGAAAAATTTGTTTTACCTTCTTGTGTAATCATTTCATTCCTTACCTTAGCCATCAATGGTTCTAACATGCATGAGATGCCTATAATTCAGGCAAGCGAAAGATTACTGATAGTGCATTCGCACACTATTCCAGTAAATGAGAGTTGTAGTTTTTTTTGGTAATCGAAATGATATCGATGCTATTAATAACACTATGACTCTTAGTACATAGGCGACGACGACGGTTTCCAATATGGCTCGACGACTACAAGCAAGAATACAAGAAAACCAACAATTGATAGACGAGGTGAGTTTGTTCAAACAACAACTAGCTAATACTCGTTAAGAGAAGAGAGAGCTAGAAAAGAAAAAATTTCAGTTGGAGAATGCAGTGCAATATTATGCAACGGTGATAATGCCAAGACTCACGGAAGTGGAAAAGAGAGAGAGGTATGTAAAGGAGGCTCATGAAAAGTTGTTGAGAGAAGTGAAACGCAAAAAATCTATGAAGCCTTCTCAACCCATACATGTAATCGATCAGTAGTTTCTCTTTCTGAAATAAAATTGCAAGCATTTCTTTTTGAAAAAAATTGTCTGTCTTTGCTATATAAAAAAATTACAGATATGAAGAGAAAAAAAAATTAGTTGATAACGATATGTACCCCCCCCCCCCAAAAATTATACATAGAATATACAAATACCCTCTTAAGATTACTCGTATTTTTATTTTATTGATTTAATCTGAAAATATTACATAATACGAGTCTCCCTAAATTAATGAATAAAAGAAAATTACATAAATTGTAAAAAATGGATTACCAATTTATAATACCAAGGGCCATTAAGATTTGGCCATAAATAACTACACTGTGTGCACTAGCATAAAAAAAGAAATACAAATAAAAACAATTTCTTCATACCAGGTAGGAGTAATTATTATTAAGTACAAGAGAGTTTGAAGCACATATAGCCATATAAAGAATATCACACAATGCAAAAATAATCGTAACATGTTGATTGACGATGATGTTGATGATCGGTGACAATGGTGAAGAACAATGACAAGAATGTAGATCTACGTAGATGGAGAGGGTCGGAAAGGATAGTGAAGATCGATAGATCGGAGATAGATCAATGATGGATTTACGTAGATTTGGGATGGATTTTGGTAGATCGGTGAGGGATTTAGGTTGATGATGATGGTGATGAACTGTGATGATAAAGAAGATCGGTGATGGATTATGTAAACTTTGAACACAGAATATGCAGCGGATAAAATAATCAAATCATACCTTCTTCTGATCTTAATGATAGAACCTTCTTGGATAAATCACGTGCTTCCAGAAAACTTCTTGATGAACCAACCCAGCAGTGGAGTGATATCACAGATTGAATATCACCCACACAAACCACAGTGTCAAAGACTTGATCGTTGTGTTTTTGGGAGAGAGTCAGAATATGGGTAGAAAACAGACTCAACGTTGTTTCTCACTTAGATTACCCATAACCATATAACAGATATATATTATATTATAATATCTATCCATATCAGTTTAAAACTGATAACATCTGTTTCTTGAGTGGTTATCCTAAATAGGTTTGATTTCAAATTCAAAACCTATTTGGATAAGGATTCAAATTCAAATTTAATGGTCATGCCACATGGGCGCCCATTACTAACATCTCCCACTCGCACATGAGTTGGCATGACACTGCCACATCTCTATCTCAATCTCCCAAAAAACGAACAATCTCATACTAGCCAATGCACCGTGCGACCGCTGAGAACACCTGCAAGTGGGAGCTCTATACTAGAAACTCAATATGAGTCAGCACAGAGACATCAACCCAAAAAAAACAGAAATAGTGTCTCATGTACCCAGACCCATCTAGCTACATCAGTCCAAAAACATCTCTAATCCCTCAAAGAGCATGTTTGACTCTCCTAGGTCCCGCATTATATTCACACCCAATCAGCATCCTATAAAGAGCGATGTGAGTTGTCGACAGTGAATATAGAGCAGAGATGTAGAACTAGATGATCTTCCCTTCACCCTCATATCATTCAATTTGAAATTTACCGCTTTCCCAGTAATGTCCCTTAAAGCCGAATCATACATGACCGCAGGCAACATACCAAAGTAGCTGAACATCAACTCCTCATCTTATGACATAGTCAAAGGTCACAAAAGGCACAAAGTAAAGTCATTTAGGAAAAAATGACTTTTAGGACTCACACGGTGAAGAAGCAGGGATCCATTCTTTCACCTCGCAAACGGGTCGATAAGCACATGCAGTATGAATGCATGTTATAGTGGAGTTACTCTTCCAAAGAGTGATGTTAAACTCACACACCATACAGATCTTAGTCTAGTCGCTCTTAAGCGCACGATTCGCTTCCTAGCGTCTAACTCGAATTCTCTATTTGCTCGCCTCTCAGGCATCAAATGAGATCTCGCATCTGGCTATCCATAACAGACATATCATGGAAAAGTGGGTACTCTCATATCCATGGTCGGTCTCTAACAAGACCTCATCTTGGCTCCAACCAAGGCGACATAGCTAGTGGATAATTTTAGCTTCTAATCTCATCCTTACTCGCTACCCAGCGCTAAGGGCGATTGCTCGTGTGAGTGAGCCAATCTTGCCTGCTAACATCAATTTAATTGTTTTGTGTATGCTAATTCACAAACCATTACTAAAAGTAGTAAACATAAATGTGTGATAGAAACAAGTATGAATACTAATGGCATAAATATCCCCAAAATATGAGTTCAACTGAATACACATAAAAAATATCACCACCTATGTAGTCCTAAAGCCCTAACATGAGTAAGATAAACATCTCTAGCAATGGGCTTAGTCAAAGGGTCCGCAACCATGCGACTCGTAGGGATGTGCTCCAGGATCACTTCTTTCTGCGCCAAAATATCTCTGATAAAATTGAACCTCACATCAATGTGTTTGGTTCTGCCATGGTATTTAGGATCTTTAGCGTAAGCGAGTGCAGCCATGCTGTCACAATGGATAGTCACAGAGTCTGAAGTGTGTGTGACAACATCCAAATGCTGAAGGAATCTCCTCAACCACACGGCTTCCTGAACGGCAGATGAACAAGCCACAAACTCAGCCTCCATGGTCGATAAGGCGATGCAGGATTGCTTCTTACTGCTCCAAGAAATAGCACCATCGCTAAGCATGAAAGCATAGCCTGAAGTAGACTTACGCTCATCTAGGTCTCCTCCCCAGTCAGCATCACAATAGCCAACTAGATGTAGATCTGAACTCTGGTAGCAAAGTGTGTAATCTACAGTTCCTCTAAGATATCGTAATATCCTCTTAACTGCTTTCCAATGAGCTGGTCCTGGGTTGGATTGGTAACGACTCACCAATCCGACTGCATAACAAATGTCAGGACGTGTACACATCATAGCATACATCAAGCTTCCAACAACATTTGCATAGGGAACACGGGCCATCTTTTCATTTTCTTCTTGAGTCTTAGGACCCATATCAAGGCTTAGGCTCTCGCCTTTTGCAACAGGAGTGTTAATGGGTTTGCAGCTCTGCATCTGGAACCGCTCTAGAATAGTCTTAATATAAGTCTCTTGAGACAAACCAAGAAGTCTCCTAGAGCGATCCCTAAGGATCTTAACACCGAGCACATAGCTCGCCTCACCCATGTCCTTCATTTCAAATGTAGAGAACAACCACATTTTAGTGGCGACAATCATCTCCTTGTCATTTCCAGCCAATAATATGTCATCTACATATAATGACAATATCAGAAAAATGTCCTTGGACCGCTTAACGTACACACAGTGATCTTCATCAATCATCGTAAACCCATTTGAAACAATGGCTCGATGAAATCTCACATTCCACTGTCTGGATGATTGCTTTAAGCCATAAATAGATCGTTGAAGCTTGCAAACTTTGCGCTCCTGACCTACTGCCACAAAGCCTTCTGGTTGATCCATATAGATCTCTTCATCCAGTTCTCCATTGAGAAATGCAGTTTTAACGTCCATCTGATATAGCTCTAAGTCCAACTGAGCTACTATGGCCAGGATTAGGCGAATAGAGGCAAACCTTACAACTGGTGAAAAAGTTTCCTCATAGTCCACACCCTCTCGTTGGGTGTAACCTTTCGCCACTAGGCGAGCCTTATACCTTTCTATGGAACCATCCGCCTTGCGCTTGATTTTGAGAACCCATTTGTTCCCAATAGTCTTGCGCCCTAGCGGCAAATCAACCAAGTCCCAGACATGATTTTTCTTCATAGACTCAATTTCTTCTTCCATTGCAGTACTCCATTCTTTACTAGCAGGGGATGAGAGAGCCTCTTTGAGATTCTTAGGCTCCATCTCATCACTCGGAGCAATCATGAATGCTTCCCCTTCAATCTCAAAACGACGACGGGGTATAGCTCCACGTTTGCTTCTACGTAGTTGAGAATCCTGAGAATCCTCATCCATTGGATCTAATCCATGGGTAGGTAGATCGCTCCCACTGTCCCTAGGAGCTTGAGGAATTATTTCCTCATTCTCTACTAAGCTACTAGGTGCGCCTTCAAGTAGATCCTCCATCTCGTAGAATTCTACTTCTCTAGTTACCTCACCTCTGCTAGGGAAATCCTCCTCTAGGAAATCCACATCTCGCGACTCAATTTCAGTCACACTTCCATCCGGATGCTCCCCAACAAACACATAGCCCTTAGAATGCTCACTATAGCGAATGAAGATACACTTCTTTCCTCTAGGGCCCAACTTCCCAAACTTATGAGAAGTGTTGTGTATTTAAGCTGCCGAACCCCAAGGCCGCAAATTGCCCAAATCAGGCTTTTTGCCAGTCCACATCTCATATGGGGTGGAAGGAACTGATTTGGAGGGTACACGGTTAAGGACGTAGGCAGCAGTCAACAAAGCATCTCCCCAATAAGAAATTGGAAGATTAGCTTGCGCCATCATTGATCTAACCATGTCAAGCAATGTGCGATTCCTTCTCTCCGCTACACCATTTTGTTGCGGAGTCCTAGGAATTGTCAATTGCCTGATAACTCCTTTTTCCTCACAGAGCACTTTAAATTGCTCAGATAGATACTCACGTCCTCGGTCAGTCCTTAGAGCTTTAATGCTCTTGTCTAATTGATTCTCAACCTCATTAACATACCGTCTAAAGCAATCCAATGCTTCTGACTTGTGAGAAATCAGATAGACATGACCAAAACGTGTGCAATCATCTATAAATGTGATGAAATAAGGGGCTCCATGCCTTGCCCTCACATTCATTGGTCCACATATATCAGAATGAATAAGTTGCAATGGGATAGATGCCCTTATGGCTTTCCCAAATGGTTTTCTTGTTGCCTTTCCAGCAAGACAGTGCTCACAAGTAGGCAAAGTGACTCTAGCGAGTGGGCCTAAAAGACCTTCTCTAGCCAATCTAGTCATCCTGTCTTGCCCTATGTGGCCTAATCTAGCATGCCATCTCATAGAATCATTATCACAAAAAGATGCAATATTAGAAATAGAGCTATTGGCATTTTTATTAATACTAGAATCATCCACATCCAAAACTAAAAAACCATCTGAAAGATAATCAAAACCATAAAAAATTGTTCCCAAATAAATGCTAACACCATTATTCTCAAAACAAAAGCTAAAACCAAGGCTCATCATGCTAATAACTGAAACTAAGTTTCGCCGAATATCCGGAGCATAAAGAACATCATGAAGTTACAAGGTGCGCCCTCGTCGCATTTCCAGCTTGAATGTGCCAATGCCAAGCACCTCCACACTGGACTCGTTCCCCATGTAAACTTTTCTGCTCCCAGCAGGTACTCGACGATACTCAACGAACCCTACTCTGTCCCTCGCGATGTGGTCTGTTGCTCCGGAGTCTACAACCCAAAAATGAGGAGAATGAGCAATTAATGCTTGACTAGACACAAAGCATTGAATGCGAGAAATTAAGTAAGGGAGTACCTTCTTCTGCTCAGGGCAATCCCGAGCGAAGTGTCCTTCTTTGTTACAGTTAAAGCATGTCAATTTAGCCTTTACCTTCTTACCACCTCTCTTGCCCCTACGCTTGAAATTTCTAGCGCCATTGGGCTTAAGCGCAGCCGCTGCTTGCTTCTTAGGGGCACCTTTTGATTTTCCACGTTTGAACTGAGAAGTCCTACGTGAGCTTGACTCAACCACCATAGCAGAACCATCGGACTTAGCCGCCTCAAGGCGCTCAGCCTCTAGCTCCAAATGACGCGATATGTCTTCGAATGTTTTCACACTCTCATTATGCATCATGTTCTGCTTCATCTGCTCCCAAGAATTTGGCAGAGAGCGTATCACAGCCTGTACTTGCTGCTCTTGAGTCAAATTATGCCCAGCAGCTGCAAGCTCACGTATCATGGCTGACATGACTCTCAAATGCTGCTTCATCGAGTGATGCGCCCTTTTCTGATATGAGTCAAACTTCATAGTCAGCCCATGTAGCTTTGCCAAAGAGGTAACACCAAACTTTTGCTTGAGAGCTTCCCACATCTCAAATGCAGTCGGGCAATGCTCAAACTCACTAATCAAGTCGTTGTGCATGCTGCTCAACATAGTAAAGCGCGCACACCGATCTTTGTTACGCCAAGTCTGAAAGGCTTCAAGATCACGACGATGTTGAGCGGTATTGCCCTGCTCTGGCTCAACCATCACTTGTTCAAGTGTGGTCAACACTTCTTGCTCATTGAGGAGGTATTGGATCTTACGGCGCCATATGTCATAATTGTCGCCATCCAATTTCTCTCCCTTAGTTAAGTCTGCCACCACTGTCTTAGCAGCCATTTCTACATACAGAGTAAATAAATGCGCAGGGGATATTAATGATAGCAACACAAAACAAAATATTTTGCAGCAAAAAAGAATCTAAATTAAATAATGATAATTTTACACATGTCTCAAGATCGAAAATTTGCTATGCTCGTAATCATCTCTTGCGCCTCTAGTGATAATTATCAAAATTTAATTTCATTCCATGCGCAAAAAACAATCAAACAATCTCCCACTATTTATGGCATATACAAAGCATGATAAATTCCATACAATAGCATCTCAATATAAAATTACAAGCAACTCATGCTATATTTATTTAATGATGGAATTCAAATAAATAATTAATCATGCTACTTTAATTGCAACATATTAAAAAAACCAAAAATTGTATTTAATATGCAGATTATGCTATAATTAAAGTGTATATCATTTTTGAAATTTTCTGGAATATTCTGAAATTTTCTAGAATTTTAAAAAACTAATTAAACACACATAAAATTAGAAATAAAAAAATCCAGAAACTAGTAAACAGAAACAATATTCAGATTATGCCATAATTAAAATGTACATTGTTCTGAAATATTCTGAAATTTTTCTGAAATATTCTGAAATTTTAAATGACTAATAAATACACATAAAATTAGAAATAAAAAATCCAGAAACTGATAAAATGAGACAATATTACCAGTAAATAATAAAACCTTTCAGAAGTCTACAATAAATATTTCAGCCCCAGAAAATTATTTATGCAATACCAGAATCATTTTAAAGCATAAAAAATGAATTATTAACACAGGAAAAATAATTTATATTTTCTGAAAATTTTCAAAATTTTACAGAATGTAGAAAAATTAATTCTGAGTCTAACAGTATAAGCCACGCATAAAACAAATATGTAATGAATTAATTATGACCATTTAACGCAATACAGAATTAAAAACAAAACAAGCAGTGCCTAATCGCCAGCAGCCAAGCCAGTCGAGGAAAACGGCGCGGCTCAGCACGCGGCCCAGATCACGGCTCGGCGCGCGGCTCGGCTCGCGGCTCGGAGCACGGCGCGCGTGCGTGGCGCGGAGGGCGCGCGTGTGGCTGCGCCGCTGACGCGCGCGTGAGAGCGCGTGCAAGGGCGTCGGTTGAGCAGCTGGCGCGTGGAGGCGCGTGGCTGCGCGTGGTGGCGCGTGGAAACGGCACACGGCATCAGGTGGCACATGCAGACCACGTGCCGCCTTCCAGGGTGTTTTCTGGTCCGATTTTTGTACTGCTGGACTCCTTTTTTCAAAATAAAACTATTTATTGTATGAAAAAAGACATTAATGAACATAAAAAAATATTTTTATGCTCCTAATCTGAAAAAAAAAATTTTCTACAAATATTCATGTGTATAATATATACATATATATAAAAGTATACACATGAGGAAAACACGAAAATATCCATTAAAATGCTCTGATACCAATGTAAACTTTGAACACAGAATATGCAGCGGATAAAATAATCAAATCATACCTTCTTCTGATCTTAATGATAGAACCTTCTTGGATAAATCACGTGCTTCCAGAAAACTTCTTGATGAACCAACCCAGCAGTGGAGTGATATCACAGATTGAATATCACCCACACAAACCACAGTGTCAAAGACTTGATCGTTGTGTTTTTGGGAGAGAGTCAGAATATGGGTAGAAAACAGACTCAACGTTGTTTCTCACTTAGATTACCCATAACCATATAACAGATATATATTATATTATAATATCTATCCATATCAGTTTAAAACTGATAACATCTGTTTCTTGAGTGGTTATCCTAAATAGGTTTGATTTCAAATTCAAAACCTATTTGGATAAGGATTCAAATTCAAATTTAATGGTCATGCCACATGGGCGCCCATTACTAACAGATTTAGATAGATGATGGTAGGGATGAAGATGGTGTTGGAGAGAGCAGATGGAATAGAAAAAATAGAGAGTGAGAGCAGGCGAGAGAGATCAAGAATGAGAGAGACGAAGAGTGGGTGAGAGAGAGAAAGAAAGAGAGAGAGAGAGAGAGAGAGAGAGAGAGAGAAGCAGAGAAAGGGAGCGAGAGTGGGACGGTGAGTAGGTGAGCAAAGAGAGAAAGAGAGAATTTATATAAAAAATTGTTTTTTTTTAATTTTTAATATTTTTTTTACTTTACTTTTATTTTATATAAAATTATTATAAGGGAGAATTCATCACACCAACTTCAGTTCTAAAATAACAAAATTGTTCTTCATTAAGAGGCTTGGTAAATATGTTAGCTAATTGACGATGTGTAGGCACAAATTCGAGTTCAATGTCACCTTTGAATACATGATCTCTTAGAAAATGCTACGGCCCAAAGTCGACAAAAGAGTTATGCTGATAAGGGGAGACGACCTTTATCTTTTGAAGTTGGTGACCATGTGTTTCTAAAAATCTCACCAAGGCAGGGTTTGATGAGATTTGGTAAGAATGGTAAATTAACTCCAAGGTTCATTGGACCGTTTGAGATCTTGGAACGAATTGGAGAAGTGGCATACTGGTTAGCCTTACCGCCACAGTTTTCGGGGGTTCACAATGTGTTCCATGTATCTATGCTTAGAAAGTATGAACCTAACCCTTCACATGTACTTGATTGGGTTGATTTGGAGGTAGATGAGGATGGCTCTTATGAAGAATGACCGGTTTAAATATTAGATACCCGAGAGCAAGTGCTACAGTGTAAAACTATACCGTTGGTAAAGGTGTTGTGGTGACACCATGGGGTTGAGGAAGCGATGTGGTAACTGAAGGCGGAAGTCTTCTCCAAATATCCGGATTTGTTTGAAAATGTTTAAAATTGCTTTTCGTTGTAATATTTCCTACTGTTTGAGGCAAATGCATTGGGATTGTTAAATACATGTTGTTATGTATATTGTTATTTTAAGCATGAAGTTGTTGTGGGTTGCCATTTCTTTCTGGGAAACTTCATGTTTATGAGTAGTTATGAGGTTGTTGATAATGAGGTCACCGTAATGTAATGGTGAGATTTGATTGGGAACTAATATTGTGATTTGAAAAGGAAGTAGCGTGGTTTGATTGCTGGAAACCCTTGTTGAGTAGTTTGATTTGAAATTTCAGGGACGAAATTCTTTAAGGGGGGAAGGTTGTAGCAATCCTGATTTCGATCCTTCTTTTATTTTTTGCCACTTCGACTGGGCCGGTCTGGGGTCGAGGGGGCAGCGCCCCTTCGCGGGTCCAAGGGCAGCGCCCTGGCGAGGGTCGAGTTTCTTGTCCGCACGTGCGGGGAATGAGGCCGCACGTGCTGAAAACAGGGCAAGGGCTAAAGCACACTGCTAAAAAGGCACATGCGGCTGGAGGTGCGGGAAGCTAGGTAGATCCAAAATTTTTTCCTTTTCTTCTCTCTTTGGGCAGATTGAATGTCACTTTTTGGTACATCTCTCTCTCTCTCTAAAAACATTTCCTCTCCATTCTGTCTACATTTCCTACCCAAAACCTCACAAGATCTTTGATTTCTCCAAATCCATCGGGATTTAGATCCAAGTCTTCCATCAAAGTTGGTTATCTAGGCGAGGGCTACGTTGTGTTCGGTGGAGATCGAGTTTAGGCATCGTTGATTTTGGGGTTTCAACTCGTTTCTTCTTCAAACTTGAGGTAGGGATTTTCTACACTCTAATATGGTCTTTAGCTTAGTTATTTGCTATTGTGTATAGATGATGAGATTCGGTTGTGGTTTGGACAAATCTAGGATTTGGGTGTGAAATAAAAAGAGGGGTTTTGATGAATATGAGATAATGAGTATGAGGCTTGAATATAAGATCATGTTGTGCCAAAATAGTTGATTTTGGTGTTTGGGTTGATATTTGGTGAAAGGGGGATTTTGCCCTAATTTTGATTAAATTATTATTTTGCATAAATAATTGAGATTAAGATTGAAAATGTGAAATTGGAAGGTTGTGATTATAAATGGTGATATTGGATATGAATTATCTCACCTATGAAAGTTTTGAATAAACTATTTATTTTGATATTGAACATCTCTTTAGAAATAATTGCATTGGGCTATCGGTGGAGGATAGTCATGATTATTGTAGAAATTGTATGAGGATTAGGCGATTTAATGCTAATCTATTGAATGGTTGTCATTGAATATGACCGTGCTATAAATACATTGTATACGCATGTTTATTGGGAGGAGATAGGGGATGTACTCCATATATGATTGTGTTTATAAATACATCGCATATGTATATTTGTTTGGGAGGAGAAGGGGGATGGACTCCATTTAAAGCAAGTTGGCTGGAGTGTCCTGGGTGAAAGACCCTAAATTTTATATATCAATGGGTGCCAAGTCCTTCGGGCGAAATATCCATAAAATGACATATTTGAGAAAATATACATGGGTGCCAATTCCCGCGGACGAAATATCCGTAAAAGGGCAAGTTTGAAGTGTTTATGTGTGTTTTGCATAAATGGAAAACCATTGAATTGTAGTCTCATTTTGGTTGTTGAAAGATAACGAATTTAACTCATGAATTGAGTAGCATATATGAACTGGAAATGAAATTAAAGGAAAATGGAATAAGATTGGTCTTAGTGGCATATGGATATGCATGTGGTATTTATACCTTTGCTAAACCTCATAAATTGTGTTAGATTATTTCTACTGGGCTGTTGGCTCACCCTATATGGGAATACCATTTTCAGGTACAGGTGAGATGCTTCCTCCAAGGCAATAGCATGGATGGAGTTTTGGGAAGCAAGAGCTTCTTAATTATGCCTTATGTGTGTATGTTTGTTATTTGTAAAGCCAAGGGCTTAAGATGTAATGAGCGAGACTCAATTTGTGTAACCAAGCAATGACTTGGAAACATGTAAGCCTACATGGTATTTAACTAGTTGTTAAACAGTGAACTTTGATATATAAAAGTATGTTGTCTCTCATATTTATTCCGCATATGAGTTATCTTTATTGTATTATTTTGGGGGCGTGACAGAGAGAGTGTCCAAGAAAATGACAAATGCCATTAGTTCTTTTTTGGTCAAGTCTACATCCCGCAAAGTCGGCATCTGAGTAACCAAAAAGTCCAAAAGTGGTTCCCTTAGGATGCTATAATCCCAAATTTGGAATGCCAAGAAGATATCTGAAAATACATTTGAATGCAATTATGTATGACTTTTTCGGTGTGGATTGAAAACGTGCACACATACAAACACTATACATTATATCGGGTCTACTTACAGTAAGATAGAGTAAGGAACCAATTATACCTCGATAATTTTTTTTTTTTCATCTACACATTTACCTTGCTCATTTTAGTCGATTTTTATTGATGTGCTCATTGGAGTTGCTGTAGGCTTTGATGATTCAATTTTAAACCTTTTGAGTAGATCCTTGATATATTTCGTTAGATTTAAATGAATTCCATCATTAGTTTGTTTAATTTGCAAACAAAGGAAGTAACTTAACTTCCTCATCATACTCATTTCAAATTCATTCTGCATATCTTTAGCAAACTCTTTGCACAAATTTTCATTAGTAGCACCAAAAATAATATCATCAACATAAATTTGAACAATTAGCATATTCTTCTTTTTGGTTTTTATAAAAAGTATTGTATCAATTTTTCCTCTAGAAAAACCTTTGTCAAGTAGAAGATTATTTAATTTTTCATACCACGCTCTAAGAGCTTGTTTTAAACTATATAAAGCTTTTGAAAGTTTGAAAACATGATCCGGGTATTTATGACTTTCAAAACCAAGAGGTTGTTCAACATAAACTTCCTCTGAAATGTACCCATTTAAGAAAGTAGTTTTAACATCCATTTGATACAATTTGAAATCTTTAAAACATGCAAAAGCAAGTAGCATTCTAATAGCTTCAAGTCTAGCAACTGGTGCAAAAGTTCTGTAAGATACAGATAACGCAACGAGTAAAAGGATTCAAACCATATCTTTTTTGATTGAATCCGAAACGAAGAACCTTATTGGTAAATCACTTGCTTCACCACCATGAACTAAGAACACCCAGCAGTGAAGTGATACCACAGTATGAGTATCACCCACACTAGTCACAGTGCAAAGGCTTGATCATTAAAACAAATGGGTGAGAGTATGGGAAAAATCATTCATTATTGGATTCATCCCACATCCTATATAACGTATCAGATATATAGGCTGACTATCTAACCATCTATCCATATCAGTTGATAAGATATGATAGATATAGATATTGATAATGGGTTATCCATATAGGATAGTCATAAAATTCAAATTCAAATTCAAATTCAAATTAAGATGGGTAATATGAATGGGTCATGGGTCATGCCACATGGGCACCCAAATTCGGGTCCAATACCCAGCCCAATTTCCAACATCTCCCACTCGCACATGAGTTGGCATGACACTATCACATCTCTATCTCAATCTCTCCAAATATTGAACAATCTCATACTAACCAATGAGCCGTGCGACCTCTAAGAACACCTGCATGTGGGAGCTCTATACTAGAAACTCCATATGAGCCAGCATAGAGACATCAACCCAAAAAGAATAGAAATAGTGTCTCATGTACCCAGACCCATTTAGCTACATCGGTCCAAAACATCTCTAATCCCTCAAAGAGCATGTTTGACCCTCCTACGTCCTGCATTATATTTACACCCAATCAACATCCCATACAGAGCGATGTGAGTTGTCGGCAATGAATATAGAACAGAGATGTAGAACTAGATGATCTTTCTTTCACCTTCATATAATTTAACTCGGAATTGACTGCTTTTCCAGTAATGTCCCTTAAAGCCAAATCACACATGACCGTAGGCAACATACCAAAGTAGCAGAACGTCAACTCCTCATCTTATGACATAGTCAAAGGTCACAAAAGGCACAAAGTGAGGTCATTGGAAAAATGACTTTTTGGACTCACACGGTGAGGAAGCAGGGATCCATTTTCTCATCTCGCTAACGGGTTGATAAGCACATGCAGTACGAATGCATGCTATAGTGGAGTAACTCTTCCAAAGAGTGATATTAAACTCACACACCATACAAATCTTAGTCTAGTTGCTCTTAAGCGCACAAGTCGCTTCCTAGCCTCTAACTCGAATTCTCTATTTGCTCGCCTCTTAGGCATCAAATGAGATCTTGCATCTGGCTATCCATAATAGGCACATCATCAGGCATATCCATGGTCGGTCTTTAACAAGACCTTATCTTGGCTTTAACCAAGGCGACATGGCTAGTGGATAATTTTAGCCTCTCTATTGGCTCTAAATACAATAAGCCACTAGTCTCATCCTTGCTCGCTACCTAGCACTAAGGGCGATTGCTCATGTGAGTGAGCCAATCTTGCCTGCTAACATCTAATTTATTTATCTTGTGTGTGCTAATTCGCAAACCATTGCAAAAAGTAGTAAACATAAATGTGTAATAGAAACAAATATGAATCCTAATGGCATAAATATCTCCAAAAAAATAAGAGTTCAACTGAATACACATATATCACCACCTACATAGTCCTCAAGCCCTAACAGAAGTAAGATAAACATCTATTGCAATGGGCTTAGTTAAAGGGTCCGCAACCATGCGACTCGCAGGGATGTGGTCCAGAATCACTTCTTTATGCGCCACAATGTCTCTGATAAAGTTAAACCTCACATCAATGTGTTTGGTTCTCCCGTGGTACTTAGGATCCTTAGCGTAAGCGAGTGCAGCCATGCTGTCACAATGGATAGTCATAGAGCCTGAAATGTGTGTGACAATATGCAAATGCCGAAGGAATCTCTTCAACCAAACAGCGTCCTGAACAGAAGATGAACAAGCCACAAACTCAGCCTCCATTGTCGAATAAGGCGATGCAAGATTGCTTCTTACTGCTCCAAGAAATTGCACCATTGTTAAGCACAAAAACATATCCTGAAGTGGACTTACGCTCATCTAAGTCTCCTCTCCAGTCAACATCACAATAGCCAACTAGACGTACATCTGAACTTTGGTAGCAAAGTGTGTAGTCTGCAGTCCCTTTATGATATCATAATATCCTCTTAAGTGCTTTCCAATGAGTTGGTCTTAGGTTGAATTGGTAATGACTTACCAATCCGACTGCATAACAAATGTCAGGGCGTGTACACATCATAGCCTACATCAAGCTCCCAACAACATTCGCGTAGTGTACACGAGCCATCTTTTCTTTCTCCTCTGGACTCTTAGGACCCATATCAAGGCTTAGGTTCTCGCTTCTCGCAACAGGAGTGTCAATGGGTTTGTAGCTCTGCATCTAGAATAGCTCTAGAATAGTCTTAATGTAAGTCTCGTTAGACAAACCGAGAAGTCTCCTAGAGCGATCCCTAAGGATCTTAACACCGAGCACGTAGCTCGCTTCACCCATGTCTTTCATCTCAAATGTAGAGAACAACCACTTTTTAGTGGTGACAACCATCTCCTTGTCATTTTCAGCCAATAATATGTCATCCACGTATAATGACAATATCAGAAAAATGTTCTTGGACTGCTTAACATACATACAATGATCTTCATCGATCATCATAAACCCATTAGAAACAATGGCTCGATGAAATCTCAGATTCCACTGTCTGGATGATTGCTTTGAGCCATAAATAGATCGTTGAAGCTTGCAAACTTTGCGCTCCTGACCTACTGCCACAAAGCCTTCTGGTTGATCCATATAGATCTCTTCATCCAATTCTCCATTGAGAAATGCTGTCTTAACGTCTATCTAATATAGCTCTAAGTCCAACTAAGCTACTATGGCCAGAATTAGGCGAATAGAGGCAAACCTCACAACTGGTGAAAAGGTTTCCTCATAGTCCATACACTCTAATTGGGTGTAGCCTTTCGCCACTAGGCGAGCCTTATACCTTTCTAAGGAACCATCCACCTTGCGCTTGATTTTGAGAACCCATTTGTTCCCAATAGTCTTGCGCCCTGGCGACAAATCAACCAAGTCCCACACATGATTTTTTTTCATAGACTCTATTTCTTCATCCATCGCAGGACTCCATTCTTTACTAGCAGGGGATGAGAGAGCCTCTTTGAGATTCTTAGGCTCTATCTCGTCACTCAGAGCAATCATGAATGCTTCCCCCTCAATCTCAAAATGACAACGGGGTATAGCTCCATATTTGCTTCTACATAGTTGAGAGTCCTGAGAATCCTCATCTACTGGATCTAATCCATGGGCAGGTAAATCGCTCCCACTATCCCTAAGAGCTTGAGGGATTATTTCCTTATTCTCTATTAGGCTACTAGGTGCGCCTTCAAGTAGATCCTCCATCTCATAGAGCTCCATGTCTCAAGTTACCTTACCTCTGCTAGGCAAATCCTCCTCTAGGAAATCCACGTCTCGTGACTCAATTTTAGTCACACTTCCATCCGGATGCTCCCTAATAAACACATAGCCCTTGGAATGCTCACTATAGCAAATGAAAATACACTTCTTTCCTCTAGGGCCCAACTTCCCAAACTTATGAGAAGTGTTGTATATGTAAGCTGCCAAACCCCAAGGCCGCAAATTACCCATATTAGGCTTTCGCCAATCCACATCTCATATGGGGTGGAAGGAACTGATTTGGAGGACACACGGTTAAGGATGTAGGAAGCAGTCAACAAAGCATCTCCCCAATAAGAAATGGGAAGAATTGTCAAATAACGTGCGATTCCTTCTCTTCGCTACACCATTTTGCTGCGGAGTCCCAAGAATTGTCAATTGCCTGATAATTCCTTTTTTCTCACAGAGCAGTTTAAATTGCTCAGATAGATACTCACGTCCCCGGTTAGTCGTTAGAGCCTTAATGCTCTTGTCTAATTGATTGTCAACCTCATTAACATACCGTCTAAAGCAATCCAACACTTCTAACTTGTGAGAAATCAAATAGACATGGCCAAAACGTGTGCAGTCATCTATAAATATAATAAAATGAGAGGCTCCATGCCTTGCCCTCACATTCATTGGTCCACATATATCAGAATGCATAAACTGTAATGGTATAGATGCCCTTTTGGCTTTCCCAAATGGTTTTCTTGTTGCCTTCCTAGCATGACAGTGCTTACAAGTAGGCAAAGTGACTCTAGCGAGTGGGCCTAAAAGGCCTTCTCTAGCTAATCTAGCCATCTTGTCTTGCCCTATGTGGCCTAATCTAGCATGCTATCTCATAGAATCATTATCACAAATAGATGCAATATGAGAAATAGAGCCATTGGCATTTTTATTAAAACTAGAATCATCCACATCCAAAACTAAGAAACCATCTAAAAGATAACCAAAACCATAAAAAATTGTTCCCAAATAAATGTTAACACCATTATTCTCAAAACAAAAGCTAAAACCAAGACTCATCATGCTAATAACTGAAACTAAGTTTCGCCGAATACCCGGAGCATAAAGAACATCATGAAGATACAAGGTGCGCCCTCGTCGCATTTCCAGCTTGTATGTGCTAATGCTAAGCACCTCTACACTAAACTCGTTCCCTATGTAAACTGTTATGCTCCTAACAGATACTCGGCGATACTCAACGAACCCTACTCTGTTCCTCGCGATGTGGTCTGTTGCTCTTGAGTCTACAACCCAAAAATGAGGAGAATGAGCAATTAATGCTTGACTAGAAACAAAGCACTGAATGCGAGAAATTAAGTAAGGGAGTACCTTCTTTTGGTCAGGGCAATCCGAGTGAAGTGTCCTTCTTTGTTATAGTTAAAGCATGTCAGTTTAGCCTTTACCTTCTTGCCACCTCTCTTGCCTCTATGCTTGAAATTTCTAGAGCCATTGGGCTTTAGCACAATTGTTGCTTGCTTCTTAGGAGCACCTTTTAGTTTTCCATGCTTGAACTAAGAAGTCCTACGTGAGCTTGACTCAACCAACATAGCAGAACTATTAGACTTAGTTGCCTTTAGGTGCTCAGCCTTTAGCTCCAAATGACGTGATATGTCCTCGATGTTTTCACACTCTCATTATGCATCATGTTCTACTTCATCTGCTCCTAAGAATTTGGCAGAGATTGCAGAGAGCGAATCACAGCTTGTACTTGTTGCTGTTGAGTCAAATTGTGCCTAGCAGCCGCAAGCTCACGTATCATGGCTGACATGACCCTCAAATGCTGCTTCATCGAGTGATGCGTCTTTTTTCTGATAAGAGTCAAACTTCATAGTCAGCCCACATAGCTTTGCCAAAGAGGTGACACCAAACTTTTTCTTAAGAGCTTCCCATATCTCAAATGCTGTCCGGCAATGCTCAAATTCACTAATCAAGTCCTTGTTCATGCTGCTCAACATGGTAAAGTGCGCACACTGATCTTTATTACTCCAAGTCTGATAGACTTCAAGATCACGACGATGTTGAGATGTATTGCCCTGCTCAGGCTCAACCATCACTTGTTCAAGTGTATTCAAAACTTTTTGCTCATTGAGGAGGTATTGGATCTTACGGCGCGATATGTCATAGTTATCGTCATCCAATTTCTCTCCCTTAGTTAAGTTTGCCACTACTGTCTTAGTTGCCATTTCTACATACAGAGTAAAGGAAGAACCAATGCACAGGGGATATTAATGATAGCAACAAAAATTATTTTGCAACAAAAGAATCTAAATTAAATAATAATAACATTACACACGTCTCAAGATCGAAAATTTGCTATGCTCGTAATCATCTCTTGTGCCTCTAGTGACAATTATCAAAACTTAATTTAATTCCATGAGCAAAAAAAAAAAAAAAACAAAAAAATAACCTCCCATACTTATGGCATGAACAAGGCATGATAATTAGTCTAATTCCATACAATAGCATCTTAATGTAAATTTACAATTAACTCATGCTATATTCATATAATAATGGAATTAAATAATAAAAAAAAAACTAATCATGCTTCTTTAATCACAACATATTACAAACTCTAGGAAAAAATAACAATATGATCTGTTTAATATTTAGATTATGCCATAACAGAAAGTAAATCACTTCTAAAATTTTTCTAGAATTTTCAGAAATTTTAAATAATTAATAAACAGACATAAAATGCAATATGTTTGTTAATTCCAGAATCTGAGAAAATGCAACAATAATACTAGTAAATAGTAAACCATTACAGTAGTCTATAGTAAAAATTTTAGCTCCAAAAACTTAGTCATGCAACACCAGAAGCATTTTAGAGCAGAAATAATGAATTATTATTTTAGGAAAAATATTTTTTATTTTCATAAAACTTTGAAAATTTTACAATAGATATAAAATTTAATTTTGAGTCTGACAGTACAACCACGCTTAAAACAAACCTATAACAAATTACTTATGACCATTTAAAGGAATTTTGGATTTTTAAAAAAAACAAACAGAGCCTTAGCATCCAGAAGACAAGCCGGCGCTGAAAACGGCGCGGCTCGACTCTGCGTAGAGCACAGCGCGAACGACATGCACGTGAGAAACGGGCCTGGAAAGTGCACAAGTGGCTAATGTTAGGCTTTCTACCTTTCCAAAGTTCATAAGGGGTTTTCTTAAGAATAGGTTTAATCATGGCACGGTTTACAACATAACATGCAGTGAAAACGGCTTTAGCCCAAAAATATCTAGGTAAATTATTCTCACAAAGCATAGTACGGACCATTTCTTCAAGAGTTCTATTTTTTCTTTCAACCACACCGTTTTGTTGAGGAGTCCTAGGGGCTGAGAAATTATGATCTATTCCTAAGTCATCACAAATCATAATAAACTCATCATTTTCAAATTCTCTACCATGATCACTTCTAATACTACAAATATTAAGATTTTTCTCATTTTGAATTCTTTTACAAAGTTTTGAGGAATTATAAAAAGCTTCATTTTTGTGTTCTAAAAATAATACCAATGTATATCTAGTATAATCATCAACACAAACAAGGGCATACGATTTTCCTCATAAACTTAGTATTCTAGATGGTTCAAATAGATTAATATGCAAGAGGTGAAGCGGTCTAGTAGTTGAAATGATATTTTTGGATTTAAAAGCAATTCTAGTTTGTTTTCCTAGTTGGCATGGATCATAAAGTTTGTCTTTTTCAAAACTAATTTTAGGCAAACCAATGACTAACTCATTTTTTTTTTTAAGTTTTGAAATTAAATCTAAATGAGCATGTCCTAATCTTCTAAGCCATAACCAATTAGTTTAATTTATTGTAGATAAACATTTAACATCAAAATGAGAAGACAAGTTATGTAAATCAAACACATATACATTCTCATATCTATGTCCTACAAATAACGTTTTATTATCTTTGGTGTTCTCAATTGTGCTGCGAGTTTTCTCAAAAATAACTCTATAACCTTTATCACATAATTGACTAATGATAAGCAAGTTATGTTTTAAACCTTCAACAAGTAAAACATTTTCAATAATAGGAGAATGATTTTTACCAATACTACCTACACCAATGATTTTACCCTTCCTATTGTAGCCGAAAGTCACATATCTGCCATCCTTTGGTTGGAGTGTGGCGAACACAGTTTTATTTCCGGTCATGTGCCTCGAACATGTACTGTCAAGATACCATCTATCATTATTGGATTTTGTCTTGAAACATGCCTACAAAAATTTAATTTTTCTATCGGTACTCATATTTTCTTGGGTCCATGAAAGTTAGAATTTGACACTCTTGAAATGTCCTTAGGAACCTACATCTTTTTTATTTTAGCAAAAGGATTTCTTTAAACAGGACATGATTGTAAAATATGACTTTTTTACCACAAAAATGACATGTGAGATGAGAGTGAATAAAAGATGCATGCGTAAAAACATTTTTGGCAGTTTTTACTTTTGAAAAAGGTTTATATCCAATCCCGGCTCTACCAAAAGTACAATTTTGATTTTTAAAATTTTTATCTAAAGTCTCTCTACCTTGAGTGAATTTTGAAAGATTATTTTTCAAGTCTTTGATATTTTCTGTCAAAAAAATTTTCTCATTTTTTAAGGACTCATTTTCTTCTTGCAATACAACTAACCTTTTCTCCGAAAATTGAAGACTCTTTTTGAGCTAAAATATCATTTTCCTTTTTCATTTTCATGGCTTCATTTTCTAAAGCATTTATCTTGGAAGTTAAAGATTCATTTTCTTTTGATAAACTTGAAATCATTTTCTTTTGACAGTTACTTTTCAAACTAAGTTTCTTAAATTTAGTATATAATTCATCAAAAGCAAATTGCAATTCATCAAACGTAAAACATTCGTCATTTACCTCATCTTCATTTCCAAGTTCCATTAAGCATTGGTTAGCAACCTTATTTTTGCAAACTTCAGTTTCTGAGTTGCTTTCATCGCTATCTTCTCCCTGTGCTGCAATCATGGCTTTCTTCTTGTCCTTCTTGAATTGTTTCCTAAGTTCCGGACATTCTGATTTGTAGTGTCTAAGTTTGTTGCATTCGTAGCAGGTAATTTCATAATTTTTATGATTTTCTCCGCTTTGAAGTCCTTTTTGAAAAGTTTTCACACGCCTTGTTTCTTTTTCACAAACCTTTTGAACTTCCTAGTGATGAATGCCATTTCCTCATCATCATTCGAATCATCTTCCTCATCCTCTTGATGTTTCAAGGTGGATTTGAAGGCTAGTCATTTCTTCTTGTTGTTGTCTTCCTCTTCCTTTCCTTCTTACATTATGAGCTCATGAGTTAAGAGAGATCCCATTAACTCATCTAGACTTAGCTTTGATAAATCCTTAGTTTCGGTAATGACAATGACTTTTGTCTCCCAACTTTTTGGCAATGACTTAAGCATTTTTCTTACAATTTCAACAACAGTATATATTTTTCCAAGAGAAGTTAAACCATTAATAATCTCAGTAAAGCGAGTAAATATTTGAGGAATAGTTTCATCATGCTTTATTTTAAAGAGTTCATAATTATGGACTAGCAAATTGACTCTAGATTCTTTAACTTATTCGGTTCCCTTATGAGTCACTATAAACATATCGCAAATTTCTTTTGCAGTTTTACATGCGGAAATCCTGTTGAACTTGTTGGCATCTAAGGAGCAATACAACATGTTTGTAGCTTTGACATTAATTTGGGCCATTCTAGTATTTGATTCATTCCACTCATCTTCAGGTTTTGGTATCTTAAGGCCATCTACAATTTTGGTAGAAATTTTTGAGCCATTGCAAATAATTTTCCAGCGTTCATAATCATTAGATTGAACATGTATGGTCATCCTAGTTTTCCAATAGCTAAAATTTGTGTTGCTAAACAATGGTGGCCTGTTGGCTGCTTGTCCCTCAGGTAAGGAATAACTAGAGGTTGCCATAATCTACTCTAAGACGGTTAAGTCACACAAACTAGAGTCTAGGCTCTGATACCAATTATTATCCCAGTTAGGCAACCGAAGAGGGGGGTGAATTGGGTTACTAAAAAATAATTTCACAATATTAAAAATAATAATCAAAATATTCGAATATCAACAAATAAAATAATAGAGCAATAATAATAAAAATAAAGAAGATAGGGAGAGAGAAACTCAAACATAGAGATTTATAGTGGTTCGGCACGTCGGGCCGACGTCCACTCCTCAAGAAACCTCCTCAAGAATTTCTTCACTATTAAAATGAATCACTACACCACCAAAGCTTCACCAAACTTGTGGATTTTACATAAGTTTTACTCTTATCTTTTGAGCCTTACTTAACAATAAATGCTTTACCCTTACAAAATTTCTCCTCACAAAATAATCAAAAAGTTTAAGAGGTATTTCAACCCTCTTTTGCAATAATTTTCTTGCAAAGAGTAGATATGAAAGTGTAAGAACAAAGACTACACTTTGATTTGAAAGTGAAAGAGCAGAATACAATACACTCAAAATTTTGGAGCACTAAAATTTTTTCTCTTCAAGTTCTTAATATTTCTTCGCACACAACACTTCTATTTATACCCAAAAATTTGCCCGTTGGAAGGAGAGACACTTCTCTTCTAACGATGGATAACATGAGCTCAAGATGCTCTTTTTTGACTTTGTTTTTTTCAATCACGTGGAGTAACTACAAATGTTTGAAAATGTTGGTCAAGTCATTCTCAATGAAGAGTGATCTGCTAACTTTTTTCTAAAACAATAATGTGAAAACATATTTACATAGTGACTTGTATATAATAATTTTTTTATTTAAAAATTTTGATTGCACAGTAAAATCTCTTTAAATAATATTCATATAAGATAAACTATATATATATACCCCTTCTAAAAGTTTTGTAATTGTTGAAGAGATTATAAATACACTCAAATAAAAATAACCAATCATCCCATGTGAGTATATCAAAAGGAGACAATTCATCAATATTACATTTGTCAAAATAATACAACCAATTAATCAATTTTGTTAAAATAATGCAATTAATCAATTTTAAATTTATGAAAAAGTGAATAGTGACTAGCCAACTAGTCAATCAATTTTGTCAAAATAATACAACTAATCGATTTTAAATTTCTCAAAAAGTGAATAGTGATATTTTCAAAATATTTCCATTTAAATAATATTTATAACAAATATATCATACAATCTATATTTTAAACAAATAATATTTTGTGTCAAATAATATAGAATATATATATTAAAAAATCTAAAAATTTCAAATAATATTTTAAACATCATCAAAATTAAACTACATGATTAATAGTTTCGACATTCAACTTTTGAACGTGTTAAAAATAATTCAGACAACTACATTCGAACAGTAGCATTTTTTTTTGACATTGTACTTCCAAATGAAGTAATTTTTTTTTCTTTTTATATTCCAAATTCGTAAATTTCATACTAAATTTGCAGTTTCAAATTGCAAATTTGTTTTTATAATGCCATTTCAAATTTGTAATGTTGTACAAAACTTGTAGGAATATGTCTCAACTCAAGGAAGCCAAGTTTGCTCGGATAGTGTGTTGGATTACACTACTCAATTCACAACTGAACAAATTCACTCTACGAATCTATAATGATTGTGTTCTGAATTGTTCAACAAATGTAAATGTTTGATAATATTTATTTGACTTTGTAGGTATTCAAAAGTAAGAATGAATTGCTCAACTGAGTATGTGAAGTTGGAAAGAGAAATAGTTTGGTCATTGTAATCAAAACATCAGACTATGGTGGAAGGAATAAAAAAGACCCAGGATGTATCTTGCTTGTGAGAGGAGTGGCCAATATAGAGCAACAAAGAAGTTAAAACATGATGGCAACAATACATCAAGAATAACCGGTACGAAGAAGTGTGGTTGTCCTTTTGATATGAGGGCTCACAGGTTGACCACACATGATGAATGAACATTAACCGTAGTATGCGGATTGCATAACCATCCACCTGCGGAGCACCTTGAGGGACATTCATATGCGGAGAGGCTACCATAGGATGATAAATCATTGCTAATAGATATGTCAAAGAGCATGGTTAGGCCAAAAGAGATCCTAGTAACCTTGAAACAACGAGATGCCCTCAATGTAAGCATACTTAAAACCATTTACAATGTACGCCATCGAAACAGGGTAGTAGAGATAGCTGGAAGATCACAGATGGAACACTTATTGGGTGAATTGGCCAAGTACAATTACATTGAGCGCCATCGATGTGAAAAGTCCATGATGACTGTGACTGACTTGTTTTGGACACATCCCACCAGTTTGGACTTATTTCGGTCTTTCCCATGTATATTGATTATGGATTGCACATATAAAACCAACAAATATCGTCTTCCTCTTCTTGAAATTATGGGAGTGACATCAACTGAAATGACTTTCTCGGTAGCTTTCGCATACTTACAGTGATGATCGGGTACCCTTTTCGTCTCGTTCTCTTTGAGTTATGATTGGGTTTACTCTTGTTATAGTGTAGGGTTTTAATGCGAGGTTTTGTTAATTGCTTGGTTCGTTGTTTTTGAAAAATTACACTCAAAATTCTCGTTCTTATTTACTTCGCTTCCAAGTTTCACTTGCTTCGGGAGGTGTGAGGGTGGATCCAAGGTATCTAGGGTTGAGTTGTTGAATTTTTTCTGTCTGGAAGCAGGATCGCACGTGTTGGGATGAAAGCCGCACGTGCGGAAGAGGGGTTGCACGTGCGGAAAGGGAGGCCACACGTGCGGTGAGGGAGGGTATTGTGGGTTTGGCTACTGCATTATATGCAGGTGCGGAGGGTAGTGCGGGGGAGAAGTGTCGCACGTGCGGAGGAGAGAGCCACACGTGTAGAGGGGGTTGCCGTACGTGCGGGAATGGGTATTGCACGTGCGGGACGGATCTGAGTCCGAAAATTCTATCTTTTCTCTCTTCTTGGGCTGAGTAAATCTCACTTTTTACACGTCTCTCTCTCTCTAAAAATATCATTTCTTCTCCCTTCTCTCTAAAAACCTTCACCAAACACCAAAAACTCTTGATTTCTTCCAATCCATTGGAGTTTTGACCCAACATCCTTCACTAATTTTGGAGAGCTAAGCGAGGGCTTCATTGTGTGCGGTGAAGATCGGGTTTTGACACCGTTGGGTTTGGGGATTTAATCTCTTTTATTCTCTGAAACTTGAGGTAGGGATTTTCTTATAGTTATATATATATATATATATATATATATATATATTTTACAAGATTATGTTAGTTTGGAACTCTTTTGGAAAGTATAAGAGCTTGATTTTGGTTCATATGTAGTGATGATTTTGAAAATGGGTTTATACCTTATTTCTCTTAAAATTCTTGATTGCTCGACTACATTGTGAGAAAGGATGCTTTGGAGAGATTTTCTTTTTGTAAGATGAAGAAATGCCTAGTTTTGGCAAAAACCTAGAAACTTGAGATTTTTGAGAGAGATGTTGAAAATTTATGGGTGTTTACCTATTACCATGTTAAATTGAATGAATGATTGAAAAATCTCTTATGTTATTTAACAAATAACAAATTTCATGGAATATGAGAATTGTTGATTTTGGAAAGTCTTTGCTCAAAATGTTGATGTGATTATGAAATGATTAAATCGCTGAGAATGCATGAAGTGTGAGATTCACTACAACAAAATGCACTTTTGGCGACTAAAATTGGCGACTAAAAAAAATTTAGTTGCCAAAAGTTATAGAATTGGCGACCAAATTTTTTTTTTAGTCGGCAAAAGTAAAATATTTAGCTACTAAATTTTTTTAGTCAGGGTATATTGGTTATTGGCGACTAAAAAAAAATTTAGTCGCTAAAAATGCTAGAATTGGGGACAAAAAAAAATTTTGGTCGCCGTTTATTGACTTTTGGCTACTAAAACCATTTAGTCTTTGAATAGAAAATAAAAAAAAAAAATTTACCTTTGGCGACCAAAATTTTGGTCGCCAAAAGTTTATTTTCAGTGACAAAAAATATTTTTAGTCGCCGTATGTTGACTTTTAGCTACTAAAACCATTTAGTCACCGAAAGAAAAATAAAAAAATATTTTTTACCTTTGGCGACCAAAATTTTAGTCGCCAAAAGTTCATTTTCAGCGACAAAAAAATTTTTAGTCGCCAAAGAATTAAAATTTTTGGAGGGACATTTAAAATATTTTGGAGGGATTTATTAAATACTTTCAGCGACTAAAAAAGTTTAGTCGCCAATAACCATCCATATAAATATATCACGCTCTCACTCTTCTCTCTCATCCTCTCTCATCTCTCTCTCTCATTGCAGCGCCTCTGTCTCTCTGTCTTCAGCGTCCCTCTCCCTCTCCCTCTCCCTCTCCTTCTCCCTCTCCCTTTCCGCTGCTTCATCTCTCACCGCCGCTCCTCATCGCGTTTGCCGGGAACCGGAGCATCGATTCATCTCCTTGTTGGTCACCGTCGCCTGAAATCAATCCATCACCCATGGAAGCTCGATCGGCGGCTCCTCCCTCACACATTGCAGAGACATAATAGATAGATAGGATTTGGATGAGGCGTGCGAAAAATCTCTACAACTACCAATCATCGTCCATGGCGTTCTCTCTCTCCTTCACCATCATCCCTCACACTAGGGTTTCCATAAATGTCTCCCTTACTCCAATTCAACCTTTTTTCTCAACCCTTCTTCCCTCAATTCGATCCAAGAGAACTCACAGAGAACACATAGTAACTCCAATTCGCCCCACACTTGGCCGCATTCTCACCAAAAACCCTTCAATGGTTAGTTCTATTCTGCTGATATTCATTGTTTTACTTGAATTGATGATTTTTTTTTTTTGAAGAATTAATAATTTTTATTGCACTTGATTTGGGGATAATTTGAAATTGTGTAGTGTATGTGAAAGTTGTTATGCATTGTGTTGTTTGTGATTCCCCATATTTTTATATATCTTGTCATAATACAAATAGGAGGGCTCTTGCTGCCTATAGATTACATAATGTTATGTTAATGAATAGGATATTTGAACCATTTCAGATTGTAATTCACAACCCTGGGCAAAATGGTAAAGAACTCAAAATGTATCACATTTTTTAATCGTCTTCCACGTTGATAAATTACGAGGCTTCACACTCTCTGATTGGTAGTGTGTGAGCTGAAATTTTTAACAAGTTTTCACTGAATTGAAGTAACTTTCCTCATTCACCATTTGACTGATATTTTCCCATTTGTTTTGGGGGGCTACTGTGCATTGCTTGTCTCCACATCTAAGCTTTACTTAACCATTTTATTCTTAGTGACAATCTTATTCTCTCCCTTTGATTTATTCCTACCTGCGGTAATATGGAGAATTAATTTGGTGATTTTAACAGGTTCTGAATAAAAAACTGATAGTAATCTGTCTCTCACATGTTCTTCTTTTAGGATTCTCTGGAGGACATCTCATACTTGCTAAGGATTCCACAAAGAAAGCCCTATGGGACAATGGAGGGTAATGTGAAGAAAGCTCTAAAGGTATCACTTATTTTCTTCTCATGTATAATGCAGGGTAAGGAAAGACCAATATGAATAGTTATGTTCATATCAATCTAGTATGCATTTGGATCATGCCATTGGTATCAAAGAACAATATGAATAGTTATGTTGTAGTTAATAAAATACTGTATTCTGTAAAATACAGAAATCATTCACAAAAAGTGTATATAATGTAGTGCTGGCAATACTGTATTCTGTGTGTTGTGAGGCAACATGCCAATACTACATTTTTGACTTCTATGAATTATCTACATAATTTTGACAAACACGTTATTTTTATTATATAAAGCATTATATTACCTTCTAATTATGTGTTAGCAAACATGCATACTAAAAAAGTCTTTTTTAAAAAAATACATTTTTTCTTAATTATTTATTTCCCTAAAACACATTCCAACATTGAATACAATACAATTATCATACACTAATAATAAAAATAATTAGTGATGGATGACAGCATTATACACACGATACAATTATCATACACAATACAATTATATGTTTTCTTTATTTCAATGGATGGCAGCATGTCAACTACCTCATACCTGATCAAAGAGAAACATGCCATGAAATTTCTAAAGAAACACAATGAATCAAGTAAAGCAACAGTGACATGATGTTAACAGAGGCTATATATATATATATATCTTTGTCGGGAAATGAATTATACACACAGCACATCATTGAACCACAAGAAAAGATTGCAAATTAGATGATTCAACTCTTTCTTCCTATAGTTGTTGGCTCTGTTTGGTGTAATTTGTAGGTGCTAGGTATTATTTTTTATTTTAAGAATTTGTGTGGGAGTGTATATTTAAAGTTTATGAAGTAAAAATAATCTATATTAGCCGGGGAAAGATTGATTATTGGAAAGCTGAGAAACAGATACATTTAGTTTTTACTTTTTAATTATTAAATTTTAGTTTGAATTTAAATGGCAAGTTGGATAGTGAATAATGAATTGTACAGTAATAATGTTGTTTGGCTTATTCAGGTACTCGATAGAAATTATGTTATTTAAAATTCATCTTTTCTAATATGTAGTTATGGCTTTCTATTTTATTTTTGTGAATGGGGGGAGGGGGTAGAAGAAAGGTTGCTTTTCATGGTGCTTTATGTTTTTTCTCTCTCAAAAGCTACTGGGTTTCTTGTGTGTATCTCAAAAGAAAACCTAACCCAAGTGATTATAGGATTTTCAAGAATCATAAACCAATTTGGACTAAAATTCATGTGCTCATTGAGGGGGTTTTGAGTGCAGCTCGTAGTACTATTGTAGGCCAGTGGAATGAAGCATATGTAAAAATTAATGAAAGGACCAAGGGTTTGTTCTAAAACACTGATTTTAAAGGAAGATCCTTTAACTTGAAGATTGGCATCACTTCTTCTGAATGTTCTTCTGAAGCTTTCTAGATTTTTCTTAATGGGTTTAAGATTTCGGAGTCGTTGTTGCTTATGTCTGGATAGGTGAATTTTCTGTTTTATTTTAATTTGTTATTTTTAGTTTAGTTTACTCAATAGAAAGGTTCTTTTAGTGCTATCTAAAATCATGGTTTTTCTCTTCTAGCTCTGCTTTTTCAAGGGCTGGAAATGCCTATATTTCATAACGCTAATGGTTCTAAGATAGAAATGCTTTCACAAATTAAAAGCATTCAAATTTCCTTTTCTTCCAGCTTCCGCGATTGTACAATGTGTACAAGGAAATGGGAATTGTAACGTCATTTCAGAACATTCTTGATAATATCTTTCTTCCTCTGTTTGAGTTTACTGTTGATCCAGATTTGCACCCTCAGTTGCATGCTTTTTTGTTTTGATAGAGAAAATAGTTTTTATATAGCAATTGTGAAGTACCACTTTTATTTTGGCCATTACTGAGTAGAATTAATTTCCAGCAATGTTAAGCAAGAATGATGGCTAGGTTTTGGTCAATACCCCCAGTCTCAACTTTTTAGATGTACAAAGTAGTGTGATATATAGGAATGGATCCATATGTGACATATACGCCTGTCATGGTTATAGTTGAATGGGTGAACTTGTAACAATATTGTAATCCAAAAAAGGGAGTTCTAGTTCACAATGTATTCATGTTATTACGAAGATACTACTACATAAGCAAATTGTACTTTACTATTGTTACGAAAGTGAAAGATATGTATCACAATCTGGTCCTAGTCCCATGTTCTAAGATCTTGGTGTTGGACAAATCTGAAGACAAACTAGACCTAACATGTATATTTGAGTACATGCAATGTTTATGAAACTACAATCATATGCTGTTGTGTTCATTTTAAGTTGCATTCTGGCTTTCTTTCTGAAGGACTTAACATTACTGACTATGATATTTGTCCCTGTCATCTGTTTGAGATTTCAAGTTGTTGGGTTGGATTTGGTGGATGATGAAAGCAAGCTTGAAGGACGCCCCACAAAACATATGCCTACACCGGCTCAGTGGACTAATATGTTCAATCCTGCATTCTCATACTATGTGTACTACTGTTACGCAAATCTTTTCACTTTCAATAAGGTGAATTGCTTACCTTTCAAAATAACCGTATATAACTATTCTACAAAATGCTAGCAAGACATCAAATTTGGATTTTGTATGCTTTCTTCTCTCAAAGAAAAACAGTAGTCATTATCTTGCTAGCATGAGTATTTTTGTTTTTCGAAATGACTTATTTTTGTATTGTAGGTATGGGACCTTGTTACTGGAAGACTTTTACAAACTCGAGCTTTTCCACTACCAATTACTGCAATAGTTGTTGATCCAACAGAGATGAAATTATTTTCTGGTGGTATAGATTACAAGTGAATATTTCTTTTTTGTATACAGAGGACATCATTTTTGTATGATTATCTTTTTGTATGGAATTATTATTTTGGGTTGGATTATATTTGGTTTGTATAGAATTTGATGTTACATGACCAAATTTTTGGATGGTTGAAAGTGAAATAGAAATAGACATATATATTGTTTTGTTTATATACAGGGATACAGGGTGCAGGTTGCGCGAAATAAATATAGGTTGTGTAGAAATTAATAATAATAATAAAAAAAAACACTAAATAAAGTTTTTGGTGACTAAATGTTTAGTAGCCAAAAAACCAAAATAAAACTTGTTGGCTACTAAAAATTTAGTAGCCAAAAACAAACCAAAGCTTTTTTGGCGACTAAAAATTTAGTAGTAAAAAATATATGAGACTTTAGGCGACTAATTAGTTTAGTAGCTAAAAAAAATTATAAAAATTAATTTTTTTTAGCGACTAAATATTTAGTAGCTAATAATAAATGATACTTTGGGCGACTAAGAGTTTTAGTCGCGGAAAATGAAAATTAATTTTATTTGAAAACTTTTGGCGACTAAATATTTAGTCACCAATTTATGACTTTTGGCTACTAAAAAATATTTAGTTGCCAATACCTCGTACTTTTCCCTACTAAAACATTAGTAGCCATTTATAGGACTTTTGGCGACTAACCAAAACCTTCCCTGACCGGTTTCCCGCGACAAATCTAGCGACGAAAATATTTAGTCGGGAAAAGGATTCGGCGACTAAAAACCTTACTTTTGGCGACTAAAATTTTAGTCGCCAAAAGTGAATTTTCTTATAGTGATTGTTGATTATTCATTGAAGGCTTTACATGAACATATGGCTATCATGAGGAATGCCATTGAAAAGAGAAATGAGTATTGTGATTACTATGGGAACATTGCATGGAATAATTGAAAATAGAAAGGGTGTTTCATGGCATTGATAATTATTGCATTGGCATTTCAATACTTTTGCTTGTTACAAACATTGAATTAGGATTGGAAACTTTGCATTGAAAAAGAAATGTTGTGAAATAAGATTTATCAAAATGTTTTGGGGTAATTACGTTAGTAAGTCCGGATAGGAGGTGTAGATGAAATTGATTAAGTTGGCCTGAGTGTCCAGGGTGAAAGACCGAAAACACGTATGAAGGAGGTACCACGTGCCTTTTGGCTAGCTACCGGTAAAGTGGGGATTTGGTAGTGCTAGTAATGCCTACTTGCAGACACCAACCTAGGGATTACCTGAGTCGTATTTACCGCCCCATGAACTTGGTTTAAAATCATTGAATTCATTGAAATTTCAAGTTCTCATTGTGCATATTGGTTTTCAAATGATGAAAATGATACTTTGCATGGCATGGTGTAGCCCAACCTTTTCGCACCCCCTTTCGAAAGTCGAAGTAAGTCCTATAATATCGGACTCCCACGGTTTTGAATGTAATCTCACAAGTGCAATGTGAAATAGATAAGCACCAAAGAGTCTAAGTTCGGTAAATCTTCTAGAAAATTGATTTTGAATCAAATTGCCAAAAATGAACCACTTTGCCAGATACAGAGTTGCCACCTAAATATTTTGGAAAATCAAGGAAACCCCTGACTCGTGCCAAAGGCCATGTGTCCGTCATCACTAAGATTTGTCTCGGCTCGGGAACTTGGGTACAAGAGGGCAAGGTCATAAATTGAGCACCCCTGCTCGCCTGATCAAAGATCGGCCTCTACTAATCATGATATGAATCTTATGTACATTATATGCACTTGTTCTGGTTTATTAGGCTAGCATTACTATGTGATGCGCACACATGCAAATATAGACTAACTTGCAAAAATTGGAACACTTGATTTCATGTTTGTTTTTGAAAATTGTGTCGAATATGTACCACTTGAAAAAGTGATTGGATATAAACATTACTCAAATTATTCCAATTCAAGAAATTAGCTTTCATTCACAGGCATTCAAGCAGTTTATAGCAATTAAGCACTTAGCCTTATGGCAAGCATGCTAGACATGGCAACACTCACACACATGCGATATGCTAAAGTGAGTAAAGGCTCACCTAGTACTCTAAGCCACAACAAACAAAAGAGTTAGAAAAATGCATGAGTCCTAATTATGCGCTATGACCAATGCAACACATGCAATATGCAACTAATAGGCTCGGCTACTAAACATGGCATACGAAACAATTTGATAACATGTGGTCTGAGCATGTATTCAAAGAAGTATTAAACTAACAATGCAAGTTAGAATGATGCGCCGAGCCTCGGTGCATGCAATACAATGGATGCAAGCATGAGTAATGCTAAACGAAACATGATGTCCCTAAACTAACCATCATAAGCAGTTTAAATAAAAGGGAGAAAGACGTGGGGTTGGAAGACATACACATTATTACAGTATTGCGCTCTCACAAAAGAGAGTCTGAATGAATTAAGCTAATCAACTAGCTAACTAAGCTAAGCTAATTATTACAAAGCAAATTAAACTAGCTAAACCACTTAACTAATTATTACAACAAATTAATTAACTAACTAGTCAACTAAAACAATTACAAGAATAACTAGTTAACTAACTAATTAATTACAACACTTTAAAAAATTAACTAGCTATAACTAATTAATTACAACAAATATCTAAACTAAATATTTAAACTTAAACATGCTTGATATGTGAGGAATGCTCATGCACGCGCTCAATTTCCACTCGAAAAGCCACTGTTTTGCTTCTAGAGAGCCTTTGTTACACAATAGAACACTAACACCTTTGCCCACTTCTAGAATAGCTCTGCTCTACTCAAAGAACACACTACTGAATTTTGCATCAGTGGCCGGCTAGCCAGGAGTGAGGCCTGCCAGCCACTGTTGCCTAGTTCATCTTGCTGCAATAGAGAATAAATAGAGCATGCACAGGGTATTTTCAAGGGTTTGTTTGCACAACTCACCCCTCATTTTCATGAACAAATCAAAGGAGTAGTAAACTTGGTTTACAAACCATCAACTCAAGTAATTTCATTGCATGATGGCTCATGAACCAAGATGTGCAAGTTCAATAAATGCAACAAAATAAGACTCAAACCTCCCCTCTTTCATGAATTGATCAAGGGAAGTGGTGACCTTGGATACTTGAACCATTTCATCACTAATGAGTATGAAATGCCTGAAGCTTCCATGTGTTCAATTAACGTCCGATTGAACACAAAACCAATTATTATCTTGCACCATTTTTAGCATCAATTTTAATTAATCTTGAAAAATCTAGAAACCCCTAGATGTTGATTTGTGATTATGTATCAATTTTAAGCAGTAAATAACAATCCCAATCAAACAATCAAGACAAATCGACAAAACAATTTTACGTGGAAAAACCACAATTGGAGCACCTCCAATTGTGATAAAAAACTATGGGCAACAGCCACAAAACAATCCACTAAGAAGATATAAAGGAATTACACAGGTATACTCTCAATTACCTAGCGAATCCACGCCCGAATTGAACTAGCCCCTATGTGCCTCTTCCAACTCCGTCTTCACCTCGGAATTGTCTTGACAATGAGCCACTCTAGAATCCACCAAAACTTTAGGCTCGAATTCTTCAGAATCCACCGAAGAACAACTCTCTCTATTGTGTAGAATAAACAAACAAACCTTTGATGTATACTTCTTAAACCATGAGTTGAATACTCAATCAAAACATCAAAGAAAACTAGCAAAATATCCCCAAATATAAACCCTAGAACCCAAAAAGAAGATCTGGAGAAGTAATCCTAAAATCTGACAGAAACCCGTACTTATAGAAATCTGGAACTGCGAGGCTCGCTCGAGCGAAGCTTCTCTCGCTCGAGCGAGAAGCTTATCTCGCGTGATTTCCATAAGTGCCTTCGTTCAAGCCACGCATCCTTCGCTCGAGCGAACTTTTATGCAGACGCAGTTCTTCGCTCGAGCGAGGACTCCTTCGCTCGAGTGAGCAAGGGCAGATAGGCAACTTCAAATGTAATTTTTCATTTTGCTTCGGGGGCGCTGCCCCTCGACCCCGCCGTGGCGCTGCCCCGGACCCGCCAAGGGGCGCTGCCCCTTGGACCCCCGCGAGCTGACCGGGCAGCTCGATCCCCATCATAATCAGCGAAGTGGCAATCTTGAAAGCATTAACATCACAAACTTCTCTGCAAGGCACAATTCGGGTTGGATTCGCATCTAAACGCTCATAGTCTTACTGAAATAAAAAGTGCAAAAATAAGTACAGCTGAAAGGAGTTTTGTCAAACGGGATTGCCAAGAATAAAAACCTAACAAATCTACTTTAGATTACCATCCATTCTTTAATTCATTGAGTCCAATGGTGAGTTTAAGTCCTCTAAATGGAAAGAAGGCTCAAACCAAGTGTTGTTTTACGCATGAAAGAGACATCATACCGTTAGTAATGAACCCAAAAGGGATGAAACCATTAAGCATGACACCTTAATCTCATGCTTTAAACAAACAAGTTGTTTTAACCACTTTCAAAGAAAAACAAAAGCTAAGAAAGGAGGGAGGTTGTAGAGGTGATTAAGGGTGATCACAAGTATGGAAAGTCATAAATAAATGCAATCAACTCAAACAAGATGGTGTCTAAGGCCTAGAACACAAAATTCATGAGGACAATTACACTATAAGCATGCAAAACAAAGCTCAAATGCAACTATCAACCAAAAATAGTGCTAAAATAGTCTAAAATAAGTCCTAAAAAGTGCTGAAATTAAGACAAAAATAGCTAGATTAATAAGCTAAAACATAGCACAAGCTAGGCTAGTAAGCAAGACACAAGGAGGGGAGGCTAACCCCTCCAAATTTGGACTTTAAAACATGATTTTGGCCACTGAAATAGCTCTGAAAAACAAAAGCAGATAGTAAAAGGATGGGAAACACAAGGGAAAAAAGCCTTCAAAACAAGGTACAAAGAAAGGTGAGCCACCCCTCAACCTTTATTGGCCTTAAAACCCAAGCTTCAGCCCAAAAATACAGAGTTTTTACAACCCAAAAACAGTTGGAAAATAGCAAGAATAATAGCAAATAAAACAAAGCAACAAGCAAAGCCTTCTACCTCTTGAAGAGAACACCAATTCTAGGCAACAAATCAAGATGACACACCCTTCAAGAGCTCAAACCAAGCTCAAAAGTACCTCAGCTCAGAGATGATAAGGTTTGGTTAAGGGTGTATAGGCAAAGGTTAAGGATATGTCTGCAAAAGTGTAGAAATTTAGAAGAGAGAGAGAGAGAGAGAGAGAGAGAGAGAGAGAGAGAGAATTGTAGAGAGAGGAAAAATTTTGCTCTAAATTTTTTTCTGAGCCTTGAAACATAAGTGCGAGCCCCTCTATATATAGAAAACATGAATTCTCCTCGAGAACATCTAGCCTTACACGTGGGAGCAAATGGAAACATCTGTGCAAACAACTAGCACAGTTGTCACAAAATATCTGTAAAAGACATTGGTGGCCAGCAGGCCACATCAGTGGCCGACAACCAAAAGTGATGGCCTGCCAGCCTAAAGAGGTGGCTAGCAGGCCACCAGAAGCTGTAGGCTTGAAGAACCAAGGGTTGGTCCAAAAATAAGGAAACATGGGGGAGGGTTTGAAAGGCTCAAAATTGTGGCATTCCGATGAGGACTTTGAGCATTTAGCAAGCATGTAGACTCATCATCGGGTGTGTATGCGATGACGTCCAAGTCATAAGGGCCACAAAAAATGGGGTGTGTACACATGGCATGTACATTTCATTTCATGAGGCTTGTATAAAATGTATATACTTTGTTAAGAATTTCCTACTGGGCTTTATGCTCACCCTACAGGATTTTGGTGCAGGTAAAGATATGGCGATTCTGCCGAATTAAGGGTGTGAATGTGCATGTTGAGAGCACAAGGCTCTTGTTTTGTTATGATTATATTTTGTAAGCCAAGGGCTGCATCTGTATGAGTTCGAGTAACCATTTTTGTGTAACCAGGTTTAAACCTAGGAATTTGTAGCCCTTGAGGGCATTTATTTATTTTTTTACTAGACTTTTTACATGCTATAGATTCATGTACCGATGTCATTGAATATATATCCGCATGCGAAACTATTTTGTAAACACCTTATGATCATGTATTCAAATGTTGAAGAAGTACTTCTGTTATCACAAAGAGTAGAGATCAATTTACTATTCATGTATATTTTATTTGGGGCGTTGCACTTACGGTCTGAGAGGGCCAATAACTATGCGTGGGTGTTAGCTACATTGCATGATGTCATAGATGGTTTTGTTTTGCCAACGATTATTGTCACTGACGAAGAGCTAGCCTTGATGAATGCCATACAGAAGATATTCCCAAGTGCTAGACATTTATTATGTCGTTGGCATATCGTAAATCCATGCCTCCAAAAGAGTCATATAACCACCGATCTGCTTAACACCGGACCAGCTAGCATATCCCAACTGTCAATATAAAAATGCTAATGCAACAGCACCCCAAGCGTAAGTATGAATGGATCCCAAATCCATCAATAAGACAAGGTAAACAACAGGAACCCTGGTACCAATCTTGTCACTGAAGAGTGTACATCCCAACAGAAAAAACAAATAAACTCTAGCAGCGCTCTCTATGGCCTCCTATGGGTCTGAATCTATGACACCAACAAACTGACTTCGCAACCACTCAAGCCTAACTGATTCCCACCTGTAGTAGAAACCTCGTCATGTGCTACACGTTCAGTAATCCCCAAGCTAGAAACCAGTAGTGTAACTCCATGAAGATCCGTCACATCTGGTACGCTGACTAATCAACCTACAATGGAAAGGCTAAGAATAGTGCCAACATCATCCAAGGTCAAGGTCATCTCACCAACTATCATATGAAATGTGTTTGTCTCAGGTTGCCATCTCTCAACAAAATTGGAAATTAGAAGGTTGTTAACGAATCGATAATTGCAACGAGCTAACTGTGACAGCCCAGATAGCTCAATAATGGCTTTGAGTCTGGTGTTGTTGTCTACTGACCACCATGCCCATGCAAGGATCTTCGAAGAGTGATTATGACACTTTAGGGGCCCTCGTTCCTATAAAAAAAATTAGTATCTCATTAGAAACTACCATATAACACCATAAAAAATCATATACAAATGAATTTAACTTTTACTCAGGAATATTTACCACCCCCTTCCAAACAGCTGTAGCGACATGACTATTGAAACTCCACAGTATTGATGGATTAGTCGGTCCACCTAGAAAAGCATGAGTAAGGTCCTCTTCCTGAACAGTAGGAGAATTGAGTAAAGGGGCATCCTACATGGCAATTTCAGGCATATCATCACCTTTAACTCATCCCCGGCTTCGATTACGACTTTGACTGGCACTAGGGATATCATATTCTACCGGAATTGGATCACGATCTCGACCCCGACCTCGACCCCAACCTCGTCCTTGCCCACGCTCTTGTCCCCGTTCATGGTCAGCATCCAATTCACGACGTCTTCTATTTGAAGCAGTAAGTGGAACACGTTGTTGACGTTCAGAATCCATATTCTCTGCAAAAATTAATATATTTAATGAATATACAATTGTACAAAGAATATACGAAAGAGGAAAAAAAATACCATTCGGAAGTTGAAAACCGCAAATATCTATTCTGTTCGGAAGTTGAAAACCCAGAAAAAACGTTACTTTCGGAAGTTGAATGTCGTCCCAATTAAAAACATTCGAAAGTTGAATGTTGAACCAAAGAAAGAAATTCGGAATGCTATTGTCAAACTAAATGGTAATTTTCGGAATTCTACTTCCGAACAAGTGTTTCATTTTCGGAAAACAAGTTCCGAATGAGGAACATCGTGCTCAGTTACGGTAGGCTATGCGTTCATTTCGAAAATGGTAAAAACAAACCCTACATTACAAAATGAAATACAAATGAGGATTAAAATAAGTAAACTAATCTAAGTTCTCCAAATGTGAAGAATTCCTTCAATGTTTCAATGAGATGTCTTCAATGCTTCAATGAGATGTCTTCAATGGATGGATGCATCTTTTGGAGACGAAAGGTAGAATGTGAGAGATGGGTGTGTGTGTGAGAGAGACAGGTCTGGGGGTCTATGGGGTTTGTGTGTGTCACGGGTCTGGGTGTGTGTGTGTGCTTGGTTTACATTTGAGGGTAGATGTGGAATAAAAGGTGTGTGGAGTAAGCAAAATAAATTGGGATTAATTTTTCAAGTGTGTGTATTGAGAAGGATGTGCAAAAATATGAATGGGTGTGTGCAAATAGAAGTTCCAAAAAAAAAAAAAAAACACAGTATTTAAGAATTTGTTTGCAAGTTTCTATCCTTTTTTTTTTTTTTGGTTTTTTATGCTTGTAGTATTTCATATCTTTACCCTTTTTCCTGGAAAAAAAAAATTGTAGATTTATTTGTTGCTTGAAGATGTTGTGTGCTCAAATATAGTATCACACCTTTGCGTTTTCAAATGGTGATTGGAGTTGCTCCAGCTACGCATGGTGTGCAACAGCAACTGTTAAGCATCTTATTGGGCTGATTTCAGGGCTCAATTCGATAATCTAAACCGTTCATATTTTAGAAGATATCAAGTAGAACATATATGCAAAAATCAGGTCGATCAGATATAGTTATCTCTTTTCATCAAATCACATTTGTATTGAGTTTTATACTTCAAATTATATTTATCTTCTTTTTTTTTTGTTTTTAAATACAAATGTGATTTGATGAAAGGGCTAACGATATCTGATTGATATAATTTTTTATAGGTATATTCTACTCGATATCTTCTAAAATGTGACGATTCAGATTATTAAATTGGACCCTGAAATGGGCAAAATAAAGTGTACAACAGTTGCTGCTACTGTGCACCATGCAGCAGTAATCCCAAACTCTTTCAAATTAGTGTGTTTTAAGGAATTGTACTTGTTCGGCTCCAGAGGGAAACATAGAATGCGACATATCACTAATGTTTGGGTTTTACAATAAAATTAAAAATAAAATTAAAAAAAAGCAAAAAGAAGTGGGTTTCACATGTGTTTTAATGTTTCTTGTCTTCAAATTTCTCCACTTTTTCTAGAGTCCGTCATCGCCCCTAATTATACTGATACCATGGTGTCAGTAAAAAATAATTTTATAATTTTTTTTACAAATATTAATAATTAATATCATAAATTCTTTTACTAATATGTAATATTTTTTTTAAAAACTAGATTGAATAATAATTTTTCCTTTCAAATACAATGTTATTACTTTTCCATTCTAAAAATATATATCAAATCATCACCAATAATGAGTATAAGGGTCTTGCATGCACTTGTCAAATTATTTAGTCTGATTAATTTCTAAAGGCCTACTCCAATTATCAATATGCAATCACAAAATTTTTTTGAAGCTCACATGTCATTAGATTCTTTCAATTATGAAACTCACATTTTTTATTTTATTCCACAATCAGGATTCAAATGACAATATCCAATTTATCTAATGTCAACTAGTGATTTGTCAGAATCACCACTTAATTTTTAGATTTAAGAACTTATATCCTTAAATATGAATCTATGAATATAGTCTAGTACATATATCTATTGAGACAGGAAAAGTAATAACAAAATTAGGAAGGCATCTCCGACAGAACCAAGAATAACAGAGAAACAGGTACTGCTTCCACCCATGTCGATAATTACGGGCCAGGCTTCACCAACCGTGCCAGGCCATGTGCCATTCGATTGCCCAAACGGCCAACATGATCATATCTACAACGATGAAAAGAGCCCATAGCAGCTATGAATGCATCCACCAAATGTCCAAAGGATGAGAGGGAACCACCACCATGGAGTATGGTTGGGATAACACTAAGGCTACGTTTGTTTGGCGGTTTAGGTTAGATGAAATTGTTAGTAAGAGGATTATTAGTGAAAAGATTGTTAACATGGGGCTTGTTAGTGAGGGGATTAAGTAAAAGTGTGTTCGTTTTGATGATAGTGTAGGAGATGCTTAGTGATGAGATTGATAAATTATTTTTATATAAAATAAATAAATAAATTATTTCTATATTAAAAAAAACTAAAACAAATATTAAAACAAACCGATGTACTTGGTCAAAAAAATAAAAATAAATAAATAAATAAATAAATTTTTTATATAAAATAGACTTATTTTCCTAATCCCACCCAAAATTCACCTAAGCTAATGCCTTTGCAGAGGGGGATTAGCAAGCCGTTTGGAGTAGCAATCCCTTTCCATAAAGAAGCCACCAAACAAGGGTTAGTGGAACCCACCTCCTTACTACTCCAATCCCATCCCCTAATCTCCCAAACAAACATGACCTAAGAGAGTCACCTTCAAAAATCACTTTCTGCAAACCCAACTCAGCAGCAAAATGAATTGCCTTAAGAGTTGCCAGTGCTTCAACACAATCGACACCTAATAAACTCAGAACTCGCTCTGACAAAGAACCCAATGCTGCACCATGGTCATCTCGAACAACAACACCCACGCCAACAACCAACTGATCCTGAAAGATGGCACCATCAAAATTCACCACCATGGATAGGTCTAGTATATTATTGTTAAAGAACTTGGCTCAAGGGATAAGTTAGCAAGGGATTATTAGTCACCCATTGCATATGATCTTGGGTAAGTCTCTACTCATCATCGCTCATTGATTCATTACTTTATGCTCCATTTGTTTTGATGCAAAATATTTTCAACTGAAAAATATTTCACATAATATTGTTTTCAAAAATTTTTTTTGCCATAAAAAAATGTTTTCTTATGTTTGATAGCATTCTTGACACTAATGTTTTGATAATTGTATTAGTGGGGATAGTAGTAGTGGCAGCAAGGTGGTAGTGGAAGGGGTGGTAATGGTGGTGGAGGTGGCAATGGTGGTGTTGGTAGTGGTGATAGTGATAGGGTGGAGGTGGTGTGTGGCATTGGTAAAAATTTAATTCAAAAATTATTTTTTGCCTTTCAAAAGTGAAAACTATTTTCTGTAAAAATAAGCTTATTTTTTGTTGACAAGTTTTCTATCATACCAAATACAAGAAGATGTGAAAAATATATTTTTTAAAAATGTTTTTCACTGAAACAAACGAAGCATTAAGTAAATGAGAATACATCTATACCATATATAAAAAGAATATAAGAGTGGTGTAACACTGCTGCTGGTGGTTTAGTGTAATGCTACTGCTTGTTTTTTTGTTTGGTGTAAAAATGCTGCTGGTTTGGTGTAATGTTGTTGCTTGTTTTACATCTATAATCGATTGGCCAACCAATCGGAGGCCACCATCTCTCCCTTCTTGAATCTTGCACAAAACGAACACACCACTATCATCGTTTCAGGAAGACCATAAACAGCATGAACCTTCAAGAAGGGATAAGCTCATTGTCACAACCCAAACCCGCCCCTATGGATTTAGCACAGTAACCGGCTAGTAATCTGTGATTACCGAAGGCCTGCTTAACAGTAAAGACAGTATTACAGAGTACAGGGGCTGGCGGAAGCCAAAACAGTAATTAAAAGACGTCCAATGAGCTGTGACAGTCTGTATGCAAAAGACTTTACAACATATTCACATTTAGAACCAAAATAGTAATTACATACATCATATAGAGGCATTCAGGTTAGGGACCAAATCCCTGTCATAACAGTACAGCGCAAGCCTTAACATTTATTACAGAACAGAGGTAAAAAGGGGAAATCTAAAACACCCCAAAACAGCCTAAGCTTGAACACACTTGGAACCTCGCAGTGAGGCACGTTGGTTGGCTTAACAAAAAGGGAGTTTAACCCAACGATCCTAGCTCCGATCCGGTGTCTGGACACCTACATATATATATATATATATATATACAGTGAGCTAAAGCCCAGTGAATAACATATGCGTAAAGAGGTTAGGAATGAATGTCCTTTCAGTCATTAAACAGTCATATCAATCATTTAGAAACCATAGCAGTTATACGTGGTACATCCAATAGCAAAACAGTACAGTAGGTCTTAATAGACCGAACAGTCAGTTGATGGCCATCATAATAGTAAACAGTAATGGTTCCAACATGGGAACCGACAGAGATCTCTGTGACAGTAGCAGTACAGTAACAGTAAGTTGCTATGGATACCATGAATACAGTTCATAATTATGACATCATTCATTTAGTAAACAATAAGCAGTATTACTTCAAAAAACAGTACAATTGATTGTTCAGAAAATAATCATCATTGAACATATCTTTACAACATGGTTACTCACAGAGCACTGGGCTACAGATAGGCTAGAGCGTCCTCGGATGCCAACCCTACAGTTACAGAATAAACACATACTAAGTTATACACTTGGGTTTAATAACTTAACCCCTAACTTGACACAGTGTGGTTCTACATCAACATCCTCCTTAAGATGCCTTAAACATGCCCTAGGAATGCCTAGGATGAAAAGAGGATGCAAAGATGCACTTAAAAACACTTTTCAAAATTTGCTGAAACAGGGGTCCACGCTCGAGCGGACATGCAGACAAAGGATCCCCGCTCGAGCGTGACTTTCCTCGCTCGAGCGGATTGCAAACTAAGGTAAAAGTACTGGATGCATGCCATTCACGCTCAATGGGCGAGCGCCTCCGCTCGAGCGTGAGACACAAGTCCTCGCTCGAGCGTACATTCCCTCCCACGAGCAAACTGTAAACATATGAAAAGTAATGGATACACACATTTCACGCTCGAGTGTTCATTTTCCCTCTCGAGCAAACTGCATGAACCCAGAGTGTACGCTCGAGCGTGAAGTCTTGCACTCGAGCGTGGGTCCAAATTCTGGAATTTCCAGATTGAACCTCCAAGCTCAAAATCAACTTTTAAAGCATCAAATCCGATCCTTTTGGGCTAATTTTCTGGAAAATACTTTAAGACTCATAATACAACATGTTTCAAAGATCAATTTTTAAAATCAAAGCCCCAAAGTAGTTCAATTAAACACAAATTCAAAAATAATTTCATGAACATGATGGCCATATGACATGCAAGTGTTCAATTGAAATCAAAGCTTCAAATACTTGATCAAATGAGTCAATTCTTCCAAAAACGCAATGAACTCATGAACTAAAATTAAGATATGGACATGCATGTAGCAATTTTCATGGAAAGACCTTAAAACTCAAGAATGTGTACATGCATGCATGATTTAAGCTTCAATTCAACATTTTGAACCAATTCTAGACTCTAATCACCAAACTTCCATGAAACATGCAAGATACAACTTAAATACAAGTTCAAGAAGATGATTCTCCTACCTTAGGTCCTCAATTTCAAGAATGGAAGCTCAATTATGCAATTATCCTTCAAATCTTCTAAGTTTCAAGCCAATTTGATGAACTCAAGCTCCTCTTCCAACTCTATAGCTATCTCCCACGTTTTTGGTTTAGGAAGTGAACACAAAATGATGCAAGACTAAGCTGTAAACAAGATTTGTTAGGTGGCCCACTAGATGGCAAAATGGTAGTTAAGGCAACTAATGTGATTCAACACTATTTAACCTAATTTAATCATACCAAATCAAATTTCACTTAAATTTACCATAAAATCACATAAATTCTAATTAGCATGAAATACCAATCAATTTCTAAATCGGCCGCCGATATGGCCTTCAATTTGCAATGCGAAGTTAAAACATGAACAGATCAATTGGCGGTCAAACAGATAGAAATGTATTTAAACTAATACACTAACTCAATCAGTTCAGAATTTCAGTCAAATCAGTTACTTATCATGCTTAGTCATAGTTTAACAGTAATCAGTGGTGAGGGTTGTCACAGTCTCCCCTCTTTACAAAGAGTTTGGTCCTCCAAACTCGAATTACCCTCATTTTGGAAGAACACCAGATCCAGAGGGAACAGTTCAGGATATCTCTTGATCATATCGTCTTCCCTTTCCAAAGTGGCATATACGCCACCATGGTTTTGCCAATCAACTTTCACTAACGGATTTTCTTTGTTCCTTAACTTCTTGATCCGTCGGTTTACAATCTGAATAGGCCGTTCTTCATAAGTGTAGTCATCACTTAGTACTACACGGGTAGGCTCAATCACATTGAAGGGATCTCGAAGATAATCCCTCAACATTGAAATATGGAAGACATTGTGCATATGCTCCATTTCAAGAGGAAGTGCTACTTGATATGCCACCGGATTAATCTTCTGAATGATTTCATACGGTCCGACATATCTCGGCGTTAGCTTACCCCTGACTCCAAAACGAGTCTGGCCTTTCATCGGTGTCACTTTAACAAAAACATGATCACCTACTTCGTATACCCTGTCTCACCTTCGGACATCCGCATAACTTTTTTGTCGGCTTTGTGCGGTTTTCAATCTTTACTGAATCAGTTTCACTTTTTCAGTGGTTTCCTGTACAATCTCGGGCCCAAACAAAGGTCCATCTCCAACTTTTGCCCAGCAGATAGGAGATCGACATTTCTTGCCATATAAAGCCTCGAAAGGCGCCATACCAATGCTCGAGTGAAAACTGCTGTTATAAGCAAACTCAGCTAAAGGTAAGTGGCTTTCCCAATTTTCCGGGAAATCAAGAACACACATTCGCAGTAAATCTTCCAGAGTATGGATGGTTCTTTCTGACTGGCCATCTGTCTAAGGATGGTATGCACTACCCAGTCTCAGTTCAGTACCTAATGCTGTGTGTAGGCTTTGCCAAAATCTCGATGTAAACTTCGAGTCCCTATCAGAAACTATGGACAAAGGCACTCCATGCAATCTAACAATCTCATCAATATAAATTATAGCCAATTTGTCCGCATTCTAAATTGTTTTGACAGGTAAGAAGTGAGCAGATTTAGTCAGTCTATCAACAATAACCCAAATTGAGTCCATACCTTTACTGGAGCGAGGTAAACCGACAACGAAGTCCATTGTAATATGTTCCAATTTCCACTCCAGTATTGGTAAGGGCTGTAGTAAGCATGCAGGTCGATGATGTTCAGCTTTAACTTGTTGGCAATGATGACATTTCGATACAAAGTTAGCAATCGCTTTCTTTATTCCCGGCCACCAGAAATTCAGTTTCAAGTCTTAGTACATTTTTGTATTTCCTGGATGGATAGACAGTTATGAATTGTGGCCCTCTTGCAGAAGTCGTGTTTTCAATTCAAATTCATTCGGTACACACAACCTTTCCTGAAATTTCAATACATTGTTCTCAAATTTAAAGTCCAGCCTCGGTTTGGACTCCCGTTCATCAATGACCTTTCTCAAATGGTCATCTTGTGGTTGTTTCTCTTTAATCTCCTCAATCAGTGTCAGTTGAGTAGAAATAGTGGCAAAGGTTCCACCTTGTTCACGCAAAACAATTTCAACCCCAAAATTTTCAACGTCACATTCTTTCTGTCCGGTGAGTAAAAAGGCTAAATTTCCAACTGATTTCCAATTGAGTGCATCAGCAACGGTGTTAGCTTTTCCTAGATGGTACAAAATTTGCAAGTCATAGTCTTTTATCAGTTCTAACCATCTCCGTTGTCTCATGTTCAATTCTTTCTGTGTGAAGAAGCATTTCAAACTCTTGTGATCTGTATACACCTCACATGTTGCCCCATAAAGGTAGTGATGCCAAATTTTTAGTGCAAGCACTACTGCAGCAAGTTCCAAGTAATGGGCCGGGTAGTTCTTTTCATGCGGTCTCAGTTGTCGGCAAGCATACGCAATCACTTTACCATTTTGCATTAAAACACATCCCAAACCCTTATAAGAAACATCACTAAATATGGTAATACCATCCGTACCTGACGGTAGGGTAAGAATCGGTGCAGTCACAAGTCGAGTCTTTAACTCTTGAAAAGATGATTCTCTTTGATCGGTCCAGTCAAATGATATCCCCTTTTGAGTCAACTGAGTCAATGGTAAGGCAATCTTGGAGAAGTCTTTCACAAATCTTCTGTAGTATCCGGCTAAGCCTAAGAAACTTCAGACTTTAGTAACATTAGACGGTCTGGGCCAATTCACTACTGCTTCAATTTTCTGTGGATCAACTGTATTGTCATCTTTGCTAATCACATGTCCCAAAAACATCACATTATCAAGCCAAAATTCACATTTAGTTAGTTTTGCATAGAGTTTCTGTTCTCTTAAGGTCTGTGAGGCAATGTTCAAATGACGTTCATGTTCTTCTTTACTTTTGGAATAAATCAAAATGTCATCTATGAACACAACTACAAATTCATCGAGGAATGGTTTGAAAATTCTGTTCATAAGGTCCATAAATACAGCAGCTGCATTAGTAACTCCGAAAGGCATAACAAGAAATTCGTAATGTTCGTACCTCGTTCGAAAGGTAGTCTTTTCAATGTCCCCTGTCTTGACTCTCAACTGGTGGTATCCAGATCTAAGGTCAATTTTTGAGAAAACCTGGGCACCCTGTAACTGGTCAAATAAATCATCAATACGAGGCAGTGGATATTTATTTTTCACTGTTACCTTGTTCAGTTCACGGTAGTAGAGTCTCAATGAGCCATCTTTCTTTTTCATAAATAAGACCGATGCGCCCCACGATGAAGTACTGGGCCTGATGAACTTCTTATCTAACAGTTCTTGTAGTTGAACTTTCAACTCTTTCAATTCAATCGGTGCCATTCTGTAACGAGCTTTAGATACTGGCTGCGTACCCGGAATCACATCAATGGTGAACTCAATCTCCCTATCAATCAAATCCCCTGGCAAATCATCTAGAAAAATATCTGGGAATTCTCTGACTATAGGAATACTGTTCACATCAGTTTTAGCATCAGCAGGCACAGTCAATACACAACATAGATACCCTTTACCCCCCTTTTTAATCAGTTTAAAAGCTTTCATGGATGAAATCAGATATGGGGGAGGTACTACTCCAACTCGTTAAACACAAATTCAGGCAGTCCAGGTGGACGGAAAACAACTTGTGTTGTTACACAGTCTATGATAGCATGATATTTCATTAACCAGTCCATTCCTAATATCACATCAAAGTGATCAATATTCAAAGGCAGTAAATCAATATACAAATGAACATCCCAACAATATTTTCACATGCAGGGTATATATAAGCACAAGTCATAGATCCTCCAACAGGTGAAGATACAGTTAACAGATAGTTCATAGGTTCCAGTGGTCTATTTAATTTTTGCGAAAAGACATACGATACTACACCCTGAATCAATCAGAACATAAGTGTAGACGTCCCCGAACGCCCCGGGAGGGTTAAGCTCCCGTTCTGTTCATTTTGGGGTCACTACAGCTCGGACTCTTGAATGTCACGGTTCCTAATCTGAACCAAAGAGTCCAAATCCGGCAAAACGTTTTGAGAAACTGATTTTTTGAAAAAGTAGTGCCAAACATGGACCGCTTTGCCAGATACAGAGTCGCCACCTAAATATTTTATTTTGGGAAATTTAGGAAACCCTGACTCGGTGCCCAGAGGCCACGTGTCCGTCATCACCAAAGTTGCCTCGACTCGGGAACTTGGGTACGATTGGGGAAGGTCACTTCGTGAGCACCCCCGCTCGCCCGGTCATAGACCGGCCTCTACTAACCATGATATCAATTTTTGAAAGACATTGTGAGTTCTTATTCCGGTTTATTAGCCTAGGTTACTATGTGATGCGCACAGCATACAAATATAGACCGGGTCGCCTGAATTGGAACGAAACATTTCATGCTTGTTTTTGAAAGTGGTTTGCTACCCGCAGGTAGGCTTTAAAACATTTGATGATTTATTCCAATTCAGATAACCCAACCTTCACCCACAGGCATTCAGGCAGATATATCAGATAAGCACATAGCCTCATGGTAAGCATGCTATCATGGCATTCACTCACACGCATGCAAGGATGCTAAAGCATAAAGCTTACCGAGTACTCCAAGCCAAAATAGAAACTTCATTAGAAATCATGCATGATCCTAACTATACAGAAATGCCTAATGTAACACATGCAAAATGCAATTATAGCAGGCTCGGCTATTCTAAGATGGTATATGAAATGCTACAACTATCATGTATTCAATTTGGAATTGAAGGTACAATGCAGTTAGTATGATGCGCCGAGCCCGGTGCATGCAATACAGATGAATGATGCAAACATGCTGTCATACTGTATGCTAATTTAAACATGCCCTAATCTAACCATCAAAAGCGGATAAATAAAAGGGAGAAAGACGTGGGGTTGGAAGACATACAACACACTCACGCACACTTATTACAGTTGTGCCCTCGCTCAGAGGGTCCGAATAAATATGCAGTCCCAATATTACAGTCCCGAATAAAAGAATATTACAGTCCAAAATATTACAAAATCCTAATTAATTAATGAATTAGCTAAGAAAGCAAATAAAACTGGCATGCAAGCCAGGGACTGCCTTGCTTCTGGTGGATGATGCATGTCCGGATTGTCTTGCGCGGAAATCCACCGGAATGCCCCAATTAGCCTCTGTTTACACCTGTTCTTGAAATGCGTGCCAAGCCCCAAAAGGTTGCTGATTCCTGGTTTAGCTGCAACAGAGAGCAGGAAAGGGGCATAGCAATGTATTTGCACAGATATATGCATGTCTCGATCCTCGTGCCACCAATCACGCATACCGAGGCATGATGGTCGAGGAGTCGAAATGCACAACTCAATATAGGATGAATGCACATGAAACTACAACTAAAACCTAACTCCATCATGGATAATCCGGAGTGTCGGTGACTGGGGAATTGAGACACATTCCGTCACTCGGAGTACGAAATGTACCTCGTTTCCCGTGCCCGGGCTAACTCCTATTCCGGACATGGTGCAATATGCATGATATGCGTGAAATGCAACTAAGATACAATCCTAACATATACAATGCTATGGAAATGAGATGCCTCGAAATGCGTGCACACGGGCACGCAAACCGAGAAAATACATAAATGCAATGAAAATGAGATGCCTCGAAATGCGTGCACGCGGGCACGCAAACCGAGGCAATGATAAATGCAATGAAAATGAAGTGCCTCGAAATGCGTGCACACGGGCATGCAAATCGAGGCAATGGTAAATGCAATGAAAATGAGATGCCTCGAAATGCGTGCACACGGGCACGCAAATCGAGGCAATGATAAATGCAATGAAAATGACTAAAATGGCATGGAAAACATAACATGGACTTATACTAACATGAGGGAACCTCAGCCACACTCACATAAGAAGCCGGTTGATGAAAATGAAGTGCCTCGAAATGCGTGCACACGGGCACGCGAACTGAGGCAATGGCAGAATGCGATGTAATGACATGGAAATGATAATATGGGCTTATACCAACATGAGTGAGCCTCAGCCACACTCACATAGGATGCCGGTTGATGAAAATGAAGTGCCTCGAAATGCGCGCACACGGGCACGCAAACCGAGGCAATGGCATATGCAATGCAAATGAGATGGAAACATGATATGGGCTTATACCAACATGAGTGAGCCTCAGCCACACTTACATAGGATGCCGTCGGATAAAAATGAAGTGCCTCGAAATGCGTGCACACGGGCACGCAAACCGAGGCAATGGCATACGCATTGCAAATGAGATGGAAACATGATATGGGCTTATACCAACATGAGTGAGCCTCAGCCACACTCACATAGGATGCCGGTTGATGAAAATGAAGTGCCTCGAAATGCGTGCACACGGGCACGCAAACCGAGGCAATGCAAAAATGCGAACTATGGCATGGGAAATGATATGCAAACATGGTAATGGGATTTCAGCACTAAAAAGTGGGGGAAAACTGTCCCGAAATGAGGCGAAATGACATGAAATGCATGGAATTGTCCCGAAATGTGAATTTAGGTACCCGAAGTGACCTATAGCTATGCCAAACATGCACAATATGGACATGCAATGCAAAGACAGAAGCTAGATAGTCCCAAAAAATTCACTTTCACAGTTATAAACATGGCCAAACAGCAAGCATAGGTATGGCAAAAATAGCATGCAAGAATAGGGGCCAAAAGAGGGGTAATGAAGCAAGTGATACAAGCAAAACCCAAACTGAAAAATTTCCTTCTACAAAATTGAAGAGGGACCAAAAATATGAATATTTACAGTATATGGCAGACCTCAAATCAGTATACAAACTTGATAGAAATGTGATGCAAAATTAGGCTCAAAAGTGGCTACAACATGAAGTATACAAAATAATCACCAAACAGCCAAAGACCCTTAATAAAACATGTATAATGGACCAAAATAAGCACATTTTCAGAACTGTAAAATGGCCAAAAACAAAATTATGGTAGGCTAACTAAACATGCAAGAATGGGGAATAAAAGAGGGATATAACATGAAGTGACCTATGGAAGCCCCAAACCATGAAAGGACCTAAATGAAACATGAAGTATGGACTAAAATAAGAACTTTTTCAGAACTGTAAAATGGCCAAAAACAAAAGCATGGTAGGCTTCCATTGCATGCAAGAATGGGGAAGAAAAGGGGAGTATAAAGCTAGGTACAACATGGAAGTCCCAAATGGTGTTGAGCCCTTCTTCAATGTTGAAGAGGGGCTCAAAATAAGCCTAATATCAGTTTACAACATGCTCGAAAATAAATTGCTCATGGGTCAAAAATAGCATGCAAAACTATGACATACAAGAGGATCAATGAAGCAAGTGCATCATGGAGGGCTCAAACAGGGTTGAGCCCTTAATCAAAAGTGAAGATGAGCTCAAAAGAGGGCCCTTTTCAGTTAGGGCCGGAGCTTGAAACAAAAAGAAAGTGGGGCTTAGAAATAGATCAAGAAAAAGGGTCAAAAGGGTAAAAGTATTACTTACCCTTGAAGACTCAAACTTTTGTTGCTTCTTGGATGAATTTGCAGCTTCTTTGGCCTTTGAGAAACCTTCCTTGTTGCTGGAAATGAGGTGGTGGTGGTAGAGCTTGGTGGTGTAGAAGGAATGATGGTTAGGGACTTAGGGTTTTTCAAAGAATTCAGAAGGATGAAGATGGAGTTGTGTATGGAGGCTTGAAGGAGAATTTTTCTAACCCCAAAATACTACAAGGCTTGCTTGCTATATAGGCCAAAGAAGGGGTGTAAAGGTGGGGGAAAAGGAGAGCAAAATTCCCCCACGAAATATCCCCCAGATAAAGATCTTGTATGGGGGAAACAGCTCCACAGCTGTAAAGTGTACAGTGTAAGGAAGCAGGCCGGCCTGGTACTTTTGTTGCAGGTGGCCGGCCGGCCACACCCCCTAGCCGGCCGACTAGGGGTCAAAAGGTTCAATCATATTTTCTGGCCGGCCACCAAGTGGTGAGGTACTCCTATGTGTGTACAACACAACCATGTGGTTAAAAGTCCAAGAAAGTGGGTCTAAGGGGTTCAACATTAGCTCGGAAAGAGGGGTTCAAAAGGATCAATTTGAATTACTGGCCGGCCATGAACTTTTAGGGTCCTCTCATGTGTGTACATCACAAATATGTGGTTCAAAGTTCGAGAAAAAGGGTCCAAGGGGTTCAACATTAGCCCGGAAGGAGGGGGTCAAAAAGGTCAAGTTGAATTAATGGCCGGCCATGAACTTTTAGGGTCCTCTCATGTGTGTACATCACAAATATGTGGTTGAAAGTTGGCAACACTAACCCTAGGGTGTTCAACATTAGCCCGGAAGTTGGAAAAACGAGCGCCGGGAGGCTCCGGAGGAGAGATAAATGGTTGTTGCAACAATTGCTGGCCTCCCACCCTTCAGTGACCTCCCCAGTGATAAAACAGAGGTACCTGCCAAAAATGAACGAAAACCGTTGCAAAACGAATGCTCGGGAACCAAAACACGCAGTTCGGGGTCCCGAAAATGGGCTGTTAAACACCGAAAGTGGTGTTCGGCCACGAAGTGGGTTTCTCAGACCCCAGTGTCCCTCAAAAGGGATTAAATAAGATGTATGCCAAAAACCGGAGCAAAAGGAGATGGTTAAGCAGTCCCGAACCGAGGCACACGGCCAACGGTCCCGAAAACCGGGAACCGGACTCCGAAAATGGGCAAAATGGCCTACGGCCACCAAATGTAGCCTACGGACATTGAGAGATGGTCTACGGGACCTCTCCCTCCCCTTAGGAAAAGAAATAGATAAAACTGAGTCTGGTTCGCAAACCGAGACAAGGCACAGAATAAGGTTCGGAAGTCCGGAGGCAGGGCTCACGGCCGCGACTCTGAAACTTCTGAACGAGCACATTATGCAACATCACCAAGCGCTCAATCAGTGACATCTGAGTCTTAAGGTCAGTAAAAAATGGGGTGTCTACAGTTGCCCCTCTTGGACAGAACTCGAAAGTCATAAGTGACGGGAGTGAATGTCAAAGCCCAGAGACGACCCATTTTTGACAAGGCCGAAGACTTAGACGAACATACAAGATAAACAGAGATGTGCCCGCAGGCATGCTCGCAGGCAGGGGGGCAAAATGCAAATGATATGCAAGAAGCCGAAGGTAACCCAATGATCGTGCAAATGCAGCAAGCTGTAATGAAGCAAGTATTCGCAAATAGATGCAACAGTTTTAAGCGAGAATGCAAAGCAACAACTACATTTCATGCAGTTAAGAATGCGGAGGATCATTCAATCCCCGCCACGTCTCACACGGAGAAGATACGATACCTGCGCGATTCGTCTGGTTGCACCAGCCTCAATTGAACCGTACATACAATATCGTGCCTGTAAAAGAGAGAAATTGCAACAAATACAATATGCTGACAACATGTATTTAATGTGATTTCGAAAGTTCGACACACGCAGTGCCAGTGAGTGAATGCATCGCAATGCAAGAATGGAACATGCGTGACAAAGCATGCTCAAACATGGAGGTATGCCAATATCAAGAAATGTACATGACAAGGCAAGTATGCTCATAGAATGCAAGTTATGTGCAGGATAGTATAAAACTAGCATAAATCAGGGTGCTCATTTGTCATGAAACAATGAGTACGGAAACGCGTGTTTCGGCGAAGGTAACTCGATGAAAGGTTACAACTCATTCAAAAAGGATACACTTGGATTTCGATGAATGATGATGATACACATGTCAGAACTTGAAGCCGAAGTTCCGGCGGATCATTTTTGCGACCGGAAGTGTACTTTTCTTGAACTTTTTCAGGTCCCGGGAACTCCGATCTTCCTCAAAATTTGCAGAGAGCTAGGTGAGCATGTGGGGAGCATGGCCGGCCGTTTATCTTCCCAAGGGGAGGTGGCCAACCGGTTTCTAATAAAGCTAATGGCTGGCCGGCCATTTCTGCAAAAAGCAGATAGCTGGCCGGCTAGAAATAGGGGCCGGCCGGCCATGTGCTTTATCCGGGGGTATTTTGGTCTTTTTCACTCCCTTTTTGCATGCTTCTTCAACCAAGACCTTGAGCCTATAAAAGGTAGCCGAGGCCCCCTTCCTTTCTTGCCTTCTACAACACTTTCCTCTCTAGATCTGAGTTTCACGCGCGTTTTCCAACGCCCCGTGCAAATTGTTTTCGCAAAAACACTCAGTTTCAAGCACTTTGAAGCGATTAAATTCCGGCTTTGGAGCTTCTTTTTGCATTTTCGCCACTTGAGGTAAGTTTGTCTCAATATTTGGAATATTTTCTCGGGAGTTGACTTTTGTTGACTTTTTCCAATTTTGGCTCATTTTGCTTATTTCTGCTCCCTTTTACAGATTCTTTGAAAATGGCGGGCAATTCTCCCCATGGCGGAGGTTTTCCAGGTGCCGGAGATGATTTCGATCCCATGACTCTACCCCCGAGGACCCGACCTTTCATTCCTGGGAGGTACCGTCCGCCAGCACACATTCTTCCGCGCGCTGTCGTCCGTCACTTTACCAGTTTTGACGAGCGAGCACCCGGGGATCTGCTTCTCAGAGAGCCGGAGCAGCATCTCTCTCACGAGGCCCGAGAGGTATTTACCTCATCTTCTGTATTTTACATTTCACACCTTTGCCATACTTGAACATGCAGTTTAGCCTATGACATAGTACTTTGCTTACATCTTGAACATGTAGTTTCAACACTTGAATTTTTGAACACTTGGCTCACCAATTAATTGTGAATGCACTGTACACATTAGTTAAGAGGCGAACACACGGTTCAAACACTGATTTGTCGAACACACAGCTCGAATTCGAAAGTGGACACACAGCCCAGATTAGATAGTGAACACGCAGCCCACAATTTAACTGAAAGTTGAACACGCAGCCCAAACTTCAAATTCTCTGAAAACGCAGCCCAGATAGATAGTGAACACGCAGCCCACAATTTAACTGAAAGTTGAACCCGCAGCCCAAATTTCAAATTTTCTGAACACGCAGCCCAGATAGATAGTGAACACGCAGCCCACAATTTAACTGAAAGTTGAACACGCAGCCCAAATTTCAAATTCTCTGAACACGCAGCCCAGATAGATAGTGAACACGCAGCCCACAATTTAACTGAAAGTTGAACACGCAGCCCAAACTTCAAATTTTCTGAACACACAGCCCAGATAGATAGTGAACACGCAGCCCACAATTTAACTGAAAGTTGAACACGCAGCCCAAATTTCAAATTCTCTGAACACGCAGCCCAGATAGATAGTGAACACGCAGCCCACAATTTAACTGAAAATTGAACACGCAGCCCAAATTTCAAATTCTCTGAACACGCAGCGCAGATAGATAGTGAACACGCAGCCCACAATTTTAACTGAAAGTTGAACACGCAGCCCAAACTTCAAATTTTCTGAACACGCAGCCCAGATAGATAGTGAACACGCAGCCCACAATTTTAACTGAAAGTTGAACACGCAGCCCAAACTTCAAATTTTCTGAACATGCAGCCCAGATAGATAGTGAACACGCAGCACACAATTTAACTGAAAGTGCATGTAGCTTATTCCACTTCATCGGCATACAGCCCATTTCATCCCATTGGCACACAGCCCATTTGATTTCATTGGCACACAGCCCATTCATTCCATTACTGACATATGTATTCATTCTGAATGCAGGTTGGTTCCCGCAGTGTGCGGGGGTATGGTTCCACCATTGCGCGGGACTGGTATGCCGAGCTCCCGGAGGGTGTTCGAGACTTAGTCGACTTGGCAGGGTTCGGGCCCTTCTGCGTCGGGTTGTCACGTTGTCCTGCCAGGAGGACACTGATGGTGGCCTTGGTAGAGAGATGGTGGGACACCACCAATTCCTTTCATTTCTCTGCTACTGGGGACATGACCATGACCCCTTTTGACTTCGCTGTATTGACCGGCCTTGACGTTGGAGGTTGGTCCATCCCCTACGATGAGGATATGGGCGAGTGGGAGGCCGCCTGGATGTATCTATTGGGGGCTCGCCCACCTGTTGACAGGGTCTCTGGGAGAGTCCGATACACTTGGTTCTCTTCCCATTTTCGGCGGGCGGAGATGGTGCCCGAGACTCCCGAGGAGACAGAGCAGTATGCCAGTGGTTTCCTTATGTTCCTCTTCGGGACTACCCTGTTTGCCGACAGAGGGAACACAGTTGGGCTATACCTGCTGAGCGCTCTGGTTGACCTATCACAGGTCCATCGTTATGACTGGGGGGGCGCCGGCCTGGCTACCCTTTACTTTTATATGAGCGCGACCTCCCGCGGGCGGGGTGATTTACTTGGCGGCTACTAGAGAGCCTGGGAGGTACTTTTCTGTCCCCTTGATTTACATTTCTGCTTTTCATTACTTGTACATTGCACACACGGCGCACTTTTACAGTTTGTATTTTGCTCTCAGCATTTCGTACTTACATTCTGCATTGCTTTTCTCAGCTATGGGTCTATGTATACTTCCCATCATTAGCCCCAGAGCTGGAGGTGGTAGGGATTCCCATGACCCCATATTCAATGGTGTTCGAGGGCCCACACCGGCCGAGGCCTCGAGAGACCCTCCTTCGCCTGCGACAGTACTTTGACACTGTACGACATTCAGAGGTACCTCGGAACTTTCAATTCCTTTCATTCTCATCTTTGATTTGCTCTGTATATTCTCGATTTCTGATTGGTTTATGCATTTATCATCCGCAGATTACATGGCAGCCCTGGGTGTCCCTGGGTGACGGCCTCCGACTTCAGTATACCGGAGCGTCGGACATTTCCCAGTATAGGGTCCTGCTCGAAGGGCCGGTTGGCAGGGTATGGTTCCTGGGGGAGTGCTTTCTGCGCCAGGTATGGGGGTATCCTTCTCAGGATATTCCCGCAGTACCCCCAGCCAGTATGCGGACTGCTGACAGGCTCTCTTACTCAGAGGTAGTCGGCGCCATGCTGGGCAGTGATGCTTTACTATACATTGAGGAGGGGGACTACGCCACTTACCGTCACATATATTTGATGCCTCCATTGATGGGAGCTCATATCCCGATGATGAGGCCTGCCGGTATGTCATCCTCGGACCAGGCTCGGGCTCGGGCTGCAGACGCCCCTTCTACTAGCAGGGCCGGTACATCTAGAGGTGGGAGTCGACCGGTTCCTCCGACTCCGTTGGTTCATCCTCATCCCGGATGGCCAGATATGCCTACTGAGTTGATGGCGTGGCAGTATGGGGCTAGCTCTCCGACTCCGATTCCACTAGAGCCTCCGATGCCCAGTGATCGATACGCCATTGATCCGGACTCACCGCCGGTATGCTCCACTTCTTTTCATTCATCATTCATATGTTTAGACACTCTTCTGTTCACTGATGATTATGAGCTCATTTTTGCAGCCATCGCGAGGGTACATGGAGGAGGTGGTTGGACTGGTGGCCACACTCGAGGGCATGGTCCTGCGTAGGGAGGCACAGTTGTCTGTCGCGGGCATCCAGGTACCCTTCAGTTTTCTGGCATTTATCATACTTCTGATGACATGCTGATTTCTACTGCATTGATAGACTACTTGTGTAGAGCACATCTGACACACACCCCACTTGTACACTGTATTTACATGCACCCACTTTACGTATCCTTTGCTTGTATCTGCATCTGATGTACATATTTGGACTGATGCATTTGAATTGAACTTTTTGTTTTCAGATGCCTTCATGGTCCGGTCAGCCGCAGGCCAAGCCACCCGGGCCTCATTGGGGAGCTGGGCCATCTGGGCCTTTTCAGGGGGCGGGGCCATCTCGGCCTTCCTGAGGATCCGGGCCATCTAGGCCTTTTCGAGGACCTCGAGGAGGGCCTGTCCGCAGACGCAGGGCTCACGTTGTGGAGGTGGAGCCTGATGATGAGGAGGAGGATGCTGAGGAGGAGGAGGAGGCTACCGATCGTCAGTCAGAGACATCTGCTGAGGAGAGGGGCTCCGGTTTTGGTTCGGGGAATAGAGGCGAGGCTGAGGGGGATCCTGAGGATGACAGCTCCGACTCAGATGGTGATGATGGTGCGGAGATTGTCCCACAGAAGAGGATGGGGAGTGCTTCTCGTTCCCGCTCCCGAGGACTTTGATGTTGCTATTTCCTGCTTTATTTTTCTTTTTGCTAGTAGTTTGTAGCACTTTGCACATTGTTAGGCAGTTTTATTTTTTGTAAAACTTGTACCTTTGTTTGTTGTAAAGCATGATGAAATGAAATAGCTTTTGAAAAGATGTTTGTATTTTAAACTTTTAGCATCGTATCGCATCATTTATTTTGCACGAAAATGAAATTGAATGGGAATGTGCATTGTGTAATCACCAAGTCAGGTAGTGAACCGACGCAACAAACTAAGCAACTCAACCTACTAAGATATAACAGAATCTTTAGCAAGTTCACAACTCGATAAGCAAAATGCAACAACGCAAATAAACAAGACTTTAACAAAAATTGCTTAAACAGAGAGCAATGACTCAAAAACACAAAACACGTCCGCTCGAAAAACAACTCGATAAGTAAAACAACAACTCGATAAGCAAAATTCAACAACAACAAAGTGTACTTCTGACGATCTGGGCATCGGAACGCATCCGGAATGAAGGCCTTTGACTTTCCCGTTGCATGGAAATGCTTGGAACTTTCCCTCGAAGAGTAAAACAGGGCCAAGGGGATACACTGGAGCATTGCTGGCCATCCCTGGGAGCCGGCCGGCCATTTTTGTGGAGAGAGACAGCTGGCCGGCCATTTCTGCAAAAAGTAAATGGCTGGCCAGCCAGAAAAGGTGGCTGGCCGGCCATTCAGTCTTGCAGCCTCCAGATTTTTGACATGTGTCCCCGTGAATAGTGTTTTTCCTTCTATAAAAGCCTCAACTTCGGGAACATTCATTTCATCTTAGTTTTAGACAAAGATGGAGGCGTTTCTCGTAGAAAATCTCATATCTTGGATCTCTTCTCTAGATGGCTCGGAAAAGCTGAATTTCCGGGGTTTCGGCCTGAATGCACTATTCACGTTGAGCCGTACTTCGCTACAGCTTCCTTTTCTCCATGCCGCGGCAAGGTTCTGGAATCCAGTGACGCATGTTTTCAGCTTTGGCGGCCAAGAGATGTGTCCCACTTTCGAAGATTTTCAGGTTTTGATGGAGTCTAAACGCTCTGAAGTGATCTTGCCCTAGCTCCGTTTTAGCCACGCTCAGGTTTTAGGGCGGATGTGTGGGCTCACGGCGCATGATGCTCGATCTCTGATCTGCAGTGGGGAACTGGACATCCTCGGCTTGATCCATCGTTTTTCCGACGCTGGTGACCGCGGCAACCATTATTGGCAGGGTTTCCGGCAACACGCCCTCTGCTTATGTTTGTTGTCTCACTTTCTGCTTTCCTCGGGCTTCGGCGGGGCTAGCATTCGCTTGATTGAAGTCGCCCAAGGTTTGAGAGAAGGAAAGAGCTGTATTGCCATGACCTTGGCCGAGACACTGATGGGCTTAGATTCTGTATATCGCCGGGAGGTGACTAGGTTTGCTGGGAGTCCACTGTTGTTGCAGGTAATGTTTCCCACCCAACCTTACATATATATTTGCTCACATCACTCGACGCTCAGGCTCGGTTTTTCTCACAAAACCTTTGTCTTACTTTTCTCTCATCGTACATCTCTCTGTTCTTTATTCTCTCATTTTCCATCCCTCCCCTAGGTATGGTTAATGGATAAGTTGCAGGTTGTGGACTCTTGCCCAGCCTATTCAGCTCGAGGCTACTTCTTTCGGCAGCGCCTAGTTAATGCTCTTGACGAAAGGTGGTGGTTCGATTGGATGTGCAACTTGTCTGCAGACAGCATTGCTTGGCGTTGTCCTTGGCTCAACCTCCCGGCAATGAGCTATAGTATGTCTCGGCTGATTGGGATCCAATTGATTGGTCTAACCCACTGCGTATTCTATTTTCCGTTCCGGTTCCTGCGTCAGTTTGGTCATGATCAGACCTGCCCACCGGAGGGGATTGAGTACCCAGCCGCTTTCCCAATCCGGGGTGCACACCTTGCTCGATATGCCACATCATGGAGGACTAGAGAGCTCCTGGCCCCTGCTTCAACTTTCAGTTGCACTTTGTCCGATGAGTGCTTGGATTGGCTCAATGAGGAGGCACAGGTTGGGCCTAGCTTGGCATCAGATGCTCCGTCCAGCTCTGGGAGGGGACGCAGAGATACTTGATTCAACTATGCTCCAAATTTATTGCTTATTTAGCATTTTCAAGTTTTCTTTATGAATGTACTAAAAAGCAACCTCAATTGTAATGCAAGAGCAGGAGAACTCTATTTTGAAATCAATGAAATTGAAAGTTGTGGTACTGAAAATTTTCCACTTTTGGTCCAAAAATGGTCTTTGTCGTAAAAAGATTAATTTGAACAAAGTCAACTTTTATTAAAACTTTTCAAAACTATTTTCGATGTGGATCAGAACTGGACACGCCGAAGATCTGTCACTGAGATGCACAACCCCAGATCCCTGCAACGGGAAAGTTGCCCCTAGTCTGAAGAACAACGCAGCACTGCAAAGCAACGGAAAGTTGCCCCTAGTCTGAACAGCACTGTACCGGAGATCACGATAAATGCTGATGGATAAAGATGACTGAGACGATCAAAATGGACAGAGTTGATCGGGGAAAAGTTTATGGCTGAACTTCAAGGTGAAGTTGCCTACGTATCCCAAAGATGGGAATCAAGCCTTACGTAGTTCAGGCTAAGGTTCACTCGAGTATTTTCACTCTCCTTTTGCGCTCTAACTTTTGCCAAGGCCGCCCTTTGCGGGTTTTCAACCTTGCGAGCTCAGTTTTTATATTTTCTAATTTTTTTTGTGCTCTGACTTTTGCCTAGGTCACCCTTTCGGGTTTTCGGCCTAGCGAGCCTCTCAAGGATAGTATTTCTTCAACTTGTCCATATTGATCGGTTGTGAGAACTCCAAGCCATCTAGATCCATCAGAACCATAGCTCCACCTGACCAGATAGCTTTGATGATGTAAGGACCAGTCCAATTGGGTTTGAACTTGCCCCTTGGGTCGTGGATGGGAGCTCGGTTGTCTTTGAGCACCAAATCTCCTTCTTTCAGATTCCTGGACTTAACCTTCTTGTTGAAAGCCCGGGCAATTCTGCGTTGATAGCCTTGGATGTGGTACAGTGCTTTCAGTCTTCTTTCATCAAAGAGCATGAGTTCTTCGAATCTGCTTTGCTGCCAATCTACTTCGGCTATCTGGCATTCAGCCAATACTCGTAACGATGGAACCTCAATCTCGATGGGTAGAACAGCCTCCATTCCATAGACCAATGAATATGGAGTTGCTCCAGTAGAAGTTCTGATTGAAGTCCTGTAGCCCCACAGAGCAAATGGCAGCTTGTCTAGCCAATCCCGATAGGTTCCCACCATCTTCTGCAGTATATGCTTGATATTCTTGTTGGCGGCCTCAACCGCTCCGTTGGTCTGCGGCCGATATGTAGATGACTTATGGAAAGCCACATTGTATTTTTCCAACAAGTCTATTACTTCTTTCTTGAAATGGGAACCATTATCTGAAATTATTTCGTTTGGCACCCCGTAGCGACAGATGATGTTGTTTCTGATGAACTTTGCGACATGCGACGCCTTCAACACCGCGTATGATTGGGCCTCGACCCACTTCGTGAAATAATCTATCGCTACCAGGATAAACTCATGCCCGTTTGACCCCTTCGGGGTAACAGCTCCGATCACATCAATTCCCCAGACTGAAAAAGGCCATGGCGAAGTCATGCTGTACAGTTTTGACGGCGGGATGTTCATACGATTTGCATGGATTTGACACTTGTGGCATCGCCGAACAAAGCTAATACAATCCTCCTCCATGGTTGACCAGTAGTAGCCCTGTCTGAGGATCTTTCTGGCCAGCATTACTCCATTCACGTGTGCACCACACTCCCCCCCATGGATGGCTTCCATCAGGCGTTTTGACTCTTCAGCTTCTACACAGAGCTTATGCATTCCCAGATGACCTCTTTTGTACAGCTTTCCCCTGCAGATAATGAACTGAGCAGCCATTCTTCTGACAGCCCTCTTATCTTTGGCATTTGCCCCTAGTGGATATGTCTCCTTTTCCAAGAAGTTCCAGATGTCGTAATACCAGGGGTTGCCGTCTTGAACCTCATCTATGGCGGAAATCGACTCGTATGCCGGCACGAACTTCTGATCAATAATGACTGGACGCATCCGGACTCCGGACGGGATGTCTATCATAGAAGATAGAGTTGCTAATGAATCTGCAAACCTGTTGTTCTCTCTTACGAGGTGGGTGAAATTTAGCTTCTCAAACCGAGGAATTAGCAGATCCAAGGTTTGGTGGTAGATTATCATCCTTTCCTCCTTGACCTTCCAATCTCCTTTTGCTTGAGACACAACAAGGTTCGAGTCCCCAATGACGTCCCACCGTCTCGCCCCTAGTTCCAGGGCTGCTTCCAGGCCAGCAATACATGCCTCATACTCTACTTCATTGTTGGAAACTTTGAACCGGAGCTTGAATGCTAAAGGGATACGGGAATTCTCAGGCGCTATCAGCAACACCCCTATCCCATACCCATATTGGTTTGATGCTCCGTCAAAGTACATCGTCCAGGTTTCATCTTCGACGTGCAGAATGGCTTCATCTGGGAATAGATACTCAACCGCTTCATCCCCCTCAACCGGGTGGTCGGCAAGGAACTCCGCTACCGCTCTCCCTTTTACTGACTTGCGCGTTACATACTTCAAATCAAATTCAGAGAGCAACAGCAGCCATCGAGCTAGCCTACCCGTAAGTGCTGGTTTCTCGAAAAGATATTTGATGGGATCCAAACGCGAAACCAATATTACAGAGTGGGCTAACAGGTAGTGCCGCAGCTTCCTGGTTGCCCATACCAAGGCCAAACAAGCCTTCTCCAGCGGTGTATAGCGGGTCTCGTAATCTAGCATCTTTTTGCTCAGATAGTATATGGCCCTTTCCACTTTGTCTTCTGACTCCTGCGCGAGCATGCAGCCCATGGTAGTCTCAGTTACTGAAAGGTACAGTATCAACGGTCTCCCCGGCTCTGGCGGTGACAACACGGGTGGGTTCTGTAGATACTCTTTGATCTGCTCAAAAGCTGCTTGACATCGGCCGTCCCACTGGAATTTCTTTCCTTTCTTCAGGAGGCCAAAAAGTGGTTCACAAGTCAAGGTTAATTTAGAAATAAACCGTCTTATGAATTGCACTTTACCCAGAAAGCCTCGCACCTCCTTTTCAGTCCTTGGTGGTGGCATTTCTAAGATGGCCTTGATTTTGGAAGGGTCGACCTCGATGCCCCTTTGTGTGATCAGGAACCCTAGCATCTTCCCTGCTGTAACACCAAACGTGCATTTCTGGGGATTCAGTCGCAGCCGAAACTCTTTGATCCTTTGAAAGAATTTTTGTAAGGCGGTGTAGTGGCCTTCTCTATCTTTGGACTTGACAATCATGTCGTCCACATACACCTCGACCTCTTTATGGATCATATCATGCAATATTGTAGTCGCTGCCCGTTGATACGTAGCTCCAGCATTTTTCAACCCGAATGACATCACTCTATAACAATATGTCCCCCACGGGGTAGTGAACGCAGTCTTCTCCCGGTCTTCGGGTGCCATTACTATCTGATTATAGCCTGAGAAACCATCCATAAACGAAAGCAAGGCGTGTCCTGCCGTGAAATCCACCAATTCATCGATGTGCGGCAAGGGGAAGTCATCCTTCGGACTGGCCCTGTTCAAATCTCTGAAGTCTACACAGACCCGAATTCTGCCATCCTTCTTTGGCACCGGAACTATGTTGGCCAACCAAGTTGGATATTCAGATACCAGCAGGAACCCTGCGTCAATTTGCTTGGTGACCTCTTCCTTAATTTTGAGAGCCCAGTCCGGGCGAATCCTTCTGAGTTTCTGTTTGACAGGGCGGGCCTCGGGATCAAGACGGATCTGGTGTTGTACAATCTCAGGATCGATTCCAGGCATGTCTTCGTAGGACCACGCGAAAACATCTTTGAAATCTTTTAATAAAGCGACTAAGCGCTCGCGCTCCTCTGAAGACAACGTGGACCCGATCTGGACCAGCCGCGGGTCCTTCTCAGTACCAACATTCACAGTAGTGATTTCATCCATTAAAGGTTTAACAAATCTTTCCTGCTCTTGATCAATTAATCGTTGCAAAACTGGGGGAATTTCTTCCTCGCTGTTTTCATCAAAATTTTGAAAATCCTGATTTAAGCAATAAATCAAAGGCACAGAAAAATACTCGGAAACCACACCCACATCATTCTCATTAAATATTTCCAAGCCATCAGATTCCTCTGTTACAACAGACTCAAAAGAAAATGAAAATGACGACCTAGACAGGACTGTGGCATCCGGGTTATCACCCCCAGGAATACCGGACTCAGACTCAGTCGAGCTGGAATCTGATTCTGACGCACAAGATTCGGTAGAATCAGATTTCGGCTCACTACCTGACCCGAAACTGCTAGATAAAAAGCCTTCTTCATATTGCCAGATGAGAGAAGGTGCGATAGATGCATCCAAGATCGGCGCTGGAAAGCCCGCAGCTATTTCATCTCCAATCACAGAAACCGAAGAATTATCCCCCAAGCACTCTTGGCCGATCGGAGGATCTGATAGTAGACTCGCCAGTGCTACCCCCATTTCAAGCTCTATGCTCTCAGGATCCACTGCTTCACATTGCTCAACCTCAGTTGGTGGGTCTGTCTGCGCTTCGGCAACGTCATCCCCAGATAATTGTATGTCGAAGAAGATTTCAAAACCAGGCACGCGCGTCCCTTCCGCGTTTAGCCATGGCTCCGGGAAGCCGCAGAATGGAAAATCTTCCCCCTCCCGGACGAAGCGTCCGTTTAGGGTACCCCAGATGGGCCTGTGCATTAACTCAAATGGCTTCCCGGCCTTCTTTGCTCTGGCCCTTCCGGCCATTTCTTTTCCTTTCCTTACCCAGTCTTCTTTGGTGGGCAGATAACCCAGTCCAAAGGCGTGAGGGTTGTGTGGCACTTCGGCCAACACTGAGACGCCCTTCCGGCCGCTTCTCCCTAATCCCATCCCGGGAGTATGTTTTAGCTTGTTCATGAGGTAGATAGATTGTGCACTAACATACATGCCCTTATTCACAGCCATGACATTCTGCACCACTTGAGCCTCGGCCAAAGTGAACCCCGACAAAAACACATCCTCCGTGCCGTGCTCAATCTCCAAGACAGGTGTGGACACTTCCGGTGGCGGATGGATTGATGAATTCCCAAAAACGATCGCTACCCCTTTCCCGTGGGGGTATTTTAGCATCTGATGTAGAGTGGAAGAGACTGCTTTGACCTGGTGCAACCACGGTCGCCCCAAAAGTAGGTTAAAGGTTGCAGGAACGTCCAAGATATGAAATTCAATGCTGTGTTGTCCTGGACCAACCTTGGTTTGAATTTTAACAGTCCTCATCACTTCTCTGCTGGTATTGTCGTATGCTCTGATCACTTGGGTGGTTGGGACGAAGTCCGCGGGTTTTAACCCGATTGCATATGCCGTTCTGGTCTGGCAGACATTAATCGCAGACCCGATATCAACAAGTACCACCGGTATCCACTTATCTCTACATTCCACAGAAATATAGAGAGGTTTGTTATGACTTGTGCCCTCAGGCGGTAGCTCCTTGTCCGAAAAGGTTAATGCCGGGGAACCTCCTCCCGGAAAAACCAGCCCAACCAGCTGTTCAGGCGTGGTGTCTATGGAGAGTTTGGACTTGTCCATAGAAGATAGGACAGCTTCTCTGTGTACTCGTGATGCCATTAGCAGTCCCCAGATGGAGATGTCCGCTTGTATTTTCTTTAACTGTTTCAGCATAGCTTCATCTTCAATCTGCTTCTCCTTCTGTCTCTCCGCTTCTCTATCTTTCCCGGATGCCTCGGGTTGGTCCAGGTGTGGGGGTTTGAAGTACCGCCCACTTCTTGTCATATGGTCAACCTCATCGAGGTACCAAGTATCATCCGGCTGGTTATTCCCCCAGTCTTCATCGGTGTGGGCAAGACACAAATCGTCATCTTCCCACCACATTCCGCTGGCAGCCAACAGACACCTGTCTAGCTCCGGTCCACTCGCACTCTCAGTGCTCTCTGTCCATATGCTCGCAGCATTGTCTGTCTTCGTGCACACAGCACTTTCGGTCCCCTCAGGGCCTTTTGCCTTCCTGGCTGTCTCAGTTGCCTCAAACTTTTCTGGTTCCAGCTGCGTCAGTACAGCTGTTTGTTCAACAGTTCCCATATCTATAATGCCCATGTCTTGAGCGGAATTCTTAACACCGGCGCTCTCCGGCGGTACAACTTGATTTTCGGCCGTTCCGGCCACAACTGATATTTCCGCCCCTGCCGGGCTCTGTTCTGGTTGGGCTTCCCCCACTGCATCCAGTTGATCTTCGAGCCATCCCGTGGCCTCCTCTGATCCCTCATAATCATACCAGTTAATCGACGCATCCCCCAGTTCCTGGTCCTCGAGAAATTGCAAGTCAGCAAAGTCCTCCTCTACGGCTGTCAGCTCATCTGCCCATAGCCCAGATCCATCCCCCCGGATCATGCATAGTTCTCCTGTCTCTGGCAATTCTGCACTTAGCCCAATTCGGCTCGCTGATAGGATGTACTTGCTTGGATCATAGGCTCCCCCAACAAAATTCTGCCCAGTTTCAGATTCAACAATCTCATTTCCTCCCAAAATCTGCCCTGCTCCGTCTTCGACGGTCACCACCACCGGTTCTGGTTGGGTTTTGGAGATGTCCACCATGCACAAGAAATCAGTGCAATCGGGGAGGAACACCTCCGGCTTGGGTAGGTGGGTGGGCGTAATATAGATGCTAGGATCGTAAGATGCGACCCCAGTCTGGATAAAGTTAATTCTTTTGGGAGGAGGAGCTTGGTTATGTGGTGGGAGAGGGTTGGTTGTGACATTGGGTTTATCAGGAGGTGCGATCACTTGTTTGTCAATAAGATCTTGGATCTCATGACGCAATCTGTAACAACGGTCGGTGTCATGACCGTGTTGTTGGTGATATGCGCAGTACTTTGACGGGTCATATGAGGGGGGGAGTGGATTCGGTAATGGCTTTGGCTCCAGGGGTTTTAAATGATTTTTTTTGATCAATATTCCCAGAACCTTGGTCAGAGGCATATATAGTGGGGTAAAGGTTTTTTGGCCTCGCGGTTGGAATCTGTTGGCTTGTGTGTTGCTTCCGGACGCACCGGAGAAGGGTGTGGCAGTCATGGGCCTTGGAGGGGGAGGGGGAGTGGTGGTGACCACACTAACTTCCGAGGCTCTTGTATTTGCAGCGCCACTCGGGCCCGCATTGTTGTTACGGTTGAACGTCCTCCTCGGTTGTTCTCTGTCGTGGTCAAACAGACCTTGTCTCATTGCGTCTTCGATTTGCACCCCCATATCATGTAAATCTGCGAAAGTAGGGAAGGGGACTACAATCATTCTCTGCATCAACTTCGGGTGGAGATTGCGCACAATCATCCGGATTTGATCTTTGTCAGTGGGCCTTAAAGTCATCATTGACGCCTTTGCCCTCCATCGGATCACAAAGTCTGAGAAAGATTCCTTGGGCTCTTGCCTTGTCGTTTCAAGATCACGGGTTGTGATCTCGATCTGAGTGTTGTATGAATATTGTGCGACAAAGGCCTCAGCCATTTCATCCCAATTCTTTTTCACTTCATCTTGTAATCTTGCGTACCAATGAGAGGCCACACCCGACAGGGTTCGGCCGAATAATGAGAGCTTCTGTGGTCGTGTTAGGCCCATTGGCCGCAAGACGTCTGCGAACAGTCGGATATGGACCATGGTGTCGCCGGTCCCATCAAAACGGTCGATTTGTGGCATTTTGAACCTATCGGGGAGTGTTACGGCCTCCTCGGTATATCCATCTTAGATATCCGGCATAGCCTTGACCCCTTGGGATTTCTTAAAGAGCTTCTCCAGTTTGCTCAATTTCAGAGCTGTATGATCAACCTCGACCTCGAATGGAGAGTCCGGGTGATTGGATGTATGGACCTTAGACAGTTGTGGTGGAAGCGGGGACGGAGCTGGCCCCGTTGGAAGATTTGTGTCTTCTTGCAGATTTTGGATAGTCGGTACAGTATTCTGGGTGTTCGGAGGAGCGTTCTGAACAGCAGGTGCCTGATCAGGTAATGGGGCTCCTGCCGGAGGAGGAATTTGGTGTGAAGCAGATGCCGTACTCTGTTGTTGCAGTCTGGTAATCAGCTCAGTCTGCTGGGTCATAATCTCAGCTTGTTGCTTAGCGAGTTCATCCCGGCGAACGGCATCCTGTTGCATGGCCCGCATGGTTTCCTGCATTTGGCGCATCATTTCCTCAACTCCTGTTGGTGCCGTCATACTGTTTTGATTTGTCTGAACTACTGGCAGATCTGTCTCAATGGGGATCTCAATCCAATTGTCCACTGATGGGGGATACCACTGTTCTGGTGCTCTTTGTTCAGATACACTGCGCTTTTTCTGCTTCCTTCTTGTAACAGGGGGTAGAGAATGGAACACTGGCTGTCCGTCGATTAGATCCTCAGATCGATGGAGTCGACGACCTCGTGTCCAAAGTGCTTGGGGAATGCCTGCTGGGTTGGAAGCAATCGTGCTAAAACTGACCTAGCAAAAGATAAATAAAGCAAAAAGGAAATAAATAAACAGATAAACGGACAGCATAACAGCTTAAAATAAAATGCATGACACACAGTCGGGCATAATCAACACACAGTCAATAAGCTGAATAACACACTGTCCTCAAACACTGATTATTATCCCTGTATCACTGTCCCCTAAAACAGAATCTGATACCCGCAGATAGCTGATTCTCAAATACTGGCTGATGCCCGCAGGCCTGATACCCATAATACTGAACGGATGCCCGCAGGCCTGATGCTGACAATACCTAACTGATGCCCGCAGGCTTGATACTGACGATCCTGAACTGATGCCCGCAGGCCTGATACTGACAATACTGAACTGAAGCCCGCAGGCTTGATGCCCAAACTCATATACTGGTACATGCATTCCTGTAGAGACGTACTCTAAAGCACATAACAGATAAGTGAGAGCCAAAACACCCCTATGTTGGGGTAGGGTTTCCCTGTCCTATTGTGTCAGGAGCTAGGGTTTCACTACGCATGCAGCGGTTTCAAACAACCTATAAACGGGTAAGCAACCTGTCCTAATTTGGAATAGTCACTATGGATCCGAATATGCACTAGGTCGAATGGTCAAAAAGGGTGCCCCGGTAAAACCGGGGTTTGTGTTCCCATACTGGCAGAGCCCACAACCGGTCAGCCTTATGGTCATGCCTTAACAAGACAAGCCTCCGGCAAACCGTTCAGGAATAGCAGATGGCAAACACGGTGTCCTAGGCGCACCAATGCAAATGCAATGCAAAGAAACACACAAGTGTAGTCAAAAACAGATATCATGAGTTCGAGTTAAGTTCTCTAAATCCCCAGCAGAGTCGCCAGAAACTGTAGACGTCCCCGAACACCCCGGGAGGGTTAAGCTCCCGTTCTGTTCATTTTGGGGTCACTACAGCTCGGACTCTTGAATGTCACGGTTCCTAATCTGAACCAAAGAGTCCAAATCCGGCAAAACGTTTTGAGAAACTGATTTTTTGAAAAAGTAGTGCCAAACATGGACTGCTTTGCCAGATAGAGAGTCGCCACCTAAATATTTTATTTTGGGAAATTTAGGAAACCCTGACTCGGTGCCCAGAGGCCACGTGTCCGTCATCACCAAAGTTGCCTCGGCTCGGGAACTTGGATACGATTGGGGAAGGTCACTTCGTGAGCACCCCCGCTCGCCCGGTCATAGACCGGCCTCTACTAACCATGATATCAATTTTTGAAAGACATTGTGAGTTCTTATTTCGGTTTATTAGCCTAGGTTACTATGTGATGCGCACAGCATACAAATATAGACCGGGTCGCCTGAATTGGAACGAAACATTTCATGCTTGTTTTTGAAAGTGGTTTGCTACCCGCAGGTAGGCTTTAAAACATTTGATGATTTATTCCAATTCAGATAACCCAACCTTCACCCACAGGCATTCAGGCAGATATATCAGATAAGCACATAGCCTCATGGTAAGCATGCTATCATGGCATTCACTCACACGCATGCAAGGATGCTAAAGCATAAAGCTTACCGAGTACTCCAAGCCAAAATAGAAACTTCATTAGAAATCATGCATGATCCTAACTATACAGAAATGCCTAATGTAGCACATGCAAAATGCAATTATAGCAGGCTCGGCTATTCTAAGATGGTATATGAAATGCTACAACTATCATGTATTCAATTTGGAATTGAAGGTACAATGCAGTTAGTATGATGCGCCGAGCCCGGTGCATGCAATACAGATGAATGATGCAAACATGCTGTCATACTGTATGCTAATTTAAACATGCCCTAATCTAACCATCAAAAGCGGATAAATAAAAGGGAGAAAGACGTGGGGTTGGAAGACATACAACACACTCACGCACACTTATTACAGTTGTGCCCTCGCTCAGAGGGTCCGAATAAATATGCAGTCCCAATATTACAGTCCCGAATAAAAGAATATTACAGTCCAAAATATTACAAAATCCTAATTAATTAATGAATTAGCTAAGAAAGCAAATAAAACTGGCATGCAAGTCAGGGACTGCCTTGCTTCTGGTGGATGATGCATGTCCGGATTGTCTTGCGCGGAAATCCACCGGAATGCCCCAATTAGCCTCTGTTTACACCTGTTCTTGAAATGCGTGCTAAGCCCCAAAAGGTTGCTGATTCCTGGTTTAGCTGCAACAGAGAGCAGGAAAGGGGCATAGCAATGTATTTGCACAAATATATGCATGTCTCGATCCTCGTGCCACCAATCACGCATACCGAGGCATGATGGTCGAGGAGTCGAAATGCACAACTCAATATAGGATGAATGCACATGAAACTACAGCTAAAACCTAACTCCATCATGGATAATCCGGAGTGTCTGTGACTGGGGAATTGAGACACATTCCGTCACTCGGAGTACGAAATGTACCTCGTTTCCCGTGCCCGGGCTAACTCCTATTCCGGACATGGTGCAATATGCATGATATGCGTGAAATGCAACTAAGATACAATCCTAACATATACAATGCTATGGAAATGAGATGCCTCGAAATGCGTGCACACGGGCACGCAAACCGAGAAAATACATGAATGCAATGAAAATGAAATGCCTCGAAATGCGTGCACGCGGGCACGCAAACCGAGGCAATGATAAATGCAATGAAAATGAAGTGCCTCGAAATGCGTGCACACGGGCACGCAAATCGAGGCAATGGTAAATGTAATGAAAATGAGATGCCTGGAAATGCGTGCACACGGGCACGCAAATCGAGACAATGATAAATGCAATGAAAATGACTAAAATGGCATGGAAAACATAACATGGACTTATACTAACATGAGGGAACCTCAGCCACACTCACATAAGAAGCCGGTTGATGAAAATGAAGTGCCTCGAAATGCGTGCACACGGGCACGCGAACCGAGGCAATGGCAGAATGCGATGTAATGACATGGAAATGATAATATGGGCTTATACCAACATGAGTGAGCCTCAGCCACACTCACATAGGATGCCGGTTGATGAAAATGAAGTGCCTCGAAACGCGTGCACACGGGCACGCAAACCGAGGCAATGGCATATGCAATGCAAATGAGATGGAAACATGATATGGGCTTATACCAACATGAGTGAGCCTCAGCCACACTCACATAGGATGCCGTCGGATAAAAATAAAGTGCCTCGAAATGCGTGCACACGGACACACAAACCGAGGCAATGGCATACGCAATGCAAATGAGATGGAAACATGATATGGGCTTATACCAACATGAGTGAGCCTCAGCCACACTCACATAGGATGCCGGTTGATGAAAATGAAGTGCCTCGAAATGCGTGCACACGGGCACACAAACCGAGGCAATGCAAAAATGCGAACTATGGCATGGGAAATGATATGCAAACATGGTAATGGGATTTCAGCACTAAAAAGTGGGGGAAAACAGTCCCGAAATGAGGCGAAATGACATGAAATGCATGGAATTGTCCCGAAATGTGAATTTAGGTACCCGAAGTGACCTATAGCTATGCCAAACATGCACAATATGGACATGCAATGCAAAGACAGAAGCTAGATAGTCCCAAAAAATGCACTTTCACAGTTATAAACATGGCCAAACAGCAAGCATAGGTATGGCAAAAATAGCATGCAAGAATAGGGGCCAAAAGAGGGGTAATGAAGCAAGTGATACAAGCAAAACCCAAACTGAAAAATTTCCTTCTACAAAATTGAAGAGGGACCAAAAATATGAATATTTACAGTATATGGCAGACCTCAAATCAGTATACAAACTTGATAGGAATGTGATGCAAAATTAGGCTCAAAAGTGGCTACAACATGAAGTATACAAAATAATCACCAAACAGCCAAAGACCCTTAATAAAACATGTATAATGGACCAAAATAAGCACTTTTTAAGAACTGTAAAATGGCCAAAAACAAAATTATGGTAGGCTAACTAAACATGCAAGAATGGGGAATAAAAGAGGGATATAACATGAAGTGACCTATGGAAGCCCCAAACCATGAAAGGACCTAAATGAAACATGAAGTATGGACTAAAATAAGAACTTTTTCAGAACTGTAAAATGGCCAAAAACAAAAGCATGGTAGGCTGCCATTGCATGCAAGAATGGGGAAGAAAAGGGGAGTATAAAGGTAGGTACAACATGGAAGTCCCAAATGGTGTTGAGCCCTTCTTCAATGTTTAAGAGGGGCTCAAAATAAGCCTAATATCAGTTTAAAACATGCTCAAAAATAAATTTCTCATGGGTCAAAAATAGAATGCAAAACTATGACATACAAGAGGATCAATGAAGCAAGTGCATCATGGAGGGCTCAAACAGGGTTGAGCCCTTAATCAAAAGTGAAGATGAGCTCAAAAGAGGGCCCTTTTCAGTTAGGGCCAGAGCTTGAAACAAAAAGCAAGTGGGGCTTAGAAATAGATCAAGAAAAAGGGTCAAAAGGGTAAAAGTATTACTTACCCTTGAAGACTCAAACTTTTGTTGCTTCTTGGATGAATTTGCAGCTTCTTTGGTCTTTGAGAAACCTTCCTTGTTGCTGGAAATGAGGTGGTGGTGGTAGAGCTTGGTGGTGTAGAAGGAATGATGGTTAGGGACTTAGGGTTTTTCAAAGAATTCAGAAGGATGAAGATGGAGTTGTGTATGGAGGCTTGAAGGAGAATTTTTCTAACCCCAAAATACTACAAGGCTTGCTTGCTATATAGGCCAAAGAAGGGGTGTAAAGGTGGGGGAAAAGGAGAGCAAAATTCCCCCACGAAATATCCCCCAGATAAAGATCTTGTCTGGGGGAAACAGCTCCACAGCTGTAAAGTGTACAGTGTAAGGAAGCAGGCCGGCCTGGTACTTTTGTTGCAGGTGGCCGGCCGGCCACACCCCCTAGCCGGCCGGCTAGGGGTCAAAAGGTTCAATCATATTTTCTGGCCGGCCACCAAGTGGTGAGGTACTCCTATGTGTGTACAACACAACCATGTGGTTAAAAGTCCAAGAAAGTGGGTCTAAGGGGTTCAACATTAGCTCGGAAAGAGGGGTTCAAAAGGGTCAATTTGAATTACTGGCCGGCCATGAACTTTTAGGGTCCTCTCATGTGTGTACATCACAAATATGTGGTTGAAAGTTGGCAACACTAACCCTAGGGTGTTCAACATTAGCCCGGAAGTTGGAAAAACGGGCGCCGGGAGGCTCCGGAGGAGAGATAACTGGTTGTTGCAACAATTTCTGGCCTCCCACCCTTCAGTGACCTCCCCAGTGATAAAACAGAGGTACCTGCCAAAAATGAACGAAAACCGTTGCAAAACGAATGCTCGGGGACCAAAACACGCAGTTTGGGGTCCCGAAAATGGGCTATTAAACCCCGAAAGTGGTGTTCGGCCACGAAGTGGGTTTCTCAGACCCCAGTGTCCCTCAAAAGGGATTAAATAAGATGTATGCCAAAAACCGGAGCAAAAGGAGATGGTTAAGCGGTCCCGAACCGAGGCACACGGCCAACGGTCCCGAAAACCGGGAACCGGACTCCGAAATGGGCAAAATGGCCTACGGCCACCAAATGTAGCCTACGGACATTGAGAGATGGTCTACGGGACCTCTCCCTCCCCTCAGGAAAAGAAACAGAGAAAACCGAGTCTGGTTCGCAAACCGGGACAAGGCACAGAAGAAGGTTCGGAAGTCCGGAGGCAAGGCTCACGGCCGCGACTCTGAAACTTCTGAACGAGCACATTATGCAACATCACCAAGCGCTCAATCAGTGACATCTGAGTCTTAAGGTCAGTCAAAAATGGGGTGTCTACAATAAGCATTTTGAGCAAAAATTGAGAGTATACCAGACACAACGTTCTTGGTATTCTGTACATCTCCCGGTACAAATGCAAACACTCGGCCCTGCCTCATAGGCTCTTTTCTGGTAGCTTTCGGATTTGGTTTCGGTGCAACAGTTGATGCTGTGGCACTGGCTGCAACTTTACTATTGCCCTGAGGAGCAGAAGGGCAATCCTTGATCATGTGGCCCACCTTGCCACACCTGTAACAAGCACCTGGAATTTTATAAAGAACCCCTTTATGCCTCTTACCACATTCAGAACAGGACGGTATGGAACTATTTCCCTGGCTGGAACTGGTTGTTGACCCCGTATTTTGCTTTTTGTTCAATGGGATGTTCCGGCCATTCTTAAACTTAAAACCCCATCTCTTTTCGCGCCACTCAGACGCTGGTGTTTCAATCTGTTTCAGTGCCTCGATATTCGACTCAGCCATTATTGCTCGGTCAAGAACATCTACATATTTCAGTAGTTTCAAAACATTGATTATCAAGTATCTCTACATTAAGGCCGCCTTCAAACTTCCTGAACTTTTTGTAATCAGTGTCCACCATGTGTGGTGCATATCTGGCAAGTTCGGTAAACTTTGATTCATACTCTGCTACTGACATGGTACCCTGCTTTAACTGCTCAAATTCAATTACTTTACGATCCCTGACACATTGAGGAAAATATTTCTCAAAGAAGGCTCCCTTAAACTGAGCCCAATTCATGGCATTGTTGGTGTCGCGGACCAGCATCCACCACCTTCTGGCCTCCTCTTGCAAAGTAAAAGTGGCCAGTAGGACCTTGTGTTCTTCAGAACAGGGAAACACTTCAACTAATTTCTCTATTTCAAGAACGCAGGCTTCGGCCTTTAATGGTTCAAGGCCTCTTGGAATGATGGCGGTTTCATTTTACTGAACTTCTGTGTTAGAGCAATTATGTCATCATTAACATTCGGTTCCGACTGTACCAGAGGAGGTGGGGGCTGTTGGTTCTGTTGTTGCCTTAAGGCCTCAGTCAGTAGCTCAACTGTTCTTTCTAATCTCGTCATTCTGGCGTCAGATGATTCAATTTCATCAGTAGTTCTTGCATTCTCCATTTCACTATAGGCAATTATGGCAATAATAAATATAGCCAGTTGCATACTTTAAACATATTAACACATTAGCACATATATTCATGTCATGGCCACACACACTTTTCGTGCTCATACAATGCCCTATTTACTTTTCTAAGACATCCTATAGCTCATTTGGACACGTGTGTGTGGTATAACTCGTGGTTTAGCATCGCTTTGATACCACTCTGCCACGACCCAAACCCGCCCCTATGGGTTTAGTACCGTAACCGGCCAATAATCCGTGATTACTAAAGGCCTGTTTAACAGTAAAGATAGTATTAAAGAGTACAGGGGTTGGCGGAAGCCAAAACAGTAATTAAAAGACGTCCAATGAGCTGTGATAGTCTGTATGCAAAAAGGCTTTACAACATATTCACGTTCAGAACCAAAACAATAATTACATACATCATATACAGGCATTCAGGTTAGAGACCAAATCCCTACCATAACAGTACAGTGCAAGCCTTAACATTTATTACAGAACAGAGGAAAAAAGGGGAAATCTAAAACACCCCAAAACAGCCTAAGCTTGAACACATTTGGAACCTCGCAGTGAGGCACGTTGGTTGGCCTGACAAAAAGGGAGTTTAACCCAACGCTCTTAGCTCCGATCCAGTGCCTGGACACCTACATATATATATATATAAACAGTAAGCTAAAGCCTAGTGAATAACATATGCGTAAAGAGGTTAGGAACGAATGTCCTTTCAGTCATTAAACAATCATATCAGTCATTTAGAAACCATAGCAGTTATACGTGGTACATCCAATAGCAAAACAGTATAGTAGGTCTTAACAGACCGAACAGTCAGTTGATAGCCATCATAACAGTAAACAGTAATGGTTCTAACATGGGAACCGACAGAGATCTCTGTGACAGTAACAGTACAGTAACAGTAAGTTGCTATGGATACCACGAATACAGTTCATAATTAGGACATCATTCATTTAGTAAACAGTAAGCAGTATACTTCAGAAAACAGTACAGTTGATTGTTTAGAAAATAATCATCATTGAACATATCTTTACAACACTGTTACTCACAGAGCACTGGGCTACAGATAGGCTAGAGCGTCCTCAGATGCCAACCCTACAGTTACAGAATGAACACACACTAAGTTATACACTTGGGTTTAATAACTTAACCCCTAACTTGACTCGGTGTGGTTTTACATCAACATCCTCCTTAAGATGCCTTAAACACGCCTTAGGAATACCTAGGATGGAAAGAGGATGCAAAGATGCACTTAAAAACACTTTTCAAAATTTGCTAAAACAGGGGTCCACGCTCGAGCGTGGCTTTCTACGCTCGAGCGAACATGCAGACAAAGGATCCCCGCTCGAGCGGACTGCAAACTAAGGCAAAAGTACTGGATGCATGCAATTCACGCTCGATGGGCGCTCGACCTCCGTTCGAGAGTGAGACACAAGTCCTCACTCGAGCGTGCATTCCCTCCCTCGAACGGACTGTAAACATATGAAAAGTACTGGATACACGCATTTCATGCTCGAGCGTTCATTTTCCCGCTCGAGCGGACCGCATGAACCCAGAGTGTACGCTCGAGCGTGAGGTCTTGCGCTTGAGCATGGGTCCAAATTTTGGAATTTCCAAATTGAATCTCTAAGCTCAAAATCAACTTTTAAAGCATCAAATCCGATCCTTTTGGGCTAATTTTCTGGAAAACACTTTAAAACTCATAATACAACATGTTTCAAAGATCAATTTGTAAAATCAAAGCTCAAAGGTAGTTCAATTAAACACAAATTCAACAATAACTTCATGAACATGATGGACATATGACATGCAAGTGTTCAAATCAAAGTTTCAAATACTTGATCAAATGACTCAATTCGTCCAAAAACATGATGAACTCATGAACTAAAATTAAGATATGGACATGCATGTTGCAATTTTCATGGAAAGACCTCAAAACTCAAGAATGTGTACATACATGCATGATTTAAGCTTCAATTCAGCATTTTGAACCAATTCTAGACTCTAATCACCAAACTTCCATGAAACATGCAAGATACAACTTAAATACAAGTTCAAGAAGATGATTCTCCTACCTTAGGTCCTCAATTTCAAGAATGGAAGCTCAATTATGCAATTATCCTTCAAATCTTCTAAGTTTCAAGCCAATTTGATGAACTCAAGCTCCTCTTCCAAATCTCTAGCTATCTCTCACGTTTTTGGTCTAGGAAGTGAACACAAAATGATGCAAGACTAAGCTCTAAACAAGATTTGTGAGTTGGCCCACTAGATGGCAAAATGGTAGTTAAGGCAACTAATGTGATTCAACACTATTTAATCTAATTTAATCATACCAAATCAAATTTCACTTAAAATTACCATAAAATCACATAAATTCTAATTAGCATGAAATACCAATCAATTTCTGAATCGGCCGCCGATATGGCCTTCAATTTGCAATGCGAAGTTAAAACATGAACAGATCAATTGGCGGTCAAACAGATAGAAATGTATTTAAACTAATACACTAACTCAATCAGTTCAGAATTTCAGTCAAATCAGTTACTTATCATGTTCAGTCACAGTTTAACAGTAATCAGTGGTGAGGGTTGTCACAGTCTCCCCTCTTTACAAAGAGTTTGGTCCTCCAAACTTGAATTACCTTCATTTTGGAAGAACACCGGATCCAGAGGGAACAGTTCAGGATATCTCTTGATCATATCGTCTTCCCTTTCCAAAGTGGCATATATGCCACCATGGTTTTGCCAATCAACCTTCACTAATGGAATTTCTTTGTTCCTTAACTTCTTGATCCGTCGGTTTACAATTTGAATAGGTCATTCTTCATAAGTGTAGTCATCACTTAGCACTATACGGGTAGGCTCAATCACATTGAAGGAATCTCGAAGATAATCCCTCAACATTGAAATATGGAAGACATTGTGCATATGCTCCATTTCAAGAGGAAGCGCTACTTGATATGCCACCGGATTAATCTTCTAAATGATTTCATACGGTCCGACATATCTCGGCGCTAGCTTACCCCTGACTCCAAAATGAGTCTGGCCTTTCATCGGTGTCACTTTAACAAAAACATGATCACCTACTTCGTATACCCTATCTCACCTTCGGACATCCGCATGACTTTTCTGTCAACTTTTTGCGGTTTTAAATCTTTGCTGAATCAGTTTCACTTTTTCGGTGGTTTCCTGTACAATCTCGGGCCCAAACAAAGGCCCATCTCCAACTTCTGCCCAGCAGATAGGAGATCGACATTTCTTGCCATATAAAGCCTCGAAAGGCGCCATACCAATGCTCGAGTGAAAACTGTCGTTATAAACAAACTCAGCTAAAGGTAAGTGGCTTTTCCAATTTCCATGGAAATCAAGAACACACATTCGCAGTAAATCTTCCAGAGTCTGGATGGTTCTTTCTGACTGGCCATCTGTCTGAGGATGGTATGAACTACTCAGTCTCAGTTTAGTACCTAATGCTATCTGTAGGCTTTGCCAAAATCTCAATGTAAACTTCGAATCCCTATTAGAAGCAATGGACACAGGCACTCCATGCAATCTAACAATCTCATCAATTTAAATTATAGCCAATTTGTTCGCATTGTAAATTGTTTTGACAGGTAAGAAGTGAGCAGATTTAGTCAGTCTATCAACAATAACCCAAATTGAGTCCATACCTTTACTGGAGCGAGGTAAACCGACAACGAAGTCCATAGTAATATGTTCCAATTTCCACTCTGGTATTGGTAAGGGCTACAGTAAGCATGTGGGTTGATGATGTTCAGCTTTAACTTGTTGGCAATAAAAACATTTCGATACAAAGTCGGTAATCTCTTTCTTCATTCCCGGACACCAGAAATTCAGTTTCAAGTCTTGGTACATTTTTGTATTTCCTGGATGGATAGACAGTTACGAATTGTGGCCCTCTTGTAGAAGTCATCTTTTCAGTTCAGAATCATTCGGTACACACAACCTTCCCTGAAATTTCAATACATTGTTCTCAAATTTAAAGTCCGGCTTCGGTTTGGACTCCCGTTCATAAATGACCTTTTTCAAAAGGTCATCTTGTTGTTGTTTCTCTTTAATCTCCTCAATCAGTGTCGGTTGAGCAGAAATAGCGGCTAAGGTTCCACCTTGTTCACGCAAAACAATTTCAACCCCAAAATTTTCAAGGTCACATAGCAGTTCTTTCTGTCCGGTGAGTAAACAGGCTAAATTTCCAACTGATTTTCGATTGAGTGCATCAGCAACGGTGTTAGCTTTTCCTGGATGGTACAAAATTTGCAAGTCATTGTCTTTTATCAGTTCTAACCATCTCCGTTGTCTCATGTTCAGTTCTTTCTGTGTGAAGAAGTATTTCAAACTCTTGTGGTCTGTATACACCTCACATGTTGCCCCATAAACGTAGTGATGCCAAATTTTCAGTGCAAACACTACTGCAGCAAGTTCCAAGTCATGGGTCGAGTAGTTCTTTTCATGAGGTCTCAGTTGTCAGGAAGCATACGCAATCACTTTACCATTCTGCATTAAAACACATCCCAAACCCTTATAAGAAACATCACTAAATATGGTAAAACCATCCGTACCTAAGGGTAGGGTAAGAATCCGTGCAGTCACAAGTCGAGTTTTTAACTCTTGAAAAGCTGATTCTCTCTGATCGGTCCAGTCAAATGATATCCCCTTTTGAGTCAACTGAGTCAATGGTAAGGCAATCTTGGAGAAGCCTTTCACAAATCTTCTTTAGTATCCGACTAAGCCTAAGAAACTTCAGACTTTAGTAACATTAGACGGTCTGGGCCAATTCACTACTGCTTCAATTTTCTGTGGATCAACTGTATTGCCATCTTTGCTAATCACATGTCCCAAAAACATCACATTATCAAGCCAAAATTCACATTTAGTTAGTTTTGCATAGAGTTTCTGTTCTCTTAAGGTTTGTAAGGCAATGTTCAAATGACGTTCATGTTCTTCCTTACTTTTGGAATAAATCAAAATGTCATCTATGAACACAACTACAAATTCATCGAGGAATGGTTTGAAAATTCTGTTCATAAGGTCCGTAAATGCAGCAGCTGCATTAGTAACTCCGAAAGGCATAACAAGAAATTCGTAATGTTCGTACCTCGTTCGAAAGGTAGTCTTTTCAATGTCCCCTGTCTTGACTCTCAACTGGTGGTATCCTGATCTAAGGTCAATTTTTGAGAAAACCTGGGCACCCTGTAACTGGTCAAATAAATCATCAATACGAGGCAGTGGATATTTATTTTTCACTGTTACCTTGTTCAGTTCACGGTAGTCAATGCAGAGTCTCAATGAGCCATCTTTCTTTTTCATAAATAAGACCGGCGCGTCCCACGGTGAAGTACTGGGCCTGATGAACTTCTTATCTAACAGTTCTTGCAGCTGAACTTTCAACTCTTTCAATTCAATCGGTGCCATTCTGTAACGAGCTTTAGATACTGGCTGCGTACCCGGAATCACATCAATGGTAAACTCAATCTCCCTATCAATCAAATCCCCTGGCAAATCATCTAGAAAAATATCTGGGAATTCTCTGACTATAGGAATACTATTCACATCAGTTTTAGCATCAGCAGGCACAGTCAATACACAACATAGATACCCTTTACACCCCTTTTTAATCAGTTTAAAAGCTTTCATGGATGAAATCAGATATGGGGGAGGTACTACTCCAACTCGTTAAACACAAATTCAGGCAGTCCAGGTGGACGGAAAACAACTTGTGTTGTTACACAGTCTATGGTAGCATGATATTTCGTTAACCAGTCCATTCCCAATATCACATCAAAGTGATCAATATTCAAAGGCAGTAAATCAATATACAAATGAACATCCCCATCGCCAACAATATTTTCACATGCAGGGTACATATAAGCAGAAGTCATAGATCCTCCAACAGGTGAAGATACAGTTAACAGATAGTTCATAGGTTCCAGTGGTCTATTTAATTTTTGGAAAAAGACATGCGATACTACACCCCGAATCAATCAGAACATAAGCATTTTGAGCAAAAATTGAGAGTATACCTGACACAACGGTCTCGGTAATCTGTACATCTCCTGGAACAAATGCAAACACTCGGCCCTGCCTCATAGGCTCTTTTCCGGTAGCTTTCAGATTTGGTTTCGGTGCAACAGTTGAGGTTGCGGCGCTGGCTGCAGCTTTACTATTGCCCTGAGGAGCAGAAGGGCAATCCTTGACCATGTGGCCCACCTTGCCACACCTGTAACAGGCACCTGAAATTTTATAACAAACCCCATTATGCCTCTTACCACATTCAGAACAGGGCGGTATGGAACTATTTCCCTGGCTGGAACTGGTTGTTGACCCCGTATTTTGCTTTTTGTTCAATGGGCTGTTCCGGCCTTTCTTAAACTTAAAACCCCGTCTCTTTCCACGCCACTCAGACGCTGGTGTTTCAGTCTATTTCAGTGCCTCGATATTCGACTCGGCCACTATTGCTTGGTCAAGAACATCTACATATTTCAGTAGTTTCAGAACATTGATTCTATCAAGTATCTCTACATTAAGGCCGCCTTCAAACTTCCTGGCCTTCTTGTAATCAGGGTCCACCATGTGTGGTGCATATCTGGCAAGTTCGGTAAACTTTGATTCATACTATGCTACTGACATGGTACCCTGCTTTAGCTGCTCAAATTCAGTTACTTTACGATCCCTGACACATTGAGGAAAATATTCCTCAAAGAAGGTTCCCTTAAACTGAGCCCAATTCTTGGCATTATTGGTGTCGCAGACCAGCATCCACCACCTTCTGGCCTCCTCTTGCAAAGTAAAAGTGGCCAATAAGACCTTGTGTGCTTCAGAAACTATAGCAGTTATACGTGGTACATCCAATAGCAAAAATAGTACAGTAGGTCTTAACAGACCAAACAGTTAGTTGATGGCCATCATAATAGTAAACAGTAATGGTTCCAACATGGGAATTGACAGAGATCTCTGTGACAGTAACAGTACAGTAACAGTAAGTTGCTATGGATACCACGAATACAGTTCATAATTAGGACATCATTCATTTAGTAAACAGTAAGCAGTATTACTTCAGAAAACAGTACAGTTGATTGTTCAAAAAATAATCATCATTGAACATATCTTTACAACATTGTTACTCATAGAGCATTGGGCTACAGATAGGCTAGAGCGTCCTCGGACGCCAATCCTACAGTTACAGAATGAACACACACTAAGTTATACACTTGGGTTTAATAACTTAACCCCTAACTTGACTCGGTGTGGTTCTACATCAACATCCTCCTTAAGATGCCTTAAACATGCCCTAGGAATGCCTAGGATGGAAAGAGGATGCAAAGATGCACTTAAAAACACTTTTCAAAATTTGCTGAAACAGAGGTCTACACTCGAGCGTGGCTTTCTACGCTCGAGTGAACATGCAGACAAAGGATCCTCGCTTGAGCGTGACTGTCCTCGCTCAAGCAAACTGCAAACTAAAGCAAAAGTACTGGATGCATGCAATTCATGCTCGATGGGCGCTCGACCTCCGCTCGAGCGTGAGACACAAGTCCTCGCTCGAGCGGACTGTAAACATATGAAAAGTACGGGATACATGCATTTTACGCTCGAGCTTTCATTTTCCCACTAGAGCAGACTGCATGAACCCAGAGTGTACGCTCGAGCGTGAAGTCTTACGCTCGAGCGTGGGTCCGAATTCTGGAATTTCCAGATTGAACCTCCAAGCTCAAAATCAACTTTTAAAGCATCAAATCCAATCCTTTTGGGCTAATTTTCTAGAAAACACTTTAAAACTCATAATGCAACATGTTTCAAAGATCAATTTGTAAAATCAAAGCCCAAAGGTAGTTCAATTAAACACAAATTCAACAATAACTTCATGAACATGATGGACATATGACATACAAGTGTTCAATTGAAATCAAAGCTTCAAATACTTGATTAAATGAGTCAATTCTTCAAAAAACATGATGAACTCATGAACTAAAATTGAGATATGGACATGCATGTAGCAATTTTCATGGAAAGACCTCAAAACTCAAGAATGTGTACATGCATGCATGATTTAAGCTTCAATTCAACATTTTGAACCAATTCTAGACTCTAATCACCAAACTTCCATGAAACATGCAAGATACAACTTAAATACAAGTTTAAGAAGATGATTCTCCTACCTTAGGTCCTCAATTTCAAGAATGGAAGCTCAATTACGCAATTATCCTTCAAATCTTCTAAGTTTCAAGCAATTTGATGAACTCATGCTCCTCTCCCAACTCTCTAGCTCTCTCTCACGTTTTTGGTCTAGGAAGTGAACACAAAATGATGCAATACTAAGCTCTAAACAAGATTTGTGAGGTGGCCCACTAGATGGCAAAATGGTAGTTAAGGCAACTAATGTGATTTAACACTATTTAATCTAATTTAATCATACCAAATCAAATTTCAATTAAATTTACCATAAAATCACATAAATTCTAATTAGCATGAAATACCAATTAATTTCTGAATCGGTCGCCGATATGGCCTTCAATTTGCAATGCGAAATTAAAACATGAACAGGTCAATTGGCGGTCAAACAGATAAAAATGTATTTAAACTAATACACTAACTCAATCAGTTCAGAATTTCAGTCAAATCAGTTACTTATCATGTTCAGTCACAGTTTAACAGTAATCAGTGGTGAGGGTTGTCACACTCATGACACAAGCGATAAGCTCTTCAGGAGTTGAGTGGTGTGATCAGTGGAACAGTGGAAGATCTTCAAGAGTTGAGTGGGTTTTCAAACTCATCACCGAAACAGAACTTTCAATATATTTATGGCCATACATACTGGATTGGTGTATGTTTTATGAGCTGGAACAACCTGCAGAAACTGAGGTGTGTCTTCTTCCTTTTGTCTATTATGAATTTTTCTATTTGGGGCTCTATTCTTGATTCTCACAACTGTTTAATTGTGTGTCCACCATGTACTTGATCATATGCCAAAATGAAACATACACACATAGAGAGTGCTTCATCTCTTTTTTGTTATCGTACTCTTTTCATTCTTGTTTCTGCATACATTCTTTAGTGAAGAATTCCATTTTTCTTATAAAGCCATCCAAGGAACAAAACTGAGACTTCTATGATTCTATCATTCTAATTTGATAAGATGGGTAGTTATTAAATCATAAATATCTATAGAAATTAGTGAAAGTTTGCAATGGCTCTAAGTTTTGATGAAGCCTTCTATGTGCAGAAGACGACAATGGTAAGGAATGGGGACTTCAATTTGGGGGCTACAAAAGAGGTTGTTGATTGGATTGGAAAGGTTGGTTCATGAACCCTCTTTAATGGGTTTCTTTTTCTTTTTCTTTTTGATTTTTTATGGGTATTTGTTTTCCTATATGCTTTTGATGATATCAATGACTTGGGTTTTTTTGGATTTTCATTTTATTTATTTATTCGTTTTGTATGGAATTTTTAGGGGTGATCTTCTAATGATGTTTAGTTTCTCTTCTCTTTGTTTTTGAATTAAATGTTGATTGGGGCTATCATTAACTAATATAAAGAATTCCTCAAAGGAGCACATGAACAAATATAGAATGCACAATGCGGAATATGAAGAAATAGAGAAATTATTCCACCCGATTTTGGTCATTGACGAAATCACAACTATTTCAGTTTGATCACAAAATCATTGTCATTATGCTTACCAAATCAGATCGCTAGCAATCTACCTTGGTTGAAAGTCAAAAGTCCATAACTGAAAACAAATAAAGTAAAACAGGTTTAATTTTGTTAGAATTGTAATCAATTCTATTTACTATGAAGAAAAGAAGACAAATTGTAGCTTGGATTTCACTAATAAAGTAGTTCACAAAGGAAACATTTTTATTGTATAAAGTTGGGGGAAAAAAAGGAAAAGAAAAAAGCGCTACAAGCCTAGAAACAACATTCTTTTGGATAGAAAGCTGTCTATGATACTGTGTGAAAGGTCTCCTTATTTGGAGAAAGAGATAGAAAGAGGCCACCCAACATGAGCCCAAAGGATATGTTACCCATGATTTGCTCCAAATATCTTCTGAAGTCTTTTTTATTTGTGTTACTCAAAAAGTGATGGTTAATTAATAATCTAAGAACTTGGTGTCATAGAATACTGTTGAAATTTAGAGTTGACAAGAATTAGGCAATGCATAAATTTCTACAGGTGGTGTGTAGGCAAAGCATAAATTTCTCCATCAATTGCCAATTCCTAAGTAATTTGCATTCTAAAACCACCCAATCCCAAATAAAGATGTATCACTCTAAATTGTAAAATAAACCACTCCAAACACTTTCTATCTCAATCCGTACATCACGTGTTTCTACCCAAGGAAACAAAATAATGGAATTAGTTGCCTTTTTATATTTTTCCCTAATTGGTTGTTATCAAATTTAATTAGAAAGAAATTACAAATTCCTAATGATGGACTCTAAAACCAAATCAACAATTTAAAAAAAAATGATGTGACATAGAGCAAACCCCAATTGTAATGTATAGTGTTCACCAAAAATCTGTATTTCTTAGTAAGAATTATGTTCAACAAACAAATTTTCCAATAAGTCATGACTTGGATTCAAATATTTGTTTTTATTTCCTTTCAATGTTATGATTCTTTTTCTGAAGAAATGGCGATCAAGATTTGTTCAACATACTAGGGAAATGTTCATTTTCTTACAATTCGTGGGAGTAGGCAACTATTCATCCATTCTACCATTTATAGCTACAGAACGCACTACCGTGTGCAGAGAGGTTTGCTGGAATGTACTCCTCCTAGGCATATTCAGTTGCACAGGTTCACAAAAAAATTCATAAGCATATGATGCTTATTGCTTTCCTTTTGTATTCTTTGCATTGATCTCCATAATGTTTTGTATCCCTATCCTTGGATGACCCTTTTTTTATTGTTCTTGATTGTTTTGAATTGGGACTTTAAATTCCTATTGTTGTTTTACTTTTCTCTATTCAGTCCATGAGTAATTATTGGAAGAAAGATTTATCGTATCTTATTATCGACTACATCCTATATTTTGAAATCATGTTCATTTTTTAAAATTGTAATGTAAATGTAATCTTCCTATGCTGGGATCACATTGTTTTCAACTAATTATTTGTGAATTTTTATTATAGAATATTGTTTATCCAAGGAATTTGCTTACTATATTTGAATTTTTAAAGCAACTTGTATGTGTAGATGTCTACTTCAGTAATGGCAGCGACAACTCGTTCGACATTGCAAAACTGTTATAGATTGGGACAAGATGTCAAGAGGTAAGATTCCAATAGAATTTCCCTTTGTCCTTTTAATTTAGATAATCAAATATACAATTTTATAAGAATTGTTATTCCATGTTTGAATATAAATGAATGGATTGGTAAAAAATTAAACTTATTTTAAGCTATGCATCTTTCCTTCTAAATTTATTTAGGAGATCTATTCCCACTCCTTTGATTTTTGTGAGGTCATGAAAATGGTTTAATTATGTCAAATTAGTTGCCTATTTTTCAAATAATGATTGCCTTGCGTAGTATGACATTTGCAAGTTGCAATTGCTTGATGGCCATGTCAAGCAACTGAAACTTCGAACATCGATTTGTAGGTGAACTTGGAATACCTTAAAGTGGTATTAAACACAAAAGGCATGGCTTTACCATGATATTGGGAAGTTGGCGGTATAGAAGATGAAGTTGTAATGCAGGTATAAGAATTTGCTAATCTATTTCTGAATCTCCATACAAGAGAGTAAGACGATTCAGGATAGAATTTCTAATCAATCTTAGGCCAAGTTTGGCTACAAAGAAAAAAGTGCACTTATTTCATCTTTTTATCTTTTTTGGGTCACATCAATCAACATCTCATCTCTACTTTTTCTACACATAATCGTGCTTACATTTCTTGATGACGAGTTAGCTCCTCCAATAACCACATTAATGCATGCAATCTGTGAATATATATCTTGTAGCAAGCAACTCCTTGACCCAAGTACACTAAACATGTTGTTTTTGTATTTTATCAACAGTTAATCATATTTGTATCTTTGTCTATACACAGCCTATGAGCATAGTTCTTTGTGTGGATATGTTTCATTTATTTGAAAAACTAAGAAAAAATAGAGTATAGTTTTGACAAACTATGATGCTACGCGCATGGGGTCCAACTAGTTTTAAAAAAAATTACAATTTTATAAATGAGGATAGGGTCACTCATCCAAGTGAAACATTGCCTTCAATCTTGAGTGATTTTATCCAAATGTCCAATTTCAAAATAATTATCAAAATTAAGTGATAATTCTTTGGAAAACACTGAAGTGATAATGGTTGAGAAAATCATGACTAAAAATTTATGGACAAATTATGTTCGTAGTCCCTATATTTTTATCTTTGTGTAATTTTAGTCTTTGTAATTTCAATTGATTTGATTTTAACATTAAATTTATAATTTTGTCTAAATTTTGTTCAATTGATCACAATTGTTAGCATTTTTTAATGAAAAATACGAAAATAAGTAGCATATGACATGCTTTTAGGGGAAAAATTATAAGATTACTAAACTCAGTGAGTTAATCACAATTAATTCAACAATCATTTTTCATCAAAAACACTAACAGTGTTATCAACTGGACCAAATTGATATAAAATTTAAAATTAAGGATCAAAACTGAGTTAATTGAAAGTATATGAATCAAAATAAAATAAGGGACAAAATATCGAAACTATCAATATAATTTATCTGAAATATATTTTTCAACATAATTTTAAAAAGAGTTCTAAGTCATTTAAATTCTAGGTCTCTTTTGAATTATCTCAGGCCTTATCTTTTTTTACAAGGTTATTCTCATCCTATACACTTTCATCCACACAATATAGTAATAAAATAAATAAAATATAGAAAAAAATGATGACAGTACAGGAAATAATCGTAGGCCAATAATGCATAGCTTCAATGTGTACCCTTCTAGATGTTCCAAAAAAAAAAAAATGTGTATCCTTGTAGATACAACAATAATAATAGGTCAATCACCACTAGCGAATTAATTTAAAATGTGATGAAATATAATAAGTTAAAATTGATAGTCCCAATAGTGAAAATATTTTAATTAAAATTATACCATTTTATCATTGTAGTACGTTCAACAAAATATTATTACAATCATTTGAAGACTTTAAAATTTTATAATTTTCAATTTAAATTTTTGTGTTTTGTAAATTTTTTAATTTCTTAAAATACTTCCATTGAGATCCATGGAATACAGACCAATGGAGAATATTAAATTATGAAAACAAAATGGATGAATAACGTTGTTCTCAGAATTTCATGTTTGGTAAGAAAAAATGGTTACCTTAGTAGAAATATATTTTTCAATTATTTGTGACGCTTGATTTTTGAATCTTATCGCAACTTGTTCTCTTCTATTCCTCTCTTATCCATTGTTTAAAAAAAAAAAAAAGAATAAAAAAAATTGATCTTCTATGTTTGGAACTTTCAATACTCAACATACACAGTGCAGGTACAAACCAAGTGAGCACATAGAAGGCAGAAAAATAGTAGTTCAAATTTCTAAAATTAAAGGAACTTTTATTCAAACTTTCTCGTTACAACTTCAGATCATAAATAGGACCCATTTATGGGTTTGTTTTTTGGGAAGAGTGGGGAGGGGGAGGGGGGAGGACATTATGTAGAGGATTTGGTCCTCCAGGTACATCTCTCAAGGACCTAGCATGTGAAGTCAATATTGTTGTGTGAGACTTACCCACTTTTGAGAGATCAGATTCAGATTTGAACTCGTACTCGGATTCAAAACCTACTTTTTGAAAAAGAATGGGGCTTTCATTCTTCATTGCAGTCGGAATGCGTGCATGCCCTTTCATCAAAAGAGTCAAAATCATAATCATGAAGACTTGCATCATTCTTTTTAGAATAAGAGGAGCCATTGTTGCAACAAAATAAGAATTGTTTAATTGTGTAACCTATGTAAATAAGTGCTCCTATTTATAGGACTATTACATATTAACAACCCAAGAAGTCAACCCTCATTCCAAATCAACCTTGATTAATTAGTGTGATTTATGTTTGGAATTGTTGCCGTTTTAAACCAAATTCCATTACTAAATAATTAACCGTTGCCTTTTTTAACCAAATTCCATTACTATATAATTAATCATTACCTTTTTTTTTCTTTACCTATTTTGATTCTTCTAATTTTGTATGTGATCTATTTTTATTTAAAATTTTAATAGTAAGTGACAGATGAACGGTATTTATATTATATATTAAGAAAAATTAGATTTCTAATGAGAAGAGTTTTCTGAAGCTTAAAAACTTTATACTAATTTTCTAGAATTATAAAAAATTTATTAACTAACTTCTATTGAATCATTAAAGTTTTTTTTTTTTCGGGGGGTCATGATTTACACATTTATAGGACTATTACACGTTAACTAGCCCCAAAATATGTGGACGTCTCTCATTTATTTAGCTTATTTATTTATTTATATATTTATTAATTAATTAATGTGGCTTATGTTTGGAATCGTTGCCTTTTTTCAACCAAATTCATTATTATATAATTAATTGTTGCCTTTTTTAACCGAATTTCATTACTATATAATTAAGAGTAATGCTAGAGATCCCAAATATTCTATCAAAAGTTTTACCAAATGTCTCATATGGGTGTGGGACCCACACAATGTGGGTCCCATGTGGGTCCCACACCTATGTGAGACATTTGGTAAAACTTTTGGTAGAATTTTTGAGGCCTCTAACATTTTTGTATAATTAATCGTTGCCTTTTTTTTTTCCCCTTTCTTTCTCTTTCTCCTATTTTGACTCTTTTAATTTAGTGCGTGATCTATGTTTATTTAAAATTTTAATAGCAAGTGACAGATAAATCATATTTATACTATATATTAAGGAAAATTGAATTTCTAATAAGAAGACTCTTGTGAAACTCAAAAAGCTCACATTATTTTTCTAGAATTCTTATTTTTTAAATAATTAAAAAAATTTAATAAGCTAACTTTTATTAGATCATTCAGTGTGTTTGGTTTGAATTTTTTTGAATTAAGTTTTTTGAAAACTCAATTTTTTGATTTTCGGGTTTTTTTGTTTTTAATGAATATTTTTAAAATTTTAAACATTTGTTTTTACCTTTTTGGATGCACTTTACTTAGATGTATCCAAAAAGTAAAAATTTTGTGAAAAAATATTTTAAAATTTTAATAAATACATAAAAATACAAAAAATGTACTGAATTCTTGTATTTTTTTTTTTGTATTTTTGGTATTCAGTGAATTTTTAAAAGGTTTTTTTTGAAAATTTTTTACGTTTTTGGTAACTTAGGTATGTCTAAAAAGTAAAAAAAATTGCTTAAATATTTAAAAAATTCAATAAAAATAAAAAAACACGGAAATGAAGAAAGTAGAATTTTCTGAAAAGTGTTTTTGGAAAAACACAGCCAAGCAATTTTTTTATTATTATTATGCATTGATTGACACATTTTAAATGGAAAGTTAATTAATTTATTTAGAAATTCAAATTTAGAAATTTGAAAAGGAAAGTTAACTAATCAATTTTAAAATTTTAAAAAAATTTCTAACTTTTATTAAATCATTAATTTTTTTTTATTATTTATTGATTTATAGATTTAAAAAAGAAGGTTAATTAATCTATTTAAAATTTAAATTTAGAAATCTGAAAAGGAATACTTTTAAAATTTAGATTTTTGTACTAATAAAATATAGGAATCAATTCACATCTTCCATAGATTATGTCTCTTAATGTTTAATTTTTTAAATAATTAAAAAATCTTTTATTGGCTAACTTTTATTCTCTTATAATGTGATTGTGTAGCTTGACTTTTCGTGCCCCTTTCGGATACGACTAGCCTTATAGTTCGGTCTCCCGTGGTTCTGAATCTGATTCCACAAGTGCAATGTGAAATAGATAAACACAAATGAGTTCAAATCTGACAAATCTTTTAAAAAATCAACTTTGAATCAAAATGCTAAAAAATAGACTGCTTTGCCAGATTACAGAGTCGCCACCTAAATATTTTTATGAAATTTAGGAAGCCTGAGACTCGTGGCAAAGGCCACTTATCCGTCATCACCAAAGTGTCTCGGCTCGAAAACTTAGGTACGAGAGGGGAATATCATGTATTGAGCACCTCACTCGTCCGATCAAAGATCGGCCTCTACTAATCATGATGTGATTTTTATTTATATTATATGCTCTTTTTCCGATTATTAGGTTGTTTTACTGTGTTGCACATAAGTATAGACTAATTTGCAAAAGTTAGAACACTTTGATTTCATGTATGTTTGAGAATGGTTTTGACTATGTACCACTAGAAAAAGTGATCTCATAGGTACATTCATCAATTTATCCCAATTTAGGCAACTAGTCTTCATCCACAAGCATCCAAACAGATATATCACTTAAGCACTTAGCTTTGTAGTAATCATGATTGACATGGAAACAATCACATACATGTGATATGCTAAAGCAATAAGTGCTCACTTAGTACTCCAAGGCAAGTCAAAGAAATAAAAGAGTTAAAAAAAAAAATGCATGATCCTAACTAATACAATCTGACTAATGCGACACATACAAAATGCAATGTGAGCTCGGTTACTAACATGTCATGTGAATCAATTTGATAGCATGCGATTTAAGCATGTATTCAAAGAAGTGTTTAACTAACGATGCGAGTTAGAATGATGAGCTGAACCCTATGCATGTAAGACATATGGATGCAAAGTATGGAAAATGCTAAAAGAAACATGATGCTCTAAGCTATCCATTATAAGAGGGTAAATAAAAAGGAGAGAGACATGGGGTTGGAAGACATGCACATTATTACAAGTTTGCCCTCGCGCAGGAGGGTCTGAATAATTGTCCTAGCTAATTACCGAATTAACTAACTATTATAAACCAAATAAAATAAATTAACTATGCTAGCTAATTATTATAAATTGGAACTAATTAATTAATTACAATACAAAAACAACTAGCTACTTTAACTAATTATTACAAATTAGAATTTAAACTAATTAATTGGCTACAATATTAATTAAGTAATTAACTACTACAAGAATAATTTAACGAGCCCCAAGAGACGAGGGATGACTCATGCAAGCACACAGATTTTCCACCTGAAAATGCCTCTGTTTTGCTGCCAAAAGGGTTCTGTTTTGCAGTTAGAAAATTGCACTGTTTTACTTTTGCCCCTGCTCTATTCTACTAGAAAAAGGACACTGCCTGGCCGGAAAAAGTGGCCGGTAGGCTAAAAGTGGTGGCCGGCTGGCCGTCCATTAATGGTGGCTTGCCGTACAGAAAAGGTGGCTTGCCGGCCACTAATGGTGGGTTTCTCAAGCAGAGCATTCTCAGGGGATGTCAGTCCACTCTACCTCTCCTTATCGTCAGACAGCTCAAAGGAGGGGTAGACTCGATTCGGAAGCCATCAATCAGTGCAAATTCATTGCGCGATGACTTATGAACCAAAGGATACAATTTCAATAAATGCAAATGCCTCAAGACTCAAGGGGTTCAATTAATGTCAGATTGAACGCAAGTTCATTTTATTCTCTTGCTTCATTTTAGTTCCAATTTTATTGCCTCTTTTAATTATCTTTCCATTCATTAGTCATTTTAGGCCAAAAATGAGCATTAAGTCCACTAAATGAGAGAAGTGTCAAACAAAGGTTTGTTTTGGGCATGAGAGAGATGTTATGCCATTGGTAATGAACCCCCAAAGGGATTAAACAATTAAGCACAACAATCTAAATCTCAAGCTTAAACAATCAATCGGTTGAAATAACTCTCAAAACAAATAAAAAGCCAACAAAAGAGGTTGCAGAGATGACTAGAGGTGAACACAAGTATGGAAAGTTTGAAATAAATGCTATCAATTCAAATAGGTTCGTGTCTAAGGTCTAAAACACCAAACCTATGAGGACCATTACACTACAAGCATGCAATAGAAAGCATAAATGACTCTAATTCATAAAACCAGTCCTAAAATAAGCTAAAACAGTGCTGGAATTGAAGTGAAAATAGCTAAAAGAGTAAGCTAAAATAATGGAGAAATTGAGCTAGTAAACAAGCATAATGAGGGGTGGCTAACCCCTCCATTTTTGGGATCTCAAAACTACATTTTTAGCCTCTGAAAACCTCTGAAAATCAATGGTAAAAAGCTCAACAAAGTTGATGAAAAGATGGGAAACACAAGGGTAAAAGCCTAGAAGACAAGGTTCAAAGAAGGGTAGTCAATGCCTCTACCTTTAATGGTTTTAAACCACAAGCTTCAGCTTATAGAAACAATTCAAAAACAACAAGAAAAGATAGAGAAGAAGTAGTGCAAAGAAGCTAGTTGTTATACCTCTTGAAGAGGAGTGACACTTTTGTTCACAAACCACAAAGCTTACACTCTCAAGGGCTAAAATTTTGACTCAATAATCTCAGCAAGGAGAGCTCCAATATTGGTTTAGAAAGTGTTTGGGTAAGATATGTGTGTTGCAAGATAGAGATAGAGAGAGAATTTCAAGTTTTGGGGCTTTTGGAACTTTTTTGTAACCTAATTTCAAGAGGGGTGGTCACCTATATATAGGAAAACATGCCACTAGGTCGGAAATATCTATATACAAACAGTTGGTGCAATGCATGCATATAGGGGGACAACTGGCAAAAAACTATCTGTTTTTGACACAAGTGGCCAGCAGGCCACTAATAGGGACCGGTCGTCTACTGTTAGTGGCTGGCCGGCCACTAATGGGTTTGGGGGCCTCTGGGGACACTTAGTTGGCTAGCCAAGGACTTTTAAAAAGTGGTCGGCCGTCCACTAAAATCTGCTTTTAGGCCAGACTTCAAACGGTTATATCTCTCTCTTCCGAATTCGGTTTTAGATCATTCTTAAGTCTAAATTGAACCATCGGAAGTCTACTTTCTAATGAATGTGGCCTCACATCTAAATTCTAAGTGTGCAGAGAGATATGCCTATTTTAGAGAAGGCTGGTCATTTATATCCTAACGAATTGATGCCCAACCTCTTCCCCAACTAGTTTTCTTCTCTCCACTCCTATTTTCTTCAACTCCAAACTTATAAATAAAATGTTTTCTAAGATTTTTCAAAAAGTTCACCTCCCTTCCATTTATTTCCACTTTGTCCTTACTCGGTTCACCGAAAAGTGCAATATTTTAAATGAAATGCGAGCCTCAGAACATCGTAGAAACATTTGAAAACATGTTTTGGAAAAGAGGGTTTTAAGGTCTAAAATAGTTTTGGTCTAAAAATGGGGTGTAAGGTTGGGACTTAGAAGCTCTTCTTGCTGAAGGAATCAAACATTTGTACAGCATAACTTTCATCATCAAGTGATCAACCTGAGGCACCCAAGTCTTAAGGGCGGTCAAAAATGCAGTGTCTACAATTGCCCCTCTTTGACAGAGCTTAGAGTCATGAAATGATGTGAGTGAATGTCAAAGCCAGAAGGCAACCCATTTTAATAAAGCTGTAAGACTTTGGCAAACAAACAAAATGCAGATGCAGTTGGTTGAACCCGAGGGTTGCCGACGTATCTCATTGCAAGGAAGCAAACCAGTGTAGTTCAGGGGCATGATGCAAAATAAGATATAATGTAATGCAATAATATAATCAAACCACAAGCAATGTGTAGACACCCCATTTTTGACTATCCTCAAGACTTGGACGTCATCGTTTGAACACTCGATGCTCATCAACGCTCGTGTTCATTTTGAGTTCTCGAAGGTCTCGGCTGCGCGCCTTGCCTTAGGATCTCTCAACTCGACTGTTTTGTGCTTGGTTGTGGACCAAGGACTTGTGGTTTTTCTTCTAAGGGAAGAGGGTGGCTTGTTGGCCATCCCTACATCCCATTGGCATCGGCCTTGTGCCATCGGCCTTGTGTTCTTGCTATTGGCCAAAAGTGTTGGCCGATCGGCATTCTTTTTGGTCGATCGGTACTTTGTTTGGTCGATCGGCCATATTTTTGAGCTGAGGCCTTTCCATCTGCTTTTTGCAGATATTTTGTGCCAACTGTGACAGCTGGTACCCACAATTCTGATCGTCCACACACGTGTATGAAGGGATTTGTTTCAAGACTCAAGCTTGTTGAACAAGCTTGAGAAGTGAAATTCTATAACAAGGGAGCCCCTCCTCCCTTTCCAGAGGTTGAAGAAATCTGAGATACAAGTTCTATATCTCTCTCCATATATATATTTTACCTCTCTCTTTTGTTTAGCCCTTGTTTGTGCCCAAAAGTGTAATATCTTCATACTATTGCACATAAACACTTACTAGAACACCATCCTTCGGTTGCTGAGGTCCTTAGGAGTTGGTTTTGGAGTTCTTGGGCTGGTTTTGATCAGAGGAGGCTGCTAGAGTTGTGTTCTTGAAGGTGTTCTTCAAGGGTGAGATTCTAGCTTTTGATATCCCATTTTTGCTTAAGCTTTTGCTCATACTTGCATACTGTTTTAAGCTTAGCTCTAAACTATAAAAAGTTGTGTTTTGCATGCTTATGATGATTGATTGAGGTCACTTTTGTGTTGGGAGTTGTTTACCCCCTCTTAGGCCTTGTTTGGCCTTGTTTTGTGCCTTCCCTTTTGAGCTTTGGAACCATCTTGTTTTGACCTTCTCACCACTGAAATCCAGAGGATTTTTAGTGGTGAAGAAGTGGTTTTGAAGTCTTGAATAGGAGAGGGACACCCCCCTCTCCTTGTGCCTCATTTGCTTGCATTGTTGGCATATAAGAGTAGCATGTTTGCTTAGCATGTTTTGGCTCCATTTTAGTAACTTTTTGGTGTTATTATAGCATGCCAAATCTGATTTAAGTTGGTTTGATAACATCTTGCATCCTTCATATACTTGTAGAGTAATCTTGCATGTTAGCATAACATGCACCTTGTGTTTGGACTCTCATTCTTGCATGTTTTAGACTCACTTTGGTATGCTTTAGGACTGTTTCGGTTCGCTTAGGCCATTTTCTTCATGTTTTGCATAAGCGTTGGTGTGAGTCCTTTTGCTATCTTCAAGCTTTGAGCTTTCTTACATGCTATACTTGTCTTGTTGGGTTGATTTGGCATCATTCCATGCTTAATTTCAGAGCTTATAGTGTTGTTGCACTTCCACTTTTGCCACCCTTTGAGTGCCTCTAAGGGTTGGGTTCTCTTTGCCTAGCTTATGGACCAATATGCGAGCATGCTTGTTTTTCCTTTTGGTGCCTTGGTTATGGTGTTTTGGCCACTAATTTAGGAACGGCTGAGGTTTGCCCATTTTGGTTTAAGACCATCTTCGCATGTTGTTGCATGCTTGCTAGTTTGCATGTTATTGCATGCTTGTCACGTTGCATGTTGTTGCATGCTTGCTAGCTTGCATTTTGTCACATGTTTGATTAGGTTGCATTGCATTGCATTTGGCATGCTTGTTACCTTAGCCTTGTGTGCATGCTTGAGTCCTATAGCATTTGGCATGCTTAAGTTGCATCGTATTGCATTTCCATAATTGCATCGTATTTGGCATGCATGCATTGCATTGTGTTTGGTTTGGGGTGTCAAACCAAACACGAGGAACGAGGGACGTTTCGTACTCGAAGTGATGAAATGTGCTTCAATCCTCGGTCGCCGACACTCTTGATCCAACATGATAGAGTATGAGGCATTAGTGTGTTTTGGTGCATTCATTCCATATTGATTTGCACACTTGGCTCCTTGGCCATCATGCATTGGAATGTGTGATTGATGGCCTGAGGGTCGAGCATTACACTCCATTGAACCTTAAACATGATAAGGGGTGTATTTGCAAACACATTCTTGCAAATGTATTGCCATGCCTCTGTTTGTCCTCTACTGCAGCAACATGAGCAATTTGCAGGAAGAGATGGCCGATCGGTTACATAGTGTGCCGATTGGCTACAAATGGTTGGCCGATAGCATCAAAAGTGGTCGATGGCTATTTTCCACTGGCTGATTGTAGACACCCCATTTTTGACCGTCCTCAAGACTTGGATGTCATCGTTTGAACACTCGATGATCATCAATGTTTGTGTTCGTTTTGAGTTCTCGGAGGTCTCGGTTGTGCGTCTTGCCTCAAGATCTCTCAACTTGTTTGTTTTGTGCTTGGTTGTGGACCAAACACTTGTGTTTTTGTTTCTGAAGGAAGAGGGTGGCTTGTTTTCCATTCCCTCAACCCACCAGCCGAGGCTTGAGGCCATCGGCCATGTTTTCTTTCCACCGGCCAAGTGTATTGGCCGATCGACACCTTTGTTGGTCGGTCGGCCACCTCTGTTGGTCAATCGGCCATTTTGGCTGGCCGAACCCTGTTCATCTGCTTTATGTAGATATTTTATGCCAGCTGGATTAGCTGGCATGCATAATTCACCCCCTCTATACACGTGTATGGAGGGATTTGCTTCTTGCTTAGCTTCTCTTAGAAGCTTTGCAAATTGAACCTCTATAAAGAGGGAGCTCCTCCTCCCTCCTCCAGGGTTCAAAAAAATTAGGGTTAGAGGGTGAGAGATAGTTTTGTATCTATACTCCCGTGTTTGATCCTATTTTGTGCCTTAAAGTGAGTTTTTGTCTTACTTTTGCACTTGAACACCTAGCATTACACCATCCTTAGATTGCTGAGGCATTAGAGGGTTGTTGTTAGGGTTCTTGAATTGATTTTGATCAGAGAAACCTGCTGGAGCTTTGTTCTTGAAGAGTTTCTACAAGGGTGAGTTCCTTGCTTTAGATACCCCATTTTGGCTTAGGCTTTTAGCCCTTCTTGCTTATTGTTTTAAGCTTCAACTATAACTGATAAAAGTTCTAATTTTGTGTGCTTTAGAACTTTATTTAGGGTCACTTTGAGGTTTGGGGTTGTTTCCCCCCTCCAAGGCCTTGTTAGGCCTTGGTTTAGGCCACCTATTTTGGCCCTTGTTCTTAGCTTCGCATGACCTCTCTACCACTAAAATCCAGAAGATTTTCAGTGGTGGAGAGGTGGTTTTGAGGTCCTAAATGGGAGAGGGTCATCCCCTCTCCATGTTGTCTTTAATGTTTACATAAATGACTTATGTTGTAGCATGTTTGCCTAGCTTTTCTTAGCTTCATTTCAGTATATATTAGGCTTTGTTTTGCCATGATATAGCACTATTTTGACTTGGTTTAGACATACCATGCATGCTTTGTATACTTGTCTTGTAATCCCATGATTTGCCTTAACATGCACCATGTTGTAACATGTCTTTTTAGCATGATTTTGGCTCAACTTCATGAAGCTTCTAGCTTTGTTTTAACATGCTAAAGCTCTGATTTTGGTTGTTTTGGTCGTCCGTGACTTGCTTTATATAGCCACCATGTACTCTAGCTTGTAGGCATTGAGTATTGAATCCTTTAACATGCTTTACTTGGGCCATTTCAGTGGTTTGGGATCACTTGTTATGTTATTTCAGTCCATATAGTATGCTCAAATACTTGCATTTATCACCTATTCCATGCTTTGTATAGTTTGTGTGTTATGCCTCATGAGTATGTCATTGTGTATGCCATCATGATTAGGACTTTGGGATGCCATCTAAGCGGCTTTTTGGGCTCATTCTAACATGCCATAACTTTGATTTTGGTTGCTTAAATCATACCATGTTTGGTTTTGATAGGTAGAGTGTAACGCCTCTTTTATGGCTTTGCATGCCTCATGTTTTGGGAGTTGTGTTCTAGCATGTTTTGGCCTCATTCCACGCATGTTTTGGGCTCATTTGGACCTGCATTAGGACTGTTTTAGGTCCTATTGGCCCTTTGGAGCTTGCTTTGTATAGCCATGGTTTGAATCCTTTGGCTAGCCCCAAGTTTTAGGCTTTATTGCATGCCTTGCTTGGTTTGTTTGTGTGATTTGGCATCATGGTTAGTATCATTTCAGAGCTTGTAGTATTGTCATACTTGCATACTTTGTCTCCTTTTAAGTGTTCTTGAAAGCTGTCCTCTTTTTATGCCTAAGTGTTGGACCTTTACATGTGCATGTTTGGGTGTGTTTTGTCCATCATTTCTTGGCACTTTGGCCTCTGTTTTGGACCTATTTGAGAGCTGTCCACATTGGTTTAAGTCCATCCTTTTCATGTTGTCACATGGTTGCCTCGCATGTTGTTACGTACTTGGCCTTTTAACATGTTGTTACATGTTTAAGTGGTATTGCATTTGGCATGCTTTGTTAAGTAGCTTTGCATGTTTGCATATCTTGTCCCTTCACATGTTGTTACATGTTTGCCTTGCATCCTTGAATGTCCATGTTGTATTTGGCATGCTTGCCTAGGTTGCATTACATTTGGCATGCTTGTTACCATTACCCTTGTATGGCATTATCATTAACATGCTCATGTTGCATTAGTCTTGCTTGCATGAATGCATCCCTTGCCTCTTGATCAATCATGATAGAGGTTTGCAGACCTATTATATGTTATGTGCATTTCATTTGGTATTGAATTGCACATTCGGAACCTTTGGCCATCATGCATTGAAATACGTGATTGATGGCCCGAGGGTCGAGAACCATACACTCCTTTGATTCTCAAGCATGATAAGGAGGGTGGTTGTGCACACGTTGCTTTGAAAATGTATTGTCATGCTCTGTTTGCTCTCTGCTGCAGCAAAACAGGATTCTACAGGAAGAGATGGTCGGTCGGCTATCTTCAGTGCTGACCGACCATGAATTGTTGGCCGAGAGCCATACTTTTGGTCGATGACTAGCTTCCCCTGGCCGGTGGTTTTTCCCTTTGGTCGATGACCTCCCTAAATGCTCAGAAGGTAGTTCAGAAGCATCCTAGGGACTTGTGAAGTCTTCAGAGGTGCAGAGCAGTGCTGACAGAGGCAATATGTGGCATGGCGATGGATTTCTGAGCGGAGCTAAGCATGCATGCATTCGACCCTCTTCCCGAGGCTATTTTTATAGTGTTCATAGCTTAATTGATTTTCTTAGTTGGTTAAGTGTTGTGTAATAATTAATTAGATTGCTAGTTAGTTAATTATGTAATTTGTATTATTCTTTTGGTCTCTCCCTCAAGAGGGCGAACTTTGTAATAAGTGTGCGTGCACGTGTGCATGTTTTCCAACCCCCATTTCTTTCTCCCTTTTACTTAACCCCTTTACGATGATTAGTTCTAGGGCATGTTTCAATTAGCATCCTTATGCTATGCGTGTTTGCATCATTCATCTGTATTGCATGCACCGGGCTCGGTGCGTCATGCTAACTGCATAGTATTTCAATTCCAACTTGAATACGTGTATCGAGTTGTCGCATTTCACATGCCATTCTTAGATTAGCCGAGCCTATTCTAGTTGCACTTTGCATGCGGTGCGTTAGCCATCTTAACATGGACTTGAATCATACATTTGATTACTAACATGCTCTTTGTTTTGGCTCGGAGTACACTGCGAGTGTTTATGCTTTAGCATCTTGCATGTGTGTGAGTTTTGCCATGATAGCATGCTTGCCATGATGCTAATTGTTTATATGATATAACTGCCTGAATGCCTGTGGGTGAAGGTCGGATTACTTGAATCGGAACAATTCATTGAAATCCGTGTTTTAGCCTACTTCCGAGTAGCAAACTTCAAATCATTTCCCAAACAAACGGATATGCGATGCTTTGTTCCAAATTAGGCGATCTAGTCTATACTTGTTTTGCAGTGCGCATCACATAGTAATTCTAGCTAATTAACCGGAATAAGAACACATGTGTTTTCAAAAACTAGATATCATGTTTAGTAGTGGCCGATCTTTGATCGGGTGAGCGGCGGTGCTCATAGATGACCTTCCCCAATCGTACCCAAGTTCCCGAGCCTAGGCAACTTTGGTGATGACGGAGACGTGACCTTAGGCAGCTAGTCAGGGTTTCCTAAATCCCCCCAAAACAAAATATTTAGGTGGCGACTCTGTATCTGGCAAAGCAGTCCATGTTTGGCACTTCTTTCTTCAAAATCAGTTTTCCAAAATGATTTGCCGGATTTGGACTCTTTGGTGATTTATCAATCTCACATCGCACATTGTGAGATCAGATTAAGAACCGTGACAATTCGAGTCCGAACTGTAGCACGGAATCCCTCGGGGCGCGTTTACAGTTTTCTGGTGACTCTGCTGGGGAGTTAAGAGAACTTGACTCGAACTCATGACATCTTGTTTTGTTCACACTTATGTGTCTCTTTGCATTTGCATTTGCATTTGCATTGGTGCGCCTAGGACACCATGTTTGCCGTATGCTATTCCTGAATGGTTTCTCGGAGGCCTGCTTTGAGAAGCGTGCCATAAGGCTGACTGGTTGCGGGCTCTGCCACGACGGGAACACAAACCCCGATTTTCACTAGGGCACCCTTTTCGACCATTCGACCTAGTGCATGTTGGAATCCATAGTGACTATTCCAAACTAGGACATGTTGCTTACCCGATTGTAGGTTGTTTGAAACCGCTGTGTGCATAGTGAAACCCTAGTTCCTAACAAAATAGGACAGGGAAACCCTACCCCAACATAGGGGTGTTTTGGCTCTCACTTGCTTGTTATGTGCTTTTAGAGTTGGCCTCTACAGGTATGCATGTATTAGTTTGCAAGTTTGGGCATCAGGCCCGCGAGCATCAGTATCAGTATTTGGGAATCAGTTATATCTGCGGGCATCAGATGCAGTTTTGGGGCAGTAATTTGGAGAACAGTGATTAGTGGTCGAATACAGTTATTCAGTTATGCTTATCTGTTTTGATAAAAATTGGGTTGAGATGCTGCCTGTTTTCTCTTTCGGTTTAGGGAGGGTTCAGGAGATTCAGTTCAGAGCGATCAGTGTTCCCTTTGCTGAGGCAAGGCAGAGAAAGGGCAGCCAAGGCTCACTGGTTCATCAAGACCCGTCAGTCATCATTCACCAGGCACATCGCCTCCACTCAGTTTAGTAGACTTATGATGGCACAGAATTCTGAAGAAATTGTGGTTATGGCAGCCGCATTAAACCAGGGAATCGCCATGCAGGGTGAGACCGATGTTGAAATACAACACCCGCCCAGGTCACCTGCCGCATATCCAATCTGGGAACCCCAGTTATTTCAAGCCCGTGAGCCCATGAATTTTGAGCTAATGGGACTGATCGGCGACCTTCAGAGATTCGTGGCTAATCTAGCCTACAGAATGTTGGCTCCGCCACCGGCTACATCGTATGCCAGGAACTTCATGCCGGAAGAGCCTCCGCTGTTGGGGCGAATTGTAATTGAACTCAGTCAACCTAAAGCCATCCCAAGTTCCGACAATGACAGGTCGACAACAACTGGGCTCCGTTTCGATGTACCAACCCAGACCATCAACCAAGCTGAAGCTAGGGGTAAGGACAAGGTGGGGGTAGACACTGACCCTACGAACAACTTCTACAGGCGGTTGGGGCTTTGAAAGCCGGAGGATTGAACAGACAATAAGTGCTCACAGTCGCCGCAAAGACTGTGGATGACACTTTCCCCACTCAGACCGAGAGCAGTTCAAGCCAGAGGGAAAATCAGGATAGGGACCGTCATACCAGAACAGTTCGTTCCAATCCTAACCCTCCACCTGGAAAAGATCAGAAGGCCAAGGCAGCGTCTGCCGGCCCCTTTGCTAGTGCGTCCGGTAAAACCCCACAAACCTCAAAGTATTTACCCCGAGGCCGCAGGGTCTTCCATGCCCTCTACATGCCTTTGTCTAAGGCTCTTCAAATCCTTGTCGAAAAAAGGGCATCTCAAAACCCTTGAGCCCCGGCCTCTCCCTAGTTGTCTAACTCAGTACTGTGCATACCATCAACAGACTGGTCATTGTACCGACAATTGTTTCTGTCTTCGCCACGAAGTACAAGATTTGATTGACAATGAGGTTTTCCTCCCACCTAGCTTGGCAAAGTCTATCACCACTGAGTTGTTGGACTTCGAGGATAATATAAGTATGTGATCAGGGCTTGGTCCACCTGCGGGCGGCGCTCGGTTTATTTCAGATGTGGCGTTTGGCACGCACTATTTCGAGCATTTGTGAATGCTAACTTTTGTACTCTCTGACTCGGGTGTTGAGTCAACTCTGTGGTTTTTTTTTAGTCTGTCTCGTTGTTTTGAGTCAGTCTTTTTTATTCGGGTCTGTCTTGTTGTATCGAGTCAGTCCTGTTGTACAGAAGTCAGGTGATTCCGGGAGTGTTACTTCGGACACCACCTTTTATTTTATTTTGTGTTTGTCTTGTCATTTTCTTTTGAGTCTGTTTCTATCTTGGAGCCAGTTGTGCCAATAGTTTTGGAATGGAGCAGCAGTAACTTTCACACTCTTGTGTTTGCTTCTGCCCTGTGCCAGGTGCGCCAGAAGTTCCAATGAAACGGCGATTCATTTCATCTACTTCTTCTATGCTTTTAAATCATTGCATTTGACCTAAGTCTTTCAAAACTTTTTGAACACTGTGACGAAAATGAAAAGGAAGGAATTCTTTGGGATTTGTATAAATTTGATCGAATAAGAGAAAGCGATGTATGCTAAGCCCTTAATGAATGAGATCTGCTTGTTAGCATGAGTATTGAGAAGGATCCTGGCTTGATCTAGATTGATCCTACACTGTCTTTAGTGCGAGCGATTAGTCGCTTTCTTAAAAGAATTCAAAAAATGTTTTGCGCTGTCCTGTGAAGACCTGTGTGGAATCGCTCTTAAGATTGTGCAGCTTAGGATCACTCTCAGCCTCGAGACCCGACCCCTCAGTTTCAAACCTTGAACTTGAATTCAGAATATTCAACGATCAACCACAATGTGAGGCCTGTGTAGCCAGACTTGAAGCAGCCCACGAACAAGCGGCAGGAAAGTCAGATCAAGAAGGTCAGACATTGTTAAAAGAAGCTTACGAAGCTAGATCAGAAGCACCCCTCGAACTAGGGGCAAAAATGTCAGATATGCTCGAAGAGTCACAAATTGGGATGTTTCTCAAGCTAACGAAGATCGGCAAGAATGCTAAATCCCAGAAGGGAGGAAAGAAGAAAGTATTGCTGAAGGACAATCAAGTTCCTATCCACAACATTAGGGGCAAATTCAGCCCCCATTGGATGGACTTCCACATCATTAGCAAACATCAGCCATTCTCTTGGATTCAGATGACTTCAGGATCACAAAACCATTTGACATGGACAAAGCTACACTTTTACCTTTGAGAGGCTCGCTGGGCCGAAAACCCGGGAGGGCGACCTAGGCAAAAGTTAGAGCAAGAAAAAAGAGAAAAAATAAAAAATGCAAAAAAAATTCTGAAAAGAAAAGATAAAAAGAAATGAAAAGAATTGAAAAGAAAAGAAAAACAAAGCTCGCAAGGTTGAAAACCCAGAAGGGTGGCATTGGCAAAAGTTATAGCGCAAAAGGAGAGGTTAAATACCCGAGTGTACCTCACCGGAACTACGTAAGGCTTGATTCCCATGTTTGGGAAACGTAGGCAACTTCATTCTAAAGTCCAGCCATAAACACTTCCAAAGTGACTGTGTCCATATATTGGCTTTAATCATCTTTTGCCTTCTCTGAATCCGAGAGTTCGGTTGCGATCATCACTATGAGAACTATTTACAGTATGCTGCGGCGCTATTCAGACAAGGGGCAACTTTCCGTTGCCATGAGTCATCATTCAAACAAGGGGCAACTTTCCATTGCCATTTGATGTGCTGCGATCAAGCAGGGGGCAATTTTCCATTGCCATACAGTGCCTTTCAGACAAGGGGCGATTGTCCTTTGTTACGGATCTGAGGTTGTGCATCTCAAGGGCAGGTTCCATGCTTGTTGAGCAGTGGCTATTTGCAAAAATAGTTTTTGAGAATTTTTACTGAGGTTGACTAATTGTCTCGAAAATTATTCCATTTTTCTAAAACTGGACCATTTCTTGGACCCAAAAAAGGAAAATTTTCAGTGCTTATAACCTAAATTGCATGATTTTGAATCAGAAAATTGAACAAGCATATTAATCTAACTCTCACATTGGTCAAAATTGTTTTAGTAGAAAACCAAAACAAAAAACAAATGGTCAAAATGATGAACTAGGGACACAGTTGAGTCAGGTGTTCTGTCTTTCCTCTATTGTCAACATACTTGCCAGAAAGGGCACCATTTTTGCCAGAAAAGGGCATAATTGAAGCTAACAACAAAGGGCTGAAAGCTCCCTCACCCTTCGAGCAGCGAGGTATCAAGCCAAGTGTGAAGCACGAATTGGAATGGATCAAGATATTCCACTCCCTCATCCGGGGCATCGACTAGATGTCACCAGAAAAAATGGCTACGAGCTGATAATGTCGGGCATGAACCCATAATTCCCCGTTTATCCGTCAACCACCTAGGGGAGGGATAAAAAATGAGAGATTAAAGAATAGAGAGATGTGCGTGGAGAGAAAAAGTAAGGAAAATGGCTTTCTTTTCAGAAAAACAGAGCCTGAGGGCCGAGTGATGTGAGAATCACAAATGAGAACGAGTGGGAAACAATACTCAGAGAAACAGGCTCCCTGTGCACGTCTGAGTGTCGTGTCTTGTGTTTTGTTTTGATTCTTGTGTTGAGTTGTTTCAAGTGTTTCTCGTTGTGTTTGGGTTGTTTACCCTTTGATTTTCCTTGTTGAGTCGTTTTGACTGTGGTCAGTTGTAGGCTTAATACCCGGTCGAGAACTCATCTCTCAATTTTCAAAACGAATCGTTTTGTGCTCGGAGCGCTGTGCCATTCTCCACGTTTATGCAAAACAAGATTTGTTCATAGGGTTCAACCCAGGTCATGTAAGAACAGCAGAACAAGGACCTATCTAAAGTTGTTTGGGTTCCAGGCAGCCATGCAAAAGAAAAAAGGGAGAATTCGGAGCATCTGAGTTTGTTTCGACTTCTGCAAATTCCGTCTTTGCATCCCGTGTGCCGAATGAACAGAATGTTGTGTTATGGGCTGTGAGTTCAGAATGAGCAGTGTTCAGAATGGGCTGTGTGTTCAGAATCAGCAGTGTCCTGCGTAAGCCGTGTGTTCAAAATAAACAAAGTACTGTGTTACGAGCTGTATGTTCAGAATGAGCAGTGTTCAGAGTGAGCTGTGTGTTCAGAATGAACAGTCTATGTGTTGAGCATGTTGGGAACTTGTGATTGGCTCTACTTCTAGTGCCTTCTGGTGTTGATTTTGCGAAGTCACACCTGTGTTACCTCAATTTGCTTACCGAGTTATTGTACATTTGTTTATCGAGTTGTATCTCGTATTTTTTAGTCCTTATTTGACTTATCGATCTGTAGTTACATTCGATTAGCCTGTCAATTTCTTTGTTTTACCTATCGAGTTGTTTTGTCAATTAGTTGGTTCACCACCTGCTTAGTTGCAATTCGAGTGTTTCATTTTCAAAACAAAGTTCGATGCCATTTACATTGTTATGTAATATGATGAGATGCGATGCGATGTATAGAATGTACAAGTGTAACACTTTTTTAGTAAAAAGCTAGTTTCATTCCATCATCTTTTCAAAAGTACATAGTTTTGAGAAAATAAAACCTGCCCGAGGCAGTACAATGAGCTCAAACTACCAGCAAAAAGAAAAACTAAAAAAGAAAAAGCAACAAAACATCTAAACAAAGCAAAAATAGAAGAAAAGCAGCAAATGTCTGAGATCGGCATCAATCATATCGGGCACGAGAGTCTGTCCTCGTCCTTTTCTTGGACGAAGGTCTAGGAGCATCGTCGCCAGCTCCGCCATCTGAGCCCGAGCCTAAGTCATCTCCAGTCTCATCCTCAGACGACTCTGCCTCTGTATCAGACTCGTCGTCATCTGGAACCGGCGCCCGTGAGATGCTCCCAACATGAGTACACTCGGCTTTGGTATGAGGGCGTACCGTGGTCCCTCGCCCTGCTCTCCCTACTCCTCGGGCAGATATAGATGGTCCTCCTGGAGCACCCCCTTCAGCCGGAATCTGGAATGGGGCCTAAAAAGGACAAATGGTAAATGCATCAGTTGTGCCATGCAAAGTAGAGTATGAATACCGAGTACAGTGTATGAGTGCAGTGTATAAATGCTGTGAGCAGCGTATTAGTACAGAATGTAGTGACTGAGTGCAGTATATGAATGCCGTGAGCAATGTTGTGAGTAGTCTGTGGGTTACAGTGTATCAATGCCGCAAGGGTCGTGTATCAAGTGCTGTTTTGATAGTACGATGCATCAGATTATGTAGGGTTTGAGATTGTGGTTGAAATAGCTTACCGGGATACTGTAAATAGTCAGCAGGTCGAGGCTCCGCTGTAGCATCCCCATCACGGAGGCAGTCAACTCCAGAGACTGTTGAGTGTACACGGCAGAAGCCTGTAAGAGTGTTAGAAGCATCAGTACTCTTCGGAATATCAAGAGAAATGAAATGAAATGGCTGTATGCAAAATGTAGTAGTACATACTGGGGCAAGCCGTGGAATCCGACTAGCTCGTGATCAGCCGGAGAGGGAGCAATGGGGATCTGGTAAGTCTCCCCACCTTGCCCTCGGCAGGTCATCATGGTAGGCAATTCGGGCCACCCAGCCCCCTACCCTCTCTGAGACCCACTCCTGCCTCGGACCTGAGGTGCCCGCGATACTCCTGCTCTCGCCACTGGCGCTGCTGGTCTCTCTCTCTCAGCTCGGCCGGCATCAGTCAGAGGCCGCATAATATAGGTCTGGACATACTCCGTATAGTCGTCCTCGTCTACAAAGCGCTCATGGCTCTAGCCGATAGTGTAACTCCCCATCTCTGCTAAGGTATACTTCTCGGTATACCTCGCATGGGTAGGAGGAGGCGCTGGAACTGGCTGCTCTGGCATGCCTAAGGTCTGTCGCAAGAAGCACTCCCCGAAGTACCAAACACGGCAGACCGGGCCCTCCAGCAGAATCCTAAATTGGGCAATCTCCTGAGCGCCCGCATATCGATCCCTCACCGCATCAGGTAACACCGCCCACGGCTGCCAGGTGATCTGCAAATGATAGGGTATACAATTTGTTATCTGTTATTGAAAGTACATTGTAAAGCGAAGCTTAAATAAACTGTAAAGTTTAATATACCTCAGCTACGGTGATGGTGTCAAAGTAGCGGCGGAAGAACATGAAGGACTCCCGCGGTCTCCGCTCGCATCTCACGTCAAAGCGGTGGAAAAAAAGGACCATGGGGGGCATCTCCTCGTTTGGTACTGGGGTAAGCCTAGGGAAGTAGACGTACACCCACAGCTACAGAGCGTAACAGAGCAGACATGAGTAGGTTTATCAGATAAAACAGTATACAGATAAAAGCAGAAATCAGGGAACAATGTGTAGTGTATGGCACAGTGTGTGCAGCGTGTTGTGCAGTGTGTGCAGTGAATATCCAGTGTAAAGCAGATTGCATGCGCACAGTGTGTATGGTGTACAGATAATGAAAGGCAGAGTTAAAAAGGCAGAAAGGGAATGTGTACTTCCCAGGCTCGCCAGTAGCCTCCAAGCAACTGCCCGCTGCGGCGGGACGATTAGTTCATATAACCGTAGAGAGTGGCTAAGCCGGCGCTACCCCAGTCGTAAAGGCAGATCCACGTCACGTCTACCAGTGCACTCAACAGATAGAGGGCGACGGTGTTCGCCCGGTCGGCGAAAAGTGTGGTCCCTAGCAAAAACATAATAAAATCATGGGCGTACTGCTCCTCCTCCCGGGTAGTAGGCGCCTGGACGCGGAAGTGGTCCTCAAACCACGAGTAGCTCACAAATCCTGCACGGGCAAGAGGTGGCCGATCGCCGAGCAGGTACATCTGAGCAGCGTCCCACTCATCCATATCCGCATCAAAGGGGATCGGATCACCCCCCACCCTGATGTCGGGGAGCATCGAGAAATCAAAGGGAGTCATCGTCATCTCCCCTGTGGCAGAAAGGTGGAAGGAGTCAGTGGTGTCCCACCACCTCTCCACCAGAGCAGCAAGAAGGGGTCTGCTCGCAGTGAGGCGCGAGAGCCCCATGCAAAAGGTCCTAAAGCCAGCTTGGTCGACAATCTGGCGGACTGCACCAGGCAACTCCATATACCATCCTTGGGCCGCGATGTTCCCATACCCTCGGAAGGCATAAGAATCTTCTTGCGATCAAAAAAAAAAAAAAAACCAACAGTTGTGAAGCAATATTAGAAGTACAATGTTTGGAGACGTGCAAAATTGATGAAATGCAGTGTGTGTGCATGTATCTGAATGGCTTCAAAACCTAGGAAAATGAAGTGTGTGTGCATGTGTCTGAACTCCTTCAGAATTTGGGAAAATGCAGTGTGTGTGTGCCTGTGTTTACGCTCAAAATTTGAAAATACAGTGTGTGTGCATGTGTGCAGATTTAAACAGATATTGGGTGTGGGTGTGCTCACAGTGAACTATGACATATGATGTATCAATATGTTTGAATTGTTCAGTTGAGAATGCAGTGTGTGTGCATGTGTGCAGATTTAAATAGATATCGAGTGTGGAGGTGCTCACAGTGAACTACGGCATGTGATGTATCAGTGTGTCTAAGGTAAGCAGTTAAAGAACAGAATCGGCTATTGTAGTTATGTGTTCTACATTGCAGAAAATGAAACAGAGAAGGGTGTACCTCAGAAGCGCCGTAGGATAGATGTGACTCTAGCTCGCGCAGTAGAAGCTCCAGTGGCGCCTCATGCATAGCTCCTGAAATGATGGAGGCTGTTAGGAGGAAGCACGTGTATCACCGGCCTGTAAGCCGCCAGATCGAATGGCCGGATGTGGAGAGGTAGGAGCTCGACTTCAAGGTCCACGTCCATCTGCAGGGGAGCCCCACCGCCTGGAACGTCGTCTACCATCTCAAGAAAGGTGCGAAAATGGCCGAAAATGTGAAAAACGGGCTAGAATGCAAAAGGTCAACTTGAAAGTCAACCCCGGAGGGTGAAAAATGGGAGAAAAGGTCGGGGTGTGGAAAAGGCACGAAGATCGAGGTATGACTCGGGGAAAACAAACCCCAAACGGTGGAAATCAAGAGAAGTACATCGAAACCAAGATTTGTTCGGTTCAAAATGTGCAAAACGAGGAGAGTTTCACGAATCGAACGACAAAAAGGCGACGAAAACAAGAGAAAAGTGTGGATCGAAGGTTAGGAAATCACCTAGAGAGAGAGAAGAGGGATTTTCGAGCTTGTGAAAAGTGAAAATATAAGGTTTGAGGCCCTATATTTAAAGACCCGTGGCCAAAGGACAAAACTGCCCCGAAACTGCCATTTTTGGCCGGTCAGCCAGATTGTTCGCCGATCGGTGTAGACGGCGCCCGCGTGGGCCTCGCTGCTACAGTTCGGACTCGATTTGTGTCACGGTTCTTAATCTGAACCAAAGAGTCCAAATCTGGCAAATCGTTTTGAGAAACAGATTTTTGAAAAAGTAGTGCCAAACATGGACTGCTTTGCCAGATACAGAGTCGCCACCTAAATATTTTTTGTGGGAGAATTTAGGAAACCCTGACTCGGTGCCGAAGGCCACATGTCCGTCATCACCGGAGTTGTCTCGGCTCGGGAACTTGGGTACGATCGGGGAAGGTCAGCTATGAGCACCCCCTTTCGCCCGGTCCGAAGACCGGCCTCTACTAACCGTGATATCCTTTTTTGAAAACTTTACGTGTTCTAAAACCAATTATTAGCCTAGAATTACTATGTTATGCGCACAGCAAACAAGTATAGACCAGATTGCCTAATTTGGAAATAAACATTGCATATCCGTTCGGTTTGAAAATGCTTTGGAATTTGCTACTCGCAAGTAGGCTAAAATACGGATTTCAACGAGTTTTTTCCAACTCAAACAATCCAACCTTCACCCACAGGCGTTCAAAACAGTTTAACACATAAGCATCTAGCGACATGTTCAGCATGCTGTCATGGCAATATTCACACTCATGTGATATGCTAAAGCGGAAACACTTACATAGTACTCCGTGCCAAAACAAAGAACTTGTTAGCAAACATGCATGATCCAAGTCCATGTGAAGTGCCTAATGCATCGCATACAAAATGTTACTAGAATAGGCTCGGCTATCCTAAACATGTTATGTGAAAATGCACAATTATCACATATTCAATTTTTGATTTGAAGTACGAATGCAATTAGCGTGATGTACCGAGCCTAATGCATGTAATACAAAATGCATGAATGCACGCATGCATAGCATAAGGTATGCTGAATTTAAACATGCCCTAATCTACTACCGTAAGCAGGTAAATAAAAGGGAAGAAAGAAGTGGGGTTGGAAGACATACACACCACCCATACACACTTATTACAGATTTACCCTCACTCGGAGGGACCGAATAAATATTACAAATTAATTAACTACGCAAGCTAATTAATATTACAAATTAACTAATTTAATTAACAAATTAAATAAATTAATTAAAGCAGGAAAACGCCTCGGGAAGCGCGCCACCATGCATGGGCTGCCTCTGTTTTCCTTCCTTTCCTCCTCTGGAGGCTGTCAAAGCCTCAGGACTGATCCCTTGGACAGAGAGGATCACCACCAGCTGATTGAAATTGCCACCGGCAGTGTGGTATGGCCATCGGCACAAAATTGAATCTGTCGGCAGAGAAATTGTTGCCGGTCGGCACATTACACTGCCGGTCGGCAGAGTATTCCTGCAGAACCTGCAACTCACAGCAACAGAGGGCAAGGCAAAGCATGGCAGCACAATTCAAAGCATGTATGCACCAACCATGTCTCTTATCATTGTAATGACTCAAAGGGACATGTGCCTCGGTTCTCGGACCACCAATCACGCATTTCCATGCATGATGGCCCAAAGAACCAAGCATGCAACTTTGATTTCAAATGTATGCAAACCAATCAAACAAAACTCCCAATCCCTATCACCCAAGTCAAGGGACAAGGAATGCATGCAAGATGCAATGCAACCTAGGCATACAAGCTAAGGATGCAACATGGCATGGCAAAGCACTTATGCAAGCATACAAGCATACATATGGCAATGCAAATAAATGGAAAGATGGACTTATACATGAATTAGGCAGCTCTAAAATAGACCTAAAACAGTGGCCATAAGTGCTAAAGAGTGAGGGCTAAATGGCATACACACACACATGCACATAAGGACCAACACTTAAGCACAAATCAAGCAACATTCAAACACACTTGAAAGGGACAAACATGAACAATTAGCATGCATTATAAGCCTTGAAATCATGCTAATACATGGTGCCAAACCATGCAACAAATCAAGCCAAGCATGCACCAAATGGCCTAAGTGTTCAAAGCAAATCAATGAGGCATTGAACTACACTTAACATGACCAAACATGGCATGAAAAGAAGGACCAAAATCAGAGGTTTAGCATGTTAAAACAAAGCTAAAGGACTACTTAGATGGCATCTAAGTGACTCAAAAAACAAAAACATGCATAAACAACGAAACTTGGAGCATTGCTACACAAGCTTCCAAAGCATTAAAGAGGCATGCAAGGCAATCAAACAAGCATGGAAATGGGACTGAAATGGCATGTAGAATGATCCCAAATCACCAAAACAATGCAAAGATGGCATGCTACACATGCACATACTCAAGGCCAACAAGCCCAAATACAAAGGAGCTATATAATGCATGCTAAAATCAACCCAAATACTTATGGACAGACCTAGAACATGGCAAAATAAGCACATAATCTTCACAAGACTAAGCCTAAAACATGCTCCAACAAAGGCTAACAACCTAAGGCACATTAAGGCATAAACAAGGCATTACATGGCAACTATGCTAAACATGCATGGAGTTCCAAAACCAACTTGAAATCATGTTATATTATGGATATATAAGCATGAAAAACAAACCAAACATGCTCAACACACACGCAAGCATAGGCTCCCTCAAGATTTCAGTGGTGAAGAGACCTCAACACCAAAATCCCGGAGCTAGCACAAAATGGCTCAAAAAGAGGCCTTTTGAGGTCTAAGGGTGGTCAACAACCCTCAAACAACGAAACACTCTTAATAAACAATAAAGAGGGCCTAAAAACAGAACTTTTTTATGTTATACAATAATCACAAAAATAGCTCTAAGATAGGTATAAAATCAATGCAAAAATGGGGAAAAAAAGGACTAGAATCTCACCCTTGAAGACCCCTTTACAAATGATGCTCCAATGACCTCCTTTGGCTTGAATCCAACACCAAAATCTCAAAACAAACCCTTTAGAACCTCAGCTCCAAGAGGAAGGTGAAACACTAGGTGTTTGTGTGCAATAGTGAGACACAAAACACCTAGTGAACAAAATGAGAGGGAAAGAGAGATAGAATGTGTATCTCACCCAAACCCTAGAACAAGAGCTCAACAATGGCTGTTTTGCTCTCCAAAATATCCTAAGTCTAACCTTGTCTCTCCCCTTTTGCCTTAGAGAGTGCTCCTCTCTATATGCCTCTTGTAAAGCTTACAAGACAAGCTTTGCAAGAGGGAGATCCCTCCATACACGTGTATGGAGGGGAGCAAAAGTAATACAGCTGTCTAAAAATATCTGCAAAAGCAGATGAACAGCAATCGGCCGGCCAAAAATGCCATCTTGGCCAAAAAGAGTGCCGGTCGGCAACAAATAGTGCTGACCGGCAACAAAGAGTGCCGGCCGGCAAACTATATTGCCGGTGGCAGCAAAAACCAGCCGGTGGCATCTAGCCACTGCCGGTGGTGGGTGGGGATGGTCTACAAGCCCCACCCTGCCTCTCAAAGGCAAGATGCAAGTGTTTGGTGCAAAACCAGACACTAAACGGTCGAATTCGGGGATCCTGAGGCATGGCGCGCGAGCCGAGACCTCCGGGAACTCCAAACGAACACAAACATGGATAATCACCGAGTGTTCAAACGGTGACGTCCAAGTCTTGAGGACGGTCAAAAATGGGGTGTCTACAATCGGCCAAATAGTTGGCCGATGCGCTTATTTTGTGGCCAATGGATGGCCGATGGCCTCTCCTTGTGGCCGATACACCTTCTACACTCTTGTTTGGGTCAGATGTGATGTTTGGGACCTCCATTCTTCAAGGCATTGCAATAAATTGGACTGTTAAAGCTCAATTGGCCTCTGTGCTCGCCTCGAATCATGTCTTCTGTGTGCGATGCTCGGTACGCGCAAGGTGTATCCTTTTGTATCTTGCGAGATTCGGAAATTGCTTTAAATACCTTGCATTACAATGTTTTGTCTTGCTTGTGATAATCACCACTGCTTGCATTGTTAGGCACAATTCCACGTGTTGTAGCGCATACCACACTTGCTTTGTTAGGAACATCCCTTATGTATTGTCATGCACATTTCATTTGCATTGTCATGCACTTCAACGATTCGCATTGTCATGCATATTTCATTTGCATTGTCATGCAATTCCTCACGACGCATTGTCATGCATGTCTCATTGTCAGGCATTTCCGTTTACGCATTGTCATGCACGTCATTTGCATTGTCATGTATTTCCGTTTACGTGCATTGTCATGCACTTCAACGATTCACATTGTCATGTATATTTCATTTGCATTGTCATGCAATTCCTCACGATGCATTGTCATGCACGTCTCATTTGCATTGTCATGCATTTCTGTTTACGCATTGTCATGCACGTCATTCGCATTGTCATGCATATTTCATTTGCATTGTCATGCATTTCCGTTTACGCATTGTCATGCACGTCTCATTAACATTGTCATGCAATTCCTCACATTCACTATCATGCACGTCTCATTTGCTTTGTCATGCATTTCAATTCATGCATTGTCGTGTATTTCAAATTATGCATTGTCATGCATTTTAGTTTATGCATTGTCGCACATTTCAAATTATGCATTGGCATGCATTTTAGTTTATGCATTGTCATGTATTTCAATTCATGCATCGTCGTGCATTTCAATTTATGCATTGTCATGCATTTCAATTTATGCATTGTCGTGCATTTTGGTTTATGCATCGTCGTGCATTTCAGTTCATGCATTGTCATGCACGTCTCATTTGCATTGTCATGCATTCCAATTCATGCATTGTCGTGCATTCCCATTCAAGCATAGCCGTGCATTTTAGTCTGAGCATTGTCATGCCCATTGCATGCATTGTCCTGCACTCCTACATGTGTTTATCTCCCCTAACCCTCTTTCCTTTCGCGTTTGGCGCGCATTTGGTTACCCTCGTTTCCTTTCGCGTTTGGCGCGCGTTTGGTTAACCCTCTTTCTTTTCGCGTTTGGCGCGCGTTGGGTTAACCCTTTTTCCTTTCGCGTTTGGCGCGCGTTTGGTTACCCTCCTTTCCTTTCGCGTTTGGCGCACATTTGGTTAACCCTTTTTCCTTTCGTGTTTGGCGCGCGTTTGGTTCCCCTCTTTCCCTTTGCATTTGGCGCGCGTTTGGTTCCCCTCCTTTACTTTCGCGTTTGGAGCGCGTTTGGTTAACCCCCTTTCATTTCGCATTTGGCACGCGTTTGCTTAACCCTCTTTCCTTTCGCGTTTGGCGCGCGTTTGGTCCCCTTTTTCCTTTCGTGTTTGGCGCGCATTTGGTACCCCCTTTCCTTCCGCGCTTGGCGCGTGTATGGTTACCCTTTTTCCTTTCGCGTTTGGCACGCGTTTGGTTACCCTTTTTCCTTTCGCGTTTGGCGCGCGTTTGGTTACCCTCCTTGCCTTTCAAGTTTGGCGCGCATTTGGTTGACCCTTTTTCCTTTCGCATTTGGCGCGCGTTTGGTTAACCCTCCTTTCCTTTCGCGTTTGGCGCGCATTTGGTACCCCTTTTTCCATTCGCGTTTGGCCCGTGTATGGTACCTCTTTCCTTTCGCGTTTGGCGTGCGTTTGGTTCCCCTCCTTTCCTTTCGCGTTTGGTTAACCCCCTTTCCTTTTGCATTTGGTGAGCGTTTGGTTAACCCTCTTTCCTTTCGCGTTTGGCACGCGTTTGGTTACCCTTTAGCCTTTCGCGTTTGGGGCGCGTTTGGTTCCCCCTTTCCTTTCGCGTTTGGCGCGCGTTTGGTTCCCCCTTTCCTTTCGCATTTGACGCGCGTTTGGTTAACCCTTTTTCCTTTCGCGTTTGGCACACGTTTGGTTACCTTTTGTCCTTTTGCGTTTTGGCGCGCATTTGGTTAACCCTTTTTCCTTTCGCGTTTAGCGCACGTTTGGTTACCCTCCTTTCCTTTCGCGTTTGGCGCGCGTTTGGTTAACCTTTTTTCCTTTCGTGTTTGGCGCGCGTTTGGTTCCCGTCTTTCCTTTCGCGTTTGGCGTGCGTTTGGTTCCCCTCTTTTCCTTTTGCGTTTGGCACGCATTTGGTACCTTCCTTTCCTTTTGCATTTGGCGCACGTTTGGTTAACCCTTTTTCCTTTTGCGTTTGGAGCACATTTGGTTAACCCCCTTTCCGTTCGCGTTTGGCGCGCGTTTGATTAACCCTCTTTCGTTTTGCGTGTGGCGCGCGTTTGGTTACCCTTTTTCCTTTCGTGTTTGGTGCGCGTTTGGTACCCCATTTCCTTTTGCGTTTGGCGCGGGTTTGGTTTCCCTCTTTCCTTTCGTGTTTGGCGCGCGTTTGGTTCCCCTCTTCTCCTTTCGCGTTTGGCGCGCGTTTGGTACCCTATTTCCCTTTGCGTTTGGCGCGCGTTTGGTTCCCCTCCTTTACATTCACGTTTGGAGCGCGTTTGGTTAACCCCTTTTCATTTCGCATTTGGCGCGCGTTTTCTTAACCCTCTTTCCTTTCGCGTTTGGCGCGCGTTTGGTCCCCTTTTTCCTTTCGTGTTTGGCACGCATTTTGGTACCCCCTTTCCTTCCGCGCTTGGCGCGCGTATGGTTACCCTTTTTCCTTTCGCGTTTGGCACGCGTTTGGTTACCCTTTTTCCTTTCGCGTTTGGCGCGCGTTTGGTTACCCTCCTTTCTTTTCAAGTTTGGCGCGTGTTTGGTTAACCCTTTTTCCTTTCACATTTGGTACGCGTTTGGTTAACCCTCCTTTCCTTTCGCGTTTGGTGTGCATTTGGTACCTTCCTTTCCTTTTGCATTTGGCGCACGTTTGGTTAACCCTTTTTCCTTTTGCGTTTGGAGCACATTTGGTTAACCCCCTTTCCTTTCACGTTTGGCGCGCGTTTGATTAACCCTCTTTCCTTTTGCGTGTGGCGCGCGTTTGGTTACCCTTTTTCCTTTCGCGTTTGGCGCGCGTTTCGTACCCCATTTCCTATCGCGTTTGGCGCGGGTTTGGTTTCCCTCTTTCCTTTCGTGTTTGGCCCGCGTTTGGTTCCCCTCTTTTCCTTTCGCGTTTGGTGCGCGTTTGGTACCCTCTTTCCCTTTGCGTTTGGCGCGCGTTTAGTTCCCCTCCTTTACTTTCGCGTTTGGAGCGCGTTTGGTTAACCCCTTTTCATTTCGCGTTTGGCGCGCGTTTGCTTAACCCTCTTTCCTTTCGCGTTTGGCGCGCGTTTGGTCCCCTTTTTCCTTTCGTGTTTGGCGCGCATTTTGGTACCCCATTTCCTTCCGCGCTTGGCGCGCGTCTGGTTACCCTTTTTCCTTTCGCGTTTGGCACGCGTTTGGTTACCATTTTTCCTTTCGCATTTGGCGCGCGTTTGGTTACCCTCATTTCCTTTCAAGTTTGGCGCGTGTTTGGTTAACCCTTTGTCCTTTCGCATTTGGCACGCGTTTGGTTAACCGTCCTTTCCTTTCACGTTTGGCGCGCGTTTGGTACCCCTTTTTCCTTTCGCGTTTGGCACGCGTATGGTACCTCTTTCCTTTCGCATTTGGCGTGCGTTTGGTTCCCCTCCTTTCCTTTCGCGTTTGGCGCGCATTTGGTTAACCCCCTTTCCTTTCGCGTTTGGTGAGCATTTGGTTAACCCTCTTTCCTTTCGCGTTTGGCGCGCATTTGGTTACCCTTTATCCTTTCGCGTTTGGGGCGCGTTTGGTTCCCCTTTTCCTTTCGCGTTTGGCGCGCGTTTGGTTAACCCTTTTTCCTTTCGCGTTTGGCGCGCGTTTGGTTACCTTTTTTCCTTTTGCGTTTGGCGCACGTTTGGTTAACCCTTTTTCCTTTCGCGTTTGGCGCACGTTTGGTTACCCTCCTTGCCTTTCGCGTTTGGCGCGCGTTTGGTTAACCCTTTTTCCTTTCGCCTTTGGCGCGCATTTGGTTCCCCTCTTTCCTTTCACGTTCACCTCTTTTCGTTTCGCGTTTGGTGCGCATTTGGTACCCTCATTTCCTTTCCCGTTTGGTGCACGTTTGGTTAACCCTTTTTTCTTTCGCGTTCGGCACGCGTTTGGTTCTCGTCCTTTCCATTCGCGTTTGGCGCGCGTTTGGTTAACCCCCTTTCCTTTCGTGTTTCGCGCGCATTTGTTTAAACCTCTTTCCTTTCGCGTGTGGTGCGCATTCATTTACCCTTTTTCTTTTCGTGTTTGGTGCGCATTTGGTACCCCCCTTCCTTTCGTATTTCGCGCGCATTTGGTTCCCCTCTTTCCTTTCGCGTTTGGTGTGCGTTTGGTACCCTCTTTCCTTCCGCGTTTGGCGCGCGTTTGGTTCCCCTCCTTTCCTTTTGCGTTTGGCGCGCGTTTGGTGTAGACACCCCATTTTTGACCGACCTTAAGACTTAGACGTCACCAGTTGAGCGCTTGGTGATATTTCATAATGTGCTCGTTCAGAAGTTTCAGAGTCGCAGCCGTGAGCCCCGCCTCCGGACTTCCGAACCCTCTTCTGTGCCTTGTCTCTGTTTGCGAACCAGACTCGATTTTCTCTGTTTCGTTTCCTGAGGGGAGGGAGAGGTCCCGTGGACCATCTCTCAGTGGCCGTGGGCTACATTTGGTGGCTGTAGGCCATTTTGCCCATTTCGGAGTCCGGTTTTCGGTTTTTCGGGACCGTTGGCCATGTGCCCCGGTTCGGGACCGCTTAACCATCTCCATTTGCTCTGATTTTTGGCATACATCTTATTTTTTCCCTTTTGAGGGACACTGGGGTCCGAGAAACCCGCTTCGTGGCCGAACGCCACTTTCGGTGTTTAACGGGCAGTTTTCGGGGCCCCGAACTGCGTGTTTTGGCCCCCGAACATTCGTTTTGCAACGGTTTTCGTTCATTTTTGGCGGGTACCTCTGTTTTATCATTAGGAAGGTCACTGAAGGGTGGGAGGCCAGTAATTGTTGCAGAAACCAGTTATACATCCTCCGACGCCCTCCGACGCCCGTTTTTCACACTTCCGGGCTAATGTTGAACACCTTGGGGTCACATTCTTGAACTTTGAACCACATATTTGTGATGTACACACTTGGGAGGATCCTAAAAGTTGGTGGTCGGCCAGTAATTCCACCTGACCCTTTTGAACCCCTCATTCCGGGCTAATGTTGAACACCCTGGGCCCACTTTCTTGAACTTTGAACCACATATTTGTGATGTACACACTTGGGAGGATCCTAAAAGTTGGTGGCCGGCCAGTAATTCCACTTGACCCTTTTGAACCCCTCCTTCCGGGCTAATGTTGAACACCCTTGAGCCACTTTCTTGAACTTTTAACCACAGGGTTGTGTTGTACACACATGGGAGGACACCATCAGGTGGTGGCCGACCACTAAATTAGCTTGACCCTTTTGACCCCTAGTCGGCCGGCTAGGGGGTGTGGCCGGCCGGCCACCTGCAACCAAAATAACTGGCCGGCCGTAATCCCCACACTGTTCACTTTACAGCTGTATAGCTTTATCCCCCAGAAAATATCAATATCCGGGGGATATTTTGTGGGGGAAAGTTGGCATCCTTTTCCCCCACCTTTACACCCCCTTTTTGGCCCTTATAACCAGCTGGTGGCATCACATATAAGAGTTAGAAAATTTGCTCTTCAAGGCTAGATACATAATTCTCCCTCCATCCCTCTCATTTTGCTTGAAAACTCCAAGTCCTACACCTTGTTTTCTTCATCACCACCAAGCTCTACCACCACCACTCCATCTCAGCAGCAAGGAGAGGAATTCCAGCAGCTTAGAGGCAACAAATTTGGTCCAAGAAGTTGCTAGAGTTTGGTCTACAAGGGTGAATTGCCATTTTTCTCTTTTTAGCTCATTTCTTGCAACATTTCTTAGCCTCTCTTTCTTGTACATTTGAGTTCCGGCCATAACTGAAATTAGTGTTATTTTGAGCTCATTTTCATCTTTCATTAAGGATATTTCTCTGTTTGAGTTTTATTTTTGGCACTTGCTTCACAACCCTCTTGTATGCCATCCTTTTTGCATGATATTTCTAGCCCATGTGTGATCTGTTTTTGAGCATTCTATAAACTGTAAATGTGCTTATTTTGGGCCCTTATTCAACATTGTTGAAGGGCCCATCACCATTTGATGTTTCTATATGCCACCTACCATTATAGCCCTATTTCCCCCTCATTTTTGCATCTTTTTTTAGCCTATTGTGTTTTCACTTTTCGACCATGATCAGAACTGAAAGTGGTCATATTTTGACCCCCTTGTCATGTTTCATTAACAATATTTTTCTGTTTGATGAATGCTTTGTATACCTCATGTTATAGCCACTTTTGAGCCTCATTTTGCATTGCATTTCTAGCATGTTTGTATACTGATTTTGAGGCTGCCATAAACTGTAAATGTACATATTTTTGGTCCCTCTTCAGTGTTGTAGAAGGGAATTTTTCATTTTGGCTTTTTCATATACCACTTGCTTCATACCCCTCTCTTGACCCTCATTTTTGCATGCCATTGTTGCTCTACCTATGCTTGCTGTTTGGCCATGTTCATAACTGAAAAAATGCCTATTTAGGGACTGCCTAGCTTCTGTATTTGCACTTCATGTCCATATTGTGCACGCATTGCATAGCTATAGGCCATTTCGGGTGCCTAAATTCGCATTTCGGGACTATTCCATGCATTTGGTATCATTTCGCCTCATTTCGGGACTGTTTTCCCCCATATTTTAGTGCTGAAATTCCATTAGAATGATTGCTTTTCATTTTTCATGTCATTTGCATCGCGTATGCCATTGCCTCGGTTTGCGTGCCCGTGTGCACGCATTTCGAGGCACTTCGTTTTCATCCATCGGCATCCTATGTGATTGTGGCTGAGGCTCTCTCATGTTGGTATAATCCTATATCATGTTTTCATGTCATTTGCATTGCGTATGCCATTGCCTCGATTTGCGTGCCCGTGTGCACGCATTTCGAGGCACTTCATTTTCATCCAACGGCATCCTATGTGAGTGTGGCTGAGGCTCTCTCATGTTAGTGTAAGCCCATATCACATTTCCATATCATTTGCATTGCGTATGTCATTTTCTCGGTTTGCGTGCCCGTGTGCACGCATTTCGAGGCATCTCATTTTCATAGCATTGTGCATACTAGGTTGTATCTTAGATCGCATTCATGCATTTCCTTGGTTTGCGTGCCCGTGTGCACGCATTTCGAGGCATCTCATTTTCATAGCATTGTGCATACTAGGTTGTATCTTAGATCGCATTCATGCATTTCCTTGGTTTGCGTGCCCGTGTGCACGCACTTCGAAGCATCTCATTTTCAAAGCATAGTGCATACTAGGTTGTATCTTAGATCGTATTCATGCATTTCCTTGGTTTGCGTGCCCGTGTGCACGCACTTCGAGGCATCTCATTTTCACAGCATTGTGCATGCTAGGCTGTATCTTAGTTGCATTCATGCATGTCATGCATATTGCATTGTGTTCGGAATAGGAGTTAGCCCGGGCACGGGAAACGAGGTACGTTTCGTACTCCGAGTGACGGAACGTGTCTCAATTCCCCAGTCACCGACACTCCGGATTACCCATGATGGAGTTAGGTTTTGTTGTGTTTATACGTGTATTCATTCCATATTGAGTTGCACATTTCGACCCCTCTACCATCATGCATCGATATGCGTGATTGGTGGCACGAGGATCGAGGCATGCATATATCTGTGAAAATACATTGACATGCCCCTTTCCTGCTCTCTGTTGCAGCAAAATGAAGAATCAGCAACTTTTTGGAGTTTGGAGCGCATTTCAAGAAAAGGTGTAAACAGAGGCTAATTGGGGCATCCCAGTGGATTTCCGCGCAAGGCAGCCCAGACATGCATCATTCATCAGGAGCAAGGCAGTCCCTGGCTTGCATGCCAGTTTTACAGCTTTCTTAGTTAATTTGATTAATTAATTAGGAATTTGTACATTATTTGGACTGTAATATTTGGACCGTACTATTCTTTCATTCGGGATTGTATATTTATTCGGACCCTCTGTGCGAGGGCATAATTGTAATAAGTGTGGGCGAGTGTGATGTATGTCTTTCAACCCCACGTCTTTCTTCCCTTTTATTTACTAGCTTACGATGGTTAGATTAGGGCATGTTTCAATTAGCATACAGTATGACAGCATGTTTGCATCATTCATCTGTATTGCATGCACCGGGCTCGGCGCATCATACTAACTGCATTGTACTTTCAATTCCAAATTGAATACATGATAGTTATAGCATTTCATACGCCATCTTAGAATAGCCGAGCTTGCTATAGTTTGCATTTTTGCATGTGTTGCATTAGGCATTTCTGTATACTTAGGGTCATGCACGATTTCTAATGTAGTCTTTTTTTTAGCTTGTAGTACCCGGTGAGTTTTATGCTTTAGCATCCTTGCATGCGTGTGAGTGACTGCCATGAATAGCATGCTTACCATGAGGCTAATTGCCAATGTGATATAACTGCCTGAATGCCTGTGGGTGAAGGTTGGGTCATTTGGATTGGAACAATTCATTAAATGCGAGTTTAAAGCCCACTAGATAGCGGCAAAACCATCTTTTCTAAGCCCACCTGAGGGTGGAAAAATCTGCATTTTAAGCCTACTTGCGAGTAGCAAACCATCTTTCAAATAAACAAGCATGAAATGTTTTGTTCCAATTCGGGCGACCCAGTCTATACTTATATGCTGTGTGCATCACATAGTAACCTAGGCTAATAACCGGAATAAGAACACACAAAGGTTTTCAAAAATAGATATCACGGTTAGTAGAGGCCGATCTTTGATCGGGCGAGCGGGGGTGCTCACGAGGTGACCTTCCCCAATCGTACCCAAGTTCCCGAGCCGAGGCAACTTTGGTGATGACGGACACGTGGCCTTAGGCAACGAGTCAGGGTTTCCTAAATTTCCCATTTAAAAACATTTAGGTGGCGACTCTGTATCTGGCAAAGCAGTCCATGTTTGGCACTTCTTTCAAAAATCTGTTTTCTCAAAACGATTTGCCGGATTTGGACTCTTTGGTTCAGACTTAGAACCGTGACAAATTTGAGAGTCCTGAGCTGTAGTGACCCCAATATGAACGGAACGGGAGCTCGTTCCTCCCGGGGCGTTCGGGGACGTCTACATTTGGTTAACGCCCTTTCCTTTCGCATTTGGCACACATTTGGTTAACCCTCTTTCCTTTCGCATTTGGCGCGCGTTTGGTCCCCTTTTTCCTTTCGCGTTTGGTGTGCGTTTGCTACCCCCTTTCGTTTCGCGTTTGGCGCGCATTTGGTTCCCCTTTTTCCTTTCCCGTTTGGCACATGTTTGGTTACCCTTTTTCCTTTCGCGTTTGGCGCGCTTTTGGTTACCCTCCTTTCCTTTTGCGTTTGCCGCCCATTTGGTTAACCCTTTTTCCTTTCACGTTTGGCGCGCGTTTGTTTAACCCTCCTTTCCTTTCGCGTTTGGCGCGCATTTGGTACCCCTTTTTCCTTTTACGTTTGGCGCGCGTTTGGTACCCTCTTTCCTTTCGCGTTTGGCGCGCGTTTGGTTCCCCTCCTTTCCCTTCGCGTTTGGAGCGGGTTTGGTTGACCCCCTTTCCTTTCACGTTGGGCGCGGGTTTAGTTGACCCCCTTTCCTTTCGCATTTGGCGCGCGTTTGGTTAACCCTCTTTCCTTTCGCATTTGGCGCACGTTTGGTTACCCTTTTTTCTTTCGCGTTTGGCGCGCGTTTGGTTCTCCCTTTCCTTTCGCGTTTGGCGCGTGTTTGGTACTCTTTTTCCTTTCGCGTTTGGCGCGCGCTTGGTTACCCTCCTTTCCTTTAGTGTTTGGCGCGCGTTTAGTTACCCTTTTTCCTTTCGCATTTGGCGCGCGTTTGGTTACCCTTTTTCCTTCGCGTTTGGCGCGCGTTTGGTTACCCTCCTTTCCTTTCGCGTTTGGTGCGCGTTTGGTACCCTCTTTCCTTTCGTGTTTGGCACGCGTTTGGTTAACCCTTTTTCCTTTCGCGTTTGGCGCGCGTTTGGTACCCTCTTTCCTTTCGTGTTTGGCGCGCGTTTGGTTCCCCTTTCTCCTTTTGCATTTGGCGCGCGTTTGGTTACCCTCTTTCCTTTCGCGTTTGGGGCGCGTTTGGTTAACCCTTTTTCCTTTCGCGTTTGGCGCACGTTTGGTACCCCTTTTTCCTTTCGCGTTTGGCGCACGTTTGGTTTCCCTCTTTCCTTTCGCGTTTGGCGTGCGTTTGGTTTCCCTTTCTTCATACATTTCCTTTTCGCACACATTGCTATACGTTGTCGCGTATGCTTTACTTACATGTTTTCAAGTTCCTCTTATTTTACACATTGTATGCGTTGTCGCGTGTACTTTACTTATATGTGTCTATTTCTTTGCATTACACTTTGTACACGTTGTCGCGTGTGCTTTACTTACATGTGTTCATGTTTATCTCCATCTTGCCTTACACATTGTATGCGTTGTCATGCATACTTTACTTACATGTGTTTATGCCTTTCCTGCATTGTTACACAGATTGCTTGCGTTGTCGCACATGCTTTACTTACATGTGTTTATGAAGCCTCTATCGCACTGTTATGCACACTCTACCTCCATTGTCGCACACTCTTCTTGCATTGTTATGCACATCTCGTCCGCATTGTCATGCGTCACACTTTGGTTGCATTGTCGTGCATCCCCTCACCCGCGTTGTCACGCACTTTTCAATTGCATTGTTATGCATGTTTCTAACAATATTGTACCTGTTAAGTTTTCTTTCTTTTTTAGGCACGGAATTGTATGTACAGTTCATTTGAAGCTGGCACGACCAGACGAACCAGACAGGTATTGTATTCTTCGCGTGAGACGTAGCAAGAATTGAATAATTCTCTTACATCCTTTCTGCATGTGATGTAGTTAGATTTATATGTTTGCTTAAAACTGTTGCATGATATGCTTCGTTACGGCTTTATTTGCATGATCATAAGTTATGCTCGGCATCGTGCATGTTCCTTGCATCTTGCCCCTGCCTACGGGCGCATATCTTTATTTGTATCTTGTATGCTTGTCTAAGTCTTCGGCCTTGTCAAAATGGGTCGTCTCTGGGCTTTGACATTCACTCCCGTCATTGTTATGACTTTCGAGCTCTGTCAAAGAGGGGCAACTGTAGACACCCCATTTTTGAGCGTCCTCAAGACTTGGATGTCATCGTTTGAACACTCGATGATCATCCATGTTTGTGTTCGTTTTGAGTTCTCGGAGGTCTCGGTTGCACGTCTTGCCTCGAGATCTCTCAACTTGTTTGTTTTATGCTTGGTTGTGGACCAAACACTTGTGTTTTTGTTTCTGAAAGAAGAGGGTGGCTTGTTTGCCATTCCCTCAACCCACCGGCCAAGGCTTGAGGCCATCGGCCATGTTTTCTTTCCACCTTTGTTGGTTGGTCAGCCACCTTTGTTGGTCAATCGGCCATTTTGGCTGGCCAAACCCTGTTCATCTGATTTATGCAGATATTTTATGCCAGCTGGATTAGCTGGCATGCACAATTCACCCCCTCCATACACGTGTATGAAGGGATTTGCTTCTTGCTTAGCTTGTCTTATGTATGAAGGGATTTGCTTCTTGCTTAGCTTCTCTTAGAAGCTTTGTAAATCGAACCTCTATAAAGAGGGAGCTGCTCCTCCCTCCTCCAGGGTTCACAAAAATTAGGGTTAGAGAGTGTGAGATAGTTTTGTATCTATACTCCATTGTTTGATCATATTTTGTGCCTTAAAGTGAGTTTTTGTCTTACTTTTGCACTTGAACACCTAGCATTACACCATCCTTGGATTGCTGAGGCATTAGAGGGTTGTTGTTAGGGTTCTTGAGTTGATTTTGATCAGAGAAACCTGCTGGAGCTTTGTTCTTGAAGAGTTTCTACAAGGGTGAGTTCCTTGCTTTAGATATCCCACTTTGGCTTAGGGTTTTAGCCCTTCTTGCTTATTGTTTTAAGCTTCGACTATAACTGATAAAAGTTCTGATTTTGTGTGATTTAGAACTTTATTTCGGGTCACTTTAAGGTTTGGGGTTGTTTCCCCCCTCCAAGGCCTTGTTAGGCCTTGGTTTAGGCCACCTATTTTGGCCCTTGTTCTTAGCTTCGCATGACCTCTCTACCACTAAAATCCAGAGGATTTTCAGTGGTGGAGAGGTGGTTTTGAGGTCCTAAACGGGAGAGGGTCATCCCCTCTCCATGTTGTCTTTAATGCTTACATAAATTACTTATGTTGTAGCATGTTTACCTAGCTTGTCTTAGCTTCATTTCAGTATATATTAGGCTTTGTTTTGCCATGATATAGCACTATTTTGACTTGGTTTAGACATACCATGCATGCTTTGTATACTTGTCTTGTAATCCCATGTTTTGCCTTAACATGCACCATGTTGTAACATGTCTTTTTAGCATGATTTTGGCTCAACTTCATGAAGCTTCTAGCTTTGTTTTAACATGCTAAAGCTCTGATTTTGGTTGTTTTGGTCGTCCGTGACTTGCTTTATATAGCCACCATGTACTCTAGCTTGTAGGCATTGAGTATTGAATCCTTTAACATGCTTTACTTGGGCCATTTCAGTGGTTTGGGATCACTTGTTATGTTATTTCAGTCCATATAGTATGCTCAAATACTTGCATTTATCACCTATTCCATGCTTTGGATATTTTGTGTGTTATGCCTCATGAGTATGTCATTGTGTATGCCATCATGATTAGGACTTTGGGATGCCATCTAAGCGGGTTTTTGGGCTCATTCTAGCATGCCATAACTCTGATTTTGGTCGCTTAAATCATACCATGTTTGGTTTTGATAGGTATAGTGTAACGCCTCTTTTATGGCTTTGCATGCCTCATGTTTGGGGAGTTGTGTTCTAGCATGTTTTGGCCTCATTCCTCGCATGTTTTAGGCTCATTTGGACCTGCCTTAGGACTGTTTTAGGTCCTATTGGCCCTTTGGGGCTTGCTTTGTATAGCCATGGTTTGAACCCTTCGGCTAGCTCCAAGTTTTAGGCTTTATTGCATGCCTTGCTTGGTTTGTTTGTGTGATTTGGCATCATGCTTAGCATCATTTCAGAGCTTGTAGTATTGTCATACTTGCATACTTTGTCTCTTTTTAAGTGTTCTTGAAAGTTGTCCTCTTTTTATGCCTTAGTGTTGGACCTTTACATGTGCATGTTTGGGTGTGTTTTGTCCATCATTTCTTGGCACTTTGGCCACTGATTTGGACCTATTTGAGAGCTGTCCACATTGATTTAAGTCCATCCTTTGCATGTCGCATGCTTGCCTCGCATGTTGTTACATACTTGGCCTTTTAACATGTTGTTGCATGTTTAAGTGGTATCGCATTTGGCATGCTTTGTTAAGTAGCTTTGCATTGCATATCTTGTCCCTTTACATGTTGTTACATGTTTGCCTTGCATGCTTGAATGTCCATGTTGCATTTTGCATGCTTGCCTAGGTTGCATTACATTTGGCATGCTTGTTACCATTACCCTTGTATGGCATTATCATTAACATGCTCATCTTGCATTAGTCTTGCTTGCATGAATGCATCCTTTGCCTCTTGATCAATCATGATAGAGGTTTGCAGACCTATTATATGTTATGTGCATTTCATTTGGTATTGAATTGCACATTCGGCACCTTTGGCCATCATGCATTGAAATGCGTGATTGATGGCCCGAGGGTCGAGAACCATACACTCCTTTAATTCTCAAACATGATAACGAGGGTGGTTGTGCACACATTGCTTTGAAAATGTATTGTCATGCTCTGTTTTCCCTCTGCTGCAGTAAAACAGGATTCTGCAGGAATAGATGGTCGGTCGGCTATCTTCGGTGCCGACCGACCATGAATTGTTGGCCGAGAGCCATACTTTTGGTCAATGACCAGCTTCCCATGGCCGGTGGTTTTTCCCTTTGGTCGATGACCTCCCTAAATGCTCAGAAGGTGGTTCAGAAGTATCCTAGGGACTTGTGAAGTCTTCAGAGGTGCAGAGCAGTGCAGACAGAGGCAATATGTGGCATGGCAATGGATTTCCGAGCAGAGCTAAGCATGCATGCATTCGACCCTCTTCTCAAGGCTATTTTTATGGTCTTCATAGCTTAATTGATTTTCTTAGTTAGTTAAGTGTTGTGTAATAATTAATTAGCTTTCTAGTTAGTTAATTATGTAATTTGTATTATTCTTTCGGTCCCTCCCTTGAGAGGGAGAACTTTGTAATAAGTGTGCGTGTGTGTGTGCATGTCTTCCAACCCCCATTTCTTTTTCCCTTTTACTTAACCGCTTACGATGATTAGTTCTAGGGCACGTTGCAATTAGCATCCTTATGCTATGCATGTTTGCATCATTCATCTGTATTGCATGCACCGGGCTCGGCGCATCATGGTAACTGCATAGTATTTCAATTCCAACTTGAATACGTGTATCGAGTTGTCGCATTTCACATGCCATTCTTAGATTAGCCGAGCCTATTCTAGTTGCGCTTTGCATGCGGTGCATTAGCTATCTTAACATGGACTTGGATCATACATTTGATTACTAACATGCTCTTTGTTTTGGCTCGGAGTACACTGTGAGTGTTTATGCTTTAGCATCTTGCATGTGTGTGAGTTTTGCCATGATAGGATGCTTGCCATGATACTAATTGCTTATATGATATAACTGCCTGAATGCCTGTGGGTGAAGGTCGGATTACTTGAATCGGAACAATTCATTGAAATCCGTGTTTTAGCCTACTTCCGAGTAGCAAACTTCAAATCATTTCCCAAACAAACGGATATGCAATGCTTTGTTCCAAATTAGGCAATCTAGTCTAGACTTGTTTTGCCGTGCGCATCACATAGTAATTCTAGCTAATTAACCGGAATAAGAACATATGTGTTTTCAAAAACTAGATATCATGTTTAGTAGTGGCCGATCTTTGATCGGGCGAGCGGGGGTGCTCATAGATGACCTTCCCCAATCGTACCCAAGTTCCTGAGCCGAGGTAACTTTGGTAATGACGGACATGTGGCCCTAGGCAACGAGTCAGGGTTTCCTAAATACCCCAAAAATAAAATATTTAGGTGGCGACTCTGTATTTGGAAAAGCAGTCCATGTTTGGCATTTCTTTCTTCAAAATCAGTTTTCCAAAACGATTTGCCGGATTTGGACTCTTTGGTGATTTATCAATCTCACATCGCACATTGTGATATCAGATTAAGAACTATGACAATTCGAGTCCGAACTGTAGCACGGAAGCCCTCGGGGCACATCTACACTGATAGCCACCCCTATTGGCCAATGACCTCTCAGAGTGTCCATGAGGTGGTTCAGAAGCATCACGGAAGTTTGCACAGTTTTCGGAGGTGTAGTGCAGTGCAAACAGAGGCAACATGGGGCATGGCAACGAATTTTCGAGAGAAGCCGACCGAGCGCGCATGCATCCCTTGTCATGAGGCCATTTCATTGTTTTAATAGCTTAGAATAGTTATTTGCTTTAATTTGGTTATGTAATAGTTAATTAGCTTGTTAGTTAGTTAATTAGATGGTTTGTATTATTTATTCGGACCCTCCGTCAAGAGGGCGAATTTTGTAATAAGTGTGCGTGAGTGTGTGAATGTCTTCCAACCCCACATCTTTCTCCCTTTTATTTAACCTCTTATGATGGTTAGTTCTAGGCCATGTTTCAATTAGCATTCCTATGCTTGCATGTTTGCATTCATTCATCTATCTTGCATGCACCGGGCTCGGTGCATCGTATAAACTGCATTGTATTTCAAATCCTACTTGAATACATGATTATCAAATTGCATTTCATATGCCATCTTAGAATAGCTGAGCCTATTTTAGTTGCATTTTGCATGTGTCACATTAGGCATCTTAACATAGCTAGGATCATGCATTGATTACTAACTAGTTGTTGTTTTGGCTCAGAGTACACTGTAAGTGTTTATGCTTTAGCATCCTTGCATGTGTGTGAGTGTTGCCATGATAGCATGCTTGCCATAAGGCTAATTGCTTATTTGCAATAACTGCCTGAATGCCTGTGGGTGAAGGTTGGATTGCTTGAATTAGAACAATTCATCAAAATGCGAGTTTTAAGCCCACTTGAGGGTGGCAAATCCACGTCTTAGCCTACTTGCGAGTAGCACCTTCAAACCATTTTCAAACAAACATAAGATGTTTTTGTTCCAACTTAGGCGATCTAGTCTATACTTGTGTGTTGTGCGCATAACATAGTAATTCTAGGCTAATAACCGAAATAAGAATGCATGTGTTTTCAAAAATGAGATATCATGTTAGTAAAGGCCGATCTTTCGATCGGGCGAGCGGGGGTGCTCATTACATGACCTTCCTCTCTCGTACCCAAGTTCCCGAGCCGAGGCAACTTTGGTGATGATGGACACACGGCCTTAGGCACGAGTCAGGGTTTCCTAAATTCTCCAAAATAAAACATTTAGGTGGCGACTCTGTATCTGGCAAAGCAGTCCATGTTTGGCACATCTTTACAAAAATCAGTTTTCCAAAACGATTTGCCGGATTTGGACTCTTTGGTGATTTATCAGTCTTGCATTGCACTTTGTGAGACCAGATTCAGAACCATGACATTGAGTCCGAACTATAGTAGTCCAATGAACAAAACAAATTTCTCAAGCCGTTTCGCGCGTGGAGCCCGGGACGTTCGGGCACGTCTACACAGTGCAAAACACACGAATACCATAAAGGGATAGGGATGCAAAATCAAACTATGTTTTATATAGAAAAGAAATGGGCACAAGCCAAACGATGCCAAACACAGGCTAAGTGCCTACATCCTCAATACTAGCCTCAGTGCAACATGGATGCTTACACATAACAGAATCATGTTTCAATGTGAAGGGGGTGCGAGCACATGCAAGACTATGTTTTTCACAGAAAGAGAAAGAGTACAAGTAATTCGGTGGTATAATATAAGTGAGGAATGATCTGCTGGGAAAAGATAATGATCCTAAATGCTGAATGCAACTAGACAAAGTACGATACAATTGATGCAGTGGATGCAAAACCACCTCTAACACAGAAAAGGTGCCGACACCCTTAATACTGGCCTCATCGCAGCATGGGTACTTATACATGACAGAACCATGTTTCAACGAGGGAAAGGTATGAGTACATGCTAGACTAAGTTCAACATGGAAAGGATGTAGTCGATAAAATGGTATGATGTAATGGATGTAATGGATAGTACAGTATATGCATGCGATAGATGCTATATGCAATGCAATAGAGGTAATAAATATCATGATACAGCTAGGAAGTGAAAGCGATGCCTTAGAAAGCACCTTGTAGGGGCAATCGATGATGACTCGCCTTATGCTGATGTGGATCTTTCTCTTCTTCTTGATTTCAAGACTTCTTCATGCATTTTGCGCTTCCAAACCATAGGTACTACTTTTCTTCTTGGCCATGTTTGTAACTTTCCCTATTCTCCAACAGGGTGACAGACTAGGTTAGTTTAGTATCCAGAATTAAGGCGCATACAAGCTACCTAAACCTGTGGGGCTGCCATACAAATTTCAAGCCGAGGATACACCCCTAGGTATTTAAACTAGACTTTAGTCTCAAAAATTCCAAACCTTTGTGTTCTAGGCATCGGCCACTCAAATTCTAGTTTCCACTGTCTTAGTTTATCTCCTAAGAACTCACTACAAACACAGTCAGGTGGCTATACCAAACCGTCTAAAGTCGTTCGGACACGACAAACACCAAAGGAATTGCACCTTTAGAGGATTTATGGTCTCCTAGACTCAAGTGAGTGCACAAGACAATGCGGGGGTGGTGCACAAAATAGTGCAATCCAAGGCAAAACAGTGCCATACAGGTGCACAAGACAATGCGATGCAGGGTTGCATAAAATTGTGTGATGTAGGGTGCACAAGATAGTGCGATACAACGTGCATAAGATAGTGCGATACAAAGTGCACAAGACAGTGCGATGCGAGGTGCACAAAATAGTGTGATACAAGATGAATGCACAAAATAGTGCAATGTGAGGTGCACAGAACAGTGCGATACAAGGGACAGATGTATGAATGCACAAAACAGTATGATGCAAGGTGCACAAAATAGTGTGATGTGGGGTGAATGCATAAAATAGTGTGATGCAAGGTGAATGCACAAAATAGTGCGATCTAGGTTACAATATAAGATGAATGCACAAAACAATGCTACATGGGAGATGCAAAAAAGTGCTATGTAAGATGCACAAAACAATGCTAGGTGGGGTGCACAAAATAGTGCAGCGTAAGGGTAATGAGCAGTACATAAAGTAACGCATCATGTACTTGAAATGAGACGAGTGTAGGGCAACTCGCCACAACTTATTGAAATGTAATTGAAAAACACTGCGGAAGGTAACTCAACGAAGTAAAAGTAATCAATCACGCAGTTCAAATCAACCAGAGTGTATGAGCATGCATGCATAATTCAAAACACATGTATTAATTAGAGGAGAGATGGCAATCCCAAAAGAGTTTTGAAAATGGTCGGACACAATTTTTGAAAGCTGACTCATATCAGAATCATCATGAGAGTGAGCCCACGCTAACCCAAGGGAAAGTGCCCAACAAATGGCTTTGAGTAGATTGAGAGAAAGGTTGGGAAGGTTGGGTTCATGCCCTTTGTTCAATTGACGACCCGACTAGAAGCATTGAAAATTGCCCCTAGTGTCCAGTCATTGGCCACCGGTTGGGTTCATGCCCCTTGTTCAATGGATGGCCCAATCAGATGTACTGAAAATTGCCCCTAGTGTCCAGTCGTTGGCCACCTTTTTCAACATTATACAAGCAATCAAATCCTGGAATAGTTGCCAAACAATCAGACTCATGCTTCTCTTCTATCCCAATATGTTAAGAACTTACTCCAGTCCCCTCCAAAGCAGTGACGAATTTCTGATGTACAGTTTGCAATGATCATGAATGCCATGCCCCTTGTATAGGCACTCTCAGTTTGTTTATGAATTCCACACATGGACTTGTTTTCGAGTTTGGAGAGAACATTCATGTATGGAATTTTGACCATGCCACTCTATTGAACTTTGAGCAACAAACATGCTATGGTGACTCGATGAAGAGCGCTTTTGAGTGACAGATGTGCTATGGTGACTCGATAAAGAGCGCAGACCGAAAGAAATACTAGGCACGACACCACATAACTCACAACTGACCCAAAAGCAGAAAAATACTCAAGGTAACTGATCATTCATAGTGCCCTTAGTTTTATTTATGCTCCATGTTAAACTCCATTTCGATTCCCTCTTTTGCTCCAGGTAAAGATCCTACTGATAAGTTCAAGTGTTGAAAATTTCTCCACTCATTGATTTAAGTTAGTTCTTTCTTACCAAATGCAGGTATGATTTGCATAGCAGTCAATGTAGTTCATGGATTGATGCGAAGCTGACAACATAAATCGGGCAAGACGATTGGATCGAGATGGATGAAATGGATATGGTTGAGACCGAACTTCAGGATAAAGTTGCCTACGTATCCTAAAAATGAGAATTAGGTCAACGTAGTTCATGGTTAAGGTTCACTCGGGTGTTGACACTCGTCTTTTGCGCTCTGACTTTTGCCAAAGTCGCCCCTTCGGGGTTTTTAACCTTGCAAGCTATATATTTTTCATTTTTCATTTTTCATGCTCTAACTTTTGCCTAGGTCACCCTTTCGGGTTTTCGACCTAGCGAGCCTCTCAAGGATAGCGTTACAACACTTCCGGTGAATTTGATCAATAGTCATCATTGCCTTAACACTGGAACTAACTTCGCCTTGATTTGAGCTTGGTTCTCTATTCTCTTATGCATGTCTTTTTCCTTTCTTTTGCTCCATTTTCAGAGTTGGTTCTTCTCGCTATGTGGTACCTTCTTGCATTGGCTTTCCCGAATTCAGACAAAAGTTCATTTCCTCACTGTTGATTAGATTTCATTCCAATGGATACCCCTAGCTTGATGGCTGATTTTTTTTCCTTTCTTTTCTTTCTTCTTTTTTCTCTTTTTTTCTTCTGCTTTTTTTTTTTATCCATTTCTTTTTGGAGCAATGAAAACAATAGGGGAGGAATTTTATGATGCTGAGGGCTGAAAGTCGTCTTGTGTTCTCCAAAATGATCACATAACGGTGAAGAGAATCCCCAGGACAATGTAGGATAACACTCACAATTCTGAACCCATCTTCGCAGGCTTGCAAAAGAAATAGTTTAAAATTTTGAAATCATGAAGGATTCTGTGCTGATTAGTTAGAATTCACTCAAACCATTCGGGGGATCCATCTCAATACTCGAGCTTATTAACAGAATCTCATTCAAAAAACAGTTTCGAAGTTTTTCCTATTTTTTTTAATAAGTCACACAAGAATTACTACAGGCACAATAAAATGATCAAAAACTTGACTCCCACTTTCTTATTATTAAAACAACACAATGAAGACCTGAGGGTACACGGGAGCGACTCAAAGGAGTGATGCCAGAAAAGACAAAGAAAACAAAACTCACAACACAACTATTTACAGGACATAACTCAAAACAAAATAAGCATTTCTGAGACAAAAGGGGTTTTCCTTCTCCAAGTCCATCTGTAGAATTTCAAAAACAACTTCAAGTAGCCACGAGAAGGTCCAGACTTGCTTTTAATTCAACAATACTAACATCCACAGCCAGAAGGATTGATTTACGACTTTCAAATCGAGTCTCACAGATTGAATCTCACAATTACGTTGTCTCCACACATCTTCTTGACTAAAACAATTACTTTTTCACACTATGCCCCTAGTTTAGAAGGTCCTTTCCAAATGCTTTCGACAATTCCCCTAGCTGAGACTGGGGTTCATCGTTCCAACCATTAGTGCTGGACTCTCTAGAGAGCCTACTTCTTCATCAAGCTTGTACTCACCAAGATCGAATAAACTTTCCATCTCATCAAAGATTTTGTTCCTTTTGCTCAGATTGGAATTAGAAGATTCAAGAATGAACACAATGGGTTTAGGCTCATTGGCGGGTTTGATGTGTTGGCTAGGGTAATGGTTGGTTGTTAGCAAGTTGTGGGTGGGTTTTATGTTATGGAGTGGCAATCTATTGTAGTCAAGGAGAGGCTTTTTGACAGCTTTAGGATTTTTAGGTGGGGTGATGACCTTATTGTCAATCAAGTCTTGGATTTTGTGGCGAAGGCGTAAGTAGCGGTCAGTATGGTGACTATACTGCTAATTGAATGTGCAATATTGTGTAAGGTCATGCTTAGGTGGGATAGGATTAGGGAGAGGTCGAGGATTGAGCAGTTTGAGATACCCTTTCTCCATTAGTACCTTTAATGCATAGGTTAGGCTCATAGGGAGATGGGTGAAGGTTCGTTTTTGGGAGGAGGGAGCAATAGTTTTGGAAATATTGGCAAATGGATTAGAGGGTGTTAGCAGGGTATTCATGGGCTTGGGACTGGAATTAGAAGGGGTATTTTTGGTAAAGCATCCCTTTTCATGGCTTGCCTTTCTGATTCAAAATGCTCTCATCCTGAACCATAAAAGTGTCATCCATAATCTTCGCAACAACTGCTAGCATTTGCTGCTTGTTCAACCCTTTGACCTTCAAAGTCTTAATAGCCCACCGAAGATGTGCATAGGGATCCATAATTGTCCCGGCCTTGTTCTTGCAACTTGCTTGTGCTTGGTCGAGGGATTGGGTGGCTATATCGAAGTGAGGCCCATTTGTTGTTGATCTGTCATTACCCAGACTTGAGATAGTTTCGGGTTGGCCCTTTTCAACTACAGCTTACCCCAAGATTGGGGAGCTTTTTGACGGGATCGAAACCCCAAATGTTAAATTTTCCACCATTCCTTGAAGGTTTTTAATCATTCCCAACATCTTATCAATAATGGGTTTGGTCATTTGGCGCTCTTGGCGTACCCAAACCGGATTGGGTGCATCCATCATGCACAAATCAGTACTTTCCACAATGAACACCTTTGGCTTGGGTAGATGGACTGAGGTGATGTATATACTGGCGTTAAAGGTAGATGGTAGTGTATGGATGTGGTTAAGGTGAGGAGGAGGTACTTGGTTGTGGATGAGAAGTGGGTTGGTAGTAACATTGGGTTCTTGAGGTGGAGTTGTTGTCTGGTTGTTGATGAGATTCTAAACCTCGCGACAAAGGCGGTAGCTGTAGATCGGTTTTTTCGCGCCCCTTTTTGAAAACTCGAAAAGAAGCCCTACAGTTTGAACTCCCACAGTTCTGAATCTAATCTCACAAGTGCAATGTGAAATTGATAAATACCAAAGAGCCCAAATCTGGCAATTCTTTTGAAAAATCGATTTTAGAATAAAAAATGCCAAAAATGGACTGCTTTGCCAGATACAGAGTCACCATCTAAATATTTTATTTTGGGAAAATTAGGAAACCCATGACTCGTGCCAAAGGCCACGTGTCTGTCATCACCAAAGCTGTTTCGGCTCGAAAACTTAGGTACGAGAGGAGAAGGTCATGAATTGAGCACCCCCACTCGCCCAATCAAAGATTGGTCTCTACTAATCATGATATGATTTTTTTGTAAACACTATGTGCTCTTGTTTAGGTTGTTAGACTAGCAGTACTATGTGATGCGCACATGCAAGTACAGACTAGTTTGCTCAATTTGGAACAATTCAACTCATGTTTGTTTTGCGAAAAGGGTTTGAATTTGCCACCTCAAGTGGACTTAAAGTTTGCGGATTTTTCACCAAACATAGTGGGCATAAAACTGATTTGCCGCACAGCAAAGTGGGCTTAAAACTTGTATTCGTTGAACCGTTCCAATACAAACAAGAAGTCTTCCTCCACAGGCATTCAAGCAGTTTATCAACTAAGCATTTAGTCTCATGGCAAGCATGCTAGACAGGGAAACATTCACATTCATGCAAGTATGCTAGAGCATTAAAAACTAACCTAGTACTCCAAGCCAAAAGAAAACAGAGTTAGAAAAATATGGGTGCTTCTTAACTATGCAAAATGACTAATGCAACACATGCGATATGCAATTAATAGGCTCGGCTACTAATATGGCATATGATTCGATTTGATAATATATGGTTTAAATACGTATTCAAAGAATGTATTGAAATGACAATGCAGTTTGAATGATGCATCGAGTCTCGGTGCATGCAATACGAATGAATGGATGCAAGCATAAGGTATGCTAATTGAAACGTGACCCTAATCTAACCAACAAAAGCGGTTAAGTAAAAGGAAAAAAGACGTGGGGTTGGAAGACATACACATTATTACAGTTTTCTCTCACGAAGGAGAGTTCGAATGAATAAAAGCTAACTAACCACCAACTAATTAGGGCTAAGCCAATCTAAGCTAATTATCACAAACCAAAATAAAAAGCTAAACTAATTAACTAATTATTACAACATTTCAATGAATTAACTAGTAAGCTAACTAATTAATTTACAACACAAATGTAAGCAAACTAGGCAATTAACATTTCTAATTATGCTACCACTACTCTGCCTCGGGAAGTGGAAGATGCACATGCTCGGTTTTCCGCCAGAAAAGACCTTTGTTTTGCTCTCGAAAACCTCTGTTTGCAGAGTTGAACATTTCCAGAACTTTTTTGCTCCACCTTACCAAAATTCTGCTAAGGTTTACATTAGTGGCCAGTCGGCCATGGATGAATGCTGCCGGTTATCTGCCGGCCAAGAAGGTAGTCTGCCAACCATCTATAGTGCACTGTCGGCCATGGATGGTGGCCTGCCGACCGTTGATGCACTGGATCACCATGCTACAACAGAGTACAAACAGAGCAAAAAGGGGGGTTTTCCAAGGATTATTTGCACAATTCACCCCTTCTTTTTATAGACAAATCCAAGGAGTTGTGAACTTAAACCACAAACCACCAATCTAAGCAATTTCATTGCATGATGACTTGTGATTCAAGGTGTGCAAGCTCAACGAATACAAAACAAGACATTCAAGAATCATCACCCTATCATGCATGATCAAGGGCAATGGAGACCTAGGAAACTTGAGACATTTCATCACTTTGAGTATGAAATGTCCCAATTTTCCTTGTGCTCAATTAACATATGATTCAACATACAACGCATAAGTTATTATCTTGCTCAATTTTAGTCCCAAGTTGTTAGTTACTCATTTTAACTTACCAACCGTTACTTAGTCCAATTAAGTCCAAAAGGTGAGTTAGATCCCTCTAATGGAAAGAAGGCTCAAAACACAAGTTTCTTTGGGTATAAAAGAAGTCTCATACCGTTGGCAATAAACCCCCAAAGGGATTAGACCATTAAGTATGAAACCTCAATTCCACAGTTAGGCAAACAAGTGACTTGAAACCAATTTCAAAGCAAAAAGAAAAATCAAGAAAGGAGGGAGGTTGCAGAGGTGATTAGTACTGAAATGAAGTGCAAAACAACACCAATTCATGCAATCAACTCAAAGAAGAGGTGCCTAATGGCCTAAAACACCAAACTTGTGAGGACTATTACACTACAACCATACAAAACAAGACTCAACTGATCCAACCAGCCCAAAATAGAGCTAAAGCAGTCTAAAACAAGGGCAAAAACATGCTGGAATATAACTACAAAAAGCTAGAAAAACATGCTAACACATGGAGCTAACTAGGCTAACAAACAAGACATAAGGAGGAGAGGCTAACCTCTCTAATTTTAGACTTTAAAACATGTTTTTTGCCACTAAAAATACTCTAAACTTCAATGGTTAGAAGCCCCAAAAAAGATGGTTTAAAGATGGGAAACACAAGTGAAGAAACCTTACAAACAAGGTACAAAGAAGGGTGAACCACCCCCTACCTTAAAATGGCTTCAAACCACAAATTTCAGCCCATTTTGACAGAGTTTTTATAGCCCAAAAATAGTAAAAAAATAGAGGAAAACAAGTACACAAAGTAAGCTAACAAAGCAAATGTTATGCCACTTGAAGAGAAGAGTGATTCTAGGCAACAATTCAAGCCAAAAGTAACTTGTAGAGCTCCAAGAGGGCCTCATAGAACCAGCTCAGAGGTGATCAAGTTTGGTTAAGGAAGTAAAGGCAAGAGTGTAGAGTAAGTAGGCAAAAGTGTAGAGAATTGCAAGAGAGAGAGAGAGAGAGAGAGAGAGAGAGAGAGAGAGAGAAAATTTTGAGTTTGAAATCTTCTAACCCCAAAACATGAGAGTGGGACTCTCTATATATAGAAAATGTGAATTCTATACAAGGAGATCTAGCCCTCTACGTATGGACAGATGCATGCATCTGTGCAACCGGCTGGTACAACTGGCACAAAATATCTGCAAAAAACACTAGTGGCCGGCCGGCCATGAGTGATGGCCGGCAATGAATCATTGATGGCCGGAAAGGCACATCAATGGCTGGCAGACCAGAAGCTCTAGCTGACAGCCTTCACAGATGGCGGCAGGCCACCAGAGACTGCAGGAGGGAAAGACCAAGACATGGTCCAAAAAGGAGACAAAATGGATGCAGGGTTTGAAAGGTTCAAACTTGTGGCGTTCTGCTGCGGACTTCGCATGCTCAGCGGGCAAACAGACTCATCATCGAATGTACCTACAAGGACATCCATGTCTTAAAGGGCCATAAAAAATGGGGTGTCTACAGTTGCCCCTCTTTGACAGAACTTGGAGTCTTGAAATGACGTGAGTGAATGTCAAAGCCTAGAGACGACCCATTTTGACAAGGCCGTAAGACTTGGACAAACAATCAAGACAGAAAACAAAATTGTTGTGCCCGCAGGCTGCTTGTGTATCCCTTTGCAAGAGATCAAACCAGCGTGGTTCTGGGGCAGAATGCAAACGATATGTATGATGCAGGAACATAACTCATGATTATGTAATGAGGTTGTGCAATGAAACATTTAAATGCAAATGCTATGCAAAGAAATGCCACAGTTAAACAAACTGAAACAAGGTACATCAATTACAAACATGAAAAGAAGTAAATAAATAAACACGCCACGCGTGGAAATAACGAGCCAAACCAAATTTCATGTAGAAAGGATGTAAGAAAATTATGCAGGCTTAACTACGCATCACGCAGGAAAGGCGAAGGGCGACATAACCGTTGGGTACACCCAAGGTCTTAATCGAGATCCTAATGCGTTGCACGCGGAAAGAGAAAAAGGATGGCGTGAACACCGGGACGCACCCGAATGTTTTTAACCAAAGTAATTAATCCTAACGTGTCTCACGCGATAAGAGAAATGGTGGTGTGAACACTAGGACGTACCCGAATGTTTTTAACCGAAGGGATCAATCCTAACGCGTCTCATGCAAGAGGAAGAAGGGGTGGTGTGAACACCGGGACGCACCCGAATGTTTTTAACTGAAGGGATCAATCATAACGCGTCTCATGCGAGAGGAGGAAAGGGTGGTGTGAACACCGGGACACACCCGAATGTTTTTTACTAAAACAATCCTAATGTGTCTCACGCGAGCAGAGGAAAGGGTGGTGTGAACACCGGGATGCACCCGAATGTTTTTAATCGAAACAATCCTAACGCGTCTCATGCGAGAGGAGGAAGGGGTGGTGTGAACACCAAGATGCACTCGAATGTTTTTAACCGAAATAATCCTAACGCGTCTCACGCGAGAAGAGGAAGGGGTGGGGTGAACACTGGAACACATCGGAATGTTTTTAACTGCAACAATCCTAACATGTCTCACGCGAAAGGATGAAGGGGTGGTATGAACACCAAGACGCACCCGAATGTTTTTAACCGAAACAATCCTAATGCGTCTCATGCGAGAGAAGGAAACGTGGAAAGATATGATCCAAACAGCACGAGTGATTTTTCCTGGAGCTCCTTTGAATGAACTATACATACAATATCGTGCATGTGAAGGAAAAAGACTTAACAAATGCGACATAGTAGGAATGCGTGTTATATGCAATACATACAACCGAGATACAATGTTAATGGCATGTTCTATGCGAGAAACAAAAGCATAAGCATATTCTATGCATGATTGGTAACGGGAGCATATTCTATGCATAAAAGCGAATGCACGTTCCATGTAACAGCGAATAAGAAATGTGTGTTCTATGCAAGATATCAAAACATGATTTGACGAGAACAGACTAAAAGACAACTTCTGATTTACCTCTCAAAAGAATTACAATGTGTTTAAAGGATACACCTCGTTCATGTTGGCAAGCGACGAACATCGCGCCCTGAAAACACAGTTTCGAGCTTCCGCAGAGGCATTCTGAGCTCAACAGTAAACAATCCCTTCAATTTTTGGAAACCAAGGACACAAAATAGCATCAAGCATCCTAGGAGAGCTGCTGGCCACCTGCCGGCCATGAGGAAAGGCCGCCGGCTAGGTGCCGGCCATCGATGAGATGGCAGATTAAGGGCAAATTGGGCAATTCAGCTCGAGCCTTGAAGTACAAGCCACTAGGGCTCATTTCCTCATTTTTCCTTATCCGAAAATCATTTTCCTTTCCGTCTAGGCCCTTCTTCTCTCTAGATTTTTGCTTTTTACACGTTTTCCAACACCCTACGCGAAGTTGATTCGCTAAATCGCCTTTGTTCTCTTCACTTTGAACCGATCGAAACTTGATTTCGGTGCTTCCTTCCTTATTTCCGTCATTCTAGGCTCATTCCCCTCGAGTTTCTCTCGAGTTTTGTGCACTTTTCCTGGCTTTGACTTTTTCCTCCGTTTTCTCTCTCCTAGGGTTTGACTTTTTTCCAAGTTTACCCTTTTTCTTCATTTTTCTTCACTTTTCACCCATCTCGTACCTATTTTCAGATGGTGGACGAGGTTCCTCATGACGGGGCTCCCTTGGAGGTTTTCCCAGTAGTACCACTTGTGCCGAAGGTAGAGAAGCCGATAGCTGATCTTGAGGCTGACTTAGAGGCAGAGTTCGAGCCCAAGGCCGAGCAAGAGCCGGAGCCGCTACCACTGAGGGTACGACCTTTTGATCCAATGAGATATCACCCACAGACACACATACTGCCTACTTCCAAAGGCATCAGATGCTTCACCGAGTTTGCCCGTGGTGCACTGGAGGACCTTTTGTTGAGGGAGCCAAAGTCTCACTTGCCGGCCATTGCCATCGATGTAAGAACTCTTTTTTTTATTATTTATTTATTTTATCTATTTCTACTTCATGTATTCCTACCTTTAGTTATTTGCAATTTTTACACTGCCTTATATTCGGATCCACCTGATTGTATTTCATACACTTCCTTTATCTAATGCATTTCATGCACTGCCCTTATCTGACCATGCACTGCTTTCGTCTGATGCATTTCATGCACTGCCCTATATGATGCATGTCATTTGCCACAGGGCGAGTCTCGCGCCTTCAGAGGCTATGGTGCCACGACTACTCGAGACTAGTATAACGAGCTTCCAGTCAGAGTTTGAAACATCATCGACAAGGTAGGTTTCGGCCTCTTTTGCTCTGGCTTGACTCGTGTTGTCGCAAGCCGCCCCTTCCTAGGAGCGCTAGTGGAGAGGTGGTGGGATACCACCAACTCTTTCCATTTTTCCACCGCAGGGGAGATGACGATGACTCCTCATGACTTTGCCATGATCACTGACTTAGACATAAGGGGCGATCCGATCCCTATTGACGCAGATATGGAGGAGTGGGAGGCAGCCTGGTTCGAGCTACTGGGGGCATACCCACCCATATACCAAATGGGGGTGGTGAGATATACTTGGTTCACAGAACGATTCAGAGGGACTGAGCCCGAGACAGTAGAGGATACCAAACAGTATGCCAGAGGCTTCCTGATGTTCGTCTTCGGTACCACCTTGTTTTCGAACAGGTGGAATACTGTTGGCCTGTATTTGCTGAGCGCCCTGGTGACCCTTCCTCGGGTTCATTTCTATGGCTGGGGTGGAGCTGGCCTCACCACACTATACGGATATATGAGCTCCACCTTCCATCTGCGGAGAGACCTGATTGGAGGCTACTTGCGAGCCTGGGAGGTACACATCTCAGTTCCTTCTTTGTACTTTATGTTCACTTTACAGTTTCTATTTTACATCTATTTCAATACATGCTTTATGCTTCGCATTTATGTATCTGCTCATACACTGTGCTTTCTGTTTTGCACTTTCTACATCTGCTTGAACACTGTTCTGATCACATATCACTGCATTTTCCCTGTAGCTATGGGTATACGCATACTTTCTGACTCTCGCCTCAGAACCAGTAGTGGAGCTTCCGTTGATGGTACCCTATTCGCGGATATGCGACAATCAGCTTCGTCGTAGGACCCATGAGCCTTTCACTTTCTTCAGGAGGTACTTCGACAAGATAGCCACCCATGAGGTAATCTAAAACACAGTCATTTCATTTTTGCTTTGAAACTGTTCTGCTTCACACATTTAGCAACTGACTGTAACTAATAACCTGTACAACTCCTATTTGCAGATCACGTGATAGTTATGGGCCTTGATGCCAGGGGGGTGCGGGGTCAGTTCGCCGACGCCTAGGCCATCTCCCACTATCACATTCTGCTTAAGGGTCCAGTTTGCTGGGCCTGGTGCTTGGTTGAGTGCTTCTTGTGCCAGATTATGGGTGTGTTGGACCTGGTCATCCCGATGGCTCCACCAGAGTCCATGCAGTCCACAAAAAGCCTATCAGTTGAGGAGGTCATCCAGTTCATGGTGGGCCTAGATGTCGACTTCTTTCGAGCAGAGGGCGACTACACAGATTTCATCCTAACACACTTGATGCCACCCCTAACGGGTGTTCCTAGAGATGAGGAGGCGGGGGCTCCTGCCGCTAGAGCGAGGCACAAAGTGACCCGAGCGAGCAGGGCTCGTGGCAGAAGGGCTTCCCGAGCGGGGCGGAGGGCTGATTGGCTAGAGCTCCCCACTACGCTGACTTGCTGGCGACACACAAGGAAGGCCTACCAAATCTCGATTGAGCTCGCAGTGGCTGGTCATGAGCTTGTTGGGGTCCGAGGCTCGACTTCGGTATGAACCACACTTTGGCGCTTGCACTCCATATTTCATTTTAGATATATCTATGGCAAATACTAATCACTCAAATACATTTGCAGGCACCGATCGAGTATACATGAGGCGCCTTCGAGTTGATAGCCTCGCTGATAGGGATGATATAGAGGAGAGAGATGCTACTCAGCCTCTATGATGTTCAGGTAATTTCTTCAGTTTTACATTCCAGGCATCAACTTTCCATTGACACATTGATACTAACATTGACAATTTCCCAAACTGCACTGATATATTGTATTGATAGACCACATCTGATACACTATGCTTGCATACTGTATTCATACACTACATCTGACTTCTGCATATACTCATTCTGTATGCTATACTTGTATCTGATACCCATGTTGTAACTGATATGCAACAATTATCCCTTATAGATCCCATCCATGCCGATGGTGCCAGCGGGAGCGGCAGCACTTGCACCAGTAATATCTCCTCCAGCAGCAGGAATGAGAGAAAGAAAGATTCTGACATGCGGCCGAGGTAGAGCCAGAGGCACCCGAGACAGGAGCGACCCTTTGGAGCCCATTTTGAGTGATGATGATACTGAGATGAGCAACTATAAGGAGGCAGTGAGTCAGCATTCAGAGTCATCTGAGAATGGAGATGACGACACCGGCTCAGGTTCCGAGAGCGGGGGCGATGTCGAGGCAAGCTCCAAGGTAGAGGGCGGAGATGGCTCTGGTTCAGACTCTGGTCCAGATTCAGACAGCGGTGCCAATGGAGACAAGGCCCCAGAGTCTCCTTTGAGGAAGAGGACGAAAAGGGCTTCTTGAGCCTGAGGCAACCAATGCTAATTTATTATATTTTTGATTAGTTTCTTTTTGCTTATAGTTTTAACACATTGTACAGCTTCAGACATGTTTTATTTGCTTTAAAAACTTGTACCGCACTTTTTGTAAAAACAACCATGATCGGAATGAAAACCAGTTTTTTTTGAAAAAGTGTTGCATTTTGCATCATGAGCACCACATTGCATGAAAATGAGGTTGAACTCAATACTGAAAACTAAATACTTGTATTGCCACAATAGTCTTAATTGGGTAATGAACCGACCAACAACTGAAATAACGACAATATACAACTCGATAAACAATACAACAACAACTCGATAAACAGAAACAACACAAATACAACTCGATAAGCAAAACAAAACGAATAGACCTCAATAAACATGCTAAAGCCCGAAAAGACTCAAAACAAGACCCTAAAACACACAAAGAATAGAACAAAACACATGCTTTCAGCATCTTTCTAGCACAAATAAGGACAGCAGGCTAGAGTGGGAGACTGCCGGCCATGTGCCGGCCATGTGAGGTAGCTATCTTTCGTCGGCCAACAATGTGGTTTGCCAGTCATCAATCTGCAGGTCCTCCAAAATGTTGACACCCGGCTTCCACTCACTACCTTATCCTTTACAAAAGGTTGGACCTCGTAGTTTCTTCATTTCAGCTACAAATTCTTCACAAATGGAGCCATTTTTTTGGTCGAAAAACCCTCGAATTGGATTGCAACCTTGGATGGCTCGAAAAAAGTGAACTTCTGGGGTTTCGGTATAAATGCACTATTCCCACTGAGCCATTCTCTGCTTTGTTTTCCATTCCTGCATGTCGTGGCTAGATGTTAGAACCCGATTACATATGTCTTTAGCTTCGAGGGACAAGAGATATGCCCGACAATCGAAGAATTTCAAGTGCTAATGGAATCTCGGCACGATAAGGAAATCATACCTCAACCCTACTTTGGACACATCTAAGATTTGGGACGGATGTGCGGACTAACTTTACACGAGGCTCGATCCTGGGTTAACAATGGAGAGCTGGATATCTCCAGTCTGATTCATCAATTTTCTAAAATGGGCGACTGAGGTAATCTTCTTTGGCGGGGTTTTCGGCAACATGCCCTCTGCTTGTGCATGTTGGCTCGTTTCTTTCTTGCCCCTAGTTTCGGAGGGTCTAGCATTCAACTCGTCGAAGTGGCCGAAGGTTTAAAAGAGGGAAATAGTTGTATTGGCTTAGCGTTAGCTGAGACTTTGATGGGCTTAAACGCCTTCCATCGGCGAAAGACAAACAAATTCGCGAGGAGTCCATTACTTCTTCAGGTAATGTTTCTCACATCTCTAGGCACTCATGCTCTATTTTTCTCTCAAAGCCCTTTTCTCACTTTTCTCTCAACATACATCTCTCTATTCTTTAATCTCTCTTTTCTTTCATCCCTCCCCAAATATAGCTAATCGACAAACTAAAGGTAGTGCACCCTTGCCCAGCATACTCAGCTCGAGCATACTTTTTTAGCCAACAGCTAGTGGATTTCCCGAATGAGGGATGGTGGTGCCACTAGATGTGCAACAGGTCTACTGCTGACATTGCTTGGCGTTGCCCCTGGCTTAGTCTGGCCGAAATAAGCTACAGCATGACTCGGCAACCTGGCATTCAGCTGATTGCCCTGACACACTGTGTATTCTACTTTTTGTTCCGGTTCAAGTGTAAGTTTGGACATGATCAGACTTATCCAGAGGATGGGGTAGAGTACCCAGTTTCATTTCCAATTCGAGGTTCACATTTGACTAGGTACCTCGCTGCTTGGAGGATGAGAGAGCTTCTGGCCACTACCTCTAGCTTCAATTGCGCACTTTCTGGCGAGTGCCTGACTTGGCTCAAAGAGGAGGGGCAAACCGAGCCCACTTTGGTATCAGAAGCTTCCACAAGCACGAGAGGGGGGACACAAGAACACCTGACTCATCTATGCCCCTAGTTTATTACTTTGATCTTACTTTCCAAGTTTTATGAATGTAATAAAAGCAACTTTGATTTCTATCGAGAGTTGGAGAACTTTTTGTTGGAATCAATGAAATTGAAGTTGTGAACACTGAAAATTTTCCTTTCGGTCCAAAAATGGTCAAAGTTGTAAAAGGTAAAATTTGAGCAAAAATCAACTTTTATCAAAACTTTTCAAAATGATTTTTGATAAGGATCACAACTTGACACATGGAATCAATCCTCGAGATGTACAACCCCAAAACTGACGATAACAAATTGCCCCATGACTGAATAGCACTGCTTAGCACTGTAACCAGCTTTTCTCTCAGAATAAGGACCACAACCAAACTTTCAAATAAAGAACAGACAAAGATGACCTGATCAAATGCTTGAACAGGACAGTTGAATTGGAGGTGTTTACGGCCGAACTTTAGGATGAAGTTGCCTACGTATCTCAAAGATGGGAATTAGGTCTTACGTAGTTCGGTTCGGGTTCACTAGGGTATTAATGCTTTCCTTTTGCACTCTAACTTTTACCAAGGCCGTCCTTTAGGGTTTTCAACCTTGCGAGCTCGGTTTTTTTATTTCCAATTTTTGTGCTCTAACTTTTGCCTACGTCGCCCTTCCGGGTTTTCGGCCTAGCGAGCCTCTCAAGGATAGTATTTCTTCAACTTGTCCATGTTGATCGGTTGGGAAAACTCTAAGCCATCCAGGTCCATGAGAATAACAGCTCCACCCGACCAAATAGTTTTGATGATGTAAGGACCAGTCCATTTGGGTCTGAACTTGCCCCTAGGGTCATGGATGGGAGCTCGGTTGTCTTTCAGCACCAGATCCCCTTCTTTGATATTCTGGGACTTAACTTTCTTGTTAAAAGTCCTGGCAATCCTGCGTTGATAACCCTAAACATGGTACAGTGCTTTCAGCCTTCTCTCATCAAATAGCATCAGTTCTTCAAACCTGCTCTACTGCCAATCCGTCTCTGCTATCTAACACTTGGCCATAACTCGCAGTGACGACACTTCTATTTCGATTGGCAAAACAGCCTCCATACTGTAGATAAGAGACTAGGGAGTTGCCCCAGTAGACGTCCAGATTGAAGTTCTATAGCCCTAGAGTGCAAATGGCAATTTGTCTGGCCAATCCCTATAGGTCTCAACCATTTTTTGCAGAATATGCTTGATGTTCTTGTTGGCAGCCTCAACAGCTCCGTTGGTTTGCGGCCAGTATGTAGATGACTTATAGAAAGTCACATTGTATTTCTCTAACAAGTTAATGACTTCTATATTAAAATGGGAGCCATTATTTGAAATAATCTTGTTCGAGACTCCATATCAGCAAACGTTATTGTTTCAGATGAACTTAGCCCCATGCGCTGCTTTCAACACTACATAAGACCAAGTTTCCACCACTTTGTAAAGTAATCAATTGCCACCAGAATATATTCATGCCCATTTGACCCTTTCGGTGTGACTGCGCCGGTGATGTCAATTCCCCAGACTGAGAAAGGCCATGGTGAAGTCATGTTGTACAGTTTTGACGGCGGGATATTCATGCGATTGGCATGAATTTGGCATTTGTGGCATCGTTGAACAAAACTGACATAATCCTTCTCTATAGTAGACCAGTAGTAACCTTGTGTAGACACCCCATTTTTGATCGACCTTAAGACTCAGACGTCATCGATTGAGCGCTCGATGATCGCGCATGTTTGAGCTTGTTTCCGGTTTCCGAAGCCTTCGGCCGAGCGCCTTGTCTTGCTTCCCTTTTGGTTTGGTTTTGAACCAAACCTTGTTTTCCCTTACCTGGAGGGAAAGAGAGGTCCGTAGACCACTTTTCTCTCTTGGAGACTAGTTTTTGGTTTTCGAAGCCTTCGGCCGCACACCTTGTCTTGGGACCGCTTAACATTCTCCTCTTGGCCTGGTTTTCGAACGATGCCTTGTTGCCTTTTCCTAGGGGGACACGGAGATCTTGTAGACCACCTTTTGTGGCCGTAGACCACTTTCCCTCCCGTAGACCACTTTCTGTGCTCGTAGACTAGTTTTCGAGGCTTCCGGCTGCGTGCCTTGACCCCGGACTCTTGTCTTGCATCCTTTTTGGTTTGTTTTTGGCACAAACCTTGTTTTCCTTGCTTGGAGGGTGGAATGAGGGTTGGAGACCAGTTTCTCTCCCTGAAAAACACTTTTCTTCCCCGCCAGCCAGTTTTCTGGCCTGTCAACTGGTCTTGGTGGCCTTTGGACCACCAAAAGTGGTCGGCAGCCATGCCACTACTTTGCTTTCTTGGTGCATACCACCTCTCCCCCCTGCCGACCACTTGGTCTTCTTACAGTCCACTTTAAGTGGTCAGCCGACCAGTGCAAGTAGCTGGCCGACCACTTTAACTGGTCGGTAGCTTTCCTACATATTCTGCAGGTGTTGTGGATGCCAGCTGTGCCAGCTGGAGTACACAGATTGCATCCTCCATACACGTGTATGGATGGATTGGTTTAAGGTTCAAGCTTGCTCAACAAGCTTGACTCTTGGTTTTCTATAAAAGGGAACCTCCTCCCTCTTGTCTTACGTTGAAAATTTTGGTTGAGAGCTATACATACATATTTATCTCCATATTTGCTCCTTTGCTTCATATTTGTGCTTGAAAGTGTAATTTATTCATACTTTTGCACACAAACACATAGTGAAACACCATACTCTTGGAGTTGAGGTACTTTGAGGCTGGTTTTGGAGTTTTTGGATTGGTTTTAGTTCAAAAAGGTTACTGGAGTTGCTACTTTGAAGTTGTTCTTTATGGGTGAGTTTCTAACTCCTTAAACCTTTATTTTTTATTAAGCTTTTGGCCCTATTTTCATGGTGATCTAGGCTTAACTTTCAACTATTAAAAGCTTCATTTTTAAGTGCTTGAAATGTTTGTTTGAGGTCTCTTTAGTGTTGGGGGTGGTCTACCCCATTTTGTGTCTTATTTTGCCTTGTTTTGGACCATCATTTTAGGCCTTTGTGACCACCTTTGCATGAACTTTCTATCACTAAACTCTAGAGGAATTTCAGTGGTGGAAAGTGTGTTTTGAGGTCTTAGATAAGAGGGGGTTGTCCCCCCCCCCTCCTCTTCTCTTGTTTGTTGGTGTTGATGGCTCATCAAAGGAGCATGTATTTCTATCTTCTTGAAGCTTTGTTTGAGCACTTTTTTGTGACCTTCTAGACCTGCCATGACTCTTTTTTTTGGTTGTCTTGGTCACCCCTTGCATGCTTCTTGTATGTGTAGTGTAATCCTACTTGTTGCTTATCAAAGTATCATGTTTGCTAAGCTTGTTTTGGGTCTATCTCAGGAGGTTTTCGGTGTTGTTTTAGCATGCTATAGCTCTATCTAGACTTGGTTTGATAGCCTCTTGCATGCTTCACACACTTGTAGTGTAATCTTGCATACTAGCCTAATATGCATCATGCTTTGGACCATCATTCTAGCATGCTTTTGGCTCTACTCAAAGAAACTTTTGTTCATGTTTTACCATGCTTGAGCTCTGTTTTATGTTATTTTGATCATGCATCCCTTGCTTTGTATAGCCATAGTGCATTCTAGCTCATTAGCCTTGAGTTTCCAAGTCACTAGCATGCATTGCTTGGGCTATTTGCATGATTTGGCATCATTTAGTATGTGATTTCAGACTATGTTTCATTTTCGTACCATCACATCTTTCACTCATTCAATGCTTTGGAGGGTTGGTTCTTTATGCCTTAAGTATAAGCCATTGTGCATGCCATCTTGCCTAAGCTTTTAGGTTACCATATCAATATGTTTTTGGTGTTGTTTTGTCATGATATAACTCTGATTTTTGTTGGTGAAGCCATCTTATGCTTGGTTTTGGCAGATGTAGTGCAATCGGCCTTGGTAGCCGTGAGCTTTGAGCCTTCTAGTATGCATTGTTTGTGACATTGCATGATTTGGAATCATTTTACATGTTATTTCAGAGCATATAGCATTGTCATATTCACATGCATATCACTATTTAATTGTGGTTGAATGGTTATGCATTGTTGCCTTGTTTGTGGCCTAATATGTACACATGCATGCCTAGACTTTTGAGCTCCCATCTCAGCATGTTTTGGTCTTTGTTTTGACCTATTTGAGCTCTGTCTATGATTGGTTCAATCATTTGTGCCATGTATTGCATGCCTCTTGTGTAGTCTCCTTGAGTAGCCTTGTGCCTTAGGCCCTCTTGCATGACATACTTGGGTTGTTTGAATGGTTTGGCATCATTTTATACATGTTTTCAGAGCTTGTAGTGTTGTCACACTTCCATATTTTTCACTCCTTGCTCTTGTTGAGAGTTGTGCTCTTATGCTTAATTGGTGAGCCAATGCATGTGCATGCATCATCTTGCCTTTCATACCATCCTTTCATAGCATTATGGCCATTGTTTTGGGCATGATTGAGGTATGTCTATAGTTAGTTTAAGTCCATTGAGCATGTTGTTTGAACGCTGTTGTTTGCATTGTGTTTGCATATTGTTTGCATGCGCATGCATTGCATTGAGTTTGCATGCCGTTAGCTTTGTTAAGTTGATCATGTTTCATTGCATTGTTTTGGATAGGGTGTTAATCCAAACACGGGAAATGAGGGACGTTTCATACTTGAAGTGATGAAATGTGCCTCATTTCTCGGTCGCCAACCCTCTTGATCATGCATGATAGAGGTTAAGGCTCTTATGTGTTATTTGTGCATTCATTTACATTGAATTGTGTAATCTTGGCTTCTCGGCCATCGTGCATTGCGATGCTTGGTAGGTGGACCGAGAGCCGAGAACCGCACTCCCTTGAGCTCATGAAATGATAGGGAGGGTGATTGTACACACATATCTTGCAAATACATTGTCACGTCCCTTCTTGTTCTCTGTTGTAGCGAACTGGAAGTGTGCAGAATTTTCTGGTCGGCAGACCAGTAAAAGTGGCTGGCCGACCACTTTTTCTGGTCTGCAGCAAATGTAAGTGGTCGGCAGGAGGTCTACACCACCATCAACTGGTCGGCAATGCTCCTGGAGGTGCCCATGATGGAGTAGAAGCTATCTAGAGGCTTGTGCAGTGTTCTTAAAACAAATGCAAACAGAGGCGAGTTGGGGCATAGTGATGGATTTTCGAGCGAGGCGACCGAGCATGCATGTGCTTCTCGCCCTTAGGCCCCTTTTAACTGCTTTTTTAGCTAGCTCATACTTTGGTTCTGTGCTTAAGTAGTTAATGCATTTAGCTACTCATTTGTATTCAATTAGCTAGTGTAGTTAGCTAATTAGCTTGTTTTGTAATAATTCGTTAACTTGTTAGTTAATTAGTTTCATTTTGTAATAATTAGTTTAATTAGCTTAGATTATCTAGTTAGCTTATTATTCGGACCCTCCGTCGAGAGGGCACAACTGTTGTAATAAGTGTGCGTATGTGTGATGCATGTCTTCCAACCCCATTTCTTTCTCCCTTTTATTTACCAGCTTTTGATGGTTAGTTTTAGGGCATGTTTCAATTAACATCCTTATGCTTTGCATGTTTGCATTCATTCATCTGTCTTGCATGCACCGGGCTCGGCGCATCATACTAACTGCATTGTATTTCAATACCAATTTGAATACATGTTATCTAGTTGCATTCACATAACATCTTGGAATAGCCGAGCCTATCTTAGTTGCATTTTGCATGTGTTGCATTAGGCATTGTTAACATAGCTAGGATCATGCATTGATTTCTAACTAGCTTTTGTTTTGGCTCGGAGTACTAGGTAAGTGTTTATGCTTTAGCATCCCTGCATGCGTGTAAGTGTTGCCATGTTTAGCATGCTTGCCATGAGGCTAACTGTTTAAGTGTTTAAGCTGCATGAATGCATGTGGGTGAAGGTTTGATTGCCTAAATTGGAACAACTCGATGAATGTGCGTTTTAAGCCCACTTGAAGTGGCAAAATCATGTTTTTCTAAGCCCACTTGAGGGTGGCAAATTCGCGTCTTAGCCTACTTGCGAGTAGCAACGTCAAACCATTTTCAAACAAACAAACATGAGTTGTTTTGTTCCAATCTGCGTGATTGAGTCTATATTTGTATACTGTGCACATCACGTAGTAAGTTAGCTAATAAACCGGAATAAGAACGCATGTGTTTTCAAAAACAACATATCATGTTAGTAGAGGCCGATCCTTTGATCGGGCGAGTGGGGGTACTCATTTCATGACCTTCCCCTCTCGTACCCAAGTTCCCGAGCCAAGGAAACTTTGGTGATGACGGACACGTGGCCTTTGGCACGAGTCAGGGTTTCTTAAATTTCCTAAAACAAAATATTTAGATTACGACTCTGAAATCTGGCAAAGTAGTCCATGTTTGGCACTTCTTTATTAAAATCAGTTTTCCAAAACGATTTTCTAGATTTGGACTCTTTGGTGATTTATCAGTCTTACATTGCACTTTGTGAGATTAGATTCAGAACCGTGACAGGAGTCCGAATTGTAGTAGCTAGAACAACAATTTGCGCCTTCGCGTGTGGAGCGGAGTTCGGGAGGTCTACACCTTGCCTGAGAATCTTCCGAGCTAACATTACTCCATTCATGTGCGCTCCGCACTCTTCTCCATGGATAGCCTCCATTAGGCGCTTTGACTCATCTGCTTCGACACATAACTTGTGCATTCCCAAATGACCCCTCTTGTACAATTTACCTCCGCTGATGATAAATTGAACGGCCATCCGCTGTATTGCCCTCTTATCTTTGGCATTTGCCCTTGGGGGATAAACCCCCTTTTTCTAAGAAGTTTCAGATATCATAGTACCAAGGGTTTTGATCTTGAACTTCATCTATTGTGGCGATAGTCTAGTAGGTCGGGGTATATCTTTGATCAATGATGATCGGACGCATCCGGACTCCAAGCGGAATGTCTATCATAGAAGATAGAGTTGATAAGGCGTCAGTAAACCTGTTGTTCTCTCTTAGTAGATGCGTGAAGGTTAGTTTCTCAAACCTAGGAATCAGAACATCCAAGGTCTGGTGATAGATCTTCTTATTTTCCTCTTTAACCTTCCAGTCTCCTTTTGCTTGAGACACAACTAGGTTCGAGTCCCCGATTACGTCTAACCTTTTTGCCCCTAGTTTCAGGGCAGCATCCAAACCAGCGATACACGCCTCGTATTCTACTTCGATATTGGATACTTTGAATCGGAGTTTGAAGGCTAAGGGTATATGGGAATTGTTGGGTGCTATAAGCAACACCCTTATTCCATAACCGTACTGATTAGACGCTCCGTCAAAGTACATTGTCCAAATCTCTTCGTCGACTTCCAAAATTGCTTCATCTAGGAACATGAATTCTACCGCTTCATTCCCTTCCACTAGGTGATCATCCAGGAACTCAACTACCTTTCTCCCTTTGATAGACTTGCGAGTAACATACTTTAGATCAAATTCGGAAAGGAGAAGCAACCAATAGGCTAGCCTACCCGTAAGCACTTGTTTCTCAAAGAGATATTTGATGGGATCTAATCTCGAAACCAGAATTACAAAGTGACCTAACAAGTTGTACCTCAACTTCCTGGTAGCCCATACCAAGGCTAAGCAAGCTTTCTCTAACAGGGTGTAACGGGTCTCATAATCTAGCATTTTCTTGCTCAAGTAATAGATGGCTTTCTCCACCTTATCCTCAGATTCTTAAGCAAGCATGCATCCCATCGTTGTGTCCGTTACTGACAGATACAGAATCAACGGCTTTCTCGACTCTGGCGGCGACAACACAGGTGGATTCTAAAGGTACTGCTTGATCTGCTCGAAAGCAAATTCACATCGATCATCCCATCGGAACTTCTTTCCTTTCTTCAGGAGACCAAAAAGTGGTTCACAAGTCAAGGTTAATTTAGAGATAAATTGTCTTATGAATTGCACTTTACCCAGAAAGCCTTGCACCTCCTTTTCAGCACTAGGTGGTGACATTCCTAGGATGTCCTTGATTTTGAAAGGATCTACCTCGATGCCCTTTTGTGTAATCAAGAAACCCACCATTTTTCCTACTGTTACGCCTAAAGTACACTTTTGTGGATTCAACCTCGGTCTGTATTCTCTAATCCGTTGAAAGAATTTTTTCAAGGCGGTGTAGTGGCCCTCTCTTTATTTGGACTTGATAATCATGTCGTCCACATACACCTCGACCTCTTTATGGATCATATCATGTAGAATTGTGGTTGTAGCCCGTTGATAGGTAGCCCCGACATTTTTCAGCCCAAACGGCGTTACTCTGTAGCAATAGGTTCCCCACGGCATAGTGAAAGCAGTTTTCTCTTTGTCCTCGGGTGCCATCAAAATCTGGTTATACCCAAAAAATCCATCCATGAAGGAGAGCAATGCATGACCCGCGGTGAAGTCCACCAATTCATCGATGTGCGATAGAGAAAAGTCGTCCTTCGAACTGGATCTGTTCAGATCCCTGAAATCCGCACACACCCGAATTCTGCCATCTTTCTTTGGCACTAGGACGATGTTGGCCAACCAAGTTTGATACTCAGATACTAGGAACAACTCTGCGTCTATCTGCTTGGTGACCACTTCCTTAATCTTCAAAGCCAAATCCGGGCGTATTCTCCGCAACTTCTTTTTGATGGGTCGGGCCTCGGGGTCAAGAGAGATTCGATGTTGTACAATCTCATGATTGATTCCGGGCATGTCTTCGTAGGACCACGTGAAAACATCTTTGAAATCTTTTAATAAAGCAACTAAGCGCTCTCACTCCTCCGAAGACAATGTGGACCCGATCTGGACCAAACACGGATCCTTCTCAGTACCCACATTAACAATAATGATTTCAGCAGCAAGGGGTTTTCTAAACCTCTCTTTCTATCGATTAATCAAAATTTTCAAAACAAGAGGAATTCCTTTCTCATCGTTTTCATCAAAATTTTGAAAATCCTAATCAATGCAATAAACAAGAGGCACAGAGAAATACTCAGAATCTGCGGTGGCATTCTCATTCACAAAGTCAAGCTCATCTAATTCCTCGGTTACAACTGACTCAAAGAAAAAAGAAAACGATGACCTGGACAAAACCTCGGCACCTGAGTTATCAACCTCAGAAATACCGGACCTAGACTCATAAGAACCAGAATCTGATTCCAATTCCACAGGTGTAGACACCCCATTTTTGACCGACCTTAAGACTCAGACATCACCGATTGAGTGCTTGGTGATGTTGCATATTGTGCTCGTTCTGAGGTTTCAGAGTCTCGGCTGTGAGCCTTGCCTCTGGACTTCCGGACTCTTTCATGCTTTGCCTCGGTTTGTGAACCAGGCTCTGTTTTCTCTCTTTTCTCTTCCCGAAAGGAGGGAGAGGTCTCGTAGATCATCTCTCAGTGGCCGTAGGCTACGTTTCGTGGCCGTAGGTCATTTTTCCCATTTGGAGTCCGATTTCCGGTTTTTCGGAGCCGTTGGCCGTGTGCCACGGTTCGGGACCGCTTAACCACCTCTGTTTGCTCCAGTTTTTGGCATGCATCTTATTTACTCCCTTTTGAGGGACACTGTGGTCCGAGAGAGCAACTTCGTGGTCAGACACCACTTCCGGTGCCTAACAGCCTACTTTCGGGGCCCCAAACTGCGTGTTTTGGCTCCCGAACCTTCATTTGGCATTTTTGGGCTCCGATCCAAACTTGAGATAGTCATATTTTGAGGTTCTTTTCATGTTTGATTCAGGACCTTTTGCTGTTTGAGATCTCCTCCTATCACTTGCTTCTTTAACGCTCTTTTAGGCTTATTTTTGCACGGTATTTTAGGCTTACTTGCGAGCTGTTTCGGACTTGGTCATAAACTACAAAGTATCTTGTTTTGAGTCCCTCTTCAACTTTGTTGAAGGGCTCTCGGCCATTTGGGTCTAGAAGCTACCACTTGCCTTTATATCCCACTTTTTGGCCTTTTTGGGGGGAAACTTGAATTGTTTTCCCCCCCCTTTTTTCCCCCCTCTTTTCCAACTCTTTTGCTTATAAAACCAGAAGCTCCCAGCTGTGTTGGAGGGATATAGATTTTTGTATAAGCCTCTCACATTAAATTTCTCTCTCTCTCTACTCTAAACCTCAAAACCCCTTAAATTCTTAACCATTTTTACACACCATCACCTAGCACCACACCACCACTTCCATTTCTAGAAGCTTGGAGGTCTTCTCAGAGGCTAGGAGGTAGCAAATTTGGTCCAAGAAGTTGCTAAAGATTGGTCTACAAGGGTGAGTTACCATTTCCCTCTTTCTAGCTCATTTTTGCAACATTTCTTAGCCTCTCTTTCTTGTATATCTGAGCTCCGGCCATAACTGAAAGTAGTGTTTTTTTTAGCTCTATTTCATATTTCAGTAAGGGACTTTTGTCATTTGAGGTCCCCATCTTACACTTGCTTCATTATCCCTCTTGTATGCCTATTTCTTGCGTAGTATTTTGGCTTATGTATAATCAGTTTTGAGGCATGTCATAAACTGAAGAGTTGCTTATTTTGATCCCTTCTTCAACATTGTTGAAGGGCTCATTGCTGTTTGTGGCCTCCATTTACTACTTTCCATTATATCTCTCTTTTGGCCATATTTTTGCATGATTTGTTAGCCTCGGATGATTCTGTTTTTGGGCTATTTTCAGAGATGAAAACAGTCTTATTTTCACCCCTCTTCATGTTTCATTAAGGGTTTTTCATGGTTTGAGGCATCTTTTATATACTTTGTGTTATATCTCTCTTTTTGGCCCCATTTTGCATAGCATTTTGAACATATTTGCATACTGTTTTGGGTCCGGCCATCAACTGTAAAATGCATTATTTTTGGCCCCTATTCAACATTGATGAAGGGCTTCTTTGTGTTTAAGGCCAGCAACCACTACTTGCTTCTTTGTCCATCTTTTGGTCCATTTCTTGCATGAGGGTTTAGCCATAGCTGTGTTGGTTTTCGTGGTTTTCCATAAACTGTAAAAGATCATGTTTTGGGCCCCCCTTCAATATTGTTGAAGGGCCATAATCTGTTTGGGGTCAGCAGCTGTGAGTTGCTTCTTTATCTCACATTTAGGGCCACTTTTGCATGCTAGTTTTTCCCTATTTTTGTTTGCTATTTGACCTCACTTAGAACTGAAAACATGCTTGCTTTGGGGCTTCCTTGAATCTGTCTTCACATGTCATGATCAAATAATGCATGTTTTGTATAGCTATAGGCCAATGCATAGGCCTAGTTTTGCATTTCTGTTTCATTTCATGCATCGGGAGCCATGCTTTTATGATTCGGGACTGTTTTGGGTCATATTTCAGCACTGAAATTTGCATGCTAGCATATCATATTCCATGCGTTGCCATGTCTGGTTAGAGTGGCATTCCGTGCCGTAAGTTCGGTCCTCGGTTTGCGCGCACGCGTGCACGCATTTTGAGTTGTCTGGTTTTCATTTGATGGCCTCCTATGTGAGTGTGGCTGAGGTCCACTCATGTTGGTGTAAGCCCATACTGCATTGTGTATGCCATTTCATTTCATGGCATTGCGTATGCTAGGTTGTATGTTAGCACATTGTGTATGCCATGTTATCTCGTGCATCGTGTATGCCATTTCATAGCATTGTGTATGCTAGGTTGTATATTAGTTGCATATCATGCATATTGCATTGTGCTTGGGATAGGAGTTAGCCCGAGCACGGGAAACGTGGTACGTTCTGTACTCCGAGTGACGGAACGTGTCTCAATTCCTAGTCGTCGACACTCCGAATTATCCATGATGGAGTTAGGTTTTAGTTGAGTTTTCATGTGCATTCATTCTGTATTGAGTAATGCAAATTGACTCCTCGGTCATCATGCATCGATATGCGTGATTGGTGGCACGAGGATCGAGGCATGCATACATTTGTGAAAATACATTGCTATGCCCCTCTCTTGCTCTCTGTTGCAGCAAATCAAGAATCAGCAGTCTCCTGGAGCTTGGTGCGCTTCCCAAGGATCGTTGCAAAACAGAGGCTAATTGGGGCATCCTAGTGGCTTTTCGCGCAAGGCAGTCCAAACATGCATCATTCATCAGAGTCAAGGCAGTCCCTGGCTTGCATGCCAGTTTATAGCTTTCCTAGATTAATTTGTAAATTAATTAGGATTTTTGTATTTATTCGGGACTGTAATTATTTATTTGGGACTGTATATTTATTCGGACCCTCTGCGCGAGGGCACAACTGTAATAAGTGTGCGTGTGTGTGTTGTATGTCTTCCAACCCCACGTCTTTCTCCCATTTATTTATCCGCTTATGATGGTTAGATTAGGGCATATTTCAATTAGCATACAGTATGACAGTATGTTTGCATCATTCATCTGTTCTACATGCACCGGGCTCGGCGCATCATACTAATTGCATTTGTATTTCAATTTCAAAGTTGAATACTTGTTAGCTGTTGCATCTCATATGCCATGTTTAGAATAGCCGAGCCTGCTATAGTTTGCATTTTTGCATGTGTTGTATTAAGCATTTCTGTATACTTAGGATCATGCATGATTTCTAAAGTAGCTTCTGTTTTGGCTTGGAGTACTTGGTGAGTTTTTATGCTTTAGCATCCTTGCATGCGTGTGAGTGACTGCCATGAATAGCATGTTTACCATGAGGCTATATGCTTATGTGATAGAACTGCCTGAATGCTTGTGGGTGAAGGTTGGGTTATTTGGATTGGAACAAATCATCAACTGTGAGTTTTAAGCCCACTAGATAGTGGCAAAACCATCTTTTCTTAAGCCCACCTGAGGGTGGCAAAATCTGCATCTTTAAGCCTACTTGCGAGTAGCAAACCATCTTTCATAAACAAACATGAAATGTTTTGTTCCAATTCAGGCGATCCAGTCTATACTTGTATGTTTTGCGCATCACATAGTAATCTAGGCTAATAACCGGAATAAGAACACACAATGTTTTCAAAACTAGATATCATGGTTAGTAGAGGCCGATCTTTAATCGGGCGAGTGGGGGTGCTCACGAAGTGACCTTCCCCAATCGTACCCGAGTTCCCGAGCCGAGGCAACTTTGGTGATGACGGACACGTGGCCTTAGGCAAACGAGTCAGGGTTTCCTAAATTTTCCCAAAATAAAATATTTAGGTGGCGACTCTGTATCTGGCAAAGCAGTCCATGTTTGGCACTTCTTTCAAAAAATCTGTTTTCTTAAAACGATTTGCCGGATTTGGACTCTTTGGTTCAGACTTAGAACCGTGACAATTTGAGAGTCCTGAGCTGTAGTGACCCCAAATGAACAGAACGGGACTCATCCTCCCGGGGCGTTCGGGGACGTCTACAGTTTTTGGCGACTCTGCTAGGGATTTAGAGAACTTGACTCGGACTCATGATATCTGTTTTTGACTACACTTATGTGTTTCTTTGCATTGCATGTGCATTGGTGCGCCTAGGACACCGTGTTTGCCATCTGCTATTCCTGAACGGTTTACCGGAGGCTTGTCTTGTCAAGGCATGACCATGAGGCTGACCGGTTGTGGGCTCTGCCAGTATGGGAACACAAACTCCGGCTTTACCGGGGCACCCCTTTTGACCATTCGACCTAGTGCATATTCGGAATCCATAGTGACCATTCCAAACTAGGACAGGTTGCTTACCCGATATAGGTTGTTTGAAACTGCTGCGTGCGTAGTGAAACCCTAGCTCCTGACAAAATAGGACAGGGAAACCTTACCCCAACATAGGGGTGTTTTGGCTCTCACTTCTCTGCTATGTGCTTTTAGAGTGTGTCTCTATAGGAATGCATGTATCAGTCTACAAGTTTGGGCATCAGGCCTGCGGGCATCAGTATCTGGGAATCAGTTTTACCTGAGGGTATCAGTTCACGGGCAGAATTTTGGGCAGAATTCAGTAGAGAGCACACTCATTCAACCACACCCGTATCTGTTTTGGTGAAATCGGGCTGAGATGCTGTCTGTTTTCGCTTTTGCTGAGTAGTCTTGGAACCATAGCATCAGAAGGGTCTGATATCCCCCGGGTACTCTGGACTTGTGTTGTTATGTGATCGGGGGATGAACCACTTGCTGGCGGTGCTCAGTTTACTCCAGATGTGATGGATGGCACGCACTATTTTTGAGCATTTGTGAATGCTGTTTATTCTGCTTTCTGACTCGGGTATTGAGTCTGTCTTGTTGTATCGAGTCAGTCCTGTTGAGTCTGTCTTGTTGTATTGAGTCAGTCCTGTTGAGTCTGTCTTGTTATATCGGGTCAGTCCTGTCGAGTCTGTCTTGTTGTATCGAGTCAGTCCTGTTGAGTCTGTCTTGTTATATCGGGTCAGTCCTATCGAGTTTGTCTCGTTGTATCGAGCTAGTCCTGCTGAGTCTGTCTCGTTGTGTCGAGCCAGTCCTATTGAGTCTCTCTTGTTGTATCAAGTCAGCCTTGTTGTGTAGGAGTCAAGTGACTCCGGGGGTGTTACCTCGGACATCACTGTTTTGTTTCGTGTTTGTCTTTTTGCTTTCTTTGAGTCTGTTTCTACCGAGGAGCCAGTTGTGCCAACAGATCTCAATGAAACAGCAGTGATTTTCATGCTCTCGCATTTGCTTCTGCCTTGTGCCAGTTGTACCAGAAATTCCAAATGAGATGGCAGTATTTGATTAGAAGTTGTGTCTTTTCTGTGCTTTGAATTCATTGCATTAACTTAAGTTTTTCAAAACTTTTTTTGAACACTGCGATGAAAACAAAGGGGAAGGAATTCCTCGGGATTTGCAAAACTTTGATCAAATTGAGAGAAAGAAAGGCATGCTAAGCCCTTAATGAATGAAATCATGTTTGTTAACGTGAGTACTGAGAAGGATCCTGGCTTAATCCAAATTGGTCCCACACCGTCTTCAGCGCGAGCGATTTGTCGCTTTCTTAAAAATTTTCAAAAAGCAAACTGTTTTGCGCGGTCTTGTGAAGACTTGTGTGGAATCGCTCTTGAGATTGTGCAGCTTAGGATCGCTCTCAACCTCGAGACTTGAGCCCTTTCTTTCAAACCTTGACCTTGGATTCAGAGTGTTCAACGGTCAACCGCGATATGAGGCCTGTGTGGCCAGATTTGAAACAGCCCTCGAACAAGAGGCACCAAAGTCAGATCAAGAAGATCAGACCTCATCAGAAGAAGCTTGCGAAGCTAGATCAGGAGCACCCCCTCGAACTAGGGGCAAGAACTTGAAATGTGCTCGAAGAGTCCAAGATGAAGATCGGCAAGAATGCCAAACCCCAGAAGAGAGGAAAGAAGAAGACATTGTTGAAGGACAACCGAGTTCCTCTCCACAAACACTAGGGGCAAATTCACCCACCATTGGATGGACTTCCACTTCGTCAACAAATAACAGCCATTCTCCTGGATTCAGACGACTTCAGGATCTCAAAACCATTGGACATGGACAAAGCTACACTTTTACCCTTGAAAGGCTCGCTGCGCCGAAAACCCGGAAGGGCGACCCAGGCAAAAGTTAGAGCAAGAAAAAAACAAAAAAAAGAAAAAAGAAAAAAAAAGAAAAGTGCAAAGAATGAAAAAAAAAGGAACAAAAATGCGAAGAAAAGAACAAAAAAAAGAAAATCAAAAAAGAAAAGAAATGAAAAGAATTGAAAAGAAAAGAAAAACAAAGCTCGCAAGGTCGAAAACCCGCAACAGACGCCTTGGCAAAAGTTAGAGCATAAAAAGGAGAGGTTAAATACCCGAGTATACCTTAACCCCGAACTACGTAAGGCTTGATTTCCATGATTTGGGATATGTAGGCAACATCATTCTGAAGTCCAACCGTAAAAAAAATCGATTGTGTCCATGCGATGGTTCTGGTCATCTTTGTCTTCTCTGTATCTGAGAGTCTGGTTGTGTTCGTCGCTCTGAGGACTGACTATAATGCGCTGCGGTGCTATCCAAACAAGGGGCAACTTTCCATTGCCATTCAAAACGCCGCAGTGTCATTTCAAACAAGGGGTAACTTTCCGTTGCCATGCAGTGTCCTTCAGACAAGGGGCAATTTTCCATTGCCATGGATCCGAGGTTGCGCATCTCAAGAGTAGGTTCCGTGCTCGTTGAGCAGTGGTCGTTTGCAAAAATAGTTTTTGAGAATTTTTACTGAGGTTGACTAATCTTCTCGAAAAGTATTCCATTTTCAACACTGGACCATTTCTTGGACCCAAAAGAGGAAAATTTTCAGTGCTCATGGCCTGACTTGCATGATTTTAAATCAGAAAATTGAACAAGCATGTTAATCTAACTCTCATTTTGGTCAAATTTTTTTTTTAGGAGAAAACTAAAACAAAAATGGTCAAAATGATGAACTAGGGGCATAGTTGAGTCAGGCTTCCTGTCTTTCCCATTGTCAACATACTTGCCAAGAAGGGCACCCTACCTGCCAGAATAGGGCACAACTGAAGTTAACAACAAAGGGCTGAAAGCTCTCTCATCCTCCAAGCAACGAGGTATTAAGCCAAGTGCGAAGCACGAACCGGAATGGGACAAGATATTCCACTCCCTTATCTGGACAGATCTGATCACGTCCGAACTCCCCAGCAAAGCATCATCAACTGATGTTAGCTGCAGATTTGCTACACACCCAGTTGTAGCGCAACCCTTCCGTGGGAGGAATTCACTAGCTGTGAGTGGAAGAAAGAGAATCTAGCAGAATGCTAGGGGCATGAGCCCACAATTTGCTGTTTATCCATCAACCACCCAGGGGAGGGATGAAAAATGAGAGATTGAAGAATAGAGAGATGTGCGATGAGAGGAAAAGTGAGAGTAGGGCTTTTTCAGAAAAATAGATCTTGAGGGCCGAGTGATGTGAGAACCACAAATGAGAAAGGGTGGGAAACACTACCCAGTGAAACAGGCTCCCTGTGCACGTCTGAGTGTCGTGTCTTTTTGTTTTATCTCGATTCTTGTTTTGACTCGTTTCGAGTGTTACTCGATGTGTCTAGGTTGTGTGCCTTTTATTTCCTTGTTGAGTCGTTTTGCCGTGTTCAGTCGTAGGCTCAATACTTGGTCGAAAACTCATCTCTCAATTTCAAAATAAAATCGTTTTGCGCTCCGAGTGCCGTGCCGTTCTCCACATCTGTCCAAAACAAGATTCGTCCTTTCATAAAACCACAGGGTTCAACCTAGGTCATGTCAGAACAGCAAAACTAGGACCTATTTGAAGCTATATGGGTTCCAGACTACAAAGCAAAAGAAAAGAGGAAATGTCAGGTATCTGAGTTTGTTCCAACTTCAGTAAGTTCCGAGACTACATTCTGTGTGTATCTCTTCAAGTCTTGCCAAAGCTTCGAAGTATGAGTGTGCCTCTACCTCAAGCTCAAGATCAAGTCTGCTTCAAGCCAAAATGGCGATCAAAAGTGCTCTCCCTGAGTACCATTCTCTGCCAGAGGAATCTTGGCTGTGTTCGCAATGAGTTCCTAAGAGACTAGCTGCGACGGTGGAAACTAGAGTTCGAATGGCTGATGCCTAGAACAGAAAGGTTCGGGATTTCCGAGACTAAAGTCTGGTTTAAATACCCAGAGGCGTGCCCTCGGCTTGAAATCTGTATGGAAGCCCCATAGGTTGAGATAGCATGTATGCACCTCAATTCTGGATACCGAACCAACCTAGTTTGTCACCCCGTTGGAGAATAGGGAAAGTTGTGAATATGATCAGGAAGAAAGGCAGCGTCCAAAGTGTTCTACATGAAGAATCCTTGTCAGTATTTCAGAGCCTTTGTACTGTGAGTTGAAGGTAAGTGTTCGAAGAGCACGAGGGGAGATCCCCGTCAGAGTAGAGCGGTTCATCGCCACTCACTCCATGAGGTGCTTTCTAAAAGCACCGCTACGCTTGTTTATTGCGTTCCTTAAACATCATGCATTGTAATGCATTGTACCTATCAGGTTTCTTTCCCATTCATGCACGATATTGTATGTACGGTTCATTCAAAGAAGTTCGGTTTAAGATCATTTCTTTTGTGTATCTATCACACACATTCTCATTTTGTGTATCTACCATGCGCATATTCACTTTTGTGTATCTATCACATACATTCTCGTTTTGTGTATCAATCACACTTCTTTCATTTTGTGTATCTAGCACATACATTCTCATTTAGTGTATTAATCACACTTCATTCATTTAGTATAGCAATCACACTCTGCTCACATTGTGCATCTATCACACTTTGTGTTCATTTTCATTATATCTATCATACTCTGCTCACATTGTGCATCTATCACACTTTGTGTTCATTTTCAGTATATCTATCACACTCTGTTCACACAGTACATCTATCACACTTTGTGTTCACATTTAGTATATCAATCATACTCTGTTCACATAGTGCATCTATCACACTTTGTGTTTACATTCAGTATATCAATCATACTCTGTTCACTAAGTGCATCTATCACACTTCGTGTTCGCATTTAGTATATCAATCATACTCTGCTCACATTGTGCATCTATCACACTTTGTGTTCATTTTCAGAATATCAATCATACTCTGTTCACTAAGTGCATCTATCACACTTCGTGTTCACATTTAGTATATCAATCGTACTCTGTTCACTAAGTGCATCTACCACACTTCGTGTTCGCATTTAGTATATCAATCATACTCTCCTCACATTGTGCATCTATCAGACTTTGTGTTCATTTTCAGTATATCAATCATACTGTGTTCACATTCAGTATATCAATCATACTCTGCTCACTAAGTGCATCTATCACACTTCGTGTTCGCATTGAGTATATCAATCATACTCTGCTCACATTGTGCATCTATCACACTTTGTGTTCATTTTCAGTATATCAATCATACTCTGTTCACTAAGTGCATCTATCACACTTCGTGTTCACATTTAGTATATCAATCATACTCTGTTCACATAGTGCATCTATCACACTTTGTGTTCACTTTTAGTATATCAACCATACTCTGTTCACTAAGTGCATCTATCACACTTCGTGTTCGCATTTAGTATATCAATCATACTCTGCTCACATTGTGCATCTATCACACTTTGTGTTCATTTTCAGTATATCAATAATACTCTGTTCACTAAGTGCATCTATCACACTTCGTGTTCACATTCAGTATATCAATCATACTCTGTTCACTAAGTGCATCTATCACACTTCGTGTTCGCATTTAGTATATCAATCATACTCTGCTCACATTGTGCATCTATCACACTTTGTGTTCATTTTTAGTATATCAATCATACTCTGTTCACTAAGTGCATCTATCACACTTCGTGTTCACATTTAGTATATCAATCATACTCTGTTCACATAGTGCATCTATCACACTTTGTGTTCACTTTTAGTATATCAGTCATACTCTGTTCACTAAGTGCATCTATCACACTTCGTGTGTGCATTTAGTATATCAATCATACTCTGCTCACATTGTGCATCTATCAAACTTTGTGTTCATTTTCAGTATATCAATCATACTCTGTTCACTAAGTGCGTCTATCACACTTCGTGTTCACATTTAGTATATCAATCATACTCTGTTCACATAGTGCATCTATCACACTTTGTGTTCACTTTTAGTATATCAATCATACTCTGTTCACTAAGTGTATCTATCACACTTCGTGTTTACATTTAGTATATCAGTCATACTCTGCTCACTAAGTGCATCTATCACACTTCGTGTTCGCATTTAGTATATCAATCGTACTCTGTTCACACAGTGCATCTATCACACTTTGTGTTCACTTTTAGTATATCAATCATACTCTGTTCACATTGTGCATCTATCACACTTTGTGTTCATTTTCAGTATATCAATCATACTCTGCTCACATTGTGCATCTATCACACTTTGTGTTCATTTTCAGTATATCAATCATACTCTGTTCACTAAGTGCATCTATCACACTTCGTGTCCACATTTAGTATATCAATCATACTTTGCTCACTAAGTGCATCTATCACACTTCGTGTTCGCATTTAGTATATCAATCATACTCTGCTCACGTAGTGCATCTATCACACTTTGTGTTCACCTTCAGTGTATCGATCACACTCTGTTCACTTAGTGCATCCATCACAGTTTGCGTTCACTTTTTGTATATCCATCATACTTTGCTTCACTTAGTATATCAATCACACTTTATTCACATAGTGTATCCAGCACACTCTTCACTTTTGTGTATCTATCACACATGCTCGCTAACATTGCACCATAACTGCATGAAATGTAGTTTGATTTGCCTTTCTGCTTAAAACTGTTGCATCTATTTGCGAATACTTGCTTCATTACAGCTTGCTGCATTTGCCTGGTCATGAGGTACCTTCGGTTTCTTGCATTGTCGGTTGCATTTTGCCCATGCCTGCGGGCATGCCTGCGGGCACATTTCTTCGCTATTTTGTATGTTTGTCTAAGTCTTCGGCCTTGTCAAAAATGGGTCGTCTCTGGGCTTTGACATTCACTCCCGTCACTTATGACTTTCGAGTTCTGTCAAAGAGGGGCAACTGTAGACACCCCATTTTTGACCGACCTTAAGACTCAGACGTCACCGATTGAGCGCTTGGTGATGTTGCATATTGTGCTCGTTCTGAGGTTTCAGAGTCTCGGCAGCGAGCCTTGCCTCCGGACTTCCGGACTCTTTCATGCTTTGCCTCAGTTTGTGAACCAGGCTCTGTTTTCTCTGTTTTCTCTTCCCGAAGGGAGGGAGAGGTCTCGTAGATCATCTCTCAGTGGCCGTAGGCTACGTTTCGTGGCCGTAGGCCATTTTGCCCGTTTGGAGTCCGGTTTTTGATTTTTCGAAGACGTTGGCCGTGTGCCTCGGTTCGGGACCGCTTAACCACCTCCGTTTGCTCCAGTTTTTGGCATGCATCTTATTTACTCCCTTTTGAGGGACACTGCGGTCCGAGAGACCAACTTCGTGGTTGGACACCACTTCCGGTGCCTAACAGCCCACTTTCGGGGCCCTAAACTGCGTGTTTTGGCTCCCGAACCTTCATTCGGCATTTTTGGGCTCCGACCCGAACTTGAGATAGTCATATTTTGAGGTCCTTTTTATGTTTGATTAAGGACCTTTTACTGTTTGAGATCTCCTCCTATCACTTGCTTCTTTAACGCTCTTTTAGGCCTATTTTTGCACGGTATTTTAGGCTTACTTGCGAGCTGTTTCGGACTTGGTCATAAACTACAAAGTGTCTTGTTTTGAGTCCCTCTTCAACTTTGTTGAAGGGCTCTTGGCTATTTGGGTCCAGAAGCTACCACTTGCCTTTATATCCCACTTTTTGGCCTTTTTGGAGGGAAACTTGAATTGTTTTCCCCCCATTTTTTCCCCCCCTCTTTTCCAACTCTTTTGCTTATAAAACCAAAAGCTCCCAGCTGTGTTGGAGGGATATAGATTTTTGTATAAGCCTCTCACATTAAATTTCTCTCTCTCTCTCTACTCTAAACCTCAAAACCCCTTAAATTCTTAACCATTTTTACACACCATCACCTAGCACCACACCACCACTTCCATTTCCAGCAGCTTGGAGGTCTTCTCAGAGGCTAGGAGGCAGCAAATTTGGTCCAAGAAGTTGCTAAAGATTGGTCTACAAGGGTGAGTTACCATTTCCCTCTTTCTAGCTCATTTTTGCAACATTTCTTAGCCTCTCTTTCTTGTATATCTGAGCTCCGGCCATAACTGAAAGTAGTGTTTTTTTGAGCTCTATTTCATGTTTCAATAAGGGACTTTTGTCATTTGAGGTCCCCATCTTACACTTGCTTCATTATCCCTCTTGTATGCCTATTTCTTGCGTAGTATTTTGGCTTATGTATAATCTGTTTTGAGGCATGTCATAAATTGAAAAGTTGCTTATTTTGAGCCCTTCTTCAACATTGTTCAAGGTCTCATTGCTGTGTGTGGCCTCCATTTACTACTTGCCATTTTATCTCTCTTTTGGCCATATTTTTGCATGATTTGTTAGCCTCGGATGATTTTGTTTTTGGGCTCTTTTCAGAGCTGAAAACAGTCTTATTTTCACCCCCTATTCATGTTTCATGAAGGGTCTTTCATGGTTTGAGGCATCTTTTATATACTTTGTGTTATATCTCTCTTTTTGGCCCCATTTTGCATAGCATTTTGAACATATTTGCATACTGTTTTGGGTCCGGTCATCAACTGTAAAATGCATTATTTTTGGCCCCTATTCAACATTGATGAAGGGCTTCTTTGTGTTTAAGGCCAGCAACCACTACTTGTTTCTTTGTCCATCTTTTGGTCCATTTTTGCATGAGGGTTTAGCCATAGCTGTGTTGGTTTTTGTGGTTTTCCATAAACTGTAAAAGATCATGTTTTGGGCCCCCCTTCAACATTGTTGAAGGGCCCTAATCTGTTTGGGGTCAGCAGCTGTGAGTTGCTTCTTTATCTCACATTTAGGGCCACTTTTGCATGCTAGTTTTGCCCTATTTGTGTTTTCTGTTTGACCTCGCTTAGAACTGAAAACATGCTTGTTTTGGGGCTGTCTTGAATCTGTCTTCACATGTCATGATCAAATAATGTATGTTTTGTATAGCTATAGGCCAATGCATAGGCCTAGTTTTGCATTTCGGTTTCATTTCATGCATCGGGAGCCATGCTTTTATGATTCGGGACTGTTTTGGGTCATATTTCAGCCCTGAAATTTGCATGCTAGCATATCATATTCCATGCCTTACCATGTCTGGTTAGAGTGGCATTCTGTGCCGTAAGTTCGGTCCTCGGTTTGCACGCACGCGTGCACGCATTTTGAGTTGTCTTGTTTTCATTTGATGGCCTCCTATGTGAGTGTGGCTGAGGTCCACTCATGTTGGTGTAAGCCCATACTGCATTGTGTATGCCATTTCATCTCATGGCATTGCGTATGCTAGGTTGTATGTTAGCGCATTGTGTATGCCATGTTATCTCGTGCATCGTGTATGCCATTTCATAGCATTGTGTATGGTAGGTTGTATATTAGTTGCATTTCATGCATATCATGCATATTGCATTGTGCTTGGGATGGGAGTTAGCCCGAGCACGGGAAACGAGGTACGTTCCGTACTCCGAGTGACGGAACGTGTCTCAATTCCCAGTCGCCGATACTTCGGATTATCCATGATGGAGTTAGGTTTTAGTTGAGTTTTCATATGCATTCATTCTATATTGAGTAATGCAAATCGACTCCTCGGTCATCATGCATCGATATGCGTGATTGGTGGCACGAGGATCGAGGCATGCATACATTTGTGAAAATACATTGCTATGCCCCTCTCTTGCTCTCTGTTGCAGCAAATCAAGAATCAGCACTCTCCCGGAGCTTGGCGCGCTTCCCAAGAATCATTGCAAAACAGAGGCTAATTGGGGCATCCCAGTGGATTTCCGCGCAAGGCAGTCCAAACATGCATCATTCATCAGAGTCAAGGCAGTCCCTGGCTTGCATGCCAGTTTATAGCTTTCCTAGATTAATTTGTAAATTAATTAGGATTTTTGTATTTATTCGGGACTGTAATTATTTATTTGGGACTGTATATTTATTCGGACCCTCTGCGCGAGGGCCCAACTGTAATAAGTGTGCGTGTGTGTGTTGTATGTCTTCCAACCCCATGTCTTTCTCCCTTTTATTTATCCGCTTATGATGGTTAGATTAGGGCATATTTCAATTAGCATACAGTATGACAGTATGTTTGCATCATTCATCTGTTCTGCATGCACCGGGCTCGGCGCATCATACTAACTGCATTTGTATTTCAATTTCAAAGTTGAATACTTGTTAGCTGTTGCATCTCATATGTGTAGACGTCCCCGAACGCCCCGGGAGGATGAGCTCCCGTTCCGTTCATTTGGGGTCACTACAGCTCAAGGACTCTTAAATTTGTCACGGTTCTAAATCTGAACCAAAGAGTCCAAATCTGGCAAATCGTTTTGAGAAAACTGATTTTGAAAGAAGTGCCAAACATGGACTGCTTTGCCAGATACAGAGTCGCCACCTAAATATTTTATTTTGGGAAATTTAGGAAACCCTGACTCGTTGCCTAAGGCCACGTGTCCGTCATCACCAAAGTTACCTCGGCTCGGGAACTTGGGTACGATTGGGGAAGGTCACTTCGTGAGCACCCCCGCTTGCCCGATCAAAGATCGGCCTCTACTAACCATGATATCTATTTTTGAAAACTTTGTGTATCCTTATTCCGGTTATTAGCCTAGGTTACTATGTGATGCACACAGCATATAAGTATAGACTGGGTCGCCCGAATTGGAACAAAACATTTCATGTTTATTTTTGAAAGATGGTTTGCTACTCGCAAGTAGGCTTAAAATGCAGATTTTGCCACCCAGCAGGTGGGCTGAGAAAAGATGGTTTTGCCACTATCTAGTGGGCTTAAAACAAACAGTTGATGATTTATTACAATCCAAGTAACCCAACCTTCACCCACAGGCATTCAGGCAGTTATATCGCATAAGCATATAGCCTCATGGTAAGCATGCTATTCATGGCAGTCACTCACACGCATGCAAGGATGCTAAAGCATAAAACTCACCGAGTACTCCAAGCCAAAACATAAGCTCATTAGAAATCATGCATGATCCTAAGTATACAGAAATGCCTAATGCAACACATGCAAAAATGCAAACTATAGCAGGCTCGGCTATTCTAAACATGGCATATGGAATGCTACAGCTAACATGTATTCAATTTGGAATTGAAATACAAATGCAGTTAGTATGATGCGCCGAGCCCGGTGCATGCAAAACAGATGAATGATGCAAACATGCTGTCATACTGTATGCTAATTGAAATATGTCCTAATCTAACTATCATAAGCAGGTAAATAAAAGGGAGAAAGACGTGGGGTTGGAAGACATACAACACACACACGCACACTTATTACAATTATGCCCTCGCACAGAGGGTCCGAATAAATAGTACAGTCCCGAAAAAAAGAATATTACAGGCCAAATAATACAGTCCAAATAATATACAAATTCCTAATTAATCAATCAAATTAACTAAGAAAGCTGTAAAACTGGCGTGCAAGCCAGGGACTGCCTTGCTCTTGATGAATGATGCATGTCTGGGCTGCCTTGCGCGGAAATCCATTGGGATGCCCCAATTAGCCTTTGTTTACACCTTTTCTTGAAATGCGCGCCAAACTCCAAAAAGTTGCTGATTCTTTATTTTGCTGCAACAGAGAGCAGGAAAGGGGCATGGCAATCTATTTTCACAGATATATGCATGCCTCGATCCTCGTGCCACCAATCACGCATATCGATGCATGATGGCAGGGGAGTCGAAATGTGCAACGTAATATAGAATGAATGCACGTGTAAACACAACAAGAACCTAACTCCATCATGGGTAATCCGGAGTGTCGGTGACTGGGAATTGAGACACGTTCCGTCACTTGGAGTACGAAACGCACCTCGTTTCCCGTGCCCGGGCAAACTCCTATCCCGGACACGATGCAATATGCATGATATGCATGAATGCAACTAAGACACAACCTAGTATGCACAATGCTATGAAAATGAGATGCCACGAAATGCGTGCACACAGGCACGCAAATCGAGGAAATGACTGAATGCGATCTAAGATACAACCTAGTATGCACTATGTTGTAAAAATGAGATGCCTCGAAATGCGTGCACACGGGCACGCAAACCGAGAAAATGACATACGCAATGTAAATGACATGGAAATGTGATATGGGCTTACACTAACATGAGAGAGCCTCAGCCACACTCACATAAGAGGCTGATGGACGAAAATGAAGTGCCTCGAAACGCGTGCACACGGGCACGCAAATCGAGGCAATGGCATATGCAATGCAATATGGCTAAAATGGCATATAGAATGCAACATGGACTTATCCTAACATGAGAGGGCCTCAGCCACACTCACATAAGGGGCCGATGGATGAAAATGAAATGCCTCGAAATGCGTGCACACGGGCACGCAAATCGAGACAATGGCCTATGCAATGCAATAATGGGCTTACACCAACATGAGAGAGCCTCAGCCACACTCACATAGGAGGCCATCAGATGAAAACAGGACAACTCGAAATGCGTGTACGCGTGCACGCAAACCGAGGACCGACCCTCAGGCACCGAAATGCCACTCTAATGAGACATGGAAAATGATATGCAAATATGCAATTTTCAGTAGCAAAATGAGGGGTAAAACAGCCCCGAAACGAGGCGAAATGATACCCAATGCATGGAATTTCTCCCGAAATGCAAGATTAAGTACGTGAAATGGCTTACAGCTATACAAAGCATGCATAATTGGTACATGGAATGAAAATAAAGAAGCAAGGCAGCCTCAAAATAAGCATTTTTACAGTTCATAGCATGGCCAATCAGAAAACACAAATAGGGCAAAACTAGTATGCAAAAATGGCCCTAAATATGAGGTTATGAAGCAACTCACAGCTGCTGACCCCAAACAGGTTAGGGCCCTTCAACAACATTGAAGAGGGACCAAAAATAAGCCACTTTACAGAACTGTAAAAACCCCAAAAACAAACATAGGTATGGCTAAGCTCTTATGCAAGAATTGGACCGAAAAATGGACAAAGAAGCAAGTGGTAGATGAAAAGCCCAAACAGAAAAATTCCCTTCTACAACACTGAAGAGGGACCAAAAATATGTACATTTACAGTTTATGGAAACCCCAAAATCAGTACACAAACATGCTAGAAATGCAATGCAAAATGAGGCTCAAAAGTGGCTATAACATGAGGTATACAAATCATTCACCAAACGAGCAAAGACCCTTAATAAAACATGTTAAGAAGGTCAAAATAAGGCCACTTTCAGTTCTGATCATGGTCCAAAAATAGAAAAATGATAGGCTAGTGAAGCATGCAAGAATATTGGCATACAAGGAGATATCGAAGCAAGTGCAAGATGGGGGGCTCAAACAGTGTTGATCCCTTAAGAAAAAGTGAAAAATAGCTCAAAAGAAGGCCACTTTCAGTTAGGGCCAGAGCTCAAAACAGTAGGCATATATGGCTAAGAAATGGTGCAAAAATGAGGTAGAAAAGAGGGAAAGTGGACTTACCCTTGAAGACCAATGCTTTTGTTGCTTCTTGGACCAACTTTGATGACTCTAAGCTGCTGGAATTCCTCCCCTTGCTGCTGGAATGGAGTGGTGGTGGTGGTGCTTGGTGGTGATGAAGAAATGGAGCCAAGACTTGAAGGAAATGGAGAGATATGTATCTATATCTTCAAAGCAATTCTTCTAACCCTTTTTCTTGAGTTGGGAGGCCAACTATATAGGCAAGACAGGGAGAGAAGAGTCTAGGCAAAAGTGGAGGGAAATGAAGCCTCTTTTCCCTCCAAAAGGGTCCCCCGGATGTAGATATTTTTGGGGAAAAACCAAGGCACAGCTGGAATGCACTCAACATGAAGAAGCAGGCCGGCCAACTTTTTGAGCTGCAGGTGGCCGGCCGGCCACCTCCCCTAGCCGGCCGGCCAAGGGTCAAAAGGGCCAAGTTGAATTAGTGGCCGGCCACCACATATTGATGTCCTCCCATGCTTCCTCATCACAACCATGTGGTTCAAAATTGGCAACTCTAAAACAAAAGAGAGAACAAGCCATTTTTAGGAGGGGTTCAAAAGGTTCAATTGGATTTTCTGGCCGGCCATATGATATTAGGATCCTCCCATGTGTGTACAACACAAATATGTGGTTTGAGGTTGAAGAAAGTGGCCCCAAGGTGTTCAACATTGGCTCGGAAGTGAGAAAAACGGGTGCCGGAGGGCGAAAATGGAATATAACTGGTTGTTAAGATAATTGTTGGCCTCCCACCCTGTAGTGACCTTCCTGGTGATAAAACAGAGGTACCTGCCAAAAATGAACAAAAACCGATGCAAAACGAAAGCTCGAGGACCAAAACACGCTGTTCGGGGTCCCGAAAATGGGCTGTTAAGCACCGAAAGTGGCATTCGGCCATGAAGTGGGTTTCTCAGACCCCAGTGTCCCTCAAAAGGGAGTAAATAAGAAGCGTGCCAAAAATCAGAGTAAATGGAGATGGTTAAGCAGTCCCGAACCGAGGCACACGGCCTGACGGCTCCGAAAACCGACAACCGGGCTCCGAAATGGGCAAAATGGCCTACGACCACAAAACGTAGCCTACGGCCACTGAGAGATGGTCTATGAGACCTCTCCCTCCCCTCAGGAAAAGAAACAGAGAAAACCGAGTCTGGTTCGCAAACCGAGGCAAGGCACAGAAGAGGGTTCGGAAGTCCGGAGGCAGGGCTCGCAGGCAAGACTCTGAAACTTCTGAACGAGCACATTATGCAATATCACCAAGCGCTCAACTGGTGATGTCTGAGTCTTAAGGTCGGTCAAAAATGGGGTGTCTACAATATGCCATGTTTAGAATAGCCGAGCCTGCTATAGTTTGCATTTTTGCATGTGTTGCATTAGGCATTTCTGTATACTTAGGATCATGCATGATTTCTAATGTAGCTTCTGTTTTGGCTTGGAGTACTTGGTGAGTTTTTATGCTTTAGCATCCTTGCATGCGTGTGAGTGACTGCCATGAATAGCATGTTTACCATGAGGCTATATGCTTATGTGATAGAACTGCCTGAATGCCTGTGGGTGAAGGTTGGGTTATTTGGATTGGAACAAATCATCAACTGTGAGTTTTAAGCCCACTAGATAGTGGCAAAACCATCTTTTCTTAAGCCCACCTGAGGGTGGCAAAATCTGCATCTTTAAGCCTACTTGCGAGTAGCAAACCATCTTTCATAAACAAACATGAAATGTTTTGTTCTAATTTCGGCGATCCAGTCTATACTTGGATGTTGTGCGCATCACATAGTAATCTAGGCTAATAACCGGAATAAGAACATACAATGTTTTCAAAACTAGATATCATGGTTAGTAGAGGCCGATCTTTGATCGGGCGAGCGGGGGTGCTCACGAAGTGACCTTCCCCAATCGTACCCAAGTTCCCGAGCCGAGGCAACTTTGGTGATGACGGACACGTGGCCTTAGGCAAACGAGTCAGGGTTTCCTAAATTTCCCCAAAATAAAATATTTAGGTGGCGACTCTGTATCTGGCAAAGCAGTCCATGTTTGGCACTTCTTTCAAAAAATCTATTTTCTCAAAACGATTTGTCGGATTTGGACTCTTTGGTTCAGACTTAGAACCGTGACAATTTGAGAGTCCTGAGCTGTAGTGACCCCAAATGAACAGAACGGGACTCATCCTCCCGGGGCGTTCGGGGGCGTCTACAACAGGCTCTGTGGAATCAGATTCTGGTTCACTACCCGACTCAGAACTACTAGACAGGTAGCCCTCATCTAGTTGCCAAATGCGGGATGGTGCGTCAGATGCATCCAAGATACTGCTAGAAGGGTTTACACCCGGTTGGTCCTCGATCATGGAAACAATCAGGTTATCCCCCAAGCTCTCTGAGTTTATCGGAGGATTCGAAAGGAGACATGCCAGTCCTGCTCCTACTTCAAGCTCGCTGTTGTCAGAATCACTTTCTATGCTCTTCGCAGCTTCAGCAGTCGATTCAACAATTTCTTCCGTATCACTGCCTTACAGCTACAAGTCAAAGAAAATCTCAAAGCCAGGAACTCCTTGCCTCTCAGACTTGAACCAGGGTTTGGGGAAACCACAAAATGGGAAGTCTTCTCCCTCCCGAACAAAATGACCATTTAGGGTCCACCGGATTACTCTATACCCAAGTTCATAGCGTTGGCTGGTCTGCTTAGCTTTGGCTCTTCCTGCCATCTATTTTCCATTTCTAACCCAATCCTCTTTGATGGGCATATAGCCAAGACCAAAGGTATACGGGTTATGTGGCACATCGACTATGGCAGTAACGCCTTTCCTGTAACGCCCCAAATTTCTAGCCCAAATGATAAGGCAACAATCATGGCTCTTTCAAGCAAAACCGAATATAAATCTCCAAACTTACATTACATGATAGAATAGTTCTTCATGCAACAATACATTAATCCAACAACAAGTAAATAAACAAATAAATACCCCCAAGGGTTTACAAGTTTCCAAGGCTTGAACCTGATTACACAAAAGGATTATTCAAACCCACAAAAACACAACCCTTGGCTTACACACAGAGTCACAGCAAAATGAGAGCATTGTACTCCCAACACACATACTTCCACGCCTCTAGTTGGGTGGGATCACCACATCTTTACCTACGCAAAAATTCCGTAGAGTGAGCATAAAGCCCAGTAGGAAATTCTTAACAAAGTATATACATTTTATACAAATCTCAAGAGATGAAATGCACATGCCATACTATGCCCTTTTTTAAGATAAATCACATTTTTATCTTTTGAAAACCATCATGCTCAATGATATCATGCAATTTTAATTGTTCAAAACTTAACAATTTATTTCAAGGACGGTAAATACGACTCTGGTAATCCCTAGGTTGGTGCCTGCAAGTAGACTATACAAATACTACCAAATTGTCATTTTTACAGGTATTAACCAGAAGTCTCGACACCTATCCACACGGGTTTTCATTCTTTCACCCTGGACTCTCAGGCCAACTTATTCAATATCATCTACACCACCTATCAAGACTTACCAACATATTTACCCCAAAACCATTCCATGAAAACTTGTTTCTCAACATTCTTTTCTCAATGCAAGTTTTCAAATCAACTTTCAAAGTTTAGTGTAATCAAATGAATTGATATGCCAATTTCACAAGATGTATATAAATACTTTTAATCCAATTCATCATCCAAGGAATAACACAATTCTCTCTTCTCAAGTATCCTCGACAATTAGTTATTTCAAGACTATTTCAACGTTTTGAACAACAATTTCCAAAATAAACAACAATTCTCATATTCCCTGAAATTCATCATTTATATAAATATAAATAAGAAATTTTCTAAACATCCATTTATTTTGACACGCAAAATAAATATAATAATATCATTCATGGATTTTCAGTCTCCTTTAATAGAAATCCCTAAATTCTAGGTTTTCTCACTAAAACTATACAACTCAAATCTTTTGAAAGAAAACTTTCCAAAATCATCTTTCCTTCAATCAACAAAGATCAAAACCCATAAGATCATTTTAAAGGAACAAGAGACACTTTCAAAATTGCTCAACTTCTTAAATCAACAATCAATTTTCAAAGCTATCGAAAAATGATTTCGAAAATCATATAGATCTTGCAAAACTATATATATATATATAACTCTAAGAAAATCCCTACCTCAAGTTTTGAAGAAAAAATGAGATGAAACCCCCAAAATCAACGGTGGATACTCGATCTTCACTGCACATAACGAAACCCTCGAGAAGTTAACCAACTTTGATGAAGAACTTATGGAAGAACTCTAATGGATCTTGAGAAATCAAGGTTTTCATCCAATTTGGCATAGGGAAATGTAGAGAGAAGGGAGAGGAAATGGTTTTTAGAGAGAGAGATATACAAAAGTGATCTGAAATATCAGATTCATAAACTGATATAACATGGTCCGCTCGAGCGTCAAATACACTTTCCCAGTACTTTTGCAGACAAGTCAAACTTCTGAAACCAAACATTCTCCACTCAAGCGGATAAACGGCCGCTCGAGCAGACAAGCAACATCTAATACATTTTACATTTTTGCTTCAGAGGTGCTGCCCCTCAAACCCGCCAGGGCGTTGCCCTTGGACCCGCTAAGGGGCGCTGCCCCCTGGACCCCCGCGATCTAACTGGGCAGCTCGATCCACGACATACTCAGGGAAGGGGAAAAACTGGGATCGCTACAACCTTCCTCCCTTAAAGAATTTCGTCCTCGAAATTTCAAATCAAACTACCCAAACAAAGGGTTTCTAACTATCAAAACCACGCTATTTCATTTTCAAATCATAATACTAACTCCCAACCAAATTCCACCATTTCCACCATGGTTATCTCATTAACAACAACCTCCCAAATACGCATAAACATGAAATTTTCCAAAAAGTAATGGCAACTCTAAACAACCTGATGCTTAAAACAAAGCACATATCAACATGTGGTTAACAACTTTAAATACGTTTCCCTCAACGCTAGGGAATATTACAAAGAAAAGCAACTTAAGCATTTTCAAACAAATCCGGATATTTGGAGCGGACTTCCGCCTCGCATTCCCACATCGCTTCTTCAACCCCATGGTGTCTCTACAATACCTTTACCAATGGTATAGTTTTGCCCCGTAGCACTTGCTCCCAGGTATCTAATATTTGAACCTGTCGTTCTTCGTAAGACGCATCCCCATCTACCTCCAAGTCAGCCCAATCAAGCACATGAGAAGGGTCGGGTTCATACTTCCTAAGCATAGCTACATGAAATACGTTGTGAACTCCCGAAAGTTGTGGCGGTAAAGCTAACCGGTATGCCACTACCCGAATTCGCTCTAAGATCTCCAAAGGCCCAGTGAACCTTGGAGATAATTTACCACTCTTACCAAATCTGATCAAACCCTACCTTGGTGAGATTTTTAGAAACACATGGTCACCAACTTCAAAAGATAAAGGTCATCTCCTCTTATCGACATAACTCTTTTGTCGGCTTTGGGCCGTAGCTAATCTCTTCCAAATGAAAAACAACTTTCTTGGTTGTCTCTCTAACAATTTTCGGACCCAATAACGGTGAATCACCCACTTCGGCCCAACAAATCGATGATCTACAAGGTTGGCCATACAAGGCCTCAAATGGTGCCATCCCAATACTAGCTTGGTAACTATTGTTGTAAGCAAACTCAATCAATGGTAAGTGCCTTTCCCAAGGCCCCTTAAAATCAAGGACACTAGTTCTAAGCATGTCCTCCAAAATCTGAATGGTACATTCCGATTGTCCATCGGTTTGAGGATGAAAAGCTGTGCTAAGAGTCAACTTAGTTCCCAACGCTTCTTAAAGGCTTTGCCATAACAGGGCAGTAAAACGAGGATCCCTATCTGACACAGTAGTCACAGGGACTCCATGAAGTCGAACTATCTCTCTAATGTACAACTCTGCCAAGCGTTCAACTGAGTTGCTGGTGCACATCAGAATGAAATGGGTAGACTTAGTCAACCTATCAACAATCACCCAAACGGCGCCATTGCCTCGTTGTGTTCTAGGAAGCCTAACTACAAAATCCATGGTAACACGCTCCCATTTCCACTCGGCTATCGGTAAGGGTTGTAACAAACCCGCTGGTCTTTAGTGTTCGGTCTTCACTTGTTGACAAGTAAGGCACTTTGATACAAATAAAGCGACATCCCATTTCATACCCCTCCACCAAAATTGACGACTAAGATCAGGATACATTTTAGTACCTCTCGGGTGTATCGCAAGGCGTGAGTCATGGAACTCCCGAAGTACTACCTTTCTACAAGATTCTGGTACAAACAAACGGTCTAGGTAACACACACTCAGATCCGAGTGAACGCTCAAACCTTTCTCTTCCTTTCCATTGGAAATCTTAACACGGATTGATTCCACATTACGGTCTCCTCATTGTGCCTCTATGACCTTACTAACCAATGTAGGTTGAGCATTCAAAGTAAACAAGGTAGTACTCTCTCCGGACTCACCCAAGTGCAAATCAAACTTGCCAATAACATCTAGCATATCCCATTCCCGAATGGCCACACATGCCAAACTACTCATAGATTTTCGACTCAAAGCATTGGCCACCACATTGGCCTTCCCTGGATGATAGTATAACTCAAAGTCATAATCCTCCATAAATTTCATCCACCTCCGTTGTCATAAATTCAAGTCTTTTTGAGAAAACAAATACTTTAGACTCTTATGATCGGAGAAGACTTCAAACTTCTCACCGTACAAGTAATGCCTCCAAATTTTCAAAGCAAAAATCACCGCTACTAATTCTAGATCATGGGTAGGGTAATTTTTCTCATGAGTTTTCAATTGTTGTGAACTGTAGGCCACAACTTTTCCCTCTTGCATCAAGACACAACCAAGTCCATCCCCGGACGCATCACAATAGACAGTATAATTCAAACCTCTTTCTGGAATTATCAAAACCGGTGCGGTAGTCAATCTAGTCTTAAGCTCTTGGAATGACTTTCCACAAGCATCACTCAACACAAATTTGATACCCTTTCTAGTCAACCTAGTCAAAGGTGCAGCTAGTCTAAAGAAGTCCCTTACAAAACGTCGATAATACCCCGCTAATCCCAAAAAACTCTGGATTTCAAAAACATTCTTGGGTTGTTCCCAATCCTGTACAGAATCTATCTTTGAGGATTCCACAGTCACTCCCTCTCTAGACACTACATGCCCCAAAAAATTCACCTCGGTTAACCAAAACTCGCATTTTTCAAATTTGGCATACAATTGGTGCTCACTAAGCAAACCCAGCACTACCCGCAAGTGAGTCTCATGTTCCTCTTTAGAGGTTGAATAAATCAAGATGTCATCCACAAAGACGACCACAAAACGATCCAAGTATTCCCAAAAAATTTTGTTCCTGAAATCCATAAAGGAAGACGGTCCATTGGTCAACCCAAAAGGCATTACAAAGAATTCATAGTGGCCATAACGAGTACAAAAGGCCGTCTTCCGAATGTCCTCCTCCCGGACTCTTAACTAATGGTACCCTAACCTCAAATCTATTTTTGAGAAGCAACGAGACCCTCTAAGTTGGTCAAACAAATCAGCTATTCTGGGTAGAGGATACTTGTTCTTTACTATAACTCTATTCAACTTGCGGTAATCAATACACAACCGCAATAACCCATCCTTCTTTTTCACAAAGGGAGCCGGCGCTCCCCAAGGCGATATACTAGGGCGAATGAAGCCCTTTTCTAAAAGTTCTTGGAGTTGAATCTTCAACTCATGCAATTCAACGGGTGCAAATCTATACAGTGACATGGAAATCGGTGCCGTGCCAGGCACTAATTCAATGGAGAACTCGATCTCCAGGTGAGGTGGTAAACTAGTAAGATCTTCTGGAAAGACATTCGGATATTCACAAACTACCCATGGTAACTCAACACGAGCCCTGTCACTCTCACTATCCAAGAGAGTTGCAAGAAGGCTACTAAGCTTGCTCCTACTACGAGGGTCAACAATTGGCGACAAGGCTCTGTCAACTCGGTTCCACAGAAAATAGAAACGATCACCGCCCGAAGTGCGCACTGCAACTCTCTGATGGTAATAATCAATCACAGTTTGATAAGAACACAACCAGTCTATGCCTAAAATGACATCAAAACTCAACATATCTAGCAACACCAAAGCAAATGGAAGTTGACGCCTGACAACTTCTATTTCACAATCACGACGACCCCAGTCTAAATCAACTGTACCCCCAATATGTGGCTGTACTCTGAGTGGAGGCACTAACCGTGCTACCTCTAACCCCAATGCAGAAGGAAATGCAATAGATATAAATGAATAAAATGCACCTGTGTCTATCAATACATTAACCAAAGAATTACACACAACAAAAATACATCTCACAACTGAGGATTCTAGTAGCTGCTCTGGCACGGTAACAACAGACCTTTCAAAATCGCTCAACTTCTTGAGTCAACAATCAATTTTCAAAGCTATCAAAAGATGACCTGTTTCTCTACCTCTTTGTCCTTTTTGGAGGCTTCAGGTTGGTCCAGATGTGGTGGTTTGAAATATCGGCCACTTCTTGTCATATGGTCGACCTCTTCCACATACCAAGTGTTGTTAGGAAGGACTTCGCCCCAATCTTCATTAGTATGAGCTAGGTGTAGGTCGTCATCATTCCACCAAATTCCTTCAGCAGCCAACAAGCATTTGTTCGGCTCCGTTCGGATTACCTTCTCATCATAAATTTCCCCTGCAGGGTGTTGGGCTTTTCGAGCTTTTCGGTTGTTTTCACCCATTGTAGACACCCCATTTTTGACCATCCTCAAGACTTGGACATCATCATTCATGCTTGTTTGTGTTCGTTATGAGCGCCCGAAGTCCTCGGCGGAACACCTTGTCTTTGAGCCTCTAAACCTTATATGTTTTGTGCTTGGTTTTGGACCAAGAGCTTGTTGCCTCTAGTCTGGAGAAGGGCATGACCTATCGGCCATGTCTTGTGCTTGTCGGCTACCAGTGGTGGCCGACGATCATTGGTCTCCTTTTCCAGATGTTTGTTGATAGTTATGCCAACTGTTGCTCACTGAGTTGCATCTTTATACACGTGTATAGTGAGATGTTCACAAGCTCAAGACTTGTTTTTCTATATATAGAGGGTGTTATCCCCTATTTTTTAGGGTTAGAAGATTTAGACTAAAAATATCTCTCTCTCTTTAGAATTCTCTCTCTTTCTTGTTATTTTGTACACCTTTGCCTAGTTTCTCTTAGCTTTTGCACATCAACCCTTAACCAAATACTCTCACCTTTGGGCTGAGATAACTTGGAGCTTTGTTTGAGCCCTAGAAGGAGGTTTGACCTTGGTTTGTTGCCTATTTTGTGCCTTAGCTTCAAGAGGTATAACACTTGTTATTTAAGCTTGTTTTCAATACTTGTTTTGCCATCTTTTTTCTGCTATTTTGGCCTAGTTTTCAATTGTAAAAACCTCTATTTTTCATGACCTAAAAATGGTGGTTTAAGGCTATTTTGTGTTAAGGGGTAGTCCACCCTTCTTGTCTCTTAGCTTGTTAAGCTCTTGTACCAGCTTTTCACCACTTTCCAATCAAACGTTTTGGACCTTTTAACCACTCAATCTCAAAGGTTTTTCAGTGGTAAAAATCAACTTTTGAAGTCCAAAATTGAAGGGGTTAGCCTCCCCTCCTTGTGTCTTGTTTGCATGCCTAGTTAGCTTCATGTGTTAGCATGTTTTTCTATCCTAACTTAGCTTTTGTCCAACATGTTTTTTGCCTCTGTTTTTCCATATTTTGGTTTTTTTTTTTTGGCTACTTAGGTCATTTGAGCCTTGTATGGCATAGTTGTAGTGTTAATTCCCTCACCAGCTTGGAGTTTTAATGCTTTGAGCACCATTGTTTTGAGTTGAAAGCATGTTTTCGTGTTGTTTTGCACTTCATTTCAGCACTTAAGATTTCTACAATCTCCCTCCATTCTTCACTATTTCATTTGCTTTGAAAGTGGTTTCAAACCACTTGTTTGCCTAAGTGTGAAATTGAGGTGTTGCACCTAATGATTTAATCCCTTAGGGGGTTCATTACCAACAATGTAATGCCTCTTTCATGCCCAAAGAAACTCTTGACTTGAGCCATCTTTCCATTAGAGGACACTCACTTTTGGACTTAATCGATTAAAGAATGAATCAGTAATGTAAAATGAGTAAACAAAATGAACAAGTAAAAGAGGCAAGATAAGCATCTTTCATGTTGCATTGCATGTGTTCGAATCGGGCGTTAATTCGAACACAAGGAAAATGAGACATTTCATACTCAAAGTGATGAAATGTGCCACTTTCCTTGGTCACCATCACCCTTGATCATGTATGATAGGGTGGTGGTCTTTTGAGTCTTGTTTTGCACTCATTAAACTTGTAAAAACTTGGTTCTTTGGCCATCATGCATGGAAATTGCTTGATTGGTGGTTTGAGAGCCAAGAGTTATACTCATTTGAGTTTGTTTGATGAAAAGGACAGCACAGATAACCCCTGAGAATATACTATTTTGCCTCTATTTGCTCTCTGTTACAGCAAAAAGAAAGTTCAGGGCAACAGTGGCCGACTAGCCCTCAACAGTGGCCGACGGCCACCAGCAGTAGTCAACCAGCCACCAACGGTAGCCGACGGCCACCATTGGTAGCCGATTGGCCATCAATGAAATTTTGCACAATGTGTTCCTGAGGTGGAGGAGAGGCATTCTGGGAGTTGGCAGCACTGTTGGTGTTCAAATATGTGCAAACAGAAGCGTTTAATGGCAAGGTGGTGGCTTTTCGGGTGGAGAAACCGAGCATGCACCCCTCACTTCCCGAGGCCATTTAATTGCTTTGTTTAATTAATTGGTGGTAGCTAATTAATTAGTTCAATTGCTTTGTATTTAGTTAGCTTAGTATTTAGCTACTTAATTCGTTTTGTAATATGTAATTAGCTTATTTCAATTGTTGTAATAATATTACTTTTTGTAATATGTAATATGTAATAATTCATTTTGTAATATGTAATAATTCGTTTTGTAATATGTAATTAGCTTATTTCAATTTTGAATTAATATTACTTTTTAGAATTGTGTACTACAAACTGTTGTCATACATGTCTCTTCATAATTAGTTCAAAAAAAAAAGAAAAAAAAAGGATACATGTCTCTCCATATAATAATTATTGGAATTTATTTTAGTTGCTATCTCAAAAATTAATTACAGAGTCAAAGAAAATATTTTGGTCTTATAGTTCTAAAATAAAAATTTTATGTTAGAATTTGTTCAAACATAAAATTAAAAAATACATGTTATGGTTTAATTGGTATAAATTAAAAAATTACAAAACTTACATTTACAAATATATATATATATATATATATATATATATATATATATATATATATTTAAAAATAAATTTTATCTTATGAGTTTTGTAATTTTAATTTGTCCCATGACAGAGTTCACTTGATTATATAGTAAATTACATTTATCAATATACTAATTAGGTGTTGTTTGATAAAGTTGAAAACATAAAACTGAACACTGAAAATTAAGGGTGTGTTCGGTAACGTTTACGTTTTCAGTTTATATTTACAAAAATTTTATAAACTGGTTTTTATATATTTTTTGGTTATTTTTAGAAAAACATAAACTACAAACGTGTTTGGTAATTGACAAAATGTTTAAAAAAATTTAAAAATACAAAAATGAGTGAGAAATGGCAAGTGGTGGCAAGTGACGGCGGAAGACGGTGGTGGAAAGTGGTGACGGTGGGTGGTGGGTAGCTGGTGGTGGTGGGTGGTGGGTAGCTGGTGGTGGTGGGTGACGGTGGCGAGTGGTGGGTGGTGGTGGCAGGTGGGTGGCGGATGGTGGGTGGGTGGGTGGTGGTGGCGGATGACGGGTGGTGGTGGGTGGTAGCGGGCGGGTGGGTGGTGGTGGCAAGTAGGTGGTGAGTAGTGGTGGTGGTGGGTGGGTGGGTGGTAGCGAGTGGGTAGTGAGTGGTGATGGTGGGTGGGTAGGTGACGGTGACAAGTGGTGGGTGGTAGCGAGTGGGTGGTGGTGGTGGTGGTGGTGGTGGGTGGTGGTGGCAAGTGGGTGGTGGCGGGTAGGTGGGTGGTGGTGGTGGTGGTGGTGGGTGAGTGGGTGACTGTGGCAAGTGGTAGGTGGTGGCGGGTGGTGGTGGCGGGTGGGTGGCAGGTGGTGGATGGTGGTGGCAGGTGGGTGGTGAGTGGTGGTGGCAAGTAGGTGGCGGGCGGTGGATGGTAGTGGTGAGTAGTGGGTGTTGGCGGGTGGATGGAAAGTGGGTGGTGGGTGGTGGGTGGTGTTGGTGGAAGACGGTGGTGGAAAATGGTGGCGGGTGGTGGCTAATGTTGGGTGGTAAAAAAAAAAAAAAAAAACTAAAAGCTCAAAACAGAAACACATTTTTAATGTTTTCATTGTTTAGTCAAATTTATAAACTGAGGCCACTAATGTTTAAATCAAAAATTTTACCAAACAAGTTTTTATTTGAGTTTTTAAAATTTTTGTAAATCTAAACAGAAAACCTAAGTGTTACCAAACAGCACCTAAGTAATGAAAGCAGAATACTGAATTTTTTAAGTTGAAAAGTTGTTTGATAAAAATTTAAGTGTTGAATTAAAAATAAATTATTTGATATGTATAAAATTAAATTTAAAATTTATTATTTTTAGATTATATATTTTAATTTTTATATTGTGGTGGTGGTGGTGACGGAAGCGATAGCAATGGCATAGTAGTGGGGGTGACGGTGATGGTGGTGGTAACGATGGTAATGGTAGTAAATGATGGTAGTATTTATAGTAATAATGACAATGGTGATGAAAGTGATGCTAGTAGTGGCAACAGCGGTGGCATGATGGTGGTGGTGATAGCAGTAGTGATGGTGGTGGTGGTAGCGATAGTAATGGTGGTGGTGGTGGTGGTGGTAGTGGTAGTAGTAGTGATAGTGGTATGGTGGTAGTAGTGGTAGTAGTAGTGATAGTGGTATGGTGGTAGTAGTGGTAGTAATAGTGGCAGTGATGGCGGTGTCATAGTGGTAGAGGTGGTGGTAAGCGAAATGAACCCATTGTGGAAAAACGACCACTTTCCACGAGCTCCATGTATTCAAACCCGGTAGCGCTAATACTAAGTTGTAAAGCCCTGAATAATTAACGCAATATAGATTTATCAACTTCCAATTACATAATCTTGTTTCCATAACAGTAACTTCCATTGCTTAATGTATACGGAAATAAAGTCTCAACATTAACATTGTCATCAAATCTCCAACATGTGTATTGATTAAACTCCTGAGATTTGCAAAAAAAAATTTCACATGCGGTTATACATTCAACATTCCTAGAATATGAATCTATAGCATGTGGCACAATATATCAAGTACAATTCAATGCCCTCAAGGGTTACAATTTTGAAAGGCTTATGCCCGGTTATACAAAATAATGGTTTTCAAACCCATACATATAAAGCCCTTAACTTGTCAAAATAATTACAACAAAAGAAAATAGCATTGTGCTCTCAAAAATACATTCATTGCCTTTAACTCAGCGGGATCACTACATCTTTCCTTGCACAAAATCCCATAAGGTGAGCACAAAGTCTAGTAGGAAAATTTTAATAAAGTATATATATTTTATACAGTCTCCTAGAATGAATGCATATGCCACGTCATGCTCAAAAACATATATCTCTATATTTTGAAACTTTTGTGCACAATGCAATTTGAAAATACGACAATTCAATAATTTCAATGTCGTTCAAGGGGTGGTAAATACGACTTAAGTAATCCTTAGGTTGGTATCTGCAAGTAGGCATAACATGCACTACTAATCTCCACTTTACCAGTTACTAATCGGAAGGCACGTGGTACCTCCTCTGCGCGTATTTTCGATCTTTCACCATGGACACTTAGGCCAACTTAACCAATACCAACTACACCCTCTATTCGGACTTACCAACGCATTTACCCCGAAACAAATCAAAATGCCCTTGTTTCACAAAACGATTTCCTTTCTCAAAGCAATATTTTTCCAATGCACGATTTAAAATCAATTGCAACACTAATAAAATGGAATAGCGATGCAAAATGTACAATGCATTAATATGGTCCAGTTCCAATTCTACCACACAATTCTCCATTGTGATCAAATTTCCATACCTCTCATCAATGTTGCATCATAATACACTTATAAGAGATAAAATAATACAATATCAACATTCATGCATTTTCCATATATTAATCCTCATTTTTAGTATTTAGTCTTTCCAAAATAACAACAATAAGCTATTCTCAAACTTCCCAAATCAACAATTTCTCATTTCCTCATGAAATTTCCTCATTTGATACAACAATAGAAATTTCTTCCATCATTTACTCTCATAACAAATTATCAAACATAAATTTCATAATATTGCAACTTTTTCCCCAAAATTCTCTAATTCTAAGGTTTTCACCAAAATTAGGTTTTTGTTCCATTTTTGAAAGATTTTTCCAAAACAACACCCACACTTTAGAACATAGCTCATATTCTCAAAGCTTTGGGGAAAATAGAAAAAATCTACTCTTGATATCATCTAGTGTTCATCAACCTAAAATCATAGCTCAAACATGAGAGAAATACTTCAAAACAAGCATAATCTTAAAAAAAAACATATATATATAATTCTAAGATTGTCCCTATCTCGAGCTTGGAAAAGTTGTAACGCCCCAAAAATCGGGAAGATTAGGAAATATATTAACAAATAAATATAGGGTTTATTTAAGGTTACAAGAGTAGGAAACGTCACTAACGAGTCCTTTGGCTAATAACCAAGTAAGATTCCAGCAAGGTCGGAGGAGTCAATATAGTCTCCCTTCTAAGTCCAACCACCTTAGATAACAAATTTATTGATACATTATTTAGTATGTCTTTATCACAAAAGAATTGAAAGTTTTCCCTTAGTTAGCCTCTTTTCTCACAAATCTTCTTATTTTGAGTATTGTACATGAAAAATCCTGTTTTATAGCCAACTTTCAAAAATTTTAGAAAAATGTCGAAACATCTTCTGGACCTCAATTTTATGTTAAAATCTTCCTTGAGGAGTTATCTTTCAAGGAAAATTAGTTTCATTAAAAAAGAGTGAGCGGTTTGTAAGAGCACTCGATTTTCATAATGGTAAACGAATCTAGATAGAGCTGGAGTATTTCTGAAATAACAAAAAAATTAGGAAAGCTATTCCATTTCCAAAAAAATTTCTAAAAACTAGAAAAAATTTTCTACGAACCATAAGAAGGTTGGGCTCAGCAAAAATCTGAAATGGTCCTTTTAATTTCAATCTTTAAGTGGTTTTGAATCTGGAAATTCTGTTTCACCTTGGTAATATAGCAGATGAGAGTTGCAGATTTTATCAAAGTAAGATCAGAGTTATTTTTGGAGATCCATGGAGAAATATCGAGATTAGAGTGTTTACGACAGAGAATATTAATTTTAGGTAATTCGGGTGATATACAATATGCTTCCTTTAAATCTCTTTGCAAACAGTGTTTTTTTAATCACCTTCAATTTGTACTCATCTTGATGATTTTGATAATTTGATAAATTCTATGGAATTATTCATTGTTAATTCATTTGATTACTCTAGTCATTTGATGAACTCTGTGTAGTTATTTTGTGTTGGAAATGTTGATTTGTCTGGCTAAGCGACTTGGAAATGCACCGTACATAGTTTGAGTGGACTTTGCCAATATGCTCTGTACCAATAGCCCAGATAAGTGGTTGTGTTTGGGTGAGGGGAGTAAGGCCGGTCACTAGTCATGTACTGAGTAGGATGAGGTATCTGGTCCTAGATAAATTATCATATGTCGAGTTGACTTTTTTGTGCAATTTGGTAAATTGCTTGGTATCTTGAATTGAATCGTTTGTGTAATTATTGGATCCCTGTGAATTTATTCTTTGTCCGAGCTTTTTTATTCCTGTCGTATTGTATACTCTCTGAATTAATTTATTTTTCAGGTGTGGAGCAATTTAGTGGAGATTGGATTTGAAGTTCTAAAGTGATTATCAGAGTTAGATATTTTGGGGTCACCACTATATGTTATTATTATTATTTTTTCTGGAGATTTGTATAGGATATATTTTGGATACATTTGTGTAATTATTTTGGAGATAAATTTGAGTTTTTTTGAGGTTGTTAATTAGTTAGAGGTTTAAATTTGAGGCTGAGTTGATTTATAAACAGCCTGAAAGTTGAGGCGTTACAAGAGGAAGGACATGAAAACCCTAAAACCAAATGATGAAGAAAACTCGATTCAATCGGTGTAGACGTAACCCTTGTTGCTGCCTTCGATTTGGTGTAAAAAGCCCCATCAAATTTTTAAAGATTTTACTAAATCTTAGAGAGAAGTTCGGATTTGGGTGTGTTTGTAAAGACAAGGGAGAGAAAAGATGAGTTTAGAGAGAGAGAGAGAGAGAGAGAGAAAGAGAGAGATGAAAAAGTGTACAAAACACGTTTTTGGCATCAGTTTTGAGGAAAAGTGCATGAAATTCGAGATAGATGCGTTGAAATCCGCACAAGCGGTTTGAATTCTGCATGAGCAGAATTCCAATCCGCACGAGAAGATTTTGATGCCTTGACAGGCGGTTTGCTCCAGTGAGGAACCTAGAAAATTTCACAAAATTCGCTCGAGCGGAATACAGAATCCGCACAAGCGGTTTTCTGCCTAGAAAACTGTGACGACCCCACCACATATAATAATTAATAAATAATTAATTAAGGAGATTTGAATTTTAATTATTCATTGTTCTGGTTCAATTTGAGATTTATGAGAATTATTCGGTCTGATTCATATACGATTTGATTAAGGATTTATGTTAGAATTAGAAATTGAAAGCCTAAATGGCTTAAGAAGGTGAAATTAAGGAGTTGAATCGATTCAATTTCGAGAATTAGACCATATGGGAGTTTAAAATAAATATGTGATTCATTTCAGTAAAATTAAGATTTGATCAATTGGGTCCGAATTAGAGTTACTAAGTTATGAGGATTGAGAATTAAGGTTGTCATGAATTAAATTTATTTATGAGATGTTCAATTGAATATGTAATTTATTAACGGAGATTTTTGAGTTTGATTTGAAAATGAAGGCCTTAAAGATTTGGGAAATCAAAATTGATGATGGTAAGAAGTTTAATTTGATATTTGGAGATTTTTGGGAGTTTGATTAAAAATCTGATTCAGATTGATAAATTTAAATATAATTAATTGAGCTCTAATGGAAGTTAATTAGACTAATTAAATTATGTGAGATTTGTAATTAGGTATAATTAATTTAATTATGTGTTAATCAAGATTTATTAAGGCTAAGTGTTGCTTAATTAAAATTAATCCTAAACATAAATTGAATTATGGAAGAATTTGGAATTGAGGGTGTATGTGGGTGTGGCTTTATTGAGCAATTCTGCGGGTGTGTGTTGACAAGTGTGTGTGCACGTGTACACGGAGTTGAAAGTGGGTGTATGTATGTTGTGCAAACTTCATAAAGAAGAGAGGTGAACTCAATTTTGAGAAAATGCTTTTGCTGGAGAAGCTTTATAGAGAGAGAGAGAGAAGTTTGTGCTGGAAGCTTAACTCTAAAATAAAAATGAAAAAAATAAATAAATAAAAAAAGCCAAAGGGAAGAATCTCATTTGTCAAGAGACTCAATAAATTGAAGACTTCTTGTAAGAAATGTTAAGCTTGAATTATTGTAGATTAATCATCTAGCAACTAAAATTAAGTAGTAATTGGGTTTAATTTTATGAAATTAGAAGGAAATCAAGGAAGTAATGAAAGAAAATTGGGTTAAGATTGATAATTTAGAAATTGATAATGTAATTTGTTATTAAGTTGGATTTTCTTGTCATCCTTCATAATTTGAAGTCTAACCTTACATGCATTGTGGATTTTCAAGATTTTAGAACCTTATTTCATATTTTAAAGTTTATGATTGAGTTTTGATATAAATTAAGAAGTCAAATTATGGTTTGAGCTTGATAATGAAGAATTGGTTGGGGTTTGATAAATGTTTCTTGCATGCAAATGATTTTCTAAGAAATTTATAACTTTAATCTCATGTTTTGAAGGAAGATAGAAAAGAATTTGAAGTCAATTTCATGTAATTAAAAAGAAATTGGCAAGAAAATGAAGAATTTGAGCTAAGTTCAAGTTTATGAAAGTTAATTTAGAAATTAATTATTTTGGGTTTGATTTCAAAAGTCATAGTTAAATTAAGTTTTGATAAATTACATTCAATTTTATGGCGTATTTGATTTTGACGAAGAATTTTAGAAACCATGAGTTCATGGGTTTTGATTTTGAACTTAAGCAAGGTTTTGATTTAAATAAATAAATTAATAATTATATTTCATGATTTTGAGTTTGGATTTTTAAAGTATTGATGTATGAAAATTTTGTATAGAATTCTATTTCAAAAAAAATCATGAGTTTTCAATTACAGATGCATCATAGATTTTTAAAAAGATTTGAAGGATTAATTCCATATTTTGGTATAAGAGCAAGTTTTAGAAATAAAGATTAATAAGCTAATAATCAACATAAACTAGTTGGTTAAAGAATAAGTCATTAATTTAATAGTAATTAATTAAGAAGCCAAATAAGAAATCGGTCTATTTGGAAAATAAGGATTTAATGATGAAGGATTTTTTTTATAATTTTAATATATTTTTTATTTTTCTTTTTTAACATTTTCAATGGAAAACCAAGTTGCCAAAGCCTTAATCCAATTATGGTAACCTGAGCTATCACTTCTTCACAGATTCATGTAATCTCCACATTTTGCACCACATCTTTTTCTTGCATACATACATACATATATATATATATATATATATGTATGACCACTTTGCTAGAAAATAAACCACTTCATTTCATTCTCATATTTCTTTCAACAAGAATGGAAAATCTTGCTTCACCGAAAGTGTTGGTCACGTTCTTGTTTGTGCTCTTGACAATTTCTATGAATTCAGAAGCACATAATTTCGATCCTATGCTGATGGTTGATTGGAGAACGGAATACAGAACATCACCTGGTACACCGCCGCCGTCACCAGCCTAATCCAGATATATCTGTCTTGCTTATGTTCTCATAATAATACAAATAAGACCTTTTATATCTCAAGCAAAAAGCCTGTAATAAATTTTTTAAAAAATGAAATGAATTAAATTATGAAAAAGAACTTCATTAATGGACAATAAATACAATTAAATAATTCAATTATTTATTTTTTGTGTGTGTGGGATTGAGTTGCAAAGAATTAAAAGTCCAATCGAAACCCAAAAAAAAAGGGGAGCTTCTATTTGCACACACCCATTCTATTCTATGCACCCACTTAATGATACTTATTTTTATTACAATTTTATCCCTAAGTGAAATTACTATTATAGACATCACATACAATTAAAATAAACACAAGTTCTCATTGCACATCCACATCCAGACTCACGTTCAAGTTGTTGAAGGTCCACAAATCCATTGAAGCCTATGAAGCATGGATACTTCAAATAGGGTGACGTATATGTATCGTATCCATATCGAATACCGATACTCCTTAGATACTCGCGGATACGTATCGGATACTTATTAAAAGTATCGGATACTTCTTAATTACTTTTTCATTAATTTTGAAGTATCAGATACTTAATTTTGAAGTGTCGGATACTCCAAGTCATGCTTACTTGTTTTATGAAATTAGAATTGTAGCATTTCTTGCATAGTAATATAATATAATATAATTACAAGTATAAATATAAGAATATTGTTCTAATGCTTCGTTAAGTTCTTTGATAAGAAGAGCATAGTGAGTTAAATAATAGAATTTATCAAATTGATATATCCTAATTATTTCATGCATGTCCCCTATAACTACATAGAAAGTAAGAATTAACAAAAGAATATAACAATGGTAAAATTAAATATCAATAAATAAATAAGCAAGTAAACTTGAATACAATATTTTCAGCTAGTGTCAAAGGAAAAAGTGTAGGGACAAGTTGTGAATTGTTCTATTATTGTAATATAAAAATATTAAACTTGATATTGAAATGAAATATTTGCAAGACCTATTAAAAATTTAAAAAGTAAACAAGCTACTAGCTTAAATTAATACAAAATTCTCAAAAGTTAGTATTTTGCATTATAAAATTACATTGTGGTTTCTCAATGTTTTTTAGCTTACGTGTAACTCACTATTAATAATTTTTAAAAATATATTTTTCACAAACGTATCCTAGCCATACCGGTTTCCTATTTTTTTATGTTTCGTTGTATCGCTGTATCCGTATCGTATCATATCCGTATCTCGTATCCGTATCTATGCTTCCTAGATTGAAGCTACTCCATTCTTCCATACTCAGTTTGCTAAACCTCCACATTCCATCATCATCCTTTCAAACCCTTCATTGTTAGCTTCCATTCATTAGTTTACACATTAAACACCCTTGTTCTTGATTTTTAGCTTTTCTTTAGTTTACACACTAAACCACATCCTCATTCATCATTGTTATGGAAGATTTTCCTTCTCAAAATTTAGATTTTCAGAAGCAGATAAATGTTTATGAGAAAGATAGCCAAGGAAATGTGAGTTCTGCTATGTAAAAGTTGTTTTTTTTTCCCCAACGTCTTTCAGAAAACCAGGGTCGAAATATATCAATTTATTTGATAGTCTACTACTGAAATAATTAGTTCATTTCAGAAGTTGTCTTCCGATATAATTTAAATGTTTTTGTTATCCTAGTTAGGCAACCCAAGAGGGGGGTGAATTGGGTTATTAAAAAATAATTTCACAATATTAAAAATAATAATTAAAATATTGCGAATTTCAACAAATAAAATAATAGAGCAATAATAATAATAATAATAAAGAAGATAGGGAAGGAGAAAATCAAGCACAGAGATTTATAGTGGTTCGGCACGTCGGGCCTACGTCTATTCCTCAAGGAACCTCCTTGAGAATTTCTTCACTATTAAAACGAATCACTACACCACCAAAGCATCATCAAGCTTGTGAATTTTACACAGGTCTTACTATTATCTTTTGAGCCTTACTTAACAAAAAATGCCTTACCCTTACAAAATTTATCCTTACAAAATAATAAAAAAGATAAGAGGTACTTCAATCCTCTTTTACAATAATTTTCTCGCAAAGAGTAGATATGAAAGTGTAAGAACAAAGATTACACTTAGATATGAAAGTGAAAGAGCAGAATACAATACACTCAAAATTTTGGAGCATACAGATTTTTTTCTCTTCAAGTTCTTAATATTTCTCCACACACAACACTTATATTTATACTCAAAAATCTGCTCGTTAGGAGGAGAGACGCTCCTCTTCTGACGATAGATGACATGAGCTCAAGATGCTCTTTTTTTACCTTGTTTTTTTCAATCACGTGGAATAACTACAAAAGTTTGAAAATGCTGGTCAAGTCATTCTCAATGAATAGCGATCTACTTATTTTTTTCTAAAACAATAATGTGAAAACAATTTAACATAGTGACTTGTATATAATAATTTTTTTTATTTAAAAAATTTGATTGCACAGTAAAATCTCTTTAAATAATATTCAAATCAGATAATATATATATATATATATATATATATATATATATATACCCCTTCTAAAAGTTTTGAAATTGTTGAAGAGGTTATAAATACACTCAAATAAAAATAACCAATCATCCCATGTGAGTATATCAAAAGGAAACAATTCATCAATATTGCATTTGTACAACCAATCAATCAATTTTGTCAAAACAATACAATTAATCAATTTTAAATTTATCAAAAAATGAATAGTGACCAGCCAACCAATCAATCAATTTTGTCAAAATAATACAACTAATCAATTTTAAATTTATCAAAAAGTGAATAGTGATATTTTCAAAATATTTCCATTTAAATAATATTTATAACAAATATATCATACAACCTATATTTTAAACAGATAATATTTTGTGCCAAATAATACAGAATATGTATATTAAAAAATTCAAAATTTTCAAATAATATTTTAGACATCATCAAAATTAAACAATATGATTAACAATCTCCCCTTTTTTGATGATGGCAATATTTGTATGGAGTTGACACAAAGTAAAAATCAACAAATTATTTGATAATTTTACAACATAAGATATTTGATAATTTAAAGCACATGTATGGCAGTTCAAATTCACATTTGATAATTTAAAGCACATGTATGCCAATTCAAATTCACATTTTAAAATTAAAATTGATAATTTTCTCCTCCTTTGATATCATTAAAATAAAATATGGAGATAGGAAGGCTTTAGAGAGGAAAAAAAATTTTTTGCAGTGAACAAAACAAAAATCAGACAAACACATTTGAGAAAATAATCTGAAATACAAAAAAAATATAATAAAGGTTCTTATGGCTTGTCGTGATCATTGTGGGGATTTTGGAGCATTACCTAAAAAATGGAGTAGTGTCGCCCAAAATGTTGACAAACAAGAGATTTGAGCCGATATGTATTGAGTATTGGATCGTTGGAGTGTAGAAAAAGTGACAAAGATGATAGGCAGAGATACGAAATCGTCAAGTGTTGTTAGAGAAAAATTTGTTTCACCTTCTTGTGTAATCATGTCATTCTTTACCTTAGCTATCAATGGTTCTGACATGCATAAGGTGCTTGTAATTCAGGCAAGTGAAAGATTACCGATAGTGCATTCGCACGCTATTCTTGTAAATGTGAGTTCTAGTATTTTTGGCAATCGGAATGATATCGATGCTATTAATAACACTATGACTCTTAGTACACAAGTGATGACAGCGGTTTCTAATATGGCTCGACGACTACAAGCAAGAGTACAAGAAAATCAACAGTTGATAAATGAGGTGAGCTTGTTAAAAGCTCAAAAACAGATAGTAAAAGGATGGGAAACACAAGGGAAAAAGCCTTCAAAACAAGGTACAAAGAAAGGTGAGCCACCCCTCAACCTTTATTGGCCTTTAAACCCAAGCTTCAGCCCAAAAATACAGAGTTTTTACAACCCAAAAATAGTTGGAAAATAGCAAGGATAATAGCAAATAAAACAAAGCAACAAGCAAAGCCGTATACCTCTTGAAGAGAACACCAATTCTAGGCAACAAATCAAGACGACACACCCTTCAAGAGCTCAAACCAAGCTCAAAAGTACCTCAGCTCAAAGATGATAGGGTTTGGTTAAGGGTGTATAGGCAAAGGTTAAGGATATGTAGGCAAAAGTGTAGAAATTTAGAAGAGAGAGAGAGAGAGAGAGAGAGAGAGAGAGAGAGAGAGAGAATTGTAGAGAGAGAGAAAAAATTTTGCTCCAAAATTTTTCGAGCCTTGAAACATAAGAGGGGGCCCCTCTATATATAGAAAACATGAATTCTCCTTAAGAACATCTAGCCTTACATGTGGGAGCAGATGCAAACATCTGTGCAAACAACTAGCATGGTTGTCACAAAATATCTGTACAAGACATTGGTGGCCAGCAGGCCACATCAGTGGCTGGCAACCAAAAGTGATGGCCTGCCAGCCTAAAGAGGTGGCTAGTAGGCCACTAGAAGCTGTAGGCTTGAAGAACCAAGGGTTGGTCCAAAAATAAGGAAACATGGGGGAGGGTTTGAAAAGCTCAAAGTTGTGGCATTCCGCTGAGGACTTTGAGCATTTAGCAAGCATGTAGACTCATCATCGGGTGTGTATGCGACGACGTCCAAGTCGTAAGGGCCGCAAAAAATGGGGTGTGTACACGTGGCTTGTACATTTCATTTCATGAGGCTTGTATAAAATGTATATACTTTGTTAAGAATTTCCTACTGGGCTTTATGCTTATCCTACGGGATTTTGGTACAGGTAAAGATGTGGTGATTCTGCCGAACTAAGGGTGTGAATGTGCATGTTGAGAGCACAAGGCTCTTGTTTTATTATGATTATATTTTGTTAGCCAAGGGCTATATCTATATGTGTTCGAGTAACCATTTTTCTGTAACCAGGTTTAAACCTAGGCATTTGTAGCCCTTGAGGGCATTTATTTATTTTTTACTAGACTTTTTACATGCTATAGATTCATGTATCGATGTCATTGAATATGTATCCGCATGTGGAACTATTTTGTAAACACCTTATGAACATGTATTCAAATGTTGAAGAAGTACTTCTGTTATCACAACAAGTAGAGATCAATTTACTATTCATGTATATTTTATCTGGGGCGTTACACTTACAGTCCGAGAGGGTCGATAACTATGCGTGGGTGTTAGCTACATTGCATGATGTCATGGATGGTTTTGTTTTGCCGGCGATTATTGTCACTGACGAAGAGCTAGCCTTGATGAATGCCATACAGAAGATATTCCCGGGTGCTAGACATTTATTATGTTGTTGGCATACTGTAAATTCATGCCTCCAAAAGAGTCATATAACCACCGATCTGCTTAACACCGGACCAGCTAGCATATCCCAACTGTCTGTATAAAAATGTTAATGCAACAGCATCCCGGGCGTAAGTATGAATGGATCCCAAATCCATCAATAAGACAAGGTAAACAACAGGAACCCTGGTACTAGTTTTGTCACTGAAGAGTGTACATCTGAACAAAAAAAACAAATAAACTCTAGCAGCGCACTCTATGGCCTCCTCTAGGTCTGAATCTATGACACCAGCAAACTGACTTCGCAACCACTCAAGCCTGACTGATTCCTACCTGTAGTAGAAACCTCGTCATGTGCTACATGTTCAGTAATCCCTAAGCCAAAAACTAGTAGTGTAACTCCATGAAGATCCGTCACATCTGGTACGCTGACTAATATGCCTACAATGGAAAGGCTAAGAATAGTGCCAACATCATCCAAGGTCAAGGTCATCTCACCAACTATCATATGAAATGTGTTTGCCTCAGGTTGCCATCTCTCAACAAAATTGGAAATTAGAAGCTTGTTGACGAATCGATAATTGCAACGAGCTAACTGTAACAGCCCAGACAGCTCAATAATGGCTTTGAGTCTGGTATTGTTGTCTACTAACCACCATGCCCATGCAAGGATCTTCGAAGAGTGATTATGACACTTCAGGGGCCCTCGTTCCTATAAAAAAATTAGTATCTCATTAGAAACTACCATATAACACCATAAAAAATCATATACAAATGAATTTAACTTTTACTCAAGAATGTTTACCTCCCCCTTCCAAACAGCTGTAGCGACATGACTATTGAAACTCCACAGTATTGATGGATCAATTGGTCCATCTAGAAAAGCATGAGTAAGGTTCTCTTCCTGAACAGTAGGAGAATCGAGTAAATAGGCATCCTCCATGGCAATTTTAGGCATATCATCACACTACAACAAAAAACACATTTGACGACCCACAAATTTCGTCGCCAAAAGTACAAATTTCGTCGCCAAAAGAATCGGCGATAAAATATACAACTTGTCGCCAAAGCCTTGTCACTAAAAGTAATGGCGACGAAATCAGAAATTGTCACCGTATGTAGACATTTAGCGACAAGCAAAATTGGTCGCCAAAAATCATATATTTTGTCGCTATAAAATTACAATTTGTTGCTAAAAGGTAAAAATTTGGATAGGCTATGTACTTTTAGCGACAAATAAATGCGTCGCCAAAAGTACTATTTAACGACAAAATTAATTTGGTTGCTAAAAATCACGTTTTTAGCGACGAGTAAGTTTTGGTTGCTAAATGTTCCTGGAATAACCACTAACTTTTAGCGACAAAAACAATATGTTGTCGCCAAATATATTAACAGCGACAAAAACACCACCTGTTACTAAAAATTCACTACACAAATTTTGATTTTAATAATTTTCCTGTTCAAAATAATCCAAAACACCTATTTTCTTGTGCACATATATACACAAATGTAATGTAAATAATAATACACCTGTGCAAGACATTCATACTAATTCAAAATTTATAGCCATGAAAAATCCCAGTAAACATAATTACAATTCTCTGACAATCTAAAACATGCATACTAAAGTACTTACAAACTACTAATATCAAACCCATAAATACATTACCAAATCCTATGTCAAAATATTTTCAAAATTACGACCAAATATTTTGATGTTAAACATCTAACCAACAAGTCATTTACTAAAATCCTATGTCAAAATATTTGCAAAAACACAACACAAAATATTTCCAAAAACACAAAATCAAATCTTCTGATGCAGCCCAAACTATTTTCCACCATTGCCAATCTGTCACATGAAAAAAGAAAAAACAATATTAGATTGACAGAAAAAAAAAAAAAAAACACAACTCGATATGAACTTCACAATTTTGATTTTAATTTTGTAACAGGAAGTCCAATCGGGTGCTGTTTGCTCATACAACTCTATTTAGGCTTGAACAAGCTACCCGTGCCAAGTTTCGGTGGTTTCAGTGGTGATTTTGCAATTTTGGCCCCCGAACGAGCCTTTTAAGTCTTGTGTTTTACATTTTTTCTTCTAATTTTCTAACCGGAAATCCAATCGAGGTCCCGTTTGTTCCTACAAGTCTATTTAGGTTTGAACAAGCTGTCCATGCCAAGTTTTGGTAGTTTCGGTTGTCATTTCGCAAATTCGGCTCCTAAACGAGCCTTTTAAGTTTTGTGTATTACAAATTTTCCTTCTAATTTTCTAACTGAAGATCCAATAGAGGTCTCTTTTGTTCCTACAAGTCTATCTAGGCCTGAAAAGGCTATCCGTGCCAAGTTTCGATGGTTTCAGTGGTCATTTTGAAATTTCGGCCCCCGAACGGGCCTTTTAAGTCTTGTGTTTTACATTTTTCCTTCTATTTTTTTAACCAAAAATCTAATCAATGTCCCGTTTGTTCCTACAAGTCTATTTAGGCTTGAACAAGCTATCCGTGCCAAGTTTCGGTGGTTTCGGTGGTCATTTCGTAATTTCAGCCCCCGAACGGGCCTTTTAAGTCTTGTGTTTTACAATTTTCCTTCTAACTTTCCAACCGGAGATCCAATTGAGGTCCCATTTGTTCCTACAAATCTACTTAGGCTTGAACAAGCTGTCTGTGCCAAGTTTCGGTGGTTTCGGTAGTCATTTCGAAATTTTGGCCCCCGAACGGGCCTTTTAAGTCTTGTGTTTTACATTTTTCCTTCTAATTTTTTAACCGAAAATCCAATCGAGGTCCTGTTTATTCCTACAAGTCTATTTAGGCTTGAAAAATCCATCCATGCCAAGTTTTGGTGGTTCCGGTGGTCATTTCGCAATTTCGGCCCCCGAACGAGCCTTTTAAGTCTTGTGTTTTACAATTTTCCTTCTGATTTTCTAACCGGAGATCCAATCGAGGTCCCGTTTGTTCCTACAAGTCTATTTAGGCTTGAACAAGCTGTCCGTGCCAAGTTTCGGTGGTTTCAGTGGTCTTTTCGCAATTTCGGCCTTCGAACGGGCCTTTTAAGTCTTGTATTTGACAATTTTCCTTCTAATTTTCTAACCGGGGATCCAATCGAGATCCCGTTTGTTCCTACAAGTCTATTTAGGCTTGAACAAGCTGTCTGTGCCAAGTTTCGGTAGTTTCGATGGTCATTTCACAATTTCAGCCCCCGAACGGGCCTTTTAAGTCTTGTGTTTTACAATTTTCCTTATAATTTTCTAACCAGAGATCCAATAGAGGTCCCGTTTTTTCCTACAAGTCTATTTAGGCTTGAACAAGCTGTCTATACCAAGTTTCGGTGGTTTCGGTGGTCATTTCGCAATTTTGGCCCCCTAACGGGCCTTTTAAGTCTTGTGTTTTACAATTTTCCTTCTAATTTTCTAACTGGAGATCCAATCAAGGTCCCGTTTGTTCAACACAACCAGACATATTAAATGAAATGCTTGTAGTGATTTGAAAAGTAAATTATGAAAAATATACTTACAAAAGTGTTTGTCAATAAGATTCCTCTGATGAATAATCTAATCTGTTCTTGCTGGACCTTGGACAAATTCTTCAATGACTCTAGTTCTTTTTGTAGGCTTGAAACCACCTCAGTATGTGCTTGTGCAGTAACAGAAGATCTGGATGATGATGGTTTTGGACCAACTCCAAAGCCTTTTAAGTATCCCGATTTCTTTCCAAGAATCTCGATTGACAGCTGCTCCTGAGTTAAAGGTATTGCCCCAGGCTCTAAAGACTCTTCACGTCGCTTTTTCAAAGCTTCATATCAATTTGTAAACAACTTCAAAAGAAACAATAAAAACAACTTTTTAAATGAGATCGTTATTATTCATGTAGTAAATATAATACACAATGTTAAGAAACAAGACTTACTTGCAAGAGAAACATGTCTCTAGGCATTATTGCATCTTTAGGATAATGGCCAACACCTTCCAACTTAATGACCTCCAATAACTAATATAGACAAATAGAGATGTATAATCAATGTCAACAATTGAAGAAAACCATTACAATTCAACAAGTCAATTTGAATTAAAAAAGATCAACCTTATATAGTGGTTTCAGCAGTAAATCAAGAATAAATAACTTACCTCTTCGTGCTCAATAGTATGAGCTAGTGGAAGAATTACTTGGCCCGCAAAACTTCTAGCTCGAGCCCTTGGTAAGATACAGGGACCAACTTTGACAGCTGCAGCTGAATAAGCATCAATACTGCTGTCTGCCCATTCTGACCTATGCTCCCGCAAGAACCTAAGAAGTATTGCAGGGGGCACATTCTGAAAGAAAGGACAATGTAGAGAAGAAAAAGAAATGCTAAACTTGAAATGAGAAGATGAATCCAAAGGACAAGTAGGAGTGTGAGAAAGCATGCATTAATAGACCACAGTATGACAATAATGTGAAATTTACTTCACTTACTAAGATGCTTCCATCATTAATTAAATCTTGAAAGTTATGTGGGAAAAAAAAAAAAAAGGAGCCACATAAAAATAAACATAATATTAGTAGATATTATACAAATGTGTGATAGCAGCGTGACAAAATTTTTGCACACTCAAGGGAAACCTAATAACAATCATTGGCATTATTGTGGAACAGATCAAGCAATTTAACCATTGCTTACAGCATACCACTCTGGATATGTCTGATCATTTCCTGAAAACCAAAGAATAAAGCAGTGCAACAAAACTCCTATGCTGAAGAGACACAGAAACTAGTCACTTAAACATCCTGATGTACCTGCACTGTATGTTTGAAACTACGAGATGTACAAAGCACGTGCCAAAGATGAGATGGATAAAGTGGAATGTTGAAAAGAAAAAAATTCTGGGCTCTCTAGTGGTTGTATGGTATCAAACCATCCAGAGGCTCCTGATCATATAGACATGGGAATAGTGATAACCTATTTCCAGTAGTTGAGCTTAACTTTAACTAGCAGGATTGCGTGCAAGTGTGTAGTGTGGGTGAGTCGGTGACACACAAGGTAGATATCAAGTCTAACCAAGCTAGTTCATTAGTTTAATCCCTTATTCATTTCTTTTTCCAGAAGGTATCATCTATATACTATTATATTTTTACTAATGCAAATTATTATTATTTTTGTTTAATGACTAGGAATCCCTCCAAGGCAGGGCCCTTTGGACCCACCCCTACAGGGTAAAATGTGGGATATACGCCAACGCCCCCACAAGTGTACATTGGGCAAAGCCAAGGAGGTTCGAACTTCGGCGCCTAGTGTTTATGGTACAAAATACACTACCAGTGCTGAATTTGTTCTGCACAATTCCTTGTTGGCTTTAAAGTTTAAACTACCTGCCAACTTTTCTGTTTGGGTTGGTATCTCAAGGGGGCATGGGCAGTTTTACAACTGAATGGAAGCTAAATCAACTGATTGGTAAACTAATCAGACTCATAGTAATGAAAACAAACATCCATGCTGTGTTTGAGCTATGCACAGTTTGGCTGATTGACAAAGAGGCAGAATCAACCTCATACAAGCTGAGCCCCAGCATACACACCAAAAACAAAAGCTGCATAACAAGTCGACAGCATTTGTCATCCTGGGATAATTTAACAATCTATGCATGAGAAACATAATCAACGAATGAAGTACTCCACAATTTTTTTAATAATGTTTTCCCATGGACTATTCAGATAAATGAAACACTTCCAGTATGCTAACCTGCAAAAGCATTGACGCTTTTGCACACAAGACTGCATTGCTGCTAGAAATCCATTAGAAAAGGTCAGATTTAAGCCCATCAATTTGTTAGGTGAAGAGTTAACAAGGATGCTAACATCATCCATGCCATCATTTTCCATCATAGACCACCCCCCATCAGTAAAACCATTAAGAGCCTCATTGAAACCCCTGCCAGAGAAAATAAAAATAAAAATAAAAATCTATCAAGCTCTGGACAGCAGAGAAAACTATCATATTCGATAGATGGTGGTAAAGCAGTAATATATCAACCTGCTCAACCTCTGGCTAAGTGCTCGTAGAACTGCAGGCCTTCTGCTCCAGTTGGTGACATTAGACTGAGAAACCTCCTGAGCTATCTGCCTCAATTGGCATAGAGCCTGTGAGAAATCACGGAAAGTCAACAAGGAAACCTCCTTATTCACATTTTTTGATGTGAATAATTAGTCATTTCAACAAATTATAAAGGCTAGCCAACTTATTTATACAATGAGAAGAAAAAAGCTTTATATATAGATAGCATTCGCTTGTTTGTTATGTGTATATTAGTATATATATATTATTAGGGAGTGATCAAAAAAGCCGAGAATCCAGTACAAAAATTCAAATTCTAGTTCACATCCACAACCTAGAAAATATGAAAACAGAAAGCAATGAAAATGACTCTAATTAGTCACATAGTCAAAGAAATTGCTCATACAAATTCTAGTAAACATTATGCAATATAAAGAGCTGTCTGCAATTATTTTCCATAAATTGTTTTGTCAGAACCTAACAGCTACTACAAGTCCTTCAAGATTAAACTAGGTAAATTTTATCCAAGGGAATAAAGATAACAAAAGACTTCTATCTGACCTCAATAAAGTTGAGAATGGCACTAATATCAGCTCATTTTGAATCTTGTATGGCTGTAAGTGCTTCAAAGATCATTGCAACTACAAGGAGTTTGGGAATGCCACCACTTTGTAATGAGTTTATTAATTTTAACTAAACTGCTCATACTGTTGCATTAACTATTACATTCAGGGGTTTCACATCCCCAAGTGTCACATTTGAATCCAATGGAAGTCTTATGGCAATGTGATTGGTGATAAGGTTCATATACTAAGATTCAAATTCTGAAACCAATGAAGCCTAAAGAAAAGATAAATAAAACTGAAAGCAAATACTATGATGCCATCTTTTGGACAAAAAAGGATTTCAATTTCATGGGGCCTAAAGCCTTTATCGTAGGTTTGTAAATCCTAGTTTGCTTAGCCACTCAATACATAGAACAACGCTAGTAACAGTGTTTCCTGTGAGTTTAAAATTTTCTTCAACAAGATTGTTAAGAATGAATTTTGCCAAGATTGAACTCACTTTAAGAATGGTTAATTAATCCAATGCTATTCACACAAACAATTGTGCAGGACTCAGAGGGAATTTCAGATCAGTTGTTGTCAAGGGTTCATAATTTGAGACTCCTTAGCTTCCCTTTGCCAACATACTTCCGAATGCCATAGATACTAGAAATGCAACTGCATTCCCCACTTGTATATGCCTACAAATTAGATAGAAATAGACAAATATTTGACACCAAGGAAACAATTTAGAGTGCTGTTATTTGCCTCGGACCTTTTTTCTTTTGGACCCTCATCTCTTAATATTGATAATTATTTGTTTATTCACCATGCTGGTTTACTATTTACTTGGGTGACATTTGTTCTTTATTGAGAATATGATTGATAATCTAGTCAAACCTTTGGCAATTAAATTGTGCAAATGTTCATGAACAACTGTTGTTTTCTTGTCTTTCCGTGCATATTTCTTCTACAAGGCATCTCGTGACATGGATACACGATTTGGGATTAACAAAGGGCAAAGCGATTCTACTACTAAAGCATGGCTTGAGAAGATGAAAACCCTATTTATCAGAAAGGGTTCTGGATTCTCCTCACGGACTGTTATTACAGGTGATGCATATAAAGGAGTCAATGAGATTGGACTGCCTTTTGAAATTGCTCAACGGATAACATTTGAGGAGAGAGTTACTCAATATAACATGCAGTATCTGTAGAAACTGGTTGATGAAAAGTTGTGTTTAACCTATAGGGATGGTTTGTCAACCTACTCGTTAAGGGAAGGTTCGAAGGGGCATACTTTTTTAAGACCTGGTCAAGTGGTACATCGACGGATAATGGATGGGGATATTGTTTTCATCAATAGACCTCCGACAACGCATAAACATTCCCTGCAAGCTTTGTCAGTTTATGTTCACGATGACCATACAGTCAAGATCAACCCTCTTATATGTGGGCCACTTAGTGCTGATTTTGATGGTGACTGTGTCCATATATTTTATCCTCAATCCCTTGCTGCAAAATCAGAGGTTTTAGAACTATTCTCTGTAGAGAAACAATTGCTTAGTTCTCATAGTGCAACTAACGAATGTATTTTGGACTCTTTTTAACTCTAAAATTAGACATTAACCATACAGAGGGAAAAATAAAACTTAACCCTTCATCTCCGCAATACAGAGTAAACTCATTCCCCATGTAGTGTACATAACCAAAGACCAACAAGAAAATAATAAAACAAAAATAACATGTGATTTTTGGCAACGCAAAATATACATATTAGCCATAATGAGATACACAAAACTTTTGTGACTAATAAACACACACAAATTTCATCAACAAAATTGTTAGTTATATTCTAACACAAGCACAAATCACTAGTCCCACATAAATCAATTTATAAGAATCTTCTTCAAACAAGAAAACTATTATTTATATATATGTGTACGTACCTTATCGGGATGAAGATAGACTTTGTCTCTGAAGAGAAGAACAACACTGGCCTCATCAAGAACACGGGTGAAAGCAGCGACTGAGTGTTCCTGAAAATCAAATAATTGTAGTATTTCAAATAATTCATGTACAATTACAGACTCTCACTAAAAACACAATAATTGAAATACATGGAGTGACAAATACTAAAAAATGATTAATCAAAGATAATAAATTTACTATATATACATACTTCCACAACTTCAATTTGTAGATAAACACAAAAAACAAACCCACCAAGAAAACTAAATTATATTCTCCTAAATTGTATTTGAGTCCAAAATTCTCCTAAATTATATTCTCAAAGATCCAAAAGTCAAAAAAAAAAAATGGATCTAATAAACAAAATCACAGTAGGCCATCATTGATGCATTTTATCAAACATTTGACAGACAAGAAAAATGGGATTTGAACTCTAATGAGAGAAACCAGACATCACAACAACACCCCTAAAAAAAATTCTAAAAAGGCACTTGGCAAGAAAAAAAATCAATTAGGGCATAGAAATTGCAATTTATAGGGCAAAGAGAGACAAGCACAATTTGCCAATAGAAAAAATAAGAAGCTGAAGAAGGGGGGAGAGAGAAAGAGAGAGTCCCCCCCTCCGGCGACCCTTACCCTACAGCCACGCCTAACAAACCCACGGCCACGCCCCTCCCTGCCTCATCTACGCCAAGCACCCCTACCGTTCTCGCCATTCGCTACCTAGCTCATGCTTGACAATCGTTTGGGTATGCTATTTGGACTCTTGAAGTCTACTATTTGGATGTTGAATGAGAAGAGAAGAGAATAGATGAGTGCGTACCGTTGATTGTCACCGCTGCCGAATCAGTTTCGCCGTACCGTTGAAGTGTGCACAAAGAGAGAGATTAAAACCCTACCCTTCCCTTCCATTCCCTTTTGAATCCTCTATCTTCTGCCTCTCTTCTCATTTTCCTCTGAACACAATGAGATGAGGCTTGGGTGTGTTTATTCAGTAAAAGGGTCGGTCCAATCTTTAAAAGAAAAAAAAAATTGAAAAATGCAAAACGACGTAGTTTCGTTTGCTAATTTATTGGCGACAAAAATTCTTCTGTCGCCATAAGTACCGTTCATCTTTTCCACGACTATTTCATTTCCGTCGCCAAAACTTTACAATCGGCGACCAAAATTTCGTCGCTATATGTTCATTTGGTCGAGAAAATATTTTTGGCGCTCCCGCCCAAAAAATTAAGTTGGCGCCAAACTTTTTGGCGACTAAAAATATTAACTCGTCGCCAATAGTGTACTTTTGGCGACAAACAATTATATTGTTGCCGATTATGTAAAATTGGCGACTAATTTCAGTTTGGTTGCTAAAAAGAGTCGCCAAAGATGTTTTTTGTTGTAGTGTCACCTTTAACTCATCCCCGGCTTTGGTTACGACTTTGACTAGCACTAGGGATATCATATTCTACCGGAATTGGATCACGATCTCGACCCTGACCCCGACCTTGACCCCGACCTCGTCCTCGCCCACGCCCACGCCCACGCCCACGCCCTCATCCCCGTTCATGGTCAACATCCAATTCACGATGTCTGCTATTTGAAGCAGTAAGTGGAACATGTTGTTGACGTTCAGAATCCATATTCTCTGCAAAAATTAATATATTTAATGAATATACAATTGTACAAAGAATATACGAAAAAGAAAAAAAAAATACCATTCGGAAGTTGAAAACCGCAAATATCTATTTTGTTCAGAAGTTGAAAACCCAAAAAAAACATTACTTTCGAAAGTTGAATGTCGTCCCAATTAAAAACATTTGGAAGTTGAATGTTGAACCAAATAAAAAAATTCGGAATGCTATTGTCAAACTAAATGGTAATTTTCGGAATTCTACTTCCGAACAAGTGCTTCATTTTCAGAAAACAAGTTTCGAATGAGGAACATCATGCTCAGTTATGGTGAGCTATGCGTTCATTTCAAAAATGGTAAAAACAAACCCTACATTACAAAATGAAATACAAATGAGGATTAAAATAAGTAAACTAATCTAAGTTCTCCAAATGTGAAGAATTCCTTCAATGTTTCAATGAGATGTCTTCAATGCTTCAATGAGATGTCTTCAATGGATGAATGCATCTTTTGGGAACGAAAGGTAGAATGTGAGAGATAGGTGTGTGTGTGTGAGAGAGACAGGTCTGGGGGTCTGTGGGGCTTGTGTGTGTCACGGGTCTGGGTGTGTATGTGTGCTTGGTTTACATTTGAGGGTAGATGTGGGAATAAAAGGTGTGTGGAGTAAGCAAAATAAATTGGGATTAATTTTTCAAGTGTGTGTATTGAGAAGGATGTGCAAAAAAAGGAATGGGTGTGTGCAAATAGAAGTTCCAAAAAAAAAAAAAACACAGCATTTAAGAATTTGTTTGCAAGTTTCTATCCTTTTTTGTTTTTTGGTTTTTTATGCTTGGAGTATTTCATATCTTTACCTTTTTTCCTAAAAAAAAAAAATTGTAGATTTATTTGTTGCTCGAAGATGTTGTGTGCTCAAATATAGTATCACACCTTTGCCTTTTCAAATGGGGATTGGAGTTGCTCCAGCTACGCATGGTGTGCAGCAGCAACTGTTGAGCATCTTATTAGGTTGATTTCAGGGCTCAATTCGATAATCTAAACCTTTCATATTTTAGAAGATATCAAGTAGAACATATTTGCAAAAAATCATGTCGATCAGATATAGTTATCTCTTTTCATCAAATCACATTTGTATTGAGTTTTGTACTTCAAATTATATTTATCTTCTTTTTTTTTGTTTTTAAATACAAATGTGATTTGATGAAAGGGTTAACGATATCTGATTGCTATAATTTTTTACAGGTATATTCTACTCGATATCTTCTAAAATGTGAACGGTTCAGATTATTAAATTAGACCCTGAAATGGGCAAAATAAAGTGTACAACAGTTGCTGCTATTGTGCACCATGCACCAGTAATCCCAAACTCTTTCAAATTAGTGTGTTTTAAGGAATTGTACTTGTTCGGTTCCAGAGGGAAACATAGAATCTGACATATCACTAATGTTTGGGTTTTACAATAAAATTAAAAAAAAAAAGTAAAAAGAAGTGGGTTTCACATGTGTTCTAATGTTTCTTGTCTTCAAATTTCTCCACTTTTTCTAGAGTCCGTCATCGCCCCTAATTATACTGATACCATGATGTCAATAAAAAATATTTTTATAATTTTCTTTTATAAATATTAATAATTAATATCATAAATTCTTTTACTAATATGTAATATTTTTTTAAAAACTAGATTGAATAATAATTTTTCCTTTCAAATACAATGTTATTACTTTTCCTTTCTAAAAATATATATCAAATCATCACTAATAATGAGTATAAGGGTCTTGCATGCACTTGTCAAATTATTTAGTCTAATTAATTTCTAAAGGCCTACTCCAATTATCAATATGCAATCACAAAATTTTTTTGAAGATCACATGTCATTAGATTTTTTCAATTATGAAACTCACATTTTTTATTTTATTCCACAATCAGGATTCAAAAGACAATATCCAATTTATCTAATGCCAACTAGTGATTTGTCAGAATCACCACTTAATTTTTAGATTTAAGAACTTATATCCTTAAATATGAATCTATGGATATAGTCTAGTACATATATATATATATATATATATATATATATATATATATATATATTTAGAGAGGAAAAATAATAACAAAATTAGGAAGGCATCTCCGAGAGAACCAAGAATAACAGAGAAATAGGTATTGCTTCCACCCATGTCGATAATTGTGGGCCATGTTTCGCCAACCGTGCCAGGCCATGTGCCACTCGATTGCCCAAACGGTTAACATGATCATATCTACAACGATGAAAAGAGCCCATAGCAGCTATGAATGCATCCACCAAATGTCCAAAGGATGAGAGGGAACCACCACCATGGAGTATGGTTGAGATAACACTAAGGCTACGTTTGTTTGGCGGATTAGGTTAGATGAAATTGTTAGTGAGAGGATTATTAGTGAAAAGATTGTTAACATGGGGCTTGTTGGTGAGGAAATTAAGTAAAGTGTATTTGTTTTGATGATAGTGTAGGAGATGGTTAGTGATGAGATTGTTAAATTATTTTTATATAAAATAAATAAATAAATTATTTCTATATTAAAAAAAAAACTAAAACAAATATTAAAACAAACCGGTGTACTTGGTCAAAAAAATAAAAATAAATAAATAAATAAATAAATTTTTTATATTAAATAGACTCCATCCCTTCACTATTTTCCTAATCCCACCCAAAATTCACCTAAGCTATTGCCTTTACTGAGGGGGATTAGCAAGCCGTTTGGAGTAGCAATCCCTTTCCATAAAGAAGCCACCAAACAAGGGTTAGTGGAACCCACCTCCTTACTACTCCAATCCCACCCCCTAATCTCCCAAACAAACATGACCTAAGAGAGTCACCTTCAAAAATCACTTTCCGCAAACCCAACTCAGCAGCAAAATGAATTGCCTTAAGAGTTGCCAGTGCTTCAACACAATCGACACCTAATAAACTCAGAACTCGCTCTGACAGAGAACCCAATGTTGCACCATGGTCATCTCGAACAACAACACCCACGCCAACAGCCAACTGATCCTGAAAGATGGCACCATCAAAATTCACCACCATGGATAGGTCTAGTATGTTATTGTTAAAGAACTTGGCTCAAGGGATAAGTTGGCAAGGGATTATTAGTCACCCATTGGATATGATCTTGGGTAAGTCTCTACTCATCATCGCTCATTGATTCATTAATTTACACTCCGTTTGTTTTGATGCAAATATTTTCAACGTGTGAAATATTTTTTTCAAATTTTTTTTTTCCATAAAAAAAGTTTTCTTATGTTTGATAGCATGCTTGAAACTAATGTATTGATAATTGTATTGGTGGGAATAGTAGTAGTGGTAGCAAGGTGGTGGTGGAAGGGGCGGTAATGGTGGTGGAGGCGGCAATAGTGGTGTTGGCAGTGGTGATAGTGATAGGGTGGAGGTGGTAGTGGTGGTGGAGGTGGTAGTAGTGGTGGAGGTGGTGTGTGGAATTGGTAAAAATTTAATTCAAAATTTATTTTCTACCTTTTAAAAGTGAAAAATATTTTCCGTAAAAATAAGCTAATTTTTTGTTGACAAGTTTTCTATCGTATCAAATACAACAAGATGTGAAAAATATTTTTGAAAAACATTTTTCACTGAAACAAACGAAGTGTTAAGTAAATTAGAATACATCTATAACATATATAAAAAGAATATAAGAGTGATGTAACACTGCTGCTGGTGGTTTAGTGTAACGCTACTGCTTGTTTTTTTATTTGGTGTAACGATGCTGCTGGTTTGGTGTAATGTTGTTGCTTGTTTTACATCTACAACCGATTGACCAACCAATCGGAGGCCACCATCTCTCCCTTCTTGAATCCTGCACAAAACGCATACGCCGCTATCATCGTTTCAGGAAGACCACAAACAGCAGGAACCTTCAAGAAGGGATAAGCTCATTGTCACGACCCAAACCCGCCCCTATGGGTTTAGCACCGTAACCGGCCAGTAATCCGTGATTACCGAAGGCCTACTTAACAGTAAAGACAATATTACAAAGTATAGGGGCTGGCGGAAGCCAAAACAGTAATTAAAAGACGTCCAATGAGCTGTGATAGTCTGTATGCAAAAAGACTTTATAACATATTCACATTCAGAACCAAAACAGTAATTACATACATCATATATAGGCATTCAGGTTAGGGACCAAATCCCTACTATAACAGTACAATGCAAGCCCTAACATTTATTACAGAACAGAGGCAAAAAGGGGAAATCTAAAACACCCCAAAACAGCCTAAGCTTGAACACACTTGGAACCTCGCAGTGAGGCACGTTGGTTGGCTTGACAAAAAGGGAGTTTAACCCAACGCTCCTAGCTCTGATCCGGTGCCTGGACACCTAGATATATATATAAACAGTGAGCTAAAGCCCAGTGAATAACATATGCGTAAAGAGGTTAGGAATGAATGTCCTTTCAGTCATTAAACAGTCATATCAGTCATTTAGAAACTATAGCAGTTATACGTGGTACATCCAATAGCAAAACAGTACAGTTGGTCTTAACAGACCGAACAGTCAGTTGATGGCCATCATAACAGTAAACAGTAATGGTTCCAACATGGGAACCGACAAAGATCTCTGTGACAGTAGCAGTATAGTAACAGTACAATAACAGTAAGTTGCTATGGATACCACGAATACAGTTCATAATTAGGACATCATTCGTTCAGTAAACAGTAAGCAGTATTACTTCAAAAAATAGTACAGTTGATTGTTCAGAAAATAATCATCATTGAACATATCTTTACAACATTGTTACTCACAGAGCACTGGGCTACAGATAGGCTAGAGCGTCCTCGGATGCCAACCCTACAGTTACAGAATGAACACACACTAAGTTATACACTTGGGTTTAATAACTTAACCCCTAACTTGACTCGGTGTGGTTCTACATCAACATCCTCCTTAAGATGCCTTAAACATGCTCTAAGAATGCCTAGGATGGAAAGAGGATGCAAACATGCACTTAAAAACACTTTTCAAAATTTGCTGAAACAGGGGTCCACGCTCGAGCGTGGCTTTCTACGTATGAGTGGACATGCAGACAAAGGATCCCCGCTCGAGCGTGACTTTCCTCGCTCGAGCGGACTCCAAACTAAGGCAAAAGTACTGGATGCATGCAATTTACGCTCGATGGGGCGCTCGACCTCCGCTCGAGCGTGAGACACAAGTCCTCGCTCGAGCGTACATTCCCTCGCTCGTGCGAACTGTAAACATACGAAAAGTACTGGATACACGCATTTCATGATTGAGCGTTCATTTTCCTGCTCGAGCGGACTGCATGAACCAGAACGTACGCTCGAGCGTGGGTCCAAATTTTGGAATTTTCAGATTGAACCTCCAAGCTCAAAATCAACTTTTAAAGCATCAAATCCGATCCTTTTGGGCTAATTTTCTGGAAAACACTTTAAAACTCATAATACAACATGTTTCAAAGATCAATTTGTAAAATCAAAGCCCAAAGGTAGTTCAATTAAACACAAATGCAACAATAACTTCATGAACATGATGGACATATGACATGCAAGTGTTCAATTGAAATCAAAGCTTCAAATACTTGATCAAATGAGTCAATTCTTCCGAAAACATGATGAACTCATGAACTAAAATTAAGATATGGACATGCATGTAGCAATTTTCATGGAAAGACCTCAAAACTCAAGAATGTGTACATGCATGCATGATTTAAGCTTCAATTCAACATTTTGCACCAATTCTAGACTCTAATCACCAAACTTCCATGAAACATGCAAGATACAACTTAAATACAAGTTCAAGAAGATGATTCTCCTACCTTAGGTCCTCAATTTCAAGAATGGAAGCTCAATTATGCAATTATCCTTCAAATCTTCTAAGTTTCAAGCCAATTTGATGAACTCAAGCTCCTCTTCCAACTCTCTGGCTCTCTCTCACGTTTTTGTTCTAGGAAGTGAACACAAAATGATGCAAGACTAAGCTCTAAACAAGATTTGTGAGGTGGCCCACTAGATGGCAAAATGGTAGTTAAGGCAACTAATGTGATTCAACACTATTTAATCTAATTTAATCATACCAAATCAAATTTCAATTAAATTTACCATAAAATCACATAAATTATAATTAGCATGAAAAACCAATCAATTTTTGAATCGGCCGCCGATATGGCCTTCAATTTGCAATGCGAAGTTAAAACATGAATAGATCAATTGGCGGTCAAACAAATAGAAATGTATTTAAACTAATACACTAACTCAATCAGTTCAGAATTTTAGTCAAATCAGTTACTTATCATGTTCAGTCACAGTTTAACAGTAATCAGTGGTGAGGGTTGTCACACTCATGACACAAGCGATAAGCTCTTCAGGAGTTGAGTGGTGTGATCAGTGGAACAGTGGAAGATCTTCAAGAGTTGAGTGGGTTTTCAAACTCATCACCAAAACAGAACCTTCAGTATATTTATGGCCATACATACTGGATTGGTGTATGTTTTATGAGCTGGAACAACCTGCAGAAACTGAGGTGTGTCTTCTTCCTTTTGTCTATTATGAATTTGTTGGGTCTCTATTCTTGATTCTCACAATTGTTTAATTGTGTGTCCAACATGTGCTCGATCATATGCCAAAATGAAACATACACACACATAGAGAGTGCTTCATCTCTTTTTTGTTATCGTACTCTTTTCATTCTTGTTTATGCATACATTCTTTAGTGAAGAATTCCATTTTTCTTATAAAGCCATCCAAGGAACAAAACTGAGATTTCTATGATTCTATCATTCTCATTTGATAAGATGGGTAGTTATTAAATCATAAATATCTATAGAAATTAGTGAAAGTTTGCAATGGCTCTAAGTTTTGATGAAGCCTTCTATGTGCAGAAGACAACAATGGTAAGGAATGGGGACTTCAATTTGGGGGCTACAAAAGAGGTTGTTGATTGGATTGGAAAGGTTGGTTCATTAACCTTCTTTAATGGGTTTCTTTTTCTTTTTCTTTTTGATTTTTTATGGGTATTTGTTTTCCTATATGTTTTTGATGATATCAATGACTTGGGTTTGTTGGATTTTCATTTGATTTATTTATTCGTTTTGTATGAAATTTTTGGGGTGATCTTCTAATGATGTTTAGTTTCTCTTCTCTTTGTTTTTGAATTAAATGTTGATTGGGGCTATCATTAACTAATATGAAGAATTCCTCAAAGGAGCACACGAACAAATATAGAATGCACAATGTGGAATATGAAGAAATAGAGAAATTATTCCGCCCGATTTTGGTCATTGACGAAATCACAACTGTTTCAATTTGATCACAAAATCATTGTCATTATGCTTACCAAATCAGATTGCCAACAATCTACCTTGGCTGAAAGTCAAAAGGCCATAACTGAAAACAAATAAAGTAAAACAGGTTTAATTTTGTTAGAATTGTAATCACTTCTATTTGCTATGAAGAAAAGAAGACAAATTGTAGCATTGATTTCACTAATAAAGTAGTTCACAAAGGAAACATTTTTATTGTATAAAGTTGGGGGAAAAAAAGGAAAAGAAAAAGAGCTACAAGCCTAGAAACAACATTCTTTTGGATAGAAAGCTGTCTGTGATACTGTGTGAAAGGTCTCCTTATTTGAAGAAAGAGATAGAAAGAGGCCACCCAACATGAGCCCAAAGAATATGTTACCCATGATTTGCTCCAAATATCTTTTGAAGTCTTTTTTATTTGTGTTACTCAAAAAGTTACGGTTAATTAATAATCTAAGAACTTGGTGTCATAGAATACTATTGAAATTTAAAGTTGAGAATAATTAGGCAATGCATAAATTTCTCCAGGTGGTGTGTAGGCAAAGCATAAATTGCTCCATCAATTGCCAATTCCTAAGTAATTTGCATTCTAAAACCACCCAATCCCAAATAACGATGTATCACTCTAAATTGTAAAATAAACCACTTCAAACACTTTCTATCACAATCCGTACATGTAACGCCCTCAAAATAAACCCATAATATATAACAGTAACATGCATTGATAAAACAAAACCAATCATTATCTCATTCATCAGAGTATCATTATTGAAGGATATCACATGTAACATCAAAATAAATGCCCTATGGGCTTACATCTTTCCAAGCCAACACATGGACACAAAATGTGAGTACTAACTCAACTACAAATTAAGCCATTGGCTTGAGTTTACATGTAATATCAAATAAACTGAAATAACAACTAATCTAAATAGAGTCTTCAACTCTAAATCCTTCCAAGCTAATTCCTTGGAGGTAGCACATCACCTGGACCTGAAAATGATGTTCCCATATAGGGTGAGCCACAACCCAGTAGAAATATACTAAACCAAATATAAGCATTGAATAAAACAATAGCATTCAATAGATGGTTAACCAAGATAATCAATTACATCATTATACAGTCTCATGACACTAATGTCTATGACACGTCTCACTTTCCATTATTATCAATATGGCTCAGAACCTGACCAAACTATAACAGTGAGACTACAATATTTCCAATTCAATAAAACAAATGAGACTAAAGCTCATACCAAAACACTTCCATACTTCCCGATTGATACACATTTTAGGGCTGTATCAACAACATGTAAAAACACTTCCAATATCAATAAGCACACATATAGTGGTGCAAATGGAGTCCATCCCCTATCTCCTCCCAAACAAAATCCGGTTTAGAGGTTCATCCCCTATCTTCCCCTAAACCGTGGAGTACATCCCCTATCTCCTCCCAAACAAAATCCGGTTCAGAGGTCCATCCCCTATCTTCCCCTAAACCGTGGAGTACATCCCCTATCTCCTCCCAAACAAAAATGCATATACAATGTATTAAACACTTGTCATATACAACACACAATCAATACATGGATTTTTTGTATTAATTCAACAGTCTAAATCAATGACTTAACCAATGTGATTAGTTTCAGTTTTTCCTAATCCACATGCAATGTCTACAACAATCACGACTATCCTCCACCGATAGCCCAAAACAGTTATTTCTAAACAGGAAATAAATGTATCAACTAACATAATTCCAACATTTTCATAGGTGAGTGATTAAACTAACCAACTACACCATTTAATCAATAAATTCATTAATTCCATGAATTCAACTAAATTCAACTAAATTCCCCAATTTTCCCTAAATTAATTATATAAATTAATTTATTACAACAACTAGGGTTTTTCCCAGAATTACCAAACAACCCCCAACATATCAAAATACCAAAACTTAGAACAAAACCTATAATATGGAGTAGGAAATCACTACCTCAAATGAAGAGACTCAAAGAAGATGATGAAAATACTCGGATGTGTTCCAACCCACAATTTTTCAGATCAAAATGAAGATCAAGGGAAGCTCCACACTCAATACAAAGGAACTAAGGTAGAAGATCACTAGAACTAGATGAATTTGTAGAGAGAAGATGTAGTCTAGAGAGAGAAACTCTCAAGTTATTCATTCAATGAACTTGATTAAATTGATTAATGTATCTCATACATTCATGATACATAATGCATCTTCTATATTAATGAATTCATTAGATAGATTAATGTATCTTACATATTCATAATAGATACATAATGCATCTCTAAGATTCATTCATAATAAATCCATCACATTCAATGTATTAGCATTAGTCTTCTATACAATGTATATATAGGTGCATTCATCAATGATTAGTCACCATCTAATTAATGTACATGTATCTTACTAATGAGATGAATCTAGTATAATCATGCATAAGCTTTTAAAAGTTAGAGAGAGAGAATGGCCCGAAAAAGTGATCCAAAAAGCTGTTTTTCGGACTGATATACAAACAGGTCCGCTCGAGCGTCAAGCCCAAAATCTGGACATTAACCCTTGGTTTCCAAACACAACCAACCTGTTTCAAACCTGCCCAACACGAGCCAAGACTCATACAAAGAGTAAAGAACGAAAACGGGAATAAGAAAACAACACATCCATGGAACCGAGTCCGGAATACAATTAAACAATGAAGGGAAAATCGGGATCGCTATAACCTCCCCCCCTTAAAAGAATTTCGTCCTCTAAATTAGATAAATAAATTTAAAAAATATGATTTCTCAACTCTCAACAATATTACAATTCAATATTTATCGACTTGACTCATTACCGGTCGTTCCATCTCTTTTCATGAGGCAAATTACAACAAATGTTACGACATGCGTCACCAACATGCATTCCCTTGAAATTCAAAAATTTCAACACAAGTTTTCCATAGTTCAATTACATATTCAATGCCAATCAATATATTTGCATTTCTAAAACCGAATTAACATATGCAATGTTAAAATAAACTTCCATTTCAAGGCAAGTTCCATAATATTTCCATAAACCGAAACATATACAATGTTTTACAACTTAAGACATATTCAATGCTCTTAAAGTTTATCAATACAACAAAATTCCCAATACATGTTTAAACATTAACAAACAAGTCTGGATATTTCTCACGGACCTCCAACTCACGTTCCCAAGTGGCTTCTTCCACTACGTGATGCTTCCACAAAACTTTCACCAAAGATATCGTCTTGCTTCGCAAAACCTAATCTCGCCTATCCAAGACCCGTACCGGTCCCTCCTCATATGAGGCATCCTCATTTACCTCTAAGTCGGTCCAATCCAACACATGCGATGGATCTAGCTCATACTTCCGAAGCATACTAACATGAAATACGTTATGTATCCTGGACAACTGCGGTGGTAAAACTAAACGATAGGCGACCTTACCAATCCTCTCAAGGATCTCAAAAGGGCCTATAAACCGAGGGGAAAACTTCCCTCTCTTACCAAATCTCATCAAGCCCCGCCTAGGTGATATTTTCAGAAAGACGTGATAACCCACTTCAAATGCAAAAGGCCTACTCCTACGATCAGCATAACTCTTTTGGCGACTCTGGGCTGTAACAAGCCTCCTACGGATAAGCTCAACTTTCTCCGTCGTTTCCCTCACTAACTCCGGACCCAACAAAGGTGCATCACCCACCTCGGCCCAACAAACTGGAGACCTACACGGTCGGCCATACAAGGCCTCAAACGGTGCCATACCAATACTAGACTAGAAACTGTTGTTGTAGGCAAACTCCACTAATGGCAAGTGCCTCTCCCACGACCCACTAAAGTCAAGAACACAACCCCGAAGCATATCCTCAAGGATCTGAATAGTACGCTCGGATTGCCCGTCAGTATGAGGATGATAAGCCGTGCTAAAAGTCAACTTAGTGCCTAAGGCACTCTGCAAACTCTACCACAACCTGGCCGCAAAACGAGGATCTCTATCTGAGACGATCATCACTGGGACCCCGTGCAACCTCACTATGTCCCGAATATACAAGTCGGCAAGATGATCTACCAAATCTCTCACGCGCATAGGAATGAAGTGCGCCGACTTAGTCAACCGGTCTACAACCACCCAAATAGCATCACTACCCCGCTGAGTCCTCGGAAGACCTACAACGAAGTCCATAGTGACATACTCCCACTTCCACTCGGCAATAGGCATGGGTTGCACCAAACCCGCTGGCCTCTGATGTTCGGCCTTCACTTGCTGACAAGTAAGGCACCTACACACGAAAATTATCACATCCTTCTTCATACCCCGCCACCAAAACTGGCGACCCAAATCACGATACATCTTGGTGCCTCCCGGATGCACTGCAAGGTGTGAATGGTGAAACTCTCAGAGTACTTCCTCTCGACAAGACTCCGGCACAAACAGACGGTCTCGGTATCTCACACTTAGGTCGGGATACACAATCAAACCCTTCTCAACCTTCCCACTGGAAATCTTCTCTCGGAGGGATTCTACCTCAAGGTCACCCCACTGAGCCTCTAACACTCGAGTCACAAGTGTAGGTTGCGCAACAACAGAAAACAAGGCCGCAGCCTCAACGGATTTTCCCAGAAGCAAATCAAACTCCCCAAGTGCACCTAACATCTCCCACTCTCAGATGGCTATACTAGCTACGTCACCAACAAATTTCCTGCTAAGGGCATCGGCCACTACATTGGCCTTCCCCGGATGATAATGCAATTCGAAGTCATAGTCCTCAATGAACTCCATCCACCTCATCTACCTCAAGTTCAAGTCTTTCTGTGTAAACAGATATTTCAGACTCTTATGATCCGAGAATACTTCGAACCTTTCACCGTAAAGATAATGCCTCCAAATCTTCAAGGCAAAGATCACAGCTGCTAACTCCAGATCATGCGCAGGGTAATTCTTCTCGTGTATTTTCAACTGACGTGAGCCATAGGCAACCACTTTCCCCTCTTGCATCAACAAACAACCTAGACCCTCTCGTGAGGCGTCACAATAGACTGCATAACCCAACCCTCTCTCCGGAATAATCAAGACTGGAGCGGTGGTCAGTCTAACCTTCAACTCCTGGAACGACTTTTCACAAGTATCACTCCATACAAATTTGACTCCCTTCCGGGTCAATCTAGTCAAAGGCGAAGCTAACCTGGAGAAATCCTTCACAAATCGACGATAATACCCAGCTAATCCCAGAAAACTGCGGATCTCAAACACATTCTTAGGCTGTGCCCAATCTTGCACTGCCTCAATTTTGGATATATCAACAGACACCCCTTCCCCGGAAACCACATGGCCTAAGAACTTCACCTCCTCTAGCCAGAACTCACATTTCCCAAACTTAGCATAAAGCTTATGGGCTCTAAGTAACTCAAGCACCACTCTCAACTGCTCCTCGTGCTCCTCCTCTGAAGGTGAATAGATAAGAATATCGTCTACAAAGACTACTAGAAAACGATCCAAGAATTCCCGGAATATCCGGTTCATCAAGTCCATAAAGACTGCAGGTGCATTGGTGAGCCCAAATGGCATCACTAGAAACTCATAGTGGCCATACCGCGTACGGAATGCCGTCTTCGGAATATCCTCCTCCCTAACTCTCAGTTGGTGGTAACCCGATCTCAAATCTATCTTAGAGAAACAACGGGAACCCTTCAACTGATCGAACAGATCATCTATACGAGGCATAGGGTACTTATTCTTAACCGTAGCCCGATTTAACTTCCAGTAATCTATATAGAGTCTCAAAGCACCACCTTTCTTTTTAGCAAAGAGGGCCGGTGCTCCCCACAATGAAACACTAGGACGAATATAGCCCTTATCAGCAACTCCTAGAGCTGAATCTTCAACTCAACTAACTCGGCTGGGGCAAAACGATAAGGTGCCATAGAAATCGGTGCCATGCCAGGCACTAAGTCAATAAAGAACTCGATCTCTCGATGGGGTGGCAAACTAACAAGATCCTCGGGAAAGACGTCCGAGTACTCACAAACCACTCTCAGCAACTCAATCTGGATCTCATCACACTCACTACTCATAAGGCTAGCGAGAAGACCACTAAGCTCACTCCACCCTCGCGGATCATACACCGGTGGCAACACACTACCAACCCGATCCCCCAAGAAATGGAAACAATCCCTGCTCAAGGTACATACTGTGACCCTCTGACGGTAACAATCAATAACAGCCCGGTATGACGTAACCATTCCATACCCAAAATTTCATCAAAACCCGACATAGCCATAACTACAAAAGAAAATGAGCCGAAGCAATTACACTCTCGTCCTAATACTTAGACAACAATAATTCATTCCACGTAAACACATAATCACATAACACTTACTAATTTCATTTCTGGATAATGACAGTCCCGTGGTGTTGCTAGAGTTCCGGTTAGAAACAACATTGATCAAGTGCTTTTCCAACAAGACTCACAGAAATCCAAGGATCCAATCAATATCCTAGAAACCAAATCCCATACCCAAGTAGTCACGTAAACATGTTATCACATAAGCATATAACACTACATCTAAGTCTCTAACAAACGAGACGAACCCATTGTGATACTAATCACTTCCCACATACCCAAAGTATTCGAACCCGGTACGCTCTGATACCAAGTTGTAACGCCCTCAAAATAAACCCATAATATATAACAGTAACATGCATTGATAAAACAAAACCAATCATTATCTCATTCATCAGAGTATCATTATTGAAGGATATCACATGTAACATCAAAATAAATGCCCTATGGGCTTACATCTTTTCAAGCCAACACTTGGACACAAAATTTGAGTACTAACTCAACTACAAATTAAGCCCTTGGCTTGAGTTTACATGTAATATCAAATAAACTGAAATAACAACTAATCTAAACAGAGTCTTCAACTCTAAATCCTTCCAAGCTAATTCCTTGGAGGTAGCACATCACCTGGACCTGAAAATGGTGTTCCCATATAGGGTGAGCCACAGCCCAGTAGAAATATACTAAGCCAAATATAAGCATTGAATAAAGCAATAGCATTCAATAGATGGTTAACCAAGATAATCAATTACATCATTATACAGTCTCATGACACTAATGTCTATGACACGTTTCACTTTCCATTATTATCAATATGGCTCAGAACCTGGCCAAACTATAATAGTGAGACTACATCTCTCATTAACAATATTTCCAATTCAATAAAACAAATGAGACTAAAGCTCATACCAAAACACTTCCATGCTTCCCGATTGATACACATTTTAGGGCTGTATCAACAACATGTAAAAACACTTCCAATATCAACAAGCACACATATAGTGGTGCTAATGGAGTCCATCCCCTATCTCTTCCCAAACAAAATTCGGTTTTGGAGGTTCATCCCCTATCTTCCCCTAAACCGTGGAGTACATCCCCTATCTCCTCCCAAACAAAATCCGGTTCAGAGGTCTATCCTCTATCTTCCCCTAAACCGTGGAGTACATCCCCTATCTCCTCCCAAACAAAATCCGGTTCAGAGGTCTATCCTCTATCTTCCCCTAAACCGTGGAGTACATCCCCTATCTCCTCCCAAACAAAAATGCATATACAATGTATTAAACACTTGTCATATACAACACACAATCAATACATGGATTTTCTGTATTAATTCAACAGTCTAAATCAATGACTTAACCAATGTGATTAGTTTCAGTTTTCCCTAATCCATATGCAATGTCTACAACAATCACGACTATTCTCCACCGATAGCCCAAAACAGTTATTTCTAAACAGGAAATAAATGTATCAACTAACATAATTCCAACATTTTCATAGGTGAGTGTTTAAACTAACCAACTACACCATTTAATCAATAAATTCATTCATTCCATGAATTCAACTAAATTCCCCAATTTTCCCTAAATTAATTATATAAATTAATTTATTACAACAACTAGGATTTTTCCCAAAATTACCAAACAACCCCCAACATATCAAAATACCAAAACTTAGAACAAAACCTATAATATGGAGTAGGAAATCCCTACCTCAAATGAAGAGACTCAAAGAAGATGATGAAAATACTCGGATGTGTTCCAACCCACAATTTTTCAGATCAAAATGAAGATTAAGGGAAGCTCCACACTCAATACAAAGGAACTAGGGTAGAAGATCACTAGAACTAGATGTATTTATAGAGAGAAGATGTAGTCTAGAGAGAGAAACTCTCAAGTTATTCATTCAATGAACTTCATTAAATTGATTAATGTATCTCATACATTCATGATACATAATGCATCTTCTATATTAATGAATTCATTAGATAGATTAATGTATCTTACATATTCATAATAAATCCATCACATTCAATGTATTAGCATTAGTCTTCTATACAATGTATATATAGGTGCATTCATCAATGATTAGTCACCATCTAATTAATGTACATGTATCTTACTAATGAAATGAATCTAGTATAATCATGCATAAGCTTTTAAAAGTTAGAGAGAGAGAATGGCCCGAAAAAGTGATCCAAAAAGCTGTTTTTCGGACTGATATACAAACAGGTCCGCTCGAGCGTCAAGCCCAAAATCTGGACATTAACCCTTGGTTTCCAAACACAACCAACCTGTTTCAAACCTGCCCAACACGACCCAAGACTCATATACAAAGAGTAAAGGACGAAAACGGGAATAAGAAAACAACACATCCACGGAATCGAGTCCGGAATACAATTAAACAATGAAGGGAAAATCGGGATCGCTATAGTACATCACGTGTTTCTACCCAAGGGAACAAAATAATGGAATCAGTAGTCTTTTTATATTTTTCCCTAATTGGTTGTTATCAAATTTAATTAGAAAGAAATTACAAATTCCTGATGATGGACTCTAAAACCAAATCAACAATTTAAAAAAAAAAATGATGTGGCATAAACCAAACTAATCTATCGCATTTAGACTACGCAATCAAATAGAGCAAACCTCAATTGTAATGTAAAGCGTTCACCAAAAATCTGTATTTCTCTGTACGAATTATGTTCAACAAACAACTTTTCCAATAAGTCATGACCTCGATTCAAATATATGTTTTTATTTCCTTTCAATGTTATGATTCTTTTTCTGAAGAAATGGCGAACAGGATTTGTGCAACATACTAGGGCAATGTTCATTTTCTTACAATTCGTGGGAGTAGGCAACTATTCATCCATTCTACCATTTATAGCTACAGAACGCACTACTGTGTGCAGAGAGGTTTGCTGGAATGTACTCCTCCTAGGCATATTCAGTTGCACAGGTTCACAAAAAAATTCATAAGCATATGATGCTTATTGCTTTCCTTTTCTATTCTTTGCATTGATCTCCATAATGTTTTGTATCCCTATCCTTGGATGACCCTTTTTTTTATTGTTCTTGATTGTTTTGAATTGGGACTTTAAATTCCTATTGTTGTTTCACTTTTCTCTATTCAGTCCATGAGTAATTATTTGAAGAAAGATTTATAGTATCTTATTATCGACTGCATCCTATATTTTGGAATCATGTTCATTTTTTAAAATTGTAATGTAAATGTAATCTTCCTATGCTGGGATCACATTGTTTTCAACTAATTATTTGTGAATTTTTATTATAGAATATTGTTTATCCAAGGAATTTTCTTACTATATTTGAATTTTTAAAGCAACTTGTATGTGTAGATGTCTACTTCAGTAATGGCAGCGACAACTCTTTCGACATTGCAAAACTGTTATAGATTGGGACAAGATGTCAAGAGGTAAGATTCCAATAGAATTTCCCTTTGTCCTTTTAATTTAGAGAATCAAATATACGATTTTATAAGAATTGTTATTCCATGTTTGAATATAAATGAATGGACTGGTAAAAAATTAAACTTATTTTAAGCTATGCATCTTTCCTTCTAAATTTATTTGTGAGATCAATTCCCACTCCTTTGATTTTTGTGAGGTCATGAAAATGGTTTAATTATGTCAGATTAGTTGCCTATTTTTAAATAATGATTGTCTTGCGTTGTGTGACATTTGCAAGTTGCAATTGCTTGATGGCCACGTCAAGCAACTGAAACTTCAAACATCGATTTGTAGGTGAACTTGGAATACCTTAAAGTGGTATTAAACACAAAAGGCATGGCTTTACCATGATATTGGGAAGTTGGCGGTATAGAAGATGAAGTTGTAATGCAGGTATAAGAATTTGCTAATCTATTTCTAAATCTCCATACAAGAGAGTAAGACGATTCAGGATAGAATTTCTAATCAATCTTATATTCATTATCGTGCTTACATTTCTTGATGACGAGTTAGCTCCTCCAATAACCACATTAATGCATGCAATCTGTGAATATATATATCTTGTAGCAAGTAAATCATTGACCCAAGTACACTAAACATGTTGTTTTTGTATTTTATCAACAGTTAATAATATTTGTATCTTTGTCTATACACCGCCTATGAGCATAGTTCTTGGTGTGGATATGTTTCATTTATTTGAAAAATTAAGAAAAATAAAGTATAGTTTTGACAAACTATGATGCTACGTGCATGCGGTCCAACTAGTTTTAAAAAAAATTACTATTTTATAAATGAGGATAGGGTCACTCATCCAAGTGAAACATTGCCTTCAATCTTGAGTGATTTTATCCAAATGTCCAATTTCAAAATAATTATCAAAATTAAGTGATAATTCTTTGGAAAACACTGAAGTGATAATGGTTGAGAAAATCACGACTAAAAATTTATGAACAAATTATGCTCGTAGTCCCTATATTTTTATCTTTGTGTAATTTTAGTCTTTGTAATTTCAATTGATTTGATTTTAACACTAAATTTATAATTTTGTCTAAATTTTGTCCAATTGATTACAATTGTTAGCATTTTTTAACGAAAAATACGAAAATAAGTAGCATATGACATGCTTTTAGGGGAAAAATTATAAGATTACTAAACTCAGTGAGTTAATCACAATTATTTCAACAATCATTTTTCATCAAAAACACTACAGTGTTATTAATTGGACCAAATTGATATAAAATTTAAAATTAAGGATCAAAACTAAGTTACTTGAAAGTATATGAATCAAAATATAATAAGAGACAAAATATAGGAACTATCAATGTAATTTATCTAAAATATTTTTTCAACATAATTTTGAAAAGAGTTCTAAGTCATTTAAATTCTAGGTCTCTTTTGAATTATTTCAGATCTTATCTTTTTTTACAAGGTTATTCTCATCCTATACACTTTCATCCACACAATATAGTAATAAAATAAATGAATAAAATATAGAAAAAAATGATGATAGTACAGGAAATAATCGTAGGCCAATATGCATAGCTTCAATGTGTACCCTTCTAGACGTTCAAAAAAAAAAAAAATATGTATCCTTGTAGATACAACAATAATAATAGGTCAATCACCACTAGCGAATTAATTTAAAATGTGATGAAATATAATAAGTTAAAATTGATAGTCCCAATAGTGAAAATATTTTAATTAAAATTATACCATTTTATCATTGTAGTACGTTCAACAAAATATTATTACAATCATTTGAAGACTTTAAAATTTTATAATTTTCAATTTAAATTTTTGTGTTTTGTAAATTTTTTAATTTCTTAAAATACTTCCATTGAGATCCATGGAATACAGACCAATGGAGAATATTATGAAAACAAAATGGACGAATAACGTTGTTGTCAGAATTTCATGTTTGGTAAGAAAAAATGGTTAGCATAGTAGAAATATATTTTTCATATTTTTCAATTATTTGTGATGCTTGATTTTTGAATCTTATCGCAACTTGTTCTCTTCTATTCCTCTCTTATCCATTGTTTAAAAAAATAAAAAAAAATAAAAATTGATCTTCTATGTTTGGGACTTTCAATACTCAACATACACAGTGTACGTACAAACCAAGTGAGCACATAGAAGGCAAAAAAATAGTAGTTCAAATTTCTAAAATTAAAGGAACTTTTATTCAAACTTTCTGGTTACAACTTCAGATCATAGATAGGACCCATTTATGGGTTTGTTTTTTGGGTAGAGTGGGGAGGAAGAGGGGGGAAGACATTATGTAGAGGATTTGGTCCTCCAGGTACAAGTCTCAAGGACCTTGCATGTGAAGTCAATATTGTTGTGTGAGACTTACCCACTTTTGAGAGATCAGATTCAGATTTGAACTCGTACTCGGATTCAAAACCTACTTTTTGAAAAAGAATGGGGTTTTCATTCTTCATTGCAGTCGGAATGCGTGCCTGCCCTTTCATCAAAAGAGTCAAAATCATAATCATGAAGACTTGCATCATTTTTTTTACAATAAGACGAGCCATTGTTGCAACAAAATAAGAATTGTTTAATTGTGTAACCTATGTAAATAAGTGCTCCTATTTATAGGACTATTACATATTAACAACCCAAGAAGTCAACCCTCATTCCAAGTCAACCTTGATTAATTAATGTGATTTATGTTTGGAATTGTTGCCTTTTTAAACCAAAATCCATTACTAAATAATTAACCGTTGCCTTTTTTAACCAAATTCCATTACTATATAATTAATCATTGCCTTTTTTTTCTTTTCTTATTTTGATTCTTCTAATTTTGTATGTGATCTATTTTTATTTAAAATTTTAATAGTAAGTGACAGATGAACGGTATTTATTTTATATATTAAGGAAAATTAGATTTTTAATGAGAAAAGTTTTCTAAAGCTTAAAAACTTTATACTAATTTTCTAGAATTATAAAAAATTTATTAACTAGCTTCTATTGAATCAGTAAAGTTTTTTTTTTTTTTGGGGGGTGATTTACACATTTATCGGACTACTACACGTTAACTAGCCCCAAAATATGTGGACGTCTCTCATTATTTAGCTTATTTATTTATTTATATATTTATTAATTAATTAATGTGGCTTATGTTTGGAATCGTTGCCTTTTTTCAACCAAATTCCATTATTATATAATTAATTGTTGCCTTTTTTAACCGAATTCCATTACTGTATAATTAATCGTTGCCTTTTTTTCCCTTCTTTCTCTTCCTCCTATTTTGACTCTTTTAATTTTGTGCGTGATCTATGTTTATTTAAAATTTTAATAGCAAGTGACAGATGAACCATATTAATACTATATATTAAGGAAAATTGAATTTCTAATAAGAAGACTCTTGTGAAACTCAAAAAGCTCACATTATTTTTCTAGATTTCTTATTTTTTAAATAATTAAAAAAAAATCATTAGCTAACTTCAGTGTGTTTAGTTTGAGTTTTTTGGATTAAGTTTTTTTAAAACTCAATTTTTTGGTTTCGTGTTTCTTTTTTTTTTTTGTTTTTATTGAATATTTTTAAAATTGTAAACATTTTTTTACCTTTTTAGATGCACTTTACTTAGATGTATCTAAAAAGTAAAAAAATTGTGAAAAAATATTTTAAAATTTTAATAAATACATAAAAATACAAAAAATGTACTGAATTCTCGTATTTTTTTTTTATATTTTTGGTATTTAGTGAATTTTTAAAAGGTTTTTTTTCATTTTTTTTTTACTTTTTAGGTATATTTATGTTAGGTAGGTCTAAAAAGTAAAAAAAAAATTACTTAAAATATTAAAAAAATTCAATAAAAATAAAAAAATACGGAAAACAAGAAAGTAGAATTTTCTGAAAAGTGTTTTTGGAAAAACACAACCAAGCAATTTTTTTTTATTATGCATTGATTTACACATTTTAAAAGGAAAGTTAATTTATTTATTTAGAAATTCAAATTTAGAAATTTGAAAAGGAAAGTTAACTAATCAATTTTAAAATTTAAAAAAAATTCTAACTTTTATTAAATCATTTAAAAAAAAATTCTTATTATATATTGATTTATAGATTTAAAAAAGAAAGTTAATTAATCTATTTAAAATTTAAATTTAGAAATCTGAAAAGGCATACTTTTAAAATTTAGATTTTTGAACTAATAAAATAGAGGAATCAATTCACATCTTCCTTGGATTATGTCTCTTAATGTTTAATTTTTTAAATAATTAAAAAATCTTTTATTGGCTAACTTTTATTCTCTTATAATGTGATTGTGTAGCTTGACTTTTCATGCTCCTTTCGGAAACGACTAGCCTTACAGTTCGGTCTCCCGTGATTCTGAATCTGATTCCACAAGTGCAATGTGAAATAGATAAACACAAATGAGTTCAAATCTGACAAATCTTTTAAAAAATCAACTTTGAATCAAAATGCTAAAAAATAGACTGCTTTGCTAGATTACAGGATCGCCACCTAAATATTTTTAGGAAATTTAGGAAGCCTGAGACTCGTGCCAAAGGCCACTTATCCGTCATCACTAAAGTGTCTCAGCTCGGGAACTTAGGTACGAGAGGGGAAAGTCATGTATTGAGCACCCACTCGCCTAATCAAAGATCGGTCTCTACTAATCATGATGTGATTTTTATTTATATTATATGCTCTTCTTCCGATTATTAGGTTATTTTACTATGTGTTGCACATAAGTATAGACTAATTTGCAAATGTTAGAATACTTTGATTTCATGTATGTTAGAAAATGGTGTTGACTATGTACCACTAGAAAAAGTGATCTCATAGGTACATTCATCAATTTATCCCAATTTAGGCAACTAGTCTTCATCCGCAGGCATCCAAATAGATATTTCACTTAAGCACTTAGCTTTGTAGTAATCATGCTTGACATGGAAACAATCACACACATGCGATATGCTAAAGCAATAAGTGCTCACTTAGTATTCCAAGGCAAGTCAAAGAAATAAAAGAGTTAAAAAAAAAATGCATGATCCTAACTAATACAATATGACTAATGCGACACATATAAAATGCAATGTGGGCTCGGTTACTAACATGTCATGTGAATCAATTTGATAACATGCGATTTAAGCATGTATTCAAAGAAGTGTTTAACTAACGATGCGAGTTAGAATGATGAGCTGAACCCTATGCATGTAAGACATATGGATGCAAAGTACGGAAAATGCTAAAAGAAACATGATGCTCTAAGCTATCCATTATAAGAGGGTAAATAAAAGGGAGAGAGACATGGGGTTGGAAGACATGCACATTATTACAAGTTTGCCCTCGCACAGGAGGGTCTGAATAATTGTCCTAGCAAATTACCGAATTAACTAACTATTATAAACCAAATGAAATAAGTTAACTATGCTAGCTAATTATTACAAATTGGAACTAATTAATTAATTACAATACAAAAACAACTAGCTACTTTAACTAATTACAAATTAGAATTTAAACTAATTAATTGGCTACAAAACAATATTAATTAAGTAATTAACTACTACAAGAATAATTTAACGAGCCCCAAGAGACGAGGGATGACTCATGCAAGCACACGGATTTGCCACCTGAAAATGCCTCTGTTTTGCTGCCAAAAGGGTTCTGTTTTGTAGTCAGAAAATTGCACTGTTTTTACATTTGCCCCTGCTCTATTCTGCTAGAAAAAGGACACTGCCTGGCCAGAGAAAGTGGCCGGTAGGCTAAAAGTGGTGGCCGGCTGGCCGTCCATTAATGGTGGCATGCTGTACAGAAAAGGTGGCCTGCCGGCCACTGATGGTGGGCTTCTCAAACAGAGCATTCTCAGGGGATGTCAGTCTACCCTACTTCTTCTTATCATTAGACAGCTTAAAGGAGGGGTAGGCTCGATTCGCAAGCCATCAATCGGCGCAAATTCATTGCGCGATGACTTATGAACCAAGGGATGCAATTTCAATAAATGCAAATGCCTCAAGACTCAAGGGGTTCAATTAATGTCCGATTGAACCCAAGTTCATTTTATTCTCTTGCTTCATTTTAGTTCCAATTTTATTGCCTCTTTTAATTATCTTTCCATTCGTTAGTCATTTTAGTCCAAAAATGAGCATTAAGTCCACTAAATGAAAGAAGTGTCAAACAAAGGTTTGTTTTGGGCATGAGAAAGATGTTATGCCATTGGTAATGAACCCCCAAAGGGATTAAACAATTAAGCACAACAATCTAAATCTCAAGCTTAAACAATCAATCGGTTGAAATAACTCTCAAAACAAATAAAAAGCCAAGAAAAGAGGTAGGTTGCAGAGATGATTAGAGGTGAACACAAGTATGAAAAGTTTGAAATAAATGCTATCAACTCAAATAGGTTGGTGTCTAAAGCCTAAAACACCAAACATATGAGGACCATTACACTACAAGCATGCAATACAAAGCATAAATGACTCTAATTCATAAAACCAGTCCTAAAATAGGCTAAAATAGTGTTGGAATTGAAGTGAAAATAGCTAAAAGAGTAAGCTAAAATAATGAAGAAATTGAGCTAGTAAACAAGCATAAGGAGGGGTGGCTAAACCCTCCATTTTTGGGATCTCAAAACTACATTTTTAGCCTCTGAAAACCTCTAAAAATCAATGGTAAAAAGCTCAACAAAGTTGATGAAAAGATGGGAAACACAAGGGTAAAAGCCTAGAAGACAAGGTTCAAAGAAGGGTAGTCAACTCCTCTACCTTTAATGGTTTTAAACCACAAGCTTCAGGTTATAGAAACAGTTCAAAAACAACAAGAAAAGATAGACAAGAAGTAGTGCAAAGAAACTAGTAGTTATACCTCTTGAAGATGAGTGACACTTTTGTTCACAAACCACAAAGCTTACACTCTCAAGGGCTGAAATTTTGACTCAATAATCTCAGCAAGGAGAGCTCCAATATTGGTTTAGAAAGTGTTTGAGTAAGATGTGTGTGTTGCAAGGTAGATATAGAGAGAGAATTTCAAGTTTTGGGGCTTTTGGAATTTTTTTGTAACCTAATTTCAAAAGGGGTGGTCACCTATATATAGGAAAACATGCCACTAGGTTGGAAATATCTATATACAAACAGTTGGTGCAATGCATGCACATAGGGGGACAACTGGCAAAAAAATATCTATTTTTGACACAAGTGGCCAGCAGGCCGCTAATAGGGACCGTCCGTCTATTGTTAGTGGCCGGCCGGCCACTAATGGGTTTGGTGGCCTCTGGGGACACTTAGTTGGCTAGCCAAGGTGTAGACACCCTATTTTTGACCATCCTCAAGACTTGGGCGTCACCTTTTGAACACTCGGTGATCATCCTTGTTTGTGTTCGTCTTGAGTTCCTAGAGGTCTCGGCTACGCGCCTTGCCTCAGGATCTCTCGACTCGACTGTTTTGTGTTTGGTTTTGCACCAAATACTTGTGTTTTGCCTTTGAGGGACAGGGAGTGGCTTGATGGCCATCCCCACATATCACCGGCCATGTCTTGAGGTCACCGGCTGTGTTTTGTTGCCATCGGCCTAATGTTTGGCCGGTCGGCACTCTGTTTGGTCGGCCGGCCACTGATTTTCGTCAATCGGCCACTTTTTCTGGCCGAGCCCTTTTCTTGAGAGGGTTTGAACCTTTTGAACCTCTGTTTAGCTTCTTGAGAAAGTTTGAACCTTTTGAACCCTTGGTTCTAGATTCTTGAGGAATGTTGAACCTTTTGAACCTTTGTTCTAGCTTCTCCAAGAAGCTTGAGCCCTTTGTTTTGGCTTCTCCAAGAAGCTTGAACCCTTCTAAGCTTCCAAGAGAAGCTTGCACCTTTTTGCACCTTTTCCTCAAGCTTCTAAGAGAAGCTTGACCCCTTTGCCTAGCTTCTCCAAGAAGCTTGGCCCTTTTGCTCCAAGGTTCTAAGAGAAGCTTGACCCCCCTTGACCCTTTTGCTTAGCTTCCCTTAGAAGCTTCAAGCCTTCATCTTCTCTATAAATAGAGGGCCTCTCCTCCCATTTCAAGGGTTAGAAAATCTGATATATATCATATATATATCACTCTCTCTCTATATCTCCCTCTCTCTCTACATTTGTGTGGGTTAGAGGGTGCAAAAGGGTCTAGTTCTTGGCCATTTCAACTACACCTCCTAGCACAGCACCTCCATCATCAACCTAAGGAGCTTGGAGGCCATTTTCAGAGGCTAAGGGACTGTTGTTTTGGACCAAGAGGCTGCTGCCCCCTTTTGGCTACAAAGGTAACTCCTTTTCCCTCTTTATTCCCCGTTTTTGCACACACTTTTAGCCTGTCTTTCTTGGTGATTTGAGCTTTGTGTATAACATAAAAAAGTTCTTTTTTTTTGTGTTTAAGTTACTTCATTAAGATCACTTTTGTGTTTGAGGTTGTTTACCCCCTCTTAGGCCTTGTTTGGCCCCATTTTTGTGTGTTTTTGGTGAGCTCCGGGACCACTTTGTTTGGGCCTCCTCACCACTGAAATCTTGAGGGATTTCAGTGGTGAGGATGATGCCTTAGGTCCTAAGAAGGAGAGGGCCATCCCCTCTCCTTGTTGTCTTCAATAATGGCCATTATAGCCTCATGTGTGAGCATCATTTCTAAGTGCATGTTGGCCATGTCTTAAGTGTTATTTGGTAGTATTTTTCCATATATTACCTCTGTTTTTACTTGGTTTAGACACACCATGCTTAGCTTGTATACATGTCTTGTAATGCCATGATTTGCCTTAGCATGTGCCTAGCATTTAGACTACCATGCTCATGTGTTTTGGCCTAGCTTTGTAAAGCTTTTATGCTTGTTTTAGTATGATAAGGGATTGTTTTTGGTCATTTGAGTCATTCCTGCTTTGCTTTGTATAGCTACCATGCAAACTCTCTTGTATGCCTTAAGCATTGACCCCTCTAGTATGCCATCCTTGCATCATTTCAGTGGTTTGGAACCACTTGTCATGTTATTTCAGTCCTTGTGGCATGCCTATATGCTTTCATTTGATATCCCTTTAATGTGTTAAAAGGTTGTTGTCTTATGCTCCTTGTTTAGGCCCTTGTGCATGCTTCCATACTTGAGCCATTCAGATGCCATTTAGGTGGGTTTTGAGGCTCATTTTAGCATGTCACATCTCTGTTTTCAGTCACTTAATTCATTCCATGTGTGGTTGCACTAAGTGTAGTTCAATGCTTCTTTTGTGAGCCATAGGCTTTAGATCATTTGTTATATGCTATGCTTGTCTTGTTTGTTTGTTTTGGCACCATCATTAACATGATTTTCAGAGCTTACATTGCATGCCATATGCCCATGTTGTTCCTCTTTTAAGTGTGCTTAAAAGTTGTCTCTACGTGCCTAAGTGTTGGACCTTGCATGCATGCCTATTTGTATGTGTTTTGGCTTCCATTCTTGAGCATGTTGGCCACTATTTTGGACCTGGTAGAGGGCTGTCCAAATTAGTTTAAGACCATCCCTTTGGCATGTTGTTGCATGCTATACATGTTTGTATTTTTAGGTACTTAGCCTATTAACATGTTGCATGTTTAAGTGTCATTGCATTTGGCATGCTTCTTGTGTTAAGTCGCTTTGCATATTTACATGTGTTGTGCCTTTCATGTTGTTGTATGTGTGTCATTAACATTGATATTATATGCCTTGCATGCTTACTTGTTTAGTTCATGTGCCTATTGCACATGGTTTTGTTGTTTGCATGATCATGTTGCACACTTAGCTCACATGTCTAGGTTGCATTACATTGGCATGCATGCTTTGCCTCTTGAATTGAGTATGATAGAGGTTGAGTTCATTGTGTGTTTGTGTGCATTATATTTGACATTAAAATGCACAACTTGGTTTCTTGGGCCATCACGCATTGAAATGCGCGATTGGTGGTCCGAGAATCGAGTACCATACCCCTTTGAGTCATAAACATGATAAGGGGTGTGTTGGTGCACACATTTGCTTGAAATGCATTGCCATGCCTTGTTTTTCCCTCTGCTGCTGTCAAAACAGGTTCTGCAGGAAGAATTGGCCGGTCGACTACATACAGTACCAACCAACCATGTATTGCTGGCCGAGAGTCACACCAATGGCCGATGACCACATCCCCTTAGCCGGTGATCATTTACCTTGGCCGGTGGCACTCCACAGTGTGCAGAGAGCATACCTTGGGACTTGTGTAGTCTTCAGAGGTGCCAAACAGTGGAAACAGAGGCAACATGTATCATGGCAATGGATTTTCGAGCGAAGCCAATCCGAGCATGCATTCATCCCTCTTCCCGAGGCTGTTTTACTACTTTAGTAGCTTAGTTAATTTGTTTAATTAATTAAGGGTTTGTAATATTTAATTAGCTAGAGTAGTCAATTACTTATTCGGTTTGTATTATTCTTTTGGTCCCTCCGAGCGAGGGCAAATTTGTAATAAGTGTGGGTGCGTGGGTGCGTGTGTGCATGTCTTCCAACCCCCACTTCTTTCTCCCTTTTACTTACCTACTTTTGATGGTTAGTATTAGGACATGTTTACTTTAGCATACCTTATGCTATGCATGCGTGCATCATTCATTAGTCTTGCATGCACCAAGCTCGGCGCATCATGCTAACTGCATAAAGTATTTTAAATCTAACTTGAATACATCCTATATGTGCATTTTCACATGTCATCCTTAGATTAGCCGAGCCTATTCTAGATTGCATTCTATATGCGTTGCATTAGCCACTTAACATGGACTTGGATCATGCATTGATTGCTAACATGTTCTTGTCTTGGCTCGGAGTACATTGTAAGTATTTTTATGCTTTAGCATCTCGCATGAGTGTGAATGCCAACATGACAGGATGCTTACCATGTGGCTAGATGCTTATGTGATATAAACTGCTTGAATGCCTATGGATGAAGGTTGGATTGTTTGAGTTGGAACAACTCATTGAAATCCGTGCTTTAGCCTACTTGCGAGTAGCAAATTTCAAACTGTTTTTCAAACAAACGGATGTGCAATGCTTCGTTCCAAATTAGGCGATCTAGTCTATATTTTTGTGTTGTGTGCATCACCTAGTAATTCTAGCTAATTAACTGGAATAAGAACACATAACGTTTTCAAAATCGGATATCATGGTTAGTAGAGGCCGATCTTCGGATCGGGCAAGAGGGGGTGCTCATAGCTGACCTTCCCCAATCGTACCCAAGTTCCCGAGCCGAGGCAACTTTGGTGATGACGGACACGTGGTCTTTGGCACCGAGTCAGGGTTTCCTAAATTCCCCCATAAAAAAATATTTAGGTGGCGACTCTGTATCTGGCAAAGCAGTCCATGTTTTGCACTTCTTTTCAAAAATCTGTTTCTCAAAATGATTTGCCGGATTTAAACTCTTTGGTTCAGATCAAGAACCGTGACAATTCGACTTGGTTTTGCTTGGTTTTTCCATGACATAACACTTTTTTTGACTTGGTTTAGACATACCATGCATGCTTTGTATACTTGTCTTGTAATCCCATGATTTGCCTTAACATGCGCGATGTCGTAACATGTCTTTTTAGCATGATTTTGGCTCAACTTCATGAAGCTTCTAGCCTTGTTTTAACATGCTAAAGCTCTGATTTTGGTTGTTTTGGTCGTTCGTGACTTGCTTTGTATAGCCACCATGTACTCTAGCTTGTAGGCATTGAGTATTGAATCCATTAACATGCTTTACTTGGGCCATTTCAGTGGTTTGGCATCACTTGTTATGTTATTTTAGTCCATATAGTATGCTCAAATACTTGCATTTATCACCTATTCCATGCTTTGGATAGTTTGTGTGTTATGCCTCATAAGTATGTCATTGTGTATGCCATCATGATTAGGCCTTTGGGATGCCATCTAAGCATGTTTTTGGGCTCATTCTAGCATGCCATAACTCTGATTTTGGTCGCTTAAATCATACCATGTTTGGTTTTGATAGGTATAGTGTAACGCCTCTTTATGGCTTTGCATGCCTCATGTTTTGGGAGTTTCTAGCATGTTTTGGCCTCATTCCTCGCATGTTTTAGGCTTATTTGGACCTGCCTTAGGACTATTTTAGGTCCTATTGGCCCTTTGGGGCTTGCTTTGTATAGCCATGGTTTGAACCCTTTGGCTAGCTCCAAGTTTTAGGCTTTATTGCATGCCTTGCTTGGTTTGTTTGTGTGATTTGGCATCATGCTTAGCATCATTTCAGAGCTTGTAGTATTGTCATACTTGCATACTTTGTCTCCTTTTAAGTGTTCTTGAAAGTAGTCCGCTTTTTATGCCTAAGTGTTGGACCTTTATATGTGCATGTTTGGGTGTGTTTTGTCCATCATTTCTTGGCACTTTGGCCACTGATTTGGACTTATTTGAGAGCTGTCCACATTGGTTTAAGTCCATCATTTGCATGTTGTCGCATGCTTGCCTCGCATGTTGTTACATACTTGGCCTTTTAACATGTTGTTGCATGTTTAAGTGGTATTGCATTTGGCATGCTTTGTTAAGTAGCTTTGCATGTTTGCATATCTTGTCTCTTTACATGTTGTTACATGTTTGCCTTGCATGCTTGAATGCCCATGTTGCATTTTGCATGCTTGCCTAGGTTGCATTACATTTGGCATGCTTGTTACCATTAGCCTTGTATGGCATTATCATTAACATGCTCATGTTGCATTAGTCTTGCTTGCATGAATGCATCCCTTGCCTCTTGATCAATCATGATAGAGGTTTGCGGACCTATTATATGTTATGTGCATTTCATTTGGTATTGAATTGCACATTCGGCATCTTTGGCCATCATGCATTGAAATGCGTGATTGGTGGCCCGAGGGTCGAGAACCATACACTCATTTGATTCTCAAACATGATAAGGAGGGTGGTTGTGCACACATTGCTTTGAAAATGTATTGCCATGCTCCATTTGCCCTCTGCTATAGCAAAATAGGATTCTGCAGGAAGAGATGGTCGGTCGGCTATCTTCAGTGCCGACCGACCATGAATTGTTGGCTGAGAGCCGTACTTTTGGTCGATGACTAGCTTCCCATGGCCGGTGGTTTTTCCCTTTGGTCGATGACCTCCCTAAATGCTCCGAAGGTGGTTCAGAAGCATCCTAGGGACTTGTGAACTCTTCAGAGGTGCAGAGCAGTGCAGACAGAGGCAATATGTGGCATGGCGATGGATTTCCGAGCGGAGCTAAGCATGCATGCATTCGACCCTCTTCCTGAGGCTGTTTTTATGGTCTTCATAGCTTAATTGATTTTCTTAGTTAGTTAAGTGTTGTGTAATAATTAATTAGCTTGCCAGTTAGTTAATTATGTAATTTGTATTATTCTTTCGGTCTCTCCCTCGAGAGGGCGAACTTTGTAATAAGTGTGCGTGTGTGTGTGCATGTCTTCCAACCCCCATTTCTTTCTCCCTTTTACTTAATCGCTTACGATGGTTAGTTCTAGGGCACGTTTCAATTAGCATCCTTATGCTATGGATGTTTGCATCATTCATCTCGGCGCATCATGCTAACTGCATAGTATTTTAATTCCAACTTGAATACGTGTATCAAGTTGTCGCATTTCACATGCCATTCTTAGATTAGCCGAGCCTATTCTAGTTGCACTTTGCATGCGGTGCATTAGCCATCTTAACATGGACTTGGATCATGCATTTGATTACTAGCATGCTCTTTGTTTTGGCTCGGAGTACACTGTGAGTGTTTATGCTTTAGCATCTTGCATGTGTGTGAGTTTAGCCATGATAGCATGCTTGCCATGAGGCTAATTGCTTATATGATATAACTACTTGAATGCCTGTGGGTGAAGGTCAGATTACTTGAATCGGAACAATTCATTGAAATCCGTGTTTTAGTCTACTTCCGAGTAGCAAACTTCAAATCATTTCCCAAACAAACGGATATGCGATGCTTTGTTCCAAATTAGGCGATCTAGTCTATACTTGTTTTGCAGTGCGCATCACATAGTAATTCTAGCTAATTAACTAGAATAAGAACACATGTGTTTTCAAAAACTAGATATCATGTTTAGTAGTGGCCGATCTTTGATCGGGCGAGCGGGGGTGCTCATAGATGACCTTTCCCAATCGTACCCAAGTTCTCGAGTCGAGGCAACTTTGATGATGACGGACATGTGGCCTTAGGCAGCGAGTAAGGGTTTCCTAAATACCCCCAAAACAAAATATTTAGGTGGCGACTCTGTATCAGGCAAAGTAGTCCATGTTTGGCACTTCTTTCTTCAAAATCAGTTTTTCAAAACGATTTGCCGGATTTGGACTCTTTGGTGATTTATCAATCTCACATCGCACATTGTGAGATCAGATTAAAAACCGTGACAATTCGAGTTCGAACTGTAGCACGGAAGCCCTCGGGGCGCGTCTACACTGATGGCCACCCCTCTTGGCCAATGACCTCTCAGAGTGTCCATGAGGTGGTTCAGAAGCATCAAAGAAGTTTGCACAGTTTTCAGAGGTGCAGAGCAGTGCAAACAGAGGCAACATGGGGCATGGCAACGAATTTCCGAGAGAAGCCGACCGAGCGCGCATGCATCCCTCGTCATAAGGCCATTTCATTGTTTTAATAGCTTAGAATAGTTATTTGCTTTAATTTGGTTATGTAATACTTAATTAGCTTGTCAATTAGTTAATTAGATGGTTTGTATTATTAATTCGGACCCTCCTTCAAGAGGGCGAATTTTGTAATAAGTGTGCGTGAGTGTGTGAATGTCTTCCAACCCCACGTTTTTCTCCCTTTTATTTAACCGCTTATGATGGTTAGTTCTAGGTCTTGTTTCAATTAGCATTCCTACGCTTGTATGTTTGCATTCATTCATCTGTCTTGCATGCACTGGGCTCGGCGCATTATACAAACTACAATGGATTTCAAATCCTACTTGAATACATGATTATCAAATTGCATTTCATATGCCATCTTAGAATAGCCGAGCCTATTTTAGTTGCATTTTGCATATGTCACATTAGGCATCTTAACATAGCTAGGATCATGCATTGATTACTAACTAGTTGTTGTTTTGGCTCGGAGTACACTGTAAGTGTTTATGCTTTAGCATCTTTGCATGTGTGTGAGTGTTGCCATGATAGCATGCTGGCCATGAGGCTAATTGCTTATTTGCTATAACTGCCTGAATGCTCGTGGGTGAAGGTTGGATTGCTTGAATTGGAACAATTCATTGAAATGCGAGTTTTAAGTCCACTTGAGAGTGGCAAAATCATGTTTTCTAAGCCCACCTGAGGGTGGCAAATCCACGTCTTAGCCTACTTGCGAGTAGCACCTTCAAACCATTTTCAAACAAACATAAGATGTTTTTGTTCCAACTTAGGCGATCTAGTCTATACTTGTGTGTTGTGCGCATCACATAGTAATTCTAGGCTAATAACCGAAATAAGAACGCATGTGTTTTCAAAAACGAGATATCATGTTAGTAAAGGTCGATCTTTCGATCGGGCGAGTGGGGGTGCTCATTACATGACCTTCCTCTCTCGTACCCAAGTTCCCGAGCCGAGGCAACTTTGGTGATGACAGACACGCAGCCTTAGGCACGAGTCAGGGTTTCCTAAATTCCCCAAAATGAAACATTTAGGTGGCGACTCTGTATCTGGCAAAGCAGTCCATGTTTGACACTTCTTTACAAAAATCAGTTTTTCAAAACGATTGCCGGAGTTGGACTCTTTGGTGATTTATCGGCCTTGCATTGCACTTTGTGAGACCAGATTCAGAACTGTGACATTGAGTCCGAACTGTAGTAGTCCAATGAACAAAACGGATTTCTCGCGCCGTTTCACGCATGGAGCCTGGGACGTTCGGGCACGTCTACACAGTGCAAAACACACAAATATCATAAAGGGATGGGGATGCAAAATCAAACTATGTTTTATATAGAAAAGAAATGGGCACGATCCAAACGACGCCGAACACAGACTAAGTGCCTACATCCTCAATACTAGCCTCAGCGCAACATGGATGCTTACACATAACAGAATCATGTTTCAACATGAAAGGGGTGCGAGCACATGCAAGACTATGTTTTTCACAGAAAGAGAAAGAGTACAAGTAATTGGGTGGTATGATATAAGTGAGGAATGATCTACTAGGGAAAGATAATGATCCTAAATGCTGAATACAACTAGACAAAGTACGATACAATAGATGCAGTGGATGCAAAACCACCTCTAACACAGAAAATGTGCCGACACCCTCAATACTGGCCTCAGCGCAGCATGGGTACTTATACATGACAGAACCATGTTTCAACGAGGGAAAGGTATGAGTACATGCTAGCCTAATATCAACATGGAAAGGATGTAGTCGATAAAATGGTATGATGTAATGGATAGTACAGTATATGCATGCGATAGATGCTATATGCAATGCAATAGAGGTAATAAATATCATGATGCAGCTAGGAAGTGAAAGTGATGCCTTAGAAAGCACCTTGTAGGGGCAATCGACGATGACTCGCCTTATCCTGATGTGGACCTACCTCTTCTTCTTGGTTTCAATACTTCTTCATGCATTTTACGCTTCCAAACCATAGGTACTACTTTTCTTCTTAGCCATGTTTGTAACTTTCCTTATTCTCCAACAGGGTGACAGACTAGGTTGGTTTAATATCCAGAATTAAGGCGCATACAAGCTACCTAAACCTATGGGGCTGCCATCAGATTTCAAGTCGAGGATACACCCCTAGGTATTTAAACTAGACTTTAGTCTCAAAAATTCCAAACCTTTGTGTACTAGGCATCGGCCACTCAAACTCTAGTTTCCACCGTCTTAGTTTATCTCCTGAGAACTCACTACAAACACAGTCAGGTGGTTATACCAGACCGTCTAAAGTCGTTCGGGCACGACAAACACCAAAGGAATTGCACATTTAGAGGATTTATTGTCTCCTAGACTCAGGTGAGTGCACAAGACGATGCGGGGGAGGTGCACAAAACAGTGCAATCCAAGGCGAAACAGTGCCATACAGGTGCACAAGACAATGCGATGTAGGGTTGCATAAAATAGTGTGATGTAGGGTGCACAAGATAGTGTGATGCAACGTGCATAAGATAGTGCGATGCAACGTGCATAAGATAGTGCGATGTGTGGTGCACAAAATAGTTTGATACAAGGTGAATGCACAAAATAGTGCGATGCGAGGTGCACACAACAGTGCGATGCAAGGGACAGATGTATGAATGCACAAAACAGTGTGATGCAAGGTGCACAAAATAGTGTGATGTGGGGTGAATGCATAAAATAGTGCGATGCAAGGTGAATGCACAAAACAATGCGATCTAGGTTGCAATATAAGATGAATGCACAAAACAATGCTATATGGGAGATGCAAAAAAGTGCTATGTAAGATGCACAAAACAATGCTAGGTGGGGTGCACAAAATAGTGTAGCGTAAGGGTAATGAACAGTACATAAAGTAACGCATCATGTACTTGAAATGAGATGAGTGTAGGGCAACTCGCCACAACTTATTGAAATGTAATTGAAAAACACTACGGAAGGTAACTCAACGAAGCAAGAGCAATCAATCACGTAGTTCAAACCAACCAAAGTGTATGAGCATGCATGCATAATTCAAAACACATGTATTAATTAGAGGAAAGATGGCAATCCCAAAAGAGTTTTGAAAATGGTCGGACACAATTTTTGAAAGCTGACTCATATCAGAATCATCATAAGAGTGAGCCCACCCTAACCCAAGGGAAAGTGCCCAACAAATGGCTCTAAGTAGATTGAGAGAAAGGTTGGAAAGGTTGGGTTCATGCCCTTTGTTCAATTGACGACCCGACCAGATGCATTGAAAATTGCCCCTAGTGTCCAGTCATTGGCCACCAGTTGGGTTCATGCCCCTTGTTCAATGGATGGCCCAATCAGATGTACTGAAAATTGCCCCTAGTGTCCAGTCGTTGGCCACCTTTTTCAACATTATACAAGCAATCAGATCCTAGAATAGTTGCCAAACAATCAGACTCATGCTTCTCTTCTATCCCAATATGTTAAGAACTTACTCCAGTCCCCTCCAAAGCAGTGACGAATTTCTCATGTACACTTTGCAATGATCATGAATGTGATGCCCCTTATATGGGCACTCTCAATTTGTTTATGAATTCCATACATGGACTTGTTTTCGAGTTTGGTGAGAACATTCATGTATGGAATTTTGACCATGCCACTCTATTGAACTTTGAGCAACAAACACGCTATGGTGACTTGATGAAGAGCGCTTTTGAGTGACAGATGTGCTATGGTGACTCGATAAAGAGTGCAAACCGAAAGAAATACTAGGCACGACACCACATAACTCACAACTGACCCAAAAGCAGAAAAAGACTCAAGGTAACTAATCATTCAGAGTGCCCTTAGTTTTACTTATGCTCCATGTTAAACTCCATTTCGATTCCCTCTTTTGCTCCAGTTAGAGATCCTACTGATAAGTTCGAGTGTTGAAAATTTCTCCACTTATTGATTCAAGTTAGTTCTTTCTTACCAAATGCAAGTATGATATGCATAGCAGTCGGTGTAGTTCATGGATTGATGCGAAGCTGACAACGTGAATCGGGCAAGATGATTGGATTGAGATGGATGAAATAGATATGGTTGAGACCAAACTTCAGGATGAAGTTGCCTACATATCCTAAAAATGGGAATCAGGTCAACATAGTTCATGGTTAAGGTTCACTCGGGTGTTGACACTCTTCTTTTGCGGTCTGACTTTTGCCAAAGTCGCTCCTTCGGGGTTTTTAACCTTGCAAGCTTTTTGATTTTTCATTTTTCATACTCTAACTTTTACCTAGGTCACCCTTTCGGGTTTTCGGCCTAGCGAGCCTCTCAAGGATAACGTTACAACACTTCTGGTGAATTTGATCAATAGTTATCCTTGCCCTAACACTGGAACTAACTTCGCCTTGATTTGAGCTTGGTTCTTTATTCTCTTATGCATGTCTTTTTCCTTTGTTTTGCTCCATTTTCAGAGTTGGTTCTTCTTGCATTGGCTTCCCTGAATTCAGACAAAAGTTCATTTCCTCACAATTGATTAGATTCATTCCAATGGATACCCCTGGCTTGATGGTTGATTTTTTTTTTCTTTTTCCTTCTTTTTTCTTTCTTTTCTTTCTTCTTCTTTCTCTTTTTTTCTTTTGGTTTTTTTTATCCATTTCTTTTTGGGGCAATGAAAACAATAGGGGGAGGAATTCTATGATGGTGAGGGCTTAAAGCCATCTTGTGTTCGCCAAAATGATTGTATAACGGTGAAGAGAATCCCTAGGACAATGTAGGATACCACTCACAATTCTGAACCCATATTCGCAGGCTTGCAAAAGAAACAGTTTAAAATTTTGAAATCATGAAGGACTCTGTGCCGATTAGTCTGAATTCACTCAAACCATTTGGGGGATCCTCCTCAATACTCGAGCTTATTAACACAATCTCATTCAAAAAACAGTTTCGAAGTTTTTCCCATTTTTTTTAATAAGTCACACAAGAATTACTATAGGCACAATAAAATGATCAGAAACTTGACTCCCGCTTTCTTATTATTAAAACAACACAATGAAGACATGAGGGTACACAGGAGCGACTCAAAGGAGCGATGCCAGAAAAGACAGAAAACAAAACACACAACACAACTATTTATAGGACATAACTCAAAACAAATAAGCATTTCTGAGACAAAAGGGGTTTTCCTTCTCCAAGTCCATCTGTAGAATTTGAAAAACAACTTCAAGTAGCCCACGGGAAGGTCCAGACTTGTTTTCAATTCAACAATACTAGCATCCACACCCAAAAGGATTGATTTTCGACTTTCAAATCGGGTCTCACAGATTGAATCTCACAATTACGTTGTCTCCACACATCTTCTTGACTGAAACAATTGCTTTTTCACACTATGCCCCTAGTTTAGAAGGTCCTTTCCAAATGCTTTCGACAATTCCCCTAGCTGAGACTGGGGTTCATCATTCCAACCATCAGTGCTGGAATCTCTAGAGAGCCCACTTCTTCATCAAGCTTGAACTCACCAAGATCGAATAAACTTTCCATCTCTTCAAAGATTTTATTTCTTTTGCTCAGATTGGAATCAGAAGATTCAAGAATGAACACAATGGGTTTGGGCTCATTGGCGGGTATGATGTGTTGGCTTTTTGTTCGTTTTGTTCCTTTAGCAAGTTGTGGGTGGGTTTTATGTTATAGAGTGGCAATCTATTATAGTCAAGGAGAGGTTTTTTGACAGCTTTAGGATTTTTAGGTGGGGTGATGACCTTATTGTCAATCAAGTCTTGGATTTTGTGGCGAAGGCGTAAGTAGTGGTCAGTATGGTGACTATACTGCTAATTGAATGTGAAATATTGTGTAAGGTCATGCTTAGGTGGGAGAGCATTAGGGAGAGGTCGAGGATTGAGCAGTTTGAGATACCCTTTCTCCATTAGTACCTTCAATGCATAGGTTAGGCTCATAGGGAGATGGGTGAAGGTTCGTTTTTGGGAGGAGGGAGCACTAGTTTTGGAAATATTGGCAAATGGATTGGGGGGTGTTAGCCGGGTATTCATGGGCTTGGGACTGGAATTAGAAGGGGTATTTTTGGTAAAGCATCCCTTTTCATGGCTTGCCTTCTGATTCAAAATGCTCTCGTCTTGAACAATAAAAGTGTCATCCACAATCTTCGCAACAATTGCGAGCATTTGCTGCTTGTTCAACCGTTTGACCTTCAAAGTCTTAATAGCCCACCGAAGATGTGCATAGGGATCCATACTTGTCCCGGCCTTGTTCTTGCAACTTGCTTGTGCTTGGTCGAGGGATTGGGTGGCTATATCGAAGTGAGGCCCATTTGTTGTTGATCTATTATCACCCAGACTTGAGATAGTTTTGGGTTGGCCCTTTTCAACTACAGCTTACCCCAAGATTGGGGAGCTTTTTGACGGGATCGAAACCCCAAATGTTAAATTTTCCACCGTTCCTTGAAGGTTTTTAATCATTGCCAACATCTTAGCACTAATGGGTTTGGTCATTTGGTGCTCTTGGCGTACCCGAACCGGATTGGGTGCATCCATCATGCACAAATCAGTACTTTCCACAATAAACACCTTTGGTTTGGGTAGATGGACTGAGGTGATGTATATACTGGCGTTAAAGGTAGATGGTCGTGTATGGATGTGGTTAAGATGAGGAGGAGGTACTTGGTTGTGGATGAGAAGTGGGTTGGTAGTAACATTGGGTTCTTGAGGTGGAGTTGTTGTCTGGTTGTCGATGAGATTCTAAACCTCACGACGAAGGCGGTAGCTATAGATCGGTTTTTTCGCGCCCCCTTTTGGAAACTCAAAAAGAAGCCCCACAGTTCGAACTCCCACGGTTCTGAATCTAATCTCACAAGTGCAATGTGAAATTGATAAACACCAAAGAGCCCGAATCTGGCAATTCTTTTGAAAAATCGATTTTAGAATGAAAAATGCCAAAAATGGACTGCTTTGCCAGATACAGAGTCACCATCTAAATATTTTATTTTGGGAAAATTAGGAAACCCATGACTCGTGCCAAAGGTCATGTGTCTGTCATCACCAAAGCTGCTTCGGCTCGAGAACTTAGGTACGAGAGGAGAAGGTAATGAATTAAGCACCCCCACTCGCCCGATCAAAGATTGGCCTCTACTAATCATGATATGATTTTTTTGGAAACACTATGTGCTCTTGTTTAGGTTATTAGACTAGCAGTACTATGTGATGCGCACATGTAAGTACAGACTAGTTTGCTCAATTTGGAACAATTCAACTCATGTTTGTTTTGCAAAAAGGGTTTGAATTTGCCACCTCAAGTGGACTTAAAGTTTGCAGATTTTCCACCAAACATAATGGGCTTAAAACTGATTTGCCACACAGCATAGTGGGCTTAAAACTTACATTCGTTGAATCGTTCCAATTCAAACAACAAACCTTCATCCACAGGCATTCAAGCAGTTTATCAACTAAGCATTTAGTCTCGTGGCAAGCAAGCTAGACAGGGAAACATTCACATTCATGCAAGTATGCTAAAGCATTAAAAACTCACCTAGTACTCCAAGCCAAAAGAAGACAAAGTTAGAAAAATATGCGTGCTTCTTAACTATGCAAAATGACTAATGCAACACATGCGATATGCAATTAATAGGCTCGGCTACTAATATGGCATATGATTCGATTTGATAACATGTGGTTTAAACACGTATTCAAAGAAGGTATTGAAATGACAATGCAGTTTGAATGATGCGTCGAGTCTCGGTGCATGCAATATGAATGAATGGATGCAAGCATAAGGTATGCTAATTGAAACGTGACCCTAATCTAACCAACAAAAGTGGTTAAGTAAAAGGAAAAAAGACGTGGGGTTGGAAGACATACACATTATTACATTTTGCTCTCACGAAGGAGAGTTCGAATGAATAAAAGCTAACTAACCAGCAACTAATTAGGCCTAAGCTAATCCAAGCTAATTATCACAAACCAAAATAAAAAGCTAAACTAATTAGATAATTATTACAACATTTCAATGAATTAACTAGTAAGATAACTAATTAATTTACAACACAAATGTAAGCAAACTAGGCAATTAACATTTCTAATTATGCTACCACTACTCTGCCTCGGGAAGTGGAAGATGCACATGCTTGGTTTTTGCCAGAAAAGACCTATGTTTTGCTCTTGAAAGCCTTTGTTTGCAGAGTTGAACATTTCCAGAACTTTTCTGCTCCACCTTACCAAAATTCTGCTAAGGTTTACATTAGTGACCAGTCGGCCATGGATGAATACTGCCGGCTATCTGTCGGCCAAGAAGGTAGTCTACCAGCCATCTATGGTGCACTGTCGGCCATGGATGGTGGCCTGCAGGCCACTGATGCACTGGATCACCATGCTGCAACAGAGTACAAACAGAGCAAAAAGAAGGGTTTTCCAAGGATTATCTGCACAATTCACCCATTCTTTTCATGGACAAATCCAAGGAGTTGTGAACTTAAACCATAAACCATCAATCTAAGCAATTTCATTGCATGATGACTTGTGATTCAAGGTGTGCAATCTCAACGAATGCAAAACAAGACATTCAAGAATCATTACCCTATCATGCATGATCAAGGGCAATGGAGACCTAGGAAACTTGAGACATTTCATCACTTTGAGTATGAAATGTCCCAATTTTCCTTGTGCTCAAATAACATCCGATTGAACATACAACACACAAGTTATTATCTTGCTCAATTTTAGTCCCAAGTTGTTAGTTACTCATTTTAACTTACTAACCGTTACTTAGTCCAATTAAGTGCAAAAGGTGAGCTAGATTCCTCTAATGGAAAGAAGGCTCAAAACACAAGTTGCTTTGGGTATGAAAGAAGTCTCATACCGTTGGTAATGAACCCCCAAAGGGATTAGACCATTAAGTATGAAACCTCAATTCCACACTTAGGCAAACAAGTGACTTGAAACCAATTTTCAAGCAAAAGGAAAAATCAAGAAAAGTGCTGAAATGAAGTGCAAAACAACACCAAATCATGCAATCAACTCAAACAAGAGGTGCCTAATGGCCTAAAAGACCAAACTTGTGAGGACTATTACACTACAACCATACAAAACAAGACTCAACTGATCCAACCAGTCCAAAACAGAGCTAAAGCAGTCTAAAACAAGGGCAAAAACATACTGGAATATAACTACAAAAAGCTAGAAAAACATGCTAACACATGGAGCTAACTAGGCTAACAAACAAGATATAAGGAGGGGAGGCTAACCCCTCCAATTTTGGACTTCAAAACATGTTTTTTGCCACTGAAAATACTCTAAAATTCAACAGTTAGGAGCCCCAAAAAAGATAGTTTAAAGATGGGAAACACAAGTGAAGAAACCTTACAAACAAGGTACAAACAAGGGTGAACCACCCCTACCTTAAAATGGCTTCAAACCACAAATTTCAGCCCATTTTGACAGAGTTTTTATAGCCCAAAAATAGCAAAAAAAGAGAGGAAAACAAGTACACAAAGTAAGCTAACAAAGCAAATGTTGTGCCTCTTGAAGAGAAGAGTGATTCTAGGCAACAATTCAAGCCAAAAGTAACTTGTAGAGCTCCAAGAGGGCCTCAAAGAACCTCTGCTCAAATGTGATCAAGTTTGGTTAAGGAAGTAAAGGCAAGAGTATAGAGTAAGTAGTCAAAAGTGTAGAGAATTGCAAGAGAGAGAGAGAGAGAGAAATTTTTTTGAAATCTTCTAACCCCAAAACATGAGAGTGGGACTCTCTATATATAGAAAATGTGAATTCTATAGAAGGAGATCTAGCCCTCTACGTATGGACAAATGCATGCATTTGTGCAACTAGCTGGTACAGCTGGTACAAAATATCTGCAGAAAACACTAGTGGCCGGCTGGCCATGAGTGATGGCCGGCAAGGAATCATTGATGGCCGACAAGGCACATCAATGGCCGGTAGACTAGAAGCTCTGGCCGGCAGCCTTCACAGATGGCGGCAGGCCACCAGAGACTGCAGAAGGAAAAGACCAAGACATGGTCCAAAAAGGAGACAAAATGGATGCAGGGTTTGAAAGGTTCAAACCTGTGGCGTTTTGCTGCGGACTTCTCATGCTCGGCGGGCAAACAGACTCATCATCGAATGTACCTACAAGGACATCCAAGTCTTAAAGGGCCATAAAAAATGGGATGTCTACAGTTGCCCCTCTTTGACAGAACTCGGAGTCTTGAAATGACGTGAGTGAATGTCAAAGCCTAGAGACGACCCATTTTGACAAGGCCGTAAGACTTGGACAAACAATCATGATAGAAAACAAAATGGTTATGCCCGCAGGCTGCCTGTGTATCCCTTTGCAAGAGATCAAACCAGCGTGGTTTTGGGGCAGAATGCAAACGATATGCATGATGCAAGAACATAACTCATGATTATGTAATGAGGTTGTACAATGAAACATTTAAATGCAAATGCTATGCAAAAAAATGCCACAGTTAAACAAACTGAAACAAGGTACATCAATTCCAAACATGAAAAGAAGTAAATAAATAAACACGCCACGTGTGGAAATAACGATCCAAACCAAATTTCATGCAGAAAGGATGTAAGAAAATTATGCAGGCTTAACTACACATCACGCAGGAAAGGCGAAGGGCGACATAACCGTCGGGTACACCCAAGGTCTCAATCGAGATCCTAATGCGTTGCACGCAGAAGCAGAAAAAGGATGGCGTGAACACCAGGATGCACCCGAATGTTTTTAACCAAAGTAAGTAATCCTAACGCGTCTCACGCGATAGGAGAAAAGGTGGTGTGAACACCAGGACGTACCCGAATGTTTTTAACCGAAGGGATCAACCCTAACGCGTCTCACGCAAGAGGAAGAAGGGGTGGTGTGAACACCAGGACGCACTCGAATGTTTTTAACTGAAGCGATCAATCATAATGCATCTCACGCGAGAGGAGGAAAGGGTGGTGTGAACACCGGGACACACTCGAATGTTTTTTACTAGAACAATCCTAACGTGTCTCACGCAAGCAGAGGAAAGCGTGGTGTGAACATCGGGACGCACCCGAATGTTTTTAACCGAAACAATCCTAACGTGTCTCATGCGAGAGGAGGAAGGGGTGGTGTGAACACTGAGATGCACCCGAATGTTTTTAACCGAAACAATCCTAACGCGTCTCACGCGAGAAGAGGAAGGCGTGGGGTGAACAGCAGAACGCACCAGAATGTTTTTAATCGAAACAATCCTAACGCGTGTCATGCGAGAGAAGGAAGTGGTGGTGTGAACACCGGAACGCACCAGAATGTTTTTAACCGCAACAATCCTAACATGTCTCACGCGAAAGGAGGAAGGGGTGGTGTGAACACCAGGACGCACCCGAATGTTTTTAACCGAAACAATCCTAATGCGTCTCATGCGAGAGGAGGAAAGGTGGAAAGATATGATCCAAAGGGCATGAGTGATTTTTCCTGGTGCTCCTCTGAATGAACTATACATACAATATCGTGCATGTGAAGGAAAAAGACTTAACAAATGCGACATAGTAGGAATGCGTGTTCTATGCAATACATACAACCGAGATACAATGTTAATGGCATGTTCTATGCGAGAAACAAAAGCATAAGCATATTCTATGCATGATTGGTAACGGGAGCATATTCTATGCATAAAAGCGGATGCACGTTCCATGTAACAGCGAATAAGAAATGTGTGTTCTATGCAAGATATCAAAACATGATTTGACGAGAACAAATTCAAAGACAACTTCCAATTTACCTCTCAAAAGAATTACAATATGTTTAAAGGATACACCTCGTTCATGTTGGCAAGCGATGAACATCGCGCCCTGAAAACACAGTTTCGAGCTTCCGCAGAGGCGTTCTGAGCTCAACAGTAAACAATCCCTTCAATTTTTGGAAACCAAGGACACAAAATAGAATCAAGCATCCTAGGAGAGCTGCCGGCCACCTGCCGTCGATGAGGAAAGGTCGCCGGCTAGGTGTCGGCCACTGGTAGACCTTGCCGGCCATCGATAAGATGGCAGATTGAGGGCAAATTGGGCAATTCAACTCAAGCCTTTAAGTATGAGCCACTAGGGCTCATTTCCTCATTTTCCCTTGTCCGAAAATCATTTTCCTTTCCCTCTAGGCCCTTCTTCTCTCTAGATTTACGCTTTCTACGCGTTTTCCAACACCCTGCGCAAAGTTAATTCGCTAAATCGCCTTTGTTCTCTTCACTTTGAACCGATCGAAACTCGGTGCTTCCTTCCTCATTTCCATCATCCTAGGCTCATTCCCCTCGAGTTTCTCTCGAGTTTTGTGCACTTTTCCCGGCTTTGACTTTTTCCTCCATTTTCTCTCTCCTAGGGTTTGACTTTTTCCAAGTTTACCCTTTTTCTTCATTTTTCTTCACTTTTCACCCATCTCGCACCTATTTTCAGATGGTGGACGAGGTTCCTCATGACGGGGCTCCCTTGGAGGTTTCCCTAGTAGTACCACCTGTGCCAGAGGTAGAGAAGCTGATAACTGATCTTGAGGCTGACTTAGAGGCAGAGTTCGAGCCCAAGGCCGAGCCAGAGCCGGAGCCGCTACCACTGAGGGTACGACCTTTTGATCCAGTGAGATATCACCCACAGACACACATACTGCCTACTTCCAAAGGCATCAGACGCTTCACCAAGTTCGCCCGTGGTGCACCGGAGGATCTTTTGTTAAGGGAGCCAAAGTCTCACTTGTCGGCCATTGCCATCGAGGTAAGAACTCTTTTTTTTATTTTTTTTATTTTATGTATTTCTGCTTCATGTATTCCTACCTTTAGTTATTTGCAATTCTTACACTGCCTTATATTCGGATCCACCTGATTGCATTTCATACACTTCCTTTATCTAATGCATTTCATGCACTGCCCTTATCTGACCATGCACTGCTTTCGTCAGATGCATTTCATGCACTGCCCTATATGATGCATTTCATTTGCCACAGGGCGAGTCTCGCGCCTTCAGAGGCTATGGTGCCACGACCGCTCGAGACTAGTATAACGAGCTTCCAGTCAGAGTTCAAGACATCATCGACGAGGTAGGCTTCGGCTTATTTTGCTCCGGCTTGACTCGTGTCGTCACGAGTCGTCCCTTCCTAGGAGCGCTGGTGGAGAGATGGTGGGATACCACCAACTCCTTCCATTTTTCCACCGCAGGGGAGATGACGATGACTTCTTACGACTTTACCATGATCACCGGCTTAGACGTAGGGGGCGATCCGATCCCTATTGACGCAGATATGGAGGAGTGAGAGGTAGCCTGGTTGGGGGCATACCCACCCATATACCAAATGGGGATGGTGAGATATACTTAGATCGCAGAACGATTCAGAGGGACTGAACCCGAGACAGTAGAGGATACCGAGCAGTATGCCAGAGGCTTCCTGATGTTCGTCTTCAATACCACCTTATTTTCGAACAGGTGGAATACCGTTGGCCTGTATTTGCTGAGCGCCCTAGTGACCCTTCCTCGGGTTCATTTCTATGACTGGGGTGGAGCTGGCCTCACCACACTGTACGGATATATGAGCTCCACCTTCCATCTGCGGGGAGACCTGATTGGAGGCTACTTGCGAGTCTGGGAGGTACACATCTCAGTTCCTTCTTTGTACTTTATGTTCACTTTACAGTTTCTGTTTTACATCTATTTTAATACATGCTTTCTGTTTCGCATTTATGTATCTGCTCAAACATTGTTCATACACTGTGCTTTGTGTTTTGTACTTTCTGCATCTGCTTGAACACTGTTCTGATCACATACCACTGCATTTTCCCTGCAGCTATGGGTATACGCATACTTTCCGACTCTCGTCCCAGAGCCTGTAGTGGAGCTTCTGTTGATGGTGCCCTATTCACGGATATGCGACGATTTGTTTCGCCGTAGGACCCATGAGCCTTTCACTTTCTTCAGGAGGTACTTCGACACGGTAGCCACCCATGAGGTAATCTGAAACACAGTCATTTCATTTTTGCTTTGAAACTGTTCTGCTTCATACATTTAGCAACTGACAGTAACTAATAACATGTATAACTCCGGTTCGCAGATCACGTGACAGCTATGGGCCTTGATGCCAGGAGGGTGCGGGGTCAGTCCGACGACGCCTGGGCCGTCTCCCACTATCACATTCTCCTTAAGTGTCCGGTTTGCTGGGCTTGGTTCTTGGGTGAGCACTTCTTGTACCAGATTATGGGTGTGCTGGACCTGGTCATCCCGATGGCTCCACCAGAGTCCATGCGGTCCACAAAGAGCCTATCAGTTAAGGAGGTCATCCAGTTCATGGTGGGCCTAGATGTCGACTTCTTTCGAGCAGAGGGCGACTACACAGATTTCATCCTGACACACTTGATGCCACCCCTGACGGCTATTCGTGGAGACGAGGAGGTGGGGGCTCCTACCGCTAGAGCAAGGCGCAAAGTGACCCGGGCGAGCAGGGCTCGTGGCAGAAGGGCTTCCCGAGTGGGGCGGAGGGCTAATTGGCTAGAGCTCCCCACTACGCTGACTTGCTAGCAACACACAAGGAAGGCCTACCAAATCCTGATTGAGCTCGCAGCGGCTGGTCATGAGCTTGTTGGGGTCCGAGGCTCGACTTCGGTATGAACCACACTTTGGCGCTTGCACTCTATCTTTTTTTTGCCATTAGTTTCTAATTTTTTATAGGAAAGTGAGTGACTCCCGACCATTGTACAAATGAATGTGATTTTTTTTTTTTGGAGTTTTCCCTGATTATTAGTGACTCCCGACCATTGTACAAATGAATGTGATTTTTTTTTTTTTGGGAGTTTTCCCTGATTATGGTTAAGGAATTTTGTTTTCTATTATTATTTTTAAGGAAAACTCGTCAGATGTATTCATTCATTCATATCATATCTGGTAGGTAGGGTAGCAGAATGGATGAATATGCTTTCCCTTGATGTCTTGGGAAAGAGAACGGAAAGGAGGCACAAATGTGATGCCACCTTATTTATGTGAACTGCAAATTTATATTTTTTTTTTGGTACACATTAATCTTTTGTGTGTGATTACTTAGATTAGGGGCCTTGATCATCAGTGTTGATTGAATGTCTGCTCAAGCTGCTCATCTACAACCCAAAGTTTAATCTAAAGCTAAGAACATCATAATCATTCATGTTTTAATTAATCTGTGGTATTATTCGTTAAAATAAACTTTACCAACTTTATTAAAAAATCATATATGAAAGTGAACTGAATCAATGGAGCTTTGATAGTTAACTATGCCTGTATTTGTTATGGCTATTAGCTTATTAATCATCGTGTACTGAAATTTGCAGGTACAGCAACAGGTACAGTTTTATTATGCCAGCTAGTTGTCTCAATACGATGTACATGTTTATAGGATTTAATTGATTTTTGCAAAAATACGGGTTTGCAATCCAGTGTTGCTGCCACTATCATGCTTCTTTGATAAATTTTCCAATTATGTTTCTTTATTAGGTGCCTTACATCACTACTACTTTGATGGATGCGAAGCTTGGCACCGAAGGGCGCAAGGATCTTTTTGATTGGCTATCAAGGCAACTTAGTGGATTAAGAAATTTTCCTGATGCTGTAAATCTGAATTATGTATTGTTTCAATTTGTTATGCTAGATGGATGTGACTTGTGAATGAAAACTTAGAATAGTTGTATTGTGTCGAATGTTAATGATTCAGTTAATTTGAATGATGCTTTAAAATTATAGGTTTATTATGGATTGAATGTATTATTAGGAATTACAGGTGCATTGTTTTCCTACTTTTGTGACCAATTTATTAGTCGTGACAAATAAATTATTTTTTTTCGCAAAAAATGACAATTGCCGACCAAGAGTTTTGGTCGCAAAAAATACATATATTGTCGACCAAAACAGTTCTTGGTCGTGGAAACTCACTTTTGCCGACCAAAAGTTTTGGTCGCGAAAAGTAACAAATGGTGACCAAAACCTTTTTTGGTCGTGGAATGTCACAATTGACCAAACTTTTTCGTCGCGGAATGTCACGATTGGCGACCAAAATTTTTGGTCGCGGAATGTCACAATTGGGGACCAAACTTTTTGGTCGTTGAATGTGATAATTGGCGACCAAACTTTTTGGTCGGGAAAATATCACTTTTCGCGACCAAAGTGTTTTGGCGACAAAATAAATTAGTTGCGGTAATTAAATATTTAGCGACCAAAAATTTAGTCGCGAAATCCAATTTTTGCCGACCAACCACAATTTTGATCGCGAATTAGTTTTGCCGACCCTCAATTGGCGACCAAAGTAGCGACCAAAAAAATTGGTCGCGGATAACTTTTGCCGACCAAAAATTAACTTTTAGCGACCAATTTTTTTGTTGCCAAAAGTGTTAATTCTTGTAGTGGGACTGATATTTTCCACCAAGGCCAAGCTCCCTTTATCTACCATTGTCACCACCACAGGTTCGGGTTAAAGTGTAGACATGTTCATCATGCACAAGTCTGTGCTCTTAGGAATGAACAACACCAGTTTAGGTAGGTGGAAAGGGGTGATATATATACTGGGGTCATAAGGGACAGCCAGTGTGTGGATGAGGTTTATATGCCGGGGTGGAGGGACTTGGTTATGTGGTGAGAGAGGATTTGTAGTGACATTGGGTTTTTTGGGAGGTGCTATCACCTTATTGTCGATGAGATCTTAAATCTCATGACGCAGCCTATCACATTAATCAGTGTTATGACCGTGCTGCTGTTGAAAAAGACAGTATTTGGCCAGGTTTTGTTTCGGAGGGAGAGGATCAGGTAGAGGGCAAGGCTCTAGTGGCTTAAGATGCCCCTTTTTGATCAGGACCCCTAGGGCTTTGGATAAAGACATGTAGAGCGGGGTAAAGATCCTTTGAGATCGGGCCTGGCTGGTTGAGGTTTCTGGAGTTGTGTTGGATGTATTAGCAAAAGGGCTGGCAATTTTGGGTGTGGTGGTGACCATACTCATATCTGAAGGCCATGCAGAGGTGCTACTAGTTGTGGTTGCATTGGAACTGCATGTAAAGGGACTCTTGTGTTGTTCCTTCTGATCAACTATCAGCCCCTATTTCATCGCATCTTCGATTTGAACCCCTATCTCGTGGAGCATAGTGAATGTAAACAAAGGCATGACTATCATCTTCTATAATAATCTCCCTTGCAGGTTGTGGACCCCCATTCTGATTTGATCCTTCTCGGATGGCCTGATAGTCATCATCGAGGCCTTAGTCCTCCATTGAGTGACAAAGTCCGACAAGCCTTCCTTTGGCTCCTGGCGGGTCGCCTCAAGATCACGGGTTGTGACCTCGATCTGGGTATTGTAGGAGTACTGTATGATGAAGGCCTCAGCCATTTCCTCCCAACTTTGTTTCACAGAGTCTTCCAATTTTACATACCAGATGGCCGTTATACCCGATAGGGTCCAACCAAAAAGCGACAGCTTCTGAAGTCTAGTAAGACCCATTGGTCACAGGATACCAGAGAATAACCGCAAATGCCCATAGGATCCCCAGAGCCGTCGAATCGGTCTATATGCGGCATCTTGAATCTATCCGGTAGAGTTACTACAGAGTCTGTGTATCCATCTTCAATGTCAGGGATTGAATTCATGCCCTGTGCCTGTTTAAAAAGCTTTTCTAGCTTGTTGACTTTCAATGCTGTGGTGTCGACCTTGAATTCAAATGGCGCCTCCGTTTGGTACACTGGTGCCTTGGAGGTCTGATATGGGATCGGATCTACCGGAATGCCTAGATTCTTTTGGACATTGACAGTGACTCCGGGTGCTAGAATACCTGTTGGAGGTGCAAGGGAAGCAGAAGCCGCTACTTACGGTGGCTGCTGTTGCTGGAGCCTATTTATTACCTCTGCTTGGCGGGCTATAACCTCAGCTTGGCGGACAACATCTAGCTGCATGGTTTCTATGGTCTGCTGGAGATGACGAAGCATGTCTTCCATGCTAACCAAGGGATGTTAAGCCATCAGATCTGGCAAATACTCTCTCATTGGAGTGGAAGTAGAAGACTGGGCATGACTAGGCGCAGGTGAAGTAAAAGGTGACTGCTGGACTGGTGAATTATGCCTAACCCTCCGTCGTCTGGTAACCGGTGGGAGTGAAACAAACATTGGCTGTCCCCTGACAAGATCTCCAGATCTGTAAAGTCGCCTCACACAGGTCCAGAGTGCTTGGGGGGTAATAGAATCGTCCAAAGCAATGGTGAAAAACCACCTTGCAAAAAGAAATAAAGCAAAAGAAAACAAAAATCAGAAACCGCACAGCACCTCGGCTTAGAAACTAACAACACGTTGTTGTAACCAAAAGCTGTAGAACTGTACTCGACACTAATTTCTACCCCCAAAACTAATACCTAAACTTGTAACTAATACATACATTCCTGTAGAGTTTCACTCTAAAAGCACATACCAGTTAAGTGAGAACCAAAACGCCTCTATGAGGGGGTAGGGTTACCTTGTCCTAGTTTCGTCAGGAACTAGGGTTAACTATTCAAGCAAAGTGTTTCACACAATCCTCCATTTGGGTAAGCAACTTGTCCTAGTTTGGAACAGTCTCTATGGTTTTCGATATGCAACTAGGTCGATTGGTCAAAAAGGGTACCTGTAGAAGTCCCCGAACGCCCCGGGAGGGAGAACCGCCATTCTGTTCATTTGTGGGTCTACTACAGTTCAGGACTCTCAAATTGTCATGGTTCTTAATATGAACCATCCGGCAAATCGTTTTGAGAAAAATAGATTTTTAGAAAAGAAGTGCCAAACATGGACTGCTTTGCCAGATACAGAGTCACTACCTAAATATTTTATTTTGGAAAATTTAGGAAACCCTGACACGGTGCCAAAGGCCACGTGTCCGTCATCACCAAAGTTGCCTCGGCTCGAGAACTTGGGTACGATTGGGGAAGGTCAACTATGAGCACCCCATCTCGCCCGATCAAAGATTGGCCTCTACTAACCGTGATATCTTGTTTTGAAAGCATTGTGTGTTCCTATTCTGGTTATTAGCCTAAAATTACTATGTTATGCACACAGCAAACAAGTATAGACTAGATCGCCTAATTTGGAACAAAGCATCGCGTATCCGTTTGTTAGGAAAATGTTTTGAAATTTGCTACTCGCGAGTAGGCTAAAACACGGATTTTGATGAGTTGTTCCAACTCAAGCAATCCAACCTTCACCTACAGGCATTCAGGCAGTTATATCACATAAGCATCTTGCCACATGGTAAGCATGCTGTCATGGCAACATTCATACACATGTAGCATGCTAAAGCATAAAAAGCTTATCTAGTACTCCAAGCCAAAACAAAAACTAGTTAGTAATCATATGCATGATCCTAGTTCGTGTTTAAAAATGGCTAATGCAATGCATGCAAAGATGCAATCTAGACAGGCTCGACTATTCTAAACATGGTATGTGAAATGCAACAGATAACATGTATTCAATTTGGGATTGAAATACAATGCAGTTAGCATGATGCACTGAGCCCGGTGCATGCAAGACAAATGTAAGAATACACGCATGCATAGCATAAGGTATGCTAATTTAAATATGCCCTAATACTAACCATTGAAAGCAGGTAAATAAAAGGGAAAAAAGACGCGGGGTTGGAAGACATACACACACACTCACGCACACTTATTACACAATTGCCCTCGCTCGGAGGGTCCGAATAGATATTACACAACCAAATGAATACTACTAAATTAATTATTACAGAACTTCTAATTAATTAACAAATGAAATGCAAAAGAAAGGTGGCCGCAGCCCTGCCTCGGGATACGTGAATGATGCATGCTCGATCCGCCTTGCCCGGAAACCCATACCATGCCACTGTTGCCTCTATTTGCACTGCCTCACCCCTCTGAAAATTATGAAGGTCTCCAGAACTGTTATGAGCTTCCTTTTGAGTTCTGTGGAGTGCCACCGGCCAGAGCAAAAGGCCACTGGCCATAGGAATAAGGTTATCGGCCAAAGATGGTGTCATCGGCTGGGGGCTGATAACCGGTCCACACTAAAGATGGCCGGTCGGCCATTGCTTCCTGTAGAATCCTGCAATTGACAGCAGCAGAGGGCAAGCAGTGTGTGGCATGGAATTTTCAAGCAAATGTGTGCATGGCCACTCTCCCTATCATGCTAAGGACTTAAGGGAGTGCGGCTCTTGGTACTCGGGCCACCAATCACGCATTTCGATGCATGATGGCCAAAGGTACCGAGTTTGCAACTTAATGTAAATGCATGCTACAAACAAATGAATGCTAACACCCTATCATGTTGAGATCAAGGGCGTCGGCGACCGAGGATTGAGACGTGTTTCGTCACTTTAAGTACGAACACTCCTCAATTCTCATGCTTGGTTTGACACCCCAAACCAAGCAAAATGTAATGCAAGTATGCAATGTACCTCACATATGCAACATGGGTCAAATATGCAATGTGAAGCTAAGTAAGCAAGGCATGCCAAATGCAATGCAAACTAAATATGCCAATGTGTAATGTACTAAAGCATGCAACATGCAATGTAGTAAACATGGACAAATATGCAATGGGACTAGCATGTGGCAACACATAATGAGCCAAATATGCAACAAACATATGACAAACATGTAATGGTGGACTTAAACCATAAAGGACAGACCTCAGCCTTGCCATAAACAGTGGCCAAAAGTGCCAAAAATGGTGGACAAGTGCTCATGCAAACATGCACACCAATGAGCCAAAAACCCAAGCATGGAAGGCTACTCTCAAGAACACTCAAAGGTGGTAAGTATGGACATTAAACACTCATGTTAACTTCTAAAAAAATGTGAATGATGATGCCAAATCATGCTAGGGAATAGATGCAAAATGAAAGGCATTCAAGGCCACAAACGGGAGCATTAATCAACACCTACCCCAAGCAAGCATGGTATGAGCTATACAACCAAAAAAAGAATTTTAATGCACCAAAATAAGTCCCCAAACCCCTTGATATGGCAGCTAAGAAACACAAAACAAGAGGCATGCACAAAAGGCCATACATGGAGCATAGGATCATGTCTCTCCGAAGCATTGAAAGGATAACAAAATGCAAACATGCAAGCATAAAACATGGACTGAAATGACGTAATAAGTAATTCCAAATCACTAAAATAGCCAAGATAGTGCATGCTAATGACTCACACACCCGATGCCAACATGCTAGAATGCAAAGGCGGTATACAAAGCATGAAATGCATGACCAAATCAACATCCAACAGACCTCGAGCATGGCAAAATATGACTAAAAGCTTCACAAAGTTAGGCAAAAATGTGAAAGCATGATGGTCTAATGGCAAGATGCGTTTCTAGGCAAAATGGGGAAATGCAAAGCAAGTGTATTAAGCATGAGAGAAGCCATTAATCCAACCGAAAATAGAGGCATATTATGACCTAATGACACCCAAAAACCTCTGAAATGGAGCCAAAGACAACTAATCATGCATGCTACCCTTATGACCCAAAAGTGCAAACAAAAGAGAGACAAAGGGAGAGGGGTGTCCTTCTCCTATGCAAGACTTCAAACCCCCTTCCTCACCACTGAAAATCCACTGGATTTCAGTGGTGAGAAGGCCAATACACCAAAATAACCAAAGCTTAACAATGGAGGCACAAAAGGGGCCAAACAAGGCCTTAGAGGGGGAGGTCAACCCCCAACACCAAAACAACCTTAATGAAGTATCTTAAGCATGCAAATACAAGACTTCTTTTATTTATACACAAAGTCTAAATCAGTAAGCAAGATAGGTTAAAGACTAGTGCAAGATTGGGGAATCTAAAGCAAAAGTGTTACCCTTGAAGAACACCTCAAGAATAGGAAGCTCAGGCCTCTTCTTCTGATCAAAACCAACCCAAAACCTTAAGAATAAACTCTCAAAGCCTCCAAAGTCGAAGTATGGTGTAATAGTAGGTGACTTAGTGCAAAACTAAGGTCAAAACACACTTTTGGGGCCTCTAACACACACAAAAGGGGAGAGAGAGAAAGATGTAGAGAGAGAAGGTGATATATATCAGAATATATATGTAAGCTCTGGTTTTTTGCTCAACACCAACAAAGGAGATGGGAGGTCTCCTTATATAGACCATGCCAAGACCAAGCTTCCAAAGGAAGCTATTCAAAAAGGGTCAAGGCTTCCTAAAGAAGCCCAGGCAAAGGGGCCAAGGCTTCCTTAGGAAGCTGGGACAAGTGTCCAAGCTTCTTGAGGAAGATAAGACAAAGGTCCAAGCTTCCTCAAGAAGCTAGACCAAAAAGGTGCAAAAGGGGAAAAACAGCCACACTCATGCATGGGGGCAGAGTTTGTGCATTCCAGCTGGCACAGCTGGCATGCACCATACCTGAAAAAGGCAAAAAGGTGGCACCGGCCAAAAAAGGAGGCCATCGGCCAAACAGATGGTCGGCCGACCACACTAAGTGCCGACCGGCCAATGGTATATTTCACCAATGGCCGGTAGAAAGAACACACGGCCAATGGCCTCAATCCAAGGCCGGTGGGTGTCAGGTGTAGCTAACAAGCTACTCTCTACCCTCAAGTGCAAAAACAAACAAGTCCTTGGGGTAAAACCAAGCACAGAACAAACAAATCGAGAGATCCTGAGGCAAGGCACATAGCCAAGGCCTCTGGGAACTCAAAACAAACACGAACATGGATGATCACCGAGTGTTCAAGCGGTGACGTCCAAGTCTTGAGGACGGTCAAAAATGGGGTGTCTACAGTTGCCTCTCTTTGACAGAACTCGAAAGTCATAACAATGACGGGAGTGAGTGTCAAAGCCCAGAGACGACCCATTTTTGACAAGGCCAAAGACTTAGACAAACATACAAGTTACAGATAAGATATGCGCCCGAAGGCAAGGGCAAAATGCAACTGACAATGCAAGAAGCCGAGCATAACTTATGATCATGCAAAGAAAGCAGTAACGAAGCATAGCATGCAACAGTTTTAAGCAATCAACTGAAATCCAACTACATTACAATGCAGAAAGGATGTAAGAGAATCAAGTAATTCTCACAACGTTTCATGCGGAGAATACAATACCTGTGCGGTTCGTCCGGCTGCACCAGCTTCAAATGAACCGTACATACAATATCGTGCTGAAAGAGAAAGAAAACTTAACAGGTACAATATTGTTAGCAGTATGCAGTCAATGCAATTGAAAGTGCGTGACAACGCAAGTCGAGTAGGATGCATAACAACGCAATTTAGGGCAAGCATAACAATGCTATGAAGGCACAAACGCATGTAAGTAAAGAACACGTGACAATGTATACAATGTGTGTGATGGGGAACTTGAACACATGTGAGTAAAGCAATACGTGACAATGCACGCAATGTGTACAAAAAGGAACTTGAACACATCTAAGTAAAGCACGACGCGACAACACATGCAATGTGTATAGAAAGAAACTTGAACACATGTAAGCAAAGCATAACGCGACAACGCATGCAATGTGTATAGAAAGGAATTTGAACACATGTAAGTAAAGCATAACGCGACAACGCATGCAATGTGTATAGAAAGGAATTTGAACACATGTAAGTAAAGCATAACGCAACAACGCATGCAATGTGTATAGAAAGGAATTTGAACATATGTAAGTAAAGCATAACGCGACAACGCATGCAATGTGTATAGTGTATAGAAACTTGAATAGGCCGATTCAATTTTGAAGCATGGTAAAGACATGTTATTCATGAAATTTGAAATGCAAAGCACTGCAACACAGTATAATTGAAGCGATTTGTGGAATTCACAAGATATGAAAAGGATACGGGAAGGGACGTTCCTCGCACGCACCGAACATTGCTCATAGAAGACGCGGCTTGAGGTCAACTCGAAGGCCTACTAATGTTCCGAAAGTGCACTTCCTTGCACTGTCTCGAGTAATGAAGGTGCCAAACCGTATAATTGACCTGAACAAGGGCGCATGAGGTGCATCGACTGCAAGGGGAGGTTACTGGTATCAATCCCGATACTCTACTGCCCTGCTCTCCTTTTGCTTTACTTTTCTTTTCTACTGTTAGTTTTTAGCACATTGCACTACCTTGGGCAGGTTTTACTTTTTCAAAGGTGTGTATTTTTGCAAAACACATGAGGGAAATGAAACATCTATTTTGTTCAAAAAGGTGTTACATTTGTGCTTTCTATACATCACATCGCATGGTATCACATAGCAATGTGAACGAAATTGAACTTGGTTTGAAAATCGAGCACTTGCATCGTAATAATCAGGTAGTGAACCGACTTACAACTCGATAAACAAAGAACTCGATTAGCTAGCCAAGAGCGAGTACAACTCGATAAGCAACACAAAGACTTAAGGAATGTGAAATACAACTCGATAAGCAAATTTACGACAACTTGATAAGCAAATGGGCGTGACGCCGCAAAAGTCATCATCGGAAGGCATTGGAAGTGGTGGTATTCCACAAATCCTCAGCATGTTCAACACGTAAACAGCTCAAGGAGCAAGAAGGAATACCACCGGCTACAGGGGAAAACCATCGGCCTCAAAAAGTGGCCATCGGCCAGCATCTTTGATAATTGGCCAAAAGTTATGGTCGATCGGCACTATACTTGGCTGGCCATAAATGGCAGAGACCAACAGAATGTTGACATCTGTCCTCCACTCAACCTTATCTCCTACAAAAGGCTTCAACTTCGTAGTTTTTCTTAATTCCACACGGATTTGCTTCAAATGGAAGAATTTCTTGCCCAAAATCTCACAGCTTGGATTGCCAACTTGGACGGCTCGAAAAAGCTGAACTTCCGGGGTTTCGGCATGAATGCACTATTCACGCTAAGTCGCACTCCGTTGCACTTTCCATTTCTCCATGCCGTGGCAAGGTTTTGGAATCCGGTAACACATGTCTTTAGCTTTGGCGGGCAAGAGGTGTGTCCTACCTTCGAAGACTTTCAAGCTTTGATGGAATCCGAGCGCGATGAGGAAATCTTGCCTCAGCTTCGCTTTGGCCACGCCTAAGCCTTAGGGCGAATGTGTGGACTTACTATGCACGACGCTCGATCTTTGATTTGTGATGGAATGTTGGATATTCCGAGTTTGATTTGTCAGTTTTCCGATGCTAGCGACCGTAGTGACCATCATTGGCAAGGCTTTCGGCGACATGCCCTCTGTTTGTGCATGTTATCTCATTTCCTGTTTGTCTCGGACTTTGGAGGATCTAACGTTCGATTGATCGAGATTGCCCAAGGCTTGAAGGAGGGCAAGAGCTGCGTTGCCATGACTCTGGCTGAGACATTGATGTGCTTAGGCGCCTTCTATCGCCGAGAGACGACCAGATTTGCGGGGAGTCCACTACTACTGTAGGTAATGCTTCCCACCCAATCTTACATATGTATGGCTTACATCACTCGGCCCTCAGGCTCGGTTTTTTCACACAAAGCCCTTTTTTTCACTTTTCTCTCATCGTACATCTCTCTATTCTTTATTCTCTCATTTTTTTCAATCCCTTCCCAGGTGTGGTTGATGGACAAGTTGCAAGTTGTGGACTCTTGCCCAGCATACTCAGCTCGTGGTTACTTCTTCCGGCAACGCCAAGTCAATGCCCTTTATAAGGGATGGTGGTTCGATTGGATGTGTCGCTTGTCCGCAGACCGTATTGCTTGGCGGTGCCCTTGGCTTAACCTACCGGCAATGGGCTATAGCATGTCCCAACAGACTGGGATTCAGTTGATTGGCTTTACTCACTGTGTGTTCTATTTCCCACCCCGGTTCCAGCGCCAGTTCGGCCATGATCAGACTTGCCCAGCAGAGGGGGTAGAGTATCCAGCTGCATTTCCGACCCGAGGTGCGCAGCTTGCTCGGCAGTCTGCAGTGTGGAGGACTAGAGAGCTCCTGGCCCCCGCTCCTACTTTCAGTTGCACTTTGTCTGACGAGTGCATAGATTGGCTCAATGAAGAGGCGCAAATTGGGCCCAGCTTGGCATCAGAGGCTTCGACCAGCTCTGGTAGGGGGCGCAGGAGCACCTGACTCATCTATACCCGAATTTATTGCTTTATTAGAACTTTCAAGTTTTCTTTATGAATGTAATAATAACAAGCAACTTCAATTTGTATGCAAGAGCAAGAGAACTCTGTATTGAAATCAATGAAATTGAATGTTGTGGGTACTGAAAATTTTCCGCTTTGGTCCAAAACTGGTCTAAGTTGTAAAAAGATTAATTTGAACAAAGTCAATCTTTGTTAAAACTTTTCAAAACCATTTTCGATATGGATCAGAACTGGACATGCCTGAAATCTGTCACTGAGATGCACAACATCGGATTCCAGCAACTGGAAAGTTTCCCCTAGTTTGAATAGTACCGCGGCACTGCATGGCAACGGAAAGTTGCCCCTAGTCTGAAAAGCACTGTACCGGAGATCATAACCAAACTCTTGAATGCTGAATGGACAAAGATGGCCGAGATGATCAAATGGACTAAGTTAATTGGGAAAAAGTTTATGGCTGAACTTCAGGATGAAGTTGCCTACGTATCCCAAAGATGGGAATCAAGCCTTACGTAGTTCAGGCTTTGGTTCACTCGAGTATTTTCACTCTCCTTTTACGCTCTAACTTTTGCCAAGGCCGCCCTTTGCGGGTTTTCAACCTTGCGAGCTCAGTTTTTATAATTTCAAATTTTTCAATGCTCTAACTTTTGCCTAGGTCGCCCTTTCGGGTTTTCGGCCTAGCGAGCCTCTCAGGGGTAATATTTTTTCAACTTGTCCATGTTGATCGGTTGTGAAAACTCTACGCCATCTAGATCCATCAGAACCACAGCTCCACCTGACCAAATAGACTTGATGATGTAGGGACCAGTCCAATTGGGTCTGAACTTGCCCCTAGGATCGTGGATGGGAGCTTGGTTGTCCTTGAGCACCAGATCTCATTCCTTCAAATTCCTGGACTTAACCTTCTTGTTGAAAGCCTGGGCAATTCTGCGATGATAACCTTGAACATGGTACAGTGCTTTTAGTCTTCTCTCATCAAAGAGCATGAGTTCCTCAAATCTGCTCTGCTGCCAATCTACTTCGGCTATCTGACACTCAGCCAGTACTCTCAAAGATGGAACATCAATTTCAATGGGTAGAACGGCCTCCATTCCATAAACCAACGAATACGAAGTCGTCCCAGTAGAAGTTCTGATTGAAGTCTGGTACCCCACAGAGCAAACGGCAGCTTATCTGGCCAGTCCCGGTAGGTTTCCACCATCTTCTGCAGTATGTGTTTGATATTCGTGTTGGCGGCCTCAACCGCTCCATTGGTTTGCGGCCGGTATGTGGATGACTTATGAAAAGCCACGTTGTATTTTTCCATCAAGTCAATCACTTCCTTCTTGAAGTGGGAACCATTATCTGAAATGATCTCGTTCGAGACCCCGTAGCGACAGATGATGTTGTTTCTGATGAACTTTGCAATATGCGACGCCTTCAACACCACATAAGATTGGGCCTCAACCCACTTTGTGAAATAATCTATCGCAACCAGGATGAACTCATGCCCATTTGTCCCCTTCGGAGTAACAGCTCCGATCACATCAATTCCCCAAACCGAAAATGGCCATGGCGAAGTCATATTGTACAGCTTCGATGGCGGAATGTTCATGTGGTTTGCACGGATCTAACATTTATGGCATCGCCGAACAAAACCGATACAATCCTCCTCCATGGTGGACCAGTAGTAACCTTGTCTGAGGATCTTCCTGGCTAGCATTATCCCGTTCATATGTGCACCGCATTCCCCTCCATGGATGGCCTCCATCAGGCGTTTTGATTCTTCAACTTCAACGCATAGCTTATGCATTCCCAGATTACCTCTTTTATACAATTTACCTCCGCAAATGATGAACTGAACGGCCATTCTTCTGATTGCCCTTTTATCCTTGGCATTCGCCCCTGGTGGATACGCCTCTCTCTCCAAGAAATTCCAAATATCGTAATACCAGGGGTTCTCGTCCTGAACCTCATCTATGGCAGCAATTGATTCATATGCCAGCGCAAACTTTTGGTCAATGATGATCGAACGCATCCGGACTCCAAATGGGATGCCTATCATGGAAGATAGAGTTGCTAGTGAATCTGTGAACCTATTGTTCTCTCTTACTAGATGAGTAAACTTTAACTTCTCAAACCGAGGAATCAACAAATCCAAGGTCTGGTGGTACATTATCATCTTTTCTTCTTTGACTTTCCAATCTCCTTTTGCTTGAGACACAACAAGGTTTGAGTCTCCGATGACGTCCAACCGTTTTGCCCCTAGTTCCAGGGCTGTTTCTAAACCGGCAATGCACGCCTCATATTCTGCTTCGTTGTTTGAGACTTTGAATCGGAGTTTGAAGGCTAAAGGGATACAGGAATTGTCGGGTGCTATTAGCAACATCCCTATCCCATACCCGTACTGGTTTGATGCTCCGTCAAAGTACATCGTCCAAGTTTCGTCTTCGATATGTAAAATGGTCTCATCTGGGAATAAGTACTCGACTGCTTCACCCCTTTCCACCAGATGATCAGCTAAAAATTCCGCCACTGCTCTTCCCTTGACTGACTTGCGCGTCACATATTTCAGATCGAATTCAGAAAGTAACAGCAACCAGCGAGCCAACCTACCCGTAAGCGCCGGTTTCTTGAAAAGATATTTGATGGGATCCAGTCGTGAAACCAACATTACGAAGTGAGCTAACAGGTAGTGCCGCAGCTTCCTGGTAGCCTATACCAAAGCTAGCAAGCTTTCTCCAATGGCGTGTAACGAGTCTCATACTCTAGCATCTTCTTGCTCAGATAGTAGATGGCTCTTTCCACTTTGTCCTCTGATTCTTGTGCGAGCATACAACCCATTGTAACTTCAGTTACTGAAAGATACAGAATCAACGGCTTCCCCAGCTCAGGCGGTGACAGCACAGGTGGGTTCTGTAGGTATTCCTTGATCTGTTAAAAAGCAGCTTGGCATCGGCCGTCCCACTGGAATTTCTTTCCTTTCTTCAGGAGGCCAAAAACTAGTTCACAAGTCAAGGTTAATTTTGAGATAAACCGTCTTATGAATTGCACTTTACCCAGAAAGCCTCGCACCTCCTTTTCAGTCCTTGGTGGTGGCATTTCCAAGATGGCCTTGATTTTGGAAGGGTCGACTTCGATACCTCTCTATGTAATCAGAAACCCCAGCATCTTTCCTGCTGTAACACCAAATGTACACTTCTGAGGATTTAGCCGCAACCGAAATTCTCTAATTCTTTGAAAAAACTTTTGCAAGGCGGTGTAGTGGCCCTTTCTTTCTTTGGATTTGACAATCATGTCGTCTACGTACACCTCGACCTCTTTGTGGATCATGTCATGCAATATTATGGTCACAGCCCGTTGATATGTAGCTCCAGCATTCTTCAACCCAAACGGCATTACTCTGTAGCAGTATGTCCCCCACGGGGTGGTGAATGCAGTCTTTTCCCGATCTTCAGGTGCCATTGCTATCTGATTATAGCCTGAGAAGCCATCCATGAACGAAAGCAAAGCATTCCCCACTGTGAAGTCTACCAACTCATCAATATGGGGCAAGGGAAAGTCGTCCTTCAGACTGGCTCTGTTCAAGTCCCTGAAATCCATGCATACCCTGATCCTGCCATCCTTCTTCGGCACTGGAATGATATTAGCCAACCAAGTCGGATATTCGGACACCAGTAGGAAGCCTGCGTCGATTTGCTTGGTGACCTCTTCCTTAATCATGATGGCCCAGTCGGGGCAGATCCTTCTGAGTTTTTGTTTGATGGGTCGGGCCTCGGGGTCAAGAGGGATCCGGTGCTGTACAATCTCAGGATCGATTCCAGGCATGTCTTCGTAGGACCACGCGAAAACATCTTTGAAATATTTTAATAAAGCGACTAAGCGCTCGCGTTTCTCCGAAGACAACGTGGACCCGATCTGGACCAGCCGCGGGTCCTTCTCAGTACCGACATTCACAGTAGTGATTTCATCAACTAGAGGTTCAACAAATCTTTCCTGCTCTTGATCAATTAATCGTTGCAAAATCGGAGGAATTTCTTCCTCATCATTTTTGTCAAAATTTTGAAAGCCCTGATTCAAGCAATAAATCAAAGGCACAGAAAAGTACTCAGAAATCACGTCCACATCATTCTCATTAAGTACTTCCAAACCATCCGATTCTTCTGTTACAACAGACTCAAAAGAGAAAGAAAAATATGACCCGGACAGGACTGTGGCATCCGGGTTGTCACCCCCAGGAATACCGGACTCAGACTCAGTCGAGCTGGAACTTGATTCCGACTCATAAGACTCGGTGGAATCGGACTCCAGCTCACTACCTAACCCAGTGCTGCTTGACAAAAATCCGTCTTCATACTACCAAATGAGAGAGGGTGCGATAGATGCATCCAAAATGTTTACTGGTAGGCCCGTAGCCATTCCATTCCCAATCACGCATACCGAGAAGTTATCTCCCAAGCACTTCTGTTCGATCGGAGGATCTGAAAGTAGACACGCCAGCGCTATCCCCATTTCACTTTCGGCGTCCTCAGACTCCACGTTCTTGCTCTGCTCAACCTCAGCTAACGGGTCTGTCTGCTCTTCGGCAACGTCATCCTCGGATAACTGCAGGTCAAAGAAGATCTCAAACCCTGGCACGCACTTCCTTTCCGCGTTCAACCACGGCTCTGGGAAGCCACAAAATAGAAAGTCCTCCCCCTCCCGGACGAAGCATCCATTTAGGGTACCCTGAATGGGCCGGCGCATTAAGTCAAAAGGCTTCCCCGCCTTCTTCACTCTGGCTCTCCCAGCCATCTCTTTATCCTTCCTTATCAAATCCTCTTTGGTGGGCAGATAACCCAAGCCAAAGGTATGTGGGTTATGTGGCACCTCGGCCAATGCTGTGACGCCCTTCCGGCCGCTCTTTCCCAATCCCATCCCGGGGATGTGTTGAAGCTTGTTCATGAGGTATACTGATTGAGCACTGACATACACCCCCTCATTAACAGCCAAAATGTCCTACACGACCCGGACCTCAACCAGAGTAAACCGGATAAGAACACATCCTCCATACCGTGCTCAATTTCTAGGACTGGTGTAGACACCTCCGATGGTGGATGGATCGATGAATTCCCAAAAACAATGGCTACTCCCTTTCCATGGGGGTATTTCACCATTTGATGCACGCTAGAAGAAACTGCCTTCACTTGATTCAGCCACGGCCGCCCCAAGAGTAGATTGAAAGTGGCGGGAACCTCTAGGACGTGAAAGTCAATTTCATGCTGCCCCGGCCCAACCTTAGTCTGAATTTTCGCTATTCTCATGACTTCTCTGCTTATGTTGTCGTATGCCCGAATCATCTGGGCTGTTGGCACAAGGTCCACGGTCTTCAAACCGATTGCATAGGCGGTCCTTGCTGGACACACATTGATGGCAGACCCTGTGTCGACAAGCACCGCGGGTATCCATTTGTTTCTACATTCCACAGAGATATAGAGTGGCTTGTTGTAATTCGCACCCTCAGGTGGCAATTCCTTGCCGGAGAAAGTTAACATTGGGGTAGCTCCTCCCGGAAAAACTAAGCCCACCAGCTGCTCGGGCGTGGTGTCTATTGAGAGCTTGGCCTTGTCCATGGCTGATAAGACAGCTTGTCGATGCACCCGCGATGCCATAAGCAGTCCCCAGATGGAGATGTCTGCCTGTATCCTTTTCAATTGTTTGAGCACAGCCTCATCTTCAAGTTGTTTTTCTTTCTGCTTCTCTGCTTCCCTATCTTTCCTAGACGCCTTTGGTTGATCTAGGTGTGGAGGCTTGAAATACCGTCCACTCCTAGTCATGTGATCCACTTCGCCAATATACCAGGTATCATCTGGTTGGTCACTTCCCCAATCCTCGTCTGTGTGGGCAAGACATAAATCATCGTCCTCCCACCAAATTCCATCGGCAGTCGACAGACGCCTGTCCGGCTCCGGTATGACCATTCTCGCAGTTGCAGTACCCCCTATCCACATGCTCGCAGCATTCTCTGTCTCTGTGCACACAGTAGTTTCAGTTCCCACATGGGCTTTAGCTTTCCTGATCCTCTCAGAATCCCCAAACCTTTCCTGTTCCAACTACGCCAGTACAGCTGTCTATTCAACGATTCCTGTATTCAAACTGCTCAGACCCTGAGCGAAATTCTTGACACCGGCGCTCTCCGGCGATATATCTTGATTTCTGGCCCTTCCGGCCACAACTGTTATTCTTGTTCCTGTCGGACCCTGTCCCAACTGAGATTCTTCAACAACGTCTGGTAGGTCATCGAGCCACCCAGTAACTTCCACTGATCCCTCGAAATCTGACCAGTTGACTGCTACGCCCTCTAGGCCTTGTTCGTTGAACAATTGGAAGTCAGCAAAGTCTCCTTCCATGGCCGCTAAGTCCTCTGATCTCTGATCCAACCCATCTCCCTGTATCACACAGAGTTCCACCCTTTCTGGCAAATCCACACTCGATCTATCTCGGCCTGCCAACCAAATGTAGTCGCTCGGACTGTGCACTTTCCTGGCAAAAATCCCAGACTCCTCAAATTCTATCCCAACAATCTCATTCTCCCTGGCAAACTCCTCTGTTCTATCTTCGACAGTCACCACCATTGGTTTGGGTTGGGTTCTAGAGATGTCCATCATGCACAAGTCGGTGTAGTCAGGAATGAGCACCTCCGGCTTAGGTAGGTGAGAAGGAGTGATATATAGGCTAGGATCGTAAGACACGACCCCAGTCTGGATGAAATTGATTCTTTTGGGAGGTGGAGGTTGGTGGTGCGGTGAGAGAGGGTTTGTCATGACATTGGGTTTTTCTGGGGGCACAATCACTTCATTATCAATGAGATCCTGGATCTCATGACGTAATCGATAGCATTGGTCGGTGTCGTGATCGTGCTGTTGGTGGAATGCGCAATATTTGGTTGGGTTGTGGGTAGGGAGAAGTTTTTCTGGCAATGGCCTCGGCTCTAGGGGCTTCAAGTGCCCTTTTCTGATTAAAACCCCTAGAGCTTTGGACAGGGGCATATATAGTGGAGCGAAGGTTCTTTGGTTTTTGGGTTGGTATTTTGCTGTCTGTGTGTTGCTTCCGGACGCACCAGAGAATGGCATAGCTGTCACGATTCTTGGAGGGGGAACGGTAGTGACCATGCTCACTTCGGAGGCCCCTGTAGTTGTAGCGCTGCTCGAGCCTGCATTGTTGTTGCACATTAAAAGTTCTTCGGGTTTGTTCCCGGTCATTATCAATTAAGCCCTGCTTCAAGCCATCCTCAATCTGTACTCGCATCTCATGCAGATCTGAAAAGGTAGGGAAGGGGAGCACGATCATTTTCTACACTAGCTTAGGCTGCAGATTGCACACAATCATCCTAATCTGATCTTTATCTGTGGGCCTTAGGGTCATCATCGAGGCCTTGGCCCTCTATCTGGTCACGAACTCTGAGAAGCTCTCCTTAGGCTCCTGCCTTGTCGTCTCGGGGTCATGGGTCGTAATCTCGATTTACGTGTTATATGAGTATTGTGCAATGAAGGCCTCAGCCATCTCATCCTAGTTTCTCTTGACGTCATCTTCTAATTTGGTGTACCAGATGGCTGCTACACCCGACAGGGTCCGGCCAAACAGAGACAGCTTCTGTAGTCTAGTGAGGCCCATCGGCCTTAAGATATCTGAAAACAACCTCAGGTGCACCATGGGGTCACCGGACCCATCAAATCGGTCAATTTGTGGCATTTTGAACTGATCTGGCAGCGTCACAGCTGCGTCTGTATATCCATCCTCAATGTCGGGAATGGACTTGACTGCTTGGGATTTCTTAAACATCTTTTCCAGCTTACTCAGCTTCAGCGCTGTGGGGTCCATTTTGAACTCGAAGGAAGAGTCGGGTACATTGATAGGCGTAGGCACCTTGGATAGTTGCGGTGGAATCGGGGGCGAAGCTGGCCCCGTTGGAATGTCTGTATCCTCTTGGACATTTTGAACATTTGGTGTCTCCTCGGGTATCGGAACCCTTGGTGGGGGAGGGGCTTGATGCGAAGCAGATGCCCCGGTTTGCTGTTGTAGCCCTACGATTAACTTTGCTTGTTCAGTCATAACCGTGGCCTGCTGCTTAGCGAACTCCGCCTGTCGGACAGCATCTTGCTGTATAACTTTCATGCTCTCCTGGAGTTGGCGCACCATCTCCTCTAAGTTTGCCATACTTCTTTGTTTTGATTGAATTACTGGTATATATTCTCTCTCTGTGGTAAAAATTGAGACCTCAGCCTGATTGTCCACTGGTAGGGTCGACCACTACTCGGGCGATCTCTGCTCAAACACACTGTGTCTTCTCGGCTTTCATCTGATAATAGGGGGTAAAGAATAAAACACTGGTTCTCCGTCAACCAGATCCTCAGATCGATTGAGCCGGCGACCTCTAGTCCAGAGTGCTTGGGGAATATCTACTGGGTCGGAAGCAATCATGCTAAACTACCTAGCAAAAAGATAAATAAAGCAATAAGGAAATAAATAACCAGACAAATGGGCAGCATAACAGCGTGAAATAAATACACACAACACACAGTCGGGTATCACAACACACGGTTGATAAGCTGAGTACACAGTTCCTCAACACTGATTATTGTCCCTAAATCACTGTTCCCAAAACTGAACCTGATACCCGCAAATAACTGATTCTCAAACACTGAACTGGCGTCCGCAGGCCTGATGCCCAAACTTGCAAACTGATACACGCATTCCTATAGAGACACACTCTAAAGCACATAGCAGATAAGTGAGAGCCAAAACACCCCTATGTTGGGGTAGGGTTTCCCTGTCCTATTTTGTCAGGAGCTAGGGTTTCACTACGCACGCAGCGTTTTCAAACAACCTAACTTCGGGTAAGCAACCTGTCCTAGTTTGGAATGGTCACTAAGGATTTCGATATGCACTAGGTCGAATGGTCAAAAAGGGTGCGCGGTAAAAACCGGGGTTTGTGTTCCCATACTGGCAGAGCTCGCAACCGGTCAGCCTTATGGTCATGCCTTGACAAGACAAGCCTCCGGCAAACCGTTCAGGAATGGCAGATGGCAAACACGGTGTCCTAGGTGCACCAATGCACATGCAATGCAAAGAAACACATAAATGAAATCAAAACAGGATATCACGAGTTCGAGTCAAGCTCTCTAACTCCCCAGCAGAGTCGCCAAAAACTGTAGACATCCCGGAACGTCCCGGGAGGATGAGTCCCGTTCTGTTCATAATGGGTTCACTACAGTTCAGGACTCTCAAATTGTCACGGTTCTTAATCTGAACCAAAGAGTCCAAATCCGGAAAATCGTTTTGAGAAAAATAGATTTTTAGAAAAGAAGTGCCAAACATGGACTGCTTTGCCAGATACAGAGTCGCCACCTAAATATTTATTTTGGGAAATTTAGGAAACCCTGACTCGATGCCAAAGGCCACGTGTCCGTCATCACCAAAGTTGCCTCGGCTTGGGAACTTGGGTATGATTAGGGAAGGTCAGCTATGAGCACCCCCTCTCGCCCGATCAAAGATCGGCCTCTACTAACCGTGATATCTTGTTTTGAAAGCATTATGTGTTCCGATTCCGGTTATTAGCCTAGAATTACTATGTTATGCGCACAGCAAACAAGTATAGACTAGATCGCCTAATTTGGAACAAAGCATCGCATATCCGTTTGTTTGGAAAATGTTTTGAAATTTGCTACTCGCGAGTAGGCTAAAACACGGATTTTGATGAGTTTTTCCAACTCAAGCAATCCAACCTTCACCCACAGGCATTCAGGCAGTTCATATCACATAAGCATCTAGCCACATGGTAAGCATGCTGTCATGGCAACATTCACACACATGTAGCATGCTAAAGCATAAAAAGCTTACCTAGTACTCCAAGCCAAAACAGAAACTAGTTAGTAATCATATGCATGATCCTAGTTCGTGTTTAAAAATGGCTAATGCAACGCATGCAAAGATGCAATCTAGACAGGCTCGACTATTCTAAACATGGTATGTGAAATGCAACAGATAACATGTATTCAATTTGGGATTGAAATACAATGCAGTTAGCATGATGCGCCGAGCCCAGTGCATGCAAGACAAATGTAAGAATGCACGCATGCATAGCATAAGGTATGCTAATTTAAATATGCCCTAATACTAACCATTGAAAGCACGTAAATAAAAGGGAAGAAAGACGCGAGGTTGGAAGACATACACACACTCACGCACACTTATTACATAATTGCCCTCGCTCGAAGGGTCCGAATAGATATTACACAACCAAATGAATACTACTAAATTAATTATTACAGAACTTCTAATTAATTAACAAATGAAATGCAAAAGAAAGCTGGCCGCAGCCCTGTCTCGGGATACGTGAATGATGCAGGCTCGATCCGCCTTGCCTGGAAACCCGTACCATGCCACTGTTGCCTTTGTTTACACTGCCTCACCCCTCTGAAAATTATGAAGGTCTCCAGAACTGTTATGAGCTTCCTTTTGAGTTCTGTGGAGTGCCACCGGCCAGAGAAAAAGGCCACCGGCCATGGGAATAAGGTTATCGGCCAAAGATGGTGTCATCGGTTGGGGACTGATGGCCGGTCGGCACTAAAGATGGCCGGTCGGCCATTGCTTCTTGTAGAATCCTGCAATTGATAGCAGCAGAGGGCAAGCGGTGTATGGCATGGAATTTTCAAGCAAATGTGTGCATGGCCACTCTCCCTATCATGCTAAGGACTTAAGGGAGTGTGGCTCTTGGTACTCGGGCCACCAGTCACGCATTTCGATGTATGATGGCCAAAGGTACCAAGTTTGCAACTTAATGTAAATGCATGCTACAAACAAATGAATGCTAACACCCTATCATGTTGAGATCAAGGGCGTCGACGACCGAGGATTGAGACGTGTTTCGTCACTTTAAGTACGAACACTCCTCAATTCTCATGCTTGGTTTGACACCCCAAACCAAGCAAAATGTAATGCAAGTATGCAATGTACCTCACATATGCAACATGGGTCAAATATGCAATGTGAAGCTAAGTAAGCAAGGCATGCCAAATGCAATGCAAACTAAACATGCCGATGTGTAATGTACTAAAGCATGCAACTTGCAATGTAGTAAACATGGACAAATATGCAATGGGACTAGCATGTGGCAACACATAATGAGCCAAATATGCAACAACATATGACAAACATGTAATGGTGGACTTAAACCATAAAGGACAGACCTCAGCCTTGCCATAAACAGTGGCCAAAAGTGCCAAAAATGGTGGACAAGTGCCCATGCAAACATGCACACCAATGAGCCAAAAATCCAACCATGGAAGGCTACTCTCAAGAACACTCAAAGCTGGTAAGTATGGACATTAAACACTCATGTTAACTTCTAAAAAAAATGTGAATGATGATGCCAAATCATGCTAGGGAATAGATGCAAAATGAAAGGCATTCAAGGCCACAAACGGGAGCATTACTCAACACCTACCCAAGCAAGCATGGTATGAGCTATACAACCAAAAACAGAATTTTAATGCACCAAAATAAGTCTTAAAACCCCCTAATATGGCAACTAAGAAACACAAAACAAGAGGCATGCACAAAAGGCTATATATGGAGCATAGGATCATGTCTCTCCGAAGCATTGAAAGGATAACAAAATGCGAATATGCAAGCATAAAACATGGACTGAAATGACGTAATAAGTGATTCCAAATCACTAAAATAGCCAAGATAGTGCATGCTAATGACTCACACACCCGATGCCAACATGTTAGAATGTAAAGGGGGTATACAAAGCATGAAATGCATGACCAAATCAACATCCAACAGACCTCGAGCATGGCAAAATATGACTAAAAGATTCACAAAGTTAGGCAAAAATGTGCAAGCATGATGGTCTACTGGCAAGATGCGTTTCTAGGCAAAATGGGGGAATGCAAAGCAAGTGTATTAAGCATGAGATGGGCCATTAAGCCGACCAAAAACAGAGGCATATTATGACCTAATGACATGCAAAAACCTCTGAAATGGAGCCAAAGACAACTAATCATGCATGCTACCCTTATGACCCAAAAGTGCAAACAAAAGAGAGACAAAAGGAGAGGGGTGTCCCTCTCCTATGCAAGACTTCAAACCCCCTTCTTCACCACTGAAAATCCACTAGATTTCAGTGGTGAGAAGGCCAATACACCAAAATAACCAAAGCTTAACAATGGAGGCACAAAAGGGGCCAAACAAGGCCTTAGAGAGGGAGGTCGACCCCCAACACCAAAACAACCTTAATGAAGTATCTTAAGCATGCAAATACAAAACTTTTTTTAGTTATACACAAAGTCTAAATCAGTTAGCAAGATAGGTTAAAGACTAGTGCAAGATTGGGAAATCTAAAGCAAAAGTGTTACCCTTGAAGAACACCTCAAGAACAGCAAGCTCATGCCCCTTCTTCTAATCAAAACCAACCCAAAACCTCAAGAACAAACTCTCAAAGCCTCCAAAGTCAAAGTATGGGGTAATAGTAGGTGACTTAGTGCAAAACTAAGGTCAAAACACACTTTTGGGGCCTCCAACACACACAAAAGATGAGAGAGAGGAAGATGTAGAGAGAGAAGGTGATATATATCAGAATATATATGTAAGCTCTGGTTTTTTGCTCAACCCCAACAAAGGAGAGGGGAGGTCTCCTTATATAGACCATGCCAAGACCAAGCTTCCAAAGGAAGTTATTCAAAAAGGATCAAGGCTTCCTAAAGAAGCCAAGGCAAAGGGGCCAAGGCTTCCTTAGGAAGCTGGGACAGGTGTCCAAGCTTCTTGAGGAAGCTAAGACGAAGGTCCAAGCTTCCTCAAGAAGCTAGACCAAAAAGGTGCAAAAGGGGCAAAACAGCCACACTCGTGCACGGGGGCAGGGTTTGTGCATTCCAACTGGCACACCTGGCATGCACCATGCCTGAAAAAGGCAAAAAAGTGGCACCGGCCAAAAAAGGAGGCCATCGGCCAAACTGATGGTCGGGCGACCACACTAAGTGCCGACCGGCCAATGGTATATTTCACCAATGGCCAGTAGAAAGAACACACGGCCGATGGCCTCAATCCAAGGCCGGTGGGTGTCAGGGGTAGCTAACAAGCTACTCTCTACCCTCAGGTGCAAAAACAAACAAGTCCTTGGGGTAAAACCAAGCACAGAACAAACAAGTCGAGAGATCCTGAGGCAAGGCGCGTAGCTATGGCCTCCGGGAACTCAAAACAAACACGAACATGGATGATCACCGAGTGTTCAAGCGGTGATGTCCAAGTCTTGAGGACGGTCAAAAATTGGGTGTCTACAGTACCTCAGCAAGACTACCTAATATACCTCTCACACCTAACACCAAGAAGTGAAAGAAGGATCAAACGGTATAGCGGTAGTCCAAATCCTAGGGTTGTGTTCCCATTGTGGCAGAGCCCACAATCGGTGGCAAGCTTTTCCAAACAAGCCTCCAGCAAACCGTTTAGGAGTAGCAGATGGCAAACACTGTGACTTACGCGCACCGATGCAAGTGTAAATGCCAAGAAACACATAAGTGTAGATAAAATAACTTATCATGATTTTGAGTCAAGTTCTCTAAATCTCCAGCAGAGTCGCCATAAACTATAGCTCGGCTTTTTCGCGCCCCCTTTCGAAGACTCGAAAAGAAGCCCTACAGTTCGGACTCCCGCAGTTCTGAATCTAATCTCATAAGTGCAATGTGAAATTGATAAACACCAAATAGTCCAAATCTGGCAAATCTTTTGGAAAATCGATTTTAGAAAAAAAAATGTCAAAATTAGACTGCTTTGCCAGATACAGAGTCGCCACCTAAATATTTTGTTTTGGGAAAATTAGAAAACCCATGACTCGTGCCAAAGGCCATGTGTCTGTCATCACCAAAGTTGTCTCGACTCGAGAACTTAGGTACGAGAGGGAAAGGTCATGAAGTGAGCACCCCTACTCGCACGATCAAAGATCGGCCTCTACTAATCATGATATGATTTTTTTAAAACATTATGTGCTCCTGTTCCGGTTAATAGACTAGAAGTACTATGTGATACGCACATGCAAGTACAGACTAGTTTGCTCAATTTGGAACAATTCAACTCATGTTTGTTTTGCGAAAAGGGTTTGAATTTGCCACCTCAAGTGGACTTAAAGTTTGCGGATTTGCCACCAAACATAGTGGGCATAAAACTGATTTGTCACTCCGCAAAGTGAGCTTAAAATTTACATTTGTTGAATCGTTCCAATTCAAACAACAAGCCTTCATCCACAGGCATTCAAGTAGTTTATCAACTAAGCATTTAGCCTCATGGCAAGCATGCTAGACATAGAAACATTCACATTCATGCAAGTATGCTAAAGCATTAAAAACTCACCTAGTACTCCAAGCCAAAGAAGACAAAGTTAGAAAGATATGCGTACTTCCTAACTATGAAAAATGACTAATGCAACACATGCGATATGCAATTAATAGGCTCGGCTACTAATATAGCATATGATCTGATTTGATAACATGTGGTTCAAACACGTATTCAAATAAGGTATTGAAATGACAATGCAATTTGAATGATGCGTCGAGCCTTAGTGCATGCAATACGAATGAATGGATGCAAGCATAAGGTATGCTAATTAAAACGTGACCCTGATCTAACCAACAAAAGCATTTAAGTAAATGGGAGAAAGACGTGGGGTTGGAAGACATACACATTATTACATTTTGCTCTCACGAAGGAGAGTCCGAATGAATAAAAGCTAACTAACCAGCAACTAATTAGGGCTAAGCTAATCTAAGCTAATTATTACAACACTTCAATGAATTAACTAGAAAGCTAACTAATTAATTTATAACACAAATGTAAGTAAACTAGGCAATTAACATTTCTAATTATGCTGCCACTACTTCGCCTCAAGAAGTAGAAGATACACATGCTCGGTTTCCGCCCGAAAAGACCTCCGTTTTGCTCTCGAAAGCCTTTGCTTGCAAAGTTGAACATTTCCAGAACTTTTCTGCTCCACCTTACCAAAATTCTACTAAGGTTTACATCAATGGCCAGCAGGCCATGGATGAATGTTGTCGGCCATCAGCCGGCCAAGAAGGTAGTCTGCCGGCCATGGATGGTGGCCTGCTGGCCACTGATACACTGGATCACCATGCTGCAATAGAGTACAAACAGAGCAAAAAGGGGGTTTTTCCAAGGATTATCTACACAATTCACCCCTCCTTTTCATGGACAAATCCAAGGAGTTGTGAACTTAAACCACAAACCACCAATCTAAGCAATTTCATTGCATGATGGCTTGTGATTCAAGGTGTGCAAGCTCAATGAATGCAAAACAAGATATTCAAGAACCATCACCCTATCATGCATGATCAAGGGCAATGGAGACCTAGGAAACTTGAGACATTTCATCACTTTGAGTATGAAATGTTCTAATTTTCCTTATGCTCAATTAACGTCTGATTGAACACACAACACATAAGTTATTATCTTGCTCAATTTTAGTCCCAAGTTGTTAGTTACTTATTTTAACTTACCAACCGTTACTTAGTCCAATTAAGTCCAAAAAGTGAGTTAGATTTCTCTAATGGAAAGAAGGCTCAAAACATAAGTTGATTTGGGTATGAAAGAAGTCTTATACCGCTGGTAATGAACCCCCAAAGGGATTACATCATTAAGTATGAAACCTCAATTCCACACTTAGGCAAACAAGTGACTTGAAACCACTTTCAAAGCAAAAAGAAAAATCAAGAAAGAAGGGAGGTTGCAGAGGTGATTAGTGCTGAAATGAAGTGCAAAACAACACCAAATCATGCAATCAACTCAAACAAGAGGTGCTTAATGGCCTAAAACACCAAACTTGTGAAGACTATTACACTACAACCATACAAAACAAGACTCAATTGATCCAAACAACTCAAAATAGAGCTAAAGAAGTCTAAAACAAGGGCAAAAACATGCTGGAATATAACTACAAAAAGCTAGAAAAACATGCTAACACATGGAGTTAACTAGGCTAGCAAACACGACATAAGGAAGGGAGGCTAACCCCTTCAATTTTGGACTTCAAAGCATGTTTTTTGCCACTAAAAATACTCTAAAATTCAGTGGTTAAAAGCCCCAAAAATATGGTTTAAAGATGGGAAACACAAGTGAAGAAGCCTTACAAACAAGGTACAAAGAAGGGTGAACCACCCCCTACCTTAAAATGGCTTCAAACCACAAATTTCAGCCCATTTTGACAGAGTTTTTATAACCCAAAAACAGTAAAAAAAAAAAAAAAAAAAAAAAAAAAAAAAAAAAGAAGGAAAACAAGTACATAAAGTAAGCTAACAAAGCAGATGTTATACCTCTTGAAGAGAAGAATGATTCTAGGCAACAATTCAAGCTAAAAGCAACTTGTAGAGCTCAAAGAACCTTGGCTCAAAGGTGATCAAGTTTGGTTAAGGAAGTAAAGGCAAGTAAGTAGGCAAAAGTGTAGAGAATTGCAAGAGAGAGAGAGAGAGAGAGAGAGATCTAGAAAGAGAGAGAAAATTTTGAGTTTGGGATCTTCTAACCCCAAAACATCAGAGAGGGACTCCCTATATATAGAAAATGTGAATTCTATACAAGGAAATCCAGCCCTCCATATGTGGACAGATGCATGCATCTGTGCAACCTACTAGCACAGTTGGCACAAAATATCTGCAGAAAACACTGGTGGCTGGCCGGCCATCAGTGATAGCCGACAAGGCACATCAATGGATGGTAGACAAAAAGCTCTAGCCAGCAGCCTTCACAGATGGCCGATAGGCCACCAGAGACTGCAGGAGGGGAAGACCAAGACATGGTCCAAAAATGAGACAAAATGGATGTAGGGTTTCAAAGGTTCAAACCTGTAGCGTTTTGCTAAGGACTTCGTGCGCTCTGCGAGCAAACAGACTCATCATCGAATGTACCTGTAAGGACATCCAAGTCTTAAAGGCCTGTCAAAAATGGGGTGTCTACAGTAACAACGATCGGTGCTATGACCGCGCTATTGATGGTACACATAGTATTTGGTGAGGTTATGTCTACCAAGAAGTGGGTTAGGTAGAGGTTGGGGATCAAGGGGTTTGAGATACCTTCTTTTCATCATGACTTTTAGTGCACTGGTTAGGTTCATATAGAGGGGGTGAACATTCTACCTTGAGCTCGGGTTAGACCGGTTGTTTGAGGGTCGGTACTGGCAAAGGGGATGACAGTTTTGGGATCGGTGGTGACAGTATTGATTTCTATGGGTTTGGGAATAGTGCTATAGCTAGCATTGGTACTCTCGGAAAACACTCTCCTTGTTGGTTCGCTTGCTCTAGGAATAATCCTTCTGTTAAATGTGCTCTCAATCTGAATCCCTAATTCCTGCAAATTTTTAAAAGTGAATAGTGGAGCGACTATTAACTTTTGTAACAAATCAGGCTCAAGGTTCTGTACCACTATTCACACTTGGTCCCTCTTAGAAGGTCGATCTATCATCGGTGCTACCTTTGCTCTTTACCTTGCAACAAATTCCACAAAAGGCTCATTAGGATTCTGGTGGGTTGCTTCAAGCTCTTGGGTGGTCATTTCAATTTGGGTATTGTAAGAGTACAGATTGAAAAATGCCTCAGCTAACTTTTCCCAGCTCTACTTCATTTTATCCTCCAACTTGGCGTACCAAATGGCTGCTATATCCGATAGCGTTCTTCCATACAGAAAGAGTTTCTGAGGCTCAGTCAGAGCCATCGATTTCAAGATGTCCAAGAAAATCAGGATATGTACCATAGGATCTCCAGACCCGTCGAAACAGTCAATGTGTGACATTTTGAATCTATCTGGGAGCCTTACGGCAGCCTCGCTGTACCAATCCTCAATGTCAGGAATATAGTTGATTCCTTGTGCCTTTTTGAATTGTTTCTCAAGGTTAGCAATTTTTAACAAGGTTGGGTCGAGATCATTAATATCACGGAAAAACGACCCTCATTAGGCTGCACCAAGGGCCTGAAATCCCAAGCCTAAGCCAACCCTTCTCGAGGATCTAGACCTTGCAATCTTCAGCTGGTGGAGGTGGGTTAAAGTTCGACTTGGGGCCCGGGATCATATGTGTAGAAGATGCCCCAGATGGGCATTGCATGTTGGCATTAGTCTTATCCTACATGGCAATTCCCTGGTTTCGGGCCGTCATCGTGGCCATAACTTTTTCTGGACTCTGTGCCATCACGAGTCTGCTGAGTTGGAAATCAGGGAAATGGATAGGTGTATGTTGAGAGCTAACCAACAAGGATTTCAACCTGGTTTGCAATTGATGTATCTGGATTGGATTAGTCTAAATGGGTTTGACTGGATTGGGCTTTTTAGAATGGGTCTTTCGGGGGATCAAATGGACGGGACCTTTGCCGAGTGGGTTTTTCTGGGATTGGATAGACTGTGATGGGTTAAGGCTTTCCGGGTTGGATTGGGCTTGGCCTTTGCTGAGTTGGGTACTGCGCCTTCTCTGGTTTAGACAAACCTGGCTTTAAAAACAAAATGCCCAATCAGATCAGGATACCAGGTATGCCAGGCAAAGCAAAGCAAGATACAACAATTTTTGGCCCTGGTTCTGGTTTTGCTGAAAATTCACCCATATCAAACACAAACTCCTAGATTTTGACCCACATTCTGATTCTGATATGACCCTCAAATTTGAAAAGAATCGCCTCAAGATTAAGACTCTCCCAGGATTGCATCATATATTTCACATTTTGCACAAAAGCACTCAAAACACCCCTATGAGAGGTTAGGGTTTCTCTGTCTTAGCTTTGGAGTGATCAGGGGTTTCACTACTTGAAACAAGCAGTTTCATACAATCCTGCATTCGGGTGAGCAACCCACTCTAGTTTGGAACAGTCACTATGGCTTTTACTATATGCAGCTAGGCAAAATGGTCAAAAGGGGTACCTCAGCAAGACTACCTAATATACCTCTCACACCTAACACCGAGAAGTGAAAAGAGGATCAAACGGTACAGCGGTAGCCGAGATCCAAGGGTTGTGTTCCCAACATAGCAGAGCCCACGACCGGTCAGCCTTTTGGCAAGCTTTTACGCAAGCCTTCGGCAAACCGTCTAGGCGACTTGCATTCATCCCTCCTCGGAGAGTTGCTTTGCCCTCTAGGCGACTTGCGTCTGTCCCTTCCCCCTTCAGCTCATGTGCCAGCACTATCACTACGAGACTCTTGGTTCATCTCGATGTTGAGATCTGCTAAAGTTATCCCTTCTCCTCTGCTGTTGTAGAAAACTCTGCCTGACATGTGCGACATTGACTACTTTGGAGAAGAAGTTGCTTTTGAAACAGCTCTTTCTTTTTTAAGCTACTTACAAATGACTGCAGCTACCACTTGGCATTCACTGTGCATGCACCACACCCAATGCCCCATAAATAGTGCCACGCATGCAAGGGTAGATGTAATCGGCTTTGACTTCGCCTGCACCGCCTGTGGCATATTCGCCCTATTATGCCATCAGCTAGGGCAAGGGCAGATATATGAATCTATTTAGCAGTTCATCTGTCTGGCAAGAATATGCTTCCAAATTAACATAGTGCCCTACTTGCGCATGACTTGGTTTCGATATGCCGTTGCCAACCTAACATAGTGCCCCACTACAGCGCTCAGGTGGTCGCTACACCAACTCCGTATCTCACCCAGCAACGTCCTATTCGACCTATCACGCAATACTAGGTAGAGGCAAATACATGAATCTAATCGACATTACAGATGTTCAGCATGACATCTATTGGGGAACCTAATCGGCATGAATCTGTACATGCGTAGGGAGTGTGATGCTAGCCGAATATGTTAGGCCAGTTGTACCACTTAGTATCATTTGTTAATTAGAATATGTCGAATACACCATTTTTTACTTGCTTCATTTTTTCATTATCATCTAGCCATTTGTACCACTTAGCATCATTTTCTGATTAGCATATAGTCATTCCTTTTGGAATATTTAATTCACGATCATGCGAATAGAATACTGTGGGCAAGCTGTTTTCATTAATAAACTAATCTAGTATATCCGTTTCACTTTATACATGAAAATGGCCCCATTACAAAAAAAAAACAAAAACAAAAACAACAAAAACACAGACCAGCAAAATACATAGTGGTGGTTACAAAATCAATTATATTAACTAGTCTAATCCAATCGAATCACTAAAGGAAAACAGACTTCAGATCTCCTCAGGGTCTGACTCTAAAGGCTCCACTTCCTCTTGCTCGTAAGGAATCGACAAGTCAAGCATGAGTTTTGCAACTGCTAAGGCTTTGTGCCAGTTATGCTTGAAACCCATGTTTCCGAACTTCAAGGCCTCGTCGATGTAAAGCTCTTTGGCGGCCAATTCTCCAGCTTCGAATGCTTTAGCGGCCGCCATTTTTGCCTCTTCAATTGCCGAATGAGCCTTCTGGAGTACAACTCTGAGATTCTCTAGATCCGTCTGCACCATTTTTAAAGCGAGTTCACCCACTCTTCGGCGGCGCAACGTAGCAGATCCACGTGCTTCGTTTTCTCTTCCACCACCACTACTCTCACGCGCACCTCTTCAGCTTTTTTTGCCTTGGCTTTAGCCTTTTGAGTTGCGACTGGCAGATCGGCTATAGCCGATTTGGATTTGCTTTGTTTAGCTGCCACCTCAGTTCTTAATTGGCGACAATTGATTTCGGCAATATGCTCGGCAACTTACAATGAGCAAGGCGGTGAACCGAAAATGGATGAAATAACAAGAAGAAGAAAAAAATGAGTATAAAGTACTTACCAAAATGGCCGATTGCGTAGCTAAAGAAACTGAAACCATATCCAGTTCGGCGTGAAACGCAGCCTTATTAACAAGAAGGGCGATAGCTGCGGCAATACCTAACGCGATGGTAGAATCCTTTATTGCAAAGGCACTGGTTAGAACCAACGACCCTTTCGCCTTTGGCTGAATCACGAATGGTGCTATGAGGTCAAGAGGGGCAGAAGGCCTCAACCTCTTCTCAATCAACTACTCTACCTCATCAATAGGTTCGGCTTTGGCAAGACGTTTCTCGCCCCTTTGCTCAGCCAATTGTTCTTATGCTATTGGCTCAAGGATGGTTTGCGCCGAACCCACTGGGTCGGCCTGGGCAATTTCAGTCACTAGTAGAAGCTCCTGACTTTCCTCAAACCTTGCCGCCTTCATCCGCGCTGCCATCCTCTCAGTGTTTCTTCTTCTACCAAATTGCACAAGGGATTCACCCACCATAGCTTCAGAGCTGACTCCAGGTAAGTCGTCCAAACCTAAAAAAATATCCCCCTCTTGGGAGCTTCCGATGTCAATTCACCCACCAAAGCCAACTTGTTCGAAATCAAAAAGCAGTTCCCTATGTTCTTCGGCCTGAGAAACATCCAACTCAATGCTTTCATCTCCCATCTCTAACTTGTTCAGCGTTGGTAACTTGATCTATTTCGTCACCTTGGTCAACGCCCTAATCGGCCCCTTCATCACCATTGTCGGCCTGTTCACTGGCCGACGATTCCCCAATGTCGATATCTCTTAGATTAACGAAATTGGGGAACACGAGAGCCACAAGTTGCTGTTCGCCTCTCAGAACAGGGATATGATCGGCCGCCAAAAAAGTTGAATATGATGGGTCGTATCAAAGTAATATATGCGTGGCCCGACCTTGTCCTTGTAGATTCGGCCGATCGACAAAATCAAGGACCGTCTTCACCTAGGCAACCACCAGTTCATCTGTGGAGATAAGGGACTTCTTGAGATTGTTGCCTGCACAAAAAAGAAATGGTTAGAATAAGTAAACGCCGAATAAAAATAAAACTCAATGTGAAATAATCGGCGACCTGGTTCTCGCCCTTGTGCCTCGGCATAAGAGTTTGGTGATCTTCTCCCACGCTGAACTCCCAATTGCCGCGAACAGCGACCATTATGCCATCCACTCTTTTGCCAGAGTTGGCAAGCATGGTGACCAGATGGTAATTGGTGTCTTTAGCCCTTAGGAAATATCGTTATTGCCGACCAGAAGATTTGGCAAGGATGTAACTGTGCCGAATGGCCAAAATCCTTAGGTCAAGACAAAGATGGCGGTTTAACTCTATGACACCCATTACGATTTGGTAAAAATTGATGTTTGGTTAGGACAAAATCAAACCCCAATGGCTTAGCACAGACCTAAGGGTGGGGTGAAGGGAAAAACGGACACTTCATTCGGTAATCGCCAAGAAGGCAAAAACAATGGTGTTTTCATCAGCCCTCTCCATATCCACTTTACCATCCCCAACCAAGGACAGTTGAACGTTGTTAGAGATAGAAAAGTGACAAAGAAAGGTTACAACTCTATCTTCAGAAAGAAGAGCCTTTAGGTGATTTGCCAATGGAGGACCAGAGTAAAAGGTGAAAAGACGAAGAAATGTGAGGGATCGAAAGCACAAAATTAAAAGAAAATGGAGCTCAAAAATCTTACGGACAGGAATGAAAAGGTCGCAAGTAGGAAGAATAGTAGGAAGGTGGCAACGGAGGTCCTGAGGTTAGAAGAGCATAAGTGTTGAACAACAGTGAAATCACATGCGAAATGAAAAGATGGAAAGATTTAAAAATGCATTAAATGAGAGGAGAGTATGAAGAGGCAGGAAGCCATAATCATCTTTCCTCACGTCTTTTTTTCCACGACAGTATTGAAAAGGTACGTCCACCGTATTCCCAAAACCCAATGCATTTCGAAATGTCAAACTGACCCTTCGGCAATCGAGTTTGCCGACTACCTGGATGCGCGTGTAGCCGACTATTCAGGGGGCAATTATGGGAGTCATTTTCAAGAAACCCAATACCTTTAAGCCCAGTTGGAGGTCGGTCTATTAGCCTAATCTATTAGGCCCAAGCCCAGCCCAATAAAATGGCATACAAAGTATGGCCGAGTAACAAATCCTGGTTCTTGTTAGTCGAAGCCGAATTGCCGATTCCTCTCCATAGAGCGCGCTAGCGGATGGCTCTTGATGGGATGCATAGTAGGGGATAAAAACTCAAAGGAGAAACTCTATAAAAATAGAAAGAATCAGGTATGTTCTGAATAGCTCACTTAAGAACAAGAGCAACCAATATTCTAGAGAGTAAAAACTAACTAAACCGTCGGAGTGCTAATTCTGGCATCCCCGATCAGAGTTGTTATTCTATTTCAGGTGATTATCAAAGGATTGTTCTAAGATCTGCTTGGATAAAGGAGTATTCCGAATCCATCTCTCCACAAATACAAATCAATTTACCTATATAAATTTTCATACTTTGTATACATATCACATTCCAATTTAAGGGACACGTAATTACAATACTAACGGTAGATGAGAATCACTTGCCATATATAACACACGTGTCCAACCACTAATTTATTAACAAAAGTTAAAAAGTATCCCTATCTCAAGTATCAAATATACGTATTTTTTAAAAAAAATTATTTAAATTATTTTTGTTCAATAAATTATAGTAAATAAAAGTTACATCAAATAATCTAATACAAACTCTCTAAATTAAATAAATAAAATGATAAAAACTCATTTAAACGGTACAAACAATCCCATAGTCATGTATCTTGCGCATCATCCTTTCTTTTGATTACATCAAATATCTTGTCATTGATCGAGGAGGAATCTAAAGTTAGTGCTTCCATTTTTCAATATTTTCATAGTAATCCTACCATTTTCTTATAATTATAGAAATTTTCAAGTCAGTGTTGTTGGGTGTTTTGGCTGCAAATATGTAATTAAACACAAAAGAACAAAGTTAAATACACAAGGATAATTACATTTATTACCCTTAAACTTTCATTAAAATTTTACATTGGTTCTTTCACTTATAGTTGTGACAATAACACTGCTGGAAAATCTACTTTTAGCGGCGTTTAAAAAACGCCGCTATAGGTACAACAAACGTCGTTAATTCTTTTTGTGACGTTTAATATCAAACGCCGATGCTGCGGCCGTCGCTATAGCTTTATGACGTTTAAAAAACGTCGTTATATGACTATAGGCGGCGTTTTTAAAAACGCTGCCAAATATCCCAGCAAAGGTACTATGACGTCACTATCATTTTAGCGACGTTTTCAAAACGCCGCCATATCTTTTTAAAAACCTACCGTTAGCTTTTAGAGGTTTAGGTGGCGTTTTCAGAAACGCCGTGATATCCCATTTTTTTAATTTTCTTAAATTTTAAATGTATTATGAACAAGGACCTATTGACCTATTGATGTAATAATAAATAAGAAGGCAGCCTAAATAATAATACATATGTACGGTTTTAGAAACACACAAACGAAGAAATTTAAGCTCAAAGCATTAATCTTTACATGCTTACAAACTCCAAAGGCCTTGTTACATAAAGATTTAAAAAAACAAAAAACAAAAGGTTGGGTCAAGAGGGTCTCATCAGAGAGTAAAATCAATTTTGCTGGTGTAGCCAATTTTGGGGTCGGGTAGTTATCTGCTGTGCGAATCCTGATGATGCTGCAGTAGTTGCAAACAGTTGCAGAGGATTGATGAACGGCCTTTGCTGATTGTTGCTCATTGACAGGGAGAGGTGATTGCCTCCGGTGGTGGCTCCAATTTGACCTCCATTGCTGTTGCTGCTAAGATACTGAACCTACAACCACACGATTAAAACAATTTATTAGCCGGTCTAATTAATTAACCCAGTTATACCCAACCCATGAAATGGGTTTCAATACAGACTTGATAGTTTGATGAGGGTTAAAACATGTGAAGCATTGAGTTTTCACTCTCATTGACGAATTATACAAATGTGTTACGTACAGGTTCTAAGCTGCGAAGTGAAAAATAGAACTAACCTTTTCTTGCTGGAGACCGTTCGTCGGAATTAAGCTGTGAAGTTAAAGCCGCTAGAATACCATACTGGAATTGGAATTGGAAAGTAATTTCATAGCTCAATAGAAGTTGACAACTATCATAAAACCATAAATGTAATTTCATACTTACCTGTAAAACTCAATTATATATATATAATCTCAAAAGCCAGACCATCTTCCATAATAAACATGACCACATATAGTCTGCCACGAAAGACAGTATTAACAAAAACATGAGCCATTTTTTTGTCTCACACAAAAAGGCTTTTAAAAAAACAACATATTTTTGTGTACTTTTTTCAAAGTATTTAAACTTTATAAAATCATCTAGACAGATCTAAAAAAAGTTTAAGCAAAATCGGACCTAACTTTAAAAATGGACAATAATTAATCCCAAAAAAAAAAATTAAATACAAACCTAGCTTATTCAGATGGCTTTCCAACAACTTGTTCCAATAACAAGCCAGCCAAAGCTTGTCAAGTCTCCTTCATCCAGGTCCAACACAGTTTATAGATGAGAACACTACACCCTCTTCAAGTAGCGTGGCTGGCTGTCCTTGCAAAGTAAATCCTAAATACTTGTATTCACCTACAAACTACAAATAATTGTAGCCTTTCTGATTTCCCAATAATTGTTGAACATTAATACAAAGATTTTCTATACATGCCCAAAACAAGAAGGAAATGCTGAAAAAAGAATATTCTACAGCCATAAAAAGCAAGAAAAAAACAAAAAAAAAAAATCTCATTTCTCCAATTAGCATCATCATGGTGTATACTAGTTCTCAAAACACTTAACCTACCCAAAAGAGAGATGAAAATAAAAAATAAATAAAAAAAAAGGAAAAATACAGTAAGGTGATGTTATCTATACAAAACCTCATTACATTGACGAAAAAAAAAGCAATCTATCAGACTTGGTGATACTAAATGACTAGTATTCCCTGTGTACAATCCCGGGTGGAATGCTTCCGAATATATGATTGTGGTCTAGATTCAAATATTCAAGGTTTCTCGAGAGATTACCGATGTATTCTGGAAACTTGCAGCCAAAATTGTTGATGTTCACTTCCAAACGATGTAAATTGGTGGCATTGATCAAAGAAAAGATAAAGTTCAAGTCCTGCCTTAAGCTTTGAAAAGTTTCTTTTTGATCAAGTATTTCTTGCAGAACAAACCTTTTAGAGAAACAAGCAAACTTGAGTAAATAATAGATAGATTTTAGAATGAATGAATTAAAAGATCACTTTGAAGAAAAGAACAAAACCTCAAACCTCTTGTACGCATACAAATAGCATCCATCAAATCAGCGCGGATTGCCATCGACACAAGCAATGAAAAACAGAGCCCCCAGTAAGAACCAACTACCCAGTCGAAATGGTCTTAAAAAAGGCAACAAAACAAGGAACAAAGAGTTATTACACATTATTAGATATCATCTGTGCTTCCCCGTGAGCAATAAATCAAACTGGTGACTGAAATTTCTAATCAGTTACGCAGGCCCACAAGAGCAATAGATCAAACTGACAAATGATTTTCTTTTTTCTTTCCTTTCTTTTCTGGTACAGAATAAAATTATTTTTTTTGCCAGCAGAGAAAGATAAGAAATAGCTGTTTTAATGAAGGAGATGAAAATGAGGAGGCATGAAAATTTAGGGAAAAGAGAAGAATGCACTCAGCATGTGACAATAATTAAATTCTTTTTTTCCTTTTTCTTGGGTACAAAGACAACCAGAGAATATTAATATGAAGGTCACCAGTAACATCTTTGACTGCAAACATTCCTCTGCAGTGCGCCCCCCCCCCCCCAAAAAAAAAAGGTGCCCCATGAGCATAGATGGCAAGGAATTAATTTAAAAAATAAACAAATAACAAGGGACAACAACCAATAAATAAATGAAGAAACTCATCTCAGTCATTGCACTAAGCACTGAAGAATATTTTTCTAACACAGGAGATTTACAGACCTGCCCCACTGCTCCAAAATATGATTAAAAGATTGTTTTCTGGTGAGCGCCAATAGAAACCTTGCAAAGCTGCCGGAAAGAGGTCACAAGCACCCAAAGCATAAATCATGAGAGCATTCATTCCCATCCACTGAATATATATATATATATATATATATATAATTACAAATACAAATATAATATATGTATATAAATGAACATAGAATCGACTTACTATGTAAAAGATGATGGTTAAGAGGAATCCTGATGCTCCTGCAGTAATGCACATATAGGCAAGCAAGAAATTGTAGTAATATAACACAAATCAACAAAAGATCGATCATGTGATTGCACCTTGACATGTATCGAATTTAATAAATACACTTGAGAAGCAATTTAGGCTGCAAAAGCATGCTAAATAAAACCAACAGCATTACAACAGAATTATCATCCACATATATATATATATATATATGAGTAAAAAAGTTCACAAGCTAAACTCAGCTCAACTTGATAAATTTTATTTATTTCTATTAGAACAGTTGCAGGAAAAATCCTGACAATGGGGTATCTGTAATTTGCAGAATGTGAGGGGGAATCCATGTTTTTGACAAACCTCATGGAGTGTGTCTTTGTAATTTACCCAAAAATACATCAAAAATATGTGCAACACTTCCAGATAAACTAAAAGACTTTTAGCATCATGGATCATTAACCGAAAACAAACTTTGGAAGCATTAGGAGATGACTCACTTGTAAAATTGTCCCATGGTTGCACTTTTTCAAAGGTAATGAAACAAGAATAGAAGCTCTTGAACTCATGTAACCTGCCAGATTAATGGTAGCCTCTCCAAGGATACTGGATCTAGCTGAACCCTACAATAAGCACATTGTTAGTTTGATGTTATCAATTGCTAAGACCATGAAGAGGAACCCAGTGAGAAAAAATGATGGTTGGCACACAGCTTGTCAAATCTTAATTAAAACGATATTGAAAGACACAATGGTAATCAACATAGGCATCAACCATCGAAACGACTAGCTTGAATAAGTATTGCTCAAATTCCTTTGGAGCTTCATCACGTCAAATCCAGACAGACTCTGACAAAGTCTCTGTCCATTGACACATCCCATTCTGTACTGATGCTTTCCCTGATTTGCTGACAGTTTTCCCTGTTTCTGTGGAGAGAAGAGAGACATAAAGCTTGTCCCATCCTTTGGGTACCTAGAAGGGAAAAAAAATAGAGAGAGCAAAACCATGAAAAAAAATAAAATTAAATGAACAATGTAACAGGGAAAAAAAAGGAAGTTAAAACAAATAAGCTTGGATAAAAACTCAAAACAGAAATCACTAGGTCATAATTCTAGGGCAGGGGAGACAATAGCGTAAGCCAGCCTGTTATTACATTAGATTACAAAGTCCATTTTTTTTAAACTATTCAATCAGTCAACATTTTGTGATAGTTACAATTTCTTAGGTAGTGACATCCATATGCCTTCACTCTAAATCCAGAACCGCCTAGCATGACTGTAGTAGTGTAATTCAAGCTGATGTTGGACAAAAGTCAGCAAAATCTAATAGAAGTTCTATTTTGTATCACAGTTCAGAGATAAAATATCACTGGTGCATCAAAAAGAATGCATTGATTATTTGTTCTTGTTCTGTCATACAGCAGAACTCTCTGATTATAATGAGAGCCATGACAGGCTTGAACAACAATACTGTATCAGTGTATCACAAGTCAGTATTGCTGGATGCCCAACTAGAGGGGATTTGACAATCCAATTAAAAGAACCCATGTATAATATATTGATTATCACAAATTCATACAAACAAAAAGAAGAAAGAGGAGGCAGATGATGAAGAAAGCAGCAGCTGAAAGCATCTTTACCTGTGATTCTACACTGGCACATACAGCATAAATGCCCCAGTTTCTGGTGTAATTATTATATAAATGTACTTTCCCAAACCTGCCACTGGCACATACACTCATTTTCTATAAATGTGGGTTGTCCTAGTTCAAGAACAAGAACAAAAAGTCAAGGTACTCTTGATAGTAAGTTTACGGGTTTTGTCAGGATGACTAACAAAACTAATCCCTTCACTAAGAAAGCTAACAAATCAATCTCAATACACACTTATGAACAGCCACAGAGTCAAGCAATTAATCTAAAATAGCTATCTACTAACATTTCACATCAAGTTAGGAAAACTACAAATATAAAAATAAAAAAGTTGTCCTTTCCCTTATCAAGTAAGAATGTCAATGCAGTATCAGTTTTCATAAGACATTGAAAGCAATGAATTCTTTGAGGTAGAAGGTTCAACTTACCAGTCAAGCCAAACATTGGACCTCATACTTTAAATCCTATTAAATATTAGGTACTTCAAATAAAGCTAGTAGGCATTAACTCACACAACTTTTGGGGTAACATCGGCAAACTAAATTCTTAATTATGGATTTGTGCAGTTAATAGACTGCTTCCAGAAAATAACAATAGCATAGAAAAGTTTTCTTTGTCCATGATGACCAAATGGGAAGAAAAACCAAAGTAAAATTCAATGAGCCAAACAATGAATAGCAGTATCAGCCACAAAAACATACATTACTTGGAGAACAGATTGTTGATGGTGGAACAAATGGAGAAGGGGCAAATGGTGGAGATCCAGGGCAGGGTTTCCCAGTAACCGGTCCACATAGATTTATGTTATTAGCAAAACTGCAGAAGGTACACAAAAAATTAGCATAGCATTTTACATCAATCATTCAAGGGCACTACAGAACAACAGCCTCTCTAACAAGAAACCTGATGGGAGTGAATAGTGAAAACGAGCCACTGTCTGGAATAGGTCCAGATAAGGATGATTATTCAATCAATACATAGAGATACATATATAAATGCATATATTTACTTGTATAGAGAGATTTTTAGGAGAAAAAATTTTCCAAAAAAAAGTACAGAGAATGTGTACGTAGAGAATAAGATTGTGCGAGAGAAACAGAGATCCAGAGAGATTAAGAGATCGAGAGAGAGAGGGACAGAGACAGAGGTCGAGAGAGAGAAGAATCGACGAAACTGAGATTAGACTGAAATCGAAATCGAAATCGTGCATATGGTTAGTAGACGATGCAGATGCAGATGCAGATGCAGATGGTGATGGCGGTGGGGGTGGAGCTTTGAAATCAAAATCATTCTGACATTGGATCGACCGAATGATGAATCACCGAGCTGAAGAAGGTTGAATCAAGTTGAAGGAACTGAAGGGTTTAGAGAGAGAGAGAGAGACAGAGAGCGAGTGAGAGATTTGAGGGACCGATTTCTCTGAGGCTCTAGGGTTTCTCAGATTCAAATAAGTTGTGAGAGATTTGAGGGTTTGAAGAGAGAGAGAGAGAGGCACTGTAACACATTTGGAGGCGCTTTTCAAACGACTTCATTACTTAAACGGTACCGTTTTAATAAAAATAAAATGTGACGTTTATAAAACGTCGTTAAATATTAAAAATAGTGGCGTTTAAAAAAACGCCGTTAAATAAACGCCGTTAAATCATATATTTCCTGTAGTGTAAACTTCTTACACTTTAAGTCAAGTTGCAATGTCGACCTTTTATTTATCTATCATTAATGAGATAGGTGAAGAAACTAAAGTGAGATTTGGATGAAAGTGTAAGAATTAAAATGAAATTTTAGTGAGAATGTAAGTTTACTAATGAGACGAGAAAATATCATATATCACTCACATGAAAAGTTTCATCAATTTTGTTAACACCGATTGTAATAGAAGGGCCACGATGTAACTTGATTAACTTGATTTTACAATAATGAATGATCGAAGTGATATTAGATGTAAAATGTATAATTGCAAAGTGTAATTTACACAAAATACAATATGAAATTTCTATAGAAAAGCAGGGAAAGAAGAGCATAAAACAGGGCGGCAACTTTTATAAATTTCTCTACATTCATTCGTCCCTTTTGATATTCTCATACATACTAGCTTTATACGGGGAGTTACTACCGCATGATTAACACTTGTCCCTCGTATAGTTCTTGTTTGGGAAGGGAATTAGGTTAAAATAGTTCATTAAAAACTAAAATACGTTAAAATAATTAATAAGACAAAATATTACATTTAATTCATAATTGTTTATTTATTTTTCTTTCACAACTATCAAATCAATTAAAAAAATCAATCAACTTTCCAAACACAACTATTTGAATTAGGCTAAAATAATTAAAAAAACTAAAGAATCAACTTTTTAAACAATGCCATAATATAAAATATAGTGTTGATGTTGAAATTATAATCACCCAACTCCTAGATGGGATGCAAACTATTGACACGAAATAAATAAATAAAAATAAATAAACTCAAGGAATTAAAATAGGTGAAGGAAAACTACATTTTTAAATGCATGATATGGGTTGTTTAAAATGATGTAAATAAATATATTTTTTAATTTTTTATAAAATATTATACAAAAAAAATAAAAAGGTGATGGTGATCTAAAAAAGATAAAATGTGTGTTATTATGTTCACCCCCAAACAAGCTCTAAGACGTATTTTAAGAAGTCAACTTCTTAGTTGAAAAAGTAAAAGCAAAAATAACTACGAAAATTCAATTCAATTCATTTTTTAAATTTTTTTTTTTTTGGGGGGGTTAAATATTCAAAAAAATCAATTAAAAATTCAATTTCCAAAATAATCTGAAAAAGCATCTCAATGGTCAACTCTTGATTTCTGTGCGAACTACTGACAAATCTTTCAATCAAATTCATCAAAAGTTTTGTCTCTATAATGAGAAGTTATTGGTGGTAACGGAGTCAAGGAATTAAGTTAATGGAAAATTTATTAATTATAATTTTTTATTTTACAAAAATCATGAACAATATTAAGGAATTGTTTAGAGTGTCTTAAATAAGTGTATTTTTTATTTTTTTAGATTAAAAAGTTAAGAAAAAAAATATGAATGTTTGGATTAATTTTTTGACTTTTTATGAAAAAATATGTATTAAAAAATTGTATAAATAAGTGTGTAAGAGAATATTAGAGATGTGTGTTGTACAGTCGTACAATCTGCCTAGCCGATTTGATAGTAAGAAATTATTTGCTACTTTTCAGACATTGCACTAAACGGTTTTGTTCAGCCCATGTGGGCCATCACAGGTCCCATTTTGATAATTTGAACCGTTCAATGTGTAAAACTCGTCGAGTACTACATGTCTATAAAAAATCACATTGATAGGATATCGATAGCTATCTGATCAGATTTTTTTTTTTCAATCGTTAATTATAACACCATTCATTTTTTATACAAAACTAATTTGATCATGTAGTTATCGATATCCAATCAATGTGATTTTTTACAAATATATAGTCCTCGACGAATTCTACACACTCAACGGTTCAGATTGTCAAAACGGGACCTGTGATGGGCCCCTATGAGCCGAACAGCAATGTATGAAAATTGCACCCAAACTGTGCAATTGTTCTTAACAAACGCTGCACAGCGCCAGTTTTGTCATGATTGCTATGTTGTATAGATGTGTGGAAAATTAATTTTTTAATATTTTTTTTGTGAATAGTGATAACTTTTTAAGTAACTTTTTGACTTTTTATCTTTTTGGAGAGATGCCAAACTTGGTCTAAGATAATAATAATTTTATAAAATAAATTTAAATGTAAAAAATTACATATTCATTATTAATAAAAACAAATCAAAATTGTATAATAATGTACAATAGCTTGGCATGGGATGCTGATGTGAGTTTGTAATTTTAACACAAAAAATTATGGATCAAAATTCTTAATTTTAAAAAATAAAAACACATCATTTATGACACAAATTATTATAAAATCTATTTAATTTTTATTTGACAGAAAAATATTAAAGAGATGACATTGCTTATATATGATGTGTTTTGAATTAAAATTATTAAATAGTCTTAGAATACCATATGGCGTTACCTACATGATACTCAAAGCGTAGAAAATCACAAATCACACTAAGTGGTATGTCAATTACTTGAAAATAATGAGTTCATTACATCCAATCTATAATACTTTTCACTACACTATTGATTTAAACTACTACATAAACAATACTAGATAATATTCCTAAAGTATTAAATAACTGCTTGTGGGAACAATACAATAAACCTTTAGCCAAGAACATGTTAAATATATATATATATATATATCTTATACATGACAATAATAAAAAAATAAAAAATAAAAAGTTTTCAAAACTGAGGGGGATACATGACTCCCCTAACCTTGTTGTGCCTCTGCCCATGTTTCATATGTATTGTGATATGAGAAATATAAGAGGGTATGATGATTTATAATTAGTCAGGAATATTAATCACATGACATTCTCTAAACAAACCAATAATTTTTCATCTATAGTGGTGTTGCATGCCATTGTTATTGCTAAGGAAGTATTTATACAGTTATTAGAAGATATTTTAATTTTTAAGTTGGCTTGTGCTCTTAATTCGACGTCGTATAATCCTGTTGACCAAGTCTACTCTTCTCTGTACGTCATCGCTTTATCACCTGAAAACACAAACGTGAGCTAGCCGGCGGGTGTGTGCCGGAAACCTCTCCGATGCCTAAGTCAGCAAGCTTGACAAATAGACAAAATTCAGTGTATTCAGAAGACAAAATTGTGTGTTACCTCTCCTAAGGTGATGTTCGTGAGCTTTTATAGGTTTTGTGGCACAATCGTAGTAGGACTTCTACTCCTCCATCCAGAGTCCTCCTAGGATTCATACTCCTGAAAGATAATGCTTATCTTTCAACACCCCCCTCACTGCTTAAACCAAGTGAGATGGTTCTATCATGGCCAAACTCCAATACGACCGAAGTAAACATGACTATGCACAGTCGTAGAATAAGCCGAACTATCCTTTATTTGGTTCTTCCTTTCACTGCACCTTGTCTCGGTTTTCTCATGTACAAACCATGGCGTGGTTAGACCGAACTAACAAGTTGTAGACAACCCATTTTTGACCGTCCTCAAGACTTGGACGTCACCGTTCGAACACCCGGTGATCATCCATGTTTGTGTTCGTTTGGAGTTCCCAGAGGTCTCGGCTCGCGCGCCTTGCCTCAGGATCTCCGAACTCGACTGTTTAGTGTCTGATTTTGCACCAAACACTTGTGTTTTGCCTTGGAAGGGCAAGGAATGCCTTGTGAGGCATCCCCACACACCACCGGCCATGGCCTGAGGCCACCGACTGGTGTTTTGTTTCTATCGGCAATATATATTGCCAGTCGGCACTATTTATTGCCGGTCGGCACTTAATTTTGTCAAAATGGCATTTTTGAGCAGCCGACTACTGTTCATCTACTTTATGTAGATATTTTGTGCCAGCTGTGATAGCTGGCACCAACTCTGTTCCCCTCCATACATGTGTATGGAGGGATTTCCCTCTAAGCAAGCTTGTTGTGTAAGCTTTGCAAGAGGGACTTCTATAAGAGGAGAGCTCTTCTCCTTGTTCTTGGTTAGCAAGTTTGAAGAGAAAACCAGAGCTTATACATATAGATACACCCTCTCTCTATATTTCCCTCTCTCTCCTCCCTTGTGTGTATTTCATGGCCTAAAAGTGTACTTTTACCTTACTTTTGCACTAATACACACACTATTACACCTTGCTCCGAGATTGAGGGGCTTTGAGGGTTGATTCTTGAGTTTTTGGGCTATTTTTGATCAAAAGAAGAGGGCTGCATTGGCTGTTCTTGAGGTGTGCTTCAAGGGTAAGCACTTTGCTTTAGTTTCCCCAAACTTGAACTAGTCTTTCACCTATCTTGCTTGCTGATTTAGTTTTTGTGCATAACATAAAAAAGGCTTATATTTTCATGCTTAAGAACTTTCATTAAGGGTCTTTTGTGGTTTGAGTCCAAACTCACCCTCTTAGGCCTTATTTGGCCTTTTTGTTGCCTCCTTGGTGAGGCCTTGTTTGCTTGAGTGTTTTGATCTCCTCACCATTGAAAACCAGTGGATTTTCAGTGGTGAGGAAGGTGGTTTGAAGTCTCGTATAGGGGAGGGACACCCCTCTTCCTTTATTGCCTTATTTCCTTGCCTTTTGGCTTAAAGGGCAACATGCATGCTTGACTAATTTTGGCCCTATTTCAGACTTTTTTTGGTGTCTCTAGGTCACATGTCATCTCTGTTTTTGGTTGGATTTGTGTCCCCTTGCATGCTTAACATACTTGCTTTGCATTCCCCTATTTGGCCTAGAAATGCATCTTATGTTTAGGTCATGATTCTTGCATGTGTTAGCTTAATTCCATGAAGGTGTTGGCATTATTTTACCATGTTTAAGGTCTGTTGGCCATCTGTTTCAGTCATGCTTGCCTTGTTTGGTGTCATCTCTTTGTGTTTTGGCTTGTAAGCTTTGAGCATATTGACCTCTAGCATGCGTAGCTATGACCATCCTCATGATTTGGCATCATTTAGGATCATATTTCAGCCCATAAATCATATTTGTATGTGTGCATAAGTGACCTCCTTCATGCTTTGAGGATGTGCCCTTTTGTGCCTAGAAATGAGTCTTGGTTCATGCATGTCATTGGAGCCATTTAAGCTGCGATATTAGTGAGGCTTGGAGTCCATTTTTGCATACTAAGTTTCTGATTTTGCTTGTCTAATTCATGCCATGAATGGTCATGTTAGTGGAAGTAAAGTGTCCCCTTTTTGCGCCTTAGCCTTAGGCCTATTGGCTTGCATGTTGGCATGAGTGTGTGTCCACCATTTTGGGCACTTTTGGCCACTGTTTTGGGGTGGATTAAGGTCTGCCCCTTTGTGGTTTAAGTCCACCATTGCATGCTTGTCTCATATTTATTGCATGACTGCTTCATTAGGTGTTGTAACATGATGATCCTATTGCTTAAAATCATCTATGTTTTGCATTGCATTTGCATCTTGTATGCCTAGCATTGCATACTTGCTATGGTAGTTGCATGGCATTTGGCATGACTTGCATCTTCATCTCATATTGTATCTTTGAGTCATGTTTGCATAACATGCATTGCATTACTTGGTTTGGGGTGTCAAACCAAGTGTAAGGGATAAGGAGCATTCATACTATAAGTGATGTAACGCGCCTTAACTCTCGGTCACCGGGGCCCTTGACTTTGACATGATAGGGTCTTGGTTCTCATTTGTGTGTTACATGCATTTTTACATCAAATGGCAAGCTTGATCACTTAGGCTATCATGCACAATTGATGGCTCGAGGATCGAGGGCCATGCTTCCCTGAGTTCAATACATGATGGGAAACATGACCATGCTCACATGTGCCTGAAATCCCATGCCATATGCTGTCTGCCCTCTGCTGCTGTCAAAACTGTCTTCTGCAGGAAGTTTCTGCCTACCGGCAAAATTAAATGCCGACCAGCCATTGGTGAATGGCCGATAACTCCAACAGCAGCCGATGGAGATTATATATAACCGGTGGACCTTTCCTCCAGCCGATGGTACTCTGCAGTGTGCAAGGAACCTGTCCCAGAACTTTGGTAATTTTCAAAGAAGCAGGGCAGTGTAAACAGAGGCGGCAGTGGTATGGTGCGGACTTTCCAGACGAGACGGGTTCGAGCATGCATCATTTGCGCATCCCAAGGTGGGGGCTGTGGCCACCTTTCTTTTTTACATTCATTCTGTTATTTAATTAGAAATCCTGTAATAATTTATGCTTTTATTATTCGGACTATAATATTTATTTGGACCCTCCGAGTGAGGGCAATTGTGTAATAAGTGTGCGTGAGTGTGTGTATGTCTTCCAACCCCACATCTTTCTTCCCTTTTGTTTACCTACTTATGATGGTAGACTGGGGCATATTTAAAATTAGCATACCTTATGCAATGCATGCGTGCATTCATACATTTGTCTTGCATGCACCGGGCTCGGCACATCATTCTATCTGCACTTATATTCCAATTCCAAATTGAATACGTGCTAGTTGTAGCATTTTCACATGCCATGTTTAGATTAGCCGAGCCTATTCTAGTAACATTTTGTATGCGATGCATTAGGCACTTAACATGGACTTGGATCATGCATTATTTACTAACGAGTTTATTGTTTTGGCACGGAGTACGATGTAAGTATTTTAAATGCTTTAGCATATCGCATGCGTGTGAATGCTATCATGACAGCATGCTTACCATGTGGCTAGATGCTTATGTGATAAACTGTTTGAATGCCTGTGGGTGAAGGTTGGATTGTCTGAGTTGGAAAAACTTGTTGAAATCCGTATTTTAGCCTACTTCCGAGTAGCAAATTCCAAAGTGTTTTTCAAGACAAACGGATATGCAATGCTTATTTCCAAATTAGGCAATCTAGTCTATACTTGTTTGCTGTGCGCATAACATAGTAATTCTAGGCTAATAACTAGATTAAGAACACATAATGTTTTCAAAAAACGGATATCACGGTTAGTAGAGGCCGATCTTCGGATCGGGCGAGAGGGGGTGCTCATAGCTGACCTTCCCCAATCCTACCCTAGCTCCCGAGCCGAGACAACTCCGGTGATGACGGACATGTGGCCTTCGGCACCGAGTCAGGGTTTCCTAAATTCCCCCATTTAAAAATATTTAGGTGGCGACTCTGTATCTAGCAAAACAGTCCATGTTTGGCACTTCTTTTCAAAAAATCTGTTTCTCAAAACGATTTGCCGGATTCGGACTCTTTGGTTCAAGATTAAGAACCGTGACACAAATCGAGTCCGAACTGTAGCGAGGGCCCCGTTCGGGGACGTCTACAGTTTCTGGCGACTCTGCTGGGGAAAATTAGAGAGCTTGACTCGAACTCGTGATATCCTATTTTGATTCCATTTATGTGTCTCTTTGCATTGCATGTGCATTGGTGCGCCTAGGAACACCGTGTATGCCATCTGCCATTCCTGAACGGTTTGCCGGAGGCTTGTCTTGTCAAGGCATGACCATAAGGCTGACCGGTTATGGGCTCTGACAGTATGGGAACACAAACCCTGGTTTTACCAGGGCACCCTTTTCGACCATTCGACCTAGTGCATATTCGAATCCATAGCGACCATTCCAAATTAGGACAGGCTGCTTACCCGATGTTAGGTTGTTTGAAAATTGCTGCGTGCGTAGTGAAACCCTAGCTCCTGACAAAATAGGACAGGGAAACCCTACCCCAACATAGGGGTGTTTTGGCTCTCTTTACTTGCTATGTGCTTTTAGAGTGTTTCTCTACAGGAACGTACGTATCAGTTTGCAAGGTTGAGTATTAGACCTGAGGACATCAGTATCAATTTTTGAGAATCGGTTATCTGCGGGTATCAGGTTCAGTTTTGGGAACAGTGATTCTGGGGAACATTGATCAGTATCGAGGAACAGTGTGTTCGGCTTACCAACTGTGTATTACGAATACCCAACTGTGCGTTATATGTGTTTACTTTACGCCGTTGTGCTGTCTGATTGTTTGTTTATTTATTGTTTTATTTATCTTTTTGCTAGGTAGTTTAGCACCATTGCTTACAACCCGGTAGATATTCCCCAAGCACTCTGGATTAGAGGTCGTCGGCTCCATCGATCTGAGGACCTGGTAGACGGACAACCAGTGTACCACTCTCTACCCCCGGTTACTAGACGGAGGACAGCTAGGCAGAGAGCATCAGTTCAACAGTCAGTACAGAGGGCTTTATCTACCCCACCTGTGTACAGTAGGGATCAGGATTCCGTTTCACCCACAGAAAGGGAATATATACCGATAATTCAGTCAGAACAAAACAGTATGGCTAGTTTAGAGGAGATGGTGCGCCAACTCCAAGAAAGCATGAAAGTGATGCAGCAGGATGCTGTCCGACAGGCAGAATTCGCCAAACAGCAAGCCACAGTCCTGAATGATCAAGCAGAGCTAATCGTGAGATTGCAGCAGCAGACCGGAGCATCTGCTTCACAGCAAGTCCCTCCCCCACTAAGGGTTCCGATACCCGAAGAAACACCGAATACCCGGAATGTCCAAGAAGATACAGACATCCCAACGGGGCCGGCTCCACCTCCGATTCTGCCTCAACTATCCAAGGCACCCACTCCTATCAATCAACCGGATTCTTCCTTCGAGTCCGAGGTGGACCCCATGGCATTAAAAATGAGCAAGCTTGAAAAGCTGTTTAAGAAATCTCAAGGTGTGAAGTCCATTCCGGACATTGAAGACGGATACACCGACGCAGCCGTGACACTGCCAGACCGGTTTAAGATGCCACAAATTGATCATTTTGATAGATCCGGGGATCCCATGGTGCACCTGCAACTGTTTTCAGACATCCTAAGGCCAATGGGCCTCACTAGACTGCAGAAGCTGTCTTTATTTGGCCGGACCCTGTCGGGCGTAGCAGCCATATGGTATGCCAAATTGGAGGATGATGTTAAGAGAAGTTGGGACGAGATGGCTGAGGCCTTCATCTTGCAGTACTCATACAATACGCAAATCGAGATCACGACCCGGGATCTCGAGACAACGAGGCAAGAACCCAAAGAAAGCTTCTCAGAATTCGTAACCAGATGACGGGCTAAGGCTTCGATGATGACCTTAAGGCCCACGGACAAAGACCAGATTCGGATGATTGTGCGCAATCTTCAGCCGAAGTTAATGCAAAAGATGATTGTACTCCCCTTCCCCACCTTTTCTGATCTGCATGAAATGGGGGTGCAGATTGAGGACGCCTTGAAGCAAGGCTTGATCGATAATGACCGAGAGCAACCCCGCAGAACTTTCAATCGTAATACTAATGCAGGCCCGAGCGGCGCTACAACTACCAGGACCTCCGAAGTGAGTATGGTCACCACCAACCCTTCCCCGAGAACTATGACAGCCACACCATTCTCCAGTGCGTCCGGAAGCAACCCACAAACAGCCAAATACCCTCCCAAAAACACCAGAACCTTCGCTCCGCTTTATGTGCCCCTGTCCAAAGCTTTGGGGGTTCTAATCAGAAAAGGGCATCTGAAGCCCCTAGAGCCGCGGCCCTTACCGGAAAGACTCCCCGCTGCCCACAATCCAGCCAAGTATTGTGCATTTCACCAACAGCACGGTCATGACACTGACCTGTGTTTCCGATTACGTCATGAGATTCAAGATCTCATTGATAATGGGGTGATTTTGCCTCCTGAGAAACCCAACGTTACTACAAATCCTCTCCCCACACATAACCAAGCTCCACCACCCAAAAGAATCAATTTCATCCATACCGGAGTCGTGCCCTACGATCCTAGTATTTATATCACACCTTCCTACCTGCCTAAGCCGGAGGTTTTCCTTCCCAATTGCACCGATTTGTGCATGATGGACGTCTCCATAACCCAACCCAAGCCAGAGGTGGTGACTGTCGAGAACAGGAGGGAGGAAGTCCCAAAGGAGAAGAGGATTGTTGAGCCAAAGTCTGCGGAATCTGGGGTTGTGTTGAAAAGACGTATAGTCCGAGCGACTACATTTCACCAATAGGCCGGAATGGACCAGATGTGGAATTTCCAGCAGGAGAAGAGCTGTGTGTGATCCAAGGAGACGGTTTGGGGCGAGGAACAGATGATCTAACGGCTGTGGAAGAGGACCTCGCCAAGTTCCAGTTTTACAGTAACCAAGATCCAGGAGACTCAGCCGTCAACTGGTTCGATTATGAGGAATCGACAGAGGCCACGGGATGGTTGGACGATCAGCCAGATGTGGTAGGAGAGTTTCAGTCAGGACAAGGCCTGGTAGGGGCTGGAATGTCAGTAACAGCCGGGAGGGATGAAGAACGGAGTACATCGCCAGAGAGCGCCGGTGTCAAGAGTTTTGCTCGGGATTGGAGCATTTTGAATACAGGGATTATTGGACAATTTATTGCATTGACACAGTCAGAACAGGAAAGATTCGAAGATTCTGAGAGAATCAGGAAGGCAAAAGCCCACGTGGGGGTTGAGACTGGCGCAAGTACAGGAATGGAGAATGTCGCGAGCATAGGAATAGAGGGTACTGCAAGTATCGGAACAGTCATGCCGGAACTGGACAGGTGCCTGTCAGCTGCAGATGGAATGTGGTGGGAGGACGATGATCTATGTCTTTCCCACACAGACGAGGATTGGGGGGGTGGCCAACCAGATGATACCTGGTATATCGGCGAAGTCGATCACATGACTAGGAGTGGACGATACTTCAAGCCTCCACACCTAGATCAACCACAGGCGTCTGGAAAAGATAAGGAGGCAGAGAAGCAAAAAGAAAAGCAACTCGAGGATGAGGCCGTATTGAGACAATTGAAGAAGATACAAGCAGACATCTCCATCTGGGGGCTGCTTATGGCTTCTTGAGTACATAGACAGGCTGTCCTTTCAACCATGGACAAAGCCAAGCTTTCTGTAAACACCACGCCCGAACAGCTGGTGGGCCTAGTTTTTTCGGGAGGAGGTCCCCCGGCATTAACCTTTTCAGACAAAGAACTACCGCCTGAGGGCACAAATCACAACAAGTCACTCTACATCTCTGTAGAGTGCAGAGATAAATGGATACCCGTGGTGCTTGTCGACACGGGGTCCGCCATCAACGTCTGTCCGGCAAGGACGGCCTACGCGATCGGTTTGAAAATTGCGGACTTCGTATCAACGGCCCAGGTGATTCGGGCGTATGACAACACAAGTCGGGAAGTGATGGGAATAGTTAAGATTCAAACGAAGGTTGGGCCGGGACAGCATGAGATAGATTTCCATGTCTTGGAGGTTCCTGCAACTTTCAACCTACTTTTGGGGCGGCCGTGGCTGCATCAGGTAAAGGCGGTCTCTTCTACCCTACATCAAGTGGTGAAATACCCCTACGGAAATGGAGTAGCCATTGTTTTTGGAAATTCATCGATTCATCCGCCGCTGGAGGTATCTACGCCTGTTCTAGAAATCGAGCACGGTATGGAAGATGTGTTCATATCAGGTTTTACCTTAGCTGAGGCTCGGGTTGTACAGGACATTATGGCAGCTAACGAAGGGGTATACGTCAGTGCTCAAGCAGTCTACATTATGAACAAGCTCCAACACATCCCCGGGATGGGATTGGGAAAGAGCGGCCGGAAAGGCGTCGCAGCATTGGCCGAAGTGCCACACAACCCTCATACCTTCGGATTGGGTTATCTACCCACCAAAGAGGACTGGATAAGGAAAGGAAAGGAAATGGCCGGAAGAGCCAGAGCAAAGAAGGCTGGGAAGCCTTTTGAGTTGATGCATAGGCCCATTCAGGGTACCCTAAACGGACGCTTCGTCCGGGAGGGGGAGGACTTTCCGTTTTGTGGCTTCCCGGAACCATGGCTGAACGCGGAGAAAAAGCGCGTGCCAGGTTTTGAGATTTTCTTTAACCTGCAGCTACCTGAGAATGACATCGCCGAAGGGCGGGTAGATCTGTCGGCTGAGACTGAACAGAGTAAGGAAGTGCAGTCTGAGGACGCTGAAAACGAAATGAGAGTAGCACTGGCATGTCTACTTTCAAATCCTCCGATCGAACAGAAGTGCTTGGGGGATAACTCCTCGGTATGCATGATCGAAAACGAAACGGCTGCGAGCCTACCAGCAACTATTTTGGATGCATCCATCGCACCCTCTCTCGTCTGGCAATTTGAAGAAGGATTCTTATCCAGCAACACCGGGTCAGGTAGTGAGCTGGAATCTGATTCCACCGAGTCTTGTGAGTCGGAATCAGGTTCCAGCTCGACTGAGTCTGAGTCCGGTATTCCTGGGGGTGATAACCCGGATGCCACAGTCCTGTCTAGGTCGTCATTTTCTTTCTCTTTTGAGTCTGTTGTAACAGAAGAATCGGACGGCTTGGAAGTATTTAATGAGAATGATGTGGATGTGGTTTCTGAGTATTTTTCTGTGCCTTTGATTTATTGCTTAGATCAGGATTTTCAAAATTTTGATGAAAACGACGAGGAAGAAATTCCTCCGGTTTTGCAATGATTAATTGATCAAGAGCAGGAAAGATTTGTTAAACCCTTAATGGATGAAATCACTACTGTGAATGTTGGTACTAAGAAGGACCCGCAGCTGGTCCAGATCGGGTCCACGTTGTCTTCGGAGGAACGCGAGCGCCTAGTCGCTTTATTAAAAGATTTCAAAGACGTTTTCGCGTGGTCCTACGAAGACATGCCTGGAATCGATCCTGAGATTGTACAGCATCGGATCCCTCTCGACCCTAAGGCCCGACCGATCAAACAGAAGCTCAAAAGGATCCGCCCTGATTGGGCCATTAAGATCAAGGAAGAGGTCACCAAGCAAATCGATGCAGGCTTCCTGCTGGTATCCGAATACCCGACTTGGTTGGCCAACATCGTTCCAGTACCGAAGAAGGATGGCAGAATTCGGGTATGTGTAGACTTCAGAGATTTGAACAGGGCCAGTCCGAAGGACGACTTTCCCTTGCCACACATTGATGAATTGGTAGATTTCACGGCAGGGCATGCCTTGCTTTCGTTTATGGATGGCTTCTCAGGCTATAATCAGATAGTAATGGCACCCGAAGACCGGGAGAAGACTGCATTCACTACCCCGTGGGGTACATACTGCTACAGAGTGATGCCATTTGGGTTGAAGAGTGCTGGAGCTACTTATCAACGGGCAGCGACCACAATATTGCATGATATGATCCACAAAGAGGTTGAGGTGTACGTGGATGATATGATTGTCAAGTCCAAAGAAAGAGAGGGCCACTACACCGCCTTACAAAAGTTCTTTCAAAGGATCAGAGAGTTTCGGCTGCGGTTGAATCCTCAGAAGTGTACATTTGGTGTTACAGCCGGAAAGATGCTAGGGTTTCTGATTACACAAAGGGGCATCGAGGTCGACCCTTCAAAAATCAAGGTCATCTTAGAAATGCCACCACCAAGGACTGAAAAGGAGGTGCGAGGCTTTCTGGGTAAAGTGCAATTCATAAGACGGTTTATCTCAAAACTAACCTTGACTTGTGAACCACTTTTTGGTCTCCTGAAGAAAGGAAAGAAATTCCAATGGGACGGCCGATGTCAAGCAGCTTTTGAACAGATCAAAGAATATTTACAGAACCCGCCCGTGTTGTCACCACCGGAGCCAGGAAGACCGTTGATATTGTACCTTTCGGTAACTGAGACTACCATGGGCTGCATGCTCGCACAAGAGTCAGAAGACAAAGTGGAAAGGGCCATCTATTATCTGAGCAAGAAGATGCTGGATTACGAGACCCGCTACACTCCGCTGGAGAAGACTTGCTTGGCCTTGGTATGGGCTACCAGGAAGCTGCGGCACTACCTGTTAGCTCACTCTGTAATGTTGGTTTCACGCTTGGATCCCATCAAATATCTTTTCGAGAAACCGGCACTTACGGGTAGGCTAGCTCGTTGGCTGCTATTGCTTTCTGAATTTGATTTGAAGTATGTAACACGCAAGTCAGTAAAAGGAAGAGCGGTAGCGGAGTTCCTTGCCGACCACCCGGTTGAAGGGGATGAAGCGGTTGAGTACCTGTTTCCAGATGAAGCCATTCTGCACATCAAAGATGAAACTTGGACGATGTACTTCGACGGAGCGTCAAACCAGTACGGGTATGGGATAGGAGTGTTGCTGATAGCGCCGGATGATTCCCGTATCCCTTTAGCATTCAAGCTCCGGTTCAAAGTCTCGAATAATGAAGCAGAATACGAGGCATGTATTGTTGGCCTAGAAACAGCCCTAGAATTAGGGGCAAGAAGGCTGGATGTCATTGGGGACTCGAACCTTGTTGTATCTTAAGCAAAAGGAGACTGGAAAGTCAAAGAGGAAAGGATGATAATTTACCACCAAACCTTGGATTTGTTAATTCCTCGATTTGAGAAGCTAAGTTTCACCCACCTAGTAAGAGAGAACAACAGGTTTGCAGATTCACTAGCAACTCTATCTTCCATGATAGACATCCCGTCCGGAGTTCGGATGTGTCCAGTCATCATTGATCAGAAGTTTGTGCCGACGTATGAATCAATCGCTGCCATAGACGAAGTTCAGGACGAAAACCCCTAGTATTACGACATTTGGAACTTCTTGGAGAAGGAGGCGTATCCACCAGGGGCAAATGCCAAGGATAAAAGAGCAATCAGAAGAATGGCTGTTCAGTTCATCATCCGCGGGGGTAAGCTGTACAAGAGAGGTCATTTGGGAATGCATAAGCTCTGTGTAGAAGCTGAAGAGTCGAAGCGCCTGGTGGAGGCCATCCATGGAGGGGAATGTGGGGCACATATGAATGGAGTAATGCTGGCCAGAAAGATCCTCAGACAGGGCTACTACTGGTCTACCATAGAAGAGGATTGCATCGGCTTTGTCCGGCGATGCCACAAATGCCAGATCCATGCAAACCGCATAAACGTCCCGCCATCAAAACTGTACAACATGACGTCCCCATGGTCATTTTCAGTTTGGGGAATCGATGTGATCGGAGCTGTTACCCCAAAAGGATTGAATGGGCATGAGTTTATCCTGGTAGCGACAGATTATTTCACGAAGTGGGTCGAGGCCCAATCTTATGCGGTGTTGAAGGTGTCGCACGTCGCAAAGTTCATCAGAAACAACATCATCTGTCGTTACGGGGTCCCAAATGAGATAATTTCAGATAAACGGTTCCCACTTCAAGAAGGAAGTGATTGACTTGTTGGAGAAATATAGCGTGGCTTTTCATAAGTCATCCACATACCGGCCGCAGACCAATGGAGCGGTTGAGGCCGCCAACAAGAACATCAAGCATATACTGCAAAAGATGGTGGAAACCTATCGGGATTGGCCAGATAAGTTACCGTTCGCTCTGTGGGGCTGCCGGACTTCGATTAGAACTTCTACTGGGGCGACTCCGTACTCATTGGTTTATGGGATGGAGGCTGTTCTACCTATCGAAATTGAGGTCCCGTCATTGCGAGTATTGGCTGAGTGTCAAATAGCTGAAGCAGATTGGCAGCAGAGCAGGTTTGAGGAACTCATGCTCTTTGATGAGAGAAGACTGAAAGCACTGTACCATGCTCAAAGTTATCAGCGCAGAATTGCCCGGGCTTTCAACAAGAAGGTTAGTCCAGGAACCTAAAGGAAGGGGATTTGGTGCTCAAAGACAACCGAGCTCCCATCCACGACCCTAGGGGCAAGTTTAGACCTAATTGGACCGGCCCCTACATCATCAAAGCTATCTGGTCAGGTGGAGCTGTGGTTCTGATGGACCTAGATGGCCTGGAATTCTCCCAACTGACCAACATGGACAAGTTGAAGAAATATTACCCTTGAGAGGCTCGCTAGGCCGAAAATCCGAAAGGGCGACCTAGGCAAAAGTTAGAGCACAAAAATTAGAAAATATAAAAACTGAGCTCGCAAGGCTGAAAACTCGCAAAGGGCGGCTTTGGCAAAAGTTAAAGCGCAAAAGGAGAGTAAAAATACCCGAGTGAACCTAAGCCTGAACTACGTAAGGCTTGATTCCCATCTTTGGGATACGTAGGCAACTTTATCCTGGAGTTCAGCCATAACCCTTTTCCCCGATCAACTTTGTCCATTTGATCATCTCGGTCATCTTTGTCTATTCAGCATTCAAGGGTTCGGTTATGATCTCCGATGCAGTGCTCTTCAGACTAGGGGCAACTTTCCGTTGCTGCGTAGTGCTGCAATGCTCTTCAGACTAGGGGCAACTTTTCAGTTGCAGGGATCCGGGGTTGTACATCTCACAGACAGATCTCAGGTGTGTCCAGTTCTGATCCATATCGAAAATAGTTTTGAAAAGTTTTAATAAAAGTTGGCCTTGTTCAAATTAATCTTTTTACAACTAAGACCATTTTTGGACCAAAGCGGGGAATTTTCAGTACCACAACCTTCAATTTCATTGATTTCAAAACAGAGCTCTCCTGCTCTTGCATACAATCGAAGTTACTTTTATTACATTCATAAAGAAAACTTGAAAGTACTAATAAAGCAATAAATCCGGGGCATAGTCAAGTCAGGTGCTCCTGCGCCCCCTCCTAGAGCTGGTCGAAGCCTCTGACGCCAAGATGGGCCTGACCTGTGCCTCCTCATTAAGCCAATCCAAGCACTCATCAGACAAAGTGCAACTGAAAGTGGGGGCGGGGGCCAGGAGTTCTCTCATCCTCCACGCGGTGGCCTGCCAAGCAAGCTGTGCGCCTCGGGCTGGGAATGCAGCAGGATACTCTATCCCCTCTGGCGGACAAGTCTGATCATGGCCAAATTGGCGTCGAATCCGAAACGGGAAGTAGAATACACAGTGAGTGAGACCAGCCAATTGAATCCCAGTCTGCCGGGGCATATTGTAACTCATTGCCGGAAGGCTCAGCCAAGGGCACCGCCAAGCAATACGGTCTGCGGACAAGCGGCACATCCAAGCGAACCACCATCCCTCATCCAGGGCATTGACTAGACGGTGCTGGAAAAAGTAGCTGCGAGCCGAATATGCTGGGCAAGAGTCCACAACCTGCAGTTTGTCCATCAACCATACCTGGGGAGGGATGAAAGATGAGAGAGTAAAGAATAGAGAGATGTACGAGGAGAGAAAAGTGAGAATAGGGCTTTGCGAGAAAAGACCGAGCTTGAGGGCCGAGTGATGTGAGCAAATACATATGCAAGATTGGGTGGGAAACATTACCTGTAGTAGTAGTGGACTCCTTGCTAATCTGGTCGTCTCACGACGGTAAAAGGCGTCTAAGCCTATCAACTTCTCAGCTAGAGTCATGGCAATACAGCTCTTGCCCTCCTTCAAGCCTTGGGCAACCTCAACCAGCCGGACGCTAGACCCTCCTGAGCCTGAGACAAATAGAAAATGAGATAGCATGCACAAACAGAGGGCATGTCGCCGGAAGCCTTGCCAGTGATGGTTGTTGCGATCACCAGCGTCAGAAAACCAATCGGTCAAACTCGGAATGTCCAGCATCCCGTCACAAATCAGAGACCGAGCGTCACGCATGCTGAGTCCACACATTCGCCCTAGGGATTGGGCATGGCCAAAATTAAGTTGGGGCAGGAGCTCCTCGTCGCACTCGGACTCCATTAAGGCTCGGAAATCTTCAAAGGTAGGACATATCTCTTGTCCATCGAAGCTAAAGACATGCGTCACCGGATTCCAAAACCTTGCTGCGGCATGGAGAAACGGGAGGTGCAATGGGGTACGACCCAGAGTGAATAGTGCATTTATGCCGAAACCCCGGAAATTCAACTTTTCCGAGCCATCCAAGCTAGCAATCCAAGTTATGAGATTTTAAGCAAGAAACTCTTCCGTTAGAGCAAATCAGTGTGGAATTGAGAAAAACTATGAAGCTGGGGTCCTTTTGTAGGAGATAAGGTTGGGTGGAGGACAGGTGTCAACATTCTGGTGATTCCCTCATTCATAGCCGGCCGGCCAAACATTCTGCCGACCGGCCATTATATTTTGCCGACCGAACAAGCTTTTGGCCGATGGCCTCTATCCCTGGCCGATGGGTTTCCTCCTGGTTCCCTGAGCTGTTTATGCTAGGGATTGGGGAACTCCACCACCTCCGATCCCTCCCCCAGTGATCGATTCTTGCGGAGTCACACCTGTCTGCTTAGCGAGTTATTGAACATTTACTTATCAAGTTATATTTCCCTCTCTTTGAGTTTTTGATTTGTTTATCGAGTTGTATTCACACTTGTTTGGTTATATCATACCTTTGCTTTGCTTATCGAGTTGTAAGTCGGTTCACTGCCTGATTATTACGATGCAAATACTCGGATATTCAAAACAGATTCAATTTCGTTCACATTGTGGTGTGATACCTTGCGATGCGATGCGATGCATAGAAAGTTTACAAATGCAACATCTTTTGGACAAAATGGTTGTTTCATTCCCGTCACGTATTTTACAAAATGTGTGATTTTGAGAAAGAATAAAACCTGCCCGAAGCAGTGCAATGTGCTTAAACTACCAGTAAAAAGAAAAGTAAAACATAAAATGACAAGGTAACAAAGAGTCGGAATTGATACCAGCAAAACTCCCCTTGCGGTCAAACGCGCCTTCCGTGCCTTTGTTCGGGTCAACGACATGGTTTGGGACCTTCATTACTTGAGACCATACGGGGAAGCACACTTTTGAAACATGGACCTTCGAGTTGACCTCAGGCCACAACTTCTGCAAGCGATGCTCGATACGTACAAAGAACGTCCCTTCCCGTATCCTTTTCATGTCTTGAAGATTCCCACAAATCGTTTCAATTATGCTGTGTTACAGTGTTTTACATCCCTGCATCATGAATGATATGTTTTCACTCACGTGTGTTCAAGTTTCTCTTTATACACTTTACTTGCGTAGACCGCATGTTTGTAATTAATTTCATTACTTGCGTAGACCGCATGTTAATTTCATTACTTGCGTAGACCGCATGTTAATTTCATTACTTGCGTAGACCGCATGTTTTGCTTGCGTAGACCGCATGTTTATTCAATTTCATTACCTGCGTAGACCGCATGTTTTGGCTTGCGTAGACCGCATGTTAGTTACTTTACTTGCGTAGACCGCATGTTTGTAATTAATTTCATTACTTGCGTAGACCGCATGTTAATTTCATTACTTGCGTAGACCGCATGTTTTGCTTGCGTAAACCGCATGTTTATTCAATTTCATTACCTGCGTAGACCGCATGTTAGTTACTTTACTTGCGTAGATCGCATGTTTGTAATTAATTTCATTACTTGCGTAGACCGCATGTTTTGCTTGCGTAGACCGCATGTTTATTCAATTTCATTACCTGCGTAGACCGCATGTTTTGCTTGCGTAGACCGCATGTTAGTTACTTTACTTGCGTAGACCGCATGTTTGTAATTAATTTCATTACTTGCGTAGACCGCATGTTAATTTCATTACTTGCGTAGACCGCATGCTTTGCTTGCGTAGACCGCATGTTAATTTCACTACTTGTGTAGACCGCATGTTTTGCTTGCGTAAACTGCATTCTTATGATTTAGATTCATTACTTGAGTAGACCGCATGTCCTGCTTGCGTAGACCGCATATCCGTAATCAATTTCGTTGCCTGCGTAGACCGCGTGCTCCACTTACATATCTGTGCCTTCACAGCATTGTTATGCTTCCCATTTGCTTTGCGCTGTCACGCATTTTCAAATACATTAATGCGCATATTATTAATCACATTGTACCTGTTAAGTTTGTTTTCTTTGCAGGCACGACATTGTATGTACGGTTCATTTGAGGCTGGTGCAACCAGATGAGCCGCACAGGTATTGTATCCTCCGAGTGGGACGTATCGAGAATTACATAATTCTCTTACACCCTCTCTGCATTGTAGTGTAGTTTCGCCTATGCTAGCTTAAAATTGTCGCATGTATGCTTCATTACAGCTTTCTTTGCATGATCATAAGTTATGTATGGCTCTCTGGATTGTCTTGCATTTTGCCTCTGCTTTCGGGCGCATACCTTATTTGTCTTGCATGTTTGTCTAAGTCCTCGGTCTTGTCAAAAATGAGTCGTCTCTGGGCTTTGACATTTACTCTCGTCATGGTTATGACTTTTCAGTTCTGTCAAAGAGGGGCAACTGTAGACACCCCATTTTTGACCGTCCTCAAGACTTGGACGTCACCGTTCGAACACCCGGTGATCATCCATGTTTGTGTTCGTTTGGAGTTCCCGGAGGTCTCGGCTCGCGCGCCTTGCCTCAGGATCTCCGAACTCGACTGTTTAGTGTCTGATTTTGCACCAAACACTTGTGTTTTGCCTTGGAAGGGCAGGGAATGCCTTGTGAGGCATCCCCACACACCACCGGCCATGGCCTGAGGCCACCGGCTGGTGTTTTGTTTCTGTCGGCAATATATATTGCCGGTCAGCACTATTTATTGCCAGTCGGCACTTAATTTTGTCAAAATGGCATTTTTGAGCGGCCGACTACTGTTCATCTACTTTATGTAGATATTTTGTGCCAGCTGTGATAGCTGGCACCAACTCTGTTCCCCTTCATACACGTGTATGGAGGGATTTCCCTCTAAGCAAGCTTGTTGTGTAAGCTTTGCAAGAGGGACTTCTATAAGAGGAGAGCTCTTCTCCTTGTTTTTGGTTAGCAAGTTTGAAGAGAAAACCAGAGCTTATGCATATAGATACACCCTCTCTCTATATTTCCCTCTCTCTCCTCCCTTGTGTGTGTTTCATGGCCTAAAAGTGTACTTTTACCTTACTTTTGCACTAATACACACACTATTACACCTTGCTCCGAGATTGAGGGGCTTTGAGGGTTGATTCTTGAGTTTTTGGGCTATTTTTTATCAAAAGAAGAGGGCTGCATTGGCTGTTCTTGAGGTGTGCTTCAAGGGTAAGCACTTTGCTTTAGTTTCCCCAAACTTGAACTAGTCTTTCACCTATCTTGCTTGCTGATTTAGTTTTTGTGCATAACATAAAAAAGGCTTATATTTTCATGCTTAAGAACTTTCATTAAGGGTCTTTTGTGGTTTGAGTCCAAACTCACCCTCTTAGGCCTTATTTGGCCTTTTTGTTGCCTCCTTGGTGAGGCCATGTTTGCTTGAGAGTTTTGATCTCCTCACCACTGAAAACCAGTGGATTTTCAGTGGTGAGGAAGGTGGTTTGAAGTCTCGTATAGGGGAGGGACACCCCTCTCCCTTCATTACCTTATTTCCTTGCCTTTTGGCTTAAAGGGCAACATGCATGCTTGACTAATTTTGGCCCTATTTCAAACTTTTTTTGGTGTCTCTAGGTCACATGTCATCTCTATTTTTGTGCCCCCTTGCATGCTTAACATACTTGCTTTGCATTGCCCTATTTGGCCTAGAAATGCATCTTATGTTTAGGCCATGATTCTTGCATGTGTTAACTTAATTCCATGAAGGTGTTGGCATTATTTTACCATGTTTAAGGTCTGTTGGCCATCTGTTTCAGTCATGCTTGCCTTGTTTGGTGTCATCTCTTTGTGTTTTGGCTTGTAAGCTTTGAGCATATTGACCTCTAGCATGCGTAGCTATGACCATCCTCATGATTTGGCATCATTTAGGATCATATTTCAGCCCATAAATCATATTTGTATGTGTGCATAAGTGACCTCCTTCATGCTTTGAGGATGTGCCCTTTTGTGCCTAGAAATGAGTCTTGGTGCATGCATCTCATTGGAGCCATTTAAGCTGCCATATTATTGAGGTTTGGAGTCCATTTTTGCATACTAAGTTTCTGATTTTGCTTGTCTAATTCATGCCATGAATGGTCATGTTAGTGGAAGTAAAGTGTCCCCTTTTTGCGCCTTAGCCTTAGGCCTATTGGCTTGCATGTTGGCATGAGTGTGTGTCCACCATTTTGGGTACTTTTGGCCACTGTTTTGGGGTGGATTAAGGTCTGCCCCTTTATGGTTTAAGTCCACCATTGCATGCTTGTCTCATATTTATTGCATGACTGCTTCATTAGGTGTTGTAACATGATGATCCTATTGCTTAAAATCATCTATGTTTTGCATTGCATTTGCATCTTGTATGCCTAGCATTGCATACTTGCTATGGTAGTTGCATGGCATTTGGCATGACTTGCATCTTCATCTCATATTGTATCTTTGAGTCATGTTTGCATAACATGCATTGCATTACTTGGTTTGGGGTGTCAAACCAAGTGTGAGGGATAAGGAGCGTTCATACTATAAGTGATGTAACGCGCATTAACTCTCGGTCACCGGGGCCCTTGACTTAGACATGATAGGGTCTTGGTTCTCATTTGTGTGTTACATGCATTTTTACATCAAATGGCAAGCTTGATCACTTAGGCTATCATGCACAATTGATGGCTCGAGGATCGAGGGTCAAGCTTCCCTGAGTTCAATACATGATGGGAAACATGACCATGCTCACATGTGCCTGAAATCCCATGCCATATGCTGTCTGCCCTCTGCTGCTGTCAAAACTGTCTTCTGCAGGAAGTTTCTGCCGACCGGCAGAATTAAATGCCGACCAGCCATTGGTGAATGGCCGATAACTCCAACAGTAGCCGATGGAGATTATATATAGCCGGTGGACCTTTCCTCCAGCCGATGGTACTCTGCAGTGTGCAAGGAACCTGTCCCAGAACTTTGGTAATTTTCAGAGAAGCAGGGCAGTGTAAACAGAGGCGGCAGTGGTATGGTGCGGACTTTCCGGACGAGACGGGTTCGAGCATGCATCATTTGCGCATCCCAAGGCGAGGGCTGTGGCCACCTTTCTTTTTTACATTCATTCTGTTATTTAATTAGAAATCCTGTAATAATTTATGCTTTTATTATTCAGACTGTAATATTTATTTGGACCCTCCGAGTGAGGGCAATTGTGTAATAAGTGTGCGTGAGTGTGTGTATGTCTTCCAACCCCACGTCTTTCTTCCCTTTTATTTACCTGCTTATGATGGTAGACTAGGGCATATTTAAAATTAGCATACCTTATGCAATGCATGCGTGCATTCATACATTTGTCTTGCATGCACCGTGCTCGGCGCATCATTCTATCTGCACTTATATTCCAATTCCAAGTTGAATACGTGCTAGTTGTAGCATTTTCACATGCCATGTTTAGATTAGCCGAGCCTATTCTAGTAACATTTTGTATGCGATGCATTAGGCACTTAACATGGACTTGGATCATGCATTATTTACTAACGAGTTTATTGTTTTGGCACGGAGTACGATGTAAGTATTTTAAATGCTTTAGCATATCGCATGCGTGTGAATGCTATCATGACAGCATGCTTACCATGTGGCTAGATGCTTATGTGATAAACTGTTTGAATGCCTGTGAGTGAAGGTTGGATTGTTTGAGTTGGAAAAACTTATTGAAATCCGTATTTTAGCCTACTTGCGAGTAGCAAATTCCAAAGTGTTTTTCAAGACAAACGGATATGCAATGCTTATTTCCAAATTAGGCAATCTAGTCTATACTTGTTTGTTGTGCGCATAACATAGTAATTCTAGGCTAATAACTGGATTAAGAACACATAATGTTTTCAAAAAACGGATATCACGGTTAGTAGAGGCCGATCTTCGGATCGGCCGAGAGGGGGTGCTCATAGCTGACCTTCCCCAATCCTACCCTAGCTCCCGAGCCGAGACAACTCCGGTGATGACGGACATGTGGCCTTCGGCACCGAGTCAGGGTTTCCTAAATTCCCCCATTTAAAAATATTTAGGTGGCGACTCTGTATCTGGCAAAGCAGTCCATGTTTGGCACTTCTTTTCAAAAAATCTGTTTCTCAAAACGATTTGCCGGATTCGGACTCTTTGGTTCAAGATTAAGAACCGTAACACAAATCGAGTCCGAACTGTAGCGAGGGCCCCGTTCGGGGACGTCTACACAAGTCATGACCGGTGTTACTCCAAGACCGGTCTAACTTCGATCTTCAGGTGGACCGGACTAGATTCACGGTTTTGGACCATACTATCTTCCAAATATTCATACGACCGGAGTGACTTACGTGACCCTTTTACTCGGCCCTTTGTACTGCGGCTCATAATGGCCCATTACCCAGCTCGGCCCAATTTTCACATAAATTACCCTCTCAATTGCCCCTTAATTCCATCTGCCTAGCATGATTGGGATTATTTGTCAACCAGTCGAGCTATAAACCCTCAGTCTTTTCAACCGAGCTATGGATTTTTAACCTTTCCAACCGAGCTACTTTCACACCGAGATCTGGCTGTCCGGTAGTAACGTCTCTTCAATCACAGCAACTGAATCGTTTCTCCTTCCTGGGACACGTGACACGCACTGATTGACTGAGGACGGTTGTCACGCCGTCTTCGTACTTCGTGAAATTTGAACAGTCCCACCTTTTTCCCTTTACCTAAAACGAGTCTCATCATTTCAACACACTTTACAACTTCTCTCTCTCTGAGCCTCCATTGCTTTTTCATTTTCTGAGCTCGTGTTTTGCTGCCTTTTGCTTCTTCTTCTGGTTAGTATTGCACCTTTACTTTGTTTTCGTATGTTGCTTTCTGTGTTCTATTTTCTGTGTTTTTGCAAAACATTTTTTTCCATTTTGCTTTGCTCTGTACTCTTATGGAAAAAACTTAACCATAGAATATATGAGTATATGAAATATCCTGTAGAAAACTGGTTTTTGATCCAAAATCATGATGCAACCGAACTAGGATACTGTTTGAGCTAGGTAAAAGTCTAGTCAGCGTACAACCGGACTAACACTTCTTGATAATCCTTAGCCGAGGTAACCAACCGAACTAAGTTTGCACTTAGCATACTGAGATACCTAAACTCCAACCGATCTTAGGCCTTCGGGGCTAAACCAGCTTTCTTAGTTTTTTTAGACCGAACTCAGAAAACTGCCCCTAGACGATCAACCGGTCTAACAAAATCGTTTCCATAACCGATATATCGAGACGCTTGCCAAGGCCGAGCTAATAAAAACCCTGCTCAAACCGAGCTACCCATCACCTTGCAGAATACCGAGATAGAGCCTATAACATCCCTCAAAGCCGAAGTAGGACTTTTCTACCTTGCTTTTAATTTGTAGCACAACCCAATGATCTTGTGCTTAACACCTTTGTTTCTTCACTTTGCAGACTTAGGTCGCCCAGGCACTCCTCTGCACGCGTAACCGAGCTACTGAGCACAATTTTTGTACCGATCTAATTTATTCATAATTTATTCAATAAATGGGGAAGTATAGATATTTAGTAAATACTCCGGGCGGTCTTGCCGAATTCCGAAAAGATTACAATATACCTGATGACGTTCACTTGATTTTAGCCGAAAAAGACGTCATACCCTGGGGAAATGAAGGCTTTGTCCCCTTTACCCTTTTGTCCATAATTGAAATCGGACTACGATTTCCAATCCAACCCTTAATTTGTGAGTTTCTTAGGCAAACCAGACTATGCCCAACCCAACTATCCGCCAACTTATACCGTATCATAATGGGAATAGCCGAACTAAACCGCCAAGCTGGTCTCAACCTCGGTCTGGCCGAAATCTTCCACCAATACTCCATTGGTTCGAAAGAAGATGGGTGGGTCTACTATTTAAGAGTACGCCGTCGCCGAGAGAAGATAATAAAATATACACCGGATAAAGACATAAACGATGACGATTTTTTCTAGGTGTCTGGGAATTTTGAGGATCATCAAGCCCAGATTCCTGGCTGACGTATAAACTGGAAAAAAGGAGAACCCGGTATATTTTACTTCAGTTTTCTTCCGTGCTTTACTATATTTCAGTTTTTCAATCTTTAGCCGAACTAACAGTTGTCTTCTTCTGCAGATTCTGCCCACCTCCATTCTCTATAGAGCTACCCAGATCTAGCGACCTTGCGCGCCGCACTACGGTATCCAGAACGTAGTTGGGCCAAGCTGCTAAAGTTCGAGCCGACCTATAGATACAACGGCCGTCGAAAAGCGAGGGTGACCGATTTTCTGCTAGAGGAGGCCCCAGAACCGGACCCAACCTTGCCAGAAATCAGATTAATCCCACTGACCGCCGAAGAAGAAATGGCTAAAAGGAACAGAGTAAGGGCGCTTCTTACCGAAACTAACAGGCCCGAGGTATCACAAACCGGTCAGACAACTGAGACCGTGGTAGCCCTTCCATCCCAGCAGCCATCCTCATCTCGGGCGAACAAGCGTGCCCGGACAAGTCAAACCGAGCAACGCCTAGTCGACGAAGACGAGTCTATCCTTCCGCCAAGCCCTCAACCCAGCCTTCAACCGGAGCAGTCTGACCGAGCTGACTCCTCCAAATGGGCTCCAATTCTCACCTTTCAAAATCAAAATATCAAGGAAAATGACTCGATTGTTACTGAGAAAGATCACTTGATGGCTTTCAATCTAGCCAAGAGTGTTTGCCTTCCAAAAGATATGGAGCACCACAACAAGCAACTAAACACCGAGCTGAAGGCCATCCGGTCATCAACAAAATCAATGATCCTGGTAGGTGGCTCTCTGTTTTCCTTGTCTAACTTTTTCCCAACTGTCAGTCCGGCTAAAGAGAGTTATTATTTTGCAGGCCATTCAGAAGAACAATATTGCACATAGGAAAGTGCTGGAGCTCCGGAAAACAACGAGACAGGCAATGGCGGAAGCCGAAGCCAAGACTGCCGAACCAACACGCTCTCAACAAAGGATGGCTGAGCTGGAGGCCGAGGTAACACATCTAACCGGACTAGTTGCCTCGGCTGACAGTGATAAACGGCGAGCTGTTACCGAAGTGAAAGACAAATATTTGTGGGAGATGGCACAGCTTAAGAGCGTTAAAGACGCCGAAATAACAGTTCTAAAGAAGAAGGCTGAGGACGCCGTGGTGAAGGGTTTCAAGGATGGCGAGGCTGCGTACATCCAACAGTGTGAAGCTGTGAAAGACTTGTTCTTCAAATGCGGCTGGAGGGGTGCTGTGGAGCAGCTCGGTTGTGGGCCTGACACCGATATCTACAATGCTCCGCAGTATTTCATTCCAGCCTCACTGGCGGAGTATGCTGCCGACCTCCAAAAACAATTTCTTGATGCGTCTGACGATGAAGAAGAAGATGAGCAAACTGAGACTCTGGTTGTCAACGCGGCTGTCAACGATCAATTAGCTCGGTTGGAGCCAGTAGTCGAAGACTTGACGACCGAAAATGTGCTTCCAACAGAGACCACGCTTCCAACTGAGACTGTTCGTCCCTCTGAAATCGGAGTCGGTGTTGAAATTGAGGCCGATCTCGATGATCTTTTTGACTAATTTTGTATTTTTCTTTTTCTTGGATTTGTAACCGGGCTAAGGACCCCTTATGTATTTGCCTCTTTGATGAATGAGAAATTCCTTTTTCTTATTTCGGTTGATCTGTATGTTTGTACTTGTAATGACTTTTCCATGATCTTTTTACTTTCAACTGTTATCTCGGTTTAAATTCTTAGCCGAGATACTTTATTCCGGTCTCATCTGAGCAATCTGATTGAGCTTACAAGCCAATCACTCTTTAGCCGATATCCTTACTTCGGCTAAAGAGTACTAAAAGTTGGTTTAATCCAGCCAACCACTCTTTAGCCGATGTCCTTACTTCGGCTAAAGAGTACAAAAAGTTGGTTTAATCCAGCCAACCACTCTTTAGCCGATGTCCTTGCTTCGGCTAAAGAGTACTAAGCGTTGGTTTAATCCAGCCAACCACTTTTTTAGCCGATGTCCTTACTTCGGCTAAAGAGTACTAAAAGTTGGTTTTATCCAGCCAACCACTCTTTAGCCGATGTCCTTGCTTCGGCTAAAGAGTATTAAGCGTTGGTTTAATCCAGCCAACCACTCTTTAGCCGATGTCCTTACTTCGGCTAAAGAGTACTAAGGGTTGGTTTAATCCAGCCAACCTCTAAGTTAGTTTTTCCAGCCAACTTAGAATAAAATGTTTGGTTATTTTGACCAAACGTCCTGTAGCCTGGATCCTTATCTTGGGCTTAGGAGGGGTGTTGGTTTATTCTAGCCAACCTCTAAGTTAGTTTTTCCAGCTAACTTAGAATAAAATGTTTGGTTATTCCGACCAAACGACCTACAGCCTGGATCCTTATCCTGGGCTTAGGAGGGATGTTGGTTTAATCCAGCCAACCTCTAAGTTAGTTTTTCCAGCCAACTTAGAATAAAATGTTTGGTTATTTCGACCAAACGTCCTGTAGCCTGGATCGTTATCCTGGGCTTAGGAGGGGTGTTGGTTTATTCCAGCCAACCTCTAAGTTAGTTTTTCCAGCTAACTTAGAATAAAATGTTTGGTTATTCCGACCAAATGTCCTGCAGCCTGGATCTTTATCCTGGGCTTAGGAGGGATGTTGGTTTAATCCAGCCAACCTCTAAGTTAGTTTTTCCAGCCAAATTAGAATAAAATGTTTGGTTATTTCGACCAAACGTCCTGCAGCCTGGATCCTTATCCTGGGCTTAGGAGGGGTGTTGGTTTATTCCAGCCAACCTCTAAGTTAGTTTTTCCAACTAACTTAGAATAAAATGTTTGGTTATTCCGACCAAACGTCCTGCAGCCTGGATCCTTATCCTGGGCTTAGGAGGGATGTTGGTTTATTCCAGCCAACCTCTAAGTTAGTTTTTCCAGCTAACTTAGAATAAAAATGTTTGCAATGTACCTAAACTTCACTAAAGCTAACTTTTACAGAGAACAACTCATGCTGAAAAGAATCGATTGTTTTATTGAGGAAAAAAGAAATTACACATGTTTGAAAAGAAGAAGGCTAAAAATAAAATAACTTGAGATTGGCAGTGTTCCATGGCCTTGGAATGGTTTTGTCGTCCTTGTCTTCTAGGTGGTATGCCCCTTTGCCTGCTAACCCAACCACTTTGTAAGGACCTTCCCAATTTGGCCCTAACTTGCCATCTCCTGGTATCAAGGTGTTTCCCATTACTTTGCGCAGTACCCAATCTCTGATCTTGAATTGTCTTGGATGAACTGCTTTATTGTATTTCCTGGATAACTCTTGTTGATACGAGGCGATGTGAACTAGTGCTCTTTCTCTTCTTTCCTCTGTAAGGTCGAGTTCCAAAGTTATGGCTTCGCCATTCAAGTCAGGATCAAAATTTTCGCTTCGAATTGTGGGGAGACCAACTTCCAGTGGGATCACTGCTTCCATGCCATAGGCTAAGGAGAATGGTGTTTCTCCAGTTGATCGTCGTGGTGTAGTACGGTAAGCCCATAAAACATGAGGGAGTTCCTCCGCCCACTTGCCTTTGGCTTTTTCTAACCGTTTCTTCAGTCCATCCAATACTACCTTGTTTGATGCTTCTGCCTGACCATTTGCTTGGGGATACGCCGGCGTAGAATTGTAGAACTCTATCTTGTACTTTTCACAAAAGCTTCTGAAGATTCTGCTGTCGAACTGAGTGCCGTTGTCTGAGATTAGGGCTTTTGGTATGCCAAACCGAGTGATGATATTCTGCCAAACGAACTTCTTCACATCTTTTTCTTTGATTGATGCCAATGCTTCTGCTTCCACCCACTTTGTGAAGTAGTCTGTTGTTGCGAGAAAGAACTTCCTGTTTCCGGGTGCTGTTGGAAGTGGTCCTACGATGTCCAAGCCCCACATTGCGAAAGGCCATGGGCTAGTTATTGGTAGGAGTTCTCTAGCTGGTTGATGTATTTGGTGTGCGAATTATTGGCATTTCTCGCACTTCTTCACATATTTCTCCGAGTCTGCTTGCATGTATGGCCACCGGTATCCTTGCGAAATGGCCCTGTAAGCTAGCGATCTTCCACCTTGATGGCTTCCGCACACCCCTTCGTGTATTTCGAACAAGAATGCTTCAACTTTGCTGGGATGAACACACTTTAGGTAAGGTCCTGAGAATGACTTTTTGTATAATGCTAAAGATGGGGAGAGCCAAAATCGCTGAGATTTCGCTCTTATTCTGTTGGCTTCTTTTTTCTCTTCTGGCAAGATGCCGTCTTTTAAGAACAGGATGATGGGATCCATCCAGGAGGGGCCTAGTTCTGCGCAACATACCTCTTCTGCTTCGGGGTCTTCAATGCTTGGTCTGGGTAGGTAGTCGATCAGTAGTGGATGAGGGATGGTGGTGTCTGCCATTGAGGCGAAGCCTGATTGTTCGTCTGCTCTGCTGTTTTCCTCCCTGCCAATTTGTTCTATCCTTACTACTTCGAATTTCTTGATCTCTGTTCTGACCAATTCTTGGTACTTGGCCATCCTGTCATCCTTTGCTTCATAGTCGCCAGAAATTTGGTTTACCACCAGTTGTGAGTCGCTGTAGACCATTAGTTCGGTGGCCTTCATATAGAATGCTGATTTGAGGCCTGCAAGAAGTGCTTCATACTGTGCTTCGTTGTTTGATGCTGGGAAGCCAAGGTTGATTGCCTGCTCCACTACTAAGCCGTCTGGAGAGATGAGGACTATGCCAAGTCCTGCACCATGCCGGTTGGATGCTCCATCCACAAAGAGCTTCCACATCTCTCCAACGAACAACTTCCAGCAAGTGGAGGGGTCAGATGATATTGTGGGATCAAGAATGTTGCTGGTATTTTCTTCGAGGTCCATGCTTGTTGTCTGTCCCCCGCCATCTGATTGTACCAAGTCTTTATTTGTTGGTGAGTCTTGGTTTGGTGTAGCTTGGCTTGCTTCGTCCTTGCTGTCTTTAGTCCGGTCTGCCTTGGAGTCTGACTGAGTACCTTCTACTAGGGGTTGCGCTATTCCGGCGTCAACTTCCATCCCTAATTCGGTTGTGTCAGTTAGGTCGACTGGGCAGATATGATGACTTCTAGGAGTAAACTCTGCGACGAAGTATGCCAAAGATTGGGCTTTTACTGCGGTTCTGGGTTGGAACTTGATGTCGAATTGTCCCAACTCTACTGCCCACTTCAAGATTCGCCCAGAAAAGTTCGCCCTCTCAAACAAAGCTTTTAGTAGGAAAGCTGTGAGGACGACTATGGTGTGGGCGTGAAAGTAGTGTGCCAATTTCCTAGAGGCCATCATTAAGGCCAATGCTAATTTTTCTAGTGGGAAATACCTTGTTTCGGCTCCTAGCAATGTCTTGCTGACATAATAGATGGGCAGATGTTGAATTCCTTCCGCACAGACCAACACTGCGCTAATTGCATGCTGGGAGACTGCCAGGTACAGGAAAAGTTCTTCTCCTGGTAATGGGGTGACCAGCAATGGTGGAGAGGACATGTATTCTTTCAAGCTTTCCAGAGCTTTGTCGCATTCTTCGTCCCATTCAAACTTGGCTTTTAAAGCTTGAAAGAATGGTCGTAGTCTGTCTGATGATCGGCTTATGAACCGATTGAGCGCTGCTGCCATGCCGGTGAGATGCTGCACTTCTTTCACTGAGTTTGGTCTCTCCAAATCCTGGATTGCTTTGATCTGAGAGAGGTCTGCTTCTATACCTCGGTTGGTCACAAGGAAGCCCAGGAATTTGCCAGATCCTACTCTGAATGCACACTTGGATGCATTGAGGCGCAACTTGTGCTTTTTTAGGATTTCAAACATCTCGCCTAGGTCCTTGAGATGGTTGTTCTCATCCTTGCTCTTGACCACCATGTCGTCGATGTAAGCCTCCATTGTTCTGCCTAACAATGGTTCAAACATCTTGGTGACCATTCGTTGGAATGTTGCCCCTGCGTTCTTTAGGCCAAAGGGCTTGACCTTGTAACAGTATAGTCCTCTTGGAGTTGTAAAGGATGTGACCTCCTGGTCTGGTTCATGCATGGCGATTTGGTGGTAGCCTCTATATGCATCCAGAAAGCTAAGTCAGTTGTGCCCCGCCGTTAGGTCTACCAGTTGATCTATTCGTGGTAGAGGAAAGCTGTCTTTTGGGCATGCCTTGTTGACTGTTTTATAGTCGACGCAGACACGCCACTTACCATTCTTTTTTGGCACTACGACTGTGTTGGAGATCCATCTTGGGTAGTGTACTTCTCTAATTGCTCCTATCTCCAGCAGGTTACCTACTTCTTCTACCACTATCTCGGCGTGGTGGAGTGCCGATCTGCGTGTTCGTTGGATGATTGGTCTGGCAGATGGGTGGACATTAAGTTGGTGACTGATGAAGTTTGGATCAATGCCTGGCATGTCGTAGGGCGTCCAGGCGAACACTTCGATGTTAGAGGTTAAGAATTCTAAGACCTCTAATCTCTCAGTGCTGGACAACGACGAACCGAGCAAAAAGAACTTATCTGGGTTCTTTTCATCTATTCTTACCTCTACCAAGTCCTCTACTGCTTTCTGATCAGCTGCTTTGCCGACATCTGCGAATAGCTCATTGCTCTCAGGTTCCTCCACCGAATGAACGTATCCTTTGGCAGCGCGACTGCCGTTCACCGTGACGAAGCATTGTTTTGACATGATTTGATCTCCATAGACTTCTTCAATTACCCCGGTATCGTTGGGGAACCGCATTACTTGGTGGTAGGATGACGCCACTGATCGTATGGCATGCAGCCATGTTCTGCCCAAGATGATGTTGTAAGTGGAGGGGACCTTCAATACCCAGAACTCCACTTGTTTCGTTACGCTTCCTGCTCTGACTGGAAGAATTATTTTACCGACGGGCCATTCTGGCATAGAGTTGAATCCAATTAGGGGAGATACGGCAGGCGCCAAGTCTTTGTCTTGCAACTTCAATTGTTTAAATGTTTCGTAGTACATGATTTCACATGAACTACCCTGGTCAATCAGAATCCGCTTGACGTCAAAATCCTTGACTCGGAGAGTGACGACCAGGGCATCATTGTGAGGGCAGTAAATTCGTTCCAAGTCTTTGTCCGAAAAAGACATGACGTTTGTTGCCTCTGTCTTCCCCTTCTTGATGGCAGGTTGGGCACTTAGCACCTCTCTAAAGTGCTCAGCCTTTTTGATTGATCCCCTGAGCTCGCATACACGCTCAGGTTCAAAAACTCCATGTATCACATTGATAATACCTTGAGGCGGGGCGTCGATTGGCATCCCATTGGTGTTATTATGGTCCTGGGGGGCTGGCTGCGTCCCTCCTTCAATATATTTATCCAAGTGACCTGCTGCCACCAACTTCTCCAGGTGCTGTCTCAATGGTGTGCAATTCTCAGTGCAATGCCCCTTTTCTTTATGGAAGGTGCACTGTGATCTTTCGTCGTAGTCTTTCTGCGCTTCTCCCAGCTTGGCTGGCCACTTGACGAAAGGCTCATCTCTTATTTCATTCAGAATCCGATATATCGGTTTCTTGAACACCGTGGTTATGGCAGTGCGGATTCTCAACCATCTTTTATCCGGGTCTTCTCCGTTATCTCGTCTGCCACGTCCGTTTCTGTTCGGTCGATCTACCGTATTAACCTTTGCTGAGGTCTTCTTTTCTGGTACTGTGGTCGTCCCAGATTTTGCTTTGGCACCTGCGCCATCCTCTTCTACCCTAATGTGCTGATGCACTCTTTCCATTAGGGCTTCCATGGTGAGGGGTGGCGTCATGGTGATCGAGTCCCTTAGTCTGTTCCCGACTGGAAGGCCTCTTTTATACGGTGCAATGGCGAGATTGGTGGGGCAATCCCCAATCTGATTGAATGTCTCCCAGTAGCGACTATTGTAGGATCTAAAGGTCTCTTTATCGCCCATGTCGATGGAGAGTAGCTGGTCGATTTCCACCGGCGTTTTAGTGTTTGTTCGGAACCTTGTTACGAACGCCTCTGCCAATTGTGCCCAAGAGGCTATGCTGCCCTCTGGAAGTTTCTTGAACCAAGTCAAGCCTAGGTCGCCAAGGCTAGATGAGAAGAGTATGCACATTAAGGCCTCGTTTCGCCTGTATACAGCCATGACCTGGCGAAAGTGGCTCAAGTGTGAGTAGAGGTCCGTCTTCCCTTCATATGTAGTGAATTTGGGCTGAAGGAAGCCTGATGGTAGGGGCGCGTTTTCAATCGCCGGAACAAATGGCGAAGTCTGCAGCCTTGCTAATGCTTTGTCCGTTGGTTCGTAGGCAGGGCGCGGTATTGGCATTCCAACCTCGATGCTTCCATGCGTCCGAGGAGCCAACCGCTGTAAGGCCGAAACTCTGTGTGGATCCCGTGCCCTGGCATCCTCCTTGCATCGTGCCTTTTCTTCGAGCACGGTTCGTAAGTCGGATGTTCTGGGTAGCTCCGTCTGTCTAGATCTGGTTTGGTGCGAATGTGAGGGCCAATACGTGCTTCCTTCAGTGTATGATCTTTCAGATCTCGTCCTCTCAGACCTGGAGTGACGAGTTCTGGAAGACCAGGATTGAGTATCGCCTGTCCTGAGGCTTCTACTCTCTCCTTGCGAGGGTGTGGTATTCCTACTACGATTTTCTGAGTGGCGAGGGGGCGTCTTGTTTTTGCGCCCCTCTCCTGTCGCCACTTCTTTTTTCTTCATGTGGCGCTTCAAGGCCTCCATGTCCGCCGCCATCTTCATTATCAATTCATCTTACTCCTTCACGCGGTCTTCCAGAGCTTGAGGATCAATCCTCCGCCTTTGCCTGTCAGGACTTTGCGACCGAGAGTGACGGGGGCTGTTAGTCCGCCTCCCCCTAGTATCCCTCCTGGTGTTATGTCGTTGGGGCTCCAAATCTGCCATGGGAGGGATAGAAGGTAATCCTTCACGCCTTGCTCCCCCATCTGGAGTTTGCCCGTCGATGGCGGAATGTGGCAATTCTTCAATGTGCGCCATTGTTTGTAAAGAGGAGAAGCTTTAGTAAAGAGGTTTTGTTCTGTCTGTAATTCCCACAGACGGCGCCAATTGTACGGGAAAGAAATAAACCTTCTCGTATAATCCTGTTGACCAAGTCTACTCTCCTCCGTACGTCATCCCTTTATCACCTGAAAACACAAACGTGAGCTAGCCGGCGGGTGTGTGCCAGAAACCTCTCTGATGCCTAAGTCAGCAAGCTTGACAAATAGACAAAGTTCAGTGTATTCAGAAGAAAAAATTGTGTGTTACCTCTCCTAAGGTGATGTTCGTGAGCTTTTATAGGTTTTGTGGCACAATCCTAGTAGGACTTCTACTCCTCCATACAGAGTTCTCCTAGGATTCATACTCCTGAAAGATAATGCTTATCCTTCAACACCCCCCTCACTGCTTAAACCAAGTGAGGTGGTTCTATCATGGCCGAACTCCAATACGACCGAAGTAAACATGACTATGCACAGTCGTAGAATAAGTCGAACTATCATTTATTCGGTTCTTCCTTTCACTGCACCTTGTCTCGGTTTTCTCATGTACAAACCATGGCGTGGTTAGACCGAACTAACAAGTCATGACCGGTGTAACTCCAAGACCGGTCTAACTTCGATCTTCAGGTGGACCAGACTAGATTCACGGTTTTGGACCGGACTATCTTCCAAATATTCATACGACCGGAGTGACTTACGTGACCCTTTTACTCGGCCCTTTGTACTGCGGCTCATAACGGCCCATTACCCAGCTCGGCCGAATTTTCACATAAATTACCCTCTCAAGTGGTGTTGTATGCCATTGTTATTGCTAAGGAAGTATTTATTCAGTTATTAGAAGATATTTTAATTTTTAAGTTGGCTTGTGCTCTTAATTTAAGAATTTAAGAATTTAAAATTTTTGAGTTCAAGTTATCCCAATGGGTTATTGAAGGTTTTTTTAAGTCATTAACCGCATAAATTTGAAATGAGTAATGTTATACAAACATAATTTGTATATATAAAATTCATACATAATGATTTGTCTGATTTATAGCCATTCATTAATAGTTAAAATACTCATCACTTTGATTCATAATTATAAAATTATTTTTATTTTAAATTTTATATCAAAATTATGTATATATATCATTTTTGTTTTGTAATTAATCGAGAAATGTACAATTTGATCCAGACACGCTATTATAAATAAAACAAAATAAAAAGAAATAATGCTAGTACACATAATTTAAGTTTACACTTTTTTCAAAAAAATAAAATAAAATAAAATAAATTTGAGATCACACAATTTAGGCCTATTTTGGTAATTTGAAAAAAAAAAGTCAATTTATTGGCTTATTAGTTTATTTAGGTTACATCATCTCTCTATTTTTTATACATTTTCTCAAAAAAAGTTTTAAAAAGCCAAAAAGTTAGTGTTTCGAGAAAATTGGTGAAAAATTCACTCTAACAATTATCTAACGCATTAGGTCCAGTAATTTTTTGTTGGTAAAAGGTTTACACTTTGTAAAATAGTTTGGTGAGAAGTCCTGAAAGACATTTTGGGTGTGTTTGGTTTGTGTTTGTAGAGTAGTTTTTGAGATAAAAAAAAAGTATAAAAATTTGTTTGGTTTGCTTTTTTTAAAATATTCTCTCTCAAATAATTTTGATTTTTTTTTTGTAGAGTAGTTTCTGAGATAAAAAGTACAAAAACTTGTTTGGTTTGTCTTTTTCCAAATATTCTCTCTAAAATAACTTTGATTTTTTTTTTGTAGAGTAGTTTTGAGATAAAAAAGTATAAAAACTTGTTTGGTTTGCCTTTTTGTAGAGTAATTTTTTGAGATAAAAAGTACAAAAACTTGTTTGGTTTGCCTTTTTGTAGAGTAATTTTTGAGATAAAAAGTACAAAAACTTGTTTGGTTTGCCTTTTTTGCAAACATGTTTTAAAAGTAATTCTGAAAATTAGATAACCAAACATATTTCAGAGAGTTTTTTTGAGAAAATCTATTTGGTTTGATTACTCTTAAAAAAGTATTTGTAGAGTATATTTCCAAAAAATTTCTTCCAAAATCAAACCAAACAAGGCCTTTGTTTCTAATTTTACCCTTTGACTTTTTTTATCTGTTTGACTTTTCATTGACTATTTGTTCAAATTTGTATCTATTTGTTAAATTTTTTGTGTATCTGTTCACTTTTTTTGTGTAAATTTTCTATCAGTCTAAATGTTATTTGTGCAAATTTTTTTATCTGTCCAAATTTTACCTGTCCAATTTTTATCTGTTCAATACTTTTATCTGTACAGATTTTCTATCCAAATTTATTTGTATAAATTTACAAATTTATCTATTCAGTTTTTTATCTGTCCAAATGTTATTTCTCTATCTGTGTTTTTGAGCTTTGACGGTGACATCTTCTCCAGAAAAACAATCTCAACCAGTCACAATTTCACCAGTAAAAACTACAATAGTGAAAATAATCTACAACGAGATCTCAAACAGAACCACAAGATATGCCTCAGTAGCGTCTTACAGTGCTAGCACAGCATGGTTCTGGAAATGCAGATCAGTCTGCAACCAAAATCACTACATAAACATATTACAAGTTAAACACACAAACAACCAACCCTAAGCAACATAATCATAATCATCACCTTCCAAATACTACTCAGATTTTATCAACAATCAGCCTACCAAATTATCATTACTTACATTAACCACACCCCCCTCATACAATATGTGCCATCCTCATGTAATTATCAAAGTCAATATTTGACAACAACCTTTTCAGATTCATCTCCAATGCTATACTATTTTCCATATCAAATTATATTAATGTCAAATATTATGTCTAGAGTTTAACAAAATGTAAAAAACAAAAAATAAATAAATAATAATAATAATAATAATAATAATAATAATAATAATAATAATAATAATAATAATAATAATAATAATAATAATAATAATAATAATAATAAAATAAAAAAAAAATTGGTGAGAGTTCTCTCTATCTTTTGAGACCACAAATGACATTTATATTTGATTTTTATAAAGAAAATAGGAAAAATAGAATATTCACCAAATTTAAGTTCATAGCAAGAAGTGAAATTTCGTTATGTATCAGTCAAAGTGACCAAAACTTTTCAATTTTGCTAGAAAACAATGAAATAGGAGTTGAAGGTTGAAATTTTAAAGGTTTGATGAAAATGGTGTAGTTTCACGCTGTGTTACATGGACTTGACAGTCGAAGGCGAAGTACCCATGTTGACATGACACGACACGGGTACGAGTATGGAATTTGTGTTGGATTCGCATCCTCTCTCTCGGACATGACTAATTGAAAAGGAAGAAGAAATTGAGATACTTACATGGATGTGTTGGATTCGAGATCTAGATTTGTTGGATCATAGCTTCATCGACGAGTGAATGTCGGCTACAATAACCACATCATCTAGAGTTAGAACCGAGAGAGAGAGAGAGAGAGAGAGAGAGAGAGAGAGAGAGAGTCATAATCACCAAGTGGAAAGAAGAAGAAAGACAAGGGAGCTTCGATCGTGCTGTGTTGTGCGTATTTCTTTCTTTCTTTTTTTTTATTTTTTGTTTTTGAACTCTGCTATGCGTATTTCATAGAGAGGAAAGAGGAGAAAAAGAGTAAGAGAAGAGACAGTTTGACTGACTATATACAGCTGGAAAGCATTTGCTAGGTTTGGGTTTGGTTAATGGGCTAAACCCAAATAAATAAAATAAAAGTTTGGGCTTATTTAGGTCAAGTTTGGCAAGTTCATAAAAAATTAAAAAGTTAGAAAGTTACTCAAAAAGTTAAAAAGTTAACACTATTCACCAAAAGTCAATAATTACGGCTGCATAACTCTAAATCCTAATTTTTCCCTACACACTAATTTATACAATTTTTTAATACACATTTTTTCATTAAAAGTCAAAAAAGTTAACCCAAACATCCATATGTTTGTCCTCAATTTTTTAGTCCAAAAAGACAAAAAGTACACTTATTTAGGACACCCCAAACAACCCCTTTGTATTTGTCTTATTTTGTTTTGGCCTATAGTGCTTTATGATGAAAGGTAAAGTTAAAATCTAAAATATCTTCCTTGAATAGAAAATAAGAGATTACAAATCATATTTATACAGTTGTACAGTGAACAAAAGATTTAACCTAACCATACTTCTAACTAACTAATCTATATAGTTTAAGCTAACTGAATCTGTTACAAACGAATCTACAGTTTAAGCTAACTGAATCTGTTACAAGTGGTGAAGGAAAATATTGTCTAGAGCTGCAGGACATTACACTTGAGATTGATGCACCTCTTGCAGGACATTACACTTGAGATTGATGCACCTCTTGGACCTCTGCCTTATCAGGCCCCCTCAAGCTGAGAGGGGGAAGACCAACACGAAGCTTGGAAGTGAGAAAAGAAAAACGGGCAGTGGACAGAGACTTGGTGAAGATGTCAGCCAAGTGATCCAAAGAAGGAACATATTTGAGAAAGAACTGGCGACGAGCAACCTTCTCACGAATGAAGTGACAGTCGACTTCAATGTGTTTAGAGCGGCTGTGAAAGACCGGATTAGCAGCCAAGGCTAAGGCAGACATGTTGTCACACCAAAGAACAGGTGGAGATGGTTAAGGAATGTGAAAATCAGCAAGAAGCATTTGTAACCAAGTGAGTTCGGCAGCAGTGTGGGCTAAGGACCGATATTCAGCCTCGGTCGAGGAGCGAGACACAGTGGACTGTTTCTTGGAGGACCACGAAATGATATTAGAACCCAAGAACACACAGTAACCAGAGGTGGAATGGCGGTCAGTGGCATCCCCAGCCCAATTGGAGTCAGAGTAAGCTGTGAGATGAAAAGAACCAGGAGCAAAGAGAAGACCATGAGAAAGGGAACCTTTACTGTAACGTAAGATACGTTTAACAGCAGAAAAATGAGCCTCAGTAGGGGCATGCATATGTTGGCAGGCTTGGTTGACAGCATAGGAGATCTCAGGACGAGTGATAGTAAGATATTGAAGGGCACCCACAAGGCTGCGAAAAAGAAAAGGTTGAGAGAATGGGAGAGAATCAGCAGCAGGAAGAGAAGGTTTGGCTGAGGTAGGTGTAGCACAAGGCTTGCAGGTAGTCATGCCAGCTTTAAGAAGAAGCTCCGAGGCATACTTCTGCTGGGAGAGAAAGAAACCTTGAGCAGTGGACTGAACGGAAATACCTAAGAAATAGGAAATATCGCCTAATTCCTTCATGGAAAAAGCATGGTGCATTTGAGTTAATAAGGATTTAAGATAGGACGGATCAGACCCAGTAAGAAGGATATCATCGACATATATAAGAAGAAAGGTAATGGAAGAAGAGGTAGAATGATTGAAGAGAGAAGAATCACAACGACTCTGAACAAAGCCTTGATAGAGAAGAAAAGAGGAGAAAGTAGAGTACCAGGCCCGAGGAGCCTGTTTTAAACCATAAAGCGCCTTGTGAAGTTTGCAAACAAGAGTAGGTTGAGAAGGATCCACAAAACCAGGAGGTTGTTCCATGTATACTTCTTCATCCAACGTGCCATGTAAAAAGGCATTAGATATGTCAAGTTGTTTGAGAGGCCAATGATGGTGAAGAGCTAAAGAGATAAAAGTGCGAATTGTGGGTTGTTTGGCCACAGGGCTAAAGGTATCATGGAGGATGGCCTTGGAAAGCTTGTCCTGAATAGTAAAGGAAGAATGATCAAATGTGATAGAACAGTTATTATCTTTAGCCAAGTGATGCACAGAGACAAGATTAGAGTTAATAGAGGGAACATGCAAAATTTTGTTGAGTTTGAAAGAATGGTGAGGAGTAGGTAGTATACCTTGGCCTATATGAGTAATAGGAAGGGAAGACCCATTACCAATAGTGACTTGATCACTAGCAGTGTAGGGTTGAATGGAGTTAAGTTGATGAAGATTATTAGTAATATGATCAGAAGCAGCTGAGTCCAAAAACCAGGGAGAACAAGAATCATTGTCCTCAGTTAAAGATGTAACATATGCCTTTGACTGCTGAGACTGATACGGCTGAGAATAAGACTGATATGGCTTTGATTGCTGTGATGAAGACACTTGTGAAGATTGAAATTGAGGATCTAGCCGATGCCAACAGTCAAGAGCTGTGTGATTGGCTTTACCACAGATTTGACAAACAATGCCAAATTGTCCTCTTCCTTGAGATCTGCCACGAGAGGATCTTCCTGAATAGAATCGAGTGCCTCTTTGTGAACCTCTAGAATCACCACGAGAAGAACCTCTGTTATGATGATAAGAGTTAAATCCTCTAGAAGTATTAGAATCTTTCACAGTTGCATAAGCAACAGTAAGATCAGAATTTTGTTTTAATTTTCCTTCAATGTGAATAGCTTCTGAACAGAGTAGAGCAGAAAGTTCCTCCATAGAAATGGACTCTGCACGAGTTCGAATAGCTATTTTAACTGCATCATATTCAGAAGGCAATCCATTTAATGTAAGAAGAACAATATCCTCATCTTCTACAAATGATGAAGCAATATTCAACTGATCAACAATGCTTTTGATTTTGCTCAAATACACTTCCATGGAGTCGGATTTCTTTGCAATAGAACTTAATTTGTTCTTTAACTGGTGAATATGAGACCTAGAGAGAGAGGTAAAACGTTTATCAAGAAATTGCCAGACCTGAGCACTGGTGTGAAGATGTAACACAGAAGTGAAAATCGCAGGAGAGAGAGTAGCAGTGATGCAGCTGACTAGATGCGCATCAATCATCTTCCATCTAACAGCTTCTGGATTTGGAATCTCAATTCCTGCAGATTGTCGCACTGTGGCAACAGGACACTGCTTTGAGCCATCAACAATGGCAAGTAGATCTGTTGCTCGAAGCAGATTCTGCATTTGATTCTTCCAAATAACAAAATTTGAACTATCCAACTTCACTGTTACAAGTGAACTGAGATTCGATAGCAGGAGATTGAGGTTTGAAGGAATAGCAGAGGACTCCATAGATGAATTTGGAGAATTGCTCGTGAGAGCTTCTTGGAGCTCTGATACCATGATGAAAGGTAAAGTTAAAATCTAAAATATCTTCCTTGAATAGAAAATAAGAGATTACAAATCATATTTATACAGTTGTACAGTGAACAAAAGATTTAACCTAACCATACTTCTAACTAACTAATCTATATAGTTTAAGCTAACTGAATCTGTTACAAACTAATCTACAGTTTAAGCTAACTGAATCTGTTACAAGTGGTGAAGGAAAATATTGTCTAGACCTGCAGGACATTACACTTGAGATTGATGCACCTCTTGCAGGACATTACACTTCAGATTGATGCACCTCTTGGACCTCTGCCTTATCACTTTATTCTTGCTTATTTAATTGTTTGGGCCTAAATAAAAAAGTTTGGATCTATTTAGTTTTTTAGTGTTTGTATTTGGTTAACATCTTTATTAAAATAAAAATAACTTATTTTATATTTAAAATAATTTTTATTTGTTATTTATATTTATTTATTTTTATTTAACAAAATCTGTTATTTATTCCTTATTTTTTTTAAACTCATATTCATAAAATAAATATATGCATAAAAAAAACTATTTAACATATCCCCGTACCCCGTATCTAAATTTGGATCTATATCCACATATCCTTAATTTTTAATTTTGAAGTATCCGACCCCTAGATATACAACCACACCCGATACCCGTACCCCGAGTCCGTGTAGCATAGGTTTCACGTGTTTCAACCGAAGCACTGTCATTTCAATTGAAAAATAATGGGTGTGTTTGATTTGTGTTTTGAGATAAATTTTTTTAAATTGTTTTTAATGAGTGTGTTTTAGTTTGGTTGTATATTTTGAAAATAGTTTTAGAATTTAAGAGTTTAGGATGATTTGATATTTGTAGTTGAATAGATGTGTGTGAGAGAAAAAAATGATTGAGGAGGAGAGATGAGAGAGGAGAGAGGAGAGAGGAGAAGGAAAAAGTGATTGATTGATATGTAGAAAAGAGAAAGTGATTTTGGAAATTTTTTTCAAAAAATTTAAATTAAACAAAATTTTAGAAATTTTTATCAAAAATTATATGGGAAACTTACCAATAAGTCTCATATACAAAATTCAAAACTCATCTAATCCTAAAACAAAATATTTGCACCAATTAGTCTTATATATTTTTAGTTGTTATCAAAAAAATTTAATTTTTTTAAAAAAAGTTTACAGATGCTGCTAAATCCTACTACCGTCGGACTTCTGTCAGACAGTTACCGGAGACTCGCTGGAATGTTCAACATCACCGGAAAGTCATCGGAGTATCGCCGGAAGTTCACTGAAGTGTTTGGAACGTCAATGAAAGTTGTCGAAATGTTTAGAACGTTCACTGGACATTAAGAATATCGTTTGACACTCATTCGAATGTCCAAAATATTACCCCAAAAAAATAAATAAATGAATAAATGAGAGCGAAAAAACATAACAAAATGTGTTAAATATTGATAAACTAAAAGAAAAAAAAAATGTAACGACAAAAAACAACAATGGGAGAAAAATATATATATATATATATATATATATATATATATGTTAGTTTTCAATTTTTGTAGGATTTAAGCAAATAATATCTAATATTGATCAAACTGAAAAGCAAGCTATGAAACTGTAAAATGTTATATTTTTATAGAAAAATCTATTAAGCATTTATCCTTATTAATCAAAATGAAAAACATGTTATGAAACTGCAAAATTTTACAGTTTTAAAGAATGTTATGAAATTGCAAAATTTTGCAATTTCAAACCATGATTCATTCCAACACCAAAAAAATTAAAACTGTAAAATTTTACAATTTTCACCGCCTATAACTAAAACTCGAAAACAACTTGTTTAGAATTTGAAAATTTTCTCCATTAAAACAAGAAAAAAGAAGTGTATAGCAGAGAAAATGTAGAAAAATTAAGAGATCGAAAGAGAGAGGCATTTATAGAGAGAGGATTGTACTCCGACAATTATATTTTGTTTAGATCTAATTGGATCTAATGTAAATCTACTCAGATCTGATGGATCTACTCATCTTCTTCGTCAGAAACATATCTTCTTCACCATTGGTAAGGGTGAAGTAAGGAGTTTATGGTCAGTGGTTGCCGGTGAATCCCAATCGATGGCAGTAGTCGATCGTCGATGACTATATATTAGAAAGAGAAAGAGGCGCAGAAGAACAAAGGCACCGAAGAACAAAAACGTTACAGGACTTTTAGGTATAAACAAAAGGTTGTGAGAATAAATAGGCGACATCTTTTTCAAATAGGACTTCTTTATAATTTGCCCAAATTATATCTTGAGATCCAAACTAAACAAGTTAGATGAGTATGAGTGCCTCTAATAAAGGCCAAGTTTTTCAAAAAAAAAACATTGATTTTTGTAGAGATACTTCAGCAAAACATCAAATTTGGGGGATAAAGCAACAGAGAGAGAGAGAGATAGAGCGAGCGAGTACATACAACCTGTTTTTCTATATGGCAGACTTCATACAACCATTAGATGCATGCTCCATATTTTCAGTTCACTTCCAATCACTATAATAATTGCGCAAGCATCTAACACGTAAATTTAGGTGCCTTCAGAATGGCCATTCTAGAATGAAGTTTTATCAACTGCTATTACATCATGATCATTTTCATCTTTTCAGGAAATATTTTAGCTCAATCTCCATTCCCAAGAATAATCTTCCGCATATCATTTTTTTCACCATGTGGTGCCTCTTCGTCGTGAGATGTGGGAAGTATGGTTGAGAAAACGAACGCACTTCCACATTTAGAGTGGACGACAGCGGCAACATATCGAATCTAGAGACGACGGTGGTAGATCGGTGTGGATCACTCAGACGACAATGAACGACCAAGGAGGAAGAGAAGATTGCGGTGACGATGTTGGAGATTAAGTACTAGATCGGTGGCGGCGGCAAAGGTGGTGGTGTTTGTAACAATCTGAAAATTTAAGTTGTCCCTTAAATTTTATATCAATATTATTTAATTATAAATGAGAAAAAAAAAACCCTAAAGGTCTCATTAAATATTCTGTAAAAGTAAAAAAAACTATTAAATATTATGGTTGTATGTAATAAAAAAATAATTAGGAAGTGTATTGTAACGCCCTCAAAATAATAACAATAAACCCATCAGATAAGACATGCATTTACATTTAAACTAACCGCATTCCTTTCATTCATTAGAATTCCAAGACATAAGTATTACATGTTAACCTCATAACAAAATGCCCTACGGGCTTACAGCTTTCCAAGTTAACACTTGGTTACAACAAAGAGTTCTAACTCGTTTACACATTAAGCCCTTGGCTTGAAATTACATGTAATACATCAAAAATAAAACGACAAGACTATGCCCGCCACTAGCCTCCCAGCTATGTCCTTGGAGGTGGCATGCTTCCTGTACCTGAAAATGATATTCCCATATAGGGTGAGCCACAGCCCAGTAGAAATACACTAAACCAACCATGGACAATGACTAAAACATTAGCAATTGATAGTTGGTCAACACTGATACAATCACATAAATTACATATTTATGTCAACGACTTACAAGTCCCATTTACTTTTCATTTTCCCTTTTTCAACAGATAAGCATGCTAGCTCTATCATCATTTTCACAGATATGTATAAAAACAATATCTCACATTCAGATAAGCATAAAAGCTATATCCACATTCTCAACAGATATGTATATCAACAATATCCACAGATAAGCATACAAGCTGTATCCACACTTCACAACAGATATGTATATCAACAATATCCACAGATAAGCATACAAGCTGTATCCACACTTCACTTCACAAAGATAAGCATATGAGCTCTATCTTCACTTCTCTAGACAAGCATATGAGCTCTGTCTACGGAGTACATCCCCTATCTCCTCCAAATACCTATCCGGTTTAGAGGTCCATCCCCTATCTTCCCCTAAACCGCGGAGTACATCCCCTATCTCCTCCTCTACACATAACGCATATAAACACATTGGTTCTATACACAATCACACAATACAAACAATTAATGTATTCTAGCAACTGTCAAGTTCCATAACACATTCCATTGATTAGTTTCAGTTTGCCTAATCAACATACATTGTCTACAACAATCACGACTATCCTCCACCGATAGCCCAAAGCAGTTATTTCTAAAACAGAAAATAAATGCACAAATGGATATTCAATCAACATTTCATTTCCTCATTTCTCATCAATTAATTATCCCAATTAATTAAACAATGTAATTAGGCCATTTTCCATAATTACCATTTCAACCCTTAGGTCCCATTTTCATCAATGATTCAACAATCATTCCATTTTCTTCATGCCAAACATGCATCTAGGTTTATTATGAATGAAACCCCAACCTTTGTAAAATTACACAAAAGCCCCAAACTTTCACAAAATTACCCAACCAAGCCCAACATCTCAAAATACCAAAATTTAAAGACAAAACCCATAGAGAGGAGTAGGTTATCCCTACCTCAAATTCGGAGTTCCAAAGGAGAAGACGACAAAACCCAACGTGCTCCAAAACCCGAGATTTTCAGATTAAAATGAAGCCCTCGACGATCAACAACTTTTTTGTAAAGGCCAAAGGTGAGTAAATCACTCCTACTAGATCAAAACCTAGAGAGAAGGTAGTATCTAGAGTGAGAGGCTCAACAATGGTGTTTTTGGAAAAGTAAGAGAGAGAAGATAAAGTGAAAAAGTGATTTGAAGAGTCACAAATTCGGGACTTTAACCCAGGTCTCCGCTCGAGCGTAAAACACCCCGCTCGAGCGTACACTCACAGACTTCCGCTCGAGCGGCCAACCTCCCGCTCGAGCGCAGAATGCACTCGCCCAGCACTTTTGCAGAACCAGGCCTCCGCTCGAGCTCCCAACCTTACGCTCGAGCTCACAACACTGCACAACAAGATACTGGATGGACGTAATCTACGCTCGAGCGCCAATACCTCCGCTCGAGCGTACAGGCCAAAAATCTGGGCAACTAGTTTTGGTTTCTAAACTCAACCAACCTGTAACAAACCCGCTCAACACATCCTATAACTCAAATACAAAGTAAGAAAGGATGTAAACAAGATAATAAACAACTACCAACATCCACGGACACATGTCCGGATCACTATACAACAAGGGTAAACCCGGGATCGCTATAACCTCCCCCCCTTAAAGAATTTCGTCCCCGAAATTAAGCACAAGTTTTCAAAACAAGTTTTCCTTCATTTTAGACAATGTTACAATTTAACATTCAATAATTCGACCCATTACCGGTCATCCCATCCCTTTAACAAGAGACATATCACAATATGTAAACAACATATGTATTTTCAACATGCATTAACATTATGCACTATCTTTCCAATTTTAACAATATATTCAACACATATAGTGTCACATTCAACTTCCATATGAGGCAAGTTCCAAACATACTTCCAACAACTAAAACATTTTCAATGTTTCACAACTTAAGACATATATAAAAGTTCTTAAGTTTAACAAAATGTAAAATTTAAATACAAGATTACATATCAACAAACAAGTCCGGATATTTCTCTCGGACTTCCAACTCACGTTCCCAAGTGGCTTCCTCCACTCCGTGATGTTTCCACAAGACTTCCACCAAAGGAATGGTCTTGCCACGCAGGACCTGATCCCGCCTATCCAAGACCCGAACCGGTCTCTCCTCATACGAGGCATCCTCATCTACCTCTAAATCAGTCCAATCCAACACATGTGATGGATCTGGCTCATACTTCCGAAGCATACTCACATGAAACACGTCATGCACTCCGGACAACTGCGGTGGTAAGGCCAATCGATAAGCAACCTCACCAATCCTCTCAAGGATCTCAAAAGGACCAATAAACCGAGGGGATAACTTCCCACTCTTCCCAAACCTCATCAGACCTCGCCTAGGTGATATCTTCAGAAAGACATGATCACCTACCTCAAACGCCAAAGGTCTCCTCCTACGGTCGGCATAACTCCTTTGTCGACTCTGGGCTGTAACAAGCCTCCTACGGATAAGCTCAACTTTCTCCGTCGTCTCCCTAACCAACTCCGGACCCAACAAAGGTGCATCACCCACCTCGGCCCAACAAACTGGAGACCTGCACGGTCGGCCATACAAGGCCTCAAACGGTGCCATACCGATGCTAGACTGAAAACTGTTGTTGTAGGCAAACTCTACCAATGGCAAGTGCCTCTCCCACGTCCCACTGAAGTCCAGGACACAACCCCGAAGCATATCCTCGAGGATCTGAATAGTACGCTCGGACTGCCCGTCAGTCTGAGGATGATAAGCCGTACTAAAGGTCAACTTAGTGCCCAAGGCACTCTGCAAACTCTGCCACAACCTGGCAGTAAAACGAGGATCTCTATCTGAGACGATCGTCACTGGGACCCCGTGCAATCTCACTACGTCCCGAATATACAAGTCGGCAAGATGATCTACCGAATCTCTCACGCGCATAGGAATAAAGTGCGCCGACTTAGTCAACCGGTCTACAACCACCCAAATAGCATCACTACCCCGCTGAGTCCTCGGAAGACCTACAACGAAGTCCATAGTGACATGCTCCCACTTCCACTCGGCAATAGGCAAGGGTTGCAACAAACCCGCTGGCCTCTGATGCTCGGCCTTCACTTGCTGGCAAGTAAGGCATTTCGATACGAAAACAGCCACATCTCTCTTCATACCCCGCCACCAAAACTGGCGACCCAAATCCTGATACATCTTAGTACCTCCCGGATGCACCGCAAGGCGCGAATGGTGAAACTCTCGGAGTACCTCCTCTCGGCAAGCCTCCGGTACAAACAAACGGTCTCGGTATCTCACACTCAGGTCGGGATACACCGTCAAACCCTTCTCACCCTTCCCACTGGAAATCTTCTCTCGGAGGGATTCTACCTCAAGGTCACCTCTCTGTGCCTCTAACACTCTAATCACAAGTGTAGGCTGCGCAACAACAGAAAACAAGGCCGCAGCCTCGACAGATTCGCTCAGTAGCAAATCAAACTCGCCAAGTGCTCCCAACATCTCCCATTCCCGGATGGCTATACAAGCTACATCACTAATGGATTTCCTACTAAGGGCATCAGCCACAACATTGGCCTTTCCCGGATGATAATGCAACTCAAAATCATAATCCTCGATGAACTCCATCCATCTCCTCTGCCTCAGATTCAAGTCTCTCTGTGTAAACAGATACTTCAAACTCTTGTGATCCGAGAATACCTCGAACCTCTCACCATAAAGGTAGTGCCTCCAGATTTTCAAGGCAAAGATCACAGCTGCTAACTCTAGGTCGTGTGTGGGGTAATTCTTCTCGTGTATTTTCAACTGACGTGAGCCATAAGCTACCACTTTTCCCTCTTGCATCAACACACAACCCAAACCCTCTCGTGAAGCATCACAATAAACCGCATAACCCAACCCTCTCTCCGGAATAATCAACACCGGAGCGGTGGTCAATCTAACTTTCAGTTCTTGAAGCGACTTTTCACAAGTCTCACTCCACACAAACTTGACTCCTTTCCGAGTCAGTCTAGTCAACGGTGACGCTAACCTGGAGAAATCCTTCACAAACCGACGGTAATACCCAGCTAATCCCAGAAAACTGCGGATCTCAAATACACTCTTAGGCTGTGCCCAATCTTGCACTGCCTCAACCTTGGATGTATCAACAGACACCCCTTCCCCAGATACCACATGGCCTAAGAATTTGACTTCCCCCAGCCAGAACTCACACTTCCCAAACTTGGCATACAGCCTATGGGCTCTAAGTAACTCAAGCACCACTCTCAAGTGTGCCTCGTGCTCCTCCTCAGAAGACGAATAGATAAGGGTATCGTCCACAAAAACAACCACAAAGCGGTCTAAGAACTCCCGGAAAATCCGGTTCATCAAGTCCATAAAGACTGCCGGTGCATTGGTAAGCCCAAATGGCATCACCAGAAACTCATAATGGCCATACCGCGTACGGAATGCCGTCTTAGGAATATCTTCCTCCCTGACCCTCAACTGATGGTAACCCGATCTCAAGTCTATCTTAGAGAAACAACGGGAACCCTTCAACTGGTCAAACAAATCATCTATACGGGGCATAGGGTACTTATTTTTAACCGTAGCCCGATTCAACTTCCGGTAGTCTATACACAATCTCAAGGCACCATCTTTCTTTTTAACAAAGAGTACCGGTGCTCCCCACGGTGAAACACTAGGGCGAACAAAGCCCTTATCGAGCAATTCCTGGAGCTGAACTTTCAACTCAACCAACTCTGCTGGAGCAAAACGGTAAGGTGCCATAGAAATCGGCGCCGTATCAGGCACTAAATCAATAGAGAACTCTATCTCTCGGTGAGGTGGCAAACTAACAAGATCTTCGGGAAAGACATCCGAATACTCACAAACCACCCTCGGCAATACATGCTGGGTCTCACCACTCTCACCACTCTCAAAACTAGCAAGTAGACTACTAAGCTCACTTCGCCCTCGCGAATCATACCCCGGTGGCAAAACACTACCAACCCGGTCTCCCAAGAAATGGAACCACTCCCCGCTCAAGGTACACAATGTAACCCTCTGGCGGTAGCAATCAATAACAGCCCGGTATGACGATAACCAGTCCATACCCAAAATAACATCAAAACCCTTCATGGGCATGACAACAAACGGAAAAGGAAGCCTATAGTCGGCGACCTCTATATCACATCCTCTAACACCCTGTTTCAGAATCAACTCACCACCCAAAGGCGATACCACACAAATAGGAGATGCTAACTGTGCTAACTCCAATTCCAAAACAGATGCAAATGCAGCAGATACAAAAGAATGAGATGCACCCGTGTCTATCAACACATTAGCAACTGAGTTGCAAAACAGAAAAGTACCTCTCACTACTGATGGAGCCGGTACTAAGTCCTGCGCGGTAACAGCATACACGCGCCCCGTAGGCCCCTGGTCTACCTGCTCACCTCTCGGAGCAAAAGACTGCTGCACAGACTGGGATGACGAAGCTCCCGGATTGGCCCTCGAGGCCTGCACAGACTGAGCTGGCTGAAAACCCTGCGTCTGCCTAGAACCAGACGCTTCCGAAGTGGCACTCAACTGTGGGCAAAACCTCTTCATGTGCCCAGGTTGTCCACACTGATAACAAATCAAGAGCTGCCCCCTGCCCAAACTCTGACTCGGCGGTCTAGCTGAAGAAGAAGCAGCTTTCTGACCCCCACCCTTCTGCGGGCAAACAGATACCTTGTGACCCAGCTGGCCACACTTGTAACAAGTGAATTCCCCCTGACTGCCTCTCCCCGAGCCTACACTAGGCACTGGAAAGGTCGATCTAGAGACTGCACCCTGAGACTGCTGAGGGTTATAACCCTTCTGTCTCCTGCCATCACTCTGACTATCCTGGCTCCTCTTGGAGCCTCTCTGACCCTCATCCTCCTCCTGCATCATAAGCTCCATATGAGCTGCAGCGTCCACTAGGTGTCTATATTCTCGAATATAAGACCCACCAATTCTCAACTTGAGGCCCCGCCTCAACTTCCGCTCAAACTCATAGCAACGGCGTTCCTCAGACGCCACCAGTTCAGGTGCAAACCTAGACAGACTGGTAAAAGTAGCCTCAAACTCAGCCACTGACAAGCCCTGCTGATTAAGCCGGCTAAATTGATCCCTCAGCTTCTCCCTAGCTGCTGCTGATAAAAACCTCTCCTGAAAAGCATTCACAAACGCCTCCCAAGTACCACCAACACGAGCTTTCTCGTACTTCCACCATTGACCCGCATCTCCCTTCAGTTGAAAGGATGCCAAGGTCACTTTCAGTGCTCCGTCCTCGATGCCAAGCATCTCAAACGTCTTCGTTGTCTGTTCGAGCCATTCATCTGCCTTAAGCGGCTCTTTAGGATCCCCGATAAACTCGTCCGGATTACACCGAAAGAACTCCCTCTTCAAGAAGGAAGGCCCTGTCTCAGCTGCCTGATTCCCAGCTCTAAGAATACCCAAAGCTCCTGCTATCTCTCTGGCCAAGGCACCCATAGCCTGCTGACCTACTGGCTCGGCCACATTGGCCTGCCCAACTCCCTCCTGCACTGCCGGAATCTCACCCTGTAACGGTACTTCCTGCCTCGCAGGTCTACCACGCCTAGCACCTCTTCCTCGTCCTGACATCCTAATAAAGGCAACACAGAACGTTAGCACATTCATAAATGTGCCGAAACTAAACACTCACGTCCTAATGCATGGACAACTGTAATTCACTCCACATAAGCACATAAACACATAAGCACTTACGAATTTCATTTCCGGATAATGATAGTCCCAAGACGTTACTAGAGTTCCGGTTAGAAATAGCATTGATCAAGTGCCTTTCCAACAAGACTCCCAGAAACTCAAGGATCCAATCAACATCCTAGAAATTAAATCCCATACCCACATAGTCACATAAGCATGTTAGCATTTAAGCACATAGCATATGATACTACATCTAAGTCTCTATCAAGCGAGACAAACCCATTGTGATCCTAATCACTTCCCACGTACCCAAAGTATTCGAACCCGGTACGCTCTGATACCAAGTTGTAACGCCCTCAAAATAATAACAATAAACCCATCAGATAAGACATGCATTTACATTTAAACTAACCGCATTCCTTTCATTCATTAGAATTCCAAGACATAAGTATTACATGTTAACCTCATAACAAAATGCCCTACGGGCTTACAGCTTTCCAAGTTAACACTTGGTTACAACAAAGAGTTCTAACTCGTTTACACATTAAGCCCTTGGCTTGAAATTACATGTAATACATCAAAAATAAAACGACAAGACTATGCCCGCCACTAGCCTCCCAGCTATGTCCTTGGAGGTGGCATGCTTCCTGTACCTGAAAATGATATTCCCATATAGGGTGAGCCACAGCCCAGTAGAAATACACTAAACCAACCATGGACAATGACTAAAACATTAGCAATTGATAGTTGGTCAACACTGATACAATCACATAAATTACATATTTATGTCAACGACTTACAAGTCCCATTTACTTTTCATTTTCCCTTTTTCAACAGATAAGCATGCTAGCTCTATCATCATTTTCACAGATATGTATAAAAACAATATCTCACATTCAGATAAGCATAAAAGCTATATCCACATTCTCAACAGATATGTATATCAACAATATCCACAGATAAGCATACAAGCTGTATCCACACTTCACAACAGATATGTATATCAACAATATCCACAGATAAGCATACAAGCTGTATCCACACTTCACTTCACAAAGATAAGCATATGAGCTCTATCTTCACTTCTCTAGACAAGCATATGAGCTCTGTCTACGGAGTACATCCCCTATCTCCTCCAAATACCTATCCGGTTTAGAGGTCCATCCCCTATCTTCCCCTAAACCGCGGAGTACATCCCCTATCTCCTCCTCTACACATAACGCATATAAACACATTGGTTCTATACACAATCACACAATACAAACAATTAATGTATTCTAGCAACTGTCAAGTTCCATAACACATTCCATTGATTAGTTTCAGTTTGCCTAATCAACATACATTGTCTACAACAATCACGACTATCCTCCACCGATAGCCCAAAGCAGTTATTTCTAAAACAGAAAATAAATGCACAAATGGATATTCAATCAACATTTCATTTCCTCATTTCTCATCAATTAATTATCCCAATTAATTAAACAATGTAATTAGGCCATTTTCCATAATTACCATTTCAACCCTTAGGTCCCATTTTCATCAATGATTCAACAATCATTCCATTTTCTTCATGCCAAACATGCATCTAGGTTTATTATGAATGAAACCCCAACCTTTGTAAAATTACACAAAAGCCCCAAACTTTCACAAAATTACCCAACCAAGCCCAACATCTCAAAATACCAAAATTTAAAGACAAAACCCATAGAGAGGAGTAGGTTATCCCTACCTCAAATTCGGAGTTCCAAAGGAGAAGACGACAAAACCCAACGTGCTCCAAAACCCGAGATTTTCAGATTAAAATGAAGCCCTCGACGATCAACAACTTTTTTGTAAAGGCCAAAGGTGAGTAAATCACTCCTACTAGATCAAAACCTAGAGAGAAGGTAGTATCTAGAGTGAGAGGCTCAACAATGGTGTTTTTGGAAAAGTAAGAGAGAGAAGATAAAGTGAAAAAGTGATTTGAAGAGTCACAAATTCGGGACTTTAACCCAGGTCTCCGCTCGAGCGTAAAACACCCCGCTCGAGCGTACACTCACAGACTTCCGCTCGAGCGGCCAACCTCCCGCTCGAGCGCAGAATGCACTCGCCCAGCACTTTTGCAGAACCAGGCCTCCGCTCGAGCTCCCAACCTTACGCTCGAGCTCACAACACTGCACAACAAGATACTGGATGGACGTAATCTACGCTCGAGCGCCAATACCTCCGCTCGAGCGTACAGGCCAAAAATCTGGGCAACTAGTTTTGGTTTCTAAACTCAACCAACCTGTAACAAACCCGCTCAACACATCCTATAACTCAAATACAAAGTAAGAAAGGATGTAAACAAGATAATAAACAACTACCAACATCCACGGACACATGTCCGGATCACTATACAACAAGGGTAAACCCGGGATCGCTATATGTATATTATCAAAAATGATATATAACTAGGCCAGGGTAACATTACACCAAAAGTTTTAAAAAAGAAAAAAAAAAGAAGAAGAAGAAGAAGAAGAAGAAGAAGGAGAAGATAAACATGAATTAAGGGATAAGGCTTTAGGTGCCACGTGTAGGAGCTAGGGGGAACCTTGTGGCTTGGTGCCCACGGTTGCCTCCCCATAAATAGGGGAGGATTTGCTTAGATCAAGCCAAACAAAGAAAGGGAAAGAAAATACTAGAAGTAAAGAAGGTTCTTAAAAGTGGAAAGAAAGAGTGAGGTATTAATTTTAAGGTGAATTATATTATACCTTGAGTCACCATGATATATTTTATGTATGTTTTGAGTTACAATAATTTATTTTACGTAATTTATATTTTATAAATTATATTAATATTTTAATTACGTTAATTACTTTCTGAACTCTATTTGCTTAAATTGAAACCCGTAGATATGTTTGTTTAAGTTTTAATAGAGATAGGTGCGGGGTGAAGTATGGGAAAGACCACAGGACGTGCAGGGGTGAGGGGCACCGCACGTGCGAGGAAGGGCGCCGTACGTGCGGGATTCTGGCAGTCTGAATCTCTGTTTTTTTTTTCTCTTTTTGGTCGTGTGTGTATCACATTTTGGGCATTTCCCTTTCACTGTAAACATTATTTTTCTCGTCCTCTCTAAAAACCCTTATCAAATACCAAAACTCTTTGATTTTCCTTGCAATCCTTTGGGTATAGAGTCATCTTCCCTCACCAATCTTGGAGATCAAAAGCTAGAGCTTCACATTGTGTGGTGGAAATCAAAGATCTCTCATCCTTGATCCTAGGGTTTCACCAATCTCTTCATCAAGCTTGAGGTAGGGTTTTCTTTGAGTTATATATATGCTTATGTAAGTTTTTGGTGGATTTTGTGAGCTCTTCTTTGTTATTTCCAAAAATGGGTTTGTCGCTCAAGAAATTGATGATTTTGTAGAATAAACTCTATCTTGTATTCTCTTAAAGATTTTCTTGAAATTTTGGACAAATGGGTTGAGATTAAGGAGTAAAATGAGGCTTTGCAAAGAAGATGGAAAATGTTAGGGTTTTTTTTTTTTTTTTTTTTTTTGTGAAAACCTAGAAATTAGGGGTTTTCTTTTGAAAATGTAAAAATTCTATTTTGATGATTTGTAGTATAATGACTTCTTGACATATGACAAATTGGGAACTATATTTGAATTTGTTGGTAAATGTTAATGCATGTGTAGTGATGAGTTGATCCATTGGTTGAGGTCCATAAATTATGAACATTGAAATCTTGAGAGGTTAATGTTCAAAAATATTGCATATGGCCTTGCAATGGCCAAGGTAATGAGAATGATACAATATGTGGAAGGTTATCATATGTTGTTACATTTAATTGAACTTGTAGTTTTATGTTGATTCATGTTAAAGGGAAGGAAATGGGATATGGGGTTGTCATTGTGTTATTGGAAATACTTAAAAATTGTAGGGTGTTATGAAATTTTGAGCATCTTTTGCATTATACATTCCCTCAATTGATCTTATTGCATTCTAAATCGAGTTGGAAAATGATTACATTGAGAAATGAATATTTGAAATGAGAATCATGGAAATGCTAAGGGATAAATATGTTGGTAAGTCCGATTAGGAGGTGTAGTTGAATTTGTTAAGTTGGCCTGAGTGTCCGGGGTGAAAAATCGAAAACATGCACGGAGGAGGTACCACTTCCCTTCCAGTTAGCAACCAGTAAAGTGGGGTTAGTGCTTGTTGAGCTTACTTGCCGGCACCGACCTAGGGATTACCTGAGTCGTATTTACTGCCCCTATCGAATAAAATTGGAAGTATTGGAATTGTTGAGATTTCAAGTTATTATTGAAAACATGGAAATTCTTAAAAAGCTTGTGAATGAAAATTCTCTTTAAAAGGCATTGCATAGCATTTGGCATTAAACATCGGCATTGCATTCAACATTGGGAATTGACATAAATGTATATACTTTGTTAAGGATTCTCTACTGGGCTTTATGCTCACCCTTATGGGATCTTGATGCAAGTAAAGATGTGGTGATTCCGTCGAGTTGAGGGTGTGAATATAATTGTGAAGAGTGGATAACTCTATTCTTGTGTTGTGGATTTAATTGCTAGCCAAGGGCTATTTATATATAGGCCCGAGAGGTCATTTTTGTATAACCGGGCTTAAACCTTGGAAATTGTAAGCCCATGAGGGCATTTTATTATTTTTGGAACATGATGCTCTACATGCTGTAGATTCATGTATTTTTTTTATCATTGAATGTATAATTCGCATGTAGAACTTTTGTATAAATCTTGTCAATTAATGGTAAAATGGTTGGAGCATTGCTGTTACAATCTAATGGATGTGTGTCGAGGTATTAGAGTTATGTTGAATTATTTCAGGACGTTACAAGTTATGACATTATTATTGACCACACTCATTATACAAAGAATAATGCTATATGTACCAATTAGTGTACTAAATAGTATACCAATTGATGATGTGACATAATTTAAGATGTTTTTTATATTTGTAATTTGTATAATGAGTGGAGTCAATAATAATGTCATAACTAGTGTTGGTACACTAGTTAGTACACTAATTGATGCATGTACCACCGTTATACAAATTACAAATACCAAAAATATCTTAAATTATGCTAAATCATCAATTGATACACTAGTTGGTATACTAATTAGTGCATATAGCATTATTCATATAATATTGACCATCGATTGGTTTATAGTTTAAAATTTGTTAATTTGTTTAAAAAAAATTATCAATCAATAGGAAAGTAATTACAAAATATAATAAATATTTATGTCTTGAAATAGATAGTTAATCCACAATAGTTCAAAAGTCACAAAGCCTAACCAACCAATAAACTAAGGGCTGGTTTGGCATACCCCAAATAATTTAAAAAGCAAAAAAGTTACTAAAAAAATTAAAAAGTTATCACTATTTACCAAAAAAAAATTTAAAAATTAATTTTACACAAATTATTACAACTCAGTCTGAAATCCCACAGACTTTTGCTGATTTTTTTGGAAAAATTGCACAGGCGGGGGTGCACAAACAACACGGTACTGTTCGGCCCATGGGAACCCATCACGGGTTCTGTTTTGATAATCTAAACCGTTCAATGTATAGAACTTGTCGAGTAATATATGTCTGTAAAAAATCACATTGATCGGATATCGCTAACTATATGATCAAATTAGTTTTGTATGAAAAAAATGAATGGTGTTATATTTAACGGTTGAAAAAAAAACTAATCCGATCAGATAGCTATCAATATCCGATCAATGTGATTTTTTACAATCATATAGTACTTGATGAGATCTACACATTGAACGGTTCTGATTAGCAAAACGGGACCCGTGTTGGGCCCCCACAGGCTCAACAACACTGTCCAATGCAATGCCCGAAAAGGAGGCAACCATTTATTATATCAAATCACTCTGTCCAGATGGTACGAGCTATATTGTCTACTCTCCATAACTTCTCATACATACTAATTTATACAATTTTTTAATACACATTTTTTTCATAAAAAGTCAAAAATTAACCAAAACAACCATCTTTTTTTTTCAACTTTTTAGTCTAAAAAATCAAAAAGTGCACTTATTTAGAACATTCCAAACAACTCCTAAGCTCACCCCTGACAACCTCCATAATGGAAAGAAATAAAACCACAAAGTCCAACAACCGTCATAATATGAGAGAAATAAAAGCACCATAGAAGGTATAAAATTTCTCATAAGATTAAATTATGACACATACGATAAATAAATTTACAAATATTATGACTTGTAGGTGCCATGCTGGTACCTTCCTCTTCTCTTATTGGTTGAGAGAGTAGGGGTTACAATTATGTGTTGGGTGATGAGGAGACAACATGAGGGGCTATGGTATTTGTGATTGGTTGAAGGTATCATATGACATGCCACATAGTACCCTCCTAACACTTGAAATTTTTTCCCTATATATCATAACATTTCCTATTCATTTAACAATTAACTTAAAAATTTGAACTTTAATAGCCTAGTGATTGAGGTGTCTCCAAACAAAACACACAAATAACAAACTCCACAAATACAAATTTTAAAATTTATTTATTTTTTAAAATCTAAAATAAAGTTTAATAACAAAAATAATAAGCTCATCAATTTTATATAAATTTCTATTTCTTGAGACAAAAATATTTTTTAAATTTTGAAAATATTATTTCAGTGTTTATTTTCATCTTTATTTTTAAAAAATTCTAAATATTCAAGTAAAAAAATATTATGAGCTTGTTTGGCATCCCTTAAATAAGTGTACTTATTTAGGTCACATAACTTCTTTTCTTTTCTATATATCTTTTCATAAAAAGTCAAAAAATATGCTTATTAGATCATCTCAAACAATCATTATTTAAATGGTGAGAAAATATTTTAGACCTTCAATTTTGAACCCAAAACCAACTCTAAAGCTTCATTTGGCTAAAGATTTTTGGCTAAAAAAGAACAAAAAGACAAAATTAGCTATATAAGTTAATAACACAAAATGTCACATCTAAATCATAATCATTACACTTTTTCTCTCACAAATGTCAAAAAGCCAAAAAAGTCAAATCAAACGAGGTTAAAAAAGTCAAGTTAAAAACGTCTCAACGCAAAAAAACTACTCACTCTATCTCAAAATAATGGTCCCTTTTGGGGAATCTAACTTTTTTTGGTAGTACAATTATTGTACTTTAAAAAAGTAAATTTTCCAAAATTACCCTTTGATAGTACATTTTTTTTAGGAATATCAATGTCATAATTGTACTTTTTATATTATTTATAAATTTAAAAGAAAGGCAAAATAGAAAATTTATATTATTTTTGTTCTTAATTTTTGAAGAGGGACTAATATTTTGGGACAATGAAAAATGGAATAAGGGACTAATACTATGGGACGGAGGGAGTAACTAAAAAAACCAATGCCAAACAAAGACTTGTAATGTATTATATGCCATATCATAAGAATCACGCTAAATATAAAAATTATTAAGCCTTCGTTTGGCATAGAAGGTTTTTGGGCTTTTTGGCTAAACTAGTCACAATAAGACAAAATAGACTTTTTAACTTAATAAGATAAAATGTCACATTCAAACCATAATCATTTCATTTTTTCTCTCAAAAAAGTAAAAAAAGTCAAAAAGTCTATCTCAAATGAGACTTTTTAGCCCCCAGAGATAGCCAAAAAGTCAATCCACATCCCAAACGAAGCCTAAATGAGTGTTTGTCATTGATTTTGGAGTTTCAAAATTAAGAGGTGTTACACTACTTAGCCTTCATTTGGTATGCTAAAATGCTTAGCTTTTTGGCTATTTTAGCCACAAAAAGATAAAATAGGCTAAAAAGTCAATAAAATAAAATGTCACATTCAAGCCATAATCATTTCATTTTTTCTCTTACAAAAGTCAAAAAAATTAAAAAGTTTATTTCAAACGAGACTTTTTAACTCTATATTAGGTGCTCGTTTGGCTAAAATTTTGGAACTAAAAAAGCATAAAAAGACAAAATAAACTATATAAGTCAATAAGATAAAATATTATTTTTTACTCATAATCATTATATTTTTTCTCTCACAAAAGTCAAAAAAAGTCCCAAATTAAAAATCAAACGAGGCTAAAAAGCCAAACTAAAAAAGTTTCAAGTTAAAAAAATTAACTATATCAATCAATACCAAATGACTTCTAAAATAATTTAAAAAATTAAAAAATTAACTTACATCTCCAATGAACCCTTATAACTTAGGAGTCTCATACTTGTCCTTTCAATAAAAGAAATATTCAGTTTGCTTGGTTTCATTTTTTCAAAAAAATTTACTTTCTTATTTTACGTGTTTTTTTTATTTTTATTGAATTTTTTTAATATTTTAAACAATTTTTTTACTTTTTAGAAACACCTAACATAAATAACTTAAAAAGTAAAAAAATTGTAAAAAAAATATTTTAAAATTCACTAAATACCACAAATATAAAATAAAAAAATACAAGAATTCAGTACATTTTTTTGTATTTTTATATATTTATTAGTTTTTTAAAATATTTTTTTACAAATTTTTTACTTTTTAGATACATATATCTAAGTATGTGCATCTAAAAAAATAAAAAATATATTTAAAATTTTAAAAATATTCACTAAAAATCAAAAAATTAATTTTTAAAAAATTTAATTTAAAAAATCCAAACAAAACACACTTATTATCATTCACTATCACCCACCTAACTGACTTGGTCATGTCACAATTCCATCTCATTGATCTCCGTGATGTCACATAAATTTTTCACAGATGAATGGTTGAAATGAGATAGGAACATTACAGTCGGTGATATGAAAATTTTCGTGTAATGATGGCTCTTGGGTAACTAATTTGCTGACTCATTGTGGACCAACCTTTGTCAGTACAAACCTTTTACCTAACTAACCTGTTACGTTCTTTTTGATATTTTGGTTTGAATTAATGATCCAACATGTGTAAGTGGTTTCAATTCAAATTTCTATCATTTCCTCTCATCATATTTGATGCGACATATTTGCATAATTTAAATATTAATAACATTTATGTATAACAGTATATTGTTGTGATTAATATTCAATTAATAGGTGTGTGTTCCAACATATGGTAGATATAGTGAGCATTTAGATCTCGTTTGACAATATATTTTTTAATAATTTTTTAATTTTTTGATTAAAATATAATAAAAAAAAATAATAGGTATGTTTGGTTTGAATTTTTAGAGTGATTTTGAGAAAAAAAAAATTAGAAAATCTGTTTGGTTTGTAAATTTTTTAAAGCAATTTTCAAAATCACTTTATTTCTCTTACCTATCAATCAATCACTTTTTCTATCTCCTCTCTCATTCTCAATCACTTTTTCTCTCACACACATTTACTCAATTATAACAAAACATCAAATCATTACAAACTTCCAAACTCCAAAACTACTTTCAAAATACACAACCAAACAAACTAAAAAAATTTCTAAACTCTTTTTCCAAAACAATTTTCAAAAACTACTCTCCCAAAAATAAACCAAACATGCTCAGTATATTTGAGATGATTTTTTGACTTTTTATGAAAATATGTGCAAAAAGTAGAGAAAATAAGAACTCTTTGACTTTTTGGTGGTATAAGTTGTTGGTTTTTTGATTTTTTTTAACAACTTTTTGACTAAAAAAGCCACTTTCCAAACAGGGTCTTAGTCTCCGTTTGATATTGACTTTTTTAGTTAATTTTTTTTAATTGGGATTTTTTTTAGTTTGTGACTAAAATGTTCGTTTGGTTTGGCTTTTTTGATTTTTTAAACTTTTGTAAGAAAAAAAATAGATGATTCAGATTTGACATTTTATCTTATTAACTTATTTAGCCTATTTTATCTTTTATTTTTTTTTAGCCCAACTAAGTTAGTGAAACGAAGACTTAGGCCTCGTTTGCTAAGTGGCTTTTTTAGCCAAAAAGTCACTAAAAAAATCAAAAAACCAACAACCTATACCAAAAAGTCAAAGATTCTATTTTCTCTCTACTTTTTGTACATCTTTTTGTAAAAAGTCAAAAAGTCATCCCAAGCATACTAATTTTTTTTTGCATCACATTTTAGCTAAAAAGTCAAAAAATTACTAAAATAGCATGTTCCCAAACGAGGCATTAGCATCATATTAAAAAAGCCAATTTTTATTTTTGTTTGAAATGTTCAAAAGTCATAAAAAAATAATTTCTTAATAACTTCTCAAACATATTAACAAAGAAAGTCAATCCCAAATTGTGACAGACCATTGTTTTAAAAAGATAATTGAAAGTTGACATTTTAATTTTTTTGTGTGAGGGATAATGTTACCCAAAATATTAACTTTTTATTCATCTTCTCAGATGACCCCAAAATAAGATGGTCATCTCACATTACTCTGCCAAATTATTTGCACCCTCTCTCAATCTTCTCCTTAAATTTTTAGATTAACATAGAGATGATACTTTACCTCACCGCGAATGTGTTTCTCAATTCACCTTACACAATTTTTTCCCATCCTAATAAACTAGAATAAATGATGTTTACTTTGTTTGTCCCACTTAACAAATTTAATTTTTAAAGTACAACTATTAAAATATTACATTGGTATATTTCTCACATAATTACTCCAGATTTAATTCTTAAGATTAAGTTTTGAAAAAAAAAAAAAAAGGAAATCATGAATTTTCTAATCCCCATATTAGTGGTCAACCTTTGATCGGATTAAGAATAAAATAATAAAATAAAATAATAAAATTAATTGAGGTGTGCATAAACTGGCTTTAACATATCTCCAACTACTCAGGGCTGGTTTGGCATAGATTATATAATCCATCTTTTTATCTTTTTATCTTTTTTTATCACATCACCTCTTTACTTTTTTGCATGTCTTTTCGTAAAAAGACAAAAGTACACTTTTTTAAGACACCCCAAATCAACCCTCAATATCAAAAAAAAAAAAAATAATAATAATAATAATAATAACAAAATTATGCCGACAACACCTCGCTTGTGCTTCGGCCTGACCACGGGCACGCCCAATTAGAAAATGAGCAGAGGACGGTATCTCACAAACTCAGTTACTGATTCGTTTCTAACGATGTCATGTTTTTTTAGTTACCCTTATGTCATCCTATTATTGTAGGTGTGATGTATGCAAAGTTTGATGAAGGTACTCTAAATATTAGGTTTTGTTTGATATGTGAGTTTAATTTTTTATTTTTTTTATTTTTTTAATTATTTTAATTTAAAGTTAAATAATCTCGTTTGAAATAAATTTTAACTTTTTTTAAAGAAAAAATAAAATGATTATAATTTAGATAATTTTATCTTATTAAAGTAAAAAATTCATTTTATTTTATTATTTTTGACCATTTTAGCTCCAACCCAATTCAATTTACCATACGAGTGTTAAATAATAATAAATCAAAAAAAAAAAAAAAACATGGGTCCAATTTTCAAATGTACGAGTCATGTAGTCAAATGAACAAAATATCTATGTATGATAACACTTTATTAAGAAAATTATAAATCAGTACATATTTATAAAAATAATTTTATATTAACAATAAATTTTATTAATTTTAATAATTAAAATTATAAATTTTTTTATGAATTTATAAATATTTTTGTAAAGTTATCATTGATTTATAATTTTTATCATTTTATTTAATATTATTATCATCATCTCATAAAAGGACTTGTTTAGAAACTTGACTATTTTAGATGTCATTTTTATTTTTAGCTATTTTAACATGGATTAAAAAGTTATGTTTGAGAAGTTAATTGACTTTTTTGTAATTGATTTGCTTTGATGGTTATGAAAAAAAAATATAAAATGATTATGATTTGAATGTAACATTTTGTCATATTAATTATTTTAAGCTATTTTGTCCTTATTGATTATTTTAACCTAAAAAAAATCTCTAATCCAACTTTCCAAACACCCTCATAATCTAACTATAATTAACACAAAGCATAACCCGACATAAACTCAACTATAGTTAAACAAATTAGTTGGTTGTATGATCACATTACATTAACATTGCTCTATCTCAGATGCGGAGCAAAAAAACTAATTCAAATGGACACTTATTAATTATAATTTTGAATTTTTTTCTCTTCATAATCAATAACAGATAATAAAATTTTAAGTTAATATTAAACTCAAAATCTTAAATATTTAATATAAAAAAATTGTATATATATTTTTACCATTGACCTTGTGGAAGATCATAATCCAAAATATGGGGTATTACTTGTAACTAGTGTATTAAGCGCAATGGGAAAAAGTCTTCTATGTCTTATAATAAATTATGTAATAATATAAAAATAATTTTTTTTTTTTTTACAAAACTTAAGAAAAATGAACATACTAGTGATATCACATCATCAACATATGATATCACTAGCTAGTAGTAAAACAATGTATGAATGATGGATCTTACTTGTCAAATATAATTAATAATTTAATAATTCCACATCTGCACAATGGAGTTAACTGTATTTACATATATGTGGTATTACCGCTGGATTATATTTTTTGTATAAAATTTTTATACATAATAATGCGACTTATTGAGCTCTCTTCATTTTCAATCAAAACAACCACTATTGTTTTTGTAATCTTAAAAATGCCATTGAAAAATTATTATAAATTTTATTTTTGTATAAATTTTATATTTATAATTCATTTTTCTTATATACAAAATAATTTTAAAAATTCCAAAAATGAGGGGGGCACGTGCCCTTGTTCCCTTAATATATCATGCTCCCTTAACGTATTGTTTCATAAATGGTAACTCCAAGATGTTCTTTGAAATTAGGGGTGTAAATTTGGTCTGGCCCGACCTATGTCGGGTCTCACGGGCTCCTACCAAAATTCAGACCGGGACGGGCTGGTCTACGAGCCAAAAAATTAGGCCTAGGCCTAGGCCCAAGTTTAAGGGTATTCGGAGCTTGGTCGGGCCGGTAGGCCAGGGCTTGGGGCAGACTTCAGCAAGCCTAAACAATTTTTTTTTGCTTTTTTTAATTTTTTTCTATCAAAAATTTATTATTTTACACAAAAAAAGACATTAGGCCTCGGGTCGAGTCTTTAGTGGGCTTTAAGCAGGTCAATGGGCCGAGTCAAATGGGCTGGGCCAGGCTTTAAAATGATGGCACAGGCCCAGGCCTAGGGTCTCGGACTAGACTCGGACTTGGGCCCAAACGGGCCGGGCCCATACTGGACCGCGGACGGACTTTGGACCACCTACAGGCCGTGGGCCATTATTACACTCCTACTTAAAATGCTGATTTTTTTTTTTTTGTTATTAAATTTTTAGTGAAAATATCTACCACTTTTAAGCTATGTTTGAAAATCAAAAAATTGAACTATAAAATTAAAAAATTATTGAAAAATTAATTACCAAACCAACCTTTATTTCTCTAGTTTACAAAACTTGGGCGGTACATATACTTTACCTTTTTGTATTACTTCTCGGATGAAATGACGTTTAAGGGGTGGTTTGAGATGTCCTAAATAAGTGTATTTTTTAAATTTTTATAAAAAAAATATATAAAAAAATAGAGAAAAGATATTGATTAATATGACTCAAAAAAGATAAAAAGATAAAAAAAAATAGACTAAAATAGCTTATGCCAAACAAAACTTAAGTCAGATGCACTTCACTTTTTTAAATATTGCTTCTTGAATAAATTAATGTTTGATTGCAAATGTCACGACTCTTGAGTTTTTAATGAAGTGATTTATGAATGGATAATGTTATTGACTTCTAGATATGCTGTTTGAACCTCCGTTTGGAAAATGGGTTGACTTTTTAGCTTTTTGATTTTTTTGACTATTTTAACCTGAAACTACAAAGTCTGATTTGGGAATAACTTTTTGACTTTTTTGACTTTTTAACTTTTTGATGAGGTGTCTTCATGATAAATTACCAAACTGCTCTTCACATGTGTTTTACATGTCAACGCCGAAATAAATTGATGGTCCTCCACGTCAGCTGCATAATTGGACGTGAGGATTTTTTTTTATTATTATTCTTTTTTTTTTTCCTATTGGGTTTGGATTTGGCGTATTTTGATGTTTTTTTTTAAAAAATTTTTTGTCATTTTTATTTTTTTATACATTAATTAGTTCTTGTTCTTTAATTTATGTTTTTTTTCTTTTTTATTTTCATTCGTATACAATAACTTTTTGGAGAAATTACTCATAAGTCCCATATGGGAAAATGTTACTCCATCTAGTCCTGAGTGTTTTTTTATAAACCATTTAGTCCTTTTTTTTACATCACAACATCATCATCAAAATAACATCAAACATCATCATCAAAACAACATCAAACCTCACAACATCATCATCAAACAACATCAAACGTCATCATCAAAACAACATTAAGATTATTTCAAATATTTCCAGGAAAATTGGTTTAAAAAAGAAAAGAAAAGAAAAGAAAAGAAAAAGGAGATCTATGATCGCAATAAAGAATTACCGCCATCGATAGGTTTGCTGAGATATCAAATTCGCTCCGTTATTGAAAGGTAGTTGAGAAATCAAAAACTAACCCACACCATACTTGAAGTTCTCAATTGAGTTGAGATCCCCTGTAGTGCAATTTGTCACCAAACAAAAACCAAAAGAAAAACAACAATAGAGCACAGAACCTTCACATGTCGCAGAGATCGGATCTGTTCTGATTCGGTTTTGTCGACCTCTCATGATCTGTGTTATAAATCTAATGTTTGAAACATTATTGTAATTTTTCACGATGTTTGAAATCTGATGTTTGAAATTTGATTTCAAACATTGTAATTTTTGTTGTATCGCCGGTGGGATTCAAAAACCCAGATTCGATGATGTTTTGTTCATGATGTTCTGACGTTGATGTTCATGATGGTAAACATTAGATTATCGAAATCTGATGTTTCATGATGGTAAATGAATTTGATGTTTCATTCCACAATTTCAAACATTATTGAAATCTGATGAACATTAGATATTTGAAATCTAATGTTTGAAACATTATTGTAATTTTTCACAGTGTTTGAAATCTGATTTCAAACATTGTAATTTTTCACGTTATTGTAATTTTTGATGTTTGAAATTTGATGTTTGATATCTAATTTTTGATGTTTGAAATCTAATTTTTCACGATGTTTGTTCATGATGTTCTGACGTTGATGTTCATGATGGTAAACATTAGATTATTGAAATCTGATGTTCATGATGGTAAATGAATTTGATGTTTCATTCTATAATTTCAAACATTATTGAAATCTGATGAACATTAGATGTTTGAAACATTATTGTAATTTTCAACGATGTTTGAAATCTAATGTTTGATGTTGGATGAATAATGTTTGATGTTTGAAAAGAAGGGAAATCTAAAAAATGCCTATAGTAAGCTTCTTAGGAAATAGGACCTATTAGTCCAACAAAAAACTTTCGGGACTAAATGGGTTAACATTTTCAAATTTGGGATTTATTGGTGCTTTGCCCTAACTTTTTGGAGAAATTACACGTTATTGTAATTTTTGATGTTTGAAATTTGATGTTTGATATCTAATTTTTGATGTTTGAAATCTAATTTTTCACGATGTTTGTTCATGATGTTCTGACGTTGATGTTCATGATGGTAAACATTAGATTATTGAAATCTGATGTTCATGATGGTAAATGAATCTGATGTTTCATTCTATAATTTCAAACATTATTAAAATCTGATGAACATTAGATGTTTGAAACATTATTGTAATTTTCAACGATGTTTGAAATCTAATGTTTGATGTTGGATGAATAATGTTTGATGTTTGAAAAGAAGGGAAATCTGAAAAATGCCTATAGTAAGCTTCTTGGGAAATAGGACCTATTAGTCCAACAAAAAACTTTCGGGACTAAATGGGTTAACATTTTCAAATTTGGGATTTATTGGTGCTTTGCCCTAACTTTTTTTTTATTTTTCAAAAATGAGTTTTCATGTGTTTTATTTATTTTTAAATTACGCCGCGAATGGTAATTTATGTTTTTATGTTTTTTTTAAAAAATATTTTTGAATGAGGCGTATTGTTCTCGTAATTTTTTTTAATATACGTTTTTTTTTAAAAAAAATTTGTACACATTAATTTGTTTTTATATTTGAAAAATAGGTTTTCATATGTTTTATTTATTTGTAAATTACATGGCAAATGATAATTTCTGTGTTTTTTTTTTTTTAGATGAGGCGTATTTTTGTCGTTCTTTTTTTTTTTTGAATTTACATTTTTGTAATTTTTTTTAATTTGTATACATTAATTTGTTTTTAGTTTTCAGAAATTGTTTTTCATGTGTTTTCTTTATTTTTAAATTATGTGGCAACTGGTAATTCATGTTTTTTACTTTTATATTTTTTTTTATGTTTTTACTTTGCTTTTAATTTGTTTGGTTTTTTTGGGAACACATTTTTTTATGTCATTTATTTAAAATGATGTGAAAAATCATATATTGCCGTAGCACATGATAAAAAATGAGATCTTCTTTGGTTTTTTGTTGTTTTGAACTTGTGTTTTTATGTTTTTAATTGACGTCGCACATGATAATTTATGTATTATTTTTTTTTCTTATTTGTTTCACCTTGTTTTCTTTTTCGAAAAGGCTTTTTTCTATGGTTTTCGGTTTTTCAAAGTTAGGCACGTCACCAACAAAAAGGGGGTATATTCCCGTGTAAACACATTCTACTTGTACATGACAATATATTTGAATACAGTCTGTTACACGTGTGTTACCAATATTACTATTGTCATAGCCTCTTCCTCGTCACAGATTGGGTGAATAGTTGTTGGATTACCTCGTCACAGATTATGTGGAAAATGCTAAAGCCTGTTTTTATTTTTTTTATTTTTTGGATGAAGCGTATTTTTCTGGTTCTTTTTTTTTTAATTTACGTTTTTGACTTAATTTATTTTTATTTATATACATTAATTTGTTTTTATTTTTCAAAAATAGTTTTTGATGTGTTTTATTTATTTTTAAATTACGTGAAAAATGCTAATTTCTGTTTTTATTTTTTTAGATGAGGCGTATTTTTGTAGTTCTTTTTTTTTAATTTACATTTTTGTCATTTTTATTTTTATTTGTATTTGTATACATTAATTTATTTTTATTTTTGAAAAATGATTTTTCATGTGTTTTATTTATTTTTAAATTACATCGCAAATGCTAATTTCTGTTTTTAATTTTTTTTTTCAACTTTCTTTATTTTTTCTAGGAAAAGGGTTTTTTTGGGAAAAGATTTTTTTTTTTACTTTGTGTGTGCTGAACCGATGCCCCTCTTTTATGTGGGGGTAGTTTCATAAATTTACCTTGGCATTGTGAGTTACAGAGCTCCTGATAAGCTTTTATCTTCTTTTGATTAATTAATCCTTTTTTTATCCGATTTACTAAAATAGCCCAAACTTTCCTTCCCAAACGGCACCTGAATGAGTTTCTATAGTAGTCTTTTTTAAGTAATGAAAATGTTTCAGTACCTCGTTTTTGTTGTGTGGCCACAATGACAAAGGGGTGACAATAGTCAAGAAGACAAATTAAAGAAGAATCGCACTTGCAAAACAGAAAGAAAAGTGTCACGTCGGTCATTTAAGTACAAGAAGTATCACATCCAGTTGAATTTGCCCTCACAAGTAATGACTAGATACATTGCGTTCATACTTAACACCACTTTATAAGGAAAAGGGTCACTGTTGTGCTCAAAAACACAATAGTAATTGTGGTGTCTTTGTTTGAAGTGTATTATAATATTATTTTTATAATCCAAATTGTTTATTTTGTAGAATTTGTTGAGTACTTTATGCCTATCAAAAATCATATTAATCGGATATCAACAACGATATGATCGATAACCAAAAAAATAAATAATATGTTTTTCTTTTGAGAAATAGCATAAACAATATGCAATTCGATCATATAGTTATTGATATCCAATTAATATAATTTTTGGTAGGTATGAAGTACTCAACAAACCCTACAATATGAACGGTTTAGATCATAAAAATAAGACCATAATACACCTCAAACAGAGGCATCACAGTCACTGCTGTGCTTTGAGCACAGTAGGGACCCCTGTTCCACTTTATCATCAAATATTATGCTGGCTATAATTAATTTTAATTTGATAATTTATTTATTTAAAAAAAATTAGTGATAAATCCAATCTAAAAATAGTATAAAGTATTAGATTCAGTGAATATTTTTTATTGGTGAAAAATTCACCCTTTATGAAATAATTTGGTAAGAAATCTTTTTATTTATTTTAAAAGATATTTTGTTTTTAATTTTACCCCTTAATTTATCTATTGATTTTTTTATCTGTTGACTTGTTTTTGATTATTTGGTCAAATTTTACATCAAACTGTTCAAATTTTTTGATTACCTGTTCAAATTTATATCTATTTATTCAATTTTTTCTACTTATTTGTTTAAATTTTATTATCTATTCAATTTTTTAACTATCTGTTTAATTTTTTAAATTATATGTTCAAATATTTTCCTATGTATTCATTTTTTCTATTCAAATTTTTATTTTTTCTTCTATCTATTCAATTTTTTTATCTATTAAAATAAGAATTTGTTTTTCCTATTTGTTCAAATTCTTCAAGAGGACTTTTTGTTCTTGGCTCAGTTATTATCTGTTTGATTTTGTTTCTTGAAGCAAAATTTGTCTATTCAAAATTGGAACATATCTGTTCAAAAAAACCTATCTTATCTATCATTTTTTTATAAAAATTGTTGTAATCTATTTCATCATCATCATCATCAACAACAACAACCAGATTTGAAAAAAATTAAACAACAACAACAACTAGATCTAAGCCCAAAAAAAAAAGAAAAAAAAAAACAGATCTAGGCAAAAAAAAAATCCTATTGTTCATCATTATCATTATCATCATCAACAATAACATCAATATCAACATCAACATCAACATTAAAAAATAAAAAATAAATAAAGATTTTGTTGAATGAAACCCTCAGAAATAGAGAAATAGATTGGAGGTGGATATATCGTTTTTGAACAAATTTGAGGTGGATTTGTCCTATACCTCAGTTTCTGGAGAGAAAAAAAATGAAAGCCTTATACTCTCTGTATTCCTCAATTTCTAGGGAAAATTCACCTCAACTTTCTCTCTTACTCCCTCTCTAAAAACTCAAAAATAAAATTAAAAAATATCTTTATATGCTCTATGTGTCCAAGATTCAAAGCACAATCTCATTAAAAATTAATTGTGAGAAACCCTAAACCATAGCACAAAATGAAACATAGATTTTCAAATTATTCACCACACCTCGCGACCAGAGTAATGAAATGAGGAAATAGAGGAGGGCTTTGAAGAGGCGGCATCATCGTCGTTATGATCAACAACGAAGGCATCAGCAAAATGAATTTGAAGAGAACACCACCACCGCCACCAAGCAAATAAATATGAAGAGGACAACAGTCCAAGCAAGCCAATAACGAAGAGATATGGATCTAGATTTGAAAAGTGTTCTGGATGTGGATCTAAGTAGCGACATTGGAGCTCTAACGTTGGCAATGATGGAAGAGATGCAGATAAAAGACAAGAATATAGGAAGAGAGAGAGAGAGAGAGAGAGAGAGAGAGAGAGAGAGAGAGAGACCCCAATAGCTTTGACGAAGCTTTTGGTGATGCGGTTAAGGAGAGGATGGCCAAGATTGAAGAGGCCTCCATTGTTGAAGCTGCGAAACTCATCCAGAAGTGTTCTTGTCTTTAAATTACCATCTGTGTATCTCCTCTTTGCCAGTCTAATGACGAAAATGAAGAAGAATAAAAGATGTGGTGGCAATTTTTTTTTTTAAGGGGGGGAAGGGGGGAGAGGGAGAACGAATAGAAGGATTGGAGGAGGAGGGATGAGGATTGAGAGTGGCGAGCTAGGGCTAGGAGGTGCTGAATCGCCATGGCTGTTATTCTTCACCGTTATCCACCAAAGAAGATGTCTGATCGAAACCTTAAAAGAACACAAAGGAAGAGAGAGTGAAAAGACGGGAAGAGAGAGAGAGAGAGAGAGAGAGAGAGAGAGAGGCTACTTAAGTTTTCACTACAAAAAAAGTCACTTTTAACGACTAAAATATTAGTCGCCAATTGTCTATGTTTTGGTCGCCAATGACATTCTGCGACCAAAGATTTTAGTCGCTACATTTGTCGCAAAAACCCAGTCGGGAAAGGTATTGGAGGGTTTTGCAGACTAAGAAAACCTTTGGTCGGCAAAAAGCAAGTCTTTAGCAGCCAAAATTTTGATTGCCAATAGTCAATTATATTTCTTTAAAATTATAAATTTATCAGCCAATGTTTTAGTCCCAATAGTCAAGGAATCACCAACCAACACCTTTAGTCACCAAAAGCTTCAAACGTGAAAAAAAAAAAAAAAAAAAATCGTTGTAGAACAATTTGATCCACTCTTGCAGAGACTTGAACCGCCAACCTCCTGCACTATAAACCTTATGCACCACATTCTTCCCACTACGCCTCTATAGCACCACATAACTGTATATGTGACATATACTATTTATATAGTACATACACCTATATTAATATGAAAGTATATGTATAAACATAATTATTTTATTACATAATTTATGTAAAATAAACTGTTTAGTAGCAAAATAAAAATAAAAAATTAACTTTTAGCGACCAAAATAATTTTAGTCGCTAAAAATGACCACTTTTGGTGACTAAACTTATTTTTTTTGTCGCCAATTGTAGACTTTTTGGCTATTAAAATTTTTTAAGTCACCAAAAAGCTTTACTTTTGGCTACTAAAATTTTTTAGTCAATAAAACCCATATAATCAGTGACCAAACTTATTTTTAGTCACCAATTGTAGACTTTTGGCTACTAAAAATTTTTTAGTCACTAAAACCCATATAATTAGTGGCCAAACTTATTTTTAGTCGCCAATTGTAGACTTTTGGTTACTAAAATTGTTTAGTCGTCAAAAAGCTTTACTTTTGGCTACTAATGCTGTTTTGGTCGCTGAAAGCTATACTTTTAGCGACCAAATTTTTTTTAGTCGGGAAATTTGGTCACCGAATATGCTTTTTCCTGTAGTGTTTTGGTTTGGAAACAATAAATATATATACTTGGGTATTTTGGTCCTTTCGTCTAGGCATGTCCTTATGGATAGAAAAATTTAGTGAGTGGATGTAATAGCCCGGGTCCAAAAACCCAACCCATTTTATTTTGGTTGGGACACGTGGATGTCCCGATTAACTTTGACCTTTTCTGGGTGGTTTAGGATTTTAGGGTGCTTGGGCTTGGCTTTCGAATAGTAGCCCAGATTTTTCTGTCTTGGGTTGGTGGTGCACGCGACTAAGGGCTTCATGCCTGTAATTCGTTGGAGTAGAGGTTGCGCTGCAATAGGCCCTGACTGGCCACGACTGAATGAGGTGTTCAAGTCTGTGTATGAGGGAGAAGTTATGTGGCCCGGGAGGAGCTGCGAAAGAGGCCATGGACATATCGAAAGGGATTTGATAAGGATTAGCTGAGTATGCCATCCAAGGTTGTCACAACCCAAACCCGTCTCAATAAGTTTAGCATCGTAACTGGCCAGTAATCCTAAGATTACCGAAGGCCTCTGAAACGGATTAACGAAATAAAGGTAATAGCGAAAGCAAATATATAAAATTCAATGTCTATAGAGCTATGCAGACGTATATAGGACACGAAATTTAAAACTTATTTTCAGATATAAATAGAGACGTCATATATATATATATATATATATATACATATCATTGTCTTACATCACCCTTACAGATAGATAAACAAAAGTCTTGTCCAAGTAGAGGAAAAGAAAAGATAAAAACAAACATTACATGCACAAAACTTAATCACTTGAACCACTTGAGAACCTCCTCATGAGGCACATTGGTTGGCTTGACAAGACAGAACTCCAGGCAATAGCTTAAGCTTGGTCCTGCACCTGATCACCTACATACATAAATAATACAGTGAGCTGGAGTCTAGTGAATAACAATAGAGGAAAGGTTTTTATGAATAATGTCAATCACAGATTCAGATATTAGAGTTCATATCAGAAACATATTCAGATTCACATACTTATACAGATTTCATAAGCAGTTACACGTGATACATCCATTAGCTACAGATCACTTGGTCAAAAAGACCTACGTGCATTGTAGGTGATCATTAAGACCATAGTCGGTACCGACGACCATATAGGTCAACATCTTTGTGCACATATAGCCATGGTATTGTTACCCTCAGGTGAGGGCCATATGAACATAGGCCACGGTATTGTTATCCTCGGGCGAGGGCCACGTAAACATAGACCTCAGTATTGTTACCCTTGGGTAAGGGCCACATGAACATAAACCTCGGTATTGTTACCCCAGGTAAGAGCCACATGAACACTTAAAAGCTAATAATGCCACGAATACATTTTTAGAAAACTGGACAATCATTCATGATTCACAAATAGTATTTTAGAAAACAGATCATATCATATTGTTTGGAAAATACTTAAATTCAAAGATAGCTTTACAGAGTCGTTACTCACAAATGGCTCCAGATATGGAATAGATCACTTGCACAAAACTGATTGATCAGGTGGGTGTTAATATGTGACCTACAAACACATAACAGAAACACTTGAACACACGTCCCAAAGGTGCTTAACTTATCATTCTTCTTTCTTGGTGTGTTTTTATCTTTTATCTTCGTTATTGTAGCTTAATCATAGCCTAGGAATGCCTTAGATGCAATGAAGATGCAAAAATGCACTTTGGAACACATAGCCAAATTTTGAAAAACAAGGTAGTTCACTCAAGCGACAAGTCTGCAAAAGTATTAGATGCTTGATTTTCACGCTCGAGCCAACTTTTGGTCGCTCGAGCCAAGGTTCAAAACAAAGGGTGGTCACTAGAGTGCAACTTCTATCGTACGAGCCAACCTCCAAACTTTGCAAAACTTCTGAGAGCTCGAATTTTACGCTCGAGCAATAGAACCGTCACTTGAGCTATTATGCCGAATTTTGGAATTTCCAAATTGCTCCCCAAGCTTCAAAACACAATTCTAATGCATCAAAACTCATTCTTTTGGGCCAAAAATTCATAAAACATTTGTAAACTTGTAAAACCTCATGAATTAAAGATCATTTCGCAAAATCAAAGCCCAAAAGCAAGTCAATTATTCAAAACCAAGCTTGAAACTTTGTATATTACTCATGCATGTAATCTTGTGAATTTAAATCCCCCAAATCATGATCAAATGAGATAAAATGATGTAAAACCTGATGCATACTCAAAACAAAGCTAAGATTGGCACATGCGTGTGCGAATTCTTTAGAAACAACTTCAAAACATGATGAAATGAGCATGCATACATGGATCATGTTGAATTCTACTATCTAAACTTAATTCCTACATTGGATCTTCAAATTTCTTTGAATTCACATGTAAATTAAGTTAAACTCATAGTGCATGAATTAATTCTTGCCTAAAGTTCACAATTCTCTAACTATCTCCAATTGCTTCAAATTCTTTATCAATCTTTAGCAATCCTTCCTTTATCTCCTTGAATTCAATCTCTTCCTTTGGTCTCTCTCCCTCTCTCTCTCTCTCTCTCACGTTTCCTAGCTTAAGGAATGAGGATGAAGTGGATGTATGAGAGAGTTCTAGAGTTGTATTGGCCTTATATAGGCTAATTAGTGAAGCTTAATTAAGCTTAAGACAAATCAATTGGCATTATTTTATTCTAATTATTTGATTCCGAATCGAATTCTAATTAAACTTACTATAAATTTCTAAAAATCACAAATAACACGTATACCTAGGCAATTTCGAGTTCGGTGGCCGATAAGGCCTTCAATTCAAGTATCGAAACAGAAATTCAAACAAATATTGTTACTATGGACAGATATAAACACAAATAACACAATACACATGCAATTAACTTAGAATTTCAACTTAATTACTCATTAAGCATTCTTAATCAAGGATTATAGGCTAATCACAGATCAGGGTTGTTATAGTCTCCCCCCTTTAAGAGTTTGGTCCTCCAAACTTGAATTACCTTCATTACAGAAGAATGTCAGGTCCAATGGAAACAAATCAAGATATCTCATCATGTCTTCTTCGGTTTCCCATGTCGGATACGTCCCTCCATGATTTTGCCAATCAACTTGCACCAACGGGGTTTCTTTATTTCTCAATCTTTTGATCCTCCGGTTCACAATTTGGATCAGCCATTCTTCATAAGTAAAATCATCTTTCAAAAGCACATGAATTGGTTCAATCACATGTAGCGGGTCTCTTAAATAATCCTGAAGTATTGAGACATGAAAGACATTGTGCATATTCTCCATAACTTGAGGTAAAGCCACTTAATACATTACTGGATTGATTTTCTCGATAATCTCATAAGATCCAATGTATCGTGGTGCCAATTTGCCTTTAACTCCAAACCGTGTTTGGCCTTTCATCCGAGTCACTTTAATGAACACATGATCATCAACTTCATATTCTCTATCTCTTCTTCGGACATCCGCATAACTTTTTTGACGACTTTAAGCGATTTTTAATCGTTACTGTATCAGTTTCACTTTTTTAGGCTTCTCTTGTACAAGTTTCGGTCCCAATAACAACCTGTCTCCTACTTCGGCCCAACAAATCAGAGATCGGCATTTTCTACTATACAAAGCTTCATAAGGAGCCATCCTAATACTGGAATGATAACTGTTATTATACACAAACTCGGCTAGAGGCAAGTACATCTCTCAATTCCCTTGGAAATCTCACACACACATTCTCAATATGTCTTCTAAAGTTTGAATGGTCTGTTCAGATTGGTCATCTGTCTGTAGGTGATAAACACTGCACAGTCTCAATTCAATTCCCAGGGCTTGTTGCAAAGTTTTCTAGAATCTTGAAGTGAATTTTGAGTCTTTGTCAAATACAATAGACATTGGCACATCGTGTAGCCTCACAATCTCATCAATGTAAATGTTAGCCAATTTATCCACATTGTAAAAAGTTTTGACAAGAAAAAAACGAGCAGACTTAGTTAAACGATCAACAACTACCTAGATAGGGTCCATACCTCTTGAAGAGCAAGGCAGTTCGATAATAAAGTCCATCGTGATATGCTTCAATTTCCACTCTAGTATAGGAAGCAGCTGAAGCAATTCAGCGAATCGTTGATGTTTGACTTTCATTTGTTGGCAGTACAAATACTTGGCCACATAGTCAGCAATGCACTTCTTCATACCAAGCCACAAAAAATTCTGTTTCAAATCTTTGTACATCTTTGTGTTCCCAGATGCATAGCAAATTTGAAAATTATGAGCTTCGGTCATAATACGTTTTCTTAATTTAGAATGGTTTCGGTACACAAAGTCTACCCTAGAATTCCAACACATTACTTTTTAACACAAATCTCAATCTTGGTTTAGAATCAATTTCATTCACAATCATTTTCAGGAACTCATTTTCAAACTATTTTTCTTTAACTTCTTCAATAATAGCCGGTTGTGCAAAAATAACAACTAAGACTCCACTTTGTTCTCATAAGAAAATCTCAATTTCATTCCTTTCTAGATCATACAATAACTCTTTCTGACTGGTGAGCAAACATACCAAATTCCTAATGGATTTTCGGCTCAAAGTATCTGCTACTACATTTGCCTTTCTTGGATGATACAGAATCTGCAAGTTATAGCCTTTTATCAGTTCGAGCCATCTTCTTTGTCTCATATTTAGTTCTTTCTAGGTGAAGAAATATTTTAGGCTTTTATGATTTGTATACACTTTACAAGTTGTTCTGTACAGATAATGGCGCCAGATTTTCAAAGCAAAAACCACAGTTGCAAGTTCAAGGTCATAAGTCGGATAATTCTTTTCATGTGGGCGGAATTACCGTGAAGCATAAGCAATTACCTTACCATTTTGCGTTAGTACACACCCCAGACCCTTATAAGAAGCATCACTATAGATTTGGAACCCATCTGTACCATTGGGCACAGTCAATATTGGTGCAGGTATCAATCTGGTCTTCAACTCTTGAAAGGCTAACTTTCTCTGATCTTTCCAATCAAATGGTACATTTTCTGTGTTAATTGTGTGAGTGACATAGCAAGTTTGGAAAAATCTTTTACAAATTAACGGTAATAACCAACGAGCCCCAGAAAAATTTTAATTTTTGATACATTAGTTGGCCTTGGCAAGGTCACAATGGCTTCAATTTTCTGTCTATCAATTGATATGCCATCCTTGTTGATTACATGCCCTAGAAATGTGATACTGTCAAACCAAAATTCATATTTAGACAGCTTTGCATACAATTTCTTTTCTCTTAGAGTCTGTAGTACCATTCTCAAAATGATTTTCATGTTCTTCCCTACTTTTGGAGTAAATCAAAATATCGTCAATAAACACAACAAAACTTATCAAGAAATAGTTTGGAAACCCTATTCATTAGGTCCATGAAATGGTTGGTGTATTGGTTACCCCAAACGGCATTACCAAAAATTCATAGTGCCCATATCTAGTTCAGAATGTAGCTTTCTTTATGTCTTCTGCCTTAACTTTCAACTAGTAATACCCGGACCTAAGGTCAATTTTAGAAAATACTTGGGTTCCCTGAGGTTGATCAAACAAATCATATATTCGAGGTAGTGGATACTTGTTCTGCACAATTACTTTGTTCAATTCTTGATAATCTATACGTAGCCTCAAAGTCCCATCTTTCTTCTTAACAAACAACACTGAAGCACCCCAAAGTGAAGTGCTCGGCCGGATAAATTTCTTATCTAATAACTCATGAAGTTGGACTTTCAAATCTTGTAATTCGGTGGTTGACATTCGGTATGGGGTTTTGAAAATTGGTTGTGTTCTAGGTAGTACCTCAATGGTAAATTCAATTTCCCTATCAATCAAGTCACCGAGTAGTTCATTTGGAAACACATCGGGAAATTCATTAACTATAAGGATGTTCTCTACATTAACACTGTCTGTGAGCATAGTCAATTCACAACACAAGTAATTCCGACACCCCTTTTTCAACAGTTTATTAGCCTTCATTGAAGAGATCCAATATGGGGAAGGAACTATCCCATTCCCAATAAACACAAACTCAGGTAAACTAGGCGGTCAAAACACAACAGATTTGGCAACGCAATCAATAGTAGCATAGTATTTTGTTAACCAATCTATCTCCAATATGTAGTCAAAATGATCAATAGCCACAGGCATCAAGTCAACATATAACAGCACATCACCAATCATAATGTCATATACAGGATACAAATAAGCACATATCATAGAACACCTAGATGGTGTAGATATATATATAACACATAGTTCATTTGTTCTATAGGTCTAGTCAATTTGCGAGAAAAAGCATGTGACACAAATGAATTTGTAGATCTAGAATCTATTAACATGTATGCATTTTGGGTACAGATAGGGAGTATACCTGACACCACAAATTCTGTATTCTGAACATCTCCTGGCACAAGTGCAAACATTCTTCCTTGCCTCAAGGTTTCTTTTCCCTTATTGGTTCTTGTACTTGTTCGCGGTACAGAAACAGATCCGACTGAACCGGTTGGCACCTTCAGCTATGAGTAGGCAGTCTTTTACCATGTGGCCAATTTTTCCACATCGAAAACAAGCACCAGTTGCATGGTAACAGGCACCTTTATGTCTTCTCCCACATTCAAAACAAACAGGTGCAGATCCATTACTTTGACTTGAATTGCTAGTAGATCTCGTATTTTGCTTCTTGTTCATAAAAAATGAGCGACCCTTTTTGAAATTAAACCCATATCTTTTGCCTTTCTATTCATTTGTCAAAACTTTAGTCTATTTCATTGCTGCTAAGTTAGCTTCTGTCATTAGGGCTCGGTCAAGAACATTCACATATTTAGGCAATTTTAACCCGCTGACTCGATCAAACACATCTAGATTGAGGCCACCTTCAAATTTTTAGGATTTCTTGTAATCTGTGTATACCATGCGAGGAGCAAATCGAGCTAATTCGGTGAACTTAGCTTCATACTCAATAACAAACATGTTGCCTTGCTTAAGTTGTTCAAACTCTGATACTTTTCTATCTCGAAAGCACTAAGAGAAATATTTCTCATAAAAGATCTCTTTAAACTGATTCCATGTCATGACTCCGTGACTATCTCGGATCAACATCCACCAATGCCGGGCTTCGTCTTTCAAAGTGTAAGTAGCCAATAAAACTTTTTGAATTTCAGTACATGGGAAGACTTCAAATAATTTTTCAGTTTCTAACATCCACGTTTCAACTTTTAATGGCTCAATACCACCTAGAAGGTCAATGGCTTCATCTTGTTAAATTTCTGAGTCAACCCAATAATGTCATTATTAACTAGTTCCACTTGCAACGGAGAAGGCGAAAGAGGTAGTGATTGTTGCCTTTGTTATTATCTCATGTACTCTGTTAAAGCTTCTAACATTTGTTCCATTCGGTCCATGCGCGCATCGGATGATTCAGATATATCATCATTTCTTGTTCTTTCCATTGCTATATGTAAACAAAACGATAATAAACATAGGCAAATAAATATTTTCACAATGTTCATAGCATTCAGTTTCATTCATTTCATGTTACACATGTTCACATAGTCATGTCGTTCAGATACGTTCACATGATTATCACACACACACTCACACATGTTGATGCAATGTCCCTAATTCTTTTCTAGGACATCCTATACCTCATATGGGCTCATGTGTACGATATAACACGTGCTCTAATACCACTCTGTCACGATCCAAATCCGCCCCAATAGGTTTAGCATCATAGCCAGCTAGTAATCCTAAGATTACTGAAGGCCTTTGAAACGGATTAACAAAATAAAGGGATTAGTGAAAACAAATATATAAAATTCAATATCCATAGAGCTGTGCAGACATATATGAGACAAGAAATTTAAAACTCATATTCACATATAAATAATGACGTCATAGATATATACATATCATTGTCTTACGTCACTCTCACACATAGATAAACAAAAGTCTTGTCTAAGCAGAAGAAAAGAAAAGAAAAAAAAACAAACACTACTGCACAAAACTTAACCACTTGAACCATTTGGGAACCTCCTCAGGAGGCACATTGGTTGGCTTGACAAGACAGAACTCTAGACAACAGCTTAAGCCTGGTTCCGCACCTGATAACCTACATACAGAAGTAATACAATAAGCTGGAGGCCAATGAATAACAACAGAGTAAAGGTTTTTATGAATGATGTCTATTACAAATTCATAAATCAGAGTCATATTAGAAACAGATTCAGATTCACATACCTATGCAGATTTCATAACCAATTATACGTGGTACATTCATTAGTTATAGATCACTTAGTTATAAAGATCCACGTGCAAAGTAAGTGGTCATTAAGACCATAGTCAGTACTGACGACCATATAGGTCAACATCTTTGTGCACATATAGCTATGGTATTGTTACCCCCAAGCGAGGGCCACATGAACATAGGTCACGGTATTGTTACCCTCGGGCGACAGTCACATGAACATAGACCTCGATATTGTTACCCCTGGATAAGGGCCACATGAACACTTCATGCTAAGGATGCCACGAATACATTTAGAAAACTGGACAATCATTCATGATTCACAAATAGCATTTCAAAAAACAAATCATAACACATTGTTCAAAAAATACTTAAATTCAAACATAGCTTTACAAAGTTGTTACTTACATATGGCTCTAGAGGTGGAACAAATCACTTGCACAAAATAGATCGATCAGGCGGGTGTTAACACATGACCTACAAATACATGACAGATACACTTGAACATACATCCCAAAGGTGCTTAACTTATCATTATTCTTTCTTGGTGTGTTTCTATCTCTTATCCTCATTATTGTAGCTTAATCATGGCCTAGGAATGCCATAGATGCAATGAATATGCAAAAATACACTTTGGAACACTTAGCCAAATTTTGGAAAATAGGGCAGTTCGCTTGAGTGCAATTTCTATCGCTCAAGCAGTCTGCAAAAGTACTAGATGCTTAATTTTCACGCTCAAGCCAACTTTTGGTCGCTTGAGCCAAGGTTCAAAACAAAAAGGTGGTCAACCAAACCAATTCCTAAACTGTGCAAAACTTCCGAAAGCTCGAATTTTACGCTCAAGTGAAGGAACCGTTGCTCGAGCGATCGTGCCGAATTCTGGAATTTCTAGATTGCTCTCCAAGCTTCAAAACACAATTCTAATGTATCAAAACACTTTCTTTGGGCCAAAACCTAGGAAAACATTTGTAAACTTGTAAAACCTCATGAATTAAAGCTCATTTTGCAAAATCAAAGCCCAGAAGCAAGTCAATTGTTCAAAACCAAGCTTGAAACTTTGTATATTACTCATGCATGTAATCTTTTGAATTCAAATCCCCCAAATCATGATCATATGAGATAAAATGATGTAAAAACCTAATGGATACTCAAAACAAAGCTAAGATTGGCACATGCATATGTGAATTCTTTAGAAACAACTTCAAAACATGATGAAATAAGCATGCATGCATCAATCATTTTCAATTCTACTATCTAAACTCAATTCCTGCATTTAATTCACATGTAAATTAACTTAAACTCATAGGGTGTGAATTAATTCTTACCTAAAGTCCACAATTATCTTAGATTTTAGCTAGGCTTGAATAAGTATCTCTAATTCCTCCAAATTCTTTATCAATCTTTAGCAATTCTTCTTTTATCTTCTTGAATTCAATCTCTTCCTTTGATCTCTCTCTCTCTCTCTCTCTCTCTCTCTCTCTCTCTCTCACGTTGCTAGCTCAAGGAATGAGGACGAAGTGGATATATGAGAGTTCTAGAGTTGTATTGGCCTTACATAAGGTAATTAGTGAAGCTTAATTAAGCTTAACTTAAGACAAATCAATTAGCATTATTTGATTCTGATTATTTGATTCTAAATCGAATTCTAATTAAACTTACTACAAAATTCTAAAATTTCCAAATAACACGTATACCTAGGCAATTTCATGTTTGGTGGCCGATAAGGTTTTCAATTTACGTATCGAAACAGAAAGTCAAACAGATATTCCTACTATGGACAGATATAAACACAAATAACACAATACACATGCAATTAACTCAGAATTTCCTCTTAATTACTCATTAAGCATTCTTAATCAAGGATTATAGGCTAATCATAGATCGGGGTTGTTACGAAAGTCCAACAGAATAGAGAAGTCAGTCTTCATTTTTTATAGGGAGCACACTAGGAAGGATAGAAAGAGATCTTACCTGTAAGATGTGGCTTGTCTCTTTCCTGCCTTGATAGTAGAATTCCTTTCATCTACATTACGCCTTTGAAGTTCCTCTAGTTAGCTTCTTTGTTTCCCATGATTGAGAGCAAAGTAAGGCTCCCAAGGGTCTCTCCTGCTTTTAGGACTCATATGAACTTCTTCATCACTTGCACTTTTATTCATCAAAATAGTTGCAACTACGGAGAGAATTATAGTTGAGAAATGTCAGATCTGTGTAACATATTATATAAGAGAGAAGGAAAGATCATTCATCTCCTATATGAGAGAGACTATTTATTTTCTCCACTCTCATTAAATGAAAATATGAATAAAAACAATGAAGGAAAATAAAAAAACAACAAAGACAGATATAATAGATAAAATAAATAAATAAATAACAAAATGACACATGGCAGCAAATGAGCTTGACACATGGCATAATTCTAAAGCATGCCAATAAAAGGCACTAATGAAAGATCATTCATCTCCCATATGAGAGAGATTATTCATTTTTCTCACTCTCATTAAATAAAAATATGAAAAAAAAACAATGAAGAAAAATAAAAAGATAACAATGAGAGAGATAATAGATAAAATTAAATAAACATCTCCCATATGAGAGAGATTATTCATTTTTCTCACTCTCATTAAATAAAAATGTGGAAAAAAAACAATGAAGAAAAATAAAAAGATAACAAAGAGAGAGATAATAGATAAAATTAATTAAATAAATAAATAATAAAATGACACATAACAACAAATGAGCTTGACACATGACATAATTCTAGAGCATGACAATAAAAGGCACTACTTTACTTATATTATATATGATATATGATTAGGTGACATATTAAAGACAATAGGAAAGAAGAGAAGGTGCAAGTTGTGTATTATGCATCATAATAAACTACTAATTAAAGAAGGGAGAAAATTCTATCTAGATAGAAAATATATACAAAAAAATATCTTAAAAGTAATATTGCAATATCATTTTTGAAAATAAAACTCATTTTTATGAGTATTTTATTTTAATATGAAAAACTCCACATGAAATATGTCATTATGTATAAAAGTTTTTATGGCCAGGAATTATGTTAGTATGCTTTATCTTAAAGTCTACATTGAAATAATTGAGATGCACGCACCTGACAATAAAATAATTAAAACAAAAATTTGTCATTATATACACAAATTTTGTTTGACTTTTATCTTTATATAATTCATTGTTTGGGATTGGATATTCAGGAATTTTTTTATTGATTATTTTTCGTTTTAGTAAGTTCTTTTAAAATTTTAGATTTTTAAAATCTACTTTACTACACGAACCAATAAATAAATAAATAAATTTAATTAAAAAAATTGCTACAAACAAAAAAAGATTAAAAAAAATTATTGACTTTTTCGTTTAATTTTTTTTTTTAATCTTTATAGTGTTTTCTCTTTTTTTAATTTAAAATTTTTTAAACAAAAAAGTTAAAAAAAAACAATTTAAAAAAGTATCTTTTAGTTTTTTAATTTTTTTAATTATTTTAGTTTTACTAAAAAATAATAATATTTGGGATGATAATTGACTTTTTTTGCAGTTGATTTGATAATTGTGAGAGAAAAAATAAAATGATTATAATTTAATATTGACATTTGATCTTGTTTACTATTTTAACTTATTTTGTCTTTATAAACTATTTTAAAAGGATGCTTAAGATGATCTAAATAAGTTTATTTTTATATTTTTTATAAAAATAATATGGTTAAAAAAATAAAAAGATAAAAAATAAGATGTCAAATAATGCCTAAGCGAAATTTTTTTTTTCCAACCAGCCCGTTATTAGTTGAGAGTATATTCTTCTGACAAAGACAAAAATGTAATAGCAGCCAAGTATGTGGGGGTTTCGTCTGTGAACGACGGTAAACAACTCAAAAACTAATAACATCGGCACGAAAAAACACTAGACTGTTATTTATAGTTCTCTATCTATCTTTCTTTCCTATCCATAAGTGAACATGTCCAAAATTTGATTACTTCTCTTTATCCAAGGTGTTTCTATTTGAAATTTAAAAAAAATAAAATAAAATAAAATAAAATTTAGATTGATGATTACAACATAAATACGGCTCTTATTACTGACCTAACACATCCTATGTAGTAAAGTTTTATTTTTTTACTTATTTTAATTATATATATACCACGTGTATCAACTGTTATATAAAGTGAACAAGTCAGTTGATATTTTGAAATTTCTTATCTCCTTTTGCTAAGTGTCTATTTTTCTATTTAAAACAAAAATTTTGATGTATTGAAGCTTCTTATCTCCGTTTGCTGAGTGTAAACAAATCGCTTACTGTCCTAAAACATCTTATCTCCTTTTGTTAAGTGTTTATTTTTCTATTTAAAACAAAAAATTAGTTTCTTTAAACTTCTTTATCTCCTTTTGTTAAGTGTCCATCTTTCTATTTATTAAAAAAGAAAAAAATAGATAAAAGAAAAAAGTGATACTTAACCATAAACCTAATGTTTGATGATTAAGATTCTTACTAGGGGTGTAATTGTGGCCCGTGACCCGCCCACGGCCCAAGGTGGGCCCGGCCCGTTAAGGCCCGAGCCCAAGCCTAGCTCGAGGCCTTGGGCCAAGGCCTGAGCCATCGTTTTGAAGCCCGGCTCTGCCCGCCTGGGCCACCCAATGCCCAGTGTTATTTTTAATGGAAAATAATAAAATTTTGATGGAAAAAATAAAAAAAATTGTTTAGACCTGCCCAAAGCCCGAGCCCAGGCCCAAGCCAAGGGGCCCATCCAAAGCCCAAATACCCCTAGGCTTCGGCTTGGGCATGGGCCTAATTTTCTGGCCTGTGGTCCGGCCCGACCCCGGTCCGATTTTTTGGCGAGAGCCCACAAGGCCCGACATCGGCTGGGCCGAGCCGGGCCGGGCCGGGCCAAACCAAAATTACACCCCTAATTCTTACCACTTAACTAACAATAATTTTAGGAAAATATTAAAAATAATTGTTAGTTGTCATTAATATTAAAAAAATAAATTAAAATATATAAAAGCATTTAAAAATATGTAAGAAGTGTATTCAGATTATAAATATTTAGATAAATTACAAATTTTAGGTTTACTTAAAATATGAATTACTCCATGTAATTCTGGAAATTAACATAATGCTACTTGAAATTTCTATTTTTATAACAAATGACTACCTTTATTAATAAATTATTAAGTCAATTAATAGTTTTCATTAATAAAAAATAAAAAATAAGACTCAAAAATTATTTTTAAAAATTCAAAATCAAACAAATGTTACAACACGTAAGAGTTTTAGAGATCAATTTTTTTTTTTTTATTTCTAAAAGTATAAATTTTGTTGCAAAAAATATTTAGAGACTAATTTCAGTTGTCACAAGGATAGTCGCTAAAAGGTCGTCTCGAAAGATCAAAAAATGGGCTTTTAGGGACAAATTTTTATCCCTAATAAATGTACTTTTAGGGACAAAATAATTTGATCCCAAAAAGATTTATTTTTGAGACAAAACTTTTCATCCCAAAAGGTTAAGGATTCATTACTGAATGTTTAATTTTGTCGCTAAAAGTAAACTAATAACACTTTTGGCGACAAAAATATTTTGTCCCTAAAAAGTGATTTTGTCTTAAAATCTTAATTTCTTGTAGTGAAAAACTATTATTTAGTTTAACTTTTTTTATAAAAAATTATAGAACTTGATGCGACCCCATCTATGAAAATTCTTAGAGTCGCCACTACCAGGAATTTAAATGCAATTAGGTTATGTGTGAATCACATGAAACATTTTTTTTTTTTAGGCCAATAATATCTATTATTAATTATTTTAGGATAATAATATATTTATCTAATGATCTCATTTACACTGTCTCTCTTATTTTAGTGACAAAGCACAAACGAAATTACTAAATAAGATAATTATTGTCCTAACAAAATGGGTTAACTATAACAAGATAATACTTTAAAGTAATTACTTGTTGAGTTTTAAATTTTTGGAAGACAAAATACAACTAAATTATAATTTAAAAGGATTTACTATAATTTATTTTTTATTTATTTATGAAAAATGATATACATGACAACTTTTAATTTTTTTTTTTTCTAAACCCATTGACAAGTGAAATAATTGGTTCATAACTTAAAAAAATATTAAAATATAAATATCTTAAACAATTTAATAAATTATAATTTTAAAAAATAAATTTAATTTTCGAACCTGAGTAGGCAACCATTTATTTATTTTGATGCCGCGCAAGTTTCGGATCCTATTTACGTTCCTCAAAACAAAAGATTGGCATCACAATGGCATTGGGATCTCTATTTCAGAACATGTCTAGAATTTATGTAAAGGAGGATGTGACAACGTATTTGGTTGTTTGACAACGGATTATTTTAATAATTTTTTTTTTATTTATAAAAATGTGTAATTATAAAATTGTGTAAAATATTATCTAATTTAATAAAATCGCATTGGTTTATATTAATCTGTGCCGTTCTATCTATTAACTTTGAATTAAATTTTAAAATTTATTATCCGTTTTTGAAATCTTTCCGCTTTACTATGATTAATACATATATATTTTTTTGGCCTATAATGAAATATTAAAGTAAAAATGAGTGTAAAAAAGATTTAAGATGTGAAATTTATTATAAATTAGTAGTTATATATAAAAACTATCATGTAAATCTAGTTTGTGTAATATATATGAAAAGTATTATGCAAATTAGTATTATGTATATTATACAAATATTTGATAATTTGATTAAGAATGCCCCAAATAGCGATTTGGTTATCAGCCAATTTGTCATTTGATTTATAATTTTTACTTTCAAACCGTCCGAACAGCATCTCACACACCCCTAAGAACGTAATAGAGAGATGATGTGACCTAAATAAGATAAAAAGACAAAAAATATATTGTTTTAGGAGGTTGCCAAACAAACCCCCAATATTAAAAGAAGAAGAAAAAAATCATAAATCAATTAAAGAAGCTTAGGTGCTGTTTGGTAACACACATTTTCAGTTTTCTGTTTATATTTACAAAAATTTTAAAAACTCAAATAAAAACTTGTTTGGTAAAATTTTTGATTTATAAATCAGTGGTCCCAGTTTATAAATTTGGCCAAAAAATGAAAACAAAAAAAATGTATTTCCGTTTTGAGTTTTGAGTTTTTTTTTTTTTACCACCCAGCACTAGTCACCACCCGTCACCATTTTCCACCACCATCTTCCGCCACCGCCACCGTCACCCACCACCCACCTGCCACCCACTCGCCACCACTACCCACCCATCGCCGCCACCGCCACCGCCACCCACCACCCACCCCCAACCACCACCACCCACCTGCCACCCACTCGCCACCACTACCCACCCATCGCCGCCGCCACCACCACCCGCCACCCACCTGCCACCACCACCTACCACCACTACCACCACCCACTCGCTACCACCTACCACCCATCACCGTCACCCACCCACCCACCACCACCACCACCACCACCACCACCACCACCACCCACCACTACCCGCCATCCACCACCACCACCACTACCACACACTCGCTACCACCCACCACCTGCCACCGTCACCCACCACCGCCACCGTCACCCACCACCACCACCGCCACCTACCCGCCACTACCACCCACCCACCACCACCCGCCACCGTCACCCACCACCACCACCACCACCTACCCGCCACCACCACCCACCCACCACCACCCGCCATCCGCCACCCACCTGCCACCACCACCCACCACCTGCCACCACCCGCCACTACCACTTACTCGCTACCACCCACCACCGTCACCCACCCACCCACTACCGTCACCCGCCACCTACCCGCCACCACCACTGTCACCCACACACCCACTCACCACCACCACCACTGTCACCCACCTACCCACCCACCACCACTACCCGCCACTGCCACCAACCCGCCACCACCACCTGCCATCCGCTACCCATCTGCCACCACCACCCACCACCCGCCGCCACCACCACCACTACCACCACCCACTCGGTACCACCCACCACCCGCCACTGTTACCCACATACCCACCACCCACCGTCACCAATTTTCACCACCGTCTTCCGCCGCCACTTGCCACCACTTGCCATTTCTCACTCTTTTTTATATTTTTAAATTTTTTTAAACATTTTGTCAATTACCAAACGTGTTTGTAATTTATGTTTTTCTAAAAATAAACAAAAATCAGTTTATAATTTTTTTGTAAATATAAACTGAAAACGTAAACGTTACCAAACACGCCCTTAGAGTTTAAAATTTTGGGTTTTTTTCAATACCATTGTGGGTGTATCTTATCCTCATCTCCAGTTTCTGGCAATATTTGAAGTACGGCCGTGGCAGTAGTGGAGTTGGGTAGCAGCGATAGGGATGACGTTGATGGGGATGGCGGGCTTTCAAGCAGATCTTACTTTGCGGACTACATATTTGAGAAGATTGGTGATCTTCCCTAGATCGTAACTAGTTTTTTTGGTAGATTATTTTATTATTATTATTATTATTTTGTTTGTTTTCTTTACTTTTGTTGTATGGTTTGTATGGCCCTTTGTGGTCTTGTTCTTTATGTCGTTCGTTTTTAATGTAAATATTTTTCATGTTCTGAAAAGCAACTATTTGAAAGAATTTTATTTTATTTTTTTAAAAAAAACAAACTAAAATAGCTAATAAAAACTAAATAAGTTAAAATATCTAATAAGATAAAATGTTATATCCAAATCGTAATCATTTTACTTTTTCTCTCACAACCATCAAATCAACTATAAAAAATGAATAATCATCCTAAACACAATTTTTTTAACTAGACCAAAATAGTCAAAAAAATTAAAAAGTTAACTAAAATAACCAAGGTCCCAAATGAGCCAAGTGTTAATTGGCAAGGAGTTTTACTGTGAATTTGAAGAATAGAAGGAAACTTAGACCTCTTTTGACGACATCTAAAAAAGCCAGCTTATTGGCTTATTTGGATTACATCAACTCTTTTATACGTCTTTTTGTAATAAATAAATAAATAAAATCATCTTATAAACTATATTCAAAACAACTTTAATGTTATTTCAAGATAATTGAGAGGGTTGAGAGGGTGTTAGTGTAATTTGTCTTCTTTTTTTTTTTAAAAGGAAACAGTATAGTACACCTTTCAAATGGTGCGTACCATATACATATTATAGCTAAAGAAAAAAATGATATAATTTCATACTTTTTGAGTCATAATTAAACAAAATGTTATAATTAAACACAACATGATGTATAACTAAAGAGTGCATAAGTCATAACTAAAGAACAAAATTAATCATGACTAAAAAAAATGATAGAATTAAAAGTATATATGATATAATCTTTTTAAAATTGTGTATCTTAAATTTATTTATTTGTTTTGTATTTTTTTTTTTAATTCATTTGATCTCGCGAGAGACTTGTGATGCACCCTTTATTTTAATATAAAGATTTTTTTTCCTCCTTTGAATTAATGAAATTGTGCTTGACAATACTTTTTGTATATTGTAATGACCATATTTCGTTTTGCTCCTTTATGGTATTGTCGTTATTAAGACGGCTAAAAGGAATGTTATAGGTTTTAAATTTTTATTAAATAAATAATTTAATATTTTATATAAATGTGAAATTTATAAAAATATGAATCCTATATTTACGCACGATATTTAGTAATTTGTTTAATATACCTATAACATTCTTGACATTATTCAAATCAGCATACATAAAACTTTGTGCTATAATAAAGTAAATAAAATATAATTGTGACTATTGAGTAGGAAAGTTTCAAAATTTCATTACACATCATATCTGAGACACAATAATGAAATATAATTGTCACTATCAAGTAGTCAAGTTTCAAAATTTCATTAGACATCATATCTGAAAACGTCTCAAAATGATAATTATTTTTCAAGATTCTAACTTTTTTGAACAGTATTGCACGCCTTTCTATGATAAATAAAAAAAATTGACAACTTTAATGTTATTTCAAGATAATAGAAAGAGTGTTAGCGTGATTTATTTTTTTTAAGGGAAATGGTATAGCACATACTCGCTCGAGTGAGAGAGTCTTCGCTCGAGCGAGTTTCGCAGTCTCAGAATTCTATAAGTACGTGTTTTTGTCAGATTTTAGGATTACTGTTTCAGATCTTGTTTTTGGATATTAAGATTTGTATCTGAGAATATTTTGCTAGTTTTCTTTGATGTTTAATTGAGTATTCAACTTATGGGTTAAAAAGAATACATCAAAAGTTCGTTTGTTCATTCTATACAAAAGAAAGAGTTGTTCTTCGGTGGATTCTGAAGAATTTGAGCCTAAAGCTTTGGTGGATTCTGGAGTGGTTCATCGTCAAGACAATTCCGAGGTGAAAACGGGGTTGAAAGAGACACATAGGGGTTGGTTCAATTTGGGCATGGATTCGCTAGGTAATTGAAAGTATACCTGTGTAATTCCTTTATGTCTTTTTAATGAATTGTTTTGTGGCTTTTGTCCGTAGTTTTTCTATCACAATTGGAGGTGTCCAATTGTGGTTTTTTCACGTAAAATTATTGTGTCGATTTATCTTGATTGTTTGATTGGAATTGTTGTTTACTGCTTAAAATTGATACATAATCACAAATCAACATCTAGGGAACTTCTAAATTTTTCAGGTTTGGTAGATTTATTTTGGGTAAATTTTGATGATCCGAACCCTTCATTTTTTAAGTCTCGTTGAGTAAAATATTCATGCAAAAAATTAAGATGATCAGATATCAATAACTATATCTCTGAATCAAATTTGTATTATAAACAATAGATGGTTATTCTTGAAATTATATTTGTCATTCATTTTTTTTTTTTTATAAATATGATTCAAATATAAAGTTACCGATGTTTAATCACCTTGAATTTTTTCATGAATATTCTTCTCATCAACTCCTGAAAAGTGAATAGTTCGGTTCACTGAAGTCGATCCCAAAATGGCCCTACCAAGCTCAAACGCTCTCTTAAGTTGAGATAATAACTTAAGAGAAGCCAAATTCTTTTGTAAAATACTCAAGAATAGATAAAAAGTAGGGTAATCACATCACTGGTCCCACTAGTTTGAATGAAATATCACTTTGGTCCCCATAGTTTCAATTTGAACAATTTAATCCTATACTTTTAATTTTGTTACAATATGATCCCTCTATCATGTGTTGTTAATATTTTGAAAACTAGAGAGACTAAAGTGAAATTAAACAAAAACTATAGGGACCACTGTGTAATGAATATGTTACATCAATAGTCCCTATAATTTTTTTTTTCATTTTGGTCCCTCTAGTTTTGTTTTTCATTCTAAATTCTAATGACAAGTGATAGATGGACCAAATTGCAACAAAATTGAAAATGTATGGATTAAATTATTCAAATTGAAATTATAAGGACTAAGTGACACTTCACTTAAACTATAGAGAACAATGGTGTAACTCACCCTAATTAGTAAATTGGGATTATAAATTTTTTTTATTGTCATATGCTTCTTAATGATAATTGTTAATGTTGTTAGGTTAGCCTATAAAACAAACTCCTGCAGACCACCTTCTGATGATGTTCATTTAGAATTAAATATTGTCAAAAAAAATCAAAAAATGCAAACATATTTTTATGTAATTTCTTAAATTTCAAAAACAAATTTTGTTAACGAAACTTCCCAGGCACTTGTTGAGCAATTTAATAAAGTTTTACAAAATTTAGAATCGCTTGTCAGTGACCCTATCAAAAATAACAAAATAAAATACTTAGGAGAATGACTTTGACAGCTTAACACTCTTTCTATCTTTTATATATACCAACCAGTTCATGTTTTTTTTTTTTTTTTAAAAAAAAAAAAAATAGCACTACAAGAAAAGGGACTATATAACATGGAAGTATTTGCGACGGCATCACTTACAGTCGCAAAAAGTATTTTTTGCAACGGTACCACTTGCCGTCGCCAATAAATGGGTTTTTAGCGATGGCACATCTTCCTGTCACAAAAAAGTAACTTTTTGCGACGGCAACAACTGCAGTCGCAAATAATGTGCATTTTTACGACGGTAACCCCTGCTGTCACAAATAAAGCTGCTTTTTGCGACGGCATGAACTACAGTCGCAAATAAAAGAGTTTTTTGCTACGGTAATAAGTGTCGTTTAAAAGTATTAGCGACGGCATTTTGCCATCGCAAAAAAACTGAAATATTTGTAGTGTTTCACCAATTTTTTCAGCTTCCTGTCTCTTTCTATCTCTCTCTCTCTTTCATCTCTCTTCTCTTTCTCTTTCTCTCACTCATCACTCTTTGTCTGTTTGCCTCTCTCTCTCCCACATTGTGCTCGCGTTGCTCACTCTCTGTCTTCCCTCTTCTCGATTTACCGATCTCCCTCTTGATTTATCGATCACTTTTTTTTCTCTCTCTCTCTCTTCTCTTTCAATCATTCATCTTCCATTTCTCTTAATCACTTGTTGAAAGAGGAAAAAGTTAAAAAATGAAATGGGCCTCTCGCTCATCTCTTTCCTTTTTCTCTCTCTCTCACCCGTTACTCTTTACTCTGGATCTCTCATCTCTCTTCGTTCTCTATCTCTCATGCTCATCTTTTCTCTCTCTCTCTCTTGCTCATCTTGTTTCTTTCTCTCTCTAACTTATCACTTTTCTCTTTGGCTCTCTCATCTCTCTTCGCTCTCTATCTCTCTTGCTCATCTTTCTTCTTCTCTCTCTCTCTTCTTCTTCTTCTTCTTCTTCTTCTTCTCTCTCTCTCTCTCTCTCTATATATATATATATCTTATTCATCTCTTTTTGCTATCTCTCTCTCTTTGTCTATCTCTCGCTCATCTTGTTTTTCTTTCTCTCTATGTCTTTTTCTCTCTCTCTCTCACCCATCTCTCTTCTCTCCCAATCGTTCATTTCTCTCAATCACACTCATCTCTTTCTCTAAGCACATTGTTGTTGAAAGAGGAAAAAGTCAAAAAATGAAATGGGTCTCTCTTTCTCTCTCTGTCTCTTTATCTCTATGTCTCTCGCTCATCTCTCTCTTTCTATATCTCTGTCGTTTATCTCTTTCTCTCTCTCTCTCTCTCTGTGATTATCTCTCGTTTTTTCCCTCTCAACCAAAAATTCCCAAATCTCAAATTCCTAATCTTTTGAACCAAAAATCCCCATCTCTATCTCTATCTCTCTCTCTCTCTCTCTCTCTCACACTCACACTCACACTCACTCACTACAACAAAAAAAGTCTTTAGAGACGAAAACTAATGACGAAAATAAATTTTATCACGAAAGACGTACCTTTTAATGAGGAAAATAATATTTCGTCTCCAAATGTACCATTTTTCGAGAAAACAATAAAATGTCGTCGCCAATCTACATACATAATAAAAAAAAATTAGGTGACGAAATTATTTTTTGTCATTATTTTTATTTTTTTTTCACCGAAGATTTTCTCGCTAATTTTTTTGGGTGGCATCAAAGTTTTGAGCCTTTTGGTGAGAAACAAAATCATCACCAATTATAAAATTATTAGTGAGGAATATATTTTCGTCACCAATAATTGTTAATATTTTAATATCATTTAGTGAGAAAACTATTTTTGTGGTCAATAATTTTATCTTTTGATAAGAAAAAAAAAATTCACCAATTTCGGAGGGAAAGTTAAGCGGGAATGAAAAACAAAATAAGCTACTAATTTTTTCCTACTTTCTTGTTCTCCCATTTGTGATTCACGCTCTCTCTCTCTCTCTCTCTCTCTCTCTCTCTCTCAGAACGATAAACACCTCATCGACACAACCTTTGTGTCTCTTCCTTTTCTCTGAATTCGGATCCTCTTCCTCAATAGATACCCACCCTTTTCGCTATAGACGGTGCTCTTCATTTCCCTTACAACCCTTCGAAAATCATTGGCTTGGGAAAGACCTGTAATTTTGGTAAGGTTCTAAACCTAGAGTTTGTTTCTTTTTTGTTCTGAAACCCTTCCCTTCTTAAATTAGGGCATTGGATTAAACTATTTGGATTTCAATTCAATGATTTCTAGTTAGGGGTTTTGAATTAGGGCATTTGATTCAACAATTTCTAGTTGGGGGTTTTGATTTTTTTATTATATGTATGTATATATGTATAAGCTCGAATAAATTACAGTAGAGATGTTTGTTTATATATGCTTTTGAAGGTGGCAACAGATCGATTATGCTCGATTGAATCACAGTACGATTTCATTCTTCAATTTCTCCAAACCGGAGATCGCAGCTTCTCGTTGGAGTCAAGTTAGGTTGAATGCTTCCAAGGTCATCTGCTTCTTTCTCTTCTTCTAAATTTTTTCCCCAATTCAGTGTTATTTCTAAAAATAATTACAAAATCATCTGTGGTAAACTTTACATTATTAATAACCAAACTCTTTTTTTAAAATTTTTCATGAATCTATAATAATTTTCTTAAAATACCAATTAATCTAATAATTAAGTAATATTATGTTATTATGTGTTCAACGAAGTGACTTAAGATTATCATGTTAATTGTGTTGGGCAGGTTGGTAAGGGTTTGTCCAATGACGCCAAAGCACAGAAATTGGTTTTCCAACACTGGATTGAAAAAAAAATCAACAATTTTTGAAATCAAAGGAGAGCAAAGGGGAGCAACCTTCAAAGATTGGAAAAAAAATCCCCCTTATTTTATTTGTGATTACAATGAATCTCAATTACAATCATGTAGAATAAATCAACAATTTTTAAACTTTTCTTCTTCTTCTTCCTTCTTTTTTTTTTTTTTGATGCTAGTGCTTTCATCATGTATCCACTTCTATATATAACTTGTTTGATGGAGTATGTGTTTGTATATTAATTGCATATCAGATTGATAATAAATGTTGTCTCGGATTCTCTATTCTATTGGACTTAATAATTTTAGTGAATTAGGGTTTGAGCTATCTTTAGTTTATACAAATGTTAAATTTCTATTTGACTTAATAATTACAATAAATTTCTATGGCCTGGTATAATGTTTTGTGGAATCAATAATGTTTCTTTGGAATTGGCAAATTACTTTAGATTTTTGTGAGAAGGTTTCAATTATTTTCTTCAATAACACTTAATTTCTCTCAGTTTGTCAAAAGAATTGCCCAACCCTATGACTGAGGCTTCACATTGTTCATGTATTCCATTATTCGTTTAAGTTAGCATAGTTACATCAACCTTAAGATTGTGATTTCACATTGTGTTGGGCCATTTGTGTTAACATAGAATTTCCACTTTTTGTCTCTCGGTTGGTAGCATGCTAATTGATTGCTAACTCCAAGACTTCAATAGGAACAAGGGTAGAACCAAGAATTCCTAGAACAACCAAATGTAGAACTAATTACATAATTCACCATCATGTTAATGACATAAATTTCTTTATTTAACATATGAGTTCTGAATTTTGATGCCTATTTTTGGAGATTTATGAATATGACTATTGAATTGAAGTGGATCTGTGATTTGCTTCTCCAGCATTTGATGAAAGATGACTTCATTCTCTGTTATCCTGAAGAAGGCGCCTTTTCAACAGCTTAGAGAGGAGGTGAAGAAAAAGGTTTGGCTTCTAATAGGTCCTTTAAAACCTGTTGGTTTACTAACCCAACACATACACACACACCAAAGATTGATTTTGAAGGTCAGTGCAACTGAGCGACTTCTTATACAAATCTTTTCTTAGATAGTTTTTCTATATGTAATTGGTCATTTAATATATTATTGTTCTCTTATGCATTATGGATTAATACTAATTTCCTTGTTGGGTGCACGCATTAATAAAAAAAAGTATGGTTTTTATTCATTCGCAGATAACAGGTGAAAATTCCAAAGATGGGGTATCTGGTTCAAAGAAGTGGAGTATGTAAATGAATGCTTTTGAATACCCAAACACGTATTTTGACTATGTTGTTGTGGGTTATTATTATATTGTGATGGATCTTATCTTGTTGTTGATACTATCAAACATATATTTTAATTATGTTGTTGCTTTATGCAAATGGACATGGAGTGTGAGTTGCTCATATAGGAATCAAGTGAGATGGTTCTGAATATGATCATGATTATTAGTTTCTTGCTACCACATCTAGAGTTGCATGTGTGCATGCTTTGATATAGCTTTCCATTTACTATTGATATTAATGTGATTTCTAGCAAATTATGTTCTATGCATATTGATGGTTTACTATATTAATTTAATTGAATCTAGTGTCTGAACTACTAATGGATGCAAATATAATAGGTAGTTGAATCTTGATTGCTCCCTTAGCTTATTAATATGAGATTTTTTAGTGGTTAAAAAATACAAGCATTTTGATGTGTTTATGGCATCATAGATATGGAAGTGCATTTTAGGTTTGCTTTTGCATATTTATTCATATGGGCTGAAATTTAACCACACAAAGAAGCAAAACACAAGGTGTAAAAGGTCATGCCTACCATTAACATTGAATTTAGCCTTTTGGAAGGGTTTCAAGTAACATTTTTGTCATTCTTTTTTAGCCTCGTGAATTCGAGATATTGACGCCCAGAATCACCAAACGACGTCGAATTATCACAAAACTTGGCATACACGACCGCCTAGGCACAAGGGACTTGTGGGAGAAGACGAGACTTGAATCAAGTTCCTGGTTTGGGAGTTAGAGGCGGATTTTGATCTAGGTAAACTAGTTCCTTAAGAAGCTTGAATTTGAGGTGTTGACGTCCCAAAATCACCAAACAGCATCGGATTAGCCCAAAACTTGGCACACACGACTGCCTAGGCACGATAAAAGAAGGGACTCGAATCGGATTCCTGGTTTGGGAGTTAGAGTTGGATTTCGGTCTAGGCAAACTAGTTCCTTAAGAAACTTGAATTCGAAGTGTTGACGCCTAAAATCACCAAAAAACGTCGAATTAGCACGAAACTTGGCACACACGACTGCCTAGGCATGACAGACCTGTGGAAGAAGATGGGACTCGAATTGGGTTTCCGGTTTGGGAGTTAGAGTCGGATTTCGGTCTAGGCAAACTAGTTCCTTAAGAAACTTGAATTCGGGGTGTTGACGCCTTAAAATCACCAAACGGTGTCAGATTAGGACAAAACTTGGCACACACGACCGCCTAGGCACGAGAGACTTATGGGAGAAGACAGGGCTCAAATCGAGTTCCCAGTTTGGCAGTTAGAGCCGGATTTCAGTCTAGGCAAACTAGTTCCTTAAAAAACTTGAATTCGAGGTGTTGACGCCCCAAAATCACCAAACGGCGTCAAATTAGCATGAAATTTGGCACACACGACTGCCTAGGCACGAGAGACTTGTGGGAGAAGACGGGGCTCGAATCGAGTTCTCGATTTGGGAGTTAGAGCCGGATTTCACTTTAGACAAACTAGTTTTTTAAGAAACTTGAATTCGAGGTGTTGACGCTCCAAAATCACCAAATGGCGTCGGATTAGCACGAAACTTGGCACACGCGACTGCTTAGGCACGAGAGACTTATAGGAGAAGACGGGACTTGAATCGGGCTCCTGGTTTGAGAGTTAGAGCCGAATTTCAGTCTAGCCAAAATTATTTACTTAATTATCTTTGTAATTATATAGTAGTTAAATTTTTATGTTTTTTAGTAATTAATATATTAACACATAATTTTATTTTCATTAATTATTTTTATTTTTTGTTTTTAGATATTTCTCGAGTAGGAGTTTGCTTCGTATGGAATGCATGCCTGTGAAGAATGCGACTAACTTTTGTTTTTGTTACCCACGGAAAAATCATGAGGAAAACTTTTGTTTTTGATTTATGTTATTTTGAATTGTGAACAACATTATGTATTTAAACATTATATATGTATTATGCAACATTATGTAGTGAGGTAATTTCGCTGATGTATAGTTATGAATACAAGAATATTTTTATTATGGGTAAATTGTTATTTTTATACTGAAATTTTTATATTATTATGCAATTATTAGTTTCATTTTCAATTATTTTTCATTTAATATAGGTAATTTTCATATTTTTAAAATTTTTTTTTTGCGACGGCACCACGCCGTCTCAAATAATCTTTTAGTGATGGCAGTATCCCATCGCAATAACAAACATTTCACGATGGCATTTTTTTGCCGTCTCAAATAACACTTTTAGCGACGATAAAATAGTGACGTCGCAAAAAATCTCAATTGTTTTACATATTATAGGTGACAGCAGAATGCCGTCGCAAAAAGGCCACATTTGCCATCGCAAAAAAATGGCGACGACACGGTGCCATCGCTAAAAGGTTTTAGCAACGCCCTCTATTGTGACCCCCTCCCTCCCGGTTTGTCGTCACTAAAAGTCATTTACCGTCGCAAAAAGGTTTTTGAGACAGCATTATGAGTATTTGCGACAGCATTCTACCGTCGCAAAAAATCAAAATTTTTGTAGTGCCGTAAGTACACAACTATTAACATCAGAAAAGGTAATCTCTTTCTCTCTCTCTCTCTCTATGAGAAGCTTTTACAGGGTCTCTTCAAGAAAATTACTTAGTGTTATTGACACAAATATATGTAGGTTGTGTTTTGGTTTATTTCTTTTTTATTTTTAGATGAATAGATGAATTTCTGTTATAATACATTCATATATATATATATATATATATTGGAACTACAAATACATTTAATTTGTTTAGGTCTTGAGGATAATTTGTTTCAAGCAGGAAATGCTTTGAGAAGGTGCTCTCAACAAAGATGTTACCAACACATTAGAGATACCGATGACTGCCAGTGATTTACCTAAGAGGAAAAATGGCATCATGGTTGTATGGGACCAAACTGGAAGGCAATGGGAGTTTCAAATGAGAATAAGTGTTGTTTTTAAAAAGACGTTGGAACCAAAAAGATTGATGGCATTTGCAAACTTTCATGAGCTCGAGGAAGGCGAAACAGTGAAATTTTATTACTCTCCCACTGATAATTCATATTATGTGGAATTTGAAGGCCCTAACCGCCTCCGGACTCTACAACTCTTTCCTCCTAACTAATAACTCTCTCATTCATATCCCTTATGAATATATGTGTGTATAACATGTACATGGAGCAGAGTGACCTTTCTTGTTATGTTGTGCTGTGTTTTGATTTTTATTTTCCTTTTCAATGTTCACAAAAATCGTAACAATGAAATACTTCAAAGGGAAAATTAGTGAAAGTCATAGTTCCTGTGAAATTATTTGTAATCCGATAAGTCTTATATATTTAGAATTACATTTTACAATAATTTTTTTTTTAATTTTTAAAGTGGATGTTTTTTCATTACAATTTTACCCATATTTTGGTCAACATGCTTATATGCCATTTTATTTTTATTTTTTATGGCTCCATTTGTTTTGCAATAAAAATTTTACACTGTGGAATATTTTTCGTGTAAAATGATTTTATCCAAAAAAAAAAAATTTCTTCTTATTTTCTAGTGTTTGGTTAGCACTTAAAATTTTTTTACAACAAAAATCTTAATAAAGAACCATTTATAGAGTAAATTTTAAAAAGGTAAAGAATAAAGAAAAATAATATTCATACATAATTTTTATGTAGAATTGAACACAAATGATGTGGTAATGTCATTCTTACAATTATGAACTATAGTAATCATAATTTTAACTTTCAATAACTAGACATGAATGTGACACATCATTATATATATTTTTTGATTACAAATTTTGTTTATATATCATTACTAAATAATAAAATAAGAAAAGATTTGGATGTAACAAAAATAACAATTCCAAAACTTAATAATGATCAATTGTTCAACATTAAAATATGTATATGTATAGGGGTATATATATTATATATATATACTAGCATATGTCCGTGCGGCACGGTGTAATTCACAACCCATATCTAGATTAATCAGTGGGTGAAACTCTGTTGACCTCCACTACCCCTACAAAGTTTCCAAATCCAAAAACTGAATCTCTAGTTTTCAGAAAATGTAAGGTTATTTCATCTAGTTTTCAAATACAGTGGAAAGAAACAAACAAATAGAAATTCATAAGACATGAATTATTAGTTCAGCTATCAGTGTCATGTGCAAATTCAAACTTCTAAGAACACTCTGTTCTCTCAACAGCCATAAAAATTAAATCATAAATAGATTGTCAATGAAAAACTCAAAATCATGAATAGGTAAGAACAACTTACTTAGTCATAAATACTAAACACGTACTTTCTAACAAAGCAAAAACAAAAAGAGTTGTTGTCCTCCCATACACCGCCGGTACGGCCATTTTCGTCCTGTACCTTTCCCTCACAGAATTTAATTTTGGGACCAAACCCAATGAAAATATGGATTTACAGAACAGTTGTTTTCTCTATCATTTCCCTCAAAGTAGAAAAATCAGCGCAAAAAATCACTTCACAATTTAATTTTTTTTATACAAAAAATCAATTTTACGAACACTAAACACTATTAATGAAGAGAATAAACACTGATATACACTTACAATGATGTACACTTACAATGAGAAAATAAAAATCTAACAACAAACAAATAAATCAAATCCAAACAATTGCATCAAAACACATAAGATTGCAGTATACATTAATTTGAATCCAAAATAAACAAAACTATGAATTTTCAATCTACAATGTGATAAATATTATTTAGCAATAGTTTTTTTTCACCACTCATACAATACCATGTTCAACAATACCATTCTCCCAAACTTTACCATGTTCAACAATAGTCAAACCCATAAAAAAACATGAAAATTAAGCATTTAGTGCAAAAGTTCCCATTTTTCGACCACAAATAGAACTACAATACCTAGATTGGATGCTCTTATGAACTTTGCAATGCCAAGCTAACCTGCTAAGAATTTGATAAAAACACAGATTTATAAGACATCAAAATTAAAGTGAAAGGAAAAAGTGAACATAATGTTGAGAAGCATGAGCGTACTACTTGGAGATTGAAGCTTCCACGCTTCAAAAACTTTGGTCGCACAACTACCAAAGAAAACATGCAGTGATCTGATGGATTTTTTTGATCTACCAATGAGTAAGTGCGTTTCAATTAATATATCATAACAATGAGCGGGTTGTGGGATTATTTGGTGGGTTTTCTTTACTTCTACAACTTATATGCTGCTTTACATGCACATGGCTACCAAGAACAGTTACCTTGCAAACAATCACAATTTGTTATTGCTTTGAGAACAATCACAATTATCAGCCTCTTTGCGAACAACATTGAGAACAGAATCGATCAACTCAGCGCCCTCAATGTAGTGACCTTTGGCCCAATTAAAAACAAAAAAAAAAAACAAAAACAAAAACAAAAACAAAAATGCTCCAAAAGAAATGTTACACCGAATGGGATGCTGAATTTGGATGGGATAACCTCTGTTTTTGCTGAATCTAGATGGGCTAAGTCCATGATGGTGAGTGTTTGTGAAAGGTGGGAAGTTATTCGATGTGGGAAGTTAGACAGATACAATTATTGAAGTTAAGGCTGTTAGTAAAAAAATTATGAGAGTATGGCTCTAAAGTAGCTGTTGGCTTTTAATTAAGTCACTATACGAAGATACAAAACTATAACAAATTGTATTAGGGGGAAAAAAAACCAAACGACACTAACTAATAGGGGGGAAAAAAAATTAACCAGTGGTAATGAGAAAAACACTAAATGGTGCAATAAAAAAAACCAACTCTAACCAGTTTACAACAAAATTGGTCACCACAACCATCTTCCTCAAACCAGTTCAAAAAACTAATGTAGTTCTTGGTGCTTGGATGGGTTTAATAAACAAATTGCGGGTTTATATTTTGTTTAAAAAATGTATTAGATTGATTCAAAAAAATGTATTAGATTGATTCAAAAAATTGTGGGTTTGGGAGAATGGAATTCTAATAATAACAATCTAAAATAACACAATGTAACTGCCCCGTAAACAATCAACACAAAGAACTGGAGAACTTGCCTCTGTTGAACTGAAGAGCGGTGGATTTGAATTGTAGCAACACAGAAAGAGAAGTGGAGAGGCAGAAATTGAGTAAAACACAACATAAAAAACACTGAAATTACCTGAACGATATTTAATCAAAAACAGAACCAGCCAAGTGATAATTATACTATTTACCCCAATCTATCAATCATCTAGAGTTTTATTTATTTATTTTTTTAAATCCATGTTTCTCTCACAATCCCTGTTTCTATAACAATATAACAGTTTGAATCATGTGATATAGAACAAACTCAAAAACTATTTACCCCATTGCCACTATGCTTCTCATTTCTAACAGAGGGCCTGTGTTAGGTAAAACAAATATGCATATGCATAGCACTGCGAAGAGATAGTAATCGAGATAAAAAATAATGAAAACCGTGAATTATCAATAAACAGAATTCAAACAATTAATAAATACAACTTTAATATACAATTGTGAAGTTAGATTTAACCTGTAAGCCTGTATTGGCCACCAAAAACAGGAAATCAAACCCCAAATTACACAGATTGGAAGGTGGGGGGGTTGAGACGTGGAGGAGCATCGGGTGTGTGTTTTGCTTCTGTTGAAGAAGAAGAACAAAGAAGAGAGAGAGATGGGGGAAGGTGAGAGGGGGATGGGGTCAGACATGGGTAGGTGGGTATATTAGGCGGCAATCAACATTCATCTAAACCAATCTGAACCATTCATATATACTTAAAATTCATCACAGCCGTTAATATTAAATGTATCTCTAATACATTTTATATATTTTCAAAAACAGTCCTATCTTATCTCTAGTATATGCTCGTGCCTAAAGGCACGGTATAAATAATGTTACGATCAAAATATAATTGTAATTTATACGTATCATGTTGAAATTTGTGAAGTTTGTGTTATTTTTTGATAAAGATACTGAAAAAAAATATATTGAATTTTTTTTCTTCTTAGAGAACTTGTTGGTTTTATGTTTTCATTTTAGTTCCTGTTTTACAGACTTCAACCTTTTGTTTTCCACTTTCTTAATTCTAGTGGTAATATAAGGCTCCTCAAAAGGGCATAAAAATTCTATCAGATAATTATTGAAATACATGTTTGCGTCTTTCGCTTGTTAACTACTCCTAACTTCTAACCCAAGGTAATCCCCACAAAATTTCACTATTTCATTTAGTTATATGCATCATCATGAAGTGGACCAAACTAAAATCTTGTATCCGTTAATCACTTCTATGTACTGGTTTATTTTGGACAGATAGAATTTGTTTCCAAATCAGGAAGAGATCTTTTGTGCACCTCAGAAATTGTAAATCAGTGTTTATTTTATCACAATCATTTACTGGCTTGCAGATAAGCAGTTCATATCATGTATACGCACGCAAACATGTTTTGTCCACAGTTCTACTTCATTGTATTGTTTGTTACAATGCTATGTTTGCTAGTCAATGATTTAAAAAACAAACAATCCTTATATTATTGAAAGCTTCTCTATTCCTACATCAAATATATAATTTCATTTCCATGTGGATCACCCAAATATATTACTAAATTAATCCTTCGTAGGAGATAACTTATACTAACATGCCTTGAACCATTTTCAGTTCAGACAACACTGCTTTTACCTTTGGATGTTGTGTTACCCTTCTTGTTCAATTGATAAATGTAGGAAATTGTGATGTAACTAAAACATTCTTCATCAAATTCCTAACACTACAACAAAAGTAACCTATGGTGACGAAAACTAGTGAAGAAAATAAAATTCGTCACTAAATGAAAATAATTCGTGAGGAATTTATAAATTTTGTCACATATAATAAAAAAATAAAAATGGTAGGTGACAAAATTTATTTTCGTCAATAAATACTTCATTTTAAGTGAGGAAAAATTAAGTTTCGTCACCAAAAATTTTCCCGCTATTTTTTCCCGGTGGCGCCAAAATTTTGGGACTTTTGGTGAGAAATTTTTTTGTCACTAATTATAAAATTATTTGTGAGGAATATATTTTCGTCACCAAAACGTTTTAATATTTTTGATATCTTTTGGTGAGGAAATAATATTGTCACCAATTTTGGTGGGAAATTTTTGATATATTGAGCAGCAATTAAAAAAAAATAGGATATTAATTTGTTTTACCCATTTTCTGTTTATCATATCTCTCTCTCTCTCTCTCTCTCTCTCTCTCTCTCAAAATAGAGTATTAATTTGTCTTATCTCTTACTCCTCCACCACGTTGATCGCAATCGTCGTCTCTATTAGCCTTGCCGATCGTCGCCGCCACTAGTAGCCTTGCCGGTAACCGCCACATCTTCTTCGCTCGGTGATTTGGTACTTGATTTCTCTTTGCTCTTTTTCTGGTATCTCTTTCTCTTATTCTCTGTATTGGTATGGTAACAAATTTCGTCACTAAATAAGAATAATCCATGAGGAATTATAGATTTTGTCACGTATAATAAGAATATAAAAATAATAGGTGACGAAATTTATTTCCGTCAATAAATACTTACTTTTATGTGAGAAAAAAAATGAGTTTCGTCACCTAAATTTTTCCCACTAATTTTTTTTGATGGTGCCAACATTTAGAAACTTTTGGTGAGATTTTTTTTTTCAACAATTAAAAAATTAATAATGAAGAATATATTCGCGTCACCAATAAATTTTTTTTTTTTGAAAAATTTGATTTTAAATATTTTATCACCATTTTGTGAGAAATATATTTTCGTCACTAATAATTTTTAATATTTTTAGGCCTTTTAGTGAGAAAATTGTTTTGTCACTAATTTTGAAAGAAGAATTTTAACATATTAAGCAGTGATGAAAAAAAATAGTCTATTATTTTTCCCTCCTTTTTTTTTTGGATCAATTTTCCTAAATTATTTTTCCCTTCTTTTTTTTTTTTGGATCAGTTTATTTTTCCCTCTTTTTTTTTTTTCCTTTTTTTGTTTTTTTTTTGGATCACTCTTCGTATCAATCTGTATCTCTATCTATCTCTCCCTCTCAAAACAAAACACAATCAGTTTTCCTATCAATCTCTATCTCTCCCCCTCTCCCTCTCCCTCTCCCTCTCCCTCTCAACACAAGTGCTGTGTGTTCTTCTCCGACGCCCTTTCAGTGTGTTCTTCTCCAGTGCCACTGCCAACGTCCCTGTTCTCCTCCTTCAGTGTCGCCACAGACGTCGTATCTCCTTTACTACTGTGCGTTCTCTTCCATCAGGTATGGGTCCTCTTTCTCTCTCCCTTTCTCTGTCTCTCTCTCACTCAATTTCTCTATTTTTCTATCTCTGTTTTCCCTAATTTTCAAAATTAATGTTTTCCCTAATTTTTGAAATTAATTTTCAGAATTAATGCTGTATTTTATTCTTTCCAGCAAGGTTTCTTTTCAATAAATTTTGAATGTGTTCATAGTTCTGATTTGCAGAAACTAATTCAATTCCACTTTAATCTTTTTACTCTTTTTATATGAACAGTGTTCATAGTTCTGATTATAGTTCAGAGGTTGCGATTTCAGAGGTTGCGATTTCAGAGGTCAGGTATGGCAATCTCTATCACAACTGTTCTTCTCACCCTTTAGAATCAGAATCACAATAGTTCTGAATCTTTTTATTTTCATCATTTGAAATTTCAGAGATTGCGATCATAGTTCTGATTCATAGTTCTGATCAGAGGTTGCGATCATAGTTCTGATTCATAGTTCACAGGTTGCGATTTCATAGTTCTGAGGTATTCTAATCTTCTTTTTCAGTCCAGGGCTTCACACCCATTAAAGTGTTTGTTTGAATGGGTCTGAGAGGTTGTTCTATTTTTTAAGCTGTCCATTTCATGGTTATCTTTTGGGTCATAGTTGCTGTCAATTTTCTTTTCTATTCAATGGGGATTGGTTGATGGAAAAAGAGTTCTAATTCAATTTTCTGGGTAAATTTAGTTCAGTATAGGGATTTACATTTTTATGGACTATATTAGTTAATGTGAATCTCTTATAGAATTCTTTGGAGTTAGTTGATTGAATTTAAGGTTTGGGATCCATTTTTAAAGCTGTCCATTTCATGGGTATCTTTTGGGTCATAGTTGCTGTCAATTTTCTTTTCTATTCAATGGGGATTGGTTGATGGAAAAAGAGTTCTAATTCAATTTTCTGGGTAAATTTAGTTCAGTATAGGGATTTACATTTTTATGGACTATATTAGTTAATGTGAATCTCTTATAGAATTCTTTGGAGTTAGTTGATTGAATTTAAGGTTTGGGATCCATTTTTAAAGCTGTCCATTTCATGGGTATCTTTTGGGTCATAGTTGCTGTCAATTTTCTTTTCTATTCAATGGGGATTGGTTGATGGAAAAAGAGTTCTAATTCAATTTTCTAGGTAAATTGAGTTCAGTATAGGGATTTACATTTTTATGGACTATATTAGTTAATGTGAATCTCTTACAGAATTCTTTGGAGTTAGTTGATTGAATTTAAGGTTTGGGATGAAATTCTTGCTTATCTATCATAGTTGCTGTGAATTTTCTTTTCTATTCAATGGGGATTGGTTGATGGAAAGAGAGTTCTAATTCAATTTTCTGTGTAAATTGAGTTTAGCAGAATTCTTTGGAGTTAGTTGATTGAATTTAAGGTTTGGGATGAAATTCTTGCTTATCTATCATAGTTGCTGTAAATTTTCTTTTCTATTCAATGGGGATTGGTTGATGGAAAGAGAGTTCTAATTCAATTTTCTAGGTAAATTGAGTTCAGTATAGGGATTTACATTTTTATGGACTATATTAGTTAATGTGAATCTCTTACAGAATTCTTTGGAGTTAGTTGATTGAATTTATGGTTTGGGATGAAATTCTTGCTTATCTATTTGTGTCTGGACATCGATCAATGAAACATTGACAATAATTGGGACTACTAATATTATTAGTTTATGTGAATATGATTTTGGATTTGACCTAGGTCCCAATAATAGGTCGAGCAGATGCAGATGTCTCAATATTTTTTGTACAATGTTGATGCATATAAAAATTAAATAGAGTTTTTTTGTTTTTAATCTTTGGATGCGGAAGGTAGGAGCCGATGGACATGAATTGGGGGATCACTGTGTGGTTTTCTCAAATGGTGATATTAGTGTTTGGTTTTCTTATTTTATTAATAACTAAATAACCCTAAATTTATTGCTTATTATTGTTGTTGCAGTTTTGTTTAGCATTAGGATATGGGTTCATTTCTATTAGTGAAAAAGTACATTGATCCACTATCTCTTTCTTGGAACAGAATTGCTGGGAGTATCTTTTTTTTTTTTATATACCATTTAGCATATGAAGCATGAGTTTTAATATGCAATAGAAAGTTGAAGTGATGAATATAATCAACGCACCATTATGCATCAGCAATTGAAATTATGGTGCATCTTCACTTTTCCAAGTCATTGATGCTGAAAATTTTATTTGCTGCCAATCTACCGGATCACTATGTGGTTTTCTCAAATGGTGATATTAGTGTTTGGTTTTCTTATAATTCTTGCTTATCTATCATAGTTGTTGTTAAGATTTTGTTTTCTTGAATAATAAAAGAATTATTTATTTTTTTTTATTAACAAAAAAATTGGCTTGACCGAACAAAATGGAACTTTAGTTTTGAAGTTGATCCAGGGCATGGTTGTTGCTCACATGTAGGAGGGGATACAAATTATGGTGTGGTTCTTTGCCATTAGTTAATCTTGATAGTTCATTTGGCTTTTGAAGTCATGCTATTGCAAATTTATATCATTCCTTGGTAGTGTTTAATAACTTCTTAGTTCTACATCTGCTCATTTTTTAAACATCTGCTCAAAAATTACTGCACTCCATGTAATATCCATTTTTATAAAACATGTTTAAAGCATCTTTATAATGAGCATCTGTTTATAAAAATACTAGCGTATGCCTGTGCCTGAAGGCACGGTGTAAATAATGTTAGTTATAAGGGTTTATGAAAATTTCATGAATGGTTTGAATAAATGAGCATGTTTAATCTCATGGTTGAAATAGATCACACTACATATTAGTATGCATTCAGCACATATAAATCTGAAAAGGACAACATGGTTTGGTTGGACTGAATTAAATTGCTAAAATAATTTACAGTCCAACTATTAATTCACTGCAACTTAAACAGGAAACACTCCTGGTACATTTGTATCAGTCAATAGTAAGAAAGTTACAACAACACAGCATACCATCCATACAACGACGCACTCAATTCTTTAAGAAGAAAAATATTTCAATATATTTTTTTAGTATCTTTATCAAAAAATAACACAAACTTTATAAATTCAACATGATACATATAAATTATAACTGTATTTTAATCTTAAAATTATTTAAACCGTGCCTTTAGGCACGGGCATACGCTAGTCTATATATATAGCAGACATATAAGAAAGGTTTAGATCAACTCTCATCCTCTTGGATATATGGCTTTTCATGCCATGTTTCACTTTCCTAGGTATAATATACAGTACTCTGGTTTGTTTGTAACTCTGCTTTCTCCTGACATGGGTTTTCATGATTCAAAGTGCAGTGTCAAAAAAAACTTATATGACAGTTTAGAATGCTCATCTTGGAATTCTACGAATATAGATGAACACTCAACTTTTGGTTTTCTTTTTTTTTTTTTGGAGGGGGAGGGGGGTGGGGTGGTGAAGCACACATTCTATAATATATATAGATATTTAGGAAAGTTAATAAATCTGAACTAGCTGAGGATTCAGGGACTGGTGGGGGTTAGGAAGCAAGAAGGGTTGAGGTGGGGGGTTGGGTCTAGCTTGCTTTCATGAAGTGGGTGTTTTCAGAATTGTTAGCCAAAATATTTGATGCTTTATTGTTTTGTAACTTTACTACTTGTATACTATCCCAAAAAAAAACCTTACTACTCGTGTATTAGTCGTTATTTTTTACATTTCATTAATGTTCCAAAGTTTAAATGTCGTCTCATAGAAGAGCATTTGGGCGTCAAGGAAAAACTTTATGTTTATTTAGTTATTGCAGCGGCAATAGTTTTCATGGTTAAAATCTGGCTAGGCATTAGTTTCCCAAGGATGTGTATCATATTATGAGATTAAGGTCAGCCTTATTAAAGCATCAAAACAATTTTGATGGGTCATGCCTACTATCATAACTTGCCATTACATTCTCAGTTTTGGTTTGGCATCCATTTAGACAAGGGTTTGGTTCCCGTCTCAGTGTGTAACTGAGGTAGAGAGGTGGGTTTGGATTAGGGGATTGTGGCTCTGGGATATTATGAGATTAAGGTCAGCCATATTAAAGCATCAAAACAATTCTGATGGTCATGCCTACTATCATAACTTGCCATTACATTCTCCGTTTGGGTTTGGCATCCATTTAGACAAGGGTTTGGTTCCCATCTCAGTGTGTAACTGAGATAGAGAGGTGGGTTTGGATTAGGGGATTGTGGCTCTTTTTTTTTTTTTTGGAGGGGGGGTTGGATGGTGATAAGAATGTTATATAGATTGGGTTGAAAGTAATTTGATTTAGTATGAGAATTAATGTTTTTCTATGACAATCTTTAATCAATACACATGTTGACTTGATTTTATATCTCTCTAATGAGGGTAATGTATTTGGCTTATGCAATGTGTGTTTTCTTAACTGTTCGTGAATTTGCAGAAACTGAAATTTCTGTGTTGGATTGATTCCATTTATTTATGTTATTTGCTGTTATTCATGTGAAATTGGAGTACAGTATAACAATGAAAATTTAGCAGGATTTGAAATTCAGCACACTTTCGGATTGAAGAAATAGAGGCTAAATCATTGATGAAGTATAGACAGAAAGTTAACAAAACATTGTTACCTTAGGTCTTTGTTTGGTGACTTTTGACTCCAACTAGACATTCAATTATATACGTCTTAGCTGAGTCTTGATTTCTAAGTAGAAAACCTTAGTGTGTAAGTTTGTCGACTTGTGGTTGCTACTAAGATTTTAAGTCTTTGGAAGTTCCTTTCAGTATATCTCAGATGAATTATTAGTTTATCTAAGAACTCTTGCCATTTCTTGTGATCCCTGCTAATTACTTGTTAAAAATATGCAAATGCTATTTTAGAAATGGGAAAGCATTAATGTGGAAGGGGATTTAGATATTTTTATCTTTTGGAAAGGTACATTGATTCCCCTGTTTCCTGAACTTCATATATCTATATATATAGCAGACATGTAAGAAAGGTTTAGATCAACTCTCATCCTCTTGGATATATGGCTTTTCATGCCATGTTTCACTTTCCCAGGTATAATAAACAGTACTCTGGTCTTGTTTGGAACTCTGCTTCTCCTGACATGGGATTTCATGATTCAAAGTGCGGTATCAACAAAAACTTATATGATAGTTTAGAATGCTCATCTTGGAATTCTACAACCACAATGTTATTAGCTCAAGTTAGGTACTTCTCATGATATTATTTGAGGTGCGCGTAAACTAGTCTGGACATTGGTCATAAATGGCTTTATTAGGTGATAATGCTAGGCTAGCACTCTAAATGATGTAATGTTTATTTGTCAATACTTTGGATTGTGTTAGAACATTTTCACAGGAAAATAAAGAAGAAAGAAAGAAAAAAAAAAGGGGGGGGGGAGGGGAGTATATCAACTACAATATATCAGTGATAATTGAAGATGTATTTAATGAAAATAGATTCATTATCAAAATTCTTACTTAGCATGGCTCTAGTTAAAATACACACTAACCAAAGTAGAGACAAAAATAAGTCAGATAATAGCCTGCTGTTAAGTGTGCTTGTATCTGTGGATGTTGGTATCTGTATAGCCTAAGTCACAAGTATCTGAATGCTCTGTTGTTTGTATCTGTATGCTCTGTATGATCTGCTGTTGGTATCTGTATGCTCTGCTGTTTGATCTGCTATTGGTATCTGTATGCTCTGCTGTATGCTCTGCTGTTTGGTATCATTCTGCTTTGCTGGTTGTATCTGTATGCTGTGTGAATGGATAGATCTGCTGGGCTGCTTGTCTGGGTAATTTTGCTTCAGTTTTGCTTCAGTTTTGCTTCAGTATCTGTATAGCCTAATTTTGCTTCAATTTTGCTTCAAAAAAAAAAAAACAAAGGATAGAGGAAATAAATATGACCCTGAATTCAAGTGCTTGCTCAGCAGATAATTTGGAAATTGAAGAATTATTGGTAACCAAACATGACCAAAATCTCCCAAAAATGAACTTAGATGGGCTGAACATTGGGTTGAGACTAGCAATGGCTACGGATATTTGTGGAAGGATCTACAGTTTAAGCTGTCCACAATTTATCCCGACTCCAAACACCAAACTATCAGCAACCTGATAATCCAAAAAGATGTGAAATCCAACTTGTAGCAAACAAACCATGACAGAGATTTGTGAATTTTTCACTAAACTTTAGAGATGCAACTTGATACCTAGACTCAAAGAGATGCGACACATACTTGCCCATATAGATTTCATACTTTAACTTTGAGGAAGATATGGTAATACAAATTCCCATCAAAATTTATTTCTTATTATAACCAGCCATGGCCATAGTTTAACCTTCCTCTCTACTTCCCATCATATAATCTCATTAAGTAGTAGGCCCCATGGTTACTGGATCAAGTACTTGGGCTTCAAATTCTTTAAAAATTGGGCAATTGGTGAGTACATACTAATTCCATCCAGAGAAATATTAAGTAACTAATAACTTTAGCATTACTGTTTTAGTATCAAAATACATAATACATACCTACAAATGCATATACACACACATAGACATAATTTTTTTAAATCCCATTTGTGCAGCAGCCACAATATTTGTTCCTTCCCATTCTCATTGACTGCATGCCTTGGTTTCTTACCATGAGATGTTGTAGTGTTATAACTGATTTGGCTGTTGTCCGTGCGTCACTCCCAGTTTTTGATCCGAGCATAATTCTGGGGATACAGTGAATTGCCATGTTAAGGTGATCATTGCAAAGCCCATGGGTGGGAATGAGCATGGTATTCATCGTTTTAGTTAATCTCTGTTAATTTCTATTAAGATAACTTCAAGCTTGTGATCTTGAGAATAGTTCAGTATATTTGTTAAGTTTCTCATATTTGGCTTTAAGTTTATAATAAAACTTTGCTATTTTAATAAACTTTATATATATATATATATATATATATATATATATATATTCTATGTTAATGGTTGCCTTGTTTATTTTTTTTTGTAGATTGGCTTTGATGACGTTCGGAAGCATACTTGCAAATGAAGATCAGCTGTTGAATTTTTTTTCCTAAACTGATGCTTAGTTGTAGTTGCAAATTAAGATTGAGTGTTGATTTGTTTTGGTGGACTCCACGTTAGTTCATTTTGGGATTTGCTTTTACGGTTTTTTTGTGATACTTAATGAATTATTATTAAAGTTGTTTGATGGATATATTTTGATTTATAATATAAATTGTTTAGTGAATTTTTTTGTGGAGTGATGTATAATAACTAGTGGATTTCTTAGTACAATTAAAAGGCTATTGGGATATGAGCAGGGATATTTGTGAAATAATAATTTAAATTGAATATAAAATATGGAATAAGTTTAGTGACGAATTTGTTTCGTCATTTGTACTTGTTATTATGACAAAGTGATTATTCATCACTAATAAACTTTTTTTGTGACAAAATTTACTGCAGTTTATATATGAAAGTTTTTATTTATTTTGTTGTTTGGTGACTAAAAATTTCGTCACGTATATATATATTTGTACGAAATATATTTCGTCATCCATGTGTGACTTTTGAAGACGAAAAATTTCGTCACCTTTACATCTTATTGTGACGAAACTATTTCCTCATCAATGATCAACATGCGTGACAAATTTATTCGTCAACTAAAGTTATAAATATGGTATTAAATAACTATTTGGTGACGAAAATGAGAATTTTTGGAGACAAAATGTTGTTTTATTGGTGATAAAAAATTATGACTTTTGAAGACGAAAAATTTCGTCACCTCTACATCTTATTGTGACGAAATTATTTCCTCATCAATGATCAACATGCGTGACAAATTTATTCGTCAACTAAAGTTATAAATATGGCACTGAATAACTATTTGGTGACGAAAAAGAGAATTTTTGGTGACAAAATGTTATTTTATTGGTGACAAAAAAAATCGTCACTAAAGTAATTTCATTGGTGACGAAATTATTTTTCGTCACGTTGGTTTTTAGTGACAAACATTCAATGACGAAACCGGTGACGAAAATATTTCCTCACAAATATCTATAGTGACGAAATTAGCTCTTTGAAGACAAAAAAAATTTCGTCATTCAAGACCCAACTTCTTGTAGTGTAACTTTCTCAAATCTTCATACCAACAATGTCAAAAACGTTTAACATGAGCCATTTTTTGAGAGAACAAACCTTGGAGAGGAAATTGAGGTCTAAACATTGGTGTCTCTGGTATCACAATACTCTGCAAAATCTATCAATGGCAAATATTTTCTGCATTTAGTCTCTTGCTTTTTCCCTCACACCCCAATGGAACAACTCACAAAGTAAATAACTCATACAGAGCCTAGACATAGATATATCCATGTGTGAGTGCATGTGCATGTGCATGTATGCCAAATTGAATGAGAATTTACAGATGAACACACCTCAGCCATTTTATATGGGAATCCAACTGCATTAAACAAAATTTGGCTATCTAAATGCTATTAACAATGGAACAAAAATCAGAGCACACAAACATAATAAATAAAAGAATAAATAAACTCAATAATAGAGGAGAGAACACAATGTTCCTGTCTAAAAAAAAAATACAACAGAGAGTAATCAACATAATCCAAAAAAAATTCTGAAATTACCTTGCGAGTGCGGGTTCGAAAATTCAGAATTCATAAAGGGAAAAACACAACAGTGAGTTCGAAGTCTTACCTAGTTCGAAGGGAGCCGAAGGAGGAGCAACATCGTTTGAACCTAAAAATGCTAACACAACCATGAGCCAAAAACAAACCCAGCGAAAAACAAAAACAAACACAACCATGAGCCAAAAACAACCGAAATCAAAACAATCAAACAATCTTACCTTGCCAAGTATGAACCAAACGTCTTTGAGGAAAACAAAAAAGAATAACGAAATTGTGAGTTGACATAGTTGGAAAAAAAAAAAAACAAAGGAATCGCTGGCTGTCTCATATCTCTACACGTTTTTATATCAAATAAATTTGTTACAATAACTATAAAAAAATAAAAATTGGTCACAAAATCTAAATCTTTAATATCAAAAACAGAAATTAACAATTTTTATACTTGAATGCAATATTTTAATATCAAACATAGAAATTAATAATTTTTATACTAGAATGCAATATTTCAAATGAGATAAATTAGAAATCAAGAAATTTATTAAAATACACCAATTTAATAATCAAAAATGGGAAAAGAAATTAATAATCAAGAAATTAACAATTTAATTAAAAGAAGTAATAAATAGATTCTATTTATTGGTGTTGGCACACACTAAACTGAACAATCTTACATCTACGAAAGAGAAAGGAAATAGATTCTTTTCATTGTCTTAATTGACAGTGGCATCTGTATATCATATTTTTTTGGGCTTCATTATTTGCATTTGTTTTCTATAGGCAAAGGGAATGAATTATCTTCATAACCGCAATCCTCCTATGATCAAGTATATATATAGGATTAGGTATCTAATATTTTATCCAAAATCTAGAGACTGTTTTGTTTAGTGAACTCGTTTGGCAGAATGTTTTGTTGTTAAAACACAACATCGACAAATGAGATCATATACAGATTTATATGGGAATCCAACTGCATTAAATGAAATTTGGCTATCTAAATGCTATTCACAATGGAATAAATAAACTCAATAACAGAAGAGAGTAATCAACATAATCCGCAAAAAAAATTTCTGAAATTACCTTGCGAGTGCGAGTGTGAGTTCGAAGGGACTCAATAACAGAAGAGAGGGACTTAATAACAATTTATATAACCAAAAATTTAATAAACACCATTGCAATCATATTTTTGCTAAAATTCCAAACCAATATCAAGGATTCACATCAAATAGAATTCAAACAACAAATTCAAACAACTCAACACAGCGATGAAGAGCAAAGAAAGGGAGCGAGTTTGAAATCTTACCTTGCGAGTGCGAGTCGATGGGAGCCGAAGGAGAGCAGCGTCGTTTGAATTGCAGCAAGGGAAATTCTTCCTGTATTCCAGTTGGTAAATTTTCTATCAGCAAGGAAGAACAGAATTATTCATTTAGTTATCTAAAAAATTAATGAAATTTTGATTTCGAACATAATTCTTCATTTAGTCAATTGGTAGGAAACAAAATTAATGTAACAGAGGCAAAAAGGGAAGGGGAAAAGAAAACTTTAAAATATAAATTTCATGGGAGGGGATGCTCTCAAAGCCCAAAAACAACATGTACATAACCCACAAAGAACTGAAGAAAAAAATACAGAACAATAACAATAACACACCAGACCATAACATTAAAAGCTAAAACAACAAAAGCTGAGAGATGAAAAAGGAGAGGAGTGAAACAACAAAATTTGAGAGAAATAACCTACCGGAGTGAGCTCTGATGGGGTAAAGAAGGAAACTACAAAAGCTGAGAGAGAATGGAAACTAATTGACCCATAAATTAATAATAGTATGGAAAATGACCCGTACGGTGTTTTTCCTCCCTTATGCATATCTTCTTGTCTCATCAAAATGATGAAGGAGGCATTCATCTTTGTTTAATTTTTTTTCTTTTCATTGTCCTAATTGACAGTGGCATCTGTATATTATATTTTTTTGGGGCTTAATTATTTGCATTTGTTTTCTGTAGGCAAAGGGAATAATTATCTTCATAACCGCAATCCTCCTATGATCAAGTATATTTTATTCAAAATCTAGAGACTGTTTTGTATTATTTTAAAATATTTATTTTCTAGATAGAGAAAATGGAAATGGCTCAGTGAACTCGTTTGGAAAAATGTATTGTCCTCTGTTATTTGGCTATCTAAATGCTATTCATAATAAATAAAGGAATAAACTGTTTATTGAGTCCCTTCGAATTCCAAACCAATATCAAGGACTCACAGAGCAGAGAAAAAATATACAGTGAAGGTGAGAATAAGGATTGCTTGATCATAGGAGATAGCTTCCAAGCTTCCAAGCATTCAAATTGATTTGACTATATATATTATACATATATATAATATACACCAAGTCTTGCCCTTTTTGTTCAATCAAGTTTGCGATTTAATAATCAACCAACAACAGCAATAAAGAGCAAAGATAAACAACCAGTTCATGCACTCAATGATGATCTTCACAACTATATAGACAAACCAGTTAATTGTAAGGGGGATAAAAGTGAAATTAACCCTTGGTTGCTAAATGTTGTTTCTTTTTGTTTGTTGAAATTGAAATTTGTGATATTATGGGTTTTAATGGGTTTCATGTTTTAAATGGGTTTCCATGGGTTTCATTAGTTAAATCTGAAGATGCCCCAATTTAGATTCAGGAATCTGTTTATTTCAGTTTGATTTATGTTTATTTCAGTTTAAACAATCTGTGTTTATTTAGATGCCCCAATATGTGTTTATTTCAGTTTAGATGCCCCAATCTGTGTTTATTTCAGTTTAAATGGGTTTGATTTATGAAATGTTTGATTCTTTAATGGGAAACGGGTGCTAATTCATGAAATGGGTCCTAAATACTTTGAGTTTGCTAAATACTCTTGAAATACTAATATGGGAGTGGGGATACACTCAATTTTCCTACTATTTTGAACAAATTACACCCACAACAAATTTAATGGGTGTTTGGACCATATGAACAAAGATCAGAATTATTTTGTTTGTTGAAATTGAAATGAATGTGATGAAATCTTTAGATGAGATTGATAGTTTAGAGATGAAGTAGAAAAATAGTGATATTGTAAGGGGGATAAAAGTGAAATTAACCCTTGGTTGCTAAATGTTGTTTCTTTTTGTTTGTTGAAATTGAAAGGAATGTGATGACAGACAACTATGATTAACTCAAAATTTCGCCCTTAAACTGAAGCATCAGGATTCTCAAAGAATTGAAGAATTGAAGAAAAACTTTTTCCCTAAACTTGAAGCCTCAGGATTCTCAATGTAAAATACCTCTGTTTTGAGGTTTGGATTGCAGGGAACCCGTGGAAATTCAACCTAAAATAGCGATCAAGACAGACAAAGAATTGAAGAACTGAATGTAAAATACCTTGCGATTTCGAAAACTGATGGTGATCAATGGCGACAGTGATGATGAGCAGCGGCGGCGATGGTGAGCTAGTCCATCTCTGTTTGAATCAAATTGTTGAAAGATTATCTTAGGTTTCTCTGATCTGCTATCTCTGGTCGCCAGTTTCAGAAGAGAAAGAATTTTGAAACCCTAATCTTGAAGAAGATTATGGGTGTTGAAGAGAGAACGTTAGAGAGACAGAGAGTTGAAGAGAATGAGTTTGGGCAAACGTGGGAGAGAGAGAGCAGAGAGTGTTTGGGAAGGAAAGAAATTGATCTCAACCATTAGAAATTTTTTAGGTGCCGTTTGGTAACACTTACGTTTTCAGTTTTCTGTTTATATTTACAAAAATTTTAAAAACTCAAATAAAAACTTGTTTGGTAAATTTTTGATTTATATGTAACGCCCTCAAAAAAAAACCCATTATATATATCATTGCCATGCATTAATTAAAGAAGACAATTAATTAATTCATTCATCAGAGTATTACTAAACAAAGCATTACATGTAACATCGAATAAAATGCCCTACAGGCTTACATCTTTCCAAGCCAACACTTGGATTCAAAAATATGAGTTCTAATCTCAATACAAGAAAAGCCCTAGGCTTGAATGTTTACATGTACTAATAAATAACAACTATTAACTAAAGGTAGTCTTCTTCAATCCAGAAGCCAAACCCTCCCAAGCTAAGTCCTTGGAGGTAGTTTATCGCCTGAACCTTAAAATGATGTTCTCATAAAGGGTGAGCCACAGCCCAGTAGAAATATACTAAACCACTTATAAGCAATGAATAAAGCAATAGTATTCAACAGATGGTTAACCAAGATAATCAATTACTTCATTTTACGATCTCATGACACTATTGTCTAAGATACGTTTTACTTTCCAATTTTATCAACATGGCTCAGAACCTGGCCAAACTTACAACAGTAAATCACATATATAATATTCACATCCTTCCAATATCAACAAACAAATGAGACTCAAGCTCAAATCAAACACTTCATACTTCCAAATTGATACACATTTTAGTGCTGTATCAATATAACACTTCTATATAAATAAGCACACATAAAAGTGATGCTAATGGAGTCCATCCCCTATCTCCTCCCAAACAAAATCTGGTTTAGAGGTCCATCCCCTATCTTCCCCTAAACCGTGGAGTACATCCCCTATCTCCTCCCACACACAAACAATGTATGCAAATGCAATGCTCAATCAATACACGTATTTTCTGTATCAATGCCATAGTCAACATTAATGACTTAACCAATGTGATTAGTTTCAGTTATTCCTAATCCACATGCAATGTCTACAACAATCACGACTATCCTCCACCGATAGCCCAAAACAGTTATTTCTAAACTGAAAATAACTATGTCAACAATTCAATAGACAAATGATACCAATTACCCAATTACACCATTTAATCAATGAATTCCATGAATTTAACACTCTTTTCCCAATTCCATGAATCACTTATACAAATTAATTCAATAATACAACAAGGGTTTTTCCCAAAATTTATCAAAGTAACCCCAACATGTTAAAATACCAAAACTTAGAACAAAACCTATATAATGGAGTAGGAAATCCCTACCTCGAAGAAAACAACACAAATGGTGAAGACAAAGATGAGTGCCCAATTACCAAAGTGCTCCAAATTGCCAAATGTTCAGATTAAATGAAAGCCCTCAACTCCCTCTATCTTTTTAATGAAGGATCTAGGGTAGAAACACACCCTAAGTGGATCAAATCTAAGAAAGAAGGTGAGTAGGGAGAAGGAGAAGTCGGACCTAGGGTTTGGAATAAAAAAGAAGATGAAAAGGACTGATCAAAACCCGCTGCTGTAAATATATACTGGACAGGCTCGCTCGAGTGAATACTTGGTCGCTCGAGCGACCAGACACAGAGAAACTACGCTCGAGCCAAGGAAGCCTTGCTCGAGCCAACAACCCAAAAGCTCGCTCGAGCGAAAGAAAGCTCGATCGAGCGAAGAACTCAAACCCTCAGGTCTGTAACCAGACACACGCTCGAGCGAAGGAACTATTGCTCGAGCGAAGAACGAACTAACTCGCTCGAGCGAAGAAAATCTCGCTCGAGCCAAGAATGCAAAGCTACAGGTCCAAACCAGATGCAAACTCTCGCTCGAGCTACCAAACCCTGGCTCGAGCGAAGAACCAAAAACAACTGCTCGCTCGAGCGACAAACTCCTCGCTCGAGCGAAGATCCAAAATACTGGACAGCAACACTTGATTTCTAAACCCAACCAACCTGAAACAAACCTGCCCAACACATCCTAAAATTCCAAATGAGAAAATAAGGGACAACAACAACCATTATACAATGACAGAATCTACGGAACCTATGTCCGGACACAATAGTCAAATGGGAAAAAGACCGGGGTCGCTATATATAAATCAGTGGTCTCAGTTTATAAATTTAGCCAAAAAATGTAAACTCAAAAAATGTGTTTCCGTTTTGAGTTTTGAGTTTTTTTTTTTTTTTTTATCACCCAACACTAGCTACCACCCGCCACCCATTTTCTATCACCGTCTTCCGCCACCGCCACCCACCACCCACTCCCCACCACCTGCCACCACCACTCACCACCCACCTACCACCTACCAGCCACCATCGGCCACCACCCACTCGCCACCACCACCCACCACCCGCCACTACCATCCACCGCTCGCCACCATTACCCGCCACTACCACTCACCACCCACCTGCACCACCATCCACCACCTACCTCCACTAGCCACCTGTCACCCACCCGCCACCACCACCCACCACCACCACTCACCACCTACCACCCACCACCACCACTACCACTCACCACTCACCACCCACCTGCCACCACCACCTACCCACCCACCACCGTCACCCACCCATCCACCACCACCACCTGCCACCACCGCCCACCACCCGCTACCATCACTACCACCACCCACTCGCTACCACCTACCACTCGCCATCGTCACCCACCCACCCACCATCACCACCCGCCACCACTCACCACCACCCACCACCACCCGTCATCCGCCACCTGCCACCACCACCAGCCGCCGTCACCCATCTATCCACCAACCACCACCACCACCACCACCCGCTACCTACCCTCCACCACCCGCCACCACCCGCCATCCGCTACTCACCAGCCACCACCACCACCCACTTGCTACCACCCGCCACCGTCACCTACCCACCCACCACCACCACCCGCTACCCACCACCCATCGTCACCACTTTCCACTACCGTCTTCCGCTGCCACTTGTCATTTTTCACTCTTTTTTATATTTTTTAAACATTTTGTCAATTACCAAACGCGTTTGTAGTTTATATTTTTCTAAAAATAAACAAAAACCAGTTTATAAAATTTTTGTAAATATAAACTGAAAACGTAAACGTTACCAAACAGACTAGGAATCATCTCAGCCGTTTAATTGAAATGTATCTCTGATACATTTTTGACATAAATTCGAAAACTTTTCTCCTTTATTATATAGATATATATGAGTGAGAGAGAGAGAGAGAGAGAACAAAAGCACTCAATGTGTATGAAAGGAGTTCAACTTGATATGTAGTTCAATTAGTGTCAACTGTGATGAGAAAAAAATTAACTTACGAAATTTTTCAATGTAAATCATTTTACTTTTTATAATGTAAATATTTACTTATTTTTTGATCAACCAAACAATAAAAAATAAAAATATTTTACAGCGAAATAAATAGAGCCTTAATGTTTCAAAACTTTAAAATTCCATAATTACCAAATTAATCATCCATTTTTTTTGTGTATAAAATTTAAAATTTTAAAATTACTCAATGAGATCTACCAAAAAAAAGAAGTTATTTGATAGAATTAAAGTACTTAGCATGATTTATTTTGTTATTTTTTTTAAAAAATACCATAAAAATGATGAAATCCTACATGCTCAAATCAATAAAAATAAAAGGGGCAAATTACACTTTACCTATTTATGTATAGTTATTTACTCATGAAAAATCTAAAAATCCCCTAGATGTTGATTTGTGATTATGTATCAATTTTAAGCAGAATATAACAATCCCAATCAAACAATCAAGACAAAGAGACACAACGATTTTACGTGGAAAAAACCGCAATTGGACACCTCCAACTGTGATCAAAAACCACGGGCAACAGCCACAAGAACAATCCACTAAGAAGATTTAAAGGAATTACACAGGTATACTCTCAATTACCTAGCGAATCCACAACGCCTAATTGAACCAACCTCTATGTGCCTCTTCCAACCCCATCTTCACCTCGAAATTGTCTTTACGATGAGCCACCCCGGAATCCACCAAAGCTTCAGGCTCGAATTCTTCAGAATCCACCGAAGAACAACTCTCTCTTTTGTATAGCAAACAAAAACCTTTGATGTACTCTTTTTTAAACCATGAGTTGAATACTCAATAAAACATCAAAGAAAACTCACAAAGTATCCCCAGATATAAACCCTAGAAACCAAAAAGAAGATCTGGAGTAGTAATCCTAAAATTTGACCCAACATGCGAATTTATAGAATCTGTTCCGCGATCTCCGCTCGAGCGCCAAACATCCCGCTCGAGCGTCTTCAGCAAAATATGCGTGTGATATAACAGAGGTCCGCTCGAGCGCCAGAAAGCCCGCTCGAGCGCGAAATCACACATCTCAGTACTTTTGCAGGCGACCAAAACTGCTTGAACCAGGGATTCTCCGCTCGAGCGGGGGAATGTCCGCTCGAGCGGACAGGCAACTTGGAATGCATTTTTGCATTTTGCTTCAGGGGCGCTGCCCCTCGACCCCGCCGTGGCGCTGCCCCTGGACCCCCGCGAGCTGACCGGGCAGCTCGATCCCCGTCATAATCAGGGAAGTGGCAATCTTGAAAGTATTAGCATCACAAACTTCTCTGAAAAGCACAATTCGGGTTGGATTCGCATCTAAACACTCATAGCCTCACTGAAATAAAAGTGCGAAAATAAATACAACTGAAAGGAGTTTTGTCAAACGGGATTGCCAAGAATAAAACCTAACAACTCACTTTAGCTCTTAAAATTTATTATTTCTTACCTTGGCCCATCAAGTTGTAAGTTTTTTTTTTTTTTAATTTACTCTTAAAACTAACTTATATTTTAAACTAGATTGAAAATAACACATTAACAATCCTGTGACATAAAAATATTATAAAAAAAAAAAATCAATTCCGTCCATATTTTAAAAAATTATTACAAATAAATGATAAATTTTATAAATATTAATAATTAAAATTATAAAAAAAATTTAATATTTTATTATATATGACTTATAACTCCAAACCAAACTCAAATTTGAATATAATAATTTTTTTTTTTATATTATGTGACAATTAACTTGACATTTTCTATCTAATTTTGAACATAAATTAAATTTAGGAACAAACTAAAAAAAATTAAAAATTAAAACATAAAAGACCAAAGTGTAAAAAAATAAATATTAAAAGTCAAAATAAATAAATAACCAAATATAAGGAGGTGAATTGTAATTTAGCCAAAATAGACCACAACTCCTAAATAAATATGAGAAAATTGTAAATAGATGGACAATTACAAAATAATTATACTTTAAATGAATTTTTTTTTTTGGTGTAATTCTGATGCACAAAAAGAATTGCACTAATCATTAGAATAAATTTATATTATACGCACACAAAAATTATACTATTATACTAATTTTGTTATCACTGCAAATGTAATTTTGTTAAGAGTAACGATTGATACTCGTATCTTATAAGACTTTAATAAGATCTTCATAAATCTGAATCGTTCGTAATATAGACTACACACATATGTAAGTGGATCTCACACATACATAGAAGGATAAGATCACTTTAGGAGTGTGCAGTCATCTTCAAAGGTTCCAAACATTTCCTTTTTCTTAATATAACAATCATTGAGATCTTTTTTTTTTAAATTCCCACAATTTTCTTTAGATCTCAACTATTGATTGTGTGAACCTCACACATATATAACTAGGTGTCACACATATATCAATGATTAAGATCTAAAAAAAGTTATGAAGATCTCGGAAAAAAGGGTCCCAAACATTTTTTATCTTAATAATTATTCCTAATCGAGAGGCGGTGCACAAAAATTCAGTTGGATGTGACGCTGTAGAACATGACATACATGTCTCTATTATAACGGTCTTTTTCATAGCATCTGTTGCGATGCAATTGTCAATAGATATCGATGCATTTTGGCAGGCCCTAATTCGCGTTTGGCTTGACCATCATTGTTCTTACCATTATTATACAAATAGAAAAATGTTTGAGCTTTAAATTGGGAGCATTAAAAGAGCTCTAGAGAGTGGGTCTTACTAATTGATGTGATGTTTTGGCCTTAAATTTTTTTTTTCTTTTTTTTTTTGAATTTCCACCTCATTAGTGGTCTATTAATGCTCCCAAATTAGTGGGATGTATCATTGTTGATACAAATAACAAAGCGTTAAAAGCATTTTGAGGTACCATTTGGGAAGAAGGTTTCCAGATTTTTTTGGTTATTTTAGCGACAAAAAATAAAATATGCTATTTTAATCACAACAAACAAAACATCACATCCAACTGATAATCATTACGCTCTTCTCTCACAAAAAAAGTCAAAAAGCCAAAAAGTTATTCCCAAACCAAACTTTTTAGCCCAGGCTAAAATAGTCAAAAAAAATCAAAAAACTAAAAAGCCAACTCACTTCCCAAACGGAGGCTGAATTACCTAACAAAGGACTCTTTCGTGTTTGACTCGATTATCATTGTCCTTATCATTATTATACAAATAACAAAGCGTTAAAGTATTTTGAATTACCTAACAAAGGAGTTTTTCGATAATTAAGTTAAAAATTAATTTATTGACTTTTGATTTTTTTTAAATGATATTACTTTTTTATTTTTTTATATTTTTTTTTTAAAAAAATTAAAAAAAAATCACATTTTAACCTACTTTTTAAAATAAGTTAAAAATTACATCACATAAAAGATTAGATAATAAATAAAAATAAATTCATTTGTGCAAATTAATAAAAGAGTCTTGTTAACCAATGTATCTAGTTGAATTTTAATTATGCTAATGTTTTTTTGTTAGTTACAAGATAAATAAAAAGGTATAATTTTGTTTTAGTTAATCATTTTATTTTGTAATTATTCCAATATTACTCTCTATATAACTCTTTATCCAAACTAAATTATGATTAATAATGTTTTTTTTTTTTTTATGGTATGTCACATTAGCATTATAGATGGAAATAAGATAGAGTTTTTGTTGGTGTTTGAAGAGTTTTCAATAGCTCTCTGAGAGCACTCCAATCATACTCTTCATTTTTTACTAGTTAAATTATAAAAAAAAAAGTAATTATTTGTTTTGCCTTTTTTATTTTTTATTTTTTTATCTATGTACTCCAACACTATTCTTTATTTTATCTACTTATATACCCAAACTGTTTAAAGAGCCTTCTAAAACTCTTCAAATGTAGCTAACCTTGAATTTTTTTTGGTTAAAATAGCTATTATAATAACTAACCCATTGAAATAACTAAAATATGATATGCTAACATGACTCATTTAAAGAGTCCCACAGAGAGAGAGAGAGAGAGAGAGAGAGAGAGAGAGAGAGAGAGAGAGAGAGAGAGAGAGAGAGAGAGAGAGAGAGAGAGAGAGAGAGAGAGAGAGAGAGAGAGAAGTAGCTAAATTAACCATATACATTTAAAGAGCCTGTTAAAACAATAAAAATAAATAAAAATAGCTGATTGTATTATTTAATAAGTCTGATTTGATTAGTCTGTTAGAGTTACTCTTAGGCCATATGTTAAGTAAGTCTAAAAAAATTATACACTCTTTATTACACTAATTTTCATGTAACATGAATAATTTTTTTACATTTCATAGCATTTATCTTAAAAAAAATACAATAACAAATTAATAAAATATCAAATAAATAGAGAAAGTATACAACTGAGGATAGTAAGCGGGAATCGTGATAACACTACTAAAAACTTGACTTTTTGCGACGGTCTCAAACGTCGCAAAAGGTCCATATATCGTCGCAAAAGACTTTTTGCGACGGAGCAGCGACGGAAAATGGGGGGTGGCGGAAAGGGGCGTGACAAAAAGTATTTGCGACGGTTACAAACCGTCGCGTTCTTGTTGCGACGGCTAATCAATAGTTTTTGCGACGGTTTCGCCTGACACAAAAAAGGGGGAAAAAACGGCATTTTTAGTGACGATGTTGATTGCCGTTGCAAAAAACCTTTTTTAGCGATGGTATTTGCCATTGCAAAAGGTATTATTAGCGACGGTCTAAAACGTCGCCAAAGAAGTAGTATTAAGTTAATACTGTATTGGCAACAGTTTAAACCGTCGCAAAAGATTGGAACTATTATGTATATGCGACAGGTTAACCCGTCGCTAATAAAATATAAGGAAATGAGAATTACATTAGCGACGGTTTATTATTGTCGCAACAAAATTATTTTTTATAAAATCATATTTTATTAAATATTTCCTATACAAATTATTAATATTTTTAAAAATACATCCACATCCACATCCACATCCACATCCAAATTCACATTCAAAAAATCATATATACCAAGAATAATATATGTACCTTGTAACAATTGTCAATCAAATATTATTTACAAAAATATATAAAATAACTTCTAACAATACTAATAATTTTTGAAATTCAAGAACTCAAATTTTTAGTATCGACAATAGAAATAAAAAAATAAAAAAATAAAAAAAATATAATGTAGCTTGTTTTGATATCAATAGTAAGCTCCCATATCGATATGCGAATATATCACGTACACAAAAGGTTTGCATCTGCAAAAAGAAACAAAAAAGAAAAAAAAATCATCATTTACAACATAATTATTTTCAAGCTTACAGAAAATGTAAAACATTTGATATTTTTTTCAAAAAATAAATAAATAAATAAGATTGTAAACTCTAATATCGATATGCGAAGATATCATCACGTACTCAAAAGGGTTGCACCTGCAAAAAAAAAAACCAAAAAAAAAATCATTTACAATATAATTAATTTCAAATTTATAGAAAATGTAAAGCATTTGATATTTATTTCGATAAATAAATAAATAAGATTGTAACATATACATGAATCGAGCGCCACACAATGTATCTTCCCACAGCTTCTCCAACTGTTCTTAGACATCGGGAAGTTGTTTCCAAAACAGCGTTCGGCTTGTTCGCTTTTAAAACAAAAACTTTGCAAAATCCAGGTCCAATTGGAACTCCATCAATTTCACACAACGGATCAACACTAATAAGAAGTCCCTCCGCCAATTGGACTCTTGGTATTACAGAACTCTCCAAAGAAACTTTAATTACATCCTACAATGATGATAATACTATTAAAAATAGGCAATGATTGTACACAATGAGCTATAATCTATAACAATAATCGAATAAACACAAAAAGAGTTTGTAAAGAAGAAGTATTGATCGAGTTCCGTCTTCTCCTACAAGTCATGTGTGCCAAGTATGTTGCGCGTGTCAAGTTTCGTTGACATCCGAACCCGTTTGAGCATTTAGTATGTCAACCGGTTTAGAGTTATTAAGTAACAAATTTTCATTAACGGAAATTAGGCTTTAGATTCAAAACCGGGAATCGATTTCGAGTTCCGTCTTATCCTACAAGTCATGTGTGGCTAGTATGTTGCGCGTGTGAAGTTTCGTTGACATCCGAACCTGTTTGAGCATTTTTGTGTGTCAACCGGTTTAGAGTTAATAAGTAACAAGTTTTTATAAACGGAAATTAGCCTCTAGATTGAAAACCGGGAATCGATTTCGAGTTTCGTCTTATCCTACAACTCATGTGTGCCTAGTATGTTGTGCGTGTCAAGTTTCGTTGACATCCGAACCCGTTTGAGCATTTTAGTGTGTCAACCGGTCTGAAAAAGAGTTATTAAGTAACAAGTTTTTATTAACGGAAATTAGGCTTTAGATTGAAAACCGGGAATCGGTTTCGAGTTCTGTCCTATCCTACAACTCATGTGTGCCTAGTATGTTGTGCGTGTCAAGTTTCGTTCACATCCGAACCCGTTTGAGCATTTTAGTGTGTCAACCGGTTTGAAAAAGAGTTATTAAGTAACAACTTTTCATTAACGGAAATTAGGCTCTAGATTAAAAACCGGGAATCGGTTTCGCGTTCCGTCTTATCCTACAAGTCATGTGTGGCTAGTATGTTGTGCGTGTCAAGTTTCGTTCACATCTGAACCCGTTTGAGCATTTTCGTGTGTCAACTGGTTTAGAGTTAATAAGTAACAAGTTTTCATAAACGGAAATCAGGCTCTAGATTAAAAACCGGGAATCGATTTCGAGTTCCGTCTTATCCTACAAGTCATGTATGCCTAGTATGTTGTGCGTGTCAAGTTTCGTTGACATCCGAACCCGTTTGAGCATTTTAGTGTGTCAACCGGTTTGAAAAAGAGTTATTAAGTAACAAGTTTTTATTAACGGAAATTAGGCTTTAGATTGAAAATCGGGAATCAGTTTCGAGTTCCGTCTTATCCTACAAGTCATGTGTGCCTAGTATGTTGTGCGTGTCAAGTTTCGTTCACATCCGAACCCGTTTGAGCATTTTAGTGTGTCAACCGGTTTGAAAAAGAGTTATTAAGTAACAAGTTTTTATTAACGGAAATTAGGCTTTAGATTGAAAACCGGGAATCGGTTTTGAGTTCCGTCTTATCCTACAAGTCATGTGTGCCTAGTATGTTGTGCGTGTCAAGTTTCGTTCACATCCAAACCTGTTTGAGCATTTTAGTGTGTCAACCGGTTTGAAAAAGAGTTATTAAGTAACAACTTTTCATTCCCTTTGAGCATTTTAGTGTGTCAACCGGTTTGAAAAAGAGTTATTAAGTAACAAGTTTTTATTAACGGAAATTAGGCTTTAGATTGAAAATCGGGAATCAGTTTCGAGTTCCGTCTTATCTTACAAGTCATGTGTGCCTAGTATGTTGTGCGTGCCAAGTTTCGTTAACATCCGAACCCGTTTGAGCATTTTAGTGTGTCAACCGGTTTGAAAAAGAGTTATTAAGTAACAAGTTTTTATTAACGGAAATTAGGCTTTAGATTGAAAACCGGGAATTGGTTTCGAGTTCCGTCTTATCCTACAAGTCATGTGTGCCTAGTATGTTGATATCCAAACCCGTTTGAGCATTTTAGTGTATCAACCAGTTTGGAAAAAAAGTTACAAAACGACAAATTTTGACAAACGACAAGTTTTCAAATTGTTTGAAAGTTTACCTCATCATTTGGTGGTGGTGTATGTGGGTTCTCATCGGCGTCATAATCCGTAGGTTCACGGTGTCCACTCAATGCATCCGGTACCTATGATATTCATGGTATTCTTTGTTAATCGTATTTATATTCAATGATACAATTGTGCTATAATTAGATATTTATAAAACATTTATTTATACCGAACCTGTTTGTTGTGATTTGTACTCCCTTCGTGGGACACAATAGCCAACATTTCAGCTTTCATTTCTTGTATCTGTGTCGAAAGCTCTGTTCGCATCTCCTCCCTCAATTCCTCTCTAATCTCATCTCTCAGCTCTTGTCTCAACTCCGTACGAACCTGCTTTGTGATCTCGGCAACAATCGATGACTGAGATCCTGACTGTGATGACTTAGATTTATCTCCATACACCATGCTCCAAGGCACATCCTTGCCGTAAGTACGACAATATCCATGCCCATCTTCACCGACCACATCGTGGAAAACACTATCTCGAGCATCTTCGGTAGTGCGGTAATCTTCAGGCAACATGGACAATTGGCGCTCAAACTCATCCTATAAATTAAAATAACAAGTACATATAATTAAGTAGTTCAAACAAAATCAAATATAAATACAAATTTAAGGATTTGAAAATACCATGGTTTGCCTAACATCAGGGTCAGTTTGATTGCGTGTATATTTCCAAACACTCATTTTATCCGTGGGCAACCCTTCAGCAACCATCTGAAAATTCAAAAATTAATTATTATCGCAGTAATTTACATTCATATTGATATCTACCTAAATAATATATACCTTCATTCGAATCTGAGTGAATGAAGTACGTCCTGTCGTATGATTAATATAATGAAAGGAACGACTTCTAGCATTGTGGATTGCAATGTCCTATAAAGTTTGCATAAATGTAAGTCGCAAGTATACAAAGTTAATCATTTTTCTATAGATACGTGCTTTGTAATTAACTTATTTTATATACCTCTACTTTCTTAGTCTTCCAATAATCAACAAGATCATACCACTGTTCTGGAACAATTTGCGGAGGCATCATGTCTTTGATATTAGTATGATCCTTGTTAGGCTTAAAATACTTATTCTTGATCTTGCTTTTGTGATCCTTCCACAACTCATTGCACTTTTTCAAGCAACGTGGTTTGTACCCCTCCGGACAAATTTGTAAATTATCCTACAGTACAATTTAAATCATTATTTCAATTAATAATATAATTGAACAGTTTAGTAAATATGCTTTTACCTTAACATCCGCCCATATTGACTCAAGAACATCAATAGGCACTTCGGTCCAATCAACGTACGTAAGAGAAACAATGTTCCCATTACGTACCACGAACCCAAGTTGGCTAGTTAACTTAGACTCATTATCTCCAGTAGGATTGAAGTCGGCGTCGAAATCAATGGCCAACTTCTTGCCCGTACCCCAATCTTTAATGCCTTTTGCAAATCCTCGACCTCGGGGGGAAGATAAAGAACCTGTAGGGCATGTGAGGAGTAATGGAAAAAAAAACACATATTACAAAAATTGATAATAAATAACTTGTAGTTAAATTAACGTAATTAGATACATAGCCATTTGTTATACCTGAGTTGACTTGTGAATCAGTCGCTGGATTTGGAACACATTATAAGAATAAACAAATTATATCAGAATATAATAAATAACATATAAATAAAAGCATAAATTAAATACATGAAAACAAACCTGTACCTGAGGTGGGATATGAAGAAGTCGTCGGTCCTAGCATATGAAATTAGAAAGCTTATGTATAGTGAAAATGAAATAATTTAATTAATATAATTTAAGTACATAACAAATTTGTATACCTGTGGTGGCCTATGAAGACAACGTTGGTCGAGACAATTGTGATGATGGTGGTGGTTGTATCGGTGGCTGTGATGGTAGTGGTGGTGGCTGTATCGGTGGCTGTGATGGTGGTGGTGGCTGTATCGGTGGTTGTAATGGTGGTGGTGGCTGTATCGGTGGCTGTGATGGCGGTGGTGGTTGTATCGATGGCTGTGATGGTGGTGGTGATTGTGTCTGCATACGCAAAACATCAGCCATAGTGCGAGAGGGGTTATTGAGCTTCCTCTTCCGTGTACCTGAGGTGGGATATGAAGAAGTCGTCGGTCCTAGCATATGAAATTAGAAAGCTTATGTATAGTGAAAATGAAATAATTTAATTAATATAATTTAAGTACATAACAAATTTGTATACCTGTGGTGGCCTGTGAAGACAACGTTGGTCGAGACAATTGTGATGATGGTGGTGGTTGTATCGGTGGCTGTGATGGTAGTGGTGGTGGCTGTATCGGTGGCTGTGATGGTGGTGGTGGCTGTATCGGTGGCTGTAATGGTGGTGGTGGCTGTATCGATGCTGTGATGGTGGTGGTGGCTGTATCGGTGGCTGTAATGGTGGTGGTGGCTGTATCGGTGGCTGTAATGGTGGTGGTGGCTGTATCGATGGGTGTGATGGTGGTGGTGATTGTGTCTGCATATGCAAAACATCAGCCATAGTGCGAGAGGGATTATTAAGCTTCCTCTTCCGTGCCATAACAAGCTGTAACAAATATAATTGAAAATATAGAGAATAGTTTGGAGTTAATAATGTAAATACAAAACAAACATAATAAATAAATTGGAAGCACATAAAATTGTTAAATAAAGTAACATGCCCAAATATGCAAGTCATTAAAGCATGAAAATTTACTGTGCCATTACAGAATCCAAAAATTATTACAAAATATCTTAATTCTCTCTTATTTCAACATCAACAGTTTCTCCTTCTACGACTTCCCTCACCCAGCCAACTTCTTCATCACGGACCATTATATTTTCTTCTAATTGTTGACTCATATATGGCTCAGTTTCTGGATCAGTAGAATACATATCAAATAAACCCCTTTGAGACATCTTCACAACCACTTGCCAATCTGATTCTATAGGGTCTGCAACATACCAAACTTGCTCAGCTTGGGATACCAAGATGAAAGGTTCGTTGGCGATTTGATCATCTCGATACAACAAATGGTTGAAGTTAATCAACGTGAACTTGAAATTATCTTCTTTCTTACCCCGAACATTGTCTATCCAGTCACACTTGAACAATACATACTTCATTGCATTGGTGTACCGGATTTCAATGATATCTGTCACTTGTCCATAATAGTACATAGCCCCCACACGAGGATTTTTGTCCTTCCGGCTTGCATAACTAATAGTATCTGCTTTCAAAGCTACACCAGAATTTTGACTGGCTCGACGGTCATCCATAGACTTGACCCGAAAACGGAACCCATTAGTTATGTAACCGGTGAACCTTCTTGCTCCGGTATGAGGACCATTTGCCAATGTATGAATCTCTTCGGAAAATATGGCATTATCAGTCCTTCGCAAAGTGTGAACCTATTTAAAACATGAAAGCAAATTCAAAACGCAAATCGACCTAAGTTGTAACCTATAGCTAGATTTGTCCATACATACATGTTCTTTAAACCAAGTGTGAAAAGTTTTGAAATGTTCATTTCGGAGTTGATGATCATCAGCACGAGGCATTTTCATCTTAAGTTCTTCAAGGTGTTTCCTATATACGTTGAAAAATTATCAATTACAAATTAATATTTGAAATGTAATAAAAAACAAAAAAAAACTTGTCAAATATTGAATAAGAGGGGTACCTACTTTAGGAATGGTTCAACTGCTTTCGTATTGAACAAGATATATCGATGACACTGTACATAAGAAGTATGACCAAGGTTGAAAGTTGTGGTTTCACCAACAGCACGACCCATATTAGCTACACCATTGTAGTTCCTTACAGGCCGATTCAATTTAGTTTCCACATCATTCAGATATTGAGAGCAAAAATTCATGCATTCTTCCATGAGATAACCTTTAGCCATTGAACCTTCTGGATGAGCCCGATTACGTGCATATTGCTTTAAAGTAAGAAGATATCTCTCGATTGGATACATCCATCGAAATTGAACCGCTCCAGCCACCAATGCTTCATCACCTAGGTGTATAGGCAGATGCTCCATTATATCAAAAAAAGCTGGTGGAAATATTTTCTCCAAATGACAAAGTGTTAGTGCTATACGACCTTGGATATTTGCTACATCTGTTTGACGACTTACTTTGGAACACAATTGTCTGAAGAAATTACTTAATTCAATCAAGGCTTGAACAACATTCTTAGGCAACAATCCTCGTACACCCAAAGGAATAAGTTGTTGCATCAGAATATGACTATCGTGGCTCTTTAGACCCGAAATGCTTTTATCCTGTAATCGTACACGACGAGAGATATTTGATGAATACCCATTAGGAACTCTAACGTCCTTAAGCATTTTCAAGAACAAATATTTCTCATCCTTGGTCATTGTGAATTGTGCTGGTGGCAAATAAGCTTTATTCATCCCTCTTGACTGCAAGTGTAGGGGTTTTCTAATATTCATTTCTTGCAAATCGCGCCAAGCATTGACATTATCCTTGGATTTCCCTACAACCCCCAGTATTGTCCACAATACATTGTCACACACATTCTTCTCTATATGCATCACATCAAGGTTATGTCTTATTAGATTGTGCTCCCAATATGGAATGAGAACAACAGGCCAGGTGCTGTGAACTATGTTCATCGATCTGAATGGGTTAAAACCATCAGATGCTAACCCAAGCCTTACACTTCGACAATCATCAGCAAAGTCAGTATTTCGACGGTCAAAATCTTTCCATGCAAGGGAGTCAACAGGATGTCTTAAGACACCATCATCTTGCCGTTCCTCTGCATGCCATTTCATGAGCGTGGCCGTTTTCGATGACATATACAACCTCTGCAATCTTTGTTTCAAAGGGAAATACCTCATTTGTTTAGAGGGTATCTGTTTACCGCCTCCACGAGGAACATTTGAACTATCAACTCCATTTTGTTTCCACCTAGAACTTTTGCATATGACACATTCATCAAGATTGATGTATTCATTTTGGAACAACATACAACTATTGGGGCATACATCCCATGTTTCATATGTGAAGCCCAAATCTGTAGTGATCTTTTGAGCTTTATAGTAAGAATCAGGAAGTTTCGCACCCTCAGGGAAAGCTTCATTCAACAACTCAAGTAACATGGTAACAGAAGTGTCACTCCACTGATTTAGCACCTTCATATGTAAAAGTCGAACAATGAACGACAAAGATGTGAACTTCTGACAACCCGGATACAATTCACTCTGAGCATCCTTTAAAAGTTTGAAGTAATTTTCAGTCTCTACATCTGGACCTAACTGCGGATCAGTTGCAAGTGGTTCTGCTACATTGGGATTAGTTGGTGCCTGTGGTTCATCAGCTACAACACTTGTACTAGGAATTGAAATACCAGTAACATCGTGTATCATTCCCACCATATCATCCCTAATGTTTTCATTCACTAAGGCTTCATTATCTCGGTTACCATGCACAGAAGTATACGACTCTCCATGATTAATCCAATGTTTGTATTTGTTTAGAAAGCCATTTGAAATCAAGTGCTCTCGCACACTATCTCGGACAAGATGATAGCGATTCTCGCATTGCCTACATGGACAACAAATCATCGAACTTGTAGCCCTATTGGTGTATGCAAACACTAGAAATCGATCGATCCCATTCATGTATTCTCTCGACATCCTATTTGGCAAATCAATCCAACTCTTGTCCATTTTGTTTACTTCTCCTAAATATATATTCCGTATACATGAACATGCATATTAATTAACCATAACAACAATTCTAATATTTTATACATCATAAATGCACACATTCCAATAGGTGAGCAAATATAGCATGGACAAAAATGCAAACATTCCAATAGGTGAGCAAATATATCATGGACAGAAATGGAAGTTAAAGATGGAAATTTTCATTATGATTAGATTGTATCATTACCAATAAAAACCAGACCACGTAACAATTCAATGCATCAGTGACCAAAAAATAATCTTAAAAGTCACAAACCTATATGTAAGAAGGTGATTCACATTAACAACATTTCTTATCTCAAGGTGATTAGGTTACTATTGTACAAATATTACAAAATTCTATTTGAAATTTTTTTTGGGAAGACACACATGTCGATCACTTAAACACATAAGAAACACATATTAAGTTTGGACAAAATAACTTGGGATTCAATGATAAAAAGAAAACCAATGTATATTAATATATTTATAACTATTATTCTTACCTACTTCAAAGTTTGGAAATTAGATTTATGTTGTAATCTTTATTGTCTTTGAAAGGAATGCTCATATATATGACAAGATAAATATATAAAACTATATTTACGCTCAAGTCCTTCACATGTTGTGTTCTGCATTGTGAAAATTTATCATGTCAACGTATCTGTATCATATCATGTTGCATGTTCATGCCCATGCTCTTCGGATATTATACAGTTGACAAACCTAAAACGGGGCTAGAATAACTAAAAAGGACCAACCCAAAGTAGGTAGTAATAATAGAATGCACCAATTACAGCTTGTACATCAGATTGAACAAAGCAGACAAAGATATGCTCAGACTCATAGAGTAATAGCTTAAATAAATGAGAATTATAATGTTTTCATGATAAATTACAGTTATCTACAAATTCCCCTTGTGTTTGTGAAAATTGCAATTCCCCTCTGTCAGAGTTTTGACTTCTAATGGGTTAACAGAAAAAATAAAATTAGCATATTACCCTTACAAACTAAAGCACAAACAGTTTATTAACCCACCCACACCCACACCGCACTACCAGTACCAGCTATGAACCCACCACCAATTCAGTGCATGTGTTTAGATATTTATTGATCTAGGCATTAACATCCACAGGAGTGGAGCAGATTTGCTTGTACCTCTACTTCCTACTACTATTGAAATATGTTCAGATTTTGTTCCTAGTGTAGACGTGGATCAGCCACTTTTAAAGTTGTTTTGCATGCGGTGGTTCTACATTGCTCTTTTCAGGTTAGCCCCTCCTATACAAAAAACTCAGGTTCTAACAAAGTCTGTTTCCACTACGCTGAATAGTGTTGGAAGTATGGGTGCAAATGCAATGACCCTTCAAGTAGTGATGGACCATACATGTGAAACACTCATTGTCTGGGATTGCCATTCAATTGGAGAAACTATGAAGTGTTGATATAAATCTTTGGTTACAAAATAAAATCCATAACTCAGTCTAATTATCATCTTAAAACATATTTGCATCATCTAAAAATATATGAAATGCTACAATACTGTTAATCTTTTTCTGCCCTTCCTGTTTTGAGTAGGTATCATTTAGCTTTGTTCGTCTGTTTGTGTACTACTTAGAATGAACATTATTGCTAAAAATCAAAGTCAAGGTTTGCTCATTCATTTCTTCAAAAGTTCAGCTGGTAATGATGATTTATCAAGACAATTATTTCTATACTTCCTGATAGATCTTTCAATTTAATTATGAACATGCCAGTACCTAATTGTAAAAGTACTACCTCAGACTTGAATTATATCTATACTATCTATACCATATTATTAAGGGAACACCCAATTGTTGTGAACACAAAGTAAAACTACGTAATGCTATGTCACATTCAAAATACTAGTAACCTTTAGTTTTACTGTAAAGGCAAAACTTGAAAATCCAACACTTTCACGATCACACCATGTTCTAAATATAATTAACTGCATTAATCTGTGTATACATACATGTATTTATGTTACATACATATCAGTATCCTTATCAACTGAAATTGAGTCCCAAACAAGTTTTCAGTTAACAGTTTATGATATCATAAAAATGTCCCGGGCGTCAGTTTAGTCTTTTTCATTAATATAACACAATTGTTTAATCATGTGAGCTCCAAGTGTGGTATGCCCCTGACTGTTGAGTTAGGGAAATACCTAGGAGTGCCTCTCATTCATGGAAGAGTGAATAAAGGGCACTTCAGAATAATCCTGGAGAGGATGCAAAAACAGCTAACTGGTTGGAAAACCAGTGTGCTCTCTTTGGCAGGGAGAACCACCCTCATCCAGCAACAAGTGAACACTACCCCATTAGTAATACATTACACTTCATCTTAGATAGTCTAAAATGGTTGGTTTATGCTTGGTTAGGTGCCTTTGAGGCACATAACCACCATAGTGAACCTCGATTGAATGGTCTAAACCAAAAAATTTGAGTCGTACTACGACCCCACTAATGTTGCATCTTTCTAAGTCATGCTATTCACTAAAGCATTTGAGGCCATGGTGCTTTGCCATGTATTCAGCACGTTTGCTCAATTATGACATGTAGGCTTAATTATTAGATGGTTAGATTAGATAAACACATTTCTGTCTTCATCACAACATATCTTTTCCAAGGTTACTTCCAATTGTACAAAGTAAGACTATGATAAGGATGTGTATTAACACAAGTGTGTTGTGGCTGCCAAAGGTCAATGTTCTGTTATAGAGTCCCTGTGCCAAGTGGTGCTTCTTCAGATTGGTTGCATAAGGGCAGGTAAAATATTTTGTTCTTTATACATTAGTACAATGTGGATTATGAGCATTGTTAATAGGATATCTGTTTCTCTTTCAGATATTTGGTTTGTCTAAGGGTAGGATAAGTGCTTAAAACTGTCTTATCTTTTGTTGTAAGAAGGCAATGTCGAGATACTAGCCCCACTGTGCTGACAATGGGCATAAGCCGACATCTGTCTTATCTTCGTCCAGCAACTATTGCCTGTTTTGGTAGTTTTACAAATATTTCCTCCAGTTTTGAATAAGTTGTATTTTTCCTTCCATCTCTTTTGACAAATTTTACTACAGGTCCTTGGATTTATTAAATAATCGACTTCTTTACAACTATGAGGGGAAATGTGTTAACTAGTATTACTCATTGTATATTACAAGAGCAAGAGGATAATTCAGCTTTAGTTCTGCTATGTAATTCATTTAGCCTTTGCAAGTCAGATCCCTTGGACCACCCAGCTATCCCTGAAATGTTTCCTAACATGTTTCCATTAGCGTAAGTTTTCATAATGTGCTAAGGTGACTGTCTGGGATCCCAAATCCAATAGAACTAAGGTTTCTACATATAAGAACTCAATAAAAAATTAGAACTCTTTGACTACTACTATAAAATAAGGTCACTCACCCATACCTTCATAGTCAAGATTCCAACTCTCTCTCCATAACTTCATCATGGTAACTGTATTAAGCAGTTATGACATTCAGACATATGCAACACCACAAATCAACCCATTACCACTAGTTCTAGCTCCAACTCCAACGCTCATCAAAATACATGTTAATTATTAATTGTTAATTGTTAATTATTTTGTTGTTTCCAAATTTCCTTTTCGTACTGGTTTTCTAATTACATAAAAGATTTGTGATATTCACTTATTTTGTTAGTTTAATTATTTTTGTGTAAGAATGTAATTAACAAGAGAACAAATGAATACATGGGAAACCCAAAATTTAGTCAATAAGATTGCCAAAAACAAATCAATAATTCTATATTTAAAATAAATAAATAAAAACCACAAGAAACCAATATAGATGAGAAACAGAACACAATGAAATTGACAACAGCAACACAATAAACAAGCTCTATCATGGGTTGAAAATATTCAATATAAAATTCATCAACACAATCAGCCCATGTTGTATTCAAATTTTATCACAGTAGCTTGCTAATAAAGATAAAATACAGGAAAGATTACACCCAAAAAAAAAAAAAAAAAACCTGAGTTTGACCATTCTAACAAAGAAATTTTGAGTTTTTAATTTTGTAAATTTAAACCCTAATATTTTCAATGTAAATTATAAGTCTATTTTTGTTAAATAAAACCGACCGAAAAATAATATTTTAATCATTAAATTTAATGTAGGCATACAAAAAAAAATCTAAAACTCTTTTTTGTTGGTAAAATAAACAGAAGGTTTACATTGAAAACATTAAGGTTTAAATTAACAATATTAAAAACTCAAGTTTTATTTTGTACAAGGTTTAAACTTTGGGCCTTTCTTTGTAATTTTTCCTAAAATATATAACCATATGAAAAACAAAGTAAAAAAACAAAGAAAATGGTAGCTGGTATGCTAAGAGATTAGTGCATATCCGGATTGAAATATTAGAAGGCTGTGAATCTAGTTATAAAAGAATGAGAAAGTTAATTAATCCAAACAGTTATGCAACAGAACAAAAGTTTTCTAACATCATTCTTGCATTTTAGCAACCACTGAACCTGAATAGTAAAATTTTTTTCACAATATTTAAGTTCAGAATGAAAGTCAACAATAGGATTAAAAGATTCAACATCATCCAGCAGCAATTCAAACCATGGAAAATCGCGCCAAAAGAAAATAAGCAACAGAATTGCAATCTGATTATAGGATCATTAAATGATTACTGAATCACAAAGATGATTGAATATATCAAGAGATGATTATAGTAGTCAATCAAATGAATTTTACTATTACAAGCACAAGCAAGTCTTGGTAAACAACAAAATGAGGATTTCCTGACGTTATTACGGGAATCCAAGACTCAAATTTCTAGAATTTGTAGTGTAAAAAAGGATGGGAAGGAGATCTGAACAAAAAGGATGGAAGATTAAATTTCTTGAAGCAGTTGAGAAATATAATGGAATGAAATCATATATGACAAATCCATGAGAAGAGGGAGAGAGACCGAGGCAACAAGAAGTGAAGAATTACAATATCTCTGTATATTTCAATCTCTCCCCTTTGATTTGTACATACAAATACTCCGAGGGGCAGATCAAGGTTGGGTAGGGCCTGAGTTGGGTTCGGTGCAGACTCACATGTCAATCCAAACCCAAACTTGCATTGTGCATACTAATACAAGCTATTTATAAAGCTATATATATATATATATATAATATACACACAAATAGAAGTAACTCCATATTCGATGAAAGCATGAATAATCACAAGCAATGAAGCAAGAAAAAAAAAATTCAAGGTTCCAATCAAATAATGAAATAATTATAAATGTCATGTACGGAAAAGAGGCCACCAGCATAAGGGTTTCTGCATTCTGACAAAGACATAAAATGGAGGAAAGAGCACAACTACAGTAGAAGAAATCTTGCAAATTTGTTGCATACATATATATATATATATATATATCTAAGAGGTTCCTACCTGGTAATTATGTTATCAAACTTCTTTCTTCCTCATCTCATAATGTTTGATTTTATTTTTTCTACGATTCAAAAGAAGAAAATGAACTATACATTCATAAATCTCTTTGTTAGTTGCTTCCATCATCTGATTAAATGTGTTGCATCAATTGTAGAAAAAGAGTGATAAAATCACACCAAATCACATTCCAACTTCAAGCTAATTTATAGGGCTTATATCAGATAGACAGTTAGGGCAACTCTACCCAAGAAAAAGAAAAAATAAATTCTTTAATTAATTCCAAAAATATTTGTGTCATTGACCCCCAAATATTATTTATCATCCATTCATGAACATGAATTGAGTTGCCAAACTCAAATATGAGTTAAGGCACCATTTGAATGCTTTAGAAGTTGAAATAACTCATGCATGTTTGTGGAAGATTAATGTGTCAACAAATTCAGTGCAAGTTATATACTTTAGCCCTTCTTAGTACAAAATCACTATCGTTGATAACATGCAGACATTCAGTGATTATTATGGGTTTGCCAAAATTCACCAGTATACTTTGCCATTAGGCAAGAGTATAGAGAGGCCACTTCATGCGACTCAAACACACACCAAAACAAAATCAATTTTCGCACAAATCAAACACAAACACAAAATCAATTTTGGCACAAATCAAACACACACACCAACAAATTCTTGAAGTGATGAGCAGGGAGAAACAAACGATAGAAGGGCAGAGGAGAGCAGAGGAAAGCAAAGGAAGGCTATACTTGGATGCCGGAGGGAGAACCAGAGAGACGCTGTTGTTGCCGCTGCAAGAGAGACGGTGCTGCTGCGGCTACAGACGCAGTTGGTGCCGCTGCTACAGACGTTGTTGTTGCCGCTACAAGAGAGTCAGAACGACGACTGGGTGAGAGGGAGGGTATGCGTGAGCAAGAGCGAGAGGAAAGAAGAGGGTTGGTTACCTAGACGCTGCTGTTGCCGGTGCAAGAGAGATAGAGTGACGACTGGGTGAGAGGGAGGGAGAGAGCAGTGAGATTAGGGCTTTTTTTTTTTTTTTATCTGAAGAGATAACAAAGAATTTGGGAATATCGGGAAAGAGGGAGAGCGGGAGAGGGGCATTGGCGCGAAATTAGGAATTATTATTTGCGACGATATTAAGGCCGTCGCAAATGAAAGAGAAAAAAGTAAAATTTTGCGACGGATTGGCAAAAGAGCGTCGCAAAACAGGAAAAAAAATTAAAATCAGAAAAAATTTGCCACGTTTAACTTACCGTCGCATATAACCTTATTTTTTGCCACGGTCTAACTTTTTCTGTCGCAAAAACTATAAATTTCGTGACGGCACTTAAACCGTCGCAAAAAGCAAGCTTTTGCGACGACACTTAAACCGTGGCAAATAGTTCCGTGACAAATGCTCCTTTTTCTAGTAGTGTAAGCGGCAATTTATTTAAATTTTTAATATTTTTTATTTCAATAACGTTGCTTTTTTCTTCTTAAAAGTTTGTCAATCATTCACACTCTATATGTACACAGTTCCTCAGAGTGCATTAAAATCACTGTCATGAATGCAAGTGGATATCTGATTAGTTTTTATTTATTATTTTTTTATGATTGTTTTTTTTTTTTTAATTCGTAGTTAAGGGTAGGTTTGACATCTTCAAAAAAAAGTCAAAAAATTAAAAAGTCAAAAAGTCACTATCATATTTAAATCATATTATCTTATTTAAGTTACATCACATCTCTACCACATCACTTCAAACCCAACCCATATTTCATAAAAAATTAAAAAGTACATTTATTTAGAACATTACAAACAATTCTTAAATTTTTTAGAAGTTTCAAATTTTTAAGTTCTATTGAACTAGACAAGTCTAGTTGACTCTTTCTTTCTTTCTTTGGCTGCTCCATTTCTCTCTTTTTTATTGAGTGTTTAGGAAATGATTATTTTAATTGATTTTTTATTTTTTTTTAAAAAATATACAAAAAAAAAATGATGTGATTGAATATTTTATTTTTTTATTATTTTAGTCAAAAAAATTAAACCCCAAAGAAGACATAAGAGTCTCTTTATAGTAATACAAAAATTAACATCTTATACCACTACAAACTCTTTAACATACTAATTTAAAAAATAGATATTTATCAATAAGTCTCATTTCACAAATAAATACTTCAATTAGTCTTGAATTTTTTCAATTGATTTGTTAAGCCTTATTAGTAGAGAATTTATTTCCGTGTAGTCTTATTTTTGATTTTGGTAGCATTTTGATGGATGACTATACATTTTTATTAATGTGGTAGGTATGATGTGACAATCTCATATGGCAGGCATTAATGTGAACTCCAACGTGGCGGATATAATGTGATACTCTAAAAAAACAAAAAAAAAATTAATGTACTTTTCTCAAATATGATAACGTGACGCGTATGATGTGACACTCCAAATCTTTTATTAAAAAGAAACTAAAAATTCCTTAACGTACTTTTCTCAAATATGACAACGTTGCGCGTATAATGTGACACTCTAGAAAAGTTAAAAACTCCTTAGTTTATTTTTTTCAAATGTGACAATATGGCGGGTATGATGTGACACTCTAAAAAATTTAAAGAAAACTTATTAGTGTACTTTTTTTAAATATTGTTGGCTCAAATTTAACAATGTGATGGGTATGATGTGACACTAAAAAATTAAAAGTTCATTAGTATACTTTTTTTAAATGTAACGACGTGACGATTATGATGTGACACTCCAAAAAACTAAAAGTTCATTAATATACTTTTTCTAAATGTGACAATGTGAATGGTTTGATGTAACGCTCCAAAAAAGTTAAAAACTCGTTAGTGTGCTTTTTCAAATGTGATAACGTGACGGGTGTGATGTGACACTCCAAAAATATTAAAAACTCATTAGTATATATATATATATATATATATATTTTTTTTTTTCCAAATGTGACAACATAGCGAGTATAATGTGACACTCTAAAAAAATTAAAAATTGATTAGTATACTTTTACTTTTTTCAAATATGATAACGTGACGAGTATGATGTGACACTCTAAAAAGACTAAAAAATTATTAGTGTACTTTTTTCAAATGTGACAACGTAACGGATATGATGTGACACTCTAAAAAAATTAAAAATTCATTACTGTACTTTTTTCAAACGTGACATGTAACACTTTAACGTGGTGGGTATGATATGACACTGTAAAAAATTTTAAAAAAAAATAATGTACTTTTCCTAAATGTGACATTCCAACGTAGTAGATATAATGTGACACTAAAAAATTTCTAAGTATACTTTTCTCAAATGTGACACTTCAATATAATGGGTAAATGAGTCATTACATATTAAAAAAGACTAAATAGATTATAACAAAAAAAATATAGGACTATATAAATTATAATTTCAAAATATAGAATTTATTATTCAACCTCTTTATAAAAAAGAAAAAATGCAAAAAAGAAAATTACAACTAATTTTTGTTAATTAATATATGACACTATGGCACTCAACCTGTTAAAGATGGTAGTCTGCGAGAAAATAAAAAATAATTGAAGATGCTCTGTGACCCACCCGACAAAATCACACGACCCAGGGCCGGCCCTATACTAAGGCCACGAAGCCTGTGCCTAGAGTTCTAAAAATTAGGCTTAAATAAAGGTTTTCAAATTTATTATTTTGTATTATATCAAAATTTTAAAATTATTCAATTTTGTTTAATTAATTTAAGTCATTTTAAAAAGTTTCAAAAGTTTTATTTGGCCCAATTGATAAAAGGCCAGTTAAAAAATATTTATAAGTGTTAATTGTTAGCCCAATTAAAAAAATAAAATGTAAAATATATGTACATGTCGGTGGAGCCTATTTTTTTTTTCATCTCTTTTTATGGCCCAATTATGTGTTTTTTAGTGGTTTTTTAAATATTTTACGCAATTTTATTTATTTATTTTGTAGATATACTTAAAAATTATAATATTTGTGCTTTTTCTAATAAAAACAAAAAACAAAAAAAGTTGCCAAATACAAAAAATATAAAAAAAAATACGAATTGCAAACTCGGATAATTATTTTTGAAAATTCTAAACCAAACAGGATATTTTTATTTTTATTTTTTATGAATATCTAAAAGGTCCTGAAAAATTATTTCGTCTTAAGCCTCCGAAAACTAGGGCCGGCCTTGTTTGCAATGTGTGTTCGTGTTGATCAGTGGGTTGATTTCACTGCTGGAAATTAGGTTTTTAGTGGCGTTTTAAAAACGCCGCTATAGCTATCAAAAACGCCGCTAATTGTTTTCGTGACGTTTAATACCAAACGTCGAAGATGCGGCCGTCGCTATAACTTTATGACGCTTTCAAAACGTCGCTATATTTAGTATAGGCGGCGTTTTAAAAAACGCCGCTAAATATGCTGCATAACGGTACAATGACGTCATGCAATATTTAGCGACGTTTTGAAAACGTCGTAGTAGATCTTTTTTATTTTAAAAATGTTACCATTGACATCATCTATAGTGACGTTTTGAAAACGCCGTCATAGCTTCAAATTTTTTTTTTTTTTTAAATTGTGCTAATTCTATGAAATTTAACGAAAACAAATTACCTGTAATAAAGATGAAAAATATTCAATATATTAACTAAATTTAGGTAAACATAATACTAGATCAATTTATGCTTCTCAATATACAAAAATATTTCAATTTCAAGATGAAATAAAGTTAAACTAGTGCCTAGTGATAAGTTGAAAGTTATTACAAAACAAATCAACACAAAAAAAAAGATCAATCATGTACCCTTTACAGCTCGGCACAAAAAAAATCAAGATATTTAAATTGCATGGATGAATGTCTAGCATAAAAAGAAGGGGGGGGGAATCAACTGTATGCTATACAACATAGTTGCAAGACCAATCATGTACTCTTTACAGCACTGGGAAGCAAGTTGAAGGCTTCATCCTCTTCTTCCAACTTCTTTTCCTGTTGACAAAAAAAAAATCCCAAGACTTAGTAAGTACTGATGGTGATAAAATAGTATCCAAATTCACATGTTTTGAGTTCCTATGCTGCCTTGAAAAATTCACACTGCAGCTATGATGTGGTCAAATAGCTATACCTCTGGATGATTTGTTATGACATCAATTGGTCCAACAGTTTAAAGTATAAAAATACTGAAGCTCAAATTCTAGCAAAGTTATAGTTTGCTTTTGAATTTGAGCCCTATCAAATTCTCGTCAGATCAATACAGCCAGTGCCTAGCCTTAACACTGAACAGATTTTAGGTAGGCATGCCAAACCAGCCATTTAACTAATTTATCTGAAAAGAAGAAAAATAGACATTCAAAGACTTTAATATATATATATATATATATCTAGAACTTATTACTTGTGTTAATTTTCAGTTCAATGAGTTAAGGAGGCAACCTGAATCAAAACCTATTATGTTCAAAAGTGAGTAGAAGATTACTTGAATGTGGCATCCAAAAAAAAGGTCAAACTACATGCTTACTTCAGGCAATTTTGCAGGTATAAAATAGTATTGCCAGCTAAACATAAATTCAATCCCACAATAGATACTGCTGCTGCCATTCACACAAATCTAGCACATCACAAAAGTGACCAAAATGGCAATTCGGCTTCATTGTTCAATGCCTACGCAAAATGCATTTACACCCAAAAGGTTGAAATAATGAACTAGCATAAATGACCTTACCTTTTCCTCAGCTGAGTGCTGCAAGATCTCCAGCATTGCATCTACACTGATAGTTGCTTTAATACTCGCTTGTCAGTTGTTCTTCGAGTTTGATTGAGAAGAATGAGTAGTGTAAAAAAATGAAAACTACTGAGTTATTAAAATATCAAGTAATCGACTCTAATCATCACTAGAAGAGTTTTGGTTAATTCATCCGTAATACTAGCTACTGAGTTTAATGTTGGTGGTGATTAGATTGTGGTGGTGTTGATAGAGGGTTTGGTGGTGGGTTGTTTTTGTGGTGGTAGCGTTGGAACAGTGGTTGGTGGTGGTGTTCGGCTGTTGGGAATAGACAATGAAGTGGAAAGAGGTGATAGTTTTTGGTGGTGAGGGTTGGGGTAGGCAGAGAAGGAGATGGTGCCGGAGGGGGATGTGGCTGTGGTTGATGCCAGGGGAAAGAGCAAGGCTAGGCAGATATGCCATGAGAAACACAGAATTATTAGGAGGGGGGAAAATCATGAAAATCCTTGTAGTGGCATCTGCCTGTTTCTTGCCATCCTTCCACAGCTGTTACATGGTCCTTTATCATTATTAGGAGGGGGGAAAATCATGAAAATCATCCAAGTTAAAACCAAGTCCATAGATTTACCTGTATGGTAGGCATTTTCTGCACAAGTTTTGGAGTCCCCCACATGCATGAAAAGGAATAACAAAGTGTCAATCACCATTCCTGCAAATTTATCAATCCAGTATGGTTAAAGAAGGAAGGTCCAGCATGTTTACAACTAATTTCATCTGAGCATAATTAATTAGAAAGGAAATGTTATTTTTCCAGCATATATACTAACTAGAAATGTTCCCTCTCCTCCAACAACAGGAAACTATAAGCTCTGTAAAAACAGATTCTCTCACATATAAAACTAATCATAACAACAACACAGCAGCAGCATTAACTACACTCCTAGAATTTACATTGAAGTGTCTACAAACATGCCAAAGACAAGCCAAACAAAAAATAAAGAAAGACATGCCAAACACACCAGATCCTAGTGCAATGCAACCACTCATGCGGAACCATAGAATGTTGCTTCGCCATTGCAAACCATTCTAATGATTATTTTGATATAGATTCTTGAACATCACCCAAATTTCTATCAAAATGAAAATGTTGTGTCTATCACTACCCAGTCCACCAAGCAAGTTTGCACACAACCCATTAACCAGCATGAATTGGCTATGCAGATAAATAAATGTTTTAGGGTGCTCCTATAAGAAAATTGCCACGCAACTTTTAAGATGAGGCCCTAAGATCTTTCAGAAAACTAGTAATACTGTAAGCAAACAGTAGGCAACAATGAAGGATACAATAAAAACCATATATCAAGGCAAGTTCCACAATAAATTACCATTAAACTAAACATGAACTTGAATTGATTTCTTCAAGTAAAATGGGCTAAAAAAATATTTGAAACTCACTGGAGTGAGCTTGTTAAAAAGTGGCGCAATTAAAACGTCGTACACAGTCATCATCACAAGAGATAGTACAAGCTGCACATCAAATAGATAAAATAAAATTATCAATGATTTACCTCAACGTCTTCAGGTTCAGCTGGTTTGGATGTTTTTAACTGTCCAACAGCATCTCCTTTCTTATTGACACCTGATTTTACAGCCCCTCATTTCTTACTAGCAGGCTGAGAAAACATATAAACCCAATAATAGAACACAAAGATGCAAAAAAATGTTATCTAACACAATATGCATAAAACAGGACATGCTAAGAAAAAAATTATAAGAAAATACTCACAACAGCCTAAACAGGTTTCTTCCCACTAAGCATGCTTACTGCCGATTTTTTGACAAATGATCCTTCAGAAACCTGCAAAAAGATTAACGTGTACATCATATTGAAGCTAGATAAACATGTCGAAATGACTCCTTGGAGGCCTAAATTCATAAGATTTAAATTTCACATGCATTTATTCAAATATTAAATTGATTACTATGCCATGCTTCATTTTACCATCATGAAAATAGAATTGATGATACTACATGATGAAGATTTATAATCCATGAGATGAATAAAAAACCAAGGCATAGATCAAGGAAATGCCACGAAGCACAAACTTTAAGGGTCTAGCAACTGAATATTGAGCCTAAGGCTTGCAACACCATGAGACATAAAATTTGCATTAAGCTTTGATTTTGTCTTCTCTCATATATAGCACTAATAGCACATTATATTTCTTTTCCCAAAAAAGAGACAAATTTTACTATGAAAACCGAAGGAATCTACCTTGACCATGGATAATAGTTCAGTTCAAGGCAACTCTGGCATCATGGTTAATAAATCAGGATATGAGAATGGTGAGAGAGTCTAGTAGATTGAATCATATCGGATCAAGAATCATAAGATTATACTTTTATAACAATGAAAAAAGGTAAAAATACCAACAAGGATGATGCATAATAAAGATGAGGTGAAAAATCACCAACCCAAAGATCCTAACTGCAATCCTACAAGATCCTACTTACAATCCAGCTATAATATACCAATTTTACAACAATTTGGATCTTTTTGACCATTTAGGGTCATAAGATTCTACAAGCCTACAATCCAGATCGCAATTGTTATTATCATGTCAAGCATATACATGAGAACTCAAGTTTTAGGCCCTTGGAGCATTTGGATCCATTCTCATCCTTAAATGCACACATTAGATGGGTCCCTAGATCAACAAATAAGACAAAAAATGTTGGCTAAAAAAGGGAACATCTTAGTCACTTCCTATGACAGGTCATTTTTAACCTCCATAAAATTTCAATTGGATCTGAAAAGAGTGTGGGCTTTGTTTTGCATTTGGTCATATAGATTTGTTAGTCCTATGCTTCGGTTTTGATGACGTCTTTGGATGCTTTGGGTGGTTGTGTTTCATTGTGATATATGCTTGACATCCCTAACACAAAATTAGTACCTTGAATTTGATAAACTTGTGCATACTCTCTCATAATTATCCTATTATCTTGCTTTAATACTTGGTATATTGATCTCAAATCATTTGGCATTTGAGCACACACTCGTTCTTGCATTCTAAAACTTGGTCTTTACTATGGGTAATATACATCACTATTTTATTCCATGGGTTGGGTAACAAGCTTCTTATTGTCTTGAAGCACCCCTTTTTCACTTCTTTTTTTTTAATCTCATCCATCCATTGTATCTTCTTTTCTCTAATGAAAATTCCATGGATCCTTATCTTTTGGAGAAGAGATGAAGGAGGTAAGTAATTGAAAAAGCAGAACCCTTTTGAGTAAGCCAAAAATGGAATTTTCATTAGAAGTTCCATCCACCAAAATTCTAGTGTCAAGATTACTTCATGAAGCCCTAAAATTTCTATTAGTTCATAGGTAAAAAGTATACAAAGCATGGCCATTAATTTGAAAGGCAAGAATAAACTCACCGCTGCAGAAGAAATGCTTCCACTAGAAGTTTGAACTGTACCTGGCATATCATGATTATTATCAGCATAGAGAAAACCTCAAAGAATGTATCATTTTTTCAGGAGAAAAATTGTAACAAATTTAAAACAATAAAATAATTCAAACCTGAGATTGAACCAACTGAACCAGCTCCAGAACCCCCGATCATTTCTGAAAGCTTCTTTTTTCTAACGTCATGTGTATGAGCGACAACCACACTCGAAGGAACATAATTGTCAACATCTAACCACTAATGAAGATGAACATTGAAGAGTAGATGCAAAAAAGGAACCTCAAGCACAACTTATCCTAATGCCAAAAAATGGGGAGAAAATACCTCATTGGGTTGATCCATGCTAAGAATTTGCAGAATGAAAGCAGGCTCTACAGACAATGTGTTAGAAATTGCCCAAGATACAAACGAACAATAAAAATTAGACAAACAAAAAGTGTAGGAGTAAGAACGAAACAGAGTGGCAAATAGTTTATCAGTGATGACACGGGCATAGTCCCATTGTCTCCCTAGTAGGCCCTGCCAAATCATTGGCTAAGTACACTAAGCCATTGGAACAATCATAATTTTGGCCCTGGCCCACAATGCACTATCTATATATACCTCAGAAAGGAGGGGAAAAGCAGCAGTAAATTATGCACATCAAGAGTTCACATACAAGATTTTACATAGTGAAAAAAGAGTATACCTGCAATGCTCCTGCAAAAGAAGCAGCTAGAAGTAGAGGAGCAACATAGCCAGTTGTGTATGTCAACAGTAAGCTGCCACCTATTACTGGATCCTGTTATGAGTTTCACATTAGTTATTTATTTATGACTGCATTTTTTGTCTCAATATTGGAACTGAGGATCGAATTAAATAATCAACCAGTAAGCATTATGCAAACTATCAACTCAAAGATGGATCTAGGGGTGGGCCTATGTTTGGATGAAGGGGGGCCATGGCCCCTCCTGAGTCTCAAAATTTCACTTGGGTAGACTTCTTGCAAACTGGGTTTCCTATAAAATTATAAATATTGGCCCCACCAATATTGTGCCAATTTTGCTCCCTCAACTGTGAAATAAATGCAGTCATACTAAGTTGTCCTGCTTGTTATGTAATTAAATAATAGGTTTAGAAGCTCAAATGCAATGTATAGCATATATGATGCATCCAAACATGAGACATAGAGATAAGAGTGCTAAGCCATCATTATAGGCCCAGAACGATCAGTATCAAGCAGTCTGAAAAGGTAATAATTCAGATGGAAACTGAAATCAATAAACATTTAAAAGTACCTTGGATGCAGCTACATATCCAAGCAGGGTTCTGTAACGCCCTCAAAATAATAACAATAAACCCATCAGATAAGACATGCATTTACATATAGACTCACCACATTCTTTCATTCATTAGAGTTCCATTACATGAGTATTACATGTTAACCTCATAACAAAATGCCCTACGGGCTTACAGCTTTCCAAGTTAACACTTGGTTACAACAAGAGTTCTAACTCGTTTACACATTAAGCCCTTGGCTTGAAATTACATGTAATACATCAAAAGTAAAACGACAAAACTATGCCCGCCACTAGCCTCCCAGCTATGTCCTTGGAGGTGGCATGCTTCCTGTACCTGAAAATGATGTTCCCATATAGGGTGAGCCACAGCCCAGTAGAAATACACTAAACCAACCATGGACAATGACTAAAACATTAGCAATTGATAGTTGGTCAACACTGATACAATCACATAAATTACATATTTATGTCAACGACTTACAAGTCCCAATTACTTTTCATTTTCCCTTTTTCAACAGATAAGCATGCTAGCTCTATCATCATTTCCACAGATATGTATAAAAACTATATCTCACATTCAGATAAGCATAAAAGCTATATCCACATTCTCAACAGATATGTATATCAACAATATCCACAGATAAGCATACAAGCTGTATCCACACTCTACAACAGATATGTATATCAACAATATCCACAGATAAGCATACAAGCTGTATCCACACTTCACTTCACAAAGATAAGCATATGAGCTCTATCTTCACTTCTCTAGACAAGCATATGAGCTCTGTCTACGGAGTACATCCCCTATCTCCTCCAAATACCTATCCGGTTTAGAGGTACATCCCCTATCTTCCCCTAAACCGCGGAGTACATCCCCTATCTCCTCCTCTACACATAACGTATATAAACACATTGGTTCTATATACAGTCACACAATACACACAATTAATGTATTTTATCAACCGTCAAGTCCCATGACACATTCCATTGATTAGTTTCCGTTTACCTAATCATCATGCATTGTCTACAACAATCTCGACTATCCTCTACCGATAGCCCCAAGCAGTTATTTCTAATACAGAAAATAAATGCACAAATGGATATTCAATCAACATTTCATTTCCTCATTTCTTACCAATTAATTATCCCAATTAATTAAACAATGTAATTAGGCCATTTTCCATAATTACCATTTCAACCCTTAGGTTCCATTTTCATCAATGATTCAACAATCATTCCATTTTTTTCTATGCCAAACATGCATCTAGGTTTATTATGAATAAAACCCCAACTTTTGTAAAATTACACAAAAGCCCCAAACTTTCACAAAATTACCAAACCAAGCCCAACATCTCAAAATACCAAAATTTAAAGACAAAACCCATAGAGAGGAGTAGGTTATCCCTACCTCAAATTCGGAGTCCCAAAGGAGAAGACGACAAAACCCAACGTGCTCCAAAACCCGAGATTTTCAGATTAAAATGAAGCCCTCGACGATCAACAACTTTTTTGTAAAGGCCAAAGGTGAGCAAATCACTCCTACTAGATCAAAACCTAGAGAGAAGGTAGTATCTAGAGAGAAAGACTCAACAATGGTGTTTTGGGAAAAGTAAGAGAGAGAAGAGAAAGTGAAAAAGTGATTTGAAAAGTCACAATTTCGGGATTTAAACCCAGTCTTCCGCTCGAGCGTAAAACACCCCGCTCGAGCGGCCACTCACAGACTTCCGCTCGAGCGGCCAACCTCCCGCTCGAGCGCAGAATGCACTCGCCCAGCACTTTTGCAGAACCAGGCCTCCGCTCGAGCTCCCAACCCTACGCTCGAGCTCACAACACTGCACAACAAGATACTGGATGGATGTATTCCCCGCTCGAGCGCCAACACCTCCGCTCGAGCGGACAGGCCAAAAATCTGGGCAACTAGTTTTGGTTTCTAAACTCAACCAACCTGAAACCAACCCGCCCAACACATCCTATAACTCAAATACAAAGTAAGAAAGGATGTAAACAAGATAATAAACAACTACCAACCTCCACGGACACATGTCCGGATCACTATACAACAAGGGTAAATCCGGGATCGCTATAACCTCCCCCCCTTAAAGAATTTCGTCCCCGAAATTAAACACAAGTTTTCAAAAACAAGTTTTCCTCCATTTTAAACAATGTTACAATTTAACATTCAACAATTCGACCCATTACCGGTCATCCCATCCCTTTAACAAGAGACATATCACAATATGTAAACAACATATGTATTTTCAACATGCATTAACATTATGCACTATCTTTCCAATTTCAACAATATATTCAACACATATAGTGTCACATTCAACTTCCATATGAGGCAAGTTCCAAACATACTTCCAATAATCAAAACATTTTCAATGTTTCACAACTTAAGACATATATAAAAGCTCTTAAGTTCAACAAAAATGTAAAATTTAAATATAAGATTACATATCAACAAACAAGTCCGGATATTTCTCTCGGACTTCCAACTCACGTTCCCAAGTGGCTTCCTCCACTCCGTGATGTTTCCACAAGACTTTCACCAAAGGAATGGTCTTGCCACGCAGGACCTGATCCCGCCTATCCAAGACCCGAACCGGTCTCTCCTCATACGAGGCATCCTCATCTACCTCTAAATCAGTCCAATCCAGCACATGTGATGGATCTGGTTCATACTTCCGAAGCATACTCACATGAAACACGTCATGCACTCCGGACAACTGCGGTGGTAAGGCTAATCGATAAGCAACCTCACCAATCCTCTCAAGGATCTCAAAAGGACCAATAAACCGAGGGGATAACTTCCCACTCTTCCCAAACCTCATCAGACCTCGCCTAGGTGATATCTTCAGAAAGACATGATCACCTACCTCAAACGCCAAAGGCCTCCTCCTACGGTCGGCATAACTCTTTTGTCGACTCTGGGCTGTAACAAGCCTCCTACGGATAAGCTCAACATTCTCCGTCGTCTCCCTAACCAACTCCGGACCCAACAAAGGTGCATCACCCACCTCGGCCCAACAAACTGGAGACCTACACGGTCGGCCATACAAGGCCTCAAACGGTGCCATACCGATGCTAGACTGAAAACTGTTGTTGTAGGCAAACTCTACCAATGGCAAGTGCCTCTCCCACGTCCCACTGAAATCCAGGACACAACCCCGAAGCATATCCTCGAGGATCTGAATAGTACGCTCGGACTGCCCGTCAGTCTGAGGATGATAAGCCGTACTAAAGGTCAACTTAGTGCCCAAGGCACTCTGCAAACTCTGCCACAACCTAGCAGTAAAACGAGGATCTCTATCTGAGACAATCGTCACTGGGACCCCGTGCAATCTCACTACGTCCCGAATATACAAATCGGCGAGATGATCTACCGAATCTCTCACGCGCATAGGAATAAAGTGCGCCGACTTAGTCAACCGGTCTACAACCACCCAAATAGCATCACTACCCCGCTGAGTCCTCGGAAGACCCACAACGAAGTCCATAGTGACATGCTCCCACTTCCACTCGGCAATAGGCAAGGGTTGCAACAAACCCGCTGGCCTCTGATGCTCGGCCTTCACTTGCTGGCAAGTAAGGCACCTTGATACGAAAACAGCCACATCTCTCTTCATACCCCGCCACCAAAACTGGCGACCCAAATCCTGATACATCTTAGTACCTCCCGGATGCACTGCAAGGCGCGAATGGTGAAACTCTCGAAGTACTTCCTCTCGGCAAGACTCCGGTACAAACAAACGGTTTCGGTATCTCACACTCAGGTCGGGATACACTGTCAAACCCTTCTCAACTTTCCCACTGGAGATCTTCTCTCGGAGGGATTCTACCTCAAGGTCACCTCTCTGTGCCTCTAACACTCTAATCACAAGTGTAGGCTGCGCAACAACAGAAAACAAGGCCGCAGCCTCGACAGATTCGCCCAGTAGCAAATCAAACTCGCCAAGTGCTCCCAACATCACCCATTCCCGGATGGCTATACAAGCTACATCACTAATGGTTTTCCTACTAAGGGCATCGGCCACAACATTGGCCTTTCCCGGATGATAATGCAACTCAAAATCATAATCCTCGATGAACTCCATCCATCTCCTCTGCCTCAGATTCAAGTCTCTCTGTGTAAACAGATACTTCAAACTCTTGTGATCCGAGAATACCTCGAACCTCTCACCATAAAGGTAGTGCCTCCAGATTTTCAAGGCAAATATCACAGCTGCTAACTCTAGGTCATGTGTGGGGTAATTCTCCTCGTGAATTTTCAACTGACGTGAACCATAAGCTACCACTTTTCCCTCCTGCATCAACACACAACCCAAACCCTCTCGTGAGGCATCACAATATACAGCATAACCCAACCCTCTCTCCGGAATAATCAACACCGGAGCGGTGGTTAGTCTAACTTTCAACTCTTGGAACGACTTTTCACAACTCTCACTCCACACAAACTTGACTCCCTTCCGAGTCAGTCTAGTCAACGGTGACGCTAACCTGGAGAAATCTTTCACAAACCGACGGTAATACCCAGCCAATCCCAGAAAACTGCGGATCTCAAACACACTCTTAGGCTGTGCCCAATCTTGCACTGCCTCAACCTTGGATGTATCAACAGACACCCCTTCCCCGGATACCACGTGGCCTAAGAATTTGACTTCCCCCAGCCAGAACTCACACTTCCCAAACTTGGCATACAGCCTATGGGCTCTAAGCAATTCAAGCACCACTCTCAAGTGTGCCTCGTGCTCCTCCTCAGAAGACGAATAGATAAGGATGTCGTCCACGAAGACAACCACAAATCGGTCTAAGAACTCCCGGAAAATCCGGTTCATCAAGTCCATAAAGACTGCCGGTGCATTGGTAAGCCCGAATGGCATCACCAGAAACTCGTAATGGCCATACCGCGTACGGAATGCCGTCTTAGGAATATCTTCCTCCCTGACCCTCAACTGATGGTAACCCGATCTCAAGTCTATCTTAGAGAAACAACGGGAACCCTTCAACTGGTCAAACAAATCATCTATACGGGGCATAGGATACTTATTCTTAACCGTAGCCCGATTCAACTTCCGGTAGTCTATACACAATCTCAAGGCACCATCTTTCTTTTTAACAAAGAGGGCCGGCGCTCCCCACGGTGAAACACTAGGGCGAACAAAGCCCTTATCGAGCAATTCCTGGAGCTGAACTTTCAACTCAACCAACTCTGCTGGAGCAAAACGGTAAGGTGCCATAGAAATCGGCGCCGTACCAGGCACTAAATCAATAGAGAACTCTATCTCTCGGTGAGGTGGCAAACTAACAAGATCTTCGGGAAAGACATCCGAATACTCACAAACCACCCTCGGTAACACAACCTGGGTCTCACCACTCTCACCACTCTCAAAGCTGGCAAGTAGACTACTAAGCTCACTTCGCCCTCGCGAATCATACCCCGGTGGCAAAACACTACCAACCCGGTCTCCCAAGAAATGGAACCACTCCCCGCTCAAGGTACACAATGTAACCCTCTGGCGGTAGCAATCAATAACAGCCCGGTATGACGATAACCAGTCCATACCCAAAATAACATCAAAACCCTTCATGGGCATGACAACAAACGGAAAAGGAAGCCTATAATCGGCGACCTCTATATCACATCCTCTAACACCCTGTTTCAGAATCAACTCACCGCCCAAAGGCGATACCACACAAATAGGAGATGCTAACTGTGCTAACTCCAATTCCAAAACAGATGCAAATGCAGCAGATACAAAAGAATGAGATGCACCCGTGTCTATCAACACACTAGCAACTGAGTTGCAAAACAGAAAAGTACCTCTCACTACTGATGGAGCCGGTACCAAATCCTGCGCAGTAACAGCATACACGCGCCCCGTAGGCCCCTGGTCTACCTGCTCACCTCTCGGAGCAAAAGACTGCTGCACAGACTGGGATGACGAAGTTCCCGGATTGGCCCTCGAGGCCTGCACAGACTGAGCTGGCTGAAAACCCTGCGTCTGTCTAGAACCAGACGCTCCCGAAGTGGCACTCAACTGTGGGCAAAACCTCTTCATGTGCCCAGGTTGTCCACACTGATAACAAGTCAAGAGCTGCCCCCTGCCCAAACTCTGACTCTGCGATCTAGCTGAAGAAGAAGCAGCTTTCTGACCCCCACCCTTCTGCGGGCAAACTGAAACCTTGTGACCCAGCTGGCCACACTTGTAACAGGTGAAATCCCCCTGACCACCTCTCCCGGAGCCTGCACTCGGCACTGGGAAGGTCGATCTAGCAACACCACCCTGCGACTGCTGAGGGTTATAACCCCTCTGCCTCCTACCATCACTCTGACTATCCTGGCTCCTCTTGGAGCCTCTCTGACCCTCATCCTCCTCCTGCATCATAAGCTCCATATGAGCTGCAGCATCTACCAGGTGTCTATACTCTCGAATGTAAGACCCACCAATTCTCAACTTGAGGCCCCGCCTCAACTTCCGCTCAAACTCATAGCAACGGCGTTCCTCAGACGCCACCAGTTCAGGTGCAAACCTAGACAGACTGGTAAAAGTAGCCTCAAACTCGGCCACTGACAAGCCCTACTGATTAAGCCGGCTAAACTGATCCCTCAGCTTCTCCCTAGCTGCTGCTGATAAAAACCTCTCCTGAAAAGCATTCACAAACGCCTCCCAAGTACCACCAACACGAGCTTTCTCGTACTTCCACCATTGACCCGCATCTCCCTTCAGTTGGAAGGATGCCAAGGTCACTTTCAGTGCTCCGTCCTCGATGCCAAGCATCTCAAACGTCTTCGTTGTCTGTTCGAGCCATTCATCTGCCTTAAGCGGCTCTTTAGGATCCCCGATAAACTCGTCCGGATTACACCGGAAGAACTCCCTCTTCAAGAAGGAAGGCCCTGTCTCAGCTGCCTGATTCCCAGCTCTAAGAATACCTAAAGCTCCTGCTATCTCTCTGGCCAAGGCACCCATAGCTTGCTGACCTACTGGCTCGGCCACATTGGCCTGCCCAACTCCCTCCTGCACTGCCGGAATCTCACCCTGTAACGGTACTTCCTGCCTCGCAGGTCTACCACGCCTAGCACCTCTTCCTCGTCCTGACATCCTAATAGAGGCAACACAGAACGTTAGCACATTCATAAATGTGCCGAAACTAAACACTCGCGTCCTAAGGCATGGACAAGTGTAATTCACTCCACATCAGCACATAAACACATAAGCACTTACGAATTTCATTTCCGGATAATGATAGTCCCGAGGCGTTACTAGAGTTCCGGTTAGAAACAGCGTTGATCAAGTGCTTTTCCAACAAGACTCCCAGAAACTCAAGGATCCAATCAACATCCCAAAAATTAAATCCCATACCCACATAGTCACATAAGCATGTTATCAAATAAACACATAGCATATGGTACTACATCTACGTCTCTATCAAGCGAGACAAACCCACTGTGATCCTAATCACTTCCCACGTACCCAAAGTATTCGAACCCGGTACGCTCTGATACCAAGTTGTAACGCCCTCAAAATAATAACAATAAACCCATCAGATAAGACATGCATTTACATATAGACTCACCACATTCTTTCATTCATTAGAGTTCCATTACATGAGTATTACATGTTAACCTCATAACAAAATGCCCTACGGGCTTACAGCTTTCCAAGTTAACACTTGGTTACAACAAGAGTTCTAACTCGTTTACACATTAAGCCCTTGGCTTGAAATTACATGTAATACATCAAAAGTAAAACGACAAAACTATGCCCGCCACTAGCCTCCCAGCTATGTCCTTGGAGGTGGCATGCTTCCTGTACCTGAAAATGATGTTCCCATATAGGGTGAGCCACAGCCCAGTAGAAATACACTAAACCAACCATGGACAATGACTAAAACATTAGCAATTGATAGTTGGTCAACACTGATACAATCACATAAATTACATATTTATGTCAACGACTTACAAGTCCCAATTACTTTTCATTTTCCCTTTTTCAACAGATAAGCATGCTAGCTCTATCATCATTTCCACAGATATGTATAAAAACTATATCTCACATTCAGATAAGCATAAAAGCTATATCCACATTCTCAACAGATATGTATATCAACAATATCCACAGATAAGCATACAAGCTGTATCCACACTCTACAACAGATATGTATATCAACAATATCCACAGATAAGCATACAAGCTGTATCCACACTTCACTTCACAAAGATAAGCATATGAGCTCTATCTTCACTTCTCTAGACAAGCATATGAGCTCTGTCTACGGAGTACATCCCCTATCTCCTCCAAATACCTATCCGGTTTAGAGGTACATCCCCTATCTTCCCCTAAACCGCGGAGTACATCCCCTATCTCCTCCTCTACACATAACGTATATAAACACATTGGTTCTATATACAGTCACACAATACACACAATTAATGTATTTTATCAACCGTCAAGTCCCATGACACATTCCATTGATTAGTTTCCGTTTACCTAATCATCATGCATTGTCTACAACAATCTCGACTATCCTCTACCGATAGCCCCAAGCAGTTATTTCTAATACAGAAAATAAATGCACAAATGGATATTCAATCAACATTTCATTTCCTCATTTCTTACCAATTAATTATCCCAATTAATTAAACAATGTAATTAGGCCATTTTCCATAATTACCATTTCAACCCTTAGGTTCCATTTTCATCAATGATTCAACAATCATTCCATTTTTTTCTATGCCAAACATGCATCTAGGTTTATTATGAATAAAACCCCAACTTTTGTAAAATTACACAAAAGCCCCAAACTTTCACAAAATTACCAAACCAAGCCCAACATCTCAAAATACCAAAATTTAAAGACAAAACCCATAGAGAGGAGTAGGTTATCCCTACCTCAAATTCGGAGTCCCAAAGGAGAAGACGACAAAACCCAACGTGCTCCAAAACCCGAGATTTTCAGATTAAAATGAAGCCCTCGACGATCAACAACTTTTTTGTAAAGGCCAAAGGTGAGCAAATCACTCCTACTAGATCAAAACCTAGAGAGAAGGTAGTATCTAGAGAGAAAGACTCAACAATGGTGTTTTGGGAAAAGTAAGAGAGAGAAGAGAAAGTGAAAAAGTGATTTGAAAAGTCACAATTTCGGGATTTAAACCCAGTCTTCCGCTCGAGCGTAAAACACCCCGCTCGAGCGGCCACTCACAGACTTCCGCTCGAGCGGCCAACCTCCCGCTCGAGCGCAGAATGCACTCGCCCAGCACTTTTGCAGAACCAGGCCTCCGCTCGAGCTCCCAACCCTACGCTCGAGCTCACAACACTGCACAACAAGATACTGGATGGATGTATTCCCCGCTCGAGCGCCAACACCTCCGCTCGAGCGGACAGGCCAAAAATCTGGGCAACTAGTTTTGGTTTCTAAACTCAACCAACCTGAAACCAACCCGCCCAACACATCCTATAACTCAAATACAAAGTAAGAAAGGATGTAAACAAGATAATAAACAACTACCAACCTCCACGGACACATGTCCGGATCACTATACAACAAGGGTAAATCCGGGATCGCTATAGGTTCCCAGCACAGGAGTGCTGCAAGGTGAAACGGCTAATGCAAATGTAAGCCCAGCCAAATATGCTTGCACACCTGACATGTCCAATTTTAAAAAATGTTATTTGCACTTTCAAGCTGTAAGCACATCCGAGAGCCAGCTAAACAACAGTGATGAATTCTTGAGAATCTGATGGTAAAATTAGAAAGTACATTACCTGAAGGGAAATTAGCAACAGCAGCACGAGGATCAAAGTTGTTGAAAAATGAAGGAAGCTGTAACTCAATTATCTGCAATATCTACCAAGGGCTATATGCTCGATTAAATTAAATAAATTAATATCTTTTTTAACTACCGCATCCCTTGTCAGCTTAGGTCTTCCCCTCCACATCTTCTCCATTAGAATAATTAAAGAGTTAAATATTGGAATCTTGTATTAGTTATATTTTAAAAATCATATTCAATACTCCATTGTATTACACTTAATAGATTATTATAGGCTATGTTTGAATCATGAATTCGGATAGAAATTTGCGAAAAGAAACCCTTCACTTTTCCTTTCCCTTCACAAATCCCTTCCACAATCCATGATCCAAACACAACAAAAAGTATTTTTGATCAATTCCATCTTGACACTTTCAAAGTCTGTAAATGATGAAGTGTTGCACATGTTTCATATTAATAATACTAATGTTGGTATTAATATATTTTAAAATGGAAGTTTAATTGTGAGAAAATGTTAAAGTTCAAAATTAGATCAATAAATGTTTAAAATTAGAACATTTATATAATTAGATTGAGGGATTAAATTTTTCACAAATATATGAAAAAGGTCTAAGCATAAAGTATATCTTTTCTCTTATTGAATCTTTTGTTAGTAGCATGGATATAGATTATGATATTTAGTTATTTCAATTTGTTAGAGTAGAGGCCTTTTCAGGCTAGGCTAAAAAATGAGCATTCAGATTTGTACACAGGTTCTTCTTTGCTTTTATTTTGTTTACACATACACAAACATATAATTATAAGGGAAATTTGGCCAAAACCCCTCCATTTCACCCTTATTTGGTAAAAATGATAACTTAATTTATTTAATATCAACTTTAAAACATATTTCATCCCAAAAGGCTCAATCATCTTTTAGCAAATAAAAACCTTAAAAAGAGGAAACACAGAGAGTGAGAGAAAATATATAAATCTTCTAAGCTACCTATTTGTAGAACAAACAATAAAACTATTTGAATAAAATACAGTTACAGATCAAAACCATTGAAGCTGACTACCTGAGAGAACTAAAACAAATAAAAGAGCTATAGATCCGATACCTAAGAAAAACAAAAACATAGATCGAAATCAAAATCATCCAAAACAAGCTTGAGTCAGACCAATAAAAGAGAAGAGCACCTAGATCAACAATGGAAATCGAAATCCTAAGCAACCGTTTCAGTCAATCGAATGAAATCAAACTAATAGAATGTAAATCAAAACAGATCTAGATTGTTACTGTGCAGTCATGAAAATCTCTGAATCTCGAGTGCACACCGCGAGATTGAAAAGCCCTTTCAAAAAGATCCACTGCATTTTTTCAGCGCCGTGTAGAATGAAACCCTAGATAAATGAAAATCAAGGGAGATCGAACAATCTTGAAGAAAATTGGTCAAATCAAGGGAGATCGAACAATATCGAAGAGAGATCGAATAATCTCGAAAAAAATTAGTCAAATCGAGTGCACAAAACAAGATTTCAAAATAAAAAAATAATGAAAAACGATTGAGAGATTTAAGGTTTTGATCTACAATAGACTTACTTGAAATCTTCATCATCAGTTGCTTCATCAATATCTACAAAGAGAGCTTCATTCATGCCATTTTAGACAGAGAATAATGTTGGAGAAGGAGAAAGAGAGGGGAGAGGGTAATGAATCTGTGTGACTCTGATGTTGGAAATAAAAGTTGTATTCTATTAGGTTTGAGTATCAGAGGTTTGTTTCTTTTTCCTTTTTTTAACTCATTAATTAATTGGCAAGGTTAAGCATCAGCGAAGGCACGCGTCTTGGAAAACGAGAAATGAAGACGTTTTTCAAAAAACGTCTTTTTCTAAGCGCCGTGACATTGATTTTTTCTTGTAGTGTTTATTGGACTTCTCAGTCGAAGTAGGGGGGTGAATTGGAATTGTTGCAGCTGAAATCATCATTTCGGGGCTCTCCGTGCATGTTTCAATTTTTAGTCATTAGTCATTAAACCCAAGACCCACCACTATACCACCACCACTTGTACTTCTACTCCATCTCATCTCATCTTTATTTGCTCATCTTCATTCAAGTCATCACTTTGATTCCAAATCTTTCTTTTATTTTGTTTTTGGTCTTTGAGAATTTGTTCTTGATCATGGATGCTGATGAGGTAGTCATGCTCAAGCAAGATGGTTCAAATTATCCCAACTGGTCATACTTTATGAGCCAGCACATGATCCAAACTCGCAGACAGCTTTGGAACTATGTTTGCGGCATTGTAGCGGAGCCCAATACGGGCCATGAAAACTTCACAAAGCTCTCTCAACAATGGAAAACTAAGAGTGCAGAGATCTTCAACATGATCTGTATATATGTACTCAATCCTTCAGTTTTGAGTCAATTACGGAGTGGCCAATTGCTTACTTGTCGGACTCAATTTCCAATGGAGAAAAAGAGTTGAAAAATCTAGAAATCCACCCTAGATATTGATTTGTGATAATGTAACAATTTTAAGCAGTATATAACAATTTCAATCAAACAATCAAGACAAAAAGACACAACGATTTTAACCTGGAAAAAACCACAATTGAACACCTCCAACTGTGATTTAAAAACCACGAGCAACATTCACAAAACAATCCACTAAGAAGATTTAAAGGAATTACACAAGTATACTCTCAATTACCTAGCGAATCCACGCCTAATTGAACCAACCTCTATGTGCCTCTTCCAACCCGTCTTTACCTCGGAATTGTCTTTACGATGAGCCACTTCGGAATCCACCAAAGCTTCAGACTCGAATTCTTCAGAATCCACCGAAGAACAACTCTCTCTTTTGTAGAACAAAACACAACCTTTGATGTACTCTCTTTAAACCACGAGTTGAATACTCAATAAAACATCAAAGTAAACTAACAAAATTTTCCCAGATATACACCTTAGAATCCAAAAAATAAGATCTGGAGGACTTGAGGAGTAGTCTAGTTTTTGGGAGAAAACCAACTACTTATAGAAAAACCAAAAGTAATCCTAGAATTGGAAGAAAACCCAATCCTTATTGAAATCTGGAAAACTGTGTTCACGCAGTCCGCTCGAGCGCCCAACATCCCGCTTGAGCGTTTTCAGTAAAATCTGCGCGTGATATAACAGAGGTCCGCTCGTGTAACAACTCTCATGCTGCTTACCGACTAATGACTGATTAACCGCTAATTACTGTTAACCGAGACTGATTATGACTGATAATCGAACTGAATAAACTACGGAACTAACTGACTGAAAACTAGAACTGAATTGACTGAGTATGTACGTTTGAATTGCATTTTGTCTGTTGACTGTATGTTTGATATGTTCATGACTTGTGTTTAAACTGCTCATTGAAGGCCTTATCGGCGGCCGAATTAGAAACCGATTGGTGTTTTATGATCGTCGTAATTAATGTGACTTTATAGTGTTTTTATTCGAAAACTGTTTAGGTATGATTAAATTAGATGAAATATTGATAAAATACAGAGTTGGCCTTAATTACAACCTTGCCCTTGAGTGGGCCACTACCTATACACTTTTGAGTTCATTACACTTGAGCCAAAAACGTTTACCTCAGCCTTCTTCCTTGCCTTGCCGACTAGAGAGAGACTAGAGGAGAGAATTGAGTTCATTTTGTTGAATTGGCTTGAATTGCTTGGTGTGTTGCTTGCTAATTGAAGTGTGGATTGCTAAATTGAACCCCTAGACTTGCATTCAAGGAACCTAGGTAAGGAATTCAACCCCTCTTTGTTGTGTTTAAGCTTATTCATGCAAGATTATTGAGCCTCTAGTGATTTAAGTCTAGAATTGGTTCATTGTTGTTGATTTGAAGCTCATTTCATGCATGCATGTTTGTAATATAGATGTTTGAGTTGTTTTCATGGCAAAAGGTTACATGCATGTTCATAATTATGTTTAAGTCTATGATTTCACCATGTTTTGAAAAGATTGGCTCCTTAGAGCATCAAGTTGGAGCTTCAAAATGATTTGAATACATGCATGTTTGCATGTTCATCTTGTTCTTGAAAAATGGTTTGAAATTGAGTTTGAATTAAAACCCCTTGGGCTTTGATTTCTCAAATTGAGCTTTGAGCCATGTTATTCTATGTGTTTATAAATGTTTTCCAGAAAATGGGCCCAAGAGGATTGGTTTTAATGTATTTGAATGTGAGTTTGAGCTTGGAGGTGCAATCTGGAATTCCCAGATTTTGCACTTTCGCTCGAGCGGGGTAAGTGCCGCTCGAGCGTGGAATCCGAGCATCCAGTATCTCTGCACTGTTTTACAGTCTGCTCGAGCGGAGTATTGGGCGCTCGAGCGGAGTCATGTCTCAAGCTCGAGCGGGCGTCGAGCGGAGATTTCACCCATCCAGTACTTTTACAGTACGCTCGAGCGGGAAAGTTTACGCTCAAGCGTGTACCTTTGTTGCATGTCCGCTCGAGCGGGGAAACATGCGCTCGAGCGGGACTCTGTTTTTCTGAAAATTCCGAGACTGTTTTCTGATCACATCTTTGCATCCTCATCCCATTCTAGGCATTCTTAGACCTAGTTTAAGGCATCTTATTGAGGATATAGATGTAGAACATACCGAGGCAAATTAGGGATTAAGTTGTTATCTTTCCCAACTGTGTAGCTTAGTGTGTGTTCAACCTGTGAACTGTGTAGGGTTGGCGACTGGGGAGGCACGCTCTAGCATACTGTAGCCCAAACTCTGTGAGTAACAATTGTGTAAAGATATGTTCAAATGATTATCTTCTGAATACTGAACTGAACTGTTTACTGAACTGATATTGTTTACTGAATGAATGTATGTCCTATCTTCTGAACTATATTGTGGCATCCTTAGCACCTACTGTTTACTGTTACTGTTACAGAGATCTCTGTCAGCTCCCTCGTGGAACCACTACTGTTTACTGATTGATGGCCATCATTACTGTTCGGTCTTTAAGACCTACTGTTTACTGCTATGCTAATGGATGTACCACATATGACTGAATAACTGTTCTGACTGAAAGACTGAAGTATTGTTTAATGAACTGATTTCATTACTGTAAGGACATTTCATTCATAACCCCTTTACGCATTATGTTATTCACTGGGCTTCAGCTCACTGTTTATATATATATATATATATATGTAGGTGCTCAGCCGCCAGATCGGAGCTAGGAGCGTGGGTTAGACTCCAGTTTTGTCAAGCCAGCCTTTGTGCCTCACTACGAGGTTCCGAGCCTATCGTGTTAAGGCTTCGGGGTGTTTTACAATTCCCCCTTCTGTACCGTCTACTGTTCTGTATAGACTGAATGTTTACTGTACTGTTATCAAGGGATTAGGTACCTGTACTGTGTGACTGTAGATTATTGTATAGACTGTACTGTTGTATGTATGAATGCATGAAAAATCTTTTTGGCATACAGACTGACACAGCTCCATGGACACTATTCATTTACTGTATTGGCTTCCGCCAGGCCCTGTACTCTGTTTTACTATTCTACTGTTCTGCAGGCCTTCGGTAATCTCAAATTACTGGCCGGTTACGGTGCTAAACCCATAGGGCCGGGTTTGGGTCATGACAGAGTGGTATCAGAGCGATACTTACCACGAGTTATACCGCACACACGTGTCCAAATGAGCTATAGGGTGTCCTAGAAAAGTAATTAGGGCATCTCATGAACTTGAAAAGTGTGTGGCTATGTTATGACTAAATACATGTTGATGTGATAACTGTCTAAATATACAACTGTTTATGTTACAATTTATAACTGTTATAACTGCTTATAGTGAAATGGACAATGCAAATGAACCTGAATCCTCATCTACTGAGGCAAGAATGGAAAGAATGGAAAGAATGATGGAACTGATAACCGCTAGACTTGAACAACAACAGAACCAACAGCCCCCACCTCCTCCTCCTCCGGTACAGCCGGAACCTAATGCGAATGTAAATGATGGGGATATTATTGCTCTCACCCATAAATTCAGCAAGATGAAACCGCCATCCTTTCAGGGAGGACTAGAACCGCTAAAGGCTGAAGCTTGGGTGCTTGAAACAGAAAAACTATTTGAAGTGTTTCCGTGCTCAGAAGCGAACAAAGTATTGTTAGCCACCTTCACCCTACAAGAAGAAGCTAGAAGATGGTGGATGCTTATCCGTAATGAAAATACAGTTATGACTTGGGCTCAGTTCAAAGGAGCCTTCTTTGAAAAGTATTTCCCTCAGTGTGTCAGGGATAGAAAAGTGACTGAATTTGAACAGCTGAAGCAGGGCACAATGTCCGTTGCGGAATATGAGACGAAATTCACCGAGCTTGCTAGATATGCACCGCATATGGTGGATACTGAATATAAGAAGGCCAGGAAGTTTGAAGGCGGCCTTAATGTTGCAATTCTCGACAGAATCAATGTTTTGAAGCTACCGAACTATGTAAATGTTCTTGACCGAGCCTTGATGGCTGAATCAAACATTGAAGCACTGAAAACTGAAACACCAACGTCGGAATGGCGTAGTAAGAGGCAGGGTTTCAAATTCAAGAAAGGCAAGCACAACCCGGCCAACAAGAAACAGAATACGGGGTCGACAACTAGCCCCAGCCAAGGGAGTGGTTTCATACCACCCTGTTCTGAGTGTGGCAAGAAGCACAAAGGGGTCTGCTACAAAATATCTGGAGCCTGCTACAGGTGTGGCAAGGTGGGCCACATGGTTAAAGACTACCCCTCTGCGCCACAAGCCAGTAGTAAAGCTACACCAAGCGCAGCAGCATCAACTGTAGCACCAAAGCCTAACCCCAAGGCTACCGGGAAAGAGCCCATGAGGCAGGGCAGAGTGTTCGCCCTAGTACCGGGAGACGTGCAAAATACTGAAACCGTTGTGTCAGGTATCCTCTCTATTTGTACACAAAACGCATATGTATTGATTGATTCGGGGTCTACACATTCTTATGTGTCGCATGCTTTCTCACGGAAATTGAATAGACCCTTAGAACCCATGAACTATCTGCTAGCCGTATCATCACCCGTAGGGGGATCCATGACATGTGCTTATATGTACCCTGCATGTGAAATCATTGTTGGGGATATGCATCTGTTTATTGATTTATTACCATTGAACATTGATCATTTTGATGTAATATTGGGGATGGATTGGTTACAAAAATATCATGCCACTATTGACTGTGTGACCAAGCAAGTTGTTTTCCGCCCACCTGGTTTGCCTGAATTTGTGTTTAATGGGTGTGGAGTAGTACCTCCCCCGTATTTGATTTCGTCAGTGAAAGCCGTTAAATTAATTAGAAAGGGATGTAAGGGATATCTGTGTTCTGTACTGACTGTATCTACTGATGATAATGCTAATGTGAACTGTATTCCTATAGTCAGAGCATTCCCAGATGTCTTTCCAGACAATTTTCCAGGAGATTTGATTGACAGGGAGATTGAGTTTACTGTTGATGTGGTTCCCGGAACATAGTCGGTTTCTAAAGCTCCGTACCGAATGGCTCCAACTGAATTGAAAGAACTGAAAGTGCAACTGCAAGAACTGTTAGACAAAAAGTTCATCAGACCCAGTACCTCACCATGGGATGCGCCTGTTTTGTTTGTAAAGAAGAAAGACGGCTCACTGAGACTGTGCATTGACTATCGTGAACTGAATAAGGTAACTGTAAAGAATAAATACCCATTACCGCGTATTGATGACTTGTTTGATCAATTACAGGGTGCTAAAGTATTTTCGAAGATTGATCTCAGATCCGGATACCATCAGTTGAAAGTTAAATCAGATGACATTGATAAAACTGCTTTTAGAACGAGGTATGGACATTACGGATTTTTAGTTATGCCTTTTGGAGTCACGAACGCACCAGCTGCATTTATGGACCTCATGAACAGAATTTTTAAACCATACCTTGACAATTTTATTGTTGTATTTATTGATGACATATTGATTTACTCCAAGAATATAGAATAACATGAACATCATCTAAGACTTGCCCTACAAACTTTAAGAGAACAGAAACTGTATGCTAAACTGTCTAAATGTGAATTTTGGCTTGACCATGTTATGTTTTTGGGGCATGTTGTCAGCAAAGATGGAATTTCTGTTGATCTGCAGAAAATTGAAGCTATAGTGAACTGGCCTAGACCGACAAACGTGACTGAAGTCCGAAGCTTTTTGGGTTTGGCTGGATATTACAGAAGATTTGTCAGAGATTTCTCCAAAATTGCTTTACCGTTGACTCAACTGACTCAGAAGGGGATATCATTTGACTGGACTGACCAAAGAGAATCTGCGTTTCAGGAGTTGAAAACTCGATTAGTGACTGCACCTGTTCTGACTTTACCTTCAGGTACGGATGGTTATACTGTCTTTAGTGATGCTTCTTATAAGGGTTTGGGATGTGTTTTAATGCAGAATGGGAGAGTAATTGCCTATGCTTCCCGACAACTGAGACCGCATGAAAAGAACTACCCGACCCATGATCTGGAACTTGCTGCAGTAGTATTTGCACTGAAAATCTGGCGTCACTATCTGTACGGGGTGACATGTGAAGTATATACCGACCACAAGAATTCGAAATATTTCTTCACACAGAAAAAACTGAACATGAGACAGCGGAGATGGCTAGAACTGATTAAAGACTATGACCTGCAGATTTTGTACCATCCGGGAAAAGCCAATACCGTTGCTGATGCATTGAGTCGGAAATCAATTGGAAACGTAGCATGTTTGCTTACCGGACAGAAAGAGTTGTTTTGTGACCTTGAAAAATCTGAAATCGAAATTGTTTTGCGAGAACAAGGTGGAACCTTAGCTACTATTTCTGTTCAACCGGCACTGATTGAAGAAATTAAAGAGAAACAGCAACAGGATGACTTATTGAAGAAGATCATCGAAGAAAGAGAACCTAAACCGAGACCGGGATTCAAATTTGAGAACAATGTACTGAAATTTCATGAAAGACTGTGTGTACTAAATGATACTGAACTGAAAAGAAGAGTTCTGCAAGAGGGCCACAATTCGAAATTGTCTATCCACCCGGGGAATACGAAAATGTATCAAGACCTGAAACAGAATTTCTGGTGGCCAGGAATGAAGAAAGAAATTGCCGATTTTGTATCGAAATGTTTTCACTGCCAACAAGTTAAAGCTGAACATCAACGACCTGCCAGATTATTGCAACCCCTACCCATACCAAAGTAGAAATGGAAGCGTATCACGATGGATTTTATCGTTGGGTTACCTCGCTCCAGAAAAGGTATGGATTCAATTTGGGTTATTGTTGATAGACTGACCAAATCTGCTCACTTCTTACCTGTCAAAACAATTGATAATGCGGACAAATTGGCCGTTATCTATATTGATGAAATTGTGAGACTGCATGGAGTGCCTGTGTCTATTGTTTCTGGCAGGGATTCGAAGTTTACATCGAGGTTTTGGCAAAGCCTACAGACTGCACTGGGTACTGAATTGAGGCTGAGTAGTGCCTATCATCCTCAGACAGATGGACAGTCAGAAAGGACCATCCAAACTCTGGAAGATTTACTGAGAATGTGTGTCCTTGATTTTCAGGGAGATTGGGAAAGTCATCTGCCATTAGTTGAATTCGCCTACAACAACAGTTACCATTCGAGTATTGGTATGGCGCCTTTCGAGGCATTGTATGGCAGAAAGTGTAGATCTCCGATTTGCTGGGCAGAAGTTAGAGATGGGCCTTTGCTTGGGCCCGAGATTGTTTGTGAAACAACTGAGAAAGTGAAATTGATACAACAGAGATTGAAAACTGCACAGAGTAGACAGAAAAGTTATGCATATGTCAGAAGACGGGACAGAGAGTATGAAGTAGGTGATCACGTTTTTGTGAAAGGGCCAGACTCGTTTTGGAGTCAAGGGCAAGTTAGCGCCGAGATACGTCGGACCGTATGAGATTATTGAGAAAATTAATCCGGTAGCATATCAAGTTGCGCTCCCTCCTGAAATGGAGCATATGCATAATGTTTTCCACATTTCGATGTTAAGAGATTATCTCTGGGATCCCTTCCATGTGATAGAGCCTACCCACCTAGTGTTGAGTGATGACTACACTTACGAGGAACGACCTATACAGATTGTAAACAGACGGATCAAGAAACTGAGGAACAAAGAGATCTCGCTAGTGAAAGTTGACTGGCAGAACCATGGTGGTGTGTATGCCACTTGGGAAAGGGAAGAGGACATGGCTAAAAGATATCCTGAACTGTTCCCACTGAACCCTGTTTTCTTCTAGACTGAAGGTAACTCGAGTTTAGAGGACTAAACTCTTTATAAGGAGGGGAGACTGTAACAACCCTCATGCTGCTTACCGACTAATGACTGATTAACCGCTAATTACTGTTAACCGAGACTGATTATGACTGATAATCGAACTGAATAAACTACGGAACTGACTGAATGAAAACTGGAACTGAATTGACTGAGTATGTTCGTTTGAATTGCATTTTGTCTGTTGACTGTATGTTTGATCTGTTCATGACTTGTGTTTAAACTGCTCATTGAAGGCCTTATCGGCGGCCGAATTAGAAACCGATTGGTGTTTTATGATCGTCGTAATTAATGTGGCTTTATAGTGTTTTTATTCGAAAACTGTTTAGGTATGATTAAATTAGATGAAATATTGATAAAATACAGAGTTGGCCTTAATTACAACCTTGCCCTTGAGTGGGCCACTACCTATACACTTTTGAGTTCATTACACTTGAGCCAAAAACGTTTACCTCAGCCTTCTTCCTTGCCTTGCCGACTAGAGAGAGTATAGAGGAGAGAATTGAGTTCATTTTGTTGAATTGGCTTGAATTGCTTGGTGTGTTGCTTGCTAATTGAAGTGTGGATTGCTAAATTGAACCCCTAGACTTGCATCCAAGGAACCTAGGTAAGGAATTCAACCCCTCTTTGTTGTGTTTAAGCTTATTCATGCAAGATTCTTGAGTCTCTAGTGATTTAAGTCTAGAATTGGTTCATTGTTGTTGATTTGAAGCTCATTTCATGCATGCATGTTTGTAATATAGATGTTTGAGTTGTTTTCATGGCAAAAGGTTACGTGCATGTTCATAATTATGTTTAAGTCCATGATTTCACCATGTTTTGAAAAGATTGGCTCCTTAGAGCATCAAGTTGGAGCTTCAAAATGATTTGAATACATGCATGTTTGCATGTTCATCTTGTTCTTGAAAAATGGTTTGAAATTGAGTTTGAATTAAACACCCTTGGGCTTTGATTTCTCAAATTGAGCTTTGAACCATGTTATTCTATGTGTTTATAAATGTTTTCCAGAAAATGGGCCCAAGAAGATTGGTTTTGATGTATTTGAATGTGAGTTTGAGCTTGGAGGTGCAATCTGGAATTCCCAGATTTTGCACTTCCGCTCGAGCGGGGTAAGTGCCGCTCGAGCGTGGAATCCGAGCATCCAGTATCTCTGCACTGTTTTACAGTCCGCTCGAGCGGAGTCATGTCTCAAGCTCGAGCGGGCGTCAAGCGGAGATTTCACCCATCCAGTACTTTTACAGTACGCTCGAGCGGGAAAGTTTACGCTCAAGCGTGTACCTTTGTTGCATGTCCGCTCGAGCGGGGAAACATGCGCTCGAGCGGGACTCTGTTTTTCTGAAAATTCCGAGACTGTTTTCTGATCACATCTTTGCATCCTCATCCCATTCTAGGCATTCTTAGACCTAGTTTAAGGCATCTTATTGAGGATATAGATGTAGAACACACCGAGGCAAATTAGGGATTAAGTTGTTATCTTTCCCAACTGTGTAGCTTAGTGTGTGTTCAACCTGTGAACTGTGTAGGGTTGGCGACTGGGGAGGCACGCTCTAGCATACTGTAGCCCAAACTCTGTGAGTAACAATTGTGTAAAGATATGTTCAAATGATTATCTTCTGAATACTGAACTGAACTGTTTACTGAACTGATATTGTTTACTGAATGAATGTATGTCCTATCTTCTGAACTATATTGTGGCATCCTTAGCACCTACTGTTTACTGTTACTGTTACAGAGATCTCTGTCAGCTCCCTCGTGGAACCACTACTGTTTACTGATTGATGGCCATCATTACTGTTCGGTCTTTAAGACCTACTGTTTACTGCTATGCTAATGGATGTACCACATATGACTGAATAACTGTTCTGACTGAAAGACTGAAGTATTGTTTAATGAACTGATTTCATTACTGTAAGGACATTTCATTCATAACCCCTTTACGCATTATGTTATTGACTGGGCTTCAGCTCACTGTTTATATATATATATATATATATATGTAGGTGCTCAGCCGCCAGATCGGAGCTAGGAGCGTGGGTTAGACTCCAGTTTTGTCAAGCCAGCCTTTGTGCCTCACTACGAGGTTCCGAGCCTATCGTGTTAAGGCTTCGGGGTGTTTTACAATTCCCCCTTCTGTACCGTCTACTGTTCTGTATAGACTGAATGTTTACTGTACTGTTATCAAGGGATTAGGTCCCTGTACTGTGTGACTGTAGATTATTGTATAGACTGTACTGTTGTATGTATGAATGCATGAAAAATCTTTTTGGCATACAGACTGACACAGCTCCATGGACACTATTCATTTACTGTATTGGCTTCCGCCAGGCCCTGTACTCTGTTTTACTATTCTACTGTTCTGCAGGCCTTCGGTAATCTCGGATTACTGGCCGGTTATGGTGCTAAACCCATAAGGCCGGGTTTGGGTCGTGACAGCTCGAGCGCTAGAGAACCCGCTCGAGCGCGAAATCATACCTTCCAGTATTTTTACAGACCTGACAAACTTCTGAAACCCAGCATTCTCCGCTCGAGCGGGGTAATGTCCGCTCGAGGAGACAGACAACTTGGAATGCATTTTTGCATTTTGCTTCGGGGGCACTGCCCCTGGACCCAGCCATGGCGCTGCCCTCTCGACCCCCGCGAGCTGACCGGGCAGCTCGATCCCCGTCATAATCAGCGAAGTGGCAATCTTGAAAGCATTAGCATCACAAACTTCTCTGAAAGACACAATTTGGGTTGGATTCGCATCTAAACACTCATAGCCTCACTGAAATAAAAGTGCGAAAATAAATACAACTGAAAAGAGTTTTGTCAAATGGGGTTGCCAAGAATAAAACCTAACAAGAGTGAAAGGTGCCAGTAGGTTACTGAATTGAAGTTCTTTATTTTATTTTTATTTTGAATGTTTGTGAGGATTTTATTTTATTTATCTTCTTCGAATCTGTAATATTAGAAGTGTTGTAATAATTTTCTACCTTGCTTCTTTCAACCACATTCTTTAATCGCTTTCCCTAACTGTATATATATATATATATATATCTAACATGCCATGCATATCCATGCTTTATATCCATGTTCCCTGCATTAAGATTCGGCTAAATTTGCATTGGACTAAATTTGCATTGGAGGATTTAATCAATTACTATGTGATTCTGTGCGCTACCTCACGTTCTTAAGATGATTCACATGTCATATCTTAGAAGCTGAATCTTTAGTTGCATCTCATGAGTGAATTACATTAGGATTTTGTATATAAGATTATGCATATTTTACTAACTTTGTTTTGTAGTTGTTCGCGGGACGTCGGTAAATATGTGAGCTTTTATGCTTTAGCATCTCACTTGTGCATAATTTTCTTATTATGTTTAGCATTCTACCATGAGACTAATTGCTTAAATGATAAACTATTTGAATGTCTGTGGATGAAGACTTGTTACTTGAATTAAAATGATTCAACGAATATACGTTTTAAGCTCACTTTGTAGTGGCAAATTCACAAACTTTAAGTCCACTTGAGGTGGCAAATTCCAACCCTTTGCAAAACAAACATGAAATTGAAATTGTTGCAATTCGAGCAAATTATTTTATATTTATATGCTTCACATAGTAAATTTTAGGATTTACTAAATAATCAGAACATGAACATATAAGGAAAATAAAATTCATATTATGGTTTAGTAGAGGCCGATCTTCTGATCGGGTGAGCTGGGGTGCTCAATTAATGACTTTCCTCCTTCATACCTAAGGTTCTGAGCCAAGCATTCATGGTTATGATGAACAGTGGCCTTGGCACGAGTCATAGGTTTCTTAATTTTTCAAAAATATTAGGTGGCGACTCTGAGATCTGATGACGCAGTCCATTTCTGGCAAAAGATTTTTGCAATAAAATGAATTTTCTAAAAGTTGCCAAATCTGGACTCTCATCTATGTTTCACATTGCACTCGTGAGACTAGATCAAAGAGATCTCGGGAGTCCGAACTGTTTAATGCACACGGGTACCCCCCAGACATGTTACAGCTATATATATATATATATATCTGTTGTTGTTGATTGATGATTGTTGTTGATCTGAACAGTTGTTGTTGTTGTGTGTGAGTGTGTGTGTGTTGAACAGATGTGTCGTCCATTTTACAGATTGTTTATTTATTTTTTATTTTTGTTGTTGTGTTGAACAGATCTGTGAGGGATGTTTCGGGGTCGGGTAAACCCAATTCCCGTTAGGGGACGGGGGTGGGGGCGGGGGAGGTGATGGGTTCCCCGCCGGGGATCGGGGGAGGGGACGGGAATTTTTTTACCCTCAGGGATTGGAAACGAGAAGTGTCATCCCCGCCCCGGCTCCGACCCCGCCGTAACTCGTTGCCATTCCTACTTGTGGGTTATAAACCCACTTTTCCTTATATAATATATAGATTACCAGATTAGGAGATCATTTTAACAACATATTAATATAAGAAAATTATTTTTAGATAATAGAAATTATATAAATATTAAGGCCTCGTTTGGGAACAGGCTAATTTAGTAACTTTTTGGCTATTTGGCTAAAAAGGTAAGTAAAAAAAACTTGTATGTTTGGGATGACTTTTTGGCTAATTACGAAAAGATGTGCAAAAAGTAGAGAGAAAAGAGAATCTTTGACTTTTTGGTATGAGTTGTTGGCTTTTTGGCTAATTTAGTAACTTTTTGGTTAATTGGCTAAAATAGCCTCTTGCCAAACGAGGCCTTAGTCTTCGTTTGATATTGACTTTTTTAGCTGGCTTTTTTGTGTTGGGATTTTTTTAGCTTAACTTTTTTAGCCTTGTTTGGTTTGACTTTTTTTACTTTCGTGAGAGAAAAAATATAATGATTATAGTTTGAATATGATATTTTACCTTATTAACTTGTTTAATATATTTTGTCATTTTATACTTTTTAGTCCAAAAATGATAGCCAAACGAAGCTTAAACGAGCATGGACTACACTTCGATGATTGTTTGTCTGACTCATACCCACAATTTCTTTCAAGTCCAACAAAGAGAGAGGGAGAGAGAGGGAGGAAGGCAGAGAGAGAGAGAGAGCGGTGGTAGAAAGAAATGGTAGGGGCATTTAAGTAAAGTAGAAGACCAACCGCATAAGCGGTGAATCGGAAGTGGCTAGTTAGGTGATTCTCAAAATCAGATTTTTGTACATAAAAAAGTTGTTATAAGTTGAAGTTGCTTTGAATAATCTGTAACAAGCAATCTACTTTAGCTTTATAAAAGCTAAAATCTATAATTTGGATGAAAAAATCTCCACTAAACACCCCCATAATCTAATCACAATAATTAGTAATTTTCATTTTAGAGAGACACATCATAAATTTTTTATTCATAATTTTTTATTACAAAATGACGTAACATTTTTTACAATATATATATATATATATATATATATTTTGTCTGAGGGGTGGGCACTAAATATTTTTTCTAAAAAAAAATGCGGATGAGAAACTCCAATCCAACCAAACCAACTCAAAAATGAATTTATTTGCACATTTTTTTAATTTATAAATATAATACACAAAATTTGATTAGTTTAAATATATGGACACCAACTCCATTTAAAATGATAAATCACGCTCTTTTCCCTGCCGGTCAAAATATATATATTATTAACCCACAACAAAATCAGACTCAACCAACCACTAATAATAAGATATATTATCCAGATAAAAGACAAAAGAAAGTGATTGGTTTTCTTTAGTAAGTAATCAGATCGAAAGGTATTGTTAGTTTATAGGGGCTTATCACTAGTCACGTTTCGATAATTTGAACCGTTTAATGTGTAAAATTTGTTAAGTATTATATATTTGTAAAAAAATCACGTTAATTGAATATCGATAGTTACGTAATCAAATTAATTTTATATAAAGAAAATAAACAGTAAAAAAATAAACGATTGATAAAAATTTAATCTAATAAAATAATTATTAATATCTGATCAACAATACTTTTCAATTCAATGACACCTTACAGATTCAACGGTACCTTTCCAATTCTAATCCAATAAAATAATTATTAATATCTGAATATCAATACTTTTCATTTCAACGACCCTTCACAGATTCAACGATACCTTTCCATCTGAATCCTGATTACAGACTGAAGGGAAGCCCATCCTTAAAAGAAAAAACTTCAGGATTTGATAAAAATTGTAAGATATTTGTCAGTCATATTATATGATACAACAATGATTCATCCCACTAAAAACATCATCACTAATAGCACTAATGCATTAAAAAAGTAAAAAAAAAAAAATACAACTCCAAGATCAAAACATCACATCATTAATGACGGGACCCACTGCCACCTAATTAGTGGGAGTACTAATTAGTGCTCCCAAGCATTTTTCTATATGATATCATAATTTCTTTTTCTGATAGACCTGTCGGCATCAGTTGAGGACGTAAGGTAGAGATCATTATTCATGGGTCTCAATTTTGTTGTAAATAAATATTAAAAGATTGTTTGGAACGTTCTAAATAAATATATTTTAAAATTTTTTATAAATATGAGTTGGATTGTTTAGGATGTTCTAAATAAATATATTTTTTAATTTTTTATAATGGGCAAATTACATATACTCCCTCGAGATTTAGCAAAATTACAGATACTCTCGTGAGGTTTGAGAAATTACAGATACCTCCCTGAAGGTACTATTTGCATAACAAGTTAGAGGGTAAATTGTTATGAAAATATAAACCTCATGGGGTCATTTATTATGAAAATATAAACTTTAATAGGGTATTTGTAATTTCCGAAACCTCAGGAGTATTTGTAATTTAGCTAAATTTTGAGAGAAGTATATGTAATTTGCCTTTTTATAAAATATGAGATAAATTTATAATAATATATAAAAAGATAATATAATTTAAATAAGATAATGTAATTTAAATAGAATAGTAATTTTTTAATTTTTTTTAGACGCCCAAACAAGCCAGAAATAGGCATGACGAGCTCTTCGTAAATATCCTGAAAATGAAAGTGTTGGGCACACAAGCTTTGCCGGAAGACAATATATGATTACGTAAGTGAGACTTGAGGAGGAAACTGTATTCAATGCATCAAAAACAACCCAAACAAGTCTTTTATTTTCGGTGTATCATAAAATAAAAAAAAAAATAAAAAATAAAAACCAACAGCGCTTGAAAGTAAAATAATTAATTGGTAATTAAAAAAATATATAAGATGAAAATATCACATGAGAAGCTCACTTGTAAATATTAATTGGTTGTAATCAGAAACTCATCTGTAGCACTACTCTACTCTACAGGAAAAGAACAAAAAAATTAAAAAATACAAAATATTTTTATTAAATTTAATACATTTTGAGAAATTATTCAAAAAAAAAAAAAAAAAGAAGAAGAAGAAGAAGGAGGATTTGACCTTATAATAAAATAAATTTAAAATTTTAATTTTATCAATTTAAACTCTAAATTTTTTATTTGTTTTTAATGTAAATCATTTGTTTATTTTTATTAAGTAAAAAAATTGATAAAAAAATATTTTAGTCATTAAACTTAATGAAAAAAATATTTTTGATATTTTATATATACCGACATTGTATTTAATGACTAAAATATTCTTTTTCAGTCGATTTTACTTCAAAAAATATGTGAATAGTTTAGATTGAAAATAAATAAAAAGATTAGAGTTTAAATTGATAAAATTTAAAACTTAATGTTTATTTTGTTATATGAGTCAAACCTTATTAAAAATTTGAAAAGATAGTGGCATTAGTGGAAGAATATTTTGAAATTTAAATTTAAATGTAATGATTGCACGCGGCCTTAAAATGGAGAAGTTATTGGTTGGTCTTGAAATACTGCTCCATACCGTTCATCGAGGGACAAGTGTCCCATTGACCCCTAAAGGAGACAGAAAGATGATGGATACCACTGATTCAACCAATAACAACTAAGTTGGAGCACCACATCAGCTTATCTCAGGAGTAAATAATAATTTTCCCTTAAAAAGTTAGAATTTTCAAAAAGAACCATCAAATTGAGACGAAGAGAATAATTTTTTAAAATAATTTTTCCATACATTTTGCATCAAAATTAATATATTTTTTAACTTGTTCACTCAACTATTTTGAAAATATATATATATTTTTTTATCACAACTGCATTATTAAATAATATCCCTATCGACTCATTAGCATTTACCATTGACATAATCTCATTTTTGGTTTATTTTTTTGGAGAAATCACTCAACAGTGGAATAAAAAAAAAAAAAAAACCATAAAAATATGACGAGTGCAACTCATCTTGTAATAGGGTTCAACTCAAACTTTGTGCTGGTTCAATTCTGAATTGCATTTGCATCCCTCCAACTCAAACTTTGTGCTGGTGTAATTCTAAATTGCATCCCTCCATATTTATGTATTTTTTTGTGCCACTGTAGAGTAATTTCCCTTTGATTTTCCCCCCAAAACTTTGAAAATATTTTTTTTATTCCAAAATTACATTATGAAACAACATCCCTGTAGACTCATTAGCATTTGATTGATTTTTTTTCCCCAAACAATGGATCCACTCCATACTTTTAAGGGTAAATTGCAACTTAGTAAATGTTTATAAAAAAAATTCAAATCAATGATAAATTTTATCAACTTCAATAATTAAAATTATAAATTTTTTTTATAAATTTATAAATATTTTATGAAATTATCACTGATTTATAATTTTTTCTACTTTTAATGGCATAAGAAGAATCAATCAAGAAATGGATACTTTTCCCAAGAAAACCCCATAGTTGGTTAAATTGAAAAAATGTGTCAAGTTAAGACTTATTTTAGGAAGTAAGAAAAAAATTAATTTTTTGATTTTTTTTTTTTTGAAAAAATATGTAAAAAAAAACGAAAAGAAAATTAATGTGATTCAAATAAATCAATAAGTCAATAAATTGACTTTTTTTTATATTCCCCAAAAAAGCCTAAGTTTCACTGGTTTAAACATCATATTAATCAAAATTGGACCGTAATTTTATAATTTTTTTAATAAATATCTTAAAAATTGTATTTAAATAAAAAATATTTATATTAATTATTTTCTAAAAAAATTATATTTTGTATTTGAGAGAAAATATAATGAATATAATAAACTAATATATGCAAAGTGGTACAGTGACCAGAATGGGATAAACTCCCCTTGATACCTTCATCTTTCCATACCTCTTCATAACCTCTTTTTGTATGTTCCAATTTGGACCCACACAGTAATTATTGGAATTGTCTATCTCGAAAGTTTTGTAATAAAGATTATTTATGCAAAAAAATATATATTTCATCAAAAAATTATGTACTTAAGAACAAAATCGCATTTTATTTTATAAAAGTAAACGACAAATGTGATTATAAATTTAAATCATTAATTTTATAAAATAAAATATTTTTGTTATAATTTTTTGATGAAACAAAACTTACAACATAAACTATTCAAATCATCAATATGAGTCTAAGTTAGAACTTATAAATAAATAAATAAATAAATAAAATAAGGAGATAAAATATAGAAGTGAACCTATCCTTGCCACTAAGAGTGTTCGCGGATCGGTTTTGTGCGGTTTGCGATTCGATTTTGACCTGCCCGCATCTATGCGATTTGGGAAAAAGTCAAACTGCAACCGCCAGCAGTGCGGTTTGTGGTTTGTGCGGATAAGATTTACGGATGTGCGGACGGTTTGCGGTTTGGATTTTTTCATTAAAAAATTATTTTTTGAGTTTTTTTTTTCTAATTTTGTAATATTCCAAAAACAAAAAAGTCAAAAAAATAAATTATAATCCAGATTTCATATTCAATTAAACAAATTCATAGCCCTCTTATACCTTCCAAAAAAAAAAAAAAAAGGTCAAAAAAATAACCAAAAACACTTTATAGTGTTCCTGAATGAAGCATGTAAATTACAATCCATACAAGAATCTGACTTTAATTACATTACCACATAAACATCACAAAATAAAAAAAAACAAAAAAAAAAAACTAGAAAACAAATAAAGCAACTTTATTTGACCAAAATTAAGAAAACTAGAAAACAACTTTAATTGCATTTCCATGTTTTTTAAAATAAAAAAAAAAATCATATTTGGCTAAGTGTGGGAGGGTTGTGACTGGTGCGGTTCAAACCCGTAACTCAAAAATTTTATATATTTCAAACCGTACCCTACCCTATTCAATTTGTAAAACCGCCCATACATGTGCAGTTCGAATCGGATAGAATGAATTGTACGGGTTGGATAATCATATACCCAACCCTACATACCACAATACCATGTTTGAGTCCGGATTAAGTGTTTCTTTTCAACACATGGGCCAGATCAAATTTTAAATTATTACTTTTCACCCACTATAAATTAAGTGGAAACAAATTTAATTTATAATTGCAAAGAAACTAATTTAAAAGTCTTCTTTTTCACATTATTTTTTTTTTTATTTCTTTTACATATAGTGAGACCCCTATTTTTAGAGATCCCCACCGTCCCTAAAGTGATGTGAACCTATCATGTGTTTATTTTATTTTTATTTTTTTTCTTTCTTTCTTTGACCAATCACAGGTAAATAAGGTTATGTTTTTTTAGAATCTCAATCATTACTGTTTTTTAAAAAAATAAAAAAAAAATTAAAAAATCAACTTTGGCCGACTTTTTAAAATAGTCCAAAGTTTGCATCTGATTCGTTGTATTGTTTTTCTTTTTGTCTTTTTCCTCGTTTTCAACATGAATTTGGGATCGGTCTCCCCACCAATGTTGATTTGTATTCAAATTTGGTGGCAGTACACATATTAATAGGTACATTAACACATAGTATAACATTATCACTTTAAAATTATAATTCTATTATTATACAAAGTATAAAAATTTTAAAATTTCTAAAATTATGTTATATTATCTATTAATATATTAATTAATATATCAATTGATACATACACTATTATTTATTTGCCAGATACATTAATTGAAAATTAATATGTAGTTGTATGGTATAGATAAAGGCCATTTATGATTAGACTTTCCTAGCTTGCCGAGTCATAAATACGAAGTGATGAGTAGTATTACATGTATTAATTAGTGTATCAATATTAGTTATGACATTATTATTGACTCCACTCATTGTATAAATTACAAATACTAAAAATATCTTAAATTATGTCTCATTATCAATTGGTACACTAATTAGTACACTAATTTGGTACATATAACATTACTCTATTTCAAATTAATACTAGTTATTAATCAAAACAATATATCACTCCCTTGATTAAAATGTATATTCCAATATGAAATAAATAAGTTCCATAGGTAATTTATTTCTCTTTTCGAGCAATAGGTAATTTATTTATCTGTTTTATTCATTAATCAAATGTGCCTGCAATGTATTATTTATATCAAAATTAATTTAGTTAGATGAGTTTTGGATGACTTACACTGATTATATAGTATGAGATAATTACACGAACTTTCCTTTTAAAAATGTTTAAGAGATTCAAATTAATACAAATAATGTGAAAAAATAAAGATGAATAAGAAAAAATATATGTCTAAGGAATTATAGATGAAAAAAAGGAATAAATGTTTCATGAATTAAAATCTTGAATGAGCCTAATATAATTATATCAAAATTATAAAATTTATTATATTTTCTTTAAATTAGTACAATTTTGAATAAAATTTAAATTAGTACAATTTACCCATGAGTTTTTGATCAATTGCTAATGGGAACAGAATCTAATTAGGTAAATTGCTAATGGGAACAGAATCTAATTAGGTAAATAATTGCTTGAAAAACTGTTACTTAATAAATTAAAAAACAACAATGCTATATTCACACAATTTATTCTCTTTATAATCCCCTAATATGGTGGTAAGAGAATGTATGTAAGGAAAGTTTTCACAGAATATTTAAATGTAGGTGAACTTTTTAACTTTTACTTACCATTTTTCTTTAAAAAAATAAAGAAGGGAAAATTAGTGAAACATTTCTCTCAAACTTTCTGTAGTAGGAGAGATTCAAGATATATTTTTTTTATTAGCTGAGGTCTCTCAATATTTTCACAGATAAAATTTGTCTCAGAGAAATTTTGTCAAACTCAGAAAAATTTTGACCCGACTCAGAAAAATTTCAAATTTCTCTCGTATGATCATAAAAAAAATTTCAAAATTTCTTTGTGAAATTAGAGAAATTTATCTGTGAAAATTAAAATTTCTCTTAATCAAGACAAAATTTCTTTGAATCGAATTTTCTCTATAAAAATATTAAAGGATCTTAATTATTATTAAAATTGTATACATATTTTATCTTATAAAATTTTAATATCAGACACTTTAAAAAAAATTACCCACAAAAAGTATTTTTAAAATTAGGAACTTTAGACTATACCATCACAGGTGTACTAAATGTTTTAATTTCTCGAGGTTATATAGTTTGCCAAGAAAAAGAAAATTGAGGTCTGGAAACATATGAAAAAGTTAGGTTGCGTTTGGTAGAGTTTTGTAAATATAATTTGAGAGTATGAGTTATATTTTGAGTTTGTGAGTTGTGAAATTATGATTTGAGTGTAGAAAATTTGTTTGGTTATAGTTTTTTAATAGAGTGTTAAATTGAGTTTTGAATTGTATGTGAAATTGAGTTTTGAAAGTTTGATGTGACATATGAAATAAGAAAATTTGTTTGGTGATGAGTTTTTAAAATAGTTTTCAAAACTTAATTCAACCTAAAATTGATAATCAAACACAACTCATAACTCGATATCCGTATTTTTGATCAACAGTCATAACCAAACTATTTTTAAAATACTCAAATAAAAAAATGATTTTTTTTTTCAATTAATTGTTTTTAAGTAATTTTTTTGAATAATTTTTTTTAATAAAAAAAAATTTTAAATAAAAAAAATATTTAAAATAAAAATTAAGTTGTTTTTGAGTTTTGAAAAGAGTTATGAGTTCTGTGTTTGGTTATGAGTTTTGAAAAGTAATGATTATAGTTTGAAATGAGTTTTGAGAAATGGGTGTAGAATTATGATTTGAAAGTTGCAACCAAGCAACATACTCAAACTAAGGGGTAAAATTAAATTTCAAAAACACTACCAAACATAACCTTAAATTTTTAAGGAATAATTACAAAAAATAAAAACAAAAATCCTAGAGTTTGAACTTTTAACAAAATAAATTTTTAATTTAATTAATTTAAATTTAAAATTTTTAATTTATTTTTAATTTAAACCATTAATCTATTTTTGTTAAGTAAAATTTATAAAAAAATATTTTAGTTATTAAACTCAATTTAGATATACATAAAATATTTAAAATATCCTTTTTTATTGTGTTTAATAATTGAAATACACATTTTTTTAATCAATTTTACTTAATAAAAATAGCCAAGTGGTTTAAATTGAAAACAAATAAAAAAATTTAGGATTTAAATTGACAAAATTAAAAATTAAAAATTTATTTTATTATAATAATAAAATCTTAGAGTTTTTTCCTCCAATTTTTAATTACAAATGTTAAAAAATTAAAGAAATTATTTTTAATCAAATAAAAATATCACATTAATTTTATTACTCATAAAATAAAAATTAATAATTATAAAATTATAAACATATTAATTTTTTTAATTTTTTTAATTTAAAAAAATTTTAAAAAATTATTAAAAAGTAAATTCCAAACCGGCCTTGAGTGAATTGGGTTAAAATTGATTGTAGGGGATACCACTAGCACCGAATGAAAGAGCCACGTGCAATGTAATCTTTTGTCTCAGTTTGTCGGCTACCCAAATCTCACTCTTCCGAATCAACACGTTTCCCCAAATCTCAGTTTGTCTGCTACAGTAAAGGAATGTCTCTATTGCCGCTGTTGTTTGGTGTCGAGGCAGCAGTTTGGTTGCTTTTTTTGGTCCGGTTGTATTTTGTTTTCTTTTTTTTCCTTTTTATTTTGATCTGTTTCTCTTTAATCTTAGGTTTAGTATTTGTACATGACTATGTTTTCTTTACGATGTCAACTTAGTTAGAATTATTAAGATTAATTATGATACTCAGTGTTATTTCTTGCTTTGTTAGTATATTTTTATATGTATTTTGCCTTTCATCAATAAAATTTTTTTGTTAATCAAAAAAAAAAAAAAACACGTTTCTTGACCTTTATCTTATTTTGTATTTGATTTTGTTAGGTTTTTATTCTTGGCAACCCCGTTTGACAAAACTCCTTTCAGATGTATTTATTTTCGCACTTTTTATTTCAGTGAGGCTATGAGGTTATTAGATACGAATCCAAACCCGAATCGAACCATGCAGAGAAGTTTGTGATGTTAATGCTTTCAAGATTGCCACTTCGCTGATTATTACGGGGGTCGAGCTGCCCGGTCAGCTCGCGGCCGAAGCAAAATGCAAAATTGCATTCAAAATTGCATGTCCGTCGTTGCTCGCTCGAGCCAAGGAATTCTCGCTCGAGCTAGGGCTTGCTCGCTCGAGCCAAGGAATGCACGCTCGAGCCAAGGATTGCGTCCATACAAAAACCTGAAAGAGTGTATTCCTCGCTCGAGCCAAGGATCCGTCGCTCGAGCCAAGGCACTAGTAGAAATCATGAAAAATACACTGCTCGCTCGAGCCAGAAAAGCTTCGCTCGAGCGAACCTCAGAATCCGGATTTCTCAAGAAGTTTGTTTTCTTTCCAATCTTGGATTACTTTTGGTTCTCTATAAATACTTGGTTTTCTCCCAAAACTAAGTGATTGATTGAAGTCCTCCAGATCTTCTTTTTGGTTCTTAAGGATTATATCTGGGGATATTTTGTTTGTTTTCTTTGATGTTTCTATTGAGTTTTCAACTCATGATTTAAAGAGAGTACATCAAAGGTTTGTTTGATATATACAAAAGAGAGTGTTGTTCTTCAGTTGTGTATTCTGAAGAATTCGAGCCTGAAGCTGTGGTGGAATCCAGAGTGGCTCATCAGGAAGACAATTCCGTGGTGAAGATGGGGTTGGAAGAGGCACATAGAGGTTGGTTCAATTAGGCGTTGTGGATTCGCTAGGTAATTGAGAGTATACCTGTGTAATTCCTTTAAATCTTCTTAGTGGATTGTTCTTGTGGCTGTTGCCCGTGGTTTTTTTATCACAGTTGGAGGTGTCCAATTGTGGTTTTTTCCACGTTAAATCGTTGTGTCTCTTTGTCTTGATTGTTTGATTGGGATTGTTATATTCTGCTTAAAATTGATACATAATCACAAATCAACATCTAGGGGATTTCTAGATTTTTCAGATTTTTTGCGCACATAAAAAATGAAACCAAACCCCAACCCACAGAACACGTAATATCAACTTTAAAATCTCTCTCTCAAGACAAAAGTAAATTATGATGGAACGAAATTTTGTGTTACAAAGTTTTTTTGTTATTTTATCTCAAAATTTTATAGTGTTAAATTATGTATCTAGATTTTCATTTATCTAGATTCTCAAATGATTCAACGGCAATAAATATTTTAAAACAAAAAGATATAGATTTGAAGTGAGATTATCCATTGGTTTACCCAGGGTGTTCTTGTTCCCATTCTCTCTTGATTGTACCCATTTCAAGCTCTTCATATTCAAAATTGAATTGAATTGAACTAAATTTTAATTATTTAATCATTATGGCAACTCGCATGATATAACAATATGAATTATAGATTTTTAATAAGATTATAGTTCTACATCTTGAATCACAAGTTATTATCTGATAGATCAATCGATGGAGTGGTTTCCAAATCTCCTACTTTGATCGGCAAGTGGAGTTATAGTTATATTAGGAAACTGGTCTTCTCTCCACAATAATTATTCTGAATATAATGTATTCTAAAGAGAGTTAAAAGAGAGAAATATTTTTTCACTAATATTAACATTAGATTTACGTTCAATCAATTATAAATCATTTGAAGATTTCGCATAACTGATTTGGATATGTTATTTATTTTATATATTATGTTTTTATTTGTAAAAATCACGATAATTTATGATTTTAGATTATGAAAATTCCATAAAATTATTCACAAGTTGATGAGGAAGATCCCCACCTGTGGTGGTCTTTCTGATCAATTTCACACACAAAATGCAAACTTAAAAGACACGTTAATCGATGAAGATGTACGCTGCTAGATCACACTACAACCACATATGTCTCATCAATTTAGCCACAAAAATGAGTGAAGGAAAACGAATCAATATGGCTTTAGGGGGGGGGTTGGCGGGGGCGGGGGTGGGGGTGGGGCCTTGAGGGGTCTCAATCACCTCTCAATGAGTGAAATACAAAACGAATCAATATGGCTTTTTGAGGAATAGTAGTCATCAAGTCTCTAGTAGGTCTTGAAATGTGAACCATACTTACATTATACTGTAAATTATACTCCCATTATTCTCAGAAATATCGCTGCCCTCCCTTGTTTTAGAAAATTGTGTAACAATTTAGCCCAAACTGTTGGGGTTGGTTTGTCATTGACTTTTTTTAGTCAATTTTTTTTATTGAAATTTTTTTTTGTTTGAGTTTTTTAGTCTTGTTTAATTTTTGTTTTGAGACTTTTTTAACTTTGATAAAAGAAAAAGTATAATAATTATGAAAAAAAAGTAATATTTTATCTTATTAACTTATATAATCTATTTTATTTATTTTTGTAATTATTTAACTCTAAAATATTAGTCAAACCATCGCATAGTCAACCATTTATCTGTTGGAGGGTAAAACATGACATCAGAACAAATAATATTTCAATGCCAACTTTGCCCTTATGTGCATCTCTTTTTTATTTTTCTTTTTTTTTTCTCTCATTACTCTCTAATAAACATGTCTATAAAACTGAAAAGTGATTGGTAAAATTCGGACTTCAAGCAGTGACGGTAATTAATGAGATTAGATTTTTTGTCCGGGGTGGTCACGGTTAATTAATCCTTAATCAAAACTTGTTCAATTTATTCTTACTAAATATATATACGCATATTATGTAAGGAGATTTACGTATAAATTTTAATAAGTGAATTTATTATTTAATAAGGTCTATGATAATTAATGATATTTTTTGTCAAACACTATTAAAAAATATCACTAGTTGTTAATTGTCAGCGACAATTAAAAATTATTATAAAACATGTTATTAATTATAAGTTTTAGCGACATTTTAAAAAAATCATCATAAAAAAGTCACTAATTTTCAAGTTTCAAGGACAGTTTAAAAAAATCGTCATAGAAAAACCTCACTAATTGTAAGTTTTAGCAACAACTTATAAAAATGTGACAAAAATAGTTACTAATTGTCAATTTTTAGCCATTTTTAACGACATGTAAAAAATGTCACAAAAAATTATTTTAGCAACGATTTTTCTACGACTTATTTTCAACAGGATTTTATGAGAATTAAGTCCGACTATTAGGATGTACCGGTAGTTTACCCTATTATATATGGGAACTTTCGGTACACACCCCTTATAAAATGCACATCATATGCATCATTGTTATTCATTTATTTTTGTGATAAACTTTACTTATTTTTTGATAGAATTAAGACAATTTGTACTTCAAAAATAAGGTTATACATTTTGTGATCATGTTACACATTTTCGTGTTAATGTTACACATTTATTTGAATCACAAAATGTGTAATATCAACAACAAAATATATATATATATATATATATATATATATATATATATATATGTATATGTAACTTCATTTTTATTTACAAATTGTCATAATTCTACCCAAAAAAAAAAAAATACATAATATATGTCACAAAAATACATAATATGATACATATAATATATACCCTTAAAAAGTGTATGTCATAGAATTTTTCGTGTGTGTGTGTGTGTGTGTGTGTGTGTGTGTGTGTGTTGGGGGGGGGGGGGGGGGGGTATATATGTCATGTTCTTATTCATGGTTTTGTTGCCTTAGTGTAACGAGATCAGCTTGTGGGTTTCACTTAAAGTAATGCTGTAGAACCAACATTATATATTTAAGTAAATACTAATTAAACAAAACAAAAATGTGAAAAATGGTGGGAGAGATTGGTCTCTGCTCTGGAAAGAATGATGACTGGATGAAAGTGTATTATGATAAGGGTAGTACAGTAATTGCACAATTGAAACAAACAAATTTTTCTGAAGGGGGAGATAGTGTGATTTTAGATAGGGTAAATTATACTCGCACATTGAGATTTTTATTTAATATAGGTTCTTTCTTTATATTAATTTTTTTTTTTTTAGTTTTGTAATCTCATTACAAATTATCCCATAGATTATTGATGTCATACCTTAAAATTTTTAAAATTTTCTAGATAGGATAAAATTTTGGAAAAATTACCAGTAAAGCCTATGTGGTAGAAAGTTAAACCATTTAGTTCTACAAATTTTCTTATGCACCATTTAGTCCCACTATCTACATCAGCAACATCAACAACATCATTAACATCATCAAAACATTAGCTACATTAGCAACATTAACTGCACCAATCGACAATATCAAATATTAACAAAACATCATAATCTTTAGCACTGGGATGGAACCCAAATCCAAAAGTGACCCTTTTCAATTTCGCACCCCTCTCATCCCACCATTTGTAACCCGGAATTCGACGAAACTGTTTAGTTGCAGGGTTACGGAGAAACAAGGGTTTCCCAAATTGAGATACACTGATACAAACTAGACCATTACGGATACCCACAATGTCTGGATCAGATTCCTGGGTCAAAAATGGGAAATCGAGATCGATGGGTGTATGAGATCTTGTGGCGGCGATAATGGCGGGTTTTGGGAGAGTGGCGGTGGCGGTGGTTCCATCGTCTCTGGTTTTCTAAGAAAAGAATTTGAAGGAGTTCAGAATTTAGAACACCAAGACATCCGAAGTTGAAATCGATCCATAAGAATATTTTTGAGTTTACAAATTAAGAACTTATCTATTCCACAACTACCAGAAAAAACAAAAGAAGTGGGTTGTTGTGAGTTGATGTTGTGATGTTTGATGATGATGTCATCGTCTCTGGTTTTCTAAGAAGAGAATTTGAAGGAGTTCAGAATTTAGAACACCAAGACATCTGAAGTTGAAATCATTTTTCATTTAATACGTCTAGGGTTTTTTCTGATTTGGTTTTTTTTTATTTATAAAAAATATATATGAATTGTATAGATGACTTTTGATGATGATGTTTTGACGATGGTGATGAAGCTTGATGATGGTGATCATGTGTGTTGTTTTGATGATGATGACGTTTGATGTTGTTTTGATGGTGTTGTTGTGATGTTTGATGTTGTGATGTTGTGTTGTTAATGATGTGATTACGTTTGATGATGATGATGTTGTTTTGATGATGATGTTTGTGATGTTTGATGTTGTTTTGATAATGATGTTTGATGTTGATGATGATGATGTTGTGATGTTTGATGTTGTTTTGATGATGATGTTTGATGTTGTTTTGATAATGATGTTGTGATGTTTGATGTTATTTTGATGATGATAATGTTGTTTTGACGATGATGATGTTTGATGTTTAATGGTCATTAACATTGGGATAGGACCTAACGGTTCATAAGAAAATTCATAGGACCAAATGGGTTACAAGATACAAATTTGGGATTTATTGGTGCATCCCCCTAAAATTTTCTAAAAACAAGTTTTTGTGACGATTTCTAAACCGTTACAAAAGGTTTGGTGTCTTAGACCCCTTTTGCTTGTAGTGGTAATTCTTTTCAAATTTTGAGTGGTGTCAAGTAGGGGTACAATTTGGGCGAGCTCAACCCAAACAACCTGAACCTAACTCGAATTATACATATATAGATATATATAAATTATTAGCCATTACATAATATTAAAGTAATTTAGATTATTAAAGCATATTGAATATATTATATATATATATATATATATATATATATATAAATAACGTAAAATCTTACTCTTTTTTCTTTTTCTTTTTTTTTTTCCCACTCTTAAATTATAAAGACTACTATAGCAGCGTCTCTCTTACATTATATAAATTATTTTCTTTGATGGTATTAATGATTTTTTATAATAAAAAAAATGTAAATGGAGTCAAATCTCAATAATTTAATAATGTAGCTACAAAAAAAAAAAAAAAAACTAAAATTTATTTACAATATTCGGGCAATTCGGATTTAACTCGGGTCGGGATTAGACAGGCTACCTTGGGTTACAATTCGGGCATTGGCAGGTCTAGGTAAATCTCAACATAACTTGGACTAGACTTATATAACCTTCCAATCCGACCAAACCCACCCGAATTGCACCTTAGTAACAGCACAAAGCATTTTGTGGCTGCGTCCATGTCATCAGCCACTACAGGAAATCAAGAATTAACGGCGTTTAATTAACGACGTTTTATTAAATGTCACGTTTTCCAATTTTTAACGGCGTTTTTTAACCGCCGCATATTTTTCCAACCAAAACGGCACCGTTTTATAAATTGAAGGCGTTTAAAAATGCCTCCAAATGCAGTAAACACACGCGCCCCTTTTTTTGAAACCCTTATTTTTTAATCTGAGCCCTCTCTCTTATACGCACGCATCTCTCTTATCTTATACGCAGACATCTCTCTCTGTCTCTCACAGCGACGAAGAAGACAGAGGAGATAACTCTATGAAAAAACTTCGTCTCTCGAAAGATCAATCGGCTGTTCTTGAAGACAGCTTCAAAGAACACAAGCTCCATCGGCTATTCAGAGCGATTTCGAAGCGATTTCGAAGATTCAGATCGATATCAATCGGCTGTTCAGAGCGATTTTGAAGATCCAGATCGATTTCGAGATTCAGAGCGATTTCGAAGCTCCGTCGCCACCGTCATCTGTATCGGTGACGTAGTGAGCTCCACCATTTCTCTCTCTCTCTCTCTCTCTCTCTCTCTAGATCTCATACTGATTGTACCTTTATAAGGGTTTCTGGTTCTGAGTTGGTTCAAAAGTATATTGGTGAGGGCTCTCGAATGGTTAGAGAACTTTTTGTGATGGCCAGGTTTGTCCGACTTCATTGATAACATTGTTATTGCCAAAAAAATTATAATATCTTGTATATCAGGTTAATAAATCTTTTTAGTCTACAGAAGTGTTATATAGTTCCTCTTACATGTTTTATGTGTGATTTATTTTTGTTTATGTTACACAGGGAGCATGCTCCATCAATCATCTTTATGGATGAAATCGACAGCATTGGATCTGCTTGAATGGAATCTGAATCTAATAATGGTGATAGTGAAGTGCAGGGGACGATGCTGGAACTTCTCAATCAACTGGATGGATTTGAGCATCTAACAAAATCAAAGTACTGATTTCATTCTCTTAAACTAGCAACATGAGGGTGCTACTGCTCTGGGTCTTCCAGTTGCAACGAGTGCATATGTGTATACATTGATCTTTGTAAGTAATTTGAGGCATTTTCTTTTAGTTAAACTTGATGTCCTCTTATTTGACATTATTGTAGAACTTATAGCTATGCATACTGTTTGGTCTGAAATTAGTCATTTGTACATTATGGTTTTTTCATCTCATAGACTTGTTTCTAGACTTGATGGGACTTAAGGCTTGGTTTGGTTTGTTTTGTTTTGTTTTATAGACTTGTTTCTATAATGGTTCAAAAAGAAAGGAAAAAGGAAAAAAATAAAAGAAAAGTGACTTGTTTCTATAAGGTTGAGGCTAACTTTAGGAGTTCAATGTGCAGGTGACTGTTCCATCTTTGGCCTCAGTCTACAATGAGTATGCTTTGAAGAGCCAATATGGCACAAGCATATATCTTCAGGTGATTCAAATTGAGTATGGTTAGCTTGTATCCTGTGTCAATGAAATATTGGATATTTTTTTGTTTGCATTACTGAAAGACACTTAAAGGGAAATCACCAAATTTTTTATTTATCATGTCAGCAATTATAGTTCACACCTCTTTCTTTTATTCTTCATTTGAGTACTTTCAGTGATGGTCTTGATAAGGTCGTCTACTTATTACCTCTCTAGTCCATGCTATAAGCAGGTGTGTTATGCACTGGGTAGAACCTTCGTTAAAAAGAGTAATTGTTGTGGCATAAAGTTGAATACCTATTTGGTCTAAAAGAAAAGTAAGCAGGAAGAAGGTTTGTTTATTGGAATTTACGTGCTTGGGAATATTTGGAAAAATTGTAGCTGTAGGATATTGGGTTTTTGTTTTTAAGTGGTGCATTTTATTGGAGTTTGTCTCCCAATAGTTCATTTGTTTGACATAAAGAGAAACTAGAATTGTGTATGTAGGATTCAGGCTCAGTGTCCAGAAAATGATGCATGACTATTTTGGGGTCAAGCTGCCTTGTATTGAATCTGAATCACTCATTACCAATAGTACTTGAAACTCCATTATATATCTGTTCAACTGTACTTTACTAGTGATGTAAGTTTTTAGCGTTGTATAATTTATAAATAACTTCACTTTTGTAATATTTCACTTTTATAAATAATTTCCTGGGCATTCTTGTGACTGCCATGGTCAAAGGTATGGAGATGAAGCTTCATTGTACAGCCTAGTCGATTAATATTGGAGAAAAATGTTTTCAAGTTATACTGACATCAATTGTTGGAGATGGCAACTTTATTTTTCAGTTTATGCTATAATTTGCCACAAACTTGATTTCATACAGTTCATCTCCTATTCCTCTAAGTGAATTAAGTGCATGTTTGAGGCAGTTTTCTCTTTTACTCAGTCCCAGTACTGCCATGATTGGTCTCAAATTGTGTTAGTTTTTTAGTAGGATACCTTGGCTATTAGTTCTGCTGACTTGCTGACCCCCTATGAAGCATGGGTACTTCGACAAATATGTCGTACCTGTACTGAATATTTACCGACGTATGATACTTAGCATGATAATTTTGCATATGTACCGGGTACACAAAACATGAATCCAATTTTTTTCTTCTCTGATGTACCTAGTATATACCCAAACTGCATCGTACCTCAATCAAAACAATGTTTTCTTCTACTAAAGAGATAAAATTCCTTTCACTAGATTTCTTTTTAATTTTTAATTTTATGCTTGGCATGATTTTAAAATTAAGCTTTGGTTTGTAATTTATACCTTTACTTTTGGCATTAAATGTTAATTGTAGGTTGAATCTAAGCAAGTTAAACCATTTAATCGAATTTTGTATTACTCTAAATCAAAAATAAATATTTGTTATAAACATACCAAGCTGTACCCGTACCCGTATCCTACTTTTTTTTTTTAAATTTTACCATATCGACATATCCGTAATGTACCATTTCTCATACCCGTGATTCATAGACCCCTAATGCTTTTAGCAGTTCCTTAGGTGGAAAGATTAACCAAAACTGCCTTTTGGCTTTGCTTTTTTCTATTTTCTTTCATTTTCTACTTTGTTAAACAGGTAAAGTGATTGGGTCATATTTCAGAAATTGCACAAATTTTAGTGGCTTTACACGAATGGAGCCTTCAGCACATATTGTTAATGTATTTTTCCAGTGTCACACTAAAATTTCATGAAATAGTTAATGCCTTGTTGTGTTGAAGGCTCCATTCTTTTTAATGGCTATAACCTTTCTATTGGATGTGTAGCTTCAGGATAATTCAATCTGTATAGGACACTCGAGGATGATTAGTGCTCTTGGTTCATGGGATCTACATTTTTGAGTTGTGGCTCTAATTTTGTAATGTTGAATATTTCAGGTCCTAGTAGCTTTGACATCTTTGAAGGCCATTCAAAAGCTACCATGCTTCTAATATTTAACAATGCAGCACAAGGAATCCTATCATCATTTTTCTTCAAATATGCAGGTTTGATTACTTTCCTTAGTAGTTTGAGGTCTTCTTTCTATGCATCAACCTTCAGATGTTGTTCTGCTCATTTAAGACTTTAAGAATTATATTTGTTATTGTTCAATATGCACCATTACACGAGTTATTGCATGGGGAATTTTCTTAGTTGCAATCTGACATTTTGTTTGATGTGACCAGATACAATCTTGAAGAAGTATTCATCAACTGCTGCCACAATATTCACAGGCATAGCATCTGCTGCATTATTTGGCCACTCTGACTATAAACTTTATGTTAGGAATTATAGTTGTTTTCATCTCAATGCACCAGGTACTACAAGAAAGAGAAATATATTTTAATGATTACCATGTTATTTTCAGGCTTACCTTGTGTTTCATTTTCCCCCCCTTTGCAGTTCTTTTCTCCTCTTTCAAAGGTCAAAGATGAACAGCAAAATGGTGTGGTGGAACTAAAGGATGTTCAGGATAACCACAGGTATTTGCTTCTTGTTTTGTCTGTTATAATTCAGAATGCCTTCGTTTCAAGGACGTGTTTGGAGATGTATGTGGAATTGGGAGATTAATTGTCTGTATGAACTGAAAGTGTACTAAAAATTATTATTCTTGGTGTTACCCACTTGAAAATACACAAAAAGAGATCTAATAAACTGTTAATTTTAAAATGGGAACAGTCTAATAATGGAATGAAATATTGTAATGTGTACATATATATATTGAGTGATATATTGAGATTTAAGAGTCGCAACATTTTTCCTGTGGATATCGATGATAAATTCCATCATGTATTGATGGATATATCGCAAACACTAATACTATAGATACAGAAGCAACATCCGAACATGTATAAAATGGTTTGTATATATAGATGTGATCCCCCTCAACTTTAAAAACCTACCCTTAAATCCCCTCTACTCCTGTTTAAAGTGAATACACAGATGGCCTCAACAAGAAATGATTCTCACTCAAATTTAATGCCTTTGTTCTTATCTTTTATCTCACCCCCCCATTTTCTCCCTCGCTGTACCTGGACTATGGATTTTGTGGTGTGCCTTTCACTTGATTCAATAAGGCCTCTTGAATCTGATGAGTAGTTCATGGATAACGTCTATATAAGTAGTTCCCCATGCTCATTTTTGTGGTAAATTAAGAATTTTAGAGGGACATATTTACTCAGCAATTATGCTGGTATGACTTTGATGTTGAAGTGCAAAATCCTCAAGAGCTGTGTTCTTCAAATAGCAGAGGGGCTGCGGAGTGGGACCGGTAAGGTGTGGTGGGGGTTAACCTGAGACAGTGAACTCGACTGTGGCATTGGCATCCTTCCCTTGTGATTATCCTTGTCGAGAGCGAGTTCAAGCATTACCTTCTCAAACAAATCATGGTTTTTATTGAATTTAGGTAGAGTAATAACAGTCTTGCAAATTTGCAGAGCACCATCAAATATCACTACAACAAAAAAGGTCTATGGTGACAAAAACGCGTGACGAAAAAATAGTTCGTCTCCAAATATACATGTTTTAGTGATGAAAATAAGATTTCGCCTCCAATTGTACTATTTTTAGAGACGAAAACCAAATTTTGTCACCAAATGCTTAAAATCAAATAAAACAATAGGTGACGAAAATTTTATTCGTCTCTAAATTTTATTTTTCGTCACAAAACAATTTCCCACCCTTGGAAAATTTGGTGGAAGATTTGGCGCCATTTTGGAGATGAAATTTGTCGTCACCATTGTAAAAAAATTTAGAGAGGAAATAATTTCGTCTCCAAATGTATTATTTTTAGAGAGAAAAACCAAATTTCGTCACCAAATGCTTAAAATCAATAAAAAAATACAAGAAATCTAGGCTATTGTGACAAAATTTGGTGACGAATTTTTTTTTTGTCTTAAAATTTAAGCCAAAGATGGCGAAATATTAATTTTGTCGTTTGTTTTAATTTTTCTCAAAAGTATAGGAGACGAAAACAAAATTTCGTGTGCAAAAATGAGGCGCCAATTTCATTTGCATTGGCGCGAATTATTTTAGCTCATTGGAGACGAATATTTTTGTCACCAAATATTTTTTTTTTCTTGTGACGAGCGTAATTCGTCTCCAATAAATTCCATACCTATTAAACGATGTCGTTGCATATTTCCATTTATTAGGCGACAAATATATTTTTGTCTGGGAAGGATAAGTTATGGAAGACGAAAATATTTCGTCACCAATAAATACTCCATCATGCAGACAATATCATTTCATCTTTCTATTAAATAGGTGACAAATATATTTTTGTTTCAGAAGAATAAGTTGTGGGAGACGAAAAAATTTCGTCACTAATAAATTCTAATTGATTGCGTGACGAATATATTTTTCATCTCATAAAGTTAAGTTGTGGAAGACAAAAATATTTCATCACCAATAATAAATTCTTTGTTCTGGTATTGAAGGATACAAAAATATTTTATCATTAGTCATTTCTCTTTATTAAAATGCCATGATTTTGTGTTTTGAAGCATTGAAACGGTGACCCCAAGAGATACACTCTGACGCTTATCACTCATTTTCATGTACACGGACCTTGAAGTCGTGACCCAAGAAGACACTTTCAACAAACCCTCATTTCTCTCTCGCACTTGAGTCTACTCCACTCTCACAAGTATTGAAGTCGTGACTCAAGAAGACACTTTATAAACCATTTCTTCTATTTCGCGCAAAAGCCCCTCTCTTCTGTCTCACACTTAAGCCCTTCGTGCATGCCAGCATTGAAGCTATTATCCAATAAGGCACCCTATGTACGCAAGCACTTTTTCTCATTGTCTGAACCAACTCTACCCTTTCCGTCTAGAACACCTATTTCAAAAAAATAAAAGGTCAAAACCTTTCTCCACAAAAAAAAAGAAAAAAAGAAAAGATAATTAATGTAGCTATTTTTTTTGTGAGAAAAAATACAGAGAAACAAATAATAAGAAATTTGTAATTTTCAAAATTAATAGAAAACATTATCTTGTTTAGTATGGAGTTTTCAATAATTAATTTTTAAAATTTGGTGATAAAATTTATTTTCGTTTTAGAATGTAACCCAAACATGACCAAATATTACTTTTGTCGTTTCTTTTAATTCCTCTAAAAACTGTAGGAGACGAAAAAATAAATTCATCAGAAAAAAAAGAGGCTCCAATTTTTTTTCTTGTTGGCGCCAATTATTTTAGCTCATTGGAGACGAACATTTTTGTCACAAATTTTAAAATTTTTTGCGACAAAAGGAATTCGTCACCAATAAATTCGAAACTTATTAGACAATGTCGTTTCATTTTCTTATTTATTTGGTGACAAATATATTTTTTGGCTGGGAAGGATAAGTTATGGGAGACAAAAATATTTCGTCACCAATAAACTCTTCATGCTCATTTTATCTTTTTGTTAATTAGGCGACAAATATATTTTTGTCTCGGAAGGATATGTTTTGGGAGACGAAAATATTTCGTCGTTAATAAATTCTCCATGTGTCGTGTTGCATTTTGAGTGATTGTGCGACGAATATATTTTCGTCTCATAAGGTTAAGTTGAAGGAGACGAAAATATTTCATCACCAATAAATTCTCCATCCCCACACAACGTTGTTTTTGTATTTTTGTTGATTAGGCAACGAACATATGAGTTTGAGACGAAAATATTTTATCCCTAATTATTTCTCTTTATTAAAATGTCGTCAGAAACTAAGAGATCACTCTCACCTTAATCACTTACTTTCACACACACACAAATACTAAAGTCGTGACCCGAAAAGACACCCTCTACAAACCCTCGTTTCTATCTCGCACTTGAGTCTCCTCTCTCACAAGTATTGAAGCTGTGACTCAAGAAAATAATCTCTATAAACCATCTCTTCTATTTCGTACTAAAGCTCCTCTATTCTCGTCGTTTGTGCATACAAACATTATTATCCAAGAAGACATTTTGTGCAAAGCTATTATTCTTTCTCATAGTAAACCCCTCACCACAATATGAAAAAAATAATAATAATAATTAAACAAGGAAACAAAATACAAGAAATCTAGGCTATTGTGACAAAATTTGGTGCGAAATTTTTTTTGTCTTAAAATTTAACCCAAAGATGATAAAATATTAATTTTGTCGTTTGTTTTATTTTTTCTCAAACGTATAGGAGACGAAAAAAAATTTCATCTGCAAAATTTAGGCGCCAATTTTATTTGCTTTGGCGCGAATTATTTTAGCTCATTGGAGACGAACATTTTTGTCACAAAATATATATATTTTTTGTGACGAACGTAATTCGTCACCAATAAATTCCCTATCTATTAAACGATGTCGTTGCATATTTCCATTTATTAGGCGACAAATATATTTTTGTCTAGGAATGAGAAGTTATGGAAGATGAATATGTTTCGTCACCAATAAACACTCCATCATGCAAACGATGTCGTTTCATCTTTCTATTAAATGAGCGACAAATATATTTTTGTCTTGGAAGAATAAGATGTGGGAGATGAAAATATTTAGTCACTAATAAATTCTGATTGATTGCACAATGAATATATTTTTCGTCTCATAAGGTTATGTTGTGGAAGACAAAAATATTTCATCACCAATAATAAATTCTCTGTTCTTGTATTTAAGAAGACAAAAACATTTTTTCACTAATTATTTCTCTTTATTAATATGCTATGGTTTTGTGTTTCGGAGCACTAAAACCGTGACCCCAAGAGACACACTCTGACCCTTATCACTCATTTTCATGTGCACGGACACTCAAGTCGTGACCCAAGAAGACACTTCCTACAAACCCTCATTTCTCTCTCGCACTTGAGCCTACTCCTCTCTCACAAGTATTGAAGTCGTGAAGCAAGAAGACACTCTGTAAACCATTTCTTCTATTTTCGCACTAAAGCCCCTCTTATACGTCTCACACTTAAGCCCTTCTTGTATACCAGTATTGAAGCTATTATACAAGAAGGCACCCTATGCAAAACTGAATATTCTTGCTCATAGTGAAGGCGCCTCTTGCATAAGCACTTTTTCTTATTGGCTGAACCAACTCTACCCTTTCCGTCTAGAACACCCATTTTAGAAAAATCGCAGGTCAAAACCCCTCTCCACAAAAAAAAAAAAAAAAAAAAAAAAAAAAAAAAAAAATTAATGTAGCTATTTTTTTTTATGAGAAAAAAAAAACAGAGGAAAAATTAATAATAATTTTTTAATTTTCAAATTAATAGAAAACATTACCTTGTTTAGTATGGAGTTTACAATAATTAATTTTTAATTTTTAATCTATATGTTTTTAGTGAACATTTTTTAATATTATAATTTTTTGTTCTTTTTTTTTTTAACTTTTTAAATCCCTTTAATTTAGATGAGAGCAAATTGCAGCAGTTGTCCCGGTACTTTAGTCCTTGTGTCATATAAATGGTATGTGCCATATCTATATCTATCTATCTATCTATCTATCTATCTATCTATCTATATCTATCTATCTATCTATCTATCTATCTATCTATCTATCTATATCTATATCTATCTATCTATCGATCTATATCTATTTATTTATCTATATCTATATATATATATATATATCTATACTATATATTAAGCAAAATGGGGTTTTTAACCCCAAGGCCTGTGGGAGTTTCAATCTCCTAATCCCAATTTTCTAATTTTTTGATTTAAAAAAAAAATCTCAACATTTATTGACTTCTCCCAACCCAACCTCAGCATTTATTGACTTCTCCCAACCCACAATTCCTTTTGACTTCTCTCATAATTATTGCAACACCCTTTTCAATTTCTCCCATATACTATGGTTACACACAAAAATAAAAAGATAAGAATTTAGCTATAGATCTCAAAAAGATATAACATCTAAATTTGAATTATGATTTAATAATATAATTATGTATTTTTTTTTATGTATATCTATCAAAATTTTAAATCACTTAATAGGACAAATTAATCAATTTTCCAAAATTATTGATTTTTAATTTACAAAATAGATTAAAAAAAACTATTGACTAATTTATTTATTTAATAACAAAAATATTTCATAATCTCTCCCTCCTATTCTCTCTCACAAATTTTCAAAAAAAAATATTAAAACTTGCATTCATTTTCTCTTCCCAAAAAAATCAGATAATATTTTCTTTTAAAGTTGTAGATATCTACCTATATTTTATATATTACATTATAACATAACCAAAAAAACTAAAAAACTAAAAAAAAAATCTTTAAAGTTTATCTAAATAAACTTTAAATCAATAAAACTTACATGTCTATCACATATCTAACTCACATCATAACTTACCTAAATAATAATAATTAAAAACAAATGAAAATCACAGATAAATTAAATTTTTAAAAAAAAGATACCCACAACTCCATCTTAAATAAATTAAAAAAAAAATACCCGAATAGAAACCACACAAAAAAAAGAAAAAGAAAAAAAAAGATATATCTATCTATCTATCTATACTATATATTAAGCAAAATGGGGTTTTTAATCCCAAGCCTTGTGGGAGCTCCAATCTCCCAATCTAAATTTCTTGATTTTTTGATTTAAAAAAAATAAAAATCTTAGCATTTATTAACATCTCCCAACACCCAAGTTTTACCCTCATAATAACACTTTAATGCATTAAGAACAAGCATAAAAAAAACTTCTTTAAAATTCAACACATATGAATTCCTTGAAAAGTTCCAACACATATGATTATTATCCCTCATAATAACACTTTAAAGTATTAAGAACAAACATAAAAAAATTTCTTGAAAAGTTCAACACATATAATTATTATCAAAATATTAAACTTTAATATAATATAATAAAAAAAGACATTTAATTCCTTGAAAAGTCCAACACATATGATTGTTATCAAAATATTAAACTTTAATATAATATAAAAAAGGAAAAAAAGAAGACATTTAAAAAAAACATTTAAAAATCACAATTCACATATATAGATAATTATAAACACAATAAAATAGGAGGGCATTCATGTCTACCCTTTTTTTTTATAAGATCTCATCCAAAATATCTAAAACAGACATAAATTTTTATTAAATCTATCTATCTATCTATCTATCTATCTATATATTAAGGAAAATGGGGTTTCTAACCCCAAGCCCTGTGGGAGCTCCAATATCCCAATCTAAATTTCCTGATTTATTTATTTAAAAAAAAAAAGCTCAGCATTTATTGACTTCTCCCAACCCACTTTTTGACTTCTCCTATATCTACTCCTACGCCCTTTTCAACTTCTCTCATACACTATGGCTAGTGACGAGATTGTTAAATTATTTTTATAAAAAAATCTTTAAAAAAATAATTTGTATATTAAAAAAATATCTAAGAAATTAGTTATCAACATAAGAAATGACTTACCAAGGCTATGTATGGTTTGATTTTTCGAAATTTTTTTAAAAAATTAAAAATTAATTTGGTTAAGAAATAAAAAAATAAAAAAAATTATTTTCATTTTGTTTAAAAAATAATTTTTTTATTTCTTATTTCTTTACCAAATTAATTTTTAATTTAAAAAAAAATCTAAAAATCAAACCATACATAGCCTAAGAATCTTTTGATAAGTCATTTTTTACGTTGGTAACTTATTTAATTATTTGTTAATTTTACGATATTTTTACCATTTGAGACCTGTTTGGTAACCATTTTGTTTTCAGTTTTCAATTTATATTTACAAAAATTTTAAAAACTGTCATAAAAGCTTGTTTGATAATTTTTTTAGTTTATAAATGATTGTCTTAGTTTGTAACCTTGAGAAAAAAAAAACGTAAATTCAAAAAATGAGTTTTCGTTGCTTTTTAAACAAAAATTTACAAATTTTTCTAACAAAATTATTTTTTCAATTAATTTTTTTCCAATTAATATTTTTTTTTATGATTTTTTTTCCAATTAATAATAAAAGTTTCTACGACGTGTATATGGCGTGCCGTTAATACATCAATTACACACGACGCACATACGATAGAGAGGGAAGGGTTTCAATCTCTGTAAGACCGAATCGATCTCTCTTGTGTATCTGAAATCAGAGTTATCCATCTCTTCTTCATGGTGTTCTTCCTGTAAGGAGTCCTTGAAAGCAACGATTGAGAGTGTATTTCATTGACTGGTAAGTTGGTTGTCTTCATCTTCATCTTTGGTTTTGGTTTTTCCCCCCTCATATTTGTGTAGATTCATAGACTGCTTCTTCCTCTCCTTACCTTATTTTGTATGAAAATTATTTAATTTTGATTTTTTCAGATATTCCCCAAATTTGTAATAAGGGATTTCGAATATGAGTTCTATTGTTTCGAATCTAATTCAAAACCATGAAGCAGATAAAAAAAAATTCGACTTGAAAGTTCTCTCTCTCTCTCTCCACCATTTCACAAAGAAACAGAGTAAGTACTGTTTTCTTCGTATTCTTTGCGAAGCTCTGAATCGCGAGACCACAAAATCGAACGAAGACAGGTCTTCATTGGTCGTCGAATCTGCTGGGCAAAACCCTAGATCTGAGTTGATCTGTTTTCGATCGGCCTCAGCATTCTGAATATTGGATCCATTGGATCGGAGACCATGCCAGTGGCTGCTTCCGCACTACTACAAAAATAGTTAAAGATCACACTTTGACAAAAAAAAATATCTCACTTTTATTGAAAGTGTGATAAAAAAAATTAGATTGATATTTTAATCACACTTAATTTGATTGAGTGTGATAATATTTATTTTTTATGCCACTTTTCAATTAAGTGTGATTATATATATGTTTTTTTAATCACACCTTTTAAATAAGTGTGATTATATATATATATATATATATTAATCACACATTCTAATTAAAGTGTGATTATTTATATATTTTTTAATCACACCTTCTAATTAAAGTGTGATTATATATACACTACTATATTTTAATCACACTTTTTAAATGAGTGTGATTATATATCTATTTTTTAATCACACATTCTAATTAAAGTGTGATTATTTATATATATTTTTAATCACACCTTCTAATTAAAGTGTGATTATATATACACTATTACTTTTTAATCACACTTTTTAAATAAGTGTGATTATATATATATATATATATATTTTAATCACACCTTCTAATTAAAGTGTGATTATATATACACTACTACTTTTTAATCACACTTTTTAAATGAGTGTGATTATATATATATTTTTTAATCACACATTCTAATTAAAGTGTGATTATTTATATATTTTTTAATCACATCCTCTAATTAAAGTGTGATTATATAAAATATTTCAAATTGATTTTTATATAAAATATACAATTTTCAAATTTTTAATCACACTTAATTTGATTGAATGTGATAATATTTATTTTTTATGTCACTTTCTAATTAAGTGTGATTATATATATATATATATTAATCACACCTTCTAATTAAAGTATGATCACTATTATAAAGATTACACTTTGATAAATGAAAATATCTCACTTTTATTGAAAGTGTGATAAAAAATTAAATTAATATTTTAATCACACTTAATTTAATTAAATATAATAATATTTCTTTTAATTAAATATAATTATATATATATTTTTTAATCCCATCCTTTAAATAAGTATGAATATATATAATTTTTTTGCTAACAACTTCTAAACAAGTGTGATCAATATATATTTTTTCAAACTATCCCAAAACTTTAGAGTCCTAAATTCATTCACCCAGCCCTAGTCCTTCTCTCTTCCTCTTCCCTCTCTCGTCTGAGATCCAGATCGTGAGGTAGATCAAAACCTAAATCCCATCGCCAGCAGCCACTCCTTCGTCGAAACTCCCAACCCTTTCATCTTTTGAATCTCTACCTTCAAGTACAAACCCTATGCTGCTACTCCACATCCACACTTTGTTGTCGCCCCCGAAGGAGGATACCTACTACAAGCGTAGGCTTATGGAAGCCCATTCGCATCTCTATTGCCATCGTCCTTCCCAACAAGCATGGATCCAAGCGTGGTGACGTGCTTCCAGGTAGCGGATCAGAACGGGAGTGGCTTCATCGACGACAGAGAGCTCTAGAGGGACACTTGAGAAAGAGAGAGGAGAAAGAAACACTACATAGAAATTTTTTATAGTTTGGGATCACCACGGCCTAATGATATCCGGTCTGTCAGATCCTCTCCTATATATTGATTTCTCATCTATATATACATGCTATGTGTATGTGTACGTATAGATGATAGTCTGTAAATGTTATCTGATATTAAGGGTCCTCTTAAGTGTTTGAAAAAATGCCTGACTGCCAAAAAAAAAAGTGTTGGCACAATGAGGTTATTTTAAGAGCTCCATTCTTTCTGCCCTATTTTGTGCATATTTCTGTTCAAATTTTATAAGCAAGTATCACAGCAAAGCATATATAGTCTCCATAACTATTAGCGGTTTGGTTGGCATATATATCTAAGAAAAAAGTGAACTATAAATTAACACAACACTTCAAAAAATTTGATGAAGTTGAAAGAAGAATTTTGGTTCATGTAAACTAAGGGTTGATAAAGCTTTAAATTCTTCTATGGTAGCTACCACATGATCAAATTTAATTGGATGGCTCAACTTTTTTTTATATCTTAATTTGTCTCATCTTCTGCTATGTTTCTATTTTTTTCTTAGAATTTGAATTATTGCTATTTGGAAGGACCCAAAGGTCAGCTCTTTTGTGCACTTGAATTGAATGGCTTATTACACTATGAGGGTCATTGGACTGACTGTTAGGTGAGAAGAGGAAAGATGTAATTGAATATGTTCAGAGACTCATTAGATGTTCTCTTGGATTTTTAGTTTTGTGTGGTTAAATTGTTACCTAGGTCATCCTCTGTTGGTTCTGTTTTGTAGGTATATGGTTTTTTGATTATTTATTTATTTTTTTTGCAATCTTCAACATATAGTTAAAGGAACCCTCTTTCATGTCTGGAGGAGTTGAAATTATTGTTCAAATGCATGTGAGAGCAATTCAATTTCTGAGGTGTTCAGGCATGTATTTTCCAGTGAAGAGGCTTCACTCTGCTTTTCTGTGTGTCCTGTGAACAGTTCTTTTGTTCTTTGCCTTATATTTTTTAAATTGTGTTGGTATGTTGTTGTTGTTGTGGATACATTTGATGACTAATTTCCATTCAGTATTAGTTGAATTTTATAGGGGTTGATAATTTAGGGGAAATTTTATTGTTTGTCTTATGGCTTCCAAGTGAAATCAAGAATTCATTATGAATGATCTCTTAGGGAGCATGTTAGTTCTTATGTTTAGATGATTTGAGGCAGTTAAGCTGACATTGGCATGGCTATCTAACACTTGTTGCATCTGGCATTGTTGAGTCACCCACATATAGTCTAATAATTTAATACAACTTGACGGATTAAGTGATTGTGGACATCCTTTGACCGTGTAGTGTAGCCTATTTGGTCCTGAATATATGTGAAAGATTGCATTGAAAAGTTAGTTAAGAAAGGTTGTGTTCAACCTATTTTAAGGCAGTTAATAGATTTGGGAAGTGTTTCTACCATTTGCTACTGCCCTATGATCTAATTGTGGTATGCCTTTATTGCAATCATTATATTTGGCACCCATTCTTTTCATTAGTTCTTAGTTCTTCCTTTTCTTACTCATTTTGGTAGGAAGAAGAAAAAAAAGCTGTAGAAAGTTACTATCACAAACCCCAACAACCACTTAATGAGAGGGGCTGCTAGTTATGTGACTACAAGTTTTTGGGGGCGAGTGTGTATTTTCTAGAATATCAGGGAGTTAAATGTCTTTGTTAGAAATATCAACGGAGGTCATTGTAATTTACCCTAAATAATGTTATGTGGAATATTATCTTTGACATACATTAGTTTTTCTAATCATTCTTGGGACGGAGAATTTTTTGATTTTTTTTTAATTATTTTATGCATGTAAGAGAGACGGGATTTTTTTTTTAATCATTTTACATTATTTGTTAACTTGGTTTCCTTCAAGTTTACTGCCAGGGAAATTTACGTTTGCCAAAACCCTTAGTGGGGGTCATTGTAATTCACTATTTTTTTATTTTTTTTAAAAATGTAATGGGGAGTAATCTTTTTTTTTTTTTTTTTTTTTGTATGAACCTAAATTGTTGTGTTGGAAATTGTTATATCAAATCAACCCATATGTTATATCAGTCTACCCCCATCAGACCATGATTCGTGATTGGAAAACCACCTTATTTTTTGATTGGTATTGTATTATAGTTTGCAAAATATGGACAATTAACATGGAAGGGTGCAAATGACGTGTAAATGATGATGTAAAAGGATCTTTGAATTGTTTCTTCACTTTGAACCTATTTGAGGGAGCTAGCTACTAGGCTTAAGAAATGCATGTGAATCAATTTGTGCAATTACTTGAGTTTTTTATTTCCCAACTTTTTGCCCTGCTTCAGCAAAGTTTCAAAATCTTGGAAGTCCTTGTATTTAGTTGCTCTCTCTTCTTCTATCTTGGGCTTTTGTCAGCCTTTTTCTTCTCTGTTCTTCCACCACCTTTTACTCTCCTAAATCTCCTTTCAATTGTTTCATTAAGGCTCCACTTGCTTCAGTTTGGGCAGTTTCTTGAGCATTGTATATTTGTTTACCTCTCATCTCCTATGTTCTATTTCCTGGACTTAAGCACTTGTTGCCGAAACGTGTCAGTGGTTGTGTTCTAAATGTAGAGTTTCTTCTTTATAAACAGTAGTCTGGCTTTGTCAGTTATTAATGTTCCTATACTTGGAAGATTGTCGCACATACTCATTTGCTCTTAAAGTGGAAAACCATGAAGGTCACTTTATGAGCTAAGATATCTTGTTACTAATCACTATTACAAAAACATTTAAAGATCACACTTTGATAGATGAAAATATCTTACTTTTATTAGAAATGTGATAAAAAAAATTAAATTAATATTTTAATCATTAAGTGTGATAATATTTATTTTTTATGTCACTTTTTAATTAAATGTTATTATATATATGTTTTTTAATCACACTTTCTAAGTGTGATTATATATATATTTTTAATTAAGTGTGATTATATTTATTTTTTTAATTAAATGTGATTATATTTATTTATATATATATATATATATATAGTATCACAGTGAAAACACAAACAAATCAAACCCTCTCTCCCCGCGTCTTCCCCTCTCCTCCTCTCACCACTCACTTAGCAATAGCTAGGGTTTTATTATCTTTCTCTCCCCTGTATTAGAAACCCTAGCTTTGAAACTCCCAACCCCAACAACAACAATCACCATCAGTGTTGGATTTGCCATCACCGATCCGCCGTTGCCTGTCGCGTAGCACCTCCTTCTGCCGCAGAACCACCACCTTAGTGCCAACGATGGCAGATCTTGAAGGACGACCAAACCCTAGAGAGCTACGAGTAATTCAATCGATTCTCATCGTACTCATTTTTTGTATATGTGAATGTAGATATAGGTATTAGCATTGGAATTTGAGTTAAATGCTTTGGTAAAGCATCCTGAGAAGTCATTGCTCTCATTATTGGTCACTATTAATGGTTTATTTTCAAAATTGGAGGCGTCAATTGGCCATTTTCATACAGTGTGTCAGGTCACTTCTCTCACTAAAGACCTACTTTGTTTTCCTCTAGCTTTCCCTGTTAGAGATGCTATCAACTTAATTTATGAAAATCTACACAAGCTGGATTCTTACTTAAATGTCATTGTAAGAGTCTGAACATTCTTACTCATGCTTTCTGATTTTTCTTCAAAGTTTGTGGTTGTGTTTTATTAGTAAGAATTGTTTGTGGTTGTGTCATTGTAAGACTTTGGAAGGACTTATTAGCCAAGAAAAGTTTGAAAAATCTCGAGCCTGTAGTCTTGATAAAAGGTTTTGTTGTTTTTTATCTGGTCACAAGTTTTCTCATTTATATTTTTTCACCTGTGGTACTCACTAATATAGCTATTTTGGTTGTGCTCTGATTTGCCTTTCTTAACTTTCAGCCACTTCCATTTTGTTCATGAGTTCACAACTATACTGATGGACTCTGCAATTTTGTTTTTTGGGGGTATTGCCTTGGTTGTGGAAGGTGAGTGGTTTGTTGTTAGATTATGGATTGGTTGTGCTGCAACACTATTCTCTGTATCTAATTTTTCCTCTTTACTCCAGACATCAGGAGACTTCCTTGTGTACATGGGTCTCAACGCAAAGAATGAAATAGTGCACACCCTTGCATTTTTGGCCGGTGTTATGTTTTGGTCACAGGTGCACATATTAACCTTCTTTTTTATCTAAATATAATGAATGTCTGGTTTACTTGTTATGATGTGCCATATTCTGCTTTAAAAGTGAATTTCTTCAAATTATGTCTTTAGAATCATGTTAACTATATTTAAGCAGCCAAGAAGCTTTAGTTAGAACTTAGATGTGTATAATAAGTCAGCAAAAGTTGCAACACTTTTGTTACAAGATTAATATCTAAACAGTTGGAGACGTTAGATCTAGAGAAGGCATCTCGTTCGCATATCCCACTTCCTTAGCTGGAAAGGAACAGTCTAACACATAGTCCTAAAAAACACACACATTATGAGTACCTGGAAAAGTGCAACCTCCATGTACTACCCAACTTTTGCTTGGTTTCTTTTTATTTGGTTTTGATTTGTGACACCAGCAACACATCAATGACCCTTTGCAATTTTCTACTAATGAAGACTATTTATCGTTGAAACTATTCCTTCAAATTTACGGCTTGTATGTTTGTGGCGGTAAAACCAATTCATCTTATAGGTGGGACTTTTCCTAATTACTCATTTTCAATCTCAACTTCCCAATTAATCATTTTACGTCCAGCCACAGACAGTTTCATGAATGAATAAATGAATACTTTGTCTTTGAATAAATGGTCCCTTGATTCTAGTTGCTAGATTAAGGAATTACATGTTTGGTTCTTTTTATTTTTAAAGAATCTATATAAGATGTTGTACAAATATTTCTTGTTTAAATTATTGATTGAGATGTCAATTTCTTTAAATCATCTTCAAATCTAATTAAGGCAGGTCAAAATTTTCTTCAACTTTCTTTTTAAATTTCATCAAAACACTAATAGTCTAATATAAGATGTTGTACATATATTTGCTGGTAGTCTAGTGGGAACTCTGGACTTATAAAACTGTAACTTACCATGTCCATCAAAATTTGAATTTGCACACTAATTGGGAGTTTAATTGTTATTTTCTTTAGTCGAACTTTTGTTGCTTATTTCCTGTGCCTTGGTTCCTTGGTGTTCCATTTGTCAAATAGATTTTTTTTTAACTTCTATCCTGTGATTATTTGCCATCTTATCTTTTTGGGCTCTTCCTAACAAACCTGCTCTTTCATCACCCAGGATTGGATGAATACTTCTTTCTGTTTGACAGGTTGAATTCCATGGTGAAGTGATGTATACTCTGAAGTTTGTTGTGAACCAGTCAGACTACACTGTGCATACATTAAGAAATGTCACAGAGTATCTATTACTTGCGAAAACCATTAATATGGTCCAGGTTTTTCTTCCTTCAAATGACAAAGATGAAATTGACAAGTTGAATGCAGATTTATATACTGCAGTAGATACACTGAGCTAGAAAACAAGTGAAAATTCTGAAACAATACAGAGAGTCTTCTAAATTGACAAGTAATTATGGGCTAACAAAATTGCAGTAAGGCCAAGTCCAATGCTTTGTAAGATAGATGATGGCCCCCTGCCCTTCTCTTTCACCCTCCTCCCCCACACAATGTAAACTCGCCTTGTTGTTTTTTTTGGTTTTGGGGATGGGCTTCATGAAATTGCATTGGTTAAAATTTGGTTTCGGTAATGGAGAAATGTTTTAAACATTGCGTAGCTATTAATGGATTTGTATTATTCTAGTGATTTTAAAATATTAAGGGTGAATATTGTGGAAAAAAACTGAAGGACATTTTTTTTTTTTTGGTGAAGGATGGTATTTGCTTTGATGTCTCATATTTCATTTATTAGTGGAAGTTGTTTACTTTACCTAGTGCTTCCACGCATTAATAGATATTTGATCAATAACAATTAGAGAGTGTTTGATTGTACGATTCGAGTTCATTAAATTGTATACTGCTGGTATATTCTATAAGTCATAATGGTCCATTCCATTTATTGCTTGTTGTATCCCCTGCAAGTTAGTGGGTTTGATGGTGTGGTTAATAATATATTCCCCACCCACCTCCAAAAAAGGAAAAAAATATGTTTAGACTGGGCAGTATCATTTGTTAATCTTATTATTGTATTCACTTTCACATCTAATCAATGTCCATTTCCCTTCTTAGTACCATCTAGATGCTAATGCAGCTTCTTTGCAGTTATATTGAATTTTTTGATGCAATGCCAGTACCTATGGCAATAGCACTCTCTAGCCAGCCTCTTCTTGGTTAGCCAGTAATGGTTAAACCATCAGAAGCTGAAAAAAATCTGGTTCAGTCTACTACAGCCACAGCTGGGGCTGTGGGTGGGCTCATAGGCCCCTATTTGGGGGGAGCTAGAAGAGTATGTTCCTTTCTACTGAGGTAAGAAACATCTTCTATTCCTTTCTTATGCTTTTTCTTATACATGGCTGTGTTGCTGCAACATTGTGTCCTTGCTGCCCAGGTGAAGAAACCACACTAGTTGTCTTACCCATGTGCTGCCACTGTCCATGTGACATGACCATAAAGAAAGGATTGGTTTTCCCTCAGCTGATGATTTTTCTTTAGTTTTTCATGTATGAATGTCTAAGTTGATTGGTTTACTTTTTGGGTTGAAAATTTTGCCCTAAATCTGGATGCTTTTAACATAATGCATCTGACCTTTCTCAATGATAAAAGTGTTTTTTTTTTTTTTTTTTTTCTTTTCTTCTTCTTCTTCTTCTTCTTCTTCTTTTTTTTTTTTTTAATCTTTTCTAAATCCCAGATTAGGAACAAAAAGCGGACCTTGGAAATTGGTTTGGTCGGAGATAGAGTAGGAAAATGCCTGAACTCGTGCATAAGCTCCGAGTTCCATATTTTCCCCCTCTGTGCATAATGATGAATTCAAACATAATTTCATGATGGGGTAACTGTTTATGCTATGGAGATTCACAAGTACATAAAAGAAAATTATCTTATTTTGAAGTAAAATATGGCTTGATTCCATTAGTTCTAAAATTTCATGTTTATGTGCGTTGGCAGAACATATTTTGCAAGGCTCTTGAAAATTTGATGTTGTTAGTTAGAATAGATATTCCAATAATGTTGTCATACATTACAACACAAGTTCATCATAGAACTTTGGCAACATCACTCTCCTCAAAACAATTTTTGCATCCCAGGGATTGAGTGTTAAAGACCTTGTTGTTCTTTTAGTTGTAGTAATTTGTCTACTTGGATGATTGTTAACTTGTTGTGCTTGCTAGTATGGCTCATTTGAGAGTTCTGTTGTTGTGTTTGGGAGACTTACCACTCACTTATGATGGTTGTTTTATGCTTCAAATGGTTTCATATATTTTTTTTACTAACTTGGTAATACAAAGGCAAAGCAGTGAAACATTTCAGATATTGAAATTGGACTTTTATTAGACTTTATGCAACTAGGATTAGATTGAGAAGATTTGTCAGTGAGAGTCCTAACTGTTGATTGGCTTTGATTTTGCTGTTTCTGCAATATTAACCTGGTGCTTATCTTTTCTCTTTTTTCTTTTTTGCCCCTTGCAAATAGCGTGAAGATGTAGCTTATAATTCTGACTACGGAACCCCCATCCACACTCATTGATCTTCTTCCTTTCTCCAATGGTGATGATAACTTAGCTTTAGCACCTGAGCGGTAAGCTATTACACATTAATGGGATGCACCTTGGGAGGGACCAATATAAGTTGTATGAACTTACGACACATTAATGGGATGCACCATTTGTGAATTAGCCTTAAAATTAATTTTTTGTTCTCATAATCTCAAAAAAAGTCTGTTACAGGGATAAATTGTATAATTGATCTAATTGTAAATTGATGAGTTACTAATGTTTTTAATCTTTTGTATAATTGATTAATTACTAAAACTTTTAATTTATTTTTTTGCAGATTGGATTAGAGTGGCATTTTTGACGTGCAACAATGATGTAATTTGCTTGAATGTTCATTTTTGTTTGATAAGGATACACATACTTTTTGGAGTTGCACTAGTTATTGTTGGATTTTTGGTGGAATTGAACAAGTTATAACTTTTGGATATTTTGTGGATATTTCACTATTTTATTGTATTAGGATGAAATTATTTGTAATGATGAATGAATATCTTCATTTTGTTAATTCGTAAATGTGTTGATAACAGGTTAGGTTAAATTGTGATGGAATTGTTATATTCAACAGGTTTCAACATGAACAGGGTCATATTTGTTGAACTAAAATTTAGATTTTGATAAAATAGGTATATAATGTGGAAAAAAATACTATGGAATTATTGACAAAATTTTTCATCCCTAAAGAAGGTTTTTTTTTTTGTCTCTTATTTAGTTTAGGTGGATGATTAATTTTGTCATGAATTCTTTATTTCATCGCTAAATGAATTTGTCATGACAAAAAATATTGTCACATTTTGTCACTATTACCCTCAATGTGTGACGAATTTTTTTTGACATTATTTCATTATTTTTAATGATGAATTTATTTTTGTCTCTATTAGTAGCTTATTTGACAAAAAATTTTCGTCTTCGTTTATATTAAACGTGACAAAATTATTTTGTCTCCATTTCTTATTTTTATGACAAGATACTTTTGTCTCTAATTTCTCTTTAAATGACAAAATATTTTGTCGCTAATTACTTCCAAGTATGTTCCCAACAGAATGTATTGGAGACAAAAAAATTCGTCACAAATTTATCATTTTTAATGATGAATTTGTTTTTGTCTCTATTGGTAGCTTCTTTGACAAATTTTTTTTTGTCTTCATTTATATTAAACGTGACAAAATTATTTCATCTCTATTTCTTATATTTATGACAAAATACTTTTGTCTCTAATTTCTTCCTTTAATGACAAAATATTTTGTCGCTAATTACTTACAAGTATGTTCCCAACAGAGTGTATTGGAGACAAAAAAAATCGTCACAAATTTTTCATTTTTAATGATGAATTTGTTTTTGTCTCTATTGGTAGCTTCTTTGACAAAAAATTTTCGTCTTCATTTATATTAAACGTGACAAAATTATTTCGTCTCTATTTCTTATATTTATGACGAAATACTTTTGTCTCTAATTTCTCCTTTAATGACAAAATATTTTGTCGCTAATTACTTACAAGTATGTTCCCAACAAAGTGTATTGGAGACAAAAATATTCGTCATAAATTTATCATTTTCAATGACGAATTGTTTTTTTCGTCTCTAAGACCCTTTAGCGACGACCCTTTGGCGACAAAACGGGTGACGAAAAATATTCGTCGTAATTACTTTGGGTGACGAAATATATACATTTTGGGACAAATTTGTTTCGTCTTTAAATCTCAAATTTGTTGTAGTGTATATTTCAATCACTTTTAAGGGTATAAAAGTAATTCCAACAATTGGATGGAGAAACAAACATTCACTTTAGTCTAGAGTAAGGGGGGTTGTAGTGTTTTAAAGTTAAGGGGGGTGGAATGCATTTTTGAGACAAAATACTGGGAGTAATCAAATTTTCTAGGGGTAATCATATTATGCACCATAATTTGTGCCAGTTAAGCTGTGAATGCACCATTAAATATCGGGTGTTTATGCTGTGAATGCACTATACTTAAGCTGTTGTAATTTTTAATCCAAGCACTATTACCTTGCTATAAAGCCCTTGCTCTCAGGATGGAAATGGGGTGATTTTTGTAATTTTTTTTATGATGTTATGTTTTCTTTTGTTTGCACATTGAAGCTTTTTGGTATCACCTTTAAGTATATTGAATTTAATGTTTAAATTCATCATTGAGGGGCATGATGCACATTATTTTTTTAGCAAAAGTAAGGTGAAAATGTGATAAATCTGCAATGGGTCTTTTATCATCATCATCAAGGCAGTGACCAATCAGACTAATAAGATGGATTGAAGACTCATCAAAATCCAAATTAGATCAAATACTCATCATCATGGGATATAATACCCTTGGCCTAATGTAAAAGTGGGATAAACTGTCAATTCTATATGATATTAAATTATAAAATAGCAAAATAAGAACTTTGTTTGATAGTAGAAATAATAATTAAACTGGACGGAGAATTAGTAACTTAAAATTAAATTGTGATTTGTGTATATTACAGGACCGAAGTTCACAAGATAATGTCAGCATCGTCATTGCTGATTACGGGAATGCACTTGTATGCATTAAGTTAATTTAATCTAATGTTTTCCATTCTAATCTAATGTGTTAATCTATTGTACTGATATTAACCTTTCTAATTTGGTCCTGGCTGTGACTTTTTGCAGGACAGATTGGCAAAGTTTGCCTCGTCAGAAAAAATTTTTGTTTATAAACTGGGCCAAGCTTTTGTTACTATCGGTATTGTGTCATTAGGAATATAGATGTCTTCTCTGCTTTCTGCGTGAGTTTTCAAGCCTGCTGACTTTGTAAATAAATCCTCACTGATTTCCAATATATTGTGTCTAGATATATTCTGTAATTGTACATGTATCACATCTTATTGATATTAATAAATGTGTCTCAGAAGAATCTGAAATGATTGTCATTTTTACATTCATTAAAGTAATGTACCAACTATGCTGCAAGGATAGATTCACTTACAATTGCTTTTATAAATCATTTTACTTTTAGAGTGATTTCTTGCTGATTGAAAAGCAATTAAGATTTGAAGATGCCTGCTAAATTTCAACTCTTTCATGTCCATGTTAGGACACTTCATAGAAATTCTAGTGCCAGTTAAATATTAGCTTGGTATATGCAGAAAAATTAGTTTGGAAACTCGGAAGCCAATTTTCTCTAATGTTCTATGAGATGCAGAGATGTGTGGTAGAACCTTTTGTCAATGAAAGGTGAACTGTGCTAGATGGGTACTCTGTTGAAAAAGGCTATGGCGGCGTTTTTTAAACGTCACTATATCCCTACACTACAAAAAAAAACACTTTTAGCGACCTATTTTTTGGTCACCAAAAGTGTAATTTTGGTTGCTGAAAGTATCCGCGACATGAACAAAATTGGTTGCTGAAGCCCTGTCACTAAATGCTTTGGCGACCAAATCAATTTTGGTTGCCTTTATAAATAAATTGGCGACCAAATACTTTCGTCGCCAAAAGACTAAAATTTCGTCGCCATAAAGTAACATTTAGTCACTAAAAAATAGCCTTTAGCTGATGACATATTAAGTTTCAGCGACATATAAATGCGTCGCCAAAAATATCTTTCGGTGACTAAAAGAATTGGTTGTTGAATGTTAAAACTTTTGGCGACCAATCAAGTTTTGGGTCGCTAAAAAAATTATGGACACATACTTTCAGCAACATAAATAAAATGTCACCAAAAGTAAACTTATAACTAAAAAAACCTGTCACCAAAAATTCATTATTTATAATTTTTTTTAACAATTTCCCTGTTTAATACATAATTCATAAACCTATAAATAATTTTTTTTAACAATTTCCCTGTTCAATACATCATTCATAAACCTATAAACATAAGCAAAATATAATTCAAATCAACACATTTGCGCAAAGCATCCAAAATATAAACTAAATTCAAAAGTAGTACCATATTAAATATAAACAACATATCAAATCCAAAACATCCAATTCAAGTACAAATCTCTTACAATCCCAAACTTCAAACATGTAATGCCTAAAGCCCTTCTAAGCTTGCAAATTCATAACAAAAACCTATGACAAAATATATCCAAAAATTCAAAATGTAAGCCTTTGATGCGCCCCGAACTATAATTCATCCATTGCCAATCCAAAAAACCTTCCAAGCTTGCAAATTCATAACAAAAACCTATGACAAAATATATCCAAAAATTCAAAATGTAATCCTTTGATGCTCCCCGAACTATATTCGATCCATTGCCAATCTGTCAAACATATGAAAAAAAAAATTATAATGTTAAAATGTTAATAATAAAGGTCTTGGTCTAAAAACATTGGTTTCACATTATAGATGAACAAATTCAGAGAAAATTTTCCTACGGTGAATTACAAAATTTCAATATACCAAAATCAAAAAGTAACACATAATTCACCAGTTAAACTTGGCATATATGAACTAATTACAAGCAATATCTCTATAAATTTGTAAACCAGTCACATGTTGTCCAACCAAAACCTAACTCAAATTATGTCATTATGGAATACTGATGAAATCCAATTTCAAGGTTCCAAAACAAGAGCAAATATCAATTGAGTAGGAGCTATCACTGCAATGAGATGTAATCCAAAGTGCTAACTTTACTTTCATGACTAAATTGAAATCAGAAGGACCTAAATCTTAAACTTGAGGCTGCTTTTACTTACATGAAGGTCAAATTATGAGATATGTGACATTTCTAGTATAGCATTATAATGTTCTTAGGAAACATAATAAGAGTTTAACATTGGGATAATGAAATTAAACCACATCTTTAGTCCCTAGATTAAAACAAAATATAGCAGCAATCTCAAAAACATAGGGATAATAAATCATCCTTTCTTTGAAACTCTCATTCCTAAACTCTAGTTCCTTCCTAAACTCTACTAGTCTCCTTCCTAAACTCTTATTTTCTTTTCTCTAGTTCCTCTCTAAACCCACACATCCCACCATACAAACCCACTAGCATTAAACCTACAATAGCCATCACGGCCAATAGATAGATAGTAGCCAACTGAGTACATAGCCCAATAATATTTTGTTCACCTAAATCTGCTAGAAATCCTGTTCAAGGCAGTTTCAAAAATGTTGTCCTACATTGACATGACAAAGTAGAAAAGGCAGCTTAGCCCAATGAAGATTTTCATTAGTGTCCATTTCAATGTGGATGCATGCTCTACTCTAATTACCTTTTACTATGCTGTGAAGCTTAGAGTCACTTAAAAAATGAACTAAAGAGTGATGAAAATTCAAATGCTAAACAGATGATCTTATAGATTCATTGCAAGAGAGAGTTTTTGCTACAATAAGAACAAAAGGAAAATTATTCACTATATTACAAGAAAGAAAGAGAATTGTTGAAGAACTCATTTAACCATTTAGGTGTAGTTGTTACCAATCAAGCTAACATTTTTTATTTATGGTCATCATTCAACTTTTTCTTGCATCTCAACCAACCATTTTAGCCTATTCCTCCAACTTATTTTCAATTTATATTACTCTAACTTAATCAACCAGCAACAAGAAGAACAATACATCAACAAATAAAGCAAACTAGCCAACTGAAGAGCATCATAGCAGCAGCTTGTTTTAACAAATATATTAAGTGAAGTGTTTTTAGTGATCTGAAAATTAAATTCTGAAAAGTATACTTACAGAGCAAGTTGTCAATAAAATTCCTCTGATGAACAATCATCTTCATCAACCTGCATGTCTGCCTTATCCTTGTGCATCCTCATAAACTTTTCAATCTCTTCAAACCTTTTGTTTTGCATTTCAATCTTTCTAGCTTGCTCTTGTGTTACCAAGTTCTGGGCTGCAATTTGTTCTTGCTGGACCTCAGCCAAATTCTTCAATGACTCTATTTGTTCTTGTAGGCTCGAAACCACCTCAACATGTGCTTGTGTACTAACAGAAGATTTGGATGAGGATGGGTTTCAACCAACTCCGAAGCCCTTTATGTATCCTGATTTACTCGTTCCAAGAACTTCAATTGACAGCTGCTCCTGAGTTAAAGGTATTGCCCCAGGCTTCAAAGACTCTTCACGTCGTTTTTTCAAAGCTTCCTATCAATTTTTAAACAACTTTAACAAATATAACCAATTACATAAATATGTAATTATATTAATTGGCATACTTACATGTAATTCACCACATATTGGAGCTATCCAATCTGCCTTTCTCTTGCTCCAATGGGAATCTTTGTAGAAGTCTACAATGTCAACCTTCGCAGTACCCTAATTCCATCAATTTAAAAGTAAGTATACATAATTAATTTTAACTCAATCACACTTTCAAATATATTAAATGTATCACCTCTTTATACATTGCAGCTTGAAATGACTTAGAGCCCATTGTATGATTATATGGTAATTTCGATCGACTATTCCTCCCTTTTTCAGCCAATTCCTACAAAAGTAAATGGTTAGTAAAATTAAATTGAAATTGAAACACGCTTCTTTAAGTTATGAAATTTTACCTGATGATCGCTATTAAGCCATACATGATTAATCATGTATACCCAAGCCTCATGGTCAACCCCTTTGTATGGCTTAGTGTAAGGGTCAACACCAGCTTCTACCAACTTTGAGTAATGCGTCTTCATCTTGTTACGCCAACTTTTGTAAAGGGTTTTACACTTCTTGTCGATTGCTTTCCGAACCTCTTTATCCTCATCATAATCAACAATCTCAAATTTATCCTGCAAATATATGAATAGTTTTATTAATATTAAAATGTAAGTGAAGGTGATAATCTAACTATTTTAAAAACAACAAATACAAGTACCCGAACTGCCTGAATGATTGGGGCTTTATGAATCTTGTCAATCTTATCCCACTTACTCATGCCAATTATAGGTGCAGCCATCCTTATTTGCAACCCAACTTCATTTGCAAATGGAGTGGCATAAGGCCCTACTGGTACCTTGGCATCTGCAGGGACCCAAACAGGAAGTTTTTTGCCACCATTTTTAGCTATGAGATGCGCTATGCTCTTCCCTCGAGTCTGACCCCTTCCCTGTGTAGAACGGGTACGCAAAGTAAGTGTAGATGGTACAGCCTAGGTAGTACCTTCATTTGTAGATGGTGCAGCCTGTGTAGTAGTTGCATTTGTAGATGGTACAACCTGAGTAGTAGTTGCATTTGTAGATGGTGCAGCCTGGATACGTCGAGCATTTGTAGATGGTACACTTTGAGCAGGTGATATAGTATGTGTTCTTATAAAAATACAAAATTATTTTAATAAAACAATAAGTTAATAAAGCAATAATTGTAATAGCTTCATTGTATATTATCTACGAACACTGCCAGGTTTGGGACAGTGGTGTTCTACAGTGGGGTGTGAAATCTTTGTCTTGAACAAAATAAAACGGTATGAATGTTTGTGTCGGTTCGACCAATTAATAAAGTGTGTTTTTGGTTTGAATTTATTAAAAAAATATAAATAAAATTAAAAAGTGTGTTTTTGGTAGTAATATCAGCAAGGCTAGATTACATCATTAGTCTTTCTATTTTTTATTCTTATAATTTTAATTTAATTTTTACACTTTTAATTATATTATAATGTACCCCATCTGACTGTGTTATCATATTTTGAATTAAAAAAATCATGTACAAAATTACAAAGATTAGAATGAAATTCAAAATAAATTATAGAAAAATTATATCATTAATTCTATAGTTTAAATGAAATATTATTCTAATTTTTATAATTTTAAGGAAAATTAAAGTGCTGTTTCACTTAAATTACAGGAGTAATAGTATCATTTGCCAACCAGCAAATGATTGTTACGTAAAAAGTAATTACAAATACATGGGTGTCGATGTTTCTTACGTAAAAAAATATAGAAAAAATTACAACCCACAAAGATTTTCGCTGTTATGTAATTACTTATCCACCTGCCACGGATTTAAATTGTAGATCCCTTCTAAAAAATAATTTTTTTACAAATTAAAAAAACAAACAAACAAAAGTAACTGTTCTTCTATGGAACATTGGAGCTATTGTGCATACACATGAAATAAAGGTGACATAAAAGCAGAAAAAACTATCCTATTTTCAAATCATGAACAGAACTCGCTTTCATTTCGTTAACAATGAAGTCAACCCACGGGTTATTTTAATCAAGCATGCCTATTTTACATCATGGAAGAATCTCCCATTTTCTAGTTCTGCCCCATCAATATTGAAAACAAAATTTCACCCCCCTACCTGTAACAACCGACAACAGCTGTCAAGTTTCACTATTTTTACTAGTCATCAATCTCATTTGTTATTCATCGGTAACAATTATACCCCAAAGATTAGAATGAAATTCAAAATAACTCAATCGAAAAATAACTCAATGGGGACATTCTCTTACTCTCTATCATATAACCCAATTGAAAGCCTAGGAGAGGAAAAGGGACTACATTCAGAATATTAGAGACAGAGAAGAGAACAGAGCAAAGACCCAAAAAGAGGGTCACAATCTACTGCTGATCTGCTGCCGATCTGGTGCTGCCCGGCGCTGCTATGCCGTTGGCATTCGGCTGCGCGAGAAAGCAAGAGGGAGAGGGAGAGGGAGAGGGACTACATTCACAATGTTAGAGACAGAGAAGAGAACAGAGCAGCGATCCAACAAGGGTCGCGATCTGCTGCCGCCGATCGAGCACTGTTGTGCCTTTCGCATTCAGCGGCGCAAGAGAGTAAGAGGGAGAAGGAGATGGAGAAGGAGAGGGAGAGAAGAAGAAGAGAAGAAGAAGAGAAGAAGAACATACCTGAGAAGTGCTGCCGCCGATCACTCTGTGCTGTGTGCCGTTTCACATGGATGAGAAAATGAGAAGAAGTTAGGTCAATTGGTTGTTTATACACTAGTCAACATTTTTTGGCAATAAAAAATTTGGTAAAAAAAAAAATACAAATTAATTTGTCTTTAAATTATTTGTCTTTAATAATTTGGTAAAAAATAAAAAAACTTTGTTTATTGATATAATTGTCTTTATAGAAATTATTTGTCTTTAATAATTGTATTATTTGTCTTTAAAAAATACAAATTATTTCTATAAATTATTTGTCTTTATAGAAATAATTGTCAAATTAATTATTTCTATATTTTTACAAATTTCTATACATATTATTTCTATATTTTTATAGACAAATTAATAGATTGGTCCAAATTAATAAATTAATATTTGTATGGAAATATAGAAATAATTGTATAGAAATTATTGTAACAATTAATATTTGTATAGAAAACATATTAATATTTGTCTTTATAGAAATAATTAATATTTGTATTGTAACAATTAATATTTGTATAGAAATTATTAATTTGCTACAAATTTCTATACAATTATTACTATAAATTATTTTTATCAACAAATATTTGTAACAAACTATTTCTATATTTTTGGCAAACTTTGTTTATAGGAATAATTGTCTTTATAGAAATTATTTGTCTTTAATAATTGTATTATTTTTCTTTAAAGAGTACAAATTATTTCTATAAATTATTTGTCTGTACCAAATTGTTTATTCACTTGTCAACAATTTTGGGCAATAAAAAATTTGTAAAGACAAATAATTTATTGGCAACCAAATTAATTTGGTTGCCAAAAATATTATTCAGATTTTTAGCGACCAAGGAATGTCTGTCGCCAAACAAATACAATTGGCGACTAAATGTTCCGTCGCTATAAATTAATTTGGTCGCTAAAAAATTTTTCGCGCTCCCGCGCAAGAAATTCACTTGGCGCCAAAATCAATAGCGACCAAAATTCTAAATTCGTCGCCAAAAGTCTATTTTTTAGTGACCACAAATATTCTGTCGCCAATCATGTATCTTTGGCAACTAAATTTTTGTTTGGTTGCTAAAAAGTGTCACCAAAAATGTTTTTTGTTGTAGTGCTACTTATAAATGTCTATGATGCTATTTCCAAAACGTCGCTAAATGTCATAGTGACGTCATTATACCGTTAGGACAGGACATTCGGCGGCGTTTTTAAAATATAGCGACGCTTTTAAAGCGTCATAAAGCTATAGCGACGGCCGCATCTTCGACGTTTGGTACTAAACGCCACAAAAACAATTAGCGACGATTTTGATATCTATAGCGGCATTTTTAAAACGCCACTAAAAGTCAATTTTCCAGCAGTGAGCTTTGTCATAAGAACATGCTTAAAATAATTTGAGGTGCTATTGGATAATAAATTAAAAATTAAGTATTAAAAATTGAATATTGAATTTATTAAGTTAAAAAATTATTTGTTAAAAATTTAAATACTGAACTAAAAATTAATTATTTGATATATATATAAGATTAAATTTAAAATTTATTATTTTTAAATTATATATTTTAATTTTTATATTGTGATGGTGGTGATAGTGGTAGTGGTGATGAAGGAATGATGATGATGGCCGTGGTAGTAATGGTAGTAATAGCAATAGTGATCATTGTACTGTTGGTGGTAGTGGCGGCAGTAGCAGCAACAGTAGTAGTGGTGGTGGCGATGGTAGTGGCATGATAGTGGTGGTGATGGTGGTAGTAAGTTTATAATAGTATATATTTATACTTATATTTAATATTTATAAATTTAGTAAGAATTAAGTAAGTTTCATAAGATTTAAAATTTTCTTAAGTTTTAACTTATTTTAAGAGGCAGTTAAATTTTTAAGTGATATTAATTATAATTATCAAATAAACTTAATTAATTATTACTTAATACATTCAGTTTAATTGTGAAATTATGTTATCAAATAACCCTTGAACTTATTTATTTTTTTATCAAGATTTTTTTCTATTGATGTAAAACATTGGTACAACACAATTAAATTTGCCCCTCCCTTACACCATCCAATCAGACTAAAAATTGGACGTAAATGGATTTCGCAACTAATTTTTTTTTTTAATGACAAAAACACTCTGATAATGACAGCCACTAGGAAAAGTGAGAAAATTGGTTGCCATTAGGGTCGTTTGGAATGCGGGTTGGTATTTTAATTTTTTGGCTTTTTAATTATTTTAGCTTAGGTTAAATTTGACAATGATTTTTTTAGTTAATTTTTTGATTTTTTTTATTTAGGACTTTTTTGTTTGTATGGTATTCTTGATTAATTTTTTTGGCTTTTTAGCTTTGGAATAGCATTTTTTTTTTCTCTTTTTGTAATTTTTTGACTTTCTTTTGTCTTTTTGTGATTTTTTAGCCCAACATGTTTACCAAACAACGCCTCATTTGGGATGAACTTTTGATTTTTTTGACTTTTATGAGAGAAAAAATAAAATGATTATGATTTAAATTTGACATTTTATTTTATTAATTTTTTAATTTATGTTATCATTTTATGGCTATTTTAACCCGAAATTGGAATGCCAAATGAAGGCATTGTAGATTCCTGGCTTCATATAGAATATGTAGAGAATTATTACGTAATAAAAAACAATAATAACATAGTAATTAGATATATATATATATATATTTATATTTCACTATATATATTGTTATTGTATTAATTTATTAGGTCTAACAACTTATATTTATTGACAAATTACACTAATGGTTCCTATAGTTTGGAATTTGTGTTACTATAATTTTTGACTTTTTAATTGTGATACATTTGATCCTAAATTTTGAATCTTGTTCTAAATAAGGACAATTGAAGATACCATTGCTCAATTTCAAGAGCAAAATCGTCAATTTAATAAAATATAAACTAATTTGACAAAAATAAATGTTAAAAAAATATTTTTAAATTTTTAAAAATTATTTCTACCCACCAAAGATAAAATTATGTAAAATTGATAAATCTTGTAGACATTTATTTATTTACTAAATTAATTTTTATTATATGTTTTGATGATGATCATGTAATGAGTGATTGTTAGGCTTTTAATATGTAATCGATATATTTAATATATGAAATATTTTTAATTTTGAATTTTTTGACTTAATAGATTAATTTAATAATGATATCAAAATTGTCGCCATATTTGACTTTTGAAAAAATGAATGTTATTGTGATATTGTAAACAGAGATGGTTAGGATATGAATTGAATGAAATTATGTGTTAAGTCTATGATTAAGAATGTTAAGCAAGCAATTAAATGAAATTATGTGTACGACTTGCATAGCTTATTGAAATACAACATCTTATTGATTAATTGAGATACAAATATTTGAAAAATAATTTTCTAATAAATTCTCCTTAAAACTACTAGTATAATTTTTCAAAAAAAATATAGTGTTGACACTTTTGTATCACATATTTTGAATTTTTCTAAAATGGCCCTGTAGTTAATGGTTATGTAAAAAAGAAGAGAGTACGACTTAAAACTAAGATAGTAAATTTAACAAATTAAGCCCTTACCACTTGAATAATAAATATTTTATGTGTATATCATATGATACTATACTCACATCAATCCTTAATTGTAATGGTTATTATACATACGATCTCATCCATTGCTAAAAAAATTTAAATAAAATTAGATGACATTTTTTTATCCCCACCTACCCTATTGTGTAGTTTTTATTAACAGACTATGAAAATTTTAATTGATTGATAGTCTAACATTATACCCAAGATTTACTCGATCTAGTGTGCGAGAACCTTGCTAGTGAAGGAATTATATATTTGAAACATTAAATTTATGAAAATATAAAATTAGTAATTTTTATACAAATTTATTCTAATTTGATAATTATTGATCTAGACATTATATTCATCAATTTTATATTAGTATTACAAAAGACAACATAATGTTAATTAATAGATAGCATTAGTCCAAGAACTATAATTGGGTCATTTTGGATCTATTTCGATGATGGAAATCGTTCAATATTTAGTATTTTTCAAATAGATCATTCATATAAAAAAAAATAAGTTGATTGAATATTAATAATCACATCTAGATTATATTTGCTTTTACAAAATTTGATGGCAATTTTGATTTTAAAAAATAGGCATTTTGTTGAAACAAATGTGAATCAAATGTGTGATTATTGATTTCGATCAACTTAATATTTTTTACAAATGATCTATTTTAGAGACATTAAAAATTAAACGATCTCACAATAGATCTACTAAATTTAAATATTCTCTCAAGTTAAAATTCTAATATGAGAGAAACCAAATCCTCTCTAAAAAATCCCTTGGTGCTTATGTAAAAACCACATTAATAAGAAAATTAGACTTGAAATAAAGATCATGAGTTTAACACACACATACAAAAAAAAACAAAAACAAAAAAATCTGGCCATATAGATAACTCATATATATATATATATATTTTATTTTTCATAATTCTTAATTTTTTTTATTATTATTTTTTTAAATTTATGCATACGACTAGTACATATATACAAGAATTATGAAGTTAGGTGGGAATGGTGGCTAGAGCATAACAATGCATTTTTGGGTTGTCATTTTTGCCTTGTCCAACTGTAATGATTGAGGCCCTTACATTTATTACATATTCATTCACAATAATATTGGAATTATACCTATCATTATTAAGTGTATAATAAATTAAAAATTAAAAAATACCCCATCACATTATTATGAGTAAAATTATAGATATTTTTGAGGATGTCAAACATTTTTTTTTTTTTTACACAATAACAACTAATGGTTGTTTTGAGATGATGATTAAAAATTATTTTTTTGATTTTTTTTATAAAAAATGTGTAAAAAATATAAAAGATAATATGATTCAAAATGAATTAAAAAGTGAAAGATGACTTTTAGGGATAGTTTGGAATGATCTAAATAAGTGTATTTTTGACTTTTCATGAAATATGAGTTGTGTATGAGTTGAGTTTGAAGTGATGTGATAGAGAGGTGATGTGATTTAAATAAGATAGTGACTTTTTGACTTTTTATTTTTTTTAAGTTATGACAAACAAGATCTAAATTGGACGTATATGGATTTCGCAGCTAATTTTTTTTTTTAATGACAAAAGCACCCTTAATAATGACAACCACTAAGAAAAGAGAGAAAATTGTCATCAGGTTCCGTTGGGTTGTAGGTTAGTATTTTAATTTTTTGACTTTTTAATTATTTTAACTTAGGTTAAAAAGTTTCGTTCGGAATAAATCTTTTAACTTTTTTAAGAGAAAAAATGAAATAATTATGTTTTAGATGTGACGTTTTATCTTATTAACTTTTCAATTTATTTTATCATTTTATAACTATTTTAACCCAAAATTGGAATGCCAAATGAAGGCATTGTAGATTCCTGGCTTCATCTAGAATATGCAGAGCATTATTACGTAATAAAAAACAATAATAACATAGTAATTAGATTTATATATTGTTTTTATATTTCACTATATTGTTATTGTATTAATTTAATAGGTCTAACTTCTTTTTGTTGGCAAATTACATTAACAGTCCCTATAGTTTGAGACTCGTGTCACTTTAATTTTTGACTTTTCAATTATGATACATTTGACCCTGAATTTTGAATATTGTTCCAAATAATGACTATTAAAGATATCATTGCTCAATTTCCAGGACAAAATCGTTAATTTGATAAAATATAAACTAATTTGACAAAAATAAATGTTAAAAAAATATTTTTGAATTTTTAAAATTTTTTCGACCCACCACAAACAAAATTATGAAAAATTGATAAATCCTGTAGACATTTATTTATTTACTAAATTAACTTTTATTATGTATTTGGATAATAATTATGTAATGAGTGATAGTTAGGCTTTTAATGTGTGATCGATATATTTAATATATGAAATATTTTTAGTCTTGAATTTTTTGATTTAATGGATTAGTTTAATAATAATATCAAAGTTGTCGTCATATTTGATTTTTGAAAAAAAGAATGTTATTGTGATATTGTAAACAGATATGGTTGGGATATGAATTGAATGAAATTATGTGTTAAGTCTATGATTAAGAATGTTAAGCAAGTAATTAAATGAAATTATGTGTTAAGTCTATGATTTGCATAGCTTATTGAAATACAATAATGTCTTATTGATTAATTGAGATACAAATATTTGAAAAATAATTTTCTAATAAATTCTCCTTAAAACTACTAGTATAATTTTTCAAAAAAAATATATTGTTTTGTGTCACATATTTTGAATTTTCATAAAATGTACCTGTAATTAATGGTTGTGTAAAAAAAGAAGAGAATACGACTTAAAACTAAAGCCTAGTTTAGGAAGACAAAATAAGTGCACTTTTTGACTTTTTATGAAATATGGGTTGGGTTTGGGTTGAGTTTGAAGTGATGTGTTAGAGAGGTGATGTGACTTAAATAAGATGATATGACTTAAATAGGATAGTGACTTTTTGACTTTTTATCTTTTTTTTAATCATGCCAAACTTGGCCTCAGAATAAATTTAGCAAATTAAGCCCTTACCACTTGAGTGAGTAATAAATATTTTATGTATATTTTTTTAATCATTATTTTTATATTATTATTATTATTTTTTAAAATCGCACCTGCATTAAATGTACAACCCGTTAATATATATATATATATATAGAATTCAAATACAACCTAACGGACCTTCATTCTGTCTAGTATAATTATTCTATATATACATGGGCATCTTGAACACAACTTGCAAGTTGAGTGATCAGGTTCATTAACAGCTTGCATACTGCATAAGCTCATAGCCCAGTCTTCTCTCTCTGGTGATCCGCCGGAATCCATGGGTACTGTTAATGTAAATTGTAAATGTAAATTGTACTCCACCTACCACCTCCACTTCACCTAACACACTCAACTCTACCTACCACCTCCACTTCACCCCCTACCAGCACCACCACAATCTGCTACCTTCTCTTCTATATATAGGAGTTGTAATCAATAGATACACAATCAAATCTTGTATATCAATCAAGATATCAATCAATAATACATATATTGCTACATGGTATCAGAGCAAGGTTGACAACCTAGTAATTCCGCTTCACCGGCGGGTGGCAGCCTCACTTTGGCCACCCGCCGGACCTCAACCTAGTCCGCTAAAATTGTCTACACATACCTTCACTCTTCACATACCTTCACAACAATGGCCGGCCCATGCAGACATGGGCCTTTCCCGCTGAAGATGTCCAAGTTCCCTCTCTCGAAGTAGTCGTGGTTCGGACCCATTAACCCGCCCCAGGCTTCCAGGTTCGAGATCCGGATCCCCCACCCGTCTTCGTCGTACAGGGTCAGGCTGATGTTGGAGTCTGTTCCTCCCTTGATGATCGACCCGGTTCTAATGTACGCAGTGTACACACAATCATCCTCGGATCAGGCGATGGTGGTGAGGGAGAGAGCGATGACGAGCTGGAACCTCTCTCTTCTCATTCCCTTCCCCAGGAATTCTCATTCCCAGCCGCTGACTGTCCTCCCACAGCACACCCAGCCGCTGACTGTCCTCCCACAGCACACATCACATCGAGAGAGAAACTCCGAAACACCAAACCGAGAGCGAGAGAGGGAGAGTAAGATCACAAGTTGCTTCATCTTCATCTTAACGTCTTCTCAAAGCTTCACAACAATGGCAACCACTTCATCTCTCCCCAACATCTTCACACTCTTCTTCCTCATCATCACCTCTCTCCTCATCATCCTCTCATCGTCACACGCCGTCGCAGCGAGCGGGGATCTGATGGGGTGGGCAGCTCCAACCGCGAGATCCGGATGCCGAGGAACCATCGCCGAGTGCCTCTCCACCGATGAGGAGTTCGATCTCGATTCCGACCATTTTCTGCATCAAAGCCATCAACAATTCTTCCCCTGGGTCCCCCCAATGCTTCTTCCCATGTATCTATAGTGTGTATAGTATTGAGAGCAATCAGACCCATCTCTCTCTCTCTCTCTTAAATAAATCATTCTCTGCACCTTTTGACCCACTCCAGCACCTCCTCTTTTCTTTTAGTAGACCACACCATCGATCAAAAAATTCTTTTGCATCTAAAAAGACTCATTCCTCTTCTTTTTTTTTTGTTTTTGATATGCCAACTGACTGGCAACCACCAAACCCAGACCCTCAAAGCACTCATAGTGTTCTTATCTCCTTCCACTTTATTTATTTATTTATTTATTTATTTATTTTTAAAAAAAAACACCTTTTGCCCACACCATATTCACCAACCTTTCTTTCTTATAATATGTTTTAATCTAGTTCCAATGCGACTTATTATTCTTATTATTACTATTATTATTATTATTATTAGGACCACATTCAGAACCCCTAAAAAAAAAAAAAAAAAAAAAAAAAAAAAAAAAAAAAAAGAAGAAAAAGCAGAAGAAGAAGAACTGCATACCAATCTCATTTTATTCATCTTAGGGATCAACCCCGATCACACTTACACACACAAAAAAAAAAAAAATAAAATAAAATAAAATAAAAAAAAAAAAAAACAAAAAAAAAATACCCACACCCACAGTGGGGTTTTCTTCTCTACTCTGCTGTAGGTCTCTTCTTCTTGCCTCCGTCTTGGACAGTCCTTGACGGTGCTGCCTCCGTGTTTTCCACGCCACCGAGCACATTCACTCCCCCATACTCCTCCACTGCAGCATATGGAGGACCTCCAAATCGGAACATCACGGTGGCCTTCCGCTTCAGCTCCTTGTTTTCTGCCCTTAGCACGCTTATCTCTGCTCGCGCATCCTTATACATGCGTTGGAGCAGAGCCAGCTGGGAGTTTAAATGCTGCACCTCATTTGTCCTACTCTGCAGCCGGTTCGACAAATTTGTGACCGCCGTCATGCTTTCCACACATGCCTTCAAAGTATACTGATTGGCCTCCACATCCGACTGCACCGCCATTTTTTGCTCCACCGACCGCATCGGAAAGTTCAACGGAGCAAACACAGAGGTGTTTGGTTGAGGTTCACTGGTCTCCGCACCAGTTCTCTCTCTTGTTGACTCGTTCAGTTCGGGAAAGAGCGTCAGCAGACCACGGGAAGAAGAGGAAGAAGAGGCCATTGTCTGGGCAACTGAGTTTTTCAGACTCTCTCTCTCAGCACAACGAAGTTTTTTTTCAGAGGTTTTTTGTCTCAGCCTCTGCCTCTGCCTCAGGTTCACTCTTGATTATATAGCCGAGGCAGCCACGCGCATCGCGCGCCTCTTCTCGCCGACAAACTGGCACGCCTTTTCATGGCACGCCTTTTGATGCATTCGGGCACGCCTTTTGATGGCACGCCTTTTGAGGGTGCGGGCACACCTTTTGAGGGCTCGATATCTACATCCATGTATATTTTTTGGGCAGCCTATATACACACTCATACAATGTCTTCTACACCGGTCAGCTTTATATACACCCTCATACAATGTCTTCTACACCGGTCAGCTTTATCAATCCCTTTGTTTCAACCTCAAATAGGTTTCTATCTTCACACCTATTTGAGTTTGAGGGGGGGTTATACACAGTATCATGTTCAAGCCACCTCATGGCGCACTCCCTAAGTCGCCCCCTTGGTGCACCACCACAACTTGCTACAACGGTCCGACATGACCCCATAAACTGTATTCTACATCGGTCTGACACGACCACACAGTGTCTGCTACATCGGTCCGACATGACCCCGTAAACTGTCTTCTACATCGGTCCGACATGACCCCGTAAACTGTTTTCTACATCGGTCTGACATGACCCCATAAACTGTCTTCTACAACGGTCCGACATGACCCCATAAACTGTCTTCAACAACGGTCTGACACGACCACACACTGTCCTGCTACATCGGTCCGACATGACCTCGTAAACTGTCCTGCTACATCGGTCCGACATGACCCCATAAACTGTCTTCTACATCGGTCCGACATGACCCGGTAAACTGTCTTCTACAACGGTCCGACATGACCCCGTAAACTGTCCTGCTACATCGGTCCGACATGACCCCGTAAACTGTCTTCTACATCGGTCCGACATGACCCCGTAAACTGTCCTGCTACATCGGTCTGACACGACCACACAGTGTCTGCTACAACGGTCCGACATGACCCCGTAAACTGTTCTGCTACAACGGTCCGACATGACCCCGTAAACTGTCTTCTACATCGGTCCGACATGACCCCATAAACTGTCTTCTACATCGGTCTGACACGACCACACAGTGTCTGCTACAACGGTCCGACATGACCCCGTAAACTGTCTGCTACAACGGTCCGACACGACCATACCGTGTCTCCTATCCTGTTTTATTTATCAGTTTATTTTTCTGTTTTGTCTCTCTCTCCAAACTCAAGTTGGCTAGTACCTATCCTCCTTGAGTTTGAGGGGGGCTGTTAATGTAAATTGTAAATGTAAATTGTACTCCACCTACCACCTCCACTTCACCTAACACACTCAACTCTACCTACCACCTCCACTTCACCCCCTACCAGCACCACCACAATCTGCTACCTTCTCTTCTATATATAGGAGTTGTAATCAATAGATACACAATCAAATCTTGTATATCAATCAAGATATCAATCAATAATACATATATTGCTACAGGTACAATGGTCATCTCTACCGAAATTCGGTACTCGAGCTTGCCTGAAAGTTATGTCCGGCCGGAGTCGGATAGGCCGAAACTGTCCGAAGTGGAAGACTGCCAAAACGTTCCGATAATTGACTTGGGTTGTGAAGATAGAAGCTTAATAGTCCACCAAACAGGCCAGGTTTGTCGATTCTATGGATTTTTCCGGGTTTTTATTCATCCCCTTTTCTTTTAAGTTATTCAACTCATACAAAAAATTGTTGCGGATCGGGGGCACGCCAGGGAACTCAAACAAGCAATAACACACAAGATTTAACGTGGTTCGGCAAGTCGCCTACGTCCACGGGCAGCGGATTCACTATATTGAACAAAATGGTAAGAATTACAACACTCTCTGTAATTCTCTCTCTCTCTTTGCTCTCAGCTGTACATCTCAACTCTCCTTAGCTTCTCTATATATAGAGATTACAAATGCAAGAGAATGAGCTGGCTGTCAGCCCATTTTTGTGCTTTCGGTGGCTGGCTTCTCATGGCCTCATGGCCAACTCACATGGCCTCATGGCTTCCCCACCATGGCCTCATGGCCAACTCACATGGCCAGAATCTGTAGCCAATATTCAACAAATCTCCACCTTGGCGAGGATTCTCTTATCCAACATAGTGATCGATCAATACTGCCATGCACCCGAAGGTGCTCAGTTCCGAGAGATGTTGACCAAGTCCAAACAATGTTGGAACTTGATCCCAGAAACTACCTTTGTGAGCATATCGGCCGGATTATCTGCAGTACCAATCTTTTGAAGCAGAATATCCCCTTCATTCACAATTTCTCGGATGAAATGGAAACGGACATCAATGTGCTTGGTGCGGGCATGATGAACCTGGTTCTTTGCCAAACAAATGGCACTCTGACTGTCACAAAACACCTCAACGTGCTTCTGAACAATTCCCAAGTCTTCAATCAACCCATGTAGCCAAATAGCTTCCTTAAAGGCTTCCGTCACTGCCATGTACTCTGCCTCTGTAGTAGACAAAGCCACCATTGACTGAAGTGTTGACCTCCAACTTACCGGCCCTTTAGCAAGCGTAAATAAATACCCTGTTGTTAACCGGCGTTTGTCTAAGTCACCAGCATAATCTGAGTCCACATATCCTTCCAAATTCTGCCCGAGTCGGTTATCTCTCTCGAACTTCAATCCCAGATTGACCGTGCCATGTATGTACCTTAGGATCCATTTCACTGCCTGCCAGTGATTTTTTCCTGGATCATGCATATACCTGCTTACTATACTCACAGCATGCGAGATGTCAGGCCGTGTACAAACCATGGCATACATTAATGCACTAACTGCATTTGCATATGGAACCTGTGCCATATGCTTCCTTTCTTCTTCTGTGCGTAGAGACAACGAATCACTAAACTTGAAATGAGGGGCCAATGGTGTACTTACAGCTTTGGTTTTCCCATTGATGCCAAATCTGTCTAACACTTTTTTCAGATACTGGGTTTGTGTCAGACAAACCGTGCCCTTCTTCCTGTCTCTCTTGATCTCCATGCCAAGAACTTTCTTTGCTTCTCCCAAATCCTTCATTTCAAACTCCCTTGCTAACTGTGCCTTGAGTTTGTCAATCTCCACTTGCTCGTAGATGCAATCAGCATATCATCTACATATAAGAGCAAATAGATGAAGGAACCGTCGGGAAGCTTACGGAAATATACACAATGATCAAATTGACTTCTTGTGTATTCTGTCTCCATCATGAACCGATTAAATCGCTTGTACCACTGTCTCGAGGATTGCTTCAATCCGTAAACGATTTGTTCAGCTTACAGGCCCAATTCTCTTTTCCAGCAATTTTGAAACCATCTGGCTGGGACATGTATATCTCCTCTTCAAGATCTCCATGTAAGAAGGCAATTTTAACGTCGAGTTGGGCGAGCTCGAGATCAAACTGTGCAACCAAAGCTAACAAGATGCGAATAGACGTGTGCTTCACAACAGGTGAGAATACCTCATTGTAGTCTATTCCTTCCTTCTGAGCATAGCCTTTAGCTACCAATCTAGCTTTGAATCTGATGTTGTCTCTGCCTGGAATGCCTTCCTTCTTGGTGTAAACCCACTTACACCCAATTGCTTTCTTGCCTTTTGGAAGTTGCACCAACTCCCAAGTCTGGTTCTTGTGAAGGGACCCGATCTCTTCATCCATAGCCTCCTTCCATTTGACACTTTCTGCATTATGCACGGCTTCTTTGAAAGTGCAAGGAACATTGTCTTCAATGATTGGAAGTGCATAGGCTACCATATCGGTCATCCAACTGGGTTGCTTAGTAACCCTTTTTCCTTTCCTGATTGCAATGGGTTCTGATTGTTGCGGAGCCTCTAGATCTTCATTTTCATCTGAACTCTCTTCAGAGCTATCCTCTGAGACTTCTTCAGGATGGTTGATTGGCTGACTAGTCTTTGCTGGAGTCTCAAACTCCACCTGCACTGACTTCTTCAATGCTTCCTCATTCTGTTGAGGATCTGGTTGCTTCAGCATTGCAGACTCATCAAAGGTAACGTCTCTTCTGATGAGAACTTTCTTTGATTCAGGGCACCACAGTCTGTATCCCTTGACACCGTCACCGAAGCCCAAGAAGATGGCTTTCTTGGCTCTTGGATCCAACTTAGATTCTGTAACATGAAAATATGTTGGACATCCAAAGATACGTAACTGATCATAATCAGTAACTGGGACTCCTGACCATACCTCCATGGGAGTCTTCCCATCTAATGCTGCAGTAGGTAGTCTGTTGACAAGATGACGAGCATAGTTCAGTGCCTCGCCCCAAAATGCCTTGCTCAATCCAGACTGTGACAGCATACACCGGACTTTCTCCACCAAAGTGCGGTTCATGCGTTCTGCAACTCCATTCTGCTGCGGTGTTCCAGGAACTGTGAAATGTCTCACTATCCCTGCATTCTGGCAAACCTCAAAGAAGGGATCTGATGTATATTCTCCACCATTGTCAGATCTGAGCTTCTTGATCCGTCTGCCTGTCTGGGTCTCAATCATCTTCTTCCACGTAAGAAAGATGTCTAAGACTTCATCTTTGTGTTTCATTGTATAAATCCAAACTCTTCTAGAGAAATCATCAATGAACGACACAAAGTAGTATTTACCTCCCAACGAAGCATTCTTGGAAGGACCCCATACGTCGGTGTGGACGTAGGCTAGAATCCCTTTGGTACGGTGAATTGCAGTACCAAACTTGATTCTTGTTTGCTTGCCCAATACACAATGCTCGCAGAACTTAAGCTTTCCCGTCTTTGCGCCTTTCAACAGGCCTTGCTTTACCAACCCTTGTAAAGCCTTCTCACCGACATGCCCTAGGCGCATGTGCCAAAGTTTGGAAGTGTCTGATGCATCATCTTCTGAGCTGGAACTGGTGGAGACAGCCACTCTCCCTGTGACTGTAGAGCCATCTAGGAAATATAAATTTCCCTATCGAGTACCCTTCATTGCAACCAATGCTCCTCGAACAACTTTAAGGACTCCACCTTCCATGGTTACTCTGTAACCTTTGGAGTCTAAAACTCCCACTGAGATGAGATTATTGGTTAGATCTGGTACATACCGTACATCTTCAAGAATTCTGATTGTTCCATCATGGATCTTCAGTTTAATTGTTCCAATCCCCTTTGTCTGGCAAGCTTGGTCGTTGCCCATCAACACAACTCCTCCATCGAACTCTCGTAAGCTCGAGAACCACTGCTTGTTAGGACACATATGGAATGAACATCCGGAATCTATTATCCATTCATCAGACTGGCCATATGATGAAACTGTGAAGGCTCCTCCTTCATCATTATCTCCATCTCGTGCAATATTCACCTTCTCTTTTGTCTTGTCTTTATCTGGACAATCTTTTGCCCAATGCCCCTTCTGGCGACAAGCTGCACACTCGTCTTTTGCAAGACGTCTTTTGTCTGAAGGTTTCCCCCTGGATTTTGAGCGAGACTTTCCTCGCCCTGTATTTCTTCTGTTATTTGTTCTGCCTCTGACTGTTAATGCCTCGGATGTTGAGTCCCTGTTTGCAGACTTATCTTTCCTTCTGAACTCATTGTTCACCAAGGCGTTTGCAACATCAATATACTTGATCTTCTCTTTACCGTACAGTAAAGTAGTAGTGAGATGATCATACGAGTCAGGCAAGGAATTTAACAATAACAGTGCTTTGTCTTCATCACCAACTTGATCATCCAAATTCTTCAAATCCGTAATAATTTTGTTGAAGTTATTTAGGTGTTCGTTCATCGAAATACCTTTAATGTAGTCGAAACGAAACAACCTCTTCCTCAAGTAGAGCCGGTTCTCAATGCTTTTTGTCATGAACTTATCTTCCAGTGCCTTCCAAAGCTTCTTCGCAATATCATATTCTGTAAAGGCATACTTCTCCTCTTTTGCAAGGCAAAGTCGGATGGAACTGCAGGCTAGGAGATTCACCCTCTCCCATTCTATCTCGTCCAGGTCATCTGGTTTGTCTCCCAGAGTGAAGTGCAGGTTCATTTGGACAAGCATATCCTTAACTTCGTATCTCCACATGCCGAAGTTGCTGCTTCCATCGAACTTCTCTACCTCGAACTTGGCATGGGACACCGGGGTCCAATGCCTAGAAGTGCTTGTACTGGCTGAATTACTTACGGACTCGGTTGATCTAGATTCTGCCATTTTTTAGAAACTTCAATTCAAAAAACTGACCGTACAGATGTGTCCGGAATACTCCAAATAGTTGGGAAGCACTATTGGATCGTCAAAAACGGACTCCGAATGGCTCCGATCTGGCAAAAACACTTTGGACGGGTCAGATCTGCAGAATCTGGTGCGCTGAGATGCACTGGATAATTTCTCCGGTCAACGGCTGGTCAATGGCTCAGTCAACGGCGCAGGCGGTGCGGTCAACGGCGGCTTGACGGCTGGTCAACGTGGCTTGGTCAGCGGCTCAGGCTGACTGGGCTGACACGTGGCTGACAGTCGGACACGGGGCGCTGACGTGGCGAGATGACGTGGCGCTGACGCGGTGCTGGCGTGGCGCTGACGTGGTGCCACGTGGCTCGTCTTCTTCCTGGAGACGCGCGTGTGGCGCGTGGGTGCGATTGGGATCACGCGCCGAGTGCCTGCACGGCGCGTGTGGGCGCGTGCCACGACTGGGACTCACGCGCCAACTTCCAGGGGCGCGTGAGGGCGCGTCGAAGCTCCTCTGGGCTCTGTTTTTGCTGTTCTGGACTCCTCTCGGGGAGTTTTTCCTCCTGGTATGGTCAAAAGTGGATTTTGAGCACTTCGAAATCTGGACACTTTCGGGAAAAATTTGATTTTTCGCAACCTGAGCTCTGATACCAATTGTTGCGGATCGGGGGCACACCAGGGAACTCAAACAAGCAATAACACACAAGATTTAACGTGGTTCGGCAAGTCGCCTACGTCCACGGGCAGCAGATTCACTATATTGAACAAAATGGTAAGAATTACAACACTCTCTGTAATTCTCTCTCTCTCTTTGCTCTCAGCTGTACATCTCAACTCTCCTTAACTTCTCTATATATAGAGATTACAAATGCAAGAGAATGAGCTGGCTGCCAGCCATTTTTGTGCTTTCGGTGGCTGGCTTCTCATGGCCTCATGGCCAACTCACATGGCCTCATGGCTTCCCCACCATGGCCTCATGGCCAACTCACATGGCCAGAATCTGTAGCCAATATTCAACAAAAATCAATTACAAAATCAGATATAATCATTTTATACAGACGTGTGACCCATAAAAGAGTAAAATTTTATGTAGGTTATGTCCGATTTTATAATTGATTTATATGTTATTAGACATTTTCTTTTCTTCTTCTTCTTCTTCTTTTTTTTTTTTTTGGCATAAAATATATGTTAGTGAATTAATAATTTAATTATTGCACAAGTCGGTATCTCTTCATATACTCAAATTGAGAGTTTACTGAATCGAGTGAACGGGATGAGATTCAAACCCTCATCAACAATGACATTTCTTAAACCTAAACTCTAAATTGTTGTAGGTGATAAATCATGGAGTATCAATGGAAGCAGTGGAGAAAATGCAACAAGTGGCGAATGAGTTTTTCAATTTATCGGTGGAGGAGAAGATGAAGCTCTACTCGGACGACCCGTCGAAGACGATGAGACTTTCAACAAGTTTTAATTTGAAGAAGGAAATGGTTCACAATTGGAGAGACTATCTCAGACTCCATTGTAATTCTCTTGACCAGTATGTGCCTGAGTGGCCTTCCAATCCCCCTTCCTTCAAGTAACACCTCTCTCTCTCTCTCTCTCTCTCTCTCTCTCTCTCTCTCTCATATTTACAATTAATTAATTTAATTTTTATTTTTTCATAGATAGCTAAACAGATAGCTGACATAAACAAATAAGTAAAAGGAGAAATTACAATTAGGTAGAAAGTCCAAAAAAAAAAATTTACAAATTAATGGTAAAACTTAGCAATTTTAATAATTAACATTACAACATATAAGAGTTTTAGAGATCAAATTTTTTGATTCCTAAAAGTAAAAATTTTGTTGTAAAAGACATTTAGGAACTAATTTTTATTGTCGTGAGGATAATCGCCAAAAGGTCGGTTCAAAAAATAAAAATAAGATTTTTAGTGACAAAATTTAAAAAAGTCACTAATAAATATATTTTTAAGAACAAAACAATATGATTTAAAAAACAAAATTTAAGACAAAAAATTTAGTCCTAAAAAATAATTATTCATCACTCGTACAAAAATTGTACTTGGACATAGAAGGAGACAAAACAGCGTGAAAAGTGCCAATTCTTATAAAATTAAACCATTTAAAAAAGTATTGTCTACAAAACCATTTACTCTTCACTAATCTATTCATTTATTTAGAAATTAAGAAAAAAAAAAGTTAGTCAAATTGAGCTATATTCAAATATTGTACGAAATTTATTCTAATGTACCAAAATATTTTATGTAACTATGCGAGAAAATATGTTATTTTAATAAAATAAAATAAAATATCATATTTAATTTATAATTATTTTATTTTATTTTTTATAAAAATTAAAAAAGTCAAAAAGTCTATTTTGAATAAGATTTTTTAATCTTAAATTAAAATAATTAAAAAGTCAAAAAGTCAATTCACATCTCAAACGAACCCTTGGTAGATGTTTGGGAAAAACTAAAAAACTATACTTTTATATATATATATATATATATATACACTTATTTAGATGACATCAATCAACATCTCCTCTTTATTTTTCTAACAACATTCTCTACTTTTTTACCTTTTTACTTGTTTGTAAAAAATTAAAATACACTTATTTAGAATATTTTAAACCACACCTATGGTAGTTTGCAATGTTGCCTAGCTTTACTACTTCTAGAAAATGCAATAACATTTTTTAGAAAAATAAAATTTTATAAGCGAGACACCGACCCAGGTAAAATATCTTTTATTGAAAAAAATTTATCTGATGATCTTTGACAAATTTACATGGTATTTCAATTTAATAATTATTAATTATAATATTAGGAATTGATACTTTTTATTAAGATTTGAAAAAATAATTTGACACATTAAATGACAAATGATATATGAATAATTTGGCACATTAAATGACAAATGAAAATTAACTTTTTTTTAATGATTTTTTAATTTTTTACAAAATGAATTTTAAAAAAGTAAAAGGAATAATTAATTTCTTTATAAGGATTTTTAACTAAAATAGTGACTTCTCAAAATAAGCCTTAATCAACAATATTTTTCTTGTTTATTCTGATATTATTATTATTATTTTAGGTATTGGAGAATGGAGAAGCCTTTGTTTAGAAAGAAACTATCACCTTCAGATGTTAGAACCTGCTTGGAGATACCTCGGAGGATTGCACTTGATTTACCCATGTACGAGGTGTAGGAGAGGGTTTAAGAAAAGAGTTAGAAAATTCGAAAATCCTCGAAGATCTTTGAAGAACAACTTCGAATTCTCTAGAATGTATGTGAGAGGCTTAGATTTTTCAATGGTCTCAACTCAAGAACACAAAAGTAAAGGAGATGATGGAGATAAGAGATTGGGTGAAGAAGAAGGCAAAATGGCTAGAGAATAGAATAATGGCAAGGCTCTCCCATGGATCTCCCACTTTCACTCTCAAGGTTGATAATGGAGATGGGAAATTAGTTCTTTCCCAAGAGTCATTTCTCCAAAAATTCATCCCTTGTAAAGCTATGGGTGGGTGCTATTTATATTCATCTCCAAAAATATATTTTTAACATCATTAAAAACTGTTAATTGACTTAATGATTTATTAATAAAATAAATGATTTGTTATAAAATTAGAAACTTCAAAAGGTAGAATGTAATTTTCAAAATCATAGTGAGTGATTCGTATTTTAATCAAATTTTATAAGTGTATTTTTAATTTACCCATATTATTATTATATAGATTCATACATTGCGATATATAAAAAAAAAATTACAATTGTAAAAAAAATTATAAATCATACCAAAATTATTTTTAAAATATTCAATCAAATAAATTTTCAAACTGTTTTAAAAAAAATTATCTTCCAAAATTGGTTTCTTCCACAATAGTCATATTTAATTGTTTTTTTTTTTCCTCACCTTTCGAATAATGAGAGGTAAAAGACGTTTTGAAATTGAGCAATTTCAACATTTATCAATTTTACCGGCTAATTAGACGCCGGCGGCTGACGTGGTATGCGTATGTGCGCAAACACGTCATGATTAATGGTATCTAAAAAATTACTAAAATTCTGTATTATTAAAAATACATGCATCCAAGTATTATTAAATGACCAAGTATCATTATTTTGTTTGACAATCAATCAAATTTGTTCTCTTACGTTTTTAATAATAAGTATCATAGAATTATTCAAGAAAGTTTTTATGTTTCTAGATATGGCCAAAAAAAAAAAAAGAAAAGAAAATTACACCAATAGTCCCTACATTTACTTCTTGTGTCATTTTGATCCCTACATTTTCAATTAGCTCAATTTAGATCAATTGATAACGGTGTTTGTGTTTTTGATAAAAAATTATCATTAAATTGATTGAAATTAATTCATTGAGTTGAACAAATTTATAATTTTACCTTAAAAGATATGACATATGGCACTCATGTAAATATTTTTCATTAAAAAATATTAACAATTGTAAGCAATTAGATTAAATTGAGACAAAATTATAAATATATAGTCAAAATTGAGCTAATTAAAATTATAGAAGCAAAAATAACACAAAGACCAAAATACACGACTATCAACGTAATTTGTTCAAAAATTTATTATTCATAAGGTATTACAGTATATTATTTTAAACATATGACCAAATAGGTCGTCCTTAGCCTCCATATTTATGTAAAAATTAAACAATAAGGTGTAGAAAAGCACTTGTGTGTTATTTAATCAATAACATTCAGGTCATAAATTCATTTCTTAATAAGTTTTAATATTTTTAGATTAAAAGGATACAATTTGTTCAAAAGGACAATTATCAGTTAAAATCAACCTATCTGTCTATTTATTAAAATCACTCAATATCTTGAAATTACCTAATTTGTCTATTTATTGAAATTCACCAAGCTTATATTCCTATCTGTTGAAATTCACCAAACTATTTATTTGTTAAAATATGACATATGTCACTCATTCAACACCCTATTTATTGAACAGTACGCATTTCTCTATCTCATTACCACCACCTGCTGCCGCTAGTCACCGTAGCTGCCAACAACTTTCCCAGCATCGACGAAAATTTTCAGCGATTTTTTCAGTACTATTCCGGCTTGTTCTTATCACCAAATAAGATTTTACTTAAAATCTAATGCCTTGTACTATTTTTAAATTGAATTTTTCACTAATTTTCTCATAGGATTGTTGGTGGTGTTTGTAGTAGTAGTAGTTCCATCCCATCCTATGTGTGTAATCTCCATCTCCATTTCCATTTATTCCTTGTAAACTTGATCTGAAAATTCTTTATTTGTATACGCAGTTCAAAGTTTGGGGGTTTCACTCAAGTGAGACATTTTTTGTGAGACATGTCTTGTTTATTAGGAAATGGTTTATGTATATCATTTTCACTGTTGATAATGGGTTTTCACTGTTAAATGAAAACAAATCTTTTGGCAATTAAATATTTGGTAATCATAAAAAATAAGACTTTAGGCGACTAATGATTTAGTAGCCAAAAAATAAAAAATAAAAAATAAATAAATAAAACACTTTTGGTGACTAAATATTTAGTAGCCAAAACAAAAATATCATACCTTAGGCCACTAAAAATTTAGTAGCTAAACAATTTATGTTTTTGACGACACAAAATGTTAGTTGTTGAAAACGTCATGTTAAATTTAATTGAAAGCTTTTGGCGACTAAAAAATTAGTCGACAATTGTGAATTTTCAGTGACTAAATCTTTTTTAGTCACCAATTACCTTTCCCGACAATCATTCAACAACAAAGCTTATGACCAAAAAATATAGTTTGCAAAAGGTTTGGACGACTAAAATGTGACTTTTGGCGACTAAAAATTTAGTTGCCAAAAGTGACATTTGTTGTAGTGAGTAAATGTTAAGATAGATGTTTGTTGAATTATTATCCATGTTTGCAGATAGATTGGATTATTATCCATGTTTATAGAAGATAGATTGGATTGCTATCCAACAAAAAAAAAATAATTTATGTTGATAGGTTTTTATTATGTTAAAAATTTGTAAAAATATAAATTATCAAACCGATTCACATCTATCAGTCAATTTGGCAGACGATTACGAATTAATTTTTTCTAATTTAACTAGTTTTGGACGAATAACGTATTAAAAGTTTGGAAGGCCCAACCAATCCGCCAATACACTTACTAGTTGATAATTTTCAAAATTATCGGGTGCCTCATGAAAATCAGGTGACTACGTCATAAACCAACCATTAATTGCCAGAGTCTTTCTACTGTTCTTTCAATCACCAATCTCGTTCTAGTTCGGTCCAGAGGCCCTGAATAACTTCTCTAGCAATAGAGTAGTGGAGGTTATTGGCCAGTTTTGAAGCAATGCTTCAAAAATATGTAAATATATATATATATATATATAATATAATAAAGGTAAGGGTAAATTATAACTTAACCCCTTGTGGTTTACCCAAAAAATACGAAGCCCCCCTATAGTTTCATTTGTAACACTTAAACCCCTATACTTCATACCAAAGTACAATTTTGGACGGATGTAACAGAAATTGTAAAAAGTCTAAATTACCCTTATTTATTTCTCGAATTTTCTTCTTAATGCCATTATAAACCACCAATCAACAAATTGTACAGCCCGTTTGGTCTTGATAGTGGTGAACCCAAGCATTGATAAGTTAACATGTGTACTTGAGGAGGAGGATAAATGATAAATCCAAGCTTTGACTTCTTCTTCTTCTCTCTCTCTCTCTCTCTCTCTCTCTCTATATATATATATATATATATATATATATATATATATATCTTCTCTCTCACCGCGACCACCATCATCACCACCATTGCCCAGCTTTGTCAAAACCAAGAACCACCATTTACAAAGTGCTATAGATGAAGCAAGAGAAGAGAGTGGATGATGAAAAAGAAAGAAATAGATTTGGAGATATTTTTTTGAAATGTGTGAAATTTTTGGACAACTTTCGGTATGTCGAAACCACCCATTTCAGGAAGAAGTGAAAAAACGAGGTAGCGTAGAATGAATTATAAAGCACGGTGAGGAGATTGGTGAAAGAACGAGATAAAATCGTTAAGAATTGAGAAAGTTATGGAGTCCGAAAGATGGGCCAAAGAAATATAAAAAATGGGAAGAAAAAGTGGGTTTGATTGGTATGAATCCCATCAATGCTATTTCAAAAATCTAAATGTTTACACATATTAATTGTTTGATTTCATGGGTTGGGTTTGTTACTAATTTGAATTATAAGAAGAAAAGTGGGTTTGGATTATTTTTAGAGAGAGAAGTTGTGGTGGTGATTTTGAGTGGTGGTTTTGCATGGAATAAGAAGTTGGTTGTGGATAATTTTTAGAGAGAGAAGCTGTGGTGGTGATTTTGAGTGGTGGTTTTGCATGGAATAAGAAGTTGGTTGTAGTTTTGCATGGAATATGATGGTTGTGATGTTGGTTGGTTGTGATTTTGCATGGAAGGTGATGGTGGTGAGATGAGAGGGGAAACAAAAGGTGATGGTGGTGGTTTTGCATGGAAGATTATGGTGTTGTATATTTATATAATAAGAGAGAGAGAGAGAGAGAGAGAGAGAACTTGAGGTAAATGAAACAAACCAAGGGATATTAATGCTTGAGGTAAATGAAACCAATGCTCAAAGGATGTTAATGCTTGAGGTAAATGAAACCCATGCTCAAACACTGAATTTCGTTTGGGGATAAAGATGTTAATGTTTTGCCAAGAGTGTAATCCATGCTTTATTGCAGTACACCATTTTGTATATATATATATATATATATGGCAATAAGGGTATCTTGGTCATTTGCCATATGTTTTTGGGTGGGAAAAACTGTTCCACTCTCCATTCATGGTCGTGTAGCACACGTTCTGTTTAAACAAACAGTTCCGTCGAAAATTGCACTTTAGTATGAAATATAGAGAGTTTTTTTTTTTTTTTTTGATCGGCAAAGAAAACTTTATTGATGAAGCACGTACAAGGTACAATGGGAAACATCAATAAAGAGGAGCTAAGAGCTAAAAAGTTCAAACCTCCAGTTGGTGAGAGACCAACAAAAAAGAAAAAGGAAAAAACAAACAACAAAGCAAGGGGCAAAAACACTGCACTATACTGGACAAAAAACCAGTAATCATCTAGCAGACCCAGCACCCACAGAGATGCACTGCAGCACCGCAGATATAGGCTAGTGCATCAAGCAAACCAGCAACAGATAACCTTGCATCTCCATGCCACTGAACCAGTATTGAGAAACTCTACCAAAACCCACACAAGGTCAAAGGACCAGCCAGAATTCAGACCCCCCATAGCAGACCACAGCAATGCATAACAGCCCAGAGCAGAGAGAGCTAACCAGTCCAAAAACAGACCAAACCAGAACAAAACAGCAACCTGCAAGCTTGCAACAGAACTGCAGAAGTCACCACTGCTGGAGCATACAGATGGAGCAGATTTGCCTTAAGCTACATTGCCTAGCAACAGCCCAAACAAACAAACCAGACACCTTGCTTTGAATAAGAGCATAGATGCAGATGGACACTCCTCTGGCTATGAGCCTTGAAAGTACACTCCATAGCCAACTGAACCAATTTAAGACAAACTCAACATAGACTTCAGAACAGACCAACTAACCAACCACAAAACCAGAAGCAATTCAGTACTTAATTACACACAGTGACACACTTGCCTCAAGTTAAAGATAACATCTTGCACCGAATAATTAAACCCCTTTAATGATGTAGAAACCCACAACGCGATTCTAGCCTTTATCAGATCTACCAATGCCTTCCAATCCGGTTGTGCCTTATTAAATAAACATTCGTTTCTGCTTTTCCACACAGACCACATGACTGTTAGAGGTATAATCTTCCAAACTGCTTGCAACTTCTTCTTCACTTTTATGCCTGACCACGACAGGAGTAATCCCTCCACTGATCCAGGGATAACCCACTTATAATTCCACCAATTCACTAACATGGCCCACACTTTCCAAATGATAGGGCAGTGCAGAAAAACATGGTTTACGGACTCCACCCCAGATCTGCAGAACACACAGACAGCCGAGGCATTTGGGCTCAACACTCCTATTCTTTGCAAGAATTCAGAGCATTTTATCCTTCCTTTCCACGCTAACCAACTCAAGAATTGAACTTTGGGTGGGGCTATATTATTCCAAATGCACCTAGTGACTGTGCAATCCTCCCCTTGACTTGCTTCCATCCACTTCCAAATTGATGCCACAGTGAACTCTTCAGACGGATGACCTAGCCAAGCACAAGAGTCTACCACCCCTTCATTGAGCCTAGGCGCACTCTGCAGAAGATCATTAAGTTTTTGCACTTCCTCCTCTTCCCATGCTAAAAGTGGTCTTCTGAAAACCAGATTCCAGTCGGGATCTGCCACTCTTCGATGAAAAAAATCAAGGGCAAATTACATATACACCCCTCCAGGTTTGACAAAATTACAGATACCCCCCTGAGGTTTGAGAAATTACGAATTCCCCCCTGAATGCTATATTTGCATAAGAAATTAGGGGGTAATTTGTTATGAAATATAAACCTCAGGGGGTAAATTGTTATGAAAATACAAACCTCAGGGGGCGGGATGTAATTTCCGAAACCTCAGGGGGGTATCTGTAATTTAACCAAACCTGGAGGGGTGTATATGTAATTTGCCCAAAAATCAAACAGCTTTCCATCTTTGTCAACTGATAGTGTGAATAATCTGGGAAAAGACACACTCAGATTTTGGTTGTGGCACCACCTGTCAGTCCAGAAATGCAACCTTCTACCATTTCCAACAACTAGCCTGTAGTTTCGCAAAAAGAAATCACGCAGGGCAGTGTTTACAACAGCCTATAAATGAAACTATAGGGGGGTTTCGTGTTTTTTAGGCAAATCACAGGAGGTTAAATTATAATTTATCCTAAAGGTAAATTACAAACATATCTTGTGAGATTTATTTAAATCACAAATTAATTTCTGTAATTTTAAAAATTACATTATGCCTCCTAAGGTTTCTAATTTCGTAACAATTAGGTTCTTTTATTAGTAACTCATCAAGTTAATTAATAATTTTTAATAATGCTAAAATTTTATTTCAATTAATAATTCAGATAATTTTATTATTGTATAGGTGAACAGTTAGAAATTTCACTTTTTCAATTAATTCTGTTAAATAAAAATTTTTGATAGGAAGGTATTTGTAATTTTTTAAACCATAAAGGGCAATTCGTATTTTAAACAAATTTTAAGAGATTATTTATAATTTACACTAATAATAAAATAAAAATAAAAATAAAAATAGTGACCCAAGAGTTTTATCAAATTTTTTTCATATAAGTATATGATAAAAAAATTAATAAACTCCTGAAATTTCTAACATTATATCCTTCACAAATTACACTCCACATAAACTAACTATGATTAACAAAACAGCACTAGAGAAAAACAAAAAAAAATTAAGTGATTGTTTGGATACAACAATAACCGAGCACAGGCTTGTTTAAGAAGTTAAGTTAAAATAATAAATACTGATAAAATAAATTAAAATAATTAATATAATAAAATGTCACATTAACATTATAATTATTTTATTTTTTCTCTTACAATCATCAAATCAATTAAAAAAACCAAATAAAAAAACCAACTATCATTCTGAATATAACTTTTTTTAATCAAGTTAAAACAATTAAAAAAAATTAATATAACAAAATAAAAAACTAATTGAAATAGCCTATTTCTAAAGGGAAAATTATTCAATAATTTCACAATACCATACTCCAAGTCAATTATCAATTAGTTAGCCCTTTATTCCTTTCAACCAATCAAAACATAACATTTGTCTATATTCTGGAAATACTAAGAGAAACAACTGCACAAACGGAAGAGAAACAACAACAGCATTCTTTCTTTCACACCAGACCAGACCAAACATGTTTTGTTGTTCAGAGAAATCAACGAAAAAAGTTCTGGGTGTGGCGTTCATAGGTTTGAAACTCGACAAAACATTCATATTCAAGAGGATTGGCAAAGAGATAAAACTCGACACTGTCACCAACCTTGAGACAATGTTGAGTTATAAATTTCTTCCAATTCTTCACCAAGAAACCTCTACCATCTCTCCTTGATCCACGACGAAACCTCCAATTCCTTCCAGTTTGATCTCGTACTCGCATAACCATCTCGGCTTTACCATTGGATCCCTCGACCTCGTACATGGGTAAATCAAGTGCAATCCTCCGAGGTATCTCCAAGCAGGTTCTAACATCTGAAGGTGATAGTTTCTTTCTAAACAAAGGCTTCTCCATTCTCCAATACCTAAAATAATAATAATAATAATAATAATAATATCAGAATAAACAAGAAAAATATTGTTGATTAAGGCTTATTTTGAGAAGTCACTATTTTAGTTAAAAATCCTTATAAAGAAATTAATTATTCCTTTTACTTTTTTAAAATTCATTTTGTAAAAAATTAAAAAATCATTAAAAAAAAGTTAATTTTCATTTGTCATTTAATGTGCCAAATTATTCATATATCATTTGTCATTTAATGTGTCAAATTATTTTTTCAAATCTTAATAAAAAGTATCAATTCCTAATATTATAATTAATAATTATTAAATTGAAATACCATGTAAATTTGTCAAAGATCATCAGAAAAAAAATTTTCAATAAAAGATATTTTACCTGGGTGGGTGTCTCGCTTATAAAATTTTATTTTTCTAAAAAATGTTATTGCATTTTCTAGAAGTAGTAAAGCTAGGCAACATTGCAAACTACCATAGGTGTGGTTTAAAATATTCTAAAAAAGTGTATTTTAATTTTTTACAAACAAGTAAAAACGTAAAAAAGTAGAGAATGTTGTTAGAAAAATAAAGAGGAGATGTTGATTGATGTCATCTAAATAAGTGTATGTATATATATATATATATATATATAAAAAAGTATACTTTTTTAGTTTTTCCCAAACATCTACCAAGGATTCGTTTAAGATGTGAATTGACTTTTTGACTTTTTAATTATTTTAATTTAAGATTAAAAAATCTTATTAAAGATAGACTTTTTGACTTTTTTAATTTTTATAAAAAATAAAATAAAATAATTATAAATTAAATATGATATTTTATTTTATTTAATTAAAATAACATATTTTCTCGCATAAACTATTTTAATCCTAATCTTTTTCCTAAACGGGGCCTAAAAATGTTTCGTGTCACTAGGGGTGTTCGCGGTTCGGTTTGGACCCGCTCGCGTCTATGCGGTTTGGGAAAAAATCAACCCGCAACCGCCCGCAATGCGGTTTGCGGTTTGTGCGGATAGGGTTCGCGGTTGTGCGGGCGGTTGCGGGCGGTTTGCGGATTGAACTTTTTTTTCAAAAAATTATTTTTAAACCTTTTTTTCCCCCTATTTTGTCAATCTTTATTTTAAACCTTTTTTCTCATATTTTCTAAAATGCTCCAACATTAATAATTAATAAACTAAAACTTATAAAATAAAAAAACACAACAAATTCAATTCGTAACCTAAACAAATCATTCAAAATCTACATTCTATCATTAACTTACATTCATCCTATCCTACATTCATCATTCATAATCCAAATAAGAAAATCTTACATTAAAAATTCAACATTCATCATTCCAATCTTACATTAAAAATTCAACATTCATTATTCCTAACCTCCCAAAAAAAAAAAAAAAAAAAAGAAGAGTAATTCTTCATTAACTTACATTCATCCAAAATGCAAAAAAATAAAATAAAAATTCATTAAGTTACATTCATCCAAAACCAAAACGCAATTAAAAAAAAAAATTTGTTGTCAAACTTAAACTTCATTCAATACAAACCCATGAAATAAAATTAAAACACTTCTAAGATATCAAACTTCATCTTCATGAATCACATCCAATTCAACTTTCGCAAATTCCAATTTTAATTCCATGCATTTGGTTGATGAACCTTACACAAACAAATTGAAAAAATATAAACTTTAATCTTCAATTATAGATAGTAAGAAATGAAAAAATAAACAAATGTCTATATATTGCATCTCAATATAGTAAGAAAATGTGTTGATATGAAAAAATTACCAATGAGTAAATGGATATTAGACATCAATTATAGCATCAACATTATAGGTTGAAGTTGAAGATGAGCTTGACTCCAAAGTACCTAATTAGAAGTCAAGAAGAGAAGATTAATAAAACTTACATTAGAAAATGAATAATAATACAAATTAAAATAAAGATAAATAAATTCTCATTTACCCGAGTCATATTGCTCAAATTCTTCCACATCATCCATCGCCTTTCGAAGAGAAATTGGAAGGTTGCTTCGAAACCAATTTTGAGTACATACAAGAGCTTCAACCCATAGAAGGCGAGAGTGAACTACGAAATGGGTCAAGAATACGTCCTCCCGTACTAAAAGCCGACTCCGATGCAACGGTAGAAATAGGCATGGCCAACACATCCCTAGCAAGTTGTGATAACACCCTATATTTGGTTGCATTCAACTTCCAATAATCTAAAATCTCAAATGTTTGATTCTTTGCAAAATATTCAACCTCGGATAAATATTGTTCCAATTCCAACTTAGATCCACTAGTGCATCGCCCCTCCAAATAGGAATTAAATTGGGAGTCAACTAAAGAATAGGGATCATCATCATCATCATCTTCCACCATATTCACAACTTCACTCACACTTGGAAATTTCTCATTTGAAGGATAAAATGTGACATAATGGCTATACAAACGACTCAAGCAACTCTTAACCTTGTCTACCATCTCTTCCACCTTCCTATTATCTCCAAGAAACAAATTGGAAAAACAAAACTCCAAGTATGTCATTTTTTTGGTAGGATCAAGAACCACCGCAACATACAACAACAAATTGATTTTGCTTCCATCTCCCCAATACTTGCTAAACTTTAGCTTCATAGTCTTTGCCATTGTGCTCAAAATATCATCCTTAATTGGTTAATTTTGCTTTCAATAACAAACATCTCTTTGTAAAAAGCATTGGAAGTAACAAAGAGAGACCCCGAAAATTTCTTGGTTGCAACATAAAATAATTTTAGAAACCTCAAAAAAATTCTACACTTTTTCCAATCCAACTCATTCGGACTTCTTCTTATGCCACCATCAACATCCTTAAAATAAGGTTCAAAGTTGGAATCTACTAACTTTAATCGGTTAAAAGCCTTTTCATACTTTTCGGCGGCCTCTAACATCAAATAGGTAGAGTTTCACCTAGTTGGTACATCTAGGCATACAAGAGCTTTTGAATCAAGTTTGAGTGTGGCCGCACACTTCTTAAAAACATCATGCCTATAAGGAGAAGACCTCACATATCTCACCGCAAGTCTAATGTTGGCAATAGAATCATCCATTTCTTTCAACCCATCACTCACAACGAGATTAAGAATATGTGCACAACAACGCATATGAATAAACTCATGTTGCAAAATAGTCCCCTTCCAATCTTTGGTTATCGTTTTCAAATATTGAATGGTAAGATTATTTGAACTAGCATTATCAACTGTTAAGGTGAATATGCTATCAATGTTCCACTCAATTAAACACGACTCAATTTTTTCGACCAAATGTTTCTCCTTTGTGATCCTCAACTTGTTGAAAATTTATGATTCTTTTTTGAAGTTTCCAGTTATCATCAATGAAATGAGCAGTCAAACACATGTAACACAAATTTTGAATAGATGTCCAAGTGTCCGTAGTAAAGCAAATTCTACGACCCTTCATGGCCTTCTTTAACTTATCCCTTTCATTCTTGAATATGTTGAGCACTTCTCTAGATATGGTTTGACGAGAGGGAATTGGTGTGAATTTGGGTTGCATGACATTACAAAATCTTCTAAACCCAACACCCTCCACAAATCTAAATGGTAACTCATCAATGACAACCATCTCCGCAAGAGCCCTTTTACAAGTATCAAAATTAAAAATTGTTGCTACAACCTCAACACCCTCTTCATTTTGTTTCGGTTTAAGATTTAATGTTTGTTGACCATCTGTATCCCTATTTGGATATTCTTTACAATTGGGTGTATGACTCCTTAAATTGCTAGTCCCATAAAGTCTAGAGTCAGCCATATACTCTTTCTTACAATATTTACATACGGCTCTACGCTTCCCATCGGTCCCTACAACCTTGTCAAAATGATCCCAAACTGTGGATGGTGCTCTCCCCCCTCCACCCTCACTCTTTCTCTTTGGGGGTCTAGGAGGCTTAGGTTCAGGTTCATGTTCGGGTTCAACTAAGAGGGGATTCATTTGAGAATTAGAGGATTCCGAAGGTACAAGATTGATTGCGGGAGATTGAATACTATCCTCCATTTAAACTGGATTACAAAAACAGTCAAGGATTCAATTTTAATTCAATCAAACAGATTAATTCAACAGATTTAATCAAAAATTCCCTAAACAAACACAAACACAAACTATCAAGAAGACTGGATTAACTCTTCTTCCTTGCACATAACACAAACTATCAAGAAGACTTTTGAAAAGTTGAAGGTATATAATTAGGCAATCTGGATATCATATTAAATTCAAACAGGCTGTGCAGTTCTGCAACTGCAATGCATTAAAAGGGAAAAGTTCACCTTCTGGAAGAAAGACATTACAGGAGTTGGAATCATCATCATAATTTATGTATTACATATAAAAAAAAGTGATCGCAGAAACTTAAAATGGCCATGTATTTACATGCACTTTAAGGATGAAAACTTGTCCACAATATCAGCATTATGACTACTAAAATGCACTTTAAAATACAACTTGGTAGGCATTTATAGGCTAAAATGCACTTTTAGTCATTTTTTATTAAAATTCAGTTTTTGACTAAAATTCCCTAAAAACAGACAGATTTAAAATTCCCTAAAATTCAACAGATTTAATCAAAAATTAATTCCAAAAAACAAAATTATTTTTAATAACAGATTGAATTCCAAACAGATCTATGAAGTTGCAAACAGATCTATGAATTCCAAAAGTGTAAACCATGCTTCTATACGAATTCAATACAAATCCAACACAGACAGATCTATACAAATTCAATACAGATTCAACACAGACAGATTTAAATCAACACAGACAGATCTATACAAATTCAACACAGACAGATTTAAATCAAAAAATCTGTTGCTTAAATCCAAAATTAAATCAAAGATTATACATTCCAAACAAACAAACACAGACAGAGATCGGGGCGAGAGAGAGAGAGAGAGAGAGAGAGAGAGAGAGAGAGAGAGAGAGAGGCTTACCTGTGAGAGAGAGCCGATCGGTGTGGATGCAAAACCAGAGAGTAAGAGACTGAGATGAGAGAGTGAGGGAGATGAGATAGTGAGGGACACAGATCAGAGTCAGAGAGAGACAGATCTCATATGTTCGAAAAAAAACCAAAGATCGGGGAGAGAGAAACATAGACAGAGATCATAGAGAGGGGATTTACCTGTGTGCGATGAGGTCGATCGATCGGTAGATCTTATGAGAGAGAGATTCGATCGCTGAGTGAGTGCACAGATGAAAATCGCGAGTGAGAGTGAGAGAGAGACCGAGAGGAAGAGAGGAGATAGATAGATACAGTTCTGATGATGAGTGATGAGTGAGTGGGTTTGATTAGGTTAGGGTTTTCTTTGTTTTGGACGATCAGATTTAAAGGGGCAAAAAAGAGGTAATTTTGAACGGTCATATCAGATTAAAAAAAAAAAAAAAAAAGAGTTTTATGCGGGCGGGTTGGGCGGGTGCGGGTCAAACCCGCAACCCGCCCGCAACCCGAAATTTACATAAAATCCAAACCGCACCCTACCCTAATGTGTTTGCGAAACCGCCCATACATGCGCGGTTCGGATCTGGTAGGGCGGTTTGGACGGTTCGGATGACCCTATGCCCAGCCCTACATGCAACCGACTTAAAAGGAAGAGAATGCAAATGCTTCAAAAAAGCAAAGTGCAAGCTCAGAAAACAAAGACATATATAGAGTCAAAAAAGTTGCGACGAAAATAAAATAAATAAATAAATAACCTTACTTTCGAATGTTCTTTTTTGGGGGTTTGTAACTGCTAATAGTACTGGTCCGTAGAATTTAGATTTTTTTTGTTTCCGATTGTTGTTTTCTTTCACCTGTCTTTTGAATATAAATATATTATATGATATACATTATGATTAAAATTAATATTGATTATAAATTATTATAATATTTAGTATAAAAAATCAATATATTTGGATTTTTTTATATTTTTTAATATACAAAATGTATAAATAAAAAGTATGAAAATAATATTTTTTATTTACGTTATATTTTTTTAATTAAAATAATATCTTTTTAAATTTATAAGTGTATCTTATTTTTTAAATAATTTTTTATAGAGATAATATGACACCAACAATTCAGTTCGACGTTTCGACGTGACCCTTTCGTAATCACATGACACATGTCTTTACAACCACAAAATTTGTGAAATGTCAAACCACCTTTGCACTCTTTTTGTTTTTAAAAAATAAAAAAACTTTTACTCTTTGGCTGGCCCTATTTTGTGTCACTTAGCCAAACACAATTTTCTTTTTTTCTTCTTGCAAGTGCTTCATATTTGTCATGTTGTGTGTTGGACTATTCAATATCATTAATTTTGTGTTATCTGCTATTATGTCACATGATTTGCTTTATCACGTGTTCATCAAATAATTGAAGGGAATGTTCTTATTTATTTATTTATTTATTTTAAATATTTAAATGTGTAATTAGGTACACATGTAATCACATTTATATTTTTTTGACTTATTTTATAATTTTAAATTATGGGTCCTAATGATAGTTTTAAAAAGGGTCAATAAGTGCTGTAAAAATTCAAAAAATTTACATATTTCAATACACTTTTTACACTTTTTTTTTTCAAAATTATCAATAGTTCTAAGAGTTGTTTTTTTTATTATTTATTTATTTTTATATAATTATTATCCCACAATAATGGCAAGGCCACTAATGGGTTGCTGTCCAGCACCCGATTGAATTCATTGTTTCGAAATCTATTGAATGAGTTTGACGAATTGACGAATGGATGCAGACTAAATTGATGGATTGAACAAATCTTTGTTTACAATAAAAATGATAATTTTTACAAAACAAATACTATTTTGCAAAGAGAGAGAGAGAGAAAAAAAAAACACTAATTTTTTAAACTAATGAGAAGTGAGGGTTATGCTTTTTCTAAAAAATTAAAAAATAATTATATTTGTGAAAAAATATTGATATATACATGACAAAAAAAATAAAAAATAAAAGAAAAAATGAAGGAAGACAACTATGACAAAAATGGCATCTTTAAGATTCCTATAAAACAGACATAAGTCAACCTTAAATCATGACTCTTTAGAAAAACAAACAGCAATGTTAGATATCAAAAAAAACCTTTCATGAAAATAATCATGAAAGTTTCGTGACCCTTAGATTACATTTAGAATAAAACACCACACACTAATCAAGGTAATTCAAGGATCATAAATTTTTCATGATCATTTTCATGACAAAATTTTCATGATCTCTAACTTTTCTCAAAAATAAATGCTTTGCACCCTCACACAGACACCAAACTCTTTACACTTTTTGCTTTTAATCATTGAGAAAATTATTTTGTAATAATTTATAAAGATTGAGAGTTAAATATTTCAGTTAAAAAATTACTATAAATTGTCACAATATTCTTTTCATTTTTTTATATAAATTTTTATAAAAAATTAAAAAAATTAATAAAATAACATATTCTCAAACCAAACGTCATTGAAATAAGACTGCGGATAGCTACACTAAATTTATTCTTACTCGAGTGGGTCCCCTTCTGTTGTGCATGGTTTGGTTTTTCCACTAATTCATTATTATATGCAAGGAGAGAAAGGAAAAGAAAAGAAAAAAAAAAGGTCACTTTGCTTTGCACAACGACATTCATTTATCATTTCTTTAATGTAAAACACACATGATATGATATATTTTTTATAAGTAAAAAAACCGTTTTATTGATGAAATGAAAATACAAATCATACAAATATCAATAAAACAAAGGAAACGTAGCTTAGCAAATCTGGAGATGACACATGATATGATAATACAAACGAAACAAAGGAAACGTAGCTTAGCAAATCTGGAAAAGTTCACCTTCTGGAAGAAAGACATTACAGGAGTTGAAATCATCATCATAATTTATGTATTACATATAAAAAAAAGTGATCACAGAAACTTAAAATGGCCATGTATTTACATGCACTTTAAGGATAAAAACTTGTCCACAATATCAGCATTATGACTACTAAAATGCACTTTAAAATACAACTTGGTAGGCATTTATAGGCTAAAATGCACTTTTAGTCATTTTTTATTAAAATTCAGTTTTTGACTAAAATTCCCTAAAAACAGACAGATTTAAAATTCCCTAAAATTCAACAGATTTAATCAAAAATTAATTCCAAAAAACAAAATTATTTTTAATAACAGATTGAATTCCAAACAGATCTATGAAGTTGCAAACAGATCTATGAATTCCAAAAGTGTAAACCATGCTTCTATACGAATTCAATACAGATCCAACACAGACAGATCTATACAAATTCAATACAGATTCAACACAGACAGATTTAAATCAACATAGACAGATCTATACAAATTCAACACAGACAGATTAAAATAAAAAATCTGTTGCTTAAATCCAAAATTAAATCAAAGATTATACATTCCAAACAAACAAACACAGACAGAGATCGGGGCGAGAGAGAGAGAGAGAGAGAGAGAGAGAGAGAGAGAGAAAGGCTTACCTGTGAGAGAGAGCCGATCGGTGTGGATGCAAAACCAGAGAGTAAGAGACTGAGATGAGATAGTGAGGGAGATGAGATAGTGAAGGACACAGATCAGAGTCAGAGAGAGACAGATCTCATATGTTCGAAAAAAAACCAAAGATCGGGGAGAGAGAAACATAGACAGAGATCAGAGAGAGGGGCTTTACCTGTGTGCGATGAGGTCGATCGATCGGTCGATCTTGTGAGAGAGAGATTCGATCGCTGAGTGAGTGCACAGATGAAAATCGCGAGTGAGAGTGAGAGAGAGACCGAGAGGAACAGAGGAGATAGATAGATACAGTTCTGATGATGAGTGATGAGTGAGTGGGTTTGATTAGGTTAGGGTTTTCTTTGTTTTGGACGATCAGATTTAAAGGGGCAAAAAAGAGGTAATTTTGAACGGTCAGATCAGATTAAAAAAAAAAAAAAAGAGTTTTATGCGGGCGAGTTGGGCGGGTGCGGGTCAAACCCGCAACCCGCCCGCAACCCGAAATTTACATAAAATCCAAACCGCACCCTACCCTAATGTGTTTGCGAAACCGCCCATACATGCGCGGTTCGGATCTGGTAGGGCAGTTTGGGCGGTTCGGATGACCCTATGCCCAGCCCTACATGCAACCGACTTAAAAGAAAGAGAATGCAAATGCTTTAAAAAAGCAAAGTGCAAGCTCAGAAAACAAAGACATATATAGAGTCAAAAAAGTTGCGACGAAAATAAAATAAATAAATAAATAACCTTACTTTCGAATGTTCTTTTTTGGGGGTTTGTAACTGCTAATAGTACTGGTCCGTAGAGTTTAGATTTTGTTTGTTTCCGTTTGTTGTTTTCTTTCACCTGTCTTTTGAATATAAATATATTATATGATATACATTATGATTAAAATTAATATTGATTATAAATTACTATAATATTTAGTATAAAAAATCAATATATTTGGATTTTTTTATATTTTTTAATATACAAAGTGTATAAATAAAAAGTGTGAAAATAATATTTTTTATTTACGTTATATTTTTTTAATTAAAATAATATCTTTTCAAATTTATAAGTGTATCTTATTTTTTAAATAATTTTTTATAGAGATAATATGACACCAACAATTCAGTTCGACGTTTCGACGTGACCCTTTCGTAATCACATGACACATGTCTTTACAACCACAAAATTTGTGAAATGTCAAACCACCTTTGCACTCTTTGTTTTTAAAAAATAAAAAAACTTTTACTCTTTGGCTGGCCCTATTTTGTGTCACTTAGCCAAACACAATTTTCTTTTTTTTCTTCTTGCAAGTGCTTCATATTTGTCATGTTGTGTGTTGGACTATTCAATATCATTAATTTTGTGTTGTCTACTATTATGTCACATGATTTGCTTTATCACGTGTTCATCAAATAATTGAAGGGAATGTTCTTATTTATTTATTTATTTTAAATATTTAAATGTGTAATTAGGTACACATGTAATCACATTTATATTTTTTGACTTATTTTATAATTTTAAATTATGGGTCCTAATGATAGTTTTAAAAAGGGTCAATAAGTGCTGTAAAAATTCAAAAAATTTACATATTTCAATACATTTTTTACACTTTTTTTTTTTTCAAAATTATCAATAGTTCTAAGAGTTGTTTTTTTATTATTTATTTTTTTTATATAATTATTATCCCACAATAATGGCAAGGCCACTAATGGGGTGCTGTCCAGCACCCGATTGAATTCATTGTTTCGAAATCTATTGAGTGAGTTTGACGAATGGATGCAGACTAAATTGATGGATTGAACAAATCTTTGTTTACAATAAAAATGATAATTTTTACAAAACAAATACTATTTTGCAAAGAGAGAGAGAGAGAGAGAGAGAGAGAGAACACTAATTTTTTAAACTAACGAGAAGTGAGGGTTATGCTTTTTCTAAAAATTTAAAAAATAATTATATTTCATGATCTCTAACTTTTCCCAAGAACAAATGCTTTGCACCCTCACACAGACACCAAACTCTTTACACTTTTTGCTTTTAATCATTGAGAAAATTATTTTGTAATAATTTATAAAGATTGAGAGTTAAATATTTTAGTTAAAAAATATTCTCAAACATAAATTGTCACAATATTCTTTTCATTTTTTATATAAATTTTTTTAAAAAATTAAAAAAATTAATAAAATAACATATTCTCAAACCAACAGTCATTGAAATAAGACTGCGGATAGCTACACTAAATTTATTCTTACTCGAGTGGGTCCCCTTCTGTTGTGCATGGTTTGGTTTTTCCACTAATTCATTATTATATGCAAGGAGAGAATGGAAAAGAAAAAAAAAAAAAAAAAGGTCACTTTGCTTTGCACAACGACATTCATTTATCATTTCTTTAATGTAAAACGCACATGATATGATATATTTTTTATAAGTAAAAAAATCGTTTTATTGATGAAATGAAAATACAAATCATACAAATATCAATAAAACAAAGGAAACGTAGCTTAGCAAATCTGGAGGTGACACATGATATGATAATACAAACGAAACAAAATCTATTGCAAGCACATCCACTGATATATATATATATATATATATATATAATAACAGGTTACCAGGCACAGAAACAAAATCTATTGCAAGCACATTCACTGAAACGAGAAAGAAACTTGTTGTTGCAGGTCCCTCATTTAGTTCTTCATCGTATCAAAGGAACTGACGAGTCGGGATGCGGTTAGGGCCTTCACATTCGGCAGAATATGTTCCTTCAGTGAGAGAGTAACGAAGCTTCAGTGTTTCTCCTGCCTCCAGTTCATTACGAGGTACAAATTGAATCCATTTTTCGCGATTCAACATCTTTTTATTACCATTATCACCACCTATTGCTATCTGAAACCTCCACTGCATATCTTTTTGATCCCACACAACCATGACGGGCTGGTTGTTCTCATGAATCAGTGGTATATTCATGTCGGTTAAATCTTCTTCGGAGAGCTTCTTCTCAAAGCTTATTCATCCACTGCTATGTTATCTTCCCAAAGGTGTTTTCTGGTTGCACCTCTTGCACTTTGGATTGCACACTTTGTTTTCTGGATGCACATGCACATCATCCCACATGAGATGGCAATATATCTCATAGCTAAATATTCAACAGTATAGAAGCACAGAAATGGAAGTCTAAAAGCAAGCAAAACAAATGCCCATATCCATAGAGAACAGAGTCTTTTCACATATAGAGTCCTTCTGGCACCCCCTCTTTCTTCTTGAACATGACCTTATCTTTAGCCTTCTTGAAGTCTGAATGCGTAAACCTTCATACGGCGCTCTCTTAGAGCAAGTAACCTTCTTCTCAAAGCTTATTCTGGAAGTAGTTCTCCAACCACTGAACAAATTAGACGATGTGATGATGAATCAAAATATATGTTCTTAAAAAAAAAGAAAAAAAGAAAAAAAGAATTGAATGTATTGTATATGTGCATAAAATAACATAAACTCATCCGAACAAAAAAGAAAAGAAAAGAAAAGACAATATGAGTTTAGAGTGAAAGAGATAGAGCAAACATATAAACCAATTGACGTGGTAGATTTGATATTACAAAATTACCCACTTTCTAACTTAGAAACAAGTAGTAGTAGCCTCATTCACAGAGAGGTAGTAGATGATAAGAAAGGAGAATATGTAGAATAATTTAGAGAGAGAGAGAGAGAGAGAGAGAGAGAGAGAGAGAGAGAGAGAGAGAGAGAGAGAGTACTCCGGAAAAAATCCCGACATAGTACTCCGGACCCACCGACGACGACACGATGGCGTGATTCTCATCGATCAGCTCCTCGAGATTGCCAACGCTCATCGGCGAGCCCCGCAGATCGTCGACCTTAGATCGATCCTCCTCAGTCTTCTCCTCTTGGGGCTTCAATCTCTCCTGATTGGTCACGAACTCTTCTTCCATCAAAAGATAGTCCTTGATTCGCTCCAGCTTCAACAGCCTCAGCTTGCACTTCGTCAGCGGCGTCACCGTCGGAAGCAGAAGCCGGGCGGCGGCCTCGGGCCCCTTCTGCTTCCGCTGCGCTTCTTGTTTCTACTTCAATCATTTATATTGTCGGCTTATATATCCGGCCCTACCCCCTCAAGTCAATTAACCCCTCTAACAATTTTACTCATGTTTCAAGCTTATCTTTATACTTTCAGCTCAAATTTTTTTTCTTTATAAAATTTTTAAAATTTTAATAAAATACTTTTAGTTGAAGTTCAAAATTTTTTAAAAATTAATAATAGTTTCTATAAAGACAAAAAGAAAAAGAAATTCAAACCCGACCTGAGCAGTTGGCCTTTCAATTCCACGTAATATAAATTTTCATTGGGATTGAAATAAAACTTGACAATAACACCTTTCATGAGACCATGAGCCTTAGTAAACTGGCTCCATTCGCCTTGCAACCTTTTTTGCTTCTCATCATCCTTTATCGCCACCTCAAACTTCCATTTCCTTCCAGTTTGATCCTTTACAACCATCACTTCTTTGCTTTCTTCTGGTAAATTAGTTGCGGAACGAGGTACCTCCAAGATGGTTTTGGTAGCATCTGACATCGAGAGTACCTTCTCAAAGCAAAAGAACATTCTTGAACTCATTCCCAAGACCTAATCAAATTAAAATGACGTTTTAATTAATTAAAAGTATGAATGCATTTGCAGAGAATAACAACAAAAATTAATCCAAAAAGGGAAATAAAAAAGGTACACATGTGTTTTGAGTTCTCACGTTAAAAAAACAAACAATAAATCAATTGATAAAAAAAAGGCCGACAGTATACTAAAGCCAAAATATAAAAGCTGACTGACTGATAAGAGAGAGAGAGAGAGAGAGAGAGAGAGAGATTAGTTACATACTCTAACCTTTGATTTGCTTTGAAAGATTTTGAGTGAGCAAGCAAGTAAGCTGAGGTTAGTATTTATAGGGACAGTGGTGAGTTTAATTAATTAATTAATTAATTGTTTTGATGGGGTCATTCGTAGGAGCAAGGATCCTCTAGAGTAATTTTTCTCTAAAGTTTCCTAAAGTGTTGCAGTGTATGATTGAGATTTACTGGCAAGTCACATCAATTTTTTTGATGTGACTTGTCAGTAAATCTCAACCACACAATATAGCACTCTAGGAAATTTTAGAAAAATTTCACTCTAGAGGATCCTTGGTGCATTCGTAGTGACGATGTGAGTGAGTGAGCTTAGAACGTGACAAAACTCTTTGTTTGTGCGTATTATTCTTTTGATGGGATGTCTTAACTAGGTTTTTATTAGTTAAAATAATGAGATTTATTATTTTTTATTAGATCGAGAAAAGATTTTTTTTTTATTAGGAAAGAAGTGGCACACTGTTAAAAAATTCTATTGATTTTTAAAATTTATTAATATGGCAGTCTATTAGAATATGTAAGGTAATTTTTTGTTTATGTCTTTTTTAATTATTCATCAATTATCTCACTTTTTCTTTTTTTGACAAAGATATAGTGTTAATATGTTAATATAGTTAGATTATAACTAAAAGGGTTCGTCGTTACTCTATCAGGTCGAACCTCTGACCACCCCCTCACCACACCTTAAGTTTGTATACCATTTTCTTATAAATAATGTGAAGTATTGTTTTAAAACCACTAAGCTGTCATGTTTGTGATTGTCTCAAAGCTAGTTACTCGCAATTATTATAATAATAATAATTTAAAGACGGAAACATTGCCTTTTCTATATGGGATTTGCATGGTGCTTAATACAAGAATAATATGAAATTTTTAAAGATAAGTTACATTAATTTTTTTAAAGTTTAATGAATTGCAAAAACTTTTTTTTTTTTTTTAATTTTTGAAATGATTTAAACCTCCTTTGAGGTTAATAAAATTGTTAAATTGACATAAATCTTTCTTAAAGTTTAGTTTTTAAAATGTCTGAAATGACAGGTTTAGGTTTTTATTATAAAATCACCCATCTATTACTTTACTATATTGACTATCATTCACAGTCATGCATGAATCGCACGGCCTAATTGTGAATTGAAAATCTAGGTGAATGTATATCATGTGAGATTTGGTCATTACCCCACACCTAAATTTTAGTCTGACATGGACATCTTTATAATAAATATAAAATAAAACTTTAAGCTGTAGCCTATCTAAAATTTTTCAAATAAAAAAATGTAATCAGTTGAAATATGCTGTTGTTTAGTTTTCTTCCTAACATGTGACAAAGAAAGCAAATCACCAATGTCCTCAAAAGAACATTCACTACAGGAAAACGTTGTCAATTACAGTAACGTTTAATATTTTTGTCATTGATGTAACCGTCACAATAACTTTACAACGTTTAAAAAATGTCGCTAAAAATATTAGGTGGCATTTTGACGCCTACTACCATTTCTGTTACAAAATAGCATATGACGTCATGATGATGTCATTTAAAGGCGTTTTTCCAACAAACACCATTTTATTTATTTATTTTTATTTTTTTGATTCTAAAATATAGCATAATATGGCCAAAGAATTTAACTAAAATATAACACAATACAGGACCAAAGAATTTAACAACATGTATGCTTGAGAATTTGACTACCTGTATACAAGAGCAATAGCATGTACAATCTGTGATTTGGCAAAAAAAAAATAATAATCTCAAACCACACCCTTAAAGCTGCTCTCACCAAAAATTAAAAGAATAATCAAATCAAAGAAAATAAATTAAAAGGACGTGCAAAAAAGAAAAACAAAAAAAAAAACAAAAAAAGAAAAAAAAAAGAAAAGGAAAAAAAGAAAAAAAGCAAAGGACCAATCACAATCATACTCAATATAGGAGCATGATTAGATATATAGAAAAATCTACCTCCCTACAATTCATTCAAAATTGTCCAACGAAGAATCTAGACTTTGTCAACAATCATACTCAATATAGGAGTATTAGATTAGATATATATTACAAAAAAAAATTGAATTAACAGATCCTCCCTATATCTAACCCATCTTCATCTCTAGCGATGCCACACTACAAGAATTCTCATATTTTACGACCACTTTTACCGATCAAAAAAACTTTGGTCACAAAAAAATTACATTTGGCGACCAAATATTAATTAGTCGCGAATGATCATTATTTTTGGCGACCAAATATTATTGGTCGCAGAAGGTTATATTTTGGCGACTAAAAAATGAGTTGGTCGCAGAAAGTGGTATACTTTTGCCGACCAACTACAAATTTGGTCGCGGAAAGTCACATATTTTTTGGCGACCAAAAATTTGGTCGCCAAAAACTTATTTTCAACAACCAAAAAAAATTAGTCGCCAAATTTGTACTTTTAGCGACTAATATTTTAGTCGCCGTTGATTGAGATTTGGCGACTAAAATAGTTTGTCGGCGAAGGTACATTTTCTGCAATTAATGTGGTCTTTTGGTCGCCAAAAGTTTGGGAGGGAAATTTGATTTTTAGTGGGGCAGGAATTGAAATTTTTTTGCGACAAATAAATTTGGTCACCAATTTTAAAACGACGTCGTTTAATACCATGAAAGCTGAAAAAAAAATTAAATAAAAAAAGCCCTAATCTCCTTGACTCTATCTCGCTCTTTGTGTCTCGGTCCGCCCTCTCCCTCTCTATGTTCTTTCTCTCAATCGGTGCCCACTCTCTCTGGCTCACCGAAGTCCCTCACCACCGTTGCTCACATCCGTCACACATCGCCACCGCCGCAAATCGCCATCGCCCTCTGTCTTTCTCTCAGGGTGTTACATGGACAACAAGTTCTATGTGATTGGTGGGCGAAACGAAGATGGCGAACTCACCTATGGAGAATTTTTTGATGAAGCTATGAACAGGTGGAACTTGATCCCTGACATGGAACTCTCTCTCTACAAATGACCACAAAACACGCTTGAAAAAAATTCTGTCAAAAACGTAAAAACACTGTTCGATCAATGCCAAAACCAAAAGCTAAACACTATTGTGTCAATCTCTCAATCTCTCTCTCTCAGATTCCATTCCTTTCCGCGCCAGAGCTCCAATCGGTAAGTTCTTTAATCCCTCTCTTTTAATCATCCTTTCTCTCTCTGGATCAATCTTCCTCTCTTCCCAACTCTCCTCTCGAGTCGATTTCAATATGACACTATTTAGGAGGTTAGGGTTAGGGTTTGTAGTCACAGCACCGATCGCTTTTGGATTGGTGTATAACCACTGTTTTGATCTTAATTTGTTCAATTCATTTCTGTTTTTGATCGTATAGATGGGGTTTTGTGGGGATTTTAGTAGTTTGTTGCACTTTATGCTTCCTAGAAAGAGACCTGTTCAAGAAGGCGACTCTAGTGACGGAGAAAACTTGCTCAAGAAGCATAGTGTCGGTTGTTTCATCTCTTCATCGGAATCCTCCACCGAAAAATCAACAGCCACCGAAGCTAATACGATGCCCAAGGACTGTAACAAGAGTGATAGCAGCATTATCGATAGTAGTAGTAGTAACCTAAGCAGCGCTAGTATTAGAGTATTGCCGGATATGGCTTTTGGTAATGGGAATCCGATGGATATCGATGAAGATCTGCACAGCAGACAGTTAGCTGCGTACGGACGCGAGACTATGAGGTGGCTCTTCACCTCTAACGTCCTTGTCTCTGGGATGCAAGGCCTCGGTGTCGAAATTGGTACGACTTTTGAACCTTGCTGGTTGTTAATTTTGTGTAATTTTAGTGATTAACACAATAGGATGGATTGTGTGATTTTGAACCTAGAGTAGTTTTTGACATCTAATTACGGAGTTGCATATTCTTAACTTATGCATCAGATTTGTTACATTTTTATTCAGATCATTCTTCATTTAGAGAATGGTCTAAATAAAACTTTTGAGATCACTAAATTTTCCGTTGTCGAATGGAAGTGTGTCATGTTTCAAAACGTGTATACTAATATATAATTTGCTAGGGTATTAGTATTTTCTGGGAACACAAATTTAGACCCTATGCCCATTCACCCTACTGATTCGTATTTATTTGTTTGTTAATCTAACAGCTTATGTTATTTGATTTTTGGTTTCTTTCCAAAAAGGAATCTATATATATTTTTTTTGTTTTTTGTGTGGTTATGTTGAACTCTCATATTAGAATTAAGTGTGTGATTTTCTACAATTCAACGCTTTCCTCTATATATGCATCAAACTGTTAATATTTTTCCAACTTGTGTCAGGAATTCGACTAAGATATTAGTAATAATAAGAACAAACAGTTATGAAAAAACAATTTTAATAGAGTTGTGTTCCTTATTTATTTAAATTATGGGTTTTTTTATATTAAAAAAAATGGGCACCAGCAATGGGCATGAGATCGTGCACCTTGCGCGGCCATCTCAAGAGTATATATTAGTTACTGAAGTGTGCCAATTTGATTGAGAAACTTAGTTCTGGGTTTGATTCTAAAGGTAAAGATTTTGGTTATCTGATTTAGAATTTCTCTTAACTCTTGAGCTTCACCGTTGATGCTCACAACTGATGAACCACATGCTTAATTAAATGTTGTATATAAATACCATAAAATATTATTTTATGTTTAGTTGTAAATACCACATGCTTAGTTATGTGCTCTGTAGCACCGTATCAAATTTTGAAATTAGTTCCTCTAGTACTTGCAATACATGTTGGTTGTACAAATACTTGAAATGTTATGAGAATATAGCTGTTGGCATTTTTTGCTGTGGGCTTTTATGCAAGATCAACACAGTTTTAGTTTTCCCATCACATATTTGAAATGCAAGTTCTATTTTTTTGTTTTGCTTGGGTGGTTCTCTTGGATGGCATTACAATGCGTGGTTGTGCATGAATTTCAGTCCATGGGCATTTCATGTCGCAACTGATAAAACTGTATATATTGTTTTAGTGAAGGAATAATGCATGTAATTTCATAACCCAAAAAGTGCTCACACTTGTTTCTAATGATCTCTCATCTTTAAACTGTCATTTTTCCTTCTTTATTTTTATTTTTTAAAGATGGGGAGCTTTAAGAAATCTTTAAGTCAATTTCAGAGAGAGGAAATAAAATATGCATGAGATCCCTAAATCATAGGATTACCATCACCTGCATTAAGGTTTAAACATTTAATTTTATCTAGGTGGAGATGGGAGGTTGATGGGGTTATGCTTAAAGGAGCTTAAATTTCCTTTTTAAACTAACCATTACCCTTAAAGCTTCTTCTAAAAGTACAAACTTGCAGAATTTGCTGCATCATTCATTTTGAAGTGTGGTTTAGAAAGCCCAAGAGATCATAAAGTTTGTTCACATTTGTATAGTTGAAGGAATAGCCCATAGGCGTGATAGCGTAGCAATGGCTTTCTCCTAAAATTGTTTTGAGGGTTATGGATCTTGATGTCATTGGTTAATGGATGATTTTTAAAGTCCTGAAAGTGTGAAAGAGACCTTAAAAATTTGTTTGAAATTTTTGGACGAGAAGGGAAAGAAAACATCTATTAGTATTTTTGATTGACTACCATAATTTTTCGAAAAGGCTTCATTATATGAGTATTTCTATAACCATATTTCAACAAAAGAAGATGGATGAATAAGGACTTGGAATTTTTGATGGACTACGATAAGTTTTCTATCTGAAAAACTGATCTAGAAGAAGTAATATTTTTCTAATTTCTTTGAATTGGATAATAAAGCTTCGAACTGTCTATGTGTTTGACCATGCTTATATTTGGCTTGATTCTTCTAGTATTCAGATTTTGATATGAAGAACTCTGATAGATGGTCTGGTGGAGGTGGTGGAGAGGAAGCAACACAGGATAATAAAAAAACAAGGAGTCTAGGGCCAAAAAGACATGTACTTTTTGCCCATTGATGCATTTTGATGCAAGTTTTTTAAAAAAAATTAGTGAGAATGGAGATATAATTCATTATACAAGATATAGTTTTACAAAGAAATTTGCAATAGAAATTATCCCTTTTAGTATCTGTCCTGTTTAAGTATTGATTAGATTCATGACTTGATTTTTCTGCTCTAGAAATTTTTAGTTCACACATTAATTCTCAAGTTGTAGAATGACTCTTATGTTTTCCAGTCAACATATTACAAAATCAAGGGACTACCAAGGGACTTAAACTAGGGAATTGATCTGCTGTTTTCTTACCATTGGAAGCTGCTAGATGGCAGAGAAAGCATGTGTAAAGCGCCTTCAGAAGGAATATAGAGCCCTTTGTAAAGTATGTCTTATTTCCTTTATATGTTTGCCAACTATAATGACCATAATCTATTATATATTATTCTCCCTTAGAACTTTAGTTTTTGTTTCCATTCTACTTTCCATCTACCGTTATGAAAAACCATCCTTTGCAGTTCTTTTCTCCTCTTTCAAAGGTCAAAGATGAACAGCAAAATGGTGTGGTGGAACTAAAGGATGTTCAGGATAACCACAGGTATTTGCTTCTTGTTTTGTCTGTTATAATTCAGAATGCCTTCGTTTCAAGGACGTGTTTGGAGATGTATGTGGAATTGGGAGATTAATTGTCTGTATGAACTGAAAGTGTACTAAAAATTATTATTCTTGGTGTTACCCACTTGAAAATACACAAAAAGAGATCTAATAAACTGTTAATTTTAAAATGGGAACAGTCTAATAATGGAATGAAATATTGTAATGTGTACATATATATATTGAGTGATATATTGAGATTTAAGAGTTGTAACATTTTGCCTGTGGATATCGATGATAAATTCCATCATGTATTGATGGATATATCGCAAACACTAATACTATAGATACAGAAGCAACATCCGAACATGTATAAAATGGTTTGTATATATAGATGTGATCCCCCTCAACTTTAAAAACCTACCCTTAAATCCCCTCTACTCCTGTTTAAAGTGAATACACAGATGGCCTCAACAAGAAATGATTCTCACTCAAATTTAATGCCTTTGTTCTTATCTTTTATCTCACCCTCCCATTTTCTCCCTCGCTGTACCTGGACTATGGATTTTGTGGTGTGCCTTTCACCTGATTCAATAAGGCCTCTTGAATCTGATGAGTAGTTCATGGATAACGTCTATATATGTAGTTCCCCATGCTCATTTTTGTGGTAAATTAATAATTTTAGAGGGACATATTTACTCAGCAATTATGCTGGTATGACTTTGATGTTGAAGTGCAAAATCCTCAAGAGCTGTGTTCTTCAAATAGCAGAGGGGCTGCGGAGTGGGACCGGTAAGGTGTGGTGGGGGTTAACCTGAGACAGTGAACTCGACTGTGGCATTGGCATCCTTCCCTTGTGATTATCCTTGTCGAGAGCGAGTTCAAGCATTACCTTCTCAAACAAATCATGGTTTTTATTGAATTTAGGTAGAGTAATAACAGTCTTGCAAATTTGCAGAGCACCATCAAATATATTTCAATCACTTTTAAGGGTATAAAAGTAATTCCAACAATTGGATGGAGAAAATAACATTCACTTTAGTCTAGAGTAAGGGGGGTTGTAGTGTTTTAAAGTTGAGGGGTGTGGAATGCATTTTTGAGACAAAATACTGGGAGTAATCAAATTTTCTAGGGGTAATCATATTATGCACCATAATTTGTGCCAGTTAAGATGTGAATGCACCATTAAATATCGGGTGTTTATGCTGTGAATGCACTATACTTAAGCTGTTGTAATTTTTAATCCAAGCACTATTACCTTGCTATAAAGCCCTTGCTCTCAGGATGGAAATGGGGTGATTTTTGTAATTTTTTTTATGATGTTATGTTTTCTTTTGTTTGCACATTGAAGCTTTTTGGTATCACCTTTAAGTATATTGAATTTAATGTTTAAATTCATCATTGAGGGGCATGATGCACATTATTTTTTTAGCAAAAGTAAGGTGAAAATGTGATAAATGTGCAATGGGTCTTTTATCATCATCATCAAGGCAGTGACCAATCAGATTAATAAGATGGATTGAAGACTCATCAAAATCCAAATTAGATCAAAGACTCATCATCATGGGATATAATACCCTTGGCCTAATGTAAAAGTGGGATAAACTGTCAATTCTATATGATATTAAATTATAAAATAGCAAAATAAGAACTTTGTTTGATAGTAGAAATAATAATTAAACTGGACGGAGAATTAGTAACTTAAAATTAAATTGTGATTTGTGTATATTACAGGACCGAAGTTCACAAGATAATGTCAGCATCGTCATTGTTGATTAGGGGAATGCACTTGTATGCATTAAGTTAATTTAATCTAATGTTTTCCATTCTAATCTAATGTGTTAATCTATTGTACTGATATTAACCTTTCTAATTTGGTCCTGGCTGTGACTTTTTGCAGGACAGATTGGCAAAGTTTGCCTCGTCAGAAAAAAATTTTGTTTATAAACTGGGCCAAGCTCTTGTTACTATCGGTATTGTGTCATTAGGAATATGGATGTCTTCTCTGCTTTCTGCGTGAGTTTTCAAGCCTGCTGACTTTGTAAATAAATCCTCACTGATTTCCAATATATTGTGTCTAGATATATTCTGTAATTGTACATGTATCACATCTTATTGATATTAATAAATGTGTCTCAGAAGAATCTGAAATGATTGTCATTTTTACATTCATTAAAGTAATGTACCAACTATGCTGCAAGAATAGATTCACTTACAATTGCTTTTATAAATCATTTTACTTTTAGAGTGATTTCTTGCTGATTGAAAAGCAATTAAGATTTGAAGATGCCTGCTAAATTTCAACTCTTTCATGTCCATGTTGGGACACTTCATAGAAATTCTAGTGCCAGTTAAATATTAGCTTGGTATATGCAGAAAAATTAGTTTGGAAACTCGGAAGCCAATTTTCTCTAATGTTCTATGAGATGCAGAGATGTGTGGTAGAACCTTTTGTCAATGAAAGGTGAACTGTGCTAGATGGGTACTCTGTTGAAAAAGGCTATGGCGGCGTTTTTTAAACGTCACTATATCCCTACTTATAAATGTCTATGACGCTGTTTCCAAAACGTCGCTAAATGTCATAGTGACGTCATTATACCGTTAGGACAGGACATTCAGCGGCGTTTTTAAAATATAGCGACGCTTTTAAAGCGTCATAAAGCTATAGCGACGGCCGCATCTTCGACGTTTGGTACTAAACGCCACAAAAACAATTAGCGACGCTTTTGATATCTATAGCGGCATTTTTAAAACGCCACTAAAAGTCAATTTTCCAGCAGTGAGCTTTGTCATAAGAACATGCTTAAAATAATTTGAGGTGCTATTGGATAATAAATTAAAAATTAAGTATTAAAAATTGAATATTGAATTTATTAAGTTAAAAAATTATTTGTTAAAAATTTAAATACTGAACTAAAAATTAATTATTTGACATATATATAAGATTAAATTTAAAATTTATTATTTTTAAATTATATATTTTAATTTTTATATTGTGATGGTGGTGATAGTGGTAGTGGTGATGAAGGAATGATGATGATGGCCGTGGTAGTAATGGTAGTAATAGCAATAGTGATCATTGTACTGTTGGTGGTAGTGGCGGCAGTAGCAGCAACAGTAGTAGTGGTGGTGGCGATGGTAGTTGCATAGTAAGTTTATAATAGTATATATTTATACTTATATTTAATATTTATAAATTTAGTAAGAATTAAGTAAGTTTCATAAGATTTAAAATTTTCTTAAGTTTTAACTTATTTTAAGAGGCAGTTAAAATTTTAAGTGATATTAATTATAATTATCAAATAAACTTAATTAATTATTACTTAATACATTCAATTTAATTGTGAAATTATGTTATCAAATAACCCTTGAACTTATTTATTTTTTTATCAAGATTTTTTTCTATTGATGTAAAACATTGGTACAACACAATTAAATTTGCCCCTCCCTTACACCATCCAATCAGACTAAAAATTGGACGTAAATGGATTTCGCAACTAATTTTTTTTTTTAATGACAAAAACACTCTGATAATGACAGCCACTAGGAAAAGTGAGAAAATTGGTTGTCATTAGGGTCGTTTGGAATGCGGGTTGGTATTTTAATTTTTTGGCTTTTTAATTATTTTAGCTTAGGTTAAATTTGACAATGATTTTTTTAGTTAATTTTTTGATTTTTTTTATTTGGGACTTTTTTGTTTGTATGGTATTCTTGATTAATTTTTTTGGCTTTTTAGCTTTGGAATAGCATTTTTTTTTTCTCTTTTTGTAATTTTTTGACTTTCTTTTGTCTTTTTGTGATTTTTTAGCCCAACATGTTTACCAAACAACCCCTCATTTGGGATGAGCTTTTGATTTTTTTGACTTTTATGAGAGAAAAAATAAAATGATTATGATTTAAATTTGACATTTTATTTTATTAATTTTTTAATTTATGTTATCATTTTATGGCTATTTTAACCCGAAATTAGAATGCCAAATGAAGGCATTGTAGATTCCTGGCTTCATATAGAATATGTAGAGAATTATTACGTAATAAAAAACAATAATAACATAGTAATTAGATATATATATATATATATTTATATTTCACTATATATATTGTTATTGTATTAATTTATTAGGTCTAACAACTTATATTTATTGACAAATTACACTAATAGTTCCTATAGTTTGGAATTTGTGTTACTATAATTTTTGACTTTTTAATTGTGATACATTTGATCCTAAATTTTGAATCTTGTTCTAAATAAGGACAATTGAAGATACCATTGCTCAATTTCAAGAGCAAAATCGTCAATTTAATAAAATATAAACTAATTTGACAAAAATAAATGTTAAAAAAATATTTTTAAATTTTTAAAAATTATTTCTACCCACCAAAGATAAAATTATGTAAAATTGATAAATCTTGTAGACATTTATTTATTTACTAAATTAATTTTTATTATATGTTTGGATGATGATCATGTAATGGGTGATTGTTAGGCTTTTAATATGTAATCGATATATTTAATATATGAAATATTTTTAATTTTGAATTTTTTGACTTAATAGATTAATTTAATAATGATATCAAAATTGTCGCCATATTTGATTTTTGAAAAAATAAATGTTATTGTGATATTGTAAATAGAGATGGTTAGGATATGAATTGAATGAAATTATGTGTTAAGTCTATGATTAAGAATGTTAAGCAAGCAATTAAATGAAATTATGTGTACGACTTGCATAGCTTATTGAAATACAACATCTTATTGATTAATTGAGATATAAATATTTGAAAAATAATTTTTTAATAAATTCTCCTTAAAACTACTAGTATAATTTTTCAAAAAAAATATAGTGTTGACACTTTTGTGTCACATATTTTGAATTTTTCTAAAATGCCCCTGTAGTTAATGGTTATGTAAAAAAGAAGAGAGTACGACTTAAAACTAAGATAATAAATTTAACAAATTAAGCCCTGACCACTTGAATAATAAATATTTTATGTGTATATCATATGATACTATACTCACATCAATCCTTAATTGTAATGGTTATTATACATACGATCTCATCCATTGCTAAAAAAATTTAAATAAAATTAGATGACATTTTTTTATCCCCACCTACCCTATTGTGTAGTTTTTATTAACATACTATGAAAATTTTAATTGATTGATAGTCTAACATTATACCCAAGATTTACTCGATCTAGTGTGCGAGAACCTTGCTAGTGAAGGAATTATATATTTGAAAAATTAAATTTATGAAAATATAAAATTAGTAATTTTTATACAAATTTATTCTAATTTGATAATTATTGATCTAGACATTATATTCATCAATTTTATATTAGTATTACAAAAGACAACATAAGAGATGTTAATTAATAGATAGCATTAGTCCAAGAACTATAATTGGGTCATTTTGGATCTATTTCAATGATGGAAATCGTTCAATATTTAGTATTTTTCAAATAGATCATTCATGTAAAAAAAAATAAGTTGATTGAATATTAATAATCACATCTAGATTATATTTGCTTTTACAAAATTTGATGGCAATTTTGATTTTAAAAAATAGGCATTTTGTTGAAACAAATGTGAATCAAATGTGTGATTATTGATTTCGATCAACTTAATATTTTTTACAAATGATCTATTTTAGAGACATTAAAAATTAAACGATCTCACAATAGATCTACTAAATTTAAATATTCTCTCAAGTTAAAATTCTAATATGAGAGAAACCAAATCCTCTCTAAAAAATCCCTTGGTGCTTATGTAAAAACCACATTAATAAGAAAAATTAGACTTGAAATAAAGATCATGAGTTTAACACACACATACAAAAAAAACAAAAACAAAAAAATCTGGCCATATAGATAACTCATATATATATATATATATTATTTATCATAATTCTTAATTTTTTATTATTATTATTATTTTTAAATTTATGCATACGACTAGTACATATATACAAGAATTATGAAGTTAGGTGGGAATGGTGGCTAGAGCATAACAATGCATTTTTGGGTTGTCCTTTTTGCCTTGTCCAACTGTAATGATTGAGGCCCTTACATTTATTACATATTCATTCACAATAATATTGGAATTATACCTATCATTATTAAGTGTATAATAAATTAAAAATTAAAAAATATCCCATCACATTATTATGAATAAAATTATAGATATTTTTGAGGATGTCAAACATTTTTTTTTTTACACAATAACAACTAATGGTTGTTTTGAGATGATGATTAAAAATTATTTTTTTGATTTTTTTTATAAAAAATGTGTAAAAAATATAAAAGATAATATGATTCAAAATGAATTAAAAAGTGAAAGATGACTTTTAGGGATAGTTTGGAATGATCTAAATAAGTGTATTTTTGACTTTTCATGAAATATGAGTTGTGTATGAGTTGAGTTTGAAGTGATGTGATTTAAATAAGATAGTGACTTTTTGACTTTTTATTTTTTTTAAGTTATGACAAACAAGATCTAAATTGGACGTATATGGATTTCGCAGCTAATTTTTTTTTTTTAATGACAAAAGCACCCTTAATAACGACAACCACTAAGAAAAGAGAGAAAATTGTCATCAGGTTCGGTTGGGTTGTAGGTTAGTATTTTAATTTTTTGACTTTTTAATTATTTTAACTTAGGTTAAAAAGTTTTGTTTGGAATAAATCTTTTAACTTTTTTAAGAGAAAAAATGAAATAATTATGGTTTAGATGTGACGTTTTGTCTTATTAACTTTTCAACTTATTTTATCATTTTATAACTATTTTAACCCAAAATTGGAATGCCAAATGAAGGCATTGTAGATTCCTGGCTTCATCTAGAATATGCAGAGCATTATTACGTAATAAAAAACAATAATAACATAGTAATTAGATTTATATATTTTTTTTATATTTCACTATATTGTTATTGTATTAATTTAATAGGTCTAACTTCTTTTTGTTGGCAAATTACACTAACAGTCCCTGTAGTTTGAGACTCGTGTCACTTTAATTTTTGACTTTTCAATTATGATACATTTGACTCTGAATTTTGAATATTGTTCCAAATAATGACTATTAAAGATACCATTGCTCAATTTCCAGGGCAAAATCGTTAATTTGATAAAATATAAACTAATTTGACAAAAATAAATGTTAAAAAAATATTTTTGAATTTTTAAAATTTTTTCGACCCACCACAAACAAAATTATGAAAAATTGATAAATCTTGTAGACATTTATTTATTTACTAAATTAACTTTTATTATGTATTTGGATAATAATCATGTAATGAGTGATAGTTAGGCTTTTAATGTGTGATCGATATATTTAATATATAAAATATTTTTAGTCTTGAATTTTTTGATTTAATGGATTAGTTTAATAATAATATCAAAGTTGTCGCCATATTTGATTTTTTAAAAAAAGAATGTTATTGTGATATTGTAAACAGATATGGTTGGGATATGAATTGAATGAAATTATGTGTTAAGTCTATGATTAAGAATGTTAAGCAAGTAATTAAATGAAATTATGTGTTAAGTCTATGATTTGCATAGCTTATTGAAATACAATAATATCTTATTGATTAATTGAGATACAAATATTTGAAAAATAATTTTCTAATAAATTCTCCTTAAAACTACTAGTATAATTTTTCAAAAAAAATATATTGTTTTGTGTCACATATTTTGAATTTTCATAAAATGTACCTGTAATTAATGGTTATGTAAAAAAAGAAGAGAATACGACTTAAAACTAAGATAATAAATTTAGCAAATTAAGCCCTTACCACTTGAGTGAGTAATAAATATTTTATGTATATTTTTTTAATCATTATTTTTATATTATTATTATTATTTTTTTTAAATCGCACCTGCATTAAATGTACAACCCGTTAATATATATATATATATATATATAGAATTCAAATACAACCTAACGGACCTTCATTCTGTCTAGTATAATTATTCTATATATACATGGGCATCTTGAACACAACTTGCAAGTTGAGTGATCAGGTTCATTAACAGCTTGCATACTGCATAAGCTCATAGCCCAGTCTTCTCTCTCTGGTGATCCGCCGGAATCCATGGGTACCATGGTCATCTCTACCGAAATTCGGTACTCGAGCTTGCCTGAAAGTTATGTCCGGCCGGAGTCGGATAGGCCGAAACTGTCCGAAGTGGAAGACTGCCAAAACGTTCCGATAATTGACTTGGGTTGTGAAGATAGAAGCTTAATAGTCCACCAAACAGGCCAGGTTTGTCGATTCTATGGATTTTTCCGGGTTTTTATTCATCCCCTTTTCTTTTAAGTTATTCAACTCATACAAAAAATCAATTACAAAATCAGATATAATCATTTTATACAGACGTGTGACCCATAAAAGAGTAAAATTTTTTGTAGGTTATGTCCGATTTTATAATTGATTTATATGTTATTAGACATTTTGTTTTCTTCTTCTTCTTCTTCTTCTTCTTCTTCTTCTTCTTCTTCTTCTTCTTCTTCTTCTTCTTCTTCTTCTTCTTCTTTGGCATAAAATATATGTTAGTGAATTAATAATTTAATTATTGCACAAGTCGGTATCTCTTCATATACTCAAATTGAGAGTTTACTGAATCGAGTGAACGGGATGAGATTCAAACCCTCATCAACAATGACATTTCTTAAACCTAAACTCTGTGTTTGGTTGGGGTTTTTGGGGTGGGATTTGGAAAAGGAATGAGAAATGTAATCCTATTTATGTTTGATTATAATAAAAAATATATGGAAAAAGAAACGGGGTGAGAAATAAATAAAGAAATAGGAGACCTTTTAGGACATCAATTCTATTTTATAACCAACACAACCAAACATAGTTGGGATTTGGAATTCTATTAATTATTTCTCGTGTTCCTTTCATTTCCATTTCCCTTTCCATTTCCCTTCCCAAATCCCCCAACCAAATACAGCGTAAATTGTTGTAGGTGATAAATCATGGAGTATCAATGGAGGCAGTGGAGAAAATGCAACAAGTGGCGAATGAGTTTTTCAATTTATCGGTGGAGGAGAAGATGAAGCTCTACTCGGACGACCCGTCGAAGACGATGAGACTCTTTCAACAAGTTTTAATTTGAAGAAGGAAATGGTTCACAATTGGAGAGACTATCTCAGACTCCATTGTAATCCTCTTGACCAGTATGTGCCTGAGTGGCCTTCCAATCCCCCTTCCTTCAAGTAACACACCTCTCTCTCTCTCTCTCTCTCTCTCTCATATTTACAATTAATTAATTTAATTTTTATTTTTTCATAGATAGCTAAACAGATCGATGACATAAACAAATAAGTAAAAGGAGAAATTACAATTAAGTAGAAAGTCCAAAAAAATTTTTTACAAATTAATGGTAAAACTTAGCAATTTTAATAATTAACATTACAACATATAAGAGTTTTAGAGATCAAATTTTTTGATTCCTAAAAGTAAAAATTTTGTTGTAAAAGACATTTAGGAACTAATTTTTATTGTCGTGAGGATAGTCGTTAAAAGGTCGGTTCAAAAAATAAAAATAAAATTTTTAGTGACAAAATTTAAAAAATGTCACTAATAAATATATTTTTAAGAACAAAACAATATAATTTAAAAAACAAAATTTAAGACAAAAAATTTAGTCCTAAAAAATAATTATTCACCACTCGTACAAAAATTGTACTTGGACATAGAAGGAGACAAAACAGCGTGAAAAGTGTCAACTCTTATAAAATTAAACCATTTAAAAAAGTATTGTCTACAAAACCATTTAGGGCTAGTTTGGCATGTACTAAATAAGTCAAAAAGTCAAAAAGTCACTATCTTATTTAAGTCACATCATCTTATTTAAATCACATCACCTCTCTAACACATCACATCAAACCCAACCCAAACCCAACCCAAACCCACCAATAAGTCAAAAAGTACACTTTTTTAGGACATCCCAAACCAATCCTTACTCTTCACTAATCTATTCATTTATTTAGAAATTAAGAAAAAAATAGTTAGTCAAATTGAGCTATATTCAAATATTGTACGAAATTTATTCTAATGTACCAAAATATTTTATGTAACTATGTGAATATGCTTTTGGAAAAATTATAAAATATTTTTAAAATATCACGTATTTATATTCTTAACTAATTATCATTTAATATATATATTTTTTTATGTTTCTCAATCAATTAATATAATCCAACATCTATTTATCTTCTTTATTAATTATAATGGTATAAAATATCATATATTTATATTTTAAATTATTGAATAATTGTCCTTTCGTCGTACCAACAAAATCCGTGCGGGTCATGTGCCGTCATCACTCAAATATCTTTCTCGACTCTTCGAATTTCTTAACGCTCCACAGTTATTGGCCATGGTGCAATAGTGACGTAAACCAATGATGTCACTATGGGTAAAAAAAAAAAAAAAAAAAAAAAAAAAAAAAAAAAAAAAAACTTGGTCATACAAAAATTAAATTGGGTTTGAAATTTTTTTATAACTGTTTTTTTGAAAAAAAAAAATTTGATATTTTTGACAAATGTTAAAAAGTTCTTTTTTATTAGTTACAAAGTTGAGTGGATTATTTCATTTTTTTTCATTTCTCAGCTAAATAAATAATTACTAAAGCCACAAATTTTTTTTTGGCTGAAACCGAAACTAATTAAGTGTTAAAATTGTATTATTTTATGTAGGTTATGTATTAGTCAAACAGTAATGTTAAGTATTATAAAAAAAAATTATAAAAATAATCATGAAAATTTCATAATTCTTGAATTACACCTAAAATAAAATATCACACATTAATCAAAATAATTTAAGAATCATAAATTTTTCATAATTATTTTCGTAAAAAAAATTTCATGACCTCTAACTCGTTGTTAGTGGTGGTGACAACTCTTATAACACATGAAAGATGTGAATTACATTCTTATTGACTTGAATTCTATCTTGAAAAATGTTAGAGGTCCCAAATTTTCTACCAAATAAATGACCAAATGTCTCACATGGGTGTGGAGCCCACAAAATTGCGGACCCCACACCCATGTGAGACATTTGGTCATTTGTTTGGTAGAAAATTTGGTGCCCCTAGCATTACCCATCTTCTATCTTGGACTAATTGGTGATTCTGTGGGGTGCACCTGTACGCGTTGACGTAAGCAAAACTGAATCATGTGATGCATTATTTTATTTAGTACGTGTCAAACCATCGCATTAGCCGTATGTGACACGAAACATTTTTAGGCCCCGTTTAGGAAAAAGATTAGGATTAAAATAGTTTTATGCGAGAAAATATGTTATTTTAATTAAATAAAATAAAATATCATATTTAATTTATAATTATTTTATTTTATTTTTTTTAAAAATTAAAAAAGTCAAAAAGTCTATCTTTAATAAGATTTTTTAATCTTAAATTAAAATAATTAAAAAGTCAAAAAGTCAATTCACATCTCAAACGAACCCTTAGTAGATGTTTGGAAAAAACTAAAAAAGTATACTTTTATATATATATATATATATATATATATATACATACACTTATTTAGATGAAATCAATCAACATCTTCTCTTTATTTTTCTAACAACATTCTCTACTTTTTTACCTTTTTACTTATTTGTTAAAAATTAAAATACACTTATTTAGAATATTTTAAACCGCACCTATGGTAGTTTGCAATGTTGCCTAGCTTTACTACTTCTAGAAAATGCAATAACATTTTTTAGAAAAATAAAATTTTATAAGCGAGACACCCACCCAGGTAAAATATCTTTTATTGAAAAAAATTTATCTGATGATCTTTGACAAATTTACATGGTATTTCAATTTAATAATTATTAATTATAATATTAGGAATTGATACTTTTTATTAAGATTTGAAAAAATAATTTGACACATTAAATGACAAATGATATATGAATAATTTGGCACATTAAATGACAAATGAAAATTAACTTTTTTTTAATGATTTTTTAATTTTTTACAAAATGAATTTTAAAAAAGTAAAAGGAATAATTAATTTCTTTATAAGGATTTTTAACTAAAATAGTGACTTCTCAAAATAAGCCTTAATCAACAATATTTTTCTTGTTTATTCTGATATTATTATTATTATTATTATTATTATTATTATTATTATTATTATTTTAGGTATTGGAGAATGGAGAAGCCTTTGTTTAGAAAGAAACTATCACCTTCAGATGTTAGAACCTGCTTGGAGATACCTCGGAGGATTGCACTTGATTTACCCATGTACGAGGTCGAGGGATCCAATGGTAAAGCCGAGATGGTTATGCGAGTACGAGATCAAACTGGAAGGAATTGGAGGTTTCGTCGTGGATCAAGGAGAGATGGTAGAGGTTTCTTGGTGAAGAATTGGAAGAAATTTATAACTCAACATTGTCTCAAGGTTGGTGACAGTGTCGAGTTTTATCTCTCTGCCAATCCTCTTGAATATGAATGTTTTGTCGAGTTTCAAACCTATGAACGCCACACCCAGAACTTTTTTCGTTGATTTCTCTGAACAACGAAACATGTTTGGTCTGGTCTGGTGTGAAAGAAAGAATGCTGTTGTTGTTTCTCTTCCGTTTGTGCAGTTGTTTCTCTTAGTATTTCCAGAATATAGACAAATGCTATGTTTTGATTGCATGAAAGGAATAAAGAGCTAAGTAATTGATAATTGACTTGGAATATGGTATTGTGAAATTATTGAATAATTTTTCCTTTAGAAATAGGCTATTTCAATTAGTTTTTTATTTTGTTATTAATTTTTTTTAATTGTTTTAACTTGATTAAAAAAAGTTATATTCAGAATGATAGTTGGTTTTTTTATTTGGTTTTTTTTAATTGATTTGATGATTGTAAGAGAAAAAATAAAATAATTATAATGTTAATGTGACATTTTATTATATTAATTATTTTAATTTATTTTATCAGTATTTATTATTTTAACTTAACTTCTTAAACAAGCCTGTGCTCGGTTATTGTTGTATCCAAACAATCACTTAATTTTTTTTTGTTTTTCTCTAGTGCTGTTTTGTTAATCATAGTTAGTTTATGTGGAGTGTAATTTGTGAAGGATATAATGTTAGAAATTTCAGGAGTTTATTAATTTTTTTATCATATACTTATATGAAAAAAATTTGATAAAACTCTTGGGTCACTATTTTTATTTTTATTTTTATTTTATTATTAGTGTAAATTATAAATAATCACTTAAAATTTGTTTAAAATACGAATTGCCCTTTATGGTTTAAAAAATTACAAATACCTTCCTATCAAAATTTTTTATTTAACAGAATTAATTGAAAAAGTGAAATTTCTAACTGTTCACCTATACAATAATAAAATTATCTGAATTATTAATTGAAATAAAATTTTAGCATTATTAAAAATTATTAATTAACTTGATGAGTTACTAATAAAAGAACCTAATTGTTACGAAATTAGAAACCTTAGGAGGCATAATGTAATTTTTAAAATTACAGAAATTAATTTGTAATTTAAATAAACCTCAGAAGATATGTTTGTAATTTACCTTTAGGGTAAATTATAATTTAACCTCCTGTGGTTTGCCTAAAAAACACGAAGCCCCCCTATAGTTTCATTTATAACACTTAAACTCTCTATACTTCATACTAAAGTGCAATTTTCGACGGAACTGTTTGTTTAAACAGAACGTGTGCTACACGACCATGAATGGAGAGTGGAACAGTTTTTTCCACCCAAAAACATATGGCAAATGACCAAGATACCCTTATTGCCATATATATATATATATACAAAATGGTGTACTGCAATAAAACATGGATTACACTCTTGGCAAAACATTAACATCTTTATCCCCAAACGAAATTCAGTGTTTGAGCATGGGTTTCATTTACTTCAAGCATTAACATCCTTTGAGCATTGGTTTCATTTACCTCAAGCATTAATATCCCTTGGTTTGTTTCATTTACCTCAAGTTCTCTCTCTCTCTCTCTCTCTCTCTCTCTCTCTCTCTCTTATTATATAAATATACAACACCATAATCTTCCATGCAAAACCACCACCATCACCTTTTGTTTCCCCTCTCATCTCACCACCATCACCTTCCATGCAAAATCACAACCAACCAACATCACAACCATCATATTCCATGCAAAACCACAACCAACTTCTTATTCCATGCAAAACCACCACTCAAAATCACCACCACAGCTTCTCTCTCTAAAAATTATCCACAACCAACTTCTTATTCCATGCAAAACCACCACTCAAAATCACCACCACAACTTCTCTCTCTAAAAATAATCCAAACCCACTTTTCTTCTTATAATTCAAATTAGTAACAAACCCAACCCATGAAATCAAACAATTAATATGTGTAAACATTTAGATTTTTGAAATAGCATTGATGGGATTCATACCAATCAAACCCACTTTTTCTTCCCATTTTTTATATTTCTTTGGCCCATCTTTCGGACTCCATAACTTTCTCAATTCTTAACGATTTTATCTCGTTCTTTCACCAATCTCCTCACCTTGCTGTATAATTCATTCTACGCTACCTCGTTTTTTCACTTCTTCCTGAAATGGGTGGTTTCGACATACCGAAAGTTGTCCAAAAATTTCACACATTTCAAAAAAATATCTCCAAATCTATTTCTTTCTTTTTCATCATCCACTCTCTTCTCTTGCTTCATCTATAGCACTTTGTAAATGGTGGTTCTTGGTTTTGACAAAGCTGGGCAATGGTGGTGATGATGGTGGTCGCGGTGAGAGAGAAGATATATATATATATATATATATATATATATAGAGAGAGAGAGAGAGAGAGAGAGAGAGAGAGAAGAATTCAAAGCTTGGATTTACCATTTATCCTTCTCCTCAAGTACACATGTTAACTTATCCATGCTTGGGTTCACCACTATCAAGACCAAACGGGCTGTACAATTTGTTGATTGGTGGTTTATAATGGCATTAAGAAGAAAATTCGAGAAATAAATTAGGGTAATTTAGATTTTTTACAATTTCTGTTACATCCGTCCAAAATTGTACTTTGGTATGAAGTATAGGGGTTTAAGTGTTACAAATGAAACTATAGGGGGGCTTCGTATTTTTTGGGTAAACCACAAGGGGTTAAGTTATAATTTACCCTTACCTTTATTATATTATATATATATATATATATATATATATATATATACATATTTTTGAAGCATTGCTTCAAAACTGGCCAATAACCTCCACTACTCTATTGCTAGAGAAGTTATTCAGGGCCTCTGGACCGAACTAGAACGAGATTGGTGATTGAAAGAACAGTAGAAAGACTCTGGCAATTAATGGTTGGTTTATGACGTAGTCACCTGATTTCCATGAGGCACCCGATAATTTTGAAAATTATCAACTAGTAAGTGTATTGGCGGATTGGTTGGGCCTTCCAAACTTTTAATACGTTATTCGTCCAAAACTAGTTAAATTAGAAAAAATTAATTCGTAATCGTCTGCCAAATTGACTGATAGATGTGAATCGGTTTGATAATTTATATTTTTACAAATTTTTAACATAATAAAAACCTATCAACATAAATTATTTTTTTTTGTTGGATAGCAATCCAATCTATCTTCTATAAACATGGATAATAATCCAATCTATCTGCAAACATGGATAATAATTCAACAAACATCTATCTTAACATTTACTCACTACAACAAATGTCACTTTTGGCAACTAAATTTTTAGTCGCCAAAAGTCACATTTTAGTCGTCCAAACCTTTTGCAAACTATATTTTTTGGTCATAAGCTTTGTTGTTGAATGATTGTCGGGAAAGGTAATTGGTGACTAAAAAAGATTTAGTCACTGAAAATTCACAATTGTCGACTAATTTTTTAGTCGCCAAAAGCTTTCAATTAAATTTAACATGACGTTTTCAACAACTAACATTTTGTGTCGTCAAAAACATAAATTGTTTAGCTACTAAATTTTTAGTGGCCTAAGCACTACTAAAAAGCAGGGCTTTTGAGTCGGCAGCTTGCCGTCGCAAATAGCGGATTTGCCAACGCAAAAACTTTTTGCGACGGCGTTTCGACGGCAACTCAAGCGACGAAAATGATGGGGTCGCAAAAAGTTTTTGAGTCGGCAATCTGCCGACGCAAAAAGTTTTAATTTTTTGAGACGGTAGATTGCCGACTCAAAAAGTGGTTAAATGTTTTAAAAAATTTAACTCATAATTTTCTCACTGAGGCTCCCAAGGTTCGAACACACACCCATTTGGACAAGTTGACCCAAGGTCAACGCACTACACCCACTTCACCACCACACCTCTTTCAGATATTAAACGAGATATATATTATTTATAGTATATACACTCAATATTAATATAAAAGTATATGTATAAATAAATATATTTATTAAATATAATCAAGTAAATAAATATATATCTTGGTTATAAATATTTTTTTTTGCTACGGCATCAGTTGCCGACACAAAAAGGTCTAATTTTTTGCGTCGGCACAAATTTGCCGACGCAAAAGGTCTATGCCGACTCAAAAGGTCTAATTTTTTGCGTCAGCACAAATTTACCGACGCAAAAGGTCTATGCCGACTCAAAAGGTCTATCTTTTGCGTCGGTAAATTCAACCGACTCAAATAATACTATCAAATATTAATTTTTTGTGTCGGCCAACGGTGCCGACACTAAAGGTTTGGTATTTGAGTCGGTAACTCGGTGCCGTCTCAAAAAGGCTACCTTTTGCGACGGTAAAATTTGCCGACTCAAAAAACCGACTCAAAAGACCCTTTCTTTAGTAGTGAAGGTATAATATTTTTGTTTTGGCTACTAAATATTTTGTCACCAAAAGTGTTTTATTTATTTATTTTTTATTTTTTATTTTTTGGCTACTAAATCATTAGTCGCCTAAAGTCTTATTTTTTATGATTACCAAATATTTAATTGCCAAAAGATTTGTTTTCATTTAATAGTGAAAACCCATTATCAACAGTGAAAATGATATACATAAACCATTTCCTAATAAACAAGACATGTCTCACAAAAAATGTCTCACTTGAGTGAAACCCCCAAACTTTGAACTGCGTATACAAATAAAGAATTTTCAGATCAAGTTTACAAGGAATAAACGGAAATGGAGATGGAGATTACACACATAGGATGGGATGGAACTACTACTACTACAAACACCACCAACAATCCTATGAGAAAATTAGTGAAAAATTCAATTTAAAAATGGTACAAGGCATTAGATTTTAAGTAAAATCTTATTTGGTGATAAGAACAAGCCGGAATAGTACTGAAAAAATCGCTGAAAATTTTCGTCGACGCTGGGAAAGTTGTTGGCAGCTACGGTGACTAGCGGCAGCAGGTGATGGTAATGAGATAGAGAAATGCGTACTATTCAATAAATAGGGTGTTGAATGAGTGACATATGCCATATTTTAACAAATAAATAGTTTGGTGAATTTCAACAGATAGGAATATAAGCTTGGTGAATTTCAATAAATAGACAAATTAGGTAATTTCAAGATATTGAGTGATTTTAATAAATAGACAGATAGGTTGATTTTAACTGATAATTGTCCTTTTGAACAAATTGTATCCTTTTAATCTAAAAATATTAAAACTTATTAAGAAATGAATTTATGACCTGAATGTTATTGATTAAATAACACACAAGTGCTTTTCTACACCTTATTGTTTAATTTTTACATAAATATGGAGGCTAAGGACGACCTATTTGGCCATATGTTTAAAATAATATACTGTAATACCTTATGAATAATAAATTTTTGAACAAATTACGTTGATAGTCGTGTATTTTGGTCTTTGTGTTATTTTTGCTTCTATAATTTTAATTAGCTCAATTTTGACTATATATTTATAATTTTGTCTCAATTTAATCTAATTGCTTACAATTGTTAATATTTTTTAATGAAAAATATTTACATGAGTGCCATATGTCATATCTTTTAAGGTAAAATTATAAATTTGTTCAACTCAATGAATTAATTTCAATCAATTTAATGATAATTTTTTATCAAAAACACAAACACCGTTATCAATTGATCTAAATTGAGCTAATTGAAAATGTAGGGATCAAAATGACACAAGAAGTAAATGTAAGGACTATTAGTGTAATTTTCTTTTTTTTTTTTTTTTTTGGCCATATCTAGAAACATAAAAACTTTCTTGAATAATTCTATGATACTTATTATTAAAAACGTAAGAGAACAAATTTGATTGATTGTCAAACAAAATAATGATACTTGGTCATTTAATAATACTTGGATGCATGTATTTTTAATAATACAGAATTTTAGTAATTTTTTAGATACTATTAATCATGACGTGTTTGCGCACATACGCATACCACGTCAGCCGCCGGCGTCTAATTAGCCGGTAAAATTGATAAATGTTGAAATTGCTCAATTTCAAAACGTCTTTTACCTCTCATTATTCGAAAGGTGAGGAAAAAAAAAACAATTAAATATGACTATTGTGGAAGAAACCAATTTTGGAAGATAATTTTTTTTTAAAACAGTTTGAAAATTTATTTGATTGAATATTTTAAAAATAATTTTGGTATGATTTATAATTTTTTTTACAATTGTAATTTTTTTTTTATATATCGCAATGTATGAATCTATATAATAATAATATGGGTAAATTAAAAATACACTTATAAAATTTGATTAAAATACGAATCACTCACTATGGTTTTGAAAATTACATTCCACCTTTTGAAGTTTCTAATTTTATAACAAATCGTTTATTTTATTAATAAATCATTAAGTCAATTAACAGTTTTTAATGATGTTAAAAATATATTTCAATTAATAATTTAAATAATTTTATTATTATATGGGAGAGTAATTATGAATTTTATTTTTTTTAATTAATTATGAATAAAAATTCTAATAAAAAGTATTTATAATTTTTTAAATCATAAAAAATAATTTATATTTTAAACAAATCTTATAAATATTTTTTTAATTTACCCTAAAAAATTCATCGAGTTAGTTAGAGAAGTGAAGTAGCATTAGGGGTGTCCGCGGTTTGGTTTAGGACAGTTTGCGGTTCGGTTTGGACCCGCCCGCATCTATGCGGTTTGGGAAAAAATCAACCCGCAACTGCCCGCAATGCGGTTTGCGGTTTGTGCGGATAGGGTTCGCGGTTGTGCGGGCGGTTGCGGGCGGTTTGCGGATTGAACTTTTTTTTCAAAAAATTATTTTTAAACCTTTTTTTCCCCCTATTTTGTCAATCTTTATTTTAAACCTTTTTTCTCATATTTTCTAAAATGCTCCAACATTAATAATTAATAAACTAAAATTTATAAAATAAAAAAACACAACAAATTCAATTCGTAACCTAAACAAATCATTCAAAATCTACATTCTATCATTAACTTACATTCATCCTATCCTACATTCATCATTCATAATCCAAATAAGAAAATCTTACATTAAAAATTCAACATTCATCATTCCAATCTTACATTAAAAATTCAACATTCATTATTCCTAACCTCCCAAAAAAAAAAAAAAAAGAAGAGTAATTCTTCATTAACTTACATTCATCCAAAATGCAAAAAAAAAAAAAAAAAAATTCATTAAGTTACATTCATCCAAAACCAAAACGCAATTAAAAAAAAAAAAATTGTTGTCAAACTTAAACTTCATTCAATACAAACCCATGAAATAAAATTAAAACACTTCTAAGATATCAAACTTCATCTTCATGAATCACATCCAATTCAACTTTCGCAAATTTCAATTCTAATTCCATGCATTTGGTTGATGAACCTTACACAAACAAATTGAAAAAATATAAACTTTAATCTTCAATTATAGATAGTAAGAAATGAAAAAATAAACAAATGTCTATATATTGCATCTCAATATAGTAAGAAAATGTGTTGATATGAAAAAATTACCAATGAGTAAATGGATATTAGACATCAATTATAGCATCAACATTATAGGTTGAAGTTGAAGATGAGCTTGACTCCAAAGTACCTAATTAGAAGTCAAGAAGAGAAGATTAATAAAACTTACATTAGAAAATGAATAATAATACAAATTAAAATAAAGATAAATAAATTCTCATTTACCCGAGTCATATTGCTCAAATTCTTCCACATCATCCATCGCCTTTCGAAGAGAAATTGGAAGGTTGCTCCGAAGCCAATTTTGAGTACATACAAGAGCTTCAACCCATAAAAGGCGAGAGTGAACTACGAAATGGGTCAAGAATACGTCCTCCCGTACTAAAAGCCGACTCCGATGCAACGGTAGAAATAGGCATGGCCAACACATCCCTAGCAAGTTGTGATAACACCTTATATTTGGTTGCATTCAACTTCCAATAATCTAAAATCTCAAATGTTTGATTCTTTGCAAAATATTGAACCTCGGATAAATATTGTTCCAATTCCAACTTAGATCCACTAGTGCATCGCCCCTCCAAATAGGAATTAAATTGGGAGTCAACTAAAGAATAGGGATCATCATCATCATCATCTTCCACCATATTCACAACTTCACTCACACTTGGAAATTTCTCATTTGAAGGATAAAATGTGACATAATGGCTATACAAACGATTCAAGCAACTCTTAACCTTGTCTACCATCTCTTCCACCTTCCTATTATCTCCAAGAAACAAATTGGAAAAAACAAAACTCTAAGTATGCCATTTTTTTGGTAGGATCAAGAACCACCGCAACATACAACAACAAATTGATTTTGCTTCCATCTCCCCAATACTTGCTAAACTTTAGCTTCATAGTCTTTGCCATTGTGCTCAAAATATCATCCTCCTCCAAAATTAATTGGTTAATTTTGTTTTCAATAACAAACATCTCTTTGTAAAAAGCATTGGAAGTAACAAAGAGAGACCCCGAAAATTTCTTGGTTGCAACATAAAATAATTTTAGAAACCTCAAAAAAATTCTACACTTTTTCCAATCCAACTCATTCGGACTTCTTCTTATGCCACCATCAACATCCTTAAAATAAGGTTCAAAGTTGGAATCCACTAACTTCAATCGGTTAAAAGCCTTCTCATACTTTTCGGCGGCCTCTAACATCAAATAGGTAGAGTTCCACCTAGTTGGTACATCTAGGCATACAAGAGCTTTTGAATCAAGTTTGAGTGTGGCCGCACACTTCTTAAAAACATCATGCCTATGAGGAGAAGACCTCACATATCTCACCGCAAGTCTAATGTTGGAAATAGAATCATCCATTTCTTTCAACCCATCACTCACAACGAGATTAAGAATATGTGCACAACAACGCATATGAATAAACTCATGTTGCAAAATAGTCCCCTTCCAATCTTTGGTTATCGTTTTCAAATATTGAATGGTAAGATTATTTGAACTAGCATTATCAACTGTTAAGGTGAATATGCTATCAATGTTCCACTCAATTAAACACGACTTAATTTTTCGACCCAATGCTTCTCCTTTGTGATCTTCAACTTGTTGAAAATTTATGATTCGTTTTTGAAGTTTCCAGTTATCATCAATGAAATGAGCAGTCAAACACATGTAACACAAATTTTGAATAGATGCCCAAGTGTCCGTAGTAAAGCAAATTCTACGACCCTTCACGGCCTTCTTTAACTTATCCCTTTCATTCTTGAATATGTTGAGCACTTCTCTAGATATGGTTTGACGAGAGGGAATTGGTGTGAATTTGGGTTGCATGACATTACAAAATCTTCTAAACCCAACACCCTCCACAAATCTAAATGGTAACTCATCAATGACAACCATCTCCGCAAGAGCCCTTTTACAAGTATCAAAATTAAAAATTGTTGCTACAACCTCAACACCCTCTTCATTTTGTTTCGGTTTAAGATTTAATGTTTGTTGACCATCTGTATCCCTATTTGGATATTCTTTACAATTGGGTGTATGACTCCTTAAATTGCTAGTCCCATAAAGTCTAGAGTCAGCCATATACTCTTTCTTACAATATTTACATACGGCTCTACGCTTCCCATCGGTCCCTATAACCTTGTCAAAATGATCCCAAACTGTGGATGGTGCTCTCCCCCCTCCACCCTCACTCTTTCTCTTTGGGGGTCTAGGAGGCTTAGGTTCAGGTTCATGTTCGGGTTCGACTAAGAGGGGATTCATTTGAGAATTAGAGGATTCCGGAGGTACAAGATTGATTGCGGGAGATTGAATACTATCCTCTATTTAAACTGGATTACAAAAACAGTCAATGATTCAATTTTAATTCAATCAAACAGATTAATTCAACAGATTTAATCAAAAATTCCCTAAACAAACACAAACACAAACTATCAAGAAGACTGGATTAACTCTTCTTTCTTGCACATAACACAAACTATCAAGAAGACGTTTGAAAAGTTGAAGGTATATAATTAGGCAATCTGGATATCATATTAAATTCAAACAGGCTGTGCAGTTCTGCAACTGCAATGCATTAAAAGGGAAAAGTTCACCTTCTGGAAGAAAGACATTACAGGAGTTGGAATCATCATCATAATTTATGTATTACATATAAAAAAAAGTGATCACAGAAACTTAAAATGGCCATGTATTTACATGCACTTTAAGGATGAAAACTTGTCCACAATATCAGCATTATGACTACTAAAATGCACTTTAAAATACAACTTGGTAGGCATTTATAGGCTAAAATGCACTTTTAGTCATTTTTTTTATTAAAATTCAGTTTTTGACTAAAATTCCCTAAAAACAGACAGATTTAAAATTCCCTAAAATTCAACAGATTTAATCAAAAATTAATTCCAAAAAACAAAATTATTTTTAATAACAGATTGAATTCCAAACAGATCTATGAAGTTGCAAACAGATCTATGAATTCCAAAAGTGTAAACCATGCTTCTATACGAATTCAATACAGATCCAACACAGACAGATCTATACAAATTCAATACAGATTCAACACAGACAGATTTAAATCAACATAGACAGATCTATACAAATTCAACACAGACAGATTTAAATCAAAAAATCTGTTGCTTAAATCCAAAATTAAATCAAAGATTATACATTCCAAACAAACAAACACAGACAGAGATCGGGGCGAGAGAGAGAGAGAGAGAGAGAGAGAAAGGCTTACCTGTGAGAGAGAGCCGATCGGTGTGGATGCAAAACCAGAGAGTAAGAGACTGAGATGAGATAGTGAGGGAGATGAGATAGTGAGGGACACAGATCAGAGTCAGAGAGAGACAGATCTCATATGTTCGAAAAAAAACCAAAGATCGGGGAGAGAGAAACATAGACAGAGATCAGAGAGAGGGGCTTTACCTGTGTGCGATGAGGTCGATCGATCGGTCGATCTTGTGAGAGAGAGATTCGATCGCTGAGTGAGTGCACAGATGAAAATCGCGAGTGAGAGTGAGAGAGAGACCGAGAGGAACAGAGGAGATAGATAGATACAGTTCTGATGATGAGTGATGAGTGAGTGGGTTTGATTAGGTTAGGGTTTTCTTTGTTTTGGACGATCAGATTTAAAGGGGCAAAAAAGAGGTAATTTTGAACGGTCAGATCAGATTAAAAAAAAAAAAAAGAGTTTTATGCGGGCGAGTTGGGCGGGTGCGGGTCAAACCCGCAACCCGCCCGCAACCCGAAATTTACATAAAATCCAAACCGCACCCTACCCTAATGTGTTTGCGAAACAGCCCATACATGCGCGGTTCGGATCTGGTAGGGCAGTTTGGGCGGTTCGGATGACCCTATGCCCAGCCCTACATGCAACCGACTTAAAAGAAAGAGAATGCAAATGCTTTAAAAAAGCAAAGTGCAAGCTCAGAAAACAAAGACATATATAGAGTCAAAAAAGTTGCGACGAAAATAAAATAAATAAATAAATAACCTTACTTTCGAATGTTCTTTTTTGGGGGTTTGTAACTGCTAATAGTACTGGTCCGTAGAGTTTAGATTTTGTTTGTTTCCGTTTGTTGTTTTCTTTCACCTGTCTTTTGAATATAAATATATTATATGATATACATTATGATTAAAATTAATATTGATTATAAATTACTATAATATTTAGTATAAAAAATCAATATATTTGGATTTTTTTATATTTTTTAATATACAAAGTGTATAAATAAAAAGTGTGAAAATAATATTTTTTATTTACGTTATATTTTTTTAATTAAAATAATATCTTTTCAAATTTATAAGTGTATCTTATTTTTTAAATAATTTTTTATAGAGATAATATGACACCAACAATTCAGTTCGACGTTTCGACGTGACCCTTTCGTAATCACATGACACATGTCTTTACAACCACAAAATTTGTGAAATGTCAAACCACCTTTGCACTCTTTGTTTTTAAAAAATAAAAAAACTTTTACTCTTTGGCTGGCCCTATTTTGTGTCACTTAGCCAAACACAATTTTCTTTTTTTCTTCTTGCAAGTGCTTCATATTTGTCATGTTGTGTGTTGGACTATTCAATATCATTAATTTTGTGTTGTCTACTATTATGTCACATGATTTGCTTTATCACGTGTTCATCAAATAATTGAAGGGAATGTTCTTATTTATTTATTTATTTTAAATATTTAAATGTGTAATTAGGTACACATGTAATCACATTTATATTTTTTGACTTATTTTATAATTTTAAATTATGGGTCCTAATGATAGTTTTAAAAAGGGTCAATAAGTGCTGTAAAAATTCAAAAAATTTACATATTTCAATACATTTTTTACACTTTTTTTTTTCAAAATTATCAATAGTTCTAAGAGTTGTTTTTTTATTATTTATTTTTTTTTATATAATTATTATCCCACAATAATGGCAAGGCCACTAATGGGGTGCTGTCCAGCACCCGATTGAATTCATTGTTTCGAAATCTATTGAGTGAGTTTGACGAATGGATGCAGACTAAATTGATGGATTGAACAAATCTTTGTTTACAATAAAAATGATAATTTTTACAAAACAAATACTATTTTGCAAAGAGAGAGAGAGAGAGAGAGAGAGAGAGAACACTAATTTTTTAAACTAACGAGAAGTGAGGGTTATGCTTTTTCTAAAAATTTAAAAAATAATTATATTTCATGATCTCTAACTTTTCCCAAGAACAAATGCTTTGCACCCTCACACAGACACCAAACTCTTTACACTTTTTGCTTTTAATCATTGAGAAAATTATTTTGTAATAATTTATAAAGATTGAGAGTTAAATATTTTAGTTAAAAAATATTCTCAAACATAAATTGTCACAATATTCTTTTCATTTTTTATATAAATTTTTTTAAAAAATTAAAAAAATTAATAAAATAACATATTCTCAAACCAACAGTCATTGAAATAAGACTGCGGATAGCTACACTAAATTTATTCTTACTCGAGTGGGTCCCCTTCTGTTGTGCATGGTTTGGTTTTTCCACTAATTCATTATTATATGCAAGGAGAGAATGGAAAAGAAAAAAAAAAAAAAAAAGGTCACTTTGCTTTGCACAACGACATTCATTTATCATTTCTTTAATGTAAAACGCACATGATATGATATATTTTTTATAAGTAAAAAAATCGTTTTATTGATGAAATGAAAATACAAATCATACAAATATCAATAAAACAAAGGAAACGTAGCTTAGCAAATCTGGAGGTGACACATGATATGATAATACAAACGAAACAAAATCTATTGCAAGCACATCCACTGATATATATATATATATATATATATAATAACAGGTTACCAGGCACAGAAACAAAATCTATTGCAAGCACATTCACTGAAACGAGAAAGAAACTTGTTGTTGCAGGTCCCTCATTTAGTTCTTCATCGTATCAAAGGAACTGACGAGTCGGGATGCGGTTAGGGCCTTCACATTCGGCAGAATATGTTCCTTCAGTGAGAGAGTAACGAAGCTTCAGTGTTTCTCCTGCCTCCAGTTCATTACGAGGTACAAATTGAATCCATTTTTCGCGATTCAACATCTTTTTATTACCATTATCACCACCTATTGCTATCTGAAACCTCCACTGCATATCTTTTTGATCCCACACAACCATGACGGGCTGGTTGTTCTCATGAATCAGTGGTATATTCATGTCGGTTAAATCTTCTTCGGAGAGCTTCTTCTCAAAGCTTATTCATCCACTGCTATGTTATCTTCCCAAAGGTGTTTTCTGGTTGCACCTCTTGCACTTTGGATTGCACACTTTGTTTTCTGGATGCACATGCACATCATCCCACATGAGATGGCAATATATCTCATAGCTAAATATTCAACAGTATAGAAGCACAGAAATGGAAGTCTAAAAGCAAGCAAAACAAATGCCCATATCCATAGAGAACAGAGTCTTTTCACATATAGAGTCCTTCTGGCACCCCCTCTTTCTTCTTGAACATGACCTTATCTTTAGCCTTCTTGAAGTCTGAATGCGTAAACCTTCATACGGCGCTCTCTTAGAGCAAGTAACCTTCTTCTCAAAGCTTATTCTGGAAGTAGTTCTCCAACCACTGAACAAATTAGACGATGTGATGATGAATCAAAATATATGTTCTTAAAAAAAAAGAAAAAAAGAAAAAAAGAATTGAATGTATTGTATATGTGCATAAAATAACATAAACTCATCCGAACAAAAAAGAAAAGAAAAGAAAAGACAATATGAGTTTAGAGTGAAAGAGATAGAGCAAACATATAAACCAATTGACGTGGTAGATTTGATATTACAAAATTACCCACTTTCTAACTTAGAAACAAGTAGTAGTAGCCTCATTCACAGAGAGGTAGTAGATGATAAGAAAGGAGAATATGTAGAATAATTTAGAGAGAGAGAGAGAGAGAGAGAGAGAGAGAGAGAGAGAGAGAGAGAGAGAGTACTCCGGAAAAAATCCCGACATAGTACTCCGGACCCACCGACGACGACACGATGGCGTGATTCTCATCGATCAGCTCCTCGAGATTGCCAACGCTCATCGGCGAGCCCCGCAGATCGTCGACCTTAGATCGATCCTCCTCAGTCTTCTCCTCTTGGGGCTTCAATCTCTCCTGATTGGTCACGAACTCTTCTTCCATCAAAAGATAGTCCTTGATTCGCTCCAGCTTCAACAGCCTCAGCTTGCACTTCGTCAGCGGCGTCACCGTCGGAAGCAGAAGCCGGGCGGCGGCCTCGGGCCCCTTCTGCTTCCGCTGCGCTTCTTGTTTCTACTTCAATCATTTATATTGTCGGCTTATATATCCGGCCCTACCCCCTCAAGTCAATTAACCCCTCTAACAATTTTACTCATGTTTCAAGCTTATCTTTATACTTTCAGCTCAAATTTTTTTTCTTTATAAAATTTTTAAAATTTTAATAAAATACTTTTAGTTGAAGTTCAAAATTTTTTAAAAATTAATAATAGTTTCTATAAAGACAAAAAGAAAAAGAAATTCAAACCCGACCTGAGCAGTTGGCCTTTCAATTCCACGTAATATAAATTTTCATTGGGATTGAAATAAAACTTGACAATAACACCTTTCATGAGACCATGAGCCTTAGTAAACTGGCTCCATTCGCCTTGCAACCTTTTTTGCTTCTCATCATCCTTTATCGCCACCTCAAACTTCCATTTCCTTCCAGTTTGATCCTTTACAACCATCACTTCTTTGCTTTCTTCTGGTAAATTAGTTGCGGAACGAGGTACCTCCAAGATGGTTTTGGTAGCATCTGACATCGAGAGTACCTTCTCAAAGCAAAAGAACATTCTTGAACTCATTCCCAAGACCTAATCAAATTAAAATGACGTTTTAATTAATTAAAAGTATGAATGCATTTGCAGAGAATAACAACAAAAATTAATCCAAAAAGGGAAATAAAAAAGGTACACATGTGTTTTGAGTTCTCACGTTAAAAAAACAAACAATAAATCAATTGATAAAAAAAAGGCCGACAGTATACTAAAGCCAAAATATAAAAGCTGACTGACTGATAAGAGAGAGAGAGAGAGAGAGAGAGAGAGATTAGTTACATACTCTAACCTTTGATTTGCTTTGAAAGATTTGAGTGAGCAAGCAAGTAAGCTGAGGTTAGTATTTATAGGGACAGTGGTGAGTTTAATTAATTAATTAATTAATTGTTTTGATGGGGTCATTCGTAGTGACGATGTGAGTGAGTGAGCTTAGAACGTGACAAAACTCTTTGTTTGTGCGTATTATTCTTTTGATGGGATGTCTTAACTAGGTTTTTATTAGTTAAAATAATGAGATTTATTATTTTTTATTAGATCGAGAAAAGATTTTTTTTTTATTAGGAAAGAAGTGGCACACTGTTAAAAAATTCTATTGATTTTTAAAATTTATTAATATGGCAGTCTATTAGAATATGTAAGGTAATTTTTTGTTTATGTCTTTTTTAATTATTCATCAATTATCTCACTTTTTCTTTTTTTACAAAGATATAGTGTTAATATGTTAATATAGTTAGATTATAACTAAAAGGGTTCGTCATTACTCTATCAGGTCGAACCTCTGACCATCCCCTCACCACACCTTAAGTTTGTATACCATTTTCTTATAAATAATGTGAAGTATTGTTTTAAAACCACTAAGCTGTCATGTTTGTGATTGTCTCAAAGCTAGTTACTCGCAATTATTATAATAATAATAATTTAAAGACGGAAACATTGCCTTTTCTATATGGGATTTGCATGGTGCTTAATACAAGAATAATATGAAATTTTTAAAGATAAGTTACATTAATTTTTTTGAAGTTTAATGAATTGCAAAAACTTTTTTTTTTTTTTTAATTTTTGAAATGATTTAAACCTCCTTTGAGGTTAATAAAATTGTTAAATTGACATAAATCTTTCTTAAAGTTTAGTTTTTAAAATGTCTGAAATGACAGGTTTAGGTTTTTATTATAAAATCACCCATCTATTACTTTACTATATTGACTATCATTCACAGTCATGCATGAATCGCACGGCCTAATTGTGAATTGAAAATCTAGGTGAATGTATATCATGTGAGATTTGGTCATTACCCCACACCTAAATTTTAGTCTGACATGGACATCTTTATAATAAATATAAAATAAAACTTTAAGCTGTAGCCTATCTAAAATTTTTCAAATAAAAAAATGTAATCAGTTGAAATATGCTGTTGTTTAGTTTTCTTCCTAACATGTGACAAAGAAAGCAAATCACCAATGTCCTCAAAAGAACATTCACTACAGGAAAACGTTGTCAATTACAGTAACGTTTAATATTTTTGTCATTGATGTAACCGTCACAATAACTTTACAACGTTTAAAAAATGTCGCTAAAAATATTAGGTGGCATTTTGACGCCTACTACCATTTCTGTTACAAAATAGCATATGACGTCATGATGATGTCATTTAAAGGCGTTTTTCCAACAAACACCATTTTATTTATTTATTTTTATTTTTTTGATTCTAAAATATAGCATAATATGGCCAAAGAATTTAACTAAAATATAACACAATACAGGACCAAAGAATTTAACAACATGTATGCTTGAGAATTTGACTACCTGTATACAAGAGCAATAGCATGTACAATCTGTGATTTGGCAAAAAAAAAATAATAATCTCAAACCACACCCTTAAAGCTGCTCTCACCAAAAATTAAAAGAATAATCAAATCAAAGAAAATAAATTAAAAGGACGTGCAAAAAAGAAAAACAAAAAAAAAAAAAAAAAGAAAAGGAAAAAAAGAAAAAAGCAAAGGACCAATCACAATCATACTCAATATAGGAGCATGATTAGATATATAGAAAAATCTACCTCCCTACAATTCATTCAAAATTGTCCAACGAAGAATCTAGACTTTGTCAACAATCATACTCAATATAGGAGTATTAGATTAGATATATATTACAAAAAAAATTTGAATTAACAGATCCTCCCTATATCTAACCCATCTTCATCTCTAGCGATGCCACACTACAAGAATTCTCACATTTTACGACCACTTTTACCGATCAAAAAAATTTTGGTCACAAAAAAATTACATTTGGCGACTAAATATTAATTAGTCGCGAATGATCATTATTTTTGGCGACCAAATATTATTGGTCGCAGAAGGTTATATTTTGGCGACTAAAAAATGAGTTGGTCGTAGAAAGTGGTATACTTTTGCCGACCAACTACAAATTTGGTCGCGGAAAGTCACATATTTTTTGGCGACCAAAAATTTGGTCGCCAAAAACATATTTTCAACAACCAAAAAAAATTAGTCGCCAAATTTGTACTTTTAGCGACTAATATTTTAGTCGCCGTTGATTGAGATTTGGCGACTAAAATAGTTTGTCGGCGAAGGTACCTTTTCTGCAATTAATGTGGTCTTTTGGTCGCCAAAAGTTTGGGAGGGAAATTTGATTTTTAGTGGGGCAAGAATTGAAATTTTTTTGCGACAAATAAATTTGGTCGCCAATTTTAAAACGACGTCGTTTAATACCATGAAAGCAGAAAAAAAAATTAAATAAAAAAAAGCCCTAATCTCCTTGACTCTATCTCGCTCTTTGTGTCTCGGTCCGCCCTCTCCCTCTCTATGTTCTTTCTCTCAATCGGTGCCCACTCTCTCTGGCTCACCGAAGTCCCTCACCACCGTTGCTCACATCCGTCGCACATCGCCACCGCCGCAAATCGCCATCGCCCTCTGTCTTTCTCTCAGGGTGTTACATGGACAACAAGTTCTATGTGATTGGTGGGCGAAACGAAGATGGCGAACTCACCTATGGAGAATTTTTTGATGAAGCTATGAACAGGTGGAACTTGATCCCTGACATGGAACTCTCTCTCTACAAATGACCACAAAACACGCTTGAAAAAAATTCTGTCAAAAACGTAAAAACACTGTTCGATCAATGCCAAAACCAAAAGCTAAACACTATTGTGTCAATCTCTCAATCTCTCTCTCTCAGATTCCATTCCTTTCCGCGCCAGAGCTCCAATCGGTAAGTTCTTTAATCCCTCTCTTTTAATCATCCTTTCTCTCTCTGGATCAATCTTCCTCTCTTCCCAACTCTCCTCTCGAGTCGATTTCAATATGACACTATTTAGGAGGTTAGGGTCAGGGTTTGTAGTCACAGCACCGATCGCTTTTGGATTGGTGTATAACCACTGTTTTGATCTTAATTTGTTCAATTCATTTCTGTTTTTGATCGTATAGATGGGGTTTTGTGGGGATTTTAGTAGTTTGTTGCACTTTATGCTTCCTAGAAAGAGACCTGTTCAAGAAGGCGACTCTAGTGACGGAGAAAACTTGCTCAAGAAGCATAGTGTCGGTTGTTTCATCTCTTCATCGGAATCCTCCACCGAAAAATCAACAGCCACCGAAGCTAATCCGATGCCCAAGGACTGTAACAAGAGTGATAGCAGCATTATCGATAGTAGCAGTAGTAACCTAAGCAGCGCTAGTATTAGAGTATTGCCGGATATGGCTTTTGGTAATAGGAATCCGATGGATATCGATGAAGATCTGCACAGCAGACAGTTAGCTGCGTACGGACGCGAGACTATGAGGTGGCTCTTCACCTCTAACGTCCTTGTCTCTGGGATGCAAGGCCTCGGTGTCGAAATTGGTACGACTTTTGAACCTTGCTGGTTGTTAATTTTGTGTAATTTTAGTGATTAACACAATAGGATGGATTGTGTGATTTTGAACCTAGAGTAGTTTTTGACATCTAATTATGGAGTTGCATATTCTTAACTTATGCATCAGATTTGTTACATTTTTATTCAGATCATTCTTCATTTAGAGAATGGTCTAAATAAAACTTTTGAGATCACTAAATTTTCCGTTGTCGAATGGAAGTGTGTCATGTTTCAAAACGTGTATACTAATATATAATTTGCTAGGGTATTAGTATTTTCTGGGAACACAAATTTAGACCCTATGCCCATTCACCCTACTGATTCGTATTTATTTGTTTGTTAATCTAACAGCTTATGTTATTTGATTTTTGGTTTCTTTCCAAAAAGGAATCTATATATATTTTTTTTGTTTTTTGTGTGGTTATGTTGAACTCTCATATTAGAATTAAGTGTGTGATTTTCTACAATTCAACGCTTTCCTCTATATATGCATCAAACTGTTAATATTTTTCCAACTTGTGTCAGGAATTCGACTAAGATATTAGTAATAATAAGAACAAACAGTTATGAAAAAACAATTTTAATAGAGTTGTGTTCCTTATTTATTTAAATTATGGGTTTTTTTATATTAAAAAAAAATGGGCACCAGCAATGGGCATGAGATCGTGCACCTTGCGCGGCCATCTCAAGAGTATATATTAGTTACTGAAGTGTGCCAATTTGATTGAGAAACTTAGTTCTGGGTTTGATTCTAAAGGTAAAGATTTTGGTTATCTGATTTAGAATTTCTCTTAACCCTTGAGCTTCACCGTTGATGCTCACAACTGATGAACCACATGCTTAATTAAATGTTGTATATAAATACCATAAAATATTATTTTATGTTTAGTTGTAAATACCACATGCTTAGTTATGTGCTCTGTAGCACCGTATCAAATTTTGAAATTAGTTCCTCTAGTACTTGCAATACATGTTGGTTGTACAAATACTTGAAATGTTATGAGAATATAGCTGTTGGCATTTTTTGCTGTGGGCTTTTATGCAAGATCAACACAGTTTTAGTTTTCCCATCACATATTTGAAATGCAAGTTCTATTTTTTTTTTTTGCTTGGGTAGTTCTCTTGGATGGCATTACAATGCGTGGTTGTGCATGAATTTCAGTCCATGGGCATTTCATGTCGCAACTGATAAAACTGTATATATTGTTTCAGTGAAGGAATAATGCATGTAATTTCATAACCCAAAAAGTGCTCACACTTGTTTCTAATGATCTCTCATCTTTAAACTGTCATTTTTCCTTCTTTATTTTTATTTTTTAAAGATGGGGAGCTTTAAGAAATCTTTAAGTCAATTTCAGAGAGAGGAAATAAAATATGCATGAGATCCCTAAATCATAGGATTACCATCACCTGCATTAAGGTTTAAACATTTAATTTTATCTAGGTGGAGATGGGAGGTTGATGGGGTTATGCTTAAAGGAGCTTAAATTTCCTTTTTAAACTAACCATTGCCCTTAAAGCTTCTTCTAAAAGTACAAACTTGCAGAATTTGCTGCATCATTCATTTTGAAGTGTGGTTCAGAAAGCCCAAGAGATCATAAAGTTTGTTCACATTTGTATAGTTGAAGGAATAGCCCATAGGCGTGATAGCGTAGCAATGGCTTTCTCCTAAAATTGTTTTGAGGGTTATGGATCTTGATGTCATTGGTTAATGGATGATTTTTAAAGTCCTGAAAGTGTGAAAGAGACCTTAAAAATTTGTTTGAAATTTTTGGACGAGAAGGGAAAGAAAACATCTATTAGTATTTTTGATTGACTACCATAATTTTTTGAAAAGGCTTCATTATATGAGTATTTCTATAACCATATTTCAACAAAAGAAGATGGATGAATAATGACTTGGAATTTTTGATGGACTACGATAAGTTTTCTATCTGAAAAACTGATCTAGAAGAAGTAATATTTTTCTAATTTCTTTGAATTGGATAATAAAGCTTCGAACTGTCTATGTGTTTGACCATGCTTATATTTGGCTTGATTCTTCTAGTATTCAGATTTTGATATGAAGAACTCTGATAGATGGTCTGGTGGAGGTGGTGGAGAGGAAGCAACACAGGATAATAAAAAAACAAGGAGTCTAGGGCCAAAAAGACATGTACTTTTTGCCCATTGATGCATTTTGATGCAAGTTTTTTTAAAAAAATTAGTGAGAATGGAGATATAATTCATTATACAAGATATAGTTTTACAAAGAAATTTGCAATAGAAATTATCCCTTTTAGTATCTGTCCTGTTTAAGTATTGATTAGATTCATGACTTGATTTTTCTGCTCTAGAAATTTTTAGTTCACACATTAATTCTCAAGTTGTAGAATGACTCTTATGTTTTCCAGTCAACATATTACAAAATCAAGGGACTACCAAGGGACTTAAACTAGGGAATTGATCTGCTGTTTTCTTACCATTGGAAGCTGCTAGATGGCAGAGAAAGCATGTGTAAAGCGCCTTCAGAAGGAATATAGAGCCCTTTGTAAAGTATGTCTTATTTCCTTTATATGTTTGCCAACTATAATGACCATAATCTATTATATATTATTCTCCCTTAGAACTTTAGTTTTTGTTTCCATTCTACTTTCCATCTACCGTTATGAAAAACCATCCTCTGGTTTATAGTTCAATTTCCTGTAGGACAGTGCTATTTGTGCTTCACTTCTTTATGGTTTTGTACCCCCTTTGCTTTATTGATTTTCAACCTGCACTTATTATGTGGAAAGTGGGACTATTGCTTGGTGCAATGGTGATAATGCGGAGAGCATGAAGCTGATGTTGGGTTGCTTGAAAACTTTTTTCTTCTTTGTGGTTAAAATTATGTTTCAATTTCTTTTGCTCTACAACTTTTCCTGCTCTGCAAAATTTGTGGCCATTAGCTTGTCCTTTTGACTTTGCTTCTGTGCAATGCTTATTGTATTGTGTTATGTCCTACTAATATTGTTGATGAATAGGCCATTCACCACCAAAATTTTACAGTGCTTTGACTTTTTGTTATTTTCTATTTTGTATTTGCAGATGATAACTAAATCTAAATATGATGAAATTGATGGGACTTAAGGCTTGGTTTGGTTTGGTTTGGTTTGGTTTAAATGTGATGAAATTCCGTGTATTGATTTAGGGGGGGGGAAAAAAATTTATCAGATTGGTTTTGAAACTATTATGAGAGGCAAACCCTAAGTATATCTAATTGGTAGTTTTCTTTTCTTGTCTGCCTAAGGATTGAATAACTAAGAATTTTCATGTATTTACTAATAATATTGTGATAGTTTAAAAGAATAAAAATGTAAGATCTACTTACAAATTAATCATTCTTCATCTTGTTTTCACAACATCAATGTAAACTGTGTCTAGACAAGTGATGATTCAAGCTGCTTTTTTTTTTTTTGTTTTTTTTTTTTTTGTTTTAGATGCTGAAGTCCGATTACAAAAGTGCTTTTTTTTTTTTTTTTGGCCATAAAACATGAGAAAATCAAGGTAATTGTCTCAAAAACTTTCTCACTCTACTAATTTTTTTTTTATTCAGACCAAATGTTATAATAATGCAGAATTGTTCATTTGTACCTCGAAAAATTTCTAGAATATTGTCCCATACAGGTGTTTAGAAATTGTTATAATGGTAATGGGTTTTGGTTAATAATTTTAGTTTTTATTTATGGATCGGGCGTAATGGGTGACAGGTCCAGTCAGTTTTAAAATTCTGATTAAGGAATTTAAAGCAGTGTGCTTCAAGTGAACTAGGAAAATGCAATCTCATTTGTGTTCCATCTTTTATTCTAACAGTGCCGTAAATGAACGTCAACGTGCTATATTAGAAGAATTGGCGAAGGAGGAAATTATTTGAGTATATACAGATGGCAGGAATTTTTGTTGTGGGTCGAAATTATTATGGTGTGTTCCCGTTGAGAGGTAAATTGCTTAATGTGAGGGAAGCAAGCCATAAACAGATCATGGAGAATGCTGAAATTTAGAGCATCAAGCAGATTCTTGGACTTCAGCATGGAAAATAGTATGACAGTGTGAAGACTTTGAGATATGGTCATTTGATGATCATGACTGATCAGGTTTAAAACATTTAACTTCTTCTTTTGTTTTTTCTTTTGGTTTTATCTATATGTTGTTAAGAGTCATTTTGTTATTTTTATTACTATATGGTTTACTGGAGTGGAATTTTAAGTGGTTTTCATTGATCAAAATTTTAATAAACAACAGAGAGTCTTAGTAATTAATTTCTGCTGTTAAAGATTTTGTATACCATAAATTTCTGTTGAACAATGCATGTGGTTTAAGGATGTGATACAAAGTGTTGCTCTGTTTTTGTCTTTTCTTTTTTTCTTTTTCCCTTTAAATTAAAGAAAGTACATGGTTGTTGAAGTTGGGGAGAGTTTTAATTTTGTTGTTTATTTTATATGGAAGAAAGGCCTTTCTGGTTATATTTTTCTTCTAATCTCAGTTGTGTATAAATTTTCTGCAAAGTAGAATGAATATTATGTCATGCTAATATATTATTCATTTTATTGTGTTGTCCATGTCAGAAAGCTTTTTATGTGTTCTCTAATAAGTAATGTTTCATTATAGTTGGCTTATTGACTCAAGTATTTATGAGTAATGAATCTTCCCAAACCCACCTATGATAGACATTTTGTAATTTGGTATCTTCTAGCATTAGTGGGAGCATTCAGCAATTTGTGATCATGGTTCTTGAGGTATACAATTATCCATGTTATCTTTTTGCCTTTCCTAACTTAGGAATTGTTTGGTTGTCTTTTTTAATTACTTTTTGTCTATTTAAGAAAAAAAAATTAGATCATTTTGCTTGTTTGCAATTCCTTTTGTACTTTATTCAACCAGACAAGTTTTATTAATTGCTCATGCACAAATTAAGAGGTACTTCTATATTCTTCTAATTGCATGAACCAATTGATTTGATTTGGTGGGTCCACTTTGAATTTGAGCATTGTTTATTTATTTGCATTTTCCTATTTGATCCCATTATTGATGGTAGAGAACTACAGATCTCATTTGACAATTTTCCATATTATTTATGGTAGAAGCCTTCCACACAACTGTAATCTTTCCTGTATAGTCATTTTATGTACTTATTCTATGTTCTAACATCCACTGCAGATCTCTTATCATAATTCAGTTTTTGAGTATGTTAGCATATTCCACAGTACTTTTGAACTTGATAACTAGTTCTTATATAAGATGTTGACTAGTTCCCTTCTTCTGCAGGATAGGTAATATAATGATCTAAATGGAAGCACATATTTACACTGAAATTGATACAAGTTCAATTGATCAGTTTGCTTGTAGACATTGGATTGGATGAGAAACATTTTTCTTTTCATCACACTATAACAAAAAACACATTTTATAGCATTCGATGAATGCTATCAAAAGTAAGTAATAGCATTCGTTGGAATGCTATGTTTGCCCATGTTATTAAAAGTGTATCATTTTTAATAACATTTATCGAATGTTATTGTTGAACGCTATCGTAAATATATTATAACAATTTTTGAATGCTATGAAATAGTTAAAAGTTACTAAAAATACCAAAGGATAACATTTTGTTAAGCCTATGAAATTGTTTTTATAGCAATCTAGTAATGTTACAATTTACCATATCATAACTAACTAAGAATGTTATAATAAAGCATGATAATAATCAATTTAACATAGCTCTGGACTCCACTCAAATTGGAAATTCCAATGACATAACTATAAGAAGGCATCTGTCCTGATAGGTGCAGACCAAACCGCTAACCATGTACTAAACCAGGAGACCAACCTCACAAGTGCACAGCCAGATAAAATCATGAGCTCATGGGGTCCTCTGACCCCACTCCCCATTAGGCCACATTATTCGATTTTGACACAAAATAGCCAACCAAATCTTGTAACTTTCTCAATGTTTCTCTCTACCTGCCTTAATTTGAGGTCCTTGGAGCCTTTCAGGACACATTTTTGGCGTCACATTCATTAAATAGTCATAGTCCTTAATACGAAAAGCACATCATTTCTCACTTCCTCCTACTGCCGAAGTGATCTAAATCAAGCACTCTGAAGAAAGATAAAAAAAATGAACGTAACTCCAATTTATGTTGAAATTTGGATGATGAAAACTGTTCTTAATATTTTCTGAGTTCATATTTTCATATATCTTGATTGCAGTTACTTGGTTGGATGCATCGCAAGTTCCGGGCCAATGAACCACTGAAGGATTTTAGCGTAGGTAAGTCATGTATACCCTTACATATTTTTCTGCTAACGCTTTGCTAAAGCAATAATGAAAAGATTGGTGCACATATTAGAGTAAGACTGTAAGTGCAAGATTAAACATAATCATGAGTAGTCATTATAATATTTGTGGTAAGACCAATATAATCTAGTAGCATAATCAGTAGATCACTGGAAATTCGATAAGTCAAGAGTTGTTTAGGAAAGACAGCTTCAAAGCAAAGTAGCTGTTACATACCTGGAAATAATTAACCGCATAAGACCAGTGTACTTAGCAACTCTCCATGCTGCATGCTTATTTATAGCTGGAGTACAGCTTCAAGTTCAACTGAATGAACTACATACTGTAAGATTGTTACACTTGACATTCCCTTTTGAGTATAATGCTAATTGTTTTCCCAATCAATATTCCTCCATTGCTATTTCTACATGTCCCCGATTCCTGTACTGAAAATTGAGATAATGGTAAGCATCAACAAGCCCATGAGTCATGATCCATAATATTTAAAACAACAGCAAAGCATAATATGCCATTAATTCTTTTGAGATGCATTTGAAAACACAAACCTACATGACATCCCTCCCAACTAACCTCACCATTATCCCAATTATTTAACATTTCTTCTGTCAGGGATTTCTTGTACTTGTCTTTCAGGGAAGCCATCACTGGATGACCAACAGTATTACCCAAAGTCAAATTTTGGCACTAAATCCTTAGGCAAAGCACAAAGAGACAACCATCTGCAAAAATCATTTTCCAGCCTAGAAGTAGCAAGAGTAGAAGCAGACGACTTTGAAGAAGAATCTTCAGTTGCGATTTCCGAGCTCTTCCATGGCTTCCTTACCATAGGTACTCTTGGTTCGGACCCAGTCATCACAGACCCATCAACGCCAACATTTGCCACATCAGTTGAGAACATAACTGAAAAAGAAACAGAAGTAACAGAGAATGAACTGAAGCTTATTAATGATGAGTTGGAGAAGGTGATAGGGGCTAAAGGAGACGGTTGCAATGACTCATCTGGGAGAAACAGTCATGTTAGTACTGGAAGAAACAGTTATGTTAGTACTGGAAGAAGCAGCCATGGTAGCACCATTACACTTAGCGGAAAGCCATTGGAAGGCACAGAGACCAATGAGAATGGAACAACAATCTGTCCACTCCAGGGCTATCTGTTTGGATCAGCAATTGAGTTGCCAGAAACAACCACAGTGGTAAAGAAGGAACATAGAACATCGCTTGGGGAGCTGTTTCAGGGGACAAAAATAGCAGAGGAAAATTATGTAGACAAAAGCGAGAGGGGAGAAAAATGGACAGAAAAGGAGACAGATAAATCAGCCATACACCCCAGGAAAAAGATACTGAAGAAAAGAATGGTTCATGGTTCTTCTCGGAGCTGCACCATATCGACTGGGGGAAATGTTGACTCTGCTTCATCTGAGACAAAACTGCATAAGGTATGTGTACTTCTAGTTTAGACCTCTATTACATGAACTTGGGTGCAATGCATATCAAAATGCCGGACCCAACAAATCTCAAATTTAAGGTATGCAAACTCGGCAAAAAAAGGTCAATTTTTTTATATATTATTTTTAATATATTATGTGAGACAAAATGGAAACATATAGTGTCAAAAAGGCATTTTACTTATTTTAAATCAATTATACAACAATATATATATATATATATATAATGATAGTGTTAAATGTAAATATGTAAGAAGCATCCGATGGAAAGTGTCAGACACATACAAATATTTGATTTATTTTGAAGTGTCTACCTAACATAGGCTTAGATACTAAATCTTCTGAAATGAGCACACACAGCACTGCATCTCCTAGACGTGGTTTTGTTGGTACCATTAAGATAAAAAAAAAAAATCCCCATAATTGAGGATGTTAGGAGGGATAGACTGGATACAGACTTGATCTTCTATATAATATGCACAAAGTGGCTGCCCTCATATTGAAACCCATGTTCTCATGCTTGGCATCCCGAGCATCTTACCATTGCTCCAAGCACAATATCATCTGTAATTCAATTACAAAGAACATAATGTGAAGTGTCAATAAACCAATCGGATGGTTGTCACTAAGCTTTTCTGAGTATTTCACTGAATCTGAATCCTACAGGATGCATTAGCAAGTCCAGGTTATGTATTCTCTGATTGGTTTCCTAATTCAACAAATTACTGCATACAGATCCTCCACATGTTCCGTAGGAAAGTCCATCCTGAAAGCTCCACGGCTGCACGAAAATCTCTTAAGCCTCGTAAAAATGACATAAAGAACAACATCACCTATGAGGGGGGTTTACAATAATGAAGATGGAATGCTCCCAGACGAAGATATCATGATATTTCCTCAGAGAGCCCTCTCAAGAGAGCATTAGACTCTTCAAGAGCCACTCCAACCCACCCCAAGTCACACTCAGTGGAAGCGATTCAAATGCGAACAGGGAATTCTGGATCAAAACAGATGCAGGCTGTAAGTACATATATATCTCCCATCCCAAAGTCCAATCTACATTCCAGAGTCTGGTGATTATAGTGTGACAGAGACTAGACTATGGACCGTAGATCTTGGAATTTATTATCACTATTTGGCTGCTGAAGATGTAACTAAATTTTCTCGATATGCATGAAGGGAAGCCATCCTACTTGAGGCCCCAATCTAGTTTCACACTTACATTCTCTAATTAGTACAAGTCATATATGGGTTCAGATATCATGTCCTCCTGAAAATTTGTAGCATGTAAGGCACTAATGTAGATATAATTATTACAGTGGTCCAACTATTTTCGTAATTAACCTCACTTAGTTCTATTGTTTACACTGCAGACTTGGTGTTGGAGCTGTAGAGGGTAGAAGATGCATTCTGAAGTGTGGTTATGATATATTAGTATTAAATAGTAAGCAGTGTATTATATTTATAAATATTCTCCTCCTGGATGATTATTTTCTAGCAATATTTGAGTGGTTATATCCTAATAAGCTAGAGAATGATAAAAGAATAAAAGAGGTCCCTCTCTAAATACCCATGAGTATATGTCAAGATTGAGGTCTATCCGTCTGTTAGTAAACATGGTTCAATTATTCTAACTGTCTAACTATCTAACAACTTGTCTAACAAACTTGTAACCAATCTTCTAACTAATATCTAACTCTAACAAATATCTAACATCTCTAACAGACAGATATAGGAACAGAAGCTGAGCTGGATCTGAAGCTGCAGCTGTGAGATGGGCGTGAGTGCTGCTGATATGGTGGTGGCACTGAGTGGCCTTCCATTGTAATCCTCTTGACCAGTATGTGCCTGAGTGGCCTTCCAATCCCCCTTCCTTCAAGTAACACACCTCTCTCTCTCTCTCTCTCTCTCTCTCATATTTACAATTAATTAATTTAATTTTTATTTTTTCATAGATAGCTAAACAGATCGATGACATAAACAAATAAGTAAAAGGAGAAATTACAATTAAGTAGAAAGTCCAAAAAATTTTTTTACAAATTAATGGTAAAACTTAGCAATTTTAATAATTAACATTACAACATATAAGAGTTTTAGAGATCAAATTTTTTGATTCCTAAAAGTAAAAATTTTGTTGTAAAAGACATTTAGGAACTAATTTTTATTGTCGTGAGGATAGTCGTTAAAAGGTCGGTTCAAAAAATAAAAATAAGATTTTTAGTGACAAAATTTAAAAAATGTCACTAATAAATATATTTTTAAGAACAAAACAATATAATTTAAAAAACAAAATTTAAGACAAAAAATTTAGTCCTAAAAAATAATTATTCACCACTCGTACAAAAATTGTACTTGGACATAGAAGGAGACAAAACAGCGTGAAAAGTGTCAACTCTTATAAAATTAAACCATTTAAAAAAGTATTGTCTACAAAACCATTTAGGGCTAGTTTGGCATGTACTAAATAAGTCAAAAAGTCAAAAAGTCACTATCTTATTTAAGTCACATCATCTTATTTAAATCACATCACCTCTCTAACACATCACATCAAACCCAACCCAAACCCAACCCAAACCCACCAATAAGTCAAAAAGTACACTTTTTTAGGACATCCCAAACCAATCCTTACTCTTCACTAATCTATTCATTTATTTAGAAATTAAGAAAAAAATAGTTAGTCAAATTGAGCTATATTCAAATATTGTACGAAATTTATTCTAATGTACCAAAATATTTTATGTAACTATGTGAATATGCTTTTGGAAAAATTATAAAATATTTTTAAAATATCACGTATTTATATTCTTAACTAATTATCATTTAATATATATATTTTTTTATGTTTCTCAATCAATTAATATAATCCAACATCTATTTATCTTCTTTATTAATTATAATGGTATAAAATATCATATATTTATATTTTAAATTATTGAATAATTGTCCTTTCGTCGTACCAACAAAATCCGTGCGGGTCATGTGCCGTCATCACTCAAATATCTTTCTCGACTCTTCGAATTTCTTAACGCTCCACAGTTATTGGCCATGGTGCAATAGTGACGTAAACCAATGATGTCACTATGGGTAAAAAAAAAAAAAAAAAAAAAAAAAAAAAAAAAAAAAAAAAAACTTGGTCATACAAAAATTAAATTGGGTTTGAAATTTTTTTATAACTGTTTTTTTGAAAAAAAAAAATTTGATATTTTTGACAAATGTTAAAAAGTTCTTTTTTATTAGTTACAAAGTTGAGTGGATTATTTCATTTTTTTTCATTTCTCAGCTAAATAAATAATTACTAAAGCCACAAATTTTTTTTTGGCTGAAACCGAAACTAATTAAGTGTTAAAATTGTATTATTTTATGTAGGTTATGTATTAGTCAAACAGTAATGTTAAGTATTATAAAAAAAAATTATAAAAATAATCATGAAAATTTCATAATTCTTGAATTACACCTAAAATAAAATATCACACATTAATCAAAATAATTTAAGAATCATAAATTTTTCATAATTATTTTCGTAAAAAAAATTTCATGACCTCTAACTCGTTGTTAGTGGTGGTGACAACTCTTATAACACATGAAAGATGTGAATTACATTCTTATTGACTTGAATTCTATCTTGAAAAATGTTAGAGGTCCCAAATTTTCTACCAAATAAATGACCAAATGTCTCACATGGGTGTGGAGCCCACAAAATTGCGGACCCCACACCCATGTGAGACATTTGGTCATTTGTTTGGTAGAAAATTTGGTGCCCCTAGCATTACCCATCTTCTATCTTGGACTAATTGGTGATTCTGTGGGGTGCACCTGTACGCGTTGACGTAAGCAAAACTGAATCATGTGATGCATTATTTTATTTAGTACGTGTCAAACCATCGCATTAGCCGTATGTGACACGAAACATTTTTAGGCCCCGTTTAGGAAAAAGATTAGGATTAAAATAGTTTTATGCGAGAAAATATGTTATTTTAATTAAATAAAATAAAATATCATATTTAATTTATAATTATTTTATTTTATTTTTTTTAAAAATTAAAAAAGTCAAAAAGTCTATCTTTAATAAGATTTTTTAATCTTAAATTAAAATAATTAAAAAGTCAAAAAGTCAATTCACATCTCAAACGAACCCTTAGTAGATGTTTGGAAAAAACTAAAAAAGTATACTTTTATATATATATATATATATATACATACACTTATTTAGATGAAATCAATCAACATCTTCTCTTTATTTTTCTAACAACATTCTCTACTTTTTTACCTTTTTACTTATTTGTTAAAAATTAAAATACACTTATTTAGAATATTTTAAACCGCACCTATGGTAGTTTGCAATGTTGCCTAGCTTTACTACTTCTAGAAAATGCAATAACATTTTTTAGAAAAATAAAATTTTATAAGCGAGACACCCACCCAGGTAAAATATCTTTTATTGAAAAAAATTTATCTGATGATCTTTGACAAATTTACATGGTATTTCAATTTAATAATTATTAATTATAATATTAGGAATTGATACTTTTTATTAAGATTTGAAAAAATAATTTGACACATTAAATGACAAATGATATATGAATAATTTGGCACATTAAATGACAAATGAAAATTAACTTTTTTTTAATGATTTTTTAATTTTTTACAAAATGAATTTTAAAAAAGTAAAAGGAATAATTAATTTCTTTATAAGGATTTTTAACTAAAATAGTGACTTCTCAAAATAAGCCTTAATCAACAATATTTTTCTTGTTTATTCTGATATTATTATTATTATTATTATTATTATTATTATTATTATTATTATTATTTTAGGTATTGGAGAATGGAGAAGCCTTTGTTTAGAAAGAAACTATCACCTTCAGATGTTAGAACCTGCTTGGAGATACCTCGGAGGATTGCACTTGATTTACCCATGTACGAGGTCGAGGGATCCAATGGTAAAGCCGAGATGGTTATGCGAGTACGAGATCAAACTGGAAGGAATTGGAGGTTTCGTCGTGGATCAAGGAGAGATGGTAGAGGTTTCTTGGTGAAGAATTGGAAGAAATTTATAACTCAACATTGTCTCAAGGTTGGTGACAGTGTCGAGTTTTATCTCTCTGCCAATCCTCTTGAATATGAATGTTTTGTCGAGTTTCAAACCTATGAACGCCACACCCAGAACTTTTTTCGTTGATTTCTCTGAACAACGAAACATGTTTGGTCTGGTCTGGTGTGAAAGAAAGAATGCTGTTGTTGTTTCTCTTCCGTTTGTGCAGTTGTTTCTCTTAGTATTTCCAGAATATAGACAAATGCTATGTTTTGATTGCATGAAAGGAATAAAGAGCTAAGTAATTGATAATTGACTTGGAATATGGTATTGTGAAATTATTGAATAATTTTTCCTTTAGAAATAGGCTATTTCAATTAGTTTTTTATTTTGTTATTAATTTTTTTTAATTGTTTTAACTTGATTAAAAAAAGTTATATTCAGAATGATAGTTGGTTTTTTTATTTGGTTTTTTTTAATTGATTTGATGATTGTAAGAGAAAAAATAAAATAATTATAATGTTAATGTGACATTTTATTATATTAATTATTTTAATTTATTTTATCAGTATTTATTATTTTAACTTAACTTCTTAAACAAGCCTGTGCTCGGTTATTGTTGTATCCAAACAATCACTTAATTTTTTTTTGTTTTTCTCTAGTGCTGTTTTGTTAATCATAGTTAGTTTATGTGGAGTGTAATTTGTGAAGGATATAATGTTAGAAATTTCAGGAGTTTATTAATTTTTTTATCATATACTTATATGAAAAAAATTTGATAAAACTCTTGGGTCACTATTTTTATTTTTATTTTTATTTTATTATTAGTGTAAATTATAAATAATCACTTAAAATTTGTTTAAAATACGAATTGCCCTTTATGGTTTAAAAAATTACAAATACCTTCCTATCAAAATTTTTTATTTAACAGAATTAATTGAAAAAGTGAAATTTCTAACTGTTCACCTATACAATAATAAAATTATCTGAATTATTAATTGAAATAAAATTTTAGCATTATTAAAAATTATTAATTAACTTGATGAGTTACTAATAAAAGAACCTAATTGTTACGAAATTAGAAACCTTAGGAGGCATAATGTAATTTTTAAAATTACAGAAATTAATTTGTAATTTAAATAAACCTCAGAAGATATGTTTGTAATTTACCTTTAGGGTAAATTATAATTTAACCTCCTGTGGTTTGCCTAAAAAACACGAAGCCCCCCTATAGTTTCATTTATAACACTTAAACTCTCTATACTTCATACTAAAGTGCAATTTTCGACGGAACTGTTTGTTTAAACAGAACGTGTGCTACACGACCATGAATGGAGAGTGGAACAGTTTTTTCCACCCAAAAACATATGGCAAATGACCAAGATACCCTTATTGCCATATATATATATATATACAAAATGGTGTACTGCAATAAAACATGGATTACACTCTTGGCAAAACATTAACATCTTTATCCCCAAACGAAATTCAGTGTTTGAGCATGGGTTTCATTTACTTCAAGCATTAACATCCTTTGAGCATTGGTTTCATTTACCTCAAGCATTAATATCCCTTGGTTTGTTTCATTTACCTCAAGTTCTCTCTCTCTCTCTCTCTCTCTCTCTCTCTCTCTCTCTTATTATATAAATATACAACACCATAATCTTCCATGCAAAACCACCACCATCACCTTTTGTTTCCCCTCTCATCTCACCACCATCACCTTCCATGCAAAATCACAACCAACCAACATCACAACCATCATATTCCATGCAAAACCACAACCAACTTCTTATTCCATGCAAAACCACCACTCAAAATCACCACCACAGCTTCTCTCTCTAAAAATTATCCACAACCAACTTCTTATTCCATGCAAAACCACCACTCAAAATCACCACCACAACTTCTCTCTCTAAAAATAATCCAAACCCACTTTTCTTCTTATAATTCAAATTAGTAACAAACCCAACCCATGAAATCAAACAATTAATATGTGTAAACATTTAGATTTTTGAAATAGCATTGATGGGATTCATACCAATCAAACCCACTTTTTCTTCCCATTTTTTATATTTCTTTGGCCCATCTTTCGGACTCCATAACTTTCTCAATTCTTAACGATTTTATCTCGTTCTTTCACCAATCTCCTCACCTTGCTGTATAATTCATTCTACGCTACCTCGTTTTTTCACTTCTTCCTGAAATGGGTGGTTTCGACATACCGAAAGTTGTCCAAAAATTTCACACATTTCAAAAAAATATCTCCAAATCTATTTCTTTCTTTTTCATCATCCACTCTCTTCTCTTGCTTCATCTATAGCACTTTGTAAATGGTGGTTCTTGGTTTTGACAAAGCTGGGCAATGGTGGTGATGATGGTGGTCGCGGTGAGAGAGAAGATATATATATATATATATATAGAGAGAGAGAGAGAGAGAGAGAGAGAGAGAAGAATTCAAAGCTTGGATTTACCATTTATCCTTCTCCTCAAGTACACATGTTAACTTATCCATGCTTGGGTTCACCACTATCAAGACCAAACGGGCTGTACAATTTGTTGATTGGTGGTTTATAATGGCATTAAGAAGAAAATTCGAGAAATAAATTAGGGTAATTTAGACTTTTTACAATTTCTGTTACATCCGTCCAAAATTGTACTTTGGTATGAAGTATAGGGGTTTAAGTGTTACAAATGAAACTATAGGGGGGCTTCGTATTTTTTGGGTAAACCACAAGGGGTTAAGTTATAATTTACCCTTACCTTTATTATATTATATATATATATATATATACATATTTTTGAAGCATTGCTTCAAAACTGGCCAATAACCTCCACTACTCTATTGCTAGAGAAGTTATTCAGGGCCTCTGGACCGAACTAGAACGAGATTGGTGATTGAAAGAACAGTAGAAAGACTCTGGCAATTAATGGTTGGTTTATGACGTAGTCACCTGATTTCCATGAGGCACCCGATAATTTTGAAAATTATCAACTAGTAAGTGTATTGGCGGATTGGTTGGGCCTTCCAAACTTTTAATACGTTATTCGTCCAAAACTAGTTAAATTAGAAAAAATTAATTCGTAATCGTCTGCCAAATTGACTGATAGATGTGAATCGGTTTGATAATTTATATTTTTACAAATTTTTAACATAATAAAAACCTATCAACATAAATTATTTTTTTTTGTTGGATAGCAATCCAATCTATCTTCTATAAACATGGATAATAATCCAATCTATCTGCAAACATGGATAATAATTCAACAAACATCTATCTTAACATTTACTCACTACAACAAATGTCACTTTTGGCAACTAAATTTTTAGTCGCCAAAAGTCACATTTTAGTCGTCCAAACCTTTTGCAAACTATATTTTTTGGTCATAAGCTTTGTTGTTGAATGATTGTCGGGAAAGGTAATTGGTGACTAAAAAAGATTTAGTCACTGAAAATTCACAATTGTCGACTAATTTTTTAGTCGCCAAAAGCTTTCAATTAAATTTAACATGACGTTTTCAACAACTAACATTTTGTGTCGTCAAAAACATAAATTGTTTAGCTACTAAATTTTTAGTGGCCTAAGCACTACTAAAAAGCAGGGCTTTTGAGTCGGCAGCTTGCCGTCGCAAATAGCGGATTTGCCAACGCAAAAACTTTTTGCGACGGCGTTTCGACGGCAACTCAAGCGACGAAAATGATGGGGTCGCAAAAAGTTTTTGAGTCGGCAATCTGCCGACGCAAAAAGTTTTAATTTTTTGAGACGGTAGATTGCCGACTCAAAAAGTGGTTAAATGTTTTAAAAAATTTAACTCATAATTTTCTCACTGAGGCTCCCAAGGTTCGAACACACACCCATTTGGACAAGTTGACCCAAGGTCAACGCACTACACCCACTTCACCACCACACCTCTTTTAGATATTAAACGAGATATATATTATTTATAGTATATACACTCAATATTAATATAAAAGTATATGTATAAATAAATATATTTATTAAATATAATCAAGTAAATAAATATATATCTTGGTTATAAATATTTTTTTTTGCTACGGCATCAGTTGCCGACACAAAAAGGTCTAATTTTTTGCGTCGGCACAAATTTGCCGACGCAAAAGGTCTATGCCGACTCAAAAGGTCTAATTTTTTGCGTCAGCACAAATTTACCGACGCAAAAGGTCTATGCCGACTCAAAAGGTCTATCTTTTGCGTCGGTAAATTCAACCGACTCAAATAATACTATCAAATATTAATTTTTTGTGTCGGCCAACGGTGCCGACACTAAAGGTTTGGTATTTGAGTCGGTAACTCGGTGCCGTCTCAAAAAGGCTACCTTTTGCGACGGTAAAATTTTCCGACTCAAAAAACCGACTCAAAAGACCCTTTCTTTAGTAGTGAAGGTATAATATTTTTGTTTTGGCTACTAAATATTTTGTCACCAAAAGTGTTTTATTTATTTATTTTTTATTTTTAATTTTTTGGCTACTAAATCATTAGTCGCCTAAAGTCTTATTTTTTATGATTACCAAATATTTAATTGCCAAAAGATTTGTTTTCATTTAATAGTGAAAACCCATTATCAACAGTGAAAATGATATACATAAACCATTTCCTAATAAACAAGACATGTCTCACAAAAAATGTCTCACTTGAGTGAAACCCCCAAACTTTGAACTGCGTATACAAATAAAGAATTTTCAGATCAAGTTTACAAGGAATAAACGGAAATGGAGATGGAGATTACACACATAGGATGGGATGGAACTACTACTACTACAAACACCACCAACAATCCTATGAGAAAATTAGTGAAAAATTCAATTTAAAAATGGTACAAGGCATTAGATTTTAAGTAAAATCTTATTTGGTGATAAGAACAAGCCGGAATAGTACTGAAAAAATCGCTGAAAATTTTCGTCGACGCTGGGAAAGTTGTTGGCAGCTACGGTGACTAGCGGCAGCAGGTGATGGTAATGAGATAGAGAAATGCGTACTATTCAATAAATAGGGTGTTGAATGAGTGACATATGCCATATTTTAACAAATAAATAGTTTGGTGAATTTCAACAGATAGGAATATAAGCTTGGTGAATTTCAATAAATAGACAAATTAGGTAATTTCAAGATATTGAGTGATTTTAATAAATAGACAGATAGGTTGATTTTAACTGATAATTGTCCTTTTGAACAAATTGTATCCTTTTAATCTAAAAATATTAAAACTTATTAAGAAATGAATTTATGACCTGAATGTTATTGATTAAATAACACACAAGTGCTTTTCTACACCTTATTGTTTAATTTTTACATAAATATGGAGGCTAAGGACGACCTATTTGGCCATATGTTTAAAATAATATACTGTAATACCTTATGAATAATAAATTTTTGAACAAATTACGTTGATAGTCGTGTATTTTGGTCTTTGTGTTATTTTTGCTTCTATAATTTTAATTAGCTCAATTTTGACTATATATTTATAATTTTGTCTCAATTTAATCTAATTGCTTACAATTGTTAATATTTTTTAATGAAAAATATTTACATGAGTGCCATATGTCATATCTTTTAAGGTAAAATTATAAATTTGTTCAACTCAATGAATTAATTTCAATCAATTTAATGATAATTTTTTATCAAAAACACAAACACCGTTATCAATTGATCTAAATTGAGCTAATTGAAAATGTAGGGATCAAAATGACACAAGAAGTAAATGTAAGGACTATTAGTGTAATTTTCTTTTTTTTTTTTTTTTGGCCATATCTAGAAACATAAAAACTTTCTTGAATAATTCTATGATACTTATTATTAAAAACGTAAGAGAACAAATTTGATTGATTGTCAAACAAAATAATGATACTTGGTCATTTAATAATACTTGGATGCATGTATTTTTAATAATACAGAATTTTAGTAATTTTTTAGATACTATTAATCATGACGTGTTTGCGCACATACGCATACCACGTCAGCCGCCGGCGTCTAATTAGCCGGTAAAATTGATAAATGTTGAAATTGCTCAATTTCAAAACGTCTTTTACCTCTCATTATTCGAAAGGTGAGGAAAAAAAAACAATTAAATATGACTATTGTGGAAGAAACCAATTTTGGAAGATAATTTTTTTTTAAAACAGTTTGAAAATTTATTTGATTGAATATTTTAAAAATAATTTTGGTATGATTTATAATTTTTTTTACAATTGTAATTTTTTTTTTATATATCGCAATGTATGAATCTATATAATAATAATATGGGTAAATTAAAAATACACTTATAAAATTTGATTAAAATACGAATCACTCACTATGGTTTTGAAAATTACATTCCACCTTTTGAAGTTTCTAATTTTATAACAAATCGTTTATTTTATTAATAAATCATTAAGTCAATTAACAGTTTTTAATGATGTTAAAAATATATTTCAATTAATAATTTAAATAATTTTATTATTATATGGGAGAGTAATTATGAATTTTATTTTTTTTAATTAATTATGAATAAAAATTCTAATAAAAAGTATTTATAATTTTTTAAATCATAAAAAATAATTTATATTTTAAACAAATCTTATAAATATTTTTTTAATTTACCCTAAAAAATTCATCGAGTTAGTTAGAGAAGTGAAGTAGCATTAGGGGTGTCCGCGGTTTGGTTTAGGACAGTTTGCGGTTCGGTTTGGACCCGCCCGCATCTATGCGGTTTGGGAAAAAATCAACCCGCAACTGCCCGCAATGCGGTTTGCGGTTTGTGCGGATAGGGTTCGCGGTTGTGCGGGCGGTTGCGGGCGGTTTGCGGATTGAACTTTTTTTTCAAAAAATTATTTTTAAACCTTTTTTTCCCCCTATTTTGTCAATCTTTATTTTAAACCTTTTTTCTCATATTTTCTAAAATGCTCCAACATTAATAATTAATAAACTAAAATTTATAAAATAAAAAAACACAACAAATTCAATTCGTAACCTAAACAAATCATTCAAAATCTACATTCTATCATTAACTTACATTCATCCTATCCTACATTCATCATTCATAATCCAAATAAGAAAATCTTACATTAAAAATTCAACATTCATCATTCCAATCTTACATTAAAAATTCAACATTCATTATTCCTAACCTCCCAAAAAAAAAAAAAAAAGAAGAGTAATTCTTCATTAACTTACATTCATCCAAAATGCAAAAAAAAAAAAAAAAAATTCATTAAGTTACATTCATCCAAAACCAAAACGCAATTAAAAAAAAAAAAATTGTTGTCAAACTTAAACTTCATTCAATACAAACCCATGAAATAAAATTAAAACACTTCTAAGATATCAAACTTCATCTTCATGAATCACATCCAATTCAACTTTCGCAAATTTCAATTCTAATTCCATGCATTTGGTTGATGAACCTTACACAAACAAATTGAAAAAATATAAACTTTAATCTTCAATTATAGATAGTAAGAAATGAAAAAATAAACAAATGTCTATATATTGCATCTCAATATAGTAAGAAAATGTGTTGATATGAAAAAATTACCAATGAGTAAATGGATATTAGACATCAATTATAGCATCAACATTATAGGTTGAAGTTGAAGATGAGCTTGACTCCAAAGTACCTAATTAGAAGTCAAGAAGAGAAGATTAATAAAACTTACATTAGAAAATGAATAATAATACAAATTAAAATAAAGATAAATAAATTCTCATTTACCCGAGTCATATTGCTCAAATTCTTCCACATCATCCATCGCCTTTCGAAGAGAAATTGGAAGGTTGCTCCGAAGCCAATTTTGAGTACATACAAGAGCTTCAACCCATAAAAGGCGAGAGTGAACTACGAAATGGGTCAAGAATACGTCCTCCCGTACTAAAAGCCGACTCCGATGCAACGGTAGAAATAGGCATGGCCAACACATCCCTAGCAAGTTGTGATAACACCTTATATTTGGTTGCATTCAACTTCCAATAATCTAAAATCTCAAATGTTTGATTCTTTGCAAAATATTGAACCTCGGATAAATATTGTTCCAATTCCAACTTAGATCCACTAGTGCATCGCCCCTCCAAATAGGAATTAAATTGGGAGTCAACTAAAGAATAGGGATCATCATCATCATCATCTTCCACCATATTCACAACTTCACTCACACTTGGAAATTTCTCATTTGAAGGATAAAATGTGACATAATGGCTATACAAACGATTCAAGCAACTCTTAACCTTGTCTACCATCTCTTCCACCTTCCTATTATCTCCAAGAAACAAATTGGAAAAAACAAAACTCTAAGTATGCCATTTTTTTGGTAGGATCAAGAACCACCGCAACATACAACAACAAATTGATTTTGCTTCCATCTCCCCAATACTTGCTAAACTTTAGCTTCATAGTCTTTGCCATTGTGCTCAAAATATCATCCTCCTCCAAAATTAATTGGTTAATTTTGTTTTCAATAACAAACATCTCTTTGTAAAAAGCATTGGAAGTAACAAAGAGAGACCCCGAAAATTTCTTGGTTGCAACATAAAATAATTTTAGAAACCTCAAAAAAATTCTACACTTTTTCCAATCCAACTCATTCGGACTTCTTCTTATGCCACCATCAACATCCTTAAAATAAGGTTCAAAGTTGGAATCCACTAACTTCAATCGGTTAAAAGCCTTCTCATACTTTTCGGCGGCCTCTAACATCAAATAGGTAGAGTTCCACCTAGTTGGTACATCTAGGCATACAAGAGCTTTTGAATCAAGTTTGAGTGTGGCCGCACACTTCTTAAAAACATCATGCCTATGAGGAGAAGACCTCACATATCTCACCGCAAGTCTAATGTTGGAAATAGAATCATCCATTTCTTTCAACCCATCACTCACAACGAGATTAAGAATATGTGCACAACAACGCATATGAATAAACTCATGTTGCAAAATAGTCCCCTTCCAATCTTTGGTTATCGTTTTCAAATATTGAATGGTAAGATTATTTGAACTAGCATTATCAACTGTTAAGGTGAATATGCTATCAATGTTCCACTCAATTAAACACGACTTAATTTTTCGACCCAATGCTTCTCCTTTGTGATCTTCAACTTGTTGAAAATTTATGATTCGTTTTTGAAGTTTCCAGTTATCATCAATGAAATGAGCAGTCAAACACATGTAACACAAATTTTGAATAGATGCCCAAGTGTCCGTAGTAAAGCAAATTCTACGACCCTTCACGGCCTTCTTTAACTTATCCCTTTCATTCTTGAATATGTTGAGCACTTCTCTAGATATGGTTTGACGAGAGGGAATTGGTGTGAATTTGGGTTGCATGACATTACAAAATCTTCTAAACCCAACACCCTCCACAAATCTAAATGGTAACTCATCAATGACAACCATCTCCGCAAGAGCCCTTTTACAAGTATCAAAATTAAAAATTGTTGCTACAACCTCAACACCCTCTTCATTTTGTTTCGGTTTAAGATTTAATGTTTGTTGACCATCTGTATCCCTATTTGGATATTCTTTACAATTGGGTGTATGACTCCTTAAATTGCTAGTCCCATAAAGTCTAGAGTCAGCCATATACTCTTTCTTACAATATTTACATACGGCTCTACGCTTCCCATCGGTCCCTATAACCTTGTCAAAATGATCCCAAACTGTGGATGGTGCTCTCCCCCCTCCACCCTCACTCTTTCTCTTTGGGGGTCTAGGAGGCTTAGGTTCAGGTTCATGTTCGGGTTCGACTAAGAGGGGATTCATTTGAGAATTAGAGGATTCCGGAGGTACAAGATTGATTGCGGGAGATTGAATACTATCCTCTATTTAAACTGGATTACAAAAACAGTCAAGGATTCAATTTTAATTCAATCAAACAGATTAATTCAACAGATTTAATCAAAAATTCCCTAAACAAACACAAACACAAACTATCAAGAAGACTGGATTAACTCTTCTTTCTTGCACATAACACAAACTATCAAGAAGACGTTTGAAAAGTTGAAGGTATATAATTAGGCAATCTGGATATCATATTAAATTCAAACAGGCTGTGCAGTTCTGCAACTGCAATGCATTAAAAGGGAAAAGTTCACCTTCTGGAAGAAAGACATTACAGGAGTTGGAATCATCATCATAATTTATGTATTACATATAAAAAAAAGTGATCACAGAAACTTAAAATGGCCATGTATTTACATGCACTTTAAGGATGAAAACTTGTCCACAATATCAGCATTATGACTACTAAAATGCACTTTAAAATACAACTTGGTAGGCATTTATAGGCTAAAATGCACTTTTAGTCATTTTTTTTATTAAAATTCAGTTTTTGACTAAAATTCCCTAAAAACAGACAGATTTAAAATTCCCTAAAATTCAACAGATTTAATCAAAAATTAATTCCAAAAAACAAAATTATTTTTAATAACAGATTGAATTCCAAACAGATCTATGAAGTTGCAAACAGATCTATGAATTCCAAAAGTGTAAACCATGCTTCTATACGAATTCAATACAGATCCAACACAGACAGATCTATACAAATTCAATACAGATTCAACACAGACAGATTTAAATCAACATAGACAGATCTATACAAATTCAACACAGACAGATTTAAATCAAAAAATCTGTTGCTTAAATCCAAAATTAAATCAAAGATTATACATTCCAAACAAACAAACACAGACAGAGATCGGGGCGAGAGAGAGAGAGAGAGAGAGAGAGAAAGGCTTACCTGTGAGAGAGAGCCGATCGGTGTGGATGCAAAACCAGAGAGTAAGAGACTGAGATGAGATAGTGAGGGAGATGAGATAGTGAGGGACACAGATCAGAGTCAGAGAGAGACAGATCTCATATGTTCGAAAAAAAACCAAAGATCGGGGAGAGAGAAACATAGACAGAGATCAGAGAGAGGGGCTTTACCTGTGTGCGATGAGGTCGATCGATCGGTCGATCTTGTGAGAGAGAGATTCGATCGCTGAGTGAGTGCACAGATGAAAATCGCGAGTGAGAGTGAGAGAGAGACCGAGAGGAACAGAGGAGATAGATAGATACAGTTCTGATGATGAGTGATGAGTGAGTGGGTTTGATTAGGTTAGGGTTTTCTTTGTTTTGGACGATCAGATTTAAAGGGGCAAAAAAGAGGTAATTTTGAACGGTCAGATCAGATTAAAAAAAAAAAAAAGAGTTTTATGCGGGCGAGTTGGGCGGGTGCGGGTCAAACCCGCAACCCGCCCGCAACCCGAAATTTACATAAAATCCAAACCGCACCCTACCCTAATGTGTTTGCGAAACAGCCCATACATGCGCGGTTCGGATCTGGTAGGGCAGTTTGGGCGGTTCGGATGACCCTATGCCCAGCCCTACATGCAACCGACTTAAAAGAAAGAGAATGCAAATGCTTTAAAAAAGCAAAGTGCAAGCTCAGAAAACAAAGACATATATAGAGTCAAAAAAGTTGCGACGAAAATAAAATAAATAAATAAATAACCTTACTTTCGAATGTTCTTTTTTGGGGGTTTGTAACTGCTAATAGTACTGGTCCGTAGAGTTTAGATTTTGTTTGTTTCCGTTTGTTGTTTTCTTTCACCTGTCTTTTGAATATAAATATATTATATGATATACATTATGATTATAATTAATATTGATTATAAATTACTATAATATTTAGTATAAAAAATCAATATATTTGGATTTTTTTATATTTTTTAATATACAAAGTGTATAAATAAAAAGTGTGAAAATAATATTTTTTATTTACGTTATATTTTTTTAATTAAAATAATATCTTTTCAAATTTATAAGTGTATCTTATTTTTTAAATAATTTTTTATAGAGATAATATGACACCAACAATTCAGTTCGACGTTTCGACGTGACCCTTTCGTAATCACATGACACATGTCTTTACAACCACAAAATTTGTGAAATGTCAAACCACCTTTGCACTCTTTGTTTTTAAAAAATAAAAAAACTTTTACTCTTTGGCTGGCCCTATTTTGTGTCACTTAGCCAAACACAATTTTCTTTTTTTCTTCTTGCAAGTGCTTCATATTTGTCATGTTGTGTGTTGGACTATTCAATATCATTAATTTTGTGTTGTCTACTATTATGTCACATGATTTGCTTTATCACGTGTTCATCAAATAATTGAAGGGAATGTTCTTATTTATTTATTTATTTTAAATATTTAAATGTGTAATTAGGTACACATGTAATCACATTTATATTTTTTGACTTATTTTATAATTTTAAATTATGGGTCCTAATGATAGTTTTAAAAAGGGTCAATAAGTGCTGTAAAAATTCAAAAAATTTACATATTTCAATACATTTTTTACACTTTTTTTTTTCAAAATTATCAATAGTTCTAAGAGTTGTTTTTTTATTATTTATTTTTTTTTATATAATTATTATCCCACAATAATGGCAAGGCCACTAATGGGGTGCTGTCCAGCACCCGATTGAATTCATTGTTTCGAAATCTATTGAGTGAGTTTGACGAATGAATGCAGACTAAATTGATGGATTGAACAAATCTTTGTTTACAATAAAAATGATAATTTTTACAAAACAAATACTATTTTGCAGAGAGAGAGAGAGAGAGAGAGAGAGAGAGAGAGAGAGAGAGAACACTAATTTTTTAAACTAACGAGAAGTGAGGGTTATGCTTTTTCTAAAAATTTAAAAAATAATTATATTTCATGATCTCTAACTTTTCCCAAGAACAAATGCTTTGCACCCTCACACAGACACCAAACTCTTTACACTTTTTGCTTTTAATCATTGAGAAAATTATTTTGTAATAATTTATAAAGATTGAGAGTTAAATATTTTAGTTAAAAAATATTCTCAAACATAAATTGTCACAATATTCTTTTCATTTTTTATATAAATTTTTTTAAAAAATTAAAAAAATTAATAAAATAACATATTCTCAAACCAACAGTCATTGAAATAAGACTGCGGATAGCTACACTAAATTTATTCTTACTCGAGTGGGTCCCCTTCTGTTGTGCATGGTTTGGTTTTTCCACTAATTCATTATTATATGCAAGGAGAGAATGGAAAAGAAAAAAAAAAAAAAAAAGGTCACTTTGCTTTGCACAACGACATTCATTTATCATTTCTTTAATGTAAAACGCACATGATATGATATATTTTTTATAAGTAAAAAAATCGTTTTATTGATGAAATGAAAATACAAATCATACAAATATCAATAAAACAAAGGAAACGTAGCTTAGCAAATCTGGAGGTGACACATGATATGATAATACAAACGAAACAAAATCTATTGCAAGCACATCCACTGATATATATATATATATATATATATATATATATATAATAACAGGTTACCAGGCACAGAAACAAAATCTATTGCAAGCACATTCACTGAAACGAGAAAGAAACTTGTTGTTGCAGGTCCCTCATTTAGTTCTTCATCGTATCAAAGGAACTGACGAGTCGGGATGCGGTTAGGGCCTTCACATTCGGCAGAATATGTTCCTTCAGTGAGAGAGTAACGAAGCTTCAGTGTTTCTCCTGCCTCCAGTTCATTACGAGGTACAAATTGAATCCATTTTTCGCGATTCAACATCTTTTTATTACCATTATCACCACCTATTGCTATCTGAAACCTCCACTGCATATCTTTTTGATCCCACACAACCATGACGGGCTGGTTGTTCTCATGAATCAGTGGTATATTCATGTCGGTTAAATCTTCTTCGGAGAGCTTCTTCTCAAAGCTTATTCATCCACTGCTATGTTATCTTCCCAAAGGTGTTTTCTGGTTGCACCTCTTGCACTTTGGATTGCACACTTTGTTTTCTGGATGCACATGCACATCATCCCACATGAGATGGCAATATATCTCATAGCTAAATATTCAACAGTATAGAAGCACAGAAATGGAAGTCTAAAAGCAAGCAAAACAAATGCCCATATCCATAGAGAACAGAGTCTTTTCACATATAGAGTCCTTCTGGCACCCCCTCTTTCTTCTTGAACATGACCTTATCTTTAGCCTTCTTGAAGTCTGAATGCGTAAACCTTCATACGGCGCTCTCTTAGAGCAAGTAACCTTCTTCTCAAAGCTTATTCTGGAAGTAGTTCTCCAACCACTGAACAAATTAGACGATGTGATGATGAATCAAAATATATGTTCTTAAAAAAAAAGAAAAAAAGAAAAAAAGAATTGAATGTATTGTATATGTGCATAAAATAACATAAACTCATCCGAACAAAAAAGAAAAGAAAAGAAAAGACAATATGAGTTTAGAGTGAAAGAGATAGAGCAAACATATAAACCAATTGACGTGGTAGATTTGATATTACAAAATTACCCACTTTCTAACTTAGAAACAAGTAGTAGTAGCCTCATTCACAGAGAGGTAGTAGATGATAAGAAAGGAGAATATGTAGAATAATTTAGAGAGAGAGAGAGAGAGAGAGAGAGAGAGAGAGAGAGAGAGAGAGAGAGAGTACTCCGGAAAAAATCCCGACATAGTACTCCGGACCCACCGACGACGACACGATGGCGTGATTCTCATCGATCAGCTCCTCGAGATTGCCAACGCTCATCGGCGAGCCCCGCAGATCGTCGACCTTAGATCGATCCTCCTCAGTCTTCTCCTCTTGGGGCTTCAATCTCTCCTGATTGGTCACGAACTCTTCTTCCATCAAAAGATAGTCCTTGATTCGCTCCAGCTTCAACAGCCTCAGCTTGCACTTCGTCAGCGGCGTCACCGTCGGAAGCAGAAGCCGGGCGGCGGCCTCGGGCCCCTTCTGCTTCCGCTGCGCTTCTTGTTTCTACTTCAATCATTTATATTGTCGGCTTATATATCCGGCCCTACCCCCTCAAGTCAATTAACCCCTCTAACAATTTTACTCATGTTTCAAGCTTATCTTTATACTTTCAGCTCAAATTTTTTTTCTTTATAAAATTTTTAAAATTTTAATAAAATACTTTTAGTTGAAGTTCAAAATTTTTTAAAAATTAATAATAGTTTCTATAAAGACAAAAAGAAAAAGAAATTCAAACCCGACCTGAGCAGTTGGCCTTTCAATTCCACGTAATATAAATTTTCATTGGGATTGAAATAAAACTTGACAATAACACCTTTCATGAGACCATGAGCCTTAGTAAACTGGCTCCATTAGCCTTGCAACCTTTTTTGCTTCTCATCATCCTTTATCGCCACCTCAAACTTCCATTTCCTTCCAGTTTGATCCTTTACAACCATCACTTCTTTGCTTTCTTCTGGTAAATTAGTTGCGGAACGAGGTACCTCCAAGATGGTTTTGGTAGCATCTGACATCGAGAGTACCTTCTCAAAGCAAAAGAACATTCTTGAACTCATTCCCAAGACCTAATCAAATTAAAATGACGTTTTAATTAATTAAAAGTATGAATGCATTTGCAGAGAATAACAACAAAAATTAATCCAAAAAGGGAAATAAAAAAGGTACACATGTGTTTTGAGTTCTCACGTTAAAAAAACAAACAATAAATCAATTGATAAAAAAAAGGCCGACAGTATACTAAAGCCAAAATATAAAAGCTGACTGACTGATAAGAGAGAGAGAGAGAGAGAGAGAGAGAGATTAGTTACATACTCTAACCTTTGATTTGCTTTGAAAGATTTGAGTGAGCAAGCAAGTAAGCTGAGGTTAGTATTTATAGGGACAGTGGTGAGTTTAATTAATTAATTAATTAATTGTTTTGATGGGGTCATTCGTAGTGACGATGTGAGTGAGTGAGCTTAGAACGTGACAAAACTCTTTGTTTGTGCGTATTATTCTTTTGATGGGATGTCTTAACTAGGTTTTTATTAGTTAAAATAATGAGATTTATTATTTTTTATTAGATCGAGAAAAGATTTTTTTTTTATTAGGAAAGAAGTGGCACACTGTTAAAAAATTCTATTGATTTTTAAAATTTATTAATATGGCAGTCTATTAGAATATGTAAGGTAATTTTTTGTTTATGTCTTTTTTAATTATTCATCAATTATCTCACTTTTTCTTTTTTTACAAAGATATAGTGTTAATATGTTAATATAGTTAGATTATAACTAAAAGGGTTCGTCATTACTCTATCAGGTCGAACCTCTGACCATCCCCTCACCACACCTTAAGTTTGTATACCATTTTCTTATAAATAATGTGAAGTATTGTTTTAAAACCACTAAGCTGTCATGTTTGTGATTGTCTCAAAGCTAGTTACTCGCAATTATTATAATAATAATAATTTAAAGACGGAAACATTGCCTTTTCTATATGGGATTTGCATGGTGCTTAATACAAGAATAATATGAAATTTTTAAAGATAAGTTACATTAATTTTTTTGAAGTTTAATGAATTGCAAAAACTTTTTTTTTTTTTTTAATTTTTGAAATGATTTAAACCTCCTTTGAGGTTAATAAAATTGTTAAATTGACATAAATCTTTCTTAAAGTTTAGTTTTTAAAATGTCTGAAATGACAGGTTTAGGTTTTTATTATAAAATCACCCATCTATTACTTTACTATATTGACTATCATTCACAGTCATGCATGAATCGCACGGCCTAATTGTGAATTGAAAATCTAGGTGAATGTATATCATGTGAGATTTGGTCATTACCCCACACCTAAATTTTAGTCTGACATGGACATCTTTATAATAAATATAAAATAAAACTTTAAGCTGTAGCCTATCTAAAATTTTTCAAATAAAAAAATGTAATCAGTTGAAATATGCTGTTGTTTAGTTTTCTTCCTAACATGTGACAAAGAAAGCAAATCACCAATGTCCTCAAAAGAACATTCACTACAGGAAAACGTTGTAAATTACAGTAACGTTTAATATTTTTGTCATTGATGTAACCGTCACAATAACTTTACAACGTTTAAAAAATGTCGCTAAAAATATTAGGTGGCATTTTGACGCCTACTACCATTTCTGTTACAAAATAGCATATGACGTCATGATGATGTCATTTAAAGGCGTTTTTCCAACAAACACCATTTTATTTATTTATTTTTATTTTTTTGATTCTAAAATATAGCATAATATGGCCAAAGAATTTAACTAAAATATAACACAATACAGGACCAAAGAATTTAACAACATGTATGCTTGAGAATTTGACTACCTGTATACAAGAGCAATAGCATGTACAATCTGTGATTTGGCAAAAAAAAAATAATAATCTCAAACCACACCCTTAAAGCTGCTCTCACCAAAAATTAAAAGAATAATCAAATCAAAGAAAATAAATTAAAAGGACGTGCAAAAAAGAAAAACAAAAAAAAAAAAAAAAAAGAAAAGGAAAAAAAGAAAAAAGCAAAGGACCAATCACAATCATACTCAATATAGGAGCATGATTAGATATATAGAAAAATCTACCTCCCTACAATTCATTCAAAATTGTCCAACGAAGAATCTAGACTTTGTCAACAATCATACTCAATATAGGAGTATTAGATTAGATATATATTACAAAAAAAATTTGAATTAACAGATCCTCCCTATATCTAACCCATCTTCATCTCTAGCGATGCCACACTACAAGAATTCTCACATTTTACGACCACTTTTACCGATCAAAAAAATTTTGGTCACAAAAAAATTACATTTGGCGACTAAATATTAATTAGTCGCGAATGATCATTATTTTTGGCGACCAAATATTATTGGTCGCAGAAGGTTATATTTTGGCGACTAAAAAATGAGTTGGTCGTAGAAAGTGGTATACTTTTGCCGACCAACTACAAATTTGGTCGCGGAAAGTCACATATTTTTTGGCGACCAAAAATTTGGTCGCCAAAAACATATTTTCAACAACCAAAAAAAATTAGTCGCCAAATTTGTACTTTTAGCGACTAATATTTTAGTCGCCGTTGATTGAGATTTGGCGACTAAAATAGTTTGTCGGCGAAGGTACCTTTTCTGCAATTAATGTGGTCTTTTGGTCGCCAAAAGTTTGGGAGGGAAATTTGATTTTTAGTGGGGCAAGAATTGAAATTTTTTTGCGACAAATAAATTTGGTCGCCAATTTTAAAACGACGTCGTTTAATACCATGAAAGCAGAAAAAAAAATTAAATAAAAAAAAGCCCTAATCTCCTTGACTCTATCTCGCTCTTTGTGTCTCGGTCCGCCCTCTCCCTCTCTATGTTCTTTCTCTCAATCGGTGCCCACTCTCTCTGGCTCACCGAAGTCCCTCACCACCGTTGCTCACATCCGTCGCACATCGCCACCGCCGCAAATCGCCATCGCCCTCTGTCTTTCTCTCAGGGTGTTACATGGACAACAAGTTCTATGTGATTGGTGGGCGAAACGAAGATGGCGAACTCACCTATGGAGAATTTTTTGATGAAGCTATGAACAGGTGGAACTTGATCCCTGACATGGAACTCTCTCTCTACAAATGACCACAAAACACGCTTGAAAAAAATTCTGTCAAAAACGTAAAAACACTGTTCGATCAATGCCAAAACCAAAAGCTAAACACTATTGTGTCAATCTCTCAATCTCTCTCTCTCAGATTCCATTCCTTTCCGCGCCAGAGCTCCAATCGGTAAGTTCTTTAATCCCTCTCTTTTAATCATCCTTTCTCTCTCTGGATCAATCTTCCTCTCTTCCCAACTCTCCTCTCGAGTCGATTTCAATATGACACTATTTAGGAGGTTAGGGTCAGGGTTTGTAGTCACAGCACCGATCGCTTTTGGATTGGTGTATAACCACTGTTTTGATCTTAATTTGTTCAATTCATTTCTGTTTTTGATCGTATAGATGGGGTTTTGTGGGGATTTTAGTAGTTTGTTGCACTTTATGCTTCCTAGAAAGAGACCTGTTCAAGAAGGCGACTCTAGTGACGGAGAAAACTTGCTCAAGAAGCATAGTGTCGGTTGTTTCATCTCTTCATCGGAATCCTCCACCGAAAAATCAACAGCCACCGAAGCTAATCCGATGCCCAAGGACTGTAACAAGAGTGATAGCAGCATTATCGATAGTAGCAGTAGTAACCTAAGCAGCGCTAGTATTAGAGTATTGCCGGATATGGCTTTTGGTAATAGGAATCCGATGGATATCGATGAAGATCTGCACAGCAGACAGTTAGCTGCGTACGGACGCGAGACTATGAGGTGGCTCTTCACCTCTAACGTCCTTGTCTCTGGGATGCAAGGCCTCGGTGTCGAAATTGGTACGACTTTTGAACCTTGCTGGTTGTTAATTTTGTGTAATTTTAGTGATTAACACAATAGGATGGATTGTGTGATTTTGAACCTAGAGTAGTTTTTGACATCTAATTATGGAGTTGCATATTCTTAACTTATGCATCAGATTTGTTACATTTTTATTCAGATCATTCTTCATTTAGAGAATGGTCTAAATAAAACTTTTGAGATCACTAAATTTTCCGTTGTCGAATGGAAGTGTGTCATGTTTCAAAACGTGTATACTAATATATAATTTGCTAGGGTATTAGTATTTTCTGGGAACACAAATTTAGACCCTATGCCCATTCACCCTACTGATTCGTATTTATTTGTTTGTTAATCTAACAGCTTATGTTATTTGATTTTTGGTTTCTTTCCAAAAAGGAATCTATATATATTTTTTTTGTTTTTTGTGTGGTTATGTTGAACTCTCATATTAGAATTAAGTGTGTGATTTTCTACAATTCAACGCTTTCCTCTATATATGCATCAAACTGTTAATATTTTTCCAACTTGTGTCAGGAATTCGACTAAGATATTAGTAATAATAAGAACAAACAGTTATGAAAAAACAATTTTAATAGAGTTGTGTTCCTTATTTATTTAAATTATGGGTTTTTTTATATTAAAAAAAAATGGGCACCAGCAATGGGCATGAGATCGTGCACCTTGCGCGGCCATCTCAAGAGTATATATTAGTTACTGAAGTGTGCCAATTTGATTGAGAAACTTAGTTCTGGGTTTGATTCTAAAGGTAAAGATTTTGGTTATCTGATTTAGAATTTCTCTTAACCCTTGAGCTTCACCGTTGATGCTCACAACTGATGAACCACATGCTTAATTAAATGTTGTATATAAATACCATAAAATATTATTTTATGTTTAGTTGTAAATACCACATGCTTAGTTATGTGCTCTGTAGCACCGTATCAAATTTTGAAATTAGTTCCTCTAGTACTTGCAATACATGTTGGTTGTACAAATACTTGAAATGTTATGAGAATATAGCTGTTGGCATTTTTTGCTGTGGGCTTTTATGCAAGATCAACACAGTTTTAGTTTTCCCATCACATATTTGAAATGCAAGTTCTATTTTTTTTTTTTGCTTGGGTAGTTCTCTTGGATGGCATTACAATGCGTGGTTGTGCATGAATTTCAGTCCATGGGCATTTCATGTCGCAACTGATAAAACTGTATATATTGTTTCAGTGAAGGAATAATGCATGTAATTTCATAACCCAAAAAGTGCTCACACTTGTTTCTAATGATCTCTCATCTTTAAACTGTCATTTTTCCTTCTTTATTTTTATTTTTTAAAGATGGGGAGCTTTAAGAAATCTTTAAGTCAATTTCAGAGAGAGGAAATAAAATATGCATGAGATCCCTAAATCATAGGATTACCATCACCTGCATTAAGGTTTAAACATTTAATTTTATCTAGGTGGAGATGGGAGGTTGATGGGGTTATGCTTAAAGGAGCTTAAATTTCCTTTTTAAACTAACCATTGCCCTTAAAGCTTCTTCTAAAAGTACAAACTTGCAGAATTTGCTGCATCATTCATTTTGAAGTGTGGTTCAGAAAGCCCAAGAGATCATAAAGTTTGTTCACATTTGTATAGTTGAAGGAATAGCCCATAGGCGTGATAGCGTAGCAATGGCTTTCTCCTAAAATTGTTTTGAGGGTTATGGATCTTGATGTCATTGGTTAATGGATGATTTTTAAAGTCCTGAAAGTGTGAAAGAGACCTTAAAAATTTGTTTGAAATTTTTGGACGAGAAGGGAAAGAAAACATCTATTAGTATTTTTGATTGACTACCATAATTTTTTGAAAAGGCTTCATTATATGAGTATTTCTATAACCATATTTCAACAAAAGAAGATGGATGAATAATGACTTGGAATTTTTGATGGACTACGATAAGTTTTCTATCTGAAAAACTGATCTAGAAGAAGTAATATTTTTCTAATTTCTTTGAATTGGATAATAAAGCTTCGAACTGTCTATGTGTTTGACCATGCTTATATTTGGCTTGATTCTTCTAGTATTCAGATTTTGATATGAAGAACTCTGATAGATGGTCTGGTGGAGGTGGTGGAGAGGAAGCAACACAGGATAATAAAAAAACAAGGAGTCTAGGGCCAAAAAGACATGTACTTTTTGCCCATTGATGCATTTTGATGCAAGTTTTTTTAAAAAAATTAGTGAGAATGGAGATATAATTCATTATACAAGATATAGTTTTACAAAGAAATTTGCAATAGAAATTATCCCTTTTAGTATCTGTCCTGTTTAAGTATTGATTAGATTCATGACTTGATTTTTCTGCTCTAGAAATTTTTAGTTCACACATTAATTCTCAAGTTGTAGAATGACTCTTATGTTTTCCAGTCAACATATTACAAAATCAAGGGACTACCAAGGGACTTAAACTAGGGAATTGATCTGCTGTTTTCTTACCATTGGAAGCTGCTAGATGGCAGAGAAAGCATGTGTAAAGCGCCTTCAGAAGGAATATAGAGCCCTTTGTAAAGTATGTCTTATTTCCTTTATATGTTTGCCAACTATAATGACCATAATCTATTATATATTATTCTCCCTTAGAACTTTAGTTTTTGTTTCCATTCTACTTTCCATCTACCGTTATGAAAAACCATCCTCTGGTTTATAGTTCAATTTCCTGTAGGACAGTGCTATTTGTGCTTCACTTCTTTATGGTTTTGTACCCCCTTTGCTTTATTGATTTTCAACCTGCACTTATTATGTGGAAAGTGGGACTATTGCTTGGTGCAATGGTGATAATGCGGAGAGCATGAAGCTGATGTTGGGTTGCTTGAAAACTTTTTTCTTCTTTGTGGTTAAAATTATGTTTCAATTTCTTTTGCTCTACAACTTTTCCTGCTCTGCAAAATTTGTGGCCATTAGCTTGTCCTTTTGACTTTGCTTCTGTGCAATGCTTATTGTGTTGTGTTATGTCCTACTAATATTGTTGATGAATAGGCCATTCACCACCAAAATTTTACAGTGCTTTGACTTTTTGTTATTTTCTATTTTGTATTTGCAGATGATAACTAAATCTAAATATGATGAAATTGATGGGACTTAAGGCTTGGTTTGGTTTGGTTTGGTTTGGTTTAAATGTGATGAAATTCCGTGTATTGATTTAGGGGGGGGGGAAAAAATTTATCAGATTGGTTTTGAAACTATTATGAGAGGCAAACCCTAAGTATATCTAATTGGTAGTTTTCTTTTCTTGTCTGCCTAAGGATTGAATAACTAAGAATTTTCATGTATTTACTAATAATATTGTGATAGTTTAAAAGAATAAAAATGTAAGATCTACTTACAAATTAATCATTCTTCATCTTGTTTTCACAACATCAATGTAAACTGTGTCTAGACAAGTGATGATTCAAGCTGCTTTTTTTTTTTTTGTTTTTTTTGTTTTTGTTTTAGATGCTGAAGTCCGATTACAAAAGTGCTTTTTTTTTTTTTTTTTGGCCATAAAACATGAGAAAATCAAGGTAATTGTCTCAAAAACTTTCTCACTCTACTAATTTTTTTTTTATTCAGACCAAATGTTATAATAATGCAGAATTGTTCATTTGTACCTCGAAAAATTTCTAGAATATTGTCCCATACAGGTGTTTAGAAATTGTTATAATGGTAATGGGTTTTGGTTAATAATTTTAGTTTTTATTTATGGATCGGGCGTAATGGGTGACAGGTCCAGTCAGTTTTAAAATTCTGATTAAGGAATTTAAAGCAGTGTGCTTCAAGTGAACTAGGAAAATGCAATCTCATTTGTGTTCCATCTTTTATTCTAACAGTGCCGTAAATGAACGTCAACGTGCTATATTAGAAGAATTGGCGAAGGAGGAAATTATTTGAGTATATACAGATGGCAGGAATTTTTGTTGTGGGTCGAAATTATTATGGTGTGTTCCCGTTGAGAGGTAAATTGCTTAATGTGAGGGAAGCAAGCCATAAACAGATCATGGAGAATGCTGAAATTTAGAGCATCAAGCAGATTCTTGGACTTCAGCATGGAAAATAGTATGACAGTGTGAAGACTTTGAGATATGGTCATTTGATGATCATGACTGATCAGGTTTAAAACATTTAACTTCTTCTTTTGTTTTTTCTTTTGGTTTTATCTATATGTTGTTAAGAGTCATTTTGTTATTTTTATTACTATATGGTTTACTGGAGTGGAATTTTAAGTGGTTTTCATTGATCAAAATTTTAATAAACAACAGAGAGTCTTAGTAATTAATTTCTGCTGTTAAAGATTTTGTATACCATAAATTTCTGTTGAACAATGCATGTGGTTTAAGGATGTGATACAAAGTGTTGCTCTGTTTTTGTCTTTTCTTTTTTTCTTTTTCCCTTTAAATTAAAGAAAGTACATGGTTGTTGAAGTTGGGGAGAGTTTTAATTTTGTTGTTTATTTTATATGGAAGAAAGGCCTTTCTGGTTATATTTTTCTTCTAATCTCAGTTGTGTATAAATTTTCTGCAAAGTAGAATGAATATTATGTCATGCTAATATATTATTCATTTTATTGTGTTGTCCATGTCAGAAAGCTTTTTATGTGTTCTCTAATAAGTAATGTTTCATTATAGTTGGCTTATTGACTCAAGTATTTATGAGTAATGAATCTTCCCAAACCCACCTATGATAGACATTTTGTAATTTGGTATCTTCTAGCATTAGTGGGAGCATTCAGCAATTTGTGATCATGGTTCTTGAGGTATACAATTATCCATGTTATCTTTTTGCCTTTCCTAACTTAGGAATTGTTTGGTTGTCTTTTTTAATTACTTTTTGTCTATTTAAGAAAAAAAAATTAGATCATTTTGCTTGTTTGCAATTCCTTTTGTACTTTATTCAACCAGACAAGTTTTATTAATTGCTCATGCACAAATTAAGAGGTACTTCTATATTCTTCTAATTGCATGAACCAATTGATTTGATTTGGTGGGTCCACTTTGAATTTGAGCATTGTTTATTTATTTGCATTTTCCTATTTGATCCCATTATTGATGGTAGAGAACTACAGATCTCATTTGACAATTTTCCATATTATTTATGGTAGAAGCCTTCCACACAACTGTAATCTTTCCTGTATAGTCATTTTATGTACTTATTCTATGTTCTAACATCCACTGCAGATCTCTTATCATAATTCAGTTTTTGAGTATGTTAGCATATTCCACAGTACTTTTGAACTTGATAACTAGTTCTTATATAAGATGTTGACTAGTTCCCTTCTTCTGCAGGATAGGTAATATAATGATCTAAATGGAAGCACATATTTACACTGAAATTGATACAAGTTCAATTGATCAGTTTGCTTGTAGACATTGGATTGGATGAGAAACATTTTTCTTTTCATCACACTATAACAAAAAACACATTTTATAGCATTCGATGAATGCTATCAAAAGTAAGTAATAGCATTCGTTGGAATGCTATGTTTGCCCATGTTATTAAAAGTGTATCATTTTTAATAACATTTATCGAATGTTATTGTTGAACGCTATCGTAAATATATTATAACAATTTTTGAATGCTATGAAATAGTTAAAAGTTACTAAAAATACCAAAGGATAACATTTTGTTAAGCCTATGAAATTGTTTTTATAGCAATCTAGTAATGTTACAATTTACCATATCATAACTAACTAAGAATGTTATAATAAAGCATGATAATAATCAATTTAACATAGCTCTGGACTCCACTCAAATTGGAAATTCCAATGACATAACTATAAGAAGGCATCTGTCCTGATAGGTGCAGACCAAACCGCTAACCATGTACTAAACCAGGAGACCAACCTCACAAGTGCACAGCCAGATAAAATCATGAGCTCATGGGGTCCTCTGACCCCACTCCCCATTAGGCCACATTATTCGATTTTGACACAAAATAGCCAACCAAATCTTGTAACTTTCTCAATGTTTCTCTCTACCTGCCTTAATTTGAGGTCCTTGGAGCCTTTCAGGACACATTTTTGGCGTCACATTCATTAAATAGTCATAGTCCTTAATACGAAAAGCACATCATTTCTCACTTCCTCCTACTGCCGAAGTGATCTAAATCAAGCACTCTGAAGAAAGATAAAAAAAATGAACGTAACTCCAATTTATGTTGAAATTTGGATGATGAAAACTGTTCTTAATATTTTCTGAGTTCATATTTTCATATATCTTGATTGCAGTTACTTGGTTGGATGCATCGCAAGTTCCGGGCCAATGAACCACTGAAGGATTTTAGCGTAGGTAAGTCATGTATACCCTTACATATTTTTCTGCTAACGCTTTGCTAAAGCAATAATGAAAAGATTGGTGCACATATTAGAGTAAGACTGTAAGTGCAAGATTAAACATAATCATGAGTAGTCATTATAATATTTGTGGTAAGACCAATATAATCTAGTAGCATAATCAGTAGATCACTGGAAATTCGATAAGTCAAGAGTTGTTTAGGAAAGACAGCTTCAAAGCAAAGTAGCTGTTACATACCTGGAAATAATTAACCGCATAAGACCAGTGTACTTAGCAACTCTCCATGCTGCATGCTTATTTATAGCTGGAGTACAGCTTCAAGTTCAACTGAATGAACTACATACTGTAAGATTGTTACACTTGACATTCCCTTTTGAGTATAATGCTAATTGTTTTCCCAATCAATATTCCTCCATTGCTATTTCTACATGTCCCCGATTCCTGTACTGAAAATTGAGATAATGGTAAGCATCAACAAGCCCATGAGTCATGATCCATAATATTTAAAACAACAGCAAAGCATAATATGCCATTAATTCTTTTGAGATGCATTTGAAAACACAAACCTACATGACATCCCTCCCAACTAACCTCACCATTATCCCAATTATTTAACATTTCTTCTGTCAGGGATTTCTTGTACTTGTCTTTCAGGGAAGCCATCACTGGATGACCAACAGTATTACCCAAAGTCAAATTTTGGCACTAAATCCTTAGGCAAAGCACAAAGAGACAACCATCTGCAAAAATCATTTTCCAGCCTAGAAGTAGCAAGAGTAGAAGCAGACGACTTTGAAGAAGAATCTTCAGTTGCGATTTCCGAGCTCTTCCATGGCTTCCTTACCATAGGTACTCTTGGTTCGGACCCAGTCATCACAGACCCATCAACGCCAACATTTGCCACATCAGTTGAGAACATAACTGAAAAAGAAACAGAAGTAACAGAGAATGAACTGAAGCTTATTAATGATGAGTTGGAGAAGGTGATAGGGGCTAAAGGAGACGGTTGCAATGACTCATCTGGGAGAAACAGTCATGTTAGTACTGGAAGAAACAGTTATGTTAGTACTGGAAGAAGCAGCCATGGTAGCACCATTACACTTAGCGGAAAGCCATTGGAAGGCACAGAGACCAATGAGAATGGAACAACAATCTGTCCACTCCAGGGCTATCTGTTTGGATCAGCAATTGAGTTGCCAGAAACAACCACAGTGGTAAAGAAGGAACATAGAACATCGCTTGGGGAGCTGTTTCAGGGGACAAAAATAGCAGAGGAAAATTATGTAGACAAAAGCGAGAGGGGAGAAAAATGGACAGAAAAGGAGACAGATAAATCAGCCATACACCCCAGGAAAAAGATACTGAAGAAAAGAATGGTTCATGGTTCTTCTCGGAGCTGCACCATATCGACTGGGGGAAATGTTGACTCTGCTTCATCTGAGACAAAACTGCATAAGGTATGTGTACTTCTAGTTTAGACCTCTATTACATGAACTTGGGTGCAATGCATATCAAAATGCCGGACCCAACAAATCTCAAATTTAAGGTATGCAAACTCGGCAAAAAAAGGTCAATTTTTTTATATATTATTTTTAATATATTATGTGAGACAAAATGGAAACATATAGTGTCAAAAAGGCATTTTACTTATTTTAAATCAATTATACAACAATATATATATATATATATATATATATATATATATAATGATAGTGTTAAATGTAAATATGTAAGAAGCATCCGATGGAAAGTGTCAGACACATACAAATATTTGATTTATTTTGAAGTGTCTACCTAACATAGGCTTAGATACTAAATCTTCTGAAATGAGCACACACAGCACTGCATCTCCTAGACGTGGTTTTGTTGGTACCATTAAGATAAAAAAAAAAAATCCCCATAATTGAGGATGTTAGGAGGGATAGACTGGATACAGACTTGATCTTCTATATAATATGCACAAAGTGGCTGCCCTCATATTGAAACCCATGTTCTCATGCTTGGCATCCCGAGCATCTTACCATTGCTCCAAGCACAATATCATCTGTAATTCAATTACAAAGAACATAATGTGAAGTGTCAATAAACCAATCGGATGGTTGTCACTAAGCTTTTCTGAGTATTTCACTGAATCTGAATCCTACAGGATGCATTAGCAAGTCCAGGTTATGTATTCTCTGATTGGTTTCCTAATTCAACAAATTACTGCATACAGATCCTCCACATGTTCCGTAGGAAAGTCCATCCTGAAAGCTCCACGGCTGCACGAAAATCTCTTAAGCCTCGTAAAAATGACATAAAGAACAACATCACCTATGAGGGGGGTTTACAATAATGAAGATGGAATGCTCCCAGACGAAGATATCATGATATTTCCTCAGAGAGCCCTCTCAAGAGAGCATTAGACTCTTCAAGAGCCACTCCAACCCACCCCAAGTCACACTCAGTGGAAGCGATTCAAATGCGAACAGGGAATTCTGGATCAAAACAGATGCAGGCTGTAAGTACATATATATCTCCCATCCCAAAGTCCAATCTACATTCCAGAGTCTGGTGATTATAGTGTGACAGAGACTAGACTATGGACCGTAGATCTTGGAATTTATTATCACTATTTGGCTGCTGAAGATGTAACTAAATTTTCTCGATATGCATGAAGGGAAGCCATCCTACTTGAGGCCCCAATCTAGTTTCACACTTACATTCTCTAATTAGTACAAGTCATATATGGGTTCAGATATCATGTCCTCCTGAAAATTTGTAGCATGTAAGGCACTAATGTAGATATAATTATTACAGTGGTCCAACTATTTTCGTAATTAACCTCACTTAGTTCTATTGTTTACACTGCAGACTTGGTGTTGGAGCTGTAGAGGGTAGAAGATGCATTCTGAAGTGTGGTTATGATATATTAGTATTAAATAGTAAGCAGTGTATTATATTTATAAATATTCTCCTCCTGGATGATTATTTTCTAGCAATATTTGAGTGGTTATATCCTAATAAGCTAGAGAATGATAAAAGAATAAAAGAGGTCCCTCTCTAAATACCCATGAGTATATGTCAAGATTGAGGTCTATCCGTCTGTTAGTAAACATGGTTCAATTATTCTAACTGTCTAACTATCTAACAACTTGTCTAACAAACTTGTAACCAATCTTCTAACTAATATCTAACTCTAACAAATATCTAACATCTCTAACAGACAGATATAGGAACAGAAGCTGAGCTGGATCTGAAGCTGCAGCTGTGAGATGGGCGTGAGTGCTGCTGATATGGTGGTGGCACTGATGCCTTAGACTGTAGCAGCATAAGCTGTGACTTTAGAACGCAAGAGAGGGGTCGTGCAAGAGATGGAAACTGATGGAAAAATCGCGGCAAATTTAGAGCGCCTTTTTTGTTCAGGTTTCAATAGCATTCTTTCCTTGCTATAGTCTGTAGAACTAAGTTCCGTATGAGCAAACCTTTAACATTGTTTTTCAATTGCCATTAAAATATAAAACATTGCTATAAAAAATTGCAAACCTTTAACGTTGAGTTCGGTTCACTATTTTGTTCCTGGTTGTTTCTTATTTTGGGGTTGTTTATAGCTCTAATTGCTTGGTTTTGCATTTATATATAGGCTAAATCAGCAGATGTTCGTAAAACAGATTAAGTATGCATTGCTGAAATTTTCAGAGTTTGTGGTCCTGATACAGTATGTAGACAAAAATTTTTGGTGCCTCCTTTGGTTTTTGTGAAAAAACTAGCAGAACTCCTGAGTTTATTGTCTTGTTACATGACTAGGTGACCAAGAATTTGAAAGATATTCAAGGACCTGCCTTAGCTATTGTTCTTGAACGACTGAAGCACTCTGGGGCTTTTCAAGGTATGTTGTAGTGAAGTTTGTTGAGATTTTATTATCTTTGTTTGGTAGTGCTGTTTCATAGTGACATAATTTTTCTTTGTTCCCAGAAACATTTGACGTGGCTAAAACAATATCGATGGGGCCATCATTGAAAAATGGATCAAAAGTTGGGAAATCAAGCTCTAATGGTAATGGTGACCGATGGGCTGGAAATAGGGCTGTTTCTTCGGTATGTTCTTACCCTGTTTAAGTTATTTTCTTTTTGAACAATAATAAAGATATTGATTTTTTTCATGGTTTGGGTAGAGAGTAACTTCAACAAAGGGTTCAAGGCCAGAATCAATCATGTCTGTTCACGAACTAGACGACCATCCTCCCCAACATATTTCTAAACAAGTTCACGAAGTTAAATTGTACAAGACTACTTGGCAGTATAAGCATTTTTAGGAGGATTAAATATTTTTGGATGGATGTGTATGGATAACAAATATTAGTAGTTTTATTTGTTGATAGCTGCGCATGGATAACAAATAGTTATGTTTCAAATTGTTATGCTAGATGGATGTGACTGGCGAATGAAAACTTAGAATAGTTGTATTGTGTCGAATGTTAATGAATTATGTATTGTGTCGAATGTTAATGATTCAGTTAATTTGAATGACGATTTAAAATTATAGGTTTATTATGGATTGAATGAATTATTAGGAATTACAGGTGTATTGTTTGCCTGCTTTGGCGACCAATTTATTAGTCGCGACAAATAAATAATTTTTTTTCGCAAAAAATGACAATTGCCGACCAAGAGTTTTGGTCGCAAAAAACACATCTATTGCCGACCAAAACAGCTCTTGGTCGTGGAAACTCATTTTTGCCGACCAAAAGTTTTGGTCGCGAAAAGTAACAAATGGTGACCAAATTTTTTGGTCGTGAAATGTGATAATTGGCAACCAAAAAACTTGGTCGCGAAATGTGATAATTGGCGACCAAACTTTTTGGTCGCGAAATGTGACAATTGGCGACTAAGAAATTTGGTCGGGAAAATATCACTTTTCGCGACCAAAGTGTTTTAGCGACAAAATGAATTAGTCGCGGTCATTAAATATTTAGCGACCAAAAATTTAGTCGGCAAATCTAACTTTTGCCGACCAACCAAAATTTTGGTCGCGAATTACTTTTGCCGACCCTCAATTGGCGACCAAAGTAGCGACCAAAAAAATTGGTCGCGGATAATTTTTGCCGACCAAAAATTGACTTTTAGCGACCAATTTTTTTGTTGCCAAAAGTGTTAATTCTTGTAGTGCCAACAGTTTCAGCAACAATGTTTCTGACATCAGACGATCTATCAGCCACTCGTCTTCTCATTTCTCCACAAGAGCAATATGTACAAGAGCAATATGTAAATTTTCTACATTTGATCTCCTGTGGAACGTACTCTTTGAACGCATTCCATGGTATGAGGCTCTTGGAGCAGTTCTTCGGCTCTTCCTCCTGTATGCTCATATTACAATGACATCTTATTGCAATTTCAGTTTCTCGTTGCCCATCCACGATCAACATGTATGTGTCATCCACTGAAGAACAGAAAAGCAAAAGATCAACAACTAGAACAATTAAATTTCATATCTTTTTTTTAAATTGGAAGCTAGAAACAGAGCATTCATGCAATTATCACTACAACAAAACTGAGTTTTTACAGCTCCACATTAATGATATACAATAAATGCAAGCCATGATTTCTCACTTTTACGACTTGCTTTTTTTGTATGTTGTAAATAATTCCCCAACCACGTGTCTATTGCGTAGTCCGTGAATGCTAATAATGATGATTTTTTTACGACTTGCAATATTAGCTGTAAATAATAAAACTTTCTACAACGTGCATTTGGCATGCCGTTAATACATCAACTATGCATGACATGCGTACACCAGCCGTTAAAAATATTGAACATTTCACGGCGCACAAAAAGTCAGCCGTTAAAAATATTACACTTTTTACGATGCACAAAAAGTCAAGCGTTAAAAAGTACACTTTTCACGATGCATATATACAAGCCGTTAAAAATATTTACTTTTTACGACATGCAATTTCTATTGTGAATAATATGACCAAAATAAAAATAGACGCCAAAATAAAACTTTTGAGCTCCAAAAAAAAAAAAAAAAAAAAAAATCAAAAACTCCAACTCTTCAACCCCAAAACCCTAACCTCCTACTCATCATCATCAAAAAGAAAACCCCAACTCTTCAAACCCATACACGGTTACACTTCCTCTCTCTCCCCTGTGCCGCCGACACCACCGCCACTGCCACTGTGACTGTTGGGCCACCGCCATCACCTTCATTACCTCTCTCTCTCTTCTTGGCCTGTTGCTTCAGGACATCGATTCGCTTCCGGTGGCTTACTTCTTTCTACATTTTTTCTCTCCTCATCTTCTCTTTTCCTCACCAGATCGATGACAATCTCCCCGCCCTTTACCCTTTTCCATGGCCACCGCCGTCTTCACCCTCACATCCATCGCATACCACCACTACCACCATCTTCGTGCCATTCTCGGATGACGACGATATGAGATGTGAAGGCTTCAAATCTGTTGGATTTATGGTAGATCTGAGATGTGAGGGCTCTTCCTCCACTGCTACAACCACCAAACCAACGACCAATCAATCCAAGATTCAGCAACGACCAATGAACCAACAACCAATCGATCCAAGAACAAGTATGTCGATTCATGTTTCCCTCTGTATTAATTCCTTGGCGATTCCCAAAAGTCCAGAGCCTATCTTGTTTGGTACTTAAGAAAATTGAGGGGGAAAAAAATTGAAAAATGGAAAATGAAAAAGAAATCTTTGAATCTCGTGGTTCTTATGATTTACTAAAAATGGGTTTTTGAAAAAACATGGGCAGAATACCTGGGTTGGTTTTAGTTTAGTTGAATTTATGGAGAAATGTTAGGATTTTTTTTGTTTAATTTATTGTTGATTCATGTTGGTAGCAACCAAACTGAGCGTGAGGGGTTAGTGTATTTGATTCGATTTGTGAATTGGAATATGATGGTGATTTTCAGAAGGAAACACAAACTATATGGGAGGGTAAACAAGTGGCTTGTGAAAATCATCATGGAATTTGTGCCATCTGTTTGAATAAGATAGTTCTTCAAGAAATTGCTCTTGTAAAAGGTTGCGAGCACACCTACTGGTTTGTCTGAATCAGATGTCAATTTGTTTACCATTCATTCTCAATTGAATATATATATATATATATATATATATATATATATATATATATATATATATATATATATATTGATTGGTGATACTTTGTTAATGCAGCTACTTATATGTGCTTTTCATTCTCAGATTACTATATTGGTTGTCGTGAATTGTATATAATAAATAGAACATTTCTACTACAAAATGTAATTGAAATGAAAGATTGTTGTTCTTTCTGTAGTGCTCTCCAATGATTATATTTGATCTGGATAAGTAAAGGACATGATTAATTGAGTGCGAGGAAGATATGTTTCTGGCCCCTTGTAGACACCCTATTTTTGACCAACCTTAAGACTCAGACCTCACCGACAGAGCGCTTGGTGATGGTGCATATTGTGCTCGTTCAGAGGTTTCAGAGTCTCGGCTGCGGGCCTTGCCTCCGAACTTTCGGACTCTTTCATGCTTTACCTCGGTTTGCGAACCAGGCTCCATTTTTTCTGTTTTCTCTTCCCGAAGGGAGGGAGAGGTCTCGTAGATCATCTCTCAGTGGCCGTAGGCTACGTTTCGTGGTCGTAGGCCATTTTGCCCGTTTGGAGTCCGATTTTTGATTTTTCGAAGTCGTTGGCCGTGTGCCTCGGTTCGGGACCGCTTAACCACCTCCGTTTGTTCCGGTTTTTGGCATGCATCTTATTTACTTCCTTTTGAGGGACACTGTGGCCCGAGAGACCAACTTCGTGGTCGAACACCACTCCCGGTGCCTAACAGTCAGTTTTCGGGACCTCGGGCTGCGCGTTTCGGCCCCCGAATCTTTATTTTGCATCGGTTTGGGCTCATTTTTGGAAAGAACCTCTGTTTCATTGTTAGGAAGGTCGTAGAAGGGTGGGAGGCCAGTAATTGTTCTGACAACCAGTTTTATTCCTCCATCGCCCTCCGTCGCCCGTTTTTCTCACTTCAAAGCCAATGTTGACCACCATAAGGCCACTTTTTCTTGCCCCAAACCACATATTTGTGTTGTACACACCTGGGAGGCCACCAATATCACATGGCCGGCCAGTAATTGTGTTTGTCCCTTTTGAACCCCTCCTAAAAGTGGCCTTTTTCTCTCTCCTGGTTCACTTTCTCCAGTTTTTGACCACATGGTTGTGTTGTGCACACATGGGAGGCCCTCTTTCTGGGGTGGCGGGCCACTAATCATGATTAACCCTTTTGACCCTTGGCTGGCCGGCCGGCCATGGGGAAAGCCGGCCGGCCACCTAAACCCTAGAAAAGCAGCTAGCCATGATCCTCTCTCCAGGTACTTTACAGATATGCATTCTGTTTGCTCCCAGATATTGTATCCGGGGGGCTGCACTTTTGGGGGGAAACTTGAATTGTTTCCCCCCCCTTTTTTCCCCCTCTTTTTCCCACACCTTTGCCATATAACAGCAGCTCCAGCTCCCAACTGAGGGTTACAAAAAATTGCTCTTAGCCTCCTATATTGATCCTCCCTCTCCTTCTCTTCCAAGCACCAAAAACTCCCAAACCCTACACCATTTCTACACCACCACCTAGCACCATACCAACACCATCCATTCCAACACTTGGAGCTGGTTTTTCAGAGGCAAGGAGCACCTTTTGTCAAGCCAAGAGGCTGTTGAAGTTTGGTCTACAAGGGTGAGCTACATTTTCCCTCTTTTTGAGCTTCTTTTGCATGCTTTCTAAGCCATACTTGCTTCCATTTTTGGGCTCCGATCCTAACTGAAAATAGCATTATTTTGAGGTCTTTTTCATGTTTTTTTTAGGGTCCTTCCATGTTTAAGGTCTCTAGCTACCACTTGCTTCTTTACCTCTCTTGTATGCCTATTTCTTGCATAGTATTTTAGGCCTATTTGTAAACTATTTTGAGGCATGTTGTAAACTGTAAAGTGGCTTATTTTGAGCCCTTATTCAACATTGTTGAAGGGCTCTTCACTGTTTGAGGCTTCCATCTGTCACTTGCCTCTTTATCCCTCTTTTGGCCTCATTTTTGCATGTTTTGTTAGCCCCTTGTGATTATATTTTTTGGCTCTGGTCCGAACTGTAAATGGCCTCATTTTGACCCCCTCTTCATGTTTTATCAGAGACATTTTCTGTTTGAGGTTTCCTTTTAGCTCTTTGTGTTTAAACCTCTTTTTAGGCCTTATTTTGCATGGTATCTTAGGCTTGCATGTGCACTGTTTTGGGTTTGGTCACTAATTGTAAAATGCCATGTTTTGGGCCCCTATTCAACTTTGTTGAAGGGACCTCCTTTGTTTGAGGCCAGAAACCATCACTTGCTTCTTTGTCTCCCTTTTGGCCCATTTCTTGCACAATGTTTTAGGCCTGTTTGTGTTTAGATCCGTGGCTTGTTTCAAACTGTAAAGTGCTTCATTTTGAGCCCCTCTTCAACTTTGTTGAAGGGCTCTTGGCCATTCAGGGCCAGAAGCTGTTACTTGCTTCATTACCTCTCTTACGGGGCCATTTTTGCACGCTACTTTAGTCCTATTTTTGTCCACTGTTTGGCCTTGCTTAAAACTGTAAATATGCTTTTTTTTGGACTGTCTTGATTCTGTCTACACACTTCGTGTTCAAATAATGCATGTTTTGTATAGCTATAGGTCATTGCGCATGCCTAGTTTCGTGTTTCGAGGCCATTCCATGCATCGGGTGCCATGTTTCCATGTTTTGGGATCATTTTGCATCATATTTTGCTACTGAAATTTGCATGTTTGCATATCATGTTTCATACCTTGCCATGCTTTGTTAGAGTGGCATTTGTGCCTTAGGATCGGTCCTCGGTTTGCGTGCACGTGTGTACGCATCTCGAGTGTCTCATTTTCATCTAATGGCCTCTTATGTGAGTGTGGATGAGGTCCACTCATGTTGGCGTAAGTCCATTATGCATTGTGTATGCCATTTCATTTCATAGCATTGCGTATGCTAGGTTGTATGTTAGCGCATTGTGTATGCCATGTTATCTCGTGCATCGCGTATGCAATTTCATAGCATTGTGTATGTTAGGTTGTATCTTAGTTGCATTTCATGCATATTGCATCGTGCTTGGGATAAGAGTTAGCCCGAGCACGGGAAACGAGTGACGTTTCGTACTTCGAGTGACGGAACGTGTCTCAATTCCCAGTCACCGACACTCCAGATTATCCATGATGGAGTCTAGGCCCTGTTGTGTTTACATGTGCATTCATTTCATATTGAGTTTCACAATTCGACCCCTCGTCCATCATGCATCGAGATGCGTGATTGGTGGCACGAGGATCGAGGCATGTATACATTTGTGAGAATACATTGCCATGCCCTTTTCCTGCTCTCTGTTGGAGCAAATCAATAATCAGTGGCCTTTCAAAAGCCTTGCACAGCATTCTGGCATCAATTGCAAACAGAGGCTAATTGGGGCATCGCAGTGGATTTCTACGCCAAACAACCCGAGCATGCATCATTCATCATCCGAAGCGGAGTCGAGGCAGTCCCTAGCTTGCATGCTAGTTTACAGCTTTCTTAGTTAAATTTCTAATTTAATTAGGACTTTGTAATTATTTGGACTGTAATATTCATTCGGGACTGTATTTTATTCTTTTGGACCCTCTACGCAAGGGCAATGTTGTAATAAGTGTGCGTGTGTGTGATGTATGTCTTCCAACCCCACATCTTTCTCCCTTTTATTTACCTGCTTATGATGGTTAGATTAGGGCATGTTTCAATTAGCATACAGTATGATAGCATGTTTGCATTCAATCATCTGTTTTGCATGCACCGGGCTCGGCGCATCATACTAACTGCGTTGTATTTTCAATTCCAAGTTGAATACATGTTAGCTGTAGCATTTCATATGCCATGTCTAGAATAGCCGAGCCTGCTATAGTTGCTTTTTTTATATGTTGCATTAGGCATTTCTGTATAATTAGGATCATGCATGGATTTCTAATTAGCTTCTGTTTTGGCTTGGAGTACTCGGTAAGTTTTATGCTTTAGCATCCTTGCATGCGTGTGAGTGACTGCCATGAATAACATGCTTACCATGAGGCTATATGCTTGTGTGATATAACTGCTTGAATGCCTGTGGGTGAAGGTTGAGTTATTTGAATTGGAATAATTCGTCAAATGTGTGTTTTAAGCCCACTAGATAGTGGCAAAACCATGTTTTTCTAAGCCCACCTGAGGGTGGCAAATCCACGTCTTAGCCTACTTGTGGGTAGCACCATCAAACCATTTTAAAAAATAAACATGAAATGTTTTGTTCCAATTCAGGCGACCCAGTCTACACTTGTATGCTGTGCGCATCACATAGTAAATCTAGGCTAATAACCGGAATAAGAACGCATAATGTTTTCAAAACTAGATATCATGGTTAGTAGAGGCCGATCTTTGATCGGGCGAGCGGGGGTGCTCACGAAGTGACCTTCCCCAATCGTACCCAAGTTCCCGAGCCGAGGCAACTTTGGTGATGACAGACACGTGGCCTTAGGCAACGAGTCAGGGTTTCCTAAATTTCCCCCAAAATAAAATATTTAGGTGGCGACTCTGTATCTGGCAAAGCAGTCCATGTTTGGCACTTCTTTCTAAAAAAATCTGTTTTCTCAAAACGATTTGCCGGATTTGGACTCTTTCGTTCAGATTTAGAACCGTGACAAGTTTGAGAGTCCTGAATTGTAGTGAGCCCAATATCGAACGGAACGGGGGGGACCTCGTTCCTCCCGGGGGCGTTCGGTGACGTCTACAGTTTCTGGCGACTCTGCTGGGGATTTAGAGAACTTGACTCGAACTCATGATATCTAGTTTTGACTACACTTATGTGTTTCTTTGCATTGCATTTGCATTGGTGCGCCTAGGACACCGTGTTTGCCATCTGCTATTCTTGAACGGTTTGCCAGAGGCTTGTCTTGTCAAGGCATGACCATAAGGTTGACCGGTTGTGGGCTCTGCCAGTATGGGAACACAAACCTCAATTTTACCAGGGTACCCTTTTTGACCATTCGACCTAGTGCATATTCGGATCCATAGTGACCATTCCAAACTAGGACAGGTTGCTTACCCGTTTATAGGTTGTTTGAAACCGCTGCGTGCGTAGTAAAACCCTAGCTCCTGACAAAATAGGACAGGGAAACCCTACCCCAACGTAGGGGTGTTTTGGCTCTCACTTATCTGTTATGTGCTGCAAGAGTGCGTCTCTATAGGGGAAATGCATGTATCAGTTTATGAGTTTGGACATCAGGCCTACGGGCATCAGTCAGTGTTTGAGAATCAGTTATCTACGGGTATCGGATTTAGTCTTTGGGGACAGTGATTCAGGGATAATGATCAGTGTTTGAGGACAGTGTGTATTCAGCTTATCGACCGTGTGTTGTTATGCCCGGTTGTGTGTTGTGCATTTACTTTAAGCTGTTATGTTGTCTATTTATCCGTTTATTTATTTCCTTATTGCTTTATCAATCTTTTTACTAGGGCAGTTTTAGCACAATTGCTTCTGACCCAGTAGATATTCCCCAAGCACTTTGGACAAGAGGTCGTCGGCTCAATCGATCTGAGGATCTAATTGACGGACAGCCAGTGTTCCATTCTGTACCCCCCGTTGTCAGAAGAAGGCCAAGAAGACGCAGTGTGTCTGAGCAGAGGTTACCAGAACAGTGGTCTACTCTAGCAGTGGATAGTTGGGCTGAGGTTTTAGTTTCTGCCATAGAAATACACATACCAGTCAGTCAGCAAGATCAGCAGAATACTGCCAGGATGGAAGAAATGATGCGCCAGCTCCAAGAGAGCATGAAACAAATGCAGGAGGACGCTGTCTGCCAAGCGGAATTCTCTAAGCAGCAGGCCGCAATCATGGCCCAACAGGCGGAGATAATTACCCGGCTCCAGCAGCAAGCCGGAGCGTCAGCCTCACATCCAGTTCCTTTCCCACCAGGGATCCCGTTACCAGAGCAGACACCAACTGTCCAGAATGTCTTGCCAAACACCCAGAACACCTTACCCAATGTCCAGAACATCCAAAAGGACACAGACCTTCCAACGGGGCCAGCTCCGCTCCCACTTCCGCCTCAACTGTCCAAGACCCATACACCCAACCACCCAGACTCTCCCTTCGAGTTCGAAATAGACCATATAGCTCTGAAACTGAGCAAGCTTGAGAAGCTTTTCAAGAAATCACAAGGAGTAAAGGCTATTCCGGATATCGAGGATGGATATACCGATGTGGCCGTAACATTGCTAGATAGATTCAAGATGCCGCAGATTGATCGTTTTGATAGATCCGGGGATCCCATGGTCCACCTTCGGTTATTCTCAGATATACTGCGGCCAATAGGCCTAACCCGACCACAAAAGCTTTCGCTGTTCGGCCGAACCCTGTCGGGTGTGGCCGCTATCTGGTACGCGAAGTTGGAAGATGAGGTGAAAAGAAGTTGGGATGAAATGGCTGAGGCCTTTGTCGCACAGTACTCGTACAATACCCAGATCGAGATTACAACTCGTGATCTCGAAACAACGAGGCAGGAGCCCAAAGAGACTTTCTCAGATTTCGTAACTCTGTGGAGGGCGAAGGCATCGATGATGACTTGGAGGCCCACTGATAAGGACCAAATCAAGATGATTGTGCGCAATCTCCAACCAAAATTGATGCAGAAGATGATTGTACTCCCCTTCCCCACCTTTTCGGATCTACATGAGATGGGGGTACAAATCGAGGATGCGATGAAGCAAGGTCTGATTGATCAGGATAGGGAGCAACCGAGGAGGACTTTCAACCGCAACAACAATGCAGGCCCGAGTGGCGCTGCAACCACAAGAGCTTCGGAGGTCAGCATGGTCGCCACCATTCCCCCTCCCCTTCCAAGGCCCATGGCAGCCACACCCTTCTCCGGTGCATCCGAAAGTAATAGCCAAACCACTAAATACTAGCCCAGAGGCCAAAGAACCTTCACCCCACTATACATGCCTTTGTCTAAGGCTCTGGGGGTCTTAATCAGAAAGGGGCATCTAAAACCCCTGGAGCCGAGGCCATTACCAAATCCACTTCCACCCTCTCACAACCCAGCCAAGTACTGTGTATATCACCAGCAGCACGGTCATGATACTAACCAATGTTTCAGGCTGCGTCACGAGATTCAAGACCTCGTTGACAAAAATGTGATTCTACCTCCAGAGAAACCTAACGTCACAACCAATCCACTCCCTACACACAACCAAGCTCCACCTCCCAAAAGAGTCAATCTTATCCAGACTGGGTCGTGTCTTACGATCCTAGCATCTATATTACTCCTACCCATCTACCTAAGTCGGAGGTGCTCCTTCCCGACTGCACTGACTCTTTGTGCATGTTGGACATCTCCACAACCCAACCAGAGCTGACGGTGGTGACCATCGAAGATGGGGCAAGGCAGACTTCAGAAAAGAATGGAATTGTTGAGTCTGGGATTGAACAGAGTTTCGCTGGGGAAGTCTATGATCCGAGTGAGTACATCTTGTCAACAGGCCAGATTGGGCTGGGTTTAGAATTGCCAAAGAAGGAAGAGCTGTGTGTGATCCGAGGGGATGGATTTGAGCAAGGGGCAAATGATTTGACGGCTGTGGAGTAGGACTTTGCCAACCTGCAGTTTTTCGATGACCAAAAATCAGGGGGCGCAGCGGTCAACTGGTTTGATTATGATGAATCAGCAGAGGCCACTGGGTGGCTAGATGATCAGCCAGATGTGGTGGAAGAGTCCCAACCAGAACAAGGACCGGCAGGGGCGAGAGTATCAACTGTGGCCGGAAGGGTTGAAAATTAGAGTGCATTGCCGGAGAGCGCCAGCACAAAGAATTTCGCTCAGGACAGAAGCATTGTGAATGCAGGGAAAGTTGAACAACAAACTGCATTGACGCAAGTAGAACAACAGGGTTCTGAGAGAACCGGGAAAGCCAAAATCCATGAGGGGATCGGAAGTGCTGTGGGCACAAGAACAGAGGATGCTGTGAGCATGGAGGCTGAAAGTGCTGTGAGTACAAACATGCCCGAGCCAGACAGGTGCCTTTTGAATGCCAACGGAATGTGGTGGGAAGACGATGACTTATGTCTTGCCCACACAGACGAAGACTGGTGAAGCAATCAACCAGATGACACCTGGTACCTCGATGAGGTTGATCACATGACAAGAAGTGGGCGGTACTTCAAACCCCCGCACCTAGACCAACCCGAGGCATCTGCGAAGGACAAAAAAGACGAAAGATAAAAACAGAAGCAGATCGAAGAGGAAGCTGTACTGAAACAGCTGAAGAAGATACAAGCAGACATCTCCATCTGGGGACTGCTTATGGCGTCGCAAGTACACAGACAGGTTGTCTTATCTGCCATGGACAAGGCCAAACTCTCTATAGATACTACACCAGAACAACTAGTTGGGCTGGTTTTTTCGGGAGGAGGTTCCTCGGCATTAACCTTTTCAGACAAAGAACTACCGCCTGAGGGCACAAATCACAACAAACCTCTCTACATCTCGGTGGAATGTAGAGGTAAGTGGGTGCCGGTGGTTCTCATCGACACGGGATCCGCCATTAACGTGTGCCCATCAAGGACGGCATATGCAATCGGGTTGAAGCCCGCGGACTTCGTGCCGACTACTCAAGTGATCAGAGCCTATGATAACACTAGCAGGGAGGTGATGGGGACTGTCAAAATTTAGACTCAGGTTGCTCCAGGACAACACAACATTGAATTCCATGTCTTGGACGTTCCCGCAACCTTTAACCTACTCTTGGGGCGGCCGTGGTTACACCAAGTAAAGGCAGTCTCTTCCACTTTACATCAGATGTTGAAGTACCCTCACGGGAAGGGGGTGGCTATTGTCTTCGGGAATTCATCAATCCATCCGCTGCTGGAAGTGTCCACACCAGTCTTGGAAATCGAGCATGGCACTGAGGATGTGTTCTTATCAGGGTTCACTTTGGCTGAGGCTCGTGTGGTGCAGAATATTATGGCTGTGAATGAGGGGGTGTACGTCAGTGCTCAATCCGTCTACCTCATGAACAAATTACAACACATCCCCAGGATGGGATTGGGAAAGAGCGGCCGGAAGGGCGTCGCAGCATTGGCCAGAGTGCCGCACAACCCTCATACCTTTGGCTTGGGTTATACGCCCACCAAAGAGGACTGGGTAAGGAAGGGTAAAGAGATGGCCGGAAGAGCCAGAGCAAAGCAGGCTGGGAAGCCTTTCGAATTAATGCATAGGCCCATTCAGGGTACCCTGAACGGACACTTCGTCCGGGAGGGGGAAGATTTTCCATTTTGTGGCTTCCCAGAGCCATGGCTGAACGCGGAGAGGAAGCGCGTGCCTGGTTTCGAGATCTTCTTCGACCTGCAACTATCCGGGGATGACGTTGCCGAAGAGCAGACGGACCCATCAGCTGAGGTTGAGCAGTATAAGAAAGTGCAGTCTGAGGACACCGAATTTGAAATGGGGGTAGCACTAGCGTGTCTACTTTCAGATCCTCCGATTGACCAGGAGTACTTGGGGGATAACTTCTCAGTATGCGTGATCGGGAATGGAACGGCTGCGGGCCCGCCAGCAACTATTTTGGATGCATCTATCGCACCCTCTCTCACTTGGCAGTACGAGGAGGGATTTTTATCCAGCAGCGCCGGGTCAGGTAGTGAGTCAGAATCTGATTCCACCGAGTCTTGTGAGTCGGAATCAGGTTCTAGCTCGACTGAGTCTGAGTCTGGTAATCCTAGGGATGATTACCCGGATGCCACAATTATGTCTAGGTCGTCTTTTTCTTTCTCATTTGAGTCTGTTGTAACCGAGAATTCGGACGATTTGGATGCGCTTAATGAGAATCAAGTAACTGTGGTTTCTGAGTACTTTTCTGTGCCCTTAATTTATTGCATAAACTCAGACTTTCAAAATTTTGATGAAAACGACGAGGAAGAAATTCCTCCGATTTTGCAACGTTTAATTGAGCAGGAGCAGGAGAGATTTGTCAAACCCTTAACAGATGAAATCATTACCGTGAATATTGGTACTGAGGAGGACCCGCGGCTGGTCCAGATCGGGTCCACGTTGTCTTCGGAGGAACGCGAGCGTTTAGTCGCTTTATTAAAATATTTTAAAGATGTTTTCGCGTGGTCCTACGAAGACATGCCTGGGATCGATCCTGAGATTGTACAGCACCGGATCCCCCTTGACCCCGTGGCCCGACCTGTCAAACAGAAACTCAGAAGGATCCGCCCGGACTGGGCTCTCAAGATTAAAGAAGAGGTCACCAAGCAAATCGATGCAGGCTTTCTGCTGGTGTTCGAATACCCGACTTGGTTGGCCAACATCGTTCCAGTGCCGAAGAAGGATGGCAGGATCCGGTGTGCGTGGATTTCAGGGATTTAAACAGAGCTAGTCCGAAGGACGACTTTCCCTTGCCGCATATTGATGAGTTGGTGGATTTCACAGCAGGGCATGCTTTGCTCTCATTCATGGATGGCTTCTCAGGGTACAATCAGATAGTAATGGCACCTGAAGACCGGGAAAAGACTGCATTCACCACCCCGTGGGGGACATACTGCTACAGAGTAATGTCGTTTGGGTTGAAGAATGCCGGAGCTACTTATCAACGGGCCGCGACCACAATATTGCACGACATGATCCACAAAGAGGTTGAGGTGTACGTGGACGACATGATTGTCAAGTCCAAAGAAAAAGAGGGCCACTACACCGCCTTACAGAAGTTCTTCCAAAGGATCAGGGAATTCCGGTTGCGGCTGAATCCTCAGAAGTGTACATTCGGTGTTATAGCGGGAAAAATGCTGGGATTTCTGATTACACAAAGAGGCATCGAGGTCGACCCTTCAAAAATCAAGGCCATCTTAGAAATGCCACCACCAAGGACTAAAAAGGAGGTGCGAGGCTTTCTGGGTAAAGTGCAATTCATAAGACGGTTTATCTCAAAATTAACCTTGACTTGTGAACAACTTTTTGGTCTCCTGAAGAAAGACAAGAAATTCCAATGGGACGGCCGATGCCAAGCTGCTTTTGAACAGATCAAGAAATACTTACAGAACCCGCCCGTGTTATCGCCACCAGAGCCGGGGAAACCGTTGATATTGTACCTTTCAGTGACTGAGACTACAATGGGCTGCATGCTCGCACAAGAATCAGAGGATAAGGTGGAGAGGGCCATCTACTATCTGAGCAAGAAGATGTTGGATTACGAGACCCACTACACTCCGCTGGAGAAGGCTTGCTTAGCTTTGGTATGGGCAACCAGGAAGTTGCGGCACTACCTGTTAGCTTACTCCGTAATGTTGGTTTTACGACTCGATCCCATCAAATATCTTTTCGAGAAACCGGCACTTACGGGTAGGCTAGCTCGTTGGTTGCTGTTGCTCTCTGAATTCGATCTGAAATATGTAACACGCAAGTCAGTCAAGGGAAGAGCAGTGGCAGAGTTCTTAGCCGATCATCTAGTCGAAGGAGGTGAAGCAGTTGAGTACTTATTCCCAAATGAAGCCATTTTGCACATCGACGACGAATATTGGACGATGTACTTTGACGGAACGTCAAATCAATACGGGTATGGGATAGGAGTGTTGCTGATAGCACCTGACAATTCCCGTATCCCTCTAGCCTTCAAACTCCGGTTCAAAGTCTCGAACAACGAAGCAGAATATGAGGCATGCATTGCTGGTCTAGAATCAGCCCTGGAACTAGGGGCAAGACGGTTGGACATCATCGGTGACTCGAACCTTGTTGTGTCTCAAGCAAAAGGAGACTGGAAAGTCAAAGAAGAAAAGATGATGATGTATCACCAGACCTTGGACTTGTTAATTCCTAGATTCGAGAAACTAAACTTTGCTCATCTTCTAAGAGAGAACAACAGGTTCGCAGATTCTTTAGCAACTCTATCTTCCATGATAAACATCCCGTTCGGAGTCCGGATGCGTCCAGTCATCATTGACCATAAATTTGCGCCAGCCTATGAGTCGATTGCTGCTATAGATGAGGTTCAGGACGAAAACCCCTAGTATTATGACATTTGGAACTTCTTGGAGAAGGAAACATATTCGCCAGGGGTAAATGCCAAGGATAAAAGGGCAATCAGAAGAATGGCCATTCAGTTCATCATCTGTGGGGGTAAGCTGTATAAGAGAGGTCATCTGGGAATGCATAAGTTGTGTGTCGAAGCCGAGGAATCGAAGCGCCAGATGGAAGCCATCCATGGAGGGGAATGCGGTGCACACATGAACGGATTAATGCTAGCACGGAAGATCCTCAGACAGGGTTACTACTGGTCCACCATGGAGGAGAATTGTATCGGTTTTGTTCGGCGATGCCACAAGTGTCAGATCCATGCAAATCGCATAAATATCCCGCCGTCAAAGCTGTACAACATGACTTCGCCATGGCCGTTTTCAGTTTGGGGAATTGACGTGATCGGGGCTGTCACTCCAAAGGGGTCGAATGGGCATGAGTTCATCCTGGTCGCGATAGATTATTTCACAAAGTGGGTTGAGGCCCAGTCTTATGCGGTGTTGAAGGCGTCGCACGTTGCGAAGTTTATCAGAAATAACATCATCTGTCGCTACGGGGTTCCAAACGAGGTCATTTCGGATAACGGTTCCCACTTCAAGAAGGAAGTGATTGACTTGTTGGAGAAATACAACGTGACTTTTCATAAGTCATCCACATACCGGCCGCAAACCAACGGAGCAGTCGAGGCCGCCAACAAGAATATCAAACACATACTGCAGAAGATGGTGGAAACCTACCGGGATTGGCCAGATAAGCTGCCATTTGCTTTGTAGGGCTACAGGACTTCAATTAGAACTTCTACCGAAGCGACTCCGTATTCATTAGTTTATGGGATGGAGGCCGTTCTACCTATCGAGATTGAGGTTCCGTCATTGCGAGTATTGGCTGAGTGTCAAATAGTCGAAGCAGATTGGCAGCAGAGCAGGTTTGAGGAACTCATGCTTTTTGATGAAAGGAGACTGAAAGCACTGTACCATGTTCAAGGCTATCAATGCAGAATTGCCCGGGCTTTCAACAAGAAAGTTAAGTCCAGGAATCTAACGGAAGGAGATTTGGTGCTCAAGGACAACCGAGCTCCCATCCACAACCCAAGGGGCAAGTTCAGACCTAATTGGACTGGTCCCTATATCATCAAAGTTATCTGGTCAGGTGGAGCTGTGGTTCTGATGGACCTAGACGGCCTGGAATTTTCCCAACCGATCAACATGGACAAGTTGAAGAAATATTACCCCTGAGAGGCTCGTTAGGCCGAAAACCCGAAAGGGCGACCTAGGCAAAAGTTAGAGCACAAAAATTGGAAAATATAAAAACTGAAGTCGCAAGGTTGAAAACCCGTAAAGGGCGACCTTGGCAAAAGTTAGAGCATAAAAGGAGAGTGAAAATACTTGAGTGAACCTAAGCCTGAACTACGTAAGGCTTGATTCCCATCTTTGGGATACGTAGGCAACTTCATCCTGAAGTTCAGCCATAAACTTTTCCCCGATCAACTTTGTCCATTCGATCAATCTCAGTCATCTTTGTCTATCAGCATCCATTGGAATCTCCGGTGCAGTGCTATTCAGACTAGGGGCAACTTTCCGTTGCCATGCAGTGCCGTGGTACTCTTCAGACTAGGGGCAACTTTCCAGTTGTAGGGATCTGGGGTTGTGCATCTCAGTGACAGATCTTAGGCGTGTCCAGTTCTGATCCATATCGAAAATGGTTTTGAAAAGTTTTAATAAAAGTTAACTTTGTTCAAATTAATCTCTTTACAACTAAGACCATTTTTGAACCAAAGCGGAAAATTTTCAGTACCACAACCTTCAATTTCATTGATTTCAAAACAGAGTTCTCCTGCTCTTGCATACAATCGAAGTTGCTTTTTTATTACATTCATAAAGAAAACTTGAAAGTACTAATAAAGCAATAAATCCGGGGCATAGTCAAGTCAAGTACCCCTGCACCCCCTCCCAGAGCTGGTCGAAGCCTCTGATGCCAAGCTAGGCCCAATCTGTGCCTCCTCGTTGAGCCAATCCAAGCACTCGTCAGACAAAGTGCAACTGAAAGTGGGAGTAGGGGCCAGGAGCTCTCTAGTCCTCCATGCTGTGGCATATCGGGCAAGCTGTGCACCTCGGACTGGGAAAGCAGCCGGATACTCAATCCCCTCTAGCGGGCAAATCTGATCATGACCAAACTGGCACAGGAACCGGAACGGAAAGTGGAACACGCAGTGGGTCAGACCAATCAACTGGATCCCGATCAGCTGGGACATGCTATAGCTCATTGCCGAAAGGTTGAGCCAAGGACAATGCCAAGCAATGCGACCTGCAGACAAATTGCACATCCAGTCAAACCACCACCCTTCATTAGGGGCATCAATTAGGCGCTGTCGAAAGAAATAGCCTCGAGCTGAATAGGCTGGGCAAGAGTCCACAACCTGCAATTTGTCCATCAATCATACCTAGGGAGGAAAAAAAAAAGAGAGAATAAAGGATAGAGAGATGTACGATGAGAGAAAAGTAAGACAAGGGTTTTGTGAGAAAAAACCCGAGCCCGAGGGCCTAGTGATGTGAGCATTACATATGTGAGAATGGGTGGGAAACATTACCTGCAGCAGTAGTGGACTCCCCGCAAATCTGGTCGTCTCCCGGCGATGGAAAGCATCCAAGCCCATCAGCGTCTCGGCCAAGGTCATGGCGATGTAGCTCTTTCCTTCTTTCAAGCCTTGGGCGACTTCAATCAGACGAATGCTAGATTCGCCAAAGCCCGGGGAAAGCAGAAAGTGAGACAGCAGGCACAAGCAAAGGGCGTGTTGCCGGAAACCTTGCCAATAATGGTTGTTGCGGTCACCAGCGTCAGAAAAGCGATGAATCAGACCAAGGATGTCCAGTTCCCCATTACAGATCAGAGACCGAGCGTCACGCGCGGTGAGTCCGCACATCCATCCTAAAGCTTGGGCGTGGCCAAAGCGGAACTGGGGCAAGATCTCTTCATGACATTCAGATTCCATCAAAACTTGAAAATCTTCAAAAGTTGGACATACCTCTTGCCCGCCAAAGCTAAAGACATGCGTCACCGGGTTCCAAAACCTCGCCGCGGCATGGAGGAAAGGAAGGTGCAGCGGAGTGCGACTCAGCGCAAACAGTGCATTCAAGCCGAAACCCTGGAAGTTCAACTTTTTCGAACCATCTAGAGAAGTGATCCAAGCTGTGAGATTTTCAACAAGAAACGTCTCCATTTTTTGTGCAAAACTAAGGTGAATTGAATGAACCACAGAGCTAAGGCTTTTAAAGAGGAAAAGACACTATTTGGGGGACAAGTGTCAAAAATTTGACGGTTGCTGAGCTGAGTGGCCGGCCGGCCACCTTTTCTGGCAGGCCGGCCATTTCCTTTTTCAAAACCTGGCCGGTGGCCTCCCATTTGCAATAAATCTGGCTGGCCGGCTCCCAAAAGTAGCCGGCCATGCTCCAATGTGTGTCTTTAGACCTGTTTTACCCTCCAAAAGAAAGTTTCAAGCATTTCCATACAACGGGTGTGTCGAAGGCCTCTATGTCCCTCTGTTTCAGATGTGTTCTGTTGCCCAGATCGTCCGAAGTACACTTTGTTTTGTTAAGTTTTGTTTATCGAGTTGTTGTTTTGTTTATCGGGTTGTCGTTTTGCTTATCGAGTTGTTTATCGAGCTGTCGTGTTTCGTGTTTTTTTGAGTTGTTACTCTTTGTTTAAGCAATTTTTGTTTGAGTCTTGTTTATTGAGTTGTCAACACTATTGTGTTTTGCTTATCGAGTTATAAACTTCCTAAGATTTCGTTATATCTTAGAAAGTTAAGTTGTTGCATCGGTTCACTACCTGACCGGGCAAAATGCACAATGCACATTTCCATTCAATCTCATTATGGTGCAAAATGATGCGATATGATGCTAAGAGTCTAAAATACAACACTTTTTTCAAAAGCTGTTTCATTCCATCATGCAACATTTTACAGACTAAGGCACAAGTTCTACAAAGAATAAAACTGCCCGATAATGTACAATGTGCTACAACTACTAGCAAAAAGATAAATAAAACAGGAAACAGCCGCATCTGTGCTCTCAAGAGCAGGAATAAGAGGCCCTCTTCGTCCTCTTCTGCGGAATAGACTCTCCGCCACCATCGCCATCATCATCATCTGAATCGGAGTCGTCATCCTCGGGATCCCCCTCAGCCTCGCCTCCACTCCCGGAACCAAGACCAGAGCCATCCTCTCTGTCAGCAGATGTCTCCGACTGACGATCTGCAGCCTCCTCCTCCTCCTCATCCTCACCGGGCTCCTCCTCTACAATGTGTGCTCTGCGTCTACGAGACGACCCCCCTCCTCCAGCTCCTCGAAAAGGCCTGGATGGCCCAGCTCCTCGAAAAGGCCCGGATGGTCCACCTCCCCAAGAAGGCCCAGGTGGCCCGGCCTGCGGCTAAGCATATACCGGGGGCATCTGAGAATGAAGAGTTTAATTTAAATACATCAGTCCAAATATGTACATCAGATGCAGATACAAGAAAACTACATGAAGTGGGTACATGTAAACACAGTGTATAAGCGAGGTGTGTGTCAGATGTGCTCTATACAAGTAGCCTATCAATGCAGCAGAAATCAGCATATCATCAGAAGTATGATAAATGCTAGAAAACTAAAGGGTACCTGGAAGCCCATGATGGACAACTGCGCCTCCCTCCGCAGGACCATCCCCTCAAGTGAGGCTACCATCTCGAGCACTTGATCCATGTACTCAACAGGGGGCTGCAGATGCAAAGGCAAATGTATTAGTGAAGGAATGAACGTCCAAGTATCTGAGTAATGAATCAAAGCCGAAAAACATACCGGTGGTGAGTCGGGGTCTCTGACATATCGATGGCTGGGCATCGGAGGCTCTATCGGGATCGGGATCGGAATCGGAGAGGTAGTCCCAAATTGCCACCCCATCAACTCGGTCGGCATGTCCGGCCATCCAGGATGAGGATAAGTCGGAGGAATCGGGGGAACCAATCCACCCCCACCTCTAGATGTACCAGCCCTGCTGGTGGAAGGGGCGTCTGCAGCCCGAGCCCGGGCCTAGCTCGAAGATGGCATGCCAGCAAGCCTCATCGTCGGAGTACGAACTCCCGTCAATGGAGGCATCAGGTATATGTGACGGTAAGTAGCGTAATCCCCCTCCTCAAGATGTAGCAAAGCATCAGTGCCCAGCATAGCACTAACAACATCCCGGGAAGAGAGCCTATCAGCAATCCGCATATCGACTGGGGGTGCTGAGGGAGGGTCCTGAGAAGTGTACCCCCAAACCTGATGCAAGAAGCGGTCCCCTAAAAACTAGGCCCTACCAACTGGCCCTTCGAACAGGATCCTGTACCGGGAGGCACCCCACCCTCCGGCAAACTGGAATCGGAGACCTTCACCTAAAGGCGCTCATGGCTGCCATGTAATCTGTGGATAACCGACGCATAAACCAAGCAGAAATCGAAAATGTACAGGACAAATCAAAGATGAAAACAGAAAGAACTGAGAGTTCTGAAATACCTCCGTCGACCGCACTGTGTCGAAGTACTGCCGCAGATAAAGGAGAGAGTCCCGAGGTCTTGGTCGGTGCTGGCCTTCAAATACAAATGAGTATGGGGTCACGAGAGGTCCCTCTACCACCAACTCCGGGGCCAATGTCGGGGAATACACATAGACCCACAACTGTGGAAAACAAAGCAGAATGCGAAGTGCTGAGGGCAAAGTGCACGATACAGAGTATAAAGTACGCCGTGTGTGCAATGTGCAAGTAATGAGGAGCAGAAATGTAAATCAAGAGGGCAGAAAGTACCTCCTAGGCTCTCCAATAGCCGCCAAGTAAGTCCCCCCCGTCCGCGGGAAGTCGCGCTCATGTAGCAATAAAGGGTAGCCAAGCCGGCGCCACCCCAGTCATACCGTCTGACCTTTGGCAGGTCCACCAAAGCACTCAATAGATAAAGCCCAATAGTGTTCCCCCTATCGGCAAACAAGGTGGTCCTGAAGAAGAACATCAGAAAGCCGCGGGCATACTGTGCTGCCTCCTCAGGAGTCCCGGGCTCCATCTCCACCCGCCGGAAATGGGAAGAGAACCAGGTGTATTGGACTCTCCCCGAAGCTCTATCAACAGGCGGGCGAACCCCCAGCAAATATATCCAAGCAGCCTCCCACTGGCCCATGTCCTCGTCGTAAGGGATGGGCCAACCTCCCACGTCAAGGCCAGTCAGTACGGCAAAGTCAAACGGGGTCATAGTCAAGTCCCCCGTGGCAGAAAAATGGAAGGAGTTGGTGGTGTCCCACCATCTCTCCACCAAGGCAACCATCAACGTCCTCCTGGCAGGACAATGAGATAGCCCAGTACAGAAGGGCCCAAACCCCGCCAAGTCGACCAAATCCCGAACAGCCTCTGGGAGCTCGGCGTACCAATCTCTCGCCGCGGTAGAGCCATATCCCCGCACAGTGTGAGAACTCACCTGCATTCAGAATGAATACATGTTTCAGCATAAAATGAATAAGCTGCGTGCAAATAAAATGAATAGGCTGCGTGCAAAGTAAAGTATTTGGGCTGTGTGTTCAGAAAATCAGTGTTTTGGGCTGCGTGTTCAACTCTCAATCAATGTGTGCTGCGTGTTCACCTTCAATTTGGGCTGTGTGTTCAGAAAATTAGTGCTTGGGCTGCGTGTTCAACTCTTGTGTGTGGTGCGTGTTCACCTTCAATTTGGGCTGTGTGTTCAGAAAATCAGTGTTTTGGGCTGCGTGTTCAACTCTCAATCAGTGTGTGCTGCGTGTTCACCTTCAATTTGGGCTGTGTGTTCAGAAAATCAGTGTTTTGGGCTGCGTGTTCAACTCTCAATCAATGTGTGCTGCGTGTTCACCTTCAATTTGGGATGTGTGTTCAGAAAATCAGTGCTTGGGCTGCGTGTTCAACTCTTGTGTGTGCTGCGTGTTCACCTTCAATTTGGGCTGTGTTCAGAAAATTAGCGTTTTGGGCTGCGTGTTCAAGTCTCAATCAGTGTGTGCTGCGTGTTCACCTTCAATTTGGGTTGTGTGTTCAGAAAATCAGTGCTTGGGCTGCGTGTTCAACTCTTGTGTGTGCTGCGTGTTCACCTTCAATTTGGGCTGTGTGTTCAGAAAATCAGTGTTTGGGCTGCGTGTTCAACTCTCGATCAGTGTGTGCTGCGTGTTCACCTTCAATCTGGGTTGTGTGTTCAGAAAATCAGTGTTTAGGCTGCGTGTTCAACTCTCAATCAGTGTGTGCTGCATGTTCACCTTTAATCTGGGCTGTGTGTTCAGAAAATCAGTGTTTGGGCTGCGTGTTCAACTCTCAATCAATGTGTGCTGTGTGTTCACCTTCAATTTGGGCTGTGTGTTCAAAAAATCAGTACTTGGGCTGCGTGTTCAACTCTTGTGTGTGCTGCGTGTTCACCTTCAATTTGGGCTGTGTGTTCAGAAAATCAGTGTTTTGGGCTGCGTGTTCAACTCTAAATCAGTGTGTGCTGCGTGTTCACCTTCAATTTGGGCTGTGTGTTCAGAAAATCAGTGTTTGGGCTGCGTGTTCAACCCTCAACTGGTGTGTGCCGTGTGTTCACAATTAATTTATGGGCTGAGTGTTCAGGAATTCAAGTGATTGAACCGTGTGTTCAGAGTGCATACCAAATGCCTGAAAAATTCATAATATGTTACAGAAAAGGTAAAAACGAAGTAAATACCTCTCGTGCCTCATGGGAGAGGTGATACTCTGGCTCCCGCAGAAGGAGATCCCCGGGTGCTAGCTCATCGAAATCGGTGAAGTGATAGAAAATAGCCCGCGGGAGGATATGAGCCTGAGGGGCGACCTCTCAGGGATAAAGGGGTGAACCCTCGGATGCAAAGACATGATGTCAGGCTCGTCTCTGGCGCCTGGAGAACCTCCGCCGTGGGAAAAGTGACCCGCAATTTCAAGAAATCTGCAAAAAGGGGCAAAAATGAGCAAAAATGAGCCAAAATTGGAAAAAGTCAACAAAAGTCAACTCTCGGGAAATGAAAAAGTCAACAAAAGTCAACTCCCGAGAAAATCTTCCAAATATTGAGACAAACTCACCTCAAGTGGCGAAAATGAGAAAAGAAGCCCCGAAATCAAAATTTAATTGTTTCAAAGTGCTTAAAACTGAAAGATTTCGCGAAAACAACTTGCGTGGGACATTGGAAAACACGTATAGAGTACAGATCTGAGGGAGAAAATGGTTTGGGAAGCTAGTGGAGATTTTTTCGGAGCTGCACTTGTGAGCACGAAGTGTTTGGGTGAGTGTATTTAAAGAAAAGAGGCTGAAAAGACAAAATTGCCCCGAATCTGGGCTAGGTGGCCGGCTGTAACATGCTCGGGGGGTACCCGCGCGCGTTAAACAGTTCGGACTCCCGAGATCTCTTTGATCTATTCTCACGAGTGCAATGTGAAACGTGGATGAGAGTCCAGATTTGGCAACTTTTATTGAAAATCCATTTTTATTGCAATTTTGTCAAAAATGGACTGCGTCATCAGATCTCAGAGTCGCCACCTAATATTTTGGGAAATTAGGAAACCCATGACTCGGTGCCAAGGCCACTGTTCGTCGTAACCAAGGATGCTTGGCTCGGAACCTTAGGTATGAGAGGGGAAGGTCAATAATGAGCACCCCCGCCCACCCGATCAAAGATCGGCCTTTACTAACCATGATATGAATTTTATTTTATTTATATGTTCATGTTCTGATTAGTTAATAAATCCTAAAATTTATTATGTGAGGCATACAAGTATAGACTATGTCACCCATTTTGGAACAACTTGATTTCATGTAGTTTTGAAAGAGTTTCGAAAATGTATAACCCAAATAAATTGAGTTTACAAACATGAAAATCAACATCATTCCAAATTAAGCGACACAACCTCCATCCACTGGCATTCATACAATTATATCACATAAGCAAATAGCCACATGGTAGAATGCTTAAACATAGTAAGAAAAACATACACAAACGGGATGCTAAAGCATAAAAACTTACATGTTTGACGACCCGCGAACAAGCTACAAAACAAAGTTAGTAAAACATGCATGATCTTATATACAAAATCCTAATGCAATTCACTCATGAGATGCAACTAAAGATTCAGCCTCTAAAATATGATATGTGAATCATCTCAAGAACATGAGGTAGCGCACATAATCACATAGGAATTGATTAAATCCACAAATGCAAACTTAGCCGAATCAAGATGCATGAAACATGGATGCAAAGCATAACTATGATGAAAAATAAATATGATGTTTATGTACAAATAAAGAAAGCAAGTAAAAGAACGGGATAGAAAGAAGCGGGGCGGGAAATTATTACAACGCTCTGAATAAATTATTACAAACCAGATAAGAGAGAGAGAAAGGAATATTACAACAAAATAAAAAACCTCACAAACTCTCAAAATAAAAAAATAAAATAAAATAAAGAAACTTCATGTGCGCCGGAAAATATTTTGCTTGACGTAGGAAGACTGCTCCAATCTGTTCGGGGAAACTTATTTTTGCGGGAGCACTATTCATCCCGAGATACTATTCACTGCCGGAAGTTACTATTCATCATGACAATTACTATTCACCTTTCTTGATCGTTATTCATCTTACCGGGCATTTTTCATCCGCTGTTACTATTCATCGTCGGGGTTACTATTCACCGCCGGAAGTTACTATTTACCGCCGGAGGTTACTATTCACCACCGATCACTATTCATTTGGCGGGGTCACATCTTTTAACAAATTAGGTGGTTCGACCAACCATTTAAAGTGATAAAATTACAACAATTTAGAAATAGTAAACTACAACATTTTATGTAAATTACAACAGTTTATATACAACAGTAAATTATAGCAAATAAAGTAGTAAAATTAGGTGGTTCAACCGACCATTTAAAGTGATAAAATTACAACAATTTATAAATAGCAAACTACAACATTTTATGTAAATTACAACAGTTTATATACAACAGTAAATTACAGCAAATAAAGTAGTATGTAAATTACAACAGTTTATATACAACAGTAAATTACAGCAAATAAAGTAGTAAAATTAGGTGGTTCAACCGACCATTTAAAGCGATAAAAAAAATTATGAAAAACAATAAATAAAGTACTTAAACAAATTATATCACATTTTGAAATTAAGTGAAAGTTGGCGAAAACTCACCTTTCGGGGACATGATGAATTTTCTGATTCACAAACTTTCTTTTGATTACCCTCAAGTCTGTGGAATGTGTTCTCAATTCTCAGTCAAAATTTGGAATTACAACTTTAGCGGTTCCTTCTTTCTGATTCTTTTTCTCTCAAAATTCCCTCGCACCAATCCCCATTTCTTTTATTCTCTCTCCCAATTTTTTTTGACTCTTCTGATTTCTCCCCTGCCCAAAAATTCTTCATTCCTTCTCTGATCTTCCCCCTTTTATAGAAAATAATTCTAAGAAAAAGACAAAAGAAGAAACGGTGGTGGAAGGAATTGATTTCAAAAGATGCACAGTGATTTTACTGTGAAATGCACAGTAAAATTACTATGCACTTTACAATATAATAATATATAAAAGAGATTATTAGCATAAATACATGTACAAATACCCAGAAAAATATATAAAAACACACAAATACGTAAAATTAAAATACGTGGACTAATAAAATATATTTTAGTAGGCCAAATATGCAACATAATTTGACCAAAGCGGGTCTAAAGGCACAGAAAACAAAAAGACGCACGATGGGAGTGTAGTGAATTTTTCTTTTTTTTTCAAATGAGGAATAATACCCTTATATAATATAATATTATATATATACAAAAGTATGGTGCGTGGGTGAAACCAGGGTACTGAATAAATTTAATAAAATATTATATAATAATATAACATAATATATATATATATATATAATACATAATAAAGGGAAAGAAAATGGAGAAGGAGTCTAAAATAATTTGGCAAAACAGGTGTAAGACTAGGATTAAAGTTTATATTCCATCTTTTTACTGAGAATTTTGTGAGATAGCATATTCCTGTTTTCATCATTGTGTAATCAAAAGAAAGCGCCCAAGTCTTAGGGCCGGTCAAAATGGGGTGTCTACAGTTGCCCCTCTTTGACAGAGCTCAAAGTCATTTCATGACGTGAGTGAATGTCAAAGCCCAAAGACGACCCTTTTGACAAGGCCGTAAGACTTGGGCAAGCAAACAAGATGCAATGCAAGTGGTTGAACCCGAAGGTTGCCTACGTATCCTTTTGCAAGGAATCAAACCAGCGTAGTTCAGGGGCAGAATGGAAGTGACATGCTCAAAATGCAGTTTGAAGGTTGGACTTACACGCTTCGCGAAGCCAGTTGTTTGAAAATTCATGATTATGCAATGCAATACCATGCCATGGAGTGATGATAAAGATATGAAGATGACAACAATGAAAAGGAAAGCTTCGTGCAAATGATATGAAACATAACAGGGGGTGCATTGCATTAAATGTGCCACAAGATCACATACAAATGTGTCACAACATAATTTTAACCGAGTGAAACAACAGCCTAACACGTCTCACACGAAAGGAGGAAAGATGGTGTAAACACCAGACGCACTTGATGTTTTTAACCGAGTAAACTTGTAATCCCAACGCGTTTCACGCGATAGGAGGAATGGCAGTATAACCAACAATCTCATACGGAGAGGAAGAAGGTATTAACCAAGTAGAAAATGACAATGGTGTAACCAACAGGCGTATCTCAACGTATTTTATACGAAGAGAGGGAAGGTTTTAACCAGAGAAAATGACAATGGTATAACCAACAGGCGTATCTCAACGTATTTTATACGGAGAGAGGGAAGGTTTTAACCAGAGAAAATGACAATGGTGTAACCAACAGGCGTACCTAACCGTATTTTATACGGAGAGGGGGAAGGTTTTGTAGAACAACAATGGTGTAACCAACAGGCGTATCTAACCGTATTTTATACGGAGAGGGGGAAGGTTTTAACCAAGTAGAAAATGGCAACGGTGTAACCAACAGGCGTACCTAACCGTATTTTATACGGAGAGGGGGAAGGTTTTAACCAAGTAGAACAACAATGGTGTAACCAACAGGCGTATCTCAACGTATTTTATACGGAGAGAGGGAAGGTTTTAACCAAAGAAAATGATAATGGTGTAACCAACAGGCGTATCTCAACGTATTTTATACGAAGAGAGGGAAGGTTTTAACCAACGAGAATGACAATGGTGTAACCAACAGGCATACCTAACCGTATTTTATACGGAGAGGGGGAAGGTTTTAACCAAGTAGAAAATGACAATGGTGTAACCAACAGGCGTATCTCAACGTATTTTATACGAAGAGAGGGAAGGTTTTAACCAACGAGAATGATAATGGTGTAACCAACAGGCATACCTAACCGTATTTTATACGGAGAGGGGGAAGGTTTTAACCAAGTAGAATGACAATGGTGTAACCAACAGGCGTACCTAACCGTATTTTATACGGAGAGGGGGAAGGTTTTAACCAAGAAGAACAACAATGGTATAACCAACAGGCGTATCTCAACGTATTTTATACGGAGAGAGGGAAGGTTTTAACCAGAGAAAATGGCAATGGTGTAACCAACAGGCGTATCTCAACGTATTTCATACGAAGAGAGGGAAGGTTTTAACCAATGAGAATGACAATGGTATAACCAACAGGCGTATCTCAACGTATTTTATACGGAGAGAGGGAAGGTTTTAACCAGAGAAAATGGCAATGGTGTAACCAACAGGCGTATCTCAACGTATTTTATACGAAGAGAGGGAAGGTTTTAACCAAAGAGAATGACAATGGTGTAACCAACAGGCGTATCTCAACGTATTTTATACGGAGAGAGGGAAGGTTTTAACCATGTAAACATCACGTTTCACGTGAAAGGAGTAAAGGTGGATTCGAAATCCAAACGCGTCTCACGCAAGTGGAAGAAGGTATGGTAGAATGACAAGGGGTAACCTCTACATGTAGAAGCCACCGATGTCGCTTTTCTTCCTGATCATATTCACAACTTTCCCTATTCTCCAACGGGGTGACAGACTAGGTTGGTTCAGTATCCAGAATTGAGGCGCATACACGCTATCTCAACCTATGGGGCTGCCATACAGATTTCAAGCCGGGGATACACCCCTGGGTATTTAAACCAGACTTTAGTCTCGGAAATTCCAAACCTTTTGCGTTCTAGGCATCGCCATTCGAACTCTAGTTTCCACCGTCGCAGTTGGTCTCCTAGGAACTCATTGCAATCACAGGCAGGTGGCTATACCAGACCATCTGAAGTCGTTCTGGCACGACAAACACCAAAGGAATTGCACCTTTAGAGGATTTAAGGTCTCTTAGACCATTCTTAGGCCATTGAAGTCGTTCGGGCACGACAAACACCAAAGGAATTGCACCTTCAGAGGATTTAAGGTCTCCTAGACCTAGGGAGTGCACAAGATGGTGTGATGCGCAAGATAGCGCGATTAAATTGAAATTGCACAAGACAGTGCGAGTGGGGGGTGCACAAAATAGTGCGATGTAGGGATGCACAAGATAATGCGATTGAATTGGATGCACAAGACAGTGCGATGCCCAAGACAGGGCGATTGAATTTGATGATACACAAGACAGTGCGATGCCCAAGACAGGGCGATTGAATTTGATGATTTATGTGGTAGGTGCATGAAGTGAGATTATTGTGCGATAGATGCACAGAATGAAAGAAGGAATTGCATGTTCGAACCAAATACCGTATACATATACCATGTACAAACAAAATACATACGAATAGGGTAATATACACAGACAAATAACAGGCCTATACACAGACATAGACATATACAGTATATATACAGGTATATACGACACAGACATATACGGACATATACACAAATGGGGAATATTCTGTTTACAAGCATCAGCGGGAAAATGTCGTTACTGAGAAGGCATATTCCGTTTGCTGACGTCAACGCACGTACGCAAAACACGCAAAAAAAAAAAAAAAAGAAAGGAAAAAAAAAAAAAAAAATGCAAAGTGCATAGACACGGGGGTTCGACCCTCTGATCTCAAGTTTGGCCTTCGAGTCCTCAACCACTGAGCCATGCCACTCTTGTGACAAAATATTCAAACATATATATATATATATAGGTATACGAGACATAAATATACATAAGACCAAAACAAAACAAAAGAAACATTTGTTTGTGGGGTTCGAACCCCTGACGTCGGGCTCGGCCTTCCAGCCTTCAACCACTGAGCCAAACCACTGAACCCAAGCCACTCTTATAACCAAATGTTCAAACAAATATATATAATACATAGATATACAATATATATACATATATGTACAAATATACAATTCTCCCGCCTCTCTCTCTGTTTTTGTCTCACTCTCTCTTCCGTCATCTTCTTCGAGCGTTGTATCTGGCACACGATTTCAACAATCGCGGCGCCTGATCGACAGGCTATCCCATCTTGCCCCGATTGTCAATGATCGTCTCGAGCCTTCCGCCCTCTTTGTTTTCTTCTTTAGCTTCATCCTCTTCTTAAGTTGAGGCCTGCGAAAGAGAGAGGCAGAGCAAAAGCCTGCAAACTTTCTCTGCCACCACTCTGCAACCTCTTTCTTTTGCATTACTCTCCTTTGCCATGGCTTCTTCACACGGTTCTCTCACTCTTTTTCCAGACCTGAACGAGTCCACGATAGAGATGACCGAGTCTGACTCTCCTGAACCTCAACCACGGGCTCCTCCTCCTTCCCCTGTTTTCAACTTTCCAGCGATGTCAGTTGAACAAATCATGGCGGCACAGTCTGACATCGAAGCAAACTCGTATACGCTGAGGTCATGTGTGGAGACCGTGACAGCGGTCTCCAACTTGTCCCGTCGACTGCAGAACAGGACGTGTGAAGTACACCAGTTACATGCACAACTCTCTCTCCTTCAACGTATGTACAAAGACGCTCGGGTAGAAATTGGTGTGCTGAAAAAACAGAACAAAGAATTGAAACGACTGACGACCTCCGTGACTCGATTCGGAGTTTCTTCGCACAACCAATTTGATGGCCGGCAAGGAATAATCTCCTTTGGAAGCTCTGCCAAGGCCAAGGCAGAGTCTTCAAAAGCTTCGAAGGAGGCGAGGCAGCTGATGGCAAAGTCAGGCAACGAAACTGTGTGCAAATGAAGCCGGTTTGTAATCTTCTCTGCCGAGCTGCTGCTGAAAAACTGAGAAAATGCTACTCTCTCTTCTTTTTTTTTTGTTGTTTTTGTTTTTGTTTTTTGTTTGTTTTTTTTTTTTTTTTTTGTGTTTTGTTTTTGTTTTTTTTGTTTTTTTTTGTGTCTCTGTGATCGGGGATGTCCTTCCCTGACTACAATAAAATCAGTTTAGTTTTTGCACATCGATGGCGTGACTAGCATATCTCTTTGAACTTGAAAACATTTTTGTTTGATTGAATTTGAGAGTAATCGAATTTTGAACTCTGAATTGAACATTGATTCTATACTGACCTGAATCAAAGAATGACTTAACGAAAGAAGAGCGAAGCAAAAAAAAATTCAAACACACTTATATACACGGACTGGTATGAATACACCGACTGGTATAAATATACTGACTGGTATGAAAAGAACACACTTATATACACTGACTGGTATGAATACCCTGATTGGTATGAATACACTAACTGGTATGAATACACACTTATATACACTGATTGGTATGAATACACACTCACATACACCGAGGAGTTGACTCGAGTGGTGGAGAAGACAGAATTTCTAACTCGACTATGCCCCTAATTCATTACCTTGAATTTTTTTTTTTTTTTTTTTTCATAAAAATGTTTTGATCAACATGACAGTTAGATTAGCATACTTATTCCATTTTCTGTTTGAAATCATGTAAGCTAAACTGTGAGCACTGAAAATTTTCCCTTTTCAAATCCAAAGAATGGTCTAAGTTTTGCAAAAATGGAACAATTTTTGAGAAAAATTAGTCAGCTTCATTCAAATTAATCAAAATCTATTTTTGCAAATGGCCACTACTCAACTAACATGGAATCAACCATTAGGGTGCATAGTCCCAAACCAGATAATCAAAGGTGATATCTGAACCAAGCCAACCGAACCAAGCCAATCCGAACCGAATGAAGTCGAGCAAAACTGGACCAGACCGAACCGAACCGCCAAATCGAATCGAACCGAACTGAACCAAGTTAAATCAAACCAATTGAACTGAGCAGAATGAAGATACACCAATCAAACACGGATAGGACAACCAAGTCGACTAAAGACACACCAAGCAAACATGGACGAGATGAATGAGTTGAAAAATTATTAGGGCCGAACTTCAAGATGAAGCTACCTACGTATCCTCAAGATAGGAATCAGGCCATCGTAGTTCCGGCTGAGGGTCACTCGTGTATTGACACTCTCCTTTTGTGCTCTAACTTTTGCCAAAGCCGCCCTTTCGGGTTTTCAACCTTGCGAGCTTTTCATTTTTTCATTTTATTATTATTATTATTATTATTATTTTTTCATTTTGTTCATTTCTCTTTTTTTTTTTTTTTTTCATTCATTCATTTTTTTTTGCTCTAACTTTTGCCTAGGTCGCCCTTCCGGGTTTTCAGCCCAGCGAGCCTCTCAAGGATGGTACTTTTGGTTTTAACTTGTCCATGTTGATTGATTGTGAAATCTCTAGGCTATCTATGAATGACTGCTACACTTGACCAGTAGATATGATGATGTAGGGACTAGGCTAATTGGGTCTGAATTTGCCTCTAGTATTGCCCCTAGTGTAGTGGATAGGACCTCGACTGTCTTTCAATAATAAAATTCATTCTCTCAAATTCTGGGTTTTGCCTTTCTGGGCGGTCTTCATTGGGAAACAATTCAGTTTTAACTCTTTGATCACATCCAACATTTTGCCCCTAGTTCAAGGGCTGCTTCAAATCTAAATCACATCTGACCTTCTTGCCCCTAGTTCAAGGGTTGCTTCCAATCCGAATCACAGGCCCTACATAGTTTTGGCCAAGGTTCACTCGGGTATTGACACTCTCATTTTACGCTCTAACTTTTGCCAAAGCCGCCCTTTCGGGTTTTCAACCTTGCGAGCTTTTCATTTTTCTTTTTATTTTTCCTTCTTTTTTTTTGTTTATTTATTTATTTTTTGTGCTCTAACTTTTGCCTAGGTCGCCCTTTCGGGTTTTCGGCCTAGCGAGCCTCTCAAGGGTGGTACCTTATTGTCCTAGTTTAAGGGCTGCCTCCATTTCAGCTATCCAAGCCTTACACTTTTGCCCCTAGTTCAAGGGCTGTTTCAAATCAAAATCACATTCTCTGCCCTGAGTTCAAGATCTGTTTCCAATCTGGATCACATCATTGCCCCTAGTTCAAGGGCTATTTCCAATCTAAATCATATTCGACCTAATTGCCCCTAGTTGAAGGGTTATCTCCATTTGAATCACATCATGACCCCTAGTTCAAGGGCAATTTCCAATTTGGCTACGCAAGCCTTACACTTTGATTGATCATTGAATACTTCTAATCAAGGTTTGAAAGCTAAAGAGCTAAGGAGGTCGGACCTCGAATCAAGAGGGATCCCATGCTGTATAATCAATTCCAGGCATGTCTTCGTAGGACCACGCAAAAACAGTTTTTGAAATCTTTTAACAAAGTGACTAATCACCCGTACTCTTACGAAGATAAGACAGACCCAATTTGGACCAAGCTAGGATCATTCTCAGTACCCACATTAACAAAAATGATTTTATTCATCAAAGGCTTAGCACACCTCTCTTCTTCTTAGTTGATCAAAATTTGCAAATCCCGAGGAGATTCTTCCTCTTTGTTTTCATCAGAGTTTTGGAAAAAGTTTTAAAAAACTTTGGTCAATGCAATGAATTAAGGCACAGAGAAGTAGGCAGACTCTATGGCATTTTGTTTTTTTGTTTTTCTGTTTATTAAAAAGAGACTATGACTCAGCAATGGCAACAGACTTTTGACAACATACTCAAAAGAAAATGACAAAGAGAACCTAGACAGGACAGAAATGTCTAGGTTAGCACTATCGAAATCAACAGACTCTGACTCATTAGGCTGACTCGAGCCTGACTCTAACTCTACAAACTTGGTGGAGTCAAACTTACACTCAATACTCAATTCAGAACTCAGAATAAAACCATTCTCAATTTTGCTAGTCAAAGTGTGGGCCAGCCACAACATTCAAAATAAAGCTCGTGCAATCAACAGGTGGTCACTCCCCAAGCACAGAGATGGTCGACTTTGTGGGATATCGGCATTTTTTTTTTTTTTTAACAAATTTTTTTTTTGATTTTATGTTTTTGTTATTTTTTGTTTTTGAAGTAATGGTGCTAAACTGAACAGCCTGAGCCACTAATTCGAATTTGAGAACCCCTGTATAGATCCAATACATTACACATAAAGCAGGAAAGAGAACAAACACCCCTAAAGAGGGTAGGGTTATCCTGTCCTAGCTTGGAATGATCTAGGGTTTCACTATTCACACAAGTGGTATCATACATCCTAGAAATGGGAAAGCATTCTGTCCTAATTTGAAAGGTACTATAGCTCACTATATGTACAAGGTTGGCTCTACTTTACGGGTTGAAGCCAAGGTGACGTTACCAAAGAGTCCTTTGGGTCATAACCAATAAAGATCCCAGGAAATCAGAAGAGTCAAATAGCCTCTCTTCGGAGTCTGAGAACCTTAGATAGCAAAGCTAGATAGCAGGGCTAAATAGCAAAGCTACCCTTTTGACAAATCTCAAAAGGTTACAACACAAGGCCTCTAAAGTATCGTAAAATAGGTGTAGTGTCACAAAAAGCTTACCTGTGCTCCCACCAGTATCTGGGCAACACAAGGACTTGAAGTGCACCAATGAATGCAATGCAATGAACATATAATTGAAAATAAAGGTCATATCATGGAGTTCGAGTCAAGGTTTCATAAAATCCCCAGCAGAGTCGCCAGAAACTGTAACATGCTCGGGGGGTACCCGCGCGCGTTAAACAGTTCGGACTCCCGAGATCTCTTTGATCTATTCTCACGAGTGCAATGTGAAACGTGGATGAGAGTCCAGATTTGGCAACTTTTATTGAAAATCCATTTTTATTGCAATTTTGTCAAAAATGGACTGCGTCATCAGATCTCAGAGTCGCCACCTAATATTTTGGGAAATTAGGAAACCCATGACTCGGTGCCAAGGCCACTGTTCGTCGTAACCAAGGATGCTTGGCTCGGAACCTTAGGTATGAGAGGGGAAGGTCAATAATGAGCACCCCCGCCCACCCGATCAAAGATCGGCCTTTACTAACCATGATATGAATTTTATTTTATTTATATGTTCATGTTCTGATTAGTTAATAAATCCTAAAATTTATTATGTGAGGCATACAAGTATAGACTATGTCACCCATTTTGGAACAACTTGATTTCATGTAGTTTTGAAAGAGTTTCGAAAATGTATAACCCAAATAAATTGAGTTTACAAACATGAAAATCAACATCATTCCAAATTAAGCGACACAACCTCCATCCACTGGCATTCATACAATTATATCACATAAGCAAATAGCCACATGGTAGAATGCTTAAACATAGTAAGAAAAACATACACAAACGGGATGCTAAAGCATAAAAACTTACATGTTTGACGACCCGCGAACAAGCTACAAAACAAAGTTAGTAAAACATGCATGATCTTATATACAAAATCCTAATGCAATTCACTCATGAGATGCAACTAAAGATTCAGCCTCTAAAATATGATATGTGAATCATCTCAAGAACATGAGGTAGCGCACATAATCACATAGGAATTGATTAAATCCACAAATGCAAACTTAGCCGAATCAAGATGCATGAAACATGGATGCAAAGCATAACTATGATGAAAAATAAATATGATGTTTATGTACAAATAAAGAAAGCAAGTAAAAGAACGGGATAGAAAGAAGCGGGGCGGGAAATTATTACAACGCTCTGAATAAATTATTACAAACCAGATAAGAGAGAGAGAAAGGAATATTACAACAAAATAAAAAACCTCACAAACTCTCAAAATAAAAAAATAAAATAAAATAAAGAAACTTCATGTGCGCCGGAAAATATTTTGCTTGACGTAGGAAGACTGCTCCAATCTGTTCGGGGAAACTTATTTTTGCGGGAGCACTATTCATCCCGAGATACTATTCACTGCCGGAAGTTACTATTCATCATGACAATTACTATTCACCTTTCTTGATCGTTATTCATCTTACCGGGCATTTTTCATCCGCTGTTACTATTCATCGTCGGGGTTACTATTCACCGCCGGAAGTTACTATTTACCGCCGGAGGTTACTATTCACCACCGATCACTATTCATTTGGCGGGGTCACATCTTTTAACAAATTAGGTGGTTCGACCAACCATTTAAAGTGATAAAATTACAACAATTTAGAAATAGTAAACTACAACATTTTATGTAAATTACAACAGTTTATATACAACAGTAAATTATAGCAAATAAAGTAGTAAAATTAGGTGGTTCAACCGACCATTTAAAGTGATAAAATTACAACAATTTATAAATAGCAAACTACAACATTTTATGTAAATTACAACAGTTTATATACAACAGTAAATTACAGCAAATAAAGTAGTATGTAAATTACAACAGTTTATATACAACAGTAAATTACAGCAAATAAAGTAGTAAAATTAGGTGGTTCAACCGACCATTTAAAGCGATAAAAAAAATTATGAAAAACAATAAATAAAGTACTTAAACAAATTATATCACATTTTGAAATTAAGTGAAAGTTGGCGAAAACTCACCTTTCGGGGACATGATGAATTTTCTGATTCACAAACTTTCTTTTGATTACCCTCAAGTCTGTGGAATGTGTTCTCAATTCTCAGTCAAAATTTGGAATTACAACTTTAGCGGTTCCTTCTTTCTGATTCTTTTTCTCTCAAAATTCCCTCGCACCAATCCCCATTTCTTTTATTCTCTCTCCCAATTTTTTTTGACTCTTCTGATTTCTCCCCTGCCCAAAAATTCTTCATTCCTTCTCTGATCTTCCCCCTTTTATAGAAAATAATTCTAAGAAAAAGACAAAAGAAGAAACGGTGGTGGAAGGAATTGATTTCAAAAGATGCACAGTGATTTTACTGTGAAATGCACAGTAAAATTACTATGCACTTTACAATATAATAATATATAAAAGAGATTATTAGCATAAATACATGTACAAATACCCAGAAAAATATATAAAAACACACAAATACGTAAAATTAAAATACGTGGACTAATAAAATATATTTTAGTAGGCCAAATATGCAACATAATTTGACCAAAGCGGGTCTAAAGGCACAGAAAACAAAAAGACGCACGATGGGAGTGTAGTGAATTTTTCTTTTTTTTTCAAATGAGGAATAATACCCTTATATAATATAATATTATATATATACAAAAGTATGGTGCGTGGGTGAAACCAGGGTACTGAATAAATTTAATAAAATATTATATAATAATATAACATAATATATATATATATATATAATACATAATAAAGGGAAAGAAAATGGAGAAGGAGTCTAAAATAATTTGGCAAAACAGGTGTAAGACTAGGATTAAAGTTTATATTCCATCTTTTTACTGAGAATTTTGTGAGATAGCATATTCCTGTTTTCATCATTGTGTAATCAAAAGAAAGCGCCCAAGTCTTAGGGCCGGTCAAAATGGGGTGTCTACACCGGCCGACCACTTTTTCTGGCAGGCCGGCCATTTCCTTTTCAAAAACTGGCCGGTGGCCTCCCTCTCCCAATAAAGATGGCCGGTGGTGTTCCCCACATGCCCCCCAAGGTCCCTGCAAATTTTGGGGAGGATTGGAGTCCCCGGGACATGAAAAAGTACAAGAGAAGTGCACTTTCTGTCGCGAAATCGCTCCACCGGAACCTCAGCTTCAACTTTCGATGTGTGTCTCATCATTACTCATCGAAAGTGAGATGTATCCTTTTGAACATGTTGTAACCTCTCCGGGAGGTGGAACGGAGGCCACGATCGAGTCGCCCTCGCCGAAACGCGCATTTCCTTACTCGTTGTTTTGGGACAAACATACATCCTGGTTTACGCTTGTTCTGCGTTATCATGCACATAACTTGCATTCTCATGCACATACTTGCATTGTTATGCACGTCTCTTTGACATCACCGAGCCTCCATGCTTAAACTCGCATTGTCACGCGCGTTCCTTCCCGCATTGCGATGCACTTTTCCATCGACACCGCGATTGTCTGCATTCGATGTCACATTGAACATATGTTATTAGATATGTTGCGCTTGTTGAGTTTCTTTCTTTTGCAGGCACGATATTGTATGTACGGTTCATTTGAAGCTGGTGCGACCAGATGAATCGCACAGGTATCGTATCTTCTCCGTGTGAGATGCAACGAGAATTGAATAATTCTCTGCATTCCTAACTGCATGAAATGTAGTTGTTGCTTTGCATTCTTGCTTAAAACTGTTGCATTTATTTGCGAATACTTGCTTCATTACAGCTTGCTACATTTACACGATCATTGAGTTACCTTCGGCTTCTTGCATTGTCAGTTGCATTTTTGCCCCTGCTTGCGGGCACGCCTGCGGGCACATCTCTGTTTATCTCATATGTCTGTCTAAGTCTTCGGCCTTGTCAAAAATGGGTCGTCTCTGGGCTTTGACATTCACTTCCGTCACTTATGACTTCTGAGTTCTGTCAAAGAGGGGCAACTGTAGACACCCCATTTTGACCGACCTTAAGACTCAGACGTCACCGACTGAGCGCTTGGTGATGGTGCATATTGTGCTCGTTCAGAGGTTTCAGAGTCTCGGCTGCGGGCCTTGCCTCCAGACTTTCGGACTCTTTCATGCTTTACCTCGGTTTGCGAACCAGGCTCCGTTTTCTCTATTTTCTCTTCCCGAAGGGAGGGAGAGGTTTCGTAGATCATCTCTCAGTGGCCGTAGGCTACGTTTCGTGGTCGTAGGCCATTTTGCCCGTTTGGAGTTCGGTTTTCGGTTTTTCAGAGCCGTTGGCCGTGTGCCTCGGTTCGGGACCGCTTAACCACCTCCGTTTGTTCCGGTTTTTGGCATGCATCTTATTTGCTCCCTTTTGAGGGACACTGTGGCCCGAGAGACAAACTTCGTGGTCAAACACCACTCCCGGTGCCTAACAGTCAGTTTTCGAGGCCTCAGGCTGCGCGTTTCGGCCCCCGAACCTTCATTTTGCATCGGTTTGGGCTCATTTTTGGCAGGGACCTCTGTTTCATTGTTAGGAAGGTCGTAGAAGGGTGGGAGGCCAGTAATTGTTCTGACAACCAGTTTTATTCCTCCATCGCCCTCCGTCGCCCGTTTTTCTCACTTCAAAGCCAATGTTGACCACCCTAAGGCCACTTTTTCTTGCCCAAAACCACATATTTGTGTTGTACACACCTGAGAGGCCGCCAATATCACATGGCCGGCCAGTAATTGTGTTTGCCCCTTTTGAACCCCTCCTAATAGTGGCCTTTTCTCTCTCCTGGTTCACTTTCTCCAGTTTTTGACCACATGGTTGTGTTGTACACACATGTGAGGCCCTCTTTCTAGGGTGGCCGGCCACTAATCATGATTGACCCTTTTGACCCTTGGCCGGCCAGCCATGGGGAAAGCCGGCCGGCCACCTAAACCCTAGAAAAGCAGCCAGCCATGATCCTCTCTCCAGGTACTTTACAGATATGCATTCTGTTTCCCCCCAGATTTTGTATCCGGGGGGCTGCACTTTTGAGGGGAAACTTGAATTGTTTTCGCCCCTTTTTTCCCCCTCTTTTTCCCACACCTTTGCCTATATAATAGCAGCTCCAGCTCCCATTTGAGGGTTACAAAAAATTGCTCTTACCCTCCTATATTGATCCTCTCTCTCCTTCTCTTCCAAGCACCAAAAACTCCAAAACACTACACCATTTCTACACCACCACCTAGCACCATACCACCACCATCCATTACAACACTTGGAGCTGGTTTTTCAGAGGCAAGGAGCACATTTTCTCAAGCCAAGAGGCTGTTGAAGTTTGGTCTACAAGGGTGAGCTACATTTTTCCTCTTTTTGAGCTTCTTTTGCATGCTTTCTAAGTCATACTTGCTTCCATTTTTGGGCTCCGACCCTAACTGAAAATAGCATTATTTTGAGGTATTTTTTATGTTTGTTTTAGGGTCCTTCCATGTTTAAGGTCTCTAGCTACCACTTGCTTCTTTACCTCTATTGTGTGCCTATTTCTTGCATAGTATTTTAGGCCTATTTGTAAAATGTTTTGAGGCAAGTTGTAAACTGTAAAGTGGCTTATTTTGATCCCTTTGTCAACATTGTTGAAGGGCTCTTCACTGTTTGAGGCTTCCATCTGTCACTTGCCTCTTTATCCCTCTTTTGGCCTCATTTTTGCATGTCTTGTTAGCCCCTTGTGCTTATATTTTTGGGCTCTGGTCCGAACTATAAATGGACTCATTTTGACCCCCTCTTCATGTTTGATCAAGAGCCCTTTGCTTTTTGAGGTTCTCTTTTTGCTCTTTGTGTTTAAACCTCTTTTTAAGCCTTATTTTGAATGGTATCTTAGGCTTGCATGTGCACTGTTTTGGGTTTGGTCACTAATTGTAAAATGCCATGTTTTGGGCCCCTATTCAACTTTGTTGAAGGGACCTCCTTTGTTTGAGGCCAGAAACCATCACTTGCTTCTTTGTCTCCCTTTTGGCCCATTTCTTGCACAATGTTTTAGGCCTGTTTGTGTTTAGATCCGTGGCTTGTTTCAAACTGTAAAGTGCTTCATTTTGAGCCCCTCTTCAACTTTGTTGAAGGGCTCTTGGCCATTCAGGGCCAGAAGCTGTTACTTGCTTCATTACCTCTCTTACGGGGCCATTTTTGCACGCTAGTTTAGTCCTATTTGTGTCCACTGTTTGGCCTTGCTTAAAACTGTAAATATGCTTTTCTTAGGACTGTCTTGATTTTGTCTTCACACTTCATGTTCAAATAATGCATGTTTTGTATAGCTATAGGTCATTGCGCATGCCTAGTTTCGTGTTTCGGGGCCATTCCATGCATCGGGTGCCATGTTTCCATGTTTCGGGATCATTTTGAATCATATTTTGCTACTGAAATTTGCATGTTTGCATATCATGTTTCATACCTTGCCATGCTTTGTTAGAGTGGCATTTGTGCCTTAGGATCGGTCCTCGGTTTGCGTGCACGTGTGCACGCATCTCGAGTGTCTCATTTTCATCTAATGGCCTCTTATGTGAGTGTGGCTGAGGTCCACTCATGTTGGTGTAAGTCCATTATGCGTTGTATATGCCATTTCATTACATAGCATTGCGTATGCTAGGTTGTATGTTAGCGCATTGTGTATGCCATGTTATCTCGTGCATCGCGTATGCCATTTCATAGCATTGTGTATGTTAGGCTGTATCTTAGTTGCATTTCATGCATATTGCATCGTGCTTGGGATAAGAGTTAGCCCGAGCACGGGAAACGAGGGACGTTTCGTACTTCGAGTGACAGAACGTGTCTCAATTCCCAATCACCGACACTCCGGATTATCCATGATGGAGTCTAGGCCCTGTTGTGTTTACATGTGCGTTCATTTCATATTGAGTTGCACAATTCGACCCGTCGGCCATCATGCATCGAGATGCGTGATTGGTGGCACGAGGATCGAGGCATGCATACATTTGTGAGAATACATTGCCATGCCCTTTTCCTGCTCTCTGTTGCAGCAAATCAAGAATCAGTAGCCTTTCAAAAGCCTTGCATAGCATTCTGGCATCAATTGCAAACAGAGGCTAATTGGGGCATCACAGTGGATTTCCGCGCCAAACAACCCGAGCATGCATCATTCATCATCCGGAGCGTAGTCGAGGCAGTCCCTAGCTTGCATGCTAGTTTATAGCTTTCTTAGTTAAATTTCTAATTTAATTAGGACTTTGTAATTATTTGGACTGTAATATTCATTCGGGATTGTATTTTATTCTTTCGGACCCTCTACGCAAGGGCAATGTTGTAATAAGTATGCGTGTGTGTGATGTATGTCTTCCAACCCCACGTCTTTCTCCCTTTTATTTACCTGCTTATGATGGTTAGATTAGGGCATATTTCAATTAGCATACAGTATGATAGTATGTTTGCATTCATTCATCTGTTTTGCATGCACCGGGCTCGGCGCATCATACTAACTGCATTGTATTTTCAATTCCAAGTTGAATACATGTTAGCTGTAGCATTTCATATGCCATGTCTAGAATATCCGAGCCTGCTATAGTTGCATTTTGCATGTGTTGCATTAGGCATTTCTGTATGATTAGGATCATGCATGGATTTCTAATTAGCTTCTGTTTTGGCTTGGAGTACTCGGTAAGTTTTATGCTTTAGCATCCTTGCATGCGTGTGAGTGATTGCCATGAATAGCATGCTTACCATGAGGCTATATGCTTATGTGATATAATTGCCTGAATGCCTGTGGGTGAAGGTTGGGTTATTTAAATTGGAACAATTCATCAAATGTGTGTTTTAAGCCCACTAGATAGTGGCAAAATCATGTTTTTCTAAGCCCACCCGAGGGTGGCAAATCCACGTCTTAGCCTACTTGCGGGTAGCACCATCAAACCACTTTAAAAAATAAACATGAAATGTTTTGTTCCAATTCAGGCGACCCAGTCTATACTTGTATGCTGTGCGCATCACATTGTAAATCTAGGCTAATAACTGGAATAAGAACACATAATGTTTTCAAAACTAGATATCATGGTTAGTAGAGGCCGATCTTTGATCGGGCGAGCGGGGGTGCTCACGAAGTGACCTTCCCCAATCGTACCCAAGTTCCCGAGCCGAGGCAACTTTGGTGATGACGGACACGTGGCCTTAGGCAACGAGTCAGGGTTTCCTAAATTTCCCCCAAAATAAAATATTTAGGTGGCGACTCTGTATCTGGCAAAGCAGTCCATGTTTGGCACTTTTTTCTAAAAAAATCTGTTTTCTCAAAACGATTTGCCGGATTTGGACTCTTTCGTTCAGATTTAGAACCGTGACAATTTGAGAGTCCTGAACTGTAGTGAGCCCAATATCGAACGGAACGGGGGGGACCTCGTTCCTCCCGGGGGTGTTCGGGGACGTCTACACCCCTATTGGGCATTTATTTGAAATGTCAAATCCCGTTCGAAATAGTACATTATAATGATGAAGAAAGCTGAAGTGGTTTCGTTGAAAAAATATGGAGGTTTGGTTGAAAAAATATAGAGGTTTGGTACTGATTTAACAATCTAGCTATTGGTAATATTGAAGTATAGAACTCAGTGGCAACTAATGCATTAATGGGTGACTTTTTTTTAGCAAAACTTGGATATACAGTTACAATTCTACTTATTAGAGAGCAGTTGGGAAAGGAATTTTTGGGAGAAAGTTTATTAGAATCTTACCTATTATAAGACACTAATTTTAAAGTCAATCTGACAAAATGAATTTTGTGGTTTATTTCATTTTTCTTGTGATGGTTGCAACTGGTATGGGTGTATAAAGTGGGAAAGAACAAATATGCTAGCAATAGGGATTGCTTTAAATGATGGTGATTGATATGTAGAGAAATTAAAACAAAATACTAATTAATGCGAAAAATATTGTGGAAGAATTATTATTATCTGAAGCTAGCTATTGAGATAATAATGCACATAATGTGGATGGAAAATGCATCTGAATAGAAACAGATACACTTATCCAATAAGTGAAAATTTTGAAATATTATTAACTAGCTACAAGGAACAATTGCCCTTCATTTATAGTAGCTAGAAGGTATTTCAATTTTCAATCTTGAAATATTGAACATGATCGAGTAGTTGCATATAATTCTCAATCAACTTCCTTTTGAAAATTCTTTTTTTTTTTTAAAAAAAAAATTAGAAAAAAAAGGAAGAGGGATATATAACTATAAGCAATCCAAAATTTATAGGCTTCTAATTATAAATAAGATGTTTAGATATTATGACTGAAAAATGGGCAGTTGCTGGAATTGAACTTTCCCTACAGGTTGCAGCTGGAGCCTCAATTACCTAATTAGGTGGAATTTTGTGACATCAAGGCATCAATAAAGCAACATAAATGGGCAAAAGCCAAAGATAAATGATACTGCAAGTCATGATGCCCCATCTAGAGGAGGAATGTACAATTATAAATTGATATACACTCGAGTCATAGTTTTCCATTTTTCTTTGTTTTCCATTATTACCGGTGTACTGAATATCTTGAGGTGAACTACTATTTTTCAAGCCGTGCCGGAGCTATTGCGTTTAGCAAAATTAGTTGTGGAGAAGGGGATTGTTCAAGGTCGTAATGGGTCTTATATTAAGCAGTTATTTGACTACATTGTTCTAGCTTTTGGTGGAAGCTTTGCATAAGGTGTAGTTTGTTGTTAAATAATTATGCTGTGTGGTGACATAATTCTTGTCACTATATTATGCTTCTGATTTGAGAACTGAATTTTTTTAATGCGTATCATATTGCAAGAGCCTGACACAGAAATATGTGCAAGCATGTTGGATGCATTGAATGAATGCATACAGGTTTTCAATTTTTATATTGTGGTTATTTCAAAGAATTTATCTGCTATAAATGGATACCATATAGATCCCATACTGTTGTATCTTTGAGATCATTTTTTGTGTCAAATCTAATGAAATGGTTTTCATTTTACATTTGGATCATAGACTCTTATTTTTATCTTTTTTTAATAGAAAATGATTTTGTAATTCAATGCAATTCATTTGTGGAGAATGACACTCATAATGCTTATGCTTGGTAACAGATTCTGAATGTTGGTCCATATTATTAGATAATAATGATATCATTGATATGTAATTTCCATAATACATTTGTATACTTTGGGGGTTGGAATTGTACTAGGTTGAAGTTGAATGGATCAGCAATGATCCAGACCATAAGTGAAGAGTTCTTACCACAGTCTGGTAATCCAATGGATAACTATGAATTCAATATGAATATGGATCTATTAATTAATGGATTCTTGTTCTGAAAATTTGATTAAATCTATAAAATTGGTGACACGCTGTATACAGTTTCACAATTCTGGAACCTGAAGTTTAGACCTTTAACAAATTAATAATTTCATGAGGGCAGGGATGAGGAGATTTTGAAAACCCAAAATAAAGTCCCCATGGTTGTACTACCTTTTATTCATCAAAAGTTCATTTGGATAAGAGCTAAATAAATAGTCTTTGGTTGACTTGTCTTGGCTCAGCTTGGCTAGTTTTCACTGTTAAAACTGCGGCTGATTTCCATCGAAGCTGAATACTTCGATGCTGAGGAAGGGGAAATACTACGAGAGGAAAATGAGCAAGAGGAAGAAGTTTTATTTGATCAAGTTTTTCTTCCACTAATCATTTTTTAGTGTCATGGATCACATGTTCATCTTTTTATTATATGGTTCTAATAAAATTTAATTCCATTTTTTGCATCACAAATGGATTTCCTGATTCAGGTAGGTGAAATCTTGGGAACTTTAATAAAAACATTTAAGGCCTCTTCTTGCCTTATCTGATGAGCTGTCATCATATCTTACGCCTATGTTGATAAGTTCTGCTTCAAGCTACCCATTCATGTTTTATATATCTTTTGTGTTTAATCGAGCTTTGATAATTGATGCCCATTAGTTTGTTGTATTGTGTGCCCATATGATAGTCTTTTGTAACTCTTCTATTCATCATTTTGTTAATGTTGAATTTTGTGCGAGCAGCTTCGTTACATCGTGCTTCATTACTTGCCTGCTCGTCTCAATTGCAGGAGAAGGATAAAATAGTTGAGGAAAGAAGGATAGAAATTTGCATCTTTAATGATGTTGTAAAGCAGTGTCATGAAGTAACTCTGAAATAAATATTCCTTTCAGAAAATTTGTGTAGATGTACTGATTGCTATTCTGGTTTAAAGTTTTTGTACAGTTTAGAACTTAAGGATATAGTTTTCGAATGTTTGAAATGTATAGACAATTGTTGAATGCTTATAATTTATGGATATAGTTTCTTTTTTATGTTTCAAACAATATTTTAGTGTTTGATTGATGTTTTGTGATGCTTGTTTGTAATATTTGTTAGATTGTACAAAATTGGTCAAATAGAATCTGTTGAATTTAAAAATACAAAAACTGCATATTCTATGGCAGGTATAATAAATCGTTGTATTACATATTTTACGATGCGCAATCAGCGTCGTTATTTGTCTCACCAATTAACAATGTACAAAAGTAGCCGTAGAAAAAGTAACAACGACGCACAAAATCTATCGTTCAATAGTTTTTAACGACGTACTATAGCATGTCCTAGAAAAAGTAACAATGACGTACAAAATCTGCCGTTAAATAGTTTCCAACGGCGTATGAAGTATGTTGTTAAAAAAATAGCAACGACGCACAAAATCTGCCGTTAAATAGTTTTTAACGGCGTACGAAGCATGTCGTTGAAAGTGAATGACTTTTCATGATTGGTCATAATATGATGCGCGCTGCACGTCGTAGAACGCCGTAAAAATCCTTTTTTGTTGTAGTGTATATTCTTACCGATCGTGATCATATGCATTCAGATAATCAAACTTACTACAAAAAGATGGCCTTCTTTCATCGAGTTTGTCTTATCTACTTCTTCTTTTTCTTTCCTTTTTTTTTATATATTTGAACCTGCATTTGACAAGAACAAATAACATGAATAAAATGTTATATTGAAAATTTCATAATTAACTATTTACTCACTTTCTCAGATGAATGATGGCAGTTAAACGATGAGATGTATGCATGGGATTGTTCTTGGGAATGCACATGTGTAGCAGCTGGTGCAACAAGCCCATCCATGGCCTATTGAGACCCCAACTGCTCTATGCGTATTTGTTGAGCTTGGATTTTGTCTTGCATCTCCATTTGTACTTTCTATTGGTTGAGCATAACATTCATCATCTCTTTCATTTGCGTCTCCATTTGTGCTTTATATTAGTTAAGTTGATCTTGGACTTGCATTTAGATGAGACGAGTTTGTTCTTCTGATTGCCTATATCCACCTCCAAAGACATTTGTCGGAGAAGGACCTAATCCATATGTTCAAACACGACCAAGTCACTCAAGCCCTAGAATCTGTGTGATAATCTCTTCATCCGTAGCATTGGATTGCGCCCCGAGCTCCTTCATTTGTGTCTGTAATTGTTGATTAGTTAATTAACCACCAATAAAATTTATAGTAACATAACTGATAAGAGTATCAAGAACAAACATACCATGATCTCAGCAACTCTATCAGCACTTGGTTTATTATCCTTCAACTACACAGCCATCCATATCTCTAAGCGAGTTGCAAGAACTCCATTCTTCTTATTTGTTTCCTACAATTATAATTAAAATTAAGTAACAAAATCAATATATACAATTTCGATTTGAAATATAAAGAAACTATATACCTCTACTCGAACAACTGAGAATGGTTTTCTACCAATTATGTGATTTAATGTCTTCTTCTTTCTAATTTCTTTGTTTTTCGTACTTTTTTTTCTATTACATATGAACACAAACACAAGATAATTTATTAATTAACAAACTCATCTTATGAAATTACAATAGAGTTCAATAAACAATTTAACACTAAAACAATTCATTGACAGTGCCAATCCTGCTTTCTTTATAACCATCCAACACTTTTCATGGAAGCAATTTAACATAAAACAATAAGATCATAAAGCAAATAACAAGGCACAACAGAAGACAAATTATTTCAACCAATAAAAACCAAATTAGAGCACTACATCAGGCATATAATATTCTTTCGACTAGCTATGTAATATTCTTGTTTCCGTATTCTATCTTTTTCATCGCTACAGTAAATGTTATGATTAGGAGGAGAGTTAGTATAGCATGCGTACAAGAAACTAAGTGGACAGGTGAGAAAGCAAGAAAAATTGAGGATACCATGTTTAAACTCTATTATAGTGGCAAGGATAGAAACATGAATGTGGTAGGAATAATAGTTGCCAAGGGTATTGTGGAAAATGTAGTGACGACCATTAGAAAATGTGATAGGATTATGTTAGTTAAACAAGTTATTTGCGGAATATAGTGAACGTTATTAGTGCATATGCCTCCCAAATAAGATTAGATAATCAGACTAAGAGGGATTTTTGGGAGCAAGATCTTACAGTAGATACATGCATGAGAGAATCTAGTTATAGGTGGAGGTTTCAACAACCATGTAGGAATAGAAAAACTAGGCTATGAGAGGGTACATGGTGGTGTAGATACCCCATTTTGAGCGATTCTAAGACTCGGACACTTCCTTTTAATCATCTGATAATGAAAATAAGAATATGCTATCTCACAATATTTTCAATAAAAAGATGGAATTTAAGCATTAATCTCAACCTTCACCCATTTTGGCCAAATTATTTTAAATCGATTTTAGCCTAAATATTACACATTTGACCCATTAAAATATATTTTATTAGTTTATTTATTTTTATTATTTTATAATTTTGCATATTTTGGTGTGTTTTTATAATATTTTGACTATCTATACATATATTAATGTATTTTAGATATTTTATATATTATTATATTATGAAGCTACTGTGCATCATTTGAAAAACTCACCCATTCCACCATTTTCTGCCGTTTGTTGTTTTATTTTTCCCCCCCTAGTTTCTTTTGTCTATAAAAGAGGCAGATGGATCAGAAGAGGACAGGATTGAAAAAAAAAAGAGTTAAGAGAAGGAAAAAATTTGAGAGGAGAAAAAGAATCAGAAAAAATATCAGAAAGAAAAGAAGAAGAATGAGAGAAACATATTTTCTTAGATATTTTATTTTTCTGAACCAAACATTTCTTTTCATTCTCTTTATTGCCTTTTCATCAAAACGCCCAAATACCATTAAAGCTGAAATTCTAAATTTTGGATTGAGAATTAAGAACACATTTCACAACCTTGAGGGTGGTCAAAAGAAAGTTTGTAAATCAGAAAATTTATCATTTCTCCTAAAGGTGAAGTTTCACAAACTTTCATTTAAATTTTAAAATTTAATATAATTTGTTTAAATTCTTTTACTGCTTTTCATAATTTTTTTTATTTCTTTTAAATAGAAGGATGCACCACCCACATATCTGTTGTAATTTATTGTTTGTTTTATATAATTATTTTACTGCTGTAAAGGGAAGGCTGCACGACCCGCATATCTGTTGTATTTTACTGTTGTACATAAACTGTTTTAAATAAACTATTGTAACTTACCGCTTTGAATGGTCGGTGCCACACTGCATACATAAACTGTTGTAATTTACTGTTTTAAATGGTCGGCCATTAAAATCACCTAATTTGTTAAAAATGTGACCTCGCCTGGTGAATAGTAACCCGCGGTGAATAGTAACCCGGACGATGAATAGTACCTCTGGTGATGAATGGTAATTGCGGACGAAAATGCCCAGTAGGATGAAGAGTGACCAAGAAGGGTGGATTTTAACTATCTCAATGAATAGTACTAGCAGCGGTGAATAGTGCCCCCCAGATGAATAGTGCTCCTCAAAAATGTGTTTTCCCGAACAGAATCGAGCAGTCTTCCGACGTTGAGCAGAATGGTTTTTGGTGGTCTCTAAGGCACTTAAAGTTTTTGTTTTTCTTTTATTTAGAGAGAGTTATGAGGTTTTTATTTTGTTCTAATATTTTTTCCCCTCCTTCCTTATTCGGATATGTAATTATTCAAAGTATTGTAATAATTTCCTACCCCCACTTCTTTCTATCCCCGTTCTTTTACTTGCTATCATTATTCTATAAATATGTAGTATATTTTACTTGTCATCATATCCATACTTTGTATCCATGTTTCATGCATTAAGATCTGGTTAAATCTGCATTTGTGGGTTTAATAAATTATTATGTGATTTTGTGCATTGCCTTATGTCTTGAGTTGATTCACATGTCATCTAGTATAAGTCGGATCTTTAGTTGCATTTCATGAGTGAATTGTATTAAGATCTTGTATATAAGATCATGCATATTTTGTTTTGTGGTTGTTCACGAGATGCTAGTAAGTATGTGAGTTTTTATGCTTTAGCATCCCACTTTTATGTGTTTTTCTTATTATGTTTACCATCTTATCATGTAGCTATTTGCTTAGTTAATATAACTCTATGATTGCCAGTGGATGAAGGTTGTGTCGCTCAATTTGGGACAGTATTGATTTTTCATGTTTGTGGGCTCAATTTAATTATGAGCTATACAAATCTCAAAACCATTTCAAAATGTATAAAATCAAATTGCTCCAAATTGAACGACACAGTCTATATGTGTTTGCTTCACATAATAATGTTTAGGATTTATTAAATAATAAGAACATGCACACATAAAGTAAATAAAAATCATATCATGGTTAATAAAGGCCGATCTTCTTATCGGGTGAGTGGAGGTGCTCAATTAATGACCTTCCCCCTTTATACCTAAGGTTTCGAGCTAAGCATCCTTGGTTATGACGAACAGTGGCCTTTGTACGACTTACGGGTTTTATAATTTTTTCAAAATATTAGGTGGCAATTCTGAGATCTAATGACGTAGCCTATTTCTAACAATGTTTTGAAATAAAATGGATTTTCAATAAAATTTGCAAAACCTGGACTCTCATATACATTTCACATCGCACTCGTGAGACTAGTTTAAAAAAATCGAGGGTCCGAACTATTTAGCGCGTGAGTACCCCCGGGTGAAGTGACAGGTGGATATGGTTTTGGAAATAGAAATGAGGCTAGAGAGAGTACTTTAGATTTTGCGTTAACTTCTGACTTAGTGATAGCCAATACTGTGTATAAAAAATGAGAGGAACATTTGATAACCTTTACGAGTGGGTCAGTTAGGAGTCAAATAGATTACTTTTTAATGAGGAAAGTAGACGTCTAAAATGTAGTGATTGTAAGGTGATTCCTGGAGAGAGCCTAACGTCTCAGCATATGATTTTGGTACTAGATTTATGCTTTAAAGGGCAATACCAGGCTAAGAAGGATAGTCGGCATTATAGGATAAGATGGTGGGACTTGAAAGGAGATAAACTAGGAATGTTTAAGAATATAATAGATAAGGAAGGTACTTGGGACTTGGAAGATGATGCGAGCACTATGTGGAACTCGATGGCTAATTGTATGAGGAAAATCTCAAGGGAAGTTTTTGGAGAGTCAAAAGGAAAGGGACCCAACTCTAGAGAAACTTAGTGGTGGAATAAAGAGGTTCAAGCGATAGTTAAGGCAAAAAAAGAGTGCTTTAAAAAGTGATAGAAGGATAGAACTACGGAAAACCTTAAGAGCTATAGATTGGCTAATAAAGAGGTCAAGAAGGTAGCTAAGTTGAAAGCTTGTGACGACCTATACACTAGACTACATAGTAAGGAAGGAAAGAAGAGGGTATACAAACTTGCTAAGATAAATGAAAAGAAAACAAGAGATTTTAATCAAGTTAAGTGCATCAAGAGTAAGGATCCTAAGGTATTGGTGAAGGATGGAGAGATTAAGGAGAGGTGGAAGAACTGTTTTGAGAAACTGTTAAATGAGGAACATCGAGGTATGTTAATAGGGGAGGAAATAGCCAGTAATAAGGAAAACCAAAATTATAGGTTCTATCGCAGGAATAGAAACTTTGAAGTGGAGATTGCATTTAAAAAGATGAAATCGAATAAGGCTTTAAGACCCGATGGTATCCCTATTAAAGCTTGGAAGTGTTTAGGTAAGAAGGGGGTTGCTTGGTTGGCTACGTTGTTTAGTAAGATTTTGTTGACTAGGAACATACCAAATGAGTGGAGGAAGATTATTTTAATGTCAATCTATAAGAATAAATGAGATGTCTAGAATTGCAACAACTATAGAGAAATCAAGCTAATGTGTCATATAATGAAAGTGTGAGAGAGGGTGATGGAACGTCGATTACGAGATATAATAGAGGTGCTAGAAAATCAATTTGGATTTATGCCTGGTAGGTCAACAATGGAAGCGATCTATCTTTTGAGGAGAGTAATAGAAAAGTATAGAGAAAAGAAAAGAGACATTCATATAGTGTTTATCGATCTTGAGAATCATATGATAGAGAGTAGAGAAGGAGTGACTAAATGTTACATTGATGTGATTAGGGACATATATGAAAGGGTGGTGACCACTATTAGATCGTCTACTGGAGAAACAAACAAATTTTCAATTACTGTAGGGGTACATCAAGAATCTACCTTAAGTCCTTATCCTTTTACTTTAGTTATGGATAAGTTGATGAGAAATATTCATGATGATGTGTCATAGTGTATGCTTTTTGTAGATGATATTGTATTAGTTGATGAGACTAGAGAAGGAGTTAACACAAAGTTGGAGATTTGGAGAGAAGCACTTGAATCTAAAGGGTTTCGAATAAGCAGATCTAAGACATAATATATGGAGTGTAAATTTAGTAACAGTAACAATGAAAGCAGAGGAGAAGTGAAGATTGAGAGCCAAGAACTGCCTAAGAGTGAATATTTCCATTATTTATGGTCGATTATCACAACGATGAGGGAGATTGATGGAGATGTAGTCCATAGAATTAAGGCGTTAAATGGAGAAGTACGTCAGCGATACTGTATAATAAATGAGTACCCACTAAATTAAAAGGAAAGTTCTATAGAACAACTATTAGATTAGTGATGTTATATGGGACAAAGTGATTGGCAACTAAGAAATAACATGTAGATAAGATGAGTGTCGTTGAGATGAGGATGCTGAGATGGATGGGTGCTAAGACTAGAAAAGACAGAATTAGGAATGAGTTTATTCTAGAATGGGTAGGAGTAGCACCTATAAAAGATAAGTTGAGAGAGAATAGATTAAGATGATTTGGCATATTCAACGAAAACCAACAGAGGTAGTAGCGAAGAGATGCGACGTAACAGTAGAAAGAAATGTTACAGGATGAGATAGACCTAGATTAACGTTGGCTAGCATAGTAAACAGAGATATAAACCTAATTAATTTGACTAACGAAATGGCCTTTGATAGAGCCGCGCGGAGAAGAAGGATTTATGTAGCTGACCTTATTTCATGGGACTTAAGGCTTGGCTTGATTCATCACTACAATCTCTCTTTCTGTTCTGTGATAACATTTGTCTCTATATATACATGAATAGATTAATTGATCTTATGAACTCAATTTTGTGCAATCTCACTACTCACCTACCATTTTATCAATTTACATACACTTCAAGCGATAATCCCATGCAAAAGTATCTCTAACAGCAGCCAATTAAATTTTGTTCCTTTCATTGTAAATATCACTCTTTCCTATGAGGCCACCAATTAAATTTCTTTCCTTTCATTGTAAATATCACTCTTTCCTATGAGCAAAAGAAAAAAAAAAAAAGGTATTATATACCTATTCTTTTTCTAGTTCCATGTGATAACCAAGTGATACCTCACTATTAATAAATCTTTTGCATAGATTGTTAGAACGAATTCAAGCGAGATAAAAATTGGGACTATTAACCATTAAAATAAATTTACAATTTGAAATGTGAAGACTATTGACTTGCACCCTAATGGCTCCTATCCTATTTGACAACTATTGAAGTATCACCAGGTAAAACCTACATTTTGAGACTAGGGGAACTCATTGCCTTACCAAATATCCAATTAATTCATGTGTTGAAAAGTTATCTTAAACTCAATATAAGATTCATACACTCTCAAACAACAAGACCTATACATCAAACTTGTATCATGCCTAAGGAGCATAAGTGTAGTGTCATGTTTCATACTTGATAAACCAAAAACTAAGGCACTACTATTTGTGATCTAAAAAGTATGTTGGCCAAGTAACACACTGCATTAATTGACAATTCAAGCAGATAGTTAAGAATGGATATTATATCAATATCTTTTTCTTCCTAATGGGTAATGTATGTCCATGGCCATTGCCTAAAAGGTAAAAGTCATGCAAGATTTTCATTAATCCGCTACTAAAAGGTAGTGCAACACTACTGTAGGATGGGTATATTTGAAAAAAAAACTTGATTGTGTTGATTTAAAGTGTTTCAAATAAACTTTTAGAGCACACCAACTCCCTGTTCTCCTTCCATTTTCCTAAGTTCCCAACTTACAATACGTATGAACTTGAAACCTCATTTGATTTGCTCAACACTGGTTTGGGTTTACAACAAATTTACAAAATAGAGAAAGTTATATTACTGGCATATAGACAGAATAATCTGGAGCTATCACATCACATTTGATAAACCCATAAGCAATAATCCCATGTAAAAGTATCTTTAACAGTAGCAACCTGGTTAAACTAGCAACATTAAAAATGGTACATGTGCCTTCCAAATGCCCCGATAATGGACCAAGCTCTGCCATTGATGCTTATGTACTCTTTCGCATCAATGAGTTAACCTATCAACATCATTGTCGAATGGCATATACCCCATTTAAAAAAAAAAAAACTCTAGCTTTCCACTATTTTCATTTTTTTCCCAACAAATGCCAAAACAAATTTCTTCGTCGACTTGTCAGCATTTGTATTAACCTGCAAATAATTGGAAACTTTAACTATTAAGTACTTAATAACTACAAAAATGCATCCTAAAAAGCAATAGAAAACGACATAGAAGAGGTAATTACATCAAGCAAACAAAATCCATGTTGAGCATACAGAACAAAAGGCATCTTAATCAATTTGACCTAAAATAGAACTATGTATACACTGTAAATGAATCACAAAAAAACTCCATGGCTGGAAACACTAATTATATAATGATATTCAACCCCTTTTGTTTGTGTTATTGTGTTCCATAAAATTTATGATGTAGCAAACGTGAAATAATTCAAACAAAGGATGGAGTTGTGTAAAGTTATGATGCTCACTAATTTATATTTCATTTCATCTAGACCAGAACATAATAGTCACTAATTTATAATAAGAAATGAAATAATGCTTTTACCTTTACTTCTCTCTAAATTCTCTCTTTATTTTCCTTCAGTACATGACTCCAAGTTCTATAAGTAAGGGGCATAAGATTCCCATCTCGAGCTAAAACACCCAAACGAGAAGCCAATGGTGTATACCCATCAACCACTTGGTTTAACTCATTAGGTACAATATGTAAAATGCCACCACTTGGGTTCCAATCACTACCATGCATGAGTGTCGAGCCTCCAAACTCTGACCTACTCATCCAAATATCAATATCAAGTTAGAAGATTATAGAGAGAATGATAAAAATTGGCAACATATGAGGTTCACAATGAATGTAATTGTCAGCAAAAGAAATTTAAAACGTTAAAAGAAAAAAGAACATAAACAAAGAAATCTAATGGAATTAATGCAGTTAAATAAAATAAATCATACCAGTTGTAGTGTCATGTGTTGAATCAGTGCTCGATGATGTACTAGGCAAGCTACTTAGATAATACGATGACGTGAGTGGATCTGGTATGATGCGGGTACTCTCCTCTGAACTCTCATTAGAACTCTCACTATAAGAACTCTTGTCTGAATATCCTTCACTAAAACTTTCAGAGGCTAAGTGGTGTCTCCGCCTAGAGCATTGTCGATCTGTCATGCTAGTTTATAGAAGACTACAAGCATAAGTGTAGAATTTTGTAACGATCTAGAATTTTTCCCTACGCTCGAGCGAGGGAATTGATGCTCGAGCGGACTTGAGAGGTTTCTAGCATTTTTCTTGCAGACGGCCTGAAATTCTGAGAGTTGTGAATCTCCGCTCGAGTGGAGGAGTTGACGCTCGAACGGATGGCTTTGTTGGTCTATGCGTGCTCGAGCGTAGGAAGCAACGCTCGAGCGTGGAAAATGAGATTGCCCTTGACATTTGTATTAGTGTATTTGGAACCTCCTTATTTTATTTTGGGGTACTGATTGAGGTGGTAATATGATGGTAAAGTAAGATTGGACCAAAAACTTTAATTCGAATAATTTGTCTACGAACAGCCGTCCCTCTTTTGCCCTTTTCTTTTTCCACACTTTGAACTTGGATGTGAGGCTTGAACCATTGGAAATCTTATTTCTGGGGCTTTGATTTGGACACAAGAACGACCTAAAACGGAGTCCAAATGAGAGAGTTATACCTGTTTGAGGTTTGGGAATCTGTGTTGGGAACAGGTACGCTCGAGCGGGAAAAAAGACGCTCGAGCGGACCTCGCGAATTCAGCAAGTTTAAAATCACTTTTTTAGTTCATTCTTCACACTTTTCATCTCCTCTCTTTATCCCTCTCACCTAGGTCCGAAAACCCTAGGTCTTTGCCCTCAAATACCTTCCATTTCCTTTAAGATTGATCAAGATCTTCCACCAAAAAAATGAAGAAGGCTTGAAGCTTGACATTTTTAACCGATTGGAACTCGGATTTGCGAAGGATTCTCATCAAAGCTTCGTTCTCTTGCTTGATTATTGAGGTAGGGGTTCTAGTTCTCTTCAATACGTACATTAATAGATAGATTTGTGGTATTTTCATTATATAAATACAAAATCTCCATTTTTGAGCATATAGTGTATATTATAGGAATTGGGGGTTTAGGGTTTGAGAGGTTGGGGGTTCAATTGATGGGTTAAAATTGTGGGTTATAAACCCTAGGTGTATAATCAATGGGAAAATGGGAATAAAAAGTAATGGCTTGAGAAGTTTGAAATTTTATTAAGATTCTTGATTTTTCTTAAAAACCCTAGGTTGATCCATGATGATAATCAATGATTTTGCCTAAATTAAAAGTAGAATCACGAAATTGGTGGGTTGAATTATATAAGTACAAGTTTAATTGGAATTTGGAAGTGTTTGAAAATTTTGTTTAAAATTTGTGAATGAACCTCTATTATGGACATTGTGAATTATGCTATTGTGTGAGATGAAAATTAGGGAACAAGATTATTAATGTTATGGACGATAAGAGCCTTGGGATGAAATGATGAAATGAGAATTTAAAACTTCACCATGAAAGATGTTGAATTATATTTGGATAGTGTGGATTATGTTGAATTGCAAATAGTGTTGATGAACTAAGTGATGTTGACTTTTGTTGAATTATGTTATGTTGAATAATGTTGAATTGAATGATGTTGTACTATGATGAATTGTGTTTGAATTATGTGAATTGTGTGGAGTTAAGTTGTGTTGGGTGTGTTGAGTTTGGGTTGAGTTGTGTTGGGTTGTGTTGAGAATGGGTGAGTTGTGTTGGATGTGTTGAGTTTGGATTGAGTTGTGTTGGGTGGTGTTATGCTGGTACCCGCGCGGGGAGTTGAAAAATGATTTTTTCGGTGCCCACGACCGTCCGTATAATAGCCGGTAAATGTTGGGGATGGTTTTAAAAATTAAAGAAAAAGGTTTTGGGGGCCTACGTTCTGCCGTATAGTAGCCGACAAATGTGGGGGTGATTTTGGATTAAAGGTGCCCAATTGCCCTGTCTAGGCTTATCGCTGGACGAATGTGGGAAAATATTTTTGGGTGTCCACACAGTCCCGCTGTATAGTAGCCGGCGAAAGTGGAAAAATGATTTTTGGGTGTCCACACAGTCCTTCCGTATTGTAGCCAGCAAAAGTGGAAAAACGGATAGTTTTCGAAAATGTTTTGGGTGCCCACATCCTGCTGTATAGTAGCCGGCTAATGTGGGGGATGGTTTAAAAAGTTGAAAAATGGTTTTTGGAAAGAGATGGTTTTTGGAAGAAACTGGCATTTGAGAAAAAGGTTTTCGGGAGTTCACTTCCCGCCGTATAGTAGCCAGCAAAAGGTGGATTGTGTTGATATATGTGTTAAGTTGATGATGAGATTGTGACTTGTGATGAATCTGTGAACTTGTAAATTGATGTGCCTATTGATGTAAAAAGGAAATGTATATAGACATTATTTGTAATGTATGGAACCCAAAATGAGTAAGGGGATTAGGGATTGGTGATGTTGAATAAAACGAATCAGTTGTGACAATAAAGGTAAATTGTGAATGTTGTTTTGTAAATAAACAAAAGATTGAATTGAAAGAGGTTCATTAATCTTGTGTCATCTTGAAATGAAATTTTAGAGTGTAATTAACGGTGTAAATTGAGTATAGGAGAATCGTTAATAAATTAAAAAGGGAAACTAAACTTGAGGTGATGGAGTTTATTTAAAAACAATGAGACGAAGAGAAGAATGAAATAAAAAGAGGAATATTAAACATGGAAAAGTAAATGTGAAATATTTTGGAATGAGTTAATAAATATAAAATAATGTGGTCCCTTACACATAAATGTTTTAAAAAGGATTTATGGTTTTCTAATGAAAATGAATAGTTTTGATAGTTGAAGGTTTTCCTTAAGGGTTCAAATGAATTTTTGGGAAAAAAGATATTCTATGTAAGGTATTTTGAAATTATAAAACGTCACCCTACTATATGGTGCCACCTTGCATGCATGATCGTTTCTATCTGTGTGTTTACTATTGACTTAGAACTATGAGACTCCTATTGGGCATTCGTGCTCACCCCTATTGTTTTTTTATCTTTTTACAGGAAGTAAGTGTGGAATCTGTGATTGAAGAGATAAGAAGTCTAAGTGTCGTTTATATGTAATTCCCTTGTAGATGTAATGGATCTTGTAATTGTATTATATTTATTTGTAACATCTCCATAGGAGATTGGCATGTATCATTGTTAGTATTGTATTCATTGAGAGAGAGAAAACATGCATCATTGTATCTCTATTACTCAAGTGTAATAGATATTTGTATATGTATATTAAAAAAAAATGTACCTAAATTACAGGCTTTGGTAATGTTTTCGAGTAATTTAAAATTGGGGCGTGACAAATTTTATGGGTTAGCAATGAATATAAAGTACAACAGATACAATAGTGAATTCAAAAACAAAGCTTTTATTAACAAAGCAAACAAATGATGCATTATAAAAGCAAAGGTTTCATTAACATGAATGCTCATATTGAAAGCACAAATGTAACAATGAATATGACACAAAGTTACAATATCATATCATTTCTTCATCATCTTCAGATTGTGTCTGTGTTGATATCCAAAGAGGTCCAATAGTTTCATCAATAGTTGTTCCAAATTCACCTTGCTTAACCCAATTTATGTCCTCCTCACAAGCAAAGAAAGTTGCATCTAACTCTTGGTCACCAAATCCTTCCACTTCATTGTGATGTACTTGATCATTAGTTGGTTGTTCTTCACACACCTCATAAATCCATAGTATGCTACTTCACCTTCCATAGGATTCATGTCTCTGGTATGTGCATAGCTACAAATCTTTGTTTTCACCAAAACCCCACTATTTTGAGATTTTCTTCTCCACTCCCGACTCATTATATGATACCTAGTACTGTTAATTATGTACCCATTGAATCCTGTGGCCTTTTTACTAGGTCCCAATGCCAAAGTTTTAATCTCATCTGACAACATTGTATTTTCAATAGCTAGAAGCTTTTCAACCTATTTTTAAAAAGTTAACAAAATTAAACATCAATTAACAGAGAATTAAAAATTGGAAACATGAGAATTGAAAATTGAAAACATGTAAGTTATTAGTACTTACATGAGAATTGAACTATCTGGGAAACTCATCATTGTGACGGCGATCCACATCAAAATCTTTGAGACAATGATGTAATCGCTTAATAAATTCACGATGCTCCCTACACATTTAAAGTACTTATAAAATGCAAGGTACTTATTAATGGTATCAATAAAATTTTGGAACAAAGATGTGTAGCTTACTCTCGATATGGGACAATCGCAGCAAAGTTAAATAATACATACCGATGAGCTTGTACCCATGATGTGTTAGCAAGCGCAAACCCTTTTCCTTTTCCTTATATCGATGTCGAGTGTGTGTGTTAGTGTAAGGACAAGCTAAAGCGCCTTTCATGCTCCATCTAGACAAATTTACATATGTAGGATAATCATTTTTTGTCCACAGTAAGACCACGTGCATTCAGAACATTTGATTAGTCTCTCAATCGTATGTTCGAACACCATTTTTCCACAATTCATTCAGTTCATTCACTAACAAGCACAAGTAGTCATCAAGTTATTTCTAGGTGAAGAAGAACCATCAATGAGCAATATCATCATCATATGAGGTTGCTTCATGCACAACTATGGTGGCAAATTATAAGGCATTACAATAATTGGCCAACTACTGTGAGCGACATTGATTGCCTTGAATGGATTGAATCCATCTGCTACTAAACCTAGTCTGAGATTGCGTGGCTCACTCGCAAACTTGGGATAAAAAGTATCAAAAATTTTCCAAATAGAAGAGTTAACATGGTGTCTCAATTTACCGTTATCAATTCAGCCCTCTGCATGTCATCTCATTAGTTTTGGCAGTTTTTGGATGACATGAACAATCTTTGAAGCCTTGGAATCAAAGGAAAGTATCTCATAATCTTTTGGGAAATTCTCTGTTGCATTTTGTTTATTTATAATTATTTTTCTCACTTTCAAACTGTTTGTATCTAGACGTCTAACACATTATGCAATCATCCTTACTAGTTGTCTCCTTCTAATAAAGTGAGCAATCTCTTTATTTTTCTCACTTTCAAACTGTTTGTATCTAGACGTCTAACACACTATGCAATCATCCTTACTAGTTGTCTCCTTCCAATAAAGTGAGCAATCTCTTGGGCATGCGTGTACCTTATGATAATCGAGGCCCAATTCCCTAAGGAGTACCCTCGTTGCATAGAACAACTTTGGCAAAGTTTCACCTTTTGAGAATCCATCCTTCAAAAGTATAAGCAACATTGTGAAAGACTTGTTGCTCCATCCACTAAGGCACTTGATATGCAATAATCAAACAACAAATGAGAGTGTTGAAAATTTGTGACACTCTGGATACAACTCTCTTTTGGCCCCCTTCAATAAATTGAAATTTTTTAAATTTTCTTATCCGGGCCTAGTTCGATATTAGAACTTCTTGTCTCATCACTAGTAAGATGGACCAAGCTTGGTGGCGAAAGTCCAAACCCCTCATATATCATTCATTGTCTTTATCGCCATCATTTAAATCATTAATATTCTCATTCAATGGCACAGACGCTGGTAAATCTTCCCCGTGAAAAATCCATCTGTTATAGCTTGGAAGAAACCAATTGACGATTAAATGTTCCCCCAAAAGGTCTTTCTTTACTAGTTTGACATTCCGACACTGTTTACATGGGCATGTAACTTCTTTTGATAGAGGCTTATTTTGGCATGTAAGTTTAACAAATTCCTTAACCCCTTCTATATATTTTCGGTGCAACCTATGTTGATTTATCCAGCTTTCATCCATCTGGCTTCGTCATACACTACAAATGTCATTGCCAAATCAATAAAGTTCAAAACTATCATTTTATTTTAATTATTCTTAACCTTAATTAAGTACCTTATAATGCATGTGACATGACACCATTCACCTGTAAATTTTCTCTAATAGGTTGGTTCATTATACTTTCCTATTCAGGAATACATAGTCTATATTGTAAAAAGTAGCTCATACTACTCTATCCATCTTTAACAAAATTTCGGCAGCATCTTCCCATAGTCCTCCAAGTACATGACATAGACTGATGTACTGTTACACCTTGTCTTGTATGCCCCCGGAGAACATGAGGAGCTACTACACAAAATCTCTACAAGATTGACTACATTTAAGCTGTAAAAGTACTAATTACAACATAGACTTGTGCTCTTGAACTGTCCAAACTAGACAATCCAAAAAGAGCTTCATCAAAGATGACTAGAAATTTCTAATGAAGATTCTTGGACAAGTCCAAGGCTATTTAGGCATACATGAATAATTATTTGTTAAATTAGCAACTGCCATGATTTTTGCATCCCAGTGGTGCAATCTAAATTAGAAATATCGAGCATACTACAAGCATTTCTAGCATGAAGCATACTAATGAAGAAACTAAAAGTTTCTACAATGCTCTTAATAGATTATGATGTAGAGCTTCATCAAAGATGACTAGGTATCTCTAATGAAGATTCTACAAGAGCAACCAGATTATCCTGATTGATCACAAAGCAAAAAAATTACATGATCGTAGTTGATAGTACATTACAATGGCAAGTACTTAGTATGAATGCCATGTGGTGTCAGATGAAAAATTCAAAGAAATCATTCGGATCATATAGCACTACTCTTCCTTTTACTAATATTTTCAACAAGTTCTATCATCATGATAGACTTTAATTTTAATAGTTACACAACAAAATTTAGAACTCAAAATAATTTGCAAGCATTAACATCACCAAATTCCAACAGCTTACACAGCTTTAAAAAAATAATTTGTGAGAAGGGTTTCTTAGAGATCAGTTTACACAACTTCAGAAACTCCAAGATGAGAGCAACCTAGAGTTGTGGTTGAAGTAGTGTCTCTCTTCTTTGAAGATTCTCAAAAACTTGTCAACAATTTGGCCTCTGCTCTGTAAGTTTTTTTCTTTTTTCCTTTCCCTATCCTTTTTTTTTTTGGGGGGGGGGGGGAAATTGGAAACCTAGGATTAATGGGTTGTTTTTCAATTACACAGACAACAACAAATTTAAGATTACAAATAGGTTGATGCTATGTCCTTCAATTCAAGGGGATTAGTTCTAGGTATTTATTTATTTGTGCATTTCTCCTTAAATATGCCATATCTATGTTTGATACTTTACTTTGTGTTCTTGGAATACTTGTGAATTCTCTTCCAAGAATTTTCAAAACTTGTATTTCATTAGGAATCTAAAATGAGAGATCTGAATTTGGGTTCAAAATAGGGCATTAGATTACTCTCCAAAGATATTTTTATTGGATAATGCTTTTGTTGCAAGTGTTTAATACAAGTTGTGTTTCTATGGTTGACAGCATAGGTGCACAGAGAGTCAAATGTGTGTGTTGGCTTCAGAAACTACTGTGAGGAGAAGAATCTTGATGGGTGAGTTTTGCTTGACATTCATATTGCCTTTGTTTGATTACTAAATGTAAAATTTATGATAATTATCCAACAAAGCTTATTTATCTAGACAGATAAATGCATAGCATAAGCACCACAAGTGAAAGATAACAGGACATGAAATCATGCTCGGACCCAAGATAGCTGGACAAAGTTAACTTCCTGCAAAGTAAAACAAGATTTTAATTAAAGAACAACTCTAAGCTAATCCATCTCGTAGCAATCATAAGAAAGAAACCACTAACACAAAAAGAAAGCAATGCAGTTCAACTTTTTTAGAAAATAATTGTATTATTCTCATTATAATGAAAATTACGAAACACCAAATATGTCTTTCATGCAAAACGAAAGCCACAATGATGTAATGGACCCATCTCTATGTTTTTCGATTCCCACTCTGCAGCACATTGTATTCTATAAAAACTTATATCCTCTCAGGAAGGTAGCCCTTTCATAATACAAACTCAAAAATATGCTTGTAAAGTGTTTAGCACATTAGGTACAATTATGTAGGCTTTCCATTGTCCAACCAAATCGATTACAGTGGAGGTAGGTATGTGATAACCAATAGAGTGCACATATCGCATATTAAGTAGTGGACTCCTTGTTCAGCGATTTCATGCCAAAACATTAGTTTGATTAAGTAGCGACATATTGAATTAAAGACAGCAGTGTAAAAGATGACACCAAGTCAAAAAAAAAAAATGATATATACAATTTTCTTTTTCCATCTCTTAGTTGTCATTTTTCATATTATGATATAGATTTCTGTACACACATATATATAGATTTCTATTAATGAAAAGGCATAGAAATTGACAAACCAAAACAATGAACATCAATATCAGAGAAAACACACATACACACACACACACATATATATATAGATCTCAAATAGATTTGAAAAATTAGAGATCTGAGTTCATACAAAACAAATTCATATATAATAAAAACTTACAAATTTGAGTTCCAGTAGTTTGGCAAGACAAAAAGAAGCGACCGATTGAGATGCGAGATCTAATAAAAATAGAGAAGAAAAATAGAGATGAAAGATATGAGTTCAAATGTATACATTCTTCAATGGAAAAAAAAAAGAAAAAAAAAGAAGAAGGCTAAACGAGCTTCAAAATTGAAAGAGATGCAAACCAAAATTGGAAGACAAGCGCAAATATGGAGAATCAAAATTTGCAAGAATCTAAGTGATGGCCTTCACATCATCGACAAATCTGAAATCGAGCAAGAGAGAGAGAGAGAGTGTTTGAAATCAAGAGAGAGAGAGAGAGAGAGTGCATGTGTGTGCTTGAAATCGAGGGTTTCTGAGTTTAAGATGCAAAGACGTTTATGAGTTTTGGAAGAGAGTGAGAGAGAGAGAAAGACTGAGTTGTGGAAGAGTGAGAGTGAGAGACATTTTGAAAGAGACATAGTTTTCGACAATGTCAACAAATTGATCCAAAATGATGTTGTTTAACTAAGACCAGAGACAATGTTTTTGAAAACGTTGTATTTTAATCTATAATGGCATTTTCATAAACGCCATAAAAAAAAAAAACATTGCAATATCTTATTTTTCCTGTAGTGATTATTGGCCTCAACAATTTGTATTGATGTTCTTTAATTAGCCTTCTCAATTTCAAGCACAAGATGATACTGCACCTGTTCCTCTATCCTTAAAAACCCTTGTTTCTCTTCCCCTAATCTCTGTCTCTCTGGTCATATGGATGCGAAGATAGAGCCAAATTGGGGTGAAATTATTATTTCACCCTTGAAAATGAAGCATGTGCGGCTCACATGCATTTATTCCGTTAAAAACTGTAATGGAAGTCATTAATTCGATCAAAATGAGACAAGATAAAAAATTGAAGGTTAAAATATGGAGACCAAAATGACACAAGAGGTAAAGTGTAGGGACTTTCAACATAATTTACCCTTAAATTTTTGTATTAGCTTTTCAATTTTTTTTTTTTTTGACTATTTTAACTTGTTTCCAAATATCCATTTAAGTCCAAGATAAACCACCCACAAGCTATCCCAAAGACCACTTCACTTCTTTCCAGAGCAAAGGCTATGTTTGTAGAGGATTAGATTAGTAATCCTGTGGATTTTACGTAACTCATGTTTGGTTGGCAAAAATGAAATGGGACTAATAATCACATGGGACTATAAATTCTTTCATATTGTGGGATTTAACATTGCTATGAAGGTGATTTTGTTGTTTTTGTAAAGTGGAGGCAAAATTGTCTTTTACATAATTTGATAAATTTAATTTCAGCCAACTAACACTATTACAACAGTACATAAATAAATACATTTTATCTTATATTTCTAACATAATACCCCCACACAAATCAACCTTAATATGTAGAAGATGATAGATCTTTTGTTGAGTATGTCTACTCAAATTTTATTCTTCAATATATAGATATTTACACATATATACAAGAAAGAAAATCCATTTGGTTAAATGGGGAGAGGTTACTCTTAGTAAAAGTCAAGGAGGGCTGGGGGTGAAAAGAACTGATCTGATGAATGTGTGTCTACTATTAAAATGGTGGCGGAGGTTTGGGGCAGAAGAGAAAGCCCTGTGGAAGGATGTGATTTGCAAAAAGTACTATGGTTCTACCGATGAGTGGTCACCTGCACTTGTAAGAGGTGGAATGATGTCTAAAATATGGGAAGACATTGTGGGAATTGTAGTATCTAAACCTGAAGTGCTGGGCTTTTTTAATTCGAATACTACAATTGAACTTGGGGATGGCTTGAGGGCAAAGTTTTGGCTTGATAATTGGGCTGGTTCTGTTTGCTTGAAGGTTTTGTTCCCTAGACTCTTTTTATTGGCTCTGAACAAATCTAAATCTGTGTATACAGTGAGAGCTAGAGTTGGTCAACATGATTGGCATTCATTGTTTCGAAGGAGTTTATTTGTATGGGAAATGGAGGAATTAGATAGATTGAAGGGCATGTTGCGTAATGCAGCTGAGTTAAGGGGGAATGTCACTGATAAACTGAAATGGATGGCGGACCCTTCAGGAGTGTTTTCTGTCTCATCAGCATACCATTGGTGCGAATCCTCCTTGGGTTCTACTTTTAGGATAACAGAGTGCATCTGGAAGAATGTGGCGCCCCCAAAAGTCCAATTCTTTGGATGGCTTGCTTGGAAGAGAAGGATTAAGACTTCGAACTACCTTCAAAGGATGGGGATTCTGGAGAATTATACTAGTTTACATTGTGTGTTCTGCAATGAGGAGGAGGAAACAGACAACCATGTACTCCTGCATTGTCCTTTTGTTTGGTTAGTATGGTCCAAAATTATGAGATGGTGGGGTATTCAATGGGTGATACCAAAATCAGTGGATGAACTGCTTCTTTGGTGGTCAGGATCAAAGTTCAAAAAATTAGAGAAGAAGATTTGAAGAATCATTTCGTTGGCGGTGCTCTGGTCAGTATGAAAGTTAAGGAATGATTGTATTTTCAACAATGCCCAACCCAGCTTGGAGGAACTCTGTGAATTGATCAAAGTGAGAATTGCAATATGGGTCAAAGCACCATGCTCAGGTTTGCCCCTCTCAGTAAATGACATTATGTTTAATTTACATCAGATTAGACTTTGCTATAGGTGATATCTGTTAATTTATAATTCTGGGTTGGTCTGGGGTGGACTGCTGCTGGGGTCTGTTGATATCTGTTAGTTTGGGTCTGGGGCGGACTGTTGCTGGGTGAGTAATGTTATGCTGTCCATTCTATTTTATGCTCTATTTGCTGCTGATATCTGTTGCCTGCAGAGTGTCTTTGCCACTATTATGCTGTCTGTTCTGTTGTTTCTTAAGGGTTTGTCGAGTAAAGAATGTTGGAGGTTGGAGCATGTCTATCTGCTGATTTTGGAATTTATTTTGTTGTGAGTATTGCTTCAGTCAAGGAGTTGTACTGATCTGGATCAATTTTGGTGGTCTGTATCAGTTATTGGTTAGGTGTACTGTATGTTGATTGGCAATACTTGCTAGGTGAAGTTCACGGCAATAGAGGTTCAATGCTTGTATTTGGGGTATGCTGTGCATCCTATTATGTGCTCTGTGCTGTGTAACACTTTGGCAGCAGTGTGGGTCTGTACCTCTCTATTTTTTCTTTTTTCTTCTTTTCTCTTCCTTTTGTGGTCTGCATGGTGAAGTATAGCATCAGTCATGGAGGTGGACTGACCTAGATCAATTCTGGTGGGGTTTGCTGTGTATGCTGTGTCTTGGAGTAGTGTATGCTATGTCTTCATATGGGGACATATTATCTATTTGCTTTTTTCACAAGGCTACTGCTGATCTATTTGGTTTAGACTCAAGGCTCCATCTGGGGACATATCATCTGTTTGGTTTTACCACAAGGCTGCTGTTGATCTTTTTGGTTTTTCACATAGCAGCACACTCAGTTGGTTAGTCTCTCTTAGAATTGGCTGATTGCTGAATGTTGCTGCTAATGGTTGGGTTGTTCAGGTGGCTGTTCTGCCTTGGTTGTGTTTTTTCTCTTCGTTGGTCCCTCACCAACTCTGGGGTGCTAGCAAATGATAGGATGAATTTTTTGGTGCCAACCTAGTTGGGATCAATTAGCTCATTGTGATGCGTTGCACTCCCATGCCCTTTATTGATGCATTTAGCTTGTTTCCTTGTACTTGTTTTTTCATCAATAAAGTTTCATTTTGCCGATAAAAAAAAAAAGAAAGAAAATGAGATTGTATCTCAGAAATTTTCATTGCTGCAATGATTGATATTGATGGTGGAAGTGTGAGTGGTTTTTTTCTTGAGAGTGCAATCACTAATTGGTTCAAGGAATAACGACAAATTACTCAAAAAAATTATGAAAGTATAAAATATGAGGGAACTTCATTTTACACCATTATTCTTTTTCTCAGTTCATACCATTTTTTATTCACATATTTAACGATCAAACAAAAGTTAATTGTTTAGATATCTATTACCGAGCAAAAACTAATTTGTAAAATTATTATAAGTTTAATATAATATTCTTAATTTTCATGATTTAAAAATATAATTTTAATTAAACTAAATTATTTATAAAATTATTATTCATATTAAAAGAGTAATATTGAAATAAAACATATCATTATAAAAAAAAAATTATTTGAAAATAATTTTTAAATCTAAAACTCAATTGTTGACAATAAAATTTGATAAGAATTAATTTATTTGAAAGCACCTGTGTAGGGCGCCTATTTTATGGTTGCAGCCGCCCGTCCCCATCCGTAATAAATGGATGTCTTATTCATGAATTGGATAGTTTATAAGTACATATGAAATTACAAGTACAATCTTACTTACCCAAAATCTCAGACAATCTTGACTTTGTCCTTACAGGTACATATCAAATTATTTATATATTTTTTTTTTTTTGAACAGCAAAAAAGGAACTTCATTGATGAAAATGTAGTACAAAGTACGAAACACATTACACCAATAAAGAGAGAAAGATAGGAGGGGTGCAGGAGCATCATAATGAGATAAATCATCCCAACGAGGTTGGCACGAAATAGCCCATCCAATCATATGCAAGCACCCCAAGTTGGTGAGTAACCAACGGAAGGAACAGAACAGAACTAAACCAATACAACAGCAGGACTAAACCAGCAAAAAGATCAATACACCAGCAAAACTAAATCAAATCACCCGCAGCTTTCACACTCAGATCGATACACCAGCAACAGTTAGACCAGATCAGAACAGACCATAGCATCCATAAGAACATATCACTTGCAGCCAATAGAACAGAATAGAAGCTCGCAAACTCAGCCCAAAGACAGAACAGAGCAGCAACCATAAAAACCAATTAGAACAGGCCACAGCAGCCATAAGAACAGTTCACTTGCAGCCACCAGAACAGAACAGATCAGTCAGCCTAAGGACTGAACCCCAGCATCTTGCGTACTCAATCAAACAACCCAATAGGTGACAAAAACCAGCAGCAACCTATGAATTGGAACAGGTCTTCAGTAGCCGAAAGATCAGATCACCAGCAACCAACAGAACAGAGCAAACTGAGTCAGAATCAGAATTTTGCAAAGAGTCCAGGACCACACAGCAGCCGTAAGATCATAAGATCAGAAGCATCACAGCAACCATATGCGTCCAGAACTACTATGCATAGAAAAGGAGCTCCATCTACAGCCACCTTCACATGCATAGTAGTAGTAGTACAACTCTCCAAAGCTTTCTTCCTAAACCCCTCACCGGCAGCCACCCAATTACTTATACCCAGCAGAAACAATAGAAATTCCCCTCCTTGAGAAATGGAGCCAAACTACCTGCGAGCTGCATCACTCAGAAACAACTCCTAATCAGACTCAAATTAGAGATGAAATCATGAAATGAATACATGCTACCAATGTGATGATCCTTAGCCCAGAAAACCACTCTAACTTTAACTAATTCAATCAAATTCTCCAAATTTGGTTGAGCTCCCCTAAAGATACACTCATTTCTGAGCCTCCATAATGACCATATTACTGCAAAAGGAATAACATTCCAGATCATGAGCTCCTTTTTTCTGAACTTGAATCCAACCCACCAATGGAGCAACTCAATAACAGAGCTAGGAGAAACCCAATTAGATCCCCACCAATCAATTACACTAGACCATAACTTCCAAGCAAAGGGACAAAGCAACAAAATATGATGAAGAGTTTCAGGTACCAACTTACAGAACACACACAGAGAAACAGAGTTACCCCTTAGGACACCGATTCGATGAAGGAAGTCAGCAGTCTTTAATCTACCTCTCCACACCAACCAGAGCAAAAATTTAACTTTTGGGGGAGCTATATTATACCAGATAAATTTTGACAACTCCAGAGCCTGCCCCTCATCGGCTTGGAGCCACCCAAACAATGATCTAACATGAAAAATCCCAGAAGGAGACGACAGCCATCTGATATTATCCTCACTATTCACCCTCAAAGCAGGACCTTCACCCAAAATCTGGAGCAAACGAAGCAATTCCTCCTCCTCCCAAGCGCGAAGAGGTCTTCTAAAAGTCAATGTCCACCTACCATTAGCATTCTTTTCATCAACGAACCACTTCAACGATCCAAGAGGCTCTGAAGATAAACCAAAAAGTCTGGGAAATTGAATCTCCAAGCTTGAATGCCCAATCCACTTATCAGACCAGAAAAGAGTCGAACTACCATCCCCAACCTCAATCTTGACGTTATCCAAAAAATAAGCAACCACTAGTGGCTGTGTAACAGCCACAGACCTGACATCTCTCCAAATTCTAGATTCAAAATGACAAACACCAGACAAAGGTAAGTAGGATCCATTAGTGTGACTGTAATGACTGCTAATCAATTGCCTCCACAGAGCCTTCTTCTCAGCCCCAAATCTCCACCACCACTTTACTAACAAACACAGATTCACCTTTCTAATGTTTCTGATCCCTAACCCACCATGGTATAAAGCCTTTGTTACCTCTCCCCATCGAACCAAATGAACCTTTCTTTGATTATCAGACCCTCCCCATAAAAAAGAGGCTTGCAACCTATCCACTGACTTAGCAACACACTCAGGCATCTTAAACAAAGAAAGGTAATAAACTGGAAGGCTAGATAGAACTGACTTAATCATGGTAACTCTACCAGCATATGACATCACTCTCCTCTTCCATCCTGCAAGCCGAACTTTGATCTTATCCAAAATAGGCTTCCATGTTGATTTCCGACGAGGATTCGCTCCCAGAGGTAAGCCAAGATAAACCAGGGGAAGGACATGATAAGAACAATTCAGTCTTACCGCGAAATCCTTAACTAGTTGGGTCGAAATTCCAACACCACAAACAACACTTTTTTGAAAATTAATCTTCAGTCCTGAAATAATTTCAAAGCATCTCAGAATCCTCTTAATGGTGATAAGTTCACTCCAATCCGCTTCACAGAACAATATAGTATCATCTGCAAATTGTAAATGGGAAACAGCCAAATCATTGGGACCAACGGTAGCACCTCTAACTAATCCAATCTCCTTAGCCCTGGATAACAAAACATTCAAACCCTCTGCTACGATATTGAATAGAAAAGGTGAAAGTGGATCCCCTTGCCGAAGACCCTTCTGAGGATTAAACTCCGCTGTAGGAGAACCATTCACCAACACCGATATACTATGAGAGGTCACACATGCTTTAACCCATCCAATCCATCTAGCACCAAAACCAAATTTTTGGAGCATATCAAACAAATATTCCCAATTCACTGTGTCATAAGCCTTCTCAAAATCCAACTTGAGAATTACACCTCTAGTTTTTGTCTTCTTCCACCAATCTACAATCTCATTTGCAATGAGTACACCATCCAAAATATTTCTTCCCCCTAAAAATGCGGACTGATTTTCACTAATCACCTCAGGTAATATCCTCTTCAATCGACAAGATAATACCTTAGCCAAAATTTTGTAAACTACCCCAATAAGACAAATAGGACGATAATCCGAAAGACTTGATGGATTGGACTTCTTTGGGACAAGAGTGAAGAAGGAGCACTTCAAACTTCTGACCAACCTGCCATTCTCATGAAACTCTGACATAAAATTCATAAAGTCCTGCTTCAGAATACTCCAACATTTCTGAAAGCAATACACATTAAATCCATCCGGTCCTGGCGCCTTATTTCCATCACAATTCTTGATGGCTGCCCACACTTCAGATTCAGTAAACACCACCTCCAAATCAGCTGCAGAGTCAGTATTAATAGATTTTAGCACACCACCAAGCTTGGGCCTATGCTTCCAACTCTCATGAAACAAACACCTAAAATGCCTTACCACCTCCAATTTTAACTCATTAGGTAACATAACATCCCTACCATTAATCTGAATACAATCCAACATGTTCCTGCATTGACGACTTTTAGCCATAATATGAAAAAATTTGGTGTTTTTATCACCCTTCAATGCCCAATTCAATCTAGATTTTTGAAGCCAATTCCACTCCTCCATCTTCCTCAATCTCCTAACTTCACCAAGGATATTCCTTCTATTTCTAACTTCCTGATCATTGAGGCCTCTACCCTCAGCCTCTAGTTCAAGAGAATGAAGCTCAGCTTCAGCTACTTTAATTTTACAATCAACAGCTCCATAGACCTCCTGATTCCACTCCTTCAACTTGGATTTGAGAATGCGAAATTTCTCTTTAACAATAAAACCTGCCCAACCAACCACCTGAGCCTCCATCCAAGTCTTTTTAATCAAAGGCAAACAGCCAGGATGCAAGAACCAGGAATTAAAAAATTTAAATGGCTTAGGACCCCAATCTCTTAGATCCTCCATAAGTAGGATTGGACAATGATCAGATAGAATTCTAGGCAGACCCCAAACTTTAAAATCAAAGAGCTGAAGCCACTCAGGATTAATGAGAAATCTATCTAACCTACTCCATCTATCACCCTCAACAGAATTGCTCCACGTATACTTTCTACCCAACATTGGAATATCAGTAAGTTCCATTTTTTCAATAAATTCCCCGAAATCTTTCATTCCCCTATCTCTTCTTAAACATCCTTTCCTCTCACCAATGGAACGGATTTCATTAAAATCCCCCCCCAAACACCATGGAAAAGGAAAAGAGCGCCTAAGATTACCCAGCACCTCCCACAAATTCCTCCTCCTTGCAACATCATTCGGCCCATACACATTAACCACCACACAATTAAAGGACTTACAGAACATACCTGATAATAGAAGGAAGCTTCTATTACAGCAGCAGTCAACCATTGCAAATACCTCAGGTTTCCAAAAACAGAGAAGGCCTCCAGCACTCCCTACCGCATCTACAGACACAAAACTAAACTGATCCCACGGACACAAGGATTCCACAAATTGATCTGATATCCCAGATTTCTTAGTTTCTTGTAACAATACCATATCCACACCCCTTACTCTAACTAGCTCTTTAAGCTTCTTTCTCTTACAGGGTCTACCCAACCCCCTCACATTCCAAGATAGCATCTTCATTACATACTAAAATAATACTCCAAAGTCACCTGCATACACAGCTTAGGACCTACTGACAGACCCCTTTGTAGCCGCTGCTCTATCCAAATCCTTCCTTTCGAGATCCATTAATTTGTCAAGAACCTCCTTTTCCTTATCTTTAAAATCAATTCCCAATAATTTCCCGATTTTCATGGTTGCCTGGGCTTCATTGAGGAGATGACAAACCCTACTTGGACTGCTAGCTTGCGATTTAGAACAAGCAACAGCAGCCATCGCTGCTTGAATCAACGCCCCTTTATCAATCTTGCTTCCAGAAGCTCCACTTTTCCGAACTTTTGTCTTTGGGATCTTAATTTTGCACTTTGCTGTGTTCGGAATAACCACTTCTTTCCCTTTCCCTTCGTTCTGCAACCCATTCCGACTTGAAGATGCACACCTCATATCAGATTCAGCTAATAGTGGTTGCTCAAAAGGAAGAGACAACTGACCTGCTCTATTATCCTTTGAGGCAATGACTTCCTCCACCAGGACCAGCCCATTAGGCTTTGCATGATTAACACAATCACCCCCAACTCCTTTACATAACCCATCGTCCTGGGCTGACCCAATAACTACTTCCAAATTGATACTGGGCCTCTGCAACTCAGACCCACTCAAGCTTTTCAAATAACCCATACTATCAACATGGCCCACAACTTGACAGCTTCCTTCATCATCACCTTGAATTTGAAAATCCAACAAACGCCTTTCCATTTCCATGCATGCGCCACCTATCTCCCTAATCCCCAGATCCCTACCTGTTTCAATAACTCTGGAAACCGTTATGTCATCAATACCATTTGCCTGCCTCTCCACCTCCTTCATGATACTTCCCTTTTCAACAGGTGCCAACTCAGCTTTAGTATCCAACTCAACTGCCAAATCAGCCTCCACCTCATCATCGTCCTCCTTACCATTCCCAGATTTTCTGTAACAATTACTATTATCCTTACTAGAAATTGCCACTCCATTACAGTGCGATGAACCTTCATCCAAAGGAGAATCCAGATGACTCTCTGCACTCACTATGATTACTTGGTCCTCACAAACCCTAACAGGATAAAACTTATCCTTACAAGCCAACATGATCACCAAATTAATGGGCTCCATCACCTTAGTTAATATTCTTACTTTACCGCACTGAAGCGATGACATTTGTAGAGTACCATTATCAATCCCAATCACCTGACCCCATAATTCGCCAATGTTTTTGAACGTAAGTGAACTCCACAAATTAAACGGAACACCGTAACAGCTTAACCACACATCTCGCTCCTGCTCAATAACCATATCCTTCTTCCACTCTGATACAAAATCACACCATGCATAGATCCACTCCTTCATCCGACTAAATTCATACTGCAACACTTCTTTTGAGTTGAACGTAATTACCACCAATTTCCCACCTCCTTCACGAAATATAAGGTTTTCCAAACCTCTTTTCTCACACTCCTGTTTAAACTCAAACAATACACAGTATGGTTTTAACTTAACAATTAAACTCTCATACAACCAACCATTACCAGCCTCCTCTGTTCTTGCAATGAGATCCTTACCTCCTCCACCTTCAAACCCTTTAACAATATCTGCATAAGAACGAGAATCCGTCCTTACCTTAAAATTGAATTTATCCTTATTCGCAACCAACTCTCGTTGCCCTTGAACCACTAATTTGCCCCCTCTTGGACGCACCTCCCTACCAAACTCTGCCATTTTCACTTTTAGAGCCCTATTGTCAACCCATAACCCATTTGCTTTTTGTATCGCAATATCGGCCGCCACCGAACAACCATACCTCACAAAACCAAATCTCGATCTCGTTACTTGCCTTCTCTTATTTGGGATAAATGCATCTTTAACCACCCCAAAATTAGTAAACAATACAAACAGCCCCTTCGAATCCATAGCTTCCGGTATGTTATCCACAAACACTGTTAGAATTCCTTGAGTTTCCACAATCTTCCGTGGCCTCCGATGAATGACTGGTTTCCATCCTCCCTTCGCACCTCTGGTTTCCATCAATACTTATTCTTTCGCCTTTTTTGACTACGCCTATTACTTCATAGTCTTTTTTATCAAATTATTTATATATAGGATTGCTAATGATAATCATAGCCTCAAATGTGTATGAAAAGTATTTTAAAATGTTGAAAAGGTATCTAAGAATGTCCAAAGTTGCATTGAATTCTGTTAAAAAACAAAAATGCATTGGCACTATCAGTATTTTGTCATTTTCTACTTCTTTTTTTTTTTTTTTTTGTTGATAATTTTTAAAATTGTTATTAACAATACTTAATTATAAACCATTATAAAAACAAGGAAAGTACAATTCATTTCCCTATTCCTTTTTATCCTTTCATGTAGTATTTGAATCAAGGATGTTAGGGAAAATTTCAAAGAAACAAAATAATTAAGAAAGAGTAATATGAAATAATAAATAAATAAATAAATAAACATATGTATGTGTTCGACTCTTAAATATGAAGATAACTCAATCAAATTGCATAGAAGAAAATTTATAAGATGTTGGTGCAATAATCACAACAAAGGACTGAAAAACAAATTTTAAAATTATATTTATTAGTTGATCATGAAACCAGTATTGTTTGGGCTCATGAGGTCCCATAATAGTGTAGGACAATCTTCACTGTATTTAAAAAGATTAAATTCTGTTGTGTACAAAACAACAAGAATAAAAGAAATAGAGAAAAGGAGAGAATTTATTTGATTACAAAAATCAAACTCGAAATAAAAATAAATAAATAAAACCACAGATTTTATTTTGTTACAAAAATAAAAATAAAATCTGATTAAATAAACATAATAAAAACAGAATAAAATTAAACAACTTACTTGGTTAATTTATTTGAATAACTTTTCTGATAAAGTCCAGTGTTTAACACTGTGTCCTTAAGACAGATTCGTCCTCTCCACGGTGCTTTCAGAATTTAGACGTCTATCTCCCAGGATGAAATGATCTTACCACAAACAATAGCAGCACTACTAATTGTTTGCCTCACGAACACACTAAGTGTTTACACTCTTTCTTTCGGAAATAATATGCAGCAAGATGAAGTATATAATTTGCAGAGGATGGAGTACGAAAATTGGAATGAAATCCAAATGGGAGGCTAGTCTATTTATAGATGTAAAGGTGGCTTTGGTTTTGAATTGAACAGGTATGAAACCTGTTAGATTCAAATTTAAACAGATTTGAATCTGTTTATTCAAACAGATAGAACCGGGAAGGGCTCTGTTTGGATGAGTAATAAATCCAAAACAATTTAATTCTGTTTGAAAACAGGAAGGGCTCTGTTTGGATGAGCAATAAATCCAAAACAGTTTAATTTGAATTCTGGATTTTATTTTAATAAAAAATAAAATTAAATTCAAATGTTTTTGGCCCAAAAAAATTAGAAGCCCAACCCAACCACGCACCCGCGCCCAAGCCCAGCCCGCCCGCGCGTGTGTGGTGATTTTTGGGTCCAATGGGTCTAGCCCATTTTGCCCATAACCTCTCCCTCTAAAACACTTGGGTACCCCTTGGGGCACACCCCAAGTATCTCACCCTAAGCCTTATAAACCCTTTTAAAACTTCCCACCAAATCAATGTGGGACAAGCCAATTTACCACCTTAAGGAATTTCCACCAAAACTCCATTTCCATGGAGCACACTTTGGCTTCAATTTCCCATTCACTTGGTAATGGTTTTAGGCAACCAAATATACCACGTGAATCACAACACGGCATAGAACGCGTTACCACTTTGACCCGAGTAAATCGACACTCGGGGCCCACCTAAAAAATAGACCGAACTTTGGAAAAAATTCTGGTTTTATCTAGAATTTTATAACCATGGTAATGGTTTTAAGCAACCAAATATACCACGTGAATCACAATGCGGCATAGAACGTGTTACCACTTTGACCCGAGTAAATCGACACTCGAGGCCCACCTAAAAAATAGATTGAACTTAGGAGAAAATTCTGGTTTTATGCAGAATTTTATAACCATTTCCAACAATCCCCCACATGAATGGAATTTGATGACAACGGAAATGCAACAATATGCAGACTTTAACGAAAGAGTATAAGTCGAAAATATCTTGCATCAGGATAGGTAGTTTTCGGCCTTGAACCTTCCCTAGTGATAACCTATCGGACTTACTGGCTAACCAATGGACGCGATGCCTTGAATTGTTCAGCCGTTTGTGTAAGCCAAGACAATAGATTTCACACAAAATATCTTCTAACACATCGTGGTTCTCACTGTTGTGTTCATTTTGGCCTTGAACGCGCCTGGTTTTCATAAGTGTTTCTAAAGAATTTAGCCTTTTCATTCTCATAGAACCGGCCCCAGTTCAACACTCATATAGGTGATTCTTATTGTGAGTATCTCCTTATACTCATCTTGATTTTATGCCTTAATCAAGATATAAGTAATCATTAAAAGCAAAGCTTATCCTTATACCCCTGCAGACAATATATGTTGCAGATATCACTCTCACCATAGGAATGGGTAGGAATTTTAATCCCTTGGTGATTTCTGGCGAGCCATACATAACTTAGTTGTCCCTTTGAACTTAGTTCTTGGGATCTCCAGTCATATAAGTAGGGTTACCATTATGACGACTTTTATGTAATAGGCTTTAATCCCATTCCCTTCGATGAACTATACACTAGTTCTTTTGTCAAACCTTTTGTTAACGAATCCGTAATATTCTCTTTAGATTTTATATAATCTACTGAGATTATTCCGTTTGACAACAATTGCCTTACAGTATTATGTCGACGACAAATATGTCGTGACTTATCATTATACATGTGATTCTGTGCCCTGCCTATTGCAGATTGACTATCACAATGAATGCAAATAGCTGGCACAGGTTTTGGCCACATTGGAATGTCTTCTAAAAAGTAACGAAGCCATTCTGCTTCTTCACCTGCTTTGTCTAAAGCAATGAACTCGGATTCCATTGTGGATCGTGCGATGCAAGTTTGTTTCGTGGACTTCCAAGAAACAGCAGCGCCTCCTAGAGTAAAGACATATCCACTAGTGGATTTTGAATCTTTAGTATCCGATATCCAATTGGCATCACAATAACCTTCGAGTACTGCTGGATATCGAGTAAAGTTCAAACCATAATCACGAGTAAATCTTAGATATCTAAGAACCCGAATGATCGCTTTCCAATGGTCTTCTCCAGGATTACTAGTGTACCTACTCAATTTACTGATAGCATAAGCTATATCAGGACGAGTACAATTCATTAGGTATATTAGGCTTCCAATGATGTGGGAGTATTTTAACTGAGACACTGCATCATCTTTATTTTTTGATAAATAAAGACTGATGTCTACAGGTGTTCTAGCTAAATTCAAATCATCCTTGATAAATTTATCAAGAATTTTCTCAATATAATGAGATTGAGATAATGCATATCCATCAGATGTTTTAGTAATTTTCATTCCTAATATAACATCTGCGACCCCCATATCTTTCATATCAAATCTTTTGTTAAGCATCTGCTTAGTTGATTTGATCATGTTTTGACTGCTTCCAATGATAAGCATGTCATCTACATAAAGACAAACTATGACATATCCTTGGTCAGTGTTTTTAACATAGACGCATTTGTCACATTCGTTTATCTTAAACCCATTAGTAAGCATTGCATGATCAAATTTTTCATGCCATTGCTTAGGTGCTTGTTTTAATCCATAAAGAGATTTTACAAGTCGACAAACTTTCTTTTCTTGCCCTGATACTACAAACCCTTCGGGTTGTTCCATATAGATCTCTTCATTTAGATCACCGTTTAAGAAAGCTGTCTTAACATCCATTTGATGTATTTCTAAATTAAACAACGCTGCTATAGAAATAAGCATGCGAATGGATGTTATTCTTGTCACAGGGGAATATGTGTCAAAATAGTCCAGACCTTCCTTTTGTCTGTAACCTTTAACAACAAGTCTTGCTTTATACTTGTCAATTGAACCATCTGCTTTCATTTTTCTCTTGAATATCCATTTATATCCAAGAGGTTTAGAACCTGGTGGAAGATCCACCAATTCCCAAGTATGATTTTGCATAATGGATTCAATTTCATTATTAACAGCCTCTTTCCACAAAGGTGCTTCAGGACCTGTCATTGCTGCCTTAAAGCTTTGAGGTTCATTTTCTAACAAGTATGTCAGAAAATCTGGACCAAAGGATTTTGATGTTCTCGCTCTTTTACTTCGTCTTGGTTCATCATTAGGTAAATCCTGTTGGTCGAGACTATTACTAGTCTCTTGTGTTTGATTGTCATTAGTCTCTTGACTTTGTGTACAATCATAAGTTCTTTTCTGTGAACTTAATTCCTGTCCTTTCTTGTAAGGAAAGACATGTTCAAAAAACACAGCATTCCTTGACTCTATAATAGTGTTCACATTTATATCAAGTATTTCTGATTTATAAGTCAGAAACCGATATGCACTACTATTCTGAGCATAACCAATAAACACACAGTCTACTGTTTTTGGTCCAATCTTAGTCTTTTTAGGAACAGGAACTTCAACTTTTGCCAAACACCCCCACACTTTTAAGTATTTGTAGGAAGGCGATCGACCTTTCCACAATTCATAAGGAGTGCTGTTGGTTTTCTTGTGGGGTATTCTATTAAGAACATAATTAGCAGACAATATTGCTTCCCCCCACAAGTTCTGTGGTAAGCCTGAACTTAGTAACATGGCATTCATCATTTCTTTGAGAGTTCTATTCTTCCTTTCAGCAATTCCATTTTGCTGTGGAGAATAAGGGGCTGTAGTTTGGTGAATAATGCCATGTTGTGCACAAAATTCATTTAATGGTGCATCATATTCACCACCCCTATCACTTCTAACCATTTTAATGGTTTTACCAAGTTGATTTTCAACTTCTGTTTTGTAGAGTTTAAACATTTCTAAGGTTTCATCTTTACTTCTAAGTAAATAAACATAACAATATCTTGTGCAATCATCAATAAATGTTATGAAATACTTTTTGCCACCTCTAGTTTTAATAAATTTTAAATCACATACATCAGTGTGAATTAATTCTAGAGGTTCGGTTTTTCTTTCAACCGATTTAAATGGAGCCTTAGTTAGTTTCGCTTCTACACAAATTTCACATTTATGATTAGGATTAATTTCAAACTTTGGTATATGATCTAAACCAATTAATCTACGCAAAGCATCAAAATTCACATGTCCTAATCTACCATGTCATAAATTTGACTCAAGAATATAAACAAAAGATGTGTTATTCTTATTCATAGCAACTTTCGGTACAACTGTCATTACATTCAACTTAAAGAGACCATCACTCATGTTTCCCTTACCAACATACATACCACTCTTTGTTAATACAAATTTATCAGACTCAAATACAAGCCTAAAACCATTTTTACTTAACAAAGACCCAGAAACTAAATTCTTCCGGATGTCAGGTACATGCAGTACGTTGTTGAGGGTCAATTCTTTCCCTGATGTCATCTTCAAGATCACTTTCCCTTGTCCAGCCACCGTAGAAGTAGAAGAATTTCCCATGAAAAGTTGTTCACCATTTGCAGCCTCATTGTAGGTAGTGAACATCTTCTTGTCCGCACATATGTGACGAGTTGCTCCAGTGTCAACCCACCACTCTTTGGGATTTCCAACCAAGTTAGCCTCAGACACCACAGCAGAGAGGTTGATGTCATTCACTCCGTCAGAGATGTAATCCAATTCTGTTACATTGGCCTGATTGGTGGTCTTCTTACTTGTACTTCCATGATCCTTCTTAGGGCAGCGGCAGTCAGAAGCTCGATGTCCAGTTTTGCCACAGTTATAGCATTTTCCTTTGAACTTCTTGCTACTATCGCCTTGTTTAGGACCATCTCCAGTAAACTTTCTCTTTTTGTTATGTGGTTTATGAATTTGTTCAACCACATTAGCCTTGGACTCAATGGGATTTTTCCCATTCCTCTTTTCAGCCTTTCGGTTATCTTCTCCAAATCTTAATCTTACAATCAATTCATCCATAGTCATCTCTTTGCGTTTATGTTTTAAATAATTTTTGAAATCTTTCCAAGCCGGTGGTAACTTTTCCACTAAAGCAGCGACTTGGAATGACTCGCTAAGAGACATACCTTCTGAATGAATATCATGCAAAATTATTTGAAAACTTTGAACTTGAGATATTACCGTTTGGGAGTCTACCATAACAAAGTCCAGAAATTTACCGACGACAAATTTCTTCGTGCCGGCATCTTCTGTCTTGTATTTCTTCTCCAAAGAATCCCACAATTCTTTTGTTGTTTTCAAAGGACTGTATACATTATACAACATATTGTCAAGGCTATTTAGGATGTAGTTTCTGCACAGGAAATCTGAATGTTTCCAAGCATCTACAGCGGCAACAACTTGCCGATCACTTTCACCCTCTTTAAGTGCTGGAGCCTCTTCATGGAGAAACCGGGCCAAATTAAGAGTTGTAAGATAAAACAGCATCTTCTGCTGCCATCTCTTAAACTCGGTACCAATAAATTTTTCCGGTTTTTCTCCATGATTGATTGGTACATGAACATGGTTCTGGATAGGGACCGATGTAGGTGTAACAATAGGAGTACCACTGCCAGATGCAGTTTCAGTTGTAGTAGCCATAATCTCTGATTACAAAAATCAGAAAAAATTAAAACACAAATTAATTTTCTAGTTACTAAAACCAGAAAATAAATTATAACAACAAAATAATTTTATTTTCCTTGTTACTAAAACTAGAAAAATAAAATATCACAAGAATTTTCTGTAATACCAAATAATATTCTGAATTGTTAATGACACCAGTATCGTACTACTAGTTGTTGTCAAAGAAAAGAGACAGTATATTACTACTATCTGTCAAATAGCATAAATCACTATTTGTTTTTCCAACCAGAATATTAATTTGAAAACACAGAAAATTAAATACAATGAAGATACCCAAAAAGGAATCTGTCTTAAGATTGTAGGACAATCTTCACTGTATTTAAAAAGATTAAATTCTGTTGTGTACAAAACAACAACAAGAATAAAAGAAATAGAGAAAAGAAGAGAATTTATTTGATTACAAAAATCAAACTCGAAATAAAAATAAATAAATAAAACCACAGATTTTATTTTGTTACAAAAACAAAAATAAAATCTGATTAAATAAACATAATAAAAACAGAATAAAATTAAACAACTTACTTGGTTAATTTATTTGAATAACTTTTCTGATCAAGTCCAGTGTTTAACACTGTGTCCTTAAGACAGATTCGTCCTCTCCACGGTGCTTTCAGAATTTAGACGTCTATCTCCCAGGATGAAATGATCTTACCACAAACAATAGCAGCACTACTAATTGTTTGCCTTACGAACACACTAAGTGTTTACACTCTTTCTTTCGGAAATAATATGCAGCAAGATGAAGTATATAATTTGCAGAGGATGGAGTACGAAAATTGGAATGAAATCCAAATAAGAGGCTAGTCTATTTATAGATGTAAAGGTGGCTTTTGGTTTTGAATTGAACAGGTATGAAACCTGTTAGATTCAAATTTAAACAGATTTGAATCTGTTTATTCAAACAGATAGAAACGGGAAGGGCTCTGTTTGGATGAGCAATAAATCCAAAACAGTTTAATTCTGTTTGAAAACGGGAAGGGCTCTGTTTGGATGAGCAATAAATCCAAAACAGTTTAATTTGAATTCTGGATTTTATTTTAATAAAAAATAAAATTAAATTCAAATGTTTTTGGCCCAAAAAGATTAGAAGCCCAACCCAACCACGCACCCGCGCCCAAGCCCAGGCCCAGCCCAGCCTAGCCTAGCCCGCGCGTGTGGTGATTTTTGGGTCCAATGGGTTTAGCCCATTTTGCCCATAACCTCTCCCTCTAAAACACTTGGGTACCCCTTAGGACACATCCCAAGTATCTCACCCTAAGCCTTATAAACCCTTTCAAAACTTCCCACCAAATCAATGTGGGACAAGCCAATTTACCACCTTAAGGAATTTCCACCAAAACTCCATTTCCATGGAGCACACTTTGGCTTCAATTTCCCATTCACTCGGTAATGGTTTTAAGCAACCAAATATACCACGTGAATCACAACGCGGCATAGAACGCGTTACCACTTTGACTCGAGTAAATCGACACTCGGGGCCCACCTAAAAAATAGACCGAACTTAGGAAAAAATTCTAATTTTATCCAGAAGTTTATAAGCATTTCCAACAAATAGTTCCGTTTTGATAATTTGAACCGATTATTTTGTCAAACACTTTATGTATTTCATCCACACACAAAAATTAGGTCAATCTGATAATTATAATCAATTTAATTTATTACGTTTGAAACAACAACCAAAAAAAGAAAAAAGAAAAAAAAGTAAGCATTGAGATACTCTAAGATATTATCTGTTTGATATTTTTTTGTCAAAATAACACCCACATGCTCTTATGTGCATGTGCTTTGTACTGAACAAAATGTTTTTTTAGTAATTAGCCGAATTGTAAGTACAAAAGTGTTTCATAGAATAGACAATACATATAAGATAAAATATGAGTTCCACGTATCGTGTCCATCATATTGCACTCCCCTCCCCTTTCTTTTTTGATGTTTGTTGTTTATGTGCGTTGAACTTTACTCATACATCAATAAAATTCTTTCTTTGCTGGTCAAAAAAAAATAAAAAAATTTATGGGAATCATATTTATGTTTTTGTGAAAATTTGCTGCGCACTTTAATTTACTTTTTTGTTAATATATGAAGGAAAATTTTAAAAATAACCTTCAAAATGTTGTTAGTGTTAAAAATTGTATAAAATATATATTAAAATGAACAAAAATATTTTGAAATGTATAAAATATATATATTAAAATTTTAAATCTTTAGCATTAAATTTTTTTTATTCGCAATTCTTACTCAGTGTCATTATATAAACCCATATATAAGTAATGGTTGAGGTTGATAGACGATAGTAATCAGTGGCGAAAAAGGGGGATGGGGTTTAGGATGGGTTGGAGCCCTTGCAAGAATTGTAAGAACTCTATGTATATGTATATGTGATATAGTGATGTACAGCTGTTTGTTGATTCTTGACCCCTACAATATATATATATATATATATATATCCCACACGAGATAGAAGTGAGCCCAAACATTATTACGTCTTACAAAAATGCGTCGCAAATAAGCAATATTTTGTAGTAATTTTTTATGGATTTTGTTAATCTATCATTTAGGCTATGTTTGATTCACGAATTTGTGTAAGGATTTGAAATGAAAAAATAAAAATGTGTGAAATGTAAGTATAATAAATAGTTCTATTTCATTCACATTTAATCTATCTTTTTTTTTTTTTTTTCCTTCTTTTTCTATCCAAATTCGTGAACCAAACATAGAGTTAGAGTACATATTAAAAGTGCAAGAGATGTATATTCTCAATAAAAAAAAAAAGGTATAATAAAAAATATATAATTTTTAAAAATTTTCTTAGCATATAGATGAATGAGTTAACTAGACCCATTTTAATTAGATGAATAAAAAATTAATTCTAAATTTGGACTTTTTGAATTTTATTTTCAAAATTTACCCACTTGGAAAGTATATATTTGAGTTTGACACAATAATTTTTGGATAAATTACAAACACACTCCTTGAGATTTAATTAAAATACAAATTGACCCTTATAGTTCTGGAAATTACATTACATCTTATAAGGTTTCTAATTTCATAATAAATCATCCATTTTATTAAATAAATCATCAAGGTAATTAAGAGTTTTTTTAATGATGTTAGAAACATGTTTCAATTAATAATTTAAATAATTTTATTATTATATAGGAGAGTAATTATTAAATTTATTTTTTTATTTAATTCTGTTAAATAAAAAATTATGACAATGAGGTATTTTAATTTTTCAAATCACAATGGACAACTTTTACTCTAAGCAAACATCAAAGAGTGTATTTGTAATTTACCCATAATTTATTTATTTAGACCATTGTCAAAAGCTTGTTTTTTTTTTTTTTTTTTTTTTTTGATCAGCAAAAAGAATCTTTATTGATGGAATCATACAAAAGATGATAGAGTACATCAATAAAGAGGAGCTCGGAACTACATTAAACTCGGAGCTCCAGTTGGAGAGAATCCAACACAAGGAGAAAACCAAAAGACAGAAACATGACAGCCAGCAGCATGGAGAGAATTCAACAGATCAAACTAGCAGCATACAAACTCCCCTCACTTTGCTAAGGGTCCACAACTTAAGCATCACCTAGAACAGAAGAAGGAATCATTGTGGTTATTTAACCATTCTAAATACCATGTTACCACCAAAGCTTTGAATTTTACTGAATCTGAAAGAAATCACCAAACTTGGAGCCAGACTCTTAGATTAGGCAGCCACAGAATAGATTTCCAGCTCACAGCAGAGCAACCAAAAAATGCTGCTCACAGCAGAGCAACCTGCTCACAACAAATCTCACAACAGAAGACAAATCAACCTACACCAAATCTGAATGCTACTCCCACTAATGCCTGCGAACATACCACAGCTGAGCAACCCAGCCTGCTGCCACTTAATGCTTGTGAAGACTTCCAGCATTCAGTCTTATCTGGTGCAAATTGGATACCAGATCGTGAACTGAATAGTCCACCTTGAAAAACCACTTTACCCACAGTGTTATTTGAACTTTCATTCTCTCGCTTAATCCTCCAAAGTCTGGTACAACACCCTTAAACAAACATTCGTTCCTTAATTTCCAAACCGACCACAACACGAGAGAGGGGATAGCCTGCCAAGCTCGAGATATCCAAGACTTCCCTTTACCCACAGCCCACCATTTTAGCAAACCCTCCACTGAGCCTGGGATTACCCAAGACTGATCCCACCAACTGACTATGGCTGCCCAGCAATTCCAAACCAGAGGGCAGAACAAAAACACATGCTCCAAAGTCTCCTCCTCACTTTGACAGAACACACACTGGGACACTGCATTGGTAGGTAAGACCCCAATCCTATGTAGGAATGACGAAGTCTTTACTCTGCCTCTTCAAGCCAACCAGCAGAAGAATTGCATCTTTGAAGATGCCATACATTCCCACACCCCAGCTGGCACCTTCACACCCGATTCTTTAACTACAGCCCACCAGCACCATACTGAGGATGTTGAAAACTTCCTAGATTTATCTGCAAGCCAGGAACAAGAATCTTCAATTTCCTCCTTGAGTACAGGAGATGTTTCCAGAAATCTGGACAGCCTCTTCACTTCCTCTTCCTCCCAAGCTAGCAGTCTTCTTCTAAATTGAAATTGCCACACCCCAAGACTCTTTTTTGCACTTATTTGCAATAAGGATTCTTCCTTCTGAGTGGATAGGCTATACAATCTGGGGTAATCCTCCTTCAAACTTCTACCATTATGCCAAGCATCTGTCCAAAACAGAATCCTCTTCCCATTACCCACTGATAACTTTAGGTTTTGATCATAGAATTCACCCATAAGCAGGTTTATTGAGTTGAGCTGCACTATATCTTTCCACACAGTGGACACCCTATCTGTGCTTTCTAGAGATGGCACCCAACCCCCTCCAAATCTGCCATATTTTGAGCATACCACCGATTTCCACAAGGCTTTATCCTCTGCACTATATCTCCACCACCATTTTAGCAACAAACACTCATTCACCTCACCCAAATCCCTCACCCCCAAACCCCCTTGATTTTTGCTTTTTGTTACCTCACCCCAACTTACCAAATGAACACTCCTCTTTGTATTTGATCCACCCCACAGAAAATTGGACTGAATCTTGACCAAAGCCTTAACAATCCCCTTAGGCATTTTGAAAATGGAGAGAAAGTAGATAGGCAAATTAGAGAGAACTGATTTAATCAGGGTCAAACGCCCAGCAAAAGAGAGTAGTTTTCTTTTCCAAGAAGACAACTTCTTTCTCACCTTGTCCACTATTGGACTCCAAGTGCTCTTCCTCTTGGGATTGGCCCCTAGAGGCATACCTAAAAAGTTGAAAGGTAATTTCTTAGAGATACAATTCAGTCTTTGAGCCAAAACCAAAATTTCCTCCTCTTGAAAACCCACACTGCACACTACACTCTTATGATAATTGATTTTCAAACCGGACATCACTTCAAAACACCTCAACACCCTCTTGATATTTAGAACCTCCTCCATACCACCTTCACAAAACACTATTGTATCATCTGCAAATTGAAGATGTGAAATTCGCAGATCATTACCTCCTACCGAGGCACCTCTAAACAGGCCTATCCCCACTCCTAAGCATATTCAGTTTTTTCATCACTCTAAACCCAGCCCACCCTTTTACTTGAGCTTCCTCTCACCTCTTTTTGACTTCTGACATGAATGATTTATGAGATAACCAGGCATTTATAAATTTAAAAGGTTTTGGACCCCAATCCCTATCATCCTCCTTAATCAAGATTGGGCAGTGGTCAGAAATTGACCTAAGTAGACCCCATTACTTAAAAGAAAACTTTTCCATCCACTTCAAGTCTAACAGGAATCTATCAATCCTACTCCACCTATTCCCATCCAGAGCATTGCACCAAGTATACTGCCTTCCTAGCAAAGGCATATCTGTTAATTCCAATTTTTCCACTAACTCATTAAAATCCTTCATCCCTCTTTCTCTAGATGAACAACCTTTCCTCTCACCCATGTATCTAATTTCATTAAAATCCCATTCCACACACCACGGATTTGGAAAATGTTGATGGATCCTCACCAGAGAATCCCACAGTTGTCTCCTCCTTATTAGCACATTAGGAGCATAGATATTCACCAGAGTGCACTAAAAAGTATTAGTAGACATACCTCATAGAATAATGAAATTTTTGCTACTGCAACAATCCTTGAGCTTGGAGACTTGTGGCTCCTAAATACTTATGAGGCCTCCTGCACTACCCTCAAAGTCAACCACCATAAATTCCACTTCTTCATAAAGCCAGATTGTTTTCACAAAATTATCATCCATAGAACTTCTTTTAGTCTCCTGTAGAAAGAGCACATCAACACTTCTATCCCTCACCAGGCTTTTTATTTTTCCCCTTTTTTCTGGCCTTCCCAGCCCTCTAACATTCCACGATAAAATCTTCATAATAACACACTACTGACACCCATTCTCCTATAGACAACCAGCTAAGTTCTGGTTGCCCTTTGTTGCCCTTCAATTCTACTCAAGTCCTTCTCTTCCAGCTCCACTATTCTGCTCACTACCTCCTCCTCTTTGCCTTGGCAATCCATTCCCAACATTGTGCCTACTCTCACAGTTTCCTTGGCCTCCTCAATCAATTGCCTCCTTCTACTCGCTGCCTGACTCTGATTAGTGGCCGTTAGGTAAGCTAATGCCTCTGCCGAAGCTCTAAAAATTGCTCCCCTCTGAAAACCCAGTTTGCCAAACACCCCTCTCCCTCGGTCCGTTCCTTTCTTCCAAGTCTTTCCCCTATTCTGCACTGCCCCATCCTTTATATTACCCACTTTTGTAGTCCATCGGGCCAAGTTTATCTGATTTGTTTGGATTGCATTAGGCCTAAGTTGAGTTCGGGCCATATTTTCACTCAGATCTGGCACCACCTCCTGCACCATTCCGTTGGGCTCTATCCCTAGCTACTTTCCTTCAATTACTACTTCTAAATTTATAGTGGGCTTTGCTTCTACTGGCCCACTTAACTCTCTTAAGAGGCCTGTGCTACACATTGCCTCATCTCTAACTTGAATTTCGTTCTGACTTAACTTGGACGAGTTGACCATCTTCTCCACCCCCTAGCCTTGGAACCTGCACCAAAATAGCCCTTCCCTATGCTCCCCCCTACAGCTACCACTTTGTTTGCTTGCTTTCCACCATTATCCCTACCCTGCTTTTCAGAACTGTCCATCACAGTCTCCTCTACCCTGCTAGCCCCCTCAAATCCATCACTGACCCACACCTCTCTTCCTTTAGACGCTTCCCCAGCATACTTGCTTCGTCCTTCATTGCCAGACAATTGATCTTCCTCTTCTATGCCTTTGGAATGCAGCCGACCGTGAACTTTCCCGCTGCACTGAGAAGGACTAGGAATTAAGCACCTAGGCAACTCTTCACAGACTCTAACTGGAATTTGACAACCTTTGTGATCCAGAACAACTGTTGTATTAATCCACTCTAGACATCTCGTGATTACTCTAACCTTGGTTTGTTGAAAAGTTAATGGGTTGTTGAAATCCTCCTCAAACTGAACTACCTCCCCCCAATGATTTCCTATGCTTCGAATCGTCGTGGTGCTCCATAGGTTGATCGGAATGCCAAAACAGTGCAACCATACACACCTCTCTTGCTCGAAAAACTGGCTTTCTTCCCACTCGTTGATGGAGTCGCACCACTTCTCTCTCCATCCCTGCAACTCTCTTTTTCCTTCCTACATGAGCTGTGCCGAGGGAAAAGTTAATAGCACCAATTTGCCTCCCCCCTCTCTTGCAACTACATCCGTCATGCCCCTACATATCATTTCCTCCCTGAAATCCTTGAAAGCTAAAAAGCTACTCAGTTGAACTATTAAACTTTCACTCATCCACCCGTTCCCTTCCGCTTGAGCCTTTATCACCACCCTTTCTCTGCCTCTGACATATGCACTTAGTAATACCTCTGCATAAGATTTCTGGTCTCCTTTACCAGTCTATTTCGGTGTTTGCACCCATCTATTCTGCACTAGACCTTCATCTCCTCCGCTCAGCCCCCTAGGCTTTTGCTGCCCCTCTGCCAGAATCTTTTGATATTCTGCACGCTTTACCCTCAGTGCCTTGTTCCCACACCACAAACCATCTGCTTTCTGTATCCCCACACTAGCAGCCACCTGACAATCATATCTTACGAACCCGAATCTGGAATTTGAAGCTTTCCTCCGCTTTCCTGGAATAAACACATCTTTAACTAAGCTAAACTTTCGAAAGAGAGTGAATAAACTTTTGGAATCCATTGAGTCAGGAATGTTGTCCACAAAAATGGTGATCCAGCCTCCCTTCGTGGTATCTCTCAGTTGACTTCCCACTTTTCTTCTGTGTAACACGGGTTTCCATCCTCCCCGATCCATTTTCTTAACAAAACTTTCTTGCCATATTGTCAAAAGCTTGTTGATAGGTTGAATTCGTTTTAACACAGAAATAATCAAACTATTTTAACCAATATGTTATTTTCAAATTTGTAATGTTTCACTTGCACAATATCTTAATAAATTTATACAATATTAATTCATACACACAAATTATAAAATAAGTAATAAATTTTAAATTATTTTTATTTGAGTAGCTCAAAATTTTATTAGAACCAATCTATTCATTTGGCCCCCACACTACTAAAAACTTGACTTTTTGCGACGGTCTCAAACATCGCAAAAGGTCCATATATCGTCGCAAAAGACTTTTTGCGACGGAGCAGCGACGGAAAATGGGGGGTGGCGGAAAGGGGCGTGACAAAAAGTATTTGCGATGGTTACAAACCGTCGCGTTCTTGTTGCGACGGCTAATCAATAGTTTTTGCAACGGTTTCGCCTGACACAAAAAAAGGGGAAAAAACGGCATTTTTAGTGACGATGTTGATTGCCGTCGCAAAAAACCTTTTTTAGCGATGGTATTTGCCGTTGCAAAAGGTATTATTAGCGACGGTCTAAAACGTCGCCAAAGAAGTAGTATTAAGTTAATACCATATTGGCAACAGTTTAAACCGTCGCAAAAGATTTATTTGTGACAGTTGAAACCGTCGCAAAAGATTGGAACTATTATGTATATGCGACAGGTTAACCCGTCGCTAATAAAATATAAGGAAATGAGAATTACATTAGCGACGGTTTATTATTGTCGCAACAAAATTATTTTTTATAAAATCATATTTTATTAAATATTTCCTATACAAATTATTAATATTTTTAAAAATACATCCACATCCACATTCACATTCACATCCACATCCACATCCAAATTCACAGTCAAAAAATCATATATACCAAGAATAATATATATACCTTGTAACAATTGTCAATCAAATATTATTTACAAAAATATATAAAATAACTTCTAACAATACTAATAATTTTTGAAATTCAAGAACTCAAATTTTTAGTATCGACAATAGAAATAAAAAAATAAAAAAATAAAAACAAATATAATGTAGCTTGTTTTGATATCAATAGTAAGCTCCCATATCGATATGCGAATATATCACATACTCAAAAGGTTTGCATCTGCAAAAAGAAACAAAAAAGAAAAAAAAAATGATCATTTACAACATAATTATTTTCAAGCTTACAGAAAATGTAAAACATTTGATATTTTTTTCAAAAAATAAATAAATAAATAAGATTGTAAACTCTAATATCGATATGCGAAGATATCATCACGTACTCAAAAGGGTTGCACCTGCAAAAAAAAAAAAACCAAAAAAAAAAATCATTTACAATATAATTAATTTCAAATTTATAGAAAATGTAAAGCATTTGATATTTATTTCGATAAATAAATAAATAAGATTGTAACATATACATGAATCGAGCGCCACACAATGTATCTTCCCACAGCTTCTCCAACTGTTCTTAGACATCGGGAAGTTGTTTCCAAAACAGCGTTCGGCTTGTTCGCTTTTAAAACAAAAACTTTGCAAAATCCAGGTCCAATTGGAACTCCATCAATTTTACACAACGGATCAACACTAATAAGAAGTCCCTCCGCCAATTGGACTCTTGGTATTACAGAACTCTCCAAAGAAGGCAATGTCGAGATACTAGCCCCACTGTGCTGACGATGGGCATGAGCCAACATCTGTAGCTTTAGCATACAAGGAGGAACTAATGCACCAGTTTGATGGGTGTTGTCCATCTTCGTCCAGCAACTATTGCCTGTTTTGGTAGTTTTACAAATATTTCCTCCAGTTTTGAATAAGTTGTATTTTTCCTTCCATCTCTTTTGACAAATTTTACTACAGGTCCTTGGATTTATTAAATAATCGACTTCTTTACAACTATGAGGGGAAATGTGTTAACTAGTATTACTCATTGTATATTACAAGAGCAAGAGGATAATTCAGCTTTAGTTCTGCTATGTAATTCATTTAGCCTTTGCAAGTCAGATCCCTTGGACCACCCAGCTATCCCTGAAATGTTTCCTAACATGTTTCCATTAGCGTAAGTTTTCATAATGTGCTAAGGTGACTGTCTGGGATCCCAAATCCAATAGAACTAAGGTTTCTACATATGAGAACTCAATAAAAAATTAGAACTCTTTGACTACTACTATAAAATAAGGTCACTCACCCATACCTTCATAGTCAAGATTCCAACTCTCTCTCCATAACTTCATCATGGTAGCTGTATTAAGCAGTTATGACATTCAGACATATGCAACACCACAAATCAACCCATTACCACTAGTTCTAGCTCCAACTCCAACGCTCATCAAAATACATGTTAATTATTAATTGTTAATTGTTAATTATTTTGTTGTTTCCAAATTTCCTTTTCGTACTTGTTTTCTAATTACATAAAAGATTTGTGATATTCACTTATTTTGTTAGTTTAATTATTTTTGTGTAAGAATGTAATTAACAAGAGAACAAATGAATACATGGGAAACCCAAAATTTAGTCAATAAGATTGCCAAAAACAAATCAATAATTCTATATTTAAAATAAATAAATAAATAAAAACCACAAGAAACCAATATAGATGAGAAACAGAACACAATGAAATTGACAACAGCAACACAATAAACAAGCTCTATCATGGGTTGAAAATATTCAATATAAAATTCATCAACACAATCAGCCCATGTTGTATTCAAATTTTATCACAGTAGCTTGCTAATAAAGATAAAATGCAGGAAAGATTACACCCAAAAAAAAAAAAAAAAACCTGAGTTTGACCATTCTAACAAAGAAATTTTGAGTTTTTAATTTTGTAAATTTAAACCCTAATATTTTCAATGTAAATTATAAGTCTATTTTTGTTAAATAAAACCGACCGAAAAATAATATTTTAATCATTAAATTTAATGTAGGCATACAAAAAAAAATCTAAAACTCTTTTTTGTTGGTAAAATAAACAGAAGGTTTAGATTGAAAACATTAAGGTTTAAATTAACAATATTAAAAACTCAAGTTTTATTTTGTACAAGGTTTAAACTTTGGGCCTTTCTTTGTAATTTTTCCTAAAATATATAACCATATGAAAAACAAAGTAAAAAAACAAAGAAAACGGTAGCTGGTATGCTAAGAGATTAGTGCATATCCGGATTAAATATTAGAAGGCTGTGAATCTAGTTATAAAAGAATGAGAAAGTTAATTAATCCAAACAGTTATGCAACAGAACAAAAGTTTTCTAACATCATTCTTGCATTTTAGCAACCACTGAACCTGAATAGTAAAATTTTTTTCACAATATTTAAGTTCAGAATGAAAGTCAACAATAGGATTAAAAGATTCAACATCATCCAGCAGCAATTCAAACCATGGAAAATCGCGCCAAAAGAGAATAAGCAACAGAATTGCAATCTGATTATAGGATCGTTAAATGATTACTGAATCACAAAGATGATTGAACATATCAAGAGATGATTATAGTAGTCAATCAAATGAATTTTACTATTACAAGCACAAGCAAGTCTTGGTAAACAACAAAATGAGGATTTCCTGACGTTATTACGGGAATCCAAGACTCAAATTTCTAGAATTTGTAGTGTAAAAAAGGATGGGAAGGAGATCTGAACAAAAAGGATGGAAGATTAAATTTCTTGAAGCAGTTGAGAAATATAATGGAATGAAATCATATATGGAAAATCCATGAGAAGAGGGAGAGAGACCGAGGCAACAAGAAGTGAAGAATTACAATATCTCTGTATATTTCAATCTCTCCCCTTTGATTTGTACATACAAATACTCCGAGGGGCAGATCAAGGTTGGGTAGGGCCTGAGTTGGGTTCGGTGCAGACTCGCATGCCAATCCAAACCCAAACTTGCATTATGCATACTAATACAAGCTATTTATAAAGCTATATATATATATATAATATACACACAAATAGAAGTAACTCCATATTCGATGAAAGCATGAATAATCACAAGCAATGAAGCAAGAAAAAAAAATTCAAGGTTCCAATCAAATAATGAAATAATTATAAATGTCATGTATGGAAAAGAGGCCACCAGCATAAGGGTTTCCGCATTCTGACAAAGACATAAAATGGAGGAAAGAGCACAACTACAGTAGAAGAAATCTTGCAAATTTGTTGCATATATATATATATATATATATATCTAAGAGGTTCCTACCTGGTAATTATGTTATCAAACTTCTTTCTTCCTCATCTCATAATGTTTGATTTTATTTTTTCTACGATTCAAAAGAAGAAAATGAACTATACATTCATAAATCTCTTTGTTAGTTGCTTCCATCATCTGATTAAATGTGTTGCATCAATTGTAGAAAAAGAGTGATAAAATCACACCAAATCACATTCCAACTTCAAGCTAATTTATAGGGCTTATATCAGATAGACAGTTAGGGCAACTCTACCCAAGAAAAAGAAAAAATAAATTCTTTAATTAATTCCAAAAATATTTGTGTCATTGACCCCCAAATATTATTTATCATCCATTCATGAACATGAATTGAGTTGCCAAACTCAAATATGAGTTAAGGCACCATTTGAATGCTTGAGAAGTTGAAATAACTCATGCATCTTTGTGGAAGATTAATGTGTCAACAAATTCAGTGCAAGTTATATACTTTAGCCCTTCTTAGTACAAAATCACTATCGTTGATAACATGCAGACATTCAGTGATTATTATGGGTTTGCCAAAATTCACCAGTATACTTTGCCATTAGGCAAGAGTGTAGAGAGGCCACTTCATGCGACTGAAACACACACCAAAACAAAATCAATTTTCGCACAAATCAAACACAAACACAAAATCAATTTTGGCACAAATCAAACACACACACCAACAAATTCTTGAAGTGATGAGCAGGGAGAAACAAACGATAGAAGGGCAGAGGAGAGCAGATGAAAGCAAAGGAAGGCTATACTTGGATGCCGGAGGGAGAACCAGAGAGACGCTGTTGTTGCTGCTGCAAGAGAGACGGTGTTGCTGCGGCTACAGACGCATGCAGTTGGTGCCGCTGCTACAGACGTTGTTGTTGCCGCTACAAGAGAGTCAGAACGACGACTGGGTGAGAGGGAGGGTATGCGTGAGCAAGAGCGAGAGGAAAGAAGAGGGTTGGTTACCTAGACGCTGCTGTTGCCGGTGCAAGAGAGATAGAGTGACGACTGGGTGAGAGGGAGGGAGAGAGCAGTGAGATTAGGGCTTTTTTTTTTTTTTTTTAAATCTGAAGAGATAACAAAGAATTTGGGAATATCGGGAAAGAGGGAGAGTGGGAGAGGGGCATTGGCGTGAAATTAGGAATTATTATTTGCGACGATATTAAGGCCGTCGCAAATGAAAGAGAAAAAAGTAAAATTTTGCGACGGATTGGCAAAAGAGCGTCGCAAAACAGGAAAAAAAAAATTAAAATCAGAAAAAAATTGCCACGTTTAACTTACCGTCGCATATAACCTTATTTTTTGCCACGGTCTAACTTTTTCCGTCGCAAAAACTATAAATTTCGTGACGGCACTTAAACCGTCGCAAAAAGCAAGCTTTTGCGACGACACTTAAACCGTCGCAAATAGTTCCGTGGCAAATGCTCCTTTTTCTAGTAGTGCCACTTTTGTAGTCCTAGTTCTATCGTGCACAGCCCAAGCAACGTGACAAAAAATTCATGATAATGACGTCTCTGCTTGTCTGGCCACAATGACGTTGCTCCTGTGTTCATCCTCCATAGGTTACAATAAATTAATTGCTATTATTTGCATCCGCACTCATGTTCATACGGCTAGTGTTATTGCTATTGCTATTTCTATTACCACAGCATATTTGATAATGAATTGAGAGGGCGGATTGATCATTTAAAAGGGCTTAGTAAACCTCTTCAATAAACGGATTAGTTTGGTTGAGTTTTAAGTAAAATTAAAAAAATAGTGAGCGGATTGAGTCTTTTTTATATTAAAAAAATTTAAGTAAAATTAAAAAAATAGTGAGCGGATTGAGTCTTTTTTATATTAAAAAAATTTATTTTTTTAATTTAATTTTTTTTACTAAGTGTACCTATTTGTTTTAATATTTATTTTAATTTTTTTAATATAAAAATAATTTATTTATTTATTTTATATAAAAATAATTTAACAATCCTATTAATAACTATCTTCTATATTATCATCAAAATAAACACATTTTTACTTGATCTCTTCCCTAATAATTCATACATTAGTAATCTTTTCACTAACCATTCTCTCACTAACGATCACATCTAATCTGCCAAACAAACATAATCTTAAAATATTAAAAGTACGATTCAAATCTATTACAAACCACTTAACAATCAATATTCACGAATTCAAAGTTTATACCGTGGCCCCATTGATAAGACAAACTAGAGTTTTTTTCTTTCCCTTTGAAAGCGATAGGCGGGGCCTAGAGTTTTTTTTCATTATTATTATTATTTGTTTTCTGGATTTAATTATGTTTTATTTATTTTTTTATAATCGTTGAATAATATAATAAAAATCACCCATTATAATCATGTAATGGAAACAATCTCAATTCTAATAGAACAACTTTAATGCATAAGAAGGAGTTGTATTTGATTTTGTGATTAGATTTTATACAAGTAGAGTATTTAGAACCATAATGGACCTACAATGACATAGAACGAGCATGGGGCATATGTCATTAAATTTGTAATAAATTAAAAATTTACAAGAGCTGACCATATTATTGTGAGTAACTTAAAAAACAGCTTATTGATCTCCCGTTCATTTAGAAATTTAAATTATTAACATTTTATTAACAAAATGTTAACTTGAGAAAAATAGACATTCGTTTTCTGTCTTTAGTCAAGATAAATTTTTTTGGGAAGCAAGTTCCCAAATTTTTTTCTCATTTTTTCCACTAAAAGACAAAAGTTTTGCAAAACCAAAAAAAACACATCCAAACAAAATATCACATCCAACCCCATAATCATTTTACTTTTTCTCTCACAAACATCACATCCAACCACATAAAAACCCAACTATCTTCCCATACACCAAAATTTTTTTATCTCATAAAAACCTACATCTACTAAAATCTACATAAAAACTCACTTCCCAAACACCATCAATAATAATACTAATTACAAAAGAGAACATATATAGGTCGCAATCATAACCTGATATCTTAATTACACTATTTTTCACAAACAAGTGCCAATCCTACCACACTCATCGCATCCAAACTCGTCACTTTCTTTTTAATTTTTTGAAAAACTAGTAGCAATAATTTATACATAGGGCAATATTCATTCACAACTTTTTTTTAAAATAAATAATAATAAAAAAAAAACTTACCTATTATCGAATCATTTTGATTATTCCATTAATTATGTTTACACAAGTGCTACTAAATGAATTATTCAAATCACAAACAAGATGTGTGATGAGCCCAGCTGAACATGACTACACTTCTCTCTGAGAATAGTAATTTTCTCACTTTCGATCATTTATATCATAACCAAACTTAGCCTATAGAATCCCAAGCTAAAAGTTTCTTTTAGGAAGCTTTAAAAGTCGTTGTCAAAATCTTGAGAATTATTTTTGTGCAAATATGAAAACAAGTGACGTTCCCCACTAATTCATAATTATTGTTTGTGCAAACATGTACGTAGAACTTTGAAAAAAAAAAAGAAAAAAAGTCACACCAATTCGCACAACGTTGATTTATAGGATATGATAATAGAAAGGATACATAAGCAGATTCATTGATTGATAATATAGTAATTGGTTGGACTCATCAACAAGAACTGACATCAATCTTCCATGCACATAGATCTTTTTTTTTTAGAAGAAAAAAGCACACATACATCATGTTACATAAACTTATTATAAATAAAAACATGTTGTTCTTGTTGCAAGTTCCTCCTTGAGTCCTTGTCTTAGTTAAGAGGAAAGAGCTGCAGAGCCTGGACGCGGTTAGGGCCTTCAAATTCCAGAGAGTATGAATTGCGAGCGGGAATGTAGTAAAACCTCACTGTTTCACCCTCCTCCAGTTCATTAATCCTTACTAAACGAAGCCATTCTTTTTGTTTCAAGGCCTTTCTCTCATCTCTCCTTATTGTCATCTGAAGGGTCCAATGTCTTCCACCATTATCCCACACATCCATGATGGCATTGTTGTGACCAGGTAAATGAGCTGCCGCGCTTGGTATCTCCAAGGTGTGGGTAATATCTGTGTGAGAGAGCACCTTCTCAAAGCAATAATGTTCCATATCCACTCTTGAATTAATTCTCCAACACCTAAACAAATTAAAAGGATGTGATGAGTTAAATGTATATTCAAATAATAACCTAAATTAATCCAAGAAGAAAAGATACAAATACTAATAAAAAACTGAAATCATAGAACACAACAGAATGAAACAGATGAAATATGTACCCTCCCACCCCACCCCTCTAAGGCTAATGCTCTGTTTGGTCTATAAATTTGGAGAGAAATTTGAAAAATGATTGGAAAAAGATATGTAAAACGTAAGTGAAATATAATTATATTTCATTCACATTTTACTTACTTTTTTTTTTTTCCATTTCAAATCACCCCCTAAATTTATTAACCAAACATAGCCTAAGAAGTTACAGATTGGGTGAGAGAGACCATTCTAAAAACTTTTCAAAGTTTGAGAGAGAGAGAGAGAGAGAGATATTACTCTTACTTCCTCTTACTTATGAAACTTATGCTTGAGCTCTCAGACATTATATAGAGGGAAGATAGAAAGAGTGGTAGCTAAGGTCAATGTCATTCTGCTAATTTCTTTTTTAATTTTTGTTTTGAATGAGTGAATAATCTTCTGACTCAGAGTGTTAAGATAATATTATAATGTTATCATAACGAAGAGAAGTGATAGACATGAATGGTTGTTTAGGGTCGTTCTCACTAATTTAGTGAGACTAGTTTTTGTTTGTATTATATTGTAATTGTTGTAAATATAGCACAATATCAAAGTTAGTTGTTCGCAGTTGTAATTGTTTATAATAATTATGTACGTAAAGACAACAAGGTGAGATTTTTATTGATTATTGGGACTGAGATCCTATTGTGAATTGGTGCTATGCACTATAACTGAACTGAGGCAAAATTATCTAGTGTACTTAAAAAGGAAAATTCATGTAATGTTTTACTTTATATTTTTTATTGGTTAAAACCATGAAAGTTAGTATTTTTGAGTTATTTTAAGAGAGTGTCATGCAATATTTTTTTTTAATTAATAAAAAGAAATATTTATTGATGAAAATCAAAGAATAGAGCGAATGGAGAATGTTAATAAAGAAGATGGGTACAGAAAATATTAAAGCAAAATTAAACGATCCAAATTAAGTTGACACCTAAAAACAAACCTAATTATTTGTTAGCACATCACATCGAATTAATAATGTGAAGTATAGCTTCAATACCATCGCATAGTCTTTTGAAAAGTGATGTGTAATATTCATTTTTGACATATTATCTGGTTGACATTTTTGTCAAAAGGAGAAGTTCCTCTCCAGTTGGAAAAACCGACTGGAGAATATTGTTGGGCCTTCATAGGATTACTACAAAATTCACATTAACAATCTGAATCGTTTAATATACAAGATTCGTCGAGTACTTTAACCATGCAAAACATCACGTTAATTGAATATCGATAGCCACTTAATCAGATCACTTTTGTGTCAATAATTTATTTTCAAAAATCATATTTACCATCAACACAAATGTGATATATATATATATATATATATTTTGATCAGCAAAAAGAAAGTTTTATTGATGGAAAAACATACAAAGTATGATAACATACATCAATGAAGGGAAAGGTGCAAAAAGCATCAGAGTGAAACATCAAGATCCCAACAAGGTTGGCACCTAGATGCACACCAAATCATCTGTTAGCATAAACTCCAAGCTCCAAGTTGGTGAGTAACCAACAAACAGAGCAGAGACAACACTAACAAACACTAGAAACCACATAACTGCAAACACCAGAAATCACCACAATACATTCCTTTAGAATTAACCAATGACAAAGATCACCCCTTGTGACTATTAAACTCCACCCACATCAGAATTCAACAATAAAGTCCTCTGCTGGAGCATCCAAAATCAATTTAGCAAATGCCACCGCAATCCACAGATAACAGATCATTCTACTAAAGGACAGAGCAGCAAAGCACAAAGCAAATCAGCAAAACTCTTGCTAGAAGTAGACCATTTGCCAAGCATAGCAGTTCAACAGTAGAACATCCAACAGATCGAACCAGTAGCCCAGTATACCATTATTTCTTGTAGTAGCTGCCAGCAGAGGATGGAAAAGCCACCAATCAGCAACTGCCAGTAGAGCCAAGCACACAAAACTCCTATGCTAACAAAGGACATATAATACAAATCCACCACTACCAACCAATCCACAAGTGATCAAGACAGTAGAGCACAGGATAACAAATAGCACTTAGTATCAGGGTACCACTTGAACACCATCCACCCAGTACACCAGGACACCACCTGGCACTCAAACCAACCTTCTAGCGTAGTATCTTCCTAACATGCTGCAAATTTGACACCAGCTCCTGCACTGAGTAGAAACAATCTCTTGAATCAGCCTTAAACCATAAAATAACTCTTGTCTTAATCAATTCCAACAGCTCTACCATCAAAGGTTGTTTTGCATTAAAAACACACTCATTCCTCATCTTCCAAACAGACCATAAAGTGAATGGGATGACCTTCCAGATTATGCCTTTAACCTTCCTCTATTTAAACCCTCACCACCAATCTAGCAAACCTGCAACATTTTGTGGTGAAACCCATTGCATCCCCCACCACATTAGCAGATTTAACCATACTTGCCAAACAACAGGACACAATAACATAACATGGTTCAAAGATTCTAACTCCTCATTACAAAAAACACAATCAATCCTAGTATTTTGATCCAGCAGCCCTAAGCTATGAAGATATGCTCTTGATTTAATTCTACCTTTCCAAACAAGCCAGCAAAAAAATTTAACCTTAGGTAGCGACACGTTCTTCCAAATGAACTCAGTGGCTGCTAAAACCTGCCCAGATGTAAGTTTATTGTAAGCACCAGCAGCAGTACTAAACTTACCATTTGATGAAGCCTTCTAAACCAAAGCATCAGCTTTCTCAGCCATACATGGGGTACTACTATTTAACTTATCCATGAGTCTTACAACTTCAAGTTCCTCCCAAGCTCTTAATCTTCTCCCAAACTTCAGGTCCCATCTTGATGTAATCCTTTTTCTTTCAACCAAATGAGACAGAGAGACCTCTTTCTCCAATGACAACTCAAATAACCTTGGATGTTCCTCCTTGAAACAATTTTCACCAATCCAATGGTATTCCCAAAATCTGATTCTAGTTCATTCCCCATTTGAACTTTCACAGTTTGCTACATAGAAACTGTACAGCTGAGTGTTACTAACAGCCGTATTGAGATATCACCCCAAAGTTTCGATCTCTGTTGACTATCCTCAGTGAATGGTAGCCATCTTTCACCAGCGCTGCCATATTTGCTAATTAATATAGACTTCCACAATGACCTATCTTCACACCCATACCTCCACCAGCATTTAGCTGACAAACAGTCATTAACCATCCTTAACTTCCTAATGCCCAAACCCCGAAAGTCTTTGCTCTTTAAAACCTCCTCCCATTTGACCAAATGCAACTTTTTTTTTTTACCTCTGAGCCACCCCACAAGAATCTGGCCTGGATCCTATCAAGTAGTCTTACAACACTCTCAGGCATTTTAAAAATTGAAAGATAATAGATAGTTAAAGATGACTACCCTGCTTTAACCAGTGTTAATCTGCCTCCAAAGGATAGAAGCTTCATTTTCCAAGAAGCTAATTTAGCCTTGAATTTGTTAATAACAGGCAACCAAGTACTTCTCCTCCTTGGGCTTGCGCCCAGTGGTAACCCAAGATACATAAAAGGTAGTTTTTGACACAGGCAATTCAGTTGTTTCGCATAAAGTTCCCCAACATCCTCATTGGCCCTGACCCCGCACACATGACTTTTATGAAAGTTAATCTTCAACCCCGATATCACTTCAAAGCACCTAAAAATCCTTTTTATAGTTTGAATCTCATACTCATCTGGCTTACAAAATACTATTGTATCATCCGCAAATTGAAGGTGGGTAACATTGATTTCCCTATGTCCAATTGCAGCTCCTTTTATGAAACCCAAAGATCTAGCTCTTTGGAAGAGCATATTTAGGCCTTTTTCCATAATGTTAAAGAGGAAAGGCGACAATGGATCCCCTCGTCTAAGACCCTTCTCTGGACTAAACTCTATCGTAGGAGATCCATTGACAAGAATTGAAACCCTTGTTGTGGATAAGCACTCTTTCATCCATCTAGTCCACTTATCTTGGAAACCAAACTTGGACATTAAATCCAAAAGACAGCCCCAATTAACAGTGTCATAAGCCTTTTCGAAATCCAGTTTAAGAATTATCCCCTTCTTCTTTCGTTTCTTCCACCAATAAATTATCTCATTTGATATCAACACCCCCATTGAAAATGTTCCTTCCACCTATGAAGGCAGACTGAGCTTCACTTATAATTTGAGGTAAAACTTTCTTAAGTCTATTAGCAAGGACTTTAGATAGTATTTTATAAAGAGACCCAATAAGACTGATTGGCCTATAATCTACAATTCCACCAGGGTTCTCTTTCTTAGGGATTAGTGTTATAAACGAACTATTAACTCCTTTAGCCAAGCATCCATTAGAGTGAAACTCCTTAAAGAACTTGAGGATATCTCCCTTAAATACATTCCAACATTACAACATATTGAATCCATCGGGCCCCGGAGCATTGTTACCATCACTTTCACTCATTGCTCCCCAAATTTCAACTTCAGAAAAAGGAGCTATCAACCCAGTAAAATTTTCTTCCTCTCCAATACGCTTGAAGTCACCAAGCAATTTGGGTCTAGACTTCCAATCTTCAGCAAATCTTTTTTGAAAGCAATTAAGCACCTCTATCTTTACCCGTTGCGGTTCTTTATGTACCTCCTCATTCACTTCAATTGAGTTCAGCAAATTCCTATTCTAAAGACTTGTGGCCACCACATGGAAAAATCTAGTATTTTTATCCCCCTTCATGCTCCAATTCATCTAAGATTTTTGTAGCCATAGCCATTCCTCTCTTCTACTAAGTGACCAGACCTCCTTCCTAATTTCTCGCCTCCTCCTTATTTCCTCATCTTCCAGATTCCTAGTTTCTGCTACTAGATCAAAGGCATGGAGCTCCGCTTTAGCAACCTTTAGAGCCTCAGATACATTTCCAAAGACCTCACAATTCCACTTTTTTAGTGCAAACATCAGGCCTTTTAATTTATTCATAATCACATACACTGCCCAACCAGATATAGATGAATCCTCCCATGATTTTTTAACAAACTTACGGAATTGTAGATGTAAGGACCAATCATTGATAAACCTAAATGGCCTAGGGCCCCAATCCCTACCATCCTCCATAAGCAACAAAGAGCAATGATATGAGATTGTTCTTTCCAAACCCCACAATTTGAATTTAAACCTCTTCACCCATTTCGAGGCCATGAGCACCCTATCTATTCTACTCCACCTTTCACCATCATTGGAATTGCACCATGTAAATTGTCGACCCATCATAGGAGGATTTGTGAGTTCCATAATCTCAATAAATTGATTGAAATCCATCATTCTTTTATCTCTTTGAGAACAACCTCTCAATTCCTCTAGGTGCCTTATTTCGTTAAAATCTCCAGCAAGACACCATGGATTATTAAAATTAGCCCTCAATTTTAACATAACTTCCCAGAACTTTCCCCTTTTGGACACATCATTCGGTGCATAAATGTTTACAACTACACAATCAAAATCAGGTAAAAGAGTACCTGAGAGGAAAATGCAATTCCTCGTATAGCAGCATTGAGTTAGATTGATGACGCTTGTTTTCCAAATGCACAACAAACCTCTAGCTGCACCATCAGAATCAACCACCTTGAAATCTATATCATCCCCAGGCCATAATGACTTCACAAACATTGTAGAAATATTTGATTGTTTTGTTTCTTGGAAAAAAACCATATAAGCTCCTTTTGTCTTAAGGAGTAGTTTGATATGCCTTCTTTTTTCTACTCTGCCCAAACATCTAACATTCCATGAAATAAGCTTCATTAGGAAACTGAAAATAACACCTTTAATCACCTATTTTATGCAATTAGTCATGCACCGCAGACTCCTTTTGAACCTCATCATTCCTCTGTGTTGCTTTAACTCTCATTAACTTCCATGGTGACTAATTTTTTAATGACCTCCATCTCCTTTCCTTTGAAGCAGATTCCTAGGGCTTTGCCTAGCTGCACTGTTGCTTCTGCCTCCCCTTGTGGTGAATTTGCCTTGCATTTACCTTTTCCATTTGAGTTTGATTTTAAAGACGATCCAGCTATGGCTCTGAACAGTGCCCCTCTACTCTAGCTTCCCATAGCCACTGGTCTACTTTGTCTACTGCATCGTCCTCCTCTTTCTTTCATTCGATGCTTAACTACCCTTCTTTTTGATGTTGAGCCCTCTTTTCTTTTGCTGCCATGGATGATCTGCAGTGTCTTTCCCTTACCTCCGTTTGGTTTAACAAGTTTAAAAGTGGGCTAAACACAAGATGGCCCACTTCCCTAATTACTTGAAAATGATGACCTATAACCTTGGGTTTGTGAATCTATATCAGTGTGGCCCAACCCATCTTGGCCCAACCCATTACCAGATGGTCTGACAGACTCCCTTATCATTTGAACCCCACTCAAAACAATTGCCAAATCAATCCCCTGTGTTTAAGGCTCATTTCTACTTAAACTTTCCATGAAACCGTTGGCTTTATCTTTAACCTCCTCCTTCTCTCTATCTTTAATACTGAGTTGTTGATTTTTCAAAGTCCCAGCCGCTGTGACAGCGCATGCTTGGATTGTAATTTGGCTTCACAATCCCACCTCACCCGTTTCCTCTACTACTGAAACAGAGTAATCATTTGGACTAGAGATAATCATATCAGCCATGTTGGCTGCCAACTTAATCCGTTGGTCATTAGCCACCTCATCCTCCCTGGCAGTATCCGTCTGTCATATGGCATCCACCTCAGCTTCTTCTTTCCCTGTGCAATCACCATAGCTGCTACACTATTTCATCATTCCTTGGTTGCTCTATTGATCAGTCCTCCCCTAATATGAGGTAGCAGAATGCTGTTCCCCAACGGTTTTAATAACCACAACTTGTTCTTCAAATACTCTAATTGGATACAACGTATCTCTACACTTGATATAAATCACAGAGTCAATAGAGTTCATCACCTTAGTTGAAATCCGTATTCGTCCACACCTGAAAGACAAAGGTCTAGTTCTTTCCTCATCTATGCTTATTATTTCGCCCCACAGTCGACCAATTTTGTTAAAGGTATCTGTACTCCATAAATTTAGAGGCACACCATAGTAACTTAGCCACACTAGCCTTTCCTGATTAAGTAGCATCCCTTGTTCCCAATCTGAAACTGATTCACACCATTCATTGAGACAGTCTTCCAACCGTACTATTTGGTTTTCTTTTTTCGCCCTCGAACTGAATGTCACCATTGCCATCTTACCTCCCCCCTTCCCTTACTATGATTTCCTCAGAACCTTTTTCGTGAATACTCATTTGAAAATCTGGAAAAGCAAGGTAGCTTTTGAGTTTAACGATAATACTTTCGTATAGCCAGCCATTCCCTACTTCAACGCCTAGAATGACCTAACCTTCATTGCCTTTTCTATTCCCCTGATGTATCACTTCTGCATAAGACTGAGGTCCTATTCGTTCCATATTTACTAATCCTTTAATCCTTTCCCGACCTTCCTGTACTCTACCACCAGCCTCACCTACCTTCTTCATGCGGTTGTCCACTTTGAACTTCCCATATGCTTTTTCAAACTCCGCTAGCTTAACCCATAATTCTTTATCATCGCACCATAGACCATTGGCTTTTTGAATTGCGACATCCGCAGTAACTGGGTAGTCGAATCTCACAAACCCAAACTGGGATTTAGTTAGCTTCTTCATTTTGTTTGGGATGAATACATCTTTCACCACCCCAAACTTCATGAAGAGTGAGAACAACTCTTTTGGACTCATGGACCAAGGTAGGTTGTCCACAAAAATGGTGAATAGCCCCATCCTACCACCTCGATTTGCTTCTTGCAGAATCTGTTTCCTTCTACCATAGATCACCGGCTACCATCCTCCTGCTGTAACACCATCATGCCCTTGCTGACCATTTACCTTGCCCTTGTTCACCATTTTCCCTTAAATGTGAAATGATTAAGTGGTTATTGATATCCAATAAACGTGATTTTTTACGAAGATAAAACACTTCATAAGTTGTACACGGTAAACGGTTCAGATTATTCGATGAGAAATCTGTGACGAGTTCATAGAGGTCCAACAACACTCACCAATTCAATATGAACTTGAAAAAAGCAATACTTTGTCAAAATAAGACCCATATGCTCTATGTGCATGAACTTTTGTCCAGAAACAAAATGTACTTTTATTAATTAGTTGTATTAAATACAACAATGTTTCATAGAATAAACAATAGATACAAGATAAAATATGAGTTATATATATAGTGTTCATCATATGTGGGATTCATATATATATTTTTGTGAAAATTTATTGTGCACTAAATTTACTTTCTGTGAATATATAAAGAATATTTAAAAAAAAAAAAAACCACTAGAAATGTTGTTAGTGTTGAAAAATTGTATAAAATATAGGATAAATTACACTTACCTCCCCTTAGGTTTCTAATAATTACAGAGACTTCTTTTGTAGTTTCAATAATTATATTAACCTCTCTTACTTTTGAAACTATTATCAAGATTCCTCCAATCTGTTAAGTTCATATAAACAGCGTTACTTGGGTGTAAAAATGACCATATTACCTTTTGATTTGCATGTTACCATATTTTTAAATTTTTTCCATTGTGCAAGAAATATTAATCTGTGCTTTTTTAAATGTGCATAGACTAGAAGTTTAATAACTCAAAGATAAAAATTAAAATTTGAGAATTACACATGATTGAGAAAAGATAAAATAATAATTTTTTACATATGAATAAATAAATAATGCAAATTGCAGGGAAAAAAATAAATCCATTTATTTCAACTTAAAAAAAATTCAAATAATAAATGCATTACTTAAAATGATAAATTTTATGTTATTTATGTAGTGTGGAATAAGTTTTATATTAAATTATTAGGATAGTATCTAACATTAATTTTAGAATGATTGTTTATTTTTAAGTATTTTATCAATGAAAATTAAGTATTTTCTTTTCATTAAATGATTTAATAATGTCTTAAAAATTTAAGGATTTTATTTACTATTGCATGAAATTTAAGAATTTTATTAAATAATGCTAAAATAGGTATGAAATTTTAGTAATATATATGCAAAACCTCAAGGGAGTTGAGTGAACTTTCTAATTCAAATAGATAAGGTAATTAATGGGCAACTTCTTTATTTTTTGTATTATAACCTATGGCATCAGCATGACATTAGTATGGCATCCACAAATTCTGTTAAATAGCATAACAAAGGGTAAAAGTGGAAGAATCTAAATAATAGTTTCCAAAGTAAGGGACGTTAGTGTAATTATTGAAACCATATGGGAAATCCCTATAATTGTCAAAAATCTGAGGGAAGGTAAGTGTAATTTATCCTACTATATATATATATATTAAAATTTTAAATCTTTTAACATTAAATATTTTTGATTCGCATTTCTGACTAGTGTCATAGTTACAACCCATATATATGTGAGAGGGTAATTGGTGCCGTACAAGTGGACTGAGCTAAGTTTGTGTGGATCTTGGCTTTGGGCCGTGCGGATGAGCCGAGCTGAGTTTACAAGGGCCTTATGTTTGCGCCGTGCAAATGGGCAGAACTAAGTTTACATAGACCTTGGGTTTAGGTTGAGTTAAATTGACTTTGTCTTGCTCTCCATATCATTCTAAGTTGAAATGGCTTTGGGACTGAGCTATCTTTAGAAGATCGAACAACGGTTAGCTGGTTATGACAAGGCAGAGTTGGCCATGTGATTGAAGCGAACAATCGAATTGAGTCTTGTGTCAAAGGTTAGCATGGCATAACATGTTGCTCAGAAGTCTTAAAGGCAAGTAAGGTTCATTCAGTACGGTTGTTCGGTTCTTGACGAGTCGAAATGGCGTTCTTAGCCTGATTGTCGAGCTAAGAGTTATGTTATTTTACTTGGTTTGTAGTAATCATGGGTGTTAAAGGATACACATTATTCTTGAGGAAACAGATTCCTAATAGGACTCTATGAGGAGGAATTATACCTTGCAGAAGCTATAAGCTCATAATTAACCTAATCTATGTATCGCAATCTTTATTCACAAACTCACAGAGCTTTTCTATACTTTGATTCCTTGAACTGACTTAGGTATTAGAGGGGTTTTCCGGTAAACACCTGCCGGGTAGCACACCAGTGTTTATGTTTTAGGTCATACGACATCGTTTGGTGGAGTGCAAGCTTGATTATTAGGATTATACAAATGACGATTATTTCATACTCATATAATTGGAGCCGTCTGAGGGAAATACACAAAACAAACCTTTTGATCAAGCTCTTCTAAAAGATTTTAATGGCGAACTATGAAAATCCTCCACTCTCCATCGACAATGGCCAGACTCCTGAGGCCAACAAGAGGCATGAATATTTTCCACCTGTTGATCCAATGCAAGATCTGGGTGCTTAGCTCAGAATGGGGCCTTACAGAATGCGCATAACAAGTGCCTTCATTCTTGTAACAACTTGTTAGTTTTTCTTCTTCATTGCTCAAGTGACGGATTGTTCACTTGAGTGATCTTGTGGGTTATCCAGTGCTTTTTCAAGTCTGAACTTCTGGTAGTTCACGTTTTGTGCTCGAGCGATGGGTTCATCGCTCAAGGGGTCTTGTGTCTTTGACGCTCAAGTGCAAGTTTCATTGCTCGAGAGGTCTGTTCAGGATCAACACTTTAAAAGTCACTTTTTTGATCAAATCTAGATCATTTTCCCCCATCTCTTCTCTCTCTTTCCTCTATGTCGAAAATTCTAAGCCATTAAGCTTGGATTTTATTTCCTTTCACTCAAGATCTCACTCTAGTTCCATAGACCAAAATGTAGAGGGTCGTGAGAGCTTCGATTTAATCTGAGCGGATCGGGTTTTCGCCGCCAGTGGATTTTTGACTTTTCTCCTCTTCACTTCAAGAGGTAGGTATTCTTGAGCTTCTTTTCAATACCTCGCTATAAATAGATCTGCGGTACTTTTTATTGCATCAAAAGTGTAGTTGTTATATTTGATTTTATATAAAAGAATGAGCGTTGGTTTGGGATTTAGATTTGGGGTTATGGATTTATATATGTGTTTAGGTATGGGATGTAGGAACATGTTTCGGTTGTGGGGTTGGAAGACTTAGTGTTTGATTTGTGGATTTTAGAATGTTAAAGAGAATGTTTAGTGTTGAGTTGGAAATTGAGTTGGGGGTTTTGGTTAATGACATTGAACATTGGATAGTGAGAATTGGTTTACAAAACAAACTGTGGTTGATTATCTATTTTATTAAAGAAAATGAGAATTTGGAAGCGATTGGTACGTTGAGGGTTTATGTTTTGGTCTTTATGTTTTTGCTTATGTAATTAGTGTCTTAGGGTTTTGTCTTTGGCTATCGGTGGAGGATGGTATTGATTGTTGTTTCATAGATACTATGGATACTATTGTAGGGCAGGCTATGTGATGCAAATTGATGTGTTGTGTTATGGTTTACTTGTAGATAGTGTGAATAGACAATTCACTTTTTGTGTCGTTGGGTACAAGATTTGGGTGAATAGTTACCATTAGCTAATTATGTTTTGTGATGATTAATACCTCATATTATAATTTCGAAATGTTTTGGAAATAAATCAAAACCCCGTTGTTGAACGGTGGTGTGCAAACCACTTTTTGCAAGAATGGGTTAATACATTTAATTGTTAGTGATCGTTATTGTATTGATTGGATTAAGTGTATTTATTACACTCGTATATCTATTTGTGCATCTAGCATGTTGTGTTATTGGATTTGGGGTTCATTTCCCACCGGGTGAGGCCAGTAAAGCGTGATGCCTTAACAGAGGTTCCTCTCTTTCTGGTTTGCGCCCAGTAAAGTGTAAAAGGAGGTCTATTTCTCTGCAGGTAGGGCTAGTAAGGCATGTCGCTTTGTGATGGGTTTCTCTCCCTTCCAGTTTGTGCCCGGTAAAGTGTGACCTTGGGGTTGTTCCCCTCTGAGTGAGGCGGATAAAGCGTTATGTGTTGTTGGGTTATACCTTTTGTCCTCCTTGTTGTATGTCAGTGGAACAAGATTTGAAATACGTATTGCTTTCGGTTATTATTGTCCAAATGTATATGTTCTTGGTTTTATTTTGCGAGTGTTCTATGCCCTTGGGCCTATGGCCAGAGAAGGTAGTAGATGCATTGATGTGTAAATACATATAACGTATTGGCATGTGGGCCGGGTTATGACTTATAGGTGTGAACGTGTTTTCAGAGCTAATCTTTGGATGGAATTCTTTTTGTCAACATAGAACGTTCAAGAGAAAGGTAAGTGGTTTTGAAATGTTTGAAATGAAAACGGATGTTAGAAAGAAAGAGATGATTTTATTCTGTGCTATATTAAGAAAGCATTTTGGGAAATAAGAAAACATATTTATAAGAGTATATTTTAGATATCAACTGTCACATCACTTATACGGTATGTAGTGGTGCATGCGTGATCATATCTAGCTATATGTTGTGATTGGTTAACATCTTTGGGATCTCTACTATGCTTTGTGCTCATCCCACGTGTTGACAATTTTTCAGGTACATGGTTGGGGATTGTTCAGGACTTGAAGTCTTTTATTATGTTTGGCCATAGAGCCTTTTATTTGTTGGCTGAGTGCCACATCTTGTATAAAGGTAAATCTCTTTTATTTATCATTATTCATTGTAAGCCTAGGGGCATTGAACAAGATTTCACTTATATATAGCATCATCACATCGTAAGAGAATATTATTATTTACTTATTGTTGTGTTGGCATGAGGTTGATATTATTGAATCGAATATATATATATATATATATATATATATATAACAGATTTGGTAATGGATTCGGGTAATAAAAGTTAAGGCGCTACAACATGGCATCAGAGCTAATCAGGTTTGAATACCTTGGGTTCATGGGAAGTGGTTTTTACAACAATGGGTTTGTTGTGCTTGTTGAGGATGTTTGCATATAGTTAGGATAATGATAGGACTTTATGTGTGGCATTTATATGAGCATGGGAATAAGTTTTATGAATAGTGCTGGTAGCCAACGAACTTGCAATGAAGCCTTATTGGAAACATGCTTGATCAACATAGTTTCTGATGAGAATTCCTTGAGAGTTCTGGGACAAGTAGCAATCTTTATGGACTTGATTCGATTATGTGATTAAATGTCTAACTGCTTATGTGAATAGGATTGTGTGGTTTTGTATTAAGTGTGTCTTGAGGCTTAGTTGTGTGGGGTGTGTACCTCGAGAAAGGCTATTTTGTTGTATGCTAAGTTTGGTGCTATTTTTGGTTTGTAGGATGTCTTCACGAAGGAGTAGAGGTCATGTTAAGAGTGGAAGTGTTGGTAGGGGCACAGTAGTTCTGTTAGCACCTGCCCTTGTTGTGTTGGTTATGGACATGGAAGTTGCACATGAGATCGTGAGAAGGGTGAGGGATGCTCTAGCTCGCAATGAGGGGGACCATAGGCATATCCTTAAGTTGACCAAAGAGTTTCTTCACTCTAATCCACCCATGTTTTCGGAAGAGCCTAAGCCGTTGGAGGTTGATGACTAGCATATTACCAAGACTCTTGATATGCTCAGAGTCAAGGACGAGGAGTTACAGGTTGTTTTGGATAGTTTCCAACTGAAGGGAGACGCTGGTTATTAGTGGAAGTCTGCGAGAGTTTATGTGGGTACCACTTGGGTTGCAGTCATTAAGGCCTTTTTGGCTAAGAATTTTCCTCCTTCCGCTCGAGAAAGATTGAGGAAAAAGCTTGTTGAGTTGCACCAAAACGGTACTCTTTTGGCATAGTTTGAGGCGAGGTTCGCTAGTTTGTCAAGGTTCTTTCCAGAGTTAGTCACAACAGAGGAGCATCATTGTTTTGAGTTTGAGGGGAGGCTATGTGATGATATTCAGGGACAGGTTGCTGGAGCTATGTATAGAGATTATCACACACTTGCGAAGGCAACGGCTAATGTGGTAGCCATATTTTTGGATGTTAGTTAGGATGAGGAGGAAAAGGCCACTTCGACAATTTCGACTATTCGAGGAGGTAGTAGGCCTAGTAACAATTGGAGGCAAGCAAGATCTTAGGCACAGGTGCAATTGATGCCTCAATCCACTTTTGTTTCTTCGGACTCATTGTTTGGAAGGTCCAGTTAGACTTAAGTTTCTTCAAGTCAATCTCAGAATAGGGGACCACCTATTTGTTCTAGGTGTGGCTGGACAGGCCACATTCGACATCGTCGCCCTCTACAAAAGCAGGGCCAGTCTCAGTAGTCCATGTGGAGACAGTGGTAAGGTAATGTATTGATGAAGTTCGGTTGTTTTGGTATCATAATGTTATGTGTGTATATGTTGTTATGAACCTAAATTATATAGATATGTAATAAAATTGGAACTTGCTAGTATTGGGAAATGTTATGGGGATTGATAATCCTAATTCTATTGTGTATCTGTCACTGTTTTCTTTAATGGGGTACATGTTGGCTTCTGAGCCCAAATTTGATTTGGAGTATTTGTTGAGAAGTAGGAGATAATGTATCGACGTGGCTAGTCTTGAGAAATGGTGAGGTTTGTGTAGTAGATTGTGAAAATGTTTTGAAGAAATGTGAGATTTGTGTCCCTCAATGATTGGGGGAGAAAGGGTTAGTTTTGAGTTGTGATTTGTTGAGAGTTGGTAGTTATGTGTGGGTATAAATGAGGTTGTAGTATTCAAGTGTTAAGGGGCTAGTTGTTAGTATTTCCAGTAACGGGTGTAGCGTTGGTGATGATTGTTTTAGGTGTCCAAGGTATGTGAGTGGTCATTGACCTTATTGGTCTAGTGATTGTGAAAAAATGGGTGAGGTTGTCATATAGGCATATAAGTGGTAACAGGTTATTGGAGTCTATAGTGGATCAATTTACGTTGAAGAATTCAGTGCGATTCAAGGGAGGTATGAGATTGTGCGTGGAACTCCATTCCGGAATAAAAGGCACAGGGTAACATGTCAATGTTTGATGCTGAGTATTGAGTTAGTTGGTTTGGTTGGTTGGTTTATTAATATTGGAATTTTGGTTGACAAATAGTCACCATGGGAAGTGTATAATAGTTGTAAGGTTGAGAAGTGCTTGGAGTAATTTTGCGAGCATTGTATCTTGCGTAGTCAATGTGATGTGCATGAACTTATAGTAACCGAGTTAGGGTTACAGGCTGGAGTAGGGTTTTGTTGGGATTTTGCGCTAGGGTGTGATGGGTGATTGTGACAAGTTGGGGGCTCCTCAGAGATTAAAAAAAAAGAAAAAAATCTTTGTGTTTATTGTAATATTAACACAGTTGTTATCACTATTAATTGTAATTATGAGAATGTGGTGTATGTGTTTGCGTGGTGTCTCTTTAAAAGTGATGAGAGTGTTGGGTGTTGAGTTGAGATTCGCCAGGTGAAATGTTAAGAATAAGCTGGAGAATGAATTTTATCTTGTGTTGTGGCCTTGGATGGCATGGTTAAATGGAAATGTTGTAGATTTAATCTAGATAGTGTTAAACTTAATGAAAGTTGAATGCTAATGGGTTATGGGATGGTGATTGGTAATGTGTTCTAAGTAACACCTTCATTTTTGGAAAATATTGTGAAATCTTTAAGTTTTACAAGAAAGTAAAGGAATGTGTTTCGTTGTGGGAGAACTTTTATGTACAAACAAGGGATTTTCAAAGAATTAGGATTTTTTTTCCTTTTCTTTTGGAACAAATATTAATTGTTATACCATGCATGGTTGTGCTATTTGGTGACTTGACTTGAATAGTTAGTTATGGGATTGTGTTCAGTTTTGATGGGAGTTTGGCGTTATTGGGGTTGTCGTGTCGAGGTGTTTTTTTCGAACCGTATTGTGTGTTAGGTTCTCTTCTTTGCGAGAGTGGACTAAGAGTTCGATTGTGAAGGTTGTTTTCTTTTTATCCGTGTTCGAATGTTAAGCACTTGGTGATGTTCGTGGCTATTGTTGTTCTTGTCTCATAGGCCCAATGAGTAGTGTGGGTCAAGGAGGCATCCGTGACCTTTTTCCTTGAGTTTTGTTGTTCGGGTGTCTTTGGGGCCCCGAAATATTAGACTGGGATCCGGGAATTCATTCCAAGTATGGATCTAGTCTTGAGTTGGAGGTTATGGTTTCGATTGTGAATGTGTTGCCTTTCATTTTGGCCTTATCTTTAATTTCAGGAATAAAATTTCCTAAGGCAAGTGTAGACACCTCATTTTTGACTGCCTGAAGACTTGGGCACCATTGATTGATCATTCGATGGTGAAAGCTGTGTTGTGCAAAGGTTCGATTTCTTCAGCAAAGAGAGCTTCAAATCCTAACCTTATACCTCATTTTGGACCAAAACTATTTTGACCAAAATGATTTTTAGACCTTAAAACCTTCTCTTTCAAAATATTTTTGAAAAAAGTTTCTACGATGTTCTGAGGCTCGTATTTTGTTAAATGTTGCGCTTTTCAACAAATCGAGCAAGGACAAAGTGAAAATGAATGGAAGAGAGTTGAACTCTTTGAAAAAATTGGAGTTGAAGAAAATTGGAGGAGAGGGAAGAAAACTAGCTAAGGAGAAGTTAGGCATGAATCCGGTTAGGACCAAAACTAAGCAGTCTTCACTAAAATAAGCATATCTTTTTGCACACTTGGAATTTTGAGGTGAGGCTGCCACCATTGGAAAGAATACTTCCAGTGATTCAATTTAAACTCAATAATTACTTGCAAAGGAGTCCGGAGGAAGGCGATATGCCCATTTGAAGTTGGACCTAGAGAGCAGATTTTTCTGACCAGCCACTGGTGGAGTTTGCTGGCCATGAATGGGCTTTGTCGGCCAAATGTCAGCCATGAATGGCTTTTGATAGCCATGTTTCGTCCAAGAGTGAGTTTTGTCGACCACCAATGGTGGCCGGTCAGCCATTAGTGCAAAAAGGTCAAATTTTGCAAATATTTTCCTCCAACGGTCTCCCAAAAGCTCCAGCTGTCTGTTTTGTTAATATTTTCGACCAAGGCTCATATATTTTTATATATAGAGGACCTATCTCTCATATTGCAAGGTTAGAAAAATTTTGGCAGTCTCTCTCTCTCTCTATAATTCTCTCTCTCTAGATTTCCCTCTCTCTAGACTTCTCTCTCTCTTGAGCTTTTGTGCTTAGAAGCTTGTATACTTCAAACTTTAACCTATCAACCCTGAACCAAAGTGGTTTATCTTTGGGCTAAGTTTGCTTGAAGCTCTCCTAGAACTCCTTAAGTGGGTTTTGGCTTGAATTGTGGCCTAGAATCACTCTTTCCTTCAAGAGGTATGACCTTTACGCTTTAAGCTTGTTTTTCATATTTGTTTTGCCATCTTTTTGTACTATTTTGGGGCTGGTTTTGAACTGAAAAAACCTCTGTTTTTATGACCTAAAAGTGGTGGTTGGAGCCTATTTTAAGTTAGGGGCTGGTTCACCCTTCTTATTTTTTTGTTTGAAAAGCTTTTGTGTCTTTATTCATCACTTTCAAACCAACTTTTCTTGGGCCTTTTAACCACTGAATTTCAGAGGTCTTTCAGTGACAAAAAACTTATTTTGAAGTCCAAAATTGGAGGGGTTAGCCTCTCCTCTTTCTGTCTTGCTTGCATGCCTAGTTAGCTTCACTTGTTAGCATGTTCTTCTAGCTTAACCTAGATCAAGTCCAGCATATTTTACCCTTTGAAGTAACCTGTTTTAGCTCTGTTTTGGGCTGGTTAGTTTGTTTGAGTCTTGTTTTGCATAGTTGTAGTGCAACCCCATGTATTAGCTTAATGTTTTGGCTTTTCGTGTCTTGAGTCTAGCATGGTTTCCAACTGATTTTGGACTGAAGCTTGGGTCCTAAGGCCATTAAAGGTTGAGGGGTTGATAGCCCTTTTTTGTACCTTATTTTGGAGGCCTTTGCCCTTATGTTTCCCACCCTTGCATCATCTTTTTTAGAGCTTTTAAAGACTATTTTTTAGAGCTATTTCAGTGGCTTATTTTGAAGTCCAAATTTTGAGGGGTTAGCCTCCCCTCCTTGTATCTTGCTGACTAATCTAGCATGCTCCTTATTTTAGCCTATTAATCTATCATTTTCTAACTTAATTCCTACACGTTTTAGGACATGTTTTGGACTAATTTAGGACTTTTCTGAGGTGTTGGCTACATTTGAGCTTTATCTTGCATGCCTCTAGTGTAATAGTCCTCACAAGTTTGGTGTTCTAGGCCTTAGACACGTTCTTGTTTGAGTTGATAGCATTTGTTTATGCCTTTATCACTCATTTTTAGCGTGTAATCATTTCTTCTCTCTTGGTTTTACTTTTGCTTTGAAAGTGGTTCAAACCACTTCTTTGTTTAAAGCATGAAATTAAGGATTTTGTGCTTAATGGTTTAATCCCTTTAGGGGTTCATTACCAACGGCATGAGGTCTCTTTCATACCTAAAACAACTTGTGGTTTGAGGCTTCTTTCCATTAGAGGACAATTCACCATTTGGACTACTTGATTAAATGATGATTTGGTAATTAAAATGAATAAATAAAATTGGCATGTAAAAGTGTGCAAGATAAGGATTCTTTGTGTTGCATTGCATGTGTTCAAATCGGACGTTAATTTGAACACAAGGAAAATGGAACATTTCATACTCAAAGTGATAAAATGTGACATTTTCCTAGGTCACCATTGCCCTTGATCATGCATGATAGGGTAGTGGTCGTTTTGGTCTTGTTTGTGCGTTTATTAAACTTGTACAAACTTGGTCCCTTAGCCATCATGCATGAAAATTGCTTGATTGATAGTTTGAGGGACAAGAGTTCCTCTCCTTTAAGCTTGTGTGATGGTAAGGAGGGTAAACAGTACAAACAACCCATGAGAATACACTGTTTTGCTCTCTGTTGCAGCAACGAAGTTCAGTTCATCAGTGGCCGACCGGCCCCTTGTCCCTCTTGTCGGCCATCAATGATTTTTGCACATTGTGTTCCTGAGGTGGAGCAGAGGTGTTCTTGAAGTTGGCAAAATTTTCAGTATTCAAATGTGTAAACAGAGGCTTGCAGCAGCAAAACGGTGGCTTTTCGGGTGAAGAAACTGAGCATGCATGCATCCGTCGCTTCCCGGGATTAGCTAATTAGTTTAATTAGCATTAGATCAAATACATGTTGTACTTAATTAGTTGTAGCTAATTAAGTGTTGTGAATAATTAGTTTTACAAGTTATTCAATTTCGTTTTGTAATTAGTTAACTAGAATAGTTAATTAGTTTCAAGTGTTGTAATAATTAGTTAGCTTAATTAGCATAGCTAGTTGGTTAGCTTATTCATTCGGACCCTCCTTTATGAGGGCGTAATGTTGTAATAAGTGTGTATGCATGTGTGTATGTCTTCCAACCTCACATCTTTCTCCCTTTTATTTAATCGCTTTTGATGATTAGATTAGGGACATTTTCAATTAGCATACCTTATGCTTGCATGTTTGCATCTATTCATTTGTCTTGCATGCATCGAGGCTCGGAGCATCATTCAAACTGCATTGCCATTTCAATACTTCTTTGAATACGTGTTTAATCGCATGTTGTTCAAATCAATTCATATGCCATATAATAGCCGAGCCTATTAATTGCATATTGCATGTTTTACATTAGACACTTAACATAGTTAGGATCATGCATCATTCTAACTAGTTTTTGTTTTGGCTTGGAGTACTCGGTAAGTTTTTACGCTTTAGCATACTTGCATAAATGTGAATGCTACCATGTCTACCATGCTTTCCATGAGGCTATGTGTTTAAATGCTAAACTGCATGAATACCTGTGGATGAAAGCTGGTTGTTTGAATTGGAATGATTCAACAAATGTGCGTTATAAGCCCACCTTGTTGAGTGGTAAATCATGTTTTAAGCCCACTATGTTTGGTGGCAAATCCGCAACTTTAAGTCCACTTGAGGTGGCAAATTCAAACCGTTTTCACAAACAAACATGAGTTGAATTGTTCCAAATTGAGCAAACTAGTCTATACTTGATTGTGCACATCACATAGTAAAGCTAGTTTAATAACCTGAATAAGAACACATAACGTTTATAAAAACTCATATCATGATTAGTAGAGGCTGATCTTCGATCAGGAAAGCGGGGGTGCTCAATTCATGACCTTCCCCCTCTTGTACCTAAGTTTCTGAGCCTAGGCAACTTTGGCGATGACGGACACGTAGCCTTCGGCACGAATCAGGGTTTCATAAATTTCTCCAAAACAAAAAATATTTAGGTGGCGACTCTATATCTGGTAAAGCAGTCCAATTTTGGCATTATTTGATTTAAAATCGATTTTCCAAAAAGATTTGCTAGATTTGGACTCTTTGGTATTTATCAGTTTCACATTGCACTCGTGAGATTAGATTCAGAACCATGGGAGTTTGAACAGTGAGGCCCTTCTTTTCAAACCCTTTCTAAATGGGGGCGCAGAAAAATGCGAGTCCACAGTTTCTAGCGACTCTGCTAGGGATTTGGAGAACTTGACTCGAACTCATGATATGTTGTTTTATTTACATTTATATGTTTCTTGGCATTTGCATTTTCATCGGTGCGCCTAAGTCATAGTGTTTGTCATTTGCTATTCCTGAGCGTTTTGCCAGAGGCTTGCTTGGAAAAGCTTCCAAAATGCTGACCAGTTGCGGGCTCTACCACGATGAGAACACAACCCTTTGATCTGGACTACCGCAGTACCATTTGATCCTCCTTTCACTTCCCGGTGTTAGGTATGAGAGCTATATTAGGTAGTCTTGCTGAGGTATCCTTTTTTGACTAATCGGCCAAGTTGCACATCGAAAGCCATAGAGATTGTTCCAAACTAGGACAGGATGCTTACCCGAATACAGGATTGTGTGAAACCACATGTTATGCATAGTGAAAACCCTAGCTCCTGATGAAACTAGGATAGGGTAACCCTACCCCATCATAGGAGTGTTTTGGCTCTTATTTAACTGGTATGTGCTTTACAATGAAACTGTATAGGGATGTACATATTAGTTGCCAAGTGGGTATCTGTTTTGGGACAAAATTCAGTAGAGAGCACCGTCATTCAGCTGTGATCATATCCGTTGTAGTGAAATTAGGTTGAGATGTTGCATGTTTTCTTTTTTGCAAGGTAGTCCTGGAACTATAGATTCAGAATGCTCCGATATCCCCTGGGTACATTGGACTTGTGTTGATAGATTTTGTCAGGTCAGAGATTCAGTTCAAAAGAGCAACTAGTGTTTCTTTCATCGATGGCAAGGCAAAGAAGGGCCAAACAGGGCTCACTGGTTCCACTGATTCGATAGCCACCAGTTAGATAGCCTTTGTTCAACTCAGTAGACCCGCGATAGCACAAAGTCCGGAAGAAGTTATGGCCATGATAGCGGCATTAAACCAGGGAATCGCCATGCAGGATGAGACCAATGTTGAAATGCAACACCTATCTGGGGCATCTGCCATACATCCAGTCTCAGGATCCCAGCCAAACTTGGACCCACTTCCGCCAGCTAAAGATTTGCATGGTCCGAATCTTCGAGAAAGGTTGGCTCAAGCTCGAGTTTTCAGACCCTAGGTGCAGCGTAATGAGAGGCTTTATCCCCTTAATACTAATGATCTCGATCCGACCTTGATGAAAATTATGAACCTTGAAAAGTAATTCAAGAAGGCACAGGGCCTTAACTCCATTCTCAACGTTGAGGATGGGTACACTGAGGCTGCCGTAAGGCTCCCAGACAGATTCAAAATGCCACACATTGACCGTTTCGACGGATCTTGAGATCCTATGGTATATATTTGGCTTTTCTTGGATGTCCTGAAACCGATGGGTCTGACTAAGCCTCATAAACTCTTTCTCTATGGAAGAACCCTGTCAGGCATAGCAGCCACTTGGTACACCAAATTGGAGGATAAAGTGAAGCAGAACTGGGAAGAGTTGACTAAGGCCTTTGTCAATCAGTACTCTTACAATACCCAACTCGAAATAACCACTCAAGACCTTAAAGTAACCCACCAGAACCCTACAGAGTCTTTTGTGGAATTTGTTGCAAGGTAGAGAGCAAAGGCAGCACATATGACAAATCGCCCTTCTGAGAGGGACCAAGTGCGGATGGTGGTGAAAAACCTTGAGCTTGATATGTTATAAAAGTTAATAGTAGCTCCACTGTTCACTTTCAAAAGTTTGCATGAATTGGGGGGTCAGATTGAGAGTGCGTTCAACAGAGGGATTATTCCCAGAACAAGTGAGCTGATAAGGAGGGTGATTTCCAGGAGTACCAATTCTAGTGGTAGCACTATTCCCAAACCCACTGAAATCAATACAGTCGCCACAGCCGACCCTTTTTCCAAATCAAGCCTACAAATAGCCAGCCCAGCCCGAGCTCAAGGAAGAACTTTTGCCCCCCTCTATACGACCTTAACCAGCTCATTAAAAGTCCTAATAGAAAAGGATATCTTAAATCCTTTGATCCCTAACCACTTCTTGTACCACTCCCTGCTAGACATAACCTCACTAAGTACTGTGTGTACCATCAGCAGCGTGGTCATGGCACCAATCATTGCTACCGCCTTCGTCATGAGGTTCAAAATCTCATCGACAACCAAACGATAGCTCCACCTCAAGACCCCAATGACCAAGTACCTCATCTACACCTTAACATCATCCATACACTACTTCCTACCTACAACCCCAGCGTATACATCACCCAGCTCATTTACCCAAGCCTGAGGTGTTCATTCCAGAAAGCACGGACTTGTGCATGATGGATGCACTCGAACCCCAATCATCTCAAACCCATGAACTTTCTACTTCTAAGCTGATGAGCATGATTGAAGATCTTCAGAGAACAGTGGCAAATTTAGCCTTTGGGGTTTTGACTCCATCATCGACCACATTGCATGCCCAAAGGCTCCCCAATCTTGGGGCGAGCTGTAATTGAAAATGGCTAACCTAAAGCTATCTCAGGCTTGGGCAATGACAGGTCAACAACAACTGGGCTCTGCTTTGATATAACGACCCAATCCCTTGGCAAAGTGGAGGCAAATGGTAAGAACAAGGTAGGGGCATGCATTGGTCCCTATGAACATCTTCAGTGGGCTGTTGAGGCTTTGAAGGTTGAAGGGTGAACAAACAGCAAGTGCTTGCAGTTGTTGTAAAAATTGTGGATGACACTTTTGTCGCTCAAGTTAGGGGCATTTTGAATCAAGGGGCAAGCTGGGAAAAGGGATGTCGTACCAGAAACGCCCCTTTTAGCTCCAATCCTACACTCGGAAGAGATCATCAAACCCAGTCATCTTCTGCCACCCCTTTTACAGATCAGGCCCAAGGCCAAAGGGTCTTCACCCCGCTTTACATGTCCTTATCCAAAGCCATGGGCGTGTTGATCAAAAAGGGCCATCTCAAACCCCTAGAGCCTCAGCCTCTCCTAGATCCCCTTCCAACTAAGCATAATGCTGCCAAGTACTGTGCGTTCCATCAACAAACCGGTCATGACACTAACAGTTGTTTTCATCTTCTCCATGAAAACAAGATTTGATTGACAGCAAGGTCATCGTCGCACCAGGTCTTGCAAAGTCTATCGGTACTGGATCGATGAACTTGGGAGATAATGTGACTATGTGATCAGGGATGAACCACTTGTTCATGACGCTCATTTTTACTCCAGATATAGCAGATGGCATGCACTATTTTGAGCAATGTGTGAATGCTGTTTATTTTACTTTCTCACTTAGGTATTAAGTCAGTTCTATTCTGTTGTATTGAGTATGTCTCGTTGTATCGAGTCAGTCCTGTTGTGTTAGAGTCAGGTGATTTTGGGGGTGTTACCTCAAACATCACTGTCTTGTTTTGTGTTTGTCTTTTACACTTTTTTTTTGCGTCTGTTTCTATCATTGCGCCAGTTGTGCCAAAAGATCTGAAGGAAACGGCAGTGCTTTTCACTTACTTTTTCTGTGCCTTTAAGTCATTGAATTAACCTAAGTTTTTCAAAACTTTTCTAACACTGTGGTGAAAACAAAGAGGGAGGAATTCCATAGGATTTGTAAAAATTTGATCAACTGAGAGGAAGAGAGGCATGCTAAGCCCTTAATGAATGAGATCATGTTTGTTAATGTGAGTACTGAGAAAGATCCTGGCTTGATCGAGATTGGTTCTACATTGTCTTCAAGAGAGCGCGAGCGACTAGTCACTTTCTTAAAAGATTTCAAAAATTGTTTTGCATGGTCCTACGAAGACATGCCTGGAATTGATCTTAAGATTGTATAACATAGGATCACTCCTCATCTCGAGACTCGACCCCCTTGCTTTCAAACTTTGAGCTTTGATTCAGAATGTTCAACGATCAACCAAAACATAAGGCTTGTATGGTCGGATCGGAAGCAGCCCTTGAACTAGGGGCAATAAGATCAGATGTGATCAAAGGAAGCTTGTAAAGCTAGATGAGAAGAAGCTCTTGAGCTAGGGGCAAAAATGTCAGATATGCTCAAAGATTCAAAAGTGGGTCATTTCTCAAACTAATGAAGACCGGCAAGAAAGCCAAAGTCCAGCAGCTAGAAGAAGAAAATTTATTGTTGAAGGACAATCGAGTTCCTATCCACAACACTAGGGGCAATTTAGACTCAGTTGGATGGATTTCTACATCATCAGCGAACAACAACCATTCTCCTGGATTCAAAAGGCTTCGAGATCTCAAAACCAATCAACATGGACAAGTTAAACTTTCAACCCTTGAGAGGCTTGTTGGGCCGAAAACCCGGAAGGGCGACCCATGCAAAAGTTAGAGCAAGAAAAAAAATAACAAAGATGAAAAAAAGAAGAGAAAAGAAAAAGAAATGAAATGAAAAGAAAAGAAAAATAGAGCTCGCAAGGTTGAAAACCCGGAAGGGCGGCCTTGGCAAAAGTTAGAGTACAAAAGGAGAGTGTCAACAACCGAGTGAACCTCAACCTGGAACTACGTACGACCTGATTGCCATCTTTGGGATACGTAGGCAACTTTATCCTGAAGTTCGGCCCCAACCATTTTCAACCTGCTGGTCTCATCCATGTTGATTGGCTAATCCTTGTTCAACTCGGCTATCCTATCCATGTCCAATTGGCTCATCTTCATTAAAATTCGGTTGTCCTATTCCGTTACAAGATTCAGCTGCAAGACAAATCAAATTCAGATATGAGATTGTACATCTCGTGAGTAGATTCTGCATTGGCTAAGCAATGACCATTTACAAAAATAGTTTTGAAGATTTTTAGTGAGGTTGACTAGTTTTCTGGAAAATTATTCCATTTTTCGAAAACTAGACCATTTCTTAGACCCAAAAAAGGAAAAATATCAGTGCTCACAACCTGACTTGCATGATTTCAAATCAGAAAGTTGAACAAGCACGCTAATCTAACTCTCATGTTGGTCAAAATTGTTTTAGCAGAAAGCCAAAAACAAAGCAAAAAATGATCAAAGTGATGAACTAGGGGCACAGTTGAGTCAAGTTTTCTGTCTGTTCCTCATTATCAATGTATTGTCCAGAAAAAGCACCGCTAATGTTAGCAGTAGAGAGCCAAGCGCTTTCTCATCCTCCAAACAGTGAGGCATCAAGCCAAGTGCAAAGCACGAACTGGAATGGAGCAGGATATTCCACTCCGTCATCTGGATAGGCTTAATCACACCCAAATTGGCATCTGACCCGAAATGGGGACATAGAAAACGTAATGTGTGAGACCAATTAATTGTATGCCTGGCCAGTGAGACATGCTGTAACTCATCTCGGTCAAGCTAAGCCAAGGGCATCGTCAACCAATGTCAATTGCAGATCTGCTGCATATCCAGTCGCATTACAACCCCTCTGTCGAAAAGCGCACTAGTTGTGAGCGGAATAATGAGAATCTAGTAGAATACTAGGGGAAAGAGCCCAGAACTTCCTACTTATCCATCAACCACCCAGGGAAGGGATAAAAAAAATAAGAGAGATTGAAGAATAGAGAGATGTGTGCTGAGAGAAAAAGTGAGGAAAGGGCCTTTTAAGAAAAATAGAGATTAAGTGCTAGAGTGATGTGAGAATCACAAATAAGAAAGGGTGTGAAACAATATCCAGAGAAACAAGCTCCTCGTGAATCTAGAGGTCTCCCACTGATGGATAGCAGAATGTCCGAGTGTTGTGTTTGTTGTTTGTCTTGATTTGTGTTTTGAGTCGTTGTGAGTGTCAACAGTTATGTTGTTTTTACCTTGTCTTTCCCTTTGTTAAGTCGTTTTGACTGTGGTCGATCGTAGGCTCAATACTCGGTTAGGAACTCATTTCTCAATTTCAATTTCAAAAATAAATCGTTTTGTACTCAGAGTGTCGTGCCATTCTCAACATGATTTGCAAAAATAGGATTCTTTATTTCATAAACTACAAGGTTCAACCCCGATCAAGAGGGAAACCGAACCAGGACCTATCTGAAGCTACATAGGTTCCAGACTGCAAAACAAAAAGAAAAGAGGGAAAATTGGAGCATCTGAGTGCGTTTCAACTTCAGCAAATTCCGAGACTACATTCCAGGTGCACCTTCTCAGGCCTCGCCTTTCTCTGGAATACGAGTGTACCTCAATCCTAAGTTCAAGCCTGTGTCAAAATGGCGATCAAAGCAGCATTCGTGTTTTTTTTTTTTTTTCATATGCAAATGTTACCTCTCACCAATATGAACAGGATGTATCCTTTCTTGAGTTGAGCATGTTGCAAAGTCCTTTGAGAGATAAATCGGAGGCACCAAAGTACATATTTGCTTCCCTTCTATTGCATAGAATGTACACTTTCATATACACTTATGTTGCAAGCGTGCCTCGCATCGTTTATGGTTCATGCATAGAATGGGCTTTCAATCATACATAGAATATGCTCTTGATTCATGCATAGAACATGCTTTCAATGAACATCATGCATCGGTTGTTTATCTTGCATGGAACGTGCATCGTCAATGTATTGCTTTGTAAACCAATTATTTTATGCATCCACCGCACAATAATCTCGCTTCTGTGCATCTATAGCATAATAATCTTACTTCATGTATCTATCACACAATAATCTCACTTCATGCATCGATCGCACAATCAATCATTCGGTGCATCATTGTACAAATCACTGCGTGAATACCGCACAATTTCAAATCACTGATGCTTTCTTGCGCATCGCACTATCTTGTGTATTTCATTACATGCTCTCATCTTGCATAGAAAATGCTCATATCTTTTGCATGGAACATGCTCTCATATTGCATAGAAAATGCTCATACCTTTTGTATGGAACATGCTCTCATCTTGCATAGAAAATGCTCGTATCTTTTGCATGGAACATGCTCTCATCTTGCATAGAAAATGCTCGTATCTTTTGCATGGAACATGCTCTCATCTTGCATAGAAAATGCTCGTATCTTTTGCATAGAACATGCCTCGCACTATTTTGTGCATCTTACTTGCACTATTTTGTGCATTTCATTGCACTATTTTGTGCATTTCATCGCACTATTTTATGTACTTTATATTCGCGCTATCTTATGCATCCTTTGTTTGCGCTATCTTGTGCATCCCTTTGATCGCACTATCTAGCGCATCACACTTACTAGTGCATTTCAATTTGTTCGCGCTTTCTTGCACATCACACTATTTTGTGCATTTAACCCATATCGCATTGTCTTGTGCATACCTGCATCGCACTGTCTTGTGCATTCGCACTATTTTGTGCATTCATTCACCCTCACTCACACTGTCATGTACACCTTGTATTTTTGTATCACTGCACTATCTTGTGCACCCATATAGCATTATTTTGTGCATTTAACTTGCATCGCACTGTCTTGTGCACCTTATTCGCACAGTCTTGTGCACTCCTCAGTCTAGGAGAACTTAAATCATGCATTTTGATTCACACTCTCTTGTGCATCGCACTCTCTTGTACACTCTCGGTCTAGGAGACCTTAAATCCTGCATCTTGATTCGCACTCTCCTGTGCACTCCTTTGGTCTAGGGGACCTTAAATCCTCTAAAGGTGCAATTCTTTTGGTGCTTGTCATGCCTGAATGACTTTTGGTGGCCTGGTATAGCCACCTGCCTGTGTTTGCGATGAGTTCCTAGGAGATCAGTTGAGACGGTAGAAACTAGAGTTCGAATGGCCAATGCCTCAGAATTTTCGAGACTAAAATCTGGTTTAAATACCCAAGGGTGTATCATTGGCTTGAAATCTGTATGGCTGCCCCATTGGTTGAGGTAGCTTGTATGCACCTCAATTCTAGATACTGAACCAACCTAGTCTGCCACCCTGTTGGAGAATAGGGAACGTTGCGAACATGGCCAGGAAGAAAAGTAGTACCTGTGGTTTGGAAATGCAACCAAGAAGAAACGGAAGATCCCTAACAACATAAGGTGAGTCATCACCAATGGCCTTTGTAAGGTACTTTCACTTCCTAGCTGCTACATCATATTTAGTATCTATTGTATCACGTTACGTCTGTTGCATTGGATATAGAATGTATTGTATGCATCTACTGCACTATCTATTGCATCATACCATTTTATTGCCTGCATCCTTTCCATGTTAAGCTTAGTTTGGTATGTGCCCACACTTTTCACGTTAAAACATAGCTCTGCATGTGTACGCGCATATTCTACTAAGAGAATTGTGGTCTGAGGGTTTCGGCACCTTTTCTGTGTTAGACGTGGTCTGTTTTGTGTCCATACATTTTTCTAGGTAAAATGTAGTTTGGCTTGCATCCCTTATTCACTACATTGTACTTTGTTTTGTTGGATTCAGCAATTAGGATCACCATCTTTTCTCAGCAGATCATTCCTCACTCATATCATCCCACTGAATTACTTGTATTCTTTCCACGGAACACATAGTTATGCATGTGCACGAGCCTATTCTGCAGGAATTGTGGCTTGAGGGTTCCGCCACCTTTTCTGTGTTAAACGTAGTTTGATGTTGCATCTCCATCCCTTTATGGTATTTGTGTGGTTTTGCACTGCTTGTGGTTTGATGATTTAATTACATTGCATATCATTTGCATTGTTTCGTTGCATTGTATATCATTTTCATTGTTTTATTATATTGTGTATCATTTACATCATACCCTTGAACTATGCTGGTTTGATTCCTTGCAAAGGGATACGTAGGCAACCCTTGGGTTTAGCCAACTACATCTGCATTTTGTTTATTTGCCCAAGTCTTACAGCCTTGACAAAATAGGTCGTCTTCGAGCTTTGACATTCACTCACGTCATTTCATGACTTTGAGCTCTATCAAAGAGGGGCAACTGTAGACACCCCATTTTTGACTGCCTGAAGACTTGGGCAGCACTGATTGATCATTCGATGGTGAAAGTTGTGTTGTGCAAAGGTTTGATTTCTTCAGCAAAGAGAGCTTCAAATCCCAACCTTCCAAAACTATTTTGACCAAAATGATTTTCAGACCTTAAAACCCTCACTTTCAAAATATTTTTGAAAAACGTTTCTACAATGTTCCGAGGCTCGCATTTCGTTAAATGTTGCACTTTTCGGTAAACCGAGTAAGGACAAAGTGGAAATGAATGGAAGAGAGATGAGCTCTTTGAAAAAATATTTAAAACATCATGTTTAGAGGTTTGGAGTTGATTAAAATTGGAGGAGAGGGAAGAAAACTAGCTAAGGAGAAGTTAGGCATGAATCCGGTTAAGACTAAAACTGAGTAGTCTTCACTAAAATAAGTATATCTTTTTGCACACTTGGAATTTTGAGGTGAGGCTTCTACCATTGGAAATAATACTTCTGCGGCTTCAATTTAGACTCAAGAATGACCTGCAATGGAGCTCAGAGGAAGGAGATATGCCCATTTGAAGTTGGACCTGGAGAACAGATTTTTTTGGCCGGCCACTAGTGGAGTTTGCTGGCCATTAATGGTATTTGTCGGCAATGTGTCGGCCATGAATGGCTTTTGACGGCCATGTGTCATCCAAGAGTGAGTTTTTTCAACCATCAGTGGTGGGTGGTCGGCCACCAGTATGGGCGGTCAGCCATTGGTGCAAAAACGTCAGATTTTGCAAATATTTTCCTCCTGCTATCTCCCAAACGCTTCAGCTGTCTGTTTTGTTGATATTTCGACCAAGGCTCATATATTTTTATATATAGATGACCTATCTCTCATATTGCAAGGTTGGAAAAATTTTGGGAGTCTCTCTCTCTCTCTCTCTTCAATTCTCTCTCTCTAGACTTCTCTCTCTCTGTTGAGCTTTTGTGCTTAGAAGCTTGCATACTTCAGAATTTAACCTATCAACCCTTAACAAAAGTGGTTCATCTTTGGGCTGAGGTTGCTTGAAGCTCTCTTGAAACTTCTTTAGTGGGTTTTGGCTTGAATTGTGGCCTAGAATCACTCTTCCCTTCAAGAGGTATAACCTTTACCCTCTAAGCTTGTTTTTCATATTTGTTTTGCCATCTTTTTGTACTATTTTAGGGCTGGTTTTGAATTGAAAAAACCTCTGTTTTTATGACCTAAAAGTGGTTTTTGGAGCTTATTTCAAGTTAGGGGGTGGTTCACCTTTCTTATTTCTTTGTTTGTAAAGCTTTTGTGTCTTTACTCATCATTTTCAAATCAACTTTTTTTTAGCCTTTTAACCACTAAATTTGAGAGGTTTTTCAGTGGCAAAAAACTTATTTTGAAGTCCAAAATTTGAGGGGTTAGCCTCTCCTCCTTGTGTCTTGTTTGCATACCTAGTTAGCTTCACATGTTAGCATATTTTTCTAGCTTAACTTAGCTCAAGTCCAGGATGTTTTAGCCTCTAAAATAACCTATTTCAGCTTTGTTTTGGGCTGGTTAGTTTGTTTGAGTCTTGTTTTGCATAGTTATAGTGCAACCCCGTGCATTAGCTTAATGTTTTGGCTTTTCGTGTCTTGAGTCCAGCATGATTTCCAACTAATTTTGGGCTATAAAAAATCTATGTTTTTGGGTTGAAGCTTGGGTCCTAAGGTCATTAAATGTTGAAGGGTTGATAGCCCTTCTTTGTACCTTGTTTTGGAGGCCTTTGCCCTTGTGTTTCCCACCCTTGCATCATCTTTTTCAGAGCTTTTAAACACTATTTTTCAGAGCTATTTCAATGGCTAAAAACATATTTTGAAGTCCAAATTTGGAGGGGTTAGCCTCCCCTCCTTGTATCTTGCTTACCGGTCTAGCATGCTCCTTATTTTAGCCTATTAATCTAGCATTTTCTAGCTTAATTCCAGCATGTTTTAGGACATGTTTTGGACTAATTTAGGACTGCTTTCAGTCGTTGGCTACATTTGAGCTTTATTTTGCATGCCTCTAGTGTAATAGTCCTCACAAGTTTGGTGTTCTAGGCCTTAGACGCCTTCTTGTTTGAGTTGATAGCATTTGTTTATGCCTTTATCACTCATTTTTAGCATTTAATCATTTCTGCAACCTTCCTCCTTTCTTGGTTTTACTTTTGCTTTGAAAGTGGTTTAAACCATTTCCTTGTTTAAAGCATGAAATTGAGGTTTTTGTGCTTAATGGTTTAATCCCTTTGGGGGTTCATTACTAATGGCATGAGGTCTCTTTCATGCCTAAAACAACTTGTGGTTTGAGCCTTCTTTCCATTAGAGGACAATTCACCATTTGGACTAATTAATTACAGGATTGTAGACACCCCATTTTTGACCGTCCTCAAGACTTGGACGTCACCGTTTGGACACTCGGTGATTATCCATGTTTGTGTTCGTTTGGAGTTCCCGGAGGTCTCGGCTCGCGCGCCTTGCCTCAGGATCCCCGAACTCGACCGTTTAGTGTCTGGTTTTGCACCAAACACTTGCATCTTGCCTTTGAGAGGCAGGGTGGGGCTTGTAGACCATCCCCACCCATCACCGGCAGTGGCTAGATGCCACCGGCTGGTTTTTGCTGCCACCGGCAATATTGTTTGCCGGCCGGCACTCTTTGTTGCCGGTCAGCACTCTTTTGTGCCGGTCGGCACTATTTTTGGCCAAGATGGCATTTTTGGCCAGCCGATTGCTGTTCATCTGCTTTTGCAGATATTTTTAGACAGCTGTATTGATTTTGCTCCCCTCCATACACGTGTATGGAGGGATCTCCCTCTTGCAAAGCTTGTCTTGTAAGCTTTACAAGAGGCATATAGAGAGGGTCTCTCTCTAAGGGAAGGAGGAGGCCTTTTAGACATTTTTGGAGAGAAAAATACAGACAAGGCTCTGGTTTTTCTAGGGTTAGGGTTAGATATACACTCCCTATCTCTCTTCCCCTCTCATTTGTACACTAGGTGTTTTGTGTCTCACTATTGCACACAAACACCTAGTGTTTCACCTTCCTCTTGGAGCTGAGGTTCTAAAGAGTTTGTTTTGAATTTTTGGTGTTGGATTCAAGCTCAAGGAGGCCATTGGAGCACCATTTGTGAAGGGGTCTTCAAGGGTGAGATTCTAGTCCTTTTTTCCCCATTCTTGCATCAATTTTATACCTATCTTAGAGCTGTTTTTGTGCTTGTTGTATAACATAAAAAAGTTTTGTTTTTAGGCCCTCTTTATTTTTTATTAAGAGTGTTTTGTTGTTTGAGGGTTGTTGACCACCCTTAGGCCTCAAAAGGCCTCATTTTGAGCCATTTTGTGCTAGCTCCGGGATTTTGGTGTTGAGGTCTCTTCACCACTGAAATCTTGAGGGATTTCAGTGGTGAAGATGATGCTTTGAAGTCCTAAGAAGGAGAGGGCCACCCTCTCTCCTTGTTGTCCTTGAAAAGGGCATATTTTGGCCTCTTAAGGAAGCCTATGCTTGAGTGTGTGTTGAGCATATTTGGTTTGTTTTTCATGCTTATATATTCATAATATAACATGATTTGAAGTTGGTTTTGGAACTCCATGCATGTTTAGCATAGTTGCCATGTAATGCCTTATTTGTGCCTTAACATGTTCTAGGTTGTTAGCCTTTGTTGGAGCATGTTTTAGGCTTGTATTTGTGAAGTTTATGTGCTTATTTTGCCATGTTTTAGCTCTGTCCATAGTCGTTTGGGTTGATCTTTGCATGCATTATATAGCTCCTCTGTATTTGGGCTTGTTGGCCTTGAGTATGTGCATGTGTAGCATGCCATCTTTGCATTGTTTTGATGATTTGGAATCATCCTACATGCTATTTCAGTCCCATTTCCATGCTTGTTGGATTGCCTTGCATGTCTCTTTAATGCTTTGAAAGCATGTGTTGCAATGCTCCATGTTTTGGCCATGGTGTATGCCTTTGTATTTGGGCCATTTAGATGCCATCTAAGTAGTCCTTTAGCTTTGTTTTAACATGCTAAACCTCTGATTTTGGTCCCTCTTTGCATGCCTTGTTTGGTCTTGTTAAGTGTAGTTCAATGCCTCATTGGTTTGCTTCGAACACTTAGGCCATTTGGTGCATGCTTGGCTTGATTTGTTGCTTGGTTTGGCACCATGTATTAGCATGATTTTAGAGCTTATAATGCATGCTAATTGCTCTTGTTTATCCCTTTCAAGTGTGCTTGAATGTTGCTTGATTTGTGCCCAAGTGTAGGCCTTCCATCATGTGTATGTGTGCATGTGTTTTGGCTTCTTGTTTTGGTCATTATGGCCACTGTTTAGGCCTTATTAGAGCTGCCTAATTCATGTATAAGACCACCTTTCCATCTATTTGCATTGCCATATGTATGCTTGTATGCTTGCATAAGTGCCTTGCCATGCCATGTTGCATCCTTAGCTTGTATGCCTAGGTTGCATTGCATCTTGCATGCATTTCTTGTCCCTTGACATGGGTGATAGGGATTGGGGGTTTTGTTTGATTGGTTTGCATACATTTGAAATCAAAGTTGCATACTTGGTTCTTTGGGCCATCATGCATGGAAATGCGTGATTGGTGGTCCGAGAACCGAGGCACATGTCCTTTTGAGTCATCACAATGATAAGGGACATGGTTGGTGCATACATGCCTTGAATTGTGTTGCCATGCTTTGTTTTTGCCCTCTGTTGCTGTGAGTTGCAGGTTCTGCAGGAATACTCTGCCGACCGGCAGTGTAATGTGCCGACCGGCACAATTTTCTATGCCGGCGGACCCTATTTTGTGCCGATGGCCATACTACACTGCCGGTGGAAATTTCAATCAGCCGGTGGTGATCCTCTCTGTCCAAGGGATCAGTCCTGAGGCTTTAACAACCTCCAGAGGAGGAAAGGAAGGAAAACAGAGGCAGCTTGCGCATGGTGGCGCGCTTCCCGAGGCGTTTTCCTGCTTTAATTAATTTATTTAATTTGTTAATTAAATTAGTTAATTTGTAATATTAATTAGCTTGCGTAGTTAATTAATTTGTAATATTTATTCGGTCCCTCCGAGTGAGGGCAAATCTGTAATAAGCGTGCGTGAGTGTGTGTATGTCTTCCAACCTCACTTCTTTCCTCCCTTTTACTTACCTGCTTTAATGGTTAGTATTAGGACACGTTTAATTTAGCATACCTTATGTTATGCATGTGTGCATCCATGCATTTGTATTGCATGCATTAGGCTCGGTACATCACGCTAATTGCATTCGTACTTCAAATCAAAAATTGAATATGTGATAATTGTGCATTTTCACATAACATGTTTAGGATAGCCGAGCCTATTCTAGTAACATTTTGTATGCGATGCATTAGGCACTTCACATGGACTTGGATCATGCATGTTTGCTAACAAGTTCTCTGTTTTGGCACGGAGTACAATGTAAGTATTTATGCTTTAGCATATCGCATGAGTGTGAATGTTACCATGACAGCATGTTTAACATGTGGCTAGATGCTTATGTGTTATAACTGCTTGAATGCCTGTGGGTGAAGGTTGGATTGTTTGAGTTGGAAGAACTCATTGAAATCCGTGTTTTAGCCTACTTGCGAGTAGCAAATTTAAAGCATTTCCAAAACGAACGGATATGCAATGTTTCTTTCCAAATTAGGCAATCTAGTCTATATTTGTTTGCTGCGCGCATAACATAGTAATTCTAGGCTAATAAATGGAATAAGAACACATAAAGTTTTCAAATACGGATATCACGGTTAGTAGAGGCCGGTCTTCGGACCGGGCGAAAGGGGGTGCTCATAGCTGACCTTCCCCGATCGTACCCAAGCTCCCGAGCCGAGACAACTCCGGTGATGATGGACATGTGGCCTTCGGCACCGAGTCAGGGTTTCCTAAATTCCCCCATTTTAAAATATTTAGGTGGCGACTCTGTATATGGCAAAGCAGTCCATGTTTGGCACTACTTTTTCAAAAATCTGTTTCTCAAAACGATTTGCCAGATTTGGACTCTTTGGTTCAGATTAAGAACCGTGACACAAATCGGGAGTCCGAACTGTAGTAGCGAGGCCTCCGCGGGCTTGTCTACAAGGATGATTTGGTAATTAAAATGAGTAAATAAAATTGGCAAGTAAAAGTGTGAAAGATAAGCATTTTTTGTGTTGCATTGCATGTGTTCAAATCGGACGTTAATTTGACCACAAGGAAAATGAAACATTTCATACTCAAAGTGATGAAATGTGTCATTTTCCTAGGTCACCATTGCCCTTGATCATGCTAAGAGGGTGGTGGTCATTTTGGTCTTGTTTGTGCATTTATTGAACTTGTACAAACTTGGTCCCTTAGCCATCATGGATGGAAATTGCTTGATTGATGGTTTGAGGGACAAGAGTTGCTCTCCTTTGAGCTTGTGTAATGATAAGGAGGGTAAATAGTACAAACAACCTGTGAGAATACTCTGTTTTGCTCTGTTTTGCTCTCTGTTGCAGCAAGGAAGTTCAGTTCATCAGTGGCCGACCGGCCCCTTGTCCCTCTTGTCGGCCATCAATGATTTTTGCACATTGTGTTCCTGAGGTGGAGCAGAGGTGTTCTTGAAGTTGGCAAAATTTTCAGTATTCAAATGTGTAAACAGAGGCTTGCAGCAGCAAAACGGTGGCTTTTCGGGTGAAGAAACCGAGCATGCATGCATCCGTCGCTTCCCGGGATTAGCTAATTAGTTTAATTAGCATTAGATCAAATACATGTTGTACTTAATTAGTTGTAGCTAATTAAGTGTTGTGAATAATTAGTTTTACAATTTATTCAATTTTGTTTTGTGATTAGTTAACTAGAATAGTTAATTAGTTTCAAGTGTTATAATAATTAGTTAGCTTAATTAGCGTAGCTAGCTGGTTAGCTTATTCATTCGGACCCTCCTTCGTGATGGCATAATGTTGTAATAAGTGTGCGTGCGTGTGTGTATGTCTTCCAACCTCACGTCTTTCTCCCTTTTATTTAATCACTTTTGATGGTTAGATTTTCAATTACCATACCTTATAGTTGCATGTTTGCATCCATTCATTTGTCTTGCATGCATCGATGCTCGACGCATCATTCAAACTGCATTGCCATTTCAATACTTCTTTGAATACGTGTTTAATCGTATGTTGTTCAAATCAATTCATATGCCATATAATAGCCGAGCCTATTAATTGCATATTGCATGTGTTGCATTAGACACTTAACATAGTTAGCATCATGCATCATTCTAACTAGTTTTTGTTTTGGTTTGAAGTACTCGGTAAGTTTTTACGCTTTAGCATACTCGCATAAATGTGAATGCTGCTATGTCCAACATGCTTTCCATGAGGCTATGTGTTTAAATGCTAAACTGCATGAATGCCTGTAGATGAAGGCTTGTTGTTTGAATTGGAATGATTCAACAAATGTGCGTTTTAAGCCCACTTTGTTGAGTGGCAAATCATGTTTTAAGCCCACTATGTTTGGTGGAAAATTCGCAACTTTAAGCCCAGTTGAGGTGGCAAATTCAAACTATTTTAGCAAACAAACATGAGTCGAATTGTTCCAAATTAAGCAAACTAGTCTATACTTGATTGTGCGCATCGCATAGTAAAGCTAGTTTAATAACCGGAATAAGAACACATAATGTTTATAAAAACTCATATCATGATTAGTAGAGGTCGATCTTTGATCGGGTGAGCGGGGGTGCTCAATTCATGACCTTCCCCCTCTCGTACCCAAGTTCCCGAGTCGAGGGAACTTTGGTGATGATGGACACGTGGCCTTCGACACGAGTTAGGGATTCCTAAATTTTTCCAAAATAAAAAATATTTAGATGGTGACTCTGTATCTGGCAAAGCAGTCCAATTTTGACATTATTTGATTTAAAATTAATTTTTCAAAAAGATTTACTAAATTTGGACTCTTTGGTGTTTATCAGCTTCACATTGCACTTGTGAGATTAGATTCAGAACCACAGGAGTCCGAACTGTGAGGCCCTTCTTTTCAACCCCTTTCCGATAGGAGGCGCGGAAAAAGGCGAGTCCACAACGAGGAGATTATAACAACCTATAAGTTTTTTTTCATCAGCGCTTGAGCGACGGATTTTTCGCTCAAGCAGTCTTGCGGTTCATCAAGTACTTTTGCAGAGTTCACGTTCTGCGCTCGAGCGAAGGTTTCATTGCTTAAACGGTCTTGTGTCTTTGACGGTTGAGCACAAGTTTCATCGTTCGAGCAGTCTATTCGGGATTAGCACTTTAAAAGTCATTTTTTGGATCAAATTTAGATCATTTTCACCCCTCTCTTTTCTCTCTTTCCTCCATGTCTAAAAATCCTAAGCCTTTAAGCTTGGATTCCATCTCTTTCCACTCAAAATCTTACCCTAGTTCCATAGACCAAAATGTAGAGGGTCGTGAGAGCTTTGATTTAATCTAAGCGGATTGAGTTTTAATCACTAGTAGATTTTTGGCTTTTCTTCTCTTCACTTCAAGAGGTAGGAATTCTTGAGCTTCTTTTCAATACCTCGCTATAGATAGATCTGTGGTACTTTTTATTACATCAAAAGTATAGTTATTATATTTGATTTTATATAAAAGCATGAGGGTTGGTTTGGGATTTTGATTTGGGGTTATGGATTTATATTTATGTTTAGGTATGGGATATAGGAACATGTTTCGGGTGTGGGATTGGAGAGAATGTTTAGTGTTTAGTAGGAAATTGGGTTATGTTGGGTTGCTCATGAGTTGGGGGTTTTGGTTAATGACATTGGACGTTGGATGTTGGAATAGTAAGAATTGGTTTTCAAAACAAAGTGTGGTTGATTATCTCTTTCATTAAAAAAAAAAAAAGAATTTGGAAGGGATTGGTACGTTAGTGGTTTACGTTGTGGTCTTTAAGCTTTTGATTATGTAATTGGCATCTTAGAGTTCTGTCTTTGGCTATCGGTGGAGGATGGCATTGATTGTTGCTTGATAGATACTATAGGTACTATTGTAGTGTAGACTATGTGATGTAGGGTGATGTGTTGTGGATTATTGGCAGTTAATCGTAGCTATCTATTTGTTGTGGTTTACTAGTGGATAGTTTGAATAAACAATTTGATTTTTATATCGTTGGGTAGAAGGTTTGGGTAAACGATAACCATTAGCTTAATATGTTTTGTGATGATTAATACCTTGTATTGTAATTTGGAAATGTTTGGAAATAGGTGACAACCCGTCGTTGAACGGTGGTGCGCAGAGTACTTTTTGCAAGAATGGGTTAATGCATTTAACTGTTGGTGGTCGTTATTGTGTTGATTGAATTAAGTGTATGTATTACACTCGTATGTCTATTTGTGTGTCTAGCATGTTGTGTTATTGGATTTGAGGTCTATTTCCTGCTGGGTGAGGCTAGTAAAGCGTGACGCCTTGGCAGAGGTTTTTCTTCCTTTCTGTTTGTGCCCAGTAAAGTATGAAAGGAGGTTTGTTTCTCTCTAGGTAGGGCCGGTAATTCTTTTGATCAGAGCAAAGTTGGTTTTCGTTGTCCTTGAGGTTTCTTCATTTTTTTCTCTTTGTTGTCTCTTCTTCACTTCAAGAGGTAGGGTCTATTTCCTAAAATCAATATAAGTTCGGTAGCATATTTGTGACGTATCTTGTTATTAATATTTGGTAGTCATTTGGTTGATCCTGAAATGTTATTGTGGGTTGAGGGTTTGTACAAATAGGGGGTTGTTTGGTTATGATTTAGCTATTAAATCTATTTTTGGTAAACAAACTTGCATTTGAATTTCTAAAAGAGAAAAACCTCAATTTGTAGAAAAACCTTAAATGATATTATTTTGGGAGTTGGAGTTGGATTGATTTTGGTAAGTGGTTTGGTTGGAAAGAGATGGGAAAGAAATGGTTATGGGATTTCGAAAATGGGTGTTGTTACACTTTTGGAAAATATATCTATATTGAATCTTTTAAATACTACATTAGAGATAACTATTTTGGCTATCGGTCGAGGATAGTATTACCGTGTGTTAGAAATTGCATGTGGATTAGGCAAATTGAAATCATTCATATTATGGAGCACATAATGGAATTTGGAAATTGAAACTTTATGTTTTGGAAAGAGGTTTTAGAAATTCTCCTATTATGTTTTAGAATATTTGCATTTTTGGAAAAAACAATATTTTGAGTTACATGTATTGTACTATTGAAATGGGTAAATAAAACGTTGAATTTGGAATGTAAGTATTGTCTCGTTGAAATAAGTTAGCCTGAGTGTCCATGGTGAAAGTCCTAAAAATCACGTGAATACATGGGTGTCGATCTCACAGACGAAATATTCGTAAAATGGCAATAGTAGCACTTGTATAGTCTACGTTTACATGGGTGCAAGTTTACAGTTTCCCGTGGATGAAATTTTCGTGAAAGGTTATTTTTGTTTTAGAGATTTACCCATTTTATTTACTATTATGTTGGTTTTGGAACAGAACGTTTGGAAATGTTTTGAGCAGTGTATTTGTTTTTGTTCAGCGATGTAGTCGCTTTTGATTTAGCAATGTTCTTGCTAGTTGGTATTGAGATACCTAGATTGGCTTTTGAAAAGGATTTTATATCAAACAGCTGATTTGAACTCAGAAAATGCTTTGATTAAACGTATGGTTTTGGTAATTGGAAAGAAATGATTTTGTAGAGAAATCAAATGGATTTGAAAATGTATTTGGGCATATTGTATATATGTATTGTATCATGATCATTTATATTGATGGAGCATATTTAGATTTTGAAATATTTTGTACTGGGCTTTATGCTCACCCCACGTAGCTGAAATGTTTTTCAAGTGTACATATGTGGATATGGACTATGACGTGAAGTTGTGTTCAGAATCTTGTTTGGCGGTTCAATTATTTGTAGGCCGTGGGCCATTTATGTTATTTATTGGTTGTGTGCCAATCTTGTAAGGGTTACACCCTTGTGTATGATGCAAGCCTCAGGGTGTTCAATTTAATTTATAACATCTGTATATGTTTTTAGTACAGAATATACATTCGACTTAGATGTTGTATCTAGGAGTATAAAAAATCAGATAAACACATTTATTGTGTGACTATATTATATTTATGTGCATGAGAGTTGTTACCTAATGTTCATCGTTTTGTGGTTTATTCATGTGAGCCGGACCGTGTAAATTTAGGGCGTGACAACTTGGTATTAGAGCTAACCGGGTATGAAAACCTTGGGCTCGTGGGAAGTGGTTCGCCATAATGGGTTTATCATGCTTGGCGAGGACATTTGTAAGTTGTATGCGAAGTGATAACATGCTTATGTGTTACATTTTATGTGGTTATGGTGTTAAGACTCATAGATATTAATTGGTCTCTAGTTGACTATCTTGGAAGTGTTGTTGGAAACGCGCTTGATCAACGTTGTTTCTACTGGGAACTCTAAGTGAGTGCTGGAACGAATGAATATCTTTGTAAACTTAGCTCGATTATGTGTTACGTGTTATGTGATAGATGATATGTGAATTGATTGGAGTCCCAACGTGGTTGTTTGAGTAATTATTATGCGATGGTGCTGTGTTAGTATTTCAGTGAAGGGTACTCATGGTATGTATCGCAGGTGACGTGCCTTCTCTTGGATAGAGACATATTGGATGGTGGTAGTAAACATTGAGTGGGCTTCTCTGTGTGTACCACATAGGTGATATGTTGTGTATTACCATAAGTTGTGAGTTGGCATTGGGTTGCCTTGGTGGCGGTTAGTACATCTTTGAGAGACGTTGGCTTCTTGAGTCTTTCTAGTTGGGTGAGGGTTGCGTTGTTGTACTCACTTGAGCGGTTTCGTATAGGTTTGGTGGGTTGGTACTCCTTGGATTGGTGTGTTGTCGGAGTTAGATATGACCTTGGTCGGTCGGGCGCAAGAGGGGTAATGTGGGGGTTATTCCCCAATTGAGTGTGTTGTTTGAGTCTGGTAACCTGATAAAGGGATGTAGGGGTGTCAGAATTTCTAGAACACGAAGAGTTAGGTTTGAACTTGTATGTGTTGGTAATGGTGGTGTATGGTTCTGACTTCAGTGTTGGTTACCTAGAAACCCGTGTTGTGGGGTGTGGTTGGTTGGGATGTAGTGTTGTGGTTTGACTTTTCTCAGGGTTGGTGAAGTTAGTTGGGCCATTTAGGCCATGAGTTGTTCATTGTAGATGATGTATGATTGGTTGGAATAGGAGTGGTTGTTTCCTGTAGTTGGGTGAGGCAATTGGCTGAATACCAAGTGGAGTGTAGACACCACATTTTTAACCGTCCTCAAGACTTAGATGTTCTTGCAGGTATATCTGATAGTGAGTCTGATTGCTCACCGAACGCTCGAAGTTCGCGACGGAACACCACAGGTTTGAGTTTTCCCAACCCTGCACCCCTTTTTGTCTCATCTTTAGACCATGTCTAAGTCTTTGCAGAGTGATGTTGTTGATGGCCTGCCGGCCATGGCTCTTGGCCTTCTGGCCATTGATGTGCCTTGTTGGCCAATAATAAGGCCCTGCTGACCACCAGTGCATCAGTAGATATTTTGTGATATTTTATGCCAGCTGTTTGCATAGAATAAGGCATCTTCTAGCATGTGTATGGCTGGATCTTTGTGAGGGGATTTTGCATCTTCTATATATAGAAGCCCTCTCTTGCATGTGCAAGTGTTAGAAATTTTTGAAGACAAAAAAATTCTCTCTCTTTCTCACTAGAATTCTCTCTCACTAGATATTTTGTGCCTTATAGCCTAAATTCTTTAAACTCTTGCATATAAATCCTTGATCAAACTTAATCACCATTGAGTTGAGGTTACTTGAGGCCCTCTTTGAGCTTTAGAAGAGGATATTGGCTTGGTTGGCTTGATTTTGGTGCCTAAATTGCATCTTGTCTTCAAGAGGTAGAACGCTTGTGTTTTAAGCTTATTTTAAATACTTGTTTTGCCATCTTTACATACTATTTTGAGGCTGGTTTTGACCTCTGAAAATCTCTATTTTCATGGTCTAAATATGATGGTTTGAGGTTTGATTGGAGTTAGGGGTAGTCTACCCTTCTTGTTGCTTGATTATTAAGTTGTTGTGCCATCTCTCAAAGCTTTTAAATCAACTTTTTTTGGCCCTTTTAACCACTGAATTTTAGAGGATTTTCAATGGTAAAAACCATGTTTTGAGGTCCAAAATAGGAGGGGTTAGCCTCCCCTCCTTGTGTCTTGTTTGCATGCCTAGATAGCTCTGTGTGTTAGCATGTTTTTCTAGCTTAACTTAGCCTTTGTCCCATATGTTTTTGCCACTGTTTTGACATGTTTTAGGCCGGTTGATTCATTTGAGGCTTGTATTGCATAGTTGTAGGGTTAATTCCTTCACTAGCTTGATGTTTTAAAGCTTTGAGCATCACTATTTTGAGTTGAAAGCATGTTGTAGTGTCATTTTGCATGTAATTTTAGCACATATAATATCTGTGACCTCCTTCATTTCATCACTTTTTCAATTGCTTTGAGGGGTGGTTAACCTTCGGGTTGTGTTTAAGCTTGAGATTAAGATTTGTGCTTAATGGTTTTAATCCTCTTTTGAGGGTTTTTACTAACCAAAGGCATGATGTCTCTCTTGCCTTAAATCCTCCCTTGGTTGACACCTCTTCCATTAGAGGATACTGACCTTGGACTTAATCAATTAAAGAATGAGTTGGTAACTTAAAATGAGTAAACAAAAGTGATAAGTAAAACTTGAGCAAGTTAAGCATTTTGTGTTGCATTGCATGTGTTCAATCGGACGTTATATTGAACACAAGAAAGATTGGAGCATTTCATACTCAAAGTGATGAAATGAGCCAATATCCTTTGTCTCCATTGCCTTTGATCGCACATGATGAGGTGATGGTCTTGAGTCTTGTTTTTGCATACAATGAAATAGTACTCCTTGGTTCCTTGGCCATCATGCATTGAAAATGCTTGATTGGTGGTTTTGGATCCAAGTGTGCCACTTCTTTAGGTTTTGAGATGATAAGGAGGGCACAGTACAAATAAACCCTTGGAAAACCCTTTCATTTTCCTTTGTGTGTGCTCTGTTGCAGTGTGGTAACTCAGAGCATCAATGGCCGGCAGTGGCTCACTGATGGCTGACAATGCCTCACTCTTGGCCGGCAAGGCACATTTTTGGCCGGCAGGGGGCCGGCAGCAACCACCCATGGCTAGCAGGCCACTGGTGTAATCCTCAGCATTGATTTGGTAAGGTGAAACAAAAAATTTTTGGAGTATGTTCAACCCTGCAAACAGAGTCTCTCGGGAGCAAAACGGAAGGCTTTTCGGGGCGAAAACCGAGTGCATGCATCCTTCACTTCCCGAAGTAGAGCTGTGGCAATGTAGTTTAATCCTTTACCTGTTTAGTTAGTGTACATTCATTTTAAATTAATTAGTTTGCTAATTAGTTAAAGTATTGTAATAATTAGTAATTAGTTTGCTAGTTATTCGTTTGATTTGTAATAATTAGTCTAATTAGCCTAATTAGATTAGTTAGCTTAGCTTAGATTAGCTTAGCTATTATTCATTCGGACCCTCCTTTGTGAGGGCATAATGTTGTAATAAGTGTGCGTGTGCGTATGCATGTCTTCCAACACCTCGTCTTTCTCCCTTTTACTTAAACCGCTTTCGGTGGTTAGTTTAGGAACATTTTCAATTAGCATACCTTATAGTTGCATGTTTGCATCGATTCATTTGTCTTACATGCACCAAGGCTCGGCGCGTCATTAAAACTGCATTGCAATTTCAATATCTTCTTTGAATACGTGTTTAAAGCAGGTTATCAAATTGAATCAAATCAAATGCCATGTTAGTAGCCGAGCCTATTAATTGCATATTCCATGTGTTGCATTAGGCATCTTGTATAGTTAGAATCATGCATTTTTCTAACTGGTTTTGGCTTGGAGTACTCGGTAAGTTTTATGCTTTAGCATACTTGCATGAGTGTGATTGCCATATTACCATGATTTGCATGCTTGCCGTGAGGCTATGTGCTTGCTTGATAAATTACATGAATGCCTGTGGATGAAGGCTTATTGTTTGAATTGGAACGGTTCAACAAATGTGAGTTTTAAGCCCACTTTGTTGTGGCAAAATCATGTTTTAAGCCCACTTGAAGTGGCAAAATCCGCATTTTTAAGCCCACTTGAGGGTGGCAAATTCAAACCATTTTCAGAAACAAAGATGACTTGAAATGTTCCAATTCTTGCAATTTTAGTCTATACTTGCTTGTGCGCGTCACATAGTAATATTAGCTAATAATCGGAATAAGAACGCATAATGTTTATAAAATGACATATCACGATTAGTAGAGGTCGATCTTTGATCGGGCAAGCGAGGGCGCTCATTTCATGACCTTCCCCCCTTGTACCCAAGTTCCCAAGCCGAGGCAACTTTAGTGATGATGGACGCATGGCCTTTGGCACAAGTCAGGGTTTCTTAAATTTCCCCAAAAACAAAATATTTAGGTGGTGATTCTGTAATCTGGCAAAGCAGTCTAATTTTGGCATTATTTTATTTTAAAAAAATCAATTTTCTAAAAAGATTTGCTGGATTGGACTCTTTGGTGTTTATCAGTTCACATTTCACTTTGTGAGATTAGATTCAGAACTGTGACAGGAGTCCGAACTATAGGGCTTCTTTTCGAGTTCCCAAAAAGGGGCATGGAAAACGTTGAGCTACATGGAGTTATTATTGTTGTGGGCAATTTGGTATGGAATGAGGTGTGTTAGGAGATTGTGGATGGTGTGATTGGTTTTGAGTTAGTGTTTTAGCGACGGGTTGTCGCGGTGGGCTGGTCTAGGGTTGACCTAGTGAACTAGTACGGTGTAGTGTAGGGATGTATGCAAATGTGGAGTATTCCTTTATTTTGGGTATATAGAGACTTAGGATTACTCGTTTTTTGAGAATAGCGTATAGTTTCATTGGGTATAGACTTGTATCTTAATGGTAGGTATTGTTATTATCTGGTTAGTTGTTTTTTATGAAGGGATGTTAGTCCCTTATCGTAGTATTGGTTGTTAGTGTTTGGTGGCTGGTGTGTTCTAAACACCTTGTGTTGTATTTCAAGCAGTGGTATTGTTGACGTTTCCCAAGGTCTAGCATTTATGTATCGTATTTGGGTGCGAGATATGTGTACCTCAATTCTAGTTAAGTTAAGAGATGGTTTTGGAAGGATTGGTCGGGTATGTAACCCATGGTTGGTGTGTGACCTATGTGTAGGGTCATAGTGGTTTTGTGTTTATTTGTCGAGGTGTGGAATGACGGTAAGGAGGTGATTGTTTTCAGAGATAAGCCTAGTTTTGGCTCATGTAACGTTCTAGGTTGGTTGAAAGAGTAGTTGGGAATGTAGTGTTCTACGACTTAGGTGGAGGAAGTTGAGAACTTCTTTTGTATTTCTGTGGAGTTAGGATGGTATGACTTTGAAAGCTTTATAGGTGTCCTGTGTATGTGTCAGGGTTTGGTTTAGGATAATTGCTCAATAAGTATCAACAGCTGGTAGATTGACTAGGAGACTTAGTATTTTGGTTGTACTTGTGTAATGAGTAACGAATAGAATGTGGATTAAAGAGTTGACCTTATTGGTCACTGAGGGATGAAGGTGTTGTGTTTGCTTGTTGTTCAGATTGGGTTGTTACGTAGCAACGGTGGCGTTGTAGCGTAATAGACATTTCAGAGTTGACTTGGTACAAGAGGATAAGTATGTGAATTTCGTTGTTGTGAACTCGGTCGAGGTTGTGAGTACATTAACAAAATAAGGGATTTAGTGCGGAGATAACCCATTTGGGGTTAAGCGTGACATTTTGTGCAGTAAGTGATGAGGTTTAGCTAGTATGGTGTGTCACTGTATATGGTTTGTGTATTGTTGTTAGATGATGTGTAGAAAGGGATCGGTTACAAGGCGGTCCCAGGAGGGTGCCTTGGCAAGGCAATAGTGTGGTTAATGATTGGATTGAGTAGTTTAATATTCGATAGTACTGGTCACTTTGGTATGAGTGTTTTTGTTTAGTTTGGATAGTGGAACTCCAAGTAAAGTAGTAAGATTGTATGAATTGATTGGTTCGCTCTGTCAGAGTTGTTTTGACCTATTCGGTCCTTGTGTGCGTGGTGTAAGGTACTGGTGTATGGTATTGGTGTATGCGTTGACTTGAGAGGGTGTATTGTCTTGACATTAAGTTAGGTGAAGTGAGGATGTGTAGTGAAGTGAGGATGTCCATTTCGGAGTTAGTGAGGCTAGGCAAGATGTTGGTGTGGACATTAACTTAGGTAAAGTTAAGTGGTATGTCGGTGTTTAAAGGCTGGTGTGGGAGAATAGTGTTGGATCGTTGATTGGTTGGTATTTGGGTTGGTTGATGTGTAGTCACCTAGGGAATAGGTTGGAATTCAGGGTTATGTAATTGAACAGTGTCTTGGTATGGCATGTAAGTCTCGTATGGACAGTTGGAAGGTTGTTTTGAGTTGTGGTAATCGGTTTGGGATTACGGTTGGGAACTTTGGTCTTATAAGTGCTTTTGCACCATTATGTGATTTGTGGGTGTGAAATTTCTTCTCTTGTGTTATTGCGTTGCTAACATCTCTAAAATTTTTAGGAATTCTCATCGTGGAAATTTTGTTTTGGTATTATGGCATCACCATGAGTGTGATGGGTTTTGTTGGGTAACTGTGTTGTGATTCACTGGAGGAATGCTGATGAATGATTTTGATGAAAACAAAGCTCTTCTTTTGGGTATTGTGGCCTTGGGGTACTTTTCTTGAACTAAAACGGTTTTGTGTTGAAACGTTAGTTTGCGGTATAACAAAAAGTTAAATCCAACAAATCAAAAACAAAATAAAAATGGTTTTATAAAATAACACCTTGGATTTTCAGAAAACAATTTGGAAGTCTCTGAGTTTTGTTGTGGATAGTTGAAAATGTATTTGAATTGTGATGGTGTAAGTTTGAACACCTTTTGGGGAAAACAAAGTGTTTTAGACACACACACACACACACACACACAAAACAAAACAAAACAAAAAACAAAAACAAAAAAAACAAAACAAAAAGTATTTTCTTTAACCTAAATGGAGTATCTTATATCTGGTGTTGAAAAGTCATGTTTTGATCTAGCCTGAGTTGTTAGTTACATGTTGTATGTCTCTTTTTGTTTTTGCAAGGACTTAAAATTGTCAAGCATTGATGTGCCATAACATTGTTGATTAATCATGTTTTATTTATGTCTCAAGTTATGAGAGAGTTAACTAGGAGCTTTGTATGCGAGGAGTTTTTTTTTTTCTCTATGTTTGAGCGTTTGAGTACTCGGTAGTGGTTTCGGTATTGTGGATGGTTTAGGCGTGGTTGACGTCTTTGAGTTTGAGTGGTTGTTGTTGTTCTTGTCTCATAGACCACCATGAGTTATGTGGGTCGAAGAGGCAACCGTGAGTTCTTAGTATTTTTGGTGTTCAAGTGTCTTTGGGGCCCTAAGGTGTTGAATTGGGATTCATGAATTTATCCCAAGTTTGGGTCCAGCCTTGAGTTAGTGGTTGTGCTTCCAGTTGTGATCGAGTTGCCCTGTTTCGACCTTATCTTCAATTTCTGGGATGAAATTTCTTAAGGGGGGAATGTTATAACGATTCTGGTTTAGACCCGACCCGTTGATTTTTTGGATCCGGGTTTCATTGTCTTATATGGTTGTTCAAGTCTAGTTTCTCCTTATTTCTGATTAAGTTTGGTTATTGGAGTGCCTTGGTTGCATTTGATGTAGGTTGTTAGCTTGTATTTTTCAAAACCGTTGTTGCCCAGAATTTTGCCTCTTTGCTTGACCAGCACTTCCTACGCTCGAGCTGTATTTGTGAACTTCCAGTACTTTTACAGGTTTGTAGAGATACTGAGAGTCAGCATTCTTCGCTCAAGCGGTGTTTCTTGCGCTCAAGCAGTGCTTTTGTGTTCGAGCAGTGGTCTTCTGTCTACAAAACTTCCAAGAGTTTGTATTCTACGCTCGAGCGGTCACTTCCTATGCTCGAGTGGTCACACTTTTTGTGTTTGGAAGCTTGAGTGACACTTCTTGCACTCGAGTGGTCTGAGCGTATATTAGATTGCAGAATCACCTTTTTGAGTCACTTTTTCATTTCGCTCTCTCTCTCTCTCTCTCTCTCTCTCTCTCTCTAAACATTCTAAAAACCCTAAATCTAGAGCTTGTCTCTCTAAAACTCATGTTCTGTCTACAAATACATCTAGATCCGTTGATTTTTTCACCCTAGTCTTTTTGAAAAAAAGGTAGAGCATATCAAGAGCTTTCTTTTGATCGGAGCAAAGTTGGTTTTTGGTATCCTTAAGGTTTCTCCATTTTTTTCTCTATATTGTCTCCTCTTCAAGAGGTAAGGTCTATTTTCTATACTCAATATGGGCTCGATAGTATATTTGTGACGTATCTTGTTATTTATATTTGGTAGTCATTTGGTTGATCTACAAATGTTATTGTGGGTTAAGGGTTTGTACAAATAGGGGGTTGTTTGGTTATGATTTTGCAATTAAATCTATATTTGGTAAACAAACTTGTATTTGACTTTCTAAAAGAGAAAAACCTCAATTTGTAGAAAAACCCTAAATGATATTGTTTTAGGAGTTGAAGTTGGATTCATTTTGGTAAATGGTTTGGTTGGAAAGAGATGGGAAGGAAATAGTTGTGGGATTTTGAAAATGGATGTTGTTACACTTTTGAAAAATATATCTATATTGATATCTTTTAATTACTGCATTATAGATAACTGCTTTGGCTATCGGTGGAGGATAATATTACTCTGTGTTAGAAATTGCATGTGGATTGAGCAAATTCAAATCATTCATATCATGGAGCATGTAATGGAATTTGGAACTTGAAACTGTATATTTTGGAAAGAGGTTTTGAAAATTCTTATATGTGTTTTGGAACATTTACATTGTTTTGAAAAAATAATATTTTGAGTTACATATATTGTACTATTGAAAAAGGTAAATAAAATGGTGAATCTGGAATGTAAGTATTGTCTCGTTGAAATAAGTTGGTCTGAGTGTCCGCAGTGAAGGTCCTAAAAACTGCGTGTATACATGGGTGCCGAACCCACAAACGAAATATTTGTAAAATGTCAATAGTAGTGCTTGTATAACTTACGTTTACATGGGTGTCGGTTTACGGTTTCTCGCAGATGAAATTTTTGTGAAGGTTGTTCTTGTTTTGGAGATTTACCCATTTTATTTACTATTATGTTGGTTTTGGAATAGGACATTTGGAAATGTTTTGAGCAATGTATTTGTTTTTGTTCAGCGATGTAGTCGTTTTTGATTTAGCAATGTTTTTGCTGGTTGGTAAGATACCTGGATTGGCTTTTGAAAAAGGATTTTATATCAAACGGATGACTTGAAATTGGAAAATATTTTGATTAAACGTAAGGTTTTGGTAATTGAAAAGAAAGGATTTTGTTGAGAAATCAAATAAATTTGAAAATGTATTTGGGCATATTGTATATATGTATTGCATCGTGATCATTTATACTGATAGAGCATGTTTAGTTTTTAAAATATTCCCTACTGGGCTTTATGCTCACCCTACGTGGTTAAAATGTTTTTCAGGTGTACATATGTGGATGTGAACTATGACGTGAAGTTATGTTCAGAACAGTGTAGGTTGGTTCAGTTATTTGTAGGCCATGGGCCATTTATATTATTTACTGGTCGTGTGCCATTCTTTCAAGAGTTACACCCTTGTGTATGATGTACGACTCAGGGCATTCAATTTAATTTATAACACATGTGTATGTTTTTAGTTACAGACAGTATAACAAAAAAAGGTCTTTGGTGATAAACTCATTTTGTCTCCAAACATCAAATTTTCATCACCAAAGCGATCTGTGACGAAATAATTTTGTCACCGCGTTAGTTGCCTATACGTTGTCACTAAAAGTACCTGGTGACAAAAAATCATTTCGTCGTCTATTTTTCATTTTTGGCGATGAAATTTTTCATCTCTAAATGTTGCATTTTTCACTTTATAATATCAATTTCGTCACTAGAATTAGATAATATTTTATTTTAATTTTTTTGGCCATGAAATATTTCGTCACCAAATATGAAGATAGAGGTTTTAGTGGTGAAATTTATCCTCACCAATGATATAGATTAGAGTGACAAAAAAATTCGTCACTAAGAAAATTCTTCAGTGGCAAAAAAAAAAAAAATATTTTGTTGCCAAATATTTCAATTTAGCGATGAAATATTCAGCAAATGTGACGAAATTATTTGTTTAGAACTATATCATTAGTAACAAAATTATTCGTCATGTTGTTTGAAAACTAATAGTGATAGTTTTTTTTTCCGTCGCTAATAATAATTAAAAAAAATTTAAATAAGGGTAATATTTTCAATTTTTAATTTTTCTTTTCACTAAAAATTCCCTGCGCATTTTAATAACCTATTCAATAAAATATATATTCTAGATCAATACAAAAATCTATTCATTTTCATAAACACCAGAGTCGAAATGTCTCATAATATCCACAAAAATACAATATCAACTACATACGGATTACCAAACACGTCTCCTAATATCCACAAAAAACATGTCTCTTAATATCCACAAAAATATAATATCAAGTGTGGATTGCAAAATATGTCCCATAATACCCACAAAAATATAAAAAATTTACAATGCAACCAAAATATATGTAAGGTAATATAAACAAAAACACAAAATGAGCAAGTTGCAACCCTCCAGATTACCAAACACGTCCATATCTAATCTCCAATCTGCAACAAAACAAAACAAAACAAAATAATAATAAAAAAAATGCAAGTTATACAATTATTATCTTATCAATCAAATATAGAATTTAACAATTTTCAAACCTAAGTGCTGAAAAAGTGCATTTTTCGACTTAGTTTTCAAATGGGGAATCCGTTGCTAGTTTCTTAAATTTTCACAACTTACATTGGTCCCTCCCCAGGTATTCGGGGTGTTTCCCGGGCCTTCTTGTGGCTGTTTCACGATTTTGGCCCCCGATGGCCTACTTCAAGCCTAAGTGTTGGAAAAAGTATATTTTTTGACTTAGTTTTCAAACCGGGAGTCACGTGCTAGTTCTGTAAGTTTTCACGAGTTACAATGGTCCCTTCCGAAGTGTTCGAGGTGTTCCCCAGGCTTTCTTGTGGTTGTTTCATGATTTCGGACCTAGATGGCTTATTTTTAAGCTTAAATGTTGAAAAAATGCATTTTTTACGTAAGTTTCCACAACTTCCATTAGTCCATCCTGAGGTGTTCAGGGTGTGTCCAGGGCCTTCTCGTGGCTGTTACACGATTTTGGCCCCTGATGGCCTATTTTGAAGCTTAAGTTTTGGAAAAATGTATTTTTCGACTTAGTTTCCAAACCGGGAGTCCCGTGCTAGTTTCATAAATTTCCACAACTTGCATTGGTTACATAGTTTTGGCTCCCGATAACCTATTTTCAAGCCTAAGTGTTGGAAAAAGTGCATTTTTTTACTTAGCTTTCAAGCCGGGAGTTCTGTGATAGTTCTGTAAGTTTTCACAAGTTACAATGGTCCCTTCCAAGGTGTTTGATGTGTTCCCCAGGCCTTGTCGTGGTTGTTTCACGATTTTGGCTCCCGATAGCCTATTTTTAAGCTTAAGTGTTGGAAAAATGCATTTTTTGACTTAGTTTTCAAATCGGGAGTCCCGTGCTAGTTTTGTAAGTTTTCACAACTTACATTTTCCTCTAGAGTTTTTCAGGGGGTTTCCCATGTCTTCTTGTGGCTGTTACTCGATTATGGCCCGCCGATGGCCTATTTTCAAGCTTAAGTGTTGAAAAAATACATTTTTCGACTTAGTTTTCAAATTGGGAGTCATGTGCTAGTTCCGTAAGTTTTCACAACTTACATTGGTCGCTCCTGAGGTGTTCAGGGTGTTCCCTGGGCCTTCTCGTGGCTGTTACACGATTTTGACCCCCGATGGCCTATTTTCAAGCCTAAGTTTTGTAAAAATGTATTTTTTAACTTAGTTTTCAAATCAGGAGTCCCGTGCTGGTTCTGTAAGTTTACACAAGTTACAATGGTCCCTTTTGAGATGTTTGAGGTGTCCCCCAGGCCTTCTCGTGGTTGTTTCACAATTTTGGACCCGATGGCCTATTTCCAAGCGTAAGTGTTGGAAACCATAGCTCTTTCATGTCTTACCATAGCTATTTCCTTATAACCATATCTTCCAAGTCTAACTGTGCCTTGTCTGTGTCCTTGTTCTTTCCATCAATACCTAACATAGTTTCGAAAACATTTTCATTAAAATTTTTCTCCACATGCATGACATCAATGTTGTGTTGAAGTTTTCGCTTCTTCCAATAGGGTAGCTCATACAAGATGCTTACCTTTGTCTAATTAGGTGCATGACGAGGCCTTTTTCTATTAATTGGATGCTTTCCATATATGACACCTGTCACATTGACCAACTGGTCTTATATCTTTTCTACCAAAAACTCCAATGATCTCTTCCGTTTCTCAATCTTACCATTGTAAGCCCTACTTTTTCGCCTTTCTGGGTGGTCCTCAGGCAAGTAACATCGTTGGTTAGCGTACCCCATCTTACTTCGCAAAGATTCAAAATGTGGTTCATCATTGCAAGTGTAACAAGAATAATGACCCTTTTTTCTTCACCCAAATATGTCACCAAATGCAAGCCCATCGTGTATTGTCCACAACAAAGCTACATGTATTCGAAAAGTCTCATTAGTGGAGGCATCGTAAGTTAATGCACCATTTGTCAATAGCTCATTCAACTTATCCATCAATGGTCACATATAGACGTCAATATCAATCCCTAGTTGCGATTCCCGAGGAATAAGTAATGACATCAAACAAAATGGATTCTTCATAACCAACCAAGGCAGCAAGTTGTATGGAATGAATATGACGGGCCACAAACTGTAACAGTTGTTCATGTTCCCAAAAGGATTAAACCCATCAACAGCTAAACCTAGCCTCACATTTCGAGGCTCCAAGGAAAAGTCGGGATGTTGTGCATCGAATTCCTTCCACTCATCACTACCAGCGGGATGCCTCAATATCTCGTCGTCCGCTCGTTTGTCTTTGTACCATCTCATGTCCTCAGCCCTCTTCCTTGACATGTATAATCTTTTCAACCTTGGTGTCAAAGGAAAGTACAGCAATACTTTATGAGGGAATCTTCTTATCCCTTCCACAATTGATCTTATATCTAGATGTCTTACAAACCGAACATTTATCTAGTGTTGCATTCTCCTTCCAAAATAATACACAATCATTTATGCAAGCATCAATGAGCACATATGACAAGCCCAAGTCACATAGTATTTTCTTAGCTTCATAAGTTGACTTTGGAACCAAATTTTCTTTCGGTAAAAGTCTACTTAAAAACTCCAGCATCATGTCAATTGACTTATTGCTCCAATGATTTGTTACCTTCATATTAAGCACCTCAATCACAAACTTCAACAAAGTATAATTTGCACAATTCGGGAACACCTCATGCTTGGCATCGGTCAACAACTTATCAAAAGTTCTCGTTTCCTTCCCATGGATTGTATCAATCAATTCCCCTCTTATTCGATCTTCCACTAAGGCTTCAATACCACCTAAAATTTCATCACCATCAAGTCGCATCTCATCATCATGATAAGTCTCGTTTGAAACACGGGGTTCCCCGTGTTGGTGCCATATAATCTAAGTTTGCATAATCTCATATTGGAGCAAACGAATTTCCACATTTTGAAGATGTTGTCTATAAACATTCGCACACTTTACACACGGGCACAAAATATTACTATTTTGGTTTAAAACCCCCATTGCAAATTGAAGAAATAACTTGACCCCATCATTATATGGTTTACTCATCCTTCCATCAGCTATCCTACCTAGGGCAATCTAACTTTTATCCATGTCTGATCACAAATGAAAGATTAAGAACAATATAATATAATGTAGACTTGTGTATTTATAAACTAATTAAATTGAAAAATTCAATAAGAGCTTCACCAAATATATGTCCAGATCTTTAATAAAGATTCTTATACAAGTTCTAAGGCTATATGCAAGTAAGGAATAAAAACTAACAAAAATGGTCATTAATAATTTTAATACATCTTTGACAAAAAAGATCATTAAAAATCAACAAAAATCACTACATGTCTTTAATATATTTTTTTTTAACAGAAATCAACAAAAAGTGAAATTTAATTCAATTGTAAAGATTGGACATAGTGTCCATACAAACGAATGTGTACACAATGTAAGTACCAATATTTCGACAAAACCAACCACAAAAAAAAAACAAAACAAAACAAAAACAAAAACAAAACAAAACAAAAAACAAAAAACAAAAAACAAAAAAACAAAAAAAAACAAACAAACAAACAAACAAACAAAACAAAACAAAAACAAAAATATTAGATGAATCAAAATTAAACACCAACTCTCCTATTGATCACTAACCACTTGACCCATCATTATATTTGTTTTATAACATATTGACAAAATCATATTTTAGGTTCCCTAACAATGGTCGATTTGACTAGGCATAGAAACATTTTGGCACACCCATCTGACAGACAACTAATTTAAGCTAGTAGGTGAACAAAAACACACTCTGTGACTTAGATCCTGTTTTTAGTGCTGTCATAAGCGATTTGTTTCTGCGATATATGCATAGGTGACTAATTTGCAGATCTTATCAATTGTATGATAATTCTAGATTTATGTGACTTGTATTAGTATATATAGCTTAAGTGTTCTGTAACTTTTCTCATCTCAATGCCTGAAAGAAAACAGAGGAATACTTAATAGAGTATTGATGTATTTTCGTTGCATTGACATTATTGACTTGTATTTTTATTGCAATTTCAATGAGAGCCAAGTAGGATCTATATAGAACTTCAAATGGAACATTATTCAAGTAATTGGGTTTTGAGGAACATAGTTACCCAACTACTCTCCATCCAATTTGCAAATAAATTTATAGAATACCATTGAAAAAAAAAGGGCGAATAGCATACTAGGTTCAAATATTAGGTCCTATTTAAAGTGTAATACACAAACATATATACACAAAAATAAAACAAGGTCACTGCCACATTGATCCATTTTGTTCTTGATTTTTGTCTCTAGCTAATTTCCTTCTGTAGTTAAAACTCTTCTAAGTGTAACTTCCTCCATTAGTTCAGTGTTATATAAGAAACTGATTCAGCCACTACATCCATCCCATGAATTTCACAAACCCATACAACATCTTTAAAAAAAAATAAAAGAATAAGAATTGTACAAGAAGTACATAAACAGTAAAAAACATGGAACCAAACACCTGGGAACATTACCATTTTTTCATAAAATAGTTAAATTGCTCTATAAATTTGTTGTCAATCACCGCTACATCATCAACCAGAAGAGAATTTACATGCACCCACTTGTCTTCTTTAGAATTGACTTGTAAGTCATAACTTAAACTATTTTAAGGCCTTAATATTTAATTACCAACTTAAAAGAAGATGGAGAACATATTAGGTAGATAACGTTGAACAATTAAATTTATTATCCCATTTAATTCAACCATATGATCTAAGCTTAATTTCCAAATTCATTAAAAAAAAAAAAAACACAATTCAAAATCGTCATCGAAATTCATGATCAAAATCTTGTTAATCCTCTTGAGTTTTTTAAGGTTTTAAACATAGAATTCGATTAATTATGGTACATTAATCCAAGATCTAGCCAACAACCATGTACTGATTCACTGTAGTTTTGTGTGGTAGCAACTTGTACAAAAGGCATATTACGCAAAACAATTAAGGGAAGTGTCAATTATAATACAGAAACCTCCAAACCATGAACGCAAGGTTTGTTTTGGATTGCATGGATCATGTTTATTCTTTTAGTTTTAAAATTATATTGCCCTGAAACTTTGACTAACAGAGGATAAATAATAAAATTTGAAACTTTTTTATTATTATTATTCATCAACAAATAAAGATTCCATTAAACTAAAATGTGGGATCAACATGATCCAAAAACAGCACCCTAACCAATTGTACATAAATAAAATAGAAATCCTTATCTACCAAGTTAACCCTTGTTCTGATCCAAATTTGCCATCAGTCATACTGAGATTGTCACAATAGAAATCCTTGTATGGCCACTACGTTTATTTTGGTAAAAAAATATTTTTTACTAATGAGTGAAAACCCTCTAGAAGAAAATTTTTCAATACAATAGATTAGAGCTTTGAATACATACATAATGAGGGACCAAATATACATGCAAATACATACACAATCAATGGATTAGGGCTTTAAAACTAATGAGAGAGAAAGGAAAAAGAGGGGAAAATGTATGAAACCACTAAAATCAAACCCATTTAGGACATCAAATCCACAAAAACTTTACAAACCAAACCATTTCAACTAAACCCATTTTTCAAAATCAATACCAAATTAAATTGAAGAAATCATAACAACTCTTGAGCAAGATTCAGAAATGGGAAAATAGAGAAAGGGGGACAGAGAGGAAGAGAGAGTGACCGAGGTAGACAAAGCGAGAAACAGAGAGAAAGACAGACAGTGAATGAGAAAGAGAGAGAGAGACAGACAGACGGAGAGTGAGAGAGGTGAGAGAGTACCTGTGAGGATGTGGCGGTGGCGATCTGCGGCGGTGGCAGTGACGAGTAGCGTTGGTGGTCTACGCTGAGGTGAGGTGAGGTGAAGTGATGTGGGGTGAGGTTTGGTGGTCAAATATAATCTATGTGTGTGAGAGAGAAGAATCGATATATCTAATTCCATAATAGGCACCAATATATTCATTTCCGTATAAAACCTTTAGCAACTAAACCATTTATTTGGTGACAAAATTATTTCCTCACCAAAAGAAAAAATTATTAACCACGAAAATAATTTTCTCACTAAATGATATCAAAATATTAAAAATTATTGGTGACGAAAATATATTCGTCATTAATAATTTTATAATTGGTGACTAATTTTTTCCTTATCAAAAGTCTGAAAATTTTGACACCATCCAAAAAAATTGGTAGGAAAATCTTCGATGAAAAAAAATAAATAAATAATGACAAAAAATAATTTCATCACTTAATTTTTTTATTATGTATGTAGATTGGTGACATTTTCTTTTTGTCTCTAAAAATAGTACATTTGGAGACAAAATATTATTTTCTTCATTAAAAAGTACGTCTTTCGTAGCAAAATTTATTTTCGCCATTAGTTTTCGTCTCTAAAGACTCTTTTTGTTGTAGTGAGAACATTCATTCGACTTGGATATTGTATCTAAGAATAAATAAAATCGGATAAACACATGTACTGTGTGATTATATTATATTCATTTGCATGAAAGTTGTTACCTATTGTTCATCGTTGGGCGATTTATTCATGTGAGCCAGACCGTGTAAATCCGAGGCGTGACATTAATGATTAGGTGAAGGTCAAATTAGAGTAAATGTTGAGTTGGCTGGCTTCTAAGTTACCCATAATGTTTAACCCAACTCTAACAAGTCAATCATAATCCATTCTTACGAAAGAGTTATGACATAAAACAAATTATAAATTTGATGGATGAATAGACAACATTTTAAACTCTACAAAACATAGTATATGGACAAATGTGATTTACTATTATGATATGATAAATTAAAATTACGAAACTCATAAGATGAAATGCATTTATGTTTTATCATAAATATAATTTTTTAAAATTTTTACCAATTAAATAATGATATATATTTTTTTATTAAGAACTTAAAACACACAATTAATGACACAAGGAAAAAAAATCTCTTATGTGTAACTCTAATAAAAATGAATAAAATCTAATTGATTCTAAATTATTTTTACTATATATTCTAGATAAATTTTACATTATTATTTAATTTTAAAATTTAATTTATGATTATTTATCTATATCCGTGTTATCCCGTGCATAGCACGGGTATTATGCTAGTATATATTAAATAAAATGAGGTTTCTAACCCCTAAGGCCTCTAAGAGTTCTAAGTTCCTAATCTAAATTTTTTAATTATTTGAATTTTTTTAAATTACAAAAATCTTCTATTGGCTAGCTCTCATTCAAGAAAAAAATTAAAAAAAAAATAATATCCCCTGATTTATGACTTTCAAATGAAAAGTATATCAAATTGAAAAAATAAAAATAAAAAAAATGAAACGTATACTAATCCATTTTAAAATTCAAATTTGAGGGCCACTAAATATGCAGAGTAATTTATATATTAATTTAAATTCAAAGTTGGCACAACATAATTATCACAATACAAATTTTAATTTTTCATGATTTATTCTATCATTTAAGAAATTCATTTAAATTACCATGATAAATCTCAAGATTTAAGGATTTCAAAAAAAAAGCTATCCAACTCAATGCAAAATTATCTATAATTGTCAAGACTTATCTCATTCTTTGAGGTCCCGTCCCTCCCCCTACCCCCCAAAAAATAACTAAATAAATAAATAAATAAAAGGTGCCAAGGAAGGTGAGATAGGAAATAAACTAACACAAATTAAAAAAAGAGACTAAGAGCATCAGCATCAACCTCTCTACAATAACTTTGAAGTTATTGTAGAGAGCAAAAGTCAAGAATATGTGCTCCATCAGGTTCAACAAACTAATTTTATGACTAGCTATTATTTATATTTGCTACAATAACTTAACAACTTTGTTGAGCCACTGTTCGTTGGCTATTTTATTTTTTTATTATATTTTATGAAACAAAACTGGGTCAAAATCTTTAAATCGGTTATCCACCCAAATGTCCTCCTGGATATTCTTCTAGATGTCTCATGAGTGCCTATTAGCTTAACCGGTCGACCGATCAACAGTAATTTTTTTTTTTTTTTATATTTTTTAAGAATTGTTTGGATGGCACCTCATCAATTTAATAAAAAAAAAAAAAGAAATAATAACAAATACAATAAGAAAATAATATTTTAATAAGATTGAGTTAGAATATAGAATTTGATACAGTAAACGCTAAAAAGGTGATTAACTAAAACAGCAAAAATAAATTTTAGATCATAATTTAACTCAAAATTTATTAAAACTGGTGTTGATGATATAAGGAAGGTGAGATAGACATAATATGTTAGATATATTTTTACGCCTTTGAAAAAGCACTTTACTTGATATGACGAGAGATATCGGTAGGCCTTCAATACTAAAGATGGGGACCGAATTGAAAATTTCACGCCTTCGAAGCGGCACTTTGCTAGATAGTGACGGTCAAATTGTTATATTTCTCTATGATCCTCTTTTTACTTTATTATAACATTAGTCACATACATGCACTCATTGAAATTGGTGTCATAAACGGACAAAAACAAAGTACTATCAAAACTATCTTACCAAATCTTACTGAAACTACAAAAATTATAAAGTGTGTCACTAGTTTCTTCCGGCCAGCAATAATCAAATTAAAAAATTAATATTAAATGACAAATACATTCTATAAAATTTATTAAATTTACAAATTCTCTAGTTAGAACTACACCTAGAACTATAAGTCCTCTTGATCTTATGAAAACTCGGTAAAACTATTTACCCAAAAAAATGTACAAAAACTTTCACGTAGAGTTAAGTAAGTTTGAAAACTCTTATTACCAGTCAAAACATTATTAAAAAGGTCAAAAAATTAAAGAATTATATAAAATAGTCAAATATTTTATTTCCACTATATTTTTACACCTTTTTCATAAAAAGAAAAAAATTATCTCAAAAAAATTAGTTTTTTTTCATCATATATTTTAGCTAAAAACATAAATTTTACTGAAATAACCTATTCTCAAACAAATTCTAAGTATAGTTGAGATTCAAGGAAAATTTGAGAACTAGCTAAAATATTTAAAAAGTTAAAAGTCGCTACCAAATATTTAATTATTCTCTTTATTTTTTTTTTACTTTTTTCCGTAAAAAAACCAACAAAAATAACTAATTTTCAAAACAACTCTCAATTGGCATATTGTGAAATTCATACATAAAATAAATTTAGATCACACAATGATATTTTTAATAAATTTCTATACTATATAAAGACTACACAAAACATTGGTATAGATTTTGGTAGAAATTTTTGAGTGATTTAATAGAAATTCTGATAAAATATTTAGAGAGTGTTTGTTTAGATTGGATAAAGATAGATTGCAATATAATGGATTGTTAATCATAAATAAGTTGTCGTTTGGTTAAGACTTTTTTAGTTAATTTTTTTGAGTTGAGATTTTTTTAGCTTGAGACTAAAAAGTTAATTTGGGTTTGTTTTTTTAACTTTTCTGAGAGAAAAAGTGAAATGATTATAATTTAGATATGACATTTTATTTTATTGAGTTATTTAGCATATTTTGTCTTTTATGCTTATTTAGCCAAAAAAATCCTAGCCAAACGATGCCCAAACAACCCTTGAATTATTTAGTAAAAAGTTATGTATACTTAACTGTTAATCTAATCTTCACTAAACTAATTAAACAGTAAATTAATAAATTTATTCAATATAGAATCCAACATCACACCTCAGCTTTTGTTTGGGATGTGGGTTGACTTTTTGCCTATTTTAGCCTGAGGTTAAAAAATCTTGTTTGAGATAGGCATTTTGACTTTTGTAAGAAAAAAAATGAAATAATTATGATTTGAATGTGACATTTTGTCTTATTAAATTTTTAATCTATTTTATTATTTTGGAACTAAAATAACCAAAAAAAAAAAAAAAAAACAATCAATCAATGCCAAACATAACCTCAATCTCATAAAGAGCTCGTTTGAAATGTAAGTTAGTTTTTTGACTATTTTAGCTTGTAACTAAAAAATCTCGTTTTGGATAAATTTTTTTACTTTTTTGATTTTTGTAAGAAAAAAATAAAATGATTATAAATTAAATATGACATTTTATCTTATTTAATTAAAATAACCTATTTTATTTTATATAGCTATTTTAACCTAAAACATCTTCTTAAACAAGCTCAAAATAAACCACCCTTAGAGCTTATTTGTTTGGACGGACTGGATAGGGGGAGATTGTAATCCATCGTACTGTTAGTCACGAGATTAGATGTCTGGATTGGACTATTTTTAGTGAATCTAATGTTGGTTAAACGGACTAGATAAGGATAAATATTAAAAAGACTATGTTACCCTTGTAATTTATAACTTTTATTTAATTTATAATTTTAAATTTATAATTTAACAACACTACAAAAATTTAATTTATAAGGTCATATTTTTTAATTTATTATTTTCAATTAATTTATAATTTATATTTTTTATTTAATATATGACTTTAAATTAACAACACTAAAAAAATTTAATTTATAAGTCCATAATTTATAATTTATAATTAATATATAATTTTAAACTAACAACACTAAAAAAAAAATTATAAATGCTCAAAAGACTATTTTATTTTTTTTCAATTGTTTATTAAGTAATAGTATGAGGGTAAAATAGACATTTCACACATTAGTCTTATGGGATACCAATCTCATAAAAATAATCACATTACCCCCTTTAGAATATAATAATCTCTTATATGAATGACTAATAGTCTAGAGGAACTATTAATTCAAAATAAAAAAAAATTAAACCAAATAACAAATTATTAATCCAAATAAACTAATAGTTAAATCTCATAGACTAATCCTTCAAAACAAACACTACTTTAGGTCTCTATAACACTTTCGGGTAACCGACAAAACTGCACGAACAAAGATACAACAAAAATGCTAGAGGCCTTAAAAATTCTAACAAAAATTTTACCAAATGTCTCACATGGGTATGGGACCCACATGGGACGCACATTATGTGGGTCCCACACCCATGTGAGACATTTGGTAAAATTTTTAGTAAAATATTTGAAATTTCTAGCATTACTCAAGATACAAACACGAATGTGACAAAAGAGATAGTCGCATTGAGTACCTACAACAAATTGTTACTCGATTAAAGTCAACCTTTGTACTATTAACTTGTTTGAGTCCGACTCTCAACTGATACGCACCGCCAGGATCATTGTTATATCTTTATATATGGAATCAAGTGTACAAAAAATAAATACTTTAATTATTAATTAATACAATTATTTTATGGGGCATGTACCAATAAATCTCAAATTTTTATCTTATAATCTATTTGGTCCAATGAATTTTCTTATGAACCGTTAGGTCCTATCCCAATGTTAGTGACCATTGAACATCATCGACATCAAACATTATCCATCAAACATAAAAACATCAAACATCAAATTTATGAGTAACATCATCGAAATAACATCAAACATCATCATCAAAACAACATCAAAACATCATACAACATCATCAAAGCAACATCAAAAATAACGATTAAATAATTTTTAAAATAACGATTAAACATCAAAATAAAGATTAAACAATTTTTTAAATAACGATTAAACATCAAAATAACAATTAAAATAATATCAAACATAAAAAATAACGATTAAACAAATTTTTCTGATCAAACATCATCATCATAACAATTTTTTTTGATCAAACATCATCCTAACAATTTTTTTGAACAAACATCGTCATAACATTAAAAACATCTCAGATTGAAACCCAGATCTGATTCGGAACACACCTCAAAAACCCACATCTCCTCGGCCTCTTTCGCATCTTCATCTTCTTCTGATGACAACAACCAAACCCATATTCCACCATCATCCCCAACTCCTCCCCAAATCCCCATCTCTTATCCCTCCGATGGAATCCTAACTCGTGATTGGGTCATGGACCTCATCATCGCCTTCGATTGGGCCTCTCGAAATCTTCACAGGCATAGAGCCGCGGCGGTGTGGAAGAGCCACAGGAGGCGCAACGCGGCACCTCGTTGGGGTCCCTGCGGATCGCCGCACGGCCTGGCAAGCGCACCCTCAGACACTCCTGCAACGCCCTGAACGGCTTGGCACCACCACGCCGCGATCGGAACTCCGCCAAGTGAGGGCATGGCTCCGGCACCACCACTCCTCTCCGCCGCGGATACGAATGATCCATCTCCGCCACATCTCAACACCAACCGCCAATATAGATATATATGTATATAATTTGATCGTCGACATTTAGGGCTTTTATATATATATATATATGTACGTGTTCAATCTGTTTGTGTTTTGAATTGTAATCGAGACTGCAGGAGGAATTGATCTGGAAATTGATGATGTTCACATTTTTTTTTATGATGTTTTGTTAATGTTTGATATTGTCGATTGGTGCAGTTAATGTTGCTAATATAGCTAATGTTTTGATGATGTTAATGATGTTGTTGATGTTGCTGATGTAGATAGTGAGACTAAATGGTGCATAAGAAAACTTGTAGGACTAAATGGTTTAACTTTCTACCATATAGGATTTACTAGTAATTTACTCTTATTTTATATGTATTTTTAATTAGAAAAAATTTCCCATAAATTCTATCTTGTAAAAAGTTAAACCATTTAGTCCTTTAAATTTTCTTATATACCATTTAATCCTAATGTATTGCCAAAATTTTTGAGGTGTGATTTGATTCTACTTATTTTTACATCAATACCTTTTGAGGGTGTGATTTCTCTGTTTCACAAATGAGAATGAATCTGTCACTACAGGATTCATAGCCTCACTCGTCTCTCAAAAATTTTGATAACTGAAGAGATCTCCCTATTAGCAATGTGAAAAATAATTGAACCTAAAACAGAGTGGCTTAATTACAAACATCAACACATTAACTCACTGAAAAGTATTAGAAAAAGAAAAAAAAAAACTGTATTACAGAGAGTTAAAAAGCATATATGCCTGAAGAAATTGCAAGGGTTTTGGAAGCCGAATCTGGAAACGATTCAAGACTAGAAATTCTGAGAGGGGAAACCTAGACGAAGCGGTCCGCGTTGGATTGCATGGTTTTTGGGGATCGATCCCTGTTTTTCCTGGTTCCAAACCAATCGATTACGAGTGGTTCTTGGCGAGTGAATTGGAGAGTTTATCGGAATTCAATGAGAGTCGTGACGATGAGGAATGGTAGTCTATGAAGAGAAGAGAGTGATGATGGAAGCTACGTCAGAGTACGCGATGACACACACACAGAGAGAGAGAGAGAGAGAGAGAGAGAGAGATGGTTATGGAGCAAATGCCCAGCAAGCAAATTTTTGATGATGTTCGAATGGTTGATGATGATGTTCGAATGTTCGAATGTTTGATGATGTTCACAATTTTTTTGATGATGTTTGATGATGTTTTGTTCATTATGTTTGTTGATGTTGATGATGCTCACAATTTTGTTGATGATGTTTGTTGATGTTTGATGATGTTTTGTTAATGTTTGATGTTGTTGATGTGTTTGATGATATTTTGTTGATGTTTGTTGATGTTTTAATGTTTGATGTTGTTGATGTTTTTGATTATGTTTTGTTGATGTTTGTTTGGAGGGAAAGCAAACATCTATAGAATTTTGGGCATTTCAGTCAATACCATATTGGAGTTTTCCTTATTTACCCTTACTACAAAGCGTAAAAACATAGTGTAACATTGGTTATTTTGTCATTAACATTAGCTTGGGACTAATTAGATCATAAAATAAAATATAGGACCAAATGGGTCATAAGATAAAGATTTGGAATTTATTGGTGCATCACCCTTTTAATTATATCATGTTGTTTATTTATAATCAATTTTTCTTTAATTATAATATTATTTTAGTTATAATTACAAATGAACCAAGCTATCATATGTTGAGATTTATTTATTACGATTTTAACGAGTTTGAGTTCGGATTTGAACTTGAACTTAATGAAAATTTAAAGAATTGAACTTGAATTGGTTTAGGCTTGACTCGAACTCGAGTTTAAACATATTCACTAGTCTTAACAAGCCAAAAAAATTTATTAAGTTATAGTTGTGTATGATAAATTTTGATTATATAATTATATATATAATATATACAATATATTAAAAGAAAAGTTAATATCTTACCAAAATAATAATATCTATCACTGATTTATATAAATATATTATCTGTAATTATCTATAATTGGCTATTATTTATATTATTTAAATATATAAATAACATATTTATCTTTATTTTTATACATATTTTTATATTATTTGATATATAATTATATATTTATTCTATTATTTAAATAAATATTAAATGAAAAGTTAACGAGCTTAAGATTTTAACGAACTAGATCTCGATCTCAAACGCAATAAAAATTTAACGAATCGAGTTTAAACGAGCCCTTACCGAATCAAATTCGAGATTGTTCACGAACAGTTCTATTCATTTGCAGTCCTAATTTTAGTTATGCCTCATGAGTTCTTATGTCTCATGTTGTATTTAGTTATGACATTTTTTTTAGTTATAACTTGAAAAGTATAAAATTTTATCATTTTGTTTTTTAGTTATAAGGTGAATATGGTACACACTATCAAAAATATTTATAAAAATGGTATCACACATTATTTTTGAAATATTTTATGTATATATATAACTACCAAGATTCTGTATATACTTTTATTTAATAAGTTATAAATATAAGAATAATGCTTGAGACCCCCTTTTGGGGGTCACCCCCTCACCCCCCTTTGACACGTGGCGGGTGGTGATTGGAGGAGCAGGAAAAAAAAGAAAAAGAAAAAGAAAAAGAAAATGTAACCAATGAGAGAGAAGGGATCAAAGGGGGTGGGCAAAAAAGGGAGATGAATCATTATTGTAAATATAATATAGTAATATAAAGAAATGTAAACTTTTTATTTAAAAAATAAAATATTTACAAAAATGATATCACACATTATTTTTGAAATATTATATATATATATATATATATATATATATATATATTGTCATGAATAAAAGAGGCTTGAAGAAATTCATCATGTGTGTGGTAGACTGGTAGTAGCCAGCCCCACATGCAACGCATTTAAAAAACACTGAAAACAAAGGAGCACTAGCAATTGCGATTTTCAAATTTGAAACAACAACGATAGATACCACTAATTTTGGAGTTTTAAAAAGATTATTAATGACATGATACTTAATAAAAAAAGAAAAAAAATATAACATCAAAGCCAAAATATCAAATTATTTATGATGGAGCCCACTGCCACATCATTAGTGATAACACTAATTAATCCTCCCACTCATTTTCTAATTTAGAATTGAAGTCTTCACGCAAAAACAACCATCTTTAATTATTGAGAAACGTTAATCTCATTTGACTTTTTCGCAATGCACTTTTAAATTAAATTTTTTTATTTTTATTTTAGGTGCATTAAAAATCATGTCGTAAAATTTTATACATTAAAAAAAATATTTAGGGATTATTTGACAGGTGATTAATTTAGTTAAAAAGTTTTTTTTTTTAAAAAAAAAGTATATCTCATAAATAAATAAATAAAAAGTGAAAAATTCATTTTTTTTTTTTTTAACCACCCTCCCCTGCTCTCGATTAGTGGTACATGTATCATTAAAAAAAGTTTAGGTTTCTTGCTTTTCTATGTGTTATTACGTTGTGGGCATCTCTATAAACAGTGTGTACAATTTGCATTTACTTCAATTGCTATTGTGTGGAGACTTGAAGTTGCAATTGAAACCCAATTGATAACTTAACATAATAGGTTAGGTATATTTTTATTAACAAAATTAACACAAACTTGAAAAAAAAAAAAAAAAAAAAAAACATAAAAGGCAGGAGTGCCTGGGATGGGCCGGGCCAGGCCAGGTCAGACTCATGTCAGTTCTTGCGGGCTTCTGCCAAAAAATCGGGACGGGCTAGAAAAATTAGGCCCAAACCCAAGCCCAGGCCTAGCGGTATTCGGGTTTTGGGTGGGCCAAGCCTCGGGCGAGGCCCATAGGCTTGGGCCTGGACTCGGGTTTTGGGTGGGCCTAAACAATTTTTAAATTTTTATTTTTATTTTTTTCTCTAAAATTTTATTATTTTTCATTAAAAATAACACTGGACCTCGGGTGAGCTGGGCAGGCCGGGTCTCGGGCCAAGCTTTTGGGCAGGCCTTGAGCGGGCACCCATGGGTCGGGCCAAGCGGGTCGGGCCCATGGGCCCGACTGTGCGTCAAAACGATGGCCTAAGCCTTGGCTCAAGGGTTCGGGTTGGGCTTGGGCTCGGGCCTTAACAGGCTGGGCCAACCTCGGGCCACTCGCGGGCCACGAGCCAAAATTATACCTCTACTTTTGGGACGTCACGTATTTGTACTCCTCACCAATCACTATACACCATATCTCTTATTATTTTTCAATCATTTAATACAAAATTATAAATCCATCAATCGTAATATACTTGAGACATCACGTGACCGTATCCTAGGCCACCAAATAACTTCTCCTTAGATAGAGGAGATCTTCTGTTAGTTTAATTTGAGGTGAACCTGACCTCTATAAATAATAATGACAGTAGCATTGACTGAGAAAATGGCAACTAAGGAAGGTGAGACAGGAAATAGACTAGATAAAATAAAGTGCTTGACTCAGTAGGAAGAGAATGCACATGCCTCCAAACAAAAGCAAAGAAATATACTAAAAAAAAGTTAGCACAAAAATATAAAATAAAAAAATAGCCTTACTTTGGAATGTTCTCTTTTGGGGGTTTAGTACTGGCCCGTACCGTTTAGATTTTGTTTGTGTGCCTTTGTTCCTTTTTTCTGTCTTTTGAATATAAATTTATATTATCTTATATATACATTAGGATTAAAATTAGTGTAAATTACACTAACACCTCTTAAAGTTGTATACAGATTTCTCTCTCACATTTAAAAAATTATATTTCTTTTTTTAAAATTTGTAATCTTATTACAAATTATTATTTTTGAATTGCTGATATCATATCTTAAAATTTTCTAAATGACAACCTTGTTCCTTTTTTTACCATTTCTTCTTCTTATCATTATGATTACATTCTATAATTTTTTATCATTAAATTCTACCTAAACATATTCTTATTGAGTGATGATATACAAATATAAAATTTATATAAAATTTTCAAACACAATGATATAATTTAACGGTGACCTTTCACTTGAAAACAAAGCATCCATAAACACAATTTATACTTACAACAATATCACTATCACAACATTTTATGATATTTTTTGTATAAATTTTTATATATAAATATAATTTTTCATTTTTATTTCCGCAATTATATTTAAATTAGATCAACTTAATCTAGATATATTTAAAAAGTATAAAATTTGTACAACAAATTTAAAAAAATCCATTGAATACAATAAAATAAGATAATGTATTGAATTTTTATATTTATAATTTTTTTGTATTTGGTGAATGTAAAAAAAAATCACAAAATATTATATTTCTTAACTATATCTAGATTTGGTGTATCTAAAAAATAAAAAATTACTTAAAATATTAAAAAAATTCAGTGAAAATAAAAAAAATACGAAAAATAAAAAAAAAAAATCAATTTTTTGTGTGAGTTAAATCAAAGAAGATTATTGTTATTTCTCTTAAAATGACATGAATAAAAATTTGTATTATTTTATTATTTTATATGTATAAAGACTAAAGGGCAAATACGTTATTTTAATCTGAGAAGGGGTAAGTGTAATTTTTAAAATGTGAGGGAGGATTTGTATTAAACAAAATCTTAAAGGGTGTTGGTGTAATTTACCCTTAAAATTAATATTTGATTATAAATTATTATAATGTTTAGTATAAAATAAAAAAATAATATATTTTAATTGTTTTTTATTTATATAAAAAAACTTATAAATAAATAGAATGAAACTAATTTTTTTATTTAATTTACATTTTCTTTATTAAAATAGTCTCTTTCCTAACTTAAGCCTCGACTAAATATTTTAGTTAAATAATCAAAAAGTCACTATAAATTATAACATCACTTTTTCTACTATTTATACATTTTTTTTTTTTGGTAAAAATTTAAAAATTTATTCCCAAATGAGGCCTCACAGATTTATCTTATTTTCGCACATAATTTTATACCGATAGTATGGAGAAGTTATTTAGTGGTCTAGGAATGTTACTTCACACCCATATCATGACACTTTTAATGCTGTCCGATGATGCTATATGCACAAATTAGTATACTAATTAGTACACTAATTAGTACATATAACATTATTCTATGTTGTCTTTTCATAGGAGACAAAAAATGAGGGGACCCACTATATTAACCAATGAAATACATATTGAAACACTATTTAGATTTTCCCTTAGAACAAATTATAATTTGAGTAATGCTTGGTAGCCCGAAAAAAAAGGTTGGCTTGAACGGCTCGAAATTCATCTTGCCGGTCGTCCGAGAGAACGTCCGGCCAGTCATCCGGTCGATCGTCCAGCAAAAAGGCTGACAGTCACGATCAATAAAGGTGGCAACCGCGGTAGACAAGTTTTCACCCAGTTTTTTCGGGCGAACATCCGACCAATCGTCTAGGCAGACGTCTAGCCAACACCCATTTGGACTATTCAAACCTCTCTTTTTCAGACTACCAAGCATTTTTATTTCTTGATACTATGGGCCAACAATTCTGTTGGATGTGACCTTTTTTGTACTATGTAATGATCACATGATGGCATGTCTTTACAACGACAAAATTTGTGAAATGTTAACTATCTTTGCATTTCTGTGCCTGAAAGATCAAAAAAATTAACTTTACTTTAGGCGGGCCCTATTTTTTGCCCCTTAGCAAAAACACAATTTCATGTTGTGTTGGACTACTCAATATCATTAATTTTGTGTTCTCCACTATTATTTTAAGAATTTTATGTTATTATTTATTTATTTTTTTAAAAAATAATATGAATATTTAAATGCGTAATTAGGTAAACATATAGTCACATCTAAATTTTTGATTTATTTTATTTGGTATTATGTAATGCCCACGTGATGACATGTCTTTTACAACGACAAAATTTGCGAAATGTTTAAACTATGTTGGCATTTCTCTATCAGAAAGATTAAAAAAATTTACTTTAGTTTTGGCGGGCCCTATTTTGTGTCCCTTAGCAAAACACACTTTCATGTTGCGTTGGACTACTCAATATCATTAATTTTGTGTTCTCCACTATTATGTCAAAGGAAAATGATTTAGAGCCCTAAAATCCCTCCTCCTAATCCCCCTAATTTCCTTTTCTGGAAACTGTTTTCTTTTTCTTTTCTTTTTTTTTTTTTTTTTTTTTTTTTACTTAAAATGGATTTTCGGGGGATTCGGGGGTCCCCCTTTCGGGGGATGAATCACTTCCCTATGTCAAATAATTGAAGGGTATGTTATTATTTATTTATTTTTTAAAAAAGAAACACATGAATATTTAAGAGTGTTGTTATTAACACTTATCAAAATTTTTTGAACCTCCAATTTCTTTGGACTCCAACCCTAAATCCTAAATTTTAATAATATTTTTTTAGACACCCCACTTATTACCAAATCTACCTATATTCATAATATTTTCACAACGAAATGTACACCCACCTAATTTTTCATCCCTGTCATTCCCTGACTCACTCAATCTTCAGAGTTTGGAGCTTTGGTCCAGTACAGCTCCTCCAACCTTCCCATTGCATAAGGATGGTAATTCACTCCCATACCCTTCTTCACTACTGTCTCACTTGGCAACACGTTGTTCTTTAAAGCTTGCTTTCCATCAATGGAGATGGGTGGGTAGAGTCCCATGGTCTCGCTCAGTGACGCGTGTGTGAAAATCATGTCTTTCACTTCTTCGTAGATCGAAGCTTCGGATTTCTCATTGATTTCTTTGAGAATCTCCGTTTCTACATCTGGGTTTTTGGAGACAAGCCAGAAGAACCAGATTAAAGCTTTCATCTAAATGCCTTGAATTCAAGAATCTCGATAGGAGATCAGTAGATTCGAGTGATGATTTTGAATTTGTTCACCACCGTGTAACCGAAAAAATGTGTTTTGTACAGAACTGTTTTGTCGAACAATAATGATTCTGTCAGCACTGTATGTCCGAACAAAATTTGTTCATCACTGTGTAACTTGAATCCATTCCAATTCACAACTTAAAATAACATGAATTAAATTCATTCAAAATACATAACTTAAATCCATTCCAATTCATTCTTTTCCATTCTAAGTTAGTTTAACAAAGAAAATTACATAACTAACTATCTGCATTAATGTTCGGAACCTATGTATTGAACGAAAGGATTATGTTCAATACTGTATTACCGAACATAATTCTAACAGTCAGCAAACCAGTACCGAACAGCTCGAACAAAACAAGAACGACTGAAAACGACCGAGAATGTTAATACAAGACAGATAAACTTATTAATGGAACGTTGGTCTCACTAGAATTGTTGTCTTCGTCCTCCATTGCTCTACACAGTGAAATAAGTGATGAAGTATACATTATACTTGAAGCAAACCTTTCAAGTTCAATAACGTTGATGATGGTGATGAAGATGACACATTCAAAATTTAAGATGATTATGAAAAATAATAGATTTAGCATTTATATTAGTTGGTTATGAAAAGTAATAGGTTTAGGGTTTATAAACATGAAATACGTATAGTTGGAGTTGGAGGTGGATGTGGGGGTGGAGGTGGGGGTGGGTGTCCAATATTATAGAGTATTAGTTCTTATTAATAGGTAGGTGTTCCATTTAATAATGTCTTTTAATATAATTTTACTTTAGGGTATAATTGTAATAAAAAAAAATTATAAAATGAGGGGTCCAAAGAATTTTGGCAAGTGTTAATAGCAGCACTCATATTTAAATGTGTAATTAGGTAGACATATAATCACATTTAAATTTTTTATTTATTTTATAATTTTTAATTATGAATCCTAATGATAGTTTTAAAAACGGTCAATAAGCCACTACAACATATAAGACTTTTGGCGACCAATTATTTTAGTCCATAAAACTATTATTTTTGGTTTATAAAACTATTATTTTGGTTTCTAAATAGTTTTTGTGACAAAATTAAATTCGTCACTAAAAAAGTCATTAAAAGTGTATCTAGAAAAGTCTTTAGCAACATATTTTTGAAAGTGTTGCTGAAAATAACAATTAGCGACCAATTTTGTATTGCCGCAAAATGTTTGATTTTACAAGACTAAATATTTGGTCGCCAATACGTCGTCACAAAATGTCCCAATTTGGTCGCGAAAAACAAAATAATGACATTTTTAACGACAATGATATTTGGTCGCTAAAAGACAAATTACTCTTTCTAAAACACATTTTCGTCGCTAAAAATAAAAGTTGGGATAGCTAAAAATACACAAAAATTACATGTTATCCAATCAATAAAAAAAAAAAAAAAATCGACATCCACACAGCAAAGACACTCTATTCCCAAATCATAATGAGTATATAGCTCTGAGTATATTCAAAGTTTCCAAACTCAAAGTTTCCAAAATGTTTTTAAAAAGTTTCCAAATTCAAAGATTTCAAAAATTGACATATCAAGTTGCAATCTCAAAGCTAGTATCTTTGTCAACTGGTATGTCATCACTTATCCTGGAATGATTTAGCAATTGATATCCAATTCTTCACATATTTTTCAAGGACCTGTAGAACAATGTAATCATTAGAGGATTACACCAGTTCACATCGTCACATTCTAAACTTTTTAAATATACAAGGATCATTCACCTAATTAAGAAACTCATTTTTTATTTACTCTGCTTAAGAACAGGAAACCTTGCCTAAATACTCCTCTTAGATTGTAATAAAGAAGCTTTCTTCTCTAGCAATTTTACACTAGAAGTCAAACCCTACTGAAAATTTTAGAAGGGTAGACACTCTTAATAAAAGAGTTTTGTTTCCTAACTTATAACCAAATCTTATTTCAATACTATAATTTACTATCTGTGCAAAAGAAATCACTTATATAAAGGGCACAAGGTGAAAATCTAAACTAGAATGACAACATATATAACATAAAAATACAGAATCCAAATAGCAAACAAACAGATTCAAGAAAATTTCTAATATATCAGATAGATTAAAAATGCATCTTGCCAAGCATATCTTTTTTTCCCTCCTTATTTTCTCAAATGCATGGAATTTCTATTGAACATGTATCTAGATGTCAATTCCCTTATAGTTGTATTATAGACCTAAGATTGTAAAGAGATCAAACAATTGAAAATAACAATGTTTTGGCATAGTAAGGAAATACCATCCATGACATGTAAGGGTGGAAAGAATTGCAAGTAACAAAATGAAGCAGCAGTCAATCCTACACATAACAACAGCAACCACAAAGAGAGAGAGAGAGAGAGAGAGAGAGAGAGAGAGAGAGAGAGAGAGAATAAATGATAAGCAAGCAATATAAACAAGAGAAGAATAAGTTGGTAAGGGAAGATTCTATCTACAAATCAGAGACCTATAACACCTGAAGCAAATATATCCTCTCTTGAAGCCCTTTTCACTTACAAGTTGGCTTGATGTAAACCACACATACATTAAAAATGTAGAAGTGATAGGTAAGAAATGGAGAGGGAAGGTTGGAACCCAGTGATACGTAGGAGAAAAATGGGCAGCCAGCATGGATATCTCAAGGAGGCAGTGTTGGTCACTATATTCGTAGATAACATTCCAGACTCAATGGATCCTAAAGGTTCGTTCAATCTCTTTCGAAAGTTTGGTTTGGTCAAGGATGTGTTCATTTCAGGAAAGAGGAGGAAAGCTTCAAGATCCAAATTTGGGTTTGTAAGATATGATTGTGAGGTGGTTGCATAGATGGCGATACAAAAGGCAGATGCTTTGTGGTGTGATAATAAGGCACTGAGGGTTAAGAGAGAAGAGTTTCAAAAACCTTAAAGATTTGGTCAACTGGAGGCCAGGGGGCTGAGTAGAGAAGACGAAGGACAAATGGAGAATTAGTGGTTTCAATCAAAACAAATGAAGGGTAGTGGAGTCCAGAAATCCTATGCGGAGGCATTACTAAGTGGTGGTGACAGTGCTAATGAGAATGTGGCAATAAAAGCTTATAAGGAAGGTAATGGTTGGAGGTATGAAAGCTTAGTAGTGTAGTTGAGTAGTTTCTTATCTTTCAAGGACTTTAGAAAGGAAATGTGCAATAGGGGGATGAAGGATGTGGTTGCAAGAGAGGGGGGTGGCAGATTAGTTCTACTAACCTTCCCCTCAGTACAATATATGCAGGAAGGGAAGATACAACTGCAAGAGTGGGCGAAGCAGTGGTGTGATTCAATCAATGAATAGGGGAAAGGTTAGTTTGCAGAGCAAAAGAGGTGCGTCTGGTTGAACTGTTTTGGCATTCCCATCAATCTCTGGTATTTCAACAATCCGCAGTATTGGTAGTTATTAGGGGGTGGTAGTTCAATTTGAAGAGGATATCAACAACCCACAGACTTTCTAACAAGCTAAAGTTAGAGTGATTATGAGCTGTTTGGAGATGATTAACTCAACAATCTTTCTGGAGCGCTAAGGTAAGCATATTCCAGTAAGTGTCTACGAAGAACTTCCTAGTTGTTTATTTCCAAGTCCTACTGAGAGCAGAGGTAAGGAACATGGTCAATTGCACTCCAATGGCAAAGAAGAGGTGGACTAGATGTCTGGCAATGGTGGTTGCAGCAAGATTGCAAGGTAAGCTTATTCAGTAAGAGAGGGGATGGCGAGTGAAGGATTTGATGTGGCTAGCAGGGTATTGGAGACTGTGATAGGTAGATCAGATGTACAGGGTAGGGAAAATGATGGTAAGCATGCAAAAGTAGTTGTTGACATAGAGGGAAACATGGGGACTGGCTCTGCAAGTGCATGTTCCAAGGCGAAGGGGTTGGTGCAGGATGTCAACTCTCATCAGGCGCAATCATGAGTAGAGTTCAAAAGCTGGACAAGGCTATGTGCAATACAGGGCTACTAAGGGAGTTGAGTGGGCCAGTGAATGTATGGCCCAATATAAATTTGGAAGTCCTACTTGAAGGCATGCAGGTGGGGCCTAAGCCTAGTGGATCACATAAGGAGGTGGGGTCGAATCTAAGTGAGAATGTGACCCAGACTCAACTCAGACCAGCTTTGGCCCAAATAATTCATAGAAGTGTGGTCAAACAGACTACGAAATGGAGTAAATTCAAGGAAGTAGCAATGCAGAGAGGGTGTAAGTCTTGGAAAAAGGGTATTGAGCAAAGGAGAGGCATGGTTAGCAAACTTGGTTTCCAAAGAGAAGCCATCCTCAGAGCTTCAACAGTAGCAGCAACTGCATCCTTGGCTATTTCCCAGAGTCAAGCCATGAACAGAAAGAGACACTTACTTGAGGAGGCTAAGTCAACAGTGAGGGTGGGCACTTTTTTGGGAATGGACTGCCAAGGAAAAGAAGAGGATGTAGGGAGCAAAATAGTTGAGTTAGAGGAGCATGATTTGAGTAGAATTGCAGGTGATGTCGGGCCAACCAGAGCCTGACTGGTTGTCAATAGCGGTTTGGGTGAAAGATGTGAGTTTATCATGAAGATTTTATCTTGGAATGTTAAAGGGCTGAGAAGGCCATAAAAAAGGGGGGGGGGAATTAAGAATTTGGTGAGGGAGAGGAGTGTTGATGTGCTATTACTACAAGAAACTAAAAGAAGCTCAATGGATGAGTATTTTGTGAAAACCATCTGGCCTTATGAAGATATGGAATTTATGTTGGTAGATTCAGATGGAAGTGCAGGTGGTCTCTTGTGTATTTGGCGACCACAAGTCTTTAAGCGTAAGGAATGCTGCAGTAACAAAAACTTCATCATTCTATCAAGTACTTCGTGTAATTCTTTTCAGTGTGTAATTGTGAATATCTATGCTCCAAATGAGGTTCTTAAGAAAAGAAAATTATGGAACTCTCTGGTGAATGTCCATCCACATTTTCCAAATCCTTGGTGTGTGGTAGGGAACTTTAATGAAATTAGATATATGGGTGAGAGGAAAGGATGCTCAACTAGAGAGAGGAGGATAAAGGACTCTAATGAGTTTGTAGAAAAGTTGGAACTGACTGATATGCCTATGCTAGGTAGACAGTATACTTGGTGTAATGCACTGGATGGGGATAGGTGGAGTAGGATAGATAGATTTTTGCTAGATATAAAGTGGATGGAAAAGTTTTCTTTTAAGCAATGGGGTTTACCTAGGATAATCTCAAATCATTGCCCCATTTTGCTAAAGAGAGATGATTGAGATTGGGAAGCAAAGCCCTTCAAGTTTATTAATGCCTGGTTATCACATCTCTCCTTCATGTCTGAAGTCAAAAAGAGGTGGGAGGAAGCACAAGTTCAAGGGTGGGCAAGGTACAAAGTCATGAGAAAATTGAGCATGTTAAGGAATCATTTAAGGGTGTGGAATAAGGAAGTATTTGGCAGCATAGGCACTCTTCTAAAGTCAACAGAGGAGGAGTTACATGATTCGGATCTGAAGGCAGAGTCTAGGCCCCTGGATGAACAGGAATTAAAGAGAAGAAGAGAAGTTCAAAGCCAGGTGTGGCAGCTCAGTAGGAGTAAGGAAAGGTTGTGGCATCAAAAATCTAGACAGTTGTGGGCTCATACTGGTGATAAAAATACTAGGTACTTTCATATTATGGCAAGTGGAAGACAGAGAAAGAATTTGTTAGACTCAGTTCTAGTGGAGGGTGTGAGCTTAGAGGATCTAACTCAGGTGAAGCAAGAAGTGGTTAGGCATTTCAGTCAGCTATTCTCTGAGAACTGGAATTCCATTTCCAAGCCAAAAATCTTTGGTCCTTTTGCTATCATTAGTTTTAAGGCTACAGGGAATCTGGAAGTTGTGTTTTCTGAAGTTGAGATTTGGGCAGCACTTCAGGATTGTGATGGGAACAAAGTCCCAGGTCCAGATGGTTTTAACCTTGCTTGCGTTAAAAGGTGTTGGCATATATTGAAAGAGGAGATAATACAATTGTTGCATGAATTGCATACAAATGGCAAGCTGTCTAGAGGGGTTAACTGTTCTTTCATTGTACTTATTCCTAAGAAGGATAGCCCTCTAGGTTTGAGGGACAACAGACCTATTAGCTTGGTAAGTTCTGTCTATAAGATCTTAGCTAAGGTGCTTTCCAAAAGACTTAAGAGGGTCCTCCCATCTGTGATCAATGAGGTGCAATCAGTTTTTGTGAGTGGTAGGTACATTCTAGATGGTGTGCTAATAGCAAATGAAGTTGTAGATAAATGGAAAAGATCAAGGAAGAAAGGTATCATACTTAAATTGGATTTTGAAAAAGCCTATGACTCTATTAATTGGGAATTTTTGTTGTCGTTGTTGAACAACTTTGGATTTGGTGAAAAATGGATTGGATGGATGAGGACTTGCATTTCTACAGCTATAGTATCTGTCTTGGTTAATGGTGCACCCATAGAGGAATTTCAACCACAGAAGGGGTTAAGGCATGGAGATCCTCTTTCCCTATTTCTGTTCATTATTGCAGCTAAAGCTCTCAATCTATTATTAACGAGGGCAATAGAGAAGGGTTTGTTCAAGGGTGCCATAGTTGGATCTAATGAGTTGAGTATCTCACATCTCCAATTTGCAAATGACACTATAATATTTTGTGAATGTGATATGGAGGAAGTTCTGAACATTAAAAGGGTGTTGAGGTGCTTTGAAGTGATGTCTGGTTCAAAGATCAATTATCACAAGAGCGCAGTTTGTGGAGTAGGTTTCCATGAGGACCAAACTAAGGTGTTTGCTCAAAGTTTGAACTGTCTGTCCAAAAAATTACCATTTAATTTCTTAGGTTTGCCATTAGGGGTAAATTCTAGGAGGATGTGCACATGGAATCCAATAGTGGATAAGGTGAGAAAAAAGTTGTCTTCTTGGAAGAGAAAGTTATTGTCGTTTGCTGGGCAACTGACCTTGATTAAATCTGTCCTCTCTAATATGCCAATCTAGTTTTTTTCAATCTTTAGAATGCCCAAGGGGGTTATTAAGGCTTTAGTTAAACTTCAATCTACTTTTTTTGTAGGGTGGGTTTGAAATTAAAAAAAAAGTTCACCTGGTCCAATAGAGGGAGTTACCAAAAGTAAAAATCAAGAAGGTTTGGGAGTGAGAGACTTAGGTGAGGTAAATGATTGCATGTTGTTAAAGTGGTGGTGGAGATATGATTCTGATGATAAAGCCCTGTGGAAATCTGTGGTATGCTCAAGATATGGTAGAATTGGTGGGGGTTGGGTGCCATCTCTGAATCACTCAGAAGGGGTGTCCTCAGTATGACAGGATATTGTGCAACTCACTTCAGTCAACCAGCCTTTGGGTGATTTCTATGGTGGCCATTTCAAGATAACAGTGGGTAATGGGAGGAGGACACAATTCTGGGCTGATGCTTGGCTTACTAACAGAGGTTTGAAGAAAGAATTTCGTAGATTGTACAGCTTATCCACTGAAAAAGAGGAGTCTTTACAGTAAACCAGTGCCAAGAAGAGCAACTTAGGGGTATGGCAACTTTAATTTAGAAGAAATCTCTTGGCTTGGGAGGAAGAGGAATTGCAGAGGCTGTCTAGGTTACTAGTGTCATCCCCTGCTATTAGGTTAGATCTTGAAGATTCTTGCTCTTGGCTTGCATCTAGTTCAGGGCAGTTCTCTGTGTCCTCTGTGTGGAGGTGGTGGGATGCAGCTAAAGGCCTGGTTTAAAGGTTCCTGCTAGGGTGTGGGATAGTTTGGCTCCCCCAAAAGTACAATTCTTTTCTTGGCTGGCTTGGAGAGGTAGAGTTAAGACCTCTTCCTTCCTTCATAGGATTGGGGTTTTAGCTGCCAATGCAGATATTCAGTGTGTTTTCTGCCACACTACGGTGGAGTCTCTGGAGCATGTGCTATTGTTTTGCCCTCTACTCTAGAAGTGCTGGGCACATATGGTCAATTGGTGGGATCAGACTTCGGTTATTCCTGGCTCTATTAAGGGTCTGCTACTATGGTGGTCAGGTGGTAAGTTGAACCCCTGGGTCTCCAGAATTTGGCAGGTAGTTCCTTCAGTTGTGCTTTGGTTTGTCTGGAAATTGAGAAATGATTGTTTGTTCAAGGGGACTATTCTAGATTTTGAAGAATTATGTTGTAGACACCCCATTTTTGACCAACCTTAAGACTCAAACGTCATTGATTGAGCGCTCGGTGATTGCCTATGTTGTGTTCATTTCGAGGTTTCGGAGTTTTCGGCTGAGTGCCTTGCCTTCAGGCCTGTGAACTCCTTGTGTTTCGGCTCGGTTTGTGGACCAAGCCTTGTTCTCCTTGCCTGAGGAAGGGAGAGGTCTTCTAGACCACTCTTTTGTGGTCGTAGACCACTTTTTCTATTTGGAGACTAGTTTCTGATTTTTGGAGCCTTCAGCCGCGTGCCTTGCCTCGAGACCGCTTAACGTTCTCCGTTTGGCGTGGTTTTTGAACCACACCTTGTTTCCTTGGCCTAGAGGGCCACTGTGGTTTGGGAGACCACTTTTGTGGTCGCAAACCACTTTTGGTGCTTGTCAGCTAGTTTTCGAGGCTCCCGGCTGCGCGCTTTGCCTTCCGAACTTTCGTCTTGCATCTGTTTTGATTTGTTTTTTGTACAAACCTTGTTTTCCTTGTTTGAAAGGTGGCACAAGGTGGGAGACCAGTTTTTTCCCTTGGAGACCACTTTTCTTCTCGCCAGCCAGTTTTCTGGCTGGGAAAGTGGTTTGCTTGGTCTTTGGGCCACCTTTTCTGGCCGGCCACCACACCATTTGCTTGTTTTCTTGCTCGTGACCTTCTCCTACCATGGCCGACCACTTTTTGCCTTGGGAGACCACCTGTGGTGGTCGACCGACCACTTAAAGTAGCTGGCCGACCACTTTGAAGTGGTCGGCTGCTTTTTGTCACATTTTTGGAGATATTTTCTTCCAGCTGGCACAGCTGGAAGGCACCAAAACCATCCTCCATACACGGAGGGATGGCCTTGAGCTTTTTCTCTCTATAAGAGGGAGGCTCCCCCTCCCACCTCCAAGTTCAGATTTTAGAGGCTTGAGAGATATACATGCATACTTGTATCTATCTTGCTCTTGTTCTTCATTTTGTGCCTTAAAAGTGTAGTTTTGTCACACTTTAACTCACAAACACATACTCAGACACCATACTCTTGGAGCTGAGGTCCCTTGAGGTTGTTTTTGAAGCTTTTGGACTGGTTTTGGATCAAAAAGGGTGCTGGAGTTGCAGCCTTGAAGGTGGTCATCAAGGGTGAGAAACTAACCTCTTAAACCCCCATTCTTACATAAGCTTTTGAACCTATTTACATGCTGTTTTAAGCTTAACTCTTAACTACAAAAAATTCTGAATTTTGGTGCTTAAGATCTTTGTTTAAGGCCACTTTTGTATTTGGGTTGTTCACCCCCTCTTAGGCCTTGTTTGGCCTTGCTTTTGTGCCTTCTTTGTGAGCTTTTGGGACCACCTTGTTTTGGCCTTCTCACCACTGAAATTTAGAGGAATTTCAGTGGTGGGGATGGTGTTTTGAGGTCCCAAATGGGAGAGGGTCATCCCCTCTCCTTGTGTCTTGTTTACTTGCTTCATTAGCCTCATGTGTGAGCATGTTTGTTAAGTTTATGTTGGCCATATCTTAGCTTGTATTTGGGGTTATTTTGCTGTGGTATACCACTTTTTTTACTTGGTTTTGTCAGTCCATGCATGCCTTATACACTTGTAGTGTAAATCTCACAAACTAGTCTTGTATGCTTCATGAAGTAGCATGTCACTCTAGCTTATTTCGAGTCCATCTCATCATGTTTTTGGTGATATTTTTCCATGTCATACCTTTGTTAAGTTTTGGTTTGGTTGGCCCTCGCATGCTCCATGCACTTGTAGTGCAATTCCTTGAATTAGCCTAACATGCTTCTTGCTTTAACATGTCATTCTAGCATGCTTTTGGCTTAACTCTAAGAAGCTTTTCCCCATGTTTTAGCCTGCTCTAGCTCTGATTTGTGTTTTTTTGACCATGCATGACTTGCTTTGTATAGCCATAGTGCATTCTAGCTTGTTAGCTTTGTGTATCAAGTCCACTAGCAGGCATTACTTGGACTATTTGAATGATTTGGCATCATTTGTAATGTGATTTCAGTCCATGTTTCATGTTCATGCACTTGCATTTTTCACTCATTCAATGCGTTGGAGGGTTTGCCTCTTTATTCCTTAACATGAATCATTGCATATGCCTTCATGCCTAAGCTTGCAAGCTATCATTTCAATGTGTTTTTGGGGTTATTTTGCCATGATATAACTTTGATTTTTATTAGTTAAGTCATCCCATGCTTGGTCTTAATAGGTGTAGTGTAATCCACCTTATTTGCCTTGTATGCATTATGCCTTATGTCCTTTGTCATGACCCAAACCCGTCCCCGTGGGTTAAGGACATAACCGGTCAGTGATCGTGAGATTATCTATAGTCTCAAACCAAACCAAACGCATTTTAACAGAGTTAATGGGAGCTAAACGGAAGCAATATAAAACTTTGTCCATAGAGCTATCCTTACATGGCACATCGTAACAACCATACATATGCACATTAATAACTCACAACAAAATATGTACTACATAAGGTTCTGTACATACAGGATCATATAAGTCTAAGTCAACCCAGCACGACTATATACAAATGCAAAGTCTTTGCCAACATGACTGAATATAAATACATAACAAAAGGACGAAGACGAATCTCGTGCACGAGACACAAGGGCTGACTCTCCTAAAACCTTTGTTGTTCCACATAGACTTCACTGGGGCTAGGTTTGGACTTCTCTTGGCTCACCTACAAACACATGAATGAGAGTGAGCGAAAGCCCAGTGAATATTATCAATTAAAGAAGCTATACAGACTATATGTAGAACAACATACTTCAAATGGCCTTAGGCCCAATTCATATTTCTATTTAACATATATACACAATTTAGGTCAAGTGACTGCGGTTCCAAACAAACTGGCATTTGGCCCATTCATACTTTCATTTGTGTCAAAACAGCTTTTGGCCCATTCAGATGATAAACTGGCATTTGGCCGATTCATTTGTTCATGTCGAAACGGCCTCTGGCCCATTCATTCATGTCGAAACGGTCTCCGGCCCATTCATTCATGTCAAAACGGCCTCTGCCCCATCCATTCATGTCAAAACGGCCTCTGGCCCATTCATTCTATTATTTAGATCAGACTGGCCTCTGGCCCACTCATTTGGTATAGCAAACATTGTCCACCAATTGAATCAATAAACTTATCAAACTTACATAGAAGTAAGCAATTGAACAAAACATATTTTAGATATCTCTGTTAAGATATTACTCACAGTGATCGGTTGGTTGGTTTGCCCTGGAGCTCGACCCCACACATTCCATGAACAAAAAGGGTCACAAACAATTCGATCCGTTCTAAATTCACATTTTCCTCTTTAGGCTTCATTCTTATCTCTTTAACTCAATTACAATGCTCAATGCATGCCTAAGAGTACTTGGAAGTGAAAGAGAACAAAAAATGAAACACAGAATGTCTTCTCAAAATTTCAGAAAACAGGGTCCCCGCTCGAGCGTGGACTTTCCTGCTCGAGCGGACCCATAAGGCCTGTAAAAGTATTGGATATGTCAAATTTACGCTCGATCGCGAACTCTGGCGCTCGAGCGGAAGGCCTCTCTACATGGCTCCCCGCTCGAGCGTGAACTTCCCCACTCGAGCGGACACCATGTCTGCAGAAAATACTGGGAACACGAATTTCACGCTCGAGCGGCGGTTTCCCCGCTCGAGCGGACATCAAAATTCTGGAAAATCCATAACATGTTCTTGAGCTTCAATTTGATGTTCAAAGGTTCCAAATGCATGATTTTGGCTCAAACTTCATATATACATATTCTAACATAGTATAAACACCAAATTACAACACAATGAAGCTCAATTTCACAATTTAATCACATGCATGTCTCAAATTAGCTCAAACTCATCACCAACACATTAGTTTCAAACATGCAAGACTCAAACTCCCATGATTTTCACTTGCATGTGAAATACACACAATATCCTCAACTTAATTGGTGAAGAGATGATCAAATACATGGTCATTAATCAAAACTCAACATGGATTACATACTTTATGCTCAAACATGAAAATTTATGGCAATTCCTTACATGCATGTGTTCTAATACTTCAAATTCAACAAAACCAACTCAATTTCATCATAATCAATCTAACTTATGTTCTTGACCATTAATCAAACTTGAATTCACAATATTACAACTAGCGTCCATGAATTACTCACCTAGAGGCTTAATTCTCCCAGTCTATAGCAAAATCTTTAGTTTAATCCTCCAATTCTTCTCAAACTTGAGCCAAACAGAATTCTTCTTCTCTCACCCTCTCTAGCCGACCCTCTCTCTACTCTTAGAGTCAAAGATCAACCAAAATAAACTAAAGAGGGAATTTGAGCGAAAGTGGCCCACTAAAAGCTCTTTTAATCAAAATTCTTAATATTAAAATAATTGAGCACCAATTTACTAATTCAATCAATTTAATTTGATCCAAATCAATTTTCAATTAAATTTCACCGTAGGCTCTAAAAATTACTCTAATCACAATGGCACAATCAATTTTCGAGTTCGATGGCCGATAAGGCCTTCGATTTAATTCCCAAAGTAGATAATCAAACAGATATTCCTACGGTGAACAAATAGAAATTCAAAACCACATATTTTCACATAATGGCACACAAAATCATATTAAACACATAATCATACTCATATTAAGGACCAATTAACATATTACGGAACAGGGATATCACACCCTTCATGCTAGCTTGTTTTGGCATCCTTCCATGCATGTTTTAGACTCATTTTGACATGTTCTAGGACTGTTTTGGATTGCCTTTTCCATATCCTTCATGCTTTGTATAGCTGTAGTGCAATTAGCCTTGCTAGCTTTGTGTTTTGATGACTCATGCATGCTATCTTTGGGCTATTTAGATGATTTAACATCATTTCTTACTTAATTTCAGTGCACTTAGTGTTGTTACACTTCCATGTTTATCACTCCTTGAGCACCCTTTAGGGTTGTGCTCTTAGGCCTACTTGATAGGTCAAGGCAAGTGCATGTTTGCCTTGCCCTTTTGTGCCTTTGTTTTGGTGTTATGGCCACTGATTTGGGCATGGCTGAGGTCTGTCCACTTTTGGTTTAAGCCCATTTAGCATCGTGTATGCCATGTAGTTCATCGCATTGAGTATGCCATGTTGTTTGCATGTTAATTCATCGCATTGTGTATGCCATGTTCTTTGCATTGTGTATGCTTATATTACATTGCATTGTATACGCATGCCATTAGTTTTGTTAGGTTGTTCATGTTGCATTGCATGTTTGCATGCTTAAGTCATATTGCATATTTGCATGCTTGTGTTGCATTGCATTTTTCCATGCTCCATGTTACATAGCATTGTGCATGCCATGTTATGTGTTGCATTGTGTTTGGAATAGGTGTTAGTCCAAACACGGGAAACGAGGGGCGTTTCATACTTGAAGTGGTAAAATGTGCCTGAATTCTCGGTCGCCGACGCTCTTGATCATACATGATAGAGTTCTAGGCCTTATGTGTTTACTTGTGCATTCATTTTACATTGAATTGTGCAACTTCGCCTCTCAGCCATCATGCATTGAAATGCGCGATTGGTGGCCCGAGAGTCGAGAACCACACTCCCTTGAGCTTATGAAATGATAGGGAGGGTGGTTGTGCACACATACCTTGCAAATACATTGCTATGCCATTTCTTGCTCTCTGTTGCAGCAAAGTGAAAAAGTGCAGCAACAACTGGTCGGCCAACTAGAAAAACTAGCTGGCCGACCACTTTTTCTGCCATGCAATAATAAAAAGTGGTTGGCAGGTGGCCTCCCACACCAACAATTGGTCGGCTACCCTCTTACAGGTCCCCAAGGTGAGTTGGAAGCTTTCTAGAACTTGGTGCAAGTTTCTGAGAGCAGTTGCAAACAGAGGCAAGTTGGGGCATCGCGACGGATTTCCGAATGAGGCAACCGGGCATGCATGCATTTTTCTCCCTCTGAGGACACTGTTTTATTGCTTTACTTAGCTAATTTTCTTAGCTAGTTTATGCTTTGGTTTGTACTTAATTAGTTAATGCGTTTAACTATTCGATTTGTGTTGTAATAGCTTAGTTAACTAGGACTAGTTAATTAGCTTCGTTGTGATGTAATAAGTAGTTTAATTAGCTTAGATTAGTTAGTTAGCTTCTTATTTGGACCCTCCGTCGAGAGGGCTAATGGTTGTAATAAGCGTGCGTGTGTGTGATGCATGTCTTCTAAACTCCATTTCTTTCTCCCTTTTACTTAACCGCTTACAATGGTTAGTTTTAGGGCATATTTCGATTAGCATACCTTATGCTTCACATGTATGCATCCATGCATCTGTTTTGCATGCATTGGGCTCGACGCATCATACTAACTGCATTGTATTTTCAATACATTTACTTGAATACGTGTTCAAAACAGCATGTTATCAAGTTGCATTTCACATGACATTCTAGAATAGCCGCGCCAATCTTAGCTACATTTTTGCATGTGTTGCATTAGCCATCTTCACATGAACTAGGATCATGCATGATTTTTAACTAGTTCTTTGTTTTGGCTTGGAGTACACTGTGAGTGTTTACGCTTTAGTATACTGCGTGTGTTATTGATTGCCATAAAAGCATGCTCTCCATGAGGCTAACTGCTTAAGTGTATAACTACCTGAATGCCTGTGGATGAAGGTTGGATTACTTGAATTGGAACAATTCATCAAAATCTCAGATTTAGCCTACTTGCGGGTAGCAAACTTCAAACCATTTTCAAAACGAACATGCAATATTTTGTTCCAAATTAGGTGATCTAGTCTATACTTGTATGCTGTGCGCATCACGTAGTAAGATTAGCTAATTAATCGAAATAAGGGCACATGTGTTTTCAAAAACAAAATATCATGCTTAGTATAGGCCGATCTTTGATTAGGTGAGCAGGGGTGCTCATTGCATGACCTTCCCCTCTCGTACCCAAGTTCCCGAGCCGAGACAACTTTGGTAATGACGGACACGTGGCATTAGGCACGAGTCAGGGTTTTCTAAATCCCCAAAATAAAATATTTAGGTGGCGACTCAGTATCTGGAAAAGCAGTCCATGTTTGGCACTTCTTTATTAAAATCAATTTTCTAAAAACAATTTGCCGGATTTGGACTCTTTGGTGATTTATCGGTCTTGCATTGCACTTTGCGAGATTAGATTCAGAACTGTGACATTGAGTCCGAACTGTAGTAGCTCAAAACAAAACAAGATTCGCGCCCTCATCGCGCGTGGATATCAGAGAGTTCCTGGGAGCGCGTCTACATATGCGAGAGAATAAAAGTGCAGATTGCTTTGTGGGCCAAATAGTTCTTGAAGGTTGATTATTCCATTCATGATCTTGTGTCCAACCTTCACCAGATCAGGATGCCTGTATGATGTTTCCATTGGCTCTGGTTGTGGCAGCAGAGTGTTTTAGCTGCTTGGAGTTCTCAGTAGAGGTAGTTTTGCTGCTTTAGCCCTTTGTTTTTGGTCTTGGTTTCTTTTGTTGGTTTCTCACCAACGGCCAAGGCTTGTGCTAGCATTCGTTATGGATGCACTTTGTACGCCCTTCCCCTTTACTGATGTCTTTCCATACTTTGTATGTTTTCCTATCAATGAAGTTTCTTTTACAGATCAAAAAAAAAAAAAAAAGTTGGCTTGATCTATTTTAGCTTGTGAGGAAAAAAAAAATTAGAAGGCCTAAAAACACACAATATTATTGGAGTCATAACTGCTGACTATAACACAAATTTGGTGTGTGTGTGAGAGAGAGAGAGAGAGAGAGAGAGAGAGAGAGAGAGAGAGAGAGAACATACTTGTTGCATCCAATAAAGTTAGTTCCATTTGTACATTTGCCTTTCCATTTGGATGGAGGAGGTCCGTAGCCTACATCACTAAAACTTGGTGACTTTATCCAAATTCGTACAACAAAAAGATCAGAGAAAGACATCAAACTCAGTAATACATTTTTAAAAAAATGACATTCTAATTTGTTAAATATATGATATCTATTCTATGTTAATGTTACTATGAACACATACATCAGCTTGAGATCATTTGTTCTCATTCTCTATTCCAATTTCCAACTCTCTGTCTCATAATTCTAGTGTTATTACAACATTATAATTTAAATTCATTACAATCTATTTGATTTTCGATGTCATTTTCAATATAGTCTAGGCTTCACAGAAACATTTAATCAATAAAACACACCAAATACACTCCTCACTAAATATCAATAGTCGTATATCAATCTATCAAAGGAACATAGAATTCCATCTAAGTTAAGAGTTGTGCCTCCATGTTGGGTGAATTGTCAAAAAGGTTGAGAATTCGGTGTACCCGAAGTGAAGGGAAGGGCTTGGGTGGGGCTGTGCTTGGGATATGTGACAAGATCAGAAACATCAATCAAGGGTTGAACCCAGTCCAGTCTGTAGATAGGAGTGAATCCTAGTTGGGGTTTGAGTTGAAATGTAAAGTTGGCTCAAGTTTTGTGGGTCTTGGTAATGCGCAGAGAGCATAGCGAGACCTTCCATTGTTGTATAGACTATAAGGTCGAGTCGAGAGAGGAATGAAATGAGAGGCACTACCCCGTTACCCACAAACACAATTGCCATGGGAATTGGTAGACAGGGAGACAGAGTTTAAATAAGGTGGAGGCACTACCCCGTTACCCACAAACACAATTTCTCCCTATTCTGGTGGTCTAAACACAACCCATTTCGTTACACAATCAATGGTGGCACAATATTTGGTTAACCAATCCATGCCCAAAATTACATCGAAATGTCTAAAGTTCAAGGGCAACAAATCTACATATAGAATAGCATTCCCAACACACATGTCACAAAATCGATATACAGATGCACACAACACAGATTCCCCAGATGGAGCACACACACATAGCAAATATGGCAATGGTTCTAGGGGTCTACTTAGTCTAGATGCAAACGCACAAGTTACAAAAGAGTGTGTTGATCCAGAATCAATTAACACAAAAGCATCCTGATTACATATAGAGATAGTACCTGAGACAACAGCTTCTGCATTTTGTGTATCGCCCGGAACAAGCGCAAAAACTCTTCCTTGCCTCACGGTATCTCCGGCGGTAGTAGATCTCATAGTGTTTCTCAATTTTGGGATAGACGCTATTGAGGTAGCAGCTAGTTTTCCACTAATCTGATTACAATCTCTGGCCATGTGCCCTATTTTACCACATTTAAAGCAGGCTCCTGACACACGGTAACAAACCTCACAATGCCTTTTACTAAATGTTGCACATAAGAGATGTATCTCGGGAAGAATTAGAAGTACTTGAGGAGCCTGCTGCTTCTTTAAAAATTTCTTCTTCGAAAAGAAGCCTTGTCTTTTACTACCCTTCCAGTCAGTTGTCTATTCAGCTTGTCTGGCTATGTTAGCTTCATATATTATGGCCCGGTCTAACACCTCAATATAGGTCTCCAGTTTGAGAGCATTCACTTTTTCTAGAATATCATCCCGAAGTCCCCCTTCAAAATGTCTCGCTTTCTTGTAGTCGGTGTCGACCACATGCGGTGCAAACCTAGCCAATTTAGTGAACTTGGCCTCATACTCAGCTACAGTCATGTTGTTTTGTTTAAGTTCCATAAATTCTGACACCTTTTTGTCGCAGACACACTGTGGAAAGTATTTCTCATAGAAAATCTCCAAGAATCGTGCCCAACCAATATCCTTATTGTTTTCACGCATTAGCATCCACAACCTTCTTGCCTCATCTTCAAGAGTAAAAGTGGCTAGCAATACTTTCTGTGTCTCTGAACAAGGAAACACTTCAAATAACTTTTCAATGCTGAGAACCCATGCTTCGGCATTCAACGGATCTAATCCCCCATGAAACTGTGGCGGTTTCATTTTCTTAAACTCTTTGGTGAGAGCTATTATTCGGTCATCATTCTGATTATCTTGAACAGGTGGTACTGGAGAAGGAGGCGGAGGGTGTGGTTGTTGCCACTGTTGTTGTCACTGCTGTTGTTGCCTCAATGTTTCTGCCATTTCTTTAATCAATCTTTCTATTCTATCCATTCTGGAAGTAGAAGGCTCCTCTATTTCATCCCCCTTGTTCTCACCATCTGATTAGACTTGCATTATTCTTTATACAAAAGTTTCACAAGTATGCATATACTAAAGTGCACACATATTCAAATAATTTGCAATGCGAGCAAGTCACAAACTTATAGCACATAATTGTTTACTTTGAAACATTTAAGCATATTCTTGATGTTTTCCAATTCATACTTATCACATGAATGCATCCTAGATTTTTTCTAGACGCTTATTGCTCATTTGGACAAATGTGTGAGTTATTAACTCGTGCTCTGATACCACTCTGTTATGGCACGAATCCGTCCCTATGGATTAAGGTCATAACCGGCTAGTAATCAAGGGATTACCAGCGGCCTCAACCAAGTAAAATATACTCCAACAAAGTTAAGGGGTCAAAACGGAAGCAACTTAAAAATTTTGTCCATAGAGCTGTGCTTACATGGCATATCATAACACTCACAATATCTGTTAAAAACTCACATCAAAAGGAAAATAACTCGAAGTTCTATACAGACAGGGTCATTCAAGTCTAAGTCAGTCAAACCCAAAGTTTATATGCAAAAGTGATCCAACGTTTTCACCAACATAGCAAAATTATAGCAAAAGAACAAAAGAGGCGAAGACAAGTCCTATGCGTGAGACATTTGGGCTGACTCTTCAAAATCTTGACTGTTTCTCACATATTTCACTGAGGCTGGGTTTGGACATCTCCTGGCTCACCTACATACACATGAATGAGTGTGAGCGAAAGCCCAATAAATAATATCATATAAAGAAAGTACACGAATGAGATTCACATATATCAAACGGCCTTGGGCCCATTTAGAATTCTATTTAGTGCATTATTTAGTACATTAGGCGATTCAAGCCCGAACATATCAAACGGCCCCTGGCCTACTTCATTCCTTAACAAACAGCCTCAAGCCCAAATCATTGATATCTGAGGGCCTTTGGCTCAATCATTTATGTCAAACGGTGTCCGACGGCCTTTGACCCAATCGTTCATGTCAAACGGTATCCGATGACCTTTGGTCCAATCATTTATGTCAAACGGCCTTCGGCCCAATCATTCATATCAGATGGCCTTTGGCCCAATCATTCATGTCAAACGGCCTTCGGCCCAATCATTCATATCGAACGGCCTTCTGTAGACGTCCCTGAACGCCCCGGGAGAGAAACTCCCGTTTCGTCCTTTTATGGGCTTACTACAGTTCGGACTCAAATCGTCACGGTTCCAAATCTGAACCAAAGAGTCCAACTCCGGCAAATTATTTTTGAAAACAGATTTTTTGAAAGAAGTGCCAAACATGGACTGCTTTGCCAGATACAGAGTCGCCACCTAAATATTTTATTTGGGGAATTTAGGAAACCCTGACTCATGCCTAAGGCCACGTGTCCGTCATCACCAAAGTTGCCTCGGCTCGGGAACTTGGGTACGATTGGGGAAGGTCAGCTATGAGCACCCCCTCTCGCCCGATCCGAAGATCGGCCTCTACTAACCATGATATCTAGTTTCGAAAACATTATGTGTTCTTATTCTGGTTAATTAGTCTAGAATTACTATGTGATGCGCACAACACATAAGTATAGACTAGATCGCCTAATTTGGAACAAAGCATCGCATATCCGTTTTGTTTGAAAATGGTTTGAAATTTGCTACTAGCAAGTAGGCTAAAACACGGATTTTCAATGAGCTGTTCCAACTCAAACAATCCAACCTTCACCCGCAGGCATTCAGGCAGTTTATATCACATAAGCATATAGCCACATGGTAAGCATGCTGTCATGTTTAACGTTCACACGCATGCCAGATGCTAAAGCATAAATGCTTACGTAGTACTCCAAGCCAAAATAGAAACTAGTTAGTAATCAAATGCATGATCCTAGTTCATGTTTAAAATGGCTAATGCATCGCATACAAAATGTCACTAGAATAGGCTCGGCTAATCTATGGATGGTATGTGAAATGTGACAGATAGCATATATTCAAGTTAGATTTGAAATATTATGCAGTTAGCGTGATGCGCCGAACCCGATGCATGTAATACAGATGGATGAATGCACGCATGCATAGCATAAGGTATGCTAAATTAAATATGCCCTAGTACTAACCATCAAAAACTAGTAAATAAAAGGGAAGAAAGACGTGGGGTTGGAAGACATACACACACTCACGCACACTTATTACACAATTGCCCTCACTCGGAGGGTCTGAAAGCATGATACAGGCCGAATAAAAAATCAACTATCCTAGCCAATTAATTATTACAAACCCTCTAATTAATTAACAAATTATTTACAAAAAAAAAGCCTAAATATGAAACTAAAGAGACCGCCGTAGCTCTACCTCGGGATGCGTGGATGATGCATGCTCGATTTGCCTTGCTCGGAAACCCGATACCATACCACTATTGTCTCTGTTTACACTGCCCTGCTCCTCTGAAAATTATGAAAATCCTGAGGTTGCTTCTGAACTGCTCCCTGAGCATTCTAGAATGCCATCGGCCAAGGAATAAGATCACCGGCCATGGGAATATGCTCATCGGCTAAATATTGGGCCATCGGCTGGACACTGATGGTCGGTCGGCACTACAAATGGCTGGTCGGCTATTTATTCCTGCAGAATCCTGCAGTTGACAGCAACAAAGGGTAAGCAGTGTATGGTATGGAATTTTCAAGCAAATGTGAGCATGGCCACACTCCCTATCATGTAATGGACTCAAGGGAGCGTGGCTCTCGACCCTCGGGCCATCAATTATGCATTTTGATGCATGATGGCCTAAGAGGCCAAGTTTGCCATTCAATGTAAATGTATGCACAAAAGAAATGAATGCCTCATGCCCTATCATGTTGAGGTCAAGGGCATTGGCGACCGAGGAGTGGGACGTGTTTCGTCACTTTAAGTATGAACACGCCTCATTCCTCAAGTTTGGTTTGACACTCTAAACCAAACAAGATGCAATGCATATATGCCATATACAATGCAAAGTGATGCAACTCATGCAAGGCAATATGAGCATGCTAAGCTAACGCAACATGATACTACTTACTCATGCAAGCTAAACTAATGCAATATGAACATGCTAAGCTAACGCAACATGATACTACTTACTCATGCAAGCTAAACTAATGCAATATGAACATGTCAAGCATACAACAAGACTATGTGATGCACTCAGCTAAACAATATACAAAACATGCAAACAAGATATAATGCAAGCATGCAACTAATGTAATGCAACATGCATCATGCTAAGCATGCAACTATATACAGGGGTGGCCTTAAACTGAAATGGGAGGCCTCAGCCATGCCCCAAAACAGTGGCCATAGATGATGCATAGGGGACACCAATCATGCATGCAAGCATGCACATACCAAGGCCTATCACCTAAGCATGGGAGGGGTAACTTTCAAGGACACTTAAAGGTGATGAATATGGACATTAAACACTCATGTCAAACTCTGAAAAAGCATGGGAAGGATGATGCCAAGACATGCTAGGAAATTGATGCGAAATGGAAGGCATTCAAGGCCACAAAAGAGGGCATTACTCAACACTTACCCCAAGCAAACATGGCATGGATTTTTTAATGCAAAACAGAGTTTTATCATGCAAAAATGAGCCCCAAAATCCACTGATATGGCAACCCAAAGACTTAAACACATAAGCATGCACAATGGCTTATATATGGAGCATAGGATCGCATCTCTTCAAAGCATTGAAAGGATAACAAAATGAAAATATGTAAGCATATAACATGGACCGAAATGACCTAATAAGTGATTCCAAATCACTGAAATAGCCAAGATAATACATGCTAATGACTCACACACCCGATGCCACCATGCTAGAATGCAAAGAGACTATACAAAGCATGAAAGGCATGGCCAAATCAACACCCAACAAACCTCAAGCATGATGAAACATGACCAAAAGCTTCATAAAGCTAGGCAAAAACATGCAAGCATGATGGTCTAATGGCAAGATGCGCTTCTAGGCAAAATGGGGGAATACAAGGAAAGTGTATAATGCATGAAATGGACCATCAATCCAACCAAAAACAGAGGCATATTATGACCTAACAACACCCAAAAACCTCTGAAATGGAGCCAAAGACAACTACTCATGCATGCTACTATTATGAGCCAAAAACATAGACAAAAGAGACACAAAGGAAGAGGGGTGTCCCTCCCCTATGCAAGACCAAAAAACATCTTCTTGACCACTGAAAATCCTCTAGATTTCAGTGGTGAGAAGACCAACACACGAAGGTATTCAAAGCTCAACCAAAGAAGGCACAAAAGGGCCAAACAAGGCCTAAGAGGGGGAGGTTGAACCCCAACACCAAAATGACCTTAATGAAACATCTTAAGAATACAAATACAAGACTTTTTTCAGTTATACACAAAGTTCAAAACAACATGCAAAGGGGTGTAAAAGCTAATGCAAGATTGGGGAATATAAAGCAATAGTGTTACCCTTGAAGAACACTTCAAGAACAGCAAGTCCAGCCCCCTTTTTCTGATCAAAACCACCTCAAAACTCCAAAAACAAACTCTCAACACCTCCACAACCGAAGTATGGTGTAATGCTATGTGTCTTGGTGCAAAACTAAGAAGAAAACACACTTTTAGGCCCTCAAAACACACACAAATGAAGAGAGAGAAGGAGATATAGAGAGAGAGTGGAGTATACATTAGATATATATGTATTATCTCTGGTTTTGCTGAACCTCTTCAAAGGAGAAGGGGGGTCTCCTTATATAGACAAGGCAAGGGCCAAGTCTTTCAAAGGAAGCTAATACAAAAGGGTCAAGGCTTCTTAAAGAAGCCAAGGCAAAGGGGTCAAGGCTTCCTAAGGAAGCTAGGACAGGGGTTCAAGCTTCTTGGAAGCCAAGACAAAGGTCCAAGCTTCCTCAAGAAGCTAGACTAAAAGGGTGCAAAGGGTGAAAGTTTCGCCATACACGTGTATGGAGGATAGGTCCGTGCACTCCAGCTGGCACAGCTGGCATGCACTATGCTTGAAAAAGGCAAAAAGGAGGTATCGGCCAGAAAAGGGGTCCATCGGCCAAATATATGGTCAGCCGACCACACAAAGAGCCGACCGGCCATCATCAATGGCCGGTGGGTTTCAGGGATGGCTAACAAGCCTCTTCCCACCCTCAGAAGCACAAAACACAAGTCCTTGGTGCAAAACCAAATACAGAACAGGCAAGTTAAGAGATCCTGAGTCAAGGCACGTGGTCGATGCTTCCGGGAACTCAAAATGAACACGAACATGGATGATCACCGAGTGTTCAAACGATGACGTCCAAGCCTTGAGGACGGTCAAAAATGGGGTGTCTACACCTTCGGCCCAATCATTCGTGCATGTCAAACGGCCTTCGGCCCAGTCAATCGTGTCTAACGGCCTTTGGCCCAACCATATGGCATAACAAATATTTGTCCACAATTCAATTTAACAAACTTATAAGACTTGTATGGAAATAAGCAATTGGACAAATAACATACTTCAAATATCTTTACTAAGATCTTACTCACAGTGTTCTACCGATGGATTTGCCTTCGTGCTTGGCCCTACACATTTCATGAACATAATGGGTCACAAACAATTCAATCCGCTCTTAATTCATATATCCCTCTTAGGCTTCTTTCTTATCCTTTTAACTCGTTCACAATGCTTAATGTATGCCTAAGAGTGCTTGGAAGTGAAAGAGAACGGAAAATGAAACACAAAACACCTTTACAAAATTTCTTAAATAGGGGTCCCCGCTCAAGCGTGGGTTCTGCCGCTCAAGCGGACCCCATGGTCTGCAAAAGTACTAGTTGCCTCATATTCACGCTCGAGCGCTAATTCGGACACTCGAGCTGAGGGTCAAACATATGCCTTAGGAGCTCGAGCGTGATTCTCCCCGCTCGAGCAGACGACAATGTCTGCAAAACTGTTAGGAGCTAGCATTTCACACTCGAACGGCCATTACCCTGCTCGAGCTGATGTGCCGGATTCTGGAATTTCCAGAATTGTTCTCCAAGTTCAAACTTAAAGTTTAAAGGTTCAAAGCTCATGTTTTGGACACAAAAACATGGTAACATATTACATAACATGAGAACAACAACAATATGAGGCCAATTGCTCAAATTCATGGTCCCTTTTTCCAAAAATCATTTTGAATTCTCTTCATGGTCCCAAAACATGTATATTCACCCTCAAACCAATGTCATATCTTCATCAATCATGCATGCATGTACATTTTTTACTCCAATTCTATCTCAACTGGTACAAACAAGGCTTATGATCATGAAACTTATGAAAATCATACATGCATGTGAGATTTGGTGCCCAATTCTTCTTGTTCAACATAATTCATACTTGAATATACAAAATTATAGCAATTATGCACATGCATGTTCATACAAGCTCCAAATTCAACAAATTCAATTCAGGTTATGTTCTTGATCACAATCCAACCTTGAATTTATAAAATTACAAACTCAAACTTATGAATCCACTCACCTAGGAGCTTCAATCTTTACAACTATGGCCAATTCTTGAGCTAATCCCCTTAGTTTCTTGAATCCTCTTGCAATTCTTTAATGTTGACCCCTCTCTCTCTCTCTCTCTCTCTAAATTCAGTTCTCTCTTTCACTCTAGAGAGCAAAATTAGATTTTGAGCTCAAACCAAATGAATAAGAGTGTATATAGGCCCTTTTATAGTCTCTCACTTAATCAAATTGATTAAGGTTAATAATGGTACTTAATTCAATCAATTTACACGAATTATTTTGATCCGAATCAATTTCTAATTAAATTTCACCATAGGCACTAAAAATTACGCTAATCACAATAGCGTAATAAATTTTGGTTTCTGTGGCCGATAGGGCCTTCAATTTAAATTCTAAAGCAGAAAATCAAATAGATTTTCCTACAGTGAATAGATAGAAATTCAAAACCACATATATACATGTAAATGGCACTCAAAATCATATTAAACACATAATCACATTCGGAACCAAGGTTAATTAACATAAATACGGAACAGGGTTATCACAAATACACTATAAGCATTTACATCCCAATATATACTTATCTATAACTTTCCCTGACCATAAGCCAAAGGATTTAAAAAGGGGACCGATATGAAACCGTTAACACATATATACATTTGAACAAGATAAGCAAAGTAATACATACTACCAATCTCATCTCCACAATACGAAAACCAACAAGTATAGATATCCGCAACGAACTAATTAAAGTAATACATACTATCAATTTCATCTCCATCGGCCTACAACACGGATGGCAGATCAAACAACACTAATACCGCAAAACACTTTACCGACCTCACCCGGAAGGAGGTGCTCCTCAAGTCATACTTTATCGGGCGCAAACTGGAAGGGAACGAAGAACCTATTACAAGGCGTCACACTTTGCCAGCTATGATACGACGAGGAATGGATCCCCTTTTCACACTTTACAAGGCGCAAACCGGAAGGGACGAGGAAACCTCTGTCAAGGTGCCATGCTTTGCTAGCTATGATACGGCAAGAAATGGACTCCCAAAAATCATCACAATAAAAACATAATCTTGCTAACCGACATCAATAATACATGGTGTGATACATACACCTAGTCCGATTACCATCATAACAATCATAATTAATTAATTACATTAACTCAGTTCTTTTAAAATTTACTCCGCAAACCCCAGTTCCACACGGTTTTCTTTTATTTCAAACATCTCCAAACACATCATAGAGTACTAAACATCAAGACCATAACTATTCAACAATATTCCCTCGACGGAAATAACACTTACAAGCGTTCTAATTACCTCCTTAACAACAAAATTCATAACTCAACAATGGAATTGTCTATTCAGAATGTTCACTTACAATCAACATTATATCATCTCATATCACATAGTCCATCCTACACTAGTACATATGCCATATATCTAGCAACAATCAATACCATCCTCCACCGATGGCCAAGGACAATACTCTAGATGCCAATTGCATAATCCAAGCTAATAGATACACCCTTAGGTAATTCCACCTTCCCGTTCATCGCAAACTCTCAAGTTTTATAAAAAGGGGTAATTACTTCCATTTTGTTTTGAAAACAAAACCTTACTACTCCAAATCCCAACAAACACCACAGTGGCCACATCCACCAACATTAAACCAACACCCCAATTATTCATAAACAACCACATCATAATCCCATTTCTATTTAACACTAAACTTCTCTTTTATATTCCAAATCAATAAAGGAAACACCCAACCATTGCAATTTATATCCTAAACATGATTTATAACCCACAACCAATTATACACAACCCACGAGCTCACCAATGTAAACCCATAACCACCCATATGCTTTTTAACAAAATTCAACAATAAACTATGTTTTTAAGTGCCATAAAAATTACCACAAGTCTATCTATAGTGAGACATTGAAAAGAAGCTCAAGAATCCCTACCTCTTGGAGCGAAGGGGAGATAAGCCAAAAATCCATCGGCGACGAAAATATGATATGCTCAGATCAAAAGGAAGCCCTCTTAACCCTCTATGTTTTGATCTATAGGACTAGGGGTGGAAAATGGGTGTAACTAGATGAAACCCAAGCTTTTAGGTCCAAAAAACCCTAACAATGGCGGAAAGGAAGAGAGAGAAGAGAGAGAGAAGCAAAAAATGACTTTTTGAGCACACTACGGCCTTTTATAGATGCGTAGTCCGCTTAAGCGCAAGAAGTGATGCTCGAGCGTTGAGACACAAAAAGTGTGACCGATCGAGCATAAAATACAAACTCTTAGAAGTTTTACAAACAAACAACCACCGCTCGAGCACAAGAAGTACCGCTCAAGCGAACACTGCTTGAGCGCAAGAATGGCCGCTCAAGCGACGAATGACAACTCCTAGTATCTCTGTAGACCTGCAAAAGTATTGGAAGTTCACAATGACTGCTCGAGCTCAAAAGTAAAATTATGGGGAGCACCAACTTGAGAAACAAGTCACCAACCTGTTCCCAACGCAACCAAGACACTCCGATAACCAAACCAAATAGACAATGAGTAGAATCAAGACATGAATAACCAAAAAGGCAATGAAACCCGGATCCAAAACATCAATGGGTTGGATTCAAACCAAGATCGCTATATTTATTTTTTATTTTTGTTTTGATAAATATAGGTTTGAAGCAATGTGGTAAGAGTTACAAGCTTAGATGGTTGAATTATCTTAGACCAGACATCAAAAGAGGTAATATATCCCCACTACAACAAAACAAACATTTTTAATAACATTTTTTAATAGCATTCTTCTTAAAATATTATCAAATATAATGCATTTAATATCAGATGACATGAGTGTTGTTTTCCAATGAATTCATATTTTATTGGCAACAGGGTTAGTTGCTTCAGCTATTACCGCAAGTTTAGGTGTCTTAGCACATACATTGGACAACCCCTTGATGAAGTCAATATGAAGCTCGTAGATTCATCAATCACTCTCAAATCATCAAGAAAACACTTATAAAACACCTATCAATATATAGCACCATTTTTTTTTTCTTTCTAAAAGTCTGGATGGGTTAAACCCTAAAAATAGTAAACGGCGCACTTTAAAGTAAATAAAACCGTGAAGATTGCTCAAGTGCATGCTTCACCGCTCAAGCGATGTGAGTAATGGCGGTGCAAAACATATAACCCAACCGCTCGAGCACAACATTCACCGCTCGAGTGGTAAAACTTGCTTCCCAGAAGTTCAGTTTGCTGGTAGAGATACTAGATACTCCTATTCACCGCTTGAGCGCAAAAATGACAGTTCGATCCCCGTACATAGCCAGCGAAATGGCAAACACAATCACAATTCGGGTTGGATTCGCATCTAAACACTCATAGCCTCACTAAAACAAAAGAGCAAATAAATTACAACTGAAAGGAGTTTTGTCAAATCAGATTGTCAATTACAAAAACCTAACAAGGATTTATTAATATTTTAAATTTAGAAAGAATCATTATAAGCCCTTGGATAATGCAATGGAGATCTTTCATTGCAACTTTGGAATGGAGAGGATCACAATCCATCATTTTCCATGTCAAAAAGGTAAGTATCATATTTTCTCAGTTCAATTCATAATTTTTGTTCATATTTTCTCAGTTCAATCCATCATTTTTTTTAAAATTTTTTTTTGGTGATCTATGCCAGTGTCATGTTTGTCAATATTTTCAATCATGGTTTTTATCAGTGATGAAAAATCATAAAAATAAATAAATAAATAAAATTGAGTTTGAAAAGCGTTATTAATTTTAACATAAAGATTTTGATTTTTTGCACGAACTGTGATCGTTTCGTGAATGCTGCTCCAAAAACATCACTGTTTTGATGAAAATTGTTTTTATTTTGTTACGAAACGATCTTTGTGATCTTTTCTAACCATTACTAATATTAACTAATCAAAAATAGAAAAAACCTAGGATTAACATTAGAAAAAGAATGATATTTTTTGTGGGAAATTACTATGGTACACACCCTCTCTACAAGTTATCACAAATGACATAATTCAATACTATGAGAGTCATAATTAAAAGTTAAAAAGAAAAAGGAAAAATTGAATTATAACTAAATATCACATAAAGTATAATCAAACAACTTTTTGATCATAACTAAAATTTTGTCATAATTAACATCATAATATGTCATAACTAACTACTAACTCAAAGATCGTAACCAAATGTGTATAAGCTAAATACCCTAGAATTTTCCAATTTTTGCAAATAAACTTATCCAAAATATAGAGGAGTGGTTGAGATTGAATATGATAGCAAATGAAACATGAGTACATTCATTGATTTTTAATGTAGTAATAGGCTCTTGCACTTATCAACAAGAATTGACATCGATGCTTCCATGCACTTAGAGATTTAAACCAAAAAAAAAAAAAACATGCATCTTATTTTGACAAGTTACTAAGAGAAGGCAAGATGCCTTTATTGTTATATAAACTTAATCTTAATAAAAACATGATGATGTTGTTGTTGCAAGTCCCTCCTCGAGTGTTTGTATTACGTTTCGTTTGTTTCGGTAGTAAACATTTTTCAATGAAAAACATTTTCTATAGAAAACTTTTTTCCAGCAATATTATTAATTTTTTTTATAGAAATTTTTTTCTTATGTTTAGTTGTATTCTTGAAACTAATGCACTAATAGTTGCATTAGTGGTAGTAGTAATGGTGGCGATAGGGTAGAGGAGGAGATGGCGGCGACAATGGTGATGATGGTAGCAGTGGCAATGTGGTGGCATTGGTAAAAGTTTAGTTTGGAAAACATTTTCTACCTTTTAAAAGTGGAAAATATTTTCTACGCAAATAGGCTTATTTTCCATTGACCATGAAAAATGTTTTCAGTTGACTTTTATTTTTTTTCGTACCAAACACCAGAAAATGTTAAAAAATATTTTTTGAAAAACATTTTCTACCAAAACAAACGTGATAAGGTCACTAAGCCATTGCGAAAAATGTGTTCTGTCGCATAGTTGAAGCCACAAGCCTTGAAACAGCTCAAGCCAAAGCTGAAGGAATGTAACCAAGAAGAGATACAACAACAATCTCAACAAGACTCTAACAACCAGAAGAATGTGATACCAAGGCATTACTTATGTCATCAAGAGAGTGAGAAGGATTTGTATAGATACCAGAGTGATAGATATATAGCTGTAAAGTAGTTAGAGAAAGAGTTAGAGTTTGTTATAACAAACTCTAACTGATTTGTATAAATAAGCGTAAAACGAGTTGATTCATTCATTGAGAATTCATTTCTGATTTTTGTTATGGTATCAGAGCCTTAGCAACTCTCATGAGCAAGGTCCAACAATGGTGATTTCTTCTTCTTCGAATTCTCAATCCATTCCATCGAATCTGAGTTTTCTTGTTGCAAATTTCAATTCATTGGTCACTGTTAAGTTTGATTCCACAAATTGCTTTATTTGGAAAAGCCAACTTCAGAATGTTCTTTGAGCAACAAATCTTCTTGATTTTGTTACTGGTTTGGTACCTTGTCCTATTTCAGATATTCTTTATCCCACTGGAAAAACTGTGCCAAATCTAGATTTTGTCAAATGAAAAACAATGGATGCACATCTTCTAAGTTGCATAACTCCAACACTCTCACCTTTTGTGTTTTCCTCAATCCTTCATCATCAATACTACTTTAAAGCATGGAGTGCTTTAGAGAAGACATACACTTCACTTTCTCACTCACATATTCATCATTTGAAAAATCAGTTACAGTCAATCACGAAAAAAGGGCCTTCAATGGAAGAATATTTGAATCAAATCAAGGAAATTTCTTCTCAATTTCGTCTTGCTTCTTCAACAGTTGATGATGAAGATGTTGTCCTTCTAACCTTGAATAGGTTACCTGAGTATTTTGCTCTTAAAATTGCTATACGTGCTCAAGTTAAGTCAATTTCAATGGAAGATTTGTGCTCTCTTCTATGTTTAGAGGCAATACAAGTCATTTTGCCAATTCACCATCCTACTCTCAGTGTTCTAGGGCACATTCCTCTACACATTTAGGTTACAAAAGTTTACCTTCTTTCGTGACTTTAGAGGTGGAAGATACAGAGGAGGTTGATTAAATCAATCTCACAAAGGTATATTTGGAGGAACCAATAGTAGTTATCTTATTACTTCTGGTTGTCAGCTATGTGGAGGATTCAATCACATTGCTTTTTATTGTTGGTTCCGAATGGATCCAACCTATCAAGCACCTCATTCTTCTTCATTTTCATCTTCTTCAGTGCCTCATTCTAAGTTCATTCATTACAAATCAACATTTATCACCTTAGTCCTGTTTTCCTTCTGATTCCTTTGTTACACCTTAGTATATTGATTATGCTGCCAAAAATCATATTACCAATGATCTTGGTAATCTTTATCTCTATCAACCATAAAAGGGCAAGATCAAGTGACTATAGGGAATAGCTAGAACATTCCTATTCAACACATTGGTAAGGGTTTTTTACTTACTCCATAATTTTCTTTTCAGCTCAATAGTCTTTTTCATGTCCCTACCATTTCTTCAAATCTCTTATCTATTCATCAGTTAGCTAAGGATAATAATTGTAAAGTTACTTTTGATGCTAACACTTTTATTGTTCAGGACAAGCATACGAATCAAATTATGCACAAAGGTCCTGATACGAATGGTCTTTATCAATTTGCTTCTTCTTCTTCGTCACCATTACTTCAGGCTCATCTTGCTCACACCTCGTCACAGACTTCCTTACCTATTTGGCATCAGAGGCTTGGTTATCTATAACCTCTGAAATTTCATTATTAGTCAGCATTAATCTACTAGTTTTAAGAATAAGGATTGTACTAAATTTGCTTGTACCCCTTGTAGTATTGCTAAAATTCATAGACTGCCTTTCAAACTATCTAGTTCTACTATTCAACCACCTTTTTCTTTAGTTCACAGTGATGTTTGGGGACCATTCAATGCCCCAGTATCTAGTTATAACTACTACTTGCTTTTTGTTAATGATTTTATTAGATTTTCTTGGATTTATCCTTTTTATGCTAAAAGTGAGGAATTTTCTAGTTTTTGGGTGTTTAAAGCATATGCTGAAAACCAATTCTCTACTTCTCTCAAAATTTTGAGGACTGATAATTGATCTGAATTTGTTTATCACAAAATGCAACACTAAAAAAAACTAAAATCTCCTAGACAAATCGACACAACGATTTTAATATGGAAAAGTCACAATTGGAGCACCTCTAATAGTGATAAAAATAAATAAATAAATAAAAAAAAACCAAGGGCCAAAGCCACAAAACAATCCACTAAAAAGACAAAAAGGAATTGCACAAGTGTACTCTCAATTACCTAGCAAATCCACGTCGAATTGAACCAACCCCAATGTACCTCTTCCACCACTGTCTTCACTTCGGAATTGTCTTGCCCAATATTGAATCCATAACCCTGATGTCGAATGCACGACGATGAGCCACTCTAGAATCAACCAAAGCTTCAGGCTCAAGTTCCACAGAACCTACCAAAGAATAACCCTCTCTTTTTTTGAATAAAATAAACTAAACAAACCCTTTGATATAATCCACTCAATTCATGATTAAACTCTCACAAATATCAAAGGAAACAACCAAAGAAGTTCCAGATAAAAACCCTAATATCCAATAAGAAGACCCTGAAGCCGTATCCTAAAACCTGACTGAACCATAGCTTTTATAATAAATAGATCCGCGATCTCTGCTTGAGCGCAAGAATGGCCGCTTAAGTGGACCAATAAAATGCATGTGACTAAATAGGGTCTGCGCTCGAGAGTATGAATGGCCGCTTGAGTGGAAAAAAATAACTCCTAGTACTTTTGTAGGCGAGTGAAACTTCTGAATGATCGCGATCTCCGTTCAAGCACAAGATTGGCCGCTCGAGCGGACAAACAGCTCGATCCCCAACATAGTCAGTGAAGTGGCAAACATGAAAGAAATAACACCACAAACTTCTTTGCAAGGCACAATTCGGGTTGGATTCACATCCAAAAACTCATAGCCTCACTGAAATAAAAGCTAAACAAAATTACAACTAAAAAGAGTTTTGTTAAATGGGACTGCCAGGAACAAAAACCTAACAAGCACTATTTGACTCATCATGGGATTGTTCATCATCTCACTTATCCCTATACACCAAAACAAAATGGGATAGCTGAAAGGAAAAAACCAACACATTACTGAGACTACCATTGCCTTGCTTTATCAGTCTTCTCTTCCTCTTAAATATTGGTTTGAGGCTATGGCTACTGTTGTCTTTCTTATTAATAGAATGCCTAGTCTTTCTCTTGGGCACAAGTCTCCTTTTCAGCTTCTTTTCCATACCAATCCGGATTATGATTTTCTAGAAGTGTTTGGGTGTCAATGCTTCCCTTGGCTTAGGCCTTATGCTTCTCGTAAGTTAAAACCTAGGTCTACTCTATGTACCTTTTTAGGTTATCACCCTACTACTAAAGGCTACAAATGCTTGGATCCCATTTTGGGTAAAGTGTATTTTTCTAGACATGTTCTTTTCAATGAAACATGCTTCCCTTTTTCTCTTCAGCCAACTAATTCCACTTTTTTATCTACTGTTCAATCCTTTTTCTGTCCTAATTCAGTCCCTTCCTCTGTTTTTATGCCTGCTACATCTGCTTCTCTTCCAGCATCTTCTGTTTCTAGGTCTGCCTGCCTCTCACAATAGGCTTACCTCCACTCTATGTCCATCTGCTACTTCACCTATAGCTCCTACTTATCTTCAACCTCCTCTTTCTACTTCATCTCCTATTCATATTTCTTCTATCCAAATCTATTTACCTTTTGCTTTTGATCATTCTTTTTCTTCTACTCTTCCTTCTTTCTTTGTTGTAGTCCCTCCTCTTAACCATCACACAATGATTACCAGGTCCAAGGTTTGTCATCTCACTCAGGCTTCTCCTCCTAATCTTACTCTTACTGAATCCATTTTTACTACTCAAGCTCTGGAATCTCCTATTTGGGCTGCTGTCATGAATGAGGAATTTCAAGCTTTTCACCAACAAGGAATTTGGCGTTTGGTCTCTCTTTCTTTAACCAAATTGTCATTGGTTGTAAAGGGGTATTTTGGATCAAAAAGAGCACTGATGGTTCTTTTGCTAGGTATAAGGCTAGGTTAGCGGTGTGACGCCCAAATTTTTGGAACATTATAAAATTTAAATAACAAAATAACTTGCTAAATAAATAAAGAAAATTCAACATCTAATTAGGAAAATTTAAATTCTCACATAGTCAAAAGTTTAACAACACAAAAAAAAAATAAAAAAATAAAATACAAGTCTGCATACAGCATTAAACAACATTATAACATTCTTAATTACTAATACATAAGATAATAAAATTTTATTATGTGAAAATCTTGATTTCAAATTAGCCAAGGTTCTACCATAGCAGCAGCTCCAAATTCAACTTCAATCCCTTCCTCGTCATAATTTGGCATAAAATGTTAGGGCAACAAAATATATGCCATAAGTTTTGCAACACAGTAAGAAAACATAACTAATTTACCATTCTTTTTAAAGAAAATAATCAGATCAATAATCATGACAATTAAAATAATAATAAAATTAATAGCATGATAAATATAACAACAATTATAATAATTTCAACAATTTTAATAGTTTAAGTGACACTCAAAGTCTCACCAAAGAGATTTTGATACCAACCACTAAGCTATGGCCACAGTTAATTTGAAACATCCCTCCCTCCTCCCCCAATTGGTCAAATATTCAAGAACTACCAAGGATGCCCACACCCAAAGTTATATACCCATGCTGTGGCATTCGTGGGCTGCCCCAAGGGAACGGTCTGCCACGGGCTCGTAACCTCCCTGTGTGCCACCCGCACATCCACCTTTATCCCAAAACCAAATACCGATAAAGATTCAAATAAGTCTCGTACCATCTTTAGGGTTTCGCAACACAATTATATAAAAATTATTAAAAATCAGGGCTCACCCTGAACTACCGGTATTAACCCTTAATTGTTAACTTTGTATATATCGTTAATCATTTCAACTAGTTTTTATATTAATTACAAATAATTCAAATTTCAATCACCAATAATGTTATACTATTTCATTAAAATTCCCAACATAAAATATTACACATGTCACACATTAATTAATCAATGTACAAAATTTAAATAAACAATTAAATTGAACCATGACATGAAATGATAATTTAGATACAAAAAAAAAAAAAAAAAAAATATTCCACAAACACTCACATGCATGGATTTTTAATTTACAAGATTTCATTAATTAGACTATTAAATTTTAGTCCAAATAAATAATTGAAATGATAAGTTTGGTTTCTTCTCAATCTGCCCAGAAATTTTAGAATATAAATTTTGTAATTAAAATTATAAATAAATTACTTATGCAGTTCTAAAATTGGTAAATATCTATAGAATATTCAATAAACATGTTATGGTTATTTTTCAGAAATCATTTTCCAAAAATAAGTTACAAATATTTCAGAAAAATTTCAAGAAATTTTATGACACAGATTTATCACATTTTATGAAATTAATTCCATAGTTAAATTTATAAATCAATTCCATAATCTAATTTTTTTTTATGAAACTAGACTTCTTAAATTTTATTTTTTATTTAGAAATTACCAGATTTTCTTTAATATTGAATTTTTAATGATTTTTCAAACATAAAATAAAATTTGTCTACAGCTCCAGAATTAATTAAAATTTTGTATAGATATGTACAAAACTAGAAAAATTGTTACACAATTTCCTTGATAAACTAGACATTATTTTTAACAACTCTGTAGAATAAATCATCTCAAAATTTTGAGTATAAAATTGTCTAAAAATTTGTACAACGTTCTGGCTGATTTATGAGCCAAATAAAATCTTCAATAATTTCTTTAATGGCATAAAATACACATGCAAGTCTAATTTTCACAATAATACCATGTTTTTAAGACTACCAATGTCTTCAAATATTTGATATAGAAATCAGAAAATTTATATACAACTATAAATAAAATTCTATCTATAATTTTTGTTTATGAACACAATATGAAATTTAACAATTAAAAAGAAAGAGTAGGTTGAGAGGGAATTCTTAGTAGAAGGGTTGAAATGGAGTGATGAAATGGTAGGAAAATATGTAACTTTCTTGATCCTTTACTCTTCTTCTTTTCCCTACTTATCTTTTCCACAGAACTTCTTATTTTCCTTACTCTTCACTGATCTGGAGAAAGCAAGCATTTACACACACAGACATATACATATATATGTGTGTGTGTGTGTGTGCGCGCGCGCGCGCGTGAAATCACCTTGTTGAGCTCTGTCTCTCTCTCTCTCATCATTCTATTATGTCTAGTTGGATCTTCTAATTCCAAGGGATATCATGAGGGTCTACATTCTACAATGACATGCATACAAACAAGTCACATTCGCTACCACCAAAAATCTGATTTATTTATTTATTTTTATTTTTTGCGTGGATTTTTTTAAATTAATACACTAAGGTTTTTAACTAAGGTATTTAGTAAGGATAATTATCATGTTAAATCCTTGTTAAAGTAATTTATAAACAATAAATATTGAATACCCACAAAAACATTATTCTTAATAATGCCTTTATTAGTGATTGAATTGGATTAATTTACAACTAACTTGTACACTAATATATTTTAGATAGACTCTAGATTAGATTAATTAATTTATTTATTTATTTTCTTTTAAGAATAATTAAATGTGGGTTCTCACAATCTACCTCAAAAAAAAAATTTCTTCCTCGAAATTAATTCGTACCTTTAGATTTGAAAAGTTAAGGGTAACTGACACGTATCATATCTTCTTGTTCCCACATTGACTCTAGAAAACTTCAACCAATAGTATGGTTTTATCTCATAATTTGTTCTTGAGACGATCTAAAATTTTGACAGGCTTTTCTTCAAATGTCACATCTTCATCAAGATTAATTTCCTCTCAGTTGATGATGTGAGAAGGGTGCGGCTCGTGTTTCTGTAGCATAGAGATGTGAAAAACATTGTGTACCCCTGTCAGTTGAGGTGGTAGAACCAAACAGTACACTACCTCTCCTACTTTATCCAGAATTTCAAAAGGCCCAACAAAGCGGGGTGATAGCTTTCATTTCTTTCCGAAATGAACAACTCCTAGATGAGGTTGTATTTTTAGGAACACGTGATCTCCAACTTGAAATGCTAAAGGTCTTTTCATTTGATCTGCATACCTTTTCTACCTACTCTGGGATGTCTCAAGTCTTTGTCTAATTAATTTCTCCTTCTCGGTAGTTTCTTGAACTAACTCTAGCCCTAAAAGAGGTACTTCTCCAACTTCCATCCAACATATTGGTGATCGACAAGGCCATCCGTACAAAGTCTCATACGGTGAGATACTAGTACTTGCTTGAAAACTGTTATTGTAAAAAAATTCGACTAGTGGTAAGTGTCTCTCCCAACTACCTTTGAAGTCCATTACACAAGCTCGAAGCATGTCTTCTAAAATCTGAATTGTTCTTTCTGATTGACCGTCAGTTTGAGGGTGAAAAGTTGTACTAAAACACAACTCTGTACCCATAGCTTTTTGCAGACTATGCCAGAATTGTGACTGTAAACACACTAATTTTGACCACTCGTAAGACTTAGGCGCTTGATTCTGAAGACTCAATGATGAAGGTTACATTGTGTAAATGGTTTGAAATCTCGACAAAGAAATACGATTTCAAGCTCTAAACAATCCCAACTTGTCATATTCACAGCATTTCTACCCTAGAAACTCAGTTTTGAACATTATACCAACTTGCATTGAGCCTGAAATAGTGGAACAGTGGAAATGCACTGAGGCCCGGCCGTGCCTCAGTAATGGCCAGCCGGGCATCTTGACTTTTCAAAGCAGATTGTGTAAGTATCTACCAGCTGTCTATTTCAGCATATATTTTGATCTGCAGCTCAGTCTCTATAAATACGAGGCTGCTGGACTGAGGTGAAGGAGGTTAAAAAAAAAAAAAAAAGTTTGAAGAGAGTGATATATTTCAAGGTTTAGATGTATCAAAGTATAAGATACTAAAGAGTTGAAATCCTTCTTTCATCTTCCTATTTTCATAATCTATATATCATCCATCCATACCATATCAACATAGAGCTTGGACTTAGAACTTGATTGAGATTTTGAAAACCATAACTCAAGCTTGAGGGTGTTGGAATCAAGTTTGTCAACAAAGAGCTTGCCTCTTTTTCAAAAGGTAGAATTTTGCACCGTCTTCTTTCATCTTCTTTTACTCTTTTCTTTTATTTTTTCTTTCTTTTATACACTGATTTTCAGAGTTGAGTTGAGGCCCAAAAAACATGATTTAAGGTCTTGATATTGGAGGGGTTAGCCACCCTTACTTAGGCTTTATTCCATAGCTTTTTATCTATTTCTTGCTTTTAGCTATTGTTTTTCACCTATTATGCGTTGTTTTAGGACTTTTTTAATTTATTTAAATAGCTTATGCTTTGACTAGTTTGTTTGTTATCTCGTAGGTTTGCTTGTATATCTTATTGCATGTTTATTCTAAGCTTTTCTCTTTAAGTAATTTCCTTATTTAGTAATCTCATTTTAATAATTGAGTTGTCACTCATTTTATTTCATTTGAGAGTCGTTTCAAATGGTTGATGGTTATTCAACACATGAACTAGAGTTTTGCACTTAATGGCTTAATCTCTACGGCGATTCATTGTCAACGGTGTAATCTTTCTTTCATGTTGGGAATTACTTCTCATTTGATGCTTCTCTCTTTTTAGAGGACTTAACATCACTATGGACAAAGAAATTAATGAATGGCAATGACTAAAAGAATTGATTTAAAAGCGATCAACACAATTAAAGAAGATGGCTTAAACTACTTAGGCCTGGCCACACGTTATGCCAAGTTATTTGAGTCAAGAATAATCATACGCTAATTCATGACGTTTTGATGATTCTTGAAGCATCTCTACCACCCTCTTTGAGTTCACTCCATGACAAGGGGGAGGGATGGTCATATTCATTACATTTCATCAATTTTTGTCCAAAATTGTATCCAAGATCATTAAGCAATCAATTTGCTCATTGATGATTTTGGAATCAATTCCAACCTTCTTTCAAGGCTTTCCCATGACAGAGAAGTGTGAGAAAGACAAACAGAGTACAGAACACCAAATGGACTTACATGGAACAAAAACTGTAGACGTCCCCGAACGCCCCGGGAGGAACGAGCTCCCGTTCTGTTCATTTGGGGTTCACTACAGTTCAGGACTCTAAATTGTCACGGTTCTCAATCTGAACCAAAGAGTCCAAATCCGGCAAATCGTTTTGAGAAAACAGATTTTTTTTGAAAGAAGTGCCAAACATGGACTGCTTTGCCAGATACAGAGTCGCCACCTAAATATTTTATTTTGGGAAATTTAGGAAACCCTGACTCATTTGCGTAAGGCCACGTGTCCGTCATCACCAAAGTTGCCTCGACTCGGGAACTTGGGTACGATTGGGGAAGGTCACTTCGTGAGCACCCCCGCTCGCCCGATCAAAGATCGGCCTCTACTAACCATGATATTTAGTTTTGAAAACATTGTGTGTTCTTATTCCGGTTATTAGCCTAGATTACTATGTGATGCGCACAACATACAAGTATAGACTGGATCACCTGAATTGGAACAAAACATTTTCTGTTTGTCTTTGAAAGATGGTTTGCTACTCGCAAGTAGGCTTAAAATGCAGATTTTGCCAACCTCAGGTGGGCTTAAGAGAAAAGATGGTTTCGCCACTATCTAGTGGGCTTAAAACTCACAGTTGATGATTTGTTCCAATCCAAATAACCCAACCTTCACCCAGCATTCAGGCAGTTATATCATATAAGCAAATAGCCTCATGGTAAGCATGCTTTTCATGGCAGTCACTGACACGCATGCAAGGATGCTAAAGCATAAAACTTACCGAGTACTCCAAGCCAAAACAAAAGCTAATTAGAAATCCATGCATGATCCTAATTATACAGAAATGCCTAATGCAACACATGCAAAAGTGCAACTATAGCAGGCTCGGCTATTCTAAAAATGGCATATGAAATGCTACAACTAACATGTATTCAACTTGGAATTGAAAATACAATGTAGTTAGTATGATGCGCCAAGCCCGGTGCATGCAAAACAGATGAATGAATGCAAACATGCTATCATACTGTATGCTAATTGAAACATGCCCTAATCTAACCATCATAAGAGGATAAATAAAAGGGAGAAAGACGTGGGGTTGGAAGACATACAACACACATACGCACACTTATTACAGTTGTGCCCTCGCGCAGAGGGTCCGAATAAATAGTACAGTCCAAATAATACAGTCCGAATATAAACAAATTCCTAATTAATTTTACAAATTAACTAAGAAAGATAATAAACTGGCATGCAAGCCAGGGACTGCCTTGACTCTGATGGATGATATATGTTTGGGCTGCCTTGCGCGAAAATCCACTAGGATGCCCCAATTAGCCTCTGTTTGCCATTTTCCTTGGAATGCGTGCCAAGCCCCGGAAGATTGGTGATTCTTGATTTGCTGTAGCAAAGAGCAGGAAATGGGCATAGCAATGTATTTTCACAAATGTATGCATGCCTCGATCCTCGTGCCACCAATCACGCATCTCGATGCATGATGGCCGAGGAGTCGAATTGTGCAACTCAATATAAAATGAATGCACATAAAAACTCAACTAAAACCTAACTCCATCATGGGTAATCCGGAGTGTCGGTGACTGGGAATTGAGACACGTTCCGTCACTCGGAGTACGAAACGTACCTCGTTTCCCGTGCCTAGGCAAATTCCTATCCCAAGCACAATGCAATATGCATGATATGCATGAAATGCAACTAAGATACAACCTAACATACACAATGCTATGAAATGGCATACACGATGCACGAGGTAACATGGCATACACAATGCACTAACATACATCCTAGCATACACAATGCTATGAAATGAAATGGCATACACAATCCACAATGGACTTACACCAACACAAGTGGACCTCAGCCACACTCACATAGGAGGCTATCAGATGAAAATGAGACAACTCGGAATGCGTGCACACATGCACGCAAACCGAGGACCACTCCTAAGGCACAAAATGCCACTCTAACAAGACATGGCAAAGCATGGAATATGGAATACTAGCATGCAAATTTCAGTGCTAAAATATGACCCGAAACAGCCCCGAATCATGACAATATAGCACCCGATTCATGAAATGGTCCCGAAATACAAGATTAAGCACATGAAATGACTTGTAGCTACATCAAGCATGCATTATTTGATCATGACATGTGAAGACAGATTCAAGGCAGCCCCAAAAAAAGCACGTTTACAGTTTTAAGCAAGGCCAAACAGGAAACACAAATGGGGCTAAGCTAGCATGCAAAAATGGCCCTAAATGTGAGATAAAGAAGCAAGTCACAGCTGCTGGCCCCAAACAGGAGAGGGTCCTTCAACAATGTTGAAGAGGGACCCAAAACATGGCATTTTACAGTTTATGACCGCGCCAAAAACAGTAGACAAGCATGCTCAAAATACAATGCAAAACAAGGCCAAAAAGAGAGCTATAGCACAAAGTACAAAAATGATGCTTCAACCAGTGAAAGACCCTCAATGAAACATGAAGAGGGGATCAAAATAAGGCTTTTTTCAGTTCAAACCAGAGTCCAAAAACAGAAGCACAAGAGGCTAATAAATCATGCAAAAATGGAGCCAAAAAAGGGATATAAAGGCAAGTGGAAGATAGAAGCCTCAAACAGTGATGAGTCCTTCAACAACATTGAATAAGGGCTCAAAATAAGCCACTTCACAGTTTATGACATGCCTCAAAACAATTTATACATAGGCCAAAAATACTACAGAAGAAAATGGCATACAAGGGAGCTAATGAAGCAAGTGTAACAAGGAAGCCTCAAACAGTGAGAGGCCCTTAAACAAACATGAAAAATACCTCAAAATAATGCTAGTTCCAGTTAGGGTCGGAGCCCAAAACAGCAAGCAAGTATGGATTATAAAGCATACAAAATAAGCTCAAAAAGAGGGAAAAAGTGGCTCACCCTTGAAGACCAAGTCTTTGACAACTCTTGGCTTGAATTTGGTGGCTCCTTAGCTCTGGAAATCAGCTTCAAGCTGCTGGAATGGAAGATGGGGATGTGGTGCTATGAGGTGTAGTGTAAAATGATGTAGGGCTTGAACGATTTTGGTCTTTGGAAGAGAAGGAGAGGGAGATACAATATAGGAGGCTAAGGGCAATTTTTCTAACCCTTAAAACCAGAGCTGGAGGCTAGTTATATAGGCAAAAAGAGGGGGGAAATGGGGGAAAAAATGGAGGGAAAACAATCAAGTTTCCCCCCAAAAATGCACCCCCCCCGGATACACAATCTGGGGGAAAAAGGAATACAGATTTGTAATGTACCAACCCTGAGGATCATGGCCAGCCAGTTTTCTTGGGCTTAGGTGGCCGGTCGGCTACCTCCCATGGCCGGCCGGCCAAGGGTCGAAAAGGTCAACGAAGATTAGTGGACGGCCATGCCATATTAGTGGCCTCCCATGTGTGTACAACACAACTATGTGGTTAAACACTAGAAATAGTGAACCAGGAGAGAGAACAACCCACTTTTCAAAGGGGTTCAAAATGTTGAACAACAATTACTGGCCAGCCACCAAATATTGGTGGCCTCCCAGATGTGTACATCCCAAATATGGGGTTTAGGGTGCAAGAAAATGGCCCAAGGGTGGTCAACATTGGCTTTGAAGTGAGGAAAAACAGGCAACGGAGGGCGATGAAGGGATAAAGCTGGCTGACAGAACAATTACTGGCCTCCCACCCTTCTACGACCTTCTCAGCAATGAAATAGAGGTCCTTGCCAAAAACGAATCAAAACCGATGCAAAATGAAGGTTCGGGGGCCGAAACGTGCAGCCCGAGGCCCCGAAAACTGGCTATTAGGCACCGGGAGTGGTGTTCGACCACGAAGTTGGTCTCTCGGACCACAGTGTCCATCAAAAGGGAGCAAATAAGATGTATGCCGAAAACCGGAGCAAACGGAGGTGGTTAAGCGGTCCCGAACCGAGGCACACGGCCAACGGCTGTGAAAAATCGGAAACCGGACTCCAAACGGGCAAAATGGCCTACGACCACGAAGCGTAGCCTATGGCCACCGAGAGATGATCTACGAGACCTCTCCCTCCCTTCGGGAAGAGAAAACAGAGAAAACAGAGCCTGGTTCGCAAACCGAGACAAAACATGAAAGAGTCCGGAAGTCCGGAGGCAAGGCTCGCGGCCAAGACTCCGAAACTTCTGAACGAGCAAGATATGCAATATCACCATGCGCTCAATCGGTGACGTCTGAGTCTTAAGGTCGGTCAAAAATGGGGTGTCTACAGTTACCCCTCTTTGACAGAACTCGAAAGTCATAAGTGACGGGAGTGAATGTCAAAGCCCAGAGACGACCCATTTTTGACAAGGCCGAAGACTTAGACAAACAGGCGAGATAAACAGAGATGCGCCCGCAGGCATGCCCGCAGGCAGGGGCAAAATGCAACTGACAATGCAAGAAGCCAAAGGTAGCTCAAGGTCATGCAAATGCAGCAAGCTGTAATGAAGCACATATCCACAACAGATGCAACAGTTTTAAGCAAGAATGCAAAGCAATAACTATATTTCATGCAGTTAAGAATGCAGAGATTTATTCAATTCTTGTCGCGTCTCACACGGAGAATATACGATACCTGCGCGATTCGTCTGGTCGCACCAGCCTCAAATGAACCGTACATACAATATCGTGCCTGATGGTGCTGGGGATCTCTCGCTTCTTCTTGGTTGAACCACAGGTACTACTTTTCTCCCTGACTATGGTCGCAGCTTTTCCTATTCTCCAACAAGGTGACAGACTAGGTTGGATCAGTATCCAGAATTGAGGTGCATACAGATGCTGTCTCAATCTATGGGGCTGCCATACAGATTTCAAGCTGAGGATATACCCCTGGGTATTTAAACCAGACTTTAGTCTCGGAAATCCCGAACCTTTGCGTTCTAGGCATAAGCCATTCGAACTCTAGTTTCCACCGTCTCAGTTGGTCTTCTAGGAACTCACCGCAAACACAGGTAGGTGGCTATACCAGACCACCGGAAGTCGTTCGGGCACGACAAACACCAAAGGAATTGCACCTTTAGAGGATTTAAGGTCTCCTAGACCAGGGAGTGCACAAGACAGTGCGAAGAAATGCAAGTAAAATGCAAGTACGATGTGCAGAAACAGTGCGAATGATGATGCAGGATTTAAGGTCTCCTTAGACCAGAGGATTTAAGGTCTCCTAGACCAGGGAGTGCAAAAGACAGTGCGATGCAGAGTGAATGCACAAAACAGTGCTAAACAGATGCACAAAATAGTGCGATGCTAAAGGTGTACAAAACAGTACGAGCAAGGTGAATGCACAAAACAGTGCGATACAGATAAGGTGCGCAAGATAGCGCGAATGGTACAATGCACAAATTAGTGCGATATGCTAAGCAGCGCGATTGATTTGAAATGCACAAGACAGTGCGATGGAGGTGCGCAAAATAACGCGAATGATAAACTGCACAAAACAGTGCAATTGAAGTGCGCAAAATAATGCGAATGATAAACTGCACAAAACAGTGCGATGCGCAAAATAGCGCGAATGATTTGAAATGCACAAGACAGTGCGATACGCTAAACAGCGCGAGTGATTCAAAATGCACAAAACAGTGCGATACGCTAAATAGCGCAAGTGATTTGAAATGCACAAGACAGTGCGATGCGCTAAACAGCGCGAGTGATTTGAAATGCACAAGACAGTGCGATGCGCTAAACAGCGCGAGTGATTTGAAATGCACAAAACAGTGCGATACGCTAAACAGCGCGAGTGATTTGAAATGCACAAAACAGTTCGATTGAGGTGTGCAAAATAGCGCGAATGATAAACTGCACAAAACAGTGCGATTGAGATACAACCACAAGATGCACAAGACAGTGCAAGTGAGACGCAAAGTGTAAGTGCACAAGACAGTGCGAGTGAGATAAAACGCACAAGAAAGTGCGATAAAATGCATCTTCTATGCAAGTATGGGGGCATTTTCCATGCAAAAGATACAGGCATTTTCTATGCAAGTATGGAAGCACATTCTATGCAATATTGAAAGCAAGCATATTCTATGCATGAAACAAGCAAAGCATATTCTATGCGGAATCGAAAGCAAGCATATTCTATGCATGAATCATAACGATGCGCGGCACGCATGCAACAACAGTGTATATGAAAGTTCACATTCTATGTAGTAGAGGAGCATCAAATATGTACTCTGGTGCCTCTGATTTACCTCTTAGAGGACTTTGCAACACACTCAGCTCAAAAAGGGCATACCCTGTTCATATTGGTGAGAGATAACATCTGCTGCTGCTGCTTTAATTGCCATTCTGACTTGAAGCATGCTTAAGCTTGGAGTAGAGGCACACTCATTCTTCAGAGCACTGACAAGGCCTGAAGAGGTACATATGGAATGCAATCTCAGAATTTTCTGAAGGTGAAACACACTCAGATGCTCAAAATTTTCCCTATTTTCTTTTGCTTTGCAATCCGGAACTTATATAGCTTCAGATAGGTCCTTGTTTTACCGTTCACACTTATCGGGGGTGGACCCTGCAGTTTTATGAAAGAACAAATCCTGTTTTGCACAAATGTGGAGAATAGCACAGCACTCTGAGCACGAGATTATTTTTTTGAAATTGAGAAATGAGTTCTCGACCGAGTATTGAGCCTACAACTGAACACAGCGAAAAAAGACTTAATAATGGAAAACAAAAGGTAAACAACCTAAACACATCGAGACACACTCGGACTGACTCAAAGCAAGAATCGAGACAAAACAAAAGACACAACACTCAGACGTGTTACAAAGACGAGAGACCTCTTGGTGCACGAGGAGCCAGTTTCTCTGGGTATTATTTCCCACCCTTTTCTTATTTGTGATTCTCACATCACTCGGCCCTTAGGCTCTGTTTTTCTGAAAAAGCCCTTTCCTCACTTTTTCTCTCAGCGCACATCTCTCTATTCTTCAATCTCTCATTTTTATCCCTCCCATGGGTGGTTGATGGATAAACAGAAAGTTGCGGGTTCTTGCCCAACATAATCAGTTCGCGGCTATTTCCTTCGGTGACATCTGTCGATGCGCCGGATGAGGGAATGGAGTATCTTGATCCATTCCAATCTTGTGCTTCGCACTTGGCCTGATATCTCGCTGCTTGGAGGATGAGAGAGCTTTCAGCCCTTCCGCTGTCGTCTTTAGTTGTGCCTTTTCTGGCAGGTAGAGTGCCCTTCTTGGCAAGTATGGCGCCTTTTCTGGCATGTATGTTGACAATGGGGAAAAGACAGAACACCTAACTCAACTGTGCCCCTAGTTCATCATTTTGACCATTTTTGTTTTTGGCTTTCTACTAAAACAATTTTAACCAAAATGAGAGTTAGATTAACACGCTTGTTCAATTTTCTGATTCAAAATCACACAAGTTAGGTCATGAGCACTGAAAATTTTCCTTTTTTGGGTCCAAGAAAAAGGTCCAGTTTTGGGAAATGGAATAGTTTTCGAGAGAAGATCAGTCAACCTCAGTAAAAATTCTCAAAAACTATTTTTGCAAACGACCACTGCTCAACAAGCACGAAACCTACTCTTGAGATGCACAACCTCGGATCCATAGCAATGGAAAATTGCCCCTTGTCTGAAGGACACTGCATGGCAACGGAAAGTTGCCCCTTGTTTGAAATGACACTGCGGCGTTTTGAATGGCAACGGAAAGTTGCCTCTTGTTTGGATAGTACCGCAGCGCATTGTAGTCAGTCCTCAGAGCGACGAACACAACCAAACTCTCGGATACAGAGAAAGCGAAGATGATCAAAACCAATACATGGGCACAATCGATTTGGAGTGTTTTACGGCTGGACTTCAGAATGAAGTTGCCTACGTATCCCAAAGATGGGAATCAAGCCTCACGTAGTTCAGGGTTAAGGTACACTCGGGTATTAACCTCTCCTTTTTAGGCTCTGACTTTTGCCAAGGCGCCCGTTGCGAGTTTTCGACCTTGCGAGCTTTGTTCTTCTTTCTTTCTATTTTCAATTCTTTTCTTCTTTTTTTTTGATATTCTTTTCTTTTCTTTTCTTTTCCTTTTTTTTTTGCATTTTTTTTTCTTTCTTTTTCTTTTCTTTTCTTTTTCTTCTTTTTTGTTCTTTTTCTTCTTTTTCTTGCTCTAACTTTTGCCTGGGTCGCTCTTCCGGGTTTTTGGTCCAGCGAGCCTCTCAAGGGTAAAAGTGTAGCTTGGTCCATGCCAAATGGTTATAGGGTTTCGAAGCCATTCGTATCCAGGAGAGTGGCTGTTGATTTGCAAGAGGACTCATCTTCAGCTCTTCGAGCATGTCTGATATCTTTGCTCCTAGTTCGAGGGGTATTTCTGTTCTAGCTTTGCAAGCTTCTTCTGATCTTCTGATCTTTTTGATCTGACTTTCCTGGCCTCTTGTTCGAGGGCTGCTTCAAATCCGGCTACATAGGCCTCACATCGTAGTTGACCGTTGAACCTTCTGAATTCAAGTTCAAGGTTTGAAAGCGAAGGGGTTGAGTCTCGAGGCTGAGAGCGATCCTAGGCTGCACAATCTCAAGAGCGATTCCACACAGGTCTTCGCAGGACCGCGCAAAACATTTTGTTTTTGAAAGTTTTTAAGAAAGCGACAAATCGCTCGCGCTAAAGATAGTATGAAACCAGTCTGGATCAAGCTAGGGTCCTTCTCAGTACTCACGCTAACAAGCATGATTTCATTCATTAAGGGCTTAGCACGCCTCTCTTTCTCTCAAATGATCAAAGTTTTGCAAATCCTAAGGAATTCCTTCCTCTTCGTTTTCACCGCAGTGCTCAAAAAAGTTTTGAGAAACTTAGGTCGATACAATGATTTCAAGGCACAGAAAAGACAGAGTTCTTTAGTCAAATACTGCCGTCTCATTCAGAACTTCCGGCATAACTGGCACAAGGCAGAAGCAAATGCGAGAGCGTGAAGATCACCGCTGTTTTATTCAAAAAATCTGTTGGCACAACTGGCTCCCTGGCAGAAACAGACTCAAAACAAAACGAAAAGACAAACATAAAACAAAATGGTGACGCCCGAGGTAACACCCCCCGGAATCACCCAACTCCTATACAACAGGACTGACTCGATACAACAAGACAGACCCAAAACAAAAGAGACTGACTCAAAACAAAAAGACAGACTCAAAACAAAACAACAAAACTGACCCAATACCCAAGTCAGAAAGCACAAAAACTGGTATTTGCACATTGCTCAGAACAGTGCGCGCCATTCCCACGTCTGGAGTTAATCGAGTGTCATCCGCAGGTGGTTCATCCCCCAATCACATAACATTATCCCCCCAAATTCATCGATCCAGTGCCGATAGACTTTGCTGGGCTCGGCGGGAGGATGACCCCATTGTCAATCAGATCTTGCACTTCGTGGTGAAGACGAGAGCAATTGTTAGTACCATGACCGGTTTGTTGATGGAAGGCACAGTATTGGGCAGCATCATGCGTAGCCGGAAGAGGATTCGGGAGAGGCCGAGGCTCAAGGGGTTTGAGATGGCCTTGTCTTATAAGGATTTGGAAAGCTTTGGACAAAGGCATGTGGAGGGCATGGAAGACCCTTTGACCTCGGGGTTGGTACTTCAAAGTTTGTGGATTTTTGCTGGACGCACCAGCAAAGGGCTTGGCAGGTGCTGGCCTGGTTTATTGATCTCTTCTGAGTGCAAGATTATAGCTGAAAGGAACGTTTCTGATACAACGACCCTTCTCCCGGCTTACCTCTTGATTCAAACTGCCCCCAACTTGAGTGGCAAAAATATCACCCACAGTTTTTGCAACCACTGCAAGCACTTGCTGTTTGTTTAGTCCTTCGGCCTTCAAATCCTCAACAGCCAACAGAAGATGTTCACGGGGATCCATGTCCGCCCCTATCTTGTTCTTACCGTCTGCCTCCACTTTGCCAAGGGATTGGCATTCCTCAAATGCAGTCCGTCCCAAGACCGGGGAGCCTTTTGACATGAAATTCTCAATATGTGGTGTGGTCAATGATGGAGCCAATGTCCCGGAGGCCAGATTTGTCACAGTTCTTTGAAGATCTTTAATCATTCCCATCAACTCAGAAGTAGTGGGTTCGCGGGTTTGTGATGATTAGGGTTCAGGTGCACCCATCATGCATAAGTCCATGCTTTCTGGGATAAACACCTCAGGCTTGGATAGATGGGCCGGGGTGATGTATATGCTGGGGTCGTAGGTGGATGGCGATATATGGATGAGATTGAGGTAGGCAGGAGATGTTTGGTCATTGGGGTCTGAAGGTGGAGCTATCGTCTGGTTGTCGATGAGATTTTGGACCTCATGACGAAGGCAATAGCAACGGTCGATGCCATGACCGTGCTGCTGATGGTACATACAGTACTTGGCAAGGTTATGTCTGGCTGGGAGTGGGTCGGGAAGAGGTTGAGGATCGAGGGGTTTGAGATGTCCTTTTTCCATCAGGAGTTTTAGTGCGCTAGTCAGGCTCATATAGAGGGGGGTGAAAGTTCTGCCCTGAGCTCGGGCTGGGCTGGCTGGTTGTAGGCTTGGTTTGGCAAAAGGGTTGGCTGTGACGACTGTATTGATTTCAGTGGGTTCGGGAATAGTGCTACTTCTGGCATTGGTACTCCCTGCAATCGCCCTCCTTGTCGGTTCACTTGTTTTGGGAATGATCCCGCTGTTGAACGCATTCTCCATCTGAACCCCCAGTTCATGCAAACTTTTGAAAGTGAATAGTGGAGCGACTATCAACTTTTGCAACATATCATGCTCGAGGTTTCGCACCATCATCTGCACTTGATCCCTCTCAGAAGGGCGACGATCTGTCATTTGTGCTGCCTTTGCTCTCCACCTCGCAACGAATTCCACAAAAGGCTCTGTTGGGTTCTGGCGGGTTGCTTCAAGCTCTTGGATGGTCATTTCAACTTGGGTATTGTAAGAATACTGATCAACAAAGGCCTCAGCCAATTCTTCCCAGTTTTGCTTCACTGTATTCTCCAACTTAGCGTACCAAGTGGCTGCTACACCCGACAGGGTTCTCCCATACAGAGAGAGTTTCTGTGGCTTAGTCAGACCCATCGGCTTTAGGACATCCAAGAAAAGTCGGATATGTACCATTGGATCCCCGGACCCATCGAAACGGTCAATATATGGCATTTTGAATCTATCCGGGAGCCGTACGGCAGACTCGGTGTACCCATCCTCAATGTCGGGAATGGAGTTAAGGTCCTGTGCCTTTTTGAACTGCTTCTCAAGGTTCGCAAATTTTCACTGCGGTCAGATCGAGGTCATTAGCATCAAGGGGATAAAGTCTCTCATTAGGCTGCACCAGGGGTTTGAAAACTCGGGCTTGAGCTAACCCTTCTCGAGGATCTGGACCCTGCAAATCTTCAGCTGGCGAAAGTGGGTCAAGGTTCGGCTGGGGTCCCAAAGCTGGATGTGAAGCAAACGCCCCAGATGGGCACTGCGTTTCAGTATTGGTCTCAGCCCGCATGGCAGTTCCCTGATTTAGCGCTGATATCATGGCCACAAATTCTTCCGAACCCTGTGCCATCACGGTCTGCTGAGTCCGAACAAAGGTGATGTGATTGGCGACTGACGGGTTAGATGGACCGGTGAGCCCTGACTGGCCTTTCTTTGCCTTGCCTCAGCGAAAGAACACCGGTTTCCCTTGAATCGAACTTCTGACCTAACAAAGTCTATCAGCACTAGTCCAATGTACCCGGGGGATATCGGAGCCTTCTGAAGCTATGGTTCCAGGACTACCTAGCAAAAGGGAAAACAGAGAGCATCACAGCCTGTTTTCACGATAACCCATATGAGCAGAGCTGAATGATTGTGCCTCTACAGAATTCTGCCGGTAAACTGATACCCTCAGGTAAACTGAATCCCAAAATACTGAACTGGTGCCCGCAGGCCTGATGCCCAAACTTGCAAACTGATACATGCATTCCTGTAGAGACGCACTCTAAAAGCACATAACAGATAAGTGAGAGCCAAAACACCCCTATGTTGGGGTAGGGTTTCCCTGTCCTATTTTGTCAGGAGCTAGGGTTTCACTATGCACGCAGCGGTTTCAAACAACCTATGATCAGGTAAGAAACCTGTCCTAGTTTAGAATGGTCACTATGGATCCGAATATGCACTAGGTCGAATGGTCAAAAAGGGAGCCCCGGTAAAACCGGGGTTTGTGTTCCCATGCTGGCAGAGCCCACAACCGGTCAGCCTTATGGTCATGCCTTGACAAGACAAGCCTCCGGCAAACCGTTCAGGAATAGCAGATGGCAAACACGGTGTCCTAGGCGCACCAATGCAAATGAAATGCAAAGAAACACACAAGTGTAGTCAAAACCAAATATCATGAGTTCGAGTCAAGTTCTCTAAATCCCCAGCGGAGTCGCCAGAAACTGTAGACGTCCCTGAACGCCCCGGGAGTAACAAGCTCCCGTTCTGTTCATTTGGGGTTCACTACAGTTCAGGACTCTAAAATTGTCACGGTTCTCAATCTGAACCAAAGAGTCCAAATCCAGCAAATCGTTTTGAGAAAACATATTTTTTTTGAAAGAAGTGCCAAACATGGACTGCTTTGCCAGATACAGAGTCGCCACCTAAATATTTTATTTTGGAAAATTTAGGAAACCCTGACTCGTTTGCCTAAGGCCACGTGTCCATCATCACCAAAGTTGCTTCGGTTCGGGAACTTGGGTACAATTGGGGAAGGTCACTTCGTGAGCACCCCCGCTCGCCCGATCAAAGATCGGCCTCTACTAACCATGATATCTAGTTTTGAAAACATTGTGTGTTCTTATTCCGGTTATTAGCCTAGATTACTATGTGATGCGCACAGCATACAAGTATAGACTGGATCGCCTGAATTGGAACAAAACATTTCATGTTTGTTTTTGAAAGATAGTTTGCTACTCGCAAGTAGGCTTAAAATGCATATTTTTCCACCCTCAGGTGGGCTTAAGAAAAAGATGGTTTCGCCACTATCTAGTGGGCTTAAAACTCACAGTTGATGATTTGTTCTAATCCAAATAACCCAACCTTCACCCACAGGCATTCAGGCAGTTATATCATATAAGCAAATAGCCTCATGGTAAGCATGCTTTTCATGGCAGTCACTCACACGCATTCAAGGATGCTAAAGCATAAAATTACCGAGTACTCCAAGCCAAAACAAAAGCTAATTAGAAATCCATGCATGATCCTAATTATACAGAAATGCCTAATGCAACACATGTAAAAGTGCAACTATAGCAGGCTCGGCTATTCTAAAAATGGCATATAAAATGCTACAACTAACATGTATTCAACATGGAATTGAAAATACAATGCAGTTAGTATGATGCGCCGAGCCCGTTGCATGCAAAACAGATGAATGAATGCAAACATGCTATCATACTGTATGCTAATTGAAACATGCCCTAATCTAACCATCATAAGCGGATAAATAAAAGGAAGAAAGACGTGGGGTTGGAAGACATACAATACACACACGCACACTTATTACAGTTGTGCCCTCGCGCAGAGGGTCCGAATAAATAGTACAGTCCAAATAATACAGTCCGAATATAAACAAATTCCTAATTAATTTTATAAATTAACTAAGAAAGATAATAAACTGGCATGCAAGCCAGGGACTGCCTTGACTCTGATGGATGATGTATGTTTGGGCTGCCTTGCGCGGAAATCCACTGGGATGCCCCAATTAGCCTCTGTTTGCCATTTTCCTTGGAATGCATGCCAAGCCCCCGAAGATTGCTGATTCTTGATTTGCTGCAACAGAGAGCAGGAAAGGGGCATAGCAATGTATTTTCACAAATGTATGCATGCCTCGATCCTCGTGCCACCAATCACGCATCTCGATGCATGATGGCCGAGGAGTCGAATTGTGCAACTCAATATAAAATGAATGCACATAAAAACTCAACTAAAATCTAACTCCATCATGGGTAATCCGGAGTGTCGGTGACTGGGAATTGAGACACGTTCCGTCACTCGGAGTACGAAACGTACCTCGTTTCCCGTGCCTGGGCTAATTCCTATCCCAAGCACAATGCAATATGCATGATATGCATGAAATGCAACTAAGATACAACCTAACATACACAATGCTATGAAATGGCATACACGATGCACGAGGTAACATGGCATACACAATGCACTAACATACATCATAGCATACACAATGCTATGAAATGAAATGGCATACACAATGCACAATGGACTTACACCAACACAAGTGGACCTCAGCCACACCCACATAGGAGGCTATCAGATGAAAATGAGACAACTCGGAATGCATGCACACATGCACGCAAACCGAGGACCGATCCTAAGGCACAAAATGCCACTCTAACAAGACATGGCAAAGTATGGAATATGGCATACTAGCATGCAAATTTCAGTGCTAAAATATGACCCAAAACAGCCCCGAATCATGACAATATAGCACCCGATGCATGAAATGGTCCCGAAATACAAGATTAAGCACATGAAATGACTTGTAGCTACATCAAGCATGCATTATTTGATCATGACATGTGAAGATAGATTCAAGAAAGCCCCAAAATAAGCACGTTTACAGTTTTAAGCAAGGCCAAAAAGCAAACACAAATGGGGTAAGCTAGCATGCAAAAATGGCCCTAAATGTGAGATAAAGAAGCAAGTCACAGCTGCTGGCCCCAAAAAGGAGAGGGTCCTTCAACAATGTTGAAGAGGGACCCAAAACATGGCATTTTACAGTTTATGACCGCACCAAAAACAGTAGACAAGCATGCCCAAAATACAATGCAAAACAAGGCCAAAAAGAGAGCTATAACACAAAGTACAAAAAGGATGCTTCAAACAGTAAAAGACCCTTAATGAAACATGAAGAGGGGATCAAAATAAGGCTGTTTTCAGTTCGGACCAGAGTCCAAAAACAGAAGCACAAGAGGCTAATAAATCATGCAAAAATGGAGCCAAAAATGGGATATAAAGGCAAGTGGAAGATAGAAGCCTCAAACAGTGATGATCCCTTCAACAACATTCAATAAGGGCTCAAAATAAGCCACTTCATAGTTTATGACATGCCTCAAAACAATTTATACATAGGCCAAAAATACTACACAAGAAAATGGCATACAAGGGAGCTAATGAAGCAAGTGCAACAAGGAAGCCTCAAACAGTGCGAGGCCCTTAAACAAACATGAAAAATACCTCAAAATAATGCTAGTTCCAGTTAGGGTCGGAGTCCAAAATAGCAATCAAGTATGGCTTATAAAGCATACAAAATAAGCTCAAAAAGAGGGAAAAAGTGGCTCACCCTTGAAGACCAAGTCTTTGACAACTCTTGGCTTGAATTTGGTGGCTCCTTAGCTCTGGAAATCAGCTTCAAGCTGCTGGAATGGAAGATGGGGATGTGGTGCTATGAGGTGTAGTGTAAAATGGTGTAGGGCTTGAAGGATTTTGGTCTTTGGAAGAGAAGGAGAGGGAGATACAATATAGGAGGCTAAGGGCAATTTTTCTAACCCTTAAAACCAGAGCTGGAGGCTAGTTATATAGGCAAAAAGAGGGGGAAAATGGGGGAAAAAATGGAGGGAAAATAATCAAGTTTCCCCCAAAAAATGCACCCCCCCTGATACACAATCTGGGGGGAAAAGGAATACAGATTTGTAATGTACCCACCCTGAGGATCATGGCCAGCCAGTTCTCTTGGGCTTAGGTGGCCGGCCGGCTACCTCCCATGGCCGGCCGGCCAAGGGTCAAAAAGGTCAACGAAGATTAGTGGCCGACCATGCCATATTAGTGGCCTCCCATGTGTGTACAACACAACTATGTGGTTAAACACTGGAAATAGTGAACCAGGAGAGAGAACAACCCATTTTTCAGAGGGGTTCAAAAGGTTCAATAACAATTACTGGCCGGCCACCAAATATTGGTGGCCTCCCAGATGTGTACATCACAAATATGGGGTTTAGGGTGCAAGAAAATGGCCCAAGGGTGGTCAACATTGGCTTTGAAGTGAGGAAAAACAGGCGACGGAGGGCGATGAAGGGATAAAGCTGGCGGACAGAACAATTACTGGCCTCCCACCCTTCTACGACCTTCTCAGCAATGAAACAGAGGTCCCTGCCAAAAATGAATCAAAACCGATGCAAAATGAAGGCTCGGGGGCCGAAACGCGCAGCCCGAGGCCCCGAAAACTGGCTGTTAGGCACCGGGAGTGGTGTTCATCCACGAAGTTGGTCTCTCGGACCACAGTGTCCCTCAAAAGGGAGAAAATAAGATGTATGCCAAAAATCGGAGCAAACGGAGGTGGTTAAGCGGTCCCGAACCGAGGCACACGGCCAACAGCTCCGAAAAATCGGAAACCGGACTCCAAACGGGCAAAATGGCCTACGACCATGAAACGTAGTCTACGGCCACTGAGAGATGATCTACGAGACCTTTCCCTCCCTTCGGGAAGAGAAAATAGAGAAAACAGAGCCTGGTTCGCAAACCGAGGCAAAGCATGAAAGAGTCCGGAAGTCCCGAGGCAAGGCTCGCAGCCAATACTCCGAAACTTCTGAATGAGCACGATATGCAATATCACCAAGCGCTCAATCGGTGACGTCTGAGTCTTAAGGTCGGTCAAAAATGGGGTGTCTACAGAGCCACAACCGGCTTTCTGTAGGCTCGGCCAGGTGTCAGTAAGGGCCAGTTGGGCATCTACGAAAGGTGAGGCAGTGTGTTCTGCAGAAATAGAGGGCAGTGGTTGAAAGTGAAACAAAACAATCTGGGCAGATAGAGCAGCTTCTGGGCACTGCGCATGCGAGCAATGTGCATCTTTGGATTTGTGGCTTATTCTTTAGTTACTTATTAATTCATTTGGTTTTGCAATAAGTAGTTAATTCGGACATTGATTCGGACCCTTCTACGTAAGGATAAAATTATAATAATGTGTATGTCTTCCAATCCCATGTCTTTCTCCGTTTTATTTCCCAACCTATGATAGTTAGTTTAGGGCATCATGTTTCATTTAGCATACTTCATGTTTGCATCCACTGGTATTACATGCATCGAGGCTTGGTTCGTCATTTTAACTCGTATTGTTATTTCTTATACTTCTTTAAATTTGTGTTTAAACCGCAAGCTATCAAATTGATTCATATGCCAAATTAGTATCCGAGCCTAGTAAATTGCATAATGTATGTGTTGCATTAGTCATGTTGCATAGGAATCATGCATTTTTCTAACTAGTTTCTCTTTTTGGCTTGGAGTACGAGGTAAGCTTTTATTTGCTTTAGCACGTTGCATGAGTGTGATTATTGCCATGTCCAGCATGCTTGCGATGAGGCTAAATGATTAATTGATAAACTGCTTAAATGTCTGTGGATGAATGTTATTTGCTTGAATTAGAATAATTTAAGTAATGTTCATATGCAGTCACCTTTTCAAGTGATACATGTTCAAAGTAACTTTTTTTCAAAACAAACATGAATCAAGTGTTCCAATGCTTGCAAAATTAGTCTATACTTGTATGTATCACATAGTAAAGTTAACTTAATAATCGGAATAAGAGCATGTAATATAAATAAAACTCACATCATGATTAGTAGAGATCGATTTTTGATCGAACGAGTGGGGTGTTCAATTCATGACCTTCCTCTCTCGTACCTAAGTTCCCAAGCCGAGACAATTTGGTAATGACGGATAAGTGTCCTTTGGCACCAGTTGCGGGTTTTCTAAATTTTTCAAAGCAAAATATTTAGGTAGCAACTCTGAAATCTGGCAAAGCAGTCCATTTTTTGGCATTTGATTTAAAATATCGATTTTCTAAAAGAATTGCCAAATTTAAATTTTTTTGCATTTTCATTATTTCACATTGTACTTGTGAAATGATAGTCATTAGTCACATCTAACCAATGATACATAAAAAGGGAGGAGGGGGAATTAATGAGTAGATGGTGATACCATATCATTGGTATCACCATTAAATTTAAATTTTTTTGATAGGAAAGAAAACAGTACAGAGCCAGAACACAAGTCGATTGGCTGACATGGCAAATTTGATATTGCAAAATTATTTGATTTCCTTGTTATCTCTGCTTCCTTCCTCCAATTAGTCTAGCTATTCAAAATTTTAGGCTGAAAAATTAGATGTGTTGGCCACAGACTCAACTCTTGTATATATCAGAAGACCACATAGTATTTTTCAATTTCTCTCTAAAAGTCTGAATAATTTTTTCTAGATATCTCTTGAACATCATAACTAGGTCTCCTCAAATCCCTGAAAAACACAATACATACTTCAATAAATTTTCCAATTTCTCAACTCTAATTATTATTAATCTTTAAAACTCTGATATGACAAAAAAAAAAAAAAAAAGCATATGATATACGCATAAAGTGGAGTGAGTGGTGGTATGTACAAGAACTCAGGAATAACTAGAGCTTCATCAACAGAGAAAATTAAAAAATAAAAATAAAAAAAGGAGAGAGAGGTTACTTTTGCTTCCTCTTTATCTTTGAAACTTATGTCTAAACTCAGACGTCGGGTAGTATTTATACAGAGGGAAGATAGAAATAGTGGTTGGCGTCAATGCAATTTTGCTGAATTCTTTCTTTTTTTAATTTTTTGTTTTGAATGGGTCAATCAATGTTCTTCTGATTAGACATGAATGGGTGATTGGTTGGTTTAGGGTCGTTCGTTCTCATTGATGCAGTGAGATCAAAGCATGTGAGACTACTTTTTTGTTTTCTTTTAATAATATATATATATTTTTGGGTTTGTTTTTGAAGTGTTCATTCTCCTACGGATTATGACTAGTGATTAGACATGAATGATTGATTTAGGGTGATCAGTGAGTTTAGCATAAAATTAAAAAAACTCAATTTTTTTTAGTAATATTTTTTTTTTTCAAATTACATCATTTTTTTTTTATTTTTCAGGTCCGTTTCATTCTTCTACAGGGACTATGATTAGTGATTAGACATAAACGATTGGTTTTGGGTGGGCAATATGTTTAGCATAAAATTAAAAAAATCATTTTTTTTATATTTTATATTTTTAGTATTTTTTTTTCAAATTACATGTTTTTTTAAAATAAAAAAAAAACCAAGCCTGTTTTGTATAAACGAATTATAAATTTTAAAAAAAAAATGTTCAGGAAAGACAAAAACAAAAATGAAAAATTCCTACTATTTTATACTCTTTTTTTTCAAAATTTTTAAATTATCTTTAAACATTTGCAATCGTTCTAGGCAACTATAATCTAAGTAGAATTTTATTATTTTTTTAAAAAAAGTACAAAAAAGTTGAAAAAAAAAAATTAAAAATTGAAAATGTAAATTGTATATTTATTTTTTCTACATTATAAAAATAGAAAGGAGATAATCACAAAACAAATTTGGCGTGTGTGATTTGTTGCTTTTCTCGTTTTGGGTCGTGCAGTTTGTCGGCTGCATGACGCGTATAAAACATCAACAATCAATGACATAAGCGAATAAACCTTTGTGTCCCAAATGCATAAACGACAGAAGAAAAAAAAAGAGTGCTTCTCATGCATGTGTATTTTCTAAAGAAGAGTTTCAGCAAAGTGCAAGAATATTACAAAAAGTTATGTGATGATCCTGAGGTATGTCGGCTTGTTTGAAAAGTTAACAAAATAGTAGTCAAAAAAATTATTTAAAAAGTCAAAATTAATAAATTATATAAAAAATTAAAAAAAAAAATTTCTTCACTTTTTACATTTTTTTTTTAATAAAAAGTTAAAAAATCATTTCAAGCATAGTAATTTTTTTAATCTCATATTTTAGTCAAAAAAATCAACAAATGTCATTAAAATAATATGTTTCCAAATGAGGCATCATTTTGTTTGGTTTGAAAATTTTAAAAATAATTCTTTTAATTTGTAATTCTTATTCTTTTATTTTAGTAAAAAAAATTATATTTTAATTAATTTATTATAATTTTTAAATTTACTAAATCTAAATACATTTAAAAATATAAAGTTTGTGTAATTTTTTTAAAAAATGCATTATATATATATATATATATATATATATTCACTACATTTTTTAACAACTTGATAGAAAATCATATGATATTCTTCAACCACCTAATAATTTTTCATAAGTTACTCACTAATCACTGGGAAAAATTTTCATAGACTCGCTAATCATCGATTCTCAAATTCTTATGCTATTCTCCGATCACCAACATAAATTAATAAATTTTATTGTTTTAACCATATTTCGTTCAAGTTAGCACGCTCCGACAGCACAGGGAGAATTCCCATCCCAAAACTTTCAATTAGATGATGGAAATATATTTTTTTATTCAAAAGGTGAATATAGTGCATCTAATATTCACCCAAACTCTAACGACAAATCATTTTCTTCTCTAAAAATTTCCCTTCAAAATATTTTCATCAAAAGTGAATAATTTTTGTTCATAAATAAATACTAATTTGCAAATATTTGTTAAATATATTTAATATTATACTCAATTTAAAAATATAATTTCATTTTTTTTATTAGCAAAGAAAACGTTATTGATGAAATACAATTGAATTATATCAATAAAGAGGAGCTTGAAGCTAGAAGAAGCTCCAACCTCCTAGTTTTTTTTTTAAAAAAATATTATACTCATTTTTTTAATATTACCAATTTAAAAAAAAATTAAATTTATGTATTAAAGTTATAATATAATTAAAAATATAAAATGAATAGTATTTTGAAGGACATTCAATTTTTCATCCTCTCTCTATATTTGGAGAATGAATCCATTATTTTTTTTCAAATAGAGAGAGTTTTAGAGTGGATGTTTGGAAAGTTACTATTTTAGTAGGCTATTTTAGTTTTTGACTATTTTTATAGGCTAAATTTTTTGTGTTTAGAAAGATAGATCGATTTTTGTAGTTGGATGTGATATTTGTGAGAGAAAAAATGAAATGATTATCAGTTTGATATGATATTTAATCTTATTAACTATTTTACCATATTTTGTCTTTTTGTAAATTTTAGCCAAAAAAGTTAAAAAATAGCCTTTGCCAAACACCCCAGAGAATGTGTTGGAGTGTCCAATCGTCCAAATTTAAAAATTTGAAAAATAGATTGAAAATGCTTTGAATAACTTCTCCTCACTCTTCCACAAATGAAAAGTTATTAGTTGGTTTTGAGGCACCGTCATTTGATGTTTCAATGATATTTTGATTAGTGAAAACATATAGATTTATATTAAGGACTGGTTTGACATATCTGTAAAATTAAATTTTTTATATATTTTTTTTGATGAATAATGATAACATTTCAACTTTTTTAGTAATTTTTTGATTTTTTGTGTAAAATTAATTTTTTATATATATATATATTAAGGACTGGTTTGACATATCCTAAAAAATTCAAAAAATCAAAAAATTACTAAAAAAGTTAAAATGCTATCACTATTCATCAAAAAAAATATATAAAAAAATTAATTTTACCCAAAATTATTACAAACAACTCTAACGTCCCCACAGACAGAGAGCTGATTTTTTTGAAAAAATTACACAGACGGGGTGCACAAACAACATGTTGTTGTTTGACCCGTTGGGGCCTATCACGGGTCCCGTGTAGAAATCGTTAAGGACTATACGTTTGTAAAAAATCACGTTGATTGGATATCGCTAACTACATGATCAAATCAGTTTTGTATAAAAAAATATATGGTGTTATAGTTAACGGTTGAAAAAAAATAATCCGATCAGATAGCAATCAATATCTGATCAGCGTGATTTTTTACAAGCAAATAGTACTCGACGAGTTCTACACATTGAACAGTTCCGATTAGCAAAATGGGACCCGTGGTAGGCCCCTACGAGCCAAATAGCACCATCCAATTCAATGCTAGAAAATGAGGAAACCATCTCCTAGCCTATACTCTGCACACGCTACCCCTTAGAATATCACACCGTACTGCCTATTATATCCCAATTTTCTTCTACATAGTAATTTATACAACTTTTTAATTCATATTTTTTTTGTAAAAAGTCAAAAAGTTATTCCAAACAACAATTTTTTTTCCTCAACTTTTTAATTCAAAAAATCAAAAAATACATTTATTTAAAACATGCCAAACAATTCTTAAGTAATTAAAAAATATAAAAAAATATAATAAATTATTATTGATAAAAAAATATAATTAATTTTTTTCTCATAAATAGCTGTATGTGTCACATCATAACCTCACCTCGTCAATGAAAATTGGTCCGAAAGTTTCATATGTGACAAAGACTGATGATGACGCACAAGACAGACACGATGTAAGATGCTTGTCACAATCAACCTTCTAAAAATGTCAATTTGTTGACTTAAAACAATTTCATAAATTTGTTAGGAATAAATTATATTAATTTTTTTGCCAATATTTTTAAATTAAAAGAAATATAATAAGTTTTAGAATTTTGATATAATTATATTATTTTTTTTATAGTAAGGTTTAACCGACAACAACTATACAAATTGTATAAAAATATAAAAATACATAAAGTAATATATACATTTTAATATAAAAGAATTGAAAATATTATTTTTTGTTTATACGATTAATGATTTTCTGATGAAAGTATTATATGGGTTAAAATCTTAAAAGAATTAAATATTTTTATTTTATTTTATTAGCGAAGGAAAAACTTTATTGTTGAACATCCATAAAAGAGTGCAAAGAGTGTCAAACTTATGAAATCTACTATATCTTTTTTCAGGTCTAAAGAGAGGTTAATGTAATTCATCCTTTAATTTTTTTAGATAATGATTTTTTTTAACTAATTAAAACTCAATTCTTTGGCCAAAAATAGACATGCCAAACAACTTGAACTATTTTTTACAACAGCAATATTACAAATCTACCCTTATCAATTCAGAAATTATCCAAAATCTTCATCTTATAGTTCAAATTTATTCTATATATAAATCAAATACTACATAAATTAATTTTCACCTTACAATCACCCACCCAAAATTTTTTGGGTGAATTAATCTGAAGGGAAATGATACGGAATTCTAAATCAAAAACTCTAATTTGGGCTCTAGTGATGTGATAAAAAAAAAAAAAAGGAAAGAAAAAACAAGGCACAAATATCGCATCATAGGTGGAGAGTAGCTCATTAGAGCTCCTCTAGAGCTCTATATACAAAGCTCTCAATCTTTTTTTCCTAATCTGAGTCCCTATGTTAATTCTTTTGGCAAAATGAACTTATAAGCCCGTTTATAACCCCAAAGTTGTACTACTAGATTTATGTACATCTTGAAAAATTGTTATCATTATTAGTCTTGATATATGTGAAAAAATAAATAGACTAATGTGAAAAGTTTATTAATTTTTTTAGTTTCTTTTAAGTTGGTCATCTTAATTTAAAAGAGCATTTAGGTTTGGTAGATTTATTTGGGCAAATTTTGATGATCCGAATCCTTTATTTTTTAAGTCTCGTTGAGTAAAATATTCGTGTAAAAAATTAAAATGATCGGATATCGATAATTATATCTTTGAATCACATTAGTATTATAAAAAATAAATGGTTATTCTTGAAATTATATTTGTCATTCATTTTTTTTTTAAAAAAATATGATTCAAACATAGGGCTACCGATGTTTAATCACCTTAATTTTTTCATGAATATTCTTCTCATCAACTCTTCAAAAGTGAATAGTTCGATTCACTGAAATAGATCCCAAAATGGCCCTAACAATCCCAAACACTCTCTCAAGTTGAGATAATAACTTAAAAGAAGCCAAATCCTTTTTTAAAATACTTAAGAATAGATAAAAAGTAGAGTAAATTACATCACCGGTCCCACTAGTTTGAATGAAATATCACTTTGGTCCCCATAATTTCAGTTTGAACAATTTAATCTTATACTTTTAATTTTATTACAATATGATCCCTCTATCATGTGTTGTTAATATTTTGAAAACTAGAGAGACTAAAGTGAAATTAAACAAAAACTATAGGGACCATTGTGTAATGAATGTTACATCAGTAGTCCCTATAGTTTATTTATTTAATTTTTTTTTCATTTTGGTCCGTCTAGTTTTTTATTTTTTATTTTTTTTTTTCTAAATTCTAATGACAAGTGATGGATGGATCAAATTGCAACAAAATTGAAAATGTATGGATTAAATCGTTTAAATTAGAATTATAAGGGCAAATTACATATACCCCCTTGAGGTTTGGCTAAATTACAAATACCCCCTGAGGTTTGAGAAATTACAAATTTCTCCCTGAATGCTATTTGCATAACAAATTATGGGGTAATTTGTTATGAAATATAAATCTCAAGGGGCAAATTGTTATGAAAATACAAACCTCAGGGGACGGGATGTAATTTCCGAAACCTCAGGGGTATCTGTCATTTAGTCAAATCTCGAGGGAGGTATATGTAATTTGCCCGAATTATATAAAAAAAACTTCTCTTAAACTAGAGGGAGCAATGGTGTAATTTACCCTAATTAGTAAATTGGGATTGTAAATTTTTTTTATTGTCATATGCTTCTTAGTGATAATCGTTAATGTTGTTAGGTTAGCCTATAAAGCAAACTCCTGCTGACCACCTTCTGGTGATGTTCATTTAGAATTAAATATTGTCAAAAAAAAATCAAAAAATGCAAACATATTTTTATGTACTTTTTTAAATTTCAAAAACGAATTTTGTTTTTTTCGATTCATAAAAAAGAAATTTGTTAACGAAACTTCCCAGGCACTTGTTGAGCAATTGTTAAGCAATTTAATAACGTTTTACAAACTAATATACTCAGGAGAATGACTGACAGCTTAACACTCTTTCTATCTTCTATATATACCAACCATTTCATGTTTTTTTTTCTTTAAAACCATAAGGACACAACTATCAACATCAGAAAAGGTAATCACTTTCTCTCTCTCAAAAGCTTTTAGAGGGTCTCTCCAAGAAAATTATTTAGTGTTATTGACGCAAATATATGTATACTATAAAAAATTAAGATTTTGGGAATTAAAATTTAGAGGCAAAATTAATTTTTTGGAATTAAATATTTTTATTGCGAAAAATATCGTTACTATATTTTTAACAACAAAAATTGGATATTAGTAATGAATTATTATATATTTGGTACCAAATTTTGTCTAAAAAAATAAATAATTTTGAGATCAAATTATTTTGTCTATAAAAGTTTATTTATTAGTGACATTTTCAAAATTTTGTCGCTAAAAGCCCTATTTTTGACTTTTCGGAACGATCTTTTAGCAATTATCCTCACGATGATAGAAATCGGTCTCTAAATGTCTTTTGCAACAAAATTTTCACTTTTAGATACTAAAACATTTGGTCTCTAAAACTCTGATTTGTTGTAACTTGTAATGGTAGGTTGTGTTTTGGTTTATTTCTTTTTTTATTTTTAGATAAATTTATGCTATAATGCATTCACATGTATATATTGGACCTACTAATACATTTAATTTGTTTAGGTCTTGAGGAGAATGAATTCAAGTAGGAAATGGTTTGAGAAGGTGCTCTCAAACAAAGATGTTACCGACACGTTGGAGATACCGCTGACTGCAAGTGATTTACCTACGAGAAGAAATGGCATCATTGTTGTATGGGATCAAACAGGAAGGCAATGGGAGTTTCAAATGACAATAAGTGTTGATTTTAAAAGGATGTTGGAGCCAAAAAGATGGATTGCATTTGCAAACTTTCATGAACTCGAGGAAGGCGAAACAGTGAAATTTTATTACTCCACTGATAATTCATATTCTGTGGAATTTGAAGGCCCTAACCGCCTCCGGACTCTGCAACTCTTTCCTCTTAACTAATAACTCTCATTCATATCCCCTATCAATATATGTGTGTATTACATTTACATGGAGTAGAGTGACCTTTCTTGTTCTGTTGTGCTGTGTTTTGATTTTTATTTTCCTTTTATTTTATTTTTTGATCAGCAAAATAAAATTTTATTGATGAAAAAATATAATACATGCAAAAAATACATCAACAGAGTGGCGAAATGCACAGAGCATTTCCTCTTTGTGCAGTGTTTTGATTTTTTTTTTTTTTTTTTTTTTTTTTTTTTTTTTTTTTTACCGCTTTTTGATTATCACAAAAATCATGACCAGGAAATACTTCAAAGGGAAAATTAGTGAAAGTCATAGTTCCTATGAAATTATTTGTAATCCGATAAGTATTATATATTTAGAATTGTATTTTACATGATTTTTTTTTAATTTTTAAATTGGATGTTTTTTCATTGCTATTTTACCCATATTTTGGTCAACATGCTTATATGCCAAAATATATATATATATATATATATATATATATATATATATATATATATATATATATATATATATATATATATGTCTCCGTTTGTTTTGCAATAAAAATTTTACACTGAAATAATTTTCGTGTAAAATGATTTTGTCCAACAATGCTTTTTTCCTTTTATTTTCTAGTGTTTGGTTAGCACTTAAAAATAGTTTTTACAACAAAAGTCTTAATAAAGAACCATTTATAGAGTAAATTTTAAAAACGAAAAGAATAAAGAAAATAATATTCATAAATAATTTTTATGTAGAATTGAACACAAATGATATGGTAATGTCATTCTTACAATTATGAACTATAGTAACCATAATTTTAACTTTCAATAACTAGACATGAATGTGACACATCATTATATATATATATATATATATATATTACAAATTTTGTTTATATATCATTACTAAATAATAAAATAAGAAAAGATTTGAATGTAACAAAAATAACAATTCCAAAACTTAATTATGATCAATTGTTCAACCTTAAATTATGTATATGTATAGGTATATATATACTATATATATATATATATATATATATATACTAGCGTATGATGAATAGCTATCATTTTAATTACTAAAATTCTATGGCACTACCTTTGTTTACAACAATTAATTTCTTCATTAATCCATCATGGAGATCGACAAATAACGGATCAAAAATAGTGCATGTATTAAGCACTCAGTACAATAAGGCAATCTTATTGGAAAAGAGTTGCAGATCTAATATAAATTATATAGCCTATGTTTGGGAAGTTGGGTTTGAGGACTTAGCAAAAGAAGCCAAAGAAGCCAAAAATGTTGGGTTCAAGGACTTAGCAAAAAAAGCCAAAAAATGTTTTTCAAGTTTCAAAATTATATAATGGTAAATATTGCAAGATAAAAGTCAAACCAGTCATGCACTTCAATGCAATAATCAAACAACATAAAATATAATCATCAAGCCTAATTCATACTGTTTCTTCCAGTCTATCAACTGGGGGTTATATTATATATATAAAGCTTAAACAGTCAAATGGGAGGTCAAACAAAACAACCCGTGTTCACATTTCCTTTCTTAAAAATTAGGAAGAAACTTCAATTAGTTAGAGCCCAATTGTGCCATCAGGAGAAGTAAACACTTACTTTATTCAGTACATGTGGAAAAAGGGCATAATCAACAAATGCAATTAAGTGCCCTGCAAGTTTTCATAATCAACAATGGAAAAAGGGCATTAAACTTGACAGAACAATAGACGGGTAATATAATCTTGCTGAGTTGTAGGGCATTAAACTTGAAAGAACAATTGAAGTTTGGGTTTTAACACAAATAATAAAAGCATGGCAAATATTTTCAAAAACTGTCATGCTTTATTATATAGATACTCATCCATTTCCTAATACTTTTGTTAGGTCCCTAATTCTTGTCAAACCTGTGAACAAACTTGTATGGTTGAGTTGTAATTTTCTGTACTGTTTTGTGTTGCTCGCTCGAGCGAAGAAGTCCTCGCTCGAGCGAAGGACTGCGTCTGAACAAAAATTTGAGAGAGTTGAATGTGCGCTCGAGCGAAGAGTTGGTGGCTCGAGCGAAGAACTGCGTCTGCATAAAAACCTGAGAGTGTTCATTGTTCACTCAAGCGAAGGTGTCGTGGCTCGAGCGAAGGCACTTATGGAAATCACGTGAGATAAGCTCCTCGCTCGAACGAGAGAAGCTTCGCTCGAGTGAGCTTCGAAATCCGGATTTCTATAAGTAGTTGGTTTTCTCCAAAAACTAGGATTACTCTTTCAGATCTACTTTGAGGTTTTCTAAGGTTTTCTTCTGGAGAGTTTTTTGTGAGTTTTTTCCTTGATAACATTGATTGAGTATTAAACTCATGAATTGAGAAGCATACATCAAGGAGGTTGATTGAATACATACAAGAGAGTTATTTTTCGGTGGATTCAGAAGATTCAAACGTAGAGTTTCAAAGGCCTTTGATTCTGTACGTAGTCGTTAATTCGGCAAGTGAAGCTGTGGATTCAACTTCAAGTGGATCAGTTCCGAGACGAAGGCTTGGTGAAAGAATTACAGAAAATTCGAAGACAAATTGGCTGAGTTGGGTAATTTGTGTAATATCTTTGTAATCTTTCTTTCTTCAGTAGTGAATTGATTAGTGGCGTTTCGCCTGTGGTTTTTTATTACAATTGAAGGTTCTTCAATTGTGATTTTTTCACGTAAAAATCGTTTTTGTCGATTTATTGTTTATTCTTAAAACAACAATCTAAATCACTTTCGTAAGTGCTTGTTGATTTAGATTGAGTGTTTTAAATATTTGGGAATTGAAATATTTTAAATCCTGATCTAATCACGAATCACTTAGGATTTTCAATTGGTATTAGAGCAGGTCACTCTTTGTTTTTATCAAAACTATAGGAGTGTGATTTTGTGTGACTAATGATATGGATTCTATTCGTGAAGGTAACTCGACTCATAGACCTCATTTACTCGATGGTACAAACTATTCTTATTGAAAAGATCGTATGAGAGCGTTTTTAAAATCCATCGATGAGAAAGTTTGGCACTACGTGATCTATGGGTGGACTGAACCTGCTGTCACCATTGATGGAGTTGATATTCCTAAACCCCTTGATAAATAGGACACAACTGATTACCAAAACTCAAGTTGGAACAGTAAGACTCTCAATTCCCTGTTTTGCTCTGTCACACCTAAAGAATTTCGTCGTACCTGCACATGTGAGGTAGCAAAAGAGGCTTGGGACATTCTTGAAACGATTCACGAAGGTACTATCTCTGTCAAAAGGTCAAAACTTCAACGTCTCACCTCCGCCTTTGAAACCCTTTTTATGCGCGAAGATGAGACGTTTGATGATTTCTATGCAAAACTTAGTGATATCATGAGTTCCTGTTTCACACTCGAAGAAAAAATCCCAGAAGCCAAAGTTGTTGGAAAAATTTTGAGGTCTTTACCCAAGAGGTTCCAATCAAAAGTGACAGCTATTGAGGAGGCTCAGAATGTTGATACCCTCAAGCTTGATCAATTGGTTGGAAACTTGCAGACTTATAAAGCCCACCAGATTCCAAAGAAAAAACAAAAAGATAGTGTGGTCTTCACTAGTGCTCATGAGACTGCAAAAATTCTGGAGACTGAATTTGATTTAGAGTCTGAGATGACGACTATGTTTACTAAACAGTTTTAAAAAATTTTGAAGAAAAGGAAGCCTAATTTCAGAGACCCTATTTCAAAAGACAAGAACAATGAAAAACCCAAAACTTTTCTACCAAAATTTGCTCCAAAAACTGAAAAGAAGATTGTAAAGGGGGCAAGGGGTCAAGTGCTATGAATGTCAAGGGTTTGGTCATATTGCCCTTGAATGCCCTTCGAAAAAGAACCAAAAGAAAGTCTACACTGTGACGTGTGATGATGAAAGCAGGTCGGAGCAAGAACCCGAAGAACTTGAATCCGGTGAAGACGAAGATAGTGCTTTCGTGGCTTTTTGGTCCTCTTTCGCTCAATCACTTCCAAAGCCATCAGAATTAGCTCGCGGTCAGAACCTATATCATGCTCTCACCTTTGATGGGAGTAACTACCTGTATTGGAAGATCAGAATGAGAGCTTTTTTGAGAGCTTTTGACCTAGAAGGTTGGCAAGCCATTGAAGAAGATACAGAAAGTACAGACCATCCGGGCAATTAGATAGCCCTGATTACTATTTGTGGAGCAATTTCTGATGAAGAATAGCAACGAGTTGTTCACTGCACAAAGGCTAAAGATGCATGGGAAATTCTGAGCCAATTCCATGAAAGAGGAGATTCACCTTCCCCACCATCCAGCAACTTCCCTGTCTTAGTTGCTAGATTGGATGAGGTCAAGGAGAATGAAGAGCAAAAAGGGGATGATGAAACATCTGAAGACAATGATGAGATCAATGGCGATGAACTACAACAAGCTTACGAAAAGCTGTACGAGGAATCTCTGAATTTGTCCAAAATCAACGACAAACTCTCTCTCAAGCTCAAAACATGTGAGTGTGAGAATGTCAGGCTGAAAGGAGAACTTGTAGCAGCAAAGCAGAATATCATCATGATCTCGAGTGACAGGCAAGACTTATGTGGAAAACTTCTATCCTGTGAAACTGAAAGGAATGAACTTCTGAAGGTATATTCCACATATGAAGAAAAGCTTGAAAGTCTTGAGATGTCACAAGCTACATTGGAAGAAATAGTCTGTCAGAAAGATGAAGAACTCCATATTGCTAGAGCCACTATTGCCATGTGGAACAAAGGTTCCAAATCTTTAGAAGACATCCTTGGGTCTCAACAAATGGGGTGTGACAAAAGTGGGCTAGTGTAGACGTCCCCGAACGCGCCGGGAGGATGAGTCTCGTTCTGTTCATTTGGGCTCACTACAGTTCGGACTCAAATTGTCACGGTACTTAATCTGAACCAAAGAGTCCAAATCCGGCAAATCATTTTGAGAAAATAGATTTTTTTGAAAGATGTGTCAAACATGGACTGCTTTGCCAGATACAAAGTCGCCACCTAAATATTTTATTTTTGAGAAATTTAGGAAACCCTGACTCGTTGCCTAAGGCCACATGTTCGTCATCACCAAAGTTGCCTCGGCTCGGGAACTTGGGTACGATTGGGGAAGGTCACTTCGTGAGCACCCCCGCTCGCCCGATCAAAGATCGGCCTCTACTAACCATGATATCTATTTTTGAAAACATTATGCGTTCTTATTCCGGCTATTAGCCTAGATTTACTATGTGATGCGCACAGCATACAAGTATAGACTGGGTTGCCTGAATTGGAATAAAACATTTCATGTTTGTTTATTTGAAAATGGTTTGATGGTGCTACCCGCAAGTAGGCTAAGACGTGGATTTGCCACCCTCAGATGGGCTTAGAAAACATGATTTTGCCACTATTTAGTGGGCTTAAAACTCACAATTAATGAATTATTCCAATTCAAATAACCCAACCTTCACCCACAGACATTCAGGCAGTTATATCATATAAGCATATAGCCTCATGGTAAGCATGCTATCATGGCAGTCACTCACACACATGCAAGGATGCTAAAGCATAAAACTTACTGAGTGCTCCAAGCCAAAAAAGAAGCTGATTAGAAACCCATGCATGATCCTAACTATACAGAAATGCCTAATGCAACACATGCAAAATGCAACTAAGATAGGCTCGGCTATTCTAAACATGGCATATGGAATGCTACAACTAACAAGTATTCAACTCAGAATTGAAATACAAACGCAGTTAGTATGGTGCGCCGAGCCCGGTGCATGCAATACAGATGAATGAATGCAAACATGCTATCATACTGTATGCTAATTCAAACATGCCCTAATCTAACCATCATAAGCAGGTAAATAAAAGGGAGAAAGACGTGGGGTTGGAAGACATACATCACACACACGCACACTTATTACAGTTGTGCCCTCGCGCAGAGGGTCCGAAAGGATAATTCAGTCCCAAATAAATACAAAATCCTAATTAATTAACACATTAATCTAGGAAATCAATAAATTGCACGCAAATTCGTGGACCGCCTCAGCTCTGTTCCGGATGATGAATGATGCATGCTTGAATTCGCCTTACGCGGAAATCCCTTGCGATGCCCTGGTTTGCCTCTGTTTGTAATTATTCTTGGGATGTGTGCCAGGCTTCGGAAGGTTGCTGATCTCTGATTTGCTACAACAAGAGCAACAAAGGGGCATGGCAAAGTATTTTCACATATATATGCATGACTACTCTTCAGGGAGTGTAGTCCTTTATCCTCGTGCCACCAATCACGTATCTCGATGCATGATGGCCGAGGAGTCAAATTGCATGACTCAATATGGGATGAATGCACATGAAAACACAACAGGGCCTAGACTTCATCATGGATAATCCGAAGTGTCGGCGACCGGGAATTGAGACACGTTCCGTCACTCAGAGTACAAAACGTCCCTCGTTTCCTGTGCTCGGGCTAACTCCTATCCCAAACACAATGCGATATGCATGACATGCATGAATGCAATCCTAACATACGACCTAGCATACACAATGCTATGAAGTGGCATACACAATGCATGATGTAACGAGGCATACACAATGCTCTAACATACAACCTAGCATACACAATGCTATGAAATGAAATGGCATACACAATGCATGATGGACTTACACCAACATGAGTAGACCTCAGCCACACTCACATCAGTAGCCATTAGGTGAAAATGGGACTATCGAAATGCGTGCACGCATGCACGCAAACCGAGGACTGATCCTAGGCATAACATGCGACTCTAACAAGGCATGGCAAGGGATGCAAAATGGCATACAAACTCACAAATTCTAGCACTAAAATATGATGCTAAACAGCCCCGAAACATGGAAAAATGGCACCCGATGCATGAGATGAACCCCGAAACTCGAAACTAGGCACATGAAATGACTTATAGCTATACAAAGCATGCATTATTTGATCATGAAGCATGAAGATAGAGATAAGGCAGTCCCAAAACATGAACATTTCCAGTTCAAAGCATGGCCAAAAGATGCTAGCATGGTGGACTAAAGTAGCATGCAACTTTGACTAGCAAACATGGTTTACATGGCAAGTGTGTGAAGCGTATGGAATCTCACCAAACCAGCAAAAATCAGTGAACAAAACATGTGAAAATAGGCCCAAATAACCACTGAAATGAAGCCAACACATGCAAAAATGATGAGTTACTTTAGAGGGCCATGCGAGGAGTTATTAAGCACAAGCAAGATAGACATTTAGCATGGCATAAAAAACCATGAAAATCAAATATGATAGTCCTAAAACTTACCAAATTGACCCTGGAAAGTGGCTTCAAAGCATTCAAGATAGGGTTTCTTTGGAAGGCCAAAATGACCACCAAACAAGTCAAGGAGAGAGGGGGATCACCCCCCTATGATTTGGAGGCTCAAAACAGTGTGCTAGCAATTGAAAATCCACTGGATTTCAGTGGCTAGAAGGCCAAACAAAGCATGCAACAAGAGCTTAGGTGTAAGGCTCAAAACAAGGGACAATCAAGCATACAAGAAAGCATGAGACCTCAAATAAGAAAATTCCCTTAATAAAACATGGAGATGATGTTAAAAAAAGCCTTTTTCCAGTTTATAACAAATCTCAAAAATGAACACAAATAGGGCTAATCCATCATGCAAAAATGGCCCTAAAAGAGAGATTAGAGACAAGGGACAACAGCCGGCCCCAAATAGCAAAGAGCCCTTCAACAAAGTTGAAGAGGGGCTCAAAAAAAGGTACTTTACATTTTATATCAAGTCTCAAAAATAAACACAAGTGAGGCTAAAACAACATGCAAGAAAAAGGCCTAAGAGAGGGATAGAGAGACAAGTGGTAGCAGCTGGCCTCAAACAGAGGAGAGCCCTTCAACAAAGTTGAAGACGGGCTCAAAAAAAAACATTTTACAGTTTATGACCAAATCCAAAACAGCTCCCAAATAAGACTAAAATACCATGCAAAAATAGGCCTAAAAAAGAGATTAAACACAAACATGAAAAAAGTCCTTGATCAAACATGAAGACTAGCTCAAAATATGACTATTTACAGTTCAGGTCGGAGCTCAAAAATGTAAGCAAAAGGGGCTAAGATAGCATGAAAAATAGGGCAAGAAAAGAGGAAATAGGGACTCATCCTTCTAGCACAGGTTTCTAGCAGCTTTTGGTCCAAGAAGAGGAGCTCCTAACCTTTGAAAAACAGCCTCCTATTGCTGGAATGGAGTGTGGAGGTTGTAGGCTTGGAGGTGGTGTGTATAGGTCAAGAACAATGGGTGTTTGGAGCTTGAAAATGGAGAGCAATGGAGTAGGGAAGGGTGTATGCTCCAGCTGGTTTTCTAACCCTTCAAAATGGTGGTAGAGTGCTAGTTTTAAAGAGGGAGAGAGGCCAAGGAAAGGGGGGGAAAATCAATTTCAAATTCCCCCCCTCCCCAAAAGGTAGTCCCCCGGATACAAAATCTGGGGGAAAACAGAGGGTACAGCTGGAATACACTTGGAGAGAGGATCATGGCCGGCCAGGTTCGAAAGGTTCAGGTGGCCGGCTGACCACCCCACCTAGCCGGCCGGCCAGAGGTCAAAAGGGTCAATGAAGATTGCTGGCCGGCCACCCCAAAAAGGTGACCTCCCATGTGTGCACAACACAAATATGTGGTCAAAACCCAGAAAATATGAACCAGGAGAGAGAAAAGCCAACTTTTTAGAGGGATTCAAAAGGGTCAGAGACAATTACTGGCCGGCCTATACATATTGGTGGCCTCCTAGGTGTGTAGAACACAAATACGGGGTTTAGGGCTAAAGAAAGTGGCCCCAGGGTGGTCAACATTAGCTTTTTAGTGAGGAAACGGGCGACGGAGAGCGATGAAGAAATAAAGCTGGCTTTCCAGAACAATTGCTAGCCTCCCACCCTCCTACAAGCTTCCTAACAATGAAAATAAGGTCTCCACCAAAAATGAACCAAAACAGATGCAAAACGGAGGTTCGAGGACCGAAATATGCGGCCCGGGGCCCCGAAAATGGGCTGTTAAGCACCGGAGGTGGCGTTCGACCACAAAGTTGGTCTCTCGGGCCACAGGGTTCCTCAAAAGGGAGGAAACAAGGTGTGTGCCAAAAACCGGAGCAAACGGAGGTGGTTAAGCGGTCCCGAACCGAGGCACACGGCCGACGGCTTCGAAAACCGAAAACCGGGCTCCAAATGGAAAAACTGGCCTACGGCCGCGAAACGTAGCCTACGGCCACTAAGAGATGGTTTACGAGACCTCTCCCTCCCTTCGGGAAGAGAAGACAGAGGAAACAGAGCCTGGTTCGCAAACCGAGGCAAGACATGAAAGAATCCGGAAGTCCGGAGGCAAGGCTTGTAGCCGGGACTCTGCAACTTCTGAACGAGCACAATATGCAATATCACCGAGCGCTCAATCAGTGACGTCTGAGTCTTAAGGTCGGTCAAAAATGGGGTGTCTACAGTTGCCCCTCTTTGACAGAACTCAGAAGTCATAAGTGACGGGAATGAATGTCAAAGCCCAGAGACGACCCATTTTTGACAAGGCCGAAGACTTAGACAAACAGGCGAGATAAACAGAGATGCGCCCGCAGGCATGCCCGCAGGCAAGGGGCAAGATGCAAAATGATATGCACAAAGCCGGACGTAACTTATGATTATGCAAAGGTAGCCGTAGCGAAGCAATCATACACAATGAATGCGACAGTTTAAGTAGGTGAATGAAATCAAACCAAACTACATTACATGCAGAAAGGATGCAAGAGAATTATGCAATTCTCACCACGTCTCACACGGAGAATACAATACCATCCAGTTCGTCTGGTCACACCAGCTTCAAATGAACCGTACATACAATATCGTGCCTCATGCTGCTGGGGATCTTTTGCTTCTTCTCGGTTGAATTGCAGGCACTACTTTTCTCCCTGACTATGGTTACAGCTTTCCCTATTCCCCAACAGGGTGACAGACTAGGTTGGTTTAGTATCCAAAATTGAGGTGCATACACATGCTATCTCAGTCTATGGGGTTGCCATACAGATTTTAAGCCGAGGATATACCCCTGGGTATTTAAACCAGACTTTAGTCTCGGAAATTCCGAACCTTTGCGTTCTAGGCGTGAGCCATTCGAACTCTAGTTTCCACCGTCTCAGTTGGTCTCCTAGGAACTCACCATAAACACAAGCAGGTGGCTATACCAGACCGCCGAAAGTCGTTCGGGCACGACAAACACCAAAGGAATTACACCTTTAGAGGATTTAAGGTCTCCCAGACCAGAGGATTTAAGATCTCCTAGACTAGAAAGTGCACAAGACAGTGCGATGCAGAGCGAATGCACAAAACAGTGCTAAACAGATGTACAAAATAGTGCGATGCTAAAGGTGTACAAACCAGTACGAGCAGGGTGAATGCACAAAACAGTGCGATACAGATAAGGTGCGCAAGATAGCGCGATGCTATGCACTAACAAGTGCAGGTAAGGTGCGCAAGATAGCGCGATGCGATATGCAAAGCACAAGACAGTGCGATGCGCGAAATAGCACGATGAATGCAATGCACAAAACAGTGCGAATGAGGTGCGCAAGATAGCGCGATAAAATGCATGCACAACGCAAGACTTGGCACACGGCTTACGACATAGCATTCCATTCATTTGGTACACGGCTCACAACACAACACTTTGTTTGTTTGGCACGCGGCTCACAACACAATATTCTGTTCATTTGGCACGCAGCTCAAAACATAGCACTGTGTTTATCTGGGCACACGGCTGTTTTGGGCACACAGCTCATTCGGGCACACAGCTCATTTCGGGCACACGGCTCATTTTTGGGCACACAGCTTATTTTCGGGCATATAGCTTATTTTTTGGGCACACAGCTCATAACACTGCTCAATCTGAACACTCAGTCCGTAACGCAGCATTTGGTTTGCATTTTGAACACACAGCTAAAGCACTTGAATTTCTGAACACGCAGCTCAAACTTTTGGCATGAACACGTAGCCCACATTTTTGAAACCTGAACACACAGCTCAAACTTTTGTCGTGAATACGCAGCCCACATTTTCTTGAAATTTGAACACACAGCTCAAACTTGTTGTCGTGAACACACAACTCACAGTTTTCGAAAGTTGAACACGCATCTCAAACTTTTGAATTTCTGAACACACGGCCCATCTTTTATTGTGAACACGCAGCATACACTTGTTGAAAGTTGAACACGCAGCTCAAGCTTTTGAACTTCTGAACATGCATCCCATTTTTTATTGTGAACACACGGCGCACACTTGTTGAAAGTCGAACACGCAGCCCAAACTTTTGAATTTCTAAACACGCAGCCCGTTTTTTTATTGTGAACACGCAGCACACATTTGTTGAAAGTTGAACACGCAGCTCAAACTTTTGAACTTCTGAACACGCAGCACATTTTTTGATTGTGAACACGCAGCACACACTTGTTGAAAGTTGAACACACAACTCAAACTTTTGAACTTCTGAACACGTAGCCCCTTTTTTGATTGTGAACACGCAGTGCACACTTGTTGAAAGTCGAACACGCAGCCCAAACTTTTGAATTTCTGAACACGCAGCCCATTTTTTGATTGTGAACACGCAGCACACACTTGTTGAAAGTTGAACACGCAACTCAAACTTTTGAACTTCTGAACATGCAGCCCATTTTTTGATTGTGAACACGCAGCACACACTTGTTGAAAGTTGAACATGCAGCTCAAACTCTTGAACTTCTGAACACGCAGCCCCTTTTTTGATTGTGAACACGCGACGCACATTTGTTGAAAGTTGAACACGCAGCTCAAACTTTTGAACTTTTGAACATGCAGCCCATTTTTTGATTGTGAACACGCACACACATTTGTTGAAAGTTGAACACGCAGCTCAAACTTTTGAACTTCTAAACACGCAGCCCATTTTTTGATTGTGAACACGCGACGCACACTTGTTGAAAGTCGAATACGCAGCTCAAACTTTTGAACTTCTTAACACGCAGCCCATTTTTTGATTGTGAACACGCGACGCACACTTGTTGAAAGTCGAACACGTAGCCCAAACTTTTGAATTTCTGAACACGCAGCCCATTTTTTGATTATGAACACGCAGCACACATTTGTTGAAAGTTGAACACACAGCTTAAACTTTTGAACTTCTGAACACGTAGCCCATTTTTTGATTGTGAACACGCAGCACACACTTGTTGAAAGTTGAACACACAGCTCAAACTTTTGAACTTCTGAACACGCAGCCCATTTTTTGATTGTGAACACGCGGCGCACACTTGTTGAAAGTCGAACACGCAGCCCAAACTTTTGAATTTCTGAACACGCAGCCCATTTTTTGATTGTGAACACGCAACACACATTTGTTGAAAGTTGAACACGCAGTCCGAACTCTTGATGGTGAACACACAGCCCACAGTTTTTAAAAGTTGAACACGCAGCTCATTCATTTCATTTGCACGCAGCTTATACATCCCACTTTGGACACACAGCTCACACATTTCACTTGTGAACACGCAGCCCACATATTTCTCTTCTGAACGCGCAGCTCATTTATTTCATTTGCACGCAGCTTATACTGAACACACAGTTCATACATTTCACTTCTAAACACACAGCTCACATATTTCAATTCTGAACGCGCAGCTCATTCATTTTCATTGCAGCTCATTCTTAATTCTGAACACGCAGCTCATAAATTTTCACTTCTGATCTCACAGCTCATTCACTTCATGTTGAACACGCAGCTCACATACTTCAATTCTGAACACATAGCTCATATACTTCAATTCTGAACACACTGCTCATATACTTCAATTCTGAACACACAGCTCATATACTTTATGTTGAACACGCAGCTCACATACTTCAATTCTGAACACACAGCTCATATACTTCAATTCTGAACACACAACTCATATACTTTATGTTGAACACGCAGCTCACATACTGCAATTCTGAACACACAGCTCATATACTTTAATTTTTGAACACGCAGCTCATAACATAACACTGCTCAATTTCAACACACGGCTCATAACTCAATAGTCTTTTAATTTTGAACACACAGCTCATTCTGAACATGCAGGATGTGATGACGGAACTTGCAGAAGTTGAAACAAACTCAGATGCCCGACATCTTCCTCTTTTCCTTTTGCTTCGAAGTTTGGAACCTATATAGTTTCAGATGGGTTCTGGCTTTACTGTTCCCACATGACTCGGGTTGAACCCTGCGGCTTTTTGAAATAACAAAATCTTGTTTTGCACAAATGTGGAGAACGACCCGGCACTCTGAGCACAAGACAATTTTTTGAAATTAAGAAATGTGTTCTTAACTGGGTATTGAGCCTACGACTGAACACAACGGAAAACAAAAGGTAAACAACCTGAACACAATGAGACACGCTCGGAAAGACTCAAGGCAAGAATCGAGACAAACAAAACAAAAGACACGACACATAGACGTGTTACAAAGACGAGAGACCTCTCAGTACGCGAGGAGCCAGTTTCTTCAGGTATTGTTTCCCACCCTCTCATTTGTGATTCTCACATCACTCGGCCCTCATGCTCTGTTTTTGCTGAAAAAAGCCCTTTTCCTCACTTTTTCTCTCAGCGCATATCTCTCTATTCTTTAATCTCTCATTTCTTATCCCTCCCCTAGGTGGTTGATGGATGAACAGGAAGTTGCGGGCTCACGCCCAACATAATTAGCTTGCGGCTATTTCCTCCGATGACATCTGTTGATGCGCCGGATGAGGGAATGGAGTGTCTTGATCCATTCCAATTCGTGCTTCGCACTCGGCTTGATACCTCGCTGCTTGGAGGATGAGAGAGCTTTCAGCCCTTTGTTGTTAACTTCAGTTATGCCCTTTTCTGGCGGGTAGAGTGTCCTTTCTGGCAAGTAGAGTGCCCTTTCTGGCAAGTATGTTGATAACGGGGAAAAGACAGAACACCTGACTTAACTTTGCCCTTAGTTCATTATTTTGACAATTTTTTGTTTTTGACGTTCTGTTAAAACAATTTTGACCAACATGAGAGTTAGATTAACATGCTTGTTCAATTTTCTGATTTAAAATCATGCAAGTTAGGTTATGAGCACTGAAAATTTTCTTTTTTGGGTCCAAGAAAAGGTCCAATTTTGGAAAAATAGAATAATTTTTCAAGAAAATTGGTCAACTTCATTAAAAAATTCTCAAAACTATTTTTACAAACGACCGCTGCTCAACGAGCACGGAACCTACTCTTGAGATGCACAACCTCAGATCCGAAGGAAAATTGCCCCTTGCTTGGAGGACATTGCGTGGCAACAGAAAGTTGCCCTTTGTTTGAACGGCACCACGGCGCATTGAATGGCAACGGAAAGTTGTCCCTTGTTTGAATGGCACCGTAGCGCATTGTAGTCAATCCTTAGAGTGATGATCACAACCGAACTCCCGGATAAAAAAAAAGACAAAGATGACCAGAACCATCACATGGACATAGTTGAGTTTGAAGTGTTTTACAACTGGACTTCAGAATGAAGTTGCCTACGTATCCCAAAGATGGGAATCAAGCCTTACGTAGTTCGGGGTTAAGGTACACTCGGGTATTTAACCTCTCCTTTTGCGCTCTAACTTTTGCCAAGGTCGTCCTTTCGGGTTTTCAACTTTGCGAGCTATGTTCTTCTTTTCTTTTCAATTCTTTTCATTTCTTTTCTACTTTGTTCATTCTTTTTCAGAATTTTTCATTTCTTTTTCTTCATTTCTTTTTTTTGTTCTTTGCATTTTTCTGTTTTTTTTTTTGTTCTTTTTCTTGCTCTAACTTTTGCCTGGGTCGTCCTTTCGGGTTTTCGGCCCAGCGAGCCTCTCAAGGGTAAAAGTGTAGCTTGGTCCATGTCAAATGGTTCTGAGATCTCGAATCCGTCTGAATCCAAGAGGGTGGCTGCTGTTCACTGACGATGCAAGAGTCCATCCCGTGGAGGCTAAATTTGCCGCTAGTGTTGTAGATCGGAACTCAGTTTTTCTTCAGCAATACTTTCTTCTCTCTTCCCCTCTGGGATTTGGCATTCTTGCCGATCTTTGTTAGCTTGAGAAACATCCCAATTTTTTTGACTCTTCGAGCACATCTGACAGTTTTGCCCCTAGTTTGAGGGCTTTTGATCTAGCTTCGCAAGCTTCCTTTGAAAACACTTGATCTTCTTGATCTGAGTTTTCTTGCCCCTAGTTCGAGGGCTGCTTCGAATCTGGCTACGCAGGCCTGACATTATGGTTGACCTTTGAACTTTCTGAGTCCGAGTTCGAGGTTTGAAAGCAAGGGGTCGAGTCTCGAGGCTGAGAGCGATCCTAGGCTGCACAATCTCAAAAGCGATTCCACACAGGTCTTCGCAGGACCGCGCAAAACATTTTTTTGAAATCTTTTAAGAAAGCGACAAGTCGCTTGCGCTGAAGACAATGTAGAACCAATCTGGATCAAGCCAGGATCCTTCTCAGTACTCACATTAACAAGCATGATCTCATTCATTAAGGGCTTAGCACGCCTCTCTTTCTCTCAGTTGATCAATTTTTTGCAAATCCCGAGGAATTCCTTCATCTTTGTTTTCACCACAGTGTTAGAAAAAGTTTTAAAAACTTAGGTCAATGCAATGAGTTCAAGGCACAGAAAAGACACAGTTCTGGTCAAATACTGCCATCTCAATCAGAACTTCTGGCACAACTGGCACACGGCAGAAGCAAATACAAGAGCGTGAAAATTACTGCTGTTCCATTCAAATTTGTTGGTGTAACTAGCTCCAAGCAGGACCAAACTTAAAGCAAAACGAAAAGACAAACACAAAACAAAATGGTGATGCCCGAGGTAAAACCCCCGGAATCACCCGACCTTTGTACAACAGGACTGACTCGATATAACAAGACAAACCCTTAATCAAGAAGACTGACTCGAGACAATGAGATAGACTCAAAACAAAACTACAGAACTGACTCAACACCCAAGTCAGAAACTACAAAACTAGCATTCGCAAATGCTTAAAATAGTGCGTGCCATACGCCATATCCGAGGTAAACCGCACGCCGCCCATAGGTGGTCGAACCCCTGATCACATACTCATACTATCCTCGAAGTTCACTGACCCAGTGATGGTAGACTTCGCCGAGCTTGGCGGGAGGATAGCCCCATTGTCAAACAGATCTTGTACTTCGTAGCGAAGACGGAAGCAGTTGTCGATGCTGTGACCAGTTTGCTGGTGGTATGCACAGTACTGGGTACCATCATGCTTAGCTAGAAGGGGACTCAGGAGAGGCCGAGGCTCGAGGGGTTTGAGATGCCCTTTTTTTACAAGGATTTGAAGGGCTTTAGACAAAGGCATGTAGAGGGCATGGAAGACCCTGCGACCTTGGGGCGGATACTTCGAAGTTTGTTGACTTTTGCTGGATGCACTCGAAAAAGGGTCGGCAGGTGCTGCCTTGGCTCTCTAATCTTTTCCAGGTGCAGGGTTAGGATTGGAAGGAACTATTCTGGTATGACGGTTCCCATCTCGATTTTCCCTCTGGCTTAAACTGCTTTCGGCTTGAGTGGGAAAGATGTCATCTACAGTTTTTACAGCAACAGCGAGCACCTGCTGTTTATTCAATCCTCCGGCTTTTAAAGCCTCAACAGCCCATAGGAGTTGTTCGTAGGGATCGGTGTCCACCTTCATCTTGTTCTTACCACTCGCCTCGGCTTGGTCGAAGGTTTGAGTTGCTACATCAGAGTGGAGCCCTGTTGTTGTCGACATGCCATTGCCGGAACTTGGGATGGCTTCAGGTTGGCTAAGTTCGATTACAATTCGTCCCAGTAGCGGGGGCTCCTCCGGTATGAAGTTCCCGGCATACGATGTGGTTGGTGGTGGAGCCTACATTCCGTAGGCTAGATCAGCCACAGATCTCTGAAGGTCGCTAATCATTCCCATCAACTCAAACGTGGTGGGCTCACGAGCTTGAAACAACTGGGGTGTCCAGACCGGGTGCGCGGCAGGTGACCTAGGTGGGTGTGGTACTTCAACGTCGATCTCACCTTGCAATGTGATTCCTTGGTCTATTGCGGCTGCCATAACCACAATTTCTTCTGAATTTTGCGTCATCACGAGTCTGTTGAACTGAACAGAGGTGATGTGACTGGTGACTGACGGATCAGATGAACCGGACTGGTGACAGACAGATCAGATAGACCGAATTGGTGACTGACGGATCTGATGAACCGGTGAGCCTTTTCCTGTCTTGCCTCAGCAAAGGAGAACACTGGTTGTTTTGAACCGAGTCTCTGATCCCCCCTTAATGAGAAAACAGGCAGCATCTCAGCCCGATTTTACCAGAACAGATGTAAACAAAGCTGAATAACTGTATTCGACCACTGATCATTATCCTTAAATCACTACCCAAAACTGAATCTGATACCCGCAGATAACTGATTCCGAAAATGCTGAACTAGTGCCCGCAGGCCCTTGATACCCAGAAACACTAAACTAGTGCCCGCAGGCCTAATGCCCAAACTTGCAAACTGATACATGCATTCGTATAGAGACGCACTCTAAAAGCACATAACAAACAAGTGAGAGCCAAAACACCCCTATGTTGGGGTAAGGTTTCCCTGTCCTATTTTGTCAAGAACTACGGTTTCACTACGCACGCAGCAGTTTCAAACAATCTATAAACGGGTAAGCAACCTGTCCTAGTTTGGAATGGTCACTACGGATTCCGAATATGCACTAGGTTGAATGGTCAAAAGGGTGCCCCGATAAAACCGGGGTTTGTGTTCCCATACTGGCAGAGCCTATAACCGGTCAGCCTTATGGTCATGCCTTGACAAGACAAGCCTCCGGCAAACCGTTCAGGAATAGCAGATGGCAAACACGGTGTCCTAGGCACACCAATGCACATGCAATGCAAAGAAACACATAAGTGCAGTCAAAAACAGATATCATGAGTTCGAGTCAAGTTCTCTAAGTCCTTAGCAGAGTCGCCAGAACTGTAGACGTCCCCGAACGCCCCGGGAGGATGAGTCCCGTTTTGTTCATTTGGGCTCACTACAGTTCGGACTCAAATTGTCACGGTTCTTAATTTGAACCAAAAAGTCCAAATCCAGCAAATCGTTTTGAGAAAACAGATTTTTTTGAAAGAAGTGCCAAACATGGACTGCTTTGCCAGATACAAAGTCGCCACCTAAATATTTTATTTTTGGGAAATTTAAAAAACCCTGACTCGTTGCCTAAGGCCACGTGTTCGTCATCACCAAAGTTGCCTCGGCTCGAGAACTTGGGTACGATTGGGGAAGGTCACTTTGTGAGCACCCCCGCTTGCCCGATCAAAGATCGGCCTCTACTAACCATGATATCTATTTTTGAAAACATTATGCGTTCTTATTCCGGTTATTAGCCTAGATTTAATATGTGATGCGCACAGCATACAAGTATAGACTGGGTCGCCTGAATTGGAACAAAACATTTCATGTTTGTTTATTTGAAAATGGTTTGATGGTGCTACCCGCAAGTAGGCTAAGACGTGGATTTGTCACCCTCGGATGGGCTTAGAAAACATGATTTTGCCACTATTTAGTGGGCTTAAAACTCACAATTAATGAATTGCTCCAATTCAAATAACCCAACCTTCACCCACAAGCATTCAGGCAGTTATATCATATAAGCATATAGCCTCATGGTAAGCATGCTATCATGGCAGTCACTCACACGCATGCAAGGATGCTAAAGCATAAAACTTACCGAGTACTCCAAGCTAAAACAGAAGCTGATTAGAAACCCGTGCATGATCCTAACTATACAAAAATGCCTAATGTAACACATGTAAGATGCAACTAAGATAGACTCGGCTATTTTAAACATGGCATATGGAATGCTACAGCTAATAAGTATTCAACTCGGAATTGAAATACAAACACAGTTAGTATGGTGCGCCGAGCCCGGTGCATGCAATACAGATGAATGAATGCAAATATGCTATCGTACTGTATGCTAATTGAAACATGCCCTAATCTAACCATCATAAGCAGGTAAATAAAAGGGAGAAAGACGTGGGGTTGGAAGACATACATCACACACACGCACATTTATTACAGTTGTGCCCTCGCGCAGAGGGTCCGAAAGAATAATTCCGTCCCAAATGAATAAATAATACAGTCCCAAATAAATACAAAATCCTAATTAATTAACACATTAATCTAGGAAAGCAATAAATTGCACGCAAATCCGTGGACCGCCTCAGCTCTGTTCCAGATGATGAATGATGCATGCTTGAATTCGCCTTACGCGGAAATCCCTTGCGATGCCTCGGTTTGCCTCTGTTTACAATTATTCTTGGGATGCGTGCCAGGCTCCGGAAGGTTGCTGATTTTTAATTTGCTGCAACAGAGAGCAACAAAGGGGCATGGCAAAGTATTTTCACATATGTATGCATGACTACTCTTTAGGGAGTGTAGTCCTCGATCCTCGTGCCACCAATCATGCATCTCGATGCATGATGGCCGAGGAGTCTAATTATGTGTTAGCAAACATGCATACTAAAAAAGTCTTTTTTTAAAAAATACATTTTTTCTTAATTATTTATTTCCATAAAACACATTCCAACATTGAATACAATACAATTATCATACACTAATAATACAAATAATTAGTGATGGATGGCAGCATTATACACACGATACAATTATCATACACAATACAATTATATGTTTTCTTTATTTCAATGGATGGCAGCATGTCAACTACCTCATACCTGATCAAAGAGAAACATGCCATGAAATTTCTAAAGAAACACAATGAATCAAGTAAAGCAACAGTGACATGATTTTAACAGAGGCTATATATATATATATATATATATCTTTGCAGGGAAATGCATTATACACACAGCACATCATTGAACCACAAGAAAAGATTGCAAATTAGATGATTCAACTCTTTCTTCCTATAGTTGTTGGCTCTGTTTGGTGTAATTTGTAGGTGCTAGGTATTATTTTTTATTTTAAGAATTTGTGTGGGAGTGTATGTTTAAAGTTTATGAAGTAAAAATAATCCATATTAGCCGGGGAAAGATTGATTATTGGAAAGCTGAGAAAGAGATACATTTAGTTTTTACTTTTTAATTATTAAATTTTAGTTTGAATTTAAATGGCAAGTTGGATAGTGAATAATGAATTGTACAGTAATAATGTTGTTTGGCTTATTCGGGTGCTCGATAGAAATTATGCTATTTAAAATTCATCTTTTCTAATATGTAGTTATGGTTTTCTATTTTATTTTTGTGAATGGGGGGAGGGGGTAGAAGAAAGGTTGCTTTTCATGGTGCTTTATGTTTTTTCTCTCTCAAAAGCTACTGGGTTTCTTGTGTGTATCTCAAAAGAAAACCTAACCCAAGTGATTATAGGATTTTCTAGAATCATAAACCAATTTGGACTAAAATTCATGTGCTCATTGAGGGGGTTTTGAGTGCAGCTCGTAGTACTATTGTAGGCCAGTGGAATGAAGCATATGTAAAAATTAATGAAAGGACCAAGGGTTCGTTCTGAAACACTGATTTTAAAGGAAGATCCTTTAACTTGAAGATTGGCATCACTTCTTCTGAATGTTCTTCTGAAGCTTTCTAGATTTTTCTTAATGGGTTTAAGATTTCAGAGTCATTGTTGCTTATGTCTGGATAGGTGAATTTTCTGTTTTATTTTAATTTGTTATTTTTAGTTTAGTTTACTCAACAGAAAGGTTCTTTTAGTGCTATCTAAAATCATGGTTTTTCTCTTCTAGCTCTGCTTTTTCAAAGGCTGGAAATGCCTATATTTCATAACGTTAATGGTTCTAAGATAGAAATTCTTTCACAAATTAAAAGCATTCAAATTTCCTCTTCTTCCAGCTTCCGCGATTGTACAATGTGTACAAGGAAATGGGAATTGTAACGTCATTTCAGAACATTCTTGATAATATCTTTCTTCCTCTGTTTGAGGTTACTGTTGATCCAGATTTGCACCCTCAATTGCATGCTTTTTTGTTTTGATAGAGAAAATAGTTTTTATATAGCAATTGTGAAGTACCACTTTTATTTTGGCCATTATTGAGTAGAATTAATTTCCAGCAATGTTAAGCAAGAATGATGGCTAAGTTTTGGTCAATACCCCCAGTCTCAACTTTTTAGATGTACAAAGTAGTGTGATATATAGGAATGGATCCATATGTGACATATACTTGTAACAATATTGTAATCCAAAAAAAGGAGTTCTAGTTCACAATGTATTCATGTTATTACGAAGATACTACTACATAAGAAAATTCTACTTTACTATTGTTACGAAAGTGAAAGATATGTATCACAATCTGGTCCTAGTCCCATGTTCTAAGATCTTGGTGTTGGACAAATCTGAAGACAAACTAGACCTAACATGTATATTTGAGTACATGCAATGTTTATGAAACTGCAATCATATGCTGTTGTGTTCATTTTAAGTTGCATTCTGGCTTTCTTTCTGAAGGACTTAACATTACTGACTATGACATTTGTCCCTGTCATCTGTTTGAGATTTCAGGTTGTTGGGTTGGATTTGGTGGATGATGAAAGCAAGCCTGAAGGACGCCCCACAAAACATATGCCTACACCGGCTCAGTGGACTAATATATTCAATCCTGCATTCTCATACTATGTGTACTACTGTTACGCAAATCTTTACACTTTAAATAAGGTGAATTGCTTACCTTTGAAAAAAACCGTATAGAACTATTCTACAAAATGCTAGCAAGACATCAAATTTGGATTCTGCATGCTTTCTTCTCTCAAAGAAAAACAGTAGTCATTATCTTGCTAGCATGAGTATTTTTGTTTTTCGAAATGACTTATTTTTGTATTGTAGGTGTGGGACCTTGTTACTAGAAGACTTTTACAAACTCGAGCTTTTCCACTACCAATTACTGCAATAGTTATTGATCCAACAGAGATGAAATTATTTTCTGGTGGTATAGATTACAAGTGAATATTTCTTTTTTGTATACAGAGGACATCATTTTTGTATGATTATCTTTTTGTATGGAATTATTATTTTGGGTTGGATTATATTTGGTTTGTATAGAATTTGATGTTACATGACCAAATTTTTGGATGGTTGAAAGTGAAATAGAAATAGACATATATATTGTTTTGTTTATATACAGGGATACAGGGTGCAGGTTGCACGAAATAAATATAGGTTGTGCAGAAATTAAATAAAAAAATAAAAAATAAAAAACACTAAATAAATTTTTTGGTGACTAAATGTTTAGTAGCCAAAAAAACAAAATAAAACTTGTTGGCTACTACAAATTTAGTAGCCAAAAACAAACCAAAGCTTTTTTGGCGACTAAAAATTTAGTAGTAAAAAATATATGAGACTTTAGGCGACTAATTAGTTTAGTAGCTAAAAAAAATATAAAAATTAATTTTTTTTGGCGACTAAATATTTAGTAGCTAATAATAAATGATACTTTGGGCGACTAAGAGTTTTAGTCGCTGAAAATGAAAATTAATTTTATTTGAAAACTTTTGGCAACTAAATATTTAGTCGCCAATTTATGACTTTTGGCTACTAAAAAATATTTAGTCGCCAATACCTCGTACTTTTCCCTACTAAAACATTAGTAGCCATTTATAGGACTTTTGGCGACTAAATTTAGTCGCCAAAACCTTCCCCGACCGGTTTCCCGCGACAAATCTAGCGACGAAAATATTTAGTCGGGAAAAGGATTCGGCGACTAAAAACCTTACTTTTGGCGACTAAAATTTTAGTCGCCAAAAGTGAATTTTCTTGTAGTGATTGTTGATTATTCATTGAAGGATTTACATGAACATATGGCTATCATGAGGAATGCCATCGAAAAGAGAAATGAGTATTGTGATTACTATGGGAACATTGCATGGAATAATTGAAAATAGAAAGGGTGTTTCATGGCATTGATAATTATTGCGTTGGCATTTCAATACGTTTGCTTGTTACAAACATTGAATTGGGATTGGAAACTTTGCATTAAAAAAGAAATGTTGTGAAATAAGATTTATCAAAATGTTTTGGGGAAATTACGTTAGTAAGTCCGGATAGGAGGTGTAGATGAAATTGATTAAGTTGGCCCGAGTGTCCAGGGTGAAAGACCGAAAACACGTATGAAGGAGGTACCACGTGCCTTTCGGCTAGCTACCGGTAAAGTGGGGATTTGGTAGTGCTAGTAATGCCTACTTACAGACACCAACCTAGGGATTACCTGAGTCGTATTTACCGCCCCATGAACTTGGTTTAAAATCATTGAATTCATTGAAATTTCAAGTTCTCATTGTGCATGTTGGTTTTCAAATGATGAAAATGATACTTTGCATGGCATGGTGTAGCCCGGCCTTTTCGCACCCCCTTTCGGAAGTCGAAATAAGTCCTATAATATTGGACTCCCACGGTTTTGAATCTAATCTCACAAGTGCAATGTGAAATAGATAAACACCAAAGAATCTAAATTCGGTAAATCTTCTAGAAACTCGATTTTGAATCAAATTGCCAAAAATGAACCGTTTTGCCAGATATAGAGTTGCCACCTAAATATTTTGAAAAATCTAGGAAACCCCTGACTCGTGCCAAAGGCCACGTGTCCGTCATCACCAAGATTGTCTCGGCTCGGGAACTTGGGTACAAGAGGGCAAGGTCATGAATTGAGCACCCTCGCTCGCCTGATCAAAGATCGGCCTCTACTAATCATGATATGAATCTTATGTACATTATATGCACTTGTTTTGGTTTATTAGGCTAGCATTACTATGTGATGCGCACACATGCAAATATAGACTAACTTGCAAAAATTGGAACACTTGATTTCATGTTTGTTTTGAAAATTGTGTCGAATATGTACCACTTGAAAAAGTGATTGGATATAAACATTACTCAAATTATTCCAATTCAAGAAATTAGCTTTCATTCACAGGCATTCAAGCAGTTTATAGCAATTAAGCACTTAGCCTCATGGAAAGCATGCTAGACATAGCAACACTCACACACATGCGATATGCTAAAGTGAGTAAAGGCTCACCTAGTACTCCAAGCCACAACAAACAAAAGAATTAGAAAAATGCATGAGTCCTAATTATGCGAAATGACCAATGCAACACATGCAATATGCAACTAAGAGGCTCGGCTACTAAACATGGCATACGAAACAATTTGACAACATGTGGTCTGAGCACATATTCAAAGAAGTATTAAACTAACAATGCAAGTTAGAATGATGCGCAGAGCCTCAGTGCATGCAATACAATGGATGCAAGCATGAGTAATGCTAAACGAAACATGATGTCCCTAAACTAACCATCATAAGCAGTTTAAATAAAAGGGAGAAAGACGTAGGGTTGGAAGACATACACATTATTACAGTATTGCGCTCTCACAAAAGAGAGTCCAAATGAATTAAGCTAATCAACTAGCTAACTAAGCTAAGCTAATTATTACAAAGCAAATTAAATTAGCTAAACCACTTAACTAATTATTACAACAAATTAATTAACTAACTAGTCAACTAAAACAATTACAAGACAAAATCGAATAACTAGTTAACTAACTAATTAATTACAACACTTTAAAAAATTAACTAGCTATAACTAATTAATTACAACAAATATCTAAACTAAATATTTAAACTTAAACATGCTTGATATGCGAGGAATGCTCATGCACGCGCTCGGTTTCCACTCGAAAAGCCACTGTTTTGCTTCCAGAGAGCCTTTGTTACACAATAGAACACTAACACCTTTGCCCACTTCCAGAATAGCTCTGCTCTACTCAAAGAACACACTACTGAATTTTGCATCAGTGGCTGGCCGGCCAGGAGTGAGGCCAGCCGGCCACTGTTGCCCAATTCATCTTGCTGCAATAGAGAATAAATAGAGCATGCACAGGATATTTTCAAGGGTTTATTTGCACAACTCACCCCTCCTTTTCATGAACAAATCAAAGGAGTAGTAAACTTGGTTTACAAACCATCAACTCAATTAATTTCATTGCATGATGGCTCATGAACCAAGATGTGCAAGTTCAATAAATGAAACAAAATAAGACTCAAACCTCCCCTCTTTCATGAATTGATCAAGGGAAGTGGTGACCTTGGATACTTGAATCATTTCATCACTAATGAGTATGAAATGCCTAAAGCTTCCATGTGTTCAATTAACGTCCGATTGAACACAAAACCAATTATTATCTTGCACCATTTTTAGCCTCAATTTTAATTAATCTTGAAAAATCTAGAAACCCCTAGATGTTGATTTGTGATTATGTATCAATTTTTAGTAGTAAATAACAATCCCAATCAAACAATCAAGACAAATTGACACAACAATTTTACGTGGAAAAACCACAATTGGAGCACCTCTAATTGTGATAAAAAACTACGGGCAACAGCCACAAAACAATCCACCAAGAAGATATAAAGGAATTACACAGGTATACTCTCAATTACCTAGCGAATCCACGCCCGAATTGAACTAGCCCCTATGTGCCTCTTCCAACTCCGTCTTCACCTCGGAATTGTCTTGACGATGAGCCACTCCAGAATCCACCAAAGCTTCAGGCTCGAATTCTTCAGAACCCACCGAAGAACAACTCTCTCTATTGTGTAGAATAAACAAACAAACCTTTGATGTATACTTCTTAAACCATGAGTTGAATACTCAATCAAAACATCAAAGAAAACTAGCACAATATCCCCAGATATAAACCCTAGAACCCAAAAAGAAGATCTGGAGAAGTAATCCTAAAATCTGACAGAAACCCGTACTTATAGAAATCTGGAACTGCGAGGCTTGCTCGAGCGAAGCTTCTCTCGCTCGAGCGAGAAGCTTATCTCGCGTGATTTCCATAAGTGCCTTCGCTCAAGCCACGCATCCTTCTCTCGAGCGAACAAACAACTCTTTCAGGTCTTTATGCAGACGCAGTTCTTCGCTCGAGCGAGGACTCCTTCGCTCGAGCGAGCAAGGGCGGATAGGCAACTTCGAATGTAATTTTGCATTTTGCTTCGGGGGCGCTGCCCCTCTACCCCGCTGTGGCGCTGCCCCGGACCCGCCAAGAGGCGCTGCCCCTTGGACCCCCTCGAGCTGACCGGGCAGCTCGATCCCTGTCATAATCAGCGAAGTGGCAATCTTGAAAGCATTAACATCACAAACTTCTCTGCAAGGCACAATTCGGGTTGAATTCGCATCTAAACACTCATAGTCTTACTGAAATAAAAAGTGCGAAAACAAGTACAGCTAAAAGGAGTTTTGTCAAACGGGATTGCCAAGAATAAAAACCTAACAAATCTATTTTAGATTACCATCCATTCTTTAATTCATTGAGTCCAATGGTGAGTTTAAGACCTCTAAATGGAAAGAAGGCTCAAACCAAGTGTTGTTTTAGGCATGAAAGAGACATTATACCGTTAGTAATGAACCCAAAAGGGATTAAACTATTAAGCATGACACCTTAATCTCATGCTTTAAACAAACAAGTTGTTTTAACCACTTTCAAAGAAAAACAAAAGCTAAGAAAGGAGGGAGGTTGTAGAGGTGATTAAAGGTGATCACAAGTATGGAAAGTCATAAATAAATGCAATCAACTCAAACAAGATGGTGTCTAAGGCCTAGAACACAAAATTCATGAGGACAATTACACTATAAGCATGCAAAACAAAGCTCAAATGCAACAATCAACCAAAAATAGTGCTAAAATAGTCTAAAATAAGTCCTAAAAAGTGCTGAAATTAAGATAAAAATAGCTAGATTAATAAGCTAAAACATAGCACAAGCTAGGCTAGTAAGCAAGACACAAGGAAGGGAGGCTAACCCCTCCAAATTTGGACTTTAAAACATGATTTTGGCCACTGAAATAGCTTTGAAAAACAAAAACAGATAGTAAAAGGATGGGAAACACAAGGGAAAAAAGCCTTCAAAACAAGGTACAAAGAAAGGTGAGCCACGCCTCAACCTTTATTGGCCTTAAAACCCATGCTTCAGCCCAAAAATACAGAGTTTTTTGCAACCCAAAAAACAGTTGGAAAATAGCAAGAATAATAGCAAATAAAACAAAGCAACAAGCAAAGCCTTCTACCTCTTGAAGAGAACACCAATGCTAGGTAACAAATCAAGACGACACAGCCTTCAAGAGCTCAAACTAAGCTCAAAAGTACCTCAGCTCAAAGATGATAAGGTTTGGTTAAGGGTGTATAGGCAAAGGTTAAGGATATGTCTGCAAAAGTGTAGAAATTTAGAAAAGAGAGAAAGAGAGAGAATTGTAGAGAGAGGAAAAATTTTGCTCCAAAATTTTTTCCGAGCCTTAAAACATAAGAGGGAGGCCCTCTATATATAGGAAACATGAATTCTCCTCAAGAACATCTAGCCTTACTCGTGGGAGCAGATGCAAACATCTGTGCAAACAACTAGCACAGTTGTCACAAAATATCTGTAAAAGACATTGGTGGCCAACAACCAAAAGTGATGGCCTGCCAGCCTAAAGAGGTGGCTAGCAGGCCACCAGAAGCTGTAGGCTTGAAGAACCAAGGGTTGGTCCAAAAATAAGGAAACATGGGGGAGGGTTTCAAAGGCTCAAAATTGTGGCATTCCGTTGAGGACTTTGAGCATTTAGCAAGCATGTAGACTCATCATTGGGTGTGTATGCGATGACGTACAAGTCGTAAAGGCCGCAAAAAATGGGGTGTGTACACATGGCATGTACATTTCATTTCATGAGGCTTGTATAAAATGTATATACTTTGTTAAGAATTTCCTATTGGGCTTTATGCTCACCCTACGGGATTTTGGTGCAGGTAAAGATGTGGCGATTCTGCCGAACTAAGGGTGTGAATGTGCATGTTGAGAGCACAAGGCTCTTGTTTTGTTATGATTATATTTTGTAAGCCAAGGGCTACATCTGTATGAGTTCGAGTAACCATTTTTGTGTAACCAGGTTTAAACCTAGGAATTTGTAGCCCTTGAGGGCATTTATTTATTTTTTACTAGACTTTTTACATGCTATAGATTCATGTACCGATGTCATTGAATATATATCCGCATGTGGAACTATTTTGTAAACACCTTATGATCATGTATTCAAATGTTGAAGAAGTACTTCTGTTATCACAAAGAGTAGAGATCAATTCATGTATATTTTATTTGGGGCGTTACACTTACAGTCTGAGAGGGCCGATAACTATGCGTGGGTGTTAGCTACATTGCATGATGTCACAGATGGTTTTGTTTTGCCGGCGATTATTGTCACTGACGAAGAGCTAGCCTTGATGAATGCCATACAGAAGATATTCCCGAGTGCTAGACATTTATTATGTCGTTGGCATATCGTAAATCCATGCCTCCAAAAGAGTCATATAACCACTGATCTGCTTAACACCGGACCAGCTAGCATATCCCAACTGTCTGTATAAAAATGCTAATGCAACAGCACCCCAAGCGTAAGTATGAATGGATCCCAAATCCATCAATAAGACAAGGTAACCAACAGGAACCCTGGTACCAATCTTGTCACTGAAGAGTGTACATCCCAACAAAAAAAACAAATAAACTCTAGCAGCGCTCTCTATGGCCTCCTCTGGGTCTGAATCTATGACACCAACAAACTGACTTCGCAACCACTCAAGCCTGACTGATTCCCACCTGTAGTAAAAACCTCGTCATGTGTTACACGTTCAGTAATCCCCAAGCCAGAAACCAGTAGTGTAACTCCATGAAGATCCGTCACATCTGGTACGCTGACTAATCAACCTACAATGGAAAGGCTAAGAATAGTGCCAACATCATCCAAGGTCAAGGTCATCTCACCAACTATCATATGAAATGTGTTTGTCTCAGGTTGCTATCTCCCAACAAAATTGGAAATTAGAAGGTTGTTAACGAATCGATAATTGCAACGAGCTAACTGTGACAGCCCAGACAGCTCAATAATGGCTTTGAGTCTGGTGTTGTTGTCTACTGACCACCATGCCCATGCAAGGATCTTCGAAGAGTGATTATGACACTTTAGAGGCCCTCATTCCTATAAAAAAAATTAGTATCTCATTAGAAACTACCATATAACACCATAAAAAATCATATACAAATGAATTTAACTTTTACTCAGGAATGTTTACCACCCCCTTCCAAACAGCTGTAGCGACATGACTATTGAAACTCCACAGTATTGATGGATTAGTCGGTCCACCTAGAAAAGCATGAGTAAGGTCCTCTTCCTGAACAGTAGGAGAATCGAGTAAAAGGGCATCCACTATGGCAATTTCAGGCATATCATCACCTTTAACTCATCCCCGGCTTCGATTACGACTTTGACTGGCACTAGGCATATCATATTCTACCAGAATTGGATCACGATCTCGACCCCGACCTCGTCCTTGCCCACGTCCTTGTCCCCGTTCATGGTCAACATCCAATTCACGACGTCTTCTATTTGAAGCAGTAAGTGGAACACGTTGACGTTCAGAATCCATATTCTCTGCAAAAATTAATATATTTAATGAATATACAATTGTACAAAGAATATACAAAAGAGGAAAAAAAAATACCATTCAAAAGTTGAAAACCGCAAATATCTATTCTGTTCGGAAGTTGAAAACCCAGAAAAAACATTACTTTCGGAAGTTGAATGTTGAACCAAAGAAAGAAATTCGGAATGCTATTGTCAAACTAAATGGTAATTTTCGGAATTCTACTTCCGAACAAGTGTTTCATTTTCGGAAAACAAGTTCCGAATGAGGAACATCGTGCTCAGTTACGGTGGGCTATGCGTTCATTTCGAAAATGGTAAAAACAAACCCTACATTACAAAATGAAATACAAATGAGGATTAAAATAAGTAAACTAATCTAAGTTCTCCAAATGTGAAGAATTCCTTCAATGTTTCAATGAGATGTCTTCAATGCTTCAATGAGATGTCTTCAATGGATGGATGCATCTTTTGGGGACGAAAGGTAGAATGGGAGAGATGGGTGTGTGTGTGTGAGAGACAGGTCTGGGGGTCTATGGGGTTTGTGTGCGTCACGGGTCTGGGTGTGTGTGTGTGCTTGGTTTACATTTAAGGGTAGATGTGGAATAAAAGGTGTGTGGAGTAAGCAAAATAAATTGGGATTAATTTTTCAAGTGTGTGTATTGAGAAGGATGTGCAAAAAAAGGAATGGGTGTGTGCAAATAGAAGTTCCAAAAAAAAAAAAAAACATAGTATTTAAGAATTTGTTTGCAAGTTTCTATCCTTTTTTGTTTTTTGGTTTTTTATGCTTGCAATATTTCATATCTTTACCTTTTTCCTGAAAATTTTTTTTTTGTAGATTTATTTGTTGCTCGAAGATGTTGTGCAACAATTTGAAGTAAAAAAATTTGTAGATTTATTTGTTGCTCGAAAATTTGTACAATTTACAGTGTGTGTATTGGAGTTGCTCCAGCTACGCATGGTGTGCAACAACAACTGTTGAGCATCTTATTGGGCTGATTTCAGGGCTCAATTCGATAATCTAAACCGTTCATATTTTAGAAGATATCAAGTAGAACATATATGCAAAAAATCAGGTCGATCAAATATAGTTATCTCTTTTCATCAAATCACATTTGTATTGAGTTTTATACTTCAAATTGTATTTATCTTCTTTTTTTGTTTTTAAATACAAATGTGATTTGATGAAAGGGCTAACGATATCTGATTGATATAATTTTTTACAGGTATATTCTACTCGATATCTTCTAAAATGTGAACGGTTCAGATTATTAAATTGGACTCCGAAATGGGCAAAATAAAGTGCACAACAGTTGCTGCTACTGTGCACCATGCAGCAGTAATCCCAAACTCTTTCAAATTAGTGTGTTTTAAGGAATTGTACTTGTTCGGTTCCAGAGGGAAACATAGAATGTGACATATCACTAATGTTTGGGTTTTACAATAAAATTAAAAACAAAATTAAAAAAAGCAAAAAGAAGTGGGTTTCACATGTGTTTTAATGTTTCTTGTCTTCAAATTTCTCCACTTTTTCTAGAGTCCGTCATCGCCCCTAATTATACTGATACCATGGTGTCAGTAAAAAATAATTTTATAATTTTTTTTTATAAATATTAATAATTAATATCATAAATTCTTTTACTAATATGTAATATTTTTTTTAAAAACTAGATTGAATAATAATTTTTCCTTTCAAATACAATGTTATTACTTTTCCTTTCTAAAAATATATATCAAATCATCACCAATAATGAGTATAAGGGTCTTGCATGCACTTGTCAAATTATTTAGTCTGATTAATTTCTAAAGGCCTACTCCAATTATCAATATGCAATCACAAAAATTTTTTGAAGCTCACATGTCATTAGATTCTTTCAATTATGAAACTCACATTTTTTATTTTATTCCACAATCAGGATTCAAATGACAATATCCAATTTATCTAATGTCAACTAGTGATTTGTCAGAATCACCACTTAATTTTTAGATTTAAGAACTTATATCCTTAAATATGAATCTATGGATATAGTCTAGTACATATATATATTTAGATAGGAAAAGTAATAACAAAATTAGGAAGGCATCTCCGACAGAACCAAGAATAACAGAGAAACAGGTACTGCTTCCACCCATGTCGATAATTGCGGGCCAGGCTTCGCCAACCGTGCCAGGCCATGTGCCATTCGATTGCCCAAACGGCCAACATGATCATATCTACAACGATGAAAAGAGCCCATAGCAGCTACGAATGCATCTATCCACCAAATGTCCAAAGGATGAGAGGGAACCATCACCATGGAGTATGGTTGAGATAACACTAAGGCTACGATTGTTTGGCGGATTAGGTTAGATGGAATTGTTAGTGAGAGGATTATTAGTGAAAAGATTGTTAACATGGGGCTTGTTAGTGAGGGGATTAAGTAAAAGTGTGTTCGTTTTGACGATAGTGTAGGAGATGCCTAGTGATGAGATTGATAAATTATTTTTATATAAAATAAATAAATAAATTATTTCTATATTAAAAAAAACTAAAACAAATATTAAAACAAACCGATGTACTTGGTCAAAAAAATAAAAATACATAAATAATTTTTTTATATAAAATAGACTCATTCCCTTCACTATTTTCCTAATCCCACCCAAAATTCACCTAAGCTAATGCCTTTGCTGAGGGGGATTAGCAAGCCGTTTGGAGTAGCAATCCCTTTCCATAAAGAAGCCACCAAACAAGGGTTAGTGGAACCCACCTCCTTACTACTCCAATCCCACCCCCTAATCTCCCAAACAAACATGACCTAAGAGAGTCACCTTCAAAAATCACTTTCTGCAAACCCAACTTAGCAGCAAAATGAATTGCCTTAAGAGTTGCCAGTGCTTCAACACAATCGACACCTAATAAACTCAGAACTCGCTCTCACAAAGAACCCAATGCTGCACCATGGTCATCTCGAACAACAACACCCACGCCAACAACCAATTGATCTTGAAAGATGGCACCATCAAAATTCACCACCATGGATAGGTCTAGTATATTATTGTTAAAGAACTTGGCTCAAGGGATAAGTTAGCAAGGGATTATTAGTCACCCATTGCATATGATCTTGGGCAAGTCTCTACTCATCATCGCTCATTGATTCATTACTTTACGCTCCATTTGTTTCGATGCAAAATATTTTCAACTGAAAAATATTTCACATAATATTGTTTTCAAATTTTTTTTTTCCATAAAAAATGTTTTCTTATGTTTGATAGCATTCTTGACACTAATGTATTGATAATTGTATTAGTGGGGATAGTAGTAGTGGCAGCAAGGTGGTAGTGGAAGGGGCGGTAATGGTGGTGGAGGTGGCAATGGTGGTGTTGGTAGTGGTGATAGTGATATGGTGGAGGTGGTGTGTGGCATTGGTAAAAATTTAATTCAAAAATTGTTTTCTACCATTTAAAAGTGAAAAATATTTTCCGTAAAAATAAGCTTATTTTTTGTTGACAAGTTTTCTATCGTACCAAATACAAGAAGATGTGAAAAATATTTTTTTTTAAAAATGTTTTTCACTGAAACAAACGAAGAATTAAGTTAATTAGAATACATCTATACCATATATAAAAAGAATATAAGAGTGGTGTAACACTGCTGCTGGTGGTTTAGTGTAACGCTACTGCTTGTTTTTTTGTTTGGTGTTAAAATGCTGCTGGTTTGGTGTAATGCTGTTGCTTGTTTTACATCTATAACCAATTGACCAACCAATCGGAGGCCACCGTCTCTTCCTTCTTGAATCTTGCACAAAACGCATACACCGCTATCATCGTTTCAGAAAAACCACAAACAGCATGAACCTTCAAGAAGCGATAAGCTCATTGTCACGACCCAAACCCGCCCCTATGGGTTTAGCACAGTAACCGGCTAGTAATCCGTGATTACCGAAGGCCTGCTTAACAGTAAAGACAGTATTATAGAGTACAGGGGCTAGCGGAAGCCAAAACAGTAATTAAAAGACGTCCAATGAGCTGTGACAGTCTGTATGCCAAAAGACTTTACAACATATTCACATTTAGAACCAAAACAGTAATTACATACATCATATACAGGCATTCGGGTTAGGGACCAAATCCCTACCATAACAGTACAGCGCAAGCCTTAACATTTATTATAGAACAGAGGCAAAAAGGGGAAATCTAAAACACCCCAAAATAGCCTAAGCTTGAACACACTTAGAACCTCGTAGTGAGGCACGTTGGTTGGCTTGACAAAAAGGGAGTTTAACCCAATGATCCTAGCTCTAATCCGGTGCCTGGACACCTACATATATATATAAATAGTGAGCTAAAGCCCAGTGAATAACGTATACGTAAAGAGGTTAGGAATGAATGTCCTTTCAGTCATTAAACAGTCATATCAGTCATTTAGAAACCATAGCAGTTATACGTGGTACATCCAATAGCAAAACAGTACAGTAGGTCTTAACAGACCGAATAGTCAGTTGATGGCCATCATAATAGTAAACAGTAATGGTTCCAACATGGGAATCGACAGAGATCTCTGCGACAGTAGCAGTACAGTAACAGTACAGTAACAGTAAGTTGTTATGGATACCATGAATACAGTTCATAATTATGACATCATTCATTTAGTAAACAGTAAGTAGTATTACTTCAGAAAACAGTACAGTTGATTGTTCAGAAAATAATCATCATTGAACATATCTTTACAACATTGTTACTCACAGAGCACTGGGCTACAGATAGGTTAGAGAGTCCTCGGATGCCAACCCTACAGTTACAGAATAAACACACACTAAGTTATACACTTGGGTTTAATAACTTAACCCCTAACTTGACACAGTGTGGTTCTATATCAACATCCTCCTTAAGATGCCTTAAACATGCCCTAGGAATGCCTAGGATGGAAAGAGGATGCAAAGATGCACTTAAAAACACTTTTCAAAATTTGCTGAAACAGGGGTCCACGCTCGAGCGGACATGCAGACAAAGGATCCCCGCTCGAGCGGGACTTTCCTCGCTCGAGCGGATTGCAAACTAAGGTAAAAGTACTGGATGCATGCCATTCACGCTCGATGGGCGCTTGGCCTCCGCTCGAGCGTGACACACAAGTCCTCGCTTGAGCATACATTCCCTCCCACGAGCAAACTGTAAACATATGAAAAGTACTGGATACACGCATTTCACGCTCGAGTGTTCATTTTCCCGCTCGAGCGGACAGCATGAACCCAGAGTGTACGCTCGAGCGTGAAGTCTTGCGCTCGAGCGTGGGTCCAAATTTGGAAATTTCCAGATTGAACCTCCAAGCTCAAAATCAACTTTTAAAGCATCAAATCCGATCCTTTTCGGCTAATTTTCTGGACAATACTTTAAAACTCATAATATAACATGTTTCAAAGATCAATTTTTAAAATCAAAGCCCAAAAGTAGTTCAATTAAACACAAATTCAACAATAACTTCATGAACATGATGGACATATGACATGCAAGTGTTCAATTGAAATCAAAGCTTCAAATACTTGATCAAATGAGTTAATTCTTCCAAAAACATGATGAACTCATGAACTAAAATTAAGATATGGACATGCATGTAGCAATTTTCATGGAAAGACCTTAAAGCTCAAGAATGTGTACATGCATGCATGATTCACGCTTCAATTCAACATTTTGAACCAATTCTAGACTCTAATCACCAAACTTCCACGAAACATGCAAGATACAACTTAAATACTAGTTCAAAAAGATGATTCTCCTACCTTAGGTCCTCAATTTCAAGAATGGAAGCTCAATTATGCAATTATCCTTCAAATCTTCTAAGTTTCAAGCCAATTTGATGAACTCAAGCTCCTCTTCCAACTCTATAGCTATCTCTCATGTTTTTGGTCTAGGAAGTGAACACAAAATGATGCAAGACTAAGCTCTAAACAAGATTTGTGAGGTGGCCCACTAGATGGCAAAATGGTAGTTAAGGCAACTAATGTGATTCAACACTATTTAATTTAATTTAATCATACCAAATCAAATTTCACTTAAATTTACCATAAAATCACATAAATTCTAATTAGCATGAAATACCAATCAATTTCTGAATCGACCGCCGATATGGCCTTCAATTTGCAATGCGAAGTTAAAGCATGAACAGATCAACTGGCGGTCAAACAGATGGAAATGTATTTAAACTAATACACTAACTCAATCAGTTCAGAATTTCAGTCAAATCAATTACTTATCATGTTCAGTCATAGTTTAACAGTAATTAGTGGTGAGGATTGTCCCAGTCTCCCCTCTTTACAAAGAGTTTGGTCCTCCAAACTCGAATTACCTTCATTTTGGAAGAACATCAGATCCAGAGGGAACAGTTCAGGATATCTCTTGATCATATCGTCTTCCCTTTCCAAAGTGGCATATACGCCACCATGGTTTTGCCAATCAACTTTCACTAACGGAATTTCTTTGTTCCTTAACTTCTTGATCCGTCGGTTTACAATCTGAATAGGCCGTTCTTCGTAAGTGTAGTCATCACTTAGCACTACACGGGTAGGCTCAATCACATTGAAGGGATCTCGAAGATAATCCCTCAACATTGAAATATGGAAGACATTGTGCATATGCTCCATTTCAAGAGGAAGCGCTACTTGATATGCCACCGGATTAATCTTCTTAATGATTTCATACGGTCCGACATATCTCGGCGCTAGCTTACCCCTGACTCCAAAACGAGTTTGGCCTTTCATCGGTGTCACTTTAACAAAAACATGATCACCTACTTCGTATACCCTGTCTTGCCTTCGGACATCAGCATAACTTTTCTATCGGCTTTGTGCTGTTTTCAATCTTTGCTGAATCAGTTTCACTTTTTCAGTGGTTTCTTGTACAATCTCGGGCCCAAGCAAAGGTCCATCTCCAACTTCTTCCCAGCAGATAGGAGATCGACATTTCTTGCCATATAAAGCCTCGAAAGGCGCCATACCAATGCTCGAGTGAAAACTGTTGTTATAAGCAAACTCAGCTAAAGGTAAGTGGCTTTCCCAATGTTCCTGGAAATCAAGAACACACAATCGCAGTAAATCTTCCAGAGTCTGGATGGTTCTTTCTGACTGGCCATCTGTCTAAGGATGGTATGCACTACTCAGTCTCAGTTCAGTACCTAATACTGTGTGTAGGCTTTGCCAAAATCTCGATGTAAACTTCTAGTCCCCATCAGAAACAATGGACAAAGGCACTCCATGCAATCTAACAATCACATCAATATAAATTATAGCCAATTTGTCCGCATTATAAATTGTTTTGACAGGTAAGAAGTGAGCAGATTTAGTCAGTCTATCAACAATAACCCAAATTGAGTCTATACCTTTACTGGAGCGAGGTAAACCGACAACAAAGTCCATAGTAATATGTTCTAATTTCCACTCCAGTATTGGTAAGGGCTGCAGTAAGCATGTAGGTCGATGATGTTCAGCTTTAACTTGGTGGCAATGAAGACATTTCGATACAAAGTCAGCAATCTCTTTCTTCATTCTCGGCCACCATAAATTGAGTTTCAAGTCTTCGTACATTTTTGTATTTCCTGGATGGATAGACAGTTTTGAATTGTGGCCCTCTTGCAGAAGTCATGTTTTCAATTCAGATTCATTTGGTACACACAACCTTCCTTGAAATTTCAATACATTGTTCTCAAATTTAATGTCCAGCCGCGGTTTGGACTCCCGTTCATTAATGACCTTTTTCAAAAGGTCATCTTGTTGTTGTTTCTCTTTAATCTCCTCAATCAGTGCCGGTTTTGTAGAAATAGTGGCTAAGGTTCCACCTTGTTCACGCAAAACAATTTCAACCCCAAATTTTTCAACGTCACATTCTTTCTGTCCGGTGAGTAAACAGGCTAAATTTCCAACTGATTTCCAATTGAGTGCATCAGCAACGGTGTTAGCTTTTCCTAGATGGTACAAAATTTGCAAGTCATAGTCTTTTATTAGTTCTAACCATCTCCGTTGTCTCATGTTCAATTCTTTTTGTGTGAAGAAGTATTTCAAACTCTTGTGGTCTGTATACACCTCACATGTTGCCCCATAAAGGTAGTGACGTCAAATTTTCAGTGCAAACATTACTACAGCAAGTTCCAAGTCATGGGTTGGGTAGTTCTTTTCATGCGGTCTCAGTTGTCGGGAAGCATACGCAATCACTTTACCATTCTGCATTAAAACACATCCCAAACCCTTATAAGAAACATCACTAAATATGGTAATACCATCCGTACCTGAGGGTAGGGTAAGAATCGGTGCAGTCACAAGTCGAGTCTTTAACTCTTGGAAAGCTGATTCTCTCTAATCGGTCCAGTCAAATGATATCCCCTCTTGAGTCAACTGAGTCAATGGTAAGGCAATCTTGGAGAAGTCTTTCACAAATCTTCTGTAGTATCCGGCTAAGCCTAAGATACTTCAGACTTTAGTAACATTAGATGGTCTGGGCCAATTCACTACTGCTTTATTTTTCTGTGGATCAACTGTAATGCCATCTTTGCTAATCACATGTGCCAAAAACATCACATTATCAAGCCAAAATTCACATTTAGTCAGTTTTGCATAGAGTTTCTGTTCTCTTAAGGTCTGTAAGCCAATGTTCAAATGACGTTCATGTTCTTCCTTACTTTTGGAATAAATCAAAATGTTATCTACGAACACAACTACAAATTCATCGAGGAATGGTTTAAAAATTCTGTTCATAAGGTCCATAAATGCAGCAGGTACATTAGTAACTCCGAAAGGCATAACAAGAAATTCGTAATGTTCGTTCCTCGTTCGAAAGGCAGTCTTTTCAATGTCCCCTGTCTTGACACTCAACTAGTGGTATCCAGATCTAAGGTCAATTTTTGAGAAAACTTGGGCACCCTGTAACTGGTCAAATAAATCATCAATACGAGGCAGTGGATATTTATTTTTCACTATTACCATGTTCAGTTTACGGTAGTCAATGCAGAGTCTCAATGAGCCATCTTTCTTTTTCATAAATAAGGCCGGCGCGCCCCACGGTGAAGTACTGGGCCTGATGAACTTCTTATCTAACAATTCTTGCAGCTGAACTTTCAACTCTTTCAATTCAGTCGGTGCCATTCTGTAAGGAGCTTTAGATACTGGCTGCGTACCCGGAATCACATCAATGGTGAACTCAATCTCCCTACCAATCAAATCCCCTGAAAATCATCTAGAAAAATATCTGGGAATTCTCTGACTATAGGAATACAGTTCACATCACTTTTAGCATCAGTAGGCACAGTCAATACACAACATAGATACCCTTTACACCTATTTTTAATCAGTTTAACAGCTTTCATGGATGAAATCAGATATGGGGGAGGTACTACTCCAACTCCGTTAAACACAAATTCAGGCAGTCCAGGTGGACGGAAAACAACTTGTTTTGTTACACAGTCTATGGTAGAATGATATTTCGTTAACCAGTCCATTCCCAATATCACATCAAAGTGATCAATATTCAAAGGCAGTAAATCAATATACAAATGAACATCCCCAACAATATTTTCACATGCAGGGTACATATAAGCACAACTCATAGATCCTCTAACAGGTGAAGATACAGTTAACAGATAGTTCAGAGGTTCCAGTGGTCTAGTTAATTTTCGCGAAAAGACATGCGATACCACACCCCGAATCAATCAGAACTAAGCATTTTGAGCACAAATTGAGAGTATACCTGACACAACGGTCTCGGTATTCTGTACATCTCCCGGTACAAATGCAAACACTCAGCCCTACCTCATAGACTCTTTTTCGGTAGCTTTCGGATTTGATTTCGGTGCAACAGTTGATGCTGCGGCGCTGGCTGCAACTTTACTATTGCCCTGAGGAGCAGAAGGGCAATCCTTGACCATGTGGACCACTTTGCCACACCTGTAACAAGCACCTGGAATTTTATAAAGAACCCCTTTATGCCTCTTACCACATTCAGAACAAGGCGGTATGGAACTATTTCCCTGGCTGGAACTGGTTGTTGACCCCGTATTTTGCTTTTTGTTCAATGGGTTGTTCCGGCCATTCTTAAACTTAAAACCCCATCTCTTTTCGCGCCACTCAGACGCTGGTGTTTCAGTCTGTTTCAGTGCCTCGATATTCGACTCGGCCATTATTGCTCGGTCAAGAACATCTACATATTTCAGTAGTTTCAGAACATTGATTCTGTCAAGTATCTCCACATTAAGGCCGCCTTCAAACTTTCTGGCCTTCTTGTAATCAGTGTCCACCATGTGTGGTGCATATCTGGAAAGTTCGGTAAACTTTGATTCATACTCTGCTACTGACATGGTACCCTGCTTTAACTGCTCAAATTCAGTTACTTTACGATCCCTGACACATTGAGGAAAATATTTCTCAAAGAAGGCTCCTTTAAACTAAGCCCAATTCATGGCATTATTGGTGTCGCGGACCAGCATCCACCACCTTCTGGCCTCCTCTTGCAAAGTAAAAGTGCCCAATAGGACCTTGTGTGCTTCAGAACACGAAAACGCTTCAACTAATTTCTCTGTTTCAAGAACTCAGTCTTCGGCCTTTAATGGTTCAAGGCCTCCTTGGAATGATGGCGGTTTCATTTTACTGACCTTCTGTGTTAGAGAAATTATGTCATCATTCACATTCGGTTCCGACTATACCAGAGGAGGTGGGGGCTGTTGGTTCTGTTGTTGCCTTAAGGCCTCAGTCAGCAGTTCAACTGTTCTTTCTAATGTCGCCATTCTGGCATAAGATGATTCCGTTTCATCAGTAGTTCTTGCGTTCTCCATTTCACTATAGGCAATTATGGCAATAATAAATATAGGCAGTTGCATACTTTAAACATATTAACACATTAGCACATATATTCATGTCATGGCCACACACACTTTTCGTGCTCATACAATGCCCTATTTACTTTTCTAAGACATCCTATAGCTCATTTGGACACGTGTGTGTGGTATAACTCGTGGTTTAGCATCGCTCTGATACCACTCTGCCACGACCCAAACCCGCCCCTATAGGTTTAGTACCGTAACCGGCCAGTAATCCGTGATTACAGAAGGCCTGTTTAATAGTAAAGATAGTATTAAAGAGTACAGTGATTGGTGGAAGCCAAAACAGTAATTAAAAGACGTCCAATGAGCTGTGATAGTCTGTATGCAAAAAGGCTTTACAACATATTCACGTTCAGAACCAAAACCGTAATTACATACATCATATACAGGCATTCAGGTTAGGGACCAAATCCCTACCATAACAGTACAGTGCAAGCCTTAACATTTATTACAGAACAGAGGCAAAACGGGGAAATCTAAAACACCCCAAAACAGCCAAAGCTTGAACACACTTGGAACCTCGCAGTAAGGCACGTTGGTTGGCTTGACAAAAAGGGAGTTTAACCCAACGCTCCTAGCTCCGATCCGGTGCCTGGACACCTACATATATATAAACAGTGAGCTAAAGCCTAGTGAATAACGTATGCGTAAAGAGGTTAGGAACGAATGTCCTTTCAGTCATTAAACAATCATATCAGTCATTTAGAAACCATAGCAGTTATACGTGGTACATCCAATAGCAAAACAATACAGTAGGTCTTAACAGATCGAACAGTCAGTTGATGGCCATCATAACAGTAAACAGTAATGGTTCTAACATGGGAACCGACAGAGATCTCTGTGACAGTAGCAGTACAGTAACAATAAGTTGCTATGGATACCACGAATACAGTTCATAATTAGGACATCATTCATTTAGTAAACAGTAAGCAGTATACTTCAGAAAACAGTACAGTTGATTGTTCAGAAAATAATCATCATTGAACATATCTTTACAACATTGTTACTCACAGAGCACTGGGCTACAGATAGGCTAGAGCGTCCTCGGATGCCAACCCTACAGTTACAGAATGAAAACACACTAAGTTATACACTTGGGTTTAATAACTTAACCCCTAACTTGACTCGGTGTGGTTTTACATCAACATCCTTCTTAAGATGCCTTAAACATGCCCTAGGAATGCCTAGGATGGAAAGAGGATGCAAAGATGTACTTAAAAACACTTTTCAAAATTTGCTGAAACAGGGGTCCACGCTTGGGCGTGGCTTTCTACGCTCGAGCGGACATGCAAACAAAGGATCCCCGCTCGAGTGGACTGCAAACTAAGGCAAAAGTACCAGATGCATGCAATTCACGCTCGATGGGCGCTCGACCTCCATTCGAGCGTAAGACACAAGTCCTCGCTCGAGCATGCATTCCCTCCCTCGAACGGACTGTAAACATATGAAAAGTACTGGATACATGCATTTCACGCTCGAGCGTTCATTTTCCCACTCGAGCGGACTACATGAACCCAGAGTGTACGCTCGAGCGTGAGGTCTTGCGCTCGAGCGTGGGTCCAAATTCTAAAATTTCCAGATTGAACCTCCAAGCTCAAAATCAACTTTTAAAGCATCAAATTCGATCCTTTTGGGCTAATTTTCTGGAAAACACTTTAAAACTCATAATACAACATGTTTCAAAGATCAATTTGTAAAATCAAAGCCCAAAGGTAGTTCAATTAAACACAAATTCAACAATAACTTCATGAACATGATGGACATATGACATGCAAGTGTTCAATTGAAATCAAAGCTTCAAATACTTGATCAAATGAGTCAATTCTTCCAAAAACATGATGAACTCATGAACTAAAATTAAGATATGGACATGCATGTTGCAATTTTCATGGAAAGATCTCAAAACTCAAGAATGTGTACATGCATGCATGATTTAAGCTTCAATTCAACATTTTGAACCAATTCTAGACTCTAATCACCAAACTTCCATGAAGCATGCAAGATACAACTTAAATGGAAGTTCAAGAAGATGATTCTCCTACCTTAGGTCCTCAATTTCAAGAATAGAAGCTCAATTATGCAATTATCCTTCAAATCTTCTAAGTTTCAAGCCAATTTGATGAACTCAAGCTCCTCTTCCAACTCTCTAGCTATCTCTCACGTTTTTGGTCTAGGAAGTGAACACAAAATGATGCAAGACTAAGCTCTAAACAAGATTTGTGAGGTGGCCCGCTAGATGGCAAAATGGTAGTTAAGGCAACTAATGTGATTCAACACTATTTAATCTAATTTAATCATACCAAATCAAATTTCACTTAAAATTACCATAAAATCACATAAATTCTAATTAGCATGAAATACCAATCAATTTCTGAATCGGCCACCGATATGGCCTTCAATTTGCAATGCGAAGTTAAAACATGAACAGATCAATTGGCGGTCAAATAGATAGAAATGTATTTAAACTAATACACTAACTCAATTAGTTCAGAATTTCAGTCAAATCAGTTACTTATCATGTTCAGTCACAGTTTAACAGTAATCAGTGGTGAGGGTTGTCACAGTCTCCCCTCTTTACAAAGAGTTTGGTCCTCGAAACTCGAATTACTTTGGAAGAACACTGGATCCAGAGGGAATAGTTCAGGATATCTCTTGATCATATCGTCTTCCCTTTCCAAAGTGGCATATACGCCACCATGGTTTTGCCAATCAACCTTCACTAATGGAATTTCTTTGTTCCTTAACTTCTTGATCCGTCGGTTTACAATTTGAATAGGCCGTTCTTCATAAGTGTAGTCATCACTTAGCACTACATGGGTAGGCTCAATCACATTGAAGGGATCTCGAAGATAATCCCTCAACATTGAAATATGGAAGACATTGTGCATATGCTCTATTTCAAGAGGAAGCGCTACTTGATATGCCACCGGATTAATCTTCTGAATGATTTCATACGGTCCGACATATCTCTGCGCTAGCTTACCCCTGACTCCAAAACGAGTCTGGCCTTTCATCGGTGTCACTTTAACAAAAACATGATCACCTACTTCGTATACCCTGTCTCGCCTTCGGACATCCGCATAACTTTTCTGTCGGCTTTGTGCGGTTTTCAATCTTTGCTGAATCAGTTTCACTTTTTCAGTGGTTTCCTGTACAATCTCAGGCCCAAGCAAAGGCCCATGTCCAACTTCTGCCCAGCAGATAGGAGATCGACATTTCTTGCCATATAAAGCCTCGAAAGGCGCCATACCAATGCTCGGGTAAAAACTGTTGTTATAAGCAAACTCAGCTAAAGGTAAGTGGCTTTCCCAATTTCCATAGAAATCAAGAACACACATTCGCAGTAAATCTTCCAGAGTCTGGATGGTTCTTTCTGACTGGCCATCTGTCTGAGGATGGTATGCACTAGTTAGTCTCAGTTCAGTACCTAACGCTATCTGTAGGCTTTGCCAAAATCTCGATGTAAACTTCGAGTCCCTATTAGAAGCAATGGACACAGGCACTCTATGCAATCTAACAATCTCATCAATATAAATTATAGCCAATTTGTCAGCATTGTAAATTGTTTTGACAGGTAAGAAGTGAGCAGATTTAGTCAGTCTATCAACGATAACCCAAATTGAGTCCATACCTTTACTAGAGCGAGGTAAACCGACAACGAAGTCCATAGTAATGTGTTCCAATTTCCACTCCAGTATTGGTAAGGGCTGCAGTAAGCATGCGGGTCGATGATGTTCAGCTTTAACTTGTTGGCAATGAAAACATTTCGATACAAGGTCAGCAATCTCTTTCTTCATTGCCGACCACCAGAAATTCAGTTTCAAGTCTTCGTACATTTTTGTATTTCCTGGATGGATAGACAATTACGAATTGTGGCCTTCTTATAGAAGTCGTCTTTTCAGTTCAGAATCATTGGGTACACACAACCTTTCCTAAAATTTCAATACATTGTTCTCAAATTTAAAGTCCGGCTTCGGTTTGGACTCCCGTTCATCAATGACCTTTTTTGAAAGGTCATCTTGTTGTTGTTTCTCTTTAATCTTCTCAATCAGTGCCGGTTGAGTAGAAATAGCGGCTAAGGTTCCACCTTGTTCACCCAAAACAATTTTAACCCCAAAATTTTCAAGGTCACATAGCAGTTCTTTCTGTCCGGTGAGTAAACAGGCTAAATTTCCAACTGATTTTCCGACTGAGTGCATCAGCAATGGTGTTAGCTTTTCCTGGATGGTACAAAATTTGCAAGTCATAGTCTTTTATCAGTTCTAACCATCTCCATTGTCTCATGTTCAGTTCTTTCTGTGTGAAAAAGTATTTCAAACTCTTGTGGTCTGTATACACCTCACATGTTGCCCCATAAAGGTAGTGATGCCAAATTTTCAGTGCAAACACTACTGCAGCAAGTTCCAAGTCATGGGTCGGGTAGTTCTTTTCATGCGGTCTCAGTTGTCAGGAAGCATACGCAATCACTTTACCATTCTGCATTAAAACACATCCCAAACCCTTATAAGAAACATCACTGAATATGGTAAAACCATCCGTACCTGAGGATAGGGTAAGAATCGGTGCAGTCACAAGTCGAGTCTTTAACTCTTGAAAAGCTGATTCTCTCTGATTGGTCCAGTCAAATGATATCCCCTTTTGAGTCAACTTAGTCAATGGTAAGGCAATCTTGGAGAAGTCTTTCACAAATCTTCTGTAGTATCCGGTTAAGCCTAAGAAACTTTAGACTTCAGTAACATTAGACGGTTTGGGCCAATTCACTACTGCTTCAATTTTCTGTGGATCAACTGTATTGCCATCTTTGCTAATCACATATCCCAAAAACGTCACATTATCAAGCCAAAATTCACATTTAGTCAGTTTTGCATAGAGTTTCTGTTCTCTTAAGGTCTGTAAGGCAATGTTCAAATGACGTTCATGTTCTTCCTTTCTTTTGGAATAAATCAAAATGTCATCTATGAACACAACTATAAATTCATCGAGGAATGGTTTGAAAATTCTGTTCATAAGGTTCATAAATGCAGCAGGTGCATTAGTAACTCTGAAAGGCATAACAAGAAATTTGTAATGTTCGTACCTCGTTCAAAAGGCAGTTTTTTCAATGTCCCCTGTCTTGACTCTCAACTGGTGGTATCCAGATCTAAGGTCGATTTTGAGAAAACCTGGTCACCCTGTAATTGGTCAAATAAATCATCAATACGAGGTAGTGGATATTTATTTTTCACTGTTACCTTGTTCAGTTCACGGTAGTCAATGCAGAGTCTCAATGAGCCATCTTTCTTTTTCACAAATAAGATCGGCGTGCCCCACGGTGAAGTACTGGGCCTGATGAACTTCTTATCTAACAGTTCTTGTAGCTGAACTTTCAACTCTTTCAATTCAATCGGTGCCATTCTGTAAGGAGCTTTAGATACTGGCTGCGTACCCGGAATCACATCAATGGTGAACTCAATCTCCCTATCAATCAAATCCCCTGGCAAATCATCTGGAAAAATATCTGGGAATTCTCTGACTATAGGAATACTGTTCACATCAGTTTTAGCATTAGTAGGCACAGTCAATACACAACATAGATACCCTTTACACCCCTTTTTAATCAGTTTAAAAGCTTTCATGGATGAAATCAGATATGGGGGAGGTACTACTTCAACTCCGTTAAACACAAATTCAAGCAGTCCAGGTGGACGGAAAATAACTTGTTTTGTTACACAGTCTATGGTAGCATGGTATTTCGTTAACCAGTCCATTCCCAATGTCACATCAAAGTGATCAATATTCAAAGGCAATAAATCAATATACAAATGAACATCCCCAACAATAATTTCACATGCAGGGTACATATAAGCACAAGTCATAGATCATCCAACAGGTGAAGATACAGTCGACAGATAGTTCATAGGTTCCAGTGGTCTATTTAATTTTCGCAAAAAAACATGCGATACTACACCTCGAATCAATCAGAACATAAGCATTTTGAGCACAAATTGAGAGTATACCTGACACAATGGTCTCGGTATTCTATACATCTCCCGGTACAAATGCAAACACTCGGCCCTGCCTCATAGGTTATTTTTCGGTAGCTTTCGGATTTGGTTTCGGTGCAACAGTTGATGTTGCGGCGCTGGCTGTAGCTTTACTATTGCCTTGAAGAGCAGAAGGGAAATCCTTGACCATGTGGCCCACCTTGCCACACTTGTAACAAGCACCTGAAATTTTATAACAAACCCCTTTATGCCTCTTACCACATTCAGAACAGGGCGGTATGGAACTATTTCCCTGGCTGGAACTGGTTGTTGACCCCGTATTTTGCTTTTTGTTCAATGGGCTGTTCCGACCTTTCTTAAACTTAAAACCCCTTTATGCCTCTTACCACATTCGACTCGGCCACTATTGCTCGGTCAAGAACATCTACATATTTCAGTAGTTTCAGAACATTGATTTTGTCAAGTATCTCTACATTAAGGCCGCCTTCAAAGTTCCTGGCCTTCTTGTAATCAAGGTCCACCATGTGTGGTGCATATCTGGAAAGTTCGGTAAACTTTGATTCATACTCTGCTACTGACATGGTACCCTGCTTTAACTGCTGAAATTTAGTTACTTTACGATCCCTGACACATTGAGGAAAATATTTCTCAAAGAAGGCTCCCTTAAACTGAGCCCAATTCATGGCATTATTGGTGTCGCGGACCAGCATCCACCACCTTCTGGCCTCCTCTTGCAAAGTAAAAGTGGCCAATAGGACCTTGTGTGCTTCAGAAACTATAGAAGTTATACGTGGTACATCCAATAGCAAAATAGTACTGTAGGTCTTAACCGACCAAACAGTCAGTTGATGGCCATCATAACAGTAAACAGTAATGGTTCCAACATGGGAACTGACAGAGATCTCTGTCACAGTAGCAGTATAGTAACAGTAAGTTGCTATGGATACCACGAATACAGTTCATAATTAGGACATCATTCATTTAGTAAACAGTAAGCAGTAATACTTTAGAAAACAGTATAGTTGATTGTTCAGAAAATAATCATCATTGAACATATCTTTACAACATTGTTACTCATAGAGCACTGGGCTACAGATAGGCTATAGCGTCCTCGGATGCCAACGCTACAGTTACAGAATGAACACATACTAAGTTATACACTTGGGTTTAATAACTTAACCCCTAACTTGACTCGGTGTGGTTCTACATCAACATCCTCCTTAAGATGCCTTAAACATGCCCTAGGAATGCCTAGGATGGAAAGAGGATGCAAAGATGCACTTAAAAACACTTTACAAAATTTGCTGAAACAGAGGTCTACGCTCGAGCGTGGCTTTCTACGCTCGAGCGGACATGCAGACAAAGGATCCTTGCTCGAGCGTGACTTTCCTCGCTCAAGCAGACTGCAAACTAAAGCAAAAGTACTGGATGCATGCAATTCATACTCGATGGGCGCTCGACCACCGCTCGAGCGTGAGACCCAAGTCCTCGCTCGAGCGGACTGTAAACTTATGAAAAGTACTGGATACATGCATTTCACGCTCGAGCTTTCATTTTCCCGCTCGAGCGGACTGCATGAACCCAGAGTGTACGGTCGAGCGTGAAGTCTTGCGCTCGAGCGTGGGTCCGAATTCTGGAATTTCCAGATTGAACCTCCAAGCTCAAAATCAACTTTTAAAGCATCAAATCCGATCCTTTTGGGCTAATTTTCTGGAAAACACTTTAAAACTCATAATACAACATGTTTCAAAGATCAATTTTTAAAATCAAAGCCCAAAGGTAGTTCAATTAAACACAAATTCAACAATAACTTCATGAACATGATGGACATATGACATGCAAGTGTTCAATTGAAATCAAAGCTTCAAATACTTGATCAAATGAGTCAATTCTTCCAAAAACATGATGAACTCATGAACTAAAATTATGATATGGACATGTATGTAGCAATTTTCATGGAAAGACCTCAAAACTCAAGAATGTGTACATGCATGCATGATTTAAGCTTCAATTCAACATTTTGAACCAATTCTAGACTCTAATCACCAAACTTCCACGAAACATGCAAGATACAACTTAAATACAAGTTCAAGAAGATGATTTTCCTACCTTAGGTCCTCAATTTCAAGAATGGAAGCTCAATTATGCAATTATCCTTCAAATCTTCTAAGTTTCAAGCCAATTTGATGAACTCATGCTCCTCTTCTAACTCTCTAGCTCTCTCTCACATTTTTGGTCTAGGAAGTGAACACAAAATGATGCAATACTAAGCTCTAAACAAGATTTGTGAGGTGGCCCACTAGATGGCAAAATGGTAGTTAAGGCAACTAATGTGATTCAACACTATTTAATCTAATTTAATCATACCAAATCAAATTTCAATTAAATTTACCATAAAATCACATAAATTCTAATTAGCATGAAATACCAATCAATTTCTGAATCGGTCGCCGATATGGCCTTCAATTTGCAATGCGAAGTTAAAACATGAACAGGTCAATTGGCGGTCAAACAGATAAAAATGTATTTAAACTAATACACTAACTCAATCAGTTCAAAATTTCAGTCAAATCAGTTTCTTATCATGTTCAGTCACAGTTTAACAGTAATCAGTGGTGAGGGTTGTCACACTCATGACACAAGCGATAAGCTCTTCAGGAGTTGAGTGGTGTGATCAGTGGAACAGTGGAAGATCTTCAAGAGTTGAGTGGGTTTTCAAACTCATCACCGAAACAGAACCTTCAGTATATTTATGGCCATACATACTGGATTGGTGTATGTTTTATGAGCTGGAACAACCTGCAGAAACTGAGGTGTGTCTTCTTCCTTTTGTCTATTTTGAATTTTTCTATTTGGGGCTCTATTCTTGATTCTCACAACTGTTTAATTGTGTGTCCACCATGTACTTGATCATATGCCAAAATGAAACATACACACACATAGAGAGTGCTTTATCTCCTTTTTGTTATCGTACTCTTTTCATTCTTGTTTCTGCATACATTCTTTAGTGAAGAATTCCATTTTTCTTATAAAGCCATCCAAGGAACAAAACTGAGATTTCTATGATTCTATCATTCTCATTTGATAAGATGGGTAGTTATTAAATCCTAAATATCTATAGAAATTAGTGAAAGTTTGCAATGGCTCTAAGTTTTGATGAAGCCTTCTATGTGCAGAAGACAGCAATGGTAAGGAATGGGGACTTCAATTTGGGGGCTACAAAAGACGTTGTTGATTGGATTGGAAAGGTTGGTTCATGAACCCTCTTTAATGGGTTTTTTTTTTCTTTTTCTTTTTGATTTTTTATGGGTATTTGTTTTCCTATATGTTTTTGATGATATCAATGACTTGGGTTTTTTTGGATTTTCATTTTCTTTATTTGTTCGTTTTGTATGGAATTTTTGGGGGTGATCTTCTAATGATGTTTAGTTTCTCTTCTCGTTGTTTTTGAATTAAATGTTGATTGGGGCTATCATTAACTAATATAAAGAATTCCTCAAAGGAGCACATGAACAAATATAGAATGCACAACGTGGAATATGAAGAAATAGAGAAATTATTCCACCCGATTTTGGTCATTGACGAAATCACAACTGTTTCAGTTTGATCACAAAATCATTGTCATTATGCTTACCAAATCAAATCGCCAACAATCTACCTTGGCTGAAAGTCAAAAGTCCATAACTGAAAACAAATAAAGTAAAACATGTTTAATTTTGTTAGAATTGTAATCAATTCTATTTACTATGAAGAAAAGAAGACAAATTGTAGGTTTGATTTCACTAATAAAGTAGTTCACAAAGGAAACATTTTTATTGTATAAAGTTGGGGGAAAAAAAGGAAAAGAAAAAAGTGCTACAAGCCTAGAAACAACATTCTTTTGGATAGAAAGCTGTCTGTGATACTGTGTGAAAGGTCTCCTTATTTGGAGAAAGAGATAGAAAGAGGCCACCCAACATGAGCCCAAAGGATATGTTACCCATGATTTGCTCCAAATATCTTCTGAAGTCTTTTTTATTTGTGTTACTCAAAAAGTGATGGTTAATTAATAATCTAAGAACTTGGTGTCATAGAATACTGTTGAAATTTAGAGTTGACAAGAATTAGGCAATGCATAAATTTCTACAGGTGGTGTGTAGGCAAAGCATAAATTTCTCCATCAATTGCCAATTCCTAAGTAATTTGCATTCTAAAACCACCCAATCCCAAATAAAGATGTATCACTCTAAATTGTAAAATAAACCACTCCAAACACTTTCTATCTCAATCCGTACATCACGTGTTTCTACCGAAGGAAACAAAATAATGGAATTAGTTGCCTTTTTATATTTTTCCCTAATTGGTTGTTATCAAATTTAATTAGAAAGAAATTACAAATTCCTAATGATGGACTCTAAAACCAAATCAAAAATTTAAAAAAAAATGATGTGACATAGACCAAACTAATCTATCGCATTTAGACTACGCAATCAAATAGAGCAAACCCCAATTGTAATGTATAGTGTTCACCAAAAATCTGTATTTCTCAGTAAGAATTATGTTCAACAAACAAATTTTCCAATAAGTCATGACCTGGATTCAAATATTTGTTTTTATTTCCTTTCAATGTTATGATTCTTTTTCTGAAGAAATGGCGAACATGATTTGTTCAACATACTAGGGCAATGTTCATTTTCTTACAATTCGTGGGAGTAGGCAACTATTCATCCATTCTACCATTTATAGCTACAGAACGCACTACCGTGTGCAGAGAGGTTTGCTGGAATGTACTCCTCCTAGGCATATTCAGTTGCACAGGTTCAAAAAAAAATTCATAAGCATATGATGCCTATTGCTTTCCTTTTCTATTCTTTGCATTGATCGCCATAATGTTTTATATCCCTATCCTTGGATGACCCTTTTTTTTATTGTTCTTGATTGTTTTGAATTGGGACTTTAAATTCCTGTTGTTGTTTTACTTTTCTCTATTCAGTCCATGAGTAATTATTGGAAGAATGATTTATCGTATCTTATTATCGACTACATCCTATATTTTGGAATCATGTTCATTTTTTAAAATTGTAATGTAAATGTAATCTTCCTATGCTGGGATCACATTGTTTTCAACTAATTATTTGTGAATTTTTATTATAGAATATTGTTTATCCAAGGAATTTGCTTACTATATTTGAATTTTTAAAGCAACTTGTATGTGTAGATGTCTACTTCAGTAATGGCAGCGACAACTCTTTCGACATTGCAAAACTGTTATAGATTGGGACAAGATGTCAAGAGGTAAGATTCCAATAGAATTTCCCTTTGTCCTTTTAATTTAGATAATCAAATATACGATTTTATAAGAATTGTTATTCCATGTTTGAATATAAATGAATGGATTGGTAAAAAATTAAACTTATTTTAAGCTATGCATCTTTCCTTCTAAATTTATTTATGAGATCAATTCCCACTCCTTTGATTTTTGTGAGGTCATGAAAATGGTTTAATTATGTCACATTAGTTGCCTATTTTTCAAATAATGATTGTCTTGCGTTGTATGACATTTGCAAGTTGCAATTGCTTGATGGCCATGTCAAGCAACTGAAACTTCAAACATCGATTTGTAGGTGAACTTGGAATACCTTAAAGTGGTATTAAACACAAAAGGTATGGCTTTACCATGATATTGGGAAGTTGGCGGTATAGAAGATGAAGTTGTAATGCAAGTATAAGAATTTGCTAATCTATTTCTGAATCTCCATACAAGACAGTAAGACGATTCAGGATAGAATTTCTAATCAATCTTATATTCATTATCGTGCTTACATTTCTTGATGACGAGTTAGCTCCTCCAATAGCCACATTAATGCATGCAATCCGTGAATATATATCTTGTAGCAAGCAAATCCTTGACCCAAGTACACTAAACATGTTGTTTTTGTATTTTATCAACAGTTAATCATATTTGTATCTTTGTCTATACACAACCTATGAGCATAGTTCTTGGTGTGGATATGTTTCATTTATTTGAAAAATTAAGAAAAATAGAGTATAGTTTTGACAAACAATGATGCTACGCGCATGGGGTCCAACTAGTTTAAAAAAAAAATTACAATTTTATAAATGAGGATAGGGTCACTCATCCAAGTGAAACATTGCCTTCAATCTTGAGTGATTTTATCCAAATGTCCAATTTCAAAATAGTTATCAAAATTAAGTGATAATTCTTTGGAAAACACTGAAGTGATAATGGTTGAGAAAATCATGACTAAAAATTTATGGACAAATTATGTTCGTAGTCCCTATATTTTTATCTTTGTGTAATTTTAGTCTTTGTAATTTCAATTGATTTGATTTTAACACTAAATTTATAATTTTGTCTAAATTTTGTTCAATTGATCACAATTGTTAGCATTTTTTAATGAAAAATACGAAAATAAGTAGCATATGACATGCTTTTAGGGGGAAAATTATAAGATTACTAAACTCAGTGAGTTAATCACAATTAATTCAACAATCATTTTTCATCAAAAACACTAACAGTGTTATCAATTGGACTAAATTGATATAAAATTTAAAATTAAGGATCAAAACTGAGTTAATTGAAAGTATATGAATCAAAATAAAATAAGGAACAAAATATAGGAACTATCAATGTAATTTATCTAAAATATATTTTTCAACATAATTTTGAAAAGAGTTCTAAGTCATTTAAATTCTAGGTCTCTTTTGAATTATCTCAGGCCTTATCTTTTTTTACAAGGTTATTCTCATCCTATACACTTTCATCCACACAATATAGTAATAAAATAAATAAAATATAGAAAAAAATGATGATAGTACAGGAAATAATCGTAGGCCAATAATGCACAGCTTGAATGTGTACCCTTCTAAATGTTCCAAAAAAAAAAAAAATGTGTATCCTTGTAGATACAACAATAATAATAGGTCAATCACCACTAGCGAATTAATTTAAAATGTGATGAAATATAATAAGTTAAAATTGATAGTCCCAATAGTGAAAATATTTTAATTAAAATTATACCATTTTATCATTGTAGTACGTTCAACAAAATATTATTACAATCATTTGAAGACTTTAAAATTTTATAATTTTCAATTTAAATTTTTGTGTTTTGTAAATTTTTTAATTTCTTAAAATACTTCCATTGAGATCAATGGAATACAGACCAATGGAGAATATTAAATTATGAAAACAAAATGGATGAATAACGTTGTTCTCAGAATTTCATGTTTGGTAAGAAAAAATGGTTAGCTTAGTAGAAATATATTTTTCAATTATTTGTGATGCTTGATTTTTGAATCTTATCGCAACTTGTTGTCTTCTATTCCTCTCTTATTCATTGTTTAAAAAAAAAAAATAAATAAATAAAATAAAATAAAAATTGATCTTCTATGTTTGGGACTTTCAATACTCAACATACACAGTGCAGGTACAAACCAAGTGAGCACATAGAAGGCAGAAAAATAGTAGTTCAAATTTCTAAAATTAAAGGAACTTTTATTCAAACTTTCTCGTTACAACTTCAGATCATAGATAGGACCCATTTATGGGTTTGTTTTTTGGGTAGAGTGGGGAGGGAGGGGGGGAGGGGGGAGGACATTATGTAGAGGATTTGGTCCTCCAGGTACATCTCTCAAGGACCTAGCATGTGAAGTCAATATTGTTGTGTGAGACTTACCCACTTTTGAGATATCAGATTCAGATTTGAACTCGTACTCGGATTCAAAACCTACTTTTTGAAAAAGAATGGGGCTTTCATTCTTCATTGCAGTCGGAATGCGTGCATGCCCTTTCATCAAAAGAGTCAAAATCATAATCATGAAGACTTGCATCATTCTTTTTAGAATAAGAGGAGCCATTGTTGCAACAAAATAAGAATTGTTTAATTGTGTAACCTATGTAAATAAGTGCTCCTATTTATAGGACTATTACATATTAACAACCCAAGAAGTCAACCCTCATTCCAAATCAACCTTGATTAATTAATGTGATTTATGTTTGGAATTGTTGCCTTTTTAAACCAAATTCCATTACTAAATAATTAACCGTTGCCTCTTTTAACCAAATTCCATTACTATATAATTAATTATTGCCTTTTCTTTCTTTTCTTATTTTGATTCTTCTAATTTTGTATGTGATCTATTTTTATTTAAAATTTTAATAGTAAGTGACAGATGAACGGTATTTATATTATATATCAAGAAAAATTAGATTTCCAATGAGAAGAGTTTTCTGAAGCTTAAAAACTTTATACTAATTTTCTAGAATTATAAAAAATGTATTAACTAACTTCTATTGAATCATTAAAGTTTTTGTGTTGGGGGGGGGGTTCATGATTTACACATTTATAGGACTATTACACGTTAACTAGCCCCAAAATATGTGGACGTCTCTCATTTATTTAGCTTAATTATTTATTTATATATTAATTAATTAATTAATGTGGCTTATGTTTGGAATCGTTGCCTTTTTCAACCAAATTCCATTATTATATAATTAATCGTTGCCTTTTTTAACCGAATTCCATTACTATATAATTAATGGTTGCCTTTTTTTTTTTTTTTTTTTTTTCCTTCTTTCTCTTTCTCCTACTTTGACTCTTTTAATTTAGTGCGTGATCTATGTTTATTTAAAATTTTAATAGCAAGTGACAAATAAACCATATTTATACTATATATTAAGGAAAATTGAATTTCTAATAAGAAGACTCTTGTGAAACTCAAAAAGCTCACATTATTTTTCTAAAATTCTTATTTTCTAAATAATTAAAAAAAATTAATTAGCTAACTTTTATTAGATCATTCAGTGTGTTTGGTTTAAATTTTTTTGAATTAAGTTTTTTGAAAACTCAATTTTTTAGTTTTCGTGTTTTTTGTTTTTAATGAATATTTTTAAAACTTTAAACATTTTTTTTTACCTTTTTAGATGCACTTTACTTAGATGTATCTAAAAAGTAAAAAATTTGTGAATATATATTTTAAAATTTTAATAAATACATAAAAATACAAAGAATGTACTGAATTCTCGTATTTTTTTTTTGTATTTTTGGTATTTAGTGAATTTTTAAAAGGCTTTTTTCAAAATTTTTTTACTTTTTTGGTATATTTATGTTAGGTATGTCTAAGAAGTAAAAAAAAAAATTGCTTAAAATATTAAAAAAATTCAAAAAAAAAAAATAAAAAAAAAACACGGAAAAGAAGAAAGTAGAATTTTCTGAAAAGTGTTTTTGGAAAAACACAACCAAGCAATTTTGTTTTATTATGCATTGATTGACACATTTTAAAGGGAAAGTTAATTAATTTATTTAGAAATTCAAATTTAGAAATTTGAAAAGGAAAGTTAACTAATCAATTTTAAAATTTTAAAAAAATTTCTAACTTTTATTAAATCATTAATTTTTTTTTATTATATATTGATTTATAGATTTAAAAAAGAAGGTTAATTAATCTATTTAAAATTTAAATTTAGAAATCTGAAAAGGAATACTTTTAAAATTTAGATTTTTGTACTAATAAAATATAGGAATCAATTCACATCTTCCATGGATTATGTCTCTTAATGTTTAATTTTTTAAATAATTAGAAAATCTTTTATTGGCTAACTTTTATTCTCTTATAATGTGATTGTGTTGCTTGACTTTTCGTGCTCCTTTCGGATACGACTAGCCTTATAGTTCGGTCTCCCGTGGTTTTGAATCTGATTCCAAAAGTGCAATGTGAAATAGATAAACACAAATGAGTTCAAATCTGACAAATCTTTTAAAAAATCAACTTTGAATCAAAATGCTAAAAAATAGACTGCGTTGCCAGATTACAGAGTCACCACCTAAATATTTTTAGGAAACTTAGGAAGCCTGAGACTCGTGCCAAAGGCCACTTATCCGTCATCACCAAAGTGTCTCGGCTCGGAAACTTAGGTACGAGAGGGGAATGTCATGTATTGAGCACCTCACTCGTCCGATCAAAGATCGGCCTCTACTAATCATGATGTGATTTTTATTTATATTATATGCTCTTCTTCTGATTATTAGGTTATTTTACTATGTGTTGCACATAAGTATAGACTAATTTGCAAAAGTTAGAACACTTTGATTTCATATATGTTTGAGAATGGTTTTGACTATGTACCACTAGAAAAAGTGATCTCATAGGTACATTCATCAATTTATCCCAATTTAGGCAACTAGTCTTCATCCACAAGCATCCAAACAGATATATCACTTAAGCACTTAGCTTTGTAGTAATCATGATTGACATGGAAACAATCACACACATGTGATATGCTAAAGCAATAAGTGCTCACTTAGTACTCCAAGGCAAGTCAAAGAAATAAAAGAGTTAAAAAAAAAAAATGCATGATCCTAACTAATACAATATGACTAATGCAACACATACAAAATGCAATGTGGGCTCGGTTACTAACATGTCATATGAATCAATTTGATAACATGTGATTTAAGCATGTATTCAAAGAAGTGTTTAACTAACGATGCGAGTTAGAATGATGAGCTGAACCCTATGCATGTAAGACATATGGATGCAAAGTATGGAAAATGCTAAAAGAAACATGATACTCTAAGCTATCCATTATAAGAGGGTAAATAAAAGGGAGGGAGACATGGGGTTGGAAGACATGCACATTATTACAAGTTTGCCCTCGCGCAGGAGGGTCTGAATAATTGTCCTAGCTAATTACCGAATTAACTAACTATTATAAACCAAATGAAATAAATTAACTATGCTAGCTAATTATTATAAATTGGAACTAATTAATTAATTACAATACAAAAACAACTAGCTATTTTAACTAATTATTGCAAATTAGAATTTAAACTAATTAATTGGCTACAAAACAATATTAATTAAGTAATTAACTACTACAAGAATAATTGAACGAGCCCCAAGAGACGAGGGATGACTCATACAAGCACACGGATTTTCTACCTGAAAATGCCTCTGTTTTGCTGCCAAAAGGGTTATGTTTTGCAGTCAGAAAATTGCACTGTTTTTACTTTTGCTCCTGCTCTATTCTGCTAGAAAAAGGACACTGCCAGGCCGAAAAAAGTGGCCTGTAGGCTAAAAGTGGTGGCCGGCTGGCCGTCCATTAATGGTGCCCTACCGTACAGAAAAGGTGGCCTGCCGGCCACTAATGGTGGGTTTCTCAAGCAGAGCATTCTCAGGGGATGTCAGTCCACCCTACCTCTCCTTATCATCAGAGAGCTCAAAGGAGGGGTAGGCTCGATTTGGAAGCCATCAATCGGTGTAAATTCATTGCGCGATGACTTATGAACCAATGGATGCAATTTCAATAAATGCAAATGCCTCAAGACTTAAGGGGTTCAATTAATGTCCGATTGAACCCAAGTTCATTTTATTCTCTTGCTTCATTTTAGTTCCAATTTTATTGCCTCTTTCAATTACCTTTCCATTCATTATTCATTTTAGTCCAAAAATGAGCATTAAGTCCACTAAATGAGAGAAGTGTCAAACAAAGGTTTGTTTTGGGCATGAGAGAGATGTTATGCCATTGGTAATGAACCCCTAAAGGGATTAAACAATTAAGCACAACAATATAAATCTCAAGCTTAAACAATCAATCGGTTGAAATAACTCTCAAAACAAATAAAAAGCCAACAAAAGAGGTTGCAGAGATGGCTAGAGGTGAACACAAGTATGGAAAGTTTGAAATAAATGCTATCAATTCAAATAGGTTGGTGTCTAAGGCCTAAAACACCAAACCTATGAGGACCATTATACTACAAGCATGCAATACAAAGCCTAAATGACTCTAATTCATAAAACCAGCCCTAAAATAAGCTAAAACAGTGCTGGAATTGAGGTGAAAATAACTAAAAGAGTAAGCTAAAATAATGGAGAAATTGAGCTAGTAAACAAGCATAATGAGGGGTGGCTAAACTCTCCATTTTTGGGATCTCAAAACTACATTTTTAGCCTCTGGAAACCTCTGAAAATCAATGGTAAGAAGCTCAACAAAGTTGATGAAAAGATGGGAAACACAAGGGTAAAAGCCTAGAAGACAAGGTTCAAAGAAGGGTAGTCAACGCCTCTACCTATAATGGTTTTAAACCACAAGCTTCAGCTTATAGAAACAATTCAAAAACAACAAGAAAAGATAGAGAGAAGTAGTGTAAAGAAGCTAGTAGTTATACCTCTTGAAGAGGAGTGACACTTTTGTTTACAAACCACAAAGCTTACACTTTCAAGGGCTGAAATTTTGACTCAATAATCTCAGCAAAGAGAGCTCCAATATTGGTTTAGAAAGTGTTTGGGTAAGATGTGTGTGTTGCAAGATAGAGATAGAGAGAGAATTTCAAGTTTTGGGGCTTTTGGAACTTTTTTGTAACCTAATTTCAAGAGGGGTGGTCACCTATATATAGGAAAACATGCCACTAGGTCGGAAATATCTATATACAAGCAGTTGGTGCAATGCATGCATATAGGGGGACAACTGGAAAAAAAATATCTGTTTTTGACACAAGTGGCCAGCAGGCCAATAATAGGGACCGGCTGTAGGCGCGCCCGCGGGCCTCATGCTACAGTTCGGACTCGCGACTTGTGTCGCGGTTCTTAATCTAAACCAAAGAGTCCAAATCTGGCAAATCGTTTTGAGAAACGGATTTTTGAAAAAGTAGTGCCAAACATGGACTGCTTTGCCAGATACAGAGTCGTCACCTAAATATTTTTTTTTTAAAATGGGGAAATTTAGGAAACCCTAACTCGGTGTCGAAGGCCACATGTCCATCATCACCGGAGTTGTCTCGGCTCGGGAGCTTGGGTACGATCGGGGAAGGTCAGCTATGAGCACCCCCTTTCGCCCGGTCCGAAGACCGGCCTCTACTGACCATGATATCCGATTTTGGAAACATTATGTGTTCTTATTCCATTTATTAGCCTAGAATTACTATGTTATGCGCGCAGCAAACAAGTATAGACTAGATTGCCTAATTTGGAAATAAGCATTGCATATCCGTTTGTTTTGGAAAATGCTTTGGAATTTGCTACTCGCAAGTAGGCTAAAACACGGATTTCAATGAGTTTTTCCAACTCAAACAATCCAACCTTCACCCACAGGCATCCGAGCAGTTTATAACACATAAGCATCTAGCCACATGTTAAGCATGCTGTCATGGTAACATTCACACTCATGCGATATGCTAAAGCGGAAATACTTACATCGTGCTCCGTGCCAAAACAGTAAACTAGTTAGCAAACATGCGTGTCCTAGTTCATGTTAATTTGCCTAACGCAACACATACAGGATGCAATTAGATAGGCTCGGCTAACCTAATCATGGCATATGAAATGCGACCAACTATCATATATTCAATTTTTGAATTGAAGTACAAATGCAGTTAGCGTGATGTACCGAGCCTAATGCATGCAATACAAATGCATGGACACACACATGCATAGCATAAGGTATGCTAAATTAAACGTGCCCTAATCTACCATCGTAAGCAGGTAAATAAAAGGGAAGAAAGACGTGAGGTTGGAAGACATACACACACTCACGCACACTTATTACATATTTACCCTCACTCGGAGGGACCAAATAAATATTACAGATTAATTAACTACGCAAGCTAATTAATAATTACAAATTAATTAATTTAATTAACAAATTAAATTAAGCTAAGAAAACAGATAAATCGCCTCGGGAAATGCGCCGCCATGCATAGGCTGCCTCTGTTTTCCTTCATTCACTCCTCTGGAGGCTGTCAAAACCTCAGGACTGCATCCCTGGACACTGGGGAGTGCCACCGGCTGAGTGAAATCACCACCGGCAGTGGTGTGTGGCCATCGGCACAAAATGAAGCTGTCGGCAGAGGAATTGTTGCTGGTCGGCACCTTACACTGCCGGTCGGCAGAGTGTTCCTGCAGAATCTGCAAATGACAGCAACAGAGGGCAAGGCATATATGCACCAACCATGTCCCTTATCATGATAATGACTCAAAGGGGCATGTGCCTCGATTCTCGGACCACCAATCACGCATTTCCATGCATGATGGCCCAAAGAACCAAGTATGCAACTTTGATTTCAAATGCATGCAAACCAAATCAAACCAGAGTCCTAATCCCTATCACCAAATCAAGGGGCAAGGAATGCATGTTGATGCAATGCAACCTAAGCATGTTATCATTGATGCAACATGAACAATGCAATGTACTTATGCAAAGCATACAAGCAAACATGCAAGGTAAGCATGCAAACCAAATAGAGGATGGACCAAAGCATGGTTTAGACAGCTCTAATAAGGCCTAAAACAAAGGCCAAAGTGCTACAATGAGGGACCAAATACACATGCACACATACATATGTTGAAAGGCCAACACTTAGGCACAAATTGAACAACTCTCAAGCACACTTGAAAGGGGGAATCATGGACTAATTAGCATGCAACATAAGCATTGAAATCATGCTAAAACATGGTGCCAAACCAAGCAATAAATCAAGCCAAACATGCAACAAATAGTCTAAGTGTTCAAAGCAAATCAAAGGAGCATTGAACTACACTTAACAAGACCAAACATGGCATGAAAGGAGGGACCAAAATCAGAGGTTTAGCATGTTAAAACAAAGCTAAAGGACTACTTAGATGGCATCTAAGTGACTCAAAATTCATAGGCATGCACAATGGTCAAAACATGGAGCATGCAACACATACTTCCAAAGCATCAAAGAAGCATGCAAGGCAGCCAAACAAGCATGGAAATGGGACTGAAATAACATGAGGGGGGACTCCAAATCACCAAATCGATGCAAAGATGTCATGCTACACATGCACATACTTAAGGCCAACAAGCCCAAATACAAAGGAGCTATATCAAGCATGCCAAAATCGACCCAAACACTTATGGACAGACCTAAAACATGGCAAAATAAGCACATAATCTTCACAAGACTAAGCCTAAAACATACTCCAACAAAGGTTAACAACCTAAGACATGTTAAGGCATAACAAGGCATTACAAGGCAACTATGCTAAGCATGCATGGAGTACCAACACCAACTTAAAATCATGTTATATTATGGATATATAAGCATGAAAAATATCCTAAACATGCTCAACACACACTCAAGCATAATGCTCTCTCAAGAGGCCAAAACATGCCCTTTTCAAGGACAACAAGGAGAGGGGGTGTCCCTCTCCTTCTTAGGAATTCAAGGCATCATCTTCACCACTGAAATCTCTCAAGATTTCAGTGGTGAAGAGACCCCAACACCAAAATCCCGGAGCTAGCACAAAATGGCTCAAAATGAGGCCTTTCAAGGCCTAAGGGGGGTCAACCACCCTCAAACAACAAAACACTCTTAATAAACAATAAAGAGGGCCCAAAAAAAGAACTTTTTTATGTTATACAATAAGCACAAAAACAGCTCTAAGATAGGTAGAAAATCAATGCAAAAATGGGGAATAAAGGTGTAAGTTTCTTACCCTTGATGATCCCTTCACAAATGGTGCTCCAATGGCCTCCTTTAGCTTGGATCCAACACCAAAGCTTCAAAACCAGTCCTTTAGAACCTCAAGAGCCAAAGGAAGGTGAAACACTAGGTGTTTGTGTGCAATAGTAAGACACAAAACACCTAGTGCACAAAAGAGAGGGAAAGAGATATAGGGAGTGTATCTAACTCAAACCCTAAAACCAGAGCTTAACAATGGCTGTTTTTTGCTCTCAAAATATCTAAACTCTCTAACCTCTTAAGCCAAGAGAGCCTCTTCTCTCTATATGGCACTTCTTGTCTTGTAAAGCTTACAAGACAAGCTTCATAAGAGGGAGATCCCTCCATACACTATGGAGGGGAGCAAAAGCAAGACAGCTGTCTTAAAATATCTGCAAAAGCAGATGCACAGTAATCGGCTGGCCAAAAATGCCATCTTGGCCAAAAAGAGTGCCGGCCGGCACTAAAAAGTGCTGACCGGCAACAAATAGTGCCGCAAAAACCAGCCGGTGGCCTCTAGCCACTGCCGGTGATGGGTGGGGATGGTCTACAAGCCCTACACTGCCTCTCCAAGGCAAAACACAAGTGTTTGGTGTGAAACCAGACACTAAACAGTCAAGTTCGGAGATCCTGAGGCAAGGCACGCGAGCCGAGGCCTCCGAGAACTCCAAACGAACACAAACATAGATGATCACCGAGTATTCAAACGGTGACGTCCAAGTCTTGAGGACGGTCAAAAATGGGGTGTCTACACCGGCCGTCTACTGTTAGTGGCTGGCCGGCCACTAATGGGTTTGGGGGCCTCTAGGGACACTTAGTTGGCTAGCCAAGGACTTTTAAAAAGTGGTTGGCTGTCCACTAAAATCTGCTTTTAGGCCAGACTTCAAACGGACATATCTCTCTCTTCCGAATTCGGTTTTAGATCATTCTTAAGTCTAAATTGAAGCATCAGAAGTCTACTTTCTAATGAATGTGGCCTCACATCTAAATTCTAACTGTGTAGAGAGACATGCCTATTTTAGAGAAGGCTGGTCATTTATATCCTAACGGATTGATGCCCAACCTCTTCCCCAACTAGTTTTCTTCTCTCCGCTCCTATTTTCTTCAACTCCAAACTTATAAATAAGATGTTTTTGAAGATTTTTCAAAAAGTTCACCTCCCTTCCATTTATTTCCACTTAGTCCTTACTCGGTTCACCGAAAGTGCAATATTTTAAATGAAATGCGAGCCTCAGAACATCGTAGAAACATTTGAAAACATATTTTGGAAAAGAGGGTTTTAAGGTCTAAAATAGTTTTGGTCTAAAAATGGGGTGTAAGGTTGGGATTTAGAAGCTCTTCTTGCTGAAGGAATCAAACATTTGTACAACATAACTTTCATCATCGAGTGATCAACCTGAGGCACCCAAGTCTTAAGGGTGGTCAAAAATGCTGTGTCTACAATTGCCCCTCTTTGCCAGAGCTTAGAGTCATTAAATGATGTGAGTGAATGTCAAAGCCAGAAGACAACCCATTTTAACAAAGCTGTAAGACTTTGGCAAACAAACAAAATGCAGATGCAGTTGGTTGAACCCGAGGGTTGCCTACGTATCTCATTGCAAGGAAGCAAACCAGTGTAGTTCAGGGGCATGATGCAAAATAAGATACAATGTAATGCAATAATATAATCAAACCACAAGCAGTGTGTAGACACCCCATTTTTGACTGTCCTCAAGACTTGGACGTCATCGTTTGAACACTCGATGATCATCCATGCTCGTGTTCATTTTGAGTTCTCGAAGGTCTCGGCTGCGCGTCTTGCCTTAGGATCTCTCAACTCGGCTGTTTTGTGCTTGGTTGTGGACCAAGGACTTGTGGTTTTTCTTCTGAGGGAAGAGGGTGGCTTGTTGGCCATCCCTACATCCCATCAGCATCGGCCTTGTGCCATCGGCCTTGTGTTCTTGCTATTGGCCAAAAGTGTTGGCGGGTCGGCACTCTTTTTGGTTGATCGGTACTTTGTTTGGTCGATCGGCCATATTTTTGAGCCGAGGCCTTTCCATCTGCTTTTTGCAGATATTTTGTGCCAGATGGTACCCACAATTCTGATCCTCCATACACGTGTATGAAGGGATTTGCTTCAAGACTCAAGCTTGTTGAACAAGCTTGAGAAGTGAAATTCTATAAAAAGGGAGCCCCTCCTCCCTTTCCAGAGGTTGAAGAAATCTGAGATACAAGTTCTATATCTCTCTCCATATATATGTTTTACCTCTCTCTCTTGTTTAGCCCTTGTTTGTGCGTAAAAGTGTAATATCTTCATACTATTGCACATAAACACCTACTAGAACACCATCCTTCGGTTGCTGAGGTCCTTAGGAGTTGGTTTTGGAGTTCTTGGGCTGGTTTTGATCAGAGGAGGTTGCTGGAGTTGTGTTCTTGAAGATGTTCTTCAAGGGTGAGATTCTAGCTTTTGATACCCCATTTTTGCTTAAGCTTTTGCTCATACTTGCATGCTGTTTTAAGCTTAGCTCTAAACTATAAAAAGTTGTGATTTTGCATGCTTGTGATGATTGATTGAGGTCACTTTTGTGTTGGGAGTTGTTTACCCCCTCTTAGGCCTTGTTTGGCCTTGTTTTGTGCCTTCCCTTTTGAGCTTTGGAACCATCTTGTTTTGACCTTCTCACCACTGAAATCCAGAGGATTTTTAGTGGTGAAAAAGTGGTTTAGAAGTCTTGAATAGGAGAGAGACACCCCCCTCTCCTTGTGTCTCATTTGCTTGCATTGTTGGCATATAAGAGTAGCATGTTTTGGCTCCATTTCAGTAACTTTTTGGTGTTATTATAGCATGCCAAATCTGATTTAAGTTGGTTTGATAACATCTTGCATGCTTCATATACTTGTAGAGTAATCTTGCATTTTAGCATAACATGCACCTTGTGTTTGGACTCTCATTCTTGCATGTTTTAGACTCTGGTATGCTTTAGGACTATTTCGGTTCGCTTAGGCCATTTTCTTCATGTTTTGCATAAGCGTTGGTGTGAGTCCTTTTGCTATCTTTATGCTTTGAGCTTTCTTACATGCTATACTTGTCTTGTTGGGTTGATTTGGCATCATTCCATGCTTAATTTCAGAGCTTATAGTGTTGTTGCACTTCCACTTTGCCACCCTTTGAGTGCCTCTAAGGGTTGGGTTCTCTTTGCCTAGCTTATGGACCAATATGTGAGCATGCTTGTTTTTCCTTTTGGTGCCTTGGTTATGGTGTTTTGGCCACTAATTTAGGAACGGCTGAGGTCTGCCCATTTTGGTTTAAGACCATCTTCGCATGTTGTTGCATGCTTGCTAGTTTGCATGTTATTGCATGCTTGTCACGTTGCATGTTGTTGCATGCTTGCTAGCTTGCATTTTATCACATGCTTGATTAGGTTGCATTGCATTTGGCATGCTTGTTACCTTAGCCTTGTGTGCATGCTTGAGTCCTATTGCATTTGGCATGCTTAGGTTGCATAGCATTGCATTTCCATAATTGCATCGTATTTGGCATACATGCATTGCATTGTGTTTGGTTTGGGGTGTCAAACCAAACACGAGAAACGAGGGACGTTTCGTACTCGAAGTGATGAAACGTGCTTCAATCCTCGGTCGCCGGCACTCTTGATCCAACATGATAGAGTATCAGGCATTAGTGTGTTTTGGTGCATTCATTCCATATTGATTTGCACACTTGGCTCCTTGGCCATCATGCATTGGAATGTGTGATTGATGGCCCGAGGGTCGAGTATTACACTCCATTGAACCTTAAACATGATAAGGGGTGTATTTGCAAACACATTCTTGCAAATGTATTGCCATGCCTCTGTTTGTCCTCTACTGCAGCAATATGAGCAATTTGCAGGAAGAGATGGCCGATCGGCTACAAATGGTTAGCCGATAGCACCAAAAGTGGTCGATGGCCATTTTTCACTGGCTGATTGTAGACACCTCATTTTTTACCGTCCTCAAGACTTGGATGTCATCGTTTGAACACTCGATGATCATCCATGTTTGTGTTCGTTTTGAGTTCTCGGAGGTCTCGGTTGCACGTCTTGCCTCAAGATCTCTCAACTTGTTTGTTTTGTGCTTGGTTGTGGACCAATCACTTGTGTTTTTGTTTCTGAAGGAAGAGGGTTGCTTGTTTTCCATTCCCTCAACCCACCGGCCGAGGCTTGAGGCCATCGGCCATGTTTTCTTTCCACCGGCCAAGTGTATTGGCCGATCGGCACCTTTGTTGGTCGGTCGGCCACCTTTGTTGGTCAATCCGCCATTTTGGCTGGCCGAACCCTGTTCATCTACTTTATGTAGATATTTTATGCTAGCTGGATTAGCTGGCATGCATAATTCACCCCCTCCATACACGTGTATGGAGGGATTTGCTTCTTACTTAGCTTCTCTTAGAAGCTTTGCAAATTGAACCTCTATAAAGAGGGAGCACTTCCTCCCTCCTCCAGGGTTCAAAAAAATTAGGGTTAGAGAGTGAGAGATAGTTTTGTATCTATACTCCCTTGTTTGATCCTATTTTGTGCTTTAAAGTGAGTTTTTGTCTTACTTTTGCACTTGAACACCTAGCATTACACCATCCTTAGATTGCTGAGGCATTAGAGGGTTGTTGTTAGGGTTCTTGAGTTGATTTTGACCAAAGAAACCTGCTGGAGCTTTGTTCTTGAAGAGTTTCTACAAGGGTGAGTTCCTTGCTTTAGATACACCATTTTGGCTTAGGCTTTTAGCCCTTCTTGCTTATTGGTTTAAGCTTCGACTATAAATGATAAAAGTTCTGATTTTGTGTGCTTTAGAACTTTATTTAGGGTCACTTTGAGGTTTGGGGTTGTTTCCCCCCTCCAAGGCCTTGTTAGGACTTTGTTTAGGCCACCTCTTTTGGCCCTTGTTCTTAGCTTCGCATGACCTCTCTACCACTAAAATCCAGAGGATTTTCAGTGGTGGAGAGGTGGTTTTGAGGTCCTAAACGGGAGAGGGTCATCCCCTCTCCATGTTGTCTTTAATGCTTGCATAAATGACTTATGTTATAGCATGTTTGCCTAGCTTGTCTTCGCTTTATTTCAGTATATATTAGGCTTTGTTTTGCCATGATATAGCACTATTTTGACTTGGTTTAGACATACCATGCATGCTTTGTATACTTGTCTTGTTATCCTATGATTTGCCTTAACATGCACCATGTTGTAACATGTCTTTTTAGCATGATTTTGGCTCAACTTCATGAAGCTTCTAGCTTTGTTTTAACATGCTAAAGCTCTGATTTTGGTTGTTTTGGTCGTCTGTGACTTGCTTTGTATAGCCACCATGTGCTCTAGCTTGTAGGCATTGAGTATTGAATCCTTTGACATGCTTTACTTGGGCCATTTTAGTGGTTTGGCATCACTTGTTATGTTATTTCAGTCCATATAGTATGCTCAAATACTTGCATTTATCACCTATTCCATGCTTTGGATAGTTTGTGTGTTATGCCTCATGAGCATGTCATTGTGTATGCCATCATGATTAGGCCTTTGGGATGCCATCTAAGCGGGTTTTTGGACTCATTCTAGCATGCCATAACTCTGATTTTGGTCGCTTAAATCATACCATGTTTGGTTTTGATAGGTATAGTATAACGCCTCTTTTATGCCTTTGCATGCCTCATGTTTTGGGAGTTGTGTTCTAGCATGTTTTGGCCTCATTCCTCGCATGTTTTAGGCTCATTTGGACTTGCCTTAGGACTATTTTAGGTCCTATTGGCCCTTTGGGGCTTGCTTTGTATAGCCATGGTTTGAACCTTTCGGCTAGCTCCAAGTTTTAGGCTTTATTGCATGCCTTGCTTGGTTTGTTTATGTGATTTGGCATCATGCTTAGCATCATTTCAGAGCTTGTAGTATTGTCATACTTGCATACTTTGTCTCCTTTTAAGTGTTCTTGAAAGTTGTCCTCTTTTTATGCCTAAGTGTTGGACCTTTACATGTGCATGTTTGGGTGTGTTTTGTCCATCATTTCTTGGCACTTTGGCCACTGATTTGGACGTATTTGAGAGTTGTCCACATTGGTTTAAGTCCATCCTTTGCATGTTGTTGCATGCTTGCCTCGTATGTTGTTACATACATGGCCTTTTAACATGTTGTTGCATGTTTAAGTGGTATTGCATTTGGCATGCTTTGTTAAGTAGCTTTGCATGTTTGCATATCTTGTCCCTTTACATGTTGTTACATGTTTGCCTTGCATGCTTGAATGTCCATGTTGCATTTTGCATGCTTGCCTAGGTTGCATTACATTTGGCATGCTTGTTACCATTACCCTTGTATGGCATTATCATTAACATGCTCATGTCGCATTAGTCTTGCTTGCATGAATGCAACCCTTGTCTCTTGATCAATCATGATAGAGGTTTGCAGACCTATTATATGTTATGTGCATTTCATTTGGTGTTGAATTGCACATTCGGCACCTTTGGCCATCATGCATTGAAATGCGTGATTGATGGCCCGAGGGTCGAGAACCATACACTCCTTTGATTCTCAAACATGATAAGAAGGGTGGTTGTGCACACATTGCTTTGAAAATGTATTGTCATGCTCTGTTTGCCCTCTGCTGCAACAAAACAGGATTCTGCAGGAAGAGATGGTCGGTCGGCTATCTTCAGTGCCGACCGACCATGAATTGTTGGCTGAGAGCCATACTTTTGGTCGATGACCAGCTTCCCATAACCGATGGTTTTTCCCTTTGGTCGATGACCTCCCTAAATGCTCAGTAGGTGGTTCAGAAGCATCCTAGGGACTTGTGAAGTCTTCAGAGGTGCAAGGCAGTGCAGACAGAGGCAATATGTGGCATGGCAATGGATTTCCGAGTGGAGCTAAGCATGCATGCATTCGACCCTCTTCCTGAGGCTGTTTTTATGGTCTTCTTAGCTTAATTGATTTTCTTAGTTAGTTAAGTGTTGTGTAATAATTAATTAGCTTGCTAGTTAGTTAATTATGTTAGTTGTATTATTCTTTTGGTCCCTCCCTTGAGAGGGCGAACTTTGTAATAAGTGTGCGTGCGTGTGTGCATGTCTTCCAACCCCCATTTCTTTTTCCCTTTTACTTAACCGCTTACGATGATTAGTTCTAGGGCACGTTTCAATTAGCATCCTATAGACGTCATCGAACGCCCCGGGAGGATGGGTCCCGTTCTGTTCATATTGGGTTCACTACAGTTCGGACTCTCAAATTGCCACGGTTCTAAATCTGAACCAAAGAGTCCAAATCCGACAAATTGTTTTGAGAAAAACAAATTTTGAAAGAAGTGTCAAACATGGACTGCTTTGCCAGATACAGAGTCGTCACCTAAATATTTTTTATGGGGGAATTTAGGAAACCCTGACTCGGTGCCAAAGGCCACGTGTCTGTCATCACCAAAGTTGCCTCGGCTCGGGAGCTTGGGTACGATTGGGGAAGGTCAGCTATGAGCACCCCTTCTCGCCCGATCCGAAGATCGGCCTTTACTAACCGTGATATCCGTTTTTGAAAACGTTATGTGTTCTTATTCCGGTTATTAGCCTAGATTTACTATGTTATGCGCACAACAAACAAGTACAGACCAAATCGCCTAAATTGGAACAAAACATTGCATGTTTGTTTTGAAAATAGTTTGCTACTTGCAAGTAGGCTAAAATGCAAGTTTTGCCACCCTCAAGTGGGCTTTAGAAAAGATGGTTTTGCCACTATCTAGTGGGCTTAAAACTCACAGTTTTAATACAATATTCCAATTTAGGTAATTCAACCTCTACCCACAGGCATTCAAGCAGTTATATCACATAAGCAAGTAGCCTCATGATAAGCATGTTGTCATGGCAACACTCACACGCATACAAGGATGCTAAAACATAAATGCTCACTGAGTACTCCAAGCCAAAATAGAAACTAGTTAGTAATCAGTTGCATGATCCTAGTTCATGTTAAGATGGCTAATGCAACACATGCAAGATGCAGCTACAATAGGCTCGGCTAATCTATGGATGACATATGATGATGCTACAACTAACACGTATTCAACTTGGAATTGAAATACAATGCAGTTAGTATGATGTGCCGAGCCTGGTGCATGCAAGACAAATGTATGGATGCACGCATGCATAGCATAAGGTATGTTAAATCAAATATGACCTAATACTAACCATCAAAAGCAGATAAGTAAAAGGGAGAAAGAAGTGGGGGTTGGAAGACACGCACACACTCACGCACACTTATTACACATTCGCCCTCGCCCGGAGGGACCAAAAGAATTATACAAATTAATTAACCTACAAGCTAATTAAATATTACAGTCCATCTAATTAATTAAGCAAATTAATTAATCTAATTTAAGCAATAAACAGCCTCGGGAAGAGGGTCCAATGCGATGCGTGCTCGATTCCGCTCGGATGTCACTGCCATGCACAAGCTGCCTCTGCTTTGACTGTTCTGCTTCTCTGAAGACTGCACAAGTCCCAGGGTTGCTTCTTTGAGTGCTGTGGAGCACCACCGGCCGTGAGGAATAGTCACCGGCCATGTATGATGGTCACCGGCCACAAAATAATCCATTAGCCAACAATGGATGGCCGGTCGGCACTTAAGATGGCCGGCTGGCCAAAACTTCCTGTAAAAAACTTGTTTGACAGCAGCAGAGGACAGAACTTGGCATGGCAATGCCTTTCAAGCAATGTATGCACCAACCACATTACTTATCATATTTATGACTCAAAGGAGGATGGGCCTCGATTCTCGGGCCACCAATCACGCATTTCCATGCATGATGGCCCAAAGAATCAAGTGTGCATGTTGATATGGAATGCAATGCACATAATCAAGCAAATTGAACTCAACCTCTATCACAAGCAATTCAAGAGGCGAAGCATGCATGCCAATGCAATGCAATCCTAAGCATGTCGACTAGTATACAACATGGACAATCCTAAGAAGCATACAAGGCATACAATGGTCATGCAAGACATAGGACATGAGACAATGCAACTAACAAGTATGCAAGGCACAATGTGGGTGTTCAAGCGTGCAAGCAAGCATGTGACTTCATTCAATCATGCAACAACACACAAATATGCAACAACATACAAGGTGGACATACAACAACATGCAAAGGGGTGGGCTTAAACTAACATGGGTAGCTTGCAAGCTCGCCAAAATCAGTGGCCAATACTATGGAAGTGAGGTCCAACACACACACATGCATGCATGCAAATATGGTCCAACACTTAAGCATATGAAGACAACTTGTAAGCACAAAAACATGGACTAATGACATGCAACATAAGCTTTGAAAATCATGTTAAAATGGTGCCAAACCAAGCCAACAAGACAAGCATAAGCATGAAATTAGAGGTCCAAAACTCAAGGCAAGCTAAGGAGGTATTGAACTACCCTTAGCAAAACCAAACATGGCATGAATTAAATGACCAAAAATGGAGTTTTAGCATAATAAAACAAAGTCTAAAGACCGCTTAGATGGCATCTAAATGACTTAAATTCAAGGGTATGCACAATGACCAAACATGGAGCATAAGGCACAACCTCATAAGGCATGAAAGAAGCATCAAAGGCAAGCATGCAAGCATGTCACGAGGACTGAAATGATGCTATAAGTGGTGTCAAACCACTGAAATAAATCAAACAATGCATGCTTAACACTTCACACATTTAAAGCCTACAAGCTAAACAATGTAAAGGGGCTATGCAATGCATGCCATGGTCGATCAAAACAACTAAAGGCAGACCTTAAGCATGGGAAAACAAGTACAAAAGCTTTACAAAGCAGAGCCTAAAACATGCTTGAAAAAGGGTCAAAGCCTAGATGCATGTTAAGGCTAAATGATGGCATTACAAGACATGTATGCAAAGCATGCAAGGTGTGTCCAAACCAACTCAACACAATGCTATTTCATGGCAAAATAAGCATAAATATCAGTCAAGGCATGGTCAACACACACTTAAACTAGATGCTCTCTCAAGAGGCAAAAATAACCCTTTTCAAGGACAACAAGGAGAAGGGGTGGCTCTCTCCTTTTGAGGACCTCAAGGCACCATCCTCACCACTGAAATCCCTCAAGATTTCAGTGGAGAGGAGGCCCAAACACAATGGTCCCGGAGCTCACCAAAAATAGCACAAAATGGGGCCAAACAAGGCCTAAGAGGGGGTAAACGACCCCAAACACAAAAGTGACCTTAATGAACTATCTTAAACACAAAAAAAAAAAAAAAAAAAAAAAAAACAGAACTTTTTTATGTTATACACAAAGCTTAAATCAGCATGCAAGACAGGTCAAAAGCTAATGCAAGATTGGGGAAAATAAAGCAAAAGTGTTACCCTTGAAGAACACTTCAAGAACAGCAGGCCCAGCCACTCTCTTCTGACCAAAATCAGTCCAAAACCTCAAGAACAAACCCTCAATATCTCTCAAAGTCAAAGTAAGGTGTAATGCTATGTGTTTTAGTGCAAAACTAAGAACAAACACACACTTTAGGCCCTCAAACACACACAAAATGAAGAGAGAGAGGGAGATATAGAGAGAGAGGATGATATATATCAGATATATATATGTGTATAGCTCTGGTTTTTGGCTCCACCTCCAACAATGGAGGAGGGGGGCTCTATATATAGACAAAACAAAGGTTTGAAGCTTCTCAAAGAAGCTAAAAAAAAAAAAGGGGTCAAAGGGGGCAAAGGGGGCAAGGCTTCCTGAGGAAGCTAGGACAGCTGGCAAGCTTCTTGAGGAAGCTTTGACAAAGGATCAAGCTTCCTCAAGAAGCTTTGACCAAAAGGGTGCAAAAAGGGCAAAACAGCCACATGTATGCCCTGGGGCAGGTTTGGTGCATTCCAACTGGCACAACTGGCATGCACCATGCCTGAAAAAGGTAAAAAGGTGCCACCGGCCAGAAAAGGAGGTCACCGGCCAAACAGATGGCCGACCGGCCATACTGAGTGCCGACCGGCCAATGGTATAATTCACCAATGGCCAGTAGCCTCAAAACATGGCCGGTGGCCTCAAACCAAGGCCGGTGGGTTTCAGGGGTAGCTAACAAGCTACTTTCTACCCTCAAAAGCAAAAACACAAGTGTTTGGTGTAAAACCAAACACAGAACAGTCGAGTTAAGAGATCCTGAGGCAAGGCGCGTAGCCGAGACCTCTGGGAACTCAAAACGAAACACAAACATGAGTAATCACCGAGTGTTCGAGCGGTGACATCCAAGTGTTGAGGACGGTCAAAAATGGGGTGTCTACACATCCTTATGCTATGCATGTTTGCATCATTCATCTGTATTGCATGCACCGGGCTCGGCGCATCATGCTAACTGCATAGTATTTCAATTCCAACTTGAATACGTGTATCGAGTTGTCGCATTTCACATGCCATTCTTAGATTAGCCAAGCCTATTCTAGTTGCGCTTTGCATGCAATGCATTAGCTATCTTAACATGGACTTGGATCATACATTTGATTACTAACATGCTCTTTGTTTTGGCTCGGAGTACACTGTGAGTGTTTATGCTTTAGCATCTTGCATGTGTGTGAGTTTTGCCATGATAGCATGTTTGCCATGAGGCTAATTGCTTATATGATATAACTGCTTGAATGCCTGTGGGTGAAGGTCAGATTACTTGAATCGGAACAATTCATTGAAATCTGTGTTTTAGCCTACTTCCGAGTAGCAAACTTTAAATCATTTCCCAAACAAACGGATATGCGATGCTTTGTTCCAAATTAGGCGATCTAGTCTATACTTGTTTTGCCGTGCGCATCACATAGTAATTCTAGCTAATTAACCGGAATAGAAACATATGTGTTTTCAAAAACTAGATATCATGTTTAGTAGCGGCGATCTTTGATCGGGCGAGCGGGGGTGCTCATAGATGACCTTCCCCAATCGTACCCAAGTTCCCGAGCCGAGGCAACTTTGGTGATGACGGACATGTGGCCTTAGGCAACGAGTCAGGGTTTCCTAAATACCCCAAAAATAAAATATTTAGGTGGCGACTCTGTATTTGGAAAAGCAGTCCATGTTTGGCACTTCTTTCTTCAAAATCAGTTTTCCAAAACGATTTGCCAGATTTGGACTCTTTGGTGATTTATCAATCTCACATCGCACATTGTGAGATCAGATTAAGAACTGTGACAATTCGAGTCCGAACTGTAGCACAGAAGCCCTCGGGGCGCGTCTACACTGATAGCCACCCCTATTGGCCAATGACCTCTCAGAGTGTCCATGAGGTAGTTCAGAAGCATCATAGAAGTTTGCACAGTTTTCAGAGGTGCAGTGCAGTGCAAATAGAGGCAACATGGGGCATGGCAACGAATTTCCGAGAGAAGCCGACCAAGCGCGCATGCATCCCTCGTCATGAGGCCATTTCATTGTTTTAATAGCTTAGAATAGTTATTTGCTTTAATTTGGTTATGTACTAGTTAATTAGCTTGCCAGTTAGTTAATTAGATGGTTTGTATTATTTATTCGGACCCTCCGTCAAGAGGGCGAATTTTGTAATAAGTGTGCGTGAGTGTGTGAATGTCTTCCAACCCCACATCTTTCTCCCTTTTATTTAACCGCTTATGATGGTTAGTTCTAGGTCATGTTTCAATTAGCATTCCTATGCTTGCATGTTTGCATTCATTCATCTGTCTTGCACGCACCGGGCTCGGTGCATTGTACAAACTGCATCGTATTTCAAATCCTACTTGAATACATGATTATCAAATTGCATTTCATATGCCATCTTAGAATAGCTGAGCCTATTTTAGTTGCATTTTGCATGTGTCACATTAGGCATCTTAACATAGCTAGGATCATGCATTGATTACTAACTAGTTGTTGTTTTGTCTCGGAGTACACTACAAGTGTTTATGCTTTAGCATCCTTGCATGTGTGTGAGTGTTGCCATGATAGCATGCTTTCCATGAGGCTAATTGCCTATTTGCTATAACTGCCTGAATGCCTGTGGGTGAAGGTTGGATTTCTTGAATTTGAACAACTCATCGAAATGCGAGTTTTAAGCCCACTTGAGAGTGGCAAAATCATGTTTTCTAAGCCCACCTGAGGGTGGCAAATCCACGTCTTAGCCTACTTGCGAGTAGCACCTTCAAACCATTTTCAAACAAACATAAGATGTTTTTGTTCCAACTTAGGCGATCTAGTCTATACTTCTGTGTTGTGCGCATCACATAGTAATTCTAGGCTAATAACCGAAATAAGAACGCATGTGTTTTCAAAAACGAGATATCATGTTAGTAAAGGCCAATCTTTCGATCGGGCGAGCGGGGGTGCTCATTACATGACCTTCCTCTCTCGTACCCAAGTTCTCGAGTCGAGACAACTTTGGTGATGATGGACACGCGGCCTTAGGCACGAGTCAGGGTTTCCTAAATTCCCCAAAATAAAACATTTTGGTGGCGACTTTGTATCTGACAAAGCAGTCCATGTTTGACACTTCTTTACAAAAATCAGTTTTCCAAAACGATTTGCCGGATTTAGACTCTTTGGTGATTTATCGGTCTTGCATTGCACTTTGTGAGACCAGATTCAGAACCGTGACATTGAGTCCGAATTGTAGTAGTCCAATGAACAAAACAAATTTCTCGGGCCATTTCGCGCTTGGAGCCCGGGACGTTCGGGCACGTCTACACAGTGCAAAACACACGAATACCATAAAGGGATAGGGATGCAAAATCAAACTATGTTTTATATAGAAAAGAAATGGGCACAAGCCAAACGACGCCGAACACAAGCTAAGTGCCTACATCCTCAATACTAGCCTCAGCGCAGCATGGATGCTTACACATAACAGAATCATGTTTCAATATGAAGGGGGTGCGAGCACATGCAAGACTATGTTTTTCACTGAAAGAGAAAGAGTACAAGTAATTTGGTGGTATGATATAAGTGAGGAATGATCTGCTGGGAAAAGATAATGATCCTAAATGCTGAATGCAACTAGACAAAGTACGATACAATGGATGCAGTGGATGCAAAACCACCTCTAACACAGAAAAGGTGCCGACACCCTCAATACTGGCCTCAGTGCAGCACAAGTAATGCCTCCAAATTTTCAAAGCAAAAATCACCGCTGCTAATTCTAGATCATGGGTAGGGTAATCAAAAATTTATAAACTGAGGCCACTGATTTTTAAATCAAAAATTTTACCAAACAAGTTTTTATTTGAGTTTTTAAAATTTTTGTAAATCTAAACAGAAAACGTAAGTGTTGAAAGCAGAATACTGAATTTTTTAAGTTGAAAAGCTGTTTGATAAAAATTTAAGTGTTGAATTAAAAATAAATTATTTGATATGTATAAAATTAAATTTAAAATTTATTATTTTTAGATTATATATTTTAATTTTTATATTGTGGTGGTGGTGGTGGCGGCGGCGATAACAATGGCATAGTAGTGGTGGTGACGGTGATGGTGGTTGTAACGATGGTAATGGTAGTAAATGATGGTAGTATTTGTTGTAATAATGGCAATGGTGATGAAAGTGATGCTAGTAGTGGCAGCGACGGTGGCATGATGGTGGTGGTGATAGCAGTAGTGATGGTGGTGGTGGTAGCAGTAGTGATGGTGGTGGTGGTGGTAATGGTAGTGGTAGTAGTAGTGATAGTGGTATGGTGGTAGTAGTGGTAGTAATAGTGGCAGTGATGGCGGTGTCATAGTGGTAGAGGTGGTGGTAAGCGAAATGAACCCATTGTGGAAAAACGACCACTTTCCACGAGCTCCATGTATTCAAACCTGGTAGCGCTAATACTAAGTTGTAAAGCCCTGAATAATTAACGCAATATAGATTTATCAACTTCCAATTACAAAATCTTGTTTCCATAACAATAACTTCCATTGCTTAATGTATATGAACATAAAGTCTCAACATTAACATTGTCATCAAATCTCTAACATGTGTATTGATTAAACTCCTGAGATTTACAAAAAAAAATTTCACATGCGGTTATACATTCAACATTCCTAGAATATGAATCTATAGCATGTGGCACAATATATCAAGTACAATTCAATGCCCTCAAGGCTTACAATTTTCAAAGGCTTATGCCCGGTTACACAAAATAATGGTTTTCAAACCCATACATATAAAGCCCTTGACTTGTCAAAATAATTACAACAAAAGAAAATAGCATTGCGCTCTCAAAAATACATTCCTTCCCTTTAACTCAGCGGGATCACTACATCTTTCCCTGCACAAAATCCCATAAGGCGAGCACAAAGCCTAGTAGGAAAATTTTAATAAAGTATATATATTTTATACAGTCTCCTAGAATGAATGCATATGCCACGTCATGCTCAAAAACATATATCTCTATATTTTGAAATTTTTGTGCACAATGCAATTTGAAAATACAACAATTCAATAATTTCAATGTTGTTCAAGGGGTGGTAAATACGACTTAAGTAATCCTTAGGTTGGTATCAACAAGTAGGCATAACATGCACTACTAATCTCCACTTTACCAGTTACTAATCGGAAGGCACGTGGTACCTCCTCTGTGCGTATTTTCGGTCTTTCACCATGGACACTTAGGCCAACTTAACCAATACCAACTACACCCTCTATCTGGACTTACCAACGCATTTACCCCGAAACAAATCAAAATGCCCTTGTTTCACAAAACGATTTCCTTTCTCAAAGAAATATTTTTCCAATGCACGATTTAAAATCAATTGCAACACTAATAAAATGGAATAGCGATGCAAAATGTACAATGCATTAATATGGTCCAATTCCAATTCTACCACACAATTCTCCATTGTGATCAAATTTTCATACCTCTCATCAATGTTGCATCATAATACACTTATAAGAGATAAAATAACACAATATCAACATTCATGCATTTTCCATATATTAATCATCATTTTTAGTATTTAGTCTTTCCAAAACAGCAGCAATAAGCTATTCTCAAACTTCCCAAATCAACAATTTCTCATTTCCTCATGAAATTTCCTCATTTGATACAACAATAGAAATTTCTTCCATCATTTACTCTCATAACAAATTATCAAACATAAATTTCATAATATTGCAACTTTTTCCCCAAAATTCTCTAATTCTAAGGTTTTCACCAAAATTAGGTTTTTGTTCCATTTTTGAACGATTTTTCCAAAACAACACCCACATTTTAGAACATAGCTCATATTCTCAAAAGCTTTGGGAAAAATAGAAAAAATCTACTCTTGATATCATCTAGGGTTCATCAACCTAAAATCATAGCTCAAACATGAGAGAAATACTTCAAAACAAGCATAATCTTAAAAAAAAAAACATATATATATAATTCTAAGATTGTCCCTCTCTCAAGCTTGGAAAAGTTGTAACACCCCAAAAATTGGGAAGATTAGGAAATATATTAACAAATAAATATAGGGTTTATTTAAGGTTACAAGAGTAGGAAACGTCACTAACGAGTCCTTTGGCTAATAACCAAGTAAGATTCCAGCAAGGTCGGAGGAGTCAATATAGTCTCCCTTCTAAGTCCAACCACCTTAGATAACAAAGTTATTGATATATTATTTAGTATGTCTTTATCACAAAAGAATTGAAAATTTTTCCTTAGTTAGCCTCTTTTCTCACAAATCTTCTTATTTTGAGTATTGTACATGAAAAATCCTGTTTTATAGCCAACTTTCAAAAATTTTAGAAAAATGTCGAAACATCTTCTGGACCTCAATTTTATGTTAAAATCTTCCTTAAGGAGTTATCTTTCAAGGAAAATTAGTTTCATTAAAAAAGAGTGAGCGGTTTGTAAGAGCATTCGATTTTCATAATGGTAAACGAATCTAGATAGAGCTGGAGTATTTCTGAAATAACCAAAAAATTAGGAAAGCTATTCCATTTCCGAAAAATGTTCTAAAAACTAGAAAAAATTCTCTACGAACCATAAGAAGGTTGGGCTCGGCAAAAATCTGAAATGGTCCTTTTAATTTCAATCTTTAAGTGGTTTTGAATCTGGAAATTCTGTTTCACCTTGGTGATATAGCAGATGAGAGTTGTAGATTTTATCAAAGTAAGATCAGAGTTATTTTTGGAGATCCATGGAGAAATATCGAGATTAGAGTGTTTGCGACGGAGAATATTGATTTGAGGTAATTCGGGTGATATACAATATGCTTCCTTTAAATCTCTTTGCAAACAGTGTTTTTTTAATCACCTTCAATTTGTACTCATCTTGATGATTTTGATAATTTGATAAATTCTATGGAATTATTCATTGTTAATTCATTTGATTACTCTAGTCATTTGATGAACTCTGTGTAGTTATTTTGTGTTGGAAATGTTGATTTGTCTGGCTAAGCGACTTGGAAATGCACCGTACATAGTTTGAGTGGACTTTGCCAATATGCTCTGTACCAATAGCCCAAATAAGTGGTTGTGTTTGGGTAAGGGGGGTAAGGCCGGTCACTAGTCATGTACTGAGTAAGATGAGGTATCTGGTCCTAGATAAATTATCATATGTCGAGTTGACTTTTTTGTGCAATTTGGTAAATTGCTTGGTATCTTGAATTGAATCGTTTATGTAATTATTGGATCCCTGTGAATTTATTCTTTGTCCGAGCTTTTTTATTCCTGTCGTATTGTATACTTTCTGAATTAATTTATTTTTCAGGTGTGGAGCAATTTAGTGGAGATTGGATTTGAAGTTCTAAAGTGATTATCAGAGTTAGATATTTTGGGGTCACCATTATATGTTATTATTATTATTTTTTCTGGAGATTTGTATAGGATATATTTTGGATACATTTGTGTAATTATTTTGGAGATAAATTTGAATTTTTTTGAGGTTGTTAATTAGTTAGAGGTTTAAATTTGAGGCTGAGTTGATTTATAAACAGCCTGAAAGTTGAGGCGTTACAAGAGGAAGGAGATGAAAACCCTAAAACTAAATGACAAAGAAAACTCGATTCAATCGGTGTAGACGTAGCCCTTGTCGCTGTCTTCGATTTGGTGTAAAAAGCCTCATCAAAATTTTAAAGATTTTACTAAATCTTAGAGAGAAGTTCGGATTTGGGTGTGTTTGTAAAGGAAGAGAAAAGATGAGTTTAGAGAGAGAGAGAGAGAGAGAGATGAAAAAGTGTACAAAACACATTTTTGGCATCAGTTTTGAGGAAAAGAGCATGAAATTCGAGATAGATGCGTCGAAATCCGGAAAAGCGGTTTGAATTCTGCATGAGCAGAATTCCAATCCGCACGAGAAGATTTTGATGCCTTTACGGGCGGTTTGCTCCAGTGAGCAACCAAGAAAATTTCACAAAATTCGCTCGAGCGGAATACAGAATCCGCACAAACGATTTTCTGCCTAGAAAACTGTGACGACCCCACCACATATAATAATTAATAAATAATTAATTAAAGAGATTTGAATTTTAATTGTTCATTGTTCTGGTTCAATTTGAGATTTATGAGAATTATTCGGTCTGATTCATATACGATTTGATTAAGGATTTATGTTAGAATTAGAAATTGAACGCCTAAATGGCTTAAGAAGGTGAAATTAATGAGTTGAATCGATTCAATTTCGAGAATTATACCATGTGGGAGTTTAAAATAAATATGTGATTCATTTCAGTAAAATTAAGATTTGATCAATTGGGTTCGAATTAGAGTTACTAAGTTATGAGGATTGAGAATTAAGGTTGTCATGAATTAAATTTATTTATGAGACATTCAATTGAATATGTAATTTATTAACGGAGATTTCGAGTTTGATTTGAAAATGAAGGCCTTAAAGATTTGGGAAATCAATATTGATGATGGTAAGAAGTTTAATTTGATATTTGGAGCTTTTTGGGAGTTTGATTAAAAATCTGATTCAGATTGATAAATTTAAATATAATTAATTGAGCTCTAATGGAAGTTAATTAGACTAATTAAATTATGTGAGATTTGTGATTAGGTATAATTAACTTAATTATGTGTTAATCAGGATTTATTAATGTTAGGGAAAATTCGTGATTCCCCACAAGTAAATCAATCAATGGGAATAAAAAGTAATGCGGAAAAATTAAATCAAAGGCAACACAAGAATTTTTACGTGGTTCCCTCAATGTGAGGTACGTCCACGGGATCGAAATCCGATTCCACTATCAACCAAATAAGTTTCAAACGATTACAAACGAGACACTAATGGTCTCACAAAACACCCTTAGGTGAATTCCAAATAATCACAAATAAACAAGAGGAAAGACCTCACCAAATAGATGAACCAAATCTTCTGAACCAGAGTTGTAGAAGATCCAAAACAACAACCCAAATCAATTCCACCAAAACAGCCGAAACGACGTGAAGAAAATTCCACACGCCAGCCACCGAATAATAGTGCTTTTGAAAGAACAAAACTTGAATCAATTTGTAGCACATGTACCAAGATTGAACAAACAAATAGCTGCTGCCTCACATACTACGGAAAAAGGTGAAGAACCAACAATATATATATTAGTTATATTATATATGTTGTGAATCTTGGATTTTTATAATTAAATCCTAATTGTATCCAAATTGAATTGGGTCTCTTCAAATATAATATATAAAAATATATTATACTAAACCAAACCAAATTAAAACTCTTTTAATAAATCAATTGGGTCCCACACTCCAATAAGGAGGTATACCCAACAATTCTCCCCTTACCGACTTAGGTGGAGAGATCAACCATACCCGCCAAAGTTCGACACTTCAAATGTTTGTCCCTCGACAAAGTCTTTGTCAACATATCTGAAATATTATCATCGGTGTGAACCTTTTCGAGTTGCAACAATTTCGAATCTAACACATCACGAATCCAATGGTATCTCACATCAATGTGTTTCGATCTCGAATGAAAAGTAGAATTTTTACTCAAGTGAATAGCACTTTGACTATCACAATAAATCACATACTTTTCTTGCTTCAAACCCAATTCTTGCAAAAATTTCTTCAACCATAACTCTTCTTTGAAAGCTTCTGTAATAGCAATAAATTCAGCTTCGGTAGTTGAGAGAGCAACACATTTCTGTAATTTAGATTGTCATGCCATAGCTCCCCCTGCAAAAGTCATCAAATACCCCGAAGTAGATTTCCTAGAATCAACATCACCAGCCATGTCAGAATCTGTGAACCCATCAAGCATCGGTTTACCATCCCCAAAACACAAACACACCTTCGAAGTCCCTCGAAGATACCTTAGAATCCATTTTACCGCTGCCCAATGTTCTTTACCCGGATTAGAGAGAAAACGACTCACCACACCAACGGCGTGAGCAACATCCGGCCTTGTACAAACCATGGCGTACATCAAAGAACCAACTGCTGAAGCATAAGGAACTTTCAACATCTCTTCTTTGTCTTTCTCACTTATAGGACATTGATTCAAACTAAGCTTGAAGTGACCTGCAAGTGGACAACCAACCGGCTTTGCTTTATTCATGTTGAACCTCTCAAGAACTTTCTCAATGTAGCTTTCTTGAGACAACCAAATCAGTCCCTCTTTGCGATCACGAACAATTTTCATACCAAGTATTTGCTTTACCGGTCCCAAATTTTTCATAGCAAAAGACTTGCTCAACTCTAATTTCAACCTGTTTATCCTGGTAGAATCTTGACCCACAATTAACATGTCATCAACATAAAGCAAAAGAATAATAAATTTACCATCCGGGAAATTTTTCACAAACACACAATGGTCCGAAGTGGTTTTAGAAAAACCATTATTCATCATGAAAGAGTCAAATTTTTTGTACCATTGCCGCGGGGCTTGCTTGAGGCCATACAAACTTTTCTTCAATTTGCAAACAAATTTCTCTTTCCCTTTTTCCACAAAGCCTTCCGGTTGCTCCATGTAAATTTCTTCTTCAAGGTCACCATGAAGAAATGCGGTCTTCACATCAAGTTGCTCAACTTCAAGGTTCATACTTGCAGCCATGCCAAGTACAACCCGAATAGAAGACATCTTTACAACCGGTGAGAAAATTTCATCAAAGTCAATACCTTTCTTTTGCCCAAAGCCTTTCACAACAAGGCGTGCCTTGTACCTCAGATTCTTGCCATCATTCTTCAATTTGAAGACCCACTTATTTTTCAGAATTTTCCTCCCTTTAGGCAACTTCACTAAATCATAGGTGTGATTTTCAAGTAAGGAGTTCATCTCCTCTTCCATGGCCTTTTTCCAATCACCTTTCTTTGCATGCTCAATTGCTTCTTGATAGCTCTCAGGCTCCCCTTGATCAGAAATCAACACAAATTCATTGGGAGGATACTTTCTTGAAGGTTTTCGGTCCCTTGTAGATTTCCTCAACTCAAGTTGTGGTGGCGATTCTTGAGTTGGATGCTCTTCCTCAATTTCTGGCTCAACTTCATTAGGATTAGCATCATCCTCTACATCTTCAATAGGTGGCTGCAAATCTCCCCCATTTTCATCATCAACTGAAGATGAAGGAGATGGATCTATGTCAATGAGATCACTAGTTTTTGGTTCCGGTTGATCACCTTTGCCAAAGTCTTAAATTGTTTGGTCTTCAAGAAACACAACATCACGGCTTCGAATGACTTTCTTGTCGACCGGATCCCACAATCTATACCCGAATTCATCACGCCTATAGCCAAGAAAAATACATTGTCTTGACTTACTATCAAGCTTGGACCTCTCATCTTTTGGAATGTGAACAAAAGCTCGGCAACCAAACACTCTCAAGTGCTCATAAGACACATCTTTGCCGGTCCAAACTCTTTCTGGAACATCACCATTCAAAGGATAGGAAGGAGACAAATTGATCACGTCAACCGCTGTCTTCAACGCCTCACCCCAAAAGGATCTTGGCAATTTAGCTTGTGAAAGCAAACACCTTGTTCTTTCCACAATTGTGCGGTTCATCCTCTCGGCAACGCCATTTTGTTGAGGAGTCTTCTTAACTGTCTTTTGGTGTCGAATACCTTGGCTGCGACAATACTCATCAAATGGCCCAATGTATTCACCACCATTGTCTGATCGGATGCACTTCAATTTCTGCCCTGTTTCTCTTTCAACCATGGCCTGAAAATGCTTAAATACTTCTAGAACTTGATCTTTAGTTTTTAGTAAAAAAGCCCAAACTTTTCTTGAATAATCATCAATGAAAGTAACAAAATAAAGTGCACCACCATGTGTTCTAACTTTTAAAGGACCACAAACATCCGAATGAATCAACTCCAAAGCATTTTCTTTTCTAGAAGCAACATTTTTATGAAAAGAAACTCTACGTTGTTTACCCGCCAAACAATGAACACAAGTTTTAAGACGTGTACCTTTCAAACCGGGTAGAAGCTCTTTTTTGAACAAAACTTGCAGCCCCTTTTCACTCATATGGCCAAGCCGCTTGTGCCATAATTCAGTAGAAGTATCTTCTTCAAGTGCATTGACAATACCTTTACAAATTTTTCCTTGCATCGAATAAAGTGTATGAGTCTTCTTACACTTAGCCACCACCAAGGAACCCTTTGTGAGCTTCCATATTCCATCACCAAATTTGTTGTTGAAGCCTTCATCATCTAGCTTCCCAGTAGAGATCAAATTGAGGCAAATGTCGGGAACATGCCTCACATCTTTAAGCAACAACTTGCAGCCCAAATTTGTTTCCAAGCAAACATCACCCATACCAATAATCTTGGACAAACCTTCATTACCCATTCGAACAGAACCATAATCTCCTTCGGTGTAGGTAGTGAAAAAATCAACTCGAGAAGTCACATGAAAAGAAGCACCGGAATCAATCACCCAATTGCTCTCTTGGCCCACAAAATTGATACAATCATCTTCACAAACGACCATGAGATCACCATTGGTAGTAACTGCTGTTGTGTCTTCTTGCTTCTTATCCACACTTTTATCACGCCTTTTCTCTTTGTTCTTGAGTTTTCGGCATTCTCGCTTCATCTGCCCTTTCTCATGGCAATAATGGCACTCAATGTCTTTCTTTGAAAAAGAACCATCTTTCGATTTGTCACGACTTTGATCACGACCATGAGGAGTCTTACTCCTCCCCCTTGTTTTGCTTCGGCCTCTCACAACAAATGCTTCTGAATGAGAGGAACCCGCTGATTTTCTTCTAGTTTCTTCATTCAACAGGCTACTAGTGACTTGGCCCATTGTAACAACTCCATCGGGCGCCGAATTACTGACTGTCACAACCAAAGTCTCCCAACTTTCGGGCAAAGAACTAAGTAGCATCAAAACCTGCAACTCATCATCAAAAACAATTTTCATAGAAGCAAGTTGGTTAACAATACTCTTTATTTCATTCAGATGTTCCGGAATAGGGCTGCCCTCTTTATATTTTAAATTAACCAACTTACGAAACAGAAAAGCTTTATTTGTGGCTGATTTCATATCATAAAGGCCCTCTAATTTTTTTCATAAATCATGTGCTGAAGTTTCAGTAGCAACATGATGAAACACACTGTCATCAATCCATTGACGGATAACACCAACGGCTTTTCGATTAAGCCTATTCCATTCATCATCTTTCATACCCTCGGGTTTGCTAGAATCACCCTCAATGGGTCCATATAAATCTTTACAAAATAATAGGTCCTCCATTTTAGTTTTCCAAGTTATCCAATTACTTCCATTGAAGCTAGACATGCGACCCACATTCCCCTCCATTGATTTACACAAATAAATAAATCCAAATAAACCGTAAGCTTTGATACCAGTTGTTAGGGAAAACCCGTGATTCCCCACAAGTAAATCAATCAATGGGAATAAAAAGTAATGCGGAAAAATTAAATCAAAGGCAACACAAGAATTTTTACGTGGTTCCCTCAATGTGAGGTACGTCCACGGGATCGAAATCCGATTCCACTATCAACCAAATAAGTTTCAAACGATTACAAACGAGACACTAATGGTCTCACAAAACACCCTTAGGTGAATTCCAAATAATCACAAATAAACAAGAGGAAAGACCTCACCAAATAGATGAACCAAATCTTCTGAACCAGAGTTGTAGAAGATCCAAAATAACAACCCAAATCAATTCCACCAAAACAGCCGAAACGACGTGAAGAAAATTCCACACGCCAGCCACCGAATAATAGTGCTTTTGAAAGAACAAAACTTGAATCAATTTGTAGCACATGTACCAAGATTGAACAAACAAATAGCTGCTGCCTCACGTACTACGGAAAAAGGTGAAGAACCAACAATATATATATTAGTTATATTATATATGTTGTGAATCTTGGATTTTTATAATTAAATCCTAATTGTATCCAAATTGAATTGGGTCTCTTCAAATATAATATATAAAAATATATTATACTAAACCAAACCAAATTAAAACTCTTTTAATAAATCAATTGGGTCCCACACTCCAATAAGGAGGTATACCCAACAATTAAGACTAAGTGTTGCTTAATTAAAATTAATCCTAAACATAAATTGAATTATGGAAGAATTTGGAATTGAGGGTATATGTGGGTGTGGCTTTATTGAGCAATTCTGTGGGTGTGTGTTGACAAGTGCGTGTGCACGTGTACACGGAGTTGAAAGTGGGTGTATGTATGTTGTGCAAACTTCATAAAGAAGAGAGGTGAACTCAATTTTGAGAAAATGCTTTTGCTGGAGAAGCTTTAGAGAGAGAGAGAGAGAAGTTTGTGCTGGAAGCTTAACTCTAGAGACAAAAAAAAAAAAAAAAACCCAAAGGGAAGAATCTCATTTGTCAAGAGACTCAATAAATTGAAGACTTCTTGTAAGAAATGTTAAGCTTGAATTCATGTAGATTAATCATCTAGCAACTAAAATTAAGTAGTAATTGGGTTTAATTTTATGAAATTAGAAGGAAATTAAGGAAGTAATGAAAGAAAATTGGGTTAAGATTGATAATTTAGAAATTGATAATGTAATTTGTTATTAAGTTGGATTTTCTTGTCATCCTTCATAATTTGAAGTCTAACCTTACATGCATTGTGGATTTTCAAGATTTTAGAACTTTATTTCATATTTTAAAGTTTATGATTGAGTTTTGATATAAATTAAGAAGTCAAATTATGGTTTGAGCTTGATAATGAAGAATTGGTTGGGTTTTGATAAATGTTTCTTGCATGCAAATGATTTTCTAAGAAATTTATAACTTTAATCTCATGTTTTGAAGGAAGATAGAAAATAATTTGAAGTCAATTTCATGTAATTAAAAAGAAATTGGCAAGAAAATAAAGAATTTGAGCTAAGTTCAAGTTTATGAAAGTTAATTTAGAAATTAATTATTTTGGGTTTGATTTCAAAAGTCATAGTTAAATTAAGCTTCATAAATTACATGCAATTTTATTGGGTATTTGATTTTGAAGAAGAATTTTAGAAACCATGAGTTCATGGGTTTTGATTTTGAACTTAAGCAAGGTTTTGATTTAAATAAATAAATTAATAATTATATTTCATGATTTTGAGTTTGGATTTTTAAAGTATTGATGTATGAAAATTTTGTATTGAATTCTATTTCAAAAAAATTGATGAGTTTTCAATTACACATGCATCATAGATTTTTAAAAAGATTTGAAGGATTAATTCCATATTTTGGTATAAGAAGAGTAAGTTATGGAAATAAAGATTAATAAGCTAACAATCAACATAAACTAGTTGGTTAAAGAATAAGTCATTAATTTAGAAGTAATTGATTAAGAAGCCAAATAAGAAATCGGTCTATTTGGAAAATAAGGATTTAATGATGAAGGATTTTTTTTATAATTTTAATATATTTTTTATTTTTATTTTTTAACCTTTTCAATGCAAAACCAAGTTGCCAAAGCCTTAATCCAATTATGGTAACCTGAGCTATCACTTCTTCACAGATTCGTGTAATCTCCACACTTTGCACCACATTTTTTTCTTGCATATATATATATATATATATATGTATGACCACTTTGCTAGAAAATAAACCACTTCATTTCATTCTCATATTTCTTTCAACAAGAATGGCAAATCTTGCTTCACCGAAAGTGTTGGTCATGTTCTTGTTTGTGCTCTTGACAATTTCTATGAATTCAGAAGCACATAATTTCGATCCTATGCTGATGGTTGATTGGAGAACGGAATACAGAACATCACCTGGTACACCGCCGCCGTCACCAGCCTAATCCAGATGTATCTATCTTGCTTATGTTCTCATAATAATACAAATAAGACCTTTTATATCTCAAGCAAAAAGCCTGTAATAAATTTTTAAAAAAATGAAATGAATTAAATTATGAAAAAGAACTTCATTAATGGACAATAAATACAATTAAATAATTCAATTATTTATTTTTTGTGTGTGTGGGATTGAGTTGCAAAGAATTAAAAGTCCAATCGAAACCCAAAAAAAACAGGAGCTTCTATTTGCACACACCCATTCTATTCTATGCACACACTTAATGATACTTATTTTTATTACAATTTTATCCCTAAGTGAAATTACTATTATGGACATCACATACAATTAAAATAAACACAGGTTCTCATTGCACATCCACATCCAGACTCACGTTCAAGCTGTTGAAGGTCCACAAATCCATTGAAGCCTATGAAGCACGGATACTTCAAATAGGGTGACGTATATATATCGTATCCGTATCGAATACCGATACTCTTTGGATACTCGCGGATACGTATCAGATACTTATTAAAAGTATCGGATACTTCTTAATTATTTTTTCATTAATTTTGAAGTATCGGATACTTAATTTTGAAGTGTCGGATACTCCAAGTCATGTTTACTTGTTTTATGAAATTAGAATTGTAGCATTTCTTGCACAGTAATATAATATAATATAATTGCAAGTATAAATATAAGAATATTTTTCTAATGCTTCGTTAAGTTCTTTGATAAGAAGAGCATAGTGAGTTAAATAATAGAATTGATCAAATTGATGTATCCTAATTATTTCATGCATGTCCCCTATAATTACATAGAAAGTAAGAATTAACAAAAGAATATAACAATGGTAAAATTAAATATCAATAAATAAATAAGCAAGTAAACTTGAATACAATATGTTCAACTAGTGTCAAAGGAAAAACTGTAGGGACAAGTTGTGAATTGTTCTATTATTGTAATATAAATATATTAAACTTGATATTGAAATGAAATATTTGCAAGACCTATTAAAAATTTAAAAAGTAAACAAGCTACTAGCTTAAATTAATACAAAATTCTCAAAAGTTAGTATTTTGCATTAAAAACTTATATTGTGGTTTCTCAACGTTTTTTAGCTTATGTGTAACTCACTATTAATAATTTTTAAAAATATATTTTTCACAAACGTATCCTAGCCGTACCGGTATCCTATTTTTTTATGTTTCGTTGTATCGCCGTATCCGTATCGTATCGTATCGTATCCGTATCTATGCTTCCTAGATTGAAGCTACTCCATTCTTCCATACTCAGTTTGCTAAACCTCCACATTCCATCCTCATCCTTTCAAACCCTTCAGTATTAGCTTCCATTCATTAGTTTACACACTAAACACCCTTATTCTTGATTTTTAGCTTTTCTTTAGTTTACACACTAAACCACATCCTCATTCATCATTGTTATGGAAGATTTTCCTTCTCAAAATTTAGATTTTCAGAAGCAGATAAATGTTTATGAGAAAGATAGCTAAGGAAATGTGAGTTTTGTTATGTAAAAGTCGTTTTTTTTTTCCCCAACGTCTTTCGGAAAACCAGGGTCAAAATATATCAATTTATTTGATAGTCTACTACCGAAATAATTAGTTCATTTCGGAAGTTGTTGTCCGATATAATTTAAATGTTTTTGTTATCCTAGTTAGGCAACCCAAAAGGGGGGGTGAATTGGGTTATTAAAAAATAATTTCACAATATTAAAATAATAATTAAAATATTCGAATTTCAACAAATAAAATAATAGAGCAATAATAATAATAATAATAATAATAATAAAGAAGATAGGGAAAGAGGATCAAGCACAGAGATTTATAGTGGTTCGGCACGTCGGGCCTACGTCTATTCCTCAAGGAACCTCCTTGAGAATTTCTTCACTATTAAAACGAATCACTACACCGCCAAAGCTTCATCAAGCTTGTGAATTTTACACAGGTCTTACTATTATCTTTTGAGCCTTACTTAACAATAAATGCCTTACCCTTACAAAATAATAAAAAAGATAAGAGGTACTTCAATCTTCTTTTACAATAATTTTCTCGCAAAGAGTAGATATGAAAGTGTAAGAACAAAGATTACACTTAGATCTGAAGATGAAAGAGCAGAATACAATACACTCAAAATTTTGGAGCATAGAGATTTTTTTCTCTTCAAGTTCTTAATATTTCTCCACACACAACACTTATATTTATACTCAAAAATTTGCTTGTTAGGAGGAGAGACGCTGCTCTTCTGACGATGGATGACATGAGCTCAAGATGCTCTTTTTTGACCTTGTTTTTTTCAATCACGTGGAATAACTACAAAAGTTTGAAAATGCTGGTCAAGTCATTCTCAATGAATAGTGATCTACTTATTTTTTTCTAAAACAATAATGTGAAAACAATTTAACATAGTGACTTGTATATAATAATTTTTTTTATTTAAAAAATTTGATTGCAAAGTAAAATCTCTTTTAATAATATTCAGATCAAATAATATATATATACCCCTTCTAAACGTTTTGAAATTGTTGATGTACGGGAAAGAAATAAACCTTCTCGTATAATCCTGTTGATCAAGTCTGCGCTCCTCCGTACGACGTCGCTTTACTCCCTGAAAACACAAGCGTGAGCTAGCCGGCGGGTGTGTGCCGGAAACCCCTCCGATGCCTAAGTTAGAAAGACAGACAAGTAGACAAGAAGCTCTGTGAATTCGAGCATCAAAGTTGTGTAACCTCTCTATAGATGATGTTTGTGAGCTTTTATAGGTTCCGTGTGGCACAATCCAAGTAGGACTCTTACTCCTCCATGTAGAGTCCTCCTAGGATTCATACTCCTGAAGGATAATGCTTATCCTTCAACACCCCCCTCACTGCTTAAACCAAGTGAGATGGTTATTCCATGGCCGGGCTACCATACAACCGAAATAACATTGCCATGCTAGATTGCCTGGCGTAACCGATCTAACTGTTAGCTCGGCTATTCCTTGCTTTTCCCCTACCTCGGCCTCACATGCCAAAACCGAGCTATCCATAGAAGAGCCTACGCCGAACTAACCCAAAACCAAATCCTGAAGAGGGCTCAGTATACTTCCTCACGTCCACCTCGGCTTTGCATGCCATGACCGAACTAACCAATTTGGCCGTGGCGACCGAGATAACAATAAGGCCTTCTTAGACCGAGCTAATAAAAAAAAACCATTTTACTCCGCCTTTTTTACTACGGCCCATAGCGGCCCATCACCCAATCTCGGCCCAATTTATTCATACAAATTACCCTCTCAATTGCCCCTTAATTCCATCTGCGTAGCATGATGGGATTACCTTGTCTTCCAGCCGAGCTAAAAAATTTTAACCTTACTACCGAGCTAAGCCTCTTAGCCTTTCCAGCCGAGCTAGGCTCACATCGATCTATACCTGTCTGGTACAAACGTCTCTTCAATCACAGCAACTGAATCGTTTCCCCTTCCCATGACACGTGGCACGCCCTTATTGGCCTTTTGCAGCTGTCACGCCGTCCTCGTACTTCGCATAATTTGAACAGTTCCCGCCTTTTGCCCCTTCTCTTTCCACAAAACAACCCTTTGTTTCTGAATCACTTACACCATTCACTCTTTTTTCTCTCTTTTTGCCTCCATTGTTCTCCATCCTTTGCAATTGTGAAGCTCGTGCTCGCTGCTATTTTCTACTTCCATTTCCTTCTCTCCACCTGGTAAGTTTTTCAAACCTGTTTTGCTTTTGTGGTCTTTGTATTTACTTTCTTTCATTCTTGGCACACTGTTTCTATTTTTGCAAAACATATTTTCTGGCTCTACCTCGCGTTTTCTGGGAAAAACTTCATAAGAACCCCATAAACTTCATGAAGCTGTCTGCAGAACACTTAGTTTAATCCAAAATTACAATATAACCGAACTAAAAAGTAGTTTGTAGTCGATGTCATTCTATCAGACTACTTAACCGAACTAGCACTCCATGTTGGTGCCAGTAGTTTCAATAAGTCAAACCACTTCTTGATAGACCTTAGCCGAGGTATCAAACCGAACTAAGTCTGTACTTAGCATACTGGGAAACCTTAATTTCCACCGATCTAGGTCTTTGCGGCTAAACTAGCTTTCTTAGTTTTTAGACCGAACTCAGAAAGTTGCCCCTAGGCGCTCAACCGGTCTAACATTACCTACTAATCCATCCGAGCTACCAAGCACCTTGTTGAAATCGAGATGGAACCTGTAACATCCTATATAGCCGAAGTAGGACTTCTTTTTTCTTGCTTCTTATTTTGTACCACAGTCCAGCATACTGTGCTTAACACCTTTGTTTTTCACTTTGTAGACTTAGGTTGCCCAGATACTCCTTTGGGCGCTCAACCGAGCTACACAGCACCAGTCTTCGACCGGGCTAACACAACTTTTAATTTATTCATAACTTATAAAATAAATGGGGAAGTATAGGTTTTTAGTAAACACTCCGGGTGGCTTGGCTGAATTTCGAAGGGATTATAACATCCCTGACGATGTCCACCTAACCTTAGCCGAAAAAGATGTTATACCTTGGGGAAACCAGGGCTTTGTACCCTTTACCCTTTTATCAATAATAGAAACCGGACTAAGATTTCCAGTCCAACCCTTAATTTGTGAATTCCTTAGGCAAACGAGAATATGCCCAACCCAACTTTCCACCAACTCATACCGCATTATAATGGGCATATCCGAGCTAAACCGTCGAGTTGGCATTAACCTTGGTTTAGCCGAAATCTTCCACCAGTACTCCATAGGGTCAAAAGAAGACGGCTGGGTTTACTATCTTAGAATACGCCGTTGCCGAGAAAAAATAATAAAAAACACACCGGACAAAGACTTGAATGATGATGACTTTTTTTGGGTGTCTGGCAATTTTGAAGACCAGCAAGCCCAGATCCCTGGCCGAAGTATAAACTGGAATAAAGGCGAACCTGGTATAATTTACTTTGGTTTGTTGGCATACTTTGTTTTATTTCGGCTACCTATTCCTGAACCGAACTAACAGTTTGTCTTCTTTATGCATATTCAGCCCATCTTCAATCCTTGTACAGTTACCCCAATCTGAACACTATCCGCGCCGCACTTCGTTTTCCAGAAAGAAGTTGGGCCAAACTTCTTAATTTTGAGCCGACATACCGTTACAGCGGTCGCCGAAAAGCCAGAGTAACTGACTTTCTGTTGGAGGACGCCCCCGAACCAGACCCAACCTTGCCACAAATTAGACTAATCCCACTGACCGCTGAAGAAGAAATGGCCAAGAGAAACAGAGTCAGGGCCCTCTTGACCGAGACAAACAGGGCCGAGGTACCACCACCAAGCCAAACACAAGAAGCCGTGGTGGCCCTACCATCTCAACAACCTTCAACATCTCGGGTGAACAAGCGTGCCCGGACTAGCCAAACCGAGCAGCGCCTTGTAGACGAAGATGAGACCATTCTTCCGCCACCAAGCCTTCCACCGAGCCCTCAGCCGGAGCGATCCGACCAATCTAGCTCTTCCAAGTGGGCACCCAAGCTCACTTTCCAAAACTGAGATATCCAGGACACCGACTCAGTGGTCGCAGAGAAGGATCACGTACTGGCCTTCAATCTGGCCAAGAGTACGTGTCTTCTAAAAGACATGGAGCACCACCACAATCAACTGAACACCGAACTGAAGTCCATCCGGTCTTCAACGAAATCAATGATTCTAGTAAGTAGGTTTTTTCAATCTTTCTAATTCTTCCAAGTTTTAGCTCGGTTAAAAAGAAACAATTCTTTTGCAGGCCATTCAGAAAAACAATCTCACTCACAGGCGAGTGTTGGAGCTAAGGAAAACAACTAGGCAAGCCATGGCGGAAGCCGAAGCCAAGACTGCCGAACTAAATCAATCCCAACAGAGGACGGCCGAGCTGGAGGCCGAGATAACTCGTCTAACCGGACTAGTTACCTCGGCTAATACCGACAAACAAAGAGCGCTAACCGAGTTGAAAGACAAGTATTTGCGGGAACTGGCGAAACTTGAGGGTGTTAAGGACGCCAAAATAAAAGTTTTGAAGAAGAAAGCTGAAGATGCCAAGCTGAAGGGCTTCAAGGAAGGCGAAGCTGCATACATCCAGCAGTGTGAAGTTACGAAGGACTTGTTCTTCAAGTGCGGCTGGAGGGGTGCCGTGGAGCAGCTCGGTTGCGGTCCCGACACCGAGGTCTACAATGCTCCCCAGTATTTTATTCCGGCCTCACTGACGAAGTATGCAGCCGATCTTCAGAAGCAATTCCTTGAAGCGTCTGACGACGACGATGAAGAGAATGAGCCAACTGACACTCCGATTGACAATGTTCCAACTAACCAATTAGTTCGGGCAGAGCTTGCGGTAGAAGATCTGGCCATTGAGCAACCTACTGAAACCGAGCTCCAGGCCGAGACCGAGCTCCCAACTCAGACTGTAATTCCGTCTGAAACCGGGCTTCGGGTTGATGCCGAGCTGGATGTCAAAATAGATGACCTTTTTAGCTGATTTTGTATTTTCTTTTCTTGTTGCTTTTTGCTCTTGTAACCGGGCTGTGGCCCCTCCTTTGTGCTTGTTTTGAACTTGATCAATGAAGTGCTTTTTTGTTCAACTTTTATTTTGGTTTGATCTGTATGCTTGCACTTGTAATGAGTTTTTCAATGAACTCTTTTGTTCCAACTGTTATCTCAGTTTGCTTTCTTGTTTGTGCTTGCTTTCTAACTGCAACTTGAACGAAACACAATATTTTTCGGCCGAGATACATTATTCTGGTCTTAGCTAAGCCATCTGACTGACCTTACTAGCCAACCACTCTTTAGCCGATGTCCTTACTTTGGCTGAAGAGTACTAAGAGTTGGTTAAATCCAGCCAACCACTCTTTAGCCGATGCTTTTACTTCGGCTAAAGAGTACTAAGAGTTGGTTTAATCCAGCCAACCACTCTTTAGCCAGTGTCCTTACTTCGGCTAAAGAGTACTAAGAGTTGGTTTAATCCAGCCAACCACTCTTTAGCCGATGTCCTTGCTTCGGCTAAAGATAGGAGTTGGTTTAATCCAACCAACCACTCTTTAGCCGATGTCCTTACTTCGGCTAAAGATTACTAAGAGTTGGTTTTAATCCAGCCAACCTCTAGATTGGTTTTTTCAGCCAACCTAAAGTAAAGTGTTTGGTAATTCCGACCAAACGTCCTGCAGCCTGGATCCTTATCCTGGGCTTAGGAAGGGTGTTGGTTTTTCCAGCCAACCTTTAGATTGGTTTTTCCAGCCAACCTAAAATAAAGTGTTTGGTTATTCCGACCAAACGTCCTGCAGCCTGAATCCTTATCCTGGGCTTAGGAAGGGTGTTGGTTTTTCCAGCCAACCTTTAGATTGGTTTTTCCAGCCAACCTAAAGTAAAGTGTTTGGTTATTCCGACCAAATGTCCAGCAGCTTGGATCCTTATCCTGGGCTTAGGAAAGGTGTTGGTTTAATCCAGCCAACCTCGAAGTTGGTTTTTTCAGCTAGCTTAGAATAAAATGTTTGCAATGTTCCTAACTTCACTAAAACTAACTTTTACAGAAAATAACTATGCTGAAAAGAATCGACTTGTTTTATTGAGGAAAGAGAAAATTACACATGTTTGTAAGGGGAAAGCTAAAAATAAAATAACTTGAGATTGGTAGTGTTCCATGGCCTGGGGATTGCTTTGCTGTCCTTGTCTTCTAGGTGGTATGCCCCTTTGCCTGCTAACCCAACCACTTTGTAAGGACCTTCCCAATGAGGCCCTAGCTTGCCATCTCCTGGCACTAGGGTGTTTCCCATTACTTTGCGCAGCACCCAATCTCCGATTTTGAATTGCCTTGGATGCACTGTTTTGTTGTATTTCTTGGATAACTCTTGTTGATATGAGGCAATGTGGACTAGTGCTTTTTATCTTCTTTCTTCGGTGAGGTCGAGCTCTAATGCTATGGCTTCTCCATTCAGGTCTGGATCAAAATTTTCGCTTCGAATTATGGGGAGGCCAACTTCCAGTGGGATTACTGCTTCCATGTCGTAGGCTAAGGAGAATGGTGTTTCTCCTGTCGATCGTCGAGGTGTGGTGCGGTAAGCCCATAAAACATGAGGAAGTTCCTCCGCCCATTTGCCTTTTGCCTTCGCTAACCTTTTCTTCAGTCCATCCAAGACAACCTTGTTTGATGCTTCTGCCTGGCCATTTGCTTGAGGATATGCTGGTGTAGAATTGTAGAATTCGATCTTATATTCTTCACAAAAGCCTCTAAAAATTTTGCCGTCGAACTGAGTGCCATTGTCAGATATTAGTGCCTTAGGTATGCCGAACCGTGTAATGATATTCTGCCAGACGAACTTCTTCACATCTTTTTCCTTGATTGATGCCAGTGCCTCTGCTTCCACCCACTTTGTGAAGTAGTCTGTTGCTGCGAGAAAGAACTTCCTGTTTCCGGGTGCTGTTGGGAGTGATCCTACTATGTCCAAGCCCCACATTGCGAAGGGCCATGGGCTAGTCAATGGTAGGAGCTCTCTGGCTGGTTGTTGTATTTGGTGTGCGAACTTCTGACATTTCTCACACTTCTTCACATACTTCTCCGAGTTTGCCTGCATGTATGGCCACCAATATCCTTGTGAAATGGCTCTGTAAGCTAACGATCTTCCTCCTTGGTGGCTTCCGCACACACCTTCATGTATCTCGAACAAGAATGCTTCCACTTTGCTGGGGTGAACACACTTTAGATAAGGTCCAGAGAATGAATTTTTGTACAATGCCATGGATGGGGAGAGCCAAAATTGCTGCGACTTTGCTCTAATTTTGTTGTCTTCTTTCTTTTCTTCCGGTAAGATGCCATCTTTTAAGAATAGTATGATAGGATCCATCCATGAGGGGCCTAGCTCGGCGCAACATACCTCTTCCGCTTCGGGGTCTTCAATGCTTGGTCTTGGTAAGTAGTCGATGAGCAACGGATGAGGGATGAAAGTATCTGCCCTTGAAGCGAAGCCTGCTAGTTCGTCTGCTCTGCTGTTTTCCTCCTTGCCAATCTGTTCTATCCTCACTACTTCAAATTTCTTGATCTCTATTCTGACCAATTCTTGGTACTTGGCCATCCTATCATCCTTTGCTTCATAGTCGCCAGAAATTTGGTTTACCACCAGCTGTGAGTCGCTGTAGACCATTAATTCGGTGGCCTTCATGTAGAATGCTGATTTGAGTCCTGCAAGAAGTGCATCATACTCCGCTTCGTTGTTTGATGCTGGGAAGTCGAGGTTGATTGCTTGCTCCACAACCAAGCCGTCTGGTGAGATGAGGACTATGCCAAGTCCTGCACCATGCCGGTTGGATGCTCCATCCACAAAGAGCTTCCACATCTCACCAACGAACAACTTCCAGCAAGTGGAGGGGTCAGATGATGTCGTAGGGTAAAAAATGTTGCTGGTGTTCTCTTCAAGGTCCATGCTTGCTGTTTGCCCCTCGCTATATGATTGTACCAAGTCTTTATTTGTTAGTGAGTCTTGGCTCGGTGTAGCTTGGTTCGCTTCTTCCTTGCTGTCTTTATTCTGGTCTGCCTTGGGGTCTAACTGAATATCCTGCACCAGGGGTTGCGCTATCCCGGCGTCAACTTCTATCCCTGGTTTGGTTGTATCAGTCAGGTTGACTGGGCAGATGTGATGACTTCCTGGGGTGAATTCTGCGACAAAGTCTGCCAAAGCTTGGGCTTTTATCGCGGTTATGGGTTGGAACTTGATGTCGAATTGTCCCAAATCTACTGCCCACTTTAAGATTCGCACAGAAAAGTTTGCCCTCTCAAACAAAGCTTTTAATGGGAAAGCTGTGAGGACGACTATAGTGTGGCCGTGAAAGTAGTGTGATAACTTTCTTGAGGCCATCATCAAGGCCAATGCCAGTTTTTCCAGTGGCAAGTACCTTGTTTCGGCACCCAGCAATGTCTTGCTGACATAATAGATGGGCAGATGTTGAATTCCTTCCGCACAGACCAACACTGCGCTAATTGCGTGCTGAGAAACTACCAGGTACAGGAATAGTTCTTCTCCAGGTATTGGGGTGACCAGCAATGGTGGAGAAGACATGTATTCTTTCAAGCTTTCCAGAGCTTGGTCGTATTCTTCGTCCCATTCAAACTTGGCTTTTAGTGCATGGAAGAATGGTCGTAGTCTGTCCGATGACCGACTTATGAATCGATTGAGCGCTGCTGCCATGCCGGTGAGATGCTGCACTTCTTTTACTAAGTTTGGTCTCTCCAAATCCTGGATTGCTTTGATCTGGGAGGGGTCTGCTTCTATACCCCGGTTGGTCACAAGGAAGCCCAGGAATTTGCCAGATCCTACACCGAACGCGCACTTAGATGCATTAAGGCGCAACTTGTGTTTCGTCAGAATCTGGAACATCTCACCTAGGTCCCTTAGATGGTCATTCTCGTCCTTGCTTTTGACCACCATGTCGTCAATGTAAGCCTCCATTGTTCTGCCTAACAACGGCTCAAACATCTTGGTGACCATTCTCTGGAATGTTGCCCCTGTGTTCTTTAGGCCAAAGGGCATGACCTTATCGCAATACAGTCATCTTGGAGTTGTAAAGGATGTGACCTCCTGGTCTGGTTCATGCATGGCGATTTGATGGTAGCCTCTGTATGCATCTAGAAAGCTAAGTCGGTTGTGCCCCGCTGTTAGGTCGACCAGTTGATCTATTCGTGGTAGAGGAAAGCTGTCTTTCGGACATGCCTTGTTGACTATTTTGTAGTCGACACAGACACGCCACTTGCCATTCTTCTTTGGCACCACGACTGCGTTGGAGATCCATCTTGGATAGTGCACCTCTCTTATTACTCCTGCCTCCAGCAGGTTTCTCACTTCTTCTGTCACTATTTCAGCGTGGTGGAGTGCTGATCTGCGAGTGCGCTGAATGATTGGCCTGGCGGATGGGTGGACATTGAGTTGGTGACAGATGAAGTTTGGATCAATGCCTGGCATGTCGTAGGGTGTCCAGGCGAACACTTCGATGTTAGAGGTCAAAAATTCCAAGACCTCTAATCTCTCAGTGCTGGACAACGACGAACCGAGCAAGAAGAACTTATCCTGGTTCTTTTTATCTATTCTTACCTCTACCAAATCTTCCACCGCTTTTTGATCAGCTGCTCTGCCGACATCTGCGAACAGTTCATTACTCTCAGGTTCTTCCACCGAATGAACATATCCTTTGGCAGCGCGGCTGCCATTAGCCGTGACAAAGCATTGGTTGGACATAATCTGGTCTCCAAAGACCTCTTCAATTACTCCAGTTCCGTTGGGGAACCGCATTACTTGATGGTAGGATGATGCTACTGATTTCATGGCATGGAGCCATGTTCTTCCCAAGATGATGTTGTAAGTGGAGGGGACCTTCAATACCCAGAATTCCACTTGTTTCGTCACGCTTCCTGCTGTAGACGTCCCCGAACGCCCCGGGAGGAACGAGCTCCCGTTCCGTTCATATGGGGTCACTACAGCTCAAGGACTCTCCAATTCGTCAAGGTTCTAAGTCTGAACCAAAGAGTCCAAATCCGGAAAATCGTTTTGAGAAAACAGATTTTGAAAGAAGTGCCAAACATGGACTGCTTTTCCAGATACAGAGTCGCCACCTAAATGTTTTTTAATGGGAAATTCAGGAAACCCTGACTCGGTGCCAAAGGCCACGTATCCATCATCACCAAAGTTGCCTCGGCTCGGGAACTTGGGTACGATTGGGGAAGGTCACTTCGTGAGCACCCCCGCTCGCCCGGTCAAAGACCGGCCTCTACTAACCATGATATCTATTTTTGAAAACATTGTGTGTTCTTAATCCGGTTATTAGCCTAGGTTACTATGTGATGCGCACAGCATACAAGTATAGACCGGGTCGTCTGAATTGGAACAAAACATTTCATGTTTGTTTTTGAAAGATGGTTTGCTACTCGCAAGTAGGCTTAAAATGCAGATTTTGCCACCCGCAGGTGGGCTTAGAAAAGATGGTTTTGCCACTATCTAGTGGGCTTAAAACAAACATTTGATGAATTGTCCCAATCCAAGTAACCCGACCTTCACCCACAGGCATTCAGGCAGTTATATCACATTAGCAATTAGCCTCATGGTAAGCATGCTATTCATGGCAGTCACTCACACGCATGCAAGGATGCTAAAGCATAAAGCTTACCGAGTACTCCAAGCCAAAACAAAAACTCATTAGAGATCCATGCATGAATCCTAAGTATACAGAAATGCCTAATGCAACATATGCAAAATGCAACTATAGCAGGCTCGGCTATTCTAAACATGGCATATGAGATGCAACAGCTAACATGTATTCAACTTGGAATTGAAATACAAATGCAGTTAGTATGATGCGCCGAGCCCGGTGCATGCAATACAGATCAATGATGCAAACATGCTGTCATACTGTATGATAATTGAAATATGCCCTAATCTAACCATCATAAGCTGGTAAATAAAAGGGAGAATGACGTGGGGTTGGAAGACATACAACACACTCACGCACACTTATTACAGTTGTGCCCTCGCACAGAGGGTCCGAATAAATAATACAGTCCCGAATAAAAGAATATTACAGTCCAAATAATTACAAAATCCTAATTAATTTACAAATTTAACTAAGAAAGCTATAAACTAGCATGCAAGCTAGGGGACTGCCTCGACTCCGCTCCGGATGATGAATGATGCATGTCTGGGCTGCCTTGCGCGGAAATCCATTGGGATGCCCCAACTAGCATCTGTTTTGTGATTTTTCTTGGGAAGCGCGCCAAACTCTGGAAATTTGCTGATTTTCATCTTGCTGCAACAGAGAGCAGGAAAGGGGCATAGCAATGTATTTCACAAATATATGCATGCCTCGATCCTCGCGCCACCAATCACGCATATCGATGCATGATGGCAGAGGGGTCGAAATGTGCAACTCAATATTGAATGAATGCACGTATAAACACAACAAGAACCTAGCTCCATCATGGGTAATCCGGAGTGTCGGTGACTGGGGAATTGAGACGCGTTCCGTCACTCGGAGTACGAAACGCACCTCGTTTCCCGTGCCCGGGCTAACTCCTATCCTGAACACGATGCAGTATGCATGACATGCATGAAATGCAACTAAGATACAGCCTAGCATGCACAATGCTATGAAAATGAGATGTCTCGAAATGCGTGCACACGGGCACGCAAACCGAGGAAATGCATACGTAATGTAAATGACATGGAAATATGATATGGGCTTACACTAACATGAGAGAGCCTCAGCCACACTCACATAGGGGGCCAATGGATGAAAATGAAGTGCCTCGAAATGCGTGCACACGGGCACGCAAACCGAGGCAATGGCATACGCAATGCAATATGGCTAAAATGGCATATAGAATGTAACATGGACTTATACTAACATGAGAGAGCCTCAGCCACACTCACATAAGAGGCCGATGAATGAAAATGAAGTGCCTCGAAATGCGTGCACACGGGCACGCAAACCGAGGCAATGGCATGGAAATGATATGCAAACACGCTAATGGGATTTAGGCACTGAAATATGGGGGAAAACAGCCCCGAAATGAGGCGAAAACACACCCGATGCATGGAATCTCTCCCGAAATGCAAAATTAGGCACCCGAAATGGCCTATAGCTATACCAAACATGCATAATTGGTACATGGAATGAAAAGACAGAAGCAAGGCAGCCTCAAAATCAGCATTTTTCTAGTACAAATCATGGCCAAACAGTAAGTAAAGATAGGGAAACAATGGCATGCAAAAATGGCCCTAAACATGAGGTTATGAAGCAACTCGCAGCTGCTGACCCCAAACGGGTTAGGACCCTTCAACAACATTGAAGAGGAGCCAGAAATATGCACATTTACTGAACTATAAAAGCCTCAAAACAAACATAGATATGGCTAAGCTTTTATGCAAGAAAACGGACCAAAAGGTGGCCAAAGAGGCAAGTGGTATATGAAAAGCCCAAACTGAAAAATTCCCTTCTACAACATTGAAGAGGGACCAAAAATAAGCATATTTACAGAACTGTAAAAACCCAAAAACAGTATACAAACATGCTAGAAATACAATGCAAAATGAGGCTCAAAAGAGGCTATAACATGAAGTATGCAAAATATTCCACAAAAGGCCAAAGACCATCAATGAAACATGTTAAGAAGGTCAAAATAAGGCCATCTCTAGGCCTGTAAAAGGACCAAAAACAGAAGCATGATAGGCTGCCAAAGCATGCAAAAATGGGGACCAAAAGAGAGATATAACATGAAGTGACATATGGAGGTCCCAAACAGTGATGAGCCCTTCTTCAATGTTGAAGAGGGGCTCAAAATAAGCCTATTTACAGAACTGTAAAACACCCAAAAATGGAAGCATAATGGGTTGCCAAAGCATGCAAGAAAATTGACATTCAAGGGGATATTGAAGCAAGTGCAATATGGGGGCCTCAAACAGGGTTGAGCCCTTAATGAAACAAGAAAATGAGCTCAAAAAAATGACCTTTTAAGTTTTGGTCGGAGCTCAAATCAATAAGCATATATGGCTTAGAGATGGTGCAAAAAATAAGCTAGAAAAGAGGGCAATTGGACTTACCTTTGAAGACCAACACTTTTGTTGCTTCTTGGACCAGATTTGGTGACTATAAGCTGCTGGAATTCTTCCCCTTGCTGCTGGAATGGAGGGGTGGTGGTAGAGCTTGAAGATGATGAAGAAATGGAGCCCAAAACTTGAAGGAAATGGGGTGCTATGTATGTATCTTCTCCAAGCAACTCTTGTAACCCCTTTTCTTGAGTTGGGAGGCCAGCAATATCCAAGAAAGAGGGAGAGAAGAGTCTAGCAAAAGTGGAGCCAAAATGAGCCTCTTGTTCCCCCACAAAATATCCCCCGGATAAAGATATTTTCTGGGGGAAACAGCTGTACAGCTGTAAAGTGTATCACACAAGGAACATGGCCGGCCCATTATTTTTGCTTCAGGTGGCCGGCCGGCCACCCCCCCTAGCCGGCCGGCCAAGGGTCAAAAAGGCCAAGTTTATATAGTGGCCGGCCACCACAAAAAGGTGGCCTCCCAGGTCTCCTCATCACAACCTTGTGGTTCGAATTTGGAAACTCTAAAACAGGAGAGAGAACAAGCCATTTTCAAGAGGGGTTCAAAAGGGTCAAATGGAAATAGTGGCCGGCCATGAACTTTTAGGGTCCTCCCATGTGTGTACATCACAAATATGTGGTTTGGGGTTGAAGAAAGTGGCCCCAAGGTGTTCAACATTGGCTCGGAAGTGCGAAAAATGGGTGTCGGAGGGCGAAACGGTCAAAAAGGCCAAGTTTATATAGTGGCCGGCCACCACAAAAAGGTGGCCTCCCAGGTCTCCTCATCACAACCTTGTGGTTCGAATTTGGAAACTCTAAAACAGGAGAGAGAACAAGCCATTTTCAAGAGGGGTTCAAAAGGGTCAAATGGAAATAGTGGCCGGCCATGAACTTTTAGGGTCCTCCCATGTGTGTACATCACAAATATGTGGTTTGGGGTTGAAGAAAGTGGCCCCAAGGTGTTCAACATTGGCTCGGAAGTGCAAAAAACGGGTGTCGGAGGGCGAAAATGGAATATAACTGGTTGTCAAGATAATTGCTGGCCTCCCACCCTCCAATGACCTTCCTGGTGATAAAACAGAGGTACCTGCCAAAAATGAACGAAAACCGATGCAAAACGAATGCTCGGGGGCCAAAACACGCAGTTCGGTGTCCCGAAAATGGGCTGCCAAGCACCGAAAGTGGCGTTCGGCCACGAAGTGGGTTTCTCTGACCCCAGTGTCCCTCAAAAGGGAGAAAATAAGATGTATGCCAAAAATCAGAGCAAATGGAGATGGTTAAGCGGTCCCGAACCGAGGCACACGGCCTGACGGCTCCGAAATGGGCAAAATGGCCTGCGGCCACAAAACGTGGCCTACGGCCACTGAGAGATGATCTACAGGACCTCTCCCTCCCCTCAGGAAAAGAAACAGAGAAAACCGAGCCTGGTTCGCAAACCGAGGTAAGGCACGGAAGAGGGTTCGGAAGTCCGGAGGCGGGGCTCACGCCCGCGACTCTGAAACTTCTGAACGAGCACATTATGTAATATCACCAAGCGCTCAACTGGTGACGTCTAAGTCTTAAGGTTGGTCAAAAATGGGGTGTCTACAGTTGCCTCTCTTTGACAGAACTCGGAAGTCACAAGTGACGGGAGTGAATGCCAAAGCCCAGAGACGACCCATTTTTGACAAGGCCGAAGACTTAGACAAACATACAAGATAAACAGAGATGTGCCCGCAGGCATGCCCGCAGGCAAAAGGGCGCAAAATGCAAAATGGTATGCAAGAAGATTTTAAAGATTGGACTTATACGCTACGCGAAGCCGGTTTTGAAAGTTGGACTTATACGCTACGCGAAGCCGGTTTGCAAGTTGGACTTATACGCTACGCGAAGCCGGTTATCACTCATGATCATGCAAAGAGAGCTATAATGAAGCAATTATGCGAAATAAATGCAACATTTTAAGCGAATGCTAGGAAAGCAAGTAAACTCAAGCCAAACTACACCTCGTGCAGAAAGGATGTAAGAAAATTATGGAATTCTCACTGCAAATGCAGTGTGCATGTGTGATAGATACACAGAGCGAACATGTGATTGATACACAAAAAGGTGAACACAAAGTGTGATAGATGCACTAAGTGAACAAGTATGATAGATATATAAAGCGAGAGTGTGTGATTGATACACAAAAAGGTGAGCACAAAGTGTGATAGATGCACTAAGTGAGCAAAGCGAGTGTGTGATAGATACACTATTTGAGCAAAGTGTAATTGATATACGAAGGGTGGAGTGAGCAAAGTGTAATTGATACACAAAGGGTGAAGTGAGCAAAGTGTAATGGATACACTAAAGGTGAACACAAAGTGTGATAGATGCACTTAGTGAACAGAGTATGATTGATATACTGAAAATGAACACAAAGTGTGATAGATGCACAATGTGAGCAGAGTATGATTGATATACTAAATGTGAACACGAAGTGTGATAGACGCACTTAGTGAACAGAGTATGATTGATATACTGAAAATGAACACAAAGTGTGATAGATGCACTTAGTGAACAGAGTATGATTGATATACTAAATGTGAACACGAAGTGTGATAGATGCACTTAGTGAACAGAGTATGATTGATATACTGAAAATGAACACAAAGTGTGATAGATGCACTTAGTGAACAGAGTATGATTGATATACTGAGAATGAACACAAAGTGTGATAGATGCACTTAGTGAACAGAGTATGATTGATATACTGAAAATCAACACAAAGTGTGATAGATGCACAATGTGAGCAGAGTATGATTGATATACTAAATGTGAACACGAAGTGTGATAGATGCACTTAGTGAACAGAGTATGATTGATATACTGAAAATGAACACAAAGTGTGTTAGATGCACTTAGTGAACAGAGTATGATTGATATACTGAAAATGAACACAAAGTGTGATAGATGCACTTAGTGAACAGAGTATGATTGATATACTAAATGTGAACACGAAGTGTGATAGATGCACTTAGTGAACAAAGTATGATTGATATACTGAATGAATGGAGTGTGATTGATACACTGAACGAGAATGTATGTGATAGATACACAAAAGTGAATATGCGCATGGTAGATACACAAAATGAGAGTGTGTGTGATAGATACACAAAAGTGAAAGAAGTGTGATTGATACACTAACTAAATGAAGTGTGATTGATATACTAAGCGAACAAAGAAAACGTGATAGATACACTAAGGGTGAATGAGGTGTGATTGATACACTTAAAGAAATGAAGTGTGATAGATACACTAACTGAATGAAGTGTGATTGATACACAAAATAAAAGATCTCAAACGGAACTTCTTTGAATGAACCGTACATACAATATCGTGCATGAATGAGAAAGAAACTTGATAGGTACAGTGCAACACAATGCATGATGCTTAAGGAACGCAATAAACAAGCGTAACGGTGCTTTAGGAAGCACTTCATGAGGTGAGTGGCAGTGAACCGCTCTGCTCTGATGGGAATCTTCCCCTGTGCTCTTCGAACACTTACCTTCAACTTACAGTACAAAGGCTCTGAAACACTGACGAGGGTTCTTCATGTAGAACACTTTGGACATTGCCTTTCTTCCTGATCATATTCACAACTTTCCCTATTCTCCAACGGGGTGACAGACTAGGTTGGTTCAGTATCCAGAACTGAGGCGTAGACATGCCGCCTCAACCTATGGGGCTTCCATACAGATTTCAAGCCGAGGACACGCCTCTGGGTATTTAAACCAGACTTTAGTCTCGGAAATCCCGAACCTTTGTGTTCTAGGCATCAGCCATTCGAACTCTAGTTTCCACCGTCGCAGTTGGTCTCTTAGGAACTCATTGTGAACACAACCAAGATGCCTCTGGCGGGAAATGGTACTCAGGGAGAGCACTTCTGATTACCATTTTGGCTTGAAGCAGACTTGATCTTGAGCTTGAGGTAGAGGCACACTCATACTTCGGAGCTTTGGCAAGACTTGAAGGGGTACACACGGAATGTAGTCTCGGAACTTACTGAAGTTGAAACAAACTGAGATGCTCCACATTTCCTCTTTTGCTTTTGCTTTGCAGTCCAGAACCGTATAGCTTCAAATAGGTCCTAGTTCTACTGTTTTCGCATGACCTGGGTTGAAACCTGCGGTTTTATGAAAGAATGAATCGTGTTTTGCACAGATATGGAGAACGGCACGGCACTTGGAGCGCAAAACGATTTTATTTTTGAATTGATAAATGAGCTTTTGACCGGGTATCGAGCCTACGACTGAATACAGCAAAACGACTCAACAAGGAAACAAAAGGCACACAACCTAGACACATCGAGTAACACTCGAAACGACTCAAAACAAGATTCGAGACAAACAAAACAAAAGACACGACACACAGACGTGCACAGGGAGCCTGTTTCACCGGGTATTGTTCCCCACCCTCTCTCATTTGTGATTCTCACATCACTCGGCCCTCAAGCTCTATTTTTCTGAAAAAGCCCTTTTCTCACTTTTTCTCTCATCGCACATCTCTCTATTTTTCAATCTCTCATTTTTCATCCCTCCCCTGGGTGGTTGATGGATGAACGGCAAATTGTGGGCTCGCTCCCCTAGTGTTCTGCTAGATTCTCTTTCTTCTGCTCACAACAGTGAGTTTCTCCCGCAGAGGGGTTGCGCCACAACTGGGTGTGTAGCAAATCTGTAGCTAACATCGGTCGATGGTGCTCTTCTGGGGAGTTTGGACGTGATCATATGTGTCCAGACAGGAGAGTGGAATATCTTGATCCATTCCGGTTTGTGCTTCGCACTTGGCTTGATACCTCGTTGCTTGGAGGATGAGAGAGCTTTAAGCCATTTTGCTGTTAACTTCAGTTGTGCCCTATTCTGGCAAGTAGAGTGCCCTTCATGGCAAGTATGTTGACAATGGGAAAGGCTGGAAGCCTGACTCAACTGTGCCCCTAGTTCATCATTTTGACCATTTTTTTTTGTTTTAGTTTTCTCTTAAAACATTTTGACCAAAATGAGAGTTAGATTAACATGTTTGTTCAATTTTCTGATTCAAAATCAGGCAAGTCAGGCCATGAGCACTGAAAATTTTCCTCTTTTGGATCCAAGAAATGGTCCAGTTTTTGAAAATTGAATACTTTTCGAGAAGAGTAGTCAACTTTAGTAAAAATTCTCAAAACTATTTTTGCAAATGACCACTGCTCAACGAGTACGGAACCTACTCTCGAGATGCACAACCTCGGATTCGAAGGAATGGAAAATTGCCCCTTGTCTGAAGGACACTGCATGGCAACGGAAAGTTGCCCCTTGTTTGAAATGACACTGCGGCGTTTTGAATGGCAACGGAAAGTTGCCCCTTGTTTGGATAGCACCGCAGCGTATTGAATGGCAACGGAAAGTTGCCCCTTGTTTGAATGACACCGCGGTGCATTGAATGGCAACGGAAAGTTGCCCCTTGTTTGAATGACACCGCGGTGCATTGAATGGCAACGGAAAGTTGCCCCTTGTCTGAATGGCACCGTAGTGTATTGTAATCAGTCCTCAGAGCGATGATTGCAACCGAATTCCCGGATACAGAAAAGACAAAGATGACTAGAACCATCACGTGGACACAGTCGAATTTGGAGTGTTTTATGGCTGGACTTTAGAATGAAGTTGCCTACGTATCCCAAAGATGGGAATCAAGCCTCACTTAGTTTGGGGTTAAGGTACACTCGGGTATTAACCTCTCCTTTTTAGACTCTAACTTTTGCCAAGGCGCCCGTTGCGGGTTTTCGACCTTGCGAGCTTTGTTCTCCTTCTTTTTTCAATTTTTTTTTGCTTTTTGATTTTTCTTTTTTGTTCTTTCTTTGCATTTTTCTTGCTCTAACTTTTGCCTGGGCCGCCTTTCCGGGTTTTCGGCCCAGCGAGCCTCTCAAGGGTAAAAGCATAGCTTTGTCCATATCAAATGGTTTTGAGATCCTGAAGTTATCTGAATCCAGGAGAATGGCTGCTGTTTTGCTTTGTAAGCTTCCTCTGATGAGATCTGATCTTCTTGACCTGACTTTCCTGGCCTCTTGTTCGAGGGCTGCTTCCAATCTGGCCACACAGGCTTCCCTTGATGGTCGATCGTTGAACACTTCGAATTGTGGTTCAAGGTTTTAAAGCAAGGACTTAAGTGTTGAGGCTGAGAGCGATCCTAAGCTGTACAATCTCAAGAGCGATTCCACACAGGTCTTCGCAAGATCGCGCAAAACATTTTGTTTTTGAAAGTTTTTAAGAAAGCGACCAGTCACTCGCGCTGAAGACAGTGTAGAACCAATTTGGATCAAGCCAGGATCCTTCCCAGTACTCACACTAACAAGCATGTTTTCATTCATTAAGGGCTTAGCATGCCTCTCTTTCTCTCAATTGATCAAGTTTTGCAAAACCTGAGGAATTCCTTCCTCTTTGTTTTTATCATAATGTTTTGAGAAAAAAAAAAGTTTTGAAAAACTTAGGCCATTACAATGACTTCAAGGCACAGAAAAGACACAGCTTCTAGTCGAATACTGCCATCTTATTTAGAATTTCTGGCATAACTGGCACATGGTAGAAGCAAACACAAGAGTGCGAAAATCACTGCTGTTTCATTCAAAATCTGTTGGCACAACTGGCTCCCTGACAGAAACAGACTCAAAACAAAACGAAAAAGACAGACACAAAACAAAATGGTGATGCCCGAGGTAACACCCCCCGGAATCACCCGACTCCTATACAACAGGACTAACTCGATACAACAAGATAGACCCAAAACAAAAGAGACTGACTCAAAACAAAAAGACAGACTCAAAACAAAACAACAAGACTGACCCAATACCTAAGTCAGAAATTGGCATTCGCAAATGCTCAGAATAGTGCCTGTCCTTTCCACATTTGGAGTAAATCGAGTACCACCCGCAGCTGGTTCAATCTCTGATCAGATCACATTATCTCCCCACAAATTCACTGATCAAGTGCTGATGGACTTTCCTGGACTGGCGCAGGGATGATCCCGTTGTCAAACAGATCTTGTACATCATGGCGCAGACGAAAGCAGTCGTCGGTAGTATGGCCTGTTTGCTGATGGTAGGCGCAGTACTTAGTCTGATCATGTTTTGCAGGGATAGGATCGGATAGGGGCCATTGTTCCAACGGTTTCAGATGCCCTTTCCGGATTAAGGCCTCTAGAGCTTTTGACAAAGGCATATAAAGCGGGGTGAAAACCCTTTTGACTCGAGGTGGGTACTTGGTTCCTTGTGAGCTACTTCCGGACGCACCGGTGAATGGGGTAGCTGTTTTTGATATGGTGGTAGCCACCATGCCCACATCAGAAGATCTTGCAGCTGCATCACCACTGGTGGTCGCATTCGAACTGCGGGAAAATGCCCTCCTGGGCTGCTCCTTCTCCTGGTCAAACAGACCTTGCCTCATTGCATCTTTGATTTGTACCCCCATATCGTGTAAATCTGAGAAAGTGGGAAAGGGGATTACAATCATTCTCTGCATTAGCTTAGGCTGGAGATTGCGCACAATCATCCGAATTTGATCCTTATCAGTAGGCCTTAGAGTCATCATCGAGGCCTTCGCTCTCCACCGAGACACGAATTCTGAGAAGCTCTCCTTTGGCTCCTGCCTCATCGCCTCAAGATCACGGGTCGTAATCTCGATTTGGGTATTGTATGAATATTGTGTGACGAAGGCCTCGGCCATGTCCTCCCTGCTCCGTTTCACCGAATCCTCCAATTTGGCATACCAGGTGACCGCAATACCTGACAGGGTCCTGCCAAAAAGGGAGAGCTTTTGTGATCTTGTCAAGCCCATCGGGGGCAGAACATCTGAAAACAAGCTCAAGTGGACCATGGGATCTCCTGACCCATCAAAACGGTCAATGTGAGGCATCTTGAACCTGTCCGGCAGAGTTACAGTTGCGTCGGTGTACCCGTCCCCAATGCCCGGGATGGACTTTACCCCCTGGGATTTCTTGAACAACTTTTCCAGCTTGCTCAACTTCAACGTTGTGGGGTCGACCTCGAACTCGGAGGGAGAGTCCGGTAGATTGGTAGGTGTTTTGGATAGTTGAGGTAAAATTGGGGGCGGAGCCGGCCCTACCGGAATGTCCGTACCTTCCTGGACATTTGGCGTCTCCCCAGGTGCTGGAGCTCTTATTGGGGGAGGAACTTGTTATGAAGTGGACGCGTCGCTTTGCTGTTGCAGCTTGGTGATGAGCTCGGCCTGCTGAGCCATGATCGCAGCCTGCTGTTTGGCAAATTCCGCCTGACGGGCAGCATCCTGTTGCATGAGTTTCATACTTTCTTGCATCTGGCGCATCATTGCCTCCATCCCTGACGTGTTCTGCTGATCCATCTGACTGACCGGTATCTATCCCTGCAGTAGAAACTGAGACCTCAGCCTGACTGTTCACTGGTGGGGTGGATAAGGGCCACTGATCTGGTAATTGCTGAACCGGTGATTTGTGCCCGACTAGCCCTTTTTACCTTGCCTCTGGCAAAAGAACACTAATTTCCCTTGAACTGAATCTCTGACCTAGCAAAGTCTATCAGCACAAGTTCGATGAACCTTGGGGGATATCGGAGCCTTCTGAAGCTATGGTTCCCAGACTACCTTGCAAAAGAGAAAACAGACAGCATCTCAGCCCGATTGCATCTGAACAGATACGAGCATAGTTGAACGAGTGTGCCCTCTACTGAATTCTGCCCCAAAATTCTGCCCTAAACTGAGTCTGATACCCACGGGTAAAGCTGACTCCCAAATACTAATAGTAATGCCCGCAGGCCTGATGCCAAAATTTGCAAACTGGTGCCCGCAGGCCTGATGCCCAAACTCATACACTGATACATGCATTCCTGTAGAGACGCACTCTAAAGCACATAACAGATAAGTGAGAGCCAAAACACCCCTATAAAGGGGTAGGGTTTCCCTGTCCTATTTTGTCAGGAGCTAGGGTTTCACTACGCACGCATCGGCTTCAAACAACCTATAAACGGGTAAGCAACCTGTTCTAGTTTGGAATGGTCACTATGGATCCGAATATGCACTAGGTCGAATGGTCAAAAAAGGGTGCCCCGGTAAAACCGGGGTTTGTGTTCCCATACTGGCAGAGCCCACAACCGGTCAGCCTTATGGTCATGCCTTGACAAGACAAGCCTCCGGCAAACCGTTCAGGAATAGCAGATGGCAAACACTGTGTCCTAGGCGCACCAATGCACATGCAATGCAAAGAAACACACAAGTGTAGTCAAAAACAGATATCATGAGTTCGAGTCAAGTTCTCTAAATCCCCAGTGGAGTCGCCAGAAACTGTAGACGTCCCCGAACGCCCCGGGAGGAACGAGCTCCCGTTCCGTTCATATGGGGTCACTACAGCTCAAGGACTCTCCAATTCGTCACGGTTCTAAGTCTGAACCAAAGAGTCCAAATCCGGCAAATCGTTTTGAGAAAACAGATTTTGAAAGAAGTGCCAAACATGGACTGCTTTGCCAGATACAGAGTCGCCACCTAAATATTTTTTAATGGGAAATTTAGGAAACCCTGACTCGGTGCCAAAGGCCACGTATCCGTCATCACCAAAGTTGCCTCGGCTCGGGAACTTAGGTACGATTGGGGAAGGTCACTTCGTGAGCACCCCCGCTCGCCCGGTCAAAGACCGGCCTCTACTAACCATGATATCTATTTTTGAAAACATTGTGTGTTCTTAATCCGGTTATTAGCCTAGGTGTAACAGCGCCCGCGTGGGCCTCATGCTACAGTTCGGACTCAATTTGTGTCACGGTTCTTAATCTGAACCAAAGAGTCCAAATCTGGCAAATCGTTTTGAGAAACAGATTTTTGAAAAAGTAGTGCCAAACATGGACTGCTTTGCCAGATACAGAGTCGCCACCTAAATATTTTTTATGGGAGAATTTAGGAAACCCTGACTCGGTGCCGAAGGCCACATGTCCGTCATCACCGGAGTTGTCTCGGCTCGGGAGCTTGGGTACGATCGGGGAAGGTCAGCTATGAGCACCCCCTTTCGCCCGGTCCGAAGACCGGCCTCTACTAACCGTGATATCCGTTTTTGAAAACTTTATGTGTTCTTATTCCGATTATCAGCCTAGAATTACTATGTTATGCGCACAGCAAACAAGTATAGACTAGATTGCCTAATTTGGAAATAAACATTGCATATCCGTTCGGTTTGAAAATGCTTTGGAATTTGCTACTCGCAAGTAGGCTAAAATGCGGATTTCAACGAGTCTTTCCAACTCAAACAATCCAACCTTCACCCACAGGCATTCAAAACAGTTTAACACATAAGCATCTAGCCACATGTTAAGCATGCTGTCATGGCAACATTCACATTCATGCGATATGCTAAAGCGGAAATACTTACATAGTACTCCATGCCAAAACAAAGAACTTGTTAGCAAACATGCATGATCCAAGTCCATGTTAAAAATGGCTAATGCAACACATGCAAAGATGCTAGAATAGGCTCGGCTATCCTAAACATGTCATGTGAAAATGCACAATTATCACGTATTCAGTTCGGAATTTGAAAATACGTATGCAGTTAGCGTGATGTACCGAGCCTAATGCATGTAATACGAATGCATGGATGCACGCATGCATAGCATAAGGTATGCTAAATTAAACGTGCCCTAATCTACCATCATAAGCAGGTAAATAAAAGGGAAGAAAGACGTGAGGTTGGAAGACATACACACACTCACGCACACTTATTACAGGTTTACCCTCGCTCGGAGGGACTGAATAAATATTACAAATTAATTAACTACGCAAGCTAATTAATATTACAAATTAACTAATTTAATTAACAAATTAAATAAATTAATTAAAGCAGGAAAACGCCTCGAGAAGCGTGCCGCCATGCGCAAGCTGCCCCTGTTTTCCTTCCATTCCTCCTCTGGAGACTGTCAAAGCCTCAGGACTGATCCCTTGGACAGAGAGGATCACCACCGGCTGATTGAGATTGCCACCGGCAGTGTGGTATAGCCATCGGCACAAAATTGAACCTGTCGGCAGAGAAAATTGTGCCGGTCGGCACATTACACTGCCGGTCGGCAGAGTATTCCTGCAGAACCTGCAACTCACAGCAACAGAGGGCAAAACAAGGCATGGCAGCATATTTCAAGGCATGTATGCACCAACCATGTCTCTTATCATTGTAATGACTCAAAGGGACATGTGCCTCGGTTCTCGGACCACCAATCACGCATTTCCATGCATGATGGTCCAAGGAACCAAGTATGCAACTTTGATTTCAAATGCATGCAAACCAATCAAACAAATTAGGCCCTATTCCTATCACCAATTCAAGGAACAAGGCATGCATGCAAAATGCAATGCAACCTAGGCATACAAGCTAGGAATGCAACATGGCATGGCAATTAACTCATGCAAGCATACAAGCATGCATATGGCAATACAAATGAGTGCAAAGATGGACTTAAACATGAATTAGGCGACTCTAAAATAGGCCTAAAACAGTAGCCAAAAGTGCTAAACAGTGAAGGCTAAATGGCATACACACAAATGCACATAAGGACCAACACTTAAGCACAAAACAAACAATATTCAAGCACACTTGAAAGGGACAAACATGAACAATTAGCATGCATTATAAGCCTTGAAATCATGCTAATACATGGTGCCAAACCAAGCAACAAATCAAGCCAAGCATGCATCAAATGGCCTAAGTGTTCAAAGCAAATCAATGAGGCATTGAACTACACTTAACATGACCAAACATGGCATGCATTAAACAACTAAAAACAGATTTTTAGCATGTTAAAACAAGGCCAAAGGACTCCTTAGATGGCATCTAAATGGCCCAAATACAAAGGCATACACCATGGCCAAAACATGGAGCATTGCAACACATGCTTTCAAAGCATTAAAGAGACATGCAAGGCAATCCAACAAGCATGGAAATGGGACTGAAATAGCATGTAGGATGATTCCAAATCATCAAAACAATGCAAAGATGGCATGCTACACATGCACATACTCAAGGCCAACAAGCCCAAATACAAAAGAGCTATATAATACATGCAAAGATCAACCCAAACGACTATGGACAGAGCTAAAACATGGCAAAATAAGCACATAAACTTCACAAATAGAAGCCTAAAACATGCTCCAACAAAGGCTAACAACCTAGAACATGTTAAGGCACAAATAGGGTATTACATGGCAACTATGCTAAACATGCATGGAGTTCCAAAACCAACTTGAAATCATGTTATATCATGGATATATAAGCATGAAAAACAAACCAAATATGCTCAACACACACTCAAGCATAGGCTTCTTTAAGAGGCCAAAATAGGTCCTTTTCAAGGACAACAAGGAGAGGCGGTGGCCCTCTCCTTCTTGGGACTTCAAAGCATCATCTTCACCACTGAAATCCCTTAAGATTTCAGTGGTGAAGAGACCTCAACACCAAAATCCCGGAGCTAACACAAAATGGCTCAAAATGAGGCCTTTTGAGGCCTAAGGGTGGTCAACACCCCTCAAACAACAAAACACTCTTAATAAACAATAAAGAGGGCTTAAAAATAGAACTTTTTTATGTTATACAATAATCACAAAAACAGCTCTAAGACTAGTAGAAAATCAATGCAAAAAAGGGGGAAAAAAGGACTAGTTTCTCACCCTTGTAGTCCTCTTCAACAAAGATGCTCCAATGGCCTCCTTGAGCTTGAATCCAAGACAAAAACTTCAAAACACACTCTTTAGAACCTCAGCTCCAAGAGGAAGGTGAAACACTAGGTGTTTGTGTGCAATAATGAGACACAAAACACCTAGTGTGCAAAATGAGAGGGAAAGAGAGATAGGTTGTGTATGTCTAACCCTAACCCTAGAAAACCAGAGCTCTCCTCTGTCTTCTCTCCTCAAAAATGTCTAAAGCCTCTCCTCTTGCCTTAGAGAGAGCTCCTCTCTATATGCCTCTTGTAAAGCTTACAAGACAAGCTTTGCAAGAGGGAGATCCCTCCATACACGTGTATGGAGGGGAGCAAAAGCTATACAGCTGTCTAAAAATATCTGCAAAAGCAGATGAACAGCAATCGGCCGGCAAAAAATGCCATCTTGGCCAAACAAAGTGCCGACCGGCACGAAATAGTGCTGACTGGCAACAAAGAGTGCCGGTCGGCAAACAATATTGCCGGTGGCAGCAAAAACCAGCCGGTGGCATCTAGCCACTGCCGGTGATGGGTGGGGATGGTCTACAAGCCCCACCCTGCCCTTCCAAGGCAGGATGCAAGTGTTTGGTGCAAAACCAGACACTAAACGGTCGAGTTCGGGGATCCTGAGGCAAGGCGCGTGAGCCGAGACCTCCGGGAACTCCAAACGAACACAAACATGGAAGATCACCGTGTGTTCAAACAGTGACGTCCAAGTCTTGAGGACGGTCAAAAATGGGGTGTCTACACTAGGTTACTATGTGATGCACAGCATACAAGTATAGACCGGGTCGTCTGAATTGGAACAAAACATTTCATGTTTGTTTTTGAAAGATGGTTTGCTACTCGCAAGTAGGCTTAAAATGCAGATTTTGCCAAACGCAGGTGGGCTTAGAAAAGATGGTTTTGCCACTATCTAGTGGGCTTAAAACAAACATTTGATGAATTGTCCCAATCCAAGTAACCCGACCTTCACCCACAGGCATTCAGACAGTTATATCACATTAGCAATTAGCCTCATGGTAAGCATGCTATTCATGGCAGTCACTCACACGCATGCAAGGATGCTAAAGCATAAAGCTTACCGAGTACTCCAAGCCAAAACAAAAACTCATTAGAGATCCATGCATGAATCCTAAGTATACAGAAATGCCTAATGCAACATATGCAAAATGCAACTATAGCAGGCTCGGCTATTCGAAACATGGCATATGAGATGCAACAGCTAACATGTATTCAACTTGGAATTGAAATACAAATGCAGTTAATATGATGCGCCGAGCCCGGTGCATGCAATACAGATGAATGATGCAAACATGCTGTCATACTGTATGATAATTGAAATATGCCCTAATCTAACCATCATAAGCTGGTAAATAAAAGGGAGAAAGACGTGGGGTTGGAAGACATACAACACACTCACGCACACTTATTACAGTTGTGCCCTCGCACAGAGGGTCCGAATAAATAATACAGTCCCGAATAAAAGAATATTACAGTCCAAATAATTACAAAATCCTAATTAATTTACAAATTTAACTAAGAAAGCTGTAAACTAGCATGCAAGCTAGGGGACTGCCTCGACTCCGCTCCGGATGATGAATGATGCATGTCTGGGCTGCCTTGCGCGGAAATCCATTGGGATGCCCCAACTAGCCTCTGTTTTGTGATTTTTCTTGGGAAGCGCGCCAAACTCTGGAAATTTGCTGATTTTTCAACTTGCTGCAACAGAGAGCAGGAAAGGGGCATAGCAATGTATTTCACAAATATATGCATGCCTCGATCCTCGCGCCACCAATCACGCATATCGATGCATGATGGCAGAGGGGTCGAAATGTGCAACTCAATATTGAATGAATGCACGTATAAACACAACAAGAACCTAGCTCCATCATGGGTAATCCGGAGTGTCGGTGACTGGGGAATTGAGACGCGTTCCGTCACTCGGAGTACGAAACGCACCTCGTTTCCCGTGCCCGGGCTAACTCCTATCCCGAACACGATGCAGTATGCATGACATGCATGAAATGCAACTAAGATACAGCCTAGCATGCACAATGTTATGAAAATGAGATGTCTCGAAATGCGTGCACACGGGCACGCAAACCGAGAAAATGCATACGTAATGCAAATGACATGGAAATATGATATGGGCTTACACTAATATGAGAGAGCCTCAGCCACACTCACATAGGGGGCCAATGGATGAAAATGAAATGCCTCGAAATGCGTGCACACGGGCACGCAAACCGAGGCAATGGCATACGCAATGCAATATGGCTAAAATGGCATATAGAATGTAACATGGACTTATACTAACATGAGAGAGCCTCAGCCACACTCACATAAGAGGCCGATGAATGAAAATAAAGTGCCTCGAAATGCGTGCACACGGGCACGCAAACCGAGGCAATGGCATGGAAATGATATGCAAACACGCTAATGGGATTTAGGCACTGAAATATGGGGGAAAACAGCCCCGAAATGAGGCGAAAACACACCCGATGCATGGAATCTCTCCCGAAATGCAAAATTAGGCACCCGAAATGGCCTATAGCTATACCAAACATGCATAATTGGTACATGGAATGAAAAGACAGAAGCAAGGCAGCCTCAAAATCAGCATTTTTCTAGTACAAATCATGGCCAAACAGTAAGTAAAGATAGGGAAACAATGGCATGCAAAAATGGCCCTAAACATGAGGTTATGAAGCAACTCGCAGCTGCTGACCCCAAACGGGTTAGGACCCTTCAACAACATTGAAGAGGAGCCAGAAATATGCACATTTACTGAACTGTAAAAGCCTCAAAACAAACATAGATATGGCTAAGCTTTTATGCAAGAAAACAGACCAAAAGGTGGCCAAAGAGGCAAGTGGTATATGCAAAGCCCAAACTGAAAAATTCCCTTCTACAACATTGAAGAGGGACCAAAAATAAGCATATTTACAGAACTGTAAAAACCCAAAAACAGTATACAAACATGCTAGAAATACAATGCAAAATGAGGCTCAAAAGAGGCTATAACATGAAGTATGCAAAATATTCCACAAAAGGCCAAAGACCCTCAATGAAACATGTTAAGAAGGTCAAAATAAGGCCATCTCTAGGCCTGTAAAAGGACCAAAAACAGAAGCATGATAGGCTTCCAAAGCATGCAAAAATGGGGACCAAAAGAGAGATATAACATGAAGTGACATATGGAGGTCCCAAACAGTGATGAGCCCTTCTTCAATGTTGAAGAGGGGCTCAAAATAAGCCTATTTACAGAACTGTAAAACACCCAAAAATGGAAGCATAATGGGTTGCCAAAGCATGCAAGAAAATTGACATTCAAGGGGATATTGAAGCAAGTGCAATATGGGGGCCTCAAACAGGGTTGAGCCCTTAATGAAACAAGAAAATGAGCTCAAAAAAATGACCTTTTCAGTTTTGGTCGGAGCTCAAATCAATAAGCATATATGGCTTAGAGATGGTGCAAAAAATGAGCTAGAAAAGAGGGCAATTGGACTTACCTTTGAAGACCAACACTTTTGTTGCTTCTTGGACCAGATTTGGTGACTATAAGCTGCTGGAATTCTTCCCCTTGCTGCTGGAATGGAGGGGTGGTGGTAGAGCTTGAAGATGATGAAGAAATGGAGCCCAAAACTTGAAGGAAATGGGGTGCTATGTATGTATCTTCTCCAAGCAACTCTTGTAACCCCTTTTCTTGAGTTGGGAGGCCAGCAATATCCAAGAAAGAGGGAGAGAAGAGTCTAGCAAAAGTGGAGCCAAAATGAGCCTCTTGTTCCCCCACAAAATATCCCCCGGATAAAGATATTTTCTGGGGGAAACAGCTGTACAGCTGTAAAGTGTATCACACAAGGAACATGGCCGGCCCATTATTTTTGCTTCAGGTGGCCAGCCGGCCACCCCCCCTAGCCGGCCGGCCAAGGGTCAAAAAGGCCAAGTTTATATAGTGGCCGGCCACCACAAAAAGGTGGCCTCCCAGGTCTCCTCATCACAACCTTGTGGTTCGAATTTGGAAACTCTAAAACAGGAGAGAGAACAAGCCATTTTCAAGAGGGGTTCAAAAGGGTCAAATGGAAATAGTGGCCGGCCATGAACTTTTAGGGTCCTCCCATGTGTGTACATCACAAATATGTGGTTTGGGGTTGAAGAAAGTGGCCCCAAGGTGTTCAACATTGGCTCGGAAGTGCGAAAAACGGGTGTCGGAGGGCGAAAATGGAATATAACTGGTTGCCAAGATAATTGCTGGCCTCCCACCCTCCAGTGACCTTCCTGGTGATAAAACAGAGGTACCTGCCAAAAATGAACGAAAACCGATGCAAAACAAATGCTCGGGGGCCAAAACACAGAGTTCGGGGTCCCGAAAATGGGCTGCCAAGCACCGAAAGTGGCGTTCGGCCACGAAGTGGGTTTCTCTGATCCCAGTGTCCCTCAAAAGGGAGAAAATAAGATGTATGCCAAAAATCAGAGCAAATGGAGATGGTTAAGCGGTCCCGAACCGAGGCACACAGCCTGACGGCTCCGAAATGGGCAAAATGGTCTGCGGCCACTGAGAGATGATCTACAGGACCTCTCCCTCCCCTCCGGAAAAGAAACAGAGAAAACCGAGCCTGGTTTGCAAATCGAGGTAAGGCACGGAAGAGGGTTCGGAAGTCCGGAGGCGGGGCTCACGCCCGCGACTCTGAAACTTCTGAACGAGCACATTATGCAATATCACCAAGCGCTCAACTGGTGACGTCTAAGTCTTAAGGTCGGTCAAAGATGGGGTGTCTACACCTGCTCTGACTGGAAGAATTATTTTGCCGACGGGCCATTCTGGCATGGAGTTGAATCCAATTAGGGGAGATACGGCAGACGCCAAGTCTTTGTCTTGTAGCTTCAATTGTTTAAATGTTTCGTAGTACATGATTTCACATGAACTACCCTGGTCAATCAGAATCCGTGTGACGTCGAAATCCTTGACTCGGAGAGTGACGACCAGGGCATCATTGTGAGGGCAATATATCCGTTCCAAGTCTTTATCCGAAAAAGACATGACGTTTGTGGCCTCTGTCTTCCCCTTCTTGATGGCAGGTTGGGCACTTAGCACCTCTCTTAAGTGTTCAGCCTTTTTGATTGATCCCCTGAGCTCGCATACACGCTCAGGTTCAAAGACTCCATGTATCATATTGATAATGCCTTGAGGTGGGGCGTCGACTGGCATTCCATTGGGGTTATTGTGATCCTGGGGGACTGGTTGGTCCCCTCCTTCAATGTATTTATCCAGGTGACCTGCTGGCACCAACTCCTCCAGATGTTGTCTCAATGGCATACAATTTTCAGTGCGGTGCCCCTTTTCTTTGTGGAAGGTGCATCGCGACCTTTCGTCGTAGTCTTCCTGTGCTTCTCCTAGCTTAGCTGGCCATCTGACGAAAGGCTCATCGCGTATTTCACTTAGAATTCGGTAGATCGGTTTCTTGAAGACCGTGGTGATGGCAGTGCGGACTCTCAACCATCTTTTATCCTGGTCCTCTTCGTTGTCTCGTTTGCCTCGTCCGTTTTTGCTTGGACGGTCTACCGCGTTGACCTTTGCTGAGGCCTTCTTCTTTGGTACTGTGGTCGTGCCAGATTTTGTTTTGGCACGTGCGCCATCCTCTTCTACCCTGATGTGCTGATGCACTCTTTCCATCAAGGCTTCCATGGTGAGGGGTGGTGTCATGGTGATTGAGTCCCTTAGTCTGTTCCCGACCGGAAGGCCTCTCTTGTAGTGTGCAATGGCGAGATTGGTGGGACAGTCCCCAATCTGGTTGAATGTCTCCCAGTAGCGACTATTGTAGGACCTTAATGTCTCTTTTTCATCCATGTCGATGGAGAGTAGCTGGTCAATCTCCACCAGGGTTTTGGTGTTTGTTCTGAACCTTGTGACAAATGCCTCCGCCAATTGCGCCCAGGAGGCTATGCTGCCTTCTGGAAGTTTTTCGAACCAAGTCAAGCCTAGATCACCAAGGCTTGATGGGAAGAGGATGCACATTAAAGCCTCGTTTCGCCGATATACAGCCATAACCTGGCGGCAGTGGCTTAAGTGAATGTAGGGGTCCGTCTTTCCCTCGTACGTGGTAAATTTGAGCTGAAGGAAGCCTGAAGGCAGGGGCGCTTTTTCGATCATCGGAACAAGCAGCGAGGTTTGTAGCCTTGCTAATGCTTTGTCTGTTGGTTCGTAGGCAGGGTGTGGTAATGGCATTCCAACCTCGACGCTTCCATCCATTCGAGGAGCCAACCGTTGAAGGGAAGAAACTCTGTGAGGGTCGCGCGCCCTGGTGTCCTCCTTCCATCGTGCCTTTTTTTCTAGCATGATCCGCAAATCGGATGATCTTGACAACTCCGTCCGCTTGGATGATGTTTGGTGCGAGTGCGAGGGTCGGTAGGTACTTCCTTCTGTGTAAGACCTCAATGATCTCGTTCTCTCAGACCTGGAGTAACGAGTTCTGGAGGTTCTATACTGAGTATCGCCTGTCCTGAGGCTTCTACTTTCTGCTTGTGATGGTGTGGAATGCCTTCCACGGTCTTCTGAGCGGCGAGGGGGCGTCTTGTTTTTGCACCCCTCTCCTGTCGCCACTTCCTTTGCCTTCATCTGGCGCTTCATAATCTCCATGTTTGCCGTCATCCATCGTATCAATTCGTCTTGTTCTTTCACGCGGTCCTCCAGAGCTTGAGGATCAATCCTCCGCCTTTATCTGTCAGGACTTTGGGAACAAGAGTGACGGGGGCTGTTATTCCGCCTCCCGCTAGTATCCCTCCTGGGGTTATGCCGTTGGGGCTCCAAGTCTACCATGGGAGGGATAGAAGGCAGTCCTTCACGCCTTTTACCCCCATCTGGTGTTTGCCCGTCGATGGCGGACTGCGGTAAATCTTCATTGTACGTCATTGTTCCTAGAGAGGTAAAGCTTGATCAAGAGGTTTTGTCCTATCTGTAGTTCCCACAGACGGCGCCAATTGTACAGGAAAGAAATAAACCTTCTCGTATAATCCTGTTCATCAAGTCTGCGCTCCTCCGTACGATGTCGCTTTACTCCCTGAAAACACAAGCGTGAGCTAGCCGGCGAGTGTGTGCCGGAAACCCCTCCGATGCCTAAGTCAGAAAGATAGACAAGTAGACAAGAAGCTCTGTGAATTCGAGAACCAAAGTTGTGTTACCTCTCCATAGGTGATGTTTGTGAGCTTTTATAGGTTTCGTGTGGCACAATCCAAGTAGGACTCTTACTCCTCCATGTAGAGTCCTCCTAGGATTCATACTCCTGAAGGATAATGCTTATCCTTCAACACCCCCCTCACTGCTTAAACCAAGTGAGATGGTTATTCCATAGCCGGGCTACCATACAATCAAAATAACATTGCCATGCTAGACTGACTGGCGTAACCGATCTAACTGTTAGTTTGGCTATTCTTTGCTTTTCCCCTACCTCGGCTTCACATGCCAAAACCGAGCTATCCAGAGAAGAGCCTACGCCGAACTAACCCAAAACCAAATCCTGAAGCGGGCTCAGTATACTTCCTCACGTCCACCTCGGCTTTGCATGCCATGACCGAACTAACCAATTTGGCCGTGGCGACCGAGATAACAATAAGGCCTTCTTAGACCGAGCTAATAAAAAAAAACCATTTTACTCTGCCTTTTTTACTACGGCCCAAAACGGCCCATCACCCAATCTCGGCCCAATTTATTCATACAAATTACCCTCTCAGTTGAAGAGATTACAAATACACTCAAATAAAAATAACCAATCATCCCATGTGAGTATATCAAAAGGAAACAATTCATCAATATTGCATTTGTACAACCAATCAATCAATTTTGTCAAAACAATACAATTAATCAATTTTAAATTTATCAAAAAGTAAATAGTGACCAGCCAACCAATCAATCAATTTTGTCAAAATAATACAACTAATCAATTTTAAATTTATCAAAAAGTGAATAGTGATAATTTCAAAATATTTCTATTTATATAATATTTATAACAAATATCATACAACCTATATTTTAAACAGATAATATTTTGTACCAAATAATACAGAATATGTATATTAAAAAATTCAAAAATTTCAAATAATATTTTAGACATCATCAAAATTAAACAACATGATTAACAATCTCCCCCTCTTTGATGATGGCAATATTTGTATGGAGTTGACACAAAATAAAAATCAACAAATTATTTGATAATTTTGCAACATAAGATATTTGATAATTTAAAGCACATGTATGGCAGTTCAAATTCACATTTGATAATTTAAAGCACATGTATGCCAATTCAAATTGACATTTTAAAATTAAAATTGATAATTTTCTCCTCCTTTGATATCATTAAAATAAAATATGGAGATAGGAAGGTTTAGAGAGGAAAAAAAAAATTTGCAGTGAGCAAAACAAAAATCAGACAAAAACATTTGAGAAAATAATCTGAGATGCAAAAAAAAATATAATAAAGGTTCTTATGGCTTGTTGTGATCATTGTGGGGATTTTGGAGCATTGCCTAAAAAATGGAGCAGTGTCGCCCAAAATGTTGACCTTTACCTTAGCTATCATTGATTCTGACATGCATAAGGTGCTTGTAATTCAGGCAAGTGAAAGATTACTTATAGTGCATTCGCACGCTATTCCTGTAAATGAGAGTTCTAGTGTTTTTGGTAATCGGAATGATATCGATGCTATTCATAACACTATGACTCTTAGTACACAAGTGATGACAGCGGTTTCTAATATGACTAGACGACTACAAGCAAGAGTACAAGAAAATCAGCAATTGATAAACGAGGTGAGCTTGTTAAAAGCTCAAGAACAAATAGTAAAAGGATGGGAAACACAAGGGAAAAAGCCTTCAAAACAAGGTACAAAGAAAGGTGAGCCACCCCTCAACCTTTATTGGCCTTTAAACCCAAGCTTCAGCCCAAAAATATAGAGTTTTTACAACCCAAAAACAGTTGGCAAATAGCAAGGATAATAGCAAATAAAACAAAGCAACAAGCAAAGCCTTATACCTCTTGAAGAGAACACCAACTCTAGGCAACAAATCAAGATGACACACCCTTCAAGAGCTCAAACCAAGCTCAAAAGTACCTCAGCTCAAAGATGATAAGGTTTGGTTAAGGGTGAATAGGCAAAGGTTAAGGATATGTAGGCAAAAGTGTAGAAATTTAGAAGAGAGAGAGAGAGAGAGAGAATTGTAGAGAGAGAATTGTAGAGAGAGAGGAAAAATTTTGCTCCAAAATTTTTCGAGCCTTGAAACATAACAGGGAGCCCCTCTATATATAGAAAACATGAATTCTCCTCAAGAACATCTAGCCTTACACGTGGGAGCAGATGCAAACATCTGTGCAAACAACTAGCACAGTTTGTCACAAAATATCTGTAAAAGACATTGGTGGCCAGCAGGCCACATCAGTGGCTGGCAACCAAAAGTGATGGCCTGCCAACCTAAAGAGGTGGCTAGCAGGCCACTAGAAGCTGTAGGCTTGAAGAACCAAGGGTTGGTCCAAAAATAAGGAAACATGGGGGAGGGTTTGAAAGGCTCAAAGTTATGGCATTCCACTGAGGACTTCGAGCATTTAGCAAGCATGTAGACTCATCATTGGGTGTGTATGCGATGACATCCAAGTCGTAAGGGCCACAAAAAATGGGGTGTGTACACGTGGCATGTACATTTCATTTCATGAGGCTTGTATAAAATGTATATACTTTGTTAAGAATTTCTTACAGGGCTTTATGCTCACCCTACGGGATTTTGGTGTACGTAAAGATGTGGTGATTCTGCCGAACTAAGGGTGTGAATGTGCATGTTGAGAGCACAAGGCTCTTGTTTTGTTATGATTATATTTTGTAAGCCAAGGGCTACATCTGTATGAGTTCGAGTAACCATTTTTGTGTAACCAGGTTTAAACCTAGGCATTTGTAGCCCTTGAGGGCATTTATTGATTTTTTACTAGACTTTTTACATGCTATAGATTCATGTATCGATGTCATTGAATATATATCCGCATGTGAAACTATTTTGTAAACACCTTATGATCATGTATTCAAATGTTGAAGTACTTTTGTTATCACAATGAGTAGAGATCAATTTACTATTCATGTATATTTTATCTGGGACGTTACACTTACAGTCTGAGAGGGTCGATAACTATGCGTGGGTGTTAGCTACATTGCATGATGTCATGGATGGTTTTGTTTTGCTGGCGATTATTGTCACTGACGAAGAGCTAGCCTTGATGAATGCCATGTAACGCCCTCAAAATTAACCCATTATATATATCATTGACATTCATTATTTAAAGATGACAATCTGTTAATTCATTCATCAGAGTATTACAAAATAAAGCATTACATGTATCATCGAATAAAATGCCCTACAGGCTTACATCTTCCCAAGCCAACACTTGGATACAAAAATATGAGTTCTAACTCAATACAAGAAAAGCCCTAGGCTTGAATGTTTACATGTACTAATAATTTAAGACAGTTAACTAAAAGTAGTCTTCTTCAATCCAGAAGCCAAACCCTCCCAAGCTAATTCCTTGGAGGTAGTTTATCACCTGGACCTGAAAATGATGTTCCCATAAAGGGTGAGCCACAGCCCAGTAGAAATATACTAAACCACATATAAGCAATGAATAAAGCAATAGCATTCAACAGATGGTTAACCAAGATAATCAATTACTTTATTTTACAGTCTCATGACACTATTGTCTAAGATACGTTTTACTTTCTATTTTTATCAACATGGCTCAGAACCTGGCCAAACTTACAACAGTGAATCACATATATCATATTCACATCCTTCCAATATCAACAAACAAATGAGACTCAAGCTCAAATCAAACACTTCATACTTCCAGATTGATACACATTTTAGTGCTGTATCAATAAAACACTTCTATATAAATAAGCACACATAAAAGTGATGCTAATGGAGTCCATCCCCTATCTCCTCCCAAACAAAATCCGGTTTAGAGGTCCATCCCCTATCTTCCCCTAAACCGTGGAGTACATCCCCTATCTCCTCCCACACACAAACAATGTATGCAAATGCAATGCTCAATCAATACACGTATTTTCTGTATCAATGCCACAGTCAAAATTAATGACTTAACCAATGTGATTAGTTCCAGTTATTCCTAATCCACATGCAATGTCTACAATAATCATGACTATCCTCCACCGATAGCCCAAAACAGTTATTTCTAAACTGAAAATAACTATGTCCACAATTCAATAGACAAATGATTCAAATTATCCAATTATGCCATTTAATCAATGAATTCCCCAATTCCATGAATTTAACCATCTTTTCCCAATTCCATGAATTACTTATACAAATCAATTCAATAATTCAACTAAGGTTTTTCCCAAAATTTACCAAAGTATTCCCAACATATTAAAATACCAAAACTTAGAACATAACCTATAAAATGGAGTAGGAAATCCCTACCTCAAAGAAAAACAACCCAAAAGGTGAAGAAAGAGATGAGTGCCCAAATACCAAAGTGCTCCAAATCGCCAAATGCTCAGATTAAATGGTAGCCCTTGCCTCACTCTATCTTTTTAATGAAGGATCTAGGGTAGAAACACACCCTAAGTGGATCAAATCTAAGAAAGAAGGTGAGTAGGGAGAGAGAGAAGTCGGACCTAGGGTTTGGAATCAAAAGAAAATGAAATAGACTGATCAAATCCCACTGCTGTGTATATAAACTGGACAGGCTCGCTCGAGCGAAGACTTGGTCGCTCGAGCGACCAGACACAGAGAAACTACGCTCGAGCCAAGGAAGCCTTGCTCGAGCCAACAACTCAAATGCTCGCTCGAGCGAAAGAAAGCTCGGTCGAGCGAAGAACTCAAACCCTCAGGTCTGAACCCAGACACACGCTTGAGCGAAGGAACTATAGCTCGAGCGAAGGATGAACTAACTCGCTCGAGCGAAGAAAAGCTCGCTCGAGCCAAGAATGCACAGCTACAGGTCCAAATCAAACACTACCTCTCGCTCGAGCGAACAACTCCTCGCTCGAGCGAAGAACCAAAAACCTGGACAGCAACACTTGGTTTCTAAACCCAACCAACCTGAAACAAACCTGCCCAACACATCCTATAATTCCAAATGAGAAAATAAGGAATAACAACAACAACCATTATACAATGACAGACTCTACGGAACAGTCCGGATACAATAATTAAATGGGAAAAGACCGGGGTCGCTATAACCTCCCCCCCTTCAAAGAATTTCGTCCCCGAAATTAGGCACAAATTTGAAAACAGGTTTTTTTTTTTTTTTTTTTTTTTCTCAATACCCAAAGATAGTATATAACAATAATAAACAACTTGACCCAATACTAGTCACTTTATCTCTTTATCAAGAGGCATCCCACAATATATATAAAACAACATATATTTCAACCTGCACCACTGTTATGCATTATTCCTTTCAATGTTAACAATTTCCATATCATATTCAACTGCATGATATATATACCACATCCAACAATGTAATCAACATATACAATGTTACACTAATCTTTCTATAATGAAACAAGTTTCAAGATACACCCATTTACCAAAACATACTCAATGTTTTACAACTTAAGACATATGTAAAGCTCTTAAGTTCAACAATATAACAGAATCTAATTATAAGATTACAAATCAACAAACATGTCCGGATATTTCTCGCGGACTTCCAATTCACGTTCCCAAGTGGCTTCCTCCATTCCGTGGTGTTTCCACAAAACTTTGACCAAAGGGATGGTCTTGCCTCGCAAAACTTGATCCCGCCTATCCAAGACTCGAATCGGTCTCTCCTCATATGAAACATCCTCATCAACTACTAAATCGGCCCAATCCAACACATGTGATGGATCCGGCTCATACTTCCGAAGCATACTCACATGAAACACGTCATGTACTCCGGACAACTGCGGCGGCAAAGCTAAACGATAAGCAGCCTCGCCAATCCTCTCAAGGATCTCAAACGGACCAATGAATCGAGGGGACAACTTCCCACTCTTCCCAAACCTCATCAAACCCCGTCTAGGTGATATCTTCAGAAAGACATGATCACCCACCTCAAACACCAAAGGTCTCCTCCTACGGTCGGCGTACGATTTCTGACGACTCTGTGCTATAACAAGCCTCTTACGGATAAGCTCAACTTTCTCCGTCGTTTCCCTCACCAACTCTGGACCCAACAGAGGTGCATCACCCACCTCGGCCCAACACACAGGAGATCTACACGGTCGGCCATACAAGGCCTCAAATGGTGCCATACCGATACTAGACTGAAAACTGTTGTTGTAGGCAAACTCCACCAACGGTAAGTGCCTCTCCCACGACCCACTAAAGTCAAGAACACAACCCCGAAGCATATCCTCAAGTATCTGAATAGTACGCTCGGACTGTCCATCAGTCTGAGGATGATAAGCCGTGCTAAAGGTCAACTTAGTGCCTAAGGCACTCTGCAAACTCTGCCACAACCTGGCAGTAAAACGAGGATCTCTATCTGAGACGATCGTCACTGGGACTCCGTGCAATCTCACTATGTCCCGAATATACAAGTCGGCAAGATGATCTACCGAATCTCTCACACGCATAGAAATAAAGTGCGCCGACTTAGTCAACCGATCTACAACCACCCAAATAGCATCACTACCCCGCTGAGTCCTTGGAAGACCCACAACGAAGTCCATAGTGACGTGTTCCCACTTCCACTCAGCAATAGGCAAGGGTTGCAATAAACCCGCTGGCCTCTGATGCTCGGCCTTCACTTGCTGGCAAGTAAGGCACTTAGATACGAAAGCTGCTACATCTCTCTTCATACCCCGCCACCAAAACTGGCGACTCAAATCCCGATACATCTTAGTGCCTCCCGGATGCACCGCAAGGCGTGAATGATGAAACTCTCGGAGTACCTCCTCTCGGCAAGACTCCGGCACAAATAGACGGTCACGGTATCTCACACTCAGGTCGGAAAATACCATCAAACCCTTCTCAACCTTCCCACCGGAAATCTTCTCACGGAGAGATTCTACCTCAAAGTCACCTCTCTGAGCCTCTAACACTCGAGTCACAAGTGAAGGCTGTGCAATAACAGAAAACAAGGTCGCAGCCTCAACGAATTCGCCCATAAGTAAATCAAACTCTCCAAGTGCACCCAACATCTCCCACTCTCGGATGGCTATGCTAGCTATGTCACCAACAGGTTTCCTGCTAAGGGCATCGGCCACCACATTGGCCTTTCCCGGATGATAATGCAACTCAAAGTCATAATCCTCTATGAACTGCATTCACCTCCTCTGCCTCAAGTTTAAGTCTTTCTGTGTAAATAAATACTTCAAACTCTTATGATCCGAGAACACCTCGAATTTCTCACCATAAAGATAATGCCTCCAAATCTTCAAGGCAAATATCACAGCTGCTAACTCTAGATCATGTGTAGGGTAATTCTGCTCGTGAATTTTCAACTGACGAGAGCCATAGGCAACTACTTTCCCTTCTTGCATTAACACACAACCCAGACCCTCTCGTGAGGCGTCACAATAGACTGCATAACCCAACCCTCTCTCTGGAATAATCAATACTGGAGCGGTAGTCAGTCTGACTTTCAACTCCTGAAACGACTTTTCACAAGTCTCACTCCATACAAATTTGACTCCCTTCCGAGTCAGTCTAGTCAACGGTGATGCTAACCTGGAGAAATCTTTCACAAACCGACGGTAATACCCAGCTAATCCCAGAAAACTGCGGATCTCAAATACACTCTTAGGGTGTGCCCAATCCTGCACTGCCTCTACCTTGGATGTATCAACAGACACTCCTTCACCGGATACCACATGGCCTAAGAATTTGACTTCCCTCAGCCAGAACTCACACTTCCCAAACTTGGCATACAGCCTATGGGCTCTAAGTAACTCAAGCACCACCCTCAAGTGTGCCTTGTGCTCCTCCTCAGAAGGCGAATAGATAAGGATGTCGTCTACAAAAACGACTACAAACCGATCCAAGAATTCCCGGAAGATCCGGTTCATCAAATCCATAAAAACTGCCGGTGCATTGGTGAGTCCGAATGGCATCACCAAAAACCCATAATGGCCATACCGCGTACGGAATGCCGTCTTCGGAATATCCTCTACCCTGACCCTCAACTGGTGGTAACCCGATCTCAAGTCTATCTTAGAGAAACAACGGGAACCCTTCAACTGGTCAAACAGATCATCTATACGAGGCATAGGATACTTATTCTTAACCGTAGCCCGATTCAATTTCCGATAATCTATACAAAGTCTCAAAGCACCATCTTTCTTTTTAACAAAGAGGGCCGGTGCTCCCCACGGCGAAACACTAGGGCATATAAAACCCTTGTCTAGTAACTCCTGGAGTTGGATCTTCAACTCAACTAACTCGGCTGGGGCAAAACGATAAGGTGCCATAGAAATCGGCGCCGTGCCGGGCACCAGGTCAATAGAGAACTCAGTCTCTCGATGCGGTGGCAAACCAACAAGTTCCTCGGGAAAGACGTCCGAGTACTCACAAACCACCCTTGGCAACTCAATCTGAGTCTCAACATCCTCATTAATCGAAAAGTTAGCAAGTAGACCACTAAGCTCACTCTGTCCTCGCGGAACATACCCCGGTGGCAGCACATCACCAACCCGGTCCCCCAGAAAATGAAAATACTCTCCGCTCACAGTACAACAAGTGACCCTCTGGCGGTAGCAATCAATAACTGCCCGGTATGACGATAACCAGTCCATACCCAAAATAACATCGAAACCCCTCATAGGCATAACTACAAAGGAAAATGGGATTCTATGATAATCAACCTCTATATCACAACCCCTAACGCCTTGTTTCAAAATCAATTCACCCCCAAGAGGTGATACTACACATATAGGAGATGCTAACTGTGCTAACTCCAACTCCAAAACAGATGCAAATGCAGCAGACACAAAGGAATGAGATGCACCCGTATCAATCAAAACATTAGCAACCGAGTTGCAAAACAAGAAGGTACCTCTCACAACTGATGGAGTCGGTACAAGATCCTGCGCGGTAACAGCGTACACGCGCCCAGACGACCTCTGATCAACCTGCTCAACCCTAGGAGCATAAGATTGCTGCACCGACTGAGACGATGAAGTCCCCTGATTGGCCTTTGAGGCCTGACCCGACTAAGCTGGCTGCTGACCCTGAATCGGCCTCAAACCAGATGCACCAGGTGTGCCACCCAACTGTGGGCAATACCTCTTCATGTGCCCTGGCTGACCACACTGATAACACGAGAGTGGCTGACCTCTACCCTGACTCTGGCTCTGAGATCGAGCCGAAGAAGATGCTGCTCTCTGAACTCCTCCCCTTTGAGGACAAACTGGAGACTTGTGGCCCTGCTGGCCACACTTGAAACAGGTAATGTCTCCCTGACTGCCTTTCCCCGAACTAGCACTCGGTACAGGAAAAGTCGATCTCGAAAAGCTACCCTGAGGCTGCTGGGGATTAAAACCCTTTTGTCTCCTACCATCACTCTGACTATCCTGACTCCTCTTGGAGCCCTTCTGCCCTTCCTCCTCCTCCTGCATCATGATCTCCATATGGGCTGCAGCATCAACCATACGCCCATAATCCCGAATCATAGTTCCCCGAACTCTCAGCTTGAGGCCACGCCTCAACTTCTTCTCAAACTCAATACAACGGCGTTCCTCAGACGCCACCAACTCAGGTGCAAACCTGGACAAACTAGTAAATGCAGCCTCAAATTCGGCCACTGAAGAACTCGCCTGCTTAAGCTGACAAAACTGGTCTCGCAGCTTCTCCCTGACTGCCGGAGATAAAAACTTCTCCTGGAATGCATTCACAAAAGCCTCCCACGTACCTCCTATACGCCCCTTAGTAAACTTCCACCACTGACCCGCATCCCCCTTCAACTGGAAAGATGCCAAGGTCACTTTCAACCCCTCGTCTTCGATGCCAAGCATCTCAAACGTCTTCGTTGTCTGTTCGAGCCATTCATCTGCCTTAAGTGGCTCTTTAGGATCACCCACAAATTCATCCGGATTGGACCGGAAGAACTCCCTCTTCAGAAAGGAAGGTCCTGCATCCGCAATACCAGCCTGAGCTTGATTCTCAGCTCTAAGAATGCCCACTGACTCCCTGAATGCCCCTGCTATCTCTCGGGCTAGAGCGCCCATAGCCTGCTGGCCTACTGGCTCGGCCACATTGGCCTGGCCAATTCCCTCTTGAACTGCCGGAATCTCCTCTGGCACAGGCACCTCCTGCCTTCCCGGCCTACCACGCCTACCGCGTCCTCGTCCTCGTCCTGACATCCTAATAAAGGAAACAAAGACATTAGCACATTAATAAATGTGCCGAAGCTAAACACTCGCGTCCTAATTCAATGGACAACAATAATTCATTCCACGTAAGCACATAATCACATAAGCACCTACGAATTTCATTCCCGGATAATGATAGTCCCAATGCGTTACTATAGTTCCGGTTGGAAGCAGCAGTGATCAAGTGCCTTTCCAACAAGACTACAAGAAACTCAAGGGTCCAATCAACATCCTAGAAACTACATTACATACACACATAATCACATAAACACGTTATCACATAAGCATATAACATTACACTAAGTCTCTATCAAACGAGACGAACCCAATGTGATACTAATCACTTCCCACGTACCCAAAGTATTCAAACCCGGTACGCTCTGATACCAAGTTGTAACGCCCTCAAAATTAACCCATTATATATATCATTGACATTCATTATTTAAAGATGACAATCTATTAATTCATTCATCAGAGTATTACAAAATAAAGCATTACATGTATCATCGAATAAAATGCCCTACAGGCTTACATCTTCCCAAGCCAACACTTGGATACAAAAATATGAGTTCTAACTCAATACAAGAAAAGCCCTAGGCTTGAATGTTTACATGTACTAATAATTTAAGACAGTTAACTAAAAGTAGTCTTCTTCAATCCAGAAGCCAAACCCTCCCAAGCTAATTCCTTGGAGGTCGTTTATCACCTGGACTTGAAAATGATGTTCCCATAAAGGGTGAGCCACAGCCCAGTAGTAATATACTAAACCACATATAAGCAATGAATAAAGCAATAGCATTCAACAGATGGTTAACCAAGATAATCAATTACTTTATTTTACAGTCTCATGACACTATTGTCTAAGATACGTTTTACTTTCTATTTTTATCAACATGGCTCAGAACCTGGCCAAACTTACAACAGTGAATCACATATATCATATTCACATCCTTCCAATATCAACAAACAAATGAGACTCAAGCTCAAATCAAACACTTCATACTTCCAGATTGATACACATTTTAGTGTTGTATCAATAAAACACTTCTATATAAATAAGCACACATAAAAGTGATGCTAATGGAGTCCATCCCCTATCTCCTCCCAAACAAAATCCGGTTTAGAGGTCCATCCCCTATCTTCCCCTAAACCGTGGAGTACATCCCCTATCTCCTCCCACACACAAACAATGTATGCAAATGCAATGCTCAATCAATACACGTATTTTCTGTATCAATGCCACAGTCAAAATTAATGACTTAACCAATGTGATTAGTTCCAGTTATTCCTAATCCACATGCAATGTCTACAACAATCATGACTATCCTCCACCGATAGCCCAAAACAGTTATTTCTAAACTGAAAATAACTATGTCCACAATTCAATAGACAAATGATTCAAATTATCCAATTATGCCATTTAATCAATGAATTCCCCAATTCCATGAATTTAACCATCTTTTCCCAATTCCATGAATTACTTATACAAATCAATTCAATAATTTAACTAAGGTTTTTCCCAAAATTTACCAAAGTATTCCCAACATATTAAAATACCAAAACTTAGAACATAACCTATAAAATGGAGTAGGAAATCCCTACCTCAAAGAAAAACAACCCAAAAGGTGAAGAAAGAGATGAGTGCCCAAATACCAAAGTGCTCCAAATCGCCAAATGCTCAGATTAAATGGTAGCCCTTGCCTCACTCTATCTTTTTAATGAAGGATCTAGGGTAGAAACACACCCTAAGTGGATCAAATCTAAGAAAGAAGGTGAGTAGGGAGAGAGAGAAGTCGGACCTAGGGTTTGGAATCAAAAGAAAATGAAATAGACTGATCAAATCCCACTGCTGTGTATATAAACTGGACAGGCTCGCTCGAGCGAAGACTTGGTCGCTCGAGCGACCAGACACAGAGAAACTACGCTCGAGCCAAGGAAGCCTTGCTCGAGCCAACAACTCAAATGCTCGCTCGAGCGAAAGAAAGCTCGGTCGAGCGAAGAACTCAAACCCTCAGGTCTGAACCCAGACACACGCTCGAGCGAAGGAACTATAGCTCGAGCGAAGGATGAACTAACTCGCTCGAGCGAAGAAAAGCTCGCTCGAGCCAAGAATGCACAGCTACAGGTCCAAATCAAACACTACCTCTCGCTCGAGCGAACAACTCCTCGCTCGAGCGAAGAACCAAAAACCTGGACAGCAACACTTGGTTTCTAAACCCAACCAACCTGAAACAAACCTGCCCAACACATCCTATAATTCCAAATGAGAAAATAAGGAATAACTACAACAACCATTATACAATGACAGACTCTACGGAACAGTCCGAATACAATAATTAAATGGGAAAAGACCGGGGTCGCTATATGCCATACAGAAGATATTCCCGAGTGCTAGACATTTATTATGTTGTTGGCACACTGTAAATCCATGCCTCCAAAAAGAGTCATATAACCACCGATCTGCTTAACACCGGACCAGCTAGCATATCCCAACTGTCTGTATAAAAATGCTAATGCAACAGCACCCCAGGCGTAAGTATGAATGGATCACAAATCCATCAATAAGACAAGGTAAACAACAGGAACCCTGGTACCAGTCTTGTCACTGAAGAGTGTACATCCGAACAGAAAAAACAAATAAACTCTAGCAGTGCACTTTATGGCCTCCTCTAGGTCTGAATCTACGACACCAGCAAACTGACTTCGCAACCACTCAAGCCTGACTGATTCCCACCTGTAGTAGAAAGCTCGTCATATGCTACACGTTCAGTAATCCCTAAGCCAAAAACCAGTAGTGTATAACTCCATGAAGATCCGTCACATCTGGTACGCTGACTAATATGCCTACAATGGAAAGGCTAAGAATAGTGCCAACATCATCCAAGGTCAAGGTCATCTCACCAACTATCATATGAAATGTGTTTGTCTCAGGTTGCCATCTCTCAACAAAATTGGAAATTAGAAGCTTGTTGACGAATCGATAATTGCAACGAGCTAACTGTGACAGCCCAAACAGCTCAATAATGGCTTTGAGTCTGGTATTGTTGTCTACTAACCACCATGCCCATGCAAGGATCTTCGAAGAGTGATTATGACACTTCAGGGGTCCTCGTTCCTATAAAAAAAATTAGTATCTCATTAGAAACTACCATATAACACCATAAAAAATCATATACAAATGAATTTAACTTTTACTCAGGAATGCTTACCTCCCCCTTCCAAACAGCTGTAGCGACATGACTATTGAAGCTCCACAGTATTGATGGATCAGTCGGTCCACCTAGAAAAGCATGAGTAAGGTCCTCTTCCTGAACAATAGGAGAATCGAGTAAATAGGCATCCTCCACGGCAATTTCAGGCATATCATCACCTTTAACTCATCCCCGACTTCGGTTACGACTTTGACTGGCACTAGGGATATCATATTCTATCGGAATTGGATCACGATCTCGACCCCGACCCCGACCTCGTCCTTGCCCACGCCCTCATCCCCGTTCATGGTCAACATCCAATTCACGACGTCTTCTATTTGAAGAAGTAAGTGGAACACGTTGTTGACGTTCAGAATCCATATTCTCGGCAAAAATTAATATATTTAATGAATATACAATTGTACAAAGAATATACGAAAGAGGAAAAAAAAATACCATTCGGAAGTTGAAAACCGCAAATATCTATTCTGTTCGGAAGTTGAAAACCCAAAAAAAACATTACTTTCGGAAGTCGAATGTTGAACCAAATAAAAAAATTCGGAATGCTATTGTCAAAGTAAATGGTAATTTTCGGAATTCTACTTCCAAACAAGTGTTTCATTTTCGGAAAACAAGTTTCGAATGAGGAACATCGTGCTCAGTTATGGTGGGCTATGCGTTCATTTCGAAAATGGTAAAAACAAACCCTACATTACAAAATGAAATACAAATGAGGATTAAAATAAGTAAACTAATCTAAGTTCTCCAAATGTGAAGAATTCCTTCAATGTTTCAATGAGATGTCTTCAATGCTTCAATGAGATGTCTTCAATGGATGGATACATCTTTTGGGGACGAAAGGTAGAATGTGAGAGATGGGTGTGTGTGTGTGAGAGACAGGTCTGGCGGTCTATGGGGTTTGTGTGTGTCACGGGTCTGGGTGTGTATGTGTGCTTGGTTTACATTTGAGGGTAGATGTGGAATAAAAGGTGTGTGGAGTACGCAAAATAAATTGGGATTAATTTTTCAAGTGTGTGTATTGAGAAGGATGTGCAAAAAAAAGGAATGGGTGTGTGCAAATAGAAGTTCCAAAAAAAAAAAAACAACAGCATTTAAGAATTTGTTTGCAAGTTTCTATCCTTTTTTGTTTTTTGGTTTTTTATGCTTGGAGTATTTCATATCTTTACCTTTTTTCCTGAAAAAAAAAAAAAAATTGTAGATTTTTTTGTTGCCCGAAGATGTTGTGTGCTCAAATATATTATCACACCTTTGCCTTTTCAAATGGTGATTGGAGTTGCTCCAGCTACACATGGTGTGCAGCAGCAACTGTTGAGCATCTTATTGGGCTGATTTCAAGGCTCAATTCGATAATCTAAACCGTTCATATTTTAGAAGATATCAAGTAGAACATATTTGCAAAAAATCATGTCGATCAGATATAGTTATCTCTTTTCATCAAATCACATTTGTATTGAGTTTTATACTTCAAATTATATTTATCTTCTTTTTTTGTTTTTAAATACAAATGTGATTTGATGAAAGAGCTAACGATATCTGATTGATATATTTTTTTACAGGTATATTTTACTCGATATCTTCTAAAATGTGAACGGTTCATATTATTAAATTAGACCCTGAAATGGGCAAAATAAAGTGTACAACAGTTGCTGCTATTGTGCACCATGCACCAGTAATCCCAAACTCTTTCAAATTAGTGTGTTTTAAGGAATTATACTTGTTCGGTTCCAGTGGGAAACATAGAATGTGACATATCACTAATGTTTGGGTTTTACAATAAAATTAATAATAAAATTAAAAAAAGTAAAAAGAAGTGGGTTTCACATGTGTTTTAATGTTTCTTGTCTTCAAATTTCTCCACTTTTTCTAGAGTCCGTCATCGCCCCTAATTATACTGATACCATGGTGTCAGTAAAAACTATTTTTATAATTTTTTTTTATAAATATTAATAATTAATATCATAAATTCTTTTACTAATATGTAATATTTTTTTAAAAACTAGATTGAATAATAATTTTTCCTTTCAAATACAATGTTATTACTTTTCCTTTCTAAAAATATATATCAAATCATCACTAATAAAGAGTATAAGGGTCTTGCATGCACTTGTCAAATTATTTAGTCTAATTAATTTCTAAAGGCCTACTCCAATTATCAATATGCAATCACAAAAATTTTTTGAAGCTCACATGTCATTAGATCCTTTCAATTATGAAACTCACATTTTTTATTTTATTCCACAATCAGGATTCAAATGACAATATCCAATTTATCTAATGCCAACTAGTGATTTGTCAGAATCACCACTTAATTTTTAGATTTAAGAACTTATATCCTTAAATATGAATCTATGGATATAGTCTAGTACATATATATATTTAGAGAGGAAAAGTAATAACAAAATTAGGAAGGCATCTCCGAGAGAACCAAGATTAACAGAGAAACAGGTACTGCTTCCATCCATGTCGATAATTGTGGGCCATGTTTCACCAACCGTGCCAAGCCATGTGCCACTCGATTGCCCAAACGGCCAACATGATCATATCTACAACGATGAAAAGAGCCCATAGCAGCTATGAATGCATCCACCAAATGTCCAAAGGATGAGAGGGAACCACCACCACAGAGTATGGTTGAGATAACACTAAGGCTACGTTTGTTTGGCAGATTAGGTTAGATTGAATTGTTTGTGAGATGATTATTAGTGAAAAGATTGTTAACATGGGGCTTGTTAGTGAGGGGATTAAGTAAAAGTGCGTTTGTTTGGATGATAGTGTAGGAGATGGTTAGTGATGAGATTGTTAAATTATTTTTATATAAAATAAATAAATAAATAATTTCTATATTAAAAAAAAACTAAAACAAATATTAAAACAAACCAGTGTACTTGGTCAAAAAAATAAAAATAAATAAATAAATAAATAAATTTTTTATATTAAATAGACTCAATCCCTTCTCTATTTTCCTAATCCCACCCAAAATTCACCTAAGCTAATGCCTTTACTGAGGGGGATTAGCAAGCCATTTGGAGTAGCAATCCCTTTCCATAAGGAAGCCACCAAACAAGGGCTAGTGGAACCCACCTCCTTACTACTCCAATCCCACCCCCTAATCTTCCAAACAAACATGACCTAGGAGAGTCACCTTCAAAAATCACTTTCTGCAAACCCAACTCAGCAGCAAAATGAATTGCCTTAAGAGTTGCCAGTGCTTCAACACAATCGACACCTAATAAACTCAGAACTCGCTCTGACAAAGAACCCAATGCTGCACCATGGTCATCTCGAACAACAACACCCACGCCAACAGCCAACTGATCCTGAAAGATGGCACCATCAAAATTCATCACCATGGATAGGTCTAGTATATTATTGTTAAAGAACTTGGCTCAAGGGATAAGTTGGCATGGGATTATTAGTCACCCATTGCATATGATCTTGGGTAAGTCTCTACTCATCATCGCTCATTGATTCATTAATTTATGCTCCATTTGTTTCGATGCAAAATATTTTCAACTGAAAAATATTTCACATAATATTTTATTCAAATTTTTTTTTTCCATAAAAAAAGTTTTCTTATGTTTGATAGCATGCTTGAAACTAATGTATTGATAATTGTATTAGTGGGGATAGTAGTAGTGGCAGCAAGGTGGTGGTGGAAGGGGCGGTAATGGTAGTGGAGGCGGCAATAGTGGTGTTGGTAGTGGTGATAGTGATAGGGTGGAGGTGGTAGTGGTGGTGGAGGTGCTAGTAGTGGTGGAGGTGGTGTGTGGCATTGGTAAAAATTTAATTCAAAAATTATTTTCTACCTTTTAAAAGTGAAAAATATTTTCCGTAAAAATAAGCTTATTTTTTGTTGACAAGTTTTCTATCGTACCAAATACAATAAGATGTGAAAAATATTTTTGAAAAATGTTTTTCACTGAAACAAACGAAGCGTTAAGTAAATTAGAATACATCTATAACATATAAAAAGAATATAAGAGTGGTGTAACACTGTTGCTGGTGGTTTAGTGTAACGCTACTGCTTGTTTTTTTGTTTGGTGTAACGATGCTACTGGTTTGGTGTAATGTTGTTGCTTGTTTTACATCTACAACCGATTGACCAACCAATCGGAGGCCACCATCTGTCCCTTCTTGAATCTTGCACAAAACGCATACACCGCTATCATCATTTCAGGAAGACCACAAACAGCAGGAACCTTCAAAAAGGGATAAGCTCATTGTCACGATCCAAACCCGCCCCTATGGGTTTAGCACCGTAACCGGCCAGTAATCTGTGATTACCGAAGGCCTGCTTAACAGTAAAGACAGTATTACAAAGTACAGGGGCTGGCGGAAGCCAAAACAATAATTAAAAAACGTCCAATGAGCTGTGATAGTCTGTATGCAAAAAGACTTTATAACATATTCACATTCAGAACCCAAACAGTAATTACATGCATCATATACAGGCATTCAGGTTAGGGACCAAATCCCTACCAGAACAGTACAATACAAGCCTTAACATTTATTACAGAACAAAGGCAAAAAGGGGAAATCTAAAACACCCCAAAACAGCCTAAGCTTGAACACACTTGGAACCTCGCAGTGAGGCACGTTGGTTGGCTTGACAAAAAGGGAGTTTAACCCAACGCTCCTAGCTCCGATCCGGTGCCTGTACACCTACATATATATATAAACAGTGAGCTAAAGCCCAGTGAATAACATATGCGTAAAGAGGTTAGGAATGAATGTCCTTTCAGTCATTAAACAGTCATATCAGTCATTTAGAAACTATAGCAGTTATACGTGGTACATCCAATAGCAAAACAGTACAGTTGGTCTTAATAGACCGAACAGTCAGTTGATGGCCATCATAACAGTAAACAGTAATGGTTCCAACATGGGAACCGACAGAGATCTCTGTGACAGTAGCAGTACAGTAATAGTACAGTAACAGTAAGTTGCTATGGATACCACGAATATAGTTCATAATTTGAACATCATTCGTTCAGTAAACAGTAAGCATTATTACTTCAGAAAACAGTACAGTTGATTGTTCAGAAAATAATCATCATTGAACATATCTTTACAACATTGTTACTCACAGAGCACTGGGCTACAGATAGGCTAGAGCGTCCTTGGATGCCAACCCTACAGTTACGGAATGAACACACACTAAGTTATACACTTGGGTTTAATAACTTAACCCCTAACTTGACTCGGTGTGGTTCTACATCAACATCCTCCTTAAGATGCCTTAAACATGCCCTAGGAATGCCTAGGATGGAAAGAGGATGCAAACATGCACTTAAAAACACTTTTCAAAATTTGATGAAACAGGGGTCCACGCTCGAGCGTGGCTTTCTACGCATGAGCGGACATGCAGACAAAGGATCCCCGCTCGAGCGTGACTTTCCTCGCTCGAGCGGACTCCAAACTAAGGCAAAAGTACTGGATGCATGCAATTCACGCTCGATGGGCGCTCGACCTCCACTCGAGCGTGAGACACAAGTCCTCGCTCGAGCGTGCATTCCCTTGCTCGAGCAGACTGTAAACATATGAAAAGTACTGGATACACGCATTTCACGCTCTAGCGTTCATTTTCCTGCTCGAGCGGACTGTATGAATCCAGAGTGTACGCTCGAGCATAGGTCCAAATTCTAGAATTTCCAGATTGAACCTCCAAGCTCAAAATCAACCTTTAAAGCATCAAATCCGATCCTTTTGGGCTAATTTTCTAGAAAACACTTTAAAACTCATAATACAACATGTTTCAAAGATCAATTTGTAAAATCAAAGCCCAAAGGTAGTTAAATTAAACACAAATTCAACAATAACTTCATGAACATGATGGACATATGACATGCAAGTGTTCAATTGAAATCAAAGTTTCAAATACTTGATCAAATGAGCCAATTCTTCCAAAAACATGATGAACTCGTGAACTAAAATTAAGATATGGACATGCATGTAGCAATTTTCATGGAAAGACCTCAAAACTCAAGAATGTGTACATGCATGCATGATTTAAGCTTCAATTCAACATTTTGAACCAATTCTAGACTCTAATCACCAAACTTCCATGAAACATGCAAGATACAACTTAAATACAAGTTCAAGAAGATGATTCTCCTACCTTAGGTCCTCAATTTCAAGAATGGAAGCTCAATTATGCAATTATCCTTCAAATCTTCTAAGTTTCAAGCCAATTTGATGAACTCAAGCTCCTCTTCCAACTCTCTAGCTCTCTCTCACGTTTTTGGTCTAGGAAGTGAACACAAAATGATGCAAGACTAAGCTCTAAACAAGATTTGTGAGGTGGCCCAGTAGATGGCAAAATGGTAGTTAAGGCAACTAATGTGATTCAACACTATTTAATCTAATTTAGTCATACCAAATCAAATTTCAATTAAATTTACCATAAAATCACATAAATTCTAATTAGCATGAAAAACCAATCAATTTCTGAATCGGCCGCCGATATGGCCTTCAATTTGCAATGCGAAGTTAAAACATGAACAGATCAATTGGCTGTCAAACAGATAAAAATGTATTTAAACTAATACACTAACTCAATCAGTTCAGAATTTCAATCAAATTAGTTATTTATCATGTTCAGTCACAGTTTAACAGTAATCAGTGGTGAAGGTTGTTACACTCATGACACAAGCGATAAGCTCTTCAGGAGTTGAGTGGTGTGATCAGTAGAACAGTGGAAGATCATCAAGAGTTGAGTGGGCTTTCAAACTCATCACCAAAACAGAACCTTCAGTATATTTATGGCCATACATACTGGATTGGTGTATGTTTTATGAGCTGGAACAACATGCAGAAACTGAGGTGTGTCTTCTTCCTTTTGTCTATTATGAATTTGTTGGGTCTCTATTCTTGATTCTCATAATTGTTTAATTGTGTGTCCACCATGTGCTCGATCATATGCCAAAATGAAACATACACACACATAGAGAGTGCTTCATCTCTTTTTTGTTATCGTACTCTTTTCATTCTTGTTTCTACATACATTCTTTAGTGAAGAATTCCATTTTTCTTATAAAGCCATCCAAGGAACAAAACTGAGATTTCTATGATTCTATCATTCTCATTTGATAAGATGGGTAGTTATTAAATCATAAATATCTATAGAAATTAGTGAAAGTTTGCAATGGCTCTAAGTTTTGATGAAGCCTTCTTTGTGCAGAAGACAACAATGGTAAGGAATGGGGACTTCAATTTGGGGGCTACAAAAGAGGTTGTTGATTGGATTGGAAAGGTTGGTTCATGAACCTTCTTTAATAGGTTTCTTTTTCTTTTTCTTTTTGATTTTTTATGGGTATTTGTTTTCCTATATGTTTTTGATGATATCAACGACTTGGGTTTTTAGGATTTTCATTTTATTTATTTATTCGTTTTGTATGGAATTTTTGGGGTGATCTTCTAATGATGTTTAGTTTCTCTTCTCTTTGTTTTTGAATTAAATGTTGATTGGGGCTATCATTAACTATTATAAAGAATTCGTCAAAGGAGCACACGAACAAACATAGAATGCACAATGTGGAATATGAAGAAATAGAGAAATTATTCCACCCGATTTTGGTCATTGACGAAATCACAACTGTTTCAATTTGATCACAAAATCATTGTCATTATGCTTACCAAATCAGATTGCAAGCAATCTACCTTGCCTGAAAGTCAAAAGTCCATAACTGAAAACAAATAAAGTAAAACAGGTTTAATTTTGTTAGAATTGTAATCAATTCTATTTACTATGAAGAAAAGAAGACAAATTGTAGCATTGATTTCACTAATAAAGTAGTTCACAAAGGAAACATTTTTATTGTATAAAGTTGGGGGGAAAAAAGGAAAAGAAAAAAGAGCTACAAGCCTAGAAACAACATTCTTTTGGATAGAAAGCTGTCTGTGATACTGTGTGAAAGGTCTCCTTATTTGGAGAAAGAGATAGAAAGAGGCCACCCAACATGAGCCCAAAGAATATGTTACCCATGATTTGCTCCAAATATCTTCTGAAGTCTTTTTTATTTGTGTTACTCAAAATGTTATGGTTAATTAATAATCTAAGAACTTGGTGTCATAGAATACTGTTGAAATTTAGAGTTGACAAGAATTAGGCAATGCATAAATTTCTCCAGGTGGTGTGTAGGCAAAGCATAAATTTCTCCATCAATTGCCAATTCCTATGTAATTTGCATTCTAAAACCACCCAATCCCAAATAAAGATGTATCACTCTAAATTGTAAAATAAACCACTTCAACACACTTTCTATCTCAATCCGTACATCACGTGTTTCTACCCAAGGGAACAAAATAATGGAATCAGTAGCCTTTTTATATTTTTCCCTAATTGGTTATTATCAAATTTAATTAGAAAGAAATTACAAATTCCTGATGATGGACTCTAAAACCAAATCAACAATTTAAAAAAAAAATGATGTGACATAGACCAAACTAATCTATCACATTTAGACTACACAATCAAATAGAACAAACCCCATTTGTAATGTATAGCGTTCACCAAAAATGTATATTTCTCAGTAAGAATTCTGTTCAACAAACAAATTTTCCAATAAGTCATGATCTGGATTCAAATATATGTTTTTATTTCCTTTCAATGTTATGATTTTTTATTTTTTTTGAAGAAATGGCGAACAGGATTTGTTCAACATACTAGGGCAATGTTCATTTTCTTACAATTCGTGGGAGTAGGCAACTATTCATCCATTCTACCATTTATAGCTACAGAATGCACTACCATGTGCAGAGAGGTTTGCCGGAATGTACTCCTCCTAGGCATATTCAGTTGCACAGGTTCACAAAAAAATTCATAAGCATATGATGTTTATTGCTTTCCTTTTCTATTCTTTGCATTGATCTCCATAATGTTTTGTATCCCTATCATTGGATGACCCTTTTTTATTGTTCTTGATTGTTTTAAATTGGGACTTTAAATTCCTGTTGTTGTTTTACTTTTCTCTATTCAGTCCATGAGTAATTATTGGAAGAAAGATTTATAGTATCTTATTATCGACTACATCCTATATTTTGGAATCATGTTCATTTTTTAAAATTGTAATGTAAATGTAATCTTCCTATGCTGGGATCACATTGTTTTCAACTAATTATTTGTGAATTTTTATTATAGAATATTGTTTATCCAAGGAATTTGCTTACTATATTTGAATTTTTAAAGCAACTTGTATGCGTAGATGTCTACTTCAGTAATGGCAGTGACAACTCTTTCGACATTGCAAAACTGTTATAGATTGGGACAAGATGTCAAGAGGTAAGATTCCAATAGAATTTCCCTTTGTCCTTTTAATTTAGAGAATCAAATATACGATTTTATAAGAATTGTTATTCCATGTTTGAATATAAATGAATGGATTGGTAAAAAATTAAACTTATTTTAAGCTTTGCATCTTTCCTTCTAAATTTATTTATGAGATTAATTCCCACTCCTTTGATTTTTGTGAGGTCATGAAAATGGTTTAATTATGTCAGATTAGTTGCCTATTTTTCAAATAATGATTGTCTTGCGTTGTGTGACATTTGCAAGTTGCAATTGCTTGATGGCCATGTCAAGCAATTGAAACTTCAAACATCGATTTGTAGGTGAACTTGGAATACCTTAAAGTGGTATTAAACACAAAAGGCATGGCTTTACCATGATATTGGGAAGTTGGCGGTATAGAAGATGAAGTTGTAATGCAGGTATAAGAATTTGCTAATCTATTTCTGAATCTCCATACAAGAGAGTAAGACGATTCAGGATAGAATTTCTAATCAATCTTATATTCATTATCGTGCTTACATTTCTTGATGACGAGTTAGCTCCTCCAATAACCACATTAATGCATGCAATCTGTGAATATATATATCTTGTACCAAGCAAATCCTTGACCCAAGTACACTAAACATGTTGTTTTTGTATTTTATCAACAGTTAATCATATTTGTATCTTTGTCTATACACAGCCTATGAGCATAGTTCTTGGTGTGGATATGTTTCATTCATTTGAAAAATTAAGAAAAATAGAGTATAGTTTTGACAAACTATGACGCTACGTGCATGCGGTCCAACTAGTTTAAAAAAAAAATTACAATTTTATAAATGAGGATAGGGTCACTCATCCAAGTGAAACATTGCCTTCAATCTTGAGTGATTTTATCCAAATGTCCAATTTCAAAATAATTATCAAAACTAAGTGATAATTCTTTGGAAAACACTGAAGTGATAATGGTTGAGAAAATCATGACTAAAAATTTATGAACAAATTATGTTCGTACTCCCTATATTTTTATCTTTGTGTAATTTTAGTCTTTGTAATTTCAATTGATTTGATTTTAACACTAAATTTATAATTTTGTCTAAATTTTGTCCAATTGATTACAATTGTTAGCATTTTTTAATGAAAAATACGAAAATAAGTAGCATATGACATGCTTTTAGGGGAAAAATTATAAGATTACTAAGCTCAGTGAGTTAATCACAATTAATTCAACAATCATTTTTCATCAAAAACACTAACAGTGTTATCAATTGGATCAAATTGATATAAAATTTAAAATTAAGGATCAAAACTGACTTAATTGAAAGTATATGAATCAAAATAAAATAAGGGACAAAATATAGGAACTATCAATATAATTTATCTAAAATATATTTTTCAACATAATTTTGAAAAGAGTTCTAAGTCATTTAAATTCTAGGTCTCTTTTGAATTATTTCAGATCTTATCTTTTTTTTACAAGGTTATTCTCATGCTATACACTTTCATCCACACAATATAGTAATAAAATAAATAAAATATAGAAAAAAAATGATGATAGTACAGGAAATAATCGTAGGCCAATAATGCATAGCTTCAATGTGTACCCTTCTAGATGTTCAAAAAAAAAAAAAATGTGTATCCTTGTAGATACAACAATAATAATAGGTCAATCACCACTAGCGAATTAATTTAAAATGTGATGAAATATAATAAGTTAAAATTGATAGTCCCAATAGTGAAAATATTTTAATTAAAATTATACCATTTTATCATTGTAGTATGTTCTACAAAATATTATTACAATCATTTGAAGACTTTAAAATTTTATAATTTTTAATTTAAATTTTTGTGTTTTGTAAATTTTTTAATTTCTTAAAATACTTATTTTGAGATCCATGGAATACAGACCAATGGAGAATATTAAATTATGAAAACAAAATGGACGAATAAGGTTGTTGTCAGAATTTCATGTTTGGTAAGAAAAATGGTTAGCTTAGTAGAAATATATTTTTCAATTATTTGTGATGCTTGATTTTTGAATCTTATCGCAACTTGTTCTCTTCTATTCCTCTCTTATCCATTGTTTAAAAAAAAAAAAAAAAAAAAAATTGATCTTCTATGTTTGGGGCTTTCAATACTCAACATACACAGTGCAGGTACAAACCAAGTGAGCACATAGAAGGCAGAAAAATAGTAGTTCAAATTTCTAAAATTAAAGGAACTTTTATTCAAACTTTCTCGTTACAACTTCAGATCATAGATAGGACCCATTTATGGGTTTGTTTTTTGGGTAGAGTGGGGAGGGAGGGGGGGGGGAGGACATTATGTAGAGGATTTGGTCCTTCAGGTACAAGTCTCAAGGACCTTGCATGTGAAGTCAATATTGTTGTGTGAGACTTACCTACTTTTGAGAGATCAGATTCAAATTTGAACTCGTATTCGGATTCAAAACCTACTTTTTGAAAAAGAATGGGGCTTTCATTTTTCATTGTAGTCGGAATGCGTGCTTGCCCTTTCATCAAAAGAGTCAAAATCATAATCATGAAGACTTGCATCATTCTTTCTACAATAAGACGAGCCATTGTTGCAACAAAATAAGAATTGTTTAATTGTGTAACCTATGTAAATAAGTGCTCCTATTTATAGGACTATTACATATTAACAACCCAATAAGTCAACCCTCGTTCCAAATCAACCTTGATTAATTAATGTGATTTATGTTTGGAATTGTTGCCTTTTTATACCAAATTCCGTTACTAAATAATTAACCGTTGCCTTTTTTAACCAAATTCCATTACTATATAATTAATCATTGCCTTTTTTTTTTCTTTTCTTATTTTGATTCTTCTAATTTTTTATGTGATCCATTTTTATTTAAAATTTTAATAGTAAGTGACAGATGAACGGTATTTATATTATATATTTAGGAAAATTAGATTTGCAATGAGAAGAGTTTTTTTGAAGCTTAAAAATTTTATACTAATTTTCTAGAACTATTATTTTTGAAATAATTAAAAAAAATCATTAAATTTTGTGCGTGCGTGCGTGCGTGTGGGGGGGGGGGGGGGGGGGAGTGTTCATGATTTACACATTTATAGGACTATTACACGTTAACTAGCCCCAAAATATGTGGACGTCTCTCATTTATTTAGCTTATTTATTTATTTATATATTTATTAATTAATTAATGTGGCTTATGTTTGGAATCGTTGCCTTTTTTCAACCAAATTCCATTATTATATAATTAATCGTTGCCTTTTTTAACCGAATTCCATTACTGCTGCCTTTTTTCAACCAAATTTCATTATTATATAATTAATCGTTGCCTTTTTTAACCGAATTCCATTACTATATCATTAATCGTTGTCTTTTTTTTTCCTTCTTTCTCTTTCTCCTATTTTGACTCTTTTAATTTTGTGCGTGATCTATGTTTATTTAAAATTTTAATAGCAAGTGACAGATGAACCATATTTATACTATATATTAAGAAAAATTGAATTTCTAATACCAAGACTCTTGGGAAACTCAAAAAGTTCACACTACTTTTTTAGAATTCTTATTTTTTAAATAATTGAAAAAAATTCATTGGCTAACTTTTATTAGATCATTCAGTGTGTTTGGTTTGAGTTTTTTAGATTAAGTTTTTTGAAAACTCAATTTTTTGATTTTCGCATTTTTTTATTTTTAGTGAATATTTTTAAAATTTTAAACATTTTTTTTTACCTTTTTAGATGCACTTTACTTAGATGTATCTAAAAAGTAAAAAATTTGTGAAAAAATAATTAAAAATTTAATAAATACATAAAAATACAAAAAATGTACTGAATTCTCGTATTTTTTTTTTTTGTATTTTTGGTATTTAGTGAATTTTTAAAAGGTTTTTTTCAAAAAAAAATTATTTTTTAGGTATATTTATGTTAGGTATGTCTAAAAAGTAAAAAAAAAAATTGCGTAAAATATTAAAAAAATTCTATAAAAATAAAAAAAATACGGAAAATAGGAAAGTAGAATTTTCTGAAAAGTGTTTTTAGAAAAACACAACCAAGCAATTTTTTTTTTTATTATGCATTGATTGACACATTTTAAACGGAAAGTTAATTAATTTATTTAGAAATTCAAATTTAGAAATTTGAAAAGGAAAGTTAACTAATCAATTTTAAAATTTTAAAAAAATTTCTAACTTTTATTAAATCATTTAAAAAAAATTCGTATTATATATTGATTTATAGATTTAAAAAAGAAAGTTAATTAATCTATTTAAAATTTAAATTTAGAAATCTGAAAAGGAATACTTTAAAATTTAGATTTTTGTACTAATAAAATATAGGAATCAATTCACATCTTCCATGGATTATGTCTCTTAATGTTTAATTTTTTAAATAATTAAAAAATCTTTTATTGGCTAACTTTTATTCTCTTATAATGTGATTGTGGAGCTTGACTTTTCATGCTTCCTTCGGATACGACTAGCCTTACAGTTCGGTCTCCTGTGATTCTGAATCTGATTCCACAAGTGCAATGTGAAATAGATAAACACAAATGAGTTCAAATCTGACAAATCTTTTAAAAAATCAACTTTGAATCAAAATGCTAAAAAATAGACTGCTTTGCCAGATTACAGAGTCGCCACTTAAATATTTTTAGGAAATTTAGGAAGCCTAAGACTCGTGCCAAATGCCACTTATCCGTCATCACCAAAGTGTCTCGGCTCGGAAACTTAAGTACGAGAAGGGAAGGTCATGTATTGAGCACCACACTCCCCCGATCAAAGATCGGCCTCTACTAATCATGATGTGATTTTTATTTATATTATATGCTCTTTTTCCGATTATTAGGTTATTTTACTATGTGTTGCACATAAGTATAGACTAATTTGCAAAAGTTAGAACACTTTGATTTCATGTATGTGTGAGAATGGTTTTGACTATGTACCACTAGAAAAAGTGATCTCATAGGTACATTCATCAATTTATCCCAATTTAGGCAACTAGTCTTCATCCACAGGCATCCAAACAGATATATCACTTAAGCACTTAGCTTTGTAGTAATCATGCTTGACATGGAAACAATCACACACATGCGATATGCTAAAGCAATAAGTGCTCACTTAGTACACCAAGGCAAGTCAAAGAAATAAAAGAGGGCTAAAGCAATAAGTGCTCACTTAGTACACTAAGGCAAGTAAAAAAAATGCATGATCCTAACTAATATAATATGACTAATGCGACACATACAAAATGCAATGTGGGCTCGGTTACTAACATGTCATGTGAATCAATTTGATAACATAAGCATGTATTCAAAGAAGTGTTTAACTAACGATGCAAGTTAGAATGATGAGCTGAACCCTATGCATGTAAGACATATGGATGCAAAGTATGGAACATGCTAAAAGAAACACGATGCTCTAAGCTATCCATTATAAGAGGGTAAATAAAAGGGAGAGAGTTATGGGGTTGGAAGACATGCACATTATTACAAGTTTGCCCTCACGCAGGAGAGTCTGAATAATTGTCCTAGCTAATTACCGAATTAACTAACTATTATAAACCAAATGAAATAAATTATGCTAGCTAATTATTACAAATTGGAACTAATTAATCAATTACAATACAAAGGCCCCGTTTGGTGTAGTTGTTAAAACAACTTATAGATTATAACTTAACAGATTATAGATTATGACTTTAATCAAAAGTTGTTAATCTGTTTGAAGTTGCTGAGTAGTGTTTGTTTAAATAAGCTGTGAAATAGCTTTTTCAATTAATTTTTATTTTTTGTTTGTCTACATTTCTCATTAAAAAAAAAATAATAATCTATAGTTATAGCGATCCCGGGTTTACCCTTGTTGTACAGTGATCCGGACATGTGTCCGTGGATGTTGGTAGTTGTTTATTATCTAGTTTACATCCTTTCTACTTTGTATATTGAGTTATAGGATGTGTTGGCAGGTCTGTTACAGGTTGGTTGTGTTTGGAAGCCTAGTGTTGCTGACCAGATTTTTGGATCTTCGCTCGAGCAAGGAGTTGGTCGCTCGAGCGAGAGTTGAGTTCGTGTCTGGTGGGTCGAGCCAGAGTGGCTTCGCTCGAGCGAGCGATTGCGTCTGGTTCTGGACCTGAGAGTTGTGTTTCCTGGCTCGAGCGAGCTTTCTTCGCTCGAGCGGTCTGGTTGTTCTTCGCTCGAGCGAGCAGTCTGTCGCTCGAGCGTGCATTTGGTTTCAGACCTGAGGGTTTGAGTTGTTGGCTCGAGCGAGCATTCTTCCGCTCGAGCGCACTTCTGAGTTTTTGGCTCGAGCGAGAACTTCTTGGCTCGAGCGAGAGTTTTCTGTGTCTGGTCGCTCGAGCGACAAAGTCTTCGCTCGAGCGAGCGTGTTTTATATCAGCGGACAGTAGCGTTTTTGAACATCACTTTTTCACTTCCTTTTTCTTTCTAACCCTAAATCCGAGACTCTCTCTCTCTAAACTTACACCCTCTCTAAGATTTGATCTCCCAAGAGTGTGAATCTAGCCTAGGGCCTTTGTTAAAAAGTTAGAGGGCGTTGAGAGCTTTGTTTTAATCTGAAAAAGTTTGATTTTGGAGCACGTTGATCTTCGAGTCTTCATCTCCTTTTTGGCTCAAACTTCGAGGTAGGGATATCCTACTCCTCTCTATGGATTTTGTCTTTAAATTTTAGTATTTTGAGATGTTGGGGTTGGTTTGGTAATTTCGTGAAAGTTTGGGGCTTTTGTGTAATTTTACAAAAGTTGGGGTTTTATTTATAATAAACCTAAATGCATGCTTGGCATAGAGAAATGGAACAAATGTTGAATCATTGATGAAAATGGGACCCAAGGGTTGTAATGTAAATTATGGAAATTGACCTAATTACATTGTTTGATTAATTGGGATAATTAATTGTGAGAAATGAGGAAATGAAATGTTGATTGAATATCCATTTGTGCATTTATTTTCTGTTTAGAAATAACTGCTTTGGGCTATCGGTGGAGGATAGTCGTGATTGTTGTAGACAATGCATGATGATTAGGCAAACGGAAACTAATCAATTGAATGTGTCATGGGATTTGACGGTTGATAGAATACATTAACTGTATGCATTGAGTGATTGTATATAGAACCATTGTGTTTGTATACGCTATGTGTAGAGGAGGAGATGGGGGATGTACTCCACAGTTTAGGGGAAGATAGGGGATGTACCTCTAAACCGGATAGTGTTGGGAGAAGATAGGGTATGAACTCCATAGATACAGCTCATATGCTTGTCTAGAAAAGTGAAGATAGAGCTTATATGCTTATCTTTGTGAAGTGTGGATATAGCTTATATGCTTATCTGTGTATATGGGATATTGTTGTTATACATATCTGTTGAGAATGTGGATACAACTTATATGCTTATCTGTGAATGTGGGATATAGTTTTCATACTTATCTGTTGAAATGATGATAGAGCTAATATGCTTGTCTGTTGAAAAAGGGATAATGAAAGGTAACTTGGACTCATAAGTCGAATGGCATAAAATGTGATTTATGTGAATGTATCAGTGTTAGCCATCTATCAATTGCTAATCTTTTAGTCATTGTTCATGGTTGGTTTAGTGTATTTCTACTGGGCTGTGGCTCACCCTATATGGGAATATCATTTTCAGGTACAGGTAGCATGCCACCTCCAAGGACATAGCTTGGGAGGCTAGAAGCGGACATACTTTTGTCGCTTTACTTTTTGATGTATTACATGTAAATTCAAGCCAAGGGCTTAACGTGTATGAGTTAGTACTCTTTTGTTGTAACCAAGTGTTAACTTGGAAAGCTGTAAGCCTATAGGGCATTTGCTTTTGTTGTTAACATGTAATACTTTTGTAATGAAACTATGTTGAATAAAGAATGTGTTTATTTTACATATCAAAGCATGTCTTATTTGATGGATATAATGTTATTATTTTGAGGGCGTTACAATAGTCCATTTGGGTCTTTTTCTATTTTTAAAAAAATAAAAAATAAAAAATAAAAAAATTTAAGAGTAGAACCAAAAATTAACATGTCCACAGCAGAAGCTGATAATCAAAAGAAAGGGGTGAGTAGCTTCTCAGAATCAGTTTTTTTGAGTTAAAATAAGCTGTTAGAATCAGAAGCTGTTTGAAATAAGTGTATCCAAACAGTTCAAAATAACTTTTTCAAAGCTAAAAGCCATAAGTTAGCTCTGAAAAGCTGAAACAAACACCCCAAAAACAACTAGCTACTTTAACTAATTATTACAAATTAAAATTTAAACTAATTAATTGGCTACAAAACAATATTAATTAAGTAATTAACTACTACAAGAATAATTTAACGAGCCCAAGAGACGAGGGATGACTCATGCAAGCACACGGATTTTCCACCTGAAAATGCCTCTGTTTTGCTGCCAAAAGGGTTCTGTTTTGCAGTCAAAAAATTGCACTGTTTTTACTTTTGCCCCTGCTCTATTCTACTAGAAAAAGGACACTGCCTGGCCGGAAAAAGTGGCCGGTAAGCTAAAAGTTGTGGCCGGCATGCCGTCCATTAATGGTGGCTTGCCGTACAGAAAAGGTGGCCTGCCGGCCACTAATGATGGGTTTCTCAAGCAGAGCATTCTCAAGGGATGTCAGTCCACCCTACCTCTCCTTATCATCAGACAGCTCAAATGAGGGGTAGGCTCGATTCGGAAGCCATCAATCGGTGCAAATTCATTGCGCAATGACTTATGAACCAAGGGATGCAATTTCAATAAATGCAAATGCCTCAAGACTCAAGGGGTTCAATTAATGTCCGATTGAACCCAAGTTCATTTTATTCTCTTGCTTCATTTTAGTTCCAATTTTATTGCCTCTTTTAATTACCTTTCCATTCATTAGTCATTTTAGTCCAAAAATGAGCATTAAGTCCACTAAATGAGAGAAGTGTCAAACAAAGGTTTGCTTTGGACATGAGAGAGATGTTATGCCATTGATAATGAATCCCCAAAGGGCTTAAACAATTAAACACAACAATCTAAATCTCAAGCTTAAACAATCAATCGATTGAAATAATTCTCAAAACAAATAAAAAGCCAATAAAATAGGGAGGTTGAAGAGATGATTAGAGGTGAACACAAGTATGGAAAGTTTGAAATAAATGCTATCAACTCAAATAGGTTGGTGTCTAAGGCCTAAAACACCAAACCTATGAGGACCATTACACTACAAGCATGCAATACAAAATATAAATGAATCTAATTCATAAAACCAGTCCTAAAATAGGATAAAACAGTGCTAGAATTGAAGTGAAAATAGCTAAAAGAGTAAGCTAAAATAATGGCGAAATTGAGCTAGTAAACAAGCATAAGAAGGGGTGGCTAACCACTCCATTTTTGGGATCTCAAAACTACATTTTTAGCCTCTGGAAACCTCTGAAAATCAATGGTAAAATGCTCAAAAAAGTTGATGAAAAGATGGGAAACACAAGGGTAAAAGCCTAGCAGACAAGGTTCAAAGAAGGGTAGTCAACTCCTCTACCTTTAATAGTTTTAAACCACAAGCATCAGCTTATAGAAACAGTTCAAAAATAGCAAGAAAAAATAGAGAAGAAGTAGTGCAAAGAAGCTAGTAGTTATACCTCTTGAAGAGGAGTGACAGTTTTGTTCACAAACCACAAAGCTTACACTCTCAAGGGCTGAAATTTTGACTCAATAATCTCAGCAAGGAGAGCTCCAATATTGGTTTAGAAAGTGTTTGGGTAAGATGTGTGTGTTGCAAGATAGAGATAGAGAGAGAATTTCAAGTTTTGGGGCTTTTGGAATTTTTTTGTAACCTAATTTCAAGAGGGGTGGTCACCTATATATAGGAAAACATACCACTAGGTCGAAAATATATATATACAAACAGTTGGTGCAATGCATGTACATAGGGGGACAACAGGCAAAAAAAAATCTGTTTTTGACACAAGTGGCCAGCAGGCCACTAATAGGGACCGGCCGTCTACTGTTAGTGGCCGGTTGGCCACTAATGGGTTTCGGGGCCTCTGGGGACAGTTAGTCGGCTAGCCAAGGACTTTTAAAAAGTGGTCAGCCATCCACTAAAATCTGCTTTTAGGCCAGACTTGAAACGGACATATCTCTCTCTTTCGGATTTGGTTTTAGGTCATTCTTAAGTCTAAATTGAAGCACCAGAAGTCTACTTTCTAATGAATGTGGCCTCACATCTAAATTCTAAGTGTGCAGAGAGATATGCCTATTTTAGAGAAGGCTGCTCGTTTATATCCTAACGGATTGATGCCCAACTTCTTCCCCAACTAGTTTTCTTCCCTCCGCTCCTATTTTCTTCAACTCCAAACTTATAAATAAGATGTTTTTGAATATTTTTGAAAAAGTTCACCTCCCTTCCATTTATTTCACTTTGTCCTTGCTCGGTTCACCGAAAAGTGCAATATTTTAAATAAAATGCGAGCCTCAGAACATCATAGAAACATTTGAAAACATATTTTGGAAAAGAGGGTTTTAAGGTCTAAAATAGTTTTGGTCTAAAAATGGGGTGTAAGGTTGGGATTTAGAAGCTCTTCTTGCTGAAGGAATCAAACATTTGTACAACATAACTGTAACAACCCGATCCATAATTAGCTGCTAATCCGTAATTAATGATGCTAATGAGAGGATTAAAATAAATTATGTGTTTATTTTGTGTTTGGCACGATTTTGGCTCTATATCTGTTACTTGTAGAAATATCTATCTAGAATTCTGCTTTAATATGTAAATTGAAAGCCTTATCGGCATCCGAAACCGAAATTGATTACATCAATGTGTTATTTGAAATTTTTAGAATCATTTGGCAAATTTTAGTAAAAATTAATTCAGAACGATTCGCTAAGTTGCGTTTGGCAAGCCTTATGTTTTAATTAATGTATTATAGCACCATAACTTTAAATATGAGCCCTTAAGCTCATTTCCGCTCATCCTTGTTCATTTTGAGTGCAAAAATCTGAGGTTTTATTTTAGAGAGAGAGAGAGTGTCCAATTCTAGAGAGAGAGAGAGAGAATAAGAGATTGAAGAAGAATTGAAGGTTTTGTGTTGAATTCATCAAGATTGTGCTAGAACAAGAGTAATTCAAGACCCTAGGTAAGATTGCAACCTCTAGATTGTGCATCTAAGTCATTTAACATGAGTTTTCTTCAAGATTATGTGTTTAAATAGGTGCTGAGTGGGTGGTGGGTGGTGGGTGGTGGTGGCGGGTGGGTAGTAGGTGGTTGGTGGGTGGTGGTGGTGGGTGGCTGGTGGTGGATGGTGGTGATAGATAGGTGCTGAGTGGTGGTAGCGGGTAGGTGGCGGGCGGTGGATGGTAGTGGCGGGTAGATGGCAGGTGGGTGTTGGTGACGGGTGGTAGGTAGTGAGTGGTGGTGGCAGGTGGTGGTGGGGGATGCGTGGTGGGTAGTGGTGGCGGAAGACAGTGGTGGAAAATGGTAGCGGGTGGTGGTTAGTGTTGGGTGGTAAAAAAAAAAAAACTAAAAACTCAAAACGGAAACACATTTTTTGAGTTTACATCTTTTGGCCAAATTTATAAACTGAGACCACTGATTTATAAATAAAAAATTTACTAAACAAGTTTTTATTTGAGTTTTTAAAATTTTTGTAAATATAAATAGAAAACTGAAAACGTAAGTGTTACCAAATGGCACCTTAGAGCTTTAGATGGTAAAAATGTTGTAAATAAGTTACCAACGTAAGAAATGACTTATCAAAAGATTCTTAGGCTATATATGGTTTGATTTTTAGAAAAAAAATTTAAAAATTAAAAATTAATTTGGTTAAGAAATAAAAACTAAAAAATAATTATTATTTAAGGGTAAAAAATAATTATAATTTTAATTTTTGAGCAGGTTATATACATACGTATGGCTATTTCAATTTAATTTGTAAAAAATTATTTCTAACCACTCGAAAGATAAAAATTATATAAAAATGATAATTATTTTTATTTTTTATTTCTTAACCAAATTAATTTTTAATTTTTTTTCTAAAAATCAAACCATACATAGCCTAAGAATCTTTTGATAAATCATTTCTTATGTTGGTAACTTATTTAATTATTTGTTAATTTTATGACATTTTTACCATCTGAAGCCTGTTTGGTAACCATTTCGTTTTCAGTTTTCAATTTATATTTACAAAAATTTTAAAATTTGTCATAAAAATTTATTTGATAATTTTTTAATCTATAAATGGTTGTCTCAGTTTGTAAATTTGAGGAAAAAATGTAAATTCAAAAAATAAGTTTATGTTGGTTTTTAAACAGAAATTTAAAAATTTTACTAACAATTTTTTTTTCAATTAATTTTTTTTCAATGAATTTTTTTTCCAACTAATACTAACCGGCGGGACAATTGGTAATGCTACTTTAAACCTTAGGAAGGGGATTGTAATTTCTAAAATGTAAGGGGTGTCAATATAATTTACCCAATAAGGGCAAAATTAGCATTTAAAAAAAACTAAATTGCTAAGGGGGGAATCTGTAATGAAACTTTAAACCTCAGGGAGGGAGATGTGATTTCCAAAACGTGAAGGGGGAACTGTAATAAACATAAACCTTAGGGGGTTTCAGTGTAATTTACCCTATATATATATATATATATATATAATCGCACTTAATTAGAAAGTGACATTAAAAATAAATATTATCACACTCAATCAGATTAAGTGTGATTAAAAATTTGGGAATTGTATATTTTATATAAAAATCAATTTAAAATATTTTATACAATCACACTTATTTAAAAAGTGTGATTAAAAAGTAGTAATGTATATATAATCACATTTTAATTACCTTAAAAAATATATAAATAATCACACTTATTTAAAAAGTGTGATTAAAAAGTAATAGTGTATATATAATCACACTTTAATTAGAATGTATGATTAAAAAATATATATATAATCACACTTATTTAAAAAGTGTGATTAAAAAGTAGTAGTGTATATATAATCACAATTTAATTAGAAAGTGTGATTAAAAAATATATAAATAATCACACTTTAATTAAAATGTGTGATTAGAAAATATATATATAATTACACTTATTTAAAAAGTGTGATTAAAAAGTAGTAGTGTATATATAATCACACTTTAATTAGAATGTGTGATTAAAAACTATATAAATAATCACACTTTAATTAGAATGTGTGATTAAAAAATATATATATAATCACACTTGTTTAAAAAGTGTGATTAAAAAGTAGTAGTGTATATATAATCACACTTTAATTAGAAGGTGTGATTAAAAAATATATAAATAATCACACTTTAATTAGAATGTGTGATTAAAAAATATATATATAATCACACTTGTTTAAAAAGTGTGATTAAAAAGTATATAATCACACTTTAATTAGAAGGTGTGATTAAAAATATATATATATAATCACACTTGTTTAAAAAGTGTGATTAAAAAGTATATAATCACACTTTAGTTAGAAGGTGTGATTAAAAATATATATATATATATATAATCACACTTGTTTAAAAAGTGTGATTAAAAAGTATATAATCACACTTTAGTTAGAAGGTGTGATTAAAAATATATATATATAATCACACTTAATTGAAAAGTGACATAAAAAATAAATATTATCACACTCAATCAAATTAAGTGTGATTAAAATATCAATCTAATTTTTTTTTATCACACTTCCAATAAAAGTGAGATCTTTTTTTTTTATCAAAGTGTGATCTTTAACTATTTTTGTAAAATTTAAATTTGTCAAGAGCTCCCATGTTTGAGCCTCATTCACGCCATTGGAGATGAAATTACAAGCTAGAAGTCACATGCATGCATAATTCATAAAGGTTTGAGGCTCAATTGCATGTGTTGGAAGTGGTAGGAAAGAATTTGAGGCACGCATGCACGGTTTATATAGAGTTTTGTCATATAGTAAGTTTGAACTTGAGCAATCATGTAGAAATTATGGATAATTGACGCATGCATGTTTGAATTATCATGTTTTGAACCTTTGTTTCATGTTTTGGAAAATAATTTCGTACATGCATGGAGCTTATGAGCTCAAATTTGCTAACTTCATGAGTTTTGGAGAAAAGAGTTGTATGTTCTACATGCATGGAAGTTTTGGTTCTAATTTTGGTAAATTCATGGGGTTTGACTAAAAGAATTGGTGAAAATCAGACATTTATGTTTATGAATAAGTTTTCCAAGTTTATGAACAAGCCATGCACGAATTTGCCATTGAATTTGCATTTGGAAGCTCAAAACTCTATTTTGGAAAACCTAGATTTTTGAAGGTCGGTCGAGCGGGGGATTTACCTCTCGACCGAACATTTCGTGCATCCAGTAGTTTTGCAGGCTATTACAGCCCGCTCAAGCGACCACTTGGACGCTCGAGCGAACCCTTTGTATAGGTGAGCATTCTGGAGTTCGAGCCTGAAAGCTTTTGTCTGGGTCTGTGTTCCGTTGTCAACCAACTATTGTGCCTCACATGGAGGTTCCTAAAGCATCCTATGTTTAAGTTCTGTGGTTCTTGTATATATAAGACTTGTTTTGATGTTGTTGGCTGTACTTAAAAATACTGTAATGTGTGTGAGTATAATGTATGATTGACTTTTGACTATGTATATAAAGTTTTTAAATATTTCGTTTCATACAAGTTAGCACAGCTCATTGGACAACTATATTTATGTATTTGCTTCTGCTAGCCCCTCAATCTTGTTAATCTGTTCAGAGGCCTTCGGTAATCTAAGGATTACTGGCCGGTTACAATGCTAAACCTATAAGGGCGGGTTTGGTTCGTGACAATAACTTTCATCCTCGAGTGATCAACCTGAGGCACCCAAGTCTTAAGGGCGGTCAAAAATGCAGCGTCTACAGTTGACCCTCTTTGATAGAGCTTAGAGTCATGAAATGATGTGAGTGAATGTCAAAGCCAGAAGACAACCCATTTTAACAAAGCCGTAAGACTTGGGCAAACAAACAAAATGTAGATGCAGTTGGTTGAACCCGAGGGTTGCCTACATATCTCATTGCAAGGAATCAAACCAGTGTAGTTCAGGGGCAGGATGCAAAATGAGATACAATGCAATGCAATAATATAATCAAACCACAAGCAGTGTCTAGACACCCCATTTTTGACCGTCCTCAAGACTTGGACGTCATCGTTTGAACACTCGATGATCTTCCATGCTCGTGTTCGTTTTGGGTTCTTGAAGGTCTCGGCTGTGCGCCTTGCCTTAAGATCTCTCAACTCGACTGTTTTGTGCTTGGTTGTGGACCAAGGACTTGTGGTTTTTCTTCTAAGGGAAGAGGGTGGCTTGTTGGCCACTCTACATCCCATCGGCATCGGCCTTGTGCCATCGGCCTTGTGTTCTTGCTATCGGCCAAAAGTGTTGGCCGATCAGCACTCTTTTTGGTCGATTGGCACTTTGTTTAGTCGATCGGCCATATTTTTGAGCCAAGGCCTTTCCATCTACTTTTTGCAGATATTTTGTGCCAGCTATGACAATTGGTACCCACAATTCTAATCCTCCATACACGTATATAGAGGGATTTGCTTCAAGACCCAAGCTTATTGAACAAGCTTGAGAAGTGAAATTCTATAAAAAAGGGAGCCCCTCCTCCCTTTCTAGAGGTTGAAGAAATCTGAGATACAAGTTCTATATCTCTCTCCCTATATATATTTTACACCTCTCTCTTGTTTAGCCCTTGTTTGTGCCCAAAAGTGTAATATCTTCATACTATTGCACACAAACACCTACTAGAACACCATCCTTCGGTTGCTAAGTTCCTTAGGAGTTGGTTTTGGAGTTCTTGGGCTGGTTTTGATCAGAGGAGGTTGCTGGAGTTGTGTTCTTGAAGGTGTTCTTCAAGGGTGAGATTCTAGCTTTTGATACCCCATTTTTGCTTAAGCTTTTGCTTATACTTGCATGTTGTTTTAAGCTTAGCTCTTAACTATAAAAAGTTCTAATTTTGCATGCTTGTGATGATTGATTAAGGTCACTTTTGTGTTGGGGGTTGTTTACCTCCTCTTAGGCCTTGTTTTGTGCCTTTCCTTTTGAGCTTTGGAACCATCTTGTTTTGACCTTCTCACCATTAAAATCCAGAGGATTTTTAGTGGTGGAGAAGTGGTTTTGAAGTCTTGAATAGGAGAGGGGCACCCCCCCTCTCCTTGTGTCTCATTTGCTTGCATTGTTGGCACATAAGAGTAGCATGTTTGCTTAGCATGTTTTGGCTCCATTTTAGTAACTTTTTGGTGTTATTATAGCATGTCTCAACTATAATTTAAGTTGGTTTGATAACATCTTGCATGCTTCACATATTTATAGAGTAATCCTGCATGTTAGCATAACATGCACCTTGTGTTTGGACTCTCATTCTTGCATGTTTTAGACTCACTTTGGTATGCTTTAGGACTGTTTCAGTTCGCTTAGGCCATTTGCTTCATGTTTTGTATAAGCGTTGGTGTGAGTCCTTTTGCTATCTTCAATCTTTGAGCTTTCTTACATGCTATACTTGTCTTGTTGGGTTGATTTGGCATCATTCCATGCTTAATTTTAGAGCTTATAGTGTTGTTACACTTCCACTTTTGTCACCCTTTGAGTGCCTCTAAGGGTTGGGTTCTCTTTGCCTAGCTTATGGACCAATATGCGAGCATGCTTGTTTTCCCTTTTGGTGCCTTGGTTTTGGTGTTTTGGCCTCTAATTTAGGCACAATTGAGGTCTGCCCATTTTGGTTTAAGACCATCTTCGTATGTTGTTGCATGCTTGCTAGTTTGCATGTTGTTGCAAGCTTGTCACGTTGCATGTTGTTACATGCTTGCTAGCTTGCATTTTGTCACATGCTTGATTATGTTGCATTGCATTTGGCATGCTTGTTACCTTAGCCTTGTGTGCATGCTTGAGTCCTATTGCATTTGGCATGCTTAGGTTGCATAGCATTGCATTTCCATAATTGCATTGTATTTGGCATACATGCATTGCATTGTGTTTGGTTTGGGATTTCAAACCAAACACGAGGAACGAGGGACGTTTCATACTCGAAGTGACGAAACGTGCTTCAATCCTCGGTCGCCGGCACTCTTGATCCAACATGATAGAGTATGAGGCATTAGTGTGTTTTGGTACATTCATTCCATATTGATTTGCACACTTGGCTCCTTGGCCATCATGCATTGGAATGCGTGATTGATGGCCCGAGGGTCGAGCAATACACTCATTTGAACCTTAAACATGATAAGGAGTGTAATTGCAAACACATTCTTGCAAATGTATTGACATGCCTCTGTTTGTCCTCTGCTGTAGTAACAGGAGCAATTTGCAGGAAGAGATGGCCGATCGGCTACATAGTGTGCCGATCGGCTACAAATGGTTGGCCGATAGCATCAAAAGTGGTCGATGGCCATTTTCCACTGGCTGATGGCCACCCCTCTTGGCCAATGACCTCTTAGAGTGTCCATGAGGTGGTTCAGAAGCATCACAGAAGTTTGCACAGTTTTCAGAGGTGCAGAGCAGTGCAAACAGAGGTAACATGGGGTATGGCAACGGCTTTCCGAGAGAAGCCGACCGAGCGCGCATGCATCCCTCATCATGAGGCCATTTCATTGTTTTAATAGCTTAGAATAGTTATTTGCTTTAATTTGGTTATGTAATAGTTAATTAGCTTGTCAGTTAGTTAATTAGATGGTTTGTATTATTTATTCGGACCCTCCGTCAAGAGGGCGAATTTTGTAATAAGTGTGCGTAAGTGTGTGAATGTCTTCCAACCCCACGTCTTTCTCCCTTTTATTTAACTGCTTATGATGGTTAGTTCTAGGTCATGTTTCAATTAGCATTCCTATGCTTGCATGTTTGCATTCATTCATCTGTCTTGCATGCACCGGGCTCGGCGCATCATACAAACTGCATTGTATTTCAAATCCTACTTGAATACATGATTATCAAATTGCATTTCATATGCCATCTTAGAATAGCCGAGCCTATTTTAGTTACATTTTGCATGTGTCACATTAGGCATCTTAACATAGTTAGGATCATGCATTGATTACTAACTAGTTGTTGTTTTGGCTCAGAGTACACTGTAAGTGTTTATGCTTTAGCATCCTTGCATGTGTGTGAGTGTTGCCATGATAGCATGCTTGCCATGAGGCTAATTGCTTATTTGCTATAACTGCCTGAATGCCTGTGGGTGAAGGTTGGATTGCTTGAATTGGAACAATTCATCGAAATGCGAGTTTTAAGCCCACTTGAGAGTGGCAAAATCATGTTTTCTAAGCCCACCTGAGGGTGGCAAATCCACGTCTTAGCCAACTTGCGAGTAGCACCTTCAAACCATTTTCAAACAAACATAAGATGTTTTTGTTCCAACTTAGGTGATCTAGTCTATACTTGTGTGTTGTGCGTATCACATAGTAATTCTAGGCTAATAACTGGAATAAGAACGTATCTGTTTTCAAAAACAAGATATCATGTTAGTAAAGGCTGATCTTTCGATCGAGCGAGCGGGGGTGCTCATTACATGACCTTCCTCTCTCGTACCCAAGTTCCCGAGCCGAGGAAACTTTGGTGATGACGGACACGTGACCTTAGGCACGAGTCAGGGTTTCCTAAATTCCCCAAAATAAAATATTTAGGTGGCGACTCTGTATCTGGCAAAGTAGTCCATGTTTGGCATTTCTTTACAAAAATCAGTTTTCCAAAACGATTTGCCGGATTTTGCCGGATTTGGACTCTTTGGTGATTTATCGGTCTTGCATTGCACTTTGCAAGACCAGATTCAGAACTGTGACATTGAGTCCGAACTGTAGTAGTCCAATGAATAAAACGGATTTCTCATGCTGTTTCGCACGCGGAGCCCGGGACGTTCGAGCACGTCTACACAGTGCAAAACACACGAATACCATAAAGGGATGGGGATGCAAAATCAAACTATGTTTTATATAGAAAATAAATAGGCACGAGCCAAATGACGCCGAACACAGGCTAAGTGCCTACATCCTCAATACTAGCCTCAGTGCAACATGAATGCTTACACATAACAGAATCATGTTTCAATGTGAAAGGGGTGTGAGCACATGCAAGACTATGTTTTTCACAGAAAGAGAAAGAGTACAAGTAATTGGGTGGTATGATATAAGTGAGGAATCATCTGCTGGGGAAAGATAATGATCCTAAACGCTGAATGCAACTAGACAAAGTACGATACAATAGATGCAGTGGATGCAAAACCACCTCTAACACAGAAAAAGTGCCGACACCCTCAATACTGGCCTCAGCGCAGGATGGGTACTTATACATGACAGAACCATGTTTCAACGAGGGAAAGGTATGAGTACATGCTAGACTAAGTTCAACATGGAAAGGATGTAGCCGATAAAATGGTATGATGTAATGGATGTAATGGATAGTACAATATATGCATGCGATAGATGTTATATGCAATGCAATAGAGGTAATAAATATCATGATGCAGCTAGGAAGTGAAAGTGATGCCTTAGAAAGCACCTTGTAGGGGCAATCGACGATGACTCGCCTTATGCTGATGTGGATCTTCCTCTTCTTCTTGGTTTTAAGACTTCTTCATGCATTTTGCGCTTCCAAACCATAGGTACTACTTTTCTTCTTGGCCATGTTTGTAACTTTCCCTATTCTCCAATAGGGTGACAGACTAGATTGGTTTAGTATCCAAAATTAAGGCGCGTAAAAGCTACCTAAACCTATGGGGTTGCCATATAGATTTCAAGCCGAGGATACACCCCTAGGTATTTAAACTGTACTTTAGTCTCAAAAACTCCAAACCTTTGTGTTCTAGGCATCGGCCACTCAAATTCTAGTTTCCACCGTCTTAGTTTATCTTCTGAGAACTCACTACAAACACAGTCAGGTGGCTATACCAGACCGTCTAAAGTCGTTCGGGCACGACAAAGACCAAAGGAATTGAACCTTTAGAGGATTTATGGTCTCCTAGACTCAGGTGAGTGCACAAGACAATGCGGGGGAGGTGCACAAAATAGTGCAATGCAAGGCAAAACAGTGCCATACAGGTGCACAAGACAATACGATGCAGGGTTGCATAAAATAGTGTGATGTAGGGTGCACAAGATAGTGCGATGCAAAGTGCATAAGATAGTGTGATACAAAGTGCACAAGGCAGTGCGATGTGAGGTGCACAAAATAGTGTGATACAAGGTGAATGAACAAAATAGTGCGATGCGAGGTGCACACAACAGTGCGATACAAGGGACAGATGTATGAATGCACAAAACAGTGTGATGCAAGGTGCACAAAATAGTGTGATGTGGGGCGAATGCATAAAATAGTGCGATGCAAGGTGAATGCACAAAATAGTGCGGTCTAGGTTACAATATAAGATGAATGCACAAAATAATGCTACATGGGAGATGCAAAAAAGTGCTATGTAAGATGCACAAAGCAATGCTAGGTGGGGTGCACAAAATAGTGCAGCGTAAGCGTAATGAGTAGTAAATAAAGTAACGCATCATGTACTTGAAATGAGATGAGTGTAAGGCAACTCGCCACAACTTATTGAAATGTAATTGAAAAACACTGCGGAAGGTAACTCAACGAAGCAAGAGCAATCAATCACGCAGTTCAAATCAACCAGAGTGTATGAGCATGCATGCATAATTCAAAACACATGTATTAATTAGAGGAAAGATGGCAATCCCAAGAGAGTTTTGAAAATGGTCGGACACAATTTTTGAAAGTTGACTCATATCAGAATCATCATGAGAGTGAGCCCACCCTAACGCAAGGGAAAGTGCCCGACAAATGGCTCTGATCAGATTGAGAGAAAGGTTGGGAAGGTTGGGTTCATGCCCTTTGTTCAATTGACGACCCGACCAGATGCATTGAAAATTGCCCCTAGTGTCCAGTCATTGGCCACCGGTTGGGTTCATGGCCCTTGTTCAATGGATGGCCCAATCAAATGTACTGAAAATTGCCCCTAGTGTCCAGTCGTTGGCCACCTTTTTCAACATTATACAAGCAATCAGATCCTGGAATAGTTGCCAAACAATCAGACTCATGCTTCTCTTCTATCCCAATATGTTAAGAACTTACTCCAGTCCCCTCCAAAGCAGTGACAAATTTCTCATGTACACTTTGCAATGATCATGAATGCGATGCCCCTTGTATGGGCACTCTCAGTTTGTTTATGAATTCCACACATAGACTTGTTTTCGAGTTTGGAGAGAACATTCATGTATGGAATTTTGACCATGTCACTCTATTGAACTTTGAGCAACAAATACGCTATGGTGACTCAATGAAGAGCGCTTTTGAGTGACAGATGTGCTATGGTGACTTGATAAAGAGTGCAGACCGAAAGAAATACTAGGCACGACACTACATAACTCACAACTGACCCAAAAGCAGAAAAAGACTCAAGGTAACTGATCATTCATAGTGCCCTTAGTTTTACTTATGCTCCATGTTAAACTCCATTTCGATTCCCTCTTTTGCTCCAGTTAGAGATCCTACTGATAAGTTCAAATGTTGAAAATTTCTCCACTTATTGATTCAGATTAGTTCTTTCTTACCAAATGCAAGTATGATATGCATAGCAGTCGATGTAGTTCATGGATTGATGCGAAGCTGACAACGTGAATCGGGTAAGATGATCGGATCGAGATGGATGAAATGGATATGGTTGAGACCGAACTTCAGGATGAAGTTGCCTATGTATCCTAAAAATGGAAATCAGGTCAATGTAGTTCATGGTTAAGGTTCACTCGGGTGTTGACACTCTTATTTTGCGCTCTGACTTTTGCCAAAGTCGCCCCTTCAGGGTTTTTAACCTTGCAAGCTATATACTTTTGATTTTTCATTTTTCATGCTCTAACTTTTGCCTAGGTCACCCTTTCGGATTTTCGGCCTAGCGAGCCTCTCAAGGATAGCGTTACAGCACTTGCGGTGAATTTGATCAATAGTCATCCTTGCTCTAACACTAGAACTAACTTCGCCTTGATTTGATCTTGGTTCTCTATTCTCTTATGCATGACTTTTTCCTTTCTTTTGCTCCATTTTCAGAGTCTATTCTTCTCGCAATGTGGTACCTTCTTGCATTGGGTTTCCCGAATTCAGACAAAAGTTCATTTCCTCATAGTTGATTAGATTTCATTCCAATTGATACCCCTGGCTTGATAGTTGATTTTTTTTTTCTTTTTCCTTCTTTTTTCCTTTCTTTTCTTTCTTCTTCTTTCCCTTTTTTTCTTTTGGTTTTTTTTTATCCATTTCTTTTTGGAGGAATGAAAACAATAGGGGGAGGAATTCTATGATGGTGAGGGCTGAAAGCCGTCTTGTGTTCGCCAAAATGATCACATAACAGTGAAGAGAATCCCCAGGATAATGTAGGATACCACTCATAATTCTGAACCCATCTTCGCAGGCTTGCAAAAGAAATAGTTTAAAATTTTGAAATCATGAAGGACACTGTACTGATTAGTCAGAATTCACTGAAACCATTCGGGGGATCTGTCTCAATACTCGAGCTTATTAACAAAATCTCATTCAAAAAACAGTTTCGAAGTTTTTCCCAATTTTTTTAATAAGTCACACAAGAATTACTATAGGCACAATAAAATGATCAGAAACTTGACTCCTGCTTTCTTATTATTAAAACAACACAATGAAGACCTGAGGGTACATAGGAGCGATGCCAGAAAAGACAAAGAAAACAAAACTCACAACACAACTATTTACAGGACATAACTCAAAACAAAATAAGCATTTCTGAGACAAAAGGGGTTTTCCTTCTCCAAGTCCATCTGTAGAATTTCAAAAACAACTTCAAGTAGCCCACGGGAAGGTCCAGACTTGTTTTCAATTCAACAATACTAACATCCACACCTAGAAGGATTGATTTCCGACTTTAAAATCCGGTCTCACAGATTGAATCTCACAATTACGTTGTCTCCACACGTCTTCTTGACTAAAACAATTGCTTTTTCACACTATGCCCCTACTTTAGAAGGTCCTTTCCAAATGCTTTCGATAATTTCCCTAGCTGAGACTGGGGTTCATCATTCCAACCATCAGTGCTGGAATCTCTAGAGAGCCCACTTCTTCATCAAGCTTGAAGTCACCAAGATCGAATAAACTTTCCATCTCTTCAAAGATTTTGTTCCTTTTGCTCAGATTGGAATCAGAAGATTCAGGAATGAACACAATGGGTTTGGGCTCATTGGTGGGTATGATGTGTTGGCTAGGGTAATGGTTGGTTGTTAGCAAGTTGTGGGTGGGTTTTATGTTATGAAGTGGCAATCTATTGTAGTCAAGGAGAGGTTTTTTGACAGCTTTAGGATTTTTAGGTGGGGTGATGACCTTATTGTCAATCAAGTCTTGGATTTTGTGGCGAAAGTGTAAGTAGCGGTCAGTATGGTGACTATACTGCTAATTGAATGTGCAATATTGCGTAAGGTCATGCTTAGGTGGGAAAGGATTAGGGAGAGGTCAAGGATTGAGCAGATTGAGATAACTTTTCTCCATTAGTACCTTCAATGCATAGGTTAGGCTCATAGGGAGATGGGTGAAGGTTCATTTTTGGGAGGAGGGAGCACTAGTTTTGGAAATATTGGCAAATGGATTGGGGGGTGTTAGCCGGGTATTCATGGGCTTGGGACTAGAATTAGAAGGGGTATTTTTGGTAAAGCATCCGTTTTCATGGCTTGCCTCCTGATTCAAAATGCTCTCATCCTGAACGACAAAAGTGTCATCCACAGTCTTTGCAACAACTGTGAGCATTTGCGGCTTGTTCAACCCTTTGACCTTTAAAGTCTTAATAGCCCATCGAAGATGTGCATAGGGATCCATACTTGTCCCGGCCTTGTTCTTGCAACTTGCTTGTGCTTGGTCGAGGGATTGGGTGGCTATATCGAAGTAAGGCCCATTTGTTGTCGATCTTTCATCACCCAGACTTGAGATAGTTTCGGGTTGGCCCTTTTCAACTACAGCTCACCCCAAGATTGGGGAGCTTTTTGACGGGATCGAAACCCCAAATGTTAAATTTTCCACCGTTGCTTGAAGGTTTTTAATCATTCCCAACATCTTAGCAGTAATGGGTTTGGTCATTTGGCGCTCTTGGCGTACCCGAACCGGATTGGGTGCATCCATCATGCACAAATCAGTACTTTCCATAATGAACACCTTTGGCTTGGGTAGATGGACTGAGGTGATGTATATACTGGCGTTAAAGCTAGATGGTAGTGTATGGATGTGGTTAAGGTGAGGAGGAGGTACTTGGTTGTGGATGAGAAATGGGTTGGTAGTAACATTGGGTTCTTGAGGTGGAGTTGTTGTCTGGTTGTCGATGAGATTCTAAGCCTCACGACGAAGGCGGTAGTTGTAGATCAGTTTTTTTGCGCCCCCTTTTGGAAACTCGAAAAGAAGCCTTACAGTTCGAACTCCCACGATTCTGAATCTAATCTCGCAAGTGCAATGTGAAATTGATAAACACCAAAGAGTCCAAATTTGGCAAATCTTTTGAAAAATCGATTTTAGAATGAAAAAGGCCAAAAATGGATTGCTTTGCCAGATATAGAGTCACCATCTAAATATTTTATTTTGAGGAAATTAGGAAACCCATGACTCATGCCAAAGGCCACGTGTCTGTCATCACCAAAGCTGCTTCGGCTCGAGAACTTAGGTACAAGAGGAGAAGGTTATGAATTGAGCATCCCCGCTCGCCCGATCAAAGATTGGCCTCTACCAATCATGATATGATTTTTTTGTAAACATTATGTGCTCTTGTTTAGGTTGTTAGACTAGCAGTACTATGTGATGCGCACATGCAAGTACAGACTAGTTTGCTCAATTTGGAATAATTCAATTCATGTTTGTTTTGCGAAAAGGGTTTGAATTTGCCACCTCAAGTGGACTTAAAGTTTGCGGATTTTCCACCAAACATAGTGGGCTTAAAATTGATTTGCCACACAGCAAAGTGGGCTTAAAACTTGCATTCGTTCAATCGTTCCAATTCAAACAACAAGCCTTCATCCACAGGCATTCGAGCATTTTATCAACTAAGCATTTAGTCTCATGGCAAGCATGCTAGACAAGGAAACATTCACATTCATGCAAGTATGCTAAAGCATTAAAAACTCACCTAGTACTCCAAGCCAAAAGAAGACAGAGTTAGAAAAATATGTGTGCTTCTTAACTATGCAAAATGACTAATGCAACACATGCGATATGCAATTAATAGGCTCGGCTACTAATATGGCATATGATTCGATTTGATAACATGTGGTTTAAACATGTATTCAAGGAAGGTATTGAAATGACAATGCAGTTTGAATGATGCGTCGAGTCTCAGTGCAAGCAATATGAATGAATGGATGCAAGCATAAGGTATACTAATTGAAACGTGACCCTAATCTAACCAACAAAAGTGGTTAAGTAAAAGGAAAAAAGACGTGGAGTTGGAAGACATACACATTATTATATTTTGCTCTCACGAATGAGAGTTCGAATGAATAAAAGCTAACTAACCAACAACTAATTAGGGCTAAGCTAATATAAGCTAATTATCACAAACCAAAATAAAAAAGCTAAACTAATTAACTAATTATTACAACATTTCAATGGATTAACTAGTAAGCTAACTAATTAATTTACAACACAAATGTAAGCAAACCAGGCAATTAACATTTCTAATTATGCTACCACTACTCTCCCTTGGGAAGTGGAAGATGCACATGCTCGGTTTCCACCAGAAAAGACCTCCGTCTTGCTCTCGAAATCCTCTGTTTGCAGAGTTGAACATTTCCAGAACCTTTCTGCTCCAACTTACCAAAATTCTACTAAGGTTTACATTAGTGGCCAGTCGGCCATGGATGAATGTTGTCGGCTATCTGCCGACCAAGAAGGTAGTCTGCCAACCATCTAGAGTGCACTGTCGGCCATGGATGGTGGCCTGCCAGCCACTGATGCACTGGATCACCATGCTGCAATAGAGTACAAACAGAGCAAAAAGGGGGGTTTTCCAAGGATTATCTGCACAATTCACCCCTTCATTTCATGGACAAATCCAAGGAGTTATGAACTTAAACCACAAACCACCAATCTAAGAAATTTCATTGCATGATGACTTGTGATTCAAGGTGTGCAAGCTCAACGAATGCAAAACAAGACATTCAAGAATCATCACCCTATCATGCATGATCAAGGGCAATGGAGACCTAGGAAACTTGAGACATTCATCACTTTGAGTATGAAATGTCCCAATTTTCCTAGTGCTCAATTAACATCCAATTGAACATACAACACACAAGTTATTATCTTGCTCAATTTTAGTCCCAAGTTGTTAGTTACTCATTTTAACTTACCAACCGTTACTTAGTCTAATTAAGTCCAAAAGGTGAGAGTCAGGTTCCTCTAATGGAAAGAAGGCTCAAAACACAAGTTGCTTTGGGTATGAAAGAAGTCTCATACCGTTGGTAATGAACCCCCAAAGGGATTAGACCATTAAGTATGAAACCTCAATTCCACACTTAGGCAAACAAGTGACTTGAAACCAATTTCAAAGCAAAAAGAAAAATCAAGAAAGGAGCGAGGTTACAGAGGTGATTAGTGCTGAAATCAAGTGCAAAACAACACCAAATCATGCAATCAACTCAAACAAGAGGTGCCTAATGGCCTAAAACACCAAACTTGTGAGGACTATTACACTACAACCATACAAAACAAGACTCAACTGATCCAACCAGCCCAAAACAGAGCTAAAGCAGTCTAAAACAAGGGCAAAAACATGCTGGAATACAACTACAAAAAGCTAGAAAAACATGCTAACACATGGAGCTAACTAGGCTAGCAAATAAGACATAAGGAGGGGAGGCTAACCCCTCCAATTTTGGACTTCAAAACATGTTTTTTGCCACTGAAAGATGGGAGGCTAACCCCTCCCAAAAAGATGGTTTAAAGATGGGAAACACAAGTGAAGAAACCTTACAAAGAAGGTATAAAGAAGGGTAAACCACCCCCTACCTTAAAATGCCTTCAAACCACAAATTTCAGCCCATTTTGACAGAGTTTTTATAGCCCAAAAATATAAAAAAAAAAAAAGAGAGGAAAACAAGTACATAAAGTAAGCAAACAAAGCAAATGTTATGCCTCTTGAAGAGAAGAGTGATTCTAGGCAACAATTCAAGCCAAAAGTAACTTGTAGAGCTCCAAGAGGGCCTCAAAAAATCTCAGCTCAAAGGTGATCAAGTTTGGTTAAGGAAGTAAAGGCAAGAGTGTAGAGTAAGTAGGCAAAAGTGTAGAGAATTGCAAGAGAGAGAGAGAGAGAGAGAGAGAGAAAATTTTGAGTTTGATATCTTCTAACCTCAAAACATGAGAGTGGGACTCTCTATATATAGAAAATGTGAATTCTATACAAGGAGATCTAGCCCTCTACGTATGGACAGATGCATGCATCTGTGCAACCGGCTGGTATAGCTGGCGTAAAATATTTGCAGAAAACACTAGTGGCCGACCGGCCATGAGTGATGGCCGGCAAGGCATCATTGATGGCCGGCAAGGCACATCAATGGCTGACAGACCAGAAGCTCTGGCCGGCAGCCTTCACAGATGGCGGCAGGCCACCAGAGACTGTAGGAGGGAAAGACCAAGACATGGTCCAAAAATGAGACAAAATGGATGCAGGGTTTGAAAGGTTCAAACCTGTGGCGTTCTGCTGAGGACTTTGCATGCTCGGCGAGCAAACAGACTCATCATCGAATGTACCTGCAAGGACATCCAAGTCTTAAACGGCCATAAAAAATGGGGTGTCTACAGTTGCCCCTCTTTAACAGAACTCAGAGTCTTGAAATGACGTGAGTGAATGTCAAAGCCTAGAGACGACCCATTTTGACAAGGCCGTAAGACTTGGACAAACAATCAAGACAGAAAACAAAATGGTTGTGCCCGCAGGCTGCCTGTGTATCCCTTTGTAAGAGATCAAACCAGCGTGGTTCTGGGGCAGAATGCAAACGATATGCATGATGCAGGAACATAACTCATGATTATGTAATGAGGTTGTGCAATGAAACATTTAAATGCAAATGCTATGCAAAGAAATGCCACAGTTAAACAAACTGAAACAAGGTACATCAATTCTAAACATGAAAAGAAGTGCATAAATAAACACGCCCCGCATGGAAATAACGAGCCAAACCAAATTTCATGCAGAAAGGATGTAAGAAAATTATGTAGGCTTAACTACACATCACGCAGGAAAGGCGAAGGGCGATATAACCGTCGGGTACACCCAAGGTCTCAATCGAGATCCTAATGTGCTGCACGCGGAAGGAGAAAAAGGATGGCGTGAACACCGGGACGCACCCGAATGTTTTTAACCAAAGTAATTAATCCTAACGCGTCTCACGCGATAGGAGAAAAGGTGGTGTGAACACCAGGACGTACCCGAATGTTTTTAACCAAAAGGATCAATCCTAACACGTCTCACGCAAGAGGAAGAAAGGGTGGTGTGAACACCGGGACGCACCCGAATGTTTTTAATTGAAGGGATCAATCATAACGTGTCTCACGCAAGAGGAGGAAAGGGTGTTGTGAACACACCCGAATGTTTTTTACTAAAACAATCCTAACGTGTCTCACGTGAGTAGAGGAAAGGGTGGTGTGAACACCGAGATGCACCCGAATGTTTTTAACCGAAACAATCCTAACGTGTCTCATTCGAGAGAAGGAAGGGATGGTGTGAACACTGAGATGCACCCGAATGTTTTTAACTGAAACAATCCTAACGCATGTCACACGAGAAGAAGAAAGGGTGTTGTGAACACCGGAACGCACTAGAATGTTTTTAATCAAAACAATCCTAACGCGTGTCACGCGAGAGGAGGAAGTGGTGGTGTGAACACCGAAACACACCAGATTGTTTTTAACCGCAACAATCCTAACATGTCTCACGCGAAAGAAGGAAGGGGTGGTGTGAACACCAGGACGCACCCGAATGTTTTTAAGTGAAACAATCCTAACGCGTCTCATGCGAGAGGAGGAAAGGTGGAAAGATATGATCCGAAGGGCACGAGTGATTTTTCCTGGAGCTCCTCTGAATGAACTATACATACAATATCGTGCATGTGAAGGAAAGAGACTTAACAAATGCGACATAGTAGGAATGCATGTTCTATGCAATACATACAGCTGAGATACAATGTTAGTGGCATGTTCTATGCGAGAAACAAAAGCATAAGCATATTCTATGCATGATTGGTAACGGGAGCATATTCTATGCATAAAAGCAGATGCACGTTCCATGTAACAGCGAATAAGAAATGCGTGTTCTATGCAAGATATCAAAACATGATTTGACAAGAACAAACTCAAAGATAACTTCCGATTTACCTCTCAGAAGAATTACAATGTGTTTAAAGGATACACTTCATTCATGTTGGCAAGAAACGAACATCGCGCCCCGAAAATACAGTTTCGAGCTTCAGCAGAGGCATTCTGAGCTCAACAATAAACAATCCCTTCAATTTTTGGAAACCAAGGACGCAAAATAGCATCAACCATCCTAGGAGAGCTGTCGGCCACCTGCCGGCCATGAGGAAAGGCCGCCGGCTAGGTGCCGGCCATTGGTAGACCTCGCCGGCCATTGATAAGATGGCAGATTGAGAGCAAATTGGGTAATTAAGCTCGACCCTTTAAGTATGAGCCACTAGGGCTCATTTCCTCACTTTCCCTTGTCCGAAAATCATTTTCCTTTCCCTCTAAGCCCTTCTTCTATCTAGATTTTCGCTTTCTACGAGTTTTCCAACACCCTACGCGAAGTTGATTCGCTAAATGTCCTTTGTTCTCTTCACTTTGAACCGATCGAAACTTGATTTCGGTGCTTCCTTCCTCATTTCCGTCATTCTAGGCTCATTCCCCTCAATTTTCTCTCGAGTTTTGTGCACTTTTTTCGGCTTTGACTTCTTCCTCCATTTTCTCTCTCCTAGGGTTTGACTTTTTCCAAGTTTACCCTTTTTCTTCATTTTTCTTCACTTTTCACCCATCTCACACCTATTTTCAGATGGTGGATGAGGTTCCTCATGACGGGGCTCCCCTGGAGGTTTCCCTAGTAGTACCACCTGTGCCAGAGGTAGAGAAGCCGATAGCTGATCTTGAGGCTGACTTAGAGGCAGAGTTCAAGCCTAAGGCCGAGCCAGAGCCGGAGCCACTACCACTGAGGGTACTGCCTTCTGATCCAGTGAGATATCACCCACAGACACACATAATGCCTACTTCCAAAGGCATCAGACGCTTCACCGAGTTCGCCCGTGGTGCACCAGAGGACCTTTTGTTGAGGGAGCCAAAGTCTCACTTGTCGGCCATTGCCATCGAGGTAAGAACTCTTTTTTATTTTATTTTATGTATTTCTGCTTCATGTATTCCTACCTTTAGTTATTTGCAATTCTTACACTACCTTGTATTCAGATCCACCTGATTGCATTTCAATCGCTTCGTTTATCTAATGCATTTCATGCACTGCCCTATATGATGCATTTCATTTGCCACAGGGCGAGTCTCGCGCCTTCAGAGGCTATAGTGTCACGACCGCTCGAGACTAGTATAACGAGATTCCAGCTAGAGTTCGAGACATCATCGACGAGGTAGGCTTCGGCCTCTTTTGCTCCGGCTTGACTCGTGTCATCGCGAGCCGTCCCTTCCTAGGAGCGCTGGTGGAGAGGTGGTGGGATACCACCAACTCCTTCCATTTTTCCACCGCAAGGGTGATGACGATGACTCCTCACGACTTTGCCATAATCACCGGCTTAGACGCAGGGGGCGATCCGATCCCTATTGATGCAGATATGGAGGAGTGGGAGGCAGCCTGGTTCGAGCTACTGGGGGCATACCCACCCATATACCAAATGGGGGTGGTGAGATATACTTGGTTCGTAGAACGATTCAGAGGGATTGAACCTGAAACAGTAGAGGATACCGAGCAGTATGCCAGAGGCTTCCTGATGTTCGTTTTCGGTACCACCTTGTTTTCGAACAGGTGAAATACCGTTGGCCTGTATTTGCTGAGCACCCTGGTGACCCCTCCTCGGGTTCATTTCTATGACTGGGGTGGAGCTAGCCTCACCACACTGTACGGATATATGAGCTCCACCATCCATCTGCGGGGAGACCTGATTGGAGGCTACTTGCGAGCCTGGGAGGTACAGATCTCAGTTCCTTCTTTGTACTTTATGTTCACTTTATAGTTTCTGTTTTAAATCTATTTCAATACATGCTTTCTGCTTTGCATTTATGTATCTGCTCAAACACTGTACATACACTGTGCTTTCTGTTTTACACTTTCTGCATCTGCTTGAACACTGTTCTGATCACATACCACTTAATTTTCCCTGCAGCTATAGGTATACGCATACTTTCTGACTCTCACCTCGGAGCCTGTAGTGGAGCTTTCGTTGACGGTACCCTATTCGCGGATATGCGACGATCAGCTTCGCTGTAGGACCCATGAGCCTTTCACTTTCTTCAAGAGGTACTTCGACACGGTAGCCACCCATGAGGTAATCTGAAACACATTCATTTCATTTTTGCTTTGAAACTGTTCTGCTTCACACATTTAGAAACTGACAGCAACTAATAGCCTGTACAACTCCTGTTTGCAGATCACGTGATAGCTATGGGCCTTGATGCCAGGGGGGTGCAGGGTCAGTTCGCCGACGCCTGGGCCATCTCCCACTATCACATTCTGCTTAAGGGTCCGATCTGCTGGGCCTGGTTCTTGGGTGAGCGCTTCCTGTGCCAGATTATGGGTGTACCAGACCTGGTCATCCCAATGGCTCCACCAGAGTCCTTGCGGTCCACAGAGAGCCTATCAATTGAGGAGGTCATCCAGCTCATGGTGGGCCTAGATGTCGACTTCTTTCGAGCAGAGGGCGACTACACAGATTTCATCTTGACACACTTGATCCCAGCCCTGACGGGTGTTCGTGGAGATGAGGAGGCGGGGGCTCCTGCCGCTAAAGTGAGGCGCAAAGTGACCCGGGCAAGCAGGGATCGTGGCAGAAGGGCTTCCCGAGCGGGGCAGAGGGCTGATTGGCCAGAGCTCCCCACTACGCTGACTTGCTGGTGACACACAAGGAAGGCCTACCAAATCCTGATTGAGCTCGCAGCGGCTGGTCATGAGCTTGTTGGGGCCCAAGGCTCGACTTCAGTATGAACCACACTTTGGCGCTTGCACTCCATATTTCATTTTAGATATATCTATGGCAAATACTAATCACTCAAATACATTTGCAGGCACCGATCGAGTACACATGAGGCACCCTCGAGCTGATAGCCTCGCTGATGGGGATAATACAGAGGAGAGAGACGCTGCTCAGCCTCTATGATGTTCAGTTAATTTCTTCAGTTTTACAATCTAGGCATCAACTTTCCACTGACACATTGATACTAACGTTGACAATTTCCCAAACTGCACCGATACATTGCATTAATAGACCACATCTGATACACTACACTTGCATACTGTATTCATACACTACATCTGACTTCTGCATATACTCATTCTGCATGCTATACTTGTATCCGATACCAATGTTGTAACTGATATGCAACAATTATCCCTTACACATCCCACCCATGTCGATGGCGCCAGCAGGAGCTGCAGCACTTGCACCAGCAATATCTCTTCTAGCAGCAGGAAGGAGAGAGAGAAAGATTCTGATATGCGGCCGAGGTAGAGCCAGAGGCACCCAAGACAGGAGCGGCCCTTCGGAGCCCATTTTGAGTGATGATGATGCTGAGATGAGCGACTTTAAGGAGGCAGCGAGTCAGCATTCAGAGTCATCTGAGAGTGGAGATGATGACACCGGCTCGGGTTTCGAGAGCAGGGGCGATGCCGAGGTAAGCTCCGATGTGGAGGGCGGAGATGGCTCTGGTTCATACTCTCGTCCAGATTTAGACAGCGGTGCCAACGGAGACAGTGCCCCACAGTCTACTCCGAGGAAGAGGACAAAGAGGGCTTCTCGAGCCTGAGGCAACCAATGCTAATTTATTATATTTTTGATTAGTTTCTTTTTGCTTATAGTTTTAGCACATTGTACAGCTTCAGACATGTTTTATTTGCTTTAAAAACTTGTACCGCAATTTTTGTAAAAACAACCATGATCGGAATGAAAACCAATTTTTATTTGAAAAAGTGTTGCATTTTGCATCATGAGCACCACATTGCATGAAAATGAGGTTGAACTCGATACTGAAAACTGAATACTTGTATTAGCACAACAGTTTTAATTAGGTAATGAACCGACCAACAACTGAAATAACAACAATATACAACTCGATAAACAATACAACAACAACAACTCGATAAACAGAAACAACACAAATACAACTTGATAGGCAAAACAAGACTCTAAAACAGACAAAGAACAGAACAAAACACATGCTTTCAGCATCTTTCCAGCACAAATAAGGACAGCAGGCTAGAGTGGGAGACTGCCCGCAATGAGTGGTGATTGCCGGCCATGTGAGGTAGCTGTCCTTCGTCGCCCAACAATGTGGTTTGCCGGTCATCAATGTGCAGGTCCTCCAAAATGTTGACACCCGGCTTCCACTCACTGCCTTATCTTCTACAAAAGGTTGGACCTCATAGTTTCTTCATTTCAGCTACAAATTCTTCACAAATGGAGCCATTTTTCGCCGAAAAAACTCTCGAATTGGATTGCGACTTTAGATGGCTCGGAAAAGGTGAACTTCTGGGGTTTTGGTATAAATGCACTATTCCCGCTGAACCGTTCTCCGCTTTGTTTTCCATTTCTACATGTCGCGGCTAGATGTTAGAACCCGATTACACATGTCTTTAGCTTCAAGGGACAAGAGATATGCCCGACAATCGAAGAATTTCAAGTGCTAATGGAATCTTGGCACGATGAGGAAATCATACCTCAACCCTGCTTTGGACACATCTAAGATTTGGGACGGATGTGCGGACTTACTTTACACGAGGCTCGATCCTGGGTTGACAATGGAGAGCTGGATATCCCTAGTCTGATTCATCGATTTTCTGAAATGGGAGACTAAGGTAATCTTCTTTGGCGGGGTTTTTGGCAACACGCCCTCTGCTTGTGCATGTTGGCTCGTTTCTTTCTTGCCCCTAGTTTCGAAGGGTCTAGCATTCGACTCATCGAAGTGGTCCAAGGTTTAAAAGAGGGCAATAGTTGTATTGGCTTAGCGTTAGCCGAGACTTTGATGGGCTTAGACGCCTTCCATCAGCGAAAGACAAACAAATTCGCGGGGAGTCCATTACTTTTTCAGGTAATGTTTCCCACCCTTTCTAATATGTGTTTCTCACATCTCTAGGCACTCATGCTCTATTTTTCTCTCAAAGCCCTTTTCTCACTTTTCTCTCTTTTCTCTCAACATACATCTCTCTATTCTTTAATCCCTCTTTTCTTTCATCCCTCCCCAAATATAGCTAATGGACAAACTGAAGGTAGTGGACTCTTGCCCTGCATACTCAGCTCGACCATACTTTTTTTGCCAACAGCTAGTGGATTTCCCGAATGAGGGATGGTGGTGCCACTAGATGTGCAACAGGTCTGCTGTTGACATTGCTTGGCATTGCCCCTGGCTTAATCTGACCGAAATAAGCTACAACATGACTCGGCAACCTGGCATTCAGCTAATTGGCCTGACACACTGTGTATTCTACTTTCTGTTCTGGTTCAAGCGTCAGTTTGGACATGATCAAACTTATCCAGAGGATGGGGTAGAGTACCCAGTTTCATTTCCAATTCGAGGTTCACATTTGACTAGGTACCTCACTGCTTGGAGGATGAGAGAGCTTCTGGCCACTGCCCCTAGCTTCAGTTGCGCACTTTCTGGTGAGTGCCTGAGTTGGCTCGAAGAGGAGGGGCAAACCGAGCCCACTTTGGCATTAGAAGCTTCCACAAGCACGAGTGGGGGATGCAAGAACACCTGACTCATCTATGCCCCTAGTTTATTACTTTGATCTTACTTTCCAAGTTTTATGAACGTAATAAAAGTAACTTTGATTTGTATCGAGAGATAGAGAACTTTTTGTTGAAATCAATGAAATTGAAGTTATGAGCACTGAAAATTTTCCTTTTCGTCCAAAAATGGTCAAAGTTGTAAAAGGTAAAATTTGAGCAAAAATCAACTTTTATCAAAACTTTTCAAAACGATTTTTTATAAGGATCACAACTTGACACATGGAATCAATCCTTGAGATGTACAACCCCAAAACTGACGATAACAAATTACCCCATGATTGAGTAGCACTGCTTAGCACTGTAACCAGCTCTTCTCTCAGAGTAAGGACCACAACCAAACTTTCAGATAAAGAACAGACAAAGATGACCTGATCAAATGCCTGAACAGGACAGTTGAATTGGAGGTGTTTACGGCCGAACTTTAGGATGAAGTTGCCTACGTATCTCAAAGATGGGAATTAGATCTAACATAGTTCGGTTCGGGTTCACTAGGGTATTAACGCTTTCCTTTTGCGCTCTAACTTTTACCAAGGCCACCCTTTAGGGTTTCCAACCTTGCGAGCTCAGTTTTTTTTATTCCAATTTTTGTGCCCTAACTTTTGCCTAGGTTGCCCTTCCGGGTTTTCGGCCTAACGAGCCTCTCAGGGATAGTATTTCTCCAACTTGTCCATGTTGATCGGTTGGGAAAACACTAAGCCATCCAGGTCCATGAGAATAACAGCTCCACCCGACCAGATAGTTTTGATGATGTAAGGACCAGTCCAATTAGGTCTGAACTTGCCCCTAGGGTCATGGATGGGAGCTCGGTTGTCTTTCAGCACCAGATCCCCTTCTTTGATATTCTGGGACTTAACTTTCTTGTTAAAAGCCCTGGCAATCCTGCGTTGATAACCCTGAACATGGTACAATGCTTTCAGCCTTCTCTCATCAAATAGCATCAGTTCTTCAAACCTGCTCTACTGCCAATCCATCTCTACTATCTGACACTTGGCTATAACTCGCAATGATGACACTTCTATTTCGATTGGCAAAACAGCCTCCATACTGTAGACAAGAGACTAGGGAGTTGCCTCAGTAGACGTCCAGATTGAAGTTCTATAGCCCTAGAGTGCAAATGGCAATTTGTCTGGTCAATCCCTATAGGTCTCAACCATTTTTTGCAGAATATGCTTGATGTTCTTGTTGGCGGCCTCAACAGCTCCGTTGGTTTGCGGCCAGTATGTAGATGACTTATGGAAAGCCACATTGTATTTCTCTAACAAGTTAATGACTTCTTTATTAAAATGGGAGCCATTCTATGAAATAATCTTCTTCGAGACTCCATATCGGCAAATGTTGTTGTTTCGGATGAACTTAGCCCCATGCGCTACTTTCAACACTGCATAAGACTAAGTTTCCACCACTTTGTAAAGTAATCAATTGCCACTAGAATGTATTCATGCCCATTTGACCCTGTCGGTGTGACTGCGCCGATGATGTCAATTCCCTAGACTGAGAAAGGCCATGGTGAAGTCATGTTGTACAGTTTTGGCGGCGGGATATTCATGCGATCGGCATGAATTTGGCATTTGTGGCATCGTCAAACAAAACCGACACAATCCCCCTCTATAGTAGACCAGTAGTAACCTTGTGTAAACACCCCATTTTTGACCGACCTTAAGACTCGGACGTCATCGATTGAGCGCTCGATGATCGTGCATGTTTGTGCTCGTTTCCGGTTTCTGGAGCCTTTACCCGAGCGCCTTGTCTTGCTTTCCTTTTGGTTTGGTTTTGAACCAAACCTTGTTTTCCCTTACTTGGAGGGAGAGAGAGGTCCGTAGACCACTTTTCTCTCTTGGAGACTAGTTTTCGGTTTCCGAAGCCTTCGGCTGCGCGTCTCCTCTTGGCCTGGTTTTCGAACCATGCCTTGTTGCCTTTACCTAGAGGGACACAGAGATCTTGTAGACCACCTTTTGTGGTTGTAGACCACTTTTCCCTCTCGTAGACCACTTTCTGTGCTCGTGGACTACTTTTGGAGACTTTCGGCTGCGTGCCTTGACCCCGGACTCTTGTCTTGCATCTTTTTTTATTTGTTTTTGACACAAACCTTGTTTTCCTTGCTTGGAGGGTGGAATGAGGGTTGGAGACCAGTTTCTCTCCCTTAAAACCACTTTTCTTCCCACCAGCCAATTTTCTAGTCGATCAACTGGTCTTGGTGGCCTTTGGACCACTAAAAGTGGTCGGCAGCCATGCCACCAATTTGCTTTCTTGGTACAGACCACCTCTCCCCCCCTGCCGACCACTTGGTCTTCTTACAGACCACTTTAAGTGGTTAGCCGACCAGTGCAAGTAGCTGGCCGACCACTTTAACTGGTCGGCAGCTTTCCTGCATATTCTGCAAGTGTTGTGGATGCCAAATGTGCCAGCTGGAGTGTACAGATTGTATCCTCCACACACGTGTATGGATGGATTGGTTCAAGGTTCAAGCTTGCTTAACAAGCTTGACTCTTGGTTTTCTATAAGAGGGAACCTCCTCATTCTTGTCTCAGGTTGAGAATTTTGGCTGAGAGCTATACATACATATCTATCTCCATATTTGCTCATTTGCTTCATATTTGTGCTTGAAAGTGTAATTTCTTCACACTTTTGCACACAAACACATAGTCAAACAAGATACTCTTGGAGCTGAGGTACTTTGAGGCTGGGTTTGGAGTATTTGGATTGGTTTTAGTTCAAAAAGGTTGCTAGAGTTGCTGCTTTGAAGTTGTTCTTCAAGGGTGAGTTTCTAACCACTTAAACCTTTGTTTTTGATTAAGATTTTGGCCCTATTTTCATGGTGATCTAGGCTTAACTTTCAATTGTTAAAAGCTTCATTTTTAAGTGCTTGAAATGTTTGTTTAAGGTCTCTTTAGTGTTGGGGGTGGTCTAACCCCTTTTTGTGTCTTGTTTTGCCTTGTTTTGGGCCATCATTTTAGGCCTTTGTGACCAACTTTGCATGAAATTTCTATCACTGAATTCCAGAGGAATTTCAGTGGTGGAAAGTGTGTTTTAAGGTCTTAGATAGGAGGGGGGTTGTCCCCCCCCCCCCTCATCTTCTCTTGTTTGTTGGTGTTGATGGCTCATCAAAGGAGCTTGTATTTCTATCTTCTTGAAGCTTTGTTTAAGCACTTTTTTGTGACCTTCTAAACCTGCCATGACTCTGTTTTTGGTTGTCTTGGTCACCCCTTGCATGCTTCTTGTATGTGTAGTGTAATCCTACTTATAGCTCATCAAAGTAGCATGTTTGCTAAGCTTGTTTTGGGTCTATCTCAATAGGTTTTCAGTGTTGTTTTAGCATGCTATAGCTCTGTCTAGACTTGGTTTGATAGCCTTTTGCATGCTTCACACACTTGTAGTGCAATCTTGCATACTAGCCTAATATGCATCATGCTTTGGACCATCATTCTAGCATGCTTTTGGCTCTACTCAAAGAAACTTTTGTTCATGTTTTACCATGCTTGAGCTCTATTTTATGCTGTTTTGGTCATGCGTGCCTTGCTTTGTATAGCCATAGTACATTCTAGCTCATTAGCCTTGAGTTTCCAAGTCACTAGCATGCATTGCTTGGGCTATTTGCATGATTTGGCATCATTTAGTATGTGATTTCAGAGCATGTTTCATTTTTGTGCCCTCACATCTTTCACTCATTCAATGCTTTGGAGGGTTGGTTCTTTATGCCTTAAGTATGAGCCATTGTGCATGCCATCTTGCCTAAGCTTTTGGGTTGCCATATCAATATGTTTTGGGTGCTATTTTGTCAAGATATAAATATGATTTTTGTTGGTGAAGCCATCTCATGCTTGGTTTTGGTAGATGTAGTGCAATTGGCCTTTTTAGCCTTGAGCTTTGAGCCTCCTAGTATGCATTGTTTGTGACATGTGCATGATTTGGCATCATTTCACATGTTATTTAGAGCATGTAGCATTGTCATATTCTCATGCATATCACTCTTTAATTGTGGTTGAAGGGTTATGCATTGTTGCCTTGTTTGTGGCCTAATATGTATGCATGCATGCCTAGACTTTTGAGCTCTCATCTCAGCATATTTTGGTCTTTGTTTTGACCTATTTGAGCTCTGTCTATGATTGGTTCAATCATTTGTGCCATGTATTGCATGCCTCTTATGTAGTCTCCTTGAGTAGCCTTGTGCCTTAGGCCCTCTTGCATGACATACTTGGGTTGTTTGAATGGTTTGGCATCATTTCATACATGTTTTCAGAGCTTGTAGTGTTGTCAGACTTCCATATTTGTCACTCCTTTCTCATGTTGAGAGTTGTGCTCTTATGCTTAATTGGTGAGCCAATGCATGTGCATGCATCATCTTGAACCATCCTTTCATAGCATTATGGCCATTGTTTTGGGCATGATTGAGGTCTGTCTATATTCGGTTTAAGTCCATTGAGCATGTTGTTTGAACGTTGTTGTTTGCATTGTGTTTGCATGTTGTTTGCATGTGCATGCATTGCATTAAGTTTGCATGCCATTAGCTTTGTTAAGTTGATCATGTTACATTGCATTGTTTTGGATAGGGTGTTAATCCAAACATGAGAAACGAGGGACATTTCATACTTGAAGTGATGAAATGTGCCTCATTTCTCAGTCGCCGACCCTCTTGATCATGCATGATAGAGGTTAAGGCTCTTATGTGTTATTTGTGCATTCATTCGCATTGAATTGTGCAATCTTTCCTTCTCGGCCATCGTGCATTGCGATGCTCGGTCGGTGGCCCGAGAGTCGAGAACTGCACTCCCTTGAGCTCATGAAATGATAGGGAGGGTGGTTGTGCACACATATCTTGCAAATACATTGTCACACCCCTTCTTGTTCTCTGTTGCAGCAAACTAGAAGTGTGCAGAATTTTCTGGTCGGCAGACCAGTAAAAGTGGCTGGCCAACCACTTTTTCTGGTCTGCAGCAAATGTAAGTGGTCAGCAGGAGGTCTACACCACCATCAATTGGTCGGCAATGCTCCTGGAGGTGCCCATGATGGAGTAGAAGCTATCTGGTGGCTTGTGCAGTGTTCTGAAAACAAATGCAAATAGAGGCGAGTTGGGGCATTGCGATGGATTTTCAAGCGAGGTGACCGAGCATGCATGCGCTTCTCGCCCCGAGGCCCCTTTTAACTGCTTTTTTAGCTAGCTCACACTTTGGTTTTGTGCTTAAGTAGTTAATGCATTAAGCTACTCATTTGTATTCAATTAGTTAGTGTAGTTAGCTAATTAGCATATTTTGTAATAATTCGTTAACTTGTTAGTTAATTAGTTTCGTTTTGTAATAATTAGTTTAATTAGCTTAGATTAGCTAGTTAGCTTACTATTCGGACCCTCCGTCGAGAGGGCACAAGTGTTGTAATAAGTGTGCGTGTGTGTGATGCATGTCTTCCAACCCCCATTTCTTTCTCCCTTTTATTTACCAGCTTTCGATGGTTAGTTTTAGAGCATGTTTCAATTAGCATCCTTATGCTTCGCATGTTTGCATTCATTCATCTGTCTTGCATGCACCGGGCTCGGCGCATCATACTAACTGCATTGTATTTCAATATCAATTTAAATACATGTTATCTAGTTGCATGCACATAACATCCTAGAATAGCCGAGCCTATCTTAGTTGCATTTTGCATGTGTTGCATTAGGCATTGTTAACATAGCTAGGATCATGCATTGATTTCTAACTAGCTTTTGTTTTGGCTCGGAGTACTAGGTAAGTGTTTATGCTTTAGCATCCCTGCATGCGTGTAAGTGTTGCCATGAGGCTAACTGCTTAAGTGTTTAAGCTGCATGAATACATGTGGGTGAAGGTTTGATTGCCTAAATTGGAACAACTCGATGAATGTGCGTTTTAAGCCCACTTGAAGTGGCAAAATCATGTTTTTCTAAGCCCATTTGAGGGTGGCAAATTCGTGTCTTAGCCTACTTGCGAGAAGCAACGTCAAACCATTTTCAAACAAACAAATATGAGTTGTTTTATTCCAATCCACGTCATTGAGTCTATATTTGTATGCTGTGCGCATCACATAGTAAGTTAGCTAATAAACCGAAATAAGAATGCATGTGTTTTCAAAAACAACATATCATGTTAATAGAGGCCGACCCTTTGATCGGACGAGCGGGGGTGCTCATTTCATGACCTTCCCCTCTCGTACCCAAGTTCCCGAGCCGAGGCAACTTTGGTGATAATGGACACGTGGCCTTCGGCACGAGTCAGTGTTTCCTAAACTTCCTAAAACAAAATATTTAGCCTCCATTTGGGAAGTGGGTTGGCTTTTTGGCTTTTTGGTTTTTTTGGCTATTTTAGCCTGGGGCTAAAAAGCCTGGTTTGGGAAGGGCTTTTTGGCTTTTTTGGCTTTTTGACTTTTTGGTAAGGTGTCATCTTGTTAAATTACGAAATTGCCCATTTCCATTTTTTTATTTTTTAATTTGGGTTTGGATATGGAATATTTTCGGTTTTTTTTCTTTTCTTTTCTTTTTTTTTACAATTTTGGCTTTTTGCTGAAATTTTTTGTTTTGTTTTTTTTTTTGTTTGGATTTGGCATATTTTGGTTATTTTTAATTTTATTTTTTTTATGTTAGGTTTCGATTTGGCGTATTTTGCTAATTTTTTTTTTGGGGGGGGGGGTTTGGATTTGGCTTTTTTTGTTTTTTTGTGTTTTTTTTTTGTTGTATATTGGGTGTCAATCTGCCGACTTTTGCTTAATTTTTTTAATTTTCATTTTTTTATTTTGGGTTTAGATTTGCCATATTTTGATTCTTCTTTTTTTATTTTAATTTTTTCATGTTGGGTTTCGATTTTGCGTTTTTTGCATTTTTTTTTTGTTTTTTTTTTTTGGGGGGGGGGTTTCGCTTTGGCATTTTTTGCTTAATTTTTTTTGTTGAGAATTTTTGTATGTTGGGTTTCGATCTGCCGAATTTTGCAAATCCAAATTTTTTATTTGTTTATTTTTTTTTTAGTTTGGATTAGGCAGATATTGCGTTAATTTTTTATTTCTTTGACAATTTGTGTATTAGTTTTCTTTCTCATTTGTTTTTATTTGTTTCACCTTTTTTTATTTTTCCACAAGCAAAATTCGTATGGATTGTTATTTTTCAAAGTTAGGCACGTCAGCAACTGGAAGGGGTTACATTCCCGTGGAAACTCATACATATTGTACATGATAATATATTTGAATACAGTCTGTTCCACGTGTGTCATTATGTGACAACCATACGAAAATTATTTCGACTACTATATATTTCCTAACATTCCGTTATTACGCATGTAACATAATTTGTCGCGTATGTGAAGGCAGACCAATGCCATATGGGGGTCCTCATCTCCAACCATTAAACCATCCTCGTCATGTTCAACTTCTGGTATGGCATTTACTATTGTCATTGCCTCTTCCTCATCACAGATTGGCTGAACAGTTGTTGGGTTACCTGTGTTTCGCCGTATATAATTATGTAATGCCATTGACGCACCTACTAACTGAACTTGCACATTTGCAAAGTCATACCGAGGCATGTCTTGAATAAACCCCCATCGATTTTTCCAGGCACCGAAAGTGCGTTCCACCACACTGCGTAAGGACGAGTGCACTTTGTTAAATAATTCCCTTGGTGTGTTTGCCATCGCGTTCCGTGCAATACGTCGGAATTCTTGTTGGTGGTAACGGTGGCCTTTGAATGGTGCTAAGTAACTGTAGACGCGCCCGCGTGAGGCCTTCGTGCTACAGTTCGGACTCAATTTGTGTCACGATTCTTAATCTGAACCAAAGAGTCCAAAATCTGGCAAATCGTTTTGAGAAAACAGATTTTTAGAAAAGAAGTGCCAAACATGGACTGCTTTGCCAGATACAGAGTTGCCACCTAAATATTTTTTATGGGGGAATTTAGGAAACCCTGACTCGGTGCCAAAGGCCACGTGTCCGTCATCACCAAAGTTGCCTCGGCTCGGGAGCTTGGGTACGATTGGGCTCAGCTATGAGCACCCCATCTCGCCCGATCCGAAGATCGGCCTCTACTAACCGTGATATTCATTTTTGAAAACGTTATGTGTTCTTATTCCAGTTATTAGCCTAGAATTACTATGTTATGCGCACAGCAAACAAGTATAGATCAAATCGCCTAAATTGGAACAAAACATTGCATGTTCGTTTTGAAGATGGTTTGCTACTCGCAAGTAGGCTAGAATGCAGGTTTTGCCACCCTCGAGTGGGCTTTTAGAAAAAGATGGTTTTGCCACTATCTAGTGGGCTTAAAACTCACAGTTTTAATGCATCATCCCAACTTAAGCAATTCGACCTTCATCCACAGGCATTCAAGCAGTTATATCGCATAAGCATCTAGCCTCATGGTAATCGTGCAATTATGTTAACATTCACACGCATGTGAGATGCTAAAGCATAAATACTTACAATGTACTCCGTGCCAAAACAATAAACTAGTTAGCAAACATGCGTGATCCTAGTTCATGTTAAAGTGGCTAATGCAACGCATACAGAATGCAATTAGGATAGGCTCAGCTAATCCTAAAATGGCATGTAAAGTGCGGCAAGTAGCATGTATTCAAGTTAGATTTGCAATACGATGCAGTTAGCATGATGTGCCGAGCTCGGTGCATGCAATACTGATGAATGATGCACGCATGCATAGCATAAGGTATGCTAAAGTAAACATGTCCTAATACTAACCATCAAAGCAGGTAAGTAAAAGGGAGAAAGAAGTGGGGGTTAGAAGACATGCACACACGCACCCACGCTTATTACAAATTTACCCTCGCTCGGAGGGACCGAAATAATAATACAATTTAACTAACTCACAAGCTAATTAAATATTACAGACAATTAAATTAATTAAACAAATTAATTAATCTAATTTAAGCAATAAACGGCCTCGAGAAGAGGGTCCGATATGATGCGCGCTCGGTCCTGCTCGGAAGCCCACTGCCATGCATAAGTTGCCTCTGTTTTCCCTGCTCTGCTCCTCTGAAGACTACCAAAGTCTCAGGGTTGCTTCCCTGGGTGCTGGGGAACACCACCGGCTGAAGGAGATGATCATCGGCCATAGAAAATTCTCATCGGCCTCTGATTAAGCTATCGGCCACCAACGGATGGCCGGTCGGCACTGTATGTGGCCGGTCAGCCAAAACTTTCTGCAAAACCTGCAGTTGACAGCAGCAGAGGGCAATGCATAGCATGGCAATGCATTTCAAGCAATGTATGCACCAATCGCATCCCTTATCATGTTTATGACTCAAAGGGACATGGTCCTCGATTCTCGGACCAACAATCGCGCATTTCCATGCATGATGGCCCTAAGAATCAAGTGTACATTTTAATATGGGATGCAATGCACATAAACACACAAACAAGCCTAACCTCCATCATACTCACTTCAAGAGACAAGGCAACGCTTGCAAAATGCAATGCAACCTAAGCATGTGAGCTAAGGATGCAACATGGACATGTAAACAAGTGAGCATGCAAGGCATAAGGAAAACATATAACCACATGCTAAGGGGTGGACTCAAGCTGAAATAAACAGCCCTCAACCAAGTCAAAAACAAAGACCAATACTATGGAAATGAGGGCCAAGACACACACACGCATGTACATGTTGATGGGCCAACACTTAAGTATGAAACAAGCAACTTTTAAGCACACTTAAAAGAGGCGAAACATGGACCATTAGCATGCAATGTAAGCTCTGAAAATGCATGAAATAGAGGTACCAAACCAACCTATTAACACAAGCAATGCATGCTAGCATAGCCAAAGCTTAAGACAAGCAAAGGGGGTATTGGACCACACTTAACAAAACCAAACATGGCATGAATTAAACAACTAAAATCAGATTTTTAGCATATTAAAACAAGGCCTAAATATCACTTAGATGACATCTAAATGACCTAAATTCAAGGGCATGGATAATGACCAAACATGAAGCATAAGGCACAACCTCATAAGGCATCAAAGAAGCATCAAAGACAAGTATGCAAGCATGTCATGGGGATTGAAATGATGCTATAAATGGTGCCAAACCACTGAAATAAACCAAACAATGCATGCTCAACACTTCACACACTTAAAGCTTACAAGCTAACAATGCAAAGGGGTTATGCAATACATGGCAAACATGGCTAAAACAACCAAGGGCAGACCTTAACCATGGAAATACAAGTACAAAAGCTTCACAAAGCTAGGCCTAAAACATGCTTGAACAAAGGTTAAATCCTAGATGCATGTTAAGGCTAAAGGATGGCATTACAAGACATGTATGCAAGGCATGCAAGGTGTGTCCAAACCAACTCAAAGCTAAGGTAAAACATGGCAAAATACTACCAAATACCTACTAAAACATGGCCAACATGATCTCAAAATGATGCTCAACACATGAGGCTTAAATGACCCTTTTCAAGGACAACAAGGAGAGGGGGTGGCCCTCTCCTTCTTGGGACCTCAAGGCACCATCCTCACCACTGAAATCCCTCAAGATTTCAGTGGTGAGGAGGCCCAAACACAATGGTCCCGGAGCTCAACCAAAATGGCACAAAATGGAGCCTTACAAGGCTTAAGAGGGGTCAAACAACCCAAAAGCTTGAAACAACCTTAAACAACTATTTAAAGCAAGTAAAAACACAACTTTTATATGTTATACACTAAGCTCAAAAACAGGTGTAAGGTAAGCAAAACGACTATGCAAAAATGGGGGTAAAAAGGGCAAGATGTTACCCTTGATGACCTTCTTCACAAATGTTAGACCAGCTGGTTCCTTGAGCTCAAACCAGCTCCAAAACTTCAAGACAACCCCCCCAAAGGCCTCAGCTCCAAGAGGATAGTGTAATAGTGGGTGTTTGTGTGTAAAACTAAGACAAAACACACACTAAATACAAGAGAGAGAGAGAGATATAGATATAGGATAGATACAAATCCTAACCCTAAAGCTCAAACTCTGAAGAAAAGTGTCTAACCCTAAATGAGAGAGAAGGGACTCTCTCTTATAGAAGGCCCCTCTTACAAAGCTTACTAAACAAGCTTGTTTAGAGGGGAATCCCTCCATACACGTGTATGGAGGGGAGCCAAGGTGGGTGTCAGCTATCACAGCTGGCACCAAAATATCTGCAAAAGCAGATACACAGTAATCGACTGCCAAAAAGTGCAATTTGGCCAAAATAGATGGCCGGTCGGCCATCTAAAGTGCCGGTCAGCCAAATATATGGCTGATGGACAAAAAACACAGCCAGTGGCCTCAAGCCATGGCCGGTGGAGTATGGGGATGCCTCACAAGGCATTACCTGCCCTTCCAAGGCAAAACACAAGTGTTTGGTACAAAATCAAACACTGAACAATCGAGTCGAGAGATCTTGAGGCAAGGCGCGTAGCCGAGACCTCCGGGATCTCAAGAAAAACACAAACAAGGATGAGCACCGAGTGTTTAAGCGGTGACGTCCAAGTCTTGAGGACGGTCAAAAATGGGGTGTCTACAGTAACCAATCCGGTTTGGATAGCCAGAATCGACAAGATAATATTTGCCTGCAGACATGACAACAATGTATGACACCAAAACGAACATTCAGCATCATTTTCATATAACGCTTTCTCAGGAAAAATTTATTTGTTAATAAATCTAATAACAGGACCATGTGTTACCTTCGTCAAGATGTGGGAAGGCGACATTGTCATTTGTTAGTATCTCGTTGAATATGCAACTATCATGCATACTTCCTTCCCATCTGCAGGAAATGAATATGAAACACATGTCAAAATCGGCAGCAGCCATTATATTTTGCGTGCGACAGTATTTCCTACCGAAATATGTAGCCGCATCTGGCCCCGTAACCCATGCACTGACATGTGTTCCGTCTATTGCGCCAATGCAGTCCTGCAAACATGGATAAATTGTTTTGTTGCGTAAGTGGGTAACAAGTGTTTCATTTTTATAAAAGCGTCACGTGCAGATAATAACAAAAACAAAATATATTGTCTTCATTTATATGTCAATCATGTTTTTCAAAAGTACCTTGAACGGTAGGTATTTCTGTCTAGACCGCACGTATGGATGTATACGATGCTGACTGTATGTGGGCCGGCAATGAACAACAGTGAACTCTTTCATGGAAGTTAATACGTTATGCACGTGCCTCGACACAGTCTCCCCGGAATGTTGGAACCGTTCTTGGATTTCCCGATTTTGCTTCCCTTTCAACACATGGATAAACATCGCAACGCTTTCTTCAACAACTAAGCCATAGGGACGTTGCGGGACTTGTAACCCAAAATCATTGACTAATGTCTCACACAATGCGGCAAAAACTTCTTTCGGCATGCAAACATTTTCGTCAAATCGACCCATATGCCCCACATATAGTTCGCGTATCCATGTATTCCCGGTTAGTATAGAAGTGCGACACGACGTTTTATTCATGTGCTTTTCGTACCATTCTGTCGCCAACTGGCATGCTTGTATAAATGTGCAGTTCTGTTCTTGTTGCACCTGGACTGCCATTTGATTAAGCATTTCCGTTATTTCATCATGGTTGCTTCCATCCCAGGGATTCATCGCGTCTTTGTTGATGCGAAACCTACAAGAGTGGCAGCCTTCAATCAGTTGGCACGTGATTCGTTGACTTAAATTTTATTGAAGTTTGCAATTAGAAAATGCCGACATTGTTTTTAATCAAAGTAATGCCGTCACCAATGTCATTTGGAACGCATGATCATATGAATTGCACAAAAAAAAAAGAAGCTGTTCAACTTATGCTTTACAGGGGGGCCATGGTGGTAACAACCACAAAACTAGCCAGCAAACTAAACTAACAAATGAACTTGCGACATATAGGCATTCAAAAGCGTGCAAGTAAAACGTAATTCCCTGTCTTAAACGTACCCACAGAAAATATTATAACATAAACATCCCATTCATTTCCCAAAAACGAAGCACAACCATGCTTCCGTTCCGTCAACCCATGCACTTACCTAAAACTTGTTGCTGCCCGTAGCTAGTAATAAAAAAACAAAAACGACATAATGAAAACATGCACATACCACCATCCTTTTTTAGTACAGTGCCAACAATACCATAAGTCAAAGTTTTAAAAAGGAAGAGAAGGACATGCATCTTCAACACTCGTAACACCACTACATCACATCCGGCGACCCCCAAACAGGTTTGCAAAAGGCGCCGACGCAGTACACTAGAGCTGCTTCTGTGTAAGCCATCCAATGATGTGGTCGTCATCAGGCTGGCACATCATGACCTCCCAGTAATCGGCGTTATCCATAAGTGTGGAGGCGAAGTGGAATAACGGTGTACCAATCAGGGATGGAATACTGCTCAGTTTATGCATGCACTCGGAAATAGTGTACAGCGATTCGTTGCCTGTGAGGTGCCTCACCGTGACCTGCTGATTCTTCGAACGCACCACATCTGTCATTCTGTTCATGCTTTCCGCAATAACGGATGCACCACTTGTTCCCTTCTTCGACTTTGAAACACTTGTTGATGATGTCTTTCTCCTTTTTGCCTTTTCAATCGGAACATGCTCCAGTGAAGTATCAGAATCCACGTCCTGTACTCCTACGCGTATCGGATCAGCAAATGGTTGGGCTCCCAAACTACGCACTGAATCAGATGAGTCCTCAGCAGGTTCGGGAAGGTTCTCTCCCGGGGTCCAATGATGCTTCCCAGTAGCTGATGCCCCCATGAAGACCATCTCCATCAAGTCACGGTGTTCCAAAGTTTTTTTCCTGAACTTCGCACGCGCCTTGTTGATCTGCAGAAATATATATGTATGAAAAAGGCAGACGTTATATTTCATATAAATAAATTCTATTGAAGTTAAATGAAGAAGTAAAAAATGTATCCGTAAATGACAAATATAAAACTTGTTTGTACATGTACTTACTGATTCCATCTTGTCCCACCACTCGTCAGGTGCCTAAAACAACCCGGTATCATAGTCAAAGCCTATCCCGGACACTCCCTTGCTTGAATCCATCAACTTTGTTCACGCTTGCCACTCTTTTTTCAAGGTCATGTACTTATTCTTCAATTGTTTCAGTCCATATTTTTTTCCTGTTTTTTTCTCAAATTTCCTTGCCAATGACTTGTACCCTGCTTGGCTAAGGACTAAGAATGGGCGATTTCCTTTACTAATCTCATTTGCAATCAACTGGAGGAAAACTCTGACTGAGTTACTGTCCCATGACGCCTTGTGGCTTAACTGATTTTGTGTCTCTTCAAGACTACTTGACTTGTCAGTGACAACGCCTTTGCTTTTCGAGTGGTTACGCAGCGAAGTACGTGTCGAAGCCATTACTAATGTACGATTACAAAAGATTACCAGCACAAATTTGGTTGTTATATACACACGCATAAGCCATGACACATTAATAACAACAAATAGAGATATATGATGCTAAAGTTAAATTTGCATATAACCATTGAACATTACTAACGTACATACACAGGTTCCATGGAAGTTAGTAGTGGACAAAAATATGATAGTTAGTATTACGGCTCCCATATGCGACAACATACTACCAACATGGTACGAACATACTAACAACATACTGACAACATACTAACGTCTTTGTACATACTAAGAACATGGTAATGGTGCTTACATACGGAACAACAAAATGACAACGACAATGTAGAGCACATACACAATGGTCTTAAGGACACGCAAGGATTGTTGAATGTCTATGACATCAGCCCGCAATTGCATGGCAATTTCATCTCCGGGTGACGCATAGCATTGGTTCTGTTGCCTTCGTTCTTCACACCAACCAATCCAACTTACACAGGGCTGATGAGTGAAAATTATGGAACTATTAGTTTCATGGGTTGTTAATGTTCATAAAGTTATGACCGGTAAAGATTGGGTCACTCACCACAGGGCGGGGACAGACAAAGTAGGAACGCCCTGAATTTTTGGTGGACCTGGAAATCTTAACAATACACGAGCCATGTCCACAGGCACATATTCGTTGTGGCCATGTACTGGAAGTTGCAGTAGAGGTGAACGACGCCATGCTACGCTTTAATATAAATTAAATTTACATGAATCAACATGAACAGATACGAAGAGTAACGCAAATTTATATTTTAATATGTTTTTAACATCGTTTTAATATATTTGTAATATTTTTTTTAATATACCCAATTGTGTCATATATTTGTAATAACTTTTTAATATATTTACATTCCTTCCCAAATTTAGTTTGTAATCTATTTGTCACACTCTTTTCTATTTAAATCAAAAATTCTAATATTTATTTTAATATATTATTAATATCTTTCTAATATAGCTTTAATATATTTGTTAATAAACTTTTTTTTTAATATATTTGTAATATAAATTTCATGTATTTTGTAATTTGTTGTTAATATATGTAGATAATATATCTACCTTCCTTCCCAAATTTAGGTCCAAATATATTTTTTATCTAATTATTTTATTTTTTAGAAATGAGAATTGAGCATTTCGTACTGAGTAAAAAATATACTGAAATTAATAAATTTATTTTGTAATATATTTTGAAAATGGGTTTTTGAAAATATTTGTACTATATTTTTTAATAATTAAATTTTGTCATATATGTTTAATAAAATTTTTACACTCTTTACTTTTTAACTGCCGAATTTGTAATATAAATATTAAAATATTATTAATATCTGTCTAATATAGTTTTAATGTATTTGTTAATAAACTTTTTTTTAATATATTTGTAATATAAATTTCATGTATTTTGTAATTTGTTATTAATATATGTAGATAATATATGTACACCTTCCTTCCCAAATTTAGGTCCAAATATATTTTTTATGTAATTATTATATTTTTTAGAAATGAGAATTGAGCATTTCGTATTGAGTAAACAATATACTGAAATTAATAAATCTATTTTGTAATATATTTTCAATATATTTTTTATGATATTCTGAAAATGGATTTTTGAAAATATTTGTACGACAATTTTTAATAATTAAATTTTGTCATATATGTTTAATCAAATTTTTACAATCTTTACTTTTTAACTCTAAATTTGTAATATATAATTTAATATATTATTAATATCTTTCTAATATTTTTTTAATATATTTGTTAATAAACTGTTTTTTTTTTATATATTTGTAATATAAATTTGTAATATTTTGTAATTTGTTGTTAATATATGTAGATAATATATGTACCTTCCTTCCCAAATTTAGTTCCAAATATTTTTTTTATCTAATTAATATATTTTTTAGAAATGAGAATTGAGCATTTCGTGTTGAGCAAAAAATATACGCAAATTAATACATCTAATTTGTAATATATTTTCAATATATTTTTTTTGATATTTTGAAAAGATTTTTCAATATATTTATGATATAGTTTTTCCTAATTAAATTTTGTCATATATGTCTAATAAAATTTTTACAGTATTTACTTTTTAAATCTAAATTTGTAATATACATTTCACATATATTTTTTTTCATATCTTGGTAATATATTTTTAATATGTTGCTTAATTGTTGACAATTTTTGTTATTATTTTTTTTTTTTTGGTACTATAAGTTTTATATATTTTTTAATTTGTTGTTAATATATCTAACTTCCTTCCAAAATTGAGTTGGAATTATATCTAATTTGTTATATACATTTCATATATATTTTGTAATTTGTTGTTAATATATATTTTTTTATGTAATTGAGTTGGAATTATATTTTTTATATATTTTTCACAAATGGGAATTGACCATTTCTATTAGCAAAAATTCAGGGTTCAGCATTGATTATAAACAAAAAATATAACAAATCTGCCCCAAATGTGTGATAACCGAACAGATATATCTGCATTTCAAAATATAACTGAACAGATACAAAAAATATAGAACAGATTTGTACATCAGAACAGATATATAACATTGGCATTTCCTTCAGTTTAAACAATGGTGCCTTCATAAATCTGCCCCAAATTTGTGATTCAGAACAGATCTATAAGATCAACATATCTGATTTTCATAAATAAGAACAAATATTTTAAGAAGAACAGATATATTTTATATATATATATATGTATGTATGTATATATACAAATCTGCCCCAAATTTGTGATTATCGAACAGATTTTGAACATAACAACAGATCCAGAATCCCAGATTTGTCACAGAGACAGATCGGTGCCCCGTTTGTGTGCAATGTAAGCGTAATCAACCCAATCACGACCGTAAAGCAACAGATCGGCCATGAACCGATGCTGTTATGAACCTAAACTATGTAGATGGGAAGAAGAAGAAGAGAAATCAGATAGGCCATAGAGCATTACCTGCAGATCGGTTTGAGTTTGAGAGGCTTCGTTGTTGTTCGCCGCCACGGATGCATACTCCGGTAGCGATTTCCTCTGCCAAGGTCGCTCAGATGCCGTCAGATAGCTCCGTTCTTCTTCTCTTCTACTTTGCGAAGGGTGTGTTGGGTTCAATCTAAGGCTTGTCCTGCAGATGGAAGAGAGTTTAACCTATCGGGGCATTTGGGTAAATTTACACGACCAAGCCTCTCCCATACCTGTGAAATGCATTTTTGTCGGGACGTGGCTGAAATAGCCAACTTTGTCGCGACGTGGCTAATTTAGCCTGGCTTTTCCTTTCCAAACAACACCCTAGATGACGACTCTGAAATCTGGCAAAGTAGTCCATGTTTGACATTTCTTAATTAAAATCAGTTTTCCAAAACGATTTTCTGGATTTGGACTCTTTGGTGATTTATCAGTCTTACATTGCACTTTGTGAGATTAGATTTAGAATCGTGACAGGAGTCCGAACTCTAGTAGCTAGAACAACGATTCGCTCCTTCGGAGTTCGGGCGGTCTACACCTTGCCTAAGAATCTTCCGAGCTAACATTACTCCATTCATGTGCGCTCCGCACTCTCCTCCATGGATAGCCTCCATTAGGCGGTTTGACTCATCTACTTCGACACATAACTTGTGCATTTCCAAATGACCCCTCTTGTACAATTTACCTCCACAGATGATAAATTGAACGGCCATCCGCTGTATTGCCCTCTTATCTTTGGCATTTGCCCTTGGGGGATAAATCTCTTTTTCCAAGATGTTTCAGATATCATAGTACCAAGGGTTTTGATCTTGAACTTCATCTATTGTGGTGATAGTCTAGTAGGCCGGGGTATATCTTTGCTCAATGATGATCGGACGCATTCGGACTCCAAGCGGAATGTCTATCATAGAAGATAGAGTTGATAAGGCGTCAGCAAACCTGCTGTTCTCTCTTAGTAGATGCGTGAAGGTTAGCTTCTCAAACCTAAGAATCAGAACATCCAAGGTCTGGTGATAGATCTTCATCTTTTCCTCTTTAACCTTCTAGTCTCCTTTTGCTTGAGACACAACTGGGTTGGAGTCCCCGATTACGTCCAACCTTTTTGCCCCTAGTTCCAGGGCGGCTTCCAAACCAGCGATACACTCCTCGTATTCTACTTCGTTATTGGATACTTTGAATCGGAGTTTGAAGGCTAAGGGTATATGGGAATTGTTGGGTGCTATAAGCAACACCCCTACCCCAAAACCGTACTGATTAGACGCTCCGTCAAAGTACATTGTCCAAATCTCTTCCTCGACTTACAAAATTGCTTCATCTGGGAACATGAATGCTACCGCTTCATCCCCTTCTACTAGGTGATCAGCCAGGAACTCAGCTACCTTTCTCCCTTTGACAGACTTGTGAGTAACATACTTTAGATCAAATTCGAAAATGAGAAGCAACCAATAGGCTAGCCTACCAGTAAGCGCTGGTTTCTCGAAGAGATATTTGATGGGATCTAATCTCGAAACCAGAATTACAGAGTGAGCTAACAAGTAGTACCTCAACTTCCTGGTAGCCCATACCAAGGCTAAGCAAGCTTTCTCTAGCGGGGTGTAATGGGTCTTATAATCTAGCATTTTCTTGCTCAAGTAATAGATGGCTTTTTCCACCTTATCCTCAGATTCTTAAGCAAGCATGCATCCCATCGTTGTGTCCGTTACTGATAGATATAGAATCAACGGCTTTCTCGGCTCTCGCGGCGACAACACGGGTGGATTCTGAAGGTACTGCTTGATCTGCTCGAAAGCGAATTGACATCGATCATCCCATTGGAACTTCTTTCCTTTCTTTAGGAGACCAAAAAGTGGTTCACAAGTTAACGTTAATTTAGAGATAAATTGTCTTATGAATTGCACTTTACCCAGAAAGCCTTGCTCCTCCTTTTCAGCACTAGGTGGTGACATTTCTAGGATGGCCTTGATTTTGAAAGGATCTACCTCAATGCCCCTCTGTGTAATCAAGAAACCCACCATTTTTCCTACTGTTACGCCGAAAGTACACTTTTGTGGATTCAACCTCGGTCTGTATTCTCTGATCCGTTGAAAGAATTTTTTCAAGGCAGTGTAGTGGCCCTCTCTTTATTTGGACTTGATAATCATGTCATCCACATACACCTCAACCTCTTTATGGATCATATCATGTAGAATTGTGGTTGCTGCCCATTGATAGGTAGCCTCGACATTTTTCAGCCTAAACGGCGTTACTCTGTAGCAGTAGGTTCCCCACGACATAGTGAAAACAGTTTTCTCTTTGTCCTCGGCTGCCATCAAAATCTGGTTGTACTTGGAAAATCCATCCATGAAGGATAGCAATGCATGACCCGCGGTGAAGTCCACCAATTCATCGATGTGCGGTAGAGGAAAGTCGTTCTTCGAACTGGATCTATTCAGATCCCTGAAATCCACACACACCCATATTCTGCCATCTTTCTTTCGCACTAGGACGATGTTGGCCAACCAAGTTTGTTACTCAGATACTAGGAACAACCCTACATCTATCTGCTTGGTGACCTCTTCCTTAATCTTCAAAGCCCAATCCGGGCGTATTCTCTGCAACTTCTGTTTGATGGGTCGGACCTTGGGGTCAAGAGAGATCCAATGTTGTACAATCTCAGGATCGATTTCGGGCATATCTTCGTAGGACCACGCAAAAACATCTTTGAAATCTTTTAATAAAGCGACTAAGCGCTCTCGCTCCTCCGAAGACAATGTGGACCCGATCTGGACCAAACACGGATCCTTCTCAGTACCCATATTAACAACAATGATTTCATCAGCAAGGGGTTTTGTAAACATTTCCTGCTCTCGATTAATCAAAATTTTCAAAACAAGAGGAATTCCTTTCTCATCATTTTCATCAAAATTTTGAAAATCATGATCAATGCAATAAACAAGAGGCACAGAGAAATACTCAGAATCTGCGGTGGCATTCTCATTCACAAAGTCAAGCTCATCTAATTCCTCAGTTACAACCGACTCAAAGGAAAAAGAAAACAATGACCTAGACAAAACCTCGGTACCCGAGTTATCAACCTCAGGAATACTGGACCTAGACTCAGATGAACCGGAATCTGATTCCAAATCCACAGGCTCTGTGGAATCAAATTCTGGTTCACTACCCGACTCAGAACTGCTAGACAGGTAGCCCTCATCCAGTTGCCAAATGAGGGATGGTGCATTAGATGCATCCAAGATACTGCTAGAAGGGTTTACACTCGGTTGGTCCTCGATCATGGAAACAATCAGGTTATCCCCCAAGCTCTCTGAGTTTATCGGAGGATTCGAAAGGAGACATGCCAGTGCTGCTCCTACTTCAAGCTCGCTGCTGTCAGAATCACTTTCTGTGCTCTTCGCAGCTTCAGCAGTCGATTCAACAATTTCTTCCGTATCACTGCCTTACAGCTACAAGTCAAAGAAAATCTTAAAGCCAGGAACTCGTTGCCTCTCAGAGTTGAACCAAGGTTCAAGGAAACCACAAAATGGGAAGTCTTCTCTCTCCTGAGCAACATGACCATTTAGGGTCCACCGGATTAGTCTATACACAAGTTCATAGTGCTTGCTGGTCTGCTTAGCTCTAGCTCTTCCGGCCATCTATTTTCCATTTCTAACCCAATTCTCTTTGGTGGGCGTATGGCCAAGACCAAAGTTATGCGGGTTATGTGGCACATCGGCTATTGCAGTAACGCCTTTCCTGTAATGCCCCAAATTTCTAGCCCAAATGATAAGGCAACAATCATGGCTTATAGCGATCACGGTTGTCCCTTTACTGTTCTGTTGTATTCCGGACTCGGTTCCGTGAAGTTGGTAGTGGTATCTATCTTGTTGCCATCCTTTAATTCCACTTGATTGAGTTTTACGATGTTTTGAGCAGGGTTGTTACAGGTTGGTTAGGCCTTGGTCTCAATTCCTTGTTGTCCAGTTTTTAGGAGATCCGCTCGAGCGGGTCTTCTTGCGCTCGAGCGGGGATTGCACACCTCCAGTAATTCGGTTCCTGCAAAACTTCTGCAGATGTGATTTTTATGCTCGAGTGGGTTTGTTTACGCTCAAGCGGTAGCGCTCGAGTGGGTTTGTTGGCGCTCGAGCGGGTAGTACTTTCGGGGTATAAGTTTTGGGAGGGGAAATCTACGCTCGAGCAAACTGGTTTTCACGCTCGAGCGGAAGTGCTTTATTCTTGTGTCTTGGCGCTCGAGCGGGCCTTATTGCGCTCGAGCGTGTCTAGATTTTTGTTCTTGGCGCTCGAGCGTTGTGTTCTCCGCTCGAGCGGGTCACGTGTATATGGGTTATCCGCTGGGTGATTTTAAATCACTTTTTACTTTCCTTTCTCTCTCCTACTTTTTCTAAAACCCATTTTGAGAGCTCCTCTCTCTAAAACCTTGACTTCTCTCTAGGTATTAATCTAGTAGGAGTGATTTCCTCACCTTTGGCCTTTACAAAAAAGTTGTTGATCGTCGAGGGCTATCTTTTGATCCGAGAAATTCATGGGTTGAAGCATTTTCGTCTTCTTCACCTTCTTGGCTGGGAGTCATCTTTTGAGGTAGGGATATCCTACTCCTCTTTATGAGTTTTGTCTTTAAATTTTGGCATTTTGATATGTTGGGGGTGGTTGGGTAATTTTGAGAGAGTTTGGACCTTTGTGTAATATTACAAAAGTTGGGATTTTAAATATATAAAACCTAAATGCATGTTTGGCATGAAGGAATGAAATAAATGTTGAAATGTTAATTACGGAAAATGCCCTAATTACATTGATTGATTAATTTGTATAATTAATTGTTGGAAATGAGGGATTAAATTGAGAATATGGAAATTGGAAAGGGAATGGATTAAAGGGTGTAGTTGAATCATTTATCGCTCACCTAATTGAAATGTTGAGTTACTATCCATTTTTGTGCATTTATTTTCTGTTTAGAAATAACTGCTTTGGGCTATCAGTGGAGGATAGTCTTGATTGTTGTAGACAATGCATGATGAATAAGCAAACTAAAACTAATCGAGTGATTGTGTCATAGAGTATGACGGTGGATAGAATACATTAATTTTAAGTATTGATTGATTATGTATAGAACCTTTGTGTTTATATGCATTGTGTGTAGAGGAGGAGATGAGGGATGTACTCCGCGGTTTAGGGAAAGATGGAGGATGTACCTCTAAACCAGATACAGCTCATATGCTTGTCTTGAGAAGTGAAGATACAGCTCATAGGCTTATCTTTGAGAAGTGTAGATACAGCTCATATGCTTGTATAGTGAAGTGTGGATACAGCTAATATGCTTATCTGTTGATGCGTGATATGTTTATCTGTTGATATGTTGAGATAGCTAATATGCTTATCTATTAAATAAAGATAGAGAAGGAAAAGTGACATAGACTGGTATGTTATGAAATTGTGACGTGATATATGTGGATGTATCAATGTTGGTTATCTATCAATTGCTAATCTTTTAGTCATTGTTCATAGTTGATTTAGTATATCTCTGCTGGGCTGTGGCTCACCCTATATGGGAACATCATTTTCAGGTACAGGTAGCATGCCACCTCCAAGGACATAGCTTGGGAGGCTAGAGGCGGACACACTTTTGTTGTCTTATTTCTTTTGACGTATCACATGTAAATTCAAGCCAAGGGCTTAATATGTAATTGAGTTAGTACTCTCTTTTGTAACCAAGTGTTAACTTGGAAAGCTGTAAGCCCGTAGGGCATTTGCTTTTGTTGTTAACATGTAATACTTTTCTAATGAAGTACTCTGATGAATTGAAGAATGTGGATCTTTTGTATATAAATGCATGTCTATATTGATGGTTTTAATACTTTTTTTGAGGGCGTTACAACTTGGTATCAAAGCGTACCGGGTTCGAATACTTTGGGTACGTGGGAAGTGATTAGGATCACAATGGGTTTGTCTCACTTGATAGAGACTTAGATGTAGTGTCATATGCTCTGTGCTTAATTGATAACATGCTTATGTGACTACGTGGGTATGGGATTTAGTTTCTAGGATGTTGATTGGATCCTTGGGTTTCTGTGAGTCATGTTGGAAAGGCACTTGATCAATGCTGTTTCTAACCGGAACTCTAGTAACGCCTTGGGACTATCATTATCCGGAAATGAAATTCGTAAGTGCTTATGTGTTTATGTGCTTACGTGGAGTGAATTACAGTTGTCCATGTATTAGGACGTGAGTGTTATAGCTTCGACACATTTGTGAATGTGCTAATAGTCTTGGTTACCTTTATTAGGATGTCAGGACGAGGACGTGATAGGCGTGGTAGGCAGGAGGTACCTTTACCGGATGACGTTCCAGCAGTGCAGGAGGGAGTTGGTCAGGCCAGCGTGGCCGAGCCAGCAGGTTAGCAGGCTATGGGCGCCTTGGCCCGAGAGATAGCGGGGGCTTTGCGTATTCTCAGAGCTGAGAATCAGGTTGCTGAGGCAGGGCCTTCTTTCTTGAAGAGGGAATTCTTCTGGTCCAACCCGGATGAGTTTGTTGGGGATCCGAAGGAGCCACTTAAGGCTGACGAGTGGTTGGAACAGATGGAGAAGACGTTCGAGATGCTTGGCATCGAGGACGGGGCTTTAAAGTTGACCTTGGTATCCTTTCAACTGAAGGGAGATGCGGGTCAATGGTGGAAGTATGAGAAGGGCAGTGTTGGTGGTGCAGAGGAGGCGTTTGTGAATGCTTTCTAGGAGAAGTTTTTATCTTCAGCTGCAAGGAAGAAACTGAGGGAACAGTTTTGCTAGCTTAAACAGCAGGGCTTGTCTGTGGCCGAGTTTGAGGCTACTTTTACCAGCCTGTCCAGGTTTGCACTTGAACTGTTGGCGTCTGAGGAACGTCGTTTCTTTGAGTTTGAGCGGAAGTTGAGGCGAGGCCTCAAGTTGAAGGTTGGTGGATCTTTCATCTGAGAGTATAGACATTTGGTGGATACAGCAGCTCATATGGAGCTCATGATGCAAGAGGAGGATGAGGGGCAGAGAGGCTCCAAGAGGAGCCAAGATGGTCAGGGTGATGGTAGGAGACAGAGGGGTCCTAATCCCCAGCAGTCTCAGGGTGGTTTGGCTAGGTCGACCTTTCCAGTGCCAAGTGCAGGCTCCGGGAGAGGTAGTCAGGGGGATTTCACCTGTTACAAGTGTGGCCAGCTGGGTCACAAAGTTTCGGTTTGCCCGCAGAAGGGAGGGTGTCAGCGAGCTGCTTCTTCATTAGCTAAACCTCAGGGCCAGAGTCAGGGCAGAGGCCAGTCCTTGTCTTGTTATCAGTGTGGGCAGCCTGGGCACCTGAAGAGGTTTTGCCCACAGTTGAGTGCCACTTCAGGAGCGTCTGGTTCTAGACAGACGCAGGGATTTCAGCCAGCTCAGTCTGTGCAGGCCTCGAGGGCCAATCCGGGGGCTTCGTCATCCCAGTCAGTGCAGCAATCGTATGCTCCGAGGGGTGAGCAAATAGATCAGGGGCCTACGGGGCGCGTGTATGCTGTTACCGCGCAGGATCTAGTACCGGCTCCATCAGTAGTGAGAGGTACTTTTCTGTTTTGCAACTCGATTGCTAGTGTGTTGATTGACAGGGGTGCATCTCATTCTTTTGTATCTGCTGCATTTGCATCTGTTTTGGAATTGGAGTTGGCACAGTTAGCATCTCTTGTTTGTGTGGTATCGCCTATTGGTGGTGAGTTAATCTTGAAACAAGGTGTTAGAGGTTGTGATATAGAGGTCGCCGACCATAGGCTTCCTTTTCCTTTTGTTGTCATGCCCATGAAGGGTTTTGATGTTATTTTGGGGATGGACTGGCTATCGTCATACCGGGCTGTTATCGATTGCTACCGCCAGAGGCTCACGTTATGTACCTTGAGCGGGGAGTGGTTCCATTTCTTGGGAGACCGGGTTGGTAGTTTTTTTCCACCGGGATATGATTCGCGAGGGCGGAGTGAACTTAGTGGTTTACTTGCTAGCTTTGAGAGTGGTGAGTGTGGTGAGACCCAGCTTGTGTTACCGAGGGTGGTTTGTGAGTATTCGGATGTCTTTCCCGAGGACCTTGTTAGTTTGCCACCTCACCGAGAGATAGAGTTCTCTATTGATCTAGTGCCCGGCACGACGCCGATTTCTATGGCACCTTACCGTTTTGCTCCAGCAGAGTTGGTTGAGTTGAAAGTTCAGCTCCAGGAATTGCTAGATAAGGGCTTTGTTCGCCCTAGTGTTTCACCGTGGGGAGCACCGGCCCTCTTTGCTAAAAAGAAAGATGGTGCCTTGAGATTGTGTATAGACTACCGAAAGTTGAATCGGGCTACGGTCAAGAATAAGTACCCTATGCCCCGTATAGATGATCTATTTGACCAGTTGAATGGTTCCCGTTGTTTCTCTAAGATAGACTTGAGATCGGGTTACCACCAGTTGAGGGTCAGGGAGGAGGATATTCCTAAGACGGCATTCCGTACGCGGTATGGCCATTATGAGTTTTTGGTGATGCCATTCGGGCTTACCAATGCACCGGCAGTCTTTATGGACTTGATGAACCGGATCTTCAGGGAATTCTTAGACCGTTTTGTTGTCATTTTCGTGGACGACATCCTGATTTACTCACCTTCAGAGGAGGAGCACGAGAAACACTTGAGAGCGGTGCTTGAGTTGCTTAGAGCCCATAGGCTGTATGCCAAGTTTGGGAAGTGTGAGTTCTGGCTAGGAGAGGTGAAATTCTTAGGCCATGTGGTATCCGGGGAAGGGGTGTCTGTTGATACATCCAAGGTAGAGGCAGTGCAAGATTGGGCACAACCTAAGAGTGTGTTTGAGATCCGCAGTTTTCTGGGATTAGCTAGGTATTACCGTCGGTTTGTGAAGGATTTCTCCAGGCTAGCTTCGCCGTTGACTAGATTGACGCGGAAAGGGGTCAAGTTTGTATGGAATGAGACTTGTGAAAAGTCGTTCCAAGTGTTGAAGGTTAGATTGACCACCGCTCCGGTTTTGGTTATTCCGGAGAGAGGGTTGGGATATGCGGTTTATTGTGATGCCTCACGAGAGGGTTTGGGTTGTGTGTTGATGCAAGAGGGGAAAGTGGTAGCTTATGGCTCACGTCAGTTGAAAATACACGAGAAGAACTATCCTACACACGACCTAGAGTTAGCAGCAATGATTTTTGCCTTGAAGATTTGGAGGCACTACCTTTATGGTGAGAGGTTCGAGGTGTTCTCGGACCACAAGAGTTTGAAGTATCTGTTTACACAGAGAGACTTGAATTTGAGGCAGGGGAGATGGATAGAGTTCATTGAGGATTATGATTTTTGAGTTGCACTATCACCCGGGTAAGGCCAATGTTGTGGCCGATGCCCTTAGTAGGAAATCCATTAGTGATGTAGCTTGTATAGCCATCCGGGAATGGGAGATGTTGGGTGCACTTGGCGAGTTTGAATTACATCTAGGCGAACCTGTTGAGGTTGCGGCCTTATTTTCTATTGTTGCGCAGCCTACACTTGTGACTAGAGTGTTAGAGGCACAGAGAGGTGACCTTGAGGTAGAGTCCTTCCGAGAGAAGATCTCCAGTGGGAAAGTTGAGAAGGGTTTGACGGTGTATCCCAACCAGAGTGTGAGATACCGAGACCGTTTGTTTGTGCCAGAGTCTTGCCGAGAGGAAGTACTCCGAGAGTTCCATCATTCACGCCTTGCGGTGCATCCGGGAGGCACTAAGATGTATCGGGATTTGGGTCGCCAGTTTTGGTGGCGGGGTATGAAGAGAGATGTGGCAGCTTTCGTGTCTAAGTGCCTTACTTGCCAGCAAGTGAAGGCTGAGCATCAGAGGCCAGCGGGTTTGTTGCAACCCTTGCCTATTGCCGAGTGGAAGTGGGAGCATGTCACTATGGACTTTGTTGTAGGTCCTCCGAGGACTCAGCGGGGTAGTGATGTTATTTGGGTGGTGGTAGACCGGTTGACTAAGTCGGCGCACTTCATCCCCATGCGCGTGAGAGATTCGGTAGATCATCTCGCCGACTTGTATATTCGGGACATAGTGAGATTTCACGGGGTCCTAGTGACGATCGTCTCAGATAGAGATCCTCGTTTTACTGCTAGGTTATGGCAGAGTTTGCAGAGTGCCTTGGGCACTAAGTTGACCTTTAGTACGGCTTATCACCCTCAGACTGACAGACAGTCTGAGCGTACTATTCAGATCTTTGAGGATATGCTTCGGGGTTGTGTCCTTGACTTTAATGGGACGTGGGAGAGGCACTTACCATTGGTGGAGTTTGCCTACAACAACAGCTTTCAGTCTAGTATCGGTATGGCACCGTTTGAGGCTTTGTATGGCCGACCGTATAGGTCTCCAGTGTGTTGGGCCGAAGTGGGTGATGCACCTTTGTTGGGTCCGAAGTTAGTTAGAGAGATGACGGAGAAAGTTGAGCTTATCCGTAGGAGGCTTGTTACAGCCCAGAGTCGCCAAAAGAGTTATGCCGACCATAGGAGGAGGCCTTTGGCGTTCGAGGTAGGTGATCATGTTTTCTTGAGAATATCACCGAGGCGAGGTTTGATGAGATTTGGCAAGAGCGGGAAGTTATCCCCTCGGTTTATTGGTCCTTTTGAGATCCTTGAGAGGATTGGCGAGGTTGCCTATCGTTTAGCCTTGCCGCCGCAGTTGTCCGGAGTGCATGACGTGTTTTATGTGAGTATGCTTCGAAAGTATTAGCCGGATCCATCTCACGTGTTAGATTGGACCGATTTAGAGGTAGATGAGGATGCCTCGTATGAGGAGAGACCGGTGCGGGTCTTGGATATGCGGGATCAAGTCCTGCGTGGCAAGACCATCCCTTTGGTAAAGGTTTTGTGGAAACATCACGGAGTGGAGGAAGCCACTTGGGAACGTGAGTTGGAGGTCCGCGAGAAATATCCGGACTTGTTTATTGATGAGTAATCTTGTATTTAAATTTTGTAATGTTGTTAGACTTAAGAGCTTTATATATGTCTTAAGTTGTAAAACATTGGTAATGTTTTGGTTTAATGAAAGTATGTTGTAGAACTTACCTTGATATGGGAGTTGATTATGATATTGCATATGTTGGCTATATTGTAGAATTGGAGTTGTATCATGTATATTGATTATGATATGAACTGTGAACCATGTATGTTGGAAATGGTTGGAAATGGAAGAAAATTGCATGTTGATAATGCACTTGTAATATATGTTGTGAAATGCATCTTGGAAAGAGTTGGAATTGACCGATAATGGGTCGAAATGTTTAATATTATGTCGTAATATTGTTGAGAATGAAGAAAACCTGTTTTTGAAAACTTGTGTTTAATTTCGGGGACGAAATTCTTTAAGGGGGGGAGGTTATAGCAATCCCGGTTGTCCCTTTACTGTTCTGTTGTATTCCGAACTCGGTTCCGTGAAGTTGGTAATGGTATCTATCTTGTTGCCATCCTTTCATTCCACTTGATTTAGTTTTAGGATGTTTTGAGCAGGGTTATTACAGGTTGGTTAGGCCTTGGTTTCAATTCCTTGTTGTCCAGTTTTTAGGCGATCCGCTCGAGCGAGTCTTCTTGCGCTCGAGCGGGGATTGCACACCTCCAGTAATTCGGTTCCTGCAAAACTTCTGCAGATGTGATTTTTATGCTCGAGTGGGTTTGTTTACGCTAGAGCGATAGCGCTCAAGCGGGTTTGTTGGCGCTCGAGCAGGTAGTACTTTCGGGGTATAAGTTCTGGGAGGGGGAAATCTACGCTCGAGCGGACTGGTTTTCGCGCTCAAGCGGAAGTGCTTTATTCTTGTGTCTTGGCCCTCAAGCGGGCCTTATTGCGCTCGAGCGTGTCCAGATTTTTGTTCTTGGCGCTCGAGCATTGTGTTCTCTGCTCGAGCGGGTCATGCGTATATGGGTTATCCGCTGGGTGATTTTAAATCACTTTTTACTTTCCTTTATCTCTCCTACTTTTTCTAAAACCCATTTTGAGAGCTCCTCTCTCTAAAACCTTGACTTCTCTCTAGGTATTGATCTAGTAGGAGTGATTTCCTCACCTTTGGCCGTTACAAAAAAGTTGTTGATCGTCGAGGGCTATCTTTTAATCCGAGAAATTCGTGGGTTGGAGCATTTTCGTCTTCTTCACCTTCTTGGTTGGGAGTCATCTTTTGAGGTAGGGATATCCTACTCCTCTTTATGAGTTTTGTCTTTAAATTTTGGCATTTCGATATGTTGGGGGCGGTTGGGTAATTTTGATAGAGTTTGGACCTTTGTGTAATTTTACAAAAGTTGGGGTTTTAAATATATAAAACCTAAATGCATGTTTGGCATGAAGGAATGAAATAAATGTTGAAACATTGACGAAAGTGAAACCGTGAAGGGTTGAAATGTTAATTATGGAAAATGCCCTAATTACATTGATTGATTAATGTGTATAATTAATTGTTGGAAATGAGGGATTAAATTGAGAATATGGAAATTGGAAAGGGAATGGATTAAAGGGTGTAGTTGAATCATTTATCGCTCACCAAATTGAAATGTTGAGTTAATATCCATTTTTGTGCATTTATTTTCTAATTAGAAATAACTGCTTTGGGCTATCAGTGGGGGATAGTCTTGATTGTTGTAGACAATGCATGATGATTAGGCAAACTAAAAGTAATCGAGTGATTGTGTCATAGAGCATGACGGTGGATAGAATACATTAATTTTATGTATTGATTGATTATGAATAGAACCTTTGTGTTTATGTGCATTGTGTGTAGAGGAGGAGATGGGGGATGTACTCCGCGGTTTAGGGGAAGATGGGGGATGTACCTCTAAACCAGATAGTGTTGGGAGGAGATGGGGGATGAACTCCGTAGATACAGCTCATATGCTTGTCTTGAGAAGTGAAGATACAGCTCATAGGCTTATCTTTGAGAAGTGTAGATACAGCTCATATGCTTGTATAGTGAAGTGTGGATACAGCTAATATGCTTACCTGTTGATGCATGATATGTTTATCTGTTGATATGTTGAGATAGCTAATATGCTTATCTATTAAATAAAGATGGAGAAGGAAAAGTGACATAGACTCGTATGTTATGAAATTGTGACGTGATATATGTGGATGTATCAGTGTTGGCCATCTATCAATTGCTAATCTTTTATTCATTGTTCATAGTTGGTTTAGTATATCTCTGCTAGACTGTGGCTCACCCTATGTGGGAACATCATTTTCAGGTACAGGTAGCATGCCACCTCCAAGGACATAGCTTGGGAGGCTAGAGGCGGAAACACTTTTGGTGTCTTATTTCTTTTGACGTATTACATGTAAATTCAAGCCAAGGGCTTAATATGTAATTGAGTTAGTACTCTCTTTTGTAACCAAGTGTTAACTTGGAAAACTGTAAGCCCGTAGGGCATTTGCTTTTGTTGTTAACATGTAATACTTTTCTAATGAAGTACTCTGATGAATTGAAGAATGTGGATCGTTTGTATATAAATGCATGTCTATATTGATGAGTTTAATACTTTTTTTGAGGGTGTTACATGGCTCTTTCAAGGAAAACCGAATATAAATCTCCAAACTTATATTACATGATACAATAGTTCTTCATGCAACTAAACATTAATCCAGCAACAAGTAAATAAACAAATAAATACCCCCAAGGGTTTACAAGTTTCCAAAGCTTGAGCCTGGTTACACAAAACGGTTATTCAAACCCACACAAATACAACCCTTGGCTTACACACAGAGTCACAGCAAAATGAGAGCATATTACTCCCAACACACATACTTCCACGCCTCTAGTTGGGTGGGATCACCACATCTTTTCCTACACAAAAATCCCATAGAGTGAGCATAAAGCCAAGTAGGAAATTCTTATCAAGAAATTAAATGCACATGCCATGCTATGCCCTTTTTGAAGATAAATCACATTTTCATCTTTTGAAAACCATCATGCTCAATGATATCATGCAATTTCAATTGTTCAAAACTTAACAATTTATTTCAAGGGCGGTAAATAGGACTCTGGTAATCTCTAGGTTAGTGTCCGCAAGTAGACTATATAAATACTACCAAATTGTCATTTTTACAAGTATTAACAGGAAGGCTCGACACCTATCCGCACGGGTTTTCGGTCTTTCACCCCGAACTCTCAGGCCAACTTATTCAATATCATCTACACCACCTATCAAGACTTACCAACATATTTACCCCAAAACCATTCCATGAAAACTTGTTTCTCAACATTCTTTTCTCAATGCAAGTTTTCAAATCAACTTTCAAAGTTTAATGTAATCAAATGAATTGATATGCCAATTTCACAAGATTTATATAAATACTTTTAATGCAATACATCATCCAAGGAATAACACAATTCTCTCTTCTCAAGTATCCTTGACAATTAGTTATTTCAAGACTATTTCAACGTTTTGAACAATAATTTCCAAAATGAACAACAATTCTCGTATTCCCTGAAATTCATCATCTATATAAATATAAATAAGAAATTTTCCAAACATCCAGTTATTTTGACACACAAAATAAATATAACAATATCATTCATGGATTTTCAGTCTCCTTTAACAAAAATCCCTAAATTCTAGGTTTTCTCACCAAAACTATACAACTCAAATCTTTTGAAAGAAAACTTTCCAAAATCATTTTTTCTTCAATCAACGAAGATCAAAACCCATAAGATCATTTTAAAGGAACAAGTGACACTTTCAAAATCGCTCAACTTCTTGAATCAACAATCAATTTTCAAAGCTATCGAAAGATGATTTCGAAAATCATATAGATCTTGCAAATATATATATATATATATATAACTCTAAGAAAATCTTTACCTCAAGTTTTGAAAAAGAAATGAGATGAAACCCCCAAAATCAACGGTGTCGATACTCGATCTTTACCGCACATAACGAAGCCCTCGAGAAGTTAACCAAACTTTGATGAAGAACTTATGGAAGAACTATAATGGATCTTGAGAAATCAAGGTTTTCATCCAATTTGGCATAGGGAAATGTAGAGAGAAGGGAGAGGAAACGGTTTTTAGAGAGAGAGAGATATACAAAAGTGATCTGAAATATCAGATTCACGAACTGATATAACATGGTCCGCTCGAGCATCAAATACACTTTCCCAGTACTTTTGCAGACAAGTCAAACTTCTGAAACCAAACATTCTCCACTCCAGCAGATAAACAGCCGCTCGAGCAAACAAGCAACTTCTAATGCATTTTACATTTTTGCTTCAGAGGTGCTGTCCCTCAACCCTGCCACGGCGCTGCCCCCTGGACCCCCTTGAGCTGACCAGGCAGCTCGATCCCCGACATACTCAGCGAAGGGGCAAAACTAGGATCGCTACAGCCTTCCTCCCTTAAAGAATTTCGTCCCCAAAATTTCAAATCAAACTACCCAAACAAAGGGTTTCTAACGATCAAAACCACACTATTTCATTTTCAAATCATAATACTAACTCCCAACCAAATTCCACAATTTCCACCATGGTTATCTCATTAACAACAACCTCCCAAATACGCATAAACATGAAATTTCCCAAAAAGTAATGGCAACTCTAAACAACCTTATGCTTAAAACAACAACACACATATCAACATGTGGTTAACAACTTTAAATACGTTTCCCTTAACGCTAGGGAATATTACAAAGAAAAGCAACTTAAGCATTTTCAATCAAATCCGGATATTTGGAGCGGACTTCCGCCTCCCGTTCCCACATCGCTTCTTGAACCCCATGGTGTCTCTACAACACCTTTACCAATGGTATAGTTTTTTCCCGTAGCACTTGCTCCCGGGTATCTAATATTTGAACCGGTCATTCTTCGTAAGAGGCATCCTCATCTACCTTCAAGTCAGCGCAATCAAGCACATGAGAAGGGTCGGGTTCATACTTCCAAAGCATAGCTACATGAAATACGTTGTGAACTCCCGAAAGTTGTGGTGGTAAAGCTAACCGGTATGTCACTTCCCGAATTCGCTCTAAGATCTCAAAAGGCCTAATGAACCTTGGAGATAATTTACCACTCTTACCAAATCTCATCAAACCCCGCCTTGGTGAGATTTTTAGAAACACATGGTCACCAACTTCAAAAGATAAAGGTCGTCTCCTCTTATCGGCATAACTCTTTTGTCGGCTTTGGGCCGTAGCTAACCTCTTCCGAATGAGAACAACTTTCTCGGTTGTCTCTCTAACAATTTTTGGACCCAATAACAGTGCATCACCCACTTTGGCCCAACAAATCGATGATCTACAAGGTTGGCCATACAAGGCCTCAAATGGTGCCATCCCAATACTAGCTTGGTAACTATTGTTGTAAGCAAACTCAATCAATGGTAAGTGCCTTTCCCAAGGCCCCTTAAAATCAAGGACACTAACTCCAAGCATGTCCTCCAAAATCTGAATTGTACGTTCCGACTGTCCATCGGTTTGAGGATAATAAGCGGTGCTAAGAGTCAACTTAGTTCCCAACGCTTCATGAAGGCTTTGCCATAACCGGGCAGTAAAACGAGGATCCTTATCTGACACAATAGTCACAGGGACTCCATGAAGTCGAACTATCTCTCTAATGTACCACTCTGCCAAGCGTTCAACTGAGTCGCTGGTGCACATCATAATGAAATGGGTAGACTTAGTCAACCTATCAACAATCACCCAAACGGCGCCATTGCCTCGTTGTGTTCTAGGAAGACCAACTACAAAATCCATGGTAACACGCTCCCATTTCCACTCGACTATCGGTAAGGGTTGTAACAAACCCGCTGGCCTTTGTTGTTCGGCCTTCACTTGTTGACAAGTAAGGCACTTTGATACAAATAAATACCCCTCCACCAAAACTGATGATTAAGATCATGATACATTTTAGTACCTCCAGGGTGTACCGCAAGGCGTGAGTGATGGAACTCCCGAAGTATTACCTTTCTACAAGATTCTGGTACAAACAAACGGTCTAGGTAACGCACACTCAGATCCGAGTGAACGTTCAAACCTTTCTCTTCATTTCCATTGGAAATCTTAACACAGATTGATTCCACATTACGGTCTCCTCGTTGTGCCTCTATGACCTTACTAACCAATGTAGGTTGAGTATTCAAAGTAAACAAGGTAGCACTCTCTCCGGACTCACCCAAGTGCAAATCAAACTTGCCAATAACATCTAGCATATCCCATTCCCGAATGGCCACACTTGCCAAACTACTCACAGATTTTCGACTCAAAGCATCGGCCACCACATTGGCCTTCCCTGGATGATAGTATAACTCAAAGTCATAATCCTCCATAAATTTCATCCACCTCTGTTGTCATAAATTCAAGTCTTTTTGAGAAAACAAATACTTTAGACTCTCATGATCGAAGAAGGCTTCAAACTTCTCACCGTACAAGTAATGCCTCCAAATTTTCAAAGCAAAAATCACCGCTGCTAATTCTAGATCATGGGTGGGATAATTTTTCCCATGAGTTTTCAATTGTCGTGAACTGTAGGCCACAACTTTTCCCTCTTGCATCAAGACACAACCAAGTCCATCCCCGGACGCATCATAATAGACAGTATAATTCAAACCTCTTTCTGGAATTATCAAAACCGGTGCGGTAGTCAATCTAATCTTAAGCTCTTGGAATGACTTTTCACAAGCATCACTCAACACAAATTTGATACCCTTTCTCGTCAACCTAGTCAAAGGTGCAGCTAGTCTAAAGAAGTCCCTTACAAAACGTCGATAATACCCCGCTAATGCAAAAAAACTCCGGATTTCAAAACCATTCTTGGGTTGTTCCCAATCCTGTACGGAATCTATCTTTGAGGATTCCATAGTCACTCCCTCTCTAGACACTACATGCCCCAAAAACTTCACCTCGGTTAACCAAAACTCGCATTTTTCAAATTTGGCATACAATTGGTACTCACTAAGTAAACCCAGCACTACCCGCAAGTGAGTCTCATGTTCCTCTTCAGAGGTTGAATAAATCAAGATGTCGTCCACAAAGACGACCACAAAACGGTCCAAGTATTCCCGAAAAATTTTGTTCATGAAATCCATAAAGGAAGACGGTCCATTGGTCAATCCAAAAGGAATTACAAAGAATTCATAGTGGCCATAACGAGTACAAAAGGCCATCTTCCGAATGTCCTCCTCCCAGACTCTTAACTAATGGTACCCCAACCTCAAATCTACTTTTGAGAAGCAACGAGACCCTCTAAGTTGGTCAAACAAATCATCTATTCTGGGTAGAGGATACTTGTTCTTTACTATAACTCTATTCAACTTGCGGTAATCAATACACAACCGTAATAAACCATCCTTCTTTTTCACAAAGAGAGCCGACGCTCCCCAAGGCGATGTACTAGGGCGAATGAAGCCCTTGTCTAAAAGTTCTTGGAGTTGAATCTTCAACTCATGCAATTCGGCGGGTGCAAATCTATACGGTGACATGGAAATCGGTGCCGTGCCAGGCACTAATTCAATGGAGAACTCGATCCCCAGGTGAGGTGGTAAACTAGTAAGATCTTCTGGAAAGACATCCGGATATTCACAAACTACCCTTGGTAACTCAACACGAGCCCTGTCACTCTCACTATCCAAGAGAGTTGCAAGAAGGCTACTAAGCTTGCTCCTACTACGAGGGTCAACAATTGGCGACAAGGCTCTGTCAACTCAGTTCCACAGAAAATAGAAACGATCACCACCCGAAGTGCACACTGCAACTCTCTGATGGTAACAATCAATCACAGCTTGATAAGAACACAACCAGTCTTTGCCTAAAATGACATCAAAACTCGACATATCTAGCAACACAAAAGAAAATGGAAGTTGACGCCTGACAACTTCTATTTCACAATCACGATGACCCCATTCTAAATCAACTGTACCCCCAATATGTGACTCTACTCTGAGTGGAGGCACTAACCGTGCTACCTCTAACCCCAATGCAGAAGCAAATGCAGTAGTATAAATGAATAAGACGCACCCGTGTCTAGCAATACATTAGCCAACGAATTACACACAACAAAAATACCTCTCATAACTGAGGATTCTGGTAGCTGCTCTGGCACGGTAACAACATACCTTTCAAAATCGCTCAACTTCTTGAGTCAACAATCAATTTTCAAAGCTATCGAAAGATGATTTCGAAAATCATATAGATCTTGCAAATATATATATATATATATAACTCTAAGAAAATCCCTACCTCAAGTTTTGAAAAAGAAATGAGATGAAACCCTCAAAATCAATGGTGTTGAAACTCGATCTTCACCGCACACAACGAAGCCCTCGAGAAGTTAACCAACTTTGTTGAAGAACTTATGGCAGAACTCGAATGGATCTTGAGAAATCAAGGTTTTGATCCAATTTGGCGTACGGAAATGTAGAGAGAAGAGAGAGGAAAGGGTTTTTAGAGAGAGATATACAAAATTGATTTCAAATATCAGATTCACGAATTAATATAAGATGATCCACTCGAGCGTGGAAAGCCCCACTCGAGCGTCAAATACACTTTCCCAGTACTTTTACAGACAGGTCAAATAAACGGTCGCTCGAGTGGACAAGCAACTTCTAATGCATTTTGTATTTTTTCTTCGGGGGCGCTGCCCCTCAACCCCGCTAGGGCGCTGCCCTAGGACCGGCCAAGGGGCGCTACCCCCTGGACCCCCATGAGCTAACCGAGTAGCTCGATCCCCGCTAGGGCACTACCCTTGGACCCGCCAAGGGGCGCTGCCCCCTGGACCCCCGCGAGCTGACCGGGCAGCTCGATCCCCGACATACTCAGCGAAGTGGCAAAACTGGGATCGCTAGATTTCCAGCCACTCTTTCCCAGCCCCATTCCTGGCATGTGTTGGAGTTTGTTCATGAAGTATACAAATTGGGCGTTGACATATAAGCCCTCATCAATGGCCAAGATATTTTATACTACCCGGGTCTTAGCCAATTGCCGTGCACAATCTCCAGCACAAGTGTAGTGACCTCTGGCGGAGGATGCATAAATGAATTCCCGACTATAGCCACCCCCTTCCCATGGGGGTACTTCAGCATTTGGTGGAGAGTGGAAGAGACAGCTTTCACTTGGTGCAGCCAGGGTCGCCCAAGTAGTAAGTTGAAAGTGGTCGGTACACCCAGGACATGGAATTCAATATCCTGTTAAGCTGGGCCAACCTGTACTCTGATCTGTACCATTCCCATTACCTCTCTGCTGGTATTGTCATACACTCGGATCACCTGGACTGTAGGCATGAAATCGGCCGGTTTCAGGCCAATAGCATAAGTCGTGCGACAAGGATAGACGTTGATTGCTGACCCAGTGTCGACCAATACCACTGGTACCCACTTTTCTTGACACTCCACTAATATGAATAGAGGATTGTTGTGTACAGAGCCTTTCAGCGGCAGTTCTTTGTCTGAGAAGGTCAGAGTTGGCGCAGCGCCTCCTGGGAAGACTAATCCCACCAGTTGTTCTGGGGTGGTATCGATGGAAAACTTAGCTTTATCCATCACCGACAGTACAACCTGTCTGTGCACTCGTGAATCCATAAGCAGACCCTAGATAGATATATCAGCTTGAATCTTCTTCAACTGTTTCAACACAGCTTCTTCTTCCAATAGTTTTTCTTCCTGTTTCTCAACCTCTTTGTCCTTTCCGGAGGCTTTAGGTTGGCCCAGATGTGGTGGTTTGAAATATCGGCCACTTCTTGTCATATGGTCGACCTCTTCCACATACCAAGTGCTGTTAGGAAGGACTTCGCCCCAATCTTCATTAGTATGAGCTAGGTGTAGGTCGTCGTCATTCCACCAGATTCCTTCAGCAGCCGACAAGCATTTGTCCGGCTCCGTTCGAATTACCTTCTCATCACAAATTTCCCCTTCAAGGTGTTGGGCTTTTCGAGCTTTCCGGTTGTTTTCACCCATTGTAGACACCCCATTTTTTACCATCCTCAAGACTTGGACGTCATCATTTATGCACTCGATGATTGTTCTTGTTTGTGTTCGTTGTGAGCGCCTGAAGTCCTCGGCGGAACGCCTTGTCTTTGAGCCTCTAAACCTTTTATGTTTTGTGCTTGGTTTTGGACCAAGAGCTTGTTGCCTCCAGTCTGGAGAAGTTCATGACCTATCGGCCATGTCTTGGGCTTGTCGGCTACCAGTGGTGGCCGACGATCATTGGTCTCCTTTTCCAGATGTTTGTTGATAGTTGTGCCAACTATTGCTCACTGAGTTGCATCTTTATACACGTGTATGGTGAGATGTTCACAAGCTCAAGACTTGTTTTTCTATAAACAGAGGGTGTTATCCCCTATTTTTGAGGGTTAGAAGATTTAGACTAAAAATATCTCTCTCTTTAGAATTCTCTCTCTTTCTTGTTATTTTGTACACCTTTGCCTAGTTTCTCTTAGCTTTTGCACATCAACCCTTAACCAAATACTCTCACCTTTGGGCTAAGATTACTTGGAGCTTTGTTTGAGCTCTAGAAGGAGGTTTGAGCTTGGTTTGTTGCCTATTTTGTGCCTTAGCTTCAAGAGGTATAACACTTGTTATTTAAGCTTGTTTTCAATACTTGTTTTGCCATCTTTTTTTTGCTATTTTGGCCTAGTTTTCAATTGTAAAAACCTTTATTTTTTATGACCTAAAAATGGTGGTTTAAGGCTATTTTGTGTTAAGGGGTAGTCCACCCTTCTTGTCTCTTAGCTTGTTAAGCTCTTGTACCATCTTTTCACCACTTTCCAATCAAACGTTTTGGACCTTTGAACCACTAAATCTCAAAGGTTTTTCAGTGGTAAAAATCAACTTTTGAATTCCAAAATTGAAGGGGTTAGCCTCTCCTCCTTGTGTCTTGTTTGCATGCCTAGTTAGCTTCATGTGTTAGCATGTTTTTCTAGCCTAACTTAGCTTTTGTCCAACCTGTTTTTTGCCTCTGTTTTGACCTATTTTGGTTTTTTTTTTTTGGCTACTGAGGTCATTTGAACCTTGTATGGCATAGTTGTAGTGTTAATTTCCTCACCAACTCGGAGTTTTAATGCTTTGAGCACCATTGTTTTGAGTTGAAAGCATGTTTTAGTGTTGTTTTGCACTTCATTTCAGCACTTAAGATTTCTACAATCTCCCTCCATTCTTCACTATTTCATTTGCTTTGAAAGTGGTTTCAAACCACTTGTTTACCTAAGTGTGAAATTGAGGTGTTGCACCTAATGGTTTAATCCCTTAGGGGGTTCATTACCAACAATGTAATGCCTCTTTCATGCCCAAAGAAACTCATGGTTTGAGCCATCTTTCCATTAGAGGACACTCACTTTTGGACTTAATCGATTAAAGAATGAATCGGTAATGTAAAATGAGTAAACAAAATGAACAAGTAAAAGAGGCAAGATAAACATCTTTCATGTTGCATTGCATGTGTTCGAATCGGGCGTTAATTCGAACACAAGGAAAATGGGGCATTTCATACTCAAAGTGATGAAATGTGTCACTTTCCTTGGTCACCATCACCCTTGATCATGCATGATAGGGTGGTGGTTTTTTGAGTCTTGTTTTGCACTCATTAAACTTGTACAAACTTGGTTCTTTGGCCATCATGCATGGAAATTGCTTGGTTGGTGGTTTGAGAGCCAAGAGTTATACTCCTTTGAGTTTGTTTGATGATAAGGAGGGCAACAGTACAGATAACCCCTGCGAATATACTATTTTGCCTCTGTTTGCTCTCTGTTACAGCAAAAAGAAAGTTCAGGGCAGCAGTGGCCGACTAGCCCTCAGCAGTGGCTGACGGCCACCAGCAGTAGCCGACCAGCCACCAATGGTAGCCGACGACCACCATTGGTAGCCGACTGGCTATCAATGAAATTTTGCACAATGTGTTCCTGACGTGGAGTAGAGGCATTCTGGGAGTTGGCAGCACTGTTGGTGTTCAAATATGTGCAAACAGAGGCGTTCAATGGCAAGGTGGTGGCTTTTCGGGTGGAGAAACCGAGCATGCATTCCTCACTTCCCGAGGCCATTTAATTTCTTTGTTTAATTAATTGGCGGTAGCTAATTAATTAGTTTAATTGCTTTCTATTTAATTAGCTTAGTACTTAGCTACTTAATTCGTTTTGTAATATGTAATTAGCTTATTTCAATTGTTATAATAATTAGTTGGTGAAGCAAGTTAGTTAACTTATTCATTTGAACCCTCCTTCGCGAGGGCGTAATATTGTAATAAGTGTGTGTGCGTGTGTGCATGTCTTCCAACCCCACATCTTTCTCCCTTTTATTTAATCGCTTTTGATGGTTGGATTATGGACATTTTCAATTAGCATACCTTATGCTTACATATTTGCATCCATTCATTTTGTCTTGCATGCACTGAGGCTTAGCGCATCATTCAAACTGCATTACAATTTCAATATCTTACTTGAATACGTGTTTAATCGCATGTTGTTCAAATCGAATCATATGCCATATTAGTAGCCTAGCCTATTAATTGCATATTGCACGTGTTGCATTCGACATCTCACATAGTTAGGATCATGCATTTTTCTACCTAGTTTCTGTTTTGGCTTGGAGTACTCTGTAAGTCTTTATGCTTTAGCATACTTGCATGCGTGTGATTGCCATATTGCCATGATTAGCATGCTTGTCATGAGGCTATGTGCTTAAATGCTAAACTGCATGAATGCCTGTGGATGAAGGCTTGTTGTTTGAATTGGAACAATTCAACCAATGCACGTTTTAAGCCCACTATGTTTGGTGGCAAATCCGCATTTTTAAGCCCACTTAAGGTGGCAAATTCAAACCATTTTTGCAAACAAACATGAGTTGAGTTGTTCCAATTCTTGCGATTTTAGTCTATACTTGCTTGTGCGCATCACATAGTAATGTTAGCTAATAACCAGAACAAGAACACTATAATGTTTATAAAAAAAACATATCATGATTAGTAGAGGCCGATTTTTGATCAGGCAAGTGGAGGTGTTCATTTCAGGACCTTCCCCTCTCATACCTAAGTTCCCGAGCCGAGGCAACTTTGGTGATGACGGACACGTCACCTTCGACACGAGTCAGGGTTTCCTAAATTTCCCCCAGAATAAAATATTTAGTTGGCGACTCCGTATTTGGCAAAACAGTCCAATTTTGGCATTATTTGATTTAAAATCGATTTTCCAAAAAGATTTGCCGGATTTGGACTCTTTGGTGTTTATTAGTTTCACATTGCACTTGTGAGATTAGATTCAGAACCACGGGAGTCTGAACTGTGAGGCCTTTCTTTCAAACCTTTCCGAAAGGTGGGGCGCGGAAAAAGGTGAGTCCACACCCATTTCTTGCTCAAAACATTTCAGTGCGGCTTCTTGCTTTGTATGTACAGTTCTAACAATACCCAATTCCTGAGTCAGTTGTTCTACACCAGTGTTTTCTGGCAGTTTACCCTTCACATCGGCCATTCTGGCCATTGTAGCGATTCCCGCTTTCTATTCTTCCAACTTCAATTCAATTCGCTCATCTCTATCGGGTTCATCACTTAGCCATCCAGAATTGTCTGTCGACCCGTTCAAATCAAACCAATCAATATGCACATCCCCTTGATCTTGCTCCTCAAAGAACTGCAAATTGTCTATGTCCTCCTCTAGGTTGGCCAGATCATCTAATCCCTAACTTGGGCCATCCTTTCGAACTACACAAACCTCCATCTCAGTCAGCAACACCACTTCTGGTTTAACTTGAGTGATTGGCACAATATAGCAGTACGGGTTGTACACCTCTCCAGATAAGTCCTCACAGCCCTTGGGCAACGGACACTACAAGAATTTACACAATTGCCGACCACTTTTGCCGACCAAAAATCTTTTGGTTGCAAAAAAATGGCATTTGGCGACCAAATATTAATTAGTCGCGAATGATCATTATTTTTGGCGACCAAATATTATTAGTCGCAGAAGGTTATATTTTGGCGACCAAAAAATGAGTTGGTCGTAGAAAGTGGTATACTTTTGCCGACCAACTACAAATTTGGTCACGAAAGGTCACATATTTTTTGGCGACCAAAAATTTGGTCGCCAAAAACTTATTTTTAGCAACCAAAAAAAAACTAGTCGCCAAATGTTGTACTTTTAGCGACTAATATTTTAGTTCCCATTGATTGAGATTTGGCGACTAAAAAAATTTGTTGGCGAAGGTACCTTTTCTGCGACTAATATGATCTTTTGATTGTCAAAAATTTGGGAGGAAAATTTGAAACGTGGAAGACATAATAAAAAAATTGACTTGCTCTCCCTCTCCCTCTCTCACCGTTGCCCACAATGGATTCTCTGTCTCTCTCTTTGCTCTCTGTCTATTTCTCTTTCTCTTTGACATTCAGATAAACACAAACCCTAGGCCACCATTCAAAATCACTACCACCAAAAATGTCTCACACCATGGTCGTGTCGCTCTGTTTCCCCACTGTGAGGTCCGCGGCAAACTGGCCAAAGCAGAGAGCAAACACGAAGAAGGCGCTAACACGAAACAAAACAGGAGCAGTGGCGGAGCAGCAATGGGTTTGGCGGAGAGAGGAAGGATGTTCGGTGGTAGTGTGTCGAGCCGCCTACACTCTACCATTGCTAATCCTCTCAATCTCAGACCTCTTGCATCAGATAAACACGTTCTCTCTCTCTCTCTCTCTCTCTCTCTCTCTCTCTCTCTCTCTCTCTCTCGTTTCCCCAATTTCAAACCCTAACTATAATTTTCAACTTCTCAGATCTTTTCCCCTTCATTGTCCAACCTCACCATCTCATTTTTCAAAAAACGTTTCAATTTCGTTATTGCTATTGCGATGAAGTTCTTATTCTCTCTCTCTCTCTCTATATATATATAGTGTTTGTGCTTGTGTGTTTGGTCTATCCTTACCAGGTACATATATAGTGTGTGCTTGTGTGTTTGGCCTCTCCTTACCAGGTATTGATGAACTCTACATCTATATACATATACACACACACAATAGAGTGTTTGTATGTATCAATGATAGTAGTCATATGGTCTCTCCTTAGTGTTTGGCATGCCTATAAGGTGTTTGTTTTTTGGTCTATGTTAAAATGTTTGGAGGAAAGAAAGAAAGAAAACCGCATTGAATATCTAATTTGCGATCTCTGTCACTTTTGGGTAGGGAAGGGAAAAGGAAGTCATGGAATTTGATCCTGTCGGCGTTGATGTGGTTGGTTTGGGGTGAAAGGAACCAACCAAAAAATGGAACAAAAAATATGTCGAAGGCTGGAGACAAGAAAGCAAAGACTTCTGAAGTAGCAAGGGAAGCTTCTCTAGATCCTCTGGCACAGAAGCTTCAACAACAAAGGTGATGGTTTGTTTCCTGCTTGGCTTAAGAAAAAGAAGTTGCAATACATCACATTCATATAACATAGTTTAACAATATTAATTACAATATGCTCCATTCTTTCCTTAAGTAGTAAAAACAATGCTTAAAAAATTCATTATATAGTTATGTCAACTATTAGGAAAAGCAGTTTGATTTTGTCTTTCCAGATCCATTGCATGGGGGACAATTTATGTAGTTATGCTTAAATAATTCATTTATGTAGTTGTGTCTTAATATTTTTATTTCCTTTTTTCTTATTATTGCAATAAATCAAGGCCAAGGTTCTGATTCTGTAGTGCTTAAATGGTCTTTGTTATATATCATGAGATCCCAATCGTACATGTTTATCAAATTCAGTTTGGATTTCAAATGAAATTCTGAATTTTTTTTGGTATGATGTTGACTGTTCCGTTAAGTTTATCACATAGTGCTTCTTGCATATGAATTGTGCACTTGAAATATTAGTTTGGTAATTGTTATATTTAACAAGTACTTAAATCGGTTCTAGCAATTTAGCATCTTTGTACATCTTTTATATAAACAACATCACATGGAGCCACTTGCTGACAGATTGTGAACTCGAAATGTTCTCCTGGAATTCATTATTGGGAATTATTTTGTTTGGTTTTAGCCATTGATAATTCTTAATTGTTCTTTTATGTTAATGAGTTGCTGATAGATTATGAACTCGAAATGTTCTCCTGGAATTCGTTATTGGGAATTATTTTGTTTGGTGTTAGCCATTGATAATTCTTAATTGTTCTTTTATGTTAATGAGTTGCGACAATGCTTACACTATTATGTAAATCATTGTTTTCTTTGTCAGTTCATGTTTCTGAACTCCATTATTTTGAGCAGTAGTGTGTTTTTGTACGTCCACATAATGTTGCCATTTTCATTTCTTCTTCATTCATTTCTGTTTTCTCGAGTTTGGAAGTTGAGAAGTCTAAATTTTCCGTGGTTGGCATTATTTCTTGTAACAATGTACCTAATGTTTTGTACCATTGCTTCTCTTATTGCAGAATTGCTGACGAGGGCGATCCTAAATCTAGTGAAGAACTATTTACAGAGAGTGAGAAGTCCCTTGACAACTTAATTCCCATGTCTGAAACTGACTTCTTAGAATATGCTAACCTCATTTCTCAAAAATTGCACCAATATGAGGTATCTTTAATTCCCAAGTTAGGGCCGACCCTGAATGTGATATAATCTAACTGAAAAGTACATGATAGAATATCTCTAAGGTAAAAGATCATTTAAATTATATAGAGCATTCAAGAACCTTATTTTTTAGTTTGTTTCTCTGAAAAGTACTTTTTAAATGGCAAGTTGGCAATCCAATGATGGCAACTGTCTTGGTTTACTATTTTTTGTTGTTGTTGTTGTTGTTGTTGTTGTTGTTGTTGGTTTCCTTCCATTTTTATTTTATTTTCTTTTATTATTATTTATTTCTAGGCTTGTTTTAGCATTGATTTTACTTTTGTTGTTGTCAATTATCATTGAAAAAATTCCTTTTAGCAATGATTTTACTTTTGTTGTCATGACTGTATTGTCAATCATGGGCCTCTGAATTAGATGGAAGACTCTATGAGGTAATTCAGTTAAAGGGGATATCAAACACCCTGTGATTACTGTATTAGTTTGTTATACTATTTGAATTAAGTGGAAAGGGAATATAATGCAACAAGACTACGTCTTGGTTTTAACAACATTGACTTCTATGATTTATGAGTGTCTTTTGCGTTTGTGCATACTTACATCTAAGCCCAACTGATGAGTTGTACAGAATACTGGGGAATGTGTAAAGTTTACGGATTTATGTTTGATCTGAAATTTGTAATTCTGGTAATTTGACATTTGTGTAGATTTTCCCTTCAATAACTAAGTAAATTGTGCATTTGATGGCATGACCTTCATTAAGGCTTGCCATTCGTAGGATGGATTTTTGTTTGATGGCTATCTTAACTTTACGTATTTTTTTTATGATTTGAATTTTTTAATTTTTTAAGATTAGGGTGATGTGGGAATTCGTCAAAGCATGGGAAATTAAGCTTTTTCTTCTCTCAAGCTTCAATGGTGCCACTTATAGTCTTTTGTGCTTGTTTGAAGTTTCAATATTAGATTGACCTCTTCAAATACAAAACATGGTTAGATATGAAATATAAATAATTTTATGCTTATATTTTTGACAAATTTAATTTGGGGATAGCAATTTTTGAGTATACTATACTTGATTGACAGGGAGTGCACTTGCGTGTTGTGGGAGTATGTGATAGTAAATCATTACTTGTTGTATCAGATGTGCTCACAACGGAGTTGGATAATACCTCTCTGACAGAAGTTTGCCAGGTCAAGTTGAAAGGCTCTTCTCTACTGACACTTGGTAATTCAGGTAATTCCATTATGTTTTGTTTTTTGATTTTTGCTTTTTCTTAATATATAATTAAAAATAAATAAATAGCAATGAGTAAGGAATACTATTTTATGGCTTCTTTTATTTAGGCTTACAGAAAGAATTATTTGAAGAATAAATTTTTGTCTGATCTTTGACCTTTTCTTATATGTATATGTAATTGGTGTTTTATAAATGATATATTAGCATACTAACAACAAAAAATTGAAAAGGCTCAAACTAGTGCTATTGGCTTATCAAAGCCAATCAACATGCTTACACTTCTTGTTATTGTCGGGTACTTGTGTAGGTCAATGCAAGGTATTTTCAAACCCTGAAGCTATGGGAAAAATCATCGATGTTGCAACTCTTCTGGGTAGATCTATAGGTTTGTACACATTTGAGCTGTAATATTGGTTCTCTTGTTGTGCATTTGAACGTTACCAAACTTTTAGAGATGGTGTTGAATAAGGTGGTGACATAGCAGTTTATCTTCCCAGCATTTGTTCTGTTTACTATCCCATGTGAACTTAAAAAAGAAGTGCCAGCATTCAACTTTGTCTGGAATGATTGCAAGAAATAATTGTTGCAACAGGTTTGGCATTCATTGATTGCTCTACCAGTTCTGAGCCTATTGGAGTGCTAAACCGAGTGGTAGATTTGGGTTGTTGTGTTGTGATGGCCAATAAGAAGCCTCTTACTTCTTCAATGGTAACTAATCCTTTTATGCATTTCTTACGCACCCTAGTTTGTTAATGGATGCCTTTTGATGTTTCTGTTTGTGATAAAGGTAATGATAGTATGTGGTTGTTGTTTGATTGTTCTGCTTACCATGACAAATTGTGGGGAAAATTTTCATATAATATTTCATCTGCTTTCTGTTGTCTGAAGAAAAGTTATTTTTTGTCTGGATTGCAGGAAGATTATGGTAAGTTGCTTGCATATCCACGTCGCATTCGACACAAGTCAACTGTGAGTGTTCTTTTTACTTGGTTGGTGCAGATAGAAGTGCTTTTACACCTGGAACATAGATAACATATGAATGTGATGGTCGGAGACTATTGTGCAATAGTGAGTGGACAGATGATTATGACTTGCAGATCAAAACTGAAATTTTTGCTAATCTCTTCTTTGTCTTTTAGAGCTAATATTCAAGACTGAAATTGTGATTCAGTTGATGAAATTATACTAAATTGAAATACATTGTTGCATTCTTTCACATATTACTGCAATTACGAACTAGTTAAGATGTATAAAGTCTCTTAATGTAGGTTTAAATATTTCAGCTTGTATGCTTTCTGTTTGATGTAGAGATGGGTCTGCCAATATTAGCATTCAACCAGTTATGACTTATGAATGTCTTCCACACACTGTTTTTAATCGGTTTGTAATAAATTGGAAGTGGTTTTGGTGGTACTTGGAAGACACTGTTTGTAATAAATTGGAAACCTCTTTACGGAGTCTTGTTTTTAATATAAACTCTTCTAAATAGTTTTGGCCAATTAGTTGTTTCATTTGGGAAAAACCATTTATCTTGAGTAGATCTTGCTCCCTAAACCTGCTTTTGCTTCTCCTATAACTATAAAAATTTCATTGTTTCTGTTAGTTTTTGTTTATAAAAATTGAGCTTGATAGGATTAATCATTTATAGTCTGCATAATTTCATGCTGTGATATTTAATAAAAAATAATAATTTCATGCTATGACAACTGGCAGGTTGGTGCTGGCCTCCCTGTTATAGCATCCTTAAATTGTATACTTTCATCTGGAGATCCCGTGCACCATATCATTGGGAGCTTAAGTGGTATAGCATTTATTTTTATTTTATTTTATTTTATTTTTTTTGAAATGTCTTATTTCTTCTTCACACTTGCTTGCATATATCGAACATGCTTTGTTTTTTAAGTTGTAATTTTATCATTTTGTTTCATATCCTTGTATGTGAATAGGTACGCTGGGTTATGTAATGAGCGAGGTAGAAGATGGAAAGCCATTCAGCCAAGTTGTCAAATCTGCTAAAAGCCTTGGTTACGCTGAACCAGGTTTAATAATTTATGGTGTTACCATTTTAATAAATCAGTTTAGCTGAATTCTAGGATTCTTCTTGGTATAGAAAAGCCATATCTAAATAATTAGTGATATGGGTCCAAATCGACAATTATAAGGTCTTTTTTACGTTGACTGTTTGTCTAAAATGCCTATGGCATTTTATTAGTATTAGATTAATGAATTTATTTGTTTCTTAAACTTTTTGACAGAAAGCATATATTCTGTAAGAATTTTGCGTTATACATTACTTTGATATCTATATATGATGCTTGGTCATTTCTTGTTTGTTTGTTTGTTTCTTGAAATTTTTGTTCTCTATTGAAGGATTTCTGCTACCATATATCTTTTTTTTTTGCCATTAGTTTCTAATTTGTTATAGGAAAGTGAATGACTTCCGACCATTGTACAAATGAATGTGATTTTTTTTTTTTTTTTTTTTGGAGTTTTCCTTGATTATGGTTAAGGAATTTTGTTTTCTATTATTATTTTTAAGGAAAACTCGTCAGATGTATTCATTCATATCATATCTGGTAGGTAGGGTAGTAGAATGGATGAATATACTTCCCCTTGATGTCTTGGGAAAGAGAACGAAAGGAGGCACAAATGTGATGCCACCTTATTTTTGTGAACTGCAAATTTATATTTTTTTTTTTGGTACACGTTAATCTTTTGTGTGTGATTACTTAGATTAGGGGCCTTGATCATCAGTGCTGATTGAATGTCTGCTCAAGCTGCTCATCTACAACCCAAAGTTTAATCTAAAGCTAAGAACATCAGAATCATTCATGTTTTAATTAATCTGTGGTATTATTCGTTAAAATAAACTTTACCAACTTTATTAAAAAATCATATATAAAAGTGAACTGAATCAATGGAGCTTTGATAGTTAACTATGCCTGTATTTGTTATGGCTGTTAGCTTATTAATCATCGTGTATTGAAATTTGCAGGTACAGCAACAGGTACAGTTTTATTATGCCAGCTAGTTGTCTCAATACGATGTACATGTTTATAGGATTTAATTGATTTTTGCAAAGATACGGGTTTGCAATCCAGTGTTGCTGCCACTACCATGCTTCTCTGATAAATTTTCCAATTCTGTTTCTTTATTAGGTGCCTTACATCACTACTGCTTTGATGAATGCGCAGCTTGGCATGGAAGGGCGCAAGGATCTTTTTGATTGGCTATCAAGGCAACTTAGTGGATTAAGCAATTTTCCTGATGTTGTAAATCTGAATTATGTATTGTTTCAATTTGTTATGCTAGATGGATGTGACTTGTGAATGAAAACTTAGAATAGTTGTATTGTGTCGAATGTTAATGATTCAGTTAATTTGAAAGATGCTTTAAAATTTTAGGTTTATTATGGATTGAATGAATTATTAGGAATTACAGGTGCATTGTTTTCCTGTTTTGGTGATCAATTTATTAGTCGCGACAAATAAATTATTTTTTTCACAAAAAATGACAATTGCCGACCAAGAGTTTTGGTCACAAAAAATACATCTATTATCGACCAAAACAGCTCTTGGTCGTGGAAACTCACTTTTGCCGACCAAAAATTTTGGTCGCGAAAAGTAACAAATGGCGACCAAAACTTTTTTTGGTCGTGGAATGTCACAATTGACGACCAAACTTTTTGGTCGCGGAATGTCACGATTGGCGACCAAAATTTTTGGTCGCGGAATGTCACAATTGGCGACCAAACTTTTTGGTCGTTGAATGTGATAATTGGCGACCAAACTTTTTGGTCGGGAAAATATCACTTTTCGCGACCAAAGTGTTTTGGCGACAAAATAAATTAGTCACGGTAATTAAATATTTAGAGACCAAAAATTTAGTCGCGAAATCCAACTTTTGTCGACCAACCACAATTTTGGTCGCGAATTAGTTTTGTCGACCCTCAATTGGCGACTAAAGTAGCGACCAAAAAAATTGGTCGCAGATAACTTTTGCCGACCAAAAATTGACTTTTAGCGACCAATTTTTTTGCTGCCAAAAGTGTTAATTCTTGTAGTGGGACTGATATTTTCCACCAAGGCCAAGCTCCTTTTATCTACCATTGTCACCACCACAGGTTCGGGTTAAAGTGTAGACATGTTCATCATGCACAAGTCTGTGCTCTCAGGGATGAACAACACCGGTTTAGGCAGGTGGAAAGGGGTGATATATATACTGGGGTCATAAGGGACGGCCAGTGTGTGGATGAGGTTTATATGCCTGGGTGGAGGGACTTGGTTATGTGGTAAGAGAGGATTTATAGAGACATTGGGTTTTTGGGGAGGTGCTATCACCTTATTGTCGATGAGATCTTGAATCTCACGACGCAGCCTATCACATTGATCAGTGTTATGACCGTGCTGCTATTGAAAAACACAGTATTTGGCCAGGTTGTGCTTTGGAGGAAGAGGATCAGGTAGAGGGCAAGGCTTTAGTGGCTTAAGATGCCCCTTTTTGATCAGGACCCCTAGGGCTTTGGATAAAGACATGTAGAGCTGGGGTAAAGATCCTTTGAGATCGGGCCTGGCTGGTTGAGGTTTATGGAGTTGTGTTGGATGTATTAGCAAAAGGGCTGGCAGTTTTGGGTGTGGTGGTGACCATACTCACATCCGAAGGCCGTGCAGAGGTGCTACTAGTTGTGGTTGCATTGGAACTGCATGTAAAAGGACTCTTGTGTTGTTCCTTCTGATCAACTATCAGCCCCTATTTCATCGCATCTTCGATTTGAACCCCTATCTCGTGGAGCATAGCGAATGTAAACAAAGGCATGACTATCATCTTCTATAATAATCTCCCTTGCAGGTTGTGGACCACCATTCTGATTTGATCCTTCTCAGATGGCCTGATAGTCATCATCGAGGCCTTAGTCCTCCATCGAGTGACAAAGTCTGAAAAGCCCTCCTTTGGCTCCTGGCGGGTCGCTTCAAGATCACGGGTTGTGACCTCGTTCTGGGTATTGTAGAAGTACTGTATGATGAAGGCCTCAGCCATTTCCTCCCAACTTCATTTTACTGAGTCTTCCAATTTTGCATACCAGATGGTCGTTATACCCGATAGGGTCCAACTAAAAAGCGACAGCTTCTGAAGTCTAGTAAGACCCATTGGTCGCAGGCTACCATAGAATAACCACAAATGCCGATAGGATCCCCAGAGCCGTCGAATCGGTCTATGTGCGGCATCTTGAATCTATCCGGTAGAGTTACTACAGAGTCTGTGTATCCATCTTCAATGTCAGGGATTGAATTCATGCCCTGTGCCCGTTTAAAAAGCTTTTCTAGCTTGCTGACTTTCAATGCAGTGGTGTCGACCTTGAATTCAAATGGCGCCTCCGTTTGGTACACTGGTGCCTTGGAGGTCTGAGATGGGATCGGATCTACCGGAATGCCTAGATTCTTTTGGACATTGACAGTGACTCCGGGTGCTAGAATACCTGTTGGAGGTGCAAGGGAAGCAGAAGCCGCTACTTACGGTGGCTGCTGTTGCTGGAGCCTATTTATTACTTCCACTTGGCGGGCTGTAACCTTAGCTTGGCGGACAGCATCTAGCTGCATGGTTTCTATGGTCTGCTGGAGATGACGAAGCATGTCTTCCATGCTAACCAAGGGATGTTAAGCTATCAGATCTGGCAAATACTCTCTCACTGGAGTGGAAGTAGAAGACTGAGCATGACTAGGCACAGGTGAAGTAAAAGGTGACTGCTGGACTGGTGAATTATGCCTAACCCTCCTTCGTCTGGTAACCGGTGGGAGTGAAACAAACATTGGTTGTCCCCTGACAAGATCTCCAGATCTGTAAAGTCGCCTCACACGGGTCCAGAGTGCTTGGGGGTAATAGAATCGTACAAAGCAATGGTGAAAAACCACCTTGCAAAAATAAATAAAGCAAAAGAAAACAAAAATCAGAAACCGCACAGCACCTCGGCTTAGAAACTAACAACACGTTGTTGCAACCAAAAGCTGTAGAACTGTACTCGACACTGATTTCTACCCCCAAAACTAATACCTAAACTTGTAACTAATACATACATTCTTGTAGAGTTTCACTCTAAAAGCATATACCAGTTAAGTGAGAGCCAAAACGCCTCTATGAGGGGGTAGGGTTACCTTGTCCTAGTTTCGTCAGGAACTAGGGTTAACTATTCAAGCAAAGTGTTTCACACAATCCTACATTTGGGTAAGCAACTTGTCCTAGTTTGGAATAGTCTCTATGGTTTTCGATATGCAACTAGGTCGATTGGTCAAAAAGGATACCTCAGCAAGACTACCTAATATACCTCTCACACCTAACACCAAGAAGTGAAAGGAGGATCAAACGGTATAGCGGTAGTCCAAATCCAAGGGTTGTGTTCCCATTGTGGCAGAGCCCATAACCGGTCAGCCTTTTGGCAAGCTTTTCCAAGCAAGCCTCCGGCAAACCGTTTAGGAATAGCAGATGGCAAACACTATGACTTAGGCACACCGATGCAAGTGTAAATACAAAGAAACACATAAGTGTAGATAAAATAACTTATCATGATTTTGAGTCAAGTTCTCTAAATCTCCAGCAGAGTCGCCATAAACTATAGCTCGGTTTTTTCGCGCCCCCTTTTGAAAACTCGAAAAGAAGCCCTACCGTTCGGACTCCCGCGGTTCTGAATCTAATATCACAAGTGCAATGTGACATTAATAAACACCAAATAGTCCAAATCTGGCAAATCTTTTGGAAAATCGATTTTAGAAAAAAATGTCAAAATTAGACTACTTTTCCAGATACAGAGTCGCCACCTAACTATTTTATTTTGGAGAAATTAGAAAACCCATGACTCGTGCCAAAGGCCACGTGTCTGTCATCACCAAAGTTGTCTCGACTCGAGAACCTAGGTACGAGAGGGAAAGGTCATGAATTGAGCACCCCCACTCGGACGATCAAAGATCGGCCTCTACTAATCATGATATGATTTTTTTTAAACATTATGTGCTCCTGTTTCGGTTAATAGACTAGACGTACTATGTGATGCGCACATGCAAGTACAGACTAGTTTGCTCAATTTGGAACAATTCAACTCATGTTTGTTTTCCGAAAAGGGTTTGAATTTGCCACCTCAAGTGGACTTAAAGTTTGCATATTTTCCACCAAACATAGTGGGCTTAAAATTGATTTGTCACTCAGCAAAGTGAGCTTAAAACTTACATTTGTTGAATCGTTCCAATTCAAAGAACAAGCCTTCATCCACAGGCATTCAACCAGTTTATCAACTAAGCATTTAGCCTCATGGCAAGCATGCTAGACATTGAAACATTCACATTCATGCAAGTATGCTAAACCATTAAAAACTCACCTAGTACTCCAAGCCAAAGAAGATAAAGTTAGAAAAATATGCGTACTTCCTAACTATGAAAAATGACTAATGCAACACATGCGATATGCAATTAATAGGCTCGGCTACTAATATGGCATATGATCTGATTTGATAACATGCGGTTTAAACACGTATTCAAATAAGGTATTGAAATGACAATGCAGTTTGAATGATGCGTCGAGCCTTAGTGCATGCAATACGAATGAATGGATGCAAGCATAAGGTATGCTAATTAAAACGTGACCCTGATCTAACCAACAAAAGCAGTTAAGTAAAAGGGAGAAAGACGTGGGGTTGGAAGACATACACATTATTACATTTTGCTCTCACGAAGGAGAGTCCGAATGAATAAAAGCTAACTAACCAGCAACTAATTAGGGCTAAGCTAATCTAAGCTAATTATTACAACACTTCAATGAATTAACTAGAAAGCCAACTAATTAATTTATAACACAAATGTAAGTAAACTAGGCAATTAACATTTCTAATTATGCTGCCACTACTTTGCCTCGGGAAGTAGAAGATGCATATGCTCGGTTTCTGCCCAAAAAGACCTCCGTTTTGGCTCGAAAGCCTTTGTTTGCAAAGTTGAACATTTCCAGAACTTTTCTGCTCCACCTTACCAAAATTCTGCTAAGGTTTACATTACTGGCTAGCCGGCCATGGATGAATGTTGTCGGCCATCTGCCGGCCAAGAAGGTAGTCTACCGGCCATGGATGGTGGCCTGCCGACCACTGATGCACTGGATCACCATGCTGCAATAGAGTACAAACAGAGCAAAAAGGGGGTTTTTCCAAGGATTATCTACACAATTCACCCCTCCTTTTCATGGACAAATCCAAGGAGTTGCGAACTTAAACCACAAACCACCAATCTAAGCAATTTCATTGCATGATGGCTTGTGATTCAAGGTGTGCAAGCTCAATGAATGCAAAACAAGATATTCAAGAACCATCACCGTATCATGCATGATCAAGGGCAATGGAGACCTAGGAAACTTGAGACATTTCATCACTTTGAGTATGAAATGTTCTAAATTTCCTTATGCTCAATTAACGTCTGATTGAACACACAACACACAAGTTATTATCTTGCTCAATTTTAGTCCCAAGTTGTTAGTTACTCATTTTAACTTACCAACCGTTACTTAGTCCAATTAAGTCCGAAAAGTGAGTTAGATTCCTCTAATGGAAAGAAGGCTCAAAACATAAGTTGATTTGGGTATGAAAGAATTCTTATACCGCTGGTAATGAACCCCCAAAGGGATTAGACCATTAAGTATGAAACCTCAATTCCATACTTAGGCAAACAAGTGACTTGAAACCACTTTCAAAGCAAAAAGAAAAATCAAGAAAGAAGGGAGGTTGCAGAGGTGATTAGTGCTGAAATAAAGTGCAAAACAACACCAAATCATGCAATCAACTCAAACAAGAGGTGCCTAACGGCCTAAAACATCAAACTTGTGAAGACTATTACACTATAACCATACAAAACAAGACTCAACTGATCCAAACAGCTCAAAATAGAGCTAAAGTAGTCTACAACAAGGGCAAAAACATGCTGGAATATAACTACAAAAAGCTAGAAAAACATGCTAACACATGGAGTTAACTAGGCTAGCAAACAAGACATAAGGAGGGGAGGCTAACCCCTCCAATTTTGGACTTCAAAGCATGTTTTTTGCCACTGAAAATACTCTAAAATTCAGTGGTTAGAAGCCCCAAAAATATGGTTTAAAGATGGGAAACACAAGTGAAGAAGCCTTACAAAGAAGGTACAAAGAAGGGTCAACCACCCCTACCTTAAAATGGTTTCAAACCACAAATTTCAGCCCATTTTGACAGAGTTTTTATAGCCCAAAAATAGTAAAAAAAAAAAAAGAAAGGAAAACAAGTACACAAAGTAAGCTAACAAAGCAAATGTTATACCTCTTGAAGAGAAGAGTGATTCTAGGCAACAATTCAAGCTAAAAGCAACTTGTAGAGCTCCAAGTGGGCCTCAAAGAACCTTGGCTCAAAGGTGATCAAGTTTGGTTAAGGAAGTAAAGGCAAGTAAGTAGGCAAAAGTGTAGAGAATTGCAAGAGAGAGAGAGACAGAGAAATCTAGAAAGAGAGAGAAAATTTTGAGTTTGGGATCTTCTAACCCCAAAACATGAGAGAGGGACTCCCTATATATAGAAAATGTGAATTCTATACAAGGAGATCTAGCCCTCCACGTGTGGACAGATGCATGTATCTGTGTAACCTACTAGCACAGTTGGCACAAAATATCTGCAGAAAACACTGGTGGCTGGCCGGCCATCAGTGATAGCCGACAAGGCACATCAATGGCTGGTAGACCAAAAGCTCTAGCCGGCAGGCCATCTGGACTGCAGGAGGGAAAGACCAAGACATGGTCCAAAAATGAGACAAAATGGATGTAGGGTTTCAAAGGTTCAAACCTGTAGCGTTTTGCTAAGGACTTCGTGCGCTCGGCGAGCAAACAGACTCATCATCGAATGTACCTGTAAGGACATCCAAGTCTTAAAGGGCAGTCAAAAATGGGGTGTCTACAGTAGCAATAATCGGTGCTATGACCGCGCTATTGATGATACACATAGTATTTGGTGAGGTTATGTCTACCAAGAAGTGGATTAGGCAGAGGTTGGGGATCAAGGGGTTTGAGATACCTTCTTTTCATCAGGACTTTTAGTGCACTGGTTAGGTTCATATAGAGGGGGTGAACATTCTACCTTGAGCTCGGGTTAGACCGGTTGTTTGAGGGTTGGTACTGGCAAAGGGGATGGCAGTTTTGGGATCGGTGGTGACGATATTGATTTCTATGGGTTTGGGAATAGTGCTACAGCTAGCATTGGTAATCTCGGAAAACACTCTCCTTGTTGGTTCGCTTACTCTAGAAATAATCCTTCTATTAAATGTGCCCTCAATCTGAATCCCTAATTCCTGCAAATTTTTAAAAGTGAACAGTGGAGCGACTATTAACTTTTGTAACAAATCAGGCTCAAGGTTCTGCACCACTATTCACACTTGGTCCCTCTCAGAAGGTCGATCTGTCATCAGTGCTACCTGTGCTCTCTACCTTGCAACAAATTCCACAAAAGGCTCATTAGGATTCTGGTGGGTTGCTTCAAGCTCTTAAGTGGTCATTTCAATTTGGGTATTGTAAGAGTACTGATTGAAAAATGCCTCAGCTAACTTTTCCCAGCTTTGCTTCATTTTATCCTCCAACTTGGCGTACCAAATGGCTGCTATATCCGATAGCGTTCTTCCATACAGAAAGAGTTTCTGAGGCTTAGTCAGAGCCATCGGTTTCAAGATGTCCAAGAAAATCAGGATATGTACCATAGGATCTCCAGACTCGTCGAAACAGTCAATGTGTGACATTTTGAATCTATCTGGGAGCCTTACGGCAGCCTCGCTGTACCAATCCTCAATGTCAGGAATATAGTTGATTCCTTGTGCCTTTTTGAATTGCTTCTCAAGGTTAGCAATTTTTAACAAGGTTGGGTGGAGATCATTACTATCACGGAAAAACGGCCCTCATTAGGCTGCACCAAGGGCCTGAAAACCCAAGCCTAAGCCAACCCTTCTCGAGGATCTAGACGTTGCAAATCTTCAGCTGGTGGAGGTGGGTTAAAGTTCGACTTGGGGCATGGGATCAGATGTGTTGAAGATGCCCCAGATGGGCATTGCATGTTGGCATTAGTCTCGTCCTACATGGTAATTCCCTGGTTTCGGGTTGTCATCGTGGACATAACTTTTTCTGGACTCCATGCCATCACGAGTCTGCTGAGTTGGAAATCGGGGAAATGGATAAGTGTAAGTTGAGAGCTAACCAACAAGGATTTCGACCTGGTTTGCAATTGATGTATCTAGATTGGATTAGTCTAAATGGGTTTGACTGGATTGGACTTTTTAGAATGGGTCTTTGGGGGGATCAGATGGACGGGACCTTTGCCGAGTGGGATTTTTCTGGGATTGGATAGACTGTGATGGGTTAAGGCTTTCTAGGTTGGATTGGGCTTGGCCTTTGCTGAGTTGGGTACTGCGCCTTCTCTGGTTTAGACAAACCTGGCTTTAAAAACAAAATGCCCCATCAGATCAGGATACCGGGTATGCCAGGCAAAGCAAAGCAAGATACAACAATTTTTGGCCCTGGTTCTGGTTTTGCTGAAAATTCACCCATATCAAACACAAACTCCAAGATTTTGACCCACATTATGATTCTGATATGACCCTCAAATTTGAAAAGAATCGCCTCGAGATTAAGACTCTCCCAGGATTGCATCTTATATTTCCAAAGATTTCACATTTTGCACAAAAGCACTCAAAACACCCCTATGAGTGGTTAGGGTTTCTCTGTCTTAGCTTTGGAGTGATCTAGGGTTTCACTACTTGAAACAAGCAGTTTCATACAATCCTGCATTCGGGTGAGAAACCTACTCTAGTTTGGAACAGTCACTGTGGCTTTTACTATATGCAGCTAGGCAAAATGGTCAAAAGGGGTACCTCAGCAAGACTACCTAATATACCTCTCACACCTAACACCGAGAAGTGAAAGGAGGATCAAACGATACAGTGGTAGCCGAGATCCAAGGGTTGTGTTCCCAACATGGTAGAGCCCATGACCGGTCAGCCTTTTAGCAAGCTTTTACGCAAGCCTTCGGCAAACCGTCCAGGAATAGCAGATGGCAAACACAGTGACTTAAGCGCACCAATGCAAACGCAATGAAAAGAACATATAAGTGTAGATAAAATTTCACATCATGAAGTCCAAAGTCAAGTTCTCTATTTTCGCTAGCAGAGTCGCCAGAAACTGTAGCTTGACTTTTTGTGCTCCTTTCGGATACGACTAGCCCTATAGTTCGGACTCTTGTGGTTCTGAATCTGATTCTACATGTGTAATGTGAAATAGATAAACACAAATGAGTCTAAATCTGACAAATCTTTTGGAAAATCAAATTTGAATCAAAATGCCAAAAAATAGACTGCTTTGCCAGATTATAGAGTCACCACCTAAATATTTTTGGGAAATTTAAGAACCCGAGACTCGTGCGAAAGGCCAATTATCCGTCATCACCAAAGTGTCTCGGCTTGGGAACTTAAGTATGAGAAGGAAAGGTCATGAATGGAGCACCCTATTCGTCTGATCAAAAATCGGCCTCTACTAATCATATGTGATTTTTATTTACATTATATGATCATCTTTGATTATTAGGCTATTTTACTATGTGTTGCACACAAGTATAGACTAATTTGCAAAAGTTGGAACACTTTGATTTCATGTATGTTTGAAAATTGTTTTGACTATGTGCCATTTGAAAAAGTGATCTCATAGGTACATTCATCAATTTATCCCAATTCAGGCAACTAGCTTTCATCCACAGGCATCCAAATAGATATATCACTTAAGCACTTAGTCTCATAAAAATCATGCTTGACATGACAACAATCACACACATGCGATATGCTAAAGCAATAAGTGCTCACCTAGTACTCCAAGGCAAGCCAAAGAAATAAAAAAGTTAAAAAAAAAAAAAAAACATGATCCTAACTAACGCAATTTGACTAATGCAATATGGGCTTGGCTACTAACATTTCATGTGAATCAATTTGATAACATGCGATTTAAGCACGTATTCAAAGAAGTGTTTAACTAACAATGCGAGTTAGAATAATGAGTCAAACCCTAAGCATGTAAGACATATGGATGCAAAGTATGGAAAATGCTAAAAGAAACATGATGCTCTAAGCTATCCATTATAAGCGGGTAAATAAAAGGGAGAGAGACGTGTGGTTGGAAGACATGCACATTATTACAAGTTTGCCCTCGCGCAGGGGGGTCCGAATAAATGTCCTAACCAATTACCAAATTAACTAACTATTACAAACCAAATGAAATAAATTAACGATGCTAGCTAATTATTACATATTGGAATTAATTAATTAATTACAATACAAAAACAACTAGCTACTTTAACTAATTATTACAAATTAGAATTTAAACTAATTAATTGGCTACAAAACAACATTAATTAACTTAAGTAATTAACAACTACAAGCATAATTTAACGAGCCCCGAGAGACAAGGGATTACCCATGCATGCACACGGATTTTCCACCCGAAAATGCCTCTTTTTGCTACCAAAAGGGTTCTGTTTTGTAGTCAAAAATTGCACTGTTTTTACTTCTGCCTCTACCCTGTTCTGCTGGAAAAAGAACACTGCCTGGCTAGAAAAAGTGGCCAGCAGGCCAGAAGTGGTGGTCGGCCGCCCACTAATGGTGGCCTGCCGTACAGAAAAGGTGGCCTGCCTGCCACTAATGGTGGGTTTCTCCTGCTACAAGAGAAAACAAACAGAGCACAAACAGAGCATTCTCAGGGGATGTCTGTGCACCCTACCTCTCCTTATCATCAGACAACTCAAAGGAATGGTAGGCTCGATTCATAAGCCATCAATCGGCGCAAATTCATCGTGTGATGGCTTATGAACCAAGGGATACAATTTCAATAAATGCAAATGAAAGACTCTTAAAACCTCCTCCCTATCATGGATTGATCAAGGGAGTTGGTTGACCTTGAATCTTAAACCATTTTCATCACTAATGAGTATGAAATGCCTCAAGACTCAAGGGGTTCAATTAACACCCAATTTAACCCAAGTTCATTTTATTCTCTTGCTTCATTTTAGTTCCAATTTTATTGCCTCTTTTAATTACCTTTCCATTCATTAGTCATTTTAGTCCAAAAATGAGCATTAAGTCCACCAAATGAGAGAAGTGTCAAACAAAGGTTTGTTTTGGGCATGAGAGAGATGTCATGCCATTGGTAATGAACCCGCAAAGAGATTAAACCATTAAGCACAACAATCTCAATCTCAAACTTAAACAATTAATCGGTTGAAACAACTCTGAAAACAAATAAAAAGCCAAGAAAAAAAGGAGATTGTAGAGATGATTAAAGATGAACACAATTATGGAAAGCTTGAAATAAATGCTATCAACTCAAATAGGTTGGTGTCTAAGGCCTAAAACACCAAACCTATGACGACCATTACACTACAAGCATGCAATGCAAAGCACAAATGACTCTAATTCATAAAAATAGTCCTAAAATAGGCTAAAATAGTGCTGGAATTGAAGTGAAAATAGATAAAAGAGTAAGCTAAAATAATGGAAAAATTGAGCTAGTAAACAAGCATAAGAAGGGGTGGCTATCCCCTCCATTTTTGGGACCTCAAAACTACATTTTTAGCCTTCGAAAATCTTTCAAAATCAATGGTAAAAAGCTCAAAAAAAGTTGATGAAAAGATGGGAAACATGAGGGTAAAAGCCTAGAAGACAAGTTTCAAAGAAGGGCAGTCAGCCCCTCTATCTTTAATGGCTTTAAACCACAAGCTTCAGTCTATAAAAATAGTTCAAAAACAGTAAGCAAAGATAGGGAAGAAGTAGGGCAAAGGAGCTAGTAGTTATACCTCTTGAAGAGGAGTAACACCTTTGTTCACAAATCACAAAGCTTACACTCTCAAGGGCTGAAATTTGGACTCAATAATCTCAATAAGGAGAGCTCCAATATTGGTTTAGAAAGTGTTTGGGTACGGTGTGTGTGTTGCAAGATAGAGATAGAGAGTGAATTTCAAGTTTTGGGGCTTTTGAAATTTTTTGTAACCCAATTTCAAGAGGGGTGGTCACCTATATATAGAAAAACATGCCACTAGGTTGGAAATATCTGTATACAAATAGCTGGTGCAATGCATGCACATGGGAAGGACAACTGGCACAGCTGGCAGAAAAATATTTGTTTTTGACACAAGTGGCCGACAGGCCACTAATAGGGGTCGACTGTCCGCTATTACTAGCCGGCCGGCCACTAGTGGGTTTGAGGGCCTCTGGGGACACTTAGTTGGCTGGCCAAGGACTTTTAAAAAGTGGGCGGCCGTCCACTAATAGTGGGCGGCCGTCCACAAAAATCTACTTCTAGGCCAGACTTCAAATGGGCATACCTCCCTCATCCGGACTTGGTTTTAGGTCATTCTTGAGTCTAAATTGAAGTCCCGAAAGTCTAATTTCCAATGAAGGTGGCCTCACATCTAAATTATAAGTGTGCAGAGAGATATTCTTATTTTAGTGAAGGATGCTCATTTATGTCCTAACACATTGATGTCCAATCTCTTCCCCAACTAGTTTTCTTCCCTCCCCTCTTATTTTCTTCAAATCCAAACCTATAAATAAGATGTTTTTGAAGATTTTTCAAAGATTTCATCTCCCTTCCATTTATTTCCACTTTGTTTTTGCTCGGTTTACCAAAAAGTGTAATATTTTAAATGAAATGTAAGGCTCAGAACATCATAGTAACATTTGGAAAAATATTTTGGAAAAGAGGATTTTAAGGTCTAAAATAGTTTTGGTCTAAAGTGGGGTGCAAGGCTGGGATTTAGAAGCTCTTCTTGCTGAAGGAATCAAACATTTGTACAGCATAACTTTCTTCATCGAGTGATCAACCTAAGAAGTCCACGTCTTAAGGGCAGTCAAAAATAGGGTGTCTACAGATTGATAATCCATTTTAAGAATTTGTTTCTCTTACCAAATATTATATATATATATATATATATATTAGATAGTGTATATCAGTGTATATCAATACAATAAGGGATCCAATACTTTTTTCAAACATTGATGATGTATTCGGTTCATGATTTTAGGTAGAAATTTTGAAAGGAAAAATGAAAAGATGCGTTAAATTAGGTAAAATGTAATTATATTTCATGCACATTTCACCTATTTTTTTCCTTTTTCATTCTAAATTTTTACTAGAATCTATGAATCAAACATAATATAAAGTTGGGTATATATTTTTTAGAGTGAAAATTTTGAATTAATATTACTACAAACTCTTATCATACATGTCTCTCCTTAATTAGTTCAAAAAAAATAAAATAAGGATATATGTCTATCCATATAATAATGATTGGAATTTATTTTGGTTGCTATCTCAAAAATTACTTATAAAGTCAAAGAAAATATTTTGGTCTTAAAGTTTTAAAATAAAAATTTTATGTTAGAATTTGTTCAAACATAAAATTAAAAAATACATGCTATGGTTTAATTGGTATAAATTACAAAAATTACATTTACCAAAAAAATATAAATAAATTTTATCTTACGAGTTTTATGATTTTAATTTGTCCCATGACAGAGTTCACTTGATTATATAGTAACTTACATTTATCAATATACTAATTAGGTGTTGTTTGATAAAGTTCAAAACTTAAAACTAATCACTGAAAATTAAATACTGAAAATTGAATACTAAATTTTTTAAGTTGAAAAGCTATTTGATAAAATTTAAGTGTTGAATTAAAAAAAAAATTTATTTGATATGTATAAAATCAAATTTCAAATTTATTATTTTTAGATTATATATTTTAATTTTTATATTGTGGTGGCAGCAGTGGCAGCGGTAGCAGTGGCATAGTGGTGGTGGTGGTGGTAACGATGGTAATACTAGTAACTGATGATAGTATTTATGGTAATATTGACAATGGTAATGAAAGTGCCGGTAATAGTGGCAATGACACTGGCATGATGGTTGTGGGGATATCTATAGTGATGGTGGTGGTGGTGGTAGCGGTAGTAATGGTGGTGGTGGTGGTGGTGGTAGTGGTAGTAGTAGTGGTAGTGGCATGATGGTAGTGGTGGTTGTAGTAGTGGTAGTAGTGGTGGCAGTGATGGCGGTGGCATGGTGGTAGCGGTGGTGGTGGTAAGTGAAATAAACCCATTGTACAAAAACGATCACTTCCCGCAAACCCCAAGTATTCAAACCCGGTTGCTCTGATACCAAGTTATAACGCCCCGAATAATTAACGCAATATAGATTTATCAACTTCCAATTACATAATCTTGTTTTCATAACAATAACTTCCATTGCTTAATGTATATGAAAATAAAGTCTCAACATTAACATTGTCATCAAATCTCCAACATGTATATTCATTAAACTCCTAAGATTTACAAAAAATATTTCACATGCAATACATTCAACATTTCTAGAATATGAATCTATAGTGTGTGGCACAATATATCAAGTACAATTCAATGCCCTTAAGGGTTACAATTTTCCAAGGCGTATGTCTGGTTACACAAAACGATGGTTTTCAAACCCATACATCTAAAGCCCTTGACTTGTCCAAAAAAAAAAAAAAAAAAAAAACTTGTGCTCTCAAAAATACATTCATTGCCTTTAACTCGGCGGGATCACTACGTCATGTAGGAAAAAAAAACTTGTGCTCTCAAAAAAAAAACTTGTGCTCTCAAAATCCATAGGGTAAGCACAAAGCCTAGTAGGAAAATCTTAACAAAGTATATACATTTTATATAGTTTCCTAGAATGAATTCATATACCACGTCATGCTCAAAAATATATATCTCCATCTTTTGAAACTTTTGTGCACAATGCAATTTGAAGATAGAACAATTCAATAATTTCAATGTAGTTCAAGGGGTGGTAAATACGACTTAGGTAATCCCTAGGTTGGTGTCTGGAAGTAGGTATAACATACACTACCAACCCCCACTTTATCGGTTACTAACCGGAAGGCACGTGGTACCTCCTCTGTGCGTGTTTTTGGTCTTTCACCATGGACACTCAAGCCAACTTAACAAATACCAACTACACCCTCTATCCAGCGTATTTACCCCGAAACAAATCAACATGACCATGTTTCACAAAACAATTTCCTTTCTCAAAGCAATATTTTTCGAATGCAAGATTTAAAATCAATTGCAACAATGATAAAATGGAATAGTGATACAAAATGTACAATGCATTAATATGGTCCAATTTCAATTCCACCACACAATTCTCCATTGTGATCATCTTCCCATACCTCTCCTCAATGTGGCATCGTAATACACTTACAAGAGATAAAATAATACAATATCAACCTTCATGCATTTTCCATATATTAATAATCATTTTTAGTAGTTAGTCTTTCCAAAACAACAACAATAAGCTATTCTCAAACTTTTCAAATCAACAATTTCTCATTTTGTCATGAAATTTTCTCATTTGATACAACTATAGAAATTTCTTCCATCATTTACTCTCATAACAAATTATCAAACATAAATTTCATAATATCGCAACTTTTTTCCAAAATTCTCAAATTCTAGGGTTTTCACCAAAATTAGGTTTTTGTTCCATTTTTGAAAGATTTTTTCAAAACAACACCCACACTTTAGAACATGGCTCATATTCTCTAAAGCTTTGGAAAAAATAGAGAAAATCCACTCTTAATATCATCTACGGTTCGTCAACCCAAAATCATAGCTCAACATGTGAGAAATACTTCAAAACAAGCATAATCTTACAAAAACATATATATAACTCTAAGATTGTCCCTACCTCAAGCTTGGAAGAGGTTTGACGCCCCAAAACTTGGAAACATCAGGAAATATATTAACAAATAAATACAGGGTTTATCTAAGGTTACAAGAGTAGGAAACGTCATTAATGAGTCATTTGGCTAATAACCAAGTAAGATCCCAAGAAGGTCGGAGGAGTCAATATAGCCTTCCTTCTAAGTCCAACCACCTTAGATAGAAAAGCTACATTTTTCTTCCCATATCTCACATTTTTTTTAAAAGGCATGCCATCACTTTAAAAATCTAAGTTATTGATACATTATTTAGTATGTCTTCATCACAAAAAAAAAAGGTAAAAAATTCCCTTAGTTGGCCTCTTTTCTCACAAATCTTCTTATTTTGAGTATTGTACATGAAATACCCTATTTTACAGGCAACTTTCAAAAATTCTAGAAAATGTAGAAACATCTTCTAGACCTCGATTTTATGTCAAAATCTTTCTTAAGGAGTTAGCTTTCAAGGAAAATTGTTTTCATTGAAAAAAGAGTGAACGGTTTGTGAGAAAATTCGATTTTCGTAACGGTCGCCGAATATGGACAATGCCGGAGTATTTCTGAAATAACAAAAAATTTAGGAAAGCTATTCCATTTCCGAAAAATGTTTTGAAAACTAGATAAAATTATTTATGAACTATAGTAAGGTTGGGCTTGGCAAAAATCTGAAATGGTCCTTTTAATTTCCATCTTTAAGTGGTTTTGAATATGGAAATTCTGTTTCGCCTTAGTGATATAACAGATAAGAGTTGTAGATTTTATCAAAGTAAGATCAGAGTTATTTTTGGAGATCCATGGAGAAATATCGAGATTATAGTGTAGGTGGCAAAGGAGATTGTTTTGACGTAATTCGGGTGGTATACAATATGCTTCCTTTAAATCTCTTTGCAAACAGTGTTATTATAATCACCTTCAATTTGTACTCGTCTTGATGATTTTGATAATGTGATAAATTCTGTAGAATTATTCATTGTTGATTCGTTTGATTACTCTAGTCATTTGATGAACTCTGTGTAGTTATTTTGCGTTAGAAATGTTGATTTGTCTAGCTAAATGATGTGAAAATGCTCTGTACATAGATCGAGTGGACTTTGCCAATATACTCTGTACCAATAGCCCAGATAAGCGGTTGTGCTTGGGTGAGGGAGGTGAGGCCGGTCACTGGTCATGTACTGAGTAGGACCGAGTATTTGGTCCTGGATAAATTATCATATGTCAAGTTGACTTGTTTGTGCAATTTGATAAATTGTTTGGTATCTTGAATTAAATCTTTTGTGTAATTATTAGATCCCTCTGAATTTATTCTTTGTCTGAGCGTGGTTATTCCTGTCGTATTGTATACTTCCCAAATTAATTTATTTTTCAGGTGCGGAGCAATTTAGTGAAGATTGGATTTGAAGTTGTAAAGAGATTATTATAGTTAGATAATTTGGGGTCACCACTATATGTTATTATTATTTTATTTTTTTTGGAGATTTGTATAAGATATATTTTGGATACATTTGTGTTTATTTTGGAGATAAATTTATATTTTTTTGAGGTTATTAATTAGTCAGAGGTTTAAATTTGAGGCGAAATTGATTTATTAATGGCCCAAAAGTTAAGGCGTTTATAGACTGCCCGGAACTCCACTCCACGTGCGAGCGCGTGAAACCGTTTGTTCTTAGCTACTATAGTTCGGAGTCGTGTCATGGTTCTGAATCTAATCTCACAAAGTGCAATGTAAGACTGATAAATCACCAAAGAGTCCAAATCCGGAAAATCATTTTGGAAAATCGATTTTAATCAAAAAGCACCAAACATGGACTACTTTGCCAGATTTCAGAGTCGCCACCTAAATATTTTATTTTTGGAAAATTTAGGAAACCCTGACTCGTGCATAAGGCCACGTGTCCGTCATCACCAAAGTTGCCTCGGCTCAAGAACTTAGGTACGAAGATGGAAGGTCATGAAATGAGCACCCACGCTCGCCCGATCAAAGATCGGCCTTTACTAATCATGATATGTTGTTTTTGAAAATACATGTGTTCTTATTCCGGTTATTAACATAGAATTACTATGTGATGCACACAGCATACAAGTATAGACTAGATCGCCTAAGTTGGAACAAAATATTTCATGTTCGTTTATTTGAAAACGGTTTAGAGGTGCTACTCGCAAGTAAGCTAAGTCGTGGATTTTGCCACCCTCAAGTAGGGTTAGAAAACATGATTTTGCCACTCTCAAGTGGGCTTAAAACTCACAATCATCGAGTTGTTCCAATTCGGGCAATCAAGCCTCCACCCACAGACATTCATGTAGTTTAAACACTTAAACAGTTAGCCTCATGGCAAGCATGCTAAACATGGCAACACTTACACACATGCAAGGATGCTAAAGCATAAACACTTACCTAGTACTTCGAGCCAAAACAGAAGCTAGTTAGTAATCAATGCATGATCCTAGCTATGTTAAGATCTAATGCAAGGCATGCAAAAATGCAACTAAGATAGGCTCGGCTATTCTAAGATGGCATATGAATGCAACTTGATAACATGTATTCAAATTGGTATTGAAATACAATGCAGTTAGTATGATGCGCCGAGCCCGGTGCATGCAAGACAGATGAATGAATACGAACATGCGAACCATAAGGATGCTATTTGAAAATAACCCTAAACTAACCATCGAAAGCGGTTAGGAAGAAAGAAATGGGGGTTGGAAGACATGCATCACACACATGCACACTTATTACAAAATTGTGCCCTCTTGACGGAGGGTCCGAATAGAAGCTACACTAAGCTATGCTACTTAGTTACAAACCGAAACTAATTAACTAACAAGCTAATTAATTATTACAATCCAAGTTGAAACAAATAGCTATGCTAAGCTAATTAGAATATTACAAAACAAATCAAATGACTAATTTACGCAAACTAATCATAAGTAATGAAATGGCCCCACGGGCAAGGAAGTGATGCATGCTCAGTCGGTTTCGCTCAGAAATCCACTACCGTGCCTCATGTTGCCTCTGTTTGCACTGTTTTGGACTTCTGAAAATTGTGCCAACTTCTAAGATGATTCTGATCCACCTTAGGACCATGCTGAGAGGTGGTTGGCCAAGAGGAAAGGCCATTGGCCAAAGATAATGGTCATTGGGCAATTTTGATTGTCAATCGGCAGATTAGATGGTCGATCGGCCACTGCTTCCTGCAATTTCCTCCTTTGCTGCAACACAGCACTAACAGAGGCATGGCAGTGTATTTACAAGAAAATGTGTGTGCAACCACACTCCTTATCATGTCTAAAGCTCAAAGGAGTGTAGTGCTCGGCCCTCGAGCCATCAATCACGCATCTCAATGCATGATGGCCAAAGGGGCCGAGTTGCACAAATCAATGTCAATGAATGCACACAAATACCACATAGGACTTCATGAACCTCCACCTTATCATGCATGATCAGAGGTGTCGGTGACCTAAGGAATGAGGCGCGTTTCATCACTTCAAGTATGAAACGCCCATCGTTCCTCGTGTTTGGATTGACGTCCAACCCAAACACAATGCAATGCAATGCAACAAATATGCAAACATAATGCAATCATGCAACATGCAAACAACATGAACATACAAACAACAATGCAATGGTAAAGGCTATGTAATGCAACACTTAATGGACCAAACCAAACTCAAGCAAGCCTCATGCATGCCAAGACAATGGCCAAAGCGTGCTGAAAATAAAATCTGAAAATAAATACAAGCATGCATGCCAATTGGTTCACAAGCAAGGCGTGAAGCCACCAACTCTTAAGCACATAGAAGGAGTGGAAAATATGAGAGTGGCAATTAAATAGGCTCTGAAATCACATTCCAAAGGATGCTAAATCATGCACATGTGACAAACAAAGCATGCTAGTGGGCTTAAAGCTTAAAGCTAGCCAAGGGACTTACACCATGGCCATATCAAGCAAGCCCCAAAGGGCCAAGGTGACTCAAAACAGTCCCAAGGCAGATCAAAATAAGGCCAAAACAAGCTAGCATGGTGAGCACAAAACATGACGCATATAAGGCCAATAAGGATGATTGCATTACATCTACCAAAACCAAGCATGGGATGACTTCACCAACTAAAATGGGAGTTATGGCATGTCAAAATAACACCAAAAATGCACTGATATGGCAGCCCAAAAGCTTAGGTAAAATGGCATACATAATGGCTCATATTTAAGACATAAAGAACAACCTTCCAAAGGCATTGAAAGAGTGACACATGTGAGTGTATGGCCATGGAACATGCACTGAAATCATGGTAGAAATAATGCTAGATCATGCAAATAGCCCAAGCAATGCATGCTAGTGGACTCAATACACAAAGCTACTAAGCAAGAATGCATTATGGCTATACAAAGCAATGCATGCAAGACCAAGACAATATGAATCAGAGCTTAAGCATGCTAAAACATGAACAAAAGCTTCCTGGAGTTAAGCCAAAATCATGCTAGAATGATGATCAAAAGCAAGATGCATATTAGGCTAGTGAGAGGATTTGCACTACAAGTGCAAGGAGCATGCATGATGTGATCAAACCAAGACAAAACAGTGCTATATCATGGAAAAAACAAGGCCTAAGACATGCTAAAATAGAGCCACAAAGAGGTATAAAAACATGCCAACTTGGTGAGCCATCAACACAAGCATACAAGAGAAGAAGAGGGGGGACAACCCCTCCTATTTGAGGCCTCAAAACCACATTTCCACCACTGAAATTCCTCTGTAATTCAGTGGTGAAGAGGCCAAACAAAGGTGATCCAAAGGCCTAAAAGAAATGGCTCAAAACAAGGTCAAACAAGGCACAAAGGGTGGTAGACCACCCCCCACACCAACAAAGCCTTAAGAAAACATGTTAAGCACTTCAAAACAAGGATTTTTTCAGTTGAAAGTAAGGCCTGAAACAATATGCAAATGGGGCCAAACACTTAAGCAAAACAAGGCTTAAAAGGGATAACAATTTACCCTTGAAGAACCACTGTAAACCAGCACTTCTGAGCCAAAGAAAACAAACTTTGAGAGTCCAAACAAGGTTCTTTAGTATCTCAGCAACAAGGCAATGGTGCTTTACAAGGTGTTGTAGTGAAAAGTGAAGACAAAACACACGTTTAAGCAATATAGAGAGAGAGAGAGAGAGGCAAATATAGAGAGATGAGAGATATATGTTTTGTATATCAAATTTCAGAACCCTGGAAAGGGAGAGGGGTCTCCCTTTTTATAGAAAATCAAGTCCCAAGCTTGTTGAACAAGCTAGGAACTTGTTGAAATCCATCCATACACGTGTATGGAGGATACACCAAGTGACCAACAACTGGCACCAGCTGGAAGGAAAATATCTACAAAAGCAGAAAAAAAAGGCTCTTCGCCAAAAAAATGGCCGATCAACCAAAAAGAGTGCCGACCAGCCAAAAAAGGTGCCGACCGGCCAACACTGATGGCCGATGGAGAGAAGGCATGGCCGAAAGGCACAGGGCCTGGCCGATGGGTTGTAGGGCTGGCCAACGGGTTGTAGGGCTGGCTAACAAGCCACCCTCTTCCCTCAGAAACAAAACCACAAGTCCTTGGTCCACAACCAAGCACAAAACAGACAAATTGAGAGGTTCTAAGGCAAGGCACGCAGCCGAGACCATCAGGAACTCAAAACAACCACGAACATGGATGATCATCGAGTGTTCAAACGATGACGTCCAAGTCTTGAGGATGGTCAAAAATGGGGTGCCTACAGTTGCCCCTCTTTGACAGAACTCAAAAGTCAATAAGTGACGGGAGTGAATGTCAAAGTCCAGAGACGACCCATTTTTGACAAGGTCGAAGACTTAGATAAACAGGCAAGATAACAAAGAGATGCGCCCGCAGGCAGGGACAAAATGCAAATGACATGCACAATGCCGAACATAACTTATGATCATGTAAAGAGAGTTGTGATGAAGCAATTATGCCAAATAAATGTAACATTTTAAGCGAATGCTATGCAAGCAAGTAAACACGAACCGAAGTACATCTCATGCAGAAAGGATGTAAGAAAATTATGCAATTCTCACCGCATCTCGCGTGGAGTACATACAATATCGTCCGATTTCACCAACTTCAAATGAACCGTACATATAATATCGTGCCTGCATAAGAGAGAGATTCAACATGTATAATATTGTAGAAGCATATTCAACGCTATATCAAGATACACTATCTATACGAGATAAACGCACTCACATATGATATCGATGGAAAAGTGCATAGCAATGCAAGTGAAAAGTGCATAACAATGCTACTGAACATGCGTGACAACGCAAGTAGTAAGGTGCATAAAAATGCAAGTGAAGCGCACATAACAATGCAAGTAAAACGTGAGTGACAACGCAAGTAAGGGGATGCATGACAATGCAGCCTAAGTGTGTGTGACAACATGGGTAAAGAGGTGCATGACAATGCGAGAGAAATGTGCGCAACAACACAAGTGGAGGTGTGTGACAATGCAACCTAAGAGTGCGTGACAATGCGGATGGAGGGGTGCATGACAATGCTACCTAAGAGTGCGTAATAACGCGGGTGGAGAGGTGCATGACAATGCAACATAAGAGTGCGTGACAATGCAGGTGGAGAGGTGCATGACAATGCAACCTAAGAGTAGGTGACAACGCGGATGGAGAGGTGCATGACAATGCAACCTAAGTGTGCGTGACAACGTGGATGGAGAGGTGCATGACAACGCAACCTAAAAGTGCGTGACAACACAGATGGAGAGGTGCATGACAATGCAACCTAAGTGTACGTTACAACGTGGGTGTAGAGGTGCATGAAAATGCAACCTAAGAGTGCGTGACAACGCGGATGGAGAGGTGCATGACAATGCAACCTAAGAGTGCGTAACAACGCGGGTGGAGACGTGCATGACAATGCAACCTAAGAGTGCGGGACAACGTGGGTGGAAAGATGCATGACAATGCAACCTAAGAGTGCGCGACAACGCGGATGGAGAGGTGCATGACAATGCAACGTAAGAGTGCGTAACAACGTGGGTGGAGACGTGCATGACAATGCAACCTAACAGTGCGTGACAATGCGGGTGGAGACGTGCACGACAATGCAACCTAAGAGTGCGTCACAACGCAGGTGGAGAGGTGCATGACAATGCAACCTAAGAGTGCATGACAACGCGGGTGGAGAGGTTCATGACAATGCAACCTAAGAGTGCGTGACAACGCGGATGGAGAGGTGCATGACAATGCAACCTAAGTGTGCATAACAACGCGGGTGAAGAGGTGCATGACAATGCAACCTAAGAGTGCGTAACAGCGCGGGTGGAGAGGTGCATGACAATGCAACCTAAGAGTGCGTGACAACGCGGATGGAGAGGTGCATGACAATGCAACCTAAGAGTGCGTAACAACGCGGGTGGAGAGGTACATAACAATGCAAGTGAAGTGTGCATAACAATCCAAGTGAAGTGTTCGTTACAATGCAACTGGAACGTGCATAACAATGCAACTAGAGTGTGCATAACAATTCAACTGAAAAGTGCATAACAATGCAAGTGTAGTGTGCATTACAATGCAACTGGAACATGCACAATAATCAATGCATATCCGATGTACTATGTTCAGTGAAGAAATGTGTGTCTTGGTAAGATCGAGTTAGTTGTGACCTCCGATTTACCTCTCGGAGGGGTTACAATATATTTCAAAAAGGATACACCTCGTGCATGCCAACTGACGATGAGCTACGCATCGAAGACATGAATTGAAACTTCCGCAGAAACATTTTGAACTGAAAAGTGGGTTCTTCTTGCACTTTCTTGATTATACTTCCAAACCGCAGCTACTACCTTTCCTTCCTGCCCATGTTCATAACTTTCCCTATTCTCCAACAGGGTGACAAACTAGGTTGGTTCAGTATCTAGAATTGAGGCGCAAACCCGCTACCTTAACCTATGGGGCTTCCATATGGATTTCAAGTCGGAGATACACACCTAGATATTTAAACCAGACTTTAGTCTCAGAAATCCCGAACCTTTGCGTTCTAGGCAACAGCCATTCAAACTCTAGTTTCCACCATCGCAGTTGGTCTCCTAGGAACTCATTGCAAACACAGCCAAGATGCCTCTGGCAGGGAATGGTACTCGGGGAGAGCACTTCTGATCGCCATTCTGGATTGAAGCAAACTTGATCTTGAGCTTGAGGTAGAGGCATACTCATACTTCAGAGCATTGACAAGGCCTGAAAAAGTACATCCGGGATACAATCTCGGAATTTGCTGAAGTCGAAACAAACTTAGATGCCCGACATTTTCCCTCTTTTCTTTTGCTTTGCAGTCTAGAACCTATGTAGCTTCAAATAGGTCATAGTTTTACTGTTCTCACATGACCTGGGTTGAACCCTGCAGTTTTATGAAAGAACAAATCCTGTTTTGCACAAATGTAGAGAATGGCACAACACTCTGAGCACAAAACGATTTATTTTTGAAATTGAGACATGAGTTTTTGACCGGGTATTGAGCCTATGACTGAACACAGCACACCACGACTCAACAAAGAAAAACAAAGGTAAAACAACCTAAACACATCTATTGACACTCGAAATGATTCAAAACAAGAATCGAGACAAACAAAAACACAACAAAACACAAGACTCAAATGTGCACAGGGAGCCTGTTTCTTCGGGTATTGTTTCCTACCCTTTTTCATTTGTGATTCTCACATCACTCAGCCCTCAAGCTCTGTTTTTCTGAAAAAAAAAAAGCCTTTTTCTCACTTTTTCTCTCAGCGCACATCTCTCTATTCTTTAATCTCTCATTTTTTTATCCCTCCCCTGGGTGGTTGATGGATAAACAAGAAGTTGCGGACTCTTGCCCTTAGCATTCTGCTAGATTCTCTTTTTTCTGCTCAGAACAGTGAGCTTCTCCCGCAGAGGGGTTGTGGTGCGACTGGATGTGCAGTAGATCAGCAACTGACATCGGTTGACGATGCACTTGGCCAACTCGGATGTGATCAGACCTGTCCAAATAAGGGAGTGGAATATCTTGATCCATTCCAGTTCGTGCTTCACACTTAGCTTGATACCTCGCGGCTTGGAGGATAAGAGAGCTTTCAGCCCTTTGTTGTTAGCTTCAGTTGTGCCCTTTTCTGGTAAGTGCAGTGCTTTTTCTGGCAAGCAAAGTGCCATTTCTGGCAAATAAGTCGACAATGGAGAAAAGATAGGAAACCGGACTCAACTATGCCCCTAGTTCATCATTTTGACCATTTTTTGCTTTTACTTTCCACTAAAACAATTTTGACCAATATGAGAGTTAGATTAACATACCTGTTCAACTTTTTGATTTGAAATCATGCAAGTCAGGCTATGAGCACTGAAAATTTTCCTTTTTTGGGTCCAAGAAATGGTCCAGTTTTGGAAAAATGGAATAATTTTCGAGAGAATTAGTCAACTTCAGTAAAAATTCTCAAAACTATATTTACAAATGGCCACTGCTCGACCAACACAGAATTTACTCTTGAGATGCACAACCTCAGATCCAAAACAATGGAAAATTGCCCCTTGTCTAAATGGCACTGCATGGCAACGAAAAGTTTCCCCTTGTCTGAATGGCACCACAGCGCACTGTAATCAGTCCTCAAAGTGACGATCACAACCGAACTCTCGGTTATAGAGAAAACAAAGATGATCAAAACCATTACATGGACACAGTCGATTCAGAAGTGTTTATGGATGGACTTCAGAATGAAGTTGCCTACGTATCCCAAACATGGGAATCAAGCCTGACGTAGTTCCGGGTCAAGGTACACTCGGGTATTAACCTCTCCTTTTACGCTCTAACTTTTGCCAATGTCGCCCTTCCGAGTTCTCAACCTTGAGAGCTCTGTTCTTATTTTCTTCTCAATTCTTTTCATTTCTTTTTTTCTTTTCATCTTCTTTTCTTTGCATTTTTTCATTTTCTTTTCTTTTCATCTTTCATTTTCTTCATTCTTCTTCTTTTTTTTTGTTCTTTTTTTTGCTCTAACTTTTGCCTAGGTCGCCCTTCCGGGTTTTCGGCCCAGCGAGCCTCTCAAGGGTAAAAGTGTACCTTTGTCCATGTTGAATGGTTTGAGATCTCAAAGCCATCTGAATCTAGGAGAATGGCTGTTGTTCGCTGATGATGTAGAAGTCCATCCAATAGGGACTGAAGTTGCCCCTAGTGTTGTGGATAGGAACTTGGTTGTCCTTCAACAAAACTTTCTTCTTTTCTCCCTTCTGGGATTTGGCATTCTTGCCGATCTTTGTTAGCTTGAGAAATGTCCCAATTTTTGACTCTTCGAGCACATCTGACATTTTTGCCCCTAGTTCAAGGGCTACGTCTGATCTAGCTTTGCAAGCTTCTTTTGATGACATCTGATCTTCTTGATCTGACTTTCCTTGCCCCTAGTTCGAGGGCTACTTCAAATCTGGCCATACAAACCTTACTTTGTGGTTGACCGTTGAACATTCTGAATCCAAGTTCAAGGTTTAAAAGCAAAAAGGGTCGAGTCTTGAGGCTGAGAGCGATCCTAGACTGCACAATCTCAAGAGCGATTCCACACAGGTCTTCGCAGGACCGCGCAAAATATATATTTTTTTTTTAAATCTTTTAAGAAAGCGACTAGCTGCTCGCGCTGAAGACAATGTAGAACCAATCTGGATCAAGCCAGGATCCTTCTCAGTACTCACATCAACAACCATGATCTCATTCATTAAGGGCTCAGCATACCTCTCTTCCTCTCAGGTGATCAAATTTTTGCAAATCCCGAGGAATTCCTTCCTCTTTGTTTTTATCACAATGTTCAAAAAGTTTTGAAAAACTTAAGTCAATGTAATGATTTCAAGGCACAGAAAAGTAGGTTAAAATCATCGTCGTTTCATTCAAATTTGCTGGCACAACTGGCTGAAGGCAGAAACAAACACGAAAGCGTGAAAATCATTGCTGTTTCATTCAAGTCTTCTAGTGCAACTGGCCCCTCGGTAGAAACAGACTCAAAAGAGTGTAAAAGACAAACACAAAACAAACTAGTGATGTCTGAGATAACACCCCCGAAATCACCTGACTACAATGCAACAGGACTGACTCGATATAACAAGACAGACTCCAAACAAAAAGACTGACTCAAAACAACGAGACAGACTCAAAACAACACAACAGAACTAACTCAATACCCAAGTTAGAAAGTACAAAAACTAACATTTGCATAATGCTCAAAACAGTGCGGGCCATCCGTCACATCTGAAGAAAACTGGGTGCCATCCGCAGGTGGTTCATCCCCCGATCACATGGTCACATTATCCCCCACAAACTCACTGATCAAGTACCGATAGACTTTGCAAGACTGGTGCAGCGGTGATCTTGTTGTCAATCAGATCTTGTACATCATGGCGTAGACAAAAGTAATTGTCAGTGTCATGACCGGTTTGTTGATGGTAGGCACAGTACTTAGCCGAGTCATGCTTTGGAGGGAGAAGATCGGGTAGAGGCCATTGTTCCTACGGTTTCAAATGTCCTTTCCTGAGTAAGACCCCTAGAGCTTTTGACAAAGGCATATAAAGTGGGGTAAAAATCCTATTTCCTCAGGGTGGATATTTGGCTGTTTGTGAGCTGGTTCCGGACGCACCGATGAATGGGGTGGCTGTTTTTGGTGTGGTGGTGGTGACCATGTCCACGTCTGAAGTTCTAGCAGCTGCATCACCACTGGTGGTTGCATTTGAACTGCGGGTAAACGCCCTCCTCGGCTGCTCATTCTCCTGGTCAACAAGGCCCTGCTTTATAGCGTCCTCAATCTGTACCCCAAATCTCGTGTAGGTCTGCAAAGGTGGGAAGGGGTAAGACGATCATTTTTTGCATTAGCCTGGGTTGGAGGTTGCGCACAACCATCCTTATCTGGTCTTTGTCGGAAGGCCTTGTAGTCACCATCGAGGCCTTTGCTCTCCATCTCGTCACAAACTCTGAAAAAGCCCTCCTTTGGCTCTTGGCGGGTGACTTCAAGATCACGAGTTATGACCTCGATCTGTGTGTTGTAAGAGTATTGAGCAATGAAGGCCTCAACCATCTCTTCCCAATTTTGTTTCACAGAGTTCTCCAATTTCGCATACCAGATTGCGGCGATTCTAGACATGGTTCGGCTGAATAGTGACAGTTTTTGGGCTGTGGTCAAACCCATTGGCCTCAGGATATCGAAAAATAGATGGAGGTACACCATTGGGTTTTCAAAGCCATCGAAGCAGTCGATATGTGGCATCCTGAACCGGTCTGGCAATGTCACCGCTGAGTCGGTGTATCCATCCTCTATGTCCGGAATGGAATTCAGACCTTGAGCCCTCTTGTATAGCTTTTCAAGGTTACTGACCTTCAGAGCGGTTGGGTCCATCTCAGATTCAAACGGTGTATCTGTTGAGAAGGTCGGTGTTTTTGAAATCTGCGGTACAACTGTTAGCAGGACTGGCCCTATTGGAGCGTTCGTATCTTCCTGGACGTTTGCAGTATCCCCGAGTGTTGGGACCCTAGGTGGGGGTGGGAGTGGATGCGAAGAAGATGCTCCGGCTTGTTGTGGTTACGGTTATTGTTGTTGCTAAAGTCTGGCAATCAACTCTGTCTGCTGGGCTACAACCTCAGCCTGACGCGCGGTAAATTCTGCCTGGCGGGCAGCATCTCACTGCATGGCTTGCATGATCTCTTGGAGCTGACGCATGATGTCCTCCATTTCAACTGTAAAGAGTGGATCTGACTGAGCCGTTATTTGTTCCCTCTCTGCGGGAGAAACAGAACTCTGATCCCTACTGTGCACAGGCGGAATAGACAAAGACTTCTGAACTGGTAACCACTATACTGGCGATCTGTGCCTGGCTGGCCCTTCTCTGCCTTACCACTGGCGAAGGAAGCACTGGTTGCCCTTGAACTGAATCTCTGACCTGAGAAAGTCTATCAACACAAGTCCGGTGTACCCGAGGGATATCAGAGCCTTCTGAAGCTATGATTCCAGGACTACCTTGCAAAAGAGAAAACAGATAGCACCTCAGCCTGATTTCACCAAAACAGATATGAGCAAAGCTAAATGACTGCACTCTTTGCTGAATTATGCCCCAAATTTCTGCATGTAAACTGATACCCTTAGGCCGATACTCAGACTTGCAACTGATACATACAACCTGTAGAGACACACTCTGACAGCACATATCAAGTAAGTAAGAGCCAAAACACCCCTATGTTGGGGTAAGGTTTCCCTGTCCTATTTTGTATGGATTGGTACATATCACCATTGGATTTGGGTTTTTGTTCTATGATAACAGGATCAGCCATTGCCCCTTATTAAATTCAATTTATGCAATTTTATTAGTTTCTCTACCGTGGTGTTTGATATCTTTTTGTAAATTAGATTTTTGTTTTTCCATTTTCATTTTTCAATTTTTGCCTTATCAGCAGCCAAACAGAGTGTTTTATTCCATTTGATTGACTTTTCTGTGTTCTTCAATTTTTTGCCTCTGCAGTAGCAATATTGTATGTTTAATTCTGAGTTAGTCTGAAGATTTGAAAATAAAAAAGAAAAACCCAAATCTCTTTGGAGCTTGTAGTATTATGCATAATGAAGTCCAATGTAATTGAATCTATATATTATTTGTGGACAGAGCAATCATAATGTAGCACTAAAGGTGCTTTTCAAGAGCCCGCTGAAACAATCTCAGGTTGAGCATCAGCTTCGCCATGAAGTTGAAATCCAGAGTCATCTTAGGCACCCTAATATTCTATGCCTTTATGGACACTTTTATGATCATGTATGGTTGGTCAAGTAGTTCATCATACATAAAACTTTCCATATAGATAATTTGCCTGCTTTTATAGCCACATGACTAGTTACCTCTTTTGGAACACAATCATCGCAAAAACAAGTTTATTTGATATTGGAATATGTAGCCAAGGATGAATTGTACAAGGAGCTACAGAAGTGTACGTACTTCAGTGAAAGACGTGTTGCTACTATAAATATCCATGTCATAGTTTTTTTGGGTGAATAATATCCATGTCATAGTTACTTCTTTCTTTTTTGTCATTTGGCTTACAATTCCTAGTATATCTTGAGTCATGCTACTTTTTTACTTCCAGAGGTTCTTTCTAGTTGGAACCCTAATAAAAAGTTACCGTTGGTTCTCTTCCATCAGAGTCAAGTAAATTTAGATTTTTTTTGCCTTGTGTTGCATCATGAATGGGATTTGTATATTTTCAGATTCCATGGGCAACATTATATTGACAATTTTAGTCTTGAGCACGATGCAAGTGGTTCCTATTCGGCAATAATCAAGACTAAATCTGTTATAAATGCGTCAAAGCCTACTTGCTAAAACAAAGAAGTTTCTAGGAAGTTAAATACCCCCAGTCATGTTAAAGGTTATAATCTTCACGTGTTTCATCGTTCTTTTCCTCCCCCCCCCCCCCTCCCTCCCTCCTTCCTTATTGTCTAGAAAAGAAAAAAAAAAAAAGGCTACAAGGAGGAGTTGGAAGAGCACCTTTTATCGCTAATTGCATTATTATTTGGCAAGGACAATTGGTTATTGACACTTTTTGTAGCTAGCTTGTTGGATTATGTAATTTTACAAGGAATTGTAGCTAGAATAGCATTTTTTAGAGCCTAAAATTAAATATGATTTTGCCAAATTTGTCTCAAATAAATGGGTTGGTGCTATTATTTTCAGCATGATCTTATCTGGTAGATTTGTTTCAAAATATTCGTTACTAGAAGCTATTATTATACGATTTATAAATTATCATTGAAAATTATTTGTGACAGTAACAAGATGGTCGCTAATATATTGTAGGCTTTTTTTTTTTACTTTTTTGCGACGGTAAAACATCAGTCGCAATAAGTAGATTAGGCAGTCATAAATAGTTTGCGACTGTTGTTTTGCGGTCGCAAAAAGTATTTGTCACCCCCACATTTGCAACCCCCATTTGCCATCGCATGCCCCGCCACAAAAGGTCTTTTGCAACTGTATTTCTATTATTTGCGACGGCTTAAAGTGGTTGCATAAAATATTTTTTTTTTAGTAGTGATAGTAGGTGCAATAAATTTGTATTATGAGATTAACTATTAAATAAAATTGTGTAATTGTACAGTTAATTTCATACTTTCAATTGTATTACACGTACGAATTATGAAAAATTAAAGTGAGAAGTTGATAGAAAAAGATTTGTGTAATACTATATATTATTTATTGTTTATTGTTTAAGATAAAATTGTGATATCAACAATCTACTTATAAATTAATGTTTATTTTTATAAAATTTCTCATTTATCATTTAAATTCTTTAGCTGAATATGTATTCATTTATTGCTTAGTTGTATTTTGAATACTGTGGGAGCCATTTTCAAGCAACCCAATACCTTCAGGCCCAATTGGAGGTCGGTCTATTGGCCTGATCTATTGGGCCCAAGCTCAGCCCAGTAAAATGGCATACAGCGTATGGTCAAGTAACAGATCCCGATTTTTGGTAGTCGAACCCAAATAGTCTATACGAATCGGCGTCTCCCCAGTTGTCGATTCCTCTCCATAGAGCGCGTTGGCAGAATGGGTCTTGATGGGATGCATAGTAAGGGATAAAAACCCAAAGTAGAAGATTTATAAAACAAGAAAAAGGGCTCAAGAATCAGGTATGTTCCAAATAGCTCACTTAAAAACAAGAGCAACCAATATTCTGGAGAGTAAAACTAACTAAACCGTCGGAGTGCTAATTCTGGCATCCCCGACTAGAGTTGTTATTCTATTTAAGGTGATTATCAAAGGACTATTTCAGGATCTGCTTGGATAAAGGAGTATTTCAAATCCATCTCTTCACAATTGGCGTCATCTGTGGGAATACTCAAACTCATCCATGATAGACCTAGTGAAAGAGCTTTCGCTCACAGAAGATAACGTTACACTAGGAATAGTATATGGGCTAGAAGACATGCCCACACGAAGAACTCTAAACTTCAACCCGTTGACTCCTTTACCTCGTCCTGAGTAGATTGCCATGCAAACCCTGATCAACCAAGCAAAACGAAATGAATAACAAATGGAGGATATGGCAACTGATAACAGGCGCTTACGCTAAGAATTGGCCAAATCCCAGCATGCGCCATAATATGCTAGGGATCGGCCGCTAAAGAAGAAAACAATACAGCAATGCCACCCCCCGAAGGCATGAGGGGGATAGTACCGACTTAGGGTCACTGGGCAAGGAACCCACTATGCGTGGTCGACCGAATACCTCAGACTCATCTGACAACAGTCCGCAGGTGCGGCACAAGTATAACAGAAGAAGCGATGACTCTAACAAGAAGGATACTCATGACCCCTTTGTGCGACGTATTGCCAAAGCCACTCTGCCTAAGAAGTTTAAAGCTCCATCATTTATATTATACGATGGGAAGTTAAACCCTACATATCATGTCTGACACTACAAACAAGCGATGACATTGCATACAGATGACGAAGTGCTTATGTGCTAAATATTTCCCAGTAGTTTGGGACCACTTGCCATCATATGGTATTACAAGCTTGAACCTGGATCGATCGAAAGTTTTCATCAACTCCAGAAATCCTTCAGAGCCAGATTCATCACTAACAAAACTCAGCCAAAGCAAGCTGATTCTCTTTGGGCAATGAAGATAAAGTAAGGAGAAACCTTGCGTGAGTATTCGGCTTATTATTAGGAATGCTTCAACCTCATGGACGATGATTACAATGATGCTATGGCAGTTATAGCTTTCAAGATGGGATTGCACTTGGGCAGCCAACTCCGATGCTCACTAACTCGGAGGCCTCATAAAATGGCCTGGTCTTTGATGAGAAAGGTCGAGGAGTATTGCAAAGTGGAAGATGAAGCAATCAGGGTTAAAGCTAGCTTACAAGCCGAAAAAACGGCAGTACCCATCATGGCACAACCCTTAAACTGCGCCCCACCGGAAAGAACTTCACTGAGGAAAAGCCCGGATATAAGGGGCCAATCTAGAAGGGAGAACCGTCGGGATTCGCGATGAAATGAGCAGTATCAATTGGAAAACGGGCTTCCAAAGCGGCGGACAAACCATACACTAAATTCATCGTGCCGATAAGCAAAATTCTGCATCAGCCTTTTTTCAGATGGCCAAGTAAAATGTTCAGGTCACTAGACATGAGATGTAGAGATCAGAGATGTGAGTATCATAAAGATCATGGACATACAACCAACAAATGTTATGCTCTTAAAAATCACCTGGAGGAGTTGGTCCAAGGAGGTAGACTGGATGAATATCTCCCAAAGACGACTAGGGGTGTTCACCATGTGTCTTGATTCATCACCGTTGGCGTGATCCATGTCATATACAACATACCCCTATCCTACAACGTACACTCGGTTCATGTATAAATTTCTAACCTCGACTTGAAGTTTGGCAAGTTGGTCAAACGACCTAGTCTATCAAATGAAATCAATTTTTTTGATGTCGATCTTCGAAGGATCACCATGCCACACGACAATGCCCTCGTGATCAAGTTGCGAGTTAACAAGTTTGCCGTCAAACATGTTCTAATTGACCAAGGAAATACTTCAGAGATTATGTATTACAAAACATTTCTCAAACTTGGCCTCAATGATGCAGACCTACTGCCAGCCGAATATCATCTTTTTGGTTTCAATGTCAATCCGGTGTATCTACTCGGCAAAATTGTGTTACCAGTGCGTACGGGCACCAAAACACTAGAGGTTCAGTTCCTAGTCGTCAAACTCCCCTCGCCTTATAATCTAATCATGGGCCGGACATGGCTTCATGCAATGCAATCTGTGCCGAGTACTTACCATCAGATGTTTCTCTTCCCAACACAACACAGAATTGAGCAGGTCTGCGGCTCATAGAGATCTTCAAAAGAATGCTATCTTTCGGCCTTGATCAAAAAGGCCAAAGACGTGGAAGTGAACTCAATCGTAGTCTCGAATCAAAAGAGTCTAGAAGACGTCGAAAAAATCCTGGTCGATAAAGTTATGGAGGATCTGAATCGGATAATCACTAATGAGGATTCAAACAAATTCTTTTAATCCGCACAAGCCTTGACGCCGTTAAACGACAGGAGTTGATATCGTTCCTTCTTAGTTGTATTGATATCTTTGCTTGGACGCCCTATGACATGCTAGGCGTCAGCTCAACACTCACAATGCATAGCCTGAATGTTGACCCAACGGTTAGGCTAGTTACCTAGAAAAGTCGCCGCTCAGGCACGGAGCATGCTGGGGCCGTAATCGATGAAGTTGATAGGCTATTGGAGGTTGGGGCAATTCAGGAAGTCACTTATCCCACATGGCTACCTAATACTATTGTAGTGAAAAAAAAAAAGACAAGCTCATGGCATGTCTACGTGGATTTTATAAACTTGAGCAAGGCTTGTCCAAAAGATTGCTTCTCATTGCCACGAATTGACCAACTCGTGGATGCAACTGCCCAACATCAACGTATGAGCTTCTTGGATGCTTACAGGGGTTATCATCAAATTGCCATGAATCCGACCGATCGAGACAAAACGGTGTTCCTCACACCCAGAGGCACCTATTGCTACAAGGTCATACCTTTTAAATTGAAGAACGTAGAGGCAACTTACCAGAGATTAGTCACTGGCATGTTCAAAGACCAACTCAGCAGAACTATGGAAGTCTATATTGATAACATAGTGGTAAAGTCCAAAGAAAATGGGGACCATTTACCTGATCTTGCCACGACATTTAATATTCTTCGCAAATACAGAATGAAACTCAATGCATCCAAATGCGCATTTGGTATTGGATCAGGAAAGTTTCTGGACTACATAGTGAATCATCGGGGGATAGAGGCAAACCCGAAGCAGATTAAGGCTATCTTAGAACTCGGCTTCCCTAAATCAGTCAAAGAAGTTCAATAGATTCATCAGTTGGTCTTCAGATCGATGTAGGCCATTCTTTCAAACATTCTGATAGGGAAAAGCATTTCAATGGACCCCGGAATGCCAGACAGTCTTAGAAGAATTGAAAGCCTACTTTGACGCCTCTCCATTGCTGACTACCCCCACGTCAGGAGACGTGCTCATTTTGTACTCGGCAGTCTCTAATCAAGCAGTCAGTGCCGTCCATGTCAATGATGAACTCGGCGAACAAAAACTCATTTTTTACGTCAACAAGACGATAGTGGATACCGAAACCCGGTACCTCCCCCTGGAAAAGCCAATCCTAGCCCTAATAATGGCCATAAGGAAGTTGATGCATTATTTCCAAGCCTACACTATTTGTGTGTTGACTGACCACCTTCTCCGCTCAATCCTTCGAAAATCAGAATCGTCAGGACGAGTTTCCAAATGGGCTGTAGAGCTCGGACAGTATGATATTCTGTTTGCACTAAGGACAGCCATTATAAGGCAGGGATTGGCAGACTTTGTAGCCGAGTTCACCATGCAACCACACTTGGACCCTCAACCATAACCAACTCCTAGTACATCGCCGCATTGGCGAATGTACGTCGGCAATATTTAGCAGCTATATTGTGACGGGTCCTCAAATCAATGAGATAACGGAACAGGAGTTTTAATCATGACACCTGAGGGGGCAGTGATCAAGTAGTCTATTAAGCTTGGGTTTAACGCCTCCAACAATGAAGCCAAGTATGAGGCCTTGATGGTCGGCCTCAGAAACTCATTACTCATGGGGGCCAAACAAGTGCAAGTGTTCTGCGATTCCAAACTAGTTATCAACCAATTGAAGGGGGAGTATGCAGCTAAAAATGAATGCATGGCCACTTACATGAGAATAGCCAATTCTCTTCTTGAGAATTTCGACAAACATAAATTGAATCAGATCACCAGAGATCAGAATACGCACGTTGATGCCCTCGCATGCTTAGCTTCAGTTGTCAATTTAGAAGTGAAATGAACCATTGAAATGAGTTTCCTGTCTGAGCTGAGCATCCAAGTCCTTAAGCCTGCCACTGTAAATGTTATCCAACATAGTCCGAGTTGGATGGACCACATTGTGGCATTCTTTTCTACAGAACAACTACCAAAGGATAAGAAAGACGCTCATAAGTTACGTAATAAGGCCTTGAGGCACTATTTGGATCCCCAAGGACAACTCTATAAGAAATCTCTCTCCAGGCCCTACCTAGAACGTGTCCACCGGGATAAAGTTGAAGACTTTTTGGTCGAAATCCATGAAGGTAATTGTGGCAATCATTCGGGAGGAAGATCATTGGCTCATCGAGCCATCACTCAAGGGTATTGGTGGCCAACTATGCGGGCCGATGCCAAAGCATATGTGAAGAAGTATGAGCAATGTCAAAAATTCTCTTCTCTAACACATCTGCCTACCGAAGCGTTAAATTTTGTGACTAGTCCATGGCCCTTCGCTCAATAGGGGCTAGACATCGCCGAGCTGTTGCCAGGAGCTCCCAGTAACAAACGATTCCTACTAGTTGCTATCGACCATTTCATAAAATGGGTAGAGGCCGAACCCTTGACACACATTAGGGACGTCAATGTCAGACGTTTTGTATAGAAGAACATTATCACCCGCTTCGACATACCCAGGGCACTTATCTCTAACAAGGACACTCAATTTGATTGTGGAGTTTATCGAAAGCTATGCAATATGTATGGAATTTGGCCCTACTTCTCATCGCCCGCTTACCCACAAAGTAACGGCCAGACTGAAGCCTCCAATAAGGTAGTCCTAGACTGTATCAGAAAGCACTTGGAGAAAGCTAAAGGCAAATGGGTTTAAGAACTCCCCACTATATTATGGACTCACTACATTACGCCACGAAGGTCTACAGGTAAAGCGCTATTCGCCCTGTGTTTCGATAACGAAGCTATCATCCCCCTCAAAATCAGTTTGCTAACTCTTCGCTCAAAGGCTTTCGATACTAGTCGTAACGATATGATACTGGCCCTAGACATAAACTTGCTCGAAGAACGATGAGATCGCACTCTTGTTACCATGGCACGTTATCAACAACAGCTAGCCAAGTCATACAATCAATACATATTCCCGCCCCGCTATATTTCCGGGGAGCTAGTGCTGAAAAAGGGTTTACCCACTCCTAAGACTCCGTCTGATGTGAAGCTTAGCCCCAACTAGGATGGGCCATATCAAATTAATTCCATTGCTGGGGTAGGGCCCTACCGCCTTTCCGATATGAGCAACAAGAGGTTACCCCAGCCTTGGAACTCAACCCATCTTCGCAAGTTTTATCATTAAGTTTTGCCAAATGTGGCTCTTGTTGCACTTACGATGTAATGCCAATGTTTTTTGTAATCTATTTGCCCTTTGCTCCTCTTTTTTGCTCCCCACTAAAGCGTCCTTCGTGTTCGGCACATATGCATGTTTCGCACGAGGGGCCAACAAAAGTCTCCGAATTCGGAGTGCCCTTTGTGTTTGGTATGCATGCATGTTTTACACGAGGGGCCAATGAAAGTCTCCGAATTCGGAGTGCCCTTCATGTTCGGTATGCATGCATGTTTTTCACAAGGGGCCAATGAAAGTCTCCGAATTTGGAGCGCGCTTCGTGTTCGGCATTCCTACATGTACAAGCGGCTAACAAAAGTCTCCGAATTCGGAGTGCTCTTCGTATACAAGGAGCCAACTAAAGTACAGTTCCAACTAACAATTCTCCTCACAAATAGAGATGAGTTTAACAAGAGTATTGGCTTATCGTCAAATGCAAAAAAAGCTATTTATTCATATCATAATCAAATTTAATCGACATACAAGAAATTAAACCGGACATTCTAGTTACACCCTTGACAGCTCCATAAATGCCCTCTGTGAACACCTCATAATCAGCTCGAGTTGCCACTAACTGGTGAACTTCGAGAGGAAACATTTGCTAAGTAAATTCCACTACCACGCTTGGATCGTGGACAATCGAATCAGCTTTGGTCATTGGTTTGTTTCTAATAAAAATCAAAAAAACTTAAAGGACAAGGTGGCTTATTGGGCTTGCTGCAAACTGCAGATTAGGAGCTTGCAGCTTTGCACTTCCTTTCATTTGCGCCCTGGGTGATCTACTGCGTTCATCTCTCCTCGGAGAGTTGCTTTGCCCTCCAGGCGACTTGCGTCTGTCCCTTCCCCCTTCAGCTCCTGTGCCAGTACTATCACTACGAGACTCTTGGTTCATCTCGACGTTGAGATCTGCTAAAGTTATCCCTTCTCCTTTGCTGTTGTAGAAAACTCCGCCTGACATGTGCGACATTGACTACTTTGAAGAAGAAGTTGCTTTTGAAACAGCTCTTTCTTATTTAAGCTACTTACAAATGACTGCAGCCACCACTTGGCATTCACTATGCACGCACCACACCCAATGCCCCATTAATAATGCCACGCATGCAAGGGTAGATGTAATCGGCTTTGACTTCGCCTGCACCACCTGTGGCATATTCGCCCTATTATGCCATCAGCTAGGGCAAGGGCAGATATATGAATCTATTTAGCAGTTCATCTGTCTGGCAAGAATATGCTTCCAAATTACATAGTGCCCTACTTGCGCATGACTTGGTTTCGATATGCCGTTGCCAACCTAACATAGTGCCCCACTACAGCGCTCAGGTGGTCGCTACACCAACTCCGTATCTCACCCAGCAACGTCCTACTTGACCTATCATGCAATACTAGGTAGAGGCAAATACATGAATCTAATCGGCATTACAGATGTTCAGCATGACATCTATTGGGGAACCTAATCGGCATGAATCTGTACATGCGTAGAGAGTGTGATGCTAGCCGAATATGTTAGGCCAGTTGTACCACTTAGCATCATTTGTTAATTAGAATATGTCGAATACACCATTTTTGACTTGCTTCATTTTTTCATTATCATCTAGCCATTTGTACCACTTAGCATCATTTTCTGATTAGCATATAGTCATTCCTTTTGGAATATTTAATTCACGATCATGCGAATAGAATACTGTGGGCAAGCTGTTTTCATTAATAACCTAATCCAGTACATCCGTTTCACTTTATACATGAAAATGGCCCCATTACAAAAAAAAAAAAACAAAACAAAAAAAAAAAAACAAAACAAAACAAAACAAAAACACAGACCAGCAAAATACATAGTGGTGGTTACAAAATCAATTATATTAACTAGTCTAATCCAATCGAATCACTAAAGGAAAACAGACTTCAGATTTCCTCAGGGTCTGACTCTAAAGGCTCCACTTCCTCTTGCTCGTAAGGAATCGACAGGTCAAGCATGAGTTTTGCAACTGCTAAGGCTTTGTGCCAGTTATGCTTGAAACCCATGTTTCCGAACTTCAAGGCCTCGTCGACGTAAAGCTCTTTGGCGGCCAATTCTCCAGCTTCGAATGCTTTAGCGGCCGCCATTTTTGCCTCTTCAATTGCCGAATGAGCCTTCAGGAGTACAACTTTGAGATTCTCCAGATCCATCTACACCATTTTTAAAGCGAGTTCACCCACTCTCCAGCAGCACAACGTAGCAGATCCACGTGCTTCGTTTTCTCTTCCTCCACCACTACTCTCATGCGCTCCTCTTCAGCTTTTTTGCCTTGGCTTTAGCCTTTTGAGTTGCGATTGCCAGATCGGCTATAGCCGATTTGGATTTGCTTTGTTTAGCTGCCACCTCAGTTCTTAATGAACTATCAATTTCACAACATCATGTTGGCGACAATCGATTTCGGCAATACGCTCGGCAGCTTGCAATGAGCAAGGCGGTGAACCGAAAATGGAAGAAATAACAAGAAGAAAAAAAAAATGCATATAAAGTACTTACCAAAATGGCCGATTGCGCAGCTAAAGAAACTGAAACCATATCCAGTTCGGCGTGAAACGCAGCCTTATCAACAGGAAGGGCGATAGCTGCGGCAATACCTAACGCGATGGCAGAATCCTTTATTGCAAAGGCACTGGTTAGAACCAACGACCCTTTTGCCTTTGGCTGAATCACGAATGGTGCTATGAGGTCAAGAGGCGCAGAAGGCCTCAACCTCTTCTCAATCAACTGCTCTACCTCATCGATAGGTTCGGCTTTGGTAAGACGTTTCTCGCCCCTTTGTTCAGCCAGTGGTTCTTATGCTATTGGCCCAAGGATGGTTTGCACCGAACCCACTGGGTCGGCCTGGGCAATTTCAGTCACTAGTAGAGGCTCCTGACTTTCCTCAAACCTTGCCGCCTTCACCCGCCATATCTTCAGAGCTGACTCCAGGTAAGTCGTCCAAACCTAAAAAAATATCCCCCTCTTGGGAGCTTCCGATGTCAATTTACCCACCAGAGCCAACTTGTTCGAAATCAAAACGCAATTCCCTATGTTCTTCGGCCTGAGAAACATCCAACTCAATGCTTTCATCTCCCGTCTCTAACTTGTTCAGCGTTGGTAACTTGATCTATTTTGTCGCCTTGGTCAACGCCCTAATCGGCCCCTTGATTACCATTGCCGCCTGTTCACTGGTCGACGATTCCCCAATGTCAATATCTCTTAGATTAACGAAATTGGGGAACACGAGAGCCACAAGTTGCTGTTCGCCTCTCAGAACGGGGATATGATCGGACGCCAAAAAAGTTGAATATGATGGGTTGTATCGAAGTAATATATGAGTGGCCCGACCTTGTCCTTGTAGATTCGGCCGATCGACAAAATCAAGGACTGTCTTCACCTAGGCAACCACTAGTTCATCTGTGGAGGTAAGGGACTTCTTGAGATTGTTGCCTGCACAAAAAAGAAATGGTTTGAATAAGTAAACGCTGAATAAAAATAAAACTCAATGTGAAATAATCGGTGACCTGGTTCTCGCCCTTGTGCCTCGGCATAAGAGTTTGGCGATCTTCTCCCACGCCGAACTCCCAATTGCCGTGAACAGCCACCATTACGCCATCCACTCTTTTGCCAGAGTTGGCAAGCATGGTGACCAGATGGTGATTGGTGTCTTTAGCCCTTAGGAAATATCGTTATTACCGACCAGAAGATTTGGCAAGGATGTAATAGTGCCGAATGGCCAAAATCCTTAGGTCAAGACAAAGATGGCGGTTTAACTCTATGACACCCATTACGATTTGGTAAAAATTGATGTTTGGTTAGGACAAAATCAAACCCCAATGGCTTAGCACAAACCTAAGGGTGGGGTGAAGGGGAAAACGGACACTTCATTCGGTAATCGCCAAGAAGGGAAAAATAATGGTGTTTTCATCAGCCCTCTCCATATCCACTTTACCATCCCCAACCAAGGACAGCTGAACGTTGTTAGAGATAGAAAAGTGACAAAGAAAGGTTACGACTCTATCTTCAGAAAGAAGAGCCTTTAGGTGATTTGCCAATGGAGGACCAGAGTAAAAGGTGAAAAGATGAAGAAATGTGAGGGATCGAAAGCACAAAATTAAAAGAAAATGGAGCTCAAAAATCTTACGGACAGGAATGAAAAGGACGTAAGCAGGAAGAATAGTAGAAAGGTGGCAACGGAGGTCCTGAGGTTAGAAGAGCATAAGTGTTGAACAACAGTGAAATCATATGCGAAATGAAAAGGTGGAAAGATTTAAAAATGCATTAAATGAGATGAGAGTACGGAAAGGCAGGAAGCCATAATCATCTTTCCTCACATCTTTTTTTCCATGACAGTATTGAAAAGGTACGTCCACCATATTCCCAAAACCCAATGCATTTTGAAATGTCAAACTGACCCTTCGGCAATCGAGTTTGCCGACTACTTGGATGCACGCGTAGCCGACTATTCAGGGGGCAATTGTGGGAGTCATTTTAAAGAAACCCAATACCTTTAAGCCCAATTGGAGGTCGGTCTATTAGCCTAATCTATTGGGCCCAAGCCCAGCCCAATAAAATGGCATACAAAGTATGGCCGAGTAACAAATCCTGGTTCTTGTTAGTCGAAGTCGAATTGCCGATTCCTCTCCATAGCGCACTAGCGGATGGGTCTTGATGGGATGCATAGTAGGGGATAAAAACTCAAAGGAGAAACTCTATAAAATAGAAAGAATCAGGTATGTTCTGAATAGCTCACTTAAGAACAAGAGCAACCAATATTCTAGAGAGTAAAAACTAACTAAACCGTCGGAGTGCTAATTCCTGCATCCCCGATCGGAGTTGTTATTCTATTTCAGGTGATTATCAAAGGATTGTTCTAAGATCTGCATGGATAAAGGAGTATTCTGAATCCATCTGTAGAAGTCCCCGAACGCCCCGGGAGGACGAGTCCCCCATTCTGTTCGTATTGGGCTCGCTGCAGTTTGGTCTCACAAATTGTCCCGTTTCTTAATCTGAACCAAAGAGTCCAGATCCGGCAAATCATTTTGAGAAACAGATTTTTGAAAAGAAGTCCCAAACATAGACTGCTTTGCCAGATACAGAGTCGCCACCTAAATATTTTATTATGGGGAATTTAGGAAACCCTGACTCGGTGCCAAAGGCCACGTGTCCGTCATCACCAAAGTTGCCTCGGCTCGGGAGCATGGGTACGATTGGGGAAGGTCAGCTATGAGCACCCCCTCTCGCCCGATCCGAAGATCGGCCTCTGCTAACCGTGATATCCATTTTTCAAAACGTTATGTGTTCTTATTCCGGTTATTAGCCTAGAATTACTATGTTACGCGCACAGCAAACAAGTATAGACTAGATCGCCTAATTTGGAACAAAACATTGCCTATCCGTTTGTTTGGAAAACGCTTTGGAATTTGCTACTCACAAGTAGGCTAAAATACGGATTTCAACGAGTTATCCCAACTCAAACAATCCAACCTTCATCCACAGGCAATCAAGCAGTTATATCACATAAGCAGCTAGCCTCATGGTAATCATGCTATTATGGCAACACTCACATGCATGCGGTATGCTAAAGCATAAAAATACTTACAATGTACTCCGAGCTAAAATAAAAGCTAGTTAGTAATCAATGCATGATCCTAACTCATGTTAAGTGGCTAATGCAACGCATACAGAATGTCACTAGAGTAGGCTCGGCTAGTCTATAAATGACATGTGAAAATGCACAAGTAGTATGTATTCAAGTTAGATTTGAAATACTTTATGCAGTTAGCATGATGCGCCGAGCCTGGTGCATGCAAGACTAATGAATGATGCACGCATGCATAGCATAAGGTATACTAAAGTAAACATGTCCTAATACTAACCATCAAAAGCAGGTAAGTAAAAGGGAGAAAGAAGTGGGGGTTGGAAGACATACACACACGCACCCACACTTATTACAGATTTGGCCTCGCTCGGATGGACCGAAAGAATAATACAATTTAATTAACCTACAAGCTAATTAAATATTACAGACCAATTAATTAATTAACAAATTAATTAATCTAATTAAGCAGTAATAAGTCTCGAGATGAAGACCCAATGCAGTGCGCGCTCGATTCCGCTCGGATGTCACTGCCATGCACAAACTGCCTCTGCTTTGACTGTTCTGCTTCTCTGAAGACTGCCAAAGTTTCAGGGTTGCTTCTCTGAGTGTTGTGGAACACCATCGGCTGTGAGGAATAGTCACCGGCCATGGGGAATGGTCATCGGCCAAATATTATGCTCTCGGCCAAACATGTTTTGCTGGTCGGCACCCAACACTGCCGGCCGGCCAATTCTTCCTGCTGAAACCTGCAGCAGAGGATAGAACTTGGCATGGCAATGCATTTCAAGCAATGTATGCACCATCCATACCCCTTATCATATTTATGACTCAAAGGGACATGATCCTCGATTCTCGGACCATCAATCGCGCATTTCCATGCATGATAGCCCAAAGAATCAAGTGTGCATTTCGATTTCAAATGAAATGCAATGCACATAAACAAACCAAGGGGCTTTCAACCTATATCATGGCTTGATCAAGAGGTGAAGCATGCATGCCAATGTAATGCAATCCTAAGCATGTGAGCCTAAGTGTGCAATATGGGCATGCAAGCAAGTAATGCAAAGATACAACTAACCAAGGATGCAAAGTGTAACAACAACATGCACACATGCAATGTGCAATATGGACAACATGTTAGATACAAAGCATGCCAAATGCAACAACACAAAAGTGTGCAACAATGTGTCATGAGCCAAGTATCTACATGAATAAGCATGCATGCAAACATGGCTTAAAACTTTAAACATCAAAAAGTAACTCTCAAGCACACTTAAGAGGATGCAATCATGGACAAATGGCATGCACCTTAGGCTTTGAAATTGCATAGAAAAAAGGTGCTAAACAACTAATCAAAGCAAGCAAGCAAAGCATGTAATTGGTCCAAGGACCTAAAACATGATCATATGACACATGAAGCAAATGACCAAAATAGATCAAAACAGTCCTAAATCATGTTAAGGCAAGTCCTAAAAACCACCTAGATGGCATCTAAATGATCTACACATGGAGGCATGCACAAATGCTTAAACATGGAGCATACAACACAACCTCTTAAAGCATCAAAGGAGCATTAAATGCAAGCATGCAAGCATATTATAAGGACTGAAATAACATGGTAAGTGGTTCCAAACCACTGAAACACTGCAAGTAATGCATTCTACACACTCACACACCCAAGGCTAACAAGCCAAAATGCAAGGTGGCTATATTAAGCATGTGATGGTCGACCAAAACAGCCAAAAACAGAGCTTAGGCATGCTAAACAAACACAAAAGCTTCACAAAGCTTGGCCAAAATCATGCTAGAACAAGGATCAACCTAAAGCATGTTAAGACCTAAACATGGCATTACAAGGCATGTATGCTAAGCAAGCATGGTGTACCAAAACCAATTGAAAACAGAGCTATATTATGACATAATAAGCACAAAAATCAGTTAAGGCATGGCCAACATGAACCTAAACAATATGCTCTCTCAAGAGGCAAAAGGGGCCCTTTTCAAGGACAACAATGAGAGGGGGTGGCCCTCTCCTTCCTAGGACCTCAAGGCACCATCCTCATCACTGAAATCCCTCAAGACTTCAGTGGTGAGGAGGCCCAAACACAATGGTCCCGGAGCTCAACCAAAATGGCATAAAATGGAGCCTTTCAAGGCTTGAGAGGGGTCAAACCACCCCAAAGCTTAAAACACCCTTAACAAACTATTTAGAGCAGACAAAAACAAGGCTTTTATATGTTATACACAAAGCTCAAAAACAGATGCAAGGTAGGCAAAAATGCAATGCAAAAATGGGGAATAAAGGGGCAAGTTTCTTACCCTTGTAGACCCTCTTCACCAATGGTGAACCAGCTGGTTCTTCAAGCTCAAACCAGCTCCACAACTCCAAAAACAACCCTCAAGGGCCTTAGCTCCAAGAAAAGGTGTGATGGTGGGTGTTTGTGTGTAAAACTAAGGCTAAACACACACACTAAGCTCAAAAGAGAGATATAGAGATAGAGGATATATGAACCCTAACCCTAAAACTTAAAACCCTCTAAAAATTCTGTCTAAGTTATCTAACCTTAGAACAAGAGAAAAGAGGCCTCCTCTTATAGAGCTTCAATCTTGTAAGCTTACAAGACAAGCTAGCTAAGAGGGAAATCCCTCCATACACATGTATGGAGGGGAGCCAAGTGCATGCCAACTGCATGAAAATATCTGCAAAAGCAGATGCACAGTAGTCGGCCGGCAAAAATACAATTGACCAAAAAAAGATAGCCGGCCGGCCATCTATAGTACCGGCCGGCCAAACATTTGGCCGGTGGCAACAAAACACAGCCGATGGCCTCAAGCCACGGCCGGTGGAGTGTGGGGATGGCTCACAAGCCATTCCCTGCCCCTCCAAGGCAAAACACAAGTGTTTGGTGCAAAACCAAACACAAAACAGTCGAGTCGAGAGATCCTGAGGCAAGGCGCGTAGCCGAGACCTCCGGAAACTCAAGACGAACACAAACATGGATGATCACCGAGTGTTCAAGCGGTGACGTCCAAATCTTGAGGACGGTCCAAAATGGGGTGTCTACAGTTGCCCCTCTTTGACAGAACTCGAAAGTCATAACAGTGACGGGAGTGAATGTCAAAGCCCAGAGACGACCCATTTTTGACAAGGCCGAAGACTTAGACAAACATGCAAGACAAATAAGATATGCGCTCGAAGGCAGGGGCAAAATGCAAGACAATGCACAAAGCTGAACATAGCTCATGATCACGCAAAGAAAGCTGTAACGAAGCATAATAATGCAACAGTTTTAAGCTAGCATACACCAAACTACACTACAATGAAGAAAGGATGTAAGAGAATTATGCAATTCTCGATACGTCTCACTCGGAGGATACAATACCTGTCTGGTTCGTCTAGTTGCACCATCCTCAAATGAACCGTACATACAATATCGTGCCTGAAAAGAAAGCAAACTTAACAGGTACAATATTGTTAGCAACATGCATAACATGCAAAATGAACGCAAAATGATATGCAATATATACAAAACTATGTATAAACAATGCAAATGAAAATGCAATGCAATTGAAACAATGCAAACGATGTGCAACGCAATTGAATCATGATCAAATCCTGAGCGGTTCAAAACCACACAAATGTCAAATAGATTGATGGAGGTAACAAGTCCGTCTATCATAGAAAAGGTCACACAAAACTATGAGTGATGTAGACGGACGCAAGAACAAGTAATTGGGTGGAATGACACAAGTGGGGAATGATCCGCTAAAGAAAGAACATGATCCTAATGCAGGATGCAAAAATTACACTACAATGTAATATGTATGATGGATATGGCGCGCGGGCCAAACCAAATCTTGCCTAGGAAAGGCATGGACACAAACAAACCACGTCTAACATAGAACGGTCATACAGAACTATGAGTGTATAGACGTGAAAAGTATGGGCACATACCAGTCCAAGCTCAACAAGGAAAGGCGTAAACCCTAGATGGAGGTGATGCAATGAACGCGTGATGCAATGAACACATGCAAGCTACAATGCAATATCTACAATATGCAATGGAATGGATATAGTGGATTAAGGCCTACGGCCAAACCGTATCTTGCCTAGGAAAGGCATAGACACAAACAAACCACGTCTAACATAGAATGGTCATACAGAACTATGAGTGTATAGACGTGAAAAGCATGGGCACATACCAGTCCAAGCTCAACAAGGAAAGGCACAAACCCTAGATGGAGGTGATGCAATGAATGCATGCAAGCTACAATGCAATATCTACAATATGCAATGGAATGGATATAGTGGATTAAGGCCTACGGCCAAACCGTATCTTGCCTAGGAAAGGCATGGACAGAAACAAACCACGTCTAACATAGAACGGTCATACAGAACTATAAGTGTATAGACGTGAAAAGCATGGGCACATACCAGTCCAAGCTCAACAAGGAAAGGCGCAAACCCTAGATGGAGGTGATTCAATGAATGCATGCAAGCTACAATGCAATATCTACAATATGCAATGGAATGGATATAAACGCGATATTTACAGTGATGCATGACATATGCAATATATTATAATGAAATGCACGACATATGCAATGTATACAAGGGATGCATGACATATGCACTATCTATAATGAATGCATGACATATGCACTACTTACGATGCAATACATGACATATGCACTATTTGTGAATTTGAATACGCGATGACGCGAGCCGCTTGAAATGCATGACAATGCACATGATCTGTGCATATCAATGCACCAAAGGTCTTGCACCTTCCGAGGATTTAAGGTCTCCTAGACTGAGCGTATTTAAGGTCTCGCCAGACCATTGCGAATGCATAACAATGCAAGCATGACATGCGCATGACAATGCGAGATAAGTGCGTATGGCAATGCGTAATAGAGAAAATGCATGACAAAGCATATTTGTGAATTTGAATGCGCGATGACGCGAGCCGCTTGAAATGCATGACAGTGCACATGATCTGTGCATATCAATGCACACCTTCCGAGGATTTAAGGTCTCCTAGACCGAGCGTATTTAAGGTCTCGCCAGACCAAGCGTTTTTAAGGTCTCGCCAGACCATAACGAATGCATAACAATGCAAGCATAACATGCGTATAACTCAACGCGTGTTTGCAAAACAACGCATGTGGGGCAACTTTCAAATCTTAAAAGAGAAAAAAGGATACAAAAAGGATACACCTTGCACATATTCGAGTGCCATGCACAGAAAACACGGTCCGAAGTCAAAACGGAGGCCGGTCGAGCTTCGGAAAGGCACTGTCTTGCACTATCTTGAGAAATAAATGCCCCAAACTATACATTTGACCCAAACAAGGTTATAGGAGGCTCACCGGCCATCAGGGGAGGTCATCGGCCATCCACCGGCCATCAAAACATCTCACCGGCCAAATATTTGGCCGACCGGCCAAAAATGTAGCCGACCGGACAAATGTTGCTGAATCGGGGCAGTTTTGTCCCTTCGCTTTGGGTTTTATAAAATAGGGCCTCTAGCCCTATTCTTTTCACTTTCTCTTGGCCGAAATTCCTTCCCCTCTCTCTCTAGAGTATTTTCCTCTCTTTCATTCGCCGCTTTCCTCGGTTTTAGGGCCCATTTCATCGTTTGATTCGCGAAGTTCATCGCGTTTCGGACACTTTTATCCGATTGAAACTTCGTTTTGGTGTAGTTTTTTTGATTTCCGCCTCTTGGGGTTTGTTTCTCCCAAGTTTTTCTTGATTTCTGTGCTTTTTCCACATTCCGGCCATTTTCCACCCTCCTGGGGTTGACTTGTTGTTGACCTTTCGCATTCTCATCCGGTTTCCACTTTCCCGGTCATTTTCTCATTTTCTCTGAGATGGGAGACGATATTCCACGGGGCGGGACTCCCCCGGATCACGAGATAGACCCAGAGGCCGAGCTCCTTCCCTTGAGCGTCCGCCCATTCTACCCGGCGACCTACCGGCCGGCGATCCATGTCTTGCCTCCCGACGGACTTCGCCAGTTCCGGAGTTTTGCGAGAGGCGTACCATCAGAGCTCCTTCTGTGCGAACCGGAGTCACACTTATCATATGGCGCTTGCGAGGTATATTCTTCCCCGTTTCATTTTCCGCAATGTAGAATACTTAACTGCCATAGTTGATTTTGTTCTTTAACTGCTTAACTCGGATACATCGATACACTGTATATTGTAGCTAACTGTGAACACGCTTGCACTTGATGTCTGTTTGAATCTGAACACGTGCACACATGTTGCATTGTCACTGAACCACCCAAACACACTGGCACATCGCGTGTTGTAGTTCACTATAAGCACACCGGCACCCTATGTTTGCTCGAACCTGAAAATGCGTACTCACGTTGTATCTATACTGGACCACTTGGAAACACTGACACGTCATTTGCCGTAATTCACTTCGAGTACACCGACACCTGATATCTGTTTGAATCTGAAAACGTGCACACACGCTATATTTGCATCAATTTTTGACTGTTCTTCAAAACTGTACATTGAATATTGCTTCGCAACTATTTGCTTTTGAATAAGGAGATTCCCATACTGTCCGCGGGTATGGGAATGTTGCCGCCAAGGATTGGTACATGGAGCTACCTGACGCAGTTCGCCACATCGTGGATCAGGCCGGCTTCAGCGCATTCTGCAGGGGACTCTCCCGGCTTACTGCAAGCAGGCCTTTCCTCGCCGCTCTAGTGGAGAGGTGGTGGGACACCACCGACTCATTCCACTTTTCTGTTGCGGGAGACATGACGATGACTCCCTATGATTTCTCGATGCTCACTGGCATCGGGGTAGGGGGTGATCCGATCCCTTTCGACACAGACATGGACGAGTGGGAGGCCACTCTGATCTACTTGCTTGGCACTCAGCCGCCACTTGCTCGGGCAGGATATGTGCGATATTCGTGGTTCAAGAGCCACTTCCGGGATCAAGCGCCGACCACTCGGGTAGGAAAGGAGCAATACGCACGCGGCTTCCTCATGTTTCTGTTGGGGACGACTATCTTTGCCGATCGGGCGAAAACCGTGCCCCTCTGTTTGTTGAGCGCACTGGTGGACGTCACACGGATTCTGCGCTTCGACTGGAGTGGCACTGCTCTAGCCACTCTATACGGATGCATGAGCTCAGCCTCCTGTTGTAGCGGGCAGTTACTCGGGGGTTACTGGCGAGCTTGGGAGGTACACCTCTTTCTCTGTTTTACATTTCTGCCTTTCATTTTTTGTACTCTGTACACTGCACACACTGCGGTCTGCTTCACACTGAATGTATACTGCACACACGGCGCACATATACCCTGCTTTACACTGACTGTACACTGCACACACTGTACACTCTGCACAATACACTGCACAATACACGGTTCTGTAATTTCTGCGTTATTCTGTATTCTGCTCTATCTGATGATCCTGCTGGTATTTGCACTGCAGTTGTGGGTCTACGCCTACTTTTCGAGACTCGCCCCAGTGCCAGACGTGGAGACCCCTCTCGTCGTTCCGTTCTCGCGCCGCTTTGACGTGAGGTGCGTGCGGAGGCCCTGAGAGACATTTACCTTTTTCCACCGCTACTTCGACACCATCACCCCCGCGGAGGTATGTTCAAATTTTAGAGTTTTGTTTGGCTTGGCTTTACACTGTATTAACAGTAGATAACAAACTACATGTCATGTGCAGATCACTTAGCAGCCCTGGGCTCCATTGCCTGCGATGATTCGAGATCGATTTGCTGGTGCAGAGGAGACTGCACGTTTCAGGATTTTGCTGGAGGGCCAGGTCTGTCGGGCTTGGTACCTGGATGAGCGTTTCCTACGCCAGACCTTGGGTTTGCCGAAGCAGATAGTGCCGGGTCCGCCTCTTACCCACATGAGGGACACCGAGAGGTGCACTGCCGAGGAGATGGCCGATTACACGATCGACTGGGACGCGAAGGGCTTTAGGGGCGAGGGTGACTACTCAGAGTACGTTCGGACGTACATTATGCGGCCTTTGAGCGATGGCCGTCGAGCTGAGAGAGAGAGGCCTGCGGTGCCGGTAGTTGGAGCGGGAGCAGGGACAGGGACGTCGAGGACAGCTCGTGTCCGTGGCAGGAGTGGGGCTCGGAGGGGTCGGGGGGTTAGCTGGCCAGCGCTACCCACGATGATGACATGCAGAGGACGGGGCGGGGTGACTTACCAGATTCCCATTGCTCCCCCTCCGGCTGATCATGAGTTGGTCGGGTTCTATGACTTACCTCCGGTATGTACTACTTCATCTTGCATCTTGCATTGTCATTTTATTTCAGTTTATCGATATTCCGCAGAATACTGATACATCTAATACTTTCGCAGGCCTCTTCTGAGTACACTCGCCATTCCCTAGAGCTGACTGCCTCTGTGATGGGGATGCTCCAGCAGAGCCTCGACCTTCTGGCGATTTACAACATTTTGGTATGTTCCTCTGACCGCGGTCTCAAACCATACATAAACTGTTTCACACAATTTGATGCACAACACAACACTGGATACACTGCCCTCACGGCATTCATACACTGTACTCATACACTGCATTCTGCATTAATACACTGCTCACGGTATTCACACACTGTATTCATGCCACTACATTCTGCATTGATACACTGCTCACGGTATTCACACACTGTATTCATGCCACTACATTCTGCACTAATACATTGCTCACAGTATTCACACATTGTATTCATACAACTGCATTCTGCACTGATACACTGCTCACAATTTTCGCACACTGTATTCATACACTACATTCTGTACTGATAAACTGCTTATGGCATACTGATGCGTTTGCCTCTTATACTTTTCAGCCTCCTTTCCAGATTCCCACTGTGGGAGGTGTTCCAGCTGGACCTTCTGTTCCTACCAGAGGAGATGGCAGAGTATACCCCCGTACCAAGGCGGGGCGCACCCATGTTGGGAGTAGCTCACGGGCACCCGTCCCTGATGATGATGATGAGTTCGAGGCTGAGGCTGAGGCTGAGGCTGAGGCTGAGTCGTCTGAGGAGGAGACCGGAGACGGCTCGGGCTCAGACTCAGATGACAGCGTTGATGATGCTCCTGGACCTTCGTCCAGGAAGAGGACTAGGACGGACTCCCAGGCCTGAGATCCTTTGTCATTGATCCAGATTTTTGCTGTTTTTCTTTTTCTTTTTCTTTTGTACCTTTTGCTGGTAGTTAGAGTACCTTGTACTGCCGCAGGCAGATTTTTATTTCCAAAACCATGTACTTGAGAAAGATGATGAAATGAAACAAACTTTTTGTCTGAAAAGATGTTGCATTTGTACATTTCATATATCGCATCGCATTGCTTCATGTTGCACCTCAATGTAAATGAAATTGATCTGTTGTCTGAAAATTGAACACTTGCATTGTAATAATCAGATAACGAACCAGTCAACAGCAAAACAGCCCATACCAACCACTACACATTCTAAACACTCGGCTCATACTCTACTGGGGATTAATCTGCATACAGCTCATAACACAGCGCTTGGTTCATTTTGCACACAGCGGATCCTGAATAAACAGCCTGAATCTGACAAGACGGACCATAAAGGCTGAATCTACTGAAGTTGAAGCACACTCAGATGCGATCTGAAACCCAAAAGCTTCAAAGAGGCCCAATTTTTCCTGTTCACACTTATCGGGGGTGGGCCCTGCAGTCGTATGAAAAAACCAAATCATGTTTTTGCGCAAATGTGGAGAATGGCACAGCATTCTGAGCACAAAACGATTAATTTTTGAAATTGAAGAAGGGTTTTTTTTTTTAAACCGGGGGCAGTGAGCCTACAACTGGACACAGCGAGAACGACTCAACAGCGGAGAGAAAAAGGTAAACACCCTAAACACAACGAGACACACTCGGAAAAGACTCAAAACAAGGGTTGAGGTAAACAAAACAAAAGACACGTCATACAGACGCGTTAACGAAGACGGGGGACCTCAGATCACGAGGAGCCAGTTTCCCTGGGTATTGTTTGCCACCCTTTCTTATTTGTGATTCTTACATCACTCGGCCCTCAGGCTCGATTTTTTCTCTCAACACCCTTTTTGCTCACTTTTTCTCTCAACTTACACCTCTCTATTCTTTATTCTCTCATTTTTATCCCTCCCCAGGATTTTTAATGGATGAATAGGAAGTTGTGGTTCACGCCCGACATGGTTAGCTCACGGCTGTTTCTTCTGGTGGCATTTGGTCGATGCCCCAAGTAAAGGGAACGGAGTACCTTGATCCCTTCAGATTCGTGCATTGCACTTGGTTTGATACCTCGTTGCTCGGAGGTTAAGAGAGCTTTCAGCCCTTTAATGACAGCTTGAGTTGTGCCCTTCTTGGCAAGTATGTTGGCGATGGGGGAAAGACAGGAAGCCTGACTCAACCGTGCCCCTAGTTCATCACTTTGACCATTTTTGTTTTGGTTTTCTACTGAAACAATTTTGACCAATGTGAGAGTTAGATTAACATACTTGTTCGATTTTTGATTTGAAAACCATACAAGTCAGGCTATGAGCACTGAAAATTTTCCTTTTTTGGGTCCCAGAAAATGGTCCAGTTTTGGAAAGATGGAATAGTTTTTGAGAAAATAGTCAACCTCAGTAAAAATTTTCAAAAACTATTTTTTTTTTTTGGCAAACGGCCGCCGCCCAACGAGCGCAGAACTCACTCTCAAGATGCGCAACCTTAGATCGGAGGCAATGGAAAATTGTCCCTTGTTTGAAGGACGCTGCACGGCAACGGAAAGTTGCCCCTGGTTTCAACGGCGACTCATGGCAACGGAAAGTTGCCCCTTGTCTGGATAACGCCGCAGCATTTTGTAAACAGTCTTTACTAGTGATGATCACGACCGAACTTTCTCGGATACAGAGAAGACAAAGATGGTCAAAACCAATATATGGACACAGCCACTTTGAAGGTGTTGGGGGCTGGACTTCAAGATGAAGTTGCCTACACATTCCAAACATGGGAACCAAGGATGATTAAAAACCATTGCATGGACTTAGTCGCTATGAAAGCGTTGGGGGCTGGACTTCAGGATGAAGTTGCCTATGTATCCCAAACATGGGAATCAAGCCTTACGTAGTTCCGGTTAAGGTACACTCGAGTATTTTAACCTTCACCTTTTTAGGCTCTAACTTTTGCCAAGGCGCCCGATGCGGGTTTTCGACCTTGCGAGCTTTTCTTCATTTTCTTTCTTCCCTTTCTTTTTTTCTCTCTTTTGTATATTATTATTTTTTCTTTTTTGTATTTTTCTTTCTTTTGTATATTTTTTCTCTTTCTTTTGTATATATTTTCTTTTACTCTAACTTTTGCCTGGGTCGCCCTTCCGGGTTTTCGGCCCAGCGAGCCACTCAAAGGGTAAAAGTGTAACAAGTCCATGCCAAATGATTTTAGGGTTTTAAAGCCATCCGTATCCAGGAGAGTGGCTGTTGCATTGACTTACTGAAGGACCCATCTTCGGCTCTTCGAGCAAATCGGGCATTTTTGCTCCTAGTTTGGAGGGGTGCTTCTGTTCAAGCTTTACAGGCTTCTTCTGATGAGATCTGATCTTCTTGATCTAATTTTGGTGCCTCTTGTTCGAGGGCTGCTTCCAATCTGGCCACACAGGCCTCTCTTGATGGTCGATCGTTGAACACTCCGAATTGTGGTTCAAGGCTTTAAAACAAGGGCTCGAGTCTTGAGGCTGAGAGCGATCCTATGCTGTACAATCTCGAGAGTGATTCTACACAGGTCTTCGCAAAATCGCGCAAAACATTTTGTTTTTGAAAGTTTTTAAAGAAGCGACAAATTGCTCACGCTGAAGATAGTGTGGAACCAGTCTGGATCAAGCCAGGGTCCTTCTCAGTACTCACGCTGACAAGCATGATTTCAATCATTAAGGGCTTAGCACGCCTCTCTTTCTCTCAATTTGATCAAAGTTTGCAAAACCTGAGGAATTCCTTCCTCTTTGTTTTCACCGCAGTGTTCAAAAAGTTTTGAAAAACTTAGGTCAATGCAATGATTTGCAGGGCACAAGAGAACAGGTGGAATGTACTGCTGTTCCATTCAAGTCCCCTGGCACAACTAGTTCAGAATAGTAATAAACATGGAAACATGATAGCCACAGCTGTTTCATTCAGATTCCCTGGTTGCAACTGGCTCCACAACAGAGACAGACTCAAAAGAAAGCAAAAGGGTAATTACAAAACAAAACGGTGTTCGAGGCAACAGCTCCAGAATCACCCGACTTTCTATACAAAGGGGACTGACTCGCTTACAACAAGACAGACCCATAAGCAAAAGGACTGACTCAAGACAATGAGACAGGCTCAAAACAAAATGAAAAACTAACTCGACACCCAAGCCAGAATTTACAAAACTAGCATTCGCAGATGCTCCAAAAAAGCGTGCCAGACGCCACATCCAAAATACGCCGAGCGCCGCCCGCAGGTGGTTCACTTCCTGATTACATACTTGCAGTATCAGTATCCTCAAAATCCAATAACTGGGTAGTAACAGACTTAGCTGAGGTGGGCGGGAGGATAACTTCGTTGTCGATCAAGTCTTGCACCTCATGACGGAGGCAAAAACAATTGTCGGTAGCATGACCGGTTTGCTGGTGGTACGCACAGTACAAGGCAGCATCATGTGTAGTAGGGAGATTCTTTGGGAGAGGCCGAGGCTCCAAGGGTTTAAGATGCCCCCTTTCGGCAAGGATCTGAAGTGCCTTTGACAATGGCATATAGAGAGCGTAAAAGACCCTGCGCCCTCGGGGCAGGTACTTTGAAGGTTGAGTTTTCTTGCTAGATGCACTAGCGAAAGGGTCGGCAGGCGCCACCTTGGCTTTCTGATCTTTCCCAGGTGCAGGGTTGGGAGTGGAAGGAACTTTTCTGGCATGACGGGGCCTATCCCGATTTTCTAACTGGCTTGTACTGCCTTCGGTTGGAGTGGGGAAAACATCATCCACAGCCTTAGCTACGACAGCGAATACCTATTGTTTACTCATCCCTTCAGCTTTCAAAGCCTCGACTGCCCATAGCAGTTGTTCAATGGGATCGGCATCTGCCTTCATTTTGTTCTTGCATCTGGCCTCATCCTGATCGAGGGTTTGGGTTGATGTTGATACGTCATTGTTATAGTTGGAGGCCACCTCGGGTTGGCTAAGTTCGATCGCAATCCGTCCTAACAGTGGGGGCTCCTGTGGTACAAAATTTCTGGCATACGGTGCGGCTGGTGGCGAAGCTGACATTCCGTAAGCGAGATCTGCCACGGACCTCGGGAGGTCACCTATCATTCCCATCAATTCGAATGTGGTGGGCTCACGAGCCTGATACAACTGTAGACGTCCCCGAACGCCCCGGGAGGACGAGTCCCCTGTTCTGTTCGTATTGGGCTCGCTACAGTTCGGACTCTCAAATTGTCACGGTTCTTAATCTGAACCAAAGAGTCTAAATCCGGTAAATCGTTTTGAGAAACAGATTTTTTAAAAGAAGTGCCAAACATGCACTGCTTTGCCAGATACAGAGTCGCCACCTAAATATTTTATTTTGGGGAATTTAGGAAACCCTGACTCGGTGCCAAAGGCCATGTGTCTGACATCACCAAAGTTGCCTCGACTCGGGAGCTTGGGTACGATCGGGGAAGGTCAGCTATGAGCACCCCCTCTCGCCCGATCCGAAGATCGGCCTCTACTAACCGTGATATCCATTTTTGAAAACGTTATGTGTTCTTATTCTGGTTATTAGCCTAGAATTACTATGTTACGCACACAGCAAACAAGTATAGACTAGATCGCCTAATTTGGAACAAAACATTGCATATCCATTTGTTTGGAAAATGCTTTGGAATTTGCTACTCAGAAGTAGGCTAAAATACGGATTTCAACGAGTTATCCCAACTCAAACAATCCAACCTTCATCCACAGGCAATCAAGCAGTTATATCACATAAGCAGCGAGCCTCATCATGCTATTATGGCAATACTCACATGCATGCGGTATGCTAAAGCATAAAAATACTTACAATGTACTCCGAGCCAAAACAAAAGCTAGTTAGTAATCAATGCATGATCCTAACTCATGTTAAGTGGCTAATGCAACGCATACGGAATGTCACTAGAGTAGGCTCGACTAGTCTATAAATGACATGTGAAAATGCACAAGTAGCATGTATTCAAGTTAGATTTGAAATACTTTATACAGTTAGCATGATGCGCCGAGCCTAGTGCATGCAAGACTATGGAATGATGTACGCATGCATAGCATAAGGTATGCTAAAGTAAACATGTCCTAATACTAACCATCAAAAATAGGTAAGTAAAAGGGAGAAAGAAGTGGGGGTTGGAAGACATACACACATGTACCCACACTTATTACAGATTTGCCCTTGCTCGGAGGGACCGAAAGAATAATACAATTTAATTAACCTACAAGCTAATTAAATATTACAGACCAATTAATTAATTAACAAATTAATTAATCTAATTAAGCAGTAAACAGTCTCGGGATGAAGACCAAATGCAGTGCGCGCTCAGTTCCGCTCGGATGTCACTGCCATGCACAAACTGCCTCTGCTTTGACTGTTCTGCTTCTCTGAAGACTGCCAAAGTTTCAGGGTTGCTTCTCTGAGTGTTGTGGAACACCACCGGCTATGAGGAATAATCACCGGCCATGGGGAATGGTCATCGGCCAAATATTATGCTCTCGGCCAAACATGTTTTGCCGGTCGGCACCCAACACTGCCGGCCGGCCAATTCTTCCTGCTGAAACCTGCAGCTGACAGTAGCAGAGGACAGAACTTGGCATGGCAATGCATTTCAAGCAATGTATGCACCAACCACACCCCTTATCATATTTATGACTCAAAGGGACATGATCCTCGATTCTCGAACCATCAATCGCGTATTTCTATGCATGATAGTTCAAAGAATCAAGTGTGCATTTCGATTTCAAATGAAATGCAATGCACATAAACAAACCAAGGGGCTTTCAACCTATATCATGGCTTGATCAAGAGGTGAAGCATGCATGCCAATGTAATGCAATCCTAAGCATGTGAGCCTAAGTGTGCAATATGGGCATGCAAGCAAGTAATGCAAAGATGCAACTAACCAAGCATGCAAAGTGTAACAACAACATGCACACATGCAAGGTGCAATATGGACAACATGTTAGATACAAAGCATGCCAAATGCAACAACACAAAAGTGTGCAACAATGTGTCATGAGCCAAGTATCTACATGTATAAGCATGCATGCAAACATGGCTTAAAACTTTAAACATCAAAAAGTAACTCTTAAGCACACTTAAGAGGATGCAATCATGGACAAATGTCATGCACCCTAAGCTTTGAGATTGCATAGAAAAGAGGTGCTAAACAACTAATCAAAGCAAGCAAGCAAAGCATGTAATTGGTCCAAGGACCTAAAACATGATCATATGACACATGAAGCAAATGACCAAAATAGATCAAAACAGTCCTAAATCATGTTAAGGCAAGTCCTAAAAACCACCTAGATGGCATCTAAATGATCTACACATGGAGGCATGCACAAATGCTTAAACATAGAGCATACAACACAACCTCTTAAAGCATCAAAGGAGCATTAAATGCAAGCATGCAAGCATATTATAAGGACTGAAATAACATGGTAAGTGGTTCCAAACCACTGAAACACTGCAAGTAATGCATTCTACACACTCACACACCCAAGGCTAATAAGCCAAAATGCAAGGTGGCTATATTAAGCATGTGATGGTCGACCAAAACAACCAAAAACAGAGCTTAGGTATGCTAAAACAAACACAAAAGCTTCACAAAGCTTGGCCAAAATCATGCTAGAACAAGGATCAACCTAAAGCATGTTAAGACCTAAACATGGCATTACAAGGCATGTATGCTAAGCAAGCATGGTGTACCAAAACCAATTGAAAACAGAGCTATATTATGACATAATAAGCACAAAAATAAGTTAAGGCATGGCCAACATGAACCTAAACAATATGCTCTCTCAAGAGGCAAAAGGGGCCCTTTTCAATGACAACAAGGAGAGGGGGTGGCCCTCTCCTTCCTAGGACCTCAAGGCACCATCCTCATCACTGAAATCCCTCAAGATTTCGGTGGTGAGGAGGCCCAAACACAATGGTCCCGGAGCTCAACCAAAATGGCACAAAATGGAGCCTTTCAAGGCTTGAGAGGGGTCAAACCACCCCAAAGCTTAAAACACCCTTAACAAACTATTTAGAGCAGACAAAAACAAGGTTTTTATATGTTATACACAAAGCTCAAAAACAGATGCAAGGTAGGCAAAAATGCAATGCAAAAATGGGGAATAAAGGGACAAGTTTCTTACCCTTGTAGACCCTCTTCACCATTGGTGAACTAGCTGGTTCTTCAAGCTCAAACCAGCTCCACAACTCCAAAAACAACCCTTAAGGGCCTTAGCTCCAAGAAAAGGTGTGATGGTGGGTGTTTGTGTGTAAAACTAAGGCTAAACACACACACTAAGCTCAAGAGAGAGAGATATAGAGATAGAGGATATATGAACCCTAACCCTAAAACTCAAAACCCTCTGAAAATTCTATCTAAGTTGTCTAACCTTAGAACAAGAGAGAAGAGGCCTCCTCTTATAGAGCTTCAATCTTGTAAGCTTACAAGACAAGCTAGCTAAGAGGGAAATCCCTCCATACACGTGTATGGAGGGGAGCCAAGTGCATGCCAGCTGCATGAAAATATCTGCAAAAGCAGATGCACAGCCAAAAATGCAATTGACCAAAAAAAGATAGTCGACCGGCCATCTATAGTGCCGGCTAGCTAAACATTTGGCCAGTGGCAACAAAACACAGCCGGTGGCCTCAAGCCATGGCCGGTGGAGTGTGGGGATGGCTCACAAGCCATTCCTTGCCCTTCCAAGTCAAACCACAAGTGTTTAGTGCAAAACTAAACACAAAACAGTCGAGTCGAGAGATCCTGAGGCAAGGCGCGTAGCTGAGACCTCCGGGAACTCAAGACGAACACAAACATGGATGATCACCGAGTGTTCAAGCGCTGACGTCCAAGTCTTGAGGACGGTCAAAAATTGGGTGTCTACACCATCTCTCCACAATACAAATCAATTTACCTATATAAATTTTCATACTTTGTATACATATCACATTTCAATTTAAGAGACACGTAATTACAATACTAACGGTAGATGAAAATCACTTGCCATATATAACACACGTGTCCAACCACTAATTTATTAGCAAAAGTTAAAAAGTATCCATATCTCAAGTATCAAATATACGTATTTTTAAAAAAAAATTATTTAAATTATTTTTGTTCAATAAATTATAGTAAATAAAAGTTACATCAAATAATCTAATATAAACTCTCTAAATTAAATAAATAAAATGATAAAAACTCATTTAAACGGTACAAACAATCCCATAGTCATGTATCTTGCGCATCGTCCTTTCTTTTGATTACATCAAATATCTTGTCATTGATCGAGGAGGAATCTAAAGTTAGTGCTTCCATTTTTCAATATTTTCATAGTAATCCTACCATTTTCTTATAATTATCAAAATTTTCAAGTTAGTGTTGCTGGGTGTTTTGGCTGCAAATATGTAATTAAACACAAAAGAACAAAGTTAAATACACAAGGATAATTACATCTATTACCCTTACACTTTCATTAAAATTTTACATTGGTTCTTTCACTTATAGTTGTGACAGTAAACTTCTTACACTTTAAGTCAAGTTGCAATGCTGACCTTTTATTTATCTATCATTAATGAGATAGGTGAAGAAACCAAAGTGAGATTTGGATGAAAGTATAAGAATTAAAATGAAATTTTAGTGAAAATGTAAGTTTACTAATGAGACGAGAAAATATCATATATCACTCACATGAAAAGTTTCGTCAATTTTGTTAACACCGATTGTAATAGAAGGGCCACGATGTAACTTGATTAAAAATGAAAAGGGCCACGATGTAACTTGATTAACTTGATTTTACAATAATGAATGATCAAAGTGATATTAGATGTAAAATGAATAATTGCAAAGTGTAATTTATCCAATACACAAAATACAATATGAAATTTCTATAGAAAAGCAGGGAAAGAAGACGGTAAAACAGGGCAGCAACTTTTATAAATTTCTCTACATTCATTCATCCCTTTTGATATTCTCATACATACTAGCTTTATACGGGAAGTTACTACCACATGATTAACACTTGTCCCTCGTATAGGCCTTGTTTGGGAAGGAAATTAGGTTAAAATAGTTCATTAAAAACTAAAAATACATTAAATAATTAATAAGACAAAATATCACATTTAATCCATAATTATTTTATTTTTTTCTTTCATAACTATCAAATCAATTAAAAAAACCAATCAACTTTCCAAATACAACTATTTGAATTAAGCTAAAATAGTTAAAAAAAACTAAAGAATCAACTTTTTAAACAATGCCATAATATAAAATAAAGTGTTGATGTTCAAATTATAATCACCCAACTCCTAGATGGGATGCAAACTATTGACACAAAATAAATAAATAAAAATAAATAAACTCAAGGAATTAAAATAGGTGAAGGAAAACTACATTTTTAAAGGCATGATACGGGTTGTTTAAAATGATGTAAATAAATATATTTTTTAATGTTTTATAAAATATTATACAAAAAATAAAAAGGTGGTGGTAATTAAAAAAAGATAAAAAGTGTGTTATTATGTTCACCCCAAACAAGCTCTAAAACGTATTTTAAGAAGTCAACTTCTTAGTTGAAACAAGTAAAAGCAAAAATAACTACGAAAATTCAATTCAATTCATTTTTTTTTTTTTTTTTTGGGTGTTAAACATTCAAAAAAATCAATTAAAAATAATTTCCAAAACAATCTGAAAAAGCATCTCAATGACCGAGTCAACCGTTGATTTCTGTGCGAACTACTGACAAATCTTTCAATCAAATTCATCTAAAGTTTTGCCTCTATAATGAGAAGTTATTGGTGGTAAAGGAGTCAAGGAATTAAGTTAATGGAAAATTTATTAATTATAATTTTTTATTTTACAAAAATCATGAACAATATTAAGGGATTGTTTAGATTGTCTTAAATAAGTGTATTTTTTATTTTTTTAAATTAAAAGTTAAGAAAAAAAATATGGATGTTTCAGTTAACTTTTTAACTTTTTATGAAAAAATATGTATTAAAAAATTGTACAAATAAGTGTGTAAGAGAAGATTAGAGATGTGTGTTATACAGCCGTACAATCTGCCCTGCCGATTTGATAGTAAGAAATTATTTGTTACTTTTCGGGCATTGCACTAAACGGTTTTGTTCAGCCCATGTGGGCCATCACGGGTCCCATTTTGATAATTTGAACCGTTCAATGTGTAAAACTCGTCGAGTACTATATGCTTATAAAACATCACATTGATCGGATATCGATAGCTATCTGATCAGATTTGTTTTTTTTTCAATCGTTAATTATAATAACATCCATTTTTTTATACTAAACTGATATGATCATATAGTTATCGATATTCAATCAATGTGATTTTTTACAAATATATGGTACTCGACGAATTCTACACATTCAACGGTTCAAATTGTCAAAACGGGACCTATGATGGGCCCCTATGAGCCGAACAACAGTATATGAAAATTCCACCCAAACTGTACAATTGTTCTTAACCAACGCTGCACAGCGCCAGTTTTGTCATGATTACTAAGTTGTATAGATGTGTGGAAAATTAATTTTTTAATATTTTTTTATGAATAGTGATAACTTTTTAAGTAATTTTTTGACTTTTTATCTTTTTGGAGAGATGCCAAACTTGGTCTAAGATAATAATAATTTTATAAAATAAATTTAAATGTAAAAAATTACATATTCATTATTAATAAAAACAAATCAAAATTGTATAATAATGTAGAATAGCTTGGCATGGGATGATGATGTGAGTTTATAATTTTAACACACAAAATTATGGATCAAAATTCTTAATTTTAAAAAATAAAATCACATCATTTATGGCACAAATTATTATAAAATCTATTTAATTTTTATTTGACAGAAAAATATTAAAGAGATGACATTGCTTATAAATGATGTGTTTTGAATTAAAATTATTAAACAGTCTTAGAATACCATATGGCGTTACCTACATGATACTCAAAGCGTAAAAAATCACAAATCACACTAAGTGGTGTGTCAATTACTTGAAAATAATGAGTTCATTATATCCAATTTATAATACTTTTCACTACACTATTGATTTAAACTACTACATAAACAATACTAGATAATATTCCTAAAGTATTAAATAACTGCTTGTGGAAACAATACAATAAACCCTTAGCCAAGAACATGTTAAAATATATATATATATATATATATATAATAAAAAATAAAAAATAAAAAGTTTTCAAAATTGAGGGGACACATGACTCCCCTAGCCTTGTTGTGCCTCTGCCCATGTTTCATATGTATTATGACATAAGAAATATAAGAGGGTATGATAATTTATAATTAGTCAGGAATATTAATCACATGATATTCTCTAAACAAACCAATAATTTTTCATCTATAGCGGTGTTGTATGACATTGTTATTGCTAAGGAAGTATTTATTCAGTTATTAGAAGATATTTTAATTCTTAAGTTGGCCTGTGCTCTTAATTTAAGAATTTAAGAATTTAAAATTTTTGAGTTCAAATTATCCCAATGGGTTATTGAAGGATTTTTTAAGTCATTAACCGCATAATTTTGAAATGAGTAATGTTATACAAACATAATTTGTATGTATAAAATTCATATATAATTGTACAGGAAAGAAATAAACCTTCTCGTATAATCCTGTTGATCTAGTCTGCGCTCCTCCGTACAACGTCACTTTACTCCCTGAAAACACAAACGTGAGCTAGCCGGCGGGTGTATGCCGGAAACCCCTCCGATGCCTAAGTCAGAAAAACAGACAAGTAGACAAGAAGCTTTGTGAATTCGAGAATCAAAGTTGTGTTACCTCTCCAAAGGTGATGTTTGTGAGCTTTATAGGTTTCGTGTGGCACAATCCTAGTAGGACTTCTACTCCTCCATGCAGAGTCCTTCTAGGATTCATACTCCTGAAGGATAATGCTTATCCTTCAACACCCCCCTCACTGCTTAAACTAAGTGAGATGGTTTTACCATGGCCGAACTACCATACGACCGAAGTAAGCACGGCCCTACATAGCCGAACTATAATTAGTTTGGTTCTCTGTCATTTGTTCCTCTTCCACTTACCAGGGTATGCCCAAAACCGAACTATCTTTTTACCAAGGTATAGACCGATCTAGTTTAGCTGCGCCATGACCGGTATACGTTCAAAACATCCTTCAACCGAGGTAATCACCAAGAGTCCTTCGGACTGGTCTAACTTCTAGCCTTAAGACCGGACTAAATTTAAGCCTCTTCAAGACCGGAGTAACTTTTTGGCCTTTTTACTCACCCTTCACACCGAGGCCCATAACAACCCAGCTCGGCCCAATTCGCATATAAATTACCCTCTCAATTGCCCCTTAATTCCATCTGCATAGCATGATAGGGATTACCTGTTTATCAGCCGAGCTAAACTATCTTTTAGCCTCTCCAGCCGAGCTAAAACCTTTTAGCTTTTCCAGCCGAGCTAATTACACACCGGGCTCCGCTTGTCCGGTCAAAATGTCTCTTCAATCACAGCATCTGAATCGATTCCCATTCTAACGACACGTGGAAGGTTGCTATTGGTCATCCACAGCTGTAACGCCGCCCTCGTACTTCGCAATATTCGAACAGTTCCCGCCTCCAGCTCTTTCATCAACACAAACTCTTTTGCATTTCAAAATTACTCACCATACTATTCAACTTCTCTCTCTGAACCTCCATTGCTCTTCAACCTCTGAGCTCGTGTTCTCCATTGATGCTGCTCTCATCTCCAGTTCTTGCCTCTTCATCTGGTAAGCACTGCACCTCTATCTTGCTTTCCTTGTTTTCGTACTTTGTTTTGTGTGTTTTTGCAAAACACATTTTTTTCCATTTGCTTTGCTTCTTCTGAAAACACTATGTTAGTATAATCCTCAGGTATTCATGAAATAACCTGTAGAACACTGCTTTTGATCCAAAATTACACATAACCGAACTAGTAAACTGTTTGTAGTTTGATGCCAGTGAGACCAGACTATACAACCGAACTAACACTAGTACCAGTAGTTTCAATAAGTCAAACCTTTTGTTTTATCATAGCCGAGATAAGAAACCGAACTAATTCTGCAATCAGTGTACTGGGAAAACCTCAATTCCGACCGAACTACGGCTTCGAGGCTAAACCAGCTTTCTAAGTTTTTAGACCGAACTCAGAAAGCTGCCCCTAGGAGCTCAACCGGTCTAACAGAACCTCCCCTCAACCGAGATATCAATCACCTTGTTGGAACCGAGATAGATCCTGTAACATCCTACATAGTCGAAGTAGGTCTTTCATTTTCTTTGTTTTTTTTTCTTTGTAGCACGGTCCAACGATCTGTACTTAACACTTTTGTTTTCCACTTTGCAGACTTAGGTTGCCCAGGCACTCTGAGCGCTCAACCGAGCTACTGAGCACAATTTTGCCACCGATCTAATTTATTCATAACTTATAAAATAAATGGGGAAGTATAGATTTTTAGTAAATACTCCGGGCGGTCTAGCCGAATTCCGAAAAGATTACAATACGTCCAACTCACTTTAGCCGAACAAGATGTTGTACCATGGGGCAAAGAAGGCTTTGTACCCTTTACCCTTCTTTCAATAATAGAAACCGGGCTAAGATTTCCAGTCCAACCCCTAATTTGTAAATTCCTTAGGCAGACCAGACTATGCCCAACCCAGCTTTCCACCAACTCCTATCGTATAATAATGGGTATAGCCGAACTAAACCGCCAAGTAGGCATTAACCTCGGTCTAGCCGAAATCTTCCACCAGTATTCCATAGGTTCGAAGGAAGACAGCTGGGTGTACTATCTTAGAATACGCCGTCGACGTGAGAAAATAATAAAAAACACACCAGATAAAGACTTGAATGATGACGATTTTTTCTGGGTGTCTGGGAACTTTGAGGATCACCAAACCCAGATTCCTGGCCGAAGTATTAATTGGAAAAAAGGAACACCTGGTATAATTACTTCGGTTTCCTTGTCTGCTTCATTTTATTTCGGTTTCCTATTCTGCAGCCGAGCTAACAGTGTCTTTTTTCGCAGATTCAGCCCATCTTCAATCACTTTACAGCTACCCCAATCTAGGCACTCTCCGCGTCGCACTACGGTAACCAGAACGGAGTTGGGCCAAGCTATTGAGTTTTGAACCGACATACAGATACAGCAGCCGCCGAAAAGCGAGAGTGACCGACTTTCTGCTAAAGGAGGCCCCCGAACCGGACCCAACCTTGCCACAAATTAGACTAATCCCACTGACCGCTGAAGAAAAAATGGCCAAGAGAAACAGAGTCAGGGCCCTCTTGACCGAGACAAACAGGGCCGAGGTACCACCACCAAACCAAACACAAGAAGCCGTGGTGGCCCTACCATCCCAACAGCCTTCATCATCTCGGGCGAACAAGGGTGCCCGGACTAGCCAAACCGAGCAGCGCCTTGTGGACGAAGATGAGACCATTCTTCCGCCACCAAGCCTTCCACCGAGCCCTCAACCGGAGTGATCCGACCGATCTAGCTCTTCCATGTGGGCACCCAAGCTCACTTTCCATAACCGAGGTATCCAGGACACCGACTCGGTGGTCGCAGAGAAGGATCACGTACTGGCCTTCAATCTGGCCAAGAGTGTGTGTCTTCCAAAAGACATGGAGCACCACCACAACCAACTGAACACCGAACTGAAGTCCATCCGGTCTTCAACAAAATCAATGATTTTGGTAAGTAGGTTTTTTCAACCTTTCTAATTCTTCCAAGTTTTAGCTCGGTTAAAAAGAAACAATTCTTTTGCAGGCCATTTAGAAAAACAATATCACTCACAGGCGAGTGTTGGAGCTAAGGAAAACAACTAGGCGAGCCATGACGGAAGTCGAAGCCAAGACTGCCGAACTAAACCAATCCCAACAGAGGACGGCCGAGCTGGAGGCCGAGATAACTCGTCTAACCGGACTAGTTACCTCGGCTAATACCGACAAACAGAGAGCGCTAACCGAGATGAAAGACAAGTATTTGCGGGAACTGGCGAAACTTGAGGGTGTTAAGGACGCCGAAATAAACGTTTTGAAGAAGAAAGCTGAAGATGCCGAGCTGAAGGGCTTCAAGGCAGGCGAAGCTGCATACATCCAGCAATGTGAAGCTGTGAAGGACTTGTTCTTCAAGTGCGGCTGGAGGGGTACCGTGGAGGAACTCGGTTGTGGTCCTGACACCAAGGTCTATAATGCTCCTCAGTATTTTATTCCGGCCTCACTGGCGGAGTATGCAGCCGATCTTCAGAAGTAATTCCTTGAAGCGTCTGACGACGACGATGAAGAGAATGAGCCAACTAACACTCCGGTTGACAATGTTCCAGCTAACCAATCAGTTCGGGCGGAGCCTGCGGTAGAAGATCTGACCATTGAACAACCTGCTAAAACCGAGCTCCAGGCCGAGACCGAGCTCCCAACTCAGACTGTAATTCCATCTGAAACCGGACTTCGGGTTGATGCCGAGCTTGATGTCGAAATAGATGACCTTTTTAATTAATTCTGTACTTTTTCTTTTTCTTCTTTTTGCTTCGACTTGTGACCGAGCTATTGCCCCCCATTTGTAATCGCTTTGGTCTTAATTAATGAGAATCATCTTCTTTTTTGTTCAACTTTTATTCCGGTTTGATTTGTATGCTTGTACCTGTAATGACTTTTTAATGACTTCTATTGCTCCAACTGTAATCTTGGTTTACTTTCCTGTTTGAGCATGCTTTCTAACTGCAACTTGAACGAAACACAATATCTTTAAGTCGAGATATTTTATTCTGGTCTTAGCTGAGCAATCTGACTAAGCTTACTAGCCAACCACTCTTTAGCCGATATGCGTACTTCGGCTGAAGAGTACCAAGAGTGGTTTAATCCAGTCAACCACTCTTTAGCCGATGTTCTTACTTCGGCTAAAGAGTACTAAGAGTTAGTTTATTCCAGCCAACCACTCTTTTAGCCGATGTCATTACTTCGGCTAAAGAGTACTAAGAGTTGGTTTAATCCAGCCAACCACTCTTTAGCCGATGTCCTTACTTCGGCTAAAGAGTACTAAGAGTTGGTTTAATCCAGCCAACCACTGTTTAGCCGATGTCCTTACTTTGGCTAAAGAGTACTAAGAGTTGGTTTAATCCAGCCAACCACTCTTTTAGCCGATGTCCTTACTTCGGCTCAAGAGTACTAAGTGTTGGTTTAATCCAGCCAACCACTCTTTAGCCGATGTTCTTTCTTCGGCTAAAGAGTACTAAGAGTTGGTTTATTCCAGCCAACCACTCTTTTAGCCGATGTCATTACTTTGGCTAAAGAGTACTAAGAGTTGGTTTAATCCAGCCAACCACTCTTTAGCCAATGTCCTTACTTCGGCTAAAGAGTACTAAGAGTTGGTTTAATCCAGCCAACCACTCTTTAGCCGATGTCCTTACTTTGGCTAAAGAGTACTAAAAGTTGGTTTAATCCAGCCAACCACTCTTTTAGCCGATGTCCTTACTTCGGCTCAAGAGTACTAAGTGTTGGTTTAATCCAGCCAACCTCTAGATTGGTTTTTCCAGCCAACCTAAAGTAGAGTGTTTGGTTATTCCGACCAAACGTCCTGCAGCCTGGATCCTTATCCTGGGCTTAGGAAGGGTGTTGGTTTAATCCAGCCAACCTTTAGATTGGTTTTTCCAGCCAACTTAAAGTAAAGTGTTTGGTTATTCCGACCAAACGTCCTGCAGCCTGGATCCTTATCCTGGGCTTAGGTGGGGTGTTGGTTTAATCCAGCCAACCTCTAAGTTAGTTTTTCCAGCCAACTTAGAATAAAATGTTTGCAATGTTCCTAACTTCACTAAAACTATCTTTTACAGAAAACAACTATGCTGAAAAGAATCGACTTGTTTTATTGAGGAAAGAAAAAATTACACATGCTTGAAAGAGGAAAGCTAAAAATAAAATAACTTGAGATTGGCGGTGTTCCATGGCCTAGGGATTGCTTTGCCATCCTTGTCTTCAAGGTGGTATGCCCATTTGCCTACTAACCCAACCACTTTGTAAGGACCTTCCCAATTAGGCCCTACCTTGCCATCTTCTAGCACCAGGGTGTTTCCCATCACTTTGCGCAGCACCCAATCTCCGATCTTGAATTGCCTTGGATGTACTGTTTTGTTGTATTTCCTGGATAACTCTTGTTGATATGAGGCAATGTGGACTAGTGCTCTTTCTCTTCTTTCTTCGGTGAGGTCGAGCTCTAATGTTATGGCTTCTCCATTTAAGTCTGGATCAAAATTTTCGCTTCTAATTGTGGGAAGGCCAACTTCCAGTGGGATTACTGCTTCCATACCGTAGGCTAAGGAGAATGGTGTTTCTCCTGTTGATCGTCAAGGTGTGGTGCGGTAAGCCCATAAAACATGAGGAAGTTCCTCCGCCCACTTGCCTTTTGCCTTCTCTAACCTTTTCTTCAGTCCATCCAAGACAACCTTGTTTGATGCTTCTGCTTGGCCATTTGCTTGAGGATATGCTGGTGTAGAATTGTAGAATTCTATCTTGTATTCTTCACAAAAGCCTCTAAAGATTCTGCCATCAAACTAGGTGCCGTTGTCTGACATTAGGGCTTTAGGTATGCCGAATCGAGTAATGATATTCTGCCAGACGAACTTCTTCACATCTTTTTCCTTGATTGATGCCAATGCTTCTGCTTCCACCCACTTTGTGAAGTAGTCTGTTGCTGCGAGAAAGAACTTCCTGTTGCCGGGTGCTGTTAGAAGTGGTCCTACTATGTCCAAGCCCCACATTGCGAAAGGCCATAGGCTAGTCAATGGTAGGAGTTCTCTAGCTGGTTGATGTATTTGGTGTGCGAATTTTTGGCATTTCTTGCACTTCTTCACATATTTCTCTGAGTCTGCCTGCATGTGTGGCCACCAGTATCCTTGCGAAATGGCCCTGTAAGCTAGCGATCTTCCTCCTTGATGGCTTCCGCACACCCCTTCGTGTATCTCGTATAAGAATGCTTCCACTTTGCTGGGGTGGACACACTTTAGATAGGGTCCTGAGAACGACTTTTTGTATAATGCCAGAGATGGGGAGAGCCAAAATCGCTGTGACTTTGCTCTAATTTTGTTGGCTTCTTTCTTTTCTTCCGGTAGGACGCCATCTTTCAAGAATAGTATGATAGGATCCATCCATGAGGGGCCTAGCTTGGCGCAACATACCTCTTCTGCTTCGGGGTCTTCAATTCTTGGTCTTGGTAAGTAGTCGATGAGCAACGGATGAGGGATGGAAGTATCTGCCATTGAAGCGAAGCCTGCTAGTTCGTCTGCTCTGCTGTTTTCCTCCCTACCAATCTGTTCTATCCTCACTACTTCAAATTTCTTGATCTCTATTCTGACCAATTCTTGGTACTTGGCCATCCTATCATCCTTTGCTTCATAGTCGCCAGAAATTTGGTTTACCACTAGCTGTGAGTCGTTGTAGACCATTAGTTCGATGGCCTTCATGTAGAATGTTGTTTTGAGTCCTGCAAGAAGTGCTTCATACTCCGCTTCATTGTTTGATGCTGGGAAGCCAAGGTTGATTGCTAGCTCCACAATCACGCCGTCTGGTGAGATGAGGACTATGGTAAGTCCTGCACCATGCCGATTAGATGCTCCATCCACAAAGAGCTTCCACATCTCTCCAACGAACAATTTCCAGCAAGTGAAGGGGTCAGATAATGTCGTGGGGTCAAGAATGTTGCTGGTGTTTTCTTCAAGGTCCACGCTTGCAGTCTGCCCTTCGCTATCTGATTGTACCAAGTCTCTATTTGTTGGTGAGTCTTGGTTCGGTGTAGCTTGGTTTGCTTCTTCCTTGCTATCTTTAGTCTGGTCTGCTATGGGATCTGATTGAATATCCTGCACCAGGGGTTGCACTATTTTGTCGTCAATTTCTATTCCTAGTTTGGTTGTATCAGTCAGGTCGACTGGGCAGATATGATGACTTCCTGGGGTGAATTCTGCGACAAAGTCTGCCAAAGCTTGGGCCTTTATCGCGATTCTGGGTTGGAACTTGATGTCGAATTGTCCCAACTCAACTGCCCATTTCAAGATTCGCCCAGAAAAATTTGCCCTCTCAAACAGAGCTTTTAATGGGAAAGTTGTGAGGACAACTATGGTGTGAGCGTGAAAGTAGTGCGACAACTTCCTTGAGGCCATCATCAAGGCCAATGCCAGTTTTTCCAGTGGCAAATACCTTGTTTCGGCTCCCAACAATGTCTTGCTGACATAATAGATGGGCAGATATTGAATTCCTTCCGCACGGACCAACGCTCCACTAATTGCGTGCTGAGAGACTGCCAGGTACAGGAAGAGTTCTTCTCCAGGTATTGGGGTGACCAGCAATGGTGGAGAAGACATGTATTCTTTTAAGCTTTCCAAAGCTTGGTCACATTCTTCGTCCCATTCGAACTTGGCTTTTAGTGCATGGAAGAATGGTCGTAGTCTGTCCGATGACCGGCTTATGAACCGATTGAGCGTAGCTGCCATGCCGGTAAGATGCTGCACTTCTTTTACTGAGTTTGGTCTCTCCAAATCCTGGATTGCTTTGATCTGGGAGGGGTCTGCTTCTATACCCCGGTTGGTCACAAGGAAGCCCAGGAATTTTCCAAATCCTACTCCGAACGCACACTTGGATGCATTGAGGCGCAACTTGTGTTTCTTCAGGATCTCGAACATCTCGCCTAGGTCCTTGAGATGGTCATTCTCATTTTTGCTCTTGACCACCATGTCGTCGATGTAAGCCTCCATTGTTCTACCTAACAATGGTTCAAACATCTTGGTGACCATCCGCTGGAATGTTGCCCCTGCGTTCTTTAGGCCAAAGGGCATGACCTTGTAACAGTATAGTCCTCTTGGAGTTGTAAAGGATGTGACCTCCTGGTCTGGTTCATGCATGGCGATTTGATGGTAGCCTCTGTATGCATCCAGAAAGCTAAGTCGGTTGTGCCCCGCCTTTAGGTCGACCAGTTGATCTATCCGTGGTAGAGGAAAGCTGTCTTTCAGACATGCCTTGTTGACTGTTTTGTAGTCGACACAGACACGCCACTTGCCATTCTTCTTTGGCACCACAACTGTGTTGGAGATCCATCTTGGGTAGTGCACCTCTCTGATTGCTCCTGCCTCCAGTAGGTTTCTTACTTCTTCAGCCACTATCTCGACATGGTAGAGTGCCGATCTACGGGTGCGTTGAATGATTGGTCTGGCGGATGGGTGGACATTGAGTTGGTGACAGATGAAGTTGGGATCAATGCCTGGCATGTCGTATGGTGTCCAGGCAAACACTTCGATATTAGAGGTTAAAAATTCCAAGACCTCTAATCTCTCAGTGCTGGACAACGATGAACCGAGCAAAAAGAACTTATCCGGGTTCTTTTCATCTATTCTTACCTCTACCAAGTCTTCCACCGCTTTCTGATTAGCTACTTTGCCTACATCTGCGAATAGTTCATTGCTCTCAGGTTCTTCCACCGAATGAACGTATCCTTTGGCAGCGCTGCTGCCATTCACCATGACAAAGCATTGTTTGGACATGATCTGGCCTCCAAAGACCTCTTCAATTACTCCAGTTCCGTTGGGAAACCGCATTACTTGATGGTAGGATGATGCTACTGATTTCATGGCATGAAGCCATGTTCTTCCCAAGATGATGTTGTAAGTGGAGGGGACCTTCAATACCCAGAACTCCACTTGTTTCATCACGCTTCCTGCCCTGACTGGAAGAATTATTTTGCCGACGGGCCATTCTGGCATGGAGTTGAATCCAATTAAGGGGGATGCGGCAGGCGCCAAGTCTTTGTCTTGTAGCTTCAATTGTTTAAATGTTTCGTAGTACATGATTTCACATGAACTACCCTAGTCAATCAGAATCCGCTTGACGTCGAAATCCTTAACTCGGAGAGTGACGACCAGGGCATCATTGTGAGGGCAATATATCCGTTCCAAGTCTTTATCCGAAAAAGACATGACGTTTGTGGCCTCTGTCTTCCCCTTCTTGATGGCAGGTTGGGCACTTAGCACCTCTCTTAAGTGTTCAGCCTTTTTGATTGATCCCCTAAGCTCGCATACACGCTCGGGTTCAAAGACTCCATGTATCACATTGATAATGCCTTGAGGTGGGGCGTCGACTGGCATTCCATTGGGGTTATTGTGATCCTGGGGTGCTGGTTGCGTCTCTCCTTCAATGTATTTATCCAGGTGACCTGCTGCCACCAACTCCTCCAGGTGATGTCTCAATGGCGTGCAATTTTCAGTGCGGTGCCCCTTTTCTTTGTGGAAGGTGCACCGTGATCTTTCGTCATAGTTCTTCTGAGCTTCCCCAAGCTTAGCTGGCCATCTGACGAAAGGCTCATCCCGTATTTCACTTAGAATTCGGTAGATCGATTTCTTGAAGACCGTGGTTATGACAGTGCGAACTCTCAACCATCTTTTATCCTGGTCCTCTCCGTTGTCTCGCCTGCCTCGTCCGTTTCTATTTGGACGATCTACCGCGTTGACCTTTGCTGAGGTCTTCTTCTCTGGTACTATGGTCGTGCCAGATTTTGTTTTGGCACGTGCGCCATCCTCTTTTACTCTGATGTGCTGATGCACTCTTTCCATTAAGGCTTCCATAGTGAGGGGTGGTGTCATGGTGATTGAGTCCCTTAATCTGTTCCCGACCGGAAGGCCTCTCTTGTATTGTGCAATGGCGAGATTGGTGGGACAGTCCCCAATCTGGTTGAATGTCTCCCAGTAGCGACTATTGTAGGACCTTAATGTCTCTTTTTCGCCCATGTCGATGGAGAGTAGCTGGTCAATCTCCACCGGGGTTTTGGTGTTTGTTCTGAACCTTGTGACAAACGCCTCCGCCAATTGCGCCCAGGAGGCTATGCTGCCTTCTGGAAGTTTTTCAAACCAAGTCAAGCCTAGATCGCCAAGGCTTTATGGGAAGATGATGCACATTAGAGCCTCGTTTCGCCGATATACCGCCATAACCTGGCGGAAGTGGCTTAGGTGAATGTAGGGGTCCGTCTTTTCCTCATACGTAGTGAATTTGGGCTGAAGGAAGCCTGTAGGTAGGGGCGCGTTTTCGATTACCGGAACGAACAGCGAGGTCTACAGCCTTGCTAATGCTTTGTTCGTTGGTTCGTAGGCAGGGTGTGGTAATGGCATTCCAACCTCGACGCTTCCATGCGATCGAGGAGCCAATCATTGAAGGGCAGAAACTCTGCGAGGGTTGCGCGCCCTAGTATCTTCCTTCAAACGTGCCCTTTCTTCCAGCATGATCTGCAAATCGGATGATTTGGGCAACTCCGTTTGCCTGGATGATGTCTGGTGCGAGTGCGAGGGTCGGTAGGTACTTCCCTCTGTGTAAGACCTCAATGATCTCGTTCTCTCAGACCTGGAGTAACGAGTTCTGGAGGTTCTAGACTGAGTATCGCCTGTCCTGAGGCTTCTGCTTTCTGCTTGTGATGGTGTGGAATACCTTTCACGGTCTTCGGAGCGGCGAAGGAGTGCCTTGTTTTTGCGCCCCTCTCCTGTCGCCACTCCTTTTCCCTTCATCTGGCGCTTCAAGGCCTCCATGTCCGCCGCCATCTTCCTTATTAATTTGTCTTGCTCCTTCACGCGGTCCTCCAGAACTTGAGGATCAATCCTCCGCCTTTGCCTGTCAGGACTTTGTGAATGAGAGTGATGGGGGCTGTTAGTCCGCCTCCCCCTCGTATCCCTCCTGGAGTTATGTCGTTGGGGCTCCAAGTCCGCCATGGGAGGGATAGAAGGTAGTCCTTCGCGCCTTACACCCCCATCTGGTGTTTACCCGTTGATGGCGGACTGTGGTAATTCTTCATTGTGCGCCATTGTTCCTAAAGAGGTAAAGCTTGATCAAGAGGTTTTGTCCTGTCTGTTCTTCCCACAGACGGCGCCAATTGTACGGGAAAGAAATAAACCTTCTCGTATAATCCTGTTGATCTAGTCTGCGCTCCTCCGTACGACGTCACTTTACTCCTTGAAAACACAAACGTGAGCTAGCCGACGGGTGTGTGCCGGAAACCCCTCCGATGCCTAAGTCAGAAAAACAGACGAGTAGACAAGAAGCTCTGTGAATTCGAGAATCAAAGTTGTGTTACCTCTCCAAAGGTGATGTTTGTGAGCTTTTATAGGTTTTGTGTGGCACAATCCTAGTAGGACTTCTACTCCTCCATGCAAAGTCCTTCTAAGATTTATACTCCTGAAGGATAATGCTTATCCTTCAACACCCCCCTCATTGCTTAAACCAAGTGAGTTGTTTTTACCATGGTCGAACTACCATACGACCGAAGTAAGCACGGCCCTACATAGCCGAACTATAATTAGTTTGGTTCTCTGTCATTTGTTCCTCTTCCACTTACCAGGGTATGTCCAAAACTGAACTATCTTTTTACCAAGGTATAGACCGATCTAGTTTAGCTGCGCTATGACCGATATACGTTCAAAACATCCTTCAACCGAGGTAATCACCAAGAGTCCTTCGGACCGGTCTAACTTCTGGCCTTGAGACCGAACTAAATTTAAGCCTCTTCAAGACCGGAGTAACTTTTTGGCCTTTTTACTCACCCTTCACACCGAGGCCCATAACAACCCAGCTCGGCCCAATTCGCATATAAATTACCCTCTCAATAATGATTTGTCTGATTTATTATCATTCATTAATAGTTAAAATACTTATCACTTTGATTCATAATTATAAAATTATTTTTATTTTAAATTTTATATCAAGATTATGTATATATATCATTTTTCTTTTGTAATTAATCGAGAAATGTACAATTTGATCCAGACAAACAATTATAAATAAAACAAAATAAAAAGAAATAATGCTAGTACACATAATTTAAGTTTACACTTTTTTAAAAAAAACAAAATAAAATAAAATAAATTTGAGATCACACAATTTAGGCCTATTTTGGTAATTTGAAAAAAAGTCAATTTATTGGCTTATTAGTTTATTTAGGTTACATCATCTCTCTATTTTTTATACATTTTCTCAAAAAAAGTTTTAAAAAGCCAAAAAGTTAGTGTTTCGAGAAAATTGGTGAAAAATTCACTTTAACAATTATCTAAGGCATTAGGTCCAATCATTTTTTTTGTTGGTAAAAGGTTTACACTTTGTAAAATAGTTTGGTGAGAAGTCCTGAAAGACATTTTGGGTGTGTTTGGTTTGTGTTTGTAAAGTAGTTTTTGAGATAAAAAAAGTATAAAAATTTGTTTGGTTTGTTTTTTTTTAAATATTCTCTCTCAAATAATTTTGATTTTTTTTTTTTTTGTAGAGTAGTTTTTGAGATAAAAAGTACAAAAACTTGTTTGGTTTGTCTTTTTCCAAATATTCTCTCTAAAATAACTCTGGTTTTTTTTGTAGAGTAGTTTTGAGATAAAAAAGTATAAAAACTTGTTTGGTTTGCTTTTTTGTAGAGTAATTTTTGAGATAAAAAGTACAAACACTTGCCTGGTTTGCCTTTTTGTAGAGTAGCTATTGAGATAAAAGTACAAAAAACTTGTTTGGTTTGCCTTTTTGCAAACATGTTTTAAAAGTAATTCTGAAAATTAGATAACCAAACATATTTCAGAGAGTTTTTTTGAGAAAATCTATTTGGTTTGATTACTCTTAAAAAAGTATTTGTAGAGTATATTTCCAAAAAATTTCTTCCAAAATAAACCAAACAAGGCCTTTGTTTCTAATTTTACTCTTTGACTTTTTTTATCTGTTTGACTTTTCATTGACTATTTATTCAAATTTATATCTATCTGTTAAATTTTTTGTGTATCTGTTCACTTTTTTTGTGTAAATTTTCTATCAGTCTAAATGTTATCTGTGCAAATTTTTTTATCTGTCCAAATTTTACCTGTCCAATTTTTATCTGTTCAATATTTTTATCTATACAGATTTTCTATCCAAATTTATTTGTACAAATTTACAAATTTATCTATTCAATTTTTTATCTGTCCAAATGTTATTTCTCTATCTGTGTTTTTGAGCTTTGACGGTGACATCTTCTCCAGAAAAACAGTCTCAACCACTCACAATTTCACCAGTAAAAACTACAATAGTGAAAATAATCTACAACGAGATCTGAAACAGAACCACAAGATATGCCTCTGTAGCCTCTTACAGTGCTAGCACAGCATGGTTCTGGAAATGCAGATCAGTCTGCAACCAAAATCACTACATAAACATATTACAAGTTAAACACACAAACAACCAACCCTAAGCAACATAATCATAATCATCACCTTCCAAATACTACTCAGATTTTATCAACAATCAGCCTACCAAATTATCATTACTTACATTAACCACACCCCCCTCATACAATATGTGCCATCCTCATGTCAATTATCAAAGTCAATATTTGACAACAACCTTTTCAGATTCATCTCCAATGCTATACTATTTTCCATATCAAATTATATTAATGTCAAATATTATGTCTAGAGTTTAACAAAATGTTAAAAAATAAATAATAATAATAATAATAATAATAATAATAATAATAATAATAATAATAATAATAAAATTGGTGAGAGTTCTCTCTATCTTTTGAGATCACAAATGACATTTATATTTGATTTTTATAAAGAAAATAGGAAAAATAGAATATTCACCAAATTTATGTTCATAGCAAGAAGTGAAATTTTGTTATGTATCAGTCAAAGTGACCAAAACTTTTCAATTTTGCTGGAAAACAACGAAATAGGAGTTGAAGGTTGAAATTTCAAAGGTTTGATGAAAATGGTGTAGTTTCACGCTGTGTTACATGGACTCGACAGTTGAAGGCGAAGTACCCATGTTGACACGACACGACACGGGTGCAAGTATGGAATTTGTGTTGGATTCGCGTCCTCTCTCTCGGACATGACTAATTGAAAAGGAAGAAGAAGATTGAGATACTTGCATGAATGTGTTGGGTTCGAGATCTAGATTTGTTGGATCATAGCTTCATCGACGAGTGAATGTCGGCTACAATAACCACATCATCTAGAGTTAGAACCGAGAGAGAGAGAGAGAGAGAGTCATAATCACCAAGTGAAAAGGAGAGGAAAGACAAGAGAGCTTCGATCGTGCTATGTTGTGCGTATTTCTTTCTTTCTTTTTTTTATTTTTTATTTTTGAACTCTGCTATGCGTATTTCAAAGAGAGGAAAGAGGAGAAAAAGAGTAAGAGAAGAGAGAGTTTGACTGAGCATTTGCTAGGTTTGGGTTTGGTTAATGGGCTAAACCCAAATAAATAAAATAAAAGTTTGGGCTTATTTAGTGTTTTGTATTTGTCTTATTTTGTCTGGGCCTATAGTGCTTTATTCTTGCTTATTTAATTGTTTGGGCCTAAATAAAAAAGTTTGGATCTATTTAGTTTTTTAGTGTTTTGTATTTGGTCAACATCTTTATTAAAATAAAAATAACTTATTTTATATTTAAAATAATTTTTATAATTTTTATTTGTTATTTATATTTATATATTTTTATTTAACAAAATCTGTTATTTATTCCTTATTTTTTTTAAACTCATATTCATAAAATAAATATATGTATAAAAAAAACTATTTAACGTATCGCCGTACCCCGTATCCAAATTTGAATCCATATCCACGTATCCTTAATTTTTAATTTTGAAGTATCCGACCCCTAGATATACAACCACACCCGATACCTATACCCCAAGTCCGTGTAGCATAGGTTTCACGTGTTTCAACCGAAGCACTGTCATTTCAATTGAAAAATAATGGGTGTGTTTGATTTGTGTTTTGAGATAAATTTTTTTAAATTGTTTTTAATGAGTGTGTTTTAGTTTGGTTGTATATTTTGAAAATAGTTTTGGAGTTTAAGAGTTTAGGATGATTTGATATTTAGTTGTAGTTGAGTAGACGTGTATGAGAGAAAAAAGTAATTGAGGAGGAGAGAGGAGAGAGGAGAGAGGAGAAGGAAAAAGTGATTGATTGATATGTAGGAAAGATAAAGTGATTTTGGAAAAAAATTTCAAAAAATTTAAATTAAACAAAATTTTAGAAATTTTTATCAAAAATTATATGGGAAACTTACCAATAAATCCCATACACAAAATTCAAAACTCATCTAATCCTAAAACAAAATATTTGCACCAATTAGTCTTATATATTTTTAATTGTTATCAAAAAATCTTAATTTTTTTAAAAAAAAAATTACAGATGCTGCTAAATCCTACTACCGTCGGACTTCTATCAGACAGTTACCAGAGACTCGCTGGAATGTTCAACATCACCGGAAAGTCATCGGAGTATCGCCGGAAGTTCACTGAAGTGTTTGGAACGTCAATGAAAGTTGTCGAAATGTTCAAAACGTTCACTAGAAATTAAGAATATCGTTTGACACTCACTGGAATGTCCAAAATATTACCCTAAAAAAATAAATAAATGAATAAATGAGAGTGAAAAAACATAACAAAATGTGTTAAATATTGATAAACTAAAAGAAAAAAAATGTAACGACAAAAAACAACAATGGGAAAAAAAAAATATATATATATATATGTTAGTTTTCAATTTTTGTAGGATTTAAGCAAATAATATCTAATATTGATCAAACTGAAAAGCAAGCTATAAAACTGTAAAATGTTATATTTTTATAGAAAAATCTATTAAGCATTTATCCTTATTAATCAAACTGAAAAACATGTTATGAAACTGCAAAATTTTACAATTTTAAAGAATGTTATGAAATTGTAAAAGTTTGCAATTTTAAACCATGATTCATTTCAACACCAAAAAAATTAAAACTAAAAAATTTTACAATTTTCACCGCCTATAACTAAAACTCGAAAACAACTTGTTTAGAATTTGAAAATTTTCTCCATTAAAACAAGAAAAAAGAAGTGTATAGCAGAGAAAATGTAAAAAAATTAAGAGATCGAAAAAGAGAGGCATATATAGATAGAGGATTGTACTCCGACAATTATATTTTGTTTAGATCTAATTGGATCTGATGTAAATCTACTCAGATCTGATGGATCTACTCATCTTCTTCGTCAGAAACATATACCGTTGGTGAGGGTGAAGTAAGGAGTTTATGGTCAGTGGTTGCCGGTGAACCCCAATCGATGGTAGTAGTCGATCGTCGATGACTATATATTAGAAAGAGAAAGAGGCATAGAAGAACAAAGGCACAGAAGAACAAAAACGTTACAGGACTTTTAGATATAAACAAAAGGTTATGAGAATAAATAGGCCACATCTTTTTCAAAGAGGACTTCTTTATAATTTGCCCAAATTATATCTTGAGATACAAACTAAACAAGCTAGATGAGTATGAGTGCCTCTAATAAAGGCCAAGTTTTTCAAAAAAAAACATTGATTTTTGTAGAGATACTTCAGCAAACCATCAAATTTGGGGGATAAAGCAACACAGAGAGAGAGAGAGAGAGAGAGAGAGAGAGAGAGAGCGAGCGAGTACATACAACCTGTTTTTCTATATGGCAGACTGCATACAACCATTAGATGCATGCTCCATATTTTCAGTTCACTTCCAATCACTATAATAATTGCGCAAGCATCTAACACATAAATTTAGGTGCCTTTAGAATGGCCATTCTAGAATGAAGTTTTATCAACTGCTATTACATCATGATCATTTTCATATTTTCGAGAAATATTTTAGCTCAATCTCCATTCCCAAGAATAATCTTCCGCATATCATTTTTTTCACCATGTGGTGCCTCTTCGTCGTGAGATGTGGGAAGTATGGTTAAGAAGACGAACGCACTTCTACATTTAGAGTGGACGACAGCGGCAGCATATCGAATCTAGAGAAGACGGTGGTAGATCGGTGTGGATCACTCAGACGACAACGAACGATAAAGGAGGAAGAGAAGATCGCGGTGACGATGTTGGAGATTAAGTACTAGATCGGTGGCGGCGGCAAAGGTAGTGGTGTCTGTAACAATCTGAAAATTTAAGTTGTCCCTTAAATTTTATATCAGTATTATTTAATTATAAATGAGAAAAAAAAACCCTAAAGGTCTCATTAAATATTCTGTAAAATTAAAATAAAATATTAAATATTATGGTTGTATGTGATAAAAAAAATAATTAGGAAGTGTATATTATCAAAAATGATATATAACTAGGCCAGGGTAACATTACACCAAAAGTTTTAAAAAAGAAAAAAAGAAGAAGCAGAAGAAGAAGAAGAAGATAAACATGAATTAAGGGATAAGGCTTTAGGTGCCATGTGTAGGAGCTAGGGGCAACCTTGTGGCTTGGTGCCCACGGTTGCCTCCCCATAAATAGGGGAGGATTTGCTTAGATTAAGCCAAACAAAGAAAGGGAAAGAAAATACTAGAAGTAAAGAAGGTTCTTAAAAGTGGAAAGAAAGAGTGAGGTATTAATTTTAAGGTGAATTATATTATACCTTGAGTCACCATAATATATTTTATGTATGTTTTGAGTTACAATAATTTATTTTACGTAATTTATATTTTATAAATTATATTAATATTTTAATTACGTTAATTACTTTCTGAACTCTATTTGCTTAAATTGAAACCCGTAGATATGTTTGTTTAAGTTTTAATAGAGATAGGTGCAGGGTGAAGTGTGGGAAAGACCACCGCACGTGCAGGGGTGAGGGCCGCCGCACGTGCGAGGAAGGGCGCCGTACGTGCGGGATTCTAGCAGTCCGAATCTCTGTTTTTTTTTTTTTTCTCTTTTTGGTCGTGTGTGTACATTTTGGGTATTTCCCTCTCACTCTAAACATTATTTTTCTCGTCCTCTCTAAAAACCCTTATCAAATACCAAAACTCTTTGATTTTCCTTGCAATCCTTTGGGTATAGAGTCATCTTCCCTCACTAATCTTGGAGATCAAAAGCTAGAGCTTCACATTGTGTGATGGAAATCAAAGATCTCTCATCCTTGATCCTAGGGTTTCACCAATCTCGTCATCAAGCTTGAGGTAGGGTTTCCTTTGAGTTATATATATGTTTATGTAAGTTTTTAGTGGATTTTGTGAGTTTTTCTTTGTTATTTCCAAATATGGTTTTGTGGCTCAAGAAATTGATGATTTTGTAGAATAAACTCTATCTTGTATTCTCTTAAAGATTTTCTTGAAATTTTGGACAAATGGGTTGAGATTAAGGAGTAAAATGAGGCTTTGCAAAGAAGATGGAAAATGTTAGGGTTTTTTTTTTTTTTTTTTTTTGTGAAAACCTAGAAATTGGGGGTTTTCTTTTGAAAATGTAAAAATTCTATTTTGATGATTTGTAGTATAATGACTTCTTGACATATGACAAATTGGGAACTATATTTGAATTTGTTGGTAAATGTTAATGCATGTGTAGTGATGAGTTGATCCATTGGTTGAGGTCCATAAATTATGAACATTGAAATCTTGAGAGGTTCATGTTCAAAAATATTGCATATGGCCTTACGATGGCCAAGGTAATGAGAATGATACAAGATGTGGAAGGTTATCATATGTTCTTACATTTAATTGAACTTGTAGTTTTATGTTGATTCATGTTAAAGGGAAGGAAATGGGATATGGGGTTGTCATTGTGTTATTGGAAATACTTAAAAATTGTAGGGTGTTATGAAATTTTGAGCATCTTTTGCATTATACATTCCCTCAATTGATCTTATTGCATTTTAAATCGAGTTGGAAAATGATTACATTGAGAAATGAATATTTGAAATGAGAATCATGGAAATGCTAAGGGATAAATATGCTGGTAAGTCCGGTTAGGAGGTGTAGTTGAATTTGTTAAGTTGGCCTGAGTGTCCGGAGTGAAAGACCGAAAACATGCGCGGAGTAGGTACCACTTCCCTTCTAGTTAGCAACCAGTAAAGTGGGGTTAGTGCTTGTTGAGCTTACTTGCCAACACCAACCTAGGGATTACCTGAGTCGTATTTATTGCCCCTATCGAATAAAATTGGAAGTATTGGAATTGTTGAGATTTCAAGTTATTATTGAAAACATGGAAATTCTTAAAAAGCTTGTGAATGAAAATTCTCTTTAAAAGGCATTGCACAGCATTTGGCATTAAACATCGGCATTGTATTCAACATTGGGAATTGACATAAATGTATATACTTTGTTAAGGATTCTCTACTGGGCTTTATGCTCACCTTTATGGGATCTTGATGCAGGTAAAGATATGGTGATTCCGTTGAGTTGAGGGCGTGAATATAATTGTGAAGAGTGGATAACTCTATTTTTGTGTTGTGGATTTAATTGCTAGCCAAGGGCTATTTATATATAGGCCCGAGAGGTCATTTTTGTATAACCGGGCTTAAGCCTTGGAAATTGTAAGTCCATGAGGGCATTTTATTATTTTTGGAACATGATGCTCTACATGCTGTAGATTCATGTATTTTTTTTATCATTGAATGTATAATTCGCATGTAGAACTTTTGTATAAATCTTGTCAATTAATGGTAAAATGGTTGGAGCATTGCTGTTACAATCTAGCGGATGTGTGTCGAGGTATTAGAGTTATGTTGAATTATTTCAGGACGTTACAAGTTATGACATTATTATTGACCACACTCATTATACAAAGAATAATGCTATATGTACCAATTAGTGTACTAAATAGTATACCAATTGATAATGTGACATAATTTAAGATGTTTTTTATATTTGTAATTTGTATAATGAGTGGAGTCAATAATAATGTCATAACTAGTGTTGGTACACTAGTTAGTACACTAATTGATGCATGTACCACCGTTTAGTACACTAATTGATGCATGTACCACCGTTATACAAATTACAAATACCAAAAATATCTTAAATTATGCTAAATCATCAATTGGTACACTAGTTGGTACACTAATTAGTGCATATAGCATTATTCATATAATATTAATGTATAAAAAAAAATCAATTCAAATGAAATTAATTCTAAACTAGTTTGTGGAATTTGATAAGATGAGCTTGGGTTGAATAGGTTAGGTGATAAAATTGACCATCGATTGGTTTATAGTTTAAAATTTATTAATTTGTTTAAAAAAAATTATCAATCAATAGAAAAATAATTACAAAATATAATAAATATTTATTTCCTGAAATAGTCCGTTAATCCACAATAGTTAAAAAGTCGCAAAGCCTAACCAACCAATAAACTAAGGGCTGGTTTGCATACCCCAAATAATTCAAAAAGCAAAAAAAATACTAAAAAAGTTAAAAAGTTATCACTATTCATCAAAAAAAATTTTAAAAATTAATTTTACACAAAAATTATTACAACTCAGTCTGACATCCCACAGACTTTCGCTGATTTTTTTGGAAAAATTGCACAGGCGGGGTGCACAAACAACACAGTACTGTTCGGCCCATGGGAGCCCATCACGGGTCCTGTTTTGATAATCTAAACGGTTCAATGTATAGAACTCGTCGAGTACTATATGTTTGTAAAAAATCACGTTGATCGAATATCGCTAATTACATGACCAAATTAGTTTTGTATGAAAAAATGGATGGTGTTATATTTAACAGTTGAAAAAAAAAACTAATCCGATCAGATAGCTATCGATATCCGATTAATGTGATTTTTTACCAGCATATAGTAGTCGATGAGTTCTACACATTGAACGGTTCTGATTAGCAAAATGGGACCCGTGTTGGGCCCCCACAGGCTGAACAACACTGTCCAATGCAATGCCCGAAAAGGAGACAATCATTTCTTATATCAAATCACCCTGTCCAGATGGTACGGGCTATATTGCCTACTCTCCATAACTTCTCCTTCATACTAATTTATACAATTTTTTAAACACATTTTTTTCGTAAAAAGTCAAAAGTTAACCAAAACAACCATCTTTTTTTTTTTCAAATTTTTAGTCCAAAAAGTCAAAAAGTGCATTTATTTAGGACATCCCAAACAACTCCTAAGCTCACCCCTGACAACCTCCATAATGGGAAGAAATAAAACCACAAAGTCCAACAACCGTCATAATATGAGAGAAATAAAAGCACCATAGAAGGTGCAAAATTTCTCATAAGATTAAATTATGACATATACGATAAATAAATTTACAAATATTATGACTTGTATGTTGGTACCTTCCTCTTCTCTTATTAGTTGAGGGAGTAGGGGTTACATTTATGTGTTGGGTGATGAGGAGACAATATGAGAGGCTATACTATTTGTGATTGGTTGAAGGTATCATATGACATGCCACATAGTACCCTCCAAACACTTAAAATTTTTTACCTATATATCATAACATTTCCTATTCATTTAACAATTAACTTAAAAATTTGAACTTTAATAGCCTAGTGATTGAGGTGTCTCTAAACAAAACACACAAATAACAAACTCCACAAATACAAATTTTTAAAATTTATTCATTTTTTAAAATCTAAAATAAAGTTTAATAAAAAAAAATAAGCTCATCAATTTTATATAAATTTCTATTTCTTGAGACAAAAATATTTTTAAAATTTTGAAAATATTATTTCAGTGTTTATTTTCATCTCTATTTTTAAAAAATTCTAAATATTCAAGTAAAAAAAATTATGAGCTTGTTTGGCATTCCTTAAATAAGTGTACTTATTTAGGTTACATCACTTCTTTATTTTTCTGTATATCTTTTCATAAAAAGTCAAAAAATATGTTTATTAGATCATCCCAGACAATCATTATATAAATGGTGAGAAAATGTTTTAGACCTTCAATTTTGAACCCAAAACCAACTCTAAAGCTTCATTTGGCTAAAGATTTTTGGCTAAAAAAGCACAAAAAGACAAAACTAGTTATATAAGCCAATAACACAAAATGTCACATCTAAATCATAATCATTACACTTTTTCTCTTACGAATGTCAAAAAAGCCAAAAAAGTCAAATCAAACGAGGTTAAAAAAGTCAAGTTAAAAAAGTCTAGACACAAAAAAACTACTCCCTCCGTCCCAAAATAATGGTCCCTTTTGGGGAATCCAACTTTTTTTGGTAATAAAATTATTGTACTTTAAAAAAGTTGATTTTTCAAAATTACCCTTTGATAGTACATTTTTTTTTGGGAATATCAATGTCATAATTGTACTTTTTATATTATTTATGAATTTAAAAGAAAGACAAAATAGGAAATTTATATTATTTTTGTACTTGATTTTTGAAGAGGGATTAATATTTTGGGACAATGAAAAATGGAATAAGGGACTAATATTATGGGACGGAGGGAGTAACTAAAAAAACCAATGCCAAACAAAGACTTGTAATGTATTATATGCCATATCATGAGAATCATGCTAAAATATAAAAATTATTAAGCCTTCGTTTGGCATAGAAGGTTTTTGGGTTTTTTGGCTAAACTAGTTACAATAAGACAAAATAGACTTTTTAATTTAATAAGATAAAATGTCACATTCAAACTATAATCATTTTATTTTTTCTCTCACAAAAGTCAAAAAAATCAAAAAGTCTATCTTAAATGAGACTTTCTAGCCCCCAGAGATAGCCAAAAAGTCAATCCACATCCCAAACGAAGTCTAAATGAGTGTTTGTCATTGATTTTGGAGTTTCAAAATTAAGAGGTGTTACACTACTTAGCCTTCGTTTGGTATGCTAAAAAGCTTAGCTTTTTGGCTATTTTAGCCATAAAAAGACAAAATAGACTAAAAAGTCAATAAAACAAAATGTCACATTCAAGCCATAATCATTTTATTTTTTCTCTTATAAAAGTCAAAAAAGTTAAAAAGTTTATTTCAAACGAGACTTTTTAACTCTATACTAGGTACTCGTTTGGCTAAGATTTTGGAACTAAAAAAACACAAAAAGACAAAATAAACTATATAAGTCAATAAGACAAAATATAATTTTTTACCCATAATCATTATATTTTTTCTCTGACAAAATTCAAAAAAGTTCCAAATTAAAAATCAAACGAGGCTAAAAAGCCAAGCTAAAGAAGTTTCTAAGTTAAAAAAATTAACTATATTAACCGATACCAAATGACTTCTAAAATAATTTAAAAAATTAAAAAATTAACTTACATCTCCAACGAACCCTTATAACTTAGGAGAGTCATACTTGTCCTTTCAATAAAAGAAATGTTCGTTTGGTTGGTTTTATTTTTTCAAAAAAATCTATTTTCTTATTTTACGTGTTTTATTTTTATTTTTATTGATTTTTTTTTAATATTTTAAGTAATTTTTTACTTTTTAGACACACTTAACATAAATAACTTAAAAATTAAAAAAATTGTAAAAAAAATATTTTAAAAATTCACTAAATACCAAAAATATAAAATAAAAAAAAATACAAGAATTCAGTATATTTTTTTATATTTTTATATATTTATTAGTTTTTTAAAATATTTTTTTATAAATTTTTTACTTTTTAGATACATACATCTAAATGAGTGCATCTAAAAAAATATAAAAAAATATTTAAAATTTTAAAAATATTAACTAGAAATCAAAAAATTTAATTTAAAAAATCCAAACAAAACACACTTATTATCATCCACTATCACCCACGTAACTGACTTGGTCATGTCACAATTCCATCTCATTGATCTCCGTGATGTAACATAAATTTTTCACAGATGAATGGTTGAAATGAGATAGGAACATTACAGTCGGTGATATGAAAATAAAAAATGACTTAGGCCCCCAATTCAAAGTGCTGGGGTTGGCTCTTATTAGACCAAAAAAAAAATTATTTTTTCTTCTTTTTTTTTTTTGTTTTTTGGCCAATCCCAATACGTCACGTCACTAGGAGTCTGAAACACTGTCCTATGAAAATTTTCGTGTAATGATGGCTCTTGGGGAGTCCAGATTCTCGGCCGCCCTTCTCGGCGGTCGTCCCAGCAGCCCCCCAAAACGACATCGTTTTGGGGTTTTTTTGATTTTTTTTTTTTTTCTTTCTTCTTCCTTGTTCGAACAGAACCAGAGGGGAGGGGAGGGGAGGGGAAGAAGAGAGAGAGGAAGGGAGAAGAAGAGGGAGGCGCCGGTAGGCCGGACTGGAGGGGGCCATAATCACCGGGGGAGGAGGAGGAGGAGGCGGAGGCGACGAGCTGGATCGGGCGACGATCGGACGGCTGGCGAGCTCGACGACCTGCGACGGCGAGCTCGACGACCTGCGACGGTGAGTCTTCGGCGAATACGGACCCCCTCCCCTCCCCTTCCTCTCTCTCTTCCTCCCCTCCCCTCTGGTTCTGCAAAGAAAAAAAAAACAAAAAAACAAAAAAACCCCCAAAACGATGTCGTTTTGGGGGGCTGCTGGGAACGGCCGCCGAGAAGGGCGGCCGAGGATTCGGATTCGCTCTTGGGTAGCCAATTTGCTGACTCAGTGTGGACCAACCTTTGTCAGTACAAACCTTTTACCTAACTAACCTGTTAGGTTCTTTTTGATATTTTGGTTTGAATTAATGGTCCAACATGTGTAAGTAGTTTCAATTCAAATTTCCACCATTTGCTCTCATCATATTTGATGCGACATATTTGCATAATTTAAATATGAATAACATTTATGTAAAATAGTATATTGTTGTGATTAATATTCAATTAATAGGTGTGTGTTACAACATATGATAGATAAAGTGAGCATTTAGATCTCGTTTGAGAACATGTTTTTAATAATTTTTTGATTTTTTGACTAAAATATAATATAATATAAAAAAAATTAATATGTTTGAGATGATTTTTTACCTTTTTTCGAAAGTATGTGTAAAAAGTAGAAAAAATAAGAACTCTTTGACTTTTTGGTGGTATAAGTTGTTGGTTTTTTGATTTTTTTTAACAACTTTTTGACTAAAAAAACCACTTGCCAAATAGGGTCTTACTCTCCGTTTGATATTGACTTTCTTAGTTAATTTTTTTGAATTGGGATTTTTTTTAGTTTGTGACTAAAACGTTCATTTGGTTTGGCTTTTTTGATTTTTTAAACTTTTGTGAGAAAAAAATAAATGATTTAGATTTGACATTTTATCTTATTAACTTATTTGGCCTATTTTATCTTTTATTTTTTTTAGCCCAACTAAGTTAGTGAAATGAAGACTTAGGCCTGGTTTGCTAAGTGGCTTTTTTAGCTAAAAAGTCACTAAAAAAATCAAAAAACTAACAACCTATACCAAAAAGTCAAAAATTCTCTTTTTTCTCTACTTTTTGCACATCTTTTTGTAAAAAGCTAAAAAGTCATCCCAAGCATACTAATTTTTTTTGCATCACATTTTAGCAAAAAAAATAAAAAGTTACTAAAATAGTATGTTCCCAAAACGAGGCATTAGCATCATATTAAAAAAAGCCAATTTTTATTTTTGTTTAAAATGTTCAAAAGTCATAAAAAAAAATAATTTCTTAATAACTTCTCAAACATATTTACTAAGAAAGTCAATCCCAAATTGTGACAGACTATTGTTTTAAAAAGATGGTTGAAAGTTGACTTTTTAATTTTTTTATGTGAGAGGTAATGTTATCCAAAATATTAACTTTTTATTCATGTTCTCAAATGATCCCAAAATAAGATGGTCATCTCACATTATTACTCTATCAAATTATTTGCACCCTCTCTCAATCTTCTCCTTAAATTTTTAGATTAACATAGAGATGATAATTTACCTCACCGCGAATGTGTTTCTCAATTCACCTTACACAATTTTTTCCCATCCTAATAAACTAGAATAAATGATGCTTACTTTGTTTGTCCCACTTAACAAAATTTACTTTGTTTGTCCCACTTAACAAATTTAATTTTTAAAGTATAACTATTAAAATATTAAATTGGTATATTTCTCACATAATTACTCAAGATTTAATCCTTAAGATTAAGTTTTGAAAAAAAAAAAAGAAATCATGAATTTTCTAATCTCCATATTAATCATCTACCTTTGATCGGATTAAAAATAAAATAATAAAATAAATAAATAAATAAATAAAATTAATTAAGTTGTGCATAAACTGGCTTCAACATTTCTCTAACTATTCAATCTCAAAAATAATAATAATAATAATAATAATAATAATAAAATTATGCCGACAACATCTCGCTTCTGCTTCGGCCTGACCACGGGCACGCCCAATTAGAAAATGAGCAGAGGACGGTATCTCAAAAACTCAGCTAATGATTCGTTTCTAATGATGTCATGTTTTTTTAGTTACCCCTATGTCATCCTATTATTGTAGGTGTGATGTATGCAAAGTTTGATCAAGGTACTGTAGGGGTTATTTGAGATCTTCTAAATAAGTGTATTTTTTGACTTTTTATGAAATATAGATTGGGTTTGAAGAGATGTGGTAGAGAAGTGATGTGACTTAAATAAGGTGATGTGACTTAAATAGGATAGTGATTTTTGACTTTTTAACTTTTTTTGAAGATGTCAAACTTAACCTAAATATTAGGTTTTGTTTGATATGTGAGTTTAATTTTTTAATTTTTTTAATTATTCTAATTTAAGGTTAAAAAATCTCGTTTGGGATAAATTTTGACTTTTTTTAGAGAAAAAATAAAATAATTATAATTTAGATAATTTTATCTTATTAAATTAAAAAAATTATTTTATTTTATTATTTTTGACCATTTTAGCTCCAACCCAATTCAATTTACCATACGAGTGTTAAATAATAATAAATCAAAAAAAAAAAAAAACATGGGTCCAATTTTCAAATGTACGAGTCATGCAGTCAAATGATCAAAATATCTATGTATGATAACACTTTATTAAGAAAATTATAAATCAGTACATATTTATAAAAATAGTTTTATGTTAACAATAAATTTTATTAATTTTAATAATTAAAATTATAATTTTTTTATGAATTTATAAATATTTTTGTAAAGTTATCATTGATTTATAATTTTTATCATTTTATTTAATATTATTATCATCATCTCATAAAAGGACTTGTTTAGAAACTTGACTATTTTAGTTGTCATTTTTATTTTTAGCTATTTTAACCTGGATTAAAAAGTTATGTTTGAGAAGTTAATTGGCTTTTTTGTAATTGATTTGATTTGATGGTTATGAAAGAAAAAATGAAATGATTATGATTTGAATGTGACATTTTGTCATATTAATTATTTTAATCTATTTTGTCTTTATTGATTATTTTAACCTAAAAAAAATCGCTAATCCAACTTTCCAAACACCCCCATAATCTAACTATAATTAACACAAAGCATAACCCGACATAAACTCAACTATAGTTAAACAAATTAGTTGGTTGTATGATCACATTACATTAACATTGCTCTATCTCAGATGCGGAGCAAAAAAACTAATTCAAATGGGCACTTATTAATTATAATTTTGAATTTTTTTCTCTTCATAATCAATAATAGATAATAAAATTTTAAGTTAATATTAAACTCAAAATCTTAAATATTTAATATAAACAAATTGTATATATATTTTTACAATTGACCTTGTGGGAGGAAATAATTCTCCTCGTATAATCCTGTTGACCAAGTCCACGCTCCTCCGTACGACGTCGCTTTATCACCTGAAAACACAAACGTGAGCTAGCCGGCGGGTGTGTGCCGGAAACCTCTCCGATGCCTAAGTCAGTAAGCTTGACAAATAGACAAAGTTTTATGCTCTCAGAAAGAATTGAGTTCTGAAAATCTAAGTGATTCGTGATTAGATCAAGATTAAAATATTCCAAATCCCAAAAATCCAAAACACACAATCTAAATCAACAAGCACTTACGAAAGTGATTTAGATTGTTTGTTTTGTCAGATTAAATAATAAATCGACACAAAAGATTTTTACGTGGAAAAAACCACAATTGGACACCTCCAACTGTGATTAAAAAACCACGGGCGAAACGCCATAAATCAATCCACTACTGAAGTAAAAAGATTACAAAGATAGCTTACAAATTACCCAACTTAGTCAATCTGTCTCCGAATCTTCTGTAACTCTTTTTCACGACTTCATCTCGGAACTGATCAATCTTGAAGTTGATTCCACAACCTCACCCACATATAGAATCAAACACCTTTCGAAACTATATGCTAGAATCTTCGGAATCCACCGAAGAGAACTCTCTCTTGAATATAAAGAAACCAACTCCTTGATGTATGTATTTTAGATCCTGAGTGAAGAACTCTTCTCAAGACATCAAGAAATACTCTCAAAAATCTCCCAAGAAGACTTTAAACTCAACCCTAGTTTGTTTTGATCAGATCTAGGAAAAACGTATCCAACAAAACAACGTTAGCAGCTTTAAATAAGAATCTGAAACCGCGATCTCCGCTCGAGCTCAACATAGCCCGCTCGAGCGGACTGAACAAAAACTGCATACGAAGAAACAGAGCTGCGCTCGAGCGTAGGAGTTTCCGCTCGAGCGGACAATCACACCCACCAGTATCTGTGCTTGTCCTGTCAAACTACTGTGACCTGCTACTCTACGCTCGAGCTCAGGAGTCTCCGCTCGAGCGGACAGTACAAAAACAGAAAAACAGAAAAACATAGTTTTTTAAATTAACACAAGATTTTGTCTCCGGATTTGACAACACAGGGACCTAACAATCTCCCCCTTTGTCAATTCCCGGACAAAACTTCTCTAAACAAAAATCCTTAAACACAATCACTAGACAAGATTCAAAAACTAATACTAACACACTCAAAACAAATCTATGAAGAAACAAACTTTCCAATCTTGCCATATATCGATCCATCAAGTCAATTCATCATCCACCAATTACCTGTGAAAAAACGAGCAACATACCAGAAAAACCAAAACTTGTGGAACTATATAAGAATATAACAAAATGTATCCATTCAATAGAACCAACGGAACAAAATATCAAAAAATATCCATGTATCATAACCAAAAGACAAAACGAAACAAAATATATCAACAATATCCAAGAAAACGGGACAATATATCAACAAAATATCATAACGGAACAATATATCAACAAAATATATCAAATAGAACAAGAAAACGGGAAAAAAGGAGAGGATAAAACTTACCAACGAGCAAATCAATGGAAAAGATGATGAATGGGAGGAGAATCGACCACAATGCAGCCACACGACCAACCCTAGATCGAGAGAATGAAACAGGAAGAGAAAAAAATACCTCGAAGAGTCAAGAGAGGGAGTTAAGTATGAAACAGGTCCGCTCGAGCGTACTTAGTACCGCTCGAGCGTACAATACTGCAAGCAGACGCACGCTCGAGCGTGAAAAAGTCCGCTCGAGCTCAAAATACCATCTCTCAGAACTGTCAAAACACGAACAAACTGCTGCAAGAGTGAAAACCACGCTCGAGCGTAAAACAAGCCGCTCGAGCGTAACAAAACAAAAACAAGAGTAACTCTTGCACCTTTTTTTTTTTTTTTTTTTTAAAACAATCCAATATGCAAAATCACGGGGTGATACCTGAAACAAAAATAGATGATCAGACAGAGCCAAATGAATACCACGATGAAATCATCCACAATTCATGAATCGTGTGAACTTGCACCTTTTTTTTTATTTTAAAAGAAAACGACACTTGAAATCATGAGCATAGCAAAAAAGATATAATCAGTGATCATAAGCTACATGAGAATGTACACCTCAAAATCCCAAATGAGAGCTCACATAAAAAAGTGTGTGTGTGCAATCCATGAGAGGTCACTGAGCTAGAGTTAATCCTAGTAGTGATCGGATGGCTGGACCTCCATCAAGAGTAACTCAACAATACAGTGAAAAGTCAAACCACTAGGAATCACGGGGTATTTGTTGAGTAAATGCGGAGGCTCCCCCTCAGTCAAAGAGTCCGTTTTTTTTTTTTTTTTTTTTTTTTTTTTTTTTTTTTTTTTTTTCTCTTGTGGGCACTCACTGGTGGCTTTCACTCTCAAGAGTATGGAAACCAAACCAGAGAAGGATGAAATCATAAAGGATGGCCTGGTTGGTGCCTCTGAGGTAGCCTTTTCCTAATGCCCGGACTTCAAGGAACTGAGGGAGAAACCGTGGAAGTGAAAACAGATGGTGGATGGTTAAGAGACTCAACATCACCCATGATATGCTAGTATCGGTCAATTCCACAGTAAAAGTACAAGAAACACTGTTAGTGGTCCATAGAGAACTTTGATCACATGTGCGGAAACCCCTGCAACAATTAATCTCAAGGATGTGTACAGAATGAGATCATGAGGTTAATGAGCATGGGCATTCAAAATGAGCTATGACCAATGAACAATGAGATCTTGTAAGCAGCATGAGTAGTATATAAAAATTGGATGCAAGTAAACAGAAATCAATGATAATGAGATTATCACATCCAAGCATTCATAAGGCACAAACAATTACACCTACTCAAGAAACAGGTAACACTCTAGTGATCGAGCATGACACCCAAGGTCTTTCTAAGGAACTCAAACCGAAGAAGATCAAGGGGTTTTGTAAAAATATCAGCTTTTTGATGCTCAGTGGGAATATGCTCAATAACAACAAGGCCCTCTTCCACTAACTCTCGAATAAAATGATGACGAATGTCAATGTGTTTGGTGCGAGAGTGTTGGACAGGATTTTTTGAAATGTTTATGGCACTTGTGTTATCACAGAAAAGAGTAAGAGTGTTCTGTTCTATCCCATAATCGTGAAGCATTTGCTTCATCCACAACATTTGAGCACAACAACTCCCTGCAGCAATGTACTCAGCCTCAGCAGTGGAAAGAGAGATGGCATTCTGCTTTTTACTATGCCAAGAAACCAGATTATTCCCAAGGTAAAAACACCCCCCAGATGTACTTTTCCTATCATCAGCACATCCTGCCCAGTCGGCATCAGAAAAACCAGTAATTTCGGCTGTAGTGTCAGTGGAAAACCAAACCCCATACCCCAAAGTCCCATTAACATACTTGATGATGCGTTTTACCGCAAGAAGGTGAGACTCTTTAGGACTGGCTTGGTAACGAGCACAGACACCGACACTGAAAGAAATATCAGGACGACTGGCTGTAAGATACAAAAGACTCCCTATCATACTCCTATAAAGGGTAGGATCAACATCAATACCAGAGGAATCTTTGGAGAGGTGAAGACTGGTGCTCATGGGAGTGCGTGCATGCTTGGAAGACTCAAGACCAAACTTAGACACAAGATTTCTCGCATACTTAGACTGAGACACAAATATACCTGAAGAAGACTGTTTAATCTGAAGACCCAAAAAATAAGACAACTCTCCCATCATGCTCATCTCAAACTCATGTGTCATACAATCAGAAAAATATTTCACAAGATGTTCAGCAGTGGATCCAAACACAATATCATCAACATAAATCTGAGCAACAAGAATATGAGACTTAGTATGTTTCACAAACAAGGTCTTATCCACACTACCCCTTTGAAAATCATTGTCAAGAAGAAATGTAGTAAGTCTTTCATACCAAGCTCGAGGGGCTTGTTTCAACCCATACAAAGCCTTGTCTAACTTGTAGACATGATTGGGACATTTAGGGTCCTCAAACCCTTTTGGTTGCTCAACATATGCCTCTTCTCTCAAGTATCCATTCAAAAAGGCACTTTTCACATCCATTTGAAACAATTTAAAGCCAAGAAAACATGCAACACCAAGCAAAATACGAATAGATTCGAGACGTGCAACTGGGGCAAACGTCTCATCATAGTCAACACCCTCTACTTGTGTGTAGCCTTGAGCAACCAACCTAGCTTTGTTCCTAACAACTGTACCATTCTCATCAGATTTATTTTTAAAGATCCACTTGGTACCTATCACATTCATGTCTCTAGGTCTGGGAACTAGAGTCCAAACTTTGTTACGTTCAAATTGACCTAATTCTTCATGCATAGCATTGACCCAACTATCATCTAGCAAGGCCTCTTTAAAATTTTTAGGTTCAATTAAAGAAACATAACACATATGTGATACCTCATCCCGAATCTGTCTTCGGGTTTTCATTCGATCCGAGACACTTCCAATCACCTGTTGAGCTGGATGATTTAGTTTCACCCTAGCTGATGGTTTAAGCTCAGGACTCGCAGTGACCGGGGCAACAGGAGTTATGTCCCTTGGAGCACTCTTTGGACTTGACCTTACCTGTGAAGATGGTTCTGTAACCATTTCTTGTGATGGGTCCACACCTTCTCCTTGATTTTGTGATTCCGTGTCCATGATTGGAGACTCATCATTATCATCCTCATTTGTTGCTGGAGTAGGTGCACCTGTGTCATCTATAACCACATTTATAGATTCCATTAAAGATGAAGTTCGCAGGTTATAGACTCTAAATGCCCTACTAGTGGTTGAATACCCTAGAAAAATACCTTCATCACTTCGGGAGTCAAATTTGCCCAAAGGCTCTCTATCTTTGAAGATGTAACACTTACTCCCAAAAGTTTTGAAGTATTTTACATTAGGTTTCAACCCCTTCCACAATTCATATGGAGTTTGTAAAGTGCCGGGCCTTAAGTACACGCGATTTATGACATAAACAGCAGTATTTAAGGCTTCAGCCCAAAACTTAGGAGGAAGTTTCTTACTAAGGAGCATGACCCTAGCCATTTCTTGAACAACCCTGTTCTTCCTCTCAACAACTCCATTTTGTTGTGGAGTAATAGGAGCAGAAAATTCATGCTTGATTCCATGCATATCACAAAAATCCGAAAACGAACTATTTTCAAATTCACGACCATGATCAGTTCGGATTCTTATGATACGCCCAATGGAAACACCCTGTTCATTTTGGATTTTAGGGACTAAGGCCTGGAAAGCATCAAACGTATCAGATTTTTCTCTTAAAAAATTTACCCACGAAAATCGAGTAAAATCATCAACAGTTAAAAAAATGTATCTTTTACCTCCGATGCTTTCAGTGCGAGTAGGACCCATTAAATCCATGTGAACTAATTCAAGAGGACGTTTGGTTGTAAAGCTGTTCACTTTTTTATGAGGAGCACGGGTTTGCTTTCCAAGCTGACATGGTCCACACACATGGCTCAAAGTCTTACCTAGTTTAGGTATTCCCCTCACAAGCTCTTTGTTGGCAATCTTAGTTAGGTCATTGAAATTCATGTGACCTAATCTTTGATGCCACAAATCAATGTTACTAATGATGGCAGAGTGACAAGTGAGATCATTAGTTGTAACAATCCCATAGCAGTTATCAGATGTGCGAACCCCATGTAAGACAGTATTTCCTTTTTTATCCAAAATTTCACATTTATTTTTAGAAAACAATACTTCATGATGGGAATCACACATTTGACTAATGCTTAAAAGATTTGCTTTAAGACCATCAACTAATAAAACATTATCTAGCTTGGGAAGACCAGCAACACTTATAGAGCCCTTACCAATGACTCTCGAAGTGCCACCGTCTCCAAAGGTAACAATTCCTCCTTCATATTTGTCAAGGGAGGTGAAGTAGGATTTGTTACCGGACATATGGCGAGAACACCCACTATCAAGATACCACATGTGTGAATCACGTGCTTTTAGAGCAGTGTGAGCAACAAAACAAGTCAAATCCTCTTTTCTAATCCAAACCTTTTTAGTCTTGGTGTTCAGCCTAGACATGTAAGGTTGTCTCCTAACCCAAAAAGTATTAGAATTTCTACCCTTTTGAGACACCTTACCAAAGAGTTCAAAACAGTAAGGACGAATGTGGCCATACCTACCACAGTGATGACAAATAAAAACTGGTTTTACCTCCTTTTTGTTGATTTTACCAGCTTTCGGTAGACGGAGAGAGAGATCAGCCTGGTCTACCTTCAATTTTCCCTTTGCTTGAGTCTTCTTGTCATGTGAAGTAGAGGCTTGTCCCTTGTGTGCTGTTGCATCATAGCCTAACCCGCTTTTGTCGCAACCCATTTGTTGAGACCCGAGGATGTCTTCTAAGGATTTTGAACCTTTGTTCCACATGGCAATAGTGGTTCTAGCAACCCGAAGCTCTTCATCCTTTTGACAGATTATCTCTTCCAATCTGGCTTGTGACAGCTCAAGACTTTCAAGCTTTTCTTCAAATGTGGAATACACCTTCAGAAGTTCATTCCTTTCAGTTTCAGAGGATAGTAATTTTCCACATAAGTCTTGCCTGTCACTCGAGATCTTGACAATATTCTGCTTTGCTGCTACAAGTTCTTCTTTCAGCCTGACATTCTCACTCTCACATGTCTTGAGCTTGAGAGAGAGTCTGTCGTTGAGTTTGGATAAATTCAAAGATTCCTCGTACAGCTTTTCGTAGGCTTGTTGTAGTTCATCGCCATTGATCTCCTCATTATCCTCAGATGTCTCATCATCCTCTTTTTGCTCTTCATTCTCCTTTGCCTCCTCCAATCTTGCAACTAAGACTGAAAAGTCGCTGGATGGTGGTGAATGTGAGTTTCCTCTTTCATGGAATTGGCTCAAAATTTCCCATGCCTCTTTAGCCTTTGTGCAACGAACAACCCGTTGCTGTTCTTCAGCAGAAATTGCTCTACGAATAGTGCTAAGGGCTCTCAGATTGCTCGGACTGTCAACACTTTCTGTATCTTCTTCAATGGCCTGCCAGCCTTCTGGATCAAAGGCTCTCAAAAAAGCCCTCATTCTGATTTTCCAAAACAGGTAGTTACTTCCATCAAAAGTAGGAGCATGATGCAAGTTCTGACCACGAGCTAACTCCGCTGGCTTTGGAAGAGTTTGAGTGAAAGTGGACCAAAAAGCCATAAAAGCACTATCCCCGTCTTCTCCAGATTCAGGTTCTTCGGGTTCTTGCTCCGACCCGCTTTCATCATCCCAAGTTACAGTGTAGACTTTCTTTCGATTCTTTTTCGAAGGGCATTCAAGGGCAATGTGACCAAAGCCTTGACACTCATAACACTTGACCCCTGGTCCCCTAACAATTTTTTTTTCAGTAGTTTGAGCAAATTTTGGTGGAACATTTTTGGGTTTGTCATTACTCTTATCTTTTGAAATAGGGGCTCTGAAATTCGGCTTCTTTTTCAAAAATTTTTTAAACTGTTTTGTAAGCATAGCCGTCATCTCAGACTCTAAATCAAATTCAGTCTCCGGAGGTTTTGCAGTCTCATGGGCACTCGTGAAGGCCATATTTTCTTTTTGCTTTTTCTTAGAAATTTGGTGGGCTTCATAAGTCTGCAAATTTCCAACCAATTGATCGAGCTTGAGGGTATCAACATTCTGAGCCTCCTCAATGGCTGTCACCTTTGGTTGGAACCTCTCGGGAAGGGACCTCAAAATTTTTCCAACAACTTTTGCTTCCGGGATTTTCTCACCGAGAGTGAAACAGGAATTCACGATATCACTGAGTTTTGCATAAAATTCATCGAACGTCTCATCATCGCGCATAAAAAGGGTTTCAAAGGCGGACGTGAGACGTTGAAGTTTTGCCCTTTTAACAGAGGTGGTACCTTCGTGAATCGTTTCAAGAATATCCCACGCCTCTTTTGCTATTTCACACGTGCAAATTCGACGGAATTCTTCAGGTGTGACAGAGCAGAAGAGGGAGTTGAGAGCTTTGCTGTTCCAACTCGAATTCTGGTAATCAATTGCGTCCCATTTATCCAGGGGTTTAGGAATATCACTCCCATCAATGGTGATTGTAGGTTCACTCCATCCAAAGATTACGGAGTGCCAAACTTTCTCATCGATGGATTTTAAAAATGCTCTCATACGAGCTTTCCAATAAGAATAGTTTGTACCGTCTAGTAAAGGGGGTCTATGAGTGGAGTTACCTTCACGAATAGAATCCATGATACTAATCACACAAAATCACACTCCTATAGTTTTGAAAAAACAAAGAGTGACCCGCTCTGATACCAATTGAAAATCTAAGTGATTCGTGATTAGATCAAGATTAAAATATTCCAAATCCCAAAAATCCAAAACACACAATCTAAATCAACAAGCACTTACGAAAGTGATTTAGATTGTTTGTTTTGTCAGATTAAATAATAAATCGACACAAAAGATTTTTACGTGGAAAAAACCACAATTGGACACCTCCAACTGTGATTAAAAAACCACGGGCGAAACGCCATAAATCAATCCACTACTGAAGTAAAAAGATTACAAAGATAGCTTACAAATTACCCAACTTAGTCAATCTGTCTCCGAATCTTCTGTAACTCTTTTTCACGACTTCATCTCGGAACTGATCAATCTTGAAGTTGATTCCACAACCTCACCCACATATAGAATCAAACACCTTTCGAAACTATATGCTAGAATCTTCGGAATCCACCGAAGAGAACTCTCTCTTGAATATAAAGAAACCAACTCCTTGATGTATGTATTTTAGATCCTGAGTGAAGAACTCTTCTCAAGACATCAAGAAATACTCTCAAAAATCTCCCAAGAAGACTTTAAACTCAACCCTAGTTTGTTTTGATCAGATCTAGGAAAAACGTATCCAACAAAACAACGTTAGCAGCTTTAAATAAGAATCTGAAACCGCGATCTCCGCTCGAGCTCAACATAGCCCGCTCGAGCGGACTGAACAAAAACTGCATACGAAGAAACAGAGCTGCGCTCGAGCGTAGGAGTTTCCGCTCGAGCAGACAATCACACCCACCAGTATCTGTGCTTGTCCTGTCAAACTACTGTGACCTGCTACTCTACGCTCGAGCTCAGGAGTCTCCGCTCGAGCGGACAGTACAAAAACAGAAAAACAGAAAAACATAGTTTTTTAAATTAACACAAGATTTTGTCTCCGGATTTGACAACACAGGGACCTAACAAGTTCAATTACCTCCTCCAAGGTGATGCTTGTGGGTTTTTATAAGTTTTACGTGGCACAATCCTAGTAGGACTTGTACTTCTCCATGCAGAGTCCTCCTAGGATTCATTCTCCTAAGGATAATGCTTATCCTTTTACACCCTCCCCCACTGCTTAAACCAAGCGGGATGGTTTTCTCCATGGCCGAATTACTATTTGACCGAAGTAACATTAGCTATGCCGAACCAAAAAGTGGGCCGTACTAACAATAGTTTGGTTCTTCTTCATGCTACACCATATCTTGGTTCTCTCATACATGAACCATGGTGTGTTTGGACCGATCCACTGAGTAACAACATTACAACCGACCTATCCCGAATTCAATCATGACCGGACTACCTTTTGAGACCGGACTAACTCAAGTTGTCAGAACCGAAGCAGCTTTACATTCCTTTAGCCGAAGTAAGTCAATCATCTCCGCAGAGCCGGAGTAAATCTATCGTTCTTGAGCCGGAGTCACTTCAACAGCTCAGGCCGGAGTGACTTTTATCTCTTTTGGGCCGCAGTAACATTTCGGCCTTTTACCCAGTCCTTGGCATTTTGGGCCACCAAGTCCCTCTCACAGCTCGGCCCAATTTTTACCAAAAATTACCCTCTCAGAAAATATGGGGTATTACTTGTAACTAGTGTATTAAGCGCAATGGGAAAAAGTCTTTTATGTCACATCATATGTAATAATATAAAAATAATTTTTTTTTTTTACAAAACTTAAGAAAAATGTACATACTAGTGATATCACATCATCAACATATGATATCACTAGCTAGTAGTAAAACAATGTATGAAGGATGGATCTTACTTGTCAAATATAATTAATAATTTAATAATTCCACATCTGCACAATGGAGTTAACTGTATTTACATATTTGTGGCATTACCGCTGGATTATATTTTTTGTATAAAATTTTTATACATAATAATGCGACTTATTGAGCTCTCTTCATTTTCAATCAAAACAACTACTATTGTTTTTGTAATCTTAAAAATGCCATTGAAAAATTATTATAAATTTTATTTTTGTATAAATTTTATATTTATAATTCATTTTTCTTATATATAAAATAATTTTAAAAATTCCAAAAATGAGGGGGCACATGCCCGTTCCCTTAATATATCATGCTCCTCTTAACGTATTGTTCCATAAATGGTAACTCCAAGATGTTCTTTGAAATTAGGGTTGTAAATTTGGTCTGGCCCGACCCATGTCGGGTCTCGCGGGCTCCTACCAAAATTCAAACCGGGACGGGCTGGTCTACGAGCCAAAAAATTAGGCCTAGGCCTAGGCCCAAGCTTAGGGGTATTCGGAGTTTGGTCGGGCCGGTAGGCCAGGGCCTAGGCTCGGGCTTGGGGTAGACTTGAGCAAGCCTAAACAATTTTTTTTGCTTTTTAAATTTTTTCTACCAAAATTTTATTATTTTACACAAAAAAAAAACATTAGGCCTCGGGTCGAGCCTTGAGTGGGCTTTAAGCAGGTTGATGGGCCTAGTCAAATGGGCTGGGCCAGGCTTCAAAATGATGGCCCAGACCCAGGCCTAGGGTCTCGGACTGGACTCGGACTTAGGCCCAAACGGGCCGGGCCCATACCGGGCCGCAGACGGACTTTGGGCCACCTACTGGTCGTGGGCCACCTACTGGTCGCGGGCCATTATTACACTCTTACTTAAAATGCTGATTTTTTTTATTTTTTGTTATTAAATTTTTAAAGACTTAGTGAAAATATCTACCACTTAAGCTATGTTTGAAAATCAAAAAATTGAACTATAAAATTATTGAAAAATTAATTACCAAACCAACCTTTATTTCTCTAGTTTACAAAACTTGGGCGGTACATATACTTTGCCTTTTTGTATTACTTCTCGAATGAAATGACGTTTAAGGGGTAGTTTGGGATGTTCTAAATAAGTGCACCTTTTTAAATTTTTATATAAAAAAAATATGTAAAAACGTAGAGAAGAGATATTGATTGATGTGACTCAAAAAAGATAAAAGGATATGCTAAAATAGGTTATGCCAAACAAAGCTTAAGTCAGATGCACTTCACTTTTTTTAATATTGCTTCTTGAATAAATTAATGTTTGATTGCAAATGTCACGACTCTTGAGTTTTTAATGAAGTGATTTATGAATGGATAATGTTATTGACTGATATGCTATTTGAGCTTCCGTTTGGGAAGTGGGTTGGCTTTTTAGCTTTTTAGTTTTTTAACTATTTTAACCTGAAGCTACAAAGTCTGATTTGGGAATAACGTTTTGCATTTTTTGACTTTTTAACTTTTTGGTGAGGTGTCTTCATAATAAATTACCAAACTGCTCTTCACATGTGTTTTACATGTCAACGCCGAAATAAATTGATGGTCCTCCATGTCAGCTGCGTAATTGGACGTGAGGATTGTTTTTTTTTTTTATATTCTTTTTTTTTTCCTATTGGTTTGGATTTGGCGTATTTTGATTTTTTTTTTAAATATTTTTTGTCATTTTTCTTTTTTTATACATTAATTAGTTCTTGTTCTTTAATTTATGTTTTTTTTTTCTTTTTTATTTTCATTTGTATACAATAACTTTTTTTTATTTTTCAAAAATGAGTTTTCATGTGTTTTATTTATTTTTAAATTACGCCGCGAATGGTAATTTATGTTTTTATGTTTTTTTTAAAAAATATTTTTGAATGAGGCGTATTGTTCTCATAATTTTTTTTTAATATACGTTTTTTTCATTTTTTAATTTGTACACATTAATTTGTTTTTATATTTGAAAAATGGGTTTTCATATGTTTTATTTATTTGTAAATTACATGGCAAATGATAATTTCTGATTTTTTTTTTTGGAGGAGGAGCATTTTTGTCGTTCTTTTTTTTTTTTTGAATTTACGTTTTTGTAATTTTTTTTAATTTGTATACATTAATTTGTTTTTAGTTTTCAGAAATGGTTTTTCATGTGTTTTCCTTATTTTTAAATTATGTGACAACTGGTAATTCATGTTTTTTACTTTTATATTTTTTTATTTTTTTACTTTGTTTTTAATTTGTTTGGTTTTTTTGGGAACACGTTTTTTTATGTCATTTATTTAAAATGATGTGAAAAATCATATATTGCCGTGGCACATGACAAAAAATGAGGTCTGCTTTGGTTTTTTGTTGTTTTGAACTTGTGTTTTTTTGTTTTTAATTGACGTCGCACATGATAATTTATGTATTACTTTTTTTTTTTTTTCTTATTTGTTTCACCTTGTTTTCTTTTTCGAAAAGGCTTTTTTCTGTTTTCCAAAGTTAGGTACGTCACCAACAGAAAAGGGGTATATTCTTGTGTAAACACATTCTACTTGTACATGACAATATATTTGAATACAGTCTGTTACATGTGTGTTACCAATGTTACTATTGTCATAGCCTCTTCATCATCACAGATTGGGTAAACAGTTGTTGGATTACCTCGTCACAGATTACGTGGAAAATGCTAAAGCCTGTCTTTATTTTTTTATTTTTTGGATGAGGCATATTTTTCTGGTTTTTTTTTTTAATTTACTTTTTTGACTTAATTTATTTTTATTTGTATACATTAATTTGTTTTTATTTTTCAAAAATAGTTTTTGATTTGTTTTATTTATTTTTAAATTACGTGAAAAATGCTAATTTCTGTTTTTATTTTTTGGATGAGGCGTATTTTTGTAGTTCTTTTTTTTTAATTTACGTTTTTGTCATTTTTATTTTTATTTGTATTTGTATACATTAATTTATTTTTATTTTTGAAAAATGATTTTTCATGTGTTTTATTTATTTTTAAATTACATCGCAAATGTTAATTTCTATTTTTAAATTTTTTTTTTCAACTTTCTTTATTTTTTCTAGGGAAAGGTTTTTTTGGAAAAATATATATATATATTTTTTTACTTTGTGTGTGCTGAACCGATGCCCCTCTTTTATGTGGGGGTAGTTTCGTAAATTTTCCTTGGCATTGTGAGTTACAAAGCTCCTGACAAGCTTTTAGGGTCATTCTATTTACACACCACTTTCCCTCTCAAGGCAAACCATTAATTAATTTATTTTTTATTACAATTTTAGCCTTAAGTGAAATGACTATAGAGGACAAGTTATGATACACCCCATTTGTGTATTTGTCACAAAGGACAAGAATCAATATAATATAAATCATCAATTTCAAACTTGTTCCTTACGTATCTTCTCTGTCAAGAATCCAAAAGCCCTAAAACCAAAATCAAAAACCCTTCAACAAATAATCAAAAATATAGTATTATTGAAGATTTTGATTGGATTCAATGAAGGATGCATTTGACAATTCTCATTCGGAACAATGGAGCAATGAAAATGTTATTTTTTTTGTTGTTTTCGTCTTCGTTTTTCGTTTATGAGTGGTAAATCTTTGTTCGATTAACCAGAGGTGAATGATATATCATTGTTTGACAAACTACAATCGAACAAATTACATCTGTTCAACAGACTACAATCGAACAACTTACATCTGTTCAACAGACTACAATTGAACAAATTACATATGTTCGACAAACTACAATCGAACAACTTACATCTGTTCAATAGCAACACCACCAACGACGTCTTAATGAGTGTTTTCAGCAATGGTGTTCATCGGTGTGAATAGAGAATAGAGGGGGAGATGAATATCGTGAGTGTGGGGTGTGGCACTACAAAAAAAAGCACTTTTGGCGACTAAAAAGTCCGTTTTTAGTCATCGAAAGTCGAAATTTTACTTTCCCCGACAAAATTTTTTAGTCGCCACATTTGTCGCGTATATGTGGTCGGCGGAGGTATTAGCGGCTAAAACTTTTTTAGTCGCCAAAATAAAAGTCTTTAGCGACCAAAATTTTAGTCGCCAATACTGTTTTACACTTTTGAAAATCATACATTTACCGACTAATAATTTAGTCGCCAATACTCAATCAATCACCGACTACACTGTTTAGTCGCCAAAATAAAGACTTTTGGCGACTAATAATTTTAGTCGCCAAAGGTGTTTTCGTCGAAAAAAAAAACCCACTTTTTTTTTGCTTTTTCTGAGTTTCGAACCCCAACGGTCCCACATTCCGAACCTTTTTGCAACACACTACCTCCACTATGCCACTACAACATCACATGAATATATATGCAATATATATTATTTATATAGTATATTAACCGGCATTAATACAAAATAATATATATAAATATAATTTTTTTAATTCAATATAATTTATGTAAAAAATAAATTATTTACTTAAAAAAAATTTAGGCCACTTTTGGCGACTAAAACTTCTATCATTTTTGGCTACTAATTATTATTTAGTAGCTAAAAAATTAAGTTCCGCCTAGAAATAAGCAGTTTTGGCGACTAAACCTGTTTTTAGTAGCCAAAAACGTCCCATTTTGGCAACTAAACTGAATTTTAGTCGGCAATGGACTGTTTTTAGCTACTAATTTTTTTTTGTAGCCAAAAAGCTTCACTTTCAGCGACTAAACTGTATTTAGTCGCCAAAACCATCACTTTTGGCTACTAAATCATTTTTAGTCGTCAAAAACCGTGACTTTTGGCTACTAAACAACCTTTAGTCGCTAAAACCCCTACATTCTGCTACTAAACTGCCTTTTAGTCGCTAATACCCTCATATTTGGCGACTAAACTCTTTTAGTCGGCAAAAGTTATCAATTTTGGCGACTAATTCTGTTTCAGTCGCCAATTGTACTACTTTCAGCGACGAAAAATGTAATTTTAGTCGCCAAAAGTGCTTTTTATTGTAGTGTGGGGTGTGTGGCTGTGTGGGGGCAAAGATGGAACTTTGTGTGTATATTGTTGTGGGTGGGTGTGTGAGTAAAGGTAAATATATAAATTTGTGGTGTGTGATGAGAAAAATATTCAGCTTGCTTGGTTGTGTTTTTTCAAAAACACTTTTCAGAAAATTTACTTTCTTGTTTTTCGTATTTTTTTGTTTTTACTGAATTTTTTTAATATTTTAAGCAATTTTTTTACTTTTTAGACATACCTAACATAAATATACGTAAAAAATAAAAAAATTGTGAAAAAAATCTTTTAAAAATTCACTAAATACCAAAAATACAAAAAAAAATACAAGAATTCAGTACATTTTTTGTATTTTATGTATTTATTAAATTTTAAAATATTTTTTCACAATTTTTTTACTTTTTAGATACATATCTACAAAAGTAAAAAAATGTTTAAAATTTTAAAAATATTCACTAAAAACAAAAAAATACGAAAATCAAAAAACTGAATTTTTAAAAAATTTAATTCAAAAAATTCAAACCAAACACGCTGATTTATTTTTGCAAATTATTTTTGATGTATTTTTAGAAGTGATTTGCCTTGAGAGGAAAAATGATGTGTAAATAGAGTCTCCCAAGTTTTTATCTTCTTTTAACTAATTATAATGGCTAAAATAACCCAACCTTTCTTTCCCAAACGGCACCTGAATGAGTTTCTATTGGTAGTTTCCTTCCCAAACGGCACCTGAATGAGTTTCTATTCGTAGTTGCATTGTTTGTTACATAGTAGTCTTTTTTAAGTAATGAAAATGTTTCAGTACCTCGTTTTTATTGTGTGGCCATAATGACAAGGGGGTGATAATAGTCGAGAAGACAAATTAAAGAAGAATCGTACTTGCAAAACAGAAAGAAAAGTGTCACGTCGGTCATTTAAGTACAAGAAGTATCACATCTAGTTGAATTTGCCCTTACAAGTAATGACAAGATACATTGCTAACACCACTTTATAATCAAATATTATACTGGCTATAATTAAATTTAATTTGATAATTTATTTATTTAAAAAAAATTAATGATAAATCCAATCTAAAAAGAGTATAAAGTATTAGATTCAGTGAATATTTTTTATTGGTGAAAGATTCACCATTTATGAAATAATTTGGTAAGAAATATTTTTATTTATTTTAAAAGATATTTTGTTTTTAATTTTACCCCTTAAATTATCTATTGTTTTTTTTATCTGTTGACTTTTTTTTGATTATCTGGTCAAATTTTACATCAATCTGTTCAAATTTTTTGATTATCTGTTCAAATTTATATCTATTTATTCAATTTTTTCTACTTATTTGTTTAAATTTTATTATCTATTCAATTTTTTAACTATCTGTTTAATTTTTTAAATTATATGTTCAAATATTTTCCTATCTATTAATTTTTTCTATTCAAAATTTTATTTTATCTTCTATCTATTAAATTTTTTTATCTATTAAAATAATAATTTATTTTTCCTATTTGTTCAAATTCTTCAAGAGGACTTTTTGTTCTTGGTTCAGTTATTATCTGTTTGATTTTGTTTCTTGAAGCCAAATTTATCTATTCAAAATTGGAACATATCTGTTCAAAAAAACCTATCTTATCTATCATTTTTTTTATAAAAATTGTTGTAATCTATTTCATCATCATCATCATCAACAAAAAAAACCAGATTTGAAAAAAATTAAACAACAACAACAACTAGATCTGAGCCAAAAAAAAAAAAAAAAAACAGATCTAGGCAAAAAAAAAAAATCCTATTTGTTCATCATTATCATCATCAACAATAACATCAATATCAACATCAACATCAACATCAACATTAAAAAATAAAAAATAAATAAAGATTTTGTTGAATGAAACCCTCAGAAATAGATCGGAGGTGGATCAATCGTTTTTGAACAAATTTGAGGTGGATTTGTCCTATACCTCAATTTCTAGAGAAAAAAATAATGAAAGCCTTATACTCTCTGTATTCCTCAATTTCTAGGGAAAATTCACCTCAACTTTCTCTCTTACTCACTCTCTAAAAACTCAAAAATAAAATAAAAAAATCTCTTTATATGCTCTATGTGTCCAAGATTCAAAGCACGATCTCATTAGAAATTAATTGTGAGAAACCCTAAACCATAGCACAAAATGAAACATAGATTTTCAAATTATTCACCACACCTCGCGACTAGAGTGATGAAATGAGGAAATAGAGGAGGGCTTTGAAGAGGCGGCATCATCGTCGTCATGATCAACGACGAATGCATCAGCAAAATGAATTTGAAGAGAACACCACCACCACCACCAAGAAAATAAATATGAAGAGGACAACAATCCAAGCAAGCCAATAACGAAGAGATATGGATCTAGATTTGAAAAGTGTTCTGGATGTGGATCTAAGTAGCGACATTGGAGCTTTGACGTTGGCAATGATGGAAGAGACGCAGAAAAGAGACAAGAATATAGGGGGAGAGAGAGAGAGAGAGAGAGAGAGAGAGAGAGAGAGAGACCCCGATAGCTTTGATGAAGCTTTTGGTGATGCGGTTAAGGAGAGGATAGCCGAGATTGAAGAGGCCTCCATTGTTGAAGCTGCGAAACTCATCAGAAGTGTTCTTGTCTTTAAATTACCATCTTTGTATCTCCTTTTTGCCAGTCCAATGACGAAAATGAAGAAGAATAAAAGATGTGGTGGCAATTTTTTGAGAGGGGGGGAGAGGGAGAACGAATAGAAGGATCGGAGGAGGAGGGATGAGGATTGAGAATGGCGAGCTAGGGCTAGGAGGTGCTGAATCGCCATGGCTGTTATTCTTCACCGTTATCCACCAAAGAAGATGTCCGATCGAAACATTAAAAGAACACAAAGGAAGAGAGAGTGAAAAGATGGAAAGAGAGAGAGTGAAAAGACAGAAAGAGAGAGAGAGAGAGAGAGAGAGAGAGAGAGAGAGAGAGGGGCGACTTAAGTTTTCACTACAAAACAAGTCACTTTTAACGACAAAAATATTGGTCGCCAATTGTCTGTTTTTTGGTCGCCAATGACATTCTGCGACCAAAAATTTTGGTCGCTACATTTGTCGCAAAAACCCTGTCGGGAAAGGTATTTGAGGGTTTTGCAGACTAAAAAAACCTTTTGTCGGCAAAAAGCAAGTCTTTAGCGGCCAAAATTTTGATCGCCAATAGTCAATTATATTTCTTTAAAATTATACATTTATCGACCAATGTTTTAGTCCTAATAGTCAAGGAATCGCCGACCAACACCTTTAGTCGCCAAAAGCTTCAAACGTGAAAAAAAAAAAAAAAATCGTTGTAGAACAATTTGATCCACTCTTGCAGATACTTGAACCGCCAACCTCCTGCACCATAAACCTTATGCACCACATTCTTCCCACTACGCCTCTATAGCACCATATAACTATATATGTGACATATACTATTTATATAGTACATACACCTATATTAATATGAAAATATATGTATAAACATAATTATTTTATTACATAATTATTGTAAAATAAACTGTTAAGTAGCAAAATAAAAATAAAAAATTAACTTTTAGCGACCAAAATAATTTTAGACGCTAAAAATGACCACTTTTGGTGACTAAAATTATTTTTTTTGTTGCCAATTGTAGACTTTTTGGCTATTAAAATTTTTTAAGTCACCAAAAAGCTTTACTTTTGGCTACTAAAATTTTTTTAGTCAGTAAAACCCATATAATCAGTGACCAAACTTATTTTTAGTCACCAATTGTAGACTTTTGGCTACTAAAAATTCTTTAGTCACTAAAACCCATATAATTAGCGACCAAACTTATTTTTAGTCGCTAATTGTAGACTTTTGGTTACTAAAATTGTTTAGTCGCCAAAAAGCTTTACTTTTGACTACTAATGCTGTTTTAGTTGCTAAAAGCTATACTTTTAGCGACCAAATTTTTTTTAGTCGGGAAATTTGGTCGCCGAATGTGCTTTTTCCTGTAGTGTTTTGGTTTGGAAACAATAAATATATAGACTTGGGTATTTTGGTCCTTTCGTCTAGGCAATGTCCTTATGGATAGAAAAATTTAGTGAGTGGATGTAATAGCCCGAGTCCGAAAACCCAACCCATTTTATTTTGGTTGGGACACATGGATATCCTGATTAACTTTGACCTTTTCTGGGTGGTTTAGGACTTTAGGGTGCTTGGGCTTGGCTTTCGAATAGCAGCCCAGATTTTGCTGTCTTGGGTTGGTCGTGCACGCGACTAAGGGGCTCATGCCTGTAATTCGTTGGAGTAGAGGTTGTGCCGCAATAGGCCCTGACTGGCCGCGACTGAATGAGGTGTTCAAGTCTGTGTATGAGGGAGAAGTTATGTGGCCCGGGAGTAGCTGCGAAAGAGGCCATGGACATATCGAAAGGGATTTGATAAGGATTAACTGAGTATGCCATCCAAGGTTGTCACAACCCAAACCCGTCTCAATAAGTTTAGCATCGTAACCGGCCAGTAATCCTAAGATTACCGAAGGCCTCTGAAACGGATTAACGAAATAAAGGTAATAGCGAAAGCAAATATATAAAATTTAATGTCTATAGAGCTATGCAGACGTATATAGGACACGAAATTTAAAACTTATATTCAAATATAAATAGAGACGTCATATATATATATATATACATATCATTGTCTTACATCACCCTTACAGATAGATAAACAAAAGTCTTGTCCAAGTAGAAGAAAAGGAAAGATAAAAACAAACATTACATGCACAAAACTTAATCACTTGAACCACTTGAGAACCTCCTCATGAGGTACATTGGTTGGCTTGACAAGACAGAACTCCAGGCAATAGCTTAAGCTTGGTCCTGCACCTGATCACCTACATACATAAATAATACAATGAGCTGGAGTCTAGTGAATAACAATAGAGTAAAGGTTTTTATGAATGATGTCTACCACAGATTCAGATGTTAGAGCTCATATCAGAAACATATTCAGATTCACATACTTATACAAATTTCATAAGCAGTTACACATGGTACATCCATTAGCTACAGATCACTTGGTTAAAAAGACCTACGTGCATAGTAGGTGATCATTAAGACCATAGTCGGTACCGACGACCATATAGGTCAACATCTTTGTGCACATATAGCCATGGTATTGTTACCCCCAGGTGAGGGCCACAGGAACATAGGCCACGGTATTGTTATCCTCGGGCGAGGGACACGTAAACATAGACCTCAGTATTGTTACCCCTGGGTAAGGGGCACATGAACATAAACCTCGGTATTGTTACCCCCAGGTAAGAGCCACATGAACACTTAAAAGCTAATAATGCCACGAATACATTTTAGAAAACTGGACAATCATTCATGATTCACAAATAGTATTTTAGAAAACAGATCATATCACATTGTTTGGAAAATACTTAAATTCAAATATAGCTTTACAGAGTCGTCACTCACAAATGGCTCCCGATATGGAACAGATCACTTACATAAAACTGATTGATCAGGTGGGTGTTAACATGTGACCTACAAACACATAACAGATACACTTGAACACACGTCCCAAAGGTGCTTAACTTATCATTCTTCTTTCTTGGTGTGTTTTTATCTTTTATCTTCGTTATTGTAGCTTAATCATAGCTTAGGAATGCCTTAGATGCAATGAAGATGCAAAAATGCACTTTGGAACACAGCCAAATTTTGAAAAACAAGGTAGTTCGCTCAAGCGACAAGTCTGCAAAAGTATTAGATGCTTGATTTTCACGCTCGAGCCAACTTTTGGTCGCTCGAGCCAAGGTTCAAAACAAAGGGTGGTCACTAGAGTGCAACTTCTATCGTATGAGCCAACCTCCAAACTTTGCAAAACTTCTAAGAGCTTGAATTTTATGCTCGAGCAATGGAACCGTCACTTGAGCGATTATGCCGAATTCTGGAATTTCCAAATTGCTCCCCAAGCTTCAAAACACAATTCTAATGCATCAAAACTCATTCTTTTGGGCCAAAAATTCATAAAACATTTGTAAACTTGTAAAACCTCATGAATTAAAGATCATTTCACAAAATCAAAGCCCAAAAGCAAGTCAATTGTTCAAAACCAAGCTTGAAACTTTGTATATTACTTATGCATATAATCTTGTGAATTTAAATCCCCCAAATCATGATCAAATGAGATAAAATGATGTAAAACCTGATGCATACTCAAAACAAAGCTAAGATTGGCACATGCATGTGCGAATTCTTTAGAGAAAACTTCAAAACATGATGAAATGAGCATGCATGCATGGATCATGTTGAATTCTGCTATCTAAACTTAATTCCTGCATTGGATCTTCAAATTTCTTTGAATTCACATGTAAATTAAGTTAAACTCATAGTGCGTGGATTAATTCTTGCCTAAAGTTCACAATTCTCTAACTATCTTCAATTGCTTCAAATTCTTTATCAATCTTTAGCAATCCTTCCTTTATCTCCTTGAATTCAATCTCTTCCTTTGGTCTCTCTCTCTTTCTCTCTCTCTCTCTCTCTCTCTCTCTCTCTCTCTCTCTCACGTTTCCTAGCTTAAGGAATGAGGATGAAGTGGATGTATGAGAGAGTTCTAGAGTTGTATTGGCCTTATATAGTCTAATTAGTGGAGCTTAATTAAGCTTAAGACAAATCAATTGGCATTATTTTATTCTAATTATTTGATTCTGAATCGAATTCTAATTAAACTTACTATAAATTTCTAAAAATCACAAATAACACGTATACCTAGGCAATTTCGAGTTCGGTGGCCGATAAGGCCTTCAATTCAAGTACCGAAACAAAAATTCAAACAAATATTGTTACTATGGACAGATATAAACACAAATAACACAATACACATACAATTAACTCAGAATTTCAACTTAATTACTCATTAAGCATTCTTAATCAAGGATTATAGGCTAATCACAGATCAGGGTTGTTATAGTCTCCCCCCTTTAAGAGTTTGGTCCTCTAAACTTGAATTACCTTCATTACAGAAGAATGCCAGGTCCAATGGAAACAAATCAAGATATCTCATCATGTCTTCTTCGGTTTCCCACGTCGGATACATCCCTCCATGATTTTGCCAATCAACTTGCACCAACGGGATTTCTTTATTTCTCAATCTTTTGATCCTCCAGTTCACAATTTGGATCAGCCAATTTTCATAAGTAAAATCATCTTTCAAAAGCACATGAATTGGTTCAATCACATGTAGCGGGTCTCTTAAATAATCCCGAAGTATTGAGACATGAAAGACATTGTGCATATTCTCTATAACTTTGAGGTAAAGCCACTTAATACGTTACTAGATTGATTTTCTCGATAATCTCATAAGATCCAATGTATCGTGGTGCCAATTTGCCTTTAACTCCAAACCGTGTTTGGCCTTTCATCCGAGTCACTTTAATGAACACATGATCACCGACTTCATATTCTCTATCTCTTCTTCGGACATCTGCATAATTTTTTTGACAATTTTAAGCGGTTTTTAATCGTTACAGTATCAGTTTCACTTTTTTAGGCTTCTCTTGTACAAGTTTCGGTCCCAATAACAACCTGTCTCCTACTTCGGCCCAACAAATCAGAGATCGACATTTTTTACCATACAAAGCTTCAGAAGGAGCCATCCTAATACTGGAATGATAGCTGTTATTATACACAAACTCGGCTAGAGGCAAGTACGTCTCTCAATTCCCTTGGAAATCTCATACACACATTCTCAATATGTCTTCTAAAGTTTGAATGGTCTGTTCAGATTGGTCATCTGTCTGTAGGTGATAAACACTGCTCAGTCTCAATTTAGTTCCCAAGGCATGTTGCAAAGTTTTCTAGAACCTTGAAGTGAATTTTGAGTCTCTGTCAGATACAATAGACATTGGCACATCGTGTAGCCTCACAATCTCATCAATGTAAATGTTAGCCAATTTATCCACATTGTAAAAAGTTTTGACAGGAAAAAAACGAGCAGACTTAGTTAAACGATCAACAACTACCTAGATAGAGTCCATACCTCTTGAAGAGCAAGGCAGTTCGATAATAAAGTCCATCGTGATATGCTTCAATTTCCACTCTAGTATAAGAAGCAGCTAAAGCAATCCAGCGAATCGTTGATGTTTGACTTTCATTTGTTGGCAGTACAAATACTTGGCTACATAGTCAGCAATGCACTTCTTCATACCAAGCCACAAAAAATTCTATTTCAAATTTTTGTACATTTTTGTGTTCCCAGATGCATAGCAAATTTAAAAATTGTGAGCTTCAATCATAATACGCTTTCTTAATTTAGAATGGTTTCGGTACACAAAGTCTGCCCTAGAATTCCAACGCATTACTTTTTAACACAAATCTCGATCTTGGTTTAGAATCAATTTCATCCACAATCATTTTCAGGAACTCATCTTCAAACTGTTTTTCTTTAACTTCTTCAATAATAGCTGGCTGTGCAAAAATAACAACTAAGACTCCACTTTGTTCTCATAAGACAATCTCAATTTCATTCCTTTCTAGATCATACAATAACTCTTTCTGACTGGTGAGCAAACATGCCAAATTCCCAATGGATTTTTGGCTCAAAGTATCTGCTACTACACTACATTTGCCTTTCTTGGATGATATAGAATCTGCAAGTTATGGCCTTTTATCAGTTCGAGCCATCTTCTTTGTCTCATATTTAGTTCTTTCTAGGTGAAAAAATATTTCAGGCTTTTATGATTTGTATACACTTTACAAGTTGTTTTGTACAGATAATGGCGCCAGATTTTCAAAGCAAAAACCACAACTGCAAGTTCAAGGTCATGAGTCGGATAATTCTTTTCATGTGGGCGGAGTTACCGAGAAGTATAAGCAATCACCATACCATTTTGCATTACCCTAGACCCTTATAAGAAGCATCACTATAGATTTGGAACCCATCTATACCATTGGGCACAGTCAATATTGGTGTAGGTATCAATATGGTCTTCAACTCTTGAAAGGCTAACTTCCTCTGATCATTCCAATCAAAGGGTACATTTTATGTGTTAATTGTGTGAGTGACATAGCAAGTTCGGAAAAATCTTTTACAAATTGACGGTAATAACCAACGAGCCCCAGAAAAATTTTAATTTTTGATACATTAGTTGGTCTTGGCAAGGTCACAATGGCTTCAATTTTCTGTCTGTCAATTAATATGCCATCCTTGTTGATTACATGCCCTAGAAATATGATACTGTCAAGCCAGAATTCATATTTGGACAGCTTTGCATACAATTTCTTTTCTCTCAGAGTCTGTAGTACCATTCTCAAAATGATTTTCATATTCTTCCCTACTTTTGGAGTAAATCAAAATATTGTTAATAAACACAACAAAACTTATCAAGAAATAGTTTGGAAACCCTATTCATTAGGTCCATGAAAGCAGTTGGTGCATTGGTTACCCCAAACAACATTACCAAAAATTCATAGTGCCCATATCTAGTTCAAAATGTAGCTTTCTCTATGTCTTTTGCCTTAACTTTCAACTGGTAATACCCGGACCTAAGGTTTATTTAGAAAATACTTGGGCTCCCTGGGGTTGATCAAACAAATCATCTATTCGAGGTAGTGGATACTTGTTCTTCACAATTACTTTGTTCAATTCTTGATAATCTATACGTAGCCTCAAAGTCCCATCTTTCTTCTTAACAAACAACACTGAAGCACCCCAAAGTGAAGTGCTCGACCGGATAAATTTCTTATCTAATAACTCATGCAGTTGGACTTTCAAATCTTGTAATTCGGTGGTTGACATTCGTTATGGAGTTTTGAAAATTGGTTGTGTTCTAGGTAGTACCTCAATGGTAAATTCAATTTCCCTATCAATCAAGTCACTGAGTAGTTCATTTGGAAACACATTGGGAAATTCATTGACTATAGGGATGTTCTCTACATTAACACTGTCTGTGAGCATAGTCAATTCACAACACAAGTAATCCCGACACCCGTTTTTCAACAGTTTATTAGCCTTCATTGAAGAGATCAAATATGGGGGAGGAACTATCCCATTCCCAATAACCACAAACTCAGGTAAACTAGGCAGTCAAAACACAACAGATTTGGCAACACAATCAATAGTAGCATAGAATTTCGTTAACCAATCCATCTCCAATATGTAGTCAAAATGATCAATAGCCACAGGCATCAAGTCAACATATAACAACACATCACCAATCATAACGTCATATACAAGATACACATAAGCACATATCATAGAACACCTAGATGGTGTAGATATATATAACACATAGTTCATTTGTTCTATAGGTCTAGTCAATTTGCGAGAAAAAGCATGTGACACAAATGAATTTGTAGATCCAGAATCTATTAACATGTATGCATTTTGGGTACAGATAGGGAGTATACCTAACACCACAAATTCGGTATTCTGAACATCTCCTGGCACAAGTGCAAACATTCTTCCTTGCCTCAAGGTTTCTTTTCCCTTATTGGTTCTTGTACTTGTTCGCGGTACAGAAACAGATCCGACTGAACCTGTTGGCACCTTCAGCTATGAGTGGGCAGTCTTTTACCATGTGGCCAATTTTGCCACACCGAAAACAAGTACCAGTTGCATGGTAACAGGCACCTTTATGTTTTCTCCCACATTCAAAACAAATAGGTGCAGATCCACTACTTTGACTTGAATTGCTAGTAGATCTCCTATTTTGCTTCTTGTTCATAGAAAATGAGCGACCCTTTTTGAAATTGAACCCATATCTTTTGCCTTTCTATTCATTTGTCAAAGCTTTAGTCTAGTTCATTGCCGCGAAGTTAGCTTCTGTCATTAAGGCTCAGTCAAGAACATCCACATAATTAGGCAATTTTAACACGCTGACTCGATCAAACACATCTAGATTGAGGCCACCTTCAAATTTTTAGAATTTCTTGTAATCTGTGTATACCATGTGAGGATCAAATCGAGCTAATTCGGTGAACTTAGCTTCATACTCAATAACAGACATGTTGCCTTGCTTAAGTTGTTCAAACTCTGACACTTTTCTATCTCGAAAGCACTAAGGGAAATATTTCTCATAAAAGATCTCTTTAAACTGTTTCCATGTCATGACTCCGTAACTATCTCGGATCAACATCCACCAATGCCAGGCTTCGTCTTTCAAAGTGTAAGTAGCCAATAAAACTTTTTGAATTTCAGTACATGGGAAGACTTCAAATAATTTTTCAGTTTCAATTTCTGACATCCGCGTTTCAACTTTCAATGGCTTAATACCACCCAAAAGGTCAGTGGCTTCATCTTGTTAAATTTTTGAGTCAACCCAATAATGTCATTATTAACTAGTTCCACTTGCAATGGAGAAGGCAAAAGAGGTAGTGATTGTTGCCTTTGTTATTGTCTCATGTACTCTGTTAAAGCTTCTAACATTTGTTCCATTCGGTCCATGCGCGCATCGGATGATTCAGATATATCATCATTTCTTGTTCTTTCCATTGCTATATGTAAACAAAACGATAATAAACATAGGCAAATAAATATTTTCACAATGTTCATAGCGTTCGGTTTCATTCATTTCATATTACACATGCTCACATAGTCATGTCGTTCAGATATGTTCACATGATTATCACACACACACTCACACATGCTGATGCAATGTCCATAATTCTTTTCTAGGACATCTTATACCTCATATGGGCTCGTGTTTACAATATAACACGTGCTCTAATACCACTCTATCACGATCCAAATCTACCCCAATAGGTTTAGCATCATAACCAGCTAATAATCCTAAGATTACTGAAGGCCTTTGAAACGGATTAACGAAATAAAGGGATTAGCGAAAACAAATATATAAAATTCAATATCCATAGAGCTGTGCAGACATATATGAGACAAGAAATTTAAAACTCATATTCACATATAAATAATGACGTCATATATACACATATCATTGTCTTACGTCACTCTCACACATAGATAAACAAAAGTCTTGTCTAAGCAGAAGAAAAGAAAAGAAAAAAAACAAACACTATGTGCACAAAACTTAACCACTTGAACCATTTGGAAACCTCCTCAGGAGGCACATTGGTTGGCTTGACAAGACAGAACTCCAGACAACAGCTTAAGCTTGGTTCCGCACCTAATGACCTACATACAGAAATAATACAATGAGCTGGAGGCCAATGAATAATAATAGAGTAAAGGTTTTTATAAATGATGTCTATCACAAATTTAGAAATCAGAGTCATATTAGAAACAGATTCAGATTCACATACTTATACAAATTTCATAACCAATTATACGTAGTACATTCATTAGTTATAGATCACTTGGTTATAAAGATCCACGTGCAAAGTAAGTGGTCATTAAGACCATAGTCGGTATCGACGACCATATAGGTCAACATCTTTGGGCACATATAGCCATGGTATTATTACCCCCAAGCGAGGGCCACATGAACATAGGTGTAGACAACCCATTTTTGACCGCCCTTAAGACTTGGATGCGATTGATGGTTTACTTGATAGAGAAAGGTGTGCAGGGGAAAGGTTCAGTTTCTTTGGTAAGGAGAGAGTTAAATCTCAACTTCATATCCCTTTTGGACCAAAACAATCTTAATCAAAAGATTTTATACCTTAAAACCTTCTCTTTCAAAACTTTTTTGAAATAAAGTTTTTACGATGTTCCGAGGCTCGCATTTTGTCAAATGTTACGCTTTTCGGTAAACCGAGCAAGGACAAAGTGGAAATGAATGAAAGAGAGATGAAATCCTTGAAAAATCCTTCAAAACACCTTGTCTAGGGGTTTGGAGTTGAAGAAAAGAGGAGAAGAGAGACGAAAACTAGTTTGGGAGAGGTTCGGCATGAATCCGGGTAGGACCGAAACTGCACGACTCCACCGAAACGGGCATAACTCTTTACACAGGAGGAATTTTTATGCGAGGTTGGTGCCATTGGAAAGCTAACTTTTGGGGCTTCAATGTGGCCACATGGCCGACTAGAAAATCAGATGGAAGACCAGAAAAATCAGGTGGTCCAAAGTGGTTCAGCATGAATCCGGGAGGACCAAAAACTGCGCGGCTTCACCGAAACGGGCATAACTCTTTTCACAGGAGGAATTTAGATGTGAGGCCATTTCCATTGGAAAGGAGACTTCCAGGGCTTCATTGCACACTCAAGGATCTCCTAAAACCAAGTCCGGGTGGGGGAGATATGGTTGGTTGAAGTCCGGTTGGACCGAATCTGCGCGGCTTCACCAAAACAGGCATAACGTTTTGCACAGGAGGAATTTTAATGCAAGGTTTGTGGCATTGGAAATCTAACTTCAAGGGCTTCATGGTCGAACAGCTTTAGACCTTGAATCTTTTGAACCCTGGTCGGCCGACCAAGGCAAGTGGTCGGCCGGCCACTTGAACTGGTCGGCTAGCTACCCTCTATTTTGTCTCTCTGAGTGTGTTCTAGCTATGCCAGCTGGGAGCCATTTGCAGCATCCTCCATACACGTGTATGGAGGATCTTCAAAGTGGTTTTTAGCTTCCAAGAGAAGCTTTAGACCTCTTTGTCTATATAGGAGGTCCTCTCATTCCTTTGGGCTGGTGAGAAAAAACCAGCTGAGATATACACCCATTTCCCCTCCATCTCTCTACTTCAAGCCTTCAAACACCCTTGTTCTTGGTCATTTTACACTACACCTCATAGCCTACCACCTCCACCATCCATTCAAGCATCTTGGAGGTCATTTGCAAAGCTTGAGGAGTCACATTCTTGGTCTAGAAGTTGCTGAGGGTCGGCTCTACAAGGGTAAGCCTCTATTTTCCCCATTTTTGCATTATTTTGCTCCATTCATTAGCCCTATTTGCAAGAATTTTCAAGCCTTGGTGTAAAATGAAAATAGTCTTACTTTGAGCTCCTCTTCATGTTTGTTTAAGGGCACTTTGCTGTTGGAGGTCATCTACTTCCCCTTATCCTCTATCTCTCTTTTAGGGCTATTTTTGCATCATATCTTAGGCTTACTTGTGAACATTTTAGAGATTTTTCATAAACTAAAAAAGTTTTTATTTTGAGCCCTTCTTCAATTTTTATTCAGGGCATTTTTCTGTTTGGGGTCATCTTCCCCTATGCATGCTTCATTCTTTCATGATTAGGGCCATGCATTAGAGCACTTGCATTGGCCATGGTTTGGCCTCTTAGCCACTGAGATATTTTTGAGGGCCAAAATTAGAGGGGGGTGACCCCCTCTCTCCTTGTCTTGTTTGGTGGTCTTTTGGGCCTTCCAAAGGGACCCTATTTTGCATTCATCAAAGTCATGTTTCAGGCCTCATTCTGTGAGTTTTGGGGTCTGCCTTGGCTTTGTCCAAGGCCCTTTTGGCCATATTTTATGTCTACAATGCATGTGTAGAGCAATCCCATCCAAGGCCTTTCAAAGGGGCCTTTCTTTGTATGCTTCCTTGACTGATTTCAGGGCCAATTTTGTGAGTTTTAGGGCTGTCATATTTGATTTCCAGAGTTGGTTTTTCCATGCTAAGTGTCTATCTTGTATGTGCTCAACAACCCCTTGAATGGCCTTCCAAAGAAGCCCCTCATTTTTGCATGCATTGGCTGCATTTCAGTGATTATTTGGGCATATTTTGGCATGTTTTATTCACTGTTTTTGGCTGGTTTGATGAGTTCTCATTTTCTTCATATACATGCCATGTAAACCATGCTTGCTAGCCAATGTTGCATGCTATTTTAGTCCATCATGTTAGCATCTTTTGGCCATACTCTAAACTAGAAATGTGCATTTTTTGGGACTGCCTTGGCTCTGTCTTTTGACTTCATGATCAAATAATGCTTGCTTTGTATACTTGTGGTTCAATACATGTGCCTAGTTTTGAGTTTCGAGGCTTATTCCATGCATCGGGTGCCATATTTCCATGTTTCGGGATTATTTAGCATCATGTTTTTAGTGCTGGAAATTACATGTTCATAGGCCATCTTTCATTCTTTGCCATGCTTTGGTAGAGTGGCATTTGATGCCTTAGGTTCGGTCCTCGGTATGCGTGCATGTGTGCACGCATTTCGGTTGTCTCATTTTCATCTAATGGCCACTGATGTGAGTGTGGCTGAGGTCCACTCATGTTGGTGTAAGTCCATTATGCATTGTGTATGCCTTTTCAATTTATAGCATTGCGTATGCTAGGTTGCGTGTTAGTGCATTGTGTATGCCATGTTACATCGAGCATTGTGTATGCCATCTCATTTGCATTGTGTTTGGGATAGGAGTTAGCCCAAGCACGGGAAACGAGGGACGTTTCGTACTCCAATGACGGAACGTGTCTCAATTCCCTGTCGCCGACACTCCGGATTACCCATGATGGAGTTTAGGTCTTGTTGTGTTTTCATGTGCATTCATTTCATATTGAGTCATGCAATTCGACTCCTCGGCCATCACGCATCGATATACTTGATTAGTGGCACGAGGATCGAGGACTACACTCCCTGAAGAGTAGTCATGCATACATATGTGAAATACTTTGCCATGCCTCTTTCTTGCCTTTGTTGCAGAAAAAACCAGAGTCCAGGGGCAGAAAGTGGTCGGCCGACCAGGTTTTTTGGTAGGCCGACCACCTTTTTTGGTTTTCACCATGAGGGGTGGTCGGCAGGTGTTTCCTAAGCCAAGAGCTGGTCGGCAGCCTTCCCCAGGTGGAGTTTCAGCCTCCTGGAGCTTTGTGTAAGTTTCTGAAATCAGCTGCAAACAATGGCGGGACAAGGCATCGCGATGGAATTTACCGACCAAGCGCATCGAGCATGCATGCATTCATTGTCATCCAAAACAGAGCCGGGGCAAACCATTTGCATGCCATTTTATAGCTTACTTAGCTAATTTGTTAGTTAGTTAATGGATGTCAAATAATTAGCTGTAATTCGTCATTCATTTCGGACTGTATTATTTATTCGGACCCTCCGAGCGAGGGCACAATTGTAATAAGTGTGCGTGCGTGTGATGTATGTCTTCCAACCCCACGTCTTTCTCCCTTTTATTTACCAGTTTATGATGGTTAGATTAGGGCATGTTTCAATTAGCATACAGTATGATAGCATGTTTGCATTTATTCATCTGTCTAGCATGCACCGGGCTCGGCGCATCGTGCTAACTACATTTGTATTTCAATTTCAAGTTGAATACTTGTTAGTTGTAGCATTTCACATGCCATCTTTAGAATAGCCGAGCCTATCTTAGTTACATTTTGCATGTGTTGCATTAGGCATTTCTGTATAGTTAGGATCATGTATGGATTTCTAACATAGCTTTTGTTTTGGCTTGGAGTACTCGGTAAGTGTTTATGCTTTAGCATCCTTGCATGCGTGTGAGTGACTGCCATGATAGCATGCTTACCATGAGGCTAAGTGCTTATATGATATAATTGCCTGAATGCCTGTGGGTGAAGGTTGTGTTATTTGGATTGGAACAATTCATCAAATTGTGAGTTTTAAGCCCACTAGATAGTGGCAAAATCATGTTTTCTAAGCCCACCCGAGGGTGGCAAATCCACGTCTTAGCCTACTTACGAGTAGCACCATCAAACCATTTTCAAACAAACAAACATGAGATGTTTTGTTCTAATTCAGGCGATCCAGTCTATACTTGTATGCTGTATGCATCACATAGTAAATCTAGGCTAATAACCGGAATAAGAACGCATAATGTTTTCAAAACTAGATATCATGGTTAGTAGAGACCGATCTTTGATCGGGCGAGCGGGGGTGCTCACGAAGTGACCTTTCCCAATCGTACCCAAGTTCCCGAGCCGAGGTAACTTTGGTGATGACGGACACGTGGCCTTAGGCAACGAGTCAGGGTTTTCTAAATTTCCCAAAATAAAATATTTAGGTGGCGACTCTGTATCTGGCAAAGCAGTCCATGATTTGGCACTTCTTTCAAAAAATATGTTTTCAAAAATGATTTGCCGGATTTGGACTCTTTGATGATTCATCGGTCTTGCATTGCACTCTGCGAGATTAGATACAAGACCGTGACTCAAATTGAGCCTGAACTGTAGCATGAGGCCCAAGGGCGCATCTACAGTTTCTGGCGACTCTGCTGGGGATTTAGAGAACTTAACTCGAACTCATGATATCTTGTTTTGACTACACTTATGTGTTTCTTTGCATTGCATTTGCATTGGTGCGCCTAGGACACCGTGTTTGCCATCTGCTATTCCTGAGTGGTTTGCCAGAGGCTGCGGCCATAAGGCTTACCGGTTACGGGCTCTGCCAGTATGGGAACACAAACCCCGGTTTTATTAGGGCACCCTTTTGACCATTCGACCTAGTGCATATTCGGAATCCGTAGTTATCATTCCAAACTAGGACAGGTTGCTTACCTGATAGGTTGTTTGAAACCGTTGCGTGTGTTGTGAAACCCTAGTTCCTAACAAAATAGGACAGGGAAACCTTACCCCAGCATAGGGGTGTTTTGGCTCTTATTTGCCTGCTATGTACTGTTAGGGTGTGCCTTTACAGGGAATGCACGTATCAGTTTGCAAGTTTGGGTATCAAGCCTGCGGGCGTCAGAATGTGAAGAATCAGTTTTACCCGAGGGTATCAAATTTGAGGCGGAATTTTGGGGGCAGAATTCAGTAGAGGGCACAGTCACCTTGCTATGCTCATATCTGTTTTGGTGAAGTTGAGCTGAGGTGCCTTCTGTTTTCTCTTTTGCTAGGTAGTCCTGGAATCATAGCTTCAGAAGGCTCCATTATCCCCCGGGTACATTGGATTTGTGCTGATAGATTTTGTCAGGTCAGAGACTCAGTTTAAGGGTAATCAGGGCCAGAGAAGGCTAGTCAGGCACAGACCACCAATACAACAGCTACCAGATAAGTGATCTTTGAGCAGTCGGGTTGAGATTTCCGAGCCTACTGCAGACACAGATATACCAGTTGCTCAATTAGATCAGGACAGTATGCCAGGCTTAAAAGAGATGGTGCGCCAGCTCCAGAATAGTATGAAAGCCATGCAGCAAGACGTTGTCCGTCAAGCGGAATTCGCCAAGCAACAGGTCGTGGTCATAGCCCAACAGGCAGAGACAATTGCCAGGTTAGAGCAGCAAACTAGAGTATCTACTTCACACCAGGCTCCTCCCCCACCAAGAGTTCCCATACTCGGGGAGGCAACCCACGTCCAGGATGATACAGACATTCCAGGCGGGCCAGCTCCGCCCCCGGTTCTACCCCAGCTATCTAAAACACCCACCAACCTACCAGACTCCCCCTCTGAGTTCGAGATGGACCCCACAACATTGAAAGTGAGCAAGCTTGAGAAATTGTTCAAAAAGTCTCAGGGGGCCCACTCTATTCCTGATATAGAGGGTGGTTATACCAACTCAATGGTGACCTTGCCGGAGCGATTTAAAATGCCGCATATCGATCGGTTCGATGGCACTAAAGACCCAATGGTGCACCTCTAACTGTTTTCTAATATCTTGAGACCAATGGGTTTGACCACAGCCTAGAAATTGTCACTATTCGGCCGAACCCTGTCTGGGATAGCCGCAATCTGGTATGCAAAATTGGAGAACTCAGTGAAACAGAACTGGGAAGAGCTGGCTGAGGCCTTTATTGCTCAATACTCCTACAACACACAGATTGAGGTCAGAACTCGTGATCTTGAAGTCACCCGCCAAGAGCCAAATGAGGGTTTCTCAGAGTTCGTGACGAGATGGAGAGCAAAGGCCTCAATGATGACTATAAAACCTTCCGACAAAGATCAGATCAAGATGATTGTTCGAAATCTGCATGGCAAGTTGCTGCAAAAGATGGTCGTTCTGCCTCTGTTTACCTTTCCAGCCCTTCATGAAATGGGGGTTCAAATCGAGGATGCCATCCGACAAGGGATCTTTGCAGAAGATAATGAGCTGTTGAAGAGAAATGTTGCTCACAGTTCCAATGCTACTACTGATGGTAGTGCAGCTGTGAAATGCTCAGAAGTAGACTCTATCACCATTTCCCTCAATGGCCAAAGAACCGCCACTTCAAATCGGCCCTGAGCCCGAAAATTCCATCCTCTTTACGTAAGTCTCTCTCAAGCTTTGAAAAAGTTGCGAGAAGAAGGGCACCTAAAACTCCTAGAACCCCAACCCCTTCCAAATCCTCTTCCACCAAGATATGACCCAGCTAAATACTGTTCCTATCATCAACAGCACGGTCATGATACGAACCGTTACATCCGCCTCTGTCATAAGATTCAGGATCTTATTGATGAAGAGACCCTAGCTCCACCCAAAGGACCTCAGGTTAGTACTGACTCGTCACCTCCTCACCTCAACCTCATCCATACACTACCATCCACCTTTGACCCCAGTATATACATCACCCCGGCCCATCTACCCAAGTGTAGACACCCCATTTTGGACCGACCTTAAGACTCAGACGTCACTGATTGAGCGCTTGGTGATGTTGCATATTGTGTTAGTTCTGAAGTTTTAGAGTCTCGGCTGCGAGCCTTGCCTCCGGACTTCGGGGCTCTTTTGTGCTTTGCCTCGGTTTGCGAACCGAGTCCCGTTTTCTCTGTTTTCTCTTCCCGAAGGGAGGGAGAGGTCTCGTAGACCATCTCTCAGGGGCCATAGGCTACGTTTTGTGGTCGTAGGCCATTTTTGCATCCGTTTTGCATCCGTTTTGGTTCATTTTTGGTGGAGACCTTGTTTACATTGTTAGAAAGCTTGTAGGAGGGTGGGAGGCCAGCAATGTTTCTGAAAATCCAATTTTATTTCTTCATCGCTCTTCGTCGCTCGTTTTCCTCACTAGAAAGCTAATGTTGACCACTCCCGGGCCACTTTCTTTAGCCCTAAACCCCATATTTGTGTTGTACACACCTGGGAGGCCACCAATATATATAGGCCGGCCAGTAATTGTCCTTGACCCTTTTGAACCCCTCTAAAAAGTTGGCTTTTCTCTCTCCTGGTTCACATTTTCTAGGTTTTGACCACATAGTTGTGTTGTGCACACATGGGAGGCCACCTTTTTGAGGTGGCCAGCCAGCAATCTTCATTGCCCCTTTTGACCCTTGGCCGGCCGGCCATGGGGGGTGGCCGGCTGGCCACCTGAACCTTTTGAACCTGGCCGGCCTTGATCCTCTCTCCAAGTGTGTTCCAGCTGTGCAATTTGTTTTCCCCCAGATTTTGTATCCGGGGGGTTGCCTTTTGGGGGGGAAATTTGAATTTGATTTTCCCCCCTTTCCTTGCCTCTCTCCCTCTATAAAACCAGCACCCCAGCTCCATTTTGAAGGGTTACAAAAACCAACTGGAGCCTTGCATACAACTTTCCCTCTCTCTCTCTTCCAAACCCTTCAAACCCTAAGGTTCTTGCACCCTTTACACTACACCTCCAAGCCTACAACCTCCATACTCCATTCCAGCAACTTGAGGCTGTTTTTTAGAGCTTAGGAACACCATTTCTCAGACCAAAAGCTGCTGGAAGTTTGGACTACAAGGGTGAGCCTCATTTCTCTCTCTTTTTGCTCTATTTTGCATGCAATCTTAGCCTTTGTTGCTTACATTTTTGGGCTCCGACCTGAACTGTAAATAGTCATATTTTGATCTTCTTTTCATGTTTGATCAAGGACCTGTTGCTTTTTGAGGTCTCCTACTGCCACTTGCCTCTTTATCTCTCTTTTAGGTCTTTTTTTGCATGGTATTTTAGTCTTATTTTTGAGCTGTTTTGGACTTGATCATAAACTGTGAAATGTCTTGTTTTAAGCCGCTCTTCAACTTTGTTCAAGGGCTCTCCTCTGTTTGAGGTCAGCTGCTACCACTTGCCTCTTTATCCCTCTTTTAGGCCTTTTTCTTGCATGCTGATTTAGCCTCACTTTTGTTCATTTTCGAGACTTGATGTAAACTGTAAAGTGCTTCATTTTGAGCCCCTCTTCAACTTTGTTGAGGGATCTTCACTATTTGGGGCCATCTGCTGTCCCTTGTCTCTATTCTCTCAGTTAGGGCCATTTTTGCATGATAGATTAGACCTATTTATGTTCATTTTTGAGACTTGTTATAAACTATTAAAAGGCTTGTTTTGACATCATCTTCATGTTTTATTAAGGGAATTATTTTATTTGAGGTCACATGCTTCCTTGTATGCTTGATTGTCCCTTGTTTTGAGCCTTACACCTAAGCCCCAATTGCATGCTTTGTTTGGCCTTCTCGCCACTGAAATCCAGTGGATTTTCAGTGGCTGGAACACTGTTTTGAGAGCCAAGATTAGAGGGGGGGTGACCCCCTCTCTCCTTCTCTTGTTTGGTGGCCTTTTTGGCCTTCCAAAGAGACCCTACCTTGCATGCTTCGAAGTCACTTTCCAGGGTCAATTTGGTGAGTTTTAGGACTACCATATTTGATTTTCATAGTTGTTTATTCCATGACAAATGTCCACCTTGCATGTGCTTAATAACTCCTTGCATGGCCCTCCAAAGTAACTTATTATTTTTGCATACCATGGTTGCATATCAGTGGTTATTTGGGCCTATTTTCATATGATTTATTCACTGATTTTTGCTGGTTTGGTGAGATTACATTTGCTTCATATACTTTCCATGTAAACCATGATTGCTAGTCAAGATTGCATGCTATTTTGTCCACCATGCTAGCATCTTTTGGCCATGCTTTGAACTGGAAATGTTCATGTTTTGGGACTGCCTTGGCTCTGTCTTCATTCTTCATGATCAAAATAATGCATACTTTGTATAGTTATAAGTCATTCCATGTGCCTAGTTTCGAGTTTCGGGTTTCATCTCATGCATCGGGTGCCATTTTTCCATGTTTCGGGGCCGTTTAGCATCATATTTCAGTGCTGGAATTTGTGAGTTTGAATGCCATCTTGCATCCCTTGCCATACCTTGTTAGAGTTACATGTTATGCCTTAGATTCGGTCCTCGGTTTGCATGCATGCGTGCACGCATTTCGAGAGTCTCATTTTCACCTAATGGCTACTGATGTGAGTGTGGCTGAGGTCCACTCATGTTAGTGTAAGTCCATTATGCATTGTGTATGCCATTTCATTTCATAGCATTGCGTATGCAAGGTTGTATGTCAGAGCATTGTGTATGCCTCGTTACATCGTGCATTGTGTGTGCCATTTCATAGCATTGCGTATGCTAGGTTGCATGTTAGGATTGCATTCATGCATGTCATGCATATTGCATTGTGCTTGGGATAGGAGTTAGCCCAAGCACGGGAAATGAGGGACGTTTTGTACTATGAGTGACAGAATGTGTCTCAATTCCCGGTCGCCGACACTCCGGATTATCCATGATGGAGTCTAGGCCTTGTTGTGTCCATATGTGCATTCATTTCATATTGAGTCATGCAATTTGACTTCTCGACCATCATGCATCGAGATGCGTGATTGGTGGTACGAGGATCGAGGACTACACTCCCTGAAGAGTAGTCATGCATACATATGTGAAAATACTTTGCCATGCCCCTTTGTTGCTCTCTGTTACAGCAAATCAAAAATCAGCAACCTTCTGGAGCCTGGCACGTATCCCAAGAATAATTGGAAACAGAGGCAAACCGGGACATCGCAAGGGATTCTCCGCACAAGGCAACCCGAGCATGCATCATTCATCATTTGGAACAGAGCTGAGGCGGTCCATGGATTTGCGTGCCAATTTACTGCTTTCCTAGATTAATTTGTTAATTAATTAGGATTCTGTATTTATTCGGGACTGTATTATTTATTCATTTGGGACTGTTGTAGACACCCCATTTTTGACCGTCCTCAAGACTTGGACGTCACCATTGGAACACTTGGTGATTACCCTTGTTTGTGTTCGTCTTGAGTTCCCGGAGGTTTCGGTTGCGTGCCTTGCCTCAGGACCTCTCGACTCGATCGTGTTGTGTCTGGTCTTGCACTAAACACTTGGGTTTTGCCTTGGAGGGGTAGGGAATGCCTTGTGAGGCATCCCCACGCATCACCGGCCATGGCTTGAGGCCACCGGCCAGTTTTTTTATGCCATCGGCAATGTATATTTCCGGTCGGCACTCTTTGTTGTCGGTCGGCCATTTATTTTGCCAAAATGGCAATTTTGAATGGCCGATCACTGTTCATCTACTTTTGGTAGATATATTGTGCCAGCTGTGATAGCTGGCACCCACCTTTTCTCCCCTCCATACACGTGTATGGAGGGATCTCTCTCTTGACAAATTTGACAAGCTTTACAAGAGAGAGCTCTATAAGAGAGAGTCTCCTCTCTTGGATTTAGGGTTAGACAACATTTTTAGAGAGCTCTGGTTTTAGGTTAGGATTTATATACCTATCCTATATCTCTCCCTCTCTCTCTTGAGCTTAGTGTGTGTGTTTTGTCTTACTTTTGCTCACAAGCACCCACCATCACACCATCCCTTGGAGCTGAGGCCTCTTGAGGGTTGTTTTGGAGGTTTTGAAGCTGGTTTCAACCTAAAGAAGCTGCTGGAACTCCATTGTTGAAGAGAGTCTTCAAGGGTAAGAAGCTTGCTCCTTTTTCCCCCTTTCTTGCATTGTATTTTTGCCTACCTTACAACTGTTTCTGTGTTTAGTATATAACATAAAAAAGTTCTGTTTTTAGGCCATCTAAATAGTTTGTTTAGAGTGTTTTGTGATTTGAGGTTGTTTAACCCCTTTTGAGGCTTGTAAGGCTCCTTTTTGTGCCATTTTGTGTGAGCTCCGGGACCATTGAGTTTGGGCCTCCTCACCACTGAAATCTTGAGGGATTTCAGAGATGGAGATGGTGCCTTGAGGTCCCAAGAAGGAGAGGGCCACCTCCTCTCCTTGTTGTCCTTGAAAAGGACCATTTTTTGGCCTCTTGAGGGAGCACCATGTTTAGGTTCATGTTGACCATGCCTTAGCTATTTTTTGTGCTTATTATGTCATAATATGCCTCTGTTTTTAGTTGGTTTTGGTACACCATGCTTGCTTAGCATACATGCCTTGTAATGCCATTTTGTTGCCTTAACATGCCTTTGGTTGTAAACCATTGTTCTAGCATGTTTTAGGCTTGGCTTTGTGAAGCTTTCATGTTTATTTTGCCATGATTAAGGTCTGTCCTTAGTTGTTTGGATCGATTTTAGCATGTATTGCATAGTCCCTTTGCATTTTGGCTTGTTGGCCTCAAGTGTGTGATTGTGTGGTATGCATTACTTGCATCATTTTTAGTGGTTTGGGACCACTTGCCATGCTATTTCAGTCCTCATAACATGCTTGCATGCTTGCTTCTTGATGCTTATTTGATGCTTTAAAAGCTTGCGTTGAATGCTCCATGTTTGGTCTCTTTTGCATGCTTCCATTTTTAGGATACTTGGATGCCATCTAGGTGTTCCCTTAACATTGTTTAGGTCTGCCTTGAATATGTTTTAAGTCTTCTTAGCCTTGTGGGGCTTGGTTGGCTTGGCCATGGTTTAAGTCTCCTTGCCTTGCCTTGCCTCAAGTATTTAGAGCAATTGCATGCTTTGTTTGTCTCATTTGCTTGGTTTAGCACCATCATTAACCTGATTTTCAAAGCTCGTGTGCATGCCATATGTCCATGTTTGCATCTTCTTAAGTGTGCTTGAGAATTGCTCTTTAATGCTTGAAGTGTTGGAGATCATTTGCATGCATGTTTGCATGCCATTAGTCCTTCATTTTTGGACACTTTGGCCACTGTTTTAGGTTAGTTTGAGGGCTGCCTAAATTAGTCTAAGTCCATTCTTGCATGTTGTGACATGCTTACCTTGTGTGTTGATTGCATGCTTGGCCTATCACGTGTTGTGGCATGTCTAAGTGACTTTTGCATTTGGCATGCATTTCTCTTAGTTGGAATTACCTAACATGTTGCATGCTTTGCATACTTGCATGCTTGAGTAACTAGCATAGTTGTCACATGCCTTGTATGCTTGTTTGCATTACCATGTTGCATGCCTAGTTAACATGCTTAGGTTGCATTGCATGCATGTTTTGCCTCTGGATTATCCATGATTGAGGTTGAGCTCCTCACTTGTTTGTTGGTTTGCATTGCATTTGAAATCAACATGCATAAATTGGTCTCTTGGGCCATCACGCATTGAAATGCGCGATTGATGGTCCGAGAACCAAGGACCATGTCCCTTTGACTCATAAACATGATAAGGGATATGGTCGGTGCATACATTGCTTGAATTGCATTGCCATGAAAAGCCTTGTCCTCTTCTGCTGTCAAACAGATTCTGCAGGAACTTTTTGCCGATCGACTGCACCGAGTGCCGACCGACAATCCATCTGTGGCCGATGGATTCATTTTTGGCCGATCGACACCAAATCACAGCCGATGATGATTCCCTCCAGCGGGCGGTGTCTCCCAATGTCCAGGGAAGCAATTCTGAGAATTTGGCAGTCTTCAGAGAAGCAAAGCAGGGAAAACAGAGGCAGCTTGCGCATGGCAGTGGACTTCCGAGCAAGACCCAAGCACGCGTGCATTGAGCCCTCTTCCCGAGGCCCTTTTTCTTGCTTTCTTAAATTAATTAATTTGTTTAATTAATTTAGTTGGTCTGTAATAATTAATTAGCTAGGATAGTTAATTCATTATTCGAATTGTATTATTCTTTTGGTCCCTCCGAGCGAGGACGAATTTGTAATAAGTGTGGGTGAGTGTGTGCATGTCTTCCGACCCCTACTTCTTTCTCCCTTTTACTTACCTGCTTTGATGGTTAGTAATAGGTCATGTTTAATTTAGCATACCTTATGCTATGCATGCGTGCATCATTCATTAGTCTTGCTTGCACCGAGCTCGGCGCATCATGCTAACTGGATTAGTATTTCAAATCTAACTTGAATACATGCTACTTGTGCATTTTCACATGTCATTCATAGAATAGTCGAGCCTACTCTAGTGACATTCCGTATGCGTTGCATTAGACATTTAAACATAGACTTGGATCATGCATTGATTGCTAACGAGTTCTTTGTTTTGGCACAGAGTACGATGTAAGTATTTATGCTTTAACATCCTTGCATGCGTGTGAGTGTTGCCATGATAGCATGATTACCATGAGGCTAGCTACTTATGTGATATAACTGCTTGAATACCTGTGGGTGAAGGTTGGATTGTCTGAGTTGGAATGACTCATTGAAATCCGTGTTTTAGCCTACTTGCGAGTAGCAAATTCCAAAACATTTTTCCAAAACAATCGGATATGCAATGCTTATTCCCAAATTAGGCAATCTAGTCTATACTTGTTTGCTGTGCGCATAACATAGTAATTCTAGGCTAATAACTAGAATAAGAACACATAACGTTTTCAAAAACGGATATCATGGTTAGTAGAGGCCGATCTTCGGATCGGGCGAGAGGGGGTGCTCATAGCTGACCTTCCCCAATCGTACCCAAGTTCCTGAGCCGAGGCAACTTTGGTAATGACGGACACGTGGCCTTTGGCACCGAGTCAGGGTTTCCTAAATTCCCCCAAAAATAAAATATTTAGGTGGCGACTCTGTATCTGGCAAAGCAGTCCATGTTTGGCACTTCTTTTTCAAAAATCTGTTTCTCAAAACGATTTGCTGGATTTGGACTCTTTGGTTCAGATTAAGAACCGTGACACGAATCGAGTCCGAACTGTAGCGAGGGTCCCTCGCAGGCGCGTGCTACAACTGTATTATTTATTCAGACCCTCTGCGCGAGGGCAATATTGTAATAAGTGTGCGTGTGTGTGATGTATGTCTTCCAACCCCACGTCTTTCTCCCTTTTATTTATCAGCTTATGATGGTTAGATTAGGGCATGTTTCAATTAGCATACAGTATGATAGCATGTTTGCATTCATTCACCTGTCTTGCATGCACCGGGCTCGGCACATCATACTAACTGCATTTGTATCTCAATTCCAAGTTGAATACATGTTAGCTGTAGCATTTCATATGCCACCTTTGGAATAGCCGAGCCTATCTTAGTTGCATTTTGCATGTGTTGTGTTAGGCATTTTTGTATAGCTAGGATCATGCATGGATTTCTAACATAGCTTTTGTTTTGGCTTGGAGTACTCGGTAAGTTTTATGCTTTAGCATCCTTGCATGCATGTGAGTGACTGCCATGATAGCATGCTTACCATGAGGCTATGTGCTTATATGATATAAACTGCCTGAATGCCTGTGGGTGAAGGCTGGGTTATTTGAATTGGAATAATTCGTTGACTATGAGTTTTAAGCCCACTAGATAGTGGCAAAATCATATTTTCTAAGCCCATCCGAGGGTGGCAAATCCACGTCTTAGCCTACTTGTGGGTAGCACCATCAAACCATTTTCAAATAAACAAACATGAAATGTCACTACAACAAAAGTAACCTATGGTGACGAAAACTAGTGAAGAAAATCAGATTCTTCACTAAATAAAAATAATTCGTGAGGAATTTATAAATTGTCACATATAATAAAAAAATGAAAATGATAGGTGACAAAATTTATTTTCGTCAATAAATACTTCATTTTAAGTGAGGAAAAATTAAGTTTCGTCACCAAAAATTTTCCCGCTACTTTTTTTTGGTGGCGCCAAAATTTTGGGACTTTTGGTGAGAAAAAAATTTGTCACTAATTATAAAATTATTTGTGAGGAATATATTTTCGTCACCAAAACATTTTAATATTTTTGATATCTTTTAGTGAGGAAATAATATTGTCACCAATTTTGGTGGGAAATTTTTGATATATTGAGGGGCAATTAAAAAAGACATAGGGTATTAATTTTTTTTTACCCCTTTTCTGTTTATCATCTCTCTCTCTCTCTCTCTCTCTCTCTCTCTCTCTCTCTCTCTCTCAAAATAGGGTATTTATTTGTCTTACCTCTTGCTCCTCCACCACGCCGATCACCATTGTCGCCTCTATTAGCCTTGCTGATCGTCGCCGCCACTAGTAGCCTTGTCGGTAACCGCCACATCTTCTTCACTCGGTGATTTGGTACGTGATTTCTTTTTGCTCTTTTTCTAGTGTCTCTTTCTCTTATTCTCTGTATTGGTATGGGGACGAAAATTAGTAAAGAAAACAAATTTCGTCACTAAATAAGAATAATCCATGAGGAATTATAAATTTTGTCACGTATAATAAAAATATAAAAATAATAGGTGACGAAATTTATTTCCGTCAATAAATACTAACTTTTAGGTGAGAAAAAAAAAAAGTTTCGTCACCTAAATTTTTTGCACTAATTTTTTTTGATGGTGCCAAAATTTTGAAACTTTTGGTGAGATTTTTTTTTTTCAACAATTAAAAAATTATTAATGAGTAATATATTTGCGTCACCAATAATCTATTTTTTTTTTTTGAAAAAATTGATTTTAAATATTTTAAGACCATTTGGTGAGAAATGTATTTTTATCACTAGTATTTTTTAATATTTTTAGGCCTTTTAGTGAGAAAATTGTTTTGTCACTAATTTTGAAAGAAGAATTTTGACATATTAAGTAATAATGAAAAAAAATAGTCTATTATTTTTCCCTCCCTTTTTTTTTTTTTTTTTGGGATCAGTTTTCCTAAATTATTTTTCCCTCCTTTCTTTCTTTCTTTTCTTTTTTTTTTTTTTTTTTGATCAGTTTTTGTATATCTCTATCCGTGTCTCCCTCTCAAAACAAAACACAGGGGCTGAGTGTTTTGTTTATTGACGAATCAGTTTTCAATCTCTATCTCCCCCCTCTCTCCCTCTCCCTCTCCCTCTCAAAACACAAGTCCCTTCAGTGTGTTATTCTCCGACGCCCCTTCAGTGTGTTCTTCTCCAACGCCGCTGCCAAAGTCCCTGTTCTCCTTTACTGCTTTGTGTTCTCTTCCATCAGGTGTGGGTCCTCTTTCTCTCTCTCCCTCTCTCTCTCTCTCTCTCACTTAATTTCTCTATTTTTCTATCTTTGTTTTCCCTAATTTTCAAAATTAATGTTTTCCCTAATTTTCAAAATTAATGTTTTCCCTAATTTTTGAAATTAATTTTCAGAATTAATGCTGTATTTAATCCATGTAAATAATCCATGGAAGACCATGTAACTTCGTGTGCCTAATTTATAGTCATGGAAGACCAATTCTTCCTTTCTTCAATTTTCTCATCAGTCAAACAACATTCAATAAAAGAAATACAAGGTATAAGTTTACAGTTTCTGGTTTGAGCTTATTGAGTTAGACCATTGAAATCTGTACCCATTCAAAAAGAAATTTCATCGTTATTCAGTGGAATTGTCCCATGTCATCATTTAAAGAGCCCAAGAGGATTATTGATTATAGACCAATACGTTTCTGCTTCTCATTCCCAGATAACATAATGGAGCAATGTTAAAAGAATTTGTGTTGGGAACTTATATTTTCTAACTTGAGTTTAATAAAAGCTTGTGTGATCTGTCTAATGTTTTTATTCTAATAATTACATGAAATTTCTTCAACTAAACTGTATAAAGCTTCTTCACCAAGACATTTTTTGGTTTCTGTTGGTAGAGTTAGACTGTATATTTGTGGTGTTGTAAACTAGGAAAATCTTCAAATGTGTTCTATTTGGCTGTTGAAACAAATATAGATTGAAATTAAATTTATCATCCTTGTACATGCCTGATCCTTGTACATGCTTAGAATGATTGAATAATTTAAAAATAAAAATAAATAACTGAATAATGTGTTGTTTTGTACCCATTCCATGATTTATATGTTTCTTTAGGATAAGTTTGAGAGATTCATTTCAGTTTGAATGCAGAGCTTTCTCCAGTCTTTATCTCTGCTCATTTTCTTCTTGGTCTTTCTCTGTCTCCTCTTTTTTCTTTTTTGCCGTTGAAGTGGAATGATGTTGTTTTGAACTACTCCACGGAAATTGCAGAGTGTGGACTCTAGAGGATCCGAACATGTTCTACACAACTGATAAGAACCAAATTCTACAACCACAATGTGATTAGCTCAAGTTAGGTACTTCTCATGATATTATTTGAGGTGCGCGTAAACTAGTCCAGACATTGGTCATAAATACATATATATATATATATATAATGGCTTTATTAGGTGATAATGCTAGGCTAGCACTCTAAATGATGTACTGTTTATTTGTCAATACTTTGGATTGTGTTAGAACATTTTCACAGGAAAATAAAGAAGAAAGAAAGAAAGAAAGAAAGAAAAAAAAAAAGAGGGGGGGGGGAGTGGAACATTTTCTTAGGAAAATAAAGAAGAAAGAAAAAAAAGGGGAGGGGGGGAGGGGGGAGGGGAGTATATCAACTATAATATATCAGTGATAATTGAACCTTTATTGTTGTGTGCTTCAAGTTCCAACCATATAAGAACCCATGAATGCATGTGAGCTGCACATGGATTTAGTTTGTTAATTTCTGCTTCTGTTAGGCATGTTCATAGCCCATCTTCTATTAGGTAATCCATGTCCATGGCACTGCTAGTTCAAGCTGCTTGTTTGCTGCTGCCCATTTGCCTTGATTTCCTGGATGTGCTAACTGCTGGATGTAGGAAAATAAGTCTTTAGTTGGTCCTTATACTTATTTTTGGATGTCTTGTCTTTGGTGGGGTTGCTTGGCTGCTGCTATGGTTGGTTAGGCCTGCTGTTTGGCTGTTGTGGTGTTGCTTTTGGCTGCTGCTTTGGCATCCCTGAAGAGGTGCCAGCAGGACCTGCAAAGAAGCTCATTACAGGAAATAAGTAGCAGCTCCAACCAACAAGCACCCACAGCCTAAGGAGACCTGCAAGAGTCGTAAGTCCAAGCATACAAGATTCAGACAGCATTGCCTATTGTTGCCCACCCACCTCAACGAGCGGTGAGGCCAGTTGAGTTCACTAGAAGAATGGGTGATAATGAAGTAGGAGGAGTCGATTTCTATCAAAAATTTATACCATTTCTAGAAAAGCATTAGTGACATGTATGCTTTCATTCTCCGTCACTCATGTAATTGGTCTTTACTTCATTTCAGTGGGTGTGGATCTCCCAATTAGCAGCTTAAAAAGATCTATTCTCTTTGTTTTTGTTGCTAAGAATCTAGGAGTGTCGTGTCCTATATATATTAACTTTTTTTTTTAATTTTATATTTTTTATATTTAAATTTCATTGCAGATCTATACATGGCTCTTGATGTAAAGTTTTTACCTTTGAGTGTACAAGGTTCACACCTTTTAAGGTGGATTCTTTTTTGTCAATAAATTTTTTACTTGTCAAGCAAAATTATGAAAAAGGTGTCTGATTGCCTAGTCGCTAATGTATGCATTTTAATTTCCTTGAAAGTATGCATTTGGGTTCTGATTCTTCTGAACTTGAACTGTGGTCTCTATCTATACTTCATGATTGTGCGTTAAAGTGTGCTTAAGTAATTTAAAGATCATAACCTAAGGATACAGTTGAGGTCCCTTGTTAGGTTGTTTGATGTGAACACATTTTTATTACTTCTGTCCCACCAATTTAGAATCTCAAAGTTGACTCTCATTGTCCTGTATTAATATCTCTTTGTGTCCATGTTGCTTTATTTGGAATAGAATGGTGTCTATATGCATTGTGGTAAACAGTCTAATTGAACTTTTCTTTTCCCAAAACCTCTCCATTTAGATTAAGATTTATTGTTGTTTGTGTAGTAGACTAATACCGAACTAGGATGAGGATAGTTTGTGATAGCCCCATTATCCTCTAAAATCCTGGTAAAGAGGACATGTAGGGAAGAGGAATTTATAAGATCAGTGTTTATTATTTCTCATCTCCCTTTGGAATTATGAGTAATTCGTTGTTCAACCTAGAAGTAAATGAATAGGGACTTGTATGAGATGTATTTAAGAAGAGAAAGATGGGAGTCTCAATACTAAAATTCTTGCACTATTTTGCTAGCATGCTTTCATATTAGGAGCATGAAATTGTAACATGTGGACACTTTTGAACTCTGTAAAAGACAAGCACTAGAAGGCCTCTTGTGATTACTGCTGCCCATTTGCCTTGATTTCCTGGATGTGCTAACTGCTGGATGTAGGAAAATAGGTCTTTAGTTGGTCCTTATACTTATTTTTGGATGTCCTGTCTTTGGTGGGGTTGCTTGGCTGCTGCTATGGTTGGTTTGGCCTGCTGTTTGGCTGCTGTGGTGTTGCTTTTGGCTGCTGCTTTGGCATCCCTGAAGAGGTGCCAGCAGGACCTGCAAAGAAGCTCATTACAGGAAATAAGTAGCAGCTCCAACCAACAAGCACCCACAGCCTAAGGAGACCTGCAAGAGTCGTAAGTCCAAGCATACAAGATTCAGACAGCATTGCCTATTGTTGCCCACCCACCTCAACGAGTGGTGAGGCCAGTTGAGTTCACTAGAAGAATGGGTGATAATGAAGTAGGAGGAGTCGATTTCTATCAAAAATTTATACCATTTCTAGAAAAGCATTGGTGACATGTATGCTTTCATTCTCCGTCACTCATGTAATTGGTCTTTACTTCATTTCAGTGGGTGTGGATCTCCCAATTAGCAGCTTAAAAAGATCTATGCCCTTTGTTTTTGTTGCTAAGAATCTAGGAGTGTCGTGTCCTATATATATTGACTTTTTTTTTTGAGAAAAACAATAACAAAACAGAAAAATGAGAAAAATTGAGAAGTTTCGTCTAAAAAATGTCAATGCAGTAACGGATGGTGTCAAAGTGAAACACGTCAATAGTTTCGGGGGTACATTTGTATACTTTTATAGTTTAGGGGGTCAAATAATACTTCTCAATAGTTTAGGGGGTCTTCGTGTAAATAACCCTAAATTTTAAGATGATGAAACCTTGCATTATGATTTCTGAATAATTCAAGTGAGTCTTTAATACTTCACCATGCAGAAAAGTAGTTTAGCAAAACAGTAATGCTCCTAGCATAAGGAATGTGTTATCACCACCCCCTTTCACAAAAAAAAAAAAAAAAAGGGAATTTTTTATAGGTTTTTCTAACAGAATCTTTTATGCAATTTTGGCCCAGGAAGGGTGGTTAAATAACAAAATATATCTACCACTGCATTTCAAATGTGTCTACTAGGACTAGCACATAATAAGTTAAAATAAGGGCTGCCAATAACAGTTCAAACATTTAAAATTGTCTACCATAAAATAATAGCTAGAATGATAATATTTTGAAAGAACTCGAGAAAAGCTAGTGTTCATGTTCAAAGTTTCAACAACAGTAATCCTTACAAGTGCAAGAGAAAATACTTCTAAACATTCAAAATTTTCAAATATTAACAAGACAAACAATGTTGTAATGAAAAAATTAAACAGATTTCACAAACCTATTGATCATTTTTTACCTCAATTTAGATCTGGTTTGATATCTCAGGTAGGGTAGCAACACCTAGGCAACCTGCAACACCACCATCAGCCATGCCGTATAAGGTTTAAAGAGCATTTTAAGGACATTAAAATGGGTGATCAATGGGTTAGATAACAAGTTTCGAGCATTTATCTACAAGAATTGTCCCCAAGGACCTTAAGGTAATTTGCAGTTACCAGTCATGGTATGCCGCATCATCATACAACTGAGTCATTTCCAGATATATGAGCAAAAGAAAAGAAAAGAAAAAAAAAAAGTCTACTTGGAGCAACAGGCTCCCACCAAAAGAAAATCTGCATGTGATGCCAAATGAATTTTCTACGAATTTTCCAAATATGCTCATTCCAAAATGGAAATAGCATGGTGCAAATTGACCAAAGAATTATTTTCACCTCAAACGAAGGGTGGTCTCATATGAATGCTAGCGCAAATGTAGGAAAAGTTGATGAAATCTAAAATGCCCCAAAGTTGCTTCTTTGTTTAATTGAACATAATCCATGTTTCCCCTGTTTGATTGCACATATTTAGAAGTGTTGCATGCATTTCTTTTCCCCCCCCTTGAATTCATTGTTGACTCATCCACAACACACTTCAATTAATTCCTGAAGTCAAAATTATTGGCAAACATCCCTTCAGACTTTATTTTCACCACGTTAAGATACAACCCTAGCTATCAAAACCATAAAAATCACTTGCACATTTTCTGTTACAGAATACACAACATTAAGCATTTTCAACTCCTAAAATTACAGAAGCATATCATAATTATCAGGACTATGTACGCTTACAGCACTGATACACCACTTGCCTAGACTTTATTCTCCATAGAAACCAACGGTCCCTATAGCGACTTATATTCCATGGAGCATTACTACGGTGCTTTACCTTCTCATGCAATGGGGTGAAAACTGATTTCACGGCTTCAAAAACCTCTTCTACAAGCTTTTCTGCATCAATCTGCAGGTGAAAAAAAAAAAAACAAAAAATCAGTGGTAACTGCAAATTAAGGGTAATAAGTCACAGCCTATTTAGGCTTTGCATCTGTCAGCTCTGGAATGTAACTCTCCTATCATCCTATGGTATGGTATTGTGTTTGGTTAAGGGTTTCTAGCTACTTAGCCTCACATGGACTCTTCTAGCTACACCATTGAGAGTCTTATTACCTACTTAGAAAACTATTTGGTGGGTTTAGTACTTATGTTGCTAAAATCACTACCATAAGTATTTATTAATTATCTACCGTGGGGGACCTAATTAGTAAGTCCTTATGGTATGTTAAGTTGCTTTGTTGTGGCATTAGCTAGTCCATTTACTCATTAAGCTCAACTCTAGAGAATGTGCATGTCGAAATTCTTATTCTGTGGGGTTGTTTATGTTTAAGAATAAAGGTAATAATGCTAATCAGGTCTCCACATTTACTCATTAGGCTTTACTTTCTCAGCATATAAATGTTGAGTTGATTAGTTTACAATATTTGTTTCCTAAAATCCCATATGAAACATATAAGAGAGTCAGCTCTAAGTTGCCCTAAAATGACCCCATGTTTGTATCTAATTCTATATACTAATTCTCATTTATAGCAACATTACAAAGCTTGAAAAATTTATTCAAAAATTAAATGAAATGTGAATGTTAATCATATTAAGGGTTGTTTTGAAAAGTTGATTTTTGATTTTTTTTTTATAAGAAAACATATAAAAACGGAAAGAAAAGAGTTGACTATTTTTGTAATATTTTTTAATTTATTCCCAAAACAGCTTTAAGTTTCATTTTGTATTTGCGGTGTACTTTTATAACCTTTTCTTTTACATCAATAAATCTTAATTTTTGGTGAAAAAAATAGGTGAGATTAAGTTTAAAGTTACGCTATATACTTTATTTGGTAATTATGTTTTGAATTACTTTTACTAGCTCCCTTTGTGCCCTTAGCATTATGCACCATCATTTAAAAAGGCACGTTGGATGCCAAAGAAAATTAGTGACAAAAAAACTGAAATGTGGAGACCTGATTAGTATATATGATATCTTTGAGCTTTGTCTACTTGAAGTGAATATCTTTTTAATGTTCTAAGATTAATATCTTGGTTTTGGTGTTCTGATATCATATTCTAATTTGTCTTTCATTTGTGTTTCAGTTTGATGCATTTATCTATGGATTTTCTTATTGATGTATCTGTATATTGTACACTCTCTTTGTATATCTGCAATTATCATCAAGAAACTTTTCTTTTGTTGATTTTTTTTTATTAAAAAAAAGTCAATATATTTATAAAATTTATAAATTTATATAATTTTTATACTATATTATATCGTGTACTGATATAGGGTAGAGTGTGAATCTTTTTTCTTTATTTTTATTTTATTTTATTTATTTGGCTAAAATAATTTATTTGCGCCGCTTATGACCCTTAGCTTTGCATCCAAAATCTGTATACTTTGAATTATCTAAAACAGTAGCAGTTCACAGCCCCTTGGCTCCATGAAGGAATTATTCTCTCTTTCAAGGGTTTTCAACTTTTTCTTACAAACCATTCACTGTTATCATCTCCAATCCAACACTTCCAAAACAAAACAGTGGCCCCAGTCCTCTCTCTCATGTGCATTTCTAAGTTTTTAGGGGAGTTTGAGTCTATATGTTTGGGATGATAGATTTTGGCTAAAATAGTCAATAAAAATAAAAAATATTAAAATAATCAATAAGATAAAATATTATATATTACATATTAATTAATTATTTTTTCTCTCACAACTATCAATTTAATGAAAATTGGAATATTACACCCTTAAATTAGCATATGTTGCTTTAACTTCTCTGCACTTCGTACATAGTTGAGTAAAGAGAAAATAAAACAGAGTACTAACTGCAATAACAGGCTAAGTACTAAATTATAGTCTCGGGGCATTCATTGGAATTGTCGCATGTGGCTATCAATTATATTGGCATTGTTCATTTCTTATATGCATAGCTCCTCAAGTACATTATTAAGTTCCTCTGCAAAATTTAATCACATTTTGTTTACCGAGTGAAATGTGAGCCAGAATAGTTATTGTTTCCCAATGTCTTATTTTTTCAATATCCCAATTTAGTTGATAGATTTGTCAATTCTGGTATTCGGGGCATATATATATATTTCCAAATACGTGTAGTTCAATCATATCATTTTGCATTTGGATATTTGAGTACTTAAATTGACTGCTTTAGAAACTCAATGTGGCATATTGTGGGTTTTCTTTCTGTGCCATGTTATCTGCTTTTTACTCTCAGCTCACTGTTTTATTGGTTAAATTTTCTCTAACTTATGATATTTGTCTTCTTATTGATGGTTATTTTGCTGTGGTTTATGTTTTGGTTGTGAATACTTCTTCTGTTTACGCTAAATTGCTTTGGCTATTTTCTCACTTGATTTATGTGTGGTTGTAATTTATATAACTCAGTATAATCATTGGACTTGAAATTTTTTTTAATTGAAATATATATATATATATATATATATATATATATTTTTCTATATAAAATTTGTCCTATTCACCTAACTTTAATTAACTTGGCATAGTCAGACATGGACAAGAGTTGGATTGCATTAGGTAGCACAGTTGATGGAAGGATAAGTCGGGCATATAATGATGGGGTAATATCATTTCTCCGTTTTGCAATGGCGGTTATCGATCGAGATGGTAAAATTTTGTGCCCTTGTCGAAAGTGTGTGAATGTTGTTCGTCAAAAATTTCAAATTGTTCAAATTCATTTGCTGCAACATGGGATTATTCCAACTTACACTATCTGGCACGTGCATGGGGAACCCCGTGAATCAAACGAGGCTTATCATCATGATATACCCGTTGAGGGCAATGAGGTATTGGGAGGTATTGATGCCTTAGTGGAAGATCGAATAAGAGGGGAATCAACTAATACAACTCAAGAGGAGGAGGTTCGCACTTTTGATAAATTATTGAATGATGCCAAACGTGAGGTGTACCCAGGTTGCACAAATTACACTTTGTTAAAATTTGTCATCGAGATACTTAATATGAAGGTAACAAACCATTGGAGTAATAAGTCAGTTGACATGATGCTAGAGTTTTTAACAAAACTTTTACCGAAGGATAATTTGGTTCCAAAGTCAACTTATGAAGCTAAAAAAATACTACGTGAATTGGGTTTGTCATACGAGCTCATTGATGCTTGTGTAAACGATTGTGTGCTCTTTTGGAAGGAGAATGCAACATTGGATAAATGTCCAAATTGTAAGGCTTCTAGATACAAGAAAAATCATGGTAGAGGTAAGAAGATCTCTCGTAAGGTTCTTTGATACTTCCCGTTAACACCGAGATTGAAAAGGTTGTACATGTCGAGGAAGAGAGCCGAGGATATGAAATGGTTCAAGGAAAAACGTCTAGATGACGGTGTATTGAGGCATCCTGCAGATAGTGATGAGTGGAAGGAATTTGATACACAACATCCTGAATTTTCCTTGGAGCCTCGGAATGTGAGGCTAGGGTTGGCTACTGATGGTTTCAACCCTTTCGGAAATATGAATAACTCATATAGTTTGTGGCCTGTCGTACTCATTCCGTACAATTTGCCACCGTGGTTGGCTATGAAGGACCCATTTTTCATGTTGTCATTACTTATTCCTGGTGAATCACAACCAGGAATTGATATTGATGTCTACATGAGACCTTTAGTGGAAGAATTGAATGAATTATGGAAAAATGGTACATTAACCTATGATGCCTCGACTGGTGAGACTTTCTGCATGCGTGCAGCTTTGCTGTGGACGATACATGATTGGCCCGCATTTGGTGACATTTCTGGATGGAGAACAAAGGGTCATTACTCTTGTTACCCTTGCAATGATGAACCATATTTTGAATCTTTAAGAAGTAAGACTGCGTACAGTAACCATCGATGCTACTTGCCTGATGACCACCCAGAAAGGCGAAAGAGTAGAGCATATAATGGCAAGCATGAAAAATGAAAGAGATCTTTGGTGATACCGATAGAAAAGATTGAAGAACAATTGGGCAGCGTGACGGGTGTCACATATGGAAAACATCCAAGCAACAGGAAAAGACCTCGTCAGAACCCAAATTGGACAAAGGTAAGCATCTTGTATGAGCTACCGTATTGGAAGAAAAGGAGGCTTCGACACAACATTGATGTCATGCATGTGGAGAAGAACTTTAGTGAAAATGTTTTTGGAACGATGTTGGGAATTGATGGAAAGAACAAGGATACAGATAAGGCACGAATGGATTTAGAAGACATGAATATAAGGAAAGAATTGTGGCTGACAACAAATCCCGATGGATCATATGTGAAGCCGCGAGCCAGCTTCTCATTAACCCCTAAAGAGAGAGAGGGTTTCTTTGAATTCTTGAAATCAGTCAAGTATCCAGATGGGTACGCGGCAAACATTTTGAGCTCAGTAAATGCAAAAAATGGTAGATTAACAGGATTGAAAAGCCACGACTGCCATGTACTTATACAACGGATTCTTCCTATTGGGATGCGTGGTTACGTAGATAAAGAGATCAGTACAGCACTTTTTGAGTTAGGTAGCTTCTTCCAAGATCTATGCTCAAGGACACTGAAACGAAGTGAAATGGAGAAATTAGAGAAACGTATAGTACTCATACTATGTAAGTTTGAAAAGATCTTTCCTCCAGCCTTCTTCGATGTGATGGTTCATTTGGCCATTCACTTGCCACGTGAGACTATTCTCGGAGGACCTATGCAATATCGGTGGATATACCCGATTGAAAGGTAATTTCTAAAATTGTACTTTCAAATGAAAGGTATAGATTATGTTGTGTGCCTAACCATACTCCTAATTGGTTATCTCTTCAAGGTTTCTCGGATCTTTGAAAAAGTTTGTCACCAATCGAGCTCGACCAGAAGGTTCTATTGCAGAGGCTTACATTGTCAAGGAGTGCATTACTTTTTGCTCAATGTATCTTGAAGGGATTGAAACCGTGCATAATCGAGATGCACGAAATGAAGATTATAGAGTCCGTCGTGAAGGTTTGATAATATTCACCGAAACTGCTCGTCCTATTGGCCAAATCAGAAAGCATGTTGAGATGTCACAGGAACTTCGTGATATTGCTCATTGGTTCTTATCATACAATAGCCCTGAGATAGAGAAGTATCTTCAGTACGTGTTTCTTATAATTATATATATTTTAACAATTATCATGTTATTAGTCATTAATAATAGTAGTATTTCACACATTAACCAAAACTATTTGAGTAGGGAACACAAGAATTTGTTACAAATTCCCAGTGGACAAGATATAACTCAGATACAACAGAAGGAATTTCCAAAGTGGTTCAAAGAATATGTAAGTCATTTTTAATATTCACAATTGGCCAAACACTATTAGGCTTGTATAAAATACAAACATTACTAACATAATTCAAGTGTTGCACATTGCATGTGGATGTAGATAAATAGATTGAGAGTTGATGAGGCACCAGAAGCAACCGAAGAATTGTGGTCCTTAGCGAATGGTCCTAATTTGCTAGTGAAAGAGTACTCGGGTTGTATAATCAATGGTGTCAGATTCCACACGAAGGAATTAGACAATCGTCATAAGAGTCAAAACAGTGGTGTGCTTACCGAAGGGGACTACAAGGGAGAGATGCGCGAATTCTACGGTCACTTGTGCAATATATGGGAATTTGAGTACATGTGCCAAAATAAAGTTGTTTTGTTTCAATGTGAATGGTACAACACCGGTAACACTGGTAGAAGTAGAACAGTACGAGCTGACACATATTGCACAAGCATCGATGTCACAAGCCGATGGTATCAATCTAACCCTTTTATCTTGCCTAGTCAAGCTAAGCTAGTGTTCTACCTGAATGACAGCAAATGGGGGCAACCTTGGCAAGTCGTGCTACGGGTCCAACATAGAGGTGTGTTTGATGTGCCAGAGGTTGGTGATGGAGAACCACCAGATCAACCAGAATTTAATGATGCATTCCAACAAGAAAACATTAACTCAGTTGTCCCGATCAACATTGAAGATATTATTCGATTTCATAGGGATGATATTGAAGCTGAGGTTATTTCAAATAAAACAAAGAGAGATGGTAGAGATGATGAAGAAGATGAAGAACTTGGCGTACTTGATGATGATATGGATCTTGATATGGAACCTGATATGGATTATGATATGTAGTTTTTGTTGTTTTTAGGTTTCTATATGGACATATGTTTTTAATGCATTACATGGTTATGATATATTTTGTTGCGTCTCTTCAAGTAAAATTATGCTTTATATTTCATGTTTGATATCAATTTATGCTTTTTAGTTAACCAAATGGCCAAAGGGGAGAAACAATGGATCAAACCAGGTTTTCTAGCGAAACAGAAGTGAACAGAGTACGAAATGGAAAGATATAAGACAATCAAGAAGAATAATAAGAAAATGGATGCTCTACAATTAAAGCGTATAGCAACTTCTTTGATGGGTTCTACTCAGCCCAATCGTGTTCATCAAAAGGGAAAGAAAATTAGGGTAGATGATGATGACTACATACCGTCAGATCATGAGGATGACACTGATGCTGAGTCCTTTGAAAGTGTTGACGATGAGGTACTATATGTATGGCCATTCATTTTTTTTTATTATGTCACCGATAGCTATATATTTGTTAACGATGCTTTGTTAATACTATCTTTATATTTCCGTATACTTTATTGGATGAATAAGTCATAAAATAAAACTAGAAAATATACATCCTACATACAACAATATGCATACCAAAACAAACTGTAGGAGTAAGTTAGCTGGAACACAAATGTATAACGAAATAAGAGATAATTTGACCATGTTGGAAACACCAGATTGACAACTTGCAAAGCACACAATTAGGAAAAACCAATTAAAGATATTAGAACTACTGGTAGCTCACAACCACTCAACCACTCAACTTGCCTACAGGTTTTTGAGTGACAACACCCTTTACCTGACCATTTTAAAAATATTCAAAGCAACCACTTGTCAGGACCAGTCTTGGGAAGAAAAGGAGTGGACTGGATCAGATTACAAATATCAACAGTGGCCTTGATGGGTTTCCATATACATATCTTTACTTAACCATTTTTATGTATTTATTGTTTATGCTTTTGTATTATGTTTTTTAGGGCTTACCAATGCCACCAAAACGATTGGCGCAGTCATCTCTTCAACCTTCGCACGAGGCAATTGTTGTTCCAAATGGGGATTTACATGACAATGTGGATACCCAACACTCACAGCCACTTGATGTCGATATGGAGGCACCGAGGGAGGCAGCCCCCCAATCTAGTGTTGGTAAGATACTGAATTTTACTAAGCTAAACAAATTCTCTGTTTTAATATAATTCTATGGTGCAAAAAATTTCAAGCAATTTGTTTCATAGGGATTGATGTTTTATTTTTTATTTTAGTTTTGGTCTCACTTGTAATTTTTTGTCATATAACACACAAAGTTAACATCTCTATTGGAGATGCTCTTAGTTTTCAAGCATTCCTAGTTCTTTGAACAAAAACATTGAAGAAGGAGAAATTATTTGGGAACTTGGTAATCATTTGCCTACATAGGAAATTTAGAAGTACAACCATTGAGCTAATTTCAAGAAAAACTGTCTTTTTTAGGTGAATAAGTCATAAATTAAGACAATGAAATATATAACATATACAAGGGGTATACCTCAGGCCCTAATAACAACAGGACAAAGACTAAAACGTTGCTAAAAAAAATAAAAAGCCTAAACCCTAGAACATGACCAAATCAAACCCCATACAGACAAAGAGGGGCCATAAAATAAGGAAATATAGACAGCAAACAAAAATAAAAACAAACAATTTAGGAGGAGCATCCGAAAACTCCAACAAATAACCAACTGTACAAGACAAAAATAAACAACATTCTAGCTGTAGCAAAATTTTCCAATAGAAAAGGCAGTAATACCAATAGTAACAGTAGTAGCCAATAGCAACCAGATACACCAACTACGGCAGCATCAACCAACTACATGGCTCCATCAAGATTTGCAGATCCAACCAATCAAACAGTAGCAATATGTACAGCAGTAACAAATAGCTCACTATAATAGTCCCAGATTTTAGACCATAGCACAGTTGCATCATGCCCTACAGTATAGCTCAGCTAAAGGTGCATAGAACCCCAATAATAGCAGTAGGTATACTAGAACCAACCACTGCCCAGTTTCAGCAAACCCAAGCAGCAGATACACCAACTCAAACATAGGATTACATATGTTCAACCACCACATAACGAGAGCTATGGGGGTGTTAAACACATGAGAGACCCATTTTAAGTAGTATAACAACCATCAGTTAGGACCAAAAGGAAAGAACAAAATACGTTGAGAACAAACACACAGTATAGTCCTTAGCCACTCAATCCACACTCTCAAATCACACATAAAACACTCAAGAAAATATATGCTCACATTCATCTCAACCAACCAAACAAAAAATTTCCTCATAATATGTATCAGCTTGCCAATTTGTATAACAAACATTAGAAAAAAAAAATATTTATATGCTCAACATCACTCAACCCACAAGTCTCACTAGGTCCACACAAGTTTTATTATTTAGGACGGTAGTTCCCTACCTTGCTAGGGTTAGGAACCTTTGATAAAGCTTCAGCTTCAGTTGATCATCTAGCTTCATTAACATCAGCTCAATTTTATCCATCTTCAGTTGATCATCTAGCTTCATCAACATCTATATCAGCTGCACCTACTACATTTGATGCCTTTGCTATATCTTCTACTGAAGCCGAATACAGGGCTATGGCTCTTGCAAGTGCTGAAGTTGCTTGGCTTCACATGCTTCTTAAAGATATGCATATATGCCATTCTTCTGTTCCTGTGCTTTGGTGTGAAAACTTGTCTGCTCTTTCTCTTGCTGCTAATCTTGTGTTTCATGCTCGGACAAAGCATATCAAGATCGATTATCATTTTGTGCGCGAAAAAGTTTCAGCTAAGCAACTTCTTATTCGTCATGTGTCTTCTTCTGATCAAGTGTCATATATTTTTACCAAATCTCTTCCTGTGTCTCGTTTTCTTTTTCTTCAATCCAAGCTTTTAGTTGGTCTCCCACCTTTCAGCTTGAAGGGGCTTGATAAAGCTTCAGCTTCAGTTGATCATCTAGCTTCATCAACATTAGCTCAAGTTCATCCAGCTTCAGTTGATCATCTAGCTTCATCAACATCTATATTAGCTGCATCTATATCAGCTGCACCTACTACATCTGATGCCTCTGCTATATCTTCAGCTACTGCAGGTGCATATAGGAGATTTGCTCACTCTGGTGTGTATGATAGTTGAAGTCAACTATTGGTGTTCATGATGAGAGACCAATACAAGCATCTAGTCTGTGTACATGAGATCATTTGTATATAACAAATCTACAACTGATTCTCAACAGATTCCAACTGATTCTCAATAGATTCTGTAACTGATCTGTAACAAACTTAGTTAGTTAATCTTAGTTAGTTAGTTAGAGCAAATCATATATGTGTGTATATAAATGAACACGTGTAATGTTGATGTGGTGTGCAACTAATAATAAAGATATATCTTTGAAAGATTTCCTCTCTCTTTCTTCCTACTTTCATCAACCTTAAGGACCAAAGCAATCAAGGTCCTATTAGCCTCCTTAAGAAGTTCACCAGAAGTAAAAAAAAGATTTAATAGCCTCAACAATATTTTTACCCAAAACCTCCCAGGAACTCTTAAAGAAACTAGCCGGGTGGCCATCGGGCCCGGTGGCCATGTTCCCATTAAGACACATGAAAAACTGTCTTGCTTGAAAAACAACATGATAATGTGATTTCCTAAAAAATCCAAAGCTAAAATTTCAACCTTTGAGCTAATTTCATAACTGCAATAAAAATAAAAACTGCCTACCTAAATCAGGACTGCAGAAGAAAGCATTTTTAAGACCCTCTTTGTTAAGTTAGTTTGAGAAACAATGATTAAGTAGTCATGGCTGTCATAGAATTCCTTATTGAGAAAAACAAAGCTCTAGAATTTAAGAAAATAAAATAGTTCAATTAAACAAATCATGTTCCCTTTAAAATCTTTACTATAATCATGTTTTATGAGTTCACTAAGCAGATATATTGTGACTTACAATGGCATGAAAAAGTCTATCACTACAATTAAACAAAAACTTATTGTATCACATTAAAGCCATGTGGGCAAGCACTTCACCTTAATAGAACCTTATTTTTTAATTACTTTGTTGTTGTCTTCGTGCTTCCTAGATTGCTATTCAAAGGACAAAAACAAAGCCTCATTTTTCTTATTCACATTAAAGGCAAAACAACGATGTTTAAGATTTGTACGAGTTAAATGGCACAAATTCCTAACATAGGAAGTACAAAAAAATTTATTATTACAATAGAAAATTCCCACAATTACATTATTAATATATCTCAAAATTTTATGAAATAAATACGTTACTTATGTATCTAACCAGCAAGAGTAGTAGCTCCGTTTTTCATCAAAAAAATTTACTGCAGAAAAAAGCTCAATTTTTTTTTTTATTCCTCAAATCAACAACTTATTTTTTCTAGCAAATATCTCTATTACTTGTTCCATCAAAATCCTATTTTCCTAGCTTCATTTGGGCTCATTAAATTTTGGGCAAATCTCTATTATTTTGGTTATGGTCTATGGTCATGTCTGTAGCAGTGTTTGGAAATTCATGAGAAATGAGTAAAATAATTTTAGTATAAAGAAGAACAAATATAGACCACAATTGAGTATTACGACTAAGCTAGGTAGCTGCTTCTTTCTCTATTTGGTTCCTACAAATTTGAAAAAACAACAAAAACAAAAATAAAAACAAAAACAGAAAAAATAACAGTGGTAGAGGATTGAAAGCAACAGATTATGGCTAGGAGTGGTAGAAGTCCTTCCGGACGTTCTGGAAACTCAAAACAGGTTGTGATAAAGATGTGGCATCCAATCCATTGCCATTGTTGTTGCCATTGCAGGTTATGTTTAATGAAACAGATTGTTATCTACTTTTGCTGAAAGTGCAAGAATTTATTGAACTAGGGGAAAAATAAAAAAATAAAAAAACCTGAACCTTAAACAGAGAAGGAGACTAGTTGATGATACTGATTTAATTGAAAATGTAGGAACTATTAAAAAGCTTGCTCCCGACATCGAAACACATTGAACGGTTCGAATTATCGAAACGGGATCCGTGATGGGCCTCCTTGGCGCAAAATGGTCAGTCTAATCTTCCTCTGCTATAAGAGACCCAATTCCCCTTTTCTGATTCAGATCTCAATTCCATTTACTTCACTGTAATTGATAGAGAAGATCTTTATGTTTGGTTTGTTAATTTTCCTTTTATTTCATCTAATTTGCTTTTGTCAGCTCATACCTAACATTGAATTCCTGGTGTTATTATAATTTCAATTGTTGTTCTTGGTTTTTAGAAAATTCTGAATATACCCATTTACGTTTTGATTAATTGTAAGCTAAGCAGATGCACTAAGCAGATACATCGTTAGCTCCATTATTAATCTCATCGTTAGCTCAATTATCAGAATAATGCAAAATTAAGTAACTAAGTATAGATATACCCATTATTGGATAATTGAGACTCAATTATCAGAATAATGCAAAATTACAATGTTTATTTATACAAAATGGAATTGAGTTCTGTTGTACAGAAATTGAGTTCCATTTTGGTGCTGGAAGGGTTATTCATGTTTTTGGCACAACTTGATGGTTAGGATAAATATTTTAGTTAGAGTTTGTGCAGTTAAGCATGGTAGTATTGGCTGACTTTGTTTTGATGGAATATGGATGCCCATTTCAAATTAAGGATCAAGTAAAAATCAAGCCAATGATACTTTCTTTGAAAACAGTTATTCATGTCAATTTCAAGAATTCCACTCCATATTTCAGAGTAAAGATTTTCAGAATTTGGAGTCCGTTGTGTCGTATTGCATACATATTTCTAATAATCTTTGATTATCTGAAACTGCAGAAGAATATGGTCCTACCTCTCTCTCTTTCTCTCTCTCTCCAATTTCTTCTTCAACCAGAAAGACATCTTTTCCCACTTTAAATATGGAGACAACTGTTGATCTCTTGAATTGAGAGAGCAATTATTTCATTTAATATTTTGTTTCTTTTTCTCTAAGCAATGGCCCCTGCCTTAGGCTTCTAAGGATAAATTTCATGTTTGTAAGGGCTAGGGTGTTCTTGCATTAGGGATAGGGGCATTCTCTGTAAGCAATGAGCTGCACCTGCTCAGACACTTTAAAAAAATGGGCAAGGGGCATTGTGTCGGTGATCAGGTGTAATGAAAAATTGGGAAGGGTCCCTGCACTTTCCTAGACGACCGTGGGTAAAGAAGTTAGACCAGAGTTGTTGGTTTAAATTGGCAACTTGGTATGTTTGTACACTAACAAGTAAGACTGGTATTAGTAGATACTATGATTAGAAGGAAAATTAATATAGCATGTTTACAAGAAACTAAACAGATAACAAAAATAGGAGACATAATAATGCTAATTAAACTTGTAATGGAGAAAGTATAATTAATGTAATTAGTGCCTATGCACCCCAAATAGATAGGAAGAATATATTAAAGAACATCAAGGCTTAAACATTCATTTAAAACATTCAACAATGATCTTCATGATCTTCACAAACGATCATAGTTTCATTTAATTATTGATAATTTTATATATCTCAAAGCATCTTTATAGAACATATTTTTGTAATCTGTTAATAAATAAAAATTTATTAGTGACAACATTTAAATAGAGGTGTTCAAGTCTCCTTTGCTGTTGATATGGATTGTTGCTGAGATGGGTGGAGTCTATGGTAGCATGGGGCTGTTCTGTTTTGCTTTTGATAAGACCTACTATTGCTGCTCTGTCTTGGTGTTGTTTATTATTGCTGTTTGTTGATCTATACTACTGTGTGGCTTGATGATTCTCAGTAATGCAGGATGAATGCTCTATCAGTATTGTTTAGTTGGTGTCCATTAACAGAAGCTATGTTTAGTTGTTTGCTTAGCACCATCAGTTGGCTATTTATGTGAGTGGCTGCTTATTTGTCTAATTGGATGATTTTGTGATATGGAGTTAATGGGGGATGCTACTGTTCTGAAGCTGTTCTAAGAATACACCTACTTAACCATGAGCCTCTTTTTTTATGTGGAGAGGTTTGATGAGAAGTACTAATTGTGTTTTTAAGGTGTATTTTCTTTTTGTTGTACCAAATCATTATTGTCATACTTAGTTTATTTACAGCTACTGTGTCTTGAACATAATATTTCTCCATTTTATGTATTTTCCATCTGCATAAATGGAAATTTTAAGAGATGAGCAAAAGGTAAACTACGTACCTAAGAAGCACATTATCTTTAATGCAAACTTAGCAATCTTTTTCTTGTATTTGTGTAGAACCGTTCAATGTGTAAAAAAAGTTACTTATATTGCTTTTATGATTTCGCTTTAATTAATTGCTAACCAGTCAATGTTATGTCTTTAAAACAGTGCCTACTAGACACCCTCGTGGCTTGACACGCGGGTTGAAGGTTCAAGCAATGGTTCAAAAAGATGGAAAGCTCAAAGTTCCTATACCACAGGAGTATCGTGCACCAGTGGGGGATCATGCCTCTCAATTAGTCTCCAAAATTGGTGTTGAGGTCCGAACACACTTGCCATACTTTAGCATTCGCAGGTGGAAACAAGTCAACGAAGAAGTTACGGCACCTACGTTTCAGCGTCTAACGGTAAAAGGTTTACATAATTGATTGAATTAATGTAATATAATTAATTATGACTTACAAGATTTGTGGCTGTTTCTAGGATCAATTTGACATGGAAGGTGACTCCACAAATGTTAGCAAAGCGGTGGCAACAAAGTGTGGACGGAGCTTGAGCAGCTACACCTACAGACTACGAAAAAAATACCTGAACCTTAAAAGTGCTAAGGGAGAGGAGTATGCTAGAAGCCACCCACCGCCTGAATGTGACCTCGAGAAATGGAAAAACTTGATTGACAAGAAGTGGAATGATGCCAATTGGCTGGTAAACTTTTCTTATGTTTATTTATTGTTGACAATTACCTTGTCTTCCTAATATATATATTTTTCTATTGGAACTTCCTCCTTGTAGAAGCAATCAAATGCTAACATTGACAATAGAAATCAATTGAAGACGAAGCATAGGTGTGGGTCAAAATCTCTCCCAATTAGGGTACACGAGGCGGTGGGTCTTCTTTAATTTTTTTTTCGGTTTTTTTTTTTAAAGATGATTCTACTACCATCATTCTTATTTAACTTACTAGTTGAACAAAAAAAATCAGACAATTGCAAATGGGGGCCAACTGCCAGAGTTGCCATGTGTTTACAAATCTACACACTTTAATGATGTCACAAAGCAGTGGATTTCTCCGGAGTGCGAAGAGAATTATGTATGTATATTTACCTTTTGTATTAGGATGATTGCAATTTTAATTGTATCTTTATTCATTTTTCTAATTTTTTTTTAAATGACAGGATAATATGATAAAGATCCAAGCTGAACATTGCTCCCGACCTGGTGTGGTTCCAATTACTCCGGAGGAGCTATCTGTGAAGGTGCTAAAGCCAAGGTCGGGATATGTTAAAGGACTCGGGTTGAGGCGTTCCTTCTCTGTCAGGACTACCAGTGCTTCGACTGACAGTGACTATGTGAGGCGTCTAGAGATGGAAATACAAGAGCAAAAGGAGCAAATTCAGTCACAAAAAGAGGAAATTCAGTCACAAAAAGAGGAAATTCAGTCACATAAAGAGGAAATTACAGCACAGAAACATGAAATTCAAGTACAAAGAGAGGAAATTCAAGCACAAAATAAAGAGATAGGGAAGATGAATGGGTCGATTGACGAGCATTTTGAGATCACATCAAGCATCATGGAGTTTCTTAAGAAGCAAGGTTTCAAAGGACAATTTAGAGGATGAGGTATCCCATGAACTCGTACGTCGCCTTTTTGGTAAGTCTCGCTCGCTTTATCATTTTATTTTTCTCATGTTGGTTAGTATATACTAGTTAAAGTACAATAGTTTGACTACTTATTAACTAAGATTTAACAAGTTTGAAGATGTATTTAATGAAAATAGATTCATTATCAAAATTCTTACTTAGCATGACCCTAGTTAAAATACACACGAACCAAAGTAGAGACAAAACTAAGTCAGATAATAGCCTGCTGTTAGGTGTGTTTCTATCTGTGGATGTTGGTATCTGTATAGCCTAAGTCACAAGTATCTGTATGCTCTGCTGTTGGTATCATTCTGCTTTGCTGGTTGTATCTCTATGCTGTGTGAGTGGACAGATCTGCTGGGCAGCTGGTCTGGGTAATTTTGCTTCAGTTTTGCTTCAGTTTTGGATGTGAATCTAATTGTAGGCCTGGTGATGTATATTTTCTATATACCTTTGCTGGGATGGGTAGCTTGTTGTGTGCGTTTTATCCTGCTGTCTGTTGTGTTTTTTGTGTTCTTGTTGGTCCGTCACCAACAGTTTGGTTTTGGTGCTGTGCATCATCCCCCTCTCCCCTGTCCTTTCTTGTCCCCTTTATTGATGTATTTTCTCCTTCTTGTAAGGTTCTTTCATCAATAAAGTTTTTGTTGATCAAAAAAAAAAAAAAAAAAAGGAAGCAATCAATGTTAAAACAAAATAATACGTATAGCAGTGTGTATTATTTTCTAAATTTAGAAGGGAGCTGTTTTTAGGTTTTGTGCGTGGCCTTTTAATGCTAATGTTAAAAATAATAAGCTTATTATCTACATCCATTTTGGTCATTGCTGTCACAACTCACCAAGCTAATGGTCCAGTTTTCCATTTTTTGCATTGTAGATTGTTGCTCTCTCTCTCTCTCTTCAAAATTTTTTTAAATCCCATTTGTGCAGCAGCCACAATATTTGTTCCTTCCCATTCTCATTGACTGCATGCTTTGGTTCTTACCATGAGATGTTGTAGTGTTATAACTGGTTTGGCTGCTGTCCGTGGGTGACAGCCAGTTTTTGATCCGAGCATAATTCTAGGGATACAGTGAATTGCCATGTTAAGGTGATCATTGCAAAGCCCATGGGTGGGAATGAGCATGGTATTCATCTTTTTAGTTAATCTCTGTTAATTTCTATTCAAATAACTTCAAGCTTGTGATCTTGAGAACAGTTCTGTATATTTGTTAAGTTTCTGATATTTGGCTTTAAGTTTATAATAAAACTTTGCTATTATAATAAACTTTATATATATACATTCTATGCTAATGTTTGCCTTGTTTATTTTTTTTGTAGATTGGTTTTGATGACGTTCAGAAGCATACTTGCAAATGAAGATCAACTGTTGAATTTTTTTCCTAAACTGAAGCTTAGTTATAGTTGCAAATTAAGATTGAGTGTTGATTTTTTTTGGTGGACTCCACGTTAGTTTATTTTGGGATTTACTTTGATGGTTTTTTTGTGATACTTAATGGATTATTATTAAGGTTGTTTGATGGATATATTTTGATTTATAAAATAAATTGTTTAGTGAATTTTTTTGTGGAGTGCTGTATAATAGCTAGTGGATTTCTTAGTACAATTAAAAGGCTATTGGGATATGAGCAGGGATATTTGTGAAATAATAATTTAAATTGAATATAAAATATGGAACAAGTTTAGTGATGAATTTGTTTCGTCATTTGTACTTCTTATTATGACAAAGTGATTATTCGTCACTAATAAACTTTTTTGGTGACAAAATTTACTGAAGTTTATATATGAAAGTTTTTATTTATTTTGTTGTTTGATGACTAAAAATTTCGTCACGTATATATATGTTTGTGACGAAATATATTTCGTCACCCATGTATGACTTTTGAAGACGAAAAATTTCGTCACCTTTACATCTTATTGTGACGAAATTATTTCCTCATCAATGATCAACATGCGTGACAAATTTATTCGTCAACTAAAATTATAAATATGGTACTGAATAATTATTTGGTGACGAAAATGAGAATTTTTTGCAACAAAATGTTGTTTTATTGGTGACAAAATTATGACTTTTGAAGACGAAAAATTTCGTCACCTTTACATCTTGTTGTGACGAAATTATTTCCTCATCAATGATCAACATGCGTGACAAATTTATTCGTCAACTAAAGTTATAAATATGGTACTGAATAACTATTTGGTGACGAAAATGAGAATTTTTGGCAACAAAATATTCTTTTATTGGTGACAAAATTATGAATTTTGAAGACGAAAAATTTCGTCATCTTTACATCTTATTGTGACGAAATTATTTCCTCATCAATGATCAACATGCGTGACAAATTTATTCGTCAACTAAAGTTATAAATATGGTATTGAAAAACTATTTGGTGACGAAAATGAGAATTTTTTGTGACAAAATGTTGTTTTATTGGTGACAAAACATTTCGTCGCTGAAGTAATTTCATTGGTGACGAAATTATTTTTCGTCACGTTAGTTTTTAGTGACAAACATTCAATGACGAAACCGGTGACGAAAATATTTCCTCACAAATATCTATCGTGACGAAATTAGCTCTTTGAAGACAAAAAAATTTCGTCACTCAAGGCCCAACTTGTTGTAGTGTGTTTTGTTCCAATTCAGGCGACCCAGTCTATACTTGTATTCTGTGCACATCACATAGTAAATCTAGGCTAATAACCGGAATAAGAACGCATAATGTTTTCAAAAATAGATATCATGGTTAGTAGAGGCCGATCTTTGATCAGGCGAGCGGGGGTGCTCACGAAGTGACCTTCCCCAATCGTACCCAAGTTCCCGAGCCGAGGCAACTTTGGTGATGACGGACACGTGGCCTTAGGCAACGAGTCAGGGTTTCCTAAATTTCTCCAAAATAAAATATTTAGGTGGCGACTATGTATCTGGCAAAGCAGTCCATGTTTGGCACTTCTTTCAAAAAATCTATTTTCTCAAAACGATTTGTCGGATTTGGACTCTTTGGTTCAGATTTAGAACCGTGACAATTTGAGTCCGAACTGTAGTGAGCCCAAAATGAACAGAACGGGACTCATCCTCCCAGGGCGTTTGGGGACGTCTACAGTTTCTGGCGACTCTGCTGGGGAATTAGAGAACTTGACTTCGAACTCATGATATCTTGTTTTGACTACACTTATGTGTGTCTTTGCATTGCATGTGCATTGGTGCCCCTAGGACACCGTGTTTGCCATCTGCCATTCCTGAACGGTTTGCCGGAGGCTTGTCTTGTCAAGGCTTGACCATAAGGCTGACCGGTTGTGGGCTCTGCCAGTATGGGAACACAAACCCCGGTTTTACCGAGGCACCCTTTTTGACCATTCGACCTAGTGCATATTCGGATCCATAGTGACCATCCCAAACTAGGACAGGTTGCTTACCCAATATAGGTTGTTTGAAACCGCTGCATGCATAGTGAAACCCTAGTTCCTGACAAAATAGGACAGGGAAACCTTACCCCAACATAGGGGTGTTTTTGGCTCTTACTTGCTTGGTATGTGCTTTTAGGGTGTGTCCCTATAGGAATGCATGTAACAGTTTGCAAGTCTGGGTATCAGGCCTGCGGGCATCAGTATGTGGAGAATCAGTTTGACCTGAGGGTATCAGTTTACAGGCAGAATCTTGGACAGAATTCAGTAGAGAGCACAGTTATTTGGCTGCTTATATCTATTTTGGTGAAATCAGGCTGAGATGCTGCATGTTTTCTCTTTTGCTAGGGGGGTAATCCTGGAATCATAGCTTCAGAAGGTTCCAATATTCCCCGAGGTTTATCGGACTTGTGCTGATAGACTTTGTCAGGTCAGAGATTCAGTTCAAAGGCAATCAGTGTTCCTTTGCCAGAGGCAGGGTAAAAGGGCCAGTCAGGCACAGATCACCAGTCCAGAAGTTTCCAGATCAGTGGCCCTTATCCACCCCACCAGTGAATAGTCAGGCTGAGGTCTCAGTTTTTATCAGTTTTTAGTCACCTCACCAGTCAGTCAGCCGGAACAGCAGAACATGGTAGGGATGGAGGAAATGATGCGTCAACTCCAAGAAAGTATGAAACTCATGCAGCAAGACGCTGCCCGGCAGACGAAATTTGCCAAACAGCAGGCTGCGATCATGGCCCAGCAGGCTGAGCTGATCACCAGGCTGCAACAGCAAAATGGAGCATTTGCGTCGCACCAAGCCCCTCCCCCACCAGGAGTTCCAGCACCCGAGGAGGCACCAAATGTCCAGGGAGATACGAACATTCCGACAGGACCGGCTCCGCTCGCAATCCTACCCCAGCTGTCTAAAGCACCGATCAACCTGCCAGATTCACCCTTTGAGTTCGAGTTAGACCCTACAGCGCTGAAGGTGAGCAAGCTAGAAAAGATGTTCAAGAAATCTCAGGGAGTAAAATCCATTCCGGACATTGAGGACGGGTATACCGACGCAGCTGTGACGCTGCCGGACAGATTTAAGATGCCACACATCGACCGATTTGATGGATCTGGCGATCCCATAGTGCACCTCCGGTTGTTTTCAGACATACTAAGGACGATGGGCCTCACCAGGCTGCAGAAACTTTCATTATTTGGTCGGACCCTGTCGGGTGTGGCCGCTATCTGGTATGCAAAATTAGAAGACAATGTCAAATGGAACTGGGATGAGATGGTCGAGGCCTTCGTTGTGCAGTACTCCTATAACACGCAAATCGAGGTCACAACCCGTGATCTTGAGACAACAAGGCAAGAGCCTAAGGAGAGTTTTTCTAATTTCGTAGCCCGCTGGAGGGCCAAGGCCTCAATGATGACCCTTAGGCCCACTGACAAAGATCAAATTTGGATGATTGTGCGCAATCTCCAGCCCAAGCTTATCCAGAAGATGATCGTTCTCCCCTTCCCTACCTTTTCAGATTTACATGAGATGGGAGTACAGATCGAGGACGCAATGAAACAGGGCCTTCTTGACCAGGAGAAAGAGCAGCCCAGGAAGGCATTTTTCCACAGTTCAAATGCGACCACCAGTGGTGATGCAGCTGCAAGATCTTCTGAAGTGGGCATGGTTACCACCACCGCATCAAAAACAGCTACCCCATTTACCGGTGCGTACGGAAGTAGCTCACAAAAAAACAAATATCCACCTCGAGTCAAGAGGATTTTTACCCCACTTTATATGCCTTTGTCAAAGGCTCTAGAGGTCTTAATCCGAAAAAGACATCTGAAACCATTGGAACAATGGCCTTTACCTGATCCTCTCCCTCCAAAGCATGACCAGACTAAATACTGTGCCTACCATCAACAAACCGGTCATGACACCGACAGTTGCTTTCGTCTGCGCCATGATGTACAAGATCTGTTTGACAACGGGGTCATTACCGCACCAGGTCCTGCAAAGTCTATCGGCACTTGATCAGTGAACTTGTGGAGGATAATGTGATTATGTGATCGGGGGATGAACTAGCTGCGGGTGGCGCTCGATTTACTCCAGATGTGGCGTATGACACGCACTGTTTTAAGCATTTGCGAATGCCGATTTCTGACTTGGGTATTTAGGTCAGTTTTGTTGTGTGGTTTTAAGTCTGTCTCTTTGTTTTGAGTCAGTCTTTTTGTTTCGGGTCTGTCTTGTTGTATCGAGTCAGTCCTGTTTTGTTAGAGTCAGGTGATTCCGGGGGTGTTACCTCTGGCATCACTATTTTGTTTTGTGTCTATCTTTTGGCTTTCTTTTGAGTCTGTTTCTGCCATGGAGCCAGTTACACCAACAGTTATGAATGAAACAGCAGTGGTTTTTCATGCTTTTGTGCTTGCTTCTGCCTTGTGCCAGTTGTGCCAGAAAGTTTGAATGAAACGGCAGTACTTTTCGCCTACTCTTCTGCACCCCAAAATCATTGCATTGACCTAAGTTTTTCAAAACTTTTTGAACACTGCGGTGAAAACGAAGAGGAAGGAATTCCTCGGGTTTTGCAAAAATTTGACCATTTGAGAGAAAGAGAGGCATGCTAAGCCTTTAATGATCGAGATCATGCTTGTTAATGTGAGTACTGAGAAGGATCCTGGCTTGATCCAGATTGGTCCCACACAGTCTTCAGCGTGAGCGACTAGTCGTTTTCTTAAAAGATTTCAAAAAAAATGTTTTGCGCGATCCTGCGAAGACCTGTGTGGAATCGCTCTTGAGATTGTGCAGCCTAGGATCGCTCTCAGCCTCAAGACTCGACCCCTCATTGTCAAACCTTGGACTTAAGTTCAGAAATGTTCAATGGTCAACTACAACGTGAGGCCTGTGTGGCCAGATTCAAAGCAGCCCTCGAACAAGAGGCAAGAAAGTCAGATCAAGAAGATCAGATGTCATCAAAAGAAGCTTGCAAAGCTAGATCAGAAGCACCCTTCGAACTAGGGGCAAAGGATTTCAAATGTGCTCGAGGAGCCGAAGATGGATCATTCCACAAATCAAAGAAGGTCGGCAAGAATGCCAAATCCCAGAAGGGAGCAAAGAAGACAGTTTCTACTGAAGAACAACTGAGTTCCTATCCGCAACACTAAGGGCAAATTCAACCCCCTATTAGATGGACTCCTGCATCGTCAGCGAACAACAGCCATTTTCCTGGACTCAGATGACTTCAGGATCTCAAAACCATTTGACATGGACTTGTTACACTTTTACCCTTTGAGAGGCTCGCTGGGCCGAAAACCCAGAAGGGCGACCCAAGCAAAAGTTAGAGCAAGAGAAAAATACAAAAAAGAGAATGCAAAAAAAAGAAGACAAAAAAAATGAAGAAAATAAAAAGAAAAGATGAAAAAGGAAAAAGAAAATACAAAAGGAATGAAAAATAGAGCTCGCAAGGCTGAAAACCCGGAAGGGCGGCCTTGGCAAAAGTTAGAGCGCAAAAGGAGAGGTTAATACCTGAGTGTACCTTAACCCCGAACTACATGAGGCTTGATTCCCATCTTTGGGATACGTAGGCAACTTCATTCTGAAGTCCAGCCGTAAAACACTTCGAATTCGACTATGTCCATGTAATGGTTTTGACCATCATTGACTTCTTTGCATCCGAGAATTTGGTTGTGTTTGTCACTCTGATGACTGACTACAATGCGCTGTGGTGCCATTCAAACAAGGGGTAACTTTCCGTTGCCATTCAATGCGCTGCGGTGCCGTTCAAACAAGGGGCAACTTTCCGTTTCCATGCAGCTCCCTTCAAGTAAGGGACAATTTTCCTTCGAATCTGAGGTTGTGCATCTCGAGAGTGGGTTTTATGCTCGTTGAGCAGTGGCCGTTTGCAAAAACAGTTTTTGAGAATTTTTACTAAGGATGACTGAGTTTCTCTCGAAAACTATTCCATTTTTCCAAAACTAGACCTTTTTCTCAGACCCAAAAAAGGAAAATTTTCAGTGCTCATAACCTAACTCGCATGATTTCAAATCAGAAAATCGAACAAGCATGTTAATCTAACTCTCATGTCAGTCAAAATTGTTTTAGTCGAAAACCAAAACAAAAAAAAAAATTGGTCAAAATGATTAACTAAGGGCACAGTTGAGTCAAGCTTCCTGTCTTTTCCCCGTTGCCAATGCCTTTGCCAGAAAAGGCACCATACTTGCCAAGAAGGGCACTCTTCCTGCTAGAAAGGACACAACTGAAACTGTCAACAAAAGAGCTGAAAGCTCTCTCATCCTCCAAGCAACGAGGCATCAAGCCAAGTGCGAAGCACGAACTGGAATGGATCAAGATATCCCACTCCCTCATCTGGACAGATCTAACCACGTCCAAACTCCCCGGCAGAGCATCGACAGCCGATGTCAGCTGCAGATTCGCTACACGCTTAGTTGCAGCGCAACCCCTCTGTGGGAGGAACTCACTTGCTGTGCGTAGAAAAAGAAGAATCTAGCTAAGTGTTAGGGGCAAGAGCCCACAACTTTTTGTTTATCCATCAACCACCCTGGAGAGGGATAAAAATGAGAGAATAAAGAATAGAGAGATGTACAATGAGAGAAAAGCGAGAAAAGGTTTTATGAGAAAAAACCGAGCTTGAAGGCCGAGTGATATGAGAATCACAAATGAAAAAAGGTGGGAAATAATACCCAGAAAAACAGACTCCCTGTGCGCGTCTGAGTGTCGTGTCTTTTTGTTTTACCTCGATTCTTGTCTGGAGTCATTTTTTTGAGTGTCTGTATTTGTGTTTAGGTTGTTTACCTTTTGTTTTCCGTTGTTGAGCCGTAGTGCGCTGTGTTCAGTCGTAGGCTCAATACCCAGTCGAGAACTCATTTATCAATTTCAAAATAAAATCGTTTTGCGCTCCGAGTGCCATGCCGTTCTCCACATCTGTGCAAAACAAGATTCGTTCTTTCATAAAACCGCAGGGTTCAACCCAGGTCATGTCAGAACAGTAAAACCAGGACCTATTTGAAGCTATATGGGTTCCAGACAGCAAAGCAAAAGAAAAGAGGAAATGTTGAGCATCGAAGTTTGTTTCAACTTCAGTTAGTTCCGAGACTACATTCCGTGTGTACCTCTTCAGGTCTTGCCAATGCTCCGAAGTATGAGTGTGCCTCTACCTCAAGCTCAAGATCAAGTCTGCTTCAAGTCAGAATGGCGATCAAAAGTGCTCTCCCTGAGTACCATTCCCTACCAGAGGCATCTTGGTTGTATTCGCAATGAGTTCCTAGGAGACCAACTGCGACGGTGGAAACTAGAGTTCGAATGGCTGTTGCCTAGAACGCAAAGGTTTGGGATTTCAGAGACTAAAGTCTGGTTTAAATACCCAGGGGTGTATCTCCGACTTGAAATCTGTATGGAAGCCCCATAGGTTAAGATAGTGTGTATGCACCTCAATTCTGGATACTGAACCAACCTAGTATGTCACCCCGTTGGAGAATAGGGAAAGTTGTGAATATGATCAGGAAGAAAGGCAACATCCAAAGTGTTCTACGTGAAGAATCCTTGTCAGTATTTCAGAGCCTTTGTACTGTGAGTTGAAGGTAAGTGTTCGAAGAGCACAGGGGAAGATCCCCATCGGAGCAGAGCGGTTCACCGCCACTCACCTCATGAGGTGCTTTCTAAAGCGTTGTTTTGTCCATTTATTGCTTTCCTTAAACATCATGCATTGTATTGCATTGTACCTATCAAGTTTCTTTCTCATTCATGCACGATATTGTATGTACGGTTCATTCAAAGAAGTTCCGTTTGAGATCCTTTATTTAGTGTATCTATCACACTTTCTTCATTCAGTTAGTGTATCAATCACACTTCATTTCTTTAGTGTATCAATCACACCTCATTCACCCTTAGTGTATCTGTCACACTTTCTTCGTTCGCTTAGTGTATCAATCACACTTCATTTATTTAGTGTATCAATCACACTCTCTTCATTTAGTGTATCAATCACACTTCTTTCATTTTGTGTATCTATCACATCCATTCTCGTTTTGTGTGTCAATCACACTTCACTTCATTCACTTAGTGTATCAATCACACTTCATTCACTTTTGTGTATCTATCACACATATTCTCATTTTGTGTATCTACCATGCACATATTCACTTTAGTGTATCTATCACATACATTCTCGTTTAGTGTATCAATCACACTTCATTCATTTAGTATATCAATCATACTCTATTCACATAGTGCATCTATCACACTTTGTGTTCATTTTCAGTATATCAATCATACTCTGTTCACATAGTGCATCTATCCCACTTTGTGTTCACATTTAGTATATCAATCATACTTTGTTCACTAAGTGCATCTATCACACTTCGTGTTCACATTTAGTATATCAATCATACTCTGTTCACATAGTGCATCTATCACACTTTGTGTTCATTTCAGTATATCTATCATACTCTGTTCATTAAGTGCATCTATCACACTTCGTGTTCACATTTAGTGTATCAATCACAATTCATTCATTTAGTATATTAATCATACTCTGTTCACTAAGTGCATCTATCATACTTCGTGTTCATTTAGTGTATCCATCACACTCGTTCACTAAGTGCATCTATCACACTTCGTGTTCACATTTAGTATATCAATCATACTATGTTCACATGGTGCATCTATCACACTTTGTGTTCATTCTCAGTATATCTATCATACTCTGTTCACTAAGTGCATCTATCACACTTCGTGTTCACATTTGGTGTATCAATCACACTTCATTCATTTAGTATATCAATCATACCCTGTTCACATAGTGCATCTATCACACTTTATGTTCACCTTTTGTGTATCTATCACACCTGTTCACATAGTGCATCTATCACACTTTGTGTTCACTTTTAGTGTATCAATCACACTTTGTTCACATAGTGCATCTATCACACTTTGTGTTCACCTTCAGTGTATCAATCACACTCTGTTCACTTAGTGCATTTATCACACTTTGCGTTCACTTTTTGTATATCCATCATGCTTTGCTTCACATAGTGTATCCATCACACTCGTTTCGCTTTGTGTATCTATCACACTTCGCTTCACTTAGTGTATCAATCACACTTTATTCATATAGTGTATCCATCACACTCTCTTCACTTTTGGGTATCTATCACACATGCTCGCTAAGATTGCATAATCTTCTTATATCCTTTCTGCATGTAATATAGTTTGCTTTGTATTCTTGCTTAAAACTGTTGCATTTATTGCGTATATTTGCTTCGTTATAGCTTGCTGCATTTGCATGATCATTGAGATACCTTCGGCTTCTTGCATTGTCGGTTGCATTTTGCCCCTGCCTGCGGGCATGCCTGCGGGCGTATCTCTGTTTATCTCGCCTGTTTTGCCTAAGTCTTCGGCCTTGTCAAAAATGGGTCGTCTCTTGGCTTTGACATTCACTCCCGTCACGCATGACTTTCGAATTCTGTCAAAGAGGGGCAACTGTAGACACCCCATTTTTGACCGACCTTAAGACTCAGACGTCACCGATTGAGCACTTGGTGATGTTGCATATTGTGGTAGTTCTGAAGTTTTAGAGTCTCGGCTACGAGCCTTGCCTCCAAACTTCGGGGCTCTTTTGTGCTTTGCCTTGATTTGTGAACCGGGTCCCGTTTTCTCTGTTTTCTCTTCCCGGAGGGAGGGAGAGGTCTCGTAGACCATCTCTCAATGGCCGTACGCTACGTTTTGTGGTCATAGGCCATTTTTCCCGTTTGGAGCCCGATTTTCGATTTTTCGAAGCCGTCGGCCGTGTGCCTCTGTTCGGGACTGCCAAACCACCTCCGTTTGCTCCGGTTTTTGGCACACAACTTATTTCCTCCCTTTTTAGGGACACTGTGGTCCGAGAGACCAACTTCGTGGTCGAACACCACCTCCGGTGCTTAACAGCCCATTTTCGGGGCCCCGGGCCGCGCGTTTCGGTCCCCGAACCTCCGTTTTACATTCGTTTTGGTTCATTTTTGGTGGAGACCTTGTTTTCATTGTTAGAAAGCTTATAGGAGGGTGGGAGGCCAGCAATTTTTTTGAAAAGCCAATTTTAATTCTTTATCGCTCTCCGGCGCCCGTTTTCCTCACTAGAAAGCTAATGTTGACCACTCCCGGGCCACTTTCTTTAGCCCTAAAGCCCATATTTGTGTTGTACACACCTGGGAGGCCACCAATATGTATAGACCGGCTGGTAATTGTCTTTGACCCTTTTGAACCCCTCTCAAAAGTTGGCTTTTCTCTCTCCTGGTTCACATTTTTTGGGTTTTGACCACATAGTTGTGTTGTGCACACATGGAAGGCCACCTTTTTGAGGTGGCCGGCCAGCAATCTTAATTGCCCCTTTTGACCCTTGGCTGGCCGGCCATGGGGGGTGGCTGGCCGGCCACCTGAACCTTTTGAACCTGGCCGGCCTTGATCCTCTCTCCAAGTGTGTTCCAGCTGTGCAATTTGTTTTCCCCCAGATTTTGTATCCGGGGGGTTGCCTTTTGGGGGGAAAATTTGAATTTGATTTTCCCCCCTTTCCTTGCCTCTCTCCCTCTATAAAACCAGAACCCCAGTTCCATTTTGAAGGGTTACAAAAACCAGCTGGAGCCTTGCATACAACTTTCCTTTTTGAGACTTGTTATAAACTGGAAAAAGGATTTTTTTGACATCATCTTCATGTTTTATTAAGGGCATTATTTTATTTGAGGTCACGTGCTTCCTTGTATGCTTGATTGTCCCTTGTTTTGAGCCTTACACCTAAGCCCCAATTGCATGCTTTGTTTGGCCTTCTAGCCACTGAAATCACTATTTTGAGAGCCAAGATTAGAGGGGGGTGACCCCCTCTCTCCTTCTCTTGTTTGGTGGCCTTTTTGGCCTTCCAAAGAGACCCTACCTTGCATGCTTCGAAGTCACTTTCCAGGGTCAATTTGGTGAGTTTTAGGACTACCATATTTGATTTTCATCATTTTTTATGCCATGCCAAATGTCTACCTTGCATGTGCTTAATAACTCCTTGCATGGCCCTCCAAGGTAACTCATTATTTTTGCATACCATGGTGGCATATCAGTGGTTATTTGGGCCTATTTTCACATGATTTATTCACTGATTTTTGCTAGTTTGGTGAGATTACATTTTCTTCATATACTTTCCATGTAAACCATGATTGCTAGTCAAGATTGCATGCTATTTTGTCCACCATGCTAGCATCTTTTGGCCATGCTTTGAACTGGAAATGTTCATGTTTTGGGACTGCCTTGGCTCTGTCTTCATGCTTCATGATCAAATAATGCATGCTTTTGTATAGTTATAAGTCATTCCATGTGCCTAGTTTCGAGTTTCGGGTTTCATCTCATGCATCGGGTGCCATTTTTCCTTGTTTCGGGGCTGTTTAGCATCATATTTCAGTGCTGAAATTTGTGAGTTTGCATGCCATCTTGCATCCCTTGCCATGCCTTGTTAGAGTTACATGTTATGCCTTAGGTTCAGTCCTCGGTTTACGTGCATGCGTGCACGTGTTTCAAGAGTCCCATTTTTACCTAATGGCTACTGATGTGAGTGCCATTTCATAGCATTGCGTATGCTAGGTTGCATGTTAGGATTGCATTCATGCATGTCATGCATATTGCATTGTGCTTGGGATAGAAGTTAGCCTAAGCACGGGAAACGAGGGACGTTTCGTACTCCGAATGACGGAATGTGTCTCAATTCCCGGTCGCCGACACTCCGGATTATCCATGATGGAGTCTAGGCCTTGTTGTGTCCATATGTGCATTCATTTCATATTGAGTCATGCAATTCGACTTCTCGGCCATCATGCATCGAGATGCGTGATTGGTGGCACGAGGATCGAGGACTACACTCCCTGAAGAGTAGTCATGCATACATATGTGAAAATACTTTGCCATGCCCCTTTGTTGCTCTCTGTTGCAACAAATCAGAAATCAGCTACCTTCCGGAGCCTGGCACGCATCCCAAGAATAATTGCAAACAGAGACAGACCGGGGCATCGCAAGGGATTCTCCGCACAAGGCAACCCGAGCATGCATCATTCATCATTTGGAACAGAGCTGAGGTGGTCCATGGATTTGCGTGCCAATTTACTGTTCTCCTAGATTAATTTGTTAATTAATTAGGATTCTGTATTTATTCGGGACTGTATTATTTATTCATTTGGGACTGTATTATTTATTCAGACCCTCTGTGCGAGGGCAATATTGTAATAAGTGTGCGTGTGTGTGATATATGTCTTCCAACCCCACGTCTTTCTCCCTTTTATTTATCAGCTTATGATGGTTAGATTAGGGCATGTTTCAATTAGCATACAGTATGATAGCATGTTTGCATTCATTCATCTGTCTTGCATGCACCGGGCTCTACGCATCATACTAACTGCATTTGTATCTCAATTCCAAGTTGAATACATGTTAGCTGTAGCATTTCATATGCCATCTTTGGAATAGCCGAGCCTATCTTAGTTGCATTTTGCATGTGTTGCATTAGGCATTTCTGTATAGTTAGGATCATGCATGGATTTCTAACATAACTTTTGTTTTGGCTTGGAGTACTCGGTAAGTTTTATGCTTTAGCATCCTTACATGCGTGTAAGTGACTACCATGATAGCATGCTTACCATGAGGCTATGTGCTTATGTGATATAAACTGCCTGAATGCCTGTGGGTGAAGGCTGGGTTATTTGAATTAGAATAATTCGTTGACTATGAGTTTTAAGCCCACTAGATAGTGGCAAAATCATGTTTTCTAAGCCCATCCGAGGGTGGCAAATCCACGTCTTAGCCTACTTTCGGGTAGCACCATCAAACCATTTTCAAATAAACAAACATGAAATGTTTTGTTCCAATTCAGGTGACCCAATCTATACTTGTATGCTGTGTGCATCATAAAGTAAATCTAGGCTAATAACCGGAATAAGAATGCATAATGTTTTCAAAAATAGATATCATGGTTAGTAGAGGCCGATCTTTGATCGGGTGAGCAGGGGTGCTCACGAAGTGACCTTCCCCAATCGTACCCAAGTTCCCGAGCCGTGGCAACTTTGGTGATGACGGACACGTGGCCTTAGGCAACGAGTCAGGGTTTCCTAAATTTTCCCAAAATAAAATATTTAGGTGGCGACTCTGTATCTGGCAAAGTAGTCCATGTTTGGCACTTCTTTCAAAAAATCTATTTTCTCAAAACGATTTGCCGGATTTGGACTCTTTGGTTCAGATTTAGAACCGTGACAATTTGAGTCCGAACTGTAGTGAGCCCAAAATGAACCGAACGGGACTCATCCTCCCGGGGCATTCGGGGACGTCTACACCAAGCCTGAGGTGTTTATCCCAAAAAGCATGGACTTATGCATGATGGGTGCATTTGAACCCTAATCATCCCAAACCCATGGACCCACTACTTCTGAGCTGATGAGGATGATCGAAGATCTTCAGAGAACTGTGGCAGATCTAGCCTTTGGAGTCTTGGCTCCATCATCAACCACATCACATACCAGGGAGTTCATGTCAAAAGGCTCCCCAACCTTGGGACGGGCTGCGTTGGAAGAAGGCCAATCTCTTAGCAAAGTGGAGGCCAGTGATAAGAATAAGGCAGGGGCAAGCATTAGTCCCCATGAACACCTTTTGCGGGCTGTTGAGGCCTTGAAAGTCGAAGGGCTGAACAAATAACAAGTGCTTGCAGTTATTGCAAAGACTGTGGATGACACTTTCGCCACTCAAGTTGGGGGCAGTCTGAATCAAGGGGCAAGCCGAGACAAGGGATGTCATACCAGAAACACCCCTTTCAGCTCCAATCCCACACTCGGAAGAGATCATCAAAAGTCAGCACCTGCCGACCCTTTCGCTGGTACATCCAACACAACCAGCTCACAACCTGCCAAATACCCACCTCGGGGCCAAAGGGTGTTCACCCCATTATACATGTCTCTATCAGCGGCCTTGAGGGTCCTGATTAGAAAGGGGGATCTGAAACCCCTGGAGCCGCGGCCACTGCTAGATAAACTTCCTCCCTCCCATGATCCGGCCAAGTACTGCACCTTCCATCAACAAATCGGTCATGGCACGGACAACTGCTTTCGTCTTCGCCACGAAGTGCAAGATTTGATTGACAGCGGGGTCATTGTCGCACCGAGCTCTGCAAAGTCTATCAACACTGGATCAGTGAACTTGGGGGATAATGTGATGTGATTGGGGGATGAACCACCTGCAGGCGGCGCTCAGTTTACTTCAAATATGGTGGATGGCATGCACTGTTTTGAACACATTTGCGAATGTTATTAATCTGTACTTTCTGACTTGGGTATTGGGTCAGTCTTGTTATTTTGTACAGAGTCAGTCTTTTCTTACTGAGTTAGTTGGGTCTATCTTGTTGTACCGAGTCAGTCCTATTTTGTTGGAGTCGGGTGATTTCGGGGGTGTTACCTCGGACATCACTTGCTTGTTTTGTGTTTGTCTTTTCGTTTTATTTTGAGTCTGTTTCTGCCTTGGAGCCAGTAATGCCAACAAATCTGAAATGAAACAGCAGTAATTTTTGCACTCTTGTGTTTGCTTCTGTCGTGTGCTAGTTGTGCCGGGATTTGAATGAAATGGCAGTGCATTCCACCTGCTCTCTTGTGCCTTGAAATTATTTCATTGACCTAAGTTTTTCAAAACTTTTTTGAACACTGCGGTGAAAACGAAGAGGAAGGAATTCCTCGTGTTTTGCAAAAATTTGATCAATTGAAAGAAAGAGAGGCATGCGAAGCCCTTAATGAATAAAATCATGCTTGTTAGTTTGAGTACTGGGAAGGAACCTAGCTTGATCCAGATTGGTTTTACACTATCTTCAGCGCGAGCGACTGGTCGCTTTCTTAAAAGATTTTGAAAAAATGTTTTGCGCGGTCCTGCGAAGACCTGTGTGGAATTGCTCTTGAGATTGTGCAGCCTAGGATCACTCTCAGCCTCGAGACTCCACCCCTCTTGATTTCAAAACTTGAACTTGGATTCAGAATGTTCAACGGTCAACTATAATGTAAGGCCTGTGTGGCCGGGTCAAAAGCAGTCCCTGAAGTAGCGGCGACAAAGTCAGATCAAGAAGCTTGCGAAGCTAGATCAGGAGCACCCCTCGAACTAGGGGCAAAAGAATTTCAAATGTTCTCGAAGATTCAAAGATGAAGATCAGCGAGAATGCCAAATCCCAGAAGGGAGAAAAGAAAAAAGTATTGGTGAAGGACAACCAAGTTCCTATCCACAACACTAGGCGCAAATTCAGCCCCCCATTGGATGGACTCCTACATCATCAGCGAACAACAGCCATTCTCCTGGATTCAGATGGCTTCAAGATCTCAAACCATTCCATATGGACAAAAGCTACACTTTTACCCTTGAGAGGCTCGCTGGGCCGAAAACCCGGAAGGGCGACCCAGGCAAAAAATTAGAGCAAGAAAAGAAGGAAAAGAACAAAAAAAATGAAGAAAATGCAAAAAATGAAGAAAAAAAATTGAATTGAAAAAAGAGAGAAAAAAAAAGAAATAAAAAAATTGGAAAGAAAAAAAAAACAGAGCTCGCAAGGTTGAAAACTCGGAAGGGCGGCCTTGGCAAAAGTTAGAGCGCAAAAGGAGAGGTTAATACCCGAGTGTGCCTTAAGCCCGAACTACGTAAGGCTTGATTCCCATCTTTGGGATACGTAGGCAACTTTGTTCTGAAGTCCAGCCATAAAACACTTCAAATTCGACTGTGTCCATGCGATGGTTCTGGTCATCTTTGTCTTCTCTGTATCTGAGGATTTGGTTATGTTCGTTACTCTGAGGACTGACTACAATGCACTGCGGTGCCATTCAAACAAGGGGTAACTTTCCGTTGCCATGCAGTGTCCTTCAGGAAAGGGACAATTTCCTTCAGATCTGAGGTTGTGCATCTCAAGAGTAGGTTTCGTGCTCGTTCAGCAGTGGCCGTTAGCGAAATAGTTTTTGAGAATTTTTACTGAGGTTGACTAATCTTCTTGAAAAGTATTCCATTTTTCAAAACTGGACCATTTCTTTGACCCAAAAAAGGAAAATTTTTAGTGCTCATAGCCTGACTTGCATGATTTTAAATCAGAAAATTGAACAAGCATGTTAATCTAACTCTCATTTTGGTCAAAATTGTTTTAACAGAAAGCCAAAAACAAAAAATGGTCAAAATGATGAACTAAGGGCACAGTTGAGTCAGGTGTTCTGTCTTTTCCCCATTATCAACACACTTGCTAGAAAGGGCACTCTATCTACCGGAAAGGGCATTCTACCTGCCAGAAATGGGCACCACTGAAGCTGACCACAAAAGGACAGAAAGCTCTCACATCCTCTAAGCAACGAGGTATCAAGCCAAGTGCGAAGCACGAGCTGAAATGGGGCAAGATATTACACTCCTTCATCTGGACAGATCTGATCACGTCCAAACTCCCCAGCAGAGCATCGTCAACCGATGTCAACCGCAGATTTGCTACACACCCAGTTGTAGCGCAATTCCTCTGTGGGAGGAATTCACTAGCTGTGCGCAGAAGAAAGAGAATCTAGCAGAATGCTAGGGGCAAGAGCCTGCAACTTCTTGTTTATCCATCAACCACCCAGGGGAGGGATAAAAAATGAGAGATTAAAGAATAGAGAGATGTGCGCTGAGAGAAAAAGTGAGGAAAAGGGTTTTGTGAGAAAAGCCGAACCTAAGGGCCGAGTGATGTGAGAATCACAAATAAGAAAGGGTGGGAAACAATACCTGGAGAAACTGGCTCCTCGTGCACCAAGAGGTATCTTGTCTTTGTAACACAGCTGAGTGTTGTGTCTGTGTGTTTTGTTTGTCTCGATTCTTGTTTTGAGTCGTTTGAGTGTCAATAAATGTGCTTAGGTTGTTTTACCTTGTTTTTCCTTTGTTGAGTTGTGTTTAGCTTGTTCTACCTTTGTTTTCCGTTGTTGAGTCGTTTTGGCTGTGGTCAGTTGTAGGCTCAATATCCGGTTAAGAATTCATTTCTCAATTTCAAAATGAATCGTTTTGTGCTTAGGAGTGCCGTGTCGTTCTCCACATTTGTGCAAAACAACATTTTGTTCTTTCAAAAAAAAACGCAGGATTCGACCTAGGTCATGTGAGAACAGTAAAACAAGGACCTATCTGAAGCTATGTGGGTTCCAGACTGCAAAACAAAAGAAAAAAAGGGAAAATTGAAGCATCTGAGTGTGCTTCAACTTCAGAAAATTTCGTGATTGTATTTCGGATGTACCTTTTCAAGCCTTGTCAATGCTCCGAAGTATGAGTGTGCCTCTACCTCAAGCGCAAGATCAAGCCTGCTTCAAAGTTATGCACCCTTCCACCCGCATTGTTATGCATTCTTCCATTGGTACTGTCATGTATGCCTTTACTTGCGTTGTCACGCACACTCGTTGTATTGTCATGCACACCTTACTTGCATTTATTTGCATCCTGTGTTATCTTCTACCATTTATCCTTTTACGCTGAGCAGCGTTTGGGATCGTTTTCCTCCGGGACTTTCTCAGGTTGCGTTGTGCGCGCACTTGAGCGGTTGTTTTCGGACCTCTTCTCACGATTTCAGCGTGGTTAGAGTGTTCTTTTCCTCACACGACTTCAGCATGTTTGGAATTTATCCCAGGTTGCGTTGTAGACGCGCTGGGTGGATTGTTGGACCTCCTCTCACAATTTCAGCGTGGTTTAAGTGTCCCGTTCCTTACGCGATTTCAGCGTGTTTGGAATTTATCTCAAGTTGCGTTGTGTACGCACCTGGGCGGTTGTTTTCGGACCTCTTCTCACAATTTCAGCGTGGTTTAAGTGTCCCGTTCCTTACGCGATTTCAGCGTGTTTGGAATTTATCTCAGGTTGCATTGTGTACGCACCTGGGCGGTTGTTTTCAGGCCTCCTCTCACGATTTCAGCGTGGTTTGAGTTTCTCGTTCCTTACGCGATTTCAGCGTGTTTGGAATTTATCCCAGGCTGCATTGTAGACGCGCTGGGCGGGTTGTTAGACCTCCTCTCACGATTTCAGCGTGGTTTGAGTGTCCTGTTCCTTACGTGATTTCAGCGTGTTTGGAATTTATCTCAGGTTACGTTGTGTACGCACCTGGGCGGTTGTTTTCAGGCCTCCTCTCACGATTTCAGCGTGGTTTGAGTGTCTCGTTCCTTACGCGATTTCAGCGTGTTTGGAATTTATCCCAGGCTGCGTTGTAGACGCGCTGGGCGGGTTGTTAGACCTCCTCTTACGATTTCAGCGTGGTTTGAGTGTCCCGTTCCTTACGCGATTTCAGCGTGTTTGAAATTTATTCCAGGTTGCGTTATAGACGTGCTGGGTGGGTTGTTGGACCTCCTCTCACGATTTCAGCGTGGTTTGAGTGTCCCGTTCCTTACGCGATTTCAGCGTGTTTGGAATTTATCTCAGGTTGCATTGTGTACAAACCTGGGCGGTTGTTTTCAGGCCTCCTCTCACGATTTCAGCGTGATTTGAGTGTCCTGTTCCTTACGCGATTTCAGCGTGTTTGGAATTTATCCCATGTTGCGTTGTAGACGCGCTAGGTGGATTGTTGGACCTCCTCTCACGATTTCAGCGTGGTTTGAGTGTCCCGTTCCTTACGTGATTCCAGCGTATTTGGAATTTATCTCGGGACGCGTGAAGCGCGAGCCCGAGCGGTTGTTTTCGCACCTCTTCTCACGATTTCAGCGTGGTTAGAGTGTCTTCTTGCCTCACATGATTTCAGCTTGTTTGGAATTTGTTTACCTCTTCTCACGATTTCAGCATGATTGGAGCCTCCCCTTCCTCACACAATTTTCAGGGTGTTTGGAATTTATCTTAGGTTGTGTGGAACGCACTCCTGATTGATTTTCTTTGTTCTGCCTCCACTCAAGAGTCCAGCGTGGTTGGAGTATGTCACCCTTTGCATCTATTGTACTCTCTGTTGCATCGCATCTATTATCTATTGCATCACATCTGTTACATCTATTGCATCATATCTGTTTTATCGTCTGGTCTAGGAGACCTTAAATCTCGCACCTTCATTTGCACTGTCTTGTGCACTCTCTGGTCTAGGAGACCTTAAATCCTCTAAAGGTGCAATTCCTTTGGTGTTTGTCGTGCCCAAACGACTTCCAATGGTCTGGTATAGCCACCTGCCTATGTTAGCGGTGAGTTCCTAGGAGACCAACTGAGACGGTGGAAACTAGAGTTCGAATGGCTCATGCCTAGAACGCAAAGGTTCGGGATTTTCGAGACTAAAGTCTGGTTTAAATACCCAGGGTTGTATCCTCGGCTTGAAATCTGTATGGCAGCCCCATAGGTTGAGATAGCATGCGTATGCGCCTCAATTCTGGATACTGAGCCAACCTAGTATGTCACCCTGTTGGAGAATAGGGAAAGCTGTAACCATAGCCAGGGAGAAAAGTATTACTGTGGTTCAACTGAGAAGAAGAGGAAGATTCCCACATCAGCTTGAGGTAGGACATTGCCGAGATAAGTCATTGCCAATTGCCACTGTAAGGTACCTCCCTTTTCCTAGCTATCACATTGCATTTTAGTCATTACAGTGCATGGCATAAATCCTGAATTTTCAAACCAGCTTCGCATAGTGTATAAGTCCAATTTTCAAAACCGGCTTCGCGTAGCGTATAAGTCCGATTTTCAAAACCGGCTTCGCATAGCGTATAAATCCAATTACCAAACCGGCTTCGCGTAGCGTATAAGTCCAATTTTCAAACTGGCTTCGCGTAGCGTATAAGTCCAATTATCAAAATCTTTCTGCATATCATTTTGCATCCTGCCCCTGAACTACGCTGGTTTGATTCCTTGCAGAGGGATACGTAGGCAGCCTACAGGCGCAACCATTTATTTGTCTGTGCTTTGTTTGTTTGTCCAAGTCTTCGACCTTGTCAAAAATCGGTCGTCTCTGGGCTTTGACATTCACTCCCGTCACTTCTTGAATTCCGAGTTCTGTCAAAGAGGGGCAACTGTAGACACCCCATTTTTGACCGCCCTTAAGACTTGGACGCGACTGATGGTTTTCTTGATGGAGAAAGGTGTGCAGGGGAAATGTTTAGTTTCTTCGGCAGGGAGAGAGTTAAATCTCAACTTCATATCCCTTTTTGGACCAAAACAATCTTAATCAAAAGATTTTAGACCTTAAAACCCTCTCTTTCAAAACGTTTTTGAAATTAAGTTTTTACGATGTTCCGAGCCTCGCATTTTGTCAAATGTTGCGCTTTTCGGTAAACCGAGCAAGGACAAAGTGAAAATGAATGAAAGAGAGATGAAATCTTTGAAAAATCTTTCAAAACACCTTGTCTAAGGGTTTGGAGTTGAAGAAAAGAGGAGAAGAGAGACGAAAACTAGTTTGGGAGAGGTTCGGCATGAATCCGGGTAGGACCGAAACTGCGCGACTCCACCGAAACGGGCATAACTCTTTACACAGGAGGAATTTTTATGCGAGGTTGGTGCCATTGGAAAGCTAACTTTTGGGGCTTCAATGTGACCACATGGACGACTAGAAAATCAGATGGCAGACCAGAAAAATCAGGTGGTCCAAAGTGGTTCAGCATGAATCTGGGAGGACCAAAAACTGCGCGACTTCACCGAAACGGGCATAACTCTTTTCACAGGAGGAATTTAGATGTGAGACCATTTCCATTAGAAATAAGACTTCCGGGGCTACATTTTACACTCAAGAATCTCCTAAAACCATGTCCGGGTGGGGGAGATATGGTTGGTTGAAGTCCGGTTGGACCGAATCTGCGCGGCTTCACCAAAACAGGCATAACTTTTTGCACAGGAGCAATTTTAATGCAAGGTTTGCGGCATTGGAAAGCTAACTTCAAGGGCTTCATGGAAGAATAGATTTAGACCTTGAACCTTTTGAACCCTGGTCGGCCGACCAAGGCAAGTGGTCGGCCGGCCACTTGAACTGGTCGGCCAGCTACCCTCTGTTTTGTCTGTCTGAGTGTGTTCCAGCTGTGCCAGCTGGGAGCCATTTGCAGCATCCTCCATACACGTGTATAGAGGATCTTCAAAGTGGTTTTTAGCTTCCAAGAGAAGCTTTAGACCTCTTTGTCTATATAGGAGGTCCTCTCCCTCCTTTGGGCTGGTGAGAAAAAACCAACTGAGATATACACCCATTTCCCCTCCATCTCTCTACTTCAAGCCTTCAAACACCCTTGTTCTTGGTCATTTTACACTACACCTCATAGCCTACCACCTCCACCATCCATTCAAGCATCTTGGAGGTCATTTGTAGAGCTTGAGGAGTCACATTCTTGGTCTAGAAGTTGCTGAGGGTCGGCTCTACAAGGGTAAGCCTCTATTTCTCCCATTTTTGCATTATTTTGCTCCATTCTTTAGCCCTATTTGCAAGAATTTTCGAGCCTTGGTGTAAACTGAAAATAGTCTTATTTTGAGATCCTCTTCATGTTTGTTTAAGGGCACTTTGCTGTTGGAGGTCATCTACTTCCCCTTATCCTCCATCTCTCTTTTAGGGCTATTTTTGCATCATATCTTAGGCTTACTTGTGAACATTTTTGAGATTTGTCATAAACTGGAAAATTTCTTATTTTGAGCCCCTCTTTAAGTGTTATTAAGGTCATTTTTCTGTTTGGGGTCATCTTCCCCTATGCATGCTTCATTCCTTCATGATTAGGGCCATGCATTAGAGCACTTGCATTGTCTATGGTTTGGCCTCTTAGCCACTGAAATTCAGTTGATTTTTAGTGGCTTAGATGTATTTTTGAGGGCCAAAATTAGAGGGGGGTGACCCCCTCTCTCCTTGTCTTGTTTGGTGGCCTTTTGGGCTTTCCAAAGGGACCCTATTTTGCATTCATCGAAGTCATGTTTCAGGCCTCATTGTATGAGTTTTGGGGTCTGCCTTGGCTCTGTCCAAGGCCCTTTTGGCCATATTTTATGTCTACAATGCATGTGTAGAGCAATCCCATCCAAAGCCTTTCAAAGAAGCCTTTCTTTGTATGCTTCCTTGACTGATTTCAGGGCCAATTTTGTAAGTTTTAGGGCTGTCATATTTGATTTCCAGAGTTGGTTTTGCCATGCTAAATGTCTATCTTATATGTGCTCAACAACCCATTGAATGGCCTTCCAAAGAAGCCCCTCATTTTTGCATGCGTTGGCTACATTTCAGTGATTATTTGGGCATATTTTGGCATGTTTTATTCACTGTTTTTGGCTGGTTTGATGAGTTCTCATTTGCTTCATATACATGCCATGTAAACCATGTTTGCTAGCCAATGTTGCATGCTATTTTAGTCCATCATGTTAGCATCTTTTGGCCATGCTCTAAACTAGAAATGTGCATTTTTTGGGACTGCCTTGGCTTTATCTTTTGACTTCATGATCAAATAATGCTTGCTTTGTATACTTGTGGTTCAATACATGTGCCTAGTTTTGAGTTTCGAGGCTTATTCCATGCATCGGGTGCCATATTTCCATGTTTCGGGATCATTTAGCATCATGTTTTTAGTGCTGGAAATTACATGTTCATAGGCCATCTTTCATTCTTTGCCATGTTTTGGTAGAGTGGCATTTGATGCCTTAGGTTCGGTCCTCGGTATGCGTGCATGTGTGCACGCATTTCGGTTGTCTCATTTTCATCTAATGGCCACTGATGTGAGTATGGATGAGGTCCACTCATGTTGGTGTAAGTCCATTATGCATTGTGTATGCCTTTTCAATTTATAGCATTGCGTATGCTAGGTTGCGTGTTAGTGCATTGTGTATGCCATGTTACATCGAGCATTGTGTATGCCATCTCATTTGCATTGTGTTTGGGATAGGAGTTAGCCCAAGCACGGGAAACGAGGGACGTTTTGTACTCCGAGTGACGGAACGTGTCTCAATTCCCTGTCGCCGACACTCCGGATTACCCATGATGGAGTTTAGGTCTTGTTGTGTTTTCATGTGCATTCATTTCATATTGAGTCATGCAATTCGACTCCTCGGCCATCATGCATTGATATGCGTGATTGGTGGCACGAGGATCGAGGACTATACTCCCTGAAGAGTAGTTATGCATACATATGTGAAATACTTTGCCATGCCTCTTTCTTGCCTTTGTTGCAGAAAAACCAGAGTCTAGGGGCAGAAAGTGGTCGGCCGACCAGGTTTTCTGGTAGGTCGACCACCTTTTTTGGTTTTCACCATGAGGGGTGGTCGGCAGGTGTTTCCCAAGCCAAGAGCTGGTCGACAGCCTTCCCCTGGTGGAGTTTCAGCCTCCTGGAGCTTTGTGTAAGTTTCTGAAATCAGCTGCAAACAATGGCGGGACAAGGCATCGCGATGGAATTTACCGACAAAACGCATCGAGCATGCATGCATTCATTGTCATCCAAAACAGAGCCGGGGCAAACCATTTGCATGCCAGTTTATAGCTTACTTAGCTAATTTGTTAGTTAGTTAATGGATGTGTAATAATTAGCTGTAATTCGTCATTCATTTCGGACTGTATTATTTATTCGGACCCTCCGAGCGAGGGCACAATTGTAATAAGTATGCGTGCGTGTGATGTATGTCTTCCAACCTCACGTCTTTCTCCCTTTTATTTACCAGTTTATGATGGTTAGATTAGGGCATGCTTCAATTAGAATACAGTATGATAGCATATTTGCATTTATTCATCTGTCTAGCATGCACCGGGCTCGGCGCATCGTGCTAACTACATTTGTATTTCAATTCCAAGTTGAATACTTGTTAGTTGTAGCATTTCACATGCCATCTTTAGAATAGCCGAGCCTATTTTAGTTGCATTTTGCATGTGTTGCATTTGGCATTTCTGTATAGTTAGGATCATGCATGGATTTCTAACATAGCTTTTGTTTTGGCTTGGAGTACTAAGTAAGTGTTTATGCTTTAGCATCCTTGCATGTGTGTGAGTGACTGCCATGATAGCATGATTACCATGAGGCTAAGTGCTTATATGATATAACTGCCTGAATGCCTGTGGGTGAAGGTTGGGTTATTTGGATTGGAACAATTCATCAAATTGTGAGTTTTAAGCCCACTAGATAGTGGCAAAATCATGTTTTCTAAGCCCACCTGAGGGTGGCAAATCCACGTTTTAGCCTACTTACGAGTAGCACCATCAAACCATTTTCAAACAAACAAGCATGAGATGTTTTGTTCCAATTCAGGCGATCCAGTCTATACTTGTATGCTGTGCGCATCACATAGTAAATCTAGGCTAATAACCAGAATAACAATGCATAATGTTTTCAAAACTAGATATCATGATTAGTAGAGACCGATCTTTGATCGGGCGAGCGAGGGTGCTCACGAAGTGACTTTCCCTAATCGTACCCAAGTTCCCGAGCTGAGGCAACTTTGGTGATAACGGACACGTGGCCTTAGGCAACGAGTCAGGGTTTCCTAAATTTTCCAAAATAAAATATTTAGGTGGCGACTCTGTATCTGGCAAAGCAGTCCATGATTTGGCACTTCTTTCAAAAAAATCTATTTTCAAAAATGATTTGCCGGATTTGGACTCTTTGATGATTCATCGGTCTTGCATTGCACTTTGCGAGATTAGATACAGGACCGTGACTCAAATTGAGTCCGAACTGTAGCATGAGGCCCAAGGGCGCATCTACAATAGGCCACGGTATTGTTACCCCCGGGCGAGGGTCACATGAACACAGACCACGATATTGTTACCCTGGGTAAGGGCCACATGAATACTTCATGCTAAGGATGCCACGAATACATTTTAGAAAATTGGACAATCATTCATGATTCACAAATAGCATTTCAAAAAACAAATCATATCACATTGTTCAAAAAATACTTAAATTCAAATATAGCTTTACAGAGTTGTTACTTACAGATGGCTCTAGAGGTGGAACAGATCACTTGCATAAAATAGATCGATCAGGTGGGTGTTAACACGTGACCTACAAATACATGACAGATACACTTGAACATACATCCCAAAGGTGCTTAACTTATCATTATTCTTTCTTGGTGTGTTTCTATCTCTTATCCTCATTATTGTAGCTTAATCATGGCCTAAGAATGCCTTAGATGCAATGAATATGCAAAAATGCACTTTGGAACACTTAGCCAAATTTTGAAAAATAGGGCAGTTCGCTTGAGCGCAATTTCTATCGCTCAAGCAGTCTGCAAAAGTACTAGATGCTTAATTTTCACGCTCAAGCCAACTTTTGGTCGCTTGAGCCAAGGTTCAAAACAAAAGGTGGTCGACCAAACCAATTGCTAAACTTTGCAAAACTTTCGAAAGCTCGAATTTTACGCTCAAGTGAAGGAACCGTCGCTCGACCGATCGTGCCGAATTCTGGAATTTCTAGATTGCTCTCCAAGCTTCAAAACACAATTCTAATGTATCAAAACACTTTCTTTGGGCCAAAACCTAGGAAAACATTTGTAAACTTGTAAAACCTCATGAATTAAAGCTCATTTTGCAAAATCAAAGCCCAGAAACAAGTCAATTGTTCAAAACCAAGCTTGAAACTTTGTATATTACTCATGCATGTAATCTTTTGAATTCAAATCCCCCAAATCATGATCATATGAGATAAAATGATGTAAAAACCTGATGGATACTCAAAACAAAGCTAAGATTGTCACATGCATATGTGAATTCTTTAGAAACAACTTCAAAACATAATGCAATAAGCATGCATGCATCAATCATTTTCAATTCTACTATCTAAACTCAATTCCTGCATTTGATCTTCAAATTTCTTTGAATTCACATATAAATTAACTTAAACTCATAGGGTGTGAATTAATTCTTACCTGAAGTCCACAATTATCTTAGATTCTAGCTAGGCTTGAATAACTGTCTCTAATTCCTCCCAATTCTTTATCAATCTTTAGCAATTCTTCTTTTATCTTCTTGAATTCAATCTCTTCCTTTGATCTCTCTCTCTCTCTCTCTCTCTCTCTCTCTCTCTCTCTATCTCCCCCTCTCTCTCTCACGTTTGCTAGCTCAAGGAATGAGGATGAAGTGGATATATGAGAGTTCTAGAGTTGTATTGGCCTTATATAGGGTAATTAGTGAAGCTTAATTAAGCTTAACTTAAGACAAATCAATTGGCATTATTTTATTCTGATTACTTGATTCTGAATCGAATTCTAATTAAACTTACTACAAAATTCTAAAATTTCCAAATAACACGTATACCTAGGCAATTTCCTCTTTGGTGGCCGATAAGGCCTTTAATTTACGTATCGAAACAGAAAGTCAAACAGATATTCCTACTATGGACAGATATAAACACAAATAACACAATACACATGCAATTAACTCAGAATTTCCTCTTAATTACTCATTAAGCATTCTTAATCAAGGATTATAGGCTAATCATAGATCGGGGTTGTTACGAAGGTCCAACAGAATAGAGAAGTCGGTCTTTATTTTTTATAGGGAGCACACTAGGAAGGATAGAAAGAGATCTTACCTGTAAGATGTGGCTTGTCTCTTTCCTGCCTTGATAGTAGAATTCATTTCATCTACATTACGCCTTTGAAGTTCCTCTAGTTAACTTCTTTGTTTCCCATGATTGAGAGCAAAGTAAGGCTCCCAAGGGTCTCTCCTGCTTTTAGGTCATCACTTGCACTTTTATTCATCAAAATAGTTGTAACTACGGAGAGAATTATAGTTGAGAAATATCAGATGTGTGTAACATATTATATAAGAGAGAAGGAAAGATCATTCATCTCCTATATGAGAGAGACTATTTATTTTCTCCACTCTCATTAAATGAAAATATGAATAAAAACAATGAAGGAAAATAAAAAAACAACAAAGACAGATATAATAGATAAAATAAATAAATAAATAACAAAACGACACATGGCAGCAAATGAGCTTGACACATGGCATAATTCTAAAGCATGCCAATAAAAAGCACTAATGAAAGATCATTCATCTCCCACATGAGAGAGATTATTCATTTTTCTCACTCTCATTAAATAAAAATATGAAAAAAAACAATGAAGAAAAATAAAAAGATAACAAAGAGAGAGCTAATACACTACAAAAAAAATTGTTTTTTGCGACAGCAAAATGCCGTCACAAATACCCCAAATGCCGTCTCAAAAGGTTTTTGCGATGGTAAAATGACTTTTTGCGACGGCAAGTGAGGGTCGTAACAAAAGGGGTTGCAAAAGGGTTTTAGCAACGGCAAGTGCCGTCGCCTTTGCTTTTGCGACGGGAAAATTCTTTTTTTGCGACGGTAAATTTCTGTCGCCAATAATGGATGAAAATCTAAGTTTTTTGCGACGGCACAATATTGCCGTCGCTAAAAGGGTTTTTTGCGACGGAAAAAATACCGTCGCTAAAAGTGTATTTGAGACAGCAACCTAAGCCGTCACTAATGGCTATTGTCGACGGGTATGATACCGTCGCTAAACGCCTTATTTTTCAATTGTATTCCCTACCTTTTGCGACAGTATAAGTGCCGTCACAAAAAGCATGTTTCAATTTTCTTTTTGAGACGGGGTGTTCTGCCGTCTCAAAAAAAATTTAAAAAAAAAAATTGTAATAAAATTATTAAAAATATGAAAATGACCTATATTAAATAAAAAATAACTATAAAAAAACCAATAATTATATAATAATACAAAAAGTCCAATATATAAATAAAAATTCATCCATAATTAAAAAGCAAGTTATATTCTAACATTAACAATTCCATCTTCTAATCCAATGTAAAGTACCACTGAAATACTACAACATAAAAACAAAGCCAAGGGCAAAAAAAAAAAAAAAAAAAAAATGTACATAAGATGGTCACTAGCTACATTAATACTAGAATTGCTTTAATTACATATCATATAAGATTAACCCAATCCATGCCATGATTGTAATTGGAAGGGTTTCCTCGGAAAGATTAGAGAAAGTTGTTCCTTGCTTGAAACACCATCGCATCTCTCCAGTAGCCTCTGTATCAAAAGCCAAGAACATTACCTTCTGAATATCTTCCCTCAAAACAGGTTCCAACATTACCTTCTGAATATTTTCCCTCAAAACAGGTTCCAAGTTTTCCAACGGCGTCTACACAAACAAATTTTTTTTGTTTAAAAATAAAAATAAGAAGAAAGGTTAAATGCACTATTAAGATTCAGTTCAATTCAACAAAGCCAAATAAATAAAAGAATATCAATGTAGAAATGCAACATGAAATAAGAAGAGGGAAACATACCCTTGTTTTGTCTCGTATTACAAACATTAATGTTGTTTTAGGTGGACTAAATAATCACATCATGACCTGCACAAGGACCATCATAAATTTTAACTGATTGCAGTGCATGTAACTTAAAATAAGAACAAACTTACATATTGATTAGCATTATATCTGAAACAGCAAGAGCAAAAAGGGCACTTTGCTTTTCAAACGCAGTATCATCCTGAAAGGACAATTTGAAAAACCAAAATGAGGGACAGAAAGCCAAAATAAAAAATAATAATTCAACTAAATAAAAATAAAAACCAACATGTGCATGCCTAGTTGCTACATCCTATGTTTCAAATCAAAATCCTACACCAACTGGATTCTCAGATCATTGCATTAGAATCATGCATATTGATACAATTTGCAAGCCTGAACCACGAATCTCAATCGAATCATGCAATCGCCCATGCGGGGAAGAGAAAGAGATGATGCTACAAAAAAATTCAGAAGCACTTATAATTGTGTTTTTCATCTTTCTTCGATTGCTTCAACAGGAACAAAATTATAAAATCTCGCATGATTTAAATTCTTTGTCCAGTTAAATTTCAGCCCTGGATGGTTATAGTGAAACCCAATACAATTGAATTTATTTTGGGAAATAAAATTACAACTTTAACTTGAATTTTACACTTCGTATATAGATTTTATTTAATTTTATAACTATGTTGCTACAGAAACAAAGTGAATACCCATGCAATTGAAAGAAACATGGCCTTGAGAAAGAGAAAACCAAAGAGCAATAACTCAAGCTATGTATATAAAAAATCTTTGTATATGAAAAATGTATGTATAGATGAAGTCAGAACCATCTATCCATATAATCATAAACTAAGTTTTGAAATTACCTCTCCTCGTTCTCTTCCATCAGTACCCTCCAAATCCATAACAAGAGTGCAGGGTTCAATGCCAGAGCATTTTGCCAACCAAATACCTTTAGTTGTTTGAGACCTGAAAAAAAAAACAAAAGAGAAGAAGAAAGAAAGAAAGAAAGAAAGAAAGAAAGAAAGAAAGAAAGAAAGAAAATAAAAGAAGAAAAGAGAAGAGGATCTTGTTAAGTTTATGATGTCTGGTCAAAAACAAAAGTGATCTAACATGAGAGCTTTATGAGCACATGCCTTCCCCTAAATGCGTCCATCTCCCTAAAGTTGGTCCCAAACAGATGATTTAATAGAGTGCTCTTCCCTGTTAGAATCATGTAAATCATCATCAAAATCAAGCAAAAACCATATCTATTGCCAATTATGAAAAGGCAGTCAGGAAATACATGTTTTCATGCCAAAACAACCAGGCAGTACATTCTTATGAATAACAAAGTTGAAGCGACGAAGAAAAAAACACAATTTCCTTGTTAGGGAGGGATTGTTGAATTGACTGTGAAACTGCACAAAAGCAAAGTTGAATGTTTTTGACATGCAGTAACATCATAGACGTGCATTTAATTGTTAAAGAAAGTCATGTACAATTGATTTTTTTAATAAAAATTACACCTATGCCATTATAATTGTAGTTTAATTTATCATGACATTACTAATCCAACAATAAAGAAATATAAAGCTATTAATCCACCTACGAGCTTTAGTTTTTGTGATTCGATGAGATTTTTAACAAGAAAATAAGTGATACTCAAGAAAGGAAGAAAGAAAAGAATAATGGATGACATGAATGAAAGGGAGACAAAATAAAAGATGATCTGATTATGGTTATAAACATCTCTAACATGGAGCCTCAGCCAAAAACTTATTATCAACAAAGTAAAAATGAAATATACGCTAAAATAATAGCACACTCAACAGCATCGGATTTTAGCACAAAAATTACTTCACACCAGTAAAGCAACTTGTACTAAATCTATATAAAGTGCACTTTTTCTGTGTTAAAATAGCAAAAAAACACTAAACCAATGGTGATTCTCTTAGTGAAAACGCCTCACTGGCAAAACACATAAGAATAAGCTGAATATCTTATGAAGGGAAATAATTCATACCGCTACTTTGTGGCCCCATAATCGAAACTACAGCATACAAAAGCCCACATTCAGCCAATTTCACCTCCTTCAGAAAATTCTCAATTCCGGCAAAATTGAACGTACCATCCCCTTCTATGAGGTGAGTGGAACAAGATTCACTCCCTTCCTCTGAAAAACATAAACAAAGAAAATATAAATCAGAACTTCTGAAAACTCAGATTCTTAACGTGAGAGATGGGTTAACTCCACCAAGTGCACAAAATTTGCCACATTACATGCATTACTCATTCTTCATTTCATAGTCACATTTAATGGTATTTGAACCACCAATCTTCATGCCAATGTCACTTTCATACCCAGTTACAAATGTAAAAGAAATAAACTTAAGTAAATAAGAAAAATAGAAGTGGCAACATTTGTAACCAGTGTCATAGTCAACCTTTTTTGTTCGGTTTGCTGTGAATGAAAACCATTCAAATATATAACTTTGAGCCATATGATTGATTGTTTTGGTTTTGCAAAAAAAACTAAACTCTCCTTAAATAGGCAGAGCTGCCATGTTAAGCCAGCTAGAACGGACATTTTTGTTCTATTGATACCAACAACCATGACCCATCCTATCCAATATTCAAACAACTAATTTATCTTCCCTTCTGAACATTTTCTTGGCAAACAAATTGGAAACATAATATTTTATTTATCAGAACCGCATGTAGAAGAATACCCAGTTCACATCAGCTCAGAAGATCAAAAATCACTGTTTAAAAACGATTCAAGAAGTCCATAAAAAAAGAAAGCCCCATTTTGGCTATTTTTCACCGACTATACTTGGTTCGGATTCAAATTTTAACAACTAAAGGAAAAATCAATGGCATCAAAATTTAGAGAAAAACCATAAAGATTGAAGTTTGTGGAACAAAAAATGTTAAATAGAAAAAAGTTTAAGTATAAACCCATTAAACGCATATAAAATTGTCAGAGTTTTCAGTTATATGAATTAAAACCCTAAGAACAACATAGAATTAATAGCAAATTAATTAAAGATGAACAATAATTTAGTTAGTTCAATTACAGGATTGTAATGCACCAGAAGATGAGATTTTACGATAAACATCGTAAATTAAGTGGATCAGAAAACTGAAAATTGAGAGAGAGAGAGAGAGAGAGAGAGAGAGAGAGAGAGAGAGTGAGAGACGTACCCATTTGTGAGAGTTTAAGAAGGCCGTGGATTTGGTAGCTGAAGAAGGAAGGGGCGGATGAGAAATGTATGGGTTCGGCAAGAACCACTGTTCCTTTAGCCACGAAGCTGTAGATCAAAGACTGTTGCCCCATCTCTCTCACACTCAAAACCCTAAAACCTAGAGAGACAAATGGGTAGAGAGATAAACGGAAGGAGAGATTGGGGATTTTGGGTTTTTCGGGGGGGATTTTGGTTGAAGAGGTTGGGGTTTTGGGGGGGGCGGGGGAGAGAACCCGATTGGGGATTTTGGTTGAACAGATTGGGGATTTTGGGGGGAGGGGGAGGGGGAATGGAAAACAAGAAGCAGATTGGGGATTTTGGGTTTTTGGGGAGGGGGGAGCGGGAATGGAAAGAGGGAGGGGGGAACCGGGCGGGAATGGAAAGAGGGGGGTGGAAATTTTTTTGGATTTTTTTTATTTTTATTTTCATTACAAATAAATATTTAAATAATAAAATGATTTTGTTTTTTTGCAACAGACGATGTCATTGCTAAAAAAAATTATTTTTTATTAAAATAATTTTTTTTATAGTTAATGAATTTTTATTTTTATTTTTTCATTTAGTAAGGTGGAAAATTTATTTGTTTCATATTTATTTTAATGAATAAAAAATTATTTTTTTTTTTATTTGGTAGAAGTAAGGATAATATTTTCCATTCAAATAAAGTTAATTTTTTGTGGTCAATGTGGCATTTGCAGTGGTAGTAGTGGTAATAATGGAATGGCATTTGCAGTAGTGGTGAATGTGGTAGTGAAGATGGGTGGTGAGAGAGAGATGAGTGAGAGACAGATAAAGAAGAGAGATAGAGAGAGAGAAAGAGAGACAGACAGATAGACAGAGACAAAGTGATGAGCGAGAGAGAGACAAAGTGGTCGCTAAAAGTGCATTTTCTTGTAGTGGAGAGCTCGGTAAATAGAGAAGAGATGAGGGAAAGAGTGAGCAAGGTGAACACAATGGGAGAGAGAGACAAGCAGACAGACAGACACATAGAGAGAAAGAGAGAAAGAAGAGCGAGAGACAGACAAACAGACATAGAGAGAGAGAGAGAGAAGAGTGATAAGTGAGAGAGAGACAAAGAGAGAAAGAGATATAGAGAGAGATATAGGGAGACAGAAAGAGAAACAGATAGAGAGAGACATATAGAAAAATAAGAGAAACAATAGATGAGCGAGAGATAGACAGAGAGAGAGAGAGAAAGAAAGCGAAAAGAGATGATTGAGAGAAAGACATAGAAAAAGAGAGAGACGAAGAGAGAAGAAAGATGAGCGAGAGAGACGGATAGAGAGATAGAGAGAAGATAAATGAGCAAGAGAGAAGAGAGATAGAGAGATAGAGAGATAGAGAGAAGAGAGATGAGCGAGAGACAAATAGAGAGAGAAAGAGAAAGAGACAAAGACAAAGACTGACAGACAAAGAAGAGTGATGAGTGAAAGAGAGAAGAGAGGTAACATTTTGTGGTAGAGAAGAGGAACCGACAGTAGTGGTGAAGGTGGTGGATAAGAGATGATGGTGGTGGTGGTGGTGGTGGTGGTGATGACAAAGGAGATTAGTGGTAAATTTGTGGTAGTAGTAGAGTAGATGGAGTAGCAGGGGTGAAAGAGAGGTAATGGTAGTAGTAGTAGTGGCAATAGTGGTAGTGGTGGTAGTGAAGTGGTGGCGATGGTAGTAGTAATAGTAGTCGTAGAGGTGAAATGGCGACCGTGGTAGTAGTGGTGGTAGTGAAATGGCGTTTACAGTAGTGGTGAAGGTGGTAGAGGAGATGAGTGGTGAGAGAGAGAGATGAGTGAGAGGCACAGAGAGAGAGAGAGAGAGAGAGAAGAGATGAGAGAAGAGATAAATGAATGAAAGACACAGAGAGAGAGAGAGAGAGAGAGAGACAAATAGACAGATAGATAGAGAAGAGTGATGAATGAGAGAGAGAAAGAAAATAGAGAGAAAAAGATGAAAAAAATGGTGAAAAGATATAGACAAATAGAGAGACAGAGAGAGAAAAAAAGAGAGCGAAAAGAGATAAACGAGAGAGAGACAGAAAGAGATGAGTGAGAAAGCGAGAGAGAAAAAAAGAAGAGGGAGAGAAGACAGACAGAGAAAGAAGGAAGATGAAAGAGATAGAGAGAAGAGAGATGGACGAGAGACACAGAGAAAAAGAGAGAGAGACAGATAGACAGACAGACAGACAGAGAAGAGTGATGAGTGAAAGAGAGAAAGATAAGAAAGACAAAGACATAGAGAGAAAGAGAGAGACGAACAGACAGAGAAGAGTGATGAGTGAGAGACAGATAGAGAAGAGAGACAGAGACACATAGAGAAAGGGAGAGATAGATAGACAGAGAAGAGTGATGAGTAAGAGAGGAAAAGAGAAGAGAGACAGAGACAGAGAGATAGGAAGATGAAAAAATTGGTGAAAAGAGAAATGTTCAAAAGAGTAAGACGACGTCGTTTATAGTGGATCGATAAATCGAGAAGGAGCTCGATAAATAGAGAAGATGAGAGTAAGAGAGTGAGCAAGGCAAACATAGTGAGGGAGAAATAGACAAATAGACAAGTAGAGAGAGAGAGAGAAGAGTGATGAGTGAGAGAGAGACAGTGAGAGAGAGATAGACAGAAAAAGAGATAGAGAGAGAAAGAGAGAGATAGAGATAGAGGGAAAGATAGAAAAAGAGAGAGAAACAATAGATGAGCGAGAGATAGACAAAAAGAGAGAAATAGAGCGAAAAGAGATGAGCGAGAGAGAGACACAGAAAAAGAGAAAGACAGAGAGAGAAGAGAAATGTACGAGAGAGATAGAAAGATAAGAGAGAGAGAGAGAAAAGAAATGAGAGAGATAGAGAGAAGAGAGATGAGCAAGAGAGACAGAGAAAGAAAACAGATGAGAGAGATAGAGAGAAGAGAGATAGGCGAGAGACACAGAGAGAAAATGAGAGAGAGAAACAAACAGACAGAGAAAGAAGAGTGATGAGTGAAAGAGATAAAGAGAAGAGAGAGAGATAGAGACAGAGAGACATGAAGATAAAAAAATGAATGAAAAGAGAAATGTTATATCAAAAGAGTAAGAAGACATTGTTTTTCTAAATTTTTTTTGCAACAGAAAAAAGTACTAGAATTTATTCAAACCATTTTGTGACTGTATATATATGAAGCTGTCTCAAAACAACAATCACTATGCTAGGTTAGAGTTTTCCAAAAACGCTTTTGAGAAAATTATACTTTCTTGTTTTCCGTGTTATATTGTTTTTATTGAATTTTTTTAATAGTTTAAGTATTTTTTTTTAATTTTTAGACACACCTAACATAAATACACCTAAAAATTTTAAAAATTGTAAAAAAAATCTTTTAAAAATTCACTAAATACCAAAAATACAATAATTCAATACATTTTTTTTTTGTACTTTTATGTATTTATTAATTTTTAAAAATATTTTTTCATAATTTTTTTTTTAGATACATCTAAGGTGCATCTAAAAAAAATATTCAAAATTTTAAAAACATTCACTAAAAATTAACAAAAAACACGAAAGTCACTTTTTGCGACGGTAGAATATGCCGTCTCAAAAAAGCAGAGTATTTGCGACGGCACCAAATGCCGTCTCAAAAAAGCAGAGCATTTGCGACGGCACAATTTGCCGTCTCAAAAAAGTAGAGTATTTGCGACAGCAGAAAATACCGTCGCAAATGCTCTTATTTTTTGAGACGGCAAATTGTGCCGTCGCAAATGCTCTGCTTTTTTGAGACGGCAAATGGTGCCGTCGCAAATACTCTGCTTTTTTGAGACGGCATTTTCTGCCATCGCAAAAAGTGACTTTTTGAGACGGCAAGTGTGCCGTCGCAAATAGTCCCGTCTCATATACCCACTTTTCTTGTAGTGATAGATAAAATTAAATAAACATCTCCCATATGAGAGAGATTATTCATTTTTCTCACTCTCATTAAATAAAAATGTGGAAAAAAAAATGAAGAAAAATAAAAAGATAACAAAGAGAGAGATAATAGATAAAATTAAATAAATAAATAAATAATAAAATGACACATAACAACAAATGAGCTTGACACATGACATAATTCTAGAGCATGACAATAAAAGGCACTACTTTACTTATATTATATATGATATATGATTAGGTGACATATTAAAGACAATAGGAAAGAAGAGAAGGTGCAAGTTGTGTATTATGCATAAAAATAAACTACTAATTAAAGAAGGGAGAAAATTCTATCTAGATAGAAAATATATACAAAAAAAATCTTAAAAGTAATATTGCAATATCATTTTTGAAAATAAAACTCATTTTTATGAGTATTTTATTTTAATATGAAAAACTCCACATGAAATATGTCATTACGTATGAAAGTTCTTATGGCCAAGAATTATGCTAGTATGCTTTATCTTAAAGTCTACATTGAAATAATTGAGATGCACGCACCTGACAATAAAATAATTAAAACAAAAATTTGTCATTATATACACAAATTTTGTTTGATTATTCATTGTTTGGGATTGGATATTGAGGAATTTTTTTATTGATTATTTTTCGTTTTAGTAAGTTCTTTTAAAATTTTAGATTTTTAAAATGTACTTTACTACACGAACCAATAAATAAATAAATTTAATTAAAAAAATTGCTACAAACAAAAAAAGATTAAAAAAAATTATTGACTTTTTCGTTTAATTTTTTTTATTTTTATAGTGTTTTCTTCTTTTTTTTTTTGAATTTAAAATTTTTTAAACGAAGAAGTTAAAAAAAAAAAAAACAATTTAAAAAAGTAACTTTTAGTTTTTTAATTTTTTTAATTATTTTAGTTTTACTAAAAAATAATAATATTTGGGATGATAATTGACTTTTTTTACAGTTGATTTGATAATTGTGAGAGAAAAAATAAAATAATTATAATTTAACATTGACATTTGATCTTGTTTACTATTTTAACTTATTTAGTCTTTATAAACTGACATGTATAAGTCCATAAAGGCCACGAATCCCCTATGGACAATCCAAGCCCATCACTTGAAGCCCAGTATATAGCCCAGCTGGTGAGGTCCAGGACAGCTGGAGTCTAACATGGCATAAAGAGCCACTGACATTCAGACACACGGCAAGAGAATGACGAGCCACATCAGCAGACAAAGATCTGCAAAGTTATTGCCACTGCACATCACTATTAATGCAGCCCATCACAGCATTTATTATGACAACACCTCTCCGCCGGAACAGGACCTTACCCTGAGCAAGGTAAGCTACAGCATAGGCTTTCGGCGAGGAGAGCAGGTCGAAAAGGACAGCGAAATGATTGCCAAAGGATATAAGTGAACATTGAGGACAAGAAAAAGGTTAAGCTTTCTATCTCTAATCTCTCCCCATATACTCTACTTCTCTTCCTAACTTACTCGTCGGAGGGTTCACTGGGAGACTACCCCGTTCCCCATTGAACTTGTTTGCAGGTTATCCGGTGGGCTCGATCATTTGGGCTTGGGCTTGAGGAGCTAAGACCAGTTCGCTTCATTCACTGGGATAAACTGTATCAACATAAACTATTTTAAAAGGATGCTTAAGATGATCTAAATAAGTTTACTTTTATATTTTTTATAAAAAAAATATAAAAATAATATGATTAAAAAAATAAAAAGATAAAAAATAAGATGTCAAATAATGCCTAAGCGAAAAACTATTTTTCCAACCACCCCGTTATTAGTTGAGAGTATATTCTTCTGACAAAGACAAAAATGTAATAGCAGCCAAGTATGTGGGGGTTTTGTCTGTCAGCGACGGTAAACAACTCAAAAACTAATAACATCGGCACGAAAAAACACTCAACTGTTATTTATACTTCTCCATCTATCTTTCTTTCCTATCCATAAGTGAACATGTCCAAAATTTGATTACTTCTCCTTATCCAAGATGTTTCTATTTGAAATTTAAAAAAATAAAATAAAATAAAATTTAGATTGATGATTACAACATAAATACGGCTCTTATTACTGACCTAACACATACTATGTAGTAAAGTTTTATTTTTTTACTTATTTTAATTATATATATACCACGTGTATCAACTGTTATATAAAGTGAACAAGTCAGTTGGTATTTTGAAATTTCTTATCTCCTTTTGCTAAGTGTCTATTTTTCTATTTAAAACAAAAATCACTACAACAAAAAGCACCAATGGCGACTAAAAAAATGAATTTCGTCGCTGAAAGTTGCACAAATGGCGACTAAATCCATTTTAGTCGCCAAAAATGAAGACTTTTGGCGACTAAAACCATTTAGTAGCCAAATGTATATGTATTGGCGACTAAAAATCAGTTTGGTCGCCTATTATATGGGTTTCAGCGACTAACACAATTTTCGTCGCCAAAAGTGATGGTTTTTGCCGACTAAAACAATTTAGTAGCCAAAGGTACTGGTTTTAGCGACTAAAAAACAGGTTAGTCGCTGAATGTGCAGGTTTTTGGCTACAAAAAAAAAATTAGTAGCTAAAAACTGACAATTGCCGACTAAAACAGGTTTAGTAGCCAAAAAGTGACATTTTTGGCGACTAAAAACAGATTTAGTCGCCAAAACTGCTTTATTTTTAAATGGAACTTAATTTTTTAGCGACAAAAAATAATTAGTAGCCGATAATTATAGCATTGGCGACTAAAAATTGATTTTAGTCGCCAAAAGTGGCCCAAATTTTTTTTTAATAAATCATTTATTTTTTACATAAATTATATTTGAATAAAAATAATTATATTTATAAATATTGTTTTGTATTAATATCGGCCAATATACTCTATAAATAATATATATTTCATATATATTCATGTGATGTGTAGTGGCATAGTGGAGGGAGTGTGTTGTTAAAGGTTTGGAATGTTGGACGGCTGCGGTTCGAAAATCAGAAACAGCAAGAAAATGGGATTTTTTTTTTTTTGACGGAAACACCTTCGACGACTAAAAAGTTAGTCGCCAAAAGTCTTTATTTTGGCGACTAAACGGTTTAGTCGGTGTTTGATTGAGTATTGGCGACTAAATTATTAGTCGGTAAATGTATGATTTTCAAAAGTGTAACACACTATTGGCGACTAAATTATTGGTCGCTAAAGGGGCTCCTTTTTGCCGACTAAAACAGGTTTAGTCGCCAATACCTCCCGCGACCATTTATTGGCGACAAAGGCAACGACTAAAAGTTTTAGTCGGGGAAACCCAAAACTTGATTTTTAGCGACTAAAAATGGACCTTTGGCGACTAAAAATTTAGTCGCCAAAGGTGATTTTTCTTGTAGTGAATTTTGATGTATTGAAGCTTCTTATCTTCGTTTGCCGAGTGTAAACAAATCACTTACTGGCCTAAAACATCTTATCTCCTTTTGTTAAGTGTTTATTTTTCTATTTAAAACAAAAAATTAGTTTCTTGAAACTTCTTTATCTCCTTTTGTTAAGTGTCCATCTTTCTATTAAAAAAAAAAACAAAAAGAAAAAAGAAAAAAGTGATACTTAACCATAAACCTAATGTTTGATGATTAAGATTCTTACTAGGGGTGTAATTTTGGCCCCTGACCCGCCCGCGGCCCAAGGTGGGCCTGGCCCGTTAAGGCCCGAGCCCAAGCCTAGCTCGAGGCCTTGGGCCAAAGCCTAGGCCATCGTTTTGAAGTTCGGCTCGGCCCGCCTGGGCCACCCAATGCCCAGTGTTATTTTTAATGGAAAATAATAAAAATTTGATGGAAAAAATAAAAAAAAATTGTTTAAACCCGCCCAAAGCCCGAGCCAGGCCCAAGCCAAGGGGCCCATCCAAAGCCCAAATACCCCTGGGCTTGGGCCTGGGCCTAGTTTTCTGACCCGTGGTCCGGCCCGGCCCTGGCTCGATTTTTTGGCGAGAGCCCACAAGGTCCGACATGGGCTGGGCCGGACCGGGCCGGGCCAAACCAAAATTACACCCCTAATTCTTACCACTTAACTAACAATAATTTTAGGAAAATATTAAAAATAATTGTTAGTTGTCATTAATATTAAAAAAATTAATTAAAATATATAAAAGCATTTAAAAATATGTAAGGAGTGTATTCAGATTATAAATATTTAGATAAATTACAAATTTTAGGTTTGCTTAAAATATGAATTACTCCATGTAATTTTGGAAATTAACATAATGTTACTTGAAATTTCTATTTTTATAACAAATGACCACCTTTATTAATAAATTATTAAGTCAATTAATAGTTTTCATTAATAAAAAATAAAAAATAAAACTCAAAAATTATTTTTTAAAAATTCAAAATCAAACAAATGTTACAACACATAAGAGTTTTAGAGATCAATTTTTTTTTTTTATTTCTAAAAGTATAAATTTTGTTGCAAAAAATATTTACAGACTAATTTCAGTTGTCACAAGGATAGTCGCTAAAAGGTCGTCTCGAAAGATCAAAAAATGGGCTTTTAGGGACAAATTTTTATCCCTAATAAATGTACTTTTAGGGACAAAATAATTTGATCCCAAAAAGGTTTATTTTTTAGACAAAACTTTTCATCCCAAAAGGTTAAGGATTCATTACTGAATGTTTAATTTTGTCGCTAAAAGTAAACTAATAACACTTTTGGCGGCAAAAATATTTTGTCCCTAAAAAGTGATTTTGTCTTAAAATCTTAATTTCTTGTAGTGAAAAACTATTATTTAGTTTAATTTTTTTTATAAAAAATTAAAGAACTTGATGCGACCCCATCTATGAAAATTCTTAGAGTCGCCACTACCAGGAATTTAAATGCAATTAGGTTATGTGTGAATCATATGAAACACTTATTTTTTTTTAGGCCAATAATATCTATTATTAATTATTTTAGGATAATAATATATTTATCTAATGATCTCATTTACACTGTCTCTCTCACTTTAGTGACAAAGCACAAATGAAACTACTAAATAAGAAAATTATTGTCCTAACAAAATGTGTTAACTATAACAAGATAATACTTTAAAGTAATTACTTGTTGAGTTTTAAATTTTTGGAAGACAAAATACAACTAAATTATAATTTAAAAGGATTTACTATAATTTATTCTTTATTTATTTATGAAAAATGATATACATGACAACTTTTAATTTTTTTTTTTCTAAACCCATTGACAAGTGAAATAATTGGTTCATAACTTTAAAAAATATTAAAATATAAATATCTTAAACAATTTAATAAATTATAATTTTAAAAAATAAATTTAATTTTCGAGCCTGAGTAGGCAACCATTTATTTATTTTGATCCCGCGCAAGTTTCGGATCCTATTTACGTTCCTCAAAACAAAAGATTGGCATCACAATCATCGTGAAAGAAGGTATTGGGATCTCTATTTCAGAACATGGGTAATGCTACGTCGCTCGAAAATGGCCCACCCGAATCCCCTTAAAGGCAAAAATCACCTCGTTTTTGCCTCTTTTTTTTTCAGAAGCAGAAATCAGAAGAAAGAGGAAAAAGGAGAAGAGGAGGAGGAGGGGAAGGAGGAAGGAGGAGGAGGAGGAGGAGGACTGGAGGGGGCCCTAACCACAGGGAGAGGAGGAGGCGGAGGCGGGGCCGGAGGCGGAGACGGCAGTCGGAGCTAGAGCTGCTGCTGCTGCTACGACGAGCTGGCGGCGAGGCGATGACGGTGGGCGGCGAGGCTCGCAGCCCTCTTCTTCTCCTCTCTCTCTCTCTCTCTCTCTCTCTCTCTCTCTCTCTCTCTCTCACTCGCTCGCCTCTGTGATTACGGGGGATTCAGGGGGAGAAAATTAGGGGGACAAATCATTATCCTTCAGAACATGTCTAGAATTTATGTAAAGGAGGATGTGACAACATATTTGGTTGTTTGACAACGGATTATTTTAATAATTTTTTATTTTTTTTATAAAAATGTGTAATTATAAAATTGTGTAAAATATTATCTAATTTAATAAAATCACATTGGTTTGTATTAATCTGTGCCATTCTATCTATTAACTATGAATCAAATTTTAAAATTTATAATCCGTTTTTGAAATCTTTCCACTTCACTATGATTAATACATATATATTTTTTTGGCCTATAATGAAATATTAAAGTAAAAATGAGTGTAAAAAAGATTTAAGATGTGAAATTTATTATAAATTAGTCGCTATATATAAAAACTATCATGTAAATCTAGTTTGTGTAATATATATGAAAAGTATTATGCAAATTAGTATTATGTATATTATGCAAATATTTGATAATTTGATTAAGAATGCCCCAAACAGCGATTTGGTTACCAACCAATTTGTCATTTGATTTATAATTTTTACTTTCAAACCGTCCGAACAACATCCCACACACCCCTAAGAACGTAATAGAGAGATGATGTGACCTAAATAAGATAAAAAGACAAAAAATATATTATTTTAGGAGGTTGACAAACAAACCCCCAATATTAAAAGAAGAAGAAAAAAATCATAAATCAATTAAAGAAGCTTAGAGTTTAAAATTTTGGGTTTTTTTCAATACCATTGTGGGTGTATCTTATCCTCATCTCCAGTTTCTGGCAATATCCGAAGTACGGCTGTGGCAGTAGTGGAGTTGGGTAGCAGCGATAGGGATGACGTTGATGGGGATGGCGGGCTTTCAGGCAGATCTTACTTTGCGGACTACATATTTGAGAAGATTGGTGATCTTCCCTAGATCGTAACTAGTTTTTTTGGCAGATTATTTTTATTATTATTATTATTATTTGTTTGTTTTCTTTACTTTTGTTGTATGGTTTGTATGGCCCTTTGTGGTCTTGTTCTTTATGTCGTTCGTTTTTAATGTAAATATTTTTCATGTTCTGAAAAGCAACTATTTGAAAGAATTTTATTTTATTTTTTTAAAAAAAAACTAAAATAGCTAATAAAAACTAAATAAGTTAAAATATCTAATAAGACAAAATATTACATCTAAATCGTAATCATTTTACTTTTTCTCTCAGAACCATCAAATCAACTATAAAAAATCAATAATCATCCTAAACACAATTTTTTTAACTAGACCAAAATAGTCAAAAAAATTAAAAAGTTAACTAAAATAACCAAGGTCCCAAATGAGCCAAGTGTTAATTGACAAGGAGTTTTACTGTGAATTTGAAGAATAGAAGGAAACTTAGACCTCTTTTGACGACATCTAAAAAAGTCAGCTTATTGGCTTATTTGGATTACATCAACTCTTTTATACGTCTTTTTGTAATAAATAAATAAAAAAAATCAACTTACAAACTATATTCAAAACAACTTTGAAAAATCTAGAAATCCCCTAGATGTTGATTTGTGATTATGTATCAATTTTAAGCAAAATATAACAATCCCAATCAAACAATCAAGACAAATCAACACAACGATTTTACGTGGAAAAAACCACAATTGGACACCTCCAACTGTGACAAAAAAAACCACGGGCAACAGCCACAAAATAATCCACTAAGAAGATTTAAAGGAATTACACAGGTATACTCTCAATTGCCTAGCGAATCCACGCCTAATTGAACCAACCTCTATGTGCCTCTTCCAACCCGTCTTCACCTCGGAATTGTCTTTACGATGAGCCACTCCGGAATCCACCAAAGCTTCAGGCTCGAATTCTTTAGAATCCACCGAAGAACAACTCTCTCTTTTGTAGAACAAAACACAACTTTTGATGTACTCTCTTTAAACCATGAGTTGAATACTCAATAAAACATCAAAGTAAACTAACAAAATTTCCCCAGATATACACCTTAGAACCCAAAAAAATAAGATCTGGAGGACTTGAGGAGTAGTCTAGTTTTTGGGAGAAAACCAACTACTTATAGAAAAACCAAAAGTAATCCTAGATTTGGAAGAAAACCCAATCCTTATTGAAATCCAGAAAACTGTGTTCGCGCGGTCCGCTCGAGCGCCCAACATCCCGCTCGAGCGTCTTCAGTAAAATCTACGCGTGATATAACAGAGGTCCGCTCGAGCGCTAGAGAACCCGCTTGAGCGCGAAATCACACCTTCCAGTATTTTTACAGACCTGACAAACTTCTGAAACCCAGCATTGTCCGCTCGAGCGCGGGTATGTCCGCTCGAGCGGACAGGCAATTTTGAATGCATTAGCATCACAAACTTCTCTGAAAGGCACAATTCGGGTTGGATTCGCATCTAAACACTCATAGCCTCACGGAAATAAAAGTGCGAAAATAAATACAACTGAAAGGAGTTTTGTCAAACGGGGTTGCCAAGAATAAAACCTAACAATCTCCCCATTTGGCAATGCCGTGACAAAACACACCTAACAAATAAAATCCTAATCACCCCAACCCATCACAACCAACAAAAGCCAACTTCTTTCTCAAGGTCATGATCTGCAAAACAGTTATTAGTGCCACAATCTCCGAAACAACTGTTAGTCCCACAAGAGTATATAAAAAAGCAATAGACATATGACACAATTATCTTGAGACATGAGATGGAAAACATGAATAGATGAAAACTAAGACTCATGAAAAACAACTCTCAAACAACAAAAGCAAGATCATAAACCACACAAGCAATGATATGACGATGTAAATACCAAGAACATACAAAAAGGGCAAACAGTGCATAACAACATGCAAAACATATAGCCAATCTCCCTTACCAAACATATCAAAGTGTTCATGCTAAACAACTCTTAAAATGAAAAACCAAACTCCCTTACCAGTGCAAATCAAGATGAACCAAACTCCCCCGCACTAAAATAACTATATAACAATGAACAAGAATAAAATGACAAAAAATAATATGGTGGAGCAAGTAAGGAATTTCTTATTTGTACCTTGAAACACACAAGACTATCCAAGAAGCACCATTACAAGAAAACACAATGTGCACAGTCTGTAGAAAATTCCTCATGAAAGAAAGTGATGCATTATGTGAAAAGCATAGATCCCATGAGAAAAGTGTGTGTGTGAAACTTGGAGTTCGACAAACACTAGATTCAATCCTAGTAGTGATATGAAAGCTGGACCTCCGACAAGAGAATCTAAGCACAACAAAGGAAATTCAAACCACTAGGAATCAAGAGGTATTTGGTGAGTAAAGGCGGAGGCTCCCCCTCAATCAATGAATCTTTTCCTCTTTTTTTTCCTTTCTTTCTTTTGCACATTTTTTTTTTCTTTCTTTTGCATATTTTGTCTTCTTCTCTTTCTTTTTCTTTTTCCCTTTTTTTTCTTTTTCTTTTGCACAATTATTGGTGGCTGACACGCTCAAGAGTATGGAAACAGAACCAGAGAAGCATGGATATAATAAGGATAGCCTGGTTGGTGACTCTGAGGTAGCCTTTTCCTCATGGCTAGACTGCAAAGAATTAAGGGGAAAGCCGTGGAGGTGCAAAAAGATGGAAGATGGTTAAGAGACTCAACACCACCCATGATATGCTAGCATAGGTCAATTCCTCTAGAAACGCAAAAGATCAATGACAGAAGTCCATAGAGAAAAAATAATCACTAAGACGGAAGACTCCAAAATTTGTTAATCCAAGAGTGTGTACAGAATGAGACATACTAATCAAAAAACACACACTCCAAAATGAGTAATGACCACAGAAAGCACACATATATTAACATGTAATGGATATTCTCATCAAATCCAATATGCACCAAGGACCACTCAAAAATTTCAAGCTTCCAAAACCATACTAGGAAAATCTTTTTATGATTTTTTTTTTTTCAAAAATAAAGCAAGACAAAAAACGAACAAGCACACATTTTTTTTTTCAAAAAAAAAACACAGAAACCCAAAAACTAAACCAAAAAAAAAAGTAACACAAGTCAAGTTTCCTTACCTAAATCTTTTTTATCTTAACAAAATTAGGTCTAGCGGTCTTGGTAAATGTCGTGGCATTGTGAACACCCTCATGAATCTTGGTATTCTGCCTGGACATGAAAGGTTGTCTCCTAACCCAAAAAGTATTCGAATTTCTACCCTTTTGAGACACTCTCCCATGCAACTTATAACAATAAGGGCGAATATGACCATGCATACCACAATGATGACAAATAAAAACAGGGTGTACCTTTTTTTCCTTTACCTTACCAACTGTAGGAAGTTTAAGAAGTCCATCCTTATGTTGAATTTTTTGTTCTCCCTTTCCTTGAGTTCTTGTATCATGAGATGTTGAAGCACTCTGTTTTTGCTCTTTCTTACCACCAAAGCCAATGCCACTCTTGTCACAACTCATTTGTTGAGACCCAATGACATCCTCCAAAGTCTTTGATCCTTTGTTCCAAAGACCAATGGTAGCCATAACACACTTGAGCTCTTCCTCTTTCTTGATCATTAGTTCTTCCAAAGCAACTTGTGACATCTCGAGAGATTCAATCTTTTCTTCATACATGGCATGGGTTTGCAGTAGCTCATTCCTTTCTGTCTCACAAGTCAACAGTTTTGCAAAAAGAACTTGTCGATCATTAGCTACCTTGATGGCATCAATCCTGGCCTCAGAAATCTCCTCCTTAAGTTTGACATTCTCACTTTCACATGCTTTGAGTTTCTTTGTGAGTTTGTCATTTAATTTGAATAAGTTAAGAGACTCCTTATACAACGTTTCATAAGCTTGCTCAAGCTCTTCATGATCACTCTCCGAGGATTCATCATCAGTGATATTTTCAACCGGGCTCTTCGGATACTCTGTTTGTCCTTCAGTTTCAGAAGCCGCCATAAAAGCAAGGAATTGTTTATGACCCTCTTCGCCTTGATCTTCATTGTCACTTTCATCTTCATCAGATTCTGACTCATCATCCCAAGTGATGGCGAGCGCTTTCTTCTTCCTCAAACGAGTGGGGCATTCTGAAGCAAAGTGGCCAAATCCTTGGCATTCATAGCATTGGAGTCTTTCAGAGTTCCCTTGTATCTTTCCTTTCTCCTTCTTGGCTATGGAATTAATTTTGAGTTTATCTTTGTCTTTAGATTTATAAGAATGAGTAGATTCCAAAAGATTAGGATTCTTTTTCAAAAAAGATTTTTTAAATTGTTTAACAAAAGCAGCCGTAATCTTGGAATCTATCTCACAATCCTTATCAGAATCCTCTACCACTTTATGAGCACTACTATAAGCAATAGTATCTTTTTGTTTCTTTTTGAAATTCCTATGTGCTTCATAAGTTTGGAGATTTCCAACCAACTGATCCAACTTGAGATTGTCAACATCTTGAGCCTCCTCAATAGCCGTAACTTTTGGTTGGAACCGATCGGGCAAGGATCTCAAAATTTTTCCTACAACTTTGGATTCTGGAATTTTTTCACCTAAATTGAAGCTGGAATTTACAATGTCACTCAACTTCGCATAAAATTCATCAAAGGTCTCACTATCTTTCATTGAAAGGTTTTCGAAACTAGACGTGAGCCTTTGAAGTTTTGAGCGTTTAACAGAAGGAGTGCCCTCATGAATAGTTTGTAAGATATCCCAAGCCTCTTTTGCGACTTCACAATTACAAATACGACTAAATTCTTCAGGTGTGACAGCGCAAAAGAGAGAATTGATGGCATTACTATTCCAGTTACTATTTTGGTAATCAATTGTGTCCCACTTATCAATTGGTTTGGGGATTGTAACTCCATCAACGGTAATTGTTGGTTCAGTCCACCCATTCATGATAGATTGCCAAACTTTTTCATCAATAGATTTTAAAAAAGATCTCATCCGAGCTTTCCAAAAAGAATAATTGGATCCGTCAAGTAGGGGTGGTCGAACCATAGAATTTCCTTCACGAATTGTATCCATTATCACAAATCAAACAAGATCTCGTTCTAAAAAAAAAAATTTAAAAAAAAAAAAAAGAACGACTTTCTCTGATACCAATTGAAAAATCTAGAAATCCCTTAGATGTTGATTTGTGATTATGTATCAATTTTAAGCAGAATATAACAATCCCAATCAAACAATCAAGACAAATCAACACAACGATTTTACGTGGAAAAAACCACAATTGGACACCTCCAACTGTGATAAAAAAAACCATGGGCAACAGCCACAAAACAATCCACTAAGAAGATTTAAAGGAATTACACAGGTATACTCTCAATTACCTAGCGAATCCATGCCTAATTGAACCAACCTCTATGTGCCTCTTCCAACCCTTCTTCTCCTCGGAATTGTCTTTACGATGAGCCACTCCGGAATCCACCAAAGCTTCAGGCTCGAATTCTTTAGAATCCACCGAAGAACAACTCTCTCTTTTGTAGAACAAAACACAACCTCTGATGTACTCTCTTTAAACCATGAGTTGAATACTCAATAAAACATCAAAGTAAACTAACAAAATTTCCCCAGATATACACCTTAGAACCCAAAAAAATAAGATCTGGAGGACTTGAGGAGTAGTCTAGTTTTTGGGAGAAAACCAATTACTTATAGAAAAACCAAAAGTAATCCTAGATTTGGAAGAAAACCCAATCCTTATTGAAATCTGGAAAACTGTGTTTGCGCGGTCCGCTCGAGCGCCCAACATCCCGCTCGAGCGTCTTTAGTAAAATCTGCGCGTGATATAACAGAGGTCTGCTCGAGCGCTAGAGAACCCGCACGAGCGCGAAATCACACCTTCCAGTATTTTTACAGACCTAACAAACTTCTGAAACCCAGCATTCTCCGCTCGAGCGCGGGTATGTCCGCTCGAGCGGACAGGCAATTTTGAATGCATTAACATCACAAACTTCTCTGAAAGGCACAATTCGGGTTGGATTCGCATCTAAACACTCATAGCCTCACAGAAATAAAAGTGCGAAAATAAATACAACTGAAAGGAGTTTTGTCAAACGGGGTTGCCAATAATAAAACCTAACAATCTCCCCCTTTGGCAATGTCGTGACAAAACACACCTAACAAATAAAATCCTAATCACCCCAACCCATTACAACCAACAAAAGCCAACTTCTTTCTCAAGGTCATGATCTGCAAAACAATTATTAGTGCCACAATCTCCGAAACAACTGTTAGTCCCACAAGAGTATATGAAAAAGTAATAGACATATGACACGATTATCTTGAGACATGAGATGGAAAACATGAATAGATAATCGTGTGTCATCATATTGGAAAACTAAGAAAAAAAGTATTGTTTTGATGAGACGACATTAAAAGTATGAGCGACGGCATTTTGCCATCGCAAAAAAAACTGAAATATTTGTAGTGTTTCACCTATTTTTTCAGCTTCCTGTCTCTCTCTATCCCTCTCTCTCTCTCATCTCTCTTCTCTTTCTCTTTCTCTTTCTCTCTCTCTCACTCATCACTCTTTGTCTGTTTGCCTCTCTCTTCCACATTGTGCTCGCGTTGCACACTCTCTGTCTTCCCTCTTCTCGGTTTACCGATCTCCCTCTTGATTTATCGATCACTTTTCTCTCTCTCTCTCTCTCTCTCTCTCTCTCTTCTCTTTCAATCGTTCATCTTCCATTTCTCTTAATCACTTGTCGAAAGAGAAAAAAGTTAAAAAATGAAATGGGCGTCTCGCTCATCTCTTTCCTTTTTCTCTCTCTCTCTCACCCGTTACTCTTTACTCTGGCTCTCTTATCTCTCTTCGTTCTCTATCTCTCTTGCTCATCTTTTCTCTCTCTCTCTCTCTTGCTCATCTTGTTTCTCTCTCTCTCTCTTGCTCATCTTGTTTCTCTCTCTCTCTAACTTATCACTTTTCTCTTTGGCTCTCTCATCTCTCTTCGCTCTCTATCTCTCTTGCTCATCTTTCTTCTTCTCTCTCTCTCTCTCTTCTTCTTCTTCTCTCTCTCTCTCTATATATATATATATATCTTATCCATCTATTTTTGTTATCTCTCTCTCTTTGTCTATCTCTCGCTCATCTTGTTTTTCTTTCTCTCTATGTCTGTTTCTCTCTCTCTCTCATCCATCTCTCTTCTCTCTCAATCATTCATTTCTCTCAATCACACTCATCTCTTTCTCTAAGCCCATTGTTGTTGAAAGAGGAAAAAGTCAAAAAATGAAATGGGTCTCTCTTTCTCTCTCCGTCTCTTTATCTCTATGTCTCTCGCTCATCTCTCTCTTTCACTTTTCTCTCTCTATATCTCTGTCGTTTATCTATTTCTTTCTCTCCCTCTCTCTCTCTCTATGATTATCTCTCGTTTTTTCCCTCTCAACCAAAAATTTCCAAATCTCAAATCCCTAATCTTTTGAACCAAAAATCCCCATCTCTGTTAGTCTGTCTGTCTCTCTCTCTCTCTCTCTCTCTCTCACACACACTCACACTCACTCACTACAACAAAAAAAGTCTTTAGAGATGAAAACTAATGACAAAAATAAATTTTATCACGAAAAACGTACCTTTTAATGAGGAAAATAATATTGTCTCCAAATGTATCATTTTTCGAGAGAACAATAAAATGTCGTCGCCAATCTACATACATAATAAAAAAAAAATTAGGTGACAAAATTATTTTTTGTCATTATTTTTATTTTTTTGTCACCGAAGATTTTCTCGCTAATTTTTTTGGGTGGCATCAAAATTTTGAGACTTTTGGTGAGAAAAAAAATTTATCACCGATTATAAAATTATTAGTGACGAATATATTTTCGTCACCAATAATTGTTAATATTTTAATATCATTTAGTGAGAAAACTATTTTTGTGGTCAATAATTTTATCTTTTGATAAGAAAAAAAAAATTCACCAATTTCGAAGGGAAAGTTAAGCGGGAATGAAAAACAAAATAAGCTACTAATTTTTTCCTACTTTCTTGTTCTCCCTTTTGTGATTCACGCTCTCTCTCTCTCTCTCTCTCTCTCTCTCTCTCTCTCTCTCTCGGAACGATAAACACCTCATCGACACAACCTTTGTGTCTCTTCCTCTTCTCTGAATTCGGATCCTCTTCCTCAATAGATACCCACCCTCTTCGCTATAGACGGTGCTCTTCATTTCCCTTACAACCCTTCGAAAATCATTGGCTTGGGAAAGACCTGTAATTTTGGTAAGGTTCTAAACCTAGAGTTTGTTTCTTTTTTGTTCTGAAACCCTTCCCTTCTTAAATTAGGGCATTTGATTAAATTATTTGGATTTCAATTCAATGATTTCTAGTTAAGGGTTTTGAATTAGGGCATTTGATTCAATAATTTCTAGTTGGGGGTTTTGATTTTTTTTATTATATGTATGTATATATGTATAAGCTTGAATCAATTACAGTAGAGATGTTTGTTTATATATGCTTTTGAAGGTGGCAACAGATCGATTATGCTCAATTGAATCACAGTACGATTTCATTCTTCAATTTCTCCAAACCAGAGATCGCAGCTTCTCGCTGGAGTCGAGTCAGGTTGAATGCTTCCAAGGTCATCTGCTTCTTTCTCTTCTTCTAATTTTTTTCCCCAATTCAGTGTAATTTCTAAAAATAATTACAAAATCATCTGTGGTAAACTTTTACATTATTAATAACCAAACTCTTTTTTTAAAATTTTTCATGAATCTATAATAATTTTCTTAAAATACCAATTAATCTAATAATTAAGTAATATTATATTATTATGTGTTCAACGAAGTGACTTAAGATTATCATGTTAATTGTGTTGGGCAAGTTGGTAAGGGTTTGTCCAATGACGCCAAAGCACAGAAATTGGTTTTCCAACACTGGATTGAAAAAAAAAAATAAACAATTTTTGAAATCAAAGGGGAGCAAAGGGGAGCAACCTTCAAAGATTGGAAAAAAAATCCCCCTTATTTTATTTGTGATTACAATGAATCTCAATTACAATCATGTAGAATAAATCAACAATTTTTAAACTTTTCTTCTTCTTCTTCCTTTTTTTTTTTTTTTTTTTTTTTTTGATGCTAGTGCTTTCATCATGTATCCACTTTTATATATAACTTGTTTGATGGAGTATGTGTTTGTATATTAATTGCATATCAGATTGATAATAAATGTTGTCTCGGATTCTATATTCTATTGGACTTAATAATTTTAGTGAATTAGGGTTTGAGCTATGTTTAGTTTATACAAATGTTAAATTTCTATTTGACTTAATAATTTCAATAAATTTCTATGGCCTAGTATAATGTTTTGTGGAATCAATAATGTTTCTTTGGAATTGGTAAATTACTTTAGATTTTTGTGAGAAGGTTTCAATTATTTTCTTCAATAACACTTAATTTCTCTCAGTTTGTCAAAAGAATTGCCCAACCCTATGACTGAGGCTTCACATTGTTCATGTATTCCATTATTCGTTTAAGTTAGCATAGTTACATCAACCTTAAGATTGTGATTTCACATTGTGTTGGGCCATTTGTGTTAACATAGAATTTCCACTTTTTGTCTCTCGGTTGGTAGCATGCTAATTGATTGCTAACTCCAAGACTTCAATAGGAACAAGGGTAGAACCAAGAATTCCTAGAACAACCAAATGTAGAACTAATTACATAATTCACCATCATTTTAATGACATAAATTTCTTTATTTAACATATGAGTTCTGAATTTTGATGCCTATTTTTGGAGATTTACGAATATGACTATTGAATTGAAGTGGATCTGTGATTTGCTTCTCCAGCATTTGATGAAAGATGACTTCATTCTCTGTTATGCAGAAGAAGGCGCCTTTTCAACAGCTTAGAGAGGAGGTGAAGAAAAAGGTTTGGCTTCTAATAGGTCCTTTAAAGCCTGTTGGTTTACTAACCCAACACATACATACACACACACCAAAGATTGATTTTGAAGGTCAGTGCGACTGAGGGACTTCTTATACAAATCTTTTCTTAGATAGTTTTTCTATATGTAATTGGTCATTTAATATATTATTGTTCTCTTATGCATTATGGATTAATACTAATTTCCCTGTTGGGTGCACGCATTAATAAAAAAAAGTATGGTTTTTATTCATTCGCAGATAACAGGTGAAAATTCCAAAGATGGGGTATCTGGTTCAAAGAAGCGGAGTATGTAAATGAATGCTTTTGAATACCCAAACACGTATTTTGACTATGTTGTTGTGGGTTATTATTATATTGTGATGGATCTTATCTTGTTGTTGATACTATCAAACATATATTTAATTATGTTGTTGCTTTATGCAAATGGACATGGAGTGTGAGTTGCTCATATAGGAATCAAGTGAGATGGTTCTGAATATGATTATGATTATTATTTTCTTGCTACCACATCTAGAGTTGCATGTGTGCATGCTTTGATATAGCTTTCCATTTACTATTGATATTAATGTGATTTCTAGCAAATTATGTTCTACGCATATTGATGGTTTACTATATTAATTTAATTGAATCTAGTGTCTGAACTACTAATGGATGCAAATATAATAGGTAGTTGAATCTTGATTGCTCCCTTAGTTTATTAATATGAGATTTTTTAGTGGTTAAAAAATACAAGCATTTTGATGTGTTTATGGCATCATAGATATGGAAGTGCATTTTAGGTTTGCTTTTGCGTATTTATTCATATGGGCTGAAATTTAGCCACACAAAGAAGCAAAACACAAGGTGTAAAAGGTCATGCCTACCATTAACATTGAATTTAGCCTTTTGGAAGGGTTTCAAGTAACATTTTTGTCATTCTTTTTTAGCCTTGTGAATTTGAGGTATTGACGCCCAGAATCACCAAACGACGTCAGATTATCACAAAACTTGGCATACACAACCGCCTAGGCACAAGGGACTTGTCGGAGAAAACGGGACTTGAATCAAGTTCCTGGTTTGGGAGTTAGAGGCGGATTTTGATCTAGGCAAACTAGTTCCTTAAGAAGCTTGAATTCGAGGTGTTGACGTCCCAAAATCACCAAACAACATCGGATTAGCCCAAAACTTGGCACACACGACTGCCTAGGCATGACAAAAGACGGGACTCGAATCGGATTCCCGGTTTGGGAGTTAGAGTTGGATTTCGGTCTAGGCAAACTAGTTCCTTAAGAAGCTTGAATTCGAAGTGTTGACGCCCAAAATCACCAAAAAATGTCGAATTAGCACGAAACTTGGCACACACGACTGCCTAGGCATGACAGACTTGTGGAAAAAGATAGGGCTCGAATTGGGTTTTTGGTTTGGGAGTTAGAGTCGGATTTCGGTCTAGGCAAACTAGTTCCTTAAGAAACTTGAATTCGGGGTGTTGACGCCTTAAAATCACCAAACGGTGTCAGATTAGGACAAAACTTGGCACACACAACCGCCTAGGCATGAGAGACTTGTGGGAAAAGACGGGGCTCGAATCGGGTTCCCAGTTTGGCAGTTAGAGCCGGATTTCAGTCTAGGAAAACTATTTCCTTAAAAAACTTGAATTCGAGGTATTGACGCCCCAAAATCACCAAATGACGTCAAATTAGCATGAAATTTGGCACACGCGACTGCCTAGGCACGAGAGACTTGTGGGAGAAGACGGGGCTCGAATCGAGTTCTCGATTTGGGAGTTAGAGCCGAATTTCACTTTAGATAAACTAGTTTCTTAAGAAACTTGAATTCAAGGTGTTGACGCCCCAAAATCACCAAATGGCATCGGATTAGCATGAAACTTGGCACACGCGACTGCTTAGGCACGAGAGACTTATAGGAGAAGACAGGACTTGAATCGAGTTCCTAGTTTGAGAGTTAGAGCCGAATTTCAGTCTAGCCAAAATTATTTACTTAATTATCTTTGTAATTATATAGTAGTTAAATTTTTATGTTTTTTAGTAATTAACATATTAACACATAATTTTATTGTCATTAATTATTTTTATTTTTTGTTTTTAGATATTTCTCAAGTAGGAGTTTGCTTCGTATGGAATGCATGCCTGTGAAGAATGCGACTAACTTTTGTTTTTGTTACCTACGGGAAAATCATGAGGAAAACTTTTGTTTTTGATGTATGTTATTTTGAATTGTGAACAATATTATGTATTTAAACATTATATATGTATTATGCAACATTATGTAGTGAGGTAATTTCGCTGATGTATAGTTATGAATGCAAGAATATTTTTATTATGGATAAATTGTTATTTTTATACTAAAATTTTTATATTATTATGTAATTATTGGTTTCATTTTCAATTATTTTTCATTTAATATAGGTAATTTTCATATTTTTAATTTTTTTTTTTTTTTTTTTTTTGCGACAGCACCACGCCGTCTTAAATAATCTTTTAGTGATGGCAGTATCCCATCGCAATAACAAACATTTCACGACGGCATTTTTTTTTCGTCTCAAATAACACTTTTAGCGACGGTAAAACAGTGACGTCACAAAAAATCTCAATTTTTTTACAAATTATAGCTGACAGCAGAATGCCGTTGCAAAAAGGCCACATTTGCCATCGCAAAAAAATGGCGACGACACGATGCCATCGCTAAAAGGTTTTAGCAACGCCCTCTATTGTGACCCCCCCATTTGTTGTCACTAAAAGTTATTTACCGTCGCAAAAAGGTTTTTGAGACAGCATTATGAGTATTTGCGACAGCATTCTACCGTCGCAAAAAATCAAAATTTTTGTAGTGCCGTAAGTACACAACTATTAACATCAGAAAAGGTAATCTCTTTCTCTCTCTCTCTCTCTCTGTGAGAAGCTTTTACAGGGTCTCTCCAAGAAAATTACTTAGTGTCATTGACACAAATATATGTAGGTTGTGTTTTGGTTTATTTCTTTTTTATTTTTAGATGAATAGATGAATTTCTGTTATAATACATTCATATATATATATATATATATATATATATATCGAAACTACAAATACATTTAATTTGTTTAGGTCTTGAGGTCTTGAGGATAATTTGTTTCAAGTAGGAAATGCTTTGAGAAGGTGCTCTCAACAAAGATGTTACCGACACATTGGAGATACCGATGACTGCCAGTGATTTACCTAAGAGGAAAAATGGCATCATGGTTGTATGGGACCAAACTGGAAGGCAATGGGAGTTTCAAATGAGAATAAGTGTTGGTTTTAAAAAGACGTTGGAACCAAAAAGATTGATGGCATTTGCAAACTTTCATGAACTCGAGGAAGGCGAAACAGTGAAATTTTATTACTCTCCCACTAATAATTCATATTCTGTGGAATTTGAAGGCCCTAACCGCCTCCGGACTCTGCAACTCTTTCCTCCTAACTAATAACTCTCTCATTCATATCCCTTATCAATATATGTGTGTATTACATGTACATGGAGCAGAGTGACCTTTCTTGTTCTGTTGTGCTGTGTTTTGATTTTTATTTTCCTTTTCGATGTTCACAAAAAATCGTAATGATGAAATACTTCAAAGGGAAAATTAGTGAAAGTCATAGTTCCTGTGAAATTATTTGTAATCCGATAAGTCTTATATATTTAGAATTACATTTTACAATAATTTTTTTTTTAATTTTTAAAGTGGATGTTTTTTCATTACAATTTTACCCATATTTTGGTCAACATGCTTATATGCCATTTTATTTTTATTTTTTATGGCTCCGTTTGTTTTGCAATAAAAATTTTACACTGTGAAATATTTTTCGTGTAAAATGATTTTATCCAAAAAAAAACAAATTCTTCTTATTTTCTAGTGTTTGGTTAGCACTTAAAATTTTTTTACAACAAAAATCTTAATAAAGAACCATTTATAGAGTAAATTTTAAAAAGGTAAAGAATAAAGAAAAATAATATTCATACATAATTTTTATGTAGAATTGAACACAAATGATGTGGTAATGTCATTCTTACAATTATGAACTATAATAATCATAATTTTAACTTTCAATAACTAGACATGAATGTGACACATCATTATATATATTTTTTGATTACAAATTTTGTTTATATATCATTACTAAATAATAAAATAAGAAAAGATTTGGATGTAACAAAAATAACAATTCCAAAACTTAATAATGATCAATTGTTCAACCTTAAAATATGTATATGCATAGGGGTATGTATATACTATATATATACTAGCATATGTCCGTGTGGCACGGTGTAATTCACAACCCATATCTAGATTAATCAGTGGGTGAAACTCTGTTAACCTCCACTACCCCTACAAAGTTTCTAAATTCAAAAACTGAATCTCTAGTTTTCAGAAAATGTAAGGTTATTTCATCTAGTTTTCAAATACAGTGGAAAGAAACAAATAAATAGAAATTCATAAGACATGGATTATTAGTTCAACTATCAGTGTCATGTGCAAATTCAAACTTCTAGGAACACTCTGTTCTCTCAACAGCCATAAAAATTAAATCATAAATAGATTGTCAATGAAAAACTCAAAATCATGAATAGGTAAGAACAACTTACTTAGTCATAAATACTAAACACGTATTTTCTAACAAAGCAAAAACAAAAAGAGTTGTTGTCCTCCCATACACCGCCAGTACGACCATTTTCGTCCTGTACCTTTCCTTCACAGAATTTAATTTTGGGACCAAACCCAATGAAAATATGGATTTACCGAACAGTTATTTTCTCTATCATTTCCCTCAAAAGTAGAAAAATCAGCGCAAAAAATCACTTCACAATTTAATTTTTTTTTTATACAAAAAATCAATTTTACGAACACTAAACACTATTAATGAAGAGAATAAACACTGATATACACTTACAATGATGTACACTTACAATGAGAATAAAAATCTAACAACAAACAAATAAATCAAATCCAAACAATTGCATCAAAACACATAAGATTGCAGTATACATTAATTTGAATCCAAAATAAACAAAACTGTGAATTTTCAATCTACAATGTGATAAATATTATTTAGCAATAGTTTTTTTTCACCACTCATACAATACCATGTTCAACAATTTATAGTCAAACCCATAAAAAACATGAAAATTAAGCATTTAGTGCAAAAGTTCCCATTTTTCGACCACAAATAGAACTACAATACCTAGATTGGATGCTCTTATGAACTTTGCAATGCCAAGCTAACCCGCTAAGAATTTGATAAAAACACAGATTTATAAGACATTAAAATTAAAGTGAAAGGAAAAAGTGAACATAATGTTGAGAAGCATGAGCGTACTACTTGGAGATTGAAGCTTCCACGCTTCAAAAACTTTGGTCGCACAACTACCAAAGAAAACATGCAGTGATCTGATGGATTTTTTTGATCTACCAATGAGTAAGTGCGTTTCAATTAATATATCATAACAATGAGCGGGTTGTGGGATTATTTGGTGGGTTTTCTTTACTTCTACAACTTATATGCTGCTTTACATGCACATGGCTACCAAGAACAATTACCTTGCAAACAATCACAATTTGTTATTGCTTTGCGAACAATCACAATTATCAGCCTCTTTGTGAACAACATTGAGAACAGAATCGATCCACTCAGCGCCCTCAATGTAGTGACCTTTGGCCCAATTAAAAACAAAAAAAAAAAACAAAAATGCTCCAAAAGAAATGTTACACTGAATGGGATGCTGAATTTGGACGGGATAACCTCTGTTTTTGATGAATCTAGATGGGCTAAGTCCATGATGGTGAGTGTTTGTGAAAGGTGGGAAGTTATTCGATGTAGGAAGTTAGGCAGATACAATTATTGAAGTTAAGGCTGTTAGTAAAAAAAATTCTGAGAGTATGGCTCTAAAGTAGCTGTTGGCTTTTAATAAAGTCACTATATGAAGATACAAAACTATAACAAATTGTATTAGGGGGAAAAAAAACCAAACGACACTAACTAATATGGAGGAAAAAAGGCTAACCAGTGGTAATGAGAAAAACACTAAATGGTGCAATAAAAAAACCAACTCTAACCAGTTTACAACAAAATTGGTCACCACAACCATCTTCCTCAAACCAGTTCAAAAAACTAATGTAGTTCTTGGTGCTTGGATGGGTTTAATAAACAAATTGTGGGTTTATATTTTGTTTAAAAAATGTATTAAATTGATTCAAGAAAATGTATTAGATTGATTCAAAAAATTGTGGGTTTGGGAGAATGGAATTCTAATAATAACAATCTAAAATAACACAATGTAACTGGCTCGTAAACAATCAACACAAAGAACTGGAGAACTTACCTCTGTTGAATTGAAGAACGGTGGATTTGAATTGTAGCAACACAGAAAGAGACGTGGAGAGGCAGAAATTGAGTAAAACACAACATAAAAAAACACTGAAATTACTTGAACGATATTTAATCAAAAATAGAACCAGCCAAGTGATAATTATACTATTTACCCCAATCTATCAATCATCTAGAGTTTTATTTATTTATTTTTTTAAATCCCTGTTTCTCTCACAATCCCTGTTTCTATAACAATATGACAGTTTGAATCATGTGATATAGAACAAACTCAAAAACTATTTACCCCATTGCCACTATGCTTCTCATTTCTAATGGAGGGCCTGTGTTAGGTAAAACAGATATGCATATGCATAGCACTGCGAAGAGATAGTAATCGAGATAAAAAATAATGAAAACCGCGAATTATCAATAAACAGAAATTCAAACAATTAATAAATACAACTTTAATATACAATTGTGAAGTTAGATTTAACCTGTAAGTCTGTATTGGCCACCAAAAACAGGAAATCAAACCCCAAATTACACAGATTGGAAGGTGGGGGGTTGAGATGTGGAGGAGCATCGGGTGTGTGTTTTGCTTCTGTTGAAGAAGAAGAACAAAGAAAGAGAGAGAGAGGGGAGAAGGTGAGAGGGAGATGGGGTCAGACGTGGGTAGGTGGGTATATTAGGCGGCAATCAACATTCATCTGAACCAATCTGAACCATTCATATATACTTAAAATTCATCTCAGCCGTTAATATTAAATGTATCTCTAATACATTTTATATATTTTCAAAAGCAGTCCTATCTTATCTCTAGTATATACTCGTGCCTAAAGGCACGGTATAAATAATGTTACGATCAAAATATAATTGTAATTTATACGTATCATGTTGAAATTTGTGAAGTTTGTGTTATTTTTTGATAAAGATACTGAAAAAAAATATATATTGAAATTTTTTTCTTCTTAGAGAACTTGTTGGTTTTATGTTTTCATTTTAGTTCCTGTTTTACAGACTTCAACTTTTTGTTTTCCACTTTCTTAATTCTAGTGGTAATATAAGGCTCCTCAAAAGGGCATAAAAATTCTATCAGATAATTATTGAAATACATGTTTGCGTCTTTCGCTTGTTAACTACTCCTAACTTCTAAGCCAAGGTAATCCCCACATAATTTCACTATTTCATTTAGTTATATGCATCATCATGAAGTGGACCAAACTAAAATCTAGTATCCGTTAATCACTTCTATGTACTGGTTTATTTTGGACAGATAGAATTTGTTTCCAAATCAGAAAGAGATCTTTTGTGCACCTCAGAAATTGTAAATCAGTGTTTATGTTATCACAATCATTTCCTGGCTTGCAGATAAGCAGTTCATATCATGTATACGCACACAAACATGTTTTGTCCACAGTTCTACTTCATTGTATTGTTTGTTACAATGCTATGCTTGCTAGTCAATGATTTAAAAAACAAACGATCCTTATATTATTGAAAGCTTCTCTATTCCTACATCAAATATATAATTTCATTTCCATGTGGATCACCCAAATATATTACTAAATTAATCCTTCGTAGGAGAGAACTTATACTAACATGCCTTGAACCATTTTCAGTTCAGACAACACTGCTTTTACCTTTGGATGTTGTGTTACCCTTCTTGTTCAATTGATGAATGTAGGAAATTGTGATGTAACTAAAACATTCTTCATCAAAGTCCTAACTTTCTCAAATCTTCATACCAACAACGTCAAAAACGTTTAACATGAGCCATTTTTTGAGAGAACAAACCTTGGAGAGGAAATTGAGATCTAAACATTGGTGTCTCTGGTATCACAATTGTTAGGTTTTATTTCTTGGCAATCCCGTTTGACAAAACTCCTTTGAGTTGTAATTTTATTCGCATTTTTATTTTAGTGAGGCTATGAGTTGTTAGATGCGAATCCAACCCGAATCAAGCCTTTCAGAGAAGTTTGTGATGCTAATGCTTTCAAGATTTCCACTTTGCTGATTATGACGGGGATCGAGCGGCCCAGTCAGCTCGCGGGGGTCCAAGGGACAGCGCCTCTTGGCAGGTCCGGGGCAGCGCCACGGCGGGGTCGAGGGGCAGCGCCCCCGAAGCAAAATGCAAAAATGCATTCCAAGTTGCCTGTCCGCTCGAGCGGACATTCCCCCGCTCAAGCGGAGAATCCCTGGTTCCAGCAGTTTTGGTCACCTGTAAAAATACTGAGACGTGTGATTTCGCACTCGAGTGGACCGCTGTTATATTTTGCACATATTTTGCTGAAGCCGCTCGAGCGGGATGTGGGGTGCTCGAGCGAAGATCGCGGGACAGATTCTATAAATTCACGTGTTGGGTCAGATTTTAGGATAACTACTCCAGATCTTCTTTTTGGGCTCTAGGGTTTATATCTGGGGATACTTTGTGAGTTTTCTTTGATGTTTTGATTGAGTATTCAACTCATGTTTTAAAGAGTATACATCAAAGGTTTTGTTTGTTCTACAAAAGAGAGAGTTGTTCTTCGGTGGATTCTGAGGAATTCGAGCCTGAAGCTTTGGTGGATTCCGGAGTGGCTCATCGTAAAGACAATTCCGAGGTGAAGACGGGTTGGAAGAGGCACATAGAGGTTGGTTCAATTAGGCGTGGATTCGCTAGGTAATTGAGAGTATATCTGTGTAATTCCTTTAAATCTTCTTAGTGGATTGTTTTGTGGCTGTTGCCCGTGGTTTTTTAATCGCAGTTGGAGGTGTCCAATTGTGGTTTTTTCCACGTTAAAATTGTTGTGTTGATTTGTCTTTATTGTTTGATTGGGATTGTTATATACTGCTTAAAATTGTTACATAATCACAAATCAATATCTAGGGGATTTCTAGTTTTTTCAACAATACTCTGCAAAATCTATCAATGGCAAATATTTTTTGCATTTAGTCTCTTGCTTTTTCCCTCACACCCCAATGGAACAACTCACAAAGTAAATAACTCATACAGAGCCTAGACATAGATATATCCATGTGTGAGTGCATGTGCATGTGCATGTATGCCAAATTGAATGAGAATTTACAGATGAAGACACCTCAGCCATTTTATATGGGAATCCAACTGCATTAAACAAAATTTGGCTATCTAAATGCTATTAACAATGGAACAAAAATTAGAGCACACAAACACAATAAATAAAAGATTAAATAAACTCAATAATAGAGGAGAGAACACAATGTATCTGTCTAAAAAAAAATACAACAGAGAGTAATCAACATAATTCAAAAAAAATTCTGAAATTACCTTGCGAGTGCGAGTTCAAAAATTCAGAATTCATAAAGGGAAAAACACAACAGCGAGTTCAAAGTCTTACCTAGTTCGAAGGGAGCCGAAGGAGGAGCAACGTCGTTTGAACCTAAAAATGCTAACACAACCATGAGCCAAAAACAAACCCAGCGAAAAACAAAACAAACACAACCATGAGCCAAAAACAACCAAAATCAAAACAAACAAACAATCTTACCTTGCCAAGTATGAACCGAACGTCTTTGAGGAAAACAAAAAAGAATAACGAAATTGTGAGTTGACATAGTTGGAAAAAAAAAAAAAAACCAAAGGAATCGCTGGCTGTCTCATATCTCTACACGTTTTTATATCAAATAAATTTGTTACAATAACTATAAAAAAATAAAAATTGGCCACAAAATCTAAATCTTTAATATCAAAAACAGAAATTAACAATTTTTATACTTGAATGCAATATTTTAATATCAAACATAGAAATTAACAATTTTTATACTAGAATGCAATATTTCAAATGAGATAAATTAGAAATCAAGAAATTTATTAAAATACACCAATTTAGTAATCAAAAATGGGAAAAGAAATTAATAATCAAGAAATTAACAATTTAATTAAAAGAAGTAATAAATAGATTCTATTTATTGGTGTTGGAACACACTAAACTGAACAATCTTACATCTACGAAAGAGAAAGGAAATAGATTCTTTTCATTGTCTTAATTGACAGTGGCATCTGTATATCATATTTTTTGGGGCTTCATTATTTGCATTTGTTTTCTATAGGCAAAGGGAATGGATTATCTTCATAACCGCAATCCTCCTATGATCAAGTATATATATAGGATAAGGTATCTAATATTTTATCCAAAATCTAGAGACTGTTTTGTTTAGTGAACTTGTTTGGCAGAATGTTTTGTTGTTAAAACACAACATCGACAAATGAGATCATATACAGATTTATATGGGAATCCAACTACATTAAATGAAATTTGGCTATCTAAATGCTATTCACAATGGAATAAATAAACTCAATAACAGAGGAGAGTAATCAACATAATCCGCAAAAAAAAATTCTGAAATTACCTTGCGAGTGCGAGTGCGAGTGCGAGTTTGAAGGGACTCAATAATAGAAGAGAGGGACTTAATAACAATTTATATAACCAAAAATTTAATAAACGCCATTGCAATCAGATTTTTGCTAAAATTCCAAACCAATATCAAGGATTCACATCAAATAGAATTCAAACAACAAATTCAAACAACTCAACACAGCGATGAAGAGCAAAGAAAGGGAGCGAGTTTGAAATCTTACCTTGCGAGTGCGAGTTCGATGGGAGCCGAAGGAGAGCAGCGTCGTTTGAACTGCAGCAAGGGAAATTCTTCATGTATTCCAGTTGGTAAATTTTCTATCAGCAAGGAAGAACAGAATTATTCATTTAGTTATCTAAAAATTAATGAAATTTTGATTTCGAACATAATTCTTCATTTAGTCAATTGGTAGGAAACAAAATTAATGTAACAGAGGCAGAAAGGGAAGGGGAAAAGAAAACTTTAAAATATAAATTTCACGGGAGGGGATGCTCTCAAAGCCTAAAAACAACATGTACATAACCCACAAAGAACTGAAGAAAAAAATACAGAACAATAACAATAACACACCAGACCATAACATTAAAAGCTAAAACAACAAAAGCTGAGAGATGAAAGAGGAGAGGAGTGAAACAACAAAATTTGAGAGAAATAACCTACCGGAGTGAGCTCTGATGGGGTAAAGAAGGAAACTACAAAAGCTGAGAGAGAATGGAAACTAAATGACCCATAAATTAATAATAGTATGGAAAATGACCCGTATGGTGTTTTTCCTCCCTTATGCACATCTTCTTGTCTCATCAAAATGATGAAGGAGGCATTCATCTTTGTTTAATTTTTTTTCTTTTCATTGTCCTAATTGACAGTGGCATCTGTATATTATATGTTTTTGGAGCTTAATTATTTGCATTTGTTTTCTGTAGGCAAAGGGAATAATTATCTTCATAACCGCAATCCTCCTATGATTACGTATATTTTATTCAAAATCTAGAGACTGTTTTGTATTATTTTAAAATATTTATTTTCTAGATAGAGAAAATGGAAATGGCTCAGTGAACTCGTTTGGAAAAATGTATTGTCCTCTGTTATTTGGCTATCTAAATGCTATTCATAATAAATAAAGGAATAAACTGTTTATTGAGGCCCTTCGAATTCCAAACCAATATCAAGGACTCACAAAGCAGAGAAAAAATATACAGTGAAGGTGAGAATAAGGATTGCTTGATCATAGGAGATAGCTTCCAAGCTTCCAAGCATTCAAATTGATTTGATTGTATATATTATACATATATATAATATACACCAAGTCTTGCTCTTTTTGTTCAATCAGGTTTGCGATTTAATAATCAACCAACAACAGCAATAAAGAGCAAAGATAAACAACCAGTTCATGCACTCAATGATGATCTTCACAACCATATAGACAAACCAGTTAATTGTAAGGGGGATAAAAGTAAAATTAACCCTTGGTTGCTAAATGTTGTTTCTTTTTGTTTGTTGAAATTGAAATCTGTGATGTTATGGGTTTTAATGGGTTTCATGTTTTAAATGGGTTTCCATGGATTTCATTAGTTAAATCTGAAGATGCCCCAATTTAGATTCAGGAATCTGTTTATTTCAGTTTAAACAATCTGTGTTTATTTAGATGCCCCAATCTGTGTTTATTTCAGTTTAAATGGGTTTGATTTATGAAATGTTTGATTCTTTAATGGGAAATGGGTGCTAATTCATGAAATGGGTCCTAAATACTTTTGAGTTTACTAAATACTCTTGAAATACTAATATGGGAGTGGGGATACACTCAATTTTCCTACTATTTTGAACAAATTACACCCACAACAAATTTAATGGGTGTTTGGACCATATGAACAAAGATCAGAATTTTTTTGTTTGTTGAAATTGAAATGAATGTGATGAAATCTTTAGATGAGATTGATAGTTTAGAGATGAAGTAGAAAAATAGTGATATTGTAAGGGGGATAAAAGTGAAATTAACCCTTGGTTGCTAAATGTTGTTTCTTTTTGTTTGTTGAAATTGAAAGGAATGTGATGACAGACAACTATGATTAATTCAAAATTTCGCCCTAAAACTGAACCCTCAGGATTCTCAAAGAATTGAAGAATTGAAGAAAAATTTTGCCCTAAACTTGAAGCCCCAGGATTCTCAATGTAAAATACCTCTGTTTTGAGGTTTGAATTGTTGGGAACCCATGGAAATTCAACCTAAAATAGTGATCAAGACAGACAAAGAATTGAAGAACTGAATGTAAAATACCTTGCGATTTCGAAAACTGATGGTGATCAATGGCGACAGTGATGATGAGCAGCGGCAGCGATGGTGAGCTAGTCCATCTCTGTTTGAATCAAATTGTTGAAAGATTATCTTAGGTTTCTCTAATCTGCTATCTCTGGTCGCCAGTTTCAGAAGAGAAAGAATTTTGAAACCCTAATCTTGAAGAAGATTATGGGTGTTGAAGAGAGAACGTTAGAGAGAGAGAGTTGAAGAGAATGGGTTTGGGCAAACATGGGAGAGAGAGAGCAGAGAGTGTTTGGGAGGGAAAGAAATTGATCTCAGCCGTTAGAAATTTATTAGGAATCATCTCAGCCGTTTAATTGAAATGTATCTCTGATACATTTTTGACATAAATTCAAAAACCTTTCTCCTTTATTATATAGATATATATGAGAGAGAGAGAGAGAGAGAGAGAGAGAGAGAGAGAGAACAAAAGCACTCAATGTGTATGAAAGTAGTTCAACTTGATATGTAGTTCAATTAGTGTCAACTGTGATGAGAAAAAAATTAACTTACGAAATTTTTCAATGTAAATCATTTTACTTTTTATAATGTAAATATTTACTTATTTTTTGATCAACCAAACAATAGAAAATAAAAATATTTTACAGCGAAATAAATAGAGCCTTAATGTTTCAAAACTTTAAAATTTCATAATTACCAAACTAATCATCCATTTTTTTTGTGTATAAAATTTAAAATTTTAAAAATTACTCAATGAGATCTACCAAGAAAAAGAAGTTATTTGATAGAATTAAAGTACTTAGCATGATTTATTTTGTTATTTTTTTAAAAAATAACATAAAAATGATGAAATCCTACATGCTCAAATCAATAAAAATAAAAGGGCAAATTACACTTTACCTGTTTATGTATAGTTATTTACTCACTTTAGCTCTTAAAATTTATTATTTCTTACCTTGGCCCATCAAGTTGTAAGTTTTTTTTTTTTTTTTAATTTACTCTTAAAACTAACTTATATCTAAAACTAGATTGAAAATAACACACTAACAATCCCATGACATAAAAATATTATAAAAAAATTCAATTCCGTCCATATTTTAAAAAATTATTACAAATAAGTGATAAATTTTATAAATATTAATGATTAAAATTATAAAAAAAATTAATATTTTATTATATATAACTTATAACTCCAACACAAACTCAAATTTGAATATAATAAAAAAAATTTTATATTATGTGACAATTAACTTGACATTTTCTATCTAATTTTGAACATAAATTAAATTTAGGAACAAACTAAAAAAAATTAAAAATTAAAGCATAAAAGACCAAAGTGTAAAAAAATAAATATTAAAAGTCAAAATAAATAAATAACCAAATATAAGGAGGTGAATTGTAATTTAGCCAAAATAGACCACAACTCCTAAATAAATATGAGAAAATTGTAAATAGATGGACAATTACAAAATAATTATACTTTAAATAAAATTTTTTTTTTTTTGTGTAATTCTGATACACAAAAAGAATTGCACTAATCATTAGAATAAATTTATATTATACGCACACAAAAATTATACTATTATACTAATTTTGTTATCACTACAAATGTAATTTTGTTAAGAGTAATGATTGATACTCGTATCCTATAAGACTTTAATAAGATCTTCATAAATCTGAATCGTTCGTAATATAGACCACACACATATATAAGTGGATCTCATACATACATAGAAGGATAAGATCACTTTAGGAGTGTGCATTTATCTTCAAAGGTTCCAAACATTTCCTTTTTCTTAATATAACAATCATTGAGATCCTTTTTTTTTGAAAATTTCATAATTTTCTTTGGATCTCAACCATTGATTGTGTGGACCTCACACATATATAACTAGGTCTCACACATATATCAATGATTAAGATCAAAAAAAATTATAAAAATTTCTAAAAAAAAAGTACCCCCTCCGTCCCATAATATTAGTCCCTTATTCCATTTTTCATTGTCCCAAAATATTAGTCCCTCTTCAAAAATTAAGTACAAAAATAATATAAATTTTCCATTTTGCCCTTTTTTTAAATTCATAAATAATATAAAAAGTACAATTATGACATTGATATTCTCAAAAAAGTGTACTATCAAAGGGTAATTTTGGAAAATCAACTTTTTAAAAGTACAATAATTGTACTACTAAAAAAAGTTGGATTCCCCAAAAGGGACCATTATTTTGGGACGGAGGGAGTAATAATTATTCCAAATCGAGAGGCGGTGCACAAAAATTCAGTTGGATGTGACGCTGTAGAACATGACATGCATGTCTCTATTATAACGGTCTTTTTGATAGCATCTGTTGCGATGCAATTGTCAATAGATATCGATGCATTTTGGCAGGCCCTAATTCGCGTTTGGCTTGACCATCATTGTCCTTACCCTTATTATACAAATACCAAAGCGTTAAAAGCATTTTGAGGCACCGTTTGAGAAGAAAGTTTCTAGATTTTTTTTTGATTATTTTAATTATAAAAAATAAAATATCACATCTAACTTATAATTATTATATTCTTCTCTTATAAAAAAATTCAAGAAGTCAAAAAATTATTCTCAAACTAAGTTTTTAACCCAAGCTAAAATAATCAAAAAAATCAAAAAACTAAAAAATAACTCACTTCCCAAACAGAGACTGAATTACCTAACAAAGGACTCTTTCGTGTTTGACTCGATTATCATTGTCCTTATCATTATTATACAAATAACAAAGCGTTAAAGTATTTTGAAATACCTAACAAAGGAGTTTTTCGATAATTAAGTTAAAAATTAATTTATTGACTTTTGATTTTTTTAAAATGATATTACTTTTCTATTTTTTTATCTATTTTTTAAAAAAATTAAAAAAAATCACATTTTAACCTACTTTTTAAAATAAGTTAAAAATTACATCACATAAAAGATTAGATAATAAATAAAAATAAATTCATTTGTGCAAATTAATAAATGAGTCTTGTTAACCAATGTATCTAGTTGAATTTTAATTATGCTAATGTTTTTTTGTTAGTTACAAGATAAATAAAAAGGTATAATTTTGTTTTAGTTAATCATTTTATTTTGTAATTATTCCAATATTACTCTCTATATAACTCTTTATCCAAACTAAATTATGATTAATAATGTTTTTTTTTTTTTATGGTATGTCACATTAGCATTATAGATGGAAATAAGATAGAGTTTTTGTTGGTGTTTGAAGAGTTTTCAATAGCTCTCTGAGAGCACTCCAATCGTACTCTTCATTTTTTACTAGTTAAATTATATAAAAAAAAGTAATTATTTGTTTTGCCTTTTTTTATTATTTTTTTATCTATGTATTCCAACACTATTCTTTATTTTATCTACTTATATACCCAAACTGTTTAAAGAGCCTTCTAAAACTCTTCTAAAACTCTTCAAATGTAGCTAACCTTAAATTTTTTTTGGTTAAAAAAGCTATTATAATAACTAACCCATTGAAATAACTAAAATATGATAGTATGCTAAATTACCACAAGAGTGTCATTTGTGGTGTTGGGGTTGATGATGGACTATTGCAAGAGTTTGCCTTTAGTCTAAACTGCCTCTATCAAAAGCTACCTATAATGTATTTAGGTTTGCCATTGGGGGTCAACCCAAGTAGGAGAAGTACTTGGAAACCTGTTCTTGTCAAACTTAAGCAGAAATTGGCTAATTGGAAGAGAAGACTACTTTCTTTTGCCGGGAGGTTAACTCTAATCAAGTCAGTTTTGTCCAATTTACCGGTTTACTATTTATCATTGTTCAAGATTCCTGTTGGGGTGGCTAAGGAGATTGAGAAATTACAATCGGCTTTCTTGTGGGGTGGATCAGATCTCAGAAGAAAAGTGCATTTAGTCCGATGGGAGGAAATTGCAAAGAATAAGAATCTAGGTGGTTTGGGGTTGAGGAGGATTAAAACATTCAATGACTGCTTGTTGTTAAAATGGTGGTGGAGGTTTGGAGCTGAGAACCACACACTATGGAAAGAAGTGTTATGCGCAAAATATAATGTTCATTATGGGAAATGGTTACCAACTTTGGTAGGGAGAGGTTCTAAGATCTGGACTGATATAATTAATGTAGCTTTGTTGAATCCGGACTTGCATAATTTCTTTATTCATAATTCTCAGATAGCTTTGGGTGATGGGAGTAGAGTTCACTTCTGGTTGGACAAGTGGATTGGCAACGTGTGCTTAAAGGAGGAATTCCCTAGACTCTTCTCTCTATCTAATAATAAGCATGGGGTGGTAAGGGTGTTTTTTGAGAATAGGGGTGTAGCTAATGAGTGGAACCTTGAGTTTAGAAGAACCTTGTTGGCTTGGGAGGAGGAGGAAGTACGTAGATTAGTTTGTTTGCTCAGACGTGCACCGGATCTTTGCAGTGAAAAACCAGATGTATTGAAATGGGCAGCAGATTCATCTGGACTGCTTAGTGTAGCATCAGCATATAAATGGAGTGAATCCCTTCTTGGTCCGGTTATGGCAATGGCAGGCTCTATATGGAATAATTTTGCTCCTCCTAAAGTACAATTTTTTGGATGGTTGGCATGGCTTGGTAAGGTCAAAACTTCCTGGTTCCTTCACAGAATTGGTATACTTGATGGGGGTGCCAATCTTGAATGTGTGTTTTGCCATAATGATGTTGAAACTGTGGAGCATATTCTTCTTGTATGTCCTTTTGTTTGGAGGCTTTGGTCAAACATTGTGCGATGATGGGGCTTTCAATGGGTCATGCCAGGTTCTGTAGATGGACTGCTGCAGTGGTGGTATGGGTGTAGTATGTCAAAATTGGAGAAAAAAATCTGGATGGTCATTCCTATGGCAACTCTTTGGTCTCTTTGGAGGCATAGGAACGAGTGTGTTTTCAATAGACTACAACCCGATTTTGAAGCTCTATGTGACATTGTGAAAGTTCGAGTAGCTTTGTGGACTAAGGCATCGCCATTACAGGTGGCAGCTTCTGTAAATGATTTGGTGTACAACTTGCAGCAGGTCAAGTTCTGTCTGAGATGTGGTGGTTGAGTGTGTTTTTGTTATGGGTATTTATCTCAGAAAAACTGTTGTCTGCTATAGCGACCCCGGTCTTTTCCCATTTGATTATTGTGTCCGGTCTGTTCCGTAGATTCTGTCATTGTATAATTGTTGTTGTTGTTGTTCCTTATTTTCTCATTTGGAATTATAGGATGTGTTGGGCAGGTTTGTTCAGGTTGGTTGGGTTTAGAAACCAAGTGTTGTTGTCCAGAATTTTGGTTATTCGCTCGAGCGAGGAGTTTGTCGCTCGAGCGAGATGTTGTTTTGGTTCTTCGCTCGAGCCGGGGTTTGGTAGCTCGAGCGAGAGTTTGCGTCTGGGTTGGACCTGAAGCTTTGCATTCTTGGCTCGAGCGAGCTTTTCTTCGCTCGAGCGAGTTAGTTTGTTCTTCGCTCGAGCAATAGTTCCTTCGCTCGAGCGTGAGTCTGGTTTCAGACCTGAGGGTTTGAGTTCTTCGCTCGATCGAGCTTTCTTTCGCTCGAGCGAGCTTTTGGGTTGTTGGCTCGAGAAAGGCTTCCTTGGCTCGAGCGTAGATTCTCTGTGTCTGGTCGCTCGAGCAACAAAGTATTCGCTCGAGCGAGCCTGTCCAGTTTAAATACACAGCAGCGGGATTTGATCAGTCTTTTTCATATTCTTTTGATTCCAAACCCTAGGTTCGACCTCTCTCTCTCCCTACTCACCTTCTCTCTTAGGTTTGATCTGTTTAGAGAGTGTTTCAACCCTAGTTGCTTTATTAAAAAGATAGAGGGAGTCAAGAGCTTTCATTTAATCTGAACATTTGGCAATTTGGAGCATTTTGGTCTTTGGGCACTCATCTCTGTCTTCACCATCTGGGTTGTTTTCTCTGAGGTAGGGATTTCCTACTCCAATTTATAGGTTATGTTCTAAGTTTTGGTATTTTAATATGTTGGGAATACTTTGGTAAATTTTGGGAAAAACCCTAGTTGAATTATTGAATTGATTTGTATAAGTAATTCATGGAATTGGGAAAAGATGGTTAAATTCATGGAATTGGGGAATTCATTGATTAAATGGCGTAATTGGATAATTTGAAATCATTTGTCTATTGAATTGTGGACATAGTTATTTTCAGTTTAGAAATAACTGTTTTGGGCTATCGGTGGAGGATAGTCGTGATTGTTGTAGACAATGCATGTGGATTAGGATTAACTGAAACTAATCACATTGGTTAAGTCATAAATTTTGACTATTGCATTGATAGAAATTACGTGTATTGATTGAGCATTGCATTTGCATACATTGTTTTGTGTGTGGGAGGAGATAGGGGATGTACTCCACGATTTAGGGGAAGATAGGGGATGGACCTCTAAACCGGATTTTGTTTGGGAGGAGATAGGGGATGGACTCCATTAGCATCACTTTTATGTGTTCTTATTTATATAGAAGTGTTTTATTGATACAGCACTAAAATGTGTATCAATCTGGAAGTATGAAGTGTTTTGATTTATTTGAGCTTGAGTCTCATTTGTTTGTTGATATTGGAAGGATGTGAATACGATATATTTAATTCACTGTTGTAAGTTTGGCCAGGTTCTGAGCCATGTTAATAAAACTGGGAAGTAAAACGTATCTTAGACAATAGTGTCATGAGACTGTAAAATGAAGTAATTGATTATCCTGGTTAACCATCTGTTGAATGCTATTGCTTTATTCATTGCTTATATGTGGTTTAGTATATTTCTACTGGGCTGTGGCTCACCCTTTAAGGGAACATCATTTTCAGGTTCAGGGGATAAGCTACCTCCAAGGACTTAGCTTGGAAGGACTTGGATTCTGAAGACTATTTTTCTGTTGTTTGCTTTTATTTGTTAGTACATGTAAACACTCAAGCCTAGGGCTTTTCTTGTATTGAGTTAGAACTCGTATTTTTGTATCCAAGTGTTGGCTTGGAAAGATGTAAGCCTGTAGGGCATTTTATTCGATTATTTAGTAGTACTCTGATGAATGAATTAATAAAATGTCTTCTTTAAATAATGCATGTCAATGATATATAATGGGTTAATTTTGAGGGCGTTACATCTGCTCTGGTGTTAAGCTTGCTGGGTATCTATTTTGGTATGGGTATGCATCTTGGTGTTGAGCTACTCCTCCTCCCAAGCTACTGGTTTGTTTGTTACATTTGCAGATTTTTTTCTACTACTTCTGCAGATTTTCTTCTTCTGTTGTGCTGCTGGAGCTTTCTGGTTGTTGTCTACTTCTGCAGATTTTATTCTACTCTGTTTGCTCTGCTGGTTTGTGAGGTAAGTGAGGATGAAATCACATTCTTGATTGGAAATGATGACGATGCAGCGATAGAGAAGCTTTACCACCCAAATCTTAAGCTTTTGATTAGCATGAATGTTTTTTGCCATTGTGTTCAAGGTTTGATTTGCAGCCAAACAGACTGTCAAAGTTGTAGAATCTGGCTGCATCGTCAGGTGGTTTGCTGCTGGTTGTCTATGAGGTCTGGCCGTTTGTAGCTGCTGGGTGTCTAGCTGCTGGTGTTATAGGATGTGCAGTTGGTTTGTTGTGTAGTTTGCAATATTGGTTAGATGATGCCAGGTGGTGATTATAGATGATGCTATTGGATTGGTCTACTCTGCCCTGCTGCTGGAATTATTTGGGTGTTGCATGCTGATTTGGGGGTTGAGTTTTTGGGGTCTTTATTTTATTTCTGGGCATGGTCTCTCACCATCCCTTTGTGGTTGAGCTCGCAGATGATTGGGCTCTCTTCTCGGTGCCAACCTAGTTGGGATTGGGTTGTTAGCTTTGATGTGCTTCTGCTCTTCCACCTCTTTATTGATGTTCAACTCATATGTATTTGTATGTTTTCGTCATCAATAAAGTTCTCTTTTGCTGATAAAAAAAAAATAGCTAACATGACTCATTTGAAGGGTCCCTTAGAGAGAGAGAGAGAGAGAGAGAGAGAGGTAGCTAAATTAACTATATACATTTAAAGAGCCTGTTAAAACAATAAAAATAAATAAAAATAACTGATTGTATTATTTAATAAGTCTGATTTGATTAGTCTGTTAGAGTTACTCTTAGGCCATATGTTAAGTAAGTCTAAAAAAATTATACACTCTTTATTACACTAATTTTCATGTAACATGAATAATTTTTTACGTTTCATAGCATTTATCTTAAAAAAATACAATAAAAAATTGATAAAATATCAAATAAATAGAGAAAGTATACAACTGAGGATAGTAAGCGGGAATCGTGATTAGCGGCAATTTATTTAAATCTTTAATATTTTTTATTTCAATAACGTTGCTTTTTTCTTCTTAAAAGTTTGTCAATCATTCACACCCTCAGAGTGCATTAAAATCACTGTCATGAATGCAAGTGGATATCTGATTAGTTTTTATTTATTATTATCATTTTTTTTATTATTATTTGTAGTTAAGGATAGGTTTGACCTCTTCAAAAAAAAGTTAAAAAGTCAAAAATTTAAAAAGTTACTATCCTATTTAAATCATATCATCTTATTTAAGTCACGTCACATCTGTATTACATCACTTCAAACTCAATTCATATTTTATAAAAAATCAAAAAATATATTTATTTAGAACATTCCAAACAATTTCTAAATTTTTTAAAAGTTTTAAATTTTTAAGTTCTATTGAACTAGACAAGTCTAGTTGACTGCTCCATTTCTCTCTTTGGCTGCTCCATTTCTCTCTTTTTTATTGAGTGTTTAGGAAATGATTATTTTAATTGATTTTTTATTTTTTTTAAAAAAATATATAAAAAAATGATGTGATTGAATATTTTATTTTTTTATTATTTTAGTCAAAAAAAAATTAAACCCCAAAGAAGACATAAGAGTCTTTTTATAGTAATACAAAAATTAACATCTTATACCACTACAAACTCTTTAACATACTAATTTAAAAAATTGGATATTTACCAATAAGTCTCATCTCACAAACAAGTACTTCAATTAGTCTTGAATTTTTTCAATTGATTTGTTAAGTCTTATTAGTAGAGAATTTATTTCCGTGTAGTCTTATTTTCGATTTTGGTAGCATTTTGATGGATGACTATACCTTTTTATTAATATGGTAGGTATGATGTGACAATCTAATACGGCAGGTATTAATGTAAACTCCAACGTGACGGATATAATGTGATATTTTAAAAAAGCTAAAAAAAAAAATTAATGTACTTTTCTCAAATATGATAACGTGACGCGTATGATGTAACACTCCAAATCTTTTACTAAAAAGAAACTAAAAATTCCTTAACGTTCTTTTCTCAAATATGACAACGTTACACGTATAATGTGACACTCCAGAAAAATTAAAAACTCCTTAGTTTATTTTTTTCAAATGTGACAACATGGCGAGTATGATGTGACAATCTAAAAAAAATTAAAACTTATTAGTGTACTTTTTTTAAATATTGTTGGCTCAAATTTAACAATATGATAGGTATGATGTGACACTAAAAAAATTAAAAGTTCATTAGTATACTTTTTTTAAATGTAACGACGTTACGATTATGATGTGACACTCTAAAAAACTAAAAGTTCATTAGTATACTTTTCCTAAATGTGACAATGTGAAGGGTATGATGTAATGCTCCAAAAAAGTTAAAAACTCATTAGTGTGTTTTTTTTAAATGTGACAACGTAACGGGTATGATGTGACATTCCAAAAATATTAAAAACTCATTAATATATATATATATTTTCCAAATGTGACAACATAGCGAGTACGATGTGACACTCCAAAAAAATTAAAAATTAATTAGTATACTTTTATTTTTTTCAAATATGACAACGTGACGAGTATGATGTGACACTCTAAAAAGACTAAAAAATTATTAGTGTACTTTTTTCAAATATGACAACGTAGCGGATATGATGTGACACTCTAAAAAAATTAAAAATTCATTACTGTACTTTTTTCAAACGTGACATGTGACACTTTAACGTGGTGGGTATGATATGACACTGTAAAAAAATTTTAAAAAAATAATGTACTTTTTCTAAATGTGACATTCCAACATAGCGGATATAATGTGGTACTAAAAAATTTCTTAGTATACTTTTCTCAAATGTGACACTACAATATAATGAGTAAATGAGTCATTACATATCAAAAAAGACTAAATAGATTATAAGAAAAAAAATATAAGACTATATAAATTACAATTTCAAAATATAGAATTTATTATTCAACCTCTTTATAAAAAAGAAAAAATGCAAAAAAGAAAATTACAACTAATTTTTGTTAATTAATATATGACACTATGACACTCAACCTGTTAAAGATGGTAGTCTGCGAGAAAATAAAAAATAATTGAAGATGCTCTGTCACCCACCCGACAAAATCACACGACCCAGGCCGGCCTAGCCTAAGGCCATGAAACCTGTGCTTAGGGCTCTAAAAATTAGGTTTAAAAAAAAAATTAAAATTTATTATTTTGTATTATATCAAAAATTTAAAATTGTTTAATTTTGTTTAATTAATTTAAGTCATTTTAAAAAGTTTCAAAAATTTTATTTCGCTCAATTGATAAAAGGCCAATTAAAAAATATTTATAAGTGTTAATTGTTAGCCCGATTAAAAAAATAAAATATAAAATATATGTATATGTCGGTGGAGCCTATTTTTTTTTCTTCTCTTTTTATGGCCCAATTATATGTTTTTTAGTGATTTTTTAAATATTTTACGGAATTTTATTTATTTATTTTGTAGATATACTTAAAAACTATAATATTTGTATTTTTTTTAATTAAAAAAAAAACAAAAAAAGTTGTCAAATACAAAAAATATAAAAAAAAATACGAATTGCAAACTCAGATAATTATTTTTGAAAATTTTAAACCAAACAAAATATTTTTATTTTATTTTTATTTTTTATGAATATCTAAAAGGCCTCAAAAAATTATTTCGTCTTAAGCCTCCGAAAACTAGGGCCGGCCTTGTTTGCAATGTGTGTTCGTGTTGATCAGTGGGTTGATTTATTGGACTTCTCAGTCAGAGTAGGGGGTGAATTGGAATTGTTGCAGCTGAAATCATCATTTCGGGGCTCTCCATGCATGTTTCAATGGAAAATGCTAGAGATCTCAAATTTTCTATCAAATAAATGACCAAATGTCTCATATAGGTGTGGGGTCCATAAAATTGCGGATCTCATACCCATGTGAGACATTTGGTCATTTGTTTGGTAGAAAATTTAGTGTCCCTATCATTACCCCATGTTTCAATTTTTAGTCATTAGTCATTAAACCCAAGACGCACCACTATACCACCACCACTTGTACTTCTACTCCATCCCATCGCATCTTTATTTGCTCATCTTCATTCAAGTCATCACTTTGATACCAAATCTTTCTTTTATTTTGTTTTTGGTCTTTGAGAATTTGTTCTTGATCATGGATGCTGATGAGCTAGTCATGCTCAAGCAAGATGGTTCAAATTATCCCAACTGGTCATACTTTATGAGCCAGCACATGATCCAAACTCGCAGACAGCTTTGGGACTATGTTTGCGGCATTGTAGCGGAGCCCAATCCGGGCCATGAAAACTTCACAAAGCTCTCTCAACAATGGAAAACTAAGAGTGCAGAGATCTTGAACATGATCTGTAAATATGTACTCAATCCTTCAGTTTTGAGTCAATTACGAAGTGGCCAATTGCTTACTTGTCGGACTCAATTTCCAATGAAGAAAAAGAGTGAAAGGTGCCAGTGGGTTACTGAGTTGAAGTTTTTTATTTTATTTTTATTTTGAATGTTTGTGAGGATTTTATTTTATTTATCTTTTTCGGATCTGTAATATTAGAAGTGTTGTAATAATTCTCTACCTTGCTTCTTTCAATCACATTTTTTAATTGCTTTCCCTAACTGTACATATATATATATATATATATATATATATATATATATATATATATATCTAACATGCCATGCATATCCATGCTTTATATCCATGTTCCCTGCATTAAGATTCGGCTAAATTTGCATTGGACTAAATTTGCATTGGAGGATTTAATCAATTACTATGTGATTCTGTGCGCTACCTCATGTTCTTAAGATGATTCACATGTCATATCTTAGAAGCTGAATCTTTAGTTGCATCTCATGAGTGAATTACATTAAGATTTTGTATATAAGATTATGCATATTTTACTAACTTTGTTTTGTAGTTGTTCGCGGAACGTCGGTAAATATGCGAGCTTTTATACTTTAGCATCCCATTTGTACATAATTTTCTTATTATGTTTAGCATTCTACCATGAGACTAATTGCTTAAATGATAAACTATTTGAATGTCTGTGGATGAATACTTGTTACTTGAACTGAAATAATTCAACGAATATACGTTTTAAGCTCACTTTCTAGTGGCAAATTCACAAACTTTAAGTCCACTTGAGGTGGCAAATTCAAACCCTTTGCAAAACAAACATGAAATTGAAATTGTTGCAATTCGAACAAATTATTTTATACTTATATGCTTCACATAGTAAATTTTAGGATTTACTAAATAATCAGAACATGAATATATAAGGAAAATAAAATTCATATTATGGTTTAGTAGATGCCGATCTTCTGATCGGGTGAACTGGGGTGTTCAATTAATGACTTTCCCCCTTCATACCTAAGGTTCTGAACCAAGCATCCATGGTTATGATGAACAGTGGCCTTGGCACGAGTCATGGGTTTCCTAATTTTTCAAAAATATTAGGTGGCGACTTTGAGATCTGATGTCGCAGTCCATTTCTGGCAAAAGGTTTTTGCAATAAAATGAATTTTCTAAAAGTTGCCAAATCTGGACTTTCATTTATGTTTCACATTGCACTCGTGAGACTAGATCAAAGAGATCTCGGGAGTCCGAACTGTTTAATGCAAATGGGTACCCCCCAGACATGTTACAGCTATATATATATATCTGTTGTTGTTGATCTGAACAGTTATTGTTATTGTGTGTGAATGTGTGTGTGTTGAACAGATCTGTCATCCATTATACAGATTATTTATTTATTTATTTATTTATTTTGTAGTGTTGAACAGATCTGTGAGGAATGTTTCGGGGTCGGGTAAACCCAATCCCTGTTAGGGGACGGGGGCGAGGGAGGTGATGGGTTCCCCGCCGGGGATCGAGGGCGGGGACGGGAATATTTTTACCTTCGGGGATTGGAAACGAGAAGTGTCATCCCCGACCCCGACCCCGCCCCCGCCCCCGCCCCAGCTTTGGCCCCAAGCCCGACCCCAACCCCGCTGTAGCTCGTTGCCATTCCTACTTGTGGGTTATAAACCCACTTTTCCTTATATAATATATAGATTACCAGATTAGGAGATCATTTCAACAACATATTAATATAAGAAAATTATTTTTAGATAATAGAAACTATATAAATATTAAGTCTTCGTTTGATATTGACTTTTTTAGCTGGCTTTTTTGTGTTGGGATTTTTTTAGCCTAACTCTTTTAGCCTTGTTTGGTTTGACTTTTTTTACTTTTGTGAGAGAAAAATTATAATGATTATAGTTTGAATGTGATATTTTATCTTATTAACTTATTTAATATATTTTGTCATTTTATACTTTTTAGTCCAAAAATGATAGCCAAACGAAGCTTAATCGAGCATGGACTACACTTCGATGATTGTTTGTCTGACTCATACCCACAATTTCTTTCAAGTCCAACAAAGAGAGAGGGAGAGAGAGAGAGGGGAAGGCAGAGAGAGAGAGAGATCGGTGGTAGAAAGAAACGGTAGGGGCATTTAAGTAAAGTAGAAGACCAACCGTATAAGCGGTGAATCAAAAGTGGCTAGTTAGGTGATTCTCAAAATCAGATTTTTGTACATAAAAAAAGTTGTTATAAGTTGAAGTTGTTTTGAATAATTTGTAACAAACAATCTACTTTAGCTTTATAAAAGCTAAAATCTATAATTTGGATGAAAAAATCTCCACTAAACACCCCCATAATCTAATCACAATAATTCGTAATTTTCATTTTAAAGAGACACATCATAAATTTTTTATTCATAATTTTTTATTACAAAATGACGTAACATTTTTTACAGTATATATATATATTTTGTCTGAGGGGTGGGCACTAAATATTTTTTCTAAAAAAAAATGCGGATGAGAAACTCCAATCCAACCAAACCAACTCAAAAAATGAATTTATTTGCACATTTTTTTAATTTATAAATATAATACACAAAATTTGATTAGTTTATATATATGGACACCAACTCCATTTAAAATGATAAATCACACTCTTTTCCCTGCTCGTCAAAATATATATATTATTAACCCACAACAAAATTAGACTCAACCAACCACTAATAATAAGATATATGTAAGATATGATTTCCACCGGCATCGGCATTTCTTAAAAGACTTATCCAGATAAAAGACAAAAGAAAGAGATTGTTTTTTTTAGTACGTAATCAGATCGAAAGGTATTGTTAGCTTATAGGGACTTCTCACTCGTCACGTTTCAATAATTTGAACCGTTTAATGAGTAGAATTCGTTGAGTATTATATATTTGTAAAAAAATCACATTGATTGGATATCAATAGTTACGTGATCAAATTAATTTTATATAAAAAAAAATAAACAGTAAAAAAATAAACGATTGATAAAAATTTAATCCAATAAAATGATCATTAATATCTGATCAACAATACTTTTCAATTCAATGACGCCTTACAGATTCAACGGTACCTTTCGGATTCTAATCTAATAAAATAATTATTAATATCTGATCAACAATACTTTTCAATTCAACGACCCTTCACAGATTCAACGATACCTTTCCATCTGAATCCTGATTACAGACTGAAGGAAGCCCATCCTTAAAAGAAAAAACTTCAGGATTTGATAAAAATTGGAAGATATTTGTCAGTCATATTATATGATATCACAATTTCTTTTTCTGATAGACCTGTCGGCATCAGTTGAGGACGTAAGGTAGAGATCATTATTCATGGGTCTCAATTTTGTTGCAAATAAATATTAAAGGGTTGTTTAGAATGTTCTAAATAAATATATTTTTAAATTTTTTATAAAATATGAGTTGGATTGTTTAAAATATGAGAGGGGAGATTTGGACCGTACTGTACGGCCGAGCTACAGTAACGCAGGTTCGTCAAAATCTCATGGTGCCGAACTGTGTTCTCAGTTGGCGTGGCCCCCGACCTGTCGTGTACATCCGAAGGAATTGGTCGACCAGGCACGGATTGAGGCCCGACCGAGCTATGACTGGGAAGGCATTCGGCTGGACGCGCAGTGATTTGAGGTGACCGAGCTAAAGCAGCCCGGGATAGACTAAGGGCGAGGCGAGGGTCGACATGCCTCAACCCGTCAGCCGAGATGGCCCAACTTCATATAACTAAGAATGAAGGTAGAACGGGAAGAGGCCGGCATGCCTCACGGCCGGTCAACCAGGACTGACCGGTCCTACGCAGCTCGGCCATGAGCATCGCACTCTCGCCCCTTGCCAAGGGACAGGTCAGCCATACATGGCTCGGTTGTGTTATCTGTGGTGGCAATTCTCCACAAGGAATAGGTCGGTCGCGGTACTTCGATTGAGTGTGCCACCTGGGCCAATGGCGTGAGGGAGAGGAAATCTGCTCCAAGCACGCGTCAATACCGTTTGGCAGTTCTGCGTGTACTAGTTGGAGGATTAGGCCTTTACACGCGTAAGGTGGTGAGAGGCGAGTACTGCCACCTGTCCAGGAGAGGACAGCAGAGGTAGTGCTCGCACAATCCTGAGGCTGAATGGCCAGCCTAGAAATAGGAGTGGAAGGTGAACGTTAGAGGTAAGAAACTTGCGCTATCTGAAATACTCTCTCTCTCTCTCTCTCTCTCTCTCTCTCTCTCTCTCTCTCTCGAATAGCCTCCTTCTTCCTCTAATGATCTGACTTGATCGTCGGAGGGTCTATCCGGCATACCACCGCCGGGCAGCTCACCGTTCTCTATGTTGTCAGGTTAGACGCCGTCACGCGAAGCTTGAACTCCAAGGAGTACGGAAAGTAGAGGATATTTTGCCCTCGTACAATTGGCGCCGTCTGTGGGAACTCTTTGATACTCAAACCTTATTTTTCAAGCTTCTTCAACCATCTCCATGGCCAACAACGACGAAACTCCACTGTCCGTTGTCAATGGCGTCACACCAGAGTCTGTTCAACGGAGAGAGGGCCCCCCGAATGTTCCAGCCATGGCGGGCCTAGAAACTTCTTCACGAGGTGCGCAAGACAAATGCGGAAGGAGTACTGATCGCTCGAAGAGTCCAGAGGGCCGACGGCGGCAGGGGGAGTCTCGTGCGCAGCACCTGTAGCACAAACTCAAAGACCAAGACGCCCCCATTCATAGGATGGGGGCGGAGATGGAGATGCTGAAACGTCAGATTAAGGGAAGGGTGTTGCTAGAGAGGGCAACCTCAGTGAGCGCACCCCGTCCCCTCGTTCTAGTAGTCGCTACCAGGAGAGGACCCCCTCTCTCTCCATCACCAGGAACTATGGGGTTGGAGATTCCGACCGAAGGGAGGGCAAATCCCTCACTCGAGACAGCACATACCGTCCTTCACGCCGTTCTCCTACGTCACGATACTCTTTCTCCACCCGTTCCAGAGACCTGAGGGATGTATTGGAGGAGAGGGCGCGCCATCGAGAGGCTCAGAGAGTGCCGGCGTGGCAGAGATTGAGCGCCCTCATTCACTGTAGCGAAGAAGTGGCGATGCTAGCGCCCAGAGTGATGGCCCATGCGCCAGTGGACAAAGAGCTGGCAAGACTTACAGCCACGCCGTTGTCTCCGGAGATCGAGAGTACACTACTCCCTGTCGGATTCCACCAACCTAAGTTCACCTTGTACGACAGCAAAACGGATCCGTACATGCACGTGAGTCATTACCAGCAAGTAATGGCTGGCCACCGGCGCAATGACGCCTTGATGTGCCTCATATTCCCAGCAAGCTTGGGAGAACTGGGCCTGAAGTGGTTCGAAAGGCTTCCAGAGGGGAGTATAGAGGGGTGGCAGCAACTAGCGGAAGCCTTCGTCACTAGATTCAAAACCAACACCCAAACGCCGAAGGAGGTCGATCATCTTCTGGGCGTCAAGATGGAGTCAGGGGGATCATTGAAGGCATACAACGCAAAGTACTGGGAAACTTACAATGAGATTCTAGACTGCCCTACCAATCTGGCGATCACTCAATACAAGCGGGGTCTCCCAGTCGGGCATAGGCTGCGGGACTCGCTCACGTTGCACCAGTCCACAACCATGGAGTCCTTGATGCAGCGGATCAATGAGCACATCCGTGTGGAGGATGATGCCGACTCCGCGACCGAGAAGGTTAATCCGGTTGCAGCGGACAGAAGGGTAGCAGGGAAAGTTCACTCGGTCGGCCAGGAGGATAACCGCCCAAGCGACCGGCCAAAAGATCAACGACATGGCCCAAACCGTGATGACAGAAACAAGGGTCGCAGAAACGACCGAGCTGACGCTCCCCGCGATGCAGCGGAGGCTGCTAAGAGAAAATTGAAGGCGCAGACTGGAATCACCACGGTCTTTAAAATCCCTATCTACCGCATCTTGAGTGAGATCAGAGGCGAGCCTTTTGTCCGCTAGCCGGCCAAGTTGGGGAACGCACAAAGAGGCTTCAACTCAAGATATCGCTGCACCTTCCATGAGAAACGGGGACACCGAACGGAGGATTGCTTGCCGCTCAAACAACATTTGGAAGAGCTAGTGGCCGCGGGACATCTTGACTAATACATAGATGGGGGTATGAAAGCTGAGCCATTGGGGCAAACCGAGCCAAACGGCCTAGCCGCCCTGGAGACAGCACCCCAAGGCGTAATTAACGTCATCCATTGCATCGTTAAACCAGCAAGGGTCTGCGAGCTCAGAGGAATGATTAAGAAAGCCGAGCACATGAGGGAAGTGCTCTCCGTTTGGCCCGCTGTGAAGAAATAGAAGACCGAGGAGAAGGACATTCTTACCTTTTCGAGCAGGGACTTGGAGCGGATCCAGATGCCCCACAATGACGTCCTAGTGGTAACTCTTCGCGTCAAAGACTTTGACATCAAGAGGATCTTGATCGACCAGGGAAGTTCGGTCGAAATTATGTACTATGACGCGTTCAAACAAATGAAGTTGGAGGACAAGGACTTGGCCCTTGCGACGTCCCCTTTGGTTGGCTTCAACCCTCAGCCAGAGTGGCCGGTAGGGATGATCATACTGCCGGTCAAAGCGGGTTCAGTCACAAAGCAAGTAGAGTTCTGGATGCTCAAAGTCCCATCCACCTACAACTTAATTTTAGGCAGGGGCTGGTTGCACGCCATGCAAGCAGTAGCATCGACTTACCATCAGGTCTTGCGTTTCCCGGCACCAAACGAACAAATAGAGGAAGTTTGGGGAGACCAAGTGATGGCGAAACAATGCTTCGTTGCGGTAAATGGCAGCCGAGCAGCTAAAGGATTTGTCCAAATGATTGAGGAACCCGAGGGAAAGGAAGTCCTTGACGACGTAGGAAGAAAGGCCGAGGAAAAATCGGTTGAGGATTTGGTGGAAGTACGCGTCGACGAGAATGACCCAACTAAGTTCTTCCTCTTGGGATCGTCTTTGACTAGCACTGAGCGGTTGGATTATGTCAACTTCTTGGTCTCCAACATGGAGGCTTTTTCATGGACGCCTTACGATATGCCTGGCGTCGACCCTAACTTTATTTGCCATCAGTTGAATGTCTTCCCAAACGCGTGGCCAATCATTCAGAGGACTCGCCGCTCGGCTCTGCACCATGCCGAGGTAGTGGCAGAGGAGGTCAAAAATCTGTTGGAAGCAGGAGCGATAGAAAAAGTACAATACCCTCGTTGGATATCCAATACGGTGGTGGTCCCGAAAAAGAATGGCAAGTGGCGAGTCTGCGTTGACTATAAGACAGTTAACCGTGCATGCCCAAAGGATAGCTTCCCCCTCCCTCGAATTGACCAGCTGGTGGACTTGACCGCTGGCCATCAGAGGTTTAGCTTCCTGGATACATATCGTGGCTACCACCAGATAGCCATGTATAAATCAGACCAAGAGATCACGTCGTTCACTACTCCTAGAGGCCTGTATTGTTATAAAGTCATGCCGTTCGGACTGAAGAACGCCGGGGTAACTTTTCAGAGCATGGTGACAAAGATGTTCGCTCCTCTTTTGGGCCGAACAATGGAGGCCTACATCGACAATATGGTGGTAAAGAGTAAGGAGAAGTCTCCACACCTCGCCGACCTAGCAGAAATATTTGCCATACTTAAGCGCCACAAACTTCGTTTGAATGCCTCCAAGTGCGCCTTCGGAGTCGGCACCGGGAAGTTTCTGGGGTTTTTGGTCACAAACCGAGGGATTGAAGCTGACCCATCACAGATCAAGGCTATACAAGAGCTGGAGCGTCCAAACTCCACGAAGGATGTGCAACATCTTGCCGGGATGGCAGCCGCGCTGAACAGATTCATCAGTCGGTCTTCAGATCGTTGCAGGCCCTTCTTTAAAACTTTGAAGGCCAAGTTCTTTTGGGATGACGAATGTGACCGTGCACTGGCAGACTTAAAAATATACCTTTCCTCAGCCCCTATCTTAGTCACACCTCGGCCGGGCGAAGAATTGTATCTCTACTTGGCTGTCTCCCAACATGTTGTGAGCGCCGTCCTAGTCCGCGTTGAAGGCATCCAGCACTTGCCAATCTTCTATATGAGCAAGACTTTGCTCCCGGCCGAGACGAGGTATCTTCCGCTGGAAAAATTAGCGTTGGCCCTGATGATGACATCAAGAAAGCTGGCGCACTATTTTCATGCCCATACAATAGTTGTGTTAACCGAGTTCCCGCTTAAGGTGCTTTTTGAAAAGGCAGACTTCACCGAAAGAATTTTGAAATGGGCCGTGGAATTGGGGCAGTATGAGATCAAGTTCGGCCCGCGCACCGTAATCAAGGCTCAAGCTCTTGCAGACTTTGTGGCGGAATTTGCCCCTGGAACGCATCCAGTTTGCCCGGTTGATTTGGCTGGTGCGGATTTAGCACAGCCCACGGTCCTGGCGATAGAAACGAGTGTCGGCTCAAAAGCGGGAGAAAATCGAAGAGCAACCGCACTAGAAGAGCGGGGTGGCTTCTTGGAAGACGTGCTCAATTAAGGCAAGGAAAGAGACCAGAATGAACCGATTAGAGACTTGGAATTGAGAAGCTCCCAGAACCCCTCTGATTGCTAGAAGCTGTTTATTGGCGAGATGTGGAAGCTCTTCATTGATGGGGCATCCAACAGGCATGGAGCCGGGTTGGGTATCGTACTGACTTCACCAGATGGGCTGATTGTCGAGCAGGCAATTACGCTCGGCTTCCCAGCATCCAACAACGAAGCGGAGTATGAAGCCCTCCTTGCCGGGCTAAAAAGCGCATTGAGAATGAAGGCGTTAGCCCTGATGGTATTCAGCGATTCCAAGCTGGTGGTCAATCAGGTCTCGAGGGAGTATGAGGCAAAGGACGAAAGAATGGCCAAGTATCAGGGGCTGGTACGCGCAGAGATCAAGAAGTTCGCTGCAATAAGGATGGAACAAATCGACCGCGAGGAAAACAGCGCGGCTGATGAATTGGCCGAACTTGCTTCTGCTCATACAGCTTTTCCTAACCCCTTGATGATAGAATTTTTACCTCGGCCAAGCATTGAGGAACCGAAAATGACCGAGGTACTCTGCGCCGACTTGGGTCCTTCCTAGATGGACCCCATCATCGTCTTCTTGAAAGATAGAGTTCTACCAGAAGAGAAGAAGGCGGCCAACAAGATCCGGGCCAAGTCAGAGCGGTTTTGGCTCTCCCCGTCTGGAGCCTTGTATAAGAAGTCTTTTACCGGGCCGTATCTGAAATGCATTCACCCTGCTAAGGTGGAAGCCTTCCTTATGAGATCCATGAAGGCATCTGCGGCAGCCATACTGGGGGTAGGTCACTGGCTTACAGAGCAATTTCTCAAGGTTATTGGTGGCCGTGCATGCAGGCAGATGCACAGAAATACGTTCGCCGATGTGAAAAGTGCCAAAAATTTGCTCACCAGATCCACCAGCCAGCGAGAGAATTGCTCCCCCTTACAAGTCCTTGGCCGTTCACACTCTGGGGATTGGATATAGTGGGGCCACTCCTAGCATCCCCGGGCAATCGCAAATTCTACATCGCTGCCACCAATTACTTCACAAAGTGGGTTGAGGCTGAGCCACTGGCGACCATAAAGGAAAAGGATGTGAAGAAGTTTGTTTGGCAAAATGTTATCACTTGCTTCGGTATACCCAAGGCCCTCATCTCTGATAATGGCACTCAATTCGATGGAAAACTCTTTCGCGGATTTTGCGAAGAGTTGAAGATCGAATTCTATAATTCAACGCCGGCCTATCCGCAGTCAAATGGTCAAGCAGAGGCCTCGAACAAGACCATCCTGGACGGGCTGAATAAGCGGCTTGAGAAGGCCAAGGGGAAGTGGGCTAAAGAACTCCCTAGCGTACTCTGGGCGTACCGCACTACACCAAGACAGTCGACCGGAGAGACTCCGTTTGCCTTGCCCTATGGCATGGAAGTCGTTATCCCGCTGGAAATTGGCATGCCAACCATTCGGTCCGAAAGCTTCCAGCCAGATTTGAATAATGAAGCAGTGTCATTGGAGCTAGACCTTGCCGAGGAAAGGAGGGAGCGGGCCCTAATCCACATAGCGGCCTATCAGCAAGAACTCTCCAAGAAATACAACAAGGCTGTGCACCCCATGCTGTTCAAAATCGGGGACTGGGTCTTAAGAAAAGTGCTGGGCAACACGGTGGTCCCTGGCGAAGGAAAGCTCGGTGCAAATTGGGAAGGACCATACAAGGTGACTGGTCTCGCTGGCAAAAGGGCATACCACCTGAAAGATTTAGATGGCAAAGCTGTCCCCAGACCGTGGAATGGAGCCAACCTTAAGATCTTTTACTTTAAAATGTAATTGCTTAACTTTTTAGACGTTTAGCCTTTTGGCATTTGATGTAAAGATAGCACTGCTTTTTGTAATGAAAAATAGCCCTCTTATTGTTTTGTTTCACATCTTTCTGTGCGATGACACCGCAAGGATACAAGGCCACAGTGGATGCCAGGGGCAGAGAGACCGACCTGAATGGGACCGGACTGATTTTCTCTCGCCGGTATAGAAGTGGACCGCACAAACAGTTGGTGTATTGTCCAATGAAATGATTGGCGTATGGTCCAATTCACATAAGGGCCGAGCTGGTTTTTTGCTCGCCCAATTGGGATGTTGGCGTCATGTCCAACTTAAATGAAATATTGGTGTTTTGCCCAATGTGAAGGCCGAGCTGATTCTGCTCGGCCAAAACGAAATGTTGGTGTTTTGCCCAACCGATAATAGCCGAGCTGACTTTGCTCGGCCAAGCGATATGTTGGTGCCTTGTCCAACTTACAAGAAGCCGAGCTGACTTTGCTCGGAGAAACAAAATGTTGACGTTCTATCCAACTCCTAGGCCAAGCTAATTTTGCTCGGCCATGTCGGAATATTGGTGTTTTGTCCGATCTAAAGGCCAAGCTGGTTTTGCTCGGCCGAAGTGAAATAATTGTGATTTGTCCAACTTCTTTTAGGGCCGAGCTGATTTTTGCCCACCCAAAAACAAGACTTGAAGTGTTGTCAAAGCCAGAACGGCAGTGGTAAGTTTTGCTCGCCCAAATGAAAATTTTTGGGTTCTTTCGAAAAATCAAAGAACCGAACTGCCAGTTGATTCGTGGGCATTTCAATTGAAGAAATTCTTATTTTAGCTTGGCATATTGCGCGGCATTGCCGACCTACCAGTTGTGATGCATTAAAGTTTGAATCAGGACATTTTGCACGTTGCAACCGAACAAAAAGAGAAGATCAGCGGGCAAAAAGTTCAAATTTCATTGATTGAGGAAATTGCATTACAATTGTGGGTTCCTAGCCCGGTTACATTAAACAAAGAAAGAAAAGAGACGAAAATAAAGCAGGAAATAGGAAGGGGCATTTCAGTCCAATTCCAGGTCAACCATCTGCTCGGCCACCTCCGCACTGTGCTCGGGCAAGCCTTCTTCCAACTCATCATCCGCGTCCTCCACTGCGACAACCTCCCGATCGGCTACTTGATCTTCGGCATCCTGAGATGCTTCAGGAGAAGTTTGCTCGGTTTGTTGCGCGGCGGCGGCTTCTTCCGCGGCTTCCTTTTTGGCCTCCTCTATGAGCCTCTTCTGCGTGGCGCTCGCATAGGCCTGTATATATTGCGGTATGAAGACCGCAGACGGATGTAGGAACATGTCAGCATCCTGACCAGGGCCAACTTTCTCCACGGCAGCTACTGCACTGGAAAAGATGTCCTTGGTCGCCTACACCTGCCGTTCATACGTTTTTTCGCCTCGAGCATAGCCCCTGTCTTCGGCGTCGCTAACTGCCTTGTCTTTCTCATCTTTATGCGCATCGCGTAGCTTCCTCAGCTCAGCGAGATACCGGGCTTTGGTCGACTTCACAGCCCGCTATTTGTCCGCTTCAGCTCGGTCAACCTTTTGGCTCAGGTTATCTCGTTCGGCCTCAACTGCTTCCTGCGCGGCCTTAAGCTTCGCTATCTCGGCCTTTTGGGCCTTGTTCTCAACTATGGCATCTCGCAGGCTCTGCTGCACTACAATCATTCGATCGTGCACTAAATAGTTCTTTTGCGCGGCCTGAAAATGAATGAAAGATTGTAAACGTTCAGAAAACCGAGCAAAAACCGGTCAACAACTTGCAGAAAAAAGAGTGGAAAACTTACCAAAACGATCGATTTTGCCACCGAGCGAAGCACCTTCAGGTCGGACAGCTCGTCGTGCTTGTTCATGTCGGCGGGAAGGATCAGCCCCTTGGTCATGTTGAAACCGAGAGAGTAATCCTTGTCCGCATACACTGAATCGGCCTTGGAGACAGCCCGGCCTTTGTACTTAATCTTGGGCGCCTAGACCGGGGGGGTCGTCGGGGTTTTGGATGGCCCGCTTAGTTGTTCGGTCTGGCCACCCAACTCGGTGGATGCGTGCTTGATTGAATCTTCGTCGACTAGTTGTTGCCCGGTTTGGTCCTTTCTCGGTCGTTTTTTCAACCGGCCTGTTGGATGTTCGCTTGCAAGAGCCAGCACAGCCCCCTCCCTTTGCTCGGCTGGAGTGGAGGAAGTCCCCCCAGGTACCTCTGGTGCCTGGGAGTCGCTCGGTTCTCCGGTGATCATTGATTTGATTGCCTGAATTTTTGCCATCTCTTGTTCGGCAGTGAGGGGAACAAGTTTGATTGCTGGGAGATTTGGATCTGGTTCTGGAGAGGGCGCACGAAGAAAGTCAGTCACCCTGCTCTTGCGCGGTGCTATGTAGTGGTAGGTCGGTTCGAAGCCGAGGAGTTTTGGAGACTCCCTTTCCTCGGCCGGATGACGAAGCAGAACTCTGATGGCCTCTTGATTAGCTCGGGAGTAGTCGTCGGCCAAGAGCTTGTAATCTGCAAAAAGGAGGACAAGTGTTAGATCGGCAAGAAGAAAATCAGTGCAAAAAGAAAGTAGTGCGGTTTGCCGAGCTACTCACCAGCACCGCCAAAATCTTTCCTTACATACCAGCCCGGTATGGGCGCCTCGGTGTCCTCATAACGACCGGACACCCACAAGAAGTCATCGTCGTTTGTCTCCTTATCTGGGTTACCCTCTATGAATTTTGCTCGGCCCTTCTTGACCTTCAAGTACCAGCAAAACCCACCCTTATTTTTGCTAAGGCTGTATTGATGTAATATCTCGGCGAGACCGAGATTGAGACCGAGCCTCCTATTCAGCTCGGCCACACCGTTTATTATCTTGTACGTGTTGTTCGAGACTTGGGTTGGACAAAGCCTTGTCTGCCTCAAAAATTCGCAGATCAAGGGTTGGACCGGGAAGCGAAGCCCTCCTTCCACGATGGATACGACCGTAAAGGGGCACCGATCTAGGGCACCCCATGGGGTATCTCCCTTCTTGGCCAGCTCTAAATGGATATCGTCTGGAATGCTATACTCCCTACGAAACTCAGCTAGTGCACCGGGCGAGCTCACCATGAACCGGCACTTCCCCATCTACCTCGGTTTTACTTATTTAGTGGTTTAATTTGTATCTCGACAGAAAATTCTGGTGTATTTGCTCAGACTTTGAGCTCCACCAGTGAGGGTTCTGGACTGGCCTGATCGGTCCTAGTTTATTCTGCTTTGTAAAAAAATAAAATAAAATAATAAGCCCCAAGGGTTAGCACGGCATTAATTGCACGGCTGATATTGGAACTCTTAGCTCGGAGAAAGGTTTTTTGGGAGTTTGGCCGGTCTGACCCCTATCGCGGCTCGATTGCACGGTTGATTTAGCCTCCATGGTTTGGTTCTTACTCTATTCTGGGTTCGGTCAAGGCCCAAGTTTTAGCTCGGTTCAGTCCTATTTACCGATCTAATTAAATATTCAGCTCGGTTAAGGCCCCGAGAAGAAGCCACAAACCAGTTTTTGCTCGGTTGAAGCTCCACTTACGGATCGAAATGAGCATTCAGCTCGGTTCTACCCAGATTCAAACTGCTCATCCCAGAAATGGGGTTCGTTCGTTCGAACCAAGGGCACGAGGGCCCCTTCCATTCCTACAGTTTCCATTTGCCCTAGGGTGTACAGGTTCTACGCATAAGAGGGAACGTCGATAGTCCCAAGCAAAGAACATGAAGAACAATAGCACAAAAATGAAGAACAAATACGAAGATACGGGAAACGAAAACAGAAAATGCAATGAAGGGATAGAGAACTCACCAAAAGTAGATGCGAAGCAAAGTAGGCTTCACGAGCTTGCGTACGGCTTTTACAGGAGCAAGAATGGATGAATGTGGAGATGGAGGCTTGGAGGGAATGATTGGAAAGCTTGGGGGCTAGGGTTTTGCTTGAAAGGAAAGTGAATAGTGAGGGTGGAAGTGACCCTTCGTTTGTGCATAAAAAGGGGGGAAAAAACCAAACGGCTGTGCCGTTTGAATTTCGCGCGTGAAAAGACAGCTTTGGGACTGTATGGGGCCAATGGGATGAAGCCACGTAGCATCGAAAGGACAGCTGTCAGTACGGTTGTACGACCCTCGACAAGACTACTGAAGCAATGACCGACCAAATGGGATAGCTCGGTAACGGCTTCGAAACCGATCACGCTCAGCTTGGTACTAGCGCAACTAGAGGACCATTAGCTCGGCTATGGTGGTAACCCCAATCACGATTAGCTCAGATGGGATTAAAGGGCAATTGAGAGGGGAAATTTGGACCGGGCCGTACGGCCGAGCTACGGTAACGCAGGTTCGTCAAAATCTTACGGTGCCGAGCTGTGTTCTTAGTTGGCGTGGCCCCCGACCTGTCGTGTACATCCGAAGGAATTGGTCGACCAGGCATGGATTGAGGCCCGACCGAGCTATGACTGGGAAGGCATTCGGCTAGACGCGCATTGATTTGAGGTGACCGAGCTAAAGCAGCCCGGGATAGACTAAGGGCGAGGCGAGGGTCGGCATGCCTCCAACCCGTCAGCCGAGATGGCCCAGCTTCATATAACCAAGAATGAAGGTAGAACGGGGAGAGGCCGGCATGTCTCGCGGTCGGTCAACCAAGACTGACCGGTCCTACGTAGCTCGGCCATGAGCATCACACTCTCGCCCGTTGCCAAGGGACAGGTCGGCCATACATGGCTCGGTTGTGTTATCTGTGGTGGCAATTCTCCACAAGGAATAGGTCGGTCTCGGTACTTCGATTGAGTGTGCCACCTGGGCCAATGGCGTGAGGGAGAGGAAATCTGCTCCAAGCACGCGTCAATACCGTTTGGCAGTTCTGCGTGTACTGGTTGGAGGATTAGGCCTTTACACGCGTAAGGTGGTGAGAGGCGAGTACTGCCACCTGTCCAGGAGAGGACAGCAGAGGTAGTGCTCGCACAATCCTGAGGCTGCATGGCCAGCCTAGAAATAGGAGTGGAAGGTGAACGTTAGAGGTAAGAAACTTGCGCTATCTGAAATACTCTCTCTCTCTCTCTCTCTCTCTCTCTCTCTCTCGAATAGCCTCCTTCTTCCTCTAGTGATCTGACTTGATCGTCGGAGGGTCTATCCGGCATACCACCACCGGGCAGCTCACCGTTCTCTATGTTGTCAGGTTAGACGCCGTCACGCGAAGCTTGAACTCCAAGGAGTACGGAAAGCAGAGGATATTTCGCCCCCGTACACCTTTCCATCTGAATCCTGATTACAGACTGAAGGAAGCCCATCCTTAAAAGAAAAAACTTCAGGATTTGATAAAAATTGTAAGATATTTGTCAGTCATATTATATGATATCACAATTTCTTTTTCTGATAGACCTGTCGGCATCAGTTGAGGACGTAAGGTAGAGATCATTATTCATGGGTCTCAATTTTGTTGCAAATAAATATTAAAGGGTTGTTTAGAATGTTCTAAATAAATACATTTTTAAATTTTTTTATAAAATATGAGTTGGATTGTTTAGAATGTTCTAAATAAATATATTTTTTAATTTTTTATAATGGGCAAATTACATATACTCTCTCGAGATTTAGCAAAATTACAGATACTCCCGTAAGGTTTGAGAAATTACAGATACCTCCTTGAAGGTACTATTTACATAACAAATTAGAGGGTAAATTGTTATGAAAATATAAACCTCATGAGGCCATTTGTTATGAAAATATAAACCTTAGGGGGTATTTATAATTTTTGAAACTTCAAAAATATCTGTAATTTAGCTAAATTTTGAGAGAAGTATATGTAATTTGCCATTTTATAAAATATGAGATAAATTTATAATAATATATAAAGTGATAATATAATTTAAATAAAATAATATGACTTAAATAGAATAATAATTTTTTAATTTTTTTTAGACGCCCAAACAAGCCAGACATAGGCATAACGGGCTCCTCGTAAATATCCTGAAAATGATTGTAAGTGTTGGGCACACAAGCTCTGCTGGAAGACAATACGATTACGTAAGTGAGACTTGAGGAGGAAACTGAATTGAATGCACCAAAAACAAACCAAACAAGTCGTTTAGTTCCGGTGTATTATTAAAAAAAAAAATAAAAATAAATAAAAAAAAACCAACAGCGCTTGAAAGTAAAATAATTAATTGGTAATTAAAAAAAATATATAAGATGAAAATATCACATGAGAAGCTCACTTGTAAATATTAATTGGTTGTAATCAGAAACTCATCTGTAGCACTACTCTACTCTACAGGAAAAGAAAAAAAAAATTAAAAAATACAAAATATTTTTATTAAATTTAATACATTTTGAGAAATTATTCAAAAAAAAAAAAAAAAGAAGAAGAAGAAGAAGAAGGAGGATTGACCTTATAATAAAATAAATTTAAAATTTTAATTTTATCAATTTAAACTCTAAATTTTTTATTTTTTTTTAATGTAAATCATTTGTTTATTTTTGTTAAGTAAAATTGATAAAAAAAATAATATTTTAGTCATTAAACTTAATGAAAAAAATATTTTTGATATTTTATATATACCGACATTGAATTTAATGACTAAAATATTCTTTTTCTGTCGATTTTACTTCAAAAAATATGTGAATAGTTTAGATTGAAAATAAATAAAAAGATTAGAGTTTAAATTGATAAAATTTAAAACTCAACGTTTATTTTGTTATATGAGTCAAACCTTATTAAAAATTTGAAAAGATAGAGGCATTAGTGGAAGAATATTTTGAAATTTAAATTTAAATGTAATGATTGCACGCGGCCTTAAAATGGAGAAGTTATTGGTTGGTCTTGAAATACTGCTCTATACCGTTCATTGAGGAACAAGTGTCCCATTGACCCCTAAAGGAGACAGAAAGATGATGGATTCCACTGATTCAACCAATAACAACTAAGTTGAAGCACCACATCAGCTTATCCCAGGAGTAAATAATAATTTTCCCTTAAAAAGTTAGAATTTTCAAAAAGAACCATCAAATTGAGACGAAGAGAATAATTTTTTAAAATAATTTTTCCATAGATTTTGCATCAAAATTAATATATTTTTTAACTTGTTCACTCAACTATTTTGAAAAAATATATATATTTTTTTATCATAACTGCATTATTAAATAATATCCCTATCGACTCATTAGCATTTACCATTGACATAATCTCATTTTTGGTTTATTTTTTTGGAGAAATCACTCAACAGTGGAATAAAAAAAAAAAAAAACTATAAAAATATGACGAGTGCAACTCATCTTGTAATAGGGTTCAACTCAAACTTTGTGCTGGTTCAATTCTGAATTGCATTTGCATCCCTCCAACTCAAACTTTGTGCTGGTGTAATTCTAAATTACATCCCTCCATATTTATGTATTTTTTTGTGCCACTGTAGAGTAATTTTCCCTTTGATTTTCCCCCCAAAACTTTGAAAATATTTTTTTTATTCCAAAATTACAGTATGAAACAACATCCCAGTAGACTCATTAGCATTTGATTGATTTTTTTTCCCCAAACAATGGACCCACTCCATACTTTTAAGGGTAAATTGCAACTTAGTAAATGTTTATAAAAAAAATTCAAATCAATGATAAATTTTATCAACTTCAATAATTAAAATTATAATTTTTTTTTTATAAATTTGTAAATATTTTATGAAATTATCACTGATTTATAATTTTTTCTACTTTTAATGGCATAAGAAGAATCAATCCAGAAATGGATACTTTTCCCAAGAAAACCCCATGGTTAAATTGAAAAAATGTGTCAAGTTAAGACTTATTTTAGGAAGTAAGAAAAAAGTTAATTTTTTGATTTTTTTTTTGAAAAAATATGTAAAAAAGAAAAGAAAAGAAAATTAATGTAATTTAAATAAATCAATAAGTCAATAAATTGACTTTTTTTTATATTCCCCAAAAAAGCCTAAGTTTCACTGGTTTAAACATCATGTTAATCAAAATTGGACCGTAATTTTATAATTTTTTAATAAATATCTTAAAAATTATATTTAAATAAAAAATATTTATATTAATTATTTGTTAAAAAAATTATATTTTGTATTTGAGAGAAAATATAATGAATATAATAAACTAATATATGCAAATTGGTACAGTGACCAGAATGGGATAAACTCCCCTTGATACCTTCATCTTTCCATACCTCTTCGTAACCCTTTTGTATGTTCCAATTTGGACCCACACACTAATGATTGGAACCGTCTATCTCGTAAGTTTTGTAATAAGGATCATTTATGCAAAAATATATATATTTCATCAAAAAATTATATACTTAAGAACAAAATCGCATTTTATTTTATAAAAATAAACGACAAATGTGATTATAAATTTAAATCATTAATTTTATAAAATAAAATATTTTTGTTATAATTTTCTGATGAAACGAAACTTACATCATAAACTATTCAAATCATCAATACGAGTCTAACTTGGAACTTAAAAATAAATAAATAAATAAAATAAGGAGATAAAATATAGAAGTGAACCTATCCCTGCTACTAGGGGTGTTCGCGGATTGGTTTTGTGCGGTTTGCGATTCGGTTTTGACCTGCCCGCATCTATGCGATTTGGAGAAAAGTCAAACCGCAACCGCCTGCAGTGCGGTTTGTGGTTTGTGCGGATAGGGTTTACGGATGTGCGGGTGGTTTGGATTTTTTCATTTAAAAATTATTTTTTGAGTTTTTTTTTTCTTCTAATTTTGTAACATTCCAAAAACAAAAAAGTCAAAAAAATAAATTATAATCCAGATGCCATATTCAATTAAACAGATTCATAGCCCTCTTATACCTTCCAAAAAAAAAAAAAGTCAAAAAAATAACCAAAAACACATTATAGTGTTCCTGAATGAAGCATGTAAATTACAATCCATACAAGAATTTGATTCTGAGCTACTAAATATGTAAGAAGATCAACACAACTCTAACTTTAATTACATTAAACATCACAAAATTAAAAAAAAAAAATTAGAAAACAAATAAAGCAGCTTTATTTGACCAAAATTAAGAAAACTAGAAAACAACTTTAAATGCATTTCCATGTTTTTTTTTTTTTAAAAAAATTATATTTGGCTAAGTGTGAGAGGGTTGTGGCTGGTGCGGTTCAAACCCGCAACTCGCCCGCAATCCGAAAATTTTATATATTTCAAACCGCACCCTACCCTATTCAATTTGCAAAACCGTCCATACATGTACAGTTCAAATCGGATAGGATAAATTGCACGGGTTGGATAACCATATACCCAACCCTACATACCACCATACCATGTTTGAGTCCCGATTAAGTGTTTCTTTTCAACACATGGGCCAGATCAAATTTTAAATTATTACTTTTCACCCACTATAAATTAAGTGGAAACAAATTTAATTTATAATTGCAAAGAAACTAATTTAAAAGTCTTGTTTATCACATTATTTTTTTTATTTCTTTTACATATAGTGAGACCTCTATTTTTGGAGATCCCCACCATCCCTAAAGTGATGTAAACTTATCATGTGTTTATTTTTATTTATTTATTTATTTATTTATTTATTTCTTTCTTTGACCAATTACAGGTAAATAAGATTGTGTTTTTTGGAATCTCAATCATTACTGTTTTTTAAAAAAATAAAAAAAAATTTAAAAATTGACTTTGGCCGACTTTTTAAAATAGGCCAAAGTTTGCACCTGATTCGTTGTATTGTTTTTCTTTTTGTCTTTTTCCTCGTTTTCAACAAGAATTTGGGATCGGTCTCCCCACCAATGTTGATATGTATTCAAATTTTTGGCAGTACACATATTAATAGGTACATTAACACATAGTATAATATTATCACTTTAAAATTATAATTCCATCATTATACAAAGTATAAAAATTTCAAAATTTTTAAAATAATGTTATATTATCTGTTAATATATTAATTAATATATCAATTGATACATATATTATTATTTATTTGCCAGACACATTAATTGAAAATTAATATGTAGTTGTATGGTATAGATAAAAGGCCATTTATGATTAGACTTTCCTATCCTAGCTTGCCGAGTCATAAATACGAAGTGATGAGTAGTATTACATGTATTAATTAGTGTATCAATATTAGTTATGACATTATTATTGACTCTACTCATTATATAAATTACAAATATTAAAAATATCTTAAATTATGTCTCATTATCAATTGGTACACTAATTAGTATACTAATTTGGTACATATAACATTACTCTATTTCAAATTAATACTAGTTATTAATCAAAACAATATATCACTCCCTTAATTAAAATGTATATTCCAATATGAAATAAATAAGTTCCATAGGTAATTTATTTCTCTTTTCGAGCAATAGGTAATTTTTTTATCTGTTTTATTCATTAATCAAATGTGCCTGCAATGTATTATTTATATCAAAATTAATTTAGTTAGATGAGTTTTGGATGACTTACACTGATTATATAGTATGATATAATTACACGAACTTTCCTTTTAAAAATGTTTAAGAGATTCAAATTAATACAAATAATATTAAAAAATAAAGATGAATAAGAAAAAATATATGTCTAAGGAATTATAGATGAAAAAAAGGAATAAATGTTTCATGAATTAAAATCTTGAATGAGCCTAATATAATTATTTCAAAATTATAAAATTTATTATATTTTCTTTAAATTAGTACAATTTTGAATAAAATTTAAATTAGTACAATTTACCCATGAGTTTTTGATCAATTGCTAATGGGAACAGAATCTAATTAGGTAAATAATTGCTTGAAAAACTGTTACTTAATAAATTAAAAAACAACAATGTTATATTCACACAATTTATTTTCTTTATAATCCCCTAATAAGGTGGTAAGAGAATGTATGTAAGGAAAGTTTTCACAGAATATTTAAATGTAGGTGAACTTTTTAACTTTTACTTACCATTTTTCTTTAAAAAAATAAAGAAGGGAAAATTAGTGAAACATTTCTCTCAAACTTTGTGTAGTAGGAGAGATTCAAGATATATTTTTTTTATTAGCTAAGGTCTCTCAACATTTTCACAGATAAAATTTGTCTCAGAGAAATTTTGTCAAACTCAGAGAAATTTTGACCCGACTCAGAAAAATTTCAAATTTCTCTCGTATGATCATAAAAAAATTTCAAAATTTCTCTGTGAAATCAGAGAAATTTATCTGTGAAAATTAAAATTTCTCTTAATCAAGACAAAATTTCTTTGAATCGAATTTTCTCTATAAAATTATTAAAGGATCTTAATTATTATTAAAATCGTATACATATTTTATCTTATAAAATTTTAATATCAGACAAATTAAAAAAATTACCCACAAAAAAGTATTTTTAAAATTAGGAACTTTAGACTATACCATCACAGGTGTACTAAATGTTTTAATTTCTCGAGGTTATATAGTTTGCCAAGAAAAAGAAAATTGAGGTCTGGAAACATATGAAAAAGTTAAATTTTTAAGGAATAATTACAAAAAATAAAAATAAAAATCCTAGAGTTTGAACTTTTAACAAAATAAATTTTTAATTTAGTTAATTTAAATTTAAAATTTAAAATTTATTTTTAATCTAAACCATTAATCTATTTTTGTTAAGTAAAATTTATAAAAAAATATTTTAGTTATTAAACTCAATTTAGATATACATAAAATATTTAAAATATCCTTTTTTATTGTGTTTAATAATTGAAATACACATTTTTTTAATCAATTTTACTTAATAAAAATAGCCAAGTGGTTTAAATTGAAAACAAATAAAAAAATTTAGGATTTAAATTGACAAAATTAAAAATTTATTTTATTATAATAATAAAATCTTAGAGTTTTTTCCTCCAATTTTTAATTACAAATGTTAAAAAATTAAAGAAATTATTTTTAATCAAATAAAAATATCACATTAATTTTATTACTCATAAAATAAAAATTAATAATTATAAAATTATAAACATATTAATTTTTTTAATTTAAAAAAATTTTAAAAAATTATTAAAAAGTAAATTCCAAACCGGCCTTGAGTGAATGGGGTTAAAATTGATTGTAGGGGATACCACTAGCACCAAATGAAAGAGCCACGTGCAATGTAATCTTTTGTCTCAGTTTGTCGGCTACCCAAATCTCACTCTTCCGAATCAACACGTTTCCCCAAATCTCAGTTTGTCTGCTACAGTAAAGGAATGTCTCTATTGCCACTGTTGTTTGGTGTCGAGGCAGCAGTTTGGTTGCTTTTTTTGGTCCGGTTGTATTTTGTTTTCTTTTTTTTCCTTTTTATTTTGATCTGTTTCTCTTTAATCTTAGGTTTAGTATTTGTACATGATTATGTTTTCTTTACGATGTCAACTTAGTTGGAATTATTAAGATTAATTATGATACTCAGTGTTATTTCTTGCTTTGTTGGTATATTTTTACATGTATTTTGCCTTTCATCAATAAAATTTTTTTTGTTAATCAAAAAAAAAAAAAAAAACACGTTTCTTGACCTTTATCTTATTTTGTATTTGATTTTTTGCGCACATAAAAAATGAAACCAAACCCCAACCCACAGAACACGTAATATCAACTTTAAAATCTCTCTCTCAAGACAAAAGTAAATTATGATGGAACGAAATTTTGTGTTACAAAGTTTTTTTTGTTATTTTATCTCAAAATTTTATAGTGTTAAATTATGTATCTAGATTTTCATTTATCTAGATTCTCAAATGATTCAACGTCAATAAATATTTTAAAACAAAAAAATATAGATTTGAAGTGAGATTATCCATTGGTTTACCAGGGTGTTCTTGTTCCCGTTCTCTCTTGATTGTACCCATTTCAAGCTCTTCATATTCAAAATTGAATTGAATTGAACTAGATTTTAATTATTTAATCATTATGACAACTCACATGATATAACAATATGAATTATAGATTTTTAATAAGATTATGGTCTTACATCTTGAATCATAAGTTATTATATGATAGATCAATAGATGGAGTAGTTTTCAAATCTCCTACTTTGATCGACAAGTGGAGTTATAGTTATATTAGGAAACTGGTCTTCTCTCTACAATAATTATTCTGAATATTAACATTAGATTTACGTTCAATCAATTATAGATCATTTGAAGATTTCGCATAACTGATTTGGATATGTTATTTATTTTATATATTATGTTCTTATTTGTAAAAACCACGATAATTTATGATTTTAGATTATAAAAATTCCATAAAATTATTCACAAGTTGATGAGGAAGATCCCCACCTGTGGTGGTCTTTCTGATCAATTTCACACACAAAATGCAAACTAAAAGACACGTTAATCGATGAAGATGTACGCTGCTAGATCACACTACAACCACATATGTCTCATCAATTTAGCCACAAAAATGAGTGAAGGAAAACGAATCAATATGGCTTGAGGGAGGGGGGGGGTGTGGGGTCTCAATCACCTCACAATGAGTGAAATACAAAACGAATCAATATGGCTTTTTGAGGAATAGTAGTCATCAAGTCTCTAGTGGGTCGTGAAATGTGAACCATACTTACATTATACGGTAAATTACACTCCCTTTATTCTCAGAAATATCGCTCCCTCCCTTGTTTTAGAAAATTGTGTAACAATTTAGCCCAAACTGTTGGGGTTGGTTTGTCATTGACTTTTTTTAGTCAATTTTTTTTATTGAAATTTTTTTTAGTGTGATTTTTTTAATCTCGTTTAGTTTTTATTTTGAGACTTTTTAAACTTTTGTAAGAAAAAAAGTATAATGATTATGAGAAAAAAGTAATATTTTATCTTATTAATTTATATAACCTATTTTATTTTTTTTATAATTATTTAACTCTAAAATGTTAGCCAAACCATCGCATAGTCAACCATTTATCTGTTGGAGGGTAAAACATGACATCAGAACAAATAATATTTCAATGCCAACTTTGCCCTTATGTGCATCTCTTTTTTATTTTTCTTTTTTTTTTTTCTCTCATTACTCTCTAATAAACATGTCTATAAAACTGAAAAGTGACTGGTAAAATTCGGACTTCAAGCAGTGACGGTAATTAATGAGATTAGATATTTTGTCCGGGGTGGTCACGGTTAATTAATCCTTAATCAAAACTTGTTCAATTTATTCTTACTAAATATATATACACATATTATGTAAGGAGATTTAAGTATAAATTTTAATAAGTGAATTTATTATTTAATAAGGTCTATGATAATTAATGATATTTTTTGTCAAACACTATTAAAAAATATCACTAGTTGTTAATTGTCAGCGACAATTAAAAATTATTATAAAAAATGTTATTAATTATAAGTTTTAGCGACATTTTAAAAAAATCATCATAAAAAAGTCACTAATTTTCAAGTTTCAAGGACAGTTTAAAAAAATCGTCATAGAAAAACCTCACTAATTATAAGTTTTAGCAACAACTTATAAAAATGTGACAAAAATAGTTACTAATTGTCAATTTTTAGCCATTTTTAACGACATGTAAAAAATGTCACAAAAAATTATTTTAGCAACGATTTTTCTACGACTTATTTTCAACAGGATTTTATGAGAATTAAGTCCGACTATTAGGATGTACCGGTAGTTTACCCTATTATATATGGGAACTTTCGGTACACACCCCTTATAAAATGCACATCATATGCATCATTGTTATTCATTTATTTTTGTGATAAACTTTACTTATTTTTTGATAGAATTAAGACAATTTGTACTTCAAAAATAAGGTTATACATTTTGTGATCATGTTACACATTTTCGTGTTAATGTTACACATTTATTTGAATCACAAAATGTGTAATATCAACAACAAAATATATATATATATATATATATGTAACTTCATTTTTATTTACAAATTGTCATAATTCTACCAAAAAAAAAAAAATACATAATATATGTCACAAAAATACATAATATGATACATATAATATATACCCTTAAAAAGTGTATGTCATAGAATTTTTCGTGTGTGTGTGTGTGTGGGGGGGGGGGGGGGGGGGGGGTATATATGTCATGTTCTTATTCATGGTTTTGTTGCCTTAGTGTAACGAGATCAGCTTGTGGGTTTCACTTAAAGTAATGCTGTAGAACCAACATTATATATTTAAGTAAATACTAATTAAACAAAACAAAAATGTGAAAAATGGTGGGAGAGATTGGTCTCTGCTCTGGAAAGAATGATGACTGGATGAAAGTGTATTATAATAAGGGTAGTACACTAATTGCACAATTGAAACAAACAAATTTTTCTGAAGGGGGAGATAGTGTGATTTTAGATAGGGTAAATTATACTCGCACATTGAGATTTTTATTTAATATAGGTTCTTTCTTTATATTAATTTTTTTTTTTTTTAGTTTTGTAATCTCATTACAAATTATTCCATAGATTATTGATGTCATACCTTAAAATTTTTTAAATTTTCTAGATAGGATAAAATTTTGGAAAAATTACCAGTAAAGCCTATGTGGTAGAAAGTTAAACCATTTAGTTCTACAAATTTTCTTATGCACCATTTACTCCCACTATCTACATCAGCAACATCAACAACATCATCAAAACATTAGCTACATTAGCAACATTAACTGCACCAATCGACAATATCAAACATTAACAAAACATCATAATCTTTAGCACTGGGATGGAACCCAAATCCAAAAGTGACCCTTTTCAATTTCGCACCCCTCTCATCCCACCATTTGTAACCCGGAATTCGACGAAACTGTTTAGTTGCAGGGTTACGGAGAAACAAGGGTTTCCCAAATTGAGATACACTGATACAAACTAGACCATTACGGATACCCACAATGTCTGGATCAGATTCCTGGGTCAAAAATGGGAAATCGAGATCGATGGGTGTATGAGATCTTGTGGCGGCGATAATGGCGGGTTTTGGGAGAGTGGCGGTGGCGGTGGTTCCATCGTCTCTGGTTTTCTAAGAAAAGAATTTGAAGGAGTTCAGAATTTAGAACACCAAGACATCCGAAGTTGAAATCGATCCATAAGAATATTTTTGAGTTTACAAATTAAGAACTTATCTATTCCACAACTACCAGAAAAAACAAAAGAAGTGGGTTGTTGTGAGTTGATGTTGTGATGTTTGATGATGATGTCATCGTCTCTGGTTTTCTAAGAAGAGAATTTGAAGGAGTTCAGAATTTAGAACACCAAGACATCTGAAGTTGAAATCATTTTTCATTTAATACGTCTAGGGTTTTTTCTGATTTGGGTTTTTTTTTTATTTATAAAAAATATATATGAATTGTATAGATGACTTTTGATGATGATGTTTTGACGATGGTGATGAAGCTTGATGATGGCGATCATGTGTGTTGTTTTGATGATGATGACGTTTGATGTTGTTTTGATGGTGTTGTTGTGATGTTTGATGTTGTGATGTTGTGTTGTTAATGATGTGATTACGTTTGATGATGATGATGTTGTTTTGATGATGATGTTTGTGATGTTTGATGCTGTTTTGATAATGATGTTTGATGTTGATGATGATGATGTTGTGATGTTTGATGTTGTTTTGATGATGATGTTTGATGTTGTTTTGATAATGATGTTGTGATGTTTGATGTTATTTTGATGATGATAATGTTGTTTTGACGATGATGATGTTTGATGTTTAATGGTCATTAACATTGGGATGGGACCTAACAGTTCATAAGAAAATTCATAGGACCAAATGGGTTACAAGATACAAATTTGGGATTTATTGGTGCATCCCCCTAAAATTTTCTAAAAACAAGTTTTTGTGACGATTTCTAAACCGTTACAAAAGGTTTCGTGTCTTAGACCCCTTTTTCTTGTAGTGGTAATTCTTTTCAAATTTTGAGTGGTGTCAAGTAGGGGTGCAATTTGGGCGAGCTCAACCCAAACAACCTGAACCTAACTCGAATTATACATATATAGATATATATATAAATTATTAGCCATTACATAATATTAAAGTAATTTAGATTATTAAAGCATATTGAATATATTATATATATATATATATATAAATAACATAAAATCTTACTCTTTTTTCTTTTTCTTTTTTTTTTCCCACTCTTAAATTATAAAAACTACTATAGCAGCGTCTCTCTTACATTATATAAATTATTTTCTTTGATGGTATTAATGATTTTTTATAATAAAAAAAATGTAAATGGAGTCAAATCTCAATAATTTAATAATGTAGCTACAAAAAAAAAAAAAAAAAAACTAAAATTTATTTACAATATTCGGGCAATTCGGATTTAACTCGGGTCGGGATTAGGCAGGCTACCTTGGGTTACAATTCGGGCATGGGCAGGTCTAGGTAAATCTCAACATAACTTGGACTAGACTTATATAACCTTCCAATCCGACCAAACCCACCCGAATTGCACCTTAGTAACAGCACAAAGCATTTTGTGGCTGCGTCCATGTCATCAGCCACTACAGGAAATCAAGAATTTAACGACGTTTAATTAACGACGTTTTATTAAACGTCACGTTTTCCAATTTTTAACGGCGTTTTTTAACCGCCGCATATTTTTCCAACCAAAACGGCACCGTTTTATAAATTGAAGGCGTTTAAAAATGCCTCCAAATGCGGTAAACACACGCGCCCCTTTTTTTGAAACCCTTATTTTTTAATCTGAGCCCTCTCTCTTATACGCACGCATCTCTCTTATCTTATACGCAGACATCTCTCTCTGTCTCTCACAGCGACGAAGAAGACAGAGGAGATAACTCTATGAAGAAACTTCGTCTCTCGAAAGATCAATCGGCTGTTCTTGAAGACAGCTTCAAAGAACACAAGCTCCATCGGCTATTCAGAGCGATTTCGAAGCGATTTCGAAGATTCAGATCGATATCAATCGGCTGTTCAGAGCGATTTTGAAGATCCAGATCGATTTCGAGATTCAGAGCGATTTCGAAGCTCCGTCACCACCGTCATCTGTATCGGTGACGTAGTGAGCTCCACCATTTCTCTCTCTCTCTCTCTCTCTAGATCTCATACTGATTGTACCTTTATAAGGGTTTCTGGTTCTGAGTTGGTTCAAAAGTATATTGGTGAGGGCTCTCGAATGGTTAGAGAACTTTTTGTGATGGCCAAGTTTGTCCGACTTCATCGATAACATTGTTATTGCCAAAAAAATTATAATATCTTGTATATCAGGTTAATAAATCTTTTTAGTCTATAGAAGTGTTATATAGTTCCTCTTACATGTTTTATGTGTGATTTATTTTTGTTTATGTTACACAGGGAGCATGCTCCATCAATCATCTTTATGGATGAAATCGCCAGCATTGGATCTGCTTGAATGGAATCTGAATCTAGTAATGGTGATAGTGAAGTGCAGGGGACGATGCTGGAACTTCTCAATCAATTGGATGGATTTGAGCATCTAACAAAATCAAAGTACTGATTTCATTCTCTTAAACTAGCAACATGAGGGTGCTACTGCTCTAGGTCTTCCAGTTGCAACGAGTGCATATGTGTATACATTGATCTTTGTAAGTAATTTGAGGCATTTTCTTTTAGTTAAACTTGATGTCCTCTTATTTGACATTATTGTAGAACTTATAGCTATGCATTCTGTTTGGTCTGAAATTAGTCATTTGTACATTATGGTTTTTTCATCTCATAGACTTGTTTCTAGACTTGATGGGACTTAAGGCTTGGTTTGGTTTGGTTTGGTTTGTTTTGTTTTTTTTTATAGACTTGTTTCTATAATGGTTCAAAAAGAAAGGAAAAAGGAAAAAAATAAAAGAAAAGTGACTTGTTTCTATAAGGTTGAGGCTAACTTTAGGAGTTCAATGTGCAGGTGACTGTTCCGTCTTTGGCCTCAGTCTACAATGAGTATGCTTTGAAGAGCCAATATGACACAAGCATATATCTTTAGGTGATTCAAATTGAGTATGGTTAGCTTGTATCCCTTGTCAATGAAATATTGGATATTTTTTTGTTTGCATTACTGAAAGACACTTAAAGGGAAATCACCAAATTTTTTATTTATCATGTCAGCAATTATAGTTCACACCTCTTTATTTTATTCTTCATTTGAGTACTTTCAGTGATGGTCTTGATAAGGTCGTCTACTTATTACCTCTCTAGTCCATGCTATAAGCAGGTGTGTTATGCACTGGGTAGAACCTTCGTTAAAAAGAGTAATTGTTGTGGCATAAAGTTGAATACCTATTTGGTCTAAAAGAAAAGTAAGCAGGAAGAAGGTTTGTTTATTGGAATTTATGTTCTTGAGAATATTTGGAAAAATTGTAGCTGTAGGATATTGGGTTTTTGTTTTTAAGTGGTGCATTTTATTGGAGTTTGTCTCCCAATAGTTCATTTGTTTGACATAAAGAGAAACTAGAATTGTGTATGTAGGATTCAGGCTCAGTGTCCAGAAAATGATGCATGACTATTTTGGGGTCAAGCTGCCTTGTATTGAATCTGAATCACTCATTACCAATAGTACTTGAAACTCCATTATATATCTGTTCAACTGTACTTTACTAGTGATGCAAGTTTTTAGCGTTGTATAATTTATAAATAACTTCACTTTTGTAATATTTCACTTTTATAAATAATTTCCTGGGCATTCTTGTGACTGCCATGGTCAAAGGTATGGAGATGAAGCTTCATTGTACAGCCTAGTCGATTAATATTAGAGAAAAATGTTTTCAAGTTATACTGACATCAATTGTTGGAGATGGCAACTTTATTTTTCAGTTTATGCTATAATTTGCCACAAACTTGATTTCATACAGTTCATCTCCTATTCCTCTAAGTGAATTAAGTGCATGTTTGAGGTAGTTTTCTCTTTTACTCAGTCCAGTACTGCCATGACTGGTCTCAAATTGTGTTAGTTTTTTAGTAGGATACCTTGGCTATTAGTTCTGCTGACTTGCTGACCCCCTATGAAGCATGGGTACTTCGACAAATATGTCGTACCTGTACTAAATATTTACCGACGTATGATACTTAGCATGATAATTTTGCATATGTACCGGGTACACAAAACATAATCCAATTTTTTTCTTCTCTGATGTACCTAGTATATACCCAAACTGCATCGTACCTCAATCAAAACAATGTTTTCTTCTACTAAAGAGATAAAATTCCTTTCACTAGATTTCTTTTTAATTTTTAATTTTATGCTTGGCATGATTTTAAAATTAAGCTTTGGTTTGTAATTTATACCTTTACTTTTGGCATTAAATGTTAATTGTAGGTTGAATCTAAGCAAGTTAAACCATTTAATCAAATTTTGTATTACTCTAAATCAAAAATAAATATTTGTTATAAACATACCAAGCTGTACCCGTACCCGTATCCTACTTTTTTTTTTAAATTTTACCATATCGACATATCCGTAATGTACCATTTCTCATACCCGTGATTCATAGACCCCTAATGCTTTTAGCAGTTCCTTAGGTGGAAAGATTAACCAAAACTGCCTTTTGGCTTTGCTTTTTTCTATTTTCTTTCATTTTCTACTTTGTTAAACAGGTAAAGTGATTGGGTCATATTTGAGAAATTGCACAAATTTTAGTGGCTTTACACGAATGGAGCCTTCAGCACATATTGTTAATGTATTTTTCCAGTGTCACACTAAAATTTCATGAAATAGTTAATGCCTTGTTGTGTTGAAGGCTCCATTCTTTTTAATGGCTATAACCTTTCTATTGGATGTGTAGCTTCAGGATAATTCAATTTGTATAGGACACTCGAGGATGATTAGTGCTCTTGGTTCATGGGATCTACATTTTTGAGTTGTGGCTCTAATTTTGTAATGTTGAATATTTCAGGTCCTAGTAGCTTTGACATCTTTGAAGGCCATTCAAAAGCTACCATGCTTCTAATATTTAACAATGCAGCACAAGGAATCCTATCATCATTTTTCTTCAAATATGCAGGTTTGATTACTTTCCTTAGTAGTTTGAGGTCTTCTTTCTATGCATCAACCTTCAGATGTTGTTCTGCTCATTTGAGACTTTAAGAATTATATTTGTTATTGTTCAATATGCACCATTACACGAGTTATTGCATGGGGAATTTTCTTAGTTGCAATCTGACATTTTGTTTGATGTGACCAGATACAATCTTGAAGAAGTATTCATCAACTGCTGCCACAATATTCACAGGCATAGCATCTGCTGCATTATTTGGCCACTCTGACTATAAACTTTATGTTAGGAATTACAGTTGTTTTCATCTCAATGCACCAGGTACTACAAGAAAGAGAAATATATTTTAATGATTACCATGTTATTTTCAGGCTTACCTTGTGTTTCATTTTCCCCCCCTTTGCAGTTCTTTTCTCCTCTTTCAAAGGTCAAAGATGAACAGCAAAATGGTGTGGTGGAACTAAAGGATGTTCAGGATAACCACAGGTATTTGCTTCTTGTTTTGTCTGTTATAATTCAGAATGCCTTCGTTTCAAGGACGTGTTTGGAGATGTATGTGGAATTAGGAGATTAATTGTCTGTATGAACTGAAAGTGTACTAAAAATTATTATTCTTGGTGTTACCCACTTGAAAATACACAAAAAGAGATCTAATAAACTGTTAATTTTAAAATGGGAACAGTCTAATAATGGAATGAAATATTGTAATGTGTACATATATATATTGAGTGATATATTGAGATTTAAGAGTTGCAACATTTTGCCTGTGGATATCGATGATAAATTCCATCATGTATTGATGGATATATCGCAAACACTAATACTATAGATACAGAAGCAACATCCGAACATGTATAAAATGGTTTGTATATATAGATGTGATCCCCCTCAACTTTAAAAACCTAACCTTAAATCCCCTCTACTCCTGTTTAAAGTGAATACACAGATGGCCTCAACAAGAAATGATTCTCACTCAAATTTAATGCCTTTGTTCTTATCTTTTATCTCACCCTCCCATTTTCTCCCTCGCTGTACCTGGACTATGGATTTTGTGGTGTGCCTTTCACCTGATTCAATAAGGCCTCTTGAATCAGATGAGTAGTTCATGGATAACGTCTATATAAGTAGTTCCCCATGCTCATTTTTGTGGTAAATTAAGAATTTTAGAGGGACATATTTACTCAGCAATTATGCTGGTATGACTTTGATGTTGAAGTGCAAAATCCTCAAGAGCTGTGTTCTTCAAATAGCAGAGGGGCTGCGGAGTGGGACCGGTAAGGTGTAGTGGGGGTTAACCTGAGACAGTGAACTCGACTGTGGCATTGGCATCCTTCCCTTGTGATTATCCTTGTCGAGAGCGAGTTCAAGCATTACCTTCTCAAACAAATCATGGTTTTTATTGAATTTAGGTAGAGTAATAACAGTCTTACAAATTTGCAGAGCACCATCAAATATCACTAAAACAAAAAAGGTCTATGGTGACAAAAACGCGTGACGAAAAAATAGTTCGTCTCCAAATATACATGTTTTAGTGATGAAAATAAGATTTCGCCTCCAATTGTACTATTTTTAGAGACAAAAACCAAATTTTGTCACCAAATGCTTAAAATCAAATAAAACAATAGGTGACGAAAATTTTATTCGTCTCTAAATTTTATTTTTCGTCACAAAACAATTTCCCGCCCTTGGAAAATTTGGTGGAAGATTTGGCGCCATTTTGGAGATGAAATTTGTCGTCACCATTGTAAAAAAATTTAGAGAGGAAATAATTTCGTCTCCAAATGTATTATTTTTAGAGAGAAAAACCAAATTTCGTCACCAAATGCTTAAAATCAATAAAAAAATACAAGAAATCTAGGCTATTGTGACAAAATTTGGTGACGAATTTTTTTTTTGTCTTAAAATTTAAGCCAAAGATGGCGAAATATTAATTTTGTCGTTTGTTTTAATTTTTCTCAAAAGTATAGGAGACGAAAACAAAATTTCGTGTGCAAAAATGAGGCGCCAATTTCATTTGCATTGGCGCAAATTATTTTAGCTCATTGGAGACGAATATTTTTGTCACCAAATATTTTTTTTTTTGTGACGAGCGTAATTCGTCGCCAATAAATTCCATACCTATTAAACGATGTCGTTGCATATTTCCATTTATTAGGCGACAAATATATTTTTGTCTGGGAAGGATAAGTTATGGAAGACGAAAATATTTCGTCACCAATAAATACTCCATCATGCAGACAATATCATTTCATCTTTCTATTAAATAGGTGACAAATATATTTTTGTTTCAGAAGAATAAGTTGTGGGAGACGAAAATATTTCGTCACTAATAAATTCTAATTGATTGCGTGACGAATATATTTTTCATCTCATAAAGTTAAGTTGTGGAAGACAAAAATATTTCATCACCAATAATAAATTCTTTGTTCTGGTATTGAAGGATACAAAAATATTTTATCATTAGTCATTTCTCTTTATTAAAATGTCATGGTTTTGTGTTTCGAAGCATTGAAACGGTGACCCCAAGAGATACACTCTGACGCTTATCACTCATTTTCATGTACACGGACCTTGAAGTCGTGACCCAAGAAGACACTTTCAACAAACCCTCATTTCTCTCTCGCACTTGAGTCTACTCCACTCTCACAAGTATTGAAGTCGTGACTCAAGAAGACACTTTATAAACCATTTCTTCTATTTCGCGTAAAAGCCCCTCTCTTCTGTCTCACACTTAAGCCCTTCGTGCATGCCAGCATTGAAGCTATTATCCAATAAGGCACCCTATGTACGCAAGCACTTTTTCTCATTGTCTGAACCAACTCTACCATTTCCGTCTAGAACACCTATTTCAGAAAAATCAAAGGTCAAAACCTTTCTCCACAAAAAAAAAAAAAAAAAGATAATTAATGTAGCTATTTTTTTGTGAGAAAAAATACAGAGAAACAAATAATAAAAAATTTGTAATTTTCAAAATTAATAGAAAACATTATCTTGTTTAGTATGGAGTTTTCAATAATTAATTTTTAAAATTTGGTGATAAAATTTATTTTCGTTTTAGAATGTAACCCAAACATGACCAAATATTACTTTTGTCGTTTCTTTTAATTCTTCTCAAAACTGTAGGAGACGAAAAAATAAATTCATCAGAAAAAAAAGAGGCTCCAATTTTTTTTCTTGTTGGCGCCAATTATTTTAGCTCATTGGAGACGAACATTTTTGTCACAAATTTTAAAGTTTTTTGCGACAAAAGGAATTCGTCACCAATAAATTCGAAACTTATTAGACGATGTCGTTTCATTTTCTTATTTATTTGGTGACAAATATATTTTTTGGCTGGGAAGGATAAGTTATGGGAGACAAAAATATTTCGTCACCAATAAACTCTTCATGCTCATTTTATCTTTCTGTTAATTAGGCGACAAATATATTTTTGTCTCGGAAGGATATGTTTTGGGAGACGAAAATATTTCGTCGTTAATAAATTCTCCATGTGTCGTGTTGCATTTTGAGTGATTGTGCGACGAATATATTTTCGTCTCATAAGGTTAAGTTGAAGGAGACGAAAATATTTCATCACCAATAAATTCTCCATCCCCACACAACGTTGTTTTTGTATTTTTGTTGATTAGGCAACGAACATATGAGTTTGAGACGAAAATATTTTATCCCTAATTATTTCTCTTTATTAAAATGTCGTCAGAAACTAAGAGATCACTCTCACCTTAATCACTTACTTTCACACACACACAAATACTAAAGTCGTGACCCGAAAAGACACCCTCTACAAACCCTCGTTTCTATCTCGCACTTGAGTCTCCTCTCTCACAAGTATTGAAGCTGTGACTCAAGAAAATAATCTCTATAAACCATCTCTTCTATTTCTCACTAAAGCTCCTCTATTCTCGTCGTTTGTGCATACAAACATTATTATCCAAGAAGACATTTTGTGCAAAGCTATTATTCTTTCTCATAGTAAACCCCTCACCACAATATGAAAATAATAATAATAATAATTAAACAAGGAAACAAAATACAAGAAATCTAGGCTATTGTGACAAAATTTGGTGCGAAATTTTTTTTGTCTTAAAATTTAACCCAAAGATGATAAAATATTAATTTTGTCGTTTGTTTTATTTTTTCTCAAACGTATAGGAGACGAAAAAAAATTTCATCTGCAAAATTTAGGCGCCAATTTTATTTGCTTTGGCGCGAATTATTTTAGCTCATTGGAGACGAACATTTTTGTCACAAAATATATATATTTTTTGTGACGAACGTAATTCGTCACCAATAAATTCCCTATCTATTAAACGATGTCGTTGCATATTTCCATTTATTAGGCGACAAATATATTTTTGTCTAGGAATGAGAAGTTATGGAAGATGAATATGTTTCGTCACCAATAAACACTCCATCATGCAAACGATGCCGTTTCATCTTTCTATTAAATGAGCGACAAATATATTTTTGTCTTGGAAGAATAAGTTGTGGGAGATGAAAATATTTAGTCACTAATAAATTCTGATTGATTGCACAATGAATATATTTTTCGTCTCATAAGGTTATGTTGTGGAAGACAAAAATATTTCATCACCAATAATAAATTCTCTGTTCTTGTATTTAAGAAGACAAAAACATTTTTTCACTAATTATTTCTCTTTATTAATATGCTATGGTTTTGTGTTTCGGAGCACTAAAACCGTGACCCCAAGAGACACACTCTGACCCTTATCACTCATTTTCATGTGCACGGACACTCAAGTCGTGACCCAAGAAGACACTTCCTACAAACCCTCATTTCTCTCTCGCACTTGAGCCTACTCCTCTCTCACAAGTATTGAAGTCGTGAAGCAAGAAGACACTCTGTAAACCATTTCTTCTATTTTCGCACTAAAGCCCCTCTTATACGTCTCACACTTAAGCCCTTCATGTATACCAGTATTGAAGCTATTATACAAGAAGGCACCCTATGCAAAACTAACTATTCTTGCTCACAGTGAAGGCGCCTCTTGCATAAGCACTTTTTCTTATTGGCTGAACCAACTCTACCCTTTCCGTCTAGAACACCCATTTTAGAAAAATCGTAGGTCAAAACCCCTCTCCACAAAAAAAAAAAATAAAAAAAATAATTAATGTAGCTATTTTTTTTTTATGAGAAAAAAAAAAACAGAGGAAAAATTAATAATAATTTTTTAATTTTCAAATTAATAGAAAACATTACCTTGTTTAGTATGGAGTTTACAATAATTAATTTTTAATTTTTAATCTATATGTTTTTAGTGAACATTTTTTAATATTATAATTTTTTGTTCTTTTTTTTTTTAACTTTTTAAATCCCTTTAATTTAGATGAGAGCAAATTGCAGCAGTTGTCCCGGTTCTTTAGTCCTTGTGCCATATAAATGGTATGTGCCATATCTATATCTATCTATCTATCTATCTATCTATCTATCTATCTATATCTATATCTATCTATCTATCGATCTATATCTATTTATTTATCTATATATATATATATATATACTATATATTAAGCAAAAGGGGGTTTTTAACCCCAAGGCCTGTGGGAGTTTCAATCTCCTAATCCTAATTTTCTAATTTTTTGATTTAAAAAAAAAATCTCAACATTTATTGACTTCTCCCAACCCAACCTCAGCATTTATTGACTTCTCCCAACCCACAATCCCTTTTGACTTCTCTCATAATTATTGCAACACCCTTTTCAATTTCTCCCATATACTATGGTTACACACAAAAATAAAAAGATAAGAATTTAGCTATAGATCTCAAAAAGATATAACATCTAAATTTGAATTATGATTTAATAATATAATTATGTATTTTTTTTATGTATATCTATCAAAATTTTAAATCACTTAATAGGACAAATTAATCAATTTTCCAAAATTATTGATTTTTAATTTACAAAATAGATTAAAAAAAACTATTGACTAATTTATTTATTTAATAACAAAAATATTTCATAATCTCTCCCTCCTATTCTCTCTCACAAATTTTCAAAAAAAAATATTAAAACTTGCCTTCATTTTCTCTTCCCAAAAAAATCAGATAATATTTTCTTTTAAAGTTGTAGATATCTACCTATATTTTATATATTACATTATAACATAACCAAAAAAACTAAAAAACTAAAAAAAAAATCTTTAAAGTTTATCTAAATAATAAAACTTACATGTCTATCACATATCTAACTCACATCATAACTTACCTAAATAATAATAATTAAAAACAAATGAAAATCACAGATAAATTAAATTTAAAAAAAAAAGATACCCACAACTCCATCTTAAATAAATTGAAAAAAAAATACCCGAATAGAAACCACACAAAAAAAAAGAAAAAGAAAAAAAAAGATATATCTATCTATCTATCTATCTATACTATATATTAAGCAAAATGGGGTTTTTAATCCCAAGCCTTGTGGGAGCTCCAATCTCCCAATCTAAATTTCTTGATTTTTTGATTTAAAAAAAATAAAAATCTTAGCATTTATTAACATCTCCCAACACCCAAGTTTTACCCTCATAATAACACTTTAATGCATTAAGAACAAGCATAAAAAAAACTTCTTTAAAATTCAACACATATGAATTCCTTGAAAAGTTCCAACACATATGATTATTATCCCTCATAATAACACTTTAAAGTATTAAGAACAAACATAAAAAATTTCTTGAAAAGTTCAACACATATAATTATTATCAAAATATTAAACTTTAATATAATATAATAAAAAAAGACATTTAATTCCTTGAAAAGTCCAACACATATGATTGTTATCAAAATATTAAACTTTAATATAATATAAAAAAGGAAAAAAAGAAGACATTTAAAAAAAAACATTTAAAAATCACAATTCACATATATAGATAATTATAAACACAATAAAATATGAGGACATTCATGTCTACACTTTTTTTTTATAAGATCTCATCCAAAATATCTAAAACAGACATAAATTTTTATTAAATCTATCTATCTATCTATCTATCTATATATTAAGGAAAATGGGGTTTCTAACCCCAAGCCCTCCCTGTGGGAGCTCCAATATCCCAATCTAAATTTCCTGATTTATTTATTTAAAAAAAAAAGCTCAGCATTTTTTGACTTCTCCTATATCTACTCCTACGCCCTTTTCAACTTCTCTCATACACTATGGCTAGTGACGAGATTGTTAAATTATTTTTATAAAAAAATCCTTAAAAAAATAATTTGTATATTAAAAAAATATCTAAGAAATTAGTTATCAACATAAGAAATGACTTACCAAGGCTATGTATGGTTTGATTTTTCGAAATTTTTTTAAAAAATTAAAAATTAATTTGGTTAAGAAATAAAAAAATAAAAAAATTATTTTCATTTTGTTTAAAAAATAATTTTTTTATTTCTTATTTCTTTACCAAATTAATTTTTAATTTAAAAAAAATCTAAAAATCAAACCATACATAGCCTAAGAATCTTTTGATAAGTCATTTTTTACGTTGGTAACTTATTTAATTATTTGTTAATTTTACGATATTTTTACCATTTGAGACCTGTTTGGTAACCATTTTGTTTTCAGTTTTCAATTTATATTTACAAAAATTTTAAAAACTGTCATAAAAGCTTGTTTGATAATTTTTTTAGTTTATAAATGATTGTCTTAGTTTGTAACCTTGAGAAAAAAAAACGTAAATTCAAAAAATGAGTTTTCGTTGCTTTTTAAACAAAAATTTACAAATTTTTCTAACAAAATTATTTTTTCAATTAATTTTTTTCCAATTAATATTTTTTTTATGATTTTTTTTTCCAATTAATAATAAAAGTTTCTACGACGTGTATATGGCGTGCCGTTAATACATCAATTACACACGACGCACATACGATAGAGAGGGAAGGGTTTCAATCTCTGTAAGACCGAATCGATCTCTCTTGTGTATCTGAAATCAGAGTTATCCATCTCTTCTTCATGGTGTTCTTCCTGTAAGGAGTCCTTGAAAGCAACGATTGAGAGTGTATTTCATTGACTGGTAAGTTGGTTGTCTTCATCTTCATCTTCATCTTTGGTTTTGGTTTTTCCCCCCCTCATATTTGTGTAGATTCATAGACTGCTTCTTCCTCTCCTTACCTTATTTTGTATGAAAATTATTTAATTTTGATTTTTTCAGATATTCCCCAAATTTGTAATAAGGGATTTCGAATATGAGTTCCATTGTTTCGAATCTAATTCAAAACCATGAAGCAGATAAAAAAAAATTCGACTTGAAAGTTCTCTCTCTCTCTCTCCACCATTTCACAAAGAAACAGAGTAAGTAGTGTTTTCTTCGTATTCTTTGCGAAGCTCTGAATCGCAAGACCACAAAATCGAACGAAGACAGGTCTTCATTGGTCGTCGAATCTGCTGGGCAAAACCCTAGATCTGAGTTGATCTGTTTTCGATCGGCCTCAGCATTCTGAATATTGGATCCATTGGATCGGAGACCATGCCAGTGGCTGCTTCCGCACTACTACAAAAATAGTTAAAGATCACACTTTGACAAAAAAAAATATCTCACTTTTATTGAAAGTGTGATAAAAAAAATTAGATTGATATTTTAATCACACTTAATTTGATTGAGTGTGATAATATTTATTTTTTATGCCACTTTTCAATTAAGTGTGATTATATATATGTTTTTTTAATCACACCTTTTAATTAAAGTGTGATTATATATGCACTATTACTTTTTAATCACACTTTTTAAATAAGTGTGATTATATATATATATATATATATATATATATATATTAATCACACATTCTAATTAAAGTGTGATTATTTATATATTTTTTAATCACACCTTCTAATTAAAGTGTGATTATATATACACTACTATCTTTTAATCACACTTTTTAAATGAGTGTGATTATATATCTATTTTTTAATCACATATTCTAATTAAAGTGTGATTATTTATATATATTTTTAATCACACCTTCTAATTAAAGTGTGATTATATATACACTATTACTTTTTAATCACACTTTTTAAATAAGTGTGATTATATATATATATATATATATATATATATATATATTTTAATCACACCTTCTAATTAAAGTGTGATTATATATACACTACTACTTTTTAATCACACTTTTTAAATGAGTGTGATTATATATATATTTTTTAATCACACATTCTAATTAAAGTGTGATTATTTATATATTTTTTAATCACATCCTCTAATTAAAGTGTGATTATATAAAATATTTCAAATTGATTTTTATATAAAATATACAATTTTCAAAATTTTAATCACACTTAATTTGATTGAATGTGATAATATTTATTTTTTATGTCACTTTCTAATTAAGTGTGATTATATATATATATATATATATATATATATATATATATATATATATATTAATCACACCTTCTAATTAAAGTATGATCACTATTATAAAGATTACACTTTGATAAATGAAAATATCTCACTTTTATTGAAAGTGTGATAAAAAATTAAATTAATATTTTAATCACACTTAATTTAATTAAATATAATAATATTTCTTTTAATTAAATATAATTATATATATATATTTTTTAATCCCATCCTTTAAATAAGTATGAATATATATAATTTTTTTGCTAACAACTTCTAAACAAGTGTGATCAATATATATTTTTTCAAACTATCCCAAAACTTTAGAGTCCTAAATTCATTCACCCAGCCCTAGTCCTTCTCTCTTCCTCTTCCCTCTCTCATCTGAGATCCAGATCGTGAGGTAGATCAAAACCTAAATCCCATCGCCAGCAGCCACTCCTTCGTCGAAACTCCCAACCCTTTCATCTTTTGAATCTTTACCTTCAAGTACAAACCCTACGCCGCTACTCCACATCCACACTTTGTTGCCGCCTCCGAAGGAGGATACCTACTACAAGCGTAGGCTTACGGAAGCCCATTCGCATCTCTGTTGCCATCGTCCTTCCCAACAAGCATGGATCCAAGCGTGGTGACGTGCTTCCAGGTAGCGGATCAGAACGGGAGTGGCTTCATCGACGACAGAGAGCTCCAGAGGGACACTTGAGAAAGAGAGAGGAGAAAGAAACACTACATAGAAATTTTTTATAGTTTGGGATCACCACGGCCTAATGATATCCGGTCTGTCAGATCCTCTCCTATATATTGATTTCTCATCTATATATACATGCTATGTATATGTGTACGTATAGATGATAGTCTGTAAATGTTATCTGATATTAAGGGTCCTCTTAAGTGTTTGAAAAAATGCCTGACTGCCAAAAAAAAAAAAGTGTTGGCAAAATGAGGTTATTTTAAGAGCTCCATTCTTTCTGCCCTATTTTGTGCATATTTCTGTTCAAATTTTATAAGCAAGTATCACAACAAAGCATATATAGTCTCCATAACTATTAGCGGTTTGGTTGGCATATATATCTAAGAAAAAAGTGAACTATAAATTAACACAACACTTCAAAAAATTTGATGAAGTTGAAAGAAGAATTTTGGTTCATGTAAACTAAGGGTTGATAAAGCTTTAAATTCTTCTATGGTAGCTACCACATGATCAAATTTAATTGGATGGCTCAACTTTTTTTTATATCTTAATTTGTCTCATCTTCTGCTATGTTTCTATTTTTTTCTTAGAATTTGAATTATTGCTATTTGGAAAAGGTCAACTCTTTTGTGCACTTGAATTGAATGGCTTATTACACTATGAGGGTCATTGGACTGACTGTTAGGTGAGAAGAGGAAAGATGTAATTGAATATGTTCAGAGACTCATCAGATGTTCTCTTGGATTTGAGGTGAATTCAATGCCTCACTTTTAGTTTTGTGTGGTTAAATTGTTACCTAGGTCATCCTCTGTTGGTTCTGTTTTGTGGGTATATGGTTTTTTGATTATTTATTTATTTTTTTTGCAATCTTCAACATATAGTTAAAGGAACCCTCTTTCATGTCTGGAGGAGTTGAAATTATTATTCAAATGCATGTGAGAGCAATTCAATTTCTGAGGTGTTCAGGCATGTATTTTCCAGTGAAGAGGCTTCACTCTGCTTTTCTGTGTGTCCTGTGAACAGTTCTTTTGTTCTTTGCCTTATATTTTTTAAATTGTGTTGGTATGTTGTTGTTGTTGTGGATACATTTGATGACTAATTTCCATTCAGTATTAGTTGAATTTTATAGGGGTTGATAATTTAGGGGAAATTTTATTGTTTGTCTTATGGCTTCCAAGTGAAATCAAGAATTCATTATGAATGATCTCTTAGGGAGCATGTTAGTTCTTATGTTTAGATGATTTGAGGCAGTTAAGCTGACATTGGCATGGCTATCTAACACTTGTTGCATCTGGCATTGTTGAGTCACCCACATACAGTCTAATAATTTAATACAACTTGACGGATTAAGTGATTGTGGACATCCTTTGACCGTGTAGTGTAGCCTATTTGGTCCTGAATATATGTGAAAGATTGCATTGAAAAGTTAGTTAAGAAAGGTTGTGTTCAACCTATTTTAAGGCAATTAATAGATTTGAGAAGTGTTTCTACCATTTGCTACTGCCCTATGATCTAATTGTGGTATGCCTTTATTGCAATCATTATATTTGGCACCCATTCTTTTCATTAGTTCTTAGTTCTTCCTTTTCTTACTCATTTTGGTAGGAAGAAGAAAAAAAAGCTGTAGAAAGTTACTATCACAAACCCCAACAACCACTTAATGAGAGGGGCTGCTAGTTATGTGACTACAAGTTTTTGGGGGCGAGTGTGTATTTTCTAGAATATCAGGGAGTTAAATGTCTTTCTTAGAAATATCAACGGAGGTCATTGTAATTTACCCTAAATAATGTTATGTGGAATATTATCTTTGACATACATTAGTTTTTCTAATCATTCTTGGGACGGAGAATTTTTTGATTTTTTTTTAATTATTTTATGCATGTAAGAGAGACGGGATTTTTTTTTTAATCATTTTACATTATTTGTTAACTTGGTTTCCTTCAAGTTTACTGCCAGGGAAATTTACGTTTGTCAAAACCCTTAGTGGGGGTCATTGTAATTCACTATTTTTTATTTTTTTTAAAATGTAATGGGGAGTAATCTTTTTTTTTTTTTTTTTTTTGTATGAACCTAAATTGTTGTGTTGGAAATTGTTATATCAAATCAACCCATATGTTATATCAGTCTACCCCCATCAGACCATGATTCGTGATTGGAAAACCACCTTATTTTTTGATTGGTATTGTATTGTAGTAGAAAAGAGTAACCAAGGGTGTGCAATCTGTTTGCAAAATATGGACAATTAACATGGAAGGATGCAAATGACGTGTAAATGATGATGTAAAAGGATCTTTGAATTGTTTCTTCACTTTGAACCTATTTGAGGGAGCTAGCTACTTGGCTTAAGAAATGCATGTGAATCAAATTGTGCAATTACTTGAGTTTTTTATTTCCCAACTTTTTGCCCTGCTTCAGCAAAGTTTCAAAATCTTGGAAGTCCTTGTATTTAGTTGCTCTCTCTTCTTCTATCTTGGGCTTTTGTCAGCCTTTTTCTTCTCTGTTCTTCCACCACCTTTTACTCTCCTAAATCTCCTTTCAATTGTTTCATTAAGGCTCCACTTGCTTCAGTTTGGGCAGTTTCTTGAGCATTCTATATTTGTTTACCTCTCATCTCCTATGTTCTATTTCCTGGACTTAAGCACTTGTTGCCGAAACGTGTCAGTGGTTGTGTTCTAAATGTAGAGTTTCTTCTTTATAAACAGTAGTCTGGCTTTGTCAGTTATTAATGTTCCTATACTTGGAAGATTGTCGCACATACTCATTTGCTCTTAAAGTGGAAAACCATGAAGGTCACTTTATGAGCTAAGATATCTTGTTACTAATCACTATTACAAAAACATTTAAAGATCACACTTTGATAGATGAAAATATCTTACTTTTATTAGAAATGTGATAAAAAAAATTAAATTAATATTTTAATCATTAAGTGTGATAATATTTATTTTTTATGTCACTTTTTAATTAAATGTTATTATATATATGTTTTTTAATCACACTTTCTAAGTGTGATTATATATATATTTTTAATTAAGTGTGATTATATTTATTTTTTTAATTAAATGTGATTATATTTATTTGTATATATATATATATGTAGTATCACAGTGAAAACACAAACAAATCAAACCCTCTCTCCCCGCGTCTTCCCCTCTCCTCTTCTCACCACTCACTTAGCAATAGCTAGGGTTTTATTATCTTTCTCTCCCCTGTATTAGAAACCCTAGCTTTGAAACTCCCAACCCCAACAACAACAATCACCATCAGTGTTGGATTTGCCATCACCGATCCGCCGTTGCCTGTCGCGTAGCACCTCCTTCTGCCGCAGAACCACCACCTTAGTGCCAACGATGGCAGATCTTGAAGGACGACCAAACCCTAGAGAGCTACGAGTAATTCAATCGATTCTCACCGTACTCATTTTTTGTATATGTGAATGTAGATATAGGTATTAGCATTGGAATTTGAGTTAAATGCTTTGGTAAAGCATCCTGAGAAGTCATTGCTCTCATTATTGGTCACTATTAACGGTTTATTTTCAAAATTTGAGGCGTCAATTGGCCATTTTCATACAGTGTGTCAGGTCACTTCTCTCACTAAAGACCTACTTTGTTTTCCTCTGGCTTTCCCTGTTAGAGATGCTATCAACTTAATTTATGAAAATCTACACAAGCTGGATTCTTACTTAAATGTCATTGTAAGAGTCTGAACATTCTTACTCATGCTTTCTGATTTTTCTTCAAAGTTTGTGGTTGTGTTTTATTAGTAAGAATTGTTTGTGGTTGTGTCATTGTAAGACTTTGGAAGGACTTATTAGCCAAGAAAAGTTTGAAAAATCTCGAGCCTGTAGTCTTGATAAAAGGTTTTGTTGTTTTTTATCTGGTCACAAGTTTTCTCATTTATATTTTTTCACCTGTGGTACTCACTAATATAGCTATTTTGGTTGTGCTCTGATTTGCCTTTCTTAACTTTCAGCCACTTCCATTTTGTTCATGAGTTCACAACTATACTGATGGACTCTGCAATTTTGTTTTTTGGGGGTATTGCCTTGGTTGTGGAAGGTGAGTGGTTTGTTGTTAGAATATGGATTGGTTGTGCTGCAACACTATTCTCTGTATCTAATTTTTCCTCTTTACTCCAGACATCAGGAGACTTCCTTGTGTACATGGGTCTCAACGCAAAGAATGAAATAGTGCACACCCTTGCATTTTTGGCCGGTGTTATGTTTTGGTCACAGGTGCACATATTAACCTTCTTTTTTATCTAAATATAATGAATGTCTGGTTTACTTGTTATGATGTGCCATATTCTGCTTTAAAAGTGAATTTCTTCAAATTATGTCTTTAGAATCATGTTAACTATATTTAAGCAGCCAAGAAGCTTTAGTTAGAACTTAGATGTGTATAATAAGTCAGCAAAAGTTGCAACACTTTTGTTACAAGATTAATATCTAAACAGTTGGAGACGTTAGATCTAGAGAAGGCATCTCGTTCGCATATCCCACTTCCTTAGCTGGAAAGGAACAGTCTAACACATAGTCCTAAAAAACACACACATTATGAGTACCTGGAAAAGTGCAACCTCCATGTACTACCCAACTTTTGCTTGGTTTCTTTTTATTTGGTTTTGATTTGTGACACCAGCAACACATCAATGACCCTTTGCAATTTTCTGCTAATGAAGACTATTTATCGTTGAAACTATTCCTTCAAATTTACGGCTTGTATGTTTGTGGCGGTAAAACCAATTCATCTTATAGGTGGGACTTTTCCTAATTACTCATTTTCAATCTCAACTTCCCAATTAATCATTTTACGTCCAGCCACAGACAGTTTCATGAATGAAGAAATGAATACTTTGTCTTTGAATAAATGGTCCCTTGATTCTAGTTGCTAGATTAAGGAATTACATGTTTGGTTCTTTTTATTTTTAAAGAATCTATATAAGATGTTGTACAAATATTTCTTGTTTAAATTATTGATTGAGATGTCAATTTCTTTAAATCATCTTCAAATCTAATTAAGGCAGGTCAAAATTTTCTTCAACTTTCTTTTTAAATTTCATCAAAACACTAATAGTCTAATATAAGATGTTGTACATATATTTGCTGGTAGTCTACTGGGAACTCTGGACTTATAAAACTGTAACTTACCATGTCCATCAAAATTTGAATTTGCACACTAATTGGGAGTTTAATTGTTATTTTCTTTAGTCGAACTTTTGTTGCTTATTTCCTGTGCCTTGGTTCCTTGGTGTTCCATTTGTCAAATAGATTTTTTTTTAACTTCTATCCTGTGATTATTTGCCATCTTATCTTTTTGGGCTCCTCCTAACAAACCTGCTCTTTCATCACCCAGGATTGGATGAATACTTCTTTCTGTTTGACAGGTTGAATTCCATGGTGAAGTGATGTATACTCTGAAGTTTGTTGTGAACCAGTCAGACTACACTGTGCATACATTAAGAAATGTCACAGAGTATCTATTAATTGCGAAAACCATTAATATGGTCCAGGTTTTTCTTCCTTCAAATGACAAAGATGAAATTGACAAGTTGAATGCAGATTTATATACTGCAGTAGATACACTGAGCTAGAAAACAAGTGAAAATTCTAAAACAATACAGAGAGTCTTCTAAATTGACAAGTAATTATGGGCTAACAAAATTGCAGTAAGGCCAAGTCCAATGCTTTGTAAGATAGATGATGGCCCCCTGCCCTTCTCTTTCACCCTCCTCCCCCACACAATGTAAACTCGCCAAGTTGTTTTTTTTGGTTTTGGGGATGGGCTTCATGAAATTGCATTGGTTAAAATTTGGTTTCGGTAATGGAGAAATGTTTTAAACATTGCGTAGCTATTAATGGATTTGTATTATTCTAGTGATTTTAAAATATTAAGGGTGAATATTGTGGAAAAAAACTGAAGGACATTTTTTTTTTTTGGTGAAGGATGGTATTTGCTTTGATGTCTCATATTTCATTTATTAGTGGAAGTTGTTTACTTTCCCTAGTGCTTCCACGCATTAATAGATATTTGATCAATAACAATTAGAGAGTGTTTGATTGTACGATTCGAGTTCATTAAATTGTATACTGCTGGTATATTCTATAAGTCATAATGGTCCATTCCATTTATTGCTTGTTGTATCCCCTGCAAGTTAGTGGGTTTGATGGTGTGGTTAATAATATATTCCCCACCCACCTCCAAAAAAGGAAAAAAATATGTTTAGACTGGGCAGTATCATTTGTTAATCTTATTATTGTATTCACTTTCACATCTAATCAATGTCCATTTCCCTTCTTAGTACCATCTAGATGCTAATGCAGCTTCTTTGCAGTTATATTGAATTTTTTGATGCAATGCCAGTACCTATGGCAATAGCACTCTCTAGCCAGCCTCTTCTTGGTTAGCCAGTAATGGTTAAACCATCAGAAGCTGAAAAAAATCTGGTTCAGTCTATAGCGATCTCGGGTTTACCCTTATTGTACAGTGACCCGGACATGTGTCCGTGGATGTTGGTTGTTGTTTATTATCGTGTTTGCATCCTTTGTACCTTGTATATCGAGTTATAGGATGTGTTGGGCGGATTTGTTTCAGGTTGGTTGAGTTTAGAAACCAAAACTAGTTGCCCAGATTTTTGGCCTGTAAGCTCGAGCGGAGGTGTTGGCGCTCGAGCGTAGATTACACCCATTCAGTAATTGTTGTGCAGTGTTGTACGCTCGAGCGTAGGGTTGGGAGCTCGAGCGGAGGCCTGGTTCTGCAAAAGTGCTGGGCGAATGCATTCTGCGCTCGAGCGGAAGTCTGTGAGTGGCCGCTCGAGCGGGGTGTTTTACGCTCGAGCGGAGACCTGGGTTAAAGTTCCGAATTTGTGACTCTTTAAATCACTTTTTCACTTTCTCTTCTCTCTCTTACTTTTCCAAAATCACCATTGTTGAGCCTCTCACTCTAGACTCTACCTTCTCTCTAGGTTTTGATCTAGTAGGAGTGATTTACTCACCTTTGGCCTTTACAAAAAAGTTGTTGATCGTCGAGGGCTACATTTTAATCTGAAAATCACGGGTTTTGGAGCACGTTGGGTTTTGTCGTCTTCTCCTTTGGGACTCCGAATTTGAGGTAGGGATAACCTACTCCTCTCTATGGGTTTTGTCTTTAAATTTTGGTATTTTGAGATGTTGGGCTTGGTTTGGTAATTTTGTGAAAGTTTGGGGCTTTTGTGTAATTTTACAAAAGTTGGGGTTTTATTCATAATAAACCTAGATGCATGTTTGGCATAGAAAACGGAATGATTGTTGAATCATTGATGAAAATGGGACCTAAGGGTTGAAATAGTAATTATGGAAAATGGCCTAATTACATTGTTTAATTAATTGGGATAATTAATTGGTGAGAAATGAGGAAATAAAATGTTGATTGAATATCCATTTGTGCATTTATTTTCTGTTTTAGAAATAACTGCTTTGGGCTATCGGTGGAGGATAGTCGAGATTGTTGTAGACAATGCATGATGATTAGGTAAACGGAAACTAATCAATGGAATGTGTCATGGAACTTGACGGTTGATAGAATACATTAATTGTGTGTATTGTGTGATTGTATATAGAACCAATGTGTTTATATACGTTATGTGTAGAGGAGGAGATAGGGGATGTACTCCGCGGTTTAGGGGAAGATAGGGGATGTACCTCTAAACCGGATAGGTATTGGGAGGAGATAGGGGATGAACTCCGTAGACAGAGCTCATATGCTTGTCTAGAGAAGTGAAGATAGAGCTCATATGCTTATCTTTGTGAAGTGTGGATACAGCTTGTATGCTTATCTGTGGATATTGTTGATATACATATCTGTTGTAGAGTGTGGATACAGCTTGTATGCTTATCTGTGGATATTGTTGATATACATATCTGTTGTAGAGTGTGGATACAGCTTGTATGCTTATCTGTGGATATTGTTGATATACATATCTGTTGTAGAGTGTGGATATAGCTTTTATGCTTATCTGAATGTGAGATATAGTTTTTATACATATCTGTGGAAATGATGATAGAGCTAGCAAGCTTATCTGTTGAAAAAGGGAAAATGAAAAGTAATTGGGACTTGTAAGTCGTTGACATAAATATGTAATTTATGTGATTGTATCAGTGTTGACCAACTATCAATTGCTAATGTTTTAGTCATTATCCATGGTTGGTTTAGTGTATTTCTACTGGGCTGTGGCTCACCCTATATGGGAATATCATTTTCAGGTGCAGGAAGCATGCCACCTCCAAGGACATAGCTTGGGAGGCTAGAGGCGGACATAGTGTAGTTGTTTTACTTTTGATGTATTACATGTAACTTCAAGCCAAGGGCTTAATGTGTAAATGAGTTAGTACTCTTTTGTTGAAACCAAGTGTTAACTTGGAAAGCTGTAAGCCCGTAGGGCATTTTGTTTTGATGTTAACATGTAATACTTATGTAATGGAATTCGAATGAATAAAGGAATGCGGTTAGTTTATATGTAAATGCATGTCCTATTTGATGGGTTTAATGTTATTATTTTGAGGGCGTTACAACTTGGTATCAGAGCGTACCGGGTTCGAATACTTTGGGTACGTGGGAAGTGATTAGTATCCCAATGGGTTTGTCTCGCTTGGTAGAGACTTAGATGTAGTATCATATGCTATGTGCTTAATTGATAACATGTTTATGTGACTATGTGGGTATGGGATTTAATTTCTGGGATATTGATTGGATCCTTGAGTTTCTGGGAGTCTTGTTGGAAAAGCACTTGATCAATGTCGTTTCTAACCGGAACTCTAGTAACGCCTCGGGACTATTATTATCCGGAAATGAAGTTCGTAAGTGCTTATGTGTTTATGTGCTTATGTGGAGTGAATTACAGTTGTCCATGCATTAGGACGTGAGTGTTTAGTTTCGGCACATTTATGAATGTGCTAACGTTCTGTGTTGCCTTTATTAGGATGTCAGTACGAGGAAGAGGTGCTAGGCGTGGTAGACCTGCGAGGCAGGAAGTACCGTTACAGGGTGAGATTCCGGCAGTGCAGGAGGGAGTTGGGCAGGCCAATGTGGCCGAGCCAGTAGGTCAGCAGGCTATGGGTGCCTTGGCCAGAGAGATAGCAGGAGCTTTAGGTATTCTTAGAGCTGGGAATCAGGCAGCTGAGACAGGGCCTTCCTTCTTGAAGAGGGAGTTCTTTCGGTGTAATCCGGACGAGTTTATCGGGGATCCTAAAGAGCCGCTTAAGGCAGATGAATGGCTCGAACAGACAACGAAGACGTTTGAGATGCTTGGCATCGAGGACGGAGCACTGAAAGTGACCTTGGCATCCTTCCAACTGAAGGGAGATGCGGGTCAATGGTGGAAGTACGAGAAAGCTCGTGTTGGTTGTACTTGGGAGGCGTTTGTGAATGCTTTTCAGGAGAGGTTTTTATCAGCAGCAGCTAGGGAAAAGCTGAGGGATCAGTTTAGCCGGCTTAATCAGCAGGGCTTGTCAGTGGCCGAGTTTGAGGCTACTTTTACCAGTCTGTCTAGGTTTGCACCTGAACTGGTGGCGTCTGAGGAACGCCGTTGCTATGAGTTTGAGCGGAAGTTGAGGCGGGGCCTCAAGTTGAGAATTAGTGGGTCTTACATTCGAGAGTATAGACACCTGGTAGATGCTGCAGCTCATATGGAGCTTATGATGCAGGAGGAGGATGAGGGTCAGAGAGGCTCCAAGAGGAGCCAGGATAGTCAGAGTGATGGTAGGAGGCAGAGGGGTTATAACCCTCAGCAGTCTCAGGGTGCAGTCTCTAGATCGACCTTTCCAGTGCCGAGTGTAGGCTCGGGGAGAGGCAGTCAGGGGGAATTCACTTGTTACAAGTGTGGCCAGCTGGGTCACAAGGTATCTGTTTGCCCGCAGAAGGGTGGGGGTCAGAAAGCTGCTTCTTCTTCAGCTAGACCGCAGAGTCAGAGTTTGGGCAGGGGGCAGCTCTTGACTTGTTATCAGTGTGGACAACCTGGGCACATGAAGAGGTTTTGCCCACAGTTGAGTGCCACTTCGGGAGCGTCTGGTTCTAGGCAGACGCAGGGTTTTCAGCCAGCTCAGTCTGTGCAGGCCTCGAGGGCCAATCCGGGAGCTTCGTCATCCCAGTCTGTGCAGCAGTCTTTTGCTCCGAGAGGTGAGCAGGTAGACCAGGGGCCTACGGGGCGCGTGTATGCTGTTACCGCGCAGGATTTAGTACCGGCTCCACCAGTAGTGAGAGGTACTTTTCTGTTTTGCAACTCAGTTGCTAATGTGTTGATAGACACGGGTGCATCTCATTCTTTTGTATCTGCTGCATTTGCATCTGTTTTGGAATTGGAGTTAGCACAGTTAGCATCTCCTATTTGTGTGGTATCGCCTTTGGGTGGTGAGTTGATCCTGAAACAGGGTGTTAGAGGATGTGATATAGAGGTCGCCGATTATAGACTTCCTTTTCCGTTTGTTGTCATGCCCATGAAGGGTTTTGATGTTATTTTGGGTATGGACTGGTTATCGTCAAACCGGGCTGTTATTGATTGCTACCGCCAGAGGGTCACGTTATGTACCTTGAGCGGGGAGTGGTTCCATTTCTTGGGAGACCGGGTTGGTAGTGTTTTGCCACCGGGGTATGATTCGCGAGGGCGAAGTGAGCTTAGTAGTCTACTTGCCAGCTTTGAGAGTGGTGAGACCCAGCATGTATTGCCGAGGGTGGTTTGTGAGTATTCGGATGTTTTTCCCGAAGATCTTGTTAGTTTGCCACCTCACCGAGAGATAGAGTTCTCTATTGATTTAGTGCCTGGTACGGCGCCGATTTCTATGGCACCTTACCGTTTTGCTCCAGCAGAGTTGGTTGAGTTGAAAGTTCAGCTCCAGGAATTGCTAGATAAGGGCTTTGTTCGCCCTAGTGTTTCACCGTGGGGAGCACCGGCCCTCTTTGTTAAAAAGAAAGATGGTGCCTTGAGATTGTGTATTGACTATCGGAAGTTGAATCGGGCTACGGTTAAGAATAAGTATCCTATGCCCCGTATAGATGATTTGTTTGACCAATTGAAGGGTTCCCGTTGTTTCTCTAAGATAGACTTGAGATCGGGTTACCATCAGTTGAGGGTCAGGGAGGAAGATATTCCTAAGACGGCATTCCGTACGCGGTATGGCCATTACGAGTTTCTGGTGATGCCATTCGGGCTTACCAATGCACCGGCAGTCTTTATGGACTTGATGAACCGGATTTTCCGGGAGTTCTTAGACCGATTTGTAGTTGTCTTCGTGGACGACATCCTTATCTATTCGTCTTCTGAGGAGGAGCACGAGGCACACTTGAAAGTGGTGCTTGAGCTACTTAGAGCCCATAGGCTGTATGCCAAGTTTGGGAAGTGTGAGTTCTGGCTGAGGGAAGTCAAATTCTTAGGCCACGTGGTATCCGGGGAAGGGGTGTCTGTTGATACATCCAAGGTTGAGGCAGTGCAAGATTGGGCACAGCCTAAGAGTGTGTTTGAGATCCGCAGTTTTCTGGGATTGGCTGGGTATTACCGTCGGTTTGTGAAAGATTTCTCCAGGTTAGCGTCACCGTTGACTAGACTAACTCGGAAGGGAGTCAAGTTTGTGTGGAGTGAGACTTGTGAAAAGTCGTTCCAAGAGTTGAAAATTAGATTGACCACCGCTCCGGTGTTGATTATTCCGGAGAGAGGGTTGGGTTATGCGGTTTATTGTGATGCTTCACGAGAGGGTTTGGGTTGTGTGTTGATGCAAGAGGGGAAAGTGGTAGCTTATGGCTCACGTCAGTTGAAAATACACGAGAAGAATTACCCCACACACGACATAGAGTTAGCAGCAGTGATCTTTGCCTTGAAAGTCTGGAGGCACTACCTTTATGGTGAGAAGTTCGAGGTATTCTCGGATCATAAGAGTTTGAAGTATCTGTTTACACAGAGAGACTTGAATCTGAGGCAGAGGAGATGGATGGAGTTCATCGAGGATTATGATTTTGAGTTGCATTATCATCCGGGAAAGGCCAATGTTGTGGCCGATGCCCTTAGTAGGAAAACCATTAGTGATGTAGCTTGTATAGCCATCCGGGAATGGGTGATGTTGGGAGCACTTGGCGAGTTTGATTTGCTACTGGGCGAATCTGTTGAGGCTGCGGCCTTGTTTTCTGTTGTTGCGCAGCCTACACTTGTGGTTAGAGTGTTAGAGGCACAGAGAGGTGACCTTGAGGTAGAATCCCTCCGAGAGAAGATCTCCAGTGGGAAAGTTGAGAAGGGTTTGACGGTGTATCCCGACCTGAGTGTGAGATATCGAAACCGTTTGTTTGTACCGGAGTCTTGCCGAGAGGAAGTACTCCGAAAGTTTCACCATTCGCGCCTTGCGGTGCATCCGGGAGGTACTAAGATGTATCAGGATTTGGGTCGCCAGTTTTGGTGGCGGGGTATGAAGAGAGATGTGGCTGTTTTCGTATCAAGGTGCCTTACTTGCCAGCAAGTGAAGGCCGAACATCAGAGGCCAGCGGGTTTGTTGCAACCCTTGCCTATTGCCGAGTGGAAGTGGGAGCATGTCACTATGGACTTCGTTGTGGGTCTTCCGAGGACTCAGCGGGGTAGTGATGCTATTTGGGTGGTTGTAGACCGGTTGACTAAGTCGGCGCACTTTATTCCTATGCGCGTGAGAGATTCGGTAGATCATCTTGCCGACCTGTATATTCGGGACGTAGTGAGATTGCACGGGGTCCCAGTGACGATCGTCTCAGATAGAGATCCTCGTTTTACTGCTAGGTTGTGGCAGAGTTTGCAGAGTGCCTTGGGCACTAAGTTGACCTTTAGTACGGCTTATCATCCTCAGACTGATGGACAGTCCGAGCGTACTATTCAGATCCTCGAGGATATGCTTCGGGGTTGTGTCCTGGACTTCAGTGGGACGTGGGAGAGGCACTTGCCATTGGTAGAGTTTGCCTACAACAATAGTTTTCAGTCTAGCATCGGTATGGCACCGTTTGAGGCCTTGTATGGCCGACCGTGTAGGTCTCCAGTGTGTTGGGCCGAGGTGGGTGATGCACCTTTGTTGGGTCCAGAGTTAGTTAGGGAGACGACGGAGAAAGTTGAGCTTATCCGTAAGAGGCTTGTTACAGCCCAGAGTCGACAAAAGAGTTATGCCGACCGTAGGAGGAGGCCTTTGGCGTTTGAGGTAGGTGATCATGTCTTTCTGAAGATATCACCTAGACGAGGCCTAATGAGGTTTGGGAAGAGTGGGAAGTTATCCCCTCGGTTTATTGGTCCTTTTGAGATCCTTGAGAGGATTGGTGAGGTTGCTTATCGATTAGCCTTACCACCGCAGTTGTCCGGAGTGCATGACGTGTTTCATGTGAGTATGCTTCGGAAGTATGAGCCAGATCCATCACATGTGTTGGATTGGACTGATTTAGAGGTAGATGAGGATGCCTCGTATGAGGAGAGACCGGTACGGGTCTTGGATAGGCGGGATCAGGTCCTGCGTGGCAAGACCATTCCTTTGGTGAAAGTCTTGTGGAAACATCACGGAGTGGAGGAAGCCACTTGGGAACGTGAGTTGGAAGTCCGAGAGAAATATCCGGACTTGTTTGTTGATATGTAATCTTATATTTAAATTTTACATTTTTGTTGAACTTAAGAGCTTTTATATATGTCTTAAGTTGTGAAACATTGAAAATGTTTTGATTATTGGAAGTATGTTTTGGAACTTGCCTCATATGGAAGTTGAATGTAACATTATATGTGTTAAGTATATTGTTGAAATTGGAAAGATAGTGCATAATGTTGATGCATGTTGAAAATACATATGTTGTTTACACATTGTGATATGTCTCTTGTTAAAGGGATGGGATGACTGGTAATGGGTCGAATTGTTGAATGTTCAAGTGTAACATTGTCTAAATTGGAGAAAAACTTGTTTTTGAAAACTTGTGCTTAATTTCGGGGGCGAAATTCTTTAAGGGGGGGAGGTTATAGCGATCTCGGGTTTACCCTTGTTGTACAGTGATCCGGACATGTGTCCGTGGATGTTGGTTGTTGTTTATTATCGTGTTTGCATCCTTTGTACCTTGTATATCGAGTTATAGGATGTGTTGGGCGGATTTGTTTCAGGTTGGTTGAGTTTAGAAACCAAAACTAGTTGCCCAGATTTTTGGCCTGTAAGCTCGAGCGGAGGTGTTGGCGCTCGAGCGTAGATTACACCCATTCAGTAATTGTTGTGCAGTGTTGTACGCTCGAGCGTAGGGTTGGGAGCTCGAGCGGAGGCCTGGTTCTGCAAAAGTGCTGGGCGAATGCATTCTGCGCTCGAGCGGAAGTCTGTGAGTGGCCGCTCGAGCGGGGTGTTTTACGCTCGAGCGGAGACCTGGGTTAAAGTTCCGAATTTGTGACTCTTTAAATCACTTTTTCACTTTCTCTTCTCTCTCTTACTTTTCCAAAATCACCATTGTTGAGCCTCTCACTCTAGACTCTACCTTCTCTCTAGGTTTTGATCTAGTAGGAGTGATTTACTCACCTTTGGCCTTTACAAAAAAGTTGTTGATCGTCGAGGGCTACATTTTAATCTGAAAATCACGGGTTTTGGAGCACGTTGGGTTTTGTCGTCTTCTCCTTTGGGACTCCGAATTTGAGGTAGGGATAACCTACTCCTCTCTATGGGTTTTGTCTTTAAATTTTGGTATTTTGAGATGTTGGGCTTGGTTTGGTAATTTTGTGAAAGTTTGGGGCTTTTGTGTAATTTTACAAAAGTTGGGGTTTTATTCATAATAAACCTAGATGCATGTTTGGCATAGAAAACGGAATGATTGTTGAATCATTGATGAAAATGGGACCTAAGGGTTGAAATAGTAATTATGGAAAATGGCCTAATTACATTGTTTAATTAATTGGGATAATTAATTGGTGAGAAATGAGGAAATAAAATGTTGATTGAATATCCATTTGTGCATTTATTTTCTGTTTTAGAAATAACTGCTTTGGGCTATCGGTGGAGGATAGTCGAGATTGTTGTAGACAATGCATGATGATTAGGTAAACGGAAACTAATCAATGGAATGTGTCATGGAACTTGACGGTTGATAGAATACATTAATTGTGTGTATTGTGTGATTGTATATAGAACCAATGTGTTTATATACGTTATGTGTAGAGGAGGAGATAGGGGATGTACTCCGCGGTTTAGGGGAAGATAGGGGATGTACCTCTAAACCGGATAGGTATTGGGAGGAGATAGGGGATGAACTCCGTAGACAGAGCTCATATGCTTGTCTAGAGAAGTGAAGATAGAGCTCATATGCTTATCTTTGTGAAGTGTGGATACAGCTTGTATGCTTATCTGTGGATATTGTTGATATACATATCTGTTGTAGAGTGTGGATACAGCTTGTATGCTTATCTGTGGATATTGTTGATATACATATCTGTTGTAGAGTGTGGATACAGCTTGTATGCTTATCTGTGGATATTGTTGATATACATATCTGTTGTAGAGTGTGGATATAGCTTTTATGCTTATCTGAATGTGAGATATAGTTTTTATACATATCTGTGGAAATGATGATAGAGCTAGCAAGCTTATCTGTTGAAAAAGGGAAAATGAAAAGTAATTGGGACTTGTAAGTCGTTGACATAAATATGTAATTTATGTGATTGTATCAGTGTTGACCAACTATCAATTGCTAATGTTTTAGTCATTATCCATGGTTGGTTTAGTGTATTTCTACTGGGCTGTGGCTCACCCTATATGGGAATATCATTTTCAGGTGCAGGAAGCATGCCACCTCCAAGGACATAGCTTGGGAGGCTAGAGGCGGACATAGTGTAGTTGTTTACTTTTGATGTATTACATGTAACTTCAAGCCAAGGGCTTAATGTGTAAACGAGTTAGTACTCTTTTGTTGAAACCAAGTGTTAACTTGGAAAGCTGTAAGCCCGTAGGGCATTTTGTTTTGATGTTAACATGTAATACTTATGTAATGGAATTCGAATGAATAAAGGAATGCGGTTAGTTTATATGTAAATGCATGTCCTATTTGATGGGTTTAATGTTATTATTTTGAGGGCGTTACACAGTCTACTACAGCCACAGCTAGGGCTGTGGGTGGGCTCATAGGCCCCTATTTGGGGGGAGCTAGAAGAGTATGTTCCTTTCTATTGAGGTAAGAAACATCTTCTATTCCTTTCTTATGCTTTTTCTTATACATGGCTGTGTTGCTGCAACATTGTGTCCTTGCTGCCCAGGTGAAGAAACCACACTGGTTGTCTTACCCATGTGCTGCCACTGTCCATGTGACATGACCATAAAGAAAGGATTGGTTTTCCCTCAGCTGATGATTTTTCTTTAGTTTTTCATGTATGAATGTCTAAGTTGATTGGTTTACTTTTTGGGTTGAAAATTTTGCCCTAAATCTGGATGCTTTTAACATAATGCATCTGACCTTTCTCAATGATAAAAGTGTTTTTTTTTTTTTTCTTTTTTCTTCTTCTTCTTCTTCTTTTTTTTTTTTTAATCTTTTCTAAATCCCAGATTAGGAACAAAAAGCGGACCTTGGAAATTGGTTTGGTCGGAGATAGAGTAGGAAAATGCCTGAACTCATGCATAAGCTCCGAGTTCCATATTTTCCCCCTCTGTGCATAATGATGAATTCAAACATAATTTCATGATGGGGTAACTGTTTATGTTATGGAGATTCACAAGTACATAAAAGAAAATTATCTTATTTTGAAGTAAAATATGGCTTGATTCCATTAGTTCTAAAATTTCATGTTTATGTGCATTGGCAGAACATATTTTGCAAGGCTCTTGGAAATTTGATGTTGTTAGTTAGAATATATATTCCAATAATGTTGTCATACATTACAACACAAGTTCATCATAGAACTTTGGCAACATCACTCTCCTCAAAACAATTTTTGCATCCCAGGGATTGAGTGTTAAAGACCTTGTTGTTCTTTTAGTTGTAGTAATTTGTCTACTTGGATGATTGTTAACTTGTTGTGCTTGCTGGTATGGCTCATTTGAGAGTTGTGTTGTTGTGTTTGGGAGACTTACCACTCACTTACGATGGTTGTTTTATGCTTCAAATGGTTTCATATATTTTTTTTACTAACTTGGTAATACAAAGGCAAAGCAGTGAAACATTTCAGATATTGAAATTGGACTTTTATTAGACTTTATGCAACTAGGATTAGATTGAGAAGATTTGTCAGTGAGAGTCCTAACTGTTGATTGGCTTTGATTTTGCTGTTTCTGCAATATTAACCTGGTGCTTATCTTTTCTCTTTTTTCTTTTTTGCCCCTTGCAAATAGCGTGAAGATGTAGCTTATAATTCTGACTACGGAACCCCCATCCACACTCATTGATCTTCTTCCTTTCTCCAGTGGTGATGATAACTTAGCTTTAGCACCTGAGCGGTAAGCTATTACACATTAATGGGATGCACCTTGGGAGGGACCAATATAAGTTGTATGAACTTACGACACATTAATGGGATGCACCATTTGTGAATTAGCCTTAAAATTAATTTTTTGTTCTCATAATCTCAAAAAAAGTCTGTTACAGGGATAAATTGTATAATTGATCTAATTGTAAATTGATGAGTTACTAATGTTTTTAATCTTTTGTATAATTGATCAATTACTAAAACTTTTAATTTATTTTTTTGCAGATTGGATTAGAGTGGCATTTTTGACGTGCAACAATGATGTAATTTGCTTGAATGTTCATTTTTGTTTGATAAGGATACACATACTTTTTGGAGTTGCACTAGTTATTGTTGGATTTTTGGTGGAATTGAACAAGTTATAACTTTTGGATATTTTGTGGATATTTCACTATTTTATTGTATTATGATGAAATTATTTGTAATGATGAATGAATATCTTCATTTTGTTAATTCGTAAATGTGTTGATAACAGGTTAGGTTAAATTGTGATGGAATTGTTATATTCAACAGGTTTCAACATGAACAGGGTCATATTTGTTGAACTAAAATTTAGATTTTGATAAAATAGGTATATAATGTGGAAAAAAATATTATGGAATTAGTGACAAAATTTTTCATCCCTAAAGAAGGTTTTTTTTTTTTTGTCTCTTATTTAGTTTAGGTGGATGATTAATTTTGTCATGAATTCTTTATTTCGTCGCTAAATGAATTTGTCATGACAAAAAATATTGTCACTTTTTGTCACTATTACCCTCAATGTGTGACGAATTTTTTTTGACATTATTTCATTATTTTTAATGATGAATTTATTTTTGTCTCTATTAGTAGCTTATTTGACAAAAAAATTTCGTCTTCGTTTATATTAAACGTGACAAAATTATTTTGTCTCCATTTCTTATTTTTATGACAAAATACTTTTGTCTCTAATTTCTCTTTAAATGACAAAATATTTTGTCGCTAATTACTTCCAAGTATGTTCCCAACAGAATGTATTGGAGACAAAAAAATTCGTCACAAATTTATCATTTTTAATGATGAATTTGTTTTTGTCTCTATTGGTAGCTTCTTTGACAAATTTTTTTTTGTCTTCGTTTATATTAAACGTGACAAAATTATTTCATCTCTATTTCTTATATTTATGACAAAATACTTTTGTCTCTAATTTCTTCCTTTAATGACAAAATATTTTGTCGCTAATTACTTACAAGTATGTTCCCAACAGAGTGTATTGGAGACAAAAAAATTCGTCACAAATTTTTCATTTTTAATGATGAATTTATTTTTGTCTCTATTGGTAGCTTCTTTGACAAAAAATTTTCGTCTTCATTTATATTAAACGTGACAAAATTATTTCGTCTCTATTTCTTATATTTATGACGAAATACTTTTGTCTCTAATTTCTCCTTTAATGACAAAATATTTTGTCGCTAATTACTTACAAGTATGTTCCCAACAAAGTGTATTGGAGACAAAAAAATTCGTCATAAATTTATCATTTTCAATGACGAATTTTTTTTTTTTGTCTCTAAGACCCTTTAGCGACAACCCTTTGGCGACAAAATGGGTGACGAAAAATATTCGTCGTAATTACTTTGGGTGACGAAATATATACATTTTGGGACAAATTTGTTTCGTCTTTAAATCCCAAATTTGTTTTAGTGTATATTTCAATCACTTTTAAGGGTATAAAAGTAATTCCAACAATTGGATGGAGAAACAGACATTCACTTTAGTCTAGAGTAAGGGGGGTTGTAGTGTTTTAAAGTTGAGGGGGGTGGAATGCATTTTTGAGACAAAATACTGGGAGTAATCAAATTTTCTAGGGGTAATCATATTATGCACCATAATTTGTGCCAGTTAAGCTGTGAATGCACCATTAAATATCGGGTGTTTATGCTGTGAATGCACTATACTTAAGCTGTTGTAATTTTTAATCCAAGCACTATTACCTTGCTATAAAGCCCTTGCTCTCAGGATGGAAATGGGGTGATTTTTGTAATTTTTTTTATGATGTTATGTTTTTTTTTGTTTGCACATTGAAGCTTTTTGGTATCACCTTTAAGTATATTGAATTTAATGTTTAAATTCATCATTGAGGGGCATGATGCACATTATTTTTTTAGCAAAAGTAAGGTGAAAATGTGATAAATCTGCAATGGGTCTTTTATCATCATCATCAAGGCAGTGACCAATCAGACTAATAAGATGGATTGAAGACTCATCAAAATCCAAATTAGATCAAAGACTCATCATCATGGGATATAATACCCTTGGCCTAGTGTGCGAGAACCTTGCTAGTGAAGGAATTATATATTTGAAAAATTAAATTTATGAAAATATAAAATTAGTAATTTTTATACAAATTTATTCTAATTTGATAATTATTGATCTAGACATTATATTCATCAATTTTATATTAGTATTACAAAAGACAACATAAGAGATGTTAATTAATAGATAGCATTAGTCCAAGAACTATAATTGGGTCATTTTGGATCTATTTCGATGATGGAAATCGTTCAATATTTAGTATTTTTCAAATAGATCATTCATATAAAAAAAAATAAGTTGATTGAATATTAATAATCACATCTAGATTATATTTGCTTTTACAAAATTTGATGGCAATTTTGATTTTAAAAAATAGGCATTTTGTTCAAACAAATGTGAATCAAATGTGTGATTATTGATTTCGATCAACTTAATATTTTTTACAAATGATCTATTTTAGAGACATTAAAAATTAAACGATCTCACAATAGATCTACTAAATTTAAATATTCTCTCAAGTTAAAATTCTAATATGAGAGAAACCAAATCCTCTCTAAAAAATCCCTTGGTGCTTATGTAAAAACCACATTAATAAGAAAATTAGACTTGAAATAAAGATCATGAGTTTAACACACACATACAAAAAAAAACAAAAACAAAAAAATCTGGCCATATAGATAACTCATATATATATATATATATTTTATTTATCATAATTCTTAATTTTTTTTTTTATTTTTTTTTTTAAATTTATGCATACGACTAGTACATATATACAAGAATTATGAAGTTAGGTGGGAATGGTGGCTAGAGCATAACAATGCATTTTTGGGTTGTCATTTTTGCCTTGTCCAACTGTAATGATTGAGGCCTTACATTTATTACATATTCATTCACAATAATATTGGAATTATACCTATCATTATTAAGTGTATAATAAATTAAAAATTAAAAAATATCCCATCACATTATTATGAGTAAAATTATAGATATTTTTGAGGATGTCAAACATTTTTTTTTTTTTTACACAATAACAACTAATGGTTGTTTTGAGATGATGATTAAAAATTATTTTTTTGATTTTTTTTATAAAAAATGTGTAAAAAATATAAAAGATAATATGATTCAAAATGAATTAAAAAGTGAAAGATGACTTTTAGGGATAGTTTGGAATGATCTAAATAAGTGTATTTTTGACTTTTCATGAAATATGAGTTGTGTATGAGTTGAGTTTGAAGTGATATGATAGAAAGGTGATGTGATTTAAATAAGATAGTGACTTTTTGACTTTTTATTTTTTTTAAGTTATGACAAACAAGATCTAAATTGGACGTATATGGATTTCGCAGCTATTTTTTTTTTTTTAATGACAAAAGCACCCTTAATAATGACAACCACTAAGAAAAGAGAGAAAATTGTCATCAGGTTCGGTTGGGTTGTAGGTTAGTATTTTAATTTTTTGACTTTTTAATTATTTTAACTTAGGTTAAAAAGTTTCGTTTGGAATAAATCTTTTAACTTTTTTAAGAGAAAAAATGAAATAATTATGGTTTAGATATGACGTTTTGTCTTATTAACTTTTCAACTTATTTTATCATTTTATAACTATTTTAACCCAAAATTGGAATGCCAAATGAAGGCATTGTAGATTCCTGGCTTCATCTAGAATATGCAGAGCATTATTACGTAATAAAAAACAATAATAACATAGTAATTAGATTTATATATTTTTTTTATATTTCACTATATTGTTATTGTATTAATTTAATAGGTCTAACTTCTTTTTGTTGGCAAATTACACTAACAGTCCCTATAGTTTGAGACTCGTGTCACTTTAATTTTTGACTTTTCAATTATGATACATTTGACCCTGAATTTTGAATATTGTTCCAAATAATGACTATTAAAGATACCATTGCTCAATTTCCAGGGCAAAATCGTTAATTTGATAAAATATAAACTAATTTGACAAAAATAAATGTTAAAAAAATATTTTTGAATTTTTAAAATTTTTTCCACCCACCACAAACAAAATTATGAAAAATTGATAAATCTTGTAGACATTTATTTATTTACTAAATTAACTTTTATTATGTATTTGGATAATAATCATGTAATGAGTGATAGTTAGGCTTTTAATGTGTGATCGATATATTTAATATATGAAATATTTTTAGTCTTGAATTTTTTGATTTAATGGATTAGTTTAATAATAATATCAAAGTTGTCGCCATATTTGATTTTTGAAAAAAAGAATGTTATTGTGATATTGTAAACAGATATGGTTGGGATATGAATTGAATGAAATTATGTGTTAAGTCTATGATTAAGAATGTTAAGCAAGTAATTAAATGAAATTATGTGTTAAGTCTATGATTTGCATAGCTTATTGAAATACAATAATATCTTATTGATTAATTGAGATACAAATATTTGAAAAATAATTTTTTAATAAATTCTCCTTAAAACTACTAGTATAATTTTTCAAAAAAAATATATTGTTTTGTGTCACATATTTTGAATTTTCATAAAATGTACCTGTAATTAATGGTTATGTAAAAAAAGAAGAGAATACGACTTAAAACTAAGATAATAAATTTAGCAAATTAAGCCCTTACCACTCGAGTGAGTAATAAATATTTTATGTATATTTTTTTAATCATTATTTTTATATTATTATTATTATTTTTTAAAATCGCACCTGCATTAAATGTACAACCCGTTAATATATATATCTATATAATAAGATAGGAAGGTTTTTGAAAATATGTAAAATGTATGTGAGATACATTTTAATCCAATGGTTTACATTGCCTCATCTAAACTTCAATGGTTGAGATCTGTTCATTTCCCGCCCAAACTTGAATGGCATCATCACTCTCTCTCTCTTCTCATCTATCTTTCACAGATACATCTCTCTCTCCCTTCTCAAAAGTTCTCTCTTTCTTTTCTCTTGCGATGACCACCGCCATCGCGACACTGACGACTACCGACCACATCTCTTCTCCCTCGCCGGAGACCCAATCCCTCATCTCCCTTCATCACTGTAAGGCAACAGACCCATATCATTTTAGGGCTCTATTTTTTACTTGCATTTTGTTCATCTTCGTAGAAATGAACAAAATGCAGACCCATAGAGGAGATATTAGAGATCGGAATGGTTCACGGTGCACAGATTTGAGTTGAAACCCTAGGTCGAAAGCTCCATTTGCGAGCGACCTATCGCGGAGGCGATTTTGTTTCAGCAACAGTTGCAGGATGGTGGCATCGGGGCGATTGGGCATTACACTTGGTTCTAGGGTTTTGAAAACCCCTCTCAGTGACGATGCGATCTGGAAACACCTTCGAGAGGCAGAGTTCGATGAAGACTCCATCAGAAGGAGGGACAAAGCTGAGGTTTATCTAATTCCTCCATGTTTACATTTATTGATTTTTTTTTGTTTGTTTCTTTTATTGTAATTTATTGATCTTTATGTGAAAATCAAGAACATATACTCATATTTAAACAAAAAAAAAAAGTTCATTTTGATGGGTTTTATTGGATTACTAGGAATTTCACTTATTGTGTTCATGATCAGATACATACATACATACATACATACAGAGAGCTCAAATCAAAGAGAAAAATTGTGGGTAGTAAAGAAGTAAATAAAAAAAGTAAAGAATTACAAACAGAGTATTACAATTGTGGTAGGACATTGAAGCGTGTGGATCAACACAAAGAACTGAAGAATGGTTTCATTCAGATTTCATTTATTATTGTTTTTTTTTTTTAATTGTTGGGTTTGATTGTTGTGAAATAGTAAATCTCCAATTTTTTTTTTCTTCCATTTAATTTATTATTAATTTTTTTTTTGTTTTTTACTATAATATTTTCTATTTGTGAAATACTGCTGCAGAGTTGAGAGAAGGTTGGAAACAAGCGATTTGAATGAGGAAGATCAAACTCAGCTCCTCGACACCCACCCTCCTCGGCTTCCTTTGAACTCGCACTCGCACCCCTTTAATGTTGTGTTGCGTCTCCCCTTCTCTCTCTGTGTTTGTTTTTGGCTGTTGGATCGCCGCCATTCAAGATCACCATTGAAGATCAGCATTCAGAAAAAGAAACACTGAAATTGCCCTTCTCTCGCCGCCATTGAAGATCACCCAATCAATTATAATGTTGTGTTGCGTCACCCCTTCTCTCTCTGAAATTTTCTCTACTTTTATGTTTGTATTTATTTAATTCTTCAAATGCAAAATCAACCTACTTTGATTCCTTTGTCAAATCAACCTACTTTCGCTCATCCTTGCTTTGGTGAAAAAATTGGCCCCCCTCGATTTTGATATAGATTTGATGAAATGGGTGGATCAGATTTTAGCATTTTTTTTTTCAAATTTGATGAAGGATTGGAAATGCTAATAAATATAGATTTCTGAATGCTGGTTGTGTTGTTAAGCTTGAGAGTCTGATAGATCTTAAATTTGGTGATGGGTTCTGTTTTTTTTATTTGAGTTTCAATGACTTTGATTTTGGGGGTATACGGTGCTGTCAATCTACAACTTGGCTCTAATTGTTCTCTTCTAATAACACCTAATCCACTATTTGATAGCATTCATTCTCTTCTCTTTCATGGTTGTTTTTCGGGATCGGTACCTGAATTGGGTTGGTTAAATATACCAGGTGGAGCAATTAGATGAAGCAAACAATGGACCTATTCTATATGGATTTTACAAAGAGCCACCGCGTGGTGTTGTAGCTACTTGGTCAGAAACTCAGAGCACCTATATCCAGCTCATCTTTACAAGGCAAGTTAGTTAATTTTGTTATGCAACATAGATATTCAAGTCAAAGGTGGTGGAGTAAATTCTTTTCTTTTTCTTTTTGTTATAGGATTGGGTGTATATATTGAATGAGGGGTCTCAAATAAATATTTGGTACAGTGTGAACTCTCCGAGCTCATCTTCTCTAATCCTTATAATTGCCTAAGGTATGTTTACACTTCCTGACCAGCTTCTTCAAGGAACTACTACTTTATCCACTTTCATGCATCACTACAATCATATAATTATGTCTTTAAGGCATGCTTGGAAGTCTTATGGTAATTGAATGATATGTTTTTTTTAATATAGTTTGAGGTTTTGTATATTCTATTGTTATGATGTATTTTAGAGTGTTTTTCTCATAATTTTGGATACAATTTTGCTATACATATGTTTATGCACACATATATATAAAAGCAAAACTACCCATTTTGATTCTTTTGTCAAATCACGAGTAACGAGCCGTTGATTTGAGTTACTTACAGTTTGATGTTTTGTATATTCTGTTGTTATGAGCGATTTAGAGTGTCATTCTCATAATTTTGGATACAATTTTGTTATACATATGTTTATACACACACATATATGTATTTACTTCATTGTTAAAAAGCAAAAGCTACCCATTCTGTTGTTATGAGCAATTTATATGTATTTACTTCATTGCTGTTATGGGTTTATGATTTTCTTTCCGTTTTGCTCCTTTTTCCCCATTCAATGTAGGAAAAAATTGATTAATAAACATAATGTTAGGTTTTATTTCTTGGCAAACCCGTTTGACAAAACTCCTTTGAGTTGTAATTGTATTCGCATTTTTATTTCAATGAGACTTTGAGTGTTTAGATGCGAATCCAACCCGAATCAAGCATTTCAGAGAAGTTTGTGATGATAAAGCTTTCAAGATTGCCACTTCGCTGATTATGACGGGGATCGAAAGAAAAGAAAAAAGTGTGTGGAAAAAAAAAAAAAGGAAAAAGATTCATTGATTGAGGGGGAGCCTCCGCCTTTACTCACCAAATACCCCTTGATTCCTAGTGGTTTGACTTTCCTTTGTCGTACTTAAGATTCTCTTGTCAGAGGTCCGGCTTTCATATCACTACTAAGATTGAATCTAGTATTTGTCGAACTCCAAGTGTCACACACACACCTTTTATCATGGGATCTATGCTTCTCACATAATACATCACTTTCTTTCATGAGAAATCTTCTACAGACTGTGCACATTGTGTTTTCTTGTAATGGTGCTTCTTGGATAATCTTATGTGTTTTAAGGTACTAATATGAAATTCCTTGCTTGCTCCACCATATTATTTTTTGTCGTTTTCTTCTTGTTCACTGTTTTCAGTGTTTGTGGTTGCTTTTAGTGAGGGGGAGTTTGGTTCATTTTGATATGTTTTGGTAAGGGAAATTGGCTATTTGTTTTGCATGTTGCTATGCCCTTTTTGCCCGTCTTGTATGTTCATGGTATTTACATCGTCATATCATTGCTTGTGTGGTTTATGATCTTGCTTTTGTTGTTTGAGAGTTGTTGTTCATGAGTCTTAGTTTTCATCTATTCATGTTTTCCATCTCATGTTTCAAGATAATCGTGTCATATGTCTATTGCTTTTTCATATACTATTGTGGGACTAATAGTTGTTTTGGAGATTGTGGCACTAATAACTATTTTGCAGATCATGACCTTAAGAAAGAAGTTGGCTTTTGTTGGCTGTAATGGGTTGGGGTGTTTAGGATTTTTTTTGTTAGGTGTGTTTTGTCACGGCATTGCCAAAGGGGGAGATTGTTAGGTTTTATTTCTTGGCAAACCCGTTTGACAAAACTCCTTTGAGTTGTAATTGTATTCGCATTTTTATTTCAATGAGACTTTGAGTGTTTAGATGCGAATCCAACCCGAATCAAGCATTTCAGAGAAGTTTGTGATGATAAAGCTTTCAAGATTGCCACTTCGCTGATTATGACGGGGATCGAGCTGCCCGGTCAGCTCGCGGGGGTCCAGGGGGCAGCGCCCCTTGGCGGGTCCGGGGCAGCGCCACGGCGGGGTTGAGGGGCAGCGCCCCCGAAGCAAAATGCAAAAATGCATTCAAAGTTGCCTGTCCGAGCCTGTTATTTTTTTTCCAGTTTTCCAATTTTGGCCTGTCCGCTCGAGCGGGGAAAGGGACGCTCGAGCGTGAATTGGAAGTTCTCAGCATCTCTGCAGTCGCCTGTAAAAATACTGGAAGGTGTGATTGTACGCTCGAGCGGATTCTCCTACGCTCGAGCGCATCTCAGTTTGTTCGCACGCAGTTTTTGGTCAGTCCGCTCGAGCGGGCTGTGGTGAGCTCGAGCGGAGATCGCGAGACAGATTCTATAAATTCGCGTGTTGGATCAGATTTTAAAAAAAAAGAGGACTTCTCCAGATCTTCTTTTTGGTTTCTAGGGTTTATATCTGGGGATACTTTGGGAGTTTTCTTTGATGTTTTTATTGAGTATTCAACTCATGATCTAAAGAGAGTACATCAAAGGTTTGTTTGTTATACACAAAAGAGAGAGTTATTCTTCAGTTGTGGATTCTGAAGAATTCGAGCCTGAAGCTTTGGTGGAATCCGGAGTGGCTCATCAGAAAGACAATTCCGTGGTGAAGATGGGGTTGGAAGAGGCACATAGAGGTTGGTTCAATTAGGCGTTGTGGATTCGCTAGGTAATTGAGAGTATACCTGTGTAATTCCTTTAATTCTTCTTAGTGGATTGTTCTTGTGGCTGTTGCCCGTGGTTTTTTGATCACAGTTGGAGGTGTCCAATTGTGGTTTTTTCCACGTTAAAATCGTTGTGTCTCTTTGTCTTGATTGTTTGATTGTTTGATTGGGATTTGTTAGGTCCCTGTGTTGTCAAATCCGGAGACAAAATCTTGTGTTAATTTAAAAAACTATGTTTTTCTGTTTTTCTGTTTTTGTACTGTCCGCTCGAGCGGAGACTCCTGAGCTCGAGCGTAGAGTAGCAGGTCACAGTAGTTTGACAGGACAAGCACAGATACTGGTGGGTGTGATTGTCCGCTCGAGCGGAAACTCCTACGCTCGAGCGCAGCTCTGTTTCTTCGTATGCAGTTTTTGTTCAGTCCGCTCGAGCGGGCTATGTTGAGCTCGAGCGGAGATCGCGGTTTCAGATTCTTATTTAAAGCTGCTAACGTTGTTTTGTTGGATACGTTTTTCCTAGATCTGATCAAAACAAACTAGGGTTGAGTTTAAAGTCTTCTTGGGAGATTTTTGAGAGTATTTCTTGATGTCTTGAGAAGAGTTCTTCACTCAGGATCTAAAATACATACATCAAGGAGTTGGTTTCTTTATATTCAAGAGAGAGTTCTCTTCGGTGGATTCCGAAGATTCTAGCATATAGTTTCGAAAGGTGTTTGATTCTATATGTGGGTGAGGTTGTGGAATCAACTTCAAGATTGATCAGTTCCGAGATGAAGTCGTGAAAAAGAGTTACAGAAGATTCGGAGACAGATTGACTAAGTTGGGTAATTTGTAAGCTATCTTTGTAATCTTTTTACTTCAGTAGTGGATTGATTTATGGCGTTTCGCCCGTGGTTTTTTAATCACAGTTGGAGGTGTCCAATTGTGGTTTTTTTCACGTAAAAATCTTTTGTGTCGATTTATTATTTAATCTGACAAAACAAACAATCTAAATCACTTTCGTAAGTGCTTGTTGATTTAGATTGTGTGTTTTGGATTTTTGGGATTTGGAATATTTTAATCTTGATCTAATCACGAATCACTTAGATTTTCAATTGGTATCAGAGCGGGTCACTCTTTGTTTTTTCAAAACTATAGGAGTGTGATTTTGTGTGATTAGTATCATGGATTCTATTCGTGAAGGTAACTCCACTCATAGACCCCCTTTACTAGACGGTACAAACTATTCTTATTGGAAAGCTCGTATGAGAGCATTTTTAAAATCCATCGATGAGAAAGTTTGGCACTCCGTAATCTTTGGATGGAGTGAACCTACAATCACCATTGATGGGAGTGATATTCCTAAACCCCTGGATAAATGGGACGCAATTGATTACCAGAATTCGAGTTGGAACAGCAAAGCTCTCAACTCCCTCTTCTGCTCTGTCACACCTGAAGAATTCCGTCGAATTTGCACGTGTGAAATAGCAAAAGAGGCGTGGGATATTCTTGAAACGATTCACGAAGGTACCACCTCTGTTAAAAGGGCAAAACTTCAACGTCTCACGTCCGCCTTTGAAACCCTTTTTATGCGCGATGATGAGACGTTCGATGAATTTTATGCAAAACTCAGTGATATCGTGAATTCCTGTTTCACTCTCGGTGAGAAAATCCCGGAAGCAAAAGTTGTTGGAAAAATTTTGAGGTCCCTTCCCGAGAGGTTCCAACCAAAGGTGACAGCCATTGAGGAGGCTCAGAATGTTGATACCCTCAAGCTCGATCAATTGGTTGGAAATTTGCAGACTTATGAAGCCCACCAAATTTCTAAGAAAAAGCAAAAAGAAAATATGGCCTTCACGAGTGCCCATGAGACTGCAAAACCTCCGGAGACTGAATTTGATTTAGAGTCTGAGATGACGGCTATGCTTACAAAACAGTTTAAAAAATTTTTGAAAAAGAAGCCGAATTTCAGAGCCCCTATTTCAAAAGATAAGAGTAATGACAAACCCAAAAATGTTCCACCAAAATTTGCTCAAACTACTGAAAAAAAAATTGTTAGGGGACCAGGGGTCAAGTGTTATGAGTGTCAAGGCTTTGGTCACATTGCCCTTGAATGCCCTTCGAAAAAGAATCGAAAGAAAGTCTACACTGTAACTTGGGATGATGAAAGCGGGTCGGAGCAAGAACCCGAAGAACCTGAATCTGGAGAAGACGGGGATAGTGCTTTTATGGCTTTTTGGTCCACTTTCACTCAAACTCTTCCAAAGCCAGCGGAGTTAGCTCGTGGTCAGAACTTGCATCATGCTCCTACTTTTGATGGAAGTAACTACCTGTTTTGGAAAATCAGAATGAGGGCTTTTCTGAGAGCCTTTGATCCAGAAGGCTGGCAGGCCATTGAAGAAGATACAGAAAGTGTTGACAGTCCGAGCAATCTGAGAGCCCTTAGCACTATTCGTAGAGCAATTTCTGCTGAAGAACAGCAACGGGTTGTTCGTTGCACAAAGGCTAAAGAGGCATGGGAAATTTTGAGCCAATTCCATGAAAGAGGAAACTCACATTCACCACCATCCAGCGACTTTTCAGTCTTAGTTGCAAGATTGGAGGAGGCAAAGGAGAATGAAGAGCAAAAAGAGGATGATGAGACATCTGAGGATAATGAGGAGATCAATGGCGATGAACTACAACAAGCCTACGAAAAGCTGTACGAGGAATCTTTGAATTTATCCAAACTCAACGACATACTCTCTCTCAAGCTCAAGACATGTGAGAGTGAGAATGTCAGGCTGAAAGAAGAACTTGTAGCAGCAAAGCAGAATATTGTCAAGATCTCGAGTGACAGGCAAGACTTATGTGGAAAATTACTATCCTCTGAAACTGAAAGGAATGAACTTCTGAAGGTGTATTCCACATTTGAAGAAAAGCTTGAAAGTCTTGAGCTGTCACAAGCCAGATTGGAAGAGATAATCTGTCAAAAGGATGAAGAGCTTCGGGTTGCTAGAACCACTATTGCCATGTGGAACAAAGGTTCAAAATCCTTAGAAGACATCCTCGGGTCTCAGCAAATGGGTTGCGACAAAAGCGGGTTAGGCTATGATGCAACAGCACACAAGGGACAAGCCTCTACTTCACATGACAAGAAGACTCAAGCAAAGGGAAAATTGAAGGTAGACCAGGCTGATCTCTCTCTCCGTCTACCGAAAGCTGGTAAAATCAACAAAAAGGAGGTAAAACCAGTTTTTATTTGTCATCACTGTGGTAGGTATGGCCACATTCGTCCTTACTGTTTTGAACTCTTTGGTAAGGTGTCTCAAAAGGGTAGAAATTCTAATACTTTTTGGGTTAGGAGACAACCTTACATGTCTAGGCTGAACACCAAGACTAAAAAGGTTTGGATTAGAAAAGAGGATTTGACTTGTTTTGTTGCTCACACTGCTCTAAAAGCACGTGATTCACACATGTGGTATCTTGATAGTGGGTGTTCTCGCCATATGTCCGGTAACAAATCCTACTTCACCTCCCTTGACAAATATGAAGGAGGAATTGTTACCTTTGGAGACGGTGGCACTTCGAGAGTCATTGGTAAGGGCTCTATAAGTGTTGCTGGTCTTCCCAAGCTAGATAATGTTTTATTAGTTGATGGTCTTAAAGCAAATCTTTTAAGCATTAGTCAAATGTGTGATTCCCATCATGAAGTATTGTTTTCTAAAAATAAATGTGAAATTTTGGATAAAAAAGGAAATACTGTCTTACATGGGGTTCGCACATCTGATAACTGCTATGGGATTGTTACAACTAATGATCTCACTTGTCACTCTGCCATCATTAGTAACATTGATTTGTGGCATCAAAGATTAGGTCACATGAATTTCAATGACCTAACTAAGATTGCCAACAAAGAGCTTGTGAGGGGAATACCTAAACTAGGTAAGACTTTGAGCCATGTGTGTGGACCATGTCAGCTTGGAAAGCAAACCCGTGCTCCTCATAAAAAAGTGAACAGCTTTACAACCAAACGTCCTCTTGAATTAGTTCACATGGATTTAATGGGTCCTACTCGCACTGAAAGCATCGGAGGTAAAAGATACATTTTTTTAACTGTTGATGATTTTACTCGATTTTCGTGGGTAAATTTTTTAAGAGAAAAATCTGATACGTTTGATGCTTTCCAGGCCTTAGTCCCTAAAATCCAAAATGAACAGGGTGTTTCCATTGGGCGTATCATAAGAATCCGAACTGATCATGGTCGTGAATTTGAAAATAGTTCGTTTTCAGATTTTTGTGATATGCATGGAATCAAGCATGAATTTTCTGCTCCTATTACTCCACAACAAAATGGAGTTGTTGAGAGGAAGAATAGGGTTGTTCAAGAAATGGCTAGGGTCATGCTCCTTAGTAAGAAACTTCCTCCTAAGTTTTGGGCTGAAGCCTTAAATACTGCTGTTTATGTCATAAATCGCGTGTACTTAAGGCCCGGCACTTTACAAACTCCATATGAATTGTGGAAGGGGTTGAAACCTAATGTAAAATACTTCAAAACTTTTGGGAGTAAGTGTTACATCTTCAAAGATAGAGAGCCTTTGGGCAAATTTGACTCCCGAAGTGATGAAGGTATTTTTCTAGGGTATTCAACCACTAGTAGGGCATTTAGAGTCTATAACCTGCGAACTTCATCTTTAATGGAATCTATAAATGTGGTTATAGATGACACAGGTGCACCTACTCCAGCAACAAATGAGGATGATAATGATGAGTCTCCAATCATGGACACGGAATCACAAAATCAAGGAGAAGGTGTGGACCCATCACAAGAAATGGTTACAGAACCATCTTCACAGGTAAGGTCAAGTCCAAAGAGTGCTCCAAGGGACATAACTCCTGTTGCCCCGGTCACTGCGAGTCCTGAGCTTAAACCATCAGCTAGGGTGAAACTAAATCATCCAGCTCAACAGGTGATTGGAAGTGTCTCGGATCGAATGAAAACCCGAAGACAGATTCGGGATGAGGTATCACATATGTGTTATGTTTCTTTAATTGAACCTAAAAATTTTAAAGAGGCCTTGCTAGATGATAGTTGGGTCAATGCTATGCATGAAGAATTAGGTCAATTTGAACGTAACAAAGTTTGGACTCTAGTTCCCAGACCTAGAGACATGAATGTGATAGGTACCAAGTGGATCTTTAAAAATAAATCTGATGAGAATGGTACAGTTGTTAGGAACAAAGCTAGGTTGGTTGCTCAAGGCTACACACAAGTAGAGGGTGTTGACTATGATGAGACGTTTGCCCCAGTTGCACGTCTCGAATCTATTCGTATTTTGCTTGGTGTTGCATGTTTTCTTGGCTTTAAATTGTTTCAAATGGATGTGAAAAGTGCCTTTTTGAATGGATACTTGAGAGAAGAGGCATATGTTGAGCAACCAAAAGGGTTTGAGGACCCTAAATGTCCCAATCATGTCTACAAGTTAGACAAGGCTTTGTATGGGTTGAAACAAGCCCCTCGAGCTTGGTATGATAGACTTACTACATTTCTTCTTGACAATGATTTTCAAAGGGGTAGTGTGGATAAGACCTTGTTTGTGAAACATACTAAGTCTCATATTCTTGTTGCTCAGATTTATGTTGATGATATTGTGTTTGGATCCACTGCTGAACATCTTGTGAAATATTTTTCTGATTGTATGACACATGAGTTTGAGATGAGCATGATGGGAGAGTTGTCTTATTTTTTGGGTCTTCAGATTAAACAGTCTTCTTCAGGTATATTTGTGTCTCAGTCTAAGTATGCGAGAAATCTTGTGTCTAAGTTTGGTCTTGAGTCTTCCAAGCATGCACGCACTCCCATGAGCACCAGTCTTCACCTCTCCAAAGATTCCTCTGGTATTGATGTTGATCCTACCCTTTATAGGAGTATGATAGGGAGTCTTTTGTATCTTACAGCCAGTCGTCCTGATATTTCTTTCAGTGTCGGTGTCTGTGCTCGTTACCAAGCCAGTCCTAAAGAGTCTCACCTTCTTGCGGTAAAACGCATCATCAAGTATGTTAATGGGACTTTGGGGTATGGGGTTTGGTTTTCCACTGACACTACAGCCGAAATTACTGGTTTTTCTGATGCCGACTGGGCAGGATGTGCTGATGATAGGAAAAGTACATCCGGGGGGTGTTTTTACCTTGGGAATAATCTGGTTTCTTGGCATAGTAAAAAGCAGAATGCCATCTCTCTTTCCACTGCTGAGGCTGAGTACATTGCTGCAGGGAGTTGTTGTGCTCAAATGTTGTGGATGAAGCAAATGCTTCACGATTATGGGATAGAACAGGACACTCTTACTCTTTTCTGTGATAACACAAGTGCCATAAACATTTCAAAAAATCCTGTCCAACACTCTCGCACCAAACACATTGACATTCGTCATCATTTTATTCGAGAGTTAGTGGAAGAGGGCCTTGTTGTTATTGAGCATATTCCCACTGAGCATCAAAAAGCTGATATTTTTACAAAACCCCTTGATCTTCTTCGGTTTGAGTTCCTTAGAAAGACCTTGGGTGTCATGCTCGATCACTAGAGTGTTACCTGTTTCTTGAGTAGGTGTAATTGTTTGTGCCTTATGAATGCTTGGATGTGATAATCTCATTATCATTGATTTCTGTTTACTTGCATCCAATTTTTATATACTACTCATGCTGCTTACAAGATCTCATTGTTCATTGGTCATAGCTCATTTTGAATGCCCATGCTCATTAACCTCATGATCTCATTCTGTACACATCCTTGAGATTAATTGTTGCAGGGGTTTCCGCACATGTGATCAAAGTTCTCTATGGACCACTAACAGTGTTTCTTGTACTTTTACTGTGGAATTGACCGATACTAGCATATCATGGGTGATGTTGAGTCTCTTAACCATCCACCATCTGTTTTCACTTCCACGGTTTCTCCCTCAGTTCCTTGAAGTCCGGGCATTAGGAAAAGGCTACCTCAGAGGCACCAACCAGGCCATCCTTTATGATTTCATCCTTCTCTGGTTTGGTTTCCATACTCTTGAGAGTGAAAGCCACCAGTGAGTGCCCACAAGAGAAAAAAAAAAAAAAAAAAAAAAAAAAAAAAACGGACTCTTTGACTGAGGGGGAGCCTCCGCATTTACTCAACAAATACCCCGTGATTCCTAGTGGTTTGACTTTTCACTGTATTGTTGAGTTACTCTTGATGGAGGTCCAGCCATCCGATCACTACTAGGATTAACTCTAGCTCAGTGACCTCTCATGGATTGCACACACACACTTTTTTATGTGAGCTCTCATTTGGGATTTTGAGGTGTACATTCTCATGTAGCTTATGATCACTGATTATATCTTTTTTGCTATGCTCATGATTTCAAGTGTCGTTTTCTTTTAAAATAAAAAAAAAGGTGCAAGTTCACACGATTCATGAATTGTGGATGATTTCATCGTGGTATTCATTTGGCTCTGTCTGATCATCTATTTTTGTTTCAGGTATCACCCCGTGATTTTGCATATTGGATTGTTTTAAAAAAAAAAAAAAAAGGTGCAAGAGTTACTCTTGTTTTTGTTTTGTTACGCTCGAGCGACTTGTTTTACGCTCGAGCGTGGTTTTCACTCTTGCAGCAGTTTGTTCGTGTTTTGACAGTTCTGAGAGATGGTATTTTGAGCTCGAGCGGTACTAAGTACGCTCGAGCGGACCTGTTTCATACTTAACTCCCTCTCTTGACTCTTCGAGGTATTTTTTTCTCTTCCTGTTTCATTCTCTCGATCTAGGGTTGGTCGTGTGGCTGCATTGTGGTCGATTCTCCTCCCATTCATCATCTTTTCCATTGATTTGCTCGTTGGTAAGTTTTATCCTCTCCTTTTTTCCCGTTTTCTTGTTCTATTTGATATATTTTGTTGATATATTGTTCCGTTATGATATTTTGTTGATATATTGTCCCGTTTTCTTGGATATTGTTGATATATTTTGTTTCGTTTTGTCTTTTGGTTATGATACATGGATATTTTTTGATATTTTGTTCCGTTGGTTCTATTGAATGGATACATTTTGTTATATTCTTATATAGTTCCACAAGTTTTGGTTTTTCTGGTATGTTGCTCGTTTTTTCACAGGTAATTGGGGGATGATGAATTGACTTGATGGATCGATATATGGCAAGATTGGAAAGTTTGTTTGTTCATAGATTTGTTTTGAGTGTGTTAGTATTAGTTTTTGAATCTTGTCTAGTGCTTGTGTTTAAGGATTTTTGTTTAGAGAAGTTTTGTCCGGGAATTGACAAAGGGGGAGATTGTTAGGTCCCTGTGTTGTCAAATCCGGAGACAAAATCTTGTGTTAATTTAAAAAACTATGTTTTTCTGTTTTTCTGTTTTTGTACTGTCCGCTCGAGCGGAGACTCCTGAGCTCGAGCGTAGAGTAGCAGGTCACAGTAGTTTGACAGGACAAGCACAGATACTGGTGGGTGTGATTGTCCGCTCGAGCGGAAACTCCTACGCTCGAGCGCAGCTCTGTTTCTTCGTATGCAGTTTTTGTTCAGTCCGCTCGAGCGGGCTATGTTGAGCTCGAGCGGAGATCGCGGTTTCAGATTCTTATTTAAAGCTGCTAACGTTGTTTTGTTGGATACATTTTTCCTAGATCTGATCAAAACAAACTAGGGTTGAGTTTAAAGTCTTCTTGGGAGATTTTTGAGAGTATTTCTTGATGTCTTGAGAAGAGTTCTTCACTCAGGATCTAAAATACATACATCAAGGAGTTGGTTTCTTTATATTCAAGAGAGAGTTCTCTTCGGTGGATTCCGAAGATTCTAGCATATAGTTTCGAAAGGTGTTTGATTCTATATGTGGGTGAGGTTGTGGAATCAACTTCAAGATTGATCAGTTCCGAGATGAAGTCGTGAAAAAGAGTTACAGAAGATTCGGAGACAGATTGACTAAGTTGGGTAATTTGTAAGCTATCTTTGTAATCTTTTTACTTCAGTAGTGGATTGATTTATGGCGTTTCGCCCGTGGTTTTTTAATCACAGTTGGAGGTGTCCAATTGTGGTTTTTTCCACGTAAAAATCTTTTGTGTCGATTTATTATTTAATCTGACAAAACAAACAATCTAAATCACTTTCGTAAGTGCTTGTTGATTTAGATTGTGTGTTTTGGATTTTTGGGATTTGGAATATTTTAATCTTGATCTAATCACGAATCACTTAGATTTTCAGGATTGTTATATTCTGCTTAAAATTGATACATAATCACAAATCAACATCTAGGGGATTCCTAGATTTTTCACATAATACAAAATGGGTTCAGATTATCAAGTAAATAAGGAATGTTGAAAAAAAATTGATTGTGGAGTGAATTATTTTGTTGTTCCAAATTTTATACCGTTGGGTTTAGTGAATTATTCCCATTCAATGGTCATGAGTTGATTTAGAAATCAAATGGCCTTTGCTTTTTTTTTCTTTTTTTTTTCACATCATGGTTATGGGTTTATCATGAAATTAATTATTAATGGTTATGGTGTCAATGTTTCTATGGTGTGATTTTGTTTCTGATTTTTCTGCTGTTATGGGTTTATGATTTTCTTTCCGTTTTGGTCCTTTTTCCCCATTCAATGTAGAAAAAAATTGATTAATAAACATGATACAAAATGGGTTCAGATTATCAAGTAAATAAGGAATGTTGAAAAAAATTTGATTGTGGAGTGAATTATTTTGTTGTTCCAAATTTTATACCGTTGGGTTTAGTGAATTATTCCCATTCAATGTTTGTTATTTCTCGGCTGATTTGATTTCCGCCATGTGAATGGTCATGAGTTGATTTAGAAATCAAATGGCCTTTGCTTTTTTTTTTTTTTTTCACATCATGGTTATGGGTTTATCATGAAATTAATTATTAATGGTTATGGTGTGAATGTTTCTGTGGTGTGATTTTGTTTCTGATTTTTCTGCTGTTATGGGTTTATGATTTTGTTTCCGTTTTGCTCCTTTTTCCCCATTCAATGTAGGAAAAAATTGATTAATAAACATGATACAAAATGGGTTCAGATTATCAAGTAAATTAAGGAATGTTGAAAAAAATTTGATTGTGGAGTGAATTATTTTGTTGTTCTAAATTTTATACCGTTGGGTTTAGTGAATTATTCCCATTCAATGTTTGTTATTTCTCGGTTGATTTGATTTCCGCCATGTGAATGGTCATGAGTTGATTTAGAAATCAAATGGCCTTTGCCTTTTTTTTTCTTTTTTTTTTCACATCATGGTTATGGGTTTATCATGAAATTAATTATTAGTGGTTATGGTGTGAATGTTTCTGTGGTGTGATTTTGTTTCTAATTTTTCTGTTGTTATGGGTTTATGATTTTCTTTCCGTTTTGCTCCTTTTTCCCCATTCAATGTAGAAAAAAATTGATTAATAAACATGATACAAAATGGGTTCAGATTATCAAGTAAATTAAGGAATGTTGAAAAAAATTTGATTATGGAGTGAATTATTTTGTTGTTCCAAATTTTATACCGTTGGGTTTAGTGAATTATTCCCATTCAATGTTTGTTATTTCTCGACTGATTTGATTTCCGTCATGTGAATGGTCATGAGTTGATTTAGAAATCAAATGGCCTTTGCTTCTTTTTTTTTTTTTTTTTTTTTTCACATCATGGTTATGGGTTTATCATGAAATTAATTATTAATGGTTATAGTGTGAATGTTTCTGTGGTGTGATTTTGTTTCTGATTTTTCTGCTGTTGTGGGTTTATGATTTTGTTTATGTTTTGCTCCTTTTTCCCCATTCAACGTAGAAAAAAATTGATTAATAAACATGATACAAAATGGGTTCAGATTATCAAGTAAATAAGGAATGTAGAAAAAACATGGCCTTTGCTTCTTCTTTTTTTCACAATTAATTAATAAACATGGCAAATGATACCAAATGGGTTCAGAATCTCAAGTAAATTAAAGAAGGTGTATTGAAAAAATATGTGATTTTGTGGAGTGAAAAAATGTGATTTTGTGGACAGAATATATTGTTTCTGTCCATACCTCATCATTTTTTTTCCTTCTGTATTTTGATTTTAGTTTCACAATTTGAAACTACAGCATCTGTTTGAGTCTCATCTCTACGTTCATTTCATCTCATCTCAACTATCTCTCTCAATTACAATTTGTTATTTTGATTTTAAAATTTTCAATACTTATGTATCTTATGCCTGTAGATTTCTGGTTTCTCATATTGAATTATATTATTAGTTTTAATATTTTTTTTAATTGACATCGGTCAAAATATATTGTTTTTGTCCATACCTCATCATTTTTTCTCTTCTGTATTTTGATTTCAGTTTCACAATTTGAAACTACAGCATTTGTATGTTTCTTATGCCTGTAGATTTCTGGTTTCTCATATTGAATTGTATTATTAGTTTTAATTTTTTTTTAATTGATTCAACGACAATCAGTGTTCTGAGGGGCCGTCTGGTAATAGATTTTTTTAGTGATTTTATAAAAACAAACTTCTCTCAACAATCCAAAAGGGAAAACCAGGGGCCTTTTCTCCTGTAAGACCTACAACATTCTTGAAAAATTACAAATCAAGCCTAGATTTTTTGGGTCATTTAGAAGGTAATTCTTTTAATTTTTTATTTGAACTCTTTTGGATTTAATTTTTTTCTTTTCAACAAAGGTGACTGCTGGATTTTTAAACCTTAATTATCAATCAAACTAAATTTTCCAATAATGACTTCATTTTTTGTGTGCAATGGTTGTGTGCATCTTTTGTAAACAACACCTGTATCAATCATGACTTCATTTTTTCCTGCATCTTTTGTGTGCAATGGTTGATTCACACCGGCAGATTTTTGGCTGATTGTAGAGGTGTTTGTTCAGGGGGAGTTGTTACCCATTAGAATTTTAAGTCCTTTTTCTAATTTATGTATTTTTTTACTGCTAGCTTTCTATTGTCACTTTCCTAACATCAGAATTAGATGAGAGCTAAGAAATTGGATCTAAAGTTTGCTCAACATCAAAAGTGGGTGATGTCATTGAATCCAGATTTATTGAATTTGTAATCACAACTGTCTTGATTTATTTGAATTAATTATATGTTATATTTGATTTATATTGTGATTGCATTAATTAAAATAAACTTACAATGCTAAGGACATATTCCCTCAAGCATTTAGAAGTCAATTTAGACTTACACAGTAAATCAATTTTTTGAGGAAGATAATTTTCCTACGTAAGGATCACTTCTTCTTCACCCATGAAGAACTTAGGTCGAGTCTTAATATCCTATTTCATCTAATATGTGAGGCTATCAAGTAGTAACATATATATCCAGTTTGCCTAATGTTCCTTAATCATAAATTGTTTTCATTTTAATTTTGATTTAGTTTATAATAGTTGATTCACACCGGCAGATTTTTGGCTGATTGTAGAGGTGTTTGTTCAGGGGGAGTTGTTACCCATTAGAATTTTAAGTCCTTTTTCTAATTTATGTATTTTTTTATTGCTAGCTTTCTATTGTCACTTTCCTAACATCAGAATTAGATGAGAGCTATGAAATTGGATCTAAAGTTTGCTCAACATCAAAAGTGGGTGATGTCATTGAATCCAGATTTATTGAATTTGTAATCACAACTGTCTTGATTTATTTGAATTAATTATATGTTATATTTGATTTATATTGTGATTGCATTAATTAAAATAAACTTACAATGCTAAGGACATATTCCCTCAAGCATTTAGAAGTCAATTTAGACTTACACAGTAAATCAATTTTCTAAGGAAGGTAATTTTCCTACGTAAGGATCACTTCTTCACCCATGAAGAACTTAGGTCGAGTCTTAATATCCTATTTCATCTAATATGTGAGGCTATCAAGTAGCAACATATATATCCAGTTTGCCTAATGTTCCTTAATCATAAATTGTTTTCATTTTAATTTTGATTTAGTTTATTGTGTATGATCTTTCCATTTTAATTTTTGTTTGAACCCTTTACTAATTTTACCTAATTTATATATTTGCAATTTGTTCTTCAAGACTCAATCTTTTGTTTGTAAAGGTTTTGAATTCATCTGCAATCTATGACTTTGTCGGTGAAAGTGGCGTTCTTGAATTTATTTATTTATTTAATTTTGTTGTTTTGATTATCAATTTGATTCACTTTATAGTTTCTTACATTGGTTTGACATCAATTACTGATTGACACGATTAGGGTTTTGCTACCTTTGTTGAGATATGTTCTTCCATTTTTTTTTAAATAGGGAATTGATTTTTGAAGATTTTGTATCTGCTTAGTTTTAGTTAAATGTGAATTGGGATTTCTGAGATGAAAAGTAATTGTGGATTTGTTGAATAATGTGATATGGGTATTGAAATAATATATTTATTGTAAGATCTTTTGCTTATATGCATTCATCTTTGCCCTGCAGCCGAGATTTTTTGCAGCTACAGGTTCAAACAGGGGCCTTCGATTCCTCTAGACAATCACAAACCTTTGCCAGTTTTAAAGAGTTGCAACCTCTCTTTGGGTCATTTAGAAGGTAAATTTTTTTTCCCTTCTATCCATAGTAGCATCCATTCTATCCAACAATGTACTCAGGCTCTAAATCTTTTAGTGTTGTGATGTATTTCTATACAAGAACATGAAATGCTCACCTTTTCAGAGCTACTTCCAAGTCCTTCTCTTTATAGTTAAAAGCTTCATGAAACCCAAATTTGTTCAACAGATCAACCTTGGTTGAAAAATAGTAAAAGAAAGAAACAAAAGAAGAAAAAAAAAAAAGAAGAAGAAAAAGAAGAGAGTCAGTGACTATACCTTTTCATTTTTTTTTTTTTTTTTGGCTCTGGATTTTTAAGGTAGTTTAAAAGCAAACTTCTGGTGTTTCTGAATTTGCATTTCCGGGAGTACATAACATAGTTTTGTTTGTGATTAAACAGTATAATCATGTTTAATAGTGTTGCTTTTGATTGCAGTGGTTCCTGTTGTAATTTTTTTTTTTCATTTAAATTTCTTTCGATTAAAGGCATTGCAGTTTGGTTTCACATTTTGCTTATGGGTGGATTTGAATAGTTTGAGCTATTCGATTGTTTTATTTATTTATTTATTTATTTTGCAACTGCTCTTCTCAGGGAAGAGGTTGCAGTCCCCCTGATGAATTTAGATTAAGTTTTGAAACTAAAATTTGACAATATTATATGTTATGTTATGTGATGTTGTGTGTGTGTGTGTGTGTCTTTGCCTAGGAATCTGTTATGTTATGTGATGTGTGTGAGTGTGTGTCTTTGACAGTATGTGATGGTTTCAATGGCTTCTATTGGGAATCAGTTTTTTTTTAAATGGATTCAAAAGGTTGGTTTCATATTTTGCTTATGGGTGGATTTCAATAGTTTGAGCTATTTGATTGTTTTATTTATTTATTTATTTTGCAGCTGCTGTTCTTAACATTTTAGTGCACCATGTTATCCCATTAAAGGTATCCTAATTATTTAATAGGATGCTTGGCTTTCATTGGGAATTAAATTGTTCAATCTGTTTTTAGTTTATGATTTTTTTTAAAAAAAATTTAATATTGTTATTTGTAAGTTACTGAAATAATTTTACTCATTTCTACTATTGTTAAATTTACTCATTTCTTATAGTAGGTTTGTTTATGTAGTGTTGATTAAATTTTTTTTCCTTCAATTTCTTTATGGATAACTGAAAGAGGAGTGTAGAGAAGTTGGGCATAATTGTTTGTGTTTCTTTATGGTTTTGATTTCATTTATATGAATATGAAATAGGTTACTATGAGATAACATAAGTCTTTTTCAATAAAATGAGTTTCTATGATGAGATAGGTCTTTTTTTATGAATGGACTTTCATGTTCAAAAATTGTCACTCGGTATGGTTTGCTTCTTCAAAAACAATGATTGTGCTTAATTGCTATTTACTACCTTCAGCTTGGTTTGCTTCTTCATATGTTCATAGAAATGATTTTTCATGCTTTTTGGCACTCACATTTGTGGATTGAAATGTCACATTTATTTGGTTACTAATTGATAGTTGTAAAGAGCACGCATTTATCTATTCTCTCTCAAATTGGCTCCTTTATAAAAACATGTATATTCAAATTGGTGAATCAAACAGTGGGAGTTGGATCTTATTTTTAACAACAAACAATGGGCAATTTTTAAGGGATTGATTTTGGATAATGGAGCTTGCTTGCTTATATTTTCTATTCTTCCTTTTGTTTCAGGTACATATGCCTTGGCTTGAAGGAGTGTTTGATTAGCTCATAAAAAGTTGTGATTTTGTTTGCCACAATGGTTGATTAGGTAATTGGTTTGCCTTCCATTGATGGATTTGCCAATAATTTGTTGCTTATCTATTGTTCAACTTGGCTTCATTTTACATGTGAAAATTAAGAATCTTAAATTTTTATTAGATAGGCTTCATTTTACATTTTGCCGTGAATTTCATGTAATGATTTTTTTGAAATGGTTTAGATTTTAGAAACCCATCTTCATGTAATGATTTTTTAAAATGGGTTAGATTTAAATGTGTTTATGAATGGTTTTGATTCCAAAAATATTAAAATGATAAATGAACCAGCACAATTATTAAAATGGGTTTTTGAATGGGTTTCTAAAATCAATTTTCATGTATTGATTTTCGGAAACTTATCTTTATTTTGTTTAATTTGGTTCCCCTATGTAACTATTTTGTTTATATCATTTGGAGTATTAATTATGTGTTTCACATTCTCTTTTTAACTGTTCTGTTTCTTTACTTAATTATGTTTAATTCAGTTTCATTCTCACTCTTTTGTTTTTCAATTGTGGTAAGTATCTTTTAGAGGTATTTGGTTGTAATCTTTGTTTAAAAAAATAGTACACTTAATTTTATTTAATGAACCTTGGGTTTAATTTTAGTTAGATTTGCCCATTAACATTGATTTCAAGTTTGATTCTTTTTTTGTTGCCTACTAATTGTAATACATAATGCTTCAATTAGAAAATGAGTTATGCATTATCACTGGAATGGAAAATCAAAGGACCATGATCACCCAAAAATGGATACTTCACACAAGGTAAGCTTTAATTGTTTAAAATTTTAATTTTGTTTGGTTTTATAGCCTTCAAAAATTCTCCTTCCTTATAACAAGACTCTTAGTCTTAATAAAGAAAATTATAAATGCTTTCGCTAATTCAATGTGTAGAAGCAATTTCAGTTTCGTATTTGTGAAGTTTTAAGTCGGAGTGATATTACCATTGAGTTTTGTAACACATGATACCAAAAAAATTGTTGACAGTGCCTTCAGGCACGGGTCATCCCTAGTATATATATATAATTCAAATACAACCTAACGGACCTTCATTCTGTCTAGTATAATTATTCTATATATACATGGGCATCTTGAACACAACTTGCAAGTTGAGTGATCAGGTTCATTAACAGCTTGCATACTGCATAAGCTCATAGCCCAGTCTTCTCTCTCTGGTGATCCGCCGGAATCCATGGGTACAATGGTCATCTCTACTGAAATTCGGTACTCGAGCTTGCCTGAAAGTTATGTCCGGCCGGAGTCGGATAGGCCGAAACTGTCCGAAGTGGAAGACTGCCAAAACGTTCCGATAATTGACTTGGGTTGTGAAGATAGAAGCTTAATAGTCCACCAAACAGGCCAGGTTTGTCGATTCTATGGATTTTTCCGGGTTTTTATTCATCCCCTTTTCTTTTAAGTTATTCAACTCATACAAAAAATTGTTGCGGATCGGGGGCACACCAGGGAACTCAAACAAGCAATAACACACAAGATTTAACGTGGTTCGGCAAGTCGCCTATGTCCACGGGCAGCGGATTCACTATATTGAACAAAATGGTAAGAATTACAACACTCTCTGTAATTCTCTCTCTCTCTTTGCTCTCAGCTGTACATCTCAACTCTCCTTAGCTTCTCTATATATAGAGATTACAAATGCAAGAGAATGAGCTGGCTGCCAGCCCATTTTTGTGCTTTCGGTGGCTGGCTCATGGCCAACTCACATGGCCTCATAGCTTCCCCACCATGGCCTCATGGCCAACTCACATGGCCAGAATCTGTAGCCAATATTGAACAAATCTCCACCTTGGCGAGGATTCTCTTATCCAACATAGTGATCGATCAATACTGCCATGCACCCGAAGGTGCTCAGTTCCGAGAGATGTTGACCAAGTCCAAACAATGTTGGAACTTGATCCCAGAAACTACCTTTGTGAGCATATCGGCCGGATTATCTGCAGTACCAATCTTTTGAAGCAGAATATCCCCTTCATTCACAATTTCTCGGATGAAATGGAAACGGACATCAATGTGCTTGGTGCGAGCATGATGAACCTGGTTCTTTGCCAAACAAATGGCACTCTGACTGTCACAAAACACCTCAACGTGCTTCTGAACAATTCCCAAGTCTTCAATCAACCCATGTAGCCAAATAGCTTCCTTAAAGGCTTCCGTCACTGCCATGTACTCTGCCTCTGTAGTAGACAAAGCCACCGTTGACTGAAGCGTTGACCTCCAACTTACCGGCCCTTTAGCAAGCGTAAATAAATACCCTGTTGTTGACCGGCGTTTGTCTAAGTCACCAGCATAATCTGAGTCCACATATCCTTCCAAATTCTGCCCGAGTCGGTTATCTCTCTCGAACTTCAATCCCAGATTGACCGTGCCATGTATGTACCTTAGGATCCATTTCACTGCCTGCCAGTGATTTTTTCCTGGATCATGCATATACCTGCTTACCATACTCACAGCATGCGAGATATCAGGCCGTGTACAAACCATAGCATACATTAATGCACCAACTGCATTTGCATATGGAACCTGTGCCATATGCTTCCTTTCTTCTTCTGTGCGTGGAGACAACGAAGCACTAAGCTTGAAATGAGGGGCCAATGGTGTACTTACAGCTTTGGTTTTCCCATTGATGCCAAATCTGTCTAACACCTTTTTCAGATACTGGGTTTGTGTCAGACAAACCGTGCCCTTCTTCCTGTCTCTCTTGATCTCCATGCCAAGAACTTTCTTTGCTTCTCCCAAATCCTTCATTTCAAACTCCCTTGTTAACTGTGCCTTGAGTTTGTCAATCTCCACCTTGCTCGTAGATGCAATCAGCATATCATCTACATATAAGAGCAAATAGATGAAGGAACCGTCGGGAAGCTTACGGAAATATACACAATGATCAAATTGACTTCTTGTGTATTTTGTCTCCATCATGAACCGATCAAATCGCTTGTACCACTGTCTCGGGGATTGCTTCAATCCGTACAACGATTTGTTCAGCTTACAGGCCCAATTCTCTTTTCCAGCAATTTTGAAACCATCTGGTTGGGACATGTATATCTCCTCTTCAAGATCTCCATGTAAGAAGGCAGTTTTGACGTCGAGTTGGGCGAGCTCGAGATCAAACTGTGCAACCAAAGCTAACAAGATGCGAATAGACGTGTGCTTCACGACAGGTGAGAATACCTCATTGTAGTCTATTCCTTCCTTCTGAGCATAGCCTTTAGCTACCAATCTAGCTTTGAATCTGATGTTGTCTCTGCCTGGAATGCCTTCCTTCTTGGTGTAAACCCACTTACACCCAATTGCTTTCTTGCCTTTTGGAAGTTGCACCAACTCCCAAGTCTGGTTCTTGTGAAGGGACCCGATCTCTTCATCCATAGCCTCCTTCCATTTGACACTTTCTGCATTATGCACGGCTTCTTTGAAAGTGCAAGGAACATTGTCTTCAATGATTGGAAGTGCATAGGCTACCATATCGGTCATCCAACTGGGTTGCTTAGTAACCCTTTTTCCTTTCCTGATTGCAATGGGTTCTGATTGTTGCGGAGCCTCTGGATCTTCATTTTCATCTGAACTCTCTTCAGAGCTATCCTCTGAGACTTCTTCAGGATGGTTGATTGGCTGACTAGTCTTTGCTGGAGTCTCAAACTCCACCTGCACTGACTTCTTCAATGCTTCCTCATTCTGTTGAGGATCTGGTTGCTTCAGCATTGCAGACTCATCAAAGGTAACGTCTCTTCTGATGAGAACTTTCTTTGATTCAGGGCACCACAGTCTGTATCCCTTGACACCGTCACCGAAGCCCAAGAAGATGGCTTTCTTGGCTCTTGGATCCAACTTAGATTCTGTAACATGAAAATATGCTGGACATCCAAAGATACATAACTGATCATAATTAGTAACTGGGACTCCTGACCATACCTCCATGGGAGTCTTCCCATCTAATGCTGCAGTAGGTAGTCTGTTGACAAGATGACGAGCATAGTTCAATGCCTCGCCCCAAAATGCCTTGCTCAATCCAGACTGTGACAGCATACACCGGACTTTCTCCATCAAAGTGCGGTTCATGCGTTCTGCAACTCCATTCTGCTGCGGTGTTCCAGGAACTGTGAAATGTCTCACTATCCCTGCATTCTGGCAAACCTCAAAGAAGGGATCTGATGTATATTCTCCACCATTGTCAGATCTGAGCTTCTTGATCCGTTTGCCTGTCTGGGTCTCAATCATCTTCTTCCACGTAAGAAAGATGTCTAAGACTTCATCTTTGTGTTTCATTGTATAAATCCAAACTCTTCTAGAGAAATCATCAATGAACGACACAAAGTAGTGTTTACCTCCCAACGAAGCATTCTTGGAAGGACCCCATACGTCGGTGTGGACGTAGGCTAGAATCCCTTTGGTACGGTGAATTGCAGTACCAAACTTGATTCTTGTTTGCTTGCCCAATACACAATGCTCGCAGAACTCAAGCTTCCCCGTCTTGGCGCCTTTCAACAGGCCTTGCTTTACCAACCCTTGTAAAGCCTTCTCACCGACATGCCCTAGGCGCATGTGCCAAAGTTTGGAAGTGTCTGATGCATCATCTTCTGAGCTGGAACTGGTGGAGACAGCCACTCTCCCTGTGACTGTAGAGCCATCTAGGAAATAAAAATTTCCCTGTCGAGTACCCTTCATTGCAACCAATGCTCCTCGAACAACTTTAAGGACTCCACCTTCCATGGTTACTCTGTAACCTTTGGAGTCTAAAACTCCCACTGAGATGAGATTCTTGGTTAGATCTGGTACATACCGTACATCTTCAAGAATTCTGATTGTTCCATCATGGATCTTCAGTTTAATTGTTCCAATCCCCTTTGTCTGGCAAGCTTGGTCGTTGCCCATCAGCACAACTCCTCCATCGAACTCTCGTAAGCTCGAGAACCACTGCTTGTTAGGACACATATGGAATGAACATCCGGAATCTATTATCCATTCATCAGACTGGCCATATGATGAAACTGTGAAGGCTCCTCCTTCATCATTATCTCCATCTCGTGCAATATTCACATTCTCTTCTGTCTTGTCTGTATCTGGACAATCTTTTGCCCAATGCCCCTTCTGGCGACAAGCTGCACACTCATCTTTTTCAAGACGTCTTTTGTCTGAAGGTTTCCCCCTGGATTTTGAGCGAGACTTTCCTCGCCCTGTATTTCTTCTGTTATTTGTTCTGCCTCTAACTGTTAATGCCTCGGATGTTGAGTCCCTGTTTGCAGACTTATCTTTCTTTCTGAACTCATTGTTCACCAAGGCGTTTGCAACATCAATATACTTGATCTTCTCTTTACCATACAGTAAAGTAGTAGTGAGATGATCATACGAGTCAGGCAAGGAATTTAACAATAACAGTGCTTTGTCTTCATCACCAACTTGATCATCCAAATTCTTCAAATCCGTAATAATTTTGTTGAAGTTATTTAGGTGTTCGTTCATCGAAATACCTTTAATGTAATCGAAACGAAACAACCTCTTCCTCAAGTAGAGCCGGTTCTCAATGCTCTTTGTCATGAACTTATCTTCCAGTGCCTTCCAAAGCTTCTTCGCAATATCATATTCTGTAAAGGCATACTTCTCCTCTTTTGCAAGGCAAAGTCGGATGGAACTGCAGGCCAGGAGATTCACCCTCTCCCATTCTATCTCGTCCAGGTCATCTGGTTTGTCTCCCAGAGTGAAGTGCAGGTTCATTTGGACAAGCATATCCTTAACTTCGCATCTCTACATGCCGAAGTTGCTGCTTCCATCGAACTTCTCTACCTCGAACTTGGCATGGGACACCGGGGTCCAATGCCTAGAAGTGCTTGTACTGGCTGAATTACTTACGGACTCGGTTGATCTAGATTCTGCCATTTTTTAGAAACTTCAATTCAAAAAACTGACCGTACAGATGTGTCCGGAATACTCCAAATAGTTGGGAAGCACTATTGGATCGTCAAAAACGGACTCCTAATGGCTCCGATCTGGCAAAAACACTTTGGACGGGTCAGATCTGCAGAATCTGGTGCGCTGAGATGCACCGGATAATTTCTCCGGTCAACGGCTGGTCAATGGCTCAGTCAACGGCGCAGGCGGCGCGGTCAACGGCGGCTTGACGGCTGGTCAACGCGGCTTGGTCAGCGGCTCAGGCTGACTGGGCTGACACGTGGCTGACAGTCGTACACGGGGCGCTGACGTGGCGGGATGACGTGGCACTGACGCGGTGCTGGCGTAGCGTTGACGTGGTGCCACGTGGCTCGTCTTCTTCCTGGAGACGCGCGTGTGGCGCGTGGGTGCGATTGGGATCACGCGCCGGGTGCCTGCACGGCGCGTGTGGGCGCATGCCGCGACTGGGACTCACGCGCCAACTTCCACGGGCGCGTGAGGGCGCGTCGAAGCTCCTCTGGGCTCTGTTTTTGCTGTTCTGGACTCCTCTCGGGGAGTTCTTCCTCCTGGTATGGTCAAAAGTGGATTTTGAGCACTTCGAAATCTGGACACTTTCAGGAAAAATTCGATTTTTCGCAACCCGAGCTCTGATACCAATTGTTGCGGATCGGGGGCACACCAGGGAACTCAAACAAGCAATAACACACAAGATTTAATGTGGTTCGGCAAGTCGCCTACGTCCACGGGCAGCGGATTCACTATATTGAACAAAATGGTAAGAATTACAACACTCTCTGTAATTCTCTCTCTCTCTTTGCTCTCAGCTGTACATCTCAACTCTCCTTAGCTTCTCTATATATAGAGATTACAAATGCAAGAGAATAAGCTGGCTGCCAGCCATTTTTGTGCTTTCGGTGGCTGGCTTCTCATGGCCTCATGGCCAACTCACATGGCCAGAATCTGTAGCCAATATTCAACAAAAATCAATTACAAAATCAGATATAATCATTTTATACAGACGTGTGACCCATAAAAGAGTAAAATTTTATGTAGGTTATGTCCGATTTTATAATTGATTTATATGTTATTAGACATTTTCTTTTCTTCTTCTTCTTCTTCTTCTTCTTCTTCTTTTTTGGCATAAAATATATGTTAGTGAATTAATAATTTAATTATTGCACAAGTCGGTATCTCTTCATATACTCAAATTGAGAGTTTACTGAATCGAGTGAACGGGATGAGATTCAAACCCTCATCAACAATGACATTTCTTAAACCTAAACTGTAAATTGTCGTAGGTGATAAATCATGGAGTATCAATGGAAGCAGTGGAGAAAATGCAACAAGTGGCGAATGAGTTTTTCAATTTATTGGTGGAGGAGAAGATGAAGCTCTACTCGGACGACCCGTCGAAGACGATGAGACTTTCAACAAGTTTTAATTTGAAGAAGGAAATGGTTCACAATTGGAGAGACTATCTCAGACTCCATTGTAATCCTCTTGACCAGTATGTGCCTGAGTGGCCTTCCAATCCCCCTTCCTTCAAGTAACACACCTCTCTCTCTCTCTCTCTCTCTCTCTCTCTCTCTCTCTCTCTCTCTCATATTTACAATTAATTAATTTAATTTTTATTTTTTCATAGATAGCTAAACAGATCGCTGACATAAACAAATAAGTAAAAGGAGAAATTACAATTAAGTAGAAAGTCCAAAAAAAAAATTTACAAATTAATGGTAAAACTTAGCAATTTTAATAATTAACATTACAACATATAAGAGCTTTAGAGATCAAATTTTTTGATTCCTAAAAGTAAAAATTTTGTTGTAAAAGACATTTAGGAACTAATTTTTATTATCGTGAGGATAGTCGCTAAAAGGTCGGTTCAAAAAATAAAAATAAGATTTTTAGTGACAAAATTTAAAAAATATCACTAATAAATATATTTTTAAGAACAAAACAATATGATTTAAAAAACAAAATTTAAGACAAAAAATTTAGTCCTAAAAAATAATTATTCATCACTCGTACAAAAATTGTACTTGGACATAGAAGGAGACAAAACAGCGTGAAAAGTGCCAATTCTTATAAAATTAAACCATTTAAAAAAGTATTGTCTACAAAACCATTTACTCTTCACTAATCTATTCATTTCTTTAGAAATTAAGAAAAAAAAAGTTAGTCAAATTGAGCTATATTCAAATATTGTACGAAATTTATTCTAATGTACCAAAATATTTTATGTAACTATGTGAATATGCTTTTGGAAAAATTATAAAATATTTTTAAAATATCACGTGTTTATATTCTTAACTAATTATCATTTAATATATTTTTTTTATGTTTCTCAATCAATTAATATAATCCAATATCTATTTATCTTCTTTATTAATTATAATGGTATAAAATATCATATATTTATATTTTAAATTATTGAATAATTATCCTTTCGTCGTACCAACAAAATCCGTGCGGGTCATGTGCCGTCATCACTCAAATATCTTTCTCGACTCTTCGAATTTCTTAACGCTCCACAGTTATTGGCCATGGTGCAATAGTGACGTAAACCAATGATGTCACTATGGGTAAAAAAAATCTCTCTCACACACAAAAAAAAAAAAAAAAAAAATACTTGGTCATATAAAAATTAAATTGGGTTTGAAATTTTTTTATAACTGTTTTTTTGAAAAAAAAAAATTGATATTTTTGACAAATGTTAAAAAGTTCTTTTTTATTAGTTACAAAGTTGAGTCGATTATTTAATTTTTTTTTCATTTCTCAGCTAAATAAATAATTACTAAAGCCACAAATTTTTTTTGGCTGAAACCGAAACTAATTAAGTGTTAAAATTGTATTATTTTATGTAGGTTATGTATTGGTCAAACAGTAATGTTAAGTATTATAAAAAAAATTATAAAAATAATCATGAAAATTTCGTAATTCTTGAATTACACCTAAAATAAAATATCACACATTAATCAAAATAATTCAAGAATCATAAATTTTTTATAATTATCTTCGTAAAAGAAATTTCATGACCTCTAACTCGTTGTTAGTGGTGGTGACAACTCTTATAATACATGAAAGATGTGAATTACATTCTTATTGACTTGAATTCTATCTTTGACTAATTGGTGATTCTGTGGGGTGCACCTGTACGCGTTGACGTAAGCAAAACTGAGGTTAAGTTTGGCTAAACTAAAAAAGTATATTTATTTTTTTTTTATCTTTTTTGGGTCACATCAATCAACATCTCCTCTCTACTTTTTCTACACATAATACAAAAAAGTCAAAAAATACACTTATTTAGTCTTTCCATACTTAGCCTGAATCATGTGATGCATTATTTTATTTAGTACGTGTCAAACCATCGCATTAGCCGTATGTGACACGAAACATTTTTAGGCCCCGTTTAGGATAAAGATTATGATTAAAATAGTTTTATGCGAGAAAATATGTTATTTTAATTAAATAAAATAAAATATCATATTTAATTTATAATTATTTTATTTTATTTTTTATAAAAATTAAAAAAGTCAAAAAGTCTATCTTTAATAAGATTTTTTAATTTTAAATTAAAATAATTAAAAAGTCAAAAAGTCAATTCACATCTCAAACGAACCCTTGGTAGATGTTTGGGAAAAACTAAAAAAATATACTATATATATATATATATATACATACACTTATTTAGATGACATCAATCAACATCTCCTCTTTATTTTTCTAACAACATTCTCTACTTTTTTACCTTTTTACTTGTTTGTAAAAAATTAAAATACACTTATTTAGAATATTTTAAATCACACCTAAGTTAGTTTGCAATGTTGCCTAGCTTTACTACTTCTAGAAAATGCAATAGCATTTTTTAGAAAAATAATTTTATAAGCGAGACACCCACCCAGGTAAAATATCTTTTATTGAAAAAAATTTATCTGATGATCTTTGACAAATTTACATGGTATTTCAATTTAATAATTATTAATTATAATATTAGGAATTGATACTTTTTATTAAGATTTGAAAAAATAATTTGACACATTAAATGACAAATGATATATGAATAATTTGGCACATTAAACACTACAAGAAAAAGCATTTTTGCCGACCACTTTTAGCTACCAAAACTAATTTAGTCGCCAAAAGTCACGGAATTGGCTACCAAAAATAATATTAGTCGGCAAAAGTCAACTTTTTAGCTACCAATTTTTTTTAGTAGGGGAATGTTGATTATTGGCTACTAAAAAAAATTTAGTAGCTAAAGATATTACAATTGGCGACTAAAACAATTTTTAGTAGCTAAACATATGACAATTGGCTACTAAATAAAAATTTAGTAGCCGTAGAGGTACCTTTAGCTACTAAATTGTTTGGTAGCTGAATGAAAATAAAAAAATTAATTTTTAATCTTTGCCGACCAAGATTTTGGTCGCCAAATGTTAACTTTCGGCGACAAAATTGCTTTTGGTCGCCAAAGACCTACCTTTGGCTACTAAACTATTTGGTAGCCGAATGAAAATAAAAAAATTAATTTTCAATCTTTGCCGACCAAGATTTTGGTCGCCAAATGTTAACTTTCGGCGACAAAATTCCTTGTAGTCGCCAAAGACCTACTTTTGGCTACTACATTTTTTGGTAGCCGAATGAAAATAAAAAAATTAATTTTCAATCTTTGCCAAAATTCCTTGTAGTCGCCAAAGACCTACTTTTGGCTACTACATTTTTTGGTAGCCGAATGAAAATAAAAAAATTAATTTTCAATCTTTGCCGACCAAGATTTTGGTCGCCAAATGTTAACTTTCGGCGACAAAATTCCTTGTAGTCGCCAAAGACCTACTTTTGGCTACTACATTTTTTGGTAGCCGAATGAAAATAAAAAAATTAACAAAATAGTTGTTTTATTTTATTAATAACAATACCATTAGTCTCCACTTGAAAATTTGACTAAACAAAACAGTTATTTTTATTTTTGTTTTTATTTTTATTTTTAGGTTGTACACCCACCATCCAAAATTATTAATATCTTATTTTATTTTTTATTATCTCAAAATATTAATTTTAAAAAAAATTAATTATTAAAATAATATGAACTTCTTATTTTGTCCTTTTTTTAAATCCATTAATAATACAAAAAGTACAATTATGACAATTGATATTTCTACAAAAATATACTATCAAAAGGTAATTTTGAAAAATTAATATTTTTAAAATGTAATAATTGTATTATAAAAAGAAATTAAATTCTGAAAATAGACTATTATTTTTAGGTGGAAGAAGTTGTCGGCTTTCATTTGATGGGTTGAACACATCTTTTAATAATTGGGCCCTCACGCGAAAGGTATGCTAAAATGGGCAACTTGTTATTGGCTGTTTGTCGATAGTTTTACATTGCAAAAATTTAAAGGCATAGTTACAGGTCAATCTGATGAATTTAATTTTTAATAATAAATTTATTATTTTTAAAAAGTACAATTAAACTATTTATACTTTTTACATCATCATATTTCAATAACACTAATAAATTAAGAATAAATCAAAATTCACAAATAAAAGACAAAATATCCCAATTATTTATCATTTTAATAAATTTTTCAATATTATTACCAGTACTAATGAAATAATCATTTTACAGACACAAAACATATATTTAAAAAGTTTCAAAAAAAATTTCATTATCAAAACGAAGGCTAAGTGTGTAAAAAAAATTCATTCATGACTTATGAGTAAATAAATCTGATTTGTAAGACTTATTTTTAAATTTATACTTTCTAAATATTTCTAAATTTTGTAATTTTTTTTTCACAAACTGAGTCATAAAACTCCAATAAAGTAAAAAGTATAAACAATAAATAAAATTAAAAAATATTAATTTAACAAGCCTGATCTATTTTTCACATCTCTAAAAAAATTAGCAGCAAATATTTTCACAAAATTTTATCTTAATTTGAAATTCCCTTTCAAATTGGGGATTCCCCCAAAAATTTTGCCCTAACCCTTCTCTGTTTCTCATCTCACTCTCACACACAACTCCTTCTCATTCCTCACTACAAGAAAAGTGGGTATATGAGACAGAACTATTTGTGACGGCACACTTTGTCGCTCATCACTCTGTCTCTTTCTCTGTCTCTCTATCTCTTTTCTCTATTCGTCTCTCACTTATCTCTCTCTCTCACTACCCATCTTCCCCACCACATTTACCACTATTGCAAATGCCATTCAACTACCACCACTCTTCTCTTTCTCTCTTTTACTCATCACTCTTCTTTCTCTGTTTGTTTGTCTATCTGTATGTGTGTCTTTCGTTCATCTTTCTTTTCTCTATCTCTCTCATTTGTCTTCTTTCTATGTCTCTCTCGCTCATCTCTCTTCTCTCTATCTCGCTCATCTCTTTTCTCTCTCTGTCTCTCTCGTTCATCTCTGTTCTCTCTATCTCTCTATTTTTCTATTCTCTCTCTCGTTCATCTCTTTTCGCTCTCTTTCTATATATCTCTCTCATCTCTTGTTTCTCTCTATTTTTCTATATGTCTCTCCCTATCTCTTTCTCTCTCTGTCTCTCTATATCTCTTTATCTCTCTCTCACTTATCAATTTTCTCTCTTTCTTTCTCTCTCTGTGTCTGTTTGTCTGTCTCTCACTCTTCTCTCTCTCTCTTTCTTTCTATGTGTCTATCTATCTGTTTATCTCTCTCCCCCATTGTGTTCACATTGCTCACTCCCTCCCTCATCTCTGTGTCTCTCTGTGTCTCTCACTCATCTATCTCTTCTTTCATCTATTTTCTCTCTCTGTCTCTTTCGTTCATCTCTCTTCTCTTTATCTCTCTCGCTCATCTCTCTTCTCTCTATCTTTCTCTCTGTCTCTCTCGTTCATCTCTCTTCTCTTTATGTCTCTCTTGCTTATCTCTCTTCTCTCTATCTTTCTTTGTCTCTCTCGTCCAGCTCTCTTCTCTCTATGTTTCTTTTCTGTCTATCACTCTCTCTCACCACCCATCTCCTCTACCACTTTCACCACTACTGCAAACACCATTCCACCACCACTATTACTTCTACTGTCGCTACTTCACCTCTACGACTATCATTACTACTACTATCGCCACCACTCTACTACCACCACTACTACTACTGCAACTACTACCACCATTACCTCTCTTTCACCCCTGCCACTCCATTTACACTACCACTACCACAACTTCACCATTAATCTCTTTCGCCATCACCATCACCACCACCACCACCACCACCATCATCTCTTATCTACCACCTTCACTACTGCTGCCGCTCATTTTCCTCTACCACAAAAAATTAGTTCATGATATTTAGTAATAAAAAAAAAGGCCGCAGAAAAATATTTTTCATTGACTACAGAAAATTAACTTTTATTTTAGTGAAAAATATTTTTCATTAAAATATATATTACCCCTACTTCTACAAAATAAAAAATAATAATATTTTTTTTCATTAAAATAAAAATGAAACAAATAAATTTTCAATCTTAATAATTAAAAAAAAAATTTAAAAATTCATTAACTACAAAAAATATATATATTTTAACAAAAAATAAATTTATTTAATTATTTTTTTATTTTTATTTTTATTTTTCATCCCCGCCCCTAAATTGGTCTTTTCGCTACATTTCACTTTTGGCTACAAAAAGTTTAGTCGGTATTGATTATTCTTTGGCGACCAAATTTAATTTTAGTCGCTGAAGGTAGAAACAATTTTTTTTTTTAGAGGGAACTGAATATTGGCGCCCGCGCCCCTCTTTCAAACAAATTTTTTTTTTTTTCAGATGAGAAGACAAAAATAGTTGCGTCATTTTCTTCTTCTTATTCGGTTCAATCTCTTGCTGCTTTCACATTTCATCTATCAATTCCCACATTCCTCCATCAACTCTCTTCATTCCAAACCCTAATTCACTACTTTCGTTATCCATATCATCAATAAACTAAGTCACTGACAATCGTGAATTTTCAAACCCTAATCAACGCAGATTCGATCTTCGAAATTCAATCAGTTTGGTTTGGGGAATTGGAGAGACGATGAGTGCTCAGAAGAAGAGGAATTTTCAGATAGAAGCTTTTAAACATCGGGTCGTGGTGGATCCGAAATACGCAGAGAAGACTTGGAAGATCTTGGAACATGCGATTCAGGAGATATACAATCACAAAATTGGTTGTGTTCTCTCTCTCTCTCTCTCTCTCTCTCTCTCTCCTTGGGCTCACTGCCTCCATTGCCTTGTTTCAACCACTTGCTCTTCTGGATTTCGACTGATTCTCTGCCTAAACAGGCGATTGTCATCCTTCATTGGTAAGTCTCTCTCATTCCTTTGCTTTATTTCACTTACGGTTTTAGGCTCTAGTTTTTTGTTTTGTGCGATTGAACCCTATGTAGCCATGTTCGGTTTAGTTTTTTCATCTGAGTTCGTGAAGTTGTTCTCCTCTTGAGTGCTTACTTTGTTTTATTTATTCCTACTAGATTTAGGATTTATTTTTGCTTTTACTTTGTTTTTTTAAATTAGTTGTGTTGGTTGCTAACATTGTCTACATAGTTTATTACTTGTATTTATTTATTTTTTCTGTTGAGTATAATGTTGTTACTAATTGTGGTTGCTATTTGACGGATGATATTGGGATTAGTGGGATTGTTGATTGTTAGATCTTGTTTGGGGGTTATGATTGTGACTTTGGTGGGTGTTTTCTACCCTCTTGTTGGGATGTCTAAATGTGTCAGGTTGGTTTGTCATCTCTGTTGGAGCGTTATTCCTGACACACAGTCTTAAGTTATGGCCGAATCCTCCAAAAGGAAAAAAGCTACTGCCTCCCGCTTGTCCTATAACTCTAATAAATTCCAGTCAAAAGAGAAGGCCAAATTGTTTTGGGATTTCTACGAGTCTAGAACTATTCACTTAGAAAGAAATGTATTCAAGTTTGTTAGAAATTAAGGAGTTGGACATATTCATCATTTAGTTTGTTAGAATATGACTGTTAGTTAGATTGCCTAGCATAAACATTTATACACACATTTTATTTTCCCCTCTTTTTTGTTTGACTTGAGAATTTAGGGTTTTCTAAGTGAGAATTCTCTTTTGTTAGATGTGGAATTCAGGGTTGCCTAGCATATTCCTGCAGTAGATGTTGATTTTAAATGTCTATGTCTTTGGACAATTCTGTATGCAAGTGATGATAGGTTTTTGATTCCAATGCAACTTGATTTCCTTTTTTCTGTGGATACAAAAAGGGAATTTGATGGGTATTTATGTGTCATTGGGAAGCTTCATGGTGTATCTTACTCTTTCATAGGGGGTGTGTTTCAGTGTGCAAGTGATTGTTGGGTTTGTATGTTTCTGACCATGTGTATTGTTAGGCTAGTTGAACTACAATATTGAATGTCCAGTTGCCGTGGATGTGAGTGAGCCCATGTTAGTTACATGCAGTTTGAAGATATTAGATATGGACTAAAATGTTACTGCTCTTTACTCAAAAGTATGAAATTTGGGTAATATAAATTGTTCCTGTTTTACTAGGTTGTCTTTTGTCATTTAATTGAGGCTACCATGTACTGAAACTAACAATTATCATTCTCTAATATCTGCCTGGTAGAAATCCAAATGTATTTCTTTTCTTCTGAGAAATGTGAAAGATGAAGTTTTTCTTAATGAGTTTCTGTAGTTCTTAGTTATGGATAATCCTGTTGCCAACAGCAGGGAAGAAATGTTAATTTGGATTTGTCTTGTCTTGAGTTATTTGCAGAATCCAAACAAGAATTTAATGGCAATTACTCAGTTCAGGTGTATAGTGTGCAAGCTTGCATTCCAAAGTACCCAGCAGCACTTTGGAATGCTGAATTTGTGCAGGCAGAAGAACTCTTGAGGCAGCCTTCCACAATTGATAATTGCTTGTGAGATAACAGGTATAGTTCTTCCATTTTGAGTTCATCAATTTAGTGTAGGGTGTTGGGTTGGTGCTTTTTGATGATTATGTTGATGGCATGGCAATGGCTTTACATTTTTAGTGATGAGGACTGTTATTTCATGTAGAATATTTAAATGTTGCTCATTAATTTTTTTTGACGAAATTGATTATTGTTGGAGAGTTTTTATCAATATTATTTGTAGAAGAAAAAAAATATTAGAAGCATGTATCCAGTTCCTACAGTGAAATTATGTCAGAGAGGCAAATTTGGGCTTCTAAGGAGACTATGAAGTCTTGAGCTGTGCATGTATCCTGTTCATACTTTATTAGGCCTCTACACTTGGTGATTGGTTGCATATTTGGGTTACCGATAACACTGTCACTGAATTAAAATTTGTGGCAAGTGTGGATCTTGGTGGAGCTGCCCTACATGTCCATTAGTAAATCAAAAATCAATTCTTTCCCCTCTGTACTTTTTCTATTTGTATATGTATATTATTCCTTGTTACTTAGTAAACATTGATGCAGCAGATGTTGATAATGAATTGGCAGTTGTGGAGTATGTTGAGGACATCTACAAGTTCTACGAGTTAACAGAGGTACTATTTTCGCTGAGGGAAAAGGATAATTTTGCTGAGGGAAAGAGCTGATTCAAAATGTAAGAGGAATTTGCAGCTTTTTTTATTTTTATTTTTTATTTTTGTTCAACAGACCCAAAATTGAAATCTTGTTAGAATTTTTTTTATTTTGTATTTAGTAAGAGCATTAAAATATCCAGATGTGAGAGGAATTTGCAGCTTATTTTGAATTTTTGTTAATATTTTGTAAACTTTCCACTGATATGTAATTTTCCCTTAGTAGTATTAGTTCAAATCCTAATCCTATACAATGTAAGCTAGGGGGCTGAAAAAATGGCCATGTGAGGTGCATATTATCCCTATGAATGGAAGTAGATGGAGAATGACATCTTTATTGATTTAATTTTTCACTAGCTTGACTTCCACTCACTCGTGCTTCACTAGCTTGACTTCGCTCAATTGTACTGTGTGGGTTGAGAAACATGGCTAGTGTGAATGCAATGGTCATGTTTTAATGTTTTAATGTTTTAATGTTGTGCGAAGGTATTTTTCATGTTTTAATCCTTTTTATTTTCTGATTACACTGAGAAGTTTGAATGGTCATGACCACTGGACACATTGAAGTATTGCTAAAGTTTTGTTCATTTTTTTACCTTTCAGGTCACTTTGGGTATATAGAATTACCAATTCCAGTATATCATCCTTCCCATGTGAGCGAACTAAAGCGGTTGTTGAGCCTGGTTTGCTTTAAGTGCTTGAAGTTGAGAAGTGGGAAGGTAATGGATATGTTTATAGAAGGCTCCACGTAAAATCTATTTGTCATAAGTAATTAAATCCTTTTGCTTTCTTGATTGAGAGGGTAGCAGATTATTGTGTTGTGTTATGGTAAGAATTTGAAGCTCTCGGTGATTATAGATCATTCTGCCATAATATATCCTATATTTGATTATTTAATAAAGGAAGTTGGTAGACATTTGAGTGTGGTCACATATGTGGTGGCCCTTTTCTAAAAGTGTTGTGTGAATATCATTATTTTTCTATTGTTTCTCTGAGACATTTAATTTTATAAATTGTTTCTCTCTCCTTATTTTAACTAAAATGTAGAGTTAATTTGTGGAACTGATATCTCAACATAGAAGTGTTATATGTAAGAATATCTATGTCATTAACAGAGAAAGCTTTTAAGCCTTCTTAACATTTTATAGGCACCCAACTAATGAATTTTATTTTTTTTCAGATGATTTTGGACATACAAATGTGGATATATAATTTTTTGACAATTACGGGAGGGCATTGTTTTTATACCTCTATTTGTATATATAGTGGTTTGAACAAATTAATTTGGTTATTCATGTATTATGTATGGATTTAAATTATTGACGTTGGATTAGACTTGGAGTGTATGGAATTTGTATGGATTATGTATGGATTATTGACCCTAATATATTTTAGTGTTGATGGATCATATTGTTTATACAGGGTACAGGTTGTAATTTAAATTATTGACGTTGGTTATTCATGTATTATGTATGGATTTAAATCATGGTTATTCATGTATTATGTTGAATGCTTTAATGGTTGATAATATATTTTAGTGTTGATGGATTATGTTGTTTATACAGGGTACATGTAATATAAATGAATACAGGTTGTTTACAATTTTTTTTTTTTTAAAAAAAACAGAAAATTATTTGGCCACCAAATGTTTTGGTAGCCAAATAGGTAATCAAAAGTTTTGGCTACTAATAATTTAGTAGCAAAAACATAACCCAAAACGTTTTTGCCACCAAATAATTAGTAGCTAAAAAATTTGAGAATGAGAGAAATAAACTATTGGCTACTAAATTTTTTAGTCACAGAAAAAAGGGTATCATTTGGCGACTAAAACTTTTGGTGGCAAAAAGTAAAGAAATGAATCTTAATAGGTTTTTGGCTACGAACAGTTTTAGTCAGCAAAAGTCACCACGCCTAAGGTAGAACTTTTAGTGACTAAATGGTTAGTAGCCAAAAGTTTAATAAAATGAAAAATAATATTTTTGGCGACTAAATTCTTTAGTCCCTAAATGTAGTAATGTTGTGACTAAAACTTATTCCCGACAAAAAGTTTTAGTCGCTGAAAATTTAATTTATTTTATTTGAACACTTTTGGCGACTAAATATTTAGTCGCCAAAACATACCCTTTCCCGACTACTCAGATTTTGGTAGCCAAATGTTCACTTTTGGCAGCCAAATGTTCACTTTTGGCAACTAATATTTTAGTCGCCAAAAGATAACCTTTGCCGACTAACCAGAGTTTAGTAGCCAAAACGTTCACTTTCAGCGACCAAAAATATTTTAGTCGCCAATACTATCGCCGACAGGGTATAGGCGACTAGTTTGGCGACAAAATATTTTAGTCGCTAATTGTTTCGGCGACCAAAAATGGGGCTTTTGGCGACCAATATTTTGGTCGCCAAAAGTGGCATTTCCTATAGTGAAATGACAAATGAAAATTAACTTTTTTTTAATGATTTTTTAATTTTTTACAAAATGAATTTTAAAAAAGTAAAAGGAATAATTAATTTCTTTATAAGGATTTTTAACTAAAATAGTGACTTCTCAAAATAAGCCTTAATCAACAATATTTTTCTTGTTTATTCTGATATTATTATTATTATTATTATTATTATTTTAGGTATTGGAGAATGGAGAAGACTTTGTTTAGAAAGAAACTATCACCTTCAGATGTTAGAACCTGCTTGGAGATACCTCGGAGGATTGCACTTGATTTACCCATGTACGAGGTCGAGGGATCCAATGGTAAAGCCGAGATGGTTATGCGAGTACCAGATCAAACTGGAAGGAATTGGAGGTTTCGTCGTGGATCAAGGAGAGATGGTAGAGGTTTCTTGGTGAATAACTCAACATTGTCTCAAGGTTGGTGACAGTGTCGAGTTTTATCTCTCTGCCAATCCTCTTGAATATGAATGTTTTGTCGAGTTTCAAACCTATGAACGCCACACCCAGAACTTTTTTCGTTGATTTCTCTAAACAACGAAACATGTTTGGTCTGGTCTGGTGTGAAAGAAAGAATGCTGTTGTTGTTTCTCTTCCGTTTGTGCAGTTGTTTCTCTTAGTATTTCCAGAATATAGACAAATGCTATGTTTTGATTGCATGAAAGGAATAAAGGGCTAAGTAATTGATAATTGACTTGGAATATGGTATTGTGAAATTATTGAATAATTTTCCCTTTAGAAATAGGCTATTTCAATTAGTTTTTTATTTTGTTATTAATTTTTTTTAATTGTTTTAACTTGATTAAAAAAAGTTATATTCAGAATGATAGTTGGTTTTTTTATTTGGTTTTTTTAATTGATTTGATGATTGTAAGAGAAAAAATAAAATAATTATAATGTTAATGTGACATTTTATTATATTAATTATTTTAATTTATTTTATCAGTATTTATTATTTTAACTTAACTTCTTAAACAAGCCTGTGCTCGGTTATTGTTGTATCCAAACAATCACTTAATTTTTTTTTGTTTTTCTCTAGTGCTGTTTTGTTAATCATAGTTAGTTTATGTGGAGTGTAATTTGTGAAGGATATAATGTTAGAAATTTCAGGAGTTTATTATTTTTTTTTATCATATACTTATATGAAAAAAATTTGATAAAACTCTTGGGTCACTATTTTTATTTTTATTTTTATTTTATTATTAGTGTAAATTATAAATAATCTCTTAAAATTTGTTTAAAATACGAATTGCCTTTTATGGTTTAAAAAATTACAAATACCTTCCTATCAAAATTTTTTATTTAACAGAATTAATTGAAAAAGTGAAATTTTTAACTGTTCACCTATACAATAATAAAATTATCTGAATTATTAATTGAAATAAAATTTTAGCATTATTAAAAATTATTAATTAACTTGATGAGTTAATAATAAAAGAACCTAATTGTTACGAAATTAGAAACCTTAGGAGGCATAATGTAATTTTTAAAATTACAGAAATTAATTTGTAATTTAAATAAACCTCAGAAGATATGTTTGTAATTTACCTTTAGGGTAAATTATAATTTAACCTCCTATGGTTTGCCTAAAAAACACGAAGCCCCCCTATAGTTTCATTTATAACACTTAAACTCTCTATACTTCATACTAAAGTGCAATTTTCGACGGAACTGTTTGTTTAAACAGAACGTGTGCATGAATGGAGAGTGGAACAGTTTTTCCCACCCAAAAACATATAGCAAATGACCAAGATACCCTTATTGCCATATATATATATATACAAAATGGTATACTGCAATAAAGCATGGATTACACTCTTGGCAAAACATTAACATCTTTATCCCCAAACGAAATTCAGTGTTTGAGCATGGGTTTCATTTACCTCAAGCATTAACATCCTTTGAGCATTGGGTTTCATTTACCTCAAGCATTAATATCCCTTGGTTTGTTTCATTTACCTCAAGTTCTCTCTCTCTCTCTCTCTCTCTCTCTTATTATATAAATATACAACACCATAATCTTCCATGCAAAACCACCACCATCACCTTTTGTTTCCCCTCTCATCTCACCACCATCACCTTCCATGCAAAATCACAACCAACCAACATCACAACCATCATATTCCATGCAAAACCACAACCAACTTCTTATTCCATGCAAAACCACCACTCAAAATCACCACCACAGCTTCTCTCTCTAAAAATTATCCACAACCAACTTCTTATTCCATGCAAAACCACCACTCAAAATCACCACCACAACTTCTCTCTCTAAAAATAATCCAAACCCACTTTTCTTCTTATAATTCAAATTAGTAACAAACCCAACCCATGAAATCAAACAATTAATATGTGTAAACATTTAGATTTTTGAAATAGCATTGATGGGATTCATACCAATCAAACCCACTTTTTCTTCCCGTTTTTTATATTTCTTTGGCCCATCTTTCGGACTCCATAACTTTCTCAATTCTTAACGATTTTATCTCGTTCTTTCACCAATCTCCTCACCTTGCTTTATAATTCATTCTACGCTACCTCGTTTTTTCACTTCTTCCTGAAATGGGTGGTTTCGACATACCGAAAGTTGTCCAAAAATTTCACACATTTCAAAAAAATATCTCCAAATCTATTTCTTTCTTTTTCATCATCCACTCTCTTCTCTTGCTTCATCTATAGCACTTTGTAAATGGTGGTTCGTGGTTTTGACAAAGCTGGGCAATGGTGGTGATGATTGTGGTCGCGGTGAGAGAGAAGATATATATATATATATATAGAGAGAGAGAGAGAGAGAAAAGAAGTCAAAGCTTGGATTTACCATTTATCCTTCTCCTCAAGTACACATGTTAACTTATCAATGCTTGGGTTCACTACTATCAAGACCAAACGGGCTGTACAATTTGTTGATTGGTGGTTTATAATGGCATTAAGAAGAAAATTCGAGAAATAAATAAGGGTAATTTAGACTTTTTACAATTTCTGTTACATCCGTCCAAAATTGTACTTTGGTATGAAGTATAGGGGTTTAAGTGTTACAAATGAAACTATAGGGGGGCTTCGTGTTTTTTGGGTAAACCACAAGGGGTTAACTTATAATTTACCCTTACCTTTATTATATTATATATATATATATATATATATATATATATACATATTTTTGAAGCGTTGCTTCAAAACTGGCCAATAACCTCCACTACTCTATTGCTAGAGAAGTTATTCAGGGCCTCTGGACCGAACTAGAACGAGATTGGTGATTGAAAGAACAGTAGAAAGACTCTGGCAATTAATGGTTGGTTTATGACGTAGTCACCTGATTTCCATGAGGCACCCGATAATTTTGAAAATTATCAACTAGTAAGTGTATTGGCGGATTGGTTGTGCCTTTCAAACTTTTAATACGTTATTCGTCCAAAACTAGTTAAATTAGAAAAAATTAATTCGTAATCGTCTGCTAAATTGACTGATAGATATGAATCGGTTTGATAATTTATATTTTTACAAATTTTTAACATAATAAAAACCTATCAACATAAATTATTTTTTTTTGTTGGATAGCAATCCAATCTATCTTCTATAAACATGGATAATAATCCAATCTATCTGCAAACATGGATAATAATTCAACAAACATCTATCTTAACATTTACTCACTACAACAAATGTCACTTTTGGCAACTAAATTTTTAGTCGCCAAAAGTCACATTTTAGTCGTCCAAACCTTTTGCAAACTATATTTTTTGGTCATAAGCTTTGTTGTTGAATGATTGTCGGGAAAGGTAATTGATGACTAAAAAAGATTTAGTCACTGAAAATTCACAATTGTCGACTAATTTTTTAGTCGCCAAAAGCTTTCAATTAAATTTAACATGACGTTTTCAACGACTAACATTTTGTGTCGTCAAAAACATAAATTGTTTAGCTACTAAATTTTTAGTGGCCTAAGGTATAATATTTTTGTTTTGGCTACTAAATATTTAGTCACCAAAAGTGTTTTCTTTATTTATTTTTTATTTTTTATTTTTTGGCTACTAAATCATTAGTCGCCTAAAGTCTTATTTTTTATGATTACCAAATATTTAATTGCCAAAAGATTTGTTTTTATTTAACAGTGAAAACCCATTATCAACAGTGAAAATGATATACATAAACCATTTCCTAATAAACAAGACATGTCTCACAAAAAATGTCTCACTTGAGTGAAACCCCCAAACTTTGAACTGCCTATACAAATAAAGAATTTTCAGATCAAGTTTACAAGGAATAAATGGAAATGGAGATGGAGATTACACACATAGGATAGGATGGAACTACTACTACTACAAACACCACCAACAATCTTATGAGAAAATTAGTGAAAAATCCAATTTAAAAATGGTACAAGGCATTAGATTTTAAGTAAAATCTTATTTGGTGATAAGAACAAGCCGGAATAGTACTGAAAAAATCGCTGAAAATTTTCGTCGATGCTGGGAAAGTCGTTGGCAGCTACGGTGACTAGCGGCAGCAGGTGGTGGTAATGAGATAGAGAAATGCGTACTATTCAATAAATAGGGTGTTGAATGAGTGACATATGTCATATTTTAACAAATAAATAGTTTGGTGAATTTCAACAGATAGGAATATAAGCTTGGTGAATTTCAATAAATAGACAAATTAGGTAATTTCAAGATATTGAGTGATTTTAATAAATAGACAGATAGGGTGATTTTAACTGATAATTGTCCTTTTGAACAAATTGTATCCTTTTAATCTAAAAATATTAAAACTTATTAAGAAATGAATTTATGACCTGAATGTTATTGATTAAATAACACACAAGTGCTTTTCTACACCTTATTGTTTAATTTTTACATAAATATGGAGGCTAAGGACGACCTATTTGGTCATATGTTTAAAATAATATACTGTAATACCTTATGAATAATAAATTTTTGAACAAATTACGTTGATAGTCGTGTATTTTGGTCTTTGTGTTATTTTTGCTTCTATAATTTTAATTAGCTCAATTTTGACTATATATTTATAATTTTGTCTCAATTTAATCTAATTGCTTACAATTGTTAATATTTTTTAATGAAAAATATTTACATGAGTGCCATATGTCATATCTTTTAAGGTAAAACTATACATTTGTTCAACTCAATGAATTAATTTCAATCAATTTAATGATAATTTTTTATCAAAAACACAAACACCGTTATCAATTGATCTAAATTAAGCTAATTGAAAATGTAGGGATCAAAATGACACAAGAAGTAAATGTAGGGACTATTAGTGTAATTTTTTTTTTTTTTTTTTTTTTTTGGCCATATCTAGAAACATAAAAACTTTCTTGAATAATTCTATGATACTTATTATTAAAAACGTAAGAGAACAAATTTGATTGATTGTCAAACAAAATAATGATACTTGGTCATTTAATAATACTTGGATGCATGTATTTTTAATAATACAGAATTTTAGTAATTTTTTAGATACCTTTAATCATGACGTGTTTGCGCACATACGCATACCACGTCAGCCGCCGGCGTCTAATTAGCCGGTAAAATTGATAAATGTTGAAATTGCTCAATTTCAAAACTTCTTTTACCTCTCATTATTCGAAAGGTAAGGAAAGAAAAAACAATTAATATGACTATTGTGGAAGAAACCAATTTTGGAAGATAATTTTTTTTAAAACAGTTTGAAAATTTATTTGATTGAATATTTTAAAAATAATTTTGGTATGATTTATAATTTTTTTTACAATTGTAATTTTTTTTTATTTATATATAGCAATGTATGAATCTATATAATAATAATATGGGTAAATTAAAAATACACCTATAAAATTTGATTAAAATACGAATCGCTCCTTATGATTTTGAAAATTACATTCCACCTTTTGAGGTTTCTAATTTTATAACAAATCGTTCATTTTATTAATAAATCATTAAGTCAATTAACAGTTTTAATGATGTTAAAAATATATTTCAATTAATAATTTAAGTAATTTTATTATTATATAGGAGAGCAATTATGAATTTTTTTTTAATTATTTCTGAATAAATTTTTTTAATAAGAAGTATTTATAATTTTTCAAATCATAAAAAACAATTTATATTTTAAACAAATCTTATAAATATTTTTTTAATTTTCCCTAAAAAATTCATCCAGTTAGTTAGAGAAGTGGAGTAGCATTGCTCTTGCACGTACGGAAGTTCTAGAAAGTGGAGACCAGAATCGTAGACGCTTTATCAAGTTGATGACGTTGTTGTCGTCGTATGCTAATTGATAAGAGGACTCAAGAGGAGATAATTATCATTCATTTGATAAAATAATTAGGTCTCGTTTGACAAATAATTTTTTTAATTAAAAAAATTAAAAAATTAATAATTTATATTAAAAAATAAAAAAAAAATTTCTCTCTACTTTTTGTATATATTTTTATAAAAAGTTAAAAAATATCGAAATATACTAATTTTTTTGAATCACGTTTTAGCCAAAAAATCAAAAGTTATTAAAAAAACCTGTTTCCAAACAAGGCCTTAATTTAACAAAAATTTTACAGCTCTATCAATAATCACAAAGTTGAAATAAATCTAAATGGTAAATTCATATTTTTAACGCGATTATTTGATTTACACTATTTTCTTAAAAGTTGGATTTTTATTTTTTGTATTTCTTTAAAAAAATTTAGTAAGTACTTTTAATATTTTATTTTTTAAATAATTTAATCTAGATACACTTATAAAATATAATATTTCTGAATTTTTTTTAAAAAATTTACTAAATATAAAAAATACAAAAAAAAGTTTTAGAAAGTGGAGGCCTGAATTGTAGATGCTTTATCAAGAATTGCCCCCGCGGGGGGATCCGAGTATGCTAACTGATAAGAGAAGTCAATCATTCATTTGATAAAACAATTTAGTTAACAAAAATTTTACAGTTCTAGAAATAATCACCTAGATGAAAGAAATTTAAAAGATAAATTGATATCTTTAACGTGATTATTTGGTTTATACTGCTTTCTTAAAAATTGAATTTTTTATATTTTGTAATTTTTTTAAATTTTAAGTAAGTATTTTTATTTTTTTATTTTTTAGATAATCTAATCTAGATGCATTTATAAAATATAATATTTGTGAATTTTTTTAAAAAATTTACCAAATATAAAAAATACAAAAAAGTTTTAGAAAGTGGAAGCCTGAATTGTAGATGCTTTATCAAGTTGATATCCAAGTATGCTAATTGATAAGAGTAGTCAATCATTCATTTGATAAAACAATTTATTTAACAAAAATTTTACAGTTCTAGAAATAATCGCGTAGATGAAATAAATCTAAATGATAAATTGATATCTTTAACGTGATTATTTGGCTTACAATGTTTTCTTAAAAATTGAATTTTTTATTTTTCGTATTTTTTAAATTTTTAGTAAGTATTTTTCATATTTTATTTAAAATTTTTATTTTTTAGATAATTTAATTTAGATTTACTAAAAAGTATAATATTTGTGAATTTTGTTTTTTAAGATATACCAAATATAAGAAATACAAAAAAAAATATATATTTGGTGCATACAAAAATTTATCAAATTCTTTTTTTTTAAGTATGCCTCAAAAAATTAAAATTATATTATATATATATTTTTTGTTATAAGGTGTATATGGTGCACATTTTCTAAAAGGCCTGCACCATGGTATTTTTTTTATATAAAAATGCTTGGGACCCCCAAAATGATGTGGTCCAATAATATATTTTTGTGTTTTTGTTTTTGTTTCCTTCCTAAACTAATTACAATTAAGTGAGGGTCGCGGGAATTGTATTTTTTTACGAGCTGTAATATTGTTGTTTTCCTGTATAAAACCTAATAACCCCATTTCACTCATCCCGAGTTAGCGAGTTGAGAATATGATAATGTCTTTCTACCTCATCATCACCTTTTCTCTCATCTTAGAGCATCCACACCAAACTCTTTAATTTTTTAGTTAAATTAAAGCTATTTCATTATTTTAGCTACTCACATTTTAGCACTTGCTGCATTAAACTCTTTATTCTAACTTATTCTTATTAAATATTATTTTCTTATTATGTTTGTTAGTCTTTCTTTTTTTATTAAATTAATAAGTTACCAGCCAAATAATTTTTAAAAAAGCAAAAAAAAAAAAAAAAATTTGCCGTTGACCGGTCAAACTTCCGGGCGGACGTCCGGTAACATACAAATAGCGATGAACAGTGCCTCGCTTGTTGTAATGAGTTACTGTATCAAACGTAAATTTTGACGAGCTGCACTCGAGTTTGATGCATATGATTTTTTGAAGTTTTTAGCTAAAAAATAAAGTTTGAAGAGCTTGATGAGGATGCTCTTATATGTGCAAACATTTCTTTTTTCTTTTGTGTGTATATATTTTCTTAATTATGTATTTTGAAAATTAATTTTTTCAGTGATTTTTTATTTTTTTATAAAATAAATTTTTAAAAAGTAAAAGAAATAATTAATTTCTTTATAATGATTTTTAAAAAAACCACTACCGCACCCCCTAACCAAATTCACCAAGATATTCATTTTGTTTCACATGATGATATAATGTTAAACAAAATGAATCAAGTGTTAGTTTATGCCCTAATGGCTGCATCTTTCTAAGTTAATACTTGGGTATGACAAAAAAAGTAAGTTTAAACTCGATACATAGAAAGCCTAAGGCTTGTACAAAAGTAATTACACAAAAGAAACAAAATGAAGCACTCGGCTCCAAGTGCTCTCAAACTAAGTTCTTGGTGGAGCTATATCATCAAAACCTAAAAATTATTTTCCATATAGAGTGAGTTAAAGGCCAGTAAAGACATTTTAACATAATATATGATGTTTAATGAAGTCATATGATGAATACTCATGCATGCCTTTATCAAAAAGTTTAACTTACTTCTTCTCAAACAACGCCATGACATAATTATGATCAATTCATAAAGCAACATCTTTAAAACAGAAAACAAGACAGTGGATACACAATATTGGGAATCTCTAGGTATGTGTCTGTCAATAGGCTATACAAGTATTACCAAAGTCATTTTACCGGTACCAACCGAAAGGAACGACACTTAACTGAGCGGATTTCTGGACTTTCACTAAGGACACACAGACCAACATAATAACCACTACTACACCCCCTAACCAGATTCATCAAGGTATTCACATATTTTTCTAAAAAAAAATACATTTTGAAAATAGGTATGTAAAATAATGTTCAATGCAATGTGCATGAGTAAATAGTTTTCAATTAACCTATTCCTCGTGCAATTTCTACAACAATAAAAGTTATCATCAATCGATAGCCTAAAACAAATATTTCTAAACAAAAGATATATATATATATATATATTTTTTTTTTTTTTCAACAACAAGAAAATTTTTATAATCTCAATGTAGGAGTGATATTACATGCTCAACTCCAACCTCATCATCATGTATGTATTTTCATTCTCATTTCAAATTTCAACCACTTTCCCTTGTTCTTAGCTTCCAAAATTAAATAATTTCCAACCAAAAACCCATTCCTTTCAATAATGCATTTTAAGAAGAGATTTCCAAAATTTCCACACCATTAACATTATACCCATCTCTACAACATTCCCCATGAATTAATTTGAAAATCCCCCTTTTATATTTCCAAAAAAATCTAAATCAAAACCCTAGATTCAAACCTATGACCCCTAATCACTAGACCCTTTTAAATAACAAATAATCAAGCTAAGAATCATACAAAAGGTTGAACAAATCCTTACCTCAAGTTTAGAAAAAGAAGAGAGCAAGTGTTGAAATTTGACGGAATCGAAAACAAAATCTTCTTCGATTAAAATGAACTCCTATCTGAGCTCTACCATTTTCTCCAAGAAATATGGTGGAGAAATCAATGGATTTGGGTGGATAGAGGTGTATAGATAAGATCTAGAGAGAGTGTGTGAAGAAATTTGGGTTTTGAGTGTTTTAGAAAGAGAAATAAGTGAAAATGTGACTTAAAAATCTCTTTTCCTGATCTGATATAAACATAGACCGCTCGAGTGACTAATTCATTACTCGAGTGTAAGACACAAAAATGGAAGACTGCTCCGACAACCAAACCACCACTCGAGCGCACAATGACCCACTCTTAGAATTTTTGCAGACTGCTGAAGGCCGCTCAAGTGAAGATCGCCTTACTCCTAGAAGTTTTGCAGACATACAAAAATATTGGGAGATCTCAAAGACTGCTCGAGTGAACAAGAAAATAAATGGACAGCAACTCTTTTGCAAAACTAACTTCTAACATGTTTCAAACACAACCAACAAGAAGATGAAGAGGATACAAACAACAACTAAAGATATGGAATTCTGGATTTAAGAAAATGAAAGGAGTCAGTTCTAAACCACAGCCTTTGTAGATTAGTTGAAAAAAAATATATTGTAAAACTAAATTTTCGTATAACTTTTACAGAGAAGACAAATAAAAATATTCTAAAACTCAATTTTCATATATTTTTTGTATTTTTATTTTTATTTTTTTCAACAAATTAAACCCATTCTTTTTTTTTAATAGTAAATTACATACACTTTCTGAGATTTTCTTAAAATACGAATTGTCTTTTGTAATTTTGAAAATTACATCCATTCCCTTCACGTTTCGAATTTCATAACAATTAACCTATTTTATTAATAAATCATTACATCAATTAACAATTTCAAATGATATTAAGATTTTATTTTAATTAATAATTTAAGTAATTTTATTATTGTATAGGAGAATAACAAAAAATTTTATTTTTTCAATTAATTCTATTAAATAAAAATTATAACAGTAGAATATTTATAATTTTTCATATCATAGGAAATAATACATATTTTACATAAATTTTAAAAAATGTATTTATATAATTTATCCTTTTTTCTTTTTTTCCTTTTTTTTTTTTGAATATATGTGAATTACATTCAATTTTTTTCATCTAAATTCATTAACCTAGTCAAACCTATTAACAACTCGTGGCTCACAACAATTTTTTTTTTTTTTTTTGGCTTTTTTGGATTTTTATTTTTTTTTTGGAACTGATGTTTTTTTTGGATGGACAAACGAGTCAAACGCAAAATGTATTGCTGTCAGTCACAGCACATCCCCTAAAAAGCCAACACACAAGTGTTCGTCCGACTTATTTTGAGAAGTTGGTGAAAAATTATATTTTTTATTTTTTAATTATATTATTTATTTAGTGGTGGTTGAGACCTCCTCTCAACACTATTTTCACCATTTCTCATACATATGTGGGGGTTAGTGATTAAAAAAAAGAACAAAAAATAAAAATTAACCAATCAGAGGCCAGAGGGGGGTCGCGGGGGTCACCATCTGTGTGGATCTGGATCATTTTTCTTTATTTGACATCCAATCATATTTGTTATCTTACATTTTTAATAATAAGTATCATAGAATTATTCAAGAAAGTATGTTTCTAGACATGGCCCAAAAAAAAAAAAAGTGAAAATTATACCAATAGTCCCTACAATTACTTATTGTGTTATTTTGATCTCTACATTTTCAATTAGCTGAATTTTGACCCTTAATTTTAGATTTTGTGTCAATTTAGATTAATTGATAACGCTATTTGTGTTTTTGATAAAAAATTATCATTAAATTGATTGAAGTGAATTCATTAAGTTAAATAAATTTATAATTTTACTTCGAAAAATATGACATATGGCACTCGTGTATATTTTTCATTAAAAAATGTTAACAATTATAAACAATTGAATTAAATTGAGACAAAATTACAAATACATAGTCAAAATCGAGCTTAATTGAAATTATAGGAACAAAATGACACAAAAATCAAAATACATGACTATCAACGTAATTTGTCCAAAAATTTATTATTTGCATATAAGGCATTACAGTATACTATTTTAAACATATGACCGAATAGGTCTTCATTTGCCTCCATATTTATGTAAAAATTAAACAATAATGTGTAGAAAAGCATTTGTTTGCTATTTAATCAATAACATTCACGCCATAAATTCATTTCTTAATCTTTTGAGTAATTAGGTCCAAGTTCTAATCAGTGTGTTTGGTTTTAATTTTTTGAATTAAGTTTTTTGAAAATTTAGTTTTTTAATTTTCGTATTTTTTTGTTTTTAGTGAATATTTTTAAAATTTTAAACATTTTTTTTAACTTTTTTAGGTGCACTTTATTTAGATGTATCTAAAAAGTAAAAAAATTGTGAAAAAATATTTTAAAAATTTAATAAATATATAAAAATATAAAAAATTTGCTGAATTCTCATATTTTTTTTATATTTTTGGTATTTAGTGAATCTTTTAAAGGTTTTTTTTACAATTTTTTTACTCTTTAGGTATATTTATGTTAGGTATGTCTAAAAGATAAAAAAAAAATTGTTTAAAATATTAAAAAAATTCAGTAAAAACAAAAAAATATGAAAAATAAGAAAGTAGAATTTTTTGAAAAGTGTTTTTAAAAAAACACAACCAAGCAAGCTGAATATCTTTGGATTAAACGGATATAATCTGTTCCAAAGGATAATTATCTGTTAAAATCAACCTATCTATTTATCTATTGAAATCACTCTATATCTTGAAATTACCCATCTATTTCTTGAAATTCACCAAACTACCTATTTGTTAAAATGTAACATGTGTCACTCATTCAACGTCCTATTGGTTGAATACCACACATTTCTCTATCCTACCATCACTACCTACAGCAGTTTGTCACCGTCGCTATTGACGACTTTCCCGGCCCTAGCGAAACTTTCCAGCAACCTTTTCGGCACTTTTTTGGCTTATTCTTATTACCAAATAAGATTTTACTTTGAATCTAATACCTTGTAGGATCTTTAAATTAGATTTTTCACTAATTTTCTTTTTAATCAAATATATTTTCTTAAAAAATATTCATTTTTTTCACAAATTTAAAAGATTTTATTTAGGTTTTATAGATGGAGTCTTTAAATTGCTGAAAAATAATAAATTTAAAAATATAGACGATTTTCTGAGGGAAAATGTTTGGGACCCTCTTTATGGATGACCCCCACACTCTCAAACTGATTCTGGTCTTTTATGTATGTGTGAGGCTTACTCATGTATGTATATGATTTACATCATGAATGGTTCAAATTTGTGAGAGTCTTATGAGAGTTTTGTAGAGATAGAAGTCTCAATCATTGCTCTTTTTTTTTTTTTTTTCTGAGATCTTTGTAATAGTGAAAATAGACAACAAAAAATTAGGAATATGGGCTCATATGTTGTCATTTCAACAAGGGCGGCTCACACATGAAATTAAGGGCTGGTTTGGCGAGTGTAGAAAAAGTTAAAAAGTCAAAAAATTATTAAAAAAGTTAAAAAGTTATCACTATTTATTAAAAAAAATATATAAAAATTAATATATAAAAATTAAATATAAATCAAGTTTTTTCCCATCAATGTACTGATGTCAGGCCAGCTTCAGCGAAAGAAAAAAAAAATTACATGTGTACATTCACTAAGTTGGTTGGTAAAGTTGGGCCCGTGGGGGCCTACCATGGGTCCCATTTTAATAATCCGAACTGTTTAAGATGTAGAACTCGACTAGTACTATATGTCTGTAAAAAATCACATCTATCGGATATCGCTAACTACATGATCAAATTAGTTTTGTATAAAAATTGGATGATATTATAGTTAACAGTTGACAAAAAAAATTAATACGATCAGATAACTATCGATATCCAATCAACGTGATTTTTCATAAGTATATAGTACTCGACGAATTCTACATATTGAACGGTTCCGATTAGAAAAACGGGATCCGTAGTGGGCCCCAACAGGCAGAACAACACCGTCCAATCAAAGCCCGAAAAGGAGACAATCTTTTCCCATGTATTCACCAAGCCCCTGCAATGCCAATCCGTACCGCATACTATACTATCTTCTCCTACACACTTCTTTATACAATTTTTGAATACATATTTTTTTATAAAAAATTAAAAAGTTAATCCAAACATTAATATTTTTTTCCTCAATTTTTTAGTCTAAAAAGATAAAAAGTACACTTATTTAGGACACCCGAAACAATCCTTAAATGGGAAAATTATATTTCAGTCCATTTTTTTAAAACTAATTATAAAATTGTTAAAAAATTTATAATTTTAATTATTAATATTTATAAAGTTTATTATTCATTTGTAATTTTTTTTTTTTCAAAAACCACTGATTTCATGTTTTCCCATATTAGTAGTACTATTATTTTAAAAAAGTTATTCTAAAATTTATTTAACAATATTAATTTATGATTAATTTATTTTTCCATATTTAGACGTACATTATATCAATTTAATATTTATCACACAATCACATTACTCAACAAATTTTGAGTGATTATTTCTGAACCGTAACATTTTTGTTATATTAATTATTTTAATTTAAAATACTGAGTATATGAGTGTTACATTGAAAATATTAATGTGTTAGTGAATATTTTATAATTTAAAATATTGAGAAAATTATTATTCAAGAGAAGCTTTGAAAAATTATTAAACAATAGTGAAAATTTTATAATTTTAATTATTAATATTTATAAAATTTATCAACTTCTTATAAATAAATAAAAAATTATGACACACCACTAATATATAATTCCCCATAAAATATTTGTGGTCTTGCCCATCACACTCTTGGCTCTTTTCTGTGCACCACGAAAAAGATGTCACCTTCCCCCCTTTTCTCTCTCTGTGCTCCTCTTATCCATTAATTGGGTTATTTATTACAATTTTAAAAAAGTGATTATAATTTATTTTGATTTAAAAGTATTTGTTGGTGTATTTTTTGATTATAGCTTATTAGGTATAAATAATTTAAATAAATTAAAAAAAAACTCCAATTTTCTAAAAATTTAAAAAGAAAATATTTTTAATTTCTACTTTTTATTTACCAATTTTAAACTTAAAAAAACTCTACTAAACCAATATAGTGGGTATTTGGGAAGTTGCTATTTCAGTAGACTATTTTAGTTTTCAGTAAGGCTATGTAGCTCGAATCTGCCTTTCCCTGAATCCCCCCGAAATCAAAACGACGTTGTTTCATCGTTTTGATTTTTTTTTTTTTTTTTTTTAGAAGAAGAAAATCAAAAAAGAAGAAGGAAGAAAAAGAAAAAGAAGAGAAGGAAGAAGAAGAAAATCGGGCTGGGCATCAACCATCAACCATTTCAGATCCAAAAAAAAAAAAACAAAATCGGGCTGGACATCAACCATTCATCTTCATCATCAACATCATCAACAATTTCAGATAAAAAAAAAAAAAATCGGGCTGGGTATCAACCATTCATCTTCATCACCAACATCATCAACCATTTCAGATCAAAATAAATAAATAAATAAATAAAATCGGGCTGGAGGCGGAGGCAGAGGCAGCGGCGATCGACGACGGCCTCGCTCCATTCTCTCTTTTTCTCTTTCTTTTTCTCTTTCTCCGTCTCTCCCTCTCCCTCTCTCTTCATTTTTGCGTTTTAGACATAAAGGAGGGAAGAAAAAAAGGAGAAAAAAAAAAAAAGAAACTGCCCAAAATGACGTCGTTTTGGGCAGTCGGGGGATTTGGGGAAGAAAATTTCGGGAGAAAAATCATTTTCCTTTAGTTTTTAGCTAATATAGTAGGTTAAAATTTTTGTATTTATGAAGATAAATTAGATTTATTTTATAGTTAGATATGATATTTGTCAAAGAAAAAATAAAATGATTATAAATTTAATGTAATATTTTATCTTATTAACTATTTTAACTTATTTTATTTTTTTATAAATTTTAATTTAAATTAAGCTAAAATTTTACGTCCCTAACAGCCCCATAAGCTTGTTATTTGTGGCCATCCATTTAGCATGTGACAGCGTATAATGCAGCTAATTGAGGCCTCCAATTTCTAGAACTTCAACATCCGACACTATTTTGAATAATAAGTTAAGGGTTGGTTTGGTATGATATAAAAAAGTTAAAAAGTCATTAAAAAAATAAAAAAGTTTATACTATTTACCTATTTTTTGGTGGGAAATTTGTCAAAAAAAAAAAAAAAAATCAATACAGGTCAGGCTGTGCAACCATTATCGCACCAACCACAATTTTTCATAAAAGTGTAAAATGTGGCACAATATAAGCCACACTTACATAAAAAATAAAAAATTAATAAAAATGAAAAGAGAGAGAAAATCAGCGCAGCTACACTAGTCTAGGACATAGGTTAATTTTGTAATTTTGTTATTTTATACAATATTTTAATACATATTTTTTTTGTTAACAGTGGTGATTGAGACCCCCTCTCATTTTGGAGTGTGTTATATAAATATATATATATATATATATATATTTTTAAGTCAAATCACTTTTTTATTTTTTTATATATTTTTTTGTATAAAGTTAAAAAATATACTTATTTAGATAATTTTAAACAATTAAATTTAAAGAATTAACTTCTGGGTTGTTTGGAGTGTTCTAAATAAGTGTATTTTTTAACTTTTTAGACTAAAAAATAGAGGAAAAAAATATGATTGTTCAGGATAACTTTTTGTCTTTTTAACAAAAGAAAAATGATCCGGACTCCTACACATGGTATTGTTAGATAATGTCTCAATGGGACCACATAATTAAATGTGGTGTTATCATTTATAAGAAGCCTACAATTTAAGTGATTCAATTTAGTTAATAGGCTTAAGGGTATATGTGTTATGGACCTAATGTGTAGATACTAGTTGTATAACTTCTATTTCTATGAGGGGCAGAAATAGAAATTAAAACATATTGGTTAAAGTTGGTTTTCATTACCTTTCAGTTTTAAAACCAATAATGGTTAATTTATTGGTTTTCATTACCTTTCAGTTATGAAAACCAATTACAACCTTTAAAAGGTTATGGTCCCTATTCCTTCCTAAGGTGAAAAAATAAGAACATTGTTTTGTTTTTCTAAATCCTCTCAAGGAGAAACATAAGGCACCAAAGGGGAAAGGATTAGAAGGCAATAACATAGTCAATATCAAGGTTTTATTGACAATCAGACGCTTCCGTTTAACCGTTCATCGATGGATTCAGGTATGTCATTTTGTCTTGATTTCTTGATGATATACATGGTAGATGATCCGAAACATGAAGTTTCATGTTCTGAAATTTATGTTAACAAGTGGTATCAAAGCCAGGTTATATCATGTGTATTATCAGAATAGATATGCTTTTATTCATCCTATTTAGTTTCTTGGAATCAGATTCTGTTTTTTGTATTTCTGTTTTTCCCTCTGCTGCAAATTCTGTTTTGTTTTCTGGAAATGGAACATAATTCGGATGGGCGGTTCATTTTTCAAATGGTGAACATCATGTATTTATATATATATGTATATAATTGGGATTGCTGCAGATTATATAACATATACGGGGTAACAAATTTAGAAATCTTTAAATTTAATGTAATTTCATACAACGTCTACGGAAATTTAATTTTCTAATGTTCTAAATATAAGTCAATTAAAACAAGATGTCACAAAAGTGATCTCTCTTGTCTAGATTGTTTTATATGGAATGTTTTGAAATTCATGTCTGTGTATCTCATGCGGGTATTTATCGGTCCAAAGACATGATTAAGACTTGGCAGAATTACACACACATTTTGTGGTGATAAACATGTGCCAATTGTCAAGGAAACCTAATGTGAATAATAAATCCATCAAAAGATAGATTTGTTATTTGACATAACTTATTGTCAATGTTTGATCATTACAACAAGAATACCACTTACAGTTAATATCACTACCCAAAGGCTTGGTATTAATGTTGTGCTAGGTATCTTGAGATGTTGTCATTAAATTAATTTATTTAGAGATCATCTGTTTGGTAACTTAATGTGAGTATAATTGTTTATTCCTTTTATTTTCTTTTCGATTCAGCTTTAATGCCGACTACTTCAATCTCTGCCAACATGAACAATGTTCCAATGTTAAATGGAACAAACTTTAAGGACTGGAAAGAGAACATATTGATTGTTCTCGGCTGCATGGACATAGACTTGGCATTAAGGATGCCAAAACCGAATGCTCTCACTACACAAAGTACTCCTGAGGAAACTGTGTACTTTGAAAAGTGGGATCATTCTAACAGGCTAAGTCTTATGATCATGAAGCGTGGGATTCCAGAAGTTTTTCGGGGTATTCTGGGATTATCACAAAGGAGCTATATCGAAAAAATACTCATTAGATTTGGCATGCAAAATTGTAAATCAGGTGAAACCCCGGTTGCTAAGGGAGACAAATTTAGTCTCAGCCAATGCCCGAAGAACAGTCTTGAAATTCAAGAAATGCAGAAGATTCCTTATGCCTCAGCTGTAGGGAGTCTAATGTATGCTCAAGTATGTACGCGTCCGGATATTGCGTTTATAGTTGGCATGTTAGGCAGATATTTAAGTAATCCTGGCATGGATCATTGGAAAGCAGTCAAGCGTGTTATGCGATATTTACAGAGAACAAAGGAATATATGCTCACATATAGGAGATCGGATAAGTTAGAGGTCATTGGATATTCCGACTCCGATTTTGCTGGATGCCAAGACAGTAGGAAATCCACATCAGGCTATATTTATCTGTTAGCTGGCGGAGCAATTTCTTGGAGGTCTGCAAAGCAGACGCTCATAGCTTCATCCACCATGGCTGCAGAGTTTGTAGCATGTTATGAGGCATCAAACCAAGGGATATGGCTGCGGAATTTTGTCACTGGGTTGCGTATTTTGGAAGGCACTGAAAGACCACTTAAGATATATTGTGACAATAAGTCTGCAGTTTTATATTCTAATAACAACAGAAGCTCGACAAAATCAAAGCATATTGATATCAAGTTCCTAGTTGTAAAAGAAAGAGTGCAGAGTGGACAGATTTCCATAGAGCACATTGGGACAAACTCCATGATAGCGGATCCACTTACGAAGAAACTACCACCCAAGGTCTTTCATGAGCACACTGCTCATATGGGTGTTGTTCTATTTGAGAACATTCTGGTTTAGTGGGAGTTTGTATTTATATTACTGCTTTATGTCTGCCTTGAGTTTTATCTATGTAATTAGATTAATTTCTGCAGAAATGAAGTATTCAGTTTATTACGCTCTGTTACGTATTGTGAAGTATTGATCTCAATAAAGTTAAGTAGGACCAGTTGGACATAGGCATGTATGGATCACATCACATGTAATTTCCATGCTACGCATCCATGATTGATCTATGTCATTTAGCTGTATTAGTATACGTGACCATTGGTGGGTCGAGTTACGATTGATGTAACGAAGACCGCTTTGATCCTATATTAATATAGTTAATGGACAAGATTGTTTGGATACCCTCAAGTTATGATAACAAATTTCTGAGCTCACTAAAGTTAAGCACATTTTTCAGGATACATATGTGGTCCAGTGGGAGATTGTTAGATAATGTCTCAATGGGACCACATAATTAAATGTGGTGTTATCATTTATAAGAAGCCTACAATTTAAGTGATTCAATTTAGTTAATAGGCTTAAGGGTATATGTGTTATGGACCTAATGTGTAGATACTAGTTGTATAATTTCTATTTCTATGAGGGGCAGAAATAGAAATTAAAACATATTGGTTAAAGTTGGTTTTCATTACCTTTCAGTTTTAAAACCAATAATGGTTAATTTATTGGTTTTCATTACCTTTCAGTTATGAAAACCAATTACAACCTTTAAAAGGTTATGGTCCCTATTCCTTCCTAAGGTGAAAAAATAAGAACATTGTTTTGCTTTTCTAAATCCTCTCAAGGAGAAACATAAGGCACCAAAGGGGAAAGGATTAGAAGGCAATAACATAGTCAATATCAAGGTTTTATTGACAATCAGACGCTTCCGTTTAACCGGTCATCGATGGATTCAGGTATGTCATTTTGTCTTGATTTCTTGATGATATACATGGTAGATGATCCGAAACATGAAGTTTCATGTTCTGAAATTTATGTTAACAGGTGACCCCCACGACCCCCTCTGACCTCTGATTGGCTAAATTTTTTTTTTCTTCTTCTCCTTCAATCACCAACTCCCACGTGTGTGTGGGAGGTGATAGGGGTGGTGTTGAGAGAGGGTCTCAATCACCATTGAAAAGTATAATATTTGTGAATTTTTTTTTAAAAAAATTACCAAATATAAAAAATACAAAAAATACGAAAGATCATTATATTTTCATATTTTATTGTATTCAATAATTTTTTTAAAAGGTTTTTATATAAATTATATATATTTTAAATATATCTAGATTAAAGTGGATCTAAAAAGTTTTAAAAAATGATAAAAATATTTAAAAAAAATCACTAAAAATACAAAAATACAAATTGAGAACTCATAAAACTATTTTTAAAAATTCCAAACCTAATAAATTTCTATTCAGGCCTCGTTTGGGAACAGGCTAATTTAGTAACTTTTTAGCTATTTGGCGAAAATATGAGCTATAAAAAACTAGTAGGTTTGGGATAATTTTTAATTTTTTACGAAAAGATGTGCAAAAAATAAAGAAAAAAGAGAATCTTTGACTTTTTGGTATGGATTGTTGACTTTTTTTATTTTTTTAGTAATTTTTTAACTTTTTAACTAAACCGGTCGCTTTTCAAACGAGACCTCAGTTAATAATTTTTTATTGGTAAAAATTCACCCATTCATCCTATAACGTTGAATTCTTACCGGGAAAAAAATATTAACGGAATGCTTTTATGAGTGAAATTTGTGGGGATTTAGCACTGTCGAATTTTTAATTACAGATCCTAGCGGTCCAACAAATATGACCAAACACCTACAACCATGGTGAGCCGCCCTGGCTGAAATGAGAACATATCAACTAATTTAGGGTTGGTTTGGGATGTCCTAAAAAAGTGTACTTTTTTGACTTATTAGTGGGTTTGGGTTGGGTTTGATGTGATGTGTTAGAGAGGTAATGTCATTTAAATAAGATGATGTGACTTAAATAAGATAATGACTTTTTGACTTATTTAGTACATGTCAAATTAGTCCTTATTTTACTACTAATTTTCATATTTGTTTTGATTTTTTATTGATGTGATGATTCTTGTGCCAGTTATCTCTGTTTGATTTTTGATTGATGTGATTAGTATACAAATTAGAGATAAGAGTCATGCTACGTAGCTCGAAAGCTACGTAGCTCGAATCCCCCGAATAGAAAACGTTGCCGTTTTTGTATTTTTTTTTTTTTTTTTTTTTTTCAGACGCAGAAATCATGAGGAAGATGGAGGGGAGAGGAGAGGAGGAGGAGGAAGGAGGAGGAGGAGGAGGAGGAGAAGGAGGACTGGAGGGGGCCCTAATAACAGGGGAGGAGGAGGCAGGGCCGGAGGCGGGACGGCGGCCGGAGCTGGAGCTGGAGCTGCTGCGGCGGCGAGCTGGCGGCGAGGCGACGACGGCGGGCCGGAGCTGCGACGACGGCGCGATGGCGGGGAGCTGCGACACCACCAGCTGCTCCTCTTCCCCTCTTCTTCTTCTCTCTCTCTCTCCCTCTCCCTCTTCCCCTCTTCTTCTCAGTCGGTTTCAGATCAAAAATGGAAGAAAAAAAAGAAGAAAAAAAAAAAAAAAAAAACCTAAAGCCCAAAACGACGTCGTTTTGGGCTTTAGGGGGATTCGGGGGCAAAATCCTTCGAGCTACCAATCTTTATTCTTAGAGATAATTCCAATCCAATACAAAATTTTAAAATAAATTATAAATTAATGGTTAAATTTTATCAACTTTAATAATCAAAATCATAAACTTTTCCTTGACTTTTGTGTAATTTTTTTTTTGGTCTTACTTAAATCCAACACTTAAATTTTGCTCAGTTTAAACTATTCAATCATTTTTATTTAAAGGAACTAAGAGAGATAAATCCGTCAATTTACCTACCATAATTACATCTATGTATAAATTGTTGAAAATGGTTATAAATTTTAGGTAAAATTATAATTTTATCCTAAGTTCGGTCTATTTTTTAGATGGGTCCTGTGTGTCGATTTTCACGCGCGCACCGCCGCCGGCCGTCCAGTCGGGCGAGTTGGGCTGGGCGCAGGTGCGTGGTGTGTGGTTGGGTTAGGCTTGTCTGACCCAATACTAATCTTTTTGGTTCAAAAACATTTGAATTTAATTTTATTTTTGGTAAAATAAAATCCATAATTCAAATTAAACTGGTTTGGTTTTTCTGTACATCCAAACAGAGCCCTTCCCGTATTAAACCGGAAATAATCTGATCCGGATTTACTGTACACCCAAACAAGGCCCTTCCCGTTTTTGTTATCTATTTGAATTGTAACCCAACAGATTCAAATCTGTTTGAATTCAAAACCAACAGGTATCATACATGTTCAATTCAAAAACCTAGAGCCACCATTCCATCTATAAATAGGACAGCCCTTATTTGGATTTTGTAGAACTCTAATTTTCGTCCTTCATAATTCTGCAAACATCCTCTTCATTTTGCTGCATTATTTTCTTGTCAGAGAGAGTATAAACACTTTGTGTGTTCATTAGACAAACAATTTGTAGTGCTGCTATTGTTTGTAGTAGATCATTTTATCTTGGGAGATAGACGTCCATATTCTGAAAGCACCGTGGAGAGGACGAATCTGTCTTAAGGACACAATGTCAAACACGGGACTTGATCAGATTATAATTCGAAGAAATTAAATCAAGTAAGTTATTTAATTAATTTTTGTGTTATTGTTATTTATTTAAATCAGATTTTAATTTTGTTTTTGTAACAAAATAAAATCTATTTTTATTTATTTATTTATTATTTCGAGTTTGATTTTTGTAATCAAACAAATTCTCTCATTTTCTTTATTTCTTTAAATTCTAGTTATTGTTTTGTACACAATAGAATTAAATCTTTTAAATACAGTGAAGATTGTCCAACATATATACGGACACATATAATAGACATATGCCCAATAATTTCTTCTTCATCCTCTTCTTCCACCACTATCCCCAGCATCAGCAGATCTTCAATCACCCTTCCAACACCACCCCATCACACCCATGCACACCCAGCCCCACCACTCACTCCTCTATAACCATAAAAAATCAACAAAAAAAATCCATAACACAAGTCACAAATTAGAGGATGAAGAAAGTAATCGCATAAAATGGTGGTGGAGAAGAACCACATTCGCCAGACAATAACAACAAATTGAAAAGCTAAGTGGGAAAACCCCAAACTATCTTTCCCTTTCTAAAATCTCACAAAAATCAACGAGGAAGATTTGAGTTCGTTCCAACAGCATAGTAAAATAAAAATAAAAATCAACAAGTTTTAACATTTTATTTGTAGTCACAAAAATCAATTTTTATTGTATGTAGTCATATATTTAAAATAATATAGTAATCTATTTGCAAATAATAAAAAAATTTGGGTTATTGTATGTAGTCATATATTTAAAATAATATAGTAATCTATTTGCAAATAATAAAAAAATGGGAAAATCGGTTTAAGGTCCCTATCCAACTTTTAGTAATGGATTAGGTCCACAATGTGTTCTTTTGTAGCCTAAGGTCCCTCAATGTTATTTTAGAGTGTAAAATACCTATCTTACCCTTGTTTATACTATACGTTGTTTTGAATTTGGCAGCTAAAGATCATATTGATATTTTGTGGGAGATTACGTGAGGATGAACTTGACGATTCAGATTTTTGTGGAGATTTTCTAGGGTTTTTGTAGGTGTTGAAATCCTGTTCGTTGTTTGTAGGTGTTGAAATCCTGTACGAGTTGAAATCATGTTCGTTGTTTGTAGGTGTTGATCGATCGTGTAGGAGTTGAAATCTGGTTCATTGTGCTTGATTTGATTTCATGTGGAGTTGAATTAGATAAGTTTTCAATTTTTGATTTGATTTGATCGTGTAGGTGTTGAATTAGGTTTTTGTTTTTAGTTTTGATCAATGTGAGAGAGACGAACTCAATGTTGTTGTTTTTGATTTTTGAAGTTAATTTTTCATTATCTGTTATTGATGAATTTTCGATGGAGTTGATTTTGATTTTTGGAGTTGCTTTTTCATTCTCTGTCAACATGGTTATGAGTTGCTTTTTGGTGCTTTGTTTTTCTGCGTTTTTGTGCTCTGTTTTTTGTTCACTTTGCATTTTTTGTGTAGTGCAGAGAAAATTGCAGGTTTGTTACTATAATTGTACTCAAATCACAAAGAAAATTGTAAGCTTGTAGTGCAGTGAAAATCACAGAAAAAATTATAAGTAGGCAGAGAAATTTACAGACGTAGCAATAGAGTAGTAAGTGTTTCGTTTGTTTTTTTAAAATTTTTTGAATTAAATGTTTTGTGAACATAACAGATCTTCTCTGTGATTTTTTTATGTGCTTGTGTTTAATATATTTTTGTCTCTTGATGTTAATGTGTTTTTGTTTTTGTTATATTGAAAGTGAATATAAGTTCACAAATTTCTCTGAACTTTTCTTTGTAGTCCAGAGAAAATCATATGATTGTATTACAAATGGTAAGTATTACAAATTTCGGTGGACTTATATGTTGTGTTTTTATGTGTTTTTATATGTTTGCACTTTTCAAAGTTTTCTGATATGTTTTCTTTGCACTTTTCATTTTTTTTTTTTTTTGCACTATTCATGTTTCTGGACTTTTCTTTGTAGTATAGAGAAAATCGTAGGTTTGTTATCATAATCCAATGAAAATGACTGAGAAAATGTTAAGCTTGCAGTTGAGTGAAAATCACCCTTGAAGTTGGTGTCTTGATCTTGATGCTTATTGCTTCTTCAACTTGGACTTGTTTTTTTTTGTGGTGTTCTGGTGCTGCTATTGCGTTTTGATCTAAGATCATAAGACGCAGACACAGAGGCTTTTGGTTTCTTTTTCGGGGTTTCTGGGGTTGTGCTGCTTCTGCGCTTTGCCATTTCTATAGAATGAAAACATAAACATTAAATCCCAGAGAAAATTACAAGGTAGCAATGATTACACAACAGAGAAAATTACAAGGTAGCAACCTAAACATGACAGAGAAAATTACACAACAGAGAAATTTTGAGGAAATGGAGCATTGAACAAAATAAATATGGCAGAGAAAATTAGACACAAGACATAAACATAATGTGGCCAGAGAAAATTATAAATGCTGCTAGAGAAAATTAGACACACAAGTAAGAAAAGTAATTTGGTCAGAGAAAATTATAAATGCCAGAGAAAATTAGCCACACCAATAGAGTAGTAAGCCACAGATAATTTGCTTGAGAAAATAATGAAGAAACATAAACATACCAAATAAAATTACACAATAGAGAAACACAAATGTAGCAAGCTAGAGAAATTTACAAAAACAAGAACACAAGAAGCTTCAATAAGAAGCCCCAAATGCACAGAAAACAGTTCAATTTTGACAGTTGGAAGGAAAGCAACCCATCATTAGTTGGAAGCAAAGAAATTTTGGACTTCCAAAGAATTTCTCTGGATTCAACCCAGAGAAAATTCAAATTTCTCTGGTCCCGAATTTCTCTGGAATGATAAAACTCTGATTTGATCAATTTGTCATTGGTTTTGCTGCTGCTGATTCAATCACAATTTCCTGCACAAACAAATTAATAGTTCTTCTATGAGTTTGTGATAGATTTTCTTTAAACTTAATGGTATGAATTTCTCTGGGTTGAATCCAGAGAAAATTCAAATTTCTCTAGATCACTTTAAGCCTTCCTCTACTGCTGCCTCTTCCTCAAGCTTCTTTTTCCAATATTCTTCAAGTAGGGGTCCAAATATTGCTTTTCCAGAAACAACTCCAATTTTACTAAACCCAAAAAATCAAAAGACGTTATATTCAACGCTCAGAGAAATTTTGAACCTGAAGATGTTATATTCAACACTGGATGTATATATATATGTGCTGATGTACGGGGAGGAAATAATTCTCCTCGTATAATCCTGTTGACCAAGTCCACGCTCCTCCGTACGACGTCGCTTTGTCACCTGAAAACACAAACGTGAGCTAGCCGGCGGGTGTGTGCCGGAAACCTCTCCGATGCCTAAGTCAGAAAACTTGACAAATAGACAAGGCTCTAAGTTTTCAGAAAGATTGTCTTCAATTACCTCCTCCTAGGTGATGCTTGTGAGCTTTTATAAGTTTCCCGTGGCACAATCCTGGTAGGACTTGTATTTCTCCATGCAGAGTCCTCCTAGGATTCATACTCCAAAGGATAATGCTTATCCTTTTACACCCTCCCCCACTGCTTAAACCAAGTGGGATGGTTTTCTCCATAGCCGAACTACCACACGACCGAAATAACACTGGCTATGCTGAGCCACAGAGAAGGCCGAACTATCCTTAGCTCGGTCTTCTCCTTTAACTCATTACTTCGGCTGCCCCTGTTCAACCTTGGTATGCTTAGATCAAACTTCCAAGTAACAAGTTCTGACCGACTTAACCAGAGCGTGTCACGACCGGACTAATTCCGAAACCGGTCTTCCCAGAACATACTGTGACCGGACTAACTCTAAGACCGACCTAACTGTGAGTTGCCTGCAGACCGGAGTAGTTTTACTCTTCTTTGGGCCGAAGTAACTATCTCTTCTTGAGCCGGAGTAATTTCACTTCCTTGGGTTGAAGTAACTTTGTTTTCCCAAGGCCGGAGTAACTTTGCCCTTCTGGGCCAGAGTATCTATTGCGGCCTTCTTACTTAGTCCTACGCGTTTTGGGCCTCGATGCCCAACTCGCAGCTCGGCCCAATTTTTTCCAAAAATTACCCTCTCAATTGCCCCTTAATTCCATCTGCATAGCATGATTGGGATTACCAGTCCATCAGCTGAGCTGACGTCGTCTTAAGCTATTCCAGCCGAGCTAAAAAACCGTCGAATTTCTCAGCCGAGCTAATTTTACTCCGGGCCCTGTTTTGTCCGGTCAAAAACGTCTCTTCAATCATAGCGTCTGTAACGCTTCTCATTCCAGTGACACGTGGCAGGCTCTGATTGGCTAAGGACGGCTGTCACGCCGTCTTCGTGTTTCGTGATTTTGAAACAGTTCCCGCCCTTTCTGCTTTTACACAGGACAGTCCCTTTCATTTTTCGACTTACTCACTCTATTGCTGTTCATCTTCTCTCTCTGAGCCTTTGCTTTTTAAACTATTTTCAAGCTCGTGTTTCTTCGTTTGCTGTGACCGTTCCATCTGTAGTTCCTTCTTCAATCTGGTAAGTAAATCCATTCTCTTCTTCTGTTTTTGCTTATGTTGCTTTCCATGCTTTTGCGAAACATTTCTTCCATTTTTGCTATGCTTCTGTATTTTTACGAAAAAACCAGTAGAACTCATGTGGGTATTAACTATTTTGTAGGAAAATAGTCTTAGATCCAAAATCACCTAGCAACCGGACTAGGATACTGTTTGTGTTATGTATGTAGATAGATTCAGAAAATAACCGAACTAGAACTCGTAGGACTATCAGTAGTTTCTTCTGAACCACTCTAGCCGATATAAGATCACCGAACAAGCTTGCACATACCGAACTAGGTACTTTGGTCTGTAACCGAGCTAAGCCTTTCGGGGCCAGGCCGGCTTTCTTAGCGCCTAAACTGAACTTAGAAAGCCGCCCCTAGGGGCTTGACCGAAGTAACTTTCCTCATACTGCAACCGACTTAAGCCTTGGGACTAAACCAGCTTTCTTAGTTTTTAGACCGAACTCAGAAAGCTGCCCCTAGACATTAAACCGGTCTAAACTGCTCAAAACCGAGCTAACAAACCTTCTGATGGGCCGAGGTAGAACCAGCCCACTGAGCCGAAGTAGGATTTGTATATCTTGCTTATAATTTGTAGCGCGGTCCAACGATCTGTGCTTAACCCCTTTGTTTTCTACCTTGCAGACTTAGGTTGCCCCAGGCATTCCTGCGTGTGCTCAACCGAGCTACTGAGCCTAGTTTTTGTACCGAAATAATTTATTCATAAATTATACGACAAATGGGTAAGTATAGATATTTAGTCGAAACCCCTGGTGGCATGGCCGAATTTAGGCAAGATTACCAGATTCCCGATGACGTCCAACTGGTGTTGGCCAAGAAAGATGCTACTCCCTGGGACAATGAAGGCTTCGTCCCTTTTACCCTTCAATCCATAATAGAAACCGGACTACGGTTTCCTGTCCAACCGCTAATCTGCGAATTTCTTAGACAGACTAGGCTGTGCCCCACCCAACTGTCCACCAATACATATCGTATTATAATGGGAATAGCCGCATTAAACCACCAAACCGGACTAAACCTTGGCCTAGCCGAAATATTCCATCAGTATTCCATCGGCTCAAAGAATGCTGGGTGGGTCTATTATCTTAGAATTCGCCGCCGCCGAGAGAAGATAATTAAACACACTCCGGACAAAGATCTTAACGATGATGATTTCTTTTGGGTCTCTGGGAACTTTGAGGATTTTCAAGCTCAAATTCCTGGCCGACCTATAAATTGGAAAATGGGAGAGCCTGGTAATTTTACTTCGGTTTTCTTCTCTGCATTTTATTTCGGTTCTTCAGTCCATTGACCGAACTAACACTTCTCTTTTTTGCAGATTTTGCCCACCTCCGTTCTCTATATAGTTATCCCAACCTTGCAATTTTGCGAGCCGCACTACGGTGCCAAGAGAGGAGTTGGGCTAAGCTTCTGAATTTCGAACCGACCTACCGGTACAGCGGTCGACGGAAAGCAAAGGTAACCGATTTTCTTCTCGAGGAAGATCCAGAACCGGACCCAACTTTGCCCGAGATAAGACTTGTCCCACTAACAGCTGAAGAAGAAATGGCAAAGAAAAGCAGAGTTAGGGCCCTCCTGACCGCAACAACCAGGGCCGAAGTAACACCAACTACTGAGGTGCAGCCCGCCGTCGTGGCCCTTCCTTCACAACGGCCTTCTTCATCTCGCCCTTCGAAACGCGCCCGATCTACGTCAGCCGAACAGTAACTTGTTGATGAAGTCGAATCCGTCCCCCAAAGTCCTCATCCTGCCCCCCAACTAGAGCAAACTGATCGAGCTCGATCTCCGAAGTGGGCTCCGCCGCTGATCTTCAACGACCGAAACATCAAAGCCACTGACTCGGTCGTGGCTGAAAAAGACCACCAACTGGCCTTTAACCTGGCCAAAAGTGTGTGCCTCCCCAAGGACATGGAGCACCACTTGAAGCAACTGAACACCGAAATGAAATCAATTCGGTCTGCTTCCAAGTCCATGATCTTGGTAAGTAGCTCTGTCTGTTTTTTCTGTCTAAATTTTTCAAACTTTTACTTCGGCTGAGATGAGATTTTTGTTTTGCCAGGCCTTGCAAAAGAACAATGTCACTTATAGGAAAGTCCAAGAACTCCGCAAAACCACAAGGCAGGCAATGGCGGAAGCCGAAGCAAAGGCGGCCGAACTACTACAAGCCGAAAAGAGAATGGCCGAGCTAGAAGCGGAGAACGGCCGTCTTGCCGATCTAGTTAATTCGGCGGAAGCGGAGAAGCAGAAAGCTGCCATCGTTATGAAGGACAAGTATTTGCGGGAGTTGTTGAAGCTTGAGAAGAGAAAGGACGCCGAAATAAGCGAACTGAAAAAGAACATGGAGGCGTTCGAAAAGGAGGGGTACAAGCGGGGTTACAAGGAGGCGGAAGATGCCTACGTCAAACAATGCGACGCCGCCAAGGAGCTTTTCTTCAAGTGCGGCTGGAGGGGGGCTGTGGAGAAGCTCGGTCATGATGAGCAGACCGAGGTCTTCGACCCTCCAGCCTACTTTATACCGAAGTCCCTGGCGGCGTATGCAGACGCCTTGCAGCAGGAGTTTCTGGAGGACTCAGACACTGATGACTCCTCTGCTCCTGAGGACCTTCCGGTTGATAATGTGGACCAGCCAGTTCGGTCGGAGCCCGCTGTGGAAGACTTGACAGTTGATCTTCCCAGGGAAACCGTGATTCCAGCCGAAGTGGCTTTCCCGATTGTGAATGAGCTCCCTTCGGAAACCGGTCTGCGAGTTGATGGTGACGCTGAGTTTGACGCCGAGATAAATGAACTTTTTTCTTAATTTTTTCTTCTCTTTGTAACCGAAGTATGCCCATGTAATGACTTCTTGTTGAATGAAAATTTTACGCAACTCTTATTTCGGTTTTGATGTGTATGCCTGTATTTTGTAATGTCTTCTAATACTCCAACTGTTATTTCGGTTTTTGGTTGGTTGAACTATACTTACCAGCCAACCACTCCTTAGCCGACATAATTACTTCGGTTGAGGGGTACTAAGTGTTGGTTTAATCCAGCCAACCACTCTTCAGCCTTACACTTACTTCGGCTGAAGAGTAACAAGAGTTGGTTTATTCCAGCCAACCACTCTTCAGCCATACACTTACTTCGGCTGAAGAGAAACAAGAGTTGGTTTATTCCAGCCAACCACTCCTTAGTCATGCACTTACTTCGGCTAAGGAGTACAAAGTGTTGGTTCATTCCAGCCAACCACTCTTCAGCCATACACTTACTTCGGCTGAAGAGTAACAAGAGTTGGTTTATTCCAGCCAACCACTCTTCAGCCATACACTTACTTCGGCTGAAGAGTAACAAGTGTTGGTTTATTCCAGCCAACCTCTAAGTTAGTTTTTCCGGCTAACTTATAGTATTTGGTTATTCCGACCAAATGTCCTGCAGCCTGGATCCTTATCCTGGGCTTAGGAAGGGTGTTGGTTTAATCCAGCCAACCTCTAAGTTAGTTTTTCCAGCTAACTTAGAAGAACATGTTTGCAATATACTTAAGTCTTGAAAGCTAACTTTTACAAAGAGTAATTTGTGCCAAAAAGAATTTCTCATTTTATTGAAGGAAGAGAAAATTACATGTTTGAAAAAGAAAAGCTAAAAGTAAAATATCTTGAGATTGGCCGTATTCCATGGCCTAGGGATTGCCTTGCCATCCTTGTCTTCTAGGTGGTATGCCCCTTTGCCGGCTAACCCAACCACCTTATAAGGACCTTCCCAATTTGGGCCTAACTTGCCGTCTCCTGGGACCAAGGTGTTTCCCATTACTTTGCGCAGTACCCAATCGCCAATTTTGAATTGTCTTGGATGAACCTTTTTGCTGTATTTTCTGATTAACTCTCGTTGGTATGAGGCGATGTGGACTAATGCTCTTTCTCTTCTTTCTTCCGCAAGGTTGAGTTCTAGGGCTATGGCTTCTCCATTTAAGTCTGGATCAAAATTTTCGCTTCGAATTGTGGGGAGGCCAACTTCTAGTGGGATCACTGCCTCCATTCCATAGGCTAAGGAGAATGGTGTTTCTCCAGTTGATCGCCGAGGTGTGGTGCGGTAAGCCCATAAAACATGAGGAAGTTCGTCCGCCCACTTGCCTTTTGCTTTCTCTAGCCTTTTCTTTAGTCCATCCAAGACGACTTTATTTGATGCTTCAGCCTACCCATTTGCTTGAGGATATGCCGGTGTGGAATTGTAGAACTCTATCTTGTATTCTTCGCAAAAGCTTCTAAAGATCCTGCCGTCGAACTGAGTTCCATTGTCTGAGATCAGTGCTTTTGGTATGCCAAACCGAGTGATAATATTCTGCCAAACAAACTTCTTCACATCTTTTTCTTTGATTGACGCCAATGCTTCTGCTTCCACCCACTTTGTGAAGTAGTCTGTTGCTGCGAGAAAGAATTTTCTGCCCCCGGGCGCTGTTGGAAGTGGTCCTACTATGTCCAAGCCCCACATTGCGAAAGGCCATGGGCTAGTTAAGGGTAGGAGTTCTCTTGCTGGTTGATGTATTTGGTGTGCGAATTTCTGGCATTTTTCACACTTCTTCACATATTTCTCTGAGTCTGCTTGCATATACGGCCACCAATATCCTTGTGAAATAGCCCTGTAGGCAAGCGACCTTCCCCCTTGATGACTTCCACATACCCCTTCATGTATTTCGAACAGGAAGGCTTCTACTTTGCTGGGGTGAACACACTTGAGGTAAGGCCCAGAGAACGACTTCTTGTATAATGCCAAAGATGGAGATAGCCAAAACCGCTGCGACTTTGCCCTTATTCTGTTGGCTTCTTTTTTCTCTTCTGGTAGGATGCCGTCTTTCAAGAACAGGATGATGGGATCCATCCAAGAAGGGCCTAATTCTGCGCAACATATTTCTTCTGCTTCGGGGTCTTCTATGCTTGGTCTTGGTAAGAAGTCGATGAGTAATGGATGAGGGATTGATGTATCTGCCATTGAGGCAAGGCCTGCTAGCTCGTCTGCTCGGCTGTTTTCCTCCCTGCCAATTTGTTCTATCCTTACCACATCAAACTTCTTGATCTCCGTTCTGACTAGCTCTTGGTACTTGGCCATTCTGTCATCCTTTGCTTCGTATTCGCCAGAAATTTGGTTTACCACCAGCAGAGAGTCACTGTACACCATTAGTTCGGTTGCTTTCATGAAGTGTGCCGATTTGAGTCCTGCGAGAAGCGCCTCATACTCCGCTTCATTGTTGGATGCTGGGAAGCCAAGGTTGATTGCTTGTTCTACAACCAGGCCATCTGGAGAGATGAGGACTATGCCAAGCCCTGCACCATGTCGGTTGGATGCTCCATCCACAAAGAGCTTCCACATCTCTCCAACGAATAGTTTCCAGCAAGTGGAAGGATCAGACGATGTCGTGAGGTCAAGAATGGTGTTTCCTTCAAGGTCCAGGTTGGCTGTCTGCCCTTCGTCCTCTGTTTGAACTGCCGGTGAGCCTTTGTTTGGCTCCTCCTTGTTGTCCTTAGTATGGTCCGCCTTTGTGCTTGATGGACTACCTTCCACTAGGGGTTGCGCTATTCCGGTGTCAACTTCCGTCCCTAGTTCGGTTGAGTCAGTCAGGTCGACTGGGCAGATATGATGGCTTCCAGGAGTAAATTCTGCGACGAAGTCCGCCAAAGATTGGGCTTTTATTGCGGTTTTGGGTTGGAACTTGATGTCGAATTGTCCCAACTCGACTGCCCACTTCAAAATTCGCCCACTAAAGTTCGCCCTTTCAAACAGAGCTTTTAACGGAAAGGCTGTGAGGACAACTATGGTGTGGGTGTGAAAGTAATGCGCCAACTTTCTGGATGCCATCATTAATGCTAATGCTAGTTTCTCCAAGGGCAAGTACCTTGTTTCGGCTCCCAACAATGTCTTGCTGACATAAAAGATGGGCAAGTGTTGTATTCCTTCTGCACGAACCAACACTGCGCTGACTGCGTGCTGAGAGACTGCTAGGTATAAAAAGAGTTCTTCACCAGGTGCTGGAGTAACAAGTAGTGGTGCGGAAGACATGTACTCCTTCAAGCTTTCCAGAGCTCGGTCGCATTCTTCATCCCACTCAAACTTGGTTTTTAAAGCTTGGAAGAATGGTCGTAGTCTGTCTGACGACTTGCTTATGAACCGGTTGAGTGCAGCCGCCATACCAGTGAGATGCTGCACTTCTTTGACTGAGTTTGGTCTCTCCAACTCCTGGATTGCTTTGATCTGAGAGGGGTCGGCTTCTATACCTCGGTTGGTCACCAGGAAGCCCAAGAATTTGCCAGATCCAACTCCGAATGCGCATTTGGACGCATTGAGACGCAGCTTGTGTTTCTTCAGGATCTGGAACATCTCGTCTAGGTCTTTAAGATGGTCATTCTCATCCTTGCTTTTGACCACCACGTCGTCGATGTAAGCCTCCATTGTTCTGCCTAACAATGGTTCGAACATCTTGGTAACCATCCTTTGGAATGTCGCCCCAGCGTTCTTTAGGCCAAAGGGCATGACCTTGTAGCAATATAACCCCCTTGGTGTTGTGAAGGAGGTGACCTCTTGGTCTGGTTCATGCATGGCGATCTGGTGGTAGCCTCTGTATGCATCCAGGAAGCTAAGACGGTTATGCCCTGCCGTTAGGTCCACCAGTTGATCTATCCTTGGTAGAGGAAAGCTATCTTTTGGGCACGCCTTGTTGACTGTTTTGTAGTCGACGCAGACACGCCATTTACCATTCTTTTTCGGCACTACGACTGTGTTGGAGATCCATCTTGGGTAGTGCACTTCTCTTATTGCTCCTGCTTCCAGCAGGTTGCCTACCTCTTCTGCCACTATTTCGGCGTGGTGGAGTGCCGATCTGCGTGTGCGTTGAATGACTGGTCTGGCGGATGGGTGGACATTGAGTTGGTGACTGATGAAGTTTGGATCAATGCCTGGCATGTCGTAAGGTGTCCAGGCAAACACTTCGATATTAGAGGTCAAGAATTCCAAGACCTCTAATCTCTCAGCGCTGGACAATGATGAGCCAAGCAAGAAGAACTTATCCGGGTTCTTCTCATCTATTTTTACCTCCACCAAGTCTTCCACCGCTTTCTGATCAGCCTCTTTGCCGACGTCCGCGAATAGTTCATTACTCTCGGGTTCTTCCACCGAATGAACGTATCCTTTGGCAGCTCGGCTTCCATTCGCTGTGGCGAAGCATTGTTTTGACATGATCTGATCGCCATAGACTTCTTCAATTATACCGGCGTCATTGGGGAACCGCATTACCTGATGGTATGATGACGCTACCGAACGCATGGCATGCAGCCATGTTCTGCCCAGAATGATGTTGTAGGTGGAGGGGACCTTCAATACCCAGAACTCCACTTGTTTTGTTACACTTCCTGCTCTGACTGGAAGGATTATTTTGCCGACAGGCCACTCTGGCATGGAGTTGAATCCAATCAGGGGAGAAACTGCAGGTGCCAAGTCTTTGTCTTGCAGCTTTAGTTGTTTGAATGTGTCGTAATACATGATCTCACACGAACTACCCTGGTCAATCAGAATCCGCTTGACGTCAAAATCCTTGACTCGGAGAGTGACGACCAAGGCATCATTATGGGGGCAGTAAATTCGTTCTAAGTCCTTATCTGAAAAGGTCATGACGTTTGTTGCCTCTGTCCTCCCCTTCTTGATGGCAGGTTGGGCACTCAATATTTCCCTAAAGTGCTCAGCCTTCTTGATTGAACCTCTGAGCTCACATACGCGCTCGGGTTCAAAAACTCCATGAATTACATTGATAATGCCTTGAGGTGGTGCATCGTTTGGCATTCTATTGGGATGGTCATTATGATCTTGGGGGGCCGGCTGCACTCCTCCTTCAATGTATTCGTCCAAGTGGCCTGCTGCCACCAATTCTTCCAAGTGCTGTCTCAGTGGCGTGCAATTCTCAGTTCGGTGCCCCTTTTCTTTGTGGAAAGTGCACCGTGATCTGTCATCGTAATTCTTCTGACCTTCCCCTAGCTTGGCTGGCCACTTGACAAAAGGCTTGTCTTTGATTTCGCTCAAAATTCGATATATTGGTTTTTTGAACACCGTTGTTATGGCAGTGCGGATTCTCAACCATCTTTTGTCTGGGTCTTCTCCGTTATCTCGTCTGCCACGCCCGTTTTTGTTACTACGGTCGACCGTGTTAACCTTGGCAGGGGTTTTCTTTTCTGGTGCTGCGGTCGTACTTGATTTTGCTTTAGCACGCGCGCCATCCTCTTCTACCCTGATGTGCTGATGCACTCTTTCCATCAGGGCCTCCATGGTGAGGGGTGGCGTCATGGTGATCGAATCCCTTAGTCGGTTCCCTACTGGTAGGCCTCTTTTATATTGCGCAATGGCTAGATTGGTGGGGCAGTCTCCAATCTGGTTGAATGTCTCCCAGTAGCGACTGTTGTAAGATCTGAGGGTCTCTTTTTCACCCATGTCGATGGAGAGTAACTGGTCTATCTCCACCGGTGTCTTAGTATTTGTCCGAAACCTTGTTACGAACGCTTCTGCCAATTGGGCCCAGGAGGCTATGCTGCCCTCTGGGAGCTTTTCGAACCAAGTCAAGCCTAGGTCGCCCAGACTTGATGGGAAAAGTATGCACATTAAGGCCTCGTTTCGCCTGTACACAGCCATGACTTGGCGAAAGTGGCTCAAGTGTGAATACGGGTCCGTCTTCCCTTCATATGTATTGAATTTCGGCTGAAGGAAGCCTGATGGTAGGGGTGCGTTTTCAATCGCTGGGACAAACGGCGAAGTCTGTAGTCTTGCCAATGCCTTGTCCGTTGGTTCGTAGGCCGGTCGCGGTATTGGCATTCCAACCTCGACGCTTCCATGCGTCCGAGGAGCCAACCGTTGTAAGGCCGAAACTCGGTGTGGATCCCTTGCCCTGGCATCCTCCTTGTATCGTGCTTTTTCTTCTAGCACGGTTCGTAAGTCGGATGACCTGGGTAGCTCAGTTTGTCTGGATCTGGTGTGGTGTGAATGTGAAGGCCAATACGTGCTTCCTTCAGTGTATGATCTTTCGGACCTCGTCCTCTCAGACCTAGAGTGACGAGTCCTTGAAGATAAGGAGTGAGTGTCGCCTGTCCTGAGGCTTCTGTTCTCTCCTTGGGAGGGTGTAGTATTCCTACTACGACTCTCTGAGTGGCGAGGGGGCGTCTTGTGCTTGCGCCCCTCTCCTGTCGCCACATCTTTGGTCTTCATCTGGTGTTTCAAGGCCTCCATGTCCGCCGCCATTCTTCGAATTAGTTCATCCTGTTCCTTTACGCGATCTTCCAGGGCTTGAGGATCAATCCTCCTCCTTTGTCTGTCGGGACTTGGAGAGTGACGAGGGCTGCCATTCCGTCTTCCCCTGCCACTCCTCCTGGAATTATGTTGTTGGGGTTCCAAGTCCGCCATGGGAGGGACAGCAGGTAATCCTTCACGCCTTGCGCCCCCTTCTGGAGTTAGTCCGTCGACGGCGGACTGTGGCAAGTCTTCAATGTGTGCCATTGATTTGCGAGAAAGGAGAAGCTTAGTCAAGAGGTTTTTGTTCTTGTCTACTCTTCCCACAGACGGCGCCAATTGTACGGGGAGGAAATAATTCTCCTCGTATAATCCTGTTGACCAAGTCCACGCTCCTCCGTACGACGTCGCTTTGTCACCTGAAAACACAAACGTGAGCTAGCCGGCGGGTGTGTGCCGGAAACCTCTCCGATGCCTAAGTCAGAAAACTTGACAAATAGACAAGGCTCTAAGTTTTCAGAAAGATTGTCTTCAATTACCTCCTCCTAGGTGATGCTTGTGAGCTTTTATAAGTTTCCCGTGGCACAATCCTGGTAGGACTTGTATTTCTCCATGCAGAGTCCTCCTAGGATTCATACTCCAAAGGATAATGCTTATCCTTTTACACCCTCCCCCACTGCTTAAACCAAGTGGGATGGTTTTCTCCATAGCCGAACTACCACACGACCGAAATAACACTGGCTATGCTGAGCCACAGAGAAGGCCGAACTATCCTTAGCTCGGTCTTCTCCTTTAACTCATTACTTCGGCTGCCCCTGTTCAACCTTGGTATGCTTAGATCAAACTTCCAAGTAACAAGTTCTGACCGACTTAACCAGAGCGTGTCACGACCGGACTAATTCCGAAACCGGTCTTCCCAGAACATACTGCGACCGGACTAACTCTGAGACCGACCTAACTGTGAGTTGCCTCCAGACCGGAGTAGTTTTACTCTTCTTTGGGCCGAAGTAACTATCTCTTCTTGAGCCGGAGTAATTTCACTTCCTTGGGTTGAAGTAACTTTGTTTTCCCAAGGCCGGAGTAACTTTGCCCTTCTGGGCCGGAGTATCTATTGCGGCCTTCTTACTTAGTCCTACGCGTTTTGGGCCTCGATGCCCAACTCGCAGCTCGGCCCAATTTTTCCCAAAAATTACCCTCTCAGCTGACATTATATATATATATATGTATGTATCATATATATATATATATATATATATGTTTGCAACCATAGATAAGATAACTAAGAGTGATTGTTTGATTATGGTTGCAAATGGTCTTAATTGATTAATTATCATATATATACTAGTCAAGACAGTAAGCAACAGATTGTATATATATATGTATGTATCATATATATATATACATCTATCAACTCCACTCCACTCTGTTTGTTTACCCAGAAAATCAAATTTTCCAAAGTTGGTGCTTTTGTTTTGCTGAATTTGTTTTCGTACTCACCGGAAAATACCCAACACTAGTACCAGCATCACAAAGGAGAATATCCAGTAGACAGGTCAAAAAAATCAACTCATCTGAAGATGAACAGACGTAGGGTATTTTGGTCCAAGAAATTGATAAAATGCGCGGGTATTTTGGTTAGAGACCTGAGGTAGTATTACATTTTTAATGTCCTTTATGCAGAAAACTGTTAACCAAAATACCCGCGCATTTTATCAATTTCTTGGACCAAAATACCCTACGTCTGTTCATCTTCAGATGAGTTGATTTTTTTGACCCATCTACTGGATATTCTCCTTTGTGATGCTGGTACTGGTGTTGGGTATTTTTCGGCGAGTACGAAAACAAATTCAGCAAAACAAAAGCACTAACTTTGGCAAATTTAATTTTCTGGGTAAACAAATAGAGTGGAGTGGAGTTGATAAATGTATATATATATATATGATACATACATATATATATATGATACATACATACATATATATATACAATCTGTTGCTTACTGTCTTGACTAGTATATATATGATAATTAATCAATTAAGACCATTTGCAACCATAATCAAACAGTCACTCTTAGTTATCTTATCTATGGTTGCAAACATATATATATATATATATAATGTCAGCACATATATATATATATCCAGTGTTGAATATAACATCTTCAGGTTTAAAATTTCTCTGAGTGTTGAATATAACGTCTTTTGATTTTTTGGGTTTAGTAGAATCGGAGTTGTTTCTGGAAAAACAATATTTAGACCCCTACTTGAAGAATATTGGAAAAAGAAGCTTGAGGAAGAGGCAGCAGTAGAGGAAGGCTTAAAGTGATCCAGAGAAATTTGAATTTTCTCTGGATTCAACCCAGAGAAATTCATACCATTAAGTTTAAAGAAAATCTATCACAAACTCATAGAAGAACTATTAATTTGTTTGTGTAGGAAATTGTGATTGAATCAGTAGCAGCAAAACCAATGACAAATTGATCAAATCAGAGTTTTATCGTTCCAGAGAAATTCGGGACCAGAGAAATTTGAATTTTCTCTGGGTTGAATCCAGAGAAATTCTTTGGAAGTCCAAAATTTCTTTGCTTCCAACTGATGATGGGTTGCTTTCCTTCCAACTGTCAAAATTGAACTGCTTTCTGTGCATTTGGGGCTTCTTATTGAAGCTTCTTGTGTTCTTGTTTTTGTAAATTTCTCTGGCTTGCTACATTTGTGTTTCTCTATTGTGTAATTTTATCTGGCATGTTTATGTTTCTTCATTATTTTCTCAAGCAAATTATCTGTGGCTTACTACTCTATTGGTGTGGCTAATTTTCTTTGGCATTTATAATTTTCTCTGGCCAAATTACTTTTCTTACTTGTGTGTCTAATTTTCTCTGGCAGCATTTATAATTTTCTCTGGCCACATTATGTTTATGTCTTGTGTCTAATTTTCTCTGGCATATTTATTTTGTTCAATGCCCCATTTCTTCAAAATTTCTCTGTGGTATAATTTTCTCTGTCATGTTTAGGTTGCTACCTTGTAATTTTCTCTGTTGTGTAATCATTGCTACCTTGTCATTTTCTCTGGAATTTAATGTTTATGTTTTCATTCTATAGAAATGGCAAAGCGCAGAAGCAGCACAACCCCAGAAATCCCGAAAAAGAAACCAAAAGTCTCTGTGTCTACGTCTTATGATCTTAGATCAAAACGCAGTAGCAGCACCAGAACACCACAAAGAAAAAACAAGTCCAAGTTGAAGAAGCAATAAGCATCAAGATCAAGACACCAACTTCAAGGGTGATTTTCACTCAACTACAAGCTTAACATTTTCTCAGTCATTTTCATTGGATTATAATAACAAACCTACGATTTTCTCTATACTATAAAGAAAAGTCCAGAAACATGAATTGTGCAAAAAAAAAAAAAAAAAAAAAATGAAAAGTGCAAAGAAAACATATCAGAAAACTTTGAAAAGTGCAAACATATAAAAACACATAAAAACACAACATATAAGTCCACAGAAATTTGTAATACTTATCATTTGTAATACAATCATATGATTTTCTATGGACTACAAAGAAAAGTTCAGAGAAATTTGTGAACTTATATTCACTTTCAATATAACAAAAACAAAAACACATTAACATCAAGAGACAAAAATATATTAAACACAAGCACATAAAAAAATCACAGAGAAGATCTGTTATGTTCACAAAACATTCAATTCAAAAAAATTTTAAAAAAAAACAAAACACTTACTACTCTATTGTTACGTCTGTAAATTTCTCTGCCTACTTACAATTTTCTCTGTGATTTTCACTGCACTACAAGCTTACAATTTTCTCTGTGATTTGAGTTCAATTATAGTAACAAACCTGCAATTTTCTCTGCACTACACAAAAAATGCAAAGTGAACAAAAAACAGAGCACAAAAACACAGAAAAACAAAGCACCAAAAAGCAACTCATAACCATGTTGACAGAGAATGAAAAAGCAACTCCAAAAATCAAAATCAACTCCATCGAAAATTCATCAATAACAGATAATGAAAAATTAACTTCAAAAATCAAAAACAACACTGAGTTCGTCTCTCTCACATTGATCAAAACTAAAAACAAAAACCTAATTCAACACCTACACGATCAAATCAAATCAAAAATTGAAAACTTATCTAATTCAACTCCACATGAAATCAAATCAAACACAATGAACTAGATTTCAACTCCTACACGATCGATCAACACCTACAAACAACGAACATGATTTCAACTCGTACAGGATTTCAACACCTACAAAAACCCTAGAAAATCTCCACAAAAATCTGAATCGTCAAGTTCATCCTCACGTAATCTCCCACAAAATATCAATATGATCTTTAGCTGCCAAATTCAAAACAACGTATATTATAAACAAGGGTAAGACAGGTATTTTACACTCTAAAATAACATTGGGGGACCTCAGGCTACAAAAGAACACATTGTGAACCTAATCCATTACTAAAAGTTAGATAGGGACCTTAAACCGATTTTCCCAAATAAAAAGTCACGTTTTTTGACAAAATATTCAAAAATGCAAGTGCCAAAAACGCAACAAAATTGGTTTGGGAAGTGCCAAAAATGCAAGTGTAAAATTACAAATTAGGGCCTATGACAATAAATAAATAAATAAATAAATCTCTTATGTTGGGTAAGGGTATTTTGGTCATTTTAATTTGATTTGACACCATAAACAAATATTAAACTAAAAAGCAAAAAGCCAGTTTTTTTCCAACTTTCCAAATCACTTTCCAAAAAGCTAAAAAGCTTGGTAAAAAGACAAAAGCCAGCAGCCAGCTTTATACCAACTTCCCAAAACACCCCTAAGAACTTTTCATATTTTATACATTTTTTTTTAATTTCTATTTTACCTTTATTTTTTAATTTCAATTTTATCTTTTCAAATTTATCATATTTTTTAAAAGTCATAAAGAATCCTATATAAATCAACTATCTCTTTATTTTTTTTGCGTTAAACACTAAAAAATGATATATCTGTTTCCAAGTGTCTTATATAAATATAAACAAACCGTCTTCCTTCTTATCAAAAAATAAAATAAAATCGTCTCCTTATTTTTTACATTGATGATGATTGAAGAAATAAATAAAAAATTACTTTTTATTATTTTCGTTTTTGCTTCTATACTGATATACATAATATTTATAATTGTCCATCTAGATCAAATCACTTTTAATAATTTTGGTTGAATCTTAAATTTGTATGCAATCGTTCGAATTTAAATAGAGGAAAACACATGCGTTTTTAAAACAGAGATTTATGCTGCATCTCAAAAATTCGTAAGTTATATTCATACACATTTTTTTTGTTTAAATTATATTTTGTAAATTGTAATATTTTACATGGTATTTTAATAACCAAGGTATGGTGTCAAAATTCTAAATAAGAACAACTTTCTTTGGTTTTATTTTTTAAATCTGTTTTCAATTTTCATTTTTTCATATTTTCTCAGTTTTAGTGATTAAAGTTACTAAAATTTCTTCACATTTTATATTGAAATTATAATTTTACATGAAAATCTAATATCTAACAATCTAAATAGAATTAAAAATTAAAATATTGGTAAAAAAAATTATAAATTCAAACATGTACTGATTTTTTTTATATTATTTTTTTGTCATTATTATTATTATTTAATATTAATAAAAAAAATTTCCAAAAAGAATACATGACAAATTACTTTTTAACTGTATTTAGATTAAATGAATCTAAATCTAAAAGTTTAGGGGTTGTTTGGGTGTCCTAAATAAGTGCAATTTTTTTTTTTAATTTTTTTTTTTTGTCACTTTGGACTATAAAGTTGAGGAAAAAAATATGGATGTTTGAGTTAACTTTTTGACTTTTTACGAAAAAATGTATATTAAAAAATTGTATAAATAAGCGTATAGGAGAAGTTAGTAAAGTAGCTCGTACAGTTTGGCTAGTGTAGTGGGTCAATTAGGAGATGGAAAATGATTGCCTCCTTTTTGGGCTTGAATTGGACGGTGTTGTTCGACTCTTGAGGGTCTACCACCGGTTCTGTTTTGCTAATCGGAAAGTACTCTATGCTTGTAAAAAATCACGTTGATTGGATATTAATAGCTATTTGATCATGTTAGTTTTTTTTGTCAACTATTAATTATAACATCATCCATTTTTATAGAAAACTAATTTGATCATGTAGTTAGCGATATCCGATCAACATGATTTTTTATGACAATATAGTACTTGACGAGTTCTAAAGATTCAACGGTTCGGATTATCAAAATGGGACCCGTGGTGAGCCCACATGGGCCCAACATTACCATCCAACTTAGTGAATATATATATGTAATTTTTTTTTATTCCTTTCACTGTACTTTCCTTTCACGTCAGTACCTAGAGTGGTGTAAAATTAGTTTATATTAGAATATTATATATATTATTTTTTTTTATATTTTTAATTTGTGAATAGTGATGACTTTTGTCCCCTTTTTTTGTAACTTTTTGATTTTTAATTTTTTAAACACCCCAAACTAAGCTAAATTTAAAAATAAAAAGTATTAAATTAAGTGAATCTAAGAAGAAAATAAAAGAGTTATTAAAAAAAAAAAAACAATGTCAAAGACAAAAAAATGAAAGCCAAAAAATTCAAAACAAAATTATGAAAAAACCAACCAGACCAAACACTATAAATTTCTCTCTTTTTTTAAATCTTTCTTCACTAATCTTTAATTTTACACAAATTATTCATAATTTCCTTTCAATTTTTATGTGAATTTAATAATGTAATTAAAAAATGTTGCACACACACACAAATTTAACATTCAACGTCTACATTATGACCAACTATTTAATTATGAATAATTAACTTCTCATTGTTACCTGTATTATATTTTATAAATTATAATATTTTATATGGTACTTTAATAACTAAAATATGATGTCAAAATTCTAAATAAGAACCACTTTCATTGGTATTATTTTTTTAATCTGTTTTTCAATTTTTGATTTTTCATATTTTCTCAGTTTTGGTCATTAAAGATACTAAATTTTATTGTTATTATTATTATTATTATTATTATTATTATTATTAATATTATTATTATTATTATTATTATTATTAGTATTAAAAATCTAATATCTAATAATCTAAATAGAATTAAAAAGTAAAATATTAGTAAAAAATTTTATAAATTCAAACATGTACTAATTATTATTATTATTATTATTTAATATTAATATTTTTTTTCCAAAAAGAATACACAAAAAATTATTTTCTAAGTGTATTTAGATCAAGTAAATCTAAAAGTAAGATTAAAAAATAAAAGTATTAAATTAAGTGAATCTAAAAAGAAAATAAAAGGGTTGTTAAAAAAATAGTGCCAAAGAAAAAAAAAATATGAAAATCAAAAAATTCAAAACAAAAGTTTGAAAAAACAAATCAATCCAAACACTATAAGCTTCTCTTTTTAAAAATCTTTATTTACTAGTCGCTAATTTTACATAAATTATTTACAAATTCTTTTCAATTTTTATGTGAATTTAATAATCTAATTAAAAAATTGTGCATACAAACAAAAATGTAATACTAAATATCTACATCATGACCAACTATTTAATTATGAATAATTACCTTCTCATTATTACCTGTATTATATCGTTACAAAAGATTTTACATATTATTTTTGTGATATCTTATACATGTTAATATCTACATATATAAATATATATAAAAAATATAAATGTAAATTTATATATGTTATTGTATTCATACATTGTCAATCTATAATGCTATATTACCATCGGATATTTTAATTTTCTAACATATATCATTTTAGTAATATAGTTATATCTGTTAGGAAAAAACTGCGAAATTGTGTATTGTTCTCATATCAACTTATGTTTAATATATATATATATATACATGTCATACAAACAAGTGTTCACAACAAATACTTTCAATAACAAACCCAAACTTTACAAAATATCTCCATCACAACAATAATTATACTTTTTTTCCCTCACAGAAAAAATCACATTATTAAGGGAAAATTGATTTTGAAATTTATAATAATATGATATCGTTTCAAACTCGTACTCATCAAAATATTTTTATTACAATGCATTATAATGGCGAGCAAGAAGAAAAATAAGAAGATGATGAAACAAAAATTGACTCTACAAACAATTATAAGTATAAATCTATAAATATTGTGAAAACAATTATGAAATTCCTATATCAATTGGAATATTAAGTTACAATATTATTTTATTTTATTAAACAAACTATTTTACATTTTCTACATAAATGACAATATATTAATGACTAATGTTATATTTTTTATCATGCAAGATATTTGTGGCATAAGAAATGAAACTCAACAACTCTTTAGGTATAAAAATATATTACATATTGATATTAATGCATTCTTACACCAATAGTATGCAAATAATATATAATAGTGGTTTCAATAAATTTGTATTATGAGATTAACTATTAAACAAAATTGTGTAATTATGCAATTAATTTCTTACTGTAACAAGCCCGCGGGGGACCTCGCTACAGCTCGGACTCGACTTTCGCAGTCACGGTTCTAAATCTGAACCAAAGAGTCCAAATCCGGCAAATCGTTTTAGGAAAACTGATTTTTGAAAGAAGTGCCAAACATGGACTGCTTTGCCAGATACATAGTCGCCACCTAAATATTTTATTTTGGGAAATTTAGGAAACCCTGACTCGGTGCCAAAAGGCCACGTGTCCGTCATCACCAAAGTTGCCTCGGCTCGGGAACTTGGGTACGATTGGGGAAGGTCACTTCGTGAGCACCCCCGCTCGCCCGGTCATAGACCGGCCTCTACTAACCATGATATCAATTTTTGAAAACATTGTGAGTTCTTATTCCGGTTATTAGCCTAGGTTACTATGTGATGCTCACAGCATATAAGTATAGACCGGGTCGCCCGAATTGGAACAAAACATTTCATGTTTGTTTTTGAAAATGGTTTGCTACCCGCAGGTAGGCTTGAAACATTTTGATGATTCATTCCAATTCAGATAACCCAACCTTCACCCACAGGCATTCAGGCAGATATATCAGATAAGCACATAGCCTCATGGTAAGCATGCTATCATGGCATTCATTCACACGCATGCAAGGATGCTAAAGCATAAAGCTTACCGAGTACTCCAAGCCAAAAACAGAAACTACATTAGAAATCATGCATGATCCTAAATATACAAAAATGCTTAATGCAACACATGCAAAATGCAACTATAGTAGGCTCGGCTATTCTAAGATGGCATATGAAATGCTACAACTAACATGTATTCAACTTGGAATTGAAAGTACAATGCAGTTAGCATGATGCGCCGAGCCCGATGCATGCAATACAGATGAATGATGCAAACATGCTGTCATACTGTATGCTAATTGAAATATGCCCTAATCTAACCATCAAAAGCGGATAAATAAAAGGGAGAAAGACGTGGGGTTGGAAGACATACATCACACTCACCCACACTTATTACAGTTGTGCCCTCACTCGGAGGGTCCGAATAAGTAATACAATCCAAATATTACAGTCCCCAAAATAAAAGAATATTACAGTCCAAAATATTACAGAATTCTAATTAATTAATGAATTAACTAGAAAGCAAATAAACTGGCGTGCAAGCCAGGGACTGCCTTGCTTCTGGTGGATGATGCATGTCCGGACTGTCTTGCGCGGAAATCCACCGGAATGCCCCAATTAGCCTCTGTTTACACCTGTTATTCTTGAAAAGCATGCCAAGTCCCGGAAAGTTGCTGATTCCTGGTTTTGCTGCAACAGAGAGCAGGAAAGGGGCATAGCAATGTATTTGCACAAATATATGCATGTCTCGATCCTCGTGCCACCAATCACGCATACCGAGGCATGATGGCCGAGGAGTCGAAATGCACAACTCAATATAGGATGAATGCACATGAAACTACAGCTAAAACCTAACTCCATCATGGATAATCCGGAGTGTCGGTGACTGGGGAATTGAGACACATTCCGTCACTCGGAGTACGAAATGCACCTCGTTTCCCATGCCCGGGCTAACTACTATTCCGGACACGATGCAATATGCATGATATGCATGAAATTCAACTAAGATACAATCCTAACGTACACAATGCGATGAAATGAGATGCCTCGAAATGCGTGCACGCAGGCACGCAAACCGAGAAAATGCAGAATGCTATGAAAATGAAATGCCTCGGAGTGCGTGAACACGGGCACGCAAACCGAGAAAATGATATGTATCTCGAAATGTGTGCACGCGGGTTCGCAAACTGAGGCAATGATATGTGTCTCGAAGTACGTGCACGCGGGCACGCAAACCGAGGCAATGATATGTGTCTCGAAGTACGTGCACGCGGGCACGCAAACCGAGGCAATGATATGTGTCTCGAAGTACCTGCACGCGGGCATGCAAATCGAGGCAATGATATGTGTCTCGAAGTACCTGCACGCGGGCACGCAAATTGAGGCAATGATATGTGTCTCGAAGTACGTGCACATGGGCACGCAAACCGAGGCAATGATATGTGTCTCGAAGTACGTGCACGCATGCACGCAAACCGAGGCAATGATATGATATGATGAAATGATATGGGAATGACAAATGGGCTTATACCAACATGAGTGAGCCTCAGCCACACTCACATGGGATGCCGTCGGATAAAAATGAAGTGCCTCGAAATGCGTGCACACTGGCACGCAAACCGAGGCAATGCGAAAGCGATGCGAATGTCATGAAAAACGCAACATGGACTTATACTAACATGAGAGAGCCTCAGCCACACTCACATAAGATGCCGATGGCAGAAAATGAAGTGCCTCGAAATGCGTGCACACTGGCACGCAAACCGAGGTGATGCGAAAGCGATGCGAATGACATGAAAAATGCAACATGGACTTATACTAACATGAGAGAGCCTCAGCCACACTCACATAAGATGCCGATGGCAGAAAATGAAGTGCCTCGAAATGCGTGCACACGGGCACGCAAACCGAGGCGATGACAGAATGATATGAAAATGACATGAAAATGACAAATGGGCTTATACCAACATGAGAGAGCCTCAGCCACACTCACATCGGATGCCGGTGGCAGAAAATGAAGTGCCTCGAAATGCGTGCACACTGGCACGCAAACCGAGGTGATGCGAAAGCGATGCGAATGACATGAAAAATGCAACATGGACTTATACTAACATGAGAGAGCCTCAGCCACACTCACATAAGATGCCGATGGTAGAAAATGAAGTGCCTCGAAATGCGTGCACACTGGCACGCAAACCGAGGCGATGACAGAATGATATGAAAATGACATGAAAATGACAAATGGGCTTATACCAACATGAGAGAGCCTCAGCCACACTCACATCGGATGCCGGTGGCAGAAAATGAAGTGCCTCGAAATGCGTGCACATTGGCACGCAAACCGAGGTGATGCTAAAATGTGATGAAATATGGCAAAAGTGATATGCAAGCATACTAATGGAATTTCAGCACTAAAATATGGGGGAAAATAGTCCCGAAATGAAGCGAAATGACATGAAATGCAAGGAAATGTCCCGAAATGCGACATTAGGCACCCGAAATGGCCTATAGCTATGCCAAACATGTACAATATGGACATGCAATGCAAAGACAGAAGCTAGACAGTCCCAAAAGATGTACTTTCACAGTTATAAACATGGCCAAACAGCAAGTATAAGTAAGGGAAAAATAGCATGCAAGAATAGGGGCCAAAAGAGGGGTAATGAGGCAAGTGGTATAAGCAAAACTCAAACTGAAAAATTTCCTTCTACAACACTGAATATGGACCAAAAATATGAACATTTACAGTATATGGCAGACCTCAAATCAGTATACAAGCATGCTAAAAATGTGATGCAAAACAAGGCTCAAAAGGTGCTATAACATGAAGTATATAAAATAATCACCAAACAGAAAAAAAGTGTGAATGAAACATGAAGTATAGGCCAAAATAAGGCCACTTTTAGTTCGGACCAAGAGCCAAAAACAGAAGCAAAGAGGGCTATCAATTTATGCAAAAATAGGGCCAAATAGGGGATATAACTACAAGTGACACATGGAAACACCAAACAATGTTGAGCCCTTCTCCAATGTTGAAGAGGGGCTCAAAATAAGCCTTATATCAGTTTATAGCATGCTCAAAAACAGATTGCTCATGGGCCAAAGATAGCATGCAAAATCATGACATACAAGATGATCAATGAAGCAAGTATATTATGGAGGGCTCAAACAAGGTTGAGCCCTTAATGAGAAGTGAAGATGAGCTAAAAATATGGCCCTTTTCAGTTAGGGCCGGAGCTTGAAACCAAAAATAAGTGGGGCTTAGAAATAGATCAAGAAAAAGGGTCAAAAGGTTAAAAGTGTAACTTACCCTTGAAGATTCAAGCTTTTGTTGCTTCTTGGATGGATTTGCAGCTTCTTTTGCGTTCTAGAAACCTTCCTTTCTGCTGGAGGTGAGGTGGTGGTGGTAGAGCTTGGTGGTGTAGAAGGAATGAAGGTTAGGGACTTAGGGTTTTTTGAAGAATTGAGAAGGAAGAAGATAGTGTTGGCTATGGAGCTTTGAAGAGTAAATTTCCTAACCCTTACAAAGAAGGCCACCAACTGGTTATAAGGGTTCAAAATGGAGTGTAAAGGTGGGGGAGAAGGAGGGCAAAACTCCCCCACAAAATATCCCCCGGATACAGAAAATATCTGGGGGGACATTGCCCCACAGCTGTAAAGGGCACAGTGCAAGGAAGCAGGCCGGCCTCACACTTTTGCTGGAGGTGGCCGGCCGGCCACACCCCCTAGCCGGCCGGCTAGGGGTCAAAAGGGTCAAGGTGATTTTCTGGCTGGCCAGCTACTGGGGAGGTACCTCTATGTGTGTACAACACAACCATGTAATTGAAATTCCAAGAAAGTGGGCCCAAGGGGTTCAACAATGGCTCGGAAAGAGGGGGTCAAAAGGGTCAAGTTGACTTACTGGCCGGCCATGAACTTTTAGGGGCCTCTCATGTGTGTACATCACAGATATGTGGTTCAAAGTTCAAGAAAAAAAGTCCAAGGGGTTCAACATTAGCCCGGAAGAAAGGGGTCAAAAGGGTCAGGTGACCTTAATGGCCGGCCATGAACTTTTAGGGGCCTCTCAGATGTGTAGATCACAGATATGTGGTTGAAAGTTGGCAACACTAGCTCCAAGGTATTCAACATTAGCCCGGAAGTACGAAAAACGGGCGCCAGGAGGCTCCGAAAGAGAGATAACTGGTTGCTGCAACAATTGCTGGCCTCCCACCCTTCAGTGACCTTCCCTGTGATAAAACAGAGGTACCTGCCAAAAATGAACGAAAACCGTTGTAAAACGAACGTTCCGGGGCCAAAACACGCAGTTCGGGGTCTCGAAAATGGGCTGTTAAGCACCGAAAATGGTATTCGACCTCGAAGTGGGTTTCTTAGCCCCCAGTGTCCCTCAAAAGGGATGATATAAGATGTATGCCAAAAATTAGAGCAAACGGAGATGGTTAGGCGGTCCCGAACCGAGGCACACGGCCTGACGGCTCCGAAAACCGGGAACCGGACTCCGAAATGGGCAAAATGGCCTACGGCCACCAAATGTAGCCTATGGACATTGAGAGATGGTCTACGGGACCTCTCCCTTCCCTCAGAAAAAAGAAACAGAGAAAACCGAGTCTGGTTCGCAAACCGAGACAAGGCACAGAAAAGGGTTCGGAAGTCCGGAGGCAGGGCTCACGGCCGCGACTCTGAAACTTCTGAACGAGCAAATTATGCAACATCACCTAGCGCTCAATCGGTGACGTCTGAGTCTTAAGGTCGGTCAAAAATGGGGTGTCTACAGTTGCCCCTCTTTGACAGAACTCGGAAGTCACAAGTGACGGGAGTGAATGTCAAAGCCCAGAGACGACCCATTTTTGACAAGGCCGAAGACTTAGACAAACATACTGGATAAACAGAGATGCGCTCGCAGGCATGCCCGCAGGCAGGGGGGGCAAAATGCAAACGATATGCAAGAAGCCGAAGGTAACCCAATGATCGTGCAAATGCAGCAAGCTGTAATGAAGCAAGTATTCGCAAATAGATGCAACGGTTTTAAGCAAGAATGCAAAGCAACAACTACATTTCATGCAGTTAAGAATGCGGAGGATTATTCAATCCCCGCCACGTCTCACACGGAGAAGATACAATACCTGCGCGATTCGTCTGGTCGCACCAGCTTCAATTGAACCGTACATACAATATCGTGCCTGCAAAAGAGAGAAATTGCAACAAACACAATATGATAACAATATGTATTCAATGTGACTTTGAAAATTCGACACATGCAGTGCCGGTGAGTGAATGCATCGCAATGCAAGAATGGAACATGCGTGACAACGCATGCTCAAACACGGAAGTATGATTAACATCAAGAAACGTGCATGTTAATGCAGGTATGTTCATGAAAATGGAAGATAATGTAACACGAGCAGGAATCAGGGCGCTTGTTTGTCAGGAATCAGCGAGTACGGAAAAGCGTGTTTCGGCGAAGGTAACTCAATTGCGGCCTCCGATCCGCTTCTTTGAAATGTTACCACTCATTCAAAAAGGATACACTTTGATTTCGATGAATGAAGATGAGACACATGTCAGAACTTGAAACCGAAGTCCCGACGGAGCAATTTCGCGACCGGAAGTGTACTTTTCTTGAACTTTTTCAGGTCCCGGGAACTCCGATCTTCCTCAAAATTTGCAGAGAGCTAGGTGAGCATGTGAGGATGATGGCCGGCCGTTTATCTTCCCAAGGGGAGGTGGTCAACCGGTTTCCACAAAAGTAGATGGCTGGCTGGCCATTTCTGCAAAAAGCAGATGGCTGGCCAGCTAGAAATAGGGGCCGGCCGGCCATGCCCTTTTTTCGGGGGCATTTTGGTCTTTTTCCCTCCTTTTTGATGCTCTTGCAATCCAAGGCTTGAGGCCTATAAATGGCAGCCGAACCTCACTTCATTTCTTGCCTCTTTCAACACTTTTCTCTCCAGTTTTGAGTTTTACGCGCGTTTTCCAACGCCTCGCGCAAATTGTTTTTGCAAAAACACTTAGTTTTAAACACTTTGGAGCGATTAAATTCCGGCTTCGGAGCTTCCTTTTGCATTTTCACCACTTGAGGTAAGTTTATCTTAATATTTGGAATATTTTCTCGGGAGTTGACTTTTGTTGACTTTTTATTTCCCGAGAGTTGACTTTTGTTGACTTTTTCCAATTTTGGCCCATTTTGCTCATTTTTGCTCCCCTTTTGCAGATTCCTGAAAATGGCGGGTACTTCTTCCCATGGTGGAGGTTTTCCGAGTGCCGGAGATGATTTCGATCTCACGACTCTACCTCCGAGGACCCGACCTTTCATTCCCAGGAGGTACCGTCCGCCAGCTCACGTCCTTCCGCGTGCCGTCTTCCGTCATTTTACCAGCTTTGACGAGTGAGCACCCGTGGATCTGCTTCTCAGAGAGCCGGAGCAGCATCTCTCTCACGAGGCCCGAGAGGTATTTACCTTATCTTCTGTATTTTACATTTCGCACCTTTGCCATGCTTGAACATGTAGTTTCGACACTTGAATTTCTGAACACTCGGCTCATTAATTAATTGCGAACACACAGCCCACATTAGAACACACGGCTCAAATTTCAAATTCTCTGAACACGCAGCCCAGGTAGATAGTGAACACGCAGCCCAAAATTCAAATTTTCTGAACACGCAGCCCAGGTAGATAGTGAACACGCAGCTCACAAATTAACTGAAAGTTGAACACGCAGCTCAAATCTCAAATTTTCTGAACACGCAGCCCAGGTAGATAGTGAACACGCAGCCCACAAATTAACTGAAAGTTGAACACGCAGCTCAAATCTCAAATTTTCTGAACACGCAGCCCAGGTAGATAGTGAACACGCAGCCCACAAATTAACTGAAAGTTGAACACGCAGCTCAAAATTCAAATTTTCTGAACACGCAGCCCAGGTAGATAGTGAACACGCAGCCCACAAATTAACTGAAAGTTGAACACGCAGCTCAAAATTCAAATTTTCTGAACACGCAGCCCAGGTAAATAGTGAACACGCAGCCCACAAATTAACTGAAAGTTGAACACGCAGCCCAAATCTCAAATTTTCTGAACACGCAGCCCAGGTAGATAGTGAACACGCAGCCCACAAATTAACTGAAAGTTGAACACGCAGCCCAAATCTCAAATTTTCTGAACACGCAGCTCAGGTAGATAGTGAACACGCAGCCCACAAATTAACTGAAAGTTGAACACGCAGCCCAAAATTCAAATTTTCTGAACACGCAGCTCAGGTAGATAGTGAACACGCAGCCCACAAATTAACTGAAAGTTGAACACGCAGCCCAAAATTCAAATTTCCTGAACACGCAGCTCAGGTAGATAGTGAACACGCAGCCCACAAATTAACTGAAAGTTGAACACGCAGCCCAAAATTCAAATTTTCTGAACACGCAGCTCAGGTAGATAGTGAACACACAGCCCACAAATTAACTGAAAGTTGAACACGCAGCCCAGAATTCAAATTTTCTGAACACGCAGCCCAGGTAGATAGTGAACACGCAGCCCACAAATTAACTGAAAGTTGAACACGCAGCCCAAAACTCAAATTTTCTGAACACGCAGCCCAGGTAGATTTTGCAAGTAGCTTATTTCACTTCATCGGCACACAGCCCAAACTTCATTTCATTGGCACACAGCCCTTTTTCATTTCATTGGCACACAGCCCATTTCATTTCATTATTGACACATGTATTCATTCTGAATGCAGGGTAGTTCCCGCAGTGTGCGGGGGTATGGTTCCACTGCGGCGAGGGATTGGTACGCTGAGCTCCCGGAGGGCGTCAGAGACTTGGTAGATTTGGCGGGGTTCGGCCCCTTCTGCGTCGGGTTGTCACGTTGTCCTGCCAGGAGGACGCTGATGGCAGCCTTGGTAGAGAGATGGTGGGACACCACCAATTCCTTTCATTTCTCTGCTACCGGGGACATGACCATGACCCCTTTTGATTTCGCTGTATTGACTGGCCTTGACGTCGGAGGTTGGTCCATCCCCTACGACGAGGACATGGGCGAGTGGGAGGTCGCCTGGATGTATTTATTGGGGGCTCACCCACCTGTTGACAGGGTCTCTGGGAGAGTCCGATACACTTGGTTCTCTTCCCATTTTTGGCGGGCAGAGATGGTGCCCGAGACTCCCGAGGAGACAGAGCAGTATGCTCGTGGCTTCCTGATGTTCCTCTTCGGGACTACCCTGTTCGCCGACAGAGGGAACACCATTGGGCTATACCTGCTGAGCGCTCTGGTTGACCTATCACAGGTCAGTACATATGATTGGGGTGGCGCTGGCCTGGCTACCCTCTACTTTTATATGAGCGCGACCTCCCGCGGGCGGGGCGACTTACTTGGCGGCTACTGGAGAGCCTGGGAGGTACTTTTCTGTCCCCCTGATTTACATTTCTGCTTCTCATTACTTGTACATTGCACCCACAGCGCACTTTTACAGTCTGTATTCTGCTCTCAGCATTTCGTACTTACATTCTGCACTGCTTTTCTCAGCTATGGGTTTATGTATACTTCCCATCATTAGCCCCAGAGCTGGAGGTGGTAGGGATTCCCGTGACCCCATATTCATTGATATTTGAGGGCCCGCACCGGGCGAGGCCTCGAGAGACCCTCCTTCGCCTGCGACAGTATTTCGACACGGTGCGACACTCAGAGGTACTCCAGAACTTTCAGTTCTTTTCGTTTTCATCTTTGATTTGCTCTATATATTCTTGATTTCTGATCGGTTTATGCATTTGTCATCCGCAGATTACATGGCAGCCTTGGGCGTCCCTGGGTGATGATCTCCGACTTCAGTATACCGGAGCATCAGGCATCTCCCAGTATAGGGTCCTGCTTGAAGGGCCGGTTGGCAGGGCATGGTTCCTGGGGGAGCGCTTTCTGCGCCAGGTATGGGGGTATCTTTCTCAGGATATTCCCGCAGCACCCCCAGCTAGTATGCGGACCGCTGACAGGCTCTCTTACTCAGAGGTAGTCGGCGCCATGCTGGGTACTGAAGCCTTACTATATATTGAGGAGGGGGACTACGCCACCTACCGTCACATATACTTGATGCCCCCATTGACGGAAGCTCGTATCCCGATGATGAGGCCTGCCGGTACGTCATCCTCGGATCAGGCTCAGGCTCGAGCTACAGACATTCCTTCTTCTAGCAGGGCTGGCGCATCTAGAGGTGGGAGTAGACCGTTTCCTCCGACTCCGTTGATTCATCCTCATGTCGGATGGCCAGATATACCTACTGAGTTGATGGCGTGGCAGTATGGGGCTAGCTCTCCGACTCTGATTCCACTAGAGCCTCCGATGCCCAGTGATCGATACGCCATTGATCCGGACTCACCGCCGGTATGCTCCACTTCTTTTCATTCATCATTCAGATGTTTAGACACTCTTCTGTTCACTGATGATTATGAACTTGTTTTTGCAGCCATCGCGAGGATATATGGAGGAGGTGGTTGGGCTGGTGGCCACACTCGAAGGCATGGTCCTGCATAGGGAGGCACAGTTGTCTGTTGCGGGCATCCAGGTACCCTTCAGTTTTCTGGCATTTATCATACTTCTGATGACATGCTGATTTCTACTGCATCGATAGACTATTTGTGTAGAGCACATCTGACACACACCCCACTTATACACTGTACTTACATGCACTCACTTCATGTAGCCTCTGCTTGTATCTGCATCTGATGTATATATTTGGACTGATGTATTTGAATTGAACTTTTTGTTTTCAGATGCCTTCATGGTCCGGCCAGCCGCAGACTAGGCCATCCGGGCCTCATTGGGGAGCTGGGCCATCTCGGCCTTCCAGAGGATCTGGGCCATCTAGGCCTTTCCGAGGAGCTCGAGGAGGGCCTGTCCGCAGACGCAGGGCTCATGTTGTGGAGGTGGAGTCTGATGAGGAGGAGGAGGAGGCTACCGACCGTCAGTTCGAGACATCTGTTGAGGAGGGAGGCTCCGGTTTTGGCTCGGGGAACAGAGGCGAGGCTGAGGAGGACCCTGAGGATGACGGCTCCGACTCAGATGATGGTGTGGAGGTCGTCCCACAAAAGAGGACGAGGCGTGCTTCTCGTTCCCGCTCCCGAGGACTTTGATGTTGTTATTTCCTGCTTTATTTTTCTTTTTGCTAGTAGTTTGTAACACTTTGCACATTGTTAGGTAGTTTTATTTTTTGTAAAACTTGTACCTTTGTATGTTGTAAAGCATGATGAAATGAAATAGCTTTTGAAAAGATGTTTGTATTTTTAGCATCGTATCGCATCAATTTATTTTGCACAAAAATAAAATTGAATGGAAATGCGCATTGTGTAATCACCAAGTCAGGTAGTGAACCGACGCAACAAACTAAACAACTCAACTTACTAAGATATAACAGGACCTTAGAAAGTTTACAACTCGATAAGCAAAATGCAACAACACCAATAAACCAGACTTGAACAAAAATTGCTTAAACAGAGAGCAATGACTCAAAAACACAAAACACGTCCGCTCGACGAACAACTCGATAAGCAAAAACAACAACTCGATAATCAAAACACCTTAACAAAAACAAAGTGTACTTCTGACGATCGGAACGCATCCGAAACGGAGGGAGATGAAGGCCTTTGAGTCTCCCGTTGCCCGGAAATGCTTGGAATTCTCCCTCGAAGGATAAAACAGGGTCAAGGAGATACACTGCAGCATTGTCAGCCATCCTTGGGAGCTGGCCGGCCATTTTTGGTGGAGAGAGGCAGCTGGCCGGCCATTTCTGAAAAAGTAAATGCTGGCCAGCCAGAAAAAGTAGCTGGCCGGCCATTCAGTCCTGCAGCCACCAGATTTTTGACACGTGTCCCCGTGAACAGTGTTTTTCCTTCTATATAAGCCTCAACTTCGGGAACATTCATTTCATCTTAGTTTTAGGCAAAGATGGAGGCATTTCTCGCAGAAAATATCATATCTTGGATCTCTTCTCTAGATGGCTCGGAAAGCTGAATTTCCGGGGTTTCGGCTTGAATGCACTATTCACGCTGAGCCGTACTCCGTTACATCTCCCTTTTCTACATGCCGCGGCAAGGTTCTGGAATCCAGTGACGCATGTTTTTAGCTTTGGCGGCCAAGAGATGTGCCCCACTTTCGAAGACTTTCAAGTTTTGATGGAGTCCGAGTGTTCTGAAGTGATCTTGCCCCAGTTCCGTTTTGGTCACGCCCAGGCTTTAGGGCGGATGTGTGGGCTCACAGCGCATGACGCTCGATCTCTGATCTGCAGTGGAGAGCTGGACATCCTTGGCTTGATCCACCATTTTTCCGACGCTGGTGACCGCAGCAACCATTATTGGCAGGGTTTCCGGCAACACGCCCTCTGCTTATGTTTGTTGTCTCACTTTCTGCTTTCCTCGGGCTTTGGCGGGGCTAGCATTCGCCTGATTGAAGTCGCCCAAGGTTTGAGAGAAGGAAAGAGCTGTATTGCCATGACCTTGGCCGAGACATTGATGGGTTTAGATTCTGTCTATCGCCGGGAGGCGACTAGGTTCGCCGGGAGTCCACTGCTGCTGCAGGTAATGTTTCCCACCCAACCTCACATATATATATTTGCTCACATCACTCGGCCCTCAGGCTCGGTTTTTCTCACAAAACCCTTGTCTTACTTTTCTCTCATCGTACATCTCTCTATTCTTTATTCTCTCATTTTCCATGCCTCCCCTAGGTATGGTTAATGGATAAGTTGCAGGTTGTGGACTCTTGCCCTGCTTATTCAGCTCGAGGCTACTTCTTTCGGCAGCGCCTAGTCAATGCTCTTGACGAAAGGTGGTGGTTCGATTGGATGTGCAATTTGTCCGCAGACGGTATTGCTTGGCGTTGTCCTTGGCTTAACCTCCTGGCAATGAGCTATAGTATGTCTCGGCTGATTGGGATCCAACTGATTGGTCTAACCCATTGTGTATTCTATTTTCCGTTCCGGTTCCTGCGTCAGTTTGGTCATGATCAGACCTGCCCACCGGAGGGGATTGAGTACCCAGCCGCTTTCCCGGTTCGGGGTGCACAGCTTGCCCGATATGCCACGGCATGGAGGACTAGAGAGCTCCTGGCCCCTGCCCCAACTTTCAGTTGCACTTTATCCGATGAGTGCGTGGATTGGCTCAATGAGGAGGCACAGGTTGGGCCCAGCTTGGCATCAGATGCTCTGTCCAGCTCCGGGAGGGGGCACAGAGATACTTGATTCAACTATGCCTCGAATTTATTGCCTATTTAGCATTTTCAAGTTTTCTTTATGAATGTACTAAAATAAGCAACCTCGATTGTAATGCAAGAGCAGGAGAACTCTATTTTGAAATCAATGAAATTGAAAGTTATGGTACTGAAAATTTTCCACTTTTGGTCCAAAAATGGTCTTAGTCGTAAAAAGATTGATTTGAACAAAGTCAACTTTTATTAAAACTTTTCAAAACTATTTTCGATGTGGATCGGAACTGGACACGCCGAAAATCTGTCACTGTGATGCACAACCCCAGATCCCCGCAACTGGAAAGTTGCCCCTAGTCTGAAGAACAATGCGGCACTTCACAGCAACGGAAAGTTTCCCCTAGTCTGAGTAACTTTGCACCGTCGCGGCAACGGAAAGTTGCCCCTAATTTGAACAGCACTGTACCGGAGATCACGATAAATGCTGATGGATAAAGATGACTGAGATGGTCGAAATGGACAGAGTTGATCGGGGAAAAGTTTATGACTGAACTTCAAGGTGAAGCTGCCTACGTATCCCAAAGATGGGAATCAAGCCTTACGTAGTTCAGGCCCAGGTTCACTCGAGTATTTTCACTCTCCTTTTGCGCTCTAACTTTTGCCAAGGCCGCCCTTTGCGGGTTTTCAACCTTGCGAGCTCAGTTTTTATATTTTCTAATTTTTTTGTGCTCTGAATTTTGCCTAGGTCGCCCTTTCGGGTTTTCGGCCTAGCGAGCCTCTCAAGGATAGTATTTCTTCAACTTGTCCATATTGATCGGTTGTGAGAACTCTAAGCCATCTAGATCCATCAGAACCACAGCCCCACCTGACCAGACAGCTTTGATGATGTAAGGACCAGTCCAATTGGGTTTGAACTTGCCCCTTGGTTCGTGGATGGGAGCTCGGTTGTCTTTGAGCACCAAATCTCCTTCTTTCAGATTCCTGGACTTAACTTTCTTGTTGAAAGCCCGGGCAATTCTGCGTTGATAGCCTTGGATGTGGTACAGTGCTTTCAGTCTTCTTTCATCAAAGAGCATGAGTTCTTCGAATCTGCTTTGCTGCCAATCTGCTTCGGCTATCTGGCATTCAGCCAATACTCGTAACGACGGAACCTCAATCTCAATGGGTAGAACAGCCTCCATTCCATAGACTAATGAATATGGAGTTGCTCCAGTAGAAGTTCTGATTGACGTCCTGTAGCCCCACAGAGCAAATGGCAGCTTGTCTGGCCAATCTCGATAGGTTTCCACCATCTTCTGTAGTATATGCTTGATATTCTTGTTAGCGGCTTCAACCGCTCCGTTGGTCTGCGGCCGATATGTAGATGACTTATGGAAAGCCACATTGTATTTCTCCAACAAGTCTATCACTTCTTTCTTGAAGTGGGAACCATTATCTGAAATTATCTCGTTTGGCACCCCGTAGCGACAGATGATATTGTTCCTGATGAACTTTGCGACGTGCGACGCCTTCAACACCGCGTATGATTGGGCCTCGACCCACTTTGTAAAATAATCTATCGCTACCAGGATAAACTCATGCCCGTTTGACCCCTTCGGGGTAACAGCTCCGATCACATCAATTCCCCAGACTGAAAAAGGCCATGGTGAAGTCATGTTGTACAGTTTTGACGGCGGGATGTTCATGCGGTTTGCATGAATTTGACACTTGTGGCATCACCGAACAAAGCCAATACAATCCTCCTCCATGGTTGACCAGTAGTAGCCCTGTCTGAGGATCTTCCTGGCCAGCATTACTCCATTCATGTGTGCACCGCACTCTCCCCCATGGATGGCTTCCATCAGGCGTTTTGACTCTTCAGCTTCTACACAGAGCTTATGCATTCCCAGATGACCCCTTTTGTACAAATTTCCCCCGCAGATAACGAATTGAGCAGCCATTCTTCTGACAGCCCTCTTATCTTTGGCATTTGCCCCTAGTGGATATGTCTCCTTTTCCAAGAAGTTCCAGATGTCGTAGTACCAGGGGTTGCCGTCTTGAACCTCATCTATGGCGGAAATCGACTCGTATGCCGGCACGAACTTCTGATCAATAATGACTGGACGCATCCGGACTCCGGATGGGATGTCTATCATAGAAGATAGAGTTGCTAGTGAATCTGCAAACCTGTTGTTCTCTCTTACGAGGTGGGTGAAATTTAGCTTTTCAAAACGAGGAATTAACAAATCCAAAGTTTGGTGGTAGATTATCATCCTTTCCTCCTTGACTTTCCAATCTCCTTTTGCTTGAGACACAACAAGGTTCGAGTCCCCAATGACGTCCACTCGTCTTGCCCCTAGTTCCAGGGCTGCTTCCAGGCCAGCAATACATGCCTCATACTCTGCTTCGTTGTTGGAAACCTTGAACCGGAGCTTGAATGCTAAGGGGATACGGGAATCGTCAGGCGCTATCAGCAACACCCCTATCCCATACCCATACTGGTTTGACGCTCCATCAAAGTACATCGTCCAAGTTTCATCTTCGACGTGCAGAATGGCTTCATCTGGGAATAAATACTCAATCGCTTCATCCCCCTCAACCGGGTGGTCGGCAAGGAACTCCGCTACCGCTCTGCCTTTTACTGATTTGCGCGTTACATACTTCAAATCAAATTCGGAGAGCAACAGCAGCCATCGAGCTAGCCTACCCGTAAGTGCCGGTTTCTCGAAGAGATATTTGATGGGATCCAAACGCGAAACCAACATTACTGAGTGGGCTAACAGGTAGTGCCGCAGCTTCCTGGTTGCCCATACCAAGGCCAAACAAGCCTTCTCCAACGGCGTATAGCGGGTCTCGTAATCCAGCATCTTTTTGCTCAGATAGTAGATGGCTCTTTCCACTTTGTCTTCTGACTCCTGCGCGAGCATGTAGTCCATGGTAGTCTCAGTTACCGAAAGGTACAATATCAACGGTCTCCCCGGCTCTGGCGGCGACAACACGGGCGGGTTCTGTAGATACTCTTTGATCTGCTCAAAAGCTGCTTGACATCGGCCGTCCCATTGGAATTTCTTTCCTTTCTTCAGGAGACCAAAAAGTGGTTCACAAGTCAAGGTTAATTTAGAAATAAACCGTCTTATGAATTGCACTTTACCCAGAAAGCCCCGCACCTCCTTTTCAGTCCTTGGTGGTGGCATTTCTAAGATGGCCTTGATTTTGGAAGGGTCGACCTCGATGCCCCTTTGTGTGATCAGAAACCCTAGCATCTTCCCTGCTGTAACACCAAACGTGCATTTCTGGGGATTCAGTCGCAATCGAAACTCTTTGATCCTTTGAAAAAATCTTTGTAAGGCGGTGTAGTGGCCCTCTCTATCTTTGGACTTGACAATCATGTCGTCCACGTACACCTCGACCTCTTTATGGATCATATCATGCAATATTGTAGTTGCTGCCCGTTGATACGTAGCTCCAGCATTTTTCAACCCGAATGGCATCACTCTATAACAATATGTACCCCACGGGGTAGTGAACGCAGTCTTCTCCCGGTCTTCGGGTGCCATCACTATCTGGTTATAGCCTGAGAAACCATCCATAAACGAAAGCAAGGCATGTCCTGCCGTGAAGTCTACCAATTCATCGATGTGCGGCAAAGGGAAGACGTCTTTCGGACTGGCCCTGTTCAAATCTCTGAAGTCTACACAGACCCGAATTCTGCCGTCCTTCTTTGGCACCGGAACTATGTTGGCCAACCAAGTTGGATATTCAGATACCAGCAGGAACCCTGCGTCAATTTGCTTGGTGACCGCTTCCTTAATTTTGAGGGCCCAGTCCGGGCGAATCCTTCTGAGTTTCTGTTTGACAGGGCGGGCCTCTGGATCAAGAGGGATCCGGTGCTGTACAATCTCAGGATCGATTCCAGGCATGTCTTCATAGGACCACGCGAAAACATCTTTGAAATCTTTTAATAAAGCGACTAAGCGCTCGCGCTCCTCTGAAGACAACGTGGACCCGATCTGGACCAGCCGCGGGTCCTTCTCAGTACCAACATTCACAGTAGTGATTTCATCCATTAATGGTTTAACAAATCTTTCCTGCTCTTGATCAATTAATCGTTGCAAAACTGGGGGAATTTCTTCCTCGCTGTTTTCATCAAAATTTTGAAAATCCTGATTTAAGCAATAAATCAAAGGCACAGAAAAATACTCGGAAACCACATCCACATCATTCTCATTAAATACTTCCAAGCCGTCAGATTCCTCTGTTACAACAGACTCAAAAGAAAATGAAAAAGACGACCTAGACAGGACTGTGGCATCCGGGTTGTCACCCCCAGGAATACCGGACTCAGACTCAGTCGAGCTGGAATCTGATTCCGACGCAGAAGATTCGGTAGAATCAGATTCCGGCTCACTACCTGACCCGGAACTGCTAGATAAAAAGCCTTCTTCATACTGCCAGATGAGAGAAGGTGCGATAGATGCATCCAAGATCGGCGCTGGAAAGCCTGCAGCTATTTCATCTCCAATCACAGAAACCAAAGAGTTATCCCCCAAGCACTCTTGGCCGATCGGAGGATCTGATAGTAGACTCGCCAGTGCTACCCCCATTTCAAGCTCTGTGCTTTCAGAATCCACTGCTTCACACTGCTCAGTCTCAGTTGGTGGGTCTGTCTGCGCTTCGGCAACGTCATCCCCAGATAATTGTATGTCGAAGAATATTTCAAAACCAGGCACGCGCGTCCCGTCCGCGTTTAGCCATGGCTCCGGGAAGCCGCAGTATGGAAAATCTTCCCCCTCCCGGACGAAACGTCCGTTTAGGGTACCCCAGATGGGCCTGTGCATTAAATCAAATGGCTTCCCGGCCTTCTTTGCCCTGGCCCTTCCGGCCATTTCTTTCCCTTTCCTTACCCAATCCTCCTTGGTGGGCAGATAACCCAGTCCAAAGGCGTGGGGGTTGTGCGGCACTTCGGCCAATACTGAAACGCCTTTCCGGCCGCTTCTCCCTAATCCCATCCCAGGGGTATGCTTTAGCTTGTTCATGAGGTATATGGATTGTGCACTAACATACATGCCTTCATTCGCAGCCATGACATTCTGCACCACTTGAGCCTCGGCCAAAGTGAACCCCGATAAAAATACATCCTCCGTGCCGTGCTCAATCTCCAAGACAGGTGTTGACACCTCCGGCGGCGGATGGATTGATGAATTTCCGAAAACTATCGCTACCCCTTTCCCGTGGGGGTAATTTAGCATCTGATGTAGAGTGGAAGAGACTGCTTTGACCTGGTGCAACCACGGTCGCCCCAAAAGTAGGTTAAAGGTTGCAGGAACGTCCAAGATATGAAATTCGATACTGTGTTGTCCTGGACCAACCTTGGTTTGAATTTTAACAGTCCCCATCACTTCCCTGCTGGTATTGTCGTATGCTCTGATCACTTGGGTAGTTGGGACGAAGTCCACGGGCTTCAACCCGATTGCATATGCCGTTCTGGTCGGGCAGACATTAATCGCAGACCCGGTATCAACAAGTACCACCGGTATCCACTTATCTCTACATTCCACAGAAATATAGAGAGGTTTGTTATGGTTTGTACCCTCAGGCGGTAGCTCCTTGTCCGAAAAGGTTAATGCCGGGGAGCCTCCTCCCGGAAAAACCAGCCCAACCAGCTGTTCAGGCGTGGTGTCTATGGAGAGTTTGGACTTGTCCATGGCAGATAGGACAACTTCTCTGTGTACTCGTGATGCCATTAGCAGTCCCCAGATGGAGATGTCTGCTTGTATTTTCTTTAACTGTTTCAACACAGCCTCATCTTCAATCTGCTTCTCCTTCTGTCTTTCCACTTCTCTATCCTTCCCGGATGCCTCGGGTTGGTCCAGGTGTGGGGGCTTGAAGTACCGCCCACTTCTTGTCATATGGTCCACTTCATCGAGGTACCAAGTGTCATCCGGCTGGTTATTCCCCCAGTCTTCATCCGTGTGGGCAAGACACAAGTCGTCATCTTCCCACCACATTCCACTGGCAGCCAACAGACACCTGTCTGGCTCCGGTCCACTCGCACTCTCAGTGCTCTCTGTCCATATGCTCGCAGCATTGTTTGTCTTTGTGCACACAGCACTTTCAGTCCCCTCAAGGCCTTTTGCTTTTCTAATTCTCTCAACCTCCTCAAACTTTTCTTGTTCTAGCTGCGTCAGTACAGCTGTTTGTTCAACAGTTCCTACATCCGTAATGCCCATATCACGAGCGGAATTCTTTACACCGGCGCTCTCCGGCGGTACAACTTGGTTTTCGGCCGTTCCGGCCACAACTGATATTTCTGCCCCTGCCGGGCTCTGTTCTGATTGGGCTTCCCCCACTGCATCCGGTTGATCTTCGAGCCATCCCGTGGCCTCCTCTGATTCCTCATAATCATACCAATTAATTGACGCCTCCCCCAGTTCCTGGTCATCAAGAAGTTGCAGGTTGGCAAAGTCCTCCCCTGCAGTTGTCAGCTCATTTGTCCATAGCCCAGATCTATCCCCCCGGATCATGCATAGCTCTCCTGTCTCTGGCAATTCTAGACTTAGCCCAATTCGGCTCGTTGATAGGATGTGCTTGCTTGGATCATAGGCTCCCCCGACAAAATTCTGTCCAGTTTCAGATTCAACAATCTCATTTCCTCCCAAAATCTGCCCTGCCCTGTCTTCGACGGTCACCACCACCGGTTCTGTTTGGGTTTTGGAGATGTCCACCATGCACAAGAAATCAGTGCAATCAGGAAGGAGCACCTCTGGCTTGGGTAGGTGGGTGGGCGTAATGTAGATGCTAGGATCGTAAGATGCGACCCCAGTCTGGATAAAGTTAATTCTTTTGGGAGGAGGAGCTTGGTTATGTGATGGGAGAGGGTTGGTTGTAACATTAGGTTGATCGGGAGGTGCGATCACCTGTTTGTCAATAAGATCTTGGATCTCATGACGCAATCTGTAACAACGGTCGGTGTCATGACCGTGTTGTTGGTGGTACGCACAGTATTTTGACGGGTCATATGAAGGGGGAAGTGGATTCGGTAATGGCTTTGGTTCTAGGGGTTTTAAATAATTCTTTCTGATCAGTATTCCTAGAACTTTGGTCAGAGGCATATATAGTTGGGTAAAGGTTTTTTGGCCTCGTGGTTGGAATCGGCTGTTGGCTTGTGTGTTGCTTCCGGACGCGCCGGAAAATGGTGTGGCAGTCATAGGTCTTGGAGGGGGAGGGGGAGTGGTGGTGACCATACCAACTTCCGAGGCTCTCGTATTTGCAGCGCCACTCGGGCCTGCATTGTTATTGCGATTGAAGGTCCTCCTCGGTTGTTCTCTGTCCTGGTCAAACAGACCTTGCCTCATAGCATCTTCTATTTGCACCCCCATATCATGTAAATCTGCGAAAGTAGGAAAGGGGACTACAATCATTCTCTGCATTAATTTTGGGTGGAGATTGCGCACAATCATCCGAATTTGATCTTTGTCAGTAGGCCTTAAAGTCATCGTTGACGCCTTTGCCCTCCATCAGATCACAAAGTCCGAGAAAGATTCCTTAGGCTCTTGCCTTGTCGTCTCAAGATCACGGGTTGTGATCTCGATCTGAGTGTTGTATGAATATTGTGTGACAAAGGCCTCAGCCATCTCATCCCAATTCTTCTTCACTTCATCTGGTAATCTTGCGTACCAATGGGAGGCCACACCTGACAGGGTTCGGCCGAATAGTGAGAGCTTCTGTGGTCGTGTAAGGCCCATTGGCCGCAAGACATCTGCAAACAATCGGATATGGACCATGGGGTCGCCAGTCCCGTCAAAACGGTCTATTTGTGGCATTTTGAACCTATCGGGGAGTGTCACGGCCTCCTCGGTATATCAATCTCCGATATCCGGCATAGCCTTGGCCCCTTGGGATTTCTTAAAGAGTTTCTCCAATTTGCTCAATTTCAGAGCCGTATGATCAACCTCGACCTCGGATGGAGAGTCCGGGTGATTGGATGTATGGACCTTGGACAGTTGTGGTGGAAGTGGGGGCGGAGCTGGCCCCGTTGGAAGACTCGTGTCCTCTTGTAAAATTTGGACAGTTGGTACAGTATTCTAGGTATTCGGAGGAATATTCTGAACAACAGGTGCCTGCTCAGGCATTGGGGCTCCTGCCGGAGGAGGGATTGTTTGTGAAGGAGACGCCGTATTCTGTTGTTGCAGTCTGGCAATCAACTCAGCCTGCTGGGCCATGACTGTGGCCTGCTGTTTGGAGAATTCCGCTTGACGGGCGGCATCATCGTGCATTTGCTTCATACTCTCCTGCATCTGGCGCATCAAAGCCTCCATCCCTGATGTATTCGGTTGATCCATCTGTCTAACTGGTATGTCTATTTCTACAGCAGTAATTGAGACCTCAGTCCTGTAGTCCTCTGATAAAGTAACCCACTGTTCTGACAATCTTTGTTCTGACGTACTGCGCCTTTTTGGCTTCCTTCTGGTAACAGGGGGTAGAGAACGGAACACTGGCTGTCCGTCGATTAGATCCTCAGATCGGTGGAGTCGACGACCTCGTGTCCAAGGTGCTTGGGGAATGCCTGTTGGGTTGGAAGCAATCGTGCTAAAACTGACCTAGCAAAAGATAAATAAAGCGAAAAGGAAATAAATAAACAGATAAACGGTCAGCATAACAGCTTAAAATAAAATGCAAGACGCACAGTCGGGCATAATCAACACACAGTCAATAAGCTGAAATACACACTGGCCTCGAACACTGATTATTATCCCTGTATCATTGTTCCCTGAAACAGAATCTGATATCCGCAGATAATTAATCCTCAAATACTGGCTGATGCCCGCAGGCTTGATACCCGTAATACAAAACTGATGCCCGCAGGCCTGATGTCGACAATATTGAACTGATGCCCGCAGGCCTGATACTGTCAATACTGAACCGTAGCCCGTAGGCTTGATACTCAAACTCATATACTGATCTGATGCCCGCAGGCCTGATACTGACAATTCTGAACTGAAGCCCGCAGGCTTGATGCCCAAACTCATATACTGATACATGCATTCCTGTAGAGACGCACTCTAAAGCACATAACAGATAAGTGAGAGCCAAAACACCCCTATGTTGGGGTAGGGTTTCCCTGTCCTATTGTGTCAGGAACTAGGGTTTCACTACGCACGCAGCGGTTTCAAACAACTTATAAACGGGTAAGCAACCTGTCCTAATTTGGAATGGTCACCATGGATCCGAATATGCACTAGGTCGAATGGTTAAAGAGGGTGCCCCGGTAAAACCGGGGTTTGTGTTCCCATACTGGCAGAGCCCACAACCGGTCAGCCTTATGGTCATGCCTTGACAAGACAAGCCTCTGGCAAACCGTTCAGGAATAGCAGATGGCAAACACGGTGTCCTAGGCGCACCAATGCAAATGCAATGCAAAGAATCACACCAGTGTAGTCAAAAACAGATATCATGAGTTCGAGTCAAGTTCTCTAAATCCCCAGCAGAGTCGCCAGAAACTGTAACAAGCCCGCGGGGGACCTCGCTACAGCTCGGACTCGACTTTCGCAGTCACGGTTCTAAATCTGAACCAAAGAGTCCAAATCCGGCAAATCGTTTTAGGAAAACTGATTTTTGAAAGAAGTGCCAAACATGGACTGCTTTGCCAGATACAAAGTCGCCACCTAAATATTTTATTTTGGGAAATTTAGGAAACCCTGACTCGGTGCCAAAAGACCACGTGTCCGTCATCACCAAAGTTGCCTCGGCTCGGGAACTTGGGTACGATTGGGGAAGGTCACTTCGTGAGCACCCCCGCTCGCCCGGTCATAGACCGGCCTCTACTAACCATGATATCAATTTTTGAAAACATTGTGAGTTCTTATTCCGGTTATTAGCCTAGGTTACTATGTGATGCTCACAGCATATAAGTATAGACCGGGTCGCCTGAATTGGAACAAAGCATTTCATGTTTGTTTTTGAAAATGGTTTGCTACCCGCAGGTAGGCTTGAAACATTTTGATGATTCATTCCAATTCAGATAACCCAACCTTCACCCACAGGCATTCAGACAGATATATCAGATAAGCACATAGCCTCATGGTAAGCATGCTATCATGGCATTCATTCACACGCATGCCAGGATGCTAAAGCATAAAGCTTACCGAGTACTCCAAGCCAAAAACAGAAACTACATTAGAAATCATGCATGATCCTAAATATACAAAAATGCTTAATGCAACACATGCAAAATGCAACTATAGTAGGCTCGGCTATTCTAAGATGGCATATGAAATGCTACAACTAACATGTATTCAACTTGGAATTGAAAGTACAATGCAGTTAGCATGATGCGCCGAGCCCGATGCATGCAATACAGATGAATGATGCAAACATGCTGTCATACTGTATGCTAATTGAAATATGCCCTAATCTAACCATCAAAAGCGGATAAATAAAAGGGAGAAAGACGTGGGGTTGGAAGACATACATCACACTCACCCACACTTATTACAGTTGTGCCCTCACTCGGAGGGTCCGAATAAGTAATACAGTCCAAATATTACAGTCCCCAAAATAAAAGAATATTACAGTCCAAAATATTACAGAATTCTAATTAATTAATGAATTAACTAGAAAGCAAATAAACTGGCGTGCAAGCCAGGGACTGCCTTGCTTCTGGTGGATGATGCATGTCCGGACTGTCTTGCGCGGAAATCCACCGGAATGCCCCAATTAGCCTCTGTTTACACCTGTTATTCTTGAAAAGCATGCCAAGTCCCGGAAAGTTGCTGATTCCTGGTTTTGCTGCAACAGAGAGCAGGAAAGGGGCATAGCAATGTATTTGCACAAATATATGCATGTCTCGATCCTCGTGCCACCAATCACGCATACCGAGGCATGATGGCCGAGGAGTCGAAATGCACAACTCAATATAGGATGAATGCACATGAAACTACAGCTAAAACCTAACTCCATCATGGATAATCCGGAGTGTCGGTGATTGGGGAATTGAGACACATTCCGTCACTCGGAGTACGAAATGTACCTCGTTTCCCATGCCCGGGCTAACTCCTATTCCGGACACGATGCAATATGCATGATATGCATGAAATTCAACTAAGATACAATCCTAACGTACACAATGCTATGAAATGAGATGCCTCGAAATGCGTGCACGCAGGCACGCAAACCGAGAAAATGCAGAATGCTATGAAAATGAAATGCCTCGGAGTGCGTGAACACGGGCACGCAAACCGAGAAAATGATGTGTGTCTCGAAATATGTGCACGCGGGCACGCAAACCGAGGCAATGATATGTGTCTCGAAGTACGTGCACGCGGGTACGCAAACCGAGGCAATGATATGTGTCTCGAAGTACGTGCACGCGGGCACGCAAACCGAGGCAATGATATGATATGATGAAATGATATGGGAATGACAAATGGGCTTATACCAACATGAGTGAGCCTCAGCCACACTCACATGGGATGCCGTCGGATAAAAATGAAGTGCCTCGAAATGCGTGCACACTGGCACGCAAACCGAGGCGATGCGAAAGTGATGCGAATGTCATGAAAAATGCAACATGGACTTATACTAACATGAGAGAGCTTCAGCCACACTCACATAAGATGCCGATGGCAGAAAATGAAGTGCCTCGAAATGCGTGCACACTGGCACGCAAACCGAGGTGATGCGAAAGCGATGCGAATGACATGAAAAATGCAACATGGACTTATACTAACATGAGAGAGCCTCAGCCACACTCACATAAGATGTCGATGGCAGAAAATGAAGTGCCTCGAAATGCGTGCACACGGGCACGCAAACCGAGGCGATGACAGAATGATATGAAAATGACATGAAAATGACAAATGGGCTTATACCAACATGAGAGAGCCTCAGCCACACTCACATCGGATGCCGGTGGCAGAAAATGAAGTGCCTCGAAATGCGTGCACACTGGCACGCAAACCGAGGTGATGCTAAAATGATGCGAATGACATGAAAAATGCAACATGGACTTATACTAACATGAGAGAGCCTCAGCCACACTCACATAAGATGCCGATGGCAGAAAATGAAGTGCCTCGAAATGCGTGCACACTGGCACGCAAACCGAGGCGATGATAGAATGATATGAAAATGATATGAAAATGACAAATGGGCTTATACCAACATGAGAGAGCCTCAGCCACACTCACATCGGATGCCGGTGGCAGAAAATGAAGTGCCTCGAAATGCGTGCACACTGGTACGCAAACTGAGGTGATGCTAAAATGATGCGAATGACATGAAAAATGCAGCATGGACTTATACTAACATGAGAGAGCCTCAGCCACACTCACATAAGATGCCGATGGCAGAAAATGAAGTGCCTCGAAATGCGTGCACACTGGCACGCAAATCGAGGCGATGACAGAATGATATGAAAATGACATGAAAATGACAAATGGGCTTATACCAACATGAGAGAGCCTCAGCCACACTCACATCGGATGCCGGTGGCAGAAAATGAAGTGCCTCGAAATGCGTGCACACTGGCACGCAAACCGAGGTGATGCTAAAATGTGATGAAATATGGCAAAAGTGATATGCAAGCATACTAATGGAATTTCAGCACTAAAATATGGGGGAAAATAGTCCCGAAATGAAGCGAAATTACATGAAATGCAAGGAAATGTCCCGAAATGCGACATTAGGCACCCGAAATGGCCTATAGCTATGCCAAACATGTACAATATGGACATGCAATGCAAAGACAGAAGCTAGACAGTCCCAAAATATGTACTTTCACAGTTATAAACATGGCCAAACAGCAAGTATAAGTAAGGGAAAAATAGCATGCAAGAATAGGGGCCAAAAGAGGGGTAATGAGGCAAGTGGTATAAGAAAAACTCAAACTGAAAAATTTCCTTCTACAACACTGAAGATGGACCAAAAATATGAACATTTACAGTATATGGCAGACCTCAAATCAGTATACAAACATGCTAAAAATGTGATGCAAAACAAGGCTCAAAAGGTGCTATAACATGAAGTATATAAAATAATCACCAAACAGAAAAAAAGTGTGAATGAAACATGAAGTATAGGCCAAAATAAGGCCACTTTTAGTTCGGACCAAGAGCCAAAAACAGAAGCAAAGAGGGCTATCAATTTATGCAAAAATGGGGCCAAATAGGGGATATAACTACAAGTGACACATGGAAACACCAAACAATGTTGAGCCCTTCTCCAATGTTGAAGAGGGGCTCAAAATAAGCCTTATATCAGTTTATAGCATGCTCAAAAACAGATTGCTCATGGGCCAAAGATAGCATGCAAAATCATGACATACAAGATGATCAATGAAGCAAGTATATTATGGAGGGCTCAAACAAGGTTGAGCCCTTAATGAGAAGTGAAGATGAGCTCAAAATATGGCCATTTTCAGTTAGGGCCGGAGCTTGAAACCAAAAAGAAGTGGGGCTTAGAAATAGATCAAGGAAAAGGGTCAAAAGGTTAAAAGTGTAACTTACCCTTGAAGATTCAAGCTTTTGTTGCTTCTTGGATGGATTTGCAGCTTCTTTTGCCTTCTAGAAACCTTCCTTGCTGCTGGAGGTGAGGTGGTGGTGGTAGAGCTTGGTGGTGTAGAAGGAATGAAGGTTAGGGACTTAGGGTTTTTTGAAGAATTGAGAAGGAAGAAGATAGTGTTGGCTATGGAGCTTTGAAGAGTAAATTTCCTAACCCTTACAAAGAAGGCCACCAGCTGGTTATAAGGGTTCAAAATGGAGTGTAAAGGTGGGGGAGAAGGAGGTCAAAACTCCCCCACAAAATATCCCCCGGATACAGAAAATATCTGGGGGACATTGCCCCACAGCTGTAAAGGGCACAGTGCAAGGAAGCAGGCCGGCCTCACACTTTTGCTGGAGGTGGCCGGCCGGCCACACCCCCTAGCCGGCCGGCTAGGGGTCAAAAGGGTCAAGGTGATTTTCTGGCCGGCCAGCTACTGGGGAGGTACCTCTATGTGTGTACAACACAACCATGTAGTTGAAATTCCAAGAAAGTGGGCCCAAGGGGTTCAACAATGGCTCGGAAAGAGGGGGTCAAAAGGGTCAAGTTGACTTACTGGCCGGCCATGAACTTTTAGGGGCCTCTCATGTGTGTACATCACAGATATGTGGTTCAAAGTTCAAGAAAAAAAGGTCCAAGGGGTTCAACATTAGCCCGGAAGAAAGGGGTCAAAAGGGTCAGGTGACCTTAATGGCCGGCCATGAACTTTTAGGGGCCTCTCAGATGTGTAGATCACAGATATGTGGTTGAAAGTTGGCAACACTAGCTCCAAGGTATTCAACATTAGCCCGGAAGTGCGAAAAACGGGCGCCGGGAGGCTCCGGAAGAGAGATAACTGGTTGCTGCAACAATTGCTGGCCTCCCACCCTTCAGTGACCTTCCCTGTGATAAAACAGAGGTACCTGCCAAAAATGAACGAAAACCGTTGTAAAACGAACGTTCCGGGGCCAAAACACGCAGTTCGGGGTCCCGAAAATGGGCTGTTAAGCACCGAAAATGGTATTCGACCTCGAAGTGGGTTTCTTAGCCCCCAGTGTCCCTCAAAAGGGATGAAATAAGATGTATGCCAAAAATTAGAGCAAACGGAGATGGTTAGGCGGTCCCGAACCGAGGCACACGGCCTGACGGCTCCGAAAACCGGGAACCGGACTCCGAAATGGGAAAAATGGCCTACGGCCACCAAATGTAGCCTATGGACATTGAGAGATGGTCTACGGGACCTCTCCCTTCCCTCGGAAAAAAGAAACAGAGAAAACCGAGTTTGGTTCGCAAACCGAGACAAGGCACAGAAAAGGGTTCGGAAGTCCGGAGGCAGGGCTCACAGCCGCGACTCTGAAACTTCTGAACGAGCAAATTATGCAACATCACCTAGCGCTCAATCGGTGACGTCTGAGTCTTAAGGTCGGTCAAAAATGGGGTGTCTACACTTACCTTCAATTGTATTAGAGCATCTCCAATGCACTAGGCATATAATACTTGTTAGTTAAAATGCCTAGTGTGATTCACTTTTTTCAATTCCAATGCACTAGGCATATGATTAGGCATTTTGACTCAACTCATATTCACTAGCTACATGTAGCTAGCCTTCAACGCTAGGCAAAATGTATTCAATTATTAGGATCATTTCCCTCCACCTTTGTTGTTGACATGACATTCTATAAAATTAATAGTATTTGAATAAATAGCTAAAATAAAGAGCATGGTTGGAGTGAAAACATAAAATAGTTGATAGGCAAAATAAAATATATACTTTATAGTAATATTTAGATAGGTAAAATGCCTACTACCATTGGAGATGCTTACAGGTATGAATTGTGAAAAATTGAAGTGAGAAGTTGATAAAAAAAAAATATTTGTATACTACTATATATTTAAAGGACTTGTTTATTATTTATTGTTTAGGATAAGATTGTGATATCAACAATCTAACTATAAATTAATATTTATTTTTATAAAATTTTTCATTTATCATTTAAATTCTTCAGTCGAGTATGAATTCATTTCTTACTTAGTTATATTTTGAATACAGATCAATTTATTTATACAAATCTCCATACTTTGTGGGTGTTTGGGAAGTGAGTTTTTGTAGATTTTTTTAGTTGTAGGATATTAGTGAAGAATTATTATTATTATTATTATTATTATTATTATTATTATTATTATTTTTTTTTTTTTTGCATTTGGAAAGATAGTTGGATTTTTTTTGTAGTTAGATGTGATGTTTGTGAGAGAAAAAGTAAAATAATTATGAGGTTTGATGTGATATTTTGTTTGGATTTGTTTTTTTTTTTTCCGATTTTGTAACCAATTTGTTTTGTAGTAAAAAAACAAAAAACCAAGTTCCCAAACACAGTATTAAAAGTAAATGAAAATCATGTTGTTCAAATTGTGAAATTAATTAAATAGATTTATGAAGAAATCAAAATTATATACCAAAAACATATACTGATAATTATAACTAAATTTCAACAGAAATACACAAAACAATAAAATGATAAAGAAACCAAACCGAAGCCTGCACGGTAGCAGTTTCCTTAAAACAGATTTCGCCGCCTCACGGGTCGAGTGCTTGAGGAATCCCGGTGTCTGTCTCCTAGGATACGACGGTCAAAAACCAGCTACGGCAGAAGCACTCTCTGTCTACCTTAGCGAACAAAAACAGTGGTAGCACTGTAGACGTCCCCGAACGCCCCGGGAGGGATGAGCTCCCGTTCTGTTCGATATTGGGGTTCACTACAGCTTAGGACTCTCAAATTGTCACGGTTCTTAATCTGAACCAAAGAGTCCAAATCCGGCAAATCGTTTTGAGAAAATAGATTTTTGAAAGAAGTGCCAAACATGGACTGCTTTGCCAGATACAGAGTCGCCACCTAAATATTTTATTTTGGGAAATTTAGGAAACCCTGACTCATTGCCTAAGGCCACGTGTCCGTCATCACCAAAGTTGCCTCGGCTCGGGAACTTGGGTACGATTGGGGAAGGTCACTTCATGAGCACCCCCGCTCGCCCGATCAAAGATCGGCCTCTACTAACCATGATATCTATTTTTGAAAACATTATGAGTTCTTATTCCGGTTATTAGCCTAGATTTACTATGTGATGCGCACAGCATACAAGTATAGACTGGATCGCCTGAATTGGAACAAAACATTTCATGTTTGTTTATTTTGAAAATGGTTTGATGGTGCTACCCGCAAGTAGGCTAAGACGTGGATTTGCCACCCTCGGGTGGGCTTAGGAAAACATGATTTTGCTACTATCTAGTGGGCTTAAAACACACATTTGATGAGTTGTTCCAATTCAAATAACCCAACCTTCACCCACAGGCATTCAGGCAGTTATATCACATAAGCATATAGCCTCATGGTAAGCATGCTATCATGGCAGTCACTCACACACATGTAAGGATGCTAAAGCATAAAACTCACCGAGTACTCCAAGCCAAAACAGAAGCTTATTAGAAATCCATGCATGATCCTAACTATACAGAAATGCCTAATGCAACACATGCAAAATGCAACTAAGATAGGCTCGGCTATTCTAAACATGGCATATGAAATGCTACAGCTAACATGTATTCAACTTGGAATTGAAAATACAATGCAGTTAGTATGATGCGCCGAGCCCGGTGCATGCAAAACAGATGAATGAATGCAAACATGCTATCATATTGTATGCTAATTGAAACATGCCCTAATCTAACCATCATAAGCGGGTAAATAAAAGGGAGAAAGACGTGGGGTTGGAAGACATACATCACACACACGCACACTTATTACAACATTGCCCTCGCGCAGAGGGTCCGAAAGAATAATACAGTCCCAAATAAATAGTACAGTCCAAATAAATAATACAGTCCAAATATGTACAAAAATCCTAATTAATTACAAAATTAACTAAGCAAACAATAAACTGGCATGTAAGCCAGGGACTGCTTTGACTCTTCTTCAGATGATGAATGATGCATGTCCGGGTTGCCTTTGTACGGAAATCCACCGCGATGCCCCAATTAGCCTCTGTTTTGCAATGATTTCTTGGAAAGCGCGCCAAGCCCCGGAAGACTGCTGATTCTTGATTTGCTGCAACAGAGAGCAGGAAAGGGGCATGGCAATGTATTTTCACAAATATATGCATGCCTCGATCCTCGTGCCACCAATCAGGCATCTCGATGCATGATGGCTGAGGAGTCGAATTGCACGACTCAATATGAAATGAATGCACATGAAAACAAAACAGGGCCTAAACTCCATCATGGATAAACCGGAGTGTCGGCGATTGGGAATTGAGACACGTTCCGTCACTCGAAGTACGAAACGTACCTCGTTTCCCGTGCCTGGGCTAATTCCTATCCCAAGCACAATGCAATATGCATGATATGCATGAAATGCAACTAAGATACAACCTAACATACACAATGCTATGAAATGGCATACACGATGCACGAGGTAACATGGCATACACAATGCGCTAACATACAACCTAGCATACGCAATGCTATGAAATAAAATGGTATACACAATGCATAAATGGACTTACACTAACACAAGTGGACCTCAGCCACACTCGCATAAGAGACCATTGGATGAAAATGAGACACTCAAGATGCGTGCACACGTGCACGCAAGCCGAGGACCAATCCTAAGGCACCAAATGCCACTCTAACAAGACATGGCAAGGCATGAAATATGATATGAAAACATGCAAATTTCAGAAGCGAAATATGATGCAAAACAGCCCCGAATCATGGAAACATGGCACCCGATGCATGAAATGGTACCCGGAATGCAAAATTAGGCATACACAGTGACCTATAGCTATACAAAGCATGCATTATTTGATCATGAAGCATGAAGACAGATTCAAGGCAGCCCCAAAACAAGCATGTTTATAGTTTTAAGCATGGCCAAACAGTGAACGCAAATGGGGCTAAGCTAGCATGCAAAAATGGCCCCGAAAGAGAGATAATGAAGCAAGTGGCAGTTTCTGCCCCTAAACAGAGAAGGGACCTTCTACAATGTTGAAGAGGGACCCAAAACATGGCATTTTATAGTTTATGATCAAACCCAAAACAGTGCGCAAGCATGCTCAAAATACCATGCAAAACAAGGCCAAAAAGAGAGCTATAACACAAAGTACCAAAAGGATGCCTCAAACAGTGAAATACCCTTAATGAAACATGAATATGGAGTCAAAATAAGGCCATTTATAGTTCAGACCAAAGCTCAAAAAACAGAAGCATAAGAGGCTAACAAATCATGCAAAAATGGAGCCAAAAGAGAGATATAAAGGCAAGTGGCAAATGGATGCCACAAACAGTGATGAACCCTTCAACAATGTTGAAGATGGGCTCAAAATAAGCTTCTTTACAGTTTGGCTCGGAGCCCAAAAATGCTTAAAAACAGGGCTAACATATCATGCAAGAATAGGCCCTAAAAGAGAGGTAAAGAACAAAGGGGGAGAAGAAGACTTCAAATAGCAAAAAGTTCTTATTCAAACATGAATATGACCTCAAAATATGATCTTTTTCAGTTTGGATCGAAGTCCAAAAATACTTGCAAGTAAAGCTAAACAATCATGCAAAAAAGTGCAAGTTTAAGGAAAATATGGACTCACCCTTGAAGAACAACTTTTCAGCAGCTTTTAGTCCGAAAATCTGAGCTTTCAACCTCTTCAAATGTCCTCCAAGGTACTGAAATGAGTAATGGAGGTGATAGGCTAGGGGTTGTAGTGTAAAAAATGGTCCAAGAACAAAGGGTTTTGGAGCTTGGAAGAGAGAGAGAGAGAGAGAGATTTAATGAGAGAGCTCAAAACCAAAATTTTCTAACCACCAAAACAAAGCTGGGAGCTGCTGGTTTTATAAGCAAAAGAGGTGGAAAAAAGGGGGAAAAATGGGGGGGAAATTGAAATTCAAATTTCCCCCCAAAAAGGCCAAAAAGTGGGATATAAAGGCAAGTGGTAGCTACTGGACCCAAATGGCCGAGAGCCCTTCAACAAAGTTGAAGAGGGGCTTAAAACAAGACACTTTGTAGTTTATGACCAAGTCCGAAACAGCTCACAAGTAAGCCTAAAATACCGTGCAAAAATAGGCCTAAAAGAGCGTTAAAGAAGCAAGTGATAAGAGGAGATCTCAAACAGCAAAAAGTCCTTAATCAAACATGAAAATGACCTCAAAATATGACTATCTCAAGTTTGGGTCGGAGCCCAAAAATGCAGAATGAAGGTTCGGGAGCCAAAACACGCAGTTCGGGGCCCCAAAAGTGGGCTGTTAGGCACCGGAAGTGGTGTCCGACCACGAAGTTGGTCTCTCGGACCGCAGTGTCCCTCAAAAGGGAGTAAATAAGATGCATGCCAAAAAATGGAGCAAACGGAGGTGGTTAAGTGGTCCCGAACCGAGGCACACGGCCAACGGCTCCGAAAAACCGAAAACCGGACTCCAAACGGGTAAAACGACCTACGACCACGAAACGTAGCCTACGGCCACTGAGAGATGATCTACGAGACCTCTCCCTCCCTTTGGGAAGAGAAAACAGAGAAAACAGAGCTTGGTTCACAAACCGAGGCAAAGTACAAAAGAGTCCGGAAGTCTGGAGGCAAGGCTCGCAGCCGAGACTCTGAAACTTCTGAACGAGCACAATATGCAATATCACCGAGCGCTCAACTGGTGACGTCTGAGTCTCAAGGTCGGTCAAAAATGGGGTGTCTACAGTTGTCCCTCTTTGACAGAACTCAAAAGTCATAAGTGACTGGAGCGAATGTCAAAGCCCAGAGACGACCCATTTTTGACAAGGCCGAAGACTTAGACAAACATACAAAATAACACAGATGTGCCCGCAGGCAGGGGCAAAATGCAACTGCCAATGCAAGAAGCTGAACATAACTTATGATCATGCAAAGAAAACTGTAATGAAGCATACCATGCAACAGTTTTAAGCAAGTGAATACAAATCTAACTACATTTCATGCAGAAAGGATGTAAGAAAATTATGCAATTCTCACTGCGTCTCACGCGGAGAAGGCTAAAAGCGACTACTGAGAATACCTGGAGTCTTACACACAACATCTCTCTGCGTATCACACATAGGAGAGGAAGAAGGTAAATCTCTCAGCGTATCACACGCAAAAGAGGAAAGGTAAACTTCTCAGCGTATCACACGCAAGAGAAGAAAGGCAAATTCCTCAACGTATCACACGCAAGAGAAAACCTCTCAGCATATCACATGCAAGAGAGGAAAGCGAAATTTCTCAGCGTATCACACGCAAGAGAAAACCTCTCAGAATATCACATGTAAGAGAGAAAAGGAAAATTTCTCAGCGTATCACACGCAAGAGAAAACCTCTCAGCATATCACACGCAAGAGAGGAAAGGGAAATTTCTCAGCGTATCACACACAAGAGAAAACCTCTCAGCATATCACATGCAAGAGAGAAAAGGAAAAATTCTCAGCGTATCACACGCAAGAGAAAACCTCTCAGCATATCACACGCAAGAGAAAACCTCTCAGCATATCACATGCAAGAGAGAAAAGGAAAATTTCTCAGCGTATCACAGGCAAGAGAAAACCTCTCAGCATATCACATACAAGAGAGAAAAGGGAAATTTCTCAGTGTATCACACGCAAGAGAAAGCCTCTCAGCATATCACATGCAAGAGAGAAAAGGGAAATTTCTCAGCGTATCACACGCAAGAGAAAACCTCTCAGCATATCACATGCAAGAGAGAAAAGGGAAATTTCTCAGCGTATCACACGCAAGAGAAAACCTCTCAGCATATCACATGCAAGAGAGAAAAGGGAAATTTCTCAGCGTATCACAGGCAAGAGAAAACCTCTCAGCATATCACATGCAAGAGAGAAAAGGGAAATTTCTCAGCATATCACAGGCAAGAGAAAACCTCTCAGCATATCACATACAAGAGAGAAAAGGGAAATTTCTCAGCGTATCATAGGCAAGAGAAAACCTCTCAGCATATTACATACAAGAGAGAAAAGGGAAATTTCTCAGCGTATCACACGCAAGAGAAAACCTCTCAGCATATCACATGCAAGAGAGAAAAGGGAAATTTCTCAGCGTATCACACGCAAGAGAAAACCTCTTAGCATATCACATGCAAGAGAGAAAAGGGAAATGAATGAACACCGGAACTCGTCCGAATGTTGAGGTGAACACACAGCACACACTAGTTGAGAGTTGAACACGCAGCCCAAACTGTTGAATTTCTGAACACGCAGCCCATTTTTTTGAGGTGAACACACAGCCCACAGTTTTTAGAAGGCGAATACGCAGCTCATTGTCTTTGAAGTCTGAACACGCAGCCCGAATATTGAGGTGAACACACAGCACACACTGGTTGAGAGTTAAACACGCAGCTCACTGTCTTTGAAGTCTGAACACGCAGCCCGAATGTTGAGGTGAACACACAGCACACACTAGTTGAGAGTTGAACACGCAGCCCAAACTGTTGAATTTCTGAACACGCAGCCCATTTGTTGAGGTGAACACACAGCACACACTAGTTGAGAGTTGAACATGCAGCTCAAACTTTTGAACTTCTGAACATGCAGCCCATTTTTTGATTGTGAACACGCGGCGCACACTTGTTGAAAGTCGAACACGCAGTCCAAACTTCTAAATTTCTGAACACGCAGCCCATGTTTTGATTGTGAACACGCAGCACACATTCGTTGAAAGTTGAACACGCAGCCCAAACTTCTGAATTTCTAAACACGCAGCCCATTTTTTGATTGTGAACACGCATCACACATTCGTTGAAAGTTAAACACGCAGCTCAAACTTTTGAACTTTTGAACACGCAGCCCATTTTTGAAAGTTGAACACGCAGTCCGAACTCTTGATGGTGAACACACAGCCCACAATTTTTAGAAGGCGAACACGCAGCTCATTCATTTCATTTGCACGCAGCTTATACATCACACTTTGAACACACAGCTCACACATTTCACTTGTGAACACGCAGCCCACACATTTCTCTTCTGAACACGCAGCTCATTCATTTCATTTGCACGCAGCCTATACTGAACACACAGTTCATACACTTCACTTCTGAACACACAGCTCATTCACTTCAGTTTGAACACGCAGCTCACATATTTCAATTCTGAACGCGCAGCTCATTCATTTTCATTTGCACGCAGCTCATTCTTAATTCTGAACACGCAGCTCATAAATTTTCACTTCTGAACTCACAGCTCATTCACTTCATGTTGAACACGCAGCTCACATACTTCAATTCTGAACACAAAGCTCATATACTTCAATTCTGAACACACAACTCATATACTTCAATTCTGAACACACAGCTCATATACTTTATGTTGAACACGCAGCTCACACACTTCAATTCTGAACACACAGCTCATATACTTTATGTTGAACACGCAGCTCACGTACTGCAATTCTGAACACACAGCTCATATACTTCAATTTTTGAACACGCAGCTCATATACTTTATGTTGAACACGCAGCTCACATATTTCAATTCTGAACACACAGCTCATATACTTTATGTTGAACACGCAGCTCACGTACTGCAATTCTGAACACACAGCTCATATACTTCAATTTTTGAACACGCAGCTCATAACATAACACTGCTCAATTTGAACACACGGCCCATAACTCAGTAGTCTTTTAATTTTGAACACACAGCTCATTCTGAACCTACAGGATGCGATGACGGAACTTGAAAAAGTTGAAACAAACTCAGATGTCCGACATCTTCCTCTTTTCCTTTTGCTTTGAAGTTTGGAACCTATATAGCTTCAGATGGGTTCTGGCTTTACTGTTTCCACATGGCTCGGGTTGAACCCTGCGTTTGAAAGAACAAAATCTTGTTTTGCACAAATGTGGAGAGCGACACGGCACTCTGAGCACAAGACAATTTTTTGAAATTAAGAAATGTGTTCTTAACTCGGCATTGAGCCTACGACTGAACACAGCGAAAAAGACTGAACAATGGAAAAGAAAAGGTAAACAACCTAAACGCATCGAGACACACTCGGGACGACTCAAAGCAGGAATCGAGATAAACAAAACAAAAGACACGACACACAGACGTATTACAAAGACGACAGACCTCTCAGATCGCGAGGAGCCAGTTTCTCCGGATATTGTTTCCCACCCTTTCTCATTTGTGTCTCTCACATCACTCGGCCCTCAGGCTCTGTTTTTCTGAAAAAGCCCTTTTCTCACTTCTTCTCTCAGCGCACACCTCTCTATTCTTCAATCTCTCATTTTGTTATCCCTCCCCTGGGTGGATGATGGATAAGCAGGAAGTTGTGGGCTCTTACCCCCGGTATTCTACCAGATTCTTCTTCTTGTTCACAACAGTGAGTTTCTTCCACAGAAGGGCTGTGCTACAATTGGGTGTGTAGCAAATCTGCAGCTGACATCGGTTGACGATGCTCTGTTGGGGAGTTCGGACGTGATCAGATCTGTCCAGATAAGGGAGCGGAATATCTTGTCCCATTCCGGTTCGTGCTTCGCACTTGGCTTGATACCTCGTTGCTTGGAGGATAAGAGAGCTTTCAGTCCTTTGTTGTTAACTTCAGTTGTGCCCTATTCTGGCAGGTAGAGTGCCCTTCTTGGCAAGTATGTTGACAATGGGAAAGACAGGAAGCCTGACTCAACTGTGCCCCTAGTTCATCATTTTGACCATTTTTTTGTTTTAGTTTTCTCCTAAAAAAATTTGACCAAAATGAGAGTTAAATTAATATGCTTGTTCAATTTTCTGATTTAAAATCATGCAAGTCAGGCCATGAGCACTGAAAATTTTCCTCTTTTGGGTCCAAGAAATGGTCCAGTTTTGAAAATGGAATACTTTTCGAGAAGATTAGTCAACCTCAGTAAAAATTCTCAAAAACTATTTTTGCAAACGACCACTGCTCAATGAGCACGAAACCTATTCTTGAGATGCGCAACCTCGGATCCATGGCAATGGAAAATTGCCCCTTGTCTGAAGGACACTGCATGGCAACGGAAAGTTGCCCCTTGTTTGAACAGCACCGCAGCGTATTGAATGGCAACGGAAAGTTGCTCCCTGTTTGGATAGCATCGCAACGCATTGTAGTCAGTCCTCAGAGCGAACACAACCAGACTCTCAGATACAGAGAAGACAAAGATGACTAGAACCATCGCATGGACACAGTCGATTTGGAAGTGTTTATGGCTGGACTTCAGAATGAAGTTGCCTACGTATCCCAAACATGGGAATCAAACCTTACGTAGTTCGGGGTTAAGGTACACTCGGGTATTTAACCTCTCATTTTTATGCTCTAACTTTTGCCAAGGCGCCTGTTGCGGGTTTTCGACCTTGTGAGCTTTGTTTTTCTTTTCTTTTCAATTTTTGTGTTCTTTTCTTTTCTTTTCATTTCTTTTGATTTTCTTTTTTTTGTTCTTTTCTTTGCATCTTTCTTTTTTGTTTTTTTGTTCTTTTCTCTTTTTTGTTCTTTTTGTTCTTTTCTTGCTCTAACTTTTGCCTGGGCCGCCCTTTTGGGTTTTCGGCCCAGCGAGCCTCTCAAGGGTAAAAGTATAGCTTCGTCCATGTCAAATGGTTTTGGGATCCTGAAGTCATCTGAATCCAGGAGAATGGCTGCTGTTCGCTGGTGATGTTGGAGTCCATCCAATGGGGACTGAATTTGCTCCTAGTGTTGTAGATAGGAACTCAGTTGTTCTTCAGCAGTGTCTTCTTCCTTCCTTCCTTCTGGGATTTGGCATTCTTGTCGTTCTTCATCTTTGACTCTTCGAGCACATTTGAAATTCCTTTGCCCCTAGTTTGAGGGGTGCTTTTGATTGAGCTTTGCAAGCCTCCTTTAATCGCATCTGATCTTCTTGATCTGACTTTCTTGCCCCTTGTTCGAGGGCTGCTTTGAATCTGGCCACACAGGCCCCACATTGTGGTTGGCCATTGAACATTCTGAATTTATGTCCAAGGTTTGAAAATGAGGGGTCGAGTCTCGAGGCTGAGAGCGATCCTAGGCTGCACAATCTCAAGAGCGATTCCACACAGGTCTTCACAGGACCGCGCAAAACATTTTTTTTTTTTGAAATCTTTTAAGAAAGCGACTAATCGCTCCCGCTGAAGGCAGTGCGGAACCAATCTGGATCAAGTTAGAATCCTTCTCAGTACTCACATTAACAAGCATGATCTCGATCATTAAGGGCTTAGCATGTCTCTCTTTCTCTCAATTGATCAAATTTTGCAAAACCCGAGGAATTCCTTCCTCTTCGTTTTTATCACAATGTTTCAAAAAAAGTTTTGGAAAACTTAGGTCGATGCAATGAATTCAAGGCATTGAAAAGACATAGCTTCTAGTCAAATACTGCCATCTCATTTAGAATTTCTGGCACAACTGGCACACGGCAGAAGCGAACACGAGAGTGTGAAAATCACTACTGTTTCATTGAGATCTGTTGGCACAACTGGCTCCTCGGCAGAAACAGACTCAAAGAAAGCAAAAAGACAAACACGAAACAAAACAGTGATGTCCGAGGTAACACCCCTGAGATCACCCGACTCCTATACAACAGGACTGACTCGATACGACAAGACAGACCTCAACTAACTCAGCATGAAAAGACTGACTCAAAACAAAAGGACAAACTCAAAACAAAACAACAAGACTGACTCAATACCCAAGTCAGAATGTAGCATTCGCCAACTGCTCAAAACGGTGTGTGCCATACGCCATATTTGGAGTAAATCGAGTGCCATCCGCAGGTGGTTCATCCCCCGATCACATAGTCACATTATTCCCCCCAAGTTCACTGATCAAGTGTCGATAGACTTTGCCGGACTTGGTGCGACGATGACCCCGTTGTCGATCAGATCTTGTATTTCGCGGCGGAGACGAAAGCACTTGTCAGTGTCATGGCCAGCTCGCTGATGGAAGGCACAGTAGTCGGCTGGGTTGTGTGAGAGAGGGAGGTTCTTTGGTAATGGCTGCGGCTCCAGGGGCTTTAGATGCCCTTTCTTGATCAAAACCCCTAGAGCCTTTGACAAAGGCATATAAAGTGGGGTGAAAACCTTCTTGGCTTGGGGTGGATATTTGGCTGCTTGCGAGCTACTCCCGAATGCACCGGTGAATGGGGTGGTTGTTTTTGGTGCGGTGGCGGTAACCATGCCCACATCAGAAGATCTTGCAGCTGCATCACCACTGGTGGTCACATTTGAACTGTGGGAAAATGCCCTCCTGGGCTGGTCTTTTTCCTGGTCAAGAAGGCCCTACTTCATAGCATCCTCAATCTGTACCCCCATCTCATGTAGATCAGAAAAGGTAGGGAAGGGGAGTACAATCATCTTCTGCATCAATTTTGGTTGGAGGTTGCGCACAATCATCCTGATCTGGTCCTTGTCAGTAGGCCTCAGGGTCATCATCGATGCCTTCGCCCTCCACCGAGTTATGAAATCTGAGAAAGCCTCTTTGGGCTCCTGCCTCATTATTTCGAGATCACGAGTTGTAATCTCGATCTGGGTGTTGTACGAGTACTGTGCGACAAAGGCCTCGGCCATTTCATCCCAACTTCTTTTTACCTCATCTTCCAACTTCGCGTACCAGATAGCAGCCACACCCGACAGGGTTCGGCCGAACAGCGAAAGCTTTTGTGGTCGGGTTAGGCCCATTGGCCGCAGGATGTCTGAGAATAGCCGAAGATGGACCATGGGGTCCCCGGACCCGTCGAAGCGGTCAATTTGCGGCATCTTGAACCTATCAGGCAATGTCACGGCCACATCAGTATATCCGTCCTAGATATCCGGAATAGCCTTTACCCGTTGTGATTTCTTGAAGAGCTTCTCAAGCTTGCTTAGTTTCAGAGCTGTATGGTCTATTTCGAACTCGAAGGGAGAGTCCGGGTGGTTGGGTGTATGGGTCTTAGACAGTTGAGGCGGAAGCGGGGGCGGAGCTGGCCCCGTTAGAAGGTTCGTGTCCTCTTGTATGTTATGGATATTTGGCACGGTGTTCTGGGTGTTTGGCAGAGCGTTCTGGACAGTAGGTGCCTGCTCGGGTAATGGAGCCCCTGGCGGAGGAGGAACTTGATGTGAAGCAGATGCCGCATTCTGCTGTTGCAGTCTAGTGATTAGCTCGGCCTGCTGGGCCATGATCGCGGCCTGCTGTTTGGAGAATTCCGCTTGACGGGCGGCGTCCTCCTGCATTTGTCTCTTGCTCTCCTGCATTTGGCGCATTAGGGCTTCCATCCCTGATGTATTTTGCTGATCCATCTGACTAACTGGTATGTCTATTTCTATAGCAACAATCAAGACCTCAGTCCTATTGTCCTCTGATGGAGTAACCCACTGTTCTGGCAACCTCTGTTCTGACACACTGCGCTTTCTTGGCCTTCTTCTGACAACGGGGGGTAGAGAATGGAACACTGGCTATCTGTCAATTAGATCCTCAGATCGATTGAGTCGACGACCTCGTGTCCAAAGTGCTTGGGGAATATCTACTGGGTTGGAAGCAATTGTGCTAGAACTGCCCTAGTAAAAAGATAAATAAAGCAATAAGGAAATAAATAAACAGATAAACGGACAGCATAACAGCTTAAAGTAAATGCATGACACACAGCCGGGCATAACAACACACAGTCGATAAGCTGAATACACACTGTCCTCAATCACTGATTATTATCCCTGAATCACTGCCCCCAAAACTGAATCTCTGATACCCGCAGATAACTGATTCTCAAATACTGACTGATGCTCGCAGGCTTGATGCCCAAACTCATAAACTGATACATGCATTCCTGTAGAGACGCACTCTAAAAGCACATAACAGATAAGTGAGAGCCAAAACACCCCTATGTTGGGGTAGGGTTTTCCCTGTCCTATTTTGTCAGGAGCTAGGGTTTCACTACGCACGTAGCGGTTTTAAACAACCTATAAACGGGTAAGCAACCTGTCCTAGTTTGGAATGGTCACTATGGATTCCGAATATGCACTAGGTCGAATGGTCAAAAGGGTGCCCCGGTAAAACCGGAGTTTGTGTTCCCATACTGGCAGAGCCCACAACCGGTCAGCCTTATGGTCATGCCTTGACAAGACAAGCCTCCGGCAAACCGTTTAGGAATAGCAGATGGCAAACACGGTGTCCTAGGCGCACCAATGCAAATGCAATGCAAAGAAACACATAAGTGTAGTCAAAACCAAATATCATGAGTTCGAATCAAGTTCTCTAAGTCCCCAGCAGAGTCGCCAGAAACTGTAGACGTCCCCGAATGCCCCGGGAGGGATGAGCTCCCGTTCTGTTCGATATTGGGGTTCACTACAGCTCAGGACTCTCAAATTGTCACGGTTCTTAATCTGAACCAAAGAGTCCAAATCCGACAAATCGTTTTGAGAAAACAGATTTTTGAAAGAAGTGCCAAACATGGACTGCTTTGCCAGATACAGAGTCGCCACCTAAATATTTTATTTTGGGAAATTTAGGAAACCCTGACTCATTGCCTAAGGCCACGTGTCCGTCATCACCAAAGTTGCCTTGGCTTGGGAACTTGGGTACGATTGGGGAAGGTCACTTCGTGAGCACCCCCGCTCGCCCGATCAAAGATCGGCCTCTACTAACCATGATATCTATTTTTGAAAACATTATGCGTTCTTATTCCGGTTATTAGCCTAGATTTACTATGTGATGCGCACAACATACAAATATAGACTGGATCGCCTGAATTGGAACAAAACATTTCATGTTTGTTTATTTTGAAAATGGTTTGATGGTGCTACCCGCAAGTAGGCTAAGACGTGGATTTGCCACCCTCGGGTGGGCTTAGGAAAATATGATTTTGCCACTATCTAGTGGGCTTAAAACACACATTTGATGAATTGTTCCAATTCAAATAACCCAATCTTCACCCACAGGCATTCAGGCAGTTATATCACATAAGCATATAGCCTCATGGTAAGCATGCTATCATGGCAGTCACTCATACACATGTAAGGATGCTAAAGCATAAAACTCACCGAGTACTCCAAGCCAAAACAGAAGCTTATTAGAAATCCATGCATGATCCTAACTATACAGAAATGCCTAATGCAACACATGCAAAATGCAACTAAGATAGGCTCGGCTATTCTAACCATCATAAGCGGGAATTGAAAATACAATGCAGTTAGTATGATGCGCCGAGCTCGGTGCATGCAAAACAGATGAATGAATGCAAACATGCTATCATACTGTATGCTAATTGAAACATGCCCTAATCTAACCATCATAAGCGGGTAAATAAAAGGGAGAAAGACGTGGGGTTGGAAGACATACATCACACACACGCACACTTATTACAACATTGCCCTCGCGCAGAGGGTCCGAAAGAATAATACACTCCCAAATAAATAGTATAGTCCAAATAAATAATACAGTCCAAATATGTACAAAAATCCTAATTAATTACCAAATTAACTAAGAAAACAATAAACTGGCATGCAAGCCAGGGACTGCCTTGACTCTTCTTCAGATGATGAATGATGCATGTCCGGGTTGCCTTTGCACGGAAATCCACCGCGATGCCCCAATTAGCCTCTGTTTTGCAATGATTTCTTGGAAAGCGCGCCAAGCCCCGGAAGACTGCTGATTCTTGATTTGCTGCAACAGAGAGTAGGAAAGGGGCATGGCAATGTATTTTGACAAATGTATGCATGCCTCGATCCTCGTGCCACCAATCACGCATCTCGATGCATGATGGCCGAGGAGTCGAATTGCACGACTCAATATGAAATGAATGCACATGAAAACAAAACAAGGCCTAAACTCCATCATGGATAATCCGGAGTGTCGGCGACTGGGAATTGAGACACGTTCCGTCACTCGAAGTACGAAACGTACCTCGTTTCCCGTGCCTGGGCTAATTCCTATCCCAAGCACAATGCAATATGCATGATATGCATGAAATGCAACTAAGATACAACTTAACATACACAATGCTATGAAATGGCATACACGATGCACGAGGTAACATGGCATACACAATGTGCTAACATACAACCTAGCATACGCAATGCTATGAAATAAAATGGCATACCCAATGCATAAATGGACTTACACTAACAAAAGTGGACCTCAGCCACACTCGCATAAGAGGCCATTGGATGAAAATGAGACACTCGAGATGCGTGCACACGTGCACGCAAACCGAGGACCGACCCTAAGGCACCAAATGCCACTCTAACAAGACATGGCAAGGCATGAAATATGATATGCAAACATGCAAATTTCAGAAGCGAAATATGATGCAAAACAGCCCCGAATCATGGAAACATGGCACCCGATGCGTGAAATGGTACCCGGAATGCAAAATTAGGCATACGCAATGACCTATAGCTATACAAAGCATGCATTATTTGATCATGAAGCATGAAGACAGATTCAAGGCAGCCCCAAAAAAAGCATGTTTACAGCTTTAAGCAAGGCCAAACAGTGAATGAAAATGGGGCTAAGCTAGCATGCAAAAATGGCCCCGAAAGAGAGATAATGAAGCAAGTGGAAGCTGCTGCCCCTAAACAGAGAAGGGCCCTTCTACAATGTTGAAGAGGGACAAAAAAAATGTCATTTTACAGTTTATGATCAAACCCAAAACAGTGCGCAAGCATGCTCAAAATACCATGCAAAACAAGGCCAAAAAGAGAGCTATAACACAAAGTACCAAAAGGATGCCTCAAACAGTGAAAGACCCTTAATGAAACATGAAGAGGGAGTCAAAATAAGGCCATTTATAGTTCGGACCAAAGCTCAAAAACAGAAGCATAAGAGGCTAACAAATCATGCAAAAATGGAGCCAAAAGAGAGATATAAAGGAAAGTGGCAAATGGAAGCCACAAATAGTGATGAACCCTTCAACAATATTGAAGAAAGGCTCAAAATAAGCTTCTTTACAGTTTCGCTCAGAGCCCAAAAATGCTTAAAAATAGGGCTAACATATCATGCAAGAATAGGACCTAAAAGAGAGGTAAAGAACAAAGAGGGAGAAGAAGACTTCAAACAGCAAAACGTTCTTATTCAAACATGAAGATGACCTCAAAATATGATCTTTTTTAGTTTGGATCGAAGTCCAAAAATACTTGCAAGTAAAGCTAAACAATCATGCAAAAAAGTACAAGTTTAAGGGAAATAGGGACTCACCCTTGAAGAACAACTTTCCAGCAGCTTTTAGTTTGAAAATCTGAGCTTTCAACCTCTTCAAATGTCCTCCAAGGTACTGAAATGAGTAATGGCGGTGATAGGCTAGGGGTTATAGTGTAAAAAATGGTCCAAGAACAAAGGGTTTTGGAGCTTGGAAGAGAGAGAGAGAGAGATTTAATGAGAGAGCTCAAAACCAAAATTTTCTAACCACCAAAACACAGCTGGGAGCTGCTGGTTTTATAAGCAAAAGAGGTGGAAAAGAGGGGGAAAAATGGGGGGGGGGGGAATTGAAATTCAAATTTCCCCCCAAAAAGGCCAAAAAGTGGGATATAAAGGCAAGTGGTAGCTTTTGGACCCAAATGGTCAAGAGCCCTTCAACAAAGTTGAAGAGGGGCTCAAAACAAGACACTTTTTAGTTTATGACCAAGTCCGAAACAGCTCACAAGTAAGCCTAAAATACCGTGCAAAAATAGGCCTAAAAGAGCGTTAAAGAAGCAAGTGATAGGAGGAGATCTCAAACAGCAAAAGGTCGTCAATTAAACATGAAAAGAACCTCAAAATATGACTATCTCAAGTTCGGTTCGGAGCCCAAAAATGCAGAATGAAGGTTCGGGAGCCAAAACACGCAGTTTGGGGCCCCGAAAGTGGGCTGTTAGGCACCGGAAGTGGTGTCTGACTACGAAGTTGGTCTCTCGGACCGCAGTGTCCCTCAAAAGGGAGTAAATAAGATGCATGCCAAAAATTGGAGCAAACGGAGGTGGTTAAGCGGTCCCGAACTGAGGCACACGGCCAACGGCTCCGAAAAACCGGAAACCGGACTCCAAACGGGCAAAACGGCCTACGACCACGAAACGTAGCCTACGGCCACTGAGATATGATCTACGAGACCTCTCCCTCCCTTCGGGAAGAGAAAATAGAGAAAACGGAGCCTGGTTCGCAAACCGAGGCAAAGCACAAAAGAGTCCGAAAGTCCGGAGACAAGGCTCGCAGCCGAGACTCTGAAACTTCTGAACGAGCACAATATGAAATATCACCAAGCGCTCAACTGGTGACGTCTGAGTCTCAAGATTGGTCAAAAATGGGGTGTCTACAAGCACTCTCTCATAGTAGGAACTTTCTGGCAAACTGACTAAAGAATGAAAGAAATAATTTATGTGTTGGAGACTTGACAGGAGGGTCTCAATTTATACATGTATAGGGAAGAGAGGAGAAGCCTCCAGCCTTTATGGCTAGTCACTAATGCACCATTAACCTCTGCAATAAAGGCAGGAGTTACAAACCCCATTAATGCACTATTAAATTCTGCAATAAAGGCAGGAGTTACAGACCCCATTAATGCACTATTAAAAGCAGGAGTTACAAACTCCATTAATGCACTATTAAACTCTGCAATAAAGGCAGGAGTTACAAACCCCATTAATGCACTATTAAACTCTGCAATAAAGGCAGGAGTTACAAACCCCATTAACTCTTTCATGAAGCTAACTTCATGGGGCAATTTCTCATTCAATTTTCAATGGTTTTGGCTATACTATTTGTGGTGTAAAGATCTCATTGCAAAGTATCTAGACCCACTTGGACCCAACACAATAGATGGTTGGGACCCACTTTAATATTTAATTAAAGTCACCAAAAAACTATTTTTTCCATCAATCCCTCACATGAATAAAAATTGACCGAAAGACTCAACAAACGGACATCGTTCAACAATAATGACTCGAAGAGAGAGTGCAATGAACTAACCTCGACATCAGAGAAGGTAGCTTTTGGCTTTGAACCTCTCCCAGTGAAAACCTATTGAGTTTACTGGCTGATCAGTGAATAAGACATCTTGAACTGCTTTGCCGTTTATGTAAACTGAGACAATAGATCTCACACGGGAATTACTCCTACCACCATTCTGTTCTCACTGGTGTGCCCTGTGTGGCCCTGTGCACTAGCCTGGTTCAGCGAGTGGTTTCAAAGAATCTTGGCCTACCCAATTCTTCTAGAAGCGGCCCCACTTCAAACTCACATAGGTGACTCTACTTGAGTGTCCTGCTATACTCAGCTCAACAGCTTAACACACTAGAGTCATTAAAAGCTCAGCTTAACCTCTACACTTGCAGGTATCACTGATAGAAGGAATGGCTAGAGGTTTAACCTCCTCAGTGACATACCACCGTTACACGCAATTAGGTTGTCTCATTGAACCTAGATCTTGGGATCTCCAGTAAACTAGGTTAGGTTTCCATTCCGGTAACTTCCAAAGGCCTTAACCCTATTCCTTTTGACGACGTTTCGACTAACACTCGATTTAACCCTTTGGTTAGCGGATCTACAATGTTGTCCTTAGACTTTACATAGTCTATAGAGACAACTCCATTCGAGAGTAGTTGTCGTATGGAATTATATCTACGACGGATATGTCTAGACTTTCTATTATACATATTACTCTGTGCCCTACCAATTGCAGATTGACTATCACAATGAATACAAATAGCTGGCACAGGTTTAGACCAACGTGGAATATCTTCAAAGAAATAGCGTAGCCATTTAGCTTCTTCTGTTGCTTTATCTAAAGCAATAAACTCTGATTCCATCGTTGATCTAGATGTACACATTTGCTTGGAAGATTTCCAAGACACGGCTGCCCCACCAAGAGTGAACACATATCCACTAGTGGACTTTGAGTCCTTTCTATCTGATATCCAATTTGCATCACTACAGCCTTCAAGCACTGCTGGATATCGAGTATAATGCAGCCCATAATCCCGAGTGTAGCATAAATACCTTAACACCCGCACAATGCCCTTCCAATGAGAAGCATCGGGATTACTTGTGTATCTACTAAGCCTGCTAACTGAGTAAGCTATATCTGGCCTAGTACAACTCATCAGATACATTAAACTTCCAATTATCCAAGAATATTCTAACTGAGAGACACTTTCTTTATTATTCTTGATAAAATGTAGACTTAAGTCTACATGTGTCGATGACACGCTCGTATCTGATCCACTAAACTTCTCAAGTATCTTATCAACATAATGAGACTAAGATAGTACAATTCCGCCAGAGATTCTGGTAATCTTAATTCCCAGAATAACATCTGCAATGCCCATATCCTTCATGTCAAACTTAGAGTTTAACAACTTCTTGGTAGTTTTGATCATTTCATCGTTACTACCTATAATGAGCATATCATCAACATATAGACACAAAATGACATAACCTCTGTCAATGTCTTTGACATAAATACACTTGTCACATTCGTTGATTCTAAACCTATTTGACAACATTACGTTGTCAAACTTCTCATGCCATTGTTTAGGCGCTTGCTTCAAACCATACAAAGATTTGACAAGTTTACAGACTTTCTTGCTTTTTCCTGGAGCTGAAAACCCTTTAGGTTGCTCCATGTAGATTTTTTCATTCAAATCCCCATTTAAGAAAGCTGTCTTTACATCCATCTGGTGTATTTCTAGATTACGCAATGCTGCTATCGCAATCACCATGCGAATGGATGTTATCCTAGTTACAGGTGAGTACGTATCAAAGTAATCCAGGCCTTCTCATTGCCTGTATCCTTTGATAACGAGCCTCGCCTTATACTTGTCAATTGACCCATCGGCCTTCATCTTTCTTTTAAAAATCCATTTGCAACCTAAAGGCTTGCAACCTGGAGGTAAATCTACCAACTCCCAGGTGTGGTTCTGTAAGATGGAGTCAATCTCACTTTTGATTGCTTCTTTTCATAAAGGACTCTCAGGAGAAGTCACAGCTTCGTGAAAAGTTTGAGGCTCGTTCTCAACCATATAAGTCAAGAAGTTTGGACCAAAAGATTTGGATATCCTAACCCTTTTACTCCTTCTAGGCTCATCTAAAACCTCAATTTGATCATCACCTTGATCATCAACATGATCATCATCACTAGCAAGCTCATCAAATGGCTCCAAAAACCTTGGAACGCCTTCATGGGTTTGGCAAGGAAAAATGTCTTCAAAGAAACATGCATTCCTTGACTCCATTATGGTATTTATGTGTATGTCTGGAATTTCAGACTTATGTACAAGAAACCGATATGCACTACTGTTATGTGCATAACCAATGAATATACAATCCACGGATTTCGGGCCTATCCTAACCCGTTTGGGTGTAGGAATTGCCACACAAACCACACAGGCTCCTTATGATGTCTAACTTCAAACCACACAAACAGAAACCAAGATGGATGGGCCCTGAAGTGGTTCAGAAAGTGAAGGAAGAAATTCTCAAACTCTTTAAAGCAGGCTTTATTAGAACAGCCAGGTATGTTGAATGGTTGTCAAACATTGTGCTTGTGGTTAAAAACAATGGCAAGATGAGGGTATGTATCGATTTAAGAAATCTGAATTTGGCAACTCCAAAAGATGAATACCCCATGCCTATAGTGGATAGTTCAGCAAGGCACAAGATTTTTTCTATGATGGATGGGCATTCTGGTTACAATTAGATCTGCATTGCAGAGGAGGATGTCCACAAGACAGCATTCAGGTGTCCTGGGAATATTGGCACCTTTGAGTAGGTAAAAATGCCATTTGGTCTAAAGAATGTTGGGGCAACATATCAGAGGGCAATGAATACTATCTTTCATGATCTTATTAGAGGATACCTAGAGTGTTACATTGATGATATTGTTGTAAAGTCCCAGTCCATAGAGGAACACTTGGTTCACTTGGTAGCAGTTTTCGAAAGAATGAGAAAGTTCAAGTTAAAGCTTAATCCTCTCCAATGTGCTTTTGGTGTATCAGCTGGAAACTTCTTAGGGTATGTAGTGCACAAGAAGGGAATACAGATTGATCAGAATAAAGGCAAAGCCATTATTGAGGTCAAGCTTCTATCAAGTAAGAAAGAAGTACAAAATGTCCTTGGTCAGGTTAATTTTCTTCAAAGATTTATGCCTAACACTATAGGGAAAACTAAAGTATTTTCTTCTTTGTTAAAGTTGAAAGATGAGGAGGAGTTTGTGTGGACAGTAGAGTATCAAACTGCTTTTGAAGGAATTAAAGCCTACTTGGCCAAGCCTCCAGTGCTGATGCCACCAAAGAGTGACAAGCCTTTGAAGTTATACATTGCTGCAGCAGAAGATTCATTGGGAGTTTTTCTAGCCTAAGACAATGAAGAAGGCAAGGAGCAAACAGTTTATTACCTTAGTAGGTTTTTAAATTCTTGTGAATGTAAATACTTAGCTGTAGAAAAGTTGTGCCTTGCATTGTACTTTGCTGCAATGAAATTAAGATATTATCTTTTACCTACTGTTGTCTTGGTAATTGCAACCACAAACTTGGTTAAGTACATGTTATCTTTGTCAGAATTTCATCGAGAATATGTCCCCAAAAAGGCAGTAAAAGGACAAGTTTTGGCTAACTTTTTGGCAGATCATCCATGTCAAATGGAAAGTCAGGAGATAATGTATCTTGGTATGATCAATGTTAAGCCATGGCAGATGTGGTTCAACGGATCAAAGGCCAATGGTCTGATTGTAATTGGTGTTGTAATTAAGTCACCACAGGAGGTAAAAACCACACATGGTTTCAAACTTGATGAAATTAATTGTTCCAATACTCAAGCTGAATATGAAGCTTTAATAATGGGACTAGAAATGCTTATTGGATTACAGGTTCATGCAGTTGATATATTTGGAGATTTTTAATTGGTTGTCAACCAAGTAAAATGAATTTTCAAATGTCAAAGTGTAAGCATGTTACCATATTACATTGTTGCATTACATTTTCTTTCTCAGTTTCAGATAACAAATGTGACCTATTTCCCAAGGTTCATGAATAACAAAGGCAATGATGTAGCTCAGAAGGCTTCGAATTTCAGAAGGAGGGATGACACTTAGTTAAACATAAGTCAAGCAACATATCAAAAATTAATACCACCTTTAGCTAAAAGGAATGTTGTGTTGAAAGTCAATCATAATGACTTACAAGATCAAGATTGGAGACATCCAATCATGCAGTACTTAACAATCCCATCTTCGAAGGCCAGTAGAAAGATTAAATTACAGTCTATGCAATACATAATGTATGATAATGCTCTTTACAAAAGGGGAGCAGCTGCGTTGTTATTGGAATGTCTAGGGCCAAAGGAGACATCGACAGCCATGGCTAAAGTTCATGAAGGCATTTGCGGTGCTCATCAACCTGGTGTGAAGATGAGATGGTTGCTTCGAAGGCATTCCTACTATTGGCCAACCATCCTTAAAGATTGTATAGAGTATGCTAGAAGTTGCTAGGCATGCCAAAAGCATGGCATGATAAGACATGTACCAATAACTGATTTGCATGCAATTGTGAAGCCTTGGCCATTTAAAGAATGAGCTATAGATATGATAGGGAAAATACATCCACCTTCTTCGAAGCACCATTGTTTTATCCTAATGGCCACAGATTACTTCACTAAGTGGGTTGAGGCTAAACCATATAAAGCTGTGGACCAAACTGAAGTTATTGGATTTATTAAAAATTCGATTCATAGGTTTGGCATCCCACAGACCATAACTGTAGATAATGGGACTGTATTTGATGGAAAGATAGTAAAATATTGCACAACAGAGTTTGGAATTAGCCTTGTTAATTCCACCCCTTATTATGTACAAGCAAATGGTCAGGCAGAATCATCAAACAAGTCCTTGAAAAAAGGAATATAGAGAGTCGTGGAAGACAATCATAGGGATTTGCATAACTTGTTGTTAGAAGTATTATGGGCTTATAGGACTTCTCCAAGATTAAGTACAAGAGTTACTCCTTATGCCTCAGTATAACGGCATGATGCAGTGTTGTCTATGGCGGTTAACATTAGGTCTTTGAGGGTGAAATGCCATGATTAGTTAGATTCTGAGCAACACCATCAGAGCATGTTCTTGGAATTAGAAAATGTGGATGAAGCTAAAATTTTGGCATTGAACAGTATTCTTTTCCAAAAGAAAAAGGCAGCTAAAAACTATAATAAGAAAGTTAGGCACATTAGCTTTGATGAAGGTGATTTAGTATGGAAGACAATATTTCCAATAGGAATTAAAAGCCATAAGTTTGGCAAATGGTCACCTAATTGGGAAGGACCATATCAAATTCATAAGGTCTTGCCTAGGAGAGCATACCATTTGAGAAATCTTAATGGATATGTGCATCCTAGGAAAATTAACGGCAGGTACTTGAAACCTTATTATCCAACTTTGCGGGAAACACATGGAGTGTGAGAAATGCTAAGTCATAATAAACACAAGAAGCATCAAAACACTTAAACAATAAGTAAGGATTTCATTTCATATAGAGTTGAGTACATGTAGCTACAAATTGGCCTAAAAATTAGTATAATGTTTTAGTTGTTCCCTTACAATTGATTCTCTACTCCTAAGGGATGTGAACAACTGAATGGTTGTAGCCATGTCCTGCCTTCGATCAGCCAGCCCTTGATTGGTGATTTGCAGCTTTGTAGTAGTTCGATCCAAGGCTAGATTAACTACTGATAACTCTTCTTCTAATTGAGTTTTCTTCTCTAAGAGCTGGGTGCGAAATTGAGAAGCAGATAAATGTTGTCCCGTCAATTCAGACGCCTTGTCACGACCCAAACCCACCCCTATGGGTTTAGCACCTTAACCGGCCAGTAATCCAAGATTATCGAAGGTCTTCTTAACAGTAATAGAGTAAAACAGAGTACAGGGGCATGGCGGAAGCCAAAACAGTAAATAAACAATGTCCAATGAGCTGTGACAGTCTGTATGCCAAAAGAACTTTCCATGCACATATATATATACAGTCGGACAAAACAGTATGTACATACATACAATCACTCAGTTCAGGGACCTAATCCCTATTAAACAGTATAGTACAGTAAACAAAATGGTTACAGAGACAGAAGGGAGAACTAAAACACCCCTAAGCCATATTTTGACAGGCTCAGAACCTCGCAGTGAGGCACAGTGGTTGGCTTGACAAAACTGGAGCTTACCCCGATGCTTCTAACCACGGTCTGGTGCCTGTACACCTACATATATATATGAGCAGTGAGCTAAAGCCTAGTGAATAACGTAATGCGTAAAGAGGTTAAGAATGAATGTCCTTACAGTAATGAAAACAGTTCATTAAATCAGTATTTCAGTCGTTGAGTCATAACAGTCATATGTGGTACATCCATTAGCATAACAATACAGTAAACAGTAGGTCTTAAAAGACCGAACAGTAAATGATGGCCATCAATCAGTAACAGTAGTGGTTCCAACAAGGGAACCGACAGAGATCTCTGTAACAGTAACAGTAAACAGTAGTTGCTAAGGATGCCACAATACAGTTCAGAATGTAGGACATACATTCATTCAATTAACAGTATCAGTTCAGAAAGCAGTACAGTTCAATTGTTCAGAAGATAATCATTTTGAACATATCTTTACACAGTTGTTACTCACAGAGTTCTGGGCTACAGTAAAGCTAGAGCGCGTCCCCAGTCGCCAACCCTACACAGTTTACAGATTGAACACACACTATGCTACACAATTGGGAAAGATAATAACTTAATCCCTAATTTGCCTCGGTGTGTTTTACATCTATATCCTCATTAAGATGTCTTAAACTAGGCCTAAGAATGCCTAGGATGGGATGAGGATGCAAAGATGCACTTTAAAAGCATTTTCAGAATTTTCAGAAAACAGGGGTCACACTCGAGCGTATGTTACTCCGCTCGAGCGGACATGCAGACAAAGGTTTCCGCTCGAGCGTTCTACAAAACAGTCAAAAGTGCTGGATGGGCGAAAACACGCTCGATTGGGCGCTCGACACCCACTCGAGCATGAGACACAATGTCCCGCTCGAGTGTCAATTATTCCGCTCGAGCGGACTTCAAAACAGTGCAAAGTACTGAGAGCACGAATTACACGCTCGAGCGCCAGTCACCCCGCTCGAGCGTGAGTTCAAAATCTGGAATTCCCATATTTGAACCTCAAGCTCAAATTCAAGTTTTAAAACATAAATTTCGATTCTCTTGGGCCAATTTTCCAGAAAACATCCCAAAACTCATAGTTTATCATGATTCCAAAGCTCAATTGTAAAATCAAGGCCCAAGGGTGTTTCAAACAACTCAATTTCAAACCAATTTTCAAGAATATGAAAAACATGCAAACATGCATGAATGTAAACCATTTCAAAGCTCAATTTAATGCTCTAATGAGCCAATTCTTCCAAGGACAAGATGAAATCATGCACTTAAACACAATATGAACATGCATATAACATTTTACCATGAAATCAACTCACAACTCAACAATTCAAACATGCATGCATGGAATGAGTTCCAATTCAACATTATTGAACCAATTCTTGACTTAACTCTTTAAACTACCATGACCCATGCTAGAAAGGACTCAAATACACAATAAGGAGGATGAAATTCATACCTAGGTTCCTCAATTACAAGTCTAGAGGCTCAATATGCAAGAATCCTTCAATCTCTACATGACTCTAAGCCAAATTGTGAAGAACTCAAGCTTTCTCTACCTCTTACTCTCTTAAGTCGGCAAGAACAAGAAAGATGGGCTGATGAAGTGTTGTAATGTTAACATTAGAGATCAACTAAGAGGCTCATGAAAGTCCACTAAGTGGCAAAATGGCAATTAAGTCCAACTCTTGTAATTTAACTCATTTTAATCCAATTTAATCATACCAAATCACATTTTTGATAAATACACCATAAAATCACATTAATTCTAAGGATCACAAATCATCAATCAATTTCAGATTCGACCGCCGATAAGGCCTTCAATTCGCAATTTGAACACAAAGACATGAACAGATAATCAAACAGTCAACAGATAGACATACAATTAAACAGATATACTTAATCAATTCAGTTCGAGATTTCAGTCAATCAGTTCAGTATTTCAATCAATTCAGTTACCAATTAGTCTCAGTTTAGCAGTAATCAGTGGTTAATCGGTAAACAGTGACGAGGGTTGTTACAGTCTCCCCTCCTTAAAAAGAGTTTAGTCCTCTAAACTCGAGTTACCTTCGTTTTGGAAGAAAACAGGATTCAGTGGAAACAGTTCAGGATATCTTTTAGCCATGTCATCTTCCCTCTCCCAAGTGGCATATACGCCACCATGGTTTTTCCAGTCAACTTTCACTAACGGGATCTCTTTGTTTCTCAACTTTTTGATCTGTCTGTTTACAATCTGAATAGGCCGTTCCTCGTAAGTGTAGTCATCACTCAGCACTACACGAGTAGGCTCTATCACATGGAAAGGATCCCAGAGGTAGTCCCTCAACATAGAAATGTGGAAGACGTTGTGCATATGCTCCATTTCAGGAGGAAGCGCAACCTGATACGCCACCGGATTGATTTTCTTAATAATCTCATATGGTCCGATGTATCTCGGCGCTAACTTGCCTTTGACTCCAAAATGAGTTTGGCCTTTCATCAACATCACTTTCACAAGCACGTGATCACCCACTTCATATTCTCTATCCCGTCTTCTGACATCAGCATAACTTTTCTGTCTACTCTGTGCGATTTTCAGTCTCTGTTGTATCAGTTTCACTTTCTCAGTCGTTTCGTATACAATCTCGGGCCCAAGCAAAGACCCATCTCCAACTTTTGCCCAGCAAATCGGAGATCAACATTTTCTGCCATACAATGCCTCGAAAGGCGCCATACCAATACTTGAATGATAGCTGTTGTTGTAGGCAAATTCAGCTAAGGGCAAATGACTTTCCCAGTTTCCCTGAAAATCAAGGACACACATTCTCAGTAAATCCTCCAGAGTCTGGATGGTCCTTTCTGACTGGCCATCGGTCTGAGGATGATAAGCACTACTCAGTCTCAATTTAGTACCCAATGCAGTCTGTAAGCTTTGCCAAAATCTCGATGTGAACTTCGAATCCCTGTCAGAAACAATGGACAAAGGCACTCCATTCAGTCTAACAATTTCATCAATATAGAGTATAGCCAATTTGTCCGCATTATAAATTGTCTTAACAGGTAAGAAGTGAGCAGATTTAGTCAGTCTATCAACAATAACCCAAATTGAGTCCATACCTTTACTGGAGCGAGGCAATCTCACAATAAAATCCATGGTGATATGTTCCCATTTTCACTCCGGTATGGGTAAGGGCTGCAATAAGCCTGCGGGTCGTTGATGTTTGGCTTTAACTTGTTGACAATGAAGACATTTCGATACAAAATCAGCAATTTCTTTCTTCATTCCCGGCCACCAGAAATTCAATTTCAGATCTTGATACATTTTCGTATTCCCTGGATGGATAGAAAATTTTGAATTGTGGCCCTCTTGCAGAACTCTTCTTTTCAATTCAGAATCATTTGGTACGCACAGTCTTTCTTGAAATTTCAGTACATTATTTTCAAATTTGAAACCCGGTCTTGGTTTAGTTTCCCTTTCTTCGATGATCTTCTTCAAGAAGTCATCCAGTTGCTATTTCTCTTCAATCAGTGCTGGTTGAGCAGAAATAGCAGCTATTGTTCCACCTTGTTCTCGTAAAACAATTTCAATTTCAGATTTTTCAAGGTCATAAAGCAATTCCTTCTGCCCGGTAAGCAAACAAGCTAAATTTCCAATCAATTTTCGGCTCAATGCATCGGCAACGGTGTTGGCTTTTTCCGGATGGTAAAAAATCTGTAGGCAATAGTCTTTAATCAGTTCTAGCCATCTCCGCTGTCTCATGTTCAGTTCTTTCTATGTGAAGAAATATTTCAGACTCTTGTGGTCGGTATATACTTCACATGTCGCCCCATACAGATAGTGACGCCAGATTTTTAGTGCAAACACTACTGCAGCAAGTTCCAGATCATGGGTCGGGTAGTTCTTTTCGTGTGGTCTCAGTTGTCGGGAAGCATAAGCAATAACTCTCCTATTCTGTATTAAAACACATCCCAAATCCTTATGAGAAGCATCACTAAATACAGTATAACCATCCGTACCTGAAGGTAGGGTAAGAATCGGTGCAGTTACAAGTCGAGTTTTCAACTCTTGGAATGCTGATTCCCTTTGGTCAGTCCAGTCAAATGATATCCCCTTCTGAGTTAACTGAGTCAACGGTAAGGCAATTTTGGAGAAATCTTTGACAAATCTTCTGTAATATCCAGCCAAACCCAAAAAGCTTCGGACTTCGGTCACATTTGTTGGTCTAGGCCAGTTCACTACAGCTTCAATTTTCTGTGGATCAACAGAAATTCCATCTTTGCTAACAACATGCCCCAAAAACATAACATGATCAAGCCAAAATTCACATTTAGACAGTTTAGCACAAAGTTTCTGTTCTCTTAGGGTCTGTAGGGCAAGTCTCAGATAATGTTCATGTTCTTCTATACTTTTGGAGTAAATCAGTATGTCATCAATGAATACTACAATAAAGTCATCAAGGTATGGTTTAAAGATTCTGTTCATGAGGTCTATAAATGCAGCAGGTGCATTGGTAACTCCGAAAGGCATAACTAAAAATTCCTAATGTCCATACCTCGTTCGAAAAGCAGTTTTGTCAATGTCCTCTGGTTTAACTTTCAACTGATGGTATCCTGATCTGAGGTCGATCTTAGAGAACACTTGAGCACCCTGTAACTGATCAAATTAGTCATCAATACGTGGCAATGGGTATTTATTTTTCACAGTTACCTTATTCAGTTCACGGTAGTCAATACACGGTCTCAGTGAGCCATCTTTCTTCTTTACAAATAAAACAGGAGCGCCCCATGGCGAAGTGCTAGACCTGATGAACTTCTTATCTAACAGTTCCTGCAATTGCACTTTCAATTCTTTCAATTCAATTGGAGCCATTCGGTAAGGAGCTTTAGATACTAGCTGCGTTCCCGGAATCACATCAATGGTAAATTCAATCTCCCTGTCAGTCAAATCCCCTGGCAGATTATCTGGAAAAACATCTGGGAATTCTCTAACTATTGAAATACTGTTCACGTTAGCATTATCATCAGTAGATACAGTCAACACAGAACACAGATATCCCTTACACCCCTTTCTAATCAATTTAATAGCTTTCACAGATGAAATCAAATACAGAGGAGGTACTACTCCAACCCCATTAAACACAAATTCGGGTAAACCTGGTGGACGAAAAACTACTTGTTTCGTTACACAGTCTATGGTAGCATGGTATTTCGTTAACCAGTCCATTCCCAATATTACATCAAAATGATCAATGTTCAGGGACAGTAAGTCAATAAACAAATGTGCATCTCCAACAATAATTTCACAAGCAGGGTACATATATGCACAGGTCATAGATCCCCCAATGGGTGATGATACAGCTAACAGATAATTCATGGGTTCTAATGGTCTATTCAGTTTTCGCGAAAAAGCATGCGATACATATGAATGCGTAGACCCCGAATCAATCAGTACATAAGCATTTTGAGTACAAATAGAGAGAATACCTGACACAACGGTCTTGGTATTCTGCACGTCTCCTGGTACTAGGGCGAACACTCGGCCATGCCTCATGGGCTCTTTCCCGGTAGCTTTAGGGTTCGGTTTTGGTGCAACAGTTGATGCTGCCACGCTTGGTGCAGCTTTACTACTGGCTTGTGGAGCAGAGGGGTAGTCTTTAATCATGTGGCCCACCTTGCCACACCTGTAACAGGCTCCAGATATTTTGTAATAGACCCATTTGTGCTTCTTGCCACACTCAGAACAGGGTGGTATGAAACCACTCCCTTGGCTGGGGCTAGTTGTTGACCCTGTATTCTGTTTCTTGTTCAATGGGTTATGCTTGCCTTTCTTGAATTTAAAACCCTACCTTTTACCATGCCATTCAGATGCTGGTGTTTCAGTTTTCAGTGCTTCGATGTTCGATTCAGCCATCAAGGCTCGGTCAAGAACATTTACGTAATTCGGTAATTTCAGAACATTTATTCTGTCGAGTATTGCAACATTAAGGCCGCCTTCAAACTTTCTGGCCTTCTTGTAGTCAGTGTCAACCATATGTGGTGCATAACGGGCAAGTTCAGTAAATTTTGTCTCATATTCAGCAACGGACATTGTGCCCTGTCTCAGCTGTTCAAATTCCGTTACCTTTCTGTCCCTAACACACTGAGGGAAGTACTTTTCAAAGAAGGCTCCCTTGAATTGAGCCCAAGTCATAACAGTATTGTCATCACGGATAAACATCCACCACCTTCTAGCTTCTTCTTGCAAAGTAAAGGTGGCCAACAGCACTTTATGTGCTTCGGAGCACGGAAAAACCTCAAACAATTTTTCTGTCTCGAGAACCCATGCTTTAGCTTTTAACGGTTTCATTTTGCTGAACTTATGGGTGAGAGCAATTATGTCCCCATCATTAACATTCACATTCTGCTCCAACTGTACCGGAGGAGGAGGTGGGGGCTGTTGATTCTGTTGTTAATCTAATCTTTCAGTTATTAGTTCCATCATTCTTTCCAGCCTTGCCATTCTTGCCTCAGAGGATGAGGATTCAGATTCATTTGCAGTTCTCGCATTATCCATTTCACTATAGGCAGTTATAGCAGTTATCAACATAGGCAGTCATTTGTTTAAACAGATTAGCACATTAGCATATATTCAGTCATGTCATAGCCACACACACTTATCATGCTCATGTAATGCCCTAATCGCTTTTCTAGGACACCATATAGCTCATTTGGACACGTGTGTGCGGTATAACTCGTGGTAAGTATCGCTCTGATACCACTCTGTCACGACCCAAACCCGCCCCTATGGTTTTAGCACCGTAACCGGCCAGTAATCCAAGATTATCGAAGGCCTGCTTAACAGTAATACAGTAAAACAGAGTACAAGGACATGACGGAAGCCAAAACAGTAAATAAACAATGTCCAATGAGCTGTGACAGTCTGTATGCCAAAAAGACTTTCCATGCACATATATATACAGTCGGACAAAACAGTATGTACATATATACAACCACTCAGTTCAGGGACCTAATCTCTATTAAACAGTATAGTACAGTAAACAAAATGGTTACAGAGACAGAAGGGGGAACTAAAACACCCCTAAGCCATAACTTGACAGGCTCGGAACCTCGCAGTGAGGCACAGTGGTTGGCTTGACAAAACTGGAGCTTACCCCGACACTTCTAACCACGGTCTGGTGCCTGTACACCTACATATATATATGAGCAGTGAGCTAAAGCCTAGTGAATAACGTAATGCGTAAAGAGGTTAAGAATGAATGTCCTTACAGTAATGAAAACAGTTCATTAAATCAGTATTTCAGTCGTTGAGTCATAACAGTCATATGTGGTACATCCATTAGCATAACAATACAGTAAACAGTAGGTCTTAAAAGACCGAACAGTAAATGATGGCCATCAATCAGTAACAGTAGTGGTTCTAACAAGGGAATCGACAGAGATCTCTGTAATAGTAACAGTAAACAGTAGTTGCTAAGGATGCCACAATACAGTTCAGAATGTAAGACATACATTCATTCAATTAACAGTATCAGTTCAGAAAGCAGTACAGTTCAATTGTTCAGAAGATAATCATTTTGAACATATCTTTACACAGTTGTTACTCACAGAGTTCTGGGCTACAGTAAAGCTAGAGCGCGTCTCCAGTCGCCAACCCTACACAGTTTACAGATTGAACGCACACTAAGCTACACAGTTGGGAAAGATAATAACTTAATCCCTAATTTGCCTCGGTGTGTTCTACATCTATATCCTCATTAAGATGTCTTAAACTAGGCCTAAGAATGCCTAGGATGGGATGAGGATGCAAAGATGCACTTTAAAAGCATTTTCAGAACTTTCAGAAAACAGGGGTCACGCTCGAGCGTATGTTACTCCGCTCGAGCGTAGACTTACCCGCTCGAGCGTTCTGCAAAACAGTCAAAAGTGCTGGATGGGCGAAAATCACGCTCAATTGGGCGCTCGACACCTGCTCGAGCGTCAATTATTCCGCTCGAGCGGACTTCAAAACAGTGCAAAGTACTTGGAGCATGAATTACACGCTCGAGCGCCAGTCACCCTGCTCGAGCGTGAGTTCAAAATCTGGAATTCCCAGATTTAAACCTCAAGCTCAAATTCAAGTTTTAAAACATAAATTTCAATCCTCTTGGGCCAATTTTCCAGAAAACATCCCAAAACCCATAGTTTATCATGATTCCAAAGCTCAATTGTAAAATCAAGGCCCAAGGGTGTTTCAAGCAACTCAATTTCAAACCAATTTTCAAGAATATGAAAAACATGCAAACTTGCATGAATTTAAACCATTTCAAAGCTCAATTTCATGCTCTAATGAGCCAATTCTTCCAAGGACAAGATGAAATCATGCACTTAAACACAATATGAACATGTATATAACATTTTACCATGAAATCAACTCACAACTCAACAATTCAAACATGCATGCATGGAATGAGTTCCAATTCAACATTATTGAAACAATTCTTGACTTAACTCTTTAAACTACCATGATCCATGCTAGAAAGGACTCAAATACACAATAAGGAGGATGAAATTCATACCTAGGTTCCTCAATTACAAGTCTAGAGGCTCAATATGCAAGAATCCTTCAATCTCTGCAAGACTCTAAGCCAAATTGTGAAGAACTCAAGCTTTCTCTACCTCTCACTCTCTCAAGTCAGAAAAAACAAGAAAGATGGGCTGATGAAGTGTTGTAATGTTAACATTAGAGATCAACTAAGAGGCTCATGAAAGTCCACTGAGCGGCAAAATGGCAATTAAGTCCAACTCTTGTAATTTAACTCATTTTAATCCAATTTAATCATACCAAATCACATTTTTGATAAATACACCATAAAATCACATTAATTCTAAGGATCACAAATCATCAATCAATTTCAGATTCGGCCACCGATAAGGCCTTCAATTCGCAATTTGAACACAAAGACATGAACAGATAATCAAACAGTCAACAGATAGACATACAATTAAACAGATATACTTAATTAATTCAGTTCGAGATTTCAGTCAATCAGTTCAGTATTTCAATCAATTCAGTTACCAATCATAATCAGTCTCAGTTTAGCAGTAATCAGTGGTTAATCGGTAAACAGTGACGAGGGTTGTTACACGCCTCGACATGTATATGGGAAACAAATTCCTTGTCTTTCAATAGCTTTCTCCTCTACAGCTTTAGCAATGTGGCAGATGTTGACATAAAAATCTATGGTTGCTGCTGCCTGGGACAAGTGACTTGAAATAGTCATGTTGGATTGCTCAATGACCTGATAGCATTGGAGAAAACTATTCTTGATGATAGGTCTTTGTAAGGCTTCGAATGGGAACCTTGAGAATAATGTCAGTAATTCCAAACATCTGCCCAAGTCTAGTGGAGGTAAGGAAGCCTTATTGATGGTTGAAGAGCTTTCAAAAATTTCCAAGACAGAGTCAGCTAGAACTAATGGCTCAGCTTCATTACTGGTTGCTGGAATGGTAGAAGGTATGACAAAAAGGCTAGCCAACCTAGCTTCAGAAATGTCCATCTCTTTCACTGACATTGGAGGTGCAGAAAGGTCTCTAGCAGAAGGAAGAGATGGCTGCATAGGGATAAGAGAGGAGGTTGAAGTGTCCCTAACAGTGTCTATAGTCCTGGCCACCAGTAAGTCAAGAGAAGAAGGATTGGAGCTGGATGGTGATGGTGGACAAAGAATTGGTGAGCTACCAGTGTCTTCTCTTAGAGTACTAGCTATCACTGAAGATGAAGTGATAACTGGGACCTCCTTAGGTGGAGAAGGAGTAGCCAAAACTATAGGAAGAGTGAATTGGGTTAAGTGAGACAGATACAGAGTTAGGCTTGGGTATAAAAGGACAGAGATGTTTGGCCTCAAAGAAGATATTAAAAGTGTGGAGCTAGGAAGAGGGAATACTATTTGGATAGGCTCTACACTCATAGACGCTTTTGTGGGGCTCTTTTTTCTTCTTGGCCTTTCATTTGTTGAAGGAGAAGGATGTGGAATAACTTTTGCTGCAAATTAGAAAATAAGAAACAATGGTAGATTTTGTTGCTAAAACTTTGAAAAAGGAAATCATCAAAGAAACTAAAGGGAATTACTAGTCTCAGAGGTAGTGGTGGTAATGATTGGAGAACTGCGAAGAGCATAGTGTTCAGCAGTTTGCTGCCTCCTTGCAGTTTCCCTTTAAAGTGCATCAGCAACAGCTGTCTCATTCCTTAATACCTGCTGCTGTCTCCTTTTCTCAAACCTCTAAAAAACTACCGATTCTTTGGACTGCTCCTTCTCTACTTCCTTGGCAGTTGCTTGATGAGAAGGGTCATCAATGAAATTAAGAGAGTGACTATTACTTTCTTCCTTCTCTTAAGTGGGGTTTCTTGTTCATTTTCTATAGGGATATCAGGTGCTTCCTCTTCTTCAGGATCAAGCACAAGCTTTCTTTTCTTTTGTTGTCATTGCTGCTTGTCTTTAAGAATACTTAGTGATTGAGCCCTCTAAGGAGAGTCTACTGGTGAAGTCCTTGCATCAAATAAAAGCTATAATAAAAGAGCTAAGCATCATAGAGAGAAAGGAAAAAAAAGATATGGGGTGCATGCATTTCTTCGAAGCAACCCTAGTAACTCTAGGAGGGGGAGAAGAGGCAGAAGGAGCATTCTCTATGGTAGTAGGAGCAGAAGCTGGGATGGCAGGAGCAGTAGAAGGAGTGATAAGCCTAGTCCCCTTATGCTGGGCCTGAAAAGGCAAGTCTAGACCCACCAATAGATCTTGAGGGGGAATGACCAAGTATACCTCCATATTTGCTAACCACCAGTTTTGGTACCTCTTCAATGCAGTGCCTTGTGGGATAAAGGGAATGAACTGAAATTCGATTAAGTCCTGAATTAATTTGGAGGTTACCTCCTCTAACCTGGATCTTTGCACCTTCAGCTCTCTAGTGGCAAGATTGGGGTTAGTTTGACTGCAAAGAGGAATAGGGATCTCTTAGGTAAACCTAAATTGCCTGGCAAATTGAGCAGGGCAGTAGGCTTCTGCTATGAATTTGTAGGCTCTAGGGTTTAAAGTGCCAATAAAAAGCTTTCTTGGAGTTAAAATAGATGCCCACATATCCCTGTGCTAGGGTTGGGAACAGTTTCTATCAGCCAAGAAAGTCCACAACCAAGCTGGGCCGATATTGGCTTTGAAGGGACAGAAGAAGGTGTGAGAATGAGGGGAAGCTGGGAGTTGATGGAAGAAAGTAAAATAATGGGCAAAATTGAAGGGACAAAGTGAAACTCTGGCATATTTTATTCCATAAGAAGTAGGGTATGATAGTAAAAATCTCAAACACTTAGAATGCAAATGAGTGAAATAAGCAAAAAGCCAGAGCTATAATATCCAGAGTGGCCCCCTCTTGATTGGCATCTAAAGGTTTTTCACAAAATTGGGAGCAGGCTCTATACACATGGCCCAGAGCATATGGAGCTAAGGCTATTTTGTTCCCTAAAGCCAGAGTCTTAACAAGGGGAGCAAACTCAGGCATAATTCTCTGAGAAGAAGTACAAAACAAGAATTTACAAAGCCAATACAAAAGAAATGAGAATAACTCTATGTCTGACACAGGGCCTTCCCTTGGGTTTTCAGAGTGTGCAAAATCACTGAATGAGGAGTTCAAATAAGGGATGGAAAAAGGCACATTAAGGTCGGGATAGTCAGGACCAAAAGGAGTGCCAATGGGGGATAACCCTAAGAGATGACATATATCCAGAATGGTAGGGGCCATCATACTGCATCAAAATTGGAAAAAATTAAAAGAAGAATTCCAAAAGCATAATGCAGCAGATATGAGAAAAGGGTCTTTAGGAATAGAAAACCTGGCCAGTCGAAGGGTATCAAGAAGGCAGAGTTCCTGAAGGTCAAATGTCCTAGCGGGGACAACTCAATCATACCATTCTTCCCATTCAGGCCTCATTGTGGGCCAGCAGCAGTGGGGTCGGTTCAACCTCCAGCTTCCCCAGTCAAGGTTCCCCTCGTAGAGTAAGCAATGATCCTCCAGACGAGGATATAAAACATGGAGCTAAGCAGGGGCCTCTCTGAAAATGGGTCCAAGTACGTACTCTCCTTGAGCATAACGGCGAGGAGTAAGAATGCGTCCATCAACAGCACACCGTTCACCAGCTTTGTATTTTTCACATTCTTCATTGATGAGTCTCCTTAAAGCTACAGAGGGACTCACACGCTCAACGGCTTGCACTTTCAAAGATGCCATTACTGAAGAAGTGAAAGAGGAAGGTGGATGAGAAGTGAAAAGTTGCAGACAAGATCAAAAGGGTGAGAAAGGACATTTTAGGCAAGTATATAGGTAAAATACAAAGGAAAGGGGTTTTTAAACCTTTCTGTCCAAAAGTTACCCGAACAAGCTGAGTGGGTCAGGTGTTTCCGAAATGATTATTTCATTGTTTGGGTCCATGTGAAATTTAAAATAAGGTGGATCCAAAATGATTATTTCATTGTTTGGGTCCATGTGAAATTCAAACCCTTATTTTAAAATATGGAAAGGTCCCAAAATTAAAATGAAGAGAGTCTCTAGAGGGAAACACATGTCGAATATCCAGCTTGGCTTCTTAAACGTGTAGTTGGCTTTGAAGTCTCCATAGGTCTTTAAAATAAGAGGCTGGCTTTAAAGCCTGATTGTCAAACGGTCAACTAAGACTTCAGGAGCAAGCAATTGACTTCAAAACAAGTATCACGTCCTAAATTCAAGAGTAATTGGGATTAATTTGGTTTAAAAGACTTAAAGGCATGCTCTTAGGCTTTCAATGAAGGATGAAGTCCTTCGAAGGAGCTTTTTGTAAGAACATGGTTCGTGCTTGATATTTTGAGCCTCGAAGTGAACAAACATTACAAAACCAGTGTTTGGTCAAGTGGTGAAGAAACTCAAAAGAAACTCACTCTTTGAAAATAAGCGAGGTAAGGAAAATTCTATACTTCGAACCACGCATATTGTGTTTTAAAGCAAAGTTGGTTTATTCGAAGCTGTTAGTTAAACAAGAACAGATTATGTTAACCATATAATTGGAATGTAAAGCAAAGGTTGCCCTTGTGAAGAGAAAATTCCACACTTTGGAAGTATTTGAGTTAGGCTTCAGAGCAAAATTGGTTGATTCAAAGCTTCTTTGAACATAATAAGGAGTTAAGTCACATCAACCATACAATTAAGCATACAATTATAATATAAAACTAGATCATGACAGATGAAATTTGAAAATCCCAGTTTTATTGATATGTAATATTTACATTGGGAAGACTTATTTGGCTACATTCTCAATTTCGTAAAAATAAGGAATAGATAAAGTTACAAGATCATGAAACTTAGTCCAGAAAAACTCAATAAATGTATACTCTTTTGCTAATCTATCTTTTATCCTATCTAAATTTGGTTTATCTAATTGGTGAGCCCTTAATTGGAAGAAGAGTTGTTGGTCTTTCATTTCAAATTATGTTTTCTTAAGAGCTTTCTCTGTCTCATTCATCTCTTCTTCCTCATGTGCTTCGCCCATAATGGCATCTTCTCCATACTCTAAGTCTTGGTTTTTGAAGTTCTCATATTCTTCGAGGAGATTCTCTGCCTCGTACTAAAGTTGGATTTGAGCAGTGAAGGTTTCCTCTAGTACTTCACTGGTAGTAGAAACATTGATGTGCCAATTGAGTAGGAGGGAAAGCTGATCCAGGAAAGCATAAAGCTCTGCATGGGCTACAGGGTTGAGAAGATGGCTGCGAGAAATAATGTCACAAGCCCATAACAAGTTCTTGTGAGGGATATCATTTCGCAGGACTTTGAAGGACAAATGGGAGAAAGCGGCAAGTAGGGTTTGAGCCCTATATTGCTAGTAAGCAATTAGAGGAACTGGAGCTTGATAAGGAGCAAAATATTGACTTTCGAAGAGGTGAGCCTCAATTCCTCAATCCAATTTGGATTGGAGGGTAGGAAATGAGCAGTGGGAGCCTCTCTGAATGAAGATGGGAATTCAGGTTTGTTCACACACTCAAGCCAATCAGAGGAGCAAAGTTTTGCTTTTTCAGCTACGAGTGCAGGACTAATTCCTAAGGCTCCATCAGGGTATGGAGTCCTTCGCATCATTCGAGATGGGAAAGTAGAAGTGTACCATGCCAAAAGGAAGTTGTCCTCAAGGCTGCGTAGACGGTCGAAGGGAATGTATGGATACACTACAGAGCTGCCCTGCAAGTGGGTCATCGAATTTAGGAAATCAATGATGAATGTGCTCCCTCATATGAGGTTGAGTAGGAGTAGGCCAAGCTCCCTAGCCAGAAGTGTTAGAAGAAGAAGAAGTAGCAGCCTTACCCCATTCAAAAGGTTTTGTGGCAGAAGAAGAGCTTCCAATATCCATTGTTGCAAAATCTTGGTCTAGAGAATTGTGAACAGTAGGTTCTTGCTCCAAAGGTCGATGATTTGCAAAAGCTTCCATGACTTGAATAAATGGAGGTGGATACGTGTGGCTAATAAATGCATGAAAGTTCTTTCGAGGACGAACATCATTATCTAACAACTCTTCATATGCTTGATCTATGTAAGGAAAGGTTTGCTTAGTCATGAGAACTGTATCAGCCTTTTCGAATGCTCAGATAGTGGGAGATGTTCAAGGCATAGAAGAGAATTTAATGCAGTGCAAATACTGCAATGATGGACGACGGTTGCATTTCTAAGAAGATGCAAAGCCCATGCACGTCTTAGGATGTGGGTAAAGTGCCTTGATCCACTAATATCACCAAATATTTGATATATTAGTGCGGGGGTAATGTTGGCTACATATTTTGTATAGGCCAATCACAGCTTAACACATGGCAAGATGAGGGCAACATGGGGAGTTAATTCAAGTCTTCAATCGAAATCGAACATGTAGCAATTAGCATTGGTAATCATGGATCTGCATAGTACTGGATCAACGGAAAAATACAAGATGACGTGGCCTAACGGTTATTCATAAATTTAAATTCAAAATCAAGAGGGAAGCCTAACTACAAGAATGACGTAGTGGGACCGACTGTAAGAGAGCTGTAGACACCCCATTTTTGACCGTCCTCAAGACTTGGACGTCACCGTTTGAACACTCGGTGATTATCCATGTTTGTGTTCGTTTGGAGTTCCCGGAGGTCTCGGCTCGCGCGCCTTGCCTCAAGATCCCCGAACTCGACCGTTTAGTGTCTGGTTTTGCACCAAACACTTGCATCTTGCCCTTGAGAGGCAGGGTGGGGCTTGTAGACCATCCCCACCCCACCACCGGCAGTGGCTAGAGGCCACCGGCTGGTGTTTTGCTGCCACCGGCAATTTTTATTGCCGGCCGGCACTGTTTGTTGCCGGTCAGCACTTTTTAGTGCCGGCCGGCACTCCTTTTGGCCAAGATGGTATTTTTGGCCGGCCGGTTACTGTGCAGTTGCTTTTTGAGATATTTTTAGGCAGCTGTATTGCAGTGACTTTCCCTCCATACACGTGTATGGAGGGATGGCCCTCTAGTTTGGCTTAACTTGTAAGTTTTACAAGTTTGGTTGGATAGATAGAGAGAGGCTCTCTCTTGTTGCAAAAAGGTTGGAGATTTTGGACATTAGAGGGAGAGAAAAATACAGACCAAGCTCTGGTTTTAGGGTTAGGATTAGATACACATCCTATCTCTCTCTCTTTTCCTTCTTGTGTGTGTAAAATAGTGTTTAGTTCATACTATTGCACACAAACACCTAGTGTTTCACCTTCCCCTTGGAGCTGAGGTTTCAAAGGGTTTGTTTTGAAGTTTTGGTGTAGGATCCAAGCTAAAGGAGGCCATTGGAGCATCATTTGTGAAGAAGGCTTCAAGGGTGAGAATCTAGTCCCATTTTCCCCCATTTTTGCATTGATTTTATACCTATCTTAGAGCTGTTTTTGTGCTTATTGTATAACATAAAAAAGTTCTGTTTTTAGACCCTCTTTGTTGTTTATTAAGAGTGTTTTGTTGTTTGAGGGTAGTTGACCACCCTTAGGCCTTGAAAGGCCTCATTTTGAGCCATTTTGTGTTAGCTCCGGGATTTTGGTGTTGAGATCTCTTCACCACTGAAATCTTGAGGGATTTCAGTGGTGAGGATGATGCTTTGAAGTCCCAAGAAGGAGAGGGCCACCCCCTCTCCTTGTTGTCCTTGAAAAGGGCATGTTTTGGCCTCTTGAGAGAGCATTATGCTTGAGTGTGTGTTGAGCATGTTTGGTCTGTTTTTCATGCTTATATATCCATAATATAACATGATTTTAAGTTGGTTTTGGTACTCCATGCATGCTTAGCATAGTTGCCTTGTAATGCCTTGTTTATGCCTTAACATGTCTTAGGTTGTTAGCCTTTGTTGGAGCATGTTTTAGGCTTGGTCTTGTGAAGATTTTGTGCATGTTTTGCCATGTTCTAGGTCTGTCCTAGGTTGTTTGGGTTGAATTTGGCATGCATCATATAGCTCCTTTGTATTTAGGCTTGTTGGCCTTGAGCATATGGATGTGTAGCATGGCATCTTTGCATTGATTTGGTGATTTGGGGTCACTTTATATGTTATTTCAGTCCCATTTCCATGCTTGTTTGATTGCCTTGCATGCATCTTTAATGCCTCTTAAGCTTGTGTATCAATGCTCCATGTTTTGGTGTTTATGCATGCCTTTGATTTTGAGTCACTTAGATGCCATCTAAGTAGTCCTTTAGCTTTTTTTTAACATGCTAAACCTCTGATTTTGGTCCTTCCTTTCATGCCATGTTTGGCCTTGTTAAGTGTAGTTCAATGCTCATTTGATTTGCTTTGAACACTTGGACTATTTGTTGCATGTTTGGCTTGATTTTGTTGCTTGGTTTGACACCATCCTAACATGCATTTTCAGAGCTTATGTTGCATGTTAATAGTCCATGATTGTCCTTTTCAAGTGTGCTTGAGAGTTGTTCAATTTATGCCCAAGTGTTGGCCTTTCAACATGTGTGTGTGTGCATGTGTATTTAGCCTCCATTTTTGAGCATTATGGCTACTGTTTTAGGCCTATTTAGAGTTGCCTAATTCATGTTTAAGTCCATCTTTGCACTCATTTGCATTGCCATATGTATGCTTGTATGCTTGCATAAGTTAGTTGCCATGCCATGTTGCATCCTTAGCTTGTATGCTTAGGTTGCATTGCATGTTGCATGCATTCCTTACCCCTTGATTTGGTGATAGGGATTAGGACTTTGTTTTGATTTGGTTTGCATTTCATTTGAAATCAAAGTTGCATACTTGGTTCTTTGGGCCATCATGCATGGAAATGCGTGATTGGTGGTCCGAGAATCGAGGCACATGTCCCTTTGAGTCATTATCATGAAAAGGGACATGGTTAGTGCATATATGCCTTGAATTGTGCTGCCATGCTTTGCCTTGCCCTCTGTTGTTGTCATTTGCAGATTCTGCAGGAACATTCTGCCGACCGGCAGTGTAAGGTGCCGGCCGGCAATCATTTATCTGCCGATGGCTTCATGTTGTGCCGGTGGCCACATACCACTGCCGGTGGAGATTCCACTCAACCGGTGGCACTTCTCAGCACCCAAGGATGTAGTCCTGAAGTTTTGGCAGCCTCCAGAGAAGTGAAGGAAGGAAAACAGAGGCAGCCTATGCATGGCGGCGCGTTTCCTGAGGCGGTTTACTGTTTTCCTAGATTAATTTAATTTGTTAATTAAATTAATTAATTTGTAATTATTAATTAGCTTGCGTAGTTAATTAATCTGTAATATTTATTTGGTCCCTCCGAGCGAGGGCAAATCTGTAATAAGTGTGTGTGGGTGGTGTGTATGTCTTCCAACCTCACTTCTTTCTTCCCTTTTATTTACCTGCTTACGATGGTAGATTAGGGCACGTTTAATTTAGCATACCTTATGCTATGCATGCGTGCATCCATGCATTTGTATTGCATGCATTAGGCTCGGTACATCACGCTAATTGCATTTGTACTTCAAATTCTAAACTGAATATGTGATAGTTGTGCATTCTCACATGCCATGTTTAGGATAGCCGAGCCTATTCTAGTAACACTTTGTATGCGATAAATTAGGCACTTAACATGGACTTGGATCATGCATGTTTGCTAACGAGTTCTTTGTTTTGGCACGGAGTACGATGTAAGTATTTCCGCTTTAGCATATTGCATGAGTGTGAATGTTGCCATGATAGCATGCTTAACATGTGGCTAGATGCTTATGTGTTATAAACTGCTCGGATGCCTGTGGGTGGAGGTTGGATTGTTTGAGTTGGAAAAACTCATTGAAATCTGTGTTTTAGCCTACTTGCGAGTAGCAAATTCCAAAGCATTTTCAAAACAAACGAATATGCAATGTTTCTTTCCAAATTAGGCAATCTAGTTTATACTTGTTTGCTGCGCGCATAACATAGTAATTCTAGGCTAATAAATGGATTAAGAATACATAACGTTTTCAAAAACGGATATCACGGTTAGTAGAGGCCGGTCTTCGGACCGGGCGAAAGGGGGTGCTCATAGCTGACCTTCCCCGATCGTACCCAAGCTCCCGAGCCGAGACAACTCCGGTGATGACGGACATGTGGCCTTCGGTACCGAGTCAGGGTTTCCTAAATTTCCCCATTTTAAAAATATTTAGGTGGCGACTCTGTATCTGGCAAAGCAGTCCATGTTTGGCACTACTTTTTCAAAAATCTGTTTCTCAAAACGATTTGCCAGATTTCGACTCTTTGGTTCAGATTAAGAACCGTGACACAAGTCGAGTCCGAACTGTAGTAACCCCAAATGAACAGAACGGGACTCATCCTCCCGGGGCGTTCGGGGACGTCTACAAGAGCATATTCAACAATCATGGGAGGACTATTTGATGGTTGAAAGCCCACTTCGGCGGTTACCATGAGAAAGTATAAATAGCAGAGAAGACCCCAGAATGAAGGACCCATACTCAGATCAAAAAATCAGTTTATTTACTTCATTTTTCCTCTTAATTTTTACAGTTCTTTACGTTTCTGCACTTCAATTCCTGTACTGCACTTCATTTTCTAGGAGTAGTTTCAAATAGCTTATTGCTGTAAACCTCTATGAGGCTAGGTCAAATCATTGTAAGTTTTCATTTTACTTAATGAAATTCAGATTCTGAAATTGTTCTTCACTTGATGTTATTTACTAAATTTTCCTAAACAAGCTACCAGTAAAAGTCCTCTTTATTGAGGTTAAGAAAACTATAACACAATCATCTGATAATTGGTTGGCAATTAATATCCTGTAAGGACTAATTGATCCTTGTTGGCATGCTTAAAATTACATTATTAACCTTCGAAAGCCAAAAAGTCAACAATCACACAATTTAGGCCTATTTTGGTAATTAGGAAAAAAGTCAATTTATTGACTGATTAGTTTGTTTAGATTACATAATCTCTCTATTTTTTTATACGTTTTTTTCAAATAAAATAAAATAAAATAAAAAAGCTAAAAAGTTAGTGTTTCGAGAAAATTGGTGAAACATCCACTATAACAATTGTCTAAGGCATTAGGTCTAACATTTTTTTTGTTGGTGAAAGGTCTACACTTTGTAAAATTGTTTGGTAAGAAGTCCTGGAAGACATTTTGTTTCTAATTTTACTCCTTGACTTTTTATTGACTATTTGTTCAAATTTATATCTATCTATTCAATTTTTTGTGTATCTATTCACTTTTTTTGTGTAAATTTTCGATCTGTCCAAATGTTATCTGTGCAAATTTTTTTATCTGTCCAAATTTTACCTATCCCATATTTTATCTGTTCAATATTTTTATCTGTACAGATTTTCTATCCAAATTTATCTGTACAAATTTTCATGTCTGTATAATTTTTATCTGTACAAATTTATCTAGAAAAATGAGTGAGAGAACTAATTAATGCTATCACTAATGATGTGGCATTGGGCCCCACCATGAATGATTTGATATTTTAGCCTTGGTGTTGTATTTTTTTTCTTTTTTTATTGAGTGCCATGTCATTGGTGGTCTTTTTAGAGTTCCAAAATTAGTAGTCTCTATCATTGTTGATTTATCTATTCAATTTTTTATCTCTCCAAATGTTATTTCTCTATCTGTGTTTTTGAGCTTTGACGTTGACATCTTCTCCAGAAAAACAGTCTCAACGACTCACAATTTCACCTATAAAAACTACAATAGTGCAAATAACCTACAACGAGATCTCAAATAGAACCACAAGATATGCCTCAGTAGCCTACAGTGCTAGCACATCATGGTTCTGGAATGCAGATCAGTCTGCAACCAAAATCAATACACAAACATATTACAAGTTAAACACACAAACAACCAACCCTAAGCAACATAATCATAATCATCACCTTCCAAATACTACTCAGATTTTATCAACAATCAGCCTACCAAATTATCAATACATACATTAACCCCCCCAATACAATATGTGCCACCCTCATGTCAATTATCAAAGTCAATATTTGACAACAACCTTTTCAAATTCATCTCCAATGTACGGGCATGAAATATTCTTCCCGTGTAATCCTATTGATCAAGTCTGCACTCCTCCGTACGATGTCGCTTTATCCCATGAAAATACAAATGTGAGCTAGCTGGCGGGTGTGTGCCGGATACCTCTTCGATGCCTAAGTCAGTAAAATAGACAAAAGCTCTGTGTATTCAGGAATCAAAGTTGTGTTACATCTCCATGGGTGATGTTTGTGAGTTTTTATAGGTTCCATGTGGCATAATCCTAGTAGGACTTTTACTCCTCCATGTAGAGTCCTCCTAGGATTCACTCTCTTGAATGATAATGCTTATCCTTCAACACCCCCCTCACTGCTTAAACCAAGTGAGATGGTCTTACCATGGCCGGACTCCAACATCACTGAGGTAAGCATGGCTATGCTAAGCCGCAGACTAGACTGAGATAACACTACCTCAGTTCTTCCATTCACTGCTCCTACCACGGTTTTCCCAGTGCTGACCATAGTATTGCTTAGACAGTGCTAACCATTAGCTAGGTCTGACAGAGCTATCTGCGCTATACCGTGACTGTACTAACTCTGAGTGCGGCAACCTGGCGACCGAGCTATCCGTAATACTCTCATGGACCAAGATAACAATAGGCTCTCAGGGACCAGACTAACTTTAGGGCCGTCTGGGACCGGACTAACTGCAAGGTTCTGGGACCGGACTAATTTTCAAAGTCTTTTTACTCTGCCCTCCGTATTGTGGCCCATAACGGCCCATTGCCCAGCTCAGCCCAATTTATAAATATAAATTACCCTCTCAATTGCCCCTTAATTCCATCTGCATAGCATGATAGGGATTACCTGTTTTACCAACCGAACCAAAAGCTCTAGTCTTACGACCGAGCTAAACTTTTAAGCCTTTCCAACCGAGCTAAAACTCTTTAGCTTTCTAGCCGAGCTAAATTCACATCGGGCTCTAGCTGTCCGGTCAAAACGTCTCTTCAATCACACCAATTGAATCGCTTCTCATTCCCATGACACGTGACATACTCTGATTGGCCCAAGGCAGCTGTCACGCCGTCTTCGTATCTCGCGAAATTTGAACAGTCCCGCCCTTTTTGTCCTTCCTTCTACACAAAATAAGCTCTTCATTTCGAATCAACCACTTTACTATTCAAGTTCCTTCTTCCTCTCTACTCCATTGTTCTTCCAACCTTGTAACTGTGAAGCTCGTGTCTGTGGCTGTTTTCTACTTCCCATTTCCTTCCTTTTCATCTGGTAAGCTTCACCAATTTGTTCTATTTTTCTTGTTTTCGCACTTTGTTTAATCCATAGCATATTGTTGTTGTTTTTACAAAACACATTTTTGTTTTTCTTTGCGTTTTCTGGGAAAACCCTCATAAGAACCACTTGTATTTCATGAAGCAGTCTGTAGAACACTGTATTTGATCCAAAATCACAATATAAACGAACTAAAAAGTTGTTTGTAGTTGCTGTGAATCTTAGTCAGACTTATCCAACCGAACTAATACTTCATGCTATACCAGTAATTTCAACAAGTCAAATCATCTTTTGATTTAACTTAGCCTAGATAACAAACCGAACCAAGTCCGCAATTAGTGTGTTTGAAAGCCTCACTTCCGATCGAGCTATGTCTTGGGGCTAAACCAGGGCTCTTAGTTTAGATCAAACTAAGAAAACTGCCCCTAGAAGCTTAACCGGTCTAACAAAGCCTTCCTTCTATCCGAGCTATCGAACTGCTTACCGAGACCGAGCTAACAGACCCCTTGCTCAAACCGAGCTTGAACCCGTAGTATGCCACATAGCCGAGCTAATGCTTCATTTATCTTGCCTTTGTTTTCTTTTAGCATGGTCCCATGGTCTGTGCTTAACACCTTTGTTTTTCGCTTTGCAAACTTAGGTTGCCCAGGCACTCCTTTGAGCGCTCAACCGAGCTACACAGCACAAATCTTCGACCGAGATAGCACTTGAGTTTAATTTACCCATAACTTAGACCATAAATGGGAAAGTATAGGTTTTTAGTTAACTCTCCTGGTGTAATAGCTGAATTTCGCAAGGACTACCAAATCCCAGATGATGTCCACCTTTCTCTAGCCGAGCTAGACACCGTCCCCTGGGGAAAACAAGGTTTTGTCCCCTTTAACGTTATTTCCATTGTGAAGTGCGGTTTACGCTTCCCTGTACAGCCCTGACTCTGTGAATTCCTTAGACAAACCAACCTTTGTCCTACCCAACTTTCCACAAACTCATACTGCATAATAAATGGTATAGCCGAACTAAACCGCCGAGCTGGCATTAACCTCGGCTTAGCCGAACTCTTTCATCAATATTCCATAGGATCGAAAGAAGATGGCTGGGTCTATTATCTAAGAATACGCCGCCGTCAAGAGAAAATAATAAAGGACACGCCGGATAAAGACTTGAACGATGATGATTTTTTCTGGGCATCTGGGAATTTTGAAGCCCACCAAGCCCAGATCCCAGGTCGCAGTATAAACTGGAAGGAAGGAACCCCTGGTATAATTACCTCGGCTTCTTCGTATGCCTCCCTTTATTTTGGTTTCCTGTTCCTAAACCGAACTGTCAATTGTCTTCTTTATGCAGATTCAGCCCACCTCAAGTCACTGTACAGTTACCCCAACCTAAACACACTTCGCGCTGTACTACGGTATCCTGAAAGAAATTGGGCCAAGCTGCTGAATTTTGAACCGACATATAGATACAACAGTTGACGAAAAGCCAGAGTAACCGATTTCTTGCTGGAAGCCTCTCCAGAACTGGATCCATCCTTGCCTGAGATCAACTTGGTCCAAACTACTGCCGAAGAAGAGATGGCAAAGAGGAACAGAGTAAGGGCCCTTCTAATCGAAACCAACCGAGCCTAGGTACCACTGTCCAACCAGGCTCAAGAGACCGTGGTGGCCCTTCCATCTCAACAGCCTTCCTCATCTCGCCCAAGCAAGCGTGCCCGGACTACCCAAACCGAGCAACGCCTAGTTGATGAAGACGAAACCCTTCTTCCACCAAGCCCTCCACCAAGTTCGCAAACGGAGCAGTCCGACCGGGCTAGCTCCTCCAAGTGGGTACCCAAAATCACTTTTCAGAACCGAGCTATTCAGGACACTAACTCAGTGGTTGCTGAAAAAGATCACTTAATGGCATTCAATCTTGCCAAGAGTGTTTGCCTACCAGCAGACATGGAGCATTATAAAAATTTGACCAAGCTAAAGGCCATCCGTTCGGCCACAAAATCCATGGTGCTTGTAAGTAGCTTCCTTTGTTGATTTGCCCAACTTTTCTCTCGGTTTGATTACAAGTTTTTCCATTCCTTCACAGGCCATGTAAAAGAGTCACATTGCTCACAAGCGTGTGTTAGAACTTCGTAAGACAACAAGGCAGGCCATGGCCGAAGTGACTGAAAAAACTGCCGAGCTAGAGCAAGCCAGGAAGCAGATAGCCGAGCTACAATCCAAGAATGGCCGTCTGACCGAACTGGTTAGCTCGGCAGAAGCAGACAAACAAAAGGCTGCTGCCGTGATAAAGGATAAATATTTGCGCGAACTGGCTAAACTAGAAGGAAAGAAGAAAGTCAAAATTGAGGAGCTGAAGAAGAAGCTGGAGGATGCTGAAAGCCAAGGTTTCAAAGAAGGCAAAGCCTTGTAAATCAAGCAGTGCGCAACTGTGAAGGACCTTTTTTTCAAATGCGGGTGGAGAGCGGAGCTCGGTCATCAACCAGAGACCGAGGTCTACAATCCTCCACCATATTTCATACTAAGCTCAATGGCGGAGTATGCTTCGACCGTTCGACAACAATTTCTTGAAGAATCAGATGAGGAAGAAGAAACCGTGCCCAACGATACCTCGGTTGCCAATGATCCTGCTGATCAGTCAGCTCGGTTGGAGCCAGTGGTGGAGAACCTGACTGATGAGCTGCCTACTGAAACCGTGCTCCCAACCGATATTGTGTTGCCAGCTGAAACCAGTCTTAGAGTTGATCTTGATGCCGATATTGACGATCTATTTGCCTGACTTCGCTTTTCTTTTCATTTTGCTTGAATTCTGTATTTTCTTCTATTCGTTGGACAAAAGTTTGTAACCGGACTGAAGTAACATCCTTCTGTACTTGTGAATTTTGAATGCATGCCTCTTTTGTTTTCAATACTTATTTCGGTTTGATCTGTATGCTTGTACTTGTAATGAGTTTTTAATGAAATCTTCTTTTGCTCCAACTGTTATCTCGGTTTACTTTCATGTTTGTGCTTACTTTCTCACTACAATTTGAATGAAACACAATATTTCCCGGCCGAGATACTTTACCCCGGTCATACCTGCCAACCACTCTTTTGCCGAGATGCCTACCTCGGCTGAAGAGTACTAAGAGTTGGTTTAATCCAGCCAACCACTCTGTAGCCGATATTCCTACTTCGGCTGAAGAGTGCTAAGAGTTAGTCTAATCTAGGCAACCACTCTTTAGCCGGTATCCTTACTTCGGCTGAAGAGTACTAAGAGTTGGTTTAATCCAGCCAACCACTCTTTAGCCGATATCCTTACTTCGGCTGAAGAGTACGAAAAGTTGGTCTAATCCAGCCAACCTAGAATAAAGTGTTTGGTTATTCCGATCAAACGTCCTGCAGCCTGGATCCTTATCCTAGGCTTAGGAGGGGTGTTGGTTTTGCATCCAACCTCTAAGTTGGTTTTTCCAGCCAACCTAGAGTAAAGTGTTTGGTTATTCCGACCAAACGTCCTGCAGCCTAGATCCTTATCCTGGGCTTAGGAGGGGTGTTGGTTTTTCCAGCCAACCTCTAGATTGGTTTCTCCAGCCAACCTAGAGTAAAGTGTTTGGTTATTCCAACCAAACGTCCTGCAGCCTGGATCCTTATCCTGGGCTTAGGAGGGGTGTTGGTTTTTCCAGCCAACCTCTAGATTGGTTTCTCCAACCAACCTAGAGTAAAGTGTTTGGTAATTCCGACAAAGCGTCCTGCCGCCTGGATCCTTATCCTGGGCTTAGGAAGGGTGTTGGTTTTTCCAGCCAACCTCTAGATTGGTTTCTCCAACCAACCTAGAGTAAAGTGTTTGATTATTCCGACCAAGCGTCCTGCAGCCTGGATCCTTATCCTGGGCTTAGGAAGGGTGTTGGTTTTTCCAGCCAACCATGTTTTCAATGCCCCTAACTTACTAAAACAATTTTTACAGAATAAAACACTTATGCTGAAAAGAAAACTACTTGTTTTATTGGGAAAAAGAAAAATTACAAGTATTTTGAAGAAAAGCTAAAAATAAAATAGTTTGAGATTGGCAGTGTTCCATGGCCTGGGAATTGTTTTGCCATCCTCATCTTCTAAGTGGTATGCCTCATTTCCAGCTAGTCCGACCACTTTGTAAGGTCCTTCCCAATTAGGCCCTAACTTGCCATCTCCTGGTGTCAAGGTGTTTCCCATCACTTTGCGCAGCACCTAATCTCCAATCTTGAATTGCCTTGGATGTACTGTTTTGTTGTATTTCCTGGATAACTCTTGTTGGTATGAGGCGATGTGAACTAGTGCTTTTTCTCTTCTTTCTTCGGTGAGGTCGAGTTCCAATGTTATGGCCTCTCTATTCAAGTCTAGATCAAAATTTTCGCTTCTAAGTGTGGGGAGGCCAACTTCTAGTGGGATTACTGCCTCCATGCCATAGGCTAAAGAGAATGGTGTCTCTCTAGTCGATCGCCGAGGTGTGGTACGGTAAGCCCACAGAACATGAGGCAGTTCCTCAGTCCACTTGCCTTTTGCTTTTTCTAACCTCTTCTTCAATCCATCCAAGACAACCTTGTTTGATGCTTCTGCTTGGCTATTTGCTTGGGGATATGCCGGTGTAGAATTGTAGAACTCTATCTTGTATTCTTCACAAAAGCCTCTAAAGATTCTGCCGTCGAACTGAGTGCCATTGTCTGATATTAGGGCTTTAGGTATGCCGAACCGAGTGATGATATTCTGCCAGACGAACTTCTTCACATCTTTTTCCTTGATTGATGCTAATGCTTTTGCTTCTACCCACTTTGTGAAGTAGTCTGTTGCTGCGAGAAAGAACTTCCTGTTTCCGTGTGCTGTTGGAAGTGGTCCTACTTTCTCCAAGCCCCACATTGCGAAGGGCCATGGGCTGGTTAGCGGTAGGAGCTCTCTAGCTGGCTGATGTATTTGGTGTGCGAACTTCTGACATTTCTTGCACTTCTTCACATACTTCTCCGAGTCTGCTTGCATGTATGGCCACCAGTATCCTTGCGAAATGGCTCTGTAAGCTAACGATCTTTCTCCTTGGTGGCTTTCGCACACGCCTTCATATATTTCGAACAAGAATGCTTCTACTTTGCTGGGGTGGACACACTTTAGATAAGGTCCTGAGAATGACTTTTTGTACAATGCCATAGATGGGGAGAGCCAAAATCGCTGCGACTTTGCTCTAATTTTGTTGGCTTCTTTCTTTTCTTCCGGTAAGACGCCGTCTTTTAAGAACAGTATGATGGGATCCATCCATGAGGGGCCTAGTTCGGCGCAACACACCTCTTCTACTTCGGGGTCCTCAATGCTTGGTCTTGGTAGGTAGTCAATTAGTAGTGGATGAAGGATGGATGTATCTGCCATTGACGCAAAGCCTGCTAGTTCGTCTGCTCTGCTGTTTTCCTCCCTGCCAATCTGTTTTATCCTTACTACTTCAAATTTCTTGATCTCTGTTCTGACCAATTCTTGGTACTTGGCCATCCTGTCATCCTTTGCTTCATAGTCGCCAGAAATTTGGTTTACCACCAGCTGTAAGTCGTTGTAGACCATTAGTTCGGTGGCCTTCATGTAGAATGTTGATTTGAGTCCTGCAAGAAGTGCTTCGTACTCCGCTTCTTTGTTTGATGCTGGGAAGCCAAGGTTGATTGCTTGCACCACAACTAGGCCGTCTGGTGAGATGAGGACTATGCCAAGTCCTGCACCATGCCGGTTGGATGCTCCGTCCACAAAGAGCTTCCACAATTCTCCAACGAACAATTTCCAGCAAGTTGAGGGATCAGATGATGCCGTGGGGTCAAGAATGTTGCAGGTGTTTTCTTTAAAGTCCATGCTTGCTGTCTACCCCTTGCTATCTGATTGAACCAAGTCTTTATTTGTGGACGAGTCTTGGCTTGGTGTAGTATGGTTTGCTTCTGTCTTGCTCTCTTTACTTTGGTCTGCCTTGGACTTTGGCCGAGTATTCTGCACTAGAGGTTACGCTATTCCGGTGTCAACTTCCATCCCTAGTTCGGTTGTGTCAGTCAGGTTGACTGGGCAGATATGATGACTTCCTGTGGTGAATTCTGCGACAAAGTCTGCCAAAGTTTGAGCCTTTATTGCGGTTCTGGGCTGAAACTTGATGTCGAATTGTCCCAACTCTACTGCCCACTTCAAGATTCGCCCAGAAAAGTTCGCCCTCTCAAACAAAGCTTTTAATGGGAAAGTTGTGAGGACGACTATGGTGTGGGTGTGAAAGTAGTGCGACAACTTCCTTGAGGCCATCATCAAGGCCAATGCCAGTTTTTCCAGTGGCAAGTACCTTGTTTCGGCGCCCAGCAATGTTTTGCTAACATAAAAGATGGGCAGATGTTGGACTCCTTCCGCACGGACTAACACTGCGCTGATTGCGTGCTGAGAGACTGCCAGGTACAGGAAGAGTTCTTCTCCAGGTATTGGGGTGACAAATAGTGGTGGAGAAGACATGTATTCTTTCAAGCTTTGCAGTGCGCGGTCGCATTCTTCGTCCCACTCGAACTTGGCTTTCAATGCTTGAAAAAATGGTCGTAGTCTGTCTGACGACCGGCTAATGAATCAATTGAGTGCAGCTGCCATGCCGGTGAGATGCTGTACTTTTTTTACTGAGTTAGGTCTCTCTAGATCCTGAATAGCTTTGATCTGGGAGGGGTCTGCTTCTATACCCCGGTTGGTCACCAAGAAGCCCAGGAATTTGCCAGATCCTACACCGAACGCGTACTTAGATGCATTAAGGCGCAACTTGTGCCTCTTCAGAATCTGGAACATCTCACCTAGGTCCCTTAGATGGTCGTTCTCATCCTTGCTTTTGACCACCATATCATCGATGTAAGCTTCCATTGTTTTGCCTAACAACGGCTCAAACATCTTGGTGACTATTCTCTGGAATGTTGCCCCTGCGTTCTTTAGGCCAAAGGGCATGACCTTGTAGCAACACAGTCCTCTTGGAGTGGTAAAGGACGTGACCTCCTGGTCTGGCTCATACATGGCGATCTTATGGTAGCCTCTGTACGCATCCAGAAAGCTAAGTCGGTTGTGCCCTGCCGTTAGGTCTACCAATTGATCTATCCGTGGTAGGGGGAAGCTGTCTTTTGGGCATGCTTTTGTTGACTGTCTTATAGTCGACGCAGACACGCCATTTGCCATTCTTTTTTGGCACCACGACTGTGTTGGAAATCCATCTGGGATAGTGCACCTCTCTGATAGCTCCTGCCTCTAGCAGATTTCCCACTTCTTCCGCCACTATCTCGGCGTAGTGGAGTGCCAATCTGCGAGTGCGCTGAATGATTGGTTTGGCGGATGGGTGGACATTGAGTTGGTGACAGATGAAGTTTGGATCAATGCCTGGCATGTCGTAGGGTGTCCAGGCGAACACTTCGATGTTAGAGGTCAAGAATTCCAAGACCTCTAATCTCTCAGTGCTGGACAACAACGAACCGAGCAAAAAGAACTTATCCGGGTTCTTTTTATCTATTCTTACCTCTACCAAGTCTTCCACCGCTTTTTGATTAGCTGCTTTGCCGACATCTGTGAACAGTTCATTACTCTCAGGTTCTTCCACCGAATGAACATATCCCTTGGCAGCGCGGCTGCCATTAATCGTGACAAAGCATTGCTTGGACATAATCTGGTCTCCAAAGACCTCTTCAATTACCCCGACTTTGTTGGGGAACCGCATTACTTGATGGTAAGATGACGCTACAGATCGCATGGCATGCAGCCATGTTCTTCCCAAGATTATGTTGTAAGTGGAAGGGACCTTTAACACCCAAAACTCCACTTGTTTTGTCACGCTTCCTGCCCTGACTGGAAGGATGATCTTGCCAACTGGCCACTCTGGCATTGAGTTGAATCCGATCAGGGGGGACACAGCTGGTGCCAAGTCTTTGTCCTCCAATTTCAGTTGTTTGAAGGTGTCGTAGTACATTATCTCACATGAGCTCTCTTGGTCAATCAAAATCCGCTTGACGTCGAAATCCATGACTCGGAGAGTGATGACCGGTGCATCATTGTGAGGGTAGTATATCCTTGCCAAGTCTCTATCTGAAAAAGATATGACGTTCGTGGTTTCTGTTTTCCCCTTTTTAAAGGTGGGTTGGGCACTTAATACCTCCCTTAAGTGCTCAGCCATCTTTATCATGCCCCTGAGCTCACATACGGGCTCAGGCTCGAATACCCCATGTATTACGTTTATCACGCCTTGAGGTGGGGCGTCAATTGGCATTCCGTTCGGGTGGTTGTCATTCTGGGGGGCTGGTTGCGCCACTCCTTCAATGTATTTGTCCAGGTGATCGGCAGCCACCAACTCTTCTAAATGTTGTCTTAATGGTGTACAATTTTCAGTGCGGTGCCCCTTTTCTTTATGGAAGGTGCACCGTGATCTTTCATCGTAGTCCTTCTGAGCCTCTCCTAGCTTGGCAGGCCATCTGACAAAAGGTTCATCGCGTATCTCGCTTAGAATCTGGTAGATTGGCTTTTTGAATACCGTGGTAATGGCAGTACGGACTCTCAACCATCTTTTATCCTGGTCTTCTCCGTTGTCCCGCCTGCTTCGTCCATTTTTGTTCGGACGTTCTACTGCGTTGACCTTTGCCGCGGTCTTTTTATCTGGTACTGTGGTTGTGCTAGACTTTGCCTTAGCACGGGCACCATCTTCTTTTACCCGAATGTGTTGGTGCACTCTCTCCATTAAGGCCTCCATCGTGAGAGGCGGTGTCATAGTGATTGAGTCCCTTAGTCTGTTCCCGACTGGAAGGCCTCTTTTGTACTGTGCGATAGCGAGATTGGTGGGGCAGTCCCCAATCTGGTTGAAGGTCTCCCAGTAGCGGCTATTGTAGGATTTTAATGACTCTTTTTCACCCATGTCGATGGAGAGCAGTTGATCAATTTCCACTGGGGTTTTGGTGTTTGTTTTGAACCTTGTTACGAATGCCTCCGCCAATTGTGCCTAGGAGGCTATGCTGCCTTTTGGAAGTTTTTTGAACCAAGTCAAGCCTAGGTCACCAAGGCTTGATGGGAAGAGGATGCACATCAAAGCCTCGTTTCATCGATATATTGCCATAACCTGGCGGAAGTGGCTTAGGTGCATATAAGGGTCTGTCTTCCCTTCGTACGTGGTAAATTTAGGCTGGATGAAGCCTGAGGGTAATGATGCGTTCTCAATCGCCGGAACGAACGATGAGCTATGTAGTCTTGCCAATGCTTTATCTGTTGGTTCGTAGGCAAGATGTGGTACTGGCATTCCAACCTCGACGCTTCCATGCGTCCGAGGAGCCAACCGCAGAAGGGCTGAAACTCTGTGTGGGTCGCGTGCCCTGGCATCCTCCTTCTGTCGCGCCCTTTCTTCAAGCACGGTCCGTAAGTCGGACAATCTAGCCAATTCTGTTTACCTGGATGATGTTTGGTGCGAGTGTGAGGGCCGATAGGTACTTCCCTCTGTGTAAGACCTTAGTGATCTCGTTCTCTCAGACCTGGAGTAACGAGTTCTGGAAGTCCCTGATTGAGTGTCGCTCGTCTTGAGGCTTCTACTCTCTGCTTGCGATGTCGTGGTATGCCTACTACGATCTTCTGAGTGGTGAGGAGGCGCATTGCCTTTGCGCCCCTCTCCTGTCGCCACCCCTTTTTCCTTGATCTAGCGCTTCATGGCCTCCATGTCCACCGCCATCTTCTTTATTAATTCATCTTGCTCCTTCACGCGGTCCTCCAGAACTTGAGGATCAATCCTCCGCCTTTGTCTGTCAGGACTTTGTGAACGAGAGTGACGGGGGCTGTTAGTTCGCCTCCTCCCCTTTGCATCCCTCCTGGGATTCTATCGCTGCGGCTCCAAGTCCGCCATGGGAGGGATAGAAGGTAGGCCTTCGCGCCTTGCACCCCCCTCTAGTGTTTGTCCGTCGATGGCGGACTGCGGCAAATCTTCGTTGTGCGCCATTGCTTCTAAAGAGGAAAAACTTGATCAAGAGGTTTTGTTCTAGTCTGATCTTCCCACAGACGGCGCCAATTGTACAGGCACGAAATATTCTTCCCGTGTAATCCTGTTGATCAAGTCTGCGCTCCTCCGTACGACGTCGCTTTATCCCCTGAAAATACAAACGTGAGCTAGCCGGCGGGTGTGTGCCAGATACCTCTCTGATGCCAAAGTCAGTAAAATAGACAAAAGCTCTGTGTATTCGAGAATCAAAGTTGTGTTACCTCTCCATAGGTGATGTTTGTGAGCTTTTATAGGTTCCATGTGGCACAATCCTAGTAGGGCTTTTATTCCTCCATGTAGAGTCCTTCTAGGATTCACTCTCCTGAAAGATAATGCTTATCATTCAACACCCCACTCACTGCTTAAACCAAGTGAGATGGTCTTACCATGACCGGACTCCAACATCACCGCGGTAAGCATGGCTATGCTAAGCTGCAGATTAGACCGAGATAACTCTACCTCAGTTCTTCCATTCACTACTCCTACCACGGTTTTCCCAGTGCTGACCATAGTATTGCTTAGACAGTGCTAACCATTAGCTAGGTCTGACAGAGCTAGCTGCGCTATACCGTGACCGTACTAACTCTGAGTGCGGCAACCTGGCGATCGAGCTATCCGTAGTACTCTCCGGGACCAAGATAACAATAGGCTCTCAGGAACCGGACTAACTTTAGGGCTGTTTGGGACCGGACTAACTTCAAGGTTCTGGGACTGGACTAATTTTCAAGGTCTTTTTACTCTGCCCTCCGTATTGTGGCCTATAACGGCCCATTGCCCAGCTCGGCCCAATTTATAAATATAAATTACCCTCTCAAATGGTATACTATTTTCCATATCAAATTATATTAATGTCAAATTTTATGTCTAAAGTTTAACAAAATGGAAAAAAAAATAAAATAATAATAATAATAAAATTGATGAAAGTTCTCTCTATCTGTTGAGACCACAAATGACATTTATACTTGATTTTTTTAAAGAAAACAGGAAAAATAGAATATTCACCAAATTTATGTTCATACCAAGAAGTGAAATTTCGTTATGTATCGGTCAAAGTGACCAAAACTTTTCAATTTTGCTGGAAAACAACGAAATAGAAGTTGAAGGTTGAAATTTCAAAGGTTTGATGAAAATGGTGTAGTTTCACGTGTTTCAACCGAAGCACTGTCATTTCAATTGAAAAATAATGGGTGTGTTTGGTTTGTATTTTGAGATAATTTTAATTTTTTTTTAATGTGTGTTTTAGTTTGGTTATATATTTTGAAAATAGTTTTGGAATTTGAGAGTTTGAGATGATTTGATATTTAATTGTAGTCGAGTAAATGTGTGTGAAAGAAAAAGTGATCGAGAATGAGAGAAGAGAGAGGAGAGAGGAGAGAGGAGAGAGAAAAAGTGATTGATTGATATGTAGGAGAGAGAAAGTGATTTTGAAAAAAAATTTCAAAAAATTTAAACTAAACAAAATTTTAGAATTTTTTCTCAAAAATTATATGGGAAACTTACCAATAAGTACCATACACAAAATTCAAAACTCATCTAATCCTAAAACAAAACACTTGCATCAATTAGTCTTATATATTTTTAATTGTTATCAAAAAATCCTAATTTTTTAAAAAAAATTTACAGATGCTGCTATATCACATTACTATCGGACTTCTGTCTGACAGTCACCGAATACTCGCCGGAATGTTCAACATTATCGGAAAGTCATCAGAGTATCATTGGAAGTTCACCGGAGTATTCTGAACATCAATTAAAATTGTCGGAATGTCCAAAACGTTCTCTGGACGTTAAGAATATCGTTTGACACTCACAGAAATATCTAGAATATTACTGGAAAAAAAAAATGAAGAAATGAGAGTGAAAAAACATAACAAAATGTGTTAAATATTGATAAAGTAAAATAAAAAAAAATGTAACGACAAAAAAAAGTAACAATGGGAAAAAAAATGTTATTTTTTAATTTTTTTAGGATTTAAGCAAATAATCTCAAATATTGATCAAACTGAAAAGTAAGCTTTGAAACTATAAAATGTTACATTTTCAAAGCAAAAATCTATTAGGCATTTATCCTTATTAATCAAACTAAAAAACATGTTATACAACTGCAAAATTTTACAATTTTAAATCATGATTCATTCTAGCACCAAAAAAATTGAAACTGTAAAATTTTACAGTTTTCACTCCTGTAACTAAAACTTGAAAACAACTTGTTCAGAATTTGAAAATTTTCTCCATTAAAGTAGAAAACGAGAAGTGTATAGTAGAAAAAATATAGAAAATTAAGAAATCGAAAGAGAGAGGCATATATAGAGAAATGATTATACTCCAACAATTATTTTTTGTTTAGATCTAGTCGAATCTGATGTAAATCTACTTTGATCTTATGGATCGACTCATCTTGTTCATCAGAAACATATCTTCTTCACCATCGGTGAGGGTGAAGTAAGGAGTTGGTGGTCAGTGGTTGTCGGTATCCGATGGTAGTTGTCGATTGTCGCTGACTATATATTAGAAAGAGAAAGAAAACGAGCAAGACATGGTTGTCTGTTGACGATCGCTGAAAATCAAAAAGAGAAAGAGACAGAGAAGAACAAAAATGTTAAAGGTCATTTAGGTATAAACAAAAGGTTGTGAGATTAAATAGGTCACATCTTTTCAAAGAGGACTTCTTTATAATTTGTCCAAATTATATTTTGAAATACAAACTAAACAAACCCAATGAGTATGAGTGCCTCTAATAAAGGCTAAGTTATTCAAAAAAAAAAAAAAAAAAAAAAAAAAAAAAAAAATTGATTTTTGCAGAGATACTTCAGCAAAACATCAAATTTGGGGGATAAAGCAACATAGAGAGAGAGAGAGAGAGTGAGTGTACATACAACCTGTGTTTCTATATGGCAGACTTCATACGACCATTAAATACATGCTCCATATTTTCAGTTCACTTCCAATCACTAAAATAACTACGCAAGCATCTACCACGTAACTTTAGGTGCCTTTGGAACGGCCATTATAGAATGAAGTTTTATCAACTGCTATCACATCATGATCCTTTTCATCTTCTCGAGAAGTATTTTAGCTCAATCTCCATTCCCAAGAATAATCTTCCACATGTCATTTTTTCCACCATGAGGTGCCTCTTCGTTGCGAGATGTGGGAAGTATGGTTGAGAAGACGAACGCACTTCCACATCTGGAGTGGACTACAGCGACATCATATCAAATCTGGAGACGATGGTGGCATCATATTAAATATTATGGTTGTATATGGTAAAATAAAATAAAATTAAGAAGTGTACATTATCAAAAATGATATATAATTGGGCCAAGGTAACATTACACCAAAAGCTAAAATAAAATTAAAAATTAAAAAATTAAACAAGAAGAAGAAGAAGAAGATGAATTAAGGGATAAGGCTTTGGGTGCCACGTGTAGGAGCTAGGGGCAACCATGTGGCTTGGTGCCCACAGTTGCCTCCTTATAAATAGGGGAGGATTTGCTTAGATCAAGCCAAACAAAAAAAGGGAAAGAAAATACTAGAAGTAAAGAAGGTTCTTAAAAATAGAAAGAAAGAGTGAGGTATTAATTTTAAGGTAAATTATATTATACCTTGAGTCACTAGAATATATTTTACGCATGTTTTGAGTTACAATAATTTATTTTACGTAATTTATATTTTCAAAATTATATTAATATTTCAATTACGTTAATTACTTTCTGAACTCCATTTGCTTAAATTGAAACCCATGGATATGTTTGTTTAAGTTTTAATAGTTATTTGACAATAATTTTATAAACAATTATATTTTGTAAGTACTACCACGGGAGTCCCATGTCTTGAAAGTGGAAAGAAAGAGTGATGTATTAATTTTAAGGTGAGTTATATTATACCTTGAGTCACCATAATTTATTTTACGTAATTTGTGTTTTATAAATTATATTAATATTTCAATAACGTTGAATATTTTCTAAACCCTATTTGCTTCAATTGAAACCCATAGATATAACTGTTTATTCAAATGTGTTTTGAGTAATTATTTTATACGTACCACCACGGAGGTCCCATGCCTTAGGGGACTTAAATAAACTATTGGCTTCTGATTGGTCACTTTGTGACCCTCTGTCTGTCATGGATCCATTGACTCTCTGATTTCTGGTGTGAAACAAAGTGTTGTGTGGAGCTAAGTGCTACACTATTGTGGAAACCACTTTTAGAATCCGTACGAGCCATCTCTTGAATCCGTACCTTTGTGTTGTCATGAATCCGTTGACCTCTATTCTGACTGTCACTCATGTGACCTCTGTTCTGTTTTGTTCTGTTCTGTACCGTGGTTGTAGCTATTTACGTAATTTCTGTATTTCAGTTTCTATCACTTAAATAATTTGTTTATTCAAATTAAGTTATGTTAATGTTTTAAATTAAATAACTATTCATGATTATTTTGTGTCCCTTATACTCTTGGCATAATATTTTTGACTCTATCATGTGCTTATAGCTGTTTACTAATTTTCAGGAAACAATGCAATTCAGAAATAACTTTTGGAGAGTCTTAGACGCGGGGCTGCGAAATAGACACACATAGCACTTTTATAGTTTTTATAATTCTAATTTTCATATGTAAATATCGGCCTTCCTGGTTTATAAATTTTGTTATAAAAATAGAAATTTCAATGATTATTTTAGTGCCCTCACTTAAATATTTTTCCGCTTGCGTTTAGTAATTTATTTAAGAATTGGCCATCACGATACTTAACCCTTGGATATGGGCAGCGGGTCGTGACAAGTGGTATCAGAGCCTAAGTTTTTTAAATTATTTTTATCAAAGCATTGAACCATAAGACACATGCACAAATAGGATGGGAGAAACGTTGAGCTATATTACAGGTTGTATTTAAATTAAATATTTATGTAGCAACAATTGTGATATATATAATTATGGTATTTCATTAAATTTTGTAATTAAGATGAGTTATTTGTTAATTTAAATATAATTGTATATATCTTTCATGTATATGCTGCATAATTTGAAAAAAAAAATTTAAAAAATATTTTGACTTTTTAAAAGTGGGTTCAAATCTATAATCTTTCAAAATTTATATAAAAAAAAATCATAAAAATACAAATTTTGAAACTATTCACGGATAAAAGAAATAGAAGTTCATCTCAAATTCCTTCAACTCTTGCATATGATCCTATCATTTTATTTCCATTCGTTTGTTTAATTTTTATTTTATTTTATTTTTTTTATTTTCGGAAACAAAACCAATGAAAAGTTTTTAAAGTCACCCATTGTTTCTCATTTTGGCCTAAAATAGATTTTGACAAACAAACAGTAAGTTGTTTTTGGTAAAGTTTTTTTTTGAGGTAATATTTTATATCAGATTAATCATCAAATATATATTTATTAGAGTGCGCAGCGGATAGCTTACACATATGACAAATTTCGAGGATGAAATTTTTAAAAGGAGGGAAAATTTTAATAACCTGAAAAAATTTAAGTTGTTCCTTAAATTTTATACTAGTATTATTTAATTATAAATAAGAAAAAAAACCCTAAAGGTCTCATTAAATATTCTGTAAAAGTAAAATAAAATATTAAATATTATTGTTGTATGTGATAAAAAAAATTAGGAAGTTTATATTATCAAAAATGATATATAACTGGGCCAAGGTAACATTACAACAAAAGCTTAAAAATAAAAAAAAAATAAAAGAAGAAGAAGAAGAAAAAGAAGAAGACGAAGAAGAAGATAAACATGAATTAAGGGATAAGGCTTTGGGTGCCACGTGTAGGAGTTGGGGGCAACCTTGTGGCCTGGTGACCACAGTTGCCTCCCTATAAATAGGGGAGGATTTGCTTAGATCAGGCCAAACAAAGGGAAATAAAATACTGGAGGGAAAGAAAATACTAGAAGTAAAGAAGATTTTTGAAAATGAAAAGAAAGAGTGAGGTATTAATTTTAAGGTGAGTTATATCATACTTGAGTATCATAATATATTTTACATATATTTTGAGTTACAATAATTTATTTTATGTAATTTATATTTTATAAATTATGTTAATATTTTAATTACGTTAATTACTTTCTGAGTTCTATCTACTTAAATTGAAATCCATGGATATGTTCGTTTAAGTTTTAATAGTTATTTGACAATGATTTTATAAAAAATTATGTTTTTTAAGTACCACCATGGGTGTCCCATGTCTTGGGAGACTTAAATAACCATTGGCTTCTGTTTGACCACTTTGTAGTCCTTTGTTTGTCATGGATGTATTGACTTCTGTTCTGTGTAAAGCTAAGTACTATACTATTGTGGAATCCACCTCTAGAATCTATATCAGCCACCTTTTGAATCCGTACATCTGTATTATCATGAATCCATTGACCTCTGTTCTGTTATGTTTTGTACTGTGGTTGTAGTTATTTACACAATTTCTATATTTCAATTTCTGCCACTTAAATAATTTGTTTATTCAAATTAAGTTATGTTAATATTTTAGCTTAAATAACTATCCATGGTTATTTTATGTCCCTTATACTATTGGCATAATATTTCTCACTTTGCCATGCGCTTATAACTGTTTACTAATTTTCAGGAAACAATGCAATTAAAAAATAACTTTTGGAGAGTCTTAGATGTGGGCCTGCGGAATAGACACACATAAAACTTTTATAGTATTTGTAATTCTAATTTTCATATGTAAATATCGGCCTTTTTGGTCTATAAATTTTGTTATAAAAATAGAAATTTCAATGATTATTTTGGTACTTTCACTTAAATATTTTTCCGCTCGCGTTTAGTAATTTGTTTAAGAATTGGCCGGAGGTAACTTTAGTTACTAACCATCACGATGCTTAACCCTTGTGTACGGGAAGTGGGTCGTGACAGTGTCGTCAGTATCGATAAAGGTGGTGCTGTCTGTAGATACCCCATTTTTGACTGACCTTTAGACTCAGACGTTAATATTTGAGCGCTCGGTGATGTTGCATATTGTGCTCGTTCTGAGGTTTCAGAGTCTCGGCTGCGAGCCTTGCCTCCGGACTTCGGGGCTCTTTTGTGCCTTGCCTCGGTTTGCGAACTAGGTCCTGTTTTCTCTGTTTTGTCTTTCTGAAGGGAGGGAGAGGTCTCGTAGATCATCTCTCAGTGGCCGTAGGCCATTTTTTCCGTTTGGAGCCCGGTTTCCGATTTTCGGAGCCGTCGGCCGTGTGTCTCGGTTCGGGACCGCTTAACTACCTCCGTTTACTCCGATTTTTGGCACACATCTTATTTCCTCCCTTTAGAGGAACACTGTGGCCCTGGAGACCACCTTCGTGGTCATACGCCACTTTCGATGCCTAATAGCTTGCTTTCGGGGCCCCGAACCCCTCGTTTTGGCCCTCAAACCTTCGTTTTGCATCCGTTTTGGTCCATTTTTGGTGGAGACCCTATTTTCATTGCTAGGGTGGTGGTAGGATGGTGGCCAACCACCTCTTCCCCTGAAAAGCCAGTTTTCTCATTTTTTCTCTCCAAAAGCCGATTTTTCTGACAGAAAGCTGGTTTTTTCTCACTTTTGAGCCACATTTTCTGGCTTTTCATACTACCATTGTGTTGTGCTCATATGGGAGGCCACCAATATGGATAGGCTGGCCAGAAATTCATCTTGAACCTTTTGAACCTTGCTTAAAAGCTAGCTTTTCTCTCTCCTGGGTCACTTTTTCTAGTTTTTCTCCACAGCTGTATTCTACTCATCTGGGAGGCCACCTTTCTGGGTAGGCCGACCAGCAATTTTTGTTGACCCTTTTGACCCCTGGTCGGCTGACCAGGGGGGGTGGCCGGCCGGCCACTTGAACTGGCCGGCCTGCTTATTGCTTTTGCCCTTTCAGAGTGTAATCCAGCTGTGCCAGCTGGAGACCATTTAGTGCATCCTCCATACACGTGTATGGAGGATCTTTGAAGCTTCCAAGAGAAGATTTGGCCTCTCTTCTATATAAGAGAGGCTCTCCTCTTCATATCTAGGGGTTAGACATTTTTGGCCAAGGCACATAACCTCCCACCTCCATTGCTACTATTCCAAGCTCCAAAACCCTAACTTCCTTAGTCCATTTACACTACAACCCTTAGCACCACACCTCCATCATCCATTCCAGCACCTTGGAAGCCATTTGTAGAGGTTGGAAGCTCATCAACTTGGTCCAAAAGCTGCTAGAGGTCGGCTCTTCAAGGGTAAGTCCTCATTTCCCCCATTTTTGCATTATTTTGCCCTATACCTTAGCTCCATTTGAAAGCATTTTAGAGCCTTGGTGTAAACTAAATATAGTCTTATTTTGAGCTCTTCTTCATGTTTGTTTAAGAACACTTTTCTATTTGAGGCCTCCTACACCCTTGCATGCTTTACCCCTCTTTGTAGGCCTATTTTGCATCATATCTTGGTCCTATTTGTGAGCACTTTCGAGATTTGCTATAAACTGTAAAGTGACTTATTTTGAGCCCTTATTCAACTTTGTTTAAGGGCACTTTACTGTTTGAGGTCATCTACTTCCTTGTTTGTTCAATCTCTCTTTTAGGGCTATTTTTGCATCATACTTTAGCCTTACTTGTGAACATTTTCAAGGTTTGTTATGAACTGGAAAAAGTCTTATTTTGAGCTCCTCTTCAAGTTTTGTTAAGGTCCTATTTCTGTTTGGGGTCATCTTCCCCCTATGCATGCTTCATCTCTTCATGATTAAGGCTATGCATTAGAGCACTTGCATTGGCCATGGTTTGGCCTCTTAGCCACTGAAATCTAGTGGATTTTCAGTGGCTTTGATGCATTTTTGAGGGCCAAAATTAGAGGGGGGTGACCCCCTCTCTCATTGTCTTGTTTGGGGATCTTTTGGACCTTCCAAAGGGGCTCTATTTTTCATGCGTTGAAGTCACTTTTTGGGCTCAATTTTGTGGGTTTTAAGGTCTACCTTAGGTCTGTCCGGGGTCCTTTTGATCATATTTTATGTCTATAGTGCATGTGTAGAACAATTCCATTCAAGGCCTTTTGAGGGGGCCTTTCTTAGCATGTTTCTAGATTGATTTCAGGGCCAATTTTGTGAGTTTTAGGGCTGTCATAACTTATTTCCAGAGTTATTTTGGTCATGATAAGTGTCTATCTTGTATGTGCTTAACAACCCCTTGAATGGCCTTCCAAAGAAGCCCCTCATTTTTGCATGCATTGGCTGCATTTCAGTGATTATTTGGGCATATTTTGGCATGTTTTATTCACTGTTTTTAGCTGGTTTGGTGATTTCTCATTTTCTTCATATACATGCCATATAAACCATGTTTGCTAGTCAATGTTGCATGCTACTTTAGTCTATCATTTTAGCATCTTTTGGCCATGCTCTAAACTAGAAATATGCATGTTTTGGGACTGCCTTGGTTCTGTCTTTAGACTTTATGATCAAATAATGTTTTCTTTGTATACTTGTGATTCAATGCATGTGCCTAGTATTGAGTTTCGGGGCTTATTCCATGCATCGGGTGCCATATTTCCATGTTTCGGGACCATTTAGCATTATGTTTCAATGCTGAAAATTACATGTTTGAATGCCATGCTTCATCCTTGCCATGTTTTGATAGAGTGGCATTCATTGCCTTAGGTTCGGTCCTCGGTTTGCGTGCATGTGTGCACGCATTTCGGTCATCTCATATTCATCTTAGGGCTACTGATGTGAGTGTGGCTGAGGTCCACTCATGTTGGTGTAAGTCCATCTGGCAAAGCAGTCCATGTTTGGCACTTCTTTCAAAAAATCTATTTTCAAAAACGATTTGCTTGATTTGGCCTCTTTGATGATTCATCGGTCCTGCATTGCACTCTGCGAGATTAGATACAGGACCATGACATTGAGTCCTGAACTGTAGTGACCCCAAATGAACAACACGGGATTCATCCTCCCGGGACGTTCGGGGACGTCTACAGTTTCTGGCCACTCTGCTGGGGAGTTTAGTAAACTTGACTTGAACTCATGATATTTTGTTTTGATTACACTTGTGTGTTTCTTTGCATTGCATTCGCATTGGTGCGCCTAGGACACCGTGTTTGCCATCTGTTATTCCTGAACGATTTGCCGGAGGCTCGCTTCGAGAAGCGTGCCATAAGGCTGACCAGTTACGGGCTCTGCCAGTATGGGAGCACAAATCCTAGTTTTACCGGGGCACCCTTTTGACCATTCGACCTAGTGCATATTCGGAATCCATAGTGACCATTCCAAACTAGGACAGGTTGTTTACCCGTTTATAGGTTGTTTGAAACTGCTGCGTACGTAGTGAAACCCTAGTTCCTGACAAAATAGGACAGGGAAACCTTACCCCAACATAGGGGTGTTTTGGCTCTTACTTGTTTGTTATGTGCTTTTAGAGTGTGTCTCTATACAAATGCATGTATCAGTTTGCAAGTTTGGGCATCAGGCCTGCGGGCACCAGATTAGTGTTTCTAGGTATCAGGCCTGCGGGCACCGGTTCAGTATTTCTAGGTATCAAGGGCCTGCGGGTGCCAGTTCAGTATTTTCGGAATCAGCTATCTGCGGGTATCAGATTCAGTTTCGGGGACAGTGATTTGGGAATAGTGATTTGGGAATAATGATCAGTCTTTGAGAACAGTGTACCATTTGCGTGTTAATTATACCCAACTGTGTGTTGTGTTTATTTACGCCGTTATGCTGTCCATTTGTCTGCTCGTTTATTTCCTTATCATTACTTTATTTACCTGTTTGCTAGGTAGTTTAGCACAATTGCTTCAAACCAAGTAGATATTCCCCAAGCACTCTGGACAAGAGGTCGCCGACTCAATCGATCTGAGGATGTGGTCGACGGACAACCAGTGTTTCACTCTCTACCCCCGGTTATCAGACGGAGGCTGAAAAGGCGCAGCGTATCTAAGCAGAGGTTGCCAGAGCAGCGGATTACCCCATCAGTGGACAGTCGGATTGAGATCCCAATTGTTGCTATAGAGATAGACCTGCCAGTAGTTTAGGCAGATCAGGGCAGTATGGCGGGACCGACAGGAGTTGAGGAAATGATGCGTCAGATGCAGGACACCATAAGAGCCATGCAGCAGGATGCTATTCGCCGAGATGAGTTTGCCAAACAACAGGCCGAGATGATGGCCCAGCAGGCAGAGTTAATTTCCAGGTTACAACAACAAACTGGGGCATCTGCTTCACACCCAGTTCCTCTCCCACCAGGAATCCCGGCACCCGAAGAGGCACCAAATGTCCAGGCAGATACGGACATACCAACGGGGCCAGCTCCGCCCCCAATTCTGCCCCAGCTATCTAAGGCTCCCACGCCTGTCAATTAACCGGACTCTCCCTTCGAGTTCGAGGTAGACCATACAGCACTGAAATTGAGCAAGCTTGAGAAGTTGTTCAAGAAATCCCAAGGGGTAAAGGGTATTTCGGATATCGAGGACGGATATACCGACATGGCTGTGACGCTGCCGGATAGGTTTAAAATGCCGCAAATTGATCGCTTCGACGGATCTGGGGACCCCATGGTACATCTCCGGCTATTTTCAGATATACTACGGCCAATTGGCCTCACCAGACCACAAAAGCTTTCACTATTCGGCCGGACCCTGTCGGGTGTAGCCGCTATCTGGTATGCGAAGTTAGAGGATGATGTCAAGCGGAGTTGGGATGAAATGGCCGAGGCCTTTGTCGCGCAATACTCTTACAATACCCAAATCGAGATTACGACCCGAGATCTTGAAACAACGTGGCAGGAGCCTAAGGAGAGCTTCTCGAATTTCGTAACTCGGTGGAGGGTGAAGGCTTCAATGATGACCCTGAGGCCTACCGATAAAGACCAAATCAGAATGATTGTGCGCAATCTCCAGCCAAAACTGATGCAAAAAATGATTGTGCTCCCCTTTCCCACTTTTTCAGATCTACATGAAATGGGGGTACAAATTGAAGATGCAATGAAACAGGGTCTGATTGACCAAGATAGAGAGTAACCCCGAAGAACTTTCAACCGCAACAACAACACAGGCACTAGCAATGCCACAAATGCCAGAGCTTCAGAAGTAAGCGTAGTCACCACCATTCCCCCTCCCCTTCCAAGACCCATGACAGCTATACCTTCCTCCGGCGCGTCCGGAAGCAACACACAAACCACTCAATTCCAACCCAGAGGCCAAAGAACCTTCACCCCACTGTGTATGCCCCTGTCCAAGGCTCTAGGGGTATTAATCAAGAAAGGGCACTTAAAGCCCCTGGAGCTGAGGCCATTGCCAAATCCACTCCCTTATTCTCATAACCCGGCAAAATACTGTGCATATCACCAACAACACGGTCATGACACTGACCAATGTTATAGATTGCGTCATGAGATTCAAGACCTCATTGACAAGCAGGTGATTGTACCTTCAGAAAAACCCAATGTCACAACAAACCCTCTCCCACCGCACAACCAAGCTCCACCTCCCAAAAGAATCAACTTCATCCAGACTGGGGTCGTGTCTTACGATCCCAGCATATATATCACTCCTTCCCACCTGCCTAAGCCGGAGGTGCGCCTTCTTGATTGCACTGGCTCTTTGTGCATGTTGGACATCTCCAGAATCCAACCCCAGCCAATGGTCGTGACTGGCAAAGATAGGACAGAGGAGATTTTGGAGGGGGATGGAATTGTTCAATCAGGGTTTGAGCAGTCTGGGAGTGTCGCTGGGGAAACCTACGATCCGAGTGATTACATTCTGCCAGCAGGCCGGTTTGAGCCCAATATTGAATTGCCAGAGAGGGTAGAGCTGTGTGTGATCCGAGAAAATGGATTTGAGCAGGGGACAAATGATTTGACGGTTGTGGAAGAGGACTTGGCCAACCTTCAGTTTTTCAACGATCAAGATCCGGGAGGCGCGACAATCGACTGGTTTGATTATGAGGAATCAACACAGGCTACTGGGTGGCTTGATGACTTGCCAGATGTTGTTGACGAAGCTCAATTGGAGCAAGGCCCGGCATATCAGTGGTGGCTGGAAGGACCGAAAGTCAGAATGAATCGCCGGAGAGCGCCGGTGCTAAGAATTCCGCTCGAGACTTGGGCATTATGAATACGGGAATTGTTGAACAGCCAGTTGTATTGATGCAGCTGGAACAAGAAAGGTTTGAGGATGCCGAGAGAATTAGGAAAGCTAAGGGCCTTGAGGGGACTGAGAGTGCTGTGTGCACGAAGATAGAGAATGCTACGAGCATGTGGATGGAGAGTACTGCGAGTGCAATTGAACCGGAGCCAGGCAGGTGTCTGTTGGCTGCCGACGAAATGTGGTGGGAAGACGATGATTTATGTCTTGCTCACACGGATAAGGATTGGGGGAGTAATCTGCCAGATGATACCTGGTATATCGGTGAGGTCGATCATATGACGAGAAGCGGACGGTATTTCAAGCCCCCGCACCTAGACCAGCCGGAGGCATCTGGGAAGGATAAGGAAGTTGAGAGACAGAAGGAGAAGCAAGTCGAAGAAGAGGCTGTACTGAAGTAGTTAAAGAAGATACAAGCAGACATCTCCATCTGGGGACTGCTTATGGCATCGTGAGTGCATCGACAAGCTATCTTATCGGCCATGGACAAGGCCAAGCTCTCTATAGACACTGCGCCCAAACAGCTGGTAGGCTTAGTTTTTCTGGGAGGAGCTACCCCGATGTTGACCTTTTCTGACAAAGAACTGCCACCTGAGGGTGCGAACCACAACAAGCCACTCTACATCTCCATGGAGTGCAGAAATAAATGGATACCCGTGGTGCTTGTCGACACAGGGTCCGCCATCAATGTATGTCCAGTGAGGACTGCCTATGCAATTGGCTTGAAGACCGCAGACTTTGTGCCAACAACCCAGGTGATTCGGGCTTACGACAACACAAGCAGAGAAGTCATGGGGACAGCGAAAATTCAAACCAAGGTTGGGCCGGGGCAGCATGAAATTGACTTTCACATCGTAGAGGTTCCCGCCACTTTCAATTTGCTTTTGGGGCGGCCGTGGCTGCATCAAGTGAAGGCAGTTTCTTCTACCTTGCATCAAATGGTGAAATACCTCCATGGAAAGGGAGTAGCCATTGTTTTGGGGAATTCATCGATCCATCCACCGCCGGAAGTATCTACGCTAGTTTTGGAAATTGAGCACGGTATGGAGGATGTGTTCTTATCCGATTTTACCCTAGCTGAGGCCCGGGTCGTGCAGAACATCTTAGCTGTTAATGAGGGGGTGTATGTCAGTGCTCAATCGGTATACCTCATAAACAAGCTTCAACATATCCCTAGGATGGGATTGGAAAAGAGCGGCCGGAAGGGCGTCGCAGCATCGGCCGAGGTGCCACATAACCCACATACCTTTGGTTTGGGTTATCTGCCCACCAAAGAGGATTGGATAAGGAAGGGTACGGAGATGGCTGGGAGAGCCAGAGCGAAGAAGGTGGGGAAGCCTTTTGACTTAATGCACCGGCCCATTCAGGGTACCCTAAACGGACGCTTCATCTGGGAGGGGGAGGACTTTCTGTTCTGTGGCTTCCCAGAGCCGTGACTGAACGCGGAGAAGAAGCGCGTGCCGGAGTTTGAGATCTTCTTTGACCTGCAGTTACCCGGGGATGGCGTTGCCAGAGAGCAGACGGACCCAATAGCTGAGGTTGAGCAGAGCAAGAAAGTGGAGTCTGAGGACGCCGAAAGTGAAATGGGGGTAGCGCTGGCATGTCTACTTTCAGATCCTTCGATCAAACAGAAGTGCTTGGGGGATAACTTCTCGGTATGCGTGATCGGGAATGGAACGGCTGCAGGCCTACCGGCAAACATTTTGGATGCATCTATCGCACCCTCTCTCATTGGGCAGTATGAAGAGAGATTTTTGTCCAGCAGCACCGGGTCAGGTAGTGAGCCGGAATCTGATCCCACCGAATCTTGTGAGTTGGAATCAGGTTCCAGCTCGACTGAGTTTGAGTCTGGTAATCCTGGGGATGATAACCCGGATGCCACAGTCTTGTCCAGGTCGTCTTTTTCTTTCTCTTTTGAGTCTGTTGTAATCGAGGAATCGGACGATTTGGATGTGCTTAATGAGAATCAAGTAGCTGTGGTTTCTGAGTACTTTTCTGTGCCCTTGATTTATTGCATTAATTCAGACTTTCAAAATTTTGATGAAAACGGGGAGGAAGAAATTCCTCCGGTTTTGCGATGCTTAATTGAACAAGAGTAGGAAAGATTTGTTAAACCCTTAATGGATGAAATCACTACCGTGAATGTCGGTACTGAGGAGGACCCGCGGCTGGTCCAAATCGGGTCCACGTTGTCTTCGGAGGAACGTGAGCGCTTAGTCGCTTTATTAAAAGATTTCAAAGATGTTTTCGCGTGGTCCTACGGAGACATACCTGGAATCGATCCTGAGATTGTAAAGCACCGGATCCCTCTTGACCCCGAGGCCCGACCCGTTAAGCAAAAACTCAGAAGGATCCGCCCGGATTGGGCTCTCAAGATTAAGGAAGAAGTCACCAAGCAAATTGACGCAGGTTTCCTGCAGGTATCCGAATACCCGACTTGGTTGGCCAACATTATTCCAGTGCCGAAGAAAGATGGTAGGATCCGAGTATGTGTGGATTTCAGGGATTTGAACAGAGCTAGTCCGAAGGACGACTTTCCCTTGCCGCACATTGATGAGTTAGTAGACTTCACAGTGGGGCATGCTTTGCTTTCGTTTATGGATGGCTTCTCAGGCTACAACCAGATAGTAATGGCACCTGAAGACCGAGAAAAGACTGCCTTCACCACCTCGTGGGGGACATACTGTTACAGAGTGATGCCGTTTGGGCTAAAGAACGCTGGAGCTACATATCAACGGGCCGCGACCACAATATTACATGACATGATCCACAAAGAGGTTGAGGTGTACGTGGACGACATGATTGTCAAGTCCAAGGAAAGAGAGGGCCACTACACCGCCTTGCAAAAGTTCTTTCAAAGGATTAGAGAATTCCGGTTGCGGCTGAATCCTCAGAAATGTACGTTCGGTGTTACAGCAGGGAAAATGCTGGGATTTCTCATTACACAGAGAGGTATCGAAGTCAACCCTTCCAAAATCAAGGCCATCCTAGAAATGCCACCACCAAGGACTGAAAAGGAGGTGTGAGGCTTTCTAGGTAAAGTGCAATTCATAAGACGGTTTATCTCAAAATTAACCTTCACATGTGAACCACTTTTTGGTCTCCTGAAGAAAGGAAAGAAATTCCAGTGGGACGGCCGATGCCAAGCTGCTTTTGAAAAGATCAAGGAATATTTACAGAACCCACTTGTGTTGTCACCACCAGAACCGGGAAGACCGTTGATATTGTACCTTTCAGTGGCTGAGACCACAATGGGCTGCATGCTCGCGCAAGAATCAGAAGACAAAGTGGAAAGGGCCATCTACTATTTGAGCAAGAAGATGCTGGAGTATGAGACTCGCTACACACCATTGGAGAAGGCTTGCTTAGCCTTGGTATGGGCTACCAGGAAGCTGCGGTACTACCTGTTAGCTCACTCTGTAATGTTGGTTTCGAGATTAGATCCCATCAAATATCTCTTCGAGAAACCGGCACTTACGTGTAGGCTAGCTCGTTGGTTGTTGTTACTTTCCGAATTCGATCTAAAATATGTGACACGCAAGTCGGTCAAGGGAAGAGCAGTAGTAGAATTCTTAGCCGATCATCCAGTGGAATGGGGTGAAGCAGTTGAGTACTTATTCCCAGATGAGGCCATTTTGCATATCGACGACGAGTTTTCGACGATGTATTTCGACGGAGCGTCCAACCAGTATGGGTATGGAATAGGAGTGTTGCTGATAGCACCCGACAATTCCCGTATCCCTCTAGCCTTCAAGCTCCGGTTCAAAGTCTCTAACAACGAAGCAGAGTATGAGGCATGCATTGCCGGTCTAGAAGTAGCCCTGGAACTAGGGGCAAAACGGTTGGACGTCATTGGGGACTCAAACCTTGTTGTATCTCAAGCAAAAGGAGATTAGAAAGTCAAAGAAGAAAAGATGTTGATGTATCATCAGGCCCTGGACTTGTTAATTTCTCGGTTTGAGAAGCTAAACTTCGCTCATCTAGCAAGAGAGAACAACAGGTTCACAGATTCACTAGCAACTCTATCTTCCATGATAGACATCCCGTTCGGAGTCCGGATGCGTCCAGTCATTATTGACCAGAAGTTTGCACTAGCTTACGAGTCAATTACTACTATAGACGAGGTTCAAGATGAGAACCCCTGGTATTACCACATTTGGAACTTTTTAGAGAAAGAAGCGTATCCACCAGAGGCAAATGCCAAGGATAAAAGGGCAATCAAAAGAATGGCCGTTCAATTCATCATCTGCGGAGGTAAATTGTACAAGAGAGGTCATCTGGGAATGCATAAGCTGTGCGTTGAAGCTGAAGAATCAAAATGCCTGATGGAGGCCATCCATGGAGGAGAATGTGGAGCACATGTGAACGGGGTTATGCTGGCACGGAAGATCCTCAGACAGGGTTATTACTGGTCCACCATGGAAGAGGATTGTATCGGCTTTGTTCGGCGATGCCACAAGTGTCAGATCCATGCAAACCGCATGAACATCCCACCATCGAAGCTGTGCAATATGACTTCGCCATGGCCATTTTCAGTTTGGGGAATCGACGTGATTGGGGCTGTCACTCCGAAGGGGTCTAACGGGCATGAGTTCATCCTGGTGGCGATAGATTATTTCACGAAGTGGGTTGAGGCCCAATCCTATGCGGTGTTGAAGGCTTCGCATGTTGCAAAGTTCATCAGGAACAACATCATCTGTCGTTATGGGGTCCCAAACGAGGTCATTTCAGATAATGGTTCCCATTTCAAGAAGGAAGTGATTGACTTGTTGGAGAAATACAACGTGGCTTTTCATAAGTCGTCTACATACCGGCCGCAAACCAATGGAGCAGTTGAGGCCGCCTACAAGAATATCAAATACATATTGTAGAAGATGGTGGAAACCTACCGGGATTGGCCAGACAAGCTGCCATTTGCTTTGTGGGGCTACCGGACTTCAATTAGAGCTTTTACTGGGGCGACTCCGTATTCATTAGTTTATGGGATGGAGGCCGTTCTACCTATTGAAATTGAGGTTCCGTCTTTGCGAGTGCTGGCTGAGTGTCAGATAGCTGAAGCAGATTGGCAACAGAATAGATTTGAAGAACTCATGCCTTTTGACAAGCGCAGACTGAAAGCACTGTACCATGTTCAAGGCTATCAGCGTAGAATTGCCCGGGATTTCAACAAAAAAGTTAAGTCCAAGAATCTAAAAGAAGGAGATTTGGTGCTCAAAGACAACCGAGCTCCCATCCACGACCTAAGGGGCAAGTTTAGACCCAATTGGACTGGTCCCTACATCATCAAGTCAATCTGGTCAGGTGGAGCTGTGGTTCTAATGGACCTAGATGGCTTGGAGTTCTCGCTACCGATCAACATGGACAAGTTGAAAATATATTACCCCTGAGAGACTCGCTAGGCCGAAAACCCGAAAGGGCGACCTAGGCAAAAGTTAGAGCATTGAAAAAAATTGGAAAATAAAAACTGAGCTCGCAAGGTTGAAAACCCGCAAAGGGCGGCCTTGGCAAAAGTTATAGCGTAAAAGGAGAGTGGAAATACTCGAGTGAACCTAAGCCTGAACTACGTAAGGCTTGATTCCCATCTTTGGGATACGTAGGCAACTTCATCCTGAAGTTCAGCCATAAAATTTTCCCCGATCAACTTTGTCCATTTGATCATCTCGGCTATCTTTGTCTATTCAGCATTCAAGAGTTCGGTTATGATCTCCGGTGCAGTGCTCTTCAGACTAGGGGCAACTTTCCGTTGCTGTGCAGTGCCGCGGTACTCTTTAGACTAGGGGCAACTTTCCAGTTGTTGGGATCCGGGGTTGTGCATCTCAGTGACAGATTTCAGGCATGCCCAGTTCTGATTCCATATCGAAAATGGTTTTGAAAAGTTTTAATAAAAGTTGACTTTGTTCAAAATTAATCTTTTTACAACTTAGACCATTTTTGGACCAAAGCGGAAAATTTTCAGTACCCACAACCTTCAATTTCATTGATTTCAATACAGAGTTCTCCTGCTCTTGCAAACAAATTGAAGTTGGTTTTTTATTACATTCATAAGGAAAACTCGAAAGTTCTAATAAAGCAATAAATTCGGGGCATAGCTAAGTCAGGTGTTCCTGCGCCCCCTCCCAGAGCTGGTCGAAGTCTCTGATGCCAAAGTAGGCCCTTCCTGTGCCTCTTCATTGAGCCAATCCAAGCACTCATCAGACAAGGTGCAACTGAAAGTGGGAGCAGGGGTCAGGAGCTCTCTAGTCCTCCATGCTGTGGCATACCGGGCAAGCTGTGCGTCTCGAACCGAGAATGCAGCATGATACTCTATCCCCTCTGGCGGGCAAGTCTGATCATGGTCGAACTGGCGCCGGAACCGGAACGGAAAGTAGAACACACAGTGAGTCAGGCCAATCAACTGGATCCCGGTCTGCCGGGACATGCTATAGCTCATTGCCGGGAGATTTAGCCAAAGACAGCGCCAAGCAATGCGATCCGCAGACAAATTGCACATCCAGTCGAACCACCATCTCTCATCAAGGGCATCGGCTCGTCGTTGTTGAAAGAAGTAGCCGCAAGCTGAGTAGGCTGGGCAAGAGTCCACAACCTGCAATTTATCCATCAACCATACCTGGGGAGGGATTGGAAAATGAGAGAATAAAGAATAGAGAGACGTACGATAAGAGAAAAGTAAGAAACGGATTTTGTGAGAAAAACCGAGCCTGAGGGCCGAGTGATGTGAGCAATATATATGTGAGAAAGGGTGGGAAACATTACCTGCAGCAGTAGTGGACTCCCCGCGAATCTGGTCGTCTCTCGGTGATAGAAAGCATCCAAGCTCATCAGCGTCTCGGCCAATGTTAGGGCAATCCAGCTCTTTCCTTCTTTCAAGCCTTGAGCAACTTCAATCAGATGGATGCTAGATCCACTAAAGCCCGAGGCAAGCAAAAAGTGAGATAGCATGCACAAGCAAAGGGCGTGTTGCCGAAAACCTTGCCAATGTTGGTCGTCGTGGTTACCGGCATCAGAAAAGCGATGAATCAAGCCAAGGATATCCAGTTCCCCGTTGCAGATCAGAGACCGAGCATCGTGCATGGTGAGCCCACACATCTGTCCTAAAGCTTGGGTGTGACCAAAGCGAAGCTGGGACAAAATCTCTTCATGGCGCTCGGATTCCATTAAAACTTGAAAATCTTTGAAGGTCGGACACATCTCTTGGCCGCCGAAGCTAAAGACATGTGTTATCGGATTCCAAAACCTCGTCGCGGCATGAAAGAATGGAATGTGCAGCGAAGTATGGCTCAACGTGAATAGTGCATTCAAGCCGAAACCCCGGAAGTTCAACTTTTCCGAGCCATCTAGAGAAGCAATCCAAGCTGTGAGATTTTGGGTAAGAAATGCTTCCATTTTGGTGCAAAACTAAGATGAAATGAGAGAACCATGAGGCTGGAGTTTTTAAAGAGGATAAGGCACTGTTCGGAGGACACGTGTCGAAAATTTGGTGGTTGCCAAGCTAGGTGGCCGGCCGGCCACCTTTTCTGGCAGGCCGACCACCCCTCTCCCCTCCAATGCAAAAAGCTGGTCGGCCAGCTCCCTTAGGTGGTCGGCCATCAAGAGGAGGGTGGCTTTGGTCTTGTTCTAGCCTCTAGAAGAAAGTTCCAAGCATTTCCATGCAATGGGGGCCTTAAAGATGCAAGTTTTCCTATGTTTCAGATGCGTTCCGTCACCCAGATCGTCCGAAAAGTATTTCTTTATCGAGTTGTTGTTTAGTCTTGCTTATCGAGTTGTTGTTTTGCTTATTGAGTTGTTGTTTTGTTTGTCGAGTTGTCAAGTTTATCGAGTTGTTATGTTTTGTCGAGTTGACGAGCTTTGTGTATTGAGTTGTTACTCTTTGTTTATCAACATTGTTGTGTCTTGCTTATCGAGTTGCTTTGTTTGTTGCGTCAGTTCACTACCTGACTTGGCAATTTTCAATGCACGATTTCCATTCAATCTCATTTTTGTGCAAAATAATGTGATGCGATGCAAGAACATAAAATACAACACTTTTTTTTGAACAAAAGCTGTTTCATTCCATCATGTTTCCTTTGTTACAACATTTTACAACAAGGGTACAAGTTTTATAGAAAATAAAAAACTGCCTAATAATGTACAATGTGCTACAACTACTAGTAAAAAAGGAAAATAAAGCAGGAACATCTGTGCTCTCAAGCACAGGAGTAAGAGGCCCTCTTCGTCCTCTTCTGCGGAACAGCCTCAGCACCATCATCGCCATCTGAGTCAGAGCTGTCATCCTCGAGATCCTCCTCGGCATCATCTCCGCCCTCAGAACCAGACTCAGAGTCATCCTCTCTGCCAGCAGATGTCTCTGACTGACGATGCGCAGACTCCTCCTCCTCGCTGGACTCTTCCTTAATGATATGTGCTCGGCGCCCACCTCGTCTGCGAGACGACTCCCCTCTCCCGGCTCCTTGAGAAGGCCTAGATGGCCCAGCTCCTCCGGAAGGCCCAGAAGGCCCGGCCTGCGGTCTGGTATATATCGGTGGCATCTGAAAAGAAAGAGTACAATTTGAATACATCAGCCAAAATATGTATATCAGATGTACGGATAAAAAGCTACATGGAGTGGATGTATGCAAATATAGTACATGGATGTGGTGTGTGTCAGATGTGCTCTCTGCATACAGTCGGTCAATCAATGCAGTGAAATGTTCAAATTCAGCATGTCATCAGAAATATGATAAATGCAAGAAAACTGAACAGTACTGAGACGCCCATGATGGACAGCTGCGCCTCTCTCCGCAAGACCATGCCTTCGAGCGAGGCCACTAACCCGAGTAACCCCTCAGCATACTTTGTGGTAGGCTGCAGATGCAAGTGTAAATCATCAGTGAATGAATGAATGTCCAAGTATCTGAGTGATAAAGCAAAGCTGTAAAACATACCGGTGGTGAGTCAGGGTCTCTGGTGTATGGATGATCTGGCATAGGAGGCTCTAGCGGAATTGGGTAGGAAGCCCCGTATCTCCATCCCGTCAACTCAGTCGGGATACCTGGCCATCCGGCATCATGATAAGTTGGGAGAATCGGGGCGACCAGTCCAGCCCCACCTCTGGATGTGCCAGCCCTACCGGCCGAAGGAATGTCTCTGGCTCGGGTGCGACTTGAAGACGGCATGCCGGTAGACCTCCTTGAGGGAGTACGAACACCTGTCAATGGAGGCATCAAGTAGGTGTGACGGTAGGTCGCGTACTCCCCGTCCTCCAAATACAGCAGTGCATCAATGCCCAGCCTGGCATCAATAACACCCTAGGAAGTAAGCCTATCAGCGAGCCGCATATCGTCTGGGGGTGCTGAAGGGACACTCGGCTCAGGGAAGCCCATAGTCTGACGAAGAAAGCGTTCCCCCAGGAACCAGGCCCTACCAACTGGCCCCTCGAACAAGATCCTATACCAGAAGGAGGCCCATCCTCCGGCAAACTGGAATCGAAGATCCTCACCCAAAGGCGCCCAGGGCTGCCGTAAGATCTGCGGATAGCCAAAGCATAAGCCGATTAGAAATCGCAAATGTGCAAAATAAATCAAAGATCAACACATAAAGAATTGAGAGTTCTGACATACCTTGGTCGTCCGCACAGTGTTTAAATACTGCCGCAGGTAAGGGAGAGTCTCCCGGGGCCACGACCGGTACTGGCCTTCGAAGACGAGTGAATAAGGGGTCATGAGAGGGGCCTCCACCTCAAGCTCCGGGGCTAGCGTCGGAAAGTACGCGAAGACCCATAACTGTGAAAAACAAGGCAAAAGCCATTAAAATACAGAATGCTGAGTGCAGAATCTAAATACAGAATGCTGAGGGCAGAATGTAAGTACAGAATGTAAAGTGTGTTGTGTGTGCAATGTACAGATAATGAAAAATAGAAATGCGAATCAAGAGGGCAGAAGGTACCTCCCAGGCTTTCCAACAGCCGCCGACTATGTTCCATCGTCCGCGGGAGGTCGCACTCATATAGCAATAGAGGGTAGCCAAGCTGGCGCCACCCCAGTCATACTGACTAACCTGTGTGAGGTCTACCAAGGCACTCAGCAAATATAGCCCAACGGTGTTCCCCCTGTCGGCGAACAGAGTGGTCCCGAAGAGGAACATCAAAAAACCGCGGGTGTACTGTACAACCTCCTCAGGAGTCTCGGGCTCAGTCCCCCTGAACTGTGCAGAAAACCAGGTATATCGGACTCAGCCCGAAGATCGGTCTACCGATGGGCGAGCTCCCAAAAGATGAATCCAGGCTGCCTCCCACTCGCCCATGTCCTCGTCGTAAGGGATCGCCCAGCCTCCCACGTCAAGGCCCGTCAACACGGCAAAGTCAAATAGGGTCATGGTCATGTCCCCGGCGGCTGAGAAATGGAAGGAGTTGGTGGTGTCCCACCATCTCTCCACCAGAGCGCCCATCAATGTCCGGCTAGTTGGATAACGAGATATCCCGGTACACAAGGTCCCGAATCCTACCAGATCAACCCAATTGCGAACGGCCTCTGGGACCTCCGCGTACCAATTTCTCGCAGCAATAGAACTGTATCCCCGCGTAACGCGGGAGGATGTCTGCATTCATAGCGAACACGTGTATTTAGTTTTAGAATGGAATGAATAAACTGTATACAAATAAAGGAAATAAGCTGTGTGCAAATCAAATCAACTTTCAACAAATGTGGGCTACGTGTTCACAATCAAATTTCGGCTGTGTGTTCAGATTTTAAAAATTCAAGGTTTAGGCTGCATGTTAAACTTTCAATTAAATATGGGCTGCATGTTCTCCATTAAATTTGGGCTGCGTGTTCAAATTTCAGAAATTTAAAGTTTGGGTTGCGTGTTCAACTTTCGACAAATGTGGGCTGCGTGTTCAAATTTCAGAAATTTAAAGTTTGGACTGCGTGTTCAACTTTCAATTAAATGTGGGCTTCGTGTTCTCAATCAAGTTTGGGCTGCGTGTTCACAATCAAGTTTGGGCTGCGTGTTCAACTTTCAATTAAATATGGGCTGCGTGTTCACCATCAAATTTGGGCTGCGTGTTCAGATTTCAGAAATTTAAAGTTTAGGCTGCGTGTTTAACTTTCAATTAAATGTGGGCTGCGTGTTCACCATTAAATTTGGGCTGCGTGTTCAGATTTCAGAAATTTAAAGTTTGGGCTGCGTGTTCAACTTTCGACAAATGTGGGCTGCGTGTTCACCATCAAATTTGGGCTGCGTGGTCAAATTTCAGAAATTTAAAGTTTGGGCTGCGTGTTCAACTTTCAATTAAATGTGGGCTGCGTGTTCACAATCAAGTTTGGGTTGCGTGTTTAACTTTCAATTAAATGTGGGCTGCGTGTTCACCATCAAATTTGGGCTGCGTGTTCAGATTTCAGAAATTTAAAGTTTGGGCTGCGTGTTCAACTTTCAATCAAATGTGGGCTGCGTGTTCACCATTAAATTTGGGCTGCGTGTTCAACTTTTAATTAAATGTGGGCTGCGTGTTCACAATCAAATTTGGGCTGCGTGTTCAGATTTTAGAAATTTAAAGTTTGGGCTGCGTGTTCAACTTTCAATCAAATGTGGGCTGCGTGTTCACAGATTTCAGAAATTTAAAGTTTGGGCTGCGTGTTCAACTTTCAATCAAATGTGGGCTGCGTGTTCACAATTAAATTTGGGCTGTGTGTTCCGATTTCAGAGATTCAAGTGATTGAGCTATGTGTTCCAGACGGAGTATTGTGTTATAAACTAAGCGTGCAGAACAAGTTGTGTGCTAAAATCAGCAGAAGCATGGCATGCGAATGTGTTCAGAACGAGCAATAAGCATACATAACATGAAATGCAAGGAAAATGCAGAATAAAGGCAAGAAATGTAAAAAAGTGAAGTACATACCTCTCGCGCCTCATGAGAGAGATGGGACTCCAGCTCCCGCAATAGCCGGTCTACAGGAGCTCGAGGGTCGAAGTCGGTAAAATGATAAAAAATCGCCCGACGGAGGACATGAGTCGAAGGATCGTACCTCTCGGGGATAAAGGAGCGAACCCTCGGATGTAAAGACATGATGTCAGGCTCACCTCCGGCGCCTGGAGAACCTCCGCCGTGGGGAAATTGACCCGCCATTTCAAGAAATCTGCAAAAAGGAGCAAAAATGAGCGAAATGAGCCAAAATTGGAAAAAGTCAACAAAAGTCAACTCTTGGGAAATGAAAAAGTCAACAAAAGTCAACTCCCGAGAAAATCTTCCAAATATTGAGACAAACTTACCTCAAGTGGTGAAAATGAGAAAAGAAGCTCCGAAATCAAATTTTAATCGGTTCAAAGTGAAGAGAACTAAAAATTTTCGTGAAACAACTTGGCGTGGGGCGTTGGAAAACGCGTATAAAGCACAGATCTGAGAAAGAAAATGGTCTAGGAAGGAGGAGAAGGCTGTTTCGGATATGAAGTTATGAGGAAAAGAGCTTTGGATATGTATATTTAAAGAAATGGGAGCAAAAAGACTAAACTGCCCCGGATTTGGGCTATGTGGTCGGCCGGCCACCTTTTCTGGTAGGGCGACCACCCCTTGCACTCCAACCTGGTCGGTGGCCTCCCCTGGACTCCAAACCTGGTCGGTGGTGTTCCCAAGGTGGTCTACAAGGTCTCTGCAAATTTTGGTAGTCATCAGAGTCCCCAGCACCGGAGAAAGTACAAGAAAAGTGCACTTTTCGTCGCGAAATCCCTCCGCGGGAACTCCAACTCCAACTTTTGATGCGTGTTTCATCGTCACTCGTCAAGAGCAAGATGTATCCTTTTTGAGTATGTTGTGACCCTTCCGGGAGGTAAACCGGAGGTCGTGATTAAATTGCACTCGTTGAAACTTGCATTTCTTTGCTCGTTGTTTCGCGCCAAACATGCATTCAAATTTGCACTTATCTTGCATCGTTATGCACGTCACTTGCATTCTCATGCATACCACTTGCATTGTTGTGCACGTTTCATTGGTATTGTTATACCCTGACGCTTAGCTTGCGTTGTTACGCGCGTATCTCTTGCATTGCGATGCACTTTCCCATCGGCACCCTGTTCGTCTGCATTCGATGTAGCATCGAACATATATTGCTAACTATGTTGTACTTGTTAAGTTTCTTCCTCTTTCAGGCACGATATTGTATGTACAGTTCATTTGGAGTTAGTGCGACCAGACGAATCGTGCAGGTATTGTACCTTCTCCGTGTGAGACGTGGCGAGAATCGAACGATTCTCCGCATTCTTAAACTGCATGAAATGTAGTTATTGCTTTGCATTCTTGCTTAAAACTGTTGCGTGTGCGCTTCATTACAGCTTGCTGCTTTGCATGATCATGAGTTATATCCGGCTTTGTGCATATCATTTTGCATTTTGTCCCTGCCTGCGGGCATACCTGCGGGCACATCTTTGTTATCTTGTGTGTTTGTCTAAGTCTTCGGCCTTGTCAAAAATGGGTCGTCTCTGGGCTTTGACATTCACTCCCGTCACTTATGACTTCCGAGTTCTGTCAAAGAGGGGCAACTGTAGACACCCCGTTTTTGACCGACCTTTAGACTCAGACGTCACCAGTTGAGCGCTCGGTGAATGTTACATATTGTACTCGTTCTGAGGTTTTAGAGTCTCGGCTGCGAGCCTTGCCTCCGGACTTCGGGGCTCTTTTGTGCCTTGCCTCGGTTTGTGCACCAGGTTCTGTTTTCTCTATTTTCTCTCCCCGAAGGGAGGGAGAGGTCTCGTAGATCATCTCTCAGTGGCCGTAGGCTACGTTTCGTGGTCGTAGGCCATTTTTCCCGTTTGTAGCCCGGTTTCCGGTTTTCGGAGCCGTCGACCGTGTGCCTCAGTTCGAGACTGCTTAACTACCTCCGTTTACTCCGGTTTTTGGCACACATCTTATTTCCTTCCTTTAGAGGAACACTGTGGTCCTGGAGACCACCTTCGTGGTCATACGCCACTTCCAGTGCCTAACAGCCTGCTTTCGGGGCCCCAAACTGCGCGTTCCCGAACCTTCGTTTTGTATCCGTTTTGGTCCATTTTTGGTGGAGACCCTATTTTCATTGCTAGGGAGGTGGTAGGATGGTGGCCGGCCACCTCTTCACTTGAAAAGCCAGTTTTCTCATTTTCTCTCTTTAAAAGCCGATTTTTTTGACAGAAAGTTGGTTTTTTTCACTTTTGAGCCACATTTTCTGGCTTTTCATACTACCATTGTGTTGTGCTCATCTGGGAGGCTACCAATATGGATAGGCCGGCCAGAAATTCATCTTGACCCTTTTGAACCTTGCTTAAAAGATAGCTTTTCTCTCTCCTGGGTCACTTTTTCTGGTTTTTCTCCACACAACTGTATTCTACTCATCTGGGAGGCCACCTTGCTGGGTAGGCCGACCAGCAATTTTTGTTGACCCTTTTGACCCCTGGTCGGCCGACCAGGGGGGGTGGCCGGCCGGCCACTTGAACTGGCCGACCTGCTTATTGCTTTTTCCCTTTCTGAGTGTAATCCAGTTGTGCCAGCTGGAGACCATTTAGTGCATCCTCCATACACATGTATGGAGGATCTTTGAAGCTTCCAAGATAAGCTTTGGCCTCTCTTCTCTATAAGAGAGGCCCTCCTCTTCATATCTAGGGGTTAGACATTTTTGGCCAAGGCACATAACCTCCCACCTCCATTGATACTATTCCAAGCTCCAAAACCCTAACTTCCTTGGTCCATTTACACTACAACCCTTAGCACCACACCTCCATCATCCATTCCAGCACCTTGGAAATCATTTACACAGGTTGGAAGCTCATCAACATGGTCCAAAAGCTGCTGGAGGTCGGCTCTTCAAGGGTAAGTCCTCATTTTCCCCATTTTTGCATTATTTTGCCCTATACCTTCGCTCCATTTGCAAGCATTTTTGAGCCTTGGTGTAAACTGAAGATAGTCTTATTTTGAGCTCTTCTTCATGTTTGTTTAAGAACACTTTTCTGTTTGAGGCCTCCTACACCCTTGCATGCTTTACCCCTCTTTGTAGGCCTATTTTGCATCATATCTTGGTCCTATTTGTGAGCACTTTCGAGATTTACTATAAACTGTAAAGTGACTTATTTTGAGCCCTTCTTCAACTTTATTTAAGGGCACTTTACTGTTTGAGGTCATCTACTTCCTTGTTTGTTCAATCTCTCTTTTAGGGCTATTTTTGCATCATATTTTTGCCTTACTTGTGAACATTTTTGAGGTTTGTTATGAACTGGAAAAAGTCTTGTTTTGAGCTTCTCTTCAAGTTTTATTAAGGTCCTATTTTTGTTTGGGGTCATCTTCCTCCTATGCATGCTTCATCTCTTCATGATTAAGGCTATGCATTAGAGCACTTGCATTGGCCATGGTTTGGCCTCTTAGCCACTGAAATCCAGTAGATTTTTAGTGGCTTTGATGCATTTTTGAGGACCAAAATTAGAGGGGGGTGACCGCCTCTCTCCTTGTCTTGTTTGGGGATCTTTTGGACCTTCCAAAGGGGCTCTATTTTTCATGCATTGAAGTCACTTTTTGGGTTCAATTTTGTGGGTTTTAAGGTCTGCCTTAGGTCTTTCCGGGGCCCTTTTGATCATATTTTATGTCTATAGTGCATGTATAGAACAATTCCATTCAAGGCCTTTTGAGGGGGCCTTTCTTGGAATGCTTCCTAGATTGATTTCAAGGCCAATTTTGTGAGTTTTAGGGTTGTCCTAACTCATTTCCAGAGTTGGTTTGGTCATGCTAAGTGTCTATCTTGTATGTGCTTAACAACCCCATAAATGGCCTTCCAAAGAAGCCCCTCATTTTTGCATGCATTGGTTGCATTTCAGTGATTATTTGGGCATATTTTGGCATGTTTTATTCACTGTTTTTGGCTGGTTTGGTGAGTTCTCATTTGCTTCATATACATGCCATATAAACCATGTTTGCTCGTCAATGTTACATGCTATCTTAGTCTATCATTTTAGCATCTTTTGGCCATGCTCTAAACTAGAAATGTGTATGTTTTGGGACTGGCTTGGTTCTGTCTCTAGACTTCATGATCAAATAATGCTTGCTTTGTATACTTGTGATTCAATACATGTGCCTAGTATTGAGTTTCGGGGCTTATTCCATGCATCGGGTGCCATATTTCCATGTTTTGGGACCATTTAGCATTATGTTTCAATGCTGAAAATTACATGTTTGAATGTCATGCTTCATCCTTGCCGTGTTTTGGTAGAGTGGCATTCAATGCCATAGGTTCAGGCCTCGGTTTGCGTGCATGTGTGCATGTATTTCGGTTATCTCATTTTCATCTTAGGGCTACTGATGTGAGTGTGGCTGAGGTCCACTCATGTTGGTGTAAGTCCATTATGCATTGTGTATGCCTTTTCAATTCATAGCATTGCGTATGCTAGCTTGCGTGTTAGTGCAATGTGTATGCCATGTTACATCGAGCATTGTGTATGCCATCTCATAACATTGTGTATGCTAGGTTGTATGTTAGTCACATTGTGTATGCCATCTCATTTGCATTGTGTTTGGGATAGGAGTTAGCCCAAGCACGGGAAACGAGGGACGTTTCGTACTCCGAGTGACGGAACGTGTCTCAATTCCCCGTCACCGACACTCCGGATTACCCATAACGGAGTTTAGGTCTTGTTGTGTTTTCATGTGCATTCATTTCATATTAAGTCGTGCAATTCGACTCCTCGGCCATCATGCATCGATATGCGTGATTGGTGGCATGAGGATCGAGGACTACACTCCCTGAAGAGTAGTCATGGATACATATGTGAAATACTTTGCCATGCCCCTTTATTGCTCTCTGTTGCAGTAAATTAGAAATCAGCGGCCTTCCGGAGCGTTGTGCAATATTCCGAAAACAATTGCAAACAGAGGCAAATCGGGGCATCGCAATGGATTTCCGCGTCAAGCTTTCATGCATCATTCCACCATTCGAAACAGAGCTGAGGCAGTCCATAGGCTTACATGCTAGTTTATCGCTTTCCTAGTTAATTTGTTAATTAATTAGGGTTTTCTATTTATTCGGACTGTATTATTCTTTCGGACCCTCCGGGCGAGGGCACAATTGTAATAAGTGTGCGTGCGTGTGATGTATGTCTTCCAACCCCACGTCTTTCTCCCTTTTATTTACCAGCTTATGATGGTTAGATTAGGGTATGTTTCAATTAGCATATAGTATGATAGTATGTTTGCATCATTCATCTGTCTTACATGCACCGGGCTCGGCGCACCATACTAACTGCATTTGTATTTCAATTCCAAGTTGAATACGTGTTAGCTGTAGCACTTCACATGCCATCTTAGAATAGCCGAGCCTATCTTAGTTGCATTTTGCATGTGTTGCATTAGGCATTTTTGTATAGTTAGGATCATGCATGGATTTCTAACATAGCTTTTTGTTTTGGCTTGGAGTACTCGGTAAGTTTTTTTGCTTTAGCATCCTTGCATGTGTGTGAGTGACTGCCATGATAGCATGCTTACCATGAGGCTAATTGCTTATGTGATATAACTGCCTGAATGCCTGTGGGTGAAGGTTGGGTTATTTGAATTGGAACAATTCGTCAATTGCGAGTTTTAAGCCCACTTGAGAGCGGCAAATCATCATGTTTTCTAAGCCCACCTGAGAGTGGCATCCACATTTTAGCCTACTTGCGAGTAGTAAACCGTTTTTTAAAACAAACATGAGATGTTGCGTTCTAATTCAGGCGACCTAGTCTATACTTGTATGCTGTGTACATCACATAATAAATTTAGGCTAATAACCGGAATAAGAACGCATAATGTTTTCAAAACTAGATATCATGGTTAGTAGAGACCAATCTTTGATCAGGCGAGTGGGGGTGCTCACGAAGTGACCTTCCCCAATCGTACCCAGGTTCCCGAGCCGAGGCAACTTTGGTGATGACGGACACGTGGCCTTAGGCAACGAGTCAGGGTTTCCTAAATTTCCCAAAATAAAATATTTAGGTGGCAACTCTGTATCTGGCAAAGCAGTCCATGTTTGGCACTTCTTTCAAAAAATCTGTTTTCAAAAATGATTTTCCAGATTTGGACTTTTTGATGATTCATCGGTCTTGCATTGCACTCTGCGAGATTAGATACAGGACTGTGACATTGAGTCCTGAACTGTAGTGACCCCAAATGAACAACACGGGATTCATCCTCCCAGGACATTCGGGGATGTCTACACTGTCGTCGATGAAGAAGAAGATGAAGGGGAAGGACGATGGTGTTGGGGGGACGAACGGTGGTGTTTGATACAAACCCTAGAACAACGAATGTGAATTGTTTGGAGAGACAGAGAGAGAGAGAGAGAAAGTGATGAGGAAAATTAGGGGTTGAGAGAGTGTATAACTAGGGTTGGACGCGGGTCGGTTACGGCTACAGAACCTCCAACCCGCTATCCGTCTGCCAGATTGGCAGATTGCAAAAAATCAATCCGCATCCATCCACCAATCTAGCGGATGTGAATTGGCGGATTGGCGATGGATGCGAATCAGTTTGGCGGTTTAAAATTTTATAAATTTTTAACATAATTCAACTTGTGCACTTTCTCAACAAAAAAAAAAAAAAAATACAGTCAATGACTTAAAAAAAGTATTACAATCACCGTGTGCTTCATCCAAAGAAAAAAAGATTGAAATTTTAGAATATTCCAATCACTGTATGCCTCTTCCACATATTACAATCATAACATGCATCATCCACATAGAAAATTTCATAAAGTATTACAATCCGTGGTTCCTAAAATATAAAAACAATTCAAACCATCAAAACTATGAACATAGCAGCAGTAGAGATTGTATGCCTCTGTATTGTTATATCTGTATTTGTTTTTGAAAATAAAAATCAAGAAGCATATATTGTGCTTTTTATTTTTTATTTTTAGGGTTAGATTTAAAAACCAAAAAATATATTCAAGTTGAAACTCTTTTTCAACAGAATATATTCAATAGAATATTTAAACTATTTTTCAATTGAAAATACAAACAAAATATCTAAACAAATTAAAAACACAAAGTTTTACAAATTATTAGAGGTGCTCGCAGTTTGGCGGTTCAGTTGCGGCTAAAGGAACCTCAAATCAGCCATCCATCCAAAACTAGGCAGATTGGAAAAAATCAATCTGCAACTGCCTACTCGTCATCACGCATTCGTCTAAAATACGACGGATCGGTTCGATTCGGTTCCATTCGGTCAGTTTAGGCGGTTCGGTATATCTGTTGCTTATCCTTATGTATAACATATATATATATATATATATATATGGCTGGTATTTTGGTCATTTTGTAAGAATTTGTCTGTACAAACATAATGTTTCACAGTGTGAATCTTTAGACACATAAAAATTAAATTTAGATTTATAAAGCGAGTGACCTAGTATTTTTCCTAATGAATAAATTGACATAGCACTAAAAATAGATAGTCATGAGACAACCACGTGTCATAAACCCGTACAACAAAATTGGCTAAGAGTTGTTTTGGAAAATGACTTATAAATTGATTTTTTTGATTTATTACAAAAAAAATGTGTAAAAATAGAAAGTTGGTATGACTTAAATAAGCCAATAAATTAATAAGTTGATTTTTTTTCATATTTCCAAAAGAAGCCTAAGTTTGGCAATTTTGTCTTACTTGCAACATGGACTTGCGTGTAATAAATTTGTTAATAGGAGTTTGAATAAAATATTTCATCCGCATAATTTTTCTCTCACAAATCCTTTGAAAAAAAATGACAAGAAAAAGATAAATTAATGACTCACGGTTCTACACTTCTATCTTTTTTCAAAATCTTTCAACCAATATTATCACATCATTCAAGAAATTTATATGAAAAAAGTTTTGTATGAATATAATATCGGTGGTGCTACATACCCCAATTAGTATACTAACTAGTGTACCAGCGCTAGTTATGACATTATTATTGACCCCACTCATTATATAAAGAAAAATGCTATATATACCAATTGATGATGTGTCATAATTTAAGATGTTTTTGATATTTGAAATTTGTATAATGAGTGGTACCAATAATAATGTCATAACTAGTATTGGTACACTAGTTACACTACAAGAAAAAACATTATTGGCGACTAAATTTTTAGTCGCCAAAAGTCCGTTTTTAGTCGCCGAAAGTTGAGCTTTTACTTTCAGCGACTAATTTTTTTAGTCGCCCCTTTTGTCGCGTATATATGGTCGCCGGAGGTATTGGCGACTAAAATTTTTTTAGTCGGCAAAAAATAGCTCTTTAGCGACCAACTTTTTAGTCGCCAATAGTGATTTACACTTTTTAAAATCACACATTTGGCGACTAATCTTTTAGTCGCCAATAGTCCATGAATCGCCGACTAAACGGTTTAGTCGCCCAAAATAAACACTTGTGGCGACTAAAATTTTCGTCGCCAAAGGTCCTTCCGCAAAAAAAAAAAAATAAATAAAAAAACCAATTTCTTTCCTTTTTCTGAGATTCGAACCGCCAACACCTTTAGCAACACACTCCCTCCACTATGCCACTTCAACATCACATGAATATATATGCAATATATATTATTTATATAGTATATTGACCGGTATTAATACAAAACTATATATATAAATATAATTTTTTTTATTCAATATAATTTATGTAAAAAATAAATTGTTTATTAAAAAAAAATTAGGCCACTTTTGGCGACTAAATCCATTATTTAGTCGCCAATTCTATTATTTTGGGCTACTAATTAATTTTGTCGCTAAAAAAATAAGTTCAAATTAAAAATAAGCAGTTTTGGCGACTAAATCTGTTTTTAGTCGCCAAAAACGTCCCCTTTTGGCTACTAAACTGAATTTTAGTCGCCAATTGACTGTTTTTAGCTACTTTTTTTTTTTGTAGCCAAAAAGCTTCATTTTCAGCGACTAATCTGTTTTTAGTCGGCAAAACACCTATAATCGGCGACGAAAATGTTTTTTAGTCGCCAAAACCATCACTTTTGGCCACTAAATTATTTTAGTCGCCAAAAACCGTCACTTTTGGCTACTAAACAACCTTTAGTCGCTAAAACCCCTACATTCGGCGACTAAACTGCCTTTTAGTCGCTAAAACCCCTGTATTCGTCGACTAAACTCTTTTAGTCGGCAAAAGTGTTCAATTTTGGCGACTAATTTCATTTTAGTCGCCAATTCTACTACTTTCAGCGACGAAAAATGAAGTTTTAGTCGCCAAAAACACTTTTTCTTGTAGTGTTAGCACACTAATTGGTGCATGTACCACCGCTATACAAATTACAAAAACTAAAAATATTTTAAATTATGTTAAATCATCAATTGATATACTACTCGGTACACTAATTAATGCATATAGTATTATTCATATAATATTGATGTATATAAAAAAAATCAATTCAAATCAAATTGTTTTTAAACTAATTTGTGGAATTTGATAAGATGAGCTTGGGTTGAATAGGTTAGGTGATAAAATTGACCATCGATTGGTTTATAGTTTAAAATTTATTAATTTGTTTAAAAAAAAATTTATCAATCAATTGAAAAGTAATTACAAAATATAATAAATATTTATGTCCTGAAATAGACCGTTAATTCACAATAGTTAAAAAGTCACAAGCCTGACCAACCAATAAACTAAGCTCACCCCTGACAACCTCCATAATTGAAAGAAATAAAATCACAAAGTCCAACAACCGTCATAATATGAGAGAAATAAAAGCACCACAGAAGGTACAAAATTTCCCATAAGATTAAATTATGACATATACGATAAATAAATTTACAAGTATTATGATTTATAGGTGTCATGTAGTACCTTCCTCTTCTCTTATTGGTTGAGAGAGTATGGGCTACAATTATGTGTTGAGTGTTGAGGAGACAACATGGGAGATCATGATGCTTGTGATTGGTTGAAGATATCATATGACATGCTACAAGATACCCTCCTAGCACTCAAATTTTTTTCCCTATGTATCATAACATTTCCTATTCATTTAACAATTAACTTAAAAATTTGAACTTTAATAGGCTAGTGATTGAGGTGTCTCTAAACAAAACACACAAATAACTAACTCCACAAATACAAATTTTTTAAATTTATTTATTTTTTAAAATCTAAAATAAAGTTTAATAAAAAAAAAATAAGCTCATCAATTTTATATAAATTTCTATTTCTTGAGAAAAAATATTTTTAAAATTTTGAAAATATTATTTCAGTGTTTATTTTCATCTCTATTTTTAAAAAATTCTAAATATTCAAGTTAAAAAATAAATAAATTATGAGCTTGTTTGGCATCTCTTAAATAAGTGTACTTATTTAGGTTAGGTTAGGTCACGTCACTTGTTTGCTTTTCTGTATATCTTTTTATAAAAAATTAAAAAATATACTTATTTAGATCATCTCAAACAATCATTATATAAATGGTGAGAAAATGTTTTAGACCTTTAATTTTGAACCCAAAACCAACTCTAAAGCTTCATTTGGCTAAAGATTTTTGGCTAAAAAAGCATAAAAAGACAAAAATAGCTACATAAGCCAATAACACAAAATATCACATCCAAATCATAATCATTACATTTTTTCTCTCACAAAAGTAAAAAAAGCCAAAAAAGTCAAACCAAACGAGATTAAAAAAGTCAGGTTGAAAAAGTCCCAACACAAAAAAATCAGCTAAAAAAACCAATGCCAAACAAAGACTAGTAATATATTATATGCCATATCATGAGAATCTCAGAATCTCGCTAAAATATAAAAATTGTTAAGCCTTCATTTGGCATAGAAGGTTTTTGGGTTTTTTGGCTAAAATAATCACAAAAAGATAAAATAAACTTTTTAGCCTAATAAGACAAAATGTCACATTCAAACTATAATCATTTCATTTTTTCTCTCACAAAAGTCTAAAAAGCCAAAAAATCTATCCTAAATGAGGCTTTTTAGCCCCATAAATAGCCAAAAAATCAACCTACATCCCAAACGAAGCCTAAATGAGTGTTTGTTATTGATTTTGGAGTTTCAAAATTAAGAGGTGTTACACTACTTAGTCTTCGTTTGGTATGCTAAAAAGCTTAGCTTTTTAGCTATTTTAGTCATAAAAAGACAAAATAGGCTAAAAGATAATAAAATAAAATGTCACATCCAAACCACAATCATTTCATTTTTTCTCTCACAAAAGTCAAAAAAACTAAAAGCCTATCCCAAGCGAGACTTTTTAATTCTATACTAAGTGCTCGTTTGGCTAAGATTTTGGGACTAAAAAAGCACAAAAAGACAAAATAAGCTATATAAGTCAATAAGACAAAATACCACTTTTTACCCATAATCATTACACTTTTTATCTCATAAAAGTCAAAAAAGTTCTAAAACAAAAACCAAACGAGGTTAAAAAAGTCTCAAACTAAAAAAGTTGACTGTATTAACCAATGTCAAACGACTCTTAAATAATTAAGGTCTTGTTTGTCATAACCTAAAAAATTTAAAAAGTCACTATCCTATTTAAGTCACATCATCTTATTTAAGTCACATCACCTCTCTACCATATCACTTTAAACCCAATCCATACCCAACCCATGTTTCATAAAAAGTCAAAAAATACACTTATTTAGATCATTCCAAACCACCTCTAAAAAATTAAAAAATTAAAAAACTAACCAACATCTCAAACTATAAGTGATGAGAGTCATACTCGTCCTTTCAATAAAAGAAATATTGGCACCGTTTGGTAGAGCTGTGGGAAAGTGATTATAGATTTTTATAACTTAACAGATTATACCTTACAGTTGTGAACATAAACTAGTAACCTATTTGGTGCAGCTGTAGAATTATAGATTTAAGCAGCAGAGTAGTGTTTGGTAAATAAGCTGTAAAATAACTTTTTACTCTGTAATTATCATTTTTGCCCTTATAAACATAAAAATTATAATTTTGTCATTTTCTTCACTTTAAATTTTGAAAAAATTATTTCATTAATGGAAGTTAATATAATTAGTACCTAATTTGGTACATTTTTCCGTTACCTCAATTAAATTATTTTCTTTTTAATTATAAGATATATATGGTTCATACATAACGTTTCCTTTTCTTATTTATACTTTATAACCTGAATGCTATTTGATCAAATTGGATAGGCTTGTGATGAGAGCAAAATTAGTAAATAAAATAAAATAGATAAACACGTAGAGGACATTAAAATGGATAATTGCCAAAAAAATCATCAAAACTTTTTCCTTTTTAAAGGTAACAATAAAAGAGCAAAACTTTGACGCACAACCTCAACAATTCATATAGGAACACTAAAGCAATACTTCTATCAAACAAGTTTTCATGATTTTAATTTTTTTTTTCTTTTCAAAAAACAAAAAGCTATAACAAACATTCCCTAAATTTGGTAGTAGCTGAACAATACAATCAAATCTAAATTCCATCTCTGAGTAGTCTTGAGAAAATTTTTGATGCTATTTGCTAAGCAAACCAAACATATTATCTCCATTAGCTTCTCTTCACTCCCAACAAATATGGAAGGCAAAAAAGCTGTGAGCTCTGAGTATGTTGAAGTGGGCCTTGTTAGCTCAAATTGAGACCTGAAATTCATGTCCACTATCAACCTCACTGTTTCATCACCACCACCATTGATGTTCTTCATCAAAACATCTATATATTCATAATCACTTGTAAATTCAGACACTTCATGAACACAACACAACACACACATATCAGAAAATGGGTCCTTACCAAAATCCACAGAGAGAGATGAGAGAGAGAAAGAGACTTGAAGGGCGACCATTGGTAGCAGGCCATGAAGTTCTACAGAGAGAGGCTTCAAAACCATCCCTAATAAGCCTCAGAACAATCCACTTCTTCAAATTTCTATTGGTTTCATCTATGAATTCAATGTCTCTCAGGTAGATTAAGATTTTTTCAAGGATCTGAGTCTATGAATTTGAAGAATTGAATCCAAAAGGATAAAACTTATTAATAGTCAAAACTGCAACATTTGATTTGTTTAGCGTTTAAAGGACACTCAAGTAACCGTAATTTTCTTTGGTCCTCTCCCTTAAGGCAAAAAACTTAGATGATAAAAAATTACATGGACTACCTTATAGATCAATTGTGTTCATGGACTACCTTAGAGATCAATTGTGGTCAAAATTCAGATGATAATAAATTACATGGACTACCTTATAGATCAATGGACTAAGAAGCTTAAAGCCTTGAAACAAAAATTAAAAGTGTGGAATATTGAAGTGTTTGGGAAGATTGAATTTAAAATCAAAGCTGCTGAAGAGGAAGCACATGCTATTGAACTAATTGCTGAAGAAAGAGCACTCCTGGGGAATGAACAAGCTCGAAGAAGGGAACTAATGGGGGAAGTTTGGAGATTGAATAAAATGCTAGAATGGTCATGGTTACAAAAATCAAGAATGGATTGGGCCTTAAAAGGAGATAGGAACACAAGGTATTTTCACATAATGGCTTGTAACAGAAATAGCAGGAACTCTCTGTGTTCAGTGATGGTAAATGGTGTAAGGGTTGAGGAACCTATGGAGGTCAGACATGTGGTGATGACTCACTTTAGGAATCTCTTCTCTGAAACGTGGGTTGTTAGACCTCACTTAGTTGGGCAGTTCAAGAATATTGGTGGAAGACATGCAGTGGATATGCTTGAAGCAGAGTTTACCGACGAGGAAGTTAGGAATGCTATCAAGAGCTGTGAAGGCAATAAAGCTCCTAGGCCTGATGGCTTTAATTTGGCTTTCTTTAAGAAATGTTGGGGAATAGTTAAAGCTGAGGTAATGCTCTTCTTTAAAGAGTTCCATCAGAATGCCACATTGGTTTCTGGTTTAAATAGCTCTTTTATTGTTCTAATCACAAAAGTGGACAGCCCATCACACTTGAGCGAATATAGGCCCATAAGTCTTATTGGCTCCTTGTATAAAATCCTAGCCAAAGTTTTGTCACACATGATGAAACAAGTGATGCCACAGGTAATTAGTGAGGCCCAATCTGCGTTCCTGGGGGGAAGGAATATTCTTGATAGGGTCCTTATTGCAAATGAGATAGTGGATGGGTGGAGAAAATGTAATAGGAAAGGTTTGGTTTTGAAACTAGACTTTGAGAAGGCATATGATTCGGTAAATTGGGAATTCTTATTCAGCATGCTATCCAACTTTGGATTTGGAAATAGATGGGTGAAATGGTTGAAAACCTGTGTTACCTCCACAAAGGTGTCGGTCCTGGTAAATGGCTCTCCAACCGAGGAATTTTTTCCATAACGAGGTTTACGGCAAGGCGATCCACTGTCACCTTTTCTATTCAATATAGTGGCTGAGGGGTTGAATATTTTGTTTGAGAGAGCCAAGGAAATGGGTTTAATCCAAGGAGTTGCCATTGGTAATAATGGGGTAAGAGTTACGCATCTACAATTCGCCGATGATACAATTATATTTTGCGAAGCTGAGTGGGTGGAAGTGGTGACCATTAAAAGAATTCTCAGGTGCTTTGAAATTCTTTCGGGGTTGAAAATTAACTATCATAAGAGTGTGATTGCTGGCATTGGAGTAGAAGAGGGTCTGATGCAAAGTTTTGCAGCTAAATTAAATTGTGTTCACCAAAATTTGCCTTTAAAGTACCTTGGGTTACCTCTAGGAGCTAATCCTAGCAGGTTAAGCACTTGGAAGCCAGTTTTGGACAAACTTAAGCAAAAATTATCCACATGGAAGAGAAGGTTGCTATCGTTTGCTGGGAGGCTGACTTTAATTAAATCCGTTATGAGCAACTTGCCTACTTATTATCTGTCATTGTTCAAAATACCCGAGGGGGTGGCAAAGAAAATTGACAAAATTCAAGCTAAGTTTCTTTGGGGGGGATCAGATTTAAGAAGGAAAGTTCACATGGTTAGTTGGTAGAATATTACCAAGAGCAAAACTTTGGGAGGTTTGGGAATCAGAAGAATCACTGATATGAATAAGTGCCTCCTACTGAAATGGTGGTGGAGGTTTGGGGTGGAAAATCACTCGCTATGGAAGGAAGTCATATGCTCAAAATATAACATGGGGGGTGGAAGATGGCTGCCAGATTTGGAAGGAAGAGGTAGAGGCTCAAAAATTTGGTCTGACATAGTTACTGCAATTACCTCTAAGCCTGTATTACATAATTTCTATCTTGAAAACTCTGCAATTATTTTGGGGAATGGTAGGCGAGCACAATTCTGGAGGGATAAATGGGCAGGGGAGTTGTGTTTAAAGGATGAATTTCCCAGACTGTTCTCTCTCTCTACTGTCGAAGATGGAGTAGTGGCTGACTTCTATACCAGTAGTGGAGGGATCCAGGACTGGCTTTTCGAGTTTAGGAGACCTCTATTGGCTTGGGAAGAGGACGAGGTGAATAGGTTACATACTGTACTCAGGAGTGCACCGGCTGTGAGGGTCATGTCGCCCGATATATGGATGTGGAGGGCTAATTCCTCTGGGATGTATTCTGTTGCTTCAGGTTATAGAAAATGTGAATCATTATTGGGTCCTGATAGGAAAGTGACAAGGGAAGTATGGAACAACTGTGCACCACCAAAAGTTAAATTCTTTGGGTGGTTGGCTTGGTTAGGCAAGTTGAAAACATCCAGCTATCTCCAAAGAATTGGGATTCTAGATGAGGCTGCCAATGTTAGCTGTGCTTTCTGTCAAAATGAGGTGGAATCGGTCAACCATATCTTGCTCTTTTGCCCATTTGTCTGGCTACTGTGGTCTCAGATTATGAAGTGGTGGGGTGTTCAGTGGGTGATGCCAAACTCAGTGGAAGGGCTATTGTAGTGGTGGTCATTTTGCAAGATGAAGAAGCTTGAGAAAGTGATGTGGAAGGTTGTGCCTATGGCTGTCCTTTGGTCCATTTGGAAGCATCGGAATGATTGCATCTTTAATGGTGCTCAACCAAATTTAGAAGATTTATGTGAGGTTGTCAAAGTAAGAATCGCTTTGGGGGTAAAATCCTCCCCAGGCAAAGTAGAGTTCTCCATTAATGATGTAGTTTTTAATTTGCACCAGGTTCATTATTGTTTAAGGCAGGGGAGCTGGGTATAGGCTGTCTTGATGCATTCACTGGACAGTGGTATTGAGGATGAATGTTGCTGTCTGCTGTATGTTGCTGCCTTGATGCATTCACTAGGTTCATTATGTTGCTGTCTGCTATATGTTGCTGTCTGTTTGGTTGCTAATCTGGTTGCTAATCTGCTAGAGTGCAGAGGACAGTGGTTTTGGAGGATGTTCATATGTTAGAGTGCTTGGGCAGTCCTTAGTGTGCTTTTCATCTGTTATGCTACTCATATGCTAGAGTGCAGTGGATAGTGGTCTTAAGTGTGCCTCTGTTCAGTTTGTTCATCTGCTAGTAATCAGGAGTGATGCATCAGAAATGGAATGCTGCTCTGTTGGGTGCTGAGAAGTGATGTATTACCTCATAGCACTGTCCTAAAGCAGCATACAATAGCTGTTGAATGACTCTAGTGTTGCTAAGAGATTGCAGTTATTCTTGGATATAAATTGCTTGGTAGAGTGCATAGCTACAGTGGAGTTCTGGTGTGGATGCTCTGTTGTTGGATGCATAAAGTCTGGTTGATGCTTTGGGAGAGCATATGTTTGCTTGTTCTTTCTCTGTAGGCTGGGTGGTGTTTAGTTTGCTACTGCTGCTGTCAGCTAAGTGGGTCTGTTATTGGTCTGTTGGTTTTTTTGTTGTTCTCTTCTGTGTTTCTCTTCTTCTTGGGTTTGGTTCCTCACCAAACTCCTGGGGTGAGTTAGCTTGCTGCTTTTCCCCTCCTTTTTTGATGTAATCTCTGGTTTTGTTTGGTTTTTGCATCAATAAAGGTTCTCTTTTGCTGATCAAAAAAAAAAAAAAAAAAACATTGCTTTTTGCAAGATCTTCCAGAAAAAAATAATAAAAAAGCATTCAACATTTGATCATAATCCCATGGACCTTCTAGAGTGTCCAAGCATAATTCAATAATCCCAAAGACCTAAACATTATTCACAGTTAAGAGTTAGAGCACAGGCGACCTTCTACCCTTATCCTAAACATTATTCACAGTTAAGAGTTTGAGCAGCATTTGCAAAAATTCACATCAACCATTCATGTGATTGTGAAATTTCTTTTGATACTTTTTCAGGCTGAGATCTGTCATTACTCTAACAAGGCTGGTTGTTCTTTCATTGTTAAATTTTCACCGAGTTTCAAATTTAAATCAAAATTAGCTCAATTAAACTTAAATTAGAATATTTACAATTAAAAAAGTAATAAAATGAAAACAATTAACAAATATAATTTAATTTTCAAGCTAGATAAAGTTTGAAAGATTTGTTGTGTAGGGATAAATTAGAGGATCAAATACTGTTTTAAACCCAAGTTCCACATACATTTGATGCTTGCCAGGTAAAACTATCATATCACCATTCCCAGGTAAAACTATCAGATTAAAAAACATCCTTCGCATACATTTGTTACACAAAATATTCGCATACCATGTACTAAGATAAGTTTTACTTGTTACTCAACTTATCAGATTAAAAAAATGTTATGTAGCATTAGTGACTTTATTAGCTAAATAGTTTTCTTTGTACCAGAAAAATATGTGGAATGCATGGATAACAATCTCAGATGTAAGATATGTTTGAGGTTTCACTCTTATTCTTAATTTTGAATGCTGCTGGAACTTTTAGGTTGAAAATACATATTTGGCTTGGCATTATATTTGGTCTCCTTTGTGCACATTGTTCTTTGGTATCACTTTTCTGGATGGACCACTTTCAATATGAAAAACACTTGAAGATTCAAATTAGTAATAAATTTTTACACATTTATCTAAATTAGGAAAGGAGGTTGAATGCATATCTAACTTCATTTACTAAAGAAAGATTGGAATTACAGAAAGAGTACTTCATTGGTTTAGGTTGTAAATTGGGAATTAACATATATTTTAAGAATGCACTTACGGGTACAAAATATTAGTTACACAAAACATCCTTCACATGATCCAGGTAAAACTATGACCATTCCCAGGTAAAACAATCACCAATTTGTGTAGTAACAAAAACACCACCAGAAAAGTCTCATTAACCAAATTATAATTTATAACACAAATTTAACTTTCCAGCAACACCAAATTTGACACGTGGTTGGTTCTTCAATTGGTTCTTTAATTTTAAAGACCTGTTCTCCACAACTACCACTACTACTACTAGAAATAAGGTTGATTAAACACATTGAATTTCTCCATTCCACATATCCTAGCAATTGAACCTTTATTAATAACAAATAAGCATGATCTGTTTATAAGCCTTGTGATCCAGATGGACAAATCACTAAATCTTCTCAAACTTCAAAATGAATCGAATAACATATATTATTTCATCTAAGGTAGCAAATTATGGATTCAATCAACCTAATCATGGTGAAAAGCCAAACAACCAATTTCTAAAATATGGGTCTTCAAAAAAATAAACAAGTACATTGCTCAATCCAGAGAACAGCAAATGTAGTTGAACAAATACAATTTTGTCAACTCTGATAGAAATTATGACATGTCCTACTAATAAAACAAATGTACTCAAGGTCTTGGGCAGATTAAAAACATTTGGCTTGGATGAGTTCTCATACTTCTTAGGAGTTTTCATTTAGCTTTTCTACTTACTTTTGATGACATCGTGTTCACTGATTTTTTGTTTCACAAACACAATTAAGCACTCACATGCAACCCAAATTTCACCTACTCTAGTATTAACGAAGCTCATGAAATGAATATCACTTTCTTGAACTCAAAATTGAAAAACTTCTAACAATTAAATAAATAAATAATAGATCGCAGTCAAAAGTGGATTTTCAACCCTAATCAGAGAGTGAAGAAAAGAGAGGGAGAGAGAGCGAGAAGAAAACCCTAATCGATGTCCATACATGTATCATAGTCATGAAATCTTGTCTTTTCAGTGCAGATGAACGGAAAATAGAAGGACGATTGTTCTTGGAGAGGTAGACGGTTGTTCTACAAGCACGATCTGCTGTGATCGGAGAGGTCGACTACTGTTTTCGTGGGTGTTTGGTAAAGTTTCTTCTCTGTCGCCAGAGGAGAGGAGAATAAGAGAGAAGTGTGTGAGAGACGAGAGTTAGGGCAAGAATGACCAATCAAACGGTATATATAGCGGCATTTGCATAAATAATGAAGTTTGGGAGGGGCATTTATGTCATTTAATCCCTCCAACACCAGTTGTGCACTTAAACTAAATTATTAAGCACCCATGGACCAACTTTTCAAAAGAGTTGAAAATTAACTTTATTTAAGTTATAAGTTGATCAAATTAAGCTAAACCAAATATTACTTTTTAACTTAAATTAAGTTAAAAGTTAAAATAAATAGCTTATAAATTCTCCCAAACATCCCATTATCATTCCCTATTACCCACGTAAGTGACTTGGTCACGTCACAATTCCATCTCATTGATATCCTTGGTGTCACATAATTTTTCACGGATGAATGGTTGAAATGAGATAGGAACATTACAGCCGGTGATATGAAAATTTTCGTCTAATGTTGGCTCTTGGGTAACCAATTTGCTGACTCATTGTGGACCAACCTTTGTCAGTACAAACCTTTTACCTAACTAACGTGTTAGGTTCTTTTTGATATTTTGGTTTGATTTAATGGTCCAACATGTGTAAGTGGTTTCAATTCAAATTTCTATCATTTCCTCTCATCATATTTGATGCGACATATCTGCATAATTTAAATATTAATAACATTTATGTAAAATAGTATATTGTTGTGATTAATATTCAATTAATAGGTGTGTGTGACAACATATGGTAGATAAAGTGAGCCTTTAGTACCCGTTTGATATTGATTTTTTTAATTAGTTTTTTTGAATTGGGATTTTTTTTAACTTGTGACTAAAACGTTCGTTTGGTTTGGTTTTTTTGATTTGTTAAACTTTTGTAAGAGAAAAATGAATGGTTTAGATGTAATATTTTATCTTATTAACTTATTTAGTATATTTTATCTTTTGTACTTTTTTAATCCAATTAAGTTAGTGAAACGAAGACTTAGCATCATATTGAAAAAGCCAATTTTTATTTTTGTTTAAAATGTTCAAAAGTCATTATTCGTACAAAAAATAATTTCTTAATAACTTCTCAAACATATTAACTAAGAAAGTCAATATCAAATTGTGACAAACTATTGTTTCGAGAAATATGGTTAAAAGTTAGACTTTTTTACTTTTTTATATGAAAGGTGATGTTACCCAAAATATTAACTTTTTATTCATGTTCTCAAACGGCCCCAAAATAAGATGGTTATCTCACATTACTCTGTCAAATTATTTGCACCCTCACTCAATCTTCTCCTTAAATTTTTAGATTAATATAGAGATGATAATTCACCTCACTGTGAATGTGTTTCTCACTTCGCCTTACACAATTTTTTCGCATCCTAATAAACTAGAATACATGATGTTTACTTTGTTCGCCTCACTTACCAAATTTAATTTTTAAAGTATAACTATTAAAATATTATATTGGTATATTTCTCACATAATTACTGAGGATTTAATTTTTAAGATTAAGTTTTGAAAAAAAAAATCATGAATTTTCTAATCTCCATATTAATGGTCTACCTTCGATCCGTTAAAAAAAAAAAAAAAAAAAATTTAATTAAGATGTCCATAAACTCGCTTCAACATTTCTCTAACTACTCAACCCCAACTAATAATAATAATAATAATAAAATTATGCCGACAACATCTCGCTTCTACTTCGGCCTGACCACGCGCACGCCCAATTAGGAAAAGAGGAGAGGACGGTATCTCCGCAAGGAAAATGTCTGAGAATATTAATTAGTGCTATCATTAATGATGTGAAAGTGTGTCTCATCCATTGTCACAATACCATAGTGCTTGTTTTTTTTTTTTTAAATGGATGTCAACTCATTAGTGTTAGTTTAGAGTATTATTTTTAATGGTCTCTATTATTACTGATCTCACAAACTCCGCTGATGATTCATTTCTAACGATGTCATGTTTTTTTAGTCACCCTTATGTCATCCTATTATTGTAGGTGTGATGTATGCAAAGATTGATAAAGGTGCTTTAAATATTAGGTTTTGTTTGGTATGTAAATTGATTTTTTAATTTTTTGATTATTTTAGTTTAAGGTTAAAAAGTCTTGTTTGAGATAAATTTTTTAATTTTTTTGAAAAAAAAAATTATAATTTAGATAATTTTATCGTATTAAATTAAAAAACTTATTTTATTATTATTATTTTTTTGATTATTTTAACTCTAGTCCAATTCAACTTTCCAAACGAGTGCTAAATAATAATAAATAAATAAATAAAGCATGGGTCCTATTTTCAAATGTACGAGTCGAGTCGGGTAATATAGTCAAATGATCAAAATGTCTGTGTACGATAACACTTTATTAAGAAAATTGTAAATCAGTACATATTTTTAAAAATAATTTTATATTAATAATAAATTTTATTAATTTTAATAATTAAAATTATAAATTTTTTTTATATAAATTTATAAATATTTTTGTAAAGTTATCATTGATTTATAATTTTTCTCATTTTATTTAACATTATTATCATCATCTCATAAAAGGACTCATTTGGAAACTTGGCTATTTTAATTGTCATTTTTATTTTTAGCTATTTTAACCTGAATTAAAAATTTATGTTTGAAAAGTTAATTGACTATTTTGTAATTGATTTGATGGTTGTGAAAGAAAAAATAAAATGATTATGATTTGAATGTAAAATTTTGTCATATTAATTATTTTAATCTATTTTGTCTTTATTGACTATTTTAACCTAAAAAAAATCTCTAATCAAACTTTTCAAACACCCTCATAATCTAACTATAATTAACACAAGCATAACCTAACATAAACTGAACTATAGTTAAACAAATTAGTTGGTTGTATGATCACATTACATTAACATTGCTCCATCTCAGTTGCGGAGCAAAAAACTAATTCAAATGGACACTTATTAATTATAATTTTGAATTTTTTTCTCTTCATAATCAATAATAGATAATAAAATTTTAAATTAATATTAAACTCAGAATCTTAAATATTTAATACAAAAAAATTGTATATAAATTTTTACAATTGACCGTGTGGAAGATCATAATCGAAAATATGGGGTATTATTTGTAATTAGTGTATTAAGTGCAATGGGAAAAAGTCTTCTATGTCTTATAGTAAATTATATAATAATATAAAAATATATTTTTTTTTACAAAACTTAAGAAAAATGAATATACTAGTGATATCACATCATCGACATATGATATCACTAGCTAGTAGTAAAACAATGTATGAAGGATGAATCTTACTTGTCAAATGTAATTAATAATTTAATAATTCCACCTACGCACAGTGGAGTTAACTATATTTACATATATGTGGTATTATCGCTGAATTATTTTTTTTGTATAAAATTTTTACACATAATAATGTAATTTATTGAGCTCTCTTCATTTTCAATCAAAACAACCACTATTATTTTTGTAATCTTAAAAATGCCAATGAAAAATTATTATAAATTTTATTTTTGTATAAATTTTATATTTATAATTCATTTTTCTTATATATAAAATAATTTTAAAATTTTCGAAATTGATGGAGCACGTGCCCTTGTTCCCTTAATATATCATGCTCCCCTTATTGTTCCATAAATGATAACTCCAAGATGTTCCTTGAAATTAGGGGTGTAAATTTGGTCCACTCCGGCCCATATCAGGCCTCACGGGCTCCTGTCAAAATTCGGACTGGGACAGGCCGGTCCACGAGCCAAAAAATTAGGCCTAAGCCCAGGTCCAAGCCCAAGGGTATTCGGCCCTTGGGCAGGTTAGTGGGCCTGGGCTCGGGCTTGGGGCAGGCTTGAGCGGACCTAAACAATTTTTTTGCTTTTTTTAATTTTTTTACCAAAATTTTATTATTTTACACTAAAAAAGACATTGGGTCTCGGGCCGAGCCTTGAGCGGGCTTTAAGCAGGCCGATGGGCCGAGTCAAATGGGCCAGGCTGGGCTTCAAAATGATGGCCCAGGCCAAGACCTAGGGTCTCGGACTGGACTTGGGGCTTGGGCCCAAACGGGCCTAAATACCGGGCCGCAGGCCATTGTTACACTCCTACTTGAAATGCTGATTTTTTATTTTTTATTTTTTGTTATTAAATTTTTAAAGGCTTAGTGAAAATATCTACCACTTAAGCTATGTTTGAAAATAAAAAAATTGAACTATAAAATTAAGTGCCATTTTGGCAACTTACACAAAAAGATGCGTTTTGTGTGCAGCTTAAAAGCGCCAAACCATCCCAAAACGCTAAAAATTCCATTTGGGAAGACCCAAAAAAGCAACACCCAAATTTACCAAACTACCCTTTGAAACATTTTAATTAATTAATTCAAAAATCAAAAAGTAAGGATATTTTAGTCATTTTGGAGTGATGTGATATTTTTAAAAAATATTAAACCAAAAATCAAAAAAGTTAGCTTTTTATCAACTTCCCAAATCACTTTAAAAAAAGACAAAAAATTTGATAAAAAGTAAAAAATTAACTTTTTACCAACTTCTCAAAACAACCTTAAAAAATTATTGAAAATTAATTACCAAATCAACCTTTATTTCTCAGTTTACAAAACTTGAGCGGCATATATACTTCACCTTTTTGTATTACTTCTCGAGTGAAATGACGTTTCCGTCAGATGCACTTCACTTTTTTAAATATTGCTTCTTGAATAAACTAATGTTTGATTGCAAATGTCACGACTCTTGAGTTTTTAATTAAGTGATTTATGAATGATAATGTTATTGACTTCTAGATATGCCGTTTGAATGAGTTTCTGTTGATAGTTGCATTGTTTGTTACATAGAAGTCTTTTTTAAGTAATGAAAATATTTCAGTACCTCGTTTTTATTGTGTGGCCATAATGAAAAGGGGGTGACAATAGTCAAGAAGACCGGAACTGCTACGTAGCTTGAATTGTTGAGCTCGAAATTGGCTCGAATCCAATTTCAGAAGCAAAGAAGAAGAAGAGAAGGAAGGAGGAGGAGGAGGAGGAGGAGGGGCTCGGCCGACAGCAGTGGTGCTGCGACGAATGGGAGGGGCTCGGCGGAACCGGAGGTGACGGCGGTGGTGCTGCAACAAAGCGGAGGGGCTCGGCCGACGGCAGAAGCAGGGGGACCCTCTCTTCTCTCCATTCCATCTTCCCTTCCTCTTTCTCTTCTCTTCTCTTCTTCCTCTCTTCTCTCCCTCTTTCTCCTCTGTTTCAGACCACCCAAAACGCCCAAAACGACATTCGAGCCAATTTCGAGTCAAGATTTTTGAGGTATGGCTCATTTTTCCAAGAAGACAAATTAAAGAAGAATCGCACTTGCAAAAAAGAAAGAAAGTGTCATGTCGGTCATTTTAGTACAAGAAGTATCACATCCAGTTGAATTTGCCCTCGCAAGTAATGACTAGATACATTGTGTTCATACTTAACACCACTTTATAATCAAATATTATACCGACTATAATTAATTTTAATTTGATAATTTATTTATTTTAAAAAAATTAGTGATAAATCTAATCTAAAGAGAGTATAAAGTATTAGGTCCAGTGAATATTTTTTATTAGTGAAAGATCTACCATTTATAAAATAATTTTGTGAGAAATCTTTTTATTTATTTTGAAAGATATTTTATTTTTAATTTTACCTCTTAATTTATCTGTTAATTTTTTTTATTTGTTGACTTTTTTTTTTATAGTCAAATTTTATATCAATCTGTTCAAATTTTTTGACTAGCTGTTCAAATTCATATCTATTTGTTCAATTTTTTCTACTTATTTGTTTAAATTTTATTATCTATTTAATTTTTTAACTGTTTGTTTAATTTTTTAAATTATATGTTCAAATATTTTCCTATCTATTCATTTTTTTCTATTCAAATTTTTATTTTTTCTACTATCTGTTCAATTTTTTTATCTGTTAAAATAAGAATTTATTTTCCCTATTTGTTCAAATTCTTCAAGAGGACTTTTTGTTCTTGGCTCAGTTATTATCTGTTTGATTTTGTTTCTTGAAGCAAAATTTATCTATTCATAATTGGAACATATCTGTTCAAAAAAAAATCTGGCTTATCTAACATTTTTTTTAAAAAAAATTGTTGTAATCTATTTCATCATCATCATCATCATCATCATCAGCAACAACAACAACAATAACAGCAACAACAACAACAACCAAATTTGAAAAAAATTAAACAACAACAACTAGATCTGAGCAAAGGAAAAAAAAAAAAAAAAAAAAAAAAAAAAAAAAAAAAAAAAAAAACAACAACAACAACAACAACAAACAGATCTAGGCAAAAAAAAATCCTATTTGTTCATCATTGTGATCATCAACAATAACATCAACATCAACATCAAAAATAAAAAATAAATAAAGACTTTGTTGAATGAAACCCCCAGAAATAGATCGGAGGTGGATCTATCGTTTTTGAACAGATTTGAGGTGGATTTGTCCTACTCCTCAATTTCTAGAGAAAAAAAAAATGAAAGCCTTATACTCTTTGTATTCCTCAATTTTTGGGGAAAGTTCACCTCAACTTTCTCTCTCACTCACTGTCTAAAAACTCAAAAATAAAAAAATCTCTTTATATGCTCTATGTGTCCAAGATTCAAAGCACAATCTCATTAGAAATTAATTGTGAGAAACCCTAAACCATAGCACAAATTGAAACATAGATTTTCAAGTTATTCACCACACCTCGGGACAAGAGTGATGAAATGAGGAAATAGAGGAGGGCTTGGAAGAGGCATCGTCGTTGTCGTCATGATCAACGATGATGGCATTAGCAAAATGAATCTGAAGAGAACACCACCACCACCACCACCAAGAAAATAAATATGAAGAAAACAACAGTCCAAGCAAGCTAATGACGAAGAGATATGGATCTGGATTTGAAAAGTGTTCTGGATATGGATCTAAGGCCTCGTTTGGCAAGAGGCTATTTTAGCCAATTAGCCAAAAAGTTACTAAATTAGCCAAAAAGCCAACAACTCATACCAAAAAGTCAAAGATTTTCTTTTCTCTCTACTTTTTACACATCTTTTCGTAATTAGCCAAAAAGTCATTCCAAACATACAAGTTTTTTTTACCTACCTTTTTAGCCAAATAGCCAAAAAGTTACTAAATTAACCTGTTCCCAAACGAGGCCTAAGTAGCGACATTAGAGCTCTGACGGTGGCAATGATGGAAGAGATGCAAATTAGAGAGAAGAATATGGAAAAGAGAGAGATAGATAGATAGATAGAGAGAGAGAGAGAGAGAGAGAGAGAGAGAGAGATAGAGAGAGAGACCCCAATAGCTTTGACGAAGCTTTCGGTGATGCGGTCAAGGAGAGGATGACCGAGATCGAAGAAGCCTCAATTGTTGAAGCTGTGAAACTCATCCAGAAGTGTTCTTGTCTTTAAATCGCCATCTGTGTATCTCCTCTTGGCCGGTCCAACCATGAAAATGAAGAAGAATAAAAGATGTGGTGGCAACTTAAGGGGGGAGGGAGAAAGAATAGAAGGATCGGAGGAAGAGGGATGAGAATTGAAAGTGGCGAGCTAGCACTAAGAGGTGCTGAATCGCCATGGCTGTTATTCTTCTCCGTTATCCACTAGAGAAGATGTCCGATCGAAACCTTAAAAGAACATAAAGGAAGAGAGAGTGAAAAGACGAGAGGAGAAAGAGAGAGAGAGAGAGATGGGGGGGCGAGGGGGTTACTTATGTATTGGTTTGGAAACAATAAATATATATATACTTGGGTATTTTGGTCCTTTCGTCTAGGCATGTGCTTATGGATAGAAAAATTTAGTGAGTGGATGTAGTAGCCCGGGTCTGAAAACCCAACCCATTTTATTTTGGTTGGGACACGTGGATGTCTCGATTGACTTTGACCTTTTCTGGGTGGTTTAGGACTTTAGAGAGCTTAGGCTGGACTTTCGAACAGCAACCCAGATTTTGCTATCTTGGGTTGGTCGTGCTTGCGACTAAGGGGCTCATGCCCACGATTCGTTGGAGTGGAGGTCATGCTGCAATAGGCCCTGACTGGACGCAATCGAATGAGGCGTTTAAGTTTATGAATGAGGGAGAAGTTACATGGCCTGCGATGAGCTACAAGAGAGGCCATGGACATATCGAAAGGGAGTTGATAAGGATTAGCTGAGTATGCCATCCAAGGTTGTCACGACCCAAACCAGTCTCAATAGGTTTAATATCGTAACCGGCTAGTAATCCTAAGATTACTGAAGGCCTCTGAAACGGATAAATGAAATAAAAGTACTAGCAGAGGCAAACATATAAAATTCAATGTCTATAGAGCTGTGCAGGCGCATATCGGACACGAAATTTAAAACTTATATTCAGATATAAATAGAGACGTCATATATATATACAATTGTCTTAGATCACCCTTACAGATAGATAAACAAAAGTCTTGTCCAAGCAAAAGAAAAGGAAAGGTAAAAACAAACATTACATGCACAAAACTTAATCACTTGAACCACTTGGAAACCTCCTCATGAGGCACATTCGTTAGCTTGACAAGACATAACTCCAGGCAATAGCTTAAGCTTGGTCCCGCACCTGATCACCTACATACATAAATAATACAATGAGCTGGATCCTAGTGAATAACAATAGAGTAAAGGTTTTTATGAATGACGTCCATCACAGATTCAGATATTAGAGTTCATATCATAAACATATTTAGATTCACATAATTATACAGATTTCATAAGCAGTTTATACGTGGTACATCCATTAGCTACAGATCACTTGGTCATAAAGACCTACGTGCAGAGTAGGTGGTCATTAAGACCATAGTCGGTACCAACCACCATATAGGTCAACATCTTTATGCACATATAGCCATGGTATTGTTATCTCCAGGTGACAGCCATAAGAACATAGGCCACGGTATTGTTATCTCCAGGCGACATCCATAAGAACATAGGCCACGGTATTGTTATCCCCGGGCGAAGGCCACGTAAACATAGACCTCAGTATTATTACCCCTGGGTAAGGGCCACATGAACATAGACCTCAGTATTGTTACCCCCATGTAAGGGCCACATGAACACTTAAAAGCTAAGAATGTCACGAATACATTTCAGAAAAACTGGACAATCATTCATGATTCACAAATAGCATTTTAGAAAATAGATCATATCATATTGTTTAGAAAATATTTAAATTCAAACATAGCTTTACAGAGTCATTACTCACAAATGGCTCTAGATGTGGAACAGATCACTTGCACAAAACCGATTGATCAGGTGGGTGTTAACACGTGACCTACAAACACATGACAGATACACTTGAACACACGTCCCAAAGGTGCTTAACTTATCATTCTTCTTTGTTGATGTGTTTTTATCTTTTATCATCATTATTGTAGCTTAATCATAGCCTAGGAATGCCTTAAATGCAATGAAGATGCAAAAATGCACTTTGGAACACATAGCCAAATTTTGAAAAACAGGATAGTTCGCTCGAGCGACAAGTCTGCAAAAGTATTAGATGCTCGATTTTCATGCTCAAGCCAACTTTTGGTCACTCGAGCCAAGGTTCAAAACGAAGGGTTGTCACTAGAGTGCAATTTTTGTCGCACGAGCCAACCTCCAAACTTTGCAAAACTTTTGAGAGCTTGCATTTTACGCTTGAGCGAAGAAACCGTCACTCGAGCAATTATGCCAAATTCTGGAATTTCCAAATTGCTCCCCAAGCTTCAAAACACAATTCAAATGCATCAAAACTCATTTTTTGGGGCCAAAACTTGAGAAAACATTTGTAAACTTGTAAAACCTCATGAATTAAAGATCATTTCGCAAAATCAAAGCCCAAAAGCAAGTCAATTGTTCAAAACCAAGCTTGAAACTTTGTATAATACTCATGCATGTAATCTTGTGAATTTAAATCCCCCCAAATCATGATCAAATGAGATAAAATGATGTAAAACCTTATGGATACTCAAAATAAAGCTAAGATTGGCACATGGATGTGTGAATTCTTTAGAAACAACTTCAAAACATGATGAAATGAGCATGCATGCATGGATCGTGTTGAATTCTACTATCTAAACTTAATTCCTGCATTGGATCTTCAAATTTCTTTGAATTCACATGTAAATTAACTTAAACTCATAGTGTGTGAATTAATTCTTGCCTAAAGTCCACAATTCTCTTAGATTCTAGCTAGGCTTGAATAACTATCTCCAATCCTTTCAAATTCTTTATCAATCTTTAGCAATCCTCATTTTATCTCCTTGAATTCAATCTCTTCCTTTGGTCTCTCTCTCTCTCTCTCTCTCATATTTCCTAGCTTAAGGAATGAGGATGAAGTGGATGTATGAGAGAGTTCTAGAGTTGTATTGGCCTTATATAGGCTAATTAGTGGAGCTTAATTAAGCTTAAGACAAATCGATTGGCATTTTTTTATTCTAATTATTTGATTCCGAATCGAATTCTAATTAAACTTATTATAAAATTCTAAAAATCACAAATAACATGTATACCTAGGCAATTTCGTGTTTGGTGGCCGATCAGGTCTTCAATTCACATATCAAAACAGAAAGTCAAACAAATATTCTTACTATGGGCAAATATAAACACAAATAACACAATACACATGCAATTAACTCGGAATTTCAACTTAATTACTCATTAAGCATTCTTAATCAAGGATTATAGGCTAATCACGGATTAGGGTTGTTACAGTCTCCCCCCTTAAAGAGTTTGGTCCTCCAAACTTGAATTACCTTCATTACAGAAGAATGTCAGGTCCAATGGAAACAAATCAAGATATCTCATCATGTCTTCTTCGGTTTCCCACGTCGTATACGTCCGTCCATGATTTTGCCAGTCAACTTGCACCAACGGGATTTCTTTATTTCTCAATCTTTTGATCCTCCGGTTCACAATTTGGATCAGCCGTTCTTCATAAGTAAAATCATCTTTCAAAAGCACATGAGTTGATTCAATCACATGTTGCGGGTCTCTTAAATAATCCCGAAGCTTTGAGACATGAAAGACATTGTGTATATTCTCCATAACTTGAGGTAAAGCCACTTAATACATTACTGGATTGATTTTCTCGATAATCTCATACGATCCAATGTATCGTGGTGCCAATTTGCCTTTAACTCCAAACTGTATCTAACCTTTCATCGGAATCACTTTAATGAACATATGATCACCAACTTCATATTCTCTATCTCTTCTTCGAACATCCGCATAACTTTTTTGTCGACTTTGAGCGGTTTTTAATCGTTATTGTATCAGTTTCACTTTTTTAGTCTTCTCTTGTACAAGTTTCGGTCCTAATAACAGCCTATCTCCTACTTTGGCCCAATAAATCAGAGACTGGCATTTTCTACCGTACAAAGCTTTATAAGGAGCCATCCTAATACTCGAATGACAGTTGTTATTATACACAAACTCAGCTAAAGGCAAGTACGTCTCCCAATTCCCTTGGAAATCTCACACACACATTCTCAATATGTTTTCTAAAGTTTGAATGGTCTGTTCAGATTGGTCATCTGTTTGTAGGTGATAAACACTGCTCAGTCTCAATTTAGTTCCCAAGGCTTGTTACAAACTTTGCTAGAATCTTGAAGTGAATTTTGAGTCTCTATCAGATACAATAGACATTGGCACACTGTGTAGTCTCACAATCTCATCAATGTAAATGTTAGCCAATTTATCCACATTGTAAAAGTTTTGACAGGCAAAAAATGATCAAACTTAGTTAAACAATCAATAACTACCTAGATAGAGTCCATACCTCTTGAAGAGTGAGGCAGTCCAACAATAAAGTCCATCGTGATATGCTTCAATTTCCACTCTAGTAGTGGAAGTAGCTGAAACAATCCAGTGAATCGTTGATGTTTGCCTTTCATTTGTTGGTAGTAAAAACACTTGGCTATATAGTCAACAATGTACTTCTTCATACCAAGCCACCAAAAAATTTGTTTCAAATCTTTGTACATTTTTATGTTCCCTAGATGCATAGCAAATTTAGAATTGTGAACTTCGGTCATAATACGTTTTCTTAATTTAGAATGGTTTCGGTACACAAAGTCTACCCTGGAATTCCAACACATTACTTTTAACACAAATCCCGATCTCGGTTTAGAATCAATTTCATCCACAATCTTTTTCAAGAACTCATCTTCAAACTGTTTTTCTTTAACTTCTTCAATAATAGTCAGCTGCACAGAAATAACAACTAAGACACCACCTTGTTCTCATAAGACAATCTCAATTTCATTCTTTTCTAGATCACACAATAACTCTTTCTGACCGGTGAGCAAACATGCCAAATTCTCAATTGATTTTCGGCTCAAAGCATCTGCTACTATATTTACCTTTCTTGGATGATATAAAATTTGCAAGTCATAGTCTTTTATCAGATTGAGCCATCTTCTTTGTCTCATATTTAGTTCTTTCTGGGTGAAGAAATATTTTAGGCTTTTATGATATGTACACACTTCACAAGTTGTTCCGTACAGATAATGGCGCCAAATTTTCAAAGCAAAAACCACAGCTGCAAGTTCAAGGTCATGAGTCGGATAGTTCTTTTCATGTGGGCAGAGTTGCCGAGAAGCATAAGAAATCACCTTACCATTTTGCATTAGCACACACCCCAGACCCTTATAAGAAGCATCACTATAGATTTGGAACTCATCTGTACCATTGGGCATAGTCAAAATTGGTGCCGTTATCAATCTGGTGTTCAACTCTTGAAAGGCTGACTTCCGCTGATCATTTCAATCAAATGGTACATTTTTTGTGTTAATTGTGTGAATGACATAGCAAGTTTGGAAAAATCTTTTACAAATTGACGGTAATAACCAACGAGCCCCAGAAAATTGTTAATTTTTGATACATTAGTTGGTCTTGGAAAGGTCACAATGGCTTCAATTTTCTGACTATCAACTGATGTGCCATCCTTGTTGATTACATACCCCAGAAATGTGATATTGTCAAGCCAGAATTCACATTTGGACAGTTTTGCATACAATTTCTTTTCTCTCAGAGTCTGTAGCACCATTCTCAAATGATTTTCATGTTCTTCCCTGCTTTTAGAGTAAATCAAAATATCTTCAATAAACACAACAACAAACTCATCAAGAAATTATTTGAAAACCCTATTCATTAGGTCCATGAAAGCGGCTGGTGTATTGGTTACCCCAAACGGCATTACAAAAAATTCATAGTGCCCATATCTAGTTCAGAATGCAGTTTTCTCTATGTCTTCTACTTTAACTTTCAACTGGTAATACTCGGACCTAAGGTCAATTTAAGAAAATACTTGGGCTCCGTGGAGTTGATCAAACAAATCATCTATTCGGGGTAGTGGATATTTGCTCTTTACAATTACTTTGTTCAATTCTTGATAATCTATACATAGCCTCAAAGTCCCATCTTTCTTCTTAACAAACAACACTGAAGCACCCCAAAGTGAAGTGCTTGGCCGGATAAATTTCTTATCTAATAACTCATGAAGTTGGACTTTCAAATCTTACAGTTCGGTGGTTGACATTCGGTATGGGGTTTTGGAAATTGGTTGTGTTCTATGTAGTACCTCAATGGTAAATTCAATTTCCCTATCAATCAAGTCACCGAGTAGTTCATTTGGAAACACATCGGGAAATTCATTGACTATAGGGATGTTCTCTACATTAACACTATTTGTGAGCACAGTCAATTTACAACACAAGTACCCCTGGCACCCCTTTTTCAACAGGTTATTAGCCTTCATTGAAGAGATAAAATATGGGAGAGGAACTATCTCATTCCTAATAAACACAAACTCAGGTAAACTAGGCGGTCAAAACACAACAGATTTGGAAACGCAATCAATAGTAGCATAGTATTTCGTCAACCAATCTATCCCCAATATGTAGTCAAAATGACCAATAGCCACAGGCATCAAGTCAACATATAACAACACATCACCAATCATAACGTCACATGCAGGATACACATAAGCACATATCATAGAACACCTAGATGGTGTAGATACATATAACACATAGTTCATTTATTCTATAGGTCTAGTCAATTTGCAAGAAAAAGCATGTGACACAAATGAATGTGCAGATCCAGAATCTATGAACATGTATACATTTTGGATACAGATAGGGAGTATACCTGACACCACAAATTCGGTGTTCTGAACATCTCTTGGCACAAGTGCAAACACTTTTCCTTGCCTCAAGGTTTCTTTTCTCTTATTGGTTCTTGTACTTGTTCGTAGTACAGAAATAGATCCGGCTAAACCGGTTGACACCTTCAGCTATGAGTGGGTAGTCTTTTACCATGTGGCCAATTTTTCCACACCGAAAACAAGCACCAGTTGCATGGTAACATGCGCCTTTATGTCTTCTCCCACATTCAAAACAAACAGGTGTAGATCCACTACTTTGACTTGAGTTGTTACTAGATCCCATATTTTGCTTCTTGTTCATAGAAAATGAGCGGCCTTTTTTGAAATTGAACCCATATCTTTTGTCTTTCCATTCATTTATCAAAGTTTTAGTCTACTTCATTGCTGCTAAGTTGGCTTCTGTCATTAAGGCTCGGTCAAGAACATCCACATACTTAGGCAATTTTAACACGCTGACTCGATCAAACACATCTAGGTTGAGGCCTCCTTCAAATTTTTAAGCTTTCTTGTAATCTGTGTCTACCATGTGAGGAGCAAATCGAGCTAATTTGGTGAACTTAGCTTCATACTCAACAACAGACATGTTGCCTTGCTTAACTTGTTCAAACTATGACACCTTTCTGTCTCGAAAGCACTAAGGGAAATATTTCTCATAAAAGATCTCTTTAAACTGATTCCATGTCATGGCTCCATAACTATCTCGGATCAACATCCACTAATGTGGGGCTTCGTCTTTCAAAGTGTAAGTAGCCGATAAAACTTTTTAAATTTCAGTACATATGAAAACTTCAAATAATTTTTCAGTTTCTAACATCCACGTTTCAGCTTTCAATGGCTCAATACCACCCAAAAAGGTCAGTGGCTTCATCTTGTTAAATTTTTGAGTCAACCCAATAATGTCATTATTAACTAGTTCCACTTGCAACGAAGAAGGCGAAAGAGGTAGTGATTGTTGCCTTTTTTGTGGTCTTATGGACTCCGTTAAAGCTTCTAACATTTGTTCCATTCGGTCCATACTCGCATCGGATGATTCAGACACATCATCATTTATTTTTCTTTCCATTGCTATATGTAAACAAAACGATAATAAACATAGGCAAATAAATCTTTTCACAATGTTCAATTTCATTCATTTCATGTTACACATGTTCACATAGTCATTTCGTTCAGATATGTCCACATGATTATCACACACACACTCACGCATGCTGATGCAATGTCCCTAATTCTTTTCTAGGACATCCTGTAGCTCATATGGACTCATGTGTATGGTATAACACGTGCTCTGATACCACTCTGTCATGACCCAAACCCACCCCAATAGTTTAGCATCGTAACCAGCCAGTAATTGTAAGATTACTGAAGGCCTCTGAAACGGATTAACGAAATAAAAGGGCTAACGGAAGCAAATATATAAAATTCAATATCCATAGAGCTGTGTAGACATATATAAGACAAGAAATTTAAAACTTATATTCACATATAAATAGTGACGTCATATATATACATATCATTGTCTTACGTCACCCTTACATATAGATAAACAAAAGTCTTGTCCAAGCAAAAGAAAAGAAAAGAAAGAAAAAACAAACATTATCTGCACAAAACTTAACCACTTGAACCATTTAGGAACCTCCTCAGGAGGCACATTAGACAACAGCTTAAGCTTGGTTTCGCACCTAATAATCTACATACAGAAATAATACAATGAGCTGGAGCCCAATGAATAACAATAGAGAAAGGTTTTTATGAATGATGTCCATTATAGATTCAGAAATCAGAGTTCATATCTGAAACAGATTCAGATTCACATACTTATATAGATTTCATAACCAATTATACGTGATACATCCATTAGCTACAGATCACTTGGTCATAAAGATCCACGTGCAAAGTAAGTGGTCATTAAGGCCATAGTCGGTACCGACGGCTATATAGGTCAACATCTTTGTGCACATATAGCCATGTTATTCTTACCCCAGACGAGGGCCACATAAACATAGGCTACGGTATTGTTACCTCCGAGCGAGGGTCACATGAACATTGACCTCGATATTGTTACCCCGGGTAAAGGGCACATGAACACTTCATGCTAAGGATGCCACGAATATATTTCAGAAAACTGGACAATCATTCATGATTCACCAATAACATTTCAGAAAACAAATCATATCACATTGTTCAAAAAATACTTAAATTAAAACATAGCTTTACAGAGTCGTTACTCACAAATGGCTCCAGAGGTGGAACAAATCACTTGCACAAAACAGATTGATTAGGCGGGTGTTAACACGTGACCTACAAACACATGACAAATACACTTGAACATATATCCCAAAGGTGTTTAACTTATCGTTATTCTTTCTTGGTGTGTTTCCATCTCTTATCCTTATTTTTGTAGCTTAATCATGGCCTATGAATGCCTTAGATGCAATGAAGATGCAAAAATGCACTTTGGAACACTTAGCCAAATTTTGAAAAACAGGGCAGTTCGCTTGAGCTCAATTTTTGTCGCTCATGCAGTCTGCAAAGTCTGCAAAAGTGCTAGATGCTTAATTTTCACGCTCAAGCCAACTTTTGGTCACTTGAGCCAAGGTTCAAAACAAAAGGTGGTCGCTCAAGCCAATTCCTAAACTTTGCAAAACTTTTGAAAGCTCGAATTTTATGCTCAAGTGAAGGAACCGTCGCTCGAGCGATCGTGTCGAATTCTGGAATTTCCAAATTGCTCTCCAAGCTTCAAAACACAATTCTAATGCATCAAAACACTTTCTTTTGGGCCAAAACCTAGGAAAACATTTGTAAACTTATAAAACCTCATGAATTAAAGATCATTTTGCAAAATCAAAACCCAGAAGCAAGTCAATTGTTCAAAACCAAGCTTGAAACTTTGTATATTACTCATGCATGTAATCTTTTGAATTCAAATCCCCCAAATCATGATCAAATAAGATAAAATGATGTAAAAACCTGATGGATACTCAAAACAAAGCTAAGATTGGCACATGCATATGTGAATTCTTTAGAAACAACTTCAAAACCTGATGAAATAAGCATGCATGCATCGATCATTTTCAATTCTACCATCTAAACTCAATTCCTGCATTTGATCTTCAAATTTCTTTGAATTCACATGTAAATTAACTTAAACTCATAGGGTGTGAATTAATTCTTACCTAAAGTCCACAATTCTCTTAGATTCTAGCTAGGCTTGAATAACTATCTCCAATTCCTCCCAATTCTTTATCAATCTTTAGCAATTCTCCTTTTATCTTCTTGAAATCAATCTCTTCCTTTGATCTCTCTCTCTCTCTCTCTCTCTCTCTCTCTCTCTCTCTCTCTCTCTCTCTCTCTCTCTCACGTTTCCTAGCTCAAGGAATGAGGATGAAGTGGATACATGAGAGTTCTAGAGTTGTATTGGCCTTATATGAGGGTAATTAGTGGAGCTTAATTAAGCTTAACTTAAGACAAATCGATTGGTATTATTTTATTTTGATTATTTGATTTTGAATTGAATTTTAATTAAACTTACTACAAAATTCTAAAAATCCCAAATAACGTGTATACCTATGCAATTTCGTGTTTGGTGGCCGATAAGGCCTTCAATTCATGTATCGAAACAGAAAGTCAAATAGATATTCCTACTATGGACAAATATAAACACAATTAACACAATACACATGCAATTAACTCATAATTTTCTCTTAATTACTCATTAAGGATTCTTCATCAAGGATTATAGGCTAATCATAGATCGGGATTATTACAAAAGTCCAACAGAATAGAGAAGCCAGTCTTCTTTTTTTACTAGGAGCACACCAAGAAGGATGGAAAGAGATCTCACTGTAGACACCCCATTTTTGACCGACCTTGAGACTCAGACGTCACCAGTTGAGCGCTTGGTGATGTTGCATATCGTGCTCGTTCAGAAGTTTCAGAGTCTCGGCTGCGAGCCTTGCCTCCGGACTTCCGAACTCTTTCTTGCTTTGCCTCGGTTTGCGAACCAGGCTCTGTTTTCTCTATTTTCTCTTCGCGAAGGGAGGGAGAGGTCTCGTAGATCATCTCTCAGTGGCCGTAGGCTACGTTTTGTGGTCGTAGGCCACTTTGCCCGTTTGGAGTCCGGTTTCCGGTTTTTCGGAGCCGTTGGCCGTGTGCCTCGGTTCGGGACCGCTTAACCATCTCCGTTTGCTCTGATTTTTGGCATACTTCTTATTTGCTCCCTTTTGAGGGACACTATGGCCTGGGAAACTGACTTCGTGGTCAAACATCACTCCCGGTGCCTAACAGTCAGTTTTCGGGGCCTCGAGCTACGCGTTCCGGCCCCCGAACCTTCGTTTTGCATTGGTTTTGGTTCATTTTTGGCAGGGACCTCTGTTTCATTAGTAAGAAGGCCGTAGAAGGGTGGGAGGCCACTAATTGTTCTGTCAGCCAACTTTATCCCTTCATCGCCCTCCGTCGCCCGATTTTCCTCACTTCAGAGCCAATGTTGACCATCCTTGGGCCTTTTTCTTGAACCCCAAACCACATATTTGTGATGTACACATCTGGGAGGCCACCAATTTTTGGTGGCCGGCCAGTAATTGTTGTTGACCCTTTTAAACCCCTTTGAAAAGTGGGTTGTTCTCTCTCCTGGTTCACTATCTCTAGTTTTTAACCACAGGGTTGTGTTGTGCACACATGGGAGGCCCTCTTTCTGTGGTGGCTGGCCACTAATTCACTTGAACCTTTTGACCTCTAGTCGGCCGGCCATGGGAAGTAGCCGGCCGGCCACCTGCAACCTGGATAAGCAGCCGGCCATGATTCTTACATCAGCTACAGTGCAGATATACATCTGTTTTCCCCCCAGATTCTGTATCCGGGGGGCTGCATTTTGGAGGGAAACTTGGCATGTTTTGCCTCCATTTTTCCCCCATTTTTCCACCCATTTTTGCCTATATAACAGAGGCTCCAACTCTGATATTAGGGTTGGAAAATTTTTCCTCAAGCCCTTGGCATTATATCTCTCTCCCTCTCTATTCCAAGCTCAAAACCTTCCAAGTCCTATACCCCTTTTCATACCACCACCAAGTCCCACCCTTCCATCCTCCATTCCAGAAGCTGGAGGTTGTTCTTCAAGGCCTAAGAGTGCTGCAACTCAAGCCAAAAGGGTGCCAAAGTTTAGTCTACAAGGGTAAGCTCTATTTCCCTCTTTTTGGTCCATATCTTCCGTCCTTTCTAAGCCATATTTTCTTGCTGTTTTGGGCTCCGACCTTAACTGGAACTAGGCTTATTTTGAGCTATTTTTCATGTTTGTTTAAGGGTATTTACCTGTTTGAGGTCTCCTTGTTGCACTTGCTTCATTATCCCTCTTGTATGCCATCTTCTTGTGTAGTATTTTTGGCCTATGTGTAGACTGTTTTGAGGCATGTCATAAACTATAAAGTTGCTTATTTTAAGTCCTTCTTCAACATTGTTGAAGGGCTCATTGCTGTTTGTGGCTTCCATTTGCTACTTGCCTTTATATCTCTATTTTGGCCATATTTTTGCATGATTTGTTAGCCTCTTTTGCTTCTGTTTATGGGCTCTGGTCTGAACTACAAGTGACCTTATTTTGACCCCCTATTCATTTTTTATTAAGGGTCTTTCACTGTTTGAGGCATCCTTTATATACTTTGTGTTATATCTCTCTTTTTTGGCCTTATTTTGCATAGCTTTTTGAACATATTTTCATACTGTTTTGGGTCCGACCATCAACTGTAAAGTGCGTTATTTTTTGCCCCTCTTTAACTTTGTTGAAGGGCCCCTCTATGTTTGAGGCTAGAAACCACTACTTGCTTCTTTGTCCATCTTTTGGCCTATTTCTTGCATGAGAGCTTAGACATACCTGTGCCGGTTTCTGTGGTTTTCCATAAACTGTAAAAAGTCATATCTTAGGCCCCTATTCAACATTGTTGAAGGGCCCTAATCTGTTTGGGGTCAGCAGCTGTGAGTTGCTTCTTTATCTCACATTTAGGGCCATTTTTGTATGCTAGTTTTGCCCTATTTGTGTTTGCTGTTTGGCCTTGATTAGAACTTCCAATGTGCTTATTTTTGGGCTGTCTTGACTCTGTCTTTACATTCCATATTCAAATGATGCATGTTTTGTATAGCTATAGGCCAATGCATAGGCCTAGTTTTGCATTTCGGTTTCATTCCATGCATCGGGTGCTATATTGCCATGATTTAGGGCTGTTTTACATCACTTATTGCCTCTGAAATTTGCATGCTTGTATGCCATATTCCATGCTTTTCCATGTCTTGTTAGTGTAGCATTTTGTGCCTTAGGTTCGGTCCTCGATTTGCGTGCATGTGTGCACGCATTCCGAGTTGTCTCATTTTCATCTAATGGCCTCTTATGTGAGTGTGGCTGAGGTCCTCTTGTGTTGGTCTAAGCCCATTGTGCATTGTGTATGCCATTTCGTTTCATAGCATTGTGTATGCTAGGATGTATGTTAGTGCATTGTGTATGCCATGTTACCTGGTGCATCGTGTATGCCATTTCATAGCATTGTGCATGCTAGGTTGTATATTAGTTGCATTCATGCATGTCATGCATATTGCATCGTGCTTGGGATAGGAGTTAGCCCGAGCACGGAAAATGAGGTACGTTTCGTACTCCGAGTGACTGAACGTGTCTCAATTCCCCAGTCAACGACACTCCGGATTATCCATGATGGAGTTAGGTTTTAGTTGAGTTTTCATGTGCATTCATTCTATATCGAGTTATGCAATTCGACTCCTCGGCCATCATGCATCAATATGCGTGATTGGTGGCACGGGGATCGAGGCATGCATATATTTGTGAAAATACATTGCAATGCCCCTTTCCTGCTCTCTGTTGCAGCAAATCAAGAATCAGCAACCTTCCGGAGCTTGGCGCGCTTTCCAAGAAAAATTACAAAACAGAGGCTAATCGGGGCATCCCAGTGGATTTCCGCGCAAGGCAGCCCAGACATGCATCATTCATCAGAGTCAAGGCAGTCCCTGGCTTGCATGCCAGTTTATAGCTTTCTTAGTTAAATTTGTAAATTAATTAGGAATTTATTTACATTCGGACTGTATTATTTGGACTGTATTTAGACTATACTATTTATTCGGACCCTCTGCGCGAGGGTACAACTGTAATAAGTGTGCGTGTGTGTGTTGTATGTCTTCCAACCCCACGTCTTTCTCCCTTTTATTTATCCGCTTATGATGGTTAGATTAGGGCATATTTCAATTGGCATACAGTATGACAGCATGTTTGCATCATTCATCTGTTTTGCATGCATCGGACTCGGCGCATCATACTAACTGCATTGTACTTTCAATTCCAAATTGAATACATGTTAGGTGTAGCATTTCATATGCCATGTTTAGAATAGCCGAGATTGCTATAGTTGCATTTTTGCATGTGTTGCATTAGGCATTTCTATATAATTAGGATCATGCATGGATTTCTAATTAACTTTTGTTTTGGCTTGGAGTACTCGGTGAGTTTTATGCTTTAGCATCCTTGCATGCGTGTGAGTGACTGCCACGAATAGCATGCTTGCCATGAGGCTATGTGCTTATGTGATATAACTGCCTGAATGCCTGTGGGTGAAGGTTGGGTTGTTTAGCTTGGAACAAATCATTGACTGTGAGTTTCAAGCCCACTAGATAGTGGCAAAACCATCTTTTCTTAAGCCCACCTGATGGTGGCACAATCTGCATTTTAAAGCCTACTTGCAAGTAGCAAACCATCTTTCAAAAACAAACATGAAATGTTTTGTTCCAATTCAGGCGATCCAGTCTATACTTGTATGCCGTGCGCATCACATAGTAATCTAGGCTAATAACCGGAATAAGAACACATAAAGTTTTCAAAAATAGATATCATGGTTAGTAGAGGCCGATCTTTGATCGAGCGAGCGGGGGTGCTCACGAAGTGACCTTCCCCAATCGTACCCAAGTTCCCGAGCCGAGGCAACTTTGGTGATGACGGACACGTGGCCTTAGGCAACGAGTCAGGGTTTCCTAAATTTTCCAAAAAATAAAATATTTAGGTGGCGACTCTGTATCTGGCAAAGCAGTCCATGTTTGGCACTTCTTTCAAAAAAATCTGTTTTCTCAAAACGATTTGCCGGATTTGGACTCTTTGGTTCAGACGTAGAACCGTGACACAAATCGAGTCCGAGCTGTAGCGAGGTCCCCCGCGGACTTGTTACAGTTTCTGGCGACTCTGCTGGGGATTTAGAGAACTTGACTCGAACTCATGATATCTTGTTTTGATTACACTTATGTGTTTCTTTGCATTGCATTTGCATTGGTGCACCTAGGACACCGTGTTTGCCATCTGCTATTCCTGAACGGTTTGTCGGAGGCTTGTCTTGTCAAGGCATGACCATAAGGCTGACCGGTTGTGGGCTCTGCCAGTATGGGAACACAAACCCCGGTTTTACCGGGGCACCCTTTTTGACCATTCGACCTAGTGCATATTCGGATCCATAGTGACCATTCCAAACTAGGACAGGTTGCTCACCCGTTTATAGGTTGTTTGAAACCGCTGCGTGCGTAGTGAAACCCTAGCTCCTGACAAAATAGGACAGGGAAACCCTATCCCAACATAGGGGTGTTTTGGCTCTCACTTATTTGTTATGTGCTTTAGAGTGCGTCTCTACATGAATGCATGTATCAGTGTATGAGTTTAGGCATCAGGCCTGCGGGCATCAGTCAGTATTTGAGAATCAGTTATCTGCGGGTATCAGAGATTCAGTTTTGGGGACAGTGACTCAGGGATAATAATTAGTGTTTGAGGGCAGTGTGTATTCAGCTTATCGACCGTGTGTTGTTATGCCCGGCTGTATGTCATGCATTTATTTTAAGCTGTTATGCTGTCCGTTTATCTATTTATTTATTTCCTTATTGCTTTATTTATCTTTTTACTAGGGCAGTTCTAGCACAATTGCTTCCAACCCAGTAGATATTCCCCAAGCACTTTGGACATGAGGTCGCCGACTCAATCGATCCGAGGATCTAATTGACGGACAGCCAGTGTTTCATTCTCTACCCCTCGTTGTCAGAAGAAAGCCGAGAAAGCGCAGTGTGTCAGAACTGAGGTTGTCAGAACAGTGGGTTACTCCATCAGAAGACAATAGAACTGAGGTCCCGATTGTTGCTATAGAAATAGACATACCAGTTAGTCGGATGGATCAGCAAAATACATCAGGAATGGAAGCCTTGATGCGCCAAATGCAGGAGAGCATGAGGCAAATGCAGGAGGATGCCGCCCGTCAAGCGGAGTTCTCCAAACAGCAGGCCGCGATCATGGCCCAGCAGGCCGAGCTAATCACCAGACTGCAACAGCAGAATGCGTCATCTGTTTCACATCAAGTTCCTCCTCCGCCAGGGGCTCCATTACCCGAGCAGGCACCTACTGTCCAGAACGCTCTGCCAAACACCCAGAACACCGTGCCGAACATCCAGAACATACAAGAGGACACGAACCTTCCAACGGGGCCAGCTCCGCCTCCGCTTCCGCCTCAACTATCCAAAACCCATACACCCAACCACCCGGACTCTCCCTTCGAGTTCGAAATCGACCATACAGCTCTGAAACTGAGCAAGCTTGAGAAGCTCTTCAAGAAATCACAAGGGGTAAAGGCTATTCCGGATATCGAGGACGGATATACCGATGTGGCCGTGACATTGCTCGATAGGTTCAAGGTGCCGCAAATTGACTGCTTTGACGGGTCCGGGGACCCCATGGTCTATCTTCGGCTATTCTCAGACATCCTGCGGCCAATGGGCCTAACCCGACCACAAAAGCTTTCGCTGTTCGGCCGAACCCTGTCGAGTGTGGCAGCCATCTGGTATGCGAAGTTAGAGGATGAGGTAAAAAGAAGCTGGGATGAAATGGCAGAGGCCTTTGTCGCGCAATACTCGTACAACACTCAGATCGAGATTACAACTCGTGATCTCGAAACGATAAGGCAGGAGCCCAAGGAAACTTTCTCAGACTTTGTGACCCGGTGGAGGGCAAAGGCGTCGATGATGACTTTGAGGCCCACTGATAAGGACCAAATCAGGATGATTGTGCGCAATCTCCAACCAAAGTTGATGCAGAAAATGATTGTACTCCCCTTCCCCACTTTCTCGGATCTACATGAGATGGGGGTACAAATCGAAGACGCAATGAAGCAAGGTCTGATCGACCAGGATAAGGAGCAACCGAGGAGGACTTTCAACCGAAATAACAACGCAGGCCCAAATGGAGCTGCAACCACAAGAGCTTCGGAGGTCAGCATGGTCACTACCATTCCCCCTCCCCTTCCAAGGCCCATGGCAGCCACACCCTTCTCCGGTGCATCCGGAAGCAATACTCAAACCTCTAAATACCAGCCCAGAGGCCAAAGAACCTTCACCCCACTATACATGCCTTTGTCTAAGGCTCTGGGGGTCTTGATCAGAAAGGGACATCTAAAGCCCCTAGAGCCGAGGCCATTGCCGAATCCACTCCCTCCCTCTCACAACCCAGCCAAGTACTGTGCATATCACCAGCAGCACGGCCATGATACTGACCAATGTTTCAGGCTGCGTCCCGAGATTCAAGACCTCGTTGACAAAAATGTGATTTTGCCGCCAAAAAAGCCCAACGTCACAACCAACCCCCTCCTTACACACAACCAAACTCCACCTCCCAAAAGAGTCAATCTTATCCAGACTGGGGTCGTGTCTTACGATCCTAGCATCTATATTACTCCTACCCATCTACCTAAGCCGGAGGTGTTCTTTCCCGACTGCACTGATTTCTTGTGTATGTTGGACATCTCTACAACCCAACCAGAGCCGACGGTGGTGACCATCGAAGATGGGGCAGGGCAGACATCGGGAAAGAAGGAGATTGTTGAGTCTGGGATTGAACAGAGTTCTGCTGGGGAAGCCTACGATCCAAGTGAGTACATCTTGTCAACAGGCCAGATTGGGCCGGGTATAGAATTGCCAGGAAAGGAAGAACTGTGTATGATCCGGGGGGATGGATTTGGGCAAGGGGCAGATGATCTGACAGCTGTAGAGGAGGACTTTGCCAACCTGCAATTTTTCGATGACCAAGAATCAGGGGATAAGGCAATCAACTGGTTCGACTATGAGGAATCGGCAGAGGCCACTGGATGGCTCGATGATCAACCAGATGTAGTGGGAGAATCCCAACCAGAACAGGGCCCGGTAGGGGCAAGAGTATCAGTTATGGCCGGAAGGGCCGGAAGTCAGGTTGCATTGCTGGAGAGCGCCGGTATGAAGAATTTCGGTCAGGACGGAGGCATTGTGAATGCAGAGAAAGTTGAACAACAAACTGCACTGACGCAGGTAGAACAACAGGGTTCTGAGAGAACCGGGAAAGCCAAAATCCATGAGGGGATCGGAAGTGCTGCGGGCACGAGAACAGAGGATGCTGTGGGCATACAGACTGAAAGCACTGTGAGTACAAACATATCCGGACCAGATAGGTGCCTTTTGAATGCCAGCAGAATGTGGTGGGAAGACGATGACTTATGTCTTGCCCACACAGACGAATACTGGGGAAGTAGTCAACCGGATGACACTTGGTACCTCGATGAGGTTGATCACATGACAAGAAGTGGGTGGTACTTTAAGCCCCCACACCTAGACCAACCCGAGACATCCTGGAAGGATAAAGAAGCTGAGAAACAGAAGGAGAAGCAGATCGAAGAGGAAGCTGTGCTGAAACAGCTAAAGAAGATACAAGTAGACATCTCCATCTGGGGACTGCTTATGGCGTCGCGAGTACATAGACAAGCTGTCTTATCTGCTATGGACAAGTCCAAACTCTCCATAGATACTACACCAGAAAAGCTGGTTGGGCTGGTTTTTCCGGGAGGAGGTTCCCCAGCATTAACCTTCTCAGACAAGGAACTACCGCCTGAGGGCACAAATCACAACAAACCCCTCTACATTTCCGTGGAATGTAGAGACAAGTGGATACCGGTGGTACTTGTTGATACCGGGTCCGCCATTAATGTCTGCCCGACCAGAACAGCGTATGCAATCGGGTTGAAGCCCGCGGACTTCGTGCTGACTACTCAAGTGATTAGAGGGTACGACAACACTAGCAAGGAAGTGATGGGGACTGTCAAAATTCAGACCCAGGTTGGTCCCGGACAACACAACATTGAATTCCATGTCTTGGACGTTCCCGCAACCTTTAACCTACTTTTGGGGCGACCATGGTTGCACTAGGTCAGGGCAGTCTCTTCCACTTTACATCAGATGTTGAAGTACCCTCATGGGAAGGGGGTGGCTATTGTCTTTGGGAATTCATCAATCCATCCGCCACCGGAAGTGTCCACACCAGTCTTGGAAATCGAGCATGGCACTGAGGATGTGTTCTTATCAGGGTTCACTTTGGCTGAGGCTCGAGTGGTGCAAAATGTTATGGCTGTGAATAAGGGGGTGTACGTCAGTGCTCAATCCGTCTACCTCATGAACAAGTTACAACACATCCCCGGAATGGGATTGGGAAAAAGCGACCGGAAAGGCGTCGCAGCATTGGCCGAAGTGCCACACAACCCTCACACCTTTGGCCTGGGTTATCCGCCCACCAAAGAGGACTGGGTGAGGAAGGGTAGAGAGTTGGCTGGAAGAGCCAGAGCAAAGAAGGCTGGGAAGCCTTTCGAATTAATGCATAGGCCCATTTGGGGTACCCTAAACGGACGCTTCGTCCGGGAGGAGGAAGACTTTTCGTTTTGCGGCTTCCCAGAACCATGGTTGAACGCGGAGAAGAAGCGCGTGCCTGGTTTCGAGATCTTCTTCGACTTGCAACTACCCGGGGATGACGTTGCCAAAGAGCAGACAGACCCACCAGCTGAGGTTGAGCAGTGTAAGGCAGTGGATTCTGAGAGCACCGAACTTGAGATGGGGGTAGCGCTAGCGTGTCAACTTTCAGATCCTTCGATCGACCAAAAGTGCTTGGGGGATAACTCCTCGGTTTCCATGATTGAGGATGAAACAGCTGCGAGCCTTCTAGCGACTATCTTGGATGCATCTATCGCACCCTCTCTCACTTGGCAATACGAGGAGGGATTTTTGTCCAGTAACACCGGGTCAGGTAGTGAGCCGGAATCTGATTCCACCGAGTCCTGTGAGTCGGAATCAGGTTCCAGCTCGACTGAGTCTGAGTCTGGTAATCCTGGGGATGATAACCCGGATGCCACAGTTATGTCCAGGTCGTCTTTTTCTTTCTCATTTGAGTCTGTTGTAACCGAGAATTTGGACGATTTGGATGAGCTTAATAAGAATCAAGTGATTGTGGTTTCTGAGTACTTTTCTGTGCCCTTAATTTATTGCATAAACTCAAACTTTCAAAATTTTGATGAAAACAACGAGGACGAAATTCCTTCGATTTTGCAACGTTTAATTGAGCAGGAGCAGGAGAGATTTGTCAAACCCTTAACAGATGAAATCATTACCATGAACATTGGTACTGAGGAGGACCCGCGGCTGGTCCAGATCGAGTCCACGCTGTCTTCAGAGGAACGCGAGCGCTTAGTCGCTTTATTAAAAGATTTCAAAGATGTTTTCGCGTGGTCCTATGAAGACATGCCTGGGATCGATCCTGAGATTGTACAGCACCGGATCCCCCTTGACCCCGAAGCCCGACCCATCAAGAAAAAAATCAGAAGGATCCGCCCGGATTGGGCTCTCAAGATTAAGGAAGAGGTCACCAAGGAGATCGACGCAGGCTTCCTGCTGGTATCCGAATACCCGACTTGGTTGGCCAACATCGTTCCAGTGCCGAAGAAGGATGGCAGGATCCGGGTATGCGTGGATTTCAGGGATTTGAACAGAGCTAGTCCGAAGGATGACTTTCCCTTACCGCATATTGATGAGTTGGTGGACTTCACAGCAGGGCATGCTTTGCTCTCATTCATGGATGGCTTCTCAGGGTACAATCAGATAGTAATGGCACCAGAAGACAGAGAAAAGACTGCATTCACCACCCCGTGGGGAACATACTGCTACAGGGTAATGCCGTTTGGGTTGAAGAATGCTAGAGCTACTTCTCAATGGGCCGCGACCACAATATTACACGACATGATCCACAAAGAGGTTGAGGTGTACGTGGACGACATGATTGTCAAGTCCAGGGAAAGAGAGGTCCACTACACCGCCTTGCAAAAGTTCTTTTAAAGGATCAGGGAATTCCGGTTGTGGCTAAATCCTCAAAAGTGCACGTTCGGTGTTACAGCGGGAAAAATGTTGGGGTTTCTGATTACACAAAGGGGCATCGAGGTCGACCCTTCAAAGATCAAGGCCATCTTAGAAATGCCACCACCAAGGACTGAAAAGGAGATGCGAGGCTTTCTGGGTAAAGTGCAATTCATAAGATGGTTTATCTCAAAATTAACCTTGACTTGTGAACCACTTTTTGGTCTCCTGAAGAAAGGCAAGAAATTCCAATGGGACGGCCAATGCCAAGCTGCTTTTGAACAGATCAAAGAATACTTGCAGAACCCGCCCGTGTTGTCGCCACCAGAGCCGGGAAAACCGTTGATATTGTACCTTTCGGTGACTGAGACTATGATGGGCTGCATGCTGGCACAAGAATCAGAGGATAAGGTGGAGAGGGCCATCTACTATCTGAGCAAGAAGATGTTGGATTACGAGACCCGCTACACTCCGCTCGAGAAGGCTTGCTTGGCTTTGGTATGGGCTACCAGGAAGCTGCGGCACTACTTGTTAGCTCACTCCGTAATGTTGGTTTCACGACTAGATCCCATCAAATACCTTTTCGAGAAACCGGCACTTACGGGTAGGCTAGCTCGTTGGCTGCTGTTGCTCTCCGAATTTGATCTGAAATGCGTAACGTGCAAGCCAGTCAAAGGAAGAGTCGTGGCAGAGTTCTTGGCCGATCATCCAGTCGAAGGAAGTGAAGCAATCAAGTACTTATTCCCAGATGAAGCCATTTTGCACATCGACGACGAATATTGGACGATGTACTTTAACGGAGCATCAAATCAGTACGGGTATGGGATAGGGGTGTTGCTGATAGCACCCGACAATTCCCGTATCCCTCTAGCCTTCAAACTCCGGTTCAAAGTCTCGAACAACGAAGCAGAGTACGAGGCGTGCATTGCCAGTCTAGAAGCGGCCCTGGAACTAGGGGCAAGACGGTTGGACGTCATCGGGGATTGAAACCTTGTTGTATCTCAAGCAAACGGAGACTGGAAAGTCAAAGAAGAAAAGATGATGATGTACCACCAGGCCTTGGACTTGTTAATTCCTCGGTTTGAAAAGCTAAACTTTGCTCATCTTCCAAGAGAGAACAACAGGTTTGCAGATTCTTTAGCAACTCTATCTTCCATGATAGACATCCCGTTTGGAATCCGGATGCGTCCAGTTGCTATTGACTAGAAATTTGCGCCAGCCTATGAGTCGATCGCTGCTATAGATGAGATTCAGGACGAAAACCCCTGGTATTATGACATTTAGAATTTCTTGGAAAAGGAAGCATACCCGCCAGGGGTAAATGCCAAGGATAAAAGGGCAATCAGAAGAATGGCCGTTCAGTTCATCATCTGTAGGGGTTAAGCTGTATAAGAGAGGTCATCTGGGAATGCACAAGCTGTGTGTTGAAGCCGAGGAATCGAAGCGCCTGATGGAGGCCATCCATGGAGGAGAATGCGGTGCACATATGAACGGAGTAATGCTAGCACGGAAGATCCTCAGACAGGGTTATTACTGGTCCGCCATGGAGGAGGATTGTATTAGTTTTGTTCGGCGATGCCACAAGTGTCAGATTCATGCAAACCGCATGAACATCCCGCCGTCGAAACTGTACAACATGACTTCGCCATGGCCATTTTCAGTTTGGGGAATCGATGTGATCGGGGCTGTCACTCCGAAGGGGTCGAATGAGCATGAGTTCATCCTGGTTGCAATAGACTATTTCACGAAGTGGGTCGAGGCCCAATCGTATGCGGTGTTGAAGGCGTCACACATTGCAAAGTTTATCAGAAACAACATCATTTGTCGCTATGGGGTCCCGAACGAGATCATTTCAGATAATGGTTCCCACTTCAAGAAGGAAGTGATAGACTTGTTGGAGAAATACAACGTGGCTTTTCATAAATCATCTACATACCGGCCGTAAACCAACGGAGCGGTCGAGGCCGCCAACAAGAATATCAAACACATACTGCAGAAGATGGTGGAAACCTACCGGGATTGGCCAGATAAGCTGCCATTTGCTCTGTGGGGCTACAGGACTTCAATCAGAACTTCTACCGGAGCGATTCCATATTCATTGGTTTAAGGGATGGAGGCCGTTCTACCTATCGAGATTGAGGTTCCGTCATTACGAGTATTGGCTGAGTGTCAAATAGCCGAGGCAGATTGGCAGCAGAGCAGATTTGAGGAACTCATGCTTTTTGATGAAAGAAGACTGAAAGCACTGTACCATGTTCAAGGCTATCAGCGCAGAATTGCCCGGGCTTTCAATAAGAAAGTTAAGTCCAGGAATCTAAAAGAAGGAGATTTGGTGCTCAAGGACAACCGAGCTCCCATCCACAACCCAAGGGGCAAGTTCAAACCCAATTGGACTGGTCCCTACATCATCAAAGCTATCTGGTCAGGTGGAGCTGTGGTTCTGATAGATCTAGATGGCCTAGAGTTCTCCCAACCGATCAACATGGACAAGTTGAAGAAATATCACCCCTGAGAGGCTCGCTAGGCCGAAAACCCAAAAGGGCGACCTAGGCAAAAGTTAGAGCACAAAAAATTGAAAAATATAAAAACTAAGCTTGCAAGGTTGAAAACCTGCAAAGGGCGATCTTGGCAAAAGTTAGAGCGTAAAAGGAGAGTGAAAATACCCGAGTGAACCTAAGCCTGAACTACGTAAGGCTTGATTCCCATCTTTGGGATACGTAGGCAACTTCACCTTGAAGTTCAGCCATAAACTCTTCCCCGATCAACTTTGTCCATTTTGACTATCTCGGTCATCTTTATCCATCAGCATTTATCGCGATCTCCGGTACAGTGCTATTCAGACTAGGGGCAACTTTCCGTTGCCACGACGGTGCAGAGCTATTCAGACTAGGGGCAACTTTCCGTTGCCATGCAGTGCCGCAGTACTCTTCCAACTAGGGACAACTTTCCAGTTGCAGGGATCTGGGGTTGTGCATCTCAGTGACAGATCTTAGGCGTGTCCAGTTCTGATCCATATCGAAAATGGTTTTGAAAAGTTTTAATAAAAGTTGACTTCGTTCAAATTAATCTCTTTACAACTAAGACCATTTTTGGACCAAAGCGGAAAATTTTAAGTACCACAACCTTCAATTTCATTGATTTCAAAACAGAGTTCTCCTGCCCTTGCATACAATCGAAGTTGTTTTTATTACATTCATAAAGAAAACTTGAAAGTACTAATAAAGCAATAAATCCGGGGCATAGTCAAGTCAAGTATCTCTGTGCCCCCTCCTAGAGCTGGTCGAAGCCTCTGACGCCAAGCTAGGCCCAACCTGTGCCTCCTCGTTGAGCCAATCCAAGCACTCGTCAAACAAAGTGCAATTGAAAGTGGGAGCAGGAGCCAGGAGCTCTCTAGTCCTCCATGCTGTGGCACATCGGGCAAGCTGTGCACCTCGGACCGGGAAAGCAGCTGGGTACTCAATCCCCTCTGGTGGGCAAATCAGATCATGACCGAACTGGCGCAGGAACCGGAACGGAAAGTAGAACACACAGTGGGTTAGACCAATCAACTGGATCTCGATCAGCCGGGACATGCTATAGCTCATTGCCGAGAGGTTGAGCCAAGGACAACGCCAAGCAATGCGATCTGCAGACAAATTGCACATCCAGTCAAACCACCATCTTTCATCGGGGGCATTGACTAGGCGTTGTCGAAAGAAATAACCTCGAGCTGAGTAGGCCGGGCAAGAGTCCACAACCTGCAATTTGTCCATTAACCATAGCTGGGGAGGGATGAAAAATGAGAGAATAAAGAATAGAGAGGTGTACGATGAGAGAAAAGTAAGACAAGGGTTTTGTGAGAAAAATCGAGTCTGAGGGCCGAGTGATGTGAGCAAATACGTATGTAAGATTGGGTGGGAAACATTACCTGCAGCAGCAGTGGACTCCCAGCAAATCTAGTCGTCTCCCGGCGATAGACAGAATCCAAGCCCATCAGCGTCTCGGCCAAAGTCATGGCAATGCAGCTCTTTCCTTCTCTCAAGCCTTAAGCAACTTCAATCAGACGAATGCTAGCTCCACCGAAGCCCGGGGAAAGCAGAAAGTGAGACAGCAAGCACAAGCAAAGGGCATGTTGTCAGAAACCTTGCCAATAATGGTTGCTGCGGTCACCGGCGTCAGAAAAGCAATGGATCAAACCAAGGATATCCAGTTCCCCGTTACAGATCAGAGATCGAGCATCATGTGCGGTGAGTCCACACATCCGCTCTAAAGCTTGGGCGTGGGCAAGATCTCTTCATGACATTCAGATTCCATCAAAACTTGAAAATCTTCGAAAGTTGGACATACCTCTTGCCCGCTGAAGTTAAAGACGTGCGTCACCGGGTTCCAAAACCTCGCCGCGGCATGGAGGAAAGGGAGATGCAGTGGAGTGCGACGCAACATGAATAGTGCATTCAAGCCGAAACCCCGGAAGTTCAACTTTTTCGAGCCATCTAGAGAAGCGACCCAAGCTGTGAGATTTTCAATGAGAAACGCCTCCATTTTTGTGCAAAACTAAGATGAATTGAATCAAAGCACGGAGCTAAGGCTTTTAAAGAGGGAAAAACACTATTCAGGGGGACAAGTGTCAAAAATTGATCGGCTGCAGAGTTAAGTGGCCAGCCGGCCATTTCTTGCTTCAAAACTGGCCGGTGGCCCCCTCTCTACAATAAACCTGGCCGGCCGGCTCCCAAAAGTGGCCGGCCATGCTCCAATGAGTGTCTTTGGCCCTGTTTTACCCTCCGAGGGAAAGTTTCAAGCATTTCCATGCAACGGATGTGTCGAAGACCTCTATTTCCCTCTGTTTCGGATGCGTTCCATTGCCCAGATCGTCCGAAGTACACCTCGTTTTTGTTAAGTTTTGTTTATCAAGTTGTTGTTTTGTTTATCGAGTTGTCGTTTTGCTTATCGAGTTGTTTGTCGAGCTGTCGCGTCTCGTTTTGTTTTCGAGTTGTTACTCTTTGTTTAAGCTTTTGTTTGAGTCTTGTTTATCGAGTTGTCAACATTATTGTGTTTTTCTTATCGAGTTGTAAACTTGCTAAGGTTTTGTTATATCTTAGAAAGTTAAGTTGTTGCGTCGGTTCACTACCTGACTGGGCCAAATGCATAATACACATTTCCATTCAATCTTATTATGATGCAGAATGATGCGATATGATGCTAAGCGTTTAAAATACAATACTTTTTTCAAAAGCTGTTTCATCCCATCGTGCCTCGCTTATTACAACATTTTACAGACTAAGGCACAAGTTTTACAGAAATAAAACTGCCCGATAACGTACAATGTGCTACAATTACTAGCAAAAAGGTAAATAAAACAGGAAACAGCCGTGTCTACGCTCTCAAGAGCAGTAATAAGAGGCCCTCTTTGTCTTCTTCTACGGAATAGACTCTCCGCCACCATCGCCATCGCCATCATCTGAATCGGAGCCGTCATCCTCGGTATCCCCCTCAGGCTCGCCTCCACTCCCGGAACCAAGACCGGAGCCGTCCTCTCCATCAGCAGATGTCTCCGACTGACGGTCTGTAACCTCCTCCTCCTCATCCTCATCAGGCTCCTCCTCCACAATATGTGCTCTGCGTCTGCGAGACAACCCCTCCCCTCGAAAAGGCCTGGAGGGCCCAGCTCTGTGAAAAGGCCTGGATGGCCCAGCTCCGTGAAAAGGCCTGGATGATCCAGCTCCCCGAGAAGGCCCAGGTGGCCCGGCCTGCGGCTGAGCATATACCGGAGGCATTTGAGAACAAAGAGTTCAATTTAAATACATCAGTCCAAATATGTACATCAGATGCAGATGCAAGCAAAAACTACATGAAGTGGGTGCATGAAAACACAGTGTACAAGTCGGGTGTGTGTCAGATGTGCTCTACACAAGTAGCCTGTCAATGCAGTAGGAGTCAACATGTCATCAGAAGTATGATAAACGCTAGAAAACTAAAGGGTACCTGCAGGCCCATGATAGACAACTGTGCCTCTCTCCGCAAGACCATGTCCTCGAGTGAGGCCACCAATCCGATCACCTCCTCCATATACTCTCTGGGTGGCTGCAGATACAAGCTCAAATCATCAACGAATAAAGGAGTGTCTAAGTATTTGAATGATAGATGAAAAGCAGTAGAGCAACCGGCGGTGAATCAGGATCAATAACATATCGATGACCGGGCATCGGAGGCTCTATCGAAATCGGAATTGTGTAGGAGGTCCCGTATCGCCACCCTATCAGCTCGGTCGGCATGTCTGGCCACCCAGGATGAGGAAGAGTCGGAGGAATCGGGGGAACCGATCCACCTCCGCCTCTAGATGTACCAGCCCTGCTGGTGGAAGGGGCATCTGCAGTCCGAGCCCGGGCCTGGCTCGAAGATGGCATACCAGTAGGCCTCATCATCGGAGTGCGAACTTCCGACAGTGGAGGCATCAGGTATGTGTGACGGTAAGTGGCGTAGTCCCCCTCCTCAATATATAGCATAGCATTAACGACATCCCGGGAAATGAGTACATCAGCAATCCGCATGTCGCCTGGGGGTGCTGCGAGAGGATCATGAGAAGTGTACCCCCAGACCTGGCGCAAGAAGCGCTCCCCCAAGAAGAAGGCCCTAACAACCGGCCCTTCGAACAGGAGCCTGTACCGGGTGGCACCCCACCCTCCGGCAAACTGGAATCGGAGACCCTCACCTAAGGGCGCCCAGGGCTACCATGTAATCTGCAGATAACAGGTGCATAAACCAAGCAGAAATCGAAGATGTACAGGACAAATCAAAAATGAAAACAGAAAGAACTGAGAGTTCTGAAGTACCTCCGATGGGCGCACTGTGTCAAAATACTGTCGCAGGTAAAGGAGAGACTCCCGAGGTCTTGGCCGATGCCGGCTTTCAAACACCAGTGAGTACGAGGTCATGAGAGGCGCTGCTACCATCAACTCTGGGGCCAATGTCGGGAAATATGCATAGACCCACAACTGTAGAAAACAAAGCAGAATGCGAAATGCTGAGGGCAAAATGCACGATACAGAGTATAAAGTGTGCCGTGTGTGTGCAATGTGCAAGTAATGAGGGGCAGAAACGTAAATCAAAAGGGCAGAAAGTACCTCCCAGGCTCTCCAGTAGCCACCAAGTAAGTCCCCCCGTCCGCGGGAAGTCGCGCTCATATAGCAATAAAGGGTAGCCAAGCCGGCGCCACCCCAGTCGTATCGTCTAACCTGTGATAGGTCCACCAAAGCACTCAGCAGATAGAGCCCTACAGTGTTCCCTCTATCAGCAAACTGGGTGGTCCCGAGGAGGAACATCAAGAAGCCACGGGCATACTGTGCCGCCTCATCAGGAGTCCCGGGCTCCATCTCTACCCGCCGGAAATGGGAAAAGAACCAGGTATATCGGACTCTCCCCGAAGCTCTGTCAACAGGCGGGCGAGCCCCCAGCAGATATGTCCAAGCGGCCTCCCACTCGCCCATGTCATCATCATATGGGATCGCCCAGCCTCCCATATCAAGGCCGGTCAACACAGCAAAGTCAAAAGGGGTCATAGTCATATCCCCAGTGGCAGAGAAATGGAAAGAGTTGGTGGTGTCCCACCATCTCTCCACCAGGGCGGCCATCAGCGTCCTCCTACCAGGACAACGAGATAGTCCAGCACAGAAGGGCCCAAACCCTATCAAGTCGACCAAATCCCGAATGGCCTCCGGGAGCTCAGCATACCAGTCTCTCACCGCAGTAGAGCCGTACCCCTGCACGGTGCGAGAAGTCACCTGCATTCAGAATGAACACATGTTTCAGCATGAAATGAATAAAGCTGCGTGCAAAGTAAAGTATCTGAGCTGCGTGTTCAATTCTCAATCAGTCTGGGCTATGTGTTCAGAAAATCAATTTGGGCTGTGTGTTCAGAAAATCGGTGTTTGGGCTGCGTGTTCAATTCTCAATCAGTCTAGGCTGTGTGTTCAGAAAATCAATTTGGGCTGTGTGTTCAGAAAATCAGTGTTTGGGCTGCGTGTTCAATTCTCAATCAGTCTGGGCTGTGTGTTCATAAAATCAATTTGGGCTGTGTGTTCAGAAAATCAATGTCTGGGCTGTGTATTCAGAAAATCAATTTGAGCTATGTGTTCAGAAAATCAGTGTTTGGGCTGCGTGTTCAACTCTCAATTAGTGTGTGCTGCGTGTTCACCATCAATTTGAGCTGTGTGTTCAGAAAATCAGTGTTTGGGCTGCGTGTTCAAATCTCAATCAGTGTGTGCTGCGTGTTCACCATCAATTTGAGCTGTGTGCTCAGAAAATCAGTGTTTGGGCTGCGTGTTCAAATCTCAATCAGTGTGTGCTGCGTGTTCACCATCAATTTGAGCTGTGTGTTCAGAAAATCAGTGTTTGGGCTGCGTGTTCGACTCTCAATTAGAGTGTGCCGTGTGTTCACCTTCAAGTTGGACTGTGCGTTCAGAAAATCAGTGTGTGAGCTGCGTGTTCAACCCTCAACCGGTGTGTGCTGTGTGTTCACAATCAATTTATGGACTGAGTGTTTAGAAATTCAAGTAATTGAACCGTGTGTTCAGAGTGCAAACAGAATACAAAGAAAAGTTCATGATATGTTACAGAAAAGGTAAAAAACGAAGTAAATACCTCTCGTGCCTCGTGGGAGAGATGATACTCAGGCTCCCGCAGGAGGAGATCCCCGGGTGCTCGCGCGTCGAACTCGGTGAAATGATGAAAAACAACCCGCGGGAGAACATGTACTGGTGGATCATACCTCTCGGGGATGAAGGGGCGAACCCTCGGAGGCAGAGACATGATGTCAGGCTCGCCTTCGGCGCCTGGAGAACCTCCACCGTGGGGAAATTGACCCGCCATTTCAAGAAATCTGCAAAAAGGGGCAAAAATGAGCAAAAATTGGAAAAAGTCAACAAAAGTCAACCCTCGGGAAGTGAAAAAGTCAACAAAAGTCAACTCCCAAGAAAATCTTCCAAATATTGAGACAAACTCACCTCAAGTGGCGAAAATGAGAAAAGAAGCCCCGAAACCAAAATTTAATCGGTTCAAAGTGCTTGAAACTGAAAGATTTCGCGAAAACAACTTGCGTGGGGCGTTGGAAAATGCGTATAGAGCCCAGATTTGAGGGAGAAAATGGTTTGGGAAGCTAGAGAGGAGAATTTCGGAGCTGCACATATGAGCTCAAAACGTTTGGATGAGTGTATTTATAGAAAAGAGGCTAAAAGGACAAAATTGCCCCCGGATTTGGCAAAGTGGCCAGCCGGCCACTTTTTCTGGCAGGCCGGCCATTTAATTTTCAAAAAATGGCCGGTGGCCTCCCTCTCCCAATAAAGCTGGCCGGCCATGTTCCCCACATGCCCTCCAAGGTCCCTGCAAATTTTGAGGAAGATTGGAGCCCCCGAGACCTGAAAAAGTACAAGAGAAGTGCACTCTCTGTCGCGAAATCGCTCCGCCGGAACTTCAGCTTCAACTTCCAATGCATGTCTCATCGTTTACTCATCGAGAGTGAGATGTATCCTTTTGAACATGTTGTAACCTCTCCAGGAGGTGAACCGGAGGCCGCGATCGAGTCGCCCTCGCCGAAACGCGCGTTTCTTCCCGCATTGCGATGCACTTTTCTGTCAACACCGCAATTGTCTGCATTCGATATCACATTGAACACATGTTGTTAGATATGTTGTGCTTGTTGAGTTTCTTTATTTTGCAGGCACGATATTGTATGTACGGTTCATTTGAGGCTAGTGCGACCAGACGAATCGCGCAGGTATCGTATCTTCTCCGTGTGAGACGTGGCAAGAATTGAATAATTCTCTGCATTCCTAACTGCATGAAATATAGTTGTTGCTTTGCATTTTTGCTTAAAACTGTTACATCTATTGTGAATACTTGTTTCATTACAGCTTGCTGCATTTGCACGATCATCAAGTTACTTTCGGCTTCTTGCATTGTCAGTTGCATTTTGCCCCTGCCTGCGGGCACATCTGTGTTATTTTGCCTGTTTGTCTGAGTCTTCGGCCTTGTCAAAAATGGGTCGTCTCTGGGCTTTGACATTCACTCCCGTCACTTATGACTTTCGAGTTCTGTCAAAGAGGGGCAACTGTAGACACCCCATTTTTGACCGACCTTGAGACTCAGACGTCACCAGTTGAGCGCTTGGTGATGTTGCATATCGTGCTCGTTCAGAAGTTTCAGAGTCTCGGCTGCGAGCCTTGCCTCCGGACTTCCGAACTCTTTCTTGCTTTGCCTCGGTTTGCGAACCAGGCTCTGTTTTCTCTTCGTGAAGGGAGGGAGAGGTCTCGTAGATCATCTCTCAGTAGCCGTAGGCTACGTTTTGTGGTCGTAGGCCACTTTGCCCGTTTGGAGTCCGGTTTCTGGTTTTTCGGAGCCGTTGGCCGTGTGCCTCAGTTCGGGACCGCTTAACCATCTCCGTTTGCTCCGGTTTTTGGCATACTTCTTATTTGCTCCCTTTTGAGGGACACTGTGGCCCGAGAAACCGACTTCGTGGTCGAACATCACTCTCGGTGCCTACAGTCAGTTTTTCGGGCCTCGAGCTACGCGTTTCGACCCCCGAACCTTCGTTTTGCATTGGTTTTGGTTCATTTTTGGCAGGGACCTCTGTTTCATTGGTAAGAAGGCCGTAGAAGGGTGGGAGGCCACTAATTGTTCTGTCAGCCAACTTTATCCCTTCATCGCCCTCCGTCGCCCGATTTTCCTCACTTCAGAGCCAATGTTGACCATCCTTGGGCCTTTTTCTTGAACCCCAAACCACATATTTGTGATGTACATATCTGGGAGGCCACCAATTTTTGGTGACCGGCCAGTAATTATTGTTGACCCTTTTGAACCCCTTTGAAAAGTGGGTTGTTCTCTCTCCTGGTTCACTATCTCCAGTTTTTAACCACAGGGTTGTGTTGTGCACACATAGGAGGCCCTCTTTCTGTGGTGGCCGACCACTAATTCACTTGAACCTTTTGACCCCTAGCCGGCCGGCCATGGGAAGTAGCCGGCCGGCCACCTGCAACCTGGATAAGCAGCCGGCCATGATCCTTACATCAGCTACAGTGCAGATATACATCTGTTTTCCCCCCAGATTCTATATCCAGGGGGCTGCATTTTGGAGGGAAACTTGGCATGTTTTCCCTCCATTTTTTCCCCCCTTTTTCCCCCCATTTTTGCCTATATAACAGAGGCTCCATCTCTGATATTAGGGTTGGAAAATTTTGCCTCAAGCCCTTGGCATTATATCTCTCTCCCTCTCTATTCCAAGCTCAAAACCTTCCAAGTCCTATACCCCTTTTCATACCACCACCAAGCCCCACCCTTCCATCCTCTATTCCAATAGCTAGAGGTTGTTCTTCAAGGCCTAAGAGTGCTGCAACTCAAGCCAAAAGGGTGCCAAAGTTTAGTCTACAAGGGTAAGCTCTATTTCCCTCTTTTTGGTCCATATCTTGCATCCTTTCTAAGCCATATTTTCTTGCTGTTTTGGGCTCCGACCTTAACTGGAACTAGGCTTATTTTGAGCTATTTTTGATGTTTGTTTAAGGGCATTTACCTGTTTGAGGTCTCCTTGTTGCACTTGCTTCATTATCCCTCTTGTATGCCATCTTCTTGTGTAGTATTTTTGGCCTACGTGTGGACTGTTTTGAGGCATGTAATAAACTGTAAAGTTGCTTATTTTGAGCCCTTATTCAACATTGTTGAAGGGCTCATTATTGTTTGTGGCTTCCATTTGCTACTTGCCTTTATATCTCTATTTTGGCCATATTTTTGCATGATTTGTTATCCTCTTTTGCTTCTGTTTTTGGGCTCTATTCCAAACTAAAAATGACCTTATTTTGACCCCCTCTTCATGTTTCTTCAAGGGTCTTTCACTCTTTAAGGCATCCTTTATATACTTTGTGTTATATCTCTCTTTTTTGGCCTTATTTTGCATAGCATTTTGAACATATTTTCATACTGTTTTGGGTCCGACCATCAACTGTAAAGTGCGTTATTTTTGGCCTCTCTTCAACTTTGTTGAAGGGCCCCTTTGTGTTTGAGGCCAGAAACCACTACTTGCTTCTTTGTCCATCTTTTGGCCCGTTTCTTGCATGAGAGCTTAGCCATACCTGTGCTGGTTTCTGTGGTTTTCCATAAACTGTAAAAGGTCATATTTTAGGCCCCTCTTCAACATTGTTGAAGGGCCTTAATCTGTTTGGGGTCAGCAGCTGTGAGTTGCTTCTTTATCTCACAATTAGGGCCATTTTTGCATGCTAGTTTTGCCCTATTTGTGTTTGCTGTTTGGCCTTGATTAGAACTGAAAATGTGCTTATTTTTGGGCTGTCTTAACTCTGTATTTACATTCCATATTCAAATGATGCATGTTTTGTATAGCTATAGGCCAATGCATAGGCCTAGTTTTGCATTTCAGTTTCATTCCATGCATCGGGTGCTATATTGCCATGATTCGGGGCTGTTTTGCATCACTTATTGCCTCTGAAATTTGCATGCTTGTATGCCATATTCCATGCTTTTCCATGTCTTTTTAGTGTGGCATTTTGTGCCTTAGGTTCGGTCCTCGGTTTGCGTGCATGTGTGCACGCATTCCGAGTTGTCTCATTTTCATCTAATGGCCTCTTATGTGAGTGTGGCTGAGGTTCTCTTGTGTTGGTGTAAGTCCATTGTGCATTGTGTATGCCATTTCGTTTCATAGCATTGTGTATGCTAGGATGTATGTTAGTGCATTGTGTATGCCATGTTACCTGGTGCATCGTGTATGCCATTTCATAGCATTGTGCATGCTAGGTTGTGTATTAGTTGCATTCATGCATGTCATGCATATTGCATCGTACTTGGGATAGGAGTTAGCCCGAGCACGGGAAACGAGGTACGTTTCGTACTTCGAGTGACGAAACGTGTCTCAATTCCCCAGTCACCGACACACCGGATTATCCATGATGGAGTTAGGTTTTAGTTGAGTTTTCATGTGCATTCATTCTATATCGAGTTATGCAATTCGACTCCTCGGCCATCATGCATCGATATGCGTGATTGGTGGCACGAGGATCGAGGCATGCATATATTTGTGAAAATACATTGCTATGCCCCTTTCCTGCTCTCTGTTGCAGCAAATCAAGAATCAGCAACCTTCCGGAGCTTGACGCGCTTTCCAAGAAAAATTACAAAACAGAGGCTAATCGGGGCATCCCAGTGGATTTCTGCGCAAGGCAGCCCAGACATGCATCATTCATCAGAGTCAAGGCAGTCCCTGGCTTGCATGCCAGTTTATAGCTTTCTTAGTTAAATTTGTAAATTAGTTAGGAATTTGTTTACATTCGGACTGTATTATTTGGACTGTATTTGGACTGTACTATTTATTCGGACCCTCTGCGCGAGGGCACAACTGTAATAAGTTTGCGTGTGTGTGTTGTATGTCTTCCAACCCCACGTCTTTCTTCATTTTATTTATCCACTTATAATGGTTAGATTAGGGCATATTTCAATTAGCATACAGTATGACAGCATGTTTGCATCATTCATCTGTTTTGCATTCATCGGACTCGGCACATCATACTAACTGCATTGTACTTTCAATTCCAAATTGAATACATGTTAGGTGTAGCATTTCATATGCCATGTTTAGAATAGCCGAGCCTGCTATAGTTGCATTTTTGCATGTGTTGCATTAGGCATTTCTGTATAATTAGGATCAAGCATGGATTTCTAATTAGCTTTTGTTTTGGCTTGGAGTACTCGGTGAGTTTTATGCTTTAGCATCCTTGCATGCGTGTGAGTGACTGCCATGAATAGCATGCTTGCCATGAGGCTATGTGCTTATGTGATATAACTGCCTGAATGCTTGTGGGTGAAGGTTGGGTTGTTTAGATTGGAACAAATCATTGACTGTGAGTTTCAAGCTCACTAGATAATGGCAAAACCATCTTTTCTTAAGCCCACCTGAGAGTGGGAAAATCTACATTTTAAAGCCTACTTGCGAGTAGCAAACCATCTTTCAAAAACAAACATGAAATGTTTTGTTCCAATTCAGGCGATCCAGTCTATACTTGTATGTTGTGCGCATCACATAGTAATCTAGGCTAATAACCGGAATAAGAACACATAAAGTTTTCAAAAATAGATATCATGGTTAGTAGAGGCCGATCTTTGATCGGGCGAGCGGGGGTGCTCACGAAGTGACCTTCCCCAATCATACCCAAGTTCCCGAGCCGAGGCAACTTTGGTGATGACGGACACGTGGCCTTAGGCAACGAGTCAGGGTTTCCTAAATTTCCCAAAAAATAAAATATTTAGGTGGCGACTCTATATCTGGCAAAGCAGTCCATGTTTGGCACTTCTTTCAAAAAAAATCTGTTTTCTCAAAATGATTTGCCGAATTTGGACTCTTTGGTTCAGACGTAGAACCGTGACACAAATCGAGTCCGAGCTGTAGCGAGGTCCCCCGCGGACTTGTTACACTCACCTGTAGGATGTGGCTTGTCTCTTTCCTACCTTGATAGTAGAATTCCTTTCATCTACGTTACACCTTTGAAGTTCCTCTAGTTAGCTTCTTTGTTTTCCTTGATTGAGAGCAAAGCAAGGCTCCCAAGGGTCTCTTCTGCTTTTAGGACTCACATGATTTTTTCATCACTTGCACTTTTATTCATCAAAATAGTTGCAACTACGGAAAGAATTATAGTTGAGAAATGTTAGATGTGTGTAATATATTATATAAGAGAGAAGGAAAGATCATTCATCTCCTATATGAGAGAGACTATTTATTTTTTCCACTCTCATTAAATGAAAATATGAAGAAAAACAACGAAGGAAAATAAAAAAACAACAAAGACAGATATAATAGATAAAATAAATAAATAAATAACAAAACAACACATGGCAGCAAATGAGCTTGATACATGGCATAATTCTAAAGCATGCCAATAAAAGGCACTAACGAAAGATCATTTATCTCCCATATGAGAGAGATTATTCATTTTTTTCACTCTCATTAAATAAAAATATGGAAAAAAACAATGAAGAAAAATAAAAAGATAACAAAGAGAGAGATAATAGATAAAATTAAATAAATAATAAAATGACACATAACAACAAATTCAAATAAAATTTTGTCCAGAAAATTAATATTAGAACCAACCTGACCCACAACCTACACCCACGCCTGGCTCAACTCGGCCAGACGGCGGCGGCGGCGCGCGCGTGTGGTGGTTTGGGCCAAGGTTTCATTTGTCCATAACTCTTCCCTTCTACAAACTTGGGGTGACCCTTGGGGCCCAACCTAAGTGTTGCCGTTTAGAGTTTATATACATACACAAACTTTCTTAAGGTTTCAATATAGGACAACCTATTTCAAGAAAACCCACATTTACATCTTTAAATGTCCAATTCCACGAACCTGAAAATGACGTCAAGTTCCCATTCACTCATAAATGATTTTGACAAACCGTCTTCACCGTGTGACTTGCCATGCGGCAAGGAACACGTCACCTCTTCGGATCCATCCCAAAAGATGTTTTGGGCCCACTCAATTTTGGGCTCAAAGTTGGCTCAAAATAAGTTTATATAAAACCAAATTTCCAACAGGTGTATCTTATCCTCATCTCCAGTTTCTGGCGATATCCGAAGTACGACTGAGGTAGTGGTAGAGTTGGGTAGCATCGATAGGGATGACATCGATGGGGATGGCGGGCTTTCAAGTAGATCTTGTTTTGCAGATTACATCTTTGAGAAGATTGGTGGTCTTGCTTAAATCGTAACTAGTTTTTTTTGGCAGATTTTATTTTATTTATTTATTTATTTATTTTTATTTTGTTGATGTTGTTGTTGTTTGTTTGTTTGTTTTCTTTACTTTTATTGTATGGTTTGTATGGCCCTTTGTGGTCTTGTTCTTTATGTTGTTCATTTTTAATATAAATATTTTTCATGTTTTGAAAAGCAACTATTTGAAAGCAGCTTTTAAAAAAAAAAAAAAAACTAAAATAGCTAATAAAAACTAAATAAGTTAAAATATCTAATAAGAAAAATTGTTATATCTAAATCATAATTATTTTACTTTTTTTGTCAGAATTATCAAATCAACTATAAAATATCAATTATCATCCTAAACAAAAAAAAATTAACTAGACCAAAATAGTCAAAAAAAATTAAAAAGCTAACTAAAATAGCCAAGGTCCCAAATGAGCCAAGTGTTAATTGACAAGGAGTTTTACTGTGATTTTGAAGAATAGAAGAAAGCTTAGACCTCTTTTGGCAATATCTAAAAAAGTCAACTTATTGGCTTTTTTGGATTACATCAATTTTTTTATACGTCTTTTTGTAATAAATAAATAAATAAATAAATCAACGTATAAACTATATTCAAAACAACTTTAGTGTTATTTCAAGATAATTGAGAGGGTTGAGAGGGTGTTAGTATAATTTATCTTTTTTTTTTTTTTTAAGGGAAACAATATAGTACACCTTTCAAAGGGTACGTACCATATACATATTATAACTAAAAAAAAAAATGACATAATTTCATACTTTTTGAATCATAATTAAACAAAATATTATAACTAAACACAATATGAGGTATAACTAAAGAGTGCATGAGTCATAACTAAAGAACAAAATTAATCATGACTAAAAAAAATGAAAGAATTAAAAATGTATATGATACATTCTTTTTAAAATTGTGTATTTTAATTTTTTTTTTTTTTTAATTCATTCGATCCCACGAGAGACTCGTGATGCACCCTTTATTTTAATATAAAGATTTTTTTTTCCTCTTTTGAATTAATGAAATTGTGCTTGACAATACTTTTTGGGCATGTTTGATTGGAAGGATTAAAGCATGGGATTAGGATTATTAATCCGTAGGCCCAATCATCCTATGTTTGTTTTGACATTTTGGTTTAGGACTATTAATCCAATGGATAATTAATCCAACAAATTTGTAGGATTATTAGTAATGGGGTAGGGGTGGGATAGTTAATACTACACTAATTTGATAGGATTATTAATACCTCACTATTAGTATTGTGAATCAAACATGACCTTTGTATATTGTAATGACTATACTTCGTTTTGTTCCTTTATGGTATTGTTATTATTAAGGCAACCAAGAGAAATGTTACAGGTTTTAAATTTTTATTAAATAAATAATTAAATATTTTATATAAGTGTGAGATTTATAAAAATATAAATCTTATATTCATGCCCGATATTTAGTAATTTGTTTAATATAAAATTTGATATTCTCCACATTATTCAGACATAAATGTACATAAGCCTTTGTGCTATAATAAAGTAAATAAAATATAATTGTCACTATCAAGTTGAGAAGTTTCAAAATTTCATTACACATCATATCTGAGACACAATAATGAAATATAGTTGTTACTATCAAGTAGTCAAAAATTTCATTAGACATCATATCTGAAAACGTCTCAAAATGATAATTAATTTGGAAGATTCTAAGGCTCTGTTTGGTTGTGTTCTGTAATCAATTTTTTACCCGTGTGTTGGAGCATGATGTTTGGTTTCGTTTTCAAATCAATTTTCTACACTCTGCAGAGAGAACTCTGATGCATAGGCGTCTTTTTTGTCCACCCGGTTGACCACCCGGATGACCACCCGGTAGACCACCCGGATGTCCACCCAGATGTCCGGCTGATTTCCAGATTTTTTTTTTTTTTTTTTTTGCAATTGATTTACATAATCGGGACAAATATTTTCTGAAAATTTTTAAATATTTTATGTGCTTTAAAATAATTTTGAATTGTATGTTTAGTTATGAGTTGTAAATTTTTGTATCACATATCAAATGTCACATCAATAATTTCCCACTCAAATCAAACCTCTTTTCCAAAACTAATTTCAAAACTCTTTACCAAACAAATTTTCTATACTCAAATCATAATTCCACAACACACAAACTCAAAATACAACTCATACTCTCAAATCACATTTACAAAACACAACCAAACGCTACCTAACTTTTTTGAATACTATTGCACGCCTTTCTATAATAAATTAAAAAATTAACTTGTAAATTGTATTCAAAACAACCTTAGTGTTATTACAAAATAGAGAGAGTGTTAGTGTAATTTATATATTTTTTTAAGGAAAATAGTATGGTACATACCTTTTAAAATGCATGTATCATCTGCACTTTATAATTAAATAAGAAAATGATATAATTTTATATTTTTGAGTCATAATTAAAAAAAAAAAAGGAAAGTGTTATAACTAAACTCAACATATGGTATAACTAAGAAATTTATGAGTTATAATTAAAATAATGTTATAACTAAAAAAAATAGAAAAAATTATTTATAAGTCCTATTAGGGAAACTTATGCTACATATGGTCCTATTGAAAAACTTATGTTCCCATAAGTCCTATGAGAAGTTTGTTGACACATTTATCGTCAATATTAGTTGTTAATATCATAAATAATAGTAAAACCATATATAGGACATTGAATGTTACCATAGATCATATCTATATAAACGTAACGTAACGTGACACCTATGATCTATGGTAACATGCAATTTTCTATATAGGAAATTGAATGCTGCCATAAATCATATCTACATAAACGTAACGTAACGTAACGTGACACCTACATAAACGTAACGTGACATCTATGATCTATAGTAATATTCAATTTCCTATATAGGAATATGAATGTTATCATAGATCATATTTATATAAAACGTAACGTGACACCAACATAAACCAGCAACATTTTCACATTTAATTTTAAAAAAAAAAAAAACTCATTAAGTTTGCTAAATGTAACGTGACACGTTACGTTACGTTACGTTTATTTATGTGTCACGTTACGTTTATATAGGTGTTACATTACGTTACGTTTATGTAAGTGTCACGTCACGTTACGTTTATGTAAGATCTTGTGGAATACATTTCTATTTAAATAAGACTTGAGACTCTATAAGAACTTACACAAGACCTAACCTACCATAAGTGTCTGAAAAATGACTTATAAATAAGTCTTCCTAAAAAATAAAATTAATCATAATTTAAAAAATGACATAATTAAAAATATATATAATACACTATTTTTAAAAATATGTATCTTAAATATATATATATATATATATATATATATATATATATATATATATATATATATATATTAATTCATTCGGTCCCGCAAAAGACTTGTGATGCGCCGTTTATTTTAATATAATGATTTTTATTTTTTTTTTTCTCTTTTGAATTAACGAAATTGTGATTGACAGTACTTTTTGAAGATTGTAATGACCGCATTTCATTTTGTTCCCTTATGATATTGCCATCATCAAGGCAATGACGAGAAATATTATACATCTCAATTTTTTTTATCAAATAAATGATTGAATTTCTTATATGATAGATCACATATTCATATGAGATACTTAAATATTTATTTAATTAAAAAAAATTGATATTCTTAATATTAACCAGGCATGTATATGCATAAGACTTTTTTACATATTTTTCGTAAAAAAATTAAAAAATTATTAAAATAATTTATTCCCAAACAGACCTAAAATAAACAAAAAAACTAGGCATGAATATACATAAGACTTTGGCTCATTTTAGAAAGTGAGTTAAAAATCACTTTTTAATTTTTAACTCACTTCTCTCTCTCAAAAAAAAAATAAAAAAAAAATAAAAAAATAACTTTTAACTATATTTTCAAAACATCCTTTTCTACTGTAATAACGCTTGGTTTGAGAAGTGGGTTGGCTTTTTGACTTTTTGGCTTTTTTTGACTATTTTAGCCTGGGCTAAAAAGCTTGGTTTGGGAAGGACTTTTTAGTTTTTTGGCTTTTTTGACTTTTTTTGTGAGAGAAAAGTGTAATGATTATGAGTTGGATGTGATGTTTTGTTTTTTGTGGCTAAAATAGCCTATTTTGTCTTTTGTAACTAAAATAGTCAAAAAAGCCCCCAACCTAACTTGCCAAACGGAGCCTAAATATGCATAAGACTTTATGCTATAATGAAGTAAACAAAAAGCCAGACATGAATATACATAAGACTTTGTGCTATAATAAAGAGGTGTTTTGGTAGCATGGCTTTTAGCCATTTTTTTAGGTTAGTAGCAAAACTCAAAAGTAGGTTTTTTTGTCCTTTTTTTTCATTTGGGAAGTTGATTTTTAGCCAATGGTGAAATTATAATTTTACCCCTCATGGGTCAAAATGTGTTACATGGATGAAGTTGTAAATATTTTAAATAAATAGGGATAGTTTGGTCATTTTCCTATGATTTGATATCATAAACAAATATTAATCAAAAAAGTCAAAAGCAGCTTTTTACCAGCTTCTCAAATCATTTGTTTAAAAATGCCAAAAGCTTAGTTAAAAGCTAAAAAATAATTTTTTACTATCTTTTCAAAATAAACCAAAGTTAACAAACAGTACGATAAAGGCATGTCATTTGTAACAAAAAGCCAGGCATGAATATACATAAGACTTTGTGGTATAATAAGTAAACAAACTGTACGATAAAGACCTGTAATTTGTTAGGTTCAAATCCTTGGGATGCAATTGTTATCTCTTCGGAGAGCTTGCACTATTCCGCTCGAAACTTATTCTTTGCTGTGGTTTGTTATTGAGCTCTATTAGTGTCTTGGTGATGGATCATTTCACTTCGATTTGGTTAAATCTGACTGGTAGCCGGCTATCTTGGAGCTAGAGCCCATGGAAGCTGTAATGACACCACATAACTTCTTTTTTTTCTTGTTAAAAAAAAAAAAAAGAATTAGACAAAAGTTTCCAAATTTGACATCATATCTGAAAACGAACATGATTGACGATATTGATCATCCGTACGATTTAAAAAATTGAAAAATTAGCTATTAATAGATTGCAATAATTTTTCTTTGCAAAAATGCTCCGTAGCCCGAAAAATTGAGATTCGAATGGTTCGAATGGTACGGAAAATATTATCTTACCGATAAGAGAATAAAAAAAAATCGTAAAACGACGTCGTTTTGAGATTTCGAACTATTCAATCCTTTGATTTTTCAAACTCCGCAGCGGTGTTGTTTTTCTCCGTCAATCCTCAGTATAAAAATGAGAGTTTCACTTCAAGCAGACATCACTGAGCCAAGTGAGCTGACAAGGTTCTCTCTCCCTGTCATAAAGCACACTGGTGAGTAGTAGATTACAATCATTTTTCCTGTCAATCCTTTTTTTTCTACATTCTGTAACTTTTCTTCAACTTTCATTTCTTTTCACAAAAACAAAAAAATAAAAAATAAAAAATGGGATTGTTTGGTTCAATTTGTCGGAGTTATTCATAGTTTTTTATTTTTATTTTTTAAAAAATTTGTCTTATACTATTAATGTAATTTTTGTTTATAATTTATTATGTATAAATAATTTAAATTGATTATCTAAAAACTAAAGATGAATACTTTTAAATTCTATTTTTTAATTATTAACATCTAACTTATAATAAATTCTATCAAACATGTCCAATGTGCTAAAGATATATCATCAGCATCAGTTGATGTATAGTTGCTGTATGTTAGTTACACTGTTAGTTGTATCACAGAGTCTGTTACAGAGTTTGTTGAGAAGTGGTTAGTTTGTTAGTGTATAGTTAGTGTGTGTGTTAGTAGTTAGTTAGTGCTGGGTATCTTGTATATATATACATACTGATGTAATATGATTTGATTAAATAAAATGGATAGTTGATCAAACTTCTTCATGGTATCAGAGCTTGGGAAGCTCCAACGAGCAACAATGGCATCATCATCTACAACACCTCAGATTCCTTCAAATCTGAGTGTATTGCTCTCGAATCTCAGTTCACTTGTTACAGTAAAGTTAGATGGTACAAACTTCAGTGTTTGGAAAGGTCAACTGCAGAATATCCTTAGAGCAACAGATCTCCTAAAAATTGTTGATGGATCTTTTCCATGTCCTGCTGAGAACATCCAGAATTCATCTGGTGTTGAAGTTCCGAATCCTGAAGCAGCTCAATGGAGACTGTTAGATGCGCACCTGCTTAGTTGTGTTACAGCCACACTATCTCCTGCAATATTCACATCTGTGAATCATCTTCAAACCAGTGCTCAGGTTTGGCAATCTCTTGATAAAAAATTTACATCATTGTCTCGTTCACATATTCATCAACTCAAAAATAGACTGAATTCAATTTCAAAGAAGAATGAATCTATGGAGACCTATCTCCATCAGATTAAAAATCTTGTTGATCAATTAAGTCTTGCATCTTCTACTGTTGATGATGAGGATGTGGTGCTCATCACATTGAATGGACTTCCGAGTGAGTATGATGCTATGAAGACAGCTATTCGCACTCGATCAGAGAGTATTTCAATGGCAGATTTGTCTTCTCTACTCTGTTCTGAAGCCTTACATATTGAAGCAAAGACTAAACAGTCATCTGATCTAACTGTTGCATATGCTTCAGTCAAAGAACCTAATTCCTCAAAAGGTTTTCAAGCCTATCATGGAAGAGGTGGTTCACGACATGACTCTCGAGGTTTTTTCAGAGGCAATCGATCTCAGTTTGGGAGATCAAATACTTCTTCTTCTTCTTATCGTGGCCGATCTGCATATTTTCCTGGTCGTAGTAGGCCTAATTCTGGCTTAATCTGTCAGATTTGTGGAAAATCCAATCACTCGGCTTTGGAATGTTGGCATCGGTTGGATACTCAATTTCAACCATTATCTCCCTCTCAGCCACAGCCACATAATAGCTCTTCTGCTCCTCATACATCTAGAGCTTTTGTTGCATCTGCTACTGATGAAGCCTCTCAATCTCAATGCTCAAGTCCTTGGTTTCTTGATTCAGCTGCATCTGATCACATCACTCAGGATCTTCATCACCTGCATTCTTATCAGCCATATTCTGGTTCAGAACAAGTCACCATTGGTAATGGCTCTTCTCTTCCAATTACTCATACTGGCCAAGGTATTTTACCTACTCCTCATCATTCTTTCCGGTTAAATAAGGTCTTGCGAGTGCCTAATATTTCTTCTAATCTTCTTTCTGTTCATCAACTCGCTAAAGATAACAATTGTTCTGTTATATTTGATCAGTCTTCTTTTTCCATTCAGGACAATCATTCCAAGGCCATTCTGCATAAAGGCTATCATGCTAATGGCCTGTATCATTTTCCTGTCCTGTCAACTCATGTCTCACCATCTACTTCTCCTCATGCTTTCCATAGTTTAACTGTTAATGCTACAGCATCTGCTGATACTTGGCACAAGAGATTGGGGCATCCTTCTGCCTTTAAATTTCACTTACTGCAGAAGCACTTGTTCTTAAATAATAAAAATAAAACTCCCATCTCTTGTATTGATTGTGCTATGTCTAAATCTCATAGACTACCATTTAAACTGTCCCATTCTACTGTGAATCAACCCCTTGCTTTAATTCACACTGATGTTTGGGGACCCTTTTCTTGTGCTACCTCTAATTACAAATATTATGTTGTGTTTGTTGATGATTTTAGTCGCTTTACTTGGCTTTATCCTTTAGCTTACAAGAGTGAGGTGTATGTCCAATTTACTGAGTTTAAAATGTTTGTTGAAAGACAATTTGGCTATCCTCTTAAAATTTTGAGATCTGATGGAGGTGGTGAATTTCAAAATCATTCTATGCATAACTTCATGACTACACATGGTATTCTTCATCAGTCTTCTTGTCCTCATACACCCGCACAAAATGGTGTAGCAGAACGTAAGCATCTCCATATTACTGAAACTGCCATTGCTTTATTACATCAATCTGCCTTACCACTTACTTACTGGTTTGATGCTGTAGCTACTGCTACTTTTCTGATTAATAGGCTCCCTAGTGTGACTCTTTCTAATTCATCTCCTTTTGAAAAATTGTTTCAAAAGCCACCTGATTATTCCTTGCTTAAAGTTTTTGGTTGTTTGTGTTTTCCATGGTTTCAGCCTTATTCAGCTCATAAATTGTCTCCTAAATCTACTCCACATGTTTTTCTTGGATATCATCCTGCATTTAAAGGTTATAGGTGTTTGAATCCTCTCACTGGTCATATCATTCTTTCTAGGCATGTTCGATTTGAAGAACATATTTTTCCTTTTGCCTCTTCTACATCTGTGTCTGTCTCTTCTTCTTTACCTGTCCTGCAGAATTTCTTTTGGACTGCTACTTCTCTTCCTCATTCTCCCTTGCAGCCCCGTTCCTCTGCTTCAGCTCAATCTGGTTCTATTCAACCTGCCCCTGCTGCTGCAGCAGCTTCTCCTACTGCTATTGCAGTCCAGCCTCCAGCACATACAACTTCAGTTCTGTCTGCACCAGCACTGTCTTCTCCTGTTCTGCCTCCCTCTGCTTCAGCTCAATCTGGTTCTGTTCACCCTGCTCCTGCGGCTGCTGCAGCTTCTCCTGCTACTGTTGCAGTCCAGCCTACTACTGCTGCTGTTGCCGTCCAGCCTATACCACTTGTTCCTTCTACACCTATTACTTCTATTTCTATCCCTCTTCCTCTTCTTCCTCTTCTTCCTCCTACCCTCAATACTCATTCTATGCAAACCAGATCTAAAACTAAGCATCCAATTTTCACTGTTCAGATCACTGATGGGTCCACTGAGCCTCTTTCTACTTCATCTGCTATTGCTTCTCCCATCTGGTTTCAGGCGATGATGGAGGAATATTCTGCCCTTCAACAACAGGGCACTTGGTCTTTGGTCTCCCTTCCTCCTTCTAAACAAGCTATTGGATGCAAATGGGTTTTTAAGATCAAGAAAAATTCAGATGGTACTGTGGCTCGTCACAAAGCTCGCCTTGTGGCTAAAGGTTTTCTTCAACAATATGGAGTTGATTTTCAGGACACATTCAGTCCTGTTGCTAAGCAACCTACAATTCGGATTTTCCTTTGCTTGGCCTTGTCTCATCATTGGCCCATTAAACAATTGGACATCTCCAATGCATTCTTACATGGCAAGCTTGAAGAAGAAGTTTATATGGAACAACCCCCCGGCTTTGTTGATCCTTCTTCTCCCTCTTTGGTTTGTAAGCTTCATAAAGCCCTCTATGGCTTGAAACAAGCTCCTCGAGCTTGGTATTCCACTTTTTCCTCCTTCCTTCTTTCTCAAGGTTTTACAAATAGTAAGTGTGATACCTCTTTGTTTATTCACAAAACCTCTTCCTCTCTTACCTTCCTTTTGATATATGTTGATGATATCCTTCTAACTGGGACTAATGCTACCTACATCCAAACTCTTTTATCTCATATGCATCTTGCCTTTTCCATGAAGGAATTAGGTGATCTCTCTTATTTTCTTGGCATTTCTGTCCAGTCTCACCATAATGGTTTCTTTCTTCATCAACACACATATGCTTCTGATTTGCTTCTTAAAGCTGGCATGATTGGGTGTAAACCGTGCTCTACACCTGTTTCTTCCAAGCCTTCCTTCACTGCTTCTGATTCTTTGCCTTATCCTAACCCATCTTTGTATCGCAGTATTGTGGGTGGCCTTCAGTATCTTACTATTACTCGACCTGAGTTGTCCTATGCAGTCAATCAAGCTTGTCAGTTCATGCATTCTCCTACAGTTGGAAATTTTTCTGCTGTCAAAAGAATTATGCGCTATATTAAAGGTTCTTTATCTCATGGCCTTCTTTTCACTCCTAGCTCTTTTCAGCTTCATGCCTACACTGATTCCAATTGGGCTGGTGATCATATTGACAGACGCTCCACCTCCGGCTATTGTATTTTTCTGGGTGATAATCTCATATCTTGGTCTTCTAAGAAACAGCCCACGGTTTCCCGATCATCGACTGAAGCTGAATATCGTTCGCTAGCTAATACCACTGCCGAACTCACTTGGCTTCAAATGTTACTTCAAGATTTTTCCATTCCTCAATCTTCTATTCCGGTTGTCTGGTGTGATAGTCAATCTGCTCTTGCTTTGGCTGCCAATCCTGTGTTTCATACCAGGTCTAAGCATATCGAAGTAGACTGCCACTTTGTTCGCGACAAGGTTCAAGCTCATCAATTACTTCTGCGTCATGTTCCTACTGCTTCCCAGCTTGCTGATATTTTCACTAAACCATTGTCGACTTCTCGGTTTTCTTTTCTCACTTCCAAACTCAGAGTTGCTTCTGCTCCCTTGAGTTTGAGGGGGCCTGCTAAAGATATATCATCAGCATCAGTTGATGTATAGTTGCTGTATGTTAGTTACACTGTTAGTTGTATCACAGAGTCTGTTACAGAGTTTGTTGAGAAGTGGTTAGTTTGTTAGTGTATAGTTAGTGTGTGTGTTAGTAGTTAGTTAGTGCTGGGTATCTTGTATATATATACATACTGATGTAATATGATTTGATTAAATAAAATGGATAGTTGATCAAACTTCTTCACAATGTCTGTTGCTTATTTTTTTGTATTAATTCATCTTCATATTCATCTTCTTCTTATTCTTATTATTATTAAATTTTTTTAGACAGTGGAGAATTGAATTTCCATGTTTTATTTTATATCTAAATTGTTTTGGTAATTTGCTGAATAAGAGTTATGGGTTGATTTTGAAAAGTAATTGCAATTATTGTTGCATATTTATTTATTGAATAAACAATATGGTTATCTTTGAAAGTCAAAATTGTACAATAAAATTTTTAAAACAAAAATTGTTCTGAATTGTGTACTTTGTATAATAGAATAAATTTCACATCTGTAATTTTTTTAGGTCAGGGACAATAAATGGCTCGGCTATGCTTTGAAAAGAACCTCTCTCCTACAGATGCTAAGAGCAATTTGGAGATATCGAAGAGGGCACTTCACTTACCTAATTTGAAGCTACAAAATGAGGACACCACCATGTATGTAAGGGATCAAAATGGATGTCTTTGGGAGTTTGAAGCACCAGAGAAGCCAAGTTCTGGTAGACGTACCTTGAGAGGTGAATGGCCTAAATTTGCAAGAACTTATGGTTTGAAGCCTACTGACACTGTGAGATTGTATCAAACATATCCCGATACAACTCTTTATCATATCGAATTTGAAAAGATGACTTTGTCACTCTTTTGAGTGTATAATCATATTAGCACTTATGTACCAGATCTTTACTACGCTACTCTTTGGTTGATTGTTCAAATCCACAATAGTATTGCAGTAAATTATACATGTGTGTATATTTTTATTATACGTGGAAGTTTTTTTTTTTTTTTTTTTTTTTTTCTGAGTTCTGTACTCATGTCATTGTTAGAAGGTTACATATTCAAGTCTTCCTATATTTCAGTTGTATCAAGGAATATATATATATATATATATTGAACAAGTTCTGATGCTCATGTATTTTAGTTTGTCTTATGTTCTTTTTGTTTCTTTTATTTTGTGGGACCGATACTTCTTTAGATATGTAAAAGTCAAGGAAAAATATTATGCATCATTGCATTTACTTCACTCGCTTACGTCGTTTTGTATGTTTATTCATATAATAAATGTTACATGTATATATATGTTGACCTCATCATATTCTTTTTTTTTTTATCAGCAAAAAAAAAAAAACTTTATTGATGGAATAAACACGTACAAGGTACAACACAAATTACATCAATAAAAAAAAAAAAAGTGCAAAAACATCACAATGAGCTAAATGATCCCAACTAGGTTGGCACAACAAAGCTCATCCTAGTATTTGCTAGCATCTCCAAGTTGGTGACAGACCAACGAAAAGAGAACAGACCATAGTAACATCAGAACAGCCATCCAATTCAGACCATCAGCCAAACATCTGAAATAAAACGACCAACCAGCCAAACCTAGCTCCTAAGCATAACAGATCAGCAAAATAATACCTCAGCAGATCAGCAGCTCTGAATTTTGCCTGGATGCTTGCTTCCTACAACAGCATTAGCATTTCCAGCAACCTTCTCAACTTCTTGCCTTTGATCATAGGCCAACCCCCTAGAAATTCAGCCTTCTCCAAATAGCATATCAGATCAGCATATCCCTCTGCAGCCCACTAGAACAGATACAGTATTACACCAGCAGCCTTTTACATAGTCTGATGCTCAGCATCGCAGCTCACCAGCAGAATCTAACCAATAGCAACCATTGAGATTCCAACAGAAGCAAACCAGAATAGAACACCCCATAGCAGCAGCAGCCACAGACAGAAGCAGACCAGAACCAAACAGTCCAGAACAACCCAAAGAATTGCCCATAGAACCTGAATGACAGCCCAAGCATATCTGTATAACTGTATGGCAGTCCAAGAATATCTGTGTGACAGCCCAAACAACAAAGTAGAACCTGAACCAATAACCCCACAAGAGCCAGCAGCCTACCAGTTCACAGCTGAGCAAACCAAATGTGCAAGAGCCTAAACAGATAGAACCTAATGTACAACAGCCAGGATAGTTCTTGAATTTGAAGAAAAATAGAGCTGAGTGCCTTGTATTATTCTACTGCTGAGCAGTCCAAGCACAACTGTAAGGCAGACCCAATCAACAAACAGGCCAGCAGCCTAAAGATCACTCTAACTATACTGAGCTCACAGAGATCACTAGATAATCTAAGCCAACCATACCATCAGAAAATGGATACAACCTTAAGAACACACCACTACGCCACAAGCACTAACACTGCAGTCCTACATCTTAGTCCACCACTGAGCCTCACAAACCAACAGGGCAGAATCTGCACCTGAACCTACAGGACCAGCAACAAGCCGAAGCTAATAGACAGATACACACTCCAGCAGAGCAAACCAAGGCCAATACTCAACAGAACAAGAGCCGCACAGTAAACCAGGTCCAAGACTCAACTCCTATGTCTAATACCATATTGGACCTGCTGCAAGTAAAAGACTATATCATTAACAGAGAACTCCACTTTGACTAGGGAAGATTTGACACACAAAGCTATTCTTACTTTGACCAACTCACAGAGATCTTCAAAATTTGGCCGCAACCCATTAAACACACAGTCATTTCTATGCTTTGATATGGACCAAGCCAAAGGTGCAACCTTCCATAGCTGTTTCTCAATCTTATTCATCTTACGGAATGACCACCATTGCAACAATCCTTCCACTGAGTTTGGTATAACCCACTGTACACCCCATCATTTCATAATATGAGAACATAGCAGCCAAACAAAAGGACAAAAAAGCAAGATATGGTAGATTGTTTCCACCTCATCATGACAGAAAACACAAACCACATTAGCATTCACATCTAAGATCCCTATTCTCTGCAGGAAACTTGATGTTTTCACCTTACCTTGCCATGCCAACCACCCAAAGCATTTTACTTTAGGTGGAGCACAGTTATGCCAAACTGCCTCTGCCATATTCCTAACAGGCCCCAAGAGAAGTTTACATCCTTTGTACGCTAATGCAACAAAGAACAATCCAGTTGGATCAGCCTTCCACTTCCATATATCTGGACTTGAGACCCGAATGGCTGGTACGGATCTAATTAAGGTATATAACCTACATGCCTGCTCCTCCTCTCAGGCCAACAAAGGCCTCCTAAATTCCAGATTCCAGTCCTATAGCCCTTCTTTTCTGGTATAAAATTTAGAAACTGTTCCATACTTATCGGTGGACAGAGAGAATAATCTGGGAAATTCCGCCTTAAGACATAATTCCCTAGACCATTTATCTAACCAGAATTGAGCTCTCCTACCATTTCCGAACTGAATGACAGCATTATCTAGGTAGAAATTGAGAAATTCAGGCTGAGATCTAACTGCATTAATTATATCATACCAAATTTTTGAAACTCTGATATTTCCTACCATATATGGCAGCCATCTTCCACCCCCGATATTATACTTTGAACATATAACATCCTTCCACAAAGTGTGGTTTTTTGCCCCAAACCTCCACCACCATTTCATCAAAAGGCACTTATTCATATCTGCCAATCTTTTAACTCCCAAACCTCCCAAATTTTTACTCTTGGTAATGGCTTCCCAAGAGTAATATTCAACTTATCATGTTACTTTAGAAGCCACATAAAAAGTATACAACTTTAATAAAATAACTAGTTTGCTACCTGTGCTTTACACGGGTTAGGTTTAAAATTTAATTTCATATAAATTTGATTTTTTTGTAGTCAAGCAAAAAATTGTTTGTTCATGTCGTATATGCAAAAACTCAAAGCAATACGAACTCAAAGGCCGTATTTGTTACAAATTTATGAATGAATTAAATTTCAAAATGCATTCAAATAAGAAGTGTACATCAATCTGTTACATGTACATATATGAATCTATCCCAATAGAAACTCAAAACAACAAATTTACTTATTGTAGGACACAAACCAATATAAAAAAATACATTGATAAAAAATAAAATTGTTACAAATTACTGTAATTGAAAAGCATAAGGTAAGGCCCTTTTTATTATTTTTTTCTTTTATTTTTCTTTTCATTTTTATCATTTTTGACATGTGAGGGAATGATTGAAAACACAATCTTTTGTAACACTTAATTTTTTTTTTCTAAAAAAAGATTTTTATAAGAGTTTTTTTTAAACAAATCCACAAATCTATTTTAGGCAATATTTTGTTTTTATTTATTTTTTAAAAAATGGAAGACAATATTCAAAAATGATACCAAATCAGTCAATTTTTTGAACTCATATTTGAATTGAAAATATAGTCTCTCAATTATTTTTCTATTTTTTCCTTGAAGTTAGCATCATGCTTATTTTAAAAATTTCCAAGCTACAATTATCTCATAACACACACAAAAAAAATTCAAAAAATTCACTATAGATTCCCTTAAAATTTTAAATATATATAGCTTATGGTACTTTGTAAAATATAAGAAGATTATCATCGATATACATATATATATATATATATATATATATATGAAGTCGATGTAAAATAGATGAGGAAGTAGACTCAATCGTATTTACTTGAATAGTAAATGATTCATAAACAATGACTAATGAAACCCAAAAAAAAAAACAAAAAAACCAAAAAAACAAAAAAGGAAAACTTAAAAAATTATTTAAACTTGGATATGTGTGTACAAAGCATAGGAGAGAGAAATTAGCTAAAATTCATCAAAATAGTTGCAATAGTGGAAAGAGCTATAGTTGAGAAGATGATTCATTATTCATTTTCCCCACTCTCATTAAATGAAAATATGATTCGTAAACAATGAGTAATGCAACAAAATAAAAGAAAATAAAAGAAAGAAAAAACTAAAAAAATTATATAAAATTGTAGATATGTATACAAAGCATGAGAGAGAGAAAGAGAAATTAGCTAATATTCATCTTAATAGTTGTAACTATGGAGAGAACTATAGTTGAGAAATGTCAGATGTGTGTAATATCTATAAAATACGACAAGAAGGGTTTTGAAAATTTCCTACACACATTTGTCTTACTACGACATTTGGACGGTTCAGATCTGTTCAAATTACAAAACAACAACTGTGATTTCCCGCTTCTCTCTCTTACTTTTTCCTTTTCTCACCCACCCTCCCATGATCTCATGAATAATCCCATGAATGATCTCATAATCACACCATCCTCATTTTCTTTTTATTTTTTTAATTTTCACCCCTTTTTTATTTTTCTCCCTTATTATTTAATTTTTTTTCTCTTTTTTGTTCACTTATTTTTATTTACACCGTGCCTTTAGGCACAGGTATACACTAGTATTATATAAGAGAGAAGGAAAGATCATTCATCTCCTATATGAGAGATACTATTTATTTTTCTCATTCTCATTAAATGAAAATATGAAGAAAAACAGTGAAGGAAAATAAAAAGACAATAAAGAGAAAGTTAACATGTAATGCCCCAAAATAAATATGATGAACGCATCTCATAAGCAGAAGTAAAATTGGAACAACATACTTTCATTCATCAGAGTTAATATACAAAAGGTGACACATACGATAACTATTCATAAATAGCTCATCCTAAATCTGCAACATGTGTTACAAGTATTAAAAAGAAATGAAGGCTAAACAGATATTCATATGCCCTAAAGGCTTACACCTTTCTAAGTCACTGCTTGGTTACAACAAAAATGAGTCTCGCTTAACACAATTTAAAGCCCTTGGCTATACAAAATAAATACAACAAAAGAGAAGCTTTCAGCTCTGATTCCTCCCAAGCTATTGCCTTGGCAGAGGCATATCACCAACACCCGAAAATGATTTTCCCAAATAGGGTGATCCAAAACCCAGTAGAAACAATCTATCACAATATATGAATCTTAACAAAGATATAATTATGAAGTGCATATGCAATGCCTGTGATTTAAAATCATTTACAACTCTTTTTCCAAAATCGTGTTGTGATAAGCCTCATATCTCAATTCATTAATCATGTCCATTTCATTCAATCAACCAAACTGAGTGTACTACTCAGTGGATCTCTAAACAATATAGTTATTATACGAACACATCCATTTTTCCATTTTACGAAAGTTTCATCTGCGAGAATTGGCACCTATGTATATGCGCGATTTTTAGGACTTTCACCGTAGACACACAGACCAACTTAATTTACTAGAGTCCATTCCTTTTCTTCTCCCAAACATGAAGTAAATCTCATTTCTCCTCCCAAACATCATACATATACAATGTATTAAAATACAACCATGTTCAATGACAACCGATAAGAGACTCGCTTCAATTTACCTAATCTCCATGCAATTTCTACAACAATTATAGCTATCCTCTACCGATAGCTCAAAATAAATATTTCTAAACAAACATATAATCTCTACGACAGATAAATGATCCAAATTTCCATAGGTAAGAGGTAATACATTTCTAATTCCACCCAGGGACGGATCCAAGATTATAACTTTGGGGGGGCCAAAGTACGTTTAACCTCTGACCAATAAAATTTGAAGTTCAATACCAATTTCTACTAACATGAAAAAAATCAATAATGTTATGATAAAATATTGAACTATGTATTCCTTGTCAACATACTTGAGTACCAAAAGATGATCATACAATTGAGAATATTTGTTTGTCCATATTCTCTTACAAAAAGTAGTAACTATTTATAAATGCATTTATTTACTAAAATTAGGCATCTTCAATTGAGCTTGACGCTCTTTCATAATATCAAAAGCATGGATGATAGAGTCTACATCAACTCTTGAGCAATGTCTTTTTCAATGTACGTAATCAAGTAACTAGCCAGAAAACCATCTTTCATCCTATTGCGCAATTTAGACTTAACGAGTTTCATAGCTGAAAATGCACGTTCCGATGTAGCAGTTGAAACAGGTAAAGTCAACACAAGACGGATCAATCTATCAATAAGAGGATAACTTGTCGACTTTTTTGTTTTTGCCAACATTTGACACAACTCAGAAATGGTTGACAGCTTCTGAAACTCGGGAAGTATGGAAATATCAAGCTTATAGTTTTCCAACTGATACTTCAAATGCAATTTTTCTTGCTCGGAAAAATCCATGGGATAAAATTTATTTGCAAGTTTGTAAATATCCTCAATGTTGAATGATCTATAACCATCCCTAGGATCCAAAGCTGAGCTAAGAACAAGCAATTCCATTACATCTTCCTTAAACCTATTGTTTAATTCTTGTAACTGGGAATCAACTGTAACCATAAAAATATCAACTCGAAAATGATGTTCCATGGTGAGCTGATCTCTTTCAGAACGAGACCGACCTCGACCTCCTTTATAAGAACAACTCATATTAGGAATCTACATACCATGATCATTAGAAAATAATTTAATTTTCTCCAACAATGGAACCCATCCATCTTCTCTAAATTTTTGAATAAATATCTTCGTTTTAGACACCAAATGCATTGCATTTAATATATCTTGAGATTTACTTTGCAAAGCTTGGAAAATATCATCAGTAATCTCCATGATATCCCTCATAAGATGTAAGATGAAGACAAACTCAAAAGATGTAATGGAATTATAAACTGCATCTGCCTCAGCTCGTTGATTCGATTTGCTTCCATCATTAATTATGTTTCTTAGGACTGCACAAGTAGCACTGAACATGTTTATCAAACTACGAATGGAACCCAAAGGAGAACCCCATCGAGTATCTCCAGCCCGTTTCAATGTTCCAATCTGATTTTTTTCCTTTAACAATCTCGAATTCATCATCAATGGCAAGCTTTTCAGCAATATCTGCAGCCTGAGCAGCTTTTAATTGATCATGTCTTTTGCAAGATGAGCCAACTATATTAATTGCTCGAGTCAAGTAAGAGAAAATTTGATTGATAGATATAACCTGTTTATATGCTCATACTAAAGTCAATTGGAGCCGATGAGCAAGGTAATGAACATGATATGCAAATGGACACTCAACACAAAATAAAGCCTGAAACCCAGTCCATTCTCCAGACATGTTACTGGCACCATCATATCCCTAACCATGAATATTTTGCACACTAAGGTTATGACGAGAAAGGACAATACAAATTTCTTCTTTCAAAGTTGCCGACGTGGTGTCTAACACATAAACTATGTCAAAGAAACGCTCTTTTATAAAACCATATTTATCGATAAATCTCAAAACAATTGCCATTTGCTCTCTTTTCGATTCATCTTCAGATTCATCAACTAGAATGCAAAAATTCCCATCATTAATCTCCTCACGAATGAATTTTTGTATCTTATCAGAGAAAATACTAAGAATCTGCTTTTGAATCCCATAGGAATGATAGGAAGCATTTTGAGGAGCATTTTCCAAAACCACTGCTGCCACATCCTCATTATAAGAAGCCAAGAGCTTTATCACCTCAATAACATTCCCTCGGTTGTTAGATTCGTGGCGTTCATCACGACCTCTAAAAACGTATGCTTGGAATGTTAACCATTTAATCACATCTATCGAGGTCTTTAATCGCAAACGATTTCTAGCAATTTGTATGGAAGTTTGTTTTTCAACAATTGCCTCAATATGTTGCGCTTGATTTGTTAAATCACAGCAACATTTGACGACAGCTCTATACGATGAGTTAGGATCCTTGCCCATATGCGATAACAAAGGACAATTCTTCCCTTCATTGACTTTCTTCCAAGAAGAAAATCACTCACCTGTAAAAGCACTAGATCCAGGGCGTCCAGTTGGCTTAGTAAAAAGAAAACATAGAAGGCAAAACGCACGATTTTTTGTTGGAGAGTATTCCAACCAATTCGGAAATAACTTGTACCAAGAATCTAAAAAATGACGCCCATTCTTATCAGTTTCAAAAGGTTGATTGTTCGGAGCCTTGGGTTGATATGGCCCGAATTTGATATAAGCACGTTGTAGACCGCCCCGAACACGCTTCGTGCGTGAGGGCATGAATTGGGTTCTTAGCTACTACAATTCGGACTCCTGTCACAGTTCTAAATCTAATCTTACAAAGTGCAGTGTAAGACTGATAAATCACCAAAGAGTCCAAATCCGGTAAATCATTTTGAAAAATCGATTTTAATAAAAAAACGCCAAACATGGACTACTTTGCCAGATTTCAGAGTCGCCACCTAAATATTTTATTTTGAAAAATTTAGGAAACCCTGACTCGTGCCTAAGGCCACGTGTCGCTCATCAGCAAAGTTGTCTCGGCTCAGGAACTTGGGTACGAGGGGGGAAAGGTCATGAAATGAGCACCCCTGCTCGCCCGATCAAAGGATCGTTCTCTACTAAACATGATATGTTATTTTGAAAATACATGTGTTCTTATTCCGGTTTATTAGCTGACCTTACTATGTGATGCGCACAACATACAAGTATAGACTCAATCACGCGGATTGGAACAAAACAACTCATGCTTGTTTTTGAAAGTGCTACTCGCAAGTAGGCTAAAGTGCGGATTTGCCACCCTTAAGTGGGCTTAGAAAAATATGATTTTGCCACTTCAAGTGGGCTTAAAACTCACAATCATCGAGTTGTTCCAATTTAGGCAATCAAGCATTCATCCACAGGCATTCATACAGTTTATCAAATAAGCACAGAGCCTTATGGCAAGCATGCTATCATGGCAACACTCACACTCATGCAAGGATGCTAAAGCATAAACACTTACAGTGTACTCCGAGCCAAAATAGAAAACTAGTTAGAAATATGGATGAATCCTAACTATGTTAAATGCCTAATGTAACACATGCAAAATGCAACTAAATAGGCTCGGCTATCTAATCATGGCATATGAATGCAACACTTGATACATCTATTCAAATAGTAATTGAAATAAAATGCAGCTTGAATGATGCACTGAGCCTGGTGCATGCAATACGAATGAATGATGCACGCATGCAAAGCATAAATATGCTAATTGAAACATGCCCTAAAACTAACCATCAAAAGCTGGTCAATAAAAGGAAGAAAGACGTGGGGTTGGAAGACATTCACACACACACGCACACTTATTACAACATTTGCCCTCTCGACGGAGGGTCCGAATGAAAGAGAGCTAACTAGCTGCGTTAATTAAGCTAACTATTACAAATCACAACTAATTAACTAATTAGTTAACTAATTACAAACACAAATGAATAGCTAAACGCATTAACTATCTAAGTGTAGAATCGACAAGTTAACCATCTAAGCAAAGCAGTTAAAAGGAGCCTCAAAGCGAGGAATGCGTGCATGCTCGGTTGCTTCTTCCCGAAATCCCGTTGCCTTGCCACCGGTCGCCTTTGTTTGCATTTGCTTTGATTCTGAACACCAAACAAATCTTCAGGTTGTTTCTGCTCCAGAACCAGAAGAACTTTGAACCATCCTCAAGCTGGTGGACTGTCGGTCACCAGGGGAGGCTGTAGGCCACTTGTCGGCCACTTAAGGAGGCTGTAGGCCACTTCCTCTGGCCGATCGGCCAGTTGATTCTGCACACTTCCATTTTGCTACAAACAGAGTTCAACAAGGGCAAAGCAAGGCATTTGCAGGGTATGTGTGTACAACCACCCTCCTTATCATTTCTCAAGCTCAAAGGAGTGTGGTGCTCGACTCTTGGGCCACCAATCTAGCATCGCAATGCACGATGGCCGAGAAGCCAAGTTTGTACAAGTTCATGAATGCACAAGTAACACACGAGACACAAGAGGCCTCCACCCTATCATGCACAATCAAGGGGGACGGCGACTAAGAAATGAGGCACATTTCATCACTTCAAGTATGAAACGTCCCTCATTTCTCGTGTTTGGATTAACGTCCGATCCAAACACATGCAATGCATCACACATGCAAACAACATGCTTATCTATCAATGCTAAAGTGTCATGCACAAGGCTCTATCATATAAGCAATGCATGCATGGCATGCTTAGAAGCTAAGGCATCAAAGCTAGTGAAGTGTATTACATACGAGGCATGCACTACAATGCTCAAATGGTCAAACCAACTATGGACAGACCTATACCATGCCAAAACAGAGTTATGCCATGCTAAAATAAGACAAAAAATGAGCTGAGAACAAGCCAACACATGCTAGAAAAACAAGCTCACTTATTAGGCCAACAAGGCATGGAACCAAGAAGCAAGGAGGGGAGGCCACCTCCTCCTATTTTAGACCTCAAAATATGGTTTCTACCACTAAAATTCCTCTGAGTTTCAATGGTAGAAAGGCCAAACAAAGGGTGCCTCCAAGGCTTTAAAAGAAGGCACCAACCTTAAGCAAATAAGGCACACAAGAGGGTTAAACACCCCCAACACCAAAGAGGCCTTAAACAACCATTTTTAACACTTTAAAACAAAGGTTTTTGTAGTTGCGAGTTAGGCCTAAAATAGCACGCAAAGAGGGCCAAATATGCAATGAAAATAAAGCTTTAAAGAGGCTAAAGGGATTACCTTTGAAGTACAGCCACAACAGCAACTTCGTGAGTCAAAAACCAGCCTTTGAGCTCCAAACAAGACCTCCAAATATCTCAGCAACAAAGTAGGAGTGTTTGGAGAAGAGGTTGTTTGCAAATATGCAAAGAAAATGCAATTCTAGGCACAATAGAGCACAAAAATATATATATAGAGAGAAAAATCTAGAGAGAGAGTAGATATTTTGCTTCTTAAAATTTCTGAACCCTTGAAAGGGAGAGAGAGCTCCCCTTATATAGAAGAAGCAAGCATAAGCTTGCTTGACAAGCTAAAAACTTGTTTCAATCCCTCCATACACGTGTATGGAAGATGCCTTCTGTGCCCAACAGCTGGCACAACTGGCAATAAAAATATCTACAAAAATAGAAAAATGGTCGTAGGCCACTTCAACTAGCCTACCGGCCACTTAAAGTGGCCTACAGGAGGAAAAAGTAGCCTACAGCCACCAAAAGTGGCCGACAGGCCCCCCCTTCCTCTAGGCAAGGGGTAACAAGGTATGGTCCAAAAACAAACCAAAAAAGAAGAGAGCTAAGAGGCCACAAGACAAGGCACTCAGCCGAAAGCCCCGAGAACTAGCCTACGGGCTGCTACAAATGGCCTACAAGAGGAAAAAGTAACCTACAGCTACAAAAAGTGGCCTAGAGGCCTCTCTCTCTCTCCAGGCAAAGGCACCAAGGCATGGTCCAAAAACAAGGCCAAAAAGAAAAGAGTTAAGAGATCCCAAGACAAGGCGCTCAGCTGAAACCCCCGAAAACTCATAACAAGCACAAACATGCGCAATCATTGCGTGCACAAACGATGACGTCTGAGTCTTAAGGTCGGTCAAAAATGGGATGTCTACACACATCTGATCTCATCACGTTCAGATACCAGGTAATCCCATATTTGTTGACGTAACCCCGGATCCCTGACCAAAGAAGATGTATCAACATCTTTAGATTCGACTCTTGGAAGTTTAGAAGGACGTTGTTCCAGATGAGTCGAAGTTTCAACATTATTGGTGGAACTTTGAACGATAGTTTCAGAACCTCTTTTCTTAAAAAATGAATCAATTTTTTTGTTCGCCATGATTAACTTAACGATTGTACCTGAATCACAAACTAGCAGACAATTGGACCACCCATATTTAAATTTACAAAACACCCTTTACTTGAAACAAACATACATAAAAAAAAAAAAATCTCCTTGACTCTCAATCAATCTCAGACTAGAAGGATTAAAACTTCAATCAACATACATAAATATGAAAACAATCACCTCAAATAAGCCTATTAATTCTTAGACATAAATAATAATTGTATTTGAGTAAAAAACTAACAGACAATTGGGGCACCCATGTTCAAATTTCCTTTCGTAGTTCAGACCTGCATATTTTGATTGTGCAAGTTATTGAAAGAGGGACTATGGGCCACTATTTGAACATGCTCTCTATTTGAATAAAAAAACTAACAGACAATTGGGGCATCCATGTTCAAATTTACAAAATACCCTACTGAAGAAAAAAAAGAAAACATATTGCATAAATCCCAATTAATCTCAGACATAAATTATTAGAACTTCAACCAACAAAGACAGAAATATGAGTATAATATAAGCTTAATCCATCACTATCTCACAATTGAGCCAACTGTATGCAAATTTATTTAATACCCTTCACTCTAAGCATCCAAAATCAACAAAGTAAAGCAAACCCATATAACTTTAATCTCAAAAAAGCCACAAAGATCAAAGATGAGAATATTAAAGTTGAGAGATAATTTGATTACCTTCTTGACGGCAAAGGCTACACGTTTGCTGTCAAGCTTTCTAGGCATGGAATCGAGGTCGTCTCTTTTCGCCTCTCTCACATATCAGTTGTTTTCTTCGCTTTATTTTAATCTTAGTGCTTGTTTAAAGCTTCTCCAACAAGCCTTAGCTTATATATATATATGTAAAAGTTTCATATTTTACACTTTGACCCACTAAAGTTTCTAAAATTTTTCTTTCATCTTGACCTAATTTAAAAAATACATATACATGAAATTTAAAATAGATTATTATATATGCTAAATAATGCAAAAAAACAAAACTTCCAAATAGTTTAAAAAATTGGAGGGGCTACTCTATATAATTTTGAAATTATCTAAAAAAAAATTCGGGCTGCGAACTCCTATAATTTTAAATTATTTTAAAATTTCTAGTACAATATATGATATTTTTCAAATTTTTGGGGGTGCGGCCACCCACCCTCCCCCCGGCGCCCCCCTAGATCCATCCTTGATTCCATCATTTATATAAATACCCATCCAATTCTATATTCTCAATACCAATTTCATTTATTTATACAAAATAACTATTTAAGACATTTTGGGATAAAACTTCATTTTCTTCCAAAATCCATCTCAGGTATCAAAATCAACAAATTTATCATAACACAATCTCACATATAATCCCATCACCATTTTTAATACATACATTTGAAAATCCTTTTTTGATTTTAAATCAAAACCCTAGGTTTGTTCAAAATCATCTCAACTTCCACTATTTCTTACACAGTAACAAATAAGAAGTGGAGGAATTTCAAAGACGTCGAAACCAAGATCTATTCGTATCAAAATGTAACCCTTGAGGTGCTTTACCTTTTTAACAAAGGCACACGAGTGGAGAAGTCACTTGATCTAGATGAAAAAGTACAGAGAATGTGAGTTCTAGAGAGAGAGAGAGAGGCTTTAGATCTAGGGTTTTGAGGGAAAAGATATGAAAAAGTGATATAAAAAGTCACTTTCACGAACTGATATACACACAGTTCGCTTGAGCGCAAGAAGTGACGCTTGAGCGTCAAACACCAAAAAAAATTGTTCCGCTCAAGCGTTAGAAGCGATGCTCGAGCACCAAGACACAATGAAAAGGGTGACACCGCTCGAGCGCAGCTTATACACTTTCAGTAGTTTTGCAGACATCAGACCATCGCTCGAGCGTAAGAATGACCGTTCAAGCTGAGAGCACTCGAGTACAAAAAACACCGCTTGAGCGTAGAATACACCATTCCAGTAGTTTTGCAAACCTGCAAAAGTACTGAGAGTTCACAAAGCTCGCTCGAGTGCAAGAAGTGTCGCTCGAGCGGAGGAGCAAAATTTTAGGCAACAAAAGGTTAGAAACCAAGCAACCAACCTATTCTAAATGCAATCACAACAACCCAATAACCAAAATTAAGGAAATACAAGGGAAGCAAGTTATGAACAACAATATAAAACCATGAAACCCAAGTCCAAAATAGAATAAGGGTCGGGTCAAAATTTGAATCGTTATATAACAAATATAATAAAAGGCACATGGCATAATTCTAAAGCATGTTAATAAAAGGCACTAACCAAAGATCATTCATCTTTTATATGAGAGAGATTATTCATTTTCCTCACTCTTCTTAAATAAAAATATGGGGAAAAAAAAACAATGAAAAAAAATAAAAAGATAACAAAGAGAGATAATAGGTAAAATTAATTAAATAAATAAATAATAAAATGACACATAACCACAAATGAGCTTGACACATGGCATAATTCTAGAGCATGACAATAAAAGGCACAACTTTACTTATATTATATGATATATAATATATGACTAGGTGATATATTAAAGACAATAGGAACGAAGAGAAGGTGCAAGCTGTGTATTATGCATAAAAATAAACTACTAATTAAAGAAGAGAGAAAATTCTATCTAGATAGAAAATATATACAAAAAAAAATATCTTAAAAGTAATATTGCAATACCATTTTTGAAAATAAAACTCACTTTTATGAGTATTTCATTTTAATATAAAAAACTCCACATGAAATATGTCATTACTTATAAAAATTCTTATGGCCAAGAATTATGTCAGTATGTTTTATTTTAAAGTCTACATTAAAATAATTGAAATGCACGCAAGTTACCTCAATCACCTGACAATAAAATTAAAATAAAAATAAAAAAAATTGTCGTTATGTATACAAATTTTGTTTGACTTTTATGTTTATACAATTCATCATTTGGGATTGGATATGCAGGAATTCTTTTATTGATTATTTTTCGTTTTAGTAATTTCCTTTAAAATTAAAAAAAAAAATTTTAAAATCTACTTTACTACACTAACCAAAAAAAATTTAATTAAATAAATTACTACAAAAAAAAGATTAAAAACATTATTGACTTATTTAATTTATTTTTTTTTTGTCTTTGGTGTTTTTTTTTTAATTTTAAAATTTTTTAAATTTTCAAAAAGTAACTTTTATAAAATGTTGCCAAACGAACTCAAATGACTCGTCTAAGAACTTGACTATTTTAGTTAATTTTTTTTTATTTTTTTGACTATTTTAAATTTGCTAAAAAAATGATATTTGGTATGATAGTTGACTCTTTTTTTTTTGTAATTGATTTGATAATTGTGAGAGATAAAATAAATTCATTATAATTTAGCTGTGACATTTGGTCTTATTTACTATCTAACTTATTTTGTCTTTATAAACTATTTTAAAAGTGTTTAAGATGATTTAAATAAGTATACATTTTAATTTTTTATTAAAAAATTTATAAAAAATAGAGAGATGATATGATCAAAAATAAATAAATAAAAAGATAAAAAAAAAGTATAAGGCGCTCGGTTGAAAAATTCAAAATTGAATTTTTCTTGACAAGAGATCCAATTGCTTATTTTCTTTATCTATAAGGACAAGCTATCTTAAAATGACGAAAATACTCCCTCCACTTCACACTTTATCATTCTGTTATGGTTTCATTTCACCTATCTCAAAAACATCAATCTCTCTCTCTCTCTTTCTCTCTCTCTCGCGTGCGCACGCGCCTCTTCCACTGCCGCCAAGCTGGCCACCGCCACCATCACCGATCTCTCAACTCAATCTCCTCTTCTAGATCTCTCTCTTCCGACACTGGTTATGAACTCGGATTGGACCGATCATCGGAGCCAGTTGCTTCGTCGCCGTCTGAGAGCTGCCAAAAGTTCATCTCTGCCGCGATCTGTCTCTGTAACTTCTACTCCCTTCGTCTCAAAATATTAGTCCATGTTCAAAAATTAAGGAATAAAATAATATGGATTTACTATTTTTCCATTCTTTTAAATTATTAATAACACAAAAAGTACAATTATGATAATTGATATTCTTAAAAAAAAAATGTAGTATCAAAGGGTAATTTTGAAAAATTAATATTTTTAAAATATAATAATTGTACTATCAAAAAAAAGTTAGATTTTCCAAAAGGGACCATTATTTTGGGACGGAAGGAGTAGATCTGCCGTCGATCCTCCAAATCCGCAGTAGATCTTCCTCGTCCTTCTCTCTCTCTCTCTCTCTCTCTCTCTCTCTCTCTCCGATGCGATTTGTATTGATAAGAAACTAAAATTGAAATTGATAATGCCAGTTTCGATGCCAGTAACTCTGTAAAAGACGAAGAGCTGTTAGGTTTTTTTGCAAGGCTTGGCCATACTTTTGAGGTCACCAAAGAGGAACCTTTGTTATTATTTCCGTTGAAATTATTGATAGCCCTTAGTTGAATCCCATTTTGATGGCATGTTTCTAAGCCACCACTTATGTTTCCCCATATCTCTATATTTGTATGCATAATATATGTATATATAGAATGTATATGTGATGAATAGTTTATTTTGCTTGTAGTTATTGCTTGAGTTGTGTTTGTCTTACTTAATTCAATTTTTTAAAAATTACTATATATATATATATTTACTTATTATTTCTTTCTTGGAATTTTATCAATTTTTGTCATGGATATGGATTGTGTGTTCTTTTCAATTTCACTAAGTTAAGAGACTCTAAACAAACTGTATTATGTGATTGATTACCACCAGAATTCTTTGACAGATCTGTAAATACATATAAGAATGGAAAAAAAATTGTTGTTATGAATAGATCTGTTGTTGTGATAACCTTGTTCTGTATATGCTAATTGGTCCTTAATATGAGTATGATTATGTGTTTAATATGATTTTGTGTGCCATTATGTGAAAATATGTGGTTTTGAATTTCTATCTGTTCACCATAGGAATATCTGTTTGATTACCTGCTTTGGAAACTAAATTGAGGGCCTTATCGGCCACAGAACCCGAAATTGATTGCGCCATTGTGATTAGCGTAATCTTTAGAGCCTACGGTGAAATTTAATTGAAAATTTATTCGGGTCGGATTAAATTGGTTGAACTGATGATTTAGTGCCCAATTATTTAATGTTATTAAATAATAGTTAGCGGGGCCTTATGTGTGAGGCTATATACACTCTCATTGCCTTTTTTGAACTCAAAAAAAATCTGATTTTGGTGCCTTGAGAAAGAGAGGGAGCTGACCATAGAGATAGAAGGGAGAGACTTGTGCAATTTTGACTCAAGCTTGGATATTTGAAGTCTAGTTCAAGAATTAACCATAGATTAGGCTTCTAAGTAAGCAATTGATTCTTGAATTCATGAGTTTAATGTGTAATCTTGTGTGCTCAAGGTTTGTTGGTAACCAAGAGCATGTATTGAGTTGGTTTTGTTGAATTGGAAGACTATATATGCATGTATGTATATGATTGTCTTGAATTTGCATATTTGAGCTTGAATTGTATGATTCATGTTGAATTTTGGTTGAGATCCATGTACTGACCATCTTTTCATCTTATGGGGTGAGAATGAGGGTTATATGTCACATGCATGTACAATCCATGGGAGTAGAAGCTTTGAATGCATGAGGTTGTTATGTTAGTAATGAATTTGGTGAAAAATGAGCCATGCATAGGTTTGATTTATGAAATTGAGCTTCAAAATGTTGTAATTTAGTGTTTGTACCATGTTAGTACACATATATATGAAGTTTGAGTCAAAACCATGCATTTGGGGCCTTTGAATTTGAAGTTGAAGCTCAAGAACACATTCTGGAAAACCCAGAAATTTGATGTCCGCTCGAGCGGGGAAACCGCCGCTCGAGCGTGAATTTCGTGCTCCCAGTATTTTTGTGCAGACATGATGTCCGCTCGAGAGGGGAAGTCCACGCTCGAGCGGGGAGCTATGTAGGATGGACTTCCACTCGAGCGCTAGAATTCATGCTCGAGCGTAAAGATGGCATAACCAGTACTTTTACAGACCTCATGGGTCCGCTCGAGCGGGGACCCTGTTTTCTGAAATTTTGTTTGTGCATTCTGTGTTTCGTTTTCCGTTCTCCTTCACTCCTAAGTACTCTTAGGCATGCATTGAGCATTGTAATTGAGTTAATGAGATAAGAATAAAGCCTAAAGAGAAAAATGTGAATTTAAGAACGGATTGAATTGTTGGTGACCCTTTTGTGTTCATGGACTGTGTAGGGCCGAGCTCCAGGGCAAACCAACCAACCGATCACTGTGAATAATATCGATATCTGGAAGCTTGTCATTTGTCCAATTGCTTATTTTCTTATAAGCCTTATGCCTTATGATTTGCTAGTTGAATTGTGGACAAATGTCTGATAAGAATAAATGGGCCAGAGGCCGTTTTGACAAGAAAGAATGGATGGGCCAAAGGCCGGTTTGACATGAATGGGTGGGCCAAAGGCCGTTTTGACATGTTTTGACATGAATGGATGGGCCGAAGGCCGTTTTGACATGAATAGATGGGCCAAAGGCCGTTTTGACATAAATGAGTGGGTGTAGATACCCCATTTTTGACCGACCTTAAGACTTAGACGTCACCGATTGAGCACTCGGTGATAGTGCATATTGCGCTCGTTCTGAGGTTGCGGAGTCTCGGCTGCGAGCCTTGCCTTCGAACTTCGGGGCTCTTTTGTGCTTTGCCTCGGTTTGCGAACCAGGTCCTGTTTTCTCTATTTTCTCTTCCCGAAGGGAGGGATAGGTCTCGTAGACTATCTCTCAGTGGCCGTAGGCTACGTTTCGTGGTCGTAGGCCATTTTTTCCATTTGGAGCCCAGTTTCCGATTTTCAGAGCCGTCGGCCGTGTGCCTCGGTTCGGGACCGCTTAACTACTTCCGTTTGCTTCGGTTTTTGGCACACCCCTTATTTCCTCCCTTTAGAGGGACACTATGGCCTGGGAGACCACCTTCGTGGTCATACGCCACTTCCGGTGCCTAGCAGCCTGTTTTCGAGGCCCCGGACCGTGCGTTTTGGCCCCCGAACCCTCGTTTTGCATCTGTCTTGGTCCATTTTTGGTAGGTGTAGCAAGCCCGCGGGGGACCTCGCTACAGCTCGGACTCGACTTTGTTAGTCACGGTTCTAAGTCTGAACCAAAGAGTCCAAATCCGGCAAATCGTTTTGAGAAAACAGATTTTTTGAAAGAAATGCCAAACATGGACTTCTTTGCCAGATACAGAATCGCCACCTAAATATTTTATTTTGGGAAATTTAGGAAACCCTGACTCGTTGCCAAAGGCCACGTGTCCGTCATCACCAAAGTTGCCTCGGCTCGGGAACTTGGGTACGATTAGGGAAGGTCACTTCGTGAGCACCCCCGCTCGCCCGGTCATAGACCGGCCTCTACTAACCATGATATCTATTTTTGAAAACATTGTATGTTCTTATTCCGGTTATTAGCCTAGGTTACTATGTGATGCACACAGCATATAAGTATAGACTGGGTCGCCCAAATTGGGACAAAACATTTCATGTTTATTTTTGAAAGGTGGTTTGCTACTCGCAGGTAGGCTTAAAACATTTGATGATTTATTCCAATTTAAGTAACCCAACCTTCACCCACAGGCATTCAGGCAGTTATATCACATAAGCAAATAGCCTCATGGTAAGCATGCTATTCATGGCAGTCACTCACACACATGCAAGGATGCTAAAGCATAAAACTCACCGAGTACTCCAAGCCAAAACAGAAACTCATTAGAAATCATGCATGAATCCTAAGTATACAGAAATGCCTAATGCAACACAGGCAAAAATGCAAATTATAGCAGGCTCGGCTATTCTAAACATGGCATATGGAATGCTACAGCTAACATGTATTAAATTTGGAATTGAAATACAAATGCAGTTAGTATGATGCGCCGAGCCCGGTGCATGCAAAACAAATGAATGATGCAAACATGCTGTCGTACTGTATGCTAATTGAAACATGCCCTAATCTAACCATCATAAGCGGATAAATAAAAGGGAGAAAGACGTGGGGTTGGAAGACATACAACACACACACGCACACTTATTACAGTTATGCCCTCGCGCAGAGGGTCCAAATAAATAATACAGTCCAAAATAAAAGAATATTACAGTCCTGAATGAAAGAATATTACAGTCCAAAATATTACAAAATCCTAATTAATTAACAAATTAAATAAGAAAACAAATAAAACTGGCATGCAAGCCAGGGACTGCCTTGCTTCTGATGGATGATGCATGTCCGGATTGTCTTGCGCGGAAATCCACCGGAATGCCCCAATTAGCCTCTGTTTACACCTGTTCTTGAAATGCGTGCCAAGCCCCGAAAATTGCTGATTCTTCATTTTGCTACAACAGAGAGCAGGAAAGGGGCATAGCAATGTATTTGCACAGATATATGCATGTCTCGATCCTCGTGCCACCAATCACGCATACCGAGGCATGATGGCCGAGGAGTCGAAATGCACAACTCAATATAGAATGAATGCATATGAAACACAGCTAAAACCTAACTCCATCACAAATAATCCGGAGTGTCGGTGACTGGGGAATTGAGATACATTCCGTCACTCGGAGTACGAAATGTACCTCGTTTCCCGTGTCCGGGCTAACTCCTATTCCGAACACGATGCAATATGCATGATATGCATGAAATGCAACTAAGATACAATCCTAACATACACAATGCTATGGAATGACATGCCTCGAAATGCGTGCACACGGGCACGCAAATCGAGAAAGTGACAAAATGCGATCTAAATGACAACCTAGTATGCACTATGCTGTGAAAATGATATGCCTCGAAATGCGTGCACACGGGCGCGCAAATCGAGGCGACGGTATATGCAATGCAAGTGACTAAAATGGTATGGAAAATGCAACATGGACTTATACTAACATGAGTGAGTCTCAGCCACACTCACATAAGGGGCCGAATGATGAAAATGAAGTGCCTCGAAATGCATGCACACGGGCACGCAAACCGAGGCGATGGCAAAATGCGATGTAAATGACATGAAAACATGATATGGGCTTATACCAACATGAGTGAGCCTCAGCCACACTCACATAGGATGCCGGCGGATGAAAAATGAAGTGCCTCGAAATGCGTGCACACGGGCACGCAAACCGAGGCGATGGCATACGCAATGCAAATGACATGAAAACATGATATGGGCTTATACCAACATGAGTGAGCCTCAGCCACACTCACATAGGATGCCGGCGGATGAAAAATGAAGTGCCTCGAAATGCGTGCACACGGGTACGCAAACCGAGGCGGTGGCATAATGCGATGTAATGACATGAAAACATGATATGGGCTTATACCAACATGAGTGAGCCTCAGCCACACTCACATAGGATGCCGGCGGATGAAAAATGAAGTGCCTCGAAATGCGTGCACACGGGCACGCAAACCGAGGCGATGGCATACGCAATGCAAATGACATGAAAACATGATATGGGCTTATACCAACATGAGTGAGCCTCAGCCACACTCACATAGGATGCCGGCGGATGAAAAATGAAGTGCCTCGAAATGCATGCACACGGGCACGCAAACCGAGGCGATGGCATACGCAATGCAAATGACACAAAATGGATAGCAATCATTCCAATGGAATTTCAGCACTAAAATATGGGGGAAAACAGTCCCGAAATGAGGCAAAATGACACAAAATGCATGGAATTGTCCCGAAATGCGAATTTAGGCACCCGAAATGGCCTATAGCTATGCCAAACATGCACAATATGGACATGCAATGCAAAGACAGAAGCTAGACAGTCCCGAAAAAGGCACTTTCACAGTTATAAACATGGCCAAACAGCAAGCATAGGTAGGGCAAAAATGGCATGCAAGAATAGGGGCCAAAAGAGGGGTAATGAAGCAAGTGATATAAGAAAAATCCAAACTAAAAAATTTCCTTCTACAACATTGAAGAGGGACCAAAAATATGAATATTTACAGTATATGGAAAGCCTCAAATCAATATACAAATATGCTAAAAAAAAGGCACAAGATTGAGGCTCAAAAGGCGCTATAACATGAAGTATACAAAATAATCACCAAACAGCCAAAGACCCTTAATAAAACATGTAGAATGGGCCAAAATAGGACTATTTCCAGAACTGTAAAATGGCCAAAAACAAAAGCATGGTAGGCTAACTAAACATGCAAGAATGGGGAATAAAAGAGAGATATAACATGAAATGGCATATGGAGGTCCTAAACCATGAAAGGACCTAAATGAAACATGAAGAATGGACCAAAATAAGTACTTTTTCAGAACTGTAAAATGGCCAAAAACAAAAGCATGGTAGGCTGCCATTGCATGCAAAAATGGGACCAAAAAGGGGGGTATAAAGGTAAGTACAACATAGAAGTCCCAAATGGTGTTGAGCCCTTCTTCAATGTTGAAGAGGGGCTCAAAATAAGCCTAATATCAGTTTACCACATGCTCAAAAACAGATTACTCATGGGCCAAAAATAGCATGCAAGATTATGACATATAAGAGGATCAATGAAGCAAGTGTATCATGGAGGGCTCAAACAGGGTTGAGCCCTTAATGAAAAGTGAAGATGAGCTCAAAAGAGGGCCCATTTCAGTTAGGGCCGGAGCTTGAAACAAAAAGCAAGTGGGGCTTACAAATGGATCAAGAAAAAGGGTCAAAAGAGGAGAAGTGCTACTTACCCTTGAAGACCAAAGCTTTTGTTGCTTCTTGGACCAATTTACAGCTTCTTTAGCCTTTGAGAAGCCTTCCTTGTTGCTGGAAATGAAGTGATGATGATAGAGCTTGGTGGTGTAGAAGAAATGGTGATTAGGGTCTTGGAAGTTTTCAAGGAAATGGGAGAGATATGGATCTTGAGACTTGAAGACAAATTTTTCCAACCCCAACAAATGAAGCCACCAGCTGGTTATAAGAGCCAAAAAGGGGGTGTAAAGGTGGGGGAAAAGGAGGCAAGCTTTCCCCCACAAAATATCCCCCGGATAAAGATCTTTTCTGGGGGATAAAGCTCCACAGCTGTAAAGTGTACAGTGCAAGGAACTCGGCCGGCCTGTTACTTTTGCTCCAGGTGGCCGGCCGGCCACACCCCCTAGCCGGCCGGCTAGGGGTCAAAAGGGTCAAGAAGATTTAGTGGCCGGCCACCAACTGATGGTGTTCTCCTATGTGTGTATAACACAACCCTGTGGTTCAAAGTTCAAGAATGTGGGTCCAAGGGGTTCAACATTAGCCCGGAATGAGGGGTTCAAAAGGGTCAAGCAACATTAGTGGCCGGCCACCATTTTTTAGGGTCCTCCCATGTGTGTACATCACAAATATGTGGTTTGGGTTTGAAGAAAATGGCCCCAAGGGGTTCAACATTAGCCCGGAATGAGGGGTTCAAAAGGGTCAAATCGAATTAATGGCCGGCCACCATTTTTTTGGGTCCTCCCATGTGTGTACATCACAAATATGTGGTTCAAAGTTCAAGAAAATGGGCCCAAGGTGTTCAACATTAGCCCGGAAGTGCGAAAAACGGGCACCGGAGGGCGTCGGAGGATGTATAACTGGTTGCTGCAACAATTGCTGGCCTCCCACCCTTCAGTGACCTCCCCGGTGCTAAAACAGAGGTACCTGCCAAAAATGAACGAAAACCGTTGCAAAACGAATGTTCGGGGGCCAAAACGCGCAGTTTGGGGTCCCGAAAATGGGCTGTTAAGCACCGAAAGTGGCGTTCGGCCACGAAGTGGGTTTCTCAGACCCCAGTGTCCCTCAAAAGGGAGAAAATAGGAAGTATGCCAAAAACCGGAGCAATAGGAGATGGTTAAGCGGTCCCGAACCGAGGCACACGGCCTGACGGCTCCGAAAATCGGAAACCGGACTCCGAAATGGGAAAAATGGCCTATGGCCACCAAATGTAGCCTACGGACATTGAGAGATGGTCTACGGGACCTCTTCCTCCCCTCAGGAAAAGAAACAGAGAAAACCGAGTCTGGTTCGCAAACCGAGACAAGGCACAGAGGAGGGTTCGGAAGTCCGGAGGCAGGGCTCACGGTCGCAACTCTGAAACTTCTGAACGAGCACATAATGCAACATCACCAAGCGCTCAATCGGTGACGTCTGAGTCTTAAGGTCGGTCAAAAATGGGGTGTCTACAGTTGCCCCTCTTTGACAGAACTCGGAAGTCATAAGTGACGGGAGTGAATGTCAAAGCCCAGAGACGACCCATTTTTGACAAGGCCGAAGACTTAGACAAACGTACAAGATAAAAAGAGATGTGCCCGCAGGCATGCCCGCAGGCAGGGGCAAAGTGCAAATGATATGCAAGAGGCCGAACATAACTCAATGATCGTGCAAATGCAACAAGCTGTAATGAGGCAAATATTCGCAAATAGATGCAACAGTTTTAAGCAAGAATGCAAAGCAACAACTACATTTCATGCAGTTAAGAAATGCGGAGGATTACTCAATCCCCGCCATGTCTCACACGGAGAAGATACGATACCTGCGCGATTCGTCTGGTCGCACCAGCCTCAATTGAACCGTACATACAATATCATGCCTGCAAAAGAGAGAAACTCAACGAGCACAATATGCTAACAACAAATATTTAATGTGATTCTGAAAGTTTGACACACGCAGTGTCGGTGAGTGAATGCATCGCAATGCAAGAGTGGAACATGCGTGACAACGTATGCTCAAATATAGAGGTATGCCAATGTCAAGAAATGTGCATAAAAATGTGAGTATGCTCATGAGAATGCAAGTTATGTGCATGATAGTACAAAATGAGCATGAATCAGGGTGCCCGTCTGTCGTGAAATAATGAGCACGGAAATGCGTGTTCCGGCGAAGGTAACTCGAATCACGGCCTCCGATCCACTTCCCGGAAAGGCTACAACTCATTCAAAAAGGATACACTTTGATTTTGATGAATGATGATGAGACATATGTCAGAACCTGAAGCTGAAGTCCCGGCGGAGCTATTTCGCGACCGGAAGTGTACTTTTCTTGAACTTTTTCAGGTCCCGGGAACTCCGATCTTCCTCAAAATTTGCAGAGAGCTAGGTGGGCATGTGGGGGACATGGCCGGCCGTTTATCTTCCCAAGGGGAGGTGGCCAACCGGTTTTCCATAAAGTAAATAGCTGGCCGGCCATTTTTCCAAAAAGCAGATAGCTGGCCGGCTAGAAAAGAGGGCCGGCCGGCCATATGCCCAAATCCGGGGGCACTTTGGTCTTTTCACCTCCTTTTTGATGCTCTTTCAATCCAAGACTTGGGGCCTATATAAGGCAGCCGAGACCTTCCCCTTTCTTGCCTCCTATACCACTTTCTTCTTCAGATCTGAGTTCCACACGCGTTTTCCAACGCCCCACGCAAATTGTTTCTGCAAAAATATTCTGTTTCAAGTACTTTGAAGCGATTAGATTTCGGTTTCGGAGCTTCTTTTCGCATTTTCGCCACTTGAGGTAAGTTTGTCTCAATATTTGGAAGATTTTCTCGGGAGTTGACTTTTGTTGACTTTTTATTTCCCGAGAGTTGACTTTTGTTGACTTTTTCCAATTTTGGCTCATTTTGCTCATTTTTGCTCCTTTTGCAGATTCTTTGAAAATGGCAGGCAATTCTCCCCACGGCGGAGGCTTTCCAGGTGTCGGAGATGATTTCGATCCCGTGACTCTACCCCCGAGGACCCGACCTTTTATTCCCGGGAGGTACCGTCCGCCAGCACATGTTCTTTCGCGCGCCGTTTTCCGTCACTTCACTAGCTTTGACGAGCGAGCACCCGGGGATCTGCTTCTCCGAGAGCCGGAGCATCACCTCTCTCATGAGGCCCGAGAGGTATTTACTTCATTTTTTGTATTTTTCGTAGATTTCGCACCTTTGCCATGCTTGAACACGCAGTTTAGCTTATGACATAGTACTTTGCCTGCATCCTGAACATGTAGTTTCAATACTCGAATTTCTGAACACTCGGCTCATTAATTAATTGCGAACGCACAGTACACATTAGTTAAGAGGTGAACACACGGCTCAAACACAGATTTGTCGAACACACAGCCCGAATTCGAAAGTGAACACACAGCCCACACTTTACATTTTCTGAACACACAGCCCAGATTAGATAGTGAACACGCAGCCCACACTAGTTGAAATTTGAACACGCAGCCCAAACTTTAAATTTTCTGAACACGCAGCCCAGATTAGAGTAGTGAACACGCAGCCCACGCTAGTTGAAATTTGAACACGCAGCCCAAACTTTAAATTTTCTGAACACGCAGCCCAGATTAAATAGTGAACACGCAGCCCAGATTAAATAGTGAACACGCAGCCCACGCTAGTTGAAATTTGAACACGCAGCCCAAACTTTAAATTTTCTGAACACGCAGCCCAGATTAGAGTAGTGAACACGCAGCCCACGCTAGTTGAAATTTGAACACGCAGCCCAAACTTTAAATTTTCTGAACACGCAGCCCAGATTAAATAGTGAACACGCAGCCCAGATTAAATAGTGAACACGCAGCCCACGCTAGTTGAAATTTGAACACGCAGCCCAAACTTTAAATTTTCTGAACACGCAGCCCAGATTAGAGTAGTGAACACGCAGCCCACACTGATAGAAAGTTGAACACGCAGCCCAAACTTCAAATTTTCTGAACACGCAGCCCAGATTAAATAGTGAACACGCAGCCCACACTGATAGAAAGTTGAACACGCAGCCCAAACTTCAAATTTTCTGAACACGCAGCCCAGATTAAATAGTGAACACGCAGCCCACACTGATAGAAAGTTGAACACGCAGCCCAAACTTCAAATTTTCTGAACACGCAGCCCAGATTAAATAGTGAACACGCAGCCCACACTGATAGAAAGTTGAACACGCAGCCCAAACTTCAAATTTTCTGAACACGCAGCCCAGATTAAATAGTGAACACGCAGCCCACACTGATAGAAAGTTGAACACGCAGCCCAGATTAAATAGTGAACACGCAGCCCACACTGATTGAAAGTTGAACACGCAGCCCAAACTTTAAATTTTCTGAACACGCAGCCCAGATTAAATAGTGAACACGCAGCCCACACTGATAGAAAGTTGAACACGCAACCCAAACTTTAAATTTTCTGAACACGCAGCCCAGATTAAATTTGCATGTAGCTTATTTCACTTCATCGGCATACAGCCCATTTCATTCCATTGGCATGCAGCCCAGTTCATCTCATTGGCACATAGCCCATTTCATTTCATTGGCACACAGCCCATTTCATTTCATTGGCACACAGCTCATTCATTTCATCGGCACACAGCCCATTCATTTCATTATTGACACATGTATTCATTCTGAATGCAGGTTGGTTCCCGCAGTGTGCGGGGGTATGGTTCCACCATCGCACGGGACTGGTACGCTGAGCTCCCGGAGGGTGTCCGAGACTTAGTAGACTTGGCAGGGTTCGGGCCCTTCTGCGTCGGGTTGTCACGTTGTCCTGCCAGGAGGACACTGATGGCAGCCTTGGTAGAGAGATGGTGGGACACCACCAATTCCTTTCATTTCTCTGCCACTGGAGACATGACCATGACGCCTCTAGACTTTGCTGTGCTGACTGGCTTAGACATAGGAGGTTGGCCTATCCCCTATGATGAGGATATGGGCGAGTGGGAGGCCGCTTGGATGTATCTATTGGGGGCTCGCCCGCCCGTTGACAGGGTTTCTGGGAGAGTCCGATACACTTGGTTCTCTTCCCACTTCCGACGGGCGGAGATGGTGCCCGAGACTCCTGAGGAGACGGAGCAGTACGCCCGTGGTTTCCTTATGTTCCTCTTCGGGACTACCCTGTTCGCCGATAGAGGGAACACAGTCGGGCTATACCTGCTGAGCGCTCTGGTTGACCTATCACAGGTCCATCGATATGACTGGGGTGGCGCCGGCCTGGCTACCCTTTACTTTTATATGAGCGCGACCTCCCGCGGGCGGGGCGATTTACTTGGCGGCTACTGGAGAGCCTGGGAGGTACTTTTCTGTCCTCTTGATTTACATTTCTGCTCTTTATTACTTGTACATTGCACACACAGCGCACTTTTACAGTCTGTATTTTGCTCTCAGCATTTCGTACTCACATTCTGCACTGCTTTTCTCAGCTATGGGTCTATGTATACTTCCCATCATTAGCCCCAGAGTTGGAGGTGGCAGGGGTTCTCATGACCCCTTATTCACTGGTGTTCGAGGGCCCGCACCGGCCGAGAACCCGAGAGACCCTCCTTTACCTGCGACAGTACTTTGACACTGTGCGACATTCAGAGGTACCTCAGAACTTTCAGTTCCTTTCATTTTCATCTTTGATTTGCTCTGTATATTCTCGATTTCTGATTGGTTTATGCATTTATCATCCGCAGATCACATGGCAGCCCTGGGTGTCCCTGGGTGATGGCCTCCGATTTCAGTATCCCGGAGGATCGGGCACCTCCCAGTATAGGGTCCTGCTCGAAGGGCCGGTTGGCAGGGCATGGTTTCTGGGGGAACGCTTTCTGCGCCAGGTATGGGGGTATCTTTCTCAGGATCCTCCCGCAGTACCCCCAGTCAGTATGCGGACTGCTGACAGGCTCTCTTACTCGGAGGTAGTCGGCGCCATGCTGGGTAGTGATGCTTTACTATATATTGAGGAGGGGGATTACGCCACTTACCGTCACATATATTTGATGCCTCCATTGACGGGAGCTCGTATCTCGATGATGAGCCCTGCTGGTATGTCATCCTCGGGCCAGGCTCGGGCTCGGGCTGCAGACGCCCCTTCTACTAGCAGGGTTGGTACATCTAGAGGTGGGAGTAGACCGGTTCCTCCGATTCCGTCGACCTATCCTCATCCTGGATGGCTAGATATGCCGACTGAGTTGATGGCGTGGCAGTATGGGGCTATCTCTCCGACTCCGATCCCGCTAGAGCCTCCGATGCCCAGTGATCGATACGCCATTGATCCTGACTCACCGCTAGTATGCTCCACTGTTTTCATTCATCATTCAGATGTTTAGACATTCTTTTGTTCATTGATGATTATGAGCTCATATTTGCAGCCACCGCGAGGGTACATGGAGGAGGTGGTTGGACTGGTGGCCACACTCGAGGGCATGGTCCTGCGTAGGGAGGCACAGTTGTCTGTCGCGGGCATTCAGGTACCCTTCAGTTTTCTGGTATTTATCATACCTCTGATGACATGCTGATTTCTACTGCATCGATAGACTACTTGTGTAGAGCACATCTGACACACACCCTACTTGGACACTGTATTTACATGCACCTACTTCACGTAGCTTTTGCTTGTATCGGCATTTGATGTATATATTTGGACTGATGCATTTGAATTGAACTCTTTGTTTTCAGATGCCTTCATGGTCCGGTCAGCCGCAGGCCAGGCCACCTGGGCCTCCTTGGGGAGCTGGGCCATCTGGGCCTTTTCAGGGAGTTGGGTCACCCGGGCCTTTTCAGGGGGTGGGGCCATCCCGGCCTTCCCGAGGAGCCGGGCCATCTAGGCCTTTTCGAGGAGCTCGAGGAGGGCCTGTCCGCAGACGCAGGGCTCACGTTGTGGAGGTGGAGCCTGATGAGGAGGAGGAGGATGTTGAGGAGGAGGAGGAGGCTACCGATCGTCAGTCAGAGACATCTGCTGAGGAGGGGGGCTCCGGTTTTGGTTCGGGGAACAGAGGTGAGGCTGAGGGGGATCCTGAGGATGACAGCTCCGACTCAGATGATGATGATGGTGCAGAGGTTGTCCCGCAGAAGAGGATGAGGAGTGCTTCTCGTTCCCGTTCCCGAGGACATTGATGCTGCTATTTCCTGCTTTATTTTTCTTTTTGCTAGTAGTTTGTAGCACTTTGCACATTGTTAGGCAGTTTTATTTTTTGTAAAACTTGTACCTTTGTTTGTTGTAAAGCATGATGAAGTGAAATAGCTTTTGAAAAGGTGTATGTATTTTAAACTTTTAGCATCGTATCGCATCATTTTATTTTGCACAAAAATGAAATTGAATGGGAATGTACATTGTGTAATCACCAAGTCAGGCAGTGAACCGACGCAACAAACTAAGCAACTCAACTTACTAAGATATAACAGGACCTTAGGAAGTTTACAACTCGATAAGCAAAATGCAACAATGTTGACAACGCAAATAAACAAGACTTTAATAAAGATTGCTTGAACAGAGAACAATGACTCAAAAACACGAAACACGTCCGCTCGACAAACAACTCGATAAGCAAAACAACAACTCGATAAACAAAACTACAACTCGATAATCAAAACTCAGCAATAACAGAGTGTACTTCGGATGATCTGGGCATCGGAACGCATCCGAAACAGAGGGAAACGAAGGCCTTTGACTCTCCCGTTGCATGGAAATGCTTGAAACTTTTCCTCGAAGAGTAAAACAGGGCCAAGGAGATACACTGCAGCATTGCCGGCCATCTTTGGGAGCCGGCCGGCCAATTTTGTGGAGAGAGACAGCTGGCCGGCCATTTTGTAAAAAGTAAATGGCTGGCCGGCCAGAAAAGGTGGCCGGCCGGCCACTTAGTCCTGCAGCCACCAGATTTTTGACACGTGTCCCCGTGAACAGTGTTTTTCCCTCTATAAAAGCCTCAACTTCGGGAACATTCATTTCATCTTAGTTTTAGACAAAGATGGAGGCATTTCTCGCAGAAAATCTCACATCTTGGATCTCTTCTCTAGATGGCTCGGAAAAGCTGAACTTTCGGGGTTTCGGCTTGAATGCACTATTCACGCTGAGCCGTACTCCGCTACATCTCCCTTTTCTCCGTGCCACGGCAAGGTTCTGGAACCCAGTGACGCACGTTTTTAGCTTCGGCGGGCAAGAGGTATGTCCCACTTTCGAAGATTTTCAGGTTTTGATGGAGTCTGAATGCTCTGAAGTGATTTTGCCCCAGCTCCGTTTTGGCCATGCTCAGGCTTTAGGGCGGATGTGTGGGCTCACGGCGCACGACGCTCGATCTCTGATCTGCAGTGGGGAACTGGACATCCTCGGTTTGATCCATCATTTTTCCGACGCCGGTGACCGCAGCAACCATCATTGGCAGGGTTTTCGGCAACACGCCCCCTGCTTGTGTTTGTTGTCTCACTTTCTGCTTTCCTCGGGCTTCGGCGGGGCTAGCATTCGCCTGATTGAAGTCGCCCAAGGTTTGAGAGAAGGAAAGAGCTGTATTGCCATGACCTTGGCCGAGACACTGATGGGTTTAGATTCTGTCTATCGCCGGGAGGCGAATAGGTTTGCTGGGAGTCCACTGCTGCTGCAGGTAATGTTTCCCACCCAACCTCACATATATATTTGCTCACATCACTCGACCCTCAGGCTCGGTTTTTCTCACAAAACCCTTGTCTTACTTTTCTCTCATCGTACATCTCTCTGTTCTTTATTCTCTCATTTTCCATCCCTCCCCCAGGTATGGTTAATGGACAAGTTGCAGGTTGTGGACTCTTGCCCGGCCTATTCAGCTCGAGGCTACTTCTTTTGACAGCGCCTAGTCAATGCTCTTGACAAAAGGTGGTGGTTCGATTGGATGTGCAATTTGTCCGCAGACGGCATTGCTTGCACACGAAATGCGTGCCTCGAAATGCGTGCACACGGGCACGCAAACCGAGGCGATGGCATAATGCGATGTAATGACATGAAAACATGATATGGGCTTATACCAACATGAGTGAGCCTCAGCCACACTCACATAGGATGCCGGCGGATGAAAAATGAAGTGCCTCGAAATGCGTGCACACGGGCACGCAAACCGAGGCGATGGCATACGCAATGCAAATGACATGAAAACATGATATGGGATTATACCAACATGAGTGAGCCTCAGCCACACTCACATAGGATGCCGGCGGATGAAAAATGAAGTGCCTCGAAATGCGTGCACATGGGCACGCAAACCGAGGCGATGGCATACGCAATGCAAATGACACGAAATGGATAGCAATCATTCTAATGGAATTTCAGCACTAAAATATGGGGGAAAACAGTCCCGAAATGAGGCGAAATGACACGAAATGCATGGAATTGTCCCGAAATGCGAATTTAGGCACCCGAAATGGCCTATAGCTATGCCAAACATGCACAATATGGACATGCAATGCAAAGACAGAAGCTAGACAGTCCCGAAAAAGGCACTTTCACAGTTATAAACATGGCCAAACAGCAAGCATAGGTAGGGCAAAAATGGCATGCAAGAATAGGGGCCAAAAGAGGGGTAATGAAGCAAGTGATATAAGCAAAATCCAAACTAAAAAATTTCCTTCTACAACATTGAAGAGGGACCAAAAATATGAATATTTACAGTATGTGGCAAGCCTCAAATCAATATACAAATATGCTAAAAAAAAGGCACAAGATTGAGGCTCAAAAGGCGCTATAACATGAAGTATATAAAATAATCACCAAAGAGCCAAAGACCCTTAATAAAACATGTAGAATGGGCCAAAATAGGACTATTTCCAGAACTGTAAAATGGCCAAAAACAAAAGCATGGTAGGCTAACTAAACATGCAAGAATGGGGAATAAAAGAGAGATATAACATGAAATGGCATATGGAGGTCCTAAACCATGAAAGGACCTAAATGAAACATGAAGAATGGACCAAAATAAGCACTTTTTCAGAACTGTAAAATGGCCAAAAACAAAAGCATGGTAGGCTGCCATTGCATGCAAAAATGGGACCAAAAAGGGGGGTATAAAGGTAAGTACAACATAGAAGTCCCAAATGGTGTTGAGCCCTTATTCAATGTTGAAGAGGGGCTCAAAATAAGCCTAATATCAATTTACCACATGCTCAAAAACAGATTACTCATGGGCCAAAAATAGCATGCAAGATTATGACATATAAGAGGATCAATGAAGCAAGTGTATCATGGAGGGCTCAAACAGGATTGAGCCCTTAATGAAAAGTGAAGATGAGCTCAAAAGAGGGCCCCTTTCAGTTAGGGCCGGAGCTTGAAACAAAAAGCAAGTGGGGCTTACAAATAGATCAAGAAAAAGGGTCAAAAGAGGAGAAGTGCTACTTACCCTTGAAGACCAAAGCTTTTGTTGGTTCTTGGACCAATTTGCAGCTTCTTTAGCCTTTGAGAAGCCTTCCTTGTTGCTGGAAATGAAGTGATGATGATAGAGCTTGGTGGTGTAGAAGAAATGGTGATTAGGGTCTTGGAAGTTTTCAAGGAAATGGGAGAGATAAAGAGAGATATGGATCTTGAGGCTTGAAGACAAATTTTTCCAACCCCAACAAATGAAGCCACCAGCTGGTTATAAGAGCCAAAAAGGGGGTGTAAAGGTGGGGGAAAAGGAGGCAAGCTTTCCCCCACAAAATATCCCCCGGATAAAGATCTTTTCTGGGGGATAAAGCTCCACAGCTGTAAAGTGTACAGTGCAAGGAACTCGGCCGGCCTGTTACTTTTGCTCCAGGTGGCCGGCCGGCCACACCGCCTAGCCGGCCGGCTAGGGGTCAAAAGGGTCAAGAAGATTTAGTGGCCGGCCACCAACTGATGGTGTCCTCCTATGTGTGTACAACACAACCCTGTGATTCAAAGTTCAAGAATGTGGGTCCAAGGGGTTCAACATTAGCCCGGAATGAGGGGTTCAAAAGGGTCAAGCAACATTAGTGGCCGGCCACCATTTTTTAGGGTCCTCCCATGTGTGTACATCACAAATATGTGGTTTGGGTTTGAAGAAAATGGCCTCAAGGGGTTCAACATTAGCCCGGAAGGAGGGGTTCAAAAGGGTCAAATCGAATTAATGGCCGGCCACCATTTTTTTGGGTCCTCCCATGTGTGTACATCACAAATATGTGGTTCAAAGTTCAAGAAAATGGGCCCAAGGTGTTCAACATTAGCCCGGAAGTGCGAAAAACGGGCGCCGGAGGGCGTCGGAGGATGTATAACTGGTTGCTGCAACAATTGCTGGCCTCCCACCCTTCAGTGACCTCCCCGGTGATAAAACAGAGGTACCTGCCAAAAATGAACGAAAACCGTTGCAAAACGAATGTTCGGGGGCCAAAACGCGCAGTTCGGGGTCCCGAAAATGGGCTGTTAAGCACCGAAAGTGGCGTTCGGCCACGAAGTGGGTTTCTCAGACCCCAGTGTCCCTCAAAAGGGAGAAAATAGGAAGTATGCCAAAAACCGGAGCAATAGGAGATGGTTAAGCGGTCCCGAACCGAGGCACACGGCCTGACGGCTCCGAAAACTGGAAACCGGACTCCGAAATGGGAAAAATGGCCTATGGCCACCAAATGTAGCCTACGGACATTGAGAGATGGTCTACGGGACCTCTCCCTCCCCTCAGGAAAAGAAACAGAGAAAACCGAGTCTGGTACGCAAACCGAGACAAGGCACAGAGGAGGGTTCGGAAGTCCGGAGGCAGGGCTCACGGCCGCAACTCTGAAACTTCTGAACGAGCACATAATGCAACATCACCAAGCGCTCAATCGGTGACGTCTGAGTCTTAAGGTCGGTCAAAAATGGGGTGTCTACAGTAGGGACCCTATTTTCATTACTAGGGAGGTGGTAGGATGGTGGGAGGCCACCTTTTCCCCTGAAAAACCAGTTTTCTCTTTTTCTCTCTCCAAAAGCCGATTTTTCTGACAGTAAGCTGGTTTTTCTCACTTTTGAGCCACAATTTCTGACTTTTCATACCACCATTGTGTTGTGCTCATCTGGGAGGCCACCAATATGGATAGGCCGACCAGTAATTCCTCTTGACCCTTTTGAACCTGGCTAGAAAGCTGGTTTTCCTCTCTCTTAGGTCACATTTTCTGATTTTCCACCACACAGCTGTGTTGCACTCATTTAGGAGGCCACCTTTTTGGGGTGGCTGGCCAGAAATTATTCTTGAACCTTTTGACCCCTGGTCGGCAGACCAGGGAGAGTGGCCAGTTGGCCACTTGAACTGGCTGGCCTGCTTCTTGCTTTTTGCCCTCTCTGAATGCATCACAGCTGTGCCAGCTGTGAGGCAATTGGACCATCCTCCATACACGTGTATGGAGGATATGTGAAGCCCTTTTGGGATATTTTAGAGCCTCTCCTCTATAAAGGGGAGACTGATCTTCTTTGGCAAGGGTTGAACAACTTTGAAGGCTTACAACACTCTCTCTCTCTCTATATCTCTACACTTGAGCCTCCAAACCTTAGTTTTCTTGGACCATTTGCACTACAACCCTTAGCACCACACCTCCTCCATCCATTCCAGCACTTTTGGGACTGATTTGCAAGGGTTGAAGGTTCACCAACTTGGTCCAAAAGCTCCAGCTTTGCTGCTCTTCAAGGGTAAGCACCTATTTCCCTTAAACTTGCATTTTTTTGTTCCATTGATTATCCTTACTTGCAAGTATTTCTGGACTTTGTCATAAACTAAAAAGTGTCATATTTTGATCTCCTCTTGAATATTGATTAAGGACACTTTTCTGTGTGAGGTCCCCTACACCCTTGTATGCTTTGTCCCTCTTTGTAGGCTTATTTTGCATCATATCTTAGCCCTACTTGTGAACATTTTCAAGATTTGTCATAAACTGAAAAAGATCTTGTTTTAATCTCCTCTTCAAGATTGGTTGAGGTCTGTTTTCTATTTGGGGTCATCTTCCCCCTATGCATGCTTCATCTCTTCATGATTAGGGCTATGCATTAGAGCACTTGCATTGGCCATGGTTTGGCCTCTTAGCCACTGAAATCCAGTGGATTTTCAGTGGCTTAGATGCATTTTTGAGATCCAAAATCAGAGAGGAGTGACCCCCTCTCTCCTTGTCTTGTTTGGTGGTCTTGTTGGCCTTCTAAAGGGACCCCTTTTTGCATGCTTTGAAGTCATGTTCCAGGCCTCATTCTGAGGGTTTTAAGGTCTGCCTTAGCTCTGTCCAAGGCCCTTTTGGCCATATTTTATGTCCCTCATGCATGTGTGGAACAACCCTCCTCAAGGCCTTTCAAGAGGACCTTTCATTGTATGCTTTATTGATCAATTTTAGGCCCTTTTTGGTGAGTTTTAGGGCTGTCATATTTGATTTCCAGAGTTGGTTTTGCTATGCTAAGTGTCCATCATATATGTGTTGAGTAACCCCTTGCGTGCCCTTTCAAAGGAGCTTATCATTTTCGCACATGTTGGCTGCATTTCAGTGGTTATTTGGGCATATTTTGTCATGTTTTATTCACTGTTTTTGGCTAGTTTGATGAGTTCTCATACGCTTCATATACATGCCATGTAAACCATGCTTGCTAGCCAAATTTGCATGCTATTTTAGTCCATCATGTTAACACTTTTTGGCCATGTTTTAAACTAGAAATATGCATATTTTGGGACTGCCTTGGCTCTATCTTTGTACTTCATGGCCAAATAATGCTTGCTTTGCATAGTTATAATTCAATACATGTGCCTAGCTTTGAATTTCGGGGCTTATTTCATGCATCGGGTGCCATATTTCCACGTTTCGGGACCATTTAGTATCATGTTTCAGTGCTGGAAATTACATGTTTGTATGCCATCTTTCATCCCTTGCCATGCTTTGGTAGAGTGGCATTTTATGCCTTAGGTTCGGTCCTCGGTATGCGTACACGTGCGCACGCATTTCGGTAGTCTCTTTTCCATCTCATGGCCACTGATGTGAGTGTGGCTGAGGTCCATTCATGTTGGTGTAAGTCCATCGTGCATTGTGTATGTCATTTCGGTCCATAGCATTGCGTATGCTAGATTGCATGTTAGAGCATCGTGTATGCCATGTCACATCGAGCATTGTGTATGCCATTTCATAGCATTACGTATGCTAAGTTGTATGTTAATCGCATTATGTATGCCATCTCATTTGCATCGTGTTTGGGATAGGAGTTAGCCCAAGCACGAGAAACGAGGTACGTTTCGTACTCCGAGTGACGGAACGTGTCTCAATTCCCTGTCGCCGACACTCCAGATTACCCATGATGGAGTTTAGGTCTTGCTGTGTTTTCATGTGCATTTATTTCGTATTGAGTCGTGCAATTCGAATCCTCGGCCATCATGCATCGATATGCGTGATTGGTGACACGAGGATCGAGGACTACACTCCCTGAAGAGTAGTCATGCATACATATGTGAAAATACTTTGCCATGCCCCTTTGTTGCTCTCTGTTGCAGTAAATCAGAAATCAGCGGCCTTCTGGAGCGTTGCGCAATATTCCACGAACAATTGCAAACAGAGGCAAACTGGGGCATCGTAATGGATTTCTGCGCAAGGCAACTCAAGCATGCATCATTCATCGTTTGGAACAGAGCTGAGGCGGTCCATGGATTTTCGTGCTAATTTACCTGCTTTCCTAGATTAATTTGTTAATTAATTAGGATTTTGTATTTATGAGGACTGTATTATTTATTCGGACCCTCCGAGCGAGGGCACAACTGTAATAACTGTGCGTGCGTGTGATGTATGTCTTCCAACCCCACGTCTTTCTCCCTTTTATTTACCAGCTTATGATGGTTAGATTAGGGCATGTTTCAATTAGCATACTTATGCTTGCATGTTTGCATCATTCATCTATTTTGCATGCACCGGGCTCGGCGCATCATACTAACTGCATTTGTATCTCAATTTCGAGTTGAATACTTGTTAGTTGTGGCATTTCACATGTCATTTTAGAATAGCCGAGCCTATTGTAGTTGCATTTTTGCATGTGTTGCATTAGGCATTTCTGTATAGATAGGATTCATGCATGATTTCTAATCAGCTTCTGTTTTGGCTTGGAGTACTCGGTAAGTTTTATGCTTTAGCATCCTTGCATGTGTGTGAGTGACTGCCATGATAGCATGCTTACCATGAGGCTATTTGCTTATGTGATATACCTTTCTGAATGCCTGTGGGTGAAGGTTGGATTATCTAAATTGGAATAATGCATTGACTGTGAGTTTTAAGCCCACTAGATAGTGGCAAAACCATGTTTTCTAAGCCCACCAGAGGGTGACAAATCCACATTTTAGCCTACTTGCGAGTAGCAAACCGTTTTCAAAACAAACATGAGATATTTCGTTCTAATTCAGGCGATCCAGTCTATACTTGTATGCTGTGCGCATCACATAGTAAATCTAGGCTAATAATCGGAATAAGAACGCATAATGTTTTCAAAACTAGATATCATGGTTAGTAGAGGCCGATCTTTGATCAGGCGAGCGGGGGTACTCACGAAGTGACCTTCCCTAATCGTACCCAAGTTCCCGAGCCGAGGCAACTTTGGTGATGACGGACACGTGGCCTTAGGCAACGAGTCAGGGTTTCCTAAATTTCCCAAAATAAAATATTTAGGTGGCGACTCTGTATCTGGCAAAGCAGTCTATGTTTGGCACTTCTTTCAAAAAAATCTATTTTCAAAAACGATTTGGCAGATTTGGACTCTTTGATAATTCATTGGTCTTGCATTGCACTCTGCGAGATTAGATACAGGACCGTGACTTTTGAGTCCGAACTGTAGTGAGCCCAAAATGAACAAAACGGGGGGACTCATCCTCCCGGGACGTTTGGGGACGTCTATAGCCAGAGGCCGTTTTGACAGGAATGAAAGATAAATATGCCAAAGGCCAATATGTTTGAAACCACAGTCACTTGACTTAAATTGTGTATATAAATCCTAAATAAGAATGTGAATTAGGCCCAAGGCTGTTCGAAGTATGTTGTTCTACATATCGTTTGTATCTTCTTATTTGATATTATTCATTGGGCTATCGCTCACGCTCATTCATGTGTTTGTAGGTGAGCCAAGAGAGGTCCAGACCCAGCCCCAGTGAAGTTTGTGTGGAACAACCGAGTTTTGGAGAGTCAGCCCTAGTGTCTCACGTACGAGACTCATCTTCGCCTTTTTGCTATGCTATGTTATTTTTGTCATGTTGGCGAGGACTTTGCATATGTCTGTATATAGTTTTCATGGGTTGACTTAGTTTTTGAATGATCCTGTTTGTACAGAACTTATGTTACTGTATTTTTGTTGTGAGTTATTAATGTATGTATATATGTTTGGTTGTTTGGATGTGCCATGTAAGCACTGCTCTATGGACAAAGTTTTGAACTGCTTCTTTTTGGCCTCCATTAACTCTGTTAAAATACATTTGTTTTGGTTTGAGGCCATAGGTAATCTCATGATTATTGGCCGGTCATGTCCTTAACCCACGAGGGCGAGTTCGGGTCATGACAGTTGTGTTTTGTGTTTTTAATCTGTTCAAATTTTAAACAGATTCTTATATTTGTTCTATGTTTTGTGTTTTTATTTTTTATTTATTTTTTATGTTTTTTAGATTCTGAGATATGTTTTTTTATCTGTTCAACAGATAAAGAATTAACAAATAGAGGTTTGGAAAATTTTAAACAAATAGAGAAAGAATCCACATATCGAATTTAGAGAAAAATTAAACAGATAAGAGAAAAAATATGAATAAACAGTTAAAATTTGTTAACAAATAGTTAAAAAATTGAACAGATAAATAAAAATTTGAACAGATAGATGAAAAATTTTAACAGATAGTCAAAAAATTCAACAGATAAAAAAAGTTAATAAGTAAATTAAGGGGTAAAATTGAAAATAAAATGTCCTTCAAACAAATAAAAGGATCTTTCACCAAACTATTTCACAAATAGTGGACCTTTCACCAATAAAAAAAAGGAAAAATTACCAGGAAGTCTTGTTTGAAAAACGTGTAGTCTATTTAGTCCCATAACTTTATGCTTATACCCAAAAGTCCTATAACGTCATTATTCTTTTCTCTGCCTCTCTTCTTCTTTGTCTCTTTTGCTCTTTGTGTTTTTTGGCGATCTTGCTTCTTCTCTTTCTCTTTCTCTTTCCACTGGCGACCAATGACTACCATTGATTCGGATTCACCGACAACCACTGACCGCCGACTACTTACTTCACTCTCACCGACAATAAAGAAGATATGTTTTCGACGAAGAAGATGAGTAGATTTACATCAGATTTGATGTAGATCTACATCAGATCTGAGTAGATCTACATTAGATCCGATTAGATCTAAATAAAAAATAGTTGTCGGAGTACAATCCTCTCTCTATAATCACCTTTCTCCTTCGATCTCTTATTTTTTTTTTATGTTTTCTCTGTTATATAATTCTCTTTTTTCTGTTCTAATGGAGAAAATTTTTAAATTTTAAACAAGTTGTTTTTGAGTTGTAGTTACAGGCGATGAAAACTGTAAAATTTTGCAGTTTCAAATTTTTTTGGTGTTGTGTAGATTTACATCAGATTTGAGTAGATCTACATCAGATCCAGCTAGATCTAAACAAAAAATAGTTGCCGAAGTACAATCCTCTCTCTATATTCACCTCTCTCCTTCGATCTCTTTTTTTTTTTTTTTTTTAAACATTTTCTTTGTTATACACTTCTCTTTTTCTGTTTTAATGGAAAAAAATTTTAAGTTCTGAACAAGTTATTTTCAAGTTTTAATTACAGGCGGTGAAAATTGTAAAGTTTTACAGTTTCAAATTTTTTGATGCTGGAATGAATCATGGTATAAAATTGTAAAATTTTACAGTTTCATAACAGTCTTTAGAACTGTAAAATTTTACAGTTTCATAACATGTTTTTCAGTTTGATTAATAAGAATAAATACTTAATAGATTTTTACTTTGAAACTGTAATATTTTACAGTTTCAAAACTTACTTTTCAGTTTGATCAATATTAGAGATTATTTGCTTAAACCTTACAAAAATTGAAAAATAGCATATGTTTTTCCCATTGTTGCTGTTTTTTGTCGTTCTATTTTTTTTCTTTTAGTTTATCAATATTTAGCACATTTTGTTATATTTTTTCACTCTAATTTCTCCGTTTATTTTTTTTTTCGGCGATATTCTGGAAATTTCGGTGAGTCTCCAATGATGTTCTTAACGTTCCGTGAACGTTCTGAACATTCTGGCGACTTCCATTAACGTTCTTAACACTCCGGTGAATTTTCGGTGATACTCCGGCGACTTCCCGGCGATACTCCGGCGACTTTCTGATGATGTTGAATATTCCGACGAGTCTCCAGTGACTGTTTGATGGAAGTTTGACGGTAGTAGAATGTAACAGTATCTGCGAATTGGAAAAAAAAAAAAAAAAAAGATTTTTTGGTAACAATTAAAAATATATAGGACTAATTGGTATAAGTGTTTTGTTTGGGGATTAGATAGATTTTGAACTTTGTATATGGAACTTATTGGTAAGTTCCCCTAAAAAAAATCGGCGATGCTAGGGGCCTCGAATTGTCGAGGCTCGAATGCCTTGTTAATTCCTCTCTCTTCCTTTTTGTTTTTTGTTTTTTGTTTTTGTTTTTTGTTTTTTTTTTTTTTGGTGTTGGTTTGTTTTTTTTTTTTGGAAGGGTGGTTATGTGTAGGGGTGTGTCAAAAAATTAAATATCCCGTAGCAATTCAGCCTAGGTTAGACTGGTTGGGTGATAAAATTGACTGATCAGTTAGGATGTCTGCTAAAATTTGTTAATTTTATTCCATATAATTTTGTACAAGTCCCTACTAATTGAAATAAAAATATAGTAGGGACTTGTACATACTTATATGGAACGAAATTAACAAATTTTAACCAGCAACCTATCTGATTAATTAATTTTATCATCCAATTAATTCAACCCAACTTACTCACCTTATTAAACTATACAAGTTGAGTTGGTGCCGCATGTCTAATTTTTTGGCACACCCTTACACATAACCATCCTTCCAAAAAAAAAAAAAACAAATAAAAAAAAAACAACTAGACCAACATAGCCCAATAAATAGAGAAAAAAAAAATCCAAACTAACACATCCCGAAAAATAAAATAAAAAAAAAAGAAAAGAAAGAGGAAAGAAAAAAAAAGCAGAAGTCAAGGCATTCGACCATCACAATTTGAGGTTCTAAACATTTTCTCAAAAAAATACACTAAACCTAATATTTTAAACACTTTCTAAATTAAATTTATCATTAATTTTCTCAAAAATATATTTTTATAAAGGACGTCAAATAATGCGTAGGCCAAAAACTATTTTCCCAAACACCCTCTTATTTGTTTGAGAGAATATTCTTCTGACAAAGACAAAAATGTAAGAGCAGTCAAGTTTGACTCTACTGAAAGGTTGGGGTCGTGTGGGGTTTTGTCTGTGAATGACGGCAAATAACGTCAAAAAATAATATCAGCACGAAAAAACACTTAAGTGTTATTCATACCTCTATATCTATGGCCCACTTTGGCAACTTTAGGTTTTTTTTTTTTTTTTTTTTTTGATTTTTTAGTTTTTTAGATTTTTAAATCATATTATCTTTATATTTTTAAAAAAATTAAAAAAAAAATCAACTTTTAACCTCTTTTTCAAAACAACCCATAAAAGTCAACATATCCAAATTTTGATTACTTCTCTTTATCGAACATGTTACCATTTTTCTATTTGAAAATTTTAAAAAAGAAAAAAAAAAAAAAGATTAAATTGATGATTACAATATAAGATTCGAAATCTTCAACCTTAGATTTACTAAACAATACTCTTATTACTTGCCTAACATATCATATCTAGTAAAGTTTTATTTTATTTTTATTTATTTTAATTACACACTTAGCGCGTGTGCTAATTGCTAATTATATATAAAATGAACAAATAGCGTGGTATTTCGAAATTTCTTATCTCATTTTATTAAGTGTCAATTTTTCTATTTAAAACAAAAAGACATACTGAAGTTTCTTATCTCACTACAAGAAAAAGCACATTTGGCAACTAAATTTTTAGTCGCCAAAAGTCGACTTTTCACTTTTCCCGACTAAATATTTTAGTCGCCGGTTTTGTCGCAAATACATGGTCGCCGAAGGTATTGGTGATTAAAAATGTTTTAGTCGGAAAAAAATAGGTCTTCAGCGACCAAAGCTTTTGTCGTCAATAGTCAATTGCATTTTTGAAAATTATACATTTAGCGACAAATCTTTTAGTCGCCAATAGTGAATTATTTTTTTTTTTATTTATACATTTGCCGACTAAGCTTTTCGTCGCCAATAGTCAATCTTTTGGTGACAACACATTTTAGTCGCCAAAAGCATATTTCAGAAAAAAAAAAATTACGCTCTATTGTTGCCAAGTTTTGAACCACCAACCTACTACATTCTAAACCTTTAGCTACACACTCTCCCCACTATGCCAATACAACATCACATGAATGTAAATGCAACATATATCATTTATATAGTATATTGACCAGTATTAATACAAAACTATATATATATAAATAATTATTTTTATTTAATATAATTTATGTAAAAAATAAATTATTTACTAAAAAAAAATTGAGGCCACTTTTGGCGACTAAATCCATTATTTAGTTGCCAATTCTATAATTTTGGGCTACTAATTATGTTTTATTCGCTAAAAAAATAAGTTCCGCCTAAAAATAACCAGTTTTGGCGACTAAACCTATTTTTAGTCGCCAAAAACGTCCCCTTTTGGCTACTAAACTGAATTTTAGTCACCAATTGCCTGCTTTTAGCTACTAAATTTTTTTTAGTAGCCAAAAAGTTTCACTTTCAGCGACCAAACTATTTTTAGTTGCCAAAACACGTATAATCTGCGACCAAACTGTTTTTTAGTCGCCAAAACTGTTACTTTTGGCTACTAAATTATTTTAGTCGCCAAAAACCGTCACTTTTGACTACTAAAAAACCGTTAGTCGCTAAAACCCATATAATCGACGACTAAATTGATTTTTAGTTGCCAATAACTATACATTTTGCTACTAAATTGTTTTAGCCGCCAAAAGTCTTCACTTTTGGCTACTAATTCCATTTTAGTCGCCGAAAGTGCTACTTTCAGCGATGAAAATTTTTTTTTTAGTCGCCATTTGTGCTTTTTGTTGTAGTGTCTCCTTTTGCCAAAGGTGAACAAATCACTTGGTGGCTTGAAACTTCTTATCTCCTTATGCTAAGTGTCCATTTTTCTATTTAGAATAAAAAAAACTTAGTTTCTTAAAGCTTCTTATCTCCTTTTGTTAAGTGTCCATTTTTTTATTTAAAACAAAAAAACTTAGTTTCCTGAAGGTTCTTATCTCCTTTTGTCAAGTGTCCATTTTTCTATTAAAAAAAAAAATTAGATAAAAGAAAAAAGTGAGACTTAACCTTAAACCTAATGTTTGATGAATAAGATTTTTACAACTTAACTAACAATAATTTTAAGAAAACATTAAAAATAATTGTTAGTTGTCATTAATATTAAAAAATATAAAAGCATTTTAAAAATTTGTAAGGAGTGTATTGAGATTATAAATATTTAGATAAATTACAAATATATTTTTTAAGGTCTGCTTAAAATATGAATTACTCCATGTAGTTCTGAAAATTAACATAACGGTACTTGAAATTTTTACTTTCATAACAAATGACCATTTTTATTAATAAATTATCAAGTCAATTAATATTTTTTATTAATAAAAAAATAGAACTAAAAAATTAATTTAAAAAATTTTAAATCAAATAAGCACTACAACATGTAAGAATTTTAGAGACTAATTTTTTTTTATTTCTAAAAATTTAAATTTATTTGGAGACTAATTTCAGTTGTCACAAGAATAGTCGCTAAAAGATCGTCTGAAAAAGTTAAAAAAATGAGTTTTTAGGGACAATTTTTTGAAAATATCTCTAATAAATACACTTTTAGGGACAAAAATAACTGGGTCCTAAAAAGGTTTGTTTTTTGAGACAACTTTTCATCCCAAAAGGTTAAGGATTCATCACTATATGTCTAATTTTGTCACTAAGTAAAATAATAACAACAAAAATATTTTGTCCCTAAAAAGAGATTTTGTCTCTAAATTTGTCTTTAAAATCTTAATTTCTTGTAGTGAAAATAACTATTATTTAGTTTAAATTTTTATAAAAAATTGTAGAACTTGATGCGACCTCATCTATAAAAAAAATTTAGAGTCGCCATTGTTAAGAATTTAAATGCAATCAAGTTATGTGTGAATCATATGAAACACTTATTGATTTTTTAGGCCAATAATATCTATTATTAATTTCTTTTAAGATGATAATACATTTATCTAATCATAAATATGTCATGCACTTTATATATATTCTGATTTTATATAAATGACAAACAAAATGGGTTGACTATAATAAGATAATATTTTAAAGAAGTTATTTGTTGAGTTTTAAAATTTAGGAAGACAAAATCATAAGGGATTTACTATAATTTACTCTTTATTTATTTATGAAAAATGATATACAAAACAATTTTTTTTAATTCTTTTCTAAATCGATTGACGTTTAAGTGAAATAATTGATTCATAATTAAAAATATATTAAAAATAAAAATACCTTAAATATTGTAACAAATTATAATTAAAAATAATAAATTTAATTTTCGAGCCTGTATAGACAATCATTTACTGTTTTTTATTCTGCGCAAGTCTCGGATCCTATTTACCCTTCTCAAAAGTACAAAACATTCAAAAAGAAAAGAATGGTATCACAATCATCGTGAAAGAAAGTAGGTGAATTATTTATATCAATCACTAGATCAATACACCTGTCATACCTATCATATTTATATCAATATTTTATTTCAGAGCATGTCAAGAAGTTATGTTAAGGGGAAAATTATTCTCTGCTCTGGGGCAATATGATGTGGTGCTCTAACTTGATTATTATGGGTTGAATCAGTGCAACTCATTACCTTTTTGTCTTTCTTGAAGAGACGTTTGAATATTTGTTTTTAGATGAATGGTGTGCAATAATATTCATAAACCACCAAATATCTTCTCATATAAAGGAGACAATGTAGTATTATTTATATCAATCACTAGATAAGTACACCTATCACACCTATCATATTTATACCAATATTTTATTTGAGAACATGTCAAGAATTTAAATAAAGGAGCACGTGACACTGTATAAGGGGTTGTTTGAGAATGGATAATTTTTTATTTTTTATAAAAATATGTCTAATTGTAGGATGGTGTAAAATAGAGGTGTTCGTGATTTGATTACGACCGGAAATTTTTTAATCTATCATTCGTTTGTTGGATGGATAGTTTGGAAAAAATCAATCTCCATCCATCCATCGAATTGACAAATACGGATTAAGTAGATTGACGGATAGATGCGAATCGGTTTGGCGGTTTAAATTTTTACAATTTTTGAACATAATACAATAACTTGTTAACATTTTTTTTTAGATAACAATCCAACTCAACATAACTAAAAGATTATCAAGTAAATTGTCAAATATCAATAATAAATACATATAAGAAAATCATGCATTATTAAAACTATTTCATTACTTTTTTTAATTCAAAAACTATTTCATTTGATTTTTTTTGAAAATGACAAAATTAAGCCTTATATTGTCCACACAAAAATACAAAATATCAACTCTTGCCATCTGATAAAAATATTTCCAAATTGAAAACAAATTGAAAACACAAAAAAATATATAAACTCTTTTTCAATTGAAAATACAAATAGAATATCTAAACAAATTGAAAATACAAAATCTTACAAATTACTAGGGGTGCTCGCAGTTTGGCGATTCAGTTGCGGTCAAACGAACCTCAAATCCACCATCTGTCGAAAACCAGGCGGATTTGAAAAAATCAATCCGCAACCGTCTGCTCTTCATCACGCATCTATCCAAAATGCGGCGGATTAGTTCGGTTTGGTCAGTTTGGGCGGATCGAAATATCCACTGCTCACCCATAGTGTGAAATATTGGCTAATATAATAAAATCGTATCGATTTGTATCAATCTATATCATTCTATCTATTAATCGTGAAATAAATTTTAAAATTTATAATTCGCTTTTGAAACTATTTCACTTTACTATAATTAATACATATATATTTTTTGACCTATAATAAAACATCAAAGTAAAATTGAGTGTGAAAGAGATTTAAGATGTGAAATTTGTTACAAATTAGTAGTTATATATAAAAATTATTATGTAAAATTAGTTTGTGTTATATATATGAAAAATATTATACAAATTAGTGTTATGTATATTATGCAAATGCTTGATAATTTGGTTAAGTATATTCTTCAATCCGTCAATCCACCCCAAACTGTAATTTGGTTATTTGCCAATCCATTATTTGGTTTATAATTTTACTTTCACACCGTCGGAACTGCATCTCGCACACCCCTAAGAATGTGATACAGAGGTGATATGACCAAAATAAGATAAAAAAAACAAAAAATATATTGTTTTAGGAGGTTGACAAACAACCCCTCAATATTAAAAAAAAAGAAAAGAAAAGAAAAGCACTTAAAGAAGTTTACAGTTTAAGGTTTAGAGTTTTCTCCCATACCATTGTGGGTGCACCTCCTCCTCATCTTCAACTTCTGACGGTGTCCAAAGTACAGCGGCGACAGTGGCGGAGTTGGCTAGCAATGACAGGGACGACGTCGAAGGGGACGACAGGCTTTTAAACAAATCTTGCTTGCCATACTACATCTTTGAAAAGATCAGTGGTCTTCCCTAAATCGTAACTAATTTTTTTGATGAATTTATTATTTTTTTGTTGTTTGTTTACTTTACTTTTGTCGTATGGTTTGTATGGCTCTATGTGGTCTTGTTTTGTATGTTATTATTTTGATTATAAATATTTTCCATGTTTTGAAAACAACTGTTTGAAAGTAGGATTTTTTTTTTTTTAGCAGATAAAAATAAAATAAGTTAAAATATTCAATAAGACAAAATATTACATTTAAATCGTAATCATTTCACTTTTTCTCTCACAACCATCAAATCAACTATAAAAAAAAAAGCCAAACATTGGTACATTAGGTAAAGGTACGGAAAGAGAGGGATTCGAACCGTCGGTAAACAAAAGCTTACGTGGCAATTCCAATCCTATCCCCAAACACAACTTTTTAAACTAGACCAAAATAGTCAAAAAATTAAAAAGTCAACTAAAATAGCCAATGTCCCAAATGAGCCCAGTGTTAACTGATATGGGGTTTTAGTGTGATTTTGAAGAATAGAAGGGGTCTTAGATGTCACGACCCCATTCCGCCCCTAATAGAATGATACCATGATGGCTAGTAATCTTAGATTATCGAAGGTCAACTTACAAAGATTCACATATATAGATTATACATATGGGACATACATGTGCGGAAGCAATAAATTTAAATCAAATTAGTCCATAAGAGCTGTGTATAGATTAAATGAAATGATATACATATTTACATGGTTTTACAACTTAGATACAAATAAATTACACTTGATATTATATCTTGATCAAAACGCTTCTCAAGCCAAAATATACAAAAGAAATGAACTATAAAGTTAAGAAGCATAATCTTCAAGATGATTACAAAAGCATACATCAAAACATCTTCCAAACAAAGTCTTAGGCGACATCGCCTTCTTGCTTATCACCTACATATATGTAAGGGAAAAAGGGTGAGCTGAAAAGTCAATAAATGATATAAGTAATAAGGTTTGAATGAATTATAATCGAGATTTTACCAAAACAATACATATCATTGCTTGTACCAAAACAAAGGATGAACAAAGTTCATCAATCAAAGGCTTTCAAACGTCATAGGATGCTTATTGACGTCTACATAATACAAAGGATGAACATTCATTGAAAAAACAAAGGCATACTCGATCTGGAATCGATTAGACAAGCCCACCCGTCGGTGGCAAAGAAGATATCATAAACAAAGGTACTAATTGTATTAAAGTCTCCTAGCACACAAGGACCATTCAAGAATGTTATCAAAACAAACATAATACTTGATATGAAAACTAAGGGATAATCATCCATGCTTGATTAGATACTTTTCTAAAACAAAGCAAAACTTTTATTTAAAAGATTGTAACATAACTTTATTAAAGATACCACTCATGATAGCTCTTCGGTCGAGGGGAATTAAGGTAAAGATCCAAGACTTACAAATACATGACAAGTCCCATTGAATGCACTTCAAGAAGACAAGAAGAGATACTCAAAGATGGTTATGCAATCCACTCTCAAAACAAGCTTCAAATGCGTAAAATGTATCTTGGCATTTCTTTTCAAAACCAAGTCAAAATAGAGCAAAACATGTTCTGGAAGTTAAATCAATGTTTTTCTTTATGGAAAAGCTTGTTGGGTATAAAACAGGTCTAGGAATGGATGTATGGAGATGAGTTGGGCCGAAATGGCCTAGCTTGGTGAACTTAGGAGGTCATGGCCAAGGTTCCACACCTCTTGACCGAGGTGTGGCCTCCTTGGCTGAGATGTGGAATGCCTACTTGGGATGTTACAAGGTGTCCACAAAGATGCACTGTGGTCGGCCTAGATGCTCATGTAGGGTAGACTAAGATGCAATTGATCATGCAAGGTAGACCAAGGTGGGATGCAATGGTTGGCCTAGGTGTGAAAGCTAGACGGGAGTAGATCTCAGTGACCACACTTAGGAAATAATAAAGTCTGGAAATCTGGGTTTTCTCTTGAAGAACATAAAGAACATGAACATAAAGAACATGAATGTTAAAATCATAACTTTTTATTCAAAATTTTGATATTTCATGATATGAGTTTAAAAACAGGGACCTAGGTACCCATATTTGAAGATTTCATGGAAACAAACACAAGAACATAGAACTTGGTATGAAATTTTGGATCAAATCATGGTTTTTCTTTAAAAATACAGGAATATCACTTTCTCTTTCTAAAACAAAACTTTAAATCAATGCATGGCTCATGAATCATGCAAGATCATGCAATGTGATCAGATTAACATAAAAAAATAAAAGAGTAAATCAAAAATCTAACCTTAAAACACAAATCAAATGGTTCAATGTATGAAAATCAAGATTGTAAAGTCTAGCTTCCTCCAAGAACTTCTTCTTCTTCTTCCTAGAGCTTCTCCCATTTCTAAGACAAAGATATGGCAAATGATATAGGTTTCTCAACTACTAACTGACTAATACCCACTACTGGGACACGTGGCATTATCTGGTCAAATCTTCTCAAAAAGGTGTCTGAATGAACAGACAATAGTAGGCCAAAGTATATAGAACAAGTGAGGTGGCTTGGGTATTTTGACAAGGCACGGATCCTGGATCAAAACATAGACTTCGGACAAGTAAATGATAGATGAGGTCTTTCTGACCTCAGTTAGGAGGGGTAATATTTAGCCTATGTGTGACACACCTCGGCCAAAGTTGTACAAGTCATGGAACAAGGTTGTTAGGTGTTGGCTAAGGGGTACAACTTAGTAAGAAGGTGCTTAACACGGTTAGAAGGTTTAAGGATCAAGGATCTCAGATGCCTAGGTGGTGTACACCTCGGCCAAGGTGTGAGGGCCTAGGCGGAGGTTAACGAAGATGGTTGCAAGATGGCCCTAGCCGTTGTCGCTCAATGGCCTAGATGTAAAAGATTCAAAGGTGTGACCTAGGTGTGAGGTAGCAAAGGTGGATAGCCTAGGTTCTACACACAAAGTAAGGAATATAATATGGATCTTATACTTAGACAAAATACAATAGCATCAAAACAAGATAGGATCCCATACTTAGACAAAATATCAAAATTTACAAGATGTAAGCTTAATAAACTAAAATAATCTAAATTCTCATAAATATGACTAAGGCCTCATTTGGGAACCCTCATTTTTAGCCAAAAAGTCAAAAGCCAAAAAGGTAACAATTCATACCAAAAAGTCAAAGATTTTCTTTTCTCTCTACGTTGTGCACATCTTTTCGTAAAAAGTCAAAAAGTCATCCCAAACATATTAGTTTTTTTTTAACTCATATTTTAGCTAAATAGCCAAAAAGTTACTAAATTAGTCTGTTCTCAAACGAGGCCTAAGTAAAAAATGAGGGTTTGTTACATTTGACCTATTTTGGCAACATCTAAAATAGTCAGCTTATTAGCCTATTCATATTACCTCTCTATTCTTCTGTACGTTTTTTGTAATTAAAGAAAAAACATCAACTTATAAACTATGGCCTATTTTGGAACTCGGCTAAAAGCTTTTTTTTTTTTTTTTTTTTTTTGACTTTTTGGCTTTTTTTTTTTTGGTCACATTGCCTCTATATTTTTTTTACATATTTTTTCAAAAAAAAAAAAAAAATCAAATTTTAACTTATCAAAATAAGCCTATATTAAAAAAAAAAAAGTGTTATTTCAAGATAAAAGAGAGGATGTTAGTGCAATTTGTCTTTTTTTTTTTTTTAAAGGGAAACAATATAGTATACACATCTTAAAAAGTATGTATCATATGCACCTTATAATTAAAGAAAAAAATGACATAATATCATACTTTTGAGTCATAACTAAAAAAAATATTATAACTAAATACAACATGAGATATAAGTAAATAACTCATGAATCATAACTAAGATAATGTAATAACTAAAAAAAAATTGATTATAACTAAAAAAATAACATAATTAAGAATATATATGATATATTATTTTTAAATGTGTGTATCTTAATTTTTATTTTATTTTATTTTATTTTTTTTAATTCATTCGGTCCCACGAGTGACTTGTGATGCACCCTTTATTTTAATGTAATGATTTTTTTTTTTTTGTTTTCCTCTTTTGAATTGATGAAATTGTGATTGACAGTACTTTCTGTATATTGTAATGACAATACTTCATTTTGTTCCTTTATGATATCGCCGTCATCAAGACAATGAACATACGTAAAACTGTGTGCTATAATAAAGTAAACAAAAAGTACGATAATGAAATATAATAATTTGATTGTCACTATCACGTAGACAAAAGTTGCAAAATTTCATTTGGCATCATATCTGAAAACGACACATGATTTGACTGCTATAGATATTGACATCACCACTATTTAAAAAATTGAAAAATTGGTTGGTAATAAATTAATAAATTTCCTCTGTCAATCCCCTGTATATAAATAAGAGTTTCACTTCAAACAAACATCACTGAGCTTAGTGAGCTGACAAGGTTCTCTCTCCCTCTCTCAAAACACACTGGTGAGTGGTGGTAGATTACAATCATTTTTCTCTGTAACTTTTCTTCAACTTTCATTTCTTTTCACAAACAAAAAAATGGGATTGTTTGGTTCAATTTGTCTGAGTTATTTGTAGTTTTTATTTATTTTTTATTTTCTAAAGTTTGTATGATACTGTTAATATATTTTCTGTTTTTGTGAAAATTCCTTAAAATAATTATTTGAAAACTAAAAGATAAGTATTTTTAATTTCTGCGTTCTGATTATTAACATTTTACTTATAATGAACTACCACACATGTCCAATGTCTATTACTTATTTTTGTTTTAATTCATCTTCATCTTCTTCTTCTTATTTTTATTAAATTTTTTTAGACAGTGGAGAATGGAACTTCCATGTTTTACAAAGAAACTCTCTGTTTCGGATGTTAAACGTTGCGTTGAGATACCTCGGACGATTGCACTTCATTTACCTAAGCACAATGAGCCTTGCGGGAAAATGGTTATGCATGTACGCGATCAAACAGGAAGAGATTGGGAATTTAATCATGGAGCAAACACAGATTGTAGAGGTTTCTTTGTTAAGAAATGGCATAAATTTGTACTTCAACATTCTCTCAAGGATGGAGACACTGTCAAGTTTCATATCTTTGCCAATTCCCATGAATATTAATGTCTTGTGGAATTTCAAGCCTATGATCCCCAGACTCAGAACTTCTTTCCTTGATTTCTCCAAAGCAACATGTCCGATGTGAAAGAGTACTGTGTTTTTGTTTGTGTAGTGTGGACTCAAGCTCTACTGTACTTGTTTTTGTAGTCAGGAAGTACGAAGTGTAGTGCTTTGTATCTAGGATTCTAACTTTGAGGAGACCCATGTACATGTAACTCTTAATTGGAAAATAATTGTTGAAAACACTAAAATATATTATTAATTTCTGGGAGAAAACAAAATTCAGTATAGCATTGATAGAGTTTAAGTATAAAAAGATGATTATGAATTAGAGTATATTCTATTGCCGGCATTAAATTATAAACAAATAGTAATTATTTTTTTTGGAATTTATGTGTAGGTGTTAATAAGTAAACTTTTTGTTCAATATGTTCTGTGAGAATTAATGACGTTTTTCATCAAATATTATTAAAAAACGTCATTAATTGTTAATTTTCAACAACAGTTTGAAAATTTTGTCACTAATTATAAGTTTTAGTGACAGTTTAAAAAATATAGTCACAAAAAAAAGTCGCTAATTTTTAACTTTCAACGGTAGTTTAAAAAATTCGTCATTAATTATAAGTTTTAACGATAATTTATAAAAATCGCGACAAAAAACTCACTAATTATCAATTTTTAGTGACATTTGTAAAAAATTGTCATAAAAATTATTTTTAGTAACGATTTTATAATGACTTATTGTCAATAGAACTTGATAGAAATTAAGTCTAACTATTGAGACTTACTAATTGTTTATCCTTATTTTTTATATGTCTATATCTCTAAATTTGGACAACAAAACATATATGATAGATTTGACAACAAAATTCAAACAGTATCCTTCTCACTATATGAGATCAAATTACTAGTTAAAAAATCATCTTCCATTTCATCTTGCAGTTCAATCTTGCATTGTTTCATAGCTAAAAATGCACATTCCAATGCATAGTTAATATATATAAAATCAATGGTGCAGCTTCATAATAAATAACAATGAGATATTACTTCAATTAAATATTAAGATTTCATTTGGACAAATGTGAATTTTAAATTAAAGAATTTGAGGTTAAATTTTATACAAATATTGGGTAGTAACTATTTTAGGTGGATTGGAAAATTAAAAAAGAAGATAAGTCAAGATAGAAATGATATATTTTAGTAGAGAAATTCTATAAAATACACTGCAAAAAAGTGTCTATCATATGTCGCAGTTATGATCTTCATGATTTTTAGTTGTGACATATTGTAATGATAGATATGACTTACTTATAACTTCTTGTGGTTATTATTTTGGTTATGACTGAAGAGGTTTTTGGTTATACATTAAGTAATGATTAGTTATGACTTATTGTGATTTTTTTTTCTTGTTTTCTTTTTTTCTTTTTTTCTGCTGATATAATTGAATATGTGTTGCTTGGTTATAATTTATATAGTGGTCATTTTAGTTATGAATGGAAATAATTTGACTATGAAAATTTATAATATCAATACCATAAAGTCATAACTTATATATAATATACCCCTTTTAGAGGTGAATAAAAGAAAGACCCATTTTACTAGGTTCCTTGTAATTAGAAGAAAAATTTATAATAGAGGGATTATTACAATTTTAAGCATGGATATTATTGTAATTTTATAGAGGATATATATAATATAGTCTATGTATAGGGGTGCTAATATAATTATCAAATTTTCAGGGAGCACGTGCCCCCGATCCTACACTGGCTTAATGTCAATCAATATATTTTCTAGTCTATTTTGTGACGACCCTGACGTATATATTATTTATACATATTATTTTATTGAGTTTAATTACATGAATATGTGTTTAATTTGTGTTTATCTGTCTGTCTCTGGAATATCTATTAGAATACTGACTTAGAATTTGAAATTGAAACCCTAAACGGATTCAGAAACCAAAATTGAGTAGCTCAATATGTTAATTGAAATATTTTGAATCATATGATAAATTTAACTAAAATTTGATTAAAATCAAAATAATTAAAGTAAATCAATTAAACTTGATTGGGATTAATTATAAGCTTAAGCTAGGATAATAAGCCTAATCTAATTCTCTTATATAAATACATGTGTCTTAATCATTTTGAGTTCATTCTTGATCATCAAATTTTGTGGCTGAGATTCCAGAGAGGGGGACCAACTTCTAGAGAGAGAAGAGAGAGATTGAAGAAGATTTGAAGAGATTAAGCTAACAACTCGTAAAGTCAAGCTCTAGGTAATATCATTACACACAATTCTTATAGATAGTCCATATAGAAGTTAAATTCATAGAGGTTGTAAGATTATTTGCATGAATTTGAGAAAAAAAATGCTAGAATCACTTGAATTCTTCACTACAAGAAATTATACTTTTGCCGACCAAAAAATTAGTCGGTAAAAGTCCATTTTTAGTTAGCAAAAGTTTTCCGCAACTAAATTTTTTGGCCACCACTTTAGTCGCCAATAGAGAGTTGGGAAAAGTAATTAGCTACCAAAAAATAAAAAAATAAAATTTAGTCGGGAAAAGGTTCTATTTGCCGACTATATTTTTGGTTGCGAAATATATATTTACCGTGACTAAACCATTTTGTAACTAAAACACTTCAGTTGCCAAAAGTGTTATTTTCCCAACTAAATATGTTAGTCGCTAATTGTACCATTCCCCGACCAAATATGTTAGTTGCCAAAAGTAACATTCTCCTACCAAACCTATTAGTCACCAAAAGTAATGTTTACCTAACTAAAACTTTAGTCTACAATAAACCTATTCGCTACCAAACTCTTTGATTGCCAAAATTAATAATTTTATCGACTAATTATTTAGTCGCCAAATGTACCGTTTCGTCTACCAACATTTTGGTTGCCAAATGTGGGTGGTGATACATCGACTAACAACTTTAGTTGACAAAAGTATTACTTATCTTTCTCGACTAATCACTTGGTCGCAAAAAAAAAAAAAAAAAAAAAAAAAAAACAAACAAAACAAAACAAAACCAATTTTTGGTCGTCAATTCAATTCTTTTTGTTTATCAAAATATAATAATCTATCAAATCGATTCAATATAACCTGTAATTTGCAAGAATCATTCAAACCAACAAAATTAACTGAATTATGAATGTCTAACAAAATATATAAATCATCCAATCCTAAATATGTTTAATTAAAATCATCAACTATTATAAGCTTTCATTCACAAGTAATTCTATACTACAAAATCATCCAATTAAAAATATAATGTAATCTATATAATCATCCAATTCACATCCATCTAGTATATAAATTTAAAACATAACAAGTACGTTATTATCACTACAAGAAATAATACTTTTAGCAATTAACTTTTTGGTCGCAAAAAGCTCATATCTGGTCGCTAATAGTTTTTCGTGACTAAAAAAAGTTGGTCGCAATTTAGTCGCCAAAAGCCTGTCAAAGACGGTTTTTGGTAACCAGAAGTGAAGTTGGTCGCGGAAAGTTATCATTTACGACTACATATTTTGGTCACAGAAAGGATTTTAATTTGTCAAAAGTTGATCATGTTGCGACTAAAAATTTGGTCGCTGAAAGTTAACATTTGCGACCACCTATTTTGCTAATAAAAACAAGAAAAAAAAATAAAAAAATAATAAGAAAGATAACTTGTTTCAATGAAAAATATCAAATTTGAAGGTTTGGGACTGTGATAACCCAACCCATATTACGTTTAATTATGCATGGGATTATGTGTTTGACATGAATTTGCAGGTTTAAGTATGTAAATTTTGTGATTTTAGAACTTGATCTGTTGAATGTAGAAATATCTGTTAAAAATGCATTTTTGAGCAAAAAATTGATATTGTTAGAGGCGTGATAAACCCAAACCGACTTCACATCTGTGATCAGTATGATTTTAGAGTTTACGGTGAAATTTCGTAAAATTACGATTCGTAATGTTTTAATTAGCCTATATTATATATATCTCTCTAGTTCTTGAGTTCATAATTTATATTTTTTGGGAAGAGCTTTGCTAGAGGGTGAGTTAGAGAGAGAAGAAGAGGAGAAGCTAGAGTTTTGGTGGAGATTCAAGGGGCAAACCCTAAATTTGAGCTAAGGTATGAAAATTTACTTGGAATTCTTGTATACAACTCATCTATTGCTTGAAAACATGTAGAGATTTGAAGATTTGAAGCCATTTTGGATTAGGGTTTAGGGTTTTGGGTTATGTGTTTATTTGAGCGAAACTAAGAAATTGGAACTTGAATGTTTTGATTTTGCATGATTAGAGTTCAATCTTGCAGATAATGTATGAAACAAACCCTAGATAATTCATGAAAACAATATTTGTTGAAAGATTGCTCATGGATCATGTATTTTGAATTTGTTTATGTAATGTATGAAATTGTGAAAATATGAGACCATGAAATTATTGTTGATGCAAGATTGATATGTTTAGTAAGGGATTACACTTGTATCATGCTTAGTTATTTTGTTTTTGAGTTGTTTTTACATGAATTTGGGCTTGGAAATGAGTTTAGGAAGTTTGCATCTTTGAATCATTTTTGGACTGTCTGATTTTGCCCAGACCGCACGAGCGGCCACGGGCACCGCACGAGCGAAACATGAAGAAAAAAAGAAGTTTTGATTCTGCTCCTTGGGCGCTCGAGCGGCCAGTTTTTCTGCTCGAGCGGATTTGGGTCGCACGAGCGGTGAAGACTTCTGCTCGTGCAGAACCCCTGTTTCAACTAAACTTCAAAAAGACATATCTCCTTCATCCGAACTCCGTTTTAGATGATTCTTGAGCCTAAATTCAAGCTCCAGAAGTCTAGATTCTAATGGTGGTGGTCTCACATCCAAATTCTAAATACACAAATACATATGTTCAAATTAGCAAAGGTTGTTTATTTCCTCTCCTATCCAGTTTCCTTTATTTTTTTCCTATTTTTCTAGACACGGATTGTGAATGAGTTTAGAACCAACAAAATAAGTGGTGAAGGAGAAAAGTATGGGATTGATTTATTTTGTTAAGAAAAGATTAAGAGAAGTAAATTTGATCAAGAGAGTAATTCTATGTTCCGATATGTTGTGCCATGTGCATTGTGATTGTAGGTCATGATTCAAGGACCGGTCAACCATTTCTGGAAATCATTGTGAGTAATAGTATAGTAATGATATGTTTTCATTATCTATTTTGATTTATGTACGACATGATTTTCTAAATATCGTATTTTGTCAAAAGGCGCAAGTTTCTAAGAAATGTGAAATGAGTTATGAACAAGAAATGTGAATTGTTTGAAATATGATATGGTGGGCCCAAGGCCGTTCTGTTTATCCATTCCGTTTATGCTATCACATGATATGAATTGTTCAGTCTTTAAGACCTATTGATTTCTGGTATGGAACAAAGTGTTGTATGGAACTAAGTGCTATAGTGGGAGCCACCTCTAGAGTCTGTACGAGTCACCTCTTAGGTTTATACATACCTAAATAATTGGGCTTGAGGTCACTTGATAAATGATTGGGCCTGAGGCCGCTTGTTAAATAATTGGGCCCGAGACCGCTTGATAAATGATTAGATCTGAGGCCGCTTGTTAAATGATTAGGCTTAATGCCGCTTGTTAAATAATTGGGCCCAATGCCGCTTGTTATATGCTTGGGCCTAAGGCCGCTTGGTTTATATGATTATGGATATTGTGAGAACCTTATGGTCATCTACTTACATTGCTTTACTATATTATTACTCATTGAGTTTCGTTCATCCAATTTTATATATGCACATGTAGGTGATCAGCAGCATGGAGCACACCCCTAGAGTCAGCTTCAGGAGCCTTTTGTGACCCAATTGAGTCATGCCTCCAAGATGGAGTTTTGTCTTGACTCACACCACACTTTGACCCTATTATGTTTTTGCTTTCATGGTCTTGAGTTGTAAGCATTATGTACGATTTTTCTCTGACACTTATATTTTTCATGGGCATGTATATGTATTATTATATTACGTGGTTGACTCTATGATTTTACTCATGATTGGCATAGCTCAATAGACTTATCTTTATTATATGCTTCCGTTTATGGCTCTATTAGCATAAATATTCTGTATGATAGTTTGAGGCCTTCAGTAATTTACGGATTACTGGCCGGTTATGACCTAAACTTTTAGGGGCGGATTCGGGTCACGACTGAGTGGTATTGGAGCACGAGTTAATATCTCACACACATGTCCATTGAGTAATAAGGAGTCTAGAAAAGAATTAGGAACATTTGCATTTTGCGCTACAAGTGTATAAGATATAATGTGAATCCATAATCGTTGTATGAGCATGAGCATGAAATATAGGAATACGAGTGTGCTTTCTAAACTTCTTATAGAATATAAAGTATATTAGAATACATGTGTAATTATGATTATTGTTTGAGCAAGTATTGTTTTATTTGAGCTTGAGTATGGAAATTGTGAAACTTTGTGAACGTTTCTAGTCTTAACATGAGAAGTAACACATGTGTTATGAGTATGAACAGGAGTTATGTGAATTGATGAGTAATTTGGATTTTGATATGAACAAGTGACTTATGTAAACGTGGGTATATGAACATAAGGGTAATTATATGATTTACGTGAACCCACATATGCAACTTTGTTATAGATATGGCGAAATGGGTCATAAGGTAAGGGGTTGTCCCTAGATTGAACAAAGTGTGAATGGACCCGCTACCTTGGTCAGTTTTGTACCAATGGCAAGATCTTTTACGATGAGTGGAATTGCAAGCCAAGGTAGACTAACTGCACTCGTCCCAAAAAACACTCAAAATACTATGATCATTGTTCCAGGTATTGTCACTGTTTATGAACGAATGCTTATGTGTTGGTTGACTAAAGACTCTTATATATATGCACTGTTGCTCAGAATGTTTATTGATTGTAGATAAATATCTCTATGTACTTTTGTTTGAGATGATTGTTATAGTACTAATCCCTACTCCCTAGACTATTGGAGCTAACGCTACAACTATCTGGCTAGATTGGATATCCCGTATAATGAACCCCATATTAGCTGTGATTACATACCCTGCTTAGTTAACGTGGATGAGATTATTTGATTGGGTTCTTAGAATCATGAATTTGTGATGATATAATCTACTTGGAATTTTCGCATACCAAATTTTGTATTATATAAGCACTTTATGTTATGAACAACTATGTGCCCATGTATCTACATGTGAACTTATTTGAAGGAAACTATATCGTATAGAACCTTAGCCACTTTGATATGAACCATTATGATGCCTGACCTGGAAAACAAATGAACTTAGCATGATTGTGCGACTTTGACTGGAATCTCTAGGCGAACTGATTGAACCCTCGGAACCAAACGTACCATGTTTGAGAATGATGTGATAGGACTTTTATCTGATTTGATTTGATAAGAATCTCTATTTAGTTTGTTTTCGTTCTAGACGAATTATGAATTGTTAGCAAGCAACGATTGGGTTATATTGTGATATGGACCGCGTGTAGATTGCCAGCAATAGGCATGAACCCTATTAAGCACCAACATTTGTTTATGGGGCAGATATGTAGTATGGGTGAAGTAGGTTATACGAGGTTAGTAATTGATTGATTTACCAAATTGCTACTTCTATGTTGCCGTGTTTTGACTTTATGCTATAAGAATTGTTAATCGTGAATTATACGTTTATGAACTCTACTTGAGAAAAACCTTTACTATTTGAGAGTATTTGAATTGTAATTGTTACTATGGGGTTGTGAGAATTACTTACGCCATGTGATTAATTGTTTCAGTGTTATCCTTGCTAACTAAGGAGTGCGTGAGAAGAGATCAACAAGAATATGTTTTCTAAAGTGTGAGGAGACTTGAACTAGAATTGAATTCCTTGTGGTTACGTAATCGATTATTGGTAAGGTTATAACTTGTTTACTTGGGCATTTGAAACTTAATTTGAGGTTGCTAAAATAATTGGGATGAGAATACTTTGATTTGCCAAGATAACTATTGAACATTTTTATTACATGTGAACAAACGTTTGTATAATGATTGATTCAGGACCCGTTCTTTTATTTCGACCAATTTGGTTATAAATAAGTTGATCATTGGGACTAATGCTATGTGTTATGTGTCTCATCGTTATCCGGAGGATCCATATTATTTGAAAGTGTTATATTATGAATTTGACTCAATACTTTTGTTATGAATTATTAAGATGTGCCTTCAAATATGATAAGTAAATGTTAATCATATACCCATGTGAGTTGTCTCTGACTTCTGAGGATAAATGGCTTTTCTTGTAGAACTAATGGAGTAAATCCCCACCCTTTTGATTTGCTATTGACGACTTGCAAAGTGTTTAAGAATGAGCATCCGAATTATTGTTGCAAAGGTATTGGTGGACCAAGATGTTGAATTTGTTATTGATATTGTGTATCAACACTTATTTATTTGGAAGACTTCATATAAGATGCCAATAGAGGAGTAGTTTGATTTATTTGAAGTTAAGTAGGATCATGAGTATCATTTGTGATTAATCCTAAACTATTTGGAGGGATGTGGGTTATTAGAGTCATGTAATTGTTAGACAATATGTGGTTATTTAAATAGAAGTACCTAAAGTGATGTGATAGATGAGAGTAATATGTCATGGTTGTTCGTTTTGCGGCTGGATGTTATGAGGTTGATTCCGAGATCGGCTAAGTAGCCTTTAATACCAATAGCCAATGGGACGGATCACGAATTTGGGTTGTGAACCATTTAATGAGGAAGAGTTGAACTTCTATGATGAGAACATCGAAAGGTAAGGAAGTTGCCTGATGAATGAGGGGAAAAGTAACGAGATCGAGACATGTGCCTTGTTTCTCATATGAGTAAACAAGTTTGGAGGACCAAACTTCTTAAAGGATGGAAGACTATGATAACCCAACCCGTATTATGTTTAATTATGCATAGGATTATGTGTTTGGCATGAATTTGCAAGTTTAAGTATGTGAATTTTGTGATTTTGGAACTTGATCTGTTGAATGTAGAAATATTTGTTACAAATACCTCTATGAGCAAAAAATTGATATCGTTAGAGGTGTAATAAACCAAAACCGACTCCACATCTGTGATTAGCATGATTTTTAAAGCCTACGGTGAAATTTCAAAAAATTACGATTTGTAATGTTTTAATTAGCCTATATTATATATATCTCTCTAGTTCTTGAGTTTATCATTTATATTTTTTGGGGAGAACTTTTCTAGAGGGTGAGTTAGAGAGAGCAAAAGAGGAGAAGCTAGAGTTTTGGTGGAGATTCAAGGGACAAACCCTAGATTTGAGCTAAGGTATGGAAATTTATTTGGAATTCTTGTATACAACTCATTTATTGCTTGAAAACATGTAGAGATTTGAAGATTTGAAACCCTTTTGGGTTAGGGTTTTGGGTTATGTGTTTGTTTGAGCTAAACTAAGAAATTGGAACTTGAATGTTTTGATTTTGCATGATTGGAGTTCAATCTTGTGAATAATGTATGAAACAAACCCTAGATAATTCATGAAAACAATATTTGTTGAAAGATTGCTCATAGATCATGTATTTTGAATTTGTTTATGTAATGTATGAAATTGTGAAAAGATGAGACCATGAAATTATTGTTGATGCAAGATTGATATGTTTAATAAGGGATTACACTTGTATCATGCTTAGTTATCATGTTTTTTAGTTGTTTTTACATGAATTTGGGCTTGGAAATGAGTTTAGGAAGTTTGCATCTTTGAATCATTTTTGGAATGTTTGATTTTGCCCAGACTGCATGAGTGGCCACGAGCACTGCACGAGTGGAACATGAAGAAAAAAAAAGTTTTGATTCTGCTTCTTGGGCATTTGAGCAGCCTGTTTTTCCGCTCAAGTGGATTTGGGCCGCGCGAGCGGTGAAGACTTCCGCAAGTCCTCCGCTCGTGTGGAATCCATGTTTCAGCCAAACTTCAAAAAGGTATATCTCCTCATCTAGACTCCGTTTTAGATGATTCTTGAGCCTAAATTCAAGCCCCAGAAGTCTAGTTTCCAATGGTTGTAGTCTCACATCCAAATTCTGAACACATAAATAGATATGTTCAAATTAATGATGGCTGTTCACTTTCTTTATAACTGTTTCATGATATTTCTTCTCCTAACCCAGTTTCCTTTCGTTTCTTCCTATTTTTCTAGATACGAATTATGACTCGATGAGGAGTAACGAGTTTAGAACCAACAAAAATAATTGGTTAAGTAGCAAAGTAAGGGATTTATTTATTTGGTTAAAAAAAGATTAAGAGAAGTAAATTTGATTAAGAGAGTAATTCTATATTTCAATATGTTGTGTCATGCGCATTGTGTTTGCAAGTCATGATTCAAGGACCGGTCAACCATTTCTAGAAATCACTGTGAGTAATAATATAGTAATGATATGTTTTCATTATCTATTTTGATTTATGTACGACATGATCTTCTAAGTATCGTATTTTGTCAAAAGGCACAAATTTCTAAGAAATGTGAAATGAGTTATGAACAAGAAATGTGAATTGTTTGAAATATGATATGGTGGGCCCAAGGCCGTTCCATTTATGTTATGACATGATATGAATTGTTTAGTCTTTAAGACCTATTGATTTCTGGTATGGAACAAAGTGCTGTATGGAACTAAGTACTATAGTGGGAGCCACCTCTAGAGTCCGTATAAGTCACCTTTTGGGTCCATACATACTTAAATAATTGGGGCCGAGGCCGCTTGATAAATGATTGGGTCCGAGGCCTCTTGTTAAATGATTGGGCCTAAGGCCGCTTGTTATATGATTGGGCCTGAGCCTGCTTGTTAAATGATTGGGCCTGAGGCCGCTTGTTATATGCTTGGGCCTAAGGCCGCTTGGTTTATATGATTATAGATATTGTGAGAACCTTATGGTCATCTACTTACACTACTTTACTGTATTATTACTCATTGAGCTTCGCTCACCCAATTTTATGTATGCACATAAAAGTGATTAGTAGTATGGAGCACACCCCTAGAGTCAGCTTCAGGAGCCTTTTGTGACCCAATCGAGTCGTGCCTCTAAGACAGAGTTTTGTCTTGACTCACACCACACTTTGACCCTATTATGGTTTTGCTTTCATGGTCTTGGGTTGTAAACATTGTGTACAATTTTCCTCTGGCTCTTATATTTTTCATGGGTATGCATGTGTATTATTGTGTTACGTGATTAACTCTATGATTTTGCTCATAATTGGCATAGCTCAATAGATTTCTCTTTATTATATGCTTCCGTTTATGGCCCCATTAGCATAAATATTCTGTATGATCATTTGAGGCCTTTGGTAATTTACGGATTACTGGCCGGTTATGAACCAAACTTTTAGGGGCAGGTTCGAGCCATGACGGGAACGCAGGCGTGTCAAGACAAAGTCTTACCTACGCCAAATAGATCTTATGAAACAAGAGAATATGCGAGGTCCATGGGAATTAGAATCTCCAGATTCATTACTTCTTTCAATGAAGAGGATTTCACATTTCCTAAGGTGTTTCATGAGGAAGAGATTATGGTAATAAGATGGAATAACAAAGATAAATATATCTCATTGTATTTGCTGGTGTAGACACCCCATTTTTGACCGACCTTAAGACTCAGACGTCACCAATTGAGTTCTCGGTGATGTTGCATATTGTGCTTGTTCTGAGGTTACGGAGTCTCGGCTACGAGCCTTGCCCCTGAACTTTGGGGCTCTTTTGTGCTTTGTCTCGGTTTGCGAATCGGGTCCTGTTTTCTCTGTTTTCTCTTACCGTAGGAAGGGAGAGGTCTCGTAGACCATCTCTCGGTGGCCGTAGGTTACGCTTCGTGGTCGTAGGCCATTTTTCCCATTTGGAGCCCAGTTTTTGATTTTCGGAGCCGTCGGCCGTGTGCCTCGGTTCGGGACCGCTTAACTACTTCTGTTTGCTCCGGTTTTTGGCACATCCCTTATTTCCTCCCTTTAGAGGGACAGTATGGCCCGGGAGACCACCTTCGTGGTCATATGCCACTTCCGGTGCCTAACAGCCTATTTTCGGGACCCTAGACTGCGCGTTTTGGCCCTTGAACCCTCGTTTTGCATCCGTCTTGGTCCATTTTTGGTAGGGACCCTATTTTCATTGTTAGGGAGGTGGTAGTATAGTGGGAGGCTACCTTTTCCCCTTGGAAACCAATTTTCTCTTTTTCTCTTTCCTAAAGCTGATTTTTCTGACAGAAAGCTGGTTTTTCTCACTTTTGAGCCACAATTTCTGGCTTTTCATACCACCATTGTGTTGTGCTCATCTGGGAGGCCATCAATATGGGTAGGCCAACCAATATTTGTTCTTGACCGTTTTGAACCTTGCTAAAATGCTGGTTTTTCTCTCTCTTGGGTCACATTCTCTGGTTTTCCACCACACAGCTGTGTTGCACTCATCTGGGAGGCCACCTTTTTGGGGTGGCCGGCCAGCATTCCTCCTTGAACCTTTTGACCCCTGGTCGGCCGACCAGGGGGAGTAGCCGGCCAGCCACTTGAACTGGTCGGCCTACTTCTTGCTTTTTGCTCTCTCTGGATGCATCACAGTTGTGCCAGTTGGGAGGCATTTGGACCATCCTCCATACACGTGTATGGAGGATATTTGAAGCTTCCAAGAGAAGCTTTGGCCTCTCTTCTCTATAAGAGAGGCCCTCCTCTTCCATTTGAAGGGTTCAACAAATTTTTTTAAGGCATATACACTCCACCCTCCATAACTCACTATTCCAAGCTCCAAACCCTAATTTTCTTGCACCATTTGCACTACACCTCATAGCCTACCACCTCCACCATCCATTCCAGCACTTTGGAACTGATTTGCAAGGGTTAAAGGTTCACCAACTTGGTCCAGAAGCTGCTACTTTGCCGTGCTACAAGGGTAAGCCTCAATTTTCCCTTTTTTGCCTTATTTTGCATGATAGCTTAGCCCTATTTGCAAGCATTTATGGACTTTGTCATAAACTGAAAAATGTCTTCTTTTGAGCTCCTCTTAGAGTTTTATTAAGGACACTTTTCTGTTTGAGGCCATGTCCCTGCTTGTATGCTCTATCCCTCTTTGTAGGCTTATTTTGCATCATATCTTAGCCCTACCAGTGAGCATTTTTGAGATTTTCCATAAACTAGAAAAAGTTTTTTTTTGATCTTCTAAACATGTTTGTTTAAGGGCTCTTTTCTGTTTGGGGTCATCTTTCCCCTTTCATGCTTCATTTCCTCATGTTTTGAGCCTTGCATTTGAGCATTTGCATTGGCCTTGGTTTGGCCTTTTAGCCACTAAAATCCAGTAGATTTTCAGTGGCTTTGATGTGTCTTTGAGCTCCAAAATCATAGAGGGGTGACCTCCTCACCCCTCATTCTCTTTACTAGCTTTGTTAGCCTTCCAAAGGAGCTCCATTTTCATGCTGTGAAGTCACATTCCAGGACTTATTTTGTGAGTTTTATGGTCTGCATTAGCTCTGTTCGGAGCCCATTTTGCCATATTTTATGTCTATGATGCATGTGTAGAGCAATCCTATTCAAGGCCTTTCAAAGGGACATTTCATTGCATGCTTCCTAGACCAATTCCAAGGCCCATTTGGTGAGTTTTAAGGTTGTCATAACCCATTTCTAGAGGTGGTTTTGACCTTTTATGTGTCCATCATATAGGTGTAGAGTAACCCCTTGCATGGCCTTCCAAAGGAGCTCATCATTTTTGCATGCATTGACTAAGTTTCAATGGTTATTTGGACATATTTTGGCATGGCATACATCTATTTTTGGATGGTTTAATGAGCTTTCATATGCTTCTTATAGTTGTAGAACAACTCATGGTTCACTAGCTTCTTTGCATGCTTTGTGGGCCCTTGAATTTAGCACTTTTTGGCCATGTCATAAACTGATATTGTGCTTATTTCGGACTTTCCTAGCTCTGTTTTTTGGTCTTGTGGTTGAATGATGTTAGTTTTGCATGCTTGTAGTTCAAGGTCCATGCTTAGCTTTGAGTTTTGAGATCCGTTCCATGCATATACTGAGGTATTTTCATGCCTTGGGATCATTTTTCATCAAATTTCAGAGCTTATATGAATATCATGTTACCATGTTTTCATCTCTTTAAATGCGTTTGAGAGTCGGGCTTGTATGCCTCATTTACCGACCATTGAATGAGTTCCATTCCGTTGCATTCCGAGCCATCATTTTAGGCCATCTCCCCACTATTTCAGACCTGCCTAGGGTCTGTTTGGGGTTGGTTTTGCCTTTGGTGCACTGCTTTGGGTACCTCTAGTGTAACGCATTTCACTAGTTTCGGTACCCGGGCCCCCTAGCTTGCATTGTGTGCCATATTTGCATGTTTCGGGACCATATTTCATGCTGTTTTAGAGCTGTAATTTATGCTATTCCATGTCATGTTTCATCCTTGCCATGCTTTGGTAGAGTAGCATTTGATGCCTTAGGTTCGGTCCTTGGTATTCGTGCATGTGTGCACACATTTCGGTTGTCTCATTTTCATCTAATGGTCACTGATGTGAGTGTAGCTGAGGTCCACTCATATTGGTGTAAGCCCAGCATGCATTGTGTATGCCATTTCAGTTCATAGCATTGCGTATGCTAGGTCGTATGTTAGAGCATTGTGTGTGCCATGTTACATCGAGCTTTGTGTATGTCATTTCATAGCATTATGTATGCTAGGTTGTATGATAGTCGCATTATGTATGCCATCTCATTTGCATTGTGTTTGGGATAGGAGTTAGCCCAAGCACAGGAAACGAGGTACGTTTTGTACTCTAAGTGACGAAACGTGTCTCAATTCCCGGTCGCCGACACTCCGGATTACCCATGATGGAGTTTAGGTCTTATTGTGTTTATATGTGCATTCATTTCACATCGAGACGTGCAATTCGACTCCTTGGCCATCATGCATCGAGATGCGTGATTGGTGGTACGAGGATCGAGGACTACACTCCTTGAAGAGTAGTCATGCATACATATGTGAAAATACTTTGTTGTGCCCCTTTCTTGCTCTCTGTTGCAGCAAATCAGAAATCAGCAGCTTTCTAAAGCCTTGCACAGTATTCCGGGATTAAGTGTAAACAGAGGCGAATCGGGGTATCGCAATGGATTTCCACGCCAAGCAACTCAAGCATGCATCATTCATCATTCGGAACAGAGCTGAGACGGTCCATAAGCTTGCATGCTAGTTTATCCGCTTTCCTAGTTAATTTGTTAATTAATTAGGGTTTTGTACTTATTCGGACTGTAATTATTATTCAGACTGTATTATTTATTCGGACCCTCTGAGCGAGAGCACAACTGTAATAAAGTGTGCGTGCGTGTGATGTACGTCTTACAATCCCACGTCTTTTTCCCTTTTATTTACCCGCTTATGATGGTTAGATTAGGGCATGTTTCAATTAGCATACTTATGCTTGCATGTTCGCATCATTCATCTGTATTGCATGCACCAGGCTCGGCGCATCATACTAACTGCATTGTATTTCAATTCTGAGTTGAATACTTGTTAGTTGTAGCATTTCACATGCCATCCTTAGAATTGCCGAGCCTACTATAGTTGCATTTTGCATGTGTTGCATTAAGCATTTCTGTATATTTAGGATCATGCATTGATTTCTAACTAGTTTCTGTTTTGGCTTGGAGTACTCGGTAAGTGTTTATGCTTTAGCATCCCCGCATGTGTGTGAGTGATTGCCATAATAGCATGCTTACCATGAGGCTAATTGCTTATGTGATATACCTGCCTGAATGCCTGTGGGTGAAGGTTGGGTTATTTGGATTGGAATAATTCATCAATTGTGAGTTTTAAGCCCACTTGAGAGTGGCAAATCATCATGTTTTCTAAGCCCACCTGAGGGTGGCAAATCCACATTTTAGCCTACTTGCGAGTAGCAAACCGTTTCAACACAAACATGAGATGTTTCGTTCCAATTCAGGCGATCCAGTCTATACTTGTATGCTGTGCGTATTGCATAGTAAATCTAGGCGAATAACCGGAATAAGAATGCATAATGTTTTCAAAACTAGATATCATGGTTAGTAGAGGCCGATCTTTGATCGGGCGAGCAAGGGTGCTCACGAAGTGACCTTCCCCAATCGTACCCAAGTTCCCGAGCCGAGGAAACTTTGGTGATGATGGACACATGGCCTTAGGCAACGAGTCAGGGTTTCCTAAAATCCCCAAAATAAAATATTTAAGTGGCGACTCTGTATCTGGCAAAACAGTCCATGTTTGGCACTTCTTTCAAAAAATCTGTTTTCAAAAACGATTTGTCGGATTTGGACTCTTTGATGATTTCATCGGTCTTGCATTGCACTCTGCGAGATTAGATACAGGACCGTGACATTGAGTCCTGAATTGTAGTGAGCCCAAATGAACAAAACGGGGGGATTTCCCCCCGGGATGTTCGGGGACGTCTACAGCTGGCTACATATCTTGGATAAGCCAATCACAGCTTGACATGTGGCTCTCAAGGGACAAGTGGAGGAGCTAATACAAGCCTCCAATCAAACGCAAACACGTGGCAGTTCATATTGATAGCAATGGATCTGTGTAGCATGGGAGTAGTTGAGAGGCGTGAGATGACGTGGCCTAACGGTTACCTACAATTCAAATTCAAATTCAAGAGGGAAGCCTAATTGCAAGGAAGGCGTACTGGGAACAGATGGTTCAGGGCCATGACTAGAGATAATGGAAGTGCATTTCGACTGTTAGGAGTCCATTTTGACGGTTACCATTGAAATGTATAAATAGAAGAGAAGACCAACAGAAGAGGGACCCAGACTTAGATCCAAAAAACCAATTACTTACTTTGTATTCTTTTTCCACTTTTTATATTTCTAGTTCTTCAATTCATGTACTGCACTTCATTTCATAAGAGTAGTTTCAAATAGTTTGTTGTTGTAAATCTCTTTGAGACTAGGTCACTGTAAGTTCATTGTAAATTCTCATCTACTTAATGAAATTCAGTTTATAAAATTATTTTTCACTTGCTATCATTTATACGTTTCTCCTAAGCAAAGCCACCAGTAAAGTCCTCTTCATTGAGGCTGAAAGAACTTTAACACAATCGTCTGATAATTGGTTGACAATTAAACTTTCTGTAAGGACTAATTAATCCTTATTGGCACGCTTAAATTTATATCATTAACTCTCGAAAGCCAAAAAAACCAATAGTATTACAATAGATTCAAACAAAATTGAGAACAAGAATACAATGCCACGATTGGCCAATAAGCTAATCTAGCAACACGGATGTCGGTGGCACATATGCCCTAATCTAGTCTACGGCATGGATACCTTTGAGATGATAAACTAGGCTAAGCTAATTGCTAAATTACACATATCGATTTGAGTTGTGTTTGAGTTTATTGGTTTAGGTACCCTTTGCTTGAGCTTATTCATGGCTTTTTATAGCTTCTAGGACCTCCTAGAAGTCAAGACGACCTCTTGAAGATCAAGAATGACCTATTGGTATATCTTGACCACTAATGTTGGTGGGCTGCTATGATGTCTCCTGAAGAGCCACTTCTCCCAATTGGTTCTTCTCAGGCCTTATGCTGTTTTGAGTATTCCCCAAGAATAGGGGCTGTGGAAACCTTTTTCCAATCCTATCCGTTGGATGGAGGGGATGGGCTTTGATGCTTGTTAGATGTCCTCCTCAGTCAAGCTATACCCCCTCAAACATAGGTAAACATAGGTATCATTGGGAGGCTCTGAATCTTGACCATTGGATAAAATGGTAGTGGAGCCTTCTGCTGCTCAGATGGATGCCACGTGTCCTCCCCTTCTTGCAACTCAATTAACACATGTATATATTTATATGTAGAAAATAGAGATCACACTTGAATTGGGGAGATTTGAATCCTCACTATTACCCACTAGCCTTTGGAATGAAACAGCCCACCTTGAGTCACCACCGCTAGGGATGGCAATATCAACCCGGCCCGACGGGGACCTGGACCGCCCCGTCCCGATAAATTGGATTTTCCCTAAAAATTATTCCCCATAGGGCCGGGGACGGTATTGAAAAATACATCCTCGATAATTTTCGGGCCGGGGATGGGGATAGGCTTCTCAACACCGGCCCCGGCCCGAAATTTCCCCGATGATCCCCGCCTCTATAGCTCTTAGCTGTATTAGATAAATATCTGCTTTCATCTTATATTCTCTCTTAACTCTCTCACTGACTCAACTCTTTCACTCTTATCTTCTCTCTCAACTCTCTCTCTTCACTCTGTCATTCTCAACTCTCACTCTCTCTCAACTCTCTCGTTCTTCTCTCTCTCACACAGCTCTCTCACAGTCACCGTCATGGCGACATCACCACCACCACAGCTGGCCGCGACCCTCCTCCTCTCTCTCTCTTCTCCGCGCCTCGATTTCTCTTTCTCTCTCTCCACTTCGTCTCTCTCTATTCTTTAGCAGAAGGTCCGTCTCTTACCACCACCGAACCCACCGCCACAGCCACCGTCACCATCGATCTCGTCATAGAGCCTGGTCATTGGCGTTGCTCAGATCTGTACCAGATGATAAAGGTGTACTCAGAGCAGATCTGTTAGATCTGTCCTCTCTCTCTCTCTGATCTGATGTTGTTGTTGTTGATCTGTACTCAGATTTGTGTTGATCAAATTTTTTTTTTAATTTGTGTTAATTATATATGTTGATCTGTGTTGATAATTTGATGTTGATTTGTGTTAATAATTTTTTTTTAATCTGTGTTGATCTGTACTCAGTCTGATTAGTCAATGGTTTGTTGAACAAAATTTTTTTCAGATCTATGTTGAGTAACTCAGATCTATGTTTTGATCATTTAGTGGTTTGTTGAACAAAATTCGAAAAAAAAAGAAGAAGCTCGGGGATATGTCGGGGTCGGGGAAACCCGATCCCCGTTAGGGAACGGGGACGGGAGGGTGATGGGCTCCCCCGCCGGGGATCGGGGGCGGGGGCGGAGATTTTGTAATCTTCGGGGATCGGGGACGGGGGAGTAGTCCCCGGCCCCGCCCCGCCCCGCCTCGTTGCCATTCCTAACCACCGCCCCACATGATGCCTCTTCACGTGTGTACCATTCCTAGTAAAACACCTTAAAGCTAATTTTATTAAACTTTTTAAATCTAAAAAATTTACCAAAACTACAATCCACATTTAAATGACCGTTGATACGTGGCATCATTTGATTAGCTGTCATTTCAATCCAAATAGAAATATTTAATCACAACTCAACCTTTATAAATATAAATATTTATTTTTGATGGTTCCCTTGAGCTTTTTTATATGTATGGCGCTTTTTTTTTTTTTTGAAAAATTACAAATCATTAGCATAGTGAAAAAATTTGTATATTCTTGATGGTACAAATTTTGTTTGTATATGGTATAATTTATTCATGTACATGGTATAAGTCCTTCATGTACGCCAAAGCTATATCAAATCTTTTTATTATTTATAGTTCAATTATTTTTTTACTGTTCATTTATAAAATTTTTTTATTGCAAGATTTTTTTGCATATGTATCAGACATTCTTCTGATAAAGATTTAGGAAGGTAACAGGCTTTTAAGGTTTAAAAGGTCAACAAATATGTAGATTATATTTGGTGTCTTTGTCATTTGCTTTTGTTAACTCTCACATTGCTTTGCGTCGTGTGATTTTGTCGGGTGGGTGAAAGAGCATCTTCAATTATTTTTTATTTTCTGATTAGCATCTTGAACAAGTTGAGTGTGTCATACTGTCATATATTAATTAACAAAAAAATAGTTAGGGTTTGTTTGGGAAGAAATGTTGGGTTGAATTTGGGGTTATTTTAGTTATAAAAAGATAAAATAGGTTTTTTAGCCCAATAAGATAAAATATTACATCAAACCTATAATCATTTCATTCTTTCTCTTACAAAAAGTCAAAAAAGTCAAAAAAATCATTCTCAAACAAGCCTTTTTAATCCCAAGTTAAAATAGTAAAAAAAAAACCAAAAAGTCAACCTACTTTCCAAGCGAATCCTTATTGATTTTCTTTTTGTGCATTAAAGAGTTTGTAGTGGTATAAGATGTTAATTTTTGTATTACTATAAAGAGACTCTTATGTCTTCTTTGGGGGTGCTAATTATTTTTGACTAAAATAATAAATAAAATAAAATATTCAATCACATCTTCTTTTTTTTGTTTTTGTATATTTTTTAAAAAAAAATAAAAAAGGCAATTAAAATAATCATTTCCTAAACACTCAATAAAAAAGAGAGAAATGGAGCAACGAAAGAAAGAAAGAATTAGATTTGCCTAGTTTAACGGAACTTAAAAATTTAAAAAGAAATGATCCGGATCCCCAACACCCCCACACTTTTGTGAAAGAGGGAAAGGAGAGAGAATGAAGTAATATATATATATATATAAAATGTGCGATTACAAATTAATTGAGGATTGTAAAGGTTAAAAATAGTAGGAGTTTCAAATATTTTTCAAAGTTAAAACTTTTAAAAAATTTAACTACAAATAAAAAGAAATCTCAAAAAAAAAAAAATAATAATAAATAAAAGCTAATCAGATATCCACTTGCACTTATGACCGTGATTTTAATGTACTCTGGGGGAACTGTGTACATATAGAGGGTAAGAATTTGGAATGATTGACAAACTTTTAAGAAGAAAAAAGCATCGTTATTGAAATAAAAAATATTAAAAATTTAAATAAGTTGCCGCTCATCACGGCTCCCGCTTACTATCCTCGGTTGTATACCTTCTCTATTTATTCGATATTTTATTAATTTGTTATCATATTTTTTAAAGATAAATGCTATATAATTTAAAAGATTATTCATGTTACAAGAAATTTAGTGCAATAAAGAGTGTATAATTTTTTTAGACTTACTTAACATGTGGCCTAAGAGTAACTCTAATAGACTAATTAAATCGAATAATATTAAGTGTCATGAAAAAAAATCATGAAATGTATCATGAAGATTTTTTATCTTTTGCTTAGTGTGTGATATTTTATTGTATATATAATCTAAAGGTGGAGAATCTATCATGATCATTTTTATAATATTTTTTTTATGATGCCTAATATTACTCAATCAAATCAGACTTATTAAATAATACAATTAGCTATTTTTATTTATTTTTATTGCTTTAACAGGCTCTTTAAATGCTTATAGTTAATTTAGCTCTCTCTCTCTCTCTCTCTCTCTCTCTCTCTCTCTCTCTCTCTCTCTCTCTCTCTCTCTCTCTCTCTCTCTCTCTCTCTCTCTCTCGATAAGGGACTCTTTAAATGAGTCATGTTAACTATTTTAACTAGCATATTATATTTTAGTTATTTCAATGGGTTGGTTATTATAATAGCTATTTTAACCAAAAAAATTTAAGGTTAGCTACATTTAAGGAATCTTAGAAGACTCTTTAAACAGTTTGGGTATATAAGTAGATAAAATAAAGAATAGTGTTAAAGTACATAGATAAAAAAAGAAATTAGGCAAAACAAATGATTACTTTTTTATATTTTAACTACTAAAAAATGAAAAGTATGATTGGAATTACTCTTAGAGAGCTATTGAAAACTCTTCAAACACCAACAAAAACTCTTATCTTATTTCCATCTATAATGCTATTGTGATATACCATAAAAAAAACTATTAATCATAAATTAGTTTGGATAAAGAGTTATATAGAGAGTACTATTGGAATAATTACAAAATAAAATGATTAACTAAAATAAAATTATACTTTTTATGTATCTTTTAACTAACAAAAAAAGATAAGCATAATTAAAATTCAACTAAATACATTGGTTAACAAGACTCTTTTATTAGTTTGCGCAAATGAATTTATTTTTATTTATTATCTAATCTTTTATGGATGTAATTTTTTACTTATTTTAAAAAGTAGGTTAAAATGTGATTTTTTTTAAAATATAAAAAAAAATAGAAAAGTAATATCATTTAAAAAAAATCAAAAGTCAATAAATTGATTTTTAACTTAATTATCAAAAAAATCCTTTGTTAGGCAATTCAAAATACTTTAACGCTTTGTTATTTGTATAATAATGAATTAATTTTTAACTTAACTATCGAAAAAGTCCTTTGTTAGGTAATTCAAAATACTTTAACGCTTTGTTATTTGTATAATAATGATAAGGACAATGATAATCGGTCAAACACGAAATAGTCCTTTGTTAGTTAATTCAAAATGTTTTTTTAAAAATGCTTTAAACCACTAATTAGTGGTGGCTCTAATGATGCGGCAGTGGGTCCCATCTACTGTCACATGTGTTTTGTGCCTTTTTTTTTTTTTTTTTTTTTTTTCAATTGCCACCTCACTAGTAATGGTATTAGTAATGATAAATTAGTGGTCTATAGTATTACTTATGTTTTTTTTAACAATAATATAAATACAATAATAGTCAAGTCGAACACGAAAGAAGAGGCACACTTGTAAGAACAAAAAACAAAATGAGCTGACACAAAAGTAGGGCCCGCCAAAAAGCAACGATATCTATTGACAATTGCATCGCAAAAGATGCTACGAAAAAGACGGTTACAATAGGGACATGTATGTCATGTCTACAAAGTCACATCCACCTGAATTTTAGTGCACCAACTCTCGATTAGGAATAATTATGAGCTATGATTGAGATTCTCTCCAATCACCATTCCCACTACCTTCTAAACACACGTAGCGGGTAGTGATTGGAGAAGCAGGAAAAAGAATATATATATATATATATAATCAATGAGAAAAAGAGGGGGGGTCAAAGGGAGTGGGGAAAAGGGGCCTAAAACATTTTTCAATAATTATTAAGGAAAGGGAAATTGTTTGGGAGGCTTCGGGGATGACCTCACACTTTTAAAGTGATTCTGGACTTGTTTGGTTTGAATTTGAGAGATGAGTTTTAAAAAATAATTTCTCAAAAATTGTTTAGTTTGAGATTTTTCTCAAAAAAATTTCAAAATTACTTTCTCTCACTTACACATCAATCAATCATTTTTTCTCTCTCCTCTCTCATTTTCAATCACTTTTTCTCTCACACACATCTACTAAATTCTTCCAAAATATCAAATCATCCTAAACTCCTACAAAAAATTTATCTCTCAAAATATATAACTAAACAAACTAAAAAAATTTCTAAAACAACTCTCTTAATTTTTTTTCAAAACAACTCTCCCAAAAACAAACCAAACAAGCCCTCTGTCTTTCTATGTATGTATGAGATCTATTCATATATATGTGAAGTTTATATTATAAATGATTCAGATTTATAAGGATCTTGTTAGAGTCTTGTAAGATGGGATCTCAATCATTACTCTTAAGAAAATTACATTTGTAGTGATAACAAAATTATTATAATAGTACAATTTTTTTTTTTTTGGTGTGTAATATAAATTTATTCTAATGATTGATGAAGCTCTTTTTGTGTATCAGAATTACACAAAAAAATAAAAATTCATTTATAGTATAATTATTTTGCAGTTGTCCATCTATTTACAATTTTCTCATATTTATTTAGGAGTTGTGGTCCATTTTGGCTAAATTACACGAGAAATCCTTTATATATAATAAAATATTAATTTCTTTTTTATAATTTTAATTATTAATATTTATAAAATTTATCACTTATTTGTAATAATTTTTTAAAATATGGACTGAACTGAATTTTTCTTTATAATATTTTTATGTCACAAGATTGTTAATGTGTTATTTTCGGTCTAGTTTTAGATATAAGTTAGTTTTAAGAGTAAATTAAAAAAAAAAAATTACAACTTGATGGGCCAAGGTAAGAAATAATAAATTTTAAGAACTAAAGTGAGTAAATAACTATACATAAATAGGGTAAAGTGTAATTTACACTTTTATTTTTATTGATTTGAGCATGTAGGATTTCATCATTTTTATGTTATTTTTTAAAAAAAATAAAAAAAATAAATCATGTTAAGTACTTTAATTCTATCAAAAAACTTCTTTTTCTTGGTAGATCTCATTGAGTAATTTTTAAAATTTTTAATTTTATGTACAAAAAAATGGATGATTATTTTGGTAATTATGGAATTTTAAAGTTTTGAAACATTAAGGCTCTGTTTATTTCGTTTTAAAATATTTTTATTTTCTATTATTTGGTTGATCAAAAAGTAAGTAAATATTTACATTATAAAAAGTAAAATGATTTACATTTAAAAATTTTGTAAATTAATTTTTTTTCTCATTACGGTTGACACTAATTGAACTACACATCAAGTTGAACTACTTTCATACATTGAGTGCTTTTGTTCTCTCTCTCTCTCTCTCTCTCTCTCTCTCTCGCTCACACACACACACACACATATATATATATATATATATAAGGGAAAATGATTTTTGAAAATGTATAAAAATGTCTCAGGGATACATTTAATTTGGACGGCTGAGATGATTTGTTTTTATTCATTAAAGGCTAAGATGTTGTGTGACATTTTCACATTCCCGCCCAAAACAATCCCTCTCTCACTCTCTCTGCAACGTCCTACCCACCCACGACAAACCCAAACAATATGCACTTCTCATTCATTGAAGGATGAGATACTGTGTGACATTTGCACTTCTCTCTTCTCAGGTGTCAATCTCTCTCTCTCTCTTCCTCTCCCTTCCCCTCATTTCCACTGCTGCTCCACTTCCACCGTTGTGCCGCCTCCGAACTCCACCGACAGCAACTCTTCATCTTTTCTCCCTCCCAGATCTCAGATCTCAGATCTTCTCTCTCCTCCAATCTCCACCGACAACAACTCCTTCTGCCTCTCGAACTCGGCTTGCAAGGTAAGATTTCTGTCTCTCCCCTTCTCTCTCTGTCAGACTGTGTCTGCTTCTCCAGTCCTCCATAACCCTCCCTCTCACTGTTAGGCTATGAACAACTTATTTTTTGATTAGTTTAAATCCAATTTTTCTCTCTATCTAATTTTTTGGCTTGCTAATCAAATAGCTTCTGTGAACTGGTTGTCCTCCACCGCCACGGTGCCTCCGTCCTCCACCGTCGAGAGTTTGACGAGTTAGCCACCATGTTTTCCCAAAAAAAAAACGTAGAGAATCCCCAATTTGATGAAACTGTAAATCTTCACTTTTTTTTTTCTTCCATTTAATTTCTTTTCTTGCCTTGTCATATGTTCCATTTGTTTTTTTTTAATTGTTGGGTTTTGATTGTTGTGAAATAGTAAATCTCCAATTTTATTTGTTCCATATAATTTATTATTTTTTTGTTTTTTTTTTAAATGTTGGTTTTTTTTTTTACAGTTTATTTGTTATTATAATTTTTTTCATGATTTTGCTGTTTTACTATGAAGTTGAGGGCTTAGTTGAAGTGCTCTGTTTCCATAAATTTTTTGAATTTGGAGTTTATTCAGTGTATTTAGTTTCATGTCATCATTTAGGAAAGCGTCAGGTTTGGTATCAAGATCGCTGACATTTGTATGTGTATGAATTTTTTTGTTCATCTCTTTGTTCAATTTCATGATTTTGCTGTGAAATTTGGCTCTCCTTTCCCAGATTTCTTTATTTCAACCACAACCACATCATTGCTATACCGCTGTTCAAAGGTAATTTCATAACCGTCGAGTTTCATGATTTTGCTATTCGAATTTGGTACCGCTGTTCAATTTCATGATTTTGCTGTTTTGCTATTTTGGGGTTGGATTGTTTTACTCTGTTTCTATAAATTTTATGAATTTGGATTCTAAATTTTGAGTTTATTTGGTGTATTGAGTTTCATGTCTTCATTTAGGAAACTATCGAGTTTGGTATCAAAGATCGCTAACATTTGTTCATGTCTTTGTTCAATTTCATGATTTTGCTGTGAAATTTGGCTCTCCTTTCCCAGATTTCTTTGTTCTAGCCACAAGCACATCATCGTTGTACCTCTGTTCAAAGGTAATTTGATTTCTCTTTTTCACCCTTTCTCCCTTTGAGTAATTGAGTAATTTAGTTCGCATGTTCGAGTTTGGTATCAAGTTCGCTGATTTTCTTTGTTCAATATCATAATTTTGCAGTTCGAAGTGTTGGTACAGGGTTCATTGACTTCTTTCAGGTATGATTTTTTGTATGTGTATGATTTTTTGAGGGCTTAGTTGAAGTGCTCGGTTGAATTTTCTATAAATTGCTGTATTGAGTTCCATGTCTTCATTTAATTTTTTTTTATTCCTGTGAATTCACTCCCTACTCTTTGAAAAGAAAAAAAAAATAAAAAACAAAAAAATTTTGAACCATAATGCATCTTGAGGTAGTCTGTAGTTTGTGGAAAATTTTAGGAGCATAATGCATGTTTGTTCCATGTCTAAAGCATTTTGTTATCCATGTAGAACTCACTACTCTTTTCACTGCCAATGCACCACTATAGCTTTGTCCACTAACCTCCATATAGTTGTCTCAAACACTTTAGAGAGCAAGTGATCAAGTAAAATTAGTTAAACAAATACTTTGGAGAAGCAAGTGATCAGGTATCGTTATTGAGTTTATTTGTTCCTTTATTTATTGTGTTTGTATGCCAAACGAGTTTACTGAGCCATTTCCATTTTAAAGTCTCTAGATAATTAATTCACTTTGCCTATAGAATAATTAAGCCCCAAAAATGTGAAAAGAAAAAAATTAAACTACTGTTCACAGTTAAACTGCTATTCTGTCAATTAAGACAATGAAAAGAAAAAAAAAATTAAACAATGGTGAATGCCTCCATCATTTTGATGCGACAGGAAGATGTGCATAGGGAAGGAAAAACACCATACGTTACATGTGTAAGTGTGTATGTTACAACAACATTCAAATGCATACCATGTCATAAGCCATACATTCAAATACAAGCCTCCCATCCAATACTTCTCTTGCACCAGCTTTATGCAAAAGCCTATATAAACGGCCTCTGTAATAATATCTAATTACCATATTGATGCTAAGGGAATTAAAAGAAACAATGTGCCTGTTTGGTGCAGCTTAAAAGCTGTTTATTTCAGCTTTCAGCTTAATTTAAGCTATTTTGATGTGTTTGATTTAGCTTAACAATGCAGCTTATAACTTTTTGTAAGTCAGAAATCAGCTTATTCTTTGAGTGGGGCAAGAGATGCTTAATTTATAAGTCAGAAATCAGTTTATGTTCATAGTTATAAGCTATAAGCTGTTAAGACATAAGCTAGAAGCACTTTCCCACAGCTCTACCAAATAGGGCCAATATAAAATATTAGATAGATATTCTGTTACTATGGACAAGTTTGGGGGCGGAGTAACATCACCCATGAAAAGAACAATATTTGGGTGCCACTGAAATAGATTTTTTATGTTAGTTGTTGATTTTTATATTCCCCTCCCATTAGTTGGTTCACTTTTTGTTTATTTTTATTTTTTTCAAGTATATTAGTTAGTGTCATTTGGTTTTTATTAGTTGATACTCCTAATTAATGCTTCATATCATTACTACTAATTAATTATTGAAGTGATTAATAAAGCAGGTACTTTTTAGGTAATCTAGATGTTTGATAGGTTGGATTTGCATCTTTAGGTATTTTTCAATTCGATTTTCACAGTTCTCATGCTTTGAATCTATTCTCAAATAGAGGTCTTCACTTGAAATTTCGATTTTGATCGTGAATTGTATAGGGTAAGGATGAATCTAATGATCCGCTTTCTGGAATGGGTTTTGTATTTCTTACTAATAATTTCTTAGTGGTGGTTACCAAAATGAAATATCACTTGGCTGGTTCTGTTTTTGATTAAATAGACAATGGTTGTTTGCCAATGCCATTTTCTATTATGATAAGATTGCTAATTGTTTCAGTCTTTTTCCTGGTTCAGAATTGTTTTGTTGATTTCTGCCTCTCCCCTGCAGAATTGTTGGCTTGATATTCAAACAAGTTATTTTAGACCAAAAATGACTTAGATAGAATAGTACTTGGCTGGTTTTGTTTTTGATTAAATAGACAATGGTTGTTTGCCTATGCCATTTTCTGTTATGATAATCTAGATGTTTGATAGATTAGGGTAAATAATATAACGATTTCTTTATGGTGGTTACCAAAATATAATATCACTTGGTTGGTTTTGTTTTTGATTAAATAGAATGATGATTTTACAGTGTTGCAATGGTTCCTGTTGTAATTTTTTTTAGTTACATTTTTTTCAATTAAAGGCATATAATGATTTCTTAATGGTGATTACCAAAGTATAATATCACTTAGCTGGTTCTGTTTTTTATTAAATAGACAATGGTTGTTTGCCTATGCCATTTTCTGTTATGATAATCTAAATGTTTGATAGATTGGGGTAAATAGTACAATGATTTCTTAAGGATTTTCTGTTATCACTTCGATGGTTCTGTTTTTGATTAAATAGAATGATCATTTTACAGTGTTGCAGTGGTTCTTGGTTCTGGTTCTATTTTTTCAATTAAATTTTTTTTGCTTAAAGGCATTGTAGTTTTTTCCATAACCTTTTGGTGTGATGGCAAGAGCCTAATTATAAATGCATTGTAGTTTCTTCATCTTCAAGTTCCTTTTTTTTGCTTTATTTATATGTTTGCTAACATTGCAGTTTCTTCACTGTCCTATGAATTTCTTTATGTACTTGAATTCTTCTTTCCTTAAATTCTTCAGCTGAAGTTCCTTTTTTTGCTTTATTTATCTGTTTGCTAATCACATGTTTCCTTTTATTGCAGTTTCTTTATTTAGCTAAAATTTCTCACTCCTCTTTCTTTGTTGACTTCATTGTTTTTACCAGTTACTGAACTGAACTGATTCTCACCAAGGTAATCTCTTTTTCCTTTTCTTTCTGCTCTATTTTGTTATTCACAAAAGGTGCAAAAAAAAAAAAAAAACATTTGAACACCTCTTCTGGGTTTAGGTTTACCTACCATTTTGATAGCAAATTGTTAGAAACCTTTTTTTTTTTTTTCCTTCAACCCACTGCCTGCATATTCTAAACTGCTAACCCCAAATGTTGACTAAATTTTAGCTTTATGAAACACCAAAGCACCACAATTGTATTTTCCATAATGTAATTTCACAATTTCTTTGCAATTTCAATATTAATTTCTTTATTATTCGTTTTCTCCATCAAATGCGTTCATTCCGAGTACCCGTTTTATATCTGTCTTCTAAACCACAATTTCATATGACTTCTTTTCAACATGGGTCATGTATTGCTTAATAAATATTCAAAATGTTTTTAAGGTTGGAAGCAAAATGAATCTGAATGGGTGTAGGTGAAGATTGAAGAAGGTGATGGAAGGTGGTTACATACACAAAACTGATGGGACTAAACTGGACAAAATAAGTAGGGTTTTTTTGGCTGTATTGATTTGTAAATTATGAAGGAATTAAGTTAGTTAGAGTTTGTTGTTGAATTACCAAGCTAAGAGTTTGCTTTCTGAAGTTTATTTTATTAAATTCTTTCTTAAGAACACGTCCTTCTTAAATTTTCCCTCTAACCTTATGTGATCAATTAAAGGACGTTCCAAAAAGAAAGAATTGAAAAAAAAATAAAACCCAAAGAAAATATTGATTAATTTGTGTAAATTAATGTTTTTATCAGTCATTAATTTGTATCTGTGTTGACAATGTGTTGTGTTTGTTCGTAGTGTTTGTATTGGGTAACCAATAATTATTTTGCAACAATGTTTGTGTTTAGTTTGAATTGGGTGGTCTATAAAAAAACCTTTCATTAGTGTGACAATGCATGTGTTTGTTTTGAATTGGGTAGTCTCTTTTAAGTATCATATTGCTTTTTTTTTTTTTTTTTTTTGTATTTTACAGGTGGATGAAGACTAGAAGCGAATGGTAATATTGACTTTCTTTTTATAGGTCTACATTTTTTAAAGCTTAAGTTTTTCTTATCTCTGGAATGATTTTGTATTTATTGTTGTGTAAACTAAACGTGCACTTCTTTGATTGATGAGTGTTGAAAGAGTGGCAATCTCAAGGGCAAAATTTACACTATTTTTGGTTTCATTGTTGACAAACTTTGAAAATGATTAACATTGTATAAAGTTAAAGATTATTTAGAGGCAGATTGATGTTGTGTAAATTATTGTTGTATTTTTCTTATCAAATTCAAACCAAACTGAAACTGTATTTGTGTTTGTGTTGGAAAAATTAAACATGTTTGTATTTGCGGGTTTTAAAATCTGTTGCAGATGCAGTTGAGTGTCTCTCTCTTATTTTGGTTTCTATGGGTATCTATGAAAAGCCATGAAATTATTGTTGTATTTTTCTTATCAAAATCAGACCAAATTGAAACTGCATTTGTATTTGTGGGTTATAAAATCTGTTGCAGATGCAGTTGAGTATCTTCATTTTGGTAGAAGTGTTGGCAAGGTATGGATTTTTTTTTTTGAAGGTCTTAACATGCTTATTTCTTTGCATATTTTTTGTTATGCATTGTTGAAAATTTTCTGACCCAAAAAAATCTTACAGGTGGTTATTTGCATTGACTCGACTTTCAGTCAGCAAGCAGCAAAGTATAGAGTATGTGCGTGTTCAAATTGTGAGATGGGTTTTTATATTTGGTTAAACATCACTGGTTAGAGTTGATCTCAAGCATTGCCCATTTGCGGAGGTAATTTATCTTTATTGGTTGTAATTTATCTATATAGATTTGGTTAAACATCAAACACAGTCCTTTACAGTAGGTATGGTTAATGAACAGAAAACTGGTAGTGTAGTATGCTTAATACATATATGGTTGAAGATCATCTATCATGCTTAATACACCATTGAGTGTTATTCTGTCTTACTTTTTAATCTGAATGTTACTCTCTATTTCTTTTCTTTTTTTCATTATCAAGATGAGTTCAATTTGGTTGTTGATTTAGATTTTGTTATTTCTTTTTTTTTCCCTATTAGTTGGTGTGCTTTTTTATTTTTATTTTTTTGAAGTACTTTAGTTAATGACAAGGCTTTTTTTTTTCCCTTTGATTTGATGTCCAAGTTTGAATTTAGGACTTATTCGTTCTATTTTTTTATTTTTTATTTTAATACTAATACAATTTGTTATTGAAGTGATTAATTATTGAAGTGAAGAACATGAGCATGGAGAGAAGCCTACAGATCATCACCACATGTGGTGATGGTGTAGTTGGTGGTGGTGGTGGTTTGTTAGTGAAGAAAAGAGGGAGGCCAATAAAGTATGACTCAGATGGTAACTTGAGACTACCATTTATATCACCACCACCACCAGGTTTTTCTTTCTCACCTCATTTTCCATCATTATTTACACCGTGCCTTCAGGCACGGGCATACCACCTGGTTCTGGTAACTGCCAGCTGCTTGAGATGAATAGCTGAGTTCATCAAATCAATCCTTTAAATCAATCTTTTCCCTTGCTACAATTCAAGACTTCCTTCATCAAACACATTGAAAACAATAGGTATGGTTTAAATTGATTTTTATTTTTTTGAAGTACATCAGCTAGTGTTATTGCACATGGTTAAATCGGAATGGAAGTGTTTATTCATTCTCTTCATGGGTTCTAGGTTCATTGAAGCGTATGTGGAAATAATTCGATAACCTTATATATGGAGTGGAGAGCCTGAGTTGCTGATGGCATCCCACGTTCTCAAGTGAGTTCTATTCACTGTTTCAGTGAAGCATTTATGTTGTCAGTATGAAGCAATTTATGTGCAAAAAACAATATCATAGTTTTCATCAAAGTGTTTTTGCATATTGCCTCATATACAATGGTATTTGTCTATTTATTAGTTTAACAGAAGGGTTTGTTTCTGGAAAGTTATATTTGACACTGTTAGTTGAATTGGATGGGCATACATAGGGACATGTGAATGTGGGATTTCTGGGTTTTTGACTGTTTGTTTATCTAAATTCAAATTTACCTCTTATGGTTTGTGAGATTTTGTTTGTTCTTGGGTTTGAATCACACTTCAAATTTTTAAGTGGTTTTGTTTTAAATATTATGATGCTGAAAATTATGGTTATGTCTTAACTGTTATGATGCTAAAAATTATCTTCGATGGTAGTGCCGTTTTATTTAATCTCGATATTTTATGATGCTGAAAATGCTATTTGTTGCAAGTATGTCATATTTTGCCATTGATTAAACTCTGAGCTATTAGTTCACAATTGGTGGCTTGCTGCAACTGAAAATGCTATTTGATGCAAGTATGTCATATTCTGCCATTGATTAAACTCAATTGATTAAATTCTGGGAACTCTTTGAGCTACATTATTATTAAAGTTGAAAATCCTAAGTGATTCGTGATTAGATCAGGATTTAAAATATTCCAATTCCCAAATATTTAAAACACTCAATCTAAATCAACAAGCACTTACGAAAGTGATTTAGATTGTTGTTTTAAGAATAAACAATAAATCGACACAAACGATTTTTACGTGGAAAAACCACAATTGAAGAACCTTCAATTGTAATAAAAAACCACGGGCGAAACGCCACTAATCAATGCACTACTGGAGAAAGAAAGATTACGAAGATAATACACAAATTACCCAACTCAGTCAATTTGTCTTTGAATCTTCTGTAACTCTTTCACCAAGCCTTCGTCTTGGAACTGATCCACTTGAAGTTGAATCCACAGCTTCACTTGTCGAATTAACGACTACGTATAGAATCAAACGCCTTTGAAACTTTACGTTTGAATCTTCTGAATCCACCGAAGAATAACTCTCTTGTATGTATTCGATCAACCTCCTTGATGTATGCTTCTCAATTCATGAGTTTAATTCTCAATCAATGTTATCAAGGAAAAAACTCACAAAAAACTCTCCAGAAGAAAACCTTAGAAAACCTCAAAGTAGATCTGAAAGAGTAATCCTAATTTTTGGAGAAAACCAACTACTTATAGAAATCCGGATTCTGAAGCTCGCTCGAGTGAAGCTTCTCTCGCTCGAGCGAGGAGCTTATCTCGCGTGATTTCCATAAGTGCCCTCGCTCGATCCACGACACCTTCGCAGCTTCGCTTGAGCAAGGAGCTTATCTCACGTGATTTCCATAAGTGCCTTCTCTCGAGCCACGACATCTTCACTCGAGCGAACAATGAACACTCTTAGGTTTTTATGCAGACGCAGTTCTTCGCTCGAGCCACCAACTCTTCGCTCGAGCGCACATTCAACTCTCTCAAGTTTTTGTTCAGACGCAGTCCTTCGCTCGAGCGAGGACTTCTTTGCTCGAGCGAGCAACACAAAACAGTACAGAAAATTATAACTCAAACATAAAAGTTTGTTCGCAGGTTTGACAAGAATTAGGGACCTAACAATCTTCCCCTTTGTTAATACCCGGACAAAACTTTCTGACATAATGTCCTAACCAAACAACAAACTAAAGAATCCAACTAAAAACCAGGAAAGGAAACAACACTCGCAAACCAATCTTGATGGACAAACATTCTGAACAAATTAACCAATCTGCACAACATCAACTGAAGAAAACCATTATCAATCATCATAAGCAATTAACTGGTAATATAAACAAAACAAAATTTGTTGCCCATCAATCCAAGTGTTGCCTGCAAAAGTATACCATGAGTAGCATATACATCCATATATATCAAAACATATCCGAAAACATATCATATCCCATAACCAGCAAACATATCCCAAACCCTGTAAACCATACTCCCCCTTTTTGGCCGGGAGTGACAAACAAAACAGTATATACATCGGCAGAAATACTATCCAAGAGAATAAACCAAACACTGTGTAAGAGAATAAACCAAAAACTGTCACGAACTAAGACTCGGGTGGAGGTGGCTACTGCAGCTGAAGAATTGAAAGGATCTGTGCAAGCATGGAACTCTGCTCATCAAGTCTGCTATCAATGGCATCAAGGCGGCCATCCAAAAGATCAAGGCGACGAGTAACAGTCTGCTCAAAGTGCTGTAGCTGACCACGAAAAGAGCGAGGACGCAGCTCAGGAAGATCAGGGGCCGGCAGTGGCTGCCTCAAACTCCTCCTCCTCTGCAAGGGGATCATCATCACCTGCACCTGAACTTCCAACCCCTGACACACTCCCCCTCACATGGGCCTGACTCTGGGAGACTATCAATTTAGTAATGGGTTTGATAGGGTGAGAAAACTCATCATCATCAAAAAAAAGGAATATCAAGAGAAGTGAGAAAACCGGTAAACAAACACCCATAAGGAAGTCCCAACGACTTTCTACCCTCAAAGACCCCAATCATTTTTGAAACAATCATCTCTGGAAAATCAATAGGAAGTCGATGATGAATACAATACAAAACATAACCTTGGTCTTGGGAAATGTGGGAGGAATGGGTGGTGACATAAAGATCCGCACACACAATGATATTCAAAAGACGGAACCGAGAAAGCAACTCATTTTGCTGAATGAGTGCCCCAGCAAGCCAAGTCCGGTCAACTCCACATAATTCAGATGCAACACGATCAAAATCAACACCGGACCGAGTAAGAAATGGAAAATGACAATCACTAACTTCAGGAAGATCAAGAAATAGTTGAAACACATCCCCAGTGATAACAAGTGACTTCTTCCTATCCCAAGTCTTTAAGGATGTCGGAAGTTCTTTTTGAATGGAATGGATATTGCAATAGAATTCCCGGATGAGACTCAAATTTTGTGGACCGGAAAAATGCAACACTTTATCTCCGCCTAATGAATCAAATAAAGACCGAATGGTAAGAACCTCAAAGGCACTTGGGAAGACATTTCGTTCTAAATGGACTTTACGAGATGCAAACGACTCCCTAAACAACTTGGCCTTTTCTTTTGACTCGAACTTTGCAGTGTTGAAAGAGGGACGGGAAACAGTGGTTTTACAACGCTTAGATGACTCGGCCATGACTAAAGCAACCCAAACAGAGCAAGACACACACAAAAAACTAGTCAACCCACAACACAAGAGATGGACGACAAACAGCAAACCATAAACAAGACACCCAATAGCAGGAACAGAAAAACCCCAAAACAAAACACAAGTGACCAATCAAACCACATTAGTCCACCATTGGGTAGAAAATCAATGAAACTCATAGCATTAGCATAAGAGAAAGAAATGATTAGTAGTGCTAGAGAGACAACAATCATCCATTGAGAAAACAATATATTAAAGCCAGTAATAAATGAAAACATCAATGTATGAGAACAATAGAATCCCAATACCAAAAACAAAGAAAGCATGAGAATAACATTACTCCAACAAGCAGAGATGTATAGCAGTAGATACAAAGACCACAATTTGAACATTAAAGTGTTAAAACATGAAGTAAACCAAGTAATCAGGAAGTAATATAAAAAAACAATGTGCTAAAATCATAAATTAAACACTAAAATAGGAAGCCACTAAGATAAATAAATTAAACACCCCTCAGAAAAGAAAACCCCAAATCAAAGTCAAATGTTAAACCTTAGCAGTAAATCAAAGGCAAATAATCGAAAACATTAGCCGTAGAAGCAGGAGAGAGACTATCAACATGATAAAGGGACCAAAAACAACAATGATTAGACCGAGATGAGGATAGAGTATGGCCACAGTCATATAAGAAATGAAGAAAAAGAGAAAAAAAAAAACAAAATGAAAAGAAAAAAACTTACCAAACTTCGGAGAATGCAAAGGAGAGGAAGGAAAAATGGCCCAAAAACTACGCAAGAAACCTCAGACAAGGTCAGCAATGGAAAACATAAAAACCCTAGGGGAGAGAGAGAAAGAGAATATGAAGAAGGAGGGAAAAAAAATGAACTCAAAAGACACCCCTTCAGAATTTGAACCGTGATAGGTCGCTCGAGCGAAGACTTTCTCGCTCGAGCTAGGTCAATAATGCGCAAGGGTTCGCTCGAGCCAAAAACACAAGCTCTCAGGTCTAACTCAGTAGCAGAGCCACGCTCGAGCGAGGAACCCGTCGCTCGAGCCAAGAAGAAAAAAACAAAACCCCAAGAAAAAAACTTTTTTTTTTTTAACAAAAAACAAAAAATGCTCAATACCATAAAGTGAGACCTGGAACACAAGTAGAAGATCACATTGGGCCACAAATGACACTAAGATGAAATAATCTGCATAACATGAATTCTGTATAACTTGCAATTTTAAAAAATGACACTTGAAATCATGTGCAAGGCAGATAAAATATAATCAGTGATCATATGCTACATGGAACCTCTTGGGTAAAGACCTCAAATTTTTTCCAACAACTTTGGCTTCTGGGATTTTTTCTCCGAGTGTGAAATAGGAATTCACGATATCACTAAGTTTTGCATAGAAATCATCAAACATCTCATCTTTGCGCATAAAAAGGGTTTCAAAGGCGGAGGTGAGACGTTGAAGTTTTGACCTTTTGACAGAGGTAGTACCTTCGTGAATCATTTCAAGAATGTCCCAAGCCTCTTTTGCTACCTCACACGTGCAGGTATGACGAAATTCTTAAGGTGTGACGGAGCAAAACAGGGAATTGAGAGCCTTACTGTTCCAACTTGAGTTTTGGTAATCAGTTGTGTCCCATTTATCAAGGGGTTTAGGAATATCAGCTCCATCAATGGTGACAGTAGGTTCACTCCACCCATAGATCACGCAGTGCCAAACTTTCTTATCGATGGATTTTAAAAACGCTCTCATATGAGCTTTCCAATAAGAATAGTTTGTACCATCGAGTAAAGGAGGTCTATGAGTCGAGTTATCTTCACAAATAGAATCCATATCACTAGTCACACAAAATCACACTCCTATAGTTTTGATAAAAACAAAGAGTGACATGCTCTGATACTAATTGAAAATCCTAAGTGATTCGTGATTAGATCAGGATTTAAAATATTCCAATTCCCAAATATTTAAAACACTCAATCTAAATCAACAAGCACTTAAGAAAGTGATTTAGATTGTTGTTTTAAGAATAAACAATAAATCGACACAAACGATTTTTACGTGGAAAAATCACAATTGAAGAACCTTCAATTGTAATAAAAAATCACGGGCAAAACGCCACTAATCAATCCACTACTGAAGAAAGAAAGATTACAAAGATATTACACAAATTACCCAACTCAGTCAATTTGTCTTCGAATCTTCTGTAACTCTTTCACCAAGCCTTCGTCTCGGAACTGATCCACTTGAAGTTGAATCCACAGCTTCACTTGTCGAATTAACAACTACGTACAGAATCAAACGCCTTTGAAACTCAACATTTGAATCTTCTGAATCAACCGAAGAATAACTCTCTTGTATGTATTCGATCAACCTCCTTGATGTATGCTTCTCAATTCATGAGTTTAATACTCAATCAATGTTATCAAGGAAAAAACTCACAAAAAACTCTCCAGAAGAAAACCTTAGAAAACCTCAAAGTAGATCTGAAAGAGTAATTCTAGTTTTTGGAGAAAACCAGCTACTTATAGAAATCCGGATTCTGAAGCTCACTCGAGCGAAGCTTCTCTCGTTCGAGCGAGGAGCTTATTTCGCGTGATTTCCATAAGTGCTTTCGCTCGAGCCACGACACCTTCGCTTGAGCGAACAATGAACACTCTCAGGTTTTTATGCAGACGCAGTTCTTCACTCGAGCCACCAACTCTTCGCTTGAGCGCACATTCAACTCTCTCAGGTTTTTGTTCAGACGCAGTCCTTCGCTCGAGCGGGGACTTCTTCGCTCGAGCGAGCAACACAAAACAGTACAGAAAATTACAACTCAACCATACAAGTTTGTTCGCAGGTTTGACAAGAATTAGGGACCTAAAGCATGACAGTTTTTGAAAATATTTGGCATGCTTTTATTATTTGTGTTAAAACCCAAACTTCAATTGTTCTTTTAAGTTTAATGCCCTACAACTCAGCAAGATTATATTACCCGTCTATTGTTCTGTCAAGTTTAATGCCCTTTTTCCATTGTTGATTATGAAAACTTACAGGGCACTTAATTGCATTTATTGATTATGCCCTTTTTCCACATGTACTGAATCAAGTAAGTGTTTACTTCTCCTGATGGCATAGTTGGGCTCCAACTAATTGAAGTTTCTTCCTAATTTTTAAGAAAGGACAGGTGAACACGGGTTGTTTTGTTTGACCTCCCATTTGACTGTTTAAGCTTTATATATATAATATAAGCCCCAGTTGATAGACTGGAAGAAACAGTATGAATTAGGCTTGATGATTATATTTTATACTGTTTGATTATTGCATTGAAGTGCATGACTGGTTTGACTTTTATCTTGTAGTATTTACCATTATATAATTTTGAAACTTGAAAAACATTTTTGGCTTCTTTTGCTAAGTCCTTAAACCCAACATTTTTGGCTTCTTTGGCTTCTTTTACTAAGTCCTCAAACCCAACATCCCAAACATAGGCTATATAATTTATATTAGATCTGCAGCTCTTTTCCAATAAGATTGCCTTATTGTACTGAGTGCTTAATACATGCACTATTTTTGATCCATTATTTGTCGATCTCCATGATGGATTAATGAAGAAATTAATTGTTGTAAACAAAGGTAGTGCCATAGAATTTTAGTAATTAAAATGATAGCTATTCATCATTATTTACACCGTGCCTTCAGGCACGGGCATACGCTAGTATATATATAGATAGTATATATATACCTATTGTAGACGTCCCCCGAACGCTCCTGGGAGGGTGAGTCCCGTTCTGTTCATTTTGGGGTCACTACAGCTCAGGACTCTCAAATTGTCACGGTTCTAAGTCTGAACCAAAGAGTCCAAATCTGACAAATCGTTTTGAGAAAATAGATTTTTGAAAGAAGTGCCAAACATGGACTGCTTTGCCAGATACAGAGTCGCCACCTAAATATTTTATTTTGGGAAATTTAGGAAACCCTGACTCGTTGCCTAAGGCCACGTGTCCGTCATCACCAAAGTTGCCTCGGCTCGGGAACTTGGGTACGATTGGGGAAGGTCACTTTGTGAGCACCCCCGCTCGCCCGATCAAAGATCGGCCTCTACTAACCATGATATCTATTTTTGGAAACATTGTGTGTTCTTATTCCGGTTATTAGCCTAGGTTACTATGTGATGCGCACAGCATACAAGTATAGACTGGATCGCCTGAATTGGAACAAAATATTTCATGTTTATTTTTTGAAAGATGGTTTGCTACTCTCAAGTAGGCTTAAAATGCAGATTTTGCCACCCTCAGGTGGGCTTTAGAAAAGATGGTTTTGCCACTATCTAGTGGGCTTAAAACTCACAGTCAATGATTTGTTCCAATCCAACTAACCCAACCTTCACCCACAGGCATTCAGGTAGTTATATCACATAAGCATATAGCCTCATGGTAAGCATGCTATCATGGCATTCACTCACACGCATGCAAGGATGCTAAAGCATAAAACTCACCAAGTACTCCAAGCCAAAACAGAGACTACATTAGAAATCATTCATGATCCTAAGTATACAGAAATGCCTAATGCAACACATGCAAAAATGCAACTATAGCAGGCTCGGCTATTCTAAACATGGCATATGAAATGTTACAGCTAACATGTATTCAGTTTGGAATTGAAAATACGATGCAGTTAGTATGATGCGCCGAGCCCGGTGCATGCAATACAGATGAATGAAATGCAAACATGCTGTCATACTGTATGCTAATTGAAATATGCCCTAATCTAACTACCATAAGCGGATAAATAAAAGGGAAGAAAGACGTGGGGTTGGAAGACATACATCACACACACGCACACTTATTACAGTTGTGCCCTCGCGCAGAGGGTCCGAATAAATAATACAGTCCCAAATGAAAGAATATTACAGTCCAAATATTACAGTCCAAATAATATACAAATTCCTAATTAATTAACAAATTAACTAAGAAAGCTGTAAAACTGGCGTGCCAGCCAGGGACTGCCTTACTTTTGATGAATGATGTATGTTTAGGCTGCCTTGCGCAAAAATCCACCGGGATGCCCCAATTAGCCTCTGTTTAGCAGTTATTCTTGGAAAGCGTGCCGAACTCCGAGAGGTTGCTGATTCTTCATTTTGCTGCAACAGAGAGCAGGAAAGGGGCATAGCAATGTATTTTCACAAATATATGCATGCCTCGATCCTCGTACCACCAATCACGCATACCGAGGCATGATGGCCGAGGAGTTGAATTGCACAATTTAATATGGAATGAATGCACATGAAAACACAACAAGACCTAACTCCATCATGGATGATCCGGAGTGTCGGTGACTGGGGAATTGAGACACATTCCGTCACTCGGAGTACGAAATGCGCCTCGTTTCCCGTGCCCGGGCTAACTCCTATCCCGAACACGATGCAATATGCATGACGTGCATGAAATGCAACTAAGATACAATCCTAACATACACAATGTTATGAAATGGCATACACGCTATACGAGTTAATACACAACCGAGCATACACAATGCTATGGATGAAATGGCATACGCAATGCAATAATGGGCTTACACCAATATGAGAGAGCCTCAGCCGCACTCACATAGGAGGCCATCAGATAAAAACAAGACAACTCGAAATGCGTGCACGCGGGCACGCAAACTGAGAACCGACCCTCAGGCACCGAAATGCCACTCTAATGAGACATAACAAAGACATGGAATATGATATGCAAACATGCAAAAATCAGTAGCGAAATGAGGGGCAAAACAGCCCCGAAACAAGGCGAAATGACACCCGATGCATGGAATTCCTCCCGAAATGCAGAATTAGGTACATGAAATGGCTTACAGCTATACAAAGAAAGCATAATTGGCACATGAAATGAAAATACAGAAGCAAGGCAGCCCCAAAATCAGCACTTTTACAGTTCAAAGCATGGCCAAACAGCAAACAGAAACAGGGCAAAACTAGCATGCAAGAAATGGCCCTAAATGTGAGATAAAGAAGCAACTCACAATTACTGTCCTCAAACAGATTAGGGCTCTTCAACAAATTTGAAGAGGGGCCCAAAACATGATCTTTTACAGTTTATGGCAAACCACAAAAACCAGCATAGATATGGCTAAACTCTCATGTAAGAAATAGGCCAAAAGATGGACAAAAGAGCAAGTGGTAGATGTAAAGCCCAAACAGAAAAAGACTCTTCTACAACACTGAAGAGGGACCAAAAATAATGCATTTACAGTTGATGGCCGGACCCAAAACAGTATGCATACAGGCCAAAAATATCATGCAAAATATGGCCAAAAAAGAGAGATATAACACAAAGTGTGTAAAGGATGTCTCAAAAAATGAAATACCCTTAATGAAACATGAAGAGATGGCCAAAATAAGACTTTTTTCAGTTCTGAAAATCGTCCAAAAATGGAAGCACAATAGCCTAACAAATCATGCAAAAATAGGGGCCAAAGAGGGGGTATAATGACAAGTGGTACATGGAGGTCCCAAACAGTGATGAGCCCTTCTTCAATGTTGAAGAGGGGCTCAAAATAAGCCTATCTACAGTTTACATCATGCTCCAAAACAGATCACAAATAGGCTAAAAATATCATGCAAGAAAATGGCATTCAAGGAGGATATTGAAGCAAGTGCAATATGGAGGGCTCAAACAGGGTTGAGCCCTTAATGAAACAAGAAAATGAGCTCAAAAAAATGACCTTTTCAGTTTTGGTTGGAGCTCAAAACAGCAAGCATGTATGACTTACAAATGATGCAAAAATAAGCCAAAAAAAGAGGGAAATTGTGCTCACCCTTGAAGACAAGTCTTTGGTTGCTTCTTGGCTTGAGAAGTGATGGTTCCTAGCTGCTGGAAAGCTCCCCAAACTGCTGGAAATGGAGTAGTGGTGGTGGTGCTTGGTGGTGATGAAGAAATGAGGTGTAGGACTTGGATGTTTTGCTTGAAAGAGAGAGATAGAGGGAGATGTATCTATGAAACTTGAAGGCAATTTTTTCTAACCCTCAAGACCAATGTTGAAGCCTGGTTATATGGACCAAGGAGAGGGAGATATGGAGGGGAAAAGGTGGGGGAAAAGGACCAAGTCCTTTCCCCAAAGGCTGTTCCCCGGATGTAGATATTTTTGGGGGACAACAGCTATACAGCTGTAAAGTGCATATTGCAAGGATCATGACCGGCCAACTTTTGGAGTTGCAGGCGGCCGGCCGGCTACCCCCCATGGCCGGCCAGATAGGGGTCAAAAGGGTCAACTGGAATTTCTGGCCGGCCACCACAAATAGGTGTCCTCCCAGGTACCCTCAACACAACCCTGTGGTTCAAAATTGGAAACAGCAAAACAGGAGAGAGAACAGGCCATTTTTGGAAAGGGGTCAAAAGGGTCAGGTGGAATTACTGGCCAGCCACCAACTTTTGTTGTCCTTCCATATGTGTACAACACAAATATGTGGTTCAAAGTTCAAGAAAATGGCCCAAGGTTGTTCAACATTGGCTCGGAAGTGAGAAAAACGGGCGTCGGAAGGCGCCGGAGGAATAAAAACTGGTTGTTGAAACAATTTCTGGCCTCCCACCCTTCTACGGCCTTCCTGGTGATAAAACAGAGGCACCTGCCAAAAATGAACGAAAACCGATGCAAAACAAATGCTTGGGGGCCAAAACGCGCAATTCGAGGCCCCGAAAACTGCCTGTTAAGCACCGAAAGTGGCATTCGGCCACGAAGTGGGTCTCCCAGACCCCAGTGTCCCTCAAAAGGGAGTAAACTGGATGTATGCCAAAAATCAGAGCAAACGGAGATGGTTAGGCGGTCCCGAACCGAGGCACGCGGCCAACGGTCTCGAAAAACCGGAAACCGGGCTCCGAAATGGGCAAAATGGCCTACGGCCACTGAGAGATGGTCTACAAGACCTCTCCCTCCCCTCAGGAAAAGAAACAGAGAAAACCGAGTCTGGTTCGCAAACCGAGGCAAGGCAAAGAAGAGGGTTCGGAAGTCCGGAGGCAGGGCTCACGGCCGCGACTCTGAGACTTCTGAACGAGCGCGATATGCAACATCACCGAGCACTCAATCGGTGACGTCTGAGTCTTAGGGTCGGTCAAAAATGGGGTGTCTACAGTTGCCCCTCTTTGACAGAACTCGGAAGTCACAAGTGACGGGAGTGAATGTCAAAGCCCAGAGATGACCCATTTTTGACAAGGTCGAAGACTTAGACAAACGTACAAGATAAACAGAGATGTGCCCGCAGGCATGCCCGCAGGCAAAGGGGGCAAAATGCAAAGCGACAATGCAAGAAGCCGAAGGTAACTCAATGATCGTGCAAATGCAGCAAGCTGTAATGAAGCAAGTATTCACAAATAGATGCAATAGTTTTAAGCAAGAATGCAAAGCAACAACTACATTTCATGCAGTTAAGAATGCGGAGGATTATTCAATCCTCGCCACGTCTCACACGGAGAAGATACGATACCTGTGCGATTCGTCTGGTCGCACCAGCCTCAAATGAACCGTACATACAATATCGTGCCTGCAAAAGAGAGAAATTCAACAAGCACAATATGCTAACAACATATATTCAATGTGATTCCGAAAGTTTGACACACGCAGTGCCGGCGAGTGAATGCATCGCGATGCGAGAAAGGAACGTGCGTGACAACGCATGCTCAAGCAAAGAGGTATGACAATATCAAGAAATGTGCATAACAATGCAAGTATGTTCATGAAAATGCAAGTTACGTGCATGACAGTGCAAAACGAGCGTAAATCAAGGTGCCCGTTTGTTACGAAATGACGAGCAAGGAAACGCGTGTTTCAGCGAAGGTGACTCGATCACGGCCTCCGATCCACTTCCTGGAAAGGCTACAACACATTCAAAAAGGATACACTTTGATTGCGATGAATGATGATGAGACACATGTCAGAATTTGAAGCTGAAATTCCGGCGGAGCAATTTCGCGACAGAAAGTGCACTTTCCTTGAACTTTTTTCAGGTCCCGGGAACTCCAATCTTCCTCAAAATTTGCAGAGAGCTAGGTGAGCATGTGGGGGACATGGCCGGCTAGTTTTATGGAAGGGGGGAGGTGGCCGGTTGGTTTTCCAAAAAGAGAATGGCCGGCCAGCCAGAAAAGGTGGCCGGCCGGCTACCTGCCCAAATCCGAGGCTAATTTGGTCTTTTCACCTCCTTTGCTTTATGCTCTCTCACCCAAACATTTTGAGCCTATAAATGCAGCCACAAATCTTCTCCTCTTGCTTCCCAAACCATTTTCTCCTTCAGATCTGAGCTCCATACGCGTTTTCCAACGCCCTACGCAAGTTGTTTTCGCGAAAATATTCAGTTTCAAGCACTTTGAACTGATTAAATTTTGGTTTCGGGGCTTCTTTTCTCATTTTCGCCACTTGAGGTGAGTTTGTCTCAATATTTGGAAGATTTTCTCGGGAGTTGACTTTTGTTGACTTTTTTGTTTCCCGAGAGTTGACTTTTGTTGACTTTTTCCAATTTTGGCTCATTTTTGCTCCTTTTTGGAAATGGCGGGCAATTTCCCTCATGGTGGAGGCTTTCCGGGTGCCGGGGATGATTTTGATGCCATGACTTTGCCCCCGAGGGTTCGACCTTTTATTCCCGGGAGGTATGCTCCGCCAGCACATGTCCTTCCTCGGGTCGTTTTTCGTCATTTTACTGATTTTGACGATCGAGGACCTGGAGATCTCCTCTTGCGGGAGCCAGAGCATCACCTCTCCTATGAGGCACGAGAGGTATTTACTTCATTCTCTGCATTTTTCGTGCATTTCGTGCTTTTGCCATGCTTGAACACACAGTTTAGCTTATGACATAGTACTTTTGTTTGCATCCTGAACATGTAGCTTAAATACCTGAATTTTTGAACACTCGGCTCATTAATTGGGTGCGAACGCACGACACACATTAGTTAAGAAGTGAACACATGGCTCAAACACTGATTTGTCGAACACACAGCCCGAATTTGAATGGTGAACACACAGCACACACTGACTTAGAGTAGAACACGCAGCCCAAACTCTGATTTTCTGAACACGCAGTCCAAATTAAAGGTGAACACACAGCCCACCCTGATTGAGAGTTGAACACGCAGCCCAAACTCTGATTTCTTGAACACGCATCCTAGATTGATAGTGAACACGCAGCCCACACTAGTTGAGAGTTGAACACGCAGCCCAAACTCTGATTTCCTGAACACGCAGCTCAGATTGAAGGTGAACACACAGCCCACACTAATTGAAAGTTGAACACGCAGCCCAAACTTTAATTTCCTGAACACGCAGCCCAGATTGATAGTGAACACGCAGCCCACACTAATTGAGAGTTGAACACGCAGCCCAAACTTTAATCTCCTGAACATGCAGCCTAGATTGATAGTGAACACGCAGCCCACACTAATTGAGAGTTGAACACGCAGCCCAAACTCTGATTTCCTGAACACGCAGCCCAGATTGATAGTGAACACGCAGCCCACACTAATTGAGAGTTGAACACGCAGCCCAAACTTTGATTTCCTGAACACGCAGCCCAGATTAATAGTGAACACGCAGCCCACACTAATCGAGAGTTGAACACGCAGCCCAAACTCTGATTTCCTGAACACGCAGCCTAGATTGATAGTGAACACGCAGCCCACACTAATTGAAAGTTGAACATGCAGCCCAAACTCTGATTTCTTGAACACGCAGCCCAGATTGATAGTGAACACGCAGCCCACACTAATTGAAAGTTGAACACGCTGCCCAAACTTTAATTTCCTGAACACGCAGCCCAGATTGATAGTGAACACGCAGCCCACACTAATTGAAAGTTGAACACGCAGCCCAACCTTTAATTTCTTGAACACGCAGCCCAGATTGATAGTGAACACGCAGCCCACACTAATTGAAAGTTGAACATGCAGCCCAAACTTTAATTTCCTGAACACGCAGCCCAGATTGATAGTGAACACGCAGCCCACACTAATTGAGAGTTGAACACGCAGCCCAAACTTTGATTTCCTGAACACGCAGCCCAGATTGATAGTGAACACGCAGCCCACACTAATTGAGAGTTGAACACGCAGCCCAAACTCTGATTTCCTGAACACGCAGCCCAGATTGATAGTGAACACGCAGCCCACACTAATTGGAAGTTGAACAGGCAGCCCAAACTTTAATTTCCTGAACACGCAGCCCAGATTGATAGTGAACACGCAGCCCACACTAATTGAAAGTTGAACACGCAGCCCAAACTTTAATTTCCTGAACACGCAGCCCAGATATTTCACTCATGAACACACAGCTCATTCATTTCATTGGCACACAGCTCATTTATTTCATTGGCACACAGCTCATTCATTTTTATACTGACACATGTATTCATTCTGAATACAGGTCGGTTCTCGCGGTGTACGGGGATATGGCTCCACCGCCGCGAGGGATTGGTATGTTGAGCTCCCGGAGGCTGTCCGGGATTTAGTAGATCTGGCAGGGTTCGAAGCCTTCTGCATTGGGTTATCACGTTGTCCTGCCAGGAGGACACTGATGGCCGCTTTGGTGGAGAGATGGTGGGACACCACCAACTCCTTTCATTTCTCTGCCACTGGGGACATGACTATGACCCCTCTGGATTTTGCTGTGTTGACCGGCCTGGACATAGGAGGTTGGTCCATTCCTTATGACGAGGACATGGGCGAATGGGAGGCCGCTTGGATACATCTGCTGGGGGCCCGCCCGCCTGTTGACAGAGCTTCTGGGAGAGTCTGATACACTTGGTTCTCTTCCCACTTCCGGCGGGCGGAGATGGAGCCTGGGACTCCTGAGGAGACAGAGCAGTATGCCCGTGGTTTCCTGATGTTCCTCTTCGGGACTACTCTGTTCACCGATAGAGGGAACATGGTTGGGCTATATCTGTTGAGCGCTCTAGTTGACCTATCACAGGTCAATCGATACGACTGGGGTGGCGCCGGCCTGGCTACTCTTTACTGCTACATGAGCGCGACCTCCCGCGGGCAGGGAGATTTACTTGGAGGTTATTGGAGAGCTTCGGAGGTACTTTCTGTCCTCTTGATTTACATTTCTGCTCCTCATTACTTGTACATTGCACACACAGCGCACTTTACAGTCTGTATTTTGCCCTCAGCACTTTGTACTTACATTCTGCACTGCTTTTCTCAGCTATGGGTCTACGTATACTTGCTGGTATTAGCCCTAGAGTTGGAGGTTACAGGGCTTCTCATGACCCCGTACTCACTGGTGTTCGAGGGCCCGCACCGGCCGAGACCCCGAGAGACTCTCCTCTATCTACGGTAGTATTTTGACACTGTGCGCCCATCGGAGGTACTTCAGAACCCTCAGTTCTTTCCATTTTTATCTTTGATTTGCTCCACATATTCCCGATTTCTGATTGATTTATGCATTTGTTATCCGCAGATTACATGGCAGCCCTAGGCGCCCTTGGGTGATGGTCTCCGATTTCAGTATGCCGGAGGATCGGGCACCTCTCAGTATAGGGTCCTGCTCGAAGGACCGGTCGGTAGAGCATGGTTTATGGGGGAGCACTTTCTGCGTCAGGTATGGGGTTAAAATTCTCAGGACCCTCCCGCAACACCCCCAGTCAATATGCGGACTGCTGATAGGCTTTCTCACCAGGAGGTAGTCGGCGCTATGCTGGGTAGTGATGCCTTGCTACATCTCGAGGAGGGGGATTACGCCACCTACCGTCATACATATTTGATGCCTCCATTGACGGGAGTTCGCACCCCGATGACGAGGTCTGCTGGTACGCCATCTTCGAGCTAGGCCCGAGCTCGGGCTGCAGACGCCCCTTCCACCAGCAGGGCTGGTACATCTAGAGGTGGGGGTAGACCGGTTCCCCCGATTCCTCCGACTCTTGCTCATCCTGGGTGGCCGGATATGCCGACTGAGCTGATGGGGTGGTAGTATGGGACCACCTCTCCGACTTCGATCCCGTTAGAGCCTCCGATGCCCGGTGATCGATACGCCATTGATCCCGACTCACCACTGGTATGCTCCACTGTTTTTCATTTATCATCCAAATGCTTAGACATTCCTTTATTCACTGATGATTATGAGCTCCTATTTGCAGCCACCTCGAGAGTACGTGGAAAAGGTGGTCGGATTGGTGGCCTCACTCGAGGGCATGGTCCTGCGGAGGGAGGCATAGTTGTCTATCGCGGGCATTCAGGTACCCTTCAGTTTTCTGGCATTTATCATACTTCTGATGACATGTTGATTTCTACTGCATCGATAGGCTACCTGTGTAGAGCACATCTGACACACACCCCACTTGTACACTGTATTTACATGCACTCATTTCAAGTAGTTTTTGCTTGTATCTGCATCTGATATACATATTCGGACTGATGTATTTGAATTGAACCCTTTATTTTCAGATGCCCCAGGTGTACGCTCAGCCGCCGGCCAGGCCACCTGGGCCTCCTTGGGGAGCTGGGCCATCTGGGCCCTTTCACAGAGCTGGGCCATCCAGGCCTTTTCACGGAGCTGGGCCATCCAGGCCTTCTCAGGGAGCTGGGCCATCCAGGCCTTTCCAAGGAGCTCGAGGAGGGTCCTCCCGCAGACGCCGGGCACATGTCATAGAGGCAGAGCCTGATGAAGAGGAGGAGGAGGTCGCAGACCGTCAGTCAGAGACATCTGCTGAGGAGGGGGACTCCGGTCTTGGTTCCGGGAGTGGAGGCGAGGCTGAGGGGGATCCTGAGGACGACAGCTCCGACCCGGATGATGATAGTGATGCAGAGGTTGTCCTGCAGAAGAGGTCGAGGAGGGCCTCTTATTCCCGCTCCTGAGAGCACAGACGCGTCTGTTTTCCTGTTTTATTCATCTTTTTGCTAGTAGTTGTAGCACATTTGTACATTATCAGGCAGTTTATTTTCTGTAAAACTTGTGCCTTAGTCTGTAAAATGTTGTAACAAACAAGACATGATGGGATGAAGCAGCTTTTGAAAAAAGTATTGTATTTTAAACACTTAGCATCATATCGCATCATTTTGCACCAAAATGAGATTGAATGGAAACGTATATTGCTCATTTTGCTCAGTCAGGTAGTGAACCGACGCAACAACTTAACTTTCTAAGATATAACAAAACCTCAGGAAGTTTACAACTCAATAAGCAAAATACAACAGCGTTGACAACACAAATAAACAAGGCTTAAATAAAGATTGCTTAAACAGAGAGCAATGACTAAAAAACACGAAACACGACAGCTCGACAAACAACTCGATAAGCAAAAAGACAACTCGATAATCAATACAACAACTCGATAAACAAAACTCAACAACACAAAGTGTACTCCGGACGATCTGGACAACGGAACGCATCCGAAACAGAGGGAAACGAAGGCCTTTGACACATCCGTTGCATGGAAATGCTCAAAACTTTCCCTTGGAGGGTAAAACAGGGCCAAGGAGGTACACTGGAGCATGGCTGGCCACCTTAGGGAGCCGGCCGGCCAGTTTCATTGAGAGGGGGAGGTGGCCGACCAGTTTTGTAAAAAGCAAATGGCCGGCCTGCCAGAAAAGGTGGCCGGCCGCCACCTGTCCCTGCAGCTGCCCAATTTTTGACACGTGTCCTCCTGAATAGTGTTTTTCCCTCTTTAAAAGCCCTAGCTCCATGGTTCATTCAAATCACCTCAGTTTTGCATCAGAAATGTAGGCGTTTCTTGTTGAAAACCTCACAGCTTGGATCGCTTCTCTAGATGGTTCCGAAAAGCTGAACTTCCGGGGTTTCGGCTTGAATGCACTGTTCACGCTGAGTTGCACTCCGTTGCACCTTCCTTTCCTCCATACCGCGGCGAGGTTTTGGAACCCGGTGACGCACGTCTTTAGCTTCGGCGGGCAAGAGGTATGTCCGACTTTTGAAGATTTTCATGTTTTGATGGAATCTGAAGGCCTTGAAGAGATCTTGCCCCAGATTCGCTTCGGTCATGCCCAGGCTTTGGGGCGGATGTGCGGACTCACCGCGCATGATGCTCGATCTCTGGCCTGTAATGGGGGGCTGGACATCCTTGGTTTGATCCATCGCTTTTCTGACGCCGGTGACCGCAGCAACCATTATTGGCAAGGTTTCCGGCAACACGCCCTTTGCTTGTGCTTGTTGTCCCACTTTCTGCTTTCCTCGGGCTTCGGCGGAGCTAGCATTCATCTGATCGAAGTTGCCCAAGGCTTGAGGGAAGGGAAGAGTTGCATTGCCATGACCCTGGCTGAGACTTTGATGGGCTTGGATGCTTTTCATCGCCGGGAGACGACTAAGTTTGCTAGGAGTCCACTGCTGCTGCAGGTAATGTTTCCCACCCCATCTTACATATGTATTTGCTCACATCACTCGGCCCTCAGGCTCGATTTTTCTTACAAAACCCTTATCTTCCTTTTCTCTCATCGTACATCTCTCTATTCTTTATTCTCTCATTTTTTTCATCCCTCCCCAGGTATAGTTAATGGACAAATTACAGGTCGTGGACTCTTGCCCGGTCTACTCAGCTAGAGGCTATTTCTTTCGACAGCGCCTAGTCAATGCCCTTGACGAAAGGTGGTGGTTTGACTGGATGTGCAATTTGTCCGCAGATCGCATTGCTTGGCATTGTCCTTGGCTCAATCTCCCGGCAATGAGCTATAGCATGTCCCGGCTGATCGGGATCCAGTTGGTTGGTCTCACCCACTGTGTGTTCTACTTCCCGTTCTGGTTCCTGCGCCAGTTCGGTCATGATCAGATTTGCCCTCCAGAGGGGATTGAGTACCCGGCTGCTTTCTCAGTCCGAGGTGCACAACTTGCCCGATATGCCACAACATGGAGGACTAGAGAACTTCTGGCCCCTGCTCTCACTTTTAGTAGCACTTTGTCTGACGAGTGCTTAGACTGGCTCAACGAGGAGGCACAGGTTGGGCATAGCTTGGCGTAGGAGGCTTCGACCAGCTCTGGGAGGGGGCGCAGGGATGCTTGACTCGACTATGCCCCAGATTTGTTGCTTTATTAGAACTTTCAAGTTTTCTTTATGAATGTAATAAAAAGCAATTTCGATTGTATGCAAGAGCGGGAGAACTCTGTTTTGAAATCAAAGAAATTGAAAGTTGTGGTACTGAAAATTTTCCGCTTTGGTCCAAAAATGGTCTCAGTTGTAAAGAGATTAATTTGAACAAAGTCAACTTTTACTAAAACTTTTCAAAACTATTTTCGATGTGGATCAGAACTGGACACGCCTAAGATCTGTCACTGAGATGCACAACCCCAGATCCCTACAACTGGAGAGTTGCCCCTAGTTTGAAGAGTACCGTGGCACTACATGGCAACGGAAAGTTGCCCCTAGTCTGAATAATGCTGCACCGTCGTGGCAACGGAAAGTTGCCCCTAGTCTGAATAGCACTGTACCGGAGATCACGATAAATGCTGATGGATAAAGATGACTGAGATGGTCAAAATGGACAAAGTTGATCGGGGAAAAGTTTATGGCTGAACTTCAAGGTGAAGCTGCCTACGTATCCCGAAGATGGGAATCAAGCCTTACGTAGTTCAAGCTCAGGTTCGCTCGGGTATTTTCACTCTCCTTTTACGCTCTAACTTTTGCCAAGGCCGCCCCTTGCGGGTTTTCAACCTTGCGAGCTCAGTTTTTATATTTTCTATTTTTTTGTGCTCTGACTTTTGCCTAGGTCGCCCTTTCGGGTTTTCGGCCTAGCGAGCCTCTCAAGGATAATATTTCTTCAACTTGTCCATATTGATCGGTTGTGAGAACTCCAAGCCATCTAGATCCATCAGAACCACAGCTCCACCTGACCAGATAGCTTTGATGATGTAGGGACCAGTCCAATTAGGTCTGAACTTGCCCCTTGGGTCGTGGATGGGAGCTCGGTTGTCCTTGAGCACCAAATCTCCTTCCTTTAGATTCCTGGACTTAACTTTCTTGTTGAAAGCCCGGGAAATTCTGCCCTGATAGCCTTGGACGTGGTACAGTGCTTTTAGTCTTCTTTTATCAAAAAGCATGAGTTCTTCGAATCTGCTCTGCTGCCAATCTGCTTCGGCTATTTGACACTCGGCCAATACTCATAACGACGGAACCTCAATCTCAATGGGTAGAACGGCCTCCATCCCATAAACCAATGAATACGGAGTTGCCCCGGTAGAAGTTCTGATTGAAGTCCTGTAGCCCCACAGAGCGAATGGCAGCTTATCTGGCCAATCCCGGTAGGTTTCCACCATCTTCTGCAGTATGCGTTTGATATTCTTGTTGGCGGCCTCGACCGCTCCGTTGGTTTGCGGCCGGTATGTAGATGACTTATGAAAAGCCACGTTGTATTTCTCCAACAAGTCTATCACTTCCTTCTTGAAGTGGGAACCATTATCTGAAATTATCTCGTTTGGGACCCCATAGCGACAAATGATGTTGTTTCTGATAAACTTCGCGACGTGTGACGCCTTCAACACCGCATATGATTGGGCCTCGACCCACTTCGTGAAATAATCTATCGCAACCAGGATGAACTCATGCCCATTTGACCCCTTCGGGGTGACAGCCCCGATCACATCGATTCCCCAAACTGAAAATGGCCATGGCGAAGTCATGTTGTACAGCTTCGACGGCGGGATGTTCATGCGGTTTGCATGAATCTGACACTTGTGGCATCGCCGAACGAAACTAATACAATCCTCCTCCATGGTGGACCAGTAGTAACCCTGTCTGAGGATCTTCCGTGCCAGCATTACCCCATTCATGTGTGCGCTGCATTCTCCTCCATAGATGGCTTCCATCAGGCGCTTCGATTCCTCGGCTTCTACACACAGCTTGTGCATTCCCAGATGGCCTCTCTTATGCAGCTTACCCCCACAGATGATGAACTGAATGGCCATTCTTCTGATTGCCCTTTTATCCTTGGCATTTACCCCTGGCGGGTATACTTCCTTTTCCAAGAAATTCCAGATATCATAATACCAGGGGTTTTCATCCTGAACTTCATCTATGGCAGCAATCGACTCGTAGGCTGGTGCAAACTTCTGGTCAAAGACGACTTGACGCATCCAGATTCCAAATGGGATGTCTATCATAGAAGATAGAGTTGCCAAAGAATCTGCGAACCTGTTATTCTCTCTTGGAAGATGAGCGAAGTTTAGCTTCTCAAATCGATGGATTAGCAAATCCAAGGTTTGGTGGTACATCATCATATTTTCTTCCTTGACTTTCCAGTCTCCGTTTGCTTGAGATACAACGAGGTTTGAATCCCCAATGACGTCCAACCGTCTTGCCCCTAGTTCTAGGGCTGCTTCTAGGCCGGCAATGCACGCCTTATATTCAGCTTCGTTGTTCGAGACTTTGAATCGGAGTTTGAAGGCTAGAGGGATACGGGAATTGTCGTGTGCTATCAGCAACACTCCTATCCCATATCCGTATTGATTTGACGCTCCGTCAAAGTACATCGTCCAATATTCGTCGTCGATATGCAAAATGGCTTCATCTGGGAATGAATACTCGACTGCTTCACTTCCTTCCGTTGGATGGTCGGCCAAGAACTCTGCCACTACTCTTCCCTTAACTGACTTGCGCGTCACATATTTCAGATCGAATTTGGAGAGCAACAGCAGCCAACGAGCTAGCCTACCTGTAAGTGCTGGTTTCTCGAAAAGGTATTTGATGGGATCTAGTCGTGAAACCAACATTACGGAGTGAGCTAACAAGTAATGTCGCAGCTTCCTGGTAGCCCATACCAGAGCTAAGCAAGCCTTCTCGAGCGAAGTGTAGCGGGTCTCATAATCCAACATCTTTTTGCTCAAATAGTAGATGGCCCTCTCCACCTTATCTTCCGATTCTTGTGCGAGCATGCAGCCCATTGTGGTCTCAGTCACTGAGAGGTACAATATCAACGACTTCCCCGGTTCTGGCGATGACAACATGGCGGGTTTTGCAAATATTCTTTGATCTGTTCGAAAGCTGCTTGACATCGGTCGTCCCACTGGAACTTCTTGCCTTTCTTCAGAAGACCAAAAAGTGATTCACAAGTCAAGGTTAATTTTGAGATAAACCGTCTTATGAATTGCACTTTACCCAGAAAGCCTCGCACCTCCTTTTCAGTCCTTGGTGGTGGCATTTCTAAGATGGCCTTAATCTTTGAAGGGTCGACCTCGATGCCCCTTTGTGTAATCAGAAACCCCAGCATTTTCCCGGCTGTGACACCGAAAGTACATTTTTGAGGATTTAGCCGCAACCGAAATTCTCTGATCCTTTGGAAAAACTTTTGCAAGGCGGTGTAGTGGCCCTCTCTTTCCTTGGACTTGACAATCATGTCGTCCACGTACACCTCAACCTCTTTGTGGATCATGTCGTGCAATATGGTGGTCGCGGCACGTTGATAAGTAGCTCTGGCGTTCTTCAACCCAAATGGCATTACCCTATAGCAGTATGTCCCCCACGGGGTGGTGAATGCAGTCTTTTCTCTGTCTTATGGTGCCATCACTATCTGATTGTACCCTGAGAAGCCATCCATGAATGAAAGTAGGGCATGCCCTGCCGTGAAATCCACCAACTCATCAATATGCGGTAAGGGAAAGTCGTCCTTCGGACTAGCTCTGTTCAAATCCCTGAAATCCACGCATACCCGGATCCTGCCATCCTTCTTCGGCACTGGAACGATGTTGGCCAACCAAGTCGGGTATTCGGATACCTGCAGGAAGCCTGCGTCAATCTGCTTGGTGATCTCTTCCTTAATCTTGAGAGCCTAGTCGGGGCGGATCTTTCTGAGTTTCTGTTTGACAGGTCGGGTCTCGGGGTCAAGGGGGATTCGGTGCTGTACAATCTCAAGATCGATCCCAGGCATGTCCTCGTAGGACCACGCGAAAACATCTTTGAAATCTTTTAGTAAAGCGACTAAGCGCTCGCGTTCCTCCGAAGACAGCGTGGACCCGATTTGGACCAGCCGCGGGTCCTCCTCAGTACCAATGTTCACGGTAATGATTTCATCAGTTAAGGGTTTAACAAACCTCTCCTGCTCCTGCTCAATTAAGCGTTGCAAAACCGGAGGAATTTCTTCCTCGTCGTTTTTATCAAAGTTTTGAAAGTCTAAATTTAAGCAATAAATTAAGGGCACAGAGAAGTACTCAGAAACCACAGTCAATTGATTCTCATTAAGCTCATCCAAATCGTCCGAAATCTCGGTTACATTAGACTCAAATGAAAAAGAGAAAGACGACCTGGGCATAACTGTGGCATCCTGGTTATCACCCCCAGGATTACCAGACTCAGACTCGGTCGAGCTGGAACCTGATTCCGACTCACAGGACTCGGTGGAATCAGATTCCGGCTCACTACCTGACCCGGTGTTGCTGGATAAGAATCCCTCTTCGTACTGCCAAGTGAGAGAGGGTGCGATAGATGCATCCAAGATAGTCGCTGGAAGGCCCGCAGCCATTTCATCCCCAATCATGGAAACCGAGGAGTTATCCCCCAAGCACATTTGGTCGATCGAAGGATCTGAGAGTAGACTTACCAGCGTTACCCCCATCTCAAGTTCGGTGCCCTTAGAATCCACTGCCTTGCTCTGTTCAACCTCAGCTGATGGGTCTGTCTACTCTTCGGCAACGTCATCCCGGGTAATTGCAAGTCTAAGAAAATCTCGAAACCAGGCACGCGCTTCCTCTCCGTGTTCAGCCATGGTTTTGGGAAGCCGCAAAATGGAAAATCTTCTCCCTCCCGGACGAAGCGTCCGTTCAGGGTACCCCAGATGGGCCTATGCATTAATTCAAAAGGCTTCCCAGCCTGCTTTACTCTGGCTCTTCCGACCATTTCTTTTCCTTTCCTCACCCAGTCCTCTTTGGTGGGCAGATAACCCAGTCCAAAGGTGTGAGGGTTGTGTGGCACTTCGGCCAATGCTGAGACGCCCTTCCGGCCGCTCTTTCCCAATCCCATTCCGGGGATGTGTTGTACCTTGTTCATGAGGTAGACGGATTGAGCACTGACGTACATCCCCTCATTCACAGCCATGATATTTTGTACTACTCGAGCCTCAGCCAAAGTGAACCCGGATAAGAACACATCCTTAATGCCGTGCTCGATCTCCAAAACAGGCGTGGACACTTCCGGCGGCGGATGGATTGATGAGTTCCCAAAAACAATTGCTACCCCCTTCCCGTGAGGGTACTTCAGCATCTGATGTAGAGTGGAAGAGACTGCCTTGACCTGGTGCATCCACGGTCGCCCCAAGAGTAGGTTAATGGTTGCGGGAACGTCCAAGACATGGAATTCGATGTTGTGTTGTCCTGGACCAACCTGGGTCTGGATCTTGACAGTCCCCATCACTTCCCTGCTAGTGTTGTCGTAGGCTCTGATCACTTGAGTGGTCGGCACAAAGTCTGCGGGCTTCAACCCGATTGCATACGCTGTTCTGGTGGGGCAGACATTAATAGCGGACCCGGTATCAACAAGTACCACCGGTATCCACTTGTCTCTACATTCCACGAAAATGTAGAGGGGTTTGTTGTGATTTATGCCCTCAGGCGGTAGTTCCTTGTCTGAAAAGGTCAATGCCGGGAAACCTCCTCCCGGGAAGACCAGCCCAACCAGCTGCTCTGGTGTAGTATCGATGGAGAGTTTGGACTTGTCCATAGCAGTTAAAACAGCTTGCCTATGTACCCGCGAAGCCATAAGCAGTCCCCAGATGGAGATGTCTGCTTGTATTTTCTTTAGCTGTCTCAGCACAGCTTCCTCCTCAATCTGTTTCTCCTTTTGCCTTTCGGCTTCTTTGTCTTTCCTGGATGCCTCGGGTTGGTCCAGGTGTGGGGGCTTGAAGTACCGCCCACTTCTCGTCATGTGATCCACTTCATCAAGATACCAAGTGTCATCCGGTTGGCCACTTCCCCAGTCTTCGTCTGTGTGGGCAAGACATAAGTCGTCGTCTTCCCACCGCATTCCGCTGGCAGCCAACAGACACCTGTCTGGCTCCGACCCACTCGCACTCGCAGTGCTCTCCGTCCACATGCTCGCAGCATTCTCTATCTTCATGCACACAGCACTCTCAGTCCCCTCAGGGCCCTTAGCTTTCCTAATTCTCTCGGCATCCTCAAACCTTTCTCATTCCAGCTGCATCAGTACAGCCGGCTGTTCAACAATTCCCGTATCCATAATGCCCAAGTCTCGAGCGGAATTCTTAGCACCGGCGCTCTCCGGCGATATAACTTGACTTCCGGCCCTTCCGGCCACAACTGATACTCCTGCCCCTGCCTGGCTCTGTTCTGGTTGGGATTCCCCCACTTCATCTGGTTGATCCTCGAGCCATCTAGTGGCCTCCGCCGATTCCTCATAGTCGAACCAGTTGATTGCCGAATCCCCCGGTTCCTGGTCATCGAAAAATTGCAGGTTAGCGAAGTCCTCCTCTATAGCTGTCAGGTCATCTGCCCCTTGCCTGAATCCATCTCCCTGGGTTACACACAGTTCTCCTGTCTCTGGCAATTCTATGCCCAACCCAATCTGGCTTGTTGATAGGATGTACTCGCTCGGATTGTAGGCTCCCCCAGCAAAACTCTGTTCAATCCCAGATTCAACAATCTTATTCTCTCCCGAAATCTGCCCTGCCCCATCTTCGGTGGTCACCACCGTTGGCTCTGGTTGGGTTGTGGAGATGTCCAACATGCACAAAGAGTCGGTGCAGTCGGGAAGGAACACCTCCGGCTTGGGTAGGTGGGATGTGGTGATATAAATACTAGGATCGTAGGATGCGACCCCAGTTTGGATAAAATTGATTCTGTTGGGAGGGGGAGCTTGGTTATGTGGTGGGAGAGGATTGGTTGTGACATTGGGTTTATCGGGAGGCGCGATCACTTGCTTGTCAATAAGATCCTGGATCTCGTGACGTAATCTGTAACAACGGTCGGTGTCGTGACCATGTTGTTGGTGATACGCGCAGTATTTTGATGGGTCATGAGAGGGAGGGAGTGGATTCGGTAGTGGCTTCGGCTCCAGGGGTTTCAAATGCTTTTTTCTGATCAATACCCCCAGAGCTTTGGTCAGGGGCATGTATAAGGGTGTGAAGGTTCTTTTGCCTCGAGGTTGGAATCTGGTGGTTTGTGTGTTGCTTCCGGACGCGCCGGAGAAAGGTGTGGCCGCCATGGGCCTTGGAAGGGGAGGGGGAATGGTGGTGACCATACTTACCTCTGTACCTCTTGCAGTCGCAGCGCCACTCGAGCCTGCATTGTTGTTACGGTTGAATGTTCTCCGGGGTTGCTCCCGGTCTTGGTCAATCAGACCTTGTTTCATGGCATCCTCAATTTGCACCCCCATCTCGTGTAAATCTGAGAAGGTGGGGAAGGGGATTACAATCATTCTTTGCATCAGCTTTGGTTGGAGATTGCGCACAATCATCCGGATTTGATCTTTATCGGTGGGCCTCAAGGTCATCATCGACGCCTTTGCCCTCCACCGGGTTACAAAATCAGAAAAGGTTTCCTTGGGCTCCTGCCTTGTCGTTTCGAGATCACGAGTAGTAATCTCGATCTGGGTGTTATATGAGTATTGTGCGACAAAGGCCTCGGCCATTTCATCCCAATTTCTTTTGACCTCATCCTCTAGCTTTGCATACCAGGTGGCGGCTACGCCCGACAGGGTCCGGCCAAACAGTGAAAGCTTCTGTGGTCGGGTCAGGCCCATTGGCCGCAGGATGTCTGAGAATGGCCGCAGGATGTCTGAGAGTAGCCGAAGATGGGCCATAGGGTCGCCGGACCTGTCAAAGCGGTCAATTTGCGGCATTTTGAACCTATCGGGCAATGTCACGGCTACATCGGTATATCCATCCTCGATGTCCGGAATAGCTTTCACCCCTTCCGATTTCTTGAAGAGCTTCTCAAGTTTGCTCAATTTCAGAGCTGTATGGTCAATCTCAAACTCAAAGGGAGAGTCCGGGTGATTGGGTGTATGGGTCTTGGACAGTTGTGGCGGAAGCGGGGGCGGAGCTGGCCCCGTTGGGAGGTTCGTGTCCTCTTGTAGGTTATGGATATTCGGCATGGTGTTTTGAGTGTTTGGCGGAGCATTTTGGGCAGTAGTTGTCTGCTCAGGTAATGGAGCCCCTGCCGGAGGAGGCACTTGATGTGAAGCAGATGCTGTATTCTGTTGTTGCAGTCTGGTAATCAGCTCAGCCTGCTGGGTCATAATCTCGGCCTGTTGCTTGGCGAGCTCATCTCGGCGAACGGCATCCTGCTGCATGGCCCGCATGGTTTCTTGCATTTGGCGCACCATCTCCTCAATTCCTGTTGGTGGCGCCATACTGTTTTGATCAATCTGAACTACTGGCAGATCTATCTCTATAGCAACAATGGAGATCTCAATCGAACTGTCCACTAATGGGGGAAACCACTGTTCTAGTGATCTCTGTTCAGATACACTGTGCTTTCTCTGCCTTCTTCTGATAACAGGGGGTTGAGAATGGAACACTGGCTGTCCGTTAATTAGATCCTCAGATCGATTGAGTCGGCGACCTTGTGTCCAAATTGATTGGGGGGTATCTGCTGGGTTTGAAGCAATTGTGCCAGAACTGCCCTAGACAAAAGATAAATAAAGCAATAAGGAAATAAATAAACAGATAAACGGACAGCATAACAGCGTAAAGTAAATGCATGACACACAGCCGGGCATAACAACACACAGTCGATAAGCAGAATACACACTGTCCTCAAACACTGATTATTATCCCTGTATCACTGTCCCCTAAAACTGAATCTGATACCCACAGATAACTGATTCTCAAATACTGGCTGATGCCCGCAGGCCTGATACCCACAATGCTGAACTGATGCCCGCAGGCCTGATACCCACAATACTGAACTGATGCCCGCAGGCCTGATGCCCAAACTCATATACTGATACATGCATTCCTGTAGAGACGCACTCTAAAGCACATAACAGATAAGTGAGAGCCAAAAACACCCCTATGTTGGGGTAGGGTTTCCCTGTCCTATTTTGTCAGGAGCTAGGGTTTCACTACGCACGCAGCGGTTTCAAACAACCTATAAACGGGTAAGCAACCTGTCCTAGTTTGGAATGGTCACTATAGATCCGAATATGCACTAGGTCGAATGGTCAAAGAGGGTGCCCCGGTAAAACCGGGGTTTGTGTTCCCATACTGGCAGAGCCCACAACCGGTCAGCTTTATGGTCATGCCTTGACAAGACAAGCCTCCGGCAAACCGTTCAGGAATAGCAGATGGCAAACACGGTGTCCTAGGCGCACCAATGCAAATGCAATGCAAAGAAAAACACAAGTGTAGTAAAAAACAGATATCATGAGTTCGAGTCAAGTTCTCTAAATCCCCAGCGGAGTCGCCAGAAACTGTAGACGTCCCCCGAACGCTCCCGGGAGGGTGAGTCCCGTTCTGTTCATTTTGGGGTCACTACAGCTCAGAACTCTCAAATTGTCACGGTTCTAAGTCTGAACCAAAGAGTCCAAATCCGACAAATCATTTTGAGAAAACAGATTTTTGAAAGAAGTGCCAAACATGGACTGCTTTGCTAGATACAGAGTCGACACCTAAATATTTTATTTTGGAAAATTTAGGAAACCCTGACTCGTTGCCTAAGGCCACGTGTCCGTCATCACCAAAGTTGCCTCGGCTCGGGAACTTGGGTACGATTGGGGAAGGTCACTTTGTGAGCACCCCCGCTCGCCCGATCAAAGATCGGCCTCTACTAACCATGATATCTATTTTTGGAAACGTTGTGTGTTCTTATTCCGGTTATTAGCCTAGGTTACTATGTGATGCGCACAACATACAAGTATAGACTGGATCGCCTGAATTGGAACAAAATATTTCACGTTTGTTTTTTGAAAGATGGTTTGCTAGTCGCAAGTAGGCTTACAATGCAGATTTTGCCACCCTCAGGTGGGCTTTAGAAAAGATGGTTTTGCCACTATCTAGTGGGCTTAAAACTCACAGTCAATGATTTGTTCCAATCCAACTAACCCAACCTTCACCCACAGGCATTCAGGCAGTTATATCACATAAGCATATAGCCTCATGGTAAGCATGCTATCATGGCGTTCACTCACACGCATGCAAGGATGCTAAAGCATAAAACTCACCAAGTACTCCAAGCCAAAACAGAGACTACATTAGAAATCATGCATGATCCTAAGTATACAGAAATGCCTAATGCAACACATGCAAAAATGCAACTATAGCAGGCTCGGCTATTCTAAACATGGCATATGAAATGTTACAGCTAACATGTATTCAGTTTGGAATTGAAAATACGATGCAGTTAGTATGATGCGCCGAGCCCGGTGCATGCAGTACAGATGAATGAAATGCAAACATGCTGTCATACTGTATGCTAATTGAAATATGCCCTAATCTAACCACCATAAGCGGATAAATAAAAGGGAAGAAAGACGTGGGGTTGGAAGACATACATCACACACACGCACACTTATTACAGTTGTGCCCTCGCGCAGAGGGTCCGAATAAATAATACAGTCCCAAATGAAAGAATATTACAGTCCAGATATTACAGTCCAAATAATATACAAATTCCTAATTAATTAACAAATTAACTAAGAAAGCTGTAAAACTGGCGTGCCAGCCAGGGACTGCCTTACTTTTGATGAATGATGTATGTTTAGGCTGCCTTGCGCGGAAATCCACCGGGATGCCCCAATTAGCCTCTGTTTAGCAGTTATTCTTGGAAAGCGTGCCGAACTCCGAGAGGTTGCTGATTCTTCATTTTGCTGCAACAGAGAGCAGGAAAGGGGCATAGCAATGTATTTTCACAAATATATGCATGCCTCGATCCTCATACCACCAATCACGCATACCGAGGCATGATGGCCGAGGAGTTGAATTGCACAATTTAATATGGAATGAATGCACATGAAAACACAACAAGACCTAACTCCATCATGGATGATCCGGAGTGTCAGTGACTGGGGAATTGAGACACATTCCGTCACTCGGAGTACGAAATGCGCCTCGTTTCCCATGCCCGGGCTAACTCCTATCCCGAACACGATGCAATATGCATGACGTGCATGAAATGCAACTAAGATACAATCCTAACATACACAATGTTATGAAATGGCATACACACTATACGAGTTAATACACAACCGAGCATACACAATGCTATGGATGAAATGGCATACGCAATGCAATAATGGGCTTACACCAATATGAGAGAGCCTCAGCCGCACTCACATAGGAGGCCATCAGATAAAAACAAGACAACTCGAAATGCGTGCACGCGGGCACGCAAACCGAGAACCGACCCTCAGGCACCGAAATGCCACTCTAATGAGACATAACAAAGACATGGACTATGATATGCAAACATGCAAAAATCAGTAGCGAAATGAGGGGCAAAACAGCCCCGAAACAAGGCGAAATGACACCCGATGCATGGAATTCCTCCCGAAATGCAGAATTAGGTACATGAAATGGCTTACAGCTATACAAAGCAAGCATAATTGGCACATGGAATGAAAAGACAGAAGCAAGGCAGCCCCAAAATAAGCACTTTTACAATTCAAAGCATTGCCAAACAGCAAACAGAAACAGGGCAAAACTAGCATGCAAGAAATGGCCCTAAATGTGAGATAAAGAAGCAACTCACAATTACTGTCCTCAAACAGATTAGGGCTCTTCAACAAATTTTAAGAGGGGCCCAAAACATGATCTTTTACAGTTTATGGAAAACCACAAAAACCAACATAGATATGGCTAAACTCTCATGTAAGAAATAGGCCAAAAGATGGACAAAAGAGCAAGTGGTAGATGTAAAGCCCAAACAGAAAAAGACTCTTCTACAACACTTAAGAGGGACCAAAAATAATGCATTTTACAGTTGATGGCCGGACCCAAAACAGTATGCATACAGGCCAAAAATATCATGCAAAATATGGCCAAAAAAGAGAGATATAACACAAAGTGTGTAAAGGATGTCTCAAAAAGTGAAATACCCTTAATGAAACATGAAGAGATGGCCAAAATAAGACTTTTTTCAGTTCTGAAAATCGTCCAAAAATGGAAGCACAATAGGCTAACAAATCATGCAAAAATAGGGGCCAAAGAGGGGGTATAATGACAAGTGGTACATGGAGGTCCCAAACAGTGATGAGCCCTTCTTCAATGTTTAAGAGGGGCTCAAAATAAACCTATCTACAGTTTACATCATGCTCCAAAACAGATCACACATAGGCTAAAAATATCATGCAAGAAAATGGCATTCAAGGAGGATATTGAAGCAAGTGCAATATGGAGGGCTCAAACAGGGTTGAGCCCTGAATGAAATAATAAAATGAGCTCAAAAAAATGACCTTTTCAGTTTTGGTCGGAGCTCAAAACAGCAAGCATGTATGACTTACAAATGATGCAAAAATAAGCCAAAAAAAGAGGGAAATGGTGCTCACCCTTGAAGACAAGTCTTTGGTTGCTTCTTGGCTTGAGAAGTGATGCTTCCTAGCTGCTGGAAAGCTCCCCAAACTGCTGGAAATGGAGTAGTGGTGGTGGTGCTTGGTGGTGATGAAGAAATGAGGTGTAGGACTTGGATGTTTTGCTTGAAAGAGAGAGATAGAGGGAGATGTATCTATGAAACTTGAAGGCAATTTTTTCTAACCCTCAAGACCAATGTTGAAGCCTAGTTATATGGACCAAGGAGAGGGAGATATGGAGGGGAAAAGGTGGGGGAAAAGGACCAAGTCCTTTCCCCAAAGGCTGTCCCCTGGATGTAGATATTTTTGGGGGACAACAGCTATACAGCTGTAAAGTGCATATTGCAAGGATCATGACCGGCCAACTTTTGGAGTTGCAGGTGGCCGGCCGGCTACCCCCCATGGCCGGCCGGCTTGGGGTCAAAAGGGTCAACTAGAATTTCTGGCCGGCCACCACAAATAGGTGTCCTCCCAGGTGCCCTCAACACAACCCTGTGGTTCAAAATTGAAAACAGCAAAATAGGAGAGAGAACAGGCCATTTTTGGAAAGGGGTCAAAAGGGTCAGGTGGAATTACTGGCTGGCCACCAACTTTTGCTGTCCTCCCATATGTGTACAACACAAATAGGTGGTTCAAAGTTCAAGAAAATGACCCAAGGTTGTTCAACATTGGCTCGGAAGTGAGAAAAACGGACGTCGGAAGGCGCCGGAGGAATAAAAACTGGTTGTTGAAACAATTGCTGGCCTCCCACCCTTCTACGGCCTTCCTGGTGATAAAACAGAGGTACCTGCCAAAAATGAACGAAAATCGATGCAAAACGAATGCTCGGGGGCCAAAACGCGCAGTTCGAGGCCCCAAAAACTGCCTGTTAAGCACCGAAAGTGGCATTCGGCCACGAAGTGGGTCTCCCAGACCCCAGTGTCCCTCAAAAGGGAGTAAACAGGATGTATGCCAAAAATCAGAGCAAACGGAGATGGTTAGGCGGTCCCAAACCGAGGCACGCGGCCAACGGTCCCGAAAAACTGGAAACCGGGCTCCGAAATAGGCAAAATGGCCTACGGCCACAAAATGTAGCCCACGGCCACTGAGAGATGGTCTACGAGACCTCTCCCTCCCCTCAGGAAAAGAAATAGAGAAAATCGAGTCTGGTTCGCAAACCGAGGCAAGGCAAAGAAGAGGGTTCGGAAGTCCGGAGGCAGGGCTCACGGCCACAACTCTGAGACTTCTGAACGAGCGCGATATGCAACATCACCGAGCACTCAATCGGTGACGTCTGAGTCTTAGGGTCGGTCAAAAATGGGGTGTCTACACCTATACATATACATATTTTAAGGTTGAACAATTGATCATAATTAAGTTTTGGAATTGTTATTTTTGTTACATTCACATCTTTTCTTATTTTATTATTTAGTAATGATATATAAACAAAATTTGTAATAAAAAAATATATATATATATATAATGATGTGTCACATTCATGTCTAGTTATTGAAAGTTAAAATTATGATTACTATAGTTCATAATTGTAAGAATGACATTACCATATCATTTGTATTCAATTCTACATAAAAATTATGTATGAATATTATTTCCTTTATTCTTTTCCTTTTTAAAATTTACTCTATAAATGGTTCTTTATTAAGATTTTTGTTGTAAAAATTATTTTTAAGTGCTAACCAAACACTAGAAAATAAAAAGAAAAAAAGCATTGTTGGACAAAATCATTTTACACGAAAATTATTTCAGTGTAAAATTTTTATTGCAAAACAAACGGAGCCATAAATATATATATATATATATATATATATATTGGCATATAAGCATGTTGACCAAAATATGGGTAAAATAGCAATGAAAAAACATCCAATTTAAAAATTAAAAAAAAAATCATGTAAAATACAATTCTAAATATATAATACTTATCGGATTACAAATAATTTCATAGGAACTATGACTTTCACTAATTTTCCCGTTGAAGTATTTCATGGTCATGATTTTTGTGATAATCAAAAAGGGAAAAAAAAAAAAAATCAAAACACTACACAAAAAGGAAATGCTCTGTGCATTTCGCCACTTTGTTGATGCATTTTTTGCATGTATTATACTTTTTCATCAATAAAACTTTATTTTGCTGATCAAAAAATAAAATAAAAGGAAAATCAAAATCAAAACACAGCACAACAGGACAAGAAAGGTCACTCTTCTCCATGTAAATGTAATACACACATATATTGATAGGGGATATGAATGAGAGTTATTAGTTAAGAGGAAAGAGTTGCAGAGTCCGGAGGCGGTTAGGGCCTTCAAATTCCACATAATATGAATTATCAGTGGAGTAATAAAATTTCACTGTTTCGCCTTCCTCGAGTTCATAAAAGTTTGCAAATGCGATCCATCTTTTTGGCTCCAACATCCTTTTAAAATCAACACTTATTGTCATTTGAAACTCCCATTGCCTTCCTGTTTGATCCCATACAACAATGATGCCATTTCTTCTCGTAGGTAAATCACTTGCAGTCAGCGGTATCTCCAACGTGTCTGTAACATCCTTGTTTGAGAGCACCTTCTCAAACCATTTCCTACTTGAATTCATTCTCCTCAAGACCTAAACAAATTAAATGTATTTGTAGTTCCAATATATACATGTGAATGCATTATAGCATAAATTTATCTAAAAATAAAAAAAGAAATAAACCAAAACACAACCTACCATTACAACAAATAAGAGTTTTAGAGACCAAATGTTTTAGTCTCTAAAAGTGAAAATTTTGTTGCAAAAGATATTTAGAGACCGATTTCTATCATCGTGAGAATAGTCGCTAAAAGATCGTTCCGAAAAGTCAAAAATAGGGCTTTTAGCGACAAAATTTTGAAAATGTCACTAATAAATAAACTTTTAGAGACAAAATAATTTGATCTCAAAATTGTTTATTTTTTTAGACAAAAAATTTGGTACCAAATATATAATAATTCATTACTAATATCTAATTTTTGTTGCTAAAAATATAATAACGATATTTTTCGCAACAAAAATATTTAATTCCAAAAAATTAATTTTGTCCCTAAATTTTAATTCCCAAAACCTTAATTTTTTATAGAATACATATATTTGCGTCAATAACACTAAATAATTTTCTTGGAGAGACCCTCTAAAAGCTTTTGAGAGAGATGTTGATAGTTGTGTCCTTATGGTTTTAAAGAAAAAAAAACATGAAATGGTTGGTATATATAGAAGATAGAAAGAGTGTTAAGCTGTCAGTCATTCTCCTGAGTATCTTATTTTGTAAAACGTTATTAAATTGCTTAACAATTGCTCAACAAGTGCCTGGGAAGTTTCGTTAACAAAATTCTTTTTTATGAATCGAAAAAAACAAAATTCGTTTTTGAAATTTAAGAAAATACATAAAAATTGAAGAAAATCAGAGAAAATATCTTTTTTCTTATTCAATGAATGAATCATTATACAGAGAACTAGTATTTATACAGAATGGATACACTTAACCTGACCATAACTATTTAACTAAACTATAGTTAAATTCTAACAAACTAACTACCTAGCTAACAAACTAACTACCTAGCTCTAACAATACACATGTGACTCTAACAATACACATGTGATTCTGAAGCTTGTGCTGGCTGCTACTGTAGGCTCTGTTTAGCTGGCTGCTGCTGTAAGCTCTGTTTAACTTTGCTTGAGTTACAGTTACTGTAGGAGCTGCTGCTTGAGCTGCTGCTTGAGCTAGGAGCTGCGGCTTGAGTCTTATCATCCCCCGTCAAACTCATAGGAGAGGGAAGAACTAAGAGTTTGCGTTGAAGATATTGAAACCGAGCCACAGACAAAGGTTTAGTGAAAATATCTGCGACTTGATCAGTGGTAGGAATGTGACAAATGTGAAGCTTCTTGGCTGCAATTCGTTCTCGAACAAAATGGTAGTCTACCTCAATATGCTTAGTTCTAGCATGAAACACAGGATTGTGGGACATAGCAATAGCAGACAAGTTGTCACACCACAAGGTAGGAACAGGTACAGGACAGTGCAGTTCTGCTAACAACATACCAAGCCAACTAAGTTCAGCGGCGGTTTGGGCTAAAGCTCTATATTCGGCTTCGGAGGAAGACCTAGACACAGTTGGTTGCTTCTTGGCAGACCATGAAATTAAGTTGGGACCAAGGTAAACACAATACCCAGTAGTGGACCTTCGATCCAGCACATTACCAGCCCAGTCTGAGTCAGAGTAAGCATTAAGAATGAGAGGACCACTGGTGAAATGGAGGCCATGGTCTAATGTGCCTTTAAGATATCTGAGTAACCTTTTGACAGAGGCAAAATGACTATTCAAGGGGGCTTGCATGAATTGGCAGGCATAATTAACCGCAAAGGCAAGATCTGGTCTTGTAATTGTGAGGTATTGAAGAGCGCCTACTAAACTTCGATATAGAGATGGCTGATTAAAGGGTAAATCAACATCAGAAGAAAGCCCAGGAGTTTTGGTAGCCATGGGAGAAGAGTAGGACTTGCAACTGCTCATGCCTGCTTTAACTAGAATTTCAGAAGCATACTTCTGTTGAGACAGAACATACCCACTAGAGGTCTTGGTGACAGAGATGCCCAGAAAGTAATTAATAAAGCCCAACTCTTTCATAGAAAATGTAACATGCATTTGTTGAATGAGAGAAGCAATATAAAGAGGATCACTGCCTGTAAGCAAGATATCATCCACATATATGAGGAGAATGGTAATAGAAGTAGGGGTCTTGAGAACAAACAAAGAGGAGTCACATTGACTAGGAACAAAATTCTGAGAAAGAAGAAAAGTTGAGAAGGTAGAGAACCAAGCGCGAGGGGCTTGTTTTAAACCATAAAGAGCTTTGTTTAATTTGCAAACTAGATGAGATTGAGAAGCATTAACAAACCCCTGTGGTTGAACCATGTAGACCTCTTCATCAAGTACACCATGAAGGAAAGCATTGGAAATGTCAAGTTGTTTGATTTGCCAATCAAAATGTAGTGCAAGACATAATAGAATTCTGATGGTTGGTTGTTTAGCCACAGGACTAAAAGTCTCATGATAATCCACTCCCTCAGTTTGAAGAAAACCCTTGGCAACTAGCCTAGCTTTATATCGAGCTATGGTGCCATCAGAATTCTTTTTCAGTCGATAAACCCATTTACAGCCAATGGCCTTTTTGCCAGGTGGTAAAGAAACTAATGTCCAAGTACCTTGCTTGTGAAGAGCAGCATATTCATCAAGCATGGCAGCCTGCCAAGCAGAGAAAGAAGCAGCTTCTGAATAGGTTTGAGGTTCAAGAGAAACAGTGGAAGTGAGAAGAGAAACAGAATTAGAAGAGAAAGGAGGTTGTCTAGATTTAGACCTAGTAATCATGGGATGAGTAGTTGATGGAACATAGGGAAGATTGATAGAAATTGAAGAGATAGGAATAGGAAGAGAAGAATCAGTAGTCAGATGATCCGTAGTCAGATGAGGAGTAGCAACTGAAGAAAGAACTAGCTGTTGGCAAGGAGAAGCTGCAGGAGTAGGAGTTGCAGGAGGAGGAGCTACTGCGGCAGAGGAAATTGGTTGGTTCTGCTGTGAAGAAGAGACAGGTTGCTGCTGGGAAGATGTAGTAGCAGCAGGAGGAGAAGCTGCTGCTGCTGAGAAAAAAGGTTGTGGCTGCTGTGAAGAAGAGACTGACATTTGTAAATCAGAAGAGGAACTAGAGGAAGGAGACTGAGATGGATCAGTAGGGTAAGCTGGCCAGAAAAATTTAACCAATTGAGAGACTGTAGTGGAAGAAGAAGAAGAAGTAGAAGGAGAAGAAACCTTGAAGGGAAAACAAGACTCATAAAAAATGACATGTCGGGAAATGTAAACTTTGCCAGATTGAGGATCAAGACACCTATATCCTTTAATAGAAGGTTGATAACCAAGAAAAACACAAGGTGTGGATCTTGACTGAAGTTTATGAGTAGTATAGGGCTTGAGCCAAGGATAACACTTGCATCCAAAAGACCTCAAGAAGTGATAGTCAGGTTTTTGTCTAAACAGGACCTCATAAGGAGTAAGATTATTGAGTTTGAGAGTAGGATGCCTATTAATCAAGAACACTGTAGTGGCAAGAGCATCAAACCAGTAGATTAAAGGAAGAGAAGAGTGATGCATAAGTGTAATGGTGGTTTCAATGAGATGCCTATGTTTTCTCTCAGCCACACCATTCTGAGAAGGTGTATGGGGGCAAGTCAACTGATGATCAATCCCTTTCTGTTTAAGAAACACCTGAAATTGAGTGCTTAGATATTCACCCCCATTGTCACTTCTTAAGACTTGAAGTTTAGTAGAGAATTGTGTCTCAACAAAAGCTTTAAACTCTAGAAATTTATAAAAGACTTCACTCTTATAATGAAGAGGGAAGAGCCAAGTAAATTTGCTAAAATCATCAATGAACAAAACATAGTATTTAAAACCTGAAACAGATGAAGAAAAGGGGCCCCAAACATCTGTGTGAATGAGGGCTAAAGGTTTATTTACAGTAGCATTGGACAAGCAAAAAGGTAACCTATGACTCTTGGACACACAACAATGCTCACACAAACTAGAGCCTTTATTAGTCAAAGAAGAAGAAGAAAAGCCTAGGTGATGATGAGAAATGATGTGATGAAACTTCTTGGTGGAAGGATGGCCAAGACGAAAATGCCAAGCTGAAGCAGATGCTGTGGTTGGGGTAGAGCAAGCAAGACAAGCTGGAGAAGAAAAGGTAGCAGCAGAATCAGAGGAAGAAGAACTGAAAGGATACAGTCCATTGGAGTAGCAACCTCTATACAGAATTTTCTGAGTACTCTTGTCCTGGATAACAAAAGAATTCTCATCAAAAGTAATAGTACAATGATTGTCCATGGCTAATTGATGAACTGAAAGTAAATTGGAGGAAAGAGTAGGGACATGGAGAAGTTTAGTAAGTTGGAAAGGAAATGAAGGAGTTGGAAGCAATCCTTTACCAGTATGAGCTATAGGAAGTGTGTTGCCATCTCCTACTGCTACCTGATCTGAGCCCCGAAAGGGTTGATATAGAGAGAGATTGTTCAAATCATGTGTCATGTGAGTTGTTGCTCCAGAATCAAGAAACCAACTGTTGGAGTCAGATTGTGGACCTGTGCTTGCTGCAACATATGCTTGCGGATGGCTGGGAGAGGCTGAAGAACCAGAAAAATAATTCTGAGATTGAGGCTGAAATGTTGCATCTAGTCTGTACCAGCAGTCTAGAGCAGTATGGTTTCCTTTTCCACAAATCTGACAGATCATAGGACTGGAGCTTGAATGAGGACTGTTTGTGTGTGGACTGTAGCCTACATTAGGACTGTTGGTATGTGTAGCTATTCTGCCTCTCTGAGACGGAGTGCTACCTCCTTTCTGATGCTGAAAACTATGACTGGGTTGGCCTCGAAATCTACCCCCATCTCGGCCTCTGAAAACACCTCTGCCTCTATAGGAGCCTCTAGAACCTCCTCTATGAGAGTAATTACTTCTGTAAGCAGTGTAGGCAAAAGAACCAGGAATTTCTGAAGCATGTGTGTGCTTAAGAGCAGATTCCACATGTATACTTTCAGAACAGAGTAAGGCACTGAGTTGATCCAATGAGATAGGTTCAGACCTAGCTCGTATGGTAGTTTTTAAAGCATTGTATTCTTCATGAAGCCAAGGCAAGCTGATCTGATATCATCTTGAAATGATTCAAATATTCTTCCATGGTGGATCCTTTCTTAACAATTCGATTTAGTTTGTTCTTCAATTGATAGATGTGAGACCTTGAAAGAGAAGTAAATCTCTTGGCAAGAACACTCCAGACTTCTTGACTGGTTTGACAATGAATGACAGTGGTAAAGATGGATGGAGAAAGTGTAGCAGTGATGCAGCTTAGTAAGTGTGCATCAATGGTGCACCATAGAGTGTAGTTTGGATTTAGAACTTCAAGATTAGAATCTAATACAACCGATGGAGGACATACCTCAGATCCATCCACATAACCAAGAAGCTTTGTGGCTCGCAAGATATTCTGCAACTGATTTTTCCAAACTATGTAATTTGAGGAGTCAAGTTTGGTAGTGACGAAGGCATTAAGATTGGAGATTAACAAGGTGAGATTTGAAGGCAGTGGGATAGATGAAGACATAGAGGTTGAAGAAGATGGAACAGCAGCAATGGTGTTTGGGGAAGTCATGAAGAAACTGTTGCTGAAGGATCAAGGCTCGTAAGAGCTTAATGCTCTGATACCATGAAGAAAATCAGAGAAAATATCTTTTTTCTTATTCAATGAATGAATCATTATACAGAGAACTAGTATTTATACAGAATGGATACACTTAACCTGACCATAACTATTTAACTAAACTATAGTTAAATTCTAACAAACTAACTACCTAGCTAACAAACTAACTACCTAGCTCTAACAATACACATGTGACTCTAACAATACACATGTGATTCTAAAGCTTGTGCTGGCTGCTGCTGTAGGCTCTATTTAGCTGGCTGCTGCTGTAAGCTCTGTTTAACTTTGCCTGAGTTACAGTTACTGTAGGAGCTGCTGCTTGAGCTAGGAGCTGCGGCTTGAGTCTTATCAAAAATATGTTTGCATTTTTTGATTTTTTGATTTTTTGATTTTTTTTTGACAATATTTAATTCTAAATGAACATCACCAGAAGGTGGTCAGTAGGAGTTTGCTTTATAGGCTAACCTAACAACATTAACGATTATCATTAAGAAGCATATGACAATAAAAAAAATTTACAATCCCAATTTACTAATTAGGGTAAATTACACCATTGCTCCCTCTAGTTTAAGTGAAGTGTTATTTTTATAATTCTAATTTAAATAATTTAATCCATACATTTTCAATTTTGTTGCAATTTGATCCATCCATCACTTGTCATTAGAATTTAGAATGAAAAAAAAAAAAAACTAGACGGACCAAAATGAAAAAAAATTAAATAAATAAACTATAGGGACTACTGATGTAACATATTCATTACACAGTGGTCCCTATAGTTTTTGTTTTATTTCACTTTAGTCTCTCTAGGTTTCAAAATATTAACAACACATGATAGAGATCATATTGTAATAAAATTAAAAGTATAAAATTAAATTGTTCAAATTGAAATTATGGGGGCCAAAGTGATATTTCATTCAAACTAGTGGGACCGGTGATGTAATTTACTCTACTTTTTATCTATTCTTAAGTATTTTAAAAAAGGATTTGGCTTCTTTTAAGTTATTATCTCAACTTGAGAGAGTATTTGGGATTGTTAGGGCCATTTTGGGATATATTTCAGTGAATCGAACTATTCACTTTTGAAGAGTTGATGAGAAGAATATTCATGAAAAAATCAAGGTGATTAAACATCGGTAGCCCTATGTTTGAATCATATATATATATATATATATATATATATATATATATATATATATATATTTTAAAAAAATGAATGACAAATATAATTTCAAGAATAACCATTTATTTTTTATAATACTAATGTGATTCAAAGATATAGTTATCGATATCCGATCATCTTAATTTTTTGCACGAATATTTTACTCAACGAGACTTAAAAGATAAAGGATTCGGATCATCAAAATTTGCCCAAATAAATCTACCAAACCTAAATGCTCTTTTAAATTAAGATGACCAACTTAAAAGAAACTAAAAAAATTAATAAACTTTTCACATTAGTCTATTTATTTTTTCACATATATCAAGACTAATAATAATAACATTTTTTCAAGATGTACATAAATCAAGTAGTACAACTTTGGGGTTATAAACGGGCTTATAAGTTCATTTTGCCAAAAGAATTAACATAGGGACTCAGATTAGGAAAAAAAGATTGAGAGCTTTGTATATAGAGCTCTAGAGGAGCTCTAATGAGCTACTCTCCACCTATGATGTGATATTTGTGCCTTGTTTTTTCTTTTCCTTTTTTTTTTTTTTTTATCACATCACTAGAGCCCAAGTTAGAGTTTTTGATTTAGAATTCCGTATCATTTCCCTTCAGATTAATTCACCCAAAAAATTTTGGGTGGATGATTGTAAGGTGAAAATTAATTTATGTAGTGTTTGATTTATATATAGAATAAATTTGAACTATAAGATGAAGATTTTGGATAATTTCTGAATTGATAAGGGTAGATTTGTAATATTGCTGTTGTAAAAAATAGTTCAAGTTGTTTGGCATGTCTATTTTTGGCCAAAGAATTGAGTTTTAATTAGTTAAAAAAAAAATCATTATCTAAAAAAATTAAAGGATGAATTACATTAACCTCTCCTTAGACTTGAAAAAAAATATAGTAGATTTCATAAGTTTGACACTCTTTGCACTCTTTTATGGATGTTCATCAATAAGTTTTTCCTTCGCTAATAAAATAAAGATATTTAGTTCTTTTAAAATTTTAATTCATATAATACTTTCATCAGAAAATCATTAATCGTATAAACAAAAAATAATATTTTCAATTCTTTTATATTAAAATATACATTTTACTTTGTGTATTTTTATATTTTTATACAATTTGTATAGTTGTTGTCGGTTAAACTCTACTATAAAAAAAATAATATAATTATATCAAAATTCTAAAATTTATTATATTTCTTTTAATTTAAAAATATTGGCAAAAAGATTAATATAATTTATTCCTAACAAATTTATGAAATTATTTGAAGTCAACAAATTGACATTTTTAAAAGCTTGATTGTGACAAGCATCTTACATCGTATCTATCTTGTGCGTCATCATCAGTCTTTGTCACATATGAAACTTTCGGAACAATTTTCATTGAGGAGGTGAGGTTATGATGTGACACATACAGTTATTTATGAGGAAAAAATTATTAACAGCAATGATTCATCCCACTAAAAATATCACCACTAATAGCACCAATGCATTAAAAAAGTAAAAAAAAAAAAATACAACTCCAAGAACAAAACATCACATCATTAATGGCGGGACCCACTGCCACCTAATTAGTGGGAGCACTAATTAGTATTCCCAAACATTTTTCAAATTATTAATTCATCTAGGTATCATGTGATTATATTTTTTATCAATCATAATTTATTATATCTTTTTATATTTTTTAATTACTCAAGAATTGTTTGGCATGTTTTAAATGAATGCACTTTTTGATTTTTTGAACTAAAAAGTTGAGGAAAAAAAGATTATTGTTTGGGATAATTTTTTGACTTTTTACAAAAAAATGTGAATTAAAAAGTTGTATAAATTACTGTGTAGGAGAAGATTGAGATATAATAGGCAGTACGATGTGATATCCTAAGGGGCAGCGTGTGCAGAGTATAGGCTAGGAGATGGTTTCCTCATTTTCTAGCATTGAATTAGACGGTACTGTTTGGTTCATAGGGGCCTACCACGGGTCCCATTTTGCTAATTGGAACTGTTCAATATGTAGAACTCGTCGAGTACGATTTGCTTGTAAAAAATCACGCTGATCAGATATCGATTGCTATCTGATCGGATATTTTTTTTTTCAACCGTTAACTATAACACCATATATTTTTTTATATAAAACTTATTTGATCATGTAGTTAGCGATATCCGATCAACGTGATGTTTTATAAGCGTATAGTACTCAACGATTTCTACACATTGAACGATTTAGATTATCAAAACGAGACCCGTGATAGGCCCCAACGGGCCAAACAACAACATGTTGTTTGTGCACCCCGTCTGTGTAATTTTTTCAAAAAAGTCAGCTCTCTGTCTATGAGGACGTTAGAGTTGTTTGTAATAATTTTGTGTAAAATTAATTTTTTTATATATTTTTTTTGATGAATAGTGATAACTTTTTAACTTTTTTAATAATTTTTTGATTTTTTGAATTTTTTAGGATATGCCAAACCAGTCCTTAATATAAATCTATATGTTTTCACTAATCAAAATATCATTGAAACATCAAATGACGGTGCCTCAAAATCAACTAATAACTTTTCATTTGTGGAAGAGTGAGGAGAAGTTATTCAAAGCATTTTCAATCTATTTTCCAAATTTTTAAATTTGGACGATTGGACACTCCAATACATTCTCTGGGGTGTTTGGCAAAGGCTATTTTTTAACTTTTTTGGCGAAAATTTACAAAAAGACAAAATAGGGTAAAATAGTTAATAAGATTAAATATCATATCAAACTGATAATCATTTTATTTTTTCTCTCACAAACATCACATCCAACTACAAAAATCGATCTATCTTTCCAAACACAAAAAATTTAGCCTATAAAAATAACCAAAAACTAAAATAGCCTACCAAAATAGTAACTTCCCAAACACCTACTCTAAAAGTCTCTCTATTTGAAAAAAAAAAAAATGGATTCATTCTCCAAATATAGAGAGATGACGAAAAATAGAATGTCCTTCAAAATACTATTCATTTTATATTTTTAATTATATTACACATAACTTTAATACATAAATTTAATTTTTTTTTAAATTGGTAATATTAAAAAAATGAGTATAATATTTTTTTTTTAAAAAAAACTAGGAGGTTGGAGCTTCTTCTAGCTCCAAGCTTCTCTTTATTGATATAATTTAGTTGTATTTCATCAATAACGTTTTCTTTGCTGATCAAAAAAAAAAATTATATTTTTAAAATAAGTATAATATTAAATATATTTAACAAATATTTAAAAATTAGTATTTATTTATGAACAAAAATTATTCACTTTTGATGAAAAATTTTGAAGGGAAATTTTTAGAGAAGAAAATGATGATTTGTAGTTAGAGTTTGGGTGAATATTAGATGCACTATATTCACCTTTTGAAAAAAAAAAAATATATTTCCATCATCTAATTGAAAGTTTTGGGATGGGAATGCTCTCTGTGCTGTTGGAGCATGCTAACTTGAACGAAATATGGTTAAAACAATAAAATTTATTAATTTATGTTGGTGATTGGAGAATAGCATAAGAATTTGGGAATTGATGATTAGCGAGTCTATGAAATTTTTTCCCAGTGGTTAGTGAGTAACTTATGAAAAATTATTAGGTGGTTGAAGAATATCATATGATTTTCTGTCAAGTTGTTAAAAAATGTAGTGAATATATATATATATATATATATATATATATATGTATTTAATGCATTTTTAAAAAAAATTACACAAACTTTATATTTTTAAATGTATCTAGATTTAGTAAATTTAAAAATTATAATAAATTAATTAAAATATAATTTTTTTTACTAAAATAAAAGAATAAAAATTACAAATTAAAAGAATTATTTTTAAAATTTTCAAACCAAACAAAATGATGCCTCATTTGGAAACATATTATTTTAATGACATTTGTTGATTTTTTTGACTAAAATATGAGATTAAAAAAATTAATATACTTGAAATGATTTTTTAACTTTTTATTAAAAAAAAATGTAAAAAGTGAAGAGAATTTTTTTTTAAAATTTTTTATATAATTTATTAATTTTAACTTTTTAAATAATTTTTTTTGACTACTATTATGTTAACTTTTCAAACAAGCCGACATACCTCAGGATCATCACATAACTTTTTGTAATATTCTTGCACTTTGCTGAAACTCTTCTTAGAAAATACACACGCATGAGAAGCACTCTTTAGCATGTGAACACATGATTTTTGTCTCATGACTCTTTTTTTTTTTCTTTTTTTTTTTTCTTCTGTCGTTTATGCATTTGGGACACAGGTTTATTCGCTTATGTCATTGATTGTTGATGTTTCATACATTTGGGACACAAAAGGTTTGTTCGCTTATGTCATTGATTGTTGATGTTTTATACGCGTCATGCAGCCGACAAACAGCACGACCCAAAACGAGAAAAGCAACAAATTACACACGCCAAATTTGTTTTGTGATTATCTCCTTTCTATTTTTATAATGTCGAAAAAATAAATATACAATTTACATTTTCAATTTTTTTTTTAATCTTTATTGTACTTTTTTTTTAAAAAAATAATAAAATTCTACTTAGATTATAGTTGCCTAGACCGATTGCAAATGTTTAAAGATAATTTAAAAATTTTGAAAAAAAAGAGTATAAAATAGTAGGAATTTTTCATTTTTGTTTTTGTCTTTCTTGAACATTTTTTTTTAAAAATTTATAATTCATTTATACAAAACAGACTTGGTTTTTTTTTATTTTAAAAAAACATGTAATTTGAAAAAAAAAATACTAAAAATATAAAATATAAAAAAAATTGATTTTTTTAATTTTATGCTAAACATATTGCCCACCCAAAACCAATCGTTTATGTCTAATCAATCACTAATCATATTCCCTGTTGAAGAATGAAACGGACCTGAAAAATAAAAAAAAATGATGTAATTTGAAAAAAAAAAATATTACTAAAAAAAATTGATTTTTTTAATTTTATGCTAAACTCACTGATCACCCTAAATCAATCGTTCATGTCTAATCACTAGTCATAATCCGTAGGAGAATGAACACTTCAAAAACAAACCCAAAAATATATATATTATTAAAAAAAAACAAAAAAGTAGTCTCACATGCTCAGATCTCACTGCATCAATGAGAACGAACGACCCTAAACCAACCAATCACCCATTCATGTCTAATCAGAAGAACATTGATTGACCCATTCAAAACAAAAAATTAAAAAAAGAAAGAATTCAGAAAAATTGCATTGACGCCAACCACTATTTCTATCTTCCCTCTGTATAAATACTACCCGACGTCTGAGTTTAGACATAAGTTTCAAAGATAAAGAGGAAGCAAAAGTAACCTCTCTCTCCTTTTTTTATTTTTATTTTTTAATTTTCTCTGTTAATGAAGCTCTAGTTATTCCTGAGTTCTTGTACATACCACCACTCACTCCACTTTATGCGTATATCATATGCTTTTTTTTTTTTTTTTTGTCATATCAGAGTTTTAAACATTAATAATAATTAGAGTTGAGAAATTGGAAAATTTATTGAAGTATGTATTGTGTTTTTCAGGGATTTGAGGAGACCTAGTTATGATGTTCAAGAGATATCTAGAAAAAATTATTCAGACTTTTAGAGAGAAATTGAAAAATACTATGTGGTCTTCTGATATATACAAGAGTTGAGTCTGTGGCCAACACATATAATTTTTCTGCCTAAAATTTTGAATAGCTAGACTAATTGGAGGAAGGAAGCAGAGATAACAAGGAAATCAAATAATTTTGCAATATCAAATTTGCCATGTCAGCCAATCGACTTGTGTTCTGGCTTTGTACTGTTTTCTTTCCTATCAAAAAAATTTAAATTTAATGGTGATACCAATGATATGGTATCACCATCTACTCATTAATTCCCCCTCCTCCCTTTTTATGTATCATTGGTTAGATGTGACTAATGACTATCATTTCACAAGTACAATGTGAAATAATGAAAATACAAAAAAATTTAAATTTGGCAATTCTTTTAGAAAATCGATATTTTAAATCAAATGTCAAAAAATGGACTGTTTTGTCAGATTTCAGAGTTGCCACCTAAATCTTTTGCTTTGAAAAATTTAGAAAACCCGCAACTGGTGCCAAAGGACACTTATCTGTCATTACCAAATTGTCTCGGCTTGGGAACTTAGGTACGAGAGAGGAACGTCATGAATTGAATACCCCACTCGTTCGATCAAAAATCGATCTCTACTAATCATGATGTGAGTTTTATTTATATTATATGCTCTTATTCCGATTATTAGGTTAACTTTACTATGTGATACATACAAGTATAGACTAATTTTGCAAGTATTGGAACACTTGATTCATGTTTGTTTTGAAAAAAAGTTACTTTGAACATGTATCACTTGAAAAGGTGACTGCATATGAACATTACTTAAATTATTCTAATTCAAGCAAATAACATTCATCCACAGACATTTAAGCAGTTTATCAATTAATCATTTAGCCTCATCGCAAGCATGCTGGACATGGCAATAATCACACTCATGCAACGTGCTAAAGCAAATAAAAGCTTACCTCGTACTCCAAGCCAAAAAGAGAAACTAGTTAGAAAAATGCATGATTCCTATGCAACATGACTAATGCAACACATGCATTATGCAATTTACTAGGCTCGGATACTAATTTGGCATATGAATCAATTTGATAGCTTGCGGTTTAAACACATATTTAAAGAAGTATAAGAAATAACAATACGAGTTAAAATGACGAACCAAGCCTCGATGCATGTAATACCAGTGGATGCAAACATGAAGTATGCTAAATGAAACATGATGCCCTAAACTAACTATCATAGGTTGGGAAATAAAACGGAGAAAGACATGGGGTTGGAAGACATACACATTATTATAATTTTATCCTTACGTAGGAAGGTTCGAATCAATGTCCGAATTAACTACTTATTGCAAAACCAAATGAATTAATAAGTAACTAAAGAATAAGCCACAAATCCAAAGATGCACATTGCTCGCATGCGCAGTGCCCAGAAGCTGCTCTATCTGCCCAGATTGTTTTGTTTCACTTTCAACCACTGCCCTCTGTTTCTGCAGAACACACTGCCTCACCTTTCGTAGATGCCTAGCTGGCCCTTACTGACACCTGGCCGAGCCTACAGAAAGCCGGTTGTGGCTCTATAGACACCCCATTTTTGACCGACCTTAAGACTCAGACGTCACCGATTGAGCGCTTGGTGATATTGCATATCGTGCTCGTTCAGAAGTTTCGGAGTCTTGGCCGCGAGCCTTGCCTCCAAACTTCCGGGCTCTTTCATGTTTTGCCTTGGTTTGCGAACCAGGCTCTGTTTTCTCTATTTTCTCTTCCCAAAGGGAGGGAGAGGTCTCGTAGATCATCTCTCAGTAGCCGTAGACTACGTTTCGTGGTCGTAGGCCATTTTGCCCGTTTGGAGTCCGGTTTCCGATTTTTCGAAGCCGTTGGCTGTGTGCCTCGGTTCGGGACCGCTTAACCACCTCCGTTTGCTCCGATTTTCGGCATACATCTTATTTGCTCCCTTTTGAGGGACACTGTGGTCCGAGAGACCAACTTCGTGGTTGAACACCACTCCCGGTGCCTAACAGCCAGTTTTCGGGGCCTCGGGCTGCGCGTTTTGGCCCCCGAACCTTCATTTTGCATCGGTTTTGATTCATTTTTGGCAGGGACCTCTGTTTCATTGCTGAGAAAGTCGTAGAAGGGTGGGAGGCCAGTAATTGTTCTGTCAGCCAGCTTTATCCCTTCATCGCCCTCCGTCGCCTGTTTTTCCTCACTTCAAAGCCAATGTTGACCACCCTTGGGCCATTTTCTTGCACCCTAAACCCCATATTTGTGATGTACACATCTGGGAGGCCACCAATATTTGGTGGCCGGCCAGTAATTGTTGTTGAACCTTTTGAACCCCTTTGAAAAGTGGGTTGTTCTCTCTCCTGGTTCACTATTTCCAGTGTTTAACCACATAGTTGTGTTGTACACACATGGGAGGCCACTAATATGGCATGGTCGGCCACTAATCTTTGTTGACCTTTTCGACCCGTGGCCGGCCGGCCATGGGAGGTAGCCGGCCGGCCACCTAAGCCCAAGAAAACTGGCTGGCCATGATCCTCAGGGTTGGTACATTACAAATCTGTATTCCTTTTCCCCCCAGATTGTGTATCCGGGGGGGTGCATTTTTTGGGGAAAACTTGATTGTTTTCCCTTCATTTTTTTCCCCCATTTTCCCCCTCTTTTTGCCTATATAACCAGCCTCCAGCTCTGGTTTTAAGGGTTAGAAAAATTGCCCTTAGCCTCCTATATTGTATCTCCCTCTCCTTCTCTTCCAAAGACCAAAATCCTTCAAGCCCTACACCATTTTACACTACACCTCATAGCACCACATCCCCATCTTCCATTCCAGCAGCTTGAAGCTGATTTCCAGAGCTAAGGAGCCACCAAATTCAAGCCAAGAGTTGTCAAAGACTTGGCCTTCAAGGGTGAGCCACTTTTCCCCTCCTTTTGAGCTTATTTTGTATGCTTTATAAGCCATACTTGATTGCTATTTTGGGCTCCGACCCTAACTGGAACCAGCATTATTTTGAGGTATTTTTCATGTTTGTTTAAGGGCCTCTCACTGTTTGAGGCTTCCTTGTTGCACTTGTTTCATTAGCTCCCTTGTATGCCATTTTCTTGTGTAGTATTTTTGGCCTATATATAAATTGTTTTGAGGCATGTCATAAACTGTGAAGTGGCTTATTTTGAGCCCTTATTCAATGTTGTTGAAGGGATCATCACTGTTTGAGGCTTCTATCCTCCACTTGCCTTTATATCCCATTTTTGGCTCCATTTTTGCATGATTTATTAGCCTCTTGTGCTTCTATTTTTGGACTCTGGTCCGAACTGAAAACAGCCTTATTTTGATCCCCTCTTCATGTTTAATTAAGGGTGTTTTACTGTTTGAAGCATAATTTTTTTACTTTGTGTTATAGCTCTCTTTTTGGCCTTGTTTTGCATTGTATTTTGAGCATGCTTGTCTACTGTTTTGGCGCGGTCATAAACTGTAAAATGCCATGTTTTGGGTCCCTCTTCAACATTGTTGAAGGACCCTCTCCTGTTTGGGGCCAGCAGTTGTGACTTGCTTCTTTATCTCACATTTAGGGCCATTTTTGCATGCTAGCTTAGCCCCATTTTTGTTTGCTGTTTGGCCTTGCTTAAAAATGTAAACGTGCTCTTTTTGGGGCTGCCTTGAATCTGTCTTCACATGTAATGATCAAATAATGCATGCTTGATGTAGCTACAAGTCATTTCATGTGCTTAATCTTGCATTTCGGGACCATTTCATGCATCGGGTGCTATATTGTCATGATTCGGGGCTGTTTCGGGTCATATTTTAGCACTAAAATTTGCATGCTAGTATGCCATATTCCATGCTTTGCCATGTCTTGTTAGAGTGGCATTTTGTGCCTTAGGAGTGGTCCTCGGTTTGCGTGCATGTGTGCACGCATTCCGAGTTGTCTCATTTTCATCTGATAGCCTCCTATGTGAGTGTGGCTGAGGTCCACTTGTGTTGGTGTAAGTCCATTGTGCATTGTGTATGCCATTTCATTTCATAGCATTGTGTATGCTAGGATGTATGTTAGTGCATTGTGTATGCCATGTTACCTCGTGCATCGTGTATGCCATTTCATAGCATTGTCTATGTTAGGTTGTATCATAGTTGCATTTCATGCATATCATGCATATTGCATTGTGCTTGGGATAGGAATTAGCCCAGGCACAGGAAACGAGGTACGTTTCGTACTCCGAGTGACGGAACGTGTCTCAATTCCCAATCACCGACACTCCGGATTACCCATGATGGAGTTAGGTTTTAGTTGAGTTTTTATGTGCATTCATTTTATATTGAGTTGCACAATTCGACTCCTCGGCCATCATGCATCGAGATGCGTGATTGGTGACACGAGGATCGAGGCATGCATACATTTGTGAAAATATATTGCTATGTCCCTTTCCTGGTCTCTGTTGCAGCAAATCAAGAATCAGCAATCTTCCGAAGCTTGGCACGCATTCCAAAGAAAATGGCAAACAGAGGCTAATTGGGGCATCCCAGTGGATTTCCGCGCAAGGCAGCCCAAACATACATCATCCATCAGAGTCAAGGCAGTCCCTGGCTTGCATGCCAGTTTATTATCTTTCTTAGTTTATATGTAAAATTAATTAGGAATTTGTTTACATTCGGACTGTATTATTTGGACTGTACTATTTATTCGGACCCTCTGCGCGAGGGCACAACTGTAATAAGTGTGCGTGTGTGTATTGTGTGTCTTCCAACCCCACGACTTTCTCCCTTTTATTTATCCGCTTATGATGGTTAGATTAGGGCATGTTTCAATTAGCATACAGTATGATAGCATGTTTGCATTCATTCATCTGTTTTGCATGCACTAGGCTCGGCGTATCATACTAACTGCATTGTATTTTCAATTCCAAGTTGAATACATGTTAGTTATAGCATTTCATATGCCATTTTTAGAATAGCCAAGCCTGCTATAGTTGCACTTTTGCATGTGTTGCATTAGGCATATCTGTATAATTAGGATCATGCATGGATTTCTAATTAGCTTTTGTTTTGGCTTGGAGTACTCGGTAAGTTTTATGCTTTAGCATCCTTGCATGCGTGTGAGTGACTTCCATGAAAAGCATGCTTACCATGAGGCTATTTGCTTATATGATATAACTGCCTGAATGCCTGTGGGTGAAGGTTGGGTTATTTGGATTGGAACAAATCATCAACTGTGAGTTTTAAGCCCACTAGATAGTGGCGAAACCATCTTTTTCTTAAGCCCACCTGAGGGTGGCAAAATCTGCATTTTAAGCCTACTTGCGAGTAGCAAACTATCTTTCAAAAACAAACATGAAATGTTTTGTTCCAATTCAGGCGATCCAGTCTATACTTGTATGCTGTGCGCATCACATAGTAATCTAGGCTAATAACCGGAATAAGAACACACAATGTTTTCAAAATTAGATATCATGGTTAGTAGAGGCCGATCTTTGATCGGGCGAGCGGGGGTGCTCACGAAGTGACCTTCCCCAATCGTACCCAAGTTCCCGAACCGAGGCAACTTTGGTGATGACGGACACGTGGCCTTAGGCAAACGAGTCAGGGTTTCCTAAATTTTCCAAAATAAAATATTTAGGTGGCGACTCTGTATCTGGCAAAACAGTCCATGTTTGGCACTTCTTTAAAAAAAAATCTGTTTTCTCAAAACGATATGCTGGATTTGGACTCTTTGGTTCAGATTGAGAACCGTGACAATTTTAGAGTCCTGAACTGTAGTGAACCCCAAATGAACAGAACGGGAGCTCGTTCCTCCCGGGGCGTTCGGGGACGTCTACAGTTTCTGGCGACTCCGCTGGGGATTTAGAGAACTTGACTCGAACTCATGATATTTGGTTTTGACTACACTTGTGTGTTTCTTTGCATTGCATTTGCATTGGTGCGCCTAGGACACCGTGTTTGCCATCTGCTATTCCTGAACGGTTTGCCGGAGGCTTGTCTTGTCAAGGCATGACCATAAGGCTGACCGGTTGTGGGCTCTGCCAGCATGGGAACACAAACCCCGATTTTATCGGGGCTCCCTTTTTGACCATTCGACCTAGTGCATATTCGGATCCATAGTGATCATTCCAAACTAGGACAGGTTGCTTACCTGATCAGAGGTTGTTTGAAACCGCTGCATGCGTAGTGAAACCCTAGCTCCTGACAAAATAGGACAGGGAAACCCTACCCCAACATAGGGGTGTTTTGGCTCTCACTTATCTGTTATGTGCTTTTAGAGTGCGTCTCTACAGGAATGCATGTATTAGTTTGCAAGTTTGGGCATCAGGCCTGCGGGCACCAGTTCAGTATTTTGGGATTCAGTTTACCTGAGGGTATCAGTTTACGGGCAGAATTCTGTAGAGGCACAATCATTCAGTTCTGCTCATATGGGTTATCGTGAAAACAGGCTGTGATGCTCTCTGTTTTCCCTTTTGCTAGGTAGTCCTGGAACCATAGCTTCAGAAGGCTCCGATATCTCCCGGGTACATTGGACTAGTGTTGATAGACTTTGTTAGGTCAGAAGTTCGATTCAAGGGAAACCAGTGTTCTTTCGCTGAGGCAAGGCAAAGAAAGGCCAGTTAGGGCTCACCGGTCCATCTAACCCGTCAGTCGCCAGTCACATCACCTTTGTTCGGACTCAGCAGACCGTGATGGCACAGGGTTCGGAAGAATTTGTGGCCATGATAGCAGCGCTAAATCAGGGAACTGCCATGCGGGCTGAGACTAATACTGAAACGCAGCGCCCATCTAGGGCGTCTGCTTCACATCCAGCTTTGGGACCCCAGCCGAACCTTGACCCACTTTCGCCAGCTGAAGATTTACAGGGTCCAGATCCTCGAGAAGGGTTAGCTCAAGCCCGAGTTTTCAAACCCCTGGTGCAGCCTAATGAGAGACTTTATCCCCTTGATGCTAATGACCTCGATCTGACCGCAGTGAAAATTGCGAACCTTGAGAAGCAGTTCAAAAAGGCACAGGGCCTTAACTCCATTCCCGACATTGAGGATGGGTACACCGAGTCTGCCGTACGGCTCCCGGACAGATTCAAAATGCCATATATTGACCGTTTCGATGGGTCCGGGGATCCAATGGTACATATCCGACTTTTCTTGGATGTCCTAAAGCCGATGGGTCTGACTAAGCCACAGAAACTCTCTCTGTATGGGAGAACCCTGTCGGGTGTAGCAGCCACTTGGTACGCTAAGTTGGAGAATACAGTAAAGCAAAACTGGGAAGAATTGGCTGAGGCCTTTGTTGATCAGTATTCTTACAATACCCAAGTTGAAATGACCATCCAAGAGCTTGAAGCAACCCGCCAGAACCCAACAGAGCCTTTTGTGGAATTCGTTGCGAGGTGGAGAGCAAAGGCAGCACAAATGACAAATCGTTGCCCTTCTGAGAGGGATCAAGTGCAGATGATGGTGCGAAACCTCGAGCATGATATGTTGCAAAAGTTGATAGTCGCTCCATTATTCACTTTCAAAAGTTTGCATGAACTGGGGGTTCAGGTCGAGAATGCGTTCAACAGAGGGATCATTCCCAGAACAAGTGAACCGACAAGGAGGGCGATCGCAGGGAGTACCAATGCCAGAAGTAGCACTATTCCCGAACCCACTGAAATCAATACAGTCGTCACAGGCAACCCTTTTGCCAAACCAAGCCTACAACCAGCCACCCCAGCCCGAGCTCAAGGCAGAACTTTTACCCCCCTCTATATGAGCCTGACTAGCGCACTAAAACTCCTGATGGAAAAAGGACATCTCAAACCCCTCGATCCTCAACCTCTTCCCGACCCACTCCCAGCCAGACATAATCCTGCCAAGTACTATATGTACCATCAGCAGCACGGTCATGGCATCGACCGTTGCTATCGCCTTCGTCATGAGGTCCAAAATCTCATCGACAACCGGACGATAGCTCCACCTTCAGACCCCAACGACCAAACATCTCCTGCCTACCTCAATCTCATCCATATATTACCATTCACCTACGACCCCAGCATATACATCACCCCGGCCCATCTATCCAAGCCTGAGGTGTTTATCCTAGAAAGCATGGACTTATGCATGATGGGTGCACCTGAACCCTAATCATCACAAACCCGCGAACCCACTACTTCTGAGTTGATGGGAATGATTAAAGATCTTCAAAGAACTGTGACAGATCTGGCCTCCGGGACATTGGCTCCATCATTGACCACACCACATATTGAGAATTTCATGTCAAAAGGCTCCCCGGTCTTGGGACGGACTGCATTTAAGGAATGCCAATCCCTTGGCAAAGTGGAGGCAGACGGTAAGAACAAGATAGGGGCGGACATGGATCCCCGTGAACATCTTCTGTTGGCAGTTGAGGCTTTGAAGGCCGAAGGACTAAACAAACAGCAAGTGCTTGCAGTGGTTGCAAAAACTGTGGGTGATATTTTTGCCACTCAAGTTGGGGGCAGTTTGAATCAAGAGGTAAGCCGGGAGAAGGGTCGTTGTATCAGAAACGTTCCTTTCAGCTATAATCTTGCACTCAGAAGAGATCAACAAACCAGGCCAGCACCTGCCAAGCCCTTTGCTGGTGCGTCCAGCAAAAATCCACAAACTTTGAAGTACCAACCCCGAGGTCAAAGGGTCTTCCATGCCCTCCACATGCCTTTGTCCAAAGCTTTCCAAATCCTTATAAGACAAGGCCATCTCAAACCCCTTGAGCCTCGGCCTCTCCCGAATCCTCTTCCGGCTACGCATGATGCTGCCCAATACTATGCCTTCCATCAACAAACCGGTTATGGTACTAACAATTGCTCTCGTCTTCACCACGAAGTGCAAGATCTGATTGACAATGGGGTCATCCTCCCGCCGAGCCCAGCAAAGTCTATCGGCACTGGATCGGTGAATTTGGGGGGATAATGTTATGTGATCGGGGGATGAACCACCTGCGGATGACACTCGATTAACTCCAGACGTGGGAATGGCACGCACTGTTCTGAGCAATGTGCAAATACCAGTTTTTGTGCTTTCTGGCTTGGGTATTGGGTCAGTTTTGTTGTTTTGTTTTGAGTCTGTCTTTTTGTTTTGAGTCAGTCTCTTTTGTTTTGGGTCTGTCTTGTTGTATCGAGTCAGTCCTGTTGTATAGGAGTTGGGTGATTCTGGGGGGTGTTACCTCGGGCATCACTATTTTGTTTTATGTTTGTCTTTTCGTTTTGTTTTGAGTCTGTTTCTGCCAGGGAGCCAGTTGTGCCAACAGATTTTTTGAATAAAACAGCGGTGATCTTCACGCTCTCGCATTTGCTTCTGCCTTGTGCCAGTTATGCCGAAGTTCTGAATGAGACGACAGTATTTGACTAAAGAACTCTGTCTTTTCTGTGCCTTGAAATCATTGTATCGACCTAAGTTTCTCAAAACGTTTTTGAACACTGCGGTGAAAACGAAGAGGAAGGAATTCCTTAGGATTTGCAAAACTTTGATCATTTGAGAGAAAGAGAGGCGTGCTAAGCCCTTAATGAATGAAATCATGCTTGTTAGCGTGAGTACTGAGAAGGACCCTGGCTTGATCCAGACTGGTTTCACACTATCTTTAGCGCGAGCGATTTGTCGCTTTCTTAAAAACTTTCAAAAACAAAATGTTTTGAGCGGTCCTGCGAAGACCTGTGTGGAATCGCTCTTGAGATTGTGCAGCCTAGGATCGCTCTCAGCCTCGAGACTCAACCCCTTCGCTTCCAAACCTTGAACTTGAATTCAGAAGGTTCAACGGTCAACTACGATGTGAGCCCTGTGTGGCCGGATTTGAAGCAGCCCTCGAACAAGAGGCCAGGAAAGTCAGATCAAAAAGATCAAAAGATCAGAAGAAGCTTGCAAAGCTAGAACAGAAGTACCTTTCGAACTAGGAGCAAAGATATCAGACATGCTCGAAGAGCTGAAGATGAGTCCTCTTGCAAATCAACAGCCACTCTCCTGGATACGGATGGCTTCGAAACCCTATAACCATTTGGCATGGACCAAGCTACACTTTTACCCTTGAGAGGCTCGCTGGGCCGAAAACCTGGAAGGGCGACCCAGGCAAAAGTTAGAGCAAGAAAAAGAAGAAAAAGAACAAAAAAAAAGAAAAAGAAAAGAAAAAAAAAAAAAGAAAGAAAAAATGCAAAAAAAAAAAAGGGAAAAGAAAAGAAAAGAAAAGAATATCAAAAAAAAAAAAGAAGAAAAGAATTGAAAATAGAAAGAAAGAAGAACAAAGCTCGCAAGGTCGAAAACTCGCAACGGACGCCTTGGCAAAAGTTAGAGCCTAAAAAGGAGAGGTTAATACCCGAGTGTACCTTAACCCCGAACTACGTAAGGCTTGATTCCCATCTTTGGGATACGTAGGCAACTTCATTCTGAAGTCCAGCCGTAAAACACTCCAAATCGATTGTGCCCATGTATTGGTTTTGATCATCTTCGCTTTCTCTGTATCCGAGAGTTTGGTTGTGTTCGTCGCTCTGAGGACTGACTACAATGCGCTGCGGTACTATCCAAACAAGGGGCAACTTTCCATTGCCATTCAAAACGCCGCAGTGTCATTTCAAACAAGGGGCAACTTTCCGTTGCCATGCAGTGTCCTTCAGACAAGGGGTAATTTTCCATTGCTATGGATCCGAGGTTGTGCATCTCAAGAGTAGGTTCCGTGCTTGTTGAGCAGTGGTCGTTTGCAAAAATAGTTTTTGAGAATTTTTACTGAGGTTGATTGATCTTCTCTCGAAAACTATTCCATTTCCCAAAACTGGACCTTTTTCTTGGACCCAAAAAAGGAAAATTTTCAGTGCTCATGACCTAACTTGCGTGATTTTGAATCAGAAAATTGAACAAGCGTGTTAATCTAACTCTCATTTTGGTTAAAATTGTTTTAGTAGAAAGCCAAAAACAAAAATGGTCAAAATGATGAACTAGGGGCACAGTTGAGTCAGGTGTTCTGTCTTTTCCCCATTGTCAACATACATGCCAGAAAAGGCGCCATACTTGCCAAGAAGGGCACTCTACCTGCCAGAAAAGGCACAACTAAAGACGACAGCGGAAGGGCTGAAAGCTCTCTCATCCTCCAAGCAGCGAGATATCAAGCCAAGTGCGAAGCACAAGATTGGAATGGATCAAGATACTCCATTCTCTCATCCGGCGCATCGATAGATGTCACCGAAGGAAATAGCCGCAAACTGATTATGTTGGGCAAGAACCCGCAACTTTCTGTTTATCCATCAACCACCCAGGGGAGGGATAAAAACGAGAGATTGAAGAATAGAGAGATGTGCGCTGAGAGAAAAAGTGAGGAAAGGGCTTTTTCAGAAAAACAGAGCCTGAGGGCCGAGTGATGTGAGAATCACAAATAAGAAAAGGGTGGGAAATAATACCCGGAGAAACTGGCTCCTCGTGCACCAAGAGGTCTCTCGTCTTTGTAACACGTCTGAGTGTTGTGTCTTTTGTTTTGTCTCGATTCTTGCTTTGAGTCAGTCCGAGTGTGTCTCAATGTGTTTAGGTTGTTTACCTTTTGTTTTCCATTATTAAGTCTTTTTTCGCTGTGTTCAGTTGTAGACTCAATACTCGGTCGAGAACTCATTTCTCAATTTCAAAATAATCATCTCGTGCTCAGAGTGCTGTGCCATTCTCCACATTTGTGCAAAACAGGATTTGTTCTTTCATAAAACTGCAGGGTCCACCCCCGATAAGTGTGAACGGTAAAACAAGGACCTATCTGAAGCTATATAAGTTCCGGACTACAAAGCAAAAGAAAATAGGGAAAATTTTGAGCATCTGAGTGTGTTTCACCTTCAGAAAATTCTGAGATTGCATTCCATATGTACCTCTTCAGGCCTTGTCAGTGCTCTGAAGAATGAGTGTGCCTGTACTCCAAGCTTAAGCATGCTTCAAGTCAGAATGGCAATTAAAGCAGCAGCAGCAGATGTTATCTCTCGCCAATATGAACAAGGTATGCCCTTTTTGAGCTGAGTGTGTTGCAAAGTCCTCTAAGAGGTAAATCAGAGGCACCAGAGTACATATTTGATGCTCCTCTACTACATAGAATGTGAACTTTCATATACACTGTTGTTGCATGCGTGCCGCGCATCGTTATGATTCATGCATAGAATATGCTTGCTTTCGATTCCGCATAGAATATGCTTTGCTTGTTTCATGCATAGAATATGCTTGCTTTCAATATTGCATAGAATGTGCTTCCATACTTGCATAGAAAATGCCTGTATCTTTTGCATGGAAAATGCCCCCATACTTGCATAGACGATGCATTTTATCGCACTTTCTTGTGCGTTTTATCTCACTTGCACTGTCTTGTGCACTTACACTTTGTGTCTCACTTGCACTGTCTTGTGCATCTTGTGGTTGTATCTCAATCGCACTGTTTTGTGCAGTTTATCATTCGCGCTATTTTGCGCACCTCAATCGCACTATTTTGTGCATTTCAAATCACTCGCGCTGTTTAGAGTATCGTACTGTTTTGTGCATTTCAAATCACTCGCGTTGTTTAGCGCATCGCACTGTCTTGTGCATTTCAAATCACTCGCGCTGTTTAGCGCATCGCACTGTCTTGTGCATTTCAAATCACTCGCGCTGTTTAGCATATCGCACTGTTTTGTGCATTTTGAATCACTCGCGCTGTTTAGCGTATCGCACTGTCTTGTGCATTTCAAATCATTCACGCTATTTTGCGCATCGCACTGTTTTGTGCAGTTTATCATTCGCGCTATTTTGCGCACCTCAATCGCACTGTTTTGTGCAGTTTATCATTCGCGCTATTTTGCGCACCTCAATCGCACTGTTTTGTGCAGTTTATCATTCGCGTTATTTTGCGCACCTCCATCGCACTGTCTTGTGCATTTCACTTCAATCACACTGTTTTGTGCAGTTTATCATTCGCGTTATTTTGCGCACCTCCATCGCACTGTCTTGTGCATTTCAAATCGATCGCACTGCTTAGCGTATCGCACTATTTTGTGCATTGTACCATTCGCGCTATCTTGCGCACCTTATCTGTATCGCACTGTTTTGTGCATTCACCTTGCTCGTACTATTTTGTATACCTTTAGCACCGCACTATTTTGTGCATCTGTTTAGCACTGTTTTGTGCATTCACTCTGCATCGCACTATCTTGTGCACTCCCTGGTCCAGGAGACCTTAAATCCTCTGGTCTAAGGAGACCTTAAATCCTGCATCATCATTCGCGCTGTTTCTGCGCATCGTACTTGCATTTCTTCGCACTGTCTTGTGCACTCCCTGGTCTAGGAGACCTTAAATCCTCTAAAGGTGCAATTCCTTTGGTGTTTGTCGTGCCCGAACGACTTCCGGTGGTCTGGTATAGCCACCTGCCTGTGTTTGCGGTGAGTTCCTAGGAGACCAACTGAGACGGTGGAAACTAGAGTTCGAATGGCTTATGCCTAGAACACAAAGGTTCGGAATTTTCGAGACTAAAGTCTGGTTTAAATACCCAGGGGTATATCCTCGGCTTGAAATCTGTATGGCAGCCCCATAGATTGAGACAGCATCTGTATGCACCTCAATTCTGGATACTGATCCAACCTCGTCTGTCACCTTGTTGGAGAATAGGAAAAGCTGCGACCATAGTCAGGGAGAAAAGTAGTACCTGTGGTTCAACCAAGAAGAAGCGAGAGATCCCCAGCACCATCAGGCACGATATTGTATGTACGGTTCATTTGAGGCTGGTGCGACCAGACGAATCGCGCAGGTATCGTATCTTCTCCGTGTGAGACGCGACAAGAATTGAATAAATCTCTGCATTCTTAACTGCATGAAATATAGTTGTTGCTTTGCATTCTTGCTTAAAACTGTTGCATCTGTTGTGGATATGTGCTTCATTACAGCTTGCTGCATTTGCATGACCTTGAGCTACCTTTGGCTTCTTGCATTGTCAGTTGCATTTTGTCCCTGCCTGCGGGCATGTCTGCGGGCGCATCTCTGTTTATCTCGCCTGTTTGTCTAAGTCTTCGGCCTTGTCAAAAATGGGTCGTCTCTGGGCTTTGACATTCACTCCCGTCACTTATGACTTTCGAGTTCTGTCAAAGAGGGGCAACTGTAGACACCCCATTTTTGACCGACCTTAAGACTCAGACATCACCGATTGAGCGCTTGGTGATATTGCATATCTTGCTCGTTCAGAAGTTTCGGAGTCTTGGCCGCGAGCCTTGCCTCCGGACTTCCGGACTCTTTCATGTTTTGTCTCGGTTTACGAATCAGGCTCTGTTTTCTCTGTTTTCTCTTCCCGAAGGGAGGGAGAGGTCTCATAGATCATCTCTCAGTGGCCGTAGGCTACGTTTCGTGGTCGTAGGCCATTTTGCCCGTTTGGAGTCCGGTTTCCGATTTTTCGGAGCCGTTGGCCGTGAGCCTCGGTTCGGGACCGCTTAACTACCTCTGTTTGCTCCGATTTTCGGCATACATCTTATTTGCTCCCTTTTGAGGGACACTATGGTCCGAGAGACCAACTTCGTGGTCGAACACCACTCCCGGTGCCTAATAGCCAGTTTTCGGGGCCTCGGGCTGCGCGTTTCGGCCCTCGAACCTTCATTTTGCATCGGTTTTGATTCGTTTTTGGCAAGGACCTCTGTTTCATTGCTGAGAAGGTCGTAGAAGGGTGGGAGGCCAGTAATTGTTCTGTCAGCCAGCTTTATCCCTTCATCGCCCTCCGTCGCCTGTTTTTCCTCACTTCAAAGCCAATGTTGACCACCCTTGGGCCATTTTCTTGCACCTTAAACCCCATATTTGTGATGTACACATCTGGGAGGCCACCAATATTTGGTGGCCGGCCAGTAATTGTTGTTGAACCTTTTGAACCCCTTTGAAAAGTGGGTTGTTCTCTCTCCTGGTTCACTATTTCCAGTGTTTAACCACATAGTTGTGTTGTACACACATGGGAGGCCACTAATATGGCATGGCCGGCCACTAATCTTCGTTGACCTTTTTGACCCTTGGCCGGCCGGCCATGGGAGGTAGCCGACCGGCCACCTAAGCCCAAGAAAACTGGCAGGCCATAATCCTCAGGGTTGGTACATTACAAATCTGTATTCCTTTTCCCCACAGATTGTGTATCCGGGGGGGGGGGTGCATTTTTTGGGGGAAACTTGATTGTTTTCCCTCCATTTTTTTCCCCCATTTTCCCCCTCTTTTCGCCTATATAAATAGCCTCCAGCTCTGGTTTTAAGGGTTAGAAAAATTTCCCTTAGCCTCCTATATTGTATCTCCCTCTCCTTCTCTTCCAAAGACCAAAATCGTTCAAGCCCTACACCATTTTACACTACACCTCATAGCACCACATCCCCATCTTCCATTCCAGCAGCTTGAAGATGATTTCCAGAGCTAAGGAGCCACCAAATTCAAGCCAAGAGTTGTCAAAGACTTGGTCTTCAAGGGTGAGCCACTTTTTCCCTCTTTTTGAGCTTATTTTGTATGCTTTATAATCCATACTTGCTTGCTTTTTTGGGCTCCGACCCTAACTGGAACTAGCATTATTTTGAGGTATTTTTCATGTTTTTTTAAGGACCTCTCACTGTTTGAGGCTTCCTTGTTTCACTTGCTTCATTAGCTCCCTTGTATGCCATTTTCTTGTGTAGTATTTTTGGCCTATGTATAAATTGTTTTAAGGCATGTCATAAACTGTGAAGTGGCTTACTTTGAGCCCTTCTTCAATGTTGTTGAAGGGCTCATCACTATTTGAGGCTTCTATCTTCCACTTGCCTTTATATCCCTTTTTTGGCTCCATTTTTGCATGATTTATTAGCCTCTTGTGCTTCTGTTTTTGGACTCTAGTCTGAACTGAAAAAAGCCTTATTTTGATCCCCTCTTAATGTTTCATTAAGGGTCTTTCACTGTTTTAAGCATCATTTTTGTACTTTGTGCTATAGCTCTCTTTTTGGCCTTGTTTTGCATTGTATTTTGAGCATGCTTGTCTACTGTTTTTGGCGCGGTCATAAACTGTAAAATGCCATGTTTTGGGTCCCTCTTCAACATTGTTGAAGGACCCTCTCCTGTTTGGGGCCAGCAGCTGTGACTTGCTTCTTTATCTCACATTTAGGGCCATTTTTGCATGCTAGCTTAGCCCCATTTATGTTTGCTGTTTGGCCTTGCTTAAAACTGTAAACGTGCTCTTTTTGGGGCTTCCTTGAATCTGTCTTCACATGTAATGATCAAATAATGCATGCTTGATGTAGCTACAAGTCATTTCATGTGCTTAATCTTGCATTTCGGGACCATTTCATGCATCGGGTGCTATATTGTCATGATTCGGGGCTGTTTCGGGTCATATTTTAGCATTGAAATTTGCATGCTAGTATGCCATAGTCCATGCTTTGCCATGTCTTGTTAGAGTGGCATTTTGTGCCTTAGGAGTGGTCCTCGGTTTGCGTGCATGTGTGCATACATTCCGAGTTGTCTCATTTTCATCTGATAGCCTCCTATGTGAGTGTGGCTAAGGTCCACTTGTGTTGGTGTAAGTCCATTGTGCATTGTGTATGCCATTTCATTTCATAGCATTGTGTATGCTAGGATGTATGTTAGTGCATTGTGTATGCCATGTTACCTCGTGCATCGTGTATGCCATTTCATAGCATTGTCTATGTTAGGTTGTATCATAGTTGCATTTCATGCATATCATGCATATTGCATTGTGCTTGGGATAGGAATTTGCTTAGGCACGGGAAACGAGGTACGTTTCGTACTCCGAGTGACGGAACGTGTCTCAATTCCCAGTCACCGACACTCCGGATTACCCATGATGGAGTTAGGTTTTAGTTGAGTTTTTATGTGCATTCATTTTATATTGAGTTGCACAATTCGACTCCTCGGCCATCATGCATCGAGATGCGTGATTGGTGACACGAGGATCGAGGCATGCATACATTTGTGAAAATACATTGCTATGCCCCTTTCCTGCTCTCTGTTGCAGCAAATCAAGAATCAGCAATCTTCCGGGGCTTGGCACGCATTCCAAGGAAAATGGCAAACAGAGGCTAATTGGGGCATCCCAGTGGATTTCCGCGCAAGGCAGCCCAAACATACATCATCCATCAGAGTCAAGGCAGTCCCTGGCTTGCATGCCAGTTTATTATCTTTCTTAGTTAATTTGTAAAATTAATTAGGAATTTGTTTATATTCAGACTGTATTATTTGGACTGTACTATTTATTCGGACCCTCTACGCGAGGGCACAACTGTAATAAGTGTGCGTGTGTGTGTTGTATGTCTTCCAACCCCACGTCTTTCTCCCTTTTATTTATCCGCTTATGATGGTTAGATTAGGGCATGTTTCAATTAGCATAAAGTATGATAGCATGTTTGCATTCATTCATCTGTTTTGCATGCACCGGGCTTGGCGCATCATACAAACTACGTTGTATTTTCAATTCCAAGTTGAATACATGTTAGTTGTAGCATTTCATATGCCATTTTTAGAATAGCCGAGCCTGCTATAGTTGCACTTTTGCATGTGTTGCATTAGGCATTTCTGTATAATTAGGATCATGCATGGATTTCTAATTAGCTTTTGTTCTGGCTTGGAGTACTCGGTAAGTTTTATGCTTTAGCATCCTTACATGCGTGTGAGTGACTGCCATGAAAAGCATGCTTATCATGAGGCTATTTGCTTATATGATATAACTGTCTGAATGCCTGTGGGTGAAGGTTGGGTTATTTGGATTGGAACAAATCATCAACTGTGAGTTTTAAGCCCACTAGATAGTGGCGAAACCATCTTTTTCTTAAGCCCACCTGAAGGTGGCAAAATCTGCATTTTAAGCCTACTTGCTAGTAGCAAACCATCTTTCAAAGACAAACAAGAAATATTTTGTTCCAATTCAGGTGATCCAGTCTATACTTGTATGTTGTGCGCATCACATAGTAATCTAGGCTAATAACCGGAATAAGAACACACAATGTTTTCAAAACTAGATATCATGGTTAGTAGAGGCCGATCTTTGATCGGGCGAGCGGGGGTGCTCACGAAGTGACCTTCCCCAATCGTACCCAAGTTCCCGAGCCGAGGCAACTTTGGTGATGACGGACACGTGGCCTTACGCAAACGAGTCAGGGTTTCCTAAATTTCCCAAAATAAAATATTTAGGTGGCGACTCTGTATCTGGCAAAGCAGTCCATGTTTGGCACTTCTTTCAAAAAAAATCTGTTTTCTCAAAACGATTTGCCAGATTTGGACTCTTTGGTTCAGATTGAGAACCGTGACAATTTTAGAATCCTGAACTGTAGTGAACCGCAAATGAACAGAACGGGAGCTCGTTCCTCCCGGGGCGTTCGGGGACGTCTACAGTTTCTGTTCCATGTAAGTCCATTTGGTGTTCTGTACTCTGTTTGTCCTTCTCACACTTCTCTGTCATGGGAAAGCCTTGAAAGAAGGTTGAAATTGATTCCAAAATCATCAATGAGCAAATTGATTGCTTAATGATCTTGGATACAATTTTGGACAAAAATTGATGAAATGTAATGAATATGACCATCCCTCCCCCTTGTCATGGAGTGAACTCAAAGAGGGTGGTAGAGATGCTTCAAGAATCATCAAAACGTCATGAATTAGCGTATGATTATTCTTGACTCAAATAACTTGGCATAACGTGCGGCCAGGCCTAAGTAGTTTAAGCCATCTTCTTTAAGTGTGTTGATCGCTTTTAAATCAATTCTTTTAGTCATTGCCATTCATTAATTTCTTTGTCCATGGTGATGTTAAGTCCTCTAAAAAGAGAGAAACATCAAATGAGAAGTAATTCTCAACATGAAAGAAAGATTACACCGTTGACAATGAATCGCCGTAGAGATTAAGCCATTAAGTGCAAAACTCTAGTTCATGTGTTGAATAACCATCAACCATTTGAAACGACTCTCAAATGAAATAAAATGAGTGACAACTCAATTATTAAAATGAGATTACTAAATAAGGAAATTACTTAAAGATAAAAGCTTAGAATAAACATGCAATAAGATATACAAGCAAACTTACGAGATAACAAGCAAACTAGTCAAAGCATAAGCTATTTAAATAAATTAAAACAGTCCTAAAACAGCGCATAATAGGTAAAAAACAATAGCTAAAAGCAAGAAATAGATAAAAAGCTATGGAATAAAGCCTAAGTAAGGGTGGCTAACCCCTCCAATATCAAGAACTTAAATCATGTTTTTTGGGCCTCAACTCAACTCTGAAAATCAGTATATAAAAGAAAGAAAAAATAAAAGAAAAGAGTAAAAGAAGATGAAAGAAGACGGTGCAATATTCTACCGTTTGAAAAAGAGGCAAGCTCTTTGTTGACAAACTTGATTCCAACACCCTCAAGCTTGAGTTATGGTTTTCAAAATCTCAATCAAGTTCTAAGTCCAAGCTCTATGTTGATATGGTATGGATGGATGATATATAGATTATGAAAATGGGAAGATGAAAGAAGGATTTCAACTCTTTAGTATCTTATACTTTGATACATCTAAACCTTGAAATATATCACTCTCTTCAAACTTTTTTTTTTTTTTAACCTCCTTCACCTCAGTCCAGCAGCCTCGTATTTATAGAGACTGAGTTGCAGATCAAAATATATGCTGAAATAGACAGCTGGTAGATACTTACACAATCTGCTTTGAAAAGTCAAGATGCCCGGCTGGCCATTACTGAGGCACGGCCGGGCCTCAGTGCATTTCCACTGTTCCACTATTTCAGGCTCAATGCAAGTTGGTATAATGTTCAAAACTGAGTTTCTAGGGTAGAAATGCTGTGAATATGACAAGTTGGGATTGTTTAGAGCTTGAAATCGTATTTCTTTGTCGAGATTTCAAACCATTTACACAATGTAACCTTCATCATTGAGTCTTCGGAATCAAGCGCCTAAGTCTTACGAGTGGTCAAAATTAGCGTGTTTACAGTCACAATTCTGGCATAGTCTGCAAAAAGCTATGGGTACAGAGTTGTGTTTTAGTATAACTTTTCACCCTCAAACTGACGGTCAATCAGAAAGAACAATTCAGATTTTAGAAGACATGCTTCGAGCTTGTGTAATGGACTTCAAAGGTAGTTGGGAGAGACACTTACCACTAGTCGAATTTTTTTACAATAACAGTTTTCAAGCAAGTACTAGTATCTCACCGTATGAGACTTTGTACGGATGGCCTTGTCGATCACCAATATGTTGGATGGAAGTTGGAGAAGTACCTCTTTTAGGGCTAGAGTTAGTTCAAGAAACTACCGAGAAGGAGAAATTAATTAGACAAAGACTTGAGGCATCCCAGAGTAGGTAGAAAAGGTATGCATATCAAATGAAAAGACCTTTAGCATTTCAAGTTGGAGATCACGTGTTCCTGAAAATACAACCTCATGTAGGAGTTGTTCATTTCGGAAAGAAATGAAAGCTATCACCCCGCTTTGTTGGGCCTTTTGAAATTCTGGATAAAGTAGGAGAGGTAGTGTACTGTTTGGTTCTACCACCTCAACTGACAGGGGTACACAATGTTTTTCACATCTCTATGCTACAGAAACATGAGCCGCACCCTTCTCACATCATCAACTGAGAGGAAATTAATCTTGATGAAGATGTGACATTTGAAGAAAAGCCTGTCAAAATTTTAGATCGTCTCAAGAACAAATTATGAGATAAAACCATACTATTGGTTCAAGTTTTCTAGAGTCAATGTGGGAACAAGAAGATATGATACGTGTCAGTTACCCTTAACTTTTCAAATCTAAAGGTACAAATTAATTTCGAGGAAGAAATTTTTTTTTTGAGGTAGATTGTGAGAACCCACATTTAATTATTCTTAAAAGAAAATAAATAAATAAATTAATTAATCTAATCTAGAGTCTATCTAAAATATATTAGTGTACAAGTTAGTTGTAAATTAATCCAATTCAATCACTAATAAAGACATTATTAAGAATAATGTTTTTGTGGGTATTCAATATTTATTGTTTATAAATTACTTTAACAAGGATTTAACATGATAATTATCCTTACTAAATACCTTAGTTAAAAACCTTAGTGTATTAATTTAAAAAAATCCACGCAAAAAATAAAAATAAATAAATAAATCAGATTTTTGGTGGTAGCGAATGTGACTTGTTTGTATGCATGTCATTGTAGAATGTAGACCCTCATGATATCCCTTGGAATTAGAAGATCCAACTAGACATAATAGAATGATGAGAGAGAGAGAGACAGAGCTCAACAAGGTGATTTCATGCGCGCGCGCGCGCGCGCACACACACACACATATATGTATATGTCTGTGTGTGTAAATGCTTGCTTTCTCCAGATCAGTGAAGAGTAAGGAAAATAAGATGTTCTGTGGAAAAGATAAGTAGGGAAAAGAAGAAGAGTAAAGGATCAAGAAAGTTACATATTTTCCTACCATTTCATCACTCCATTTCAACCCTTCTACTAAGAATTCCCTCTCAACCCACTCTTTCTTTTTAATTGTTAAATTTCATATTGTGTTCATAAACAAAAATTATATATAGAATTTTATTTATAGTTGTATATAAATTTTCTGATTTCTATATCAAATATTTGAAGACATTGGTAGTCTTAAAAACATGGTATTATTGTGAAAATTAGACTTGCATGTGTATTTTATGCCATTAAAGAAATGATTGAAGATTTTATTTGGCATATAAATCAGCCAGAACGTTGTACAAATTTTTAGACAATTTTATACTCAAAATTTTGAGATGATTTATTCTACAGAGTTGTTAAAAATAATGTCTAGTTTATCAAGGAAATTGTGTAACAATTTTTCTAGTTTTGTACATATCTGTACAAAATTTTAATTAATTTTGGAGCTGTAGACAAATTTTATTTTATGTTTGAAAAATCATTAAAAATTCAATATTAAAGAAAATCTGGTAATTTCTAAATAAAAAATAAAATTTAAGAAGTCTAGTTTCATAAAAAAAATTTAGATTATGGAATTGATTTATAAATTTAACTATGGAATTAATTTCATAAAATGTGATAAATCTGTGTCATAAAATTTCTTGAAATTTTTCTAAAATATTTGTAACTTATTTTTGGAAAATGATTTCTGAAAAATAACCATAACATGTTTATTGAATATTCTATAGATATTTACCAATTTTAGAACCACATAAGTAATTTATTTATAATTTTAATTACAAAATTTATATTCTAAAATTTCTGGGCAGATTGAGAAGAAACCAAACTTATCATTTCAATTATTTATTTGGACTAAAATTTAATAGTCTAATTAATGAAATCTTGTAAATTAAAAATCCATGCATGTGAGTGTTTGTGGAATATATATATATATATATATATATATATATATATATATATATATATATTTTTGTATCTAAATTATCATTTCATGTCATGGTTCAATTTAATTGTTTATTTAAATTTTGTACATTGATTAATTAATGTGTGACATGTGTAATATTTTATGTTGGGAATTTTAATGAAATAGTATAACATTATTGGTGATTGAAATTTGAATTATTTGTAATTAATATAAAAACTAGTTGAAATGATTAACGATATATACAAAGTTAACAATTGAGGGTTAATACCGGTAGTTCAGGGTGAGCCCTGATTTTTAATAATTTTTATATAATTGTGTTGCGAAACCCTAAAGATGGTACGAGACTTATTTGAACCTTTATCGGTATTTGGTTTTGGGATAAAGGTGCATGTGCGGGTGGCACACAGGGAGGTTACGTGCCCCTGGCAGACCGTTCCCTTGGGGCAGCCCACGAATGCCACAGCATGGGTATATAACTTTGGGTGTGGGCATCCTTGGTAGTTCTTGAATATTTGACCAATTTGGAGGAGGAGGGAGGGATGTTTCAAATTAACTGTGGCCATAGCCTAGTGGTTGGTATCAAAATCTCTTTGGTGAGACTTTGAGTGTCACTTAAACTATTAAAATTGTTGAAATTATTATAATTGTTGTTATATTTATCATGCTATTAATTTTATTATTATTTTAATTGTCATGATTATTGATCTGATTATTTTCTTTAAAAAGAATGGTAAATTAGTTATGTTTTCTTACTGTGTTGCAAAACTTATGGTATATATTTTGTTGCCCTAACATTTTATGCCAAATTATGACGAGGAAGGGATTGAAGTTGAATTTGGAGCTGTTGCTATGGTAGAACCTTGGCTAATTTGAAATCAAGATTTTCACATAATAAAATTTTATTATCTTATGTATTAGTAATTAAGAATGTTATAATGTTGTTTAATGTTGTATGCAGACTTGTATTTTATTTTTTTATTTTTTTTTTGTGTTGTTAAACTTTTGACTATGTGAGAATTTAAATTTTCCTAATTAGATGTTGAATTTTCTTTATTTATTTAGCAAGTTATTTTGTTATTTAAATTTTATAATGTTCCAAAAATTTGGGCGTCACACCGCTAGCCTAGCCTTATACCTAGCAAAAGAACCATCAGTGTTCTTTTTGATCCAAAATACCCCTTTACAACCAATGACAATTTGGTTGAAGAAAGAGAGACCAAACGCCAAGTTTCTTGTTGGTGAAAAGCTTGAAATTCCTCATTCATGACAGCAGCCCAAATAGGAGATTCCAGAGCTTGAGTAGTAAAAATGGATTCAGTAAGAGTAAGAACAGGAGGAGAAGCCTGAGTGAGATGACAAACCTTGGACCTGGTAATCATTGTGTGATGGTTAAGAGGAGGGACTACAACAAAGAAAGAAGGAAGAGTAGAAGAAAAAGAATGATCAAAAGCAAAAGGTAAACAGATTTGGATAGAAGAAATATGAATAGGAGATGAAGTAGAAAGAGGCGGTTGAAGATAAGTAAGAGCTATAGGTGAAGTAGCAGATGGACATAGAGTGGAGGTAAGCCTAGTGTGAGAGGCAGACAGACCTAGAAATAGAAGATGTAGGAAGAGAAGCAGATGTAGCAGGCATAAAAACAGAGGAAGGGACTGAATTAGGACAGAAAAAGGATTGAATAGTAGATAAAAAAGTGGAATTAGTTGGCTGAAGAGAAAAAGGGAAGCATGTTTTATTGAAAAAAACATGTCTAGAAAAATACACATTACCCAAAATGGGATCCAAGCATTTGTAGCCTTTAGTAGTAGGGTGATAACCTAAAAAGGTACATAGAGTAGACCTAGGTTTTAACTTACGAGAAGCATAAGGCCTAAGCCAAGGGAAGCATTGACACCCAAACACTTCTAGAAAATCATAATCCGGATTGGTATGGAAAAGAAGCTGAAAAGGAGACTTGTGCCCAAGAGAAAGACTAGGCATTCTATTAATAAGAAAGACAACAGTAGCCATAGCCTTAAACCAATATTTAAGAGGAAGAGAAGACTGATAAAGCAAGGCAATGGTAGTCTCAGTAATGTGTTGGTTTTTTCCTTTCAGCTATCCCATTTTGTTTTGGTGTATAGGGATAAGTGAGATGATGAACAATCCCATGATGAGTCAAATAGTGCTTGTTAGGTTTTTGTTCTTGGCAGTCCCGTTTAACAAAACTCTTTTTAGTTGTAATTTTGTTTAGCTTTTATTTCAGTGAGGCTATGAGTTTTTGGATGTGAATCCAACCCGAATTGTGCCTTGAAAAGAAGTTTGTGGTGTTATTTCTTTCATGTTTGCCACTTCGCTGACTATGTTGGGGATCGAGCTGTTTGTCCGCTCGAGCGGCCAATCCTGTGCTTGAACGGAGATCGCGATCATTCAAAAGTTTCACTCGCCTACAAAAGTACTAGGAGTTATTTTTTTCCACTCGAGCGGCCATTCATACTCTCGAGCGCAGACCCTACTTAGTCACACGCATTTTATTGGTCCACTTAAGCGGCCATTCTTGCGCTCAAGCAGAGATCGCGGATCTATTTATTATAAAAGCTATGGTTCAGTCAGGTTTTAGGATACGGCTTCCGGGTCTTCTTATTGGATATTAGGGTTTTTATCTGGAACTTCTTTGGTTGTTTCCTTTGATATTTGTGAGAGTTTAATCATGAATTGAGTGGATTATATCAAAGGGTTTGTTTAGTTTATTTTATTCAAAAAAAGAGAGGGTTATTCTTTGGTAGGTTCTGTGGAACTTGAGCCTGAAGCTTTGGTTGATTCTAGAGTGGCTCATCGTCGTGCATTCGACATCAGGGTTATGGATTCAATGTTGGGCAAGACAATTCCGAAGTGAAGACAGTGGTGGAAGAGGCACATTGGGGTTGGTTCAATTCGGCGTGGATTTGCTAGGTAATTGAGAGTACACTTGTGTAATTCCTTTTTGTCTTTTTAGTGGATTGTTTTGTGGCTTTGGCCCTCGGTTTTTTTATTTTTATTTTTATTTATTTATTTTTATCATTATTAGAGGTGCTCCAATTGTGACTTTCCATATTAAAATCGTTGTGTCGATTTGTCTAGGAGATTTTAGTTTTTTTTAGTGTTGCATTTTGTGATAAACAAATTCAGATCAATTATCAGTCCTCAAAATTTTGAGAGAAGTAGAGAATTGGTTTTCAGCATATGCTTTAAACACCCAAAAACTAGAAAATTCCTCACTTTTAGCATAAAAAGGATAAATCCAAGAAAATCTAATAAAATCATTAACAAAAAGCAAGTAGTAGTTATAACTAGATACTGGGGCATTGAATGGTCCCCAAACATCACTATGAACCAAAGAAAAAGGTGGTTGAATAGTAGAACTAGATAGTTTGAAAGGCAGTCTATGAATTTTAGCAATACTACAAGGGGTACAAGCAAATTTAGTACAATCCTTATTCTTAAAACTAGTAGATTAATGCTGACTAATAATGAAATTTCAGAGGTTATAGATAACCAAGCCTCTGATGCCAAATAGGTAAGGAAGTCTGTGACAAAGTGTGAGCAAGATGAGCCTGAAGTAATGGTGACGAAGAAGAAGAAGCAAATTGATAAAGACCATTCGTATCAGGACCTTTGTGCATAATTTGATTCGTATGCTTGTCCTGAACAATAAAAGTGTTAGCATCAAAAGTAACTTTACAATTATTATCCTTAGCTAACTGATGAATAGATAAGAGATTTGAAGAAATGGTAGGGACATGAAAAAGACTATCGAGCTGAAAAGAAAATTATGGAGTAAGTAAAAAGCCCTTACCAATGTGTTGAATAGGAATGTTCTAGTTATTCCCTATAGTCACTTGATCTTGCCCTTGATATGGTTGATAGAGATAAAGATTACCAAGATCATTGGTAATATGATTTGTGGCAGCATAATCAATATACTAAGGTGTAACAAAGGAATCAGAAGGAAAACAGGACTAAGGTGATAAATGTTGATTTGTAATGAATGAACTTAGAATGAGGCACTGAAGAAGATGAAAATGAAGAAGAATGAGGTGCTTGATAGGTTGGATCCATTCGGAACCAACAATAAAAAGCAATGTGATTGAATCCTCCACATAGCTGACAACCAGAAGTAATAAGATAACTACTATCGGTTCCTCCAAATATACCTTTGTGAGATTGATTTGATCAACCTCCTTTGTATCTTCCACCTCCAAAGTCACGAAAGAAGGTAAACTTTTGTAACCTAAATGTGTAGAGGAATGTGCCCTAGAACACTGAGAGTAGGATGGTGAATTGGCAAAATGACTTGTATTGCCTCTAAACATAGAAGAGAGCACAAATCTTCCATTGAAATTGACTTAACTTGAGCACGTATAGCAATTTTAAGAGCAAAATACTCAGGTAACCTATTCAAGGTTAGAAGGACAACATCTTCATCATCAACTGTTGAAGAAGCAAGACGAAATTGAGAAGAAATTTCCTTGATTTGATTCAAATATTCTTCCATTGAAGGCCCTTTTTTCGTGATTGACTGTAACTAATTTTTCAAATGATGAATATGTGAGTGAGAAAGTGAAGTGTATGTCTTCTCTAAAGCACTCCATGCTTTAAAGTAGTGTTGATGATGAAGGATTGAGGAAAACACAAAAGGTGAGAGTGTTGGAGTTATGCAACTTAGAAGATGTGCATCCATTGTTTTTCATTTGACAAAATCTAGATTTGGCACAGTTTTTCCAGTGGGATAAAGAATATCTGAAATAGGACAAGGTACCAAACCAGTAACAAAATCAAGAAGATTTGTTGCTCGAAGAACATTCTGAAGTTGGCTTTTCCAAATTAAGCAATTTGTGGAATCAAACTTAACAGTGACCAATGAATTGAAATTTGCAACAAGAAAACTCAGATTCGATGGAATGGATTGAGAATTCGAAGAAGAAGAAATCACCATTGTTAGACCTTGCTCATGAGAGTTGCTAAGGCTCTGATACCATAACAAAAATCAGAAATGAATTCTCAATGAATGAATCAACTCGTTTTACGCTTATTTATACAAATCAGTTAGAGTTTGTTATAACAAACTCTAACTCTTTCTCTAACTACTTTACAGCTATATATCTATCACTCTGGTATCTATACAAATCCTTCTCACTCTCTTGATGACATAAGTAATGCCTTGGTATCACATTCTTCTAGTTGTTAGAGTCTTGTTGAGATTGTTGTTGTATCTCTTCTTGGTTACATTCCTTCAGCTTTGGCTTGAGCTGTTTCAAGGCTTGTGGCTTAAACTATGCAACAGAACACATTTTTCGCAATGGCTTAGTGACCTTATCACGTTTGTTTTGGTAGAAAATGTTTTTCAAAAAATATTTTTTAACATTTTCTGGTGTTTGGTACGAAAAAAAATAAAAGTCAACTGAAAACATTTTTCATGGTCAATGGAAAATAAGCCTATTTGAGTAGAAAATATTTTCCACTTTTAAAAGGTAGAAAATGTTTTCTAAACTAAACTTTTACCAATGCCACCACATTGCCACTGCTACCATCATCACCATTGTCGCCGCCACCTCCTCCTCTACCCTATCGCCACCATTACTACTACCACTAATGCAACTATTAGTGCATTAGTTTCAAGAATACAACTAAACATAAGAAAAAAAATTCTATAAAAAAAATTAATAATATTGCTGGAAAAAAGTTTTCTATAGAAAATGTTTTTCATTGAAAAATGTTTACTACCGAAACAAATGAAGCGTAATACAAACACTCGAGGAGGGGCTTGCAACAACAACATCATCATGTTTTTATTAAGATTAAGTTTATATAACAATAAAGGCATCTTGCCTTCTCTTAGTAACTTGTCAAAATAAGATGCATGTTTTTTTTTTTTTTTTGGTTTAAATCTCTAAGTGCATGGAAGCATCGATGTCAATTCTTGTTGATAAGTGCAAGAGCCTATTACTACATTAAAAATCAATGAATGTACTGATGTTTCATTTGCTATCATATTCAATCTCAACCACTCCTCTATATTTTGGATAAGTTTATTTGCAAAAATTGGAAAATTCTAGGGTATTTAGCTTATACACATTTGGTTACGATCTTTGAGTTAATAGTTAGTTATGACATATTATGATGTTAATTATGACAAAATTTTAGTTATGATCAAAAAGTTGTTTGATTATACTGTATGTGATATTTAGTTATAATTCAATTTTTCCTTTTTCTTTTTAACTTTTAATTATGACTCTCATAGTATTGAATTATGTCATTTGTGATAACTTGTAGAGAGGGTGTGTACCATAGTAATTTCCCACAAAAAATATCATTCTTTTTCTAATGTTAATCCTAGGTTTTTTCTATTTTTGATTAGTTAATATTAGTAATGGTTAGAAAAGATCACAAAGATCGTTTCGTAACAAAATAATAACAATTTTTATCAAAACAGTGATGTTTTTGGAGCAGCATTCACGAAACGATCACAGTTCGTGCAAAAAATCAAAATCTTTATGTTAAAATTAATAACGCTTTTCAAACTCAATTTTATTTATTTATTTATTTTTATGATTTTTCATCACTGATAAAAACCATGATTGAAAATATTGACAAACATGACACTGGCATAGATCACCAAAAAAATTTTTTAAAAAAAATGATGGATTGAACTGAGAAAATATGAACAAAAATTATGAATTGAACTGAGAAAATATGATACTTACCTTTTTGACATGGAAAATGATGGATTGTGATCCTCTCCATTCCAAAGTTGCAATGAAAGATCTCCATTGCATTATCCAAGGGCTTATAATGATTCTTTCTAAATTTAAAATATTAATAAATCCTTGTTAGGTTTTTGTAATTGACAATCCGATTTGACAAAACTCCTTTCAGTTGTAATTTATTTTCTCTTTTGTTTTAGTGAGGCTATGAGTGTTTAGATGCGAATCCAACCCGAATTGTGATTGTGTTTGCCATTTCGCTGGCTATGTACGGGGATCGAACTGCCATTTTTGCGCTCAAGCGGTGAATAGGAGTATCTAGTATCTCTACCAGCAAACTGAATTTCTGGGAAGCAAGTTTTACCACTCGAGCGGTGAATGTTGTGCTCGAGCGGTTGGGTTATATGTTTTGCACCGCCATTACTCACATCGCTTGAGCGGTGAAGTATGCACTTGAGCAATCTTCACGGTTTTATTTACTTTAAAGTGCGCCGTTTACTATTTTTAGGGTTTAACCCATCCAGACTTTTAGAAAGAAAAAAAAATGGTGCGATATATTGATAGGTGTTTTATAAGTGCTTTCTTGATGATTTGAGAGTTATTGATGAATCTACGAGCTTCATATTGACTTCATCAAGGGGTTGTCCAATGTATGTGCTAAGACACCTAAACCTGCGGTAATAGCTGAAGCAACTAACCCTGTTGCCAATAAAATATGAATTCATTGGAAAACAACACTGATGTCATCTGATATTAAATGCATTATATTTGATAATATTTTAAGAAGAATGCTATTAAAAAATGTTATTAAAAATGTTTGTTTTGTTGTAGTGGGGATATATTACCTCTTTTGATGTCTGGTCTAAGATAATTCAACCATCTAAGCTTGTAACTCTTACCACATTGCTTCAAACCTATATTTATCAAAACAAAAATAAAAAATAAATATAGCGATCTTGGTTTGAATCCAACCCAATGATGTTTTGGATCCGGGTTTCATTGCCTTTTTGGTTATTCATGTCTTGATTCTACTCATTGTCTATTTGGTTTGGTTATCGGAGTGTCTTGGTTGCGTTGGGAACATGTTGGTGACTTGTTTCTCAAGTTGGTGCTCCCCATAATTTTACTTTTGAGCTCGAGCAGTCATTGTGAACTTCCAATACTTTTGCAGGTCTACAGAGATACTAGGAGTTGTCATTCATCGCTTGAGCGGCCATTCTTGCGCTCGAGCGGTGTTGGCTTGAGCGGTACTTCTTGTGCTTGAGCGGTGGTTGCTTGTTTGTAAAACTTCTAAGAGTTTGTATTTTATGCTCGATCGGTCACACTTTTTGTGTCTCAACGCTCGAGCATCACTTCTTGCGCTTAAGCGGACTACGCATCTATAAAAGGCCGTAGTGCGCTCAAAAAGTCATTTTTTGCTTCTCTCTCTCTTCTCTCTCTTCCTTTCCGCCATTGTTAGGGTTTCTTGGACCTAAAAGCTTGGGTTTCATCTAGTTACACCCATTTTCCACCCCTAGTCCTATAGATCAAAACATAGAGGGTTAAGAGGGCTTCCTTTTGATCTGAGCATATCACATTTTCGTCGCCGATGGATTTTTGGCTTATCTCCCCTTCGCTCCAAGAGGTAGGGATTCTTGAGCTTCTTTTCAATGTCTCACTATAGATAGACTTGTGGTAATTTTTATGGCATTTAAAAACATAGTTTATTGTTGAATTTTGTTAAAAAGCATATGGGTGGTTATGGGTTTACATTGGTGAGCTCGTGGGTTGTGTATAATTGGTTGTGGGTTATAAATCATGTTTAGGATATAAATTGCAATGGTTGGGTGTTTCCTTTATTGATTTGGAATATAAAAGAGAAGTTTAGTGTTAAATAGAAATGGGATTATGATGTGGTTGTTTATGAATAATTGGGGTGTTGGTTTAATGTTGGTGGATGTGGCCACTGTGGTGTTTGTTGGGATTTGGAGTAGTAAGGTTTTGTTTTCAAAACAAAATGGAAGTAATTACCCCTTTTTATAAAACTTGAGAGTTTGCGATGAACGGGAAGGTGGAATTACCTAAGGGTGTATCTATTAGCTTGGATTATGCAATTGGCATCTAGAGTATTGTCCTTGGCCATCGGTGGAGGATGGTATTGATTGTTGCTAGATATATGGCATATGTACTAGTGTAGGATGGACTATGTGATATGAGATGATATAATGTTGATTGTAAGTGAACATTCTGAATAGACAATTCCATTGTTGAGTTATGAATTTTGTTGTTAAGGAGGTAATTAGAACGCTTGTAAGTGTTATTTCCGTCGAGGGAATATTGTTGAATAGTTATGGTCTTGATGTTTAGTACTCTATGATGTGTTTGGAGATGTTTGAAATAAAAGAAAACCGTGTGGAACTGGGGTTTGCGGAGTAAATTTTAAAAGAACTGAGTTAATGTAATTAATTAATTATGATTGTTATGATGGTAATCGGACTAGGTGTATGTATCACACCATGTGTTATTGATGTTGGTTAGCAAGATTATGTTTTTATTGTGATGATTTTTGGGAGTCCATTTCTTGCCGTATCATAGCTAGCAAAGCATGGCACCTTGACAGAGGTTTCCTCGTCCCTTCCGATTTGCGCCTTGTAAAGTGTGAAAAGGGGATCCATTCCTCGTCGTATCATAGCTGGCAAAGTGTGACGCCTTGTAATAGGTTCTTCGTTCCCTTCCAGTTTGCGCCCGATAAAGTATGACTTGAGGAGCACCTCCTTCCGGGTGAGGTCGGTAAAGTGTTTTGCGGTATTAGTGTTGTTTGATCTGCCATCCGTGCTGTAGGCCGATGGAGATGAAATTGATAGTATGTATTACTTTAATTAGTTCGTTGCGGATATCTATACTTGTTGGTTTTTGTATTGTGGAGATGAGATTGGTAGTATGTATTACTTTGCTTATCTTGTTCAAATGTATATATGTGTTAACGGTTTCATATCGGTCCCCTTTTTAAATCCTTTGGCTTATGGTCAGGGAAAGTTATGGATAAGTATATGTTGGGATGTAAATGCTTATAGTGTATTTGTGATAACCCTGTTCCGTATTTATGTTAATTAACCTTGGTTCCAAATGTGATTATGTGTTTAATATGATTTTGAGTGCCATTTACATGTATATATGTGGTTTTGAATTTCTATCTATTCACTGTAGGAAAATCTATTTGATTTTCTGCTTTAGAATTTAAATTGAAGGCCCTATCGGACACAAAAACCAAAATTGATTACGCTATTGTGATTAGGGTAATTTTTAGTGCCTATGGTGAAATTTAATTAGAAATTGATTCGGATCAAAATAATTCGAGTAAATTGATTGAATTAAGTACCATTATTAACCTTAATCAATTTGATTAAGTGAGAGACTATAAAAGGGCCTATATACACTCTTATTCATTTGGTTTGAGCTCAAAATCTAATTTTGCTCTCTAGAGTGAGAGAGAGAACTGAATTTAGAGAGAGAGAGAGAGGGGTCAACATTAAAGAATTGCAAGATGATTCAAGAAACTAAGGGGATTAGCTCAAGAATTGGCCATAGTTGTAAAGATTGAAGCTCCTAGGTGAGTGGATTCATAAGTTTGAGTTTGTAATTTTATAAATTCAAGGTTGGATTGTGATCAAGAACATAACCTGAATTGAATTTGTTGAATTTGGAGCTTGTATGAACATGCATGTGCATAATTGCTATAATTTTGTATATTCAAGTATGAATCATGTTGAACAAGAAGAATTGGGCACCAAATCTCACATGTATGTATGATTTTCATAAGTTTCATGATCATAAGCCTTGTTTGTACCAGTTGAGATAGAATTGGAGTAAAAAATGTACATGCATGCATGATTGATGAAGATATGGCATTGGTTTGAGGGTGAATATACATGTTTTGGGACCATGAAGAGAATTCAAAATGATTTTTGGAAAAAGGGACCATGAATTTGAGCAATTGGCCTCATATTGTTGTTGTTCTCATGTTATGTAATATGTTACCATGTTTTTGTGTCCAAAACATGAGCTTTGAACCTTTAAACTTTAAGTTTGAACTTGGAGAACAATTCTGGAAATTCCAGAATCCGGCACATCAGCTCGAGCAGGGTAATGGCCGTTCGAGCGTGAAATGCTAGCTCCCAACGGTTTTGTAGACATTGTCGTCTGCTCGAGCGGGGAGAATCACGCTCGAGCTCCCAAGGCATATGTTTAACCCTCAGCTCGAGTGTCCGAATTAGCGTTCGAGCGTGAATATGAGGCAACTAGTACTTTTGCAGACCATGGGGTCCGCTCGTGCGGCAGAACCCTCGCTTGAGCGGGGACCCCTATTTAAGAAATTTTGTAAAGGTGTTTTGTGTTTCATTTTCCGTTCTCTTTCACTTCCAAGCACTCTTAGGCATACATTAAGCATTGTGAACGAGTTAAAAGGATAAGAAAGAAGCCTAAGAGGGATATATGAATTAAGAGCGGATTGAATTGTTTGTGACCCATTATGTTCATGAAATGTGTAGAGCCAAGCACGAAGGCAAATCCATCGGTAGAACACTGTGAGTAAGATCTTAGTAAAGATATTTGAAGTATGTTATTTGTCCAATTGCTTATTTCCATATAAGTCTTATAAGTTTGTTAAATTGAATTGTGGACAAATATTTGTTATGCCATATGGTTGGGCCAAAGGCCGTTAGACACAATTGACTGGGCCGAAGGCCGTTTGACATGCACGAATGATTGGGCCGAAGGTGTAGACACCCCATTTTTTACCATCCTCAAGGCTTGGACGTCATCGTTTGAACACTCGGTGATCATCCATGTTCGTGTTCGTTTTGAGTTCCCGGAAGCGTCGACCACGCGCCTTGACTCAGGATCTTTTAACTTGCCTGTTCTGTATTTGGTTTTGCACCAAGGACTTGTGTTTTGTTCTTCTGAGGGTGGGAAGAGGCTTGTTAGCCATCCCTGAAACCCACCGACCATTGATGATGGCCGGTCGGCTCTTTGTGTGGTCGGCCGACCATATATTTGGCCGATGGACCCCTTTTCTGGCCGATACCTCCTTTTTGCCTTTTTCAGGCATAGTGCATGCCAGCTGTGCCAGCTGGAGTGCACGGACCTATCCTCCATACACGTGTATGGCGGAACTTTCACCCTTTGCACCCTTTTAGTCTAGGTCCAAGCTTCCAAGAAGCTTGGACCTTTGTCTTGGCTTCCAAGAAGCTTGAACCCCTGTCCTAGCTTCCTTAGGAAGCCTTGACCCCTTTGCCTTGGCTTCTTTAAGAAGCCTTGACCCTTTTGTATTAGCTTCCTTTAGAAGACTTGGCCCTTGCCTTGTCTATATAAGGAGACCCCCCTTCTCCTTTGAAGAGGTTCAGCAAAACCAGAGATAATACATATATATCTAATATATACTCCACTCTCTCTCTATATCTCCTTCTCTCTCTTCATTTGTGTGTGTTTTGAGGGCCTAAAAGTGTGTTTTCTTCTTAGTTTTGCACCAAGACACATAGCATTACACCATACTTCGGTTGTGGAGGTGTTGAGAGTTTGTTTTTGGAGTTTTGAGGTGGTTTTGATCAGAAAAAGGAGGCTGGACTTGCTGTTCTTGAAGTGTTCTTCAAGGGTAACACTATTGCTTTATATTCCCCAATCTTGCATTAGCTTTTACACCCCTTTGCATGCTGTTTTGAACTTTGTGTATAACTAAAAAATGTCTTGTATTTGTATTCTTAAGATGTTTCATTAAGGTCATTTTGGTGTTGGGGTTCGACCTCCCCCTCTTAGGCCTTGTTTGGCCCTTTTGTGCCTTCTTTGGTTGAGCTTTGAATACCTTCGTGTGTTGGTCTTCTCACCACTGAAATCCAGAGGATTTTCAATGGTCAAGAAGAGGTTTTTTGGTCTTGCATAGGGGAGGGACACCCCTCTTCCTTTGTGTCTCTTTTGTCTATGTTTTTGGCTCATAATAGCAGCATGCATGAGTAGTTGTCTTTGGCTCCATTTCAGAGGTTTTTGGGTGTTGTTAGGTCATAATATGCCTCTGTTTTTGGTCGGATTGATGGTCCATTTCATGCATTATACACTTTCCTTGTATTCCCCCATTTTGCCTAGAAGCGCATCTTGCCATTAGACCATCATGCTTGTATGTTTTTGCCTAGCTTTATGAAGCTTTTGGTCATGTTTCATCATGCTTGAGGTCTGTTGGGTGTTGATTTGGTCATGCCTTTCATGCTTTGTATAGTCTCTTTGCATTCTAGCATGGTGGCATCGGGTGTGTGAGTCATTAGCATGTATTATCTTGGCTATTTCAGTGATTTGGAATCACTTATTAGGTCATTTCGGTCCATGTTATATGCTTACATATTTTCATTTTGTTATCCTTTCAATGCTTTGAAGAGATGCGATCCTATGCTCCATATATAAGCCATTGTGCATGCTTATGTGTTTAAGTCTTTGGGTTGCCATATCAATGGATTTTCGGGCTCATTTTTGCATGATAAAACTCTGTTTTGCATTAAAAAATCCATGCCATGTTTGCTTGGGGTAAGTGTTGAGTAATGCCCTCTTTTGTGGCCTTGAATGCCTTCCATTTCGCATCAATTTCCTAGCATGTCTTGGCATCATCCTTCCCATGCTTTTTCAGAGTTTGATATGAGTGTTTAATGTCCATATTCATCACCTTTAAGTGTCCTTGAAAGTTGCCCCTCCCATGCTTAGGTGATAGGCCTTGGTATGTGCATGCTTGCATGCATGATTGGTGTCCCTATGCATCATCTATGGCCACTGTTTTGGGGCATGGCTGAGGCCTCCCATTTCAGTTTAAGACCACCCCTGTATATAGTTGCATGCTTAGCATGATGCATGTTGCATTACATTAGTTGCATGCTTGCATTATATCATGTTTGCATGTTTTGTATATTGTTTAGCTGAGTGCATCACATAGTCTTGTTGTATGCTTAACATGTTCATATTGCATTAGTTTAGCTTGCATGAGTAAGTAGTATCATGTTGCGTTAGCTTAGCATGCTCATATTGCCTTGCATGAGTTGCATCACTTTGCATTGTATATGGCATATATGCATTGCATCTTGTTTGGTTTAGAGTGTCAAACCAAACTTGAGGAATGAGGCGTGTTCGTACTTAAAGTGACGAAACACGTCTCACTCCTCGGTCGCCAATGCCCTTGACCTCAACATGATAGGGCATGAGGCATTCATTTCTTTAGTGCATACATTTACATTGAATGGCAAACTTAGCCTCTTAGGCCATCATGCATCAAAATGCATAATTGATGGCCAGAGGGTCGAGAGCCACGCTCCCTTGAGTCCATTACATGATAGGGAGTGTGGCCATGCTCACATTTGCTTGAAAATTCCATACCATACACTGCTTGCCCTTTGTTGCTGTCAACTGCAGGATTCTGTAGGAATAAATAGCCGGCCAGCCATTTGTAGTGCCGACCGACCATCAGTGTCCAGCCGATGGCCCAATATTTAGCCGATGAGCATATTCCCATGGCCGGTGATCTTATTCCTTGGCCGGTGGCATTCTAGAATGCTCAGGGAGCAGTTCAAAAGCAACCTCAGGATTTTCATAATTTTCAGAGGAGCAGGGCAGTGTAAACAGAGGCAACAGTGGTATGGTATCGGGTTTCTGAGCAAGGCAAATCGAGCATGCATCATCCACGCATCCCGAGGCAGAGCTACGACGGTCTCTTTAGTTTCATATTTAGGCTTTTTTTTTTGTAAATAATTTGTTAATTAATTAGAGGGTTTGTAATAATTAATTGGCTAGGATAGTTGATTTGTTATTCGGCCTGTATCATTCTTTCAGACCCTCCGAGTGAGGGCAATTGTGTAATAAGTGTGCGTGAGTGTGTGTATGTCTTCCAACCCCACGTCTTTCTTCCCTTTTATTTACTAGCTTTTGATGGTTAGTACTAGAGCATATTTAATTTAGCATACCTTATGCTATGCATGCGTGCATTCATCCATCTGTATTACATGCATCGGGTTCGGCGCATCACGCTAACTGCATAATATTTCAAATCTAACTTGAATATATGCTATCTGTCACATTTCACATACCATCCATAGATTAGCCGAGCCTATTCTAGTGACATTTTGTATGCGATGCATTAGCCATTTTAAACATGAACTAGGATCATGCATTTGATTACTAACTAGTTTCTATTTTGGCTTAGAGTACTACGTAAGCATTTACGCTTTAGCATCTGGCATGCGTGTGAATGTTAAACATGACAGGATGCTTACCATGTGGCTATATGCTTATGTGATATAAACTGCCTGAATGCCTGTGGGTGAAGGTTGGATTGTTTGAGTTGGAACAGCTCATTGAAAATCCGTGTTTTAGCCTACTTGCTAGTAGCAAATTTCAAACCATTTTCAAACAAAACGGATATGCGATGCTTTGTTCCAAATTAGGCGATCTAGTCTATACTTATGTGTTGTGCGCATCACATAGTAATTCTAGACTAATTAACCGGAATAAGAACACATAATGTTTTCGAAACTAGATATCATGGTTAGTAGAGGCTGATCTTCGGATCGGGCGAGAGGGGGTGCTCATAGCTGACCTTCCCTAATCGTACCCAAGTTCCCGAGCCGAGGCACTTTGGTGATGACGGACACGTGGCCTTAGGCACGAGTCAGGGTTTCCTAAATTCTCCAAAATAAAATATTTAGGTGGCGACTCTGTATCTGGCAAAGCAGTCCATGTTTGGCACTTCTTTCAAAAAATCTGTTTTCAAAAATAATTTGCCGGAGTTGGACTCTTTGGTTCAGATTTGGAACCGTGACGATTTGAGTCCGAACCGTAGTAAGACCATAAAAGGATGAAACGGGCGTTTCTCTCCTGGGGCGTTCAGGGACGTCTACAGAAGGCCGTTCAATATGAATGATTGGGCCGAAGGCCGTTTGACATGAATGATTGGGCCAAAGGCCATCTGATATGAATGATTGGGCGGAAGGCCGTTTGACATAAATGATTGGACCAAAGGTCATCAGATACCGTTTGACATGAACGATTGGGTCAAAGGCCGTCGGACACCGTTTGACATAAATGATTGAGCCAAAGGCCCTCAGATATCAATGATTTGGGCTTGAGGCTGTTTGTTAAGGAATGAAGTAGGCCAGGGGCCGTTTGATATGTTCGGGCTTGAATCGCCTAATGTACTAAATAATGCACTAAATAGAATTCTAAATGGGCCCAAGGCCGTTTGATATATGTGAATCTCATTCGTGTACTTTCTTCATATGATATTATTTACTGGGCTTTCGCTCACACTCATTCATGTGTATGTAGGTGAGCCAAGAGATGTCCAAACCCAACCTCAGTGAAATATGTGAGAAACAGTCAAGATTTTGAAGAGTCAGCCCAAATGTCTCACGCATAGGACTTGTCTTCGCCTCTTTTGTTCTTTTGCTATAATTTTGCTATGTTGGTGAAAACGTTGGATCACTTTTGCATATAAACTTTGGGTTTGACTGACTTAGACTTGAATGACCCTGTTTGTATAGAACTTCGAGTTATTTTCCTTTTGATGTGAGTTTTTAACAGATATTGTGAGTGTTATGATATGCCATGTAAGCACAGCTCTATGGACAAAATTTTTAAGTTGCTTCCGTTTTGGCCCCTTAACTTTGTTGGAGTATATTTTACTTGGTTGAGGCCGCTGGTAATCCCTTGATTACTGGCCGGTTATGACCTTAATCCATAGGGACGGATTCGGGCCATGACAGAGTGGTATCAGAGCACGAGTTAATAACTCACACATTTGTCCAAATGAGCAATAAGCATCTAGAAAAAATCTAGGATGCATTCATGTGATAAGTATGAATTGGAAAACATCAAGAATATGCTTAAATGTTTCAAAGTGAACAATTATGTGCTATAAGTTTGTGATTTGCTCGCATTGCAAATCATTTGAATATGTGTGCACTTTAGTATATGCATACTTGTGAAACTTTTGTATAAAGAATAATGCAAGTCTAATCAGATGGTGAGAACAAGGGGAGATGAAATAGAGGAGCCTTCTACTGCCAGAATGGATAGAATGGAAAGATTGATTAAAGAAATGGCAGAAACATTGAGGCAACAACAGCAGTGACAACAACAGTGGCAACAACCACACCCTTCGCCTCCTTCTCCAGTACCACCTGTTCAAGATAATCAGAATGATGACCGAATAATAGCTCTCACCAAAGAGTTTAAGAAAATGAAACCGCCACAGTTTCATGGGGGATTAGATCCGTTGAATGCCGAAGCATGGGTTCTCAGCATTGAAAAGCTATTTGAAGTGTTTCCTTGTTCAGAGACACAGAAAGTATTGCTAGCCACTTTTACTCTTGAAGATGAGGCAAGAAGGTTATGGATGCTAATGCGTGAAAACAATAAGGATATTGGTTGGGCACGATTCTTGGAGATTTTCTATGAGAAATACTTTCCACAGTGTGTCTGCGACAAAAAGGTGTCAGAATTTATGGAACTTAAACAAAACAACATGACTGTAGCTGAGTATGAGGCCAAGTTCACTAAATTGGCTAGGTTTGCACCGCATGTGGTCGACACCGACTACAAGAAAGCGAGACATTTTGAAGGGGGACTTCGGGATGATATTCTAGAAAAAGTGAATGCTCTCAAACTGGAGACCTATATTGAGGTGTTAGACCGGGCCATAATATATGAAGCTAACATAGCCAGGCAAGCTGAATAGACAACTGACTGGAAGGGTAGTAAAAGACAAGGCTTCTTTTCGAAGAAGAAATTTTTAAAGAAGCAGCAGGCTCCTCAAGTACTTCTAATTCTTCCCGAGATACATCTCTTATGTGCAACATTTAGTAAAAGGCATTGTGAGGTTTGTTACCGTGTGTCAGGAGCCTGCTTTAAATGTGGTAAAATAGAGCACATGGCCAGAGATTGTAATCAGATTAGTGGAAAACTAGCTGCTACCTCAATAGCGTCTATCCCAAAATCGAGAAACACTATGAGATCTACTACCGCCGGAGATACCATGAGGCAAGGGAGAGTTTTTGTGCTTGTTCCGGGCGATACACAAAATGCAGAAGCTGTTGTCTCAGGTACTATCTCTATATGTAATCAGGATGCTTTTGTGTTAATTGATTCTGGATCAACACACTCTTTTGTAACTTGTGCGTTTGCATCTAGACTAAGTAGACCCCTAGAACCATTGCCATATTTGCTATGTGTGTGTGCTCCATCTGGGGAATCTGTGTTGTGTGCATCTGTATATCGATTTTGTGACATGTGTGTTGGGAATGCTATTCTATATGTAGATTTGTTGCCCTTGAACTTTAGACATTTCGATGTAATTTTGGGCATGGATTGGTTAACTAAATATTGTGCCACCATTGATTGTGTAACGAAATGGGTTGTGTTTAGACCACCAGAATAGGGAGAAATTGTGTTTGTGGGTAACGGAGTAGTGCCTCCACCTTATTTAAACTTTGTCTCCCTGTCTACCAATTCCCCTGGCAATTGTGTTTGTGGGTAACGGGGTAGTGCCTCTCATTTCATTCCTCTCTCGACTTGACCTTATAGTCTATACAACAATGGAAGGTCTCGCTATGCTCTCTGCGCATTACCAAGACCCACAAAACTTGAGCCAACTTTACATTTCAACTCAAACCCCAACTAGGATTCACTCCTATCTACAGACTGGACTGGGTTCAACCCTTGATTGATGTTTCTGATCTTGTCACATATCCCAAGCACAGCCCCACCCAAGCCCTTCCCTTCACTTCGGGTACACCGAATTCTCAACCTTTTTGACAATTCACCCAACATGGAGGCACAACTCTTAACTTAGATGGAATTCTATGTTCCTTTGATAGATTGATATACGACTATTGATATTTAGTGAGGAGTGTATTTGGTGTGTTTTATTGATTAAATGTTTCTGTGAAGCCTAGACTATATTGAAAATGACATTGAAAATCAAATAGATTGTAATGAATTTAAATTATAATGTTGTAATAACACTAGAATTATGAGACAGAGAGTTGGAAATTGGAATAGAGAATGAGAACACATGATCTCAAGCTGATGTATGTGTTCATAGTAACACTAACATAGAATATATATCATATATTTAACAAATTAGAATGTCATTTTTTTTAAAATGTATTACTGAGTTTGATGTCTTTCTCTGATCTTTTTGTTGTACGAATTTGGATAAAGTCACCAAGTTTTAGTGATGTAGGCTACGGACCTCCTCCCTCCAAATGGAAGGGCAAATGTACAAATGGAACTAACTTTATTGGATGCAACAAGTATGTTCTCTCTCTCTCTCTCACACACACACCAAATTTGTGTTATAGTCAGCAGTTACGACTCCAATAATATTGTGTGTTTTTAGGCCTTCTAATTTTTTTTTTCCTCACAAGCTAAAATAGATCAAGCCAACTTTTTTTTTTTTTGATCTGTAAAAGAAACTTCATTATTAGGAAAACATACAAAGTATGGAAAGACATCAGTAAAGGGGAAGGGCGTACAAAGTGCATCCATAACGAATGCTAGCACAAGCCTTGGCCGTTGGTGAGAAACCAACAAAAGAAACCAAGACCAAAAACAAAGGGCTAAAGCAGCAAAACTACCCCTACTGAGAACTCCAAGCAGCTAAAACACTCTGCTGCCACAACCAGAGCCAAAGGAAACATCATACAGGCATCCTGATCTGGTGAAGGTTGGACACAAGATCATGAATGGAATAATCAACCTTCAAGAACTATTTGGCCCACAAAGCAATCTGCACTTTCATTCTCTCGCATATGTAGACGCGCTCCCGGGAACTCTCCGATATCCACGCGCGATGAGGGCGCGAATCTTGTTTTGATTTGAGCTACTACAGTTCGGACTCAATGTCACGGTTCTGAATCTAATCTCGCAAAGTGCAATGCAAGATCGATAAATCACCAAAGAGTCCAAATCCGGCAAATTGTTTTTAGAAAATTAATTTTAATAAAGAAGTGCCAAACATGGACTGCTTTTCCAGATACTGAGTCGCCACCTAAATATTTTATTTTGGGGATTTAGAAAACCCTGACTCGTGCCTAATGCCACGTGTCCGTCATTACCAAAGTTGTCTCGGCTCGGGAACTTGGGTACGAGAGGGGAAGGTCATGCAATGAGCACCCCTGCTCACCCAATCAAAGATCGGCCTATACTAAGCATGATATTTTGTTTTTGAAAACACATGTGCCCTTATTTCGATTAATTAGCTAATCTTACTACGTGATGCGCACAGCATACAAGTATAGACTAGATCACCTAATTTGGAACAAAATATTGCATGTTCGTTTTGAAAATGGTTTGAAGTTTGCTACCCGCAAGTAGGCTAAATATGAGATTTGGATGAATTGTTCCAATTCAAGTAATCCAACCTTCATCCACAGGCATTCAGGTAGTTATACACTTAAGCAGTTAGCCTCATGACGAGCATGCTTTTATGGAAATCAATAACACACACGCAGTATACTAAAGCGTAAACACTCACAGTGTACTCCAAGCCAAAACAAAGAACTAGTTAAAAATCATGCATGATCCTAGTTCATGTGAAGATGGCTAATGCAACACATGCAAAAATGTAGCTAAGATTGGCGCGGCTATTCTAGAATGTCATGTGAAATGCAACTTGATAACATGCTGTTTTGAACACGTATTCAAGTAAATGTATTGAAAATACAATGTAGTTAGTATGATGCGCCGAGCCCGATGCATGCAAAACAGATGCATGGATGCACACATGCGAAGCATAAGGTATGCCAATCGAAATATGCCCTAAAACTAACCATTGTAAGCGGTTAAGTAAAAGGGAGAAAGAAATGGAGTTTAGAAGATATGCATCACACACACGCACGCTTATTACAACCATTAGCCCTCTCGACGGAGGGTCCAAATAAGAAGCTAACTAACTAATCTAAGCTAATTAAACTACTTATTACATCACAACGAAGCTAATTAACTAGTCCTAGTTAACTAAGCTATTACAACACAAATCGAATAGTTAAACGCATTAACTAATTAAGTACAAACCAAAGCATAAACTAGCTAAGAAAATCAGCTAAGTAAAGCAATAAAATAGTGTCCTCAGAGGGAGAAAAATGCATGCATGCCTGGTCGCCTCATTCGGAAATCCGTCGCGATGCCCCAACTTGCCTCTGTTTGCAACTGCTCTCAGAAACTTGTACCAAGTTCTAGAAAGCTTCCAACTCACCTTGGGGACCTGTAGGAGGGTAGCCGACCAATTGTTGGTGTGGGAGGCCACCTGCTGACCACTTTTTATTGTTGCATGGAAGAAAAAGTGGTCGGCCAGCTAGTTTTTCTAGCTGGCCGACCAGTTGTTGCTGCACTTTTCCACTTTGCTGCAACAGAGAGCAAGAAATGGCATAGCAATGTATTTGCAAGGTATGTGTGCACAACCACCCTCCCTATCATTTCATAAGCTCAAGGGAGTGTGGTTCTCGACTCTCGGGCCACCAATCACGCATTTCAATGCATGATGGCTGAGAGGCAAAGTTGCACAATTCAATGTAAAATGAATGCACAAGTAAACACATAAGGCCTAGAACTCTATCATGTATGATCAAGAGCGTCGGGGACCGAGAATTCAGGCATGTTTTATCACTTCAAGTATGAAACGCCCCTCGTTTCCCGTGTTTGGACTAACACCTATTCCAAACACAATGCAACACATAACATGGCATGCACAATGCTATGTAACATGGAGCATGGAAAAATGAAATGCAACACAAGCATGCAAATATGCAATATGACTTAAGCATGCAAACATGCAATGCAACATGAACAACCTAACAAAGCTAATGGCATGCGTATACAATGCAATGTAATATAAGCATATACAATTCAAAGAACATGGCATACACAATGCGATGAATTAACATGCAAACAACATGGCATACTCAATGCGATGAACTACATGGCATACACGATGCTAAATGGACTTAAACCAAAAGTGGACAGACCTCAGCCATGCCCAAATCAGTGGCCATAACACCAAAACAAAGGCACAAAAGGGCAAGGCAAACATGCACTTGCCTTGACCTATCAAGTAGGCCTAAGAGCACAACCCTAAAGGGTGCTCAAGGAGTGATAAACATGGAAGTGTAACAACACTAAGTGCACTGAAATTAAGTAAGAAATGATGTTAAATCATCTAAATGGCCCAAAGATAGCATGCATGAGTCATCAAAACACAAAGCTAGCAAGGCTAATTGCACTACAGCTATACAAAGCATGAAGGATATGGAAAAGGCAATCCAAAACAGTCCTAGAACATGTCAAAATGAGTCTAAAACATGTATGGAAGGATGCCAAAACAAGCTAGCATGAAGGGTGTGATATCCCTGTTCCGTAATATGTTAATTGGTCCTTAATACGAGTATGATTATGTGTTTAATATGATTTTGTGTGCCATTATGTGAAAATATGTGGTTTTGAATTTCTATTTGTTCACCGTAGGAATATCTGTTTGATTATCTACTTTGGGAATTAAATCGAAGGCCTTATCGGCCATCGAACTCGAAATTGATTGCGCCATTGTGATTAGAGTAATTTTTAGAGCCTACGGTGAAATTTAATTGAAAATTGATTCGGATCAGATTAAATTGATTAAATTAGTAAATTGGTGCTCAATTATTTTAATATTAAGAATTTTGATTAAAAGAGCTTTTAGTGGGCCACTTTCGCTCAAATTCCCTCTTTAGTTTATTTTGGTTGATCTTTGACTCTAAGAGTAGAGAGAGGGTCGGCTAGAGAGGGTGAGAGAAGAAGAATTGTGTTTGGCTCAAGTTTGAGAAGAATTGGAGGATTAAACTAAAGATTTTGCTATAGACTGGGAGAATTAAGCCTCTAGGTGAGTAATTCATGGACGCTAGTTGTAATATTGTGAATTCAAGTTTGATTAATGGTCAAGAACATAAGTTAGATTGATTATGATGAAATTGAGTTGGTTTTGTTGAATTTGAAGTATTAGAACACATGCATGTAAGGAATTGCCATAATTTTTCATGTTTGAGCATAAAGTATGTAATCCATGTTGAGTTTTGATTAATGACCATGTATTTGATCATCTCTTCACCAATTAAGTTGAGGATATTGTGTGTATTTCACATGCAAGTGCAAATCATGGGAGTTTGAGTCTTGCATGTTTGAAACTAATGTGTTGGTGATGAGTTTGAGTTAATTTGAGACATGCATGTGATTAAATTGTGAAATTGAGCTTCATTGTGTTGTAATTTGGTGTTTATACTATGTTAGAATATGTATATATGAAGTTTGAGCCAAAATCATGCATTTGGAACCTTTGAACATCAAATTGAAGCTCAAGAACATGTTCTAGATTTTCCAGAATTTTGATGTCCGCTCGAGCGGGGAAACAGTGTCCGCTCGAGTGAGGAAGTTCACGCTCGAGCGGGGAGCCATGTAGAGAGGCCTTCCGCTCGAGCGCCAGAGTTCGCGATTGAGCGTAAATTTGACATATCCAATACTTTTACAGGCCTTATGGGTCCGCTCGAGCGGGAAAGTCCACGCTCGAGCGGGGACCCTGTTTTCTGAAATTTTGAGAAGACATTCTGTGTTTCATTTTTTGTTCTCTTTCACTTCCAAGTACTCTTAGGCATGCATTGAGCATTGTAATTGAGTTAAAGAGATAATAATGAAGCCTAAAGAGGAAAATGTGAATTTAGAACGGATCAAATTGTTTGTGACCCTTTTTGTTCATGGAATGTGTGGGGTCGAGCTCCAGGGCAAACCAACCAACCGATCACAGTGAGTAATATCTTAACAGAGATATCTAAAATATGTTTTGTTCAATTGCCTACTTCTATGTAAGTTTGATAAGTTTATTGATTCAATTGGTGGACAATGTTTGCTATACCAAATGAGTGGGCCAGAGGCCAGTCTGATCTAAATAATAGAATGAATGGACCAGAGGCCGTTTTGACATGAATGGATGGGCCAGAGGCCGTTTTGACATGAATGAATGGGCCGGAGGCCGTTTCGACATGAATGAATGGGCCAGAGGCCGTTTCGACATGAACAAATGAATCGGCCAAATGCCAGTTTGTCATCTGAATGGGCCAAAAGCTGTTTTGACACAAATGAAAGTATGAATGGGCCAAATGCCAGTTTGTTTGGAACCGTAGTCACTTGACCTAAATTGTGTATATATGTTAAATAGAAATATGAATTGCGCCTAAGGCCGTTTGAAGTATGTTGTTCTACATATCGTCTGTATAGCTTCTTTAATTGATAATATTCACTGGGCTTTCACTCACTCTCATTCATGTGTTTGTAGGTGAGCCAAGAGAAGTCTAAACCTAGCCCCAGTGAAGTCTATGTGGAACAACAAAGGTTTTAGGAGAGTCAGCCCTTGTGTCTCGCGCACGAGATTCATCTTCGCCCTTTTGTTATGTATTTATATTCAGTCATGTTGGCAAAGACTTTGCATTTGTATATAGTCGTGCTGGGTTGACTTAGACTTATATGATCTTGTATGTATAGAACCTTATGTAGTACATATTTTGTTGTGAGTTATTAATGTACATATGTATGGTTGTTACGATGTGCCATGTAAGTATAGCTCTATGGACAAAGTTTTATATTGCTTCCGTTTAGCTCCCATTAACTCTGTTAAAATGCGTTTGGTTTGGTTTGAGACTGTAGATAATCTCACGACCACTGGCCGGTTATGTCCTTAACCCACGGGGACGGGTTTGGGTCATGACAAAGGACATAAGGCATAATGCATACAAGGCAAATAAGGTGGATTACACTACACCTATTAAGACCAAGCATGGGATGACTTAACCAATAAAAATCAAAGTTATATCATGGCAAAATAACCCCAAAAACACATTGAAATGATAGCTTGCAAGCTTAGGCATGAATGCATACGCAATGATTCATGTTAAGGCATAAAGGGGCAAACCCTCCAACGCATTGAATGAGTGAAAAATGCAAGTGCATGAACATGAAACATGGACTGAAATCACATTACAAATGATGCCAAATCATTCAAATAGTCCAAGTAATGCCTGCTAGTGGACTTGATACACAAAGCTAACAAGCTAGAATGCACTATGGCTATACAAAGCAAGTCATGCATGGTAAAAAAAACACAAATCAGAGCTAGAGCAGGCTAAAACATGGGGAAAAACTTCTTAGAGTTAAGCCAAAAGCATGCTAGAATGACATGTTAAAGCAAGAAGCATGTTAGGCTAATTCAAGGAATTGCACTACAAGTGCATGGAGCATGCGAGGGCCAACCAAACCAAAACTTAACAAAGGTATGACATGGAAAAATATCACCAAAAACATGATGAGATGGACTCGAAATAAGCTAGAGTGACATGCTACTTCATGAAGCATACAAGACTAGTTTGTGAGATTTACACTACAAGTGTATAAGGCATGCATGGACTGACAAAACCAAGTAAAAAAAGTGGTATACCACAGCAAAATAACCCCAAATACAAGCTAAGATATGGCCAACATAAACTTAACAAACATGCTCACACATGAGGCTAATGAAGCAAGTAAACAAGACACAAGGAGAGGGGATGACCCTCTCCCATTTGGGACCTCAAAACACCATCCCCACCACTGAAATTACTCTGGATTTCAGTGGTGAGAAGGCCAAAACAAGGTGGTCCCAAAAGCTCACAAAGAAGGCACAAAAGCAAGGCCAAGCAAGGCCTAAGAGGGGGTGAACAACCCAAATACAAAAGTGGCCTTAAACAAAGATCTTAAGCACCAAAATTTAGAATTTTTTGTAGTTAAGAGTTAAGCTTAAAACAGCATGTAAATAGGTTCAAAAGCTTATGTAAGAATGGGGGTTTAAGAGGTTAGTTTCTCACCCTTGATGACCACCTTCAAGGCTGCAACTCCAGCACCCTTTTTGATCCAAAACCAATCCAAAAGCTTCAAAAAAAACCTCAAGGGACCTCAGCTCCAAGAGTATGGTGTCTGAGTGTGTGTTTGTGTGTTAAAGTGTGACAAAACTACACTTTTAAGGCACAAAATGAAGAACAAGAGCAAGATAGATACAAGTATGCATGTATATCTCTCAAGCCTCTAAAATCTGAACTTGGAGGTGGGAGGGGGAGCCTCCCTCTTATAGAGAGAAAAAGCTCAAGGCCATCCCTCCGTGTATGGAGGATGGTTTTGGTGCCTTCCAGCTGTGCCAGCTGGAAGAAAATATCTCCAAAAATGTGACAAAAAGTAGCCGACCACTTTGAAGTGGTCGGCCAGCTACTTTAAGTGGTCGGTCGACCACCACAGGTGGTCTCCCAAGACAAAAAGTGGTCGGCCATGGTAGGAGAAGGTCACGAGAAAGAAAACAAGCAAATGGTGTGGTGGCCGGCCAGAAAAGGTGGCCCAAAGACCAAGCAAACCACTTTCCCGGCCAGAAAACTGGCTGGCGAGAAGAAAAGTGGTCTCCAAGGGAAAGAACTGGTCTCCCACCTTGTGCCACCTTTCAAACAAGGAAAACAAGGTTTGTACAAAAAACAAATCAAAACAGATGCAAGACGAAAGTTCGGAACGCAAAGCGCGCAGCCGGGAGCCTCGAAAACTAGCTGACAAGCACCAAAAGTGGTTTGCGACCACAAAAGTGGTCTCCCAAACCACAGTGGCCCTCTAGGCCAAGGAAACAAGGTGTGGTTCAAAAACCACGCCAAATAGAGAACGTTAAGCGGTCTCGAGGCAAGGCACGCGGCTGAAGGCTCCAAAAATCAGAAACTAGTCTCCAAATAGAAAAAGTGGTCTACGACCACAAAAGAGTGGTCTAGAAGACCTCTCCCTTCCTCAGGCAAGGAGAACAAGGCTTGGTCCACAAACCGAGCCGAAACACAAGGAGTTCACAGGCCTGAAGGCAAGGCACTCAGCCGAAAACTCCGAAACCTCGAAACGAACACAACATAGGCAATCACTGAGTGCTCAATCAATGACGTTTGAGTCTTAAGGTTGGTCAAAAATGGGGTGTCTACAACATAATTCTTCAAAATCTAGAATAGCCCCCTTGAACAAACAATCATTTCTCAATTTCCAGACAAACCAAAGCACAACTAAAGGAACTACCTGCCAAATTCTGGAGACCCAGGGGTTCAACTTACCACCTGACCACCATAGTAGCAGACCCTCAATAGAGCCAGGAATAACCGAAGTCTGATCCCACCAATTGACCATATGTGCCCAGCACTTCTAGAGTAGAGGGCAAAACAATAGCACATGCTCCAGAGACTCCACCGTAGTGTGGCATAAAACACACTGAATATCTGCATTGGCAGCTAAAACCCCAATCCTATGAAGGAAGGAAGAGGTCTTAACTCTACCTCTCCAAGCCAGCCAAGAAAAGAATTGTACTTTTGGGGGAGCCAAACTATCCCACACCCTAGCAGGAACCTTTAAACCAGGCCCTTTAGTTGCATCCCACCACCTCCACACAGAGGACACAGAGAACTGCCCTGAACTAGATGCAAGCCAAGAGCAAGAATCTTCAAGATCTAACCTAATAGCAGGGGATGACACTAGTAACCTAGACAGCCTCTGCAATTCCTCTTCCTCCCAAGCCAAGAGATTTCTTCTAAATTAAAGTTGCCATACCCCTAAGTTGCTCTTCTTGGCACTGGTTTGCTGTAAAGACTCCTCTTTTTCAGTGGATAAGCTGTACAATCTACGAAATTCTTTCTTCAAACCTCTGTTAGTAAGCCAAGCATCAGCCCAGAATTGTGTCCTCCTCCCATTACCCACTGTTATCTTGAAATGGCCACCATAGAAATCACCCAAAGGCTGGTTGACTGAAGTGAGTTGCACAATATCCTGTCATACTGAGGACACCCCTTCTGAGTGATTCAGAGATGGCACCCAACCCCCACCAATTCTACCATATCTTGAGCATACCACAGATTTCCACAGGGCTTTATCATCAGAATCATATCTCCACCACCACTTTAACAACATGCAATCATTCACCTCACCTAAGTCTCTCACTCCCAAACCTTCTTGATTTTTACTTTTGGTAACTCCCTCTATTGGACCAGGTGCACTTTTTTTTTAATTTCGAACCCACCCTACAAAAAAAATAGATTGAAGTTTAACTAAAGCCTTAATAACCCCCTTGGGCATTCTAAGATTGAAAGAAACTAGATTGGCATATTAGAGAGGACAGATTTAATCAAGGTCAGTCGCCCAGCAAACGACAATAACTTTCTCTTCCAAGAAGACAACTTTTTTCTCACCTTATCCACTATTGGATTCCATGTGCACATCCTCCTAGAATTTACCCCTAATGGCAAACCTAAGAAATTAAATGGTAATTTTTTGGACAGACAGTTCAAACTTTGAGCAAACACCTTAGTTTGGTCCTCATGGAAACCTACTCCACAAACTGTGCTCTTGTGATAATTGATCTTTGAACCAGACATCACTTCAAAGCACCTCAACACCCTTTTAATGTTCAGAACTTCCTCCATATCACATTCACAAAATATTATAGTGTCATTTGCAAATTGGAGATGTGAGATACTCTACTCATTAGATCCAACTATGGCACCCTTGAACAAACCCTTCTCTATTGCCCTTGTTAATAATAGATTGAGAGCTTTAGCTGCAATAATGAACAGAAATAGGGAAAGAGGATCTCCATGCCTTAACCCCTTCTGTGGTTGAAATTCCTCTGTGGGTGCACCATTAACCAAGACAGATACTATAGCTGTAGAAATGCAAGTCCTCATCCATCCAATCCATTTTTCACCAAATCCAAAGTTGTTCAACAACGACAATAAAAATTCCCAATTAATAGAGTCGTAGGCTTTTTCAAAATCCAATTTAAGTATGATACCTTTCTTCCTTGATCTTTTCCATTTATCTACAACTTCATTTGCTATTAGCACACTATCTAGAATGTACCTACCACTCACAAAAACTGATTGCACCTCATTGATCACAGATGGGAGAACCCTCTTAAGTCTTTTGGAAAGCACCTTAGCTAAGATCTTATAGACAGAACTTACCAAGCTAATAGGTCTGTTGTCCCTCAAACCTAGAGGGCTATCCTTCTTAGGAATAAGTACAATGAAAGAACTGTTAACCCCTCTAGACAGCTTGCCATTTGTATGAAATTCATGCAACAATTGTATTATCTCCTCTTTCAATATATGCCAACACCTTTTAACGCAAGCAAGGTTAAAACCATTTGGACCTGGGACTTTGTTCCCATCACAATCCTGAAGTGCTGCACAAATCTCAACTTCAGAAAACACAACTTCCAGATTCCCTGTAGCCTCAAAACTAATGATAGCAAAAGGACCAAAGATTTTTGGCTTGGAAATGGAATTCCAGTTCTCAGAGAATAGCTGACTGAAATGCCTAACCACTTCTTGCTTCACCTGAGTTAGATCCTCTAAGCTCACACCCTCCACTAGAACTAAGTCTAACAAATTCTTTCTCTGTCTTCTACTTGCCATAATATGAAAGTACCTAGTATTTTTATCACCAGTATGAGCCCACAGCTGTCTAGATTTTTGATGCCATAACCTTTCCTTACTCCTACTGAGCTGCCACACCTGGCTTCGAACTTCTCTTCTTCTCTTTAATTCCTGTTCATCCAGGGGCCTAGACTCTGCCTTCAGATCCGAATCATGTAACTCCTCCTCTGTTGACTTTAGAAGAGTGCCTATGTTGCCAAATACTTCCTTATTCCACACCCTTAAATGATTCCTTAACATGCTCAATTTTCTCATGACTTTGTACCCTGCCCACCCTTGAACTTGTGCTTCCTCCCACCTCTTTTTGACTTCAGACATGAATGAGGGATGTGATAACCAGGCATTAATAAACTTGAAGGGCTTTGGTCCCCAATCTCAATCATCTCTCTTTAGCAAAATGGGGCAATGATTTGAGATTATCCTAGGTAAACCCCATTGCTTAAAAGAAAACTTTTCCATCCACTTTATATCTAGCAGAAATCTATCTATCCTACTCCACCTATCCCCATCTAGTGCATTACACCAAGTATACTGTCTACCTAGCATAGGCATATCAGTCAGTTCCAACTTTTCTACAAAATCATTAGAGTCCTTTATCCTCCTCTCTCTAGTTGAGCATCCTTTCCTCTCACCCATATATCTAATTTCATTAAAGTTCCCTACCACACACCAAGGATTTGGAAAATGTGGATGGACATTCACCAGAGAGTTCCATAATTTTCTTTTCTTAAGAACCTCATTTGGAGCATAGATATTCACAATTACACACTGAAAAGAATTACATGAAGTACCTGATAGAATGATGAAGTTTTTGTTACTGCAGCATTCCTTACGCTTAAAGACTTGTGGTCGCAAAATACACAAGAGACCACCTGCACTTCCATCTGAATCTACCAACATAAATTCCATATCTTCATAAGGCCAGATGGTTTTCACAAAATACTCATCCATTGAGCTTCTTTTAGTTTCTTGTAGTAATAGCACATCAACACTCCTCTCCCTCACCAAATTCTTAATTCCCCCCCCCCCATTTTTTATGGCCTTCTCAGCCCTTTAACATTCCATGATAAAATCTTCATGATAAACTCACATCTTTCACCCAAACCGCTATTGACAACTAGTCAGGCTCTGGTTGGCCCGACATCACCTGCAATTCTACTCAAATCATGCTCCTCTAACTCAACTATTTTGCTCACTACCTCCTCTTCTTTTCCTTGGCAGTCCATTCCCAAAAAAGTGCCCACCCTCACTGTTGACTTAGCCTCCTCAAGTAAGTGTCTCTTTCTGTTCATGGCTTGACTCTGGGAAATAGCCAAGGATGCAGTTGCTGCTACTGTTGAAGCTCTGAGGATGGCTTCTCTTTGGAAACCAAGTTTGCTAACCATGCCTCTCCTTTGCTCAATACCCTTTTTCCAAGACTTACACCCTCTTTGCATTGCTACTTCCTTGAATTTACTCCATTTCGTAGTCTGTTTGACCACACTTCTATGAATTATTTGGGCCAAAGCTGGTCTGAGTTGAGTCTGGGCCACATTCTCACGTAGATTCGACCCCACCTCCTTATGTGATCCACTAGGCTTAGGCCCCACCTGCATGCCTTCAAGTAGGACTTCCAAATTTATATTGGGCCATACATTCACTGGCCCATTCAACTCCCTTAGTAGCCCTGTATTGCACATAGCCTTGTCCAGCTTTTGAACTCTCCTCATGATTACGCCTGATGAGAGTTGACATCCTGCACCAACCCCTTCACCTTGGAACATGCACTTGTAGAGCCAGTTCCCATGTTTCCCTCTATGTCAACCACTACTTTTGCATGCTTACCATCATTTTCCCTACCCTGTACATCTGATCTACCTATCACAGTCTCCAATACCCTGCTAGCCACATCAAATCTTTCACTCGCCATCCCCTCTCTTACTGAAGAAGCTTACCTTGCAATCTTGCTGCAACCACCATTGCCAGACATCTAGTCCACCTCTTCTTTGCCATTGGAGTGCAATTGACCATGTTCCTTACCTCTACTCTCAGTAGGACTTGGAAATAAACAACTAGGAAGTTCTTCGTAGACACTTACTGGAATATGCTTACCTTAGCGCTCCAGAAAGATTGTTGAGTTAATCATCTCCAAACAGCTCATAATCACTCTAACTTTAGCTTGTTAGAAAGTCTGTGGGTTGTTGATATCCTCTTCAAATTGAACTACCACCCCCTAATAACTACCAATACTGTGGATTGTTGAAATGCCAGAGATTGATGGGAATGCCAAAACAGTTTAACCAGACGCACCTCTTTTGCTCTGCAAACTAACCTTTCCCCTATTCATTGATTGAATCACACCACTGCTTCGCCCACTCTTGCAGTTGTATCTTCCCTTCCTGCATATATTGTACTGAGGGGAAGGTTAGTAGAACTAATCTGCCACCCCCCTCTCTTGCAACCACATCCTTCATCCCCCTATTGCACATTTCCTTTCTAAAGTCCTTGAAAGATAAGAAACTACTCAACTACACTACTAAGCTTTCATACCTCCAACCATTACCTTCCTTATAAGCTTTTATTGCCACATTCTCATTAGCACTGTCACCACCACTTAGTAATGCCTCCGCATAGGATTTCTGGACTCCACTACCCTTCATTTGTTTTGATTGAAACCACTAATTCTCCATTTGTCCTTCGTCTTCTCTACTCAGCCCCCTGGCCTCCAGTTGACCAAATCTTTGAGGTTTTTGAAACTCTGCTCTCTTAACCCTCAGTGCCTTATTATCACAACACAAATCATCTGCCTTTTGTATCGCCATCTATGCAACCACCTCACAATCATATCTTACAAACCAAAATTTGGATCTTGAAGCTTTCCTCCTCTTTCCTGAAATGAACACATCCTTGACCAAACCAAACTTTCGAAAGAGATTGAACGAACCTTTAGGATCCATTGAGTCTGGAATGTTATCTACGAATATAGTGACCAACACTGCCTCCTTGAGATATCCATGCTGGCTGCCCATTTTTCTCCTACGTATCACTGGGTTCCAACCTTCCCTCTCCATTTCTTACCTATCACTTCTACATTTGTAATGTGTGTGTGGTTTACATCAAGCCAACTTGTAAGTGAAAAGGGCTTCAAGAGAGGATATATTTGCTTCAGGTGTTATAGGTCTCTTATTTGTAGATAGAATCTTCCCTTACCAACTTATTCTTCTCTTGTTTATATTGCTTGCTTATCATTTATTCTCTCTCTCTCTCTCTCTCTCTCTCTCTCTCTCTCTCTTTGTGGTTGCTGTTGTTATGTGTAGGATTGACTGCTGCTTCATTTTGTTACTTGCAATTCTTTCCACCCTCACATGTCATGGATGGTATTTCCTTACTATGCCAAAACATTGTTATTTTCAATTGTTTGATCTCTTTACAATCTTAGGTCTATAATACAACTATAAGGGAATTGACATCTAGATACATGTTCAATAGAAATTCCATGCATTTGAGAAAATAAGGAGGGAAAAAAAGATATGCTTGGCAAGATGCATTTTTAATCTATCTGATATATTAGAAATTTTCTTGAATCTGTTTGTTTGCTATTTGGATTCTGTATTTTTATGTTATGTATGTTGTCATTCTAGTTTAGATTTTCACCTTGTGCCCTTTATATAAGTGATTTCTTTTGCACAGATAGTAAATTATAGTATTGAAATAAGATTTGGTTATAAGTTAGGAAACAAAACTCTTTTATTAAGAGTGTCTACCCTTCTAAAATTTTCAGTAGGGTTTGACTTCTAGTGTAAAATTGCTAGAGAAGAAAGCTTCTTTATTACAATCTAAGAGGAGTATTTAGGCAAGGTTTCCTGTTCTTAAGCAGAGTAAATAAAAAATGAGTTTCTTAATTAGGTGAATGATCCTTGTATATTTAAAAAGTTTAGAATGTGACGATGTGAACTGGTGTAATCCTCTAATGATTACATTGTTCTACAGGTCCTTGAAAAATATGTGAAGAATTGGATATCAATTGCTAAATCATTCCAGGATAAGTGATGACATACCAGTTGACAAAGATACTAGCTTTGAGATTGCAACTTGATATGTCAATTTTTGAAATCTTTAAAAACATTTTGGAAACTTTGAGTTTGGAAACTTTGAATATACTCAGAGCTATATACTCATTATGATTTGGGAATAGAGTGTCTTTGCTGTGTGGATGTCGATTTTTTTATTTTTTTTTATGATTGGATAACATGTAATTTTTGTGCATTTTTAGCTATCCCAACTTTTATTTTTAGCGACGAAAATGTGTTTTGGAAAGAGTAATTTGTCTTTTAGCGACCAAATATCATTGTCGTTAAAAATGCCATTATTTTGTTTTTCGCGACCAAATTGGGACATTTTGTGACGAAGTATTGGCGACCAAATATTTAGTCTTGTAAAATCAAACATTTTGCGGCAATACAAAATTGGTCGCTAATCGTTATTTTCAGCGACACTTTCAAAAATATGTTGCTAAAGACTTTTCTAGATACACTTTTAATGACTTTTTTAGTGACGAATTTAATTTTGTCACAAAAACTATTTAGAAACCAAAATAATAGTTTTATAAACCAAAAATAATAGTTTTATGGACTAAAATAATTAGTCGCCAAAAGTCTTATATGTTGTAGTGGCTTATTGACCGTTTTTAAAACTATCATTAGGATTCATAATTAAAAATTATAAAATAAATAAAAAATTTAAATGTGATTATATGTCTACCTAATTACACATTTAAATATGAGTGCTGCTATTAGCGCCTGTCAAAATTCTTTGGACCCCTCATTTTATAATTTTTTTTATTACAATTATACCCTAAAGTAAAATTATATTAAAAGACATTATTAAATGGAACACCTACCTATTAATAAGAACTAATACTCTATAATATTGGACACCCACCCCCACCTCCACCCCCACATCCACCTCCAACTCCAACTATACGTATTTCATGTTTATAAACCCTAAACCTATTACTTTTCATAACCAAATAATATAAATGCTAAATCTATTATTTTTCATAATCATCTTAAATTCTGAATGTGTCATCTTCATCACCATCATCAACGTTATTGAACTTGAAAGTTTTGCTTCAAGTATAATGTATACTTCATCACTTATTTCACTGTGTAGAACAATGGAGGACGAAGACAACAATTCTAGTGAGTCCAACGTTCCATTAATAAGTTTATCTGTCTTGTATTAACATTCTCGGTCGTTTTCAGTCGTTCTTGTTTTGTTCGAGCTGTTCGGTACTGGTTTGCTGACTGTTAGAATTATGTTCGGTAATACAGTACTGAACATAATCCTTTCGTTCAATACATAGGTTCCGAACATTAATGCAGATAGTTAGTTATGTAATTTTCTTTGTTAAACTAACTTAGAATGGAAAAGAATGAATTGGAATGGATTTAAGTTATGTATTTTGAATGGATTTAATTCATGTTATTTTAAGTTGTGAATTGGAATGGATTCAAGTTACACAGTAATGAACAAATTTTGTTCGGACATACAGTGCTGACAGGATCATTATTGTTCGACAAAACAGTTCTGTACAAAACACATTTTTTCGGTTACACGGTGGTGAACAAATTCAAAATCATTACTCGAATCTACTGATCTCCTATCGAGATTCTTGAATTCAGGGCATTTAGATGAAAGCTTTAATCTGGTTCTTCTGGCTTGTCTCCAAAAACCAAGATGTAGAAACTAAGATTCTCAAAGAAATCAATGAGAAATCCGACGCTCCGATCTACGAAGAAGTGAAAGACATGGTTTTCACACACGCGTCACTGAGCGAGACCATGGGACTCTACCCACCCATCTCCATTGATGGAAAGCAAGCTTTAAAGAACGACGTGTTGCCAAGTGAGACAGTAGTGAAGAAGGGTATGGGAGTGAATTACCATCCTTATGCAATGGGAAGGTTGGAGGAGCTGTACTGGACCAAAGCTCCAAACTCTGAAGATTGAGTGAGTTAGGGAATGACAGGGATGAAAAATTAGGTCGGTGTACATTTCGTTGTGAAAATATTATGAATATAGGTAGATTTGGTAATAAGTGGGGTGTCTAAAAAAATATTATTAAAATTTAAGATTTAGGGTTGGAGTCCAAAGAAATTGGAGGTTCAAAAAATTTTGATAAGTGTTAATAACAACACTCTTAAATATTCATGTGTTTCTTTTTTAAAAAATAAATAAATAATAACATACCCTTCAATTATTTGACATAATAGTGGAGAACACAAAATTAATGATATTGAGTAGTCCAACGCAACATGAAAGTGTGTTTTGCTAAGGGACACAAATTAGGGCCCGCCAAAACTAAGTAAATTTTTTTATTCTTTCTGATAGAGAAATGCCAACATAGTTTAAACATTTCGCAAATTTTGTCGTTGTAAAGACATGTCATCACGTGGGCATTACATAGTACCAAATAAAATAAATCAAAAATTTAGATGTGACTATATGTTTACCTAATTACGCATTTAAATATTGATATTATTTTTTTTTAAAATAAATAAATAATAACATAAAATTCTTAAAATAATAGTGGAGAACACAAAATTAATGATATTGAGTAGTCCAACACAACATGAAATTGTGTTTTTGCTAAGGGGCACAAAATAGGGCCCGCCTAAAGTAAAGTTAATTTTTTTGATCTTTCAGGCACAGAAATGCAAAGATAGTTAACATTTCACAAATTTTGTCATTGTAAAGACATGCCATCATGTGATCATTACATAGTACAAAAAAGGTCACATCCAACAGAATTGTTGGCCCATAGTATCAAGAAATAAAAATGCTTGGTAGTCCGAAAAAGAAGGGTTTGAATAGTCCAAATGGGTGTTGGCTAGACGTTTGCCCAGACGATTGGTCGGATGTTCGCCTGAAAAAACTGGGTGAAAACTTGTCTACCGCGATTGTCACCTTTATTGATCGTGACTGTCAGCCTTTTTGCTGGATGATCGACCGGATGATTGGCCGGACGTTCTCCCGGACGACCGGCAAGATGAATTTCGAGCCGTTCAAGCCAATCTTTTTTTTCGGGCTACCAAGCATTACTCAAATTATAATTTGTTCTAAGGGAAAATCTAAATAGTGTTTCAATATGTATTTCATTGGTTAATATAGTGGGTCCCCTCATTTTTTGTCTCCAATGAAAAGACAACATAGAATAATGTTATATATACCAATTAGTGTACTAATTAATATACTAATTTGTGCATATAGCATCATCGGACAACATTAAAAGTGTCATGATATGGGTGTGAAGTAACATTCCTAGACCACTAAATAACTTCTCCATACTATCGGTATAAAATTATGTACAAAAATAAGATAAATCTGTGAGGCCTCATTTGGGAATAAATTTTTAATTTTTTACAAAAAAAAAAATGTATAAATAGTAGAAAAAGTGATGTTATAATTTATAGTGACTTTTTGATTATTTAACTAAAATATTTAGTCGAGGCTTAAGTTAGGAAAGAGACTATTTTAATAAAGAAAATGTAAATTAAATAAAAAAAATTAGTTTCATTCTATTTATTTATAAGTTTTTTTATATAAATAAAAAACAATTAAAATATATTATTTTTTTATTTTATACTAAACATTATAATAATTTATAATCAAATATTAATTTTAAGGGTAAATTACACCAACACCCTTTAAGATTTTGTTTAATACAAATCCTCCCTCACATTTTAAAAATTACACTTACCCCTTCTCAGATTAAAATAACGTATTTGCCCTTTAGTCTTTATACATATAAAATAATAAAATAATACAAATTTTTGCTCATGTCATTTTAAGAGAAATAACAATAATCTTCTTTGATTTAACTCACACAAAAAATTGTTTTTTTTTTATTTTTCGTATTTTTTTTATTTTTATTGAATTTTTGTAATATTTTAAGTAATTTTTTATTTTTTAGATACACCAAATCTAGATATAGTTAAGAAATATAATATTTTGTGATTTTTTTTTACATTCACCAAATACAAAAAAATTATAAATATAAAAATTCAATACATTATCTTATTTTATTGTATTCAATGGATTTTTTAAAATTTGTTGTACAAATTTATACTTTTTAAATATATCTAGATTAAGTTGATCTAATTTAAATATAATTGCGGAAATAAAAATGAAAAATTATATTTATATATAAAAATTTATACAAAAAATATCATAAAATGTTGTGATAGTGATATTGTTGTAAATATAAATTGTGTTTATGGATGTTTTGTTTTCAAGTGAAAGGTCACCATTAAATTATATCATTGTGTTTGAAAATTTTATATAAATTTTATATTTGTATATCATCACTCAATAAGAATATGTTTAGGTAGAATTTAATGATAAAAAATTATAGAATGTAATCATAATGATAAGAAGAAGAAATGGTAAAAAAAGGAACAAGGTTGTCATTTAGAAAATTTTAAGATATGATATCAGCAATTCAAAAATAATTTGTAATAAGATTACAAATTTCAAAAAAATATATATAATTTTTTAAATGTGAGAGAAATCTGTGTACAACTTTAAGAGGTGTTAGTGTAATTTACACTAATTTTAATCCTAATGTATATATAAGATAATATAAATTTATATTCAAAAGACAGAAAAAAGGAACAAAGGCACACAAACAAAATCTAAACGGTACGGGCCAGTACTAAACCCCCAAAAGAGAACATTCCAAAGTAAGGCTATTTTTTTATTTTATATTTTTGTGCTAACTTTTTTTTAGTATATTTCTTTGCTTTTGTTTGGAGGCATGTGCATTCTCTTCCTACTGAGTCAAGCACTTTATTTTATCTAGTCTATTTCCTGTCTCACCTTCCTTAGTTGCGATTTTCTCAGTCAATGCTACTGTCATTATTATTTATAGAGGTCAGGTTCACCTCAAATTAAACTAACAGAAGATCTCCTCTATCTAAGGAGAAGTTATTTCGTGGCCTACGGCACGGTCACGTGATGTCTCAAGTATATTATGATTGATGGATCTATAATTTTGTATTAAATGATTGAAAAATAATAAGAGATATGGTGTATAGTGATTGGTGAGGAGTACGAATACGTGACGTCCCAAAAGTAGAGGTATAATTTTGGCTCGTGGCCCGCGAGCGGCCCGAGGTTGGCCCAGCCTGTTAAGGCCCGAGCCCAAGCCCAACCTGAGCCCTTGAGCCAGGGCCTGGGCCATCATTTTGACGCACAGTCGGGCCCATGGGCCCGACCAGCTTGGCCCGACCCATGGGTGTCCGCTCAAGGCCTGCCCAAAAGCTTGGCCCGAGACCCGGCCTGCCCGGCTCACCCGAGGTCCAGTGTTATTTTTAATGAAAAATAATAAAATTTTGGAGAAAAAAATAAATAAAAAAAATTTAAAAATTGTTTAGGCCCACCCAAAGCCCGAGTCCAGGCCCGAGTCCAGGCCCAAGCCTATGGGCCTCGCCCGAGGCTTGGCCCACTGGCCCACCCAAAGTCCGAATACCGCTAGGCCTGGGCTTGGGTTTGGGCCTAGGTTTTCTAGCCCGTCCCGATTTTTGGCAGAAGCCCGCAAGAACCGACATGAGTCTGACCCGGCCTGGCCCGGCCCATCCCAGGCACCCCTACCCAAAAGTAACAAATAGTTTTTTTCTCTCTACGTGGCCTTTTAGGTTTTTTTTTTATTTTTTTTTTTTAAGTTTGCGTTAATTTTGTTAATAAAAATATACCTAACCTATTATGTTAAGTTATCGATTGGGTTTCAATTGCAACTTCAAGTCTCCACACAATAGCAATTGAAGTAAATGCAAATTGTACACACTGTTTATAGAGATGCCCACAACGTAATAACACATAGAAAAGCAAGAAACCTAAACTTTTTTTAATGATACATGTACCACTAATCGAGAGCAGGTGAGGGTGGTTTAAAAAAAAAAAAAAATGAATTTTTCACTTTTTATTTATTTATTTATGAGTTATACTTTTTTAAAAAAAAAAAAAAACTTTTTAACTAAATTAATCACCTGTCAAATAATTCCTAAATATTTTTTTTAATGTATAAAATTTTACGACATGATTTTTAATGCACATAAAATAAAAATAAAAAAATTTAATTTAAAAGTGCATTGCGAAAAAGTCAAATGAGATTAACATTTCTCAATAATTAAAGATGCCTGTTTTTGCGTGAAGACTTCAATTCCAAATTTGAAGATCGCAATTGCTCAGTGTTTTTTAAATGCGTTGCATGTGGGGCTGGCTACTACTAGTCTACCACACACATGATGAATTTCTTCAAGCCTCTTTTATTCATGATAATATATATATATATATATATATATATATATATATATATATATATATATATATATAATATTTCAAAAATAATGTGTGATATCATTTTTGTAAATATTTTATTTTTTAAATAAAAAGTTTACATTTCTTTATATTACTATATTATATTTATAACTTATTAAATAAAAGTATATACAGAATCTTGGTAGTTATATATATACATAAAATATTTCAAAAATAATGTGTGATACCATTTTTATAAATATTTTTGATAGTGTGTACCATATTCACCTTATAACTAAAAAATAAAATGATAAAATTTTATACTTTTCAAGTCATAACTAAAAAAAATGTCATAACTAAATACAACATGAGACATAAGAACTCATGAGGCATAACTAAAATTAGGACTGCAAATGAATAGAACTGTTCGTGAACAATCTCGAATTTGGTTCGGTAAGGGCTCGTTTAAACTCGATTCGTTAAATTTTTATTGCGTTTGAGATCGAGATCTAGTTCGTTAAAATCTTAAGCTCGTTAACTTTTCATTTAATATTTATTTAAATAATAGAATAAATATATAATTATATATCAAATAATATAAAAATATGTATAAAAATAAAGATAAATATGTTATTTATATATTTAAATAATATAAATAATAGCCAATTATAGACAATTACAGATAATATATTTATATAAATCAGTGATAGATATTATTATTTTGGTAAGATATTAACTTTTCTTTTAATATATTGTATATATTATATATATAATTATATAATCAAAATTTATCATACACAACTATAACTTAATAAATTTTTTGGCTTGTTAAGACTAGTGAATATGTTTAAACTCGAGTTCGAGTCAAGCCTAAACCAATTCAAATTCAATTCTTTAAATTTTCATTAAGTTCAAGTTCAAATCCGAACTCGAGCTCATTAAAATCGTAATAAATAAATCTCAACATATGATAGCTTGGTTCATTTGTAATTATAACTAAAATAATATTATAATTAAAGAAAAATTGATTATAAATAAACAACATGATATAATTAAAAGGGTGATGCACCAATAAATTCCAAATCTTTATCTTATGACCCATTTGGTCCTATATTTTATTTTATGATCTAATTAGTCCCAAGCTAATGTTAATGACAAAATAACCAATATTACACTATGTTTTTACGCTTTTTAGTAAGGGTAAATGAGGAAAACCCCAATATGGTATTGACTGAAATGCCCAAAATTCTATAGATGTTTGCTTTCCCTCCAAACAAACATCAACAAAACATCATCAAACACATCAACAACATCAAACATTAACAAAACATCATCAAACATCAACAAACATCATCAACAAAATTGTGAGCATCATCAACATCAACAAACATAATGAACAAAACATCATCAAACATCATCAAAAAAATTGTGAATATCATCAAACATTCGAACATTCGAACATCATCATCAACCATTCGAACATCATCAAAAATTTGCTTGCTGGGCATTTGCTCCATAACCATCTCTCTCTCTCTCTCTCTCTCTCTCTCTCTCTCTCTCTCTCTCTGTGTCATCGCGTACTCTGACGTAGCTTCCATCATCACTCTCTTCTCTTCATAGACTACCATTCCTCATCGTCACGACTCTCATTGAATTCCGATAAACTCTCCAATTCACTCGCCAAGAACCGCTCGTAATCGATTGGTTTGGAACCAGGAAAAACAGGGATCGATCCCCAAAAACCATGCAATCCAACGCGGACCGCTTCGTCTAGGTTTCCCCTCTCAGAATTTCTAGTCTTGAATCGTTTCCAGATTCGGCTTCCAAAACCCTTGCAATTTCTTCAGGCATATATGCTTTTTAACTCTCTGTAATACAGTTTTTTTTTTCTTTTTCTTTTTCTAATACTTTTCAGTGAGTTAATGTGTTGATGTTTGTAATTAAGCCACTCTGTTTTAGGTTCAATTATTTTTCACATTGCTAATAGGGAGATCTCTTCAGTTATCAAAATTTTTGAGAGACGAGTGAGGCTATGAATCCTGTAGTGACAGATTCATTCTCATTTGTGAAACAGAGAAATCACACCCTCAAAAGGTATTGATGTAAAAATAAGTAGAATCAAATCACACCTCAAAAAACTTGGCAATACATTAGGATTAAATGGTCTATAAGAAAATTTAAAGGACTAAATGGTTTAACTTTTTTCAAGATAGAATTTATGGGAAATGTTTTCTAATTAAAAATACATATAAAATAAGAGTAAATTACCAGTAAATCCTATATGGTAGAAAGTTAAACCATTTAGTCCTACAAGTTTTCTTATGCACCATTTAGTCTCACTATCTACATCAGCAACATCAACAACATCATTAACATCATCAAAACATTAGCTATATTAGCAACATTAACTGCACCAATCGACAATATCAAACATTAACAAAACATCATAAAAAAAAAATGTGAACATCATCAATTTCCAGATCAATTCCTCCTGCAGTCTCGATTACAATTCAAAACACAAACAGATTGAACACGTACATACACACGATCATATATATATATAAAAGCCCTAAATGTCGACGATCAAATTATATACATATATATCTATATTGGCGGCTGGTGTTGAGATGTGGCGGAGATGGATCATTCGTATCCGCGGCGGAGAGGAGTGGTGGTGCCGGAGCCGTGCCCTCACTTGACGGAGTTCCGATCGCGGCGTGGTGGTGCCAAGCCGTTCAGGGCGTTGCAGGAGTGTCTGAGGGTGCGCTCGCCAGGCCGTGCGGCGATCTGCAGGGACCCCAACGAGGTGCCGCGTTGCGCCTCCTGTGGCTCTTCCACACCGCCGCGGCTCTATGCCTGTGAAGATTTCGAGAAGCCCAATCGAAGGCGATGATGAGGTCCATGACCCAATCACGAGTTAGGATTCCAACGGAGGGATAAGAGATGGGGATTTGGGGAGGAGTTGGGGATGATGGTGGAATATGGGTTTGGTTGTTGTCATCAGAAGAAGATGAAGATGCGAAAGAGGCCGAGGAGATGTGGGTTTTTGAGGTGTGTTCCGAATCAGATCTGGGTTTCGATCTGAGATGTTTTTAATGTTATGACGATGTTTGTTCAAAAAAATTGTTAGGATGATGTTTGATCAAAAAAAAATTGTTATGATGATGATGTTTGATCAGAAAAATTTGTTTAATCGTTATTTTTGATGTTTGATATTATTTTAATTGTTATTTTGATGTTTAATCGTTATTTAAAAAATTGTTTAATCTTTATTTTGATGTTTAATCGTTATTTTAAAAATTATTTAATCGTTATTTTTTATGTTGCTTTGATGATGTTGTATGATGTTTTGATGTTTGATGTTGTTTTGATGATGATGTTTGATGTTATTTCGATGATGTTACTCATAAATTTGATGTTTGATGTTTTTATGTTTGATGGATAATGTTTGATGTCGATGATGTTCAATGGTCACTAACATTGGGATAGGACCTAACGGTTCATAAGAAAATTCATTGGACCAAATAGATTATAAGATACAAATTTGAGATTTATTGGTACATGCCCCATAAAATAATTGTATTAATTAATAATTAAAGTATTTATTTTTTGTACACTTGATTCCATATATAAAGATATAACAATGATCCTGGCGGTGCGTATCAGTTGAGAGTCGGACTCAAACAAGTTAATAGTAGAAAGGTTGACTTTAATCGAGTAACAATTTGTTGTAGGTACTCAATGCTACTATCTCTTTTGTCACATTCGTGTTTGTATCTTGAGTAATGTTAGAGATCTCAAATATTTTACTAAAAGTTTTATCAAATGTCTCACAATGTGGGTCCCACACCCATATGAGACATTTGGTAAAATTTTTGGTAGAATTTTTGGGGCCTCTAGCATTTTTGTTGTATCTTTGTTCGTGCGGTTTTGTCGGTTACCCGAAAGTGTTATAGAGACCTAAAGTAGTGTTTGTTTTGAAGGATTAGTCTATGAGATTTAACTATTAGTTTATTTGGATTAATAATTTGTTATTTGGTTTAATTTTTTTTTATTTTGAATTAATAGTTCCTCTAGACTATTAGTCCTTCATATAAGAGATTATTATATTCTAAAGGGGGTAATGTGATTATTTTTATGAGATTGGTATCCCATAAGACTAATGTGTGAAATGTCTATTTTACCCTCATACTATTACTTAATAAACAATTGAAAAAAAATAAAATAGTCTTTTGAACATTTATAATTTTTTTTTTTAGTGTTGTTAGTTTAAAATTATATATTAATTATAAATTATAAATTATGGCCTTATAAATTAAATTTTTTTAGTGTTGTTAATTTAAAGTCATATATTAAATAAAAAATATAAATTATAAATTAATTGAAAATAATAAATTAAAAAATATGACCTTATAAATTAAATTTTTGTAGTGTTGTTAAATTATAAATTTAAAATTATAAATTAAATAAAAGTTATAAATTACAAGGGTAACATAGTCTTTTTAATATTTATCCTTATCTAGTCCGTTTAACCAACATTAGAATCACTAAAAATAGTCCAATCCAGACATCTAATCTCGTGACTAACAGTACGATGAATTACAATCTCCCCCTATCCAGTCCGTCCAAACAAATAAGCTCTAAGGGTGGTTTATTTTGAGCTTGTTTAAGAAGATGTTTTAGGTTAAAATAGCTATATAAAATAAAATAGGTTATTTTAATTAAATAAGATAAAATGTCATATTTAATTTATAATCATTTTATTTTTTTTCTTACAAAAATAAAAAAAGTAAAAAAATTTATCCAAAACGAGATTTTTTAGTTACAAGCTAAAATAATCAAAAAACTAACTTACATTTCAAACGAGCTCTTTATGAGATTGAGGTTATGTTTGGCATTGATTGTTTTTTTTTTTTTTTTGTGGTTATTTTAGTTCCAAAATAATAAAATAGATTAAAAAGTTAACAAGACAAAATGCCACATTCAAATCATAATTATTTTATTTTTTTTTTCTTACAAAAGTCAAAAAGCCTATCTCAAACAAGATTTTTTAACCTCAGGGTAAAATAGATAAAAAGTCAACTCACATCCCAAACAAAAGCTGAGGTGTGATGTTGGATTCTATATTTAATAAATTTATTAATTTATTGTTTAATTAGTTTAGTGAAGATTAGATTAACAGTTAAGTATACATAACTTTTTACTAAATAATTCAAGGGTTGTTTGGGCTTCGTTTGGCTAGGATTTTTTTGGCTAAATAAGCATAAAAGACAAAATATGCTAAATAACTCAATAAAATAAAATATCATATCTAAATTATAATAATTTCATTTTTTCTCTCAGAAAAGTTAAAAAAACAAACCCAAATTAACTTTTTAGTCTCAAGCTAAAAAAATCTCAACTCAAAAAAATTAACTAAAAAAGTCTTAACCAAACGACAACTTATTTATGATTAACAATCCATTATATTGCAATCTATCTTTATCCAATCTAAACAAACACTCTCTAAATATTTTTTCAGAATTTCTATTAAATCACTCAAAAATTTCTACCAAAATCTATACCAATGTTTTGTGTAGTCTTTATATAGTATAGAAATTTATTAAAAATATCATTGTGTGATCTAAATTTATTTTATGTATGAATTTCACAATATGCCAATTGAGAGTTGTTTTGAAAATTAGTTATTTTTGTTGGTTTTTTTACTGAAAAAAGTAAAAATAAATAAAGAGAATAATTAAATATTTGGTAGCGACTTTTAACTTTTAACTATTTTAGCTAGTTCTCAAATTTTTCTTGAATCTCAACTATACTTAGAATTTGTTTGAGAATAGGTTATTTCAGTAAAATTTAGGTTTTTAGCTAAAATATATGATGAAAAAAAACTAATTTTTTTGAGATAATTTTTTTCTTTTTATGAAAAAGGTGTAAAAATATAGTGGAAATAAAATATTTGACTATTTTATATAATTTTTTAATTTTTTGACCTTTTTAATAATGTTTTGACTGGTAATGAGAGTTTTCAAACTTACTTAACTCTACGTGAAAGTTTTTGTACGTTTTTTTGGGTAAATAGTTTTACCGAGTTTTCATAAGATCAAGAGGACTTATAGTTCTAGGTGTAGTTCTAACTAGAGAATTTGTAAATTTAATAAATTTTATAGAATGTATTTGTCATTTAATATTAATTTTTTAATTTGATTATTGCTGGCCGGAAGAAACTAGTGACACACTTTATAATTTTTGTAATTTCAGTAAGATTTGGTAAGATAGTTTTGATAGTACTTTGTTTTTGTCCGTTTATGACACCAATTTCAATGAGTGCATGTATGTGACTAATGTTATAATAAAGTAAAAAGAGGATCATAGAGAAATATAACAATTTGACCGTCACTATCTAGCAAAGTGCTGCTTCGAAGGCGTGAAATTTTCAATTCGGTCCCCATCTTTAGTATTGAAGGCCTACCGATATCTCTCGTCATATCAAGTAAAGTGCTTTTTCAAAGGCGTAAAAATATATCTAACATATTATGTCCTATCTCACCTTTATGATCTAAAATTTATTTTTGTTGTTTTAGTTAATCACCTTTTTACTGTTTACTGTATCAAATTCTATATTCTAATTCAATCTTATTAAAATATTATTTTCTTATTGTATTTGTTATTATTTCTTCTTTTTTTTTATTAAATTGATGAGGTGCCATCCAAACAATTTTTAAAAAATATAAAAAAAAAAAAAAATTACTGTTGATCGGTCGACCGGTTAAGCTAATAGGCACTCATGAGACATCTAGAAGAATATCCAGGAAGACATCTGGGTGGATAACCGATTTAAAGATTTTGACCCAGTTTTGTTTCATAAAATATAATAAAAAAATAAAATAGCCAATGAACAGTGGCTCAACAAAGTTGTTAAGTTACTGTAGCAAATATAAATAATAGCTAGTCATAAAATTAGTTTGTTGAACCTGATGGAGCACATATTCTTGACTTTTGCTCTTTACAATAACTTCAGGTTGATGCTGATGCTCTTAGTCTCTTTTTTTAATTTGTGTTAGTTTATTTCCTATCTCACCTTCCTTGGCACCTTTTATTTATTTAGTTATTTTTTGGGGGGTAGGGGGGAGGGACGGGACCTCAAAGAATGAGATAAGTCGCAATTATATATAATTTTGCATTGAGTTGGATAGCTTTTTTTTTGAAATCCTTAAATCTTGAGATTTATCATGGTAATTTAAATGAATTTCTTAAATGATAGAATAAATCATGAAAAATTAAAATTTTTATTGTGATAATTATGTTGTGCCAACTTTGAATTTAAATTAATAAATAAATTACTCTCCATATTTAGTGGCCCTCAAATTTGAATTTTAAAATGGATTAGTATACTTTTCATTTTTTTTATTTTTTTTTTCAATTTGATATACTTTTCATTTGAAAGTCATAAATCAGGGGATATTATTTTTTTTTTTTAAATTTTTTTCTTGAATGAGAGCTAGCCAATAGAAGATTTTTGTAATTTAAAAAATTTCAAATAATTAAAAAATTTAGATTAGGAACTTAGAACTCTTAGAGGCCTTAGGGGTTAGAAACCTCATTTTATTTAATATATACTAGCATAATACCCATGCTATGCACGGGATAACACGGATATAGATAAATAATCATAAATTAAATTTTAAAATTAAATAATAATGTAAAATTTATCTAGAATATATAGTAAAAATAATTTAGAATCAATTAGATTTTATTCATTTTTATTAGAGTTACACATAAGAGATTTTTTTTCCTTGTGTCATTAATTGTGTGTTTTAAGTTCTTAATAAAAAAATATATATCATTATTTAATTGGTAAAAATTTTAAAAAATTATATTTATGATAAAACATAAATGCATTTCATCTTATGAGTTTCGTAATTTTAATTTATCATATCATAATAGTAAATCACATTTGTCCATATACTATGTTTTGTAGAGTTTAAAATGTTGTCTACTCATCTATCAAATTTATAATTTGTTTTATGTCATAACTCTTTCGTAAGAATGGATTATGATTGACTTGTTAGAGTTGGGTTAAACATTATGGGTAACTTAGAAGCCAGCCAACTCAACATTTACTCTAATTTGACCTTTACCTAATCATTAATGTCACGCCTCGGATTTACACGGTCTGGCTCACATGAATAAACCGTCCAACGATGAACAATAGGTAACAACTTTCATGCAAATGAATATAATATAATCACATAGCACATGTGTTTATCCGATTTTATATATTCTTAGATACAATATCCAAGTCGAATGAATGTTCTCATCACAACAAAAAGAGTCTTTAGAGACGAAAACTAATGGCGAAAATAAATTTTGCTACGAAAGACGTACCTTTTAATGAAGAAAATAATATTTCGTCTCCAAATGTACTATTTTTAGAGACAAAAATAAAATGTCACCAATCTACATACATAATAAAAAAATTAAGTGATGAAATTATTTTTTATCATTATTTATTTATTTTTTGTCATCGAAGATTTTCCTACCAATTTTTTCGGATGGTGTCAAAATTTTCAGACTTTTGATAAGGAAAAAATTAGTCACCAATTATAAAATTATTAATGACGAATATATTTTCGTCACCAATAATTTTTAATATTTTGATATCATTTAGTGAGAAAACTATTTTCGTGGCTAATAATTTTTTCTTTTGGTGAGGAAATAATTTTGTCACCAAATAAATGGTTTAGTTGCTAAAGGTTTTATAGGGAAATGAATATATTGGTGCCTGTTATGGAATTAGATATATCGATTCTTCTCTCTCACACACATAGATTATATTTGACCACCAAACCTCACCCCACATCACTTCACCTCACCTCACCTCAGCGTAGAACACCAACGCTGCTCGTCACAGCCACCGCCGCAGATCGCCACCACCACATCCTCACAGGTACTCTCTCACCTCTCTCACTCTCCGTCTGTCTGTCTCTCTCTCTCTTTCTCATTCACTGTCTATCTTTCTCTCTGTTTCTCGCTTTGTCTACCTCGGTCACTCTCTCTTCCTCTCTGTCCCCCTTTCTCTATTTTCCCATTTCTGAATCTTGCTCAAGAGTTGTTATGATTTCTTCAATTTAATTTGGTATTGATTTTGAAAAATGGGTTTAGTTGAAGTGGTTTGGTTTGTAAAGTTTTTGTGGATTTGATGTCCTAAATGGGTTTGATTTTAGTGGTTTCATACATTTTCCCCTCTTTTTCCTTTCTCTCTCATTAGTTTTAATGCCCTAATCCATTGATTGTGTATGTATTTGCATGTATATTTGGTCCCGCATTATGTATGTATTCAAAGCTCTAATCTATTGTATTGAAAAATTTTCTTCTGGAGGGTTTTCACTCATTAGTAAAAAATATTTTTTTACCAAAATAAACGTAGTGGCCATACAAGGATTTCTATTGTGACAATCTCAGTATGACTGATGGCAAATTTGGATCAGAACAAGGGTTAACTTGGTAGATAAGGATTTCTATTTTATTTATGTACAATTGGTTAGGGTGCTGTTTTTGGATCATGTTGATCCCACATTTTAGTTTAATGGAATCTTTATTTGTTGATGAATAATAATAATAAAAAAGTTTCAAATTTTATTATTTATCCTCTGTTAGTCAAAGTTTCAGGGCAATATAATTTTAAAACTAAAAGAATAAACATGATCCATGCAATCCAAAACAAACCTTGCGTTCATGGTTTGGAGGTTTCTGTATTATAATTGACACTTCCCTTAATTGTTTTGCGTAATATGCCTTTTGTACAAGTTGCTACCACACAAAACTACAGTGAATCAGTACATGGTTGTTGGCTAGATCTTGGATTAATGTACCATAATTAATCGAATTCTATGTTTAAAACCTTAAAAAACTCAAGAGGATTAACAAGATTTTGATCATGAATAGTTTCGATGACGATTTTGAATTGTGTTTTTTTTTTTTTTTTTTAATGAATTTGGAAATTAAGCTTAGATCATATGGTTGAATTAAATGGGATAATAAATTTAATTGTTCAACGTTATCTACCTAATATGTTCTCCATCTTCTTTTAAGTTGGTAATTAAATATTAAGGCCTTAAAATAGTTTAAGTTATGACTTACAAGTCAATTCTAAAGAAGACAAGTGGGTGCATGTAAATTCTCTTCTGGTTGATGATGTAGCGGTGATTGACAACAAATTTATAGAGCAATTTAACTATTTTATGAAAAAATGGTAATGTTCCCAGGTGTTTGGTTCCATGTTTTTTACCGTTTATGTACTTCTTGTACAATTCTTATTCTTTTATTTTTTTTTAAAGATGTTGTATGTGTTTGTGAAATTCATGGGATGGATGTAGTGGCTGAATCAGTTTCTTATATAACACTGAACTAATGGAGGACGTTACACTTAGAAGAGTTTTAACTACAGAAGGAAATTAGCTAGAGACAAAAATCAAGAACAAAATGGATCAATGTGGCAGTGACCTTGTTTTACTTTTGTGTATATATGTTTGTGTATTACACTTTAAATAGGACCTAATATTTGAACCTAGTATGCTATTCGCCCATTTTTTTTTCAATGGTATTCCGTAAATTTATTTGCAAATTGGATGGAGAGTAGTTGGGTAACTATGTTCCTCAAAACCCAATTACTTGAATAAAGTTTCATTTGAAGTTCTATATAGATCCTACTTGGCTCTCATTGAAATTGCAATAAAAATACAAGTCAATAATGTCAATGCAACGAAAATACATCAATACTCTATTCAGTATTCCTCTGTTTTCTTTCAGGCATTGAGATGAGAAAAGTTACAGAACACTTAAGCTATATATACTAATACAAGTCACATAAATCTAGAATTATCATACAATTGATAAGATCTGCAAATTAGTCACCTATGCATATATCGCAGAAACAAATCGCTTATGACAGCACTAAAAACAGGATCTAAGTCACAAAGTGTGTTTTTGTTCACCTACTAGCTTAAATTAGTTGTCCGTCAGATGGGTGTGCCAAAATGTTTCTATGCCTAGTCAAATTGACCATTGTTAGGGAACCTAAAATATGATTTTGTCAATATGTTATAAAACAAATATAATGATGGGTCAAGTGGTTAGTGATCAGTAGGAGAGTTGGTGTTTAATTTTGATTCATCTAATATTTTTGTTTTTGTTTTGTTTTGTTTGTTTGTTTGTTTGTTTGTTTGTTTTTTTGTTTTTTGTTTTTTGTTTTGTTTTGTTTTTGTTTTTGTTTTGTTTTGTTTTTTTTTTTGTGGTTGGTTTTGTCGAAATATTAGTACTTACATTGTGTACACATTCGTTTGTATGGACACTATGTCCAATCTTTACAATTGAATTAAATTTCACTTTTTGTTGATTTCTGTTAAACAAAAAAAATATTAAAGACATGTAGTGATTTTTGTTGATTTTTAATGATCTTTTTTGTTAAAGATGTATTAAAATTATTAATGACCATTTTTGTTAGTTTTTATTCCTTACTTGCATATAGCCTTAGAACTTGTATAAGAATCTTTATTAAAGATCTGGACATATATTTGGTGAAGCTCTTATTGAATTTTTCAATTTAATTAGTTTATAAATACACAAGTCTACATTATATTATATTATTCTTAATCTTTCATTTGTGATCAGACATGGATAAAAGTTAGATTGCCCTAGGTAGGATAGCTGATGGAAGGATGAGTAAACCATATAATGATGGGATCAAGTTATTTCTTCAATTTGCACTGGGGGTTTTAAACCAAAATAGTAATATTTTGTGCCCGTGTGTAAAGTGTGCGAATGTTTATAGACAACATCTTCAAAATGTGGAAATTCGTTTGCTCCAATATGGGATTATGCAAACTTACATTATATGGCACCAACACGGGGAACCCCGTGTTTCAAACGAGACTTATCATGATGATGAGATGCGATGCGACTTGATGGTGATGAAATTTTAGGTGGTATTGAAGCCTTAGTGGAAGATCGAATAAGAGGGGAATTGATTGATACAATCCATGGGGAGGAAACGAGAACTTTTGATAAGTTGTTGACCGATGCCAAGCATGAGGTGTTCCCGAATTGTGCAAATTATACTTTGTTGAAGTTTGTGATTGAGGTGCTTAATATGAAGGTAACAAATCATTGGAGCAATAAGTCAATTGACATGATGCTGGAGTTTTTAAGTAGACTTTTACCGAAAGAAAATTTGGTTCCAAAGTCAACTCATGAAGCTAAGAAAATACTATGTGACTTGGGCTTGTCATATGTGCTCATTGATGCTTGCATAAATGATTGTGTATTATTTTGGAAGGAGAATGCAACACTAGATAAATGTTCGGTTTGTAAGACATCTAGATATAAGATCAATTGTGGAAGGGATAAGAAGATTCCCTCATAAAGTATTGCTGTACTTTCCTTTGACACCAAGGTTGAAAAGATTATACATGTCAAGGAAGAGGGCTGAGGACATGAGATGGT